>NC_141000.1:81898372-87195872 GCF_052327205.1 Somniosus microcephalus
TCAGTGGCAAAAAAAATTCAAAGCGGTGTTCTCCTTAACTGCTACAGGCAATGCTGTTCTTACTGAAGTGGGATGCAGCTGGCATAACTTCTTAACATGGGCTGCGGGAGGGGGAAGCACAGCCTTCTGAGGCACTGACAAGCAGACAATTAGAAGATCTTCTAGGTCTGTAAACCTTTTTGAGTGGTGTCTTCATGTTGGAAACAAATGTCTTCTATGATGTCTCACTAAATTCCTCCAATCTACTCTCTTCTATTTCCTCCTCCTCTTCAGAATATTAATCAAGAAATAGTTGGAGCTTCTAACAAAGGTAATGCAATAATCATGGGGAACTTTAATCTTCATAGAGACTGGACAAATCAAATGGGCAAAGGTAGTCTGGAAGACGAGTTCATGGAATGCATTCAGGACAGTTTCCTAGAACAATACTCATGGAACCAACCAGGGAACAGGCTATTTAGGGTTAATTAGGAATCTCATAGTAAAGGGGCAGAATGATCATAATATGATAGAATTTCACATTAAGTTTGCGAGTGACTTGCCTAAGTCCAAAACTAGAATCTTAAACTTAAATAAAGCCAATTACATAGATATGAGGGGTGAGTTGGCTCAGGTAGATTGGAAAAATAGATTAAAGGGTATGGTAGTAGATAAGCAGTGGCTAGCATTTAAAGAAATATTTTATAATTCTCAACAAAAATTCATTCCATTGAGAAACAAAAACTCCACGGGAAAAGTGATCCATCCATGGCTAACTAAAGAAGCTAAGGATAGCATTAGATTGAAAGAAGAATCTTATAATGTTGTGAAGAATAATAGTAAACCTGAGGATTGGGAGAGTTTCAGAAACCAGCAAAGGATGACCAAAAAATTGATATAAAGGGAAAAAATAGAATGAGAAAACTAGCAAGAAATATAAAAACAGATTATAAGAGCTTCTACAAGTATGTAAAAAGGAAGAGAGTAGCAAAAGTAAACATTGGTCCCTTAGAGGCGGAGACAGGAGAAATTATTATGGGGAATAAGGAAATGGCAGAAATGGTAAACAAATATTTTGTATCTGTCTTCACTGTAGAAGACACAAAAAGCATACCAAAAATGGTGGGGAACCAAGGGCCCAATGAGAGTCAGAAACTTAACGTCATTAATATAAGTAGAGAAAAAGTACTAGAGAAACTAATGGGACTAAAAGCCAACAAATCCCCCAGACCTGACAGCTTGCATCCTAGGGTTCTAAAAGAGATGGCAGCAGAGATAGTGGATGCATTGGTTTTGATCTTCCGAAATTTCCTAGATTCTAGAATGGTCCCAGCGGATTGGAAGGTCGCAAATGTAACACCACTATTCAAGAAAGGAGGCAGAGAGAAAACAGGGAGCTTCAGGCCAGTTCGCTTGACATCAGTTGTCGGGAAAATTGAACTTTCTTCAGTACTTACTATAAATGGCAGATGTCTTCAGAGAAGCTCCAGAGCAGCAAACAGCAAAAAACGATGTCCAGGCAAAGTGTCAGAAATCTTTGGATAACTGTGATAGTCCCCTTAATGCAGTATCCAGCTCAGGCATACCACTGTGCTGCTCATACTGCCACTTATATAGTGGCAATGTTCTCAGAGGATGGTTTGGAGTGGTAAGTGGGGGAAATTGGGCTGCAACCTAGGCTATGGCCACCTGCTGCCATTTACATGTGGCAGAGAAGGTCTGCAGTGTAGACTAGTGCGTTTTACCTAGAATAACTTTGGCCCAACTTTTTGGGGGCAGTATTGCAGCGTAAGGCCATACAACACTATTTTATTGTTTTCAGTGCCACAAAACCAGCTGGAAATGGGCAGTAAAAAGAAGGAAATCCTGCCCAATGTTCCTCCTATTCATGACATCTTCCATTTGGGGTACGGTAGCATAGTGGTTATGTTACTAGACTAGTAATCCAGAGGCCTAGACTAATAATCACAGAGATGTGAGTTCAAATCCCATCACGGCAGCTGGGGAATTTAAATTCAGTTAATTAAATAATTTGGAATTAAAAAGCTAGCATCAGTAATGGAGACCATGAAACTACCGGATTGTCAGAAAAATCCAACTGGTTCACTAATGTCCTTTAGGGAAGTAATTCTGCCATCCTTAC
Source organism: Somniosus microcephalus (assembly GCF_052327205.1). Classification (NCBI taxonomy): domain Eukaryota; kingdom Metazoa; phylum Chordata; class Chondrichthyes; order Squaliformes; family Somniosidae; genus Somniosus; species Somniosus microcephalus. The sequence continues at coordinate 81,900,495 of NC_141000.1, forward strand.
CTGGTCTGGCCTATATGTGAGTCCAGACCAACAGCAATGTGGTTGACTCTTAACAAGCCACTCAGTTGTAACAAAGTCAGCACCGTGGAACCAATGGCTGACCACCACCTGTTCAAGGGCAATTAGGGATGGGCAATAAATGCTGGCCTTGCCAGCGACGCCCACATCCCGTGAATGAATAAATAAAATTTGGGCTTCCAGAATCTTGTAAACTTGGCCACCCTTAACGAGCTGCACTCCATTTTTCAACAATGTTTCTCAGGTAACAGATTCACTGGCTTCCCCAGAGCTATTTCAGATGTTTAAATGGCTCCTAGCTGTAGTTCACAACTGATTCTCAAGATTATCGCTTTGCTGGTCAACCATGCAAGTGTGAAAGCACACATTTTAACACAGCTCTAGAAAACAGTTAAAATGAGGACAGGGGTTAACCAGTGTGCGGAGTAACTGTGAATAACAGACACAGTACACCAACAGTAATTTCTAGACTTATATCTGAAAATAACTCGCATGCCTGTACAGTTTATTATTTTAATTTTCCTAAGGTATCTAGCTCATTACATCATTCTCCTTATAAGCTTTTGCATCCTCACAAAAGAAAATGAGAGCAGTTGCCAGTTTAAACTACAATATTTCCTTTGCCGACATGAAATCACAATCTTGCATGTACGGAACCCAAACTATTGCACAAAATGTTCAACAGAAACAGTTGCAGTTGTGTAAAATAACAACAGAAAATGCTGGAAAAACTCAGCAGGTCAGGCAACATCCGTGGAGAGAAATTTGAGTTGACGTTTCGGTTCGACCCGAAACGTCAACTCAAATTTCTCTCCACGGATGTTGCCTGACCTGCTGAGTTTTTCCAGCATTTTCTGTTGTTATTTCGGATTTCCAACATCTGCAGTATTTTGCTATCGTAGTTGCAGTTGTGTAGTGGTTTACAAGACAATGGGGAGATTAAGGTATCCACTAGAATTTTTTTTACTCGTTCATGGACTGTGGGTGTTGCTAGCAAGGCCAGCATTTATTGCCCTTCTCTAATTGCCCTTGAGAAGGTGGTGGTGAGCTGCCTTCTTGAATCGCTGCAGTCCGTGTAATGACGATACTCCCATAGTGCTGTTAGGGAGGGAGTTCCAGGATTTTGACCCAGCGACGATGAAGAAATGGCGATATACTTCCAAATCAGGGTGGTGTGTGACTTGGAGGGGAACTTGGAGGTGATGGTGTTCCCATGCGCCTGCTGCCCTTGTCCTTCTAGGTGGTAGAGGTCGCAGGTTTGGGAGGTGCTGCCGAAGAAGCCTTGGCGAGTTGCTGCAGTACATCTTGTAGATCGTACACACTGCAGCCACGGTATGCCAGTGGTGGAGGGAGTGAACGTTTAAGGTGGTGGATGGGCTTCCAATCGAGCGGGCTGCTTTGTCCGGGATGGTGTCGAGCTTCTTGAGTGTTGTTGGAGCTGCACTCATCCAGGCAAGTGGACAGTATTCCATAACACTCCTGACTTGTGGCTTGTGGATGGTGGAAAGGCTTTGGGGAGTCAGGAGGTGAGACACTCACCTCTGACCTACTCTTGTAGCCACTGTATTTATGTGGCTGGTCCAGTTAAGTTTCTAGTCAATGGTGACCCCCAGGATGTTGATGGTGGGAGATTCGGCGATGGTAATCCCGTTGAATGTCAAGGGGTGGTGGGTAGACTCTCACTTGTTGGAGATAGTCATTGCCTGGCACTTGTATGGCGCGAATGTTACTTGCCACTTATCAGCCCAAGCCTGAATGTCGTCCAGGTCTTGCTGCATACGGGCATGAACTGCTTCATTATTTGAGGAGTTGTGAATGGAACTGAACACTGAAATCATTAGTGAACATCCCCATTTCTGACCTTATGATGGAAGGAAAGTCATTGATGAAGCAGCTGAAGATGGTTGGACCTAGGACACTGTCCTGAGGAACTCCTGCAGCGATATCCTGGGGCTGAGATGATTGGTGTCCAACAACCACCTTCCTTTGTGCTAGGTATGACTCCAGCCAGTGGAGAATTTGCCCCCTGATTCCCATTGACTTCAATTTTACTAGGGCTCCTTGATGCCACACTCAGTTAAATGCTGCCTTGATGACAAAGGCAGTCACTCTCACCTCACCTCTGGAATTCAGCTCTTTTTTCCATGTTTGGACCAAGGCTGTAACGTGGTCTGGAACCAAGTGGTCCTGGTGGAACCCAAACTGAGCATTGGTGAGCAGGTTATTGATGAGTAAGTGTCGCTTGATAGCACTGTCGATGACACCTTCCATCATTTTGCTGATGATTGAGAGTAGACTGATGGGGAGTTAAATGGCCAGATTGGATTTGTCCTGCTTTTTTGACAATTTTCCACATGTAATGTATATAGGAATAGGCAGGCAGTGGTTTCCTGTGTGTAAAATGAACTGGAACTTATATGCAGCCTGTTTTTAGATAATTTGTAGAGGCCATGCACTAAGAGCAAGATTTTAAACTTACGTAATGCGGTATCTATAATAGTGCAAACATAATGGGCACTACAGTTGATGATATAGTTGCATATTTAAAATTACATATTTTCAATTTTCATGTTATATGATTGATATAATAACTTTAAGGTTAAAAGTTATGTATTTAAATACTAGCTCATTTAATGTCACAAGGGTTTTATAATTTAAGTATTGTTCCAATTGCTGCAAAAGTTTCCTATGTTGTTTGAAATTGAAAAAAAAATATTAATCACTTTTGTCCTGTGTTTTTCTTTTATTGGTTACAATGGTTTTTCCTTCACATTTCTATAACCGCTTGGTCAAGCAACCTGATGCATTTAGTGAGGATCTTCATTATGTCTCAATTTCCTCCTGCCACAGAGATGTCTGTATAAACAGGCATCTCCCATTGCGAAGAAACAATGGTAAAGGCAGAAGTGATTTCCATTTGACACTATTGTGTCTAAATTACAAGTCCTTGCAAATCCCTGGATTTACTATGTTCAACCTCTTCTAAATTTATCTTGGCGTCTCTTTCAGCTTGGTTTCCTATTTTGAAACTCTTACCCATTCCATATTAGTCACTATGGCATTCCCTTTGGAATACCACTGCAGTTACTTCTTTTGGAGGAAGAAGAGAAGGTGGAATGGAGACTTGTCCGGCTATCCAGGCTGCATCTTGTACCCATCCATTGATACCCAGCCACCAGAACTTACAGACCCCGCCACTCCTACCAGCACCCTTCCTGGGAGCAGTGAATGAAAAGCTCCAATTCACAAGGTAAGCTATCAGTGAATTGTGCGGCATGCTGAACCCTGCTGGTGTTACCTTACTTTGCAAAGAGGTCCCTCAACAACAACAACTTGCATTTATATAACATCTTTATTACAGAAAAACATCCAAATGTGCTTCACAGAGGTATAATCAGACAATAACAGATGCTGAGCCAAAGAAGGACATTTTGCGATGGAGAGGCTATGGGATCAGAAACTCAGCTCAGCATCGAATAGGACTCCAAGATTGTAAACAATCTGGTCCAGCCTGAGATGGTGGCTGGGGAGGCAGATGGAATCACTTTACCCACTCTTTCTCTCATCACCCTCCTTCACTTTCTAAAGTTTAAAGAATATCAAACAACGGCTACAACAGGTGTGTAGACAGAATACTGTAATTTTCACAATCAGAAATTGTGCTTTAGGCAATAAAGGTAAACTGAAAACTAAAAGATGTAAAGTGATTAAACCAGGAGAGAGAAATAAGAAACATGTGAGTAAAACATTAGAGCTGAAGGACAGGCGAGGGTGTGTGGCCCAAATAAACGTTCTTTATACAAACGCACAAAGTACAAGGAATAAATTGAATGAACTGTAGGTGCAAATTCAACTTGGAGGATATGTCATGGTAGCCATTACTGAGACATGGCTGCAAGACAGTCAGGACTGGGAACTAAATATACCAGGTTATAAGGTCGACAGGAAAGATAGGGAAAATGGTAGAGGGGGAGGAGTAGCCTTAGTGATTAAGAATGAAATCACTTCAATGATAAGAGAGGATATAACCAGAGGTAAGCAGGCAGTGGAGAATTTATGGATAGAATTAAGAAATAGAAAATTAAGAAGCAGAAGATCAGTGGGAGGTGTTGAAAAAAGAATCTAACATGATACAGAACCAGTTTATACCCCTAAGGGGCAAGAGCTCTACTTGCCAAAAAAAAGCCATGGACGACTAAAGAGGTAAGAAAAAAAGGAGTTAAGATTGTAGTCTGAGTTGTGTATAGGCTCCCTGGTAGCAGCTGTGAAGTGCTAGATTGTATAAATGTAGAGATTAGACAAGTGTGTAGCAAAGGCAGTGTGGATTTTATTGGGGGGATTTTAACTTTCATATAGATTGAATTTGCAGAGGAGCTCATGTCAGAAAGGTAGTGAATTTCTTGTGTGTCTTAATTAAAGGGTAAGTCATGGCAGGACAGCTCAGCCCCGTGGCATGCTCCTCCTGCACTATGTGGGAAACCAGGGGCACTTTGTGTCTCTGACGACCATGTGTGCGGGAAGTGTATCTAGCTGCAGCTACTGGCAGACTGCATTGCGGCGCTGGAGCTGCGAATGGATACATACTGTAGCAATCGCGATGCTGAGGACGTCATGGATATCACGTTTAATCAGTTGGTCACACCGCAGGTAAAGGCTGCACAGACAGGAAGGGAATGGGTGACCGCCAAGCAGATTAGTAGGCGCAGGCAGGTAGTGCAGCGGTCCCCTGTGGACATCCCCCTCTCAAACAGACATACCACTTTGGATATCATTGAGGGAGATGGCTTATCGGGGGAAGGCAACAGCAGTCAACTTCCTGGCACCATGGGTGGTTCTGCTGCACAGGACGGGAGGAAAAAGAGTGGGAGAGCTATAGTAATAGGGGAATAACAACAGAAAATGCTGGAAATACTCAGCAGGCCAGGCAGCATCCGTGGAGAGAGAAACAGAGTTAACGTTTCAGGTCTGGGACCCTTCATCAGAACTGGAAAAACTCTGTTTCTCTCTCCACGGATGCTGCCTGGCCTGCTGAGTATTTTCAGCATTTTCTGTTGTTATTTCAGATTTCCAGCATCCGCAGTATTTTGCAATTATATAGTAATAGGGGATTCTATTGTAAGGGGAATAGATAGGTGTTTCTGCGGCTGCAAACGAGACTCCAGGATGGTATGTTGCCTCCCTGGTGCAAGGGTCAAGGATGTCTCGGAGCGGCTGCAGGGCATTCTGGAGGGGGAGGGTGAACAGCCAGTTGTCGTGGTGCATATAGGTACCAACGATATAGGAAAAAACCGGGATGAGGTCCCAAAAGCTGAATATAGGGAGTTAGGAGGTAAATAGGACCTCAAAGGTAGTAATCTCAGGATTGCTACCAGTGCCACGTGCTAGTCAGAGTAGAAATAGAAGGATATTTCAGATAAATACGTGGCTAGAGGAATGGTGCAAGGGGGAGGGATTCAAATTCCTGGAACATTGGAACCGGTTCTGGGGGAGGTGGGACCAGTACAAACTGGACGGTTTGCACCTGGGCAGAACCGGGACCGATGTCCTTGAGGGAAACAAGGATAGAAGAAAAAGACAGAAAGGAGAAAAGCAAAAGTGGCAGTCATAGAGAAATCAAGGGTTTAAATCAAACATGGCCACAGTAAATAATAATTTTAAAAGGACTAAGAGTGTTAAAAAAACAAGCCTGAAGGTTTGTGTCATAATGCGAGGAGCATTCATAAGAAGGTGAATGAATTAGCTGCGCAAATAGATGTAAACGGATATGATATGATTGGGCTTACGGAAACACGGCTCCAGGGTGACCAAGGCTGGGAGCTCAACATCCAGGGGTATTCAATATTCAGGAAAGACAGACAAAAAGGAAAAGGAGGTGGGGTAGCATTGCTGGTTAAAGAGGAGATTAACACAATAGTAAGGAAGGATATTAGCTCTGATGATGTGGAATCTGTATAGGTAGAGCTGAGAAATACCAAGGGGCAGAAAACGTTAGTGGGAGTTGTATACAAACCCCCAAACAGTAATGCTAAGGTTGGGGATGGCATTAAACGGGAAATTAGAGATGCATGCAATAAGGGCACAGCAGTTATCATGGGTGACTTTAATCTACATATAGATTGGGCTAACCAAATTAGTAACAATAATGTGGAGGAGGAATTCCTGGAATGTATACGGGATGGTTTCCTGGACCAATATGTCGAGGAACCAACTAGAGATCAGGCCATCTTAGGCTGGGTATTATGTAATGAGAAAGGATTAATTAGCAATCTTGTTGTGCGAGGCCCCTTGGGGCGGAGCGATCATAATATGATCGAATTCTTCATTAAGATGGAGTGTGAAGTATTTGACTCAGAGACTAGGGTCCTGAATTTAAATAAAGGAAACTATGATGGTATGAGGTGCGAGTTGGGAGGATGGATTGGGGAACGTTACTTAAAGGGTTGACAGTGGATAGGCAATGGCAAACATTTAAAGATCGCATGGATGAACTACAGAATTTGTTCATCCCTGCTTGGCATAAAAACAAAACAAAAAAGGTGACTCAACCGTGGCTAACAAGGGAAATTAGGGATAGCATAAGATGCAAGGAGAGGACATATAAATTGGCCAGAAAAAGCAGCAAACCTGAGGATTGGGAGCAGTTTAGGATTCAGCAAAGGAGGACAACGGGATTAATTAAGAGGGGGAAAATAGAGTATGACAGTAAGCTTGCAGGGAACATAAAAACTGACTGTTAAAGCTTCTATAGATATGTGAAGAGAAAAAGATTGGTGAAGTCAAGCGTAGGTCCCTTGCACTCAGAATCAGGGGAATTTATAATGGGGAACAAAGAAATGACAGGCCAATTAAATACATACTTTGGTTCTGTCTTCACAAAGGACACAAATAACCTCCCAGAGATGTCGCGGAACATCGGGTCTAATGAGAGGGAGGAACTGAATGAAATCAGTATTTGTAGGGAAATAGTGTTAGGGAAATTGACGGGGTTGAAGGCCGATAAATCCCCAGGGCCTGATAATCTACATCCTAGGGTACTTAAGGAAGTGGCCCTAGAAATAGTAGATGCATTGCTGGTCATCTTCCAAAATTCTATAGACTCTAGAACAGTTCCCATGGATTGGAGGGTAGCTAATGTTACCCCACGATTCAAAAAAGGTGGTAGTGGGGAAAATGCTAGAGTCCATTATAAAAGATGTAATAGCAGAGCACTTGGAAAACAGTGACAGGATCGGGCAAAGTCAAGATGGATTTACAAAAGGTAAATCGGGCTTGACTACTCTACTGGAATTTTTTGAGGATGTAACTGGTAGAATAGATAAGGGAGAACCAGTGGATGTGGTGTATTTGGACTTTCAAAAGACTTTCGATAAGGTCCTGCATAAGAGATTAGCATGTAAAGTTAAAGCACAAGGGATTGGGGGCAAGTTACTGACTTGGATAGAAAACTGGTTGGCAGACAGGAAGCAAAGAGTTGGAATAAACAGGTCTTTTCCCGAGTGGCAGGCAGTGACTAGTGGGGTACCACAGGGATCGGTGCTAGGACCCCAGCTATTCACAATATATATTAATGATCTAGACGAGGGAACTAGATGTAATGGCCCAGAAATTCGGGTCGGGGGCATCCCGCGGGTGCAAGCCTCTGAGCTGCACTTACCTAGCGCGCCGGCCGTTGAGCTGTGGGCCCCCGTGGAATTCCGATCCGGGGCCTCCTCCAACTGCCGGCGCACAGTGCTCACGTATCCCAGGGGCGCAGTTAGTTCGATGCGTCCCCTGGGATCACGTGGACCATGGGTAGCCAATTGGAGCAGGGAATGCTCCATTCATAAGCCTGACAGGAAGAGCTGTCAAGACTTATAAATACTACGGCCCCAAAACAGCACTAAATCTTCAAATAAATTTTTTAAAACATCACATTTTTTAAATAAACTATAAATTACATGAAATAACTATTTTAAACAATAATTTACATTTTTGAAAAAAATAATTTTATTTTCTAACGGGGCTAAAAATAAACTTACCTTGCTTTAAAGTATTTAAAAATAATAAACCTGTGGAAAAAATGTTTTAATTTTAATTAATTCACCACTTACCATGTAAAAAGCAGGCCTTACGCCTGCTTTTTACATTTCTAACTTCTGCAGACTTACCCTCCCCGGAAAACCTGCAAAAAACCCCCAAGTTTGATGCGTACGTGCTGCCTCTTCCGCGCACGTGTTCGACCTCTGAACCCCTGCTTTCAGGGGAATGGAAGTGCCGGTTTCCCACGCATGCGCAGTGCATGCACGAAACCGGCACTTCCATTGGGCCTACGGGTGAGTACCCCGTGCGTACTCACCTGTGGAGACCCGAATTTCTGGGTCAATATCTCCAAGTTTGCAGACAACACAAACCTGGGTGGGCGTGTGTGCTGTGAGGAGGATGCCGAGAAACTCCAGTATGATTTGGACAGGTTGAGTGATTGGGCAGATGTATGGCAGATGCAGTGTAATGTGGATAAATGCGAGGGTATCCACTTTGGTGGCAAAAACAGGAAGGCAGATTATTATCTGAATGGCAATAGATTGGGAGAAGGGGAAGTACAACGAGACCTGGGTGTCCTTGTGCACCAGTCGCTGAAGGTAAGCATGCAGGTGCAGCAGGCGGTTAAGAAGGCAAATGGTATGTTGGCCTTCATAGCGAGAGGATGAGTACAGGAACAAGGATGTCTTGCTGCAGTTGTACAGGGCCTTGGCGAGACCACACCTTGAGTATTGTGTGCAGTTTTGGTCGCCTTATCTGAGGAAGGATGTTCTTGCCATGGAGGGAGTGCAGCGACGATTCACCAGACTGATACCTGGGATGGCAGGAATGACGTATGAGGAGAGATTGGGTCGATTGGGCTTATACTCGCTGGAGTTTAGAAGAATGAGAGGGGATCTCATTGAAACTTATAAAATTCTAACAGGACTAGATAGACTAGATGCAGGAAGGATGTTCCTGATGGCGGGGGAGTCCAGAACCAAGGGTCACAGTCTAAAGATAAGGGTAAGCCATTTAGGACAGAGATGAGGTGGAATTTCTTCACCCAGAGTGGTGAACCTGTGGAATTCTTTACCACAGAATGCAGTTGAGGCCAATTCATTAAATATATTCAAGAAGGAGTTAGATATATTTCTTAAGGCTAAAGGGATCAAGGGATATGGGGAGAAGGCAGGGACAGGTTACTGAATTTGGATGATCAGCCATGATCTCATTGAATGGCGGAGCAGGCTTGAGGGGCCGAATGGCCTACTCCTGCTCCTATCTTCTATGTTATGGATAGTTTTCTGCAACAATATGTCCTAGAACCAACATGGGGAAATGCCATATTAGATTTAGTAATGAGTAATGAGCCAGATTTAGTTAACAGCCTAGCGGTGCATGAATATTTATCTAATAGCGATCATAACATCATCGAGTTCAACATAGGCCCAGATTTTCCTTGCCTTGGTGGGTCCAATGCGGCTGTGGTCGGTGGCGGGTCGTGGCCCCACTGCTAGCTCCAACCCGCTCTGGAAAATGAATTTCTGTTGATAATGTTTGTTAAGCCCGCCCAGCACGTTTCCCAGTCCAATTAGAGGAAGTGGGTCTGGTGACATCATTCATGATGCGTCATCAGTCGGTTTCCTTAAAGGGACCATGGCCAACTTTCTTTTAACATTTGTGCTGTCAGTGTTCTACAGCATTGAAGTGCTGCAAACACTGACAATCACTGCACAGAGGTGCAGGGTTGCACTCAGGCTCTCCCATGACTCCCTCCATATGCTTATGGAGGGAGACAGAGCACATAGGGTGATCTTCTTCACTACCAATGGGCAGAAAAGACCTCCCCAGGAGACCAACACAGCCTCGTTGCACATTGCAGAGGAGGTCACAAGCAAGGATGTCGTTAGGAGGACCTGGGTGCAATGGCACAAACCTTTCAATGATCTCATTAGATCACAAAACATTAGTACAAAGCCATACTCAACCTCATCCTGCTGTGTCACTCATCACATCCCCATTACTCTGCCTTCCTTACCATACTCCTTCACATCCTTACTCACACCAACTTACCTTGCACCTCCACCCATCCCTCTATCTAAGTTATCACATCCCCATCTCACTAGCCACCCCTCACACTCACCCTCATCCTAGTGCAATCATACCAACTGACAACACACAAGGGTAGGCACTTGGATGTTTTATGCAATGTTCATGTAAAGTTTCTGTTAATGTGGTGTCAAACATTGAAACCTTTATTTTCAACACTTTGCATTCTTGGACAGATTTGTGTGCATCTTTGGAAGTGGCTTAGTGAGTTACAGTGAATAACAGTATCCCCCGCAATGGTGATGCGTGTGAAAGGAATGGCTTGGACATTGTAGGGACGCTTTATGGTGTTGGTGTAGGGTGGTGCAAACCTGGCACATCATGTGGCAGCCAGGGTGTACAGTGTCAAGTGAAGTAAATCTGTCCATGGTGAGGCCATCCCTGGTCTCCCGGGCAGCAATGAGCTCGGGTGCGGATGCCCTCTGTCCTGTGCAGCATCAGGTGATTGCGGAGAAGGTTGGTGCTGTTGTCGATGCTGCTGGTGTGCCTGATGCTGCTGGTGTTGGGGTTGATTGTGGTCGGATTCTGAGGACCAAGGTGAGACAGTATAAAGGGCACCCATGTTGATGGAATAGATGGCAGGTGAAGTAGAGATGACAGAAGCATTCTGTCAATGGCGAGAGTGTTCTTCCAATGAGGTGAGAGTGGGTGGAGAGTGGAAAGTGGAAAGCCTGCCGAATCTGTGCTGGAAATGGACTGAGAAACAACTTATGGCTGAGGAAAGTGATGGTCTGTCAGGTAGGAGCTTTTACTGTACATTTGAAGCTGCCAAGTAATCAGCTGAAGCAATGGCCACTGAACTCCTGCCTCAGCTTGACAGACGTGGTCCCCGAACAGGCCTATATATGACTCCAGTCCCAGTGGTTGACTCTTACCTGCCCCTCTAAAGTGGCCGAGCAAGCCATTCAGTTGTATTCGAAGGCAGCTCACCACCACCTTCGAGGGTAATTAGGGATGGGCACTAAATGCTGACCTTGCCAGTGACGCCCACATCCCGTGAATGAATTTAAAAAAAGTTTATACCCCTAAGGGGCAAGAGCTCTACTTGCCAAAAAAAAAGCCATGGATGACTAAAGAGGTAAGAGACAGCATAAAACTAAAAGAAAAAGCACACAAAAATGCAAAAAATAGCACAGATCCTGGCGAATGGGAAAGATACAAAAAACAGTAAAGGATGACAAACCAGATAGTAACAGCTACAAAAAGGGAGTATGAACAGAAACTTGCAAGGGATATCAAAATCAACACAAAAATGTTACAATTTATTAGGAAAAAGAGGGTGGTCAGGAACAATGTTGGCCCCTTAAAAACTGAAAGCGGTGATAATGTCAATGATAATAAGGAAATGACGGACATGTTGAATAATTACTTTGCATCAGTATTTACAGTAAAGGAAGAGGATAGCATGCTGGAAATCCCAAGGAAACGAATATTTAATCAGGGACAAAATTAACGTAAGTAAAATAACAGTAATGAAGAAAATAATGGCACTAAAGAGTGACAATCCCCAGGACCAGATGGTTTCCATCCCAGGGTTTTAAAGGAAGTAGGTGAGAACATTGCAGATGCCCTAACTATAATATTCCAAAGTTCTCTCAATTCAGGAACCGTTCCTTTATAGAAAATTGCACATGCCACTCCGCTATTTAAGAATGGCGAGAGTGGGAAACCAGGGAATTATAGACCAGTTAGCCTAACATCTGTTGTCAGGAAATTACTAGAGTCTATAATTAAGGATAGGGTGGACTGAACACCTTGAAAATTTTCAGCTAATCAGAGAGAGCCAGCATGGATTTGTAAAAGGTAGGTCATGCCTGACGAACCTGATTGAATTTTTTGAAGAAGTGATTAAAGTAGTGGACAGGGGAATGTCTATGGATGTTATTTATATGGACTTCCAGAAGGCATTTGATAAAGTCTCCCATAAGAGACTGTTAGCTAAGGTTGAAGCCCATGGAATTGAAGGCAAATTATTGACCTGGTTAGGAAATTGGCTGAGTGGCAGGAGACAGAGAGTAGGGAAGGGATAATGGGCAGGTACTCTAATTTCTAGGATGTGACTAGTGGTGTCCCACAGGGATCTGTGTTGGGGCCTCAACTATTCAGTGTTTATTAATGACTTGGATAATGGGATAGAGAGCCACATAACCAAATTTTCTGATGACACAAAGATAGACAGCATTGTAGGCAATGTAAATGAAAGCATTACAAAGGGATATTGATAGATTAAGTGAATGGGCAAAACTGTGGCAAATGGATTTCAATGTAAGCAAATGTGCGGCCATCCACTTTGGACCTAAAAAGGATAGAACAGGGTACTTTCTAAATGGTGAAAAACTAAAAACAGAAGGTCCAAAAAGAGACTTGGGGGGGTCCAGGTACATAGATCATTAAAATGCCATGAACAGGTACAGAAAATAATCAAAAAGGCTAATGGAATGCTGGCCTTTATATCTAGAGGACAAGAATACAAGGGGGTAGAAGTTATGCTGCAGCTGTACAAAGCCCTGGTTACACCACACCTGGAGCACTGTGAGCAGTTCTGGGCACCACATCTTAGGAAGGATATATTGGCCTTGGAGGGAGTGCAGCATAGGTTTACCAGAATGATACCCAGACTCCCAAGGGTTTAATTATGAGGAGAGATTACACAAACTAGGGTTGTATTCCCTAAAATTGAGAAGGTTGAGGACCGAGTTGATCGAAGTTTGCAAGATATTAAGGGGAACAGATAGGGCAGATAGAGAGAAATTATTTCTGCTGGTTGGGGAGTCTAGGGGGAGAGATTCGGTTGATTAGCGCCTCCTGTTAGCGCCTGAGGGGGGCGCTAAGGGGTTAGCGACCGGGCGCGGCGAATGCAGCGATGCCCGCGACCTTCAGTGCCAGTTTAGCGCTGCGGCTAACTCTTACCGCCTGGGCCACTAGCGCCTCGCAGATTGGGACATCATAAAGTGTGCAGCGCCCCGTTATCGCCCCGGATGTAAAATTGCCTCCCGCCCCCTGCTGTATCGCCGCATGTGAACAACGACAGGAAGAGGAGGCGTTGTCAACTCAGCTGGCCGCTTGGGGAGCGCTAATTATAGGGAATGGTTTTCAGGTAGGCCAACCTTTATTATTTGCAGCAGTCTGGTGCCTGCTCAAAGTTTTTGATGTTTCACTGCTGCAAGATGTCCAAGCCCTCCACTTAGAGAGAGCATTTGGGGCCGTAGTTTAGCAACAACTTCAGCGAGACCTTGCAGAGCCTGGCTGGTGAAAAAAAGCAACGAAAAGAAAAAAAACCTAACGAAATGGCTCCTGATTTTTGCCGGTGGCTCCGGATAAACCAAAGTTTCCTGTAGATGGTGGGATTGGCTTCCTGTGCTGTGTGCAGGAGTCTCATGTTCAGGAGGGGAAAAGTTTATGGCGGAGGCCTAAGGAAGTCCAATGGTGCTCAACAGAAGATGTACAGATGTTATTATATTTTACATGGAATTACAAGATAGTCTATCAGCATCTACAATCTCCTGAAGGCTAATGTTTTCCAACAGCTTTTCACCGACAAGCTGCACTATTTTATATTCATGTGCAGTTTTTTTGCTGTATCTTCCACCTCCTTACTCAGTTCTACCAAGCAACTTTAGCTTTAAATAGAATAGTATGAATTAGCAAGTCAGGATGATTTAGTATCTGAAATGACAATTAATAATTTATATGACATTTAATTTATTACATAGAAAGATAAAAACACTTCGGCCGGACTTTTTACCATGGAGTCGGGTTGGGAACGCGATGTTCTGCTCAGCGCATTCTTCAGAGTGACTTTAACTTAATGGCCCCACTTAAAGCAGTCATGCTCGTTTCTCGGCTCAATTAAATGGTGTGGGTCTGATGACATCATCGATGACTCGTTTCCAGTGCCGATATTTAAGGCAGCCTTGCACACAACTCATCTGAAGGTTGCTAGAAGAGTGTGGAAGGTGAAATAAAAATGTCTCAGTACTGTTCCAAACTTTAAATGATGGATACTCAAAGGCAGAGGGCTGCATCTCGATTTTCTGATGCATCCCTGCATATTCTGGTGGAGGCAGTGAGAGCACGCAGGGAGGTCCTGTTCCCTGCAGATAGGCATGAGAGACCTCCCAAAGACACCAAAAGGGCCTGGTTGGAGATAGCAGAGGAGGTCAGCAGCAGGGATGTGTTCAGGAGGACCTGGATCCAGTGCAGGAAACAATTCAATGATCTCATGAGGTCAGGAAAGGTGGGTGTAATGCCACACTCACCTTCACCCTGATGTGCCTGTCACCACATCCCCATCACTCTGCCTTAAAAAAGACTACTCCTGCACATCATTACTCACACCAACATACCTTGCACATCCCCCCAATCCTATGTACATATAATCATCCCCATCTGACTAACCATCCCTGACACTCACCCTCATCATAATGCAATCATAGCAAGTAACACCACAGAAGGAGGCCATTTGGCACTGGCAGACCCAAACGCAGCCAGCACCAGCGCAGATACGCACACCTCGGTGGGTCCTGTGCGAGATAGAATCGTGTTGTCACCTGGTGTCTCACACTTCACAAGTGAGCAAGAGCAGATAGCGTTGACAGGAACAGCAGTAGAGACTCCTCATCAGAGGGTGCAGGACGCTCCAAGCTCTGCTGAGCTGCATCCAGACGCTGAGACTCGGGGGCCATCGAGAAAGAGGGTGATCCCGGAGGGGCAGCAACAATTGCATGAAGCTCTGGCAGCTTTTGTAGCCACAGTGTCTGCAAATGTTCAGAGAATGGAGGAGTCCATCTCCAACATGAGCACCACCATGTCACAGGCGATTTTGATGATGTGCTGTTCCATGGAAAGGATGGCCACCTGTACGAAGCAGCAAATGCGCCACTCACATAAGCACATCCTAGCTGTGGACAACAGATGGCAGACACTCATAGACCTCTTCTCAAGGAGGGATGTAAATGTAGACTTGGGCCTTCATCGCCCCACTGCTGTGCAGAAAGGTGCTTGCTAGCTCCTTGCTAGCAGGGAAGTGCGGGTGGCCCATGAGAGGGATGATGCTGAGAGACAAGATGTAAGTGGGGGCTCTTCTCAAAGTGCTCACACTTCCTCCCCATTGCCTCCTCCTCAGTCAGAGCCTCACATGCTTCCTCAGATCCCAATGGCCGAGTCTGCACCTGCACAGTTGCAGGAGGAGCAGACTTTGGCAGGGCCATCACAGGCTCTAAAACCCAGAAAGTGTCCAACAAGTCGCAGCAGGGAAGTGAGCAGCCTGCCTCTACCTCTGCTGAAGCCACAGGGGTTGCACCTCATAGAAGCACTCGGAAAAGGAAAAAGACACAAATTTAGATGCACAAGGGTATGCACATGGGTGTATGATAAAAGGTTAGTGTTAAGTTTCAGTTATTTTGATGACACAGATAAATGTATTTATTTGCGCCACTTTCTGGTCTTGTCCATTTTTGCCTCAAACCTTGGAAGTGGCTTTGTCATTTTGAGTGAACGGTGAGACCTTACTTAACCTCAAGCACTGGGGGTTTGGGTGAGAGGAATGGCTTGTTCATTATAGGGATGCTTTATGGTGTTGTTGGGGGTGGGGGTGGGGCAGACTTAGTACAGCATGTGGCAGCCATATGGGTGCATTGGAGTAAGTTAAATAAATCTGGCCATGATGAGGCTATCCCAAGCCTCCCGGGCAGCAATGTGCACTGCTGCTGGTGCCATCTCCACCTCAGGTTCCTCCTCATCCTCCTTCTCATCTTCCACCTGCTCCTCCTCCTCCTCCGGTGAAGAGGCTGTGCGCTCTGCGCCTTGCTCCTACTGCAGCTCCAATTCTTGCTGCTGCGCTATGTTGTGACGATGATTCTGGAGACCCTGGCTGGTGCATACTGAAGGGCTCCTCCAGATCTGTCAAGGCATCTGAAGCACATCTTCAGCATGCCTATTGTTTGCTCTATGCCATATTTGGTGGACATGTGGCTCTCAGTATAATGCTCCTCGGCCTCAGTACTTGGCATCCTCAAGGGTGTCATGAGCCACATCTTCAGTGGATAGCTCTTGCCTCCAAGCAGCCAGCTGGTAAGTCTGTTTGGAGGTGCAAAGAGCTGAGGGAGGGTGGACTGGCGCAGCACGAAAGAATCATTACAACTGCCAGGGAATCTGGCACACACATGCATAATCATCTTTTTATGGTTGCAGACGAGCTGCACATTGAGGGAGTGGAAGCCCTCGCGGTTCGCAAACACTCCTGGGTGATGATGGGGTTGCCTTCATGGCCGGCCACATGTGTGCAGTCGATGATGCCCTGCACCTGTAGAAAGTCAGCCAGAGCCACAAAGCTGAGTGCCTGCTCAGTAAAACTGGCCTCATCAGTGGTAAAGTTGACATAATTGGCTGACTTATGGAACATGGCATCGGTCACCTGGTAAATGCATCTGTGGGCAGCCGACTGCGAGATCCCGCAAATGTCTGCTGAAGATCCGTGGAAGGAGCCTGAGGTGAAGAATTTGAGAGTAGTGGTGACTTTGACAGCCACTGGTAAGGTGTGTCCACCAGGACCTCTGGGCAGCAGGTCTTGTTCCAGCAAGCTACAAATGTCTGCGATGACCTGGCTCGATAGCGTGAGCCTCCTGAAGCACTGCTGCTCAGTCATGTTGAGGAAGCTCATCCTCTGCCTGTATACCCTGTGTTGGGGTATCGCCTCTGGCACAGTGCAGCCCTGTGGTGCCCCCCTCTCTCCTGTGGCACCCCCCTCTCTCCTGTGGCGCATCAGGTTGTTGAGGAGAAGGCTGCTGTTGTAGTTGCTGCTGCTGCTGTTGGTGTCGCTGCTGCAGCTGGTGGTTG
The DNA here is from genome assembly GCF_052327205.1 of Somniosus microcephalus. Classification (NCBI taxonomy): domain Eukaryota; kingdom Metazoa; phylum Chordata; class Chondrichthyes; order Squaliformes; family Somniosidae; genus Somniosus; species Somniosus microcephalus. The sequence goes on from NC_141000.1 coordinate 81,917,460, forward strand.
GGCTCATCTTGGCCTGATTCTGAGGACCAAGATGAGACAGCATAAGTGGCACCCATGCTGATGTAGTAAATAGCAGGTAAAGTGGAGCTGAGAGGGCCAATCCCTCAATGTTCTGATACTCAGTAGCAATGTGGTGAGAGTGACTTCCGAGGTTTCAGAAATTACCTGCAAACAGCTGACACTTAAATCTGTGGACAAAATGGAGTGAGCAAGAGCTTTTCCATGAGGCAAGTAATGAGGTGTAATGTTGGAGTATTTATGTGCTTTTCCCAGCTCTCAATGAATGGACTTGCCAATGGCCACTGAGCTTCCACCTCCCCTTCACAGGTCAGGTACCCGAGCAGCGTGAATCCCGTGCTCCTGCAGTAAATGTCAAAAGCTGGTGTTAAAACCCTCTTAAGGGTCTCTCAACAAGCAGTTCATGACTTGAATGAGGTCGCACGCCTCTGACGACTGGGTCTGTGTCGCGCCTTCAAAGCCGCCCGAGTTACATGCGTGAGGCAGCGGGTTTCTGACCCGCTTGCAATTTCTGGGATTTTTACTGCCGGCCCGCTCCCAAACACGCACACTCTGCAATGGGAAAATTCCGGTCTTCATCTCCCAAATATGTCATTTATGCCTATTTTAGGAGTGCTATGACTTCCATTGCACATTCAAGCATTTGACTGTTATAATAGGGTAGAAATTGCTGTCAATTATGTTATTGTATGAATATTTAACATACTTGTATCAAATTCCTTCTCCACTATTTTACCAGAGGCATTAACCAATTAAAGGGGATATGGTACTCTAGTGGTTATGTTACTGGATGGTTATGTAATCCCAAGGCCTGAACTAATAATTCAAAGAATGTGAACTCAAATCCCACCACCAGGTTGAGAATTTGAATTCAGTTTAAAAATCTGGATATTTACTGGTATCAATAAAAGTGACCATGGAGCAGTTGTTGGACTGTAGTAACATTTCAACTGGTTAACTAACGTCCTTTAGGGAAGGAAACCTGTCATCTTACTGGGTCTGGCCTATACGTGACTCCAGTGCCACACCAGCGTGGTTGACTTTTAACCACCTTATGAAGTGGCCTAGCAAGACACTCAGTTGTATCAAACTGCTACTCAACAGCTCAACAAGAAGGCCCACTCCCACCTTCTCAGGGCAACTATGGATGGGCAATAAATGCTGGTCTTGCCAGTAATCCCACATTCTGAGAATTAATAAATAAAACATAAATAAATAAGTGAAGAATAACATAAGATAACACCATTACACTAACATACAAAAATATTGGACAAGACGACGACCAGCTGGTCCATCTAGCCTGTCCCACACAGTAGTGATACCTTGCGCAACAGCTCAAGAAACTCCTTAATGTCTAGATGGGTGCTATTGGCCAGATCACATTCACAAACGCAAGCAGATTTATCCCAAATCAACATCATAAAAACAGATTTTCTGGTCACTGTCACATTGCTGTTTGTGGTACCTTGCTGTGTGCAAATTGGCTGCCGCGTTTCCTACATTACAATTGTGACTACATTTAAAAAGTACTTCATTGGCTGTAAAGCGCTTTGGGACGTCCGGTGGTCGTGAAAAGCGCTATATAAATCTTTCGATTAGGCACTTTACAGCCTGCCGGACTCGACATGGAGTTCAACAATTTCAGATAATAATCCCTGCCCCCATTTTTCATGCAGTATGATTTTGCCATTCCCATTTGCAACATTTTCACAGTATGTTCTTTCAATTCCTTCCTCCCCTCCTAACGCCCCCCCCACCGCAACCCCCCCCCCCCCCGCCCCGTCTCTGCACCTGCTTAATATCTGTTACATCTCCAGCTTTTTCCAGTTCTGATGAAGGGTCCCAGACCTGAAACGTTAACTCTGTTTCTCTCTCCACGGATGCTGCCTGGCCTGCTGAGTATTTCCAGCATTTTCGGTTGTTATTTTATTCTAATATTGTTCGGTGGAACAAGGATGTGGATTCCACCAGCAACTGGACCCTTACGCAGTGCAGCCCCGAAAAATCATGGTGCCTGGACAGAAGAAAGCATTGCAAGGGCAGAGCTTTTGTAATTAAAGCTGGACTGCAGTAAGAGAGGAAACTGCAGGCAAGGAGAAATGAAAGTGGTAGGCACAGGAAACAAAAGAAGAGCTGTGAGCTGCACTGAGAGTGAGGTTCAGCATTTATGAATTGAAACTAGATGGAAGAGGAATGCCAGTGTGTGTGTGGGTGGTAAGAAACCTGCTAATAAAGCAGCACATGCAACGTGGAAGGTAGCGGCTCAGGCAGTTAGTGGTAACTCCCTAACCCTCAGGACCTACCTCCAAAGCAGGAAAAGATTTAATGACCTGCCAAGGTCAACAGAGGCAAGTGATATTAATGTGTATTTTCTTCCACTAAGACAATAGACTAAAGTTTACCCTAAAAGTTCAGCCAATACTCAAAGGGCCTCACCCTGAGCACAAACTGAACTTTAATTACTCGTTAACATGAAAACCTTCCAATATATGGCAATTGCGTTCTGCACTGAATACATCATCCTTTAAGCCTAACTTTCCCTGCGAGTGCTACAAGAACGATGATGAGAATTCTTTAGTAGTTGAAAATTGAAACAGGTTGTGACTGGCAGCAAGATGATTTTTTTTCTCATGCAGGAAAAAGATCACTCGCAACGTAAGAGAACATCAGGCAACAGGAGGAGAAACAACAGACAACTGGGTCTTAACCTAACGGGAGTAACAGGTAATTGACATCCTAGACACTTATTCAGCTAATACTGTAAAGGATGGAGACTTGAGAGGGCCTGCACTCACAGCTGTTTTGTGTAAACCAAATACTAAAGTTCAAATAACAGGAAAATTATTCTTTGATTTCATTTCTTGGACAGATTGGGAAGTACCATGCAGTATGGTCCTCGAGAGGTACACAAAATATTCATTATATGTTGCCTCCTGGATAACTTAGCTATCCATAATGACAGCAGTCTGGATGGCTCCATACAATGAGTTTGAATGGAGGAAACAAAACTTCAATAGCCAACTTGTGCAGCTGATGCTCTCACAGTGACCTGGGATATAAGGGCAATCCATCATCCAGGGGTATTTTGTCTGCAACCTGGAGAGAACCAATAGAAACATCACAGCAGCAGTTATTGTCCTTAATGGGAACCTTTCCTCAAGTAAAACTATGCCTTGTTATCATTTTCATCTTTCAAGGCAGTACAAACATTCAATGTGTAATGCATCCATGACTTGGTCCAAACTACCTCAATACTTCTTTGTGTGCACAGGTGGGACTGACATGCACTAATGACAGTTACTTTAAATATGCGTTGGTAAAATTGTATCAAATACGTACATAGTGTAACAAAATAAATACAGAACATTTTTGTTTACAAATATTATTGTGTATGATGCACCCTCTTTGGTGAATTTATTGGCCTAGAAATTGGGTTTTGGCTTAGCCAGGGCTTTAGCGCCGGAAATTAGTGCCGGCGCTAAGTCCCCTGCGCGCGCCAAAAATTCAGTGGCGCCGCGCCCAAACGGCTGCCGGCGCTACTGAAGGGTCTTAGCGCCTGGAAAAGGGCGCTAACTGCCGTTTCGCGCCGCAATTCCGGCGCTGCGGCACCCGATGCGGTGCGGCAGGCTGGGGAAGTGCAGGCCTCCTCCTTCCGTTAAGGAGGAGCTGCCTGCACCCGGCCGCGGCCCGCGCAAATCTGCTTAAAAATGAGCCCGGCACCTCGGACAAGTGCCGGGAAAGCGGCCGGCCGCCGCGGGGCCTTTAATGCGCCGGCGCTAACTGCAGTAAGGCACCTCTGACAAAACGCTGGTTGCGGCTGCCACGGGCGAGGCGGCCGCAACTCAATTTCGGAGTTCGGGCGGGTTACCACGGCAACCGGGACGCTGCGCACACCGATGACGTCATCGGTGCCGGCGCAGCGCTACCGGAGCAACGCCGATTTAGGGCCCCAGGGAATTTCACTACTGGCCATAACTCCGGCGCAAGGCCCTCTAGCGCCTCAAATGAGGCGCTAAGGCTACTGAATTTTCAGCCGATTGTTTCTACCTCAAGGCCATATATTCTTCGGTTGGTTGTGTTTGTTCCCAGTATCAGTAAGCCTAGGTGAGGGAACAGATACACCCAGTATTGAAATAGACCGATAGATAGCACAGTATCACAAACTAATGCCTTAACCTCTGGAAGAGAAATGCCTTCTGCCATCTTACAGAAGGACATGTTGGATTCTGCTCTTGGTTCAGTGGTAATGTAGCTTAGAGTTTACAGGCATGAGCTTGACTTCCGAGTGTTCACATACCTAACGTACTCCAACTATGCTGTTAAATTATGACTTGAGGAGCCTTCAAGGAGCCATCCATTTAGTTGAGTCTGCATGAGACTATGGGGTAGAGATTTGGTTTTTGGGCCCAGAATTGGTGTTACGAAGACAACTCGTGCCCCAACTGAGAAGCCTTAGGCCGGCTTGAAATTAGGCCTCGGCCCTTATTAACATTTAACACGAGAGCTGCTGATGCAATCACAATGACTATGCAGTGGGGGAGTATTCCTGTTTCTTCTGGCTACACAGAAAGGTTTTTGTAAAAATTGCCATAAAAAAAAGGCACTTTTAGTTGGTGGCCACAGTGACCGCTGAAGAATCCTGAGCAGGGCAAGCCTGATGACTGCCACCTCATTGCTGTACAATTTCACAGATGGGACCAAAAGAGGCACTTGGCCTCCCAGTTACATATTTAAGAGACCTACCATCTGTTTTAGGCAGCCACCCAGGACACCTGAAAAATGGCCCAGCCCAATTTTGGGAGCGACGATTTACAGGTAACTTCGGGCACAGAAAGTTGATCCCCAAAACTGGGTCTTGTTGCGCCCATTTTACGCTGTTAAAATGGAAGCAGAAAGCTGAAATCTCCAATTTCTACCCCATGGTGTAGAATGCAGGTCACCACATGCTTGTTCCAATAACATGTGGATTTTCTCAATGGGATGCTTTTGGAGGCGGGGCTGCTGCTTGCCAGCTTTCAATCCCGCCTCCATCAGCTTCTGGCCAACCAGCGGAATTTTCCCCTGATTGACCTTGTTAACATAGAAACATAGAAGATAGGAGCAGGAGTAGGCCATTCGGCCCCTTGAGCCTGCTCCACCATTCAATGCGACCATGGCTGATCATCCAAATTCAGTACCCGGTCCCTGCTTTCTCCCCATACCCCTTGATCCCTTTAGCCTTAAGAAATATATCCGACTCCTTCTTGAATATATTTAATGAATTGGCCTCTACTGCCTTCTGTGGTAGAGAATTCCACAGGTTCACCACTCTCTGGGTGAAGAAATTCCTCCTCATTTCTGTCCTAAATGGCTTACCCCTTATCCTTAGACTGTGACCCCTGGTTCTGGATTCCCCGACCATCGGGAACATCCTTCCTGCATCTAGTCTGTCCAGTCCTGTCAGAATTTTATAAGTTTCAATGAGATCCCACCTCATTCTTCTAAACTCCAGCGAGTATAAGCCCAATCGACCCAATCTCTCCTCATACGTTATTCCTGCCATCCCAGGTATCAGCCTGGTGAATCTTCGCTGAACTCCTTCCATGGCAAGAACATCCTTCCTCAGATAAGGTGACCAGAACTGCATACAATACTCAAGATGTGGTCTCACCAAGGCCCTGTATAACTGCAGCAAGACATCCTTGTTCCTGTACTCAAACCCTCTCGCTACGAAGGCCAACATACCATTTGCCTTCTTAACCGCCTGCTGCACCTGCATGCTTACCTTCAGCGACTGGTGCACAAGGACACCCAGGTCTCGTTGCACTTCCCCTTCTCCCAATCTATTGCCATTTAGATAATAATCTGCCTTCCTGTTTTTGCCACCAAAGTGGATAACCTCACATTTATCCATGTTATATTGCATCTGCCATGCTTCTGCCCAATCACCCAACCTATCCAAATCTTCCTGGAGTTTCTCAGCATCCTCCTAACAGCACACATGCCCACCCAGCTTTCTGTCGTCTGCAAATTTGGAGATATTACATCTAGTTCCCTCATCTAGATCATTAATATATATTGTGAATAGCTGGGATCCAAGGACCGATCCCAGCGGTACCCCACTAGTCACTGCCTGCCACTCGGAAAAAGACCCGTTTATTCCAACTCTTTGCTTTCTGTCTGCCAACCAGTTCTCTATCCAAGTCAATACCTTGCCCCCAACCCCATGTGCCTTAACTTTACACGCTAATCTCTTATGCAGGACCTTATCGAAAGCCTTCTGAAAGTCCAAATACACCACATCTACTGGTTCTCCCTTATCTATTTTACCAGTTACATCCTCAAAAAATTCCAGTCGATTAGTCAAGCACGATTTACCTTTTGTAAATCCATGTTGACTTTGTCCAATCCTGTCACTGTTTTCCAAGTGCTCTGCTATTACATCTTTTATAATGGACTGTAGCATTTCCCCCACTACCGATGTCAGGCTTACCGGTCTGTAATTCCCCATTTTCTCTCTACCACCTTTTTTGAATACTGGGGTAACATTAGCTACCCTCCAATCCATGGGTACTGTTCCAGATTCCATCGAATGTTGGAAGATGATCAGCAATGCATCTACTATTTCTAGGGCCACTTCCTTAAGTACCTTAGGATGTAGATTATCAGGCCCTGGGGATTTATCGGCCTTCAATCCCATCAATTTCCCTAACACCATTTCCCTACAAATACTGATTTCTTTCAGTTCCTCCCTTTCATCAGACCCTATGTTCCCCGACATCTCTGGGAGGTTATTTGTGTCCTCCTTTGTGAAGACAGAACCAAAATATGTATTTAATTGGTCTGCCATTTCTTTGTTCCCCATTATAAATTCCCCTGATTCTGGCTGCAAGGGACCTACGCTTGACTTCACCAATCTTTTTCTCTTTACATATCTACAAAAGCTTTTACAGTCAGTTTTTATGTTTCCAGCGGGCTCAAGGGGCAATTAGGGGGAAGTCAGTGACAGAGCACATCAACGTATGACGTGCCATCTATCAAGCTCTGTGAAGCTGTCAAACACTGACATTCTGTGCAATTTGATGATTCCTTGTATTCAGGACTCATCAAACCTTTCAACTTTGCAGAAATCACGTGGCTGTTGGTTCGGAGGATCCAACAGCCAGTCTGTGAAATCTATAATGGAGATGTCGGGACTCCGGCTCCACAGCGGCTGAAGGCTGTAGGCAGAAACAAAGGTAAGTGAACATTTTCTAGCCTTTTACGCTCATCTTACATACTTACCATTCCACACTTGCACCCATCACTCACCTCTACATCGCACTTTCAGACCCCTCCGACCCCTGCAGACCTCCTACTCATCTCCTACACCCTGGCGGGGTTCCCTGAGGTCGGGAAGCTTTGGAAGGAAAAATGGGGATAATCCTATTCTTTGCCTTTGGCTCCTTCCAAGGATCTGCAGGAGATATCTGCAGAATCTCACAATCTGCTGCCCACAAATGCATCACTCAGGTGACCGATGCCATGTTTGTCAGGGCCAGCAATTATGTGCACTTTGCAACTGATGCGGATCTGGCTGGCTTCCCACAGATCCAGAGAATCAGCGATTGCACACATGTGGCAATCAAGGTGCCCCCCAGACCATCCTGGAGTCTTCACTCCATCAATGTTCAGCTCATATGTAACCAGAAAAAGATCATTATGCAGGTGTGTGCAAGATTCCCAGGCAGCTGCCATGATTCTTTCACCCTGAGCCTGTTCAGCCTCCAAGAGCCCTTTGGACCACAAAGTAGAGTTATTGGCTGGCTCCTTGGACACAAAGGCTGCCCCTGAAGACATGGCTGATGACACACATTAGGAGCCCAAACAATGAGGCTCAGGAGAGATACAATCAAAGCCACATGACCACAAGAACTGCCATCGAGCAAGCAATCGGAATGCTGAAGATGCGCTTTAGGTGCCTGGACAGATAGGAATGGGTGGACCTGCAAGGTTAAGTATGTATGAGGAGTGATGTGCTGGAGTCGGCTTGGGAAGAGAATCTCCCTATGGGCCCTTACAGAACGCAGCATCAGCTCTAGGGAAGCATCATTTAAGCGAGGTGCAGCCTTGCCACTTTGGGACTCCATTAATACAGTTGCTTCCTCTGTTCCCCCACCTGGACAATCCTTCAACTTTTATCTTTGCAGGGTCTCTTTAAATAGTTCAGCTGAAACAGACCCATGCGTGACTTCATCACACCCGCTCGTGCTAATTGTTCGGGAAACCCGGAAGTCATATGCAAATGCAGTGGCTGGGTTAAAAAGCCACTGACAAGACACGCTGCAGCTGCTTCCGGGTTTCCCACGAGCTGCCGGGCCTGCCCCTACCCCGCTCCCAGCGCGTCGGCAGATATATATTCCTGCCATGGAATCCATTATTTGAGGTAAAATTAGTAAGTGTTTAGAAATGCATGAGTTAATCAAGCTGTATGGATTTGTTGGATATGTTTAAATAATTCAGTAGAGTTTTTTGAAGAAATGATAAAGTGAATGTAGTAGATGTAATGTAAATTGATTTTCACAAGGTGTTCAATAAGGTGTCTCACAATATCTTTGTTCGAAAACAGGAAGTATCGAAGCATGGATAGGAAGTTGACTGATGGGAATCAAAGAAAGTTAGAATAAATAGGTGTTGCTTACACTGGGGAAGGGTTGGTACACCAGATGGTACACCCCTGGGAACAGTGCTGGGTCTATTTTTGTTCTTGGCATATAAAGATGATTTGAACTTAGGTATAGGGAGTACAATCTTGAAATTTTCTGATGGCACAAAAGTAGGTTTGGCAAACAGTGACGGGGACTATAAAAGGTGTCAGGAACATATAGACAGGTTAGCAGAACTAGCAAGCAGATGGCAGGCGTGACACAATGTGCATAAGTATGAGGTGATACATTTTGAGAGAAAAAACAAGGAATAGGAGTAAACACTTTATACAAAGATACTGATGGGTGTGAATGAACAGAGACACTTGGGAGTTCAAATACAAAGATCCCTGAAGGTGCAAGTCCAGGTAGATAAAGCCATAAAAAATGTCAACTGAATTACAGGATTTATAAATAGCGATATGGGGCCTATTTTCATTTTCAGCAGATATCAGGTGAATGGCAGGCAGAGTGATCAGGACACCTGCCTCATGTCATCAGCGAGAGGCTTGAACTATTTTGATAGTCGGACCCCATTTACATTTTATTGTGGAGCTGCCTGCACGATTCCAGTGCTGCTGAACAGCTCACTGTTTGAGAGGGTGGGATGTCCAGTCAGCCTGACATGCATTTAAAGCGAGCTTGCACCTCTTAAAGGGGAGGTGGTTATACAGTTGTGGGTTGCGGGAGGTAAAATTTTTACAAACTGCTGAGAGGAATGTGTCGACTTCCAGGGCTCCATGTGTCATAAATCGCAACTTCTACAAGAAATAACTCAGGAAGTACTACTGAACGGCCAGCTGAGGGCGCCGCCTGAGGAGTATAAATACTCGGGCGTGGGCCCACCTTGGCCAGAGACAGTCTGGAAACAGGAAGCTAGTGACTACTAACTAGACCTCCATGTTTTGTTACAAGTCGATTTAAAGTCTTGCTTTATGTACAACCAAGTGCGTAGTGAGTCTTTATTACGTCAATTTAATCGACTTGTTATCGTCTCCATGCCTTGGGTGATTCGGAACAACCAGCTGCAACTCGAACTGCAGAAAGGGACCTGGGCAAGAAACTGATCCATCATGGAAAAACTCCTTAGACCCGCTCGTCTCGACCTGGACCCGAATGCACCTGCGGCAGCGAAGGTATGGAAGCATTGGTTTCGTACCTTTAGCAACTTTCTTGAAGAATGTGGGGCGGGTGCCTCTAATAAGTTACGAATGCTTATTAACTACGTATCCCCTCATGTGTATGTTTATATTGAGGACTGTATAGACTACGACGCTGCTATCGAAATTTTACAGCAGCTATATGTCAAGACCCCGAATGAAATCTTTGCTCGACACCTACTGGCCACAACTCGGCAGCAGCCTGGGGAATCACTCGATGAATTCCTCCAGAAACTTTGCAGGCTCAGCAAAGATTGTAACCTTAAAGCGGTTACAGCTGAATAGTATCAAGAGGAACTAATCCGCGATTCCTTTATCAATGGGATTGCGTCCCCTTTTATACGTCAGCGCCTGCTGGAAAATAAAACCCTCAATTTACGGGCTGCTTATGACCAGGCGTGTTCCCTGGACTTGGCCAAGAAGAATGCAGACACTTATCTCCCATCACGTGCACGGGTGGCAGCTATCACCCATAATAAGTCTTTCGATAGGTCTCGGGTGGATGCCCCCGCTGATGATGACTCTACTCTAACGGACGACGACCCTACCCTAGAGGCCTTTGCTGATGACGACCCCGCCCTAGCAGCATCCTGGCAATCAGGAAGAAAGTGTTTCTTTTGTGGAGGTACGTTCCATTACAGAAAATTTTGCCCGGCTCATAATGCGACCTGCAATCATTGCAGCAAGAAAGGACACTTTTCCAAGGTATGCCAGTCACGGGCCTCTGCGAACAAGAAAGGCCGCTCCTCTAAAGTATACCGGTCGAGAGCTCCTGTTAGCTTCACAGCTGCTATCTATGGAGCTGCTCCTCCCCCAAGGACCACTGCTAAGGCTACAGCTGCCGAAGGTAAATTACCCCTCCTCCCATCACAGCTGTTTTTCCCCAAAGTTTGTCCCATGCAGCTACGAAGGTTTCAGTAAATGGGCACACTCTAAGCGTGCTAATCGACTCCTGCAGCTCTGACAGCTTCATTAGTAAGCGGGCTGTCAGCAGGTTAAAACTGCGCATTTATCCCTCGGACAGGGAGATTGCAATGGCTCTGACGACTCTGACCACCAATTCTTCTGGCTTCTGTCTTGTCAACCTCATCCTCAATGGTCGCACGTATCCCTCCACCCGGCTCGAAGTACTCGAAAACTTATGTAGCGATGTGCTTCTGGGACAGGACTTCCAGAAGCAGCACAAAAGACTCACTTTTGAGTTTGGAGGGTCGAAGCCGGAGCTTACCATTTCTAAGGTGCCATTTTGTGCGTTCTCGGCGGCCTTACTCGGTGAGCCCTCCCTGTATGCCAATCTCTCCCCCCTGCTGTAAACCCATAGCCACCAAATCACGGTGCTTTAGCCAAGACGACTGAGCATTTATTGAGGCAGAAATCTCTCGCCTTTTAGCTGACGGTATTATCGAGCCATGTTCATCCCCCTGGCGGGCTCAAGTCGTCATTGTGAAAAACCCTTTAAAACAACATAAGAAACGTCTGTGTATTGATTATTTGCAGATTATTAATCAATATACCGATCTGGATGCCTACCCGCTACCACGCATAGATGACATGGTCAACAACCTTGCCAAATACAAGGTATTTTCAACCTTCGATTTAAAGAGCGCGTACCATCAGGTACCGCTGAAAGACTCTGACAAAAATATACGGCCTTTGAGGCCAATGGCCGGCTTTATCAGTTTCGTCGCCTTCCATTTGGGGTCACCAATGGGGTGGCCATCTTCCAACGGGCAATGGATGGCCTAGTCCGGCAAGAGAACTTGACGGATACCTTTCCGTATTTAGACAATATCACTATTGCCGGCCATGATCAAAAGGAGCATGACGCCAACCTTCAGAGATTTTTTGATGTTCTCCGTCGTCGCCACTTAACGTTAAACAAATCCAAATCTGTGAAATCGGTGCCATCAGTGACCATTCTCAGCTACTGGGTGGGCAACGGTGTTATTAAACCGGACCCAGAGTGACTTCGTCCACTTCAGGAGCTCCCTCCCCCTACAAATCTCGGCTCTCTTTGGGCACTTGGCATATTTGCTTATTACGCAAAGTGGATACCTCACTTCTCCGATAAAATACAGCCCCTGCTTCATGCGAAGTCTTTTCCATTAGAAGCAACGGCTATTTCTGCCTTCAACCTCCTCAAACGACAGCTGGAGAAAGCCACGCTTCGCTCCATTGACGAAAACCTTCCTTTTGTGGTCGAATGTGTTAGATCCGTGTATTTTTGATGTAGTGTGTCCTTCAATAACTAGACACGAGACTGCAGGAACAATCAACAGGTATTTACTGGATGAGGGTTACTCTAAAAACTAAACGTACAGATCCCTACTCAGGGTTTATATACAGGTGTGGTCACTGCCGGTACTACAGTATACAGGAGCTGTAAAAAGTAGTTCTCCCCTTAAAGGTACATACACTACAGAATGCGATGCATCGGAGGTGGCGATCTCGGCTACCTTGAATCAAGGTGGTCGGCCCGTGGCATTCCTATCCAGAACCTTACAGAGTAGCGAGCTCCATTACCCCCCCGTCGAGAAGGAGGCTACAGCCATCATCGAGGCTGTACGCCAATGGAGTCATTTTCTTGCTCAGCGTCATTTCATGCTCATAACTGACCAGCGCTCCATGGCCTTCATGTTGGATAACCAGAAGCGCACGAAAATTAAAAATAATAAAATTCAACTCTGGAGGATGGAGCTGGCCGCCTTTGGATATACTATCCGTTACCGACCCGGCAAACAGAATGTGGCCCCAGATACCTTCACACGGGCATTTTGCTCTTCAATGTCAACGTCGACTCTGGCGGATCTGCATATGGACTTATGCCATCCTGGCGTTACCCATATGTTGCACTTTGTGCGCTCCAAAAATCTACCATTCTCAACGGAGGATGTAAAGAAAACATGCTCCTCCTGTAGGATTTGTGCAGAATTGAAAACACAATTCTTCAGCCCATCAGATGACTTACTCATACATGCAATGCAGCCTATGCAGAGGCTCAGCATAGACTTTAAAGGGCCATTGCCTTCGTCGACGCGGAACACCTACCTACTTACGATGGTAGACGAGTTTTCACGCTTTCCCTTTGCCTGCCCCTGTCCTAATATGCTTACCTCTACGGTAATTAAATGCCTCGATCAGGTCTTTTCCCTTTGCGGGACAGCCAATTTTATCCACACGGATCGGGGTCCCTCCTTTATGTCGAGTGAACTTAAAAGTTATCTCTCCCAACGGGGAATCGCCTCGAGTAAGACGACACCATAACACCCAATCGGCAATGGACAGGTTGAACGATACAATGCCATCATCTGGAACGCTGTCACGCAACCTACCAGACCAGCAGTGGGAAACTGTGCTCCCCGACGTGTTACACTCTATCAGGTCTCTTCTCTCCACATCCACTAATGTCACACCTCATGAGCCATTGTTCAAGTTCCGGCGTCGCTCTACACATGGGACATCTCTACCATCATGGTTGGTGGCTCCAGGCCCTGTGCTACTCCGGAGGTTCGTCCGGTCGGCCAAGAACGACCCTCTCGTTGACGAGGTGGAGTTAACGGAGGTAAACCCCACGTATGTGCACGTGCGGTACCCCAATGGCCGGGAGTCCACCGTCTCGCTCAGAGATCTGGCTCCCTGCCCAACCGGTCACACGGGCCCAAATGATGTAGGATCCCACGACGATAATGTCAATACTCCGCACCCCTATGAAGATGACGCCCTACCTGGGACATCGAGGGATCTGCCAGCAGTGCTACCGGATCAACTCAGGGAGCCGAACGCTGCCCGTAGGATGGCCACCCGAAATCAGGACGCCGGACAATCTCCGGCTACGACCCAGGATGAGGCCAGCTCTGCGCCTGTGGGGACCTGCACCCAGAGTCTTGATCGTCCTGTGGAGGCCTGGGAATATCATGACGACGCGGACTCTACCGACTTACCGGTACGGGCCAAGTGACCCAGGGACCAGGACACGGTCCGGGGAGACGTGCCTTCCAGTCACGAGCAGAAAGCTAAACGACTATGGCTATTTTTGGTCCACCTAGTCCGTTAAAGGAAGACTGGACTTCCAAACCTTTTAGGGAGGAAGAATGTCATAAATCGCAACTTCTACAAGAAGTAACTCAGGAAGTACTACTGAATGGCCAGCTGAGGACGCCGCCCGAGGAGTATAAATACTCGGGCGTGGGCCCACCTTGGCCAGAGACAGTCTGGAAATGGGAAGCTAGTGACTACTAACTAGACCTCCATGTTTTGTTACAAGTCGATTAAAGCCTTGCTTTATGTACAACCAAGTGCGTAGTGAGTCTTTATTACGTCACCATGTTTTTCTGATATTGCTGCGGAGGTATGACCTGAGCAAGTGTGGGACAGGAAGAGCAACCTCTTTCCATCTGATGGCAAACAGATTCTCAGGCAAATCAGTCAGCAGCCATAGAGAGAAGTTGCAGAGCATGTCAATGTCTACAGCATTTCACTCTGGACTTGGCTGCAGTGTTGGAAAAGTTCAATGATTTGACCAGGACAGCCAAGGTGGGAATTACTTCATCTGCCTTTTTCTCTAAATGAAGCCTTACATCATCAGATTCCTCCAAACACTCCTAATCCCCCTCTCCCACACTGTTTGTAAGATGTGACATTGAAGTATGTAAAGACATTCAACAGAGGAACATAATAACATAGGAACGGTAGCATAATGATTATGTTACTGGACTACTAATCCAGAGGTCTGGACTAATGATCCAGAGATGTGAGTTCATAATCCCACCACAGCAGCTGGGGAATTTAAATTCAGCTAATTAAATAAATCTGGAATAAAAAGCTAGCATCAGTAATGGTGACCATGAAACTATCGAATTATAAATACTCATCTGGTTCATTAATGTCCTTTAGGGAAGGAAATCTGCCGTTCTTACCTGGTCTGACTTATGTGTGACTCCAGACTCACAGCAATGTGGTTGACACTTAACTGCCCTCTCAAATGGTCTAGCAAGCCACTCCGTTGTGCACAACCACTATGAAAAACTAAGAATGAAACCGGATGGACCACTCGGCACTGGCTTCGGACACGACAATGGCACATCCAGCCGAGCCGATACTGCAAAGTCCTCCTCTCTAACATCTGGGGACTTGTGCCAAAATTGGGAGAGCTGTCCCACAGACTAGTCAAGAAACAGCCTGACATAGTCACATTCACAGAATCATACCTTTCAGCCAATGTCCCTAACTCCTCCATCACCATCCCATGGTATGTCCTGTCCCACCGGCAGGACAGACCCACCAGGGGTGGCGGCACAGTGGTATACAGTCGGAAGGAGTGGCCCTGGGAGTCCTCAACATTGACTCCGGACCCCATGAAGTCTCGTGGCTTCATGTCGAGCATGGGCAAAGAAACCTCCTGCTGATTCATCAGCTGAGGGAGGGCAGTAGGTGGTAATCAGTACTCCTCCATGTTGAACACCACTTGGAAGAAGCACTGAGGGTAGCAAGGGCACAGAATGTACTCTGGGTGGGGGACTTCAATGTCCATCACCAAGAGTGGCTCGGTAGCACCACTACTGACCGAGCTGGCCGAGTCCTGAAGGATATAGCTGCCAGACTAGGACTGCGGCAGGTGGTGAGAGAACCGACAGGAGGGAAAAACCTACTTGACCTCATCCTCACCAATCTACCTGTCACAGATGCATCTGTCCATAACGGCATTGGTAGCAATGACCACAGCACAGTCCTTGTGGAGACGAAATCCCGTCTTCACACTGAGGACACCCTCCATCGTGTGGTGTGGCACTACCACCGTGCCAAATGGGACAGATTCAGAATAGATCTAGCAGATCAAAATTGGAAAACCATGAGGTGCTATGGGCCATCAGCAGCAGCAGAATTGTATTCCACCACAATCTGTAACCTCATGGCCCGGCATATCCCTCACTCTACCATTAGCATCAAGCCAGGTGACCAACCTTGGTTCAACGAGGAGTGTAGAAGAGCATGCCAGGAGCAGCACCAGGCATACCTAAAAATGAGGTGCCAACCTGGGGAAGGACTACATGCATGCTAAACAGCGGAAGCAGCATGCTATAGAGAGAGCTAAGCAATCCCACAATCAACGGATTAGATCAAAGCACTGCAGTCCTCCCAGATCCAGTCGTGAATGGTGGTGGACAATTGAACAACTAATGGGAGGAGGAAGCTCCATGAATATCCCCATCCGCAATGATGACGGATCCCAGAATGCAAGTGCAAAAGACAAGGCTGAAGCATTTGCATCCATCTTCAGCCAGAAGTGCCAAGTGGATGATCCATATCGGCCCCCTCCTGAAGCCAGTCTTCAGCCAATTTGATTGACTCCACGTGATATCAAGAAATGGCTGAGCGCACTGGATACAGCAATGGCTACGGGCCCTGACAACATCCCAGCTATAGTGCTGAAGACTTGTGTTCCAGAGCTAGCCGCGCCACTAGCCAAGCTGTTCCAGTACAAATACAACACTGGCATCTACCTGACAATGTGGAAAACTGCCCAGGTATGTCCTGTCCACAAAAAGCAGGACAAATCTAATCTGGCCAATTACCGCCCCATCAGTCTACCCTCAATCATCAGCAAAGTGATGGAAGGTGTCGTCGACAGTGCTATCAAGCGACACTTACTCACCAATAACCTGCTCACTGATGCTCAGTTTGGATTCTGCCAGGACCACTCAGCTCCAGACCTCATTACAGCCTTGGGCCAAACATGGACAAAAGAGTTGAATTCCAGAGGTGAGGTGAAAGTGACTGCCCTTGACATCAAGGCAACATTTGACTTGACACCACTCGGCATCAAGGAGCCCCAGTAAAACTGAAGTCAATGGGAATTGGGGGCAAACTCCCCACTGGCTGGAGTCATACCTAGCACAAAGTAAGATGGTTGTAGTTGTTGAAGAAGAATCATCTCAGCCCCAGGACATCGCTGCAGGAGTTCCTCAGGGCAGTGTCCTAGGCCCAACCATCTTCAGCTGCTTCATCAATGACTTTCCCTCCACCATAAGGTCAGAAACGAGGATGTTCACTGATGATTGCACAGTGTTCAGTTCCATTCGCAACTTCTCAGATAATGAAGCAGTCCATGCCCGAATGCAGCAAGACCTGGATGACATTCAGGCTTGGGCTGATAAGTGGCAAGTAACATTTGCACCACACAAGTATCAGGTAAAGACTATCTCCAACAAACGAGCCACTAAGCACCGCCCCTTGACATTCAATGGCATTACTGTAATGTATATACCTTTTAAGGGGGGAACTACTTTTTACAGCTCATGTATACTGTAGTACCGGCAGTGACCACACCTGTATATAGCACTGAGTAGTAATCTGTACAGTTCAGTTCCAGAGTGAGCCACGTTGAGTAAACACCTGTTGTACCGTTCTCCTGCAGTCTGTGTCTTACTACTGACGGACACAACATTGGCGACGAGGCAAATTCGATCCTACCTGCAACTCTGCATCACCTCCCAGGGATTCGTTCCTGGAGACCAGTAGATTGGAGGTCAAGGCCAGAGACACGGACGTAGACCATGGGCAACCGTCCAGTCATCCAGCAGAGACTCAAGAATTGCAGGGGAGGCTGTTGAGAGCCAGGCTTGGCTTTCCAGTCGCGGTGGTCCAGCGAAACGGGCTGGCAACAGGTAGTGCGCAGATCCTTCCCGGACAGCGGCGGGCTAGAGCCCGACCGAGCAGCACAGCAAAGGGCCGAGCAGCGTCGATGGGAGAGAGAGAGAGAGGGCAGAGCGCACAGGGCGCAGCCGGTGTTCAGGGGCCGAGCAGCGTCGAGGGAGAGAGACGCGCAGAAACCCACGAGGCGCCGCCATTGCCACGAGGACCACCGAGAGCGGCGTTGGCAGCAGCGCAGGAGAAGCACGCGAAACCTACAGGGCGCTGCCATTGCCACGAGGACCGCCGAGTGCGGCGTTGGCAGCAGCGGGGGAGGAAGGAAAGCGCGGGAGACGCCATTTTAAACCACACCCAAAATGCCGAAGAGTGGCAGTATCACCGCATTTGACAATGAAGTCGAAGATTGGACTACATATGTCGAACGAATAGAGGTATACTGCAAGGCAAATGAGGTGTCAGATGACAAGAAAGCGCCGGTATTGTTAAATTTAATGGGTGCAAAAACGTATGGCTTATTACGAAATCTAGTAACCCCAGCGAAGCCAGTGGAAAAGAGTTTTGGAGACATAGTGACGATACTACAGGAACATTTAAACCCCACACCGCTGCTGATAGCAGAAAGATTCAAGTTTCACAAACAGAACCAGCATAAGGATGAAAGCAATGCTGAATATTTAACAGAACTGCGCAAACTATCGAAACACTGCCAGTTTGGAACGGGACTGGCAGATACCTTAAGGGACAAGTTTGTGTGTGGGCTTCAAAGTGAAGGAACCCAGAAACGGCTTTTATCTGAAAAGGACCTTACGCTGGACAAGGCTTTCAGCATTGCGGTATCATATGAAGCAGCAGCATGGGGCGCTGCAGAGATACAACAGAGACCGCAAGAATATGGCACAAACGAAATGTCATACAGAACAGAGAAGTGCTATCGCTGCGGCAGAACAACACACGACCACAATGATTGCTGGTTCAAAGACAAAGTGTGCAGACAGTGTGGAAAAGTAGGACACATAGCACGAGTCTGCAGGTCGGGAAAGAAAACCAGCAATAAGAAATCTCCAAAAGAAAAGTACAAGAAGGCACATAAGGTGACGGAGAATAGTTCAGATGAACAAAATGTGATACCGACTCCGAAAGCAGGGAGCTGAGTTGTCTGAAACTACATAATGTGATCAAAACGGAGGATCACCGAACCATTTGGGTCACTCTCAAGATAGCAGGAGTCCAGGTAAAAATGGAATTGGACACAGGATCAGCCCTAACCGTCATAAACCGACGGGACTACGAGCGGCTATTCTCACACATACCCTTGAGAGACACAAAAATTATTTTGAAGACGTACACGGGGCATAAAGTCTATCCCAAAGGAAAAATAAGGGTGACCGTTATATATAACGGTAAGGAAACACCAAAACTAGACCTGTATGTATTGCAAGATGGAGGACCACCATTACTGGGACGTGAATGGATCCGGAAAATACAGCTGGATTGGCATTCCATACAAGCACTGACTGTGGCTGCCAAAAAGGATGACGACGTCACACCTGGACAACTGGCAAAGATCCTAACCGACGCGCAAGAAGTGTTCCAGCAAGGACTCGGAACACTAAAAGGCATGACAGCAACAATTAAAATTGAAGAAAACGCAAGCCCAAAATTTTTTAAGGCCAGTCCGGTACCTTATGCGATCCGCCCAGCTGTCGAAGCAGAGCTGGAGAGTTTGGAACGTTCAGGAGTACTGTCCAAGGTAGACTGGAGCAAGTGGGCTACACCCATCGTCCCTGTGATGAAAAAGTCGTTGAGCAGCACACCTGGGGAACCAAGGAAGGTTCGCATCTGTGGGGACTTTAAGGTAACAGTGAACCCAGTCCTTCACACCGTGCAATGTCCACTTCCGTGGATTGAAGATATTTTCGCCTCGCTATCTGGAGGGAAACGCTTCACTAAGATTGATCTGGCCCAGGCATATCTGCAAATGGAGGTAGAAGAAGCATCAAAAAAATACCTCACGATCAACACCCATAAAGGTCTCTACCAATACAACCGGCTGGTATTCGGGGTAGCATCAGCTCCGGCTATTTGGCAAAGGGCAATGGAACAAGTCCTGCAAGGGATCCCAGGGACCCAGTGTTATTTGGACGGCATCCTGGTCACGGGCGAAAATGACAGTGATCACCTCGCCAACCTGGAGCAGGTGCTCACTAGATTGAAGGAATATGGGCTCCAAGCTAACCGCCCCAAATGCGAGTTTTTTAAAAAACAGACCTCGTATTGTGGCCACGTTATTGATAAAGAGGGGTTACATAAGTCCCCAGAAAAGATTGAGGCAGCAGTCAAGGCTCCAGCACCGGAAAACGTGTCACAACTGAGGTTGTTCCTCGGGCTGGTAAACTACTACCATAAGTTCTTGCCAAATTTGTCTGCAATACTACACCCGCTGAACACCCTACTGCAAACTGGAGTGCCATGGAAGTGGAGTGACGAATGTAAACGAGCTTTCCAGAAGAGCAAAACACTATCACATCGAAAGAGGTATTGGCCCATTTCAACCCAGCACTACCAATTCGGTTGGCGTGTGATGCGTCACCCTACGGCATTGGAGCGGTGCTGTCGCACAAATTCTCGGACGGCTCAGAGAGGCCAATAGCCTTTGCGTCACGATCACTAACCTCAGCCGAGTGTAACTACGCCCAGATTGACAGGGAGGCCCTCAGCCTAGTGTGGGGAGTGAAAAAGTTCAATCACTATCTGCACGGGCAGAAATTCACCTTGCTGACTGACCACCAGCCTCTTGTCTCCATTTTTAATCCGAAGAAGGGCGTTCCGGTGATGACTGTGCAACGACTACAAAGATGGTCACTCTTTCTAGGGGCGCACCACTATGAGATTGAATATAAGGGCACGAAACAGCATGGAAATGCTGATGGGCTATCACGCCTGCCACTGCCTACTGCGGAGGAAGCACCAGCAGTGGATCCTGTCGAAATATTTCATTCGACTATAGTTGAATACCTACCGGTAACTAACGCTCATATAGAAAAGGAGACCCGAAATGACCCGACACTGTCTCGGGTATATGATTTGACGGTGAAGGGATGGCCAGCACATGGCGACTCACTGTTGCCAGCATTCTCGACAAGAAGAGAACAGCTGTCAGTTTGCCGGGGGACCTTGATTTGTGGATCCCAAGTGGTAATTCCACCCAAGTTAAGGGACAGAGTGCTCAATGAGCTTCATGAGGGTCATCTGGGAGGGGTAAAAATGAAAAGCCTTGCCAGGGCTTATGTGTGGTGGCCGGGAATTGATAAACAAATCGAGGACCTGACCAAGAGCTGCTCAGGATGCCAGAAAGTCCAAAATGCACCACCACATGCCCCTCTACACCCATGGGAGTGGCCCTCATCTCCATGGCAACGGGTGCATATTGATTTTGCTGGTCCATTCATGGACTCAATGTTTTTAATAGCCATGGATGCGCACTCGAAATGGCCTGAGGTCATCAAAATGTCCTCCACCACCACGGAGAAAACTATTGCAGTCCTATGGACCATTTTTGCCAGGAACGGCTTGCCAGAACAGATTTGCTCCGAAAACGGACCACAGTTTGTGTCCGAAGAGTTCCAGAGGTTTATGAAGAAGAATGGGGTAAGGCATTACACATTCGCCCCGTATCATCCAGCCACAAATGGATTGGCTGAGAGGTTCGTACAAACCTTTAAGAAAGCAATAAAGGCTATGTACAATGACAACATTCCGCTGCAGCATAAGGTGGACAATTTCCTGTTCGCCTACCGGAATGCGACACATGCAGTCTCCAACCAGGCCCCGGCCATGATGTTCTTTAACCGAAGGTTAAGATCTCGCCTGGATTTGCTCAGACCAAACGTATGAAGAGATGTTGAGAGGAAGCAATTCCAGCACATCCATGAGAAGCCAACAAGGAGCTTCAATGTAGGGCAACCAGTCTTGGCCCGCGACTACCAAACAGAAAAATGGCAGCCAGGAACGATATGCACATGGCAGGGCCCACTAATGTACACAGTGGACGTTGGGGAGAACACCGTGAGACGCCATGCTGACCAGATCCTAGAGTCACAGGAACAAGTCAACCCCATGCCTCGCCCATACGTACCTGGTGAGGAACCCGATGTACAGGTCGCATCTACCCTAGAAACAGTAGCATCGGAAGCTGATGACCCAATCGACGACAGGGTGCCAGAATCGCCTCCGCACCAAGAGCAAGACACTCGGGAAAGGCGCTATCCAGAAAGGATCAGAAAGCCTCCCCAAAGACTGAATATATACATGGACTATTTTCAGCTAACGTTGTATGTTAAAAGTGTTAATTGTAATTAGTTTGATATTTAATTGTTAAATGAGTGTTATGGTACTGTTAATCTAAAAGGGGAGGAATTGTAATGTATATACCTTTAAGGGGGGAACTACTTTTTACAGCTCATGTATACTGTAGTACCAGCAGTGACCACACCTGTATATAGCACTGAGTAGTAATCTGTACAGTTCAGTTCCAGAGTGAGCCACGTTGAGTAAACACCTGTTGTACCGTTCTCCTGCAGTCTGTGTCTTACTACTGACGGACACAACAATTACCATTGTCGAATCCCCCACCATCAACATCCTGGGGGGTCACCATTAACCAGAAACTTAACTGGACGAGCCACATAAATACTGTGGCTACAAGAGCAGGTCAGAGGCTGGGTATTCTGTGGCGAGTGTCTCACCTCCTGACTCCCCAAAGCCTTTCTACCATCTACAAGGCACAAGTCAGGAGTGTGATGGAATACTCTCCACTTGCCTGGATGAGTGCAGCTCCAACAACACTCAAGAAGCTTGATACCATCCAGGACAAAGCAGCCCACTTAATTAGCACCCCATCCACCACCTTAAACATTCACTTCCTCCAGTATCGGCGTACCGTGGCTGCAGTGTGTACCATCTACAAGATTCACTGCAGCAACTCGCCGAGATTTCTTCGGCAGCACCTCCCAAACCCGCAACCTCTTCCACCTAGAAGGACAAGGGTAGCAGGCACATGGGAACACCATCACCTGCCAGTTCTCCTTCAAGTTACACACCATCCTGACTTGGAAGTTTTTCGCCGATCCTTCATCGTCGCTGGGTCAAACTCCTGGCACTCTCTCCCTAACAGCACTGTGGGAGTACCTTCACCACACGGACTGCAGCAGTTCAAGAAGGCGGTTCACCACTACCTTGTCAAGGGCAATTAGGGATGGGCAATAAATGCTGGCCTTGCCAGCGACGCCCACAACCCAGGAACGAATTTTTAAAAAGACCATTGAGATGATCAAGCCTGTTCCGCCTTTCAATTCGCTGATCTGTACTTCAACTCCATTTACCCACCTTAATATGCTTACCCAACAATACTCTATCGATCTCGGGCTGAAACATTTGAATTGCCCCAGCATCCACAGCCTGTTGGGGGAGAAAGTTCCAGATTTCCACTACCTTGTGTGAAAAAATGCTTCTTGATTTCACTCCTAGCTGGCCTCGCTTTAATTTTAAGATTATGCCCTTTTGTTCTGGATTCTCTCAACTCCTTTTTCATTTTGAAGCACCACAATTAGATCACCACTCAGTGTTCACGGGGAGAGGGACGAGGGTCATGCGAAAGGTAGGCAGTAGCAGCTGAGTGGCAGCACAATGCAGCACCAGGTTGTCATGCTATCTGTACGTGTGATTGTTTGAGGAAAGAGAAAAGGTAATGGGACATACCACACACCCTCCTGCACTTAGCCTCCAGCCTCACTGTCTCTGATGATCTGCAACCTCCCTGCACCAACAACCTGGACTTGGATGGTTGCTGGCACTCCCGATTCTGGTCTTCTGTTGCAAGAAGAGTGAAAATGGGTTAATGTGTGCCCTGAAAATGATTGGGCAGATTTGTAATGCAGGTTCATATAGTGTGCAAGAGAGAGGTAGCTGTGTGCAACAAAAGGCCTCCAGTGAGAAGTGTGAAAGCAGTTTGCAGAACAGTGAAATGCATTCCAGTTGTAACCGGATAGCAGCAGAATGATGTTTATACCAGTTCTGAGGGTGGTAGCAGGTGTTAAACATCAAAAATAAAAGCACACGGAATTGGAGGTAACATGTGACATGGTCAGTAATTGGTTGGGAGGTAGGAGATAGAGAGTAGCCGATTGTCGGGAGCGGTGAGAGCAGAGACTCTGAGGGCTAGAAATTCAGTGGGCTTTGCGCCCAGTTACCGCCCAAATAGGGTTTCTGCGCCAGTGTAAGAGGGTGCGCTGATATTCAGCGCTGCGGTAATGGTGGCGGTAGCCGGTAGCGCTGCGCCGACACCGATGACGTCATCGGTGTGCGCAGTGCCCCGGTTCCGCCCCACTTCCGGCCCAAACCCCATATTTAGTTGCGGCCGCCTCTTTTGCAGCGGCCGCAAACAGCGCTGGAAAAACGGGGCCGTACTGCTGCTCTACTGGGGCGCTTTAAGGTGGAGGTGCGGCCGGCCGCTTTTTCGGCGGCCGCCTGCCCGCACCTCCTTCCCCGGCCTCTTCCACCCCCCCCCGCGGCATTGCCGGCTGCTTTCCGCGAGCCCGGCACTTCTCCGTGGTGCCGGACTCATTTGCCGGCACAATCCAGCGGCGATCTCGCTGTTGCAGGCACCTCCCCCTTAAGAGAAGGAGGAGGCCTGCAGTACCGCAGCCTGCCGCTCCGCAGCGGGTGGCGCTGCGGCACCTAGCGCGCCGATATTCAGTTTCAGCGCCCCAAGCGGGGGCGCCGAAACCCTTGAATAGCGGCCGCCTTCGAGTTGGGGCGCTGAAACTGAATTTCCGGCGGGCGCAAGTGGCTCCGCGCGCAGCGCTAACTTTTGGGCGTTAGCCTGCTGGCGGGCCTTAACTGAATTTCTAGGCCTGAGTATTTAAACTCACTTTCACAGGCTTTCTTTCAGAGGCTTACCAATCTCGTAGACCGGCGGCGACGTTCCAGATTCAAAACGTGACACGGGCAGGAGGGAGCAGCTGATTGGGTGAGTACGGCTAGGTGAGTATTTATACTTCACTATAGTTTGACAGTTAAGGTTCATAGGCCTAGAAATTCAGTTAAGGCCCGCCAGCAGGCTAACGCCCAAAAGTTAGCGCTGCGCGCAGAGCCAGGTGCGCCCGTCAGATATTCGGCTTTTGCGCCCCAAGTCGGAACCGGGTGCTATTCCAAGGTGTGCCCGCCCCCGCTTGGGGCGCTGAAACTGAATTTCTGCGCTGTAGGCCCCGCTGCGCCACCCACTGCGGAGCGGCAGGCTGCGGTACTGCAGGCTTCCTCCTTCTCTTAAGGGGGAGGTGCCTGCAACAGCGAGATCGCCGCTGAATTGTGCCGGCAAATGAGCCCGGCACCACGGAAAAGTGCCGGGCTCGCGGAAAGCAGCCGGCAATGCCGCGGGGGGGGTGGGCGGTGGAGGAGGCCGGGGAAGGAGGTGCGGGCAGGCGGCCGCCGAAAAAGCGGCCGGCCGCACCTCCACCTTAAAGCGCCCCAGTAGCGCAGCAGTACGGCCCCGTTTTTCAATCGCTGTTTGCGGCCGCTGCAGAAGAGGCGGCCGCAACTAAATATGGGGTTTGGGCCGGAAGCGGGGCGGAACCGGGGCACTGCGCACACCAATGACGTCATCGGTGTCGGCGCAGCGCTACCGGCTACCGCCGCCATTACCGCAGCGCTGAATATCAGCGCACCCTCTTACACTGGTGCAGAAACCCTATTTTGGCGGTAACTGGGCGCAAAGCCCACTGAATTTCTAGCCCATAGTTTATAAAGTTTAGACGGCTGAAAATTCAGTAGCCTTACTGCAGTTAGCGCCGGCGCATTAAAGGCCCCGCGGCGGCCGGCCGCTTTCCCGCCGGCCGCCTGCCCGCAGCTCCCTCCCCGGACTTCTCTACCCCCCCCCCCGGAACAGATGCAAGCCCGGCACTTGTCCGAGGTGCCGGGCTCATTTTTAAGCAGATTTGCGCGGGCCGCGGCCGGGTGCAGGCAGCTCCTCCTTAACGGAAGGAGGAGGCCTGCACTTCCCCAGCCGGCCGCACCGCATCGGGTGCCGCAGCGCCGGAATTGCGGCGCGAAACGGCAGTTAGCGCCCTTTTCCAGGCGCTAAGACCCTTCAGTAGCGCCGGCAGCCGTTTGGGCGCGGCGCCACTGAATTTTTGGCGCGCGCAGGGGACTTAGCGCCGGCACTAATTTCCGGCGCTAAAGCCCTGGCTAAGCCAAAACCCAATTTCTAGGCCAGAAGGTCTTAATTTTGTGGTTATAGTTTCTAAGGTCTCTGTTGTGTAGCGGGGAGTGGTAGTAAACAAGGGCCCTTGAGTATATCATTTAATTGTAGTATAATTGGTGGTATTGATTTAATTTAAATTAATTAAAGGGTAAGTCATGGCAGGACAGCTCAGCCCCGTGGCATGCTCTTCCTGCACTATGTGGGAAATCAGGGACACTTCCTGTGTCCCTGACAACCATGTGTGCGGGAAGTGTATCCAATTGCAGCTACTGGCAGACCGCATTGCGGCGCTGCAGCTGCGAATGGATACATACTGGAGCATTCGCGATGCTGAGGGCGTCGTGGACATCACGTTTAATCAGTTGGTCACACCACAGGTAAAGGCTGCACAGGCAGGAAAGGAATGGGTGACCACCAGGCAAAGTAGTCGGCACAGACAGGTAGTGCAGGGGACCCCTGTGGCCATCCCCCTCTCAAACAGATACACCGCTTTGGATATTGTTGGGGAGGATGGCTTATCGGGGGAAGGCAGCAGCAACCAACTTCCTGGCACCATGGGTGAAGAAATAGAAGGATATTTCAGATGAATACATGGCTAGAAGAATGGTGCAAGGGGGAGGGATTCAAATTCCTGGGACATTGGAACCGGTTCTGGGGGAGGTGGGACCAGTACAAACTGGATCTTAATGAAGAATTCTATCATATTATGATCGCTCCCCCGCAAGGGGCCTCGCACAACAAGATTGCTAATTAATCCTTTCTCATTACATAATACCCAGTCTAAGATGGCCTGATGTCCTAGGGGAAGTGTTTGCTAGTGCTGTTGGGGAGGGTTTAAACTAAAATGGCGGGGGTTTGGGAATCTATGCAGGGAGACAGAGGAAAGGGAAGCAAGGATAGAAGCAAAAGACAGGAAAGAGAAAAGCAATAGTGGAAGTCAGAGAAATCATGGGTGTAAATCAAGCACGGCCGCAGTAAACAATAATTCTAAAAGGTCTAGGAGGGTTAAAAAAACAAGCCCGAAGGCTTTGTGTCTTAATGCAAGGAGTATTTGTAATAAGGTGGATGAATTAGCTGCGCAAATAGATGTAAATGGATATGATATAATTGGGATTACGGAGACATGGCTCCAGGGTGACCAAGGCTGGGAATTCAACATCCAGGGGTATTCAATATTCAGGAAGGACAGGCAAAAAGGAAAAGGATTGCTGATTAAAGAGGAGATTGACACAATAGTAAGGAAGGATATTAGCTCTGATGATGTGGTAGAGCTGAGAAATACCAAGAGGCAGAAAAAGTTAGTGGGAGTTGTATACAGACCCCCCAAACAGTAAAGCTGAGGTTGGGGATGGCATTGAATGGGAAATTAGAGATGCGTGCGATAAGGGCACAGCAGTTATCATGGGTGACTTTAATCTATATATAGATTGGTCTAACCAAATTAGTAACAATACTGTGGAAGAGGAATTCCTAGAGTGTATATGGGATGGTTTCCTGGACCAATATGTCGAGGAACCAACTAGAGATCAGGCCATCTTAGACTGGGTATTATGTAATGAGAAAGGATTAATTAGCAATCTTGTTGTGCGAGGCCCCTTGGGGAGGAGTGATCATAATTCTCCATCTTAATGAAGAATTCGATCATATTAAGTGTGATAAAAATGCTAACTTCCGGGAAGTTATGTCATCACTTCCTGTGAACTATGAACTATGAACTATGTAATTACCTCACTTCCTGTAAATGTCACTTCCTGTTGGACTGGTATAAATACTGGTCTGTTCAGTATTGTAAGAGGCTTCTACCAGAGGCATGGTAAAGACCTCTCTTGTATATAGTGTGTTTATAAGTTACTTAAAGCTTACTTTAAAGTTACTTGATGGTAAGTCTCCTTTTTCTTACATCAATTTAAGTAACTTAGTATTTACACTGACAAATACTAGACCTTCAGACAAACTCGGAAGTTAAGGATCCAGGGAACCACCCATCATGGAGAAAATCCTTAGACCTATTCGTCTGGACTTGGACCCGAATACACCAGCAGCTGGCAGGGTATGGAAGCATTGGTATCGTACTTTTGAGAATTTTCTGGATGAATGTAAAGTGGATGCTCCTGCTAAATTGAAGATACTTGTCAATTATGTGACCCCAAAAGTGTTCGAATATGTTGATGACTGGGATAATTACGAAGAGGTGATTCGGGCACTTAAGAAACTGTATGCGAAGACCCCAAATGAGGTCTATGCTAGACATCTACTGGCCACAGCCCGACAAGGGCCAGGGGAATCAATTGACGAATTCCTGCAAGAACTTCGCAGGCTCAGCGTAGATTGTAACTTTCAGGCAGCCTCAGCTGAGCTGTACCGCCAAGAAATGATTCGTGATGCTTTCATCTGCGGGATTGCCTCTCCATTTATACGCCAGCGTCTACTAGAAAGTAAAACACTTGAGCTACAAAAAGCTTTTGAACTAGCTTGTTCACTGGATTTGGCAAAGAGAAATGCAGACCTCTATCAGCTGCCCAGATCTCGATCTGCTGCTGTAGCTGCAACCAGACAATTCAAGCGGTCTCAGGTGAACCCTATCATGGGGGAATCTAATTCTGATAATTCTGATGAAGAAGAGGAGGACGACCCCACTTTAGCAGCCTCTTGGCAATCTAGGAAGGAATGCTTCTTTTGTGGAGATGCTTTTCACCCTAGGAAAACCTGCCCTGCTCGCAATGCAATCTGCAGTTATTGCGGGAAAAAAGGACACTTTGCTAAAGTTTGCCTATCAAGGGCCTCTACGAGGGCCAATCCAGCTAAGGCCTACCGAACTGCCCCAATTAGGGCCTATCAAGATGCTCCAGCTAGGACCTATCGAGCTTCTTCTCGAGCTCTCTCCCGAAGAAGCACACCGAGAGTTTTAGCCACTCTCTGTGCAACGACACCAATTACAGCTGCTTGCCCACAGAACCTGTCTCAGGCAGCCACAAAAATTTCAATTAAAGGGCATACCTTAGATGCCTTAATTGACTCAGGAAGTACTGATAGTTTCATTAAGGAACAGATTGTTGCGAAATTGAAACTACATGTCTTCCCATCGGACCAGGCAATTGCGATGGCCCAGTCATCACTTAATACCAGAATCTCCGGCTTTTGTGTTGTTGATATGACACTTCATGGTCGTATGTATCCCTCCACCCGACTTTCAGTGCTCAAAGACTTATGTAGTGATCTCCTCTTAGGGCTGGACTTCCAAAAACAGCATAAGAAACTCACCATTGAGTTTGGTGGATCCAAACCCGGACTTACTATTTCTAATATACCATCTAAATTACCATTTTGTGCATTATCAGCAGCTTCACTTGATGAACCCTCATTATTTGCCAGTATTCCGCCTCAATGCCAACCGATAATAACGAAATCGCGGCGCTTTAATCAGGGAGACCAATCTTTTATTGCGGCTGAAATCTCTCGACTTCTAGCAGAGGATATCATTGAACCATGTTCGTCGCCCTGGCGGGCTCAAGTCGTCATTGTCAAGAACCCTCTAAAACCTCACAAACAGCGACTATGCATCGATTATTCGCAAACCATCAATCAATATACCGACTTGGACGCCTACCCATTGCCACGCATTGATGATATGGTTAATAAACTGGCCGAATACAAAGTGTTCTCAACTTACGATTTAAAAAGTGCCTATCATCAGTTACCCTTGAAGGTCTCAGATAAGCAGTACACAGCCTTTGAGGCTAATGGACGGCTGTACCAATTTCGTCGCCTCCCATTCGGGGTTACTAATGGAGTGGCTGTCTTTCAACGGGCAATGGATGGCCTGGTTAAGCAGGAAAACCTAAGGGACACTTTTCCCTATCTTGATAACATTACCATTGCAGGTCACGATCAACAGGAACACGACTCCAACCTCCAAAAATTTCGGGATGCCCTCCATCGCCGTAATTTGACCCTGAATGAATCTAAATCTGTTGAGTCGCAACC
Source organism: Somniosus microcephalus (assembly GCF_052327205.1). NCBI lineage: Eukaryota > Metazoa > Chordata > Chondrichthyes > Squaliformes > Somniosidae > Somniosus > Somniosus microcephalus. The sequence goes on from NC_141000.1 coordinate 81,947,192, forward strand.
GACCATCAACATCCTTGGCTACTGCGTAGGCAATGGTATCATTAAGCCAGACCCAGAAAGACTTCGCCCGCTCCAAGAGCTCCCGTCACCTAAGAATCCGGCTTCTTTACGTCGGGCTCTCGGTCTGTTTGCATACTACGCTAAATGGATTCCTCATTTTTCGGACAAAATCCAACCCTTGCTGCATGCTAGATCATTTCCACTGGGAACAGCGGCTGTTGCAGCCTTTAACCTTCTCAAAAAACAGTTGGAGAAAGCGGCTCTTCACTCCATCGATGAGAATCTCCCTTTCGTGGTTGAATGTGATGCCTCGGAGGTGGCGATCTCGGCTACTCTGAATCAGGAAGGTCGTCCTGTAGCATTTATGTCCAGGACCTTACAAGGTGCCGAGCTACATTATCCTCCGGTTGAGAAAGAAGCCACAGCCATCATAGAGGCAGTACGGAAGTGGAACCATTTTCTAGCTCGCCAGCATTTTACATTGATCACGGACCAACGATCAGTCGCCTTCATGCTCGATAATCGAAAACGAACCAAAATTAAGAATAATAAAATACAACTTTGGAGGATGGAACTGGCCTCTTTTGGTTATACCATTCTCTATCGGCCTGGCAAGGAGAATGTGGCCCCGGACACCCTCACACGGGCATTCTGCTCCACTATGTCATCCTCCACTCTCATGGATGTCCACAATGGTTTGTGTCATCCTGGCGTTACGCGCATGCTACATTTCGTACGATCACGGAATCTCCCTTTTTCCACTGGAGATGTAAAAAAAATATGCTCAGAATGCCGGCTTTGTGCGGAATTAAAACCTCAGTTCTTCCGCCCCTCAGATGGTATACTCATACATGCAACCCAACCGATGCAACGACTTAGCATCGATTTTAAGGGCCCAGTGCCCTCTTCAACTCGGAACACATATTTGCTCACCATGATCGACGAATATTCACGTTTTCCGTTTGCCTTCCCCTGCTCCAATATGCTGGCGTCCACAGTAATCTGCTGCCTTGAGCAGGTATTTTCTCTCTCTGGCATGCCGGCTTATATTCACTCAGATCGGGGTCCATCCTTTATGTCAAGGGAACTCAAGGACTACCTCTCAGAACGGGGAATTGCTACAAGCAAAACAACACCATACCATCCCATCGGAAATGGGCAGGTAGAGAGGTATAACGGTATCATCTGGAATTCCGTACGTCTCGCTTTAAGATCTCGGGGCCTACCAGACCAGCAATGGGAAACAGTGCTTCCGGATGCATTGCACTCTATACGGTCCCTGCTTTCTACAGCCACAAATACTACACCTCATGAGCGGTTCTTTGGATTCCAGCGTCGCTCATCTCATGGAACATCACTCCCGTCATGGCTAACTACTCCTGGACCTGTATTACTCCGAAGATACGTTCGGACGTCTAAAAATGACCCTCTTGTAGACGAGGTCGAACTAACCGATGCCAACCCCACCTATGCAAACATACGATATTCCGACGGCCGAGAATCTACCGTATCATTACGGGATCTGGCTCCCTGCCCACCAGGACCTAGTGGGACATCGGGTGATGGCATTTCACCAGGAAACTCTTGGGACCTATCGGGTACCCCTCTCCAGGATCCTGATCGGACACCAACTAGCTTGGTGCCGGTAGAACCCCGTGCTCAAGGTTACGACCCTCCCAGTACCGCGCATGAAAGTACTGATCCGCCACAGACCAGCTCTGCACCTCCCTCTGAACAGAGGCAGTCCGACTTTGAACCTATTGGGGCTCGTACTCGAAGCCATGATCTCCCCGACCCTTCACAGGGCAATCCAGGCCACACAGACTCTGACCAATGGCCAACCGCATGTAAGCGGACCAGCGACCCTCTACGACGGGAATCCAAACGGGTGCGACTCTTCCTTGTTCGGCGGCTACGGACCAAAAGGTAGACCACAGCCTCCTAATCCTGCAGGAGGGAAGAATGTGATAAAAATGCTAACTTCCGGGAAGTTATGTCATCACTTCCTGTGAACTATGAACTATGAACTATGTAATTACCTCACTTCCTGTAAATGTCACTTCCTGTTGGACTGGTATAAATACTGGTCTGTTCAGTATTGTAAGAGGCTTCTACCAGAGGCATGGTAAAGACCTCTCTTGTATATAGTGTGTTTATAAGTTACTTAAAGCTTACTTTAAAGTTACTTGATGGTAAGTCTCCTTTTTCTTACATCATTAAGTACAGTAGTTGATTCAGAGACTTGGGTACTGAATTTAAATAAAGGAAACTACGATGGTATGAGGTGCGAGTTGGCTAGGATGGATTGAGGAATGTTACTTAAAGGGTTGACGGTGAGTAGGCAATGGCAAACATTTAAAGATCACATGGATGAACTACAGAATTTGTTCATCCAGTTTGGCATAAAAATAAAACAAAAATGGTGACTCAACATTGGCTAACAAGGGAAATTAGGGATTGCATTAGATCCAAGGAGAGCACATATAAATTGGCCAGAAAAAGCAGCAAACCTGAGGATTGGGAGCAGTTTAGGATTCAGCAAAGGAAGACAAAGGGATTAATGAAGAGGGGGGAAATAGAGTATAAGAGTAAGCTTTCAGGGAACATAAAAACGGAATGTAAAAGCTTCTATAGATATGTGAAGAGAAAAAGATTGGTAAAGTCAAGCGTAGGTCCCTTGCAGTCAGAATCAGGGGATTTATAATGGGAAACAAAGACATGGCAAACCAATTAAATACATACTTTGGTTCTGTCTTCACAAAGGAGGACACGAATAAACTCCCAGAGATGTCGGGGAACATAGGGTCTAATGAGAGGGAGGAACTGAATGAAATCAGTATTTGTAGGGAAATGGTGTTAGGGAAATTGACGGGATTGAAGGCCGATAAATCCCCAGGGCCTGATAATCTACATCCTAGGGTACTTAAGGAAGTGACCCCAGAAATAGTAGATGTATTGCTGGTCATCTTCCAAAATTCTATAGACTCTGGAACAGTTCCCATGGATTGGAGGGTAGCTAATGTAACCCCACTATTTAAAAAAGTGGTAGAGGAAAAAACGGGGAATTATAGACCAGTAAGCCTGACATCGGGAGTGGGGAAAATGCTAGAGTCCATTATAAAAGATGTAATAGCAGAGCAATTGGAAAATAGTGACAGGATCGGACAAAGTCAACATGGATTTACAAAAGTTAAATCGTGCTTGACTAATCTACTGGAATTTTTTCAGGATGTAACTGGTAGAATAGATAAGGGAGAACCAGTGGAAGTGGTGTATTTGGACTTTCAGAAGGCTTTCGATAAGGTCCCGCATAAGAGACTAGTGTGCAAATTTAAAGCACATGGGATTGGGGGTAAGGTACTGACTTGGATAGAAAACTGGTTGGCAGACAGGAGGCAAAGAGTTGGAATAAACAGGTCTTTTTCCGAGTGGAAGGCAGTGACTAGTGGGGTACCGCAGGGATCGGTGCTAGGACCCTAGTTATTCACAATATATATTAATGATCTAGACGAGGGAACTAGATGTAATATTTCCAAGTTTGCAGACGACACAAAGCTGGGTGGGCGTGTGTGCTGTGAGGAGGATGCAGAGAAACTCCAGTACTATTTGGACAGATTGGGCAGATGCATGGCAGATGCAGTATAATGTGGATAAATGCGAGGTTATCCACTTTGGTGGCAAAACCAGGAAGGCAGATTATTGTCTGAACGGCAATAGATTGGGAAAAAGGGGAAGTGCAACGAGACCCAGATGTCCTTGTGCACCAGTCGCTGAAGGTAAGCATGCAGGTGCAGCAGGTGGTTAAGAAGACAATTGCTATGCTGGCCTTCATAGCGAGAGGATTCGAGTATAGGAGCAAGGATATCTTGCTGCAGTTGTACAGGGCCTTGGTGAGACCACACCTTGAGTATTGTGTGCAGTTTTGATCGCCTTATCTGAGGAAGGATGTTCTTGCCATGGAGGGAGTGCAGCGAAGATTCACCAGACTGATACCTGGGATGGCAGGAATGACGTATGAAGAAAGATTGGGTCGATTAGGCTTATATTCGTTAGAGTTTAGAAGATTGAGAGGGGATCTCATTGAAACTTATAAAATTCTAACAGGACTAGACAGACTAGATGCAGGAAGGCTGTTCCCGATGGCGGGGGAGTCCAGAACCAGGGGTCACAGTCTAAGGATAAGGGTTAAGCCATTTAGGACTGAGATGAGGAGGAATTTCTTCACCCAGAGAGTGGTGAACCTGTGTAATTCTCTACCACAGAAGACAGTTGAGGCCAATTCATTAAATATATTCAAGAAGGAGTTAGATATATTTCTTGAGGCTAAGGGGATCAAGGGATATGGGGAGAAAGCAGGGACCGGGTACTGAATTTGGATGATCAGCCATGATCGCATTGAATGGCGGAGCAGGCTCGAGGGGCCGAATGGCCTACTCCTGCTCCAATCTTCTAAAGCGAAGGCTCTCTGCCTGGTGGGTTGTGACAAGTGGTGTTTACCAGGGTACTGGGGTCTCGAGCTTTTCACAATATATATATTAATGACTTGGATGAAGAAACAGAGTTGTCTATCCAATTTGCACATGATACTAAGGTAGAAGGCACAGTAAGTTGTGTAGGTAGGAACAGGAAGTAATCAGAAAGGCTAATGGAATGTTGGTCTTTATCAGAGGGGCTGGAAATCAAAAGTGAGGAAGTGATGCTTCAGTTTTACAGAGCCTTGGTCAGACCCCATCTGGAGTACTGCATTCAGTTCTGGGCACCGCACTTCAGGAAAGATATATTGGCCTTGGAGTGGGTGCAGCACAGATTCATCAGAATGTTACCAGGGCTTAAAGGGTTAAATTATGAGGACAGATTGCATAAACCTGGCTTGTATTCCTTTGGGTTTAGAAGGCTGAAGGGTAATCTAATTGAGGTGTTTAAAATGTTTTAAAAATTCGGTAAGTTAGATACAGAAAAGCTATTTCCTCTTGTGGGGGAATCTGGGACAAGGGGGCACAATCTTAAAATTAAACCATTCAAGAGTGCAATCAGGAAGCACTTTTTCCTCACAAAGGGTAGTGGAAATCTGTAATTCTCTCCTGTGGATTCTGGGTCAATTGAAATTTTCAAGACGAAGATTGACAGATATTTATTAGGTAAGGGTATCAAGGAATTTAGAGAACAGATGGGTAAATGGAGTTGTGGCACAGATCAGCCATGATCAGCCCATAGCCCTGTATATGTTTCCTTTTCAAGTATTACAGTAGGAAACTATAGGTTGGATTTCCCTCCGGGACAGTTTCTCCTCCAGAGGTAGGTCTGGGCAGGACTTCTGCCCATCATTCTGTTTCTGCCATGACCCTGAACCATTTTTGTAGGTGAGGGGTCATCAAATGTGTTGTGTGGGCTCCCGACGGTATAGAGGGAGCCCATCAATGTCGGGCACCAGGAGACCCACTGTAGCACCTTAAGTAAGAGGAACCACCATTAAAGGGGTAAATGCACCCCAAAGAGTTCAATTACTAATTTTATAAAAGGCACTGTATGAGCCACCACCTCTTCTGGTGCAGGTATGGTCACTGAAGAGAGGAGGAGGGGGTGACCACAACTAAGCCTTCTCCCTCGATCAGTGCCATCAACAGTTTATCCTCCTGCTGACCCATCATTTATTGCTACATCTCCCCAGTTGTTACCAGGGGAGCAGTAAAATCAGCCTGTTTCCCGCAACCCTCTCCCCCTCTCCTCCCCCGCCCCCCCACAATACCGCCATTATTTAAATGCAGTGGGGCAACGAAAGATTGGATGACCAAATTCCTGGTTGTTGGAGGGGAGAAGAAAATCCCTGTTGCTTGCTTCAGGAACAGGCACCAGCACCTCGACCACTATTATCAGTGGTATAACAGAATAATCTATGTGATCATCTGTAGTGTATGTGCCTTTAAGTCAGAACTACTTTTACAGCTCCTGTATACTGTAGTACCGGCAGTGACCACACCGGTATATAAGCTTTGCGCATGCCTCTGTACCCCCAGTCTAGAGACTACCCTCCTCCAGTAAATAATCCGTGTGATTATTTAATAATAGCATATCCACTGAACCACGGATCCAACAGTGGCGACGAGTGTCGATTCGAATCTACCTGCAACATAAAAAAAAAAAATAGTTGAGGCCAGGAACACGGGCATTGACCACGAGCGACCGCCCAACAGTCAGGCAGAGATCCAACTTCGCAGGGGAGGCTGTGGAGAGCCGGGCTTGGTTCCCCAGCCACAACGAGCAGTAAGAGACCGACGACAGGTCCAGCGCAGACCCTTCCCGAGCAGCGGCGGCTGGAGCCGACCGACGGCGGAGAGAGAGCCGAGCAGCGTCGATGGGGTAAGACAGGGGTGAAGAGCGCAGGGCGCAGCCGGGGGTTGAACACCGAGCGGCGTCGAGGAAAATAAAACAAACCAAAGAGAGAGAGGGTAAGAAACAGCCGGGTTCTAGACTGAGCGGCGTCAAAAAATATAAAAAGAAGAACGCGCAGAGCACAGCCAGTGCTCACGGGCTGAACAGGGTCCACGGGGCGAAGAAAGGGCAGACGCCATTGAGCCGCGGAGAAGAAGGAAGAGCGCGGGAGACGTCATTTTTAGAAGCCGCAGCGGAGAAGAAGGGTGAGCGCGGGAAGGAAGGAAAGCGCAGGAGACGCCATTTTGTGCGAGCGGAGAAGAAGGGGAAGCGCGGGAGGCGCCATTTGTGATAGTTAACGCACACCCAAGGATGCCGAAGAGTGGCAGTATCTCTACATTCGACAATGAAGTCGAAGATTGGGCGACATATGTGGAACGTATTGAGGTGTACTGCAGGGCGAATGAAGTGCCAGATGCTAATAAAGCACTGGTTCTGTTAAATTCCATGGGTGCAAAAACTTATGGGTTACTGCGAAATCTAATAACCCCAGAGAAGCCGGTAAACAAGAATTTTGAAAGCATAGTAGAAATCCTACAGGACCACTTAAACCCCACACCGCTGCCGATAGCAGAACGATTTAAGTTCCATAAAAGGAACCAACACAAAGACGAAAGCAATGCTGAGTACCTAACGGAACTGCGCAAGCTATCGAAATACTGCCAGTTTGGAGCGGGACTAGCAGACACGTTAAGGGACAAGTTTGTGTGTGGGCTACAAAGTGAAGGAACCCAGAAACGGCTTCTATCAGAAAAGGACCTTACGCTGGACAAAGCCTTCAGTATGGTAGTATCACACGAAGCAGCCGCAAGGGGCGCTGCAGAGATACAACGGAGACCGCAAGAATATGGCACCAATGAAATGTCCTATGGAACAGGGAAGTGCTATCGCTGCGGCAGAACAACACATGACCAGAAAGATTGTTGGTTCAAGGACCAAGTGTGCAGACAGTGTGGGAAAGCAGGACACATAGCAAGAGTCTGCAGGTCTGGGAAGAAAACCAACAGTAAGAAATCTCCACAGGAGAAGTACAAAAAGGTACACCAGGTGATGGACAGTGGTTCAGACGAACAGAAAAGTGACACAGACTCCGGAAGCAAGGAGCTGGGTTGTCTGAAACTACATAAGGTGACCGAAATGGAGGATCACCAGACTATCTGGGTTACACTCAAGATAGACGGAGTCCAAGTGGAAATGGAATTGGACACAGGGTCAGCTCTAACAGTCATAAATCAAAGAGACTACAAGCGGCTATTTTCACACATACCCTTGAAAGCTACAGAGATTGTCTTGAAGACGTATACGGGGCAAAAAGTCTACCCCAAAGGAAAAATAAGGGTGAAAGTGACATATAAAGGCCAGGAAATACCTAAAATGGATATATATGTATTGCCAAATGGAGGACCACCACTGCTAGGACGTGAATGGATCCGGAAGATACAATTAGATTGGCATTCCATACAGGCACTGAAGGTTGAGGCCAAAAAGGATGACGACATCACACCTGGACGACTGTCAAAAATGCTAACTGACGCAAAAGAAGTGTTCCAGGAGGGACTAGGAACACTAAAAAGAATAACAGCAACAATTAAAATAGAGGAAAATGCAAGCCCAAAGTTTCTGAAGGCCAGACCAGTGCCTTATGCAATCAGACCAGCTGTTGAAGCAGAGCTGGAAGGGTTGGAACGTTCAGGAGTACTGTCCAAAGTGGACTGGAGCGAGTGGGCTACACCCATCGTCCCTGTAATGAAGAGGTCGTTGAGTAATACGCCTGGGGAACCAAAGAAAGTCCGCATCTGTGGGGATTTTAAGGTGACAGTGAACCCAGTCCTTCACACGGTTCAATATCCGCTTCCACGAATTGAGGATATTTTCGCCTCGCTATCTGGAGGTAAATGCTTCACCAAAATTGATCTAGCCCAGGCGTACTTGCAAATGGAGGTAGAAGAAGCTTCGAAACATTACCTTATGATGAATACTCATAAAGGCCTCTATCAATACAACCGGCTGGTGTTTGGAGTAGCCTCGGCTCCGGCTATCTGGCAAAGGGTGATGGATCAGGTCCTGCAAGGGATTCCAGGGACCCAGTGTTATTTGGACGACATCTTGTTCACGGGCGAAAATGACGGTGATCACCTCGCCAACTTGGAGAAGGTGCTCACCAGATTAAAGGAGTATGGGCTACGAGCTAATTGCCACAAGTGCGAGTTTTTCCAGAAACAGATCTCGTATTGTGGCCAGGTCATCGATGAAGAGGGGTTACATAAGTCCCCTGACATGATTGAGGCAGTAGTCAAGGCTCCAGCACCGGAAAATGTGTCACAACTGAGGTCGTTCCTCGGGCTGGTAAACTACTACCACAAGTTCTTACCAAATTTGTCTACGGTATTACACCCGCTGAACACCCTACTGCAAACAGGGGTACCATGGAAGTGGGATGACGAACGTAGACGAGCTTTCCAGAAGTGTAAGGAATTGATCACATCAAAAGAGGTGTTGGCCCATTTCAACCCAGCACTACCTATTCGTTTGGCATGTGATGCATCACCCTACGGTATTGGAGCGGTGCTGTCGCACAAATTCCCAGACGGGTTGGAGAGGCCAGTAGCCTTTGCGTCTCGGTCACTAACCTCAGCCGAGCGCAACTACGCCCAGATTGACTGGGAGGCCCTCAGCCTAGTATGGGGAGTAAAAAAATTCAACCACTATCTGCATGGGCAGAAGTTCACCTTGCTGACTGACCACCAACCACTTGTCTCCATCTTTAATCCTAAGAAGGGCGTTCCAGTGATGACTGCACAGCGGTTACGAAGATGGTCCCTGTTTCTAGGGGCGAATCAATATGAAATAGAATATAAAGGCACGAAACAGCATGGGAACGCTGATGGGCTATCGCGCCTGCCACTGCCTACTGTGGAGGAAGCACCAGCAGTGGACCCTATCGAGATATTTTATTCGTCGATAATTGAACGATTGCCAGTAACAAACGCGGATATAGAGAAGGAGACCCGCAATGATCCGACGCTGTCACGGGTATATGAATTGACGGTGAGGAGATGGCCAACACATGGCGACTCACTGTTGCCAGCATTCTCATCCAGAAGAGAACAGCTGTCAGTATGCCAGGGGACAGTGATGTGTGGATCCAGAGTGGTGATTCCACCCAAGTTAAGGGAGAGAGTGCTAAATGAGCTAGATGAAGGTCATCTGGGGGGAGTGAAAATGAAAAGCCTTGCTAGGGCTTATGTGTGGTGGCCGGGAATCGATCAACAAATCGAAGACCTAACTAAGAGCTGCTTAGGATGCCAGAAGGTCCAAAATGCACCACCACATGTCCCTCTACACCCATGGGAGTGGCCCTCCTCTCCATGGCAATGGGTGCATATTGATTTCGCTGGTCCATTCATGGACTCAATGTTCTTAATAGCAGTGGATGCTCATTCAAAGTGGCCTGAGGTGATAAAGATGTCTTCAACCACTACAGAGAAAACGATCGCAGTCCTACGGACCATATTTGCCAGAAACGGTTTGCCAGAGCAGATTTGCTCTGATAATGGACCACAGTTTGTGTCCGACGAGTTCCAAAAATTCATGAAAAGGAATGGGGTAAGGCATTACACATCCGCCCCGTATCATCCAGCCACAAATGGATTGGCTGAGAGGTTCGTACAAACCTTTAAGAAGGCGATAAAGGCCATGTGCGATGATGAAATTCCACTACAGCATAAGATGGACAATTTCTTATTAGCCTACCGAAACGCGACACATGCAGTTACCAACCAGACCCCGGCCATGATGTTCTTTAACCGAAGGTTGAGATCTCGTCTGGACTTGCTCAGACCAAATGTGCGAAGAAATGTGCTGGAATTGTTTGTCCTCAACATCAATGAGAAGCCGACAAGGAGCTTCAATGTAGGGCAACCAGTCTTGGCCCGTGATTATCGATCAGCGAAGTGGCAACCCGGAACGATATGTACAAGGCAGGGGCCATTAATGTACACAGTGGATGTCGGGGAGAACATTGTGAGACGCCATGTCGATCAGATCTTAGCGTCACAGGAACGCGTCAACCCCATGTCTCGAGTACCTGGGGATGAACCCGACATACCGATAGCCTCTACTTCAGACCCAGTAGCAGTGGAACCCGATGAACTACCCGATGAAAAGGGGTCAGAATCACCTCTGCATCAAGAACAAGAACCTCTGGAAAGGCGCTATCCCGAAAGGGTCAGGAAGCCGCCCCAAAGACTGAATCTATAAATGGACTTTTGTTGTTTAAAGTACATGTTGAAATGTTAATTGTTATTTGAATATTATGGGTATTACACTACAATTCCTCCCCTTTTAGATTAGTATGTGCCTTTAAGTCAGAACTACTTTTACAGCTCCTGTATACTGTAAGTACCGGCAGTGACCACATCGGTATATAAGCTTTGCGCCTGCCTCTGTACCCCCAGTCTAGAGACTACCCTCCTCCAGTAAAGACCTGTTATTTGTTAATGTACAGCATCCGTGTGATTATTTAATAATAGCATATCCACTGAACCACGGATCCAACATCATCCTTGATTTTAACACAGTGGGGCTGTAGGGAAAGGGAAACTGTCTAGGGTGGTGTATTTGGAGCTTAGAGGCAGCAAGAAAGAAATGTTCAACTGGCACAGATTATGATAGTATGAATGAAATAGAGAAAGACAACACAGGTAGTGATGGAAAGACCGGTTGGAGTCTAGAGGTGAGTAAGGGATCACCTATCGGATGACAAACTGTTTATTGTATCCTGTAAGAGGGTCCTAGAAGAGGCACTCCAAATATGGAAGCAATATTTCTGCTGTTTTTGACTTTATCTTTAGGTCCTGCTACACCTAGTTTCATTGTAATGGTTGCTACAAAGTACATGAGCATGTTAGAGTTGACTTTTGATCTTCATTCCCTTCTTGTGGATAACTACCGTATCTCTAGTTAGTAGCATCCCTAGATGGGCTAGTTGAGATTGGGAACTTGGTGTATGGGAAATCACAGGCATAAACCTATATCCTACTGTTCTGCAATCCAGCACATTGTGCCACCAGGCCAGTCATTTCTAGCTGTTGCTATTATCATTTACTATCGAAGTGCAAGTCAATCATTTCTGAATCAGAGAATTTTAGAGTATAATGCGTGCCTTTTCAATTAACTGTTAAGTGTACAGGAAAACACTTATGCTGCAACATGAGCTGAAAACGGTTATTGCTGTAAGCTCTACCAACCACCACAAGAAGACTACATGAGCTTTCAATCCAGATCATTTTAGAAGCAGATAAGAACTTAATGATTTGGAATGGGATTTATTATATTGTAATATGATGCTTTATAATTTCTTTTACATGGATCATCAGATTGCCAAATCACTGCTTTACTTTTAATTGTGTAGTATGTGCATTTTCTAAATGAGAACATTATCAGATTATTAATGTCTACTGCCGTGAGGGGAAAGTAATTCATTGGAAACAGAATGAGATAGTTGAGTTGTTTTAATTGGTCTACTGCCATAAAGTGGATGAACCCTTGATTCAAGCACTTGCAGTTGCTTGGAGTAAATTAAATTCCTAAGAACGATTTGGACACTGCAAACTCAGAGACTGCAGAAGGTGGAGAAGGAAATAGCCTGTGGCAGGTACAGAGCACATTGCAAGCAACAGTTATTTAGTCATTACAGCATTGGAGGCTTTAAAATATTCAATACACAAAGTTTCTTCGTGTTTTTTAAGGTTCATACCCTACCTACTTCTTCCCTTGCCTTAGTGTATCCTACTGTAATTGGGAGGAAGGGACTGCATGGGCGACTGTTATTCCAAGAGATGTGACTGAAACAAGGCAGGATCACACCAATGATTTCCTCCCCTTTGAATGGAATGCATCCCTTACCCACAGTATTCAGCCTAGTGACTTAGCTGAGAACTGACTGGCACGTGAACTTCTGATGACCTTCAGCTTGGGAAGCAATAAAGCAGTTGAGGTGCTGTACCAGGCTTCTCCATAAAATGATTCTAATACACAATCTGTCATTAGCTTTGTGATTGGTCTCTGTAAAAGAAACAGCTCCAGTACATTCAAGTTATTCATTATATTCATAGTTCTGACTGATCTGTAACTGTTATTGATTCACATGACTAAAGAGACACCTTATTACTCCTTGAATTCAAGAAAAATTTGACTATGCATCGTATGCTGTTAAACCTATGGACTCAAAATTCCTGGGTTGGGAGTTGGAAAACAATGGCCCAGAAATTAGATGGGGGGCTTGCCGCGCGTGCAAGCCCCCGATCTGCACTCACCCTGCGCGCTGACATCTGAAGCCCGGGCCTGCTTGCATTTCCTGTCACAGGCCCGGTTCAGATGTCAGCGCGCAGTGCTTACCTGATCCAGCAGCGTAGTTAGTGCGATGTGCCAGCTGGGATCAGGTGAGCACTGTGCAACCAATCAGGGGAGGGGAAGGTTCATTCATGAGTTTGAGAGTAAGAACTGTCAAACTCATGAAAACTACGGGGGCCCAAAACACTATTTAAACTTTAAATAAAAATTTAAAAAACATCCCAATCATTAAATTAAGTATAAATAAGTTTAAAAAAATAATTTAAACAATAATTTTTTTTTGTTGAAAAAAATACATTTTTAATAAAAAGGATCTAAAACTAAACTTACCTTATTGTAGATTCTTTAAAATAATAAACCTGTGGAAAAAAAATTCTAAATTGCACTAAAACACCACTTACCTGTAACCTCCTGAAACGCACCCCCCCCCCCCAACCCCCCCCGTGGAGTGCTGGCTGCGCTCCAAGAGCCCAGCACTTCTCGAGTGCCGGCCTCTTTTGCCTGCACTCCCGATCCCCGGGGGCCCAGCTGGGCCCCAGGTCGCGCTGCACAAGGCCCCTCCCCTTTAAAAAGGGGAGGAAGGCCTGCAATACCACGGCGCGACGTGCCGCAGCGTGTGGCACTGCGGCATATAACACTGCAAATTGACTCACAGTGCCCCAAGAGGGATGTGGGGCGCTTCCAGTAGCGCCCCGCTTCCCTCTTGGGGCGCAACCACTCAATTTCCGGCGCGGGGAGGCTAATTTTTCCGGGACGCTACTTTTAGCCACTTGGGGCGCTACTCAATTTTTAGCCCTAAATCTCTGCGACAGAGAGCGAACCAGATATCCTCTAGGCCCTCCGAGATGCTGTCCTGCATACTTCAGAGTCTGGTAGCCATCGACCTCTCCAAATGGTCCTCTAAGACTTGCAGTCCTTCACTCAGTGCCTCCACATTGAATTAGCTGACTTGCCTAGATCTCTCATGAAGCAGGGGAAGGATGTTCCAGTGTTCTTTTAATGTGGGGTCGGGGGGGAGCACTCCTTTAAGGAACGCCTGTTCGGCCGTATGTAGGCCTGGTTATTCTGAGTGCAGCCGTCACCAGCTGCCTCAGGGCAAACCAATCCTGCAGTGGGGGCCTCAAACAATATGCAAATAGGAGGCCTAAAGCCAGTTTCAGGCGTGAGCACTGCATGCTGAATTTTTGGCCTTTACCAATATGGCGGGCGGCGCACTTCGAGCTTATAATGAGCTTGCGCTTTCTGCCTGCCATATTGTAGGCTTAGGAGGCCCTTTAGTCCCTGAAAAATGGGTGTTGCACGGCTGAACTTCTAGGCCCACACCCCAAGCAGGGGGTGGGGGGAGGGGAGGCGGGAAGAGCTGGCAAGTTTTATTGGCATATCTACTAGTGAATCATTGAACCGGGAGGAAGTCAATGTCACAGCCCCTTCCCCTGGCTGGGAATACAGACAGAAAGTTTGTATGTTTGTATGCAAAGACAAAGGGACACATGGGCAGTGAATCAGGATTTAAAACAAGAGGCTGTGAGCTCCAGGCCTGAAGCTAAAATGCAGGACGTTAGTTTTTGCAGTTAGATTATGCCAAAAACAATTAAGTCAGCCCATGAAAGGGACTGGACAAGTGGTTTATTATTTTTCTCCACTTTTCGAGGAGAGAAGTAAAATTGAGTGAAGTAAGTAAAATTTTCTTTGTCTGTTACTGTGTACATTCGCGTGCTGTCTGTAAAATAAACCAACTTAATGATCTGCATCTGGCCTCGTCACACTAGCCCACCATTAAAAGATTTGAGAAGTGCATACAAGATCATGTGCAAAAGGCAGAATATCCAGTTAAAATCACAAGAGGATCTGATTTTTACACACTTGGGTTACACTATCACATAATTAGATATTGGGCAGTACAGGCATACTCCTGAACATAAGACCCATGGGCCGCTTCCAGGAGTGACCAATGTCGATGTACCCAAAAGAATATCTAAGGCAGACCCAAAAACTTGTAACGCATCCTACAAACTCTATCAACAGTAAGAAAAATGTTGAGATAAAAGAAAGACTTGCATTTCATGACCACAGGACATCCCAAAGCACTTTACAGCCAATGAAGTACTTTTGAAGTGTAGTCACTGTTGTAATGTAGGAAACGCGGCAGCCAATTTGCACACAAGCTCCCACAAACAGCAATGTGATAATGACCAGATAATCTGTTTAGTGATGTTGATTGAGGGATAAATATTGGCCAGGACACTGGGGAGAACTCCCCTGCTCTTCTTTGAAATAGTACCATGGGATCTTATACATCCACCTGAGAGAGCAGACAAGGCCTCGGTTTTAACGTCTCATCTGAAAGATGACACCGCTGAGAGTGCAGCACGTCCTCAGTACTACTAGGAGTGTCATCCTAGATTTTAGTGCTCAAATCTCTGGAGTGGGGTTTGAGACACAGTTTAAAATTTTTTCTGAAAGTTTTTTGAATCAAAATAATGGTGATTTAGCTGTCTAGATAACCTGGAATGCCAAACACCCAAAAGTTATTCCTCCTCCTTAGCTTAAACAAATTATCAATCTCTGTAGAGAATGACTTATATCTTTTTCTAAGTATGAAACACTAACCTTGAACATTATAAATCATTCATCGCCCTCACAAAGTTGCATCTCCACTATTTTCTCTGCCAGAAAACTCGAGGAATGGGCGGATGCAATGGCAAGATTTAATAGAAATATTAATATGTCCAATCTATGATAAGAGTGGCTGACCTATCAACTGTAACATAATTATTTGTATTGAAGCAAGACTAAAGACACATGGGGAGTCCATTACTACTTTTTACCAGCCTTGCTCACCTGTTTCCTCGCATTTTTTATTACATTTTACCCACAGAAAGAAAAGTACACAATAAATTGGAATACCTTTTGTTACTTATTTGAGTGCTTACTGTTAAGTTGGATTTCATTTAAGTAAAGGGATGAGTTTACTCAGTTATGTGGTTTATTCTCTAGTACTGTTGGTGAACACATCTTAGCTGTGAATTGCTGGTTTTGTTTAATAAAAAAGACACAAATCACTGCAAAACTGGCTTAGTGCATTGTGTGGTCTCCATCGTTAGAGAAAGGACACTCTCTTTGGACTGTAGAATTAGTTGAAGATGATTCATGTACTTTTTCTCTGTGTAGTAAAATTTGAACCATGTTTATAAAGAATGCATTCACAATTTACTTCCCAAAACATCTTAGAAATTAGTTCAGGATGAAAAAAAGGTCTGAAGTTGCAGTCTTTTGAAGAAGAAATCTGAACTTTAAGGTTGTGGTTGCAATTAAAAGCATATCTTGCAAAAAAAAACACTTTAAATGAACCACCAAACAAATACTAGAAATTCCAGGGGTGGGGGAGAGGCAGAGTGCATTAAATAAAAAGCGGTACGATTCTAGTTGGAGGAGTACTTGGATCTGTAAGGTTTCCGTCCCTCTAAAGCTCCCTGAGAAATTGCACTCTAGGAGGGGTAGATGCTTCTTTTCCCTGTCCCTGTAAATTTCAGAAACCACTTTAGGGGCATGTCCAGGGCCTTTCTTGAACTTACTCAGGAATTCCACCCAAAGTTTCAGGTGTAGGTTATGCTCTGGCCTTAAAAAAGCCCCTAGCTGAAAACAAATATAATTGATGCCTATGGGAGGACCCCAAACTGTTTTCTAAGACTACTCTGTCACCTACAAAATCTTGAAATAGCAACATTGGTGGAGCTGAAGGCAAAAATCAACCATGCAGTTATGGATGACAAACCAGAGGTAAAGATAAGGCCCTTGGTGACCTACATTTATCCAAAGAATACATATGTCCCACTCTCAATAAAGATGGAAAGGCTACTGTGATTCAAAATGGAAAGATCCTAAGTAAGTTGCAGAAAGAAGAGGACGTCAAACTAATGGCACAGTAATTCAGAGCTCTGCACTTTTTCCACTTTTCAAAATCCACAGCGACAAGCTACAGCTTCCAGAGGATTCATATTAATAAACAAGCTTATCCATAACATAAAGTCCACAAAATCATAAGAAAGAGATTTATGTCAGCCTCAATAGGAAAATAAAAAGTACTGTCAAACTCTCCCACCTCTGCGCCTTTCACACATACAGCATGAGGGGTAGTTTAACACTCTTCGATCGGCGGGAAAGCAATTAAAATGCAGCGGCTCCATTCCAACTGATTGTCCCAATTTAATACCACTGGTTATGATGGCGGATGATGCGCCCACCAGGCCTCCAGCTGGAACCTCACTAATAAATGCAAATCAGGGTCATAAGAACATAAGAAGTAGGAGCAGGAGTAGGCCATATGGTCCCTCGGGCCTGCTCCGCCATTCAATAGGATCATGGCTGATCCGAACCTAGACTCACGTCCACTTCCCTGCCCGCTCCCCGTAACCCCTAATTCCCCTATCAGCTAGGAAACTGTCTATCTCCGTTTTAAACTTATTTAATGTCGCAGCTTCCACAGCTCTCTGAGGTAGCAAATTCCATAGATTTACTACCCTCTGAGTGAAGAAGTTTCTCCTCATCTCAGTTTTGAAACGGCAGCCCCTTATTCTAAGATTATGACCCCTAGTTCTAGTCCCACCCATCAGTGGAAACATCCTCCCCGCATCCACCTGATCAAGCCCCCTCACAATCTTATATGTTTCGATAAGATCGCCTCTCATTCTTCTGAATTCCAGTGAGTAGAAGCCCAACCTACTCAACCTTTCCTCATAAGTCAAACCCTCATCTCCGGAATCAACCGAGTGAACCTTCTCTGAACCACCTCGAGAGCAAGCATATCTTTTCTTAAATATGGAAACCAAAACTGTACGCAGTATTCCAGGTGTGGCCTCACCAGTACCCTGTATAACTGAAGCAAGACTTCCCTGCTTTTATACTCCATCCCCCTTGCAATAAAAGCCAAGATTCCATTGGCCTTCCTGATCACCTGCTGTACCTGCATACTAACCTTCTGTGTTTCATGTACCAGGACCCCCAGATCCCTTTATACTGTAGCACTTTGCAGTTTCTTTCCATTTAGATAATAACTTGCTCTTTGATTTTTTCTGCCAAAGTGCACAACCTCACACTTTCCAACATTATATTCCATCTGCCAAATTTCTGCCCACTCACTTAGCCTGTCTATGTCCTTTTGCAGGTTTTTTATGTCCTCCTCACTCACTGCTTTCCCTCCCATCTTTGTATCGTCAGCAAACTTGGATACGTTGCACTTGGTCCCCTCCTCCAAATCGTTAATATAGATTGTAAAGAGTTGGGGTCCCAGCACTGACCCCTGCGGAACACCACTAGTTACTGATTGCCAACCCGAGAATGAACCATTTATCCCAACTCTCTGTTTTCTGTTAGATAGCCAATCTTCCACCCATGCCAGTATATTACCCCCAATCCTGTGATTTTTTATCTTCTGCAGTAATCTTTTGTGTGGCACCTTGTCAAATGCCTTTTGGAAGTCCAAATACACCACATCCACTGGTTCCCCTTTATCCACCTTGTTTGTTACGTCCTCAAAGAATTCGAGCAAATTTGTCAAACATGACTTCCCCTTCATAAAACCATGCTGACTCTGTCCGATTAAATTATGCTTATCCAAATGTCCTGTTACTGCTTCCTTAATAATGGACTCCAACATTTTACCAACCACAGTGTGATGAAATATATGTCTTCATCAGCCCCTGTGTTTTACCTGCATTGTATTGTGTGTACCGCCCCCTTTTCCCCTATTGTGTGTATTGGCTCCGCCCCTGTCTTTTGTCATATAAAGGTCTCAAGAGCTGTATGAGTCATTCTGCCAGACGAATCCGATGTGGAATGACGTGCAATGTTCTTAGCGATTAAAAGCCTTCAGTTGAATCCTTTAACTTCTTGTCCTTGAGTTATTGATGGCACATCAATTTTAATCGCTAAAACACCAAGATGGATCGACTCCTGAAACCAGAGCGCTTGGATCTGGACCCCCATGCCACAGACGCAGCCACACAGTTCGGACACTGGTTCCAATGCTTCGAAATTTTCATCGAAACCTCAGCCACCGCCATAGTAGCCGCGACCGCCACCGGAGACGTGAAACTGGGAATCCTGCGAAACCGGGTGAGTCATCGGGTCTCCCCTCTCATCCGAGATGCCACCAGCTACGAGGATGCCTGCACCATTCTGAAGGCCCACTACGTGCGGCCAATAAACGAGGTGTACGCCAGGCATCTTCTGACTACTCGCACGCAGCGGCATGGTGAGTCACTAGAGGACTTCATGCTAAGCCTAAAAGTACTGGGCAGAGACTGTAACAGTAAGGCCGTGTCTGCCACCGTGTACATGGGAGCTGATCCGAAACTCCTTTATTGCGGGCCTCAGTTCAAATTACATTCGGCAGAAACTGTTTGAAAAGGAGGGACTGGACTTAAAACAGGCTATGGGCATAGCGCGATCGCTGGATATGGCCCAGAGGAACTCTGAATCCTGTTCCTCAGGCCACGCGGCCCACTCCGCCTCGTGCGCACCGTGGGGGCCGCCATCTTGGAAGCCATCTTCACCTCCCAGGTCTCAGGCCAGCCCAGCACCATCGGAGCCCCAGCCTCCACCCAGGAGCCCCACTACTGCCGCGATGCATCGGGGCCCGAAATGTTACTTCTGCGGCCAGGACAAACACTCCAGGCATTTGTGCCCAGCGAAGGGCACCACCTGTTTTAAATGCGGGAAGAAAGGACATTTCAGTAAAGTCTGCAGAGGGAACCCCGCCTCCAACTCCGCCACCACCGCGTGCGCGCCGTGGGGGCGGCCATCTTGGACGCCATCTTGTCCACCCTCATGGAGTCCACCATCTTGTCCCGACTACACGGACCCCCAGGACCCACTGGTGGCCTTAATCACAGTGGATCAATCCAGGCCGCATCCGTTGTCTAGATCGATGATGGACATAGAGGTAAACGGGAACAAGGTTAAATGCTTGATTGACTGCGGGAGCACCGAAAGCTTTATTCATCCTAGCCTGGTAAAACGACTTTCACTAACGATAGTCCCTACACAGGGCAAAATCGCCATGGCTGATAAGACTCATACCTCAAAAATTACAGGTTTCTGCGCGGTTATGTTGTCGGTAAAAGGCACTGATTACAGAGATTTTAAACTATTGATAATGCCAGATCTCTCTGTGAGCGTGATCTTGGGTCTGGACTTCCAGTGCCACCACCAAAGTATCACGCTTACCTACGGTGGGTCCCAGCCGCCCCTCACAATGTGCGGTCTGGCTACCCTGAAGGTCAAGCCGCCCTCTCTGTTCGCCAACCTCGCACCCAACTGTCGACCCATAGCGACCAAGAGTAGGCGGTACAGCTGGGAGGACAGACGGTTCATTGCGTCTGAAGTAGAAAGACTCAAGCAGGAGGGTATCATCGAATGCAGTACCAGCCCGTGGCGCGCCCAGGTAGTAGTAGTTAAGGGTAGCGAAAAGAAGCGGATGGTGATAGATTATAGCCAGACGGTTAATCTATACACCCAGCTAGACGCCTACCCTCTGCCCCGCATAGCGGATATGGTTAACCAAATTGCGCAATACCGGATGTTTTCCACCATCGACCTAAAATCGGCATACCACCAGCTCCCCATTCGGCCGGAGGACCGTCCATACACCGCCTTCGAGGTGAACAGACGCCTCTACCACTTCCTCAGAGTCCCCTTTGGGGTAACGAATGGGGTCTCGGTCTTCCAGCGGGAGATGGACCGCATGGTCGATGAGAACCAGTTAACAGCCACCTACCCATACCTAGACAACGTCACCATCTGCGGCCACGACCAGCAAGACCACGACTCGAACCTCGCGAGATTTCTGAAAACTGCCCTCAGACTCAATCTCACCTACAACGAGGATAAGTGTGTCTTTAGCACCACGCGCCTCTGTATCCTGGGCTGCGTGGTGGAAAACGGGGAAATCGGTCCGGACCCCGACCGATTGCGCCCCCTACGGGAGCTACCCCTACCAAACACTCCCAAGGCCCTGAAAAGGTGCCTGGGGTTTTTCTCCTATTACGCCCAATGGGTCCCCAATTATTCCGACAAGGCCCGTCCCCTCCTGAAATCAACATCCTTCCCGCTCACGGCCGAGGCCCACGCCGCCTTCAACAGCATTAAACACGACATTGAGAAGGCCGCGCTGCGGGCAGTGGACGAAAACATCCCTTTCCAGGTCGAAAGCGATGCGTCCGACTTCGCTTTAGCGGCCACCCTCAACCAGGATGGGCGGCCCATAGCCTTTTTCTCAAGGGCCCGAGATCAGGCACTCCTCGGTAGAGAAGGAGGCCCAGGCCATAGTGGAGGCAGTGCGGCACTGGAGGCACTACCTAGCCGGCAAACGCTTCACCCTGATTACCGACCAGCGGTCGGTAGCCTTCATGTTTAACAACAGAGGGGGAAGATCAAGAATGACAAAATTCTCAGGTGGCGGATCGAACTCTCCACGTTTGAGTACGACATAATATATAGGCCGGGGGCCCTCAACGAATCCCCCGACGCCCTATCACGAGGGATGTGTGCCAGCATCCAGGGGGACAGGCTACAGGGCCTCCACAATGGCCTCTGCCACCTGGGGGTCACCCGGCTATTTCACCTATTCCATCGAGGAGGTCCGGTCTATGACCAGGGACTGCCGTACCTGTGCGAATGCAAGCCCCGTTTTTACAGGCCCGACCGAGCCCACCTGATCAAAGCTACACGGCCATTCGAGCGCCTGAGCTTAGATTTCAAGGGACCACTCCCCTCCACCGACCGCAATGTGTACTTTCTCAACATTGTGGACGAGTACTCCCGCTTCCCATTCGTCTACCCCTGCCCAGACATGACCAGTGCCACGGTCATCAAGTGCCTCGGCAGCCTGTTTTGCACGTTCGGCATGCCGAACTACATCCACACTGACAGGGGGGCGTCGTTCATGAGCGACGAACTGCGCCAATACCTGCTGTCGAAGGGGATAGCCACGAGTCGGACCACTAGTTATAACCCCCGGGGTAATGGGCAAGTGGAGAAGGAGAACGCGACGGTGTGGAAGGCGGTCACCTTCGCACTAAGGTCTAAAGGCCTCCCTACCTCCCGCTGGCAAGAGGTCCTCCCAGACGTACTCCACTCGATAAGGTCGCTACTGTGTACTGCTACTAACGCCACCCCTCACGAAAAGATGTTTGTTTTTCCCCGCAAATCAACCTCGGGAGTGTCGCTACCTTCGTGGCTCTCCACCCCAGGGACAGTCCTATTACGGAAGCATGTGAGGGGCCACAAAACGGATCCCCTCATGGAGGCAGTACACCTACTCCACGCAAACCCACAGTACGCATACGTCAAGCATGCCGACGGGCGTGAGGACACCGTGTCCATAAAGGACCTCGCCTCGGCAGGAAGCGACGACGACCCATCCTCACCACCCCCAGAAGAACCTCCACCATCCCCAGAGGTATCCTCACCACCCCCAGAAGTACCTGCAACACCCCTAGCACATGGGTATGCCCAGGAGGGCACCACGGACTCCCGGTCGGAACCCGAGGTACTGTTGCGACGTTCAGGAAGGACTATCACACCCCCAGACAGACTAAATCTGTAGAAGGGGTGAATGTGATGAAATATATGTCTTCATCAGCCCCTGTGTTTTACCTGCATTGTGTTGTGTGTACCGCCCCCTTTTCCCCTATTGTGTGTATTGGCTCCGCCCCTGTCTTTTGTCATATAAAGGTCTCAAGAGCTGTATGAGTCATTCTGCCAGACGAATCTGATGTGGAATGACGTGCAATGTTCTTAGCGATTAAAAGCCTTCAGTTGAATCCTTTAACTTCTTGTCCTTTGAGTTATTGATGGCACATCACACAGATGTTAGGCTAACTGGTCTATAGTTTCCAGCCTTTTTTATCTACCTCCCTTTTTAAATAAGGGCGTTACATTAGCAGTTTTCCAATCTGCTGGGACCTTTCCTGAATCCAGGGAGTTTTGGAAAATTACCACCAATGCATCTGCAATCCCTACCGCTACTTCTCTCAAGACCCTAAGATGTAAGCCATCAGGTCCAGGGGATTTATCCACCTTAATTCCCATTGGGCCAGAAATTCCAGAACGGGGCTTGTAGCGCGTGCAAGCCCCGTATTTGCACTTACCCCGCACTCCTGCCGATCAGCTTCTGGGACGCCTGAACTTGGAGAAATAGAAAGCACATTCCCGGGCAGCGTATGACGTCACGCCGCCCAGGAGTGCAGCCAGCGCGGACCCAGGAGCGTGCAGTGTAAGTGAGACACGCCCCTTGAGGTCTCAGTTTCACTGGACACGCCCCCAATGTTTCTGTCAAGCTGCTTTGCTTTTTTACATGCAAAGCAGCAGTTTAAATAGGTTTTTGGAAGTTTTTTGAAGATTTTGGTAACTTTTAAACTTTTTAAAATGTTTACATTATTTTGAGTAATCTGAAGTAGTTTTAAAGAGAATTAAAGCAATTTAAAGACTTTTAAAAGCCCTAAAAGAATTTTTTTAATTCCATGCATTTATTTAGCAATGTCGTCGTCATATGTGCCTTCACACTGTTCCCTTTGGGGAACTGTATGAAGTGGTGGAAGGATTTATGGCCGTGATTAACGCTCATTCCGTGACCGTAACCATCTTTGAACCAGCCATTAGGGCGGTTAGTCCTATGGCGGGAGGGTTTTACGGACTCCCACAAGCTATACAAGGAGGGGGGGCCACCCACACCCACGGACGCAAATATCCCACTGGATGTCAACCCAGAATTTAGAGCTGGAGCTCCGACTCCACTTGCCGGGACTGTCTGGAGCGGGGTTCGAAACCCTACCCTGATCTGGCCCAGCGGCGGGGATCCTACCGCTATGACAAACGCCCAATCTGATTAGCAATGTGAAATGGCAGCATAGGGCTCCAGTCACGGGGAGGGAAAAGGCGCAGGAAACGTATGGGTGTCACCTTTTGTGCGGAGTGGGCCTTTTGCGTAGCAGTAAGCATCCCCGCCGCTGGGCCAGAAGGAGTAGGGTTTTGAACCCCACTCCAGACAGTCCCGGCAAGTGGAGTCGGAGCTCCAACTTTAAATTCTGGGTGGACATCCAGCGGGATACTTGCGTCCGTGGGTGTTGGTGGCCCCCCCCCCTCAGATGGGTTGTGGGAGCCCGTAAAACCCTCCCGCCATAGGACTAACCACCCTAATGGCTGGTTCAAAGATGGTTACGGTCACGGAATGAGCGTTAATCACGGCCATAAATCCTTCCACCACTTCATACAGTTCCCCAAAGGGAACAGTGTGAGGATACGTCCGATGATGACCTCTTGCGCAATGCACCTCCTTGGACCCTCAGTCGCAGATGCGAGGGGGCAAGTCGTGCAAGTGTTAAATTTTTTATTTTATTGACATGTAAAATGTTGGCCCAATAATTCCCTTCCAAATGCGCTAGTACGGTCGGGGTACTTACGCATCTGGCCGGATGAAATGCTGGTTTTCAGCATGCATAGTGCATGTGGGGAAAACCGGCATTTCCTGTCCTCTGAACGAAGGGGTTCAGAGGCAGAACGCGTGCGACTGCACATGCAGCGCGTGCGCAGTATAATTCGCCGCTTTCATTAATGCTTTCAGTGAGGTCCAGTCATTACAACTTACACATGAAAAAAGCATGGGTACAGTTGCTACAGAGGCTGCGGAGGAAGATATTTCTTATCGTGGAGCTTCTGAAAGTATGTATGTCTGTATATATTCCTTTGCGTGTTATGTATATATTCCTTTACTTATGTGTATGAATGTATTATTTAATTATGACTTTCAGAGAAAGTAACTTATTGGAAAATCATAGTTAAAAACATACATTCATAGTAAAGGAATATAAAACATACATACATATACGTAAAGGAATATATGTGGACATACATACATAACTCATTCTCACATTCCATTCACACAGCCACAATTGCTCCTTCTACCTACCGTTCTGAAAACACTTTAAAAAAAAAAAAAATTTAACTTTAAAACTTACTTAAAATTTCTTAAAATAACTTCCCTCCCTTTCCCAAACAAAAATATTGCATTTCAAAAGCTCCACGATAAAATACATCTTCCTCCGCAGCCAATGAACCACTTTACACTTGCTTTTTTTCAGTGTAACTTCTAAGGACTTAACCTCACGGATTTCATGAATGAAATCCACGAAGTTCACTGCGCAAGCGCTGCCTGTGCAGTCGCACGCGCTCGAGGTCTGGAAATGCCGGCGTTCCCCGCATGCGCTGTTCATGCTGAACGCCGGCATTTCCAACGGCCAGAAGCGTGAGTAAGCCGACCGTACTCACGCTTCTGGCCTGGAATTTCTGGCCCATTATCTTACCGAGTACCATCTCCTTAGTGATTTTAATCGTGTTTAGCTCCTCCCCCCCTATAGCCCCCTGTTTGTCCAGTGTTGGGATATTTTTAGTGTCCTCTACTGTAAAGACTGATACAAAATATTTGTTCAGCGTATTTGCCATCTCCATGTTCCCCACCACTAGTTTTCCGGTCCCATCCTCTAAGGGACCAACGTTCACTTTAGCCACCCTTTTTCTTTTTATATAGCTGTAGAAACTCTTGCTATCTGTTTTTATATTTTTTGCTAGTTTACTTTCATAATCTATCTTCCCTTTCTTAATTAATCTTTTAGTTATTGTTTGCTGGCTTTTAAATGCTTCCCAATCTTCTATCCTCCCACTAGATTTGGCTACTTTATATGCCCTTGTTTTCAGTCGGATACTGTCCTTTATTACTTTACTTAGCCACGGATGGCTGTCTTTTCTTTTACGCCCCTTTTTCCTCAGTGGAATATATTTTTCTTGAAAGTTGTGAAATATCTCCTTGAATGTACACCACTGCTCATGTACCGTCTTACACCTTAATCTATTTTCCCAGTCCACTTTAGCCAACTCTGCTCTCATACCTTCACAGTCTCCTTTATTTAAGCTTAGTACGCTGGTTTGAGATCCAACTCTCTCACCCTCCAACTGAATTTGGAATTCAACCATGTTATGGTCACTCATTCCAAGGGGATCCTTTACTAGGACATTTTTTATTAATCCTGTCTCATTACACAGGACCAGATCTAAGATTGCCTGCCCCCTGGTTGGTTCAGTAACATACTGCTCAAGGAACCCATCCCTAATGCACTCTATGAACTCTTCCTCAAAGCTGCCCTGCCCAATTTGATTTGTCCAGTCAATATGAAAGTTAAAGTCTCCCATGATTATAGCTGTTCCCTTATTACAAGCCCCAACTATTTCCTGATTTATACTCTGACCAATAGAGTTGTAACTGTTAGGAGGCCTATAGACTATGCCCACTAGTGACTTTTTCCCCTTATTATTCCTTATCTCCACCCAAACTGTTTCACTATCCTGATCCTTTGACCCAACATCATTTCTCACTATTGCAGTGATTCCATCCTTTATTAACACAGCCACCCCACCTCCCTTTCCTTCCTGTCTATCCTTCCTAATAGTCAAATACCCCTGGATGTTTAGTTCCCAGTCATGGTCACCTCGCAGCCATGTTTCTGTAATGGCCACCAGATCATACCCATGTGTAGTTATTTGTACCATCCCATGATCTACAGGGATCATCAATGATATTTTAATGTGCTCCGAGTGGGGTGCCCACCACAGCAGCCCCACCAGGTAAAGTTGCCGGGAAGCCAGCAAGGTAAGTTAATAAACTTTCCTTAGTGGGGCCAGAAGGAACAGTCTAGGCCTCTTCTGTCCTCAGCTCCACCCACAGCCGCGAGACGTTTGTAACACCGACCCCCGACCTCCTCCCGACTTACCCTACTGCAGGTGGCCTTCTATTGATGACGGCAGTCAGTCACCGGGCCACCTGATCTTTGTTTCCCTCCCCTCCCCTTTAAATGTGGTCCGGGAGTTACAATCTGCCAGGCCTCCAGCAAAGACTCCTGCACGGGTTTGCTATCTGCTCGCACCAGCTTCCCGCCAGGAGTTAAAATCACTCTTATTTGTTATTAATATCACTATTTTATTTCATGCAGTATGGATTGTCACTTCACATACCACGACATTGCCCCAAGTAGTGAAACTTCTGGAAGGAAGCAGTATCGTTTCAAACACTCTGGCCCTGTAAGAGCTAATATACCACCTCCTTTGATGTAGCGAGGGATATGTTCATTTGGAAAACAATCTTATCTAATGCTGGCCATATCCCACCTGTATAATGTCCCTTTTTATCCTATAATGATAAAGTGAAATAATCATTATTTAACCTTAAATACTATTTGAGTAGTGAACATATTTCTAGGAATAATGGAAGAATTCAGTATGATGTCAGTAAGCAGTCCAATAATCACACAATTAGAAGTCAATAAGTATTGACATATATTTGAACAGTTGAAGAAGAAGAATTCTAGATTAGAATAGCTACAAGAAAAAGGCAGTCTAAAAAGTAGATTAGGCCCGAAAACGTGCGCGGAGATCACTATGCACGATCGGCCCGGTCCCATTGACAGTACTGCAGGTAGCACGCGACATTCGTGCTGCCCGCTAAGTAACATTATTGATGCCTGTAGGGCGGATTGTCCGGTCATTTGTCTCATTGCTGTTTGTGAGAACTTGCTGTGCACGGGTTGACTACCATGTTTCCCTACTTTGCAACAATGTGCTTCGGGGGTATGTCATTGGCTGTGAAGTGCTTTGGGACGTTTTGGGATCGTGAAAGGTGCTATATAAATGCAATTCTTTCTTTCTCTTTATTGGTCTCTTAGCTGTGCTGGTTTTGCAATAATGTAACATCAAAGTTTCCATCTCACAATTCATTGAATGTACAGCTGATAATTAAGATATTTTAAGGTAATTGGCAAAAGAACCAGAGGTGAGATGAGGAGAAATATTTTTACGCAGCGAGTTGTGATCTGGAATGCACTGCCTGAAAGGGCGGTGGAAGTAGATTCAATAATAGCTTTCAAAAAGCAATTGGGTAAATACTTGCGTTCAGCCCAGCACTGAGTATGCTGCGGAGTGGCTGAACGCACAGCAGGGGGCTGAGCTTCATGGGAGGCTAGCTAGCCTCCACTTTTAAACGCAGTCTGTACCTCTTAAAGGGGAGGTGCATTCAGCACCTCATTCAACTGGTTGTCAAGGCAACTGTCAGGCAGTTATGGCTCAACAGAACAGAGAAAGGTCATCTAGGTTCTCCGACACAGCACCCAAACATATTGCACCACGCTCACTGATACATTTCCCTTTCTCTTGCAGGACAAGGTGGCGCATAACAGGAGGCAGCAGGGGCTACCTGAAGGAGCACAAGCATGCCTTCATAACCTTACCCTGATGAAGGAAACCATGCTCGACATTATTGGAGGGACCGTCACCGAGGCCGTGGCGATTGACGAGGCTGAAACCATTGAAAATGATGGTATGCTCATACCTAATCCTCCTTCTCACATCTCACTGCCCCCTCATGCCACAATCTCTCCTCACTTACAAGCTGCACATGGTGTAAGCATACACAATCTTGCTTTCCCCCCACCACAACCTTACCCATGTGTCTTCTTTCAGATACCCAAGAACTCCAAGCTTCCCAGCCAGTACAGGAAGAGCGATGGAGAAGAAGAGACACTGTCACTCGATCTCACAATTGTAGGCACCAGCTCAGAAAATGGCACTGCGAGAACTTTAGAGGATAGTATAGAGGCGGGATCTGCGCGTGGTGAGTCACCGAGCATGAGTAACCTGCAGCTAGAACAGGGGGAAAGGGTAGTGTAAGTGCCAGATCCCCAGAGGGCGAGGTCGCACATGAGTTCTGCTGCAGAGGACTCAGGTGAGGACTTCGATGGGGCGGCCATCAGAAGAAGGGTAATAGGCATGCACAGAAATGCTTGGTGCATTGGCAGGCCTGCCAGAGAGCCTGTTGTCACTGTCAAGGAGAAAGAAAGAAAGACTTGCATTTATATAGCGCCCTTCACGACCACCGGACGTTTCAAAGCGCTTTACAGCCAATTAAGTACTTTTGAAGTGGAGCCACTGTTGTAATGTGGGAAACGCGGCAGCCAATTTGTGCACAGCAAGCTCCCACAAACACCAATGTGATAATGACCAGATAATCTGTTTTTGTTATGTTGGTTGAGGGATAAATATTGGCCAGGACACCGGGGGTAACTCCCCTGCTCTTCGAAATAGTGCCATGGGATCTTTTACGTCCACCTGAGAGAGCAGATGGGGCCTCGGTTTAACGTCTCATCCAAAAGACGGCACCTCCAACAGTGCAGTACTCCCTCAGCACTGCACTGGAGTGCCAGCCTAGCTTTATGTGTTCAAGTCCCTGGAGTGGGACTTGAACCCACAACCTTCTGACTCCGAGGCAAGAGCCACAGCTGACACATTATAAGGAACATGGAGAAGTCCGGCTTCAACCTTACACAGGGCTTTGCACAGAGCTTGGAGCCCATGATTTCCAGGATGGAAGTGATGGCAACTGCATTAGAGCACTTGTGGACACAACTATGATGCAGGGTCTGATGGGTGATGTCTCATCGCAGCACAAGCAGAAGCGACCCAACATCTGAGTGCTGCAGTGGAAGCTCAGACACCTGTCATGTAAGCTCAACTTACTGCCATGTAAGCTCAGACTGCTGCCATTGTGGCTATGTTTACCAGTGTGGAAAGGGGCTTGCAGGGTAACACAGTAGTCCAGCAATCTGTGCTCCAACAGATGACCAAGATTGCTGAGGCACTGCCATGGGGGAGTGCCAGTAGCTCTGTGGAGCATGAACCTGCTGTCCTCTCTCAGGATGACAGCATTCCTACTTCCACCACAGCCACCCCGCCAGTGCCCTTGCTGTTGCCTGTCAGCCAGCCAGCCCAGACTGCTGCCGCCTATGCCAAGGTGGTGCAGTCTACAGGTGAGCCTTTTAGGCTAAGAGCTGTTCGAGGTTGTCCTGCAAGGCTATCTGCAGTCTCCACCCGCCCCCGCCATTGAAAGTCGGCAGCCTTGCACCAGCCTTGTTGCAGTCACTGGGGTAGCACTTCAGAGGAGCACTAGGATAGGCAAAGGCACACAGAAGACAGGTACTAAAGGAATGCACAAGGGTGATTAGTTCACTTTGTTATTTAGTATTGGATTGAATGATTTATAAGTGTGGCTTGGAATGTTTGTTTTATGGTGGCTCTTATTTCAACATTGTGGCCAAGAGGACGCTGTGATGTTCTGTGACAGAGGGATGGTAAGGTGGGGAATGTTGAGCAATGGGGATCTGGGGTTTCATTCGGGGAAACTGGAGTGTGATGATGTGCTCATGGACAGGCCGTCCGGAACATGGATATGCAGGCTGCCTCCTCCCTTTCTCCTTCTCCTCCTCTTCCTCCTCCTCCTCCTCCTGAGGTGGTCACAGAACCCGTGGTGGCAAGGGCTCTGCCCTCATGATGGCCTAGTTGTGAAGGAATCAGCAGACCACCACAAATCCGGTGAGTACTGGAGGGCTCCTCCCAAGCGATCAAAGCAGCAAAACCGTTGCTTGAGCACTCCGATGCTCTGCGCGATGACCTTCCTTTTGGCAGCATAGCTCTCATTACATGAGTGCTGGCCACAAGTGGTGGTGTGATCAGTCAGATGTAGAGTGGATAGCCCTTGTCAACCAGCAGCCACCCTTGGATTCGACGTGATGGCTGGAATAGTGGACAGGCGCAGGATGAAGGCATCATGACTGCTGCCAGGATACCAGGAATTCACCATCATGATGTGCTGGGCATACCAACTTAATCAGATTAAGTGAGTAGTATCCGTTGCTTTTACAGAACATCTCACCATTGAGATGCGGCGCCTGCTAAATTGATGGCACCCTGCACCATGGGGAAGCCTGATATCTTGGCAAAGCCACGTGTGCGCTGTTTAGAGAGAAGACAATGAAGTTCCCTCTCCGAGCATACACCGATGGACGGCGAACTGCGAGATGTTTACTATGTTGCCTGTTCCAGCTGGCGAAAAATTCAGGGCCACGGTCACCTTGAGGGCTACTGGCAGAGCCGTCGTCACCCTGCCCTGAGGCTGCAGGTCTGATTCCAAGAGGTGGCAGAGTTCTGTGACCACCTCCTTGGTGAACGTAGGAGAAGTGCTCCCTGAAGACCCTAGCTGGGTAAGGCCTCCTGCTGAGGGACTTCCTCCCCCTCCTCCTCCTCCCTCTCCTCCTCCTCCCTCTGTGAGCAGCTTGTCTTCTTTGCTGCCTCTGCTCCATCTCCCTGTTATGCTGCAGCATGAGGGGGACTGCAACTAGAGCCCCCTGACTGGGAGCAAGTGGTGTACTCAGAGGCCTTCCAGTTGCAACCCTGCACACTTTAATAACTTTTTGAATGTCTTCCAGTAACTCAGTACTCCTACAAACTCTGCAAGAGCCAGTACAAAAGCAATAATCAATTTACCTGCAAGTTGGATGTATCCCTTTAAGTTGCGCTGATGGGGGTCCCTCGTGCAGCTCAACGCATGTTCAGCTGTGCGTGTTTAGGAGAGGGCGTTGAATGGAGAGGCGGCATCAAAAATGGCAGTTCATGTGTCAAGTCAGCGTGTGGGCTTCACGATCTGCCTACTCTTCATACTTCCAGCGCACGCACGTACTGCCCGTGCTATTGCCCTCACCAAGATGGCAAACAGCGCGGGCCACGCCAGAAGTGGGCAGAAGTGAGGCGGATGCCATTTTTTTTTAATGGCCATAACTACCACCGCTAAGGAGCTGAATTTCATGGCTGATATCTCTATACTGTACTAGAAAGAAAATATTGACTTCTCTTGGAACCAAATTGTTTGAGCAAGATCTTGTGAGCAGATAATTTCTGGATTCTTAGCAAATTGCAATTTTGTTTTTGTATAATTTCTAGAATGTCACAGTAGACATTGTATTACATGGATTAAACTCATACTGCAGTTCAAATAATTTGCCGGAGATTGAGTTCAATTGATTATGAGTCTAACACTAATAACCATAAAAATTACAACTGAAATTAGGCTTTTGCTGCAATTAGGAATTGCAATTTGCCTTTATTGCAAAGGGATTGGAGTATAAGTGTAAAGAAGCCTTACTGCAATTATATAGGACTTTAGTGATACTACACATGCAGTATTGTGCACATTTTGGCCTCCATACCTAAAGAAGGATATACTTGCCTTAGAGGGAGTGCAACAAAGATTCCCTAGACTGATTTCTGGGATATGGCGGGGTGGGGGGCGGGGGGTGGATGTCCTATGAGGAGAGATTGAGTAGACTAGGCCTATGTCCTCTAGAGTTTAGAAGAATGAGAGGTGATCTCATTGAAACATAAAATTCTTAAGGGGCTTGACAGGGTAGATGCTGGGAGGTTGTTTCCCCAGGCTGTGGAGTCTAGAACCAGGGGTCATACTCTCGGGATAAGGGGTTGGCCATTTTGGACTGAGATGAGGAGAAATTTCTTCACTCAGAGGGTGGTGAATCTTTGGAATTCTCTACCCCAGAGGGCTCAGTCATTGAGTATATTGAAGACAGAGATTGATAGATTTTTGGATACTAAGGGAATCGAGGGATATGGGGATAAGGTAGGAAAGTGGAGTTGAGGTAGAAGTTGGAACAAACGACATAGGTAGGAACAGGGAGGAGGTCCTGCTGAAAGAGTTTCAGGAGATAGGCTCGAAATTAAAAAGCAGGACCTCGAGGGTAATAATCTCTGGGTTATTGCCTGAGCCACATGCAAATTGACACAGAAGCAGTCAGATCAGGAGAATTAACATGTGGCTAAAGGGCTGGTGTGGGAAAGAGGGGTTCCTTTTCATGGGACACTGGCACCAGTACTGGGACAGGAATGAGCTATACCGATGGGACGGGTTCCACCTGAACCGGGTTGGGACCCGTGTCCAAGTGGAAAGGGTAAATAGGGAGGTGGCAAAGGCTTTAAACTAGTAAGAAGGGGGGAGGTGTCTACAAGAAACGTAAGCTGCCTAAATATAAATAAAACAGGAAAATTGAGCACAGGAAAGAATAAAGTAAGGGAGGACATTGACGGTAAGGGAGCAAATAGAGTTATAGAACAGGAGTCTAAAAAGATGGTTAAACATAAAATGAGAGGAAATCCTATTAAAAATGAGTTAAACTGTCTGTACAGCAATGCACACAGTGTCTGAAATAAAACATGGGTGCTGGAGGCAATCATGCATTGGGAGGAACCAGGCATAATCGGGATTACTGAGACATGGCTACAGAAAAATCAGGACTGGGAATTAAACATTGCAGGGTATAACATATTTAGAAAAGATAGAGAGGGAAAAAGGGGAGGTGGAGTAGATGTATTTATTAGGGATAACATAGTGGCAGTAGAAAAAAGGGACATAGATATCAGCAAGACAAAAATAGAATCCATATGGAGAGAGATAAAAGGTAATAAAGGATCAATCACACTAATAGGCGTAGTCTACAGATAGTGGAAGGGAGGTGGAGGAAGAACTATACAGACAAATTAGAGAAATGAGTAACAAACAGAATAATAATCATGGGGGATTTCAACTACCCCGATATTAACTGGACGGAAGAGGTAGGTAAAGGGGATACGGGAATGGAGTTCCTACAATGTCTACAGGACTCCTTTCTAACCCAATATGTAAAAAGCCCAACAAGGGAGGATTCGCTATTGGATCTAGTTATGAGGAATGAGCCAGAGCAGATAAGAAAAGTAAAAGTAGGGGAACATATAGGCAATAGTGACCATAATATAATACGCTTTAAGATGACAATAGAGAAGGACATAAGAATGACAAAAAAGCAAGTTAATAGATTGGAAAAAAGCTGA
Organism: Somniosus microcephalus; assembly: GCF_052327205.1. Classification (NCBI taxonomy): domain Eukaryota; kingdom Metazoa; phylum Chordata; class Chondrichthyes; order Squaliformes; family Somniosidae; genus Somniosus; species Somniosus microcephalus. The sequence goes on from NC_141000.1 coordinate 81,980,783, forward strand.
TTTTGAGGGGTTGAGATTAGAACTTGGGAAGATAAAATGGACAACAATATTGGCAAACAGCGATGTAGAATGACAATGGAAAACATTTAAAACGGTGTTCAACAGAGTGCAGGAAAAATATATTCTGCTAATAGGAAAGAACAAACTAAACGCTAATGAGACTCCATGGATGAATAAAGACATAAGGAAACAATTAAGGGTAAGGAAAGAGGCATACATTAAGTACATAGACAGCAGAGAAGTGCATGATAACAGAGAATATGAAGGGGTTAGGAGAGAAGTCAAAAAAACAATTAGGAAGGCAAAGAGGAACTATGAAATTAAATTATCAAGAAACATAAAACAAAACAGTAAAATATTTTACAGGCACATCAATAAAAAAAGGAAGGTTGGGATGGGAATAGGGCCATTAAGGGATAGACAGGATAATACCACAGGTAATGATAGGGAGATAGTAGAAATATTAAATCATTATTTTGCTTCGGTATTTACCAGGGAGATAGAACAGGTGGACATGACATTGGATGATGAGATGAGTAATGAGATAAGTGCAGTTAAAATAAAAAAGGGGATATATTAAATAAACGAATCAAACTCAGAGGTTAAACCCACTCTTTTTAAAACCCCACGCATTTTAAAAGAATCTAGGGAAGAGATAGCAGGGGCATTACAGTATTACACATATTTAATAATTCGTTAGGGGGGGTAGTCAATACTGAGGAGGACAGCAACAAATTACAGAAGGACATTAATAAACTTGCAGAATGGGAAAATAATTGGCAAATGATGTTCAACACAGACAAATGTGAGGTATTACATTTTGGACGGAAGAATAGGGAGGTCACTTATTACTTGGAGGGTGGGAGTCTAGGTGGGGTAGAGGAAGAAAGGGATCTCAGAGTACAAATGTACAAATGGGGGCGATTTTCTGAGCCCTGAGGATGCAGGTTTGGAGGCAGGAAAATCGCAAAAAATGAGTGCGGGTTCGGAACACACCTCCGCACAATTTTGCCAGTGCCGGTTTTGCAGGGCGGGAAATGGTCCCACCTCCAGCAGGCCAGAGAGGTTGTTAAGAGCCTTAAATGGTCATTAAGGGCCTTTCTAATCCTATTTTGAGAGGCCCTCGTTATTTTTTGACATTTTCAGCATGTACCACTACCCTCCTAAACCACGCCAGCTAAACCTGGTGGGTTGACAAGTGGGTGGCCTCCTCACAGCTGCAGCTCCACCATTAAAACGAAGCTTTCATCAGGGATTAGTTGCAGGTGGCAGAACATTGCTTTAAAAGGTGTTTCAGCACTTTTAGCAGGCCTTCCGAAGTCGGAGGTACTGCAGCTTGTTTCTATCAACTGTGGGACCTCCTTGGAAGACCCTCTCCCCGCTTGGAATGAGCGCTTCCCCAACGGAGGCATCTGCAAACAGCATGGGAACCATTCATTTCCTTTCACCATGCTCCTCAGATTCGGATGAGGAGCATCCATGGCAGCAGCAGAACCAGGCAGCTCAGCAGCAACAGCAGCAGGAGCCCCAACCTCCTGCTCAGCCACCTGATGCTGCACAGGGCAGAAGGCGCCAGCGCATCGAGGCACCTCGCCGCAGGAGATACCCCCAACAGAGGGTTTACAGACAGAGGATGAGCTACCTCAACATGAGTGAGCAGCAGTGCCAAAGGAGGCTGAGACTTTCGTGACAGGTTGTCCAAGAAATCTGCGGTCTGCTGCAGCAAGACCTGGTGCACAGAGGAACGGTGGACACCCCTTACCAGTGGCTGTCAAAGTCACCACCGCACTCAACCTCTTTGCCTCAGGCTCCTTCCAGGGATCATCAGCAGACATCAGCGGCATCTCCCAGTCGGCTGCCCACAGTTGCATCACGTAGGTTGCCGATGCCCTTTTCGCAAAGGCACACAATTACATCCAGTTCTCAAGGGATCAAGCAAGTATAACCGCGCGTTTGGTTGGCTTCGCAAATATGGCAGGCTTGCCAATGGTGCAGGGCATCATAGACTGCACACATGTGGCCCTTAGGGCACCCCATCACAACTCAGCTATCTTTGTCAACCGCAAGGGCTTCCACTCCCTCAACGTACAGCTGGTGTGTAACCACAAGAAGGAGTTTTTGCATGTTTGCGCCAAGTTCTTTGGTAGTTGCCATGGGGGAGAAATTCGGTATTGCCCCGTTTGGGGTGCTATTATCGGCCGGGCGCAAAGTTTAGCGCCCGGCGCTAATTATCTCTTCCAACTGCAAACTTGGCCTCTATCGCCCCTGGAGGTGATTTGAGCACTAAATCAGGCACTACACACCTGTCTTAAGGCGCTAACGTCGAGGAGTGAGGCACTAACTCAGAGTGCTGGCAAAGCTCAGGTGATGTCAGTCAGCAATGGAACACAGACACACTGGCGCCGTCCAGATCTTAAAGGGGAGAGGCCATCTTGCTGGCCAGCCACACCCTGCTCATTGCAGCCTTGCATCGTGGCCTGGAGAGACCTCAAAAACAATTGTGTTGGAAGCAGTAATGGATAGGCCCAGGGAAAGAGCTCGGCGCTTAGGAACCTCAAAAGTGGTGCTGAGGGCCAAAACTCCTTAGGACAGCGTTAAAACCAAAAATTTTGCCACCAAAAAAAGGCAGGAATGCGGCCGTCTTTAAATAGCGCTCCCCCAGCCCCTTCCCGACTGCAAAATGTTCCCCTCTACCTGTCGTTGCTAGCGGCAGATGGAAAGGCAGGGGCCGCCACTCAATATCCGGTCTGGGGCGCTACCAGGGCATTGCACGCTCGACTGACGTCACGATCTGTGGGCGCAGGAGATAGTGTCTGGTCAATTTCGCAAGCGGCAAGTTGCTTTGTGCCCCGTTAGCGCCCTCTTAGGGTACTAACGGGAGGCGCTAATCAACTGAATTTTCCCCCCCATGACTCTTTCATCCTGCGGCACTCTAATGTTCCTCCGCTTTTCAATCTGTCAAACCAACTTAACGGATGGCTCCTTGATGACAAAGGCTACCCCCTGAAGAAGTGGCTAATGATGCTGTTCAGGAGGCCAGCTAACGAGGCTGAAGAGCGCTACAATGCCAGCCACACTTCGACCAGGTCCATCATCGAGCAAACCATTGGGTTGTTGAAGATGCGCTTCTGATGCCTTGACCAATCAGGTGGAGCCCTGCAGTATACACCATACAGGGTCTCCAGGATGGTCGTGGTCTGCTGTACACTGCACAACATCGCACAGCGTCGTGGCTTGCAGCTTCCTGATGAGCAAGTGGCTCATTTCCAGGCCTCCTCAGATGAGGAGGAGGAGGAGGTGCAGGAGGAGGAGGTGCAGGAGGAGGAGGTGCAGGAGGAGGAGGAGCAGGAGGAGGAGGAGCAGGAGGAGAAGGAGCAGGAGGAGGACCGAGTGCCGGTCTATCGACCAGCGGCAGCACGCGAGCACATGGCTGCCCATGATGCAAGGGATGCACTTATCCTGGCCAGATTTGCATAGGTTGCCCATGTTGGCACATGTCCTTGGCTCCATCTTAAGACATCATAGACAATGGACATGTCTCTCTGGCCTCCTTTCACTCTGGCCACCAACCTGACAATGCAAGTGTGGCAGTGCCCGCAATGTGGAGCTGCCTAAGGCGAAAGAACAGATGCCATCATGCCAACATTTTGCCATCAAATCATTTTGATACTTTCCAACAGGGATGGCATTTCATCAATACACATAAACATTCACCCAATCTGCACACAGATCTGGAGGTTATATCCCTTGCCAGCTGGACCCACACAACCTTGGTTTCTTTGGGAGGCCTCTTCCTCCCAGATGAGGGGAAGAGCACCTTCCTGCTAGCTCTCACCCCCTCAAACAAGATTTGCAGCGCTTCATCCGAGAACCTCGGGGAGGCTCTTGCCTTGGAATTGGACATAGCGGTTTCTCAAAATATGTTACAGGTGGTGCAGCATTGACAGAAATCCAGTGGAATGATCCAAGGCAGCAAGCAGCCCTTAAATGAGGCTGGAAAAGTGATGTCAACAGAGGTGAGTTTCAGTCCCAAAACATTAATTGACCAAGGGCAACCCACACCTCTGAAATCAACTGGCCAATCAGGGGAAAATAGCAATTTTTTCAAACCTATCAGTGGAGGCGGATTTGGAACCCACCCAAACCGAAACCCGCCTCCATCCCCCCTCCAGTTAGAAAATCGCCCCTTAAATGTTGCACCACAGGTTAACAAAGCCATTAAAAATGCAAACCAAGCAATAGGGTTTATTTCTAGAGGGATAGAATTGAAAAGTAGGGAAGTTATGCTGAACCTGTATTGAACCTTGGTTAGTCCGCACTTGGAGTACTGCGTACAGTTCTGGTCGCCATATTATAAAAAGGATATAGAGGCATTGGAGAGGGTGCAGAGAAGATTTACAAGGATGATACCAGAAATGCGAGGGTATACATATCAGTAAAGGATGAACAGGCTGGGTCTCATTTCTCTTGGAAAAAAGAAGGCTGAGGGGTGACCTAATAGAGGTCTATAAAATTATGAAAGGTTTTGATAGAGTGCATACAGAGAGAATGTTTCCACTTGTAGGGAAGAACATAACTAGAGGTCATCACTATAAGATAATCACCAAGAAATCCAATAGGGAATTCAGAAGAAAGAAAAGAAAGACTTGCATTTATATAGTGCCTTTCACAACCACTGGCTGTCCCAAAGCGCTTTACAGCCAATGAAGTACTTTTTGAAGTGTAGTCACTGTTGTAATGAAACTTCTTTACCCAAAGAGTGGTGAGAATGTGGAACTTGCTACCACAGGGAGTGGTTGAAACGAATAGTATCGATGCATTTAAGGGGAGGCTGGACAAACATATTAGGGAGAAGGGAATAGAAGGTTATGCTGATAGATTTAGATGAGTAAAGATGGGAGGAGGCTCGAGTGGAGCATAAACGCCGGCATGGACTGGTTGGGCCGAATGGCTTGTTTCTGTGCTGTAGATCCTATGTAATCCTATGTAATAATGGTGAAGAATCTTCATTATGTCATCTCAATCAAAATCGTACTGGTTTGAATATGGTCCTTTAACCTCTGCGATTTTGGTTTGATTGCAATGCAGAGAAAGTCTTCTCTCTCTGACATTGGCAAGGATCCTAAGTAAAATTTATTTGAAAATTTCATTCCACTGCCCAGTGAGCTAAAATTCACAACACAATTTGGCACTAATTGCCATTAAGTTGCCATTTTCACTCCGAAAGACTAGGAGGCATACTGGTGTAGGGAGCGAAGAATTCATGCTGGTGCAGTAGGAGGTATTTTTCTGATTAAGGTAGATGGTTGTAGTAGAGAAAATTGAGCTTTATTTTATAACTGATTGAGACCTGACCTGGGACTGCCTGAAACTGACAATGTCCAAATGCAAAAATAAGTCTAATTCACCACACTGACAACCTTAAAATTGGACATCCTTAAATTTGATAAACAAAATGTCAACAAAATAATTTAAACTAAAACAATGAATTTAAAAACACACTTCATATTTTGCTGATATACTGTCATCATTTGTGGTATAACAAACAAACATTTATTTATATACAGCCTTTTACAACCTCAGGATGTCCCAAAGCACTTCACAACCAATGAAGTCCTTGTGAAATGCAGTCACTGCTGTTATGTAGGCAAAGGAATTTAATCATGTATCTAATGTATGTAAATGCCTAATGGAAGATCCTTGATGCTTATGGATATGGTACAAAAGTAAAAATGACCCATTCTCCAGCACTAAATAAAATATTCTCTCTCTATTACCCCCACCTCCAACAATGTTTTTAACCTCATGCTGATTACCATCTACTGCTCTCCCTCAACTGATGAATCAGTACTCCTCCATGTTTAACACTACTTGGAAGAAGCACTGAGGGTAGCAAGGGCACAGAATATACTCTGGGTTGGGGACTTTAATGTCTATCACCAAGAGTGGCTTGGTAGCAACGCTACTGACTGAGCTGGCTGAGTCCTGAAGGATATAGCTGCCAGACTGGGCCTGTGACAGGTGGCGAGAGAGCCAACACGCGGGAAAAACCTACTTGACCCTGTCCTCACCAATCTAACTGTCGCGGTAGCAGTGACCACTGCACAGTCCTTGTGGAGACAAAGTCCCGTCTTCACACTGAGGACACCCTCCATCGTGTTGTGCAGCACTACCACCGTGCTAAATGGGATAATTCAGGTTAAAATCTAGCAGCTCAAAACTGGGCATCCACGAGGCGCTGCAGGCCATCAGCAGCAGCAGAATTGCATTCCACCACAATCTGTAACCTCATGGCTTGGCATATCCATCACTCTACCATTACCAGCAAGCCAGGGGACCAACCCTGGTTCAATGAGGAGTGCAGAAGAGCATGCCAGGACCAGCACCAGGCATACCTAAAAATGAGGTGCCAACCTGGGGAAGCTGCAACACAGGACTACATGCATGCTAAACAGTGGAAGCAGCATTCTAAGCGATCCCACAATCAACGGATCAGATCAAAGCTCTGCAGTCCTGCCACATCCAGTCGTGAATGGTGGTGGACAATTATACACCAACGGGAGGAGGAGGCTCCATGAAAATCCCCATCCTCAATGATGGTGGACCTCAGCACGCGAGTGCAAAAGACAAGGCTGAAGCGTTTGCAACCATCTTCAGCCAGAAGTCCCGAGTGGATGATCCATAGTGGCTTCCTCCTGAGGTCCCCACCACCACAGAAGCCAGTTTTCAGCCAATTCAATTCACTCCACGTGATATCAAGAAACGGCTGAGCGCACTGGATGCAACAAAGTCTATGGGCCCCGACAACATCCCGGTTCTCGTGCTGAAGACTTGTGCTCCAGAACTAACTGCACCTCTAGCCAAGCTTATCCAGTACAGCTACAACACTGGCACCTACCCGACAATATGGAAAACTGCCCAAGTATGTTCTGTCCACAAAATAGAAGATAGGAGCAGCAGTAGGCCATTCGGCCCCTCGAGCACTCTCCGCCATTTAATGAGATCATGGCTGATCATCCAAATTCAGTACCCTGTCCCTGCTTTCTCCCCATATCCCTTGATCCCTTTAGCCTCAAGAAATATATCTAACTCCTTCTTGAATATATTTAATGAATTGGCCTCAACTGCCCTGTGTGGCAGAGAATTCCACAGGTTCACCACTCTCTGGCTGAAGAAATTCCTCCTCATCTCAGTCCTAAATGGCTTACCCCTTATCCTTAGACTGTGACCCCTGGTTCTGGACTCCTCCGCCATCGGGAACAGCCTTCCTGCATCTAGTCTGTCTAGTCCTGTTAGAATTTTATAAGTTTCAATGAGATCCCCTCTCATTCTTCTAAGCTCCAGCGAATATAAGCCTAATCGACCCAATCTCTCCTCATACGTCATTCCTGCCATCCCAGGTATCAGCCTGGTGAATCTTCACTGCACTCTCTCCATGGCAAGAACATCCTTCCTCAGATAAGGCGACCAAAACTGCACACAATACTCAAGGTGTGGTCTCACCAAGGCCCTGTACAACTGCAGCAAGACATCCTTGCTCCTGTACTCGAATCCTCTCTCTATGAAGGCCAACATACCATTTGCCTTCTTAACCGCCTGCTGCACCTGCATGCTTACCTTCAGTGACTGGTGTATAAGGACACCCAGGTCTCGTTGCACTTCCCCTTTTCCCAATCTATTGCCGTTCAGATAATAATCTGTCTTCCTGTTTTTGCCACCGAAGTGGATAACCTCACATTTATCCACATTATACGGCAGATGCATGGCAAATGCAGTATAACCACCCAACCTGTCCAAATCATACTGGAGTTTCTCTGCATCCTCCTCACAGCACACACGCCCACCCAGCTTTGTGTCGTTTGCAAACTTGGAGATATTACATCTAGTTCCCTCGTCTAGATCATTAATATATATTGTGAATAGCTGAGGTCCTAGCACCGATCCCTGCAGTACTCCACTAGTCACTGCCTGCCACTCGGAAAAAGACCCGTTTATTCCAACTCTTTGCTTCCTGTCAGCCAACCAGTTCTCTATCCAAGACAGTACCTTACCCCCAATCCCATGTGCTTTAACTTTGTATGCTAATCTCTTATGCGGGACCTTATTGAAAGCCTTCTGTAAGTCCAAATACACCACATCCACTGGTTCTCCATTATCTATTCTACCAGTTACATCCTCAAAAAATTCCAGTAGATTAGTCAAGCATGATTTACCTTTTGTAAATCCATGTTGACTTTGTCCGATCCTGTCACTGTTTTCCAAGTGCTCTGCTATTACATCTTTTAGAATGGACTCTAGCATTTTCCCCATTACCGATGTCAGGCTTACCGGTCTATAATACCCCGTTTTCTCTCTACCACCCTTTTAAATAGTGGGGTTACATTAGCTATCCTCCAAACCATAGGAACTGTTCCAGAGTCTATAGAATTTTGGAAGATGACCAGCAATGCATCTACTATTTCTAGGGCCACTTCCTTAAGTACCCTAGGATGTAAATTATCAGGCCCTGGGGATTTATCAGCCTTCAATCCCATCAATTTCCCTAACACCATTTCCCTACATATACTGATTTCATTCAATTCCTCCCTCTCATTAGACCCTATGTTCCCCGACATCTCTGGGAGGTTATTTGTGTCCTCCTTTGTGAAGACAGAATCAAAGTATGTATTTAATTGGTCTGCCATTTCTTTGTTCCCCATTATAAATTCCCCTGATTCTGACTGCAAGGGACCTACGCAAGACTTCACCAATCTTTTTCTTTTCACATATCTATAGAAGCTTTTACAGTCAGTTTTTATGTTCCCTGCAAGCTTACTTTCATAATCTATTTCCCCCCTCTTCATTAATCCCTTTGTCCTCCTTTGCTGAATCCTAAACTGCTCCCAATCCTCAGGTTTGCTGTTTTTTCTGGCCAATTTATATGTCCTCTCCTTGGATCTTATGCTATCCCTAATTTCCCTTGCTGGCCACGGTTGAGTCACCTTTTTTGTTTTATTTTTATGCCAAACAGGGATGAACAAATTCTGTAGTTCATCCATGCGATCTTTAAATGTTTGCCATTGCCTATCCACCGTCAACCCTTTAAGTAACGTTCCCCAATCCATCCTAGCCAACTCGTGCTTCATACCGTCGTAGTTTCCTTTATTTAAATTCAGGAACCTAGCCTCTGAGTCAACTACTTCACTCTCCGTCTTAATGAAGAATTCGATCATATTATGATCGCTCCTCCCCAAGAGGCCTCGCACAACAAGATTGCTAATGAATCCTTTCTCATTACATAATACCCAGTCTAAGATGGCCTGATATCTAGTTGGTTCCTCGACATATTGGTCCAGGAAACTATCCCATATACATTCTAGGAATTCCTCATCCACAGTATTGTTACTAATTTGGTTACCCAATCTATATGTAGATTAAAGTCACCCATGATAATTGCTGTGCCCTTATTGCATGCATCTCTAATTTCCCATTTAATGCCATCCCCAACCTCAGCATTACTGTTTGGGGGTCTGTATACAACTCCCACTAACGTTTTCTGCCCCTTGGTATTTCTCAGCTCTACCCACACAGATTCCACATCATCAGAGCTAATATCCTTCCTTACTATTGTGTTAATATCCTCTTTAACCAGCAATGCTACCCCACCTCCTTTTCCTTTTTTCCTGTCCTTCCTGAATATTGAATACGCCTGGATGTTGAATTCCCAGTCTTGGTCACCCTGGAGCCATGTCTCCGTAATCCCAATGATATCATAACTGTTTACATCTATTTGCGCAGCTAATTCATCCACCTTATTACGAATGCTCCTCGCATTAAGACACAAAGCCTTCAGGCTTGATTTTTTAACACTCTTAGGGGGAAAAATTCAGTTGGTTGCGCCACCCATTAGCGCCTAAAGAGGTCGAGAAGTGGGGCGCTAACCAACTAGCGCCTGGGCGCAGCGATCCCTGCACCTCTTCCCAAATTGAGCGGACATTTAGCACCGGCGCTAAACCATTGCGCCCGCTCACCGGCGCACGCAGATCATGACGTCATTTCAGTGTGCAATGCCCTTGGGGCGCCCCGGACCAGAAATTCAGTGGCGCCCCCCTCCGTTCCGCCTGGCGCTAACAAGGACAGGTTACCTGGAATGTTTCCCAGTCGCTGTCGGGCAGGGGGGGCGCTATTTAAAGGGGACTCTTCCTGGATTATTAGTGGTAGCCATTTTTGGACCACACCTTCTGTGAGAGAGAGAGAGAGTTGCTCAGAGACAAACGGAGAGCCATTTCTGCAGTGAGCCAGCGCTGGCTGAGGAACTTTAGCCTTCTGAACATAACTTTGCAGTTGGTAAGCTTCTCCACCGGCATAACTTTCAGTGCGCACTTACTATGGGGGCTGCATTGGATGGGAACGTCGTCCTTCTCAATCATATTGACACGGCACAGAGATGCAGGGATAGAGTGGCAGGCATGGCCAGACGGAGGAGGGCCTACAGACGTCGGCACACGAGACTTTACGCTGCCAGGGTTTTCCGCCAACAGTTTTCGTATATCAACATGTCGGAGGAGCAGTGTTTCCGAAGGCTGTGCTTCAGTAAGGAGGTGGTCACTGAGCTCTGCCACCTGCTTCAGCCAGATCTGCAGTCTCAACTAAGGTGCAGGACATCTCTGTCGGTGGCTGTGAAGATCACTGTGGCTCTAAACTTCTATGCCAGCAGCTCCTTTCAGGCCGCTACTGGGGACATTGCCAACATCTCACAGTTCGCGGTGCATTGCTGCATCCGTCAAGTGACTAATGCCCTCTTTAAAAGGAGACGGCATTACATCTCCTTCCCAATGACCCCGGACAAGCAGCGAGAGTGCGCAGAGAGCTTCGCAAGGATAGTGGGCTTCCCCATGGTGCAGGGCACCATTGACTGCATGCATGTGGCTTTGCGGGCGCCTCTACAGAATGCGGAGGATTTCCACAACCGAAAGGGGTTCCATTCTTTGAATGTGCAGCTGGTCTGTGACCACCGACAGCTGATACTCGCTGTCAATGCCCACTTTCCGGGCAGCAGCCACGACGCCTTCATCCTGCGCCAGACTTCTGTGGCAGACCTTTTCGAGGCCCCGGCTCACCCAGGAGGCTGGCTTCTCGGGGACAAGGGCTATCCTCTGTGCCCCTGGCTGATGACCCCGCTCCGTTCGCCCAGCACCCCTGCTGAAGAACGTTACAATGAGAGCCATCAAGCATCCAGGAACATCATTGAGCACACAATCGGCGTGCTGAAGCAACGGTTCCGCTGTCTGGACCATTCCGGAGGAGCCCTTCAGTACTCACCTGAGCGAGTCTCCCACTTCGTGGTTGTGTGTTGCATGCTGCATAACCTGACAATCCTCAGGACCCAGCCAATGCCACCAGACATTGAAGCACCAGCAGAGGAGGAGGAGGAGCACCAAGGCGGGAGGGAGGCACAAACTGCAAGGGCCGTTCGTCAGAGGCTTATAGCAAGTCACTTCTAGGCCCCTCTGAGGGAATGCTTTCTGCCATTCCAAGAACATGAATGGAACCATTCTGCTACCCCTAAGCCGGTCAAGGCAAAAATTAGTGCAAAGAACAGACATGGACATTGTGAATAAATAAACTTTTGTATTTAACAAAATGTGTATCCTTCCCGCATGACAAAGCAATGGAAACAAACAGCAAAACAAACAGACTGCCACATAACTGTCTCTCACACCCTGCAGACTGTCCAAAACATATCTGTCTCTCACACCCTGGAGACAATGTCCAAAACATAACTGTCTCTCACACCCTGGAGACAATGTGCAAAACATAACCAACATTCAGACCAGCATCCTCGGCCTTGAATGAAAGAAATAACATAATTTAGCAGCACCTTCTACTTTTTGCCCCTCGATTGTGATCTGCTTCCCTTGCGGAATTGCCCCCTTCCCGCCCTGCAGCTCCTCCGTAATGGGACCCCAGTGGCTGCAGCAAGGCTGGGGGAGGCCTGCTGACTGTCCGAAACTGAGACCGCAGATGCCCTTGAGGGATGGCCTGGACCAGCTCTGGGCCTGGAGGGCCCGGCTGCTGACTGCTCCAACTCTGCATGGGTGGAAGCAGTCTGTCCTACAGGTGGTGGCAGCTGCAGTGGAGAAGTGCCAGTGGTGGCATCAGGAATGCTGTCATCCTGAGAGCGGACAGCAGCTCCCTGGTCAGCCGACACACTGGCACTCTGACGGGGCAGCACCACAGCATGCGCAGCAATCGGCTGGTGCACCCGGGGAATCCTGCCCGATCCAGCGAGGGTGGCAGCAGTCAGTGCTCGCGTGGCCTCAATCTGCGTCTGCATGAGACCAGCCACTGACTGCGTGGCAGCACTCAGCACTTGCGTGGCAGGTGCCAGTGCTTCGCCGAAGTCCTGGAGAATCCTTGCCAGTGCTGCACCGAAGTCCTGCACACTCCTTGCCTGTGCTGCGCCGAAGTCCTGGACACTTCTTGCCAGTGTCTCAATGGAGTTGGGCATCCTTGCCACTACAGCCATGAGCTCAGTGTGCCTCAGCCCAGCCTGGGCACTCATTTCTGCGAAGGCATGCACCTCTTCTGCGCTCTGTGCAGCAGCATTCGCGGCCCGACTCGCCCTCCGGAGAGACGAGCTTCCCTACCCCCCTCGCATTGCTGCAGGCCGCTGGGTCCTGGAGCTGCATCCTCCTCAGACCATTCCCCCCCCCCGCTCCCCTCCAGGGAAGGCGTCTCCCCAGTCTGGACATGGGCTGGCTCACCTGAGGGTGGTACGGGTGGTCCGGCTTCCTCCTCCTCGTCGCCTCCAGAGTCACTCGCACTGGCAGCTTGAGGGCCTGCCTCCCGAGCTGGTGATGCAGCATCTCAAAGCAGGGAGGTTCAAGAGTGGCTTTAGCGAAAGGACAGGATGGCAGCAAGGGATGCATGAGTGCTGCAATGCTCTGAGTTGGCTCGAGAGTGAAAAAGCATGCTGGTGTGGGGAACAATTGGAAGGAGAGAGGTCAAAAAAGTGATGATCTTACCATTGCTGTCCACAATGGGGTCGGCATCTCCAGAGGCGATGGGGCCAATCATCCGGCTTGCCACAATCCAGTGGACTCGCTCCTCCAGGTCTGTAAGGGTCTGCAGGTGAGGCCGGCCTCCTCCGGTCCGATGCTGCTGCCTTCTATTATTCGCCAGCTTGGCCTGCAAGAGAAAGGACGGGGTGTGATGAAACCTGCAGCCCTGATCTGGCATGACATGCCTCCCATAGTCGATTAGCCCTTACATTATGCTGCCCTGATCTGGCATGACATGCCTCCCATGGTCGATTAGCCCTTACATTATGCACTGAGCTGAATGTGCGTGTGTGTTTCCAGAAAGGGCCATGGGTGCTGGATGACAGCTGGCCATTGGGGCTTTGCACACCCTCTGGCCATAAAGTGAGGTGCAGATGGAGGGATGAAGATGATTTTGAAAAAGGCACTCACCCTGACGACCCGAATGAGGTCATTGAACTTCTTCCTGCATTGCACAGGAGTCCTGGGAACCATGCCTCTGGAGGTGACTCTGTGGGAAACCTCCCTCCAAGCTCTGCGATAGTCGCTGTGTTGAGGCCTCCTGCCATTCTCTGGGTAGAGCACAGATCGCCTGCACTCCACCACGCCAACCAAAGCATCCAATGCCCCCTCGCTGAAGCGCTGCGCTCTCTCCCTGGCCCTCTCCATATTGATGCAGTTGTCGACGCCGCAGGTAGGTTACCGCCGAGTTTGAGGCCTACGAGGCGCAGGATGCGGCTGCAGATGATAATCGATCCACCCCTTTAAGAGCTGCCCAGCGCCAGCGTGTCTGGCTAAAATCGATAATTGACAGCACCTGCGCTGCGCCCGCCCGCGGAGAAATTGCGTCGCGCCGCCGGGTTAGCGCCTTAAGACTATCGTGCAGCGCCTGATTTAGTGCCGCAATCACCTTCAGGGGCGCAGCTACCCAATATCGCTCGAGGTGGCGATAAATTGCGCCTGGCGCTAAACTTTGTGCACCGCCAATACTAGCGCCCCAAACGGGGCGATACCGAATTTCTCCCCCTTAGTCCTTTTAAAATTAGTATTTACTGTGGCCCTGTTTGATTTACACCCTTGATTTCTCTGACTTCCACTTTTGCTTTTCTCCTTCCTGTCTTTTGCTTCTATCCTTGCTTCCCTTTCCTCTGTCTCCCTGCACAGGTTCCCAACCCCCTGCCATTTTAGTTTAAACCCTCCCCAACAGCACTAGCAAACACTCCCCCTAGGACATCGGTTCCGGTCCCGCCCAGGTGCAAACCGTCCAGTTTGTATTGGTCCCACCTCCCCCAGAACCGGTTCCAATGTCCCAGGAATTTGAATCCCTCCCCCTTGCACCATTCCTCTAGCCATGTATTCATCTGAAATATCCTTCTATTTCTACTCTGACTAGCATGTGGTACTGGTAGCAATCCTGAGATTACTACCTTTGAGGTCCTATTTTTTAATTTACCTCCTAACTCCCTATATTCAGCTTTTAGGACCTCATCCTGTTTGTTACCTATATCATTGGTACCTATATGCACCACGACAACTGGCTGTTCACCCTCCCCCTCCAGAATGCCCTGCAGCCGCTCCGAGGCATCCTTGACCCTTGCACCAGGGAGGCAACATATCATCCTGGAGTCTTGTTTGCGGCCGCAGAAACGCCTATCTATTCCCCTTACAATAGAATCCCCCATCACTGTAGCTCTCCCGCTCTTTTTCCTCCCGTCCTGTGCAGCAGGACCACCCATGGTGCCAGGAAGTTGGCTGCTGCTGCCTTCCCCTGATAAGCCATCTCCCTCAACATTATCCAAAGTGGTATGTCTGTTTGAAAGGGGGATGGCCACAGGGGACCCCTGCACGACTTGCCTGCGCTTACTACTCTGCCTGGTGGTCACCCATTCCCTTCCTGCCTGTGCAGCCTTTACCTGCGGTGTGACCAACTCCCTAAACGTGCTATCCACGATGTCCTCAGCATCGCGAATGTTCCAGTATGTATCCATTCGCAGCTCCAGCGCCGCAATGCGGTCTGTCAGTAACTGCAGCTGGATACACTTCTCGCACACATGGTCGTCAGGGACACAAGAAGTGTCCCTGATTTCCCACAGAGTGCAGGAGGAGCATGCCACGGGACCGAGCTGTGCTGCCATAACATACCCTTTAAATAATTTAAATTAAATCAAATCAATACCACTAATTACACTACAAGAAGGAGGACAAATCCAATCCAGCCAATTACTGCCCCATCAGTCTACTCTCAATCATCAGTAAAGTGATGGAAGGTGTCGTTGACAGTGCTATCAAGCGGCACTTACTCACCAGTAACCTGCTCACCGATGCTCAGTTTGGGTTCTGCCAGGACCACTCTGCTCCAGACCTCATTACAGCCTTGGGCCAAACATGGACAAAGGAGCTGAATTCCAGAGGTGAGGTGAGAGTGACTGCCCTTAACATCAAGTTAGCATTTGACCGAGTGTGGCATCAAAGAGACCTAGTAAAATTGAAGTCAATGGAAATCGGGGGGAAAACTCTCCACTGGCTGGAGTCATACCTGGCACAAAGGAAGATGGTTGTGGTTGTTAGAGCTCAATCATCTGAGCCCCAGGACATCGCTGCAGGAGTTCCTCAGGGCAGTGTCCTAGGCCCAACCATCTTCAGCTGCTTCATCAATGACTTTCCCTCCATCATAAGGTCAGAAATGGGGATGTTTGCTGATGATTGCACAGTGTTCAGTTCCATTCGCAACTCCTCAGATAATGAAGCAGTCCATGCCCACATGCAGCAAGACCTGGATGACATTCAGGCTTGGGCTGTTAAGTGGCAAGTAATATTCACACCACACAAGTGCCAGGCAATGACTATCTCCAACAAGCAAAAGTCTAACCATCACACTTGACATTCAACGGCATTACCATTGCCGAATCCCCCACCATCAACATCCTGAGGGTCAGCATTGACCAGAAACTTAACTGGACCAGCCACATAAATACTGTGGCAACAAGAGCGGGTCAGAGGCTGGGTATTCTGAGGCGACTGTCTCGCCTTCTGACTCCCCAAAGCCTTTCCACCATCTACAAGGCACAAGTCAGGAGTGTGATGGAATACTCTCCACTTGCCTGGATGAGTGCAGCTGCAACAACACTCAAGAAGCTCGACACCATCCAAGACAAAGCAGCCCGCTTGATTATCACCCCATCTGCCACCTTAAACTTTCACTCCCTCCACCACCAGCGCACCGTGACTGCAGTGTGTACCTTCTACAAGATGCACTGCAGCAACTCGCCAAGGCTTCTTTGGCAGCTCCTCCCAAACCCGCGACCTCTTCCACCTAGAAGGACAAAGGCAGCAGGCGCATGGGAACACCACCACCTCCAAGTTGCCCTCCAAGTCACACACCATCCTGACTTGGAAATATATTGCCGATCCTTCATCGTCCCTGGGTCAAAATCTTGGAACTCCCTCCCTAACAGCACTGTGGGAGTACCTTCGCTACAAGGACTGTAGTGATTCAAGAAAGCAGCTCACCACCACCTTCTCAAGGGCAATTAGTAATGGGCAATAAATGCTGGCCTTGTCAGCGACGCCCACATCCCAGGAATGAATTTTTTAAAACCTGTACCCTTCAGATTATTCTATTTTGCATCCCATAACATTATTGGTCACTTTCAGATCGAGTAATCCATGGTTACGTGCCATATAAAGTATCACTATTTTACACTTCGTACACTTCAGTGCACTACCACTGTGAAATGGAACATAGGAACAGGAGTAGGCCATTCAGCCACTTGAGCCTGTTCCACCATTCAATTAGATCATGGCTGATGTGTACCTCAACTCCTTTTACCTGCCTTTGCTCCATATCCCTTAATAACCCTAGCTATCAAAAATCTATCTATTTCAGTTTTGAATTTTTCAATTAACCTAGCCTCAAGTGCTTTTTGAGTGAGAGAGTTACAGATTTTTCACTACCCTTTGTGTGGAGAAGTACCTCCTGACGTCACCACTGAACAGCCCAGCTCTAATTTTAAGGTTAAGCCCCTTTGTTCTGGATTCCCCCACCAAAGGAACGAGTTTCTCTCCATCCACCCTATCAAATCCTTTAATCATCTTAAACACCTCAATAAGATCACCTCTTAATCTTCTATACTCAAGGGAATACAAGCCTAGCCTATGCAACCTGTTCTCATAATTGAACCCTTTTAGCCCTGGTATAATTCTGGTGAATCTATGCTGCACCCCTTCCAAGGTCAATATATCCTTCCTGAGGTGTGGTACCCAGAACTGAACGCAGTGCTCCAGATGTAGTCAAACCAGAGCTTTATACAAATGTAGCATAAATTCCACTCTTTGAAATTCCAGCCACCTTGAGATAAAGGCTAATTTCCCATTAGTCTTTTTAATTATATTTTGTCCCTGTCCACTAGCTTTTAGTGATTTCTGTACATGGACCCCTAAATCTCTCTGCTCCTCCACAGCTCCTAGCTTCTTACCATTTAGAAAATACTCTGATCTATCTTTCTTAGGTCCAAAGTGAATGACCTCACACTTCCCCACATTGAACTCCATCTGTGACAGTTTTGCCCACTCACTTAATATATCAATGTCCTTTTGCAACTCCCATCTGCACTACTTACTCTGCCACCTTACTTAATGTCGTCAGCAAACTTGGATATATGTTAATTCTTCATCTAATGACCACTTTTTAATATTCTATTCTTTGGGCCTCTGAATGAGATTATACCGAGTTCATGCCCATTTTGTTAATATTTTTTCCATGGTTTTATACAAAGGTTTTTTCATCATATAAGGATACTTTACATGAAAAGTATATTTTAGAATGAAAGAGCCAATGAGACTTTTATATTTGAATGTGTGTTTATGACTGTTTGATATAACCTACAAGATGCAACCCATTTTCATAATATAAATGATATACTAAATTTAAAAATAATCTCAGTTCTTAAAAATATCCAAAATGTATTCAAATATTATCTAAAATAAAAACTGCAAATTGTTGCAATTTATCTTGGGAAAGACATATATCAGCAAACATTCCACAACTTTAGGTACTAAGAATTGTAAAATGGGAGAGGAACTTAACATAGGAAGCATCTTTCTTCAATCATATCATTTTACCCAAAATCCATACCAAGATAGAAACTTAATAATGACCTAAAGCTCTAAATAGATAATTATACATTGGTCTGACCACAGAAATAAAAACTAGCAAAATAGCAACAGAGAAGTTAATTTTATGAAAGGGCCTTTACCATTTGAGTTTAGCTTCATTGAGTTGTCAACCTTTTCAGGGGAATGATACACTGCACTTAGGAGAAATTAACTGTTAGACTGTACCATCATTGTACTGACTACATTTTAAACTGATCTTCAGTATAGTAGAATCGTTGGGCATAGCTTAAAGATCGAGCTGAAAGAAAGAACCCAAACCAAAATCCAAAACCACAAGCACACCAAGAAGCTGGCCTGAGGTGGGGATGGTAGACCCATGAATTGTGGGAAAAAGTCCTGGCATTCTCACTTCCTCTAGCGATCAGGCTTTAATTAAACTACAGCGCTGTGTGGATGGGCTCCAGTACTGAAAGACTGGAGAAGGGAAATGGAAAACAGATGTAAGTGAGAGGTGTCTTTAGGGTTTTATGATTTTTTTTCACAGTTGAAAGCTCATCATTAGTTTTGCAGCTGCTCTGTCATCCTGCCTTTCATTCATCAGCTCACAGGGGCTTTAGATCTCATTAAAACACCAAATGGCCACTCCGCAGCTGCTATTGTGCATCTGGCTTTTGCAGATATCTCTGTAGGTACAACCTAACACCATCCTACCTGTTTTGTACTAATTAGACTTGCAGCAGCTGCTCAGGGTCACAAATAAATTAAGTTTCAAAAGTTGTACATTGATCCCTCCACAACACAAAATATCATGCGACACAAGAGGGTCTTCAATAAATGTTGCATCTTTCTCTTTCACACAGTTCTGAGAAAGAGAGTGAATGGCAGATTAAAAATTCAGTCTTACAACCACAAGAGGCATCGTTTAGGGATAATGAGAAAGCATGAACGTAATGTCCCCCTTTAAAGGGAACATGCTGCGAGTATTCTTTTGCTTAGTTTCTCATGATCCTGTCTGTGGTAGCACTAATTTTACTAAAATAGCACCACCCTGTGGCATTTGTTCCCTGTATAATTCATCAGTTGCATAAAGGAATAAAAAGTCTTGGGAATGTTTTACTAAGTTTTTCTGTTGGGTGAAGAATTATGCAAAATGCAGTCTATTCCATCTAAATGTATACCTGAACATACAGGTAAACATTTGCTTTGATTTGGCATTGGCTTTCAAGGGTACAAATCTTAGGCACTTTGAACCCTTAATCTGAAACTGAATTCTCTGAGGGCTAAATTGGATAGCCCCTGAAAATGAGCGGGGAGATCACAATGCGTAATTAACCTGCGCCTGTTGATTGCAATGCACGCAGCATGTCAACTGTGTGCTGCCTACTCGTTTAAAGGATCTCAGGGTCCAGCCAGCACTAATCATGCTGTTCATTGGCTGGATGCATCAGCAGGGGGCCACTATTGTGAGAGGCTAGCACCAGTTACAACTAGCCTGCACTGCTTAAAGTTAGCCTGCACCTCTTACAGGGGAGGTGCATTGTGACTGAAGCAGGTGCTGGGAGTTGTGGTTGCAGAGATTCTGACCTAAGAAAGAGTGACGAATGGCACAACAGGAGAGAGAGTGGGCTCCAAGGTTTTCAGACGCTGCACTGGAGGTCTTGGTGGAGGAGGTGGGAAGGAGCACAGGTGTCCTGCATCCGCAGAGGGGAAGGAAGCCCTCCAGACACATGGTCAAAAGGCAGTGGGAGTCAAGCGGTCAAGGTCAGTGAATGCATCTTAAAATGCCATATCCTACCAACTGCACCAATCGCCTCAGCCACTGCTCAAATAACCACACCCCCATCACTCACCGAACAACAATCTCTATCAATCAGGCCTCATACCTAACATTCATATGCTTCACTTCACCCTCATACACTTAGCACTGCTGCAAGCCTCACACCCACATCTCACAGCTTTCACACACACCTAGCTTTTCAACCATGACAGCCACATCAGCAAAACAGATTGCACGACCCTCACTGACATACTTCCCTCTCTCTTGCAGGATATGGTGGCGCATAGCCGGAGGCAGCAAGAGCTAACCGGAGGGGGAGAGGCGCGCCTGCATGCTCTAACCCGCATGGTGCTGGCCATTATTGTAATGGCCGTTGCTGAGGCCATGGCCAGCGGCGGGGAAGATGATAGTATCTTCATACCTAATTCTTCTTCTCACGTCCCACTTCCCCTAATCTCACACACTCTTCTGATTTACAAGCTGCAGATGGTGTAAACATGCACCTCTTACTTCCCCCTCCCTCCCCGCACTGCAACCTTACCCTTGTGCCTTTTTTCGTTTCAGATACCCAAGAGGTGCAACTTGGTCAGGCAGCGAGGGAACACCTGGCCAGGCAGCGAGGGAACACCAAGAAGAGAGTGATGATGAAGACACAGCATCATCACTTGATTTCACGCTCGCAACCACCAGCTCAGATACAGACACTGCCCGTATCTAAGAGGATAAATTCGATGCGGGATCTGCACGTGGTGAGACACCGAGCATGAGTGGTCTGCAGCCAGGGCAGGGGGCAAGGATAGCGCAGGTGCCAGTTTACCAGAAGACAAGGTCACACACGGATTCCACTGCAGAAGACTGAGATGAGGACTTCAATGGAGCAGCCTACAGAAGAACACTGATAGATATGCACAACAAAATGCTTGGTGCATTGGGAAGTCTGCCAAAAAGCCTGCAGTCAGTCAATGTCAAGGAGCATAGAGGAATCCAGCACCAACTTGGCACAGGGCTTTGCGCAGAGTTTGGAGTCCATCGTTTCCAGCATGGAAGTGGTGGCCAACTCCATTGGCACACTTGTGGACCCAACCATGATGCAGCGTCTGATGGCTGATGTCTCAGCTTCCATTGCAGCACAAGCAGAAGCCACCCAACGTCTGAGTGCTGAAGTGTGTGATGAAATATGCCATTCATCAGGCACTGTATTCCCTGTGTTTAGTTTAGTTTCAGTTTCATTTCCTTACCTGTATTGTATTGTGTGTAGGGCTCCGCCCATACCTGGCCCCTACTTAAGCAAGCCCCAGCGTGTCTCACAGCAGTACAGCAGATCTCTGGATGAGAGACACTTCTCCAATGTGTATTACTTTCTGAGTTAATAAAAGCCTTGCTTTGCTCCGTTAACGTCGAGTCTCGGATTCATTGAGGCACATCAATTTTATTAACTCAATTTTCAACGCAATGGACCAACTCTTGAAACCCGAACGTTTGGATTTGGACCCGCATGCTTCGGACGCATTGGCACGATTCGGACACTGGTTTAAGTGTATGGAATTCTTCCTGGACAATTCCGCAGCCATCACAGGCGCTACGGACGCTGAGAGTATGAAACTCGGAATCCTGCGGAATTGGGTAAGCCACCGGGTTTACCCCCTCATCCAAGACGCCGACACGTACCCGGCCGCCTGCGACATCCTAAAGGCGCATTACCAGCAGCCTACGAACGAGGTGTACGCCAGGCATCTGCTCGCTACTTGCACACAGCGACCTGGGGAATCGCTGGATGAGTTCCTAGTCACCCTGAAAACGCTTGGCAAAGACTGCAAGTGCCAAGATGTAAAAGCCGCAGTGTACACTGACGAGCTTGTTCGTGATGCCTTTATCGTAGGCCTCAGCTCCACTTACATCCGGCAGAGACTACTGGAAAAAACGGGATTGGACCTGAAACAGGCTGTGGACACAGCGCGATCCCTGGATGTGGCCCAGAGAAACTCGGACGCCTACTCTTCGGCCCGCGCCGCCCACGCCGCCACGTGTGCACCAAGGGCGCCGCCATCTTGGAAGGCAACTTCCCCGCCCGGCAGCCCGACACCGTCGGGGCCCCGCTCTCCCCCCAGAAGCCCTACGACAGCCGCGACGCGTCGGGGCCCCAACTGCTACTTCTGCGGGCAGCCGAAGCACATCAGAAACCTGTGCCCGGCAAAAAGCACCACCTGCTTTAAGTGCGGTAAGAAGGGGCACTTCGGGAAGGTGTGCAGAGGGAACCCCGCTGGAAAACCCGCCACCGCCGCGTGTGCGCCGTGGGAGCGGCCATCTTGGACGCCATCTTGCCCGACCTCGTGGGGTCCGCCATCTTGTGAGCAGACAGCGTGGACGCCATCTTGTCTTGATCAGGGCCCTACAGTGGCATCGGTCACAGTGGACCAGACCAGACCGCACCCGCTATCCAAATCAATGGTGGACATCGAGGTAAACGGGTGCGGGGTTAAATGTTTAATTGACAGTGGAAGCACAGAGAGTTTTATCCACCCTGAACTAGCACAACAACTCTCTCTAACGGTGGTCCCTGCTCAGGGCACCATCTCTATGGCTGATAAAACCCAGACATCGACCATTATGGGTTACTGCGCGGTACAATTGTCCGTTAACGGAACTGCATACGATAATTTTAAATTACTAATCATGAAGAATCTATGTGCGAGCGTGATCTTGGGCCTGGATTTCCAGTGCCACCACCAAAGCATCACGCTCAATTACGGTGGGTCCCAGCCGCCCCTCACAGTGTGCGGTCTGGCTACCCTGAAGGTAAAGCCGCCTTCGCTATTCGTGAACCTTACTCCCAACTGCCGGCCAATAGCGACCAAAAGCAGGAGGTACAGCTGGGAGGACAGGCGGTTTATCGCGACCGAGGTAGACAGGCTCCTGAAGGAGCGCATTATCGAACGCAGCAACAGCCCGTGGCGCGCCCAAGTGGTGGTGGTGAGGGGTAGCGAGAAGAAGCGGATGGTGATAGATTATAGCCAGACGGTTAATCTATACACCCAGCTAGACGCCTACCCGCTACCCCGCATATCCGAGATGGTGAACCAAATCGCCCAATACCGGGTGTTCTCCACCATCGACCTCAAGTCAGCGTACCACCAGCTCCCTATCAGACCAGAGGACCGCCCGTACACCGCCTTCGAGGCGAACGGACGCCTCTACCAATTCCTCAGAGTCCCCTTTGGGGTGACGAATGGGGTCTCGGTCTTCCAGAGGGAGATGGACCGCATGGTCGATGACCACCACTTGCAGGCAACCTTCCCCTACCTCGACAACGTCACCATCTGCGGTCACAACCAGCAGGATCACGACTCAAACCTCGAGAGGTTCCTGAAAACCGCACAAAAACTCAACCTCACCTACAACGAGGACAAGTGCGTTTTCAACACCACGCGCCTCTGCATACTAGGCAGCGTGGTGGAGAATGGGGAAATCGGACCAGACCCCGACCGATTGTGCCCCCTACAGGAGCTCCCCCTGCCCAACACTCCCAAAGCCCTGAAAAGGTGCCTGGGGTTATTTTCTTATTATGCCCAATGGGTCCCCAACTACTCCGACAAAGTCCGCCCCCTCTTGAAAGCATCCTCTTTTCCGCTCTCTGCTGAGGCCCACGCCACCTTCAAAAGTATTAAGCGGGATATTGAGCGGGCCACGCTACAGGCAGTGGACGAGAACACTCCCTTTCAAGTGGAAAGTGATGCGTCTGACTTTGCCTTGGCGGCCACCCTCAACCAGGCGGGGCGGCCCATAGCTTTCTTCTCGAGGACCCTCCAAGGGCCCGAGATCAGACACTCCTCCGTGGAAAAGGAGGCCCAAGCCATCGTGGAGGCAGTGCGCCACTGGCGGCACTACCTAGCCGGCAAACGCTTCACCCTACTTACCGACCAGCGGTCAGTAGCGTTTATGTTCAATAATAAACAGAGGGGGAAGATTAAAAATGATAAGATTCTTAGGTGGCGGATCGAGCTCTCCACCTTCGAGTATGACATCATTTACCGGCCAGGGGCCCTTAACGAATCCCCCGACGCCCTCTCACGAGGGATGTGTGCCAGCGCCACCGGGGATCGGCTACAGACCCTCCACAACGACCTCTGCCACCCAGGGGTCACACGGCTGTTCCACTTCATAAAGTCCCGCAACTTACCCTACTCGATTGAGGAAGTTCGGTCTCTGACCAGGAACTGCCGCACTTGCGCTGAGTGCAAGCCTCGGTTCTACCGCCCAGATAGAGCCCACTTAATCAAAGCTACACGGCCCTTTGAGCGGCTCAGCTTAGATTTCAAGGGCCCCCTCCCGTCAGTCGACCGCAATGTTTACTTCCTGAACATTGTGGACGAATACTCCCGTTTCCCATTCGCCTTTCCCTGCCCAGACATGACCAGCGCCACGGTCATTAAATGCCTCAACAGCCTGTTCTGCCTGTTTGGTATGCCGAGCTACATCCATACGGATAGGGGGGCGTCCTTCATGAGTGAAGAGCTACGCCAGTACATGCTGTCCAGGGGGATCGCCACGAGCCGTACCACCAGCTACAACCCCCAGGGTAACGGCCAGGTGGAGCGAGAGAACGGGACAGTATGGAAAGCAGTCACTCTAGCTCTAAGGACCAAGGGCCTCCCTATCTCCCGCTGGCAGGAAGTCCTCCCAGATGTGCTCCATTCGATACGGTCGCTATTGTGTACTGCCACTAATGCCACGCCTCATGAACGAATGTTTGTCTTTCCCCGGAAATCCACCTCAGGCGTATCCATGCCATCATGGCTCTCCACCCCAGGTCCGGTATTTGTACGAAGGCATGTGAGGGGCCACAAGACGGACCCCCTCGTGGAGTCAGTGCACCTACTCCACGCCAACCCCCAATACGCGTATGTCCGGCACGCCGACGGAAGGGAGGACACTGTGTCCATAAAAGACGTCACCCCAGCTGGTAACGACAACAACCACGACAACAACAGCAACAACGATCACAGCAATTCTTACCCACCCACTATCCTTTCACCACCCCCGGAAGAACATCGACCAACGGTGCCCCCACCAACTACCCCTTCAACAACCCTGGCGGCGCCCCCGGCAGAGACCCAGGAGGCCACCGGGGACACCCAGCCGACACCCGCGGCACCACAACAGCTACATCGGTCACAGAGGACTATCAAACCCCCGAACAGACTAAATCTGTAGAAGGGGTGAATGTGATGAAATATGCCATTCATCCGGCACTGTATTCCCTGTGTTTAGTTTAGTTTCAGTTTCATTTCCTTACCTGTATTGTATTGTGTGTAGGGCTCCGCCCATACCTGGCCCCTACTTAAGCAAGCCCCAGCGTGTCTCACAGCAGTACAGCAGATCTCTGGATGAGAGACACTTCTCCAATGTGTATTACTTTCTGAGTTAATAAAAGCCTTGCTTTGCTCTGTTAACGTCGAGTCTCGGATTCATTGAGGCACATCAAAGTGGAAGCTCAGGCTGCTGTCATGCAAGGTCAGCTTGCTGCTATACAATCTCAGATTGCTGCCATCATGGCTGCGGGTCCCAGCATTCAAACGAGCTTGCAGGGTGTTCTAGCAGTCCAGCATTCTGTTCTCCAACAGATTACTAGGATTGCTGAGGTGCTGCCCTGGAGGAGTGGCAG
Organism: Somniosus microcephalus; assembly: GCF_052327205.1. NCBI lineage: Eukaryota > Metazoa > Chordata > Chondrichthyes > Squaliformes > Somniosidae > Somniosus > Somniosus microcephalus. Next base: position 82,006,359 of record NC_141000.1, read on the forward strand.
TAGCTCCATGGAGCACGAACTTGCTGTCCTCTCAAGGAGACAGCATTCGTCCTCCCACCCCTGCCACTCAGCCAGTGCCCTGTCAGCCAGCCAGCCCAGACTGCTGCCGCCTGTGCCGAGATGGTGCAGAAGGCAGCTGGGCTTTTAAGGCCCAGAGCTGCTTGAGGTCATCCTCCAAGGCCATCTGCAGTCTCCCCCACTGATAGTCAGCAGTCTTCCACCAGCCATGCTGCAGCACTGGGGTAGAACTGCGTAGGAGCACTAGGACAGGCAAAGGGACATGGAAGACAGGAACTAAGGGAATGGAAAAGGGTGATTAGTTGACCTTTGTATGCAATGATTACATTTATAAATTTGGTTTGGAATGTTGAGTGGGAGGCAGTTGTGACTCATCTAAGACTTAGGCCTCAATATTAACAGGGCGGGAGTGGGGGGAGGGGGCAGTTTTGCATTTGGAAATCCTGGAATAATGGGTTTCCCTCCGGTGCTGCCGAATTTAATGGCAGGACCTGATTAACATGTTTTGTCTCCATTTCCCGGCTGCAGCCAGCCAGCTTGAGAGCAAAATCGGAATAGTTGCAGAGGAGGTTGGAGGCCGCAGCCGGGAAGCGCAGAGGAGGGAGGGAGTGAGGGGGTATGGGGAGATCGGAAAGGCTGGGCTGGGGAGAGATCGTGGCCCGGGGGACGGAGTAGCTCGGGGTGGGGAGATCGGATCGTGGGGGAGGGGGTTCCGATCCTGGGAAGTATCGCGAGCGGGGTGGTGTGGAATGGCTGATCACGGCGGGGTGGTGGGGGAGGGGGGGAAGCTTCGTGGGCAGGGAAACCCGGCCAGCCAGAGTTAAACCTAAAATGGAGAAAAAGTCTGAGGCATGCAGCCCCATTAAAATATTTAAATGAGCGAACCACTTCCTAGGAGCGGGTTGGTTGACCGCCACACCACTCCCCCCCGCCCCCCCTCCCCCTGTCAAAACCGGAAGTGGGTGGGTTTGAGGCGGATTGGGGTCGGGTTTCAGACTTATAGCATTTTTCCATCCCACCCGACCCAAACCCACCTGTTTTGCAGGGTTAAAATTCCCTGCTTAATGTCGGACATGCAGTTAAGGGATCAAGATACACACTTTCCAGCAGGGGACAGTGTATAGAAATCAGGATTAGGAATCTTGCCTGATTATACTCCCGAACGCAGAGACAGTTATGCTGAAGAATTGGGATCAGCTAAGTCAGCATAGACCAAGGATCAAACTTGGGACTCTTCTGGTTTGTAGCGCTTAGTTAGATACTTGCCAGTACATTTACTAACTGAGCTATCAGAAAAGAAAATCATTGTAGAGTTAAAAGGCAACAGCATGGCTGACCCTCTTCCTTCAGGTGTGACATCAATCTGAGGTCATGTTGTCTTAGTCAGTGAAAAACATCCCATGGTACTAATTGGAAAAGATTCCAATGGCCTGGCCACTATTGCCTTAAGAAAGCCCTCCACGGATTCTAGTGTAAATTAGATATGCAACGTCAGTGGCCGACTCTGGTTAAGTATCTTCCTTGATCCAACTAATCTAAGAAAAGGTTAAATCATTTGAATATGTCAATCTCTCTCCAGACTACTGCCATATCATTCAAAAATCTCGTATTCATGGAGGATTTGAAACTCAATCACACCCGTTTTTGAAAAGTGAAAGCTGATTAGGTGAAAGGTTTCCTTGGCTATGGATTGGGTACATCCTGCTGATAATGTTGACATGTCACTCTGTATCTAGCTGTAGACAGTGAGAGATATAAAGTACACAAGGTTGGAAATAAAAAAAGTCACAAAACTTAGCCCTGAAATGTGAACAACATTTATGGTAGATTTCATCCATTTTGTCTACTTCCTTGGCAAATTGAGGTAAAGTTGGAAGTCACATGGGATTCATCTTCAGTCTTTTCCTCCAGTTACACATCTTAACTTTAGCTCCAGTTACACATCTTAACTTTAGCTTAACAAGACATTGAAAGCAATTGCCCATTGGAGAGTATTTTGCTGACAGAATTATTACTCAAAACAGTGTCTTAATCAGAAGTGTCAGAGTTCTTCTCACTTTGGTTTGGGAGAAGATTTCCTCTTTTATGTGTAGGAAAACCATAATTTTAAAAAAATAAAGAATGCGCTTAGGATATTGCTACATGGAGAAGAGTGAAGACATCTTTCCCCTTCACATGCTTGTCTATTATCATTAAAATATTGTTCATAGCTGACTGAAGAAAATCACAATGCTCTAGTCTCTTCTATAATGTTTGAATAAATGTTTGAATAAATTTATACTTTACATTTATCATATGATATTCATTCCAGGAACAGCATTAGCGAGTTATGGTGTGATTAATAAGAGGACTAGATGGTGCTGGAATGCATTGGGCCTCCTATAGGTGTGATTTCAACAGAGTGAACAAGCGGAGTCTTGTTCAGCTTTAGCAGCTGTGCAGTCAGCAGGGAGTAGCATGTCAAACCAAAGTGAGAAGAACTCTGACACTTCTGATTAAGACACTGTTTTGAGTAATAATTCTGTCAGCAAAATACCCTCCAATGGGCAATTGCTTTTAAGAGGGAGTGTTTCTAAACACGAAGCATAATTTTATGCAATCAAATTACAAATGACTTCTTTACACTCTCCTTTTTAAATGGCTATTATTATTTTGGAAACTTTCCCTAGATGGATAACTATCAGTAATTCTATTTTTTTTAAACACTATTAAAAGAGACACTACCCCTTTGTATGTTTCCCCAGGCTTGCAGCAACTTATAAAAATAAATGACTGACATCCACATATGAAAGTAATCTAATTAAACAGACTTTTTTTGTGTGAACAATATTAACTTAAGTATATAAATTAATTTGTTGTATCAATGCCAATGGTCCTATATGAAACAAATTAGTGCTATCTTACATGCATTTCTCGTCTAGATAAATCCATATCATAGCAACAAATTCCTTGATATTTAACATTAACTAATGAAGTGTCAGCATTGGCTCAGTGGCAGTACTCATGCCACTGAATCAGGAGGTTGTGAGTTCAAGCTCCACTCCAGAGACTTGAGCACACGATCTAGGCTGACACTTCAGTGCAATACCGACGGAGTTCAACACTATCGGGTGTTAAACCAAGGCCCCATCTGCCCTCTCAGGTGGATGTAAGAGATACCACGTCACTGTCTCCCGTAGAAAAGTCGGTAAGCGGCCTACGCGGGACCTCCAGACAGCTGCACGTCCACGCGGCCGCACAGCTTAGCGGGAACATTGGTGCTCAAGCCTCTGATCATTGCTGGAAAAATATTTCACATGTATTTCACCAGTTGACTTAGCTAAAATAACTTTTCACTCAGCAAAAGGTAAACTTTGGCTGGAGGAGCTAAATCATAAAAAACACACTTTTTATGACAAGACTCAAATCATTGGGGTTGGGAACAACTACAACAGGTTACATTGGATCAGACGGCATAGCAGAGAAAGAAATAGTGAAGGGGAGACAGGAGATGGTGGCTGAGACAATCTTGTGCTACTTGCAAGCTGCTAATTTAACTTTTTTGCCAACATGTCAAAGAATTCTCCACATATATAAAAACTTATTAACAAATAACCACTCAGTTTCACTGGGGGAGATTGAAAAAGTTGTGGATGGCAGAGGAAAATTAGAGGGAACCTTGGCATCCCCTTGGACGCCCAAAGCCCACCTGATGCAATTTTCAGATGGGCCTGTAAATGGGCGAACAGCAGATACAGGTGGGAGGCTGTTTGAATTTTCAAATCAGGGTCCTACAGTGGCATCGTACAAATGAGTGGAGTGTGCGCCATGCATGCCCTCCCATAACCGGCTCGCTGGCTGTATTTAAATTAGGTAAATGGTCTGGGCCTCCCAACACTGGCTTCAGGCCACTCAACCAACTTGTTTTGACATATGTTTCATATCAACCCCACCCCACCCCAACCTCACCAATATCTTTCTTTGTTTTAGGAAAGGTGTATTTTGATAGGATACTATGGTAAGCTATGCAAACCAGAGATCAAGCTAAAAGCTTAAGCTGTTTAATAGTTGACTCCCATTCAGCAGGTCACGAGTTTGAGTCCCATAGTTACTTGACACCTGCACAGGGCTGGCTCAGCTGAGTGATTTTTCAGCAGTTGCTAACTCAGCTATTCGAATACGTTTGTCAATGAAGCATACCTTTTCACGAGGAGGAAGATTGAAAAGTTCCTGCGTCATCCAACTAGAATCACAGCATTTGATGGTGATCATGGAAATACATTTATCATAGCTGTTAAATCAGAAAATGCAGCCTCAAGATGACAACTCAGGCTGGTTCTCAGTTTGAGCTTGGATTAGAAGTTAAAGGCCTTTCAAGCTCTGAGTATTAAAAACGTAGTATACATGACAAAAGTGTGGAATTTCCACAGACGTTCTCCCGATCTACTGGGAGAACTTTGACTGAACTTAATCCAGTATTGATTCAAATTCAAATAAAAATCATTTATTCTGATAAAAAGAAATGCCTCATAAAGTCTGGTTAAATTCTAATATGATCTTTTTAAATGATTGAGGTGGTGAATCATTATTTGTGACTATACTTTCATAGGTACATCTACAGACATGTATATGACTTGGCATGGCACAACATGGAGTGCAAAGGGAATCCAGTGACTGATGAGAGGAAGCCATATATAAAGTTGTCTAAAATCTAATGAAGCATTTTCAGTCAGTCAGCTGTGGGTTGGTGTGTTAGAAATGACATAAATACCCACATATAATATTGTACTCATTTTCAAAATGAGCATATAAATATAGGAAAGGACAGAACCAGAAAAGGGTGGTTCTCATTTTGAGCTTGGATTAAAATTTTCAGGGTTGCAGGCGGTGACTAGTGGGGTACCGCAGGGATCAGTGCTTGGGCCCCAGCTATTCACAATATATATCAATGATGATTTGGATGAGGGAACCAAAAGTAATATTTCCAAGTTTGCTGACGACACAAAACTAGATAGATTGTGAGTTGTGAGGAGGATGCAAAGAGATTTCAAGGCGATTTAGACAAGTCGAGTGAGTGGGCAAATACATGGCAGATGCAGTATAACGTGGATAAATGTGAAGTTATCCACCAGTAGGAAAACAGAAGGGCAGAGTATTATTTAAATGGTGATAGTTTGGGAAATGTTGATGTACAAAGGGACCTGGGTGTCCTTGTACACCAGTAACTGAAAGCAAACATGCAGGTGCAGCAAGCAGTTAGGAAGACAAATGGTATATTGGCCTTCATTGCAAGAGGGTTTGAGTACAGGAGCAAGGATGTCTTACTACAGTTATACAGGGCCTTGGTGAGACCACACCTGCAATACTGTGTGCAGTTTTGGTCTCTTTACTTAAGAAAGGATATACTTGCCATAGAGGGAGTGCAGCGAAGGTTCACCAGACTGATTCCTGGGATGGCAGGACTGACGTATGAGGAGAGATTGGGTCGACTAGCCCTGTATTCACCAGAGTTTAGAAGAATGAGAAGGGATCTCATTGAAACGTATAAAATTCTGACAGGGCTAGACAGACTGGATGCAAGGAGGATGTTTCCCCTGGCTGGAGGGTCTAGAATGAGGGGTCACAGTCTAAGGATACGGGGTAGGACATTTAGGAATGAGATGAGGAGAAATTTCTTCACTCAGAGGGTGGTGAACCTGTGGAATTCTCTACAGAAGGCCATGGAGGCCAAGTCACTGAATATATTTAAGAAGGAGATAGATAGATATCTAGACACAAAAGGCGTTGAGGGGTATGGGGAGAGAGCGGGAAAATTGTATTGAGATAGAGGATCAGCCATGATCATATTGAATGGTGGAGTAGGCTCAAAGGACCGAATGGCCTACTCCTGCTCCTATTTTTCTATGTTCTATGTTCTAAAAGACATTAACATTGTGAACGGGGGCTGCAAAAGTTGCCGTCCATGTAAAAAGCAGATGGTTCACAGTGAATGCTTGACATGGTTCAGCATTCTGTTTACCTTGTTAATTATTGCTCTACAGTACTTTGACATGGTGTCGATTTTAACCCTACCAGCCCTGCAGAAACCAGCCAGGTTAAAAATGAGCAGGTTCTTTACCCTCGCAGATTTCAACCATCTATGATTTTAACCCGCAGCTTTTGCAGGTGGATGAAGCGCCCACCTAAAGCCCACGTTGTTTAAATTATACTTCTCCCATTTGAATCTCCAGTACAAAAAATATATCTGTGTCAGCAGGCAGGCACTGAAGGTGAGAGCTAAAGCTTCTCAGTACCCTAAAGAGATGAGAATTGTGCCATTTTGCCTTCATTTGGAGCAATTAATTTCGATCCTTCAGGTTCAGGTTGGCGTGCCCGTTAAGTGTTGAGTCTCTAATCAAACCTCTGTCAACCTTACCTTTAGCTATATTTACATAGGTGCATGTATCATACATTTGCCACATATTTCTTTTTCCATTTATATTTAATTGGAAGCCAAGGAATTAAAATCTACCCCTATTCTGTTTAGTCTACTTCCAGGTCACACATTCTTGGTCTTTTTGTGATCTCTGAACGTAGAATTACGTGTTTTTAGGGAACTTTTAGTTCACAGAAAGTAATCACGTTCTTGCACCAAATTATCAAATGACTTTCTTGAAATATTTTTATAACCAAGATTGGGATATTTAGGTGCTGATTTTGGTTAATAGTACTTTATTACGTGCATACTAGTCACTTTTTGCAAAAAAGTTGTAATGTCTTATTTCTATTTATGCAACAAAAACATACAAGGAAGAATTGCTTTAGTCACTGTTTGAGAGATTGCAAACAGATTTTTATTGTATACATAATACTGCTACACTTAACATCCAAAGACATTCTTCTACTCATGTTTACTTCTCTTACAGTAACTTAAAGAAGGTAGTTGTGAGATGAGATACTTTCCATGTAACGTTGTCCCCTTTATCAGTTAGAGGGCAAAATAATTCCAAATTCTCTTACCTTATGGCAGAAATTTGACACTTAATATTGTCAAGCAACAGCCTCGTAGAGATCTATCATTTCATGTCTCACCACTGCTATCATGGCTGCAGGTCTCCTGAGTAAGCGGCTCTGTAGTGTCCTGCAGTCATTGACATTAGTTTTGTCTCTGGATACTGATTAGAAGCACGCAAGACTGGAAATTGCAGTTCTGGTTGGGAGCTTCAGTGTAACACCTTTTGTACTGTATTTGTTTTCATTTATTTCTTTGCCTAAAGATTAGCACAAGTACCTTGTGAGCCCATTGTCCCATAAAAGGCCTTACAGCTGAATATTTTTTTCATTAGCAGTAGGAATTAAGAGTCACTGTTTTTCCAAGAGTGGAATCCAGGAAGTTGACATCTAAAGAAGATGTATGTAATTCCTGTAACCTAAGCTGTACATTATCCCAGGTCTTACGACTAATGATTGATTGTCCCGCTGTTTACCAGTTGATGTGATCTCATACAGCACACTTATTATTCCTGTGAAGGCGGCAGACAGGAGTGGAATTGGCAGTAACAGTTTACATTTTTCGTGAATACCTCACAAACCATAAGTTCTGTTTTTGCAGAATTTGGAGGGTCTACTTGTCATGACTGGAGATTAACTTGTTAATGGATTAAATATTGTTAATAACTAGATAAAAATTGGCACATGCAAGTAATCTAAAAGCTGAAAAACATTGGGGGCAAAATTGGTCTTCACCAGTGGTGCGAAACAGGCTCAAAGTGATTCGGCAGCTCGTTTTACACACTGTCTCATTTTTGTTTCCATTGAAGCCGATGGCAACGAAAATCGGGTGCCATGTAAAACAAGCTGCTGATTCGCTATGAGCCCATTTTGCGCTACTGACGAAGACCGAGTTCATCCTCATTAAGTTCAATATTTACCTTTAAAATATTTGTGCCTGGAACTTTCACAAGGGTTCTCACACTTGCCCACCGTAACTTTGGTGAAAAATTGGCAGAAACCCTGGATACACAGTGTAAATTGCTACTTATGCTGTTCCTCCAGGGTTCAAACTAGAGTTACAGTGGGCGATCGGGAGAAATGCTGCAAAAGTTTATTCATATTGGTTCATTTTTATGTTAGCAAAGTGAGGGGAGCAGTTTTATTCTGTATTGTACTTATGAAGCAATCCCATGTCAGATAGTTACTGGCTGGACTCAGGGTAAAGCTCCCACTACCCTTCCCCAATGATGTGCCTTAACCTCAGTCTCAGAAAATACTGCACTAGCGTCCATTTCCATTTTCCACAACAATTATCTTTGTGGAATCCTTGAGTTGCACTGTCAATTTAGCACAGATACATTGCACCTGTGCAGGGTAATCTCTTGCATAAAGCTGCCAATGTTACAGAAGTCACCAGGCGGTAATGTCACATTAGTGGCACGGTGCATCAGCTGCTGCCTGTGCACAGGTCAACTTTTCAAACTTTTAGCTTAATTTGCTGTACCAACATAACACCAATCTTTAAAAAGGGGTGAAGCGACTATGCAGGAAACTACAGGCAAATGAGTCTGGCACTGATAATGATTGAAGTATTAGAAAGCATCTTGAAAGAAGGGATAATGAAGCACCTAGATGGGTACTGTATGATAAGAGGGAATTAGCACAGATTTATCAGAGGGAGGTCTTGTCTAACAACTTTACCACCTGTTTTTCAAAGAATGGAGAACCTTGTTGGCAGCAGAAATTTTGTGGCTATGATCACGTTGAATCATTCCTTCCAGTCAAGCATCTGGACCAACTGGAAACAGCACATCCAGGCAATACTTTACCTAAGCCATTTCAACTTGTAATGTCAAAGTTAAGTAGCTTCCAAAAGACAGATTTCGAGTGACCGCTGCTGTGTCTACAATGCAGGCCTTCACTCTAAGTAGGGAGGAGAACCCCAATGTGCATTCTCCTTCCCACAGAGAAACAGATCTGAATTGCTATAGAGTTCCACAGTTGCCAAAAATTGGTCTAACCTAGACCCCTGTTCTTCAGATGCTTGCACAATCATGAAGGCTTGACAACTTGGCTACTCCTTTTCTAACGTCACTGTGATTGAGCCACGTCAGTCATTTAATAGTAAAAGCCATTGTAAAGGCAGGAGATAATTGGCCCAGAATTTGCGGTCTTGATCACGGTGGACTGGCAGAGTTCGCCGTCATTTCGCCTTTGAAACTGACCGCAACTTCAGGATTTAGCGCATGCGCTGCCTAACACGGAAATCCTGAAGTTGCGGACTGTCATTCACTGCTCCTCCACAGGCTGCGCAGTGCACCTCCCTACCCACCCCCCCCCCCCCCCACCCCCAACCACAGAGCTGGCAATCGGTGAAACCTCTCAAATCATGGAAACTGACAAAAACTTTGGCTCTTCCACAGTTGCACTGTTAAATACCCCATTCAAAGTTAGACCCAAAGGGATTAGGTGTAACTGGGGTTTTAACAGCGTATTGACTGCTAAGCAAAGGTTATGGCCCTGAAAAACTAATTTTAATTTTGTGCAGTGTCAAATTTATCCATTTTAATAAAAATTTAAACTTTAACATTTTTTTTAAAAGCTTGTTCATCTTTATTTCAGGTTTGCCTTTTCCCCATGTGAGAGCCCCAATCTTTGCTTTGCTCTTTCTAACATTTTTTAAAAGTTAGAATTTTAAGAGCTTACTCACTTCCTTGTTCGCTGTCTGTGAGAATTCTGTGTTTTAATTGGCTGCTTAGACAGCTTGTTGACATCAGAGCAGCTCGCACTATGGGATTCCCACTATACGGCATTGATTTGAATTACACGTCTGAAAACCTGAACTTCCCAACATAGAGATCTTTGTGGGAAGCTTACCTCGGGGCCAGCGGCGAGCACATTTGCTTCGCCGCTGACTGCAAATTGTGGGCCAATGTGAAACTAGAACTTGTAGGTGATGTGATGCTATCAAATATTGCAATGGACATGATTTTGAACACATTTTTGTTGCACACATGATATTGTTAACTAAAAAGAACGAAAGAAAGACTTGCATTTCTATAGTGCCTTTCATGATCACCGGACATCCCAAAGCGCTTTACAGCCAATGAAGTATTTTTGAAGTGGAGTCACTGCTGTAACGTAGGAAACGTGGTAGCCAATTTGCGCACAGCAAGCTCCCACAAACAGCAATGTGATAATGACCAGATAATCTGTTTTTGTTATGTTGATTGAGGGAGAAATATTGGCTAGGACACTGGGCCTCTGCTCTTCTTCAAAATAGTGCCATGGGATCTTTTATGTCCACCTGAAAGAGCAGATAGGGGCCTAGAAATTCGGTGGGCTGTGCCACCAGTTAGCGCCCAAAGAGGGCACTTGGTGGTTTTAGCGCCACTGGCCACGCCTCCCGCAAAATTTAGCGGGGCGCTAATGGCGGCATTAGCCTGTAGCGCTGCACCGCCACTGATGACATCATCGGTGTGCGCAGCGCCCTGCTACCGCCCCGATCGCGATATTTGGTCGCGCCCACCACTGTAATGCCGATTGCAATTTGCGACCGGTTCAGGGGGGCCTACCTGCGGCGGTAGTGGCGCTAATTAAAGGGGAGGTGCGGGGCGGCCATTTTTTTTGCTGGCTGCCTGCCAGCACCTCCTCGCGCGCCGTCCCCGGCCTCCTGAGGCAGTGCCGGCTGTGTCCCAAGAGCCCGGCACTTCTCCTCGGTGCCGGGCTCTTTGGCCGGCACTCGCGATCTCCGATCACGCTGGTGCAGGCCCCTCCCCTTTAAGAAGGGGAGGAAGGCCTGCAGTACCGCAGCGCGCCGTGCCGCAGCGTGTGGCGCTGTGGCATGTTGTGCTGCGATATTCAGTTGCAGCGCCCCAAGACAGATGCGGGGCGCCTCGAGCAGCGCCCCGCTTCCGTTTGGGGCGCTGAAACTGAATATCGGGCTGGCGCTCGCGGCTCCTTCCGGGGTGGGACTTCCGGCGCCCAGGCGAGACTGGCGCCCCAAACGGGGCGCCACCGAATTTTTAGCCCCTTGTGTCAGCCTGGATTTTTGTGCTCAAGTCTCTGGAGTGGGACTTGAGCCCACCACCTTCTGACTCAGAGGCGAGGGCGCTACCCACTGAGCCACTGGCTGACACAACTAGCCTTTCCAGCTCCTACTTTTATTTTATTCTTTTTAAACTTTTAATATCATTTAAACATTCGCGAAATTCGGTTATGGCCCGTTTGGAGGCGGTAACCGAATTAATGCCGGAGATTTAGCGCCCGGTGCAGATGTACTGCCCCGGCCTCTAAATTTGGCTTATCACCCCGGAGAGGAAGGGGAACGCTATCCCGGGCGCACCACTTCCTCTTGGGGCAGTGTCAGGGGCGCAAAGCGTGGTATCGCCGGGGCGCTATGCTGCTGCTCCATGTAGCGCTGATGCGTTTCACTGCCCCTCCCTTTCCGTTAAAGAGGATGGATGCTGCGAGCTCCGCAGGCCATATGATGGCCTCCACTAGCCCACCAGGGCGGCATGGCGCCATGGCCGCAGCCCAGCACCGAGACGCCGTGCTGGGCGACGTGATGGTGGCCACGGATCATGCCAAGGGTCACCAAGAGGGTCGGCCAAAAGAAAAAATGTTGGTGTGGGGTGCAGCCGGAGTGCCCCTTTAATTACCGCTCCACCAACGGTGTGCGGCCCGGTTCGCGACCCGTCGGCAGCGCAGTGGCCAAGGGCGAAACCGGCAGGGCGCAGCACTATCAGCTAGCGCCTCAGCAGCACCCTGCCAAATTTACCGGGGGGCGCTTGCCCCATTAGTGCCACCAGAGGCGCTAACGGCGGGCGCAAAGGAGGTGAATTTCGCCCCCTTTATCTATTATCTAAAATAATAAATTGATTAATACCTCAGTTAATTTAGTAGAGAAAGGAATTGCGTACAAAGCATTAAAAGTTTCTGTTAATATTGCAAATTGTAATTTCTAGCCTAATATTTTAAATTCTACCATGCCCTTTTTATTTACTTTACTCCCCTCTTCTTTTTTAAGTTGTGTTTCTCCTCATTCATGCTCACAGTACATTTACAATTCACCACCCAAGAGAAGTAACAAACTGTCCCAGGCCCTTGTCAGTGCTGTTCTACAATCAGTCATTAAGAGGCAGCAACCTGCAGCAAAATAGCCATTGATTGTTTTTCCTCTATCCCACTGAGAAATGTGTATCTGTCACCGCTCAGCACTCGCCCTAATGGGCTATGGCCAAGATCAGGAATCGTGTGGAGAGAATTGCAAAATGATCCTGCATCCCACCACTCTGACAAAATGGTTTAATGCTTTTTCCTTTAATTACAATTTACCTTTAGACAGAGAAATTAAATAAGCGTATTGAATAATATTATATCCTTGAGTATTTTATTTTTATCCTTACTTTTTTATTTTTGTAGCCAATAATTCTTGTGTTTTATTTTATGAAGTCGTGAATTTTGTTTGCTAGAAGTTGGCAGTAATGAGCTTTATAGTGAGTGGGCCTGTATTTGTTGGTCCAGTGCCAGTCCATGTAATATTCACACTCCTATAAACCTCCAGATAATAACAAGGCAGGCTTCAAAATAGCAGTTGCCTTTATTGAACAGATTGCCACTGAATCATAAGCACACCACACTCAGAACTTTATCCTTTGGCTTCTGAGAGCTGTAACTAAGGCATTTGGGTCAAAGGTCAAATTCAACAAAACTAATTAAAAGTGCCAGCCTCTAAAGTACTACTCCTAGCTGTGTTGTTTTATTATTGAATTGGCACTCTAGTTTTACTCTGCCCTTCCATTAAACAAATGTACACAAGCACCAATAAAGATTATTGTAAAACTAGAATAAGTATGGGAGTTAGTACCTCTGGGTCAGATCTGTAGCACTATATGTGACCCTGTATTACCAGCCCCAATACATCTGGTACGTGTTACACCATTACACATTTGGTATTCATAACTGTAAATTATTATTCAAAATCTGACATTTTGTGATACCTTTTTTGATGGGGAAGGAATAGGGAGGGGATTAAAATAAAATATACATGTGTAATAAAGATTTTTAAAAAAATAACAGTCTTAAGTGGAATTGACTGTAAGCCAACAAAGCAATGTGCAGCAGGTTTAATTTAAACTGATATACAACAGAATTGTAATTTATTTAATTTGACTTTCCTCTGGGGAGCAACAGTGCTGAGTCCAATTCCTGTTCTGGAACTATGGAAATGTCAGAAGGCGTTTAATGAATATTTACATCAACATGAAACATATCACAAGAACTGAAGTGGATGTTTACCAGTGGGAAACATACAGTATGTTAATCACAAAGTGATCAGAAAAGGGATGCTGTCATAATTTGCTGTTTTTTCTTTGAGACTCAAACTGTGCCTTTCATGGCGCACACTGGACCTAGCTTTGGCAGGTTAGAATAAAGGTGAAAAAGGACAAGAGCAATAAAAACCTAGGCTCTAATATTAACAATGAGAGTGCAACAGCACTAAAATGTAATTTAAATACCCAAGTGTCAAATCTTACAAGCATGCAGACTTGCCAAGTCTTACACGTTCAATCTATTTTAAACCCTGTCATACTCTAACACATACATTTGTACATTTTCTGCCAAATCACTGTTCCAGAGAATATGAATTTTGAAGAGAAGAAAGGAAATCAATTCAGGAAATGGCTGCATTTTCCTGTTGTACTTACAGTCTATACTATTTCCTGTACTGTTGATCTAGACTGTCCAAATTAGCAAGAACCCTAGTCCAATCGAATCTCCAAAATCAATAAACATGTAAACAGATCAGTAAGATTCCTATGCAGAACTAACCTAAGCAGTGTGCGTGCATTATTTGTTAATATATCTATATTTACATATAAAGGAAAGGACCTGCATTTATATAGTATCTTTCATGACTTCAGGATATCCCAAAGTGTTTTAGAGCCAATGAAGTACCTTTGTAGTCACTGTTGTAATGTAGGGAAACATGGCAGTTCATTTGCACACAGCAAGGTCACAAAAACAGCAGTGAGATACATGACCAGATAATCTGTTATTGTGATTTTGGATAAATATTGGCCAGGGCACCAGGAGAATTCCCCTGTTCTTCTTCAAATAGTGCCTTGGGATCTTTTATGTCCACCTTGGAGGGCAAATGGAGCCTCGGATTAATGTTTCATCCAAAAAACGGCACTTCTGACAGTGCAGCAATCCCTCAGTAATGCACTGAAGTGTCAGCCTGGATTATGTGCTCAAGACTCTGGAGTGGGATTTGAACCCAGAGCCAGCTGATTCAGAGGCGAGCATGCTACCACTGGACAAACGTTGACACAGTGGCCTAGAAATTCGATAAGACCCAAAAACGGGCAGTGGCACCACGGGGCAAGATTTGCTCGTGCCCATTTAGAAAGCGCAGGCAGCATGTTATTTTGGAGCTGCCTACTGATTTGAATGATTTTAGCGCACAGCCCAGCGATGAACACGCTGCTTCAAGCTGTGCGCTCTGCAGGAGACCCAATGTCGCATCCTTGTAGCATCGCTGGAGTGAGGCTGCATTCTCTTAAAGCAAGGCTGTCATTTTTTAAAGCAGTCTCAAGCCCTTTAAGAATAAATGCCTTCTGATAAAAAAAATTAAAAATCATTCAAAAATAGGCAGTCTCTAGCCCTTAAAGCTCAACTGCCTTCTGAAAAAAACCATTAAAAATAATTCCAAACTAGGCAGTCTTCAGCTCTTAAACCTGAACTGCCTTCTGCATGTAAAAAATAGTAAAAGTGCTTCAGCACTAACACAAATGGCTCAACAGGCCAGGGAAAGGGCATCCAGGGTTCTGCACGCAGCACTCGAGCTTTGTGCAGGGGGTTCAACACTGGAAGAGAAGTCCTCTACCCACAGGGGCCAGGAGGCCCTCCAGAAAGAAGGATGTGGGACCAGACCAGGACCTGGCTCCAATGCCCAAAGAAGTTTCATTACCTCAGACGAGTGGTCACTCACCTACCAACAATCTCTACCAAACACGAGCCACACCTCACATTCCTAGCTTCACCTCATCCCCTTGGAAGAGACGGTGCTGTCCATTCTTAGCAGGGGCATGGCTAAGCCCGTGGCCAGCTTGGGGGGGGGGTCTGAAAGAATACAAGATGCCGGTATGCTCATACCTATCCTCCTTCTCACATCCCACTTCCCCCTCATCCCACAATCTCTTCTGAAGTACAAGCTGCACATCGTGTAAGCATGCATCTCTTGCTTTCCCACCCTCCCCTCACCAAAACCCTACCCTTGTGCCTTCCTCATTTCAGACACCCAAGAAATCCAGCCTGCCCAGTCAATGGTTGACTAAGAAGAGGAAGAAACACCGTCACTCAATTTCACACTCCCAACCACCAGCTCCGCAAAGTCGTCCTGCAAGGCCATCTACAGTGTCCCCCATTGAAAGTCAGCAGCCTTCCACCAGCCATGCTGCAGCCATTGGGTTAGCGCTGCATGACATCACTAGGATAAGCACAGGCACACACAAGATATACACTAAGGGAATGCACAAGGGTGATTAGTTGATTTTTTGATGTAATATTGGATGCATATATGGATAAAGTTGGCTTGGAAAGTTTGCTTTGTGGTGGCTTTTATTTCAGCATTGTGGCCAAGAGAATGCTGTGATGGTTAGTAACAGAGGGAAGCTAAGGTGTGGGACAAATGTTGAAAGTGGAATTGGGGTTGTGTTCACTGGTACCGCATGCAGATGATTTGATCCCGCATATCCTAGAAAGGGGTTGCCTCCTTCCTTCTGCTTCCTCCCCTTCTGCTTCCTCCTCATCTGTTTCTTCCTCTTCCCTCTGCGAGCAGCTTATCCCCTTTGCTGCCTTTGCTTCATCTCCATGTGATGTTGCTGCCCAAGGAGGACTGCATCTAGAGCCCCAAGGACTGTGAGCAAGTGGTCTTCTCAGAGGCCTTTTTTTTAACATCCAAAGCCTTGCAAGCATCCAGCAGCACTCCGTGCACTCGCTGCACACTTTAACAACTTTTTTAATTTATTGCACCAAGCCACTACTCCAATATAATATAAAAAAACTCCAAAAGAGTAAATCAACACTTACCTGAAAGATGTGTGTGTCCCTTTAAGAAGCGTCTCTGTACAACTGCTGCATGCACGTTCTTCCGTGCATGGTTAGAAGAGGGTGGTATGGTGTGTGGCAACGTCCAAAATCGCAGCCGTGTATCAATTTAGGAGTTGCACGGCGATTGACGTCATGACCTGCACATTTACATTGGAGAGGCGAGCACAGGCAACGGCACTGCTGCTGACCTCTCCAAAATGGTGGCCACCTTGTCCTGCGCCGGAAGTGAGGCGGCCACCGTTTTTTACAAGAAAACAGGCCTTAACGGCCGCACCACAGGATTGAATTTTGCACATATATATGTAAGTATTTGGATATTTATAAGGTGGCCTTTGTGAAACTACCGCTTATAATGGAAGAGAATCATTTGAGGGGAAGAGAAGGTAAACATTTTTTTCCCTCAGGAGCCTCGTATCTTGTATATACTATGGTACAATGTGAATGTATAAAAACTATGAAATTATGCACATTTCCTTAGGGGTTGAATAAGTTTTTCTGGCCAAAAAAACCCCACTAACAACTAATTATTCTCAACCAGTTTAACTAATTTTTAATGTCTAAAATGTCATAAAAGTTCAAAATACTAAGGCCACTAAATTCGGCTCCATAGCAGCTGTAGTTTAGGCACTCCACTCCACTCGGCCTATCATATGACAGGGAGAATGAGCAAAGGTGACACAGAGCAGGACAGCTTCCCGGAGGGGGAGGTCAGGGAGGGGAGAAGGGTTTTCAACAGGAGGCCATATCCGCCTATGGAGTTCAGGGAGCAATTCTTCTACCTGAACCTCAGTGAGGAACAGTGTGTCAGATGTCTGCGCTTCACCAAGGATGTCTTCACTGAAATCTGCCACCTGCTGCTGGCACAGCTGCAACCTCAGAGCAGGGCGAGGACCACATTGCCAACGGCTGTGAAGGTCATGGTAGCCATGAACATTTATGAGTTGGGCTCCTTCCAGGCTGGAGCAGGAGATATTTGCAACATCTCCCAGTTTGCCGTGCACTGTTGCATAAGGGAGGTAACTGAGGCTCTGTATTCCAAGGGAGCTGAATACATTTCCTTCTCTCTGTCCAGAGAGCAGCAGGCGGAGCTTGTCCCCTTTGCTGCAGGGTGCCATTGAATGCACGCATGTCGCTTTGCAGGCGTCGCATTCAACTCTGAGACGTACCACACCCAAAAGGGATTCCACTCACTCAGTGTCCAGCTGGTGTGTGACCATAGGCAGCGCATCATGCAGGTCAATGCCCGGTATCCTGGCAGCAGTCATGATGCCTTCATTCTGCGGCAGTCCACTGTACCAGCTGCATTTCAGTCACCACGACAAACCAGAGGGTGGCCACTGGGAGACAAGGGCTATCCATTAACAACATGTCTCATGCTGAAAAGGATGGGCTCCAAGCTCTGTGTAAAGCCCTGTGCCAAGTTGGTACCGGACTCCTCCATTCTTCTTGACATTGCACGTAGGCTTTCTGGCAGGCCTGCCAATGCACCAGCATTCATTGTGCGCAGCCATCTGCCTTCTTCTGTAGCCTGCCCCATCGAGATCTTCTTCTAAGTCCTGTGCAGCAGAATTCATGTGCGACCTCAGCATTGGTCTTCTGGACAAACCAAAGAGTGACTACTGGGAGACAAGGGCTATCCATTAACAACAAGTCTCATGACTCTGGTGCGCAACCCACGCACACGTGGGCAGCATTGAGACAACTGCCATTGACCACCACAGCTATCTGCTCCCACTGCCTTTTTCGAGTTTGTCTGGAGGGCTTCCTGGCCCCCTGTGGATAGAGGTCCTCTCTCCTCCTGTCCACCTCCTCCTCCAAGGCCCTCCAGTGCAGCGTCTGAGAACCTTGGAGTACGCTCTCCGCACTGTTGTGCCATAATTCAGTGCTCTCCTTGCTCACACTCTCTTTCCCAGCCACTTCCAGTACCAGCTCCACCCCTTTAAGAGGTGCAGGCTGACTTTAAGTAGTGCAAGCTAGCTTTGGGTGGTGCTAGCCTCACACCAACTTGGGCCCCCTGCTGAGGCACCGTGCCATTGAAAAGCGTGTTTAGCACTTTCTCACTGCTGCAATCATTTTAATTAGCAGGCAGCACGAGGTTTGCATACTGCCTGCATTGGACTCAATGGACACAGGATAATCGCGCATCGCGAACCTGCGCCCATTTTTGCGGGCTATCAAATTTAGCCCTCCATGTGCTTACTTCAATTTCTCTAGATTTGGACACTACTAAAATAATCTGAGAGTACTGTTATTAGCTGGGATTCAGCACGTACTTTGTCGTAATAGAGCACAAATATCAGGTAATAAAAAATTTTCAAGCTAGAAAAAACAGCTTATGCTTATTAGCTTGCCGAGGAAGATTTTTCACTAATTATTCTTATGCATAGATACAACTGAATGCAAGAAAGTACTCACCCTGCTTTTCCTTCTTCAGATAACAGTCTATTTTACATTACACCTTACTACACCTGCCAATATATCCACCATTCTACAGATTTTGCTCCATTTTACAAAACTACATCTCAAGCGACGCTTGAAATGTGGTCGCTTACTTCTCACAAGGCTAGCTATTACCATGGAGTCCTCTTCATGCAATACCATCTACAATATAGAGATCAGAGATCAAAGGGCATTAAAACTGTATTTCGCATTTTCAGGTGTTTAGGCATTCACAGGATCCAGAACAGTGTTTCCCACCCCCCGCCCGCCACCACACCCCCCTCTGTCGCCACCCCATCCACACATACCACTGGATGACTGTATTTGAATTGAATGATCCATTGATCTATTCCGAACACTTAGCTAGGTCCTCATTCTTATGCAAGGTCTCCATGAACTATGCATTGTTTTTGCCTTATCCTGAAGTGTGTACATCAGCCAGTCTGGGATGTATATTCTCTTCATCCTGAGAAACAACAAGAAGTAACCAACTTTAACCCAGTATGCACCATGACCAACAGAATGAATTCAATAAATAATGCATCACACCTTAGCTTAATTTGTGTGTGGTAGCTCTAATGAACAGAACAACGCTGATCCCCAAAGTCAGAGGGAAGAGGAATGAAATGATAAGCTAGGGCTCTTCAGCTTCAAAAAGAGGCATCTCCTAAAAATATATTATTATTCTTCTTAGGCAGTCCCTCGGAACCAAGGATGACTTGCTTCCACATTAAAAATGAGTTCGCAGGTGACTGATTAGTCCAATGCGGGACCTACAGTCTCTGTCACAGGTGGGACAGATGGTGGTTGAAGGGGTGGGTGGGTGGGGTGCTTGGGTTGACATGCGCTCCTTGCGCTGCCTGCGCTTGGCTTCCGCTTGCTCCCGGCGAAGAGACTCGAGGTGTTCGGCGCCTTCCCGGATGCTTCTCCTCCACTTTGTGCGATCTTGGGCCAGAGATTCCCAGGTGTCGGTGGGGATGTTACACTTTTTCAAGGAGGCTTTGAGGGTGTCCTTGAAGCATTTCCTCTGCCCACCTGGGGCTCTCTTGCCATGCCAGAGCTCCGAGTAAAGCGCTTGTTTTGGGAGTCTCGTATCGGGCATGCGGACAATGTGACCCGTCCATCGGAGCTGATCGAGCGTGGTCAAAGCTTCGATGCTGGGAACGTTGGCCTGAGCAAGAACACTGACGTTGGTGCGCCTATCCTGCCAATGGATTTGCAGGATCTTGCGGAGGCAGCATTGGTGGTACCTCTCCAGTGCTTTGAGGTGCCTGCTGTACATGGTCCATGTCTCTGAAGCATACAGCAGGGTGGGTATCACTGCTGCTCTCTAGACCATGAGCTTGAGCCGGGTTTGAGGTCCTGGTCTTCAAACACTCTCTTCCTCAGGTGACCAAAGGCTGCACTGGCACACTGAAGGCGGTGTTGGACTTCATTGTTGACGTCTGCCCTTGTTGACAGTAGGCTCCCGAGGTATGGAAAGTGGTCCACGTTGTCCAAGACCTTGTCGTGGATTTTGCTAATCGGGGGGCAGTACTGTGTAGCGGGGGCAAGTTGGTAGAGGACCTTTGTCTTATGGATACTTAGTGTAAGGCCCATGCTCTTGTACGCTCGGTGAAGGTGTTGACGATGGTTTGGAGTTCGACCTCTGAGTGAGCGCAGGTCAATATATGATACGTTACTGTAGTGAAGAAGGTAATCCCAAAACAATACTTCTAGATACACCAGGGCAGCAGGACCAGATGGTATATATCCTGGATTGGGAAGGGCAAATTTGGGACAGACATCAGGAAATATTTTGTTATACAGAAGCTGATGAACAACAGGAAGGGGTTGCCAGGTTAAGGCCAAGTAAAGCGTGACTCATTTAAGAAATAACCAGGAAATGGTATTCTGCAAGGAAGAGATCAAATGAAAGAAAAAGAAAGACTTGGGGTGGAAAAATTGGCTCGCGCCCCCTTTGGGGCGATAACTTCGCCGGAGCGCTAAAGGTTAGTGCCCCCGCACCCGAAATTCAATAGTAGCACCCCAAGCAGGAGGTTGGGTGCTACTGGAAGTGCTCCCCCTCCCTCTTGAGGCGCTCACTTTGAATATCGCGGCGCTACATGCAGCAGCGCCACGCACGCCGGCACGTAGCGCCGCGGTACTACAGGCCTCCCCTGATTAAAGGGGAGGGGCCTAGCGCAGCGTGCACCGGGGTCCTGCTGGACCACTGGGGAGTGGGGTTCCAGCAAAAGAGCCCGGCACTCAAGGAGTGCCAGGTTGATGGATCGCGGTCGGCACCCCGCAGGAGGAGGCCAGAGGGGGCAGGTGCTGGCAGGCGGCCCAAAAAATAAATGGCCGCCTGGCACCTGCCCTTTAATTATCACTGCCCTGGCCACAAAAACCCCACCCTGACCCTGTCGGACATAGCATCCGGCGGTAGGTCAAGGGGTGCGAGCCAGGTTTGCAGCCGGGGTGCGAGCGGGGCACTGCGCACGGTGATGACGTCATCACCAGAGATGCAGTGCCGCGGGGCGCTACCGGCTACCACCGCCATTAACCTCCTGCTGAATTTCGCGGGAGGTGTTAGCAGCGCCGCTTCGGGAGCTTGTTGCTTTGGGGCGCTAACAGAAGGCACAAAGCAACCGAATTTTTCCCCCTTGCATTTCTATAGCGCCTTTCACGACCACCGGCCGAAAGTGCTTTACAGCCAATGAAGTACTTTTTTTGAAGTGTAGTCACTGTTATAATGGGCCAGAAATTCGTGAACGGGGCTTGCCGCGCGTGCAAGGTCCCGATTTGCACTTACCCGACGCGCCTGCCGATCACCTCCAGGGACGCCTGGAATTCCATTTTGAATCTGAAGAATCCCGGGCAGCGTTTGACGTCACGCCACCCAGGAGTGCCGCCAGCGCGAAGCCTGTAGCGCGCTGTGCAACTGAGACACGCCCCTTGAGGTCTCAGTTTAACAGGACACGCCCCCAATGTTTCTGCCAAGCTGCTAAGCATTTTTACATGCAAAGCAGCAGTTTAAATAGGTTTTTGGAAGTTTTTTGAAGCTTTTGGTAACTTTTATAAACTTTTAAAAACGTTTACATTATTTTGAAGAATCTGAAGTAGTTTTAAACAGAATTAAAGCAATTTAAAGACTTTTAAAAGCCCTAAAAGATTTTTTTTAATTCCATTTATTTATTTAGCAATGTCGTCGTCATACGTGTCTTCACACTGTTCCCTTTGGGGAACTGTATGAAGCGGTGGAAGGATTTATGGCCATGATTAACGCTCATTCCGTGACCGTAACCATCTTTGAACCAGCCATTAGGGCGGTTAGTCCTATGGCGGGAGGGTTTTACGGGCTCCCACAAGCTATACAAGGAGGGGGGGCCACCCACACCCACGGACGCAAATATCCCACTGGATGTCAACCCAGAATTTAGAGCCGGAGCTCCCACTCCACTTGCCGGGACTGTCTGGAGCGGGATTCGAAACCCTACCCTGATCTGGCCCAGCGGCGGGGATCCTACCGCTATGCCAAAGGCCCAATCCGATTAGCAACGTGAAATGGCTGGAATGAGCACAATTCACGGCATTAAAAGAACTCACAATTGAACTGATGATGACCTCAGCAATCTCCTCAAGGAGGTGGAGGCGCAGCGCCTGCTCATCATTGGTAATGAGAAGTCAAAGGCGCCGCAAAAAGGGCAGATGATAGCTTGGTCTTTCAAGTGGCAGCATAGGGCTCCAGTCACGGGGAGGGAAAAGGCGCAGGAAACGTATGGGTGTCACCTTTTGTGCGGAGTGGGCCTTATGCGTAGCAGTAAGCATCCCCGCCGCTGGGCCAGAAGGAGTAGGGTTTCAAACCCCACTCCAGACAGTCCCGGCAAGTGGAGTCGGAGCTCCAACTATAAATTCTGGGTGGACATCCAGCGGGATACTTGCGTCCGTGGGTGTGGGCGGCCCCCCCCCTCAGATGGGTTGTGGGAGCCCGTAAAACCCTCACGCCATAGGACTAACCACCCTAATGGCTGGTTCAAAGATGGTTACGGTCACGGAATGAGCGTTAATCACGGCCATAAATCCTTCCACCACTTCATACAGTTCCCGAAAGGGAACAGTGTGAGGATACGTACGACGATGACCTCTTGCGCAATGCACCTCCTTGGACCCTCAGTCGCAGATGCGAGGGGGCAAATCGTGCAATTGTTAAATTTTTCATTTTATTGACATGTAAAATGTTGGCCCAGTAATTCCCTTCCAAATGCGTGAGTACGGTCGGGGTACTTACGCGTCTGGCCGGAGGAAATGCCGGCTTTCAGCATGCACAGCGCATGCGGGGAAAACCGGCATTTCCTGTCCTCTGAACGAAGGGGTTCAGAGGCAGAACGCGTGCGCAGTAAAATTTGCCGCTTTCATTCATGATTTCAGTGAGGTCAAGTCCTTACAACTTACACATGAAAAAAGCATGGGTACAGTTGCTCCAGAGGCTGCGGAGGAAGATATTTCTTATCGTGGAACTTCTGAAAGTATGTATGTCTGTATATATTCCTTTGCGTGTTATGTATATATTCCTTTACTTATGTGTATGAATGTATTATTTAATTATGACTTTCAGAGAAAGTAACTTATTGGAAAATCATAATTAAAAACATACATTCATACACATAAGTAAAGGAATATAAAACATACATACATATACGTAAAGGAATATATGCGGACATACATACATAATTACTTATTACTGATGAAAAGTTTCTTTCTTAAAAGTGCTTGAAATGTTACATTACTCATTTTAGAACACTCATTTTCACATTCAATTCACACAGCCACAATTGCTCCTTCTACCTACCGTTCTGAAAACCCATTTAAAAAAAAAAATTTAAACTTTAAAACTTACTTAAAATTTCTTAAAATAACTTCCCTCCCTTTCCCAAACAAAAATATTGCCTTTCAGAAGCTCCACGATAAAATATATCTTCCTCCGCAGCCTTGGAACAACTTTACACATGCTTTTTTCAAGTGTAACTTGTAAGGACTTACCCTCACTGAATCCATGAATGAAATCGACGAAGTTCACTGCGCAAGCGCTGCCTGTGCAGTCGCATGCGCTGTGCCTATGAACCCCTTCGTTCCGAGGTCTGGAAATGCCGGCGTTCCCCACATGCACTGTGCATGCTGAACGCCGGCATTTCCAACGGCCAGATGCGTGAGTACCCAGACCGTACTCACGCATTTGGTCATGAATTTCTGGCCCAACGAGGGAAACACAGTAGCCAATTTGCACATAGCAAGCTCCCACAAACAGCAATGTGATAATGACCAGATAATCTGTTCTAGTGATGTGGGTTGGGGGATAAATATTGGTGAAATGGACTGAAGAGCCTTCATCTTGTGACCTTGTGAGCAAATTAACACCTCTATTAGGGTAGGCATCAGTTTTGTGATGGTTTAGTAAGTACATAATTGTTTTGTGATGGTTTATATGGTTCATGGCTGTTTTTTAGCTATTATTTGGTGGCTGTCTATCTGACTTTCTACTAGCCTTGAGTTGAATATGTACCTGGGTACAAGGTTAGTTCAGTGGTCAATATGTGCCTGACCCCCTTGGGGTCTTGTTGTAGGTATGCAGCTTGTTGGCTAATTGGAGAAAGTTGTGTTAGACTCCCTGGTGGTCCAATGAAGGCTTTCTGATTTAGGTTTATAGGTTCTGATACTTTAGAGAATCAAAATCTGAATTTGAATGTATCCGAATGCTCATCCCAACATGAGGGGGGAGCCAGGGAACTAGAGATCTTGGAAATATAGCAATTAAGGGGGCGATTTTCTGATGTCGGAGGAGGCGTTTTTGGAGTTGAGAAAGGCGGGAAAATTAGATTCAAAGAGGTCGGGTTCGGTACCTGCCTCCAACCCACCTCCATGGGATTTTGCCGGTGCCGGTTTTGGAGGTCGGGAAATGCTCCTGCCTCCAGCTGGCCATTGCGCTATTTAACATCCTTAAATGCTTGTTAAGGGCCTCACTATGCTTATTTTGAGAGGCCCTCGTGAATTTTCCAGCATTCCGGCGTGCTCCACGCGCCTCCTGAACCACGCCAGGTAAACCTGGCGAGTTGACTCGTGGGTGGCCTCCTCACTGCTGCAGGTCTAACAAGACATTGTTTACTGCAGCAAGGATTACTTGCAGGTGCCAGACCTTGGCTTTAAAAGGTCTCTGAGCACTTTTAGAAGGCCTTCCGAAGTTGGAGGTGCTGCAGCTTGACTCCGTCAACTGTGGGACCTCCTTGGAAGACCCTCTCCCCACTTGCAATGAGCGCTCCCCCAAAGGAGGCATCTACAAGCAGCATGGGAACCATTCATTTCCTTTCACCATGGACCTCAGATTCGGATGAGGACCATCCAGGGCAGCAGCAGAACCAGGCAGCTCAGCAGCAACAGCAGCAGGAGCCCCAACCTCCTGCTCAGCCACCTGATGCTGCACAGGGCAGAAGGCACCAACGCATCGAGGCACCTCGCCGCAGGAGATACCCCCTATAGGGGGTCTACAGACAAAGGTTGAGCTACTTCAACATGAGTGACCAGCAGTGCCAAAGGAGGCTGAGACTTTCACGAGAGGTTGTCCGAGAGATCTGCGGCCTGCTGCAGCAAGACCTGGTGCCCAGAGGAACGGGTGGACACCCCTTACCAGTGGCTGTCAAAGTCACCACCGCACTCAACTTCTTTGCCTCAGGCTCCTTCCAGGGATCATCAGCAGACATCAGCGGCATCTCCCAGTCAGCCGCTCACAGTTGCATCACCCAGGTTACCAATGCCCTTTTTGCTAAGGCCCACAATTACATCCAGTTCACAAAGAATCAAGCAAGTATAACCACCCATTCGGTTGGATTCGCAGATATGGCAGGCATGCCAATGGTGCAAGGCATCATAGACTGCATACATGTGGCTCTTAGGGCACCCCACAAACCTTGGTGACAAAGGCTGAAGAAGTGGCTAATGACGCTGATCAGGAGGCCAGCTAATGCGGCTCAAGAGCGCTACAACGCCAGCCACACTTCGACCAGGTCCATCATAGAGCAGACCATTGGGTCATTGAAGATGCGCTTCCGTTGCCTTGACCGATCAGGTGGAGCCCTGCAGTATACACCATACAGGGTCTCCAGAATGGTCGTGGTCTGCTGTACACTGCACAACATCGCACAGCGTCGTGGCTTGCAGCTTCCTGATGAGCAAGCGGCTCAGTTCCAGCCCTCCTCAGATGAAGATGAGGAGGAGGAGGAGGCTGAGGAGGAGGAGCAGGAGGAGGTCAGAGCGCCGGTGTATCGACCAGCGGCAGTGGCAGCACGTGAGCACATGGCTGCCAGGGATGCAAGGGATGAACTTATCCTGGCCAGATTTGCATAGGTTGCCCAAGTTGGCCCATGTCCTTGGCTCCATCCTAGGACTTAATTGACAATGGACATGACTCTCTGGCCTCCTTTCACTCAGGCCACCAACCAGACAATGCAAGTGTGGCAGTGCCCGCAATGTGGAGCTTCCTAAGGCGAAAGAACAGATGGCATAATGCCAACATTTTGGCTTGAAATCATTTTAATGCTTTCCAACAGGGATGACATTTCATCAATATACAGAAACAGTCTCCCAATCTGCACACAGATCTGGAGGTTATATCCCTTGTCAGCTGTACCCTCACAGCCTTGGTTTCTTTGTCAGGCCTCTTCCTCCGAGATGAGTGGAAGAGTACCTCCATGCTAGTTCTCACCCCGTCAAACAATATTTGCAGCGCCTCATCCGAGAGCCTCGGGTAGGCCCTTGCCTTGGAATTGGATATACGGATCTCAAAAGATGTTGGAGGTGGTGCAGGAGAAGCAGAAATGCTCTGCAGTGAGCCAAGGGAGCAAGAAGCCATAAAATCAGACTGGAAAAGTGCTGTCAATAGAGGCAAGTTTCAGTCCCAAAACACTAATTGAGCAAGGCATCCCGCACCTCTGAAATCAAGTGGACAATCATGGGAAAATCACAAAATTTTGAAACCTATCAGTGGAGGCGAGTTTCAAACCCACCCAAACTGAAGCCCGCCTCCATCTCGCCCCCTAAACTAAAACAAAGCTGAGAAAAATGAATGTGCCATCCAGGAAGCAGCTAGCTAGTAGAACTTTCAATGTATACAGCACACAAATTTCAAATTCAATTTTGAAACAGAAAACAAACCTACTTACTGTGAGTACTTGGAAACGTGACACCCAGTGACAGGTATGACGAGGAGGTGGCCTTTATGATAATAGCACTTACAATGGAAGAGCATCATGTGACAGGAAAGAAGGTGAGGCAGATTTTTTCCCCCAGTGTGTTACAAGGAAACACTGCATGTTGTATATGTTATCGTACAATACAACCCGCATACCACAACATCCTGCTCCATATCTCTCGCAATGTTCACAAATTGGTGAAGACAGATTTCCTGTTATTGTTGCCATTTGGTTATCATCAACTGTTTGGCTAGGAAATTAAAGAAGAAATTAATGAGCTTTGGCTACACATACATTTTTCACTGATTTTTTTTTTTAAGTGCGAAAGGTTATTGTATTTAGTTTCTTCGCCGAGCCAAGTAATGAAGAAGGAAATAAAAATTCTGGTTCATCCAGAACTTCTCCATTTTGTCCTGTTGTATATTGAGCCTTGAAATGGTTAGCAAGATCAATTCCACCAAACTAAGTTATCTAAGAAAATTATCGATTTAAAAGGTGTGAGGAAATGTTGCCTTTTCTGGGTATTTTTTAAAGATTATATTCTGGATTCTGAAAACAAAGAACATAGTCCATTCAACTTTTAAGTGTCAACTTGGCTCTGTGCCTCTAATGCAGCAGGTTTTGGGTTCAAGTCCCACATCAGAAATTGAGCACATAATCTAGGCTGACACTTTAATGCAATACTGAAGAAGTGCCGTCTTTTGGATAAGAAGTGGATGTAAAAAATCCCCATGTTGTATTATTTGAAGAGGAGGGAAGTTTACCCAGTGTCCTGGCCAATATTTATCTACCAACATCATCAAGAAGAGATTAACTAGTCAGTTATCCCATTACAGTTTGTAGGACTTAGATTGCCTGCTGTATTTATCTACATAACAGTAACTACACTTCAAAAGTAATTCATTAGGATAGTATGAGAATATGAGAGGCCTTATATTGATTTGTTCTTCCTTTTACCTCATGTGGTACTTTCAGGTGCAATGTTGAGTATTGGAGTATCACTTTATAGATCCATTGTTGCCTGGGATTGCAGGACTTGTTTGGTAAGATCTTCTTGTATTGGAGAAAAATATATTTTTATAATGGTCACCACAGTTTTGTTTACTGATGTTATTTGAAGTAATGAATCCTTTACTGTTCTGATGCCCAGAAATTGAAACCGTTCTGGTTTAGTTCTGTTGCGTTAAAAGTGGGACATTTATCTTGAGCCAAATAGACGGAGTTGGCTCAAATTTTGTAAATGTTTGGTATGCATGTGTGGCTTATTCCAGAGTAATTTGCTCAACAATGTGATGATATCATAGATATTACTGCATAGCTGAAATGCAAAATCTAGAAGCCGAGTCAGTTCACAGTTATATTCAAGCCAGCAACTGGACAAAAAACAGTAAGTTGTGCTGGCCTCATTTCTTCAAGACAGTTTGGAAACAAAACATAGTTAATATTATGCTTTGCGCGCCAGAGTTTATACAATCTTGGAGCCATTCTACTTTCAGAATTTGAGTATAATTGGGTTACAAGTAGCTTCTACCATTCCAGCATGTCAATAACAACATTTACAGCATGAGTGCTGCAGAGGAATGCATGGCCACAGTGCTAGGAAATCCTGTGACGTTCTCCCAGATAGCTTGTGAACAGTGGCACTGGTCTATATAAGTTCTATATGCACATAGTTTGCAGATCTACAAACTAGTATTTATCATTCACTGTTGACAATTGGAGCATCACTAGCCATTTGTTAAGAAATAACAATAACGGACATACTGGTTTGCTATTCCATGGATGCCAATATAATGCTTAAAAAACAAATAGTAAGATGCACACAGGGACAAAGAATAAAATATCCCTCTGTGCACACATGTTAGAGCAACAGTAATGCACATGATCTTCAGTGGATATGTATCACTGTGATAAGATAATGGCCCAGATATTCCGATCGCAGGCCTCCCGCGGGCGGAGGGCTGAGATCTGGAAAAATCTGCGCCCTTACCTGAGGGCTCGGGGGGAGGCGCACAGTTCCACTGCTGGGCCTCTCCAAACTGCCGGTGTGCAGGGCCCATGTATCCCAGGGGTGCAGGTAGTTCGCAGCGTCCCTGGGGTCGCATGGGCCATGGGGAGCCAATCAGAGAAGGGAATCTCCCTTCATACATTTGACAGGAAGACCTGTCAAATATATGAATGGAGATCACCCCCAAAACATAGTAAACTAAATACATTTTTAAAAAAACATCACATTTTTAAAATGACTTGAAATTACATAAATTAACTATTTTAAACAAAAATTTAAATTTTTGAAAAAAAAATTAAAGGCTAAAAATAAACTTACCTTTCTTTAAAGTATTTTTAAATGATAAATCGGTGGAATTTTTTTTTTACTTTTTTCAACTCTTATCCTGGTAAAAGCAGGCCTTACACCTGCTTTTACCAGGCGTAAGAATTGTAAGTGTTTTCTGCAGGCGGAGGGTCTCCAAAAATCGGAACTATCTGCCCACAGAGGCCCTGCTCCAGGGCAGCCGGAGGATCTGTCAAGAGCTTTCTTGACAGATCGGAAATGCCGGTTTCCAGCGCATGCGCAGTGCATGCCTGAAACCGGCATTTCCAATGTCCCTACGGGTGGGTACACAGCACGTACCCATCCGTAGGGATCGGAATATCTGGCCCAATATGACACAGCTCCCCCAGTGCATGTGTGACAAGTGAAATTTTGCATTCCTTGTTTATTTTATATGTTCTGAGTGGTTAGCAGTTAAATCTCATTCATTCATGTGTATCTGAGCAAGGACACAAAAATACAGGAAACTTTCGATTAACCGGCCACGAAATATCCGGAAATGTCGGTTAACCGGCAAAATTCAGGAGTCGGTTCAGATAACTTTTTTTACTTTTACTTACTTTTTTTTACTCATTTCTGGCTGTGGAAGCGTCTAACTGAAGCTGTTGCTAAGCTACAGAGACGCTTGCAAGCTGTGCTGATTGTTTTGAAGCTGTTGCTAAGCAACAGGGTTTGTTGCTAGACACGGAGCTCAGAAGCTCCGTATGTTTTAACTATAGCGCTCGATTCTCCGGCATTGTTGATAGACCGGCACCAGCTCGGTCCCGTCCGTGCCGGATACCAGAAAGTTTCCTGTACAAACAATAAATAAAGCTTTAACTTAAAAGAAGGAACTCCTAGAGGGACTGTACCATCATTCAACTAAGGAAGGGAGATCCATATAAAAAGTCTAACATTTAGATATGTTTATATTTACACCACCTATTTCCACCTCCACAATATCTCCCATCTCTGCCCCTGCCTCAGCCGCTCTGCTGCTGAAACACTCATCGTGCTTTCGTTATCTCCAGACTATTCCAATGTTCTCCTGACTGGCCGCCCATCTTCCACCCTTCATATACGTAAGCTCATCCAAAACTCTGCTTCCCATATGCTAAATCGCACCAAATCCAATTCACCCATCTCCCTGACTTACATTGGCTCATTCAAGTTGGGTATACTTAAATTACTACTTGTGCTGTATAGTATCTGTAGAGTATCAGATTGTCTCTGTAAATCATCTAATTATAAATACATTCTGTCAGTAGCCTTAGTCTGAAATTAGTCTAATGTTTGATATTTTCTGACTTCCTGAATGACAGGAAACATAGTGGGAATCCTATGAGAATTCCAGCAAATAATTTATCATGATCAGGGCTAATTGATCGACCCAAGGTACACTAACTGAGTACGGCAGAGAGTGAAAGATGCAGAGTTCAGGTTGTAAATGATGCGGTACATTTGCAGAAATTGTTGTCAGGATGTTTGCATGAGAAGAAATTGTTGGAAAAACCTCAAACTGTAACAGAAACAGCATGCAAGGAGCAAAAATGATGGACACCAAGCAGGGTGTGGGAGGAAATTTAGGAGGAAATGCCAATGGTACAGTCAAAAAGATTTTAAACATGGTCCTAGGAGAAATGAATTTTGACCACCTTAATACAAATCCTTCTGGGATTAGACCACATAAAACTGCCCACAATTCATATATTTTGGCAATCTTACTCAAAGAGGCCATAAGGAAGGCCAGTATGGAAAAACTTACACTGGTACTCTTCTGATGTTGTAGTAAAGGCACATTATTACAGTGGACTAGAGGGGTTTTACTCTGCATTTCACCAAGCCATACTTGTTCGAAGAGTCCTTGATGTTGACACTGCCTGACAAAAGTGGAAAAGTGTTCCATTCTACTGTATAACTACATCATATATTGAGGATAAAAATTAATCAAAATAAAGATAAAAAAATAAAAATTAAACCTTGTTATATGTGGAACTAATAATCAAGGTTTCCATACTTTATGATACATAGGGGGAAAAATTCAGTATCGCCCCGTTTGGGGCGCCATTATCGGCCGTGCGCAGAGTTTAGCGCCTGGCGCTAATTATCGCCTCCGACAGCAAACTTGGCTTTTATCGGCCCTGGAGGTGATTGGAGCGCTAAATCAGGCGCTTCACACCTGTCTTAAGGCGCAAAGGTCGAGGAGCGAGGCGCTACCTCAGAGCGCTGATGAAGCAAGGAAGGGCAAATCAAAATAAACCTGCAAAGTGCTGCTCAGTACTCAAAACTCCTTCACACAGCGTTGAATCTCTCCAGAGGTCTCTCTCTCAGAATGCGTGGTGCAAAAATGTCACCGACAAAAAAAGGCAGGAAGCGGTCGCCTTTAAATAGCGCTCCCCTAGTTCCTTTCTGACAGCATAACGCTCCCCTCAACCTGTCGTTGCTAGCGGCAGGCGGTAAAGCAGGGGGCGCCACTCAATATCTGGTCCGGGGCGCTAATGGGGCGTTGCGCACTCGACTGACATCACAATCTGCCGGCGCAGCAGATCGTGGCGGTAGTGTTTAGCGCCGCCACAAAATGTCTAGTTAATTTCGCGAGCGGCGCAAACATCGCCGCGCCCGGGCGCTAGTTGCTTTGCACCCCATTAGCGCCCTCTTAAGGTGCTAAGGGGAGGTGCAAACAACTGAATTTTTCCCCCATAGTTTATTATGCAGTAGTACCCATTTTAAAGCACAGAAGAAAAAAGAATTCTTCAGATGTAAAAAGTTTGCTCTGGCACTTTGTTACAACTACCAAAATAATATGGGGCTTCCAGTTCAGGTGGTTGTGAGTTCAAAGACTAGCCTTGACGGACATTCAGATTTCCCTATAACCTCACAGGGTGAGGTTTACCAGCTCTCTGCCAGGATGTCAGATGGAGTAGTGGAGATATCTTGGGGAGAAGGGGAATGTGAACATGGCAACAGAAAAGACCACAGAAAGACCTTGAAAAAGAAAAAAACGAATGTTTAAAAGGCTGCCAGTTCTTGGTATATTAACTTTCTCTGCCAAGGATAGTTGGTTCTGAATTCAAACCCGCCATTTCCAAATGGTGAGCTCTCAACCTCCATGGCGCTATTTGGGGGAAGACGGTGAAAAAATGTTAACCTGCAGCTGGTTTCTGTGAAGAAGGAAAAATCAGAGGATAAGTGAACCTACACACTTGGCAGGAGAGCTCCTCCAACTCCACAGCAGTCCTGATTGGCCACCCACCCATAGACTGTTCCAATCCCCGCTCCCAGGACTTACCTGAAGGTCGCAGTCGGCGAGGCAGGTGGCCTGAAATTGCTGTCTTCACTTGGGCAAGCTAGCTGTGGAGGTATGACCAACGTTGAGTGTGCTGATGAGGCTTGCGGACCAATTTCCATCGTTCCACAGGCCTTTTGGTTCTGGCGCTCGCTGGTCATGCAACGATGTGTCTGGACCTGAAAACAGGCCCAGACCAAAATCTACTCCAGCGTGTTCAATTTGGTCAATGTTTTGCAGTTCTTAAATCACAGGATGATGTCAGCACAGCCCTTTGTTTTTGTGATATTTTCAGTGAACATTGTCAAACATTGATATAATATGATTTGCATGCCTTTGCATCTTTAGAAGCATTAAAGTCACTTCTTTTAACGTAATTTTATTCTAATATTCTCTTCAGTCTTTATTGTCAGTTGCAACTTCATTATGTAGCTAAAAATGTTATGTGTAGATCCACCTTATAATAGTTCCACTGTCATAACAAGTCAGATCCAAGAGTGCACAATTCCCTCAGAAGGAATAATTTAATCAAAATCTAGGAAAGCTGTAGCTGTAGCCATTGTATAAAGTCAATGACTTCAGCAAATTGATTTATCTCTGGCGACAATAGAAACTCACTGTGCAGCATCTATGGAGCCACTAAAGCTTTGAAAAATCAAGGCAAACATAAAGTTTAGCACTCCTGTATTAAATATTTCCATGAAGTGTTTGTTTTTATGCATTCTTGCTGCTTCTGTCTTTATAAGTTCAACTAAAACATTATTTTAAAAAAATAAGAAGTGAAAAAAATGGCAAAGTTCCTACGTGATTGTCTAGCTCAAGTATATTGGATTCGCGTCTGGATGCAAAACAAAAGGCTTCTTGATGCCCACAAGGATTTCCCAAGGTGTAAAACTTATGATTTATGTGACAGCTGCATAAGAAGTGAAACTCTTTTGATGCTGAAAATGTGGGAATTAAATTAGGGAATGGGAGATGCAGATTTTGGTAGCTCGGGGCTGTCTGCTTTGTTTCCTTTTAGGAGGACCATTGGTGATACAGGAAAAAGAGCGAAATAGTGTGAGAGAGAAAAAGGAACAAACAGTTAGAAAAAAATAGGGATTGATAATAAGAAAACAAGATTGAGAGAACAAGACAGCGATAGAGATAGGCAGAGATAGAAAGATGAAGACAAATAAAGAAAGGCAATGGAAGAACAGCAGTGAATAGAAAGGAAAGATAGACAAGGAGAGACTCAAAGATGGAAAGACAAAATACTTAGCAGGGCTGTTTTACTGGGAGTTTAAAAAGTATAGTCCCTAGACACTACTGAGTAGAATTTCATTGTGAATAACACTCTTTGGATGCTGTGTAAATGTGAAAATTAAATTAAGGAATTGTAGATGCAGAATTTGGTAGTTTGGGACTATCAAAGTCTCCATCTTCCATTTCTTAATTTAATTCCCTTATTATCAAACTCACACTATACCTGACCTATAAAACATAAAGAGAAACACCAGCCACAGAGATCAAGGATTGGCCACACTATTTCTGTGTACCCCATACTTTGAGATACCAGGACAATGGGAATTCCTCAAGTTCTAAGCCACAAATAATATATCTGATGCTGTGCAGATTGTTTTCCCCAGCTTCATGTTTATATTACATTGTTATAGCATATCATTCATGACTCTGCTTTCTGCAGTAGTCCAGTCCATAGCAACCGAAGAACAGGAGTAGGCTTCGAGCCTGTTCTAATTAGATTATGGTTGATCTGTACCTCAACTCCATTTACCCACCTTTGTTCCATTGAAGGGATAATTACTAGTCCTAGCCCTTTTCGGGTTACCCCAGATCAGGCGTATTCCCCAGACGTTCGCCTTCAACTAAAGTTAGAGATAGCCGAATTCTATAAGATGCTTAATTGGGTCTAAAGGTCTAAAGGCTATCTCTCCCCAAAGGAAAGGAATGACTGAAGATGTTACCATCCTCCAGATAGCACTTTTAATAAGTTTAACTAGACTGTAACCTTCTGGATATTATGAGGGTCCAGAACCCTCCACCCCCCCAGAATTCTGCAACTCCTCACAAAAGAGTGTACAGAAGTTGAGTTCACGAGTTTTATACAGAAATACTCTGTGAGACTATTCTAAAAATATATAGATTTATTTAAGAGCTGACATACAGTTAACAGCTTGTCAGTCAATCGCAACTTTAACAGTTCAAAATACAATTAGCTTACACAATCTTATTCTCAGAGATCCTTATTCTCAAATCTCAACTTTGTTACATTTATACATTTCTTATCATTTCTAATCCAGAATATCCACCAAAATCAAATTAAAAGTACCTTTTTGATCCCTGAGACTCAAAGAATTAAAAACTTACAGAGATGCCTCTGAAGAGTGAGAGAATTGCTTTGCCCTTTTCCAGCGACTTCTGACTGTCTATCTGAAAAGCTCTATTTTTATACCTTTTTTTAGTGGTACATTCTTTGAAGTTTTCTGCTGATGTAAGCTAATTATCTCTAGTCATCTTCCTGTTGACTTTTTTCTAATCTTACTGTCAATTCAGCTGCCAACTTTTAGATTTGTGTCTGTTGTGTAGGTGTTTCAAAACGTATCATAAAAAACAATATGACAGTAGTATTTATTTGATGCCATTCTTATTGAAGGTCTTCCATTCAATTCTAAAACCACCTTTAACTGGTTACAATCACAGACTCCTGTCTCCGTGATGTTCCAAGTTCAATACAAACACCATGTGATTGCTTGGTGCACCTACTGATGTCATATTTTCAAAGTCTTCTGTAGGTATATTTTACAACATGTAAATTGAAAACACTTCAACCGAGTATTTACTTGTTTTCTAGCTATCTCAATGGTTATGCCACAGACGTCGCGTCTGCTTGTTTCATTTGATGTGATATTATGAAGGCATATGGTTGTTTCATGTTCTAAGTTTCTGTTTCCCATGGTGTTAGTTTCTAACACTTTAAACTGGGCATTGCTATTGTGTTGGTTCCAAACTGCAGACATTCTGGAAGCACCAATGGTTTGCATCAATAGGGCCATTGTCTCAGTATTTACAACCAATTCCCATTTCAAAAGCTTGTGGCGTTTACAACTTTTGTGTTATCAAACCATCCCATCTCAGAAGCCTGTTTGCACATCTTGTGTCATTGAGACTTTAGATTTTTAAACCCAGTATATCATGTATTAATAAAATCAGAATTCTGTTCATATGATGGTGTATTTTTCTGAAATATAGCTTATTCCTTCACACCATCTCCCTTGATACCCTTACTCAACAAAAATCCATCGATCTCAGTCTTGATACAACCTTTGAGTTATAGTGGATTGATGTGGCAGTCTTGAGTGACATTCGGGATGATACTCAACTTCTTTCAGCAGCTGTCTCTGTGGAGAATTCTTCTACTGATGGCTCATTTCAAAATGTAACCAAACAGGCTTTATTTTTTCTTAAAAGATAATGGGCCATAATTTTCTGTAGCAGGGCAACAAATGGCGCCCGCCATTAGTTAGACTTGCCCTTGCCCATTTAATCGTGATGATATTTTGTGCTGCCAGTTGCTGAAAGTTCACGCTGATAATGTCGCAGTGAGGGGGAAACTGGGCATCGGGACCTGAGTGAACAGGCCAAGCAACTGTGTATCCCCTTAACCAATCAGATTGAAGGATTGCGAAATTAACAGTGCAAGGACTGAGAGGGAAGTGTAAATCAGAGTGGGTGCATTCAATGTCAAATCAGGTACAGAAAGAGAAATAAAGAGAGGGAAAAATGATTGGATTAAGAGAAAAAGAAAAAAGACTGAAAGGAAAAGTAATTAAAAAAATTAAATTTTACTTCTTTTAAATCACCAACTACAATTAAAACTTGAAAGACTCAGGGTAGGATTGTCCAGGGGGGTCAGCGGGCGCGATTGGTGGGGGGTCGGGTGGGAAAGTTTTTTTCTCCCCAGTGGGTCGCGATCCCACTGTGAACCCGCCACCACATGCCTTTCCCTGATGACTGGTCTGTCAGCGCTGTGCAGACCTGGCACACAGTGGCGGGTTCACAGCGGGGGACCCGATTCAGGTAATTAGTGGTTTGTTTAGAGCCACTTAAGAATGAATTTCAGCTCACCTTCTGCATTTGATAGCTCGCCCACAGGGTCCACGCTGGTTATGGATCACATCTGTCGAGCTGAAGTGGGAGTTCAGTGGCCATTGAATCAGCTGTTGAGTTGACAGCTTCAAATGTACAGTAAAAGCTCCCACCTTACAGAGATATCTTCCCTCAGCCACAAACTCTTCCTCATTGCATTTCCATAACAGATTCACCATGCAGCCAGTCTTTACACAAGTCTCCATTCAGTCTGACCTCATTATCTCTCTCACCATTGACAGATTGCTTCTATCATCTCTACTTCACCTGCCATCTATTCCATCAGCATGGGTGCCCTTTATACTCTCACACCTTGGTCCTCAGAATCCCACTACAATCAGCCCCAATACCAGCAGCATCAAGCACACCAGCAGCACCAAGAACAACGCCAACCTTCTCCGCAATCACCTGATGCTGCACAGGATAGAGGGCAGCAGCACCTGACCACGTTGCTGCTTGAGAGGTCAGGGATGGTCTCACCATGGCCAGATTTACTTCACTTGACGCTGTACACCTTGGCTGCCACATGATGCACCAGGTTGGCACCACCCCACACCAACACCATAAAGCATCCCTACAATGCCCAAGCCATTCCTTTCACATTTATCACCATTACGGGGGGTACCGTTATGTCTCACCATTCACTGCAACTCACTAAGCCACTTCCAAAGGTGCACACGAATCTGTCCAAGAACGCAAAGTGTTGAAAATAAAGGGTTCAAATATTTGATACCACATTAACAGAAACTTTACATGGACATTGCATAAAACACCCAAGTGCCTACCCTTGTGTGTTGTTAGTTGGTATGATTGCACTAGGATAAGGGTGAGTGTGAGGGGTGGTTAGTGAGATGGGGATGTGATAATGTAGATAGAGAGGGATGGATGGAGGTGCAAGGTAAGTTGGTGTGAGTAAGGATGTGCAGGAGTAGGGTAGGGAAGGTAGAGTGATGGGGATGTGATGAGAGGCACAGTAGGATGAGGTTGATTGTGGCTTTGTACTAACATTTCATGATCATTGAAAGGTTTGCGGCACTGCACCCAGATCCTCCTGACCACATCCCTGCTTGTGCCCTCCTCTGCAATGTGCAACCAGGCTATGTTGGTGTCCTGGGGAGGTCTCTTCTGCCCATGGGAAGGGAAGAGGACCTCCCTTCATGCTGTGAATCCCTCCATAAGCATATGGAGGGAGTCATGGGAGAACCTGGATGCAGCCCTGCTCCTCTGTGCAGTGCTTGTCAGTGTTTGCAGCACCTCAATGCTGTAGAACACTGACAGAACAAATGTCAAAAGAAAGTTGGCCATGGTCCCTTTAAGGAAACTGGCTGATGACTAGTCATCAAATGACGTCACCAGCCCACTTCCTCTAATTGGCCGGCAAATGCGCTGGGCGGGCTTAACAAGCCCAATCAAGGGAAATGCATTTCCGAAGCTGGGATGGAGCCAGCAGCAGGGTCGGAACCCGCCACCGACATCGCCCGCCACGGAACCGCCGAGGTTAGTAAAATCGTGGCCAAAGACTCCACAATTGTAATAGTTAATTTTCAGTGTCAAACGTGACTGTTTGGCAGTAATTAACACTCATCACATCTGGATAAGACTTAACTTTCTGTGGCAAGTTTAGTTCATATCTATCGCACAGGTACAACAACTTCACGCCATTCAATGCATTTCAATGGTGAGGCAGACAGCGAGATGCTGTTTTCACAAAGCTAACGGCATCTCAGACAGCAACTTTTGGATTTCGACATTTAACCACGCATCTCCCCTCGCCTGAAGTTGTTGTAGCATTTGCACATAAATAATGGTGAGCGCTATTAGCCTCACTGTTATTTTGACAGCAAATTATGCCTCAATCAGTTTTGAAGTTAAATATTCTTATTTTCTTTAGATTGCGTCTCTTTTTATGAAAGACTTATTCTTCATTAAAATGAATTTTATTTCTGGACCTGGTTCCATTTCAAATAAATTTCAAAAACAATTGTGCTAATGCTGTGAGGAGGCCTGTGCTCTGAAGCTTCACTTTGTGGAGTGTACTTGTTCATAGATGTTATGTCTTTATTGTCTGGTATCCTTATTTCCTTTATGTATGTTTATGGAAGATGGCTTGCTTCTAGCTTAATAATTAGATCGAACTCAATTCTCATTTTAGCAATATTTATTAATATATTTTAAATTGTAATTTAATATAATTTAATATAAATTATCAAATCATAGGTTACTTACAAATCCTAAAAGTCTTCCATGATTACATAACAGTCATTGTTGGTGCATTCCAATAGCTTTATAAAAGACAGCTGTTTTATATGTACTAGAAATATATTGGATATTAGTGATTAAGCATTTCCGTAACTGAGAGTACATATCAAATCCTACTTTAAATATGTCTTAATCGATTACATGTGTAGCATTCAAAAAAGTTGATTCAAAACCACTGCTGGACTTACTTTAGTCTGTTCCGCCATTTAATTATTACTTTAAATAGTGGTTTACTACTTGGGCAGTAATGCTTAATGCCTTTGATTAACTAGCTGCTAAATTTGAAAATAACATCAAAAGACATTTATGACACTCAAAACAGTTTTGCAGTGAATATTAATAGCAGTAAAACAGTACCAAAGACAGGACAGTTCTACTCCATAGACCTCTAAACCACCAGGGAATCATCAGCCATTGACTGATAGTTTCAATGGACCACCAAGAATGAGGGACCATGAATACATAGCTATTAGAACATCATCGAAATTGGGCGCACAGCAACAGAGTAATATTCACCACAAAAAGTAACAATCTGTAAAAGAAAGAGAACAAGAAAAAGTACTAAATAAATTCACAAAGTCACCCTCAAACCTGTCTCAATTTTTCATAGATACAGACGTTAGCCCATGAAGCATAGCACAGTACAGACAAATGGCACACTATTATTAAAAATGGCATCCCACAGAGGTGAGTAAAAGTCGGCAAATTGTCCCGCAGTGGATGGATGCTCTTTTTAAAGGGGTAGACACCTCCAAACAGCCAGTTAGCCCCAAATTCTGATATCCACAAGTGAATCAACATTGGTTCAATCCAATTCAAATTCAATTTGGAATTTGATTTTAAGCTCATTCCTATTGATGATACATGTGTACATGAGCATTTTACCTAGAGGCCTTTCAGTCATTGTTACCCTTAAAACAGGTCTGGAGGGGTGGAGCACTTTTGTAGAAAGAACTTATAACTGCCTGAGTTTTTATATAAACAGGTCAGCAGAAATGTAAATGCTGTAGATCTTTATTATATTAAAAAAACAGTGCTTTTTAGAAAAGGAATTTTATTGTGGTGATGTAATCCAGCTACCTATTCTCCTGTGGTTATGAAATTCTTACTATATCATATTTTAAAATGTAGCAGTGCAGAGCAGCATGATCTTAATATTCTAATCCAGTTAACAGATTGCAAAACTACCATTGTGTGCCTGTGTCTGCAAGAAATAGCTTTTTCAGTTACTGGTTAAGAGACCGTTCCACTTTCTACTTCCCTGAAAACTGTTGGTTTATAAATGTATGTGAACACTATGATGGTGCAAATGGTGAACAAACTAGGAATATTAATCCCTTAATCAGAATCACAGTTTTATCACTTTCTAAAACTGGTGCTGTTGTACAGATGAAACAGACTCACACCTGCAACACCATACCAGGCATTTTACTTGCTATGAGTATATCTGCTTTTGTAAAACAGAAATTCTTGACATGGGCTCCTTGAAAGTCAGAGCTGCACTGGTGACATTTAGCAAATAGCGTTAAAATTGTACATCAGCAAGACTCTTGGTTGCTGCAAACAAATTCAATTTGCAGCTTGTGTATGAGAAACAGAAGTCGTTTCCTTCAGCTGTCATCATTGGGATGGCAGGGTTTGAAGCCAATGTGTTCTTTGTTAAGAAGCTGTTTGTTGTCAGTCTGATGGGAAGAGCTTGGCTCTCATAGTTTCAACCTTATTGTAATGATTTGTCAACAGCTCAGCAGTCGTCCCTATAGAGGAGATTGAAAGGATACGTCTTGACACTAGGGTGCCGATTGTAACTTGGCTCTTCAGTTAAACTCCATTTCAATGATATTTTTTTTCAATGACGCATATATTCCTGAGTAAAACAGCAATGGGTCCGTTTCTAGATTAAAACAAGTCCTGTGTAATCCCATCTGAAAGCTGAATCTATTTAAGATTTCCTTTAGCCTAAACACTCATTACAGTTGGCATTGTGGTAGACAAGAAGAACTAGGATTGAAGCCAGTTACCAGCTTTGGCACCAAGATTAACTATACTGCCACATTTGAAGTAATCAGATTTACCACTTGGCCTCAATGTATTTCTGAGGGTGGTCTGCCTTTTTACTGCAGTGACTGGAGCTAGAAGCTGATTGACGTCTGAATGGTACATGCAGTTGGTTATTTAGACTACCTTGTCCTACAGAAAGCTTCTATCATCACTGTGGATCTTAGGGGAGAGGTGCAAAGCAGAT
Source organism: Somniosus microcephalus (assembly GCF_052327205.1). NCBI lineage: Eukaryota > Metazoa > Chordata > Chondrichthyes > Squaliformes > Somniosidae > Somniosus > Somniosus microcephalus. The sequence goes on from NC_141000.1 coordinate 82,047,347, forward strand.
CAGCATCAAGTTACTGAGTATCTTGACCTTGGCCATAACAACACTCTGGTTGAAAGATCGAGTGGAAGTTACACTCAACCTCCACCCTCACAATTTTAGTTGCCAAGATCACTGGTATTCGTGAAATTATGGGATGACTAAAAGGATTGTGATTCAAGTCTAGTATGTTCCGAAGCTAAAACTAGTTAAGAGCTTCTGGCCTAGAAATTCGGTTGTGGGTCCGCCAGGGCTTTAGCGCCCGAAATTTTGCGCCGGCGTTAATGCCGCTGCGCCCGACGAAAATTCGGTTGCCCCGGGCCCAGACGGCGGCGGGCGCTAATGGAGGGTTTTTGCGCCTCACTATGGGCGTTCAGTGCAGTTTTGAGGTGCTAATCCCCCGCTGCTGCACCCGAGGCGGTGCGGCAGGCTGGGGTACTGCAGGCCTCCTCCTTCTGTTAAGGAGGAGCTGCCTGCAGCCGACCGCTGGCCGGTCGATTCGCCCGACAAATGAGCCCGGCACCTCGGGGAAGAGCCGGGCTCGCGGGCCACACACATCAGTGCCGCGGGGGGGTGGTGGAGGAATCCGGGGAGGGAGGTGCGGGCAGGCGGCCACCGGGAAAGCGGCCGGCCGCCGCTCCACCTTTATGCGCCGGCGCAAAGGTGTGTTACATCCCTTTCAACAATCGTTGGTTGCGGCTGCCACAGGCTTGGGGCCGGGTTACCACGGCAACCGGGACGCTGCGCACACCGATGACGTCATCGGTGCCGGCGCAGCACTACCGGCTAACGCCGATGGTAGGGCCCAACGCAATTTCGTTACCAGCTATAATTCCGGCGCAAGACCCTCTAACGCCTCTAATTGGGCGCTAACCCCACCGAATTTCTAGGCCTCAGTGTTTGGAAATAAAGTCTGACGATCTGTTTATTAGATCTGTAAGACTGTTTGTCAATCACAGGTAATGATGTACTGTGATTATATTGTCACTCTACCAGTTGACTCAGATATATTTGGAATGTTTGTTCTGTGGCATCTGACTGACACCTGATTGATAAGTAGCCATACAGAACAATGTGAACTGTTTTTGAATCCTGATAATTTAAATCATATATTTTTGAGAACTTTGTGAGACCTCTTAACTTCACTTTAGACAGTGGTTACATATGACCAGGCATTGAGTTGCTGTAATAGTAAAATGATGCAATCATACTGGCTTTTTTTACAAATGCAAACAAGAATTAATAACAGAAATCAGTCCTGAAAAATTATAGCAAAACTGGAAAATAACAAAGGCAAAAAAAACCCAGAGCCTATAAGAGCTCCATCGCTCGTGGAGCCTCTCTTAGTCCCACTCCAAGTGGGCAAAGGAAGCACCCAACCCAATTCTGAGCTATGCAGATGGAAAATGGACTAAGCCGCATTTAAATCCATTAGAATATTCTTTTTTCCTTTTGGCAAGACCACTTTAAGCCAGCCCAAGACTGCATTCCTACTTCATCATAGAACTCAGCAATGAATAGTTACTGAGTTCACTCCCAGTTTGGAGATTTCATTCATGCAGCACCTCCAAAATCTGATCGAGCCCATCAGGATTCCCTTGGTGGCAACAATCTGATGTCATGACAATGCCAGTTTAGTTGATTTCTTTTGTTTTATTTTTAAAATAAGTTCAAGTGGATAACCGACTGGGGAATGATTTCTTAAAAGTTTTGTTTTCTTCTAGACCCCTAGGGGGTGATTTTCATTCAGAAGTCGGGAAGGAGGCGGGACTACAACTTTCGGGGTTGTAGTCCCGCCTCCATCGAGATGCGGCCAATCCACACGATTTTAACTTGATTGACCTTGTTGAGCCCGCCCAGCGGGCTCAGCAGGCCAATTAAGGGCCACCCGGCAACAGGTGACGTCACAGACTGAAATTTCATCTGTCAAGACATTTTGACAGATGAAATATCAGCGTTTCACAGCTGCTTGAAGCTGTCAAACACTGACAGTCTTACTTCTAACCTGAGTCCTTCTACACAGACTCAGTTAGAAATCTCACCGGCACAGAAAGCTGCAGGCTGTCACTTTTGACAGATCGCAGCCATTCTGCTTTCTGTGCCGGTTAGATGATGGACTCCCGAAACCTAGAGGAAGGAAGGCTGAAAAGGTAAGTACAGGTAATTTAAACTTCTTTACACACTTTAGACACACCAAACACACTTACCTTTGCACTCATGCACCCATCACTCACCTGAACACCGACATCTCGACCCCTCCAAGTCCTTCAACCCGACAGCCCGACTCTTCTAACTTGGCGTGGTTTGGAGCCATTGGGAATCCCACACTTTAAGCTTTAAAATAGGGATTAGGCTAAAAACTGCCTGTTAACTACCTGTTAACAGGTAGTTAATTGGCACTAATCCCTTCCCGCCTCGGGTAGGCGGGTCCCAGTGCGGGGCGGGTACCCGCCTCCTTTGAAACTTACATGGAGGCGGGTTGGGGGCGGGATGGTGTCGGTAACCCTGAATTCGGGACTTTAACCCCCCGCATGCCTCCAATCCCGACTCCACGGGTCAATGAAAATCGACCCCCTAAACTTTGCTCTCTGGGGCCTGAAATGCAGCGAGCCCACACTGTCAGTGGAGCCACTCCACTGGTGCAAGTGCAGTGGAGCAGAACTCCCATCTGCTCAAATCGAAGGCCAATGACCCATCCCAAATCTCACAGCAGCTCTGACAGGAGGACCAACCTAGGAACAAAAAAATGAAAGCTATTAAGTCGTCAGCTCTTAAGGGAGCGAAAACTGCTTAAAAAAAAAAAGATAATTGATTACCTTCCACTTGGCAAGTCCTGGGGCCTTTACAGGGACCTCAATGGAACTTGCACCAGTTCTCAGCTAATGAAAGCTTTGTTCTGGTGTACAGGGTAGCCCGGGATGTCTCCCAGATAAGCCCTTGGGATTATGTGCAGAAGGCTCCCCCGCTTTCTGCCACCGGAATTTCCTCCACACAGGCAGAATCCCAATGGAACTGGAATCCCAGCAGACTATTGTCGGGCTGTTTTCCAGCGCAAATGCCCACGTAAAATGTGCTAAGACCGCTATGCTAGTTTTCAAGCTACACCCTAATTTCCTGGGACTTCTGTGGTACTCTGCCGAAAAGCTCGGCAAAACTGTGAAAAGTTCATTCTAATAACTCCGCCCCCATTCAAGACAATGGTGATCACAAATTTCCTGGATTTACACTAGTTTTCTCACTCACATTCAATTACGCTGAGAAATTATGGCGCAGGTGGATTTATGACTCTCGTGTGATTCTCAGCCTGGCAGAGCCGTTAAAGCTTTGAAGCCTCATCCCTGAAATCTGGAATTGATCTCGCAGTTTTTTTCCACTTCTCTGCCACTGAGATCTCCAGTTTTGCTATCCAGTGTCTTGTGAGTGTCTGAAGCCAACATTTTCAGGACTCCTACCCCTTTCAATGCATTTAAGAGGGCAAAAGGATTGCTATGGTCTTTCCACTGACCATTGGCTGTGCCATTTCTGAGGTCCCTGATTTAGCTCTGTATTCACTTTGGTGTATTCAAATTACCTTTCCAGAAAATGTTGACTTAAGTCTGCAACGGGAAGATCAGCGAGTAAATTACGGTGTAAGTCACCAATTGCACATTCCAAGAAATTTTCGGCCACTATTTCTGGTGTTTATAGCGATTTTCAAGCTTTTTTAATATTTCTCCTTATTGAGACCTGCATCGTATTTTCTATATCTTTGAATGTATTTTTTATGGCATCACAATCTGTTACATTAAAAGGAGCAAAGCTCCCACAGTTGCATTTTCTTAAACATGCTGCTCTTAATGTGAATAAAAGATGGTTTCATGGCTTCAAACTTTAATTTTCATAACATCAATGTGAGAGACTCAAAGAAGAAATATGGCATATGTTCCGCTTTTTCCTGGGGCCCTGATTGTTTAAGCTGGTTTTTATATTACGGTGAATACCAATGCAATTCTCAGGGTTTTTAGCAAAATCGATGTAGAGACTGGCGTAAATTTTTGGAGTAATTTCTGCTTAAGGTCGATCCAGAAAATTATGAGTCATCCAGTTTACAGTATCCGTACATAGTAATTGATACACTAACCATACAATACCAGATATCAGAGAGCTAAAATCTTTACCGCACTGCGTGTTACTGTACATTATCCTGTTCCATTCAGTGCTACACTACACTGGACAATTTTCAAGAGACAAATACCCTGAAATTCCACAGGGGTTCTGCTGATCTCCCACTCTAACTTTGGTGATACAGGAGTATTTGTAGATGCAGCAGCACAAAGTGGCTCAAATAAACGCAATGTACCCAAGAGTAACTGCAATAACAGGCAGGTCAGAACTTTCAAAGTAGGTTTGGTTTCAAAGAAGACCCGCGAAGAATATTAGCTTGTTTTCTTCCGCAGGACACATCAACTTTCCTTGAAGTCGCTGCATCTTTGCTGCGCAGCACAGCCAATTAGAAGGGTGCTTCAGGACATGCTCAAATTAGTTGATCAAAGCAAGCCTTCCTAATCAGTAAGTGAGTGTGAGCAGGTACTGTACATACACTGCCTGTAGCACAAGTGTTTTCATGTCTTACAGATGTCATCGCAAATTATTTTACTCCAGTATTCGGGTAGTTGTAGTAAAATATTGCCTGGAAAAGTTGCCATTAGAATGTTTACATGTATTTTGCATGCAATAAATATACATGAGGACTGCATCAATGTGCTCCGTGGGTGTAAACAACATGTGATTTGTTAATATAAAGCACTATGGTTCAAAATTTAACGGTTTGCTAATTATGCTGCTTTAGAGGTTTAATTAAAGCATGTGAACAGATTTCTTTTCTATGTTCCAGATACCATATAGTCTTTAAAATGTAACTGGAGATCTTTAAGATCCAGACTGGTTAATGTGCTTCCAAATATGAAGAGACAGCTTTTGGCATTGGGCACGAGCTGTGGTATGATACAACGATGAAAAGAAACGGCAGGGATTTTCTCACATCAAAAAATCGCAATAGCCCTGCAGGGAGGGCCACACTTCCGTTACAGTGAGGAAGAAAGTAGAGAATCAAACGCAGACCAAGGCAGCAAAGTCATGCATGGTTCTGACCAGGAAACCCACAAGATAGCAGGAACAGAGATTAAATTACACTAATTTAGGAAGGATTGAAAGACTATAATTTAATTGCTTCTAAATTCTGTATCTTAATGGCAATCTGTCAGTTCTGAGCTAATTTTAATTTGACATGGATTAAATTAACGAAAAGAAAGTTGTGGCTGCAGCTGGATAGAAAGCTCAGTTACATAAATAGATATCGTCAGGGTTCCCATAAAGTATTTGTTCTGTCTCTTTGTCACATGTGGATGATGGATTGTATTATTTATAGTTATTATGCTTCTATGGTAACCAATGCCTTTTTTTTTGGCTTGTTCTACATTGCTTTTTCAAGAATTTAAGTAAATGGAATTTAACTGGCTTTCCTAGTTAAGTACAGATAATAGCAGCTCTAGACACTGGTTTATTTATTATACTGGTTAAATACTGGTTTATTTATTGTTGCATTTGGTGTATAATTGTTAAACAAAAGCTATCTGTGGGTTGGACAGTGCACCCCAGCCCCATTATAATAAAGTTCTGGGAGCCAAGCATTTTACTTACGACTGGACCTCTTAGGATATTGCTCATGTTGAGTTGGAGGATAAGCTGTTTTCTGGTCATACCATTGGAGTATTATCAAGCATTGGTTTATGGTGACTGAACCAGTCAAATTGAGGGAAAAATTCTATCTCGTTTCGTTCTTTTATCAGGCGTAAACGGGGGAAACGTTTACCAAAATCGAGCCAGGATCTCCTGCACCCGATTTGCACGTTCCCAAGTTCAACAATCATCATATTGGCTCGAGCAACATTTAGTTGTCCCAGGAGGCTGCCTGAAAGGAGTGGGGGCCTAATCAGAATAGTTAACTAAGGGTCTTGCATTTATTTTAGGACCCTTCTGAGATATTGGTGTGTGGGAGCACCTGATTCATCCACTCTTAGGCCCACCCAACAATCATGCAGGCTGCAGCAGTGGTATTTAAAGGGACTCTTATCTCCGTTAAGGTAGGTCTCTAGTTAGTCTTTATAGGCTGCTGGTGTGCTTTTGGCTGCTTTTTCATTATTGCCAAGACTTGGAAAGTGAGTTTGGGGAGGGGCTGTAGTCTTTGTGAGGATTGACTGCTGCACAATCTTAGATCATAAATGTGCTGCTAGGTTTGTTTTTGGGCCTGGAGCATGAGGAGGAGAGCAGCAGCAAGGAAGGCAGCACATACCGAGAGAGGCTGCAAGAAGAGGGCGAAGAAGGGGAGGGCGCAGGAGGCCTTACATTATGCGTGTCTTCAGAAACTGCATATCTTGACTGAACCTGACAGAGGAGCAGTGTGTGAGGAGCCTCTGCTTCACCAGGGAGGCAGTGACTGAGCTATTTCACCTGTTACAGCAATAATAGGAGCCCAGCACCAAGGCATGTGCAGCACTGCCTGTGACTATTATGCCTCTGGACCATTCCAACAGGTGCCGTAAGCACTATAAATCAATTTGTTGTGCACAGTTCAATCAGAGGCAGGTCACAGATGCACTCTTTGCTAAGTGGCAAGATTTCATCAACTTCCCCATGGAGACTGCCAAGCAAGAGGAAAGAATTGTGGGATTTGCCCGAATTGCTGGCTTTCCTCAGGTGCAGGGATCATAGGCTCCACTGACATAGCCCTGTGTGCTCCCTACAAACAACCATCAATGTACTACAACCAGAATGTGCAACTCGTGTATTATAACAGGGAGAGAATCATACAGGTCTATGCCTGGTTTCCTGACTGCAGTCAAGAGGCTTTCATTCTGTGGCAGATCTCAATTCCCTCCGCTCTTCCACCTTTAGTATGGGCACGGTATTGAGGCGCGCTACAATCAGAGCCATGCCTCTACCAGACGTCTGATAGAACAAACCATTGGGATTTTAAAACAAAGGTTCCGCTGTGGAGACAGCTCTGGAGGAACCGTGCAATACAGCCTGAGTGAGTCTCAAGATTCGTCGTCATGTGTTGTTTGCTACGCAAAGGGAGCAAGCCTTGGAGCTGCCAGAGGAGGAAGAACTGGAGGAGAAACAGCAAAAAAAAGACCAGCAACTGGAGGGTCCAGAGGAAGAGTGAAGCCCATCAGTGCTGCCAGCTTCCAGAGCTCGAAGGCAGCAAGTAATCGATGAAAGGTTCATTAAAGAATTCCTCCCTTTCTCAATGCACTGACAGACTCTCCTACCATCTCAACCAGTCCTTATACTCACGATCTGAATGTCCTCAAACAGTACACCTTCCTCAGCCCCAGGACATCATCCGAAAACACAATGGGGGTGAAATTCCCCTTGCTTGCACCTCCGGTGGGAGGCGCTAACGGGGCGCAAATTGCTCAACCGCGATAAACGTGCCTCCCGCGAAATTCCGCGGGAGGTTAGCGGCGGCGCTACCTGGTATCGCCCCGATCTTCTGCGCCCAGAGATCATGACGTCATCTCCAGGCACAGCGCCCCAGTAGCACCTTGGGAGCAGCACTGGGCGATGTTACCGACTGCTGCAGGGGTCGCGAACAGTGAGGGCGGCCGTTCGCGGGGCGCCATTTAAAGGCACGGTGGCCGGCGAAATGAAACAAATCGGCGATTTAAAAAAATTATAATTTCTGACCACCAGATGCGGGCTGAGTGCCATGATCGGTCAGCCCGAGTGCCGAGCTGATCATGCGGCACTCCCTCACCCCCGGTGCTCCAGCAAATGCCACAAAAAATGCAGAACTCGCAGCGGGGAACCCTTCCCTTTAATTGAGGGAAGAGCCCCAGCAATGCGGCAGCGCCATGCATGGCCACACGTGGCGCTGCTGAGCACATGGCCCCGGATCGGGACATTCCCCCCTCTTGCATCCCAAGAGGCAAGTGGAGCACTTGATTTAGCTCCACTTCCCCCTTGGAGCAAAAAATGGGAATTTCTCAAATGTTTGAAAAGGTTAGTGCCTGGCACTAACTTTTCAAACATTTTTGACTTAGCGCCCCAAATGGCCCTCCAGGGGAATTTCTCCCCCAATGTCAGGATCCATATGTACACTGACGACACCCAGCTCTGCCTCACCACCACCTCTCTCAACTCTTACTTTGTCTCTAATTTGTCACATTGCTTGTCCGACATTCAGTACTGGATGAGCAGCAATTTCCTCCAAATAAATATTGGGAAGACTGGAGCCATTGTCTTCGGTCCCTGCCACAAACTCCGTTCCCTAGGCAACATCTCCATCCGTCTCCTTGGCAACTGTCTGAGGCTGAACCAGAGGCCGGCATTTTCCTTACCTCGGTGGGCCCGGGCCTGGTGACGTCGATGGCACGTCGCAGCCCTGCTGCTGGCTCCATCCCGTTGTCTAAAATGAATTTCCGTTGATAGGGCTTGTTAAGCCCGCCCAGCCATTTCCCGGGCCAGTTAGAGGAAGCGGTAACATAATTCATGACGTGTCATCAGCTGGTTTCCTTAAAGGGACCATGGCCAACTTTCTTTTGACGTTTGTGCTGTCAGTGTTCTACAGCATTGAAGTGCTGCAAACACTGACAATCACTGCATAGAAGTGCAGGGCTGCACCCAGGCTCTCCCATGACTCCCTCCATATGCAGGGAGGTCCGCTTCCCTTCCCATGGGCAGAAGAGATCTCCCCAGGAGACCAACACAGCCTGGTTGCACATTGCAGCGGAGGTTACAAGCAGGGATATCGTCAGGAGCATGTGGGTGCAGTGCCACAAACCTTTTAATGATCTCAGTAGATCACAAAACATTAGTACAAAGTCACACTCACCTTCATCCTCCTGTGCCTCCCATCACATCCCCATTACCTTACCTTCCCTACCTTACTCCTGCACATCCTTACTCACACCAACTTACCTTGCACCTCCACCCATCCCTCTCTATCTACATCATCACAGCCCCATCTCACGAGCCACCCCTCACACTCATCCTAATGTAATCATACCAACTAATAACACACAAGGGTAGGCACTTGGGTGTTTTATGCAATATCCATGTAAAGTTTCTGTTAATGTGGTGTCAAACATTGAAATCTTTATTTTCAACACTTTGCGTTCTTGGACAGACTTGTGTGCACCTTTGGAAGTGGCTTAGTTAGTTGCAGTGAATGGTGAGACATAATGGTACCCCCTGTAATAGTGATGAATGTGAAAGGAATGTTTTGGGCATTGTAGGGATGCTTTATGTTGTTGGTGTGGGGTGGTGCCAAGCTAGCGCATCATGTGGCAGCCAAGGTGTACAGCATCAAGTGAAGTAAATCTGGCCATGGTGAGGCCATCCCTGGTCTCCCGGGCAGCAGTGTGCTCGGGTGCTCATGCCCTGTGTCCTGTGCAGCATCAGGTGATTGTGAAGAAAGTTGGTGTTGTTGTTGGTGCTGCTGGTGTGCCTGGTGCTGCTGGTGTTGGGCTGATTAAGTTCGGATCCTGAGGACCAATGTGAGACAGTATAAAGGGCACCCATGTTGATGGAATAGATGGCAGGTGAAGTAGAGATGATAGAAGCATTCTGTCAATGGTGAGACAGTTCTTCCAATGAGGTGAGAGTGCATGGAGAGTGGAAAGTGGAAAGCCTGCAGAATCTGTGCTGGAAATTATTATGTCCGTGTATAATTGAGACACGGACTGCAGGAGTTGATTATAACAAGTCTTTACTGAATGGAGACAACCTGGATACTGAAACTACAGAAGCCTGCTAGGGCCTTTTATACAGGGGTGGTCACTGCCGGTACTGCAGTCTGAGACCAGTTATTCCCTTAAAGGTACATACACAACAGAAATGGACTGAGAAACAGCTTGTGGCTGAGGAAAGTGATGATCTGTCAGGTGGGAGCTTTTACTGTACATTTGAAGCTGTCAAGTAATCAGCTGAAGCATTGGCCATTCAACTCTCACCTCAGCTTGACCGACGTGGTCTCCGAACAGCATGGTTCCCGTGGCCATGAAATTAAAGTTATAAAGTAAGTTAAAAAAGCCTGTTAAGGGTCTGTTAAGTACATTATAATGAGTTTAATTGGGTCGCCCGCCGCCGCCTGTCGAGTCTGCTCAGCTCAGCGCTGACAGACCCGACATTGGGAAAGGTGCGTTGCAGCGGGTTGACAGCGGGTTCCCGAACTGCTGTCAAAATAAACACTTTCCCACCCGACCCGCCACCGATCTCGCCCGATGACCCCCCGGAAATTTCCAGCCAGACTGTTTCCAACCTTGGTGTCGTACTTGACCCCGGGGTGTGCTTCCGACCACATATCCACACCATCACGAAGACCGCCTGCTTCCACCTCCACGACATCGCCCAACTCCGCCCCTGCCTCAGCTCATCTCCTGCTGAAGCCCTCATCTATGCCTTTGTTACCTCTAGACTTGACTATTCTAACACACACCTGGCCGGAATCCAGTCTTCCACCCTACATAAACTTGAGTTCATCCTAAACTCTGCTGCCCGTGTCCTAACTCACGACAACCCCGTTCACCCATCACCCCTGTGCTCGCTGACCTACATTGGCTCCCGGTTGAGCAAGGCCTCAATTTTAAAATTCTCATACTTGTTTTCAAATCCCTCCATTGCTTCACCTTTCCTATCTCTGTAACCTCCTCCAGCCTTACAACCCTCTGCGCTCCTCCAATTCTGGCATCTTGTGCATCCCCGATTTTAATCGCTCCACCATTTGGTGGCCATTCCATTAGCAGCCAAGGCCTTAAGCTCTGTAATTTCCTCCCTAAATCTCTCTGCCTCTCTATCTCTCTTTCCTCCTTTAAGACGAGCCTTAAAACCTAACTCTGACCAAGTTTTTGATCATCTGCCCTAATATCTCCTTATGTGGCTCGGTGTCAAGTTTTATTTGATAACACTCCTGTAAGGCGCCTTGGGATGTTTTACTACGTTAAAGGCACTATATAAATGCAAGTTGTTGTTGTAGTTACATGGTTTTTGATGTTGTGAACAAAGACCCAACACAAGTTGGAGCTGGACTCCTCCATGCTCTCTGACATTGTCCACAAGCTCACTGGCTGGCAGGCCACTGCACTTATAAGTTCCCGGTTTAAAGCCATCAGCCTTCTTCTGTAGGGTGGACATTCAAAGTCTACATCTCTGCAGCATGGCTCAGCTGCGAGCTGGTTCCTTGGCTGTCTTATCCCGCTGCCGTTGCTCTTGCGCCCTTGTGCAGGGTGAATCTCCCAGTGCAGACCCCTCTTCCTCATCCTCTAAACTAAACAAGTTACCAGTCTCTGAGCTGGTGTTGCTAGGTTACGGTCAAGTGATGCTTTATCTTCTGAAGTGCTGTCCTCCACTTCCTCTGCTCCAACTGGAGCCTCTACATATGCTGCATTTGAAAGAGAAGAGAAGGACAAGGGTTAGCATTTAGTGGCAAGGGTAAGCAGAGGCAGATGAGTAGCTACTCAAAGTAGCAGCACTTGGTCATGCAGAGTGTGAGGGTGAGATTTCAGTGTAAAGGAAAAGGGTAAGATAGCCAAAAACCCTGCGGAACATATCCTCCAGCCTCACCAGTCACCACAATCCTGATGTGCCCCCTGCCCACAATATCCATGGCCACCTGTTCTAGTGGGGACAGTGCGTGGATTGGTGGTGGCCCTCCTGTCATCGCCTGGTCCCGTGTATTGTGTGCCAGCTTGTCCTGCAAGAAAGACAGTAATCTTGTGAGATCTTTTGAGGGCGTGCATGTCAGTGTAGAATAATGTGGATGGTATTTGAAAGATGGCACTGGTGTGAGGAAGTGAGGGAAGTAATAGTGAGGACAGTATCAGGTTAAGAGTGTGGCAGTAGCAGCAGAAGAGGATGGAGTGAAGTGTGCTGCAGTGATTTGGGGAGAATGATGGGAAGTTGGGGAGGGGAGGTTTGTGAATGCTGGGGTTACAGGTGGTGCAGGGATATGCAGAAAGTATTGAAAGATATGAGTTCGGAGTCTTAGCTTAGCAGCCCTTGTCAGATCATTAAGCAGCTTTCTGCAATGCACCCATGTCCTTGGTGCAATGCTCCTTGAATTGACTCACTCCGCCACCTCTTCCCACTGGTGCTGAGAAGCTTGCCCAGAGACGATGCTTCCACTGAATGGAACGAGGACCTCCCTCCTCCTGCTGACCTCTTCCACCAACAGCTCTAGAGCAATATCGGAAAACCAGGGTGCCCTTCCTGCATTAACTTTGTCTCCCATTTTGGCTGTTGAATTGCACTTCAGTTGAATGCAGCCAAAGTGCACCTTCCTTTAAGAGGTACAGGCTGCCTTTAAATGGCGTTAGTGATGCCCTATTTTCCCCCTCCCCATTAGGTGAGCTGCTAATGAACAGCATGCATAGAGCTGGCAGCGCACCAATTTTAATCAACTGAGGCACAAGCGCTAATTTATGTCAGTTGTAAAGACAATCAGCAACAGTGACACAAACTGCAAAGCCCTTTGAACATATTTATATTACTTGTTTATTTTTCAGAATTACATATTTGAAAATAGGTCACATTATATAAAAGACAGGTCATTCTGAATGAGGAACACATTTAGCAGTTCTGGCAAAAGTGTGGCAGCCCTGATCTAGTATGAATGTTCAAGTGAGCATCTTCTCTACACCAAATGGTAGGTAGAGAGAAAACAGGGAATTACAGACCGGTAAGCCTGACATCAGTAGTGGGGAAAATGCTAGAGTCCATTTTAAAAGATGTAATAGCAGAGCACTTGGAAAACAGTGACAGGATCGGACAAAGTCAACATGGATTTACAAAAGGTAAATCATGCTTGACTAACCTTCTGGAATTTTTTGAGGATGTAACTGGTAGAATAGATAATGGAGAACCAGTGGATGTGGTGTATTTGGACATTCAGAAGGCTTTCGATAAGGTCCCGCATAAGAGATTAGCGTGCAAAGTTAAAGCACATGGGATTGGGGGTAAGGTACTGACTTGGATAGAGAACTGGTTGGCAGGCAGGAAGCAAAGAGTTGGAATAAACGGTCTTTTTCCGAGTGGCAGGCAGTGACTAGTGGGGTACCACAGGGATCGGTGCTAGGACCCCAGCTATTCACAATATATATTACTGATCTAGACGAGGGAACTAGATGTAATATCTCCAAGTTTGCAGACGACACAAAGCAGGATGGGCGTGTGTGCTGTGAGGAGGATGCAGAGAAACTCCAGTATGATTTGGACAGGTTGGGTGATTGGGCAGAAGCATGGCAGATGCAGTATAATGTGGATAAATGCGAGGTTATCCATTTCGGTGGCAAAAACAGAAAGACAGATTATTATCTGAACGACAATAGATTGGGAAAAGGGGAAGTACAACGAGACCTGGGTGTCCTTGTGCACCAGTCGCTGAAGGTAAGCATGCAGGTGCAGCAGGCGGTTAAGAAGGCAAATGATATGTTGGTCTTCATAGCAAGAGGATTCAAGTACAGGAACAAGGATGTCTTGCTGCAGTTGTACAGGGCCTTGGTGAGACCACACCTTGAGTATTGTGTGCAGTTTTGGTCGCCTTATCTGAGGAAGGATGTTTTTGCCATGGAGAGAGTGTAGCGAAGATTCACCAGACTGATACCTGGGATGGCAGGAATGACATATGAGGAGAGATTGGGTCGATTAGGCTTATATTCGCTAGAGTTTAGAAGAATGAGAGGGGATCTCATTGAAATTTATAAAATTCTAACAGGACTAGACAGATTAGATGCAGGAAGGATGTTCCCGATGGCCGGGGAGCCCAGAACCAGGGGTCACAGTCTGAGGATAAGGGGTAAGCCATTTAGGACAGAGATGAGGAGGAATTTCTTCACCCAGCGAGTGGTGAACCTGTGGAATTCTTTACCACAGAAGGCAGTTGAGGCCAATTCATTAAATATATTCAAGAAGGAGTTAGATATATTTCTTAAGGCTAAAGGGATCAAGGGATATGGGGAGAAAGCAGGGACAGGGTACTGAATTTCGATGATCAGCCATGATCTCATTAAATGGCGGAACAGGCTCGAGGGGCCGAATGGCCTACTCCTGCTCCTATCTTCTATGTTTCTATGTTTCTAAATTATACACACTCAGTATGTGCATCAGCCTTATTTAAGTGATTTAATTTAAAATTCCGCAAGGATGAGTAATAAAGCAGCTCACCCTGTGCTGGATGTAGTGTCCGTGTGTAGATAAAGACACTGAAGACAGGAGTTGATTCATAGGTATTTACTAAGCAAGTCTGGGGGGCGTTCTAAAGGAAATACACAATACACAGGCTTATATAGCCCAAGTGGCAATTACTGGCATTACGCACACCTGGGGCTCTTAAAGGCACATACACCACAATTCCTCCCCTTTTAGCTAACCAGTACATCATATTTTAAGTAATTATTAATTACATGTTATATGCAAAATAATATACATTGCTGTATTAATTAATTATAAGTTAGTCTCTCAGGAGGCTTCCTGACTCGGTCCGGATAACGCCTCGGGGGTGTAGTAGTTTCTGGTGGTGTAGTAGATTCTTCTGGCAATGCTGATTCGGCTTGAATGCCAGTGTCGGGTTCATCGGGTTCCAGTATCACCGGATCGGAGGTAGATATGGGTATCTCTACTTCATTGTTAGATGTATAGAGTGGTGGTGTAGGTTGTCCCTTTTCGGATGACTTGATGATTTGGTCAGCATGGCACCTTATTATGCTTTCTCCGATGTCCACGGTATACATCAGTGGTCCTAGTCGTGTGCCGATAGTTCCAGGCTGCCATTTCTCGGTACGGTAGTCCCGGGCCAAAACCGGTTGGCCTATCTGGAAGGCCCTAGTTGGCCTTTCATTCATGCCCTGAAACTGCCGGTTCTCCACGTCCCTTCGGATGTTGGGCTTGACCAAATCCAGCCGGCATCTTAGGTTTCTATTGTAGAACATCATGGCAGGAGTTTGGTTAGTAACCATATGTGTTGCATTCCTATATGCAAATAAGAAGTTATCCACCTTGTGCTGAAGTTTTATGTCTTCATTACCCATGGCCTTCTTGAAGGTCTGGACAAACCTTTCAGCCAATCCATTGGTGGCGGGATGGTATGGGGCAGACGTGTAGTGCTTTACCCCATTGTTCTTTAAGAACTTTCTGAATTCTTCGGACACAAATTGCGGTCCATTATCAGAACATATCTGTTCCGGCAGCCCATTCCTGGCAAATATGGTCCTTAATACTGTGATGGTTTTTTCCGTGGTGGTGGAGGACATCTTTATTACCTCCGGCCACTTGGAGTGTGCATCAACTGCGATTAAGAACATTGAGTCCATAAATGGACCAGCAAAGTCGATGTGCACCCTTTGCCAGGGAGATGAGGGCCACTCCCATGGATGTAGAGGGGCCTGTGGCGGAGCATTTTGGACCTTCTGACATCCTAGGCAGCTCTTGGTCATGTCTTCGATGTCTCCATCGATACCTGGCCACCATACAAACGCCCTAGCTAGGTTCTTCATTTTCACTCCACCCAGATGCCCCTCGTGAAGCTCCTTTAGCACTTTATCCTGGAGTTTGGGTGGAATCACCACTCTGGATCCACACATCAAGGTTCCTCGGCACACTGAGAGCTGTTCTCTTCTTTGCGAGAATGCTGGACAGTGGTTCGCCATGTGCTGGCTATCCCTTCACTGTTAAATCGTAGACCCGTGAGAGAGTAGGGTCATTTCTTGTCTCCCTTTCAATGGCAGAATTTGTCACCGGTAGACATTCCACTATGGTAGAGTGGAATATCTCTACTGGATCTACTGTAGGTGCCTCTTCTATCGTTGGCAACGGTAGGCGCGATAAACCGTCAGCATTCCCATGCTGTTTTGACCCTTTGTATTCTATGTTGTATTGGTGTGCCCCTAGAAAAAGGGACCACCTCTGTAGTCTTTGTGCTGTCATAATGGGAACACCTTTTTTAGGGTTGAATATGGAGATGAGGGGTTGATGGTCAGTCAGCAAGGTAAATTTTTGTCCGTGTAGGTAATGGTTGAATTTCTTCACTCCCCATACCAGGCTGAGTGCTTCCCTGTCTATTTGGGCATAGTTACGCTCAGCTGAGTTTAATGAGCGTGACGCAAAAGCTATCGGCCGTTCTGAGCCATCAGGGAATTTATGGGATAATACTGCTCCTATGCCGTAAGGGGATGCATCGCACGCCAGTCTGATTGGTAGTGATGGGTTGTAATGAGCCAAAACTTTCTCAGATGTGATTAAGTTTTTACATTTATGGAAGGCACGTTTACAGTCTTCGTTCCATTTCCAAATCACTCCTGTCTGTAGAAGATCATTAAGAGGGTGTAGAATAGTTGATAAGTTCGGTAAAAATTTATGATAGTAATTTATTAATCCCAGGAATGACCTTAATTGTGAAACATTTTCAGGTGCTGGGGCTTTTATAACTGCTTCAATTTTTTCAGGTGACTTATGCAACCCTTCCTTATTAATTATGTGGCCACAATATGATATCTGATTTTGGAAAAATTCGCACTTGGGGCGATTTGCTCGTAGGCCCTGTTCTTTCAGCCTAGTGAGCACCTGCTCCAAATTGGCAAGGTGCTCGTTGTCGTTTTCTCCTGTTATAAGGATGTCGTCCAGGTAGCATTGAGTCCCCGGAATCCCTTGCAGGACTTGCTCCATAGCTCTTTGCCAGATAGCTGGAGCTGATGCTACTCCAAAAACCAGTCGATTGTACTGGTACAGGCCTTTGTGTGTGTTTATTGTGAGATACTTTTTAGAGGTCTCCTCAACCTCCATCTGTAGATATGCCTGTGCCAAGTCAATTTTTGTGAAACGTTTCCCTCCGGATAGTGAGGCGAAAATATCTTCTATCCTCGGAAGAGGATACTGTACCGTGTGAAGGACCGGGTTTACAGTCACCTTGAAGTCCCCACAGATGCGAATTTTTCTCTGTTCCTCAGAGTTATTTTTCAATGTTTTTTTCATGACTGGAACGATGGGTGTTGCCCATTCGCTCCAATCTATTTTGGATAATACGCCTGCCTTTTCCAAATTCTCCAGCTCTGCCTCGACTGCCGGACGTATTGCGTATGGCACCGGTCTTGCCTTAAAAAATTTGGGAATTGCTGCATCTTCCACTTTTATTGAGGCGGTGATGCCTTTCAAGGTTCCTAGTTTCTCTTGAAACACTTCTTTGGCGTTGGCCAAGATGTCTTTTAATCGTTCAGGTATGATGTCATCATTGTTTTTTTTCCTTACTGGTCACCGTCAGTGCCTGAATGGAGTGCCAGTCTAAGCGTATCTTCCTTACCCATTCACGTCCCAACAACGGTGGACCACCATCTTGTAGAATGTATAAATACAACTTTTGTATTTCTTTGCCGTTGTATACCACAGGCATCCTTATTTTTCCTTTGGGGTAGACTTTCTGCCCCGTATATGTTTTTAAGATAATGGGTGTGTCTTTTAGAGGTATATGTGAAAATAGCCTCTCGTAATCTCGTCGATTTATTACGGTTAGAGCTGATCCTGTATCTAGCTCCATTTTAACTGGGGACCCTGCTATTGTGAGGGTAACCCAAATGGTTTGGTAATCCTCTTTGGCAAGTACATTATGTAATTTGAGACAGCTTAGTCTCTTGTTTCCGGAGTCGCTATCGCTATTCTGGTCTTCGGAGCTATTGTCCGTCATCATTTGTACCTCCCTGTACTTTTCTTTATTGATTTTTTGTTTTCTGTCAGTGGATTTATTTTGTCCAGATTGGCATACCCGCGCAATGTGTCCAATCTTACTGCATTGCCTGCATGCTTTGCCCTTGAACCAGCAGTCCCTCTGGTTATGGGTGGATCTGCCGCAGCGATAACATCTTCCGAACTCCTGTGTCATTTCATGGGTGCCGAAGTCCTGTGTCTTTTGTTGTATCTCTGCAGCTCCTTTTGCTGCTGCTTCGTATGATACAGCCATACTGAAAGCTTTGTCCAATGTTAAATCTTTTTCAGAAAGCAGTCTTTTTTGTGTTCCTTCACTTAAGAGACCGCAAACGAATTTGTCTCGAAGATAATCCGATAGTCCTGCCCCGAATTGGCAGTACTTTGATAGCTTTCTTAATTCGGTTAGGTAATCAGCGTTACTTTCATTCTTGTGTTGATTTCTCTTGAAGAACTTGAATCGTTCCGCTATCAGCAGCGGTGTTGGGTTTAAATGCTCCTGCAGGGTATCAACAATTTCTTTAAAATTCTTGTCCTTTGGTTTGGCTGGAGTGATTAAGTTTCGTAACAGCCCGTATGTCTTCGCGCCCATTAAGTTCAGAAGTACTGAAGCTTTTTTTTCATCTGCTATTCCATTTGCGGTGCAATAAACCTCTACTCTTTCCACGTATGTGGTCCAATCTCCTATTTCGCTATCAAAAGCATCAATATTACCAGATTTAGGCATTTCAGAAAAGATATGGCGCTTCCCGCGCTTTTTTTTCTTTTCTGTAGCAACGATATGGCGCTTCCCGCGCTTTCCCGCCGCTGCTGCCGATAACAACGCTGTTTTACTGCAGTTTCCGTTTATTCACTGTTGGAGACTCGTTCCCGATGGAGGTCTGAACGCTGACCTGCTTGCCGCGCCGGCCGTCTCCCGAGTGCACCCTCCCAGTCCGTTATTGCTTGCCTCCGATTTCGCTGCCTGTCTCAGCTGTAGAGCCCGCCGCTGGAGCCCCAGCCTGACGCCCAGGAAGGATTAGCTCAGTACCTGCCACCAGCTTGGCCAGCTGGTGAAACCACAGTTTCTCTTAATTCCTTGAGTCTTCTGGATGCTGGAGGAATCGATGTCCTTGAGGTGCTGCCGAATTGCAGGTAAGTCCGTTTCCACTTCGTCGCCACTGTAGTGTCCGTGTGTAGACAAAGACACTGAAGACAGGAGTTGATTCATAGGTATTTACTAAGCAAGTCTGGGGGGGGTTCTAAAGGATATACACAATACACAGGCTTATATAGCCCAAGTGGCAATTACTGGCATTACGCACACCTGGGGCTCTTAAAGGCACATACACCACACTGGACAGCAGGCCACCACTCACCATACTATCCAGATCAGCCGCTCGACAGCTCCAAGAGGCACTAAGTCATTGCTGGCCAGAGCTCATTGCCTCTCAAACACCACAAATCTGGGACCTTGGCTCCAGCACAGCTGCTCATTCGTGGTCTGGTTCAATACGTGGCACAGGAATTCGCAACATAACACCTGGGATACAAACACCAAGAGCAACAGCCAGAGCTGGAGCACAGGGAGTCAGTGATGCCATTAATAGCCCCTGACTTTAAATTGAAGTTTAAGTTTGAAGAACTCAAAACTGGTTCCCAAAGTTATGGCTGGAAATAGGCATTTCTCAGGGGAGGGCAGCAGATTAGAGCAGGGGGAAAGCACAGGAGGGGCGAGAGGGGGCAAAAGGCAGCAGGAGGAAGAAGGAAGCCGCATTGCAAACATACCTAGAAGACAGAACTAGGAGTGTTCAATCAGAGATAAGTCTAATAAAATTAAGTAAGTTTTTAAATATGACAGACAGGCAGGCTTCACCAAAATAGCATGAAAGAAATAACCTGATAGGAGAGTGTTATAAGAAGTGCACGCCATACAAAGGCCTAGAAATTTGGTGGGCTGTGCCACCAGTTAGCGCCCAAAGAGGGCACTTAGTAGGTTTAGCGCCACTGCCCATGCCTCCCGTGAAATTTAGCAGGGCGCTAATGGCGGCGTTAGCCTGTAGCGCTGCGCCGCCACCGATGACGTCATCGGTGTGCGCAGCGCCCCGCTACCACCCCGATCACGAAATTTGGTAGCGCCCCCCCCGCTGTAACGCCGGTCGCAATTTGCGACTGGTTCAGGGGGGCCTACCTGCGGCGGTAGAGGCGCTAATTAAAGGAGGTGCGGGGCGGCCATTTTTTTTGCTGGCCGCCTGCCAGCACCTCTTCGCGCCGCCATCCCCTGCCTCCTGAGCCCCCCCCCGCATTGTGCCGGCTGTATCCCAAGAGCCCGGCATTTCTCCTCGGTGCTGGGCTCTTTTGCCGGCACTCGCGATCTCCGATCGCGCTGCAGCAGGCCCCTCCCTTTTAAGAAGGGGAGGAAGGCCTGCTGTCCCGCAGCACGCGCTGCGGCACGTTGCACTGCGATTTTCAGTTGCAGCACCCCAAGAGGGATGCGGGGCGCCTCGAGCAGCGCCCCGCTTCCATTTGGGGCGCTGAAACTGAATTTCCGGCTGGCGCTCGCAGCTCCATCCGGGGCGGTACTTCCGGCGCCCAGGCAAGACTGGCGCCCCAAACGGGGCGCCACCGAATTTCTAGGCCAAAGGCTTTTAATATAGAACTAGAAGATCTCCTGTACCGTTGTCAATGGTAAGCGACAGGATATGGTCTTTTTGAAGAAAGTGGATCTGGTGTGACATTCGTTACTGTAGGAGAGATAATAGCCCTGATTTTAACCCAGGGCTGGAAGCAGGCATGTGGGGGAGTGGGTGGCAAGCCCCCATGACGTTTCTGGCATGAGGCCCAGGCAATTTTAACTCCTGGGCCTCATTTAATAAGATTGGCGGGCTGCTCCCCCAATCATGTCGTGAATCAGGCAGACCACCCACGACACGCACAATTTCCGGCGCAACTTCCAAGGCCTGCTTCAAGTCAGGGTGCACCACTTAAAATGAGATTGCATCCCCTGGCTGCATTTTTCACTGTACAATTATGGAGGACTTGGGATCATGCAGGTTCAATGACCTCAGAAGGGTGAGTACAGCTCTCCATCTCTCCATCTCTCCCAGCAGCAGCTCACAACATTCCTGTCACTTCTCCCCCCTCCACTTGCAACAATTTGCTCCCCTCCTTCACACACTTCAAATTACAATAACAAGAGCACACTGCAACGCCTCTCTTTCTTAATCCAAACACACTCACCTCTTTTTTTCCTCTCATCACACCACACTTAACACCATTCTCTTCCCTCATCCTAGCACTTACAGAACTACCAACTGCCATCACCACTCCTTCCTCACTTCACAGTACACACACTTGGCTTTATATTCATCACCTACCCATACTCATTCCATTTTGCTTCTTCTCCCCCTCTCAGCACACGCACTATGTGCAGAAGCCCCATACATTTCCAATGAGCTTCTCAACAGACACTCACTAACTCTCACCCTCTCTTTCAACAAGATATGCCAGGAAGAGGAGTCCCCAACATCATCACACTCACCCAGGCACAGCAAGAAGACCAGGAGATCACTGGGCCAGACAGAGTATTGGGGAAGGAGAGGTTGGGGGTGTACCTAAGCAGAGTGTTTGTATATTACTTGTATCCCTTCATTTAACTCAGCAAATATGTAGCAAGCTTCACAACTTCAAGCTACATTCTCAAGACTGTCAACTGCAAATGTCCAGCTTCTATCTGCCATCCACACTCTTGTCAGCTGGGCCGGGCCTTCACAGATTCGAGCATCCAGAAGTTGCCAACCTTGAGTATCTCAAGGGTCCCAAAATGAGGAACAGTAGCCTTCCACCAGCTTTGCTGAGGCCACTAGGGAGCAATTAGTAGAGCTAGTAAAACATCTTTAAAGAAAAGTATTATAGGTTGATCACTTGAGTGAGAAATTATACGTTTACCATTAAAGTTATGTCTAAATTTGACTGGCTGAGGTACCAGATTACTGAGTCTGCCAGGTTCCAGTCTTCCACTGTCAGACACGTCATCTTCGAATCAATTTAATCCAAGGAAACTTGAATCCTTTAATTGTTTTATATTCTGAGGATGTGGAACAAGAGAAGACTTATTTTATTGAAATCTTACCATGAACAAAAGGAAGGTTCTTACATGGTCACAAAGAGGGTTAATAACAATGGGAAATATAGGGTTAATTGGAAAAGCTACACTTGAAGAGAATGTAAGTTGGAGATAGGAGTACAACATTGTAGCCCTAATTTTCTGACCCATACTCCCTGCCAGTGTGACACCCTGTGGGACCACAGGAGTGTGGAATTAGCCCTTACATTAACTGTTTATATTAAGTAAGAAATGGGACATCGCATAAAGCATATAACTGAAATCTCAGCAGGAAACAAAACACTAATGGTGACTGAAAATTAGAGATGGTTGTATATAGCATCATTTCACATATCAAGATATGGAACAAAAACAATGGCTTGGATTTTGCGGTCGGCGGTGTAATTAAGGATTAAGCCGTCGGCATCCAAACCTGTTGTAAGAAATCGTGAATTGGAAGAAATAACTTGAGACAAAAAAGTGTTAGAATAACTGGATAGACGCTTAGAATTTGCTTATGTTCTTGGTTCCCTGTGAATGTTATAACATTCTGCACTATGGCAGTGACCTTGTTTCCAGACTAGCTGTCTGCTGTTTGTGTGCTAGAAAGGTTGTTGACTGTATCTTTGATAATCTACCCTAGGCCCACCCCATAAAAGTGAATAAAAGAGATATCTAAAGAGCCTTTAACACAGACGGTGAAGGGAAGAGCTGTTTACGCGCGCCAGCCGTCTGTCTGATCGGGACCGATACCAGCTGCTTGTCACGGTTGTATGTCTACTATGTCGTATCCTGACTGCGTGTTGTACTTAACTTAAACTGCCGCTCCTTAATAAAGCGACCTATGACTCCTAAGATCCTTTGGGTAATCTGTGTGTGACCTGTGATCCAAATCTTACACTGTTGCGAGGGCCCAAACGAAAAGTTCCTCTCAGATGCAGCGGAATAGAGGGCAGTGTCGTGACCCACGGATCCCAGAGACGCACCGTGTGCGGAAGCGTACCTGGGATCACATGGGCTGGTGCTCCAATCAGATTGTACACCTTCCAGTGACTCAAATGGAGTGGCTTTGGAGAAAGGCCAGGGAACAAGTCACTTGTCTACCCTAACACAAAAGCAAAATACTATGGATGCTGAAAATCTGAAATAGAAACAGAAAATGCTGGAAATACTCAGCAGGTCAAGCAGCATCTGTGGAGAGAGGAACAGAGTTAACGTTTCAGGCCGATGACCTGGTGAGTTCTGACAAAAGGTCATCGACCTGAAACGTTAACTCTGATTCTCTCTCCACAGATGCTGCCTGACCTGCTGAGTGTTCCCAGCATTTTCTGTTTCTATTTCACGTGTCTACCCTCTTGGCTCTAGATGGTTCATGGCCAGCTGGTTCCAGTTTGGAAAAAGGGAGAAAGCAAGATTGCTGTGGAGTCCTCACAATAAAACAATTCATATAATGCAATAATATTCATTGCTGAACTGATTTTTTTTCTGAATCCTGTTTAGGTGTCAAAGTCTGCAGACAGCTAATAACCGTTAAAGGAAAGGATATTCACCAAAATGAAGATTTTTTATTGACAGGTAGCCCCTTACACTGTGTAAACAGGCTGTTAAGTAAAATTTTCAGGCGTAATTACTGGGCAGTTGGTGGGCAATTAGCCCAATTCTACGCCAGCAATTAGGATTTCCATGTCGGTGCGGATTATCTGTCATGTCGGAACTTCACCGATTGCAAGTTCGGGATCTAGCGCACGCGCATGCAGAAATCACAAACTTGCTGTCCATTTTAAAGGCAGTATGGCACCGTACTCTGACAGTAAGCCGTCATACCGACCGCAAAATCTGGGCCAATGATTTGACTTTAAGATCTTGATAAAAATTTGGTGAACACTGATTTGAAATCTTTTTATTTTAACTTTAATAAGTATCTGAGTTACTAATTTGTCTCAGTATTGTAATGTAAGAGGAGGTTCTTGGTTAGTAGTTGTAACTTGGGCATTGACAAAGGTTTTTTCCTTCTTTCAGCAACTGTGGAACTATTTGGATGGGTCACATCATCCGCATGCCCAATACGAGACTCCCGAAACAAGCACTGTACTCGGAGCTCCGACACGGCAAGAGAGCCCCAGGTGGGCAGAGGAAATGCTTCAAGGACACCCTCAAAGCCTCCTTGAAAAAGTACAACATCCCCACTGACACCTGGGAATCCCTGGCCCAAGACCATACAAAGTGGAAGAGAAGCATCCAGGAATACCTCGAGTCTCTTCTCCGGGTGCAAGCGGAAGCCAAGCGCAAACAGCGGAAGGAGCGCACGTCAACCCAAGCACCCCACCCACCCGTCCCTTCAACCACCGTCTGCCCCACCTGTGACAGAGACTGTAGGTCCCACATTCGACTCATCAGTCACCTGAGAACTCATTTTTAATGTGGAAGCAAGTCATCTTCGGTTACGAGAGACTGCCTAAGAGTAGAAGAACTATTTAGTGGCAATCCACATCCATCTCTAAAACTCTGATTGCTCCCTTCTGAATGGACTGTGGATTCTTTCCATTATCAGAGACTACATGACAGACAGAGTCCAAACAAGGTCTGACAAGAAATTTATACACAGAATGAGTATTGACACCATTGTGCCAACCAATGAGTTGGAGGCTTACAATAATTATGGTGGGACATACAGCAAACAGAGTCTATTTACTCAGCAAACAGAGTCTATTTAAACAGAGTCTGCGAACAGTATCTCCCAATAAAAGCAGGATTATTTCTCCAGCAACATGCAGTGAGTGGAGGATAGTTACATAGTACAAATTTTGCGTGTAAAATCAATCCCAGTCACATACAGTAGTGTGATGGGAGAATTACCTGATCATCTCCATTCTGGTCGGGACTTGTGGTGTCACTACATACAGCCGTTTATAAATCAGCACAGCTCCCTTCAGGCAGGTTAAGTAACATTTCTTTTTACTGCCTTTTGTACACATACATTCAGTATAATATATTGGTTGCAATTTTTGGATGTTGGCAACAGTAACACTCGACAACTCTGTAGATGTTTTAACCAGACAGCAATCAATCGATGATTGACTTGTTTGTTTCTAGTTTCTAGTACCCTCCACTTTTGGAGCTCTGGATTACTGTGAATTGTCCCAGGGGCAGAAAGCCCTCCAAGCAACACCTCTGTTGCTAGGGGGATGAGGTATATTGAGGAGGTTACTGGCTGTTGTTAAGGTGCCCCTGATCTGTCCACAAATCTGAGGGACAATTTTTCTGACCCTTGCATCCTGGGAATGTCCATTTCCCCTAGGCCATAGCATTGTGCCTCGGGACCTGGCGGCCATCAATCATCGCTGTACTTTCAGAAAGCCAGTAATCTGATGGAATTGTGCAGTTCTGTCAGTCTATTGTTGCTATCACTGAAAGGAGATGAAGATGTTGGCCCTTCTAAATAGAATCATAGAACATTACAACACAGAAGCAGGCCATTTGGCTCATCAAGTCTGCACTGCTGTTTTTTTCTACAAGTCATCTAGTCTAATCCCACTCTCATGCTTGCTTGCCAAAACCTTTAGGCCTAGAAATTGGGTATAGCCCGGCTTGAGGCGTTAGAACTGGCGCTGCGCAAAGTTTATAGCCAGCCGAAACTTATCGCCGCCTGGCGCGATATTGGGTTGCATCGCCCCTAAAGGTGATTGAGGCGCGAATTCAGGTGTTACACGGGACTCCTAAGGCGCTAAACTTCCGGCACAACCCAATATCGGAGCGGACGGGCTCAGCGCAGGTGCTCTCAATTACCGATGACCACGAGACTTCCAGGCGCCGGCCAGCTCTTAAAGGGGTGGGTCAGTCAGCCTCAGCATCCACACTCTGCGCCTTGCAGGCCTCAGAATCGGCGCAGGCCCTTCTCTGGTGATAAAAACTTGGACCAGATGGAGAAGGTGAGACAGAGAGCAGAGCGCTTCACCAATGAGGCTCTGGAGCAATTGGTGACCGCAGTGGAGCGCCGGCGAGATGTTCTCTACCCAGACAATGGCAGGAGGCCGAATCATAAGGACTGCCGACGAGCTTGGAGGGATGTATGCCAGAGGGTCAACTCCAGCAGCATGGTGACCAGGAGCCCTGTCCAATGCAGAAAGAAATTCAACGACCTCACTCGGGTCGTGAGGGTGGGTGTTGTTCCTGCAAACTTCTGCATCCCTTCATTTGCACCTGACTTTATGGCTACAGGGTGGCCTGTGCCCCATTGGCCATCTGCCAGCAAGCACCCATGGCCCTTTCTGGGCACACACATGCACATTTGACTCAGGGCGTCATGTAAGGGCTCTTGCACCATGGGGGGCATGAGATGATCACTCAGGGCATCAGGTAACATAACTTCCCCTCCTTTCCCCTGCAGTCCATGCTGGCAAAGATTGGCAAAGACCAGCTTAGCACCGGTGGAGGACCTCCACAAGTGGTCGCTCTCACGCATCTCGAGGAGAGAGTCCACCAGATTCTTGGAGGACGTCTGAGTGGTCCTGTAACCACTGCAGCTACCGACCCCATTGTCGACAGCGATGGTAAGGTTCTCACCTCTTACAACTGTCTCCTTCTACTTGTTCCCCCCGCCAGCATGCTTTCTCACTGTGGAGCCATGTCTTAGCCTTGCCGCAATCTGGCATTCCTTGTTGCGAACCTGTCCTTTTGCTAAAGCCACTCTTCCACCTCCCTGCTTTCAGATGCTGCATCACCAGCTCGGGAGCCGGGCCCTCAAGCTGCCAGTGCCAGTGCCTCCGAAGGCTCAATGAGAAAATTACTGTCCAACAGAAGGTCAGCAACTCTCTCCAGCAACGATCAGGATGGCCAGCCCAAATGGCTGCAGCTTTTATACTAGTGCTGTCCCTTTTAAATAGCGCCCCCCGAGTCCGAGTAGGGCCTGGGAACGCTCCATCCAACTGTCACTAATAGCGCCAGGCGGAAAGGTTGCGGGCGCCACCGAATATCCGGTCCGGGGCGCAAAAATGGCGTTGCACACTGAAATGACGTCATGATCTGCCTGCGCCTGCGGGCATGCGCAAAGAGTTAGCGCCGGCGCTAAAATCATACTCAATATGGGAGGTGGCGCTATATTCACAGCGCCCGCCCAAAAATTGGGTAACACCCCAATTCTCGGGCTCTTTTGGCACTAATCGCTGGCGCTACCATCCGAATTTCTAGGCCTTAGTATTCCACTTTTTAAAGAAACTGGCTAATTCCATTTTAAAAGAAATTATGGACCTAGATTTTCTTTTGCAAAACCACCCACTTTTGGACGGTTTTGTGGCACTAAAAAGAGTAAAATGAGGCTGTGTGGTTTACTGGCACAATCCTGCCACAAAAAATGGACACCTAACTTTTGCTCTGAAACGCCAACCAATACTAATGTTCACCTACCCACCCTCCCCCCACCATGTAACTGGGGGCAGGTAAACATGTCTAAGATGCCGATTTGGATAGGTCGAGAAAGCACACTAAAGTTGGGAGCAGAAAATTGCATGTTAATGAATTTTAATGAATGAAGGCAATTAAAGAAGAGTGTCATGATAGAATGACAAAAATTCTTAAAGAATTTGGTCAGCTTCGAAAGACATCTCAACCTATTAGCTGCCTTTGGCAAAACTGAAAAGGCAGGTACAGTGCACCAAGATTCAGCCCAACCTTACAAAAGGCACCGCCTTCTGCACCAGGGTAATATTTTCAATTTTTCATACAGATCATCTTGTGCCCTTTGAGTGAGATTTCCAGCTATGGTTTGGATCCATATCCCCTAAGAAATGGATTAAGATCGTCCAACTGACTTCAAATTCTACTGACATAATCTGTTAGTTTAGGGAAAGAGGAGGTAAATGACTACCTTACTGCACTTGAGACATTGCTGGCCACTATTGCATGATTGCCACCAGCATAAAGCTTTTTGCTGAAATAGCTTCTAGGCTCAGATAATGTGGGAAATTTTTGTCTTTATGACATGGGTGGTAATCTGGCAGATGTGATTGCCTGCCTGCTTTAGAACCTGGCTGATTTTCAATGGAAGAGAAATCGGATGGGTTTTATAATGGGTGGGTGATCAGTTCCGCCACATTACGGACCATACGATGAAGATGAAGATGAAGATTTACCCCACCATCGCTTCAACTAGTCTGACAGGAATTATACAATGGCAGGGGGGACAGTTGAGCCATTTTAGCTAACAGAGAGGACTTTCATCCTATTAATTTGTGTTTGCTTCAAGCCCAGATCCCAGAGATGTAAGGTCGGTATCTGATCACTGCTCCACCAAATCCCAGTCCCCCTGCCATTGTATAATTCCTGTCAGACTAGTTGAAGCGATGGTGGGGTAAATCTTCATCCTCATCGCATGGTCGGTAATGTGGCGGAACTGATAAACTCAATAAAAAGTGACAATTCTTTCAATCAGTTTTCGAGTACTGTATTGATATTTTTTGAATGATTCTATTTTTTATATTGCTTTGGTTTCTTCAATGAATTCCAGCTCTCTCTTGACCTTAATTGATCTATCAACTCGCCTGTCTTTTGGATGAGTTTTGGCAACTCTCAGCTGGTTGAAGGGCGGGGAGCATTGTGCAGCTATGGACAACTGGTCCCAATATGCAGAAAGGTATCTACTATCAGCAGATGATGGGATTGTCTTTGATAGAGGCCAGAGGACATCCAAGACCCAGAATGTTCCACCATCCTAGCAACATGAAGAAGAGACGGGGGGAGGAGAGGGAAACCTAATAGGAATATGTGTGTATGTGTTGAGGGTGACTAATTAATTTGTGCAAATATTAACAGGGACAATCTCACATATACATGCACATGGATGGATGGATTGGGGTCACAGCAACGGCAAGTTCTTACAAGCCTCACTAAAAATGAATTCTCAGCTGCTTGGGTCTTCCTACAGGATATATGTGGTCATGGTGTTCTGTTAAACAGCTGTGTAAATTCACAGCTGCTAGAATGGGACAACTATCAGGTTCTCCATCCCAATCCCAGTTGAGAGTATTAAATTTTTAAATGTGAAGCATTCACAGATTTACAAAGTGCCACAGTGTTTGGACTCAGATGGTGATAGAAGCCAGAAACTTTAATCCTATTTCATGGCTCTGATTATTTGGCCAGATAAGTCAGAAAAAAAAACACATGTGTGCACTTCTTTAAAAAAAAATTTAAACTGAAGAAAACAAAGCTGTGCTGGAACTGATTGTGAAGTTTAATTTGATGCTGGGAACAGAAATGGATTGAACTTAAATGAAATGCAAATGAAAAAAATTCCCTGAGTCTGGTGTCAGAGCCCAAGGGCGAGGAACATTACTTCAGTGTAAACTGATCCCAGCCTCTCTAATGAAGACCACGTTGGAGGCTGATGTAAAGCCATAGAGCTTGGAGATGGAAGACAGAACAAAGGGGCTCTGAGCAGTTCACATGCATAACAACTAGGTGAAGTCAGTGCACCCCTGGCACATTTTCTGTTATAAATAATGATGCAACGTTTTGCTGAGTTTATTGACTATAAATCGACAGCAGCTGGAAGAGCACCACAGAATGTAAAGCATACGGGAGGTGGGAGAAATCTGTCTACCTATGCACTCTAGAACCCCGGATTCCTTCTCCTGCTCATGATCCATGACCCCTGCTGGAAAGTGCATATGTGTGGCTGTCAGGTCACCACACTATCAGTCTCAGCTGTGATGCCCCGACAGTTGAATAGCCTCAAACTCATTGTCTATTCACAGACGAGGAATGAGTTGGTGCCTGAGCACCATGCTGTAACCTAAGAGAGCAACTTCAGGAGAGGGAGAAAAATGAAAGGGGAAAAATGAACTTTTTTCATGCAAAAGTCACCATGACAACTGCTTATATTATCATATGTTGTACAGTTCATTATAACTGGTTGGTTATGGTAGTATTCGTGTTATTGGACTAATAATCCAGAGGCCTGGAATAATAATCCAGAGAACGTGAGATCAAATCCCACCATCGCAGTTTGAGAATTTGAATGCAGTTTTAAAAATCTGGAAATGATAAGGTGGTATCAGTAAAAGTGACCAGCAAGCTGTCGGAGTGTCGTAATAACCCAAACAGTTTACTAATATTCTTTAGGGAAGAAAGCCTGACATCCTCACCCAGTCTGACCTTAATGTGATTCTAGTCCCACACCAATGTGGTTGACTCTTAACTGCCGCCTTAAGTGGCCTAGCAAGCCACTCAACTGTATCAAGCCGCTCACCGCAAGGACTGCAGCAGTTCAAGAAGGCACACCAACACCTTCTCAGGGCAACTAGGGATGGGCAATTAATGCCGACATCATCAGCGACACCCACGTCCTGAGAATGAATTAAAACATTACATCAGCAAGCAGAGGATTCAAATTCAACTAGAGTGATGGCAGAAGTGATGTTATTTTATGAACAAATCTGCTTGAATTTCATTAACTTGAGGAGAGATGGAACGTAGGGAAAGACAGAAGCAAAGTGAGAAAGAAAGATAAAGTTAAAATGTGAAAACTGGTACATATGAATTATTACACTAATAATACACATCATTTGTATTATAGAGTTAGCCAATGACTAACAGCACAGTTATAACAGCTGCTCACTGAAACAATCCCTGACATATCATGTATTTTATATCAAACAACATGGTTCATGGCTCGTTTCTTTAGACAGAAACCATATAGTGTTACTTTCCCATTAATGTCATTCACTTTGTGATAGACCATGAACTCCGACACCTTATTTATAGCAAGGGAATTAAAAAAGGAGTCCTTAAGTCCTGAAAGGTTGGAAAACAGAATGATGAACTTCAAAATACACCTGGAACCTAGCAAA
The DNA here is from genome assembly GCF_052327205.1 of Somniosus microcephalus. Classification (NCBI taxonomy): domain Eukaryota; kingdom Metazoa; phylum Chordata; class Chondrichthyes; order Squaliformes; family Somniosidae; genus Somniosus; species Somniosus microcephalus. The sequence goes on from NC_141000.1 coordinate 82,077,980, forward strand.
TAGTTGTACAATAGGTTGGCTCCCTTCACCTCTGGGATGTGGGTTCAAATCCATCTCACTGAAGAAATGAAAGTCTCTTCATTCTGCTGGTCTGCAATGAGATGAGACAATCACATCCCAGTTCTTAGTGGGCGTAGCACAGAGAATAAAACTGTCCACAACTCGGCACAAACTAATACATTTTATTCAGAGAGACTGGTGTGGGAAATGGAAATTACACTGATGCAATAGACGGTGCTCTTTTGAGATTAGGTTTAAGAATATGTTTTGGGGCCATATTATGTCGGGCTTTATCTGCTGCGGGATCTCAATGATGACACCAAGTGCAAAAAGCACACCATTCCAGAAGAAGCAGAAAAACATTATTAATTTAAAACTTTCCTTGTATACCTTTTACTTTTTTTGTAAAACAATCCACTAATATTCTGCAATAAAAAATGTATTACATAAGAAAGAAACCCTCTTTATAAAACAGGCATAGTTTTCATTTGGGATTTGTTAAATATAATTATTAATGGAAGGCTGATGACAATGTCAAAAAAGTAGGTCCACACTCAACAATAGATGCTACAACTGCAACTCAACTAATGTCTTATGGATCATCTCTACAGAGAACTCACGTGTAACCCCATTGCCAAGCCCCGCACTTTTATCTGATTTTTGTATGGTTCCCATAGACACCATCTGTTCTACAATCTGCACAACTGTGGGAGTTGGTGCTGTAAGAAAATACAAAACCACTTAATTTTTGTGAGCTGGGATATCCATTTTGGGGTAAAATAGTTGACATTTTACACCACTTAATGGCATCTGTTAAACATGTATAAATGTAACAACTGATAGTTTTCAAACTTTCTAGAGCTACTGCATAGATGGAGAATTGGGTAGTACAGTGAGTTAGAAGGCTCTTTTCACTTCTTAAACCGGAGGTTGTAATTCCACTGGTGGCAACTTCTGTTGGCTGTTGATGAATTTTCTACCTGCTAGCAGCAGTACAAATGAATTCCCAGCACGTTTCTGATTTCGCCATCTCAAAATGTGGGGCATAGGTTTTCAAACTAGTGTCTCCAAAGTCATCACATTTCTCTCAACCTTTCATCAGATTTAAGTATCTTTTTTGTATTTGTTGACTTTCTAGCATATTATTTCTATATACTAATAAAACACGTTGTGAAATGGTAGTACTATTTTATTCTGGGTAGCTGTGGCGGTACCACTGGGTTGTCCCTTACATTGAGATACATAATTCCCTTTAACTTACCTTACTGTATGTGTCTGTTACTATACTCAGGCTTCTCTCCTGTACTCTGACGTCATGACATCAGAGCTCGGAACCTTCCAACAGTAGAGCTCGGAACCTGCTGGCAGTTGGGCTCGGAACCTGCTGGCAGTTGGGCTCGGAACCTGCTGGCAGTTGGGTTCGGAACCTGCTGGCAGTTGAGCTGGGAAACTTCTAGTCAGTCCTCGTGGCGTCCCTGCTGGGGAAAGACCTACACCACGGTGCTCCTACAGTCAGCCATCTTACCGGCTACCTTACCTGTTGTATTTAACCTGTTCCTGTAAATAAACAACTTATTTATAGTTCGTCGAAGTCAAACTCTCTTATTTAGTGGCGATCTACACGAACCGCTACATTGGTGACCCAACGACGTGAGTACGGGAGCTCATCAATTCCTACACTACAATTGGTGACCCCGTATCCGTGAACGATTTTCACGGAAGCAACGCGCAGCCTGACCCTCGTCTTCACAGAAGACGACCGACGAACACCAATCGCTACATTGGTGACCCAACGACGTGAGTACGGAAGCTCATCAATTCCAACACTGCAATTGATGACCCCGTATCCGTGAACGATTTTCACGGTAGCAACGCGTAGCCTGAACCTCGTCTTCCCACAAGACGACCGACGAACAACCACGGAACAGCAACCGCCTCACTCCGCCAAAGGCGACCCCGTCCTTGCGAACGTATTCGCAAGGTAAGCGCAGCCTGGAGCAGATCCCGTTTGACACGGACAAAACTCAACCGGACCCCGTTTTTTTTTTGGTGAACAATTTTCACAAAAGAAGCACACCATGGAAGCACCAGCCGTTTTGCTGTCGCTACCGCAATCCAGGGAGCCACAATCTCCCTCGTGCTTTATAAAGGTAGAAGCCCCGTTCAACAAGAACATCGATGCGGCGCCGACCATGCACTTGCTTACGGTCCCCGTACTCGTTTTTCCTACCGCCACACGGATCGTCCGCCTCTACGTCCAAAACAACAGCAAGTATACATCTCTCCAAGCGCGGGGTACAGCATGTTCGGGCCCACAAAATCGGAGCGCGCCCTGCGGGGATACCACGAGGACTCACCCCCGCGAACCACGAGGACCCATCCCTCATGAACCACGAGGATCCATCCCTCGCGAACCACGAGGACCCTGCCCTCATGAAACACGAAGACTCGTTCCCCGCCGACGACGCACCAGCCCGTCAGCCTGCTGGTTGTGTTACCTACTACACGTTTCAGCGCGAACGAAAAGCGTTGCCGCCCTCACGGCTGTTTTCTCCTAAATCTACAACAACTACAAGTGTTGCCGCCCTCCAAGCAGCGTTTACCCCTCCCGAAAGCAACAACAACCTGGACCGTTGCCGCCCTTTCTCCAGTTTTCCCTTTAACAAATGCAAACGTCTACCGAAGCTACATAGCCAACATTATCTTTCAAAAATGGGGATAGGGGACCCCGGGGTTCCTAGGAGTTTATTAACAGTTGCAGGAGTTCCTGGGAGTTTATTAATATTTGCAAGGGTTCTCTATACTGAAAAGTTCGAAAACCATTGTAGTCGAGGATACCAAAACAAGTCAAGCTAAAGGGTAAACCAACAAAGGTAGGTGGTACTAACTTTCTGCTGCTTTATGTGCTTTACTGTTCAGTGTTGCTGCCAGTGAATATGAGGCGTTTCTCCACCAGTGCTGAAAATCACAGCTCCCTGGATGACTATGACTTTGATGATGTCCTAGAATTGTAGCATCAACAAGAAAAAAAAATTCCAGCTGTTTATAGATGAAATGTATCTTTACAAACATTTAAAATAACATGTACAAAAAACAATGTCAATACCTACTGCATGACGGAATTATTTTTTGCTGTGTCCTCATTATCAGAAAAGGATGAGCTGGTTTACATTCTACCCTAGGATTCCACTCAAGTTTGCTTATTCCCAAATGGCACCCAGGTGCCCTCTTGCAGTACCGTGGCAGTCTCAGGGAGAGAACAAAATGAGGGCTGTCCCTTTGTGCTGGAGACATGTGGCCCCAGACTGTCCCTTCTTCCTATTCTAAAGAACATGTGGAGGTAAGAAAGTGATAATGGCTAGAAAGAGAAAAAAAAATGTGCACGCCACTTCTGAAGTCTAATGACAAATGCCCCCCTGTCACACCAACCCCTGACACCGGCTTGAAGTCAGGATTAATTTCAACTTTAACTAATTTTGACATTGGCAACAGAAACAGGAGCAAGGATAGCAGCAATCAAAGAAACCAGATGCACTAATGGACTTCATGAGAGAAACACTGTAACAGTATTTGGCAGAGCTTTATTTGCATCTGCAGCAGTCCATTCGCCTGATCTTGCAAACATTACTGTCAGTACCTGTTAACATTACTGGCTACCAGCAGTTAATTACACATCTTTTTATTTAAGCCATTGCACCTGCCTTCTTTCACAACTGAACAAGCTGACAGACAATTCTCGCTTTTTTTCCAGGCTAACTTGCTCTGGTTTTACAGTGGCTGACTGGGGCCTATCATTGGCTGATGAAGTGGTAGGGGAGGGATTATCCTGACATCTTGAGAATAACATTTTTGGACTCTAGGGGAAACAAGGGATATGGGGATCGGGCGGGAAAGTGGAGTTGAGGTCGAAGATCAGCCATGATCTTATTGAATGGCGGAGCAGGCTCGAGGGGCCGTATGGCCTACTTCTGCTCCTAATTCTTATGTAACATTTATACATAACGTTGGTTGGTAATTATCTTACAACCTTGCATAAAAGTTCCACTACACCATATTTTTAACATTTAAACGCTTGAAAATACTTGCTTAGGAAGCACATTCCTTCACTTTAATCAAAGCCACTTTAATCAAAGCTGGCTAGGGAATATTTGGATAGAAAATATCATATCTTTGTGAAGTATGCTTTGGTTGTGCAGTGAATAGAACTTTGAAAGTGATGCCTGTCAATTGTGGTTTTAATGTACCACCATCATATTGTTGTAACTGCTCCCTGAGTTCACAACAGTAAAAAAATTTGTGTAGTTACATTTCCAGTTCAAATATCTCCAAATTAGTTGGGATTCAAAGAACCATTCAGGCTACTGAAGTTTTCAAACAGTTCACTCTGCGCAGAGGAAGTGTATATCCTGTTTAATTACAGACGTTACCTGTATGCCCCATTTAAAATTACAGTCGCTGCTTAGCTGTATATCTTCAAGCAAATCATCACTGTTTCACCCATTGGGGTAGAAATTGGACCTCATTGCGCCCAACTAACTGGCTTAAAATGAGCGCAACGAGGGTCATTTTCGGCACCAATGTTCCACTCCCAAAGTATGCCTGAAAGACGTCCAACATGATAGTGGGCCATACTCGGGCCTCCAGTTGGGGCATGCACTCTGTGCGCAGTGTCATTTCACACTCAAAAATGGGCCTAAAGGAATTTCCCCCCAGTATTTCTTACTGGCTTCCTTACATGTACTCACTGACTATCCAGTGTAGCTTTTTTTCCCTAAATAATTTTGTTATTACCGTTTTATACAAGAATTTACATAATTCCTCTGCTGATGGTAGCATAACAATACATCACTTTGTAAGCTACATGGTACTTACAGATACATATACTGAGGAGCCTATACAGCAATACAGTTCTTCACATTTGGGTGGGATAACTAATTGGCAGGGTAAAGTTCTCTTCCTGTCAGGACATGCAGGTTATGCAGGAGGAGAGCTGGTGAAAGATTTGTTGAGTGCTAGGTTGGGGCAGCACTTATCTGTGGAAGCCAAGTGATTTGCTTGGGGTGGGAACTGTTTCATTCCGAAGTTAGCTTACAGGTCCCTTTGGCTCTGGAGATTTGGATGACTGTCATGGGCCGGCATGAAATCCTCCGGGGTGTTTTACTAGCTCTTCAGGTGTAATCAATACATCACTCGTTCAGTTTGGCCGACGTCCCACAGCTTGCTTGTCCTTGTTGTGGAGGTGGGGGGTTTGTTCCAGAGCTGAGGGATGCACTTTCTTGCTGCCTAGAGTTAAAGATGGATGAGCCTTTGAGTGGCAGGACTCTCTGCTCTGCTTGCAGTAGGCTGATTAGGCATAGCGTTGGGTCTGGGAGGATAGTGAGGTTGGTCATTCCCTTATACAAAAGCAAAATACTGCAGATGCTGGAAATCTGATATAAAAACAGAAAATGCTGGAAATACTCAGCAGACCAGGCAGCATCTGTAGAGAGAGAAACAGAGTTAACGTTTCAGGTCGATGACCCTTCGTCAGAACTGGAACCAGTGCCATTTACACTTCATCTAGAGTCATCTTTTGTTTCTTATCTTGTCCCATTACCATCTCCTTTTACCTTGCACCATCATCCCTTTTGTCTCTTAATCTCTCCTGTCTTCCATCCTATCTTCCCTTTTGTTCTTTCCTCCCCTTCCCCCTTTCCCTGCCCCTACACTTGCTTAAAAACCTGTTACGTCTCCAACTCTTTCCAGTTCTGACGAAAGGTCATTGACCTGAAACGTTAACTCTGTTTCTCTCTCCACAGATGCTGCCTGACCTGCTGAGTATTTCCAGCATTTTCTGTTTTTATATTATGGTCATTCCCTTGTTAACTTCCAGGACCTTCATCCAGAAGGACTGCAAGTGAGGGCGGGATCAGGAGGTATCTTGGAATGTGCCATCATTACGTGTGACTTAAGTTAAATACTGCATTGTGTAACACCACATTTTACAGAAAAATAGAATCACTTGAATTGTTTCTTCAATATAATTTCATTCATATAACGTTTGCCAACTTATCATTAACTAAAGACTACAAGAAGTTAAAATGAAAGCTAATAGAAATATAGTGTGAATATGAGAATCTGCACACTTTTGTTGCTTTCAGTAGCAATGTAGTATGGGAAGGATGAACAGCACCATTGTACCTAATTGCTGATACCTCACCCAATAATATATTTCAGTATGGGTAGGGTGCAGAAAATGTCTGCCCAATGTAGTCAATATTTTTATACACTTTATATTGAAAAGAGGTGGGAAAAACCTATTCTTAGACCTTAAAACAATGGCAAAAAACATTACAAGCTCAGAAATTTGGAATGCAATCGGGTTTTCCTGGAGAATGTCTTTAAGCAACAAATGAATGTCTTATTATATAAATATAAACTTGCCAGGTGTTTGTTTAAAGAGGATATATGCTGAATATATTTAAGACTCTATGATATCATTCAGAAACTATTATAAGGCAGGCTAATCATGAAGAAAGGCACATGTTATTAAACAGATGTTGATCAGATGCAGTGGAATAATTCAGAGCAAGGAAGAAAAGCTTCTAATCCATACAAAATAAATCAAGGGGTCTGGCTGGTACAGTGGGTTAAAACGTGTCCTTTCATCTCTGTAACCTAATTGTGAATCCACCCTAAAACTGATTGAATGAAAGTCTCTCTGTGGTTAGTGTAGGAAATTGACAACTTCACTCTGGTGCAATAGGTGCTCTTCTGTGTGTGGGACTACCAGACCGGAGTGAACTTTATTTTGCATCTGGCTGTTTTACTGAATTGTAGTGCATACTGTGATACCGTTGACGCTCACTGTCCTGGTCACTTCCTACCACTATCGATGTGCTGCTCTTTGTTGGATGTGAGCGCTGCCTAAGTTAATGGAGAGGTGCATCCCCTTACTTCCTTACGCTCCTGAGCTAAGTCAATGTATTTTTTTTAAAGAGAAACTGTGGAAAGATCTGTTTCCATAAATGCTCTCTATTGATTCTTTCATTCAGAAACAAACTATCAATTTCCAAATTTACCTCCAAGTACTGTTTTTTGTTATCAAAATTAAGTCAATGTTTCTGAGCACTGAATCTCCAGTCCCAAAACATTTTTTCCTGGTGAGGTCCCTTTAAGCTTTTACAGGTCATGAAGTATTGCTGCAGCATGCAATTTCCTGCTCCTAAACAGCAAGCTTAGGTGGTACTAACATTGGGTGTCCGTCCCACAAAATTTAGCAGCATCAGCATACTTTACTTCTGCAGTTATGAATTGCAATCCACCATTTTTTGGTCTGAGTTTCCATCCAAGTGGAAAACACCAATCTGGTTGCCCAAAAGAGAAAAATAAGTACCCATTCCCCATGAATCATGAGCTCACCTTGATGAGCAGATGAAAGACATAAATTTAAAATGATCCAAAGCAGCAACACTCCATGAGTTACTGATGAATTTTGAGACACGCCAAGCCTAACAATTGTGATACATGCCATTCTTTTGTATTTAACCAAACATATTGGGGGGAATTTTACGGCGGGGGGGGCGGTCAGCGGGCGCAATTGGTGGCGGGTCGGATGGGAAAATTGATTTTTTTGACAGCGGGTCGGGACCCCTTTGTCAACCCGCCACCACGCACCTTTTTCAAATGTCGGGTCTGTCAGCGCTGAGCAAACCCGAAACGCAGTGATGGGGGAGGCAATTAATGTCATTGTGACCTTGTTAACAGAGCATTAAGAACTATTTTCAGCTCACCTTCAGAGTTTACCAGGTCGCCCATGTGGTCCACACTGCTCGGGGATCATGTCAGGTAAGCAGGGCGGGAGTTGTATGACCATGGAATCATCTCATTACTTGACAGCTGCGAATGTGCTATAAAAGCTCCCATCTCACGGCTGTTCATTTTCCAAGCTCAGAAGCTGTTGCTTACTGCATTTGGAAGACAGATTGAGCTTTATGTAGGTTGCAAGTGTTTGGAGTAAATTCTCTATCCAGTGTCACCTCATTGGAACAACCTCTCTCACTATTGACAGATCACTTTGTCATCTCAAGTTCACCTGCCATCTATTACTTCAGACTGGGTACGGTTTATACTTTCTCACCTTGGTCCTCAGAATCTGACCACGATCAGCCCCAACACCAGCAGCACTAGGCACACCAGCAGCACCAACAATAACAACACCAACCTTCTCCGCAATCAACTGATGCTGCACAGGACAGAGGGCATCAGCATCCAACCACGTTGCTGCTTGGGAGGCCAGTGATGGCCTCACCATGGGCAGATTTACTTCACTTGATGCTGTACAGCCTGGCTGCCACATGATGCACCAGGTTGGCACCACCCCACACCAACACCATAAAGCATCCCTACAATGCCCAAGCCATTCCTTTTATACTCATCACCATTGCGAGGGGTACCGTTATGTCTCACCATTCACTGCAACTCACTAAGCCACTTTCAAAGGTGCACACCAATCAGTCCAAGAGCGCAAAGTGTTCAAAATAAAGGTTTCAATGTTTGACACCACATTCACAGAAACTTTACATGAACATTGCATAAAACACCCAAGTGCCTACCCTTGTGTGTTGTTAGTTGGTATGATTGGACTAGGATGAGGCTGAGTGTGAGGGGTGGCTAGTGAGATGGGGAAGTGATAATGTAGGTAGAGAGGGATGGGTGGATGTGCAAGGTAAGTTGGTGTGATGTGCAGGAGTAGGGTAGGTAAGGCAGTGTGATGGGGATGTGATGAGTGGCACAGCAGGATGAGGTTGAGTGGGGCTTTGCAGTAACGTTTTGTGATCTACTGAGATCATTGAAAGGTTTGCGCCACTGCAGCCAGGGACTCCTGATGTCATCCCTGCTTGTGTCCTCCTGTGCAATGTGCAACCAGGCTGTGTTGGTCTCCTGGGGAGGTGTCTTCCACCCATGGGAAGGGAAGAGGGCCTCCCTGCGTGCTGTGACTCCCTCCATAAACGTGGGGGAGTCATGGGAGAACCTGGGTGCTGCCGTGTACCTTTGTGCAATGCTTGTCAGTGTTTTCAGCATCTCAATGCTGTAGAACACTGACAGCACAAATGTCAAAATAAATTTGCGCATGATCCCTTTAATGATGTCATCAGACCCGCTTCCTTCAATTGGCTGGGAAACGTGCTGGCTGGGCTTAACAAGCCCAATCAGGGGAAAATCATTTTACACCGCTGGCTGGAGCTGGCAGCAGGGCCGGATCCTGCCACAGACCCGCTGAGGTTGGGGAAATCGCGGCCATAAGCACTGAATGCGCATCACCCCTTCATTACACACAGTGCACAGAAGAAATCTTCTCCAACATGTCTTGCCTATGCACAGCAAAGGTATCCATTATGTAAACTCTGATGACTAAATTTACATTAAGTTTACAAAATGGTACAAAACTAGCCAATGGAAATCCCAAGGAATGTCTGCTGTACAGCAACATCAGGAATCGTCTGAAATAATTGTGCTGGTTGTACTTTGCCAATCTGTGAGAAATATAATTGGCATCCATCACAAAGTCCCAGAAACTGAGTTATAGCTCAGATTAAACATTATGGGGGAGAAATTTGTTATCACCCCACTTGGGGCGCTAAATTTTGAAATCTTGAAAAATTAGTGCCAGGCGCTAATGAGTCTGAGGTTTCCCTAAATTGGCTGTTAGTGCTCCAGGAAAGAACTGGAGCGCTAAATCAAGCGCTAATGACCTCAGTAGGGCGCTACAGGGGCACTACCAGCACAGCGATAATGAAATTCAGGTGCAATGCAATCAGGAATGATCCTTCACACTGGCCCTTTCCAGCTCTTAAAGGGGAGGTTGCATCATTGTGCAGATCCTCATTATCAGCAGTGCTGGCTGTGAAGGTGACCTGCAAGCAACTCGATCCCCTGATTGTGATGGTTGATCCCACTCCCAGGGAGAGAGCTCATCATTTCACGGATGAGGCATTGGAGGCATTGGTCGCGGGAGTGGAGCAAAGGAGGGCAGTGCTGTTTCCGGACACTGGAAGGAGGCCATTGCCCCAGGTTTTCAGGGCAATATGAAGGGAAGTGGCCCAGGAGGTCTCAGCCAGTAGTGTGGGTGAACACAGTGCCGGAAGAAATTCAATGATGGGCCAAATGGCCTTCTTCCGTGCTGTCACCATTCTATGATTCTATGGCCTCACTCGGGTGGTCAAGGTGAGTACATGCTTCAACAGGTCCTACATACCACCATCTGAACCTCAGTCTGTACTCACTGCACAAACTACCACACCCCCACCACTCACCCACCAAGCATCTGCACCTACTCAAACTCACATCCACATCTCACACCTTGCCTACAATCACAGCTATTCAACTACGGCAAGCATATCTATCAAACACATAGCTGGACTCTGACTCACGCACATTCATTTCTCTTGCAGGCCAAGATGGCCAACAATAGGAGGGAGCAGCAGAGAACAGGCGGGGGTGATGCGCAGCTCCAGCAGCTTTCAAACCTGGAGGAGCAAGTGCTGTGACTCATTGGGCAGCAGGTGGTGGGAGCTGTGGCCCTCGGCAACGTTCGCTCCCTTGGGGGCAACAACAGTATGTTCATCCCCTCTCCTTCTCACATCCCACTTCCCCCTCACATCACAAGCCTTTCCCACTTTCCAGCTCCTGATGCTGTCTGCATTCCTTGCTCCCTTCCTGCCCCCCTGCCCTCACCTTAACGCGAGTCTTGCGCCTTTATGCTTTCAGAGAATCAGCAACCAGATGACCAGCCTGTCCCTGAGCCTCCCACTGAGAGTGAGGAAGGAGAAGAGGAGAAGGAGCAAAGCACCGCATCACTGCATCTCTCACCCGCAGGCACCACCTCAGATACTGGCACTACGCGATCTTTAGAGGCAAGTTTAGTAGAGGGGTCTGCATTGGGTGATGCACCAGGGATGAGCGGGCTGCAGAAAGGCCAGGGGGAAAAGGTAGCTCGGGGGTCAGCTCCCCAGAGGGCAAGTTTGCATGCGTGTGCTGCTGCACATGACTCAGATGAGGACCTCGATGGGGAGGCCTTTAGAAGAAGGGTGATGGGCATGCACACCGAAGTGATAGGTGCAATGGCAAGGGGGCCCGAGAGCCTGTCGGCAATGATAAGAAGCGTGGAAGAATCCACCTCCAGCATTGCACAGAGCTCTGCGCACACCATGGCGCCCATCCTTGGCAGTCTGCAAAGGATGGTGGACTCCCTAAGAGACCATGGGGACCCAGACCTCATGCCGCATGTCATGGGCAATGTGGCAGCATCCATTGCAGCACAGGCGGAAACTACGCAACATCTTAGTGCTGTAATGCAGTCAATGGTTGGTGCCATCCAGTCTCAGACTGCTCTCATGCAGTCTCAGCTTGATGGCATGAAAGCTCTGACTGCTGCCATCATCGCTGGGTCCACCACAGTCCACCAGGGATCTCATGGTGTCGCAGCAGCCCAGCAATCTGTGATGCAGCAGATTGGTGCGAATGCTGAGGTGCTGCCCCGGGGGAGTGGCAGTGTGTCAATGGAGCAGGAACCTTCTGTCCTCTCTCAGGATGACAGCCTTCCTGCTCCCACCACTGCCACTCCACCATTGCCCTTGCCGCTATCATCCAGCCAGGCCAGACTGATGCCGCCCATCCTGAGGTGGCACAGTGTACAGCCAACCTTCTAGGCCCAGAGCTGGTCGAGGGCGTCCTGCAAGGCCATCTGTAGTCTCTGGTACCTGTTAAGTCTGTGTGTCCCAGTTATGCTTATTATAAATCACTGGACACAGACCACAAGAATAACTTTAACAGGTCTTTACTATTCGGAGGTCAGGGCTGAACTGCCCAGCAAATCCCTACACAACACTTATATACCGGTGTGGTCACCACCGGTATTACAGTATACAGCAGCCAAGAGAAAGTAGTACATCTCTTAAGGTAGTTCTCTTAAGGTGCAACAGGTTACATACACCACAATCCTCCCTTTTTAGCTTAACAGTTATATCCCCATTTAACATAACATAATAACATATATATATACAACTTCATGCAAAACAGTTCAAAGATTCAGTCTCTGAGGAGGCCTCCTGATTCGAGTTGGATAACGCCTTTCAGGGGTCTCTGATTCTCATTGCTGGGGTGACTCATCTAGTTGGTTTCTTATGGATTGGACATCATCATCAGGTACATTCACTTCTGAGGTAGATGCTTCAGGTTCACTAACTTCTTCCACGGTTGTCTCTGCCATAACCATGGGTTCGACCCTTGTTCTCGATTCTACCAGTTGGTCAGCATGACGCCGTATTACATTTTCACCAATATCTACCGTGTACATCAGGGGTCCTTGTCTGGCCCGAATTGTTCCAGATTGCCATTTCTCGTTTTTATAGTCCCGGGCTAACACTGGTTGTCCTATTTCGAAACTCCGAGTGGTCTTGTTATTTATATGCTGGAACTGTTTGTTTTCAACTTCCCTCCGCACATTTGGTTTTAACAAGTCCAACCTGGACCGCAACCTCCTGTTATAGAACATCATGGCAGGACTTTGGTTTGTCACTGCATGAGTGGCGTTTCGATATGCCAGTAGGAATTTGTCCACCTTGTGTTGTAGTGGAATCTGATCTTCGCTCATGGCCTTTATTGCTTTTTTGAACGTTTGTACAAATCTCTCGGCCAACCCGTTTGTAGCCGGATGATATGGGGCAGAGGTATGATGTTTCACCCCATTCTTCTTCATGAATTTCTGGAATTCTTCTGACACGAACTGCAGTCCGTTGTCTGAACATATTTGTTCTGGCAATCCATTTCTTGCAAATATCGTTCTTAGCACCGCGATCGTCTTTTCCGAGGTAGTGGTAGTCATCTTAATCACTTCTGGCCATTTAGAATGTGCGTCCACCGCAATTAAAAACATGGAGTCCATGAATGGACCAGCAAAGTCAATATGTACACGTTGCCATGGGGTTGAAGGCCATTCCCATGGATGCAGCGGTGCAATCGGAGGTGCATTTTGCACTTTTTGGCACCCTGAGCAGCTTTTCGTCAGATCCTCTATCTGTTGGTCGATACCCGGCCACCACACATAAGCCCTAGCAAGGCTTTTCATCTTGACTTCCCCCAGATGACCTTCATGCAGTTCCTTTAGAACTCTCTCTCTTAACTTAGGAGGAATAATCACCCTTGTTCCATACATCAATGTTCCTTGACAGACGGACAGCTGTTCTCGTCTTGCTGAGAATGCCGGTAACAGTGGATCACCATGTGCTGGCCATCCCTTCACTGTCACTTCGTAGACCCGGGACAGTGTCGGGTCGTTCCTGGTTTCTCTTTCAATACTTGCATTGGTGACTGGTAAACATTCGATGATGGTCGAGTGAAATAACTCAACAGGGTCAACCGTCGGTGCCTCCTCCTCTGTAGGTAGTGGCAGGCGCGACAGCCCATCAGCATTACCATGCTGCTTTGTACCTTTGAATTCTATCTGATATTGCTGTGCCCCTAGGAAAAGGGACCATCTCTGGAGTCTCTGTGCTGTCATCACCGAAACACCCTTCTTAGGGTTAAAAATGGATACCAACGGCTGGTGGTCTGTCAGAAGCGTAAACTTTTGGCCCTGCAGGTAATGATTAAACTTCTTTACTCCCCACACAAGGCTGAGAGCCTCCCTATCTATCTGAGCATAGTTGCGCTCAGCGGAGGTCAATGATCTGGATGCGAACGCAACCAGCCTCTCCAGGCCATTTGGCAACTTGTGTGAGAGTACTGCCCCAATACCATATGGAGAAGCATCACAAGCCAAACGAATAGGCAGCGTTGGGTTGAAGTGAGCCAACACTTCCTCTGAGGTGATCAATGCCTTGCTTTTGCGAAAGGCCCTCTTACAGTCCTCGCTCCACTTCCATGGTACTCCCTTCTGCAAAAGAGCGTTCAGCGGGTGCAGCACCGTGGATAAATTTGGCAGAAACTTATGGTAATAGTTAATCAACCCTAGGAACGACCTCAACTGGGATACATTATCCGGAGCGGGAGCCTTCACAACAGCTTCGATCTTGTCAGGAGACTTATGAAGCCCCTCCTGGTCAATGACATGACCACAGTACGAGATCCGCTTCTGAAAGAACTCACATTTCTGGCGATTAACTCGAAGTCCATATTCTTTCAATCTGGTGAGCAGCAGTTCCAAATTTGCAAGGTGTTCCTCGTCATCATCTCCTGTAATCAGAATATCGTCCAGGTAACATTGTGTGCCTGGAATTCCCTGTAATACCTGCTCCATGGCCCTCTGCCAAATTGCTGGAGCCGATGCCACTCCAAAAACCAGTCTATGCGTGTTGATCGTGAGATACTGGCGTGACTCTTCCTCAACTTCCATCTGTAAGTACGCCTGTGCCAGGTCTATCTTGGTGAAGTGTTTCCCGCCAGACAACGAAGCGAAGATATCCTCAATCCGCGGAAGCGGATACTGCACCGTGTGAAGCACCCGATTAACAGTGATCTTGAAATCTCCACAGATGCGAACCTTCCCCGGTTCCCCCGGCTTGTTGCCCGATGAACGCTTCATGACGGGGACAATGGGCGTGGCCCACTCACTCCAGTCTACCTTAGACAGTACTCCTGAACGTTCTAGCCCTTCCAGCTCAGCTTCCACAGCAGGTCGTATCGCATAAGGTACCGGTCTGGGTTTGAAAAATTTCGGGTTCGCATGTTCTTCAACCTTGATGTTTGCCGTAATTCCTCTCAGTGTTCCCAGTCCCTGTTGGAACACCTCTTTAGCATCGTCCAATATTCTGGACAATCGTTTAGGTTTGACATCTTTTGTACTGGAATCTACCGTTAGTGCTTTTAAGGAATGCCAGTCCATATTTATTTTCCTAATCCACTCCCGTCCCAGTAGTGGTGGACCTCCCTCAGGTAGCACATATAAGTCCATTCCTCGGCTTTCTTTGCCCTTGTGGACCACCTTTACCTCTATCTTCCCGATGGGGTATACTCTTTGCCCCGTGTATGTTTTCAATACAATCTCCGTATCCCGTAGGGGAATATGTGGGAATAACCTTTTGTAATCTTGCTTATTCATGACCGTCAAGCCGATCCAGTGTCCAATTCCATCTTCACTTGGACTCCTGCTATCTGAAGTGTGACCCAGATTGTTTGGAGGTCTGCTTCATTACCAACATTGTGTGCTCTTAGACTACCCAGTTCATTACTGCTGGCGTCTGAATTTGACTTCTGTTCGTTCGAACTGTTCTCTGTCACCTTGTGTACCTTTCTGTACTTTTCCTGCGGTGACTTTTTGTTGCTGGTCTTCTTTCCTGACCGGCATACTTTAGCTATGTGACCAAGCCTGCCACATTTTCTGCATTCCTGATTATTGAACCAGCACTGGTTCTGATCGTGCGTTGTCTTTCCACAACAATAACATTTTACTGTACCCAAGACCATTTGATTGGTGCTGAGTTCCGTTGACCGTAGCTGCATTTCCGCAGTGCCTCTCGCTGCGGCTTCGTGCGATGCTGCAATAGTGACAGCTTTATCAAGCGTAAGATCATTCTCCTCAAGCAGTCGCTTTTGTGTTCCTTCTTTTAACAATCCACACACAAATTTATCTCTCAGCGCATCTGCTAGTCCTGTTCCAAACTGACAGTACTTTGATAGCTTACGCAGTTCAATTAAAAATTCAGCGTTGCTTTCGTCTTTCAGCTGCGTTCTTCTGTAAAATTTAAATCGTTCCGCTATCATCAGCGGCGTGGGGTTTAAATGATTTTTCAGGACAGTAACAATATTCGCGAAAGTCTGATCCGCCGGTTTATCTGGTGACAGAAGGTGCTTCAATAGCCTGTATGTCTTCGCACCCATTGAGCTTAATAAGGTTAGTGCTTTCTCATCATCTGGTACCTTATTTGCTTTACAATAAACTTCCATGCGTTCTACATACATGGTCCAATCTTCGATATCGCTATCAAAGGTATTAATGTTCCCATGTTTAGGCATCCTTGCAAGTTTTTAAATTTTTCTTTTTCTCAAAATGGCGGCTTCCCGCGCTTGTCTTCTTCCCCCGCCTACTAAAATGGCGGCTTCCCGCGCTTGGCGGTCTTTCCCATGCTCGTCTTCTTCCCCCGCCGACTACAATGGCGGATTCCCGCGTTTGCCTTCTTCCCCCGCTGGCTGCAATGGCGATTGCCGTGCTGCTGCCGTTCTCGCCTCCCCAGCTGTTCTCAATTCCCCGACGCTGCTTTTACTCCCCCGCAGTTCCCGTGGCCATTCACGCTTCCCCTGCTGTTGCGCCTCTCAGCCCCGCATGCAGCCCGGTCCTTTACACCGGCTGCGTTCGAGTTCTCCGCGGCTCTCGTGCCTTAAGCTGCCCCAGTCGCTGCGCCTCTCAGCCTCGATTGCAGCCCGGCCCTTTTCACCGGCCGTGGTCGAGTTCTCCGCCCTTTTTCCTCCGTTTTCCCTCCCCCACTCCACAGTCAACGCGGCCGACTTTCTGCTCGTGTCGCTGATCGGCTTACCCACCACCGTGGTAGAAGGGATGATCACTGCCTGTCGCTGATGGAGGGCTTCGTGGTCAGAATTTTTCTTTTTAACCCGGGTTCTCGATGCCTCCCGTGCGATGGTGCTCAGCAGGATGATGAGGGCGGATGCCTCTTCTCGACGCCCGTTCTGAGGACGAAGCTGCCTTGGATGTAAAACTGCCGCAGGGTAAGATCGGACTCGTCGCCACTGTTAAGTCTGTGTGTCCCAGTTATGCTTATTATAAATCACTGGACACAGACCACAAGAATAACTTTAACAGGTCTTTACTATTCGGAGGTCAGGGCTGAACTGCCCAGCAAATCCCTGCACAACACTTATATACCGGTGTGGTCACCACCGGTATTACAGTATACAGCAGCCAAGAGAAAGTAGTACATCTCTTAAGGTAGTTCTCTTAAGGTGGAACAGGTTACATACACCACAGTACTGACACTCAGCAGCCTTCCACCAGCCCTGCTGCAGCCACTGGGGAGACACTATGTCGGAGCAGTAGATTTAGAAAAGGCACTGTAAAGAAGTGAAGTAAGGGTTTGCACAAGGGTAATTAGTTAATATTGTTGTTTTATATGTGTGGTTACTGATTTTGGATAAATTTATTATTAGAATGTTGCAGAAATGGTGCTGTGTCTCATTTCAACTTTGGGGTGTGGTATGGAATGAAAAATTGATGGAATGATGGGGACTGGATGAGCAACCAGGAAGTGGCCTCGAATTCATTGGAACCGAAGTCTGATGAAGTGGTCACAGACCGCCCTTCCACAAGGCCGATGGAGTGGCTGGATCCTCCGTCACTGCTGTTCATGCTCCTGTTCCTCCTCCTCCTCCGCCTCCTCATTCTGTTCCTCCTCCTCCTCCTCTTCCTCCTCCTGAGGCTATGCCTGGTGGCAAAGACTGCACCCTCATGATGGCCAATTGTGCAGCATGCAGCAGACGACAATGAAAAGGGAGACCCGCTCAACCGAGTACTGGAGGGCTCCTCCTAAATAGTCAAGGCAGCGGAACCATTGCTTGAGCACTCCGATGGTCTGCTCAATGATGTTCCTGATGGCAACATGGCTCTCATTGTATGAGTGCTGGGCAGGAGTGCTGGGGCTGCGGAGGGGAATCATGAGCCAGGTGGAGAGCAGATATCCCTTGTCACCCAGCAGCCATCCGCTTGCTTGATGTGGTGGCTGGATGAGTGCTGGCACACCAGTCTGCCACAGGATGAAGGCATCATGGCTGCTGCCAGGATAGCGGGCATTGATGGTGAGGATGCGCTGTGTGTGGTCGCATACCAACTGTACATTAAGTGAGTGGTAGCCTTTGTGGATACGGAATACCTCAGGATTGTTATGAGGTGCCCATAAAGCGACATGGGTGCAATCAATGGCGCCCTGCACCATGGGGAAGCCCACTATCCTGGCAAAGCCACATACACCCTCGTGCTGCTTCTCTCTGGTCATGGGGCAGGAAATGTAGTCCCTTCTTCTTCTGTACAGCGAATCTGTGACCTCGTGGATGCAGCAATGGACAGCGAACTTCGATATGTTAGATATGTCTCCTGTTGCACACTGGAAGGATCTACTGGCATAGAAATTGAGGGCAACGGTGACCTTGACTGCCACTGAGAGAAACCTGGTGCTCCTGATGTGAGGCTCGAGGTCTGGCTGCAGGAGGTGGCAGAGCTCTGTAACCACCTCCTTGGTGAAGCGCAGCCTTCTAAGACACTGCTCCTCAGTGAGATTGATGTAGGAGAAATGCTGCCGGAATACCCTGGGAGGGTAAGGCCTCCTGTTGAGAGCCCTGTTGGCCATCCTCCCTCTGGCCATGTTTTGCAATCCTTCTCCCTGCCTCCACTGCCTCCGACGGTGACGCTGGAGGGTGAGGTCCAGTGCCAGTACAGCTCCCATTAAATGATGGAAACGTTGCACTATCAAATGTTACTCAAATGGAAGTGATACATTTTTCTCAGCCAGAATACTCCTTCAAGTTGAGAACCCTCAAATCGCTCAAAACACCTGTTTGCTTTTGTCAAACTGACAAGGCAGCATTCATTGCTGACTAAAAAAAAAGGAAGTTGACATCTTTATATAGCGCTCCTCCAGCGCTCATCCAACTGCATACAGCCTCCTCTACCGGTCGTTGCTAACGGCAGGCGCTCAGGCAGGGGCGAGAGTGAATTTCAGAGCCGGGGCGCTACTGGAATGCTACGCACCTGGATGACGTATTGATCTCCGGGCGCAGGAGATCGTGGCGCTAATGGTTACCACCACCGCAAACCTCCACCTCAATTTCACGGGCATCGGTACTATCACCGCGCCCGGTCACAAAGCCGGTAGCGCCCTGTTAGCGCCCCCCGGAGGTGCTAACGGGAGGCGCTAAGATGCCCAATTTCTCCCCCTATGCTTTTAAAGTAACAACCCCAATCTAAATCAGTAGTCCTTTTATCCAATAAAAGGTCTCAAGAAAACATCTGTGGCACAGCAAATGTTCCCTTTGGACAAATTGTCCCATTAAAACACCAAAAATACTACATTAAAATTATTATTTTTAATCTTCTTAGTTCTAGCTAGCATTCTGTTGTTATTTCAGATTTTCAGCATCCGCAGTATTTTGCTATTGTATTCTGTTATGATTGTTTGATTGATAAAACCTTATCAAATACTTTCTGAAAATCCATGCGTACAATGTCCATTGATCCTCCTCTAACTACAAACTCAGTGATGCTGTCAAAGAACTCTATTTGGTTAGTCAGAAATTACTTTCCTTTCACATTTTTGAAGCTGGGGTGATGGAATATCTCCATTCAATAAATGTATTGGAAAAGTAGACATTTGTAAAAAGTAGATAATCTAAGGGACTACTTGTCACTGTTTAGTACTTGTCCACTGCCCCAACAATGGATTAATGAACATTAACAAAAAGATAGGAGAAAGCCAAATTGTGCTTAGTAAGACTTTGTTAATCACAAACTCATGCAGCAGTCCACTGCTGCACAATCAAATTGAGTGTGAGTATCTTACTCCTGGTCAGACCTGGAGGTACAAAGTCAAATGAACAGGAAGATTTCAAAGTATTACCCCGGCCATAGGCAGAGGTGTAGGAGCAGCTCATAGATGTGCTTTATTAGCCAGAAATGGGGCATGGTGCATACTCGAGGGAAACAGAAGAAAAACAAAGCAAAATAAAGCTTATTTAAGCTGGCTAGCAAGCCGAAGGCTATTCTATTTCATTTTACTTCCCTTCCCTACTTATAGAAAATTGTGATTTTGACACCATTTGGTGCATTTTCTAGCATTTTGGAAGTCGGACCATTAAATATTCTTATTGTGTATCGGGAACTATTGCCTTCAAACTCCACAGTAATTCCAACCAGTTAACTAGCATTTTTTAATTTAAAAAGGAAGACCTCAAATCAATTAAATCACGTTAACTTTTAAAAAGTTTCTGGACATACTTTTCTCGTAAAAACATATTACAATTGGCCAGCGACACATTTTCCATGCAGCAACCTCTGAATTGTTTTTTTATACATTGCCTCACTCTATTGACTGTGTTTGCTTTAATGAGTCTCTGGTATGGCCTTAGCTTAGGCCTTCCAACTCTGGCTTTGAAATGTTCACTTCTATGAAATCACACTTCCAATACTTGAAATATTACACATAGAGGAAAACATGTTAAATTGGCCAGATCACAAATCACATATTTAGAGCACTGACTATATCCTTTCTCATCCTTAGATTTAAATTTAAACAGAAACAAATGCCTCCAGGATGGGTTGGCTGCTATTCTCATTATTGTGTGGTCACTATTTCTTGGCAATGCGTTACTTAATATGTCATTCTGGGACTTCATTGTATTTTAACTCAAAAACTGGTTTGAAGGGGGATAGAACGTATCTAGGGAATTATAGACCAGCCAGCCTAACATTGGTGGTAGAAAAAATAATGGAATCCATTCCAAAGAAGAAAATAGAAGAACATCTAGAAACCAAAAACACAGTAATGAATAGTCAGCATGGATTTCAAAAGGGAAAGTCTTGCTTGACCAACCTAATTGAATTTTTTGAAGAGGTAACAGAGAGAGTATACAAGGGTAATGTAGTAGATGTAAATTATCTAGATTTTCAAAAGGCCTTCGATAAGGTACCCCGTAAGAGACTGATGGACAAGGTCAAAGAATGCAGAGTCGGGACAAGTAGCAGAATGGATTGCTAGCTGGCTTCAAGACAGAAAGCAGAGAGTAGGGGCAAACGGTAGCTATTCACCGTGGCAGAAGGTGGGTAGTGGTGTTCTACAAGGATCAGTGCTGGGACCACTGTTGTTCACAATTTAGACTTTGGAATCAAATACACAATTTCTAAATTTGCGGATGACACCAAATTGGTGGGGGGGGGGATAGTTAATACAGAGGACTGCAACACATTACAGGAGGACATTAATAAACTTACAGGATGGGCATATAATTGGCAAATGAAGTTCAACACTGATAAATGTGAGGTATTACATTTTGATAGGAAGAATAGGGAGGTCACATTACTTGGCGAGTGCAAGTCTAGGTGGGGTAGAGGATCAAAGGGGTACAAATACACAAATCACTAAAGGTTGCAACACATAGAAACATAGAAAAATAGAAGCAGGAGTAGGCCATTTAGCCCTTCGAGCCTGCGCCGCCATTCAATATGATCATGGCTGATCCTCTATCTCAATACCATATTCCTGCTCTCTCTCCATACCCCTTGATGCTTTTTGTGTCTAGAAATCTATCTATCTCCTTCTTAAATATATTTATTGACTGCTGTGGTAGAGAATTCCACAAGTTCAACCCCCTCTGAGTGAAGAAATTTCTCCTCGTCTCAGTCCTAAATGTGCTACCCCGTATCCTGAGACTGTGACCCCTCATTCTAGACCCCCCAGCCAGGGGAAACATCTTCCCTGCATCCAGTCTATCTAGCCCTGTCAGAATTTTATACGTTTCAATGAGATCCCCTCTCATTCTTCTAAACTCGAGTGAATACAGGCCTAGTCGACCCAATCTCTCCTCATACGACAGTCCTGCCATCCCAGGAATCAGTCTGGTGTACCTTCGATGCACTCCCTCTATCACAGGTTAGCAAGGCCATAAAAAAGCAAACCAAGCATTAGGTTTTATTTCTAGAGGTATAGAATTGAAAAGTAGGGAAGTTATGCTAAACCTGTATCGAACCTTGGTTTGACCACATTTAGATTACTGTGTACAGTTCTGGTCGCCATATTATAAAAAGGATATAGAGGCACTGGAGAGGATGCAGAGAAGATTTACAAGGATGATACCAGAAATGTGAGGGTATACATATCAGGAAAGGATGAGCAGGTTGAGTCTCTTTTCTCTTGAAAAAAGAAGACTGAGGGGTGACCTAATAGAAGTCTTCAAAATTATGAAAGGTTTTGATAGAGTGAATACAGAGAGAATGTTTCCACTTGTGGGGAAGAGCATAATACGAGGCCATCAATATAAGATAGTCACCAAGAAATCCAATAGGGAATTCAGAAGAAACTTCTTTACTGATCAAGATAAGAAATCACGGGATTGGGGGTAATATATTGGCATGGGTGGAAGATTGGCTATCTAACAGAAAACAAAGAGTTGGGATAAATGGTTCATTCTCGGGCTGGCAATCAGTAACTAGTGGTGTTCCGCAGGGGTCAGTGCTGGGACCCCAACTCTTTACAATCTATATTAACGATTTGGAGGAAGGGACCGAGTGCAACATATCCAAGTTTGCCGACGATACAAAGATGGGAGGGAAAGCAATGAGTGAGGATGACATAAAAAACCTGCAAAAGGACATAGACAGGCTAAGTGAGTGGGCAGAGATTTGGCAGATGCAATATAATGTTGAAAAGTGTGAGGTTATGCACTTTGGCAGAAAAAATCAAAGAGCAAGTTATTATCTAAATGGAGAGAAACTGCAAAGTGCTACTGTACAAAGGGATCTGGGGGTCCTGGTGCATGAAACACAAAAAGTTAGTATGCAGGTGCAGCAGGTGATCAGGAAGGCCAATGGGATCTTGGCTTTTATTGCAAGGGGGCTGGAGTATAAAAACAGGGAAGTTTTGCTGCAGTTATACAGGGTATTGGTGAGGCCACACCTGGAATACTGCGTGCAGTTTTGGTTTCCATATTTAAGAAAAGATATACTTGCTCTCGAGGCAGTTCAGAGAAGGTTCACTTGGTTGATTCCGGAGATGAGGGGGTTGACGTATGAGGAAAGGTTGAGTAGGTTGGGACTCTACTCATTGGAGTTCAGAAGAATGAGAGGCGATCTTATCGAAACATATAAGATTGTGAGGGGGCTTGATCGGGTGGATGCGGGGAGGATGTTTCCACTGATGGGTGAGACTAGAACTAGGGGGCATAATCTAAGAATAAGGGGCTGCCCTTTCAAAACTGAGATGAGGAGAAACTTCTTCACTCAAAGGGTAGTAAATCTATGGAATTTGCTACCCCAGAGAGCTGTGGAAGCTGCAACATTAAATAATTCCGAACAAACACTTCCTAACAAACAGACCCCAGTCTGTCAAATTAGGTAACCACACCTCCCCCCCCTGACCCTGAACACGGGGGCCCCACAAGGATGTGTGCTGAGCCCCCTCCTCTACTCCCTCTTCACCCACGACTGTGTGGCTGTTCATGGTTCCAACACCATCATCAAGTTTGCGGTAGTAGGCCAGATCACCAACAACGATGAGTCAGCCTACAGGGAGGAGGTCCAGCATCTCGTGAAGTGGTGCGCTGATAACAACCTGGCCCTTAACATCAAGAAAACCAAAGAAATCATTGTGGACTTCAGGAAGTCTAAAGGTGGAAGTCACACCCCCATCCACATCCATGGGGCTGTGGTGGAAAGGGTGGACAGCTTTAGGTTCCTCGGAGTCCACATCACGGAAGACCTCTCCTGGTCCCTCAATACCTCCTCTCTGGTGAAGAAGGCCCAGCAGCGCCTATATTTCCTAAGGAGGCTGAAGGGATGTAACCTGTCACCCCTGATCCTCTCTAACTTTTACCGCTGCACAATAGAGAGCATCCTGATGAACTGTATCACAGTATGGTATGGCAGCTGTAGCTACTATGACCGGAAAGCCCTGCAGCGGGTAGTCAAAACTGCCCAACGCATTACCGGCACCCGGCTACCGACCATAGAGCACATATACCAGAAACGCTGTTTACGGAGGTCACGGACCATCATCAAAGACCCTACCCACCCCAGCCACAGTCTGTTCACCCTCCTGCCATCTGGGAGACGCTACAGATGCATTCGCACCCGAACGACCAGATTTAGGAACAGCTTCTTTCCCAGGGCTGTCATCCTACTGAATTCCACAAATAAACTCTAAAGCCTGCACATCTGCCAATGCACTTTATTATGTTTATGTTAATGTATTACAAGCCAAATGAATGTTGAATGTTTAAATGTCTTAATCTAAATGTACACTCTCGGGAGCCGCAAGCCTACATTTCGTTGTACTGCACTTGTGCACTAACAATGACAATAAAGTTGATTATGATTATGATTATGATTATGATTAAATTTAAAACAGAGATAGACAGTTTCCTTGCAGATAAGGGAATTAGGGGTTACGGGGAGAGGGCAGGGAAGTGGACGTGAGTCTAGATTCGGATCAGCCATGATCCTATTGAATGGCGGAGCAGGCCCGAGGGGCCGTATGGCCTACTCCTGCTCCTACTTCTTATTATGTACCCAAGGAGTGGTGAGAATGTGGAACTCGCTACCACAGGGAATGGTTGAAGTGAAAAGTATAGATGAATTTAAGGGGAGGCTAGACAAGCATATGAGGGAGAAGGGAATAGAGGGTTTATGCTCATAGGGTTAGATGAGGAAAGACGGGAGGAGGCTCGAGTGGAGCATAAACACCGAATGGCCTGTTTCTGTGCCGTATATCCTATGTAATTCTATGAAATCCTATGTAATTTTATATGACGGATACATACAAAAATATTTATTTTTAATAGTTATTGGCGTAAATGGATTTTTATTGAAGGAAAAGGAAATTCTTCTTTCTGAGCAGCATTTTTTTGATATTTTGTTAAAAACATCAAGTTTGTTAACATCACAGAGATGTCAGGTTAATTCTCCCTCTCTGCTACACTGCTCTGGTGATGTCAGACTTGGAGAAAGCACATTATAGACTAACAATTCATTTTAAGATCTCAGAGGTGTCAAATTTATGAGAAGCAAGTTAAAGACTTATGAAATGAGATTTCATTCTTTCTACTGTTATGAGTTGTAACATGATGTTTTTATTAGCTTAGTATTCAAAATACATAAAATATAAGACAAGGCTGATTATAATGTGGGTGCACTGTAAGGGCACTCAACAGGAAACTGCAATATGCTTTCAACCCACAATGGAATACTGTACTCAGTTTCAAAGTTTTACATAAATATGGAAATAGTAGCCTGAATTTTCTGAGTTGGCACAAATGCAAGGTAGTTTGCAGATCCATTGGCCATGATTGTCCATTTAATGGATGGAAAATTGACAGCAATGCGCCCATGATTTTCTGATGTGTGCTGGTGGGGTCAAGGTACCTTTTTGCCAGCACTGACACAGAAAATTTACCTCTGTATATACAGCATGCACAACTTCTTGGCCTAGAAATTTGGTTGGTTGCGCAGGCGATTAGCGCCTAAAGAGCCCGAGATTTGGGGCGTTACCCAATTTTCGAACGTGTGCAGTGATCCTAGCGCATCCTGCCATATTGAGTAGCCTGTTAGCACCGGTGCTAAGTCTTTGCGCCCGCTCGCGGGCGCAGCCAGATAATGACATCATTTCATTGTGCAACGCCTTTTTGGCGCCCCATACCGGAAATTCAGTGGCGCCCCCCTCCGTTCCACCTGGCGCTATTAGTGACAGTTGGATGGAACGTTACCAGGTCCTTCTCGGACTCGGGGGGCGCTCTTTAAAGGGGACAGCACTAGTATAAAAGCGGCAGCCATTTGGCCTGGCCATACTGCTCGCTGCTGGAAAGAGTTGCAGACCTTCAGTTACACAGACTTGTTCTTATTGAGCCAGAGGAGCCTTGGGACCTTCAGCCCTGTCCAGAACAGTTGGATCCAGAAAGCTGACTGCGTCTTACTCGTCGGCCAGAATAATGGGAGCTGCTTTGGAGGGGAACGTCATCCTGGCTGAACAACTGGCAAGGGCACAGAGACGGAGGGAGAGAGGGCCGGGATTGGCCAGAAGGAGGAGGGCCAATGGACGTCGCCAAATCCAACCATACGCTGCCAGGGTTTTCAGGCAGCAGGTCTCCTACCTTACCATGTCGGAGGAGCAGTGTCTGCGAAGGCTCAGATTTGGTAAGGATGTTGTCACTGAGCTGTGCCACCTGCTTGCTGGGGATCTGCAGCCACGGATACGGTGCAGGACCTCTCTGTCGGTGGCCGTGAAAGTCACTGTTGCGCTCAATTTTTACGCCAGCGGATCGTTTCAGGCAGCAGCTGGGGACATATCAAATATCTCTCAATTTGCGGTGCATTGCTGCATCCGGCAAGTGACAGCTGCCCTCTACAAAAGGAGGCGCGAATTAATCACCTTCCCTGTGACCCTGGAGAAGCAGGGGGAGCACGCACAGGGCTTCGCGGCTATTGCGGACTTCCCCATGGTGCAGGTGGCCATTGATTGCACACACGTGGCTTTGCAGGCGCCATTACAGAATCCGGAGGAGTTCCGTAACCGAAAGGGGTTCCACTCCCTTAATGTGCAGCTGGTCTGTGATCACTGGCAGATGATCATGGCGGTGAACGCACAATTCCCTGGCAGCAGCCATGATGCGTTCATCCTGCGGCAGACCTCAGTGGCTGACCTTTTTGAGGCCCTGGCTCACCCACGAGGCTGGCTTCTGGGCGACAAGGGCTATCCTCTCTGCCCATGGCTCATGACCCTGCTCCCTTTGCCCAGCACCCCGGCAGAAGAGCATTACAATAACATCCATCAGGCCACCAGGTACATTGTGGAGCACACAATTGGTGTGCTGAAGCAGCGTTTCCGTTGTCTAGACCATTCGGGGGGCGCCCTACAGTACTCGCCGGAGCATGTGGCGCACATCGTTGTTGTCTGCTGCATGCTCCACAACCTGGCCATTCGACGCACCCAGCCAATGCCAACCGACCCTCAAGGTCCAGCAGAGCAGGCGGACGAGGAGGAGGAGGAGGAGAAGGAGGAGCATGCGGGCGAGGAGGATCAGGAGGAGGAGGAGGAGGACGATGGGAGGGCTCCAGAAACTGGAAGGGCCGTTCGTCAGAGGCTCATAAGGACTCGGTTCTAGGCCCCTCGGACGGAATGGTGGCTGTGATTCGAACAGTGCCCTCCGATCCGCTGTAAGCCTATGAAGGCCTCGATGATTGTAAATAGTGTACAGCTCAATTGTAAATAAAAAGTTTTCTTTATTTTCAAACAAGTGCTTCCTTCCAGCATGACAACGTAATGGTAACAGAAATCATAACTAACAAACTAACAGATAACTGTCTGGCAACCCGGCGAAACTAACCAAACCACAACAAACAAACACAGCAGGTGTGGACGGCCTTAAATCCGGAAAAAGAGGTGTCTTAGCACCTCCCTCTACTGGTGACCCCTTGATGGAGACCGACTCCTCTTACGAGGTCGGCCCCTTCCCTCCCTGCAGCTCCTCCGTAATTGGACCCCAGTGGCTACGTCAAGGCTGGGGGACGCCTGCTGAGTGTCTGGAAGCGCTGAAGCCCCTGAGGGACGGCCTGGACGACCTCTGGGCTTGGAGGTCCCGCAAGCAGGCTGCTCCAACTGGGCATGTCTGCTAGCAGTCTGCCGCGCAGGTGGTGGCAGCTGCTCTGCTGACGTGCCAGTGGTGGCATCAGGACTGCTCACATGCAGAGAGAGGACACCTGCACCGTGGTCAGCCGAAACACTAGCACTCTGACGGGGCCGCACAGGATCATACGCCACAATCGACTGCTCCACAGATTCATGGACTGCTGTGGTGCTGCAAGGGCCTGGGGTGATCCTGCCTGATGCAGCTAGGGTGGCAGCAGAGAGTGTTCGCGTGGCCTCAATTTGCGTGTGGACGAGGCCAGCAAGTGACTGCGTGGCAGCAGTGAGGACCTGCGTGGCAGGTGCCAATGCTTCGGAAAAGCCATGGACAGTCCTTTCCACTGCTTCGGACAAGGCCGGAACACTCCTTTCCACTACCTCGGACAAGGCATGGACAGACCTTTCCACTGCCTCGGACAAGCCCTGGACAGACCTTTCCATTGCTGGGCCGAAGCCCTGGACAGACCTTTCCATTGCTGGGCCGAAGCCCTGGACAGCCCTTTCCATTGCTGCCCCAAAGTCCAGCACACTCTTTGCCAGTGTGTCGATCGACTCAGGCATCCTCCCCACTGCAGCCATCAGCTCACTGTGCCTGAGCCGGGCCTGGGCGCTCATCTCGGCAAGGCTACGCACCTCCTCTGCACTCTGTGCAACAGTCATGGTGGCCTGCCTCGCCCTCCGGGGAGACGGCCCCCGAGCATCCCTACCCCCCGCGCGTTGCTGCAGGCCGCTGGTTCCTGCAACTGGCACCTCATCAGAGCCCCCCCACCTCCCCTCAAGGGAACTACTATCCCCAGTCTCCAGATGCGGTGGCTCCCCTGAGGCTGGCACGGATGGTCCGGCTTCCTCCTGGTCGTCGCCTCTGGAGGCACTGGCACTGGCAGCTTGAGGGGCCGGCTCCCGAGCTGGTGATGCAGCATCTGAAAGCAGGGAGGTTGAAGAGTGGCTTTAGCAAAAGGACAGTTTGGCAGTAAGGGATGCAACAGTGCGGCAATGCTATGACATGGCTCCACATTGAGAAAGCATGCTGGCGGGGGAAACAACTGGAAGGTGACAGCTGTAATAGTAGAGAACCTTACCATCGCTGTGGACAATGGGGTCGGCAGCTGCAGTGGCGACAGGACCACTCAGACGTCCTCCCACAATCTGGTGGACTCTCTCCTCGAGATCCGTCAGAGGCTCCAGTGCGAAGCTGTTCCTTGTGGTTTCTCGCCAACTTGGCCTGCAGGGCAAAGGACGGGAAGTGATGTTACATGATGCCCTGAATTATCATCTCATGCCCCCTGTGATGAAATATGCCGTTCATCAGGCACTGTATTCTCTGTGTTCTCAGGCACTGTATTCTCTGTGTTTAGTTTAGTTTCAGTTTCATTTCCCCTCCGGTATTGTATTGTGTGTAGGGCTCCGCCCATACCTGGCCACTACTTAAGCAGGCTGCACTGTCTCACAGACAGTGCAGCAGATCTTTGGATGGGAGACACTTCTCCACTGTGTATTACTTTCTTAGTTAATAAAAGCCTTGCTTTGCTCCGTTAACATCGAGTCTCGGATTCATTGAGGCACATCAATTTTATTAACTAAATTTTCAACGCAATGGATCAACTCTTGAAACCCGAACGTTTGGATTTGGACCAGCATGCTTCGGACACATCGGCACGCTTCGGACACTGGTTTAAGTGTATGGAATTCTTCCTGGACAATTCCGTAGCCGTCACAGGCGCTACGGACGCCGAAAGTATGAAACTCGGAATCCTGCGGAATTGGGTAAGTCACCGAGTTTACCCCCTCATCCAAGATGCCGACACGTACCCGGCCGCCTGCGACATCCTAAAGGTGCATTACCAGCAGCCTACGAATGAGGTGTATGCTAGGCATCTGCTCGCTACTCGCGCACAGCGACCTGGGGAATCGCTGGATGAGTTCCTAGTCACCCTGAAAACGCTTGGCAAAGACTGCAAGTGCCAAGATGTAAAAGCCGCAGTGTACACTGACGAGCTTGTTCGTGATGCCTTTATCGCAGGCCTCAGCTCCACTTACATCCGGCAGAGACTACTGGAAAAAACGGGATTGGACCTGAAACAGGCTGTGGACACAGCGCGATCCCTGGATGTGGCCCAGAGAAACTCGGACGCCTACTCTTCGGCCCGCGCCGCCCACGCCGCCACGTGTGCACCAAGGGTGCCGCCATCTTGGAAGGCATCTTCCCCGCCTGGCAGCCCGACACCGTCAGGGCCCCGCTCTCCCCACAGAAGCCCTACGACAGCCGCGATGCGTCGGGGCCCCAACTGCTACTTCTGCGGGCAGCCGAAGCACACCAGAAACCTGTGCCCGGCGAAAGGCACCACCTGCTTTAAGTGCGGTAAGAAGGGGCACTTTGGGAAGGTGTGCAGAGGGAACCCCGCTGGAA
This sequence comes from Somniosus microcephalus, assembly GCF_052327205.1. NCBI lineage: Eukaryota > Metazoa > Chordata > Chondrichthyes > Squaliformes > Somniosidae > Somniosus > Somniosus microcephalus. The sequence continues at coordinate 82,107,755 of NC_141000.1, forward strand.
AACCCGCCACCGCCGCATGTGCGCCGTGGGAGCGGCCATCTTGGACGCCATCTTGCCCGACCTCGTGGGGTCCACCATCTTGTGAGCAGACAGCGTGGACGCCATCTTGTCTCGATCAGGGCCCTACAGTGGCATCGGTCACAGTGGACCAGACCAGACCGCACCCGCTATCCAAATCAATGGTGGACATCGAGGTAAACGAGTGCGGGGTTACATGTTTAATTGACAGTGGAAGCACGGAGAGTTTTATCCACCCTGAACTAGCACAACAACTCTCTCTAACGGTGGTCCCTGCTCGGGGCACCATCTCTATGGCTGATAAAACCCAGACATCGACCGTTATGGGTTACTGCGCGGTACAATTGTCCGTTAACGGAACTGTATACGATAATTTTAAATTGTTAATCATGAAGAATCTATGTGTGAGCGTGATCTTGGGCCTGGATTTCCAATGCCACCACCAAAGCATCACGCTCAATTACGGTGGGTCCCAGCCGCCCCTCACAGTGTGCGGTCTGGCTACCCTGAAGGTAAAGCCACCTCCGCTATTCGCGAACCTTACTCCCAACTGCCGGCCAATAGTGACCAAAAGCAGGAGGTACAGCTGGGAGGACAGGCGGTTTATCGCGACCAAGGTAGACAGGCTCCTGAAGGAGCGCATTATCGAACGCAGCAACAGCCCGTGGTGCGCCCAAGTGGTGGTGGTGAGGGGTAGCGAGAAGAAGCGGATGGTGATAGATTATAGCCAGACGGTTAACCTATACACCCAGCTAGACGCCTACCCGCTACCCCGCATATCCGAGATGGTGAACCAAATCGCCCAATACCGGGTGTTCTCCACCATCGACCTCAAGTCAGCGTACCACCAGCTCCCTATCAGACCAGAGGACCGCCCGTACACCGCCTTCGAGGCAAACGGACGCCTCTACCAATTCCTCAGAGTCCCCTTTGGGGTGACGAATGGGGTCTCGGTCTTCCAGAGGGAGATGGACCGCATGGTCGATGACCACCACTTGCAGGCAACCTTCCCCTACCTCGACAACGTCACCATCTGCGGTCACAACCAGCAGGATCACAACTCGAACCTCGAGAGGTTCCTGAAAACCGCACAAAAACTCAACCTCACTTACAACGAGGACAAGTGCGTTTTCAACACCACGCGCCTCTGCATACTAGGCAGCGTGGTGGAGAATGGGGAAATCGGACCAGGCCCCGACCGATTGCGCCCCCTACGGGAGCTGCCCCTGCCCAACACTCCCAAAGCCCTGAAAAGGTGCGTGGGTTTTTTTCTTATTATTCCCAATGGGTCCCCAACTACTCCGACAAAGCCCGCCCCCTCTTGAAAGCATCCTCTTTTCCGCTCTCTGCTGAGGCCCACGCCGCCTTCAAAAGCATTAAGCAGGCTATTGAGCGGGCCACGCTACAGGCAGTGGACGAGAACACTCCATTTCAAGTGGAAAGTGATGCGTCTGACTTTGCCTTGGCGGCCACCCTCAACCAGGTGGGGCGGCCTGTAGTTTTCTTCTCGAGGACCCTCCAAGGGCCCGAGATCAGACACTCCTCCGTGGAAAAGGAGGCCCAAGCCATCGTGGAGGCAGTGCGCCACTGGCGCCACTACCTAGCCGGCAAACGCTTCACCCTACTTACCGACCAGCGGTCGGTAGCGTTTATGTTTAATAATAAACAGAAGGGGAAGATTAAAAATGATAAGATTCTCAGGTGGCGGATCGAGCTCTCCACCTTCGAGTATGACATCATTTACCGGCCAGGGGCCCTTAACGAATCCCCCGACACCCTCTCACGAGGGATGTGTGCCAGCGCCACCGGGGATCGGCTACAGACCCTCCACAACGACCTCTGCCACCCAGGGGTCACGCGGCTGTTCCACTTCATAAAGTCTCGCAACTTACCCTACTCGATTGAGGAAGCTCGGTCTCTGACCAGGAACTGCCGCACTTGCGCTGAGTGCAAGCCTCGGTTCTACCGCACAGATAGAGCCCACTTAATCAAAGCTACACGGCCCTTTGAGCGGCTCAGCTTAGATTTCAAGGGCCCCCTCCCGTCAGTCGACCGCAATGTTTACTTCCTGAACATTGTGGACGAATACTCCCGTTTCCCATTTGCCTTCCCCTGCCCAGACATGACCAACGCCACGGTCATTAAATGCCTCAACAGCCTGTTCTGCCTGTTCGGTATGCCAAGCTACATCCACACGGCTAGGGGGGCGTCCTTCATGAGTGAAGAGCTACGCCAGTACATGCTGTCCAGGGGGATCGCCACGAGCCGTACCACCAGCTACAACCCCCAGGGTAACGGCCAGGTGGAGCGAGAGAACGGGACAGTATGGAAAGCAGTCACTCTAGCTCTAAGAACCAAGGGCCTCCCTATCTCCCGCTGGCAGGAAGTCCTCCCAGATGTGCTCCATTCGATACGGTCGCTATTGTGTACTGCCACTAGTGCCACGCCTCATGAACGAATGTTTGTCTTTCCCCGGAAATCCACCTCAGGCGTATCCATGCCGTCATGGCTCTCCACCCCAGGTCCGGTATTTGTACGAAGGCATGTGAGGGGCCACAAGACGGACCCTCTCGTGGAGTCAGTGCACCTACTCCACGCCAACCCCCAATACGCGTATGTCCGGCACGCCGACGGAAGGGAGGACACCGTGTCCATAAAAGACGTCGCCCCAGCCGGTAACGACAACAACCACGACAACAACAGCAACAGCGATCACAGCAACTCTTACCCACCCACTACTCTTTCATCACCCCCGGAAGAACATCGACCAACGGTGCCCCCACCAACTACCCCTTCAACAACCCTGGCGGCGCCCCCGGCAGAGACCCAGGAGGCCACCGGGGACACCCAGCCGACACCCGCGGCACCACGTCGGTCACAGAGGACTATCAAACCCCCGAACAGACTAAATCTATAGAAGGGGTGAACGTGATGAAATATGCCGTTCATCAGGCACTGTATTCTCTGTGTTCTCAGGCACTGTATTCTCTGTGTTTAGTTTAGTTTCAGTTTCATTTCCCCTCCGGTACTGTATTGTGTGTAGGGCTCCGCCCATACCTGGCCACTACTTAAGCAGGCTGCACTGTCTCACAGACAGTGCAGCAGATCTTTGGATGGGAGACACTTCTCCACTGTGTATTACTTTCTTAGTTAATAAAAGCCTTGCTTTGCTCCATTAACGTCGAGTCTCGGATTCATTGAGGCACATCACCCCCCATGGTGGAACAGCCCTTACATGATGCCCTGGGTTATCATCTCATGCCCCCCATGGTGGAACAGCCCTTACATGATGCCCTGGGTTATCATCTCATGCCCCCCATGGTGGAACAGCCCTTACATGATGCCCTGAGTCAAATGTGCATGTGTGTGACCAGAAAGGGCCATGGGTGCTTGCTGACAGATGGCCAGTGGGGCATAGCGCACCCTGTAACCATAAAGTCAGGTGCTAATGGAGGGATGCATAAGTTGGCATTAACTCCACTCACCCTCACGACCCGAGTGAGGTCGTTGAATTTCTTCCTGCACTGCACAGGGCTCCTGGTCGCCATGCTGCTGGAGTTGACCCTCTGAGAAACATCCCTCCAAGCTCGTCGGTAGTCCTTATGATTAGGCCTCCTGCCATTGTCGGGGTAGAGGACATCTCGCCGGCGCTCCACTGCGGCCACCAATTCCTCCAGAGACTCATTGGTGAAGTGCTCTGCTCTCTGCCTCACCCTCTCCATATGCTTCAAGTTTTTTGCGCCAGAGAAGGGCCTGCGCCGATTTGCAGGCCTACAAGGCGCAGAGTGTGGATGCTGGAGCTGCCTGACCCACCCCTTTAATAGCTGGCCGGCGCCTGGAAGTCTCGTGGTCATGAGTAATTGAGAGCACCTGTGCTGCGGCTGGATGCCCCGATATTGGGTTGCGCCGGCATGTTAGCGCCTTAGGTGCCCCGTGTAACGCCTGAACTCGCGCCTCAATCATCTTTGGGGCGCTGCAACCCAATATCGCACGAGGTGTCGATAAGTTGCGTCTGGCTATAAAATTTGCACTCCGCCAATTCTAACGCCCCAAACGGGGCTATACCCAATTTCTAGGCCCTTGTATCTTATGCTATGGAATGCTGCGCAAACATTCATTCTTCAACAGCATGAGAAAAACAAAATTCTTTGATCATTCATTTCATTGCTGCCCGTGCCTACAAAACAACACTGACTGCAGTTCAAAAGTAATTTATTGTCTGGAAGTACTTTGGGACATTCTGAGGATGTGAAACGTGCTATAAAATTTTAAGTTCTCCTTTATTAATTGTGCTAGTGACATCTAATGGCAGAACATGAATTTGGCACACTCCTGTTTCATTATTCTGACAGCTGTTCCGTTTACACAGTTTTAAACCTCTCTAAAGGTTGAAAATTTCCCTGGAGCTGCCCCTGCTCTGCTGCTGTAACTTTCCCAGAAGTGTGGAAGAAACCCCATTTACACGCATAAATGGGTTTTCAAATGGACTTCCAGTAAAGTTATGGCAAAGGAATGGGAGTGCCTTCAGGGAACTTCATGGCCTTATTTCACTGAAATGTTGACAGTCCATTGACTAGCTAGATGCTGACTGAACCTAACAGTGGTTGCTAGCAATAGCTAATTCATTCCCTTAAGTGGATTACTAACATTGTTTAATTAAAAGAATCATCTTATGTCTGGACAGCAAAAATAGAATTCACTTCTGTATGCAATCACACATCTCCTTTTAGAAATATTACACATGCAGGAAAACATGTTACATTTGAACAAATTATGGGCCACAAGTTTACAACATCCCATCCCAAAATAAATATGAAGAGAAACAAGATACATCCAGAATGTGTTGGCTGCTATTTTCATTATTGTATCGCTAACATTTTAAAAACATAAGAATTTAAGAAATAAGGGCAGGAGTAGGCCATTTGGCCCCTCGAGCCTGCTCCGACATTCAATATAATTATGGCTGATCTTCTACCTCAACTCCACTTTCCTGCACTATCCCCATATCCCTTGATTCCCTTAATTTTCAAAAATCTATCGATCTCTGTCTTGAACATACTCAACGACTGAGCCTCCACAGCCCTCTGGGGTAGAGAATTCCAAAGATTCACCACCCTCTGAGTGAAGAAATTTCTCCTCATCTCAGCCCTAAATGGCGGACCCCTTATTCTGAGGCTGTGACCCCTGGTTCTAGACTCCCCAGCCAGGGGAAACATCCTCCCTGCATCTACTCTGTCAAGCCCTGTAAGAATTTTGTATGTTTCAATTAGATCAGCTCTCATTCTTCTAAACTCCAAAGAATATAGGCCTAGTCTACTCAATCTCTCCTCATAGGACAATCACTCCATCCCAGGAATCAGTCTGGTGAACCTTCGTTACACTCCCTCTATGGCAAGTATATCCTTCCTTAGGTAAGGAGACCAAAACTGTACACAATACTCCAGGTGTGGTCTCATCAGGGCCCTTTACTGTGTTATTCTACAAATCCTGAACCAATACAACTTAAAGAAAACTGGAACCCCTTTTTAAAAAAGTCAAAAATTGAAATAAAATGCCATACCAAATAGACCCAAATATTAGTATCAGAATAAAGTGCTTTGATAAATCTGACAGCTATCATCAGCACAAGAGCTGCAGCAAAAAGAGAGTTAAATGAAATATATAATAAAACTTCAAAAAGTTAGCAACAATGCAACATTAAAATGCCCTTCTGAGTGTACTTAGTAATTATTATTATACTAATAATGATGAATTTCCCAGTGAAGGTTTTCAGCCAATTAGAAGTTGATTTTTAGCTGTGTTGCTCCTGTAAACATTCCTTAAACATTCACTCCCTGTACCACCGGCACACCGTGGCTGCAGATGGTACACACTAACAGGGAGTACCTTCACCACACGGACTGCAGCGGTTCAAGAAGGCGGCTCACCACCACCTTCTCAAGGGCAATTAGAGACGGGCAATAAATGCTGGCCTTGCCGGCGACGCCCACATTCCAGGAACAAATAAAAAAATCCTACCTCCACCTGACCTAATATCTCCTTATGTGGCTCAGTATCATGTGAAGCGCCTTGGGACGTTTGGCTATGTTTAAAGCGCTATATAAATGCAGTTGTTGTTATTGTCCATTATTAGAGAAATTATGAATGGAGCTGAACACGGTCGAGTCATTAATGAGCAGCCCCATTTCTTACCTTATGATAGAGAGAAACTGATTGATGAAGCAGCTGAAGCTCGTTGGGCCGAGGTTACTGCCCTGAGGAACTCTGACAGGGATGTCCTGGGGCTGAGATGATTCGCCTCCAACAACTATAAACATTATCCTTTCTGTCAGGTAATATTCCAGCCACAGGAGGACTTTCCCTTTGATCTGCATTGACCTAAGTTTTGCTGGAGCTCCTTGATGCTATATTCTGTCAAATGCTACCTTGATGTTGAGGGCAACTCATCTTACCCCACCTCCAGCATTCAGCTCTTGTGTCCATTCCAAATCAAGGCTGTGACAAGGTCTGGAGCCGAGTGGTTCTGGCAGAACCTGAACTGAACATTGACGAGCAGGTTATTCCTACACTATTGGTTATTTCTAGAGGCCAACATGTGTCTAGAGGGCCTGACACTCACTTTTTAACCTTGCCTGCAGCTTGATTTCTTCACCTGGATTTTGTTATTTGTTTCTTTACCCTACAGTCAGTTCCAATTGTGCATGCATGGCCTGGGGCTCCATTCTTTGTACGTGCATGATCTTTGACAGACCTATTTCTTTAATCATATACTCATCCCAAATCCAATGCACGTCTTAATATTCTCTGTTATTTTACAGCAATTTTTCATATGTGATTGAACCAGAGTTTCCACATCTTCCGTGCCTGTGCATTCTTCTAATACAAAGACAGACAGACAGCAATACCCACAAAGACAAATGTATTATCTTCTAGGATAATTAGGGTGCAAGCTGCTGTCCCAGAAATTCTGCTGTTTACACCAGAATTACACCCACTATAACTAAAGCCTGTAGAAAAGAGGAGTAAGTTGCCTGCATGACTTCAAACCAGGAGTGGTTGAGTTGACAGGCTTTGACTGTTTGCAGTCTTGATCTGAAACATCAGCTTTGACTGAACTGATTAGAAAAACCACTTGTGCTGCTAAGAAAGGATTCTGCAAACTGCCCTTCAGCAGCTTCAGGAAGGGAACTCTTTCTCTTCCCACCTTCTGTCACTGAGCCCTTACCATGCGGTTCACTATGGCCATTTATGTATTTTTGATGGAGGCAGAACAAGAGCAGAAGGAAGAGGAAATCGGAGAGGCATATAGGATAAAGCTACACCAAAGGAGAAGAAGACCAGCTAGAAGTTACCCTTTCACCAGTTTCTACAAACCACACCGCTCCCTTGATAATGTCTTAGACGAAGTCTGCTTAAGGAAGCAACAGTTCATTAAGGTGGTCTAGAAGAAAGTCTGTGCTGTTCTTAAACCTATCCTGGTGCTGTGCCAGGGTGCTACTGGAGAGCCAGGAATACCAGTGATACTTGGCTGAGCTGTGGTCCCAAGAGCCTCTTGGGACCAAGGTGGCTCTCAATGCAGAGAAGACTTTTGAACTGGTTGCATTACCACTTCAGCTGTGTGGGTAGCCTGTTCCTGTATCCTGCTACTTGCATGAGCAGGTATCTGGGGGAGCTGACTAGAAATATCACATGAGCTGTAACCAGGAGGGTGGACAGCATCATGAAGGCAGATTCTAGCCACACAACTTGTGTTGTGTTTTGTATCTGAGTGCTCACTGATCAGCAGAGGGTACACCTGATGGTATTAGTTGCACCCTGCAGCCCATGGCTGCAGTATGTACCATCTACAAGATGCACTGCAGCAACTCGCCAAGGCTTCTTCAGCAGCACCTCCCAAACCCGCGACCTCTACCACCTAGAAGGACAAGGACAGCAGGCACATGGGAACACCACCACCACCTCCAAGTTCCCCTCCAAGTCACACACCATCCTGACTTGGAAATATATCGCCGATCCTTCATCGTCGCTGGGTCAAAATCCTGGAACTCCCTCCCTAACAGCACTGTGGGAGTACCTTCACCATGCAGGCTGCAGTGGTTCAATAAAGCGGCTCACCACCACCTTCTCAAGGGCAATTAGGGATGGGCAATAAATGTCAGCCTTGCCAGCGACGCCCACATCCCATGAACTAATTTTTTTTTAAATGGAGCCGTAAAGCTCTCGGGCCAGTTAGCATTGTTCCCTCAAACGGTCCCCAAGTCCCAAAGGCCAGTGGTCAAAGTATACACTTTGGGTGCACTGATGAGTATAGAGGCCTCTTTGGCAGGAAGGACAGATTCAGGTGTTCATGGTGTGACCACCGGCTCTAGGATATTGGCACTGAGTGTAGAATTGGACTCTATATGATGCCTATGAAATGTCTGAGGTCGTTCGAGGTGGTCCTCACCACCTCTATATATGTGTGGTGCTCATTTGGCGTTCATCTATTAGAGAAAGAACCCAGAGACCTGAGCTCAAAAGGCACGGGTGTCAGGAAATGACTCCTGTGGAGGTTTTGCTCCCCAAGGTCAGAACCCACTTACTCCTTTGACTCCTCTGGCGCCATGAGGGTAATGAATGAAGGAGTGCCACCCACATGGAGAGACTGCAAGGAAGGGGCAGGGCAGCTGTAGCTTATCTTGGCTGCTCTGATGAGGTTGCAAAGTGTCTTCCTGCACTGTAAAGGAGTCCTGAGGTTCAAGGAGGTAGCAATCTGTAACACAGCTACCTCCCTCCATGTAATGCATATCATACTCACTGAGGGTCTCTGCCTCCCCGCCCCAACCCCAATCAGCCTATCCCTCCTGTACTGTAGTGCTTTTAGAAGAACATCCAGAGTCCCTGGCATTGACAGCTCTTCTTTAGGACCATGCTGCCATCTCATTGCCGAGGTTACCTGCTTCCTCCAGTGCCGCCATAACTTATTTAAGCAGCAGTAGGTCTCGCATCCTGTTGCTCCACCAGGTTTCCGCCTCTCCTTCAGCTATTATCCTCCCCACCGCACCACCCCACAACAGCCCCCCACCCCGCACCCCCCCCCCCCCGCCACCTCCTATCTAATAAACATTCAGGTCTATTTGGGGCCTAACTCCCACTTCTTCCCTGGTTTTCCACCAACACCCTCCTCCTCATAATATCATTTTTTTTTATTCGTTCATGGGATGTGGACGTCGCTGGCAAAGCCAGCATTTATTGCCCATCCCTAGTTGCCCTTGAGAAGGTGGTGGTGAGCCGCCTTCTTGAACCGCTGCAGCCCGTGTGGTGAAAGTAGTCCCAAAGTGCTGTTAGGGAGTTCCAGGACTTTGACCCAGCGATGATGAAGGAACGGCGATATACTTCCAGGTCAGGATGGTCTGTGACTTGGAGGGGAACTTGGAGGTGGTGTTCCCATGCACCTGTTGCTCTTGTCCTTCTAGGTGGTAGAGGTTGTAGGTTTGGGAGGTGCTGCTGAAGAAGCCTTGGTGAGTGGCTGCAGTGCATCTTGTAGATGGTACACACTGCAGCCACGGTACGCCGATGGTGGAGGGAGTGAATGTTTAAGGTGGTGGATGGGGTGCCAATCAAACGGTCTGCTTTGTCCTGGAAGGTGTCGAGCTTCTTGAGTGTTGTTGGAGCTGCACTCATCCAGGCAAGTGGAGAGTATTCCATCACACTCCTGACTTGTGCCTTTTAGATGCTGGAAAGGCTTTGGGGAGTCAGGAGGTGAGACACTTGCTGCAGAATACCCAACCTCTGACCTGCTCTTGTTGCCACAGTATTTATGTGGCTGGTCCAGTTAAATTTCTGGTCAATGGTGACCTCCAGGATATTGATGGTGGGGAATTTGGCGATGGTAATGCCGTTGAATGTCAAGGGGCGGTGGTTAGACTCTCGCTTGTTGGAGATAGTCATTGCCTGGCACTTGTGTGGCGCGAATATTACCTGCCACTTATCAGCCCAAGCCTGAATGTCATCCAGGTCTTGCTGCATGCCGGCATGGATGGACTGCTTCATTATCTGAGGAGTTGCGAATGGAACTGAACACTGCAGTCATCAGCGAACATCCCCATTTCTGACATTTTGTTGGAGGGAAGGTCATTGATGAAGCAGCTGAAGATGGTTGGGCCAGGACACTGCCCTGAAGAACTCCTGCAGCGATGTCCTGGGGCTGTGATGATTGACCTTCAACCACCACAACCATCTTACTTTGTGCTTGGTATGACTCCAGCCAGTGGAGCGTTTTCACCCCGATTCCCATTGACTTCAGTTTTACCAGGGCTCCTTGATGCCACACTCGGTCAAATGCTGCCTTGATGTCAAGAGCAGTCACTCTCACCTCACCTCTGGAATTCAGCTCTTTTGTCCATGTTTGGACCAAGGCTGTAATGAGGTCTGGAGCCAAGTGGCCCTGGCAGAACCAAAACTGGGCATCAGTGAGCAGGTTATTGGTGATTAAATGCTGCTTGATAGCACTGTCGACGACACCTTCCATCACTTTGCTGATGATTGAGAGTAGACTGATGGGGCAGTAATTGACCGGATTGGATTTGTCCTGCTTTTTGTGGACAGGAAATACCTGGGCTGTTTTCCACATTGTTGGATAGATGCCAGTGTTGTAGCTGTACTGGAACAGCTTGGCTAGAGGCACGGCTAGTTCTGGAACACAAGTCTTCAGCACAACAGCCGGGATGTTGTCACGGCCCACAGCCTTTGCTGTATCCAGTGTGCTCAGCCGTTTCTTGATGTCACATGGAGTGAATCGAATTGGCTGAAGACTGGCTTCAGTGATGGTTGGGACCTCAGGAGGAGGCCAATATGGATCATCCACTCGGCACTTCTGGCTGAAGATGGTTGCAAAAGCTTCAACTTTGTCTTTTGCACTCGTGTGCTGGGCTCCACCATCATTGAGGATGTGGATATTCATGGAGCTTCCTCCTCCCGTTAGTTGTTTAATGGTCCACCACCATTCACGACTGGATGTGGCAAGACTGCAGAGCTTTGATTTGATCCGTTGATTGTGGGATCGCATAGCCCTGTCTATAGCATGCTGCTTCTACTTTTTAGCATGCATGTAGTCCTGTGTTGCAGCTTCCCCAGGTTGGCACCGCATTTTTAGGTACAACTGGTGCTGCACTTGGCATGCTCTTCTACACTCTTTATTGAACCTGGGTTGATCCCCTGGCTTGATGGTAATGGTAGAGTGAGGGATATGCCCAAATATTGATTGGGATAATGCTCCAGTAAAGGGAAATGAAGGGGAGGAATTTCTGAAATGTGTTCAGGAGAATTTCCTTGACCAGTTTGTTCTTGGCCCAACCAGGAAGGAGGCACTGCTGGATCTGGTGCTGGGGAATGAGGTGGGCCAGGTCGACCAAGTGTCTGTGGGAGAACACTTGGGTACCAGTGATCATTGTATCATAAGATTTAGATTAGAAATGGAGAGGAGCAAGGAACAATCTAGAGTGGAACTTCTAAACTGGAATAGGGCTAACTTCAATGGAATGCGAAAGGATCTAGCCAGGCTAAAATGGATCCAAAGACTGACAGGAAAAACTGTGATGGAACAATGGGTGATCTTTAAGGAGGAGATGTTTGAAGTACAGGCTAGGTACATTCCAACAAGAGGTAAGGCTAAGGGAACTAAAGCAAGGGCTCCTTGGATGACGAGGGAGATAGAAAAGATGATGAAAAAGAAGGTGTATGATCAAGGGAGAACCAAACCAAATACAATAAGTTGAGAGGGGAAGTGAAGATGAAAATAAGATTGGCAAAGAGAGAATATCAGAGTAGAATGGCGGTTAACATAAAAGGGAACCCAAAAATCTTCTACCGGCATGTAAACAGTAAGCAGGTAGTAAGAGGCGGGGTGGGAACTATTAGGGACAAAGACAATGATATATGCTTAGAGGCGCAGGGCAAGGCTAGAAATACTCAATGAGAACTTTGTATCAGTGTTTACTAAGGAGGTGGATGCTGATAAAATAGAGGTAGAAGCGGAAAAGGAAGAAGCAATGGAAGGGGTGAAAATTGATAGACAGGATGTACTAGAAAGGCTGGATATGCTTAGGGTGGACAAGTCACCTGGTCCAGATGGCTTGCATCCCAGGTTGCTAAGGGAAGGAGGGAGGAGAAAGCGGAAGGGCTTGCCATAATTTTCCAATCTTCCCTAGATGCGGGAGAGATGCCTGAGGATTGGAAAGTGGCAAATGTGACACCGTTGTTCAAGAAAGGGTGTAAGGACAATCCTAGTAACTACTAATGGGCATTTGGAGAGGTTTAAGCTAATTAAGGAGAGCCAACGCAGACTGGTAAAAGGCAGATCATGTTTGACTAATCTAATTGAATTTTTTGATGAAGTAACAGGGAGGTTTGATGAAGGGAATGCAATGGATGTTGTCTACTGTAATGTGCGGGTTAGGTTGATTGGCTATGATAAATTGACCCTTAGTGTTAGGGGGATTAAATACGTGGGGTTACGGGGATCGGGTGGGATATGTGTCGGTGCAGGCTCGATGGGCTGAAATGGCCTCTATCTGCACTGTGGGGTTTCTGTGATTTCTGTGATATGTACCTTTAAGGGGAAAACTACTTTTTACAGCTCCTGCATACTGTAGTACCGGCAGTGACCACACCTGTATATAAACCCTGAGTAGTGATCTGTACAATTAGTTCTAGAGTAACCCTCATTCAGTAAACACCTGTTGAATCGTTCCCTGCAGTCTTTTGTCTGATTATTGAAGGACAAACATTAAGATACACGGATCTAACATTGGCGACGAGCAGATTCGAACCTACCTGCAACTCTGCATCACCTCCCAGGGATTCGCTCCTGGAGAACAGTGGGAGAAGGCCGAGTCCAGAAGCACGGGCATCGACCACGGGCAACCGCATAGTCATCCAGCGGAGATTTGAGCATCGTAGGGGAGGCTGTCGAGAGCCAGGCTTGGCTTTCCAGTCATGGTGGTCCAGCGGCACGGGCTGGCAACAGGTACTGTGCAGACCCTTCCCGGACAGCGACGGGCTGGAGCCCGACCGAGCGGCACAGAAAAAGGCCGAGCAGCATCGACGGGGGAGAGAGAGAGGGCAGAGCGCACAGGGTGCAGCCGGTGTTCAGGACCGAGCGGCGTCAACGGGGGAGAGAGTCGAGAGAGAGCAGAGCGCAGCCGGTGTTCAAGGGCCAAGCAGCGTCAACGGGGGAGAGAGGCGCGCAGGAAAACGTGCAGAGCGCAGCCGGTGTTCAAGGGCCGAGCAGCGTCGACGGGGGAGAGAGGCGCGCAGGAAAACGCGAAGCGCTGCCATTGCCACAAGGACCGCAGAGAGCGGCGTTGGCAGCAGTGCAGGAGCAGCGCACGAAACCCACAGGGCATCGCCATTTGCCACGAGGACCGCCGAGAGCGGCGTTGGCAGCAGCGCGGGAGACGCCATTTTAAGCCGCAGCGGGGAAGAAAGGAAAGTGCGGGAGACGCCATTTTAAGCCAGTCTAACCACACCCAAAAATGCCAAAGAGTGGCAGTATCACAGCATTCGACAATGAAGTCGAAGATTGGACAACATATGTCGAACGCATAGAAGTATACTGCAAGGCGAATGAAGTGCCAGATGACAAGAAACCGCTGGTATTGTTGAATTCAATGGGTGCAAAAACGTACAGCTTACTACGAAACCTAGTAACCCCAGAGAAGCCAGTAGAAAAGGATTTTGAAAACATAGTGTCAATCCTACAGGACCACTTAAACCCCACACCGCTGCTGATAGCAGAAAGATTTAAGTTTCACAAAAGGAACCAGCATAAAGATGAAAGTAATGCTGAGTATTTAACGGAACTGCGCAAGCTATCGAAACACTGCCAGTTTGGAACGGGACTAGCAGATACTTTAAGGGACAAGTTTGTGTGTGAACCCAGAAACGGCTTCTATCAGAAAAGGATCTTACGCTGGACAAGGCTTTCAGCGTTGCAGTATCACACAAGGCAGCAGCACGGGGCGCTGCAAAGATACAATGGAGACCGCAAGAAAATGGCACAAATGAAATGTCATACGGAACAGTGAAGTGCTATCGCTGCGGCAGAACAACACATGACCATAATGATTGCTGGTTCAAGGACAAAGTGTGCAGACAGTGTGGAAAAGTAGGACACATAGCAAGAGTCTGCAGGTCGGGAAAGAAAACCAGCAGCAAGAAATCTCCACAGGAGAAGTACAAGAAGGTACATAAGGTGACGGAGAGTAGTTCAGACGAACAGAAGAGTGATGCAGACTCCGGAAGCAAGGAGCTGGGTTGTCTGAAACTACATAATGTGATCAAAATGGAGGATCACCAAACTATCTGGGTCACGCTCAAGATAGCAGGAGTCCAAGTGAAAATGGAATTGGGCACAGGATCGGCCCTAACAGTCATAAACCGAAGGGACTACAAGCGGCTATTCTCACATATACCCTTGAGAGATATAAAGATTGTCTTGAAGACGTACATGGGGCAAAAAGTCTACCCCAAAGGAAAAATAAGGGTGAACGTTATATATAACGGCAAGGAAACACCAAAAATGGACCTATATTTATTGCCAGATGGAGGACCACCACTACTAGGACGTGAATGGATCCGGAAGATACAGCTAGATTGGCATTCCATACAGGCACTGACTGTGGCTGACAAAAAGGATGTCGACGTCACACCTGGGCAACTGTCAAAGATCCTAACTGACGCGAAAGAAGTGTTCCAGCAAGGACTCGGAACACTAAAAGGCATGACAGCGATGATTAAAATTGAAGAAAACGCAAGCCCAAAATTTTTTAAGGCCACACCGGCACCTTATGCAATCCGCCCAGCCATCAAAGCAGAGCTGGAGAGTCTGGAACGTTCAGGTGTACTGTCCAAGATAGACTGGAGCGAGTGGGCTACACCCATCATCCCTGTGATGAAAAAGTCGTTGAGCAGCATGCCTGGGGAACCAAGGAAGGTTCGCATCTGTGGGGACTTTAAGGTAACAGTGAACCCGGTCCTTCACACCGTACAATATCCACTTCCGCGGATTGAAGATATTTTCGCCTCGCTATCTGGAGGGAAACGCTTCACTAAGATTGATCTGGCCCAGGCGTATCTGCAAATGGAGGTAGAAGAAGCATCAAAAAAATACCTCACAATCAACACCCATAAAGGTCTCTACCAATACAACCGGCTGGTATTCAGGGTAGCATCAGCTCCGGCTATTTGGCAGAGGGCAATGGAACAAGTCCTGCAAGGGATCCCAGGGACCCAGTGTTATTTGGACGACATCCTGGTCATGGGCGAAAATGACAGTGATCACCTTGCCAACCTGGAGCAGGTGCTCACTAGATTGCAGGAATATGGGCTCCGAGCTAACCGCCCCAAATGCGAGTTTTTTAGAAAACAGATCTCGTATTGTGGTCACGTTATCGATAAAGAGGGGTTACATAAGTCCCCAGAGAAGATTGAGGCAGTAGTCAAGGCTCCAGCACCGGAAAATGTGTCACAACTGAGGTAGTTCCTCGGGCTGGTAAACTACTACCATAAGTTCTTGCCAAATTTGTCTACAATACTACACCCACTGAACACCCTACTGCAAACTGGGGTGCCATGGAAGTGGAGTGGCGAATGTAGACGAGCTTTCCAGAAGAGCAAAACACTAATCACATCGAAAGAGGTATTGGCCCATTACAACCCGGCATTACCAATTCGGTTGGCATGTGATGCGTCACCCTACAGCATTGGAGCGGTGCTGTCGCACAAATTCTCAGACAGCTCAGAGAGGCCAATAGCCTTTGCGTCACGATCACTAACCTCAGCCGAGCGTAACTACGCCCAGATTGACAGGGAGGCCCTCAGCCTAGTGTGGGGAGTGAAAAAGTTCAATCACTATCTGCACGGGCAGAAGTTCACCTTGCTGACTGACCACCAACCACTTGTCTCCATCTTTAATCCAAAGAAGGGCGTTCCGGTGATGACTGCGCAACGGCTTCAAAGATGGTCCCTTTTTCTAGGGGCGCACCAATATGAAATCGAGTATAAGGGCACGAAACAGCATGGAAACGCTGATGGGCTATCACGCCTGCCACTGCCTACTGCGGAGGAAGCACCAGCAGTGGATCCTGTCAAAATATTTCATTCGACTATAATTGAATGCTTGCCAGTAACTAACGCTGGTATAGAGAAGGAGACCCGAAATGACCCGACACCGTCTCGGGTGTATGATTTGACGGTGAAAGGATGGCCAGCACATGGCGACTCACTGTTGCCAGCATTCTCATCCAGAAGAGAACAGCTGTCAGTATGCCAGGGGACCTTGATGTGTCGATCCCGAGTGGTAATTCCACCCAAGTTAAGGGAGAGAGTGCTCAATGAGCTTCACGAAGGTCATCTGGGAGGGGTGAAAATGAAAAGCCTTGCCAGGGCTTATGTGTGGTGGCCAGGGATCGATCAGCAAATCGAGGACCTGACAAAGAGCTGCTCAGGATGCCAGAAGGTCCAAAATGCACCACCAAATGCCCCTCTACACCCATGGGAGTGGCCCTCATCTCCATGGCAACGGGTGCATATTGATTTTGCTGGTCCATTCATGGACTCAATGTTTTTAATAGCCGTGGATGCGCACTCGAAATGGCCTGAGGTGATCAAAATGTCCTCCACCACCACGGAGAAAACTATTGCAGTCCTACGGACCATTTTTGCCAGGAACGGCTTGCCAGAGCAGATTTGCTCTGATAACGGACCACAGTTTGTGTCCGAAGAGTTTCGAAGATTTATGAAAAGGAATGGGGTAAGGCATTACACATCCGCCCCGTATCATCCAGCCACAAATGGATTGGCTGAGAGGTTCGTACAAACCTTTAAGAAGGCAATAAAGGCTATGTACAATGACAACATTCCGCTGCAGCACAAGGTGGACAATTTCCTGTTCGCCTACCGGAATGCGACACATGCAGTCACCAACCAGGCCCCAGCCATGATGTTCTTTAACCGAAGGTAAAGATCTCGTCTGGATTTGCTCAGACCAAACGTATGAAGAGATGTTGAGAGTAAGCAATTCCAGCACATCCATGAGAAGCCAACAAGGAGCTTCAATGTAGGGCAACCAGTCTTGGCCCGCGACTACCGAACAGAAAAATGGCAGCCAGGAACGATATGCACACGGTAGGGCCCACTAATGTACACAGTGGACGTTGGGGAGAGCATCGTGAGACGCCATGCTGACCAGATCCTAGAGTCACAGGAACAAGTCAACCCCATGCCTCGCCCATACGTACCTGGTGATGAACCCGACGTACAGGTAGCATCTACCCCAGAAACAGTAGCATCGGAAGCTGATGAACCAACCGACGACAGGGGGCCAGAATCGCCTCCGCACCAAGAGCAAGACACTCGGGAAAGGCGCTATCCAGAAAGGATCAGGAAGCCTCCCCAAAGACTGAATTTATAAATAGACTATTTTCAGCTAATGTTGCATGTTAAAAGTGTTAATTGTAATTAGTTTGATATTTAATTGTTAAATGAGCGTTATGGTACTGTTAATCTAAAAGGGGAGGAATTGTAATGTATGTACCTTTAAGGAGAGAACTACTTTTTACAGCTCCTGTATACTGTAGTACCGGCAGTGACCACACCTGTATATAAACCCTGAGTAGTGATCTGTACAGTTAGTTCTGGAGTAACCCTCATTCAGTAAACACCTGTTGAATCGTTCCCTGCAGTCTTTTGTCTGATTATTGAAGGACAAACATTAAGATACACGGATCTAACATCTACATGGATTTTAGGAAGGTGTTTGACAAAGTACCACATAGAAGGCTGTTTAACAAAATTGAGGCTCATGGAATAGGTGGGTCAGTGACAGCTTGGATAAGGAATTGGCTTAAGGACAGAAAACAGTGAGTTGTGGTAAATGGCTGTTTCTCAGTGTGGAGGATGGTAGACGGTGGTGTTCCCCAAGGGTCAGTGCTGGGGCCACTGCTTTTTTTGATATATATAAATGACTTGGATATTAGAATACAGAGTAGAATTTCTAAATTTTCCAATGACACCAAACTTGGGGCCATGGCAAACAGTGAAGATGGTGATATCGATCGACTGCAACAGGACATAGAAAGGCAAGCAGAATGGGCAGACAAGTGGCAGATGGAATTTATTACGGAGAAGTGTGAGGTGATGCTTTCTGGCAGAAGGAACAGAGAGAGGCAATGTACACATAATGGCACAGTTTTAAAAAGTGTGCAGGGACAGAGGGAGCTGGGAGTTAATGTGCATCGGTCCCTGAAGGTGGCGGGACATATTGAGAGAGTGGTTAGCAAAGCATATGGGATCTTGGGCTTCATAAATGGAGGTATTGAGTACAAAAGTAGAGCAGTTATGCTGAACCTTTATAGAGCGCTGGTTAAGCCACAACTGGAGTATTGCGTCCAGTTCTGGTCACCACACTTTAGGAAGGATGTGAAGGCCCTTGAGAGGGTGCAGAGGACATTTACCAGAATGGTTCTAGGGATGGGGGATCTTAGCGCCATGACAGGTTGGAGAAGCTGGATTTGTTTTCATTAGAGCAAAGGAGGTTGAGGGTTGATTTGATAGAGGTGTACAAGATTATGACGGGTTTGGATAGGGTAGACAGAGAAAGGTTGTTCCCACTAGTTGATGGTACAAGGACTAGGGGCACACTTTTAAGCTTTTGGGCAAGAGATACAGGGGCAATGTGAGGAAAAACTTTTTTATGCAGTGAGTGGTGATGACCTGGAACTTGCTGCCGACGGAAGTGGTGGAAGTGGAGACAATCAATGTTTTCAAGGGGTGACTGGATAGGCACTTGAGGGAAATAAACTTGCAGGGCTACGGGGATAGAGGGGGGAGTGGGACTGACTGGATTGCAGACTCGATGGGCCGAATGGCCTCTTTCTGTGCCGTTATGACTCTATGACATTATGCCCGGCCATGAGGTTACAGATTGTGCTGGAATACAATTCTGCTGCTGCTGATAGCCCACAGCGCCTCATGGATGCCCAGTTTTGAGCTGCTAGATCTGTTCTGAATCTATTCCATTCAGCACGGTGGTAGTGTTGGCTGCTCGAGGAACTCCGGCTCCGTGTTGAAGAGCTGGAGTCCGAGCTTCAAACACTGAGACACATCAGGGAGGGGGAGAGTTACCTGGACTCTGTGTATCACGAGGTATTCACACCAATTAGATTAATTAATTCAGATGTAGACCGTGGCCAGGGTCAGGATGGTGTGACTAGAAGTGAGGCAGGTACGGGGATCCAGGAGGTAGTGTTGGAGGAGCCGCAGCCCTTGCACTTGTCCAACAGGTTCGAGGCTCTTACTCCCTGTGAGGATGGGAACAGGGACTGCGGGGAGGATGAGCAACCTGACCACAGCACCGTGGAGCAGGGGGCCATTCAAGTGGGGGGGAGTTAAAAGAAATGTTGTAGTGGTAGGGGATAGTATCGTTAGGGGGATAGATAGAGTTCTTTGCAGCTGAGAGCGAGAGTCCCGAAGGCTGTGTTGCCTGCCCAGTGCCAGGGTTAAGGACATCTCCTCTGGACTGGAGAGAAATTTGGAGTGGGAGGGGGAGGATCCAGTTGTCGTGGTCCATGTTGGTACAAACGACATAGATAGGACAAGGAATGAGGTTCTGCTGAGGGAGTTTGAGCAGCTAGGGGCCAAATTAAAAAGCAGAATCATAAGGGGAATAATCTCTGGATTATTACCTGAGCCACGAGCGAATTTGGCTAGGACAAATAAAATTAGAGAGTTAAATGCGTGGCTCAAAGACTGGTGTGGGAGAAGTGGGTTTTGCTTCCTGGGACACTGGCACCAGTACTGGGGCAGGAGGGAGCTGTTCCGTTGGGACGGGCTTCACTTGGCCAGTGCTGGGACTAGAGTCCTGGCAGATCATATAACTAGGGCTGTAGAGAGGGCTTTAAACTAACTAGTGGGGGGGAGGTTCCTAGAGAGCAAATAATAAAAATGACAACAGAGAAGGTCATAGACTTAGGTAGCAGTGGGGAAATTAAAAACCAGAGCGTGTCAGGAAGGGGCAGAAGGTATGGAGTAAAAGGCAAAGTAATAAAAAGGGCAAAAGCAGGAACTAAGTGTCACAAAACATATTTGAAAGTTCTCTATCTGAATGCACGTAGCATTCGTAACAAAATAGAAGAGTTAATGGCACAAATAAGTACATATGGGTATGATCTTGTGGCCATTACAGAAACATGGCTGCAGGGTGACAATGCCTGGGAATTAAACATACCAGGTTATTTAACGATCAGGAAGGACAGGCAGGAAGGAAGGGGAGGTGGGGTGGCTATGTTAATAAAGGAAGGAATCACTGTAATACAGAGAAATGATATTGGGTCAAAAGATCAGGATAATGAAACAGTTTGGGTGGAGGTAAGGAATAATAAGGGGAAAAAAACACTAGTGGGCGTAGTCTATAGGCCTCCGAACAGTTGCAACTCTGTTGGACGGAGTATCAATCAGGAAATAGTTGAGGCTTGTAATAAGGGAACATCTATAATTATGGGGGATTTTAACTATCATATTAATTGGACAAATCAAATTGGGCAGGGCTGCCTTGAGGATGAGTTCATTGAGTGTATTAGGGATGGGTTTCTTGAGCAGTATGTAACTGAACCAACCAGGGGGCAAGCAACCTTAGATCTGGTCCTGTGTAACGAGACAGGATTAATTAAAAATGTCCCAGTAAAGGATCCCCTTGGAATGAGTGACCATAACATGGTTGAATTCCATATTCAATTAGAGGGTGAGAAGGTTGGATCTCAAACAAGCGTGCTAAGCTTGAATAAAAGAGACTATGAAGGTATGAGAGCGGAATTGAGTAGAGTGGATTGGGAAAATAGATTAAAGGGTAAGACGATACATGATCAGTGGTGTACATTTAAGGAGTTATTTTACAACTTCCAAAACAAATATATTCCACTGAGAAGAAAAGGGTGTAAAAGAAAAGACAGCCATCCGTGGCTAAGTAAAGAAATTAAGGATAGTATTCGACTAAAAACAAGGACATATAAGGTAGCCAAATCTAGTGGGAGGATAGAGGATTGGGAAAACTTTAAAAGACAGCAAAAAATAACAAAAAGATTGATTAAGAAAGGGAAGATAGATTATGAAAGTAAATTAGCAAAAAATATAAAAACAGATAGTAAGAGTTTTTATAGTTATATAAAAAGAAAAAGGGTGGCTAAAGTAAATGTTGGTCCCTTAGAGGATGAGACCGGGAAATTAATGGTGGGAAATATGGAGATGGCAAAAACACTGAATGAATATTTTACATCAGTCTTTACAGTAGAAGACACTAAGAATATCCCAACACTGGACAAACAGGGGGCTATAGGGGGGGGGAGGAGCTAAACACGATCAAAATCACTAAGGAAGTGGTACTCGGTAAAATAATGGGACTCAAGGCGGATAAATCACCTGGACCTGATGGCTTACATCCTAGGGTCTTGAGGGAAGTGGCGGTAGGAATTGTGGATGCATTGGTAATAATTTTCCAAAACTCCCTGCACTCGGCAAAGGTCCCGGCAGACTGGAAAACTGCTAATGTAACACCCTTATTTAAAAAGGGCAGTAGACAGAAGGCTGGAAACTATAGACCGGTTAGCCTAACATCTGTGGTAGGTAAAATTTTGGAGTCCATTATTAAGGAGACAGTAACAGGACATTTGGATAATCATAATTTAATAGGACAAAGTCAACATGGTTTTATGAAGGGGAAGTCATGTTTGACAAATTTGCTGGAGTTCTTTGAGGAAGTAACATATAGGGTGGATAAAGGGCAACCAGTGGACGTAGTGTATTTAGACTTCCAAAAGGCATTTGACAAGGTGCCACACAAAAGATTATTGCTTAAGATAAAAAATCACGGGATTGGGGGTAATATTCTGGCATGGATAGAGGATTGGCTAACAGAAGGCAGAGAGTTGGGATAAATGGTTCATTCTCAGACTGGCAATCAGTAACTAGTGGTGCTCCGCAGGGGTTAGTGCTGGGTCCCCAACTCTTTACAATCTATATTAACGATTTGGAGGAGGGGACTGAGTGTAACATATCAATGTTTGCAGATGACACTAAGATGGGAGGGAAAGTAGTGAGTGAGGAGGACATAAAAAACCTGCAAGGGGACATCGACAGGCTAAGTAAGTGGGCAGAGATTTGGCAGATGGAATACAATACTGGAAAGTGTGAGGTTATGCACTTTGGCAGGAAAAATTGTAGAGCAAGTTATTATCTTAATGGCAAGAAACTGGAAAGTACTGAAGTACAAAGGGATCTGGGGGTCCTGGTGCACAAAACTCAAAAGGTTAGTATGCAGGTGCAGCAAGTGATTAAGAAGGCCAATGGAATGTTGGCTTTCATTGCTAGGGGGATAGAATATAAAAATAGGGAGGTATTGCTTCAGTTGTACAAGGTATTGGTGAGACCGCACCTAGAATACTGCGTACAGTTTTGGTGTCCATACTTAAGAAAGGACATACTTGCTCTCGAGTCAGTACAAAGAAGGTTCACTCGGTTAATCCCGGGGATGAGGGGATGGACATATGAGGAGAGATTGAGTAGATTGGGACTCTACTCATTGGAGTTCAGAAGAATGAGAGGCGATCTTATTGAAACATATAAGATTGTGAAGGGGTTGGATCGGGTGGATGCGGGGAAGATGTTCCCGATGATGGGTGAAACTAGAACTAGGGGGCATAGTCTTAGAATAAGGGGCTGCTCTTTCAAAACTGAGATGAGGAGGAACTACTTCACTCAGAGGGTGGTAGGTCCATGGAATATGCTGCCCCAAAAAGCTGTAGAAGCTACATCATTACATAAATTTAAAACAGAAATAGACAGTTTCCTAGAAGTAAAGGGAATTAAGGGTTACGGGGAGCAGGCAGGAATTTGGACATGAGTCTAGGTTCGGATCGGTCATGGCCCTGTGGGTAGCGGAGCAGGCCCAGGGGCCGTGTAGCCTGATCCTGCTCCTATTTCGTGTGTCTAATTCTGTTAGATTCAGGAGATGGTTCTGTGATAGTGGATTGGCGGTTAGGATCAGATCAGCCATGATCTTATTGAATGGCGGAGCAGGCTCGAGGGGCCGATTGGCCTACTCCTGCTCCTATTTCTTATGTTCTTATGTAACTCGATGGAGGGTGCTCTCAGTGTAAAGACGGGACTTTGTCTCCACAAGGTCTGTGCGGTGGTCACTCCTAGCAATGCTGTCATGGACAGATGCATCTGCGACAGATAGATTGGTGAGGACAAGGTCAAGTCGGTTTTTCCCTCTTTTTGGTTCTCTCACCGCCTGTCGCAGGCCCAGACTGGCAGCTATGTCCTTCAGTACTTGGCCAGCTCGGTCGGTAATGGTACTACCGAGCCACTCTTGGTGATGGACATTGAAGTCCCCCACCCAGTGTACATTCTGTGCGCTTGCTACTCTCAGTGCTTCTTCCAAGTGGTGTTCAACATGGAGGAGTACTGATTCATCAGCTGAGGGAGGGCGGTAGGTGGTAATCAGCAGGAGGTTTCCTTGCCCATGCTTGACCTGAAGCCACGAGACTTCATGGGGTCCGGAGTCAATGTTAAGGACTCCCAGGGCCACTCCTTCCTGACTGTATACCACTGTGCCGCCACCCCTGGTGGGCCTGTCCTGCCGGTGGGACAGGACATACCCAGGGATGGTGATGGAGGAGTTTATTAAGCCCAGAAATTCGGGTCTCCACGGGTGAGTACGCACGGGGTACTCACCTGTAGGCCCAATGGAAATGCCGGTTTCCTGCATGCACTGCGCATGCACGGGAAACCGGCACTTCCGTTCCCCTGAAAGAAGGGGTTCAAAGGTCGAACGCGTGCGCGGGAGAGGCTGCGCGTGCGCATTGAACTTATGTTTTTTCTGCAGGTTTTCCTGGGAGGGTAAGTCTCCAGAAGTTAGACATTTAAAAAGCAGTCGCAAGGCCTGCTTTTTACAAGGTAAGTGGTGAATTAATTAAAATTAAAACATTTTTTCCACAGGTTTATTATTTTTAAATACTTTAAAGAAAGGTAAGTTTATTTTTAGCCCCATTAGAAAATAAAATTATTTTTTTCAAAAATTTAAATTATTGTTTAAAATAGTTATTTCATGTAATTTATAGTTTATTTTAAAAACGTGATTTAAAAAAAATTTATTTGAAGATTTAGTGATGTTTTGGGGCTTATTCTGTCAAACTTATGAATGAAGCATTCCCTGCTCCGATTGGCTCCCCATGGCCCACGTGATCTCAGAGGACGCATCGAACTAACTGTGCCCCTGAGATACGCAAGCACTGCGCGCCGGCAGTTGGAGGAGGCCCAGGATCGCAATTCCACGGGGGCCCACAGCACAATGGCCGGCGCGCAAGGTAAGTGCAGGTCGGGGGCTTACACCCGCAGGAAGCCCTCGACCCAAATTTCTGGGCCATTGGCTGAAAGGTATGATTCTGTGAGTATGACTATGTCAGGCTGTTGCTCGACTAGTCTTTGGGACAGCTCTCCCAATTTTGGCACAAGATGTTTGTGAGGAGGACTTTGCAGGGTCGACTGGGCTGGGTGTGCCGTTATCATATCCGTAGCCAATGCTGAGGTCGATGCCGGGTGGTCCGTCCGGTTTCATTCTTATTGTTTTTTGTAACTTTTTTTTACAACTGAGTGGCTTGCTAGGCCATTTCAGAGGGCAGTTAAGAGTCAACCACAATGCTGTGCATCTGGAGTCACATATAGGCCAGACCAGGTAAGGACGGCAGACGGCAGACATTAGTGAACCAGATGGGTTTTTACGACAATCCGATACTTTCATGGTTACCATTACTGATACTAGCTTTTTATTCCAGATTTATTTAATTAACTGAATTTAAATTCCCCATTATTAGTCCAGTAATATGACCACTGTGCTAGCATTCCCAACATCACTATGCTACCGTTCCTGACTGGATTTAATCTGAATTTTAACAGCTTGCACGTCTTTCTATTTTTAAATTAGCTGACCCCACTACGTAGAGTGGGGTAAATGCTGCAGCCACATGGTGGGCAGATGCCCCACACTGCCTCACTTCACACAGTGCTGTTGTGCCACTGAAACATCAGGCCCTTAGATTTGATGAACTCACACTCCTAACATGACATTTACATTGTGAATTGAGACACAGCATTGTGCAGGCTTTTCCCTCCATTTAAATGAATGGATGGAAAATCCTGTGGATGGTCTGAACTCCACAACTGAATTCCCAAAACTCACTTGCGACACATGAAGCTGACTTGCGACACAAAGAGTGCAAATTCATAACATTTACCGTATAAAGTGCATTGAAGACACAAAATAAAATTAACAGTCAGCAATGATGAGAACAGAAACACACCATGGAGATGAGTGGGAGTCTTCTCCCCTTGCTGGCCAGTGACAGGAAATAAGTGAATATTCACAGGAGGCAGACTACTTTTGCATGCATAAAACAAGCAAAGAGACTATTAATTCTATACAAGAGGTTGTTTTAATAAAAGTGTCAGTCCTATAGGTTTTCTCCCACTTCCTATGGGGAAGTGACTGGCCTCCACCCAGCAATTGCTTGGGGTGGTACATTTAAATTCAGGAGCTCACTCTGTGGGAAATCATGGGCACTGACCCACGCTCCATCACTTTGTCATGTAGTGTGTTGAAACATTCCTGAGATAGACCCTTGAGCAAGACACTGCTTGGTATTGCGGCCCTTTATACAAACACTGCTGTATGCTCTATATTATTATGGGACACTTGAGAACCATGTGGATCCACTTCTCAATTCACTATATTCTTTGAATTTTTTAAAAAACTGCAACCTTGATATATTGTTATATTTTGTACAAAATTGCTGCTGCAGAGAACCTCTGGAAATGTCACCATGGCTGAATCTATTATGGAAAACCACAGCAATGGAGAAAATTACATACTTTCTGAGATTTAATCTGAAACTCTTACAGAAACTATGACAACCATTATTTAACTTTTATAATCACCCTACTATAGCAAAGATATTGTGCAATACAGTACTAATTTTATATAGTTGCTTTATTAGGTAAATATATATTTACAGGCATATAGCAATTAGTTTGCTGGCTCAAATACAAGAATTCTTTTTTTAATGACACCTGTATTAAAACTAAATAAAAGCTACAATTTTCTTTTTAATCCATGCCTGGCCATGAAATATAGGCCTAGAAATTCAGTTAAGGCCCGCCAGCAGGCTAACGCCCAAAAGTTAGCGCTGTGCGCGGAGCCAGGTGCGCCCGTCAGATATTCGGCTTTTGCGCCCCAAGTCGGAACCGGGCGCTATTCCAGGGTGTGCCCGCCCCCGCTTGAGGCGCTGAAACTGAATTTCTGCGCTGTAGGCCCCGCTGCGCCACCCGCTGCGGAGCGGCAGGCTGCGGTACTGCAGGCCTCCTCCTTCTCTTAAGGGGGAGGTGCCTGCAACAGCGAGATCGCCGCTGGATTGTGCCGGCAAATGAGCCCGGCACCACGGAGAAGTGCCGGGCTCGCGGAAAGCAGCCGGCAATGCCGCGGGGGGGGGGCGGTGGAGGAGGCCGGGGAAGGAGGTGCGGGCAGGCAGCCGCCGAAAAAGTGGCCGGCCGCACCTCCACCTTAAAGCGCCCCAGTAGCGCAGCAGTACGGCCCCGTTTTTCAATCGCTGTTTGCGGCCGCTGCAGAAGAGGCGGCCGCAACTAAATATGGGGTTTGGGCCGGAAGCGGGGCGGAACCGGGGCACTGCGCACACCGATGACGTCATCGGTGTCGGCGCAGCACTACCGGCTACCGCCGCCATTACCGCAGCGCTGAATATCAGCGCACCCTCTTACACTGGCGCAGAAACCCTATTTGGGCGGTAACTGGGCGCAAAGCCCACTGAATTTCTAGCCCATAGTTTTCAAAGTTTTATATATTGATTTAACACATTGAGGTGTCAGTTGTGGCTCAGTGGTAGCACTTGTGATTGTGAGTCAGAAAGTTGCGTGTTGAAGTCCCACTCCAGAGACATGAGCACATAAAGCTAGGCTGACACTCCAGTGTAGTACTGAGAGAGTGCTGCAATGTCGGAGGTGCCGTCTTTCAGATGAGACGTTAAACCAAGGCCCCGCCTGCCCTTTCATGTGGATGTAAAAGATCCCATGACACCATTCGAAGAAGAATTGGAAAATTTCCCCAGTGTCCTGGCCAATATTTATCCCTCGACCAACATCACTAAAGCAGATTATCTGGTCATTATCGCATTGCTGTTTGTGGGACCTTGCTGTGCTCAAATTGGCTGCCATAGAAATATAGAAACATAGAAGATAGGAGCAGGAGTAGGCCATTCGGCCCCTCGAGCCTGCTCCGCCATTCAATGAGATCATGGCTGATCATCCAAACTCAGTATCCTGTCCCTGCCTTCTCCCCATATCCCTTGGTCCCTTTAGCCTTAAGAAATATATCTAACTCCTTCTTGAATATATTTAATGAATTGGCCTCAACTGCCTTCTGTGGTAGAGAATTCCACAGGTTCACCACACTCTGGGTGAAGAAATTCCTCCTCATCTCTGATGGCTTACCCCCTTATCTTTAGACTGTAACCCCTGGTTCTCGACTCCCCCGCCATCGGGAACATCCTTCCTGCATCTAGTCTGTCTTGTCCTGTTAGAATATTATAATGTTTCCTACATTACAACAGTAACTACACGTCAAAAGTACTTCATTGGCTGTGAAGCGCTTTGGGATGTCCTGAGGTCATGAAAGGCACTGTATAAATGCAAGTCTTTCTTTCTATTAACTACTTAATCTTTGCTGTGGCTGTCTGTGACACAATTGAAAGCCACTTATCATGTTCAAGTATTGCATCACACTCCTGGCCTGTTGCTATTTGTAATGAGATTCTACTGTATGTTTTTCCACTAGTTTAAACTTGTTCTATATATTCCTCTTGATTCAGTGTTTATTGCTTTTATTTAATTTAATTTAATTTCTTCAGCTCCAGTGCACCTCAGTGATTTACATGATTTGAGTAATTTCAGAACTAATAACTTTCTGACTTGGCACTTCTGACGGGAAGCAGTGCCCGCTGGCAGAACATATTGGAAATGTTGGTTCACGCTGTGTATCATTTTCCAATCATTCAAATTAACAACTTGTTTTTCTATAGCGCCTTTCAGGCTCACTTTGCGCCTCGTAGAAGTTGAATTTCTACCAATGCTTAACATCCAGGCAATAAAGACAAAAATCTACCCAATAGCTTTTACTTCCCCGTGAGCAATACAACATGAGATGCACTAGTAGTAAAATACACACAAGGGTTTTCTTTCCTTTGTGTTCCCTT
The DNA here is from genome assembly GCF_052327205.1 of Somniosus microcephalus. NCBI lineage: Eukaryota > Metazoa > Chordata > Chondrichthyes > Squaliformes > Somniosidae > Somniosus > Somniosus microcephalus. The sequence goes on from NC_141000.1 coordinate 82,136,128, forward strand.
ATTGATACCACTCCACAATTAGGCAATGTAATGCAATGTTGTAAAGGTTGAGTCGATGAAACCAGTTTTTAAAAATGTCTTTACTCCTCCTGCTCAATGGTTAGGCCAAGAATTAGTAAAACTTACTCCAAAGCGGCGGTAGGTGAGTTTGTGTGACTGAAAATCCTGGCATTGAGAAAAACGAATGGGTTTGGTTCAAGCCCAACTCCAGAGACTTGAGCGCAAAATCTAGGCTGACACTTCAGCTGCAGTACTGAGGGAGTGCTGCACTGTCGAAGGTGGCATCCTTCAGATGAGCCATTAAACTGAGGACCCGTCTGCCCTCTCAAACAGATGTTAAAGATCCCATGACACTATTTCGAAGAAAAGCAGGGGCGTTCTCCCCGTTGTCCTGGCTAATAATTTTCCCTCAACCAACATCACTAAAACAGAATATAATTGCTGTCTGTGGGACCTTACTGTGCGCAAATTGGCTGCTGCATTTCTTACACTACAACAGTGACTACACATCAAAAGTACTTCATTGGCTGTAAAGCACTTTGGGACATCCTGAGGTCGTGAAGGGCGCTATATAAATGCCAGTCTTTCTTCTATACGACCTACTCAGAATGTGATGTGAAGAACAACTGCTGACACCACAGATGGGATATTAGAGACAGATATTGATATAATGGTGAGCAGGGGTAGGGAAGACATTATGGAGTGGATTAAATTGGAACTTAGTGATGTTAGGTACAAATGTTTGTGTCAGTTTGAAAATCTAAGTGCCTGACTAACCTAGAATCCCGTGCATTTACCTTTTCCTGGTACTCGTACTTTCTTGCATGCATCAATGTGGCTGAATAACAACAGTCACTAAATTCCAAAAATAATTCATTGTATAAAACACTTTAAGATGTTTCAATAGAATAAGGTGTTATATAAATGCCAGTAATATTATTATTTATAACAACATTAAATGTATGGTATGAGTATGCCAACGCTTTTCTTTCAGTATATTTTAGGTTTATTGAACATTGAGCCTTACGCAGAACTGCCTCGAGGGTTTAACTGGGTTTCTACTGTATCAGATCTATAACAAAGTCTCACAGAGTATTTCAAACCACTGGTGATCTCCCAGGGTGGCTTCAGCCTCCCAGTCCCAGCCAGATGTCTGTCAATCAGGCCCACCCTGTCAACCCAACAGTGAAGCTCAAGCTTTTGACATTGTCTGGCACAAGATGGTGTCAGGTCTGTTGTGCATTAAGCACATGCACAAGGGTATCAGATGCCTCTATTGGAGCGTCTGACTCTGTCAAATGGTTATGTTTGTGCAGGTGGTCGTTCCCCACCAGATTCTGAATAATTCAGATGGCGAAGAAAGCAAAGTTCAAAAACTGTGCACCAAAGAAGGTCAGATTGGTGAGTGACATGTTTGTTTAGATACTAATCCTCTTCTCCAGAATTAACCCTTTGAGAACATAATAACTTTCACAAAACTATCTGTCAAAACCTTTACCAAATAACATATAAAAAAATGGAATTAGGAATTTTTACCAATAAAATTGAACAAACGCATGTTCATGAGATTGTAAAATATATATATATTTGCTGTAACCCACCAGAATTTATTACTGTTGTTTTATTTATTATTACTGTATTTCTATTAGTATTTTATCATTGTTATGCCGTATTTATTCCAATGTTGGGAGGACTCGTAAAAATCAACATTTCATTGTGCAGTACACACGTCTGCTGCATATATGACAAATAAAATTGAATAGAATTGGGGTGGGGGGGGGAGTAGAATAAAATGATCAGTTTTGTATTTTGTGGGCTTTGTATGTTTGAGGTCTGCACAGCTGATTCAAACAAGGTGGGTATTACATCTTTTGTCTTATTACTAGCTGATTCAAACAAGATGTGCATTGTACAGTGCCATACAAGATCATCTGTCTTAGTAATAGCTTTTATGTCAGCCTCAAGCAGAGACACAGATGGAGGGCAGTGCACCTCCCAACGAAGAGATATACATAAAGGTACAAATAAAGGGAAACATTCTGTTTTTTCTTTCTCTCCTTTATATGCCTCCCCTTCAGACATTGTAAGAGACATCTCCAACCTCCCTTTCCCTTCAAAGCCCTTGAGCATGTTGTCACCTCCCAAATCCATGCCCATCTTTCCTGGAACTCTACGTTTGAATCCCTCCAATCAGGTTTCCGCCCCGTCACAGTACCAAAACGGCTCTTATCAAAGTCACAAATGACATCCTATGTGACTGTGACAAAGGTAAACTATCCATCCATGTCCTTCTCGACCTGTCTGCTGCCTTTGACATGGTTGACCACTCCATCCTCCTCCAATGCCTCTCCACCGTCATGCAGCTGGGTGGGACTGCACTCGCCTGGTTCCATTCTTATCTACCTAATCGTAGCCAGAGAATCACCTGCAATGGTTTCTCTTCCCGCTCCCACATCGTTACCTCTGGTGCTCTCTAAGGATCTATCCTTGGCCTCCTCCTATTTCTCATCTACATGTTGCCCTTCAGCGACATCATCCGAAAACACAGCGTCAGTTTCCACATGTACGCTGACGACACCCAGGTCTACCTCACCAGCACCTCTCTCGACCCCTCCGCTATCTCGAAATTGTCAGGCTGCTTGTCCAACATCCAATACGGCACAAGCAGAAATTTCCTCCAACTAAAAATTGGGAAAACCGAAGCCATTGTCTTCTGTCCCCATCACAAACTCCATTCCCTAGCCACCGACTCCATCCCTTTCCCTGGCAACTGTCTGAGGCTGAACCAACCTTGCCGTCATATTTGACCCTGAGGTGAGCTTCCGACCACATATATGCACCATCACTAAGACCACCTAATTCCACCTCTGTAACATCTGCCCCTGTCTCAGCTCATCAGCTGCTGAAACCCTCAACCATGCCTTTGCTACCTCTAGACTTGACTATTCAAACGCACTCCTGGCCAGCTTCCCACTTTCTACCCTACGTAAACTTGAGGCCATCCAAAACTCTGCTGCAAGTGTCCTAACTCACACCAAGTCCCATTCACCCATCACCCCTGTGCTCACTGACCTACATTGGCTCCTGGTTAAGCAACGCCTCAATCAAAAAATTCTCATCCTTGTTTTCAAATCCCTCCATGACCTCACCTCTCCCTATCTCTTGTAACCGCCTCCAGCCCCACAACCCCCCAAGATATCTGCGCGCCTCTAATTTTGGCCTCTTGAGCATCCCCAATTTTAATTGCTCAACCATTGGTGGCCGTGCCTTCAGCTGCCAAGGCCCTAATCTCTGGAATTCCCTCCCTAAACCTTTCCGCCTCACTACCTCTCTTTCCTCCTTTAAGACGCTCCTTAAAACCTACTTCTTTGATCAAGCTTTTGGTCATCTGCCCTAATATCTCCTTATATGGCTCGGTGTCAAATTAAATTTTATGATACTCCTGTGAAGCACCTTGGGATGTTTTACTACGTTAAGGGTGCTCTATAAATACAAGTTGTGTTTCCGTTGAGGAACAATGACAATGGATTCAGTTGGAGAATATTTGTAAAGATACACAAGGCAAGCACTAACCTGTATTTATGCTGTAATTTTGTTGTACACAATAATATCTTTGCAATTTTTTTTGTTGCTTTTTTTCCAAGTTTCTCCTTTCTTCTCCTGAAGACAGCGATTCGTAATGAGTGGAGATCCAGGGGTGCTAGCATCTCGAGAACCTCATTCAAGTAGTCATTCGTCAAGTATGGGTGTAGATAATAAACACTGTAGACTAGTTAACTGTGATGTCATCAGTGTTGAATCCGATCCTGCCCTCATCAAATTTCCACACACATACACTTTCCAGCAGGGATCACCTGATAGTGATCAGGAACCTTGCCAGACTTTACCCCTCTTTAGACCAGGGACATTGCAGCCTAGTTTAGTACAGCACTCCAAATTTCATGATGACTAAAATCAACTGACTCAGCACAATCCATTTAACCTGGATAATCTTGATTCTATATGGCTTAGTTAGTACGGCAATTCTGAAAACCTGGTTAGGTAAGCTGCTCCCAGATTTCTGTAATTGGTTTATAAAAAATCTGTGAGAGTGAACTGTAGTGACTCACCTTTCTATATTCCATCTCTCCCTATTTAGAAACTCAACCATGTGGAGGATAGAAGCCCTGAACCGGTTTCCTATAAACTACAATACAATGTGTTGTTTTTCAAGATACCACTGCCCCGGCACTCCGTACTATTGGCAAAGTAAACATGGATCTTCTCAAATGTCTGCAGAATTGCACAACTAATTTAATTGTATGAACAAATAATTGTGTGTCTGTTGTAAAGGTTCATACTGCACAACATCGCTGCCTTTTCCTTACCACACTCCCTTCTTTTGACTTTGGGCACGTAGATGTCTTCCATATGTTTAATTTTGCTCTTAAAAACTTTCCATTTATATTCTACATTGGTCTCATCACCACCCGGTAGGTTTAACTAATTAACCTATTCTAAACCTTCTGCCATTTTAGTAAAGTTCGCGCTTCTGAAATCTGTTACGAGTTGTAGATTTTTAGTACTTTTGGTTCTACCGGCCAATTGAAACCTTATAATATTGTGGTCACTGTTGGCCAGGTTTTCTCCATGATACCGACTTAGGCTCAAGAGGCAACTGCCTGCTTCCAGTGTGCACCTCAGCTACCTAAATGAAGTGAGCAGTAAAAATGGCGGCCAGCGCGATTGCAGCAGGAATGCGCTGGCAAGTTGAATCGATCGATTGTGTTGGGTTAAAATTAACTCCCAAGAGTTGTTACCAAGGTATATATAAAACTTTGTTTTCCTTTTTTCAATGGAAAATTAGCTAGTTCCATATCCCCACAGTTAACAGACAAGTCCTTGTGAATGTGGAAATAGCTGAACTTGTATAATGTGAGCAGGCGTCGTGAGTTTGTAAATATGAATTAATAGTTGTTAATGATTTAAGAAAGTCCGCATTTTAAAAAGAGCCAGGTAGTATAGAAGACCATAACATAAATTACATTCAGCAGAGGAGAAATTTTATTTATTCACTTCCTCTTTAGATTCCCCGGCACCATATATCATTCCCTGCCACATAGGGTGGGTAGGTGACCTATTCACAGGCCTTTGTCAGTCCCATTCTGTAGGCAAGTTTCCAGATGTCTGGAATTTTGCTGACAGTCTAAAGACACCCAAAAGTGTTATTGCTGTGCAGTTCAACACAGTCATTCACTAAGAATTAGGGTGACTATTTTGTAATTGCAGTTTCCAATGTTAGAAAGAAATTAAAGAATCGCATTCAAAAATCCTAATCTAATTAATTGGGGAGGAAATCCAATTAAAGCAAGTTTGTGCAGTTGCCATGTACTTAAGAGCCCTGTAGATCTGTGGCCTATTTCTAACAACTCAGAGCTGGCACTAAATGAACCAAGTTGGTGGCAAACATAGGAACCATAGATTTTGCAACTTATAGTGGTTGCCATCAACCTTTTAGATGAGGAGTGGTATGAGTAGATGGGGTGGGCATACAGGCATCGGTAGGTAGGTAGAGTGAAACGGTAGAGGAAAGAAGGCAAGCAACACAACATAATATCCAAAGATGTGCGGGTTAGGTTGATTGGCTATGATAAAAATTGACCCTTAGTGTTAGGGGGATTAAATACGTGGGGTTACGGGGATAGGGTGGGGTATGTGTTGGTGTAGGGGTTACGGGGATCGGGTGGGATATGTGTCGGTGCAGGCTCGATGGGCCAAAATGGCCTCTATCTGTACTGTGAGGTTTCTGTGATTCTGTGATAACCATCTGGATCTCTACTACAAAATCAAAGAGCTTGATCAACCCTGTGCCACATGGGGCCATAGAGTCGACTTCCATGGTTCTCTAAAATGCTTGATTCGGTTTGGTCTTGGAAGCTAAGAAAATTTAGCAATTGGTCAGTACTTGGATGGGAGACCACCTGGGAATACACAGCGCAGTAGACTTATACCAGCCAATAGGTTTTTAAGTCACTTCATGGACTCCCAAGCTGCCTGTAAGTTTTGCCACCTGGATGAGTCCATATCCCACATTTTTGTTCACTGGGAGAGGTTGTGCCCAACTTCCATTATTTGAAGGGGCTGTCCCTCAACTTCTGGCTGCACTTCAGTCTCATGCTCCTGATCTTTGGTGAAGGAGGACGAGCAAGTCGGAGGACCACCTCATGGGTCTGCTCCTGGGTTTGGCCAAAGTAGCCATCTACAGGTCCAAGTTGGACACCCTGGCTGCCTGCTTCTCTTCTGCAGTTTTTCCATGCCCAGCTGGCCCTGGAGAGGGAGCATGCTTGAGGCCTTCAACGACCGGTGGGCACTGCAAGGACTGGAGTGTGTAGTGGACCCTTGGTGTAATATTATTTAGTTTGATAAGTTTCCCTTTATGGTTAAGTTGTGCCCCTTTAAAAAGTGGGGCAGAATTAGTTGTTTTCAGTTGATGTCACTGGGGCAAGCAGTGTATCCTTATAGTGTGGCAGAGCCACCAAGGGACTCTTATATGGATGTACATAATTGCCTTTAACAGAGTGAATCGGTATCTGTATTCGTTTGCTGCATGTAAATAGCGCGGTCTCTAAAGGGTTAAGACCAAACGCAATGACGTCACCACGTGGGTCACGTGACGTGCCCAACGGCAGGAAACGTGATGACGTCATGACGTCGGACTGAGGAGCCTCCCCTCTCAGTCCTCGTGGAGCCAGCCTTAAGCAAACACCTGTTGATTAGTTCTCCTGCGTTTTTGAATGTTACTTCCACCAGTTTGCATTAAACATCGTTTGGTTATCTGATTGACTCGTTCTCAGTATTTTCGTTAGGAATTCAATTCCTACATTGGTGACCCCGAATCTTCGCGGACGATCTTCGCGGAGGAAGCGAGACGCAGAGACACGATGGAAGCGAACGCAGTGGCTTTGAAGCTCCCTCAGTTTTGGGAACAACAGGCGGCCTCCTGGTTTGTGCAAGCGGAGGCTCAGTTCGAGCTTCGGAACATCGTGCAGGACCAGACCCGTTATCTCTACGTGGTCTCCGCACTCGACAGCTCCACGGCTTTGAGGATCATCAGCCTGCTGGAAAACCCCCTGGCCGACAGCAAGTACGACACCCTTAAGGCGCGGCTTATCCAGGTATTCGGCCTCACGAAGTCAGAGCGCGCACGGCGGTTACTCACGCTGCCCGGGTTAGGCGACTCCAAGCCTTCGGAGTTAATGAGCCAGATGCTCACACTCCTTGGTTCAGAACCGCAATGTTTCCTCTTTCGGGAGTTGTTCCTGAGCCAATTGCCCGAGCAGGTGCAGGCAGCCCTCGCAAGGTCGGAAGCTGCGGATTGTGTGGCGCTTGCTGCCGAGGCTGACACAATTTACGCCGTCATGCAACAAGACTGCGCCGCCTCGAGGTGTCCCTTCCAGAAGGGCCCCGCCCTGACGCCTCCACCATCTGGCTGGTGTTATTATCACGCCCATTTCGGCTCGAAGGCCAGATGCTGCCGTCCTCCCTGCGGTTTCAAGCCTAAAGCAACGAAAAAACACCAGCACCAACTGCGCGACGGGAAGACCGAACCTGAGGGATGCCCCATGGCCGCGATGGCGATTGGCGATTCCGGGAAGCTACTCTATATCACCGATTCCATCTCGGGCCAACGGTTTTTATGCGACACAGGAGCGCAGTGTAGCATCCTTCCCGCATTGGTCCTCGACATCCAGAATGGGAGGCGCGTTTTTCCTCTCCAAGCTGCCAACGGCGGTGCTATTCGTACATTTGGGAAATGGCGGGCCCAGGTGTGTTTCGGCGGTCAACGCTTCCAATGGGAGTTTATCACCGCCAAAATCTCGCAAGCGATCCTCGGCGCCGATTTTTTATGCACCAACAGCTTGTTGGTAGATTTAAGAAATCGTTGACTGATCAACGCCGCCACGTTCAACTCCATCCCATGCTTTAGAGGTTCAGTCGCGTTGCACACGGTCTCCTGCGCTTTGCCAGCGCCCAATGAATTCACCCGCCTTCTTGGGGAATTCCCAGAGTTAACCAGGCCCACCGTCTCTGCAACGACCGCCAAGCATGGGGTGGAGCACCACATTACAACGACCGGCTCCCCAGTCTACGCACGGGCTCGGCGACTAGAACCCAGCAAACTCGCGGCCGCAAAGGCGGAGTTCGCTGCAATGGAGCGGTTGGGGATTATTCGCCGGTCGAATAGTCCCTGGTCCTCGCCTCTCCATATCGTCCCTAAACCCAGCGGCGGATGGCGGCCCTGCGGTGACTACCGACGACTTAATGAAGTCACAACTCCTGATCGGTACCCCATACCACACATTCAGGATTTCTCCGCGCACTTGGCGGGGAATTCGATCTTTTCCAAGGTCGACCTCGTCCGTAGGTACCATCAAGTGCCTGTGCACCCCCAGGACATCCCAAAGATGGCGGTTATTACACCCTTCGGCCTATTTGAGTTCCTCTGAATGCCATTTGGGCTCAAAAATGTGGCACAGGCGTTTCAGCGCCTTATGGATTCGGTGCTGCGGGACCTTAAGTTTTTATTTGTGTATCTCGATGATATCCTGATCGCCAGCGCCACTAAAGAGGAACACATCAGTCATCTGCGTATCCTCTTTCGCCGCCTCCATCAGCATGGCCTGATAATCCACCCGGCCAAATGCCAGTTCGGGCTACAGCAGATGGACTTTTTGGGCCACCGCATCACTTCGGAGGGGGCACTGCCACTTCAGTCAAAGGTGGAGACGATTGCAGCATTTCCGCGGCCGCAGTCCATCAAGGCCCTCCAGGAGTTCCTGGGTATGGTAAATTTTTACCATCGTTTTGTTCCCAGGGTCACGCAACTTATGCAACCACTCTACGAGGCCCTCAGAGGAAAGCCGGGAAAGGAACCCGTGGTTTGGACGCCTGAGATGGATTGCGCTTTCGGAGACACAAAGGCCGCTCTCGCAAATGCAACGATGTTGGCACACCCACTGCCTGGAGCCACCATCGCTCTTACGACCGACGTTTCTGATTACGCCATAGGAGCCATGCAAGGGCAGTGGGTCAACGGCGCATGGCAGCCACTGGCATTTTTTAGTCGCCAACTGCGCCGTAATGAGCGCAAGTACAGCACGTTCGACAGGGAGTTGTTGGCGCTGTTTCTGGCTATCCGCCATTTTCATTTTCTATTGGAAGGGCACCACTTCACCGCGTTTGTGGACCACAAACCGCTGACGTTTGTTATGGCCAAGACTACCAAACCGTGGTCGGCTCGACAGCAGCGACAACTCACCTTTATTTCAGAGTTCACCACCGACATCCGGCACGTGGCCGGCAAGGACAACGTGATGGCCGATTGTCACTCGCGTGCGACCGTCCAAGCCGTCCAGCTGGGAATAGATTATTCACACATGGCTGCCGACCAAGCAGCCGACCCGGAAACTCAGGCATTTCGTACCGACTCCTCCTGCCTCCAGCTAACGGATGTGCATTTCCACTCGGCGGGCACCTCCTTGCTTTGCGACGTCTCCTTGGGGGATCCCCGCCCGATCGTTCCGGTTTCCTGGCGTTGGAAAGTCTTTGACGCCATACACGGACTTTCACATCCTGGCGTGAAGGCGTCTCAAAAGTTACTAGCATCCAAATTCGTCTGGAGAGGGATGCGCAAGGATGTCCGCGACTGGGCTAACACCTGCGTCGTTTGCCAAAGAGCCAAAGTGCAACGTCATGTTAAAGCCCCCTTGGCCACCTTCGAAGTGCCGGAACGCCGTTTCGACCACGTCAACGTCGACCTTGTTGGGCCACTTCCGCCGTCACAAGGTTTCATTCACCTCCTGACCATGGTCGACCGCACTACAAGATGGCCAGAGGCGGTTCTTCTGATGTCCACTACCTCCGCGGATGTCGCCAGGGCTTTTATTTCCTCATGGGTGGCATGGTTCGGCGTCCCATCGGATATTTCGTCCGACCGCAGCCCACAATTTTCATCCAAACTTTGGAACGCTGTAGCCTTAGGTTTGGGCACCAAGCTCCATCGCACCACGGCCTACCACCCGCAGGCCAACGGGTTATGTGAGCGCTTTCATCGGTCATTGAAGGCGTCGCTAAGAGCCAGCCTCCAGGGCACCGCATGGGTAGACAGGCTGCCTTGGGTTATGCTTGGTTTGCGTATGGCACCAAAAGAAGACCTGCAGTCATCTGCCGCGGAACTGGTGTACGGTCAGCCACTCCGGGTGCCAGGTGAGTTCCTGCCATCACCAACGAAGCCGTGGTCCGCAGCCGACCAACTAGATGCCCACCGGGAAGCAGCCCAAGCTTTTCAGCCAATTCCAATGTCACATCACGGTTTTCCGGCCTCCCACATTCCAATGGAGCTAATGCGGGCCAAGTTCGTTTTTGTTTGTCACGATGCCCATCGCAGTCCGTTCAAGCCTCCTTATATGGGCCCTTCCCGAGTATTGCAGGCAGGCGCCAAGAGTTTTTTGGTCGACATCGGTGGCAAACCCAACCACATTTCATTTGACCGCCTCAAGCCCGCGCACCTGGACCTCGAACAGCCAGTCGAAACTGCACAGCCACCGTGTCGTGGTCGACCGCCCGCTGCTACCACGCCTGACCAGATCGTTCCACCTGCCAGTTCATCAACTGCCCAGCAAATTCCTCTCCGAGAATATAGGAGTCGTTTGAACAGGTTTGTCCGACCTCCTCTTCGATTGACTTTCGTTGTTAAAGACAATTCTGGGGGGGCGCATGTGGCAGAGCCACCAAGGGACTCTTATATGGATGTACATAATTGCCTTTAACAGAGTGAATCGGTATCTGTATTCGTTTGCTGCATGTAAATAGCGCGGTCTCTAAAGGGTTAAGACCAAACGCGATGACGTCACCACGTGGGTCACGTGACGTGCCCAACGGTGGGAAACGTGATGACGTCATGACGTCGGACTGAGGAGCCTCCCCTCTCAGTCCTCGTGGAGCCAGCCTTAAGCAAACACCTGTTGATTAGTTCTCCTGCGTTTTTGAACGTTACTTCCACCAGTTTGCATTAAACATCGTTTGGTTATCTGATTGACTCGCTCTCAGTATTTTCGTTAGGAATTTAGCAATTCCTACAATAGGTTATTTTAGAAAAGGCATGGGGCAATAGGTTCAAACTGATGAAAGATAAATTTAGTTCTAAGGTCAGGAAGAATTCTTTCACATAGAATAATCAATACTTGGCACGTGCATCCATATAAAGAAGTAAAGACTAGCCAAATGGGTGCTGAAGGACGAAAGCAAAATACAGCGCATGCTGGAAATCTGACATAAAAACAGGAAATGCTGGAAATACTCAGCAGGTCAGGCAGCATCTGTGGAGGGAGAAACAGAGTTAACGTTTCAGGTCGATGACCTTTAATCAGAATTCCTTTTGGTTAGTGTTAAGTCTGTGTGTTCCAGTTATGGTTAATATGAATCACTGCACACAGACCACAAGAATAACTTTAACAGGTCTTTACTAGTCGAAGGTCAGGGCTGCACTACCCAGCAAATTACTACACAGCATTTATATACCGGTGTGGTCACCACCGGTATTACCGTATACAGCAGCCAGAGAAAGTAGTACATCTCTTAAGGTGGAACAGGTTTAAGTTCTCTTAAGGTGGAACAAGTTACATACACCACAGTTAGATTGGCTTTCCTTGCCCGTTTATCTCTATGGCTTTGGGTTGGACAGAATTTAAAATGAATGTCCAGTGAAGTGAGTGCAGCAGAGAATGAAATTTAACCCAGTGCTAATTATCAGTAACAGTATCTGGGAATCATCCAGCCTGTGGGTTTTATCTGGACACTGGCCCACTGGTTTTAGTTTACCACTGGCCCTGCTTCAATTGTAACTTGATCCAGCGAACATATTTTGGGGCATTTGTAAACTTTGGAAAATTGTGTTCAAAACAGTTTGGAACACAGCAGAGCCGCCGTAATGACGTCACGTGCCCGCGCCGCGACTTTTCACCTTTAACTCCAAGATGGCAGCGCCCGTTCTAAGGCGGATTTTAAGATTTCCAAGGTTTAAACTCGGGATTAAATCCTTCAGCGGCGAAACGAGCCTGAAACCAAAGGTATTTCCACCGTAAGCCGCCCGTTGTCAAATACCAAGCGCGCCTGCCCTGTCCCCGGGCCGGCCGCGGTTCCCCGGCGGAGCCTCGGGTCACTGCCCGCCCGGAGGGGCTGCGGCCAGAAACCAGAGGCGCGGCCTGTGTTCACCGCGAGCAGAGTTTAATGGGTTGTTTCGGTAGTTGATGCGCTGCTTTGGATTCACCAACTGATTATTTTTATGTAAAAGTCGCGGTTGGTTAGATCTTTTTGCTGGGGCACGATTATCCTGCCTGTGTTAAGTGTGCAAAGTCTGTATTCTGCAGATAGTTTCTTTGTGGTAGCCAGTGTCTAGCTGCAACCTCGGACCCAAGATAAGTGTTAAAAAAAGGGAATAAATACATCTCGTCTGGTCTGTAATCTATCACCCAGTAGTAGTTTAGTGGATGCAGATACTCCGTGCATGGAGGAAGATGCATCTTTTTCCTTTGTGGTCTCCTGAATCAATGTGGTGTGATTTGGCGTTGTGAGTGCATAATTTTAAGGTCATTGCATCTGCATCCGATATTACTAGATGTAACTGATACAATGTAAGAGGCCTGCACTATTAAACTGATGACCTGTTGGATGTGTATAAATAAAAAACATTTGAGTTTCGTCCTTATTAAATGATAATGGTAATATGATAAAGTGCTTTTAGAAAGTGCCAGCCCAACAGTACCTTTTTTAAATGAGCTATCATTAACTCTTGTGCCTTTTCTGCTATTCTGTAAAATATTCTGTATAAGCAGTTTCTGAACACTTTTTTTGAGAGGAAGTATTACAACCAGTGTGACCGCTGAATTAATATCAGTTGTTAATTCAGGGTGCTTTACTCTGACTGTCATTTGAACTGTATTGGTTAATTCAACTTTCTAGCTTGGCAAGCCCTCTCAGCCAATTATGTCTGGCTGATATTCTTGTCAATCACGGAGGAAAAGAAAGAATTGCCATTTATGTAGCATCTTATTGTTTCTCTGAGATATGTCTTAAAGTGCTCAGATATAAACAGTTGCTTTGAATTGTAGATCCCACAACAGCAACTTGCATTTATATTGTAGCCAAGGCACCATATGTAGGGGGGGTGGAGAAGGGAGAAAAACAAAAAAAAAGGTATATAGGGCTGGATGTCGCGCCATGGTGTGAGCATTAGAAGAGGTGATGGAAAGCTTAAGTGAAAAGACAGGTTGTGAGAAGATTTTTAAAGATGGAGAAATAAATTGAGGTGGATAAGTTTAGGCAGGGAGTTGCAGAAAGTAGGGAAGAGGCAGCTGGTGGTTCTGCTGACAGTGGATGAAAGGAGGTGTTATTAAGTAACCTTGGTTAATTGCTGCAGTGCAAAGTTGGGGGTAATACTTCTAAGGCCACAATTACACCATGCCACATCATCATGGAGCTATTTTGTTCTTGTTTGGTTTGATGCAGGGCTTGGCCTATTATGACATCAATACCATAGCACTCATGGTTAGCCTAGGCAGTGCATAGTCCCTCTTCCTTCCCTCCCAGAACCTTCTGTGTCTTGGCTTGTATACCAATCTCGGCTTTGCACTCCCCCTCCCCTCCTGGGTTCTAGGGATGGGAGGAGCCACAACTGCAAATTTCAACAGTCTAGTCTTTGAGTCATAACAAAAACAACTTGCATTTATATAGCACCTTTAACATAGTAAAACACCCCAAAGCACTCACAGGAGCAATATCAAACAAAATTTGACACCGAGCCACATAAGGAGATACTCGGTTTTAAGGAGCGTCTTGGGAGAGCGGTAGAGAGGTTTAGGGAGGGAATTCCAGAACTTGGGGGGCCTTGGTAGCTGAAGGCATGTCAGCTAATGGTGGTGCGATGGAAATCAGAGATGTGCAAGAGGCCAGCGTTGGAAGGGGTGCAGAGATCTTGGAGGTTTGTAGGGCTGGAGGAGGTTACAGAGATGGTGAGGGGCAAGGCCATGGAGCGATTTGAACACAAGGATCAGAATTTTAAATTCAGGGTGTTGCTGGAACCGGGAGCCAATGCAGGTCAGCGAGCACAGGGGTTATGGGTGAATGCGACTTGTGCTATTCAGGATATGGGCAGCAGAGCTCTAGATGAACTGAAGTTTACGGAAGGTAAACACTATCAATAATATTTTTTTATATGTGCATTTGTGTCACTCGTTATCAAGTGAAAATGTCTGTGTTTCACACAAAATGGATTTTTTTTAAGGAAAAATAAATTGGAGATCATGGAGACTATAAATGGTGACAAGATAATATCATTTGAGGCAGTTGCAAATCACCTAAGCTTCCGTTTCCATTGTATCTATTACCAGAACCATCTCATTAAGATCACTGTCTTAGTCAGACTAGGGAATTGGTTATTCTTTACATTTTTCTGACAGTATTCTGCAGTAATAAGGTAATAGCCTTTCAGCATTAATAGTGCTGCTAAAACTATATTAATTTAACTGTCATGGAAAATTTTAACATTATACTCATGTACCAGCTTCGCTCAGCGGCAGCACACTCGCGTCTGAGTCAGAAGGTCTTGCGTTCAAGACCCATCGTAAGGCCTTCAGTACATAAGCTAGGCTTTATTTTTATTCGTTCACAGGATGTGGGCATTGCTGGCAAGGCTAGCATTTATTGCCCATCCCTAATTGCCCTTGAGAAGGTGGTGGCGAATCACCTTTTTGAACTGCTGCAGTCCATGCTTCTTTGTAGTGGTTTGGTATCACTGAGTGGCTTGCTAGTTCATTTCAGAGGGCAGTTAAGAGTCAACCGCATTGCTGTGGGTCTGCAGTCACATAGGCCAGACCAAGTAAGGATGGCAGATTCCCTTCTCTAAAGGACATTAGTGGATCGGATGGGTTTTTATGACCATCCGGTAGTTTGGTCACCATTTGCCGTGGTAGGATTTGAACTCGCGTCTCCAGATCATTAGTCCAGGCCTCTGGATTACTCGTCCAGTAGCATAACCACTACCCCACCACCAGATAAGACTGGCACCAGAGCAGTACTGAGAGAGTACTGCATTGTCGGAGGTGCAGTCCTTCCGATTCGATACCAAACCATGGCCCTGTATGCCTGTTTAGGTGGACATCAAAACTCCCGTGGCATTATTTCAAAGAAAAGCAACATTTACCCCTCAACCGACACGAGATTAATTAAATTGATCTAATTACTGTTTGTGGAACTTGTGTGCATATTGACAGCTGTGTTTATCTACATAACAGCAATGATTACACTTCAAAAGTAATTAATTAACCGTGAAGCATTTTGAAATGTCCTGAAGGTGTGAAAGGTGCTATATAAATGTAAGTTTGTCCTTTTATATTAGAGTATACAGCTATAATTTAAAGAAATACTGCTGAGCAAGGCTACATTATTGCCTTACTGTCAAATATACTAGTACTCCCTGCAAGCCAACATTTTCTTAATTACTGATTTTTAAGTGAAAATTCTTAAAGTAATGCAATATTTGGCTGTCATCTCCACTGAAACCATTGGCTTTGTTGTATTTCTGAGGCTGGATTGCCGAAATATGCTGGTTGTTTTCTTACTCTTTTTCTCTGTGGAGAAGACCAACATGTGATGGGAGTGAAGGAGAAGCAAAAGAGTGAGATTTTGGTGGTTACATTCGAAAATACTTTTAAGGACGACTGTGCCAGTCAGCAGGACAGCCAGCACAAGTCAACGGAGAATATAACTCAAAATTCGCATTTGGCACAAGTCCGTGGCATCCATAAAATGTGAAGAGTGCTGATTGGCTCAAATTTATTTTTAGTGTTAAAGCAACCAAACAAAAATAATTGCATTTAAAATAAGGAACCAGTTGTATCCCTGAAAGTCCTTTGAGAGGCCATGATGGATCCCCACATATTACACTGTATACCAGTAAAACTAAACCTATAACATAAATGTGTAAAAATTGTAATTTTGGGGAGAGGGGGGAATAATCACAAATCTTGCCTGTAAACCTATTCCGTCATCCAACATGTCCAACAACTCTCCCCACCCGCCCCTGGTCAGGCTTGTCTCCTGCTCTATTCTTGAGCTCAACTTTAGGTCACAATGGCCCGTAATTTGCGGTCAGCGGCGAAGCAAAGGCGTTCGCCACTGGCCCCGAAGTAAGCTTCCCACAAAGATCTCGAGATCTCTGTGGCGAGGAGCTTGGCTTTTCCGAGGTGCAGTTGAAATCAGCATAAGTTAATGGGGAATCCCATAGCGCGAGCTGCTGTGACGTCAAGCAGCCAATCACAAGGCAGAATTCTCACAGACCGAGAACCAGGAAGTGAGTAAGCGCCTTTGATTCTAACTTTTTAAAAAAATGTTAGAGAGCAAAACAAAATTGGGGCTCTTGTATGGGGAAAAGGTAAACCTGCAATAAAGATGCAAGAAGTCACACAACACCAGGTTATAGTCCAACAGTTTTATTTGAAATCACAAGCTTTCGGAGCGCTGCTCCTTCGTCAAGCGCTCCGAAAGCTTGTGATTTCAAATAAAACTGTTGGACTATAACCTGGTGTTGTGTGACTTCTTGCATTTGTCCACCCCAGTCCAACACCGGCATCTCCACACCATGAAATAAAGATGAACAAACTTTTTTTTTTTTAAATGTAAAGTTTCTTAATTGTAATTGTTATTAAAATGGATAAATTTGACACTCCACAAAATTACTTTTCCAGGGCCATAACGTTTGTTTATCAGTAGTTATTACTCAGATCGCTGTTAAAAACCCAGTTACACCTCATTTGTATGGGTCTAACTTTTTATGGGGTTTCCAACAGTGATATTTGTTCGGAAAAGGCAGTTTTCATCAGAGCAGTGATTTATTTTGATGATTGTTGGCTCAGTGGGGGCCACAGCGCAGCCTGTGGCGGAGCAGTGAATGACAGTCCGCAACTTCAGGATTTCCGCGTTGGGCTGCGTGCACTAAATCCCGACATTGTGGTCAGTTTCAAAGGCAAAATGACAGCAAACACTGCCAGTTCACCGTCATCAGGCCTGATAGTGTAAGATTCGCAAAATTCCCACATTTCCCCCAAGGTTATTAATAAAGGGACCCTATGGACAATTTAAAAAGGGTACCCAAAAGATGGCGTCCGCACCTCGTGACCAAAAGCCTGTAAGATTTTAAAAGCTTGGACTCTCCAGCACAGAACAAGCTGTTTTGGGACATCGAAACTTAAAATACATTTCTGTGAAAAAAGGACTTTTGTGTTTGGAAAACCTAGACAGTTAAGCAAACACTGAATATGAATTTCGTCAGATTGGAACAGATTACCCCAGTTAGGCCTAAGCGCAAGGCCATTAGTTTGTACGCATACGTAATCGGAAACAGCTTAGGGAAGCGACCAAGGCTGCACAGGCCGATTAAAATGCATTAATGACAATACAGCTCGGACATCAGGCCATTAGGTGCGATAAACGGCCAGCTAAAAAGAGTTAGTTTAGATTGGTGTAATCATTCAAAACAGCCCGCCAAAAGTGAAACAATGGACTGACCTGATTTGGCGCGCACATAAGGGCCATCCGAAGGAGTGTAATTGTAGGCCCGTCTGTAACCAACGCTCTCTTGCCCAGTAACCAACGCTCTCTTGCCCTCTTGGCTCTTGCTCTCCCGCGCTTGCTGCCTGGCCACTGCCTGTGTCTTCCCAAACCCATCAGGGACGGCCGGCATCGCACCAGGCGAACACTGGCAAACCAGGCCAGACGAGGCGGGACGAGATGAGACGAGACGAATTGGGAGAAGATTGAAGAACGCGTCGAATAATCGGGCCTTCAATCCAGCCGACCGACGACTATCTTCATGCAAGCTTCAGCTGCTGCCGCCCGGGGAAGAAGAACCATCATCCCTGCGAGGTAAAGTACCCAAGCAAAGACTTTAACCTCGGGGTACTTTACCTGGATGACGCCCTTGCAGCGCCCTGAGACCACATGACGACGGCAGGTCCCAGAGAGCACAAAGAGCGAACCCCAAACCCCACACCCGTTTGAACCCAGCAGATTTTGATTCATTGAGCATGAATTCCTGGCCCCTCTTCGCTTAATCTAGTTAGGTATAGGGGTGGGATAAGGATAAGGGGATTGTTAATGTAGTTTGTTTTCCCTTGCTGTGCCGCGTGTTCCCCATTCCCTGTATAAGTATAGTTATTTTGTTTATGCCTGTAATTGTTTACCAGTAAATTTCTCATAAGACTGTGTTTTAATAAAATCTTGGTTTTCTTACACCGAACCGCTTGTCTACTCGAGTTTTCTGTATCGCTGCCTGCACCTAAGTCCGGTGTCTAGAACCCAGGGGCGTGGGAGCGGTTCGAACTGCTCACCAACAGTCAGGGGCATAACTGACTGGGCGTACCCGCCACCCCCTACAATAGTTCCGGGCCAATGTTTTCATCCTTACAGGTGAGAATGAGCTATCAGTTGCTTTTCTTTCCCTCAGTGGTACTTTGTTACAATGTTTTCCCAGCCCTGTGCATTCTAGATAGGCCAACATTTAAAGGGTGAATAAGCAAAAAGTGAAAGGAGGGAGGAAAAAAGGAAACCAAAGACAAAAACCTACAAAATGGAGCCAAAAGAAAGCATGGGTGGGGTGGGGTGGGATGTTGGTGGCAGGGGAAAGAAACAGGGTTAAGGAAAAAAAGAAGAGAATCTAGCCAACCTTTTTTAAAAAGCTATTTGTACTGCAGTAAGTGTGAGGCAATAGCAGCTCTGTCTTTACCTTTTTAATGTTCGATTAGGCCCTCCTAAGGGGCATAATTTCAGAATAAGGGCTCGCCCATTTGAAATGGAGATGAGGAGGAATTTCTTCTCTGAGGGCCGTGAATCTTTGGAATTCTCTACCCCAGAGAGCTGTGGAGGCGGAGTCATTGAATATAGTCAAGGTGGAGATGGACAGATTTTTGAACTACAGGGGAATCGAGGGTTATGGGGAGTGGGCGGGAAAGTGGAGGCCAAGATCAGACCAGCCATGATCTTATTGAATGGCGGAGCAGGCTCGAGGGGCCAAAAGGCCTACTCCTGCTCCTATTTCTTATGTCCTTGTGATCACCTCAACCACAGCTCTCCATATTCTTATGCGCATTCATCTTCCCTTTTATTGATGTCCTCAACTTGCATGTTTAAAAAAATTGTTCTGTAAGCAACACTGAGAAATGCACAATTGTTGTGAAAATTACTAAATGCAATGCCTGTACTTTTCCACAAGTAATTGAGGCAAAGCCATCATATGGCCATATACTGGCATATTCCTTAATCTCCGGCTCAAACGCTGTTTGTGACCCAAAATACTTGAGCTTCACTCTTGTAGCCCTACATGGAACCTGCCACGTTGTCCTGGCTCTACTCATTTAAGTTTTATGTAAAGCCATATTTTATATATTTTGTCTCTGTGTAGAACAAAGTCAGTCAGCTTGACCTTCGATCGGAAAACTTTACAGGCGCATTACCAACATTTTTAATGAAATGTTTCTAATTAGTCATCTTTCCTTAAATCTAAATGATGTAATTGGCTGTCCTTGAACAGAGTTAAACTCCACTATTTAAATCTGTACAAAGTAGACAGATATGGTCCCAGCTCTTGTCTTCGCAAGACTGGTAAAAACCCTGCAATAACAGGTTGAATAAATACTAGAGCCACATTGAATAAACCTTCTCATCTGTCTTGTATTAAGAGGGAAAAAAAGCTTTCTGTTTCCTACAACCTGTGATTGGAATGAATTGCTTTCCATAGTAAAAGAATATTCAAATATTTATTGCTTTCAAAAATTGACTAGACATCTTAATGGGACATATAGTTGTTCATACTAATAATTGGGTTTGAATCTGGATAGCATGTTATTTTTAAACATTTACACTTTTTAAGTATTGGAAAATGTACACAATGTCGGTTTTCATTCACAGCAGGACACTGCTGTTAACTAGCCACTATTGACAATCATTTTCTTATTCAACTATATATACGCTTTGAGTATTGGACTGTACTCTGTACACTAATTACACCAGACCAGCACAAGCTTTGTGCCTTTCATATTTCCAGTCATAGTCTGCGTATGTCTTCTCTCTGGGCCTTTTGTTCCTTTTGACTCTGTAATGTCTTTTTATTTTCTTATTCTGTCACTTTCCTTTTGTGTTTTATTCTTTCTCCTCTCACTATTGACTTCCTGCTCTCTTGGTTGCCAACATAATTCCAAAGAAGCTCTCTTCCCTCCTGCCCTGCTTTCCCAGAAATATTTATGTGAACATTTTAATTGCAACTGGAGCTCAAGATAAAAGAAGAAATGCAGTTGGGTCTCCCCAACACCATAACCACACACCGAATAAAATATAACCATAAAATTACCATGCTTTACTAGAGCTTGTAGTAATTTACGGGTAAATTTGACTTAAGATTGAAAGAATGTGTGTTTACTTGTAACATGCAAATGTGCTAGGCTGGCGATAATTGCTTCACTTTTTAGTTTTTGGAGACCATATGTGGAACAGATTCTTTTTTGAGGACACAATAGGGGAACCACTGACTATATAGAACATCCCACAAATAAGGAATCCCTAACAACTCACCAGCCATAAAGCTGTGGGGATTTTCCTCATGAATTGCAGAAATTGTACATCCAGGAGTGTGGACTTTGTTCAGGTAGATTGCAGGCTATCCTTTTATTTGTAGCAGGCAATTAAAAAAAAAAAGATTGTCTGTAAACTGACTGAGCACATGTGCCAGTGGTATAACATAGACGTGTCACTGCAATTCTGCTGCATTATTTCACACAGCAATGTAGAGTGAAGCAAAGTTCTTAATGCGATTTCCCCCCCCCCCCCCCCCCCCCCAAAGAGAGGTGAAAGTATGTAACATTCAAAGTACTTGCATCTACCATTTTGTTTTCCTTCTGTTAAATTATTTTGTCCATGAAAAGCACTAAACTCTGAGAATGCTTTAGTACCAGTGATCTCTATAAAGCTGCTCCCTCTCCCAGTTCAGAGTGTAATAAATGGACAGCCTAAAACTATTTAAGTCTTGAGAAAATAATTGGTATCATTTAAAAATATTTTTTTCCTCATTTTTTGACTTTTTATTTTTAGTAAACCACTGTGCTTAGTTTGGGGCTAGTGTGGAGTAATGGAGCAGATTTGAAGGTAGTAAAAACAAGCTGAGACTTCGTAAACTCTGTGTGGCAATTGTACAGTGAGGATCTGCAGGATAAATCCGAACATGGGTTAGCAGAAATAATTTGTGTCCCAGATGTTGAATAGGAGGGGGACTGAAGATGGAGCAATGCCACAGGAGGAGAAATCATTCAAGGAGATGAGGTGGTTATATTGGGAATGAGAGAAATAGAAACAAGGCAGTATAGTACCATTAAATGGACCACAGAGGAGAGGCCATGGAGAAGACATGATTGAATACTTCCAAATATCCAAAATGGCAGATAGATCAAACAAGATAAAGAGTGACCGTATGCCACAGCTGCAGTCACCCAAGACATTATTGGTAATGTTTTTCAGGGCGATCTCGGTGCTATGGGTGGGTTGGAAACTGGATTGGAGGGATTTCAGCAGGGAGTGATCGATGAACTAAGAACTAAGTGCAGAGTTGGTTGGTTACCTTGGCAAGAAAGATTGGGTCGGAAAAAGTAAAGGAGTTGAGTGTGAGCTTTTGAGGGAAGAGGTAATGATAGTCGTCTTCAAAGTGGTACAGTCAGTACCAGTGGATAGGGAGCATTTAGTTTTTGAGCATGAGCCTAGAAAGAGAAACTGGATAGTCATAAGTGAGACAAAATGGGATTGAGGAAACGCGTAGTGAGCTACATGAAAGAGATGCATTTTCCAAAGTCAGAGTTAGAAATGTGAGAAACTGCATAGGGAAAGGACAGAGGGAAGATGGATTTGTGGTGGGTGGGTGGAGGATGTAAAAGCTGTCAAACGTATGTCTTTGAGGCAAAAAAAGTCCATAAACTGCTCACATTTGGTGTCAGAGGTGTGTATTGAAGGTGCAGAGAAAGGAGATCTAGGAGATGGCTTGTGATAATGAAAAGAAGCTCGAGATCATTTTTGCCTTCCAGAAAGATCTTGAAATTGTAGGAATTTTTCAGGAGAGGGAGCAGCAGCAAACTGACGGTTGAGCCATGCCTGGTGGTTTACCATGGGGACAGAGAGGTTGGGAACTGCCTGGGACCTGCTGGGAAGAAGGGCATTAAAGGAAACTCGAGGCTATTCTGAAGTAGATCAATGGCAGTAGCAATAGTGCTGGTGAGCCAGGCCAGATAGATCACAATGTCCTGTCCATTTTTTTTTGTTCCTATGTAAGAGGGAATTGGAGAGGATTTATTTTTCTGTTCCAGGGCGGAACAAGATGGTTGCAACATTTGCAGCCAGGTTTTTGTGGAATGAAGTGAAGATTGGCTTTTGTCAATGCAGAAAGCTGGGAGGTAGTGAGGCCTCAAGGTTGAGGAGGTGCCAGTGCTTGTGGATGGAGGCGTTTATATGGAGGCTAGGGTCGAGGGAGGACCAGTTAACAGAGCAGGGTGACTCTGTGTTGAAGTTGAAGTCTCGAGGATAAAAAGACAGTGCAGAGTGTGAGTGAAGCTAGATGGGAGGGGATTTTGGTAAGGAAAGCGCAAAAAGATTTAGCAGTGGCTCTTAAAAGAGAGGTGAGATGGTCTAATTGATGTGGATGACATCTCGTAAAGTCTTTTAGTACCAAAATTATGTTTTCAGATAATTCTGACTTCAGTTAATGTTAGGGTTTCATCATATCTGGGCTCTTGTGCCATATTGAGTACATCTGAACAAATACAGACAATGAGACGATGGTGAAGGGGACTGTAAATGGAAGGTCCACTGCAGCCTCGAGATTGAATTACTCTGTGTTACTTAAGTATTATACATGTAATAGCTGAAGAGGTATGATGCACCACGGTAAGTACTTTTTAATATTTTGACCTTGCACATACTACACAATCTTCACTACAACAACAACTAACATTGTTAAAGCACTCTTCATGTGCAAAAGACATGCTTTACTGCCATAGTACAGATTTTACAAAACCCCATCCCTTACATTAGCCCATTACCACCAGTGCTTGGAAATTCATAACCTCAAACACGTCTGTTTTCCCTCCTATATTTTTCTCTGCTGACTGGAATGTTACGTCCAGTTTTCTGTACCCTACATTTTATTTCAAAGCACCTATTTCCCTTCTCCCATAGAAGAAAATTCTAGAAGGTTGAATCATGAAGCAACACAGGATCAAACCATGAACTGTAGCTCCATGTAATATTAGAAACACCAGGAGGGCTGTCCCAAGTGTCCTGGCATAATAATGGGAGGAAAGTCTTGTAATATGTATAAAATGAACAATATGGTATTATTTAGAGGCATACTTTAAGATTGTAAGTGGAATAATTGCACCACTTTATCCTTCACAAATCACATGAAATTCAGTTTGAAAGGGGAAAAATGTGCTCTCGTCTAAGATTTAGAAAAAAATATTTCTAATAAATGAGAAACTGCTGCTGAAGAATGGCCATTCATTAATGAGAATGGAACTGATGCTGCAGCTTAAGTTAGCTTTTAACACTAGCTATTGATTCCTACTATAAACCTCTTGATAGATAATTTAAAAGATGTTTTTGACTGCTCAGAACCTGAGTTTGGGATTAGCAGACTACTGAGTTAATTGAGTCAATTAAATGTAATCTGTTCTCTGGCACTGGAGTGAGGAAGTTCTGTTCCATTCTACAATTGTAGTGGGCCGAATGGTTGTCTCTTGCTGTACTTAGAAGTTGGGCGTATGTTTCAGGCGAAATAAGTGGCCCGTACCTTGATAAGTGCCTCGAATCCTATTACAGTAATGCCCATTGAATTCTTTTTTTGTTCCTATGTAAGAGGGAATTGGAGAGGGTTGTTTTTTTTTGGCCCAGGGCGGAACAAGATGGGTGTAGCATTTGGAGCCAAGTTTTTGTGGAAAGAAGTGAAGTAGTCAAAGATTGGCTTTTGTCAGGTACAGAAAGCTGGGAGGTAGTAAGGCCTTGTCCAAGTTTGAGGAGGTGATAGTGCTTGTGGATGGAGGCGTTTATGTGGAGCCTAGGGTCCATTGGACTGGTTACTTCAGTAGCAAACTGTTTACTACACTTGCAGAGCGTTGCTGAACTGGTTTTGGAATGAATTGAATACCTTGTTAATTCAATTGAACCAACAACCACAAAATTAATGAAAATAAGGATTACTTATAATTTAGCTTGCTAATTTTTTTTTTTTTACTTGAGTTCAGGTAAAATCACCTGCAAACAAGTAAGTGCTTTATCAAGTCAAACATAAAACAGGATGTTCATGATCGGAAAATTAATTAGCGAATTCATTTTGGAAAGAGAAAATAAAATACCGTAAGTAAATAATGGCCCAGAATCCGCTGGAGCGGGGCACCTTGCGGTGTGCCCCATTAGTTAGACTTTTCCCCTCCCCCTGACCCTTCAGCTCCAGTTTTTTGTGCCACAAATTGCTGGCAGTGCGAGTTGATAATGGCACAGCGCGGGGCATCTGGGACTTTGGTGAACGACTGGACCAACAGTCTACCTCCTTAACCAATTAAATTTCAGGATAGAGAAAGAAACAAAGGAACAACGGAGAAGGAAATACAGTGAATTAGTGTCAAATTAGGTACAGAAAGAGAGTGAAAGAAATATTGGATTAAGAAAGAAAAAAGTCAAAGGAAAAGTTTTTAAAAATATTTAAACGTTCAAAATTTTTAAAATCTATAAGAACAATTTACTACCTGCAGAAATGAGACTCCACAGTTTCAATTGTTCCTTGAGTGGTTGATTGGCACTGCAGGAACATAAATCTCTTCATTAAGAGTCCTTACGCTGTTAAGTACCAGCTCTAACTTTCTGCATATTTACACGCAAATGCAGCAATTTCTTGAAACTCACGGGAACGTTGACGGCGAGCACCCGTTTTCACGCGGCTAACGGCGGAGCGGCGCAAATCGTCCAACAATTTGTGGCAATTCGCAACTCACTGGGTATCTTTTCCTTGCCACAAATTGCTGGATGATTTACACAGTGATAATGGCATGCACATTAAACTCGCCGTTATTTCCCAGCAATTTCTGGGCCATTAAATGCTTATAACCGTTCATGAAGTATAATGCTAAAAGGAGTTTACGTGTATTAATAGCGACATCCTCATCTTCACTCGCCTGACTGAAGGTGTGCTCTACGTCAATGCTGCCACACTACCGGGTGCATGGAGGGAAAGGTGGAGTGGTTCCTACAACAAGCCGGGAACTGGCTGTACTCTTTACACCAGAACTGCACTATGCTGATGTTGATATTTCCGAGTCTTGCCAGTTTTGCCCTAATTCAGCTTTGGGAGCTTAATTATCAGGTTTAACCATAAAATCGATAGCAAAATACTGCGGATGCTGGAAATCTGAAATAACAACAGAAAATGCTGGAAATACTCAGCAGGCCAGGCAGCATCCGTGGAGAGAGAAAGAGTTTTGTTTCTCGCTCCACGGATGCTGCCTGGCCTGCTGAGTATTTCCAGCATTTTCTGTTGTTATTAACCATAAAATCGGTAGGCTTATTCATAAATACATGTCCATGTACATCTACCTCTGTCATATTGTGAATAGGACTAATCCCTGTGGTACCGAGAAAGAAAGAAAGAAAGAGACTTGCATTTATATAGCGCCTTTCACGACCAATGGATGTCTCAAAGCACTTTACAGCCAATGAAGTACTTTTGGAGTGTAGTCACTGTTGTAATGTGGGAAACACAGCAGCCAATTTGCGCACAGCAAGCGCCCACAAACAGCAATGTGATCATGACCAGATAATCTGTTTTTGTTATGTTAGTTGAGGGATAAATATTGGCCTGGACACCGGGGATAACTCCCCTGCCCTTCTTCGAAATAGTGCCTTGGGATCCTTTACATCCACCTGAGGGTGCAGACGGGGCCTCGGTTTAGACTGAGGTGATTGCAGGCATATTTTAGGCATGACCTTGGTTTTGTAAACTCATGTTGGGTTGAACTTCTTTCCTCTTCACTTGTTAAATTTAGATTGCTCCCTTTTATAATATACTCCAGTATTTTTTTCTATTATAGAAATGAAGGTTGCAGGCCTGTCATTCCCAGGGTCACACTTAGAATAATAGAATGGTACAGTACAGAAGGAGGCCATTCAGCCCATCGAGTCCGCACTGGGACCTCTTAAAGACTGGAGCAACATTTACAGTTTTCAAATCTCCTAATATGACCCCAGTATCTAATCAGCTCCAGAAGTACTTCAGCCACACCTCTTGTACATCTACCTTGGTTTCCTCAAAGAAGAAAGGTCCTGTGTGGGGAGGACGTTCAGTGTAAAGTAGTTCCCACCACCACTCCATCAATATGATATATAAAATGAGGTAAAGATCTCTTGCCTTTCAGAAGCTACATTTGTTATTCATTTACCCTTCCTCTGAATTGACCTGCCATTTCAAGTCTCATCTTGCACCAGTGAGCTCTCTTCACTGATGTACGTCATACAATGGATGCATCCAGGATTAGCTCCAAAGAGTAATCCAGAAACTGGGCAGGTCAGAAATCTGATCTGGAGAGATGTCCGTGCTGAAATATAAAAAACAGGAATTGCTGGAAATACATAGCAGGTCGGTCAGCACCAGGAAAGAAAAGGGTAACCGTTCTGGGTGTGAACCTTTGTCACAAATTCTGGGCCGAAATGTTAACCTGCTTTTCCAGACAGACCCGCTGTACATTTCCAGCATTTCTTGTTTTTTATTACAAGTTAGTATTGTCTGGTTATCACTGTTGTGACATTGTTGGAGGGGGGTAGGAGCAGAAGACAATAGTACTCATTAAATTTCTTTCTCTACACCATTCTCCTTTTAGTACTCACGGACTGGTTGTGAATTTTTAAGTGCTCCTTTTTTATGGCCACTTCATTACTAAACTCTCTCTTATGTTTTCCAGATAAGTTTTATATTGTCTTCTATCCTTGGTGTTTGCAGCTTCTTGTTCAAGGCTTTGTGCCACCCAGTCCACAGTGAATCAGCTGCAGATACCCAAAAATAAACCCTTCCAAAAGCTATTGCTGTTTGGTGCGTGCTACAAGCTATGCAATCCAACAGCTCAGTAGCAACCTCGTTCCTGTGCGCCATGTTCCTTGGAGGACATATCATTAGCAGTGAACCTAGATCTCAATTGAGGATCTCTGATTCTGGAAGAAGCTTACCAGTAATCGCCATTTTGGGAGCAGTTTCTGTGTCTACCATCATTTTATATTTTTCTTTTTCTCCTCACCCCCACCCGCAAAAAGGATTGGGAAAAATAGGAGGTTGAAGTTTTAGCATGGTAGCTGGGGACATTGGTAAGTTTACTGGGGCACTAACGAGCAACAGGTTTCCCATAGCTTAATACATGCTGCAGCAGCAACCGATGGTTGACTCTACATTTAAGGTTCTGTCATATATTGCCCTGTTGCTCAAAGAAGCATAGTGTGCAGGACACTGCTACTGATTGATGGATTACATAGCTTATAGCACGCACCAAAAAGCAATAGCTTCATTTTAGAAAGGCTTATTTTTGGGCATCTGCAGTTGATTCAATGTCGCACAAAGCCTTGAACAACAAGCTTGGACCACTGAGGAGAGGAGACAATGTGCCATAATTTGCTGTCAAAATAACAGCGAGGCCAACAGCGCTTGCCCTTATTTATACAATAATGATAGAAACTTCAGGTGAGGGTAGATATGCGGGAATCCAGAAGTTGCTGTCCGAGATGCAGCATTCCGCCTTTAGCTTTGCGAAAGTGACATCTTGCTGTCTATCTCAGCATTGAAATACATTGAATGGTAGATATGAACTAAACTCCTCACAGAAAGTAAGTCTTGTCCATTTCAGTCTAAGTACCCTTTTAACAACGTGATAAGTGTTAATTACTGCCAAGTGTAGAAATCATTTCTTCAAGTTTTAATTGTTGGAGATTTAAAAAATGTCATTTTAAATTTAAAAAAATTCTGTCTTCTTTCTCTCTTTTAATCCAATCTTTCTTTCCGTCTCTTTAATTCTCTTTCTGTAACTGATTTGACATTGAATTTACCCACTCCAATTTACACTTCGTTCGCAGTCCTTGTGCTGTTAATTTCACAGTCCTTCAATCTGATTGGTTAAGGAGATTGCGCAGTTGCTTGCCCTGTTCACTGAGGTCCCAGATGCCCAGTTCCCCTCACTGCGACGTTATCAGCTCGCACTTCCAGCAACTTGCGGCACAAAATATCATCGCAATTAAACAGGCGAGGGCAAGTCTAACTAACTGCGGACACCGGTCATTGCCCTGCTACAGCAAATTGTGGCCCCATATAAAAAAAATTCTAGAAATAATGAAAGAGCTTAGTTTAAAATTCTGCGTATAAAGGATGGTGTTCCAGGCAAGTACACTCTTCTGGACATTGGTTCTCCAGTCTGTTAATCTGTGTGTGTAATTTTTAGATTGATATGAAATGTTCAGGAACAACTCGTGTTCCTGGCATAAGCATGGAGATCTTGCACTGGTAACAAAGGCTGCTTTCATCATCATCTTTTTGGAGGAGTGATAGCCCAGCCTTATCGCTTCAATATTGGAGCGAGAGAGAGAGAGCGAGCGAGCACCATGGTATGAAATAGGCCAGTGCTGTCCAAATAAATTGCTGACTAGCCACAGGTGTGGCTATGGCAACACCATTTTAGCCACATGCACTAAATTTAGTAAAAAACACCTTGCATACACTCGCACAATACAGGTAATTATACTTCACCTGTGGATTTACTTAACAAACATCTACCACCATTAAGTAACCAAGGAGGTAAAGCACTCAATGATCAAAAAAGCACTTGCAAACTCTACTTTACTTTTCTTCTTACCATTATTTCAAAACATGCATAAGAAGGTTAAAATACACATGCATACATCATGCAAGTATGAGTATTGAGATCACATGCCCAACAACGGTATCTATTACTCATTTTTTAATTTACTAATCAGTGATGCAACTGGTCACATCTGGATTCTGAATTAGCCACATGTGGCTCATTGCTAAAGCATTGGACAATGCTGAAATCGGCCATCATCTTCAAGTCCACCTGTCTGCATGACTTTCAGTTGCATTAATTCCAGACTTTTCTGAAGATTCCCACTCTTGATGTCCACTGTGAAGTTAGAACAGTAGTTTGACATTTCCAGAGCTGTTGATAGAGTGCACCAACTCAAGCCTCATTAAAAAGCTGGTCGCTGGGCCCCGGTGAATCTGATCTAAAGTGATGGTATTCCATTTGCTGATAACTCCAGCCTCTCACGTGTTTAGCAGCCTATCTGAAAAGCAGATAGTGCCAGAACTGAACAGGCTTTCACGCTCTCCAGCTGCAGACATTCAGCTCCTTGGGTGGTAAATTTATCTGATTTGCACTGAAGATGCTTTAAATGAGTCAGTCCTGGTCTTGTGCACGTTTGGCAGCATGCTCGGTGGTGAGATGTTGTTTAGCATGTGATTTTCTTTTCCCCTCCCCGCCCCCCCCCCCCCCCCCCCTTGGCATGCGATTGATAATTTGTCAGTAATACCTGTAGCATTAGCCAGAATTGGGGAAAAAATAAACTTGTTTTATTTCTCGATGCTCAGGCATTTTATTATTTAAATTGTGTCAAAGTACAGAGGAGACGAGATTGGTGTCAAGCTGTGACAGGACTGTACAGTAAATAGTTTCAGTACTTCTACAACCAGTCCATATTACAACCTGGATACTTGCTGCCTTAATTAGCCTCATTCCAGCAGCTTCCATTCGAGGAGACCAGTCAACTTTGACATCCTCTGCAAGGTTGGTATTAATTCTGCCGTACTTAAAATTCTGCATATAGTTCAATTATTGGCGCATATGGGGTTAGAGTGGTGCAAAATCCTCATTTAATATTGTACCAGTATGGAAGAACAATAAAATAGACTGGTTCAGACACTGAAGTGGTACACTAGTGAAGCCTGTTACGGTGTAAAAGCACTCGAGGGTTGCCGTCTTTCGGCTGAGATGTCTGCCCCCTCAGGTGGACATAAAAGATCCCATAGCTCGAAGATGAGCAGGGGAGGTCTCCTCGGTGTCCTGGGCAATATTTATCCCTCAACCGACATTACAAAAGAAAATTATCTGATAATGATCACATTGCTGTTTGTGGGAGCTTGCTGTGTGCAAATGGCTGCCACACTGATAGCATACTGGTACATTACAACAGTGACTACACTTTAAAAGTACTTCATTTGCTGCAAAGTGCCTTGGGACATCCTGAGGTGTGAAAGGTGCTATATAAATGCAAGTCTTTCTTCTTTATAAAGACTTTCAAATACTATTTCAATTTCTATAATGGTTTTTATGTTGGAATGTTTGAAAGTGTGTTTGTAATGATTTCTTTTGACGTGCAAAGTGCAGTGATAGTTATTATGAAGTTGAGTGTGCAAGCAATGCCCCACAAGCTGCCATTTGATGAATCGCCAGTTAATCTGTTTTTTTAAGTGGTATTAACTAAAAGAGGAATGTTGGCCAATAAAACAGGAAAAATCCCTCCACTGCCACAAGAAAAGAAAGAGGAATCCTTCTCTTTCTAACGTCGCATACAAAGGATGATACATTCAATAATGTAGACCCATTGGGAGGCAGGTTCAGAAAGTGGAGAACTGGTCTTCTGTATATGTGCAGATAATATAGATGGGGGCCTATAATTTTCGGTCAGCGGCGAAACAAAGGCGTTTGCCGCTGACCCCGAAGAAAGCTGCCCACAAAGATCTCGCAATCTCTGTGCCGAGAAGTTTGGCTTTTTCAACCTGCAATTGAGACCAGTGCAGTGCAGTGGGAATTCCATAGCACGAGCTGCTGTGACGGCAACAAGCTGTCTAAGCAACCAATCGCAATGCAGAATTCTCGGACAGCGAACCAGGAAGTAAACAAGTTGCTTTTATTCTAACTTTTTAAAAATGTTAGAGAGCGAAACAAATATTGGGGCTCTCGCATGAGGAAAAGGTAAACCTGAAATAAAGATGAACAAACTTGTAAAACATATAATTTTTTTTTAAGTTTCTTAAATTGTGATTTTTATTATAATGGAGAAATTTGACACCCCACAAAATTTAAAATGAGTTTTTCAAGGCCGTAACGTTTGTTTAGCAGTCAATACGCTGTTAAAACCCCAGTTACACCTAATCCAACAAGGTCTAACTTTCAGTGTCACCGTGGAAAAGCCGACATTTTCGTCAGTTTCACTGATTTCCCTGATGACACTGATTGCCAGCTATGGTGGTGGGGAGGGGTTGTCCACAGCGCAGCCAGTGCCAGAGCAGTGAATGACTGACTGCAACTTCAGGATTTCCATGTTAGGATGCGCATGTGCTAAATCCTGAAGTTGCAGTCAGTTTCAAAGGGGTAATAACAGTGAACAAACCGCTTTCGCTGTTATTATCCCATTGAAACTGACACCGCAAATTCCGGGCCGATAATTCTTCTATTTGAAACAAAAACATGCTTGTGAACATATGCTGAGCCATCCCAACATGTCTAGGTTGCTTACATAGTAATGCAAGTTAAGACTGCAACGCAAGCATGCTGATTATTTGAACCAGTGCAACACATGTAGCAGCCCAAGGAGAGGTCATCATTCTGGCAGCATATCGGGCCCACAAAAACATGGGTCCGTACTACCATCAGGTGTGCAGAGGCCGGTGAGCTTCCATTTGGAGGTGCACAAGACCTGCGTGTCAGGAAATGATGAGATGGGAATATGACTACTACTAATGGTGGGCCCAATTTAAGATGATGAGTTTAGAATATTTCACAAGAAGTATATCGCACATCATTGAAGTATGTAGTCACGTGTGATTTTGTTTTCCCCTATAACTTATTGGTAGCAATGCACTAAATAAACCGAGTGACAACAGTAGTTCATCTTCTGAGTACCTTGAACAGATGGAAGTAACCATTCCTACTAAAGCAGGAAGTTTACTCCTGGCACTATTTACAAAATAGTTAAACTGTTGATCTCGGCTCAAAGGCAGCCTTGGTAGAAAAAATATGAGCCAGCTCCAGATGGTTTATGATTTATTGTATGCAACATTCCAGTGTACCTTTATCACCCTTTGATGTTTGTAATGTGTGCATAATACTCCTGCTTTCCTTTGCTCCCCTCTATGACAGTAACCTGTGCTGCTGTGACACTGAAGTGTTTGGTCTGTGGTCTTGTGGGACGGCCCCACACATTTTTCCTGTAGCATTTTTCCACTCTTGGAAAATGCAGATGAACAGAAGTGCTGTTCTAAACGGGCATTCTAAAGTAAGCCTATATGAAGAATAGAGATAAGAAAAATCCCAGTTGGCAGAAAGTGCTAGCAATGTGTCGGCATCCGAAACAGAAAGGTAGGTGAATGTTTTGGGTGGGAGTCTTCATCCGATAAAGGATCTCCCCCCACACTGCCCATCTTTTTTTGCTTTCAGCTGCTGATGAATCTACAATTCCAACATTTTTTGAGTAGTGTACAAGTTATTGATCCGCCAACCTTGTCTTTTCGTATTCTTCCTCACAACAAATTGGAAGTTTCAAAGCTTGTTTTGCTTTTGTTCTGGGTTTACAAATGTCCTGTATTTCTCTCAAGGTTAATGCATTCCAGTGACTCTGCCAGATGAGGCACGTGACTCCAGAAATTTATGGAGTGCTAACTCAAATCACAGTTCCCTAGGTATTTATAAAAATGAATGATTTCATTTAAAAAAGCAACATTGCTAATTGTGAATCAATCTGCTTGTCGTAATGTAATTGGGGGTTTCTTCAGTGTACAATGCAGAGTTTAAAGCCATTGTCAGAAATTCCATTAGAAATGAGAGAATTTGCAAGTAATGGTGGTGTTATTCAGGATTTATTACAGAAATCTAACCATGGGACTCTTAAACCTCATTAGGAGCTGGCTTGTGAAGATTTTTGGGAAAGTTGTTCTTGTTGGCAGCAGGGTTCCTGGATTATTGCCAAGCATACACACAGCAGCACTTCATTATCAACAAGAATGACAACCTCCAATTTGTGACTCTCCTTCCAATTTCTGGGTCAGGGTGCCAATTAATTGAAAACTTTACACATAGTAAAATCTCTTTCGATGCAATTTGGATCACTCAGGCTTTTTTGGTTGATAGTCATCTATTGATGTCAGTGTTCTATTTTCTCTGTGCAGATGTACGGTTAGTATCAAACCACCAGGTGTTGTTCCTTTTTATGGGCGGGTCAAATGGTTTCAATGAACTGTAAAAGTCAAGTTCAGTTCTAAAATTCCCCATAGCAAATCACAGTATTCCTGACTTTAAAGAGATAAAAAGAGAACCCCTGAATGTTGAAAATCTGAAATAAAAATAAAACATAATATGCTGGAAATGTGCACCAAAGAGATTACTTGGTTGCTCATCTTATTGCTATCTGGGACCTTATGCAGATTGGCTGCCATGTTGTCCCCCAACACATTGAATTTAAACTCCTTGTCCCCACCTTCAAATCCCTTCTCGGCCTCGTCCCAACCTACCTCCGCAACTTTGTCCACGCCTGCTTCCTTCTACCCTTCAACTTTGGCCTTCTGTGTATTGCCCTCTTCATTTGACCCTTCACTGGGAGCACAGTCTTCTATAGAGCTCCCTTTTTAAGTCCCCCTGTCGTGCTTCTTCTCTCGCCACCTTTTAAAAGCCTTTTCACAACCCATTCTAACTCTCTCAGCGGGTATTCCCTTTTCCCCCTTTCTGCTAAGCGCTTTGGGATATTTTCTATGTTAAATATATAGACCTGGAGTTTCCGCTCGATTATGCTGGATTTTTTTCGCCGCAATTCCCCCGATATCAGTGTAACCGGGGCAAAAGATTGTGGAATTTTAAGCACAAATTGCATTCAGTGCAACTATTCTGCTATCTTTTGTGCTAGTTTAAAAAACATCGTGTTAGAAGCCCACAACACTGGCCGCGCCCCCAGGGTGAATTAATCACCATTGGGAGTTTCTGCTAATTGCGCTCGTTTGCAGGCCATCGAGGAGGCTCCAAAAAATTAAGCCGGATCTTTTGCGGGCAAGGACACTAATAGATACGTTTTCAAAGGTTCTGAATTAAATTCTTTTTTAAATTTACGAAGGAACTGATGACTGTACCCCAATATAATTAGAAAATAGTTTTGTATATTTTTTTTTAAAAGTCATTTTCAGTCATTTAAAATTGGGTTACTCACAGGTGGTCGATTGACACTGATTTAAAATGCTTATTTTTTGTGATAAACCCATTTTTCAGTGGTATTAATCAAACTTACCAAGTTACCACTTTGAAATATATCAAGGAATACTTTTTAAAGCAGCATTTTATTTTTTTAATGACCTTTTAAAACACTGCCTAATTGCACTGGTTTGTGACAGACTTTGCCTTTGATGCTATGCAAATGAGCCTGAGCGGAAACTCGGGGTAAAAAAAGACGCACATTTGCACCCAGAATCACCAATTGCGCCCAAAATGGAAACTCTACCTCATAAAGTCTAATTAAAGCTCATACCGTAGGAAAAATTAACACATGTTCTGGAAAAGTTTTGCTTTTCTTGCAGGTGGTGGGGGGAGGGGAGCGAAGATTAGCACTTGTGGGGTTATTGAGAACCTCCGCCAATAGCATCACTTAAGGATTCCACAATTTCTTACACTGGTAAAGTTTGTAAAGATTTCTAGTTTTATTTAAGAAATAAATTTCAAGCAGATGACTTGATTTACTGTATTAAGGGTGCATTTACATGATCGGGTTGGTTTAGTTGCAAAGCAGTTTTCACTTTGCAACAAAGTTAAGTACAGAGTTAAAGGCCAGCCTGTCTCCGGAGTGAATTGGAATGACTGTCCTTGAAAGAAGGAGCTTCTCTCCAGTGTTAAAAGATGCCCTGAATCCAAGTTTAGGTTTCATTTACACTGTAACTGTAGCATCAATGCAAAGCAGAACTATTTTGCACTGCCACCTCACTTACAGTATAAATGTCCCTTACAGCAACATGAGCTGATAACATACTGAAAAAGAAGCTCATCTTTTTATCACTAGGAACTGGGTTTAAATTTGGAACAAATAGAAGAAGCAAAAGTCTTTTATTAATTGGGAGCTATTGTTCACTGTCCTTCCCCCTCTGAAACCTGGATTCAGTTCCAGCCTTGGTAGATATAATTTTTTATTTATTCATTCACGGGATGTGGGCATCGTTGGCAAGGCCAGCATTTATTGGCCATCCCTAATTGCCCTTGAGAAGGTGGTGGTGAGTGGTTTGCTAGGCCATTTCAGAGGGCAGCTAAGAGTCAACCACATTTCTGTGGGTTTGGAGTCACATAGGCCAGACCAAGTAAGGACAGCAGATTTCCTTTCCTAAAGGACATTAGTGAACCAGATGGGTTTTTACGACAATCCGGTAGTTTTATGGTCACCATTACTGATACACTACTAGCTTTTTAATTCCAGATTTAATGAATTTTAAGTGAATTTGGTTAGGTCCGAGTGGACACAAATGCACATCTTAACTAATTGAGTAATTTTCATCTTTACGCCATAGAATGGCTAGCGTGGACATTGGAATTGTCACTTGATGGATTTTAGGGCTAGGAGTTGACACCAGAGTTGTTGGAGGGCATCTGTACCAGTGTACCACTGAGGATTCCTGCAGCATATATTATAAAAAATACTTTCACTGATTCATGGAAATATTTTTCAATTGGCATCAAACGTGTGAGAAAGAACTTGCATTTTTATAGCGCCTTTCATGACTTCAAGACATCCCAAAACACTTTACAGCCAATGAAGTACTTTTGAAGAGCAGTCACTGTTGTAATGTAGGATCATTTGTGTATGAATGCTACTCATCTCGGTTCTTCACAGTTGGACTCCTGATGATCACAGAATTCTGGAACATGGGAGGAAAAAGCAGAAGTCAGTGGTAGTTTCACTCCGAGGTAAACGTAACAACAACCGTTGTTTTTTATGTAGCACCTTTAACATAGAAACATTTCCAAGGCGCCATAAAATTGTATGGACAAAAGAAGTTGATGTGGGCTATGGAAGTATATTGCTGCAGTAGGGAATGCTCTTCGAAGATTAAGGCCCTTTGTTGGGGCAGTGTAGAGAGATAGGGGATTCAATTGTAAGGGGGATAGATAGGAGTTTCTGTGACCGAGACTCCAAGATGGTATGTCGCCTCCCTGGTGCAAGGGTCAAGGATGTCTCGGAGCGGGTGCAGAGCATTCTGAAGGGGGAGGGGGATCAGCCAGTTGTCGTGGTACATGTAGGTACCAACGATGTAGGTAAAAAGAGGGAGGAGGTCCTACAAGCTGAATTTAGGGAGTTAGGAGCTAAATTGAAAAGTAGGACCTCAAAGGTAGTAATCTCTGGATTGCTACCAGTGCCACGAGCTAATAAGTTTAGAGAGAGTAAGATAGATAAGCTAAATACGTGGCTTGAGCAGTGGTGCAAGGGAGAGGGATTTAAATTCTTGAGGCATTGGAACCAGTTCTTGGGGAGGAGTGACCTGTACCAAGGGGACGGTCTACACCTGAACTGTGAGGGAGCCGATGTCCTCGGGGTAATATTTTCTAGGGCGGTTCGGGAGGATTTAAACTAATTTGGCAGGGGGATGGGAACCTAGGTAGTGGAAAAGAGGGAAGTCATATGAAGTCAGAAATAGATGGTAGAAAGGTGAGAAGCAATAAGCAAAGGAGAGAAATACAAAGGGCCAAACTAATTCATAATGAGAGTGTGAAAAAAGCAAGCCTGAAGGCTTTGTATCTTAATGCTAGAAGCATTAGGAACAAGGTGGATGAATTAGTTGTGGAAATAGAGGTAAACAAGTATGATTTGATTGGGATTACAGAAACGTGGCTGCAGGGTGGGCAAGGCTGGGAACTTAACATCCAGGGATATACAATATTTAGGAAGGATCGGCAAAAAGGTAGGGGAGGTGGGGTAGCATTGCTGGTAAAGGAGGGGATTAATGCAATGGAAAGGAAGGATATTAACTCGGATGAAACGGAATCTGTATGGGTAGAAATGAGAAATAGCAAGGGGAGGAAAACGTTAGTGGGTGTGATATATAGGCCTCTAAATAGTAATATGGAGGTGAGGGAAGGCATAAAAAGGGAAATTGGAGAAGCGTGCGATAAGAGCACAGCTGTCATCATGGGTGACTTTAATTTACATATTGATTGGACTACCCAAATTAGTAAAAATTCTGAGGAGGAGGAATTCCTGGAATGTTTTCGGGACGGTTATCTGGACCAATATGTCGAGGAGCCGACTCGAGATCAGGCCGTTTTAGACTGGGTATTGTGCAATGAGAAGGGACTTATCAGCAATCTTCTTGTACGAGGCCCCTTGGGTCAGAGCGATCATAATATGATCGAGCTCTCAGTCGAGATGGAGAGTGAGGAAATTGAATCAGAGACTAAGGTCCAGAACTTAAATAAAGGGAATTACGAGGGTATGAGATGGGAATTGGGTAAGATTGATTGGGTGGTGTTTCTGGGGGGATTGACAGTGGATAGACAATGGCAAGCATTCAAAGATAGAATGGAAGAATTCCAGAACATGTTTATACCGGTTTGGCATAAAAATAAACCTAAAAAGGTGACTCAACCGTGGATAACGAGGGAAATTAGGGACAGCATAAAATCAAAAAAAAGGGCATATCAACTGGCAAAAAAAAGCACCAGACCGGAAGATTGGGGGCAGTACAGGACACAGCAAAAGAGGACAAAGGGATTAATCAGGAAGGGGAAAATAGAATACGAAAGTAAACTTGCAGCAAACATAAAGACAGACTGCAAAAGCTTTTATCGGTATATCAGGAGGAAAAGACTGGTAAAATCCCAAGTCGGTCCCTTGCAGTCCGATTCGGGAGAATATATAATGGAGAATAAGGAAATGGCAGACCAATTAAACTCATACTTTGGTTCTGTATTCACAAAGGAGGACACAAATAACCTCCCAGGAATATCGGCAAACATAGGGACTAATGAGAGGGAGGAGCTGACAGAAATTAGTATCTCTAGGGATATGGTGTTGGGTAAGTTGAGGGGACTGAAGGCCGACAAATCCCCGGGGCCTGATAAACTACATCCTAGGGTACTTAAGGAGGTGGCCCTGGAGATAGCAGATGCTCTAAGGATCATCTTCCGGAACTCCATTGACTCGGGAACAGTACCCGTGGATTGGAGGGTAGCTAATGTTACCCCAATATTTAAAAAGGGGGGTAGAGAGAAAGCAGGGAATTATAGACCAGTAAGCCTTACATCGGTTGTGGGCAAAATGCTAGAGTCCATTATTAAGGATAAAATAGCGGAGCACTTGACAAATGGGGAAAGGATCGGACAGAGTCAACATGGATTTACAAAGGGTAAATCGTGTTTGACTAATCTGCTGGAATTTTTTGAGGAAGTAACTGGTAAAATAGATGGGGGAGAGCCAGTGGATGTGGTGTACCTTGACTTCCAGAAAGCCTTCGATAAGGTTCCACACAAAAGATTATCATGCAAAATTAAGGCTCATGGAATTGGGGGCAAAGTATTAACGTGGATAGAGAACTGGCTGGCGGATAGAAAACAGAGAGTTGGAATAAACGGCTCGTTTTCGGAGTGGCAGGCAGTGACCAGCGGGGTGCCGCAAGGATCTGTCCTGGGACCCCAGCTGTTCACAATATATATAAATGATCTGGATCAGGGAATTGGATGCAATATTTCCAAATTCGCTGACGACACTAAACTAGGAGGAGGGGTGGGCTCTGATGAGGATGTCAGGAGGCTACAGTGCGATTTGGACAGGTTGGGGGAATGGGCGGATACGTGGCAGATGCACTATAATGTGGATAAATGCGAGGTTATCCACTTTGGGGGTAAAAACAGGAGGGTAGATTATCATCTAAATGGCAATAGATTGGGAGATGGGGAAGTGCAGAGGGACCTGGGTGTTCTTGTGCACCAGTCACTGAAGGAGAGCATGCAGGTGCAACAGGCGATTAAGAAGGCAAATGGTATGTTGGCCTTCATATCAAGGGGGTTCGAGTATAGGAATAGGGATACCTTACTACAGCTGTACAAGGTGCTGGTGAGACCGCATCTGGAGTATTGTGTACAGTTTTGGTCGCCCCATCTGCGGAAGGATGTTCTTGCCATGGAAAGAGTGCAACGGCGATTCACCAGGCTGATACCTGGAATGGCGGGAATGACCTACGAAGAGAGATTAAATAGTTTGGGCTTGTACTCACTGGAGTTTAGAAGATTGAGAGGGGATCTCATCGAAACATATAAAATTATGGCAGGCCTGGACAGGCTGAATTCAGAGAGAATGTTTCCAATGGCCGGGGAGCACAGAACCAGGGGCCACAGTCTAAAAATAGCGGGCAAATCATTTAAAACAGAGATGAGGAAGAATTTCTTCACTCAAAGAGTGGTGAGCCTGTGGAATTCCCTGCCACAGAGGGCTGTGAAGGCTAATTCAATAAATATTTTCAAGAGAGAATTGGATATATTTCTGAAGGCTAAGGGGATTAAGGGTTACGGAGAAAAGGCGGGGACGGGGTACTGAACTGGTAAGATCAGCTATGATCTCAGACGAAGATCAGCCATGATCTCATTGAATGGCGGAGCAGGCTCGAAGGGCCGAATGGCCTACTCCTGTTCCTATCTCTATGTTTCTATGTTTCTATGAATCCTATACTGACCTAGAAGTATGTAATTGGTGCCAAAAGTGGAACGATGTCCTATTCTGTAACACTGACATCCTTCACCTTAATGAGTGCAAAATTAATTGTCTAAATCTCTTTCACAGTTACTTCAGACTCCAATTTTCTGTGTTGATGCAGGTTGTTAACCTTAAAAAAAAAAAAAAAAGGGTAACGTTGACTGCTTTGATGCTCTCGAGTGAGAGTTTAAAACTTTGAGTTGCTTGTACTTAAAAACACCACAATGGATTTGTTCCAAGCTTAGCCACAAAGTGGAATGCCAACATAGTCTATCTAACACTGTGCAAGTGGTCTTACTGTGGGCACCACTGAAAGGCTTCTTTTGGCTTTGAAATACAACTTTGTCGATGATTGTAACCTTAAAATCGTTGGTTGAAAGTCTGTAACTTGAAGAGCCACCTGATGACCAGAGTGCTGAATTCAGGTGACTGGATATTTCCTGCAGGGAGGGAATGAGAATTAGAGGGAGAGTTGCCCTTGCCAGTTCTGTCGGCTTTCCGTGGGCAGTTAGAGAGGCTTGGGATGGTGTGTCATTTGGGAAGAAGAGTAAAAGATTAAAACAAAATCTGCGTGCTCACTGAAGTTGATGTGTGTAATCAGCCAAAACTATCCTGTGTAGACTTTTCTTTGTAGAAACTTTTGCATGACCGATGCTATATAAGCACTATAGAAGCCCCATTAGGGAAGTGTCCTAGTAATCTAGCTCTGAGCATTTGATTTCCATTCCCTGAGGATACGAATCTGGAATAATGCCCTCAACTAGCATTCCAACTTGCTTTCATTGGACTGGCTTGCGTAGTGCCCAGTTGCACTGCTAGAGTATTCCTTGTCACAGAAGTACTCCATCTCAGTGAAAATTGCCTCAGCAAACCCCATCCTAATAAAACAATCCTTAATTTAGCTCATCCTGGAATCATGGCACTGACAGCTGCAGAATCCACACGACTCAGACAGTCGCAACACCCTAG
Organism: Somniosus microcephalus; assembly: GCF_052327205.1. Taxonomy (NCBI): domain Eukaryota; kingdom Metazoa; phylum Chordata; class Chondrichthyes; order Squaliformes; family Somniosidae; genus Somniosus; species Somniosus microcephalus. The sequence goes on from NC_141000.1 coordinate 82,176,967, forward strand.
CTATCTAAGAGGACCGCAGCAAAGAGCTGAAGAGGAAAAATTGAGAAATATATATTTTTTTAAATAGTTGTCATTGGTTTGGATAGGAGTTATGACATTCCATTGGGCCAAACCTCCTGGCTAGTTGTGTGTAGGCACAAGATTAACCAGAAGGTCATCTTGCCAAAAAAGAATGCTGTCATCAATAGAAATATCCAGCATTTCTCTGAAGGTATTTTACAAAATGAATAAATCTGGTTTGGCATTGAAAAGGTGTCTGTAGAGATCCTGAAGTTTTGTCTGTAGTAAATTTGTGTAGACCCACCATGTAATATTCCATTCCCATCTCCGTTCGCTTGTTTTTGTGTCTCCCATGTAAAAATATAGAATGGGCCAATTTAAAGCTTATTAAAACTTTGTTAGTAAGAGCTGCTAGAGAGTTGGTCAATAATAATTTAATGAGACAACTTGCTCATGCCACTGTGAAATCCATTTTTCTTGAATAATTTTATCTTCATGAAATAATTTACATAATTTGATATCGCCCTGGATCACTAAAGAAAAATAAATAGTAAAACATTCACGATAGCAAAATACTGCAGATGCTGGAAATCCGAAATAACAACAGAAAATGCTGGAAAAACTCAGCAGGCTAGGCAACATCCGTGGAGAGAAAATAAAGTCAACGTTTCGGGTCAAAACCCTTTGTCAAGACTGAAAAAGCACAGGAAATGAAATGGATTAAAAGGCCAGGACTGTCTCCACTAGTCCTATCACCATCTCATCTCGTTTTGAATATCTCTTAATGTCTCTTCACTTCTCTTTTAGTACAAAGGGATCTGGGGGTCCTGGTGCATGAAACTCAAAAAGTTAGTATGCAGGTGCAGCAAGTGATCAAGAAGGCCAATGGAATGTTGGCTTTTATTGCTAGGGGGATAGAATATAAAAACAGGGAGGTATTGCTGCAGTTATACAAGGTATTGGTGAGACCCGCACCTGGAATACTGCATACAGTTTTGGTGTCCATACTTAAGAAAAGACATACTTACTCTCGAGTCAGTACAAAGAAGGTTCACTCGGTTAATCCTGGGTATGAGGGGGTGGACATATGAGGAGAGGTTGAGTAGACTGGGACTCTACTCATTGGAGTTCAGAAGAATGAGAGGTGATCTTATTGAAACATATAAGGTTGTGAAGGGGCTTGATCGGGTGGATGCGGTGAGGATGTTCCCAATGATGGGTGAAACTAGAACTAGGGGGCATAATCTTAGAATAAGGGGCTGCTCTTTCAAAACTGAGATGAGGAGAAACTTCTTCACTCAGAGGGTAGTAGGTCTGTGGAATTTGCTGCCCCAGAAAGCTGTGGCAGCTACATCATTAAATAAATTTAAAACAGAAATAGACAGTTTCTTAGAAGTAAAGGGAATTAGGGGTTACGGGGAGCGGGCAGGAAATTGGACATGAGTCTAGGTTCGGAACGGTCATGGCCCTGTGGGTAGCGGAGCGGGCCCAGGGGCCGTGTAGCCTGGTTTTGCTCCTACTTCTTGTGTTCTAATTATGTGTTAGATTTCAGGAGATGGTTCTATTCCTGTTCCTGGCTGGGGTGCAGATCACCTTTTACAGAAGGTAAGTACTGTAGAAAATATAGGGACAGAGTGATCTCCTGGACGAGTTTCGATCGCCTAGATGGGTCGGAGAGGAATTTCCCAGATTTTTTCTCCCAAATTGGCCATTGGGTTTTTTATCTGGTTTTTCGCCTCTCCCAGGAGATCACATGGGTTCGGGTGGGATGTAGAGTGATAGTAGATTTGAGGTTAGGATCAGATCAGCCATGATCTTATTGAATGGTGGAGCAGGCTCGAGGAGCTGATTGGCCTACTCCTGCTCATATTTCTTATGTTCTTATAGAGTCATAGAGTTTTACAGCACAGAAAGAGGCCCTTCGGCCCATCGTGTCTGCGCCGCCCATCCATCCCTGTCCAGTCTAATCCCATTTTCCAGCATTTGGTCCATAGCCTTGTATGCAATGGCATTTCAAGTGCTCATCCAAATGCTTCTTGAATGTTGTGAGGGTTCCTGCCTCTACCACCCTTTCAGGCATTGAGTTCCACATTCCAACCACCCTCTGGGTGAAAAAGTTCCTCCTCAAATCCCCTCTAAATCTCCTGCCCCTTACCCTGAATCTATGCCCCCTTGTTATTGACCCCCCTACTAAGGGGAAAAGTTCCTCTTTGTCTACCCTATCTATGCCCCTCATCATTTTGTACACCTCAATCAGGTTCCCCCTCAGCCTTCTTTGCTCCAAGGAAAACAACCCCAGCCTGTCCAGCCTCTCTTCATAGCTGAGGCACTCCATCCCAGGTAACATCCTGGTGAATCTTCTCTGCACCCTCTCCAAAGCAATCACATCCTTCCTATAGTGAGGCGACCAGAACTGCACACAGTACTCCAGCTGTGGCCTCACCAGCGTTTTGTACAGTTCCATCATAACCTCCCTGCTCTTATATTCTATGCCTCGGCTAATGAAGGCAAGTATCCCATATGCCTTTTTAACCACCTTATCTACCTGTTCCGCTGCCTTCAGGGATCTATGTACATGTACACCAAGGTCCCTCTGACCCTCTGTACTTCCTAGGGTCCTACCACTCATTGTGTATTCCCTTGCCTTATTTGTCCGTCCAAAATGCATCACCTCGCACTTTTCAGGGTTAAATTCCATTTGCCACTTTTCCGCCCATCTGACCAACCCGTTTATATCGTCCTGTAGCCTGAGGCTTTCCTCCTCACAATTTACCACCCCACCAATTTTCGTGTCATCTGCGAACTTACTGATCATACCTTTTACATTCTCATCCAAATCATTTATGTAGATCACAAACAACAAGGGACCCAGCACCGATCCCTGAGGTACCCCACTGGACACAGGCTTCCAGTCACAAAAGCAACCTTCGACCATCACCCTCTGCCTCCTGCCACTCAGCCAGTTTAGGATCCAACGCGCCAAGGCACCCTGGATCCCATGGGCTCTTACCTTCTTGACCAGTCTCCTATGCGGGACTTTGTCAAAAGCTTTACTGAAGTCCATGTAAACCACATCCACAGCATTTCCCTCATCCACCCCCCTAGTCACCCCCTCGAAAAATTCAATCAGATTTGTCAGACATGATTTACCCTTGACAAAGCCATGCTGACTATCCCCGATTAATCCTTGCCTCTCCAAGTGGAGACTAATTTTGTCCCTCAGAATTTTTTCCAATAATTTCCCTACCACAGATGTTAGGCTCACTGGCCTGTAATTCCCTGGTTTATCCCTGCTACCCTTCTTGAATAATGGTACTACGTTAGCTGTTCTCCAGTCCTCTGGTACATCCCCTGTGGCCAGAGAGGTTCTGAAAATTTGTGTCAGAGCCCCTGCAATCTCCTCCTTTGCCTCCCACAGCAGCCTGGGATACATCTCGTCTGGGCCTGGGGATTTATCCACTTTTTGGCCTGCTAAAACCGCTAGCACCTCCTCCCTCTCGATGCTAATATGTTCAAGTATGTCACAGCCCCCTTGCCCGATTTCTATGTCTGCATCGTCTTTCTCCATAGTGAACACAGATGCAAAAAATTCATTTAAAACCCCGCCTACATCATCTGGCTCTACACACAGATTGCCACTTTGGTCCCTAATGGGCCCTACCCTTTCCCTGGTTATCCTCTTGCCCTTAATATACTTATAAAACATCTTAGGATTTTCCTTTATTTTGCTCGCCAGTGTTATTTCATGGCCCCTCCTCGCCCTCCTAATTTCTTTTTTAAGTATGCCCCTGCATTTTTTATACTCCTCTAGGGCTTCTTCCGTCTTTAGTCTTTTGTAACTGCCAAAAGCCCCCCTTTTATTTCTAATGCATTTTTGTATATCCCTTGTCATCCAAGGTTCCCTTTGCTTGTTGGTCCCACCCTTGACCTTTACAGGAACATGTTGGCATTGTACTCTCTCTATTTCCCTTCTGAAAGTCTCCCACTGTTTTGATGCGGATTTTCCTATAAGTAGCTGCTCCCAGTCCAATTTGGCCAGATCCTGCCTTATCATATTAAAATCGGCCTTCCCCCAATTTAGAACCCTTATTTCCGGGCCGTCTTTGTCTTTTTCCATGACCACCTTAAATCTCACCGAATTGTGGTCACTGTCGCCAAAATGCTCTCCTACTGACACTTCCACCACTTGCCCGGCTACATTCCCCAGAATTAGGTCCAGTACCGCCCCCTCTCTTGTAGGACTTTCTACATGTTGGCTCAAAAAGCTCTCCTGGATGCACTTTAAGAATTCTGCACCCTCTAAGCCTTTCACACTCTGACTATCCCAATTTATATTGGGGAAGTTGAAATCCCCCACTATTATTACCCTATTATTTTCGCACTTTTCTGAGATTTGCCTACATATCTGTTCCTCTATCTCCCCCTGACTGTTTGGGGGCCTATAGTACACTCCCAGCAAAGTGCTTGCCCCCTTTTTGTTTTTAAGTTCTACCCATATGGCCTCATTAGAGGAACCCGCTAATATATCATCCCTCCTTACAGCAGTAATTGACTCCTTAATTAATATTGCAACACCCCCTCCCCTTTTACACCCCCCTCTGTCTCGCCTGAAGATTCTATACCCCGGAATATTGAGCTGCCAGTCCTGACCCTCCCTCAACCATGTCTCCGTGATAGCAACAATATCGTACTCCCATGTGTTCAACAACAACTTCAGTTCATCCACCTTATTTGCAAGACTCCTTGCATTAAAATAAATGCCTTCCAGCCCTGCCATATTCTCTTTTGCCTTCACATATTTGCTTTGCCTTCCCAGCTGACTTATTTTTCCCTCTGTATTTGGCTGTAAATCACCCCCTACTATAGCTCCACTCTGTACCCCATCCCCCTGCCAAGTTAGTTTAAACCCCCCCCAGCAGTGCTAGCAAACCTCCCCGCAAGGATATTGGTTCCCCTCTGGTTCAGGTGTAAACCGTCCGACTTGTACAAGTCCCACCTTTCCCAGAAGCAGACCCAGTGATCCAGGAAACTAAAGCCCTCCCCCCTGCACCATCCCTTTAGCCACGCATTCATCTGTTCTATCTTCCTATTTCTATACTTACTAGCACGTGGCACCGGGAGTAATCCAGAGATTACAACCCTTGAGGTCCTGCTCTTTAATCCTTCACCTAGCTCCCTAAATTCTTGCTGCAGGACCTCATCCCTCTTTTTACCTATGTCGTTGGTACCAATGTGGACCACGACCACTGGCTGTTCACCCTCCCCCTCCAGAATGCCCTGCAGCCGCTCAGTGACATCCTTGACCCTGGCACCAGGGAGGCAACAAACCATCCTGGATTCACGTCTACGGCCACAGAAACGCCTATCTGTTCCCCTTACTATAGAATCCCCTACCACTATTGCTCTCCCACTCTTTTTCCCCCCTTCCTGGGCAGCAGGAGCACCGCCAGTGCCAGGAAGTTGGCTGCTGCTGCCTTCCCCTGGTGAGTCCTGCTCCCAGCCTGGCCTTTTAATCTATTTAATTTCCTGTGCTTTTTCAGTCTTGACAAAGGGTTTTGACCTGAAACGTTAACTCTATTTTCTCTCCACGGATGTTGCCTGGCCTGCTGAGTTTTTCCAGCATTTTCTGTTGTTATTTAGTCAAACGTTCACATTGATTCCCATTATTTTCAATGGAACTGTTAAGTAGTTAATGGTTATTTTTGTGCCCAATAGCTTTTTCTACCTTTTTAATTTTCACACTACTGAATATGGAGAAATTAGGAGAAAATGTGTATTTAAAAGTTAAATGATCTTATTGTCATATATGATGAAATATATATTTGGATTAGGCTTGGGCCACACAAAAGCTTTTATGCAAAATCAATTTATCTCAGTCAATCCATAATTGCCATTTGGATTGGTGCATTTCTTGAATTGTACATTTCTTCAGTATACCTCATAATTTAGAGAGCATTACACTGTACAGGTGTTATATGAAGGAAATTTTATATCAGTTGAAATCTAAAAAGATCATCCTGTGCTCCTTGGGTCAAGCCCAAGCAGGCAGTGTAAGTGTTAATGCTCGCTGTGATAGAACCCCATGGTGTGTAGCTCCCCCAAACACTCCAGCTCTTACAAGAGGTCTCTGTGCTTGTTCCGCCCCTCACAGTGGGAACTTTGGAGGAAAGCATCAATCTTACCTGTCTTGACCACGAACTGCAAATTTAATGAACAGATCCTTTCTTTTGCCACATGTGCATTACTCAAACCAACAGCTTGTTTGTAAAGGGCAAAATAATTATGGCATGTAACTTAATGTGGTTCGTGACAATGCCACTGCTCACTAAGCCTGTTTGAAAATCATTCATTTACTAGGATTTTCCTCCCATAAATTTACTAAAATGTGGTTCTGCCATGTAGTACATTTTTAAAAGTCATGTAAGTGCCTCCTTGCAATCTGTTGAATAACATTTATTGAATGTGAGGAGTTTTCTGAAGCCCAGAAATGGCGCATGTGTGAGTTACAATAGCATGTGCATGTTTCCAACATCCAGCTCTGTCGGGGGCTGCTCAGCTTTCAGACAAGTGAGTACCTGTCTGAGGGGTGGAAAAGTTAACAAATGTCCCAATTGTTCTGCTGTCAGTAGGTTGTAAGGGCATAAATGGAATACATGGTGAGCTACCCCGCAATACATAGAATATTCCAGAATGAAGCAGCTATCGTTTATCCCCGGTGAATTTTTTTTGTATATTAAAAATATACTAGTTGATCTCTTGTAGTGTTGCACACGGGGTGAAGATCAAGTGTAGTCTTCAGATGAAGCGGTATTCAAAGGTAGGGAATAATTGGACCAGGGCATGCAGATTTAATTCAGTCGCTATTTCAAGTCATACTTCCTGCCCTTTTAATAGTTCCCTGGTGTTTCACACGTGAAATAAAGAGCAAGTCTAGTATTCAGACCAAGAAAGTTAGGAAGGGATGACTGGACCGGGGATGGGGAATGGGGGGATAAGGGAAAGTGTGCTGTGCCTCGGCGACATCATCCGAAAACACGACGTCAGGTTCCACACGTATGCTGATGACACCCATCTCGATCTCACCACCACCTCTTGGCCCCTCCACTGTCCCTAAATTGTCAGACTTTTGTCCGACATCCAGTACTAGATGAGCAGAGGTTTCCTCCAACTAAATATTGGGAAGACCGAGGTCCCCGCCACAAACTCCGTTCCCTAGCCACCGACTTCATCCCTCTTCCCGGCAACTGTCTGAGGCTGAACCAGACCATCCGCAACCTTGGTGTTTTATTTGACCTCGATGAGCTTCCGACCACACATCCATGCCGTTACCAAGACTACCTACTTCCACCTCTGTAACATTGCCCGACTCCGCCCCTGCCTCAGCTCATCTGCTGCTGAAACCCTCATCCATCCCTTTGCCTCTAGACTTGACTATTCCAACGCACTCCTGGCCGGCCTCCCATCTTCCACCCTCCATAAACTTAAGCTCATCCAAAACTCTGCCCATCTCCTAACTTGCACCAAGTCCTGGTTACCCATCACCCCTGTGCTCACTGACCTATATTGGCTCCCAGTCTGGCAATGCCTCCATTTTAAAATTCTGTTTTCAAATCCATCCATGGCCTTGCCCCTCCTTATCGCTGTGACCTCCTCCAGCCCTACAACTGTCTGAGATCTCTGCGCTCCTCTAAATCTGATCCCTTGTGCATCCCCTATTTTAATCACTCCACCATTGGTGGCAGTGCTTTCAGCTGCCTTGGCCCTAAACTCTGGAATTCCCTCCCTAAACCTCTCCGCCTGACTACCTCCCCCTCCTCCTTTAAGACGCTCCTTAAGATCTACACCTTTGACCAAGCTTTTGGTCATCTGTCCTATGTCAAGTTCTGTTTGATAACACTCCTGTGAAGCGCCTTGGGAGATTTTACTACATTTACAGTTGTTCAGGTGGCTGTTATATTTTGAGAAGCACAAAGCCATGATTGATGACTGAGCTTTCCATTCCAAATGTTCCTATTTGCACTTCATTTGCTTAGCACTCGAGTGGCATGAGTATCGGCGGCTTTCTGGAACAATTTTTCAGGCCGTGATTTCCTCTTCCGTCGTTCTTTTGGAGACTGAGATTTGTTTGACGAGCAAGATTTTTTTTTTCCAGCAGTTTAATTTGACAAATGACACTTTTTCCCTTAACAGGATTTCTTAACTAGGTAACAGTAGCTTGGATGATCTTTGTTACATTCATAGTGCCACCTACAGGTGTAGCACCTTTTGAAAACTTGAGACCACTTGCTGTTTTTAATATATAATAGATTATAAATTTCTATGTCCACATTTATGATATAAATGGTTTATGTAAACTTGTCACACATTTGCTAGTGTTGGCAGTACAGCATCTCCACTTGGAGGCACGTGACAAGTTGGTATAGGCAGTTTCCATTGTAAATGTGGACATAGGAATTTATAATGGAAAAATTGACAAGTACATGCAGATGCAAGACTTTAAAAAGTGTGTATGTGTGTATATATCATTTAGCAATTAAAATCCTTGCCAAAGGTTCATATAGTACTTATCCTAGCTGCAAAACCTTCTTCAAGCAGTTCTCCTCTCGTGGCTTTTAACCATTTCAGCACCATGCAAAGGCCCCATTAATACAAGATCTGTCCAAAGATTAATTTCTTAGCAGGAGCAACGTGCCCTGCTGCACAAAACCTTTACTGGAAGCTAGCTAAAAATTTAGCAATTCAAACTGATGATTTTAGAGCTCTGCTTGTGAAATACGAGTATTATTTATAGTCCAGGTTTTTAGCCAAGTGGAAATATTTCTTAAAATAATAAGTGGTAAGTGTAACAATACTCTATACCGAGAACAAAATGGAGTTGCTAAATTGTATGTCTATATCTTTTATACACAAATTTCGAACAGATCTGGCAACTCAAAACTGGGCATCCATGAGGCACTGTGGGCCATCAGCAGCAGCAGAATTGTATTCAACCACAATCTGTAACCTCATGGCCCGGCATATCCCTCACTCTACCATTACCATCAAGCCAGGAGATCAACCCTGGTTTAATGAAGAGTGCAGGAGAGCATGCCGGGAACAGCACCAGGCATACCGAAAAATGAGGTGTCAACCTGGTGAGGCTACAACACAGGACTACTTGCATGCCAAACAACGTAAGCAACATGCGATAGACAGAGCTAAGCGATCTCGCAACCATCGGATCAAATCAAAGCTCTGCAGTCCTGCCACATCCAGTCGTGAGTGGTGGTGGACAATTAAACAGTTAACAGGAGGAGGAGGCTCCAAAAATATCCCCATCCTCAATGATGGTGGAGCCCAGCACGTGAGTGCAAAAGACAAGGCTGAAGCATTTGCAACTATCTTCAGCCAGAAGTGCCGAGTGGATGATCCATCTCGGCCTCCTCCTGAGGTCCCCAGCATCACAGATGCCAGTCTTCAGCCCATTCAATTCACTCCACGTGATGTCAAGAAACGGCTGAAGATACTGGATACTGCAAAGGCTATGGGCCCTGACAACATTCTGGCAATAGTACTGAAGACTTGTGCTCCAGAACTAGCTGCACCCCTAGCCAAGCTGTTCCAGTACAGCTACAACACTGGCATCTACCTGGCAATGTGGAAAATTGCCCAAGAATATCCTGTCTACAAAAAGCAGGACAAATCCGACCCGGCCAATTACCGTCCCATCAGTCTACTCTCAATCATCAGCAAAGTGATGGAAGGTGTCGTCGACAGTGCTATCAAGCGGCACTTACTCAGCAATAACCTGCTAACTGACGCCCAGTTTGGGTTCCGCCAGGGCCACTCAGCTCCTGACCTCATTACAGCCTTGGTCCAAACATGGACAAAAAAGCTAAACTCAAGAGGTGAGGTGAGAGTGACTGCCCTTCACATCAAGGCAGCATTTGATCGAGTGTGACATCAAGGAGCCCTAGCAAAACTGAAGTCAATGGGAATCGAGGGGAAAACTCTCCATTGGTTGGAATCATACCTAGCACAAAGGAAGTTGGCTGTGGTTGTTGGAGGCCATTCATCTCAATCACATGACATCACTGCAGGAGTTCCTCAGGGCAGTGTCTTCGGCCCAACCATCTTCAGCTGTTTCATCAATGACCTTCACTCCATCATAAGGTCAGAAGTGGGGATGTTCGCTGATGATTGCACACTGTTCAGCACCATTCGAGACTCGTCAGATACTGACGCAGTCCGTGTCCATATGCAGCAAGACCTGGACAACATTCAGACTTGGGCTGACAAGTGGCAAGTAACATTCGCACCACACAAGTGCCAGGCAATGACCATCTCCAACAAGCGAGACTCTAACCATCTCCCCTTGACATTCAATGGCATTACCATTGCTGAATCCCCCACTATCAACATCCTGGGGGTTACCATTGATCAGAAACTGAACTGGACCAGCCATATAAATACTGTGGCTACAAGAGCAGGCCAGAGGCTGGGAATTCTGCGGCAAGTGTCTCACCTCCTGACTCCCCAAAGCCTTTCCACCATCTACAAGGCACAAGTCAGGAGTGTGATGGAATACTCTCCACTTGCCTGGATGAGTGCAGCTCCAACAACACTCAAGAAGCTCGACACCATTCAGGATAAAGCAGCCCGCTTGATTGGCACTCCATCCACCACCTTCAACATTCACTCTCTCCACCACTGGCGCACTGTGGCTGCAGTGTGTACCATCTACAAGATGCACTGCAGCAACTCGCCAAAGCTTCTTCAACAGCACCTTCCAAACCCGCGACCTCTACCACTTAGAAGGACAAGGGCAGCAGACGCATGGGAACATCACCACCTACAAGTTCCCCTCCAAGCCACACACCATCCTGACTTGGACCTGTATCGCCGTTCCTTCACTGTCGCTGGGCCAAAATCCTGGAACTCCCTTCCTAACGGCATTGTGAGTGTACCTACACCATATGGACTGCAGCGGTTCAAGAAGGCGGCTCACCACCATCTTCTCAAGGGCAATTAGGGATGGGCACTAAATGCAGGCCTAGCCAGTGACGCCCACATCCCATCAATGAATAAAAAAAAATATTCTTTGTGTCTGTAGTGACAGTTCCTGATTGGTCTGACGAGTTTCATTTACAACACTGGCAACCAATGAGGTTTCAGATGTGACAATCGTCAACCCAATGAGTTGTCAGATCAATCAGATGGGAGATGAGGCCCAACAAATGGATCTGGATGGGACTGGTACCAAAAACAATTCAGACGACATTACATTTCTTACTTAACCCTGAAGACTCAAATTTCCTTGTTGATGTCAGTTATATTTTTAAAGTAAAGTTACTCCAACTGAACATTGGTAACACCAATGGCAACTGTTCTGTTCCTACCATAAACTTCCCAATTCCATCCTGTTCTCAGCTGCTTGTTGAACCTGAGCCCAATTATGCCCAATCTCAGTGTCCTACTTGATGCTGAGCATTAAACTCCATATCCCACCCATCACCATGCCATCTATTTCTGATTCCATAACGACGCCTGCCTCCACTCTTGCCTCACTGTCGTCACCATTGTGGCTCTTATCAACACATCTCACCTCGGGCTCTACTTTTCCGATGCTCACATCACCAGCCTCCTGAGTTCCACTTGTACGCCTGCATATTTTCCCGTACTAGGTCATGTGTACCTGTTTTCGCCAACCTCCATTGGTTCTCTGTCTCCCAGCAAATTGATTCCAAAGTCCTTATCATTTCTAAATCCCTCCATGGCCTTGCTTCAGCCTACCAGTGCAACCTCCTCCTGTCCGATTTCCCATTTCATGCCCTCTGTTCCAACAATTCTAACCTATTGTGTGTCCCACCTTTTTTAACTGCACCATTCTCTTCCTCAACACCCATCTCTTTAATTGTAACTTTAGTCACTCTCAACTCCTGCTCAGTACCTCTTTTTGTTCCGTCCCTATTCCTCCTGCCCTCGTGCAGTAAAGTACCTTTGAATGTTTCTTTATGATAACAATGGTTTAGGTGCAAGTTGTGGAAGTCTTCTGAAGTCAGTGATATTTTAAAATAAAATTTGTGTTCAGGGTATAGGATCATGTCTGAACTTTGAGCTGTCTGAGAGGCAATCTCATAAATGGCTCAAGTGTCAGCTGCTGAGGTGTACTCATTTTATTTTTTTTTAAAAACTTTATTTGTGAACAGTGCCAAGGAAGGTTTGCTGTTTATAAATTTTCTGTTTTCTGCTTTTAGATCACTTGCCATCGCACTTCCCTTTCAGCTAAGAAGATGGAACAATGCAGGCGAGTAGTGCACAAATGGCAGACCTTAATCTAGAATTGGACTATCAGTCCTTTTTGCGAGAGCTGGGGTTCCTCTTTTTTCGCCCTCCCTGGGCTGATTTCAGTATTATCTGTTATCTTAGGAGTGCAGCAGGCTAGGCAAGTGAGTCTACTGATTGTTTGAACATTGCACTGATTGGTAATCCTCAACTTCAACCCTGCATCACTTTTGACCATATGCCATATTATTCTGCTCCTTAATTAGATTGCTAATACATATTGGTTTTTTGTCATTATCTACAGGGGACCAAAGTGTGGAATGAATGTTGGGAGTATCCCAAGACACAGAAGCCTATATTTTCCTTTAGCTGTGATCACTGACATTAAGTTGGTGGGGCCTGTTTGACCCACAGCTGACCCCAGCAAATTTCCCAGAATCAGTCAAATTTTGGGCAAGCTTCCAACAGGATTTCTTTCTGCACTATTGGGGTAGGGGGAGAAGAGATACAGGAAGTGTTTGCCTCTGCAGGTGTCTGTCAGGCAGCCTTATTTAAAAGAAAATAACAACTGTCCTGATGCAGTGTAAATTTGCCATTTCATTGTGCTACAATCCATCAGTCATCCTGCCTCCTTGTGTATATTGTGGCAGAACCACTGACTCTGGCTAACTGTATATAATTCTCTTTAACGATGTTCTAACACCAGCCTTAACCTGTACTATTGTGTTAGGCATTACTGTGTTTTGTATATAGAGTTTGCATGTACGGGGCGTGGCCCCTTTAAGAGAGCGCGGGAAAACGCGGGCAAATGCGATGACGTCACGTCGCAAACCACGGGACCGCCCAGGCAGTCCTCGTGGCCTCTCCGTTGAGTAAAGACCTGTTTAATTGTTCTCTGGTGTCGATCTCAGTTATTCGTAAGAATTTGTTAATTCCTACAATATAACCTTTTGGAGCTGTTTGTCATCCCTTAGCAATGCTGGACACCTGTTGAATACAGGTGCTCTTTATGCCCAGCTGCAGTGGTAATGATGGAAAAAACGACGTCAGACTTTACTGTCATTATTGCTTAACTTGGGTGGGCACTCCTGGGGTTTCTATCACTTGGTAGAAATGTAAGGCGCCACACAAATGGATTAAGGTCCAGTGTAATGGGTTCCCACCCATTATTCTGCCCTGTGACGGCACTAAAGTTAGAGTAAAGAGGAGGACTCCTTTCTCATTAGTGCTCTCATCATTGACCTCTGCTTTCCAAGCCATGTTGCAATTAGTAGTTTGTCCACAACCAGCTCTTAGTACAAAAATGGGAGCTGATGAGTACCATCACGAACTGTTGATTCCGTTCTCCTAAGGCTGTCACTTTCAACAACCAGCCAACTGTACTATCAGCTTCCCTTAGCTACTGTTTTAGTTTGCCCATCTAACCCATTCCTGCTGCCCCTTCTCAAATGAGGGCTGATTGTGTGCCATGCTGCTGCTATAGTCGGATAGACCCACTGTAATTTCATTATGTACCCCTGGTGTAGATTATAGGCTTTTCTATGGCAGCCAGTGCTGATGATAGATCCATGATTGACTGACCAGACTAACCAAATATTGTGATTTATGGAACAGGATTGGTCCCGATTTAAGTAGTAGTGGCATACCAATACACCTGATGTACTACATTGCTTCGCTGTGGCTCAGTGGGAAGCACCCTTGCCTCTGAGTCAGAAGGTTGAGTTCAAATCCCACTCCAGAGACTTGAGCACAAAATCTAGGCTGACATTCATTCCAGTACAGTACTGATAGTGCAGCGCTCCGTCGGAGGTGCCACCTTTCAGATCAGATGTTAAACAGAGGGCCCACCTGCCCTCGCGGGTGGATGTAAAAGATCCCATAGCACTATTTTGAAGACGAGCAGGGGAGTTATCCCCGCTGTCCTAGCCAGTATTTATCCCTCAATCAAAAACGGATTATCTGATCATTAGCGCATTGCTGTTTCTGGGAGCTTGCTGTGTGCAAATTGGCTGCCGCGTTTCCTACATTACAACAGTGAAGTCATTGGCTGTAAAGCGTTTTGGGACGTCTCTCTCCTTTCTTTCTCCTCTCTCTCTTGCTTGCTCTCTTTCTCCTCGCTTGCTTGCTTTCTTTCTCTCTCTCGCTTTCTTTCTCTCTCCTCTCTCGCTTTCTTTCTCTCTCCTCTCTCTCGCCCTCTTGCTCGCCCTCTCGCTCGCCCCCCCCGCCTCTCGCTCTCGCTCTTGCTTTGCCATTGTCCCAGTTTTCTACTGATAACTGATGATTGGTAGAAATGAAACAGAAAGGGGAGGTGATTTGGAAATAAAGTTGGTGACATTATGTGACAGGATTGCAATAACCTTGGATTGCACCTTGGGTTTCCTTCTCACTCGCACACCCAACTCCTCCGTCCCCCTGAAGTGGAATGCCAATCAAGGCTAGGATTGAACCACTTTGACCAAGCTTTTGGTCACCCTTTCCAATCTCTCCACCTTTTGGTTTGGCATCTATTTTATCCCTTATGCCTCTATGAAGTGTTTTGGGATGTTTCCAACATTAGAGGTGCTAAATAAATGCAACTTGTGGGAAGTCGAGGGCTTTTTCTGTGAACCAGTTTGTAGTGTTCTAGCATTGGACTGTATCCAACAAGCTCCACAACAGAGTGCTCAGACTACAGTTTCCACCCAGATTCCTCACATAGTGAATCCCGCTTTCAGTTGAAGTTCAAACGTCTCTCTAGCACTACCTTTTTTATAAAGCAGCACTTGCAGAACCTGTGGTGCTGGAAATGATGCATGGTGTGGAAACCATGCGGGGGAAAGAATGGGTGAGGAAAAACTATCCACAATCGGTGTTAATTTCTGACATTTTAAACCTTAAGGCAAGTAGGTAACACAGTGGTCACAACAATTCAGTGAGGGTGTGAATCAACCAAATGGCAGCAGTCAGCTGCACAAATGAGCAGGCAATACAATTGTTGTATTTCCAACAATTTCTGTTTTCATGACCGAGGGAAATGTGGTCCCACTTGTTCTGCTTTGATACCATGCAGATCTGATCCTGGTGTTGAGGAAACCTCAGAGTCTTTTGCTTGACACCTTAGGAGGTGCAGCTTGTCATAGTGTCCTTCAACAGAAGCAGTGTGTCTGGCCTCATTCATTGACAATGCCTGTAGCAATGATTTGGCAGATAGTCTGCAAATGGGGATGCATGGAGACGGCAGTGCTCCACAGCAAGGAGCAGCATTCCAGGGCATCAGAGGCCCTTGACAGCCCATTGATACCTGTGAGGGGAAGTTCCTTTCATAACATGAATCCTTCACAAAGTTTAGAACGAAGAGACAATAATTCACATAGCCACTTACCGGCCAAGGAACCCCTGGTTCTTGGATGTCTTAATATTTATGTTAATTGGCCATTAGAATTCCAAAAGGGCACAATTGTCTGATGTGGTTGGAAGTCCACATCTTGGTTTTTAAATGATGACATTGTTCTTGAGAGGGGGCACCTAGTGGAACGCAATTTCCACCATTATTTGCTCCTTACAACATGTCTAGGATCCAACAAAGCTGTCCCCTTGAAGGTTTATAAGTTTTATTTATATGTTAAATAAATCCTTTATCAATGTTCACTGTTACTTTGTTGCCTATGAATTATTAATGTTTGCTCAGTGATGGATTAAACTTCATATCCTACTGTAGCCCCAGTATGCATACTAATTACTCATGCTGAAGGGCTTAACCGTGCCCATGATTGACTGACTAGTGTTGGTTGTTTTCTGGCTCTCATCCTGGCTGTCTAGCACTGTAACCCTCCTGAAACAGTCACTTTCCAGCCTTAATAACTAATCATACCACACCGATGTCAAGCTTGGATTGACTCCAACATGGTGCCTGCAGACCTCCTGAATGGAGGTATCTGTTCTATGAAAGAAAAAAGGGGCGGGGAGAAGAACCAAGAAAAAAACTTTGTTCATTCTGATCTCCCAATGTAGAGATTTTACATTTTTTGGAATTGCTGAATAAGTAAGCCTCGAAGAATTTAAGAAATAAATGAAGGGATCCAACACCTCTGCATGATGATTTTGTGTTGGAGACAGTTCTAAATTTGCAAACTACATAAAGTGTACAGAGAAAATCCTTTCCCTAGCAAGTTTAACCAGTGAATAGCTGAGCCATACAGACCTACAAGGGTCCCAAGTTTGATCCCTAATGCTCTGTGTTTGCAGATCTCGGTCTAGGTGGTAGTAGGACATGTGACCTGTGCCAGAGAGAGGGTAAATCAGGGGAATCACTCCAAGGTACATTGCAATCCGAATCTATAATTAATGAACCATTTAAAAAGTTGGGTGCAGGTCTGATAGGCACCCTACCAATCACGATTAACTGATTGAATAAATACATCTTGACAATGGTGAACTATGCATCCAGGTATCCACATGCCATAGGGCTCAACTCCATGGAGGTAGATATTTTTTTATTTGTTTTTATCGGATGTGTGCGGCACTGTCAAGGCCAGCATTTATTGCCCATCCCTAATTGCCCTATGTAGTTGAGTATGAGCTCAAGTTGATGGAGAACTTAATGACTTTCACAGAACACAGTTTGAAGAATCTGGAGCAGAACTACCAGAAAGTCTGGCACAACTGCAGTGCAAGAAGCTAACCGTATGAGTAGGCTCGAGATTGCTAGTGTTGCTGCCAGTGAGGTGAACTGAGTTCCAGACACCCTAGTGGAAAAGTGCAGTGATGCAAATTAGGTAGTCAAGTTACCATCCTGACAATATAAGCAGCAGGTGTACCATGTGAATAAGTTGAAACCTTACCTTGATCACGATAAGTTGGGCTTGTGTAGCCTTTTTTGCCTAGAGGCAGGTGAAGTTGATGACACAATTGATTTTGGTAACCAAGAATAAAGGTGATTCCTCAGTGGGGAAGATCGCTATAGCTGTCCAGTTATTACCTGCCTAGAGAGAGCAGACTGAGGAGTTGTTAGTTTTCAGCCCAGGCAGGAAATGGGTACCAATCTGCCAACATGCATATCCAGTCCTATTCTGCATACGAGAGTGCATAAAGAAGCGAGTGCGGCAGATTAGGGCTTATTTATCTTTCACCGAGCTTCTCGGCCTTGCATCGAGTCCTCATTCCAAAGCAGGATAATAAACCTATTTTTGAGTGGATTATCAGACCTAATGACCTGACGGTAGCTAATATATATCCTATGCTTCATATGGAGCAGATTCTTGTGAAGTTAGGGGATTGTAAGCATCTGACAATGCTCGACCTGACCAGAGGTGATGAGGCCATAGCATATCCCTGCCACAAACTCTGTTTTCTAGCCACCAGCTCCATCTCTCTCCTTGGCCACTGTCTGAGGCTGAACCAGACCATTTGCAACCTTGGTATCCTATTTGACCCTGAGCTATGCTTTAAACCCCATATCGTCTCCATCACCAAGACCACCCACTTCCACCTCCGTAACATTGTTTGTCTCCGCCCCGCCTCAGTTCATCTGCTGCTGGAGCCCTCATCCATCCCTTTTTTACCTCTAGACTCAACTATTCCAATGCTCTTCTGGCCGACCTCCCATCTTGCACCCTTTGTAAACTTGAGCTCATCCAAAACTCTGCTGCCTGGATCTTAACTCACACCAAGTCCCGTTCATCCATCAACCCTGTGCATGCTGACCTATATTGGCTTCTGGTCTGACAGCGCCTCCATTTTAAAATTTTCATCCTTGTTTTCAAATCCCACCATCTCCTTGCCCTCCCTCTTTATCTTTGTAACTTCCTCCAGCCCTACATCCCTCCCAGATATCTGCGCTCCTCCAATTCTAGCCTCTTGCACATCCCTGATTTTAGTCACTCCACCATTGGCAGCCATGACTTCCGCTGCCAAGGCCCTAAGCTCTGGAATTCCTTCCCTGAACCCCTCTGCATCTCTACCTCTCCTCCTATAAGTCGCTCCTTAAAACCTACATCTTTAACCAAGCTTTTGGTCATATGCCCTAATATCCCCTTGTGGGGCTGAGTGTCACATTTAGTTTGATAACACTCCTGTGAAGCGCCTTGGTATATTACTACATTAAAGGTTTTATATGAATGCTTGTTGTTGTTGTGTTGCATGAGTTTGCAGTCATGACTTTTGGGGTGAAAAATGCTTAAGCTTTATTCCCAGGAGCTGGGCATTGTTTCAAAATACCTTGTAATTTAGTGCGTTGTACTTTCCATATCTTTGTAATTTAGCAGAAATGTAGCCTTAACTTTCATCATCCACTTGCATTTTATGACAATATACAGTGCATTTGTAAAAGTGAATATTAAAAATAAATGTACACAATGAGTAGTGAGTGGCATAATTGATATTCAACCTTTATCAATGAAAAAATCATTTCTCTCCTTTAAATTTCTGTACCCCCCCCCCACCCCACCACTCCATGGGAAACTCTCCTGCTATGAAAATAAGCAAGCAACCTCTGCTAATATTCTATAACTGATGTCAGTCTGCATGAGAGCAACTTGTGTTAATTTGCCGTGTGGTTGTTTTTCCTTTTCGTCCCTGTGTGAAGAAGCACCTTGTCTCAACTTGACATCTCCCCAATAACTCATTGAAGACAAGCGTCTCCCCATGTAGGGAACTGGGACCACAACATTTGTCTCACTACTGCAGAGTACAGGGCATTAGATGATCAGTATTTTATTGCGCCAGACATAACAGCAAGAGTTTTTTTTAAACTGCAATGTGGTTTACATTTTCTTAAGCAAAATTACTGCTAAAAAGGCACATTCAAATATTACATGAGAGTCGGTGCATTTGTCACAGTGAGTTTAAATGTTTTTATAAATCCAGTGGCGGACACACTCTGTTATATTAGGGAAGTAGTTGGAATGCTGGAAATTTTTTATTGAAGGCTGGCATTGAAACTGTGGTGTACAGTCACATTTCATCATTAATTCAGTGAGTTGGCAAAGTGGCTTTTGTGGGGGTGTATTCTGAAAGTTTGAACTTTACTGACTACAGGAAACCACCTCTGGGACCAGCAAATGGCTTGTTGTAAGAAGAGGATTGTAATAGAGTTTGTTATAATTACATTTGACTGTATCTGAAACAAAAGAAACTGTGTTTCAGTTATATACCATTAAACTTCCTTCAGCCATGTTTCAGCATTTGCCCTTCACTCTTCCAACTCTAGCCCCTTTTGCACGCCTCCTCCCTCTGCTTCACATTCAATGGTAGAGCACAGAGCAGGATTTAAAGGGAGTGTACTTAACCATGTGTTTTATTTGGGAATTTGGAAAGAGTGGGAATTTCTGGTAAGTATTGGGTAAGTAGTTGATGTAAAAAGTGAAATTTAGTTTAACATTTTGATTTTAACCTCAAACTTTAAAAACAGTAGTTAACAGAAACTGCCAGATAGTGGCAGTTAACTGTCAGTCAGCTGTAAGTGTTTGTCTTGAATAGGTGCTAATCACCAGCAGCAGGGGTGCCGAGTCAACACTTGTAAATTGGGTGAGGCTCCTAGAGTATAAGAGTAAACCGGTCTACAGAGCGGGATTGAAACAGAGTGTACCTAAACAGAGTGTTTTATTTGGGAATTTGGAAAGAGTGGGAATTCGGAGAAGAGAGGGAAGGAGTTGCTGCTTTTTGCCTACACTACTTGTAGTGCTTTGTGTTACAGGTAGATATTTAATTTCAGTATCCATAACTTAATCTAGATCAAGTAGGTAGTCAATAAATTACACTGTAAACTAAGTTACCTAATTACAAATTTAATTAAATAAAACAAGGTCATATAGGGATGGCAGTGCAAGTGGTGTGCCACAACTGCAGCTTGTGGGAGTTTGTGGAGAGCATTGTGATCCCAGACAACCACGTTTGCAGTAAGTGCCTGCATCTTGAGGAACTTCAGCTCAAGAGTTTTTGAGCGGGAGTCTGAGGTGCAGACATTGCGGGCATCAGGAATGGGGAGAGTTACCTGGACACTTTGATCCTGGAGGCAGTTACACCTCTTAGGTAGTAGTACAGGTCTGGTTAGTGGTCAGGGACAGGAGGGTATGACTGCAACTCAGGCAGGTAAGGGGACCCCAGGTGCAGTGCTGGAGGAGCCTCAGCCTTTGCCCTTGTCCAACAGGTATGAGGTTCTTGCTGCCTGTGTGAATGAGGGAAAAGCCTGAAGGATGGATGAGCAAGCTGACCATAGCACCATGGCGCAGGAGGCCATTCAAGTGTGGGAAGTGAAAGGGAATGTAGTTGTGGTAGGGGACAGTATAGTCAGGGGGACAGATACTGTTCTCTGCAGCCACGACCGAGAGTTCCAAAGGTTGTGTTGCCTACCAGGGTTAAAGACATCTCCTCACGGCTGGAGGAGAACTTGGAGTGGGAGGGGGAGGATCCAATTGTCGTGGTCCACGTAGGTACCAACGACATAGGTAGAACTAGGACTGAGGTTCTGCTGAGGGAGTTTGAGGAGCTCTGATCCAAATTAAAAAGCAGAACCTCAAAGGTAATAATCTCTGGATTATTACCTGAGCCACGTGCAAATTGGCATAGGGACAAAGAGATTCGAGGTTTAAATGCGTCGTTCAAAGAGTGGTGTGGGAAGAAGGGGTTTTAGTTCATGGGGAACTGGCATCAGTACTGGGGAAAGAGGGAGCTGTTCCATTGGGACGGGCTCCACTTAAACCGGGCTGGGACCAGTGTCCTGGCGAACCTAATAACTAGGACAGTAGACAGGGCTTTAAACTAATTAATGCGGGGTGGGAGGATTCAGGAAAGAGTAAATTTAAAAGCAGCGAGAGAAATGTCAAGGCTCTGGAGCAGAGTAGAGTTTTGGGAAAAAATAAGCAGAGGAGTGGGTCAGGAAGGGACAGAGAGAGTAACAAAGGTAATAAGGCATCAGTTACTAAGGTGACCGGGGAAAAATAGAAATAAGTCCAAGCTAAAGGCACTATATCTGAATGCGTGAAGCATTCGCAACAAACTAGATGAATTAATAGCGCAGTTAGCGATTAATAGGTTTGATCTAATAGCTACTACGGAGACGTGGTTGCAATGTGACCAAGGTTGGGAACTAAATATTCCAGGATACTTAACTTTTAGAAGCGATAGGCAAAATGGAAAAGGAGGAGGGATAGCCCTGATAATAAAGGATGGGATACAGACAGTAGAGAGGAAGGATCTTAGCTCTGAAAATCAAGAAGTAGAATCAGTTTGAGTGGAGCTACGAAACAGCGCGGGGCAGAAAACCTTGGTGGGAGTTGTTTATAGGCCCCCAAACAGTAGTTTTAATGTGTAAAGCAGAGTATAAATCAGGAAATTAGAGGCGCATGTAACGAGGGTAATACAGTAATCATGGGGGACTTTAATCTACATATTTGCAGTAATAGTATGGAGGACGAATTCATGGAATGTATGCAAGATAGTTTTCTAGATCAGTATGTTGAGGAACCAACTCAGGAACAGGCTATTTTAGGTCTAGTATTGTGCAACGAGAAAGGGTTAATTAATAACCTTGTAGTAAAGGGGCCTTTAGGGAAGAGTGACCATAATATGATAGAATTTTATATTGAGTTTGAAAGCAATTTAGTTAAATCCAAAACTAGGGTCTTGAATCTAAACAAAACAAATTATGTAGGTATGAGGGGCGAGTTGGCTAAGGTAGATTGGGAAACTACATTAAAAGGTTTGACGCTAGACAAGCAATGGCTAGCATTTAATGAATTAATACATAATTTACAACAAATATACATTCCTTTTAAGGCACAAAAGCCCCACAGGAAAAGTGGTCCAACCGTGGCTAACAAGAGAAGTTAAAGATAGTATTAGATCAAAGGAAGAGGCTTACAATGTTGCCAAAAAAAAGTAGTAAGCCTGAGGATTGGGAGGACTTTAGAATTCAGCAAAGGAGGACCAAGAAATTGATAAAGAAAGGGAAAATAGAATGAGTGTAAACTAGCAAGAGACATAAAAACAGACTGTAAAAGCTTCTATAGGTATGTAAAAAGGAAAAGATTAGCGAAAGTAAATGTGAGTCCCTTACAGACTGAGACAGGAGAAATTATAACGGGGAATAAGGAAATGGCAGAGAAATTAAACAAATACTTTGTGTCTGTCTTCACAGAAGAAGATGCAAAAAACTTCCTGGAAATAGTGGAGAACCAAGGGTCCAGCAAGAATGAGGAACTGAAAGAAATTAGTATTAGTAAAAAAACAGTACTGGAGAAATTAATGCGACTGAAAGCCGATAAATCCACTGGACCTGATGACCTACATCCTATGGTTTTGAAAGAGGTGGCTATAGAGAAAGTGGATGCATTGGTTGTCATTTTCCAAAATACCATAAATTCTAGAACGGTTCCCGCGGATTGGAAGGTAGCAAATATCACCCCACTGTTTAAGAAAGAGGGGGGGGGAGAAAACGGGGAACTACAGACCAGTTAGCCTGATATTCTAGCATTTTGCCTACTACTAATATTATTAAGGATGTGGTAACAAGGCACTTAGAAAATAATAATAGGATTGAGTAGAGTCAGCAAGGATTTATGTGAAAGGGAAATCATGTTTGACGAATATGTTCGAGTTTTTTGAGGTTGTAATTAGCAGAATAGATAAGAGGGAACCAGTGGATGTGGTATGTTTGGATTTTCAGAAGGTATTCCATAAGGTGCCACACAAGAGGTTATTAAACAAAATTAGGGCTCATGGGATTGGGGGTAATGTACTAGCATG
Source organism: Somniosus microcephalus (assembly GCF_052327205.1). NCBI lineage: Eukaryota > Metazoa > Chordata > Chondrichthyes > Squaliformes > Somniosidae > Somniosus > Somniosus microcephalus. The sequence continues at coordinate 82,199,953 of NC_141000.1, forward strand.
GATTGAGGATTGGTTAATGGACAGAAAACAGAGAGTAGGAATAAACGGGTCATTTTTGGGTTGGCAGGCTGTAACTAATGGGGTACTGCAAGGATCAGTGCTTGGGCCTCAGCTATTCACAATCTACATCAATGAGCTGGATGAGGGGACCAAATGTAATTTATCCAAGTTTGCTGACGATACAAAGCTGGGTGGGAATGTAAGTTGTGGGGAGGATGCAAAGAGGCTTTAAGGTGATATAGACAGGCTAAGTCAGTGGGAAAGAACATAGCAAATGGAATATAATGTGGAGAAATGTGAAGTTATCCACTTTGGTAGGAAAAATAGAAAAGCGGAGTATTTTTTCAATGGCGAGAGAGTGGGAAATGTTGGTCTTCAGAGAGACCTGGCTGTCCTTGTACATGAATCATTGAAAGTTAACATGGAGGAGGTACAGCAAGCAATTAGGAAAGCAAATGGTATATTGGTCTTTATTACAAGAGGATTTGAGTAAAGACATCTTGTTGCAATTATATAGGACCCTGGTGAGAGCACACTTGGAGTATTGTGTACAGTTTTGGTCTCCTTACCTAAGGAAGGATATACTTGCCTTAGAAGGAGTGCAATGAAGGTTCACCAGACTGATTCTTGGAATGGGGGGATTGTCCTGAGGACAGATTGAGTAGACTAGGCTTATATTCTCTAGAGTTTAGAAGAATGAGAGGTGATCTCATTGAAACATGCAAAATTCTTACAGGGCTTGACAGGGTAGATGCAGTGAGGATGTTTCGCATGGCTGGGGAGTCTAGAACCAGGGGTCACAGTCTCAGAATAAGGGGTTGGCCATTTAGGACTGAGATGAGGAGAAATTTCTTCACTCAAAGGGTGGTGAATCTTTGGAATTCCTTACCCCAGAGGGCTGTGGAGGCTCACTCGTTTAAGTATATTCAAGGCAGAGAACGATAGATTTTTGAATATTAAGGGAATCAAGGGATATGGGGATAGTGGAGTTGAGGTAGAAGATCAGCCATGATCTTATTGAATGGTGGAGCAGGCTCGAGGGACCAAATGGCCTTCTCCTGCTCCTATTTCTTATGTTCTAAGAAGCTTCAGCCATCTCATCCCCATGCTATGAAACGCTCTCCCTAAAATACTCCATCTTGATATCTAACTCCCCTCCTCAAAACCTACCTATTTCATTTTGCTTTTGCTCACCATCCCTAACCCTTCTCCCAAACTGCTCAATGTCTGATTATTTTTGCCTCAGTGAACCACTTTAGGACATTTTCGTAGAATGATACAGCACAGGAGCCATTCAGCCCATCGTGTGGTCGGAGGCGTACCAGAAGAATACAAAACAATATCCGGGGGAAAAAAATCCAAACTTAATAAACTCTGAAGTTTCGGACTTCATGTCCTGGGCCTGCCTGCGTAAAGGCCCATGGATCCCAGGGGCGCGTGCAGTTCGCAAGCGTCCCAGGGATCACTTGGGCCCAGTCAACCAATCAAAATGGGGGATTCCTATGAATCTCTATCTATGGCCTTGGCATCCTTCCTAAAGTGTGGTGCCCAGAATTGAACACAATACTCCAGTTGGGGCCTAACCAGTGTTTTATAAAGGTTTAGCATAACTTCCTTGCTTTTGTACTCTCTGCCTCAATTAATAAAGCCAAGGATCCCATATGCTTTTTTAACAGCCTTCTCAACTTGTCCTGCCAACTTCAAAGATTTGTGTACGTACATTTTGTTGCAATAAAGACGTGTAACTGCAAGTTGTTGTTGTAGTAAAATACTCTTGCCCTTTTGTAAGTGGTGATTTTGATATTTTAATGGCCCAGATTTTGCCGTGAGCGGCGAAGAAACGCCTCACATACAATTGCCCAGAGACTTTTCACGGCTTGTCAGCAGAGATTTCTAGTTTTCGGGCATCTGATCCAGTAAGGCACCCTCTACAGGGGTTCTGTGGCGTCTGAGCAGGTCAAGCAGTAGGGAGGCTGTTCACCCAATCAGATTGAAGAATCTTCACTGAAACATGCAGCCTGCAGAACCGGAACTAAAAAAACAGGAGATATAAATTACATTTCAATCATTGTACAGGAAGCAGAATAAAGATTGGTACAAACACATGGAAAGGGAGAGACATAAAAGAGAAAGACACAAAAACTTAAATTATTTTAATTTCTACATTTTCTAAAATCTGCAATATTAATTTTCTTAGGGAATGAGACTCCACACTTGTAAGATTAATTTTTCAGGGCCAGAGAGGTTGTTCAGCAGTAATTATCACTTATTACACTGTTTAAAAACTCAGTTACTCCTGATTGTCCAACCCCAACTTTTTCATCTGTTTATAGTGCAAGACTAGTGAATAATTACCCTAAGTTTACGCCATTGCAGTGATCTCTCTGCAAATTCCATCGGTGAAGACTGCAACAGCGCACCCTATGGAGGAGGTTATCACTGATAGCAACTTTCGGATTTCCGTGTTTAACTGCGCATGTATCCGTTTTGCCCTAACAACCTCACCCTTATTAGCACAGCAAAAACTGGGCAAATACATCAATGAAGTGTAGCTTGCACGATTGAGTAGATGATTTGCTGCTGCTGTTGTACAGTAGACCCTTCCTAAGAAGCTGAATAATCCCCTGTTGCAAACATGCTCTTAGAGATGGGTAAATGACTTTAGTACTTGGACACTTACAGTAGAGGACATTACTGCAATTTGAAGGTGTTGCATAGAGCTGAATTCTAGTTCACATATATTTGCTCTGGAATTTGATGTGAATGTGCCTGCAGTAGGATTACGAAGGGGTGGAAAGTTTCCGGTAAACTTCTGGAAATTTTCCACGGGAAGTTTATTTTGGGAATTTTGCCCAAAAAAGCACATGCTAGCATAATATTGTGTTTTTTTTGTATTTCTTTTATTTTTTTTCACAGGTCCTCTCAAAATTACTAACAGAGATGGAATCTTAATTATTAAGGAATTTCTTAATAATATATGTTTATATTCTTACTTGGCTTGTTTTAATAATTACAAGTTTTGTGTGTGACTGTGAACAAATGTGTCCTGATTGGGTGGCTGAGTGTCAGGAAGGGACCGAATATATAAAGGTAAAGTAGTAAAGGGGGTAAAAGCAGGAATAAATTGTCACAAAACATATTTAAAAGTTCTTTATCTGAATGCACGCAGCATTTGTAACAAAATAGACGAGTTGACGGTACAAATAACTACACATGGGTATGTTCTGGTGGCCATTACAGAAACATGGCTGCAAGGTGACCATGACTGGGAACTAAACATCCAGGGGTATTTGACTATTAGGAAGGACAGACAGGAAGGAAAGGGAGGTGGGCTGGCTATGTTAATAAAGGATGGAATCACTGCAATAGTGAGAAATGATATTGGGTCAAAGGATCAGGATAGTGAAACAGTTTGGGTGGAGATGAGGAATAATAAGGGGAAAAAGTCACTGGTGGGTGTAGTCTATAGGCATCCTAACAGTTGCAACTCTATTGGTCGGAGTATAAATCAGGAAATAGTTGGGGCTTGTAATAAGGGAACAGCTATAATCATGGGAGATTTTAGCTTTCATATTGACTGGACAAATCAAATTGGGCATGGCAGCCTTGAGGAAGAGTTCATAGAGTGCATTAGGGATGGGTTCCTTGAGCAGTATGTTACTGAACCAACCAGGGGGCAGGCAATCTTAGATCTGGTCCTGTGTAATGAGACCGGATTAATAAAAAATGTCCTATTGACCATAACATGGTTGAATTCCAAATTCAGTTGGAGGGTGAGAGTTGGATCTCAAACCAGCATACTAAGCTTAAATAAAGGAGACTATGAAGGTATGAGAGCAGAGTTGACTAAAGTGGACTGGGAAAATAGATTGTGTAAGACGGTACATGAGCAGTGATGTACATTCAAGGAGATATTTCACAACTTTCAAGAAAAATATATTTCACTGAGGAAAAGGGGCGTAAAAGAAAAGACAGCCATCAGTGGCTAAGTAAAGTAATAAAGGATAGTATCCGACTGGAAAAAAAGGACATATAAAGTAGCCAAATCTAGTGGGAGGATAGAAGATTGGGAAGCATTTAAAAGCCAGCAAAGAATAACTAAAATATTCATTAAGAAAGGGAAGATAGATTATGAAAGTAAGCTAGCAAAAAATATAAAAACAGATAGCAAGAGTTTCTACAGTTATATAAAAAGAAAAAGGGTAGCTAAAGTGAATGTTGGTCCCTTAGAGGACGAGACCGGGAAATTAGTAGTGGGGAACATGGAGATGGCAAAACGCTGAACAAATATTTTGTATCAGTCTTTACAGTAGAGGACACTAAAAATATCCCAACATTGGACAAACAGGGGGCTATGGGGGGGAGGAGCTAAACACGATTAAAATCACTAAGGAGATGGTACTCGGTAAGATAATGGGACTTAAGGCGGATAAATTCCCTGGACCTGATGGCTTACATCCTAGGGTCTTGAGAGAAGTAGCGGTAGGGATTGCGGATGCATTGGTGGTCATTTTCCAAAACTCCCTGGATTCAGGAAAGGTCCCAGCAGATTGGAAAACTGCTATTTAAAAAGCCCTTATTTAAAAAGGGAGGTAGACAAAAGACTGGAAACTATAGACCAGTTAGCTTAACATCTGTGGTTGGTAAAATGTTGGAATCCTTTATTAAGGAAGCAGTAACAGGACATTTGGATAAGCATAATTTAATCGGACAGAGTCAGCATGGTTTTATGAAGGGGAAGTCATGTTTGACAAATTTGCTCGAATTCTTTGAGGACGTAACAAACAGGGTGGATAAAGGGGAACCAGTGGATGTGGTGTATTTGGACTTCCAAAAGGCATTTGACAAGCTGCCACACAAAAGATTACTGCACAAGATAAAAAATCACGGGATTGGGGGTAATATACTGGCATGGGTGGAAGATTGGCTATCTAACAGAAAACAGAGTTGGGATAAATGGCTCATTCTCGGGTTGGCAATCAGTAACTAGTGGTGTTCCGCAGGGGTCAGTGCTGGGACCCCAACTCTTTACAATCTATATTAACGATTTGGAGGAGGGGACCAAGTGCAACATATCCAAGTTTGCCGACGATACAAAGATGGGAGGGAAAGAAGTGAGTGAGGAGGGCATAAAAAACCTGCAAAAGGATAAGTGAGTGGGCAGAAATTTGGCAGATGGAATATAATGTTGGAAAGTGTGAGGTTATGCACTTTGGCAGAAAAAAATCAAAGAGCAAGTTATTATCTAAATGGAGAGAAACTGCAAAGTGCTACAGTACAAAGGGATCTGGGGGTCCTGGTGCATGAAACACAGGAGGTTAGCATGCAGGTACAGCAGGTGATCAGGAAGGCCAATGGAATCTTGGCTTTTATTGCAAGGGGGATGGAGTATAAAAGCAGGGAAGTCTTGCTTCAGTTATACAGGGTACTGGTGAGGCCACAGCTGGAATAATGCGTACAGTTTTGGTTTCCATATTTAAGAAAAGATATACTTGCTCTCGAGGCTGTTCAGAGAAGGTTCACTCGGTTGATTCCGGAGATGAGGGGGTTGACTTATGAGGAAAGGTTGAGTAGGTTGGGCCTCTACTCATTGGAATTCAGAAGAATGAGAGGCGATCTTATCGAAACATATAAGATTGTGAGGGGGCTTGATCGGGTGGATGCGGGGAGGATGTTTCCACTGATGGGTGAGACTAGAACTAGGGGGCATAATTTTAGAATAAGGGGCTGCCCTTTCAAAACTGAGATGAGGAGAAACTTCTTCACTCAGAGGGTAGTAAATCTATGGAAATTGCTACCTCTGAGAGCTGTGGAAGCTGCAATATTAAATAAATTTAAAACAGAGATAGACAGTTTCCTAGCTGATAAGGGAATTAGGGGTTACGGGGAGCAGGCAGGGAAGTGGACGTGAGTCTAGGTTCGGATCACCCATGATCCTATTGAATGGCGGAGGAGGCCCAAGGGGCCATATGGCCTACTCCTGCTCCTACTTATGTTCTTAAGTTCTTATGAGCGATTAGCTCCCTCTATTGGTGATGTAGCGTCGTGCGTGCACAGGTCATGCTTCCATCACATGGAGCATCAGGAAAAATTTACTCACCCTGTTGCAATCGTGCTGATCGACCGCAGTTCGACACAGACAAATGCCCTTTATTTCTCTGCATAGAACAATGCCACGTTTACCGTCTGATGTGTGGAAGCATTTTATCCCAGGCATTAAAGATGGAAAGACTGTGTACATGTGCAAACACTGTACAAAGCCATATGTAAAGAATGCCACAAAGATGCAGCAGCATTTATCCAAATGCAACAACTTCACTCAAAGCTCACAGCAGTCAGCCCAGAGTTCCACAGCTTCCATTCAAGAAGATGATGGTTCACATTCAGCATCAGGCTCCTTATCAGCAACTCCTGGCCCACTTGGAAGGTTCTTTGATACAATGGATAACCATAGCCAGAAGAATGCAGATGAGTGCCTTGCTCGAGCTGTATATGCGACAGGCTCACTCCTGATGCTCACAGCCAATGTGTACTGGAAGAGATTTTTCAATGTTATTCGCCCTGCATACTGTCCTCTCACCAGACATGCTTTGTCTACTTATTTGCTGGAGGCTGAGTATAACAGGGTCCAAGGAAAGCTCAAAGAAATGATAGAGATGGCAGACTGTGTTGCAGTTATCTCAGATGTGTGGTCAAATGTACAAGGGGAGGGCATCATAAACCACATTGTCTCCACTCCTCTCCCAGTGTTCTTCAAGAGCACGGGCACATACATTGCTGACGAGCTGAAAGCGGTCATCAACGATCTTGGATCACAAAATGTCTTTGCAGTAGTTACTGACAATGCTACAAATATGAAGGCTGCTTGGGCTCAAGTGGAGGAGGCCTACCCTCATATTACGTCTATTGGATGCGCAGCTCATGGGCTCAACCTGCTCCTCAAGGACATCATGGGTTTGAGAACCATGGAAACACTGTACAAGAGAGCCAAGCAAATTAAATATGTCAGGGGAAAACAGGTAGTTGCAGCAACCTACAACTCCAAGCAAACGACAAAGAACAAGAACACTACACTGAAGCTGCCCAGCAACACTAGATGGGGTGGTGTTGTCATAATGTACAACAGCTTTCTGGAGGGTAAGGAGTCGCTGCAAGAAATGGCAATATCCCAGTCTGGGGATATGGAAACCACCATCAAGAAAATACTGCTGGATGATGTGTTTTGGGAGAGAGTGGTTAGCAGCCTTAAACTACTCTCACCAGTAGCATCTGCAATTGTTCAGATTGAAGGAGATGACGCTGTCTTGTCAGATTTTCTCTGGCTTTTTGCTGATTTAAAAGAACAAATCAGCATTGCCCTACCCACATCCCTGCTGCTCAAAGCAGAGGAGAAGGCAATTGTTCAATTCATACAGACGCGTCAAGAATTTTGTGTCAAGCCGATTCATGCTGCAGCATACATGCTGGACCTAAAGCATGTTAGGAGACCAATACTTTCTGGAGAACAGATCAACAGCGCTTAGTGTGATTTCTACCCTCTCACGCCACCTCAATCTGGACGTGGGCAAAGTTCTGGGAAGTCTGGCAAAGTTTTCTACCAAGCAAGGTCTTTGGGATGGGATATGGGAATCATGCAAGCATATCAGTGCACATACCTGGTGGAAGGGACTTTGTGCATCTGAGGCCCTGTCACCCATTGCATTGGTGATACTCCAAATCCTACCTTCATCAGCGGCCTCTGAACGAAACTGGTCACTTTTTGGGAATACGTATACAAAGGTGCGCAAGAGAGTGGAGAAACTGGTGGCTATCCGGGCGAACCTACAACTTATTGAGCCAGATACAGAAGTGTCCACCACACAGCTAGACAGTGACACAGAGGAGGAAATGGACACGTCGGAGCCAGAGAATCAGGAGGAGCAATGATGAGCAGAAGACTCAAAGGGACAAAATAAGGACAAATTACAGGCTAAATAAGCTGACGCTCTTTTTATTTTATTTTAGATGGGTCTTTTTTGTGGGGGTTCAATAAAGTTCAAAATTATAACCTAAATAAAGTTTTGAAAGCCTGTTTTTATTTGTATGGAACAGTATGTCTATTTGGATGACAAAGATAATATAAGGGTCAGAGACAAAAACCATCAGTGTGCAAAAAAACTCAAAATTCTCAAATTCCCTAAATTCCCATGGAAAGTTTCCTCTTTTAAAAATTCCTGGAATTTTGCAACCCTAGTCTGCAACATAAACATCTTTCAGCATAAACATCTTCCATCATCTCAGACCATGGTAAACAGAGGTGTGCTGCTAAGGAGATGATCCTAATGCCGTGTTTGAAAATAGTGTCACTGAAACTCTTGACTATTTTTAGGTGGCACAGCCAGCAGAGTAAAATTCTCCAGCTTTGAGTGGCCTACAAATGGCATATAGCCGTAAAACTGCTGGTACTTCATTTTTTAAACTAACTTTATTTATTTGTGCTAGTACACTTGGGAGAAAAAAAAGCCTCACTGCTGCTTCTCCATGCAAGCTGGAAAAAGCTGTGTCAGCCCATTTTTATCCTGCTGAAATTTTGGAATTCCAGAAACACATTAGTACCCCATTAGTATTTATTTGGTTGTGTGAAATGGAAAGACTGTACAATGTTACTGTATTTAATACAATGGCCCTGAATTTGCGCTCTGATGCGTACCAGAAGAAAAACTCCGAAGCTTCGGACTCTTCAGGTCCTGGGCCTGCCTGCGTAAAGGCCCACGGATCCCAGGGGCGGATGTGGTTCGCAAGCGTCCCAGAGATCACCTGGGCCCAGTCAACCAATCAAAAAGGGGTCTCCTGCTCTCGCCCTGAACTAGAAAATTTCATTCACTTTGCCTCCAATTTCCGCCCTTCCCTCACCTTCACATGGTCCATCTCTGACTCTTCCCTTCCCTTCCTCGACTTCTCCGTCTCCATCTCTGGGGATAGGTTATTGACAAACATTCACTACAAGCCCACTGACTCCCACAGCTACCTGGACTACACTTCCTCCCACCCCGCCTCCTGTAAGGACTCTATTCCATTATCCTAGTTTCTCTGTCTCCGCCGCATCTGCTCTGACGATGCTACCTTCCATACCAGTGCTTCCGACATGTCTTCCTTTTTCCTCAACCGAGGATTCCCCTCTACTGTGGTTGACACGGCCCTCGACCGTGTCCATTCTATCTCCCGCACTTCTGCCCTCACCCCTGCCCCTCCCTCCCGGAACCACGATAGAGTTCCCCTTGTCCTCACCTTTCACCCCACCAGCCTCCACATTCAACGGATCATCCTCCGCCATTTCCACCACCTCCAGCGTGATCCCACCACCAAACGCATTGTCCCCTCGCCTCCCCTTTCAGCATTCCGTAGGGACCGCTCCCACCGCGACACCCTAGTCCACTCCTCTACCACACCCAGCACCCCTTCCCCTTCGCCCGGCACCTTCCCGTGCAAGTGCAGGAGATGCGACACATGCCCTCATACCTCCCCCCCCCCCCCCCCCCCCCCCCCCCCCCCTTCCCACTGTCCAGGGCCCCAAACACCCCTTCCAGGTGAAACAGCGATTTACTTGTACTTCTTGCAAATTAGTATACTGTATTCGCTGCTCACAATGTGGTCTCCTCTACATTGGGGAGACCAAATGCAGATTGGGTAACCGCTTTGCGGAACACCTCTGTTCAGTCCATAAGTGGGACCCCGAGCTCCCGGTGGCCTGTCACTTTAATTCATCGCTCCATTCCCACTCAGACCTCACCGTCCTCGGCCTCTTGCATTGTTCCACGGAAGCTCAGCGTAAGCTCGAGGAACAGCACCTCATCTTTCGATTAGGCACTCTACAGCCCTCTGGACTCAACATAGAGTTCAACAATTTCAGATCAGAACCTCGGCCCCTATCACATATATATATTTTCTTTTTTTATCCACACTTTTTGTTTGGCCTTTTTTTCTTCCCTCCCACATGGCAGCTGTACTTCATTCTGCCAGCGCAATTCACACCCCATTTAGAGCCATCCTTTGTTCCTTAACCTGTCCCATTACCACCTCCTCTTGCCTTGAATATTCCTTAATGTCTCTCAATGTCTCTTAATCTCTCCTGCTTTCTATCCTATCACTGACCTTCCCTTTTGTTTTTTCATCCCCTCCCCCTTTTCCCAGCCCCTAAACTTGCTTTCCATTTCCTGCTTTTTTCCAGTTCTGACGAAAGGTCTTTGACTCTGTTTCTCTCTCCACGGATGATACCTGGCCGCCTGAATTTTTCCAGCATTTTCTGTTATTAAGGAGGATTCCTATGATGCTTATGGGGAGTCCATTTACGCACGGACTCCCCATAAGCATATTAGAAATCCCCAAATAAATAAGAATTCACACCACTTAAATAAAAATAAATGATCACATGTTCAAAATTAATTAAAAGACCCTTTAAGTATTTCAAATAAAAAATTTACATTTTTTTGAAAAATAAATTTAAACATTTTAAAATGGGCCAAAATTTACCTAAACTAATTTTAAGTGTATGTTTAAATCATTTTTTTAAAAAAAAATGAATTTTAACATTTATTTTAACCCTTGCGCTGGTAAAAGAAGGCTGATAAAAGAACCCTTGCGCCTGCTTTTACCGGCTGTAAGGGTTTCGTGGGCATTCACTGGGCATTAGTTGGGCAAATTGCCAAACTCTGCACCAACAAAAGTCATTTTGTAGCGGATGCGAAGGATCTGTCCAGGTGAAACTCGGCAGATCGCAAGTTCCAAGTTTTTGCGCATGCATAAACCTGGAACCTGTGGGGCCATTCTGAAGGCTTCTGATAGCATACGCTGTCTGAAGCAGCGTCATTCCAGGCCTAATAAGAACTTTATTGCATCGGCACACTGGAATGCATAATTTGATTAAAATATAAAAAGGCACCAAACCAAAAAAGAAGCTAGTCTCTGCAGCAGGAGTATATCTTAATGCTTCTGGACCTATTTCATTTGCCTGAGACATCAGCCCATCGTTCAGCATTTAGCCCGTGCTGCCACATACAGTAATGCTCTCGGGAAGTATTCAATCCAAAGGAATGCAAACTGATTTTCTACCTCTTCAGTCTTGTGACTTGCTGACCCAAATGTTAATGTTTAAAATATAGAAAGGGAAGCCCGAGTTCTGTTTGGAACATGTGATTTAGTATTTCACTCTTTTGATTGGCCTGACACTGGGATTTCACCAACGAAACCAGCTTGAAAGTTTTGTAAAATTCAATCTCTGAGGATAACTGGAACGCCGGACACACTCACTCCAGTATTTGTTTGTCAGTGCTGAACTGAATCATATTTATAAACAGTCTGATTTTGATGAGGTGAGGAAAAGTCTTAAGATTTTAAATGGTACAGTTAAATTACCATAGAAATCATCTTCCCATTGCCCCCTCCTCCACCTCCAGTTTTCAAATATTCACAACAAGCAGTGCACCGAGAAATCCCAGCAGCCAAGTTTCAAATTAAAGCCTTGGTTTTCTCCCTGCAGCAAATACTTCCTATTGTTGGACTGAGCCACTCACATCAATTTCTCCCTCCACCGTACCAGTGATTCCTCGAAAGGCTCTTGTGAGGATCAGTCCATCGTCTCCCGCATTTAAGGCACGTAGTTTGATCTGAAATGGGATTTTTCATAATCGATTCCTGATGCCTATTCAATTTTTTTAAATATTAAACCATGAAATGCCGTAAATAAGTTGCACTTTCAGGCAACTTTTTATCATCACCTACAGACCTTAAGAATGAGCAACTATTGACACTCTGCTATCCAACAGATCTAACTTTTACAACAGGGCAGTGCATGTAACTATTTCTATTTTAATGAAATGTGCTGGGTTTAAAACTAAAATTCAGAGCCCACAGATGGTTCAGTTGATGTGTGCACTGCCCAGTATGGTACTGAGGTATACAGACCAGGAAGATCCCAGATTTCAATTAGCTGACCTCCGCCGGAGTGATAGTATAATTGAACTTGGGCCCCTGAGCCAGGGTTCCAGTTCCTTATTGCTACTCGGTGACTCTACCTGGAAAATAGATGTTGAGTGAGGACCACAGAGGACTTGGCTGTGATGGATGTACCCTGGAGTTAACTAGCTTGAAAATACTCCATGTCTAGACTCAATCATGAAAATGGTCACTTGGGTGATGCTCTGAGGAGCAGTCAGTATCTCTGGAACCATATACCAGTGTGAGTCAGTGCTTTTGAAAGGGGATGAGAGTAAATTGAGGAAAAAATGTACAATGTAAAAATAACCTATATCTGGATTATCAGACTATACAGCCAGGTACATTGAATTTGCTGATATAATTCATCCGGTCCGGGACTAGTCTACTGTATGCTCTTAAAACTGATTTTATTTTTTAGTAAGCTGTACATTATAAGGAAAACAATATTTACTTTTAAATACAGATTGCTGGCCGAGTCTTCTCTGGAATCCAGCCAACTGGAGTCCCTCACCTGGGAAACTACCTTGGAGCCATTGAGAGCTGGGTAAGGCTGCAGAATGAATACAGCTCCATTCTGTACAGTATTGTGGACCTGCACTCCATCACTATTCCTCAGGACGCTGGCACGCTCAGGCAAAACATTCTCGACATGACAGCCAGTCTCTTGGCATGTGGTATTAACCCTGAGCAATCAGTCCTGTTTCAACAATCCAAGGTCAGTTCCAGCTAACTTTCTAAATCTTTTTATTTCCCGCTCCTCCTTACTTTTGGCAGAGCTGTAGACCTCCTGAAGATTATTGAACATTTTGCATTCCACATGTACAAATAACACATTCATCCAAAGAAAATACTCGACTTAACTGGGCTGTAAGATCCAAGCAGACTCCGCAGCACTGAACCAGCTTTTTGCAGTTGGACACACAGGTGGTTGTTACAATGTGTCTTGAATTGTGAAAATAACTTCATGCCATTAATTGGATGTTTTTATAGGGATTGCCGCAAAGTTTTGTGGCTGATTTTTCTCTTTTTTTCCCCTTTCTACTTCAGAACATTTTATTACTTAAATCTGCTTTCTCCGGCTCCTGATCATGCTCACTCTGGTCTTGATTGAGGCCTTATGCTGTGGCACTTGAAGCCTCAACTTTCTAGTATGGGATCGTTTCAAAGCAGTGAAGTAGTATTTATTAAATTATAAAGCTTGGGAGCTTTATTGTAATGGTACATTGTACTTTTTTCAATGTGGTTCATGTTATGAGTTTCTATTCATTGTCATTATTCCAAAAAGTCTAACACAGTGCATATGTTATTTTAATAAAGGACCATAGTTCCCTTATTCTAAAAATATTGGCTTCAAGATCCTCTGAAATGTATGTCATAAGATATAGGTTTTCCCCCAGCAAGTTTTGTTTTTATGTTATGCCTCAAAAGGTTCTGTTAACCCTGCTTCCTGCTGTCTACCTGGAACAACCCTGCCTCCCACTCACGACATGCTTGCTTGGCATGAGGGCCAGATACCCAACCCGTTACCAAGCTTGGTGTCATCAGCCAAAGTGAGCAGGACCCCAGGATTTCATTCAATGATTTAGGTAGTGGCAAGTACCTGGAAGATAGATAGGTAGGAATTTTCAAAGTAGGCTTTGAGGGGAAAGTGTGCAGAGGAAAGATTTTCCAACTTTAGTTTCTCCTTTATTCATGATGGAATGGTTAGACAACTATATAAAAAGCTTAAGTCATGAGCTTGGTTATTACTCAATGAATAAATCTAAGTTGAGCAACTATTCAGAGTAATTAGAAGTAATGGTGATTTTCACCTGTTACATGTCAGGTTACAAAGACCACTGGTTGATCTGTAGTTTATATGAAAGACACAGAAAGTTAAAAAAAAAGTGGAGCAGATTAATCACTCCATACAAAAATATAGCCTTTCTACCAAAGTAAGGTGAATACTGCATGAAAGGGCTGTGAAACCAAAGTTGCAATACCCATATTGCACTTAACATCAGGCCAGCACTTAATTTTGCATAATTGATTTAAAGGAATTATCTTTCTAATTTGTTAGCATTTTGTTTCTCAATTAGCTTTCCTCTCGGACACTATGACTTGTCTTGATCGAAACATTGTTACTTCTCTTGTAACAACTCCTCCCAGTTAATTCCTTTGAAGAGTGCAGTGGTGGGGGAGTTTAGGACAAGGGGACATAACCTTAAAACCAGAGCCAGGCCATTCAGGAGAGAAGTTAGGAACACTTCTTCAAGCAAAGGGTGATAGAAGTGTGTAACTCTCTACCACAGAAAGCAGTAGATGCTAGCTCAATTATGAATTTTTATTCTGAAATCGATAAATTTTTTGCAAGCCATGGGCACTGAGAGATATGGAGCAAAGATGGGTGAATACAGTTGGGATACAGATCAGCGATGATCTCATTGAATGGTGGAATAGAGTTGAGGGGCTGAATGGCCTACTCTTGTTTCTATGTTCTTATAGCAAACCATATTGTCTAATGAAAATATCACCATATTGGTCTGAGTCATGTTAATATAAACGGATTTTATAAGGAAAGAGAAACTTGACCGGTTTTGACATTGTTGATGCTGAATTGTTAAAACAAAGAGCAATAGCTAGAAAACAGGTGCTTCTACTGCCATTTGTCAAATTCAGGATAATCTCATTTTCTTCCTAAAACCACCAACGAACTCTGACAAATAAAGTATCTGATAGGATGGAAAGCCTTCCCTGGCGGAGTTTGTGGAGTGGTGTTTGTCATTGTAAGTGAAATGCTATTAGGCAGACTTTCACTGTCTCAGTTACCACTGCATAGTAAGGATGGCTCTTAGTAGAAGCTTCAGATGTTCTAATGTCTGGCAGCTTCCAAAAATTTACTATACATTTCCTAATCCACCACACTGTTTACATGTATGATTTGTCTTTAAGATCTCTGAACACACAGAATTAGCTTGGATTCTGGGATGTCTGACGAGTATACCACGATTACGTCACTTACCTCAGTGGAAGGTAACTTCTTGTTGAATTTATTGTAAAGTCTGTAGGAACTCATTACTACAACAGCTGCCTGTCTGGTGATTATAGGTGAAGATTTTGATTATCTGGGGGCAGTACTGTGTGGTGGGAGCAGGTTGGTAGAGGACCTTTGTCTTAAGGATGTTTAGTGTAAGGCCCATGCTCTTGTACGCTTCGGTGAAGGTGTTGACAATGGTTTGGAGTTCGACCTCTGAATGAGCAAAATCCATGACAAGGCCTTGGACAATGTGGACCACTTTCCATATCTCGGGAGCCTACTGTCAACAAGGGCAGACGTCAGTGACAAAGTCCAACACCGCCTTCAGTGTGCCAGTGCAGCCTTCGGTCGCCTGAGGAAGAGAGTGTTTGAAGACCAGGACCTCAAACCCGGCACTAAGCTCATGGTCTACAGAGCAGCAGTGATACCCACCCTCCTGTATGCCTCAGAGACATGGACCATGTACAGCAGGCACCTCAAGACACTGGAGAGGTACCACCAACGCTGCCTCCGCAAGATCCTGCAAATCCATTGGTAGGATAGGCGCACCAACATCAGTGTTCTCGCTCAGGCCAACATCCCCAGCATCGAAGCTTTGACCACGCTCGATCAGCTCCGATGGACGGGTCACATCGTCCGCATGCCTGATATGAGACTCCCAAAACAAGCACTCTACTCGGAGCTCCAACACAGCAAGAGAGCAAGTGGACAGAGGAAACGTTTCAAGGACACCCTCAAAGCCTCCTTGGAAAAAGTACAACATCCCCACTGACACCTGGGAATCCCTGGCCCAAGTCCACACAAAGTGGAGGAGAAGCATCCGGGAAGGCAACGAACACCTCGAGTCTCTTCGCCAGGAGCAAGCGGAAACCCAGCGCAAGGACCGCACGTCAACCCAAACACCCCACCCACCCGCCCCTTCAACCACCGTCTGCCCTCCCTGTGAGAGAGACTGTAGGTCCCGCATTGGACTCATCAGTCACCTGCGAACTCATTTTTAACGTGGAAGCAAGTCATCCTCAGTTCAGAGGGACTGCCTAAGAGATGGGTGAGAATATCTGAAAATACAGATTGCAGTTGTAAATATCTCGCCCGCGTGTATTAAATTTAAAGTTTTCTTCAAACAAGTTAAATGTTGGTATTTCAGACTTAATGAATGGTAATCAGGCACCTAACAGACATAGAATGTTTAAAGAGGGGGATTAGTAATGTAACAGCATTTGTATTATCATTTTAAGAGCACATGGACCATGTTTCAAGATTGTTTTCTTGCTGTAGTACAAAAACCTTACACAGTGACCAAACAGAGCTGGTGAAACCCATTTCACTGATTGTAGCTCTACAAAGACTAAACTTGAGCACGGCAGTGTGAAGTGTGCATTTAACCCTTAATGTGTCAGCTTGGCTATGTGATAGAACTCTCACCACTGAGTCAGAAAGTCATGGGTTCAATCTCTACTCTAAGACTTGAGCATCTAAGTTGACGCTTCAGTGCAGTACTGAGAGCACCATGTTGTTGGAGGTGCGTCCTTTTGGATAAAATGTTAAACATTTGCCTGCCTGTTCAGGTGAGTGTAAAAAATCCCGTGGCACTATTTGAAAAAAGACCAGTGTCCTGCCCAACAATTTTCCCTCAACCAAAACCAGCAAAAGCAGATTTTGTTGCCGTTTGTGGAATCCTGCTGTGCATAACTTGGCTGCTGCATTTCCCTACACAACAATAGGAACTAATCTTCAAAAGTAATTTATTGGTTGAGAAGCACTTTCGGATATCCTGAGTGTAGTGTATGTACCTTTAAAAGAGAACTATTTTTACAGCTCCTGTATACTGTAGTACCGGCAGTGACCACACCTGTATATAAGCCTTGAGCATGCCTCTGTACTGTCAGTCTTTAGTCTACCCTCCTCCAGTAAACACCTGTTGATTGTTAAGTTACAGCCTCCGTCTAGTTATTGGAAAACATCATACTTTAAGAATCACGGATTCAACAGTGGCGATGAGGTCGATTCGAATCTACCTGCAACTCTGCATTTCCCTTCAAGGATTTGCTCTGGGAGGGTGGTGGAAGAAAGTCGAGGCCAGAAGCACGGGCGTCGACCATGACCAACCGCCCAGTCATCCGGCAGAGAGTGAACATTGCAGGGGAAGCTGTTGAGAGCCGGGCTTGGTTCCCCAGCCACGACGATCCAGCAACAGACTGGCAACAGGTACAGCGCAGACCCTTCCCGGACAGCGGCGGCTGGAGCCGACCGACGGCACAGAAAAAGCCGAGCAGCGTCGACGGGGTAAGAGAGAGGGTGAAGCGCACAGGGCGCAGCCGGGGGTTGAAAACCGAGCGGCGTCGAGGAAAAAAAAAACAAAAAAGAGAGAGAGAGAGGGTAAAGCAGCAGCCGGGTTCAGGACCGAGCGGCGGCAATGGGAGAGACGCACAGGAGAACGCGCAGAGCACAGCCAGGGCTCATGGGCTGAACAGCGTCCGCAGGGGAAAGAAAGGAAGCGCGGGAGACGCCATTGAGCCGCGGAGAAGAAGGGAGAGTGCGGGAGACACCATTTTAGAAGCCGCAGCGGAGAAGAAGAGCGAGCGCGGGAAGAAAGGAAAGCGCGGGAGATGCCATTTTGTGCCAGCGGAGAAGAAGGGAGAGCGCGGGAGACGCCATTTTAGACAGTTAAATCACACCCAGGGATGCCGAAGAGTGGTAGTATCACTGCGTTCGACAATGAAGTCGAAGATTGGGCGACATATGTGGAACGCATTGAGGTGTACTGCAGGGCGAATGAAGTGCCAGATGCTAGGAAAGCACTGGTTTTGTTAAATTCCATGGGTGCAAAAACTTATGGCTTACTGCGAAACCTAATAACCCCAGAGAAGCCAGTGGATAAGAATTTCGAAAGCATAGTGGAAATCCTACAGGACCACTTAAACCCCACACCGCTGCTGATAGCAGAAAGATTTAAGTTCCACAAAAGGAACCAGCATAAAGACGAAAGTAATGCTGAGTACTTAACGGAACTGTGCAAGCTATCGAAACACTGCCAGTTCGGAATGGGACTAACAGATACGTTAAGGGACAAGTTTGTGTGTGGGCTTCAAAGTGAAGGAACCCAGAAACGGCTTCTATCAGAAAAGGATCTTACGCTGGACAAGGCTTTCAGCATGGCAGTATCACACGAAGCAGCCGCAAGGGGCGCTGCAGAGATACAACGGAGACCGCAAGAATATGGCACCAATGAAATGTCATATGGAGCAAGGAAGTGTTATCGCTGCGGCAGAACAACACACAACCAGAAGGATTGTTGGTTCAAGGACCAAGTGTGCAGACAGTGTGGAAAAGCAGGACACATAGCAAGAGTCTGCAGGTCAGGGAAGAAAACCAGCAGCAAGAAATCTCCACAGGAGAAGTACAAAAAGGTACATAAGGTGATGGACAGTAGTTCAGACGAACAGAAAAGTGATACAGACTCCGGAAGCAAGGAGCTGGGTTGTCTGAAACTACATAAGGTAACCAAAATGGAGGATCACCAGACTATCTGGGTCACACTTAAGATAGACGGCGTCCAAGTGAAAATGGAATTGGACACAGGATCAGCCCTAACAGTCATAAACCAAAGGGACTACAAGCGGCTATTTTCACATATACCCTTGAAAGCTACAGAGATTGACTTGAAGACGTACACGGGGCAAAAAGTCTACCCCAAAGGAAAAATAAGGGTGAAAGTGATATACAAAGGCCAGGAAATACCTAAAATGGACCTATATGTATTGCCAGATGGAGGACCACCACTACTAGGACGTGAATGGATCCGGAAGATACAATTAGATTGGCATTCCATACAGGCACTGAAGGTTGAGGCCAAAAAGGATGACGACGTCACACCTGGATGACTGTCAAAAATGCTAACTGACGCACAAGAAGTGTTCCAGCAGGGACTCGGAACACTAAAAGGCATAACAGCAACGATTAAAATAGAGGAAAATGCAAGCCCAAAGTTTTTTAAGGCCAGACCGGTGCCTTATGCGATCCGACCAGCCGTCAAAGCAGAGCTGGAAGGGTTGGAACGTTCAGGAGTACTATCCAAAGTAGACTGGAGCGAGTGGGCTACACCCATCGTTCCTGTAATGAAGAGGTCGTTGAGTAATACGCCTGGGGAACCAAAGAAGGTCCGCATCTGTGGGGATTTTAAGGTGACAGTGAACCCAGTCCTTCACACGGTACAATATCCGCTTCCACGGATTGAGGATATTTTCGCCTCGCTATCTGGCGGTAAACGCTTCACCAAAATTGATCTGGCCCAGGCGTACTTGCAAATGGAGGTTGAAGAAGCCTCGAAACAATACCTCACGATCAACACTCATAAAGGTCTCTACCAATACAACCGGCTGGTGTTCGGGGTAGCATCGGCTCCGGCTATTTGGCAAAGAGCAATGGATCAAGTCCTGCAAGGGATTCCAGGGACCCAGTGTTATTTGGACGACATCCTGGTCACGGGCGAAAATGACAGTGATCACCTCGCCAACCTGGAGAAGGTGCTCACTAGATTAAAAGAATATGGGCTACGAACTAATTGCCACAAATTCGAGTTTTTCCAGAAGCAGATCTCGTATTGTGGCCACGTTATTGATGAAGAGGGGTTACATAAGTCCCCTGACAAGATTGAGGCAGTAGTCAAGGCTCCAGCACCGGAAAATGTGCCACAACTGAGGTCGTTCCTCGGGCTGGTAAACTACTACCACAAGTTCTTACCAAATTTGTCTACAGTATTACACCCACTGAACACCCTACTGCAAACGGGGGTACCATGGAAGTGGAATGACGATGTAAACGAGCTTTCCAGAAGTGCAAAGAATTAATCACATCAAAAGAGGTGTTGGCCCATTTCAACCCAGCACTACCAATTCGGTTGGCATATGATGCATCACCCTATGGTATTGGAGCGGTGCTGTCGCACAAATTCCCAGACTGGTTGGAGAGGCCAGTAGCCTTTGCGTCTCGGTCACTAACCTCAGCCGAGCGCAACTACGCCCAGATTGACAGGGAGGCCCTCAGCCTAGTATGGGGAGTAAAAAAATTCAACCACTATCTGCATGGGCAGAAGTTCACCTTGCTGACTGACCACCAACCACTTGTCTCCATCTTTAATCCAAAGAAGGGCGTTCGGTGATGACTGCACAACGGCTACAAAGATGGTCCCTTTTTCTAGGGGCGAACCAATATGAAATAGAGTATAAAGGCACGAAACAGCATGGAAACGCTGATGGGCTATCACGCCTGCCACTGCCTACTGTGGAGGAAGCACCAGCAGTGGACCCTATCGAAATATTTTATTCATCGATAATTGAACGATTGCCAGTAACTAATGCGGATATAGAGAAGGAGACCCGCAATGATCCGACACTGTCTCTGATTTGACGGTGAGGGGATGGCCAACACATGGCGACTCCCTGTTGCCAGCATTCTCATCCAGAAGAGAACAGCTGTCAGTATGCCAGGGGACAGTGATGTGTGGATCCCGAGTGGTAATTCCACCCAAGTTAAGGGAGAGAGTGCTCAATGAGCTTCACGAAGGTCATCTGGGAGGGGTGAAAATGAAAAGCCTTGCTAGGGCTTATGTGTGGTGGCCGGGGATCGATCAACAAATCGAGGACCTAACCAAGAGCTGCTCAGGATGCCAGAAGGTCCAAAATGCACCACCACATGCCCCTCTACACCCATGGGAGTGGCCCTCCTCTCCATGGCAATGGGTGCATATTGATTTTGCTGGTCCATTCATGGACTCAATGTTCTTAATAGCAGTGGATGTGCGCACTCGAAATGGCCTGAGGTGATAAAAATGTCCTCAACCACTACAGAGAAAACGATTGCAGTCCTACGGACCATATTTGCCAGGAACGGCTTGCCAGAGCAGATTTGCTCTGATAATGGACCACAGTTTGTGTCCGAAGAGTTTCGGAAATTTATGAGAAGGAATGGGGTAAGGCATTACACATCCGCCACGTATCATCCAGCCACAAATGGATTGGCTGAGAGGTTCGTACAAACCTTTAAAAAGGCGATAAAGGCCATGTGCGACGATGAAATTCCACTACAGCATAAGGTGGACAATTTCCTGTTAGCCTACAGAAATGCGACACATGCAGTTACCAACCAGACCCCGGCCATGATGTTCTTTAACCGAAGGTTGAGATCTCGTCCGGATTTGCTCAGACCAAATGTGCGAAGAAATGTTGACGATAAACAATTCCAGCACATCAATGAGAAGCCGACAAGGAGCTTCAATGTAGGACAACCAGTCTTGGCCCGTGACTACCGAACAGAGAAATGGCAACCCGGAACGATATGTACACGGCAGGGGCCATTAATGTACACAGTGGATGTCGGGGAGAACATTGTGAGATGCCACGTCGACCAGATCCTAGCGTCACAGGAACGAGTCAACCCCATGTCTCGCGTACCTGGGGATGAACCCGACATACCGATAGCATCTACCTCAAACAGTAGCAGCGGAAACTGATGAACTAACCGACGAAAAGGGGCCAGAATCGCCTCCGCACCAAGAACAAGAACCTCAGGAAAGGCGCTATCCAGAGAGGATCAGGAAGCCGCCCCAAAGACTGAATCTATAAATGGACTATTTCAGTTTAATGTGCATGTTAAAGTGTTAACTGTTATTTGAATGTTATGGGTACTGCTAATCTAAAAGGGGAGGAATTGTAGTGTATGTACCTTTTTGAGAGAACTACTTTTACAGCTCCTGTATACTGTAGTACCGGCAGTGACCACACCTGTATATAAGCCTTGAGCATGCCTCTACTGTTAGTCTTTAGTCTACCCCCCAGTAAACACCTGTTGATTGTTAAGTTACAGCCTCCGTCTAGTTATTGGAAAACATCATACTTTAAGAATCACGGATTCAACACTGAGGATGTGAAAGGTACTATATAAATGGAAACGCGTTCTTCTTTCTTTCCTCTCACCCAAAGGGTGAACCATCATATATCCTTTAGCTTTTTGATAAACAAGTAAAATGCTTACACTTTTTTTGAGGGGGAAAGCAAAGAGTAGCTTCAGAACATCCCTGTATGCAAGACGCTTGCTTTCTAAACGAAGTCTGCTTTAGGAGTCCAATCATAGTAAAATAACTGCTAGTGGCAAACCGCTTCAAATTAAAAACAAATTGCTGAATCCTTGTAATGATTAATATTTTAACTATATTTTTTGCAGATGAAAAGCTCTGGTCAGAAGGAGGAAGGCAGTTTGGGTCTGTTTACTTATCCAGTCCTACAGACCGCAGACATTCTCTTATACAAGTAAGAGATGTTAAGCAGCATACCAGTCGTTCTAATCAGATCTGTAGATTTGCAAGTCAATCTCTTGATGAATACATGTGTGTATATTTGTGTACACACATTTTTATTTCAGATTTCCAGCATCTGCAGTATTTTGCTTTTGTGTATATTTGTATACCTCGAGCCTTCTCTTTAATCTATGAAGTAAATATGTATAGAAATCAACATTCAACAAGCTTTATTAATCTGTTCAGCATCTGCATATTCTTGGACATTCTCCCTACCCCTTGTCTTGCCCTACTGTAATTCATTGAGGCACTCTGCTTTCCACCCAGTCCCTTCCTTGTATCATTCGCATGTGGGCATTTAGACCTGGTCAGCCTTGGGCTCAGTTGATAGCACTCTCTCCTCTGGGCAGCACGGTGGCATAGTGGTTAGCACTGTTGCCTCACAGCGCCAGGGACCCGGGTTCGAATCTGGCCTCGGGTGACTGTCTGTGTGGAGTTTGCACATTCTCCCCGTGTTTGCGTGGGTTTCCTCCGGGTGCTCCGGTTTCCTCCCACAGTCCAAAGATGTGCGGGTTAGGTTGATTGGCTATGATAAATTGACCCTTAGTGTTAGGGGGATTAAATACGTGGGGTTACGGGGATAGGGTGGGATATGTGTTGGTGTAGGGGTTACGGGGATCGGGTGGGATATGTGTCGGTGCAGGCTCAATGGGCCGAAATGGCCTCTATCTGCACTGTGGGGTTTCTGTGATTCTGTGAGTCAGAAGGTTGTGGGTTCAAGGAACAAAATTCTAGGCTGACACTCCAGGGCAGTACTGAGTTCGTCGGAGGTGCCGTCATTCGGATGAGACGTTCAATCGAGGCCCCGTCTGCCCTTTCGGGTGGACGTAAAAAATCCCATGGCACTATTTCGAAGAAGAGCAGGGGAGTTATCCCCGGTGTTCTTGCCAATATTTATTCCTCAATGAAAGAAAGAAAGACTTGTGTTTCTGTAGTGCCTTTCACGACCACTGGACGTCGCAAAGCGCTTTACAGCCAATGAAGAACTTTTTGAAGTGGAGTCACTGTCGTAATATAGGAAAAGCGGCAGCCAATTTGCGCACAGCAAGCTCCCACAAACAGCAATGTGATAATGACCAGATAATCTTTTTTAGTGATGTTGATTGAGGGATAAATATTGGCTAGGACACCGGGGAGAACTCCCCTGCTCTTCTTCAAAATTGTGCCATGGGATCTTTTACACCCACCTGAGAGGGCAGATGGGGTCTCGGTTTAACGTCTCATCCGAAAGATTGCACCTCTGACAGTGCACTGGAGCGTCACTGTACTGGAACGTCAGCCTAGATTTTTGTGCTCAAGTCTCTGGAGTGGGACTTGAACCCACAACCTTCTGACTCCAAGGCGAGGGTGCTCCCCACTGAGCCACTGGCTGACACTATCAACATCACTAAAATCAGATATTCTGGTCATTATCACATTGCTGTTGTGGGAGCTTGCTGTGCGCAAATTGGCTGCCGAGTTTCTTTATATTCAACCACCCTTGGGTGCCCACAGTAAGTAGACCTTTTACCAGAACTGATTTGCCTACTGTTCTAGACTGGGACTGCCTGTTTTCCAGCATTGGAGAGCCATTTGGTTCTGCCTTTTACTTTTAAGCATCAATCCGTACCTGGTCATTAGCTATGGCTATCTGTCTGGCTGACTTAAATAGTATTGTCTCTGTCAATTTCCCCAGGATAAGCATCATGTTGCATTATACTGCAGCTGCCTATCTCAGACTAGTAGTTGCAGTGTTGGTTCCAACCAGACAGTACCTCATTTATACTGCCTAGCTGGAACTCCAATTATCCTGCCCAGGAAAGAGCTCTGTGCATCTGCCTAGTGAGAGGATCTCCCTCTCTGACAGATATTTAAATGTTTAGAGAGTCCAGGCAGCTGTGTCTGCACCCTGTAAATATTTAAATGAATTGTAGATAGGTTTAAAAATAGTCAAGGAGGCCCAAGGGATCCCCTGGGCACTTTGTAAACCAGGTTTTCCTCCATGCTGGAATTGCAATGCAGTTGGTGTCACATTGTTGTGGTGTGAGACTACCCATTCCAGGCAATAACACACCACTTTCCACCAGAGTCAGGGCCGACCCATAATCTGGATTTATACTGCAACTTTAACCAAAGTGCTTCGCAGCCTCTCAATCTTTTGCATCACCGTGGTGTGAGTATTCATTCAGTCCCTGGCTCATCACAGGGGTGATTTTAGACTTTTGCCCAAAATAGGCACAACATCGGCAGAGCTGCTCCACCACAAGCCCAAAGTTGGTGTAGAGGTTCAAACCATCTTGGGGTTCAGGCCTCATTTGAATGGCTATAAAGCACTTTGGGCGACCTAAGATCGTGAAAGGTGCTGTATATGTTTTTTTAAGCACAATCCATATATTGATGACTGATATTGTGGCTAGCTATCAATTCTCTTTTTAAACTGCTACCTACTTTAACCTTTCAGCAGGATTTCTAGGTAATTGATTTTTCTTATGTCCTGTAAGGTCAACCCATGTACCCGTTGGAGAGGATCAGATACAACACCTGGAGCTGGCGCAGGATATAGCCCGGATCTTCAACAACCAATATGGCAGCTCATTTCCTGTACCAAAAGCTATTCTAAGTGAGTACAATAACAACTACTAAACTTTTGTAGTGCCTTTCATGTAACACATGTCCCAAGTGTTTCACAGGAGATTGGAGAAAATCAAGCAGGAAGTGGGAAGATCAGCTGCAGGAGGTGGTCAAAGAGGAAGATTTTGAGAAGGCATTAGAAGCTGAGGTGAAAGGTTGCAAGGCGGTGGGGTTCAGGAAGAGAGTTTGAGTACCGGCACGTGACAGCTGGAGGCTCTGGCACTGACTGTGGAATAGAGGGAGGGGGACACAGAAGATTTGAAGAGGTGGCATTTCAAAATGCGAACCAAGCTTTTGGAGTCGATGAGCTAGAAGATGGGAAGCCGTTGATGTGAACACGAGTGAGGTGGCGGGTAATGCTGGACTTGGTGTAGGATAGGATATGGTCAGCAAGGAGACCACTGGAGAAAGCAAACTTTGAAGTGGTGAAGCAGTGAATGAAGATTTCAGGAGCAGCGGAATTGAAGTAGGGATGTAGGCATGACAATGTTCGAACGGGGCAGTAGGCCGCCTTGAAGGCAAACCAGATTCTGAAGTTTGTAGCTTAGCTCAGGATGGTACAGGATACCGAGATTGCACACCCTTGATTCAGTCTGAGCAAGCAGTTAGGAAAGGAGATGGAATCGGAGCCTGGGGCATGAAGTTTCTGATGGGAAGTAAACAGAATTGGTTCTGTCTGGTCAGTGTTGAGGTGGAGCTAGTTCAGATCCAGCCTCTGTTGGACTGGCTTTGCACAAGATATAGATTGCAATATTGAATGTTAACTTAATGTTTGAATATTACTTTACAAACAAGCCTTTTTCCATTATTCCCTCCTCTCGTTGCAGGTGAAGCTAAAAAAATTAAATCACTGAGGAACCCTGCCGCAAAGATGTCAAAGTCAGACCCTCAAAAGTTAGCGACTGTGAATATCATTGATTCGCCGGAGGAGATATTATTGAAGTTTCGCAAAGCAGTAACTGACTTCACCTCTGAAGTGACGTATGACCCAGAGACACGGCCAGGAGTATCAAATCTGGTGGCAGTTCACACAGCAGTGACTGGAATGACCGTCGAAGAGGTTGTGCATCAAAGCAAAGGATTGGACACTGCACGCTACAAATACGTGGTGGCTGAGGCAGTCATTGAGAAATTTGCACCAGTTAAGAATGAAATTGAAAGACTTAGAGCTGAGAAAGGTTTCCTTGAGCAAGTCTTAAACCGTGGAGCTGAAAAGGCAAAAGAATTGGCAAGCCCCATATACCATGAAATCCGAAAACTGGTTGGCTTCAGCTAACCATCTATCAATTCTAAACCAAAGCTACTGGGTTACTAGAAATCTGTTTGATGTGAAAGTCTTGTAGAAGAGGTGATCATGGTGTACTTAAATAGGTGGTCAGTGATTATTTAAGGTACATGTATATTCAGGATCTGCACTGGTTATCACTTACTGAATATAATGTATGTTGAACATATTTGGTATGATATGTATTTTTTTTTAAAAACTGGATCCAGAGAAACATGCCTTGGTTGGGTGGTCCAAGATCATATCACTTAGGAATAAAAAGCAAATTTTTAACATGCCCATCAAAGCCAAACTGGATTCAAACCAGTTCTCAGAGCAAATGAAATGTATATAACCACACTGCATTATGTAGTCTTCCCCTCTGAATTGGATTTGCCAGTGAAAAAAAATGTTCTAATATACTGTGCCAGCTATTTCCTGTGTTAGAGAGAAAAAGCTTTTATCTTGGTTGGATTTGATCCTAGGCTCCAGGAGGGAAAGGTTTCACCACCTAGTTTCCTAAGGAATATCTCTGGACGTCATGCGTAAGAGTATGCAACCTGTGATTGACTTCTGTGCTTTCATGGTTTTACTGTGACATTGGGAGGTGATGTGGAGTGGAGCCGAGGTGCAGAGAGAAGGACATTTTGAGGCATCTATGCTGGAATGCTCTTTTGCACTTCCTACTTGCTGAGGAGCAAATTGCCTGCCCTCAGTTGGAAATGAAGATGAACCTAAACTAAGTGGAAAATAACTAATTAAAATTTAAACCTACTTTGAAGACCAATTCCACTGTGTCATCAAAATGTAAAATTATTGAAAAATAGAAGTGGTATATGGAATGAAAGCCAGTGAAATCCAAATACTTAAATGCACATTAAGATACTTGTGATATGTATTGGATTGTAAATTCAATATTGGCCTAATTTCTCTCTTGATTGGAATGAAAGCATGAGGAGTTCAGCATGGCTTGTGGCTGTGTTCACATAAATAGTGCGAACAGTCTTGTCAAACAGGAGATGGTAAATAGGAAAGCTGTGGGCTTGTTATAAATTGCCCACTTTGAAAAAGCAAAATCTGATGCAACAGAATCTAAGATATATTTTATTCTTTAGTGACCTCCCCAGCTGAAGGCACTGACTTGTGCTGCGATGTCATTCATGGGCACTAAGTGTCTGCTGTACCCTGCCCAAGGTGCCATTCTTGATAGATGAGCCTAGATGATGAGTTTTGGCAGCCTGCTCTGCAGTGGGAAGATGAGGGACAAATCAGTCTCGTTCGATCCTGTCCTCGCTCAATGTCCCCACACACATTTATTTTTCTAGATAGTGATCAAGACTAGGGAACCCTGACTGATTATTTCCCTCCCACTCTCGCTCCCCTTCCACCCTTCTCGTAGTTGGTGGGTGTTGAGGCCAACTGTACTAGCCTTACATCCTAACATCAACTAACTCAGCAGGGACCAAGGGTTGATGCTGTGATTTTCCTGGTCTCACATCATTACTTCTCTGTTATGCAGTACATTTAATAACTGAGGCATTGAATTCAATTGATCTTTTTAGGCAATAAATGGAATATTAGTAAGTACGTATAATTTAAAAATATTGTTAAAAGCATCGATCTCGTTATGTTATGTTGTAAGGACTTCTTTGTGCTCATGTATCATTGGTAGATAAATTTCAAATAAGAACAAGTTCTATTAGCACCTGGAGCTTGGGATATATGTAAATGAATGGGAACATTGATATAAAGTTTATATTTGTCCCAGTGTGCTCCTTGATATACACCTAAGTAACCCATGAAGACAAAAAGCCTTGGCACTCCTGATCCTGACATGCTTGGAGTAACTGCTGTGTGATTCCACAGGAGAGTAGTCACTGTTATATTTATTTCTCCCAATCACTTCTCCCCCTCTTAACTCTCATCCCTTGTGTAGTTTTTTGTTTGGAATGTCATGACCCCATTTAAAAGGTTCATGATATTTGTATCTATTATTG
The DNA here is from genome assembly GCF_052327205.1 of Somniosus microcephalus. Taxonomy (NCBI): domain Eukaryota; kingdom Metazoa; phylum Chordata; class Chondrichthyes; order Squaliformes; family Somniosidae; genus Somniosus; species Somniosus microcephalus. Next base: position 82,228,167 of record NC_141000.1, read on the forward strand.
ATCTAATGTGTTGCATTTTGGAGGAGGATCGAGTAGCTATTGACTTTGTCTATTTCTGCAGAATTCTTTGCATCTAATATTTTCCTTGACTATTTAGCCAAGTTGGCTAGTGGATTCAAGTCAAAAAGCCAACAGGAGACAGATGGTTAATTTTGGACTTTATTTTTCAGCATTAGCCAAATTGGCTCCACTATACAAGAAGATCGGTGGTATGGTAAATATTATAACTGTACTGTAACTTATTTTCTAATAATTGCACCATGTGACTGCACAGCTCACAAAATAAACAATTTTTTTACTATAAAAATGAAACTATGGAAAAAGCTACACATGACGAATTGCTGCCAAAGTCATTACAGTGTCATATCATTAAATAACAACTTTTTTGTCTTCCAACCAGCAAAAAAGTCACTGCGAAATGTTGAAAAGCGGGATAGTCTACAGTAAATATTTGGGGTACGTTGCACATAGAAATAATAAAAAGTGAATTCTCAAAAAGTAAACGAGCAAAATTACATGATGAAGTGGATAACTCACCATGTCCAGTATACTGAGTTTATTATCTTAAGTCACTCATAGTCCTTTCTCTGGCTTATTCCATTGGTTTATATGGCTTAAGAGAAAAAAAGTATTAAATGTATATACTTATCACTTCAAGTGATCTAAGTTAAATTGTCGTGATAGAAATCACATCCGATTTAAAAGTAAGTGCAAATACAACCACTGATCCAGAAACCACATGTGAGGACACATATGGGCTGCTTGTGATATGTGAAATCTTTTCCATGAATCATCTCTTCCTCATGTGGAGGTCGGACCCATGTGTGAGAAATGTATTTGTACCACAGGCATCCAGTGGTGTGCACTCTTTATACCACGTGCCTGCTTTCATTTTGTATGTATCATTTTAACATCATTCACTTTTTTAAGCTTTTAAAGGTTAAATTGTTTTATGGATCATGGAGTGTTTTCAACCATTGTCTTGTGCCGTCACTGTTAAGTTTAATGGCAGTTGCTTTACGGACCACACACAGCACTAAAAGCACAATGTTCCATCTTGAAGAAACCTAACCACAACTTTTAATTGCATGTTAGATGTTTGACTTCTCAGGCTGATTCAATTTTCAGTTGTATAACGGCTGCCACAAATTTATGTATAAGAACGACTAGGGACCTTGAGCGGAGGCCAAGTAGGATCGTCCACTAGTGCCTTTTGGCTGACGATGCTTGCAAACATGTCAGCCTTGTCTCTTGCACTCAGAGGTTGGGCTCCACCATGGTAGAGGGTGGGGATGTTCATGGAGCTTCCTCCTCCTATTAGCGACATATTGTGACTGGATTTTAGTATAGCCACCGAGATGTTCAATTCTATCATATGAAACAAAGCCACTTTGAGAATAGTTTTTTCTGCGTGCGTAACAATTCATCTGATCTTTGTTTACTTCAGCCTGCACTCGCCCTTTGCACTGGAGCGATGTATGATTTTTTTTTTCTTTAGTCGTACAACAATCAATAAATTAGAGCAGCACGCTTTAGTCTCGCTGAGAATGGTGGACGACTAACCGGAGGAAGAAACTCCATGAACACCTTCACCCTCTACCATGGTAGAGCCCAAAACTTGAGTACAAGAGACAAGTGTTTGCAAACCTCTTTAGCCAAAAGGGCCGAGAAGACAATTCTACTTTGCCTCCAAGATCCCTACCTTTATAGATGCCAATGTGCAGCCAATGTAGTTCATTCTATGTGACACTAAGTGCACTCAACCTAGCAAAGACTATAGGCCCTGACTACATCTTGCTGTGGTGTTAAACACCTGTGCAGCAGAGCTAGTCACTTCCCTAGCCATGCTGTTCCAGTATAGCTATGATAATGGCGTCTACCCAACAATGTGGAAAATGTTTCTGCTGTTTCTCTAGGGTTTCCCCAATCTTTCGCTGAAGTTATGGTGGAGGATCAGGAGGGCCCCCGCAGAAATTACAGACATACAATTCTAAGCCAAACCAAGCATTTATGGAAACATTTTAAGTAAACACAATGTTTCTCTTCAAGTAATTTCAAACTAGCCGTCCTTTTCAAACTGCCATCGGTTGTTTCTCTGAGATTTTAAAGAACTGTCTTTCTCATTGGATTTTTGCAAAAGCCCATGATTGGTTTAATGAGAGTCGTTTTCACTTGGGCGCGAGTGGAAATCTGGTGGTTGGGGATCAGCCACCCATTATACACCCCACCCACTTTTCATTCCATTTGAATTCCATTGATTCCAAAATAAAAATTACTCAATGGATTTTAAAACTAGTCATTAAAATGCAAAAATAAATTAAATGTGTAAATGGCCCAATCACAAAGTCTATAAGTATTTGAAAACAGTCTTGGACTTCCTCTCAATCCTATTACCAGAGCAAGCACAACATTCCACCAGGACAGCCCAGTGTATGACTTTTTGGCTTTAACTGGCTGTTAAATTCTATCTGCACATTGACTGGTGTTTAAAGAGGCAGCACCGACCCAAAATTTAGACCAGAATGCATTAATTTTGTCACTGTAATATTTCAATAAGTTATGGTACTATTAGTGTTCTTGAACGTGTTCATAATGCAGAAAGTATAGCACAGCAGGGGGTTATTCGGCCCGTTGTGCATAGGCTGATCCAAGCTACGCATCTGGAGCTGTCTAATCCAATTTCCCTCCCATTTCTTCATATCCTTTTATATTCCTCCTTTGCAAGTATTTATCCAATTTCCTTTTAAATGATGTTATAGTTTCTGCCTCAAGGGCTACTTGTGGTAAAGCATTCCATATTCTAACAATCCTCTGTGTAGAAAAATATTCTTCTAACTTCCACTTTTGTTCTTCTAATGATGGTCCTGACTGAGTCTATACTCCCTTGCTAATTGTTTCCACTGGGTGACAACCTATCATTCATTATTTGCCTCCTCAAAACCTTTTATAATGTAATGCTTTCTAAGATCCCCCATTAACCTTCTCTGTTCCAGTGAAAAAAATGCAATTTTTTCAAACATTTCTTTGTAGTAATAAGCTCTCATTCCTGGTATTCTAATGAATCTTCTTGATGCTCCTTCCGTGGCTCTAATATACTTATATTGTGGGGTCCCCAGGATGCTGCATGCATCATTCCAACTGTGACCTAACCAATGTCCTATACACAGTAAACATCACTTCCTTGCTTTTCTATTCAATTACCCTTATGTAAATAGCCCAAAATACCATTTGTCTCTAAGGTCTTTTCGATCTGCACTCCCACCATAACAGAGAGCTCTAGGGTGCAGATCTTTAAAGAGTTGCTATTAAGGGTGTATTTCCTTACACTTTTTTCTGAAATTTCCATGTGACAAGTGATGCTCATGCTGGGCCTGTAATAAAATAACACATTAGTACAATACTCTGATAAAATTGGGCAGAAAACTAGTAAATACTGGAAATCTGACAAAAACAAAATATTGGAAATACACAGCAGCTGGGTTAGTTCTGATGAAGGGAACACATCCAAAGTGTCATAGCCTGTCTCTTTCTTTACAGATCCTGACTGACTTGTTGTGTTCTGTAGAATATTCTTATTTCCATGTTGCTTGAAATTATCATATCTTAGAGAATAGCCAAATTTGATTATTGATAATGTTTCATTGTATAGTTACAAATTTTACATGCAGTAAGTGTAAAATCTCCAAGAAGATGGTTTGGCAGAGGATGTTTCCCTAAGGAACTCTTGCAGTGATGTCCTGGTACTGGAGTGATTGGTCCCTGACAACCACGACTATTTTCCTGTCTATCAGGTATGACTCCATCACGGGAGAGTTTTCCCATTGAACACCCACTGACCTCAGTTTTGCTAGGGTGCCTTGGTGCCATACGAACGTATGAAAATGGCAAATGAGTAAAGACCAACTTGTGCATAATCATGGTGCAATTGAGCATCATGACTCCCATTGCCCCTAACCCACCATGATCTCCCGGGAGATGCAAAAAAAACTCCTAAAGAGAAAAAAAAAAGTCTGACAAAATCTTCTCTGATCCCCAAAGGTGATCAAAACAAATTCCAGAAGATTAATGATCATGAGACACATTGCCCAATGCCCCACCTACCTTTCATAAGCTGTAATATTGACCATAGTTAGGAACTCATCCAGCTCCCCTTGAACACGTGTAATGATTCCACACTCTCCCAGAGTTGAATTACCTTCTGTGAAAAGAAAAACTTCCTGACATCTACTCTAGTTCTGTGCTTACGTAACTTATGTATATCCCTTGGGCAAACGTTGCTATGATATTGAGAGCCGATATTCTCACTGCATTCCATTCGGGTCCATGTCTGCAACGTGGTCAGTTCTGGGTGGAAGCTGAATTAAGCATAGGCAAGTCAGGTATTGGTAAGTAAGTATTACTTGATTGCACTATTGATTACTTCTTCCATCACTGTGCCAATGATTAGGAGAAGGCTGAAAGGATGGTAATTAGCTGGGGTAGATTTGTCGTTCCTTTTTGTGGGTGGAATATACCTGGGCAATTTTCCACATTGTCACATAGCTGTACGGGAATAGCTTTGCTAGAGACCAGCTAGTACTTGTGTGCATGTTTTCAGCACTGCAGCTGGAATCTCATAAGAGCCCATAGCCTTTGCTGTGTCCAGTGTACTCAACAACACTAATATCATGAAGAGTGAACTAAATTGACTGGCCAATGGCTTCTATAATGATGGGGGCCTTGGCAGGAGGAGGATTAAGGCCATATACATGGTGGTTTTGGCTGAAGATGCTTGCAAACACTTAGAACCCAGGTAGTCCTGTGTTGTAGCTTCACTAGTTTGGTGCCTCATTCACACTTGCTGCTACTCCTGGCCATGCCTTTGTACACTCCTCATTAAACTTGTGTTAGTCTCCTGGCTTGAAGGAGATGGAACCATGAGATTACAGATTTTGATATACAGTTCTGTGGCTGATGATGGCCCATAACACCTCATAGATGCCCAGTTTGGGCTGCTACATCTATTTTTAGTCAATCCCATGAAGGTAGTGTCATCACATGAATACGAAACTTCACAAAGATTGTGTGGTCATCATTCCTATCAGATCTATCTTCAGCAGTGCAAAAGGTAGGTTGGCGAGGAAGAGGTCAAGCAGGTTATCCCTGTATTAGTATCCTCATCGCCTGATGCAGGCCCATTCTGGCAGTTGACCCCTTAAAGACTCAGCCAGCTCCATCAGTGCTAGTACTACCGAGCCATTCTTGGCGGTGGATATTGAAACCCTCACCCAAAATACATTTTGTGCCTTTTCTTCTGAGTACTCCTTCCAAGTGGTATTCAAAGGAGTACTGAATAATCAATGAGGGAGGTGGTGGATGGCCTTATTTGACCTGAAGCCATGAGACATCATGGGGTTCTGAATCAATGTTGCCGACTCCCTGATAGTATACCACTCTGTCCTCATTTCTGGTGGATCTATTTGCCAGTGGAACAAGATAGACCAAAGGATGGTGATGGAAAAATCTGGTGCAGGCTCAAACTCAGTGAATAGAACTATGTCAGGTTGTTGCTTGACTAATCTGTGGGGCAGATCTCCCAATTTGTCCACCAGTCCCCAGATATTAATGAGGTGGACTTTGCAGGGTCGAATGGCGTTGGTTTGCCTAAGTCTTGTCCTGATCTGATGCCTGGGTCATTGCCAATAGGCTGGATTATATTTTTCCTCTTGCTCTGGTTTGTAGCAGTTGATTTACAACAGAGCTGCATAAGAGAAGGTATTAAAAGTCAGCCCGGTAATGTGGCACTGGGTACAAGCAGCAGATTCCCTTCCCTGAAAAAATTAGTGCACATTAATGAACCAGTTGAGTTTTTACAGCAATCCAGCAGCTTTTAGGGTCATTTCAGCCCACAAATTACCAGATTTACGACCTCTGAGGCTACTGGACCCATATACAATAACTTGTAATATTCGTTTACATATATTATAATTTCCGATAACGAAGTCAATGTTAGAGCTTGTTAGCTTTTCTTTCCCTATGTTGCCGTGGTTGATGCAGTTCAGTGCGTGCAGTAAGGTGCAGTGAGGAGATGGTTCTCTGCTGACCAGGTGCATTGATTTACTGCTGTGTGACTCCGCTCTGCCAGCAGAGGACACTACAGCGTGTTTAATGTATCAAATGTGTACAAAGCAGAAAACAACAATAATCCAACCGAAAGGGGCCGTTCGGAGCAACTGAGACCCACGAATCCCCCGAGTTGTAATTAACTACTCGAATGCCTAGCCTGTGGAAATGTAGCCAAATGGAGTTAAGTAGATACTTTACTGCAAAATAATACCTCATTTATAAGGTGTATATATATACTTCCGGGAAGATTTTGTACCTGTATCTGTCCTAAAACCAGTTCATTCGATTACATTATATAGCGACACTAACGTTTATCTTGTTAATGCAATTATTTATTTCCCTAAACTTATAATCGTATTGCTTTCCTTGGCGTGATCGGGATTTTTACAGGATTTGAACGCTCTAATTCTGTTATGAATTTATTAACATTTTTCTGAGACGTCCTTCAGGGAATCCAAGAATGATTGTGAAAACCGTCGAAGATGAATGTGAATGATTTAATGTCCATCGATCGGTTCTAGTAACATTGCCGATTTTACTTACAATAATGAATGCTGATTTAATAGGAGACTGCCTGAGTATACCTGTAACACTGGAGGCTGCCTGAGTATACCTGTAACTGTAGAGTTTTCTGAAGATGTAACTAGCAGGGTAGATAAAGGGGAATCAGTGGATGTAGTATATTTGGATTTCTAAAAGGCATTTGATAAGGTGCCACATAAAAGGTTGTTGCACAAGATATGGGCTCATGGGGTTGGGGGGTAATATATGGATAGAGGATTGGTTAACAGACAGAAAACAGAGAGTTGGGATAAATACATCATTTTCCAGTTGACAGGCTGTAACTAGTTGGGTGCCACAAGGATTTGGGCTTCAGCTATTTATAATTTATATTAAAAACTTAGATGACGGGACCGAGTGTAATGTATCCAAGTTTGCTGACGATACAGAGCAAGGTGGGAAGAGGACACAAAGAGCCTGAAAAGGGATATAAATAGGTTAAGTGAGTGGGCGATAAGGTGGCAGATGGAGTATAATGTGGGGAATTGTGAAATTATTCAGTTTGGTAGGAAGAATAGAAAAACAATATTTTTTTTAATGATGGGAAACTATTAAATGTTGGTGTTCAGAGAGATTTAGGTGTCTTTGTACAGGAAACACAGCATGTGTACAATGTGTACAGGACTCCTTTCTAACCCAATATGTAAGAAGCCCAACAAGGGAGGATTCGCTACTAGATCTAGTAATGGGGAATGAACCAGAGCAGATAAGAGAAGTAAAAGTAGGGGAACATCTAGGCAATAGTGACCATAATATAATACGCTTTAAGATAATAATTGAGAAGGACATAAGTATGATGAAGACTAGGGTAATAGATTGGAGAGAAGATGATTTTGAGGGGCTGAGAATAGAACTTGGGAAAATAAAATGGGCAACAATATTGCAAACAATGATATAGAACAACAATGGGAAACATTTAAAATGGTGTTCAACAGAATCTAGGAAAATGTATTCCGCTATAAAACAAGAACAAGAGACACCATAGATGAATAAAGACATGAGAAAATTTCAGGGTAAGGAAAGAGGCATATACTAAGTACATGGACAGCAGGGGAGAGCATGACTAGGGAGAATATGAAGAGATTAGGAGAGAAGTAAAAAAAAATTAGGAAGGCAAAGGGGAACTATGAAATTAAATTATCAAAGAACCTAAAGTAAAATAGTAAAATATTCTACAGACTCATAAATAAAAAAAGGAAAGTTGGGATGGGAATAGGGTCACTAAGAGATGGGCAGGATGAAACCTTAGGCAGCAATAGAGAAATGGCAGAAATATTAAATAATTACTTTGCTTCAGTATTAACCAGGGAGACAGATCAGACGATGAGATTAGAAATAAGATAATGGCATTTAAAATAAAAGGAGGGGAAATATTAAATAAACTAATCAAACTCAAAGAGGATAAACCCCGGTCCAGATGGATTACATCTGCGCATTTTAAAAGAATCTTGGAAAGAGATAGCAGAGGCACTATTAAACATATTTAATAATTCATTAGAAAAGGTGTAGTGTCAGAGGACTGGCGGATAGCTAGCATAATACCTATATTTAAGAAGGGAGATAGAACATGTTCAGGGAACTATAGACCAGTCAGCTTAACATCAGTGGTAGGAAAAATAATGGAATCCCTACTAAAGGAGAAAATAGAAAAACATCTAGAAAACAAAAATATAATCATGAATAGTCAGCATGGATTTTAAAAGGGAAAGTTTTGCTTGACCAACCTCATTGAATTTTTTGAAGAGGTAACAGAGAGATTAGACAAGGGTAATACAGTAGATGTAATTTTTCTAGATTTTCAAAAGGCCTTCGATAAGGTACCACATAATAGACTAATGAATAAGGTTGGAGAATGCGGAGTCAGGGGACAAGTAGCAGAATGGATAGTTAGCTGGCTTCAAGACCGAAAGTAGAGAGTGGGAGTAATGGGCAGCTATTCAGTGTGGCAGAAGGTAGGAAGTGGTGTTCCACAAGGATCAGTGCTGGGACCACTGTTGTTCATAATTTATATTAATGATTTAGACTTTGGAATCACAAACACAATTTCTAAATTTGCGGCAAACACCAAATTGGGGGGGGGGGGTGTCAATACTGAGGAGGACTGCTAGAAATTACATGAAGACATTAATAAACTTGCAGAATGGGCATATAATTGGCAAATGAAATTTAACACAGATAAGTGTGAGATATTACATTTTGGTAAGAAAAATAGGGAGGTCATATTACTTGGAAAATAAGAATCTAAATGGGGTAGAAGAGCAAAGGAATCTCAGAGTACAAATACACAAATCACTAAAAGTAGTGACGCAGGTTAATAAGCCATAAAAGAAAGCAAACCAAGCACTAGGGTTTATTTCTAGAGGGATAGAATTGAAAAGTAGAGAAGTTGTGTTAAACTTGCATCAAACTTTGATTAGACCACACTTGGAGTACTGCATACAATTCTGGTCGCCATATTACAAAAAGGATATAGAGGCACTGGAGAGGCTGAAATTTTTTTTTGCAAGGATGATACCAGAAATGCAAGGGTATACCCATCCGGGAAGGATGAACAGGCTGGGTCTCTTTTCTCTTGAAAAGAGATGGCTGAGGGGTGACCTAATAGAGGTCTTCAAAATCATGAAAGGTTTTGATAAGAGTGGATATTGAGAGAATGTTTCCACTTGTGGAGACGAGCAAAACTAGAGCTATCAATATAAGATTGCCACCAAGAAATCCAATAGTGAATTCAGAAGAAACGTCTTTACCCAAAGAGTGGTAAGAATGTGGAACTCACTACCACAGGGAGTGGTTGAAGCGAATAGTATAGATGCATTTAGGGGGAGGGTAGATAAGCATATGAGGGAGGAGAAAATAGAGGGTTATGCTGATCGAGTTAGATGAGGAAAGACAGGAGGAGGCTCGACTGGAGCATAGACTGGTTGGGTCAAATGGTCTGTTTCTGTGCTGTATATCCTATGTAATCCTATGAGTTAGCGTGCATGTACAGTAAGCAGTTAGGAAGGCAAATGGCATGTTGCCTTTATTACAAGGGGGTTGGAGTACAAGAGTAAGGAAGTCTTGCTACAATTGTACAGGGCTTTGGTGAGACCACACCTGGAGTACTGTGCACAGTTTTGGTCTCCTTATCTGAGGAAGGATATACTTGCAATAGAGACAGTGCAACAAAGGTTCACTAGATTGATTCCTGGGATGAGAGGGTTGTCCTGTGAGGAGAGATTGAGTAGAATGGGCCTATACTCTCTGGAGTTTAGAAGAATGTGAGGTGATCTCATTGAAGCATGTAAGATTCTGAGGGGGATTGACAGGGTGGATGCTGAGAGGTTGCTTCCCCTGACTGAGTATATCTGTAACACTGGGAACTGACTGAGTATATCTGTAACACTGGGAACTAGGGGTCATGGTCTCAGGATAGGGGTGGGCCATTTAAGACTGAGGAGGAATTTCTTCACTCAGAAGGTTATGAATCTTTGGAATTCTCTATCCCAAAGGGCTGTGGATGCTGAATCGTTGAGTATATTCAAGGCTGAGATAGATAGATTTTTGGACTCATGGGGCATCAGGAGATATGGAGATGGGCAGGAAAGTTGAGTTGAGGTTAAAGATCAGCCATAATCTTATTGAATGGCCGAGCAGGCTGGAGGAGGCGTATGGCCTACTCCTGCTCCTAATTCTTATGTTCTCATGTAATACTGGAGACCGCCTGAGTATACCTGTAACACTGGGAACTGACTGAGTATATCTGTAACACCGGAGTCTCTGGTTATCTGAAACAAATTGGTGGGGAAAACCAGCGGTTCCCGTTTTATCTAGTATATTTTAATAGATATATAAAAGTTCACTCGAGGGTGTAAACCCAGGCAAAGCACTAGGGAGCAGGGGCTCGCCTCTTTGTATCCCTTTAATGGCGGTCAAAGTTACAGTCCAATACACTTCAGTATTGAGTAATTTTCATTAGTAATAACGACGCTCACTAACTGCACTGAACAATTACATGGCGTTAAAGATTTCATTAAATGTCTGATTAAACAATAATTGCCCGCGTAACATTGTGCCGATAGTAAAATGTTCACTTTGCAAATTATGTAAGATAAGGAGTTGGTAAAAATACAGTTTCTGGCCGTATTGAGTCTTTTTAAAAGTTTAGCTGCGACCATACGCCCGTGAATTGTCAAAGTGTAATAAAACGAGACAAATCTGATGAAATATCACCGTTAAAACGTTTTAATAATTAATACTTAATATTTCAAAGAACGTGAGTATTAAATGAGCAGAACTATATTGGTAAAGCCTATATAATCATCTAATTAATGTTGTAAATAAAGTCCCCTAATTACCGATGGAAATTCAATAGCCGACGCGCTCTCTAACCCTTCGATCTCTCTTGTTTCTCATTTGTTCGTTCTCACTGGTTGTGAGACTCCGCTTACACCGATAGGTGAGGCGTGCTGTGTTCTTACAGGAACGTTTTTAATCATCTGCGTTCGTCACCGATCAAAGGTGTAACGATCCTGTGGGTCAGACTGTCCCCATCAACCGACAGAGGTGAAAATACACCTTTTCTGTTGCACTACACAATAAATGGACGATCACTGTGAATGTAAACTGCGACGGGCAAAATCAATAAATCGCCAACACCACAGATAATTAGATATCGAGAAACGCGCAGGCAAAGATTAGCACGATTGGGCTTGCAAAGATATTCAGCAAGCTGGGTCTGTTACATGTGCAGGACCGAAGCAGTCGTGAATAAAGTCCAGAGCTCCTCGCGGTTAAAACGAACCTGGGATTTGCAAAGAAAACCCGTTAAATTTTTATTTTGTAAATCATCTCTTTGATTCAGCCATGGGTTGGTTAAAAGGGGGGGGGGGGAAGTATGGTTTGGATTTGAAAACACGTGAGACAGATGTTAATGTTAATGAAGAAAGGATCAGTGTGTACGATTTATGTTATCCCGATGTTTGTACGGAACGCATAGTGTGTCTGAGCAAACACACATCCATTAGATTCCGTAATAGTATGATTGCAACAGCCAGTTGCCGAATCAAGATCCATGAGCCTAGGGTGCAGTCAGGCTCTGTAAGGTATGATTACTCCAACAACTGTACAGCGATGCAAATCCTAACCAGTTCTACCGCTGGATTCTCGGCCTGGGCATAAGATCTGATGTTTCGGGTCGATATCCGATCAAGATCGCGGTTCCTATTCAACCTGAGATGAAGTTGTCCCAGTCAAAGAAAGCTAAAAACTTTCTGAATGAATGTCCTCTGACTTCCTTCGATCCGTGTGCGTGTCATTAATTTAACACGGGGACAGAAATATCTAAGTGTTAATGTTCAATGTGGCTTAAGCTTTAGGAAAGCGGAGTTTTCCTGACCCACCTACATTGCAGTTAGTTTCATTTAGTTCCAGGTAAAGCTGCCTGGCTATTTTGAGCTGAGGCAGGAGACTTTACTTCCCTTTGACCGGATGGGGCAGGCTGGCCCATATAATCTAAAAAAAAACTCTTGGTTTCATTCATTCCACTTTTTCTAAAAACCCCAAATTCCAAGAACAATCTTTCGCTCTCGGTGCTTCACGAACCTTTGCACATCACCCAGGCGGGCAGCTCCGCTCTCCCCCTGCTCCGTGTTAACAGCGATCAAAACAGAAATCAGGTCATTGTGTGCCAGGGCTGGAGTTTCCACACACCGAGGGCTGCGATAAACAATGTATTCACTTTCGACAGGAACACGCGCGACCAGGAAGCGATCATTACAGAACGCCGGGAAGAGGTGACTTTTGTTTGGGATACATTTTGATTGACGCCTTCAAGAGCTTCGGAAAACTGGCATTTTATTATTATTATGATCCATCAAGTAGAATTGACAGAAATGCGGTTGATGTTTATTCTGCTAATACTTCTTTCAATTATTAAAGTGAGTGGAGTTGGGCTGCAATTTTACTCTGGAATTTTTATATTCTGATTCGGCAATCCCCTCGTCAACATTAGAAATACACAGCGCCGAGAATAAAAGGTGCCTGAGACAAAGTTAGAAGGTTGGAGATTAATCCAGGGCTTCTAATGTCATAACAGCAGGAGAGCAGGAGGCTTTAACACTAAATAACACCACAATATACAAAGTCCCATAATCTTTAGTTCCTGTCCTTGGCGTTGGGCCTCACCACCACTCTCCATTTCAGAACTCAACTTTTTTAGATTGTATAAACAGAGATAACCCAAGAACTGGCCTAGTTAGAAAAGCACGTAGCTCTCCGGTGCCCAGGCCGTCATTCGTCCTTCAGCATAGACCAACAAAAACGAATTAACTGGTTATTCGTTCGTTTGCTGTTTGTGTGAACCCTGCTGTGCACAAATTGGCCGCGCCGATTGCTATATAATAGTGACTGCACTTCCAAAAGCAACCATTACTTGTCAAGGTTTTTGGGACGTCCTTGGGATCTATTAAGGCACTACATAGATGTAGCTTCTCTCTTTCTTTAGATACAAATAGAATGCGATGTTGCGAAAATATCCCGCCAAACCATTGATTACCACGCAGGGCTGCTTGAAATCTAAGCTTGTGCTGCGGCAATGGCATGTAATTGACGGCACGACCAGAGCCCAGCACCAGGCACAGTGCGATTCACTACTGCTTGGTGCCCAGGGTCACACCATATCAATGGCATATTTGTGAATATGTATTCCTTCGAGTTTAGCGATGGAGAGTGTGACGGGCCTAGCTCCATACCATAACAATCATAACTAACTGACACCGTCGGATGTGACGCCGCCATCACGGGAAAAAGTCTCCAACTTTATTTTGAGTATAGATTTTAAAGTAACGAGATTTTTTTGATTTCGCAATAGTTTTGTGACATAATTAAAATTAATTCAGGAGCCCATGAATATGGAAATTATCCAGTGATTATTACATCATTATATATCCTGCCGACAATTCCATTACTCGTGGATTCAATGGCCATGTCGCCATTCACTATTTTCAATATCCCATAGTTTCCGGGCCAACGTCCACTCTATAATGTTTAGAAGGGCCGCAGGCACGAACATAGCAGCTGTTGAATTAACCTGAAGGAAAAGAATGTAGTTGCGGAAAAAAGGTCCTGTAAAACTGGTCTAATTTTCTGTATCAAAAAAATCCTAATTTCATGGCACCGAAAGGTAACCATCCATCTATAGAACACAATTCAATATTAGGAAGGGTCTTCGGGACACACAGATGTTGGGCGTCATCCGCCACCAAACTGTATCCAAGTCCTATTCTGTTGGTTGTGAAGGGATTCTGGTATTCATTCATTTTGTTTATGGGGTTTATGTTTGGTCTCTGATAATGACTAACAAACCAACTAAAATAGAGTTAATTCAAAAAATACACAAATAAAGGGATAGTTAAATATATATGCATGTATTAATAGATATTACAAATATATGTATCACTGCATATAGTATACACAAATAGAAACGCATATATATACATATAATATAATTCCGTTTTATACAGCATGCCTATGTATTAGAGGCATTCTATTAGCTCCGGAATGTGATGTAATGAATTGTAAAACTGTCCGAAACACCTCCAATGATTAATGTGCAGATTGTTCAGATCCAGGCTAATAACACGATCATATTACAATCATTAGCGCAGATTATTATATCCGCGCAGAACACTGTAATCCTATTTCTGTGCTTTACACTAATAACTAATCCCACACCTTCAAGGCTCTCTTTGGGCTCTGTTGTATTTTTGTTTGCATCACCAGTCCATGTTAATACGGTCAGATATGTCCGCTTCTTACAGATGTATTTTAGATGACATTTCACAGAGCTTGAAAGATTTATCAGAACTCCTAAATTAGATTTAGGAATTAATTCCCAGTTTTTTAGGTGGGTTTGTGTGTGGGTGTGTGCGTGTGTGTGTGAGCGAGCGGGACATTTTGCAACAGTTTATTCTCCTGGTCCTTATAATTATTCTGAAAATACATCCAAAGTGAAAGACGCAAAGCCGATCACCCATAATTTGCGGCCAGTCCTGTCTGCTGTCTATCGATATAACCTGCTCTTCAATTACAAGAAATGTAGTAGAGAATACACGCATGGTGTCTCTCTTAGCCCTTGAACTCAATAATGAAATCAAAGCCAAATGGAAAAATAAAATAAAAGGTTTCCCGTTTTCTTTGCAGATAATTCTGTAAAAAAAATAACGTTGGGTGAAATGCAAAATATAAAAAAATATATATTGAAGTAAGAAAGTTACCAGTATTGGAGGTAGACAGTTTCCCTTCGATGCACTTTCTTAAATTCTTCCTTTCATTAAGTTCTTAATTTCCTTTAATTGTCTCGGTATCTTTCCATTTCCTTTATTCTTGCTACCCGGGAACAGTGTTGCCGAGTGACACCAACGTTTTTCGGCGGGTTGGGGCGGGAGGAGGGGGCAAGGTCCTTGGAGCGGGAAGAGTAGAACATTGGTGGAGCAGTCCAAGCTGCTGGGGAAGGGTAGAGGGACAATATTCAATGGACAATTATTTATTAAGTGGGATTCATTTGCAGTCATTTAAAACGTACTGAGTATCAGTTGTTATTTGCGAATGGGTAACGGAGAGATGACAGTACTGAAGTGATCCCCATTGCAGACTAATATTTTCTGCTAGGCTTTATTTGATGGTTTATTATTGCATGATATGTGCGCGCACGGCGCATTACACCTTCCAAGCAACATATGCGTACGTCTATTATACACACAAATATATACATATATATTATATTCGCTATCGGCATTTATTGGTTACCCGCTAGTTTTTTTCCCCCCCAGCAGTGATTTAAATTGCTGATTTGAATAATTAGAACCTTGATTTGTGGGCTTACTTTGGGTTATTTCCGAACTAAAATGTTTTAATTAAGTAGCAGAAAAAATAACAAAGCAACTAATAAGATTTACTGATTAATTTATGAAGACGTTTATAGCATTGTGAACAAGCCAAAGCCCGGAGTGTTCCCGCGTGCTCCACTTTCAGGAGCAGGTCTTCAAAAAAAAATGGGAATTTGAAATCAAACAGCAAAACCTGCAAATGCACAGCATGTGTGTGTGTGTTGGGGTGGGGCGGGGGGGGGGGGGCAACGAGCAAAGCTCTATATCCGAATCGTTAACCTGTCTCTGTACAGATTCCAATAGCGCTGGTGTGTATTTCTAGCACTTTTTAAAATTTAATTTCATTCCTTCTTGGCGTCAAGAACAGTCAGCACTTTGTCAGCTGAACTGTACACCTTGCAATAGATTCCCAGCGAGGATTAGCTTGAAACTTTATTTTTTGCAAATGATTTGTTTTACATCAGAATATCTGTTTCATGTTCATTCCCGTTGGTACACGTACCCCGCAGCAGGGCGGTGAACCTACAGTTTTAAATCCGACTGGACTCGCATAGATTTTTTTTTTAAAACGAATGCTCCCACAAAGTGACTACATATCCCAAAAGCAAAGTGGATTTCATTCATGAATATATACATTTAAAAAATACTGAATATTAAAACAACTACGGCACACAACATCCGCAGCCAACGAATATTAGTTTTCTTCCCTAAAAAAATCTAAATTGTATCTTTTCAACAGCGCGGAATATTCAAGGGAGGCATGACTGAGTGGTCAATATTTGGCTGTTTTGTACTTTTTTTTAATTTTTGCCTTTTTATTTGTTTTAATAATTCCTCTAAGCAGCACATAACTCATCTTGATTCATCGAGAACAAAAATAAATCCCGCCGAGAAAGTACAGAAAGCTGCTCCAGTCCTGAAAATCATTCCGAATGCACTTTGATGTGCCCAACACAGGGGCACCGAGGATAAAATCACGCTGCAATATTTCTGGAACACAGAGGCGTTTCTGCTTTATTTCTCGAACACTATAATTTCGCAGTGCTTGTCTCTAGTTCGCTCTCCTGTTCCAGGGAAAGAACCACATATGGGAGTTAACCACTTAACGGCAGGAAAATAATTAATTAAAAAATGCAGAAAATTAGTGTTGCTTCAAAAGTTGCTCTAGCATCAATGTGGTTCCGAACTAAGGTATTCATTGTCAACCGCCATCGGGGTCAGAAATGCGCGAGGAAATTTAACAAAATTGTGTCTAAATTTGTTATTAATAGAATTTCCAGCACCAACATTAGTGTGTCAGCAGCAGCCACACGGTTAGTCCTAAATAGTTCTGTTCCATTTTAAAACAGTACACGATATATGTGGCAGGGAAATGGTAGCGCTTCGAATACAGTTGGCCACAAACTTTGTAAACCGGCGCCTCCGGTTCGCAAAGGGTTAAATCCGAGCGCTTTTCGGTCGCTGAGCATCAAGGTGTCTGGTGGGGACAAAATGTCCAAATTTGCGGTTGTTTGTCTTGGGATCTTGCTGGCGTGTCATTGGATACCGGTTGCTGGCTGCGTGTCTATTGGACGGCAGAGTTTGACAGACACTCAGACCTCTCCCCTGCAGTAAAATGCGGCAGAAGTTTGCATCAATCAGCCAGGGGGAGATGACAGAGTGGAGGCAGAAAGTGGTCTAAATTCAATTACTGCTCTCACTCAGCCAGCAACATGCTAACTGGGACTGTGAGAGATGTAACCAGCTCTGGGCTTCTGTAGTCCTTGTGTGTGTGTGTGTGTTGTGTGTGTGTGAAGTACTGAACTTGCAGCCATTATTTTGATTTTTTTTAAAGTTGGAAACTGCAACTGTACACAGTGCCGGCTCTCAACTTCTGAAATTGGTGTCTTTGAAGGACGGTTTGGTGTTTGCTTGTTCTTGGACTTTCCTTGTTCGGGCGATGAGTGAAAGGAGGAGATCTGCAGCTGCCCTCAGTTCAAGGGCTCACGCCTTCTCCGTGGAAGCACTGATCGGGACAAATAAAAAGAGGAAAATCCAGGAATGGGGCGAGAAGACCATGGAACTGAGTGTGGACAGTATGAGCCCGGACTCGGAGATTGCAGACAACGTGGACTCAAGCCAGTGTATGGAGATCAACTCGGGTTAGTGTTTGAAACAAAAAGCACTCGGTTTCCTCCGACACATCTTCCTGACTTCAGCTACACTCTACAAACGAGAAGTGTGGCGGGAGATCATTTCTCGGACACAATCGTCCATCTGAAGTTTACTTTTCTTAAAACGAAACCTCCCTTTTATTTTCCCGAATTAGTTTTGCAAATCCCCCCCCCCCCTCCCGTTTTCAGGGACACATGCTATTCTTGGTGGGAGAACCAAATTCCGTTTTGTTCTCCATTTGGAAAAAAAGGAAATATCCAGTTATTTAAAAAAAAACTCTTCCGTCATTTTCTGGTTTAAAACTTTAGGATCTGGCGCTGTGCACGTGTTGCCCGCTTTCACTCTTAATAAGCGGCCAGGCTGCCGTTTTGTCGAGTGTTTCTGGAGGGATAGCTCCGGACCGCTATTCGGTCTGTAAGGTTTGCTGTTTAGTCTTTTCCGCTTTATTGGGCCGGGCGTTGTGTGGCTAAGTTTTTTTAAATCGGAAAGTTGAGACCTTAAACTCGCAATAAGAGGTGGCCCCCTTTCCCCATGTCTGAATTAGTGTGACCATTAGTTAAGTTGCGCACTTCTGCTCTGCACTGTGGGCACAGACCCCGCTGTTTGACAGATTGTTTAGCGAGTCAGGAGTCAGAACTGGCGGATATGTCCTCTGTTGCTGTTACTTGGTGTGGACGAGTCCAACTATTCTTTTCCTGCCCAGCTTGAATCATTAACATAAACCGTGTAACAGCCCGAATGATACCTAAACGTCGCACGCCGCTGTTCTGCACCACACACACCGCGCAATTCATTCCCAATCCTGGTTGCACATCTTGTTCTGTTATGGAATGGTCCCCAATCTAGCGCCAGATTGTGCCAAAAAGGTTCAACTTCTATCCCCATCGGAATCCACCGTGATAGTCGTGCACCGGCTCCAACAAGATTAAAACCTGATATTTATTTTAGAGAATGCTATAAACAGTTAGCGGTTCGATTTGATTCTATTTGTTGTGTTTTGCTTACATCCTGTAAAATGTATTTATATTTTATTATTAAGGATCTCTGTAGTTCTTCAATAACTGAAAAGGATTATCAAATGTTCCCTGTCTAACTACTTTCTATTTAGGAGAATTATAGTTCACAAAAACCTTGCCATTCTATTTCTGTATTTGTAAGACTGTTAAAGATGCGTCTCCCAGGAGTCTGGCCGCTGACTGCACACCTTTCATTCGCTGTCAAACACCGGGTCGGTTTTAGCGCTTCAGTTCCACCGCCAGGAACATTTCACAATTATCCAGAAAAAAAGGGTTTAGCTCCACTACAATCCGAGCGTTAGAACCGGGCCGACATTAGAAAAATGTAGGATTTGAATAAAAAAGAAACATGTTTTATAATAAGGCATACGGTTCCAATTGTATTGGTGCAAGGAACAGCGTGGCGGGCGTGCACGTAAAATGATAATATTATTACAGCTCCTTCACTCGTTTCTATTTCCCACTGATCATTTTATTGCATTGTAAATGTGAACTCCATCTGCAGAAACGGGTCCGATTCGGTTTCTTTTTACAATTACATTTGGTGATTTGCAGGCAACAAGCCCGTTACTGAATAAGGATGTTTCTATCAGCCCTCGTGTAACGCTCGGCCGCCCTCCTTTTGTAGGGAGAGAATGGGAAGCTAGGATGGAGAGGGAATGCGTGTTCACAGATAGTTTGTAGTGTGCAGGATAAACATCATCGCCGCTGACCGGGTAACTGACAGGTGCCAGTGCCAGCGGCCGCTCCCGCCCTTTCCAGGTTGCGATGGCGGCGGGCACTTGGAGATTTTCTCTGGGCTGCTCTTCAAAGGGGAAAGAAATCGGGCGCTACTATTTTTATTTATTCGAGATATAATTATGCAAACAAACCAAACACTGGCACAACACTCCTCTCTTTCGGATGGAAGCGGTAGCTTTAAAAGACAAATAGATCAGGGTCCCGCTCCCAGCACCAACAGAAATAACAACAGAAAATGCTGGAAAAACTCAGCAGGCCAGGCAACATCCGTGGAGAGAAATTAGAGTCAACGTTACGGGTCTAACCCTTTTTCAAACTGGAAAGGAAATAAAATAAATAAACTCTAATTTCTCTCCACGGATGTTGCCTGGCCTGCTGAGTTTTTCCAGCATTTTCTGTTGTTATTTCGGATTTCCAGCATCTGCAGTATTTTGCTATCCTCCCAGCACCAACAGGTTGGGTTTGCTGCTCTTTCCGTCCTGTGTTTCAGAAATCTCCAACACGCACGCACGCATTTGGTTAGCTCTTCAGTTCACCCTCGGTATGAACGGGTTTTCTTTTTCAAAGAAATGTTGAAATTTCCATCGACTCTGTTATCCCCTGGTTAATCCTTTATTTAGGGGAATACAATCCGTGGTTTTGACAACCGCACGTTCTTCTGTCCCAAACACCTGGAGCCCCAACTAAAAGTTCCCACTTCAGAGTATCCCAGAAAGTGGGCAGTGCTGGGAATAAAGATGATCTGAAATTAGGAGGGGATAAAGTTAGCCTTTCAGCTAGAGGCCCTTCTGATATCAGCATTGACTATCAGGGAAAAGCCGCCAAACCTTTCTATTACACTCTGCAAGTGGAATCGGAAAGGGCTTGCTTTTAAAACATATATTAATTATTCCGATGCTTCTTATTGTTCATCTACATTAATGACACTATCCCTCCCGTAACTACAATGAGGAAATTGTGATTCGATCAAACGACTTCGGTCAATTTTCGAAATGTGATCCGAGGGAAAAGAGACTGGAAACAGACTCCGCGAAAGAAATGCAGACGCGCACAGGAGCGAGCCGCAGGTTAACTTCTGCGATTTAACGCAAAACTGCTTCTTGTATATGAAATCCCTTTCATTCATTTCTCCTTGTGAACTGTTTGCTTTGTCTGTTCACTCCAGATATGTTTTTGGATTCAGGATTATTTTTTTTTAAACTGCCGTCTTGGTCACTTGTTTATTTCGAATGATTCTCGTACAACATTGACTGGATTCTGAAAAGAACCGGTTTTGTCCCCTTTTCACAGTATTGTGCCCTTCGCTGGGCTAGCTTTCCCTTTCAAGAAGCCAACAGTTGATCCCGAGCTGGAAGAGTGATTTATCAGTAACTTCAGGGCTGTGCAAGGGAGCCGGACATCTCGCGGCTTCTTCAGGGGCGGCTAATAACTAAAAAGGATAAAAGACAGAGGGGTAAGAACCTTCAAAAAGTCTTTGGGAAGGCCTTTTGAAAAGCACTTTAGAACAGGCAGTTCTACCTAATATTCTAGAAGGGGCGGCGTTGAACGGCGTTTAATACTTTAGTAAACAAAGTATTGGAACTTCGGTTCAACACTTTAGTTCAGACTGCTTCGGAATTTCTGTTTAATGCTTTGTTGGAGGCATTGTTCTATATCTCTAATTATACAAAAGGCCAGTTTCGGTTTATACATCAGCAGTATCGGAATTTAGATTTAATGATTCAACGACACAATTTCTTTATAATACTTTAGCACACACAATAGTTTGAATTTCTGTGTAATACTTTAGTAGAAGCAATGTGGACCGAATCTGCTAATATTTGGATCACACCTTTGTTTAATACCTTAGTAGAGCCGGAGTGTAATTCCAGTGTGGTGCATTCGTTTTTAATATTTAGGAACAGGCAGTCTTGAACTTTGGATGACAATCTTTAGAAGAGGTAATGTTATAAGCTTCGGCAGAATAGTTGAGAAGAAAACAATTGCGTAATTTCAGCGTAATATTTTTTAGAAAAACAAGTTTGCCATTTGAGAAAAGTACTTTAGTCGAAGTGTTGGTGTAATTCCTGTGCAATGGTTTGTTATCATTTCTGCGTAGTAATTTGGAAGCGATGTTGTTGTAATTAGTCAATTATTTTAGAAGAGGCAGTGTTGTAATTTTAGTGCAATATCTTTAAAGAAATAGGGCTGTGAATTCGACACGATATTTTAGAAGAGGCAATGCTGGGATTTCAGTATAATACGGTCAAGAGGTAGGTTGTACTTTCCGTGTAATAACTTCGAAGTGGCAGATATTCAGTTAGAGCTAGTGCTGCAATTTGAATGAAGCACTTCAGAAGACGAAGTGTTGTTATTTGACTGTAATATTTTCGAAGAGACAGTGTTGCACCATCAGCGTAGTTCTGCAGAGAAGGCATTGCAATAACTTGGCTGAAGTACTTCAGATGTGGCAGTGATGCAATTTCGTGTAATATTTAAAATTGCCATTATTATACTCTTAGAGTGGTATTTTAGCAGAGATGATGTACTTTCAGTGTAATATTTTAGAGAATACAGTGCTATAATTTGACTGTAGTTCTTTAGAAGAAGAAGATTTGTAATTTCAGTGTAATAATTTAGAAACAGAAGTGCTGCAATTTCAGTGGACTGCCGTACAGGAGGCAGTGAAGTTCCTTATAAGATGCAGAGTTGTAATTTCTATATAATATATTACAGATTGCAGTGCTCTAATATCTATTTAATATTTTGGAGCAGCATTGTATTTTGGGTGCAATACTTTAGAAGTTTTGCAGTTTCACTGTAATATTAGAGGTGAACGTGTTGTAAATTCAATGTGAAATTAGGAGAAACAGTGATGTGCACTGTGGGGTTTCTGTGATTCTGTGAATTCTAATCTAATTTATTTGAAAAGGCAGTGTTATAATTACAATGTAATATTTTGGAAGAGACAGCATTGTAATTTGTTCAATAGTTTAGAAGAGACAGTTTTGTCATCTCCATGTAATATATTAAAAGTGGCTGTGTTGTAATTTGAGTTAAATGTTTTGGATTGTAAATGGAATGTAATATGTTAGAAGAGGAACAGTTGTCATTTCAGTGTAATATGTCGGAGTAGGCAATGTTCTAATTTCACTGCAATATTTTAGTGTTGCACTTCTAGTGTAATAATCTAGAAGAGGCATTATTGTAATTTCAGTTATTAATTTAGAAATAGATCTGTTGTGATTCTGTAAAAGATATGTAAAATGTTTCTTTTTACACGAGGCTAAGAAGAATGAGAGGTGATCTTATTGAAACATATAAGATATTGAGTGGGCTCGACAAGGTAGATGCAGAGAGGATTTTTCCCCTCGTGGGGAAATGTAGAACACGGGGGCACAGTTTCAGAATAAAGGGTTGCCCTTTTAGAACTGAGATGAGGAGGAATTTCTTCTCTCAGAGGGTCGTAAATCTGTGGAATTCTCTGCCCCAGAGAGCCGTGGAGGCTGGGTCATTAAATACATTTAAGGTGGAGATAGACAGATTTTTGCAAGATAAGGGAGTGAAGGGTTACGGGGAATGGGCAAGGAAGTGGCTTTGAGCCCAAGATCAGCCATGATCTTATTGAATGGCGGAGCAGGCTCGAGGGGCCAAGTGACCTATTCCTGCTTCTATTTCTTATGTTCTTATGTTCAATGTAATTTGTTAAAAGTGTTGGAATTTTATTGTCATATTTTAGAACAGGTAGTATTTTAATTGGGGTGAAGCACTTTTGAAGAGTCAGTGTTTCAATGTCAGTGTGATAATTAACCAGTGACAGTGTTGTAGTTTCAGTGCAGCATTTTAGAAAAGGCTGTATGGGGCAAGTGGGTTCCAGAAATGTGGAGAACACCAGTGAGCGCAACTGCTGGGATTGAATCCCATGGATTTTTGGAGCCAGAAACTTTCTCTCTCTCCCGTCTTTCCCCCTCAGTTTAACACAGTTTCTGAAGTTAATGGAAAACACAAAACAAAACTACAACAGGTGTGTAATCAGAATGCTGTTATTTTCCCTCTCTCTCGCTATCTCTCTCTCTTTCTCTCTTTCACACACACAGCTTCTCTTTTTGGAAAAAATATACTTAATATAAATTTTATCTCAATAAAGGCTTTTCAAAAATATCTTCTTGGTTTTCAAAATTATTTGCAGAAAAACTACTGAGTAGTTAGTGCTAGAATATGAAGAAACATATTCCAAAAGTACAGCTGACTGGCGCTGATGCTTCCTGGGGATTTAGACATGCATGCTGAGACTGCAGAATCCAAATTCAGCTCACAGAGTCATAGGTAATGTGTCAAAACCCAGGCTGTTGGGAGAGCGTTTTCTTCAAGTAAAAGACTTTGATTCAGGCATTAAAATACACAAAAGACAACACAGTGGATAATTTTAATGATTTTGTAATTAAAAAAAAAAGTTTACATTTTTATTTAAACCTTACTTTGGACATTAGAAATTTCAGTTACTGAAGCAAAAAAGATAGACGAAAAAATCGTAAAGTATTTTGATTAATTTTGTGTGTAACTAATTGTGCAATCAGATGGTGAAAAGGCAGATCACAGGACCACCTAACAAGTACTGCAGGAGTTTTCAATGAAGTGTGCATCCCATACACTGAATTTAATATATAATAGATATTAAATATTGTGGTGTTGAAATTTCATTCTAACATTCAGGAAGAGACAGTGTTGCAATTTTAGTGTAACATTTAAAAGGCAGTGAATTATCAATATAATATTTTTGAACAGGCATTTTTGTACTTTTTTAGAACATAATATATTAGAGGTGACAGTATCACAGTTTTGGTGTAATATTTTAGAAGTGTTGTAAATTCAGTGTGATGCTTTAGTGATGGAAGCCTTGTAATTTCATTACAATATTTTGGTAAAAGGAGTGTTTTTATTTGGTAAAGTACCTAAACAAAGGCTTTGTTGTAATTTTGGTGTAATATTTTGGGATATGCATTGTTATAATTTTGTTGCAATATTTTACAAAAGAGTATTTCAATTTCAGTGCAATACTTTAGGAACATAGGAAAGTACAAAGCCATCCAACCAGTCCAAAAAAGTAATTCCTGTCAATTTCCCACTTCTTCTATTATCTACCTGATTCTTCCTTCAATTTTTCCACACTATCTTTCTCACTGCCTCCCTGAGCAATTTGCTTGACATGTTCACCACCCTCTGTGTGGTTACATTTAAATTGTACATCTTCCCTTTTCTAAGCAAGAACTCATATCCTTGGTTCTAGAGTGAAAATTGTGAACATTATGTCAGGTTCAATTTATCTACAACCTTTAGAATTTTAAATACTTGAATAATATCTCCACTGAGCCTTCTCTTTTCTATAGTATACAATTCAGACCCTTCATCCCTCAGATTCCTTAAGTTAGGTACTAGTTTGGTATCCCTTTTCTCCACTACATCCAATGTTTGCTGTAGTAGAGTGACCAGAATTATACACAGTGTGTCAAAAGAAAGAAATAATTTGCATTTATATAGCGTCTTTCATGAGCTCAGGATGTCCCAAAATGCTTACAGTCAATTAAGTACTTTTGAAGTGTAGTCAGTGTTGTAATGTAGCAAATGCGGCAGCCAATTTGTGCACAGCAAACTCGCACAAACAGCAATGAGCTAATGACCAGATCATCTGTTTTTAGATGTTGTTTAAGGGATAAATGTTAGCCAGGACACAGGGGAGAATTCCTCTGCTCTGCTATTGGATCTCTTACGTCCATCTGAGAGGGCAGACATGGCCTCAGTTTAATGTCACATCCGAAAGACGTCACCTCCAACAGTGCAGTACGTCCTCAGTACTGGAGTATCAACTTTGATTATGTGCTCAAGTCTCTGGAGTGGGACTTGAACCCACAACCATCTGACGCAAGGCGCTACCAAATGAGACATGGCTTACGCAGACATATTGTCACCTTTTGCAGACATATTGTCACCTTCTGGGATTTGTGCTCTATCCCTCTCCTATATATCTCAAGGTCCAGCTAATTTTCCCTACTGCTTCCATGCACTGTGCTGTTGATTTCAGTTCATTTCCGCCAATACTCCTAGATCGACTCCTGTGTTGTGTCCTGCAGCCTAGACCCATTTAGTTTATTGTATAATTCCCTTCCCTAGAATCAATACTGTGCATTTGTCCATGATGAATGGTATTATCCACGAATCATGCCAGCTTTCAAAACTGCCCAGATCTTTTTGTATTTGGTCTGCTTATTCTGTATTGTTTGAATGCCCATCATCCCCCCGCCCCCACCCCTCACCACCCACTTCATGGTATCATCTGAAAACTCAAACAGCTTTACCACTGTCCACAAATCCGAATCGTAGATATACACTGGAAACAGCATTGGCTTCAGCACTTATCCCTGTGGCACCCTACTAGTGATCCCTTGCCACGTTGACACAACTCTATTCAGAACAACCCCCTCCCCCCGCTTTGCTTTCACTGAGTTTGTCAAATTCCAATCATCTTTTCTCCTATTCCATGCCTTCTGACCTTGTGGGCGAGTCATTAGTGTGGTACAAGTTTCCAAAGCTTTCCTGAAATCTGAACATATTACTCCACACAATTTCTGTTGTAATTTCCCCTGAGAACTCCACTAAATTTTGCCAGACCTTCCATCACATAGATCCACGCTCACTCTCACTTACCATGTCATCCCTATCTAAATGTTTCATTATCCTCTCTTTCAGGATGCCTTCTAACACTTTACCCAGAACCGATGTTAGTCTCACGAGCCTGTAGTTTCCCGAGTCATCCTTGTGACAAAAGTTATGTATTTTTTTTCTACAACTTAGCTTGGTATAATCTTCTTTAGTTCTGTCAGTGCATAAGGGATTAAAAACCAGCTTCACGCATAGAAATGTGTTCCAGCTCATTTTTGATACATTTGTTGTAACATTTAGTCAGAAGTTTATCTCCAGAAGAGGGGTCAAGTCCTTCAATTCAAAAAATATTCTTTGTGGTTTGTTCAAATATACTTTTGAGCAGTTAGTTAAATTCTGTTAGGTTTCAATCTGAAGTTATTTATCAGCTTGTCTTTTTGAAATGGATTAGTCTGCCTGGAGTCTCTGAAGAGAGTTTGTCTGGAGCTTTCAAAGAGAGTTAATGAGGACAGATAGCTTCTGCAATTGCTGAGAAAAAAAGAAAAAGAGCTGCTATGTAAAAATCAAATGCATAAATTAGTTTAGCATATTAGCTGTAAACTATATATTATTTTCTATTACAAAAAGGAACTAGCTAAGCTTAACAACTACTATAAAAATATATATTGTGCTAATGCTACTATTTACTGTTCAATTACTATTTAATAAGTATATTTGTCAGGTAAAGCCTGAAAAACAGGGAGGATGATGCAGGGAGGATGTTTCCCCTGGCTAGGGAGTCTAGAACCAGGGGTCACAGTCTCAGAATAAGGGGTCGGCCATTTAGGACTGAGATGAGGAGAAATTTCCTCACTCAGAGGGTGGTGAATCTTTCGAATTTTCTACCCCAGAGGGCTGTGGAGGCTCATTCGTTGGGTATATTCAAGACAGAGATCGATAGATTTTTGGATATTAAGGCAATCAAGGGATATGGGGATAGTGCAGGAAAGTGGAGTTGAAGTAGAAGATCAGCCATGATCTTATTGAATGTCGGAGCAGGCTCGAGGGGCCGAGTGGCCTACTCTTGCTCCTATTTCTAATGTTCTTATGTGACAGGTTGATAGTGTAGTGTTGTCCTGCCCCTTTCAAAGACAAGGGGAGCCCTTTGAATGCACAGGATAGAACCAATAGCTGAAATATTTTATAAAAGCTTTTCTTGTTTGTTATTCAGACTTCCTTCAAATTTTACCTAGATATCAAGGTAAACGAACACACTCTCTGGAATGTCGGGAGCTGCAGCTCCCATATAAGAGTAGTCTGAAATAGGAAACTAAAAATACCTAGAATAAAAAGGTTACAAGAATCCCAAACACGTTACAGTCCCAATGCATCTTTTAAAAATGTGTTTTACATTAGCTACTTTCCAATCTTCAGGCATTAAACCTGTTTCTAATAATCCCCTAAAGATAGTAGCAAGGACATGACCAGTTTCCCTAGTCATTCCTTTAAATATCCTTGCATTGGTCCATCCAGCTTTTGTGCCTTGATTTCCTTTAACTTTCTTAGCCTATCAATGACTCTTATCTGAATTTTTTATTTCTTTTAGGACTTCCTCTTCCCTCCTCCACACCTGGAGGTTTAACCTGTAGCCTTTTACAATCTCAGGATGTCCCAATGTGCTTCACAGTCAATTAAATACTTTTGAAGTGTACTCCATGCTGTAATGTAGGGAAACAAGGCAGACAATTTGTGCACAGCCAGGTCCCACGGACAAAGAGATAAATAACCAGATAATTTGTTTTGGTGATGTTGTGATGTTGTTTGAAGGATAAATGCTGGCCAGACATTGGTGAACCAGTTGGGTTTTTACAAATGCTTGACATTCTTCTTCCATCTTAACCTTGTTTTACACTTTAGCTCTCTGACCAGTTTCTTAACCTTCTTTACTTGGTTTTTATAATTGTCTCAGTCCAGCATGCTACATATAACTTTAAACTTTAGGAACAATGAGGATGAATTTCCATGAGGATTCTTCCACTCTTCCACCGTAACTTCGGTGGAAGAGCCGTGGAAACCCTGGAAAAACTTTATAAAAACTGTTTCCATCATTTCCCTGGCATTTTTGCTGCTCTCCCGTCACATTTACAGGGGACAAGCTGAGGAACCACGACAGAGATTCACCAACATTCTCTTTTTTTGTCTTTATTCCCAGCATTACTTCCGTTGTTGCCCAAATTGAACTGTTCCCTCCATTACCTAATGATACATATCATATCTGTACTTTACTTTGTGTATAATATTTCTAAGCATGATCTACTTTTCTTTTATTCCAGCAGTGCTGTCCAGTGCAGTTTCCTTAACTCATCTCTCAACCCCTCAAAATCCATCTAATTTACTAACATTCAAATTATTATGAGCCAAGTCCAGTCATCAAATCCAACAGAAGAGTATTTTAATTGTACCCATTTACTTTCCTTAACCTTAAACTTCATCATGCTGTGGTCAATGTTCTCAAGGTGTTTGCTGACTTGACGTCCATTCTCAGCTCCTGGTTTTAACTCAAAGTTATGTCCAATAGCAATTCTTTCCTGTTTGATTTCCTTGATCAACTGTTCCATGCAACCATCCAATATTGTATCTAGGATTATGTTTTCACTCCTATTGTACCTTTAGTAGATTTCTCAATCTACCTCTGGTAAATTGAAGTCACTCCTAACAACTGCTTCTGTTCATGTATGTTTCTTTTTCTTGTCGATAAAGTTCTTGGTCCAATCCTTTCTCCGAGTGGCCTATATCAGATGTCCATTGTTAATGTCCTTCCCCTTTATGTCTCTCATCCCTATCCACAGGGTTTGCATATTATCCACATTCAGACTAGATAGCTCTGACTACATTATAATCAAGTTCTCTTTCACATAAAGACGCATGACATCCTATGTGACTGTGTCCATGATAAACTATCCCTTCACATCCTTCTCGACCTGTCTGTAGCCATTGACAGGTTGACCACACCATCCTCCTCCAACACCTCTTCTCTGTTGTCCAGCTGGGTGGGACTGCACTCACCTGGTTCCATCGTTACCTCTGGAGTCCCCCAAGGATCTATCCTTAGTCCCCTTCTATTTCTATATACATCATCCGAAAGCACAACATCAGGTTCCACATGTGCGCTGATGGTACCCAGCTCTATTTCACCACCACCTCTCTCAATCCCACCACTGCCTCTGATTTGTCATGCTGCTTGGCAGAAAGGCAGTTTGAACAAATTTCGCTGGCATCAAATTCTGTCTGAAAATCAGTAACCTTAATTTTTTTTTTTTTTTTAATGTATTGTTAATGTTTCCCAGAAACCCTTCACAATATCTACACTAAGTTTTGACCGTTCCGGGAACAAACAATAACGCCTTTATTTTATCACCCATGAATGCAATATGAAGATTTTGAAACTTGGCGCAAAACACCAGGCAGAAAGAATAGAACATTTCTCGTTTCTATTCAAACGTCAGAAAGGTGTCCTGGAGACCTCCCCTGGTCTGGCAGTTTTCACCTAGTCTTTGTAGTAAGAATAACGTAGACTTTCCCAATGCGGAAACTCATTTTACCCCAACAATTCCCTGTCTCACTGCTCTTATATGGTTCATTTCAGAGCCAGTGAAATCCACTGTCTTAAAAATGACAAATGAAATGTTTGGCTGAAAAACGATTGTAATGTAAACGGGCTGGAGAACTGATAGATGCTGCATAGCTC
The DNA here is from genome assembly GCF_052327205.1 of Somniosus microcephalus. Taxonomy (NCBI): domain Eukaryota; kingdom Metazoa; phylum Chordata; class Chondrichthyes; order Squaliformes; family Somniosidae; genus Somniosus; species Somniosus microcephalus. Next base: position 82,257,974 of record NC_141000.1, read on the forward strand.
CAGGGAGATGGTGAGACCCAGAAGGCCCGAATGTTGTGACATCGCAGTGCCGCCGAAAGACTGGGTGAAAATAAATCTAGCGTTGGTTTTGATTACCGGCTCAAACAGGGCTCGGTGAAATCTAGAGGCGGCGAGATTCCTGTAATATCCGAAAGTAATTAAATTAAATCATCAGTCCGATTATTTCCCACCAAAAGTGTGTTTTCATCGAATCCTGTGGGTCCGACCAGAAACTCTTCAATCTTATGGTACTATCAGCAATAAGGATCCCAACATTGGGTAAACATACTTCTAAACTATTCGGAGGAGTGTATTATTTATTAGAAAGAAAGGTAACGATACAAAGTGAGATGATATTTAGGGCATGGTGGATTTTATCAATACCAATGCCTGCTTGTTCTTCTAAAATCGAATATTTATTTCTAAACAAGAGAGATTCTCGGCACAAAGTTAAAGATAAATAATCTGTTAAAGATCCGTCACTAGTAAATAGCCTTTCCACTCTCCTGTATAATATATGGAAGAAAAGTTGCGGCTTTATTATTCAGCACAGTGACCGGAGAGCCGAGCAGACAACAATAACTTATATTTATATCGAGCCTTTAACGTAATAAAACGTCCCAAGGCGCTTCACAAGAGTGTTATCAAAAACTACTACCATCTGCGTCATATAAGGAGACGGTAGGGCAGATGACCAAAAGCTTGGTAGAAGAGGTGGGTTATAAGGAGCATCTTAAAGGAGGAAAGAGAAGTGCAGAGGTGGAGAGATTTCAGGAGGGAATTCCAGAGCTTAGGACCTAGGCAGCTGAAGGCACCATCGCCAATAGTGGAGTGTTTAAAATCGGGGATGTTCAAAAGGCCAAAATAGGCTGAGTGCAGAAGTCTAGGGGGGTTATAGGGCTGGAGGAGATTACAGAGATAGGGAGGGGCGAGGCCATGGAGGGATTTGAAAACAAGGATGAGAATATTAAAATCGAGGCATTGCTTAACTGGGAGCCAATGTAGGTCGAGCACAGGGGTGATGAGTGAACGGGACTTGGTGCGAGTTAGCACGGGACGGCAGAGTTTTGGATGACCTCAAGTTTATGGAGGATAGAACTAGGGAGGCCGGCCAGGAGTGCATTGGAATAGTCAAGTCTAGAGGTGACAAAGGCATGGATGAGGGTTTCAGCAGCAGATGAGCTGAGGTAAGGGTGGAGATGGGCAAGATTATGAAGGTGGAAAGGGGCAGTCTTAGTGTTACAATGGAAATGAGGCAGGAAGCTTAATTCGTGATCATACATGACACTAAGGTTGCGAACAGACTTGGTCAGCCTTAGACAGTTGCCTGGGAGAGAGATCGAATCAGTGGAAAGGGAATGGAGCTTGTGGCGTGAACCGAAGACAATGGTTTCGGTCTTCCCGATATTTAATTGGAGGAAATTTCTACTCATCCAGTGCTGGATGTCGGACAAGCAGTCTGATGGTATAGAGATGGTGGAAGGTTCGAGAGAGGTGGAGGAAAGGTAGAGCTGGGTATCATCGGCGTATGTGTGAAAACTCACATTGTGTTGCTGGATGATGTCAACGAGGGGCAGCATGTAAATGAGAAATAGGAGTGGGCCAAGGATAGATCCTTGGGGGACACCAGAGGCGACAGTGTAGGACCGGGAAGAGAAGCCATTGCAAGACAAGGATAATGTACCAGTTGTATGGACTATTTGTACTGTTTGAAAGAAAGACTTGCATTTATATAGCACCTTTACAGCCAATGTAGTACTTTTGAATTGTAGTCACTGTTATAATGTAGGTTAGAGACTTTTGTAGATCTCAAAAAATGACAGCAATATTGGGTATAGTTATAAAACATTGGTATAAATATACTCAGATCCTGGGTCATTTTAAACCATTTGTTTAATAGTTAATTTCAAAGGCCTTGCTTGCTACATTGACTATTAGAACAAACTAGCAAAACAAAACAACCATTCAACCGCATCGCTCTACCAGATAGATAAGGGAAATGTTTAGATTCTATAAAGCATTGCATGCTGAGAAATGCAGTTAATAGTCATGTAACTAACCTGGAATGAAAAATATCGATCCTTCAAAACAATAGCACTAATAGATATACATTTATTATAACATTCAATTTGACAAATTAAGCAACACTAAAACGGATCCGATTCAATAGAAATATCTAACATCATCAGTATTTTAGTAGCCATCTAAAACCTTACACCATTTCTGTATTATTTTCTAGATCCTAATAATAGCTCATAAAACAGAAGGCAGCATTCCTACACCCTGTTTAGTTAAAAAAAACAGAAAAATTGGGCAGATTATAAAATTCACAGTAAACTGATCAGGGCAAAGACCCAAGACTGTTCGCAGGCCTCTGCCCTTGTATGGGCCCGGTACACTGAGTGTACTTGAGCAGTATTAAAGGGTAGCTGCTGTACATGTACATGCATTGGAGTCCTCGCCTTGTGTGTAGGGCAAACCTTGCGAGCGCAGTGTATCCGCTTGGAGTCACGGTTTGGTAGGTCGCTTCGTGTCTATCCTCTGTGTTATTGCCTGTTAGTGAATTAGTACATCGAATTTCAGATTGCAATGGCTATTCAAAATCATTTTTAAAATTACATTAAATACATTTTACGGAGCTATGTTCTGATGTTAGAAGATACTGGTAACTTGTATTTACTATCCAAACCCCATGCAGATGTGAGGGAAGGCTACTATATAGAAAGATTCTGAAAAATATCCTAGTTTGCTCATGTCGATTTATTCTGATTCATTGAATCCTGAATAGATTCACCATACAATATCTATGTACCAGTGTCCGATTAAGATGAATTAGAGTTACATTGAAGACTTTTAGTTCAAGGGTACAGTTATACTAACACGTTTGCTTCACTGTAAAGTGGAAAAGGTGACGTAAAAGTGATAGTATAAATCAACAACAACAACAACTTGTATTTATATAGTGCCTTTAACGTAGTAAAACGTCCCAAGGTGCTTCACAGGAGTATTAAAAGGCAAAAGATTTGACACCGAGCCACATAAGGAGAAATTATGGCAGGTGACCAAAATCTTGGTCAAAGAGGTAGGTTTTAAGGAGCGTCTTAAAGGAGGAAAGAGAGGTAGAGAGGCGGAGAGGTTTAGCCAGGGAATTCCTGAGCTTAGGGCCTCGGCATCTGAAGGCACGGCCACCAATGGTTGAACGATTATGTGGTGTATGTGCCTTTAAGAGCAATTATGGTGTATGTGCCTTTAAGAGCCCCAGGTGTGCGTAATGCCGGTAATTGCCACTTGGGCTATATAAGCCTGTGTATTGTGTATATCCTTTAGAAACCCCCCCCCAGACTTGCTTAGTAAATACCTATGAACCAACTCCTGTCTTCAGTGTCTTTATCTACACACGGACACTACAGTGGCGACGAAGTGGAAACGGACTTACCTGCAATTCGGCAGCACCTCAAGGACATCGATTCCTCCAGCGTCCAGAAGGCTCAAGGAAGTAAGAGAAACTGTGGTTTCACCAGCTGGCCAAGCTGGTGACAGGTACTGCGCTAATCCTTCCTGGGCATCAGGCTGGAGCTCCAGCGGCGGGCTCTACAGCTGAGACAGGCAGCGAAATCGGAGGCAAGCAATAACGGACTGGGAGGGTGCACTCGAGAAACGGCCGGCGCGGCAAGCAGGTCAGCGTTTAGACCTCCGTCGGGAACGAGTCGCCAACAGTGAATAAACGGAAACCACAGTAAAACAGCGTTGTTATCGGTAGCAGCGGCGGGAAAGCGCGGGAAGCGCCATATCGTTGCTACAGAAAAAAAAAAGCGCGGGAAGCGCCATATCTTTTCTGAAATGCCTAAATCTGGTAATATTGAGGCTTTTGATGGCAAAATAGAAGATTGGACCACATACGTGGAAAGAGTAGAGGTTTATTGCACTACAAATGGAATAGCAGATGAAAAAAAAGCTTCAGTACTTCTGAACTTAATGGGCGCGAAGACATACGGGCTGTTACGAAATTTAATCACTCCAGCCAAACCAAAGGACAAGACTTTTAAAGAAATTGTTGATACCCTGCAGGAGCATTTAAACCCAACACCGCTGCTGATAGCGGAACGATTCAAGTTCTTCAAGAGAAATCAACACAAGAATGAAAGTAACGCTGATTACCTAACCGAATTAAGAAAGCTATCAAAGTACTGCCAATTCGGAGCAGGACTATCGGATTATCTTCGAGACAAATTTGTTTGCGGTCTCTTAAGTGAAGGAACACAAAAAAGACTGCTTTCTGAAAAAGATTTAACATTGGACAAAGCTTTCAGTATGGCTGTATCATACGAAGCAGCAGCAAAAGGAGCTGCAGAGATACAACAAGAGACACAGGACTTCGGCACCCATAAAATGACACAGGAGTTCGGAAGATGTTATCGCTGCGGCAGATCCACCCATAACCAGAGGGACTGCTGGTTCAAGGGCAAAGCATGCAGGCAATGTGGTAAGATTGGACACATTGCACGGGTATGCCAATCTGGACAAAATAAATCCACTGACAGAAAACAAAAAATCAATTAAAAAAAAGTACAGGAAGGTACAAATGATGACGGACAATAGCTCCGAAGACCAGAATAGCGATAGCGACTCCGGAAACAAGAGACTAAGCTGTCTCAAATTACATAATGTACTTGCCAAAGAGGATTACCAAACCATTTGGGTTACCCTCACAATAGCAGGGTCCCCAGTTAAAATGGAGCTAGATACAGGATCAGCTCGAACCATAATAAATCGACGAGATTACGAGAGGCTATTTTCGCATATACCTCTAAAAGACACACCCATTATCTTAAAAACATATACGGGGCAGAAAGTCTACCCCAAAGGAAAAATAAGGGTGCCTGTGGTATACAACGGCAAAGAAATACAAAAGTTGTATTTATACATTCTACAAGATGGTGGTCCACCGTTGTTGGGACGTGAATGGATAAGGAAGATACGCTTAGACTGGCACTCCATTTAGGCACTGACGGTGACCAGTAAGGAAAAAAACAATGATGATATCATACCTGAACGATTAAAAGACATCTTGGCCAACGCCAAAGAAGTGTTTCAAGAGAAACTAGGAACCTTGAAAGGCATCACCGCCTCAATAAAAGTGGAAGATACAGCAATTCCAAAATTTTTTAAGGCAAGACCGGTGCCATACGCAATACGTCCGGCAGTCGAGGCAGAGCTGGAGAATTTGGAAAAGGCAGGCGTATTATCCAAAATAGATTGGAGCGAATGGGCAACACCCATCGTTCCAGTCATGAAAAAAACATTGAAAAATAACTCTGAGGAACAGAAAAAAATTCACATCTGTGGGGACTTTAAGGTGACTGTAAACCCGGTCCTTCACACGGTACAGTATCCTCTTCCGAGGATAGAAGATATTTTCGCCTCACTATCCGGAGGGAAACGTTTCACAAAAATTGACTTGGCACAGGCATATCTACAGATGGAGGTTGAGGAGACCTCTAAAAAGTATCTCACAATAAACACACACAAAGGCCTGTACCAGTACAATCGACTGGTTTTTGGAATAGCATCAGCTCCAGCTATCTGGCAAAGAGCTATGGAGCAAGTCCTGCAAGGGATTCCGGGGACTCAATGCTACCTAGACGACATCCTTATAACAGGAGAAAATGACAACGAGCACCTTGCCAATTTGGAGCAGGTGCTCACTAGGCTGAAAGAACGGGGCCTACGAGCAAATCACCCCAAGTGCGAATTTTTCCAAAATCAGATATCATATTGTGGCCACATAATTAATAAGGAAGGGTTGCATAAGTCACCTGAAAACATTGAAGCAGTTATAAAAGCCCCAGCACCTGAAAATGTTTCACAATTAAGGTCATTCCTGGGATTAATAAATTACTATCATAAATTTTTACCGAACTTATCAACTATTCTACACCCTCTTAATGATCTTCTATAGACAGGAGTGATTTGGAAATGGAACGAAGACTGTAAATGTGCCTTCCATAAATGTAAAGACTTAATCACATCCGAGAAAGTTTTGGCTCATTACAACCCATCACTACCAATCAGACTGGCGTGCGATGCATCCCCTTACGGCACAGGAGCGGTATTGTCCCATAGATTCCCTGATGGCTCGGAACGGCCGATAGCTTTTGCGTCACGCTCATTGAACTCAGCTGAGCGTAACTATGCCCAGATAGACAGGGAAGCACTCAGCCTGGTATGGGGAGTGAAGAAATTCAACCATTACCTACACGGACAAAAATTTACCTTGCTGACTGACCATCAACCCCTCATCTCCATATTCAACCCTAAAAAAGGTGTCCCCATTATGACGGCACAAAGACTACAGAGGTGGTCCCTTTTTCTAGGGGCACACCAATACAACATTGAATACAAAGGGTCAAAACAGCATGGGAATGCTGACGGTTTATCGCGCCTACCGTTGCCAACGATAGAAGAGGCACCTACAGTAGACCCAGTAGAGATATTCCACTCTACCATAGTGGAATGTCTACCGGTGACAAATTCTGCCATTGAAAGGGAGACAAGAAATGACCCTACTCTCTCACGGGTCTACGATTTAACAGTGAAGGGATGGCCAGCACATGGCGAACCACTGTTGCCAGCATTCTCGCAAAGAAGAGAACAGCTGTCAGTGTGCCGAGAAACCTTGATGTGTGGATCCAGAGTGGTGATTCCACCCAAACTCCAGGATAAAGTGCTAAAGGAGCTTCACGAGGGGCATCTGGGTGGAGTGAAAATGAAGAACCTAGCTAGGGCGTTTGTATGGTGGCCAGGTATCGATGGAGACATCGAAGACATGACCAAGAGCTGCCTAGGATGCCAGAAGGTCCAAAATGCTCCGCCACAGGCCCCTCTACATCCAAGGGAGTGGCCCTCATCTCCCTGGCAAAGGGTGCACATCGACTTTGCTGGTCCATTTATGGACTCAATGTTCTTAATCGCAGTTGATGCACACTCCAAGTGGCCGGAGGTAATAAAGATGTCCTCCACCACCACGGAAAAAACCATCACAGTATTAAGGACCATATTTGCCAGGAATGGGCTGCCGGAACAGATATGTTCTGATAATGGACCGCAATTTGTGTCCGAAGAATTCAGAAAGTTCTTAAAGAACAATGGGGTAAAGCACTACACGTCCGCCCCATACCATCCCGCCACCAATGGATTGGCTGAAAGGTTTGTCCAGACCTTCAAGAAGGCCATCAAGGCCATGGGTAATGAAGACATAAAACTTCAGCACAAGGTGGATAACTTCTTATTTGCATATAGGAATGCAACGCATATGGTTACTAACCAAACTCCCGCCATGATGTTCTACAATAGAAACCTAAGATGCCGGCTAGATTTGGTCAAGCCCAACATCCGAAGGGACGTGGAGAACCGGCAGTTTCAGGGCATGAATGAAAGGCCAACTAGGGCCTTCCAGATAGGCCAACCGGTTTTGGCCCGGGACTACCGTACCGAGAAATGGCAGCCTGGAACTATCTGCACACGATTAGGACCACTGATGTATACCGTGGACATCGGAGACAGCATAATAAGGCGTCATGCTGACCAAATCATCAAGTCATCCGAAAAGGGACAACCTACACCACCACTCTATACATCTAACGATGAAGTAGAGATACCCATATCTACCTCCGATCCGGTGATACTGGAGCCCGATGAACCCGACACTGGCCTTCAAGCCGAATCAGCCTTGCCAGAAGAACCTACTACACCACCAGAAACTACTACACCCCCGAGGCGTTATCCGGACCGAGTCAGGAAGCCTCCTGAGAGACTAACTTATAATTAATTAATACAGCAATGTATATTATTTTGCATATAACATGTAATTAATAATTACTTAAAATATGATGTACTAGTTAGCTAGAAGGGGAGGAATTGTGGTGTATGTGCCTTTAAGAGCAATTATGGTGTATGTGCCTTTAAGAGCCCCAGGTGTGCGTAATGCCGGTAATTGCCACTTGGGCTATATAAGCCTGTGTATTGTGTATATCCTTTAGAAACCCCCCCCAGACTTGCTTAGTAAATACCTATGAACCAACTCCTGTCTTCAGTGTCTTTATCTACACACGGACACTACAGATTATAATCAGGGATGCTCAAGAGGGCAGAATTAGAGGAGCACAGATATCTGGAGGGGGTGGTGGCATGGGGGGGGGGTGCGGTGGGACTGAAGGAGATTACAGAGATAGGGCGAGGTGAGGCCATGGAGGGATTTGACAATTTTGAAATCGAGGCATTGCTTAATCTGGAGCCAATGTAGGTCAGCGAGCACAGGGGTGATGGGTGAACGGGACTTGTTGCAAGTTAGGATGTGGGCAGCCGAGTTTTGGATCACCTCAAGTTTACGTAGGGTAGAATGTGGGAGGCCAGCCTGGAATGCATTGGAATAGTCAAGTCTAGAGGTAACAAAGGCATGGATGAGGGTTTCAGCAGCGGATGAGTTGAAGCAAGGGCGGAGACGGGAGATATTACGGAGGTGGAAATAGGCAGTCTTTGTTATGCTGCGGATATGAGGTCAGAAGCTCATTTCAGGGTCAAATATGACACCAAGGTTGCGAACAGTGTGGTTCAGCCTCAGACAGATGTTAGGGAGAGGGATGGAGTCAGTTGCTAGGGAACAGAGTTTGTGGCAGGGACCGAAAACGATGGCTTCGGTCTTCCCAATATTTAATTGGAGAAAATTTCTGCTCATCCAGAACTGGATGTGGGACAAGCAGCCTGACAATTTAGAGACCGTGGAGAGGTCGAGAGAAGAGGTAGTGAGGTAGAGCTGGGTGTTGTCCGTGTACATGTGGAAACTGACGCTGTGTTTTTGGATGATGTCGTCAAGGGGCAACATGTAGATGAGAAATAGGAGGGGGCCAAGGATAGATCCTTGGGGGACACCAGAGGTAACAATACAGGAGCGGGAAGAGAAGCCATTGCAGGTGATTCTCTGGTTATGATTAGATAGATAAAAATGGAACCAGGCGAGTGCAGTCCCACCCAGCTGCACGACGGTGGAGAGGCATTGAAGAAGGATGGAGTGGTCAACCGTGTCAAAGGCTGCAGACAAGTCAAGAAGGATGATGAGGGATAGTTTACCTTTGTCACAGTCACAAAGGATGATTTGTGACTTTGGTGAGAGCCGTTTCGGTACTGTGGCAAGGGCGGAAACCTGATTGGAGGGATTCAAACATGGAATAGCGGGAAAGATGGGTACGGATTTGGGAGGCGACAAAATGTTCAAGGACTTTGGAAAGGAAAGGGAGGTTGGAGATGGGGCGGTAGTTTGCAAGGACGGAGGGGGTCAAGGGTTGTTTTTTTGAGGAGAGGGGTGATGATGGCAGATTTGAGGGAGAGGGGGATCGTACCTGAGGAGAGAGAACCGTTAAAAATGTCAGCTAACATGGGAGCCAGAAAAGGAAGTTGGGTAGTCAGCAGTTTGGTGGGAATATGGTCAAGGGAGCAGGAAGTGGGTCTCATGGACAAGATGAGCGTGGAGAGGTCATGAGGGGAGATTGGAGAGAAACTGGAGAAAAATGTGAGTTCAGGGCTAGGGCAGGGGGGAACCTTAGAGGAAGATTGGCCTGGTGGGCTAGGGGAAGGAAGGGAAGTGGCAGAGACAGCTGAACGGATGGTCTCAATCTTAGAGACAAAGAAGTCCATGAGCTCCTCACACTTATTGTCGGAGGTGAGGATGGAGGAGACAGGGGAGAGGGATTTAAGAAGATGGTTAGCAGTAGAGAATAGGAGCCGGGGTTTATCTTAGATCTTGATCTGACTCTGGAATACAGTTGGAGTATAACTCCAGCATATTGTCAGGTGCTTAGGCTTCCTGGACCCTTTACTAACTTAACAGAGGTTTGTTTAAATATTTACAGAAAATGGGCGTAAGACTGGAGCTCCCTACTGGCTGTTTGAAGGTGATTGACAGTCTGCAGCATAACTCTGGTGCTGGCAGCTGCAAATCAAGCTCTGCAGATACGAGTCTCCCACCAGCTCAGTAGTGCACGATTGCAGTATAACAAGTACACAACACACACATTCACAGAGTTATGTTTCAATTTCACACACTTCTGACCATGGTACTGGGAAAAATACAACTTAAATGTGTTATCACTGATTCCCTGCATCATATGTACAACAAGCAAGTAAGTTTTAGAAGGAGGATTTATGATGTTATCAGTTCTATTTAATGACCTGTTATGTCATCATTGGTTTAGCCAATGGTCCCGCTGTAGGCTGGTATTAGAGAGGCTTGGCTTGACCTGTAATTCCACACTGAACACTGATTAATCTTATGTTTGATAGATTGATAGAGGTCAATAGTAGAAATATGAAACCATATATACAATTCTAACTGCCTGGACCCAAATAAGGTTGGAATTTACTCTAATTTTCTCTAGGAATCAGAAGGAAAGAAAGACTTGCATTTATATAGCGCCTTTCACGATCTCAGGACATCCCATAGTGCTTTACAGTCAATGAAGTACTTTTGAAGTGGAGTCACTGTTGTAATGTAGGAATCACGGCAGCCAATTTGCACATAACAAGCTCCCACAAACAGCAATGTGATAATGACCAGATAATCTGTTTTTGTTATGTTGATTGAGGGATAAATATTGGCCAGGACACTGGGGATAACTCTCCTGTTCTTCTTCAAAATGGTGCCATGGGAACTTTTACGTCCACCTGAGAGAGCAGACGGGCCTCGGTTTAATGTCTCATCCAAAAGACGGCACCTCCGACAGAGCAGCACTCCCTCAGTACCGTACTTGTGTGTCAGCCTAGGACCTGAACCCACAACCGTCTGACTCAGAGGCGAGAGTGCTACCCACTGAGCCACAGCTGACACATAAGCCACAATGAGAGCAGGTTTCCGTATGAACTGTTATGAATTCTTATATTATATTGGAACCTTGCACTCATAGTTTACCATATGGAATTTCTCTATTCTCTAGACTGCATTCTCAGAAAAATTTGAACAGTTTAAACTAGAGCTGAATTTGCTTAGAGACTTAAAAGAGATAGTTGGATAATATAGCCATATAATTCAAGGAGGGATATAATAAATAGATAATTTTGCAGTGCTAAAGCAAATTAGAATGAATTAAAGGGAGGGTAACTCCTTCAGATAATTACTATCAATGATATTCACAGGGTAGCTCACTGGTTTTAGTTTTTTTTAACTAACATTTTACTTTTTAATTTTTAAAATATTCCTATTTACACAACTCCTCGGTGAGCTCTATATAACCATTTGAGGCAATACAATGGTGGTAATCATCCTCTGCAGACTTGCTGCATTATTCTAACAGGCCCACTCACTTTAAAATTTGTATCTAGGACCCCATTAAAGAGCCTTGTAAAGTGGACTATTTAAATCTGAGAATTTAAGTAATCTCTTATCATTGGTCATACCTACCTTGTTCCACTAAGAGCCTGGTATATATAATATAAAGGATAGTGTACAGATAGCAGTGTTACAAGTTTGATCATGGGATCCAATGTGCAAAAGTGACACTCGAGAGATTTATGAATCTCAAAAGTAGTTCAAGAGTGTCTTAAACAGATTGACAGCTATCTATTATTATTTATGGAGTGCAGAATTTTGATTAAAAAATACTCTATTTTTCTTTTTTTTAATTGTTATAAAATGAATGTGCAGAAGCGAAAGACTGAAGAGTCTCAGTTATATTGCCGCTTTGCATCACTATGAAGCTGTTTCTGCTTCAAAGTGACACAAAAGTGATAGTGTACCTATGGCGAGTAGCAATCTGAGATCCTCTGGGAGGAGACCACCTCATACTGCTAGGACTACAAACCGAAGTCAAGTGTAGTGTCAAGCCTAGTTAAAAAAAGTGCTCTGGGTTCCGTTGGACCTGCTGGACACTTTTGTCTTTGCTCTTTGAAAATTGGTGATACTGGCAAGGCAGAATTTATTGCTCATCCCTGGTTGCCTTGAGGGCATTAAGAGTCAACTATGTAGTGTGGGACTGGAATCACGTGTAGCCCAGACCAAGTAGGAATGAAAAATTCCCTTCACTGGCAGACACTAGTGAAGTATTTAGGTTTTTGCAACAATCCAGCAGCTTGCATGGTCAACTGATGGGCATAAATGACCAGATGTATTGAATTCAATGTTACATTTTACCACGGCGGGATAGGAACTCACAAACTCTGGGTTATCTGTCCTCTACCATATCATACCCATTATAAACCAAAGCAGAACTTATTTCAATGACTTGAATGTGAGAACACTCCCACCTTTCTTCTCAATATATTTAACATTTTCTGGCCAAGAGCGGAAGTCTGCATGTGTCTGTATGCACGTGTGCACAGAGATCTATCCTGCCTATCTCAAAACTATTCTGGCTGGCAGAATCAAATTTGCAGTCGGATGGTATAAACAGGGAGTTGCTGGCTGTGAATGGACACTGTATTTATTAATCTGAGATCATAGCTACAATATAAATTCTATATAAATACAAGTTGTTGTTGTTAACTGCAGGTTAAGAGTGTCACAGTACTGACATAGGACCAGGATGTATGTGGCAGATCATGGTAGGAGCGATAGAACAACTTGGGTTTGATTCTGGCAATGGCTTATGAGAACATAACCTGCAATGCATTCTATTGTACAGAATAGTAATGGCATCAGGAAGCGAGTGAAAATCAAAATTCACAAGTTGATCTTGAGTAGTTTTTAATTGTCGGCTAAAGCCTGAGATTAGATTCCAGATTCTAAATCATTCTCCAATGTCATGAATTTATTACAGTGCATGTGTATATAAATTATTATAGTATAGATGTGTAGCATCTTTGTTAGATTGTTAGGAATTCTTTCTGTTGTGGGAAGTGTCAGAGTATCTCAGCATGGTCTTGGAGAGTGCTCGTTTTAAAATTTTCCCCTTGGTTTAGCTGATCTACTGTGGGTAAAATGGAGCCCATATTGCTTAGCTGCTCGCTCAGTCTGCCCCTGTAAGACCACGTCAGGTACTTCCTCTGGGGAAGTGGCCTAAATAGTCCCGAAGGTCAGTTAGAGGCTAATTATTGTTGTTGTAGGAATTTTTTGTAAAACAGCAGCTGCTTGGCCCCTCTCCTTGTTATCCCAACAACCGCTACAGGTTATCTCAAGATCGGAAAAACAGCAGAAAATACCTCGATTTCTTTTCCATTTGGTATACTTTTTAAAGATTTTTCATATATGATGCAAAATATGATGCCCAGAGTGTGAATTCTGGAGTACGAATTTAGAATAAAGACAGACACTCTCAAAACTTTTATATAAAATATAGACAGATATGAAGAAGGAACAGAGCGGCAGAGAGGGCAGAGCCCTGGAGAACTTTTGAATGAATGGAAGAAGAGTCAGTGGATAAAATAATGGAAGAGGATCAGTAAAAGTAGTCCAGTACCTCACTACAGTGGTAGAAAATGTTCAAAATCTCATTAAGCATAGAGCTTCCGTGTATAGTTTTTTTCACAAATGGGTGGCTTCCACTGCTTAACTGCTGTGTTGACATCTGGTGTACTATACCTTCAGCAAAAATCATCTACTTCTTTTCAATGTCAGTAGCAAACACAGAAATTGAATTTTTTTAAGGGTCAGCCAGGCTTCCAGCTCTGAATGTACAGCACACATGCATGGATGTGAAGTAAAGACAGAACTGGGAATGTCTTAATGCCCTTCATCATAGAATAGCTAACTAACACTGATATATTCAGAGTGGCTTGCCCCAGTGCTTCCCTTTAGTGAAAGTATGTGGTGTATGTCTACTTCCTAACAGTGTGCCCTTTCTAAATGTTTTCCCAGTGACAAGAGGAAGTGAGGTAATTGGTTATTGTATGTCAGTGTTTGTCTGTAGGGATGAAGTTGGCCAATTAATTCTTGTGCTGTGTCAGTAGTTGGCCCTGCAACTACAGGCACTGTGGGTACTGATGCAATGTTGAACACCACTTAGAAGAAGCACTGAGAGTAGCAAGGGCACATAATTTACTCTGGGTGGGGGACTTCAATGTCCATCACCAAGAGTGGCTCGGTAGCACCACTACTGACCGAGCTGGCCGAGTCCTGAAGGACATAACTGCCAGTCTGGGCCTGCGACAGGTGGTGAGTGAACCAACAAGAGGGAAAAACCTACTTGACCTCATCCTCACCAATCTACCTGTTGCAGATGCATCTGTCCATGACAGCATTGGCAGCAGTGACCACCGCACAGTCATTGTGGAGACAAAGTACCGTCTTCACACTGAGAACACCCTCCATCGTGTTGTGTGGCACTACCACCATGCTAAATGGGATAGATTCAAAACAGATCTAGCAGCTCAAAACTGGGCATCCATGAGGCGCTGTGGGCCATCAGCAGCAGCAGAATTGTATTCCACCACAATCTGTAACCTCATGGCCCGGCATATCCCTCACTCTACCATTACCACCAAGCCAGGGGACCAACCCTGGTTCAACAATGAGTGTAGAAGAGCATGCCAGGAGCAGCATCAGGCGTACCTAAAAATGAGGTGCCAACCTGGGGAAGCTGCAACACAGGACTACATGCATGCTAAAAAGTGGAAGCAGCATGCTATAGACAGGGCTAAGCAATCCCACAATCAACGGATCAGATCAAAGCTCTGCAGTCCTGCCACATCCAGTCGTGAATGGTGGTGGATCATTAAACAACTAACGGGAGGAGGAGGGTCCAAGAATATTCCCATCCTCAATGATGGTGGAGCCCAGCACGTGAGTGCAAAAAACAAGGCTGAAGCGTTTGCAACCAACTTCAGCCAGAAGTGCCGAGTGGATGATCTATATCGGCCTACTCCCAAGGTCCCGACCATCACAGAAGCCATTCTTCAGCCAATTCGATTCACTCCATGTGATATCAAGAAACGGTTGAGTGCACTGGATACAGCAAAGGCTGTGGGCCCTGACAACATCCCGGCTATTGTGCTGAAGACTTGTGCTCCAGAACTAGCCACGCCTCTAGCCAAGCTGTTCCAGTACAGCTACAACACTGGCATCTATCCGATAATGTGGAAAACTGCCCGGGTATGTCCTATCTACAAAAAGCAGGACAAATCCAACCTGGCCAATTACCGCCCCATCAGTCTACTCTCAATCATCAGCAAAGTGATGGAAGGTGCTACCAAGCGGCACTTACTCATCACTGATGCCCAGTTTGGGTTCCGCCAAGACCACTTGGTTCCTGACCTCATTACAGCCTTGGTCCAAACATGGACAAAGGAGCTGAATTCCAGAGGTGAGGTGAGAGTGACTGCCCTTGACATCAAGGCAACATTTGACCGAGTTTGGCATCAAGGAGCCCTAGTAAAACTGAAGTCAATGGGAATCAGGGGGAAAATGCTCCACTGGCTGGAGTCATACCTAGCACAAAGGAAGATGGTTGTAGTGGTTGAAGGTCAATCATCACAGTCCCAGGACATCGCTGCAGGAGTTCCTCAGGGCAGTGTCCTAGACCCAACCATCTTCAGCTGCTTCATCAATGACCTTCCCTTCAACATAAGGACAGAAATGGGGATGTTCGCTGATGACTGCACAGTGTTCAGCACCATTCACAACTCCACAGATAATGAAGCAGTCCATGCCCGCATGCAACAAGAACTGGATGACTTTCAGGCTTGGGCTGATAAGTGGCAGGTAACATTTGCGCCACAGAAGTGCCAGGCAATGACTATCTCCAACAAGCGAGAGTCTAACCACCGCCCCTTGACATTCAATGGCATTACCATCACCAAATCCTCCACTATCAACATCCTGGGGGTCGCCATTAACCAGAAACTTAACTGGACCAGCCACATAAATACTGTGGCAACAAGAGCAGGTCAGAGGCTAGGTATTCTGCGGCGAGTGTCTCACCTCCTGACTCCCCAAAGCCTTTCCACCATCTACAAGGCACAAGTCAGGAGTGTAATGGAATACTTTCCACTTGCCTGATTGAGTGCAGCTCCAACAACACTCAAGAACTCGACGCCATCCAGGACAAAGCAGCCCGCTTGATTGGCATCCCATCCACCACCTTAAACATTCACTTCCTCCACCACCGGCGTACCGTGGCCGCAGTGTGTACTATCTACAAGATGCTCTGCAGCAACTCGCCAAGGCTTCTTTGGCAGCACCTCCCAAACCCGCGACCTCTTCCACCTAGAAGGACAAGGGCAGCAAGTGGATGGGAACACCACCACCTCCAAGTTCCCCTCCAAGTCACACACTATCCTGACATAGAAGTATATTGCTGATCCTTCATCGTCACCGGGTCAAAATCCTGGTACTCCCTACCTAATAGCACTGTGGCTGTACCTTCACCACAGGGACTGCAGCGGCTCAAGAAGGCAGCTCAACACCACCTTCTCAAGGGCAGCTAGGGATGGGCAATAAATACTGGCATTGCCAGCGACGCCCTGATCCCATAAACGAATAAAAAAATGCTTTTAAATGGCTGCCTGTGCCTATATGTTATTTGATATTTTTATAGTTATTTGAGTGGGGCGACTGGGTATGATGGATGTGGTGCCATCCTGAGAAACATCTCCATCATCCTTGCCAGTTCCCGCCATTCACCTGAGGTTGGGCATTTCCTCAGAGATCTGTGTGAGAAAAGGTTTGTGAGGTTGTTGAAGACACATGTTATGGCTGTCTCAACCTGATTCCCAAACATGGTGACATTGGAATCCAAGGTCTGCAGAGCCTCACTCCTAGCATTCATTAAGGAACCTCTGGCTGCACTAAGAAGATCAGGCAAAGGGGCTCTCCTGCAGAAGGAGTCACATTTTCCATGGGTGTTGCACAACTTTGTTACATGGTGATATAACACTGCACGGATTCAAGTTGTGGACTCCTCAACAGATGCCTCAAACTGTAATGGTTTCTTGCTCACTCTCAAATGGCTACATTTGTCAGCTGCACAAGTCCTTGAGTTGGCCCTCCAGCCAGCAGCTTGAAGTTCCTCCAAATGTACCTGTACTTTCTTTGTGCTATGTGCTTCACTAAGTACTCCCTGATGGAACCATCATAGTGTGAATATATCTGGATACATTGCCTTTGTAGGAGTGAGTTATGTGAAATGCTTAATTGAGGCTGCACACTGGATTCTGACACTTTTTTGGGCACCTAGAGGAACAGAAGAAGAATATATTTTGGAATGCTGTAAGACACCCCCTGAAGCAGAGTTTTATGTGGCAAGACTTTGTAATGTTTCTGTGTGGGAGGGAGTGAATAAATAAGGAGAGAAAGCATGAAATGCAAAGTATGATACTAGCCATGAGTTTGGGAATTGTAGTGTATGTACCCGTTTACCTTTAAGGGAACTATAGAATGTAACCGTTCGCCTTTAAGAGCACTACTTTAGGTGTGGCCCTATTTGTTGGCTCATGTATACTGTAATACCGATAGTGACCACACCAGTATATAAGGGTTGTGATACGTTAACTAGGGCAGATTCGCCCGAACCTCTGAATAGTAAAGACCTGTTTTATTTGTTAATCTTGGAGTCTGTGTATTATTTGCAATACAACCCACAGACTTTACAATGGCGACGAGGCCGATCGTACCCTGCGGCAACAGTAGTTCCTAAGCAACTAAGGAGCGTCGAAGTGAGGCACCCGCCCTCGTCGTTCTGCTGGGTGAAAACTCGAGACTGCAGCGATAGCAAAGAGGAAGATTTTGGCATTGAAAACTTCCATCTGCAACAGGCACTGACGGTCCCTTCTGCCACAGTGAGGAGCGAGCCGATCGACAAGAGAGGCAAGGCTGCCACGGACTGTGAGTAAGGGAACAGTAAAAGAAAATAAGGAAGGAGTAAACCAGAGGATAAGGGCGGTACACTCGACCACGGTCGAGGGGGAAAGGAGCCAGACAAAGTCGGGTCCAGAGGCGCTGAGACCGGGAGCAGGCCGGGTGAGACAGAGCCGAGAAATCGGGAATTGGCCGAGAGCCAGTTCAGAGGCTGTAACTGTCCGCCGTCATCGGGGGTACCTGGAGCCGGTTGCCTGCCGCGGGAAGGAGAGCGCTGAAGCCGACGCGCGGGCTGGGGATCTGAAAGCCAGCGGAGAGTGCTGAAGCCGACACGCGGGCTGGGGATCTGAAAACCAGCGGAGAGCGCTGAAGCCGACGCGCGGGCTGGGGGTCTGAAAGCCAGCGGAGAGCGCTGAAGCCGACGCACAGGCTGGGGACCGGTAGCCAGCGGCCGTCGCCCGTGGGGGAAAGTGTACCCCTCCCACCAGGGGAAGAAGCGGGAAACCGCCATTGCCGTGGGCGGGGAGAACAGAAAAGCGCGGGGAAAACCGCCATTAAAGTGGGCGGGGAGAGCCGAGAAGCGCGGGAAAGCCGCCATTTTTCATGGGAAAACCGCCGGGGAAGAAGACAGAAGCGGGAAACCGCCATCTTAGAAAAATAATAAGAATTTAAAGAAATACTGGTGTTCTCAAGAAGAGAGGAAAAATAATAATAAGTAAAGAAATACTTGTGTTGTCCTCGAGAAGAGAAGAAGATGCCTAAGCGAGGAAATATTAATGATTTTGATGTTGAGATAGAGGACTGGGCCACGTATGAGGAACGCATAGAAATATATTGCAAAGCCAACGAAATTGAGGATGACGACAAGGCAATAACTTTGTTAAATTCGATGGGAGCAAAAACATACGGGCTCTTGAAACATCTAATAGCACCAGTTAAACCAATGGACCAGACCTTCGAAGAGATCGTAGCAGTGCTGAAGGATCACTTGAACCCCACACCGTTGATGCTGGCTGAACGATTTAAATTTTACGCAAGAACCCAGAGGAAAGATGAAAGCAATGCGGAATACTTAGTCGAACTGCGTAAGCTAACGAAATACTGCCAGTTTGGAGGGAATTTGACAGAGGCGCTGCGGGACAAGTTCGTATGCGGCTTGGCCAAAGAAGGAACGCAGAAGCGACTTCTGGAAGAAAACGACCTCACACTGGACAGGGCTGTCCTCATAGCTTCATCGCACGAAGCTGCAGCGAAAGGAACGGCGGAAATGCAGCTAAAGGCGGCGGCACTCGGGGTGGACCAAATTACTGCAAGCATTTCCAAATGCTACCGTTGTGGAAAGACAACGCACGACCAGAATCAGTGCTGGTTTAAGAACCAAGAGCGCAGGAAATGTGGCAAACTGGGTCACATCGCAAAGGTATGCAGGTCCGGAAAGAAGACCAACAAGCAAAGGAAGCCACCACCACAAGAAAAGTACAACAAGGTGCATCAGGTGGCTGAAAAGAGTTCAGACGAACAAAATTCAGACTCAGACCCAAACAGCCAGGAGCTGGATAGTCTGAGAATCCACAATGTGGGTAAAGTAACTGATCTACAGACGATCTGGGTCACACTAAAAATAGCTGGAGTCCAAGTACGAATGGAGCTGGACACGGGATCAGCTGTATCAGTCATCAACCAAAAGGACTACCACCGGCTATTCTCTCACATACCCTTAAGAAATACTAAATTCGTATTACAGACATACACGGGGCATAATGTATACCCCATGGGAAAAATACGAGTCAAAGTGAGAGAGAGGGGCAAAGAACACCCACGAATGAATCTGTACGTATTACCTGAGGGAGGACCACCACTCCTAGGGCGGGAGTGGATGCAGAAAATAAACATAGAATGGCACTACCTAAAAGCCATAGGGAAGGAGGACTCGGTGCAAGCTATCAGCTCAGATTCTGAAATGGATGATGATAAGACCAAGTCGAAAACGAAGACAGGCAGAAGGACTTATGGTACCAAGAAGAATAAAGCTGCAGAGCAGAACTCCAGGTTGACAGAGAATTCTGAGCCTGTTCAAGCAAAGGATTCATCCATGACGGAAGAACACCGAGCTCGGACGCAAACTTATGTCAAAGTACGACAACAATTAGAACAGTTGAGTGATCGTCTCGTACAGGAGATGAAAAAGATGAAAAAGTTCTGGGACACCGAATGGGGGAACCTGGAAAGACTACAGAGACAGCTAGCTCAAGCAGAGAGCGACCATAGAGCCATCATGGCCAAATACTAATCACATTCCCCTGATGCTGTTCAGGAACTAGAATATTTACAGAATGAACCAAAGGAAGAGGAATCTTCAGGGAGCCAGGATTTTATTCCAGTTCTTCTTTACGACTCCTTACAAGCAGAGTGTGAGAAGTTGAAAGAACAGTATGAACAGGCCCAGGCTACAATTCAGAAGGGGGTTAACTCGGCAGCCTCCGAGAAGCTAGTTTCAGTAGAAGCATATGAACAACTAAAGGTTGAACATGAGCAAGAAGTCCAAAGGCTGCAGGAAATTCTTGATGAGCTCAAGGCCAAGACAGACTCATCGATAGAAGCTCCATCCATAGATGAGCAATTAGAGGTGAAAATCATGGCAGAGCATGAAAGACAGGATGTCCAAGAACTTATAAAAACATTGAAGGACACCCAAGACAAATATGAGGCGGCAATGTCTGAGGTTCAACAACTTGAAGAACAGATTCAACTGGGAATCCTTTCAGTGGAAGAAAAGGAAACTGTAAGAAACACAGAGACTGTAAGAATGGCCCCTGAACATGAGCTAGAGAGCATGAAGGCGCAACTTCTCCGAGCGCTGAAAGCCAAAGTACAAGAGGAAAAGAAGGTGAAAGCATTGGAGGAAAAGGTGGATGAAATGGAGAAGACTCTGATCCACAGTGTTCCCGTGGAAGAGTTAACGGTCAGCCAACTCCTTCATATGCTGAGGGACAAGACTCTGCAATGGGAACAATCTGAACACGAGCTTCAATCTTCAAAGGGAAGGAGTTCGGAGCTCTCAAAAGTTATGGAAATAGCTGAGGTTGCAACACAGATTTTACTGGGATGCCAAAAGTACACTGAATCATGTCTATGTGAACAACAGAATGTTGAAACAGCTGCTCCAGTAGAAGGATTGAATAGCCCGATCAATCAATCCCCGATGGAAGGGGAAGTATTGAAATCACAAATGAGGTCCTTAGTGAAGGATTTGCAGGAAACCCAGGAAGAGCGGGATGACTATGAACGCATGAGGAAGTCTTTTAAAGAAAGAGAGATAGAGAAGGAACAGCAGTCGGCTAGCGTCCAGTTGGGTAAGGAAGAAGTAGAAGGGCCTCTCGATGGACTAACTCAGGATGAACCTGAATATTACCATGACCTGTTGAGTGACACTGAATATTATGAGGATGTGGTCTGCCCAGCTTGTGATGAAAACTCTCAAAGTGCTGAAATCCGGATGAAGCACTTAAGGTCTAAGGAACATAGAGAGTTGGTGGCGCTACAGATGGCAGCCGAGAAAGGAGCTCGGAGAGTTTCAAAAAGGCAGAAAAGAAAAAGAAGCAGAAAATAATAACTGTTTAAAATATTATTACTTCTACTACCTCAGTCCGAACACTACGAAAGGTGCTAAATTTGTAAAAAAAAAATCCAGGGACATTATCAAGACAGCCAGTGGGTTGTATAAGTCCGCACTGCTGGTTCAACAGGACGAAAGTACAAGCTGTTAAAAAGGCTATGGAGGAGTCACGTTACCAGGTGAACCGGCTACACCAAAAAGATGCTGTCTGGGACGAATTAATACCAGAGACTGAATTTATGAACTGTTCCCACAGAGACTGAACCTGTAAACTGTTTCCATCGAGAGTATATCTGTAAATTGTTATATGACGTTGACTCCATCGAGAGTATATCTGCAAACTGTTTATATAAAGTTGAAGATTGTATGTTTAACGGGATTCTGTAAGTAAAAAGCTAAAAAGGGAGGATTGTAGTGTATGTACCTGTTTACCTTTAAGGGAACTATAGAATGTAACCGTTCGCCTTTAAGAGCACTACTTTAGGTGTGGCCCTATTTGTTGGCTCATGTATACTGTAATACCGATAGTGACCACACCAGTATATAAGGGTTGTGATACGTTAACTAGGGCAGATTCGCCCGAACCTCTGAATAGTAAAGACCTGTTTTATTAGTTAATCTTGGAGTCTGTGTATTATTTGCAATACAACCCACAGACTTTACAATGGCGACGAGGCCGATCGTACCCTGCGGCAACAGTAGTTCCTAAGCAACTAAGGAGCGTCGAAGTGAGGCACCCGCCCTCGTCGTTCTGCTGGGTGAAAACTCGAGACTGCAGCGATAGCAAAGAGGAAGATTTTGGCATTGAAAACTTCCATCTGCAACAGGCACTGACGGTCCCTTCTGCCACAGTGAGGAGCGAGCCGATCGACAAGAGAGGCAAGGCTGCCACGGACTGTGAGTAAGGGAACAGTAAAAGAAAATAAGGAAGGAGTAAACCAGAGGATAAGGGCGGTACACTCGACCACGGTCGAGGGGGAAAGGAGCCAGACAAAGTCGGGTCCAGAGGCGCTGAGACCGGGAGCAGGCCGGGTGAGACAGAGCCGAGAAATCGGGAATTGGCCGAGAGCCAGTTCAGAGGCTGTAACTGTCCGCCGTCATCGGGGGTACCTGGAGCCGGTTGCCTGCCGCAGGAAGGAGAGCGCTGAAGCCGACGCGCGGGCTGGGGATCTGAAAGCCAGCGGAGAGCGCTGAAGCCGACACGCGGGCTGGGGATCTGAAAACCAGCGGAGAGCGCTGAAGCCGACGCGCGGGCTGGGGGTCTGAAAGCCAGCGGAGAGCGCTGAAGCCGACGCACAGGCTGGGGACCGGTAGCCAGCGGCCGTCGCCCATGGGGGAAAGTGTACCCCTCCCGCCAGGGGAAGAAGCGGGAAACCGCCATTGCCGTGGGCGGGGAGAACAGAAAAGCGCGGGGAAAACCGCCATTAAAGTGGGCGGGGAGAGCTGAGAAGCGCGGGAAAGCCGCCATTTTTCATGGGAAAACCGCCGGGGAAGAAGACAGAAGCGGGAAACCGCCATCTTAGAAAAATAATAAGAATTTAAAGAAATACTGGTGTTCTCAAGAAGAGAGGAAAAATAATAATAAGTAAAGAAATACTTGTGTTGTCCTCGAGAAGAGAAGAAGATGCCTAAGCGAGGAAATATTAATGATTTTGATGTTGAGATAGAGGACTGGGCCACGTATGAGGAACGCATAGAAATATATTGCAAAGCCAACGAAATTGAGGATGACGACAAGGCAATAACTTTGTTAAATTCGATGGGAGCAAAAACATACGGGCTCTTGAAACATCTAATAGCACCAGTTAAACCAGTGGACCAGACCTTCGAAGAGATCGTAGCAGTGCTGAAGGATCACTTGAACCCCACACCGTTGATGCTGGCTGAACGATTTAAATTTTACGCAAGAACCCAGAGGAAAGATGAAAGCAATGCGGAATACTTAGTCGAACTGCGTAAGCTAACGAAATACTGCCAGTTTGGAGGGAATTTGACAGAGGCGCTGCGGGACAAGTTCGTATGCGGCTTGGCCAAAGAAGGAACGCAGAAGCGACTTCTGGAAGAAAACGACCTCACACTGGACAGGGCTGTCCTCATAGCTTCATCGCACGAAGCTGCAGCGAAAGGAACGGCGGAAATGCAGCTAAAGGCGGCGGCACTCGGGGTGGACCAAATTACTGCAAGCATTTCCAAATGCTACCGTTGTGGAAAGACAACGCACGACCAGAATCAGTGCTGGTTTAAGAACCAAGAGCGCAGGAAATGTGGCAAACTGGGTCACATCGCAAAGGTATGCAGGTCCGGAAAGAAGACCAACAAGCAAAGGAAGCCACCACCACAAGAAAAGTACAACAAGGTGCATCAGGTGGCTGAAAAGAGTTCAGACGAACAAAATTCAGACTCAGACCCAAACAGCCAGGAGCTGGATAGTCTGAGAATCCACAATGTGGGTAAAGTAACTGATCTACAGACGATCTGGGTCACACTAAAAATAGCTGGAGTCCAAGTACGAATGGAGCTGGACACGGGATCAGCTGTATCAGTCATCAACCAAAAGGACTACCACCGGCTATTCTCTCACATACCCTTAAGAAATACTAAATTCGTATTACAGACATACACGGGGCATAATGTATACCCCATGGGAAAAATACGAGTCAAAGTGAGAGAGAGGGGCAAAGAACACCCACGAATGAATCTGTACGTATTACCTGAGGGAGGACCACCACTCCTAGGGCGGGAGTGGATGCAGAAAATAAACATAGAATGGCACTACCTAAAAGCCATAGGGAAGGAGGACTCGGTGCAAGCTATCAGCTCAGATTCTGAAATGGATGATGATAAGACCAAGTCGAAAACGAAGACAGGCAGAAGGACTTATGGTACCAAGAAGAATAAAGCTGCAGAGCAGAACTCCAGGTTGACAGAGAATTCTGAGCCTGTTCAAGCAAAGGATTCATCCATGACGGAAGAACACCGAGCTCGGACGCAAACTTATGTCAAAGTACGACAACAATTAGAACAGTTGAGTGATCGTCTCGTACAGGAGATGAAAAAGATGAAAAAGTTCTGGGACACCGAATGGGGGAACCTGGAAAGACTACAGAGACAGCTAGCTCAAGCAGAGAGCGACCATAGAGCCATCATGGCCAAATACCAATCACATTCCCCTGATGCTGTTCAGGAACTAGAATATTTACAGAATGAACCAAAGGAAGAGGAATCTTCAGGGAGCCAGGATTTTATTCCAGTTCTTCTTTACGACTCCTTACAAGCAGAGTGTGAGAAGTTGAAAGAACAGTATGAACAGGCCCAGGCTACAATTCAGAAGGGGGTTAACTCGGCAGCCTCCGAGAAGCTAGTTTCAGTAGAAGCATATGAACAACTAAAGGTTGAACATGAGCAAGAAGTCCAAAGGCTGCAGGAAATTCTTGATGAGCTCAAGGCCAAGACAGACTCATCGATAGAAGCTCCATCCATAGATGAGCAATTAGAGGTGAAAATCATGGCAGAGCATGAAAGACAGGATGTCCAAGAACTTATAAAAACATTGAAGGACACCCAAGACAAATATGAGGCGGCAATGTCTGAGGTTCAACAACTTGAAGAACAGATTCAACTGGGAATCCTTTCAGTGGAAGAAAAGGAAACTGTAAGAAACACAGAGACTGTAAGAATGGCCCCTGAACATGAGCTAGAGAGCATGAAGGCGCAACTTCTCCGAGCGCTGAAAGCCAAAGTACAAGAGGAAAAGAAGGTGAAAGCATTGGAGGAAAAGGTGGATGAAATGGAGAAGACTCTGATCCACAGTGTTCCCGTGGAAGAGTTAACGGTCAGCCAACTCCTTCATATGCTGAGGGACAAGACTCTGCAATGGGAACAATCTGAACACGAGCTTCAATCTTCAAAGGGAAGGAGTTCGGAGCTCTCAAAAGTTATGGAAATAGCTGAGGTTGCAACACAGATTTTACTGGGATGCCAAAAGTACACTGAATCATGTCTATGTGAACAACAGAATGTTGAAACAGCTGCTCCAGTAGAAGGATTGAATAGCCCGATCAATCAATCCCCGATGGAAGGGGAAGTATTGAAATCACAAATGAGGTCCTTAGTGAAGGATTTGCAGGAAACCCAGGAAGAGCGGGATGACTATGAACGCATGAGGAAGTCTTTTAAAGAAAGAGAGATAGAGAAGGAACAGCAGTCGGCTAGCGTCCAGTTGGGTAAGGAAGAAGTAGAAGGGCCTCTCGATGGACTAACTCAGGATGAACCTGAATATTACCATGACCTGTTGAGTGACACTGAATATTATGAGGATGTGGTCTGCCCAGCTTGTGATGAAAACTCTCAAAGTGCTGAAATCCGGATGAAGCACTTAAGGTCTAAGGAACATAGAGAGTTGGTGGCGCTACAGATGGCAGCCGAGAAAGGAGCTCGGAGAGTTTCAAAAAGGCAGAAAAGAAAAAGAAGCAGAAAATAATAACTGTTTAAAATATTATTACTTCTACTACCTCAGTCCGAACACTACGAAAGGTGCTAAATTTGTAAAAAAAAAATCCAGGGACATTATCAAGACAGCCAGTGGGTTGTATAAGTCCGCACTGCTGGTTCAACAGGACGAAAGTACAAGCTGTTAAAAAGGCTATGGAGGAGTCACGTTACCAGGTGAACCGGCTACACCAAAAAGATGCTGTCTGGGACGAATTAATACCAGAGACTGAATTTATGAACTGTTCCCACAGAGACTGAACCTGTAAACTGTTTCCATCGAGAGTATATCTGTAAATTGTTATATGACGTTGACTCCATCGAGAGTATATCTGCAAACTGTTTATATAAAGTTGAAGATTGTATGTTTAACGGGATTCTGTAAGTAAAAAGCTAAAAAGGGAGGATTGTAGTGTATGTACCTGTTTACCTTTAAGGGAACTATAGAATGTAACCGTTCGCCTTTAAGAGCACTACTTTAGGTGTGGCCCTATTTGTTGGCTCATGTATACTGTAATACCGATAGTGACCACACCAGTATATAAGGGTTGTGATACGTTAACTAGGGCAGATTCGCCCGAACCTCTGAATAGTAAAGACCTGTTTTATTAGTTAATCTTGGAGTCTGTGTATTATTTGCAATACAACCCACAGACTTTACAATGGCGACGAGGCCGATCGTACCCTGCGGCAACAGTAGTTCCTAAGCAACTAAGGAGCGTCGAAGTGAGGCACCCGCCCTCGTCGTTCTGCTGGGTGAAAACTCGAGACTGCAGCGATAGCAAAGAGGAAGATTTTGGCATTGAAAACTTCCATCTGCAACAGGCACTGACGGTCCCTTCTGCCACAGTGAGGAGCGAGCCGATCGACAAGAGAGGCAAGGCTGCCACGGACTGTGAGTAAGGGAACAGTAAAAGAAAATAAGGAAGGAGTAAACCAGAGGATAAGGGCGGTACACTCGACCACGGTCGAGGGGGAAAGGAGCCAGACAAAGTCGGGTCCAGAGGCGCTGAGACCGGGAGCAGGCCGGGTGAGACAGAGCCGAGAAATCGGGAATTGGCCGAGAGCCAGTTCAGAGGCTGTAACTGTCCGCCGTCATCGGGGGTACCTGGAGCCGGTTGCCTGCCGCAGGAAGGAGAGCGCTGAAGCCGACGCGCGGGCTGGGGATCTGAAAGCCAGCGGAGAGCGCTGAAGCCGACACGCGGGCTGGGGATCTGAAAACCAGCGGAGAGCGCTGAAGCCGACGCGCGGGCTGGGGGTCTGAAAGCCAGCGGAGAGCGCTGAAGCCGACGCACAGGCTGGGGACCGGTAGCCAGCGGCCGTCGCCCATGGGGGAAAGTGTACCCCTCCCGCCAGGGGAAGAAGCGGGAAACCGCCATTGCCGTGGGCGGGGAGAACAGAAAAGCGCGGGGAAAACCGCCATTAAAGTGGGCGGGGAGAGCTGAGAAGCGCGGGAAAGCCGCCATTTTTCATGGGAAAACCGCCGGGGAAGAAGACAGAAGCGGGAAACCGCCATCTTAGAAAAATAATAAGAATTTAAAGAAATACTGGTGTTCTCAAGAAGAGAGGAAAAATAATAATAAGTAAAGAAATACTTGTGTTGTCCTCGAGAAGAGAAGAAGATGCCTAAGCGAGGAAATATTAATGATTTTGATGTTGAGATAGAGGACTGGGCCACGTATGAGGAACGCATAGAAATATATTGCAAAGCCAACGAAATTGAGGATGACGACAAGGCAATAACTTTGTTAAATTCGATGGGAGCAAAAACATACGGGCTCTTGAAACATCTAATAGCACCAGTTAAACCAGTGGACCAGACCTTCGAAGAGATCGTAGCAGTGCTGAAGGATC
This sequence comes from Somniosus microcephalus, assembly GCF_052327205.1. Classification (NCBI taxonomy): domain Eukaryota; kingdom Metazoa; phylum Chordata; class Chondrichthyes; order Squaliformes; family Somniosidae; genus Somniosus; species Somniosus microcephalus. The sequence continues at coordinate 82,285,708 of NC_141000.1, forward strand.
ACTTGAACCCCACACCGTTGATGCTGGCTGAACGATTTAAATTTTACGCAAGAACCCAGAGGAAAGATGAAAGCAATGCGGAATACTTAGTCGAACTGCGTAAGCTAACGAAATACTGCCAGTTTGGAGGGAATTTGACAGAGGCGCTGCGGGACAAGTTCGTATGCGGCTTGGCCAAAGAAGGAACGCAGAAGCGACTTCTGGAAGAAAACGACCTCACACTGGACAGGGCTGTCCTCATAGCTTCATCGCACGAAGCTGCAGCGAAAGGAACGGCGGAAATGCAGCTAAAGGCGGCGGCACTCGGGGTGGACCAAATTACTGCAAGCATTTCCAAATGCTACCGTTGTGGAAAGACAACGCACGACCAGAATCAGTGCTGGTTTAAGAACCAAGAGCGCAGGAAATGTGGCAAACTGGGTCACATCGCAAAGGTATGCAGGTCCGGAAAGAAGACCAACAAGCAAAGGAAGCCACCACCACAAGAAAAGTACAACAAGGTGCATCAGGTGGCTGAAAAGAGTTCAGACGAACAAAATTCAGACTCAGACCCAAACAGCCAGGAGCTGGATAGTCTGAGAATCCACAATGTGGGTAAAGTAACTGATCTACAGACGATCTGGGTCACACTAAAAATAGCTGGAGTCCAAGTACGAATGGAGCTGGACACGGGATCAGCTGTATCAGTCATCAACCAAAAGGACTACCACCGGCTATTCTCTCACATACCCTTAAGAAATACTAAATTCGTATTACAGACATACACGGGGCATAATGTATACCCCATGGGAAAAATACGAGTCAAAGTGAGAGAGAGGGGCAAAGAACACCCACGAATGAATCTGTACGTATTACCTGAGGGAGGACCACCACTCCTAGGGCGGGAGTGGATGCAGAAAATAAACATAGAATGGCACTACCTAAAAGCCATAGGGAAGGAGGACTCGGTGCAAGCTATCAGCTCAGATTCTGAAATGGATGATGATAAGACCAAGTCGAAAACGAAGACAGGCAGAAGGACTTATGGTACCAAGAAGAATAAAGCTGCAGAGCAGAACTCCAGGTTGACAGAGAATTCTGAGCCTGTTCAAGCAAAGGATTCATCCATGACGGAAGAACACCGAGCTCGGACGCAAACTTATGTCAAAGTACGACAACAATTAGAACAGTTGAGTGATCGTCTCGTACAGGAGATGAAAAAGATGAAAAAGTTCTGGGACACCGAATGGGGGAACCTGGAAAGACTACAGAGACAGCTAGCTCAAGCAGAGAGCGACCATAGAGCCATCATGGCCAAATACCAATCACATTCCCCTGATGCTGTTCAGGAACTAGAATATTTACAGAATGAACCAAAGGAAGAGGAATCTTCAGGGAGCCAGGATTTTATTCCAGTTCTTCTTTACGACTCCTTACAAGCAGAGTGTGAGAAGTTGAAAGAACAGTATGAACAGGCCCAGGCTACAATTCAGAAGGGGGTTAACTCGGCAGCCTCCGAGAAGCTAGTTTCAGTAGAAGCATATGAACAACTAAAGGTTGAACATGAGCAAGAAGTCCAAAGGCTGCAGGAAATTCTTGATGAGCTCAAGGCCAAGACAGACTCATCGATAGAAGCTCCATCCATAGATGAGCAATTAGAGGTGAAAATCATGGCAGAGCATGAAAGACAGGATGTCCAAGAACTTATAAAAACATTGAAGGACACCCAAGACAAATATGAGGCGGCAATGTCTGAGGTTCAACAACTTGAAGAACAGATTCAACTGGGAATCCTTTCAGTGGAAGAAAAGGAAACTGTAAGAAACACAGAGACTGTAAGAATGGCCCCTGAACATGAGCTAGAGAGCATGAAGGCGCAACTTCTCCGAGCGCTGAAAGCCAAAGTACAAGAGGAAAAGAAGGTGAAAGCATTGGAGGAAAAGGTGGATGAAATGGAGAAGACTCTGATCCACAGTGTTCCCGTGGAAGAGTTAACGGTCAGCCAACTCCTTCATATGCTGAGGGACAAGACTCTGCAATGGGAACAATCTGAACACGAGCTTCAATCTTCAAAGGGAAGGAGTTCGGAGCTCTCAAAAGTTATGGAAATAGCTGAGGTTGCAACACAGATTTTACTGGGATGCCAAAAGTACACTGAATCATGTCTATGTGAACAACAGAATGTTGAAACAGCTGCTCCAGTAGAAGGATTGAATAGCCCGATCAATCAATCCCCGATGGAAGGGGAAGTATTGAAATCACAAATGAGGTCCTTAGTGAAGGATTTGCAGGAAACCCAGGAAGAGCGGGATGACTATGAACGCATGAGGAAGTCTTTTAAAGAAAGAGAGATAGAGAAGGAACAGCAGTCGGCTAGCGTCCAGTTGGGTAAGGAAGAAGTAGAAGGGCCTCTCGATGGACTAACTCAGGATGAACCTGAATATTACCATGACCTGTTGAGTGACACTGAATATTATGAGGATGTGGTCTGCCCAGCTTGTGATGAAAACTCTCAAAGTGCTGAAATCCGGATGAAGCACTTAAGGTCTAAGGAACATAGAGAGTTGGTGGCGCTACAGATGGCAGCCGAGAAAGGAGCTCGGAGAGTTTCAAAAAGGCAGAAAAGAAAAAGAAGCAGAAAATAATAACTGTTTAAAATATTATTACTTCTACTACCTCAGTCCGAACACTACGAAAGGTGCTAAATTTGTAAAAAAAAAATCCAGGGACATTATCAAGACAGCCAGTGGGTTGTATAAGTCCGCACTGCTGGTTCAACAGGACGAAAGTACAAGCTGTTAAAAAGGCTATGGAGGAGTCACGTTACCAGGTGAACCGGCTACACCAAAAAGATGCTGTCTGGGACGAATTAATACCAGAGACTGAATTTATGAACTGTTCCCACAGAGACTGAACCTGTAAACTGTTTCCATCGAGAGTATATCTGTAAATTGTTATATGACGTTGACTCCATCGAGAGTATATCTGCAAACTGTTTATATAAAGTTGAAGATTGTATGTTTAACGGGATTCTGTAAGTAAAAAGCTAAAAAGGGAGGATTGTAGTGTATGTACCTGTTTACCTTTAAGGGAACTATAGAATGTAACCGTTCGCCTTTAAGAGCACTACTTTAGGTGTGGCCCTATTTGTTGGCTCATGTATACTGTAATACCGATAGTGACCACACCAGTATATAAGGGTTGTGATACGTTAACTAGGGCAGATTCGCCCGAACCTCTGAATAGTAAAGACCTGTTTTATTTGTTAATCTTGGAGTCTGTGTATTATTTGCAATACAACCCACAGACTTTACAGGAATGGTCTGAAAACACTCCCTCCCATACTCTAGCTATTGCCAAAATATCCAGCATCTGCAATACCCTCTCCTATAAGGAGTCAATGGCAGCAGCATCGGTGACCTTCCTATCTGCCTTTACTGATGCCAAACAGGAACATGTGTTGTAAAAAGCAATATGAGAGATATGTGTGACCCAAGTGCCCAGACCAGCAGCCTCCTTATGTAAAGGTGTCAACATGCAGCTGCAGCAACCTTGTGGGCAGCGTGCTTGGTGTTTGTTGCTTGTAACATTTCTTGGGCTACATCGTGCTGGTAGCAATGCAAAGTGACTTATTTTAACATGAGTATGCTTGTGCATTCGGAAAGCACATGAACTATATAGAGCTGTACACTGTACATTACAGCAGTGACTTCAAAAATACATTTCAAAAATTGGCTGTAAAGCACTTTGGGATGTCCTGAGGTTGTGAAAGGCGCTATATAATTGCAAGTCTTTCTTTTTTTATCTATGATGCTGCACCACAGTTACATTAGAGTGCTGTTATGATGCATTGTAAGACAACATTGTTAAATTATGCAAAGCGTGAGCAGACTTACCTTGGCAACCTTGAGTAGACCAGTACATTTATCCTTCCCCTGCTCCTAGATCTGAAACACAGGTGAGACAGAATTCACTCTACCTCTCACCTCTACCTAGGTTTCTTGGCAGTATCCTTGACTGCAGGGTGCCCTTCCATTTCCAAAAGATTCACCCTTCTCTGTCGCACTCCCTGCAGGAGCACCTCCAAAGCTACATCTTGGAATGGCACTATTCAATCTCCGTGCCTTGCTTTGGCATTTTGTTACTTTTACAACTAGTTTCCTTTTAAGAGCTAGTATTGCCAATGACCCACCCGCTCAGCCAGCAAACTCCCAACACTTAATGTGCTAAGTCCGAAAATGTATTTAAATGAACTGACCTTGCATCACAAAACAATGACAGCTCAGTGGAGGACAGGTGGACTCAACGCATGGAGAGCAGCAGTTCCTGTACCACTGCACCCTGATCACATCATCACCTCTAGGTGCCAGCCTGTACCATAACTCCAAACATGAAGAAGCTATTCCTTAAATTATATTTGACTTGCGACTTCTCTAGCCTTAAATGTTCTATTTTGGTCCCTCAACCCGGTTTTCACAATGCGCCTCTCTACATCCACCTGATCAATTCTCCTCATGATCCTAAAAGTAAGATTATGTTTCTTCAGCGCGCATATCGCAATTCAGGTACGGTAGTGTCGTGGTTATGTTACTGGACTAGTAATCCAGAGGCCTGGACTAATAATCCAGAGTACATGAGTGCAGTTTGAGAATCTGAATTCAGTTTTAAAAAATCTGACCATGAAGCTGTCAGATTGTTGTAAAAACCCAACTGATTCACTAATGTCCTTTAGGGAAGGAAAGCTGCTGTTCTTACCCAGCCTGAGCTATATATGACTCCAGTCCTGCACCAATGTGGTTGACTCTTAATTGCCCTCTGAAGTGGCCTAGCAAGTCATTCAGTTGTATCAAACCACTACCAGCGCTTCAAGAAGGCAGCCCACCATTATCTTATCAGGGCAACTAGGGGTCAGCAATAAATGCCAGTCTGGCCAGCGATGCCACATCCTGAGAATGATTTTTTAAAATCATTTCAAAGAGTAGTGATCTAAAACCTGGAATCTGCTTTATGGTTGAAAACGTTAAACTATCAGAAAACAATGGGCCTGAATGAAGATATTCACTATCCATATAACCAAAATGCTGCATCTCAACTATCATCTACACTGGCTGCTTTGTCTGTTCACCATCCGCCAGACAATAGGGTGGCAGTTAACTTTATCCCAGGCTTCTACCAAAGTTGCTCTGTGATTTGCCGCTGACAGATCCTTGAGAACTACCCACACTGGCTTTTCCTTTCTTTCCTGTGGGGAATTGCTTCATTTCACACCTCCTCCAAACAGCTGAGCAAATATCCAGAAATCACAGGTGTGAACCAACTGCTCCACTCAACATTGATGCAACTCTGTGCTGAGTCAGCAGGTTGCCCTCAGTGGATTTATCTAAAGTGACATCTATACTTTTTAACAATCTAGCCTGTTCATTTGTAAAAACAAAGTGAACTTAAATAGTAATATATGATCGAACTGGGATGCTAGTTCTCAATGAACAATCCATCTTCTGAAGTCTTCAAAATATCGTTTGATTAATTACTTTCTTTTTTTTCTCCCCCTAGAAGCTGAAGTGTTGATATAGCTCTAGGACCTTGCCCAGGTAGCCATGTGTGAGTCACAACAGGTGAACTTAGGATCATTTGGGCCCATTCCTATCCTAACCTGATGTTCCAGCACAGGTGACTGGATAGCAATCAGGGGCTCGATCTTTAGCTGGTTCTTCTCACCTCTCTAGCCCAGGACTGACTGTAGAGCTCCCACTGCCAGCTTAACTAACAGTGTAGAGTAGGAATTAGACCTGAGACCTTCCTGGTCTATTGAGCTCAGTACTCCAGAGGGTGGTGCTCTTATCCATTGGGCCATTGAGTGGAAGTACATTGATTTTTTAAAAATGGCATATTCTTTGAAGATATACTTTCAATATGTTTGTGATACTGTGCTGCAGCATGTGATGTATGGAGTCAAATCACTTATTTTAATGATACATAATATATTTATTAATATGTATTGTAATTGTAAATACATGTATATAAAATAGTACCTTTTACATTTAACTTTCTTGACATTTCAAATTCTGATGTATAATATAACTCAAGTTCACAACACAACACAGACAAGATTTGTCTGATTTTTATTTGCAGAGAATTACAAATGTAACAAGGGTTTTAGATGATCTGTTTTGTTAAAATTTTGGGCAGGGCAATTGGATTTTTTAAACATCCAGTAAAATTGGAATAAAATTGAAAGAGCTGGACATAAGACAGAATGCAGGCAGTTAGTTGCAATTACAAAATATCCTTACCCTCTATGGTCAATATGAGGAATAACAAAACAGGAATTCTTATTAAAGACACATTTCTGATTTTTTTTGTACTTTCCCCATTCAAATGTTACTTCTGCCAGATGAAATTTCCAGTGTAAGTGCTCACACATGTAGTTTTGATTGACGGGCAGGAATAAAAATGGGAGCAGTTCCGTTAACATTTACTATACCCACCGAGTTCGGAAGTAAAATAAATACATTTTCTTTTTTTCTCCCAGCTTCATAACTTACCTGATTTTCAGATGTTACTGAATTTATTTCATAAATTACATTTTAATTTCAGGAGTGTTCTGTGTTTGACCTTAAATTCTCACAATCTGATTATATATCAGAATGTGGCTATACCAACTATGATGAGATATTATCATTGGCATGTATAGCACAAGCAATTCTCTCTGTACAATTAAATATATGCTGTATACTGAACAAATAACTTAAAGCTAGGAGAGTAAACACCACAGGAGCAGATAGCTGAGAAATTAATAATATTCGTAGACCCTGTGCTGATAAGTGGAAAATCAGCAATGGTTCCTGCTCCTACTCATTATCCAGTGGTGCACGCTGAAAGGAGCATGCATGTGGATGTCAAGGGCACATGAGGCATGGATGCAATACTCCCCATGATTAACTAGCCTCATGATATTCACTAATTAGGTTCACTCATGGAAAATGCCCACTTGAACAAGGTACTAAAGAGCAGTAGACACCTGCAGAACTACTCCAAGACTGACTTGTTACATTCAGGAAAGGATGAGAGAAAAGGATAGAAAAGGATTGAGGAGGGAAATCTATAATAGAAACATTTAGCTTGTTTGCCCTTCAAGTAAATTCTGACGTCTAAAATTTTTTATCAAGACGCTTGGAAGTACTTAACTTCATTTTAATCTCTTGGTTCCCTTGTGTACAGTACAAAATGGATTAACAGGTGCCTCTAAATTCTATAATGGGAACAGAATATAGAGAATGCATATTCAAATGGAGGCAAGTACAACCAACTAACCTCACAAGTTAGATGTGGCTTGCTAAGTCTAGATCTTGGTTAATTTAGTCGACTTTTGCTCAATGTCCTTAGGCAAAGTATTGTACACATTGGAAATTGCTTCCATGACATCCTGGGGTCACACTGTTGTTCAACCCAAAGATGATGGTTAAATAAATGTAACGTGAGCTGGACTTCCATCAGGTTTTTTTGCCCTGAAGGCAAGCTTCTTCGCTTCCCACCTGGCAGCTGGAATGAGAACTGATGAAATTGCAAAAGTATTTTTCAGTGTCAGAGGCATTTGGGCTGGGAAGCCATATGTCATAGAAATCTGTGACTCAAACCAATTGCCCCATTCAACTTTACATGCCATTTAAAGCTATGCAAATTGTTATGTGGTTTAAGAAAGCTAGTGCAGTCTAGTGATTTTATATCATTTTTGACTTTTTTATTTGTAACATTTTATTCATTTACCTAATACCAAGGGGAATCACTGATGTAAAATGAGAACCTTAAATGTTGACACTAGTACTTTGAATCTATTTTTTTTTTTTGTGTAGATAGCAGCCCTCTTTGTTATTTTTTCCCCTTTACTCAATTGGATATTCCTACCCCATGAGCAATTCGCAACCAAGAAAGCATCCTGGTGACAAACCTCCATCAATGTTGCATCAAACCTAGAGGTATGAAAGAATGGCTGGCTTGGAAATCACTTCCACTTTAATTTTCTCTATCTCCTTCCCTCTGGGGAGACTGCTGGCCTCCATTCTACACTTTACACATGGTGTGGCTAAACATTTCAACTCCATGGTGTAGGAGACCTTTGGAATTAATCCACATCCCACCATTTCATGGCACCACAAAGCTTCAATGTGCCACTCCATTGTGCCTTATCTTGAATTTACATTTAAACCCAGGTGGATTAATATATTTCAAGACGTGTACTTTTAAAGTGGAAATTTACATGTATTAACGATATACACAGTGGGATCAGATGCATGTAGAGCAATGGATGAATGAGAATGAGTTACAAGATTGTAATTCAATTGAATATTTCTGAGAATGTCATAACCAGAGAGCCTCGGGCACTTTATAAATCCCAGTAGGATTGTAATGCTCAATTACTACTTTTCGATCTGCCAGATGCTTGATATTCTATATATTATGTAGTCTGTAGTATATATATATTTTTAAAGTTAGATTTCTCCACCATTAATTGGCCGCTGCATTGCCTGTAGTTAAAGCAACATATTAAGGTGAACGGGTAATAAAAGTAATAATTAGTCATGTGTCTTCAGCTCCTACATCACAACATCCAACAACACGAAGGGAGATCAGCAGTAGATTAATGGGAAATATACTGCACACTATATAATATAAGGGAATGATTTAACATAACAACATACTTTCTTAAAACTGCTACATTTGTACATTGACATTATGTAATACTTTAGATACAGTGTTTCCAAATATTGTATTACTCAGGAATGTGCAACACCCGCCCTCTGATCTGTCAACTATATTCTGTGTGCCAGTCTAGCTTGCTTTATGAACTGCTAAACTTAGATCGAGGTTTGAAGAGCTGTTGCTTAAGTTATTAATTTGGGTAGGAACAGCGACTGCATGTAAACCAAAGAAACTTTCTCCGCAGGAAATGTTGAACACTGATGTTCTGCAACATCAATGTTGCATTGCTCTGCAAATTCTTTTTAATCATTTTTTTCTATAGGGTTGTCAAATTTGATGACTTGTATTATATAATGTTTCAGGTCTAGAGCTGTCACTTTTTCTAAGTTTCTCCTATTTTTCTATGTTTCTATAGATGCAAAAGGCGTCAAGGGGTATGGAGAGAGAGCGGGAATATGGTATTGAGATAAAGGATCAGCCATGATCATATTGAATGGCAGAGCAGGCTCGAAGGGCTGAATGGCCTACTCCTGCTCCTATTTTTTTTCTATATTTCTATGTGACACTGTAGTATATATTAAACTGTTCTTACATTTTATTCATTTTTCATTTTTCATTTTTTTAACAACAATAATCTGTAAAATTCTTCCCATCCTATGCCTACATCCTTTAATAAAACTCTGGATAAATACAAAGCAACTTCAAATATAATTCTGATACAGCAGAGAATCCCATTGTGCCTATCCACATCTTGGTTAGTCCCATTCTATACAACTCCAATGTACCATTTCACATCCCATTCACACCCACCATATCAAATTACTGTACTTGTTCCACATATCCATTACCCTGTGGTGGAAAATTCTTTGAATCTCTCATCTTGCTTGAGTCTTGTGAATTCTTTGCTCTTGTTCTCCATTTCTGTAATCATAGTCTAAGTTAAATTGCATACCTACATCTGAATTATCCATTCCACTCAGTATTTTAAAATCTTGGATCGTGTTCCCTTTCAATCATTTTTTACAGTGAAAATAAATTGACTTCTGTAAGTTTGTTGTCGTAACTTGGAGCCATAATTCTCAATACTCTCACCAATGCATCAATGTTCCTTTGAAGATAGGAACCTGGAATTTCCCTGGGGGTTCTTCTGAATCTACTACCATAACTTTGGTGGAAGATCATTTCTGCTGTTTCCTCCAAGTTTCCACTGATCTTCCACTAAAGTTATGGCAGTAGATTCAAGAGAACCTGATATTATACGCAATGTGGACAGCCTGGGGAGAATTTCGGCAGGGTTTTCCAGATCGCCTGCCATAACTTTGGTGGAAGATCAGTGGAATAACCTTTTCTGCCATTTCTCCCCCAGGATGTCCAACTTACATACAATATTTTAATTGTAGCCTTACCAGTGAATTATTGTAATGTGTTCAATTTATAATCAAATGTTTTTGAGATACACCTCAGTATTTGACAACCTCGTTGCTAACAGCTGCACTTTGACTCAGTTGAATGCGGCATCAACCTAGAGTGAATCTATGATATACACACTTTAATGACCTTTCTAAAATGTAGTGTCCAAAACTGCACTCAAGACTCTAACAGTGGTTTACCCAATGTTTTATACAAATGTTACTTTACTCTTGTACTCTACTCCCCATTTATAATACTCACTCCTAATCACCATAGTTCCATAATACATTGCAAGCTGCCGTGGTCCAGCATTTGAAATTGAGTAATTTGATTTACAGTTCTTATAAAATACAGTCTACTCCAGATATCTGAATTGCTATTCCATGCAGAGAATTCAAATCTGCCAAATCATTTGGGGCCATTCCCATTATATAAGATTCCTCATTGAAGCCAGCCATGGCTCAGTTGGTAGCAGCCTCACCTCTGAATCAGAAGGTTGTGGGTTCACGTCCCACTCCAGAGACTTGAGCACAAAAGACTAGGCTACAAAATAACTAATAGAGTGCTGCTCTGTCGGAGGTGCCATCTTTCAGATGAGACATTAAACCAAAGGCCCTGTCTACTCTCTCAGGTGTATGTTAAAGATCTCATGGCACTATTTCGAAGAAGAGCAGGGGAATTATCCCCAGTGTCCTGGCCAATATTTATCCCTAAATCAGCATCACTAATAACAGATTATCTGGTCACTATCACATTGCTGTTTGTGGGAGCTAGCTGTGTGCAAATTGGCTGCCGCGTTTCCTACATTACAACAGTGACTACATTTCATTGACTGTAAAGTGCTTTGGGATGTCATGAGATTGCAAAAGGTGCTATATAAATGTAAGTCTTTCTTTCATAACATTTAGATACAGAACTCTCCTTCAAGCTGAGTCTTGCCCATGTTCTGGATTTTAATACTCAAATTCACCAGTTAAAGTTAATGCACAGACATTTTACAAGAGCCATCACCATGTTTCAGAAATGCAATCATCTCAAAGCAAAATGTGTGTTTTTGTTAAGTGTTTTCTGTTAATGTTGTTTAGACTGATTGAATCATTTATTAGGCTGCGGTGCAAATACGCTGCCAACTGGCTACTTTTAACGTGCAATTTACAAAACTCCTCATCCAAGCATAATTTTCATCCAAGCATAAACATTCTTGGCAGTCTAGCGATATATTCATCAGGATTCAGCTGTACATTCACTCTTCCCTCCAAATAAGAATTTTCATTTTGTCTGGATGTGAAGATATTTCAGCTGAAAGTGTGATTAACACAAGTTAAATGGAGCTTGTAAACACTAGTACGATAGCAAAATACTGCAGATGTTGGAAACACTGATCTACTGTTAACCATAATGGAGTCACTAATATAACAGAGGTAACTGGCTCTGGTCGATTCTGCCCTTCAAGAATTCTGAGCACATCAAGCTTCCTCTCAGTGATTAATAGGTATGGTGGATTTTGTTTTTTGGATCTTTCCAAGTGACCCTGAATTATTTTATTTCTGATGTTGCACAAGTGTTTTTTCTATCTAAATAAACTTAAGGTTAAAAGTAACTATTTGTGTCATGTTTTAGGATTTTTGGACCATTTTTCCACAAACACCTTTTTTGGAAAAAGAGTTACTTTTTGAACGCTATATTTCAACACATAGGCCTAGAAATTCAGTGGCCTGCGCCACCAGTTTGCACCCAAAGAGGGCTTTTGCGCCTCTGGCCACAACCACCGCGATATTTAGCGGGGCGCTAATGGCGGCGTTAGCCTGTAGCGCTGCGCCGCCACCGATGACGTCATCGGTGTGCACAGCGCACACCGATTACGTCATCGGTGTGCGCAGCGCCCCGCTATCGCCCTGCTGGCCATATTTGGTCGCTGCCGCCTCCTCCGCGCCGGCCGCAAACAGCGACCGGTACACAGGGGCCTACCTGTGGCGGTAGTGGGGCGAGTTAAGGTGGAGGTGCGACCGGCCGCTTTTTCGGCGGCCGCCTGCCCGCACCTCCGTCCCCGGCCTCCTACAACCCCCCCCGCGGCATTGCCGGCTGTTTCCCGAGAGCCCGGCACTTCTCCTTGGTGCCGGGCTCATTTGCCGGCACTCGCGAGTGGGGATCGCGCTGTTGCAGGCACCTCCCCCTTAAGAGTGGGAGGAAGGCCTGCAGTACCGCAGGCTGCCGTGCCGATATTCAGTTTCAGCGCCCCAAGCGGGGCGCCGAAACCCTTGTTTAGCAGCCAGCTTCCACTTGGGCGCTGAAACTGAATATCCCACTGGCGCAAGTGGCTCCGCGCGCAGCGGTAATTCCGGCGCCCAGGCGAGCTGGGCACCCCAAACTGAATTTCTAGGCCATAATGTATTTGCATAAGTTAAAAATGACATTGAGATATAGATGGTTAACATGCTAATAGAAGCTAATTTTCTTCCCCAAAGTGTGTAAACAATAAGCAATTCATTAGCCTGGCTTGGTAATTGTTAAACACCTCACACTTGCATATTTTCATCATCTCTGTTACTGAAGCATTCTGCTGTTGAATGCTGGGTAAACATTGGCTTTAACTTGTTTAAATGTGGTAAATGTCTATGATCCAGTATTGCTGTAATGTCTATTGTGATAACAGTTGATTTATTAACTGCTTGAATTTGATGTTCAATCATATATATTTGTATTTTATCTTGAGGCAGTAGCTAAATTAATCTTAAATCACCTTATGTACTCAGCAGAGGTTAACCACCAGCAAAATTAAACCTATTATGTGTAAAGAGGCAGTGGAGAAAAGTGATTCATATCAAGAATAGCATGCAAATTGGGGAGAGGTGTTTCTACTGCTGTTAATTTGCTTATTGTTTTGAGCTATATACCAGTGCATGATCCAGATGAGTCAGCTTTTTACACCTTACACTGGAACTAGTTTAACAAGGGTTTACACTAAAACCTTGAGCACTGGTAATGGATCTGTACAAGTCTCTTGTGTAAATAGGCCTAGGGTTGCAATTATAAAATCCCAATGCCATCGTCAATTCACTTCTTCGCAGTTCCTGTTTCAACAACGTTGTAAATAATTTGGTGGTATTAGCAGTTTAAAAGGAGCCCCACTCTGAAAACTTTCACAGCGCTGTGAGAAGAATAGACTAGATTAGTCTGAACACCAAAACTTTGCATAGCTGAAACTGAAAATTAATATAGAAAATATAATTGTGATTCACAGGTCTAAAAAAATCTCAAAAATATCAATACTGTGTGACAATGCCAAAGAAATCACCACAGTCAAACCTCTTCTTTGTCTAATGTGCAGCTATATAGAATCATAGAGTTATACAGCACAGAAAGAGGCCCTTCAGCCCATCGTGTCCGTGCCAGCCATCAAGCCCTGTCTATCCTAATCCCATTTTCCAGCACTTGGTCCATAGCCTTGTATGCTATGGTGTTTCAAGTGCTCATCTAAATGCTTCTTGAATGTTGTGAGGATTCCTGCCTCTACCACACTTTCAGGCAGTGAGTTCCAGATTCCAACCACCCTCTGGGTGAAAAAGTTTTCCCTCAAATCCTCTCTAAATCTCCTGCCCTTACCTTAAAACTATGCCCCCTGGTTATTGGCCCCTCTACTAAGGGGAACATTTCCTTTCTATCTACCCTATCTATGCCCCTCATAATTTTGTACACCTCAATCAGGTCCCCTCTCAGCCTTCTCTGCTCTAAGGAAAACAACCCCAGCCTGTCCAGTCTCTCTTCATAGCTGAAGCGCTCCAGCCCAGGTAACATCCAGGTAATCTCCTCTGCACCCTCTCCAATGCAATCACATCCTTCCTATAGTGTGGTGACCAGAACTGCACACAGTATTCCAGCTGTGGCCTAACTAGCGTTTTGTACAGCTCCATCATAACATCCCTGCTCTTATATTCTATGCCTCGGCTAATGAAGGCAAGTATCCCATATGCCTTTTTAACCACCTTATCTACCTGTCCTGCTGCCTTCAGGGATCTACGTACATGCACACCAAGGTCCCTCTGATCCTCTGTCCTTCCTAGAGTCCTACCATTCATTGTGTATTCCCTTGCCTTGTTAGTCCTCCCAAAATTCATCACCTCACACTTTTCAGGGTTAAATTCCATTTGCCACTGTTCTGCCCATCTAACCAACCCATCTATATTGTCCTGTAGCCTGAGGCTTCCCTCCTCGCTATTTACCACTCCACCAATTTTCGTGTCACCTGCGAACTTACTGATCATACTTCCTACATTCATATCTAAATCATTAATGTACACTACAAACGGCAAAGGACCCAGCACCGATCCCTGCGGTACACCACTGGACACAGGTTTCCAGTCACAAAAACAACCTTCGACCAACACCCTCTGCCTCCTGCCACTAAGCCAATTTTGGATCCAATGTGCCAAGTTGCTATGGATCCCATGGGCTCTTACCTTCTTGACCAGTCTCCCATGCGGGACTTTGTCAAAGCCTTACTGAAGTCCATGTAGACCACATCAACTGCACTACCCTCATCCACACACCTAGTCACCCCCTCAAAAAAATTCAATCAAATTGGTCAGACATGATCTCCTCCGGACAAAACCATGCTGACTATCCTTGATTAATCCTTGCCTCTCCAAGTGGAGACTAATTCTGTCCCTCAGGATTTTTTCCAATAATTTCCCTACCATTGATGTTAGGCTCACTGGCCTGTAATTCCCTGGTTTATCCCTGTGGTAAACCACTGTTATACCTGTCTGTGTCTGTATGTGTATTCCACTAGGTACAGGTCTGGACATGCCTCGGCTGACTCCTCCCACTATTCCAGGTATATAAGTGACTACCTCCCAGTCCCTTAGTATTCTGGACGGGTCGACCACTCGAGACTAGACCTTCATTCTTTAGTTAATAAAAGCCTGGTTGTTACTCGCTCAACCTCAGTATTTTGAGTAATTGATGGCGCATCAATCCCTACTAACCCTTCTTGAATAATGGTACTACATTAGCTGTTCTCCAGTTCTGTGACACCTCCCCTGTGGCCAGAGAGGTTCTGAAAATTTGTGTCAGAGCCCCTGCAATCTCCTCCCTTGCCTCACATAGCAGCCTGGGATACATCTCGCCTGGGCCTGGGGATTTATCCACTTTTAAGCCTGTTAAAACAGTTAGTACCTCCTCCCTCTCAATACTAATTTGTTCAAGTATATCACAATCACCCTGCCTGATTTCTATGCCTACATCGTCCTTCTCCATAGTGAACACAGATGCAAAATATTCATTTAAAACCTCACCTACATCTTTTGGCTCTACACACAGATTGCCACTTTGGTCCCTAATGGGCCCTACTCTTTCCTTGGTTATCCTCTTGCCTTTAATATACTTATAAAACACCTTGGGATTTTCCTTTATTTTGCCCGCCAGTGTTTTTTCATGCCCCCTCTTTGCTCTCCTAATTTCTTTTTTAAGTACCCCCCTGCACTTTCTATACTCCTCTAGGCCTTCCACTGTTTTTAGTCCTTTGTATCTGCCAAAAGCCTCCCTTTTTTCCCTAATCCATTCTTGTATATCCCTCGACATCTCAGACATCCTGGGCTTGTTGGTCCCACCCTTGACCTTCACAGGAACATGTTGGCATTGTACTCTCTCTATTTCCTTTCTGAAAGACTCCCACTGCTCTGATGTGGACTTTCCTACAAGTAGCTGATCCCAGTCCACTTTGGCCAGATCCTGCCTTATCATATTAAAATCAGCCTTCCCCCAATTTAGAACCTTTATTTCCGGTCCATCTTTGTCCTTTTCCATGACTACCTTAAATCTCACCGAATTATGGTCACTGTCACCAAAATGCTCTCCTACTGACACTTCTACCACTTGCCCGGCTACATTCCCTAGAATTAGGTCCAGTATTGTCCCCTCTCTTGTAGGACTTTCTACATGCTGGCTCAAAAAGCACTTTAAGAATTCCACACCCTCTAAGCCTTTCACACTTTGTCTATCCCAGTTAATATTGGGGAAGTTGAAATCCCATACAATTATTACACTATTATTTCTACACTTCTCTTAGATTTGCCTACATATCTGTTCCTCTATCTCCCCCTGACTGTTTGGGGGCCTATAGTACACTCCCAGCAAAGTGCTTGCCCCCTTTTTGTTTTTAAGTTCTACCCATGTGGCTTCATTAGAGGAACCTGTTAAGATATCATCCCTCCTTACAGCAGTATTGACTCCTTGATTAATATTGCGACACCCCCTCTTTTACACCCCCCTCTGTCTCACCTGAAGATTCTATACCCCGGAATATTGAGCTGCCAGTCCTGCCCCTCCCTCAACCATGTCTCTGTGATAGCAACAATATCATACTCTTATGTGTTCATCAACACCTTCAATTCATCTACCTTACTTGCAAGACTCCTTGCATTAAAATTATTGCCATCCAGCCTTGCCATACTCACTTGTGCCGTTACATATTTGCTGTGCCTTCCAGGCTGACTTGTTATTTCCTCTATATTTGGCTTTGCATCACCCCCTACTATAGCTCCAGTCTGTATCCCATCCCCCTGCCAAGTTAGTTTAAACCCTCCCCAACAGTACTAGCAAACATCCCCGCAAGGATGTTGGTCCCGTTCCGGTTCAGGTGCAACCCGTCCAACTTGTACAGGTCCCACCTTCCCCAGAAGCAGACCCAGTCATCCAGGAAACTAAAGCCCTCCCTCCTGCACCAACTCTTCAGCCACGCATTCATTTGCTCTATCCTCCTATTCTTATACTCACTAGCACGTGGCACCGAGAATAATCCAGAGATTACAACCTTTGAGGTCCTGCCTTTTAATTTGCTACCTAGCTCCCTAAATTCTTGTTGCAGGACCTCATCCCTCTTTCTACCCATGTCGTTGGTACCAATGTGAACCACGACCTCTGACTGTTCGCCCTCCCCCTTCAGAATGCCCTGTAGCCGTTCAGTGACATCCTTGACCCTGGCACCAGGGAGGCAACATACCATCCTGGATTCACGTCTGTGGCCACAGAAACGTCTTTCTGTTCCCCTTACGATAGAATCCCCGATCACTATTGCTCTCCCACTCTTTTTCCTCCCCTCCTGTGCAGCTGAGACACTTGTAGTGTCACGGACTTGGCTCTTGCTGCATTCCCCTGAGAAACCATCTCCCCCATCAGTATCCAAAACGGAAAATCTGTCAGAGAGGGAGATGGACCCAGGGGACTTCTGCACTACCTTCCTAGTTCTTTTACTCTGTCTGGCGGTCACCCATTCCCTGTCTGCCTGTGCACTCTTTACCTGCGATGTGACCACCTTGTTAAACATGCTATCCACGAAGATCTCAGCTTCGCGGATGCTCCACAGTGACTCCAGCCGCAGCTCCAGCTGCAAAACGCGGATTTCGAGTAGCTGCAGCTGGAGACACTTCCTGCACATGTGTTCACCCTGGACACCTAAAGTGTCCCTGACTTCCAACATAGCACAGGAGGAGCACTCCACACTGCCGAGCTGCCCTGCCATGTCCTACCCTTAATTTACTCCCTTTAAATTAAAAAATATTAAATACACTAGGGACCTTACTTCCCTTTTAAACACTACTTACTCTAAACTAGAGACCTTACTTTTACTTTAATGATTGGAATGTAGAAATATTCACCGCTGGTTCTCTGTCCCCTCTTGTGCAGCTTTTTAGCTCCTGCTCTCCTGGAAGCTGACAAAGATGGAAAAAGAAAGGAACACCTCCCTCCTAGTGTGCTAAAATATAACAAGACGTGGTAGCTGACAATACATAAGCTGTACAAGAAGATCAATAATAAAGGCCTCAGATGACAAGAAGGGGCTTTTTACAACAACAATCTACATTTATTAGCAGCTTTATCTTAGTTAAACATACTAAAGCACTTTACATTTAGGAGTCAGAAGTGAGCAGGAGTAGGAGCGGAGTTATGGGAGGTTCATGAATGTGCAGTCAAAGAGACAGTTTTTGTAAAAAGCATTTCAAGGTAGGGTTGGGCAATGGGGCTTAGAAAGAGATTTCCAGACTTCAGGGATAAGATGACTGAGGGCTCTGCCACTGATAGTGGAGTGAAGGAACATGACCCTTAAAAAGAGGCGATCATTATCAAGTAGCATTTAAGATAATAAAGGAAAGAATGATAACTAGGCCTTACCTCCTTTTTGGAGGGATGATGGCTAACACTAGGGTGCGATTTTGCCAGCCCTGGGGAGGCGGGATTGGAGGCGGGACTGCCGGGAAAATGGCAGAATCTGGGGATGGGTACCCATCCTGCCCCCCAACCCGCCTCCATGCCATCTTCCCAGGAGGCGGGTAGCCGACCCGCGCCGGATCCTGTCTCCTTGAGGTGGGAAGGGGATTAGTGCCAATTAACTGCCTGTTAACAGGTAGTTAATAGGCAGTTTTTTGGAGAATCCCTATTTTAAGCCCTGAAGTGTGGGCTTCCCGAAGGCTCCGAACCTTGCCAGGGTTAGCAAGGTGAGCCGTGGGTCTGCGGGGGTTGGAGGTGTCTTGTTTTACACACTTTGTATAAAAAATAATAAATTGCAGGACAACGGATTATTACAGTTTAACTCTTTTATTAAACATTAGGTCTGTGATCTTACTCATAGCAGCACCAGTGGGGAAAGCTTGGCATTAGGACCCGTAGCCTGGGTCTTCAAAACAATAGTAGTCCTTACAGATGCCTGCAGGCCAATGACAACTCAGCATGTGATCACATGTGAATATAATAGGTATTCCTTACAGATGCCTGCGGGCCAATGATAATTCAATATGCAAATGTTACATCCCCTTTCTTTTAAAAGAAAAATGTTATGCATTACTTTTAAACCTTTCTTCTACATAATGTTCTCGGTAGCATAAACATAAGTAAACTCAGCATTTAACTAGCACTGAAAACATCTCAACGTTTCAATAACGATGTACAGCTTTTTTTTGGGGCAGCGATCCGCCTACACCCTTTGACAGTTCACAAGTCAAGGATAACTCTAGGCTTGACCTCTCGTCCCGACCTTGTGTGGTATGAAACTGAGCATGCTCCTGAATCGGTCAACAATTCAGGTTCAGGTTTAGGTTCAGGTAAGTATGATGTGTTTTGTGTATTGCTCTGTTCATCACACTCTGTTGAACTGATCCTCTCGTCGGAATGACGGTGTTGTTCCTTGGTGTTCAGGAGGTGCCTGCGATTGCGGCAGTACACCTGTCCTTCTGGGGTGCGGACGTGATACAATCGCTCAGTGTCAGCTGGCTGGATGACGACTGCTGGCTTCCAGTAGTCATGCTCCTGGATTCTGATGGATTCTCCATTGTGCAGCGGTGGCAGTAGTCTAGCTGACCTGTCATAGTATCTCTTTTGGTGTTGCTGTCTCTGTACACGTTTTGCATGCACTTGCTTGCAGCTGACGACCTCTGGCTGCAGCTGCTGGTTGGTGCTTGGAAGGATTGAGTGAAGTCTGCGGCTCATCAACAGCTGTGCTGGTGACTTGAAGTTGTCAACCGGAGTGTTGCGGTACTCAAGGAGACTGATGTAGGGGTCTCTTTTGTCTGCTTTGGCTTTGTCCATGAGTGTTTTTGCAATCTGGACAGTTTTTTCAGCAAGGCCATTACTTTGAGGGTAATGTGGGCTTGATGTCACATGTGTGAAATCCCATGCCTTGGCAAATGACTCGAACTCTTTTGATTTGTATTGGGGCCACTGTCTGAGACTAAAGTCTCTACCATGCCATGCCTGGCAAAGGCTGCCTTTAGCTTGTGGATCACAGCTGCAGATGTGGTGCTGTGAAGCTTGTCCAGTTCAAAAAATCTGCTGTAGTAATCAACAGTCACTATGTAGTCCTCGTTGTTCCATGTGAACAGATCTGTTGCCGCGACCTGCTAGGGTCTGTCTGGAAAACGGTGAGGTATCATGGGTTCTTTGACATTTGATGGGCGGCATTCTAGACAAATGGAACATTTTCCGACAATGTCCTCAATGTGTTTGCACATTCCGGGCCAAAACATAATGTCACGTGCTCTTTGTTTGCATTTTTCCATGACCATATGTCCAGCATGAATTTTTGTCAACATCTCTTCTCTGAGACTGGTAGGAATGATGATTTTCTCCCCTTTGAAGATGATTCTGTTGATTTGTGACAGTTCGTCTCTGTGGTTCCAGAATTCAGATATGCTCTGAGGGCATTTCCTCCTTTCCTCAGGCCATCCTCCATGTATGACTTTGCTCAGCAGTGTGAGTTGTGCATCTTTCTGTGTTCCTGCTCGGATCTCCTTCAGTTTTGAGTCACTCACAGGTAAGCTGTTGTACACCATGTGCACCTGCACATCCATGCCTTCACTGAGGCTGCTGTCCTGGTAGCTAAGAGACTTTCTGGAGAGTGTGTCTGCGACAGGAATGTCTTTGCCTGGACGGTGAATGATTGTGAAGTTGTACTTCTGTAGCTGAAGGATCATTCTCTGTAGCCTTGGTGGGGCTGCGGCTAGTGGTTTCCTCATGATTGACTTGAGGGGCTTGTGGTCGGATTCCACAATGACTTGTCAGCCATAGATGTACTGGTGGAAACGCTTACAACCAAACAGAATTGCATATAACTCTTTCTCGATTTGAGCATAGTTGATTTCACTGTCTGTGAGAGATCTGGAAGCGTAGCCGATGGGCTTTCCTTCTTGCAGTAATACTGCGCCTAGTCCGTACTTTGATGCATCCACTTGTAGTCTGAGCTCTTTGTTGGGGTCGAAGTAGGCAAGAACTGGTTCTCTGGTGATTAGGTCTTTCATTTTCTGAAATGCTGTGTCATGTTGTTTGTCCCACAGGAACTCATTGGATTGTTTGAGCAACTGACGCATGGGTGCGTTGATTTCGGAGAGGCTCGGGGCAAACTTGGCTAAGTAGTTAACCATGCCTAGTACTGTCTCTAGCTCTGCGCGGTTCTTCGGCGGCTCCATCTTCTTGATGGCGGAGATTTTCTCTGGATCCGGCTTAATGCCATCAGTTGAGAGGCGATGCCCGAAATAACTGATCTCCCTGGATCTGTTTATGCTTTTCTCGGGGTTGAGCCGGATACCTTTCTCCCGTGATCTTTGTAGCATCGCACGGAGGTTCCTGTCATGGTCCTCTCTACTCCTGCCATAGATGAGGATGTCGTCTACGATTGCGACTACTCCGTCGAGGCCTTCCTAGGTTTCGTCGATTTCCTGCTGGAATTCATCCTGAGCTGAGATAAGACCAAATGGTAAATGCAGAAATCGGTAGCGTCCAAATGGTGTATTGAACGTTGTTAGCTTAGATGATTCTTCCGTGAGCTTGATAGTCCAGTATCCTGATCGTGCGTCCATTACACTGAAGTAACGTGCTCCCACTAGCCTGGGTGTGATGTCATCTAGCGTTGGTAGAGGGTAGTGAGGGCGTTTGAAAGCCTTGTTCAAATCTCTGGGGTCGAGACAGACTCTGAGCTTGCCTGTACGTGGTTTCTCAACCACTACTAATGCGTTGACCCACTCTGTCAGTTCTGTTTCCTGGACGATGATTTCTGTATTCTCCATGCTCTGCAGCTCCTCCTTCAGGTGACTATGTAGAGCAAGGGGTATCCTTCTCGGTGGGCAAACCACAGGGGTTGCTGCTGGGTCAAGGTGAATAGTGCATTCACCTGGGAATAGTCCGATTCCTTTGAAAACGTCAGCAAACTCCTCCATGACTGTCTGCTTCTCAACTGGTGCTGTCAATGATAGCACTAGCTTGACGAGGTCCATGTCTAAACATGCCTTTAGACCTAGCACTGGAGGTGCTCGAGTGTCAACAATGTAAAAGTCCAACATCATGTCGCTTTCTTTGTACTTGCATTTCATCACACATGTGCCTTTTACAATGAGCTGCTTACCCCCATAGCTGGTCAGTCTGCATGAGGTGGGCTGTAGCTCATACTGATCCTTCAAGCTGTGATACTCATTCAGAGGAATTACATTAACCTGAGCTCCAGTGTCTAGTTTAAACTTAAGCCCTGTGCCCTGTTTTCCTATCTCAATATCTGCAAAGGCTTGCTCAGTCTCTGAAATCTGTTTTTTCTGTGACACAGAATCAATAAACAGTTCCTCTGCATTTGCCTCTCTATCTGGCATTTGGCTGTCACGCACTGTGTGTACTGCTCTTCCAAAAACAGTCCTGCACACTTTAGCAAAGTGGTTCCGTTTACCACATTTAGCACATTGCCTTCCTTTGGCAGGGCAATGCTCCTTTTCTCCATGCACCTTGTTTCCACAATATCCACAGTTTTTGAAGCGTTTTATGTCTGTGTCGCTCATTTTTAGAACTCTCTGTTCTTTCTGTTCTGAAACACGCTCTCTGGGTGGTGTTCTTTGGTGTGTGTCTATTAACTGCGTGCACTTTCGTGGTGCCGGTTATGGTTTTCAACTGTGCTTGGGCTATCTCGTGCGATCTAGCCATGTCCATAGCTTTGTCCAGTGTTAGTCCGGACCCAACATTCAAAAGTTTCTCTCTCACTTTAGCTGAATGTATTCCAAACACGATGCGGTCTCTGACCATCTCATCTTTATCTGCATATGCACAGTCTTTTACCAGCAGTTTTAACTCAGCCACGAACTGTTCGAACGACTCACTAGCTCCTTGTACTTTCTCCTGAAACTTGTACCTAGCGAATATCGTATTTGTCTTGGGCATCACATATGATTCAAAACGGTCAAAATAACTTTTCAGTACCTTTGCTTCATCCGCGGTAAGAGACCATGTGTTAAAAATGTCTCTCCCTTTTTCTCCGATCCACAGGAGTAGGTAGCTGCATCTTTCTTCCTCCCCTTTGCTTTTCAGCAAACCCGAGAACATCAACTCCACGTGTTGCTTGAACTTGCGCCATTCTCCAGGTAAGTTCAAAGATTCCCAATCCATTCGAGGCAAGGGAGCTCCAACGATGTCCATTTACAATCCCTCTTCTGACACCATGTCTTGTTTTACATAGTTTGTATAAAAAATAATAAATGGCAGGACAACGGAGTATTACAGTTTAACTCTTTTATTAAACATTAGGTCTATGACCTTACTCATAGCAGCACCAGTGGGGAAAGCATGGCATTAGGACACCTAGCCTGGGTCTTCAAAACAATAGTAGTCCTTACAGATGCCTGCAGGCCAATGACAACTCAGCATGTGATCACATGTGAATATAATAGGTATTCCTTACAGATGCCTGCGGGCCAATGATAATTCAATATGCAAATGTTACAGGAGGGGCCGAGATGTCCGGTGTGCAGGTGAGTGATGGGTGCATGTGTGCAGAGGTAAGTGTGTGAGGTGTGTGTAAAGTGTTTTAATAAGTTTTACTTACCTTTACTTCCTGCAGGCCTCCTCCCTTCAGGTCTCAGGAGTCCCTCAGCTCACCGGCACAGAAGGCAGAATGGCCGCTGAACTGTCAAAAGCTGCAGCCTTCCGCTTTCTGGTCAGGAAGGTTTTCTAATTGAGTCTTGAGTAAAGACACAACTTAGAAGACAGATTATCAGTGTTTGAGACAGCTTCACAGAGCTGGCAAACGATGACAATTCATCTATCAATAGCTCTTGACAGATAAAACGTCACTTGCTGAAATCACCAGTAACCGGCTTTCCCTTAATTGGCCTGCTAAGCCCGCTGGGCGGGCTTAATACGGTCAATCAAGGGAAAATAGCGTGGTTGGCCACAAGTCGATGGAGGCAGGACTAAAACCCGACAAGTGGGAGTCCCACCTCCAAAAGCTCCCCACTGAGAAAATCCAGCCCTCCAGTATCCTTTAGTAACATTTCCTTTCTGCCTACACGGGTGATGATGAAGGGTTGCACATGAATTGCTAACCTATCATTTTCTTTCTGGTGCTGATTGACCTATTTTCCAAAATGTTATATTTTTCCTTATATTTCTCGTGTTCTTCGTTTCCTTTATCCCTGAATATTGTCTAATGAGATTTCTTTCATTGTGTTTGCAGAGTCCCAGCTGAGCTCAGATCAGGAGCAGAGCCCAGGAGCAGAGGGTGAGAGCCCAACCCAACATACAGCCTGTTCCTACAGCTCTCCCACAGAACTCACTTCTAACTCCACCTCATCTCTCCCAACCTCCTCCATGGATGAGATTCAGATGGAATTACAATGTGCCGATCTTTGGAAAAGATTTCATGACATTGGCACCGAAATGATTATTACCAAAGCTGGAAGGTACCAAACAAGATTTTCTTTTGATCATTTAAATATGTGCCATTTGAGTAGACCTCAGCCTGAAGCCCTACTTCAAGGCTTAATTTTCCCAATGATATTCAGGCTAAACTACCAAGTTCCTCCTTACATAATTTCCAGTTTTTCTAGAACTGTACCTCTTGTCTCCTATCACTCAACGTTTGCTGACCGCTGTTGGCTCCCCAACCCACAGAGCATTGATTTAAAAATTTTTGTTTTTAAATTGGTCCGTGGCCTCTCTTTACCCTTCCTCATCAATCTTCTGCAGCCTTATGTTCATCATGCAGCCTTTGCTCTTCTGACTCTGGACTGCTCTTTGTGTCCCCCTCCTTCTGCTCCACTGTCGGCAGCAAAGCCTTTAGTCACCACATCCCTACACTCTGAAATTCCCTCCCTAAATTCCTCCTAGTAACCTGTTTCCCCGCTTTCAAAAGCCTCCGTAAAACCTACCTTTTTGTCTGTTCTTCTGGTTACTTTCTGTAATTTCTCTCACCTTCTGCTTGCTGAGCTCCAATTTCCTGTAAAGTGGGTTGGAATGTTGTTAAAGGTGCTGCATAAGTGTGCGTTGTTGTTGCTGCAAATAGCTTCAGCATGCTATGTTAGGGAGCTATGGTTCCCACTCTTGATTACCATCTAGTAAGCACTGTTGTAAGTGTATGTGTCTGGAGATAGCGAGTGAGGATAGGATTAGGTTGGGTTGTGATCCATTCCACAATCGAATCACCTGCTAACACTCACTGTAAATGTTGGCCATTGGGCAGGGTAACAGAAGGCCACAGTGCCTGTTGAGCTGTACCCCAGCAAGGAATCCATGTCTTTAGGACAGGAGAGAAGAGAAAAGTTCAAATGGCGATTTTCTGACTGGGGGCGCGTTGGAGGCGGGACTGCTGCTTGACGGGTCATTGTCCCGCCTCCATCGATTTGTGACCAACCCACACTATTTTCCCTTGATTGACCTTGCAGGCTTAGCAGGCCAATTAAGGGAAAGCCGGTTGCAGAGCACGTCACGTAAAAAATTTTTGACAGTAAATTGTCATTGTTTGACAGCTCTGTAAAGCTGTCAAACAGTGACATTCTCTGCAGTTTGCTGAGGTCTTGCATACAAGACCCCATCAAACTTCTTTCTTTAACAGAAATTAGATGTTTGTTGCATCTGAGAATGCAATGGCCATCTCTCATCTGCAACACGGCGGTCCGAGACTCTCCGCATACACACCGACTGAAGCCTGCAGGAAGAAACAAAGGTAAGTACACTTTTAAAAACAGTGTGCACTTACCTCAGAGACTCACCTCTACACTCTTGCACCCATCACTTAACTCCACAGCACGCTTTTGCACCACCCCGATGCCCGCAGACCCAGTACTCGCCTCGCTGAGCTGGTGGGTTTTGGAGCCTTCGGGAAGCCCGCACTTGTGAGGGTAAAAAGGAGATAATCCTATTTTCTGCCTGTTAACTACCCGTTAACAGGCAGTTAATAGGCTTTAATCCCTTCCCGCCTTCAAGGAGACGGAACCCAGCGCGGGACGACTACCCGCCTCCTGGGAAGATGATATGGAGGCGGGTTGGGGCCGGGTTGTGCAACCGCCCCCAAATTCTGCCATTTTCCTGGCAGTCCCGCCTCCATACCCGCCTCCCCAGGGTTGGCAAAATCACCTCAAACAGTTGAAAATGTTTACCTTTTGTTAGACTTATTGCATTCTTAGAATTATAGTACATTACATATTTTTCAAGAAATACCCTTGGTTTCCCCCGTGGCCCCCACCCCCTCCGACCCCCCCACCACCCTTTCTACATGGAAGACTTCATGTGAATTTAGCAGCCTAGCCAAGAATTAACAAAACTTGGATTCATGAGATTTGAAGCTGCCAACATCTGGTTAGGAATACAGGGATTGAAAAGGAAACTATTCAAATCATAGTTCCTAGGAATTAAATTGTTGAAATAATTTACTTAACCTTTTCCCCCAATATTTAAATTTTTGGAGATGATTTATTAATAGAAATGTTGATCTGAGTTTTATGGCTTTATTTTTTGGCTTAAGCCTTTTGGAGGCTGTGTTTTAAAAGTCCACAGACTGCGATCCTGGTTGTTACGCTGGGATGGCACCCGCCTGCGCCCTCCAGCACTGATCGCACCACAGTTTGCAGGGTCTGTAGGAGGACCCCTCATTTGCATTGGATCAGTGGGTGCCCACGTCACAATGTGTGAAGCTTTGGTGCCCGTGTGCCCCATGCAGCTGGAAAATACCCCGCCTGTCTGCCACTGGGTGACTGCCAAAGCCTTCCTCCTCCCTAATACTCCAGCCATCTCCTCTTCAGCCCCCTGTGTAAAGTTTATGGCAAAAAATAAATTTGTACCTTTCTTCAGGAGTCCAGGCTGTTTCCCTTGTCTGAACTGATACCACCGCACCTACCCCCCCCGCCCCCAACCACCCCCACCTCTGCCCCTCCTACCCCCGCCAATTCGGGGCCAGTGTGTATTCCTTCTGGGTTAGGTGTTAGGATTTCCCAAGTAATGCTCTTTTCACAAAGTATTACTTCTCTACAGTATTTTCCTCAGCAAAACTTAAAGGATTAAACCCAGTTCAAATAAGGCACTCTCCTGAGTCAGGGAGTGTGTGCACATGCATCTGCATTCTGCAATAAATCTCTCATCTATGTTAATCCTATTCACCGATTCCATTGATTAAACTGTGTTGCTTTATTTTTTATTCTGAAACTTTCTTTTTCATGAATTGAACTCCTTCTCTCAATGTGCACTTATTTAATTCTCCTCTATAAAACTCCAATCCCACCAACATGATGCACCATTCCAAGACCGAAAGATTTGGCAGGTGACCTGCTCCCAGACCACTGTTTATGGAGCTCTTCAGCTGCTAGGAAAAGTATCAGGGAACTTTGAGTTGACTTGGCCCCTGATTGTACAGCCCTGTCCAGACGGCTCAGCTGAAATTAGGAATAAATAAGGAATCACTGACAAGGCAGATCTACCATTCTGTGTAATAACCTGTTAGTGCTCCATCATGTTGCACCACCCCCCCAAGCATCATACAGGCCCTCGCCAAAAAAAACCTCCATGAACCTGATGGAACAACTTTCATCTTGCAAGTAAACAATTTGAACATGGAATTATTCTGAAAATGTTTTCAAACGAGTCAGTGAAATATAACTGGAAAAGGATTGTGAAACAAATCACACAGATGTTACTGACCATGTCAAGGAATCATTTTCAGAATCTTACCCTGCACTGATTTCATTCAGAACTAAATATAAGCGTATAACATTGAAAAGTTTAAAGGGGAAGGAAATCCCTGGGGCAGTCAAAGTTAATAAAAATAGGCCTTTAATTCCCCTCCCTAAACTGTTTCTGCCATATAATTTCACTTTCACTTATTCCCTTGTTGAAATTTTTTTTGACTGAGGGCAAAGGCGAAAATGCAAACTGGCATTAAATTTCATTACAATGAATTCTGAGCACACAACTCTCCTGCATTATGCATTTATGTCACCACTTATTCTGTGCTCGACAGGCCATATGTAAAATGACTGGAACTCAAAAACCCTTTGAAAGTGAATTTGAATCTGTACAAGAATGGACAGCTTGCAAATCAGGTTCAAACAGAATTAACCCTTCTTGGACTCACCGCCTTTCAATTACATAGAAATAAGTTTCCCTTTGCATACTTCTCTAAGGTGCAGAAACATAATGTTGGCTATTACCAAATACAAGGAAACGCCATGGGGCTGGATTGTTCCAACCTCGGCGGGTCCGTGGCAGGCGATGTCGGTGGCATGTGGGGACCCCGCATCTGTGTCGATCCCGGCCTCCAACAAGATATTCCGCTGATGAGGCTTGTTAAGCCCGCCCTGCGAGGTTCCCGGCCAACTAATAGGAAGCGGGTCTGATGATGTCATTTGATGATGCCGTCATCAGCCGGTTTCCTTAAAGGGACCATGTTCACAATCATTTTGACAGTTGTGCTGTCAGTGTTCTGCAGCATTGAGGTGCTGCAAACACTGACAAGCACTGCACAAAGGTGCACGGCTGCACCCAGGCTCTCCCATTACTCCCTCCATATGCTTATGGATGGAGTCACAGCATGCAGGGAGGTTCTCCCAATGCACCTCCCCAGGAGACCAACACAGCCTGGTTGCACATTGCACAGGAGGGCACAAGCAGGGATGTCGTCAGGAGTCCCTGGCTGCAGTGGCGCAAACCTTTCAATGATCTCAGTAGATCACAAAATGTTACTGCAATGCCACACTCAGCCTCATCCTGCTGTGCCACTCATCACATCCCCATCACTCTGCCTTCCCTAACCTACTCCTGCACATCTTTACTCACACCAACTTACCTTACACTGCCACCCATCCCTCTCTATCTACATTATCACTTCCCCATCTCACTAGCCACCCTCACACTCACCCTCATCCTCGTCCAATCATTCAAACTAACAACACACAAAGGTAGGCACTTTGCGCTCTTGGACAGATTTGTGTGCACCTTTGGGAAGTGTCTTAGTGAGTTCCAGTGAATGGTGAGACATAACTTCCCCCCCCCCCACGATGGTGCTGAGTGTGAAAGGAATGGCTTGGACATTGTAGGAATGCTTTATGGTGCTGGTGTGGGGTGGTGCCAACCTGGCGCATCATGTTGCAGCCAGGGTGTACAGCATCAAGTGAAGTAAATCTGGCCATGGTGAGGCCATTGCTGGCGACCCGGGCAACAATGTGCACACGTGATGATGTCCTGTGTTCAGTGCAGCATCAGGTGATTGCGGAGAAGGTTGGTGTGGATGTTAGTGCTGCTGGTGTGCCCAGTGATGCTGGTGTTGGGATTCTGAGGACCAAGGTGAGATTTTTTCAAGGGCACCGATGCTGATGGAATAGATGGCAGGTGAGATTGAGATGACAGAAGTAATCTGTCAATGTTGAGATAGGTTGTTCCAAGGAGGTGAGATTACTCCAAACACTTCAAAAGTGCATAAAGCTCAAAAGTGGGTTCCAAATCATTAATGCTCCAGCTTCTAAGATTGGGAAGTGAACAGCTGTGAAATGGTAGGTTTTATACCACTTTTGCAGCTTTCACCTATTCACAGCAATCCACAGTCATTGAGAACCCGACATACTTACCTGACGTGATAGCTGCTCTCCAGGAACCTCATTGAAAACCTGGGAAAATGGTAAGTACATAGGAAAATGGTTCTTAACTACCTTTTAAGAAGCTTTTAACAATCTAAACTGGCTGATCCGCAGCTTGGTGTCAGGTCTGTTCAGGGATGACAGACCCGACATTTGGGAAACTGACCAGGAGGCGGGTTTACAGCGGAATACCGACCCGCTGTCAATCTTTGTGATTTTGACAGCGGACCCACCTCCAAACCTGCACTTTGAGCGCGGCAAAATTCTGCCCCATATAAATTCAATTTTCCTATTATATGCTCTAGAATAAATGAAAACAATTGCTCTTCACTTTTCCTATTGTTTTATCTCTGATTTGCACCCTATTTCTTTTCTCTCCCAGGATTTGCTTGTTACATATAGTTTCCTTTATCCAGGATACACTGTGTTTATGTTGTTGAATATGTCGTAATTTATAAAGGCCAAATGGATTAATAACTGGGATGAATTAAGTCATGCCGAAACACTAGACCCATTTACACTTGCCCAATAGTTCAGAATATTCCTGGTGTCAGCTCGGGATAAATCAAAACAGAACATTCAGAACCAAGGCAAGTTTACTCATTGAAGCGGACTTATTGGTTATCTGTAGGAATAATTAGCAAAGCTGACAGCCTGCTATTTTGATTCAGCATTGTGAAGCTTCAAATGGAGCCGTACTATTGAGCTGGAACTGGTCAAGAATTGATTAAAAACAACTATTACCGTTATGGGGTTCGGAGCTTTGAATAACAGCTAGCGACCAAAAGCATGTAATTTTGATTTTTACTGGATGCTACACCTCGGGTTGTATATAATAGCCAAACTCTATAACCTAGCTATAGACTAGAGGATGAGCTAACATCCATAAATTTCTCGCACACTAAGGTTTAAGGATATGATGAGAGAAACTAGATGTTTCCCTACTGCCAGAGGGGTAACCATGAGTTAGTGGGGACATTGAGCAATTCTAAGATTTGAGCGGGGGGAGAGGAGGACAAAACATATACCAAAAAAGTTTGGTGGGGGAACACCTCCCCCTCTTTCCCTCTCAGCGGTCTGTGCAGGCCTAAAGAAAAGAAGGGGAAATGGAGGAGTCAACTCCCAGAATGCTCTTATGCATCTACTGCACTGGTAATTAGCAATCTGTTTGTGCTCCTGGTCAGGGAATGGTAATGACTTGATGGGGCTTAAAAGGCAAAGGGGAATATATAACCTATGAATGAATTAATTAATTACATTAGAAAACATGGTTAATTTTATTCACAGGCGAATGTTCCCAGCAATGAGAGTGAAGGTCACAGGGCTGGATCCTCATCAGCAATACTACATAGCAATGGATATCATCCCTGTCGATAACAAGAGATACCGGTATGTTCCACAGTACTTGGGCCATTTCAGTTTAATTGTATGGATATCTTTAATTTCAGTACAAAAATTTGGGTTTCAATCTGGTTATTCCATGATCATTTGATAATGTAGATACCGAAGGATATACTTTCGAAGGAGAACTACAACAAGAACATTGTCTATGTTAAATTAGTTCCCACATATCTTAATGAAGCATTTCTGTTTTATAGGGTTGGCTTTCATTGTTTGCTCCTCTAAGATGTTTCCATACGATTGTCAAACTAAAACATGTCTAATATGTGAATAGTCATTGAATAATTCACTGTAATAGTCAAAATGAAACATCACTTCAAACTTATATCTGATGTAATTTGTTAATTGATTTGGCACATGTTTTGTTGAACTAATTTTAGCTTGGTTTACTATGATGTACTTGAAGTTTCCTATACCAAAAGGTGACATAATTTACAAAGGATCTCTGGGTTCCTGCAGTTGTCTGGCTGAAACTTCAATTCTGTCCTGCACATGAGGGCCTGCATATATGAGCAGAGCTCCTCATCCAGCAATTAAAATTGAAATGTTTATGATGTGTGGGCAGCAGCATCAGAATTCTGTAAACAATGAAGCTAGCCTTGAATACATTTTACACAAGGTTCAACATCATGTGGAACTAACACTTCAGCCTCAATTTTACAAGCATTCACTGGCAGCACAGAGCCTTGTTTGTGGCATGTGCAGGTTGTAACAATGGACATTCCATCGTGTGCCCTCACAAGTTTTGGGGCAGAAAGGGGGCTACACTACAAGCAAGCACAGGCTACATTTAAATATCAAAGTAGTCAAATTAAGACCCACTCAGAATTTCACAACAGTGGACAAGGCTCTGCCCTCAGCATGCATCTTGCCTGTATAAAATGGGTACCTGTCTGCCTTTGACTAATTCCTAAAGCAAGGCTTCTGGTGTTTCAGTTAGTTTTGGAGTGTCATTTTCTTTGGTAGTGAACATTTATTTACTTTTACATTTGAAGATCTTGCAGACTATATCCCCCTTGTGCATTGGTGCCTTTTTGCTAAAGTTGTCAGTTTGCTAAGTAAAAATTTCCTGAGGTATTGACAATTGTAGTACAAATTGCAGTTAACCAATCTGAAAGGATTGAAATACCTTTGGCTATTCCCATACTGCTGAATGATTGGATAAAGGCAATGAATTCATGAGGAAAATATCTTCAGGGTCAACACCTCAGGCTGCTGTTAATACCTAATGGCCTATCTTTACAGACCACATTACTGCTATCTGGGTATATCAGAGGAGACCTGTTTTCACCACCTCCATGTCTCTGAGAGACAGCTCCATGACACTTTTATTATGCAGTATTCCACAATGCCTATCTTATTTGAATGAATAGTTGACTTTTGGAGAACCAGGGCTACCTTTTGCATCCATGACTCATGACCCAAATTAGAAACCCCCATCCTGAAGAAGAGCACACATAAAGTGAGATCCATACAAGTTACTGTCAAGCATATGATAGGAATTTCAAGCAACAATCATCATATTTAAAATTCTCATCTTCATCTTCAAGTCACGCCATAGCCTTGCCCCTCCCAATCCTTGTAACCACCTCCAGCCATATAACCTACCGAGAACTCTGTGTTCCTCGAACTCTGGCCTCTTACGCATGCTCCACGCTTTTTGCCCCACCATTGGTGGCCGTACCTTCAGCTGTGTAGACCTTAACCTCTGGAATTCCCTTCATAAACCTCTCCACCTCTCTCTCCACCTTTAACACCCTCCTTGAAAGCTACCTCTTTGACCAAGCTTTTAGTCACCCCATCTAATTTCTCTTTCTTTGGCTCAGTGTCAAATTTTGTTTGATTACGCTCCTGTGAAACACCTTGGGACATTTTCCTACATTAAAGGCACGATATAAATGCAAATTGTCACTGTGAGGACTATGAAGGTGAGCCAGTGTGAAAAAACAATAAATGGAGGATATTTGCTGGGTAGTGTTACCACATCTCCAAACTCGCCCTTGCCGATCCTCTCCACAGATTCATGGCTGTAAAGGGCCATCACCATCTCCTTATAATGGGTGAGCTGTTTCAGCATAGTTTGTTCATTGCCTGCCTTGTTTCTCTCTTGGTGGTTGTGTGCCACCTTGACCTGTAAGCAAAACACATTTAGGAAGATACGTATATGGGATCTTGGGCTTCATAAATAGAGGTATTGAGTACAAAAGTAGAGAAGTTATGCTGAACCTTTATAAAGCGCTGGTTAGGCCACAACTGGAGTATTGTGTCCAGTTCTGGTCACCACACTTTAGGAAGGATGTGAAGGCACTTGAGAGGGTGCAGAGGAGATTTACCAGAATGGTTCCGGGGATGAGGGATCTTAGCTACAAGGACAGGTTGGAGAAGCTGGATTTGTTTTCATTAGAGCAAAGGAGGTTGAGGGGTGATTTGATAGAGGTGTACAGATTATGACGGGTTTGGATAGGCTAGACGGGGAAAGGCTGTTCCCACTAGTTGATGGTACAAGGACTAGGGGACACAGATTTAAATTTTGGGCAAGAGATGCAGGGGGATATGAGGAAAAGCTTTTTTACTCAGCGAGTGGTGAAGACCTGGAACTCGCTGCTGACGGAAGTGATGGAAGCGGAGACACTCAATGTTTTCAATGGGAGAGTGGGTAGGCACTTGAGGGAAATAAACTTGCAAGGCTACGGGGATAGAGCGGGGGAATGGGACTGACTGGATTGCTCTACTGTGAGCTGGCACAGACTCGATGGGCCGAATGTCCTCCTTTTGTGCCGTTATTCTATGACTATGACTCTATGATTATGACTACGTGGTGCACGACCAGCGTGGAGCCCGTGGGCCAGTTGTCCAATACAGAAGCTGAGCTGAAATTCATTCTTAAGTGGCTCTAAACAAGCCACTAATTACCTGAATTGGGTCCCCTGCAGTGAACCCGCCGCTGCGTGTCAGGTCTGCTCAGCGCTGACAGACCCGACATTGAGGAAAGGCGTGTGGCGGTGGGTTCACAACGGGGTCCTGACCCACTGGGGAAAAAACACATTCCCACCCGACCCCCCACCGATTGTGCCCGCAGATCCCCTGCTAAATCCAGCCCACTGGCTTCAGTTTTCCCAATATTTAGTTGGAGGAAATTTCTGCTCATACAGAACTGGATGTCAGACAAGCGGTCTGACAATTTCAAGCCAGTGGAGGGGTCGAGAGGGGTGGTGGCGAGGTAGAACTGGGTGTCATCAGCGTACATGTGGAAAGTGAAGCTGTGTTTTCAGATGATGTGATCGAGGGGCAACATGTAGATGAGAAATAGGAGGGGCCCAGGATAGATCGCTGGGGACAACAGAGGTCATGATCCGGGAGTGGGAAGAGAAGTCATTGCAGGTGGTTCTCTGGCTACAATTAGATAGATCAGAATGGAACCAGGCGAGTGCAGTCTCACCCAGCTGGACGACGGCGGAGAGACGTTGGAGGAAGATGGAGTGGTCAATCGTGTCAAAGGCTGCAGACAGCTCGAGAAGGACGAGGAGGGATAGTTTACCTTTGTGACAGTCACATAGGATGTCATTTGTGACTTTGCTAAGAGCGGTTTCAGTGCTTGTGTGTGCGAGGGTGTGTGTGTGTATGTGTGAGTGTAAGTAAGTGTGTTTACACTCTTCCAGTCACACAGCCGCGGAACCCGCACCATTTGAAGATCGACCGACAGTTGCAACAACAGGATATCTATTTATTTACAATTCTTGAATTTACATATTTACAAGTCATGTTGGAAAATTGCTCAGTTTGATTCAAAGATGAGGAGGTGGAGGACGATCAGGGTTTTGTGTTTAGGCTTCATTCTGACAGCAACAGCAGCAGTTCCTTATGCAGCTGTTCCACCAGGTGAGCCTCTGGGCAGATCGGACACATTCTGAGTGCTGGAGAAGTAAAGTTGAAAAGGCCGCTGCATGTGCTCGGAGCTGCTCCTGGGGGTTGTGGAGGAAGGACTGGCAATCCATGGTGTAGGAAGTGATTCTGTTGGGGAAATCTTCAACCAACTGTCGTGAAAGGTCCCTTAGGAGATCCATGTAGTTCCCCTTAGGCTCCCCGAGATAGTTCTTGATTAATGAGGAAGCCTCGGCCGGTCCAATGAGGGGGACAACCAGTTGCAGTGTTGAACTGCAAGACCTGGTGACCACCTCACTCTTTCCGTCCAGGTGCAGCAACAAACGCACAAGGTTGGAATGGATCAGTCTGTAGAAGAAGGATCTGGAACCTCCGATTCCACATTTGGTTAAGTTCCCCAACATGCTGATCGCTTTAGCCTGCACTAGATCACACTCGGCATCAAAGAGTGGTTGAATGCTGGTGAGGATTTTGTTTACAAAGGGTTGGATGGTGCTCTCTCTCAATTTCGTTATGTTCTTGGAGAGGCACGACAGCACCTCAAATGTTAGCACTTCCTCTTGGTTCTCCTTGGTCCCGAGCAGACTCAGCATTGTGCCCATCACTTGATGAGACCAGTAATGGGCTCCAATTGTAATGTTGCCCAGGCCCCTGACACACAGCAACTGGGCAACTGGACAAGCATCAGGCAAACACCTTAGCAATGTGCTGACCAGAGTGTCTGTGAGCTGCAGCTGTGAAACCAGTGGAGATTTTAATAGCTCTCCAAAGAAGGAAGCAACGGTGACTGCCTGACACTTTTGGATGGTATGGATCTGAGCTGCCAGCTCTTCCACAATGCCAGGCAGGCTGATGCCAACAAATTGCACCATTCCTCTGGCCAGCAAGACAACCCCCTTGTCAAATATGTGGAGGTTCTTCATCTGGTTCCATCCTCCACTGTTCACCATGTAAGTAGTTAATTCTCTATTGTTTGTCCGAGCCAGCAGGCCCTTTAGTACCCTCACACAGTTCACACACAGATCTCTACATTTAGATGTTTCAAACACAGCTGAGAATTGTCTCTGGTTGAATTTATCACCAGGAACAAAACTATTGAGCAGAGAAACTTGAATGGAAAAGTTGCAATGAATGAGCAGGGCGCTGAATAACTGCAGGAATAATGCAGTCACCGCCTTTACTGACTCGGGCTTAGTGATCATCTGTCGCAGCCCACAGATGGCAGCCAGGGATTCAAGGGTTGAATACTCTGGCGCGTTCTCACTGACGGGACAGGTTCTGCTCATCCCAAATGGCAACTGCTTTTTCAGTATGTCCAGCAGCTCTCCCATTGTTCACATTCTGTGTCCTCAGCCAGTGATCGCCACATGTCACTGACGTACTTGTCCAAAGGGACGGGGTAGGTGAGGAGACACGACACAACTCTTGCTGTGTTGTGTGAGGCCAGAATGGCTACACTACGCAGAACTGAAAGTTTCACCTGCTCGTAAGGAATTGATTGCAATTCTAGTCTCAGTGCGTCAATTATCTCCGAGACCTGGTCCCCAAGTTCACTGCCTCGTAGTTTAATGGTAGTTTGTATAAGAACAGTGGCAGCATTGGAACAGCTGGGCTGTTGGTCGGACAGTCCTTTGAAGACCATGAAGAGTAAGTTGCCCAACTAGTCATGGGGCAAACATTTGGAAATGACCTCTGTGATTTGAGAGCATGAGTTAAAGAGGACTGAATTGTCAGGGTTAACCAACTGTTCTCTGACCCTTTCCAGTCCCTCTAACTGCTCCGTTTGCTGAACTAGATTGGTGCCTTCACACAACAAATGAATGGCGGGATTAAGTACAAAGAGTCCAGGGCCATCTGTTGAACGGGAAGCGATGGGTCTGCACAACGCGGCATCAGTCGCCCAATCAGAGTCCCCGTGTTATTACCAGGCACTATCTTACTAACATTGAGCTTCCTCCAGTAAAGTTTCAGAAGCTCCAAGGTCATTTCCATGGCTCTGTCTCATTCATGGTCTTTCGTTGAACTGATCCAGGCTTCTACATGTTTGAAAACAGCCTCAAGTCCGTGAGGGGACAGTATTACTTGCTTCAGCAGATTTTGCAGAGAATCTGTGGTTTGGATATAAAGCATGGTCGTCTCCTTTGTGTTATCATTCGTGTCCTCATCATTGTTCAGGTCTGGAGGTACCAAGCCGAAAGTACTGATCAGGCAGCTTTGAATCAATTGGCAGTAGTCAGCTTGGATTGATTCACTGTGTAGTTTCACGAGATGCGTGCAGGCGTCCATTGCTAACTGTCGAACAGGGCTCTGCAGCAGCTCTGGTGGCTCGGCCGCGATAAGATCCTGCATGTAGGTCCGCAGCACTCTGTTTCTAATAAAGTTGATGGGAAGTCTCCAGCGATTTATATATAGGGATCTGACTATCTGAGTCACGGTCTGTATTAGGCTGAGCTTTAGTGTGAGATCCCTGGATTCAGCCTTTATCCCCTGTCCACTTGTTATTAACTGACTAAGAGCTGGCAGAATGTGGCTCTCGATTGTGAAGAGCAGTTCATCAGGTGCGCAGACCGCCATGTTCCCATAGCATAGAACCAGTGTGCTTTTGACTTTATCCGATTCCTCATCATCCATGACACTAAATCGGTTGGCGTTAGCAAACTCCTCCAGGCTACTGAGCACATCATCAAAATGTGCCATGGCACAGAAACCGATGGCGAGGGCTGCTCCCTCTCGCTCCGCACTCTCACTGTGTTGCACACTCAGTAGCATTTGGTGAAGCTCCTCCCTTACGTTCCTAGTGCGGGTCTGGCGGAGCACTGACGCAAGAGATTTATATAGAAAGCCCTTCTTTTGTGGGGAGTGATGGTTGATGTTGAGTTGTTTTGTTATTTTGTCAGCGAGCTGACATATCCACTCCTTGTCATCAATCGTATTTAAAGCTAGGCACAAGACCGCCAATAATTTATTCTCCCATTCCGATTGGGACAGAGTCTCCTCTGAATTATTCAGTAAATGGTCAACTAATGGGGCCAGCTCGTCCTCCCACCACCTCACTGATTGTGAGAGGACATTGAGAATCAGGACTTTCAGTAGACTCAGTGCCGGAGCTCCTCGGCCTCCTCCCTGATATAGGCAACAAGACACAGCGAGGAGCCGGGTCAGCAGTGCCTGGGCTTTAGGGAGATTGGCATCTTCATTGTAAGTAAGGGAAAAGTTTTCTCTACCGGCTCATAGTTTCTTTTTCCCAATATGTGCTGAACAACTGCAGATTATTGTTAAAGCCTTGGTGTACTGGGTCATAGTGACAAACACCAGTAAGGATGGCCAAAGGACATCCTCCATCTTCGGTGCAGTTGTGATCAAACACATCACTCTTTTACACAGTATAACTAATTCTTCATCCGTTACTGGGTCTGGCTGATGATTGGGTGGTACCAGGGTCCCTGAACCAACGGGTGCCGCACACTGTTGGATGAGGAATTGCACCATTGCCTTTCCTCCCTCGGGCTCAAGGTAACCTTGCTCGGCCATGACACACATTACCTGGGCAATGAGCTTCTTCTCCTGATTGCTGCTGTTGTCTAGAAGGACTGGTTTTATTGCAGCCACAATCTGAGCCTTCTTCCTCTCCAAGTGCGAGGAGACCAATGTGATGAGGTGCTTCAGTACAGTGAGTGTTCCTACTCTCATTCGTTGGTCAGCGTTCTCTAACCGAGATAGGAGAAATTCCACTATTTTGTCTGAATAAGCTGGAGCCAGAACTCTGAAAGAGCAAAGGATCTCAGTCTGGTTCTTCAGAGCAAGATCATCAGTAGACTCCAGCAAAATGCAAGTCTGCTGGTGGAGCTTGTTAAGAAGGATGTCCATTTGTGATTTTAGCCTGAGACACTTTATCTCTGTCACAACATCCATCTCATGCAGAAATGCACAGTTTGTAGCACTTTGCTGTATTTTGTCCAGCCCTGGGTTTCTGTGTTGTCATGGTTTCCATTGTGAGGCCAGGTTACATAAGCCCTCGGTTGTGATGTGGCCCTGGATCATGTGCCCATATAAGTCCTGCCAGCTCTTTGTGTCAGTTTAAGGTGGGTGCTGGGGGTTAAGGCCCAGACCTGAGACACAGACCATACGGACAAGGCAACATTCCCAACCCTTGGCAGCCATATTGGATTGAGCAGCTGTTTGTTCCTAATAAAGAACCCACCGTACCACAGACACTCAAAGTACTTGTGACAAAAGATGTGGAAATGGGGGTGTCGGACAGACATTTCTAGCAGAATTGCCCCAAATTGGGATCTTCATGTGTCAGGGATTGAAGCTGCTTAATGATGTCATCAGGAAGCTGCTGTGACATCAGAGCAGCCCGTTGTGACATCAGAGCAGCCCGTTGTGACATTTGTTCTACTCTTGCCTCCTTTAAAATCCTTGTTGACTATTGCCCACCACCCCTGATTTCTCACCCACATATCCTCCCTGCTTTCCTCCTTCAGCCTCTGCACTCAGTGACTCCTCATCCTCGGTCATTTTAATCTCCATCTCAACTCCCCCTGTCCTTTCTCCTCCGATTTTACTGCCCTCCTGTTGTCCCTTAAACACCCCTACCCATCACGTCCACCCCTCTACTTTGTCGACTCTCCTGTCCTCACTGCTTGCATGTTCTCAATCACTGACAAGGCCATCTCTGACCATTCATTTTATCACCCGCAACCTCCTACCACCTTCCAAACTTATTTCCATCTGCGTCCACCCCTCCAAAAAACACTTCCAGGAAGATAGGAACAGAAGGAGGCCATTCAGCCCCTCGGATGTGCTCCGCCATTCAGTGAGATCCTGGATGATCCATTCACCCACCATTGCTCCGTATGCCTTCATAACCTCACCCAACAAAAACCCATCAGTCTGATTTCACTGATCAACGATTGATGTCGCCCCATTATGCAGCACCTATTCAGATAGAGGTCTGTAGCTCTCCACTCACTCAGCAATAACTACAACAACTTATATTAACAGAGCATATTTAAAGCAGTAAAACATCACAAGGTGCTTCACAGAAGTTTTATAAAACTAAATTTGACACCGAGCCACACAGGGAGGAATTAGGACAGATGCTTGGTCAAAGAGGTAGGTTTTAAGGAGCATCTTAAAGGAGGGAAGAGAGGTAGAGAGGCAGAGAGGTTTAGGGAAGGAATTCCAGAGCTTATGGCCTTGGCAGCTGAAGGCATGGCCACCAATGGTTGAGCAATTCAGGGTTGCTCTAGAAGCCAGAATTAGAGGAGCACAGATATCTCGGGGGGTTGATGGGCTGGAGGAGATTACAGAGATAGGGAGGTGCAAGGCCATGGAGGGATTCGAAAACAAGGATGAGAATTTTAGTATCGAGGAATATCAGTGTGTGTGGATTGGCGGAGGTGAGCAGGCCCTGGGCCAATGGCAGGGTAGCAGTCAGTGTGTGTGGACTGGAGGAGGTGAGCAGGCATTCAGCCAATGGCTGGGTAGGAGTCAGTGTGTGTGGATTGGCGGAGGTGAGCAGGCATTCAGCCAATGGCCAGGTAGAAGTCAGTGTGTGTGGATTGGAGGTGGTGAACAGGCTCTGGGCCAATGGCAGTGTAGATGTCAGTGTGTGTGGATTGGAGGAGATGAGCAGGATCTGGGCCAATGCCCGGGTAGGAGTCAGAGGGGGAAAAATTCGGTTGCACCACCTTTGGGGCGCTAACTTCACCGGAGCGCTACTTTTAGCGCCCCAAGAATGTTAGCGCCCCGCACCCGAAATTCACTGGTAGCGCACCAAGAGGGAGGCGGGAAGCACCCTGAGGGGGCGCTACTGAATTTGGCGGCCGGGGCGTGAGCGGGGCACTGCGCACGGCAATGCTGTCATCGGCGGAGGCACAGCTCCACGGGCGCTACCGGTTACCACCACCGCTAACCTCCCGTTGAATTTCACAGGCGGCGTTAGCGGCACCACGCACGGGCGCTAGTTGCTTTGCGCCCCGTTAGCGCCCTCTTAGGGCAACGGGAGGTGCAAAGCAACTGAATTTTTCCCCCTTGGTCTTTTAAGAGCCACCTTTCCACTCTGCTGCTTCTTCATATAACTCTGGTGAACCCACCTCAAGCTGACTAACTATGGAAGATATTGATGGTCAATGGCCCTCTAAGGAAGATCATGCCAGGCATTTCCTGCTTCTCAGACAGAAGTCATGATTCACCTGCTTTTGGATTATTTGAAGAAATAGCAGACCACAGACATCTTGAATCATTGCTTTAGATGCATGGACAGATCCAAGTACATCCTGCTGGGAACATATGAACATAGGAACAGGAGGAGGCCATTTAGCCCCTGGAGCCTGTTCCACCATTCAATTAAATCATGGTCGATCTGTATCTTAACTCCATTTACCCTCCTTGGTTCCATAACCCTTAATACCCTTGCCTAACAAATATCTCCATTTTGAAATTTTCAATTGATCCCCAGCAGCAACAGCTTTTTGGGGGAGAGAGTCCCAGATTTCCACTATCCTTTCTGTGAAGAAGTGCTTCCTGACATCGCCCCTGAATGGCCTAGCTCTAATTTTAAGAGTATGTCCCCTTGTTCTGCATTCCCCCACCACAAGGATCTCCAAGGCTATTGTCTGTTGCCTCCTGCAAAACCTTCCATCCAGAGAAGCCTAAGCAGTGAAGCAGGAGGAGAAAGTTGAACACCCACAGCCCAGAGCAGAGCAGAACTCTCACAGTGACCCTGAAGGTACCAACAGGTCTGTTCATGTGTGCATCAAGCATTAACCCAAGCACTCAGGCACAGCTGCACTGATGTAGGGTAGTGAACTCCTCTACAGTCACCAGCAGAATTGCAGAATGTTTGTAATACCGTTTAATGACAGCAAAAAGCATCAGCATTAAGATAGCATCCATCTTTTAAATGCAGGCACTGTGAGGTCTAACTGCCTGTGCGCTGCAGCTGAGGAAGGTTATGAGCTGGCATTTCAACTGGCAGGTTTCTGCTCTCCCTCAGTCACCATCACTGGTCTTGCTCATCATGCTTTGGGTCTACTCTGGGTCTACTCTGTCCAAGACATTAATAACAAACCTTCACTTGGTTATCATGCAGTACCTGGAAGTACTGCACTCCTTCCGTTGTCTCACATTTCATGCTGTACGGCAACGACTTCACCCCCTCTGCAAACCGCACCTTTACGTAACGGGTTCCATCTGCTACCCATGTTCCTGAATAGTACAGTATCTCCTCTTTATTGCCGAGGAAATTTTAATGTCCCACAACTTCAACTTTTTGATTAGCGCATCGTCCTCAATATAAACTGGCAAGTTTAAGAACGAGACCACCACCTCTTCTGAATGTAGCAGAGATACCTCCAAGAACTTATCACCAACCTTCAAACTGAGTAAAAGTCTTTCCACCTCCTCTCAGTCACTGACCGTCACCTTAATCCCAACATTCGGCTTTGGTTGGCAGACAAAGCAGCTTCCCTCACCGCAGTCCTCATGTAGCGCATGGATAATGTCCCAAACTCGTATCTCCTTATCCTCACACGGAACCACCACTGTGTTTACTTTTCCAAACCTCCTGGGGTCCCAGCCCAAATCTTTGTGCCTTTTTCTCTCCCTTCCCCCAACATTTTCTCCCCTAATTAAATTCATCTTGGGAATGTTGTCCTCTGAGGGGCCCGGCTCTGGGCTCCTCAGCAGCCATTTGGCTGCTGTTTATGGACTAAAAAGACTCTAAAACCTGAAAAAAAACCACCAGCAACTTTTTACAAGTTCACTCCAACTTCAGCAGCACCTGCTTACTCCTATCCCCTCCCACATAGAGAGTGCTACCCACTGAGCCACAGCTGACACTGTGAGCATGAGAGAGTTTGTCAATTCTTTAGTCTCGAAGTTAATCCTCTCCAAACTTCTTGAGTCATGCAGCAAAGTCCCTTGTAGCTGCGAGCAAGTTCTATCAGCTTCATATCTGAGTGTTCCCTCCATAAAACAGACTGGCCAATGTTTGTGTTTGTAACATTGAAGTTGAGATTTTGCCTCTATTTAAGGGAAAGGGTTTTGAGGTCTGATGGTCTCGGGTAGAAAATCAAGTGAAGCTCTTCATTCTGGGTGTGGGTCTTTCTGACATCTTGTGCTGGGTTTGTTACTTGAATTTGAGTTTCTGTGCTCATTTTGGGATGTAATTTCCAGCAGAGCTTCTCTACCTTAG
This sequence comes from Somniosus microcephalus, assembly GCF_052327205.1. Lineage (NCBI taxonomy): Eukaryota > Metazoa > Chordata > Chondrichthyes > Squaliformes > Somniosidae > Somniosus > Somniosus microcephalus. Next base: position 82,328,644 of record NC_141000.1, read on the forward strand.
GGCCTTGTGGCAAACAGTCTGAAGGGCTGTGGAGGCTCAGTCATTGAGTATATTCAAGACAGAGATTGATAGATTTTTGAATATTAAGGGAATCAAGAGATATGGAGATAGTTCAGGAACGTGAAGATGAGGTAGAAGATCAGCCATGATCTTATTGAATGGCAGAGCAGGCTCGAAGGGCCAAATGGCCTACTCCTGCTCCTATTTCTTATGTTATGTTCTTATGTCTCATATCTCAAATCCTTATTGAAAACAACACCCTCCACCTTTCTAATACTTCCTTCCTCAGTCAGGGAGCCCCCCCGCCCCCATGGCACTGTTTTCCATCCCCAGTCTTTGGGATCGCTCCATGCAGCTTCTCCTCCCTCCCCACCCTGACCAAAAATCGCTTGTTAGAAATCCTGAGGCTTGAATCATCTTAACAGGACAGGATTGTATTTTTGGAACTTCAGAGCTGGCCAGCTGGACTGAAAGGGTCCGCTCAACAAAACTAAAAACAGTGAGTGAACATTACGCATTAAAGGAGAAAAATGAACAGGGCATTGACAGGTCTAATGACAAATATTATATTTTAAGCTGCATGCAGAATAATAAGTGGACAGACTGGAGAAACTGGGGTTGTCCTCCTTGGAGCAGAGAAGGCTAAGAGGAGATGTGATCGAGGTGTTTCAAATCATAACGGGTTCAGATAGAGTAAATAAAGAGAAACTGTTTCCAAAGGCTGAAGGCTCGATAACCAGAGGCCACAGGTTTAAGGTGATTGGCAAAAGAACCAGAGACGACAGGAGGAAAAAGTTTTTTACGCAACGAGTGGTTCGGATTTGGAATGCACGGCTTGAGGGAATTCAAAAGGGAATTGGATGAATACTTGAAGGAGAAAAAATTGCAGGGATATGGGGAAAAAGCGGGGGAGTGGGACAAACTGGATCGCTCTGCGAGAGAGAGCAGGCGCAGACTCGATAGGCCGATTGGCCTCCTTCTGTGCTGTGCTATTCTCTGTGCTTCAATAGTTTGCTTTGTGGTGTAGTTCAGAGAGAATTGAGCCAATTACTTGAGGGGCAGTTGTATCAAGGCAGAGCGGCAGCGTGCAGCAGTGTCTGTCAATGTCTTTGAATCCTTCCCTAGCACTCACAAGCTTGCTCAGAGTGCACACGATTGCTAGGACACGCTTTAAACAATCCCAGACTCCATACCTTGGCTGTCCATTTGGCTCAGGTGAATGAAATTTGTTGCTGTCATATTTGACCCTGAAATGAGCTTCTGACCACATATCCGCAGCATAACAAAGACCGCCTACTTCCAGCTCCGTAACATCGCCCATCTCGGCCCTTGCCTCACCTCATCCACTGCTGAAACCCTCATCCATGCCTTTTTTACCTCTAGATTTGACTATTCCAACGCACTCCTGGCTGGCCTCCCACATTCCACCCTACGTAAACTTGAGGTCATCCAAAACTCGGTTGCCCGTGTCCTAACTCGCACCAAGTCCCATTCACCCATCACCCCTCTGCTCACTGACCTACATTGGCTCCTGGTTAAGCAGCACCTCGATTTCAAATTTCTCATCCTTGTTTTCAAATCCCTCCATGGCCTCACCCCTCCCTATCTCTGTAATCTCCTTCAGCCCCACAACCCCCCAAGAATTCTGCGCTCCTCTAATTCTGCCCTCTTGAGCATCCCTGATTATAATCACTCAACCTTTGGTGGCCGTGCCTTCTGTTGCCTGGGCCCTAAGCTCTGGAATTCCCTCCCTAAACCTCTCCGCCTCGCTACCTCTCTTTTCTCCTTTAAGATGCTCCTTAAAACCGACCTCTTTGACCAAGCTTTTGGTCACCTGCCCTAATTTATCCTTATGTGGCTCGGTGTTGAATTTTTTGTCTTAAAATACTCCTGTGCAGCACCGTGGGATGTTTTACTACGTTAAAGGCGCTATATAAATACAAGATGATGATGTTGTTGTTATAAAATGTTCCCAGGGACAAAAAAGTCGCTGGGAGGAGTTTGTGGCGCACTCAGTACAAATAAAAATTAGAGGAACATTGGTAATGAGGGCAGATTGAGTGGAGACTTGTGCAAAGACTTGCAGCATGTTGAATCTGTTGTAGAAATGCAGTGAGGAAAAGTTTATGGCCGAGGGAAGATAACTCTGTAAGGTGGGAGCTTTTCCTGTACATTTGAAGCTGTCAACTCAACAGCTGATTCAATGGCCACTGAACTCCCACCTCAGCTTGACAGACACCGATGACACCAAACTTGAGTGGTGTGGCAAACAGTGAGGATGATACCAATCAACTGCAACAGGACATAGAAAGGCTATCAGAATGGGCAGACAAGTGGCAGATGGAATTTAATACAGAGAAGTGTGAGGTGATGCATTTTGGCAGAAGGAACAGGTAGAGGCAATATACACATAATGCCACAGTTTTAAAGAGTGTGCAGGGACAGAGGGACCTGGGAGTTAATGTGCATAGGTCCCTGAAGGTGGCAGGACATATTGAGAGAGTGGTTAGCAAAGTACTGTATTAGTAACTGCCTGATCACCCCAAACAGCACTCCTGTGCCCAATCCACCTGCTTACCTGTGCTTGGCCTTTGCAGGTTAGCCTTGATGATGTTTCTGCTGGCAGTACTCTATGCAGGTTGAACTGTGAACTACTATGTGCAACATATTACTGTGTCTTACTGCACTTATGCCTTATGCTTTATGAAGAAGCGTTGCAAAAAGGAGTTAATGTTCCCTGCATGCTTTCTCCATAAGGATGCAGGAGATGAACATTCACATTGGATCCACTTTTCTATAGATGAAGAATAAGCGCATATATAAAGGTGACTACACCTACCTTGGCACACTTTCCCCCTGGCATGCCAGACTCGAAAATTGCTTTCACTCACTCAGCAGTCTCCACCCATGCATCTTGCACCTCAAATTTAATAGCTGGGAGACCTTTGGTACCAAAGAATGTCACCTTCCTTCACTGTTCCTCCTATAGCAAGATCTTCAATGAGAGAGTCTTAAACATAGCCCTCATTGCACACATCTCTCCAACTCTATACTTTTATACCTCCTTTCAGTGTAAGGGAATTAAATAAAGCAAACTCCCCTTCAACGGCAAGTAGCAGCTCTTTTAGAGCTGGACGCTTGCTCTATTTTGAAACACCCAGCCTAGAAAAATGCAGGCTTGCCTTTCTGCACATTGAAATGAATGAAAAGTAGGTGTAGCATGATTCTTTTAAAATTAAGTATGTCAATTAAAATGTCTTAATGATTGTGCCTCTTTGAAGGGGAGTGCATGATAGCAGGAGGACCTGAGATAAAAAAGGACAAGTGTAAGTTTTTATGACTAGCACAATTATATGTAAATAACAAATTTAAACATCTTAATTTGAATGTTCAACAAACATTAATTTGTTCACATGCAAATCTAGCTTTCAGCTTGTGCTCACTATCAAGTCACCAATGGTCATAAGCGAGACCTTATTACAGTTTATAATCTCAATTACTGATCCAGTGATACAAAGGCAAATGGAAGCGAGTTGTTCTGGGTTCCACTGAGGTTTCCTGATTTTATTATTTGTTTCCTTTCTGTCCACAGATACGTTTATCACAGTTCAAAGTGGATGGTGGCTGGGAATGCAGATTCACCAGTGCCTCCTCGGGTGTATATCCATCCAGATTCTCTAGCTTCTGGGGACACATGGATGCGACAAGTCATCAGCTTTGATAAACTCAAACTTACAAACAATGAGTTGGATGATCAAGGACATGTATGTAGATAATAATTTATATTTTAATGACTATTCCTGATGCAGAAGTAGCTCATTTCAAAATTACTCAGACTAATGAGCAAAATTACTCAGACTGATTAGCAAAATTTCTCAGACTGATGGCCACTGGCAATAGGTAGTTACATGAGCAGGTGCTCAGCATACTAATAAACACAGCACCAAACTCATTGGTGGGTTATTGTTGTAATCATTCAGCACTGAATTGAAAGGTTAGTTATATGTTGACATTTTTGGCATTTCAATTCCATAGTTCTCATCATCAAGTAATTCTGGAGAGAATATCATTTTACTGATTTACTTTCTGGATGTATTCTTTTCTTGCCTGATTCCAGATTAAAGCTTTCAAATACGGATTGTGAAAAATCTTACCTTAACTAAGAAACTAATAAATCGCGTCAAACCTGAATCAGTACAAATCTGATGCACAATATATAAAAAATCCTGCTAATTTGCATATTTTAACCAACTTCCTAATTTAATAAATATATACACTGTCAATCTTACTATATGGAAGTCTACTTATAAGCAACTGTTGGTCATTTCTGACTATTGCATATAACCAAATGCCACCAAATTACACAAATGTTATGTTTGATATTTGTGATACAAATTGTAGGAATAGTTTTCATGATGCATGCAACAGGTCTATAAATCAGCAGTGATAAACTGTATAGGATATATTCACTTTAAAACAGACCCACTGTTGCTCTTTTCAACATAAAAACTATTTTTAAAATTAAAAACGACGGCCAGTGAATAATTGTAAACTTAAACTGCTTTGCACTCTGTGATGGCCCCAAGCCCTCTAAGGTCAAAAATAGCACAGACCAGATGTGATCCAAATCTTCCACTCCCAAAATGTGCCTCAGCTGCAGCTTCTAAAGAACACTCTGTACCACATCAGTGGTGTTTTCCATTCTCCGTACTTTCTATTCTTGTGTCCTCCAAAGGTATAATTTTCCAATTGATGCCAGTTGCTGCCAACTCTGTGGGCACTTTTATGCTGTGGATTTATGTCCATTGGGAACTGGATTGATAGTCAAATCTCATTCCCCATATCAGCTATTATAAAAAAGAAACTCCTACACCCTGTGTGTCAGGTGGATTCCAATCCAGCTTCCAGAAGTCAAAGGACAATGTCCAACCTTCTGCACTGCCTATTCCTCCCATGATCCTTTCATTTAGCATTTTCCTTCAAGCTACAGATTAACATGTGATACCATGTGTGGTGATAAATTGATCTAGGCCTCTGTTCAACTATGTTAAGGAAAGGTATTGTATGAAATATGAATTAAATTGTGGCCCTTCCTGTTCAATGTTTAAACAGCCAGTTATAATCCAAAATATAATTGGTCGCCATACCTTATCTGTATAGCATAAAGCGCAGGGGGCAGACTCAAGTTACACTGCTGGCTAAGCCTTGTTGAGGCTTGTACTGAGCTCCTTAACAGCAGCGGTCTATGTTTGAGTGTTTGAGCACCTGCATAGATTCCACTCCTGGGTCTTGTTTAGCATAATGTTATGATAGCGCGTTCAGGATGTCTCTCGTTACATTACATTAAAAAGAATCAACATCAATTTATAAAGTTCCTAAGACAGCCGTGGTAATTTTAAAATGTGGCTTTGCACCAGAATAGAATTATACTACACCCAAGAGTGCCTGAAACTGTAAAATTCATTTTGTTTCAGCTACAGTTATACCAACAGCAATGTGAAGTTGAAGTGGTGTGGCGTGGTGGTCTTGCTATTGTTGCTAAAATCCAATTTACACCACAGTTGTGCTACATATTTCACATTGACTCAAAACCAAAACCAATTTGCACCAACACAAAATGTAAAGCAGATAAAATAAGCAAATTATTTAAAGCATAATTATAAATTATATAAATAAGCAGATAATACAAATTGTGTCTTTATTTTCTTAAGTGCTTACTAGTTCTAAATGTCTGGATACAAGCCCTTACCAAACTCATTTCACAGAAGTTTGATTAAACTCTTCAGAGAAATTATTCTGTTTTTCTTTCAGAGAAAGGAAACTTTCATTCTCTCTGTTTGGGCTGGACTCCATCCCAGGTTCTGGAGACAAGTAGGCTGTATTTTAAAAAATGATACCATCACACCCTTCATCATGGAAACAGAATATTTCTTCATCTGCCAGGGTTAGATCTGAAATCAAGCCCAGAGGACAGTGTTCCAATAAACTGTACTGCCGAGTCCCTTACACAGAGAGAGGGAGGACAGCTCCCTACTTTGGGGCTATACTAAACTTAGGACAATATTCCAATAAACTATACACTAGGTTCCTCAAGAAAAGAGAAAAAACCTAATTTCTCTGGGTCTGGGATGGATTACAAGCCAGATCACAGGAATGCTTTAATGCACTTTGTCGCCAAGTCATAAGAATAAATAGTTTCAGAGTCAGTTTATAAATGTAATGAAATTCTAATATAAACTCCATGGTAGTTAAGAATGTCATGACAATAATTTTAGCCAGACATCGTGTCATTATTTAGAAACTACAAATTATTTTAATAATTGACTGCATATGCTTAATTTACTTTGTTTATGTACAACAAGCTACAGATGGCCATAATTTTCTCATAATTATGTTGTCCAATTAAAATATAACATTCTTCCTGATTCAAAGTCCACTTTCAACAGATGATTGAGAGTTATTTATTTGTATTTAATAATAGTTGTTATGATCTCCACTCCTAATACATTGGCCTGAAAACAGTGCAATGCCAACAACTGGTACAGCCTGTCCCAGCCTGGTGTGTTGCTGAATTGATGGGCCTCAGGGTTGAGTCCCAGTACAAACTCATTGGAAACGCTTCTCTTGTATGTGCTGGCGTTATGCTGCATCTTCAGGTGGTGGGGAAACTGGCAGGGCCGGTCCTGATGAACCATCTCTTGATTGTTGGTAGAGTGGCACTGACAGCCAGGGTGAAAGAGATGACAGGTTTTCACCCCTCAGCTGTTAAAAAAAAGAACAATAACCATAAGAGGCAACAAGAAGGACCTAAAAAAGGGACTGCGCCAATTTTTTGATTGTCATCTATTAGTTGGACCCTGCTACAAAATTGTTTTGGTAATGTGCCATCGTTTGTCAAGCAAACGTATCTGCTCTTTGTTATAAGAAAAATTGCAAAGTGAATTTGGAAAGGCAAGTCTTTTTGGCCGGTACTTAGCAGTGAAACTACAGTTGCATACAATTAAAATAATGAACGCAAAAGACATTGACAAGCAGGTTTCATTTTAAATTCATACGAACATGCATAGGGACATACCAAGATGATGAACAGGAACAGAGCAGTTGACGCCTGTCCCATACCGGCGTGGCTCAATTCAACATCATGTTCCCCAAAACCCACCAGCAGCCACCTATTCAACTGGCTAGTATTCCAGGTCCTGTTAATGCAAAGCTCTGCAAGGAAAATAGATGTAATGGCAGAGTTATGTTCTTTTTAAATACAAACCAGTTTCATTGAATTGTAGTCTGCTGGGAATAAAGTTCTAATATGACCTAAGCAAATCACTAACTTTCAGAGCCCCCAAATCCAAGAGTTAGAGCTGTGTTCCGAAATAATGAACAGATCCTGTTAGTCATTTCAATGTAATAAAAAGCTGGTTAATAATCTGGTACCGAGGTTTTTGTCCTCTCATTGAATGGAGTCTGCTTAACTGCAGAGTCGAGCAAATATCCGTTTAATTCAGGTATCACTTGCTCAATGATTAGTGGCTACATTTCTGATCACTGTATTCGTAACAGGTCTAAAACCAGATTAAATTGATTACTACCAGTTTGCATCAGTTAAAGTTTAACAACGCATTGATCTCAAAATATCGCCCAGTCACCACTATATAAAGCAGAGATCGGATTTGAACGCCCGCCAAATCTGCCGAAGCACGATTCATCTTCCTACGCAATTAATATTTGTGCAAATTTTAGTCAATTTTAAACTAGTAAAAGATTGAAATATTCGTGTTTTCCCAATTTAACCAAATTACTACCCAGAGCGTGAGAGTTCTGTTTAAAATGATATATTTCCTTCCACCTTCCTCCTCTTTTCAAAAGCTGCCATGCTTATTATGATATAATAACATCATTATATGTAAATCTACTTTATTGGATTATCCTATTAATTTAATAGATTAACTGGAAGAAAATAACGCTTTGAATTGCAAGCAAATGGCGGGTGTGTTATGTGTCCATATATATGTCGGGAAAGCGCTTTAATTTGAAACCAGTATGTGATGTTTTAACCAGCGTTCATGTTCATTTTTTTGGCTGCATTTCTGTCCGATTACAGTACAACGTAAACCATATTTGCCTTTATTTTTTATTTGGCTCACGTGAAACAAAATAATTGTCTTTATTCTTCCTCTCTCCCCACCCCCCCCCCCCCGCTTGGATTCTAACAGATAATTCTTCATTCCATGCATAAGTACCAGCCCCGGGTGCATGTGATCCGAAAGGATTTCAGCAGCGAGCTGTGCCCAACCAAACCAGTGCCTGGGGGAGAGGGGGTGAAAACCTTCAGCTTCCCGGAGACCGTCTTCACCACAGTGACGGCATATCAGAACCAGCAGGTAGGCTCCCAGCTCTCTAATATTACACAGAAAGGAAGGATGCATTTTTCATATTCGATGAAAAAAAATAATGTTATAGCATCTCTTGTTTAAATTGCAGTGAGGGCGAATGGAAGCCGACGAGTATGCATCCTGTTTGTTACTAAATTCTTTCAAAAAGAATGCGTGCGATTTATTTTTAACATATATTTATCGTTTGAAAAACTGGCTGCAATTAATCCTAACGAAACAATGGGCGTATTTCGTGTTTAAATAAAATTAGTAAAATGAAAATTATTTATAGTCTGTGTTTATTTTGAAGAATTTTTTTCCTGAACTTTCCTCTGGAAACTATGCAGATTTAATCTAATAATATAAAGAAGCAAATGATTAATTCTGTGGAATCATTGGCCTTCGTGCATTGTTCTTACTGTTTACAGTCAGGTTTAAAGTTTAAAAAAAAATCAAATCTTGTTACGGACCATTGCGGGTTATTTTATTGTAACTAATAGATATTTAATCATTACAGGTTAAACACGGAAATAATGAGAAGCATAAACACAAATACATTTTACAACCGACACAACCTCCTTCCCAGAGAGGGCCTTGACTGTACAGGCTGATAATCCAGACCAACATTATAAATGTAGTTGGAAAATGCTATCTAGAAATCTTCAAAATATCCCGTCACAGACTTTACTGGAACTCCTGGCTCTTTAAATAAATGAACGAGTAAACAAATATATATATATTATATATAATATGTATAAATATTTCCATGACTTATTTTTTTATTTTATTTTCTCAAACGGCGTTTCTGGGCGCCGTTACTTATCAAAGTACAAATTGTTATGGTAGAATTTAAAAACAAAAAATTCCTATTCTGCACAATTAAAAAAAGAAACCATTCCAGTATGAGAGGGAGAATTTCACTCGCAGCTGTGCCCAGGAGCGATTCTTTCCCTAGCTCATTGACTCCGCAACTGGATTCCTGTTCCAATCCTTTCCAACTCCTTGTTCTAGGCGAGATTGTTCTCATTATTCTTGGTTTACTTGTATAAAATGTTTGAGCAAATTTGAATGTGGCTGACCAACTTTCTCAGTGTCACACCTGTATTATCGCAACAGTCAATGCACGGCGTTAGCCGTCACTGTTATGATCACATCCACGTTTAAGAAAAAAAACCCTAATATAATCCCTTCAATACCTGGAGCAGTCATTTCAAATTGTGTTCCTAACTAATTATTTCAGTAGAGAAAACGCACGTTGTGAGTCTGTGGAACGGACAGGAGCCGCCGAGACTACCTTTATATTTGAAGACTAATTCTGATGTCTGAAAATGAGAAGCAGATTTCTTTCATTATTTTTCCCGCAACATGGGTTGTTGTGGAAGTCAGGGAGCAGTACTGGTCAGATACACTGTGTGTATACAGCACGTCCCGCATTGTGGAAGTCAGGGAGCAGTACTGGTCAGATACACTGTATACAGCACGTCCCGCATTGGGGAAGTCAGGGAGCAGAACTGGTCAAATACACTGTGTGGTATACAGCACGTCCCGCATTGGGGAAGTCAGGGAGCAGTACTGGTCAGATACACTGTGTGTATACAGCACGTCCCACATTGTGGAAGTCAGGGAGCAGAACTGGTCAGATACACTGTGTGTATACAGCACGTCCCGCATTGTGGAAGTCAGGGAGCAGAACTGGTCAGATACACTGTGTGGTATACAGCACGTCCCGCATTGTGGAAGTCAGGGAGCAGAACTGGTCAGATACACTGTGTGGTATACAGCACGTCCCGCATTGTGGAAGTCAGGGAGCAGTACTGGGCAGACACACTGTGTATATACAGCACGTCCCGCATTGTGGAAGTCAGGGAGCACTACTGGTCAGATACACTGTGTGTATACAGCACGTCCCGCATTGGGGAAGTCAGGGAGCAGTACTGGTCAGATACACTGTGTGTATACAGCACGTCCCGCATTGTGGAAGTCAGGGAGCAGAACTGGTCAGACACACTGTGTATATACAGCACGTCCCGCATTGTGGAAGTCAGGGAGCAGTACTGGTCAGATACACTGTGTGTATACAGCACGTCCCGCATTGTGGAAGTCAGGGAGCAGAACTGGTCAGATACACTGTGTATACAGCAGGTCCCACATTGTGGAAGTCAGGGAGCAGAACTGGTCAGATACACTGTGTATATACAGCACGTCCCGCATTGTGGAAGTCAGGGAGCAGTACTGGTCAGATACACTGTGTGGTATACAGCACGTCCCGCATTGTGGAAGTCAGGGAGCAGTACTGGTCAGATACACTGTGTGTATACAGCACGTCCCGCATTGTGGAAGTCAGGGAGCAGTACTGGTCAGATACACTATTTCGAGGCTGTCACTACTAACGTTAGAGCTTTAAAATGCTCACACGATTTTAATTAATTCAAGTATTTAATAGAAACATTCATTTCTTCCTGAGAAAAATCGTTGGTGAAATATTTAAACTGAAATTTAATCTAATTTAAAGACGATTTAACAGCAGGTATTTTGAGTGATGCAAGGTTATTTACATCTCCTGGAATTGTATGGGCTACAGAGAGAAACGTCCACCGATTTCTCCCCTTTCTATTTAAACTCTAAAGTCTCTAATAGCCCTCGGCTCCCCGAAAGGAGATTTGTTTTTCTTTTAAACATCAACGAGGACTGTGAAAAAGCGTGAATCCGCGTTCTCTGGCTCCGTCAACAGTTACTCTTTCGGAGTGATCATGCGGCATGTTATCTTTAATACACTTCACTTTTAGACTTTAGCTACAGCCCGGCTACAAATCCGGTTTTCAGAACCAGGAGTAAGATCTGTACATTGTTACCAGTACCAGAGCTCCACTCCTCCCTGTTAATGATTTATGTTTAAGGAACAGCCATTGGAGCGCCTAGATTCTCAAAACATTTAAACATCTACACATGTTGATGCGGTGTCCGGGAGATCGAAGGGGGCCCTGAGCACCATTCAAACCAAGTTTGACACCACACTTCAGTTCTACCATACACCAGGTTAAACCTAATGGTGTGAGCCGCTTCCTGTAGGCTACTTATACATCGCCGGGCTCTGGACCAGAGTTGGGAGTTACACTATCATTTAATATGAAAACTCCCCCCCCCTCCCTCCCTCCCTCCCAGCAATGCCAACACGGCGATTCTACAACAGAACTTCCTGTGCATTTCAGGGTTGCAATATGCGCCTGTCTTACTCTTCCTAGTACTGCTAACATTTCCCCGACACGGAGGCTGTATTCCAGGAGAGCCGGGCGCTCAGTCACGCAATGCTGCTGAGTGTGATGCGTGGCAAGTGGTTGGAAGCGGTCTAGACTCATCTCCAGACACTCTGACAATTTTGGGAAACTCTTAAAGCTGATTGAGGGATTTTCTGTCCAGTTTAAAAACATTTTTTATATAAAACAAAAGTCCACAAAAAGAATCAATTTAAATATTAAAAACCCTTTCCATTATGAATATTCTTATAGGACACGTTCTTTCAGATTTCACATCCTTTCTCTAAATGCGACAGATCAACCAGTTAACGGCAGAAAACCTGGAAATCTGAAACCTTTATGTGAAGCATTTAAACGGTATAAATTAAATATACGATTTTAAAATATTGTTATTAATGTCATTGAGAAGAATAATTTGATGCGTGGGAATAAGCTAAAATATTTTAACTACAGTTTCCCGAAAAAAATCCTTTTGATCTAAATCCACGTTCACTGATTTCCTTTCTTGACGCCGATCAATCGATTGTATTGGGAATTATTTTAATAACAACATCATTTGTAACAGAAAATATTCTCATTTCCTTTGCTTCACTTATTATTTAATGGGCTTTTGACTTTGGAGTTTATTTTATTTTCAAACTAAATTCCATTCTAAAGCGCGTGTAAATACAGCCACAGTCAAACCTTTTCGCGCTATGTTCTCACACAGAAACCAGGAGCGGGTTTCTCTCCACCTGCCGGCAAACTATTCTCATCTCGCCGCCGCTTGAAAGGTGAATGTGTTCCTTTATTCCCCAGATTACAAGGCTGAAGATCGACAGAAATCCGTTCGCGAAAGGATTCCGGGACTCGGGCAGAAACAGGTGAGGAGTCACTGCTTAAAAATGCTTTCGAAATAAATATTCAAAACATAACACTCGAGTCAAGCGCTTTGTACTTTTAATCCGAAATATAAAGATACTGTGCAGATGAGAGATGTCCGTACACAACAGGAGGTGGTCAAACATCTTTAAGAAGTTTTGGGGAGTGCGCCAGCAGCTTGTTGAGTTTTGACCATATTGTAATTACCGGAGCCACAGCTTTTTCCCATTTTCGGTATGGGCCCAGGACTCAGTCCTTCCTAGTGATCGCCTCCTCCCAAATAGAAGCGGCGGCGCCGGCGACTGACGATTGCTCCCATCTCCGAGGTGGCTGTAATCGCGGTCACAGCAACTCCCCGAATACTCGAATTCTCATTGAACCTGGAAGGAAAGGCACAGTCGCTATGAAGAATACGATGCGTGCAAACTATGTGGTAAAATCAAAATAGCTATTTTAAAAACAAAATTACAGAATCTTTACCGATTTATCTGTAATACGGTAGTGATATTAGTTACATTAAACTATTTTAACACAGCCCTTATTTCAGGCTGCAGTTCCAGCGCCACTTCCACATCCGTGCACAGCGGTTTCAGGTGCACGTCAAGGTGGAAATGGCAGAATAAATCGGGAATCAAACCTCAGTTTTACAACACTCACCTTGATGAGCTCAAACATCAGTAAGTACAGCAGATAGTCTGGTACCAGGGATAGTATCAACACTAATGGAAAGCCACATTTAATCAGCGTCCAGGATCTCGTGGGGGTTTTGAAAAATGTATGGCTTTCTAATGTTGGAAGAAAGTTGACGTTCCTATCCCCGCTGCAAGTATTTAAAACTAGCTGGAGCCGGGAATAACACCGCTTGGATTCAAGAACACATGCACAGAGCTCCTTTTGTCACTGGCTTCGGTGCAGTCAGCAACAACTGGCAGTTAGCACTCTAACCAGTCACGGGTAGCTGTGGAGTAAGCTCAGCCAGCAGAGAGGACTTTTACTGTGAACTGCTGCATCCCGTGAGTCGCCGTGAGGCCAGCCACAAAGCACATGTGTGCTTGGACCCACACTCAGAGCTTCCCTCCTTGGGCGGCTAATGTTAGGAAAGTGCAGGTGGGAGCATTTACTTTCTCCGAAAATTAAACATTTTCATTTAAGTGATCATTTAAAATGCAGCGTTGCACCCGTAGCCAGTGCAATTTCAAACCAAAATGAGACAGCCTGCGAGAGAATTTCATGATACTTGGCTTTAATGCATTCCCGACTTCCATCAGTACCTGATTCCTCCTACATGTTGGCTCTTGAGACATCATCTGAAAACACATGTTAAAGGTGCTATATAAATGCAGGTTTTTGTTATTGTATTTGTGATGCTCCTTCTTTGCCTGAGTGCTCATCGAGAACTATTTTGCATTGGTATGAAAGTGGCACCATAACATTTTGGAACAGTTGGCTCCCAATTTGTATATTTGAGTTGGTTGTCTTTTTGCAGTAATGATTTTTTAAATTTTATTGAAATTTTGATGTACAACATATATTTTACACTAAATTGAAAATTAATATCATAAAGTGCTTAATTCCTCTATATTGGCCCGGATTGTGCAGTCAGCAGCGAAGGAACTGTGTTTGCTATTCACCTCGCTGGCAGCTTCCCACAAAGTTTTGACCGGCATTGGAGCGCAGGCTTCCTTGATTCCGATGTCTGTTCCAGTGTGTCGCCCTCTACAGGGCATTTGTGGCATCTGTGAACAGGCAAAGTAACAGCGAGGCTCTTCAACCAATCAGATTGAAGAATCCTCACTGAGCCAAGGAGAGTCCAAACCAGGAAATATAAAGCAGTAAATATGTTAGATTTAAATGATGTACAGAAAGTGAAATAAAGGTTCAGAAATACAGATGGGATTAAGGGAAAGAGATAACAGAGCCAGACAGAAAAGTAAAAAAAAAGTAAACTTTAATTTTAAAAACAATCTCCAACATTAATTTTCTTCTGAGGGAATAAGACTCCACTGCACTCCACTCAGGGCCAGAGAGGTTGTTCAGCAATAATTATCACTTATCACGCCATTAAAAACAAATTTACTCCAGAATGCACCAGCCCTAACTTTTTTATTCATTCATGAGATGTGGGCATCGCTGGCAAGGCCAGCATTTATTACCCATCCCTAGTTGCCCTTGAGAAGGTGGTGGTGAGCCACCTTCTTGAACCACTGCAGTCCGTGTGGTGAAGGTACTCCCACAGTGCTGTTAGGGAGGGAGTTCCAGGATTTTGAACCAGCGATGATGAAGGAATGATGATATACTTCCAAGTCAGGAAGGTGTGTGACTTGAAGGGGAACTTGGAGGTGGTGGTGTTCACCTGTGCCTGCTGCCCTTGTCCTTCTAGGTGGTAAAGGTTGCGGGTTTGGGAGGTGCTGCTGAAGAAGCCTTGGCGAGTTGCTGCAGTGCACCTTGTAGATGGTACACACTGCAACCACGGTATGCTAGTCAGAGTAGAAATAGAAGGATATTTCAGATGAATATGTGGCTAGAGGAATGGTGCAAGGGGGGGATTCAAATTCCTCGAACATTGGAACCGGTTCTGGGGGAGGTGGGACCAGTACAAACTGGATGGTTTGCACCTGGGCAGGACCGGGACCGATGTCCTAGGGGGAGTGTTTGCTAGTGCTGTTGGGGAGGGTTTAAACTAAAATGGCAGGGGGTTGGGAACATGTGCAGGGAGACAGAGGAAAGTGAGGCAAGGATAGAAGCAAAAGACAAGAAGGAGAAAGGGAAAAGCGGCAGTCAGAGAAATCAAGGGTTTAACTCAAACATGGCCACAGTAAATAATAATTCTGAAAGTTCTGAGTGTTAAAAAAACAAGCCTGAAGGCTTTGTGTCTTAATGCGAGGAGCATTCGTGATAAGGTGGATGAATTAGCTGCACAAATAGATGTAAACGGATATGATGTAATTGGGATTATGGAGACATGGCTCCAGGGTGACCAAGGCTGGGAATTCAACATTCCATATTCAGGAAAGACAGGCAAAAATGTTAAAGAGGAGAATAACACAATAGTAAGGAAGGATATTAGCTCTGATGATGTGGCATCTGTATGGGTAGAGCTGAGAAATAGCAAGGAGCAGAAAACATTAGTGGGAGTTGTATACAGACCCCCAAACAGTAATGCTGAGATTGGGGATGGCATTAAACGGGAAATTAGAGACGCATGCAATAAGGGCACAGCAGTTATCATGGGTGACTTTAATCTACATATAGATTGGGCTACCCAAATTAGTAACAATACGGTGGAGGAGGAATTCCTGGAGTGTATATGGGATGGTTTCCTGGACCAATATGTTGAGGAACCAACTAGAGATCAGGCCATCTTAGACTGGGTATTATGTAATGAGAAAGGATTAATTACCAATCTTCTTGTGCGAGGCCCCTTGGGGTGAAGCGATCATAATATGATAGAATTCTTCATTAAGATGGAGAGTGAAGTAGTTGACTCAGAGACTAGGGTCCTGAATTTAAATAAAGGAAACTATGATAGTATGAGGCGTGAGTTGGCTAGGATGGATTGGGAAACATTACTTAAAGGGTTGATGGTGGATAGGCAATGGCAAACATTTAAAGATCGCATGGATGAACTACAGAATTTGTTCATCCCTGTTTGGCATAAAAATAAAACAAAAAGGGTGACTCAACCGTGGCTAACAAGGGAAATTAGGGATAGCATAAGATGCAAGGAGAGGACATATAAATTGGCCAGAAAAAGCAGCAAACCTCAGGATTGGGAGCAGTTTAGGATTCAGCAAAGGAGGACAAAGGGATTAATTAAGAGGGGGAAAATAGAGTATGAGAGTAAGCTTTCAGGGAACATAAAAACTGACTGTAAAAGCTTCTATAGATATGTGAAGAGAAAAAGATTGGTGAAGTCAAGCATAGGTCCCTTGCAGTCAGAATCAGGGGAATTTATAATGGGGAACAAAGAAATGGCAGATCAATTAAATACATACTATGCTTCTGTCTTCACAAAGGAGGACACAAATAACTTCCCAGAGATGTCGGGGAACAAATCAAATCAAATCAAATCAACTTTTTATTGTCATTGTTAGTGCACAAGTGCAGTACAATGAAATGTAGGCATGCGGCTCCCGAGAGTGTACATTTAGATTAAGACATTTAAACATTCAACATACATTTGGCTTGTAATACATTAACATAAACATAACCATAATAAAGTGCATTGGCAGATGTGCAGGCTTTAGAGTTTATTTGTGGAGTTCAGTAGGATGACAGCCCTGGGAAAGAAGCTGTTCCTAAATCTGGTTGTACGGGTGCGAATGCATCTGTAGCGTCTCCCAGATGGCAGGAGGGTGAACAGACTGTGGCTGGGGTGGGTAGGGTCTTTGATGATGGACCGTGACCTCTGTAGACAGCGTTTCTGGTATATGTGCTCTATGGTCAGTAGCCGGGTGCCGGTAATGCGTTGGGCAGTTTTGACTACCCACTGCAGGGCTTTCCGGTCATAGTAGCTACAGCTGCCATACCATACTGTGATACAATTTGTCAGGATGCTCTCTATTGTGCAGCGGTAAAAGTTAGAGAGGATCAGGGGTGACAGGTTACATCCCTTCAGCCTCCTTAGGAAATATAGGCGCTGCTGGGCCTTCTTCACCAGAGAGGAGGTATTGAGGGACCAGGAGAGGTCTTCCGTGATGTGGACTCCGAGGAACTTAAAGCTGTCCACCCTTTCCACCACAGCCCCATTGATGTGGATGGGGGTGTGACTTCCGCCTTTAGACTTCCTGAAGTCCACAATGATTTCTTTGATTTTCTTGATGTTAAGGGCCAGGTTGTTATCGGCGCACCACTTCACGAGATGCTGGACCTCCTCCCTGTAGGCTGACTCATCGTTGTTGGTGATCTGGCCTACTACCGTGGTATCATCCGCAAACTTGATGATGGTGTTGGAACCATGAACAGCCACACAGTCGTGGGTGAAGAGGGAGTAGAGGAGGGGGCTCAGCACACATCCTTGTGGGGCCCCCGTGTTCAGGGTCGGGGGGGGGTAGGTGTGGTTACCTAATTTGACAGACTGGGGTCTGTTTGTTAGGAAGTCCAGGGTCCAGTTGCAGAGGGAAGTGTTCAGGCCAAGAGTTTGGAGTTTGGTGGCCAGCTTGTTGGGGACGATAGTGTTGAATGCTGAGCTGTAGTCTATGAACAGCATTCTGATGTAGGTCTCCTTACCATCTAAGTGATTCAGTGCTGAGTGTAGAGCAGTTGTGATTGCATCCTCCGTTGATCTGTTTGCACGATAGGCAAACTGGTGTTGGTCAAGAGAGGCGGGAACACTGGCTTTGATGTGAGCCAAGACCAGTCTCTCGAAACACTTCATTATGATGGGTGTGAGTGCGACAGGTCGATAGTCGTTCAGGCATTTCACAGCCGTTTGTTTTGGCACAGGAATAATGGTAACGGTCTTGAAGCATGTAGGGACTACTGCCTGGGCCAATGACAGATTGAAGATGGCGGTGAAGACATCAGCCAGTTGATCAGCACATTCCTTGAGGACCCATCCAGGGATGCTATCTGATCCAGCAGCCTTTCGTGTGTTCACTCCGCGTAGAACACCCCTTACGTCGGAGGTCGACAGAGTGAGCACCTGGTCTTCTGGGGGTGGCAAGGCTTTGGTAGCCGGCTCCCTGTTGTCCCTGTCGAAGTGAGCATAGAAGTTGTTAAGCTCCTCCGGAAGGGAGGCATCACTAACCGGGGGCTGGTGTTTTTGCCCTTGTAGTCAGTGATGGACTGGATGCCTTGCCACATGCGCCGGGGGTTCGAGTTGTTGTGGAAATGATCCTCTATCCGCAGTGTCTGTTTCCTTTTGGCAGTCCTGATACCCTTTTTTAGGTTGGTCCTAGCTGCACTGTAAGCCGCCGCGTCGCCAGATTTAAATGCTGCGTCGCGTGCTTTCAACAGTGAGCGGACCTCTCCGTTAATCCAGGGTTTCTGGTTGGGGTATGTCCTGATATTCTTATGGGTCGTGACGACCTCGACGCAGCTGTTAATGTAGAATAGCACTGTGGATGCGTATTCCTCGATGTCATTATGGGCAAACATGCCCCAATCAGTGCGTTCGAAGCAATCCTGAAGCTCCGATACTGCCCCCTCTGGCCGTACTTTCACTGCTCTCACTGATGTTCTCCCTCTTTTGATGAGCGGTTTGTATGCCGGGGCTAGAAATAGGGAGAGGTGGTCAGACTTCCCAAGGTGGGGGCAGGGAATGGCCTTATAAGCGTCTACAATGCTCGTGTAGACTTGATCCAGTATGTTCTCCCCTCTTGTGGGGCAGGAAACATTCTGGTGGAATTTCGGTAGTACAGTTTTTAGGTTTATGTGATTGAAGTCCCCCGCGATGATAAAAGCTCCGTCTGGGTGCGCAGTTTGTTGTTCGCTGATGGCCCTGTAGAGGTCCTTCAGTGCTAGTTTGGCATTAGCGTGTGGTGGGATGTAGACCGCAGTGATGATAACAGCCGTGAATTCCCGAGGCAGGTAGAAGGGTCTGCACCTTACCATGAGGAATTCCAAATCAGCCGAGCAGGATCTATCGATTATGTCCGTGTTAGTGCACCAGGCATTGTTAGTGTAAATGCACAAACCGCCTCCCTTGCTCTTACCGGAGTCTGCAGTTCTGTCGGCGCGGAAGACCGTGCGTCCTTCTAGTTGGATGGTGGTGTCAGGGATGCCGTTGTTCAACCAGGTCTCTGTGAAGATCATGGCGCAACATTCCTTTGTCCTTTCCTGTGAGGAGAGATCAAGTTTGATCTCATCCATTTTGTTTTCTAGTGACCTGACGTTGGCCAGGAAAATACTTGGGAGGGAGGGTTTGTGTGGGGCCCTCTTCAGCCTGTTTTGGATACCGGCCCTCTTACCCCGCTTCTGCTTGCGTTCCCTGCGCGGTCTGCGCCGACTTCCGGCTGGGGAAGGATGCCACGCTGGTCCCGGGGGTCGGGCGATGTCGGGAGGCAGATCGATGTCGCTGAGTGTGAGCCGCACGCAGTTGGCCCCCGATGTCTAGGAGCGTCTGCCGGCTGTACGGTAGGTCTGCCCTCAATTCCCGTATCAGCAGAGTCCAGAAGAGACTCAGAAGGAGGGTGAAAACGCTCAGTCTCGGGAGAGACAAAGCCACTGCGTCCATGCGCGCCGCCATTTTTCTTTGAAAGGGTCTTTCTAGGGTCTAATGAGAGGGAGGAACTGAAAGAAATCAGTATTTGTAGGGAAATGGTGTTAGGGAAATTGACGGGATTGAAGGCTGATAAATCCCCAGGGCCTGATAATCTACATCTTAGGGTACTTAAGGAAGTGGCCCTAGAAATAGTAGATGCATTGCTGGTCATCTTCCAAAATTCTATACACTCTGGAACAGTTCCCATGGATTGGAGGGTAGGTAATATAACCCCACTATTCAAAAAAGGTGGTAGAGAAAAAACAGGGAATTACAGACCGGTAAGCCTGACATCGGTAGTGGGGAAAATTATAAAAGATGTAATAGCAGAGCACTTGGAAAACAGTGACAGGATCGGACAAAGTCAACATGGATTTACAAAAGTTAAATCGTGCTTGACTAATCTACTGGAATTTTTTGAGGATGTAACTGGTAAAATAGATAAGGGAGAACAAGTGGATGTGGTGTATTTGGAAATATAGAAACATAGAAGATAGGAGCAGGAGTAGACCATTCGGCCCCTCATGCCTGCTCCGCCATTCAATTCGATCATAGAAACATAGAAACATAGAAACATAGAAAATAGGAGCAGGAGTAGGCCATTCGGCCCTTCGAGCCTGCTCCGCCATTCAATGAGATCATGGCTGATCATCCAAATTCAGTACCCTGTCCCTGCCTTCTCCCCATAACCCTTGATCCCTTTAGCCTTAAGAAATATATCCAACTCCTTTTTGAATATATTTAATGAACTGGCCTCCACCACCCTCTGTGGCAGAGAATTCCACAGGTTCACCACTCTCTGGGTGAAGAAATTCCTCCTCATTTCAGTCCTAAATGGCTTACCCCTTATCCTTAGACTATGACCCCTGGTTCTGGACTCCCCGGCCATCATAAACATCCTTCCTGCATCTAGTCTGTCCAGGCCTGACAGAATTTTATAGGTTTCGATGAGATCCCCTCTCAATCTTCTAAACTCCAGTGAGTATAAGCCCAATCGACACAATCTCTCCTCATACATCATTCCTGCCATCCCAGGTATCAGCCTGGTGAATCTTCGCTGCACTCCTTCCATGGCAAGAATGTCCTTCCTCAGGTAAGGTGACCAAAACTGCACACAATACTCAAGGTGTGGTCTCACCAAGGCCCTGTACAACTGTAGCAAGACATCCTTGTTCCTGTACTCGAACCCTCTTGCTACGAAGGCCAACATACCATTTGCCTTCTTAACCGCCTGCTGCACCTGCATGCTTACCTTCAGCGACTGGTGCACAAGAACACCCAGGTCTCTTTGCACTTCCCCTTCTCCCAATCTATTGCCATTCAAATAATAATCTGCCTTCCTGTTTTTGCCACCAAAGTGGATAACCTCACTTTTATCCACATTATAGTGCATTTGCCATATTCCTGCCCAACCACCCAACATGTCCAAATCATCCTGGAGTTTCTCGACATCCTCCTCACAGCACACATGCCGACCCAGCTTTGTGTCGTCTGCAAATTTGGAGATATTACATCTAGTTCCCTTGTCTAGATCATTAATATATATTGTGAATAGCTGGGGTCCAAGGACCGATCCCTACGGTACCCCACTAGTCACATTAGCTACCCTCCAATCCATGGGTACTGTTCCAGATTCCATTGAATGTAGGAAGATGATCAGCAATGCATCTACTATTTCTAGGGCCACTTCCTTAAGTACCCTAGGATGTAGATTATCAGGCCCTGGGGTTTTATCGGCCTTCAGTCCCATCAATTTCCCTAACACCATTTCCCTACAAATACTGATTTCTTTCAGTTCCTCCCTTTCATCAGACCCTATGTTCCCCGGCATCGCTGGGAGGTTATTTGTGTCCTCCTTTGTGAAGACAGAACCAAAATATGTATTTAGTTGGTCTGCCATTTCTTTGTTCCCCATTATAAATTCCCCTGATTCTGACTGCAAGGGACCTACGCTTGACTTCACCAATCTTTTTCTCTTCACATATCTATAAAAGCTTTTACAGTCAGTTTTTATGTTCCCTGCAAGCTTACTCTCATATTCTATTTTCCCCTTCTTAATTAATCCCTTTGTCCTCCTTTGTTGAACCCTAAATTGCTCCCAATCCTCAGGATTATTGCTTTTTCTGGCCAATTTAGATGTCCTCTCCTTGGATCTTATGCTATCCCTAATTTCCCTTGTTAGCCACGGTTGAGTCACCTTTTTGTTTTATTTTTATGCCAAACTCGGATGAACAAATTCTGTAGTTCATCCATGCGGTCTTTGAATGTTTGCCATTGCCTATCCACCATCAACCCTTTAAGTGACATTCCCCAATCAATCCTACCCAACTCATGCCTCAGACCATCGTAGTTTCCTTTATTTAAATTTAGGACCCTAGTCTCTGAGTCAACTACTTCATTCTCCATCTTAATGAAGAATTCGATCATATTATGATCGCTCCGACCCAAGGGACCTCGTACAACAAGATTGCTAATTAATCCTTTCTCGTTACATAATACCCAGTCTAAGATGGCCTGATCTCTAGTTGGTTCCTCGACATATTGGTCCAGGAAACCATCCCGTAAACACTCCAGGAATTCCTCCTCCACACTATTGTTACTAATTTGGTTAGCCCAATCTATATGTAGATTAAAGTCACCCATGATGACTGCTGTGCCCTTATTGCACGCTTCTTTAATTTCCCATTTAATGCCATCCCCAACCTCCACCTTAGTGGTTGGAGGTCTATATACCACTGCCACTAATGTTTTCTGCCCCTTGGTATTTCTCAATTCTACCCATACAGATTCCACATCATCAGAGCTAATATCCTTCCTTACAATTGGACTTTCAGAAGGCTTTCGATAAGGTCCCGCATAAGAGATTAGCATGTAAAGTTAAAGCACATGGGATTGGGGGTAAGGTACTGACTTGGATAGAAAACTGGTTGGCAGACAGGAAGCAAAGAGTTGGAATAAATGGGTCTTTTTCCGAGTGGCAGGCAGTTACTAGTGTGGTACCGCAGGGATCGGTGCTCAGACCCCAGCTATTCACAATATATATTAATGATCTAGACGAGGGGACTAGATGTAATATCTCCAAGTTTGCAGATGACACAAAGCTGGGTGGGCGTGTGTGCTGTGAGGAGGATGCCGAGAAACTCCAGTATGATTTGGACAGGTTGGGTGATTCGGCAGATGCATGGCAGATGCAGTATAATGTGGATAAATGTGAGGTTATCCACTTTGGTGGCAAAAACAGGAAGGCAGATTATTATCTGAATGGCAATAGATTGGAAGAAGGGGAAGTGCAACGAGACCTGGGTGTCCTTGTGCACCAGTCGCTGAAGGTAAGCATGCAGGTGCAGCAGGCGGTTAAGAAGGCAAATGGTATGTTGGCCTTCATAGCGAGAGGATTCGAGTACAGGAGCAAGGATGTCTTGCTGCAGTTGTATAGGGTCTTGGTGAGACCACACCTTGAGTATTGTGTGCAGTTTTGGTCACCTTATCTGAGGAAGGATGTTCTTGCCATGGAGGGAGTGCAGCGAAGATTCACCAGACTGATACCTGGGATGGCAGGAATGATGTATGAGGAGAGATTGGGTCGATTGGGCTTATATTTGCTGGAGTTTAGAAGAATGAGAGGGAATCTCATTGAAACTTATAAAATTCTAACAGGACTAGATAGACTAGATGCAGGAAGGATGTTCCCGATGGTCGGGGAGTCCAGAACCAGGGGTCACAGTCTAAAGATAAGGGGTAAGTCATTTAAGACAGAGATGAGAAGGAATTTCTTCACCCAGAGAGTGGTGAACCTGTGGAATTCTCTACCACAGAAGGCAGTTGAGGCCAATTCATTAAATATATTCAAGAAGGAGTTAGATATATTTCTTAAGGCTAAAGCGATCAAGGGATATGGGAAGAAAGCAGGGACAGGGTACTGAATTTGGATGATCAGCCATGATCTCATTGAATGGCAGAGCAGACTCGAGGGGCCGAATGGCCTACTCCTGCTCCTATCTTCTATGTTTCTATGTTTCTATGCTGGTGGTGGAGGGAGTGAATGTTTATGGTGGTGGATGAGGTGCCAATCAAGTGGACTGCTTTGTTTTGGATGGTGTCGAGCTTCTTGAGTGTTGTTGGAGCTGCACTCGTCCAGGCAAGTGGAGAGTATTCCATCACACTCCTGACTTGTGCCTTGTGGATGGTGGAAAGGCTTATGGGAGTGAAGAGGTGAGACACACGCTGCAGAATACCCAGCCTCTGACCTGCTCTTGTTGCCACAGTATTTATGTGGCTGGTCCAGTTAAGTTTCAGCTGTCTTTAATGTGGAACTCGTGGGCAAGTTCAGCAAGTTCACGCTGTTGCAGTCATTTCAATGCTGGCGAGGACTGCAACAGTACACCCTGTGGAGGAGCACGGTATCTTTGACAGCAACTTCTGATTTCCACGTTTAACTGCGCGTGTGCGAACGCCGGAAGTTGCTGTCCGATTTACCCTGTAATAACCTTGAGTGCTAATAGCGTCACCATTATTATTACCACAAAATCTGGGCCATTATGTCTTGGTTGCAGCAGACAGACTTAGCAGATGTTAGGTTGGTTGAATTATTTTTATGTGATGTTGAGTATGGATGAGTGGGTGTTGATCCAGAGTAGCAAAATAATTCAAGCTTCCCTCACTAACAAAACAATTTGAATAAGCAAAGCTGCCCATGAAACGACTGGCGGGACAAGTCTATAGAGGAATTGGAAATAAGGATGAGAATTTTGAAGTTAACTCATAGTCGCATGGGGAACATGGAGAGGACAGGGTAATGGGAGTGTGGCACTTTGTGTATCTGAGGATGCAGGCTGTGTTTTTTTGGATGATTGAAGTAGGGCATTTGAGAAGTTGAGTTTTGAGGTGTTGAAGGTATGGATTAGGGTTTCTGTGGAGGTGGGTGAAGAGGAGGAACAGAGGTGGGCAACGTTGCAGAGGTGAAATAAGATGGTAATGATATGGATAGGAAAGATGAAGCTGAGCTCAGGATCAAGCAAGTACCAAAATTCGCACTTCCTGATAGCCTGACAGGGCATCTGGGATGGCTGGTGAAGTCAAAGATAGAGAAATACAGCTGCTGGCTGAAACCAAAGAGGATGGTTTTGGTTTTGCTGACATGAAGCTGGAGGATATTTTGACTCATTCAGGTCGTGATGTTGGACAAGTGGTTGGAGAGTGTAGTAACAGCTGTTGGATTGATGGAGAAAGCATAAAAGTAGAGCTGCACACATGTGAAAGCTGACCCTATGCATCTGGATGATATTGAAAGGGATAGCATGTAAAGAGTGAAGAGGAGAGGGTTGAGGATAGACCTCTGGAGCACATAAGGGGAGACCATGTGGATAGAGGAGGAGAAGCTATTTCAGACAGTGTAGTGCCAGCCTTGCAACAGGCACGAGTAGAACCAGCAGAGGCCGAAATGGCCTCTATCTGCACTGTGGGGTTTCTGTGATTCTGTGACAACAGTGCCACAGAGGTGGACTTCAGTAGAGAGCTATTGGAGGAGAATGGAATGGTGTTGAAGGATGAAGAGAGAAAAGAGGCATTTGTTGGTGTAAAGAGAGACAGGAGGCATGACAGAAGATATAATTTGTGACTTTGACCAGTGCTGTCTCAGTGCTTCGGGCAGGGCAGAAGCCATAATGAAGCATTTAGAACAACAAGTGGTAGGGCAGCATATTTGTGAGGCAACATTTTATTTTAGGACCATGGAAGGAAAAGAAAGCTTGGAGATAGGGTGACAGCTGGATAGAGTGGAGAGTTTGCCTGTGGGTGTCTTGAGGATAGGAATAATAACAGTGGGGCAAGAGGAAGGTACAACTTGTGCTGGAGGAAAAACAAAAGGTAATGATATCGGCAAGCACAGGACTGAGGAGATGGAGTTGGGTAGTCAGGAACTGCATGAGCTGAGAGGGGATTGAGAGCAGGTGTTAGACTTCATTAAATGGGTGTCCTGAGGGGAAGATGGGTGAGAAACTGCAG
Organism: Somniosus microcephalus; assembly: GCF_052327205.1. Classification (NCBI taxonomy): domain Eukaryota; kingdom Metazoa; phylum Chordata; class Chondrichthyes; order Squaliformes; family Somniosidae; genus Somniosus; species Somniosus microcephalus. Next base: position 82,354,335 of record NC_141000.1, read on the forward strand.
AGAATGGGAATGGTGAGGGCTCAGTTGAGTGAAGGGCAGGAGGGATTCCTGGGAGTTGGGAGAGATCAGAACAACAGTGGTTGCTGTTTTTAAAAAATATTTGTTCTCGGGATGTGGGTAACTCTAGGTTGCATTTCGTTGTCCATTCCCATCTGTCCAAGAATTTTTACAACTGAGTGGCTTGGTGGGCCTGTTCAGAAGGCCTTAAGAGTGGCATTGCATACTGTGAACTGGAGTCATGTGAAGGTCAGACCAGGTAGGAGTGGCAGATTCCCTGTCCCGAAGGATATTAGTGAATCAATTAGGATTTTACAGTAATCCAGCAACTTTCATGATAGCCCACAAATAATCAGATTACTGAATTCAATTTCACAATTTACCGTGGTGGGATTGAATCTCATGACCTCTGCATTGCTAGCACCATAACCACTACACTACCATACCCAATGCGATTTGCTGATAGTCTCAATTATGGGCACATAAAAGTTCATAAATTCCTTAAATTTTGAGCCTGACTAAGGATGGGGGTATGGAAAAGGGAGGACTGGTTAGACTACTACTGCTAGAGATGAGAAATTTGGTATTTTTTCTGTTCTCCAGGGTGATCTTTGAATACTGAACAGTTTTATCCAGGAGGGGAGAGACATGGTAAACCCCAGTGTAGTCCAGCCCAATTCAACAGTGAACAGCAAGGCTGGTTGATCAAAACATGTTCAGTGATTCAGAGATGGGTTTTGAACAAGGGAGAGTGAAAGAGTGGGAGATCATTTGGGATCTGAGGTGGTGGGGACATTGAAGTGGAGGTGAGATAGTTGTGGAGGAGGTTGATAGAGGCATCAATGTTATCGTGGGTGGCAGACCAGAGGAGGGAAAGGTTAGAGGATTTGAGCATAAAAGTAAAGATGTCTTACTGCAATTATATAGGGCCCTGGTGAGACCACACCTGGAGTATTGTATACAGCTTTGGTCTCCTTACCTAAGGAAGGATATACTTGCCATAGAGGGAGTGCAACGAAGGTTCACCAGAATGGTTCCTTGGTTGGGGGGATTGTCCTATGGGGACAGGTTGAGTAGACTAGGCCTATATTCTCTAGAGTTTAGAAGAATGAGAGGTGATCTCATTGAAATATAAAAAATTCTTACAGGGCTTGACAGGTTAGATGCAGGGTGAATGTTTCTCCTGGCTGGGGAGTCTAGAACCAGGGGCCACAGTCTCAGAATAAGGGGTCGGCCATTTAGGACTGAGATGAGGAGAAATTTCTTCACTCAGAGGGTGGTGAATCTTTGGAATTCTCTACCCCAGAGGGCTGTGGAGGCTCAGTCACTGAGTATATTCAAGACAGAGATCGATAGATTTTTGAATATTAAGGGAATCAAGGGATATGGGGATAGTGCAGGAAAGTGGAGATGAGGTAGAAGATCAGCCATGATCTTATTGAATGTCGGAGCAGACTGGAAGAATCAAATGGCCGACTCCTGCTCCTATTATGTTCTTATGTTAGGATTAGAGAGGAAGCTTGAGTGTGAATTGGGGGGTTGTTTTTTTTCTTCCATGGGATGAAAATGACAGTGAAGAGTTTGGGGGCAGGCAGGATGTGGATGGAAATGAAGGTAAGGAAATGGTTGGGGCGACACCTCTCATTGCTGGAGATTTCAGAGGTGTGATGAGAGGTGACCATGTGTGTGGATGGGGGAATTAATTTGAGGGTTACATAATCCAGGAAAATACAAGTTTCCTCACAGTGCTTTTTGTACATTGTTTGCATGTTAATTTTTGTCCTCATCACAGTGAGTGCTGTGGGCACTGGAAAGTGCAAGACATTTCCACTTTTATCACTCACTATCAGCATTAGGCACTAATGTTCCAGGTATAGACTGACCAGATGCAGAATAAAACTCTGTCTACTCTCCCTAATTTGTGCCTTAACCTTAGAAGAGCATCCTTACTTCACCAGTGCAATTATTTCCGCTTTCCACACCAACAATCTCTTGTGGCAGCTCTGAGTGAGATTAACAATGAACTGTTAATTTGTTCTTAATGATGGTAATTTTGTGCTGTTGGCTGGAGCCCACCAAGAACTGTGTTGAGTTTGTAACTGTGTATACTAGCATCCAGACAGATTCTATAAACCTGTAAAACAGAAGTGCTCTCACAGTATTTCAGTTTATAATATAAATGTTCTGACAGTGTCTTTCATTGTGCATAATACTATTGTCCTGACATTGTCTCCAATCCTGTATAATACAAAATGTACTCTCATATTTCTAAGTGTCAGCTTGGTTCAGTGGAAGCGCTCTTGCCTTTGAATCAGAAAGTTGTAGGTTTAAGCTCCACTCCAAGACTTGAGCACATAATGTAGGCTGACACTTCAGTGCAGTATTGAGGGAGTGCTGCATGGTTGAAGGCGTAAAGTCAGATAGCCAGGTGGGATAGAACATGAAAGTCTAGTCTTTAGTTGCTTACAAGCTTTTATTTACAGAGACACGCATTATATATTGTGCACCCCCACCTCCTTATCTTGTGGCTTATTTATAATGCAGATACTGGTTTGAAACTGGTACCTATTTAGAACAGTTAGAACTCCAGAGGCTGAATTATACTGCCAGCTCTCCACTCTTCTGTTCTTGGGCTAAACTTAACTCACTGACATTTAAATGCCACATAAATTTTCAAAGTTAATGAAGATGCTCAGCTCTTCACAAATATTAAAAACTTAGGATGCACTTACATTGCAGCTACTGTTCCGATGCTGGTAGCTGCAGTTTGGGTTCCAGACAGGCAGAACCATGTTTACATTGCCTAGCTAGAACTGTAGCAGTCTTGCCTAGGAGAGAGCTGTGTGCAAGTGATGCAAATTTGTGCTACACTCTATCCCAACAGCTAAAAATGCAAATATTTAAAAAGCAGGAAGGGGAGAATCTTAAATCTCTAAACATTTAAATTGAGGTTAGGTGGGTTTTCAGATTCCCCCGTGGGACCATCTGAGAACTTTGTAAATCAAGTTTAACACCACACTGGATTTACATTTTATGTGGTGTCAAGCCAAAGTGATGTCAGACAAATCCCCTCCACCTCCCAGGGAGTTTCACTCCCCTTCACTCCGAGTCAGGTTAGATCCTGACTCCAGATTTATACTGCCAGTTTAGTGTTGGTATGAAGCTCAAATTGGTTTGAAAATGTTAAATTTGCAGACTTTTAAAGTGAAGAACAGATCACCTGGAATCTCCTTAATTTTATACATAAAGTTTTTAAATAGATGCCTGCACAATGGCTGCATTTATACTGTCGCCAGTATGAAACCAGGTGGTGTGAGCTTAGTTCCTTGAGGTGATTGCAGTTCTTCCAGAATTTGATGTGCCATCAGATTAGCAACTTTACTCACTAGTTACATGGCAGTTTTTTGCATGCAATTGTATTAAAGAGCTGCATTAACAGCAACTTCAGGACCATGTGTGTGTTTCCTTATACCATTGGGTTCATTAACTCCTCAAAGTCTTTTCCTTGTTGATTTCATTACCATTCCATGTTTAAACAAATCTTTGAGTGGAATGACAGAAAAAATTAATGAAATGTCAAAGTTGATCCTAGTTGATCTTAACTAGTTTATCTTTAAAAGGAATCTTGATGGTAAGGCTGCTTCTTTATGTATGCGTTTCTACATCTAAGAGCCACAATGACTGAACTTTAAAAGTGAATCTACAGTTCCATGCAGAAATGTTGATTTTTATGACTAGTTAAAAGTAGCCCCCATCTTTTTAGCATTAATGGCATGTTGAAAACACTATTATATTTGTGTTTGTCCGTAGCTAATTGGTAACAACTGAGTTACGGTTACGGAATATAGGCCCAGATGTCCTACAGAATTAAACATGCATTTGAAGACTGTATAGACAGTGATGCAGTTAAAAGAAAATTGTGCAGCAGTTTTTAATGATTTTATGAATTTGGAAACTTTCTGCTCATACAGTGCTGTCATAATAGATAGATTGTGATAGAAACCTGTTTCTAATCTACTGTTCAGAGATGGATTCTAACGTGCTGAAAGCTATTTGAAATAACCAGCACCGACTGTACTGAAGTGTGTTTCTAGTGATATAGACATCTGAAGGAATGATTTAACTGTTTTATATCTTTAAATATTTAGTAATTGATGTGTACAGTATATTTCTGCAACACCCAAGCTGGTATTAATCTAGTACCAATCAGATGATGCACTATACCTGATAGTGTGCTATGTTGCAAATCATATTTTAACATTATTAAAAGGTTTGATTTCTCTTGACACAGTCGGTACTGAAATGAAGTCTTAGAATTATTTTGCTGTCATTGGGTGAGCTTCAAGAATTGTTGGCTGGACTGCTGGATGGAACATAGTTGGTCAACGCTACTCCATCTCATTGGGTGGGGTGAGAGGGGAAATTGTGAGTTCTGCTCTCTCCTCACAAACACATGGCTCGACACTCAGACATTAATGGATCCAAATTAATTTTATGGACATAACTGCTCCAGTCTCCACCTCAATCAGCAATTATAGTGACAGAAAGTAATAGGTGAATATTCAATAGGGTGAAATTGTGGAAGAAAATGCTCCCAATTATAAAGAGTATAACGAATATCATTAATAGAGATGTTTCAAGCAGCCAAGTTGACAGTTGAAGTATTTAAGTAATATCCAATATCCATTGTATTAATATGGAAAAATCCATGAGATTTTTTTTAAATTTCCTTCTCAGAAAAGAACAAATATTGACTTGATGCATAAATCAAACTTTTATATTGGGGGACCCTGTGTTTTCTTTCATTCAGAACCCAACTCATTCAGAGTTACTGCTGTCACCAGCACTTTGTGTTCATGTAGAATTTCTAAGTAGTGACACCACAGCCGTACTCTACTAATTCATTCAGTTTCTTCAGTCCTTGGAAAACATTTGTGAATTGCACATTTCACTGACTGATATCAGACAGCATCATATACTCAAAGAAATCAGGAAGCTTTATCCATAAATAGAAGTACAAAAATGGGGGAAAGCCATGATTTATGGAATATTATAAATGCATTATTTTCTGCAAAAGTAAAATGCAATTAATGGTGAAAATATGTTATGCTGCTCTGACAAGCAAGATCTGACTTAAAGATCCTTTAAAAATGTAGTCAAGTCATTTAAAAAGAATTGAATATTGCTTCTCAACTGAGGGTCATTTGTAAACTCTTTAGTCTGAATTAATTGTGCTGGTGTACAGTCTTGTAACAGAGGCAACAGGACCTTTACTTTCCATTCAGATGGCTGAAGTGCGGAGTCTGAGGGCTGGTTCCCATTGTTAGGAATGAATTCCTTTAACTGTTGGTTGGTCTCTTTGATGGGGTGTTTTTGGTACATGGGGACCTTTCATCTCAGTGGAGGGAGTTGGCTCAGTCACTACAAATGTACTTACACCCAATTGAATGTAATGGTATTGATGAAAATCATAGCTGAGATAAGTTGCATAGTGATGAACGGCTCTAGTGGGAAAAGCCAGAATAAATATCTAAATCCAGTAGAATTGTATTGGTAAAATCTATTCATAACTTACTGTTTTATGTTAAATCACATATTATTTTCCTTTTATTTGGTTCTTTAATTCTGTTAAATGTTTTCAGCAGTATCATCCTTTTAGTTTATTGTGAGCTTGTAGGATTTATTTTATTCTGGTTTATTTTTCCTTAACCCTTCCTGGAGTTCTTCAACTTTCATGATAAGAAAAATGAGGTCCTCTCCAGTCCTTTCTCTTTTGGAAAGTCTGTTATTAGTTTTTGATCAAAATGGTTTGGTAGATGTACAGTGACCCAGCCAATTACTGCCCTATCAGTCTCTTCCCCATCAGCAGTAAAGCAATGGAAGGAATCATAAATAGTGCTATTGCCAATAACCTGCTCACCGAGGCTCAATTCTGATTCTATCAGAAGTACTCAGCTTCAGATCTCATCACAGCCTTGACCCAGATATGGATATAAGAGCTGAATAACAGAGGAGAGGTGACAATAGCCACCCATGACATTAATGCAGAATTCGACCAAGTTTAGCATTAAAAACTAAGGTTAATGGGGTCAAGGGGAAAACCCTCAAGTGGTTAGAATCATACCTGATACTGAGAGATGACTGTGGTTGCTGAACGACAGCCATTGTGGCCCCAGGTTGTCACTGCAGGAGCTCCTCGGGGCAACGTCTTCTATCCAGCCATCTTCAGCTACTTCCCTTCATCATAAAGTCAGGGGTGGGGCTACTTGCTAACAATTCTACAGTGTTCAGTTCCATTCACATCTTCTTCAATAATGATGCAGCCCATGCCAGCCTACAGCAGGACTTGTGCTAACAAGTGGAAATTAACATTTGCACCATGCAAGTGCCAGATAATGACCATCTCCAACAAGAGAAAGCCCAAACACCTCTCCCTGACCTGCTACAACACCATTATTGCTGAGACCTCAACCATCAGCATCCTGGGGATGCCACTGACTAAAAATGTAATTGATCCAGCTGTGGTTATAAGAGCAGGGCAAAGGCTTGTTCCTCTGTGATGAGTGACTCACCTCTTTATCCTCCAAACATCTTCACCATCTACAAGGCACTAGTCAAGAGTGTAGTGGAATATTCACTAGTCGTCTAGATGTGTGCAGCTACAACAATATTGGAGGCTTGACCTCATCCAGAACAGAGTAGTTCAGTTGATTAGCACCCTGGTACTGGGGTTAATATATAACCCCTCCATCACCAGTGCACTGCGGCTGCATTACGTGTTGTCTATAGGATGCACTGCTGTAACTACTTAACCTTGCTTCAACTGCACATCCCAGCCTCACAACCCCTAAGACCAAGAGCAACAAAATCACGGGAACATCATCACCTCCAAATTTCCCTCCAAGTCATCATCCTGACTTGGTCAAGTATCACCTCCCCTTCATTGATGCCGGGTCAAAATCCTAGAATTCCCTACCTAACACCATTGTGGGAGCAGTATCATGACAAGAACTGCAGTATTCCAAGAAGGCCCACCACCACCTTCTCAGGGCAACTAGGACTGTACAATAAATGTGGCCTTGCCAGCAACGCCACAGAACATGTCTGTAATAAATATATATAAAACTCATGTGACCACCTAAGTGATTGTCCTTTTGGCTCACTATATACCATTGGGTTTATTTATAAATTATATTTATAGTGATTGAATTGGTGAATGTAAGACTTTAGACAAGAGCATCGTGACTTTGAATTGCAGCTTCATCTTACACTCAGACTTACCTTCACTGACTGTGCAAGTTTTGCCATTTCTTGGTTGGGCAGCTAGATAAACCACATTAAAACGATCAAGGACTTCAGCTTTAGGAAGAGCCAATATTACAAGGACTAGCTGCTCTTTATCAAATCTCTGCAGGACCACTGAAGAAATCCTCAGTTCCCTTGAAGGAAGAAGTATGTCAAAGGCAGTGAACTTGGCAGAGGGGAAGTCGAGAAAACTTATTTTAAAGAAGAGATGAGGACATCAAGTTTCTCAAAACATTAAGGAATTTATTCAATCGTGAAATTATCTATTTTTTAAATAACATGTTAGGCCATGATTTATTTGGTTGGCTGCAGGGGAAATAAGCACTGAAGAAATGATAATTTAATGCAGTACACCAAACTTTGAGTGTCTTGGATATGCTGCAGAGCAGTGGAACTCAGAGTAAACAGGAAGTGATGTGTGAAAAGAAGGGTTAGGATCTTTTTTTTTAAATTGGATTGTCGGAACTGGAAAAAACTGGGTTGAAATGGTTGAATCATAAAACCCTGGAAAATTAGTCAGAATCTTCCTACCCACATGGATGCAAATTTATACTGGGTGTCTCCCAAGTGCCCAGCTCGTTTGTATCAACCTTAGCTCGGCTCCTTGAGCACAGACAGAAATAACATACCACATGGAGAAAGCAAACACAAAATGAAAATGCCAGAGTCAGAATGAATGACATTAAAAAACACTTAATAAAAAGTCTGTAGCTCTTCTCAAGTCGAAAATATTTGAAGATGGAAAAGGAAAGAAACATTGCCCTAATACATATACATGCATGTGGAACCAATTAAACTGCCAATATTGCAGAAATCTTTTGTTGTTCTTATACAACACACTAAATGATTTACACCAAGTCGAATTTTTTTATTGTAGAAAGGAAAAGAACTAACACAGAGGAGGCAAAATTGTTACAAAAGTGAAGATGGACTTTATTGAATGTTAATTTATGAGCTAATTCCTTTATGCTGAGCTTCAGTTGACACTGAACAGCAGAGCTGAAAATGCTACTATGTTTATGAATACAAATTGAAGTTACTCCAATTCTTACTAGAAATGAACTTGCCACCACAACCTGCAGCAAGTTAGCGGATCGATCGCTCCGTGCATTCAGCTGTACCAGCACCGGGTCTCCAATGAATTGATCCAACGAGCCGCGGACGCCGATCGGGTGTCCCGATGCAGCTCGTCAGTTTGGAGGTCACCAATTTGGGTCAGTTGTGACGCCGGCTGCGGTCCTGTGGTAGGTCCTGGAGAGGGAGGCGAGCGCCGGCTCACAGTGGTGCTGAGGAGCCGGGTGGAGCGTTCCCGCTCCTCTTGCTTCCACCTTGAGTTAAGCTTAAAAATAAAACGCATTTCTTCTTCGGCGGCCTCCAGCGCCCCCTTTAAGGATCACTGATTATACCGCCATAGACCAACAAAGCATGCGTGGCCCGGGCTCTGCTGTTATTCCCCAATTTGGACCATTGCCGGCGTCGCAACCACCCCCAAATTGGTGACCCCCATTCTGAAGCAGGTTTTAAACCCATAATTAGCATAATCAAGGAGCCCAACGCCTGTTCTCGGCGCCCGGGGCACTCTGAGGCCACGATTGCCTATTTGGTAGCCGGTACATAACGGGAGAGATTGGGCGCAGGAAACTGCCACCCAAAAATAGTCCTCCAGAAATCAAGCACGACATATGCCAATTTCTACTCCTTAATATTTTGATCGTCTCATTCCATAACCGGACCCGCCCCGCCCCCACTCCTCCGTTTTGATCTGATATACTTGCCATTTTTTCTAAATGGGGGAATGGTACATGTTTGGTTGGCCCTGAAATCTGGAACTCACCTACTTCTCTGGCATTGATTTATAGGAAGAAATTGCAACTTTAACAGTTCTGGTTCAAAATGTGTCAGACTTCTGTTACTTTGAACTGAACTATACTAAAAGCCCAATCCAAGGCTAACAGTCATCCTTCAGTTGACGTTGCAAATTTTGTTCTTTAGGATTTTGTTTGTAAATTTGTAATGCAAATCTTTAACAAATATTATTCATTTAACCAAAGCTTTTGAGTAGCCTAGTAAATGTAACCAATCACATTAAATTTGAAACTTTAGTTATCAAGCGCTTAGTGATGGCACATTCTAGAAAGTTTGTCACTTTCCATTGTAAGCTTTCTGTTTCTAAACATTTTACTGGGATCATCTACACTTGTAATGAGCTGGATCTTCTGCTTGGCTGTTACGGCGGTAGGTGTGCGGCAGGTGGAGACTTTTATCTGTCCGTGTGCATGTTGGATTTGGATACCGGGATAGACTCACTGCTAATGGTTGGCAGTCTGCACTTGGGGTGGTGGAAATCCTCTTGCAGGCTCCCTGCAAACAACCTCGTGTTACTGGTTCATCCGATGATTGTGGGCACGGGGATGGTCAAGGATAGGCAGGGCGAACAGTATTGCATGGAGTAGGGAATACCACTTTTTTTAAGAGGAGTCGACTGGGAGAGTGTTGCAGATATTTTTGGCTGCTGTCATAGGATTCTCCTTAGCATCCTCTTCCTCTTGTTGCTGCTGGACCGCGCCTACCTCTGTGGTCTCTGTGAGTTCCCTCTTGGTAAATTTTCAGTGCAAAATTGTGCAACATGCAGCAGAATAGGCACTGTTATGGAGATTCATTCAGGCATCGACTGGCGTGCTCCATCAGACCGATCAACGAGCAGGAAGCATACCTTCAGCATTTTGATGATGTGTTCGATTAACATCATGGTGGCAGAATAGTCCTCATTGAACCTGTGATCGGCTGGGCTCCTGAGGATCCTCAACCGTGTCATTAACCAAGACGAAGGTGGAGGCATTTATCCCTTACGGCCCCAGTGGACATTTGTCTTTCGTGTTGGAAGAGTGGAAACACTGTCTCAAGATGAAAGTCATGACAGCTCACCAGATAAGGAGCATTCACCATGCATGAATTCGTGATGATGGTCGCACACTGGCTGTATATATATATATGGAGTAGAACCCTTTTCTGTTGCTACATGACACAACGAATAAAGGGAGTCTATGCAAATATATGGGTTCCATCGACAGCCCCTTGAACTTTGAGAAACTCTACCGTACGGAAAAATCCCATTGCCTCTCAGACTGAGACCTTTGATCAATATGGAAGGTAATGAACTCAACAATGTGAGAAAACAAAGCATTTCATTCCATTGAAATCATTTACTATTAGTAGGCAGAAAATACACAAAAAGTAATAAAAAACAAAGTCAAATGATTGCAATGCAAGGATTTGCCAGTGCTTACAATATATAAGTTTTGCGGCAGATTAAAAGCAATTCCCCCATTACCCTACACCATAGCAACAGAATACATCTGTTTTATATAGGCACCTCTTATGTCAGTTGTAAATAAATGTATACTGATGGATGAAGCCCACTGACAAATACTGTGATATCACGGAGGCCTAGAATGGGACATGTAAAATGGCAGTTCATTAGAAAGCCAACTCAACCTGGCCTACTTTAATAATTTTGTGTTTGGAATTTATTGCAATGTTTAACTCAGCCATGCAACATTCCCTAAGGAAACATGAAGCTGGCAAAGAGAACTGTTACAAATCTGAGGGCTGTGGGATTTCAACAAGATTCAGAAATATTGGGGTAAAGTTTCCGTTTTGGGCGCAGTCAACAATCTGGGTGCAAATTGCACTTGAAATTGCGCTGGTTTTCTAAAGTGAAGTCATGGCTCAAGTTTCCACTCAAACACAATTGCATAATCACAAACCCAAAATTTTGCATGAACTAACTTGTTTTTTTAAATTAAAATGCAATATCAGCAAAAATATGAGTTACCTTTCCAGTATTTAGTGAAACAGTGGAAGTATTATTTAATTTCAGATGCAAATGGACAATGTAATAGAACGTAATTGTTTATTTTTTTTCCAATTAAAAAAATATTCCTTGATGTGTTTAAGAGTGGTAACCTGGTGCAGTTTTATTAATGCAGGTTTACCACAAAACAGAAACATTTTTAATAAGTGTGTCTAGTCCACCACCTGTAAGTAACCTGATTTTAAATCACTGAAAATGACTTTAATAAAACTAATCTGAACCATTTACTAGTTTCATTGGTGTAAAAAAAAAGCTTAATTTTAAGAGCCTTCTCGAACGGTTGTAAACGGACACAATCGGTGGAAACTTGCCATACTTATTATTTTGAGCTGGGAGCGTGGCCAGTTCTGTGGGTGGGGTCGGCTTCCAGCGCAATGTTTTTTAAATCAACGTTAAAGAGCGTGAAAACTCGTTTTACCCTTGACATAATTTGTGCTTAAAATTCCTCGATCTTTTACGCTGGTTTGGCCAATTTCCGGCGAAACTAACGGAAACTCTAGGCCATTGTTTTTCCGCATCTTTTCTGTGAAGAAATTGCAGCTCCTGTTGTTGAAATACTTTACATAGATGGTGACCTTGTGGGGTGCAAAGGTTCCGAAAATCCAAATCTATGAGAAATTTGCCATGTTTCACAATGTTTTACAGCATCAATGACTCCCACTTCTACTATATTGTTCAATGATGATTAGCTACTGGTTATTTTTTCATCTTTAACAAATAATCATTTAATTCCACTAAAACTCTTGTCATTTCTCTTGTACTGTGTATACAGCTCAGCATGTTCCAACAGCACCCTGTAAAAGAGTTACATGTAAAGTTAGCTTTGCCTTTCGTGTAGAGTGACATAGTTGATACATTCTGGTTGTGTTCAATTTTCTATTTCTGTCATGCGTTGTTTCTTCAAAAGGTTTATAGCCCATGGAAATCAATTGTGATTGTTTATATTGTTGCATATATTACATCAATTAATTGTTGAGATGAAGTCTGCAGCAGAAACTTGGAGTTCTGAGAACATCAGCAGCATATCTGGAGTGTAGAAGAGTCTTATAGTACTACTGTCCAACACAACTACAATTCCATATGGCCTGTGGTGTTTGCATTAGCAACACACACATACTACAGGAAAGCAGTGATAGATGGCTTCTCTAATTGGACAGAGCTTCAGTAGAATAGATGGTGATGGGAATAAAACTACCTGCTGAATGAGGACTAGCAAACACAGAGGGAATACAGGAATCCTCTGAGACTTGTCTGGTGAAATGCAAGAATTGGACTGAGTTTGATTAAAGGCAGATTTAGTTAAAGGTGTATAGTAAAAGAGATCATCAATGCAACAGTTTTCTATATGGATGGGCTTTAAATAACTTCATGTAGAAATTCAAGGTTATATACAAGTGGTATAGCAGTTGACATTTTCAATGATGTGAGAAAAAATGATCTACATTTGAAGAAGCTATGATATGTCTTCCATTATCACACATAATTATGCTCCTATAATTACCTCACTGTTTCAGGTGGAAATCATACTCTCCAGGTTTTAAAATTTGCCTGTTTTCTCTTTTGTTTTGAATTGGTTGTTTGGAATTTGTTTTGCTACTATGTCTCCATGGAGGCGTATTTCCGGTATGTGCTTACTGTTAGATACATTGAAAGATTTACAGCCATAACATATCCCGGCTGGCTTCAATTGTGTGGCTGAGGTGCACATGAAAGAGATGCAACTGAATAAACACAGGTGTGGGTCACCGTTGGCAGTTTATTTTTCTGCCAGCACCAAGTTTCCTTATAGTGTGAACCACCTACCCATGCACTAGTGATTAGATATATCCACATAGAATTCCATTGGTCATCAGCCTGCTACCTCAACACAAAATTAATCAAATTAAGCATCAGAAAATAAATATTGTCTTTTAAATATCTTTCTTACTTCTTTAGACTGTTCTTTCAACCTCATTTAAACCTCTCCAGCCAAATCATATAGCCTCGCCACCTGTTTTCTTTTATACTGAACAGTCTTCTCTGTTCACCTATCCTGTTTCACACCTCTCCAGTCTTAAGCTTGTTCCCCTACCTTTTCACATCTCTCCCCATCCTTTAGTTTGCTCGCTTATCATCTTTTACACCTCTCTGGTTCTACAGAATACTCCCTATGCATTCTTACACCTTACGTCCAATCCTTTATCTTGCCCTTCTTCCCACCCTCTCTTTTCATCTCTCTCCCTGTTTCTGCAGCATGTTTACCCAGTCACCTTTTCCTATCAGAAGAAATAGAATTCAAAGTCATGCCCCTCTGATTGGGCCACAATGCTACTCAATTAGGTAAGTTACATTAAAATAGTTACAGTTTCAGGTAGGAAAAGATCTTTGGCCTATCTAACCCACTGTATTACCTTGATGCATTTCTAATAACCCTGAATCCTGACAAGAACCTGCCTAATTCCTTCTTGAAACTTATTAAGTTTCTTCTTCCATCGCCCATAATCTGTTCCACATACTGAACACCCTTTTAGTAATCAAGTTCCTCCTGCATTTATTATTTTATTTTGTTGTAGGACCAGATGTGTACAAAAGAAGTAGGAAGGCAGAAGAAATCATAGACAGCAACACAAAAGTAACATTAACACCAGTTATGTTTGAGTACTTAATGACCTAGGAAACATCAAACCAATGTCCTGTCTATTTTACAGTGCTGCCTCTTCAGATTACACACCAAGTAAAATAACTTGATAAAACATGCCTGTAAGCCATGTTTATTTAAAGAAAGCAAGGAGTAGACTTAGAACAAATATGTAAGAATTGTGGAAAACCAATTATACACTTCAGAGACTTACTTAAATACAAGGGCTTTATAAAGCAAAAATTACAAAATTAAACAACATCCCTTCACAACCTGAAAATTTAGAAGAGCCAAGACTCAGAATAAGGGATTTCCAACATATAAAATTGACTGGTTAAGGGGTTAAGAATAGATTTTGTGGGAAATGTAGGAACATAAATCTGACTGGAACAGTGTGAGAAAAAAATGAACCAGCTGGAAACAGGACAATGTGGAGATTGATGTGTGTGTTGAAGCTGTACACAGTTATATTTCCTCTTTGCTTTCTTTTGATCAGGACTGGCCTAGAGGCCATCATGGAGACATATGCCTTCTGGAGACCTCCTGTTCGGACCCTCACATTTGAGGATTTTACCAACATGCAGAAGCAACAAGGTAATGGGGCAGAATGTTTACCTGTATTTTTATTTTTTTCCCTGTACAGGCTATAGAATTTGGAATGGCCATTGTCACTGCCACTCTTTGATAAGCTCTTAAGAATTAGGGATGGGCAATAAATGCTGGCCTTGCCAGTGACGTCCACATCTCAGGAATGAATAAAAAAAAAGGTTCCTGTCAGGCTGTGTCTCCAATTCCTTCTCTAGAGAAGTCCTATTGCCATGTGACACTCTTTACTGGTATCCCAACTGAAAGACAGTTCGTAATTCAGACTGGAAGTTTCAAGTATTGGACAGCCCTGAGACTTGAATTTAGAATCACCGAGATGCAAACTTGTTAAATGAGCATTATAACTGCACTGTGAAACACAACTGACTGTTGGAATAAGTGGTTTGTGACAAATTGTAAGAAAATAGATTCTTCCAGGTGTACAAAGTGATAATAAACAGCTCTCAGTTTTATTAATCTGCCTCATTTAACAAATCATTTCAGTCTGTACATGTATTTAATTAGTAAGTGCCCCTCTCAATCTGAGGCCTCTTTCTACAGGTAAGATAACATACTTCAGGAACTAATCCTGTTTCATTTGAAGCTGATTTAAGGTGACTGTGTAGCATTGAAGAGATGGACATTGTTATATTTTCCCTACTTTGAGGTGCATTGCCAAAATTTTAGGAAGATGCTGTGCAGCCAGTCTGAGAATTAAGTGCTCAATCTTACTGTAGCCAGCTTATTTGAGAGGCAGATTGAATGACTCAACCTCTTGTCCTTCTGACAGAAAAGTCAATATTGAAACTGCTAGGCTAGGCTGCTTTGGTTGTATTAATGATAGTAAACATATAAGCATGTAATAAGACCCAGTCATCATGGCATAGGTCAGCTGGAGTTATCTCAAGGCAATAAGCTGACACTTATTTCAGAAATCACAGATTTCTGATGGATTTTAATGGTATTGGTACCAGAATGCTACTGATAGACACCAAACATGTACCAGGTAATATTGGGCAGCTTAGTTCAGTGTCTATTCTCATATTTAGAAAATCTATTTTTAAAATTATTTTATTTTAAATGTTGATTTTTATTTCCCCTTTCTACTTTGAAATTATTTCCCCCCTCTGGGCCACACACAGTCCCCAGGCTGAGAGAGAAGGCATTAAACCTGCTTCTAGATCTGCATGAGGATTGTATTCTGTGCTCCCTTTCTCTGGAAAAGTGCATCTCTTAGATAACACAACTAATTTTGATATTTTGAACTAACCATATGGAGAATAATGGTAGAAGAACTTCCAACTTACTCTTCTGTGGTGTAGTGCATTGTTAATATTTACTTATTGATACTTATTTGCTGATATGGAAGAACAATAGATTGTTGTCTCATATAACGTTTTGAGATTCAGTGTAGATTTTGGAATGTAGGACCAAGTAAAATGTCTTCCTATGATATCTTCAAATTCCCAAAAGTAATGTTAAAGACAATTATATTTTTTTTTTATTGATTCAATATTAAAACATCGTATTAATGTAAATAATAAGCAAATTACATTCTAATAATGGCTATTTTGTCCTTTGGCCTAATTGGCAATGAATGTGACTTGTATTTTCCTCCCATTTAAAACCAATTGATTGTTCTTGTGTATGCCAATTTCATACTGCCCAGAGCAACGCATGGTTTTACTTCTCTCACACTCTCCCATTGTTTTCAATTGGAGACACATTCTATATGTGTAATAAATCCTCTAAGACAGCCTTTTATGATGTCATAGAAAAAACAGAAAAAATCATTGGGAAAATTTTGTTCAAGTGCCAAAAGTTGAATAAAATGCAGTTTTCTCCTCAACCATGGATTGGAATTGATCCAACTTTGGCAGATTGATTTATTTTCATATTTTGATTCATCTTACTTAGTTACCTTATTCTGTTAGATGCCATATTTTAGGAACAATCCATAATATTTGGTCTGGCCAACAGTATTCTGTTTTTTTTCCAATCTGGTCTCCTAGGGCAGGGGCTCAGGCCCATTGCACAAAGCTGCATTCTAAAGCTACTACTGGCACTATATTATTTCAGTTTATTTCTGAAAGATGTTATAATGAAAACAATGCCATCTCTCTCAGCCTGGGAATTGTGTGTGGCATAGAGGACCAAGTACTCTTCTTCTAGAGTAGAGCATAGTGGGGCTTCATTTTTACATTTAACCTGTGTCCTCTGAGAATATTTGATAATGGCCCTGAAATTAGGATCGGGAGCTCGCCGCGCGTGCAAGCCCCCGATGTTCACTTACCCGGCGCGCTGACATTTTAATTCTGGCCCGCATTGCATTTCCTCTCACTGGCCCGCTTGAGGTCCTGCCGCGCTGTGCGTGCGTGACCCAGCGGCGTACTTAGTGCGATGAGCCGGCTGGGATCACGTGAGCACAGGGCAACCAATGGGAGGTTGCAAAAGTTCATTCATCAGTTTGACAGTAAGAGCTGTCAAACTCATGAAAACTCCTGGCCCCAAAACACTACTTAAACTTGAAAGAAAATTAAAAAAAACATTGCAGTACCTAAATGAACCATAAAGAACTCTGAAAAACTATTTTAAACAATTTTAAAATTTGAAAAAAAAAATTATATAAAAAATCGGGGCTAAAACTAAACTTACCTTACTGTAAATTCTTTAAAAATAACAAACCTGTGGAAAAAAATTTTCTCAATTGTATAATAGACCACTTACCTGTAAAACGAAGTACTTACGTGTGGTTTTTCAATGCGTAAATACCGGAGGCCTTTACACACGCGCAACTCTCTAAAAATAGAGGAAATCCAAGTCGCACGATACCGCGCACGCGTTCAGCCTCTTAACCCCTTGGGTCAGAGGACAGGAAATGCCGGTTTTCAGCGCATGCGCTGTGCATGCTGAAAACCGGCAATTCCTCCGGGCACACGCGTGAGTACCCCGTCCTTACTCACGCGTTGTGCCCGGAATTACTGGGCCATTATCACTGATTATAAAGTTTAAGATCCTTCTTTCAGTTACTGTGCATATATGTACACTACCCCCTGTCCATCCCCAAATTATTGGCAAACCAGTCAGCCTGATGGATCATGTTTTTATAGTTAAATCTTAAGATATTAAAATAAAACTTTATTCTAGATGTACCATTATTTATCATAATAATAACTCTGATGACTCAGACTTTAAATATATCTGACTGGCTTTAGCGCCTCTCTGTTTTTACATAATTTTTAGATAAAATCCATGCCAAAGCCTATGCTTTGGGAGTTGAAAGTGCAGTTGTAAGTAACTTGAGGGATTGGGAAGTTTATTCCAGGTTTAGACTCAGCAGGATGTAGGATTGGAAGAGAGTAGGGGGATGTGGGTGGTGAGGAATACAAGGAAGTGTCTGTGATCAAGACCATGGGAGTAGAGGCCACGTGAGATGGCAAAGTCAACGGGGGGTGGCCTTGAATATGAGAGTTTATATGGAGGACAGGAAAGCAGTGAAATCAGAGGAGAGGTAAAATGAGTTGAGATGTACATTGAAATCAAAGATGAGGAGTCATTTAGTGCAGAGACTGAAGGAGGAAAGAAGGGTGGCTATCTCATTGAGAAACTCGGGATGGGGATTGGTGGGGTTGGTTGAGAATGAGGATTTTAAAGGAGAGGCAAGAGTGTTGGCACAAGGTGAGGTGCTCAAACGAGGAGTTGGTATCAGAGGATTCAGGGGAGGGACCAAGGTCGAAGGCAGAGGCATACCAAATCAACAGCAGAGGAGAGAGGTAAAAAGTAATCAGTGTGTGACGTCACCAGGGAGCAGGTAAGTGATTGGTTGGTGAGTAGTTCTCTCTTTTCAATACAAGCTTGACTTCTGTGGTGTTAAATTTCTAGGGTCTCTGGTGTAGTGGGGACAGTTGGTAAATAAAGCGCCCTAGAGTATACCTGTAACTGGGGTATTGAATAAATTTTTAAATTCATTAAAGGAGTAAGTCATGGGAGGAGAGCTCAGACCCGTGTTCTGCTCCTCTTGCTCCATGTGGGAAATCAGGGACGCTGCCAGTGTCCCTGACGACCATGTGTGCGGGAAATGCATCCAGCTGCAGCTACTTGCAGACCGCATTGCGGCGCTCGAGCTGCAGGTGGATGAATTTTGGAGCATGCGCGATGCTGAGAGGCTCGTGGATAGCACGTTTAGCGAGTTGTTCACGCCTCAGGGCAGGGCAGCACAGGGGGTGACCATCAGGCGGAGCAACAAAGGCAGGCAGGTAGTGCAGGGAACCCCTGCGGGCATCCCCCTTTCAAACAAGTATACCGCTTTGGATACTGTTGAGGGGGATGACTCACCAGGGGAAGGCAGCAGCAGCCAACTTCCTGGCACTGGGGGTGCTCCTGCTGCCCAGGAAGGGGGGAAAAAGAGTGGGAGAGCAATAGTGGTAGGGGATTCTATAGTAAGGGGAACAGATAGGCGTTTCTGTGGCCGTAGACGTGAATCCAGGATGGTTTGTTGCCTCCCTGGTGCCAGGGTCAAGGATGTCACTGAGCGGCTGCAGGGCATTCTGGAGGGGGAGGGTGAACAGCCAATGGTCGTGGTCCACATTGGTACCAACGACATAGGTAAAAAGAGGGATGAGGTCCTGCATCAAGAATTTAGGGAGCTAGGTAACAGATTAAAGAGCAGGACCTCAAAGGTTGTAATCTCTGGATTACTCCCAGTGCCACGTGCTAGTAAGTATAGGAATGAGAGGATAGAGCAGATGAATGCGTGGCTAAAGAGTTGGTGTAGGGGGGAGGGTTTTACTTTCCTGGATCACTGGGCCTGCTTCTGGGAAAGGTGGGACTTGTACAAGTCGGACGGGTTGCACCTGAACCAGAGCGGGACAAATATCCTTGCGGGGAGGTTTGCTAGCACTGTTGGGGGGGGTTTAAACTAACTTGGCAGGGGGATGGGATACAGAGGGGAGCTGAAATAGGGGGGGATGTGCTGCCAATTATAGAGAAAAAAACAAGTCAGCTTGGTAGACAGGGCAAATATATAAGGGCAAGGCTGGATGGCATCTATTTTAATGCAAGGAGTCTTGCAAATAAGGTGGATGAACTGAAGGTGTTGATAAACACATGGGAGTATGATATTGTTGCTATCACGGAGACATGGTTGAGGGAAGGGCAAGACTGGCAGCTCAATATTCCGGGGTACAGAATCTTCAGGCGAGACAGAGGGGGAGGTATAAGAGGAGGGGGTGTCGCAATATTAATTAAGGAGTCAATTACTGCAGTAAGGAGGGATGATATATTAGCAGGGTCCTCTAATGAGGCCATATGGGTGGAGCTTAAAAACAAAAAGGGGGCAAGCACTTTGCTGGGAGTGTACTATAGGCCTCCAAACAGTCAGGGGGAGATAGAGGAACAGATATGTAGGCAAATCTCAGAGAAATGTGCAAATAATAGGGTAATAATAATGGGGGATTTCAACTTCCCCAATATTAACTGGGATAGTCAGAGTGTGAAAGGCTCAGAGGGTGTAGAATTCTTAAAGTGCATCCAGGAGAGCTTTTTGAGCCAGCATGTAGAAAGTCCTACAAGAGAGGGGGCGGTACTGGACCTAATTCTAGGGAATGTGGCCGGCCAAGTGGAAAAAGTGCTAGTAGGTGAGCACTTTGGTGATAGTGACCATAATATGGTAAGATTTAAGGTGGCCATGGAAAAGGACAGGGATGGGCCGGAAATAAAGGTTCTAAATTGGGGGAAGGCCGATTTTAATAGGATAAGGCAGGATCTGGCCAAAATGGACTGGGATCAGCTACTTGTAGGAAAATCCGCATCGGAGCAATGGGAGGCTTTCAGAAGGGAGATTGAGATCATACAATGGCAACATGTTCCCGTAAAGGTCAAGGGTGGTTCCAAAAACCACAGGGAACCTTGGATGTCAGGGGATATACGAGAATGGATTAGGAAAAAAAGGAGGGCTTTTGGTAGATACAAAAGGCTAAAGACGGAGGAAGCCCTAGAGGAGTACAAAAAGTGCAGGGGGATACTTAAAAAAGAAATTAGGAGATCAAGGAGGGGCCATGAAATAACACTGGCGAGCAAAATAAAGGAAAATCCGAAGATGTTTTATAAGTATATTAAGGGTAAGAGGATAACTAGGGAAAAAATAGGGCCCATTAGGGACAAAAGTGGCAATCTGTGTGTGGAGCCGGAAGATGTAGGAGGGGTTCTAAATGAATTTTTTGCATCTGTTTTCACTATGGAGAAGGACGATGTAGACATAGAAATAGGGCGGGGGGACTGTGATATGCTCGAACATATTAACATCGAGAGGGAGGAGGTATTGGCGGTTTTAGCTGGCCTAAAAATGGATAAATCCCCAGGCCCGGATGAAATGTATCCCAGGCTGCTGTGTGAGGCAAAGGAGGAGATTGCGGGGGCTCTAACACATATATTCAGGACCTCTCTGGCCACAGGGGATGTGCCAGAGGACTGGAGAACCGCTAATGTAGTACCATTATTCAAGAAGGGTAGTAGGGAAAAACCGGGGAACTACAGGCCAGTGAGCCTAACATCAGTGGTAGGAAAATTATTGGAAAAAATCCTGAGGGACAAAATTTGTCTCCACTTGGAGAGGCAAGGATTAATCAGGGATAGTCAACATGGCTTTGTCAAGGGAAGATCATGTCTGACTAATTTGATTGAATTTTTTGAGGGGGTGACTAGGTGTGTGGATGAGGGTAACGCAGTGGATGTGGTATACATGGATTTCAGTAAGGCCTTCGATAAAGTCCCGCACAGGAGACTGGTCAAGAAGGTAAGAGCCCATGGAATCCAGGGTGCCTTGGCACATTGGATACAAAACTGGCTTAGTGGCAGAAGGCAGAGGGTGATGGTCGAAGGTTGTTTTTGTGACTGGAAGCCTGTGGCCAGTGGGGTACCACAGGGATCGGTGCTGGGTCCCTTGCTGTTTGTGGTCTACATTAATGACTTGGATATGAATGTAAAGGGTATGATCAGTAAGTTCGCGGATGATACAAAAATTGGTAGGGTGGTAAATAGCGAGGAGGGTAGCCTCAGTCTGCAGGACGATATAGATGGGTTGGTCAGATGGGCGGAACAGTGGCAAATGGAATTTAACCCGGAAAAGTGCGAAGTGATGCACTTTGGGGGGACTAACAAGGCAAAGGAATACACAATGAATGGAAAGACCCTAGGCAAGACGGAGGGTCAGAGGGATCTGGGTGTGCAAGTACACAGATCCCTGAAGGCGGCGGAACAGGTGGATAAGGTGGTAAAAAAGGCATATGGGATACTTGCCTTCATTAGCCGAGGCATTGAATATAAGAGCAAGGAGGTTATGATGGAGCTGTATAAAACACTGGTTAGGCCACAGCTGGAATACTGTGTGCAGTTCTGGTCGCCACACTACAGGAAGGATGTGATCGCGTTAGAGAGGGTGCAGAGGAGGTTCACCAGGATGTTACCAGGGCTGGAGCGCTTCAGCTATGAAGAGAGACTGGGCAGATTGGGTTTGTTTTCCTTGGAGCTGAGGAGGCTGAGGGGGGACATGATTGAGGTGTACAAAATTATGAGGGGCATAGATAGGATGGATGCTGAGGAGCTTTTTCCCTTAGTAGAGGGGTCAATAACTAGGGGGCATAGATTCAAGGTAAAGGGCGGGAGGTTTAGAGGGGATTTGAGAAAGAACTTTTTCACCCAGAGGGTGGTTGGAGTCTGGAACTCACTGCCTGAAAGGGTTGTGGAGGCAGAAACCCTCACAACATTTAAGAAGCATTTGGATGTGCACTTGAAATGCCATAGCATACAAGGCTACGGGCCAAATGCTGGAATATGGGATTAGATTAGACAGGGCTTGATGGCCGGCGCGGACACGATGGGCCGAAGGGCCTCTATCCGTGCTGTATTACTCTATGACTCTATGACTCTAAGGTGTGATTTAGTGAGATGGGCTACACCACCACCATGATGGTTTGGGCAGGTCAGATGGTGGAGGCTAATAGAGTTCTGCAGGTTCTGTTCTCAGTCCCTATTGTTCACACTATTCATAAACAATTTGACAAAAAAGTACTTTGTATAATATAACATTTATTAATAATATCAAGTTGAAAATATATATGAGATAAACAGCATTCAAAGTGATGAGGAACAATTTGAACAGATGGGTTAAGGAATGGTGTTAGATTTTCATATAGATAAATATAAAGCAATGTGTATTGGAACAGGAAACAGCAAATGAAACAATATCTGTTAGCCAGAGATGGCCCTAGTATTTTGGGGGTTAACATTCAACTTCACATTGGAGGTGAGATTCAACTTCAGCAGTGGCACAAAACGGACAGTAGCCAATCGCCATGTCCGATTTTCCTTTCCATTGACCAATAAATTCAAATCAGCATCAGGTGATGTAATTACCCGCCAGTGCCATTTATCAACTTCACCGCCTGGCTAACACCATTTCCTGCTCCCGCCCATCAACTATGGGTGGTACAGGTCCTCAGGCAACCATTTCCAAATACTGTTTCAAGGGATCCACAGCTACTCTCACATACAACTATATGGAGCTCTTGAAGACTTTTTTAATACAGTCTTTTGTGTCCTTTTGACAAAAGATTTGAAAGTCCTTGTAGTTGCTACTGCTATTATTAAGGGATTTCTAGCATTGTAGTTGTTTCTTCATGTGGATCCATGTAAAAATCCCACTCTGAGAGGAGCAGGGGGAAGGAGCCAGCAGCTAGAGGGAGATCAAAGAGGAGGCATGTGTGGAGGAATCCTTACCATCCTGGAACAACATACCTGCAGTTCCCTGAGGAATGGTACATCAGAAGGCTTTGATTCTCTAGAGAAGCAGTGTGTGTTGTGTTCCATCTTGCAAGAAGACATACAGCCAACTGCTCCAGCCGGCACAGCAATGCTTGTTGCAGGAGTAGGTGGAGGTGGCTAGGAAAGCAAAAGAATGAGGTAAGCCCAAGGCCAGTTCACGTTCTAGCTCTGCTGAAGAGGACTGAGGTGCTGAAATCAAGGGCACAGCACTTAAAAAAGAAAGATGATTTCTGTGCAGCAGCACTTGCTGAATGGGTTGGACTGCCTGCCAGGAAGCTTCCACATGATGAATAGTATGGTGGAGTCCACTATTCACTTCATGTGGGCCCAGCCTGATCCTCCTGGCTCCCAAAGAATGTTTACATTTTTTTGTTTTTAAAAAGCTCACCTTTTGTTGGAGAACACTGATGAATCCTGAACGGGGAAGGCCTGACTCCTACCCTGTTCACTGTAGACCAATTTCAGTGAGGGGACCTAAAACAAGCATTAGGCCCCTCATTTAGGAATGGAAGGGACTTAATGCCTGATTTAGATGGCCGTAGTACATTGATCCCCAAAATTGGGCGTTGTTAAATTTTTTTTACTCCAGTAAAATGGGCATAACGGGGTCCAATTTCTGCCCCTTTATTTTCTGTTTGCTACTCCCTGTTTTCAGTCAAAAACAGGGCTGTAAGGAGACCAAAATCACACCCCCTATTTTTAAAAAGTAGAGAGGTACAAAAGTGTGGATAATGTAGATATAATTCAGCTTTTGGAGTTGGGCTCAGAGCGTAGAACTAGTGGAGAATGGTTTAAAAAGTACCAGATTCAAGTAAGATGAAACCTTTTCACCATGGAATGAACATATGCAACAATCTCAGTAAAAGCAGTTAATGGTGTGTTGATTAACTTCTGCAAAAAAAACGGGAAAAGTATCTGATTGCAAAGGAGGTTGGAGATTTATAGGTGTGGAATGTAATGATAACCCATGAGATACAATGGTTCTTATGCTGAAGAGGCTGTTTTTTATTTTTGGGGGTGGCTAAGAGGTGTGGAGGGTGTTGTCTATATTGAAGGCAGCATTCCATATTTGGATAGAGGAACGTTGTGGAATTTTACCTGATAACCTTTGAAAATCAGGAAGCAGTTAAGAACTGCCTCTTGGGAGATTAGATGGCTAGAGCAAATGTCCATGAGTTTACACAGTCAAGAGCATTGACGTATCAAATGGCCTTTCCTCATTCCTTGCTGTCTTATATTCTTACTTTATCTCAACAATAAAAGGAAGCTTATTTTACTAGTGAATAAGATTTTAATTACCCGTTCAGCGTTGTGACCCTTCGCTATGGGGTTATGAAGTCATCCTCACTTGTGGAATACACTGGAAACTGTTTTGATTTACATGTTCTCTATTTATCTGGTGTTTTGTTTTGGTTTTAGGAGGCAGTACAGGAACATCTCCAACAACTTCTAGTCCAGGAACTCCATCCCCTTCAGCATCTTCCCACCTACTGTCTCCATCCTGCTCCCCGCCAACTTTCCATCTGGCCCCCAACACCTTTAATGTTGGCTGCAGGGAGAGTCAACTCTGCAATCTCAACCTCTCTGAATATCCAGCCTGTGCCCGAGGCAACATGGCTACCTTGCAGAGTTATCCTGCTCTAGCTGAGGGTGGATACAACCGATTACAAGGTCCCAGTGCCTCTTCTCAACCGCCATCAGAAACATTTGTTCCACAGAGGACTTCTTCATTAATTTCTGCAGTACCCACCCCGTCTTCATTACAAGGCAACAAGATGGATGCTTACAGCAGTCAACTGCCACCATTTACTGCTTCCCAGTTTCAATACGTCATGCAAACAGGAAGTCCTACCTCTAACACTGCTTCATCTCACATGTTTAGTGGTAGTCATGTCCAACAGAGCTCCTACAATGCCTTCTCATTACACAACCCATATAACCTTTATGGTTACAACTTCTCTGCCTCCCCCAGACTGGCAGCCAGCCCTGAGAAACTCAATGCCTCCCAAAGCACTTTACTCTGCTCCTCTTCACCCAATGGGGCCTTCAGCGAGAGACAGTTCTTGTCCACGGGAATGGATGGGATGCATGTGATTGGCTCCACTCCTTCCCAGCAGCCTCAGAATGCGTGTGACACCAGACAGTATGGGACTGTCCCAGGGAGTTCTTCACAAATGTCAGTACATATGGTATAAAAGCAATATTTAAAAAAAAAAAAAATCTTTACCTGAGTTGTTCATACATGTACAGCGCTATGCACTAGGGCCTCCACAGTGGATTGATGTCAGTACCAGCAACAGTAAAATAGTGTCTACAAAGCACATTAATACTAATCTTCCTAAGTTAACTGTCCTACAAACACCCATAACACAATGATCTCTGACGCTGTAGTGATATTGGGATAAGCAAACCCTTAGTTAAACTATACTGAGCACAGAAGATGTAAATGTAATTGGGTCTCTATCATTGTCTAGAATTTGCTGATATTTATCCTTTAACACAGGTTACAGCATATAAACACAATTCAGTTTCAACAAGCAGCTTGATTTCCAGAAACTAGTTAATGCCTGTCCTTTGTAGCGACACATGTGATTTGCATTGATTGTGGACAACGTACGTTGTCTAGATTTGAGTAAAAGCTGCTTGCCTTTCTCAATACTGGAAAGTATTATGTCCTGTTTTTGAACCCTTACTGTGCCGAGTTCCATATAGTTGTGTTCAGAATTGTCTCATCATGCAGTTGTACTGTACACATACTGTAGTATTTCAAGAATGGCCCATTCCAACATCTCTTTGTGTTAAGGCCCTTAACAGAAGAACTTTGTTTTAAGTTTCTGAGAAACAAGCTCATTTGTTTTTTTTCTTTTCTTTTGCAATTTTGCAAAAATGTAGTGTTGACCTAACTTGAACAAAGTATAGAAAGTACAGACAGTATCTATTTGAGTTCACCGTGAAGAAAATGCAAACATTTCTAATCAATGCTGAAGAAACCTATTAATTGTGAAACTTCGTTATTTCTAAAATGCTCCTTTCAACCCACTGTTCTTATTAAATAAACACTATTGAAAGTAAGCGCACTGATCCAGATGGGCACAATGTTGTGCAAGTGGCAAAGAACAAAAGTCATTAACTAACCCTATTAGGTGATAAGTGTATTAGGCTGTCCCATTGAACTCCTTAGTTTGGGTGTGTCATATGAAATAGCAGAAAGGCACACAAAATCTACTCAGTCTCTGGATATTGGGGCAACATCTTCACCAAAAGAAGAATCAGCACTTACCAAAATGGTCACAGAACTTGGTGAACTACACGTAAGGAACCTCTTGACTCTTTTGTGCTGAGTGTTTGGATCTGCTAATCTAACAATGGAAACTTTCCATGGCTCAAATAATTGTGCCTTGTAAACTGCTCCTGTAAATCAAATTAAACATGTGTGGGGAATGAAACCGTGCTTGTGAAAATGTTCCTTTTAAACAAATGCTCCCATTACAATTGTGCTTATGAAGTGGATTGTGTTGCACTGTAAAAAAATGAAGGGTTAATTTATGTTGGAAATAGGCAAACCCTTCAGCACAGCTTCACTAACCGCCAGACAACAGACATGATTAAGATCTGCGGTATTCAGGCCACATTATGCTTGTTAATTGGAACAAGAGAGGTTGAAGCAATGAAATGCACAGCTGCAGCAGCGAACTGCATATTTGGGGAAAGAAGCCCGGATAAATGTCTTCAGGCTGACTCCATGCAACTGCATCACCTTTCCCTATTTAGACTGAACATTTATATTCAAAAATTAGATTCATAGAGCATTTCTAAAAGATTGTTAATGAACTTGGGCCCTTCTTAAAAATTCCCTTCTTTGTGCCTTTGGATGAATTAGTGACCTCCAATGCAGATTTATGTTTAAGCATTCTAGAAAGTTCCCAATTATAATTGCTTCTAACAAGTGCTTCTTATGAAATTTTCTTCAAAAATTCAGTTATACTGAAGAGAATAAACCTTTCCCTACACAGCCACTTTTTCACCACAGCTCTACAATAATAGCTACACCAGCAATGGCTTCCTGTATGCTGTACTCAATTGTTCAGACTGCAAATATTGTCCTTTCAACTCCCCATCACCAGACATTATGTGAAGCTGCCTCTTTCCACAAGAAGGATAAGTGGATCGGATATAGAACTGCTTTACAGACAATTTTTTTGCACTTTCTGGAAGTTCTGGGAGAAGCCAAACTGTTTTGAGGAGCTACTTATATCGACCCGAACAAACTCAGTGGCATTACTGATTAAATCTTACAAATTCTTGGAAAGGAATAACTCCTTTCTACCCCAAGGAACTCCTACTATTGTAGACATGAAACAAAACCCTGTAGAAAATCCCCCAGATGGACAAATTAAACAGCCTCAAAGTCACAGGGAAAGCTTTGTCACAATAAGCAACCTCATGGGCAGGCTCCTGATTTTCCAAGAAAAAAACCCAACAAATTTTACAAGAAGCCCTATAGTTTCCTAAATGAACAACCAAAAAGCCCTAATTTTCCTGGACAAAACCAATATCCAATGATAATTAATTTTCTACATTTGAAGTTTATTTTTTGCAAGATAACTTTATTCTAGTTTAAAATACTTGGAAGTAGAAACAACAGTCACTTATTTTACAGGTCTAGATTTTTCTAGTCCAGATTAGGTGTGCAACTATGAATAAGATCAGGATTGCCATTTTCATTTCTATGTGTACTCGTGTATCAGGTGTCTGCATTTCAATGCTATCTTCAGATGAACATGATCTGCTTATTGCATTACATAAGGGAGATGAATGAACTGAGCAATATTCATTGAGAGGAACTCCATGAACTGAACTGTGTATCACAATGGGGAGCTCTATGGATGTACTAGAGAGCATACGGAGGATGAAACAGTGTACTATACAGCAGAACTTGCAGGATTAAATAGTATATTATACTGGAGACCTCTGGGTTAAACAGTATTATACTAGTGAGCTCTTTGGATTAAATAGTGTGTTACATTAGGGAGATGTGTTGGCCCAACAGCGCAATTATAAGGAAGTTCTTTTGACCGAATGGTACATTACACAGGAGAGCACTATGGACTGGGTAATATATTTTGCTGGAATGTATGAGCTGAATAGTACCTTACACATAGAGGGATTGTACGGAATAAACAGTGTATTGCGCAAGGAATCTAAATCTACATCGGTGGGTAAAAATAAATATTTTAAATCAAATTATTTAATTGAGGGATAATTTAATTGGCCTAGTGAGCGCTCAGGGTTTCAAAGTGCATAATTATGAGTGTAAAATATTAATAAATAATTCAATGCTTTTTATTGGTGGTTATAGGAACTTTGATGTTTTGTTAATTTATTTTTATTCTTCCCCTTCCCCCCCCCAATCACTTTTTCCCATTTGCCCTCTAAAGGCTTCTTGCCTATAAGTAACCATTTTAATATGGTAATGAATGATGGTCCAAACTTCAGCTTCTGTACACGCAACACCATTGTACATCCATGTTTAGCGGATTACTTAAGTGATGTGATTATCATTACTGTCCTGAAAGAAACCAACCTGTAATCATGGGATGCTCTGAATTTCAGAATTTTCTACAAAAAGATAACTGTCCCAGCACTGGACTGCTCATATCTTGCTCAGGTTCGCTCAGCACCATGTGCCAGCCTCACACTAGCACAAACTCAGGAACAAGTTATATTGGTACAGCCTCAGACTCAGTCAATTGGTACCAAACCGGTTCAAAGCAAGCAGTATTAGAAGCTTAATTCAGGCTGATATTTTGCTTTGCTCATATTATTTTACTATAAATATTAGTCTTCTGTGACTACGTGAGATAACATGCTTCATTAGGTAAACTACATTCTACTTCTGAGGAAATCGAGCCACAGTAACCAACATTTTAAACTATATCTGCTCAGAATTGAAATTCTGCTGGTTAAGAATATTCAATTGAATTTAACAGAAACATATTTAAAGACAATTTTTATAATAATGAGCAATTCAAAGACTTATCTTTCTAAATACTGGACACCAGCTGAAAGATTATATACTAGTAATGTTTGTACTACCGACCCACTCATGCTGCTGGGGTAAGTTTCTGAAAAAAAGCCCTGCAATACATCTTATAGCTGTTTAACAATTATATCTCATATTGCTTAAACTGCTCACTTCTGAAACTCTCAAAAATAACCATAAAGACTTTGTTTTGACAGTATTAGTATTATTTGCTACCAACAATCATGCCTGCAGAAGGAAAATAAGATATTTGAACCAAACAGTTAAAGGGTCATTGTCATGTTAGGGTACAGGTTCAGTTCCTGGAGTCTTCAGGGCTAGCCTATGGGAATATTTGCATCACAATAACCACTGATAAACAGTTCAACTGCAGCAAGTTCTGTTTCTGTTGCAACTTGAGCCTTGTTGCAGCAATTTGTCCTTCAAATTTGAACAATTTATAAATCTGCTGGGATTCATGTAATCATTGACCATGAGCCTTTATGGAGCAATTTACATGATAAGGTAACAGTAATAATCATTGTTGATCTCCACAAAAGGGATGATAGACACAATTTAGAATCTCATTGCTGGTGTCAGAACCTGAATGTAGGCCATCTCCATTTTGGATACGAAGGAAACACCGTTTTGTGTCCCTTCAGTGTTGTGCCTAGAAAGTCACTATGTATTGCTTCCATTGAAAGAAAATGTGGTTGCAAGCAACTCCCCCACAATTCTTTTATAAAATATCATTTGGGAAATCACCCTGAAACAAAAAGCAGAATGTAGAAAGTCAAACTACAGCTTTTATTTTGGTTGGCTATTCTTGAAGCAGGATGTGATATAAAGCAACAAGGTTGAAGAAGAAAAAGGAAGTGGAATCTTCTGTGTATGCAAAATTCTAGGTGAGCTTCTTCCAGTGGCTGACACCAATAGTTTGCCATAATTGGACATGAAACATGATGGTAGATATCCTAATATGTGCATTAAATCAAGTTTATTAACAAGTTTTGGAAGTCATATCAATTATATAGTTTTACAAAAGTTAAGTAAGCTAACATTGACTCCATTAAGTAACAAAATCAGATTTGATGGATGATAGCATTAGATAAATCTGTTTTGTGATGTGTTGTTCATAAAGACTCATATTTATATGCTTAATGGTAAATCAGTAATATAGATAATGAAACAGACCAGTCAGGTATATGTAATATGTAAAAAGTGTAGGGAAGAAACCTATACATGAAATGGTGTATATAGTGACAGAGCAGAGAAATGTTTCAATAAATAATTCTGAATTGCTTACATTGGTTGTGAATCTTTTACGTGAATGCTTTTCTTTTTTTTAAACACACATACATCATTCTCTGTGAATAAACCACGTATTTGGGTGCCCATACTACATCTCTCACAGACCTTAATGTTTCCAATTTCCTTGTTGGGTGCAGTAAATCACAAAAAAAATCTTCATTTCAGCATTTGGAGTCTCCTAAAGTTGTGCGCATTTTATATGTTGCAATAAATCAAACACAAAAAGAGTTTAAATCTGTTGCAGATGCAACACCAAAAATGTCACATTTCTATGATAATCGCTCCAGATGTGGTAAGGATGAGCACACTGTCCTAGGATCCCTTGCGTGATTTGGTTTGATCTTTATGTGAAGCAAATCCATCCTGTTGAATTGGAAGTTAGATCTGAATCAGTCCAATTGCTGACCATACAATACCACAAGGGAGAGCTTGGCTCAGCCTATTCCAATTTCTGGCTTGGATTTGTAAGTTTGAATCTGGTTCAAATCAATGATACTTCCCAATTTCAGATTCTGTTGGATCTCTGGCCCAGATATGGGCTCATTTTTAAATATAACGTAGATGGTATGCACATCAATGTCTTCTAGCAGTGCTCAGATAAGATGTACAATACTAATCTATTTCTAACAGGCTCAAATAGTCATTTTCCTATTCAAGATTTGTTACTTTCCCTCACTACTCCAATAAACAATACTGGTAGAATTTCTCATTAACCATCAAATAAAAGTGAAGCAAAAATAAGTTTTGTTGAACAATTAAGCCTGATTTAAGACCAAACAAGGTCTTTATTTTTTTTTAAATGCCTTTAATTTGAATTTGTAATCCTATTGGCTTCTCAAGTCAAATATCACACAGATGTCTAAATTAAACCATAGATAAATTACAACTTTTAATCAAACGAAATCTTTATCCAATAGTATTTTATAGGTTTCCTAAACTTTAAAATCCCAACAAGTTTTGGACTATTGCATAGAGTAACAAATCCTTGGCTTAATTGCATGAAAGATTCAGATTATTTTAAAAACTCTTGTGCAATTTATTTTCTTGTTTACATACAAGTTGGAAAATGACATTAGTATTGTGAGTAATTCTTGTCAATCACAGAATTAGTTGCCACCCCCCAACTTAAGAGAGTCAGGTGACAGGAAAAGGAATGTGTGCTGGGGAATCGAGATAGGGCTGCATTTTACCAGCCCTGAGGAGGCAGGTTTGGAGGCGTGCAAGTTGTTAAAATCGCCAAAAATGGCGGGCGGGCCCAATCCCGCCTCCATCCAGCCTCTGAGCAATTTTCCCAAATGCGTTTTTTCTGACCCCCCTTTCCTTTAAGGCCCTTAACAACCAATGAATTGCCTCTATAATCCCATTTTGAGAGGCCTTTCCAATTTTTAGACATTCCCCCCATCCTACACGCCTCCTCTGGAACACGCCAGGTAATGCTGGCGGCCTCACAAGTGGATTGCCTACCAACAGCTGCAGCGCCACCATTACAAAGGAGTTTTCACAAATGATCATTTGCAGGTGGCAGAACTTTGTTGTTTCAGGTCTGGGAGCACTTTTAGCAGGCTTACTCAGTGTTGTGAAAGTTTGGAGCCTGACACCCATCTCTAGTGTGACCTCCTGGGAAACCCTTCTCCCCACCTTGACTAAGCACTTCCTCAACTGAGGCATATATCAGAAGCATAGCGACCATTTAATTCCTTTCCTTCTGGACATCAGATTCGGATGCAGACCAGCCGCGGCAGCAGCAGAACCATGAGCAACAGCAGCACCAACAGCAGGAGCATCAATAGGAACACCAAGCTGCTAGTCACCCACCTGAAGATGCACAGGACAGAAGGCGCCAGCGCGTGACAACATTGCTGCCCGGGATGCAAGGGACGCACTCATCCTGGCCAGATTTGCTTAGCCTGCACAATCAAACACTTTAGTCTCGCTCCTTCTTACCAGAGCATCGACAATGGACAAGAACCTGCGGAATCCTATCACCCTGACCACCATTCTGACAATTGCAAGACGCCCTAAGCCCTCAATGTGAAAGTCCCATTTGCGAAATGACACAGGCCACAACTTCAACAGTTTGCCATCAAAAGACTTTATAATACAATCACAATGATGGCTGGTCCAAAAACAAAACAACACAGCACCCAAGTGACTACCCTTGTGACAACTTGTGCTATATCTTCCTCTTTCGCGTGCTCCTACATGGTGCTTCCCCTGTGGCTTCAGCAGATGTGGAGGCCCCTTGCTCACTCTCTTGCTGCTCCTGTCTCGACACCTTTGGCGGGCGTCCTCTGGGGTGACGAACCTGTGCGGGCTCGCCAACAGTCTGCTGCTCCTGCGCCTTTGCAGCGGTTGAGACTCCCATCTCAGTTGGGTGAGGACTCTAGTGGGGCTCTGACCGAGGGCTTTGCTGTGGCATGGTCATGTGAGCGCTTGGAGAGGAGCCCCACTTCCTTGTTGTCTGCCACCAATATCCCTCTCATGGGTCAGCCCCACTTCAGAGCTAGCAAGTGGCTTGACTGCACCTTGCTGCACTGCAGGGGGGCCATGAGGACCCATTTCTGCACTGGAAGTCCTACTCCAGAGGACTTGCATGAAGGTCTGGTTTGTTCGCTCAATAGCTGACCATCGCTCCTCAAGAGATGTCATTCTATTCTGAACAATGACCATGTTTTCAATACCCTGGCGACTACGCTCCTCCATGGACGTAGCCATCCTCTCCTCTACGGTAGCCAGCCTTACCATGGAAGTAGCCATCCTTTCCACGGAGGCTGCCATCCTATCCGCGGTGATGCGTTCATGCGCCAATGCCTCCACAAAGGCTCTGCTCATGTTCGCAATGGACTCCTCCATTCGCTCCACACTCGCAGCGACCCTGGAGACAAAACCTGCCAGAGACTCCTGCACCTGTTCCTGGAGTTCCAGCACCGCCCTCCTTCTGGATGGACCCGGAGGCACAGGGTCGACATGCAGTGGAACCGAGCTGGCAGAGTCCTGCGCTCTCTGCTGTCCTTGTCTCCATCATCTGCTGATGCTCACTCGTGAGCTGTGATACACCAGGTGCCAACACTACTCTATCCGCAAAGGTCCCACTGAGATGTGAGTGTCTGCACAGGTGCTGGGTGCACTGAATTCTGCTGACGCTGCGCCCTCAGAGGTTGCAGCTTCCTCTGAGGAGTCTGGAGGCTCAGGCTGTTCCTCCTGGATAGTGGGGACGGGGGCGTTTGATGGTGCTGTGGGGGAGTAAAGGAAAGAGTTAGAGATGTGAGGCCAAGGTTACATGCACATTGAATATTGCAGATGATCATAAGTCAATCTGTAAGAGCATCAGAATCATTTTCAGTGACTTATGCTATGTCAATGAGAGAGATTCCAACTATTCTGTCACCAGCTTGCTGTGATGCGCCCATCTGTCGATCCCCCCACTTGGGTATCCTCCTTGATCCCAGCAATTTCCAGGGCCGCCTCCTCCCAGGGGGTGAGCTGAGCTACTGAGGGTGGCCCTCCTCCTGTCATGGCTCTTTCCCTCTTATTGTGGGCTCTCTTTTCCTGCAGTGAGGGACACAAGTGGAGTTTGAGCGAGAATGAAGGAGTGAGTGTAGAGAATCCATAGCATAGATGCTTAGAAGGAGACAAAGGGCCCTCCCAGTGTGTTGTAAGTTGTTGTTGTCATGGCATCACAGTGATAGGGAGTGTGAGGGCTGCATCGTTGAATAGTTAAGTGAATGTCACCATAGAGAGAAAGGGAATGGGTAAGGGTGCAGGGATGTAAGTGTCAAGTGGCATGTGGAGGAAGAGGTTGGCAAAGCAGAGTGCTGGTGAGGAGAAGCGATGGGGATCAGATTGAGGGTGATGGGAAAGTCATACTCACTTTTCCTGTGCGGAGAAGGTCATGAAACCTCTTCCTGCATTGCAGCCAAGTTCTGCGGCTCATTGAAATGGAGTTGACCTCCTGGGCCACTTGTAGCCAAACAGCTTTTGTCTGCTGGGGTGGTTTTTTTCTCCCTGAGGAAGGGAACAGCACCTCCTTATTACAGCTGGCTCCATACACCAGAGCTTGGAGGGAGGGCTCATCAAACCGAGGAGCACACTTTTGCTTGATCGTTGACATTTTCCACAATTCAACTCCTTCATATAAATTGCAGTCTTTGCAGTCTTCAGAATAATCAAGGTTGCTTGCAGGCCTTAAATCCAACAGCATTGATGACGTCATCGGAGGCGACTTTCTGTATGAAAAGACTCATTGGGCCAGTGGTTCCCACACGCAGGAAATTAGTTGCCCAATTAGGGGAAAATCCCACTTTTTCAACACATCACTTAGGAGTCGGGGTCCTGACACGATTTCCACCTGACACGCCTCAGCCCGCACACACTGACAAAATCCAGCCCATGGTCTCTGTTAAAACTGAAATTATAATGTTGTGCAGTTCTGTTAATCAATTAATTCATAACTAAGACCAAGCATCAATCTAGTTTTGTGATGGACAATGAGTCAGAGGTGATAACATTGTCACTGACTACTGATGTAATCATTGCAAAGAATGAAATTCTCACTAAAGTGCATAAAATGCACCATGTATTAATCAACCATACCAGGGAGGAACAGCTAGCTTCAATCCATATTCTGTCCTTGGTTGCTCCATCTCAGCTAGAGTGGCAATTAGGTTTTACAAATGGTTTTAGTGTTCTTTGGTTGTGAAAATGCCAATACTGTATCCTGATTGCTATTCAACAGTCCAAACCTGAATTGACTGTGAGTGTATATGTCAGGTGAGGACAAGATCAGGCTTGGTTCTGATGTGCCTCATGGTCGAAAGGCATACCAAACACTCACGCAGATTTTCATCTTCATTAAGAGGGGAGAAAATTGGATAACCGGAGAAG
This sequence comes from Somniosus microcephalus, assembly GCF_052327205.1. NCBI lineage: Eukaryota > Metazoa > Chordata > Chondrichthyes > Squaliformes > Somniosidae > Somniosus > Somniosus microcephalus. The sequence continues at coordinate 82,389,750 of NC_141000.1, forward strand.
AAATGGAGAAAAACCCCACAGTAATCCCAATTTACAAGAGTATAAAAATATAAATTTCAAATATTTGCAGACTGGCTAGAATGCCCACTTTAGTGATTTAAGCACATGGAAATCATTATTATGATAGTGAATGTCTGCTCTCATTATACCATGGTTGAAAACATACTCATAATATATGTGCTTATCGATCTGCAGCTCTTTCGCTTTATGTGCTGAAGCTGCAGCGCAGAAGTAACTATCAGTTGCTGAATAACAGGGTTATTATGTTTGGTGGTCTATATGTATTCTATAGACCACCAAATAGTGGGAAAGATATGAAACAGCAAAGTTGCAGAGAAATTACAGAGAGGTGCAATAGTGGGGGACTTCAACTATCCTAATATAGACTGGGATCGTAATAGTGTAAAGGGCAGAGAAGGGGAAGAATTTCTGAAGTGTGTTCAGGAGAACTTTCTTGATCAGTATGTTTCCAGCCCGGCGAGGGAGGAGGCATTGCTAGGTCTGGTTCTGAGGAATGAGGTAGATCAAGTGTCAGTAGGCGAACATTTAGGGAACAGCGATCATAGTATCATAACGTTTAGATTAGCTATGGAAAAGGACAGGGAGCAATCTAGAGTAAAAATACTTAATTGGAGGAAGGCCAATTTCAGTGGGATGAGAACAGATCTGGCCCGGGTAAATTGGAATCAAAGATTGGCAGGCAAAACTGTAATGGAACAATGGGCTGCCTTTAAGGAGGAAATAGTTCAGGTACAGTCGAGGTACACTCCCACGAGGGGAAAAGGCAGGGCAACTAAAGTCAGGGCTCCCTGGATGACGAAACAGATAGAGAATATGATGAAGCAGAAAAAGAGTGCGTATGACAGATGTCGGGTTGCAAATACATCTGAGAATCTGGCTATATATAGAAAGGTCAGAGGAGAAGTGAAAAAGAAAATAAGAGGGGCAAAGAGAGGGTATGAGAATAAAGAAAGAAAGAAATACGTGCATTTATATAGCACCTTTCACGACCACTGGACGTCTCAAAGCGCTTCACAGCCAATGAAGTACTTTTGGACTGTAGCCACTGTTGTAATGTGGGAAACGCGGCAGCCATTTTGCACACAGCAAGCTCCCACAAACAGCAATGTGATAATGACCAGATAATCTGTTTTTGTTATGTTGATTGACGGATAAATATTGGCCAGGACACCAGGGATAACTCCTCTGCTTTTCTTCGAAATAGTGCCATGGGATCTTTTACGTCCACCTGAGAGCGTGGACAGGGCCTCAGTTTAACATCTCATCCAAAAGATGGCACCTCCGACAGTGCAGCACTCCCTCAGCACAGCCTAGATTTATGTGATCAAGTACCTGGAGTGGGACTTGAACCCACAACATTCTGACTCAGAGGCAGGTGTGCTACCTACTGAGCCACAGCTGGTGAGAAGTGAAAAAGAAAATAAGTGGGGCAAAGAAAGGGTATGAGAATAGAATGGCAGTCAACATAAAAGGTAATCCAAAAATCTTCTATAGGCATATAAATAGTAAAAGGGTAGTAAGAGGAGCGGTGGGGCTGATTAGGGACCAAAAAGGAGACATATGCATGGAGGCAAAGGGTATGGCTGAGGTACTAAACGAGTACTTTCCATCTGTCTTCACCAAGGAAGAGGATGCTGCCATAGACATAGTGAAGGAGGAGGTAGTGGAGGTACTTGATAGGATAAAAATTGATAAAGAGGTGTTCAAAATCATGAGGGGTCTGGACAGAGCAGATAGAAACTGTTCCCATTGGCAAAAGGGTTGAGAACCAGAGGATACAGATTTAAGGTGGTTGGCAATTAAGATCTGGAATGCATTGCCTGAAAGGGTGGTGGAGGCAGACTCAATCTTATCTTTCAAAAGGGAGTTGGATAAGTATCTGAAGTAAATAAATTTGCAGGGCTACGGGGATAGGGCAGGAAGTGGGACTAGCAGAGAACTGGCACGGGCTCAATGGGCCAAATGGCCTTCTTCCATGCTGTAACCATTCTATGATTAGATAGGGTGTGGATTTTGGTACCCAACACAAATTGCTACGGCTAATTTGTGCTTTTAGTAACCATCAGGATTATTTTTGTGAGCCATTTGTCCCCATCATAGTTCCCTTCAGCTGCACACTTCTGTTGTGTCACCTCACATAGTAAAATAATTCACAGGCAATCTTCATGTGGTAAACAGGCTGAAATAATAAAACGTTAACCATATGAAAATAGGTACTTCCATTAGAACTAAGCCATGCAGACCAAGAAGGTGTCAGGTTTGATCAGGCCTAAGATGTGATGATCTAGTTGGGCCAAGGCAATGGTAAGAGCACTACAATTTTCCTTAGTGTCCCTGTGCTAGGGAATGGCAAAAGCAGCCAAGATCACTGCTGCAGATGACTATCCAATAATCCTTGTTTGAAAGTGTGCAGGTTTGTGGACATTGGGTGAAGATGGGATTCAGCATGCCTGTGATGCCCGAATGGTTGGACAGTCTGCCAACATAAATACTGGCCACTTAAGAGGATCTCTGAGGACTGACAATGCTAGTGGAGCCATTTCCAAGCATGGGTCAGCTCTTTCAAGAACAAAGAGCTGAAATTTGGAATAAAATTGTAATTATTAGACAGAAGACTGAATGGATTCATATGATTTGGACAACAGACATTTTTTGTTAGGCTACCAAGTGTAAAGAATAGGTAGCCCATCTGCTACCAATGAGGACCTTGAATTTCCTCATTTGCTCCAAGTTATCGCTCCACCTTGTACATTGATGATTATAGGTGGCATAGAAAAAAATCCTGGAGTAAACTTATAGGGGTGGAAATTCGTTTTGGCCCATTTCTGGGCCTGAAATAGGTTGCTCACTGGGAGTGCGTGCCAGAAGCCAGAGGCCTGTGGCTCACCTGAAATTGGTCCACAGGCATCATCAGCAAATTGCTGCAGATGCCAATCGGGCATCCATAGGCGGCTCCCTGGTTCTACGAGGATGAACCTGGGCCGACTGCCTCCCTGCCAGTGCCCCTCAGGTGGGTCCTGGGAATATATTTAAAAGAGCAAGCATGAGAGTCTTGTATGTATTATGCACTTAAGTGAGTGAATCTACGTTCATAAGATTCCAGATCTTATGGTCTATCACGTGCATCAGTTGATGTGTAATTGCTTGTTGATTTGCGCATGTGCTAGTTAGTGTAAATACAGTACATATATCTGTATGTTTATGTGTCATGCTGTTTTGTGTATGTGTTTGTAAGGGTAAGTATACATGTATAGTATTGTTGAGATACCGTGGCAAACGTGGGAGTCGAGACCAGAGTTGGTGAAACACAACTGCTTTAATCAACCTCATGGCAAAGAGAAACTGGAAAAGCCCGCGCAACCACTTAAATACTCCCCAGACAGGAAGTGCTCCCGGCAGCCTGTCCCTGCGGGAAACAAGTTGCTGGAGGAAAGGGCCCCCGGCTGGGGGCGTCTGCTTAAACTGTCCATGCCGCCGTGAGTGGATTATGTCCAGTGGTGGCGTGTCGCCACAGAGCTCCCCCCAGAATCCGCTTAGGAGGAGTGGACGAGTTGTGACGGTGGTCTAATGGTTCTGCCGGAGCGGCTCTGAGTGGTCGCCGGTCTAGTTGGTGGGGCCGGGCAGTTCGCCGCCGGCTGTGCTGGCTTGCTGGCAGGACGGCCTCTAGTTGGAGGTCGGGCCACGGGGACCTGTTCCCCTGGTTCTGTGTGTGCTGGTTTGAGCTGGTCGATGGAGACTGTGTCGACCCTGTCGCCGAGTCACAGCTTGAATAACTTGTCCCCGGTTTGTAGTACCTCGTACGGTCCGTTGTACGGGGGTCGCAGGGGTCCGCGTCGTGTCGCACGAAGACGAAGCGTGCCTGCTGTAAGTTTGGCGGGATGTGAGGTGCGAGCTTGCCGTGTCGGTTGACCGGAAGTGGGGCGAACTGTTGAGCGGAAGAGAAAGAGTTGAGCCGCTGCTGTTCGGCCGACCAAGGCGTGGTAGCCTCCGGGAGGAATTCGCCTGGTACGTGCAGCGGTTGTCCGTAGACTAACTCCACTGCCGAGGACTGGAGGTCTTCCTTGACCACGGTGCATAGGCCTAGTAGCACCCACGGTAGGCGGTCAGTCCAGGTACTGTCCTGCAGGCCGGCGCGGAGTGAGGTCTTGAGTGACCTGTGGAAGCGTTCACACAGCCCATTGGCCTGCGGGTGGTACACCGTGGTTCGGTGGAGCGTCACCCCGAGGTTGCGTGCTGTGGCCGTCCAGAGTTCGGAGGTGAACTGGGCGCCTCTGTCGGAGGTTATGTCGGCTGGTACGCCGAACCTTGCGACCCAGGTGTTAATGAACGCCCTGGCGATGTCGGCTGTGGTGGTGGAGGTCAGCGGCACTGCCTCAGGCCAGCATGTGTAGCGGTCGACCATCGTGAGGAGATAAGTTTGGCCTTGCGATGGCAGCAGAGGACCGACGATGTCGACGTGTACATGGTCGAAGCGGCGGCTGGGTACCTCGAAGTCTCCCAGGGGTGCTTTTGTGTGCAGCTGTACCTTAGCCCATTGGCAGGCGAGGCAGGAGGTGGCCCAAGTACGAACATCTTTGCTGAGGCCGCGCCAGACGAAGCGCTGGGAGAGGAGTTTGACGGATGCGCGGGAACCCGGATGGGAGAGCCCATGTAGCGCGTCGAAGATGCGGCGGCACCAGGTTGCAGGGACGACCGGCCTGGGTTGGCCGAGTGAGACGTCGCAAGTGACTGCCGTGGCTTCGGGCCCGTGCGCGACCTTGGCTAGGCGTAGCACTGGCAGGCTGGTAGCCGCCGAGAGGAGGTCTGGGTCCGTGAGCTGGGCCGCTGCTAGTTGCGTGTAGTCGACCGCGAGGTGATTCGCGCAGATGGCGGGATGGGAAAGGCAGTCGGCGACAACGTTGTCTCTGCCGGAGACGTGCTGGATGTCCGTAGTAAACTCGGACACGGCTGCGAGCTGGCGTTGCTGCCTAGCGGACCAGGATTCGGTGTGCTTGGCCATCGCGTATGTGAGCGGCTTGTGGTCCACGTACGCGGTGAAGGGGCGGCCCTCCAGGAGGAACCTGAAATGGCGGACCGACAGGTGGAGCGCAAGGAGCTCGCGGTCGAAAGTAGCGTATTTGACCTCCGGGGGGTGCAGTTGGCGGCTGTAGAAGGCAAGTGGCTGCCACGCGCCATTGACCCACTGCTCGATCACGGCTCCGGCCGCGTGGTCAGAGGCATCGGTGGTGAGCGTGACCCGGGCATCGGCCCTCGGGTGCGTGAGCAGGGTGGCGTCGGCGAGCGCGTTTTTGGTGGCGTCGAAGGCGGCTGACGTGTCAGTGGTCCAGGCTACGGCTATCTTGCCGGATTTACCTCGGAGGGAGTCGTATAGGGGCTTCATGAGGGCTGCAGCTCTGGGAATGAACCTGTTGTAGAAGTTCACCATCCCGAGGAACTCCTGGAGGCCTTTGATGGTTTTGGGGCGGGGGAATTGCTGGACGGCCTGCACCTTGTTGGGCAGGGGGACGGCCCCAGCAGGGGTGATGTGGTGACCGAGAAAATCAATCTCGGCTAGGCCGAATTGGCACTTCGCCGGGCTGAGGATGAGCCCGTGTTGGGCTAGGCGCCTGAATAGGATGCGAATGTGTTCGAGGTGTTCCTGTTGGGAGGAGCTGGCCACGAGAATGTTGTCTAGATAGACGAATAGGAAGTTCAGGTCCCGGAGGACTGAGTCCATAAGGCGCTGGAAAGCCTGGGCTGCATTCTTGAGGCCGAAGGGCATCCTCAGGAACTCGAACAGGCCGAATGGGGTGATGACGGCCGTTTTGGGGATGTCCGCGGGGTGTATGGGGACTTGGTGGTAACCGCGCACCAGGTCGACCTTGGAAAAGACGGTTCGTCCGGCCAGTCGGGCCGAGAAGTCCTGGATGTGCGGCACCGGGTATCGGTCGGGGGTGGTGGCGTCGTTGAGGCGGCGGTAGTCCCCGCAGGGGTGCCAGCCTCTGCCGGGCTTGGGGGCGATGTGGAGGGGCGAGGCCCAAGGGCTGCTGGAGCGGCGGATGATGCCGAGTTGCTCCATAGTGGTGAACTCGGCCCGCGCGATTTCCAGCTTGGCCGGGTTGAGTCTGCGGGCATGGGCAGAAACCGGGGGGCCGGTGGTGGGGATATAGTGCTCCACACCGTGTTTGGCGGCTTTGGCTGAAAAGGTCGGGTTAGTGAGGGCGGGAAACTCGGCTAGAAGTGCCGAGTAGTCGTCCGTGGCACTGGCGAGGCAGTAGGTCGTCAGGCCGGCCGAACGGGCCAGGGTGAATGCGCCAGGGATGGGGGCCATAGTATTGATATCGACGAGGCGGTGCCTCGGAATGTCGACAAGGAGGCCGTGGGCACGTAGGAAGTCGGCGCCGATGAGTGGGCAGAGGACCCTGGCTGTGAGGAACTCCCAGCGGTAGCGGCGGCCTGCGAGGTCGAGCGTGACCATGCGGGTGCCGTATGTGCGGATGTCAGAGCCATTGGCTGCGGCCAGCGTGATACCCCGTGCGTCGCGTTGGATTTCGAGGGTGGAGGCGGGGGTGATGCTGTGCTGGGCCCCTGTGTCGCACAGAAATCGGCGGTTGGTGCTGTCGTCGGTGACGTACAGTAGAGGCCCCTTTTGCCCCACGGCCATCGTGGGGGCCGGTGCGGGGGGGGGGGTTTGAAAGTGCACGGTGGCATGCAGTGTTGGGCCCTAGTGCCAAAACGGGTGTGGTAGTAGCAGTGACCCGGAGTGGTAGGGCGGTCGGGCCTAGTGGGCCGGGGAGACCGCGTGGTCGTTGCCGTGAGGTAGGGTGCGACATCGCGGGCGGTCTGCGCAGAGAGCAGCCGGTCGGCCTTTCCAGCTATCTCATTCAGGTCCATGGAGCCAGACTCCACAATGAGCGGGCGGATGCTGGCTGGGAGCTGCTGAATGAAAAGCGTGCGAAAGAGGGCGCCGGGGTTTTTGTCGTCCGAGAGGGACAGCATGTGGGAAAGCAGATCCGACGGTGAAGCGTCACCAAGGCCGGGGAGGTCGAGGAGTTGGCAGTTGCGCTGGTAAGAGGACACTTGAAATTTTTTAAGGAGCGCGGCCTTCAGATGTTCCTACTTGCCTTCCACTGGTGGATCCTGCAGCGCTGCCCAAACCTTGGGGACTGTGGCGTAGGTGAGAGAGGCGACGAGGTAGTCGTACTTCGTGGCGTCGACTGTAATGTTTTTCAGCCGGAATCTGGACTCGGCTTGAACGAACCAGGCCTCGGCCAGGTTCTCCCAAAAGTCCGGTAGTTTAACCGTGACTGCGTTTGTATCCGCTATGCTAGCTTAGGATTCGTCCTGAGCGTCGGGGTCACCAGTGTTGAGATACCGCGGCAAACGTGGGAGTCGAGACCAGAGTTGGTGAAACACAACTGCTTTAATCAACCTCATGGCAAAGAGAAACTGGAAAAGCCCGTGCAACCACTTAAATACTCCCCAGACAGGAAGTGCTCCCGGCAGCCTGTCCCTGCGGGAAACAAGTTGCTGGAGGAAAGGGCCCCCGGCTGGGGGTGCCTGCTTAAACTGTCCATGCCGCCGTGTGCAGATTATGTCCAGTGGTGGCGTGTCGCCACAGTATATAATTTAACATGGGGATGTGTGTATATGTTTGTGTGTGTATTTAAATTATTCTCAGCATCACTGTGGCTCAGGCCAGCAGGTCTGCCCCTTTGAGCCATTACAAATGTGGAGCACACACAGATCACATTGCAGAGGAAATTTGCTATCGAAAAGAGTCATTCACCACATTAGGAAATTCTACACAAACCTTATGTGTTTTCCTTCGTTTGGTCATTCTGTGCAGGTGATTGCAAAGACTTTCCTACTGAAACAATAATCAAGGAAAAAATTAACGAGCACTTGGAGAGGTTTAAGCTAATTAAGGAGAGCCAACACGGATTTGTAAATGCCAGGTAGTGTTTGACTAATCTAATTGAATTTTTTGATGAAGTAACAGGGGGGATTGATGAAGGGAATGCAATGGATGTTGTCTACATGGATTTTCGGAAGGCGTTTGATAAAGTATCACATAGAACGCTGGTTAACAAAATTGAGGCTCATGGAATAGGTGGGTCAGTGGCAGCTTGGATAAGGAATTGGCTTAAGGATCGAAAACAGCGAGTTGTGGTAAATGGCTGCTTTTCAGACTGGAGGATGGTAGACAGTGGTGTTCCCCAAGGGTCAGTGCTGGGGCCACTGCTTTTTGTGATATATATAAATGACCTGGATATTGGAATACAGAGTAGAATTTCTAAATTTGCCGATGACACCAAACTTGGGGGTGTGGCAAACAGTGAAGATGATACCAATTGACTGCAGCAGGACACAGAAAGGCTAGCAGGATGGGCAGACAAGTGGCAGATGGAATTTAATATAGAGAAGTATGAGGTGATGCATTTTGGCCGAAGGAACAGGGAGAGGCAATATACACTTAATGGCACAGTTTTAAAGGGTGTGCAGGGACAGATGGAGTTAATGTGCATAGGACCCTGAAGGTGGCAGGACATATTGAGAGAGTGGTTAATTTAATTTAATTCAATTCAATTCAATTCAATTCAATTCAATTTTATTTGTCATATATGCAACAGACGTGTGTACTGCACAATGAAATGTTGATTTTTACGAGTCCTCCCAACATTGGAATAAATATGGCATAACAATGATAAAATTACTAATAGAAATACTAATAGAAAGACAGTAATAATAAATAAAACAACAGTAATAAATAACAATAAATTAATCGTTCATGAGTCTTATGGCCTGGGGGTAGAAGCTGTTTCGAAACCTATTGGTATGAGACCATATGCTTTGGTATCTCTTACCGGACGGGAGCAGGGCGAAGAGGTTGTGGCTGGGGTGACTCGCGTCTTTAATGATTCTCAGGGCCTTCCCCCGGCACCTCTCGGGGTAGATATCCTGCACAGCAGGTAGTTTAATTCCTATAGTGTGTTGTGCAGCTTTCACTACCATCTGTAGAGCCTTGCAGTCTGTGGCGGTGCAGTTGCCATACCAGGTAGCGATGCAGCCGGACAGGATACTCTCGATGGTGCACCGGTAGAAGTTGGTGAGAATCTGGGGGGCCATTCCAAATTTCTTCAGTCTCCTGAGGAAGAACAGGCATTGGCATGCCTTCTTGGTTACAACGTCAATGTGATGAGACCATGTTAAGTCCTCCGTAATGAATACACCCAGGAATTTGAAGCTGCTGACCCTCTCCACCTCAGCCCCTTCGATGTAGATTGGGGTGTGTCCCTCCCCCTGCCGCCTCCTGTAATCCACGATCATCTCCTTTGTTTTGCTGATGTTGAGGGAGAGGTTGTTGTACTTGCACCATTCTCCTAGGGCTCTTACCTCCTCCCTGTAGCCTGTCTCATCGCCATCTGTGATCAGGCCTACAACGGTAGTGTCATCAGCAAACTTGATGATGGAGTTGAAGTTGTGTGTGACCACGCAGTCGCGAGTAAACAGGGAGTACAGAAGGGGGCTGAGCACACAACCCTGGGGAGCTCCCGTGTACAGGATCAGTGTGGAGGAGGTGTTTCTGCCTATTTTCACCACCTGGGGTCTTCCCATCAGGAAGTCCAGGATCCAGTTGCATAGGGAGGTGTTAAGTCCTAGCTCACTGAGCTTGTTGACAAGCTTGGAGGGGATAATGGTATTGAATGCTGAACTATAATCAATGAACAACATTCTCACATAGGTGTTCCTCTTATCCAGGTGTGATAAGGCAGTGTGCAGTACAGTGGCGATGGCATCATCCCTAGATCTGTTTGGGCGGTAAGCAAATTGGAGTGGGTCCAGTGTGTCAGGTAGTAACGAGTTGATGTGGGTTTTGACCAGCCTCTCAAAGCACTTCATGATGACAGAAGTGAGTGCTATGGGGCGGTAGTCATTTAAACAGGTTACTTTTGTTTTTTTGGGGACTGGAATAACCAATGTCATCTTGAAGCGGGTGGGGACTACAGACTGGTACAGTAAACGGTTGAATATATCCGTAAACACGGCTGCCAGCTGGTCAGCGCATGCTCTAAGGACACGCCCAGGGATTCCATCTGGACCGGGTGCTTTGTGGGTGTTCACTCTCTTAAAAGTCTTGCTCACATCAGCCATGGAGATTGAGAAGACCCGGTTGTCCTGAGCCGCGGGCGCCCTTGTAACAGGCCAGTTGTTGTTGGCCTCAAACCGGGCGTAAAAAGTGTTAAGCTCATCCGGGAGAGAGGCATTGCTGGGCATGACACAGTTGGGTTTCCCTTTGTAGTCTGTAATAGATTGTAGTCCACTCCACATCCTTCGCGAATCTGAGCTATGATAGTGTGACTCCACTTTGTCCGTGTATTGTCTTTTTGCATTTTTGATGGTTTTTCTGAGGTCGTACCTTGATTTCTTGTACTCATCCATGTCCCCAGAGTTGAATGCGATGGACCGTGCTTTTAGCATAGCACGGATATTGCCATTTACCCATGGTTTCTGGTTGGGAAATGTTTGTACAACAATCCTCGGAACAACGTCGTCTATGCACTTGTTTATGGAACTAATGACTGAATCTGTATATGTGTTGATGTCATTGTCCGAGGCATTCCGAAACATATCCCAGTCAGTGGAATCAAAACAGCCTTGTAACATAGCGTCTGATTGATCCGACCACCGTTGTAGAGATCTCATCACAGGCTTTTCCTGTTTCAGTTTCTGCCTATAGGTGGGTAGCAGCAGGATGGAGTCGTGATCTGATTTGCCGAAGGGAGGGCGGGGGAGGGCCTTGTATCCATCCCGGAATGGAGTGTAAATGTGATCTAGTGTGTTCTTGGCTCGCGTTGGGCAGGTGATATGCTGATGGTATTTAGGCAGTACTTTCTTCAGATTGGCTTTGTTGAAATCGCCAGCCACGATGAATGCAGCCTCTGGATGGGAAGTTTCAAGCCTGCTAATGGTCCCATACAGCTCGTTTAGTGCCCTATTTGCGTCGGCCTGTGGTGGAATATACACCACTGTAATGATCACGGATGAGAGCTCTCTCGGGAGGCAGAAGGGTCGGCATTTGATCATCAGGTGTTCAAGATCGGGTGAACAAGAAGATGTAAGTAGTTCCACGTCGGAACACCAAGAATTGTTGATCATAAAGCATACTCCACCCCCTCTATTTTTCCCCGAGCCCTTTGTTCGGTCTAGCCGGTGAATATTGAATCCCTCTGGTTGAATGGCCGAAGCAGGTGTCGATGGATCAAGCCAAGTCTCAGTAAAAATCAAGACATTGCAGTTCTTAATGTCTCGCTGGAAGGTGAGCCTCCCTCTGAGTTCGTCCAGCTTATTGTCCAGTGACTGCACACTCGCCAGGAGAATACTCGGAAGGGGGGGCTGGTGTTCATGTCGCCTCAGCTTCACTAATGCACCTGCTCGTCTGCCCCGCTTGCGCCGTCGTCGCTTCCTGATCACAGGAATGAAGTCAGGTAAGCAGGTGGGAGGGTAGATGGTAGTAGCAGCAGAATCCCAGTTCGAAAAATCGGGGGTAGGTCCTATATCTCCGGACGATCTTATGTCCAGAAGTGATTGACGGTCGTAGCGGATAAGTGAAGAAACAGTACTTACAAAATTGTTTAATAATAACAATAAAATAATAAATAAAGTGGAAAGTTGTGGACGAGCTCGTAAAACAGCGGCTACCCTCATAAGCCATACAGGTCGGTTAAACAGTAGAACATTTAAAAAAAACACAACTAAACTACTAATACTAAAACTAGAATGCTAAATACTAAACAGTAGAATACTAAAAAACTAACAGTACGATATATTAAAATACAACATTAAATACATTAGCAAAGCATATGGGATCTTGGGCTTCATAAATAGAGGTATTGAGTACAAAAGTAGAGAAGTTATGCTGAACCTTTATAAAGCGCTGGTTAGGCCATAACTGGAGTATTGCATTCAGTTCTGGTCACCACACTTTAGGAAGGATGTGAAGGCCCCTGAGAGGGTGCAGAGCAGATTTACCAGAATGGTTCCAGGAATGGGGGATCTTAGCTACAAGGACAGGTTGGAAAAGCTGGATTTGTTTTCATTAAAGCAAAGGAGGTTGAAGGGTGATTTGATAGAGGTGTAAAAGATTATGACAGGTTTGGGTAGGCTAGACGGGGAAAGGCTGTTCCCACTAGTTTATGATACAAGGACTAGGGGACACAGATTTAGGCCTAGAAATTTGGTGGGCTGCACCACCAGTTAGCGCCTAAAGAGGGCACTCAGTGGCTTTAGCGCCACTGACCGCGCCTCCCGCGATATTTAGCTGGGGCGCTAATGTCGGCGTTAACCTGTTGCGATGCGCCGCCTCCGATGACGTCATCGGTGTGCGCAGCGCCCCGCTACCGCCCCGATCTCGATATTTGGCAGCGACCGCCTCTGTAGCGCCGTTCGCAAATGGCGCCCGGTTCACGGGCCCTTCCTGTGGCGGCAGTGGCGCAAATTAAGGTGGAGGTGCGGGGCGGCTGTTTTTTTCGGCTGCCGCCTGCCAGCACCTCCATCCCCGGCCTCCTGATCGCCCCCCGCGGCATTGCCGGCTGTTTTCCGAGAGCCCGGCACTTCTCCTCGGTGCCGGGCTCTTTTGCCGGCACTCGCGATCTCTGATCGTGCTGGTGCAGGCCCCTCCCCCTTAAGAATGGGAGGAAGGCCTGCAGTACCGCAGCGTGCCGTGCCGCAGTGTGTGGCGCTGCGGCACGTTGCGCTGCGATATTCAGTTCCAGCGCCCTAAGAGGGACGCGGAGCACCTCGAGCCTTGCCCCGTGTCCCTCTTGGGGCACTCAAGCTGAATTTCTGGCGGTCGCTACTGCTCCAAACGCTGCGCTAAATCTGGCGCCGAGGCGAGCTTGGCGCCCCGTTTGCGGCTCCACCCAATTTCTCCCCCTTAAGGTTTTGGGCAAGAGATACAGGTGGGGACGCGAGGAAAAACTTTTTTATGCAGCGAATGGTGAGGAACTGGAACTCGCTGCCGACGGAAGTGGTGGAAGCGGAGACACTCAGGCCTAGAAATTCAGTGGGCTGCGCCAATCATTAGCACCTTAAGAGGGAGCTAAGTGGGTCGGAAACCACTGGCCACGCCTCCCGCTAAATTTAGCGGAACGCTAATGGCGGCGCTAGCCGTTAGCACTGCGCCGCTACCGATGATGTCATCGGTGTGCGCAGCGCCCCGCTACCGCCCCGATCATGATATTTAGTTGCGCTCCCTGCTTTAACGCCGGACACTATTTGCAATCGGTTCAGGGGGGCCTATCTGCGGCGGTAGAGGCGCTAATTAAAGGAGGTGCGGGGCGGCCATTTTTTTTGCTGGCAGCCTGCCAGCACCTCTCCGCGCTGCCGTCCCCGGCCTCCTGAGCACCCCCCCACGGAGTGCCGACTGCGTTCCAAGAGCCCGGCACTTCTCCTCGGTGCCGGGCTCTTTTGCCGGCACTCGCGATCTTCGATCGCGCTGCAGAAGGCCCCTCCCCTTTAAGAAGGGGAGGAAGGCCTGCAGTACCGCAGCGTGCTGTGCCGCAGCGTGTGGTGCTGCGGCATGATGTGCCGCGATCTTCAGCTGCAGTGCCCCAAGAGGGATGCGGGGCGCCTCGAGTAGCGCCGCGCTTCCCTCTGGGGCGCGCAAAGTGAATTTCTGGCAGGCGGCCGTGACTACTTCCGGGGCGCTACTTTTAGCGCCCTGGCAAGGCTGGCGCCCCAAACGGGGCGCTACTGAATTTCTAGGCCTCAATGTTTTCAAGGGGAGACTGGATAGGCACTTGAGGGAGACTGGATAGGCACTTGAGGGAAATAAACTTGCAGGGTTACAGGGATAGAGCGGGGGAATGGGACTGAATGGATCGCTCCACAGAGAGCCGGCACGGACTCGATGGGCCGAATGGCCTCCTTCTGTGCCCTTATGACTCTATGAAAAGATTATTATTGTTATGTCCGTGTACCTTAATGTTGTGTCCTTCAATAATCAGACAACAGACTGCAGGGAACGATTCAACAGGTGTTTACTGAATGAGGGTTACTCTAGAACTAACTGTACAGATCACTACTCAGGGTTTATATACAGGTGTGGTCACTGCCGGTACTACAGTATGCAGGAGCTGTAAAAAGTAGTTCTCTCCTTAAAGGTACATACATTACAATTCCTCCCCTTTTAGATTAACAGTACCATAACACTCATTTAACAATTAAATATCAAACTAATTACAATTAACACTTTTAACATGCAACATTAGCTGAAAATAGTCTATTTATAAATTCAATCTTTGGGGAGGCTTCCTGATCCTTTCTGGATAGCGCCTTTCCCGAGTGTCTTGCTCTTGGTGCGGAGGCGATTCTGGCCCCCTGTCGTCGGTTGGTTCATCAGCTTCCGATGTTACTGTTTCTGGGGTAGATGCTACCTGTACGTCGGGTTCATCACCAGGTACGTATGGGCGAGGCATGGGGTTGACTTGTTCCTGTGACTCTAGGATCAGGTCAGCATGGCATCTCACGATGCTCTCCCCAACGTCCACTGTGTACATTAGTGGGCCCTGCCGTGTGCATATTGTTCCTGGCTGCCATTTTTCTGTTCGGTAGTCGCGGGCCAAGACTGATTGCCCTACATTGAAGCTCCTTGTTGGCTTCTCATGGATGTGCTGGAATTGCTTACTCTCAACATCTCTTCGTACATTTGGTCTGAGCAAATCCAGGCGAGATCTTAACCTTCGGTTAAAGAACATCATGGCTGGGGCCTGGTTGGTGACTGCATGTGTCGCATTCCAGTAGGCGAACAGGAAATTGTCCACCTTGTGCTGCAGCGGAATGTTGTCATTGTACATAGCCTTTATTGCCTTCTTAAAGGTTTGTACGAACCTCTCAGCCAATCCATTTGTGGCTGGATGATACGGGGCGGATGTGTAATGCCTTACCCCATTCTTTTTCAAGAACCTCCGGAACTCTTCGGACACAAACTGTGGTCCGTTGTCGGAGCAAATCTGTTCTGGCAAGCCATTCCTGGCAAAAATGGTCCGTAGGACTGCAATAGTTTTCTCCGTGGTGGTGGAGGACATTTTGATGACCTCAGGCCATTTCGAGTGCGCATCCACGGCTATTAAAAACATTGAGTCCATGAATGGACCAGCAAAATCAATATGCACCCGTTGCCATGGAGATGAGTGCCACTCCCATGGGTGTAGAGGGGCCTGTGGTGGTGCATTTTGGACTTTCTGGCATCCTGAGCAGCTCTTGGTCAGGTCCTCGATTTGTTTATCGATTCCCAGCCACCATGATGCGCTATCAATTACTCATAAAAGACTGAGAGTTAAGAGAGTAACTAAAGGCTTTTATTAACAAAAGAATGAAGGTCTGCCTCGAGTGGTCGACCAGTCCAGAATACAAAGGGCTGGGGAGCAGTCACCTTTATACTAGGACTTGTGGGAGGAGTCAGCCGAGGCATGTCCAGGCATGTACACAATGGAATGCAAACAGTGGTTTACCACATTCACCCCTTGTTTAAAATTGAGTCCGGCGGGGTGAAGTGTATTAAAAGTTAGTGTATTGGAGTCTCTCCGGAGCTCTTGTCTGCCGCTGTGATCGGCGTGGCGACGGCAGGGGTAGTGGAGCTTCCGGCGTCGAGTCCTGCGTAGGCTGTGGCACAGGCGTGTCGTCCTCGTAGATGTCGAGCGGGTCGCGGGGCCCAGGCCTGCCGTCTGCTGGGGCTGGATATCGGGTCGTGGGGGTGGGTGGTAGTGAGTAGTGGGTTACTGCGGCCCCCGAGGGTGCAAGGTCTCTTATGGAGACTGTGTCCTCCCGCCCGTCCGGGTATGCAATGTAAGCATACTGGGGGTTGGCGTGGAGGAGGTCGACCCTCTCAACCAGGGGGTCCGTTTTATGGGTCCTCACGTGTCTTCTCAGTAGGACCGGCCCTGGGGACGTCAGCCATGGCGGTAGCGATGTCCCCGATGTGGACTTCCTTGGGAAGACAAACATTTTCTCATGAGGGGTGGCGTTAGTGGCAGTGCAGAGCAGTGACCGAATAGAGTGGAGCGCATCGGGGAGCACATCCTGCCAGCGGGAGGTTGGAAGGCCCCTAGACTTTAAGGCTAGCAGGGCGGCCTTCCAAACTGTCGCATTTTCTCTTTCCACCTGTCCGTTCCCCCGGGGGTTGTAACTGGTGGTCCTGCTTGTGGCAATACCCCTAGTTAGCAGGTACTGACGGAGTTCGTCGCTCATAAACGATGAGCCCCGGTCGCTATGGATATAGCTGGGGAAACCGAACAGGGTGAAGAGGTCGTTCAGACATTTAATGACCGTGGCACTGGTCATGTCCGGGCAGGGGATGGCGAACGGGAAACGGGAGTACTCATCAATAATATTGAGGAAGTACACATTGCGGTCGGAGGAGGGGAGAGGCCCTTTAAAATCAACGCTCAGGCGCTCGAAGGGGCGGGTGGCTTTTATCAGGTGGGCCCTGTCTGGTCTATAAAAGTGCGGTTTGCACTCAGCGCAGACTTGGCAGTTCCTGGTCATGGTCCTGACCTCCTCAATAGAGTAAGGCAGGTTGCGGGCCTTGATGAAGTGGAAGAACCTGGTGACCCCCGGGTGGCAGAGGTCATTGTGGAGGGCCCGCAGTCTATCGATCTGCGCGCTGGCGCAGGTGCCACGCGATAGCGCATCCGGGGGTTCATTGAGCTTCCCGGGCTGGTACAAGATCTCGTAATTGTAGGTGGAAAGTTCGATTCTCCACCTCAAGATCTTGTCATTTTTGATTTTGCCCCTCTGCTTGTTGTTAAACATGAAAGCAACTGAACGCTGGTCAGTGAGCAGGGTAAATCGTTTTCCGGCCAGGTAGTGCCTCCAATGACGCACAGCCTCCACAATCGCCTGGGCCTCCTTCTCAACAGCGGAGTGTCTGGTCTCCGGGCCTTGGAGGGTTCGTGAAAAGAAGGCCACGGGTCTCCCCGCCTGATTGAGGGTAGCGGCCAGGGCAAAGTCGGACGCGTTGCTTTCCACCTGGAAGGGGATGGATTCGTCCACTGCGTGCATGGTGGCTTTGGCAATGTCCTCCTTGATACGGTGGAAGGCTAAGCGGGCCTCTGCCGTCAAGGGAACAGAGGTGGACTTGATCAGCGGACGGGCCTTGTCCGCATAGTAGGGGACCCACTGGGCGTAATAGGAGAAAAACCCTAGGTCTTCAGGGCCTTGAGGCAGTGGGGCAGTGGGAGTTCCATAAGGGGACGCATCCGGTCGGGGTCGGGGCCGATGACTCCATGTTCCACAACACAGCCAAGGATGGCGAGGCGGTTTGTGCGGAATATGCACTTCTCCTTGTTATATGTCAGGTTCAGGAGTTGGGCGGTGCGGAGGAATTTTTCGAGGTTTGCGTCATGGTCCTGCAAGTCACGGCCGCAGATGGTCACATTGTCCAGATATGGGAAAGTGGCCTGCAACGCATTTTGATCTACCATCCGGTCCATCTCCCTTTGGAAGACGGAGACCCCGTTGGTGACGCCAAAGGGAACCCTAAGGAAGTGGTAGAGGCGGCCGTTTGCCTCAAAGGCAGTATACTGGCGGTCCTCAGGGCGGATAGGGAGCTGGTGGTACGCTGATTTCAGGTCAATGGTCGAGAAGACGCGGTACTGCGCGATCTGGTTGACCATATCAGCTATGCGGGGGAGTGGGTAGGCGTCCAGCAGGGTGTAGCGATTTATTGTCTGGCTGTAGTCGATGACCAGGCGCTGCTTCTCGCCGGTCTTAACGACCACAACCTGGGCTCGCCAGGGGCTGGTGCTGCCCTCAATAATCCCTTCCTTCAGGAGCCGCTCCACTTCGGTTTTAATGAAAACCCTGTCCCCGGCACTGTATCGCCTGCTCTTTGTGGCGATGGGCTTACAGTCGGGGGTGAGGTTAGCAAACAGTGGGGGGGGGGTGACTCTGAGTGTGGAGAGGTTGCACCTGGTGCGCGGCGGGCAATTTGGAAGCTGCTGGCTGCGGACTGTGAGTGGGGGTAGGGGTCCACCGTACGCCATCGTAGCACTTTTAAGGTGGCACTGAAAATCTAACCCCAGCAGGACGGCAGCGCAGATGTCGGGCAGGACCAGAAGTTTAAAATGATCGTACACAGTCCCGTCTACTATGAGTGTCACCACGCAGTAGCCGCCGATGTCCGCCGACTGGGACTCGGAGGCCATAGAAATCCGCTGGTGCGCAGGCAGGACTGGGAGAGAGCAACGCCGCACCGTGTCGGGGTGGATGAAGCTCTCCGTGCTCCCAGAGTCAAAAAGGCGGATTGTATCGTGACCATTTACCTTAATGTCCATTGTGGAACTGGCCAGCTGGTGCGGTCTCGCTTGGTCCAGTGTAACGGATGCCAGCGTAGGGGTCGGTGTGTCGCTGCGGGTATCAGATGAGGCAGTGTTGGGGGCCTGCTGCATTCCGGCTGTCGTCCAAGATGGCGGCGTCCATGATCCCCATGTGGCTGGAGGCATCCAAAATGGCTGCTGTACCGGTGGTTCGCACATGGCCGGGGAGGCCCAAGATGGCGGCCCGCATGGCCCACACGCGGCGCTGCTGGGGTTCGGGGTGGCTTTGGCCCTGCAGACGCTAGCGTAGTGTCCCTTCTTCCCGCAGCCCGAGCAGATCGCGTTTTTCGCCGGGCAGCGCGCTCTGGGGTGTTTTGCCTGGCCACAGAAGTAGCATTTCTGGCCTTGGGGCACTGCTGTCTGGCCTTGGGACACTGCTGCAGTAGTTGGGCCGTTGCTGGGGTGTGGCTGGGGTGGCACGGCGCTATGAGGCGGTCCTACCGTGTCCCAGGCTGTCATTCCCCGCGGCGTCCACGGTGCAGAGGAGTAGGCATCCATGCCCCGGTAGGCTGCATCCAATGATAGTGCGAGTTCAGAGGCCTTGTTGAGGTCGAGGTCACTCTGCTCCAACAGTTGCTGTCGGGTGTAATTGGATCTGTGGCCCGCTACAAAAGCGTCCCGGATAAGTTCCTCTGTGTACACGGCGGCCTTTACATCCTTACAACCACAGGCCCGGCCAAGCACAGACAGTGCCTGAAGGTATTCCACGGTCGATTCCCCAGGTTGTTGTTTACGACTCCCCAGAAGGTGCCTGGCGTACACTTCGTTCACTGGGCGCGTGTACTGGTCCTTGAGGAGCTTGATAGCGTCCGCGTACGAGGTCGCGTCTTGGATGACTGAGTACACTCGGTGGTTCACTTTGGAGGTCAGGACATCCAGTTTGTCCTCGTCCGATTTGATTGCTGCGGAGGCGGTCAGGAATTTTTCGAAACACTTAAGCCAGTGAGTAAACTTGATGGATGAGTCCGCCTCCCGATGATTTAAGTCCAGGCATGCTGGTGTGAGGATCTTCTCCATTATAAAAATTTTGTTAATAAAATTGATGCGCTATCAATTACTCATAAAAGACTGAGAGTTAAGAGAGTAACTAAAGGCTTTTATTAACAAAAGAATGAAGGTCTGCCTCGAGTGGTCGACCGGTCCAGAATACAAAGGGCTGGGGAGCAGTCACCTTTATACTAGGACTTGTGGGAGGAGTCAGCCGAGGCATGTCCAGGCATGTACACAGTGGAGTACAAACAGTGGTTTACCACACACCACACATAAGCCCTGGCTAGACTTTTCATTTTTACCCCTCCCAGATGACCCTCATGAAGCTCATTGAGCACTCCATCCCTTAACTTGGGTGGAATTACCACTCGGGATCCACACATCAAGGTCCCCTGGCATACTGACAGCTGTTCTCTGAATGCTGGCAACAGTGAGTCGCCATGTGCTGGCCATCCCTTCACCGTCAAATCATATACCCGAGACAGTGTCGGGTCATTTCGGGTCTCCTCCTCTATACCAGCGTTAGTTACTGGCAAGCATTCAATTATAGTCGAATGAAATATTTCGACAGGATCCACTGCTGGTGCTTCCTCCGCAGTAGGCAGTGGCAGGCGTGCTAGCCCATCAGCGTTTCCATGCTGTTTCGTGCCGTTATACTCGATTTCATATTGGTGCGCCCCTAGAAAAAGGGACCATCTTTGTAGCCGTTGCGCAGTCATCACCAGAACGCCCTTCTTTGGATTAAAGATGGAGACAAGTGGTTGGTGGTCAGTCAGCAAGGTGAACTTCTGCCCGTGCAGATAGTGCTTGAACTTTTTCACTCCCCACACTAGGCTGAGGGCCTCCCTGTCAATCTGGGCGTAGTTACGCTCGGCTGAGGTTAGTGATCGTGATGCAAAGGCTATTTGCCTCTCTGAGCCGTCCGAGAATTTGTGCGACAGCACCGCTCCAATGCCGTAGGGTGACGCATCACATGCCAACCGAATTGGTAATGCCGAGTTGTAATGGGCCAATACCTCTTTCGATGTGATTAGTGTTTTGCTCTTCTGGAAAGCTCGTCTACATTCGTCACTCCACTTCCATGGCACCCCAGTTTGCAGTAGGGTGTTCAGTGGGTGTAGTATTGTGGACAAATTTGGCAAGAACTTATGGTAGTAGTTTACCAGCCCGAGGAATGACCTCAGTTGTGACACATTTTCCAGTGCTGGAGCCTTGACTACTGCCTCAATCTTCTCTGGGGACTTATGTAACCCCTCTTTATCGATAACGTGGCCACAATACGAGATCTGTTTTCTAAAAAACTCGCATTTGGGGCGGTTAGCTCGGAGCCCATATTCCTGCAATCTAGTGAGCACCTGCTCCAGGTTGGCAAGGTGATCACTGTCATTTTCGCCCGTGACCAGGATGTCGTCCAAATAACACTGGGTCCCTGGGATCCCTTGCAGGACTTGTTCCACTGCCCTCTGCCAAATAGCTGGAGCTGATGCTACCCCGAATACCAGCCGGTTGTATTGGTAGAGACCTTTATGGGTGTTGATTGTGAGGTACTTTTTTGATGCTTCTTCTACCTCCATTTGCAGATTACGCCTGGGCCAGATCAATCTTAGTGAAGCGTTTCCCTCCAGTAGCGAGGCGAAAATATCTTCAATCCGCGGAAGTGGATATTGTACGGTGTGAAGGACCAGGTTCACTGTTACCTTAAAGTCCCCACAGATGCGAACCTTCCTTGGTTCCCCAGGCGTGCTGCTCAATGACTTTTTCATCACTGGGACGATGGGTGTAGCCCACTCGTTCCAGCCTACCTTGGACAGAACACCTGAACATTCCAGACTCTCCAGCTCTGCTTCGATGGCTGGGCGGATCGCATAAGGTACCGGTCTGGCCTTAAAAAATTTTGGGCTTGCGTTTTCTTCAATTTTAATCATCGCTGTCATGCCTTTTAGCGTTCCGAGTCCTTGCTGGAACACTTCTTTCGCGTCAGTTAGGATCTTTGACAGTCGCCCAGATGTGACGTCATCATCCTTTTTGTCAGCCACAGTCAGTGCCTGTATGGAATGCCAATCTAGCTGTATCTTCCGGATCCATTCACATCCTAGTAGTGGTGGTCCTGCATCTGGCAATACATATAGGTCCATTTTTGGTGTTTCCTTGCCGTTATATATAACGTTCACCCTTATTTTTCCTTTGGGGTAGACTTTTTGCCCCATGTACATCTTTAAGACAATCTTTGTATCTCTCAAGGGTATATGTGAGAATAGCCACTTGTAGTCCCTTCGGTTTATGACTGTTAGGGCTGATCCTGTGTCCAATTCCATTTTCACTTGGACTCCTGCTATCTTGAGCGTGACTCAGATAGTTTGGTGATCCTCCATTTTGATCACATTATGTAGTTTCAGACAACCCAGCTCCTTGTTTCCGGAGTCTGTATCATTCTTCTGTTCATCTGAACTACTCTCCGTCACCTTATGTACCTTCTTGTACTTCTCCTGTGGAGATTTCTTGCTGCTGGTTTTCTTTCCCGACCTGCAGACTCTTGCTATGTGTCCTACTTTTCCACACTGTCTGCACACTTTGTCCTTGAACCAGCAATCATTATGGTCGTGTGTTGTTCTGCCGCAGCGATAGCACTTCACTGTTCTGTATGACATTTCATTTGTGCCATATTCTTGCGGTCTCCGTTGTATCTCTGCAGCGCCCCGTGCTGCTGCTTCGTGTGATACTGCAATGCTGAAAGCCTTGTCCAGCGTAAGATCCTTTTCTGATAGAAGCCGTTTCTGGGTTCACACACAAACTTGTCCCTTAAAGTATCTGCTAGTCCCGTTCCAAACTGGCAGTGTTTCGGTAGCTTGCGCAGTTCCGTTAAATACTCAGCATTACTTTCATCTTTATGCTGGTTCTGTTTGTGAAACTTAAATCTTTCTGATATCAGCAGTGGTGTGGGGTTTAAGTGGTCCTGTAGGATTGACACTATGTTTTCAAAATCCTTTTCTACTGGCTTCTCTGGGGTTACTAGGTTTCGTAGTAAGCCATACGTTTTTGCACCCATTGAATTCAACAATACCAGCAAAGATTATTATTGTTATGTCCGTGTATCTTGATGTTGTGTCCTTCAATAATCAGACAACAGACTGCAGGGAACGATTCAACAGGTGTTTACTGAATGAGGGTTACTCTAGAACTAATTGTACAGATCACTACTCAGGGTTTATATACAGGTGTGGTCACTGCCGGTACTACAGTATACAGGAGCTGTAAAAAGTAGTTCTCTCCTTAAAGGTACATACATTACAATTATAAGATCAATATTTAAGGCCACATCTATTTTCAGAAACTGGACTGAGTCATAAATATTGGTATATAAGTTATTATTTGTTGGCATAGTTACATCATTATTTAAACATGTTGGGTTTCTAATTTGGCTGTGTAATTTTAGTATTTGCAGTCTGGTATTTAGTTCAGATTTTCCTACCAAATCGGACACCTAGTAGTAGCTATGTTGTGATCATTTGATGCAGTTTACTCCCAGTTGAACATGGAAGGAAGTGAGCTACTTTACTCAAAAAGGAACATTAACTGAACATGAACAAGTAATCTAAAATGTATTTTTAGTTATATGTCTATCTCTGTCTCTCTTAATGATCCAAACACATCTGTTACACATTTGTTTTACTTGATTTTTTTGGTTACTGCCCATCTTCAACCTACTGAGTTGGCAGAACAGATGATGCCACAAAATTGTCCACAGGCAATGGCTTATGATATTTCATATGAAGGAGGGAACAGATGGATTTTCTCAGGTCACCAAAAGAATATTTCCCACTGGCTAAATAAGGATTACTAGTTACAATGCAGACTGCAGCATGGACTCTTTTGGAATCCTTTCTCCCACAGCTAAAAAGACTGTTTGGTGGAACTATATTTGTGAAATGCTAGTGTGATATTCTTAAAAAGGGTTTGATTTAAGTCCATCTCAGACAGACAAGACAAAGCTATTGTATGTAAATCACCACTAGAAACTATTCCCAAGGGCTTGCTGAAATGGGGAGAATTTTTGTCTTAATTAGTCAGAGCAGTTTATATATTGTCTAAGTTTGTGTTAGTATCTTACCAAGTATTTTTGTTTCAATATACTACTTAATATAAATAAATCTGAAGAAAAAGTTTAGCCTGTATTCAGTGGTCTCGTGGTATTATTTTTAGATCTTCTAAGATTATAAGAGAAGATGGTGGGTGTTTCATATATTCTTCAGTAAGCAATTTGCTGTGATTTGGAGTTGATGGTTAACTCTGGCCTACTCTAACCCATATCTGATAGTAATAAAGATGCATCTTTTTATTCATAGCAGACTTGATCTGCTTATGGAAACTGTAGACCAGTAGGGAACATGAGAAAAGTGTTAGGAAAAGCCTGAATTGTGAAATTTGGTGGCAGCAAAATTGAGATAGCTTTGGCCAAATCAGTTGAAAACCTATGAATTTATCACAAAACAAAATTCAAAAAATAACATGTGTGCACCTGTTATAATAAAGCCCAACTCTGTGTAAGTGAGGTGCATTAAATGAGTCACACCTGCTGGATTGCCCTTGCCTGTTTTCAGTGATGCTCCAGCTTTCTCCAGCAGCCATAAACACACTGAAATCTACTCTCCAACATGGGGTAGGGGAGGATCATATTCATGAATAGATTGACTGATTTCTACGTGTGTCCTGATGTGACAACATCATTATACACACAAGTTGGAGGGTTGGGGTATTTTGTCAAGACAGTTATAGTGGAACTAATGCAAGAAGAATGCACAGTAGGCCCCCACTTTGGAAGGGTCTGATTTGAAGTACTGTAGGGTTGCCAATTTATAAGCTACCAATTTATGTTGTTGTTGTACTAATAGTCTGGTGCTGAATTCAGAACCAAATCTGTACAGTAACAACAGCGTTAAAGGCAAATCAGGTGAAATACTTTCTTCATTCTTATCAACACTTGTCACCACAGAAACTTCACCTCCCGCTTCATGCAGGCATCAGTTAAAGCACAAAAACTTCTACATTAGAAATGGCAACACTGTAAATTATTCTGTTTATCTCTTCCGAGTAATTCTTGCAGTATATTTGAGTAGTAGTTCTTCCCCTGATACACATTCCCTTTATCCTTCACTTGTTGATATGTCTCAAGAGACGAGCTTAAAATAATTACGCACTTAACCAAGTCTGTAACCATAGGCCACTTCAATCTCTGGATGTTCGATTTGACAAATGCTTTCCACCTGTTGAAGAAAGGAACGTTGAGTTAAATTTACGACAGCACTGTATCAACCATTGAAACAACACAGAAAGTATTTTAATTAAAAATCTATAATTGAATACATATTTTGTTGATAAAAAAATCAAAATTTTAAAAAGGAATTGCTCTAAACCCTTGAACTACTGGTTATGAACTCAAAAGGCCAAAATGTTAAAATGTTTTCAACATCTCAGTAGTTGGACTTTCTCAGCATTTTTCCATAATGTTGACTTAAGTTTTATACACTTTGTCCAAAATAATTATTGACTATCAAATGAGAATTTCTGTTATCCCTCTCTCCCCCCCACCACCCACCACCCCTCCACCGGTCTTTGTCATGCCATATTGAGTTAATACTTACAGTATGGGGGCTTCTGTGACATAGTGGTTTATTAAAATGTGTGACGTAGTGATTTAGTAAAATGCTCTTTTACATCTGGTGCCAGATTTCAAATCCAGGCCAGACTAATGTGATGTAACTCTTGTCTTCATGTAAGGATGCTATAAGAAATGAAGTTGGATAGTTTCAGTTCAGTTTCTAGTGGGATAGGATCCATTTCACAAAAGTGCGCATAATGTGACACAACTTGGAAATCTGACTCAATGAGATGCCTGCAGAAATCAAGACATTTACTTGGCTAATTTTAATTATTGATTTATACTCATTGGTACCAACTAACCAAACTCAAGTAAGTTAGAATTCCTTAAACAGCCATGAGAGCAAGAAGCCTCGGGCCTAGAAATTCATGGTCGCCACGAAAGCTGCTGATGCCACCACAGTCAGGGGTTAACGGCCGCCGAAAATGGTGGCGCCGACAGGACTGGAAAATTGGAGCTGGAGACTCATGATCATTAGCCCAGCGCTAAACTCACAGTGTAACGCCATCC
Organism: Somniosus microcephalus; assembly: GCF_052327205.1. Classification (NCBI taxonomy): domain Eukaryota; kingdom Metazoa; phylum Chordata; class Chondrichthyes; order Squaliformes; family Somniosidae; genus Somniosus; species Somniosus microcephalus. The sequence continues at coordinate 82,415,286 of NC_141000.1, forward strand.
TGGTGGCATTCGTCCAGGCATCAGGCCCCAATGTGGCGAGCACAAGCAGCATTGCTGCTTCAACAGCCTCTGAAAGCGAGGCTGTGATTTCGCAAAGCATGTGAGATCTTGAAATGCCTTCTGAAATGATAAAAAATAAAAATGCTGTCAAAAAGGCAGTTTTTAGCCCTTGCAGCTCACAGCCTTCTGAAAAAAATTTTAAAAAAGAATTCCCAAATGAGAGTCTTCAGCTCTTAAAGCTGAATTCCCTGCCGCACCTAAAAAATGGGAAAAATGCTTCAGTACTAAGAGAACTCAAATGGCTCAGCAAACCAGGGAAGGGGGACCCAGGGTCTCACACACAGCACTCCAGCTTTGTGCAAGGGGTCAACACTACAAGAGAGGTCCTGTACCCACAGGGGCCAGGAGGCCCTCCAGAAAGAACGATATGGGATCACATCACCGAGGCCGACACTGCCAGCAGTGTTGCCCCCACCATCTGGCTCCAATGCCCAAAAAAGCTTCATGACCTCAGACCAGTGGTCAAGGTCAGTGAATGCATCTTCAAAAGCCATCTCTTACCAACTGCATCACTAGCCTCATACAATTTTCAATGAACAACTCCCCCCGCACAATCACTCACCAACCAACAATCTGTACCAATCACGAGGCACACCTCCCATTCCTAGCTTCACCTCACCCTCTTGGAGGAGATGGTGCTGGCCATTCTTGGCAGGGGCATAGCTGAGCCCTTGGCCAGCGGCGGAGCTGAAAGGATTCAAGCAGGTATCCTCGTTCGTTATCTTCCTTCGCGCATGCACCTCTTGCTTTCCCACCCTCCCTTCACCACAACTCCACCCTGGTGCCTCCTCATTTCACACACCCAAGAAGTGCAGCCTACCCAGCCAGAAGAAGAAGAAGAAGACCACCGTCACTCGAACTGACACTCCCAGCCACCAGCTCCTCAAGGTCGACCAGCAAGGCTATTTGCAGTGCCCCCACTGAAAGTCAACAGCCTTCCACCAGCCATGCTGCAGTCACTGGGGTAGCATGACATCAGTATGATAGGCAAAGGCACACTCAAGGCACTAAGAGAATGCATAAAGTTGGAATAGAAAGTTTGCTTTTTGATGATCAGTAACAGAGGCAAAGTAAGGTGTTGGACTAATGCTGAAAGGGGAATTGGGGTTGTGTTCACTGGGACCGTAGGCAGATGATTCCATCCCGGAGATCCCAGCCAGAAAGGGGCTGTCTGGGTTGCATTCTTCCTTCTGCTTCCTCCTCTTCTGCTTCCTCCTCTTCTGCATCTTCCTCTTCCCTCTGCAAGCGGATGCTGTAAATCTGAAATAAAAACATAAAATGCTGGACAACCTCAGCAGGTCAGGCAGCATCTCGACCTGAGATGTGAACTCTGTTTCTCTCTCCACAGATGCTGCCTGACCTGCTGAGTATTTCCAGCATTGTCTGTCTTCTCAGAGGCCTTCCTTTACCATCCGAGACCTGGAAAGCTTCCAGCAGCACTCCCTGCACACTTAAAAAACTTTAAACACAAAAGCAAAATACTGCGGATGCTGGAAATCGGAAATAAAAATAGAAAATGCTGGAAACGTTAACTCTGTTTCTTTCTCCATAGATGCTGCCTGACCTGCTGAGTATTTCCAGCATTTTCTGTTTTTATTAAAAAACTAATAACATGTAATTGCACCAAGTCACTACTTCAATAAAATAAGACAAAATCCAGTCCAAAAGCTTACCTGAAAGATGTGCGTGTCCCTTTAAGAGGTGCTGTCAGCTCCTCTGTCAGTCTGCTGAATGCTGGGTTTTCATGGCGAGCTTAGGACCCAGCGCTGAATTCAGCGCTAAGTTCCAAGTTCACTGAGGTGATGTTAAGTTAGCCTGACGCCACCCTCTCTTAATTTACATTTCCAGGGCTAGCACCAAGGCCCTCGCCAAAATGGCGGTCACCGAGTCCCGTGCCACAGAAGGGAGCTGGAGTGGTGGCCGCCATTTTTAGACCAGATTGCGGCAGCAAGTGGGCCAATTTCTAGGCCTCTGTTTTGGTTTTGAACCCTAATTTTAAGGTGAAAGGGGAATAAATGTTCCATGTGCCACTCAGCCCTCAAAGTATAATAACATATTACAGTATTGTAAAAACATGGCATCAGATTATGGCAAATGCACTCAGATATTTAAAGCTCACATTGGTTCATTTGAACCATCTTTGAAAAAAATTCTATAAAAGTCTATGGGACTGAATTTGCTTCCGGGCTCTTTTATTCACACAATTCCATACAGATGTAATATTTTAAAACATCTCACTGCAGTGAGGCACTCCTATTGTTGCACAGTACTAATTCTTCACATTTCAAATTTTAAAAGCTAAATGATATTACTTCTTAAGGTGATGTCTTGAAAGGAGTCACATGCAAGATGTCACAATGCTCATATTTTTTTTGTAAATCGGTGCTGAGGAATTGGGCACTTTTTACTATTTTTTCACCCTGTCTTGGCATTAAGCACCACAAGTGAGATATATCTTGCAAAGTAAAGCTCTATTTACCCTACTCCACGAATGGATGTCAGTATTACCCTATGATTCTACTGACATATGTGTAATTCTTGCCTACGTATTCATTACTCTGCAATTAATTCCTGCCTATTTATTATTTCATATGCAACATTCTTCCACCTATTATCTATCTATCTATCTATCTATCTATCTATCTTCTATCTTCTATCTTCTATCTATCTTATTTATATATATAATAAAGCGGTTGGTTTGTCTGTTTGTCTGTCTGTCTGTCTGTCTGTTTGTCTGTCTGTCCGCTATACACTCAAAAGTTATAGAGCGTTCCTACACGTATGTTATATCAAAAGAAAGGTTATGATCAGGGGAGTCTAATAGGCGTACTTACTTTTTGGTCAGACAAAAATTGTTCGGACAGTAGACAAAAAACGTTCAAAAATCCGCTCATTAGCGGTTCACCAATCCTACCGCTCATTAGCGTTGAGTGACATGATGGTGGATCAATCCTACAGTTCAGTGACCTGATGGTTGACCAATCAGTGCATCACGGGGGGTGTTTCATTCCGTGTGTGGGCGGGCCTAATCCTGCAGCCTCCCGAAACATCGCCGCCATTTTTTAAATACCGACAGCGACACCAGCACAACAAACCCCACATTGCAGCTCCGGCACAGTATCCCGCTCCCGGCCCGCCGGAGCGGGAGCTGAGTTGGGGTCACTCGGGCCGGGCCTGACAACCGCTCGGCCCGAGACACAGAGCGGGGGAGCGGCAGTGGCCGGCCGTAAACCGCGCGGCCCTGTAAACTGCCGTTTTACAAAAAAGCCTTGGCAACGCCGGCCCCCCCAGCTAGTTTCACATATAGCCCTCTACTACCTTCCAATTATTCTATACGTAGCTCTCTTTTACCTATTTTTCTAAATGTAAAAGTCTTTCTTCCCCATTATTCTACATGTAACTCTTTCCTACATATGCCTCATTCCAATCTTAACTTGTTCCTACATACGCATTATTTTCTGTGAAATAACCAAAATCAGGGTTCCAATAAATTTAAGAGCTTAAAGTACTTTTCTTGCATTTTACACCACTCTTGTGTGGCTGTGAAGTTTTGGAGATGTAAATTATGAAGCAGGTGGAGGAAAGGAAACAACAAGGCAGGAATGAAAGATATGCATAAGTATACCATTATATGTAAGCTGTAAAATCTAATATGGCTACCATATGTACACAGATGCTGCATAAGAATTTGATGTGGGAAAAGACAATATATACAAAAACGCCTAAGCTTTTTTTCCAAGGAGGCTTAACGTTTGTGAAATGGGCTTTAACCTTTTCGACCTCCTCTAAGTCTTGAGACTTAACTTTTTAAAATCCCAGCAAGAAATTGTGATTCCAGTAATTGTTGTGCAGCTGGTGCAATGTACCCTAACTGTGCTCAGCTGCTCTTATGCATGGACTCACATAAACGACACAGGGTGAAGGGACTTAACATCACAGGCATCTGCTGACACTCTGCAGCTCTCTCCAACAGCACCAAGGTCACAGTCCTACCAGAAACAAAAATACACCACCTCAACACAACAAGCCAGATAGGCTGTCTTTGAAAATATTAAAGTAGAAACTGACAGCAGATATTTATGTCTTATTCAATGGATGCCTGGTGTATTTATAGTTCAACTGAGGATTAATATGTGGTACATGAGTCTTTAGGTAGTGTTTGCTGACATCAACCCAAGTCAAAGAGCCAGACATTTGGCAGCTAACATTAAACAAGATATTTATTCAATACCACTGTTGTTATTTTAATACATGTCAATTGTGGTTTAGTTTTGAGCAAAAATAATTAAATTTAGGGCAACTGTTAGTGCGGTGCCGGTTTGTAATGTTCTCGTAACCTTATGGGGGTCATTTTGACTGTACGATGATAGCGTGTCGGCAGCCCGTTTTACATCTCTCCCGATTTTTATTTCTATTGACTTCAATAGTGATAGATGGCTTCCACTGGCCAGCAGAATGGTAACAAGAGGTCAAAAAGGTAAGATAATTACAAATAGAATTGAAGAGGAGGTTAGAAAATATCTGACGGCAGTGGATAATGCTGCTTTCTGGGATTTATGCTCTATCCCTTTGGCTATACATCCCAAGATCTGGTTAGATTTTTCTTTCTGCGGTCACATACGTTCTGTTGGTTTCAGTGTGTTATCAGTCATATCCCTTTTTTATGTCGTGCCCTGTAGCCTAGAGCCATTTACTTTATATTCCGATCTTTCATTTCCCTTCCGTAATCTCATTTGTTCACATTAAATGCCATTCGCCACTCATCAACCCACTTTGCCAACCTATCTAGCTTTTTTTGCATTTTGTTTGCCTGTTCCCAATTGTTTGAAACCCTCTTCCCAATCTGCACCAAATGTTGATAGGTTTGTTTCTGGCCCCAACTCCAAATTATTTATATACACTATAAACAGCAATATCCCCATCTCTGGATCCTGTACCACTCTGCTGGGGATTTCTTGCCATGTCAATGCATCTCCCTTCACAACTATGAAATGACTTTTCTGGTTTAGCCAATTTTCAAAAGGCTTGCCTCCTATTCCATGCTTTCCTACTTGTGGGCTAGTTGGGGGTAATTTTGACTTAGGGGTTAGTGAGTGCAAAAGATTTTGGAGAGAGAAGGGGCATAGCTAGACATTGTAGTTCTTATTTGAACCAATGGCATTGGAAGGCACAGAACTGAGATCCTGCAGAGGGAGTTTCAGAAATAAAGATATAGATTAAAAAGCAGGAACTCAAGGGTAGTAATCTCAGGATTATCCACTGCCATGTGCTAGTCAGTATAGCAGCAGAAATATAAGGGAGGTAAGTGCGGCAGAGATGGTTTTGAGGGGGAAGGGTTCAGATTCCCAGGACATTGGGACCAGTTGGGGGCAGGGGTGGTCTGTACAGAATGGACGGGTTTCATCTGAACAATGAGGGGATCAATGTCCTTGCAGGAAAGTAACTAGTGTATGGGTGCAAGAAAGGAGAATCACCTTTGGTTACAATGACATAAAATAAAACCCTGATGTCACCAATTCAGGCACTTTAAAACAATGTGAGGGGAGGCCATTGTAAGTGGCAGATTGGCTCAGAAAAATGTATTCTTGGCTGGTTTCTCTTAGCTTGAAATGACTTGATAAAATCATTAAACTTTTTCTGGCACTGAGTTACCATGCATGGGGTGTTGGCTTTGGCATTGACTGTTTTCATTACCATCTTCCACTGCCCTTAAGCAGCTTTACTTGAGAGTCTGTGCCGCTCCATGCCAAACAGGACCTCCCTCCTCTGCCTGACTTCATCCAGCAGAATTTGACAGCTCCATCTGAGAACCCAAGGGCTCTCTGCTCTCTTGCAGAGCTACCAGACATCATTTTGCCAATAATTTTGGCGCTGTGTTCCCAAGTTGAGTGATTGTCCCTTTAAGTTGCTGCAAGCCATTAAATCCTTCAGCAGTAAGCTACTTCCCACTCCCCTCCTCAACTGGCGAGCTTCCAATTAGTGGTATTCCTTGGGGGTGGGTGGGGGGGGGGTGTCAGCCCACATTAAGCAGGTACAAATCACACATGGCCCTACTTCTGCTCAGGATTCCCCAGAGCAGAAATCTTAAACTTACGGGGAGAATTTTCCATGCTGCTACTGCCCAATTTTGGGCTGTAGCAGGGCTGTTGGGAATGGGAAATGGTGGAGGGATTTTCTGTCAGGTGTATTCAAATGATATAGTAGTTACAGAAAAGTTCAACCAGTGCATTTCCTATCAGTAACACCTCAGCAAATTTAGGCATCAGGAACACCGTTTTGTTTCTGGTATTGCTGAGAAAGCAAGAGGGGGCTTTAAATTTCAAAGGGCAGCCAAGCCTAATGTAATTGATAGGAGAGCTCTACAACAACAACTTGTATTTATATAGCGCTTTTAACATAGTAAAAATGTCCCAAGGTGCTTCATAGGAGCATAACCAGACAAAAAAATTCATACTGAGCCACATAAAGATATAGGCCTAGAATTTCAGTATAGCCAGTTTTGGGGCGCTAACGTTAGCGCCCGCCCCAAGTTAGCGCCCGCCCCAAAGTTGCGCCCCCTTGCCGGAAATTCAGTGGCTTCGCCCTAAGAGGTTGGTGGAGTGCTAAAAGAGGTGTTCCACTACTATCTTTAGGCGCTAAGCTGGCGGTGCAGAGGGATAGCGCCGAGGCGGGGCGTAGCGCGGGTGCGGTCATTTTTTGATTGACAGCAGACCCCGTGGCGCCGACCAGCTCTTAAAGGGGGAAGGGACGATTTGGTCTGCTGCCACGCCCTGCACACTGCAGCTTTGCAAATAGGCCTCAACACTGCTGCTCAGCCCCAGGGAGTCATGGCAACGCCAGAGAAGGCCCGTGAGCGTGCCCTGCGCTTCTCAGAGGGTGATCTGGAAATAATGGTCACAGCTCTGGAGCAGAGGCGCAGGATCTTGTTCCCAGAGACTGGGAGGAATCCGAACCACCACGACTACACCAGAGCCTGGAAGCAGATCGCCCACAGGGTGACGGTCACCGGCGATGCCCCCAGGACCCACAAACAATGCCGGAAAAAATACAACGACCTGACCAGGATTGTCAGGGTGAGTACCCTTTCCAGTCTCCTCCTCATTCTTGCATGTACACCTGACATGATGGGCAAAGGGAGCTGAAAGTCCTAATGGCCAGCCCTCAGCCAGCAGCATTGGGACAGTCATGAGCATCAATTGCCCATTCTGCACTCTACACTCTGGCCAAGCTCTTCCACCATGGGAGGCAGTGCACACTACATCATGGCTACACTCTGGCCAAGCTATTCCACCATGGGAGGCAGTGCACACTACATCAGGGCTACACTGCGCACTTACAGCCTGTCCTTTCTCTTGCAGGCTAAAGTTGCCTATAATCGCCAGGCCCGTGCCAGGGCCAGGGGAGGCCGCGCCAAGCTGCAGAAGCTCACTCACCTGGAGGAGCGCATGTGTGGGCTCATGGGAGCCCGGCTGATCGTGCCCACAGCGTGCGGAGTAGCCGACCCTCCACTGCCCGGCAATGGTAAGGACCTCGCCTTTTGGCCCTCTCGCGTCGCACTTGCGCATCAGAGCTACCTCCTTTGCCACTGTCCCACCAATGCGCTGAATGCCACCAGTCCTAACTCCCTCGCTGATGCCGTCTCCTCACTCTGAAGCTACTCTTGTGCATTCCTGCTTTCAGCTGGTGACGACCAGGACCCTGAAGCTGCCAGTGACAGCCCCTCCGAGCAGGAGGAGGAGGAGGAGGAGGAGGAGGAGGAGCAAGAGCAAGCCGGACCATCGGGGGAACACTCAGGTCCCGCAGGAGAGGACGAAATGATTGACACATCCTCACTGGACGAGTGCCTGGACCAACTGTCGCAGGGGAATGCAGCTTCTGGGACCAGTGGCGTCCAGCCACCCAGGAGCCGTGCGCGTGGGCCGCGGCCTTCCCCCCAAAGGGGGGAAGGATCACAGGGGAGTGCAGTTAATCGGGACACTCGCCGCCACCAACGTGGCAAGGTTCCCCTAGTTCGGTCCCCTCCTCCCCAGCAGGAGAGTCGCGACTCCAGTCTGGACACCTTCACCTCGGAGGAGGCGCGGAAGCTGGACAAGATGGCCGAGGATTCGGACCGGCGCCACACGGAGCTCATGAGCGTGGTGGGGTGCATGCCTGAGGCCATCGAGTCGCTGGCGACCAGTGTGTGCGAGTTCGGGGCATCAACTGCCGCGAGTGGCCGCATGCTCACTGATGCCGTCAAGACCCTGGCGGGTGTGATGCGGGCGCACACCAGGACAACAGGGGCACTCACTGCTGCCACACGCGCTGTCTCAGGCAGGCATCGCCAGGGCAGCCGCCGCGCTGGAGCATCCCAGCGAGCCGCCCCTCGGCTGATTGTTGCGGATCCTGCAGTGCGGGCCCGGCCGAGTGCCAGCGCGCCACAGCGCCAGCCAGCGCATCCCAGACGCCAGCTGGCCCACATTGCGCCATCCGTCACCGCCATTCCCCCACTGGGGCGTCAAGGGCAAGCGGCTGGAGCTGATGTTGGCCAGGCTCAGGTGCGCCACTCAGCAGACGGCCCCTCGAGGCCCAAAGGCCGTGTAGGCCGCCCCCCAGCGGCATCTGGCGGAAGGACATCTGAGCCTCAGGCGCCTTCCCCCAGCCTCGCAGCAGCCACTGGGCAGAGCTTGTGAAGGAGCAGCAGGCCGGGCAGGGGAGGCAAAAGGCTGGGCAAGGTCTCGCCCTCGTGGGCCACTCAGTAGAGGGTGTGGCCAGCTTTTGTTTTATATGGTGGTGGCCATCTTTCTTTTGCCCATGGTTGTTTGGTTCGTGGGCTTATTTTTTGCGTTAAGGCCGAGGTTGAGGCCAGGTTTGTACAAATGTGGAGTGACTCCTCCCCAGTTTGTGCGAGTGAGTCGTTTGTTGGGCTTTTTGTGGGGCCCGTTGACTGTTTTTGGGGTTTCATGTGGGAAGGGGTTTTCATTTTTGTGTAATAAATAATTATCTTTATTCATACAGTCTCCATGGTTGTTCTTCTTTTAGTGTTTGTTGGCTTCGCCGGCTGAGGGCTTGCGGAGCGGCTCCATTCATCTTCCCTCATGGCCCCAAGGCATTCCCTGACAGGGGGCTTAGAAGTAACGTGTAATAAGGTGGCGTCACGCGGCCCTTGGCCCTGGTCGCTCCCTCCTGGGAACATACTCCTGCTCCTCCTGCTCCTCCTCCTCCTCCTCCTGCTCCTCCTCCTGAGGTGCTGCTCCAACGTCAGGTGGCAGTGCCTGAGTCCTGCGGATAGCCAGGTTGTGTAGCATGCAGCAAACTACCACAAATTGGGAGACCCGGTCCGGCGAATACTGGAGAGCTCCTCCGGAGCGATCAAGGCAGCGGAACCGCTGCTTGAGGACCCCAATAGTTTGCTCGATGATGTTGCGGGTGGTTTGATGGCTCTCGTTGTAGGCCTCTTCAGCAGCGGTCCTGGGCGCGCGGAGCGGGGTCATGAGCCAGGTACACAAAGGATAGCCTTTGTCCCCGAGTAGCCATCCTCTTGGGGGAGGCTGTGCCTCGAACATGTCATGCACAGTACTCTGCCGCAGGATAAACGCATCGTGGCTGCTGCCTGGGAAGCTGGCATTGACAGCCATGATGCGCTGCTTGTGGTCACACACCAGCTGCACATTCAGAGAATGGTAGCCCTTCCTGTTGCGATACTGCTCGCCATGCTCCAGAGGGGCCCGCAAAGCCACATGCATACAGTCAATGGCGCCCTGCACCAAGGGGAAGTCCCCGAGTCTGGCAAATCCCAAGGCGCGCTGATGCTGGCTCTGCAGGGCCATGGGGAAGGAGATGAATTGGCTTCTCCTTCTGAACAGTGCTTCGGTCACCTGGCGGATGCAGCGTTGCGAGCCGTACTGGGAGATGTTTGCTATGTCCCCAGCAGCGGATTGGACGGAGCCGGTGGCATAGAAGTTCAATGCCACCGTCACCTTCACTTCCACCGACAGAGACGTCCTGCACCTGAGCTTTGGCCGCAGATCTCTGCGAAGCAGGTGGCAGATCTCTGCAATCACCTCCTTTCGGAATCGGAGCCTTCTAACACATCGCGCGGCACTCATGTTTAGGTAGGAGCGCTGCGGGCGGTACAGCCTGACTGGGTAAGGCCTACGTGGCCGACGCCTGTAGCCCCCTCTGCCTCTAGCCAGGGCTGCCCCTCTCACAATGCGTCTGCGAGCCCTACGGACATGGCGCTGCAGCTCCGCGTTGGCACCCCATGCAACCCCCATCAAATCCTGGCAAACACTCAAATTTCCAAAAGGCCACTTGCAGCGCTCTGGCCTGAGTCCAAAAATACCTGAGCTGTTGCTGCTTGAAACCAGTTAGCTATCCTCCTTGTTGTGTGTCCAGAAATGCGTTGCACAAGAGTGTTTGCTGCAAAATGGATGGGCTTTATACTGGAGGGTACGTCCCCTTTAATTTGCGCCCCCCGGGGCCCGCGCTGGTTGTGTTGCGTTCCTTTTTACAAACGCTCCGGCCGCCGGCCGCACAATGGGGCAGTCCGACTGAAGTTTGGAATCAGGGCGGCCAAAGGGCGTTGCACGAGGATGTGACGTCATTTTCTGCGCGCGCATCCGGGCGGGCGCTAAAGTTTGCGCCGGCGCTAACGGCCAACTTAATTTGGGGCGAGGCGCAAGCTGCGCTGCGCCCGGGCGCTACACGCATAGCGCCCGAAAATCACTTCTCTTAAGGCGCTAACTGCTGGCGCAAGCAACTGAAAATCTAGCCCGTACTATTTAAAAAAAAAAGTTTTTCACTACAGTCTTCATCACATGGGCGGTAATCTGGTGGAATGGATCACCCGCCCATTGTAAAACTTACCCAATTTCCATTCCATTGATTACAATGGGTTGAAAAACAGGAGGATTCTACCAAGGACGGTGATCCGATCTCCCAGATTACCGCCCAGGCAATGATGAAAATGTACTCCAATGTCTCTAGAATAACTCATTCTGTACTTTTCAGTATTGTTAACTTACTAGCACTTTATTTCTGTTGCTGTACTAATAGAAACATGCTAATGCAATGATTGCACTGTTTTCCTTTGGGTTGTGACACCGTCTTTCCAAAGTCAGGACATGGGTATCCAGGAGTGGATCATTATTTACAGTGGATACCCACACAGCTAATTTTGAAAACCACTGGTATACATTAGAGTACAGTTATTATTTTGCTATAACTGGTGGTCAGATTACTCCTACGTCATACTGAACTTATAATCAGGCCATGGATGTTTAAGCTCTGCTTATGCTCAGAGGAAACTCTGCCAACCTTTTACCCGCATTACTATTGTCTGGCACTATTCCACCTTTTTTTCACTTTGAGGGAAGATTTACATCTTGAGCTTCAAACCAACTGATATTCTAGCTTCAACGGCCAATGTGATCCCCTTGAAAGACTCCTTTTTGGAGATTCTCTTCTAAGTGGTTATTTACAATAGTTATCAACCATCAAGCTGAATCCCTTCCTCAATCATTCTACTTATTTAAAAGCTCACATTATATTCCAGGCCTAGCTTCCAGCTCTTGTGAAAATGTGTTTCCATGTTTTTATAATAGTTACTGCTGGAGCATTCCTGCACCCCAAAAATATATTTTATAAAATCTTATTCACACAATACTGCAAATGATTTTACCCTTGTGAAATGCTGTATTTTACCCTTGTGATATTTTCTTTTAGAATGTTCGCTCTTAGAAATGGATTGACAATTATTACAGGTGTACTACAGCAGTAAACAAGTGCACATTGAAAAAGCTGCAAAAGACATGCAGCCTTCCTAGGTTTAAGATCCAAATTTCATTCCTAGAATATCACATACTTCAAGGGATGACCCTGGCAGCTGCAGCAGTAGGGGTGTTGGACTCCCAACCCAGAAGGTCATGAATCTGAATTCCAGTCACCATTGACATTTGAACTCAATTGAGCAAATGTCATTGATTCTTTTACTTAAGATGGAGCACATACAGTGGCAGAGTGCACTATCTCATTTGATGGAAAAGTGTCGAGGAACACTCCTATCCCTCAGAAATGCATGTGTAATCAGCCGGCCATCATATCCCATTAATAGATAGAGAAAAGACACTGGGCGGGAATGTCCATATTCCAACCCAACAAAAAAATGGTAACTGCACAAAAAAATTTAACTAGAGGATACATGTCAGTAACCCCTTGGATAAACTATGTAGCCAAGACAAACCAGAATAAACTATACATGAGTTATAAAGTCATGAGCACAGTAGTCTCCCTGTTCAGAATTATTGTGCTTACTGCTCCCCATAGGTATAAAAAGAAAGAAAAATAACACTTTCAATGTGTTAGAAAAATTCCTTAAAAAGTTAATAAAAGCGAGGCAAATTTATTGCAAATTATGATGATGTGACACATAGTGATGTCTAGCTATCAAGGGAATTATGGGGTCTTCTCAAAACAACAAAATAAAATAAATAATATTTTAATTTAGATCTCCCGTGTGGCTCGATAAGAGAAGTTTTGTTGTACAACATGAAATTTCCTGCAGTATGTGGTTGAAGGGAGCAGAGCTGTTAAGAATAATAATGAGCATGATGTTATACTCATAATGGAGATAAACTATTCCTCGGTGTCACTTCATGGACAGAACAATGCAGTATATGGTAGAAAAAATGTAAAACAAACCTTCAAAGTAAGTTGATGCCATCTTAAGTCCATATTCACCAATGAATCAGCGGCCCTTTTCCTGGTAATTACTCATTGCAGTCATTAACAAGAGTCAGCTGTGGTTTCCCCATGGGGGCAGGAGGCAATCAGAACTGAATGTCTGATGTGGACCGAAATCAGCCATTTCCAAATCATTTATAAATACTCTCATCTGTGGCGAACACTTCAGCATTGGATGAACATCTTTCAGAAGGTGAACTCTACAAATAGGGCCTCGATATTAACATCCCCATGACGACGGGAGAGGGTTGGGATTCAAAATTTAAAAAAACGGGGAGGTAGGCAGACAGGCCCCAACAGGCCATGCATGCGCCCGTTGCCATTTTGACAGCGACGGGTTTGGGTTTGGTGTCGTGTCACTGTCCCGCCTTCGAGACAGCACAGCCGGAGCGCTGCTCCGGGCCCTCGAGGAAGCCTGCGGCCTCCCCTTGGCTGGTCACGAATTCTCTCTCCCCTGCCCCAAGCCCCGATCTCTCACTCCCGACCGTCCCCTAGGGTCCCCGGCTGTGGCTTCCTGCCATTAGGTTTCCCGCCTGCCTGCTTGGTAATTTGGCCAACTGCCGGGCGGGAAACACCAAGAAAAGAATTATAATGAGGTCCTAATTGTAATGATCAGTAACATGTCATTCTAGAATGGTACACTAGGTGGAGCTGTATGTTTAGTAAGGGGCTACCCACAAGGCAGTAGTCAAGATGGATGCCTGTACACTAGTCCACATGGCTGAATAAATGACTAGCTCAAGCTAGCTGTTCATAATGAAAACGTCTATTTATTTATGAACATAATAACATGGTACCAGGATTGGTAATATCTGCTGAATATTGTGAAATGTGACATGGAGAATTTGAAGTCACCGGAGGGTTTGAAACTCACGGGGAATGTCGACTGCAATTGGCGGACTTTCAAACAACAATTCGAACTCTACATTGCTGCCATCGGGTTTGGTATGATGCCAGATGCAAGGAAAATAGCATTGCTGCTCACGGTTGCAGGCCTGCAGGCGATAGAGGTATTTAATACGTTTGTATTTGATCAAGAGGAGGACAGAGAAAAAATGGACGATGTGCTAAAGAAGTTTGATACACATTGTTCTCCCAAAAAGAACGAGACCTATGAGAGGTACGTGTTCCATTCACGGACACAGCAGCAAAATGAGACTTTTGATAGCTTTGTGACCGATCTGAAACTGAAAGCACAGACATGTAATTTCTCTGAACTGAAATCATTCATGATTCATGACCAGATTGTGTTTGGTATTCACGTCTGTTGAGAGAAACCGAACTAACATTGGAGAATGCTGTGAAAATATGCCATGCCAGTGAGCTAGCTCAACAGCACGCAAAGACTTTCAGTGAAATTAATAATAATGCGACTGTAATGAGTGACTGTGCTGCTGTCGGTGCTGTGTTCTGCAAGGGGAAGAAACATGGGCAGAACAGAAATGCAAAGCAATCGGAGGATGGAATTTTTAATTGTAAATGCTGTGGTTACCAGCACCAGCCAAAACATTGCCCAGCATTTGGGAAAATGTGCACAAAATGTAATGGAAAGAATCACTTTGCCAAACAATGCTTTTCAAAAGTAAAAACAAAGAAAGGGCAACAAGTCAATGTGATTGAGGACACTGATTTAAGTGAGACATTTTTTGTAGGGATGGTGTCATGTGACAATATCGAAAAGGATACAGAAAATATGCAGCCCTCAGGAATGGACAATGCTGAACATAAAGTTAATGCAGTAAAAGAGGACAAATGGATGATGCCACTGCAGGTAAATGGAGCATTAGTTACATTGAAACTAGACACTGGGGCAAAAGCAAACTTAATCAGTATGAGTGACATTAAAAATATGAAAGAAAAGCCCAAAATACAGAAAAAGTCAGTACTACTGAAGAACTATAATTGACAGAAAATAGATAGCTTAGGTGTATGCAGACTTAAAGTGACAGTCAAAGACAAAGTGCATCATCTCATGTTTTCTGTTGTGGCTGAAGGACTTTATTCACTATTAGGTGACAAAGCTTGTGAGGACTTAGAACTGGTCAAGAGAGTCTACCGTATAAACTGTGCTATAAGCAGACCAGATGACTCAGTGGATTCTGTAGTGAGTAATTTCCAGGATGTGTTCAAAGGATTTGGAGTTCTACCATTCACATACAAGATCCAGCTAAAGGAGGATGCTCAGCCAGTGGTACATGCTCCACGGAGAGTTCCAGCACCCCTGCGTGACCGGCTCAAGAAAGAACTGGACAGAATGACCACACTAGGAGTCATCAGGAAAGTCGAAGAGCCAACAGACTGGGTTAACTCCATGGTATGTGTAAAGAAAAAGAACAACGATCTAAGAGTATGCATGGATCCAAAGGACTTAAATGCAAACATAAAACGTGAACACTACCAGATTCCCAAGCGAGAAGAAATCACCAGTGAAATGTCAGGTGCCAGATACTTCACAAAGCTCGATGCCTCACAAGGAATTTGGCAACTAAAACTTGATGAAGAGAGCACAAATACTGTACCTTCAACACACCATTTGGCAGGTATTGTTTCCTCAGAATGCCTTTTGGGATAATATCTGCATCTGAAATCTTTCATAGAGCGATGGAACACATAATTGAAGGTCTGGAAGGAGTTCGGATCTATGTTGATAACATCATCATCTGGGGCTCCACACTGAAAGAACACAATGAGAGACTGACTAAAGTGCTACAGAGCATACGCCGGAATGGACTGAAGCTAAACAAAGCCAAGTATCAGTTTGGCGTCCAGGAAGTCACTTTCCTAGGAGATAATCTATCTGGTAAAGGAATAGAGCCAGATATGGAAAAAGTAAACGCCATACTCAAAATGCCCCGACCCACTGACAAAAAAGGAGTGCTACGCATCATGGGGATGGTAAACTTCATTGGAAAGTTCATTCCTAACTTGTCAGCCAAGACAGCCTGTCTGCGAGACCTGCTACATAAAACAAATGAGTTCGCATGGACAGAAAGACATGAACAAGAGTGGATGAACCTAAAAACAGTGCTGACAACCACAGCTCTACTCACCTTCTTTGACCCAACAAAGAGAATCAAAATGTCAACGGATGCATCAAAAGATGGCCTAGGCGCGGTCTTGCTACAAGCAGAGGGTGAAGATTGGAAGCCTGTTGCCTATGCCTCCAGGTCTATGACTGACTCTGAGTGTCGATATGCCCAGATTGAAAAGGAATGTCTAGACTTGGTAGTTGGACTAGAAAAGTTCCATGGCTACATATATGGACTTCCCACCTTCACACTTGAGACAGACCACTGCCCACTGATTGCCATCATAAAAAAAATCTGAATGAGATGTCTCCAAGGATTCAACGACTCACGATGAAGCTGCAAAGATATGACTTTGAACTGATCTACACACCAGGCAAACACATAGTGTTAGCAGATGCACTATCCCGAGCACCCACAATGAGTCATGTGAGCTCTACTGAGGAAGACGTGGATGTTCATATGAGTATGGTCACTGCTGCGCTGCCCGTGTCAGACACAAAATCAAAGCAAATAGCAGAAGAAACAGTAAAAGATACCATGTTACAAACAGTAATAGAGAACATTCATCATGGTTGGCCAAAAGGTTCCTGTCCAAAGTACTATCACATCAGGTCAGAGTTAAGTGTCGCAAGTGGACTGTGATAAAAATGCTAACTTCCGGGAAGTTATGTCATCACTTCCTGTGAACTATGAACTGTGAACTATGAACTGTGTACATACCTCACTTCCTGTCATATGTCACTTCCTGTTGGACTGGTATAAATACTGGTCTGTTCAGTATTGTAAGAGGCTTCTACCAGAGGCATGGTAAAGACCTCTCTTGTATATAGTGTGTTTATAAGTTACTTAAAGCTTACTTTAAAGTTACTTGATGGTAAGTCTCCTTTTTCTTACATCAATTTAAGTAACTTAGTATTTACACTGACAAATACTAGACCTTCAGACAAACTCGGAAGTTAAGGATCCAGGGAACCACCCATCATGGAGAAAATCCTTAGACCTATTCGTCTGGACTTGGACCCGAATACACCAGCAGCTGGCAGGGTATGGAAGCATTGGTATCGTACTTTTGAGAATTTTCTGGATGAATGTAAAGTGGATGCTCCTGCTAAATTGAAGATACTTGTCAATTATGTGACCCCAAAAGTGTTCGAATATGTTGATGACTGGGATAATTACGAAGAGGTGATTCGGGCACTTAAGAAACTGTATGCGAAGACCCCAAATGAGGTCTATGCTAGACATCTACTGGCCACAGCCCGACAAGGGCCAGGGGAATCAATTGACGAATTCCTGCAAGAACTTCGCAGGCTCAGCGTAGATTGTAACTTTCAGGCAGCCTCAGCTGAGCTGTACCGCCAAGAAATGATTCGTGATGCTTTCATCTGCGGGATTGCCTCTCCATTTATACGCCAGCGTCTACTAGAAAGTAAAACACTTGAGCTACAAAAAGCTTTTGACCTAGCTTGTTCACTGGATTTGGCAAAGAGAAATGCAGACCTCTATCAGCTGCCCAGATCTCGATCTGCTGCTGTAGCTGCAACCAGACAATTCAAGCGGTCTCAGGTGAACCCTATCATGGGGGAATCTAATTCTGATAATTCTGATGAAGAAGAGGAGGACGACCCCACTTTAGCAGCCTCTTGGCAATCTAGGAAGGAATGCTTCTTTTGTGGAGATGCTTTTCACCCTAGGAAAACCTGCCCTGCTCGCAATGCAATCTGCAGTTATTGCGGGAAAAAAGGACACTTTGCTAAAGTTTGCCTATCAAGGGCCTCTACGAGGGCCAATCCAGCTAAGACCTACCGAACTGCCCCAATTAGGGCCTATCAAGATGCTCCAGCTAGGACCTATCAAGCTTCCTCTCGAGCTCTCTCCCGAAGAAGCACACCGAGAGTTTTAGCCACTCTCTGTGCAACGACACCAATTACAGCTGCTTGCCCACAGAACCTGTCTCAGGCAGCCACAAAAATTTCAATTAAAGGGCATACCTTAGATGCCTTAATTGACTCAGGAAGTACTGATAGTTTCATTAAGGAACAGATTGTTGCGAAATTGAAACTACATGTCTTCCCATCGGACCAGGCAATTGCGATGGCCCAGTCATCACTTAATACCAGAATCTCCGGCTTTTGTGTTGTTGATATGACACTTCATGGTCGTATGTATCCCTCCACCCGACTTTCGGTGCTCAAAGACTTATGTAGTGATCTCCTCTTAGGGCTGGACTTCCAAAAACAGCATAAGAAACTCACCATTGAGTTTGGTGGATCCAAACCCGGACTTACTATTTCTAATATACCATCTAAATTACCTTTTTGTGCATTATCAGCAGCTTCACTTGATGAACCCTCATTATTTGCCAGTATTCCGCCTCAATGCCAACCGATAATAACGAAATCGCGGCGCTTTAATCAGGAAGACCGATCTTTTATTGCGGCTGAAATCTCTCGACTTCTAGCAGAGGATATCATTGAACCATGTTCGTCGCCCTGGCGGGCTCAAGTCGTCATTGTCAAGAACCCTCTAAAACCTCACAAACAGTGACTATGCATCGATTATTCGCAAACCATCAATCAATATACCGACTTGGACGCCTACCCATTGCCACGCATTGATGATATGGTTAATAAACTGGCCGAATACAAAGTGTTCTCAACTTACGATTTAAAAAGTGCCTATCATCAGTTACCCTTGAAGGTCTCAGATAAGCAGTACACAGCCTTTGAGGCTAATGGACGGCTGTACCAATTTCGTCGCCTCCCATTCGGGGTTACTAATGGAGTGGCTGTCTTTCAACGGGCAATGGATGGCCTGGTTAAGCAGGAAAACCTAAGGGACACTTTTCCCTATCTTGATAACATTACCATTGCAGGTCACGATCAACAGGAACACGACTCCAACCTCCAAAAATTTCGGGATGCCCTCCATCGCCGTAATTTGACCCTGAATGAATCCAAATCTGTTGAGTCGCAACCGACCATCAACATCCTTGGCTACTGCGTAGGCAATGGTATCATTAAGCCAGACCCAGAAAGACTTCGCCCGCTCCAAGAGCTCCCGTCACCTAAGAATCCGGCTTCTTTACGTCGGGCTCTCGGTCTGTTTGCATACTACGCTAAATGGATTCCTCATTTTTCGGACAAAATCCAACCCTTGCTGCATGCTAGATCATTTCCACTGGGAACAGCGGCTGTTGCAGCCTTTAACCTTCTCAAAAAACAGTTGGAGAAAGCGGCTCTTCACTCCATCGATGAGAATCTCCCTTTCGTGGTTGAATGTGATGCCTCGGAGGTGGCGATCTCGGCTACTCTGAATCAGGAAGGTCGTCCTGTAGCATTTATGTCCAGGACCTTACAAGGTGCCGAGCTACATTATCCTCCGGTTGAGAAAGAAGCCACAGCCATCATAGAGGCAGTACGGAAGTGGAACCATTTTCTAGCTCGCCAGCACTTTACATTGATCACGGACCAACGATCAGTCGCCTTCATGCTCGATAATCGAAAACGAACCAAAATTAAGAATAATAAAATACAACTTTGGAGGATGGAACTGGCCTCTTTGGTTATACCATTCTCTATCGGCCTGGCAAGGAGAATGTGGCCCCGGACACCCTCACACGGGCATTCTGCTCCACTATGTCATCCTCCACTCTCATGGATGTCCACAATGGTTTGTGTCATCCTGGCGTTACGCGCATGCTACATTTCGTATGATCACGGAATCTCCCTTTTTCCACTGGAGATGTAAAGAAAATATGCTCAGAATGCCGGCTTTGTGCGGAATTAAAACCTCAGTTCTTCCGCCCCTCAGCTGGTATACTCATACATGCAACCCAACCGATGCAACGACTTAGCATCGATTTTAAGGGCCCAGTGCCCTCTTCAACTCGGAACACATATTTGCTCACCATGATCGACGAATATTCACGTTTTCCGTTTGCCTTCCCCTGCTCCAATATGCTGGCGTCCACAGTAATCTGCTGCCTTGAGCAGGTATTTTCTCTCTGTGGCATGCCGGCTTATATTCACTCAGATCGGGGTCCATCCTTTATGTCAAGGGAACTCAAGGACTACCTCTCAGAACGGGGAATTGCTACAAGCAAAACAACACCATACCATCCCATCGGAAATGGGCAGGTAGAGAGGTATAACGGTATCATCTGGAATTCCGTACGTCTCGCTTTAAGATCTCGGGGCCTACCAGACCAGCAATGGGAAACAGTGCTTCCGGATGCATTGCACTCTATACGGTCCCTGCTTTCTACAGCCACAAATACTACACCTCATGAGCGGTTCTTTGGATTCCAGCGTCGCTCATCTCATGGGACATCACTCCCGTCATGGCTAACTACTCCTGGACCTGTATTACTCCGAAGATACGTTCGGACGTCTAAAAATGACCCTCTCGTAGACGAGGTTGAACTAACCGATGCCAACCCCACCTATTCAAACATACGATATTCCGACGGCCGAGAATCTACCGTATCATTACGGGATCTGGCTCCCTGCCCACCAGGACCTAGTGGGACATCGGGTGATGGCATTTCACCAGGAAACTCTTGGGACCTATCGGGTACCCCTCTCCAGGATCCTGATCGGACACCAACTAGCTTGGTGCCGGTAGAACCCCGTGCTCAAGGTTGCGACCCTCCCAGTACCGCGCAAGAAAGTACTGATCCGCCACAGACCAGCTCTGCACCTCCCTCTGAACAGAGGCAGTCCGACTTTGAACCTATTGGGGCTCGTACTCGAAGCCATGATCTCCCCGACCCTTCACAGGGCAATCCAGGCCACACAGACTCTGACCAATGGCCAACCGCATGTAAGCGGACCAGCGACCCTCTACGACGGGAATCCAAACGGGTGCGACTCTTCCTTGTTCGGCGGCTGCGGACCAAAAGGTAGACCACAGCCTCCTAATCCTGCAGGAGGGAAGAATGTGATAAAAATGCTAACTTCCGGGAAGTTATGTCATCACTTCCTGTGAACTATGAACTGTGAACTATGAACTGTGTACATACCTCACTTCCTGTCATATGTCACTTCCTGTTGGACTGGTATAAATACTGGTCTGTTCAGTATTGTAAGAGGCTTCTACCAGAGGCATGGTAAAGACCTCTCTTGTATATAGTGTGTTTATAAGTTACTTAAAGCTTACTTTAAAGTTACTTGATGGTAAGTCTCCTTTTTCTTACATCATGGACTATTACTAAAACAGAACAGAATAGTCATTCCACAGGCTCTACGTCAAGACATGCTCAAAAGGATTCATGAGGGATACCTCGGAATTGAAAAATGCAAAAGGAGAGCAAGAGACACTGTTTATTGGCCTGGCATAAATAAGGACATTGAGAACATGATAGGCATATGTGAGACATGTCAGAAACACCAAAACAAACAAGCAAAGGAACCAATGATAGTAGCTGACTTACCAACAGCACCATGGCAAAAGGTTGGTATGGACCTCTTTCATTTGAATGGTAAAGACTATCTAATAGTGATTGACTACTATTCTAACTATCCTGAGATGGCGCAGCTCTCAAGCACATCAGCAAGCAGTGTCATAATGCATGTTAAATCCATCTTCGCCAGACATGGAATTCCCAGGATTGCCGTTAGCGACAATGGTCCGTGCTTCAACTGTAAGGAGTGACAACAGTTTGCAGCACATTATTACTTTCAACACATCACATCCAGTCCTCTGTATGCTCAGTCGAATGGTAAGGCAGAGAAAGGTGTTCAAGTTCTCAAACAGCTACTGAAGAAAGCAACAGAAAGCAAGTCTGATCCTTATCTCGCCCTGCTGAGCTACCGAGCCTCCCTTTTAGACTGTGGTTCTTCACCTGCTGAACTCCTAATGGGTTGCAAGTTGCGCACCACGCTACCCTGCTGTGCAAAAGAAAAGCAGAGTAAGGAACTGAGACAAAGACTTCAACTGTTAAAGCTGAAACAGAAATCACACTATGACAAGTCATCCAAAACTCTGAAACCATTGACAAGGGATGATGTTGTCAGGATTGAGGATCCAAATGCATGGAACAGGAAAGCTACAGTTCTTGAGGAAATAGGACCAAGGTCATACACTGTTAGAACTGAGGAAGGACAGATTCTCAGGAGGAACCGCCGTTCCCTCCTGAAAACACAAGAAACTATCCAAGAGCAAATCGATGACAATGCCGCAACTGAATCTTGTCACTCACCACCAGAACAATCTAACACAAACACACATACAGGCTCTCATAAAAACACATCAGACTTACCTGTGCTGAGAAAATCCATACGTGAAGTAAAAAAGCCTGATAGACTTAATCTTTGAGCACAAAGGAAAGTATAATAAAAGTATGAAAAGCTTAGAGTTCATGAAGTAAAGCTTTGAAAATGTGTTGACTGTTGTGAAGATGTTTATGTCGTTATGATTGATTGATATTGATTTTGTTTAACCTCAAAGAAAGGGGGATGTAATGATCAGTAACATGTCATTCTAGAATGGTACACTAAGTGGAGCTGTATGTTTAGTAAGGGGCTACCCACAAGGCAGTAGTCAAGATGGATGCCTGTACACTAGTCCACATGGCTGAATAAATGACTAGCTCAAGCTAGCTGTTCATAATGAAAACGTCTATTTATTTATGAACATAACACTAATGGCAGGACCTTCACATCCCCAGCCTTGCTTGGATTTTCCCTCTCTGGTCTATGCTGTAATTCTACATGTCTAGTAACTAAGCAGAGGCCTTTTCCACTGTATATTACTGGAACCTTGTCTCACTGAGGATGGGGTTAGACATTTAACAGAGTGATCCTTGGATTGCAACCTTTACATTTGGGGGAGGGGGAGTGATTCTAAACTGGGGTTGGATTTGGGAAGGTGTCATCCCTTCCCTGACCAAAGGTTGATAGATTTTCCACTTTTTTCTTTTTAGATTTTCACTAATCATTAAATGTGCCATTTCATGGAATCATACAGCACAGAAGGGGGCCATTTGACCCATCCTGCCAGTGCCTGCTCTTTGAAACAGCTATCCAATTAGCCCCATTTCCCTGCTCTTTCCTGTAGCCCTGCAAATTGTTTCCCCTTCAAGTATATGTCTTGTTTTACACACTTTGTATAAAATAATATATTGCAGGACAACGGAGTATTACAGTTTAACTCTTTTATTAAGCATTAGGTCTGTGATCTTACTCATAGCCGCACCAGTGGGGCAAGCATGGCATTAGGACCCCTAGCCTGGGCCTTCAAAACAATAGTAGTCCTTACAGATGCCAGCAGGCCAATGGCAACTCAGCATGTGATCACATGTGAATATAATAGGTATTCCTTACAGATGCCTGCGGGCCAATGATAATTCAGTATGCAAATGTTACATACCCTTTCTTTTAAAAGAAAAATGTTATGCATTACTTTTAAACCTTTCTTCTACATCATGTTCTCGGTAGCATAAACATATAAGTAAACTCAGCATTTGACTAGCACTGAAAACATCTCAATGTTTCAATAACGATGTACAGTTTTTTTTTAAGGCAGCGATCCGCCTACACCCTTTGACAGTTCACAAGTCAAGGATAACTCTAGACTTGACCTCTCGTCCCGACCTTGTGTAGTATGAAACTGAGCATGCTCCTGAATCGGTCAACAATTCAGGTTCAGGTTTAGGTTCAGGTAAGTATGATGTGTTTTGTGTATGTGGTAAACCACTTTTATCGTTCACTATCGTTACACTATAGTTATCACTGTTATATCGTTACTCTATGGTTATCACTGTTCACACTGTTGTATCACTATACGAGGTCACCTCTTGTCACGCTGTTATACCTGGGCTGACCACTGCTGACTCCGCCCACGGCTCCACCTACCTGCCCAGGTATAAAGGTGGTCGACTGGCTGGTATTCCTCCTTGTTGGATCCGATCACCCACGAGGGTGGGCTCTGTTATTTAGCCAATAAAAACCTATAGTTACTTTCTTAACTTGTCGCTTTTCATTGGATAAATTGATAGGCATATCAATTTTATTGGCTAAATTAGTTTTGCTCTGTTCATCACACTCTGTTGAACTGATCCTCTCGTCGGAATGACGGTGTTGTTCCTTGGTGTTCAGCAGGTGCCTGTGATTGCGGCAGTACACCTGTCCTTCTGGGGTGCGGACGTGATACGATTGCTCAGTGTCAGCTGGCTGGATGACGACTGCTGGCTTCCAGTAGTAATGCTCCTGGATTCTGATGGATTCTCCATTGTGCAGCGGCGGCAGTAGTCTAGCTGACCTGTCATAGTATCTCTTTTGGTGTTGCTGTCTCTGTACACGTTTTGCATGCACTTGCTTGCAGCTGATGACCTCTGACTGCAGCTGCTGGTTGGTGCTTGGAAGGATTGAGCGAAGTCTGCGGCTCATCAACAGCTGTGCTGGTGACTTGAGGTTGTCAACCGGAGTGTTGCGGTACTCAAGGAGACTGATGTAGGGGTCTCTTTTGTCTGCCTTGGCTTTGTCCATGAGTGTTTTTGCAATCTGGACAGTTTTTTCAGCAAGGCCATTAATTTGAGGGTAATGTGGGCTTGATGTGACATGTGTGAAATCCCGTGCCTTGGCAAATGACTCGAACTCTTTTGATTTGTATTGGGGGCCATTGTCTGATACTAAAGTCTCTACCATGCCATGCCTGGCAAAGGCTGCCTTTAGCTTGTGGATCAAAGCTGCAGATGTGGTGCTGTGAAGCTTGTCCAGTTAAAAAAATCTGCTGTAGTAATCAACAGTCACTATGTAGTCCTCGTTGTTCCATGTGAACAGATCCATTGCTGCGACATGCCAGGGCCTGTCTGGGATACGGTGAGGTATCATGAGCCCTTTGACAATTGATGGGCGGCGTTCTAGACAAATGGAACATTTTCCGACAATGTCCTCAATGTGTTTGCACATTCCGGGCCAAAACATAATGTCACGTGCTCTTTGTTTGCATTTTTCCATGCCCATATGTCTAGCATGAATTTTTGCCAACATCTCTTCTCTGAGACTGGTAGGAATGATGATTTTCTCCCCTTTGAAGATGGTTCTGTTGATTTGTGACAGTTCGTCTCTGTGGTTCCAGAATTCAGATATGCTCTGAGGGCATTTTCTCCTTTCCTCAGGCCATCCTTCATGTATGACTTTGCTCAGCAGTGTGAGTTTTGCATCTTTCTCTGTTCCTGCTCAGATCTCCTTCAGTTTTGAGTCACTCACAGGTAAGCTGTTGTACACCATGTACACCTGCACATCCATGCCTTCACTGAGGCTGCTGTCCTGGTAGCTAAGAGACTTTCTGGAGAGTGTGTCTGCGACAGGAATGTCTTTGCCTGGACAGTGAATCATTGTGAAGTCGTACTTCTGTAGCTGAAGGATCATTCTCTGTAGCCTTGGTGGTGCTGCGGCTAGTGGTTTCCTCATGATTGACTCGAGGGGCTTGTGGTCGGATTCCACAATGACTTGTCGGCCATAGACGTACTGGTGGAAATGCTTACATCCAAACAGAATTGCATATAGCTCTTTCTCGATTTGAGCATAGTTGATTTCACTGTCTGAGAGAGATCTGGAAGCATAGCCGATGGACTTTTCTTCTTGCAGTACTACTGTGCCTAGTCCGTACTTTG
The DNA here is from genome assembly GCF_052327205.1 of Somniosus microcephalus. NCBI lineage: Eukaryota > Metazoa > Chordata > Chondrichthyes > Squaliformes > Somniosidae > Somniosus > Somniosus microcephalus. The sequence goes on from NC_141000.1 coordinate 82,440,717, forward strand.
ACGCGTCCACTTGTAGTCTGAGCTCTTTGTTGGGGTCGAAGTAGGCAAGAACTGGTTCTGGTTCTCTGGTGATTAGGTCTTTCATTTTCTGAAATGCTGTGTCATGTTGTTTGTCCCACAGGAACTCATTGGATTGTTTGAGCAACTGAAGCATGGGTGCGTTTATTTCGGAGAGGCTCAGGGCAAACTTGGCTAAGTAGCTAACCATGCCTAGTACTGTCTTTAGCTCTGTGCGGTTCTTCGGCGGCTCCATCTTCTTGATGGTGGAGATTTTCTCTGGATCCGGCTTAATGCCATCAGTTGAGAGGCGATGCCCGAAATAACTGATCTCGGTGGATCCGATTATGCTTTTCTCAGGGTTGAACCAGATACCTTTCTCCCGTGATCTTTGTAGCATCGCACGGAGGTTCCTGTCATGTTCCTCTCTATTCCTGCCATAGATGAGGATGTCGTCTACGATTGCAACTACTCCGTCGAGGCCTTCATAGGTTTCATCGATCTTCCGCTGGAATTCATCCTGAGCTGAGATAAGACCAAATGGTAAGCGCAGAAATCGGTAGCTTCCAAATGGTGTGTTGAACGTTGTTAGCTTAGATGACTCTTCCGTGAGCTTGATAGTCCAGTATCCTGATCGTGCGTCCATTACACTGAAGTAACGTGCTCCCACTAGCTTGGGTGTGATGTCATCTATTGTTGGTAGAGGGTAGTGAGGGCGTTTGATAGCCTTGTTCACTGGGGTCAAGACAGACTCTGAGCTTGCCTGTACGTGGTTTCTCAACTACTACTAACGCGTTGACCCACTCTGTCGGTTCTGTTTCCTGGACGATGATTTCTGTATTCTCCATGCTCTGCAGCTACTCCTTCAGGTGACTATGTAGAGCAAGGGGTATCCTTCTCGGTGGGCAAACCACAGGGGTTGCTGCTGGGTCAAGGTGAATAACGCATTCACCTGGGAATAGTCCGATTCCTTTGAAAACATCAGCAAACTCCGCCATGAGTGTCTGCTTCTCAACTGGTGCTGTCAATGATAGCACTAGCTTGCCGAGGTCGATGTCTAAACATGCGTTTAGACCTAGCACTGGAGGTGCTCGAGTGTCAACAATATAAAAGTCCAACATCATGTCGCTTTCTTTGTACTTGCATTTCATCACGCATGTGCCTTTTACAATGAGCTGCTCACCCCCATAGCTGGTCAGTCTGCATGAGGTGGGCTGTAGTTCGCACTCATCCTTCAAGCTGTGATACTCACTCAGAGGAATTACATTAACCTGAGCTCCAGTGTCTAGTTTAAACTTAAGCTCTGTGCCCTGTTTTCCTATCTCAATATCTGCAAAGGCTTGCTCAGTCTCTGAAATCTGTTTTTTCTGTGACACATAATCAATAAACAGTTCCTCTGCATTTGGCTCTCTATCTGGCATTTGGCTGTCACTCACTGTGTGTACTGCTCATCCAAAAACAGTCCTGCAAACTTTAGCAAAGTGGTTCCGTTTACCACATTTAGCACATTGCCTTGCTTTGGCAGGGCAGTGCTCCTTTTCCCCATGCACCTTATTTCCACAATATCCACAGTTTTTGAAGCGTTTTATGTCTGTGTCGCCCATTTTTAGAACTCTCTGTTCTTTCTGTTGTGAAACACGCTCTCTGGGTGGTGTTCTTTGGTGTGTGTCTATTAACTGCTTGCACTGTCTATTCACGCAAGCTGCTCGTGGCGCCGGTTATTGTTTTCAACTGTGCTTGGCTATCTCGTACGATCTAGCTATGTCCATAGCTTTGTCCAGCGTTAGCCCGGACCCAACATTCAAAAGTTTCTCTCTCACTTTAGCTGAATGTATACCAAATACAATGTGGTCTCTGACCATCTCATCTCTATCTGCATATTCATAGTCTTTTACCAGCAGTTTTAACTCAGTCACAAATTGTTCAAACGACTCACTAGCTCCTTGTACTTTCTCCTGAAACTTGTACCTAGTAAATATCATATTCGATTTGGGCATCACATTATGATTCAAAATGGTCAAAATAACTTTTCCGTACCTTTGATTCATCCGCGGTGAGAGACCATGTGTTAAAAATGTCTCTCCCTTTTTCTCCGATCCACAGGAGTAGGTAACTGCATCTTTCTTCCTCCCCTTTGCTTTTCAGCAGACCCGAGAACATCAACTCCATGTGTTGCTTGAACTTGCGCCATTCTCCAAGTAAGTTCAAAGATTCCCAATCCATTCGAGGCAAGGGAGCTCCAACGATGTCCATTTACAATCCCTATTCTGACACCATGTCTTGTTTTATACACTTTGTATAAAATAATAAATTGCAAGACAACGGAGTATTACAGTTTAACTCTTTTATTAAGCATTAGGTCTGTGATCGTACTCATAGCTGCACCAGTGGGGCAAGCTAGGCATTAGGACCCCTAGCCTAGGTCTTCAAAACAATAGTAGTCCTTACAGATGCCTGCAGGCCAATGACAACTCAGCATGTGATCACATGTGAATATAATAGGTATTCCTTACAGATGCCTGCGGGCCAATGATAATTCAATATGCAAATGTTACAGTATATATCCAATTCCCTTTTGAAAGATACTATTGAATCTGCTTTCACCACCCATTCAGGCAGTGCATTCCAGGCCATCATAACTCCTGTGTAAAACAAAAAAAATTCTTTTAATCTCCCCTCTAGTTCTTTTGCCAATTAAATCTGAGTCCTGCCAATAGAAACAGCTTCCCCCTTTATTCCATCTAAAACCCTCATAATTTTGACCACCTCTATTAAATCTCCTCTTAACTGCTCTAAGGAGAACAATCCCAGCTTATGTAGTCTCTCCACATAGATGGGATTTTTTGTTGTTGCTGGAAGTACTCAGCAGGTCAGGCAGCATTTGTAGAGTGTTTCCAGCATTTTCTGTTTTTATTTCAGATTTCCGGCATCTGCAGTATTTTGCTTTTCTATTGGGATTTTTTTCTTGATGTGTTACAATAGGAATCCTATGTTTCTTCAGCATCACTATCATTGAGAGCAATTATTAGTACTTCTATTTTTTTCAATGATTTTCTACTAGTGGTTCTACACCTTACATTCACGGTCTTCAAAATATGACCTGTGACCAGCAATCTTCACCAATTAAGGGTCTATAACTATCTAAGAATAAGCCTAATAGTAGTGCTTCAACAGAACTGTTTTATAATGCAGGATGAAAAACATGGCAGGCGAGAAGATAAATCCTGCTAGTTAAAACCCTAATTTCTCTGGAGTCTAATACTGCTCTTTAACATGCAAGAAATACACTGCCTCCTGTGGGAGGACTGGAACTGAGGACTGAACAATGAGAAAAATTCAGTGCTTTGTTTCAGGCTGGCCCTCCATGTTATGATCTGCAGATATACGGTCACTTAAACTATCTGGGCTTCTAAACATGATCTAGGGAGGGCAGGAAAGTCATGTCCAACTGGACTGCCAACATTTGTTCTTCAGATTCGTTAGAAGAAAAGCATAGGTTGAGTTTATTTTCCTTCCAAAAGAGTTAAAGAGAAATGGCCCTCATACTACCCAATACACGTTGCAAACAGTAACTGGCACCAATTATTTGGGTCAGCTTACATAGAAACCTTTTGATGCAAGCCAATTTCCTTCCTTTGATTGATGGAGATGACGACTGCAGTTCAGTCTCAATGACAGGAGAAAGTCAGATTGAATGTTTTGAGAGAAGGCCCAAGATTGCACCTCCAGAGGTACAAACTGAAGGAACCCAAAATGGAGAATGGATGGAGCAATACAAACCAGACATTGTAAGTAGCACTCTGAAGCTTTGGAAGTACCAGAGATGATGCCTAAATCAAACTCAGATATAGAACAGAGTAGCAATAAGGCCCAATCAAATGAGGTTGCAGAGCTGGGAGATGTAGTTGAAGCAAGCTTGCTGATCCTCTTCCCCGCTAGGTTGGCCTGGTGGGAAACTCACTGAAACTTCCAGCTCAGGCTATCGAGTTAAAATTGCAGTTGGACCCAATGCATAATTGGGAGCTGACATGCCTATGTCAAAAAGGCCCCTACCGGCTTTTGGCAGGTGTCCTTACTGCCTGCTCGGTTGCACAGGTTAAAATTGGGAATGGTCAGCTCCCAGTGTCTTCAGGGTGGGAGAGTAACCTGGCAATTTTAACTGCCCACCCGCTCAGTTTTTGCTGGGCAAGTAGGCTTAATATTAAATAAAAACAGAAAATGCCGGAAATACTCAGCAGGTCAGGCAGCATCTGTGGAGAGAGAAACAGAGATAACGTTTCAGGTCGATGACCCTTTGTCAGAACTTAATATTATCCTCTTTTGTCCTGTTTTATCCCCTTTTCTCTCCTTTTCTCCTGAAGGCATTGCCTTCTTGTGGGGTATGGCTGCATGAGCACAGGTTATGCTGCCGTACCTTGCCCAAGTATCCATTCTTCGTGCTTGTACCCAAGAAGTGAGTATTGGCAGGCTGTTTATCCACTGGAGACAACACAGCTGACTCTGATCCTATCCTCTCCCAGCCTCTACATATACACTACCAGCAGATCACTGGATAGAAATCAGGAGCAGGACCCTTGGCTGATTTTTTCAAACCTTGGCTTTGAGACCACTTATAGTACCCTTTCTGCCATCCCATGGGAACACCACCACCTCCAAGTTCCCCTCCAAGCCACACACCATCTTGACTTGGAAATATATCACTGTTTCTTCATCGTCGCTGGGTCAAAATCCTGGAACTCCCTACCGAACAACACTGTGGGAGTACCTTCACCACATGAACTGCAGTGGTTCAAGAAGGCAGCTCACCACCACCTTGTCAAGGGCAGTTAGGAATGGGTAATAAATGCTGGCCTTGCCAGCGACGCCCACATCCCGTGAATGAATTTTAAAAATCCCAGCTGACTTAGCAAAGGTCAAGGATTTAACATGGATCCTTCGTTGTACACTGGGTAGTGGAGAAGTTAAGTATATCTTTTGTCACGATATTCCTGAATATTAAATTTATTTTTGGCTTGATATGCAATTTAACACACTTTAACAGGAAATGAGAGTTTAATCCATGCGATGAAATGTAAATTTTAAAGCAGCTGTTCCTGGTAAGTCTGTAGGTGGCTATGTGTGTGTCAGCTGAAGCTTTCCGTGGTATTTTGTAGTAAAAAAAACATAAAACATGATCTGCATTGTAGTGCAAGATGCAATTTAACAGCTGACAACACAGCATCTGCGGTGATTGCGGCGTTCTGGAGGTAAGGAGGAGCTGACAGCAGAGTGATGGGATTTCATTCTGCAGCTCACACCCAGAAGAACTCTGGTCTACCTGGGAGCACTTAAACCTGCATTTCCATATAACACAGCAACTGCACCATTTGATCGCAAGTACAAAATAACATGTGGGGTGTGGGGAAGTTTTCTCGGTGCAATAATGGTACCATCACTATTAAGACTGCACCAATGTGAATTAAAATAGATAGAAAATAGAAAAAAGCTGGGCCCTTTCTTTCCATCATGGTAACTTGTTCTTGACTTTCACATTTAGTTGAAAACATGTTACACATGTGCACTGCAATTAAAATATCATCAGATTACAGGGTTTCAGGGTTTTGTGCAATGCTATAAATATACGAGCAATTTTTCAAAAGTTGCTAATTGTGATACAGTCATCTGAAACTTAAAGCTGCTATAATCGTGCCCTCTGCTGATCAAATTTGTATGTGCCAGTAGACACTACCAGATCAAGTAGCTTATACAAGAAGGACTGGATTGGCTAAGAATTGTGTTAAAGCCCATAGGAACAAAACTGTTAGGATCAGTTTGCTGCAACAGAGCTGCTTGGATACTTGTTCCAGCACAGGGCTTTCCCTTGACGGATCTGCATGCAAATTGAGTAACCTGTATAATGTAATCCTCTTGAAATGCTGCTTCTTCAGGTCACAATCCATTAACTAAAAAATGCAAAACTCTAAACTACTTCCTATTCATATTTACCAATTCCTACTTGCCTTCATAATATAATTTCTATTATTTCTGAATATTTCTAGGTTCAAGCACTCATATTAAGCTTAAAATGTGTTGCTCAGATTTCGCTAGATGTTCGAAAGATTGAACAAATAGGTTCGCAATTTTCCTTTTAGGGTTCAAATGTAAATTTTGGTCTGAACAAACACACAGGCAACAGATTTCGCGTACAAAGATTTATCTTTAATAAATGCTTAACAGACACCGTTCGTAGTTTAAAGTTGTGGTAAACCACTGTTATACCTGTCTGTATGTGTATGTGTATTCCACTAGGTACAGGTCTGGACATGCCTCGGCTGACTCCTCCCACTATTCCAGGTATATAAGTGACTACCTCCCAGTCCCTTAATATTCTGGACGGGTCGACCACTCGAGACTAGACCTTCATTCTTTAGTTAATAAAAGCCTGGTTGTTACTCGCTTAACCTCAGTCTTTTGAGTAATTGATGGCGCATCAATTTTATTAACTAAATTTTTTATAATGGAGAAGATCCTCACACCAGCATGCCTGGACCTGGACAGTCGGGAAGCGGACGCTTCCACCAAGTTTGCTCACTGGCTCATGTGCTTCGAGGCATCCCTGACTGCCTCCACTGCGGTCGTAACGGATGCGAACAAACTGCCTGTCCTGATCTCCAAGGTGAACCACCGAGTGTACTCAGTCATCCGGGACGCGACCTCGTACACAGCCGCCCTCCAGCTCCTCAAGACCCAGTACACGCGCCCTGTGAATGAAGTTTACGCCAGGCACCTCCTGGGGAGTCGCAAGCAACAACCTGGGGAATCGACTGAGGAATACCTCCAAGCACTGTCCGTGCTTGGCCGGGCCTGTGGGTGTAAGGCGGTAACGCCCACTAAGTACACGGAGGAACTGATCCGGGATGCCTTCGTAGCGAGCCACAGGCCCAACTACACCCGACAGCGACTGCTGGAGCAGAGTGACCTCACCCTCGACAAAGCCTCCGAAATCGCACTAACGCTGGACGCAGCCTACCGGGGCATGGATGCCTACTCCTCTGCACCGTGGACGCCACAGGGAACGACAACCTGGGACACGGTAGGACAGCCCCATAGCACCATGCCACCCCAGCCACAGCCCAACAACGGCCCAACCACCGCAGCAGTGTCCCAAAGCCAGACAGCAGTATCCCAAGGCCAGAAATGCTACTGCTGTGGCCAGGCCAAACACCCCAGAGCGCGCTGCCCGGCGAAGAATGTGACCTGCTCGGGCTGCGGGAAAAAGGGGCACTATGCTAGCGTCTGCAAGGCCAAAGCCACCCCGAACGCCAGCAGCGCCGCGTGTGGGCCGTGCGAGCCGCCATCTTGGGCCCCCAACAGCGCCGCGTGTGGGCCGTGCGGGCCGCCATCTTGGGCCTCCCCAGCCATGTGCGAACCACCGCAGCAGCAGCCATCTTGGACGACTCCAGCCACATGGGAATCATGGATGCCGCCATCTTGGGCACCAGCCGGGACGCAGCAGGCCGCCAACCCCCCCCATCTGATACCCGCAGCGACACACCGGCCCCTACGCTGGCCTCTGTTACGCTGGACCAAACGAGACCGCACCAACTAGCTCGGTCCAAAATGGACATTAAGGTAAACGGCCATGCAATAAACTGCCTTTTTGACTCCGGGAGCACAGAGAGCTTCATCCACCCTGACACGGTGCGGCGTTGCTCTCTCCCAGTCCTGCCTGCGCACCAGCGGATTTCTATGGTCGCCGAGTCCCAGTCAGCGGACATTGGCGGCTACTGCGTGGTGACACTAGTAGTAGACGGGACTGTGTTCAATAATTTTAAACTCCTGGTCCTGCCCCAACTTTGCGCTGCCGTTCTACTGGGGTTGGATTTCCAGTGCCACCTCAAAAGCGTTACGATGGCGTACGGTGGCCCCCTCCCCCCACTCACAGTCCGCAGCCAGCAGCCTCCAAATTGCCCGCCGCGCACCAGATGCAACCTCTCCACACTCAGAGTCCCACCCCCCGCACTGTTTGCTAACCTCACCCCCGACTGTAAGCCCATCGCCACAAAGAGCAGGCGATACAGTGCCGGGGAAAGGGTTTTCATCAAAACCGAAGTGGAGCGGCTCCTGAAGGAGGGGATCATTGAGGGCAGCTCCAGCCCCTGGCGAGCCCAGGTTGTGGTCGTTAAGAACGGCGAGAAACAACGCCTGGTCATCGACTACAGCCAAACAATAAACCGCTACATCCTGCTGGACGCCTACCCACTCCCCCGCATAGCTGACATGGTCAACCAGATCGCGCAGTACCGCGTCTTTTTGACCATTGACCTGAAATCAGCGTACCACCAGCTCCCCATCTGCCCTGAAGACCGCCAGTATATTGCTTTTGAGGCAAACGGCCGCCTCTATCACTTCCTTAGGGTTCCCTTTGGCGTTACCAACGGGGTCTCCGTCTTCCAAAGGGAGATGGACCGGATGGTCGATCAAAACGCGCTGCAGGCCACTTTCCCTTACCTAGACAATGTGACCATCTGCGGCCATGACTTGCAGGACCATGACGCAAACCTCGAGAAATTCCTCCGCACCGCCCAACTCCTGAACCTGACATATAACAAGGAGAAGTGCATATTCCGCACAGACCGCCTCGCCATCCTTGGCTGTGTTGTGGAACACGGGGTCATCGGTCCCGACCCGGACCGGATACGTCCCCTTATGGAACTCCCACTGCCGTACTGCCTAAAAGCTCTGAAGAGGTGCCTAGGGTTTTTTTCCTACTACGCCCAGTGGGTCCCCTACTATGCAGACAAAGCCCGTCCGCTGATCAAATCCACCTCTTTTCCCCTGATGGCAGAGGCCCGCTCGGCCTTCCACCGTATCAAGGAGGACATTGCCAAAGCCACCATGCACGCAGTGGACGAATCCATCCCCTTCCAGGTGGAAAGCGATGCGTCCGACTTCGCTCTGGCCGCCACCCTTAATCAGGCGGGGAGACCTGTGGCATTCTTCTCACGAACCCTCCAGGGCCCGGAGACCAGACACTCCGCGGTCGAGAAGGAGGCCCAGGCTATTGTGGAGGCTGTGCGTCATTGGAGGCACTACCTGGCCGGAAAACGATTTACCCTGCTCACTGACCAGCGTTCAGTTGCTTTTATGTTCAAAAACAAGCAGAGGGGCAAAATCAAAAATGACAAGATCTTGAGGTGGAGAATCGAACTTTCCACCTACAATTACGAGATCTTGTACCGGCCTGGGAAGCTCAATGAACCCCCAGATGCCCTATCGCGTGGCACCTGCGCCAGCACGCAGATCGATAGGCTGATGGCCCTCCACAATGACCTCTGCCACCCGGGGGTCACCAGGTTCTTCCACTTCATCAAGGCCCGCAACCTGCCTTACTCCATTGAGGAGGTCAGGACCATGACCAAGAACTGCCAAGTCTGCGCTGAGTGCAAACCGCACTTTTATAGACCAGACAGAGCCCACCTGATAAAAGCCACTCGCCCTTTCGAACGCCTGAGCGTCGATTTTAAAGGGCCTCTCCCCTCCTCCGACCGCAATGTGTACTTCCTCAACATCATTGACGAGTACTCCCGTTTCCCGTTCGCTATCCCCTGCCCGGACATGACCAGTGCCACGGTCATTAAATGCCTGAACAGCCTCTTCACCCTGTTCGGTTTCCCCAGCTATATCCATAGCGACCGGGGCTCATCGCTTATGAGCGACGAACTCCGCCAGTACCTGCTCGCTAGGGGTATAGCCACAAGCAGGACCACCAGTTACAACCCCCGGGAGAATGGACAGGTGGAAAGACAGAATGCAACAGTTTGGAAGGCCGCCCTACTAGCCTTAAAGTCTTGGGGCCTTCCGACCTCCCGCTGGCAGGAGGTGCTCCCCGATGCGCTCCACTCGATCCGGTCACTGCTCTGCACTGCCACCAATGCCACCCCTCACGAGAAAATGTTTGTCTTCCCAAGGAAGTCCACATCGGGGACAGCGTTACCGCCATGGCTGACGTCCCCAGGGCCGGTACTACTGAGAAGACACGTGAGGACCAATAAAATGGACCCCCTGGTCAAGAGGGTCGACCTCCTCCACGCCAACCCCCAGTACGCTTACATTGCGTACCCGGACGGGCGGGAGGACACAGTCTCCATACGAGACCTCGCACCCTCGGGGACCGCTGTAACCCACTACCCATTACCACCCCCCCCCACGACACCCTCGGGGACCGCTGTAACCCACTACCCATTACCACCCCCCCCACGACCCGATATCCAACCCCAGCAGCCGGCTCGCCTTGGACCGTCACCCACGAGGACTACACTCCAGTGCCCCAGCCTACACGGGACGCGACGCCGGAAGCTCCACCACCCCTGCCGTCGCCATGTCGATCACAGCGGCAGACAAGACCTCCGGAGAGACTCCAATACACAAACTTTTAAATACACTTCACCCCGCCGGACTCATTTTTAAACAAGGGGTGAATGTGGTAAACCACTGTTATACCTGTCTGTATGTGTATGTGTATTCCACTAGGTACAGGTCTGGACATGCCTCGGCTGACTCCTCCCACTATTCCAGGTATATAAGTGACTACCTCCCAGTCCCTTAGTATTCTGGACGGGTCGACCACTCGAGACTAGACCTTCATTCTTTAGTTAATAAAAGCCTGGTTGTTACTCGCTTAACCTCAGTCTTTTGAGTAATTGATGGCGCATCAAAAGTACAATTCCAAAATATAAGACTCACAACTTATATTGATATTACCCGATTTTGGTCCGAGGTGATCAATCTCTGTCCAAACCTCTATGTAGGGTTTCTGTCCCCAGGTTCCTGCTGTCGAGTGTTGCTCCTAGGTCCTCGCTCCCTATCTGGGGTTTTTCCTCCTGGCTTATACTATCCTATAATCTGTCCCATCTCTTTGGTTACACATTTGTTACTGTTCCTGCATCCTGATGATTAGTTTACCCTATTCCACACCCTGTCTCATCTCCTTGATTAGTTTACGTCTTACTTCATTTAACTGGCGTCTGTAGTGACCTCACTCATGTCTGACGAGGTTACCTATGAGTCCTCTGTTTAGAACATTCCTGAACCTCTGCATTACTTATCCATTATCCCTTACACATGGTGATTCCTTCACTTTATTTCAGTTTTCTTACATAGCTTCCATTTCCACAAAATGCAATCTAAACAATGTCCTCTGCTACCTGACAGGATGAATTCCTTGAACTGTGAGTTAATCTTGCAGTTTATTCTTTGACCTGCATACACCTAAATGTTGTCAAGTTAATAGTAAGCACATGTGTAATGTGGGAATGGCAGTACACACCTGATACTTTGGCACTTTCCAAGCTACACAAGTAAAGTTAGAGAGAAATATAGCCACGTGGCATTATTATTATGTAATATAAAAGGAATAAAGTATCTGCACTCATCCCAATGGCAAGAATGTGTAAAAACACATTGGGTCAATTTTACCCCCATCTATCAGGTGGAAACCAGGCGAGTGGGCAGTCAAAGCTGAGCAGGTTTGTTACCCGCTCGGAACTCATCCCACCCCACACACCTATGATCTTAACTTGCAGGGTTCTGCAGGAGGCTGATACGCCCCATAAAGCAGGGGGGGGGGGAGGCGGGTCTTGTGAATTTATACAAATAGGGGTCCTATTACGTCAATACGATCCTGATTGCATTTTAACCTGGGCCTGAGCAAGGAGGCCTGTGGCAGGTAAAAGCGGTTGGCATGTTTCAGGAAGGACGAAGAGGCCTAAAAGGTAAGTCAGAAACTTTCCTTTGTGGGTTCAGGAAGAGCCCCACAAGGAAGGTTGCTGTCTTCCCTGCTCCAGACACCCTCCCCCTCCTTCTCCCCAGTGAGATCCTCCTAATATCCACTTCCCGCCGCTTACCTGGAAAGCAGCAGGTGGACAAGAAGCGTCTCATCTTCGGTAGCCAGCAGCCGCTCTGTGCCTTCTTCCTGCTTATTCCATGCAAAAAGATCACCGGCAACATTTAAATAAGGCCCAGTGGTTAAAATCGGCGAAGGCCTCCTGCTCCTGCTGACGGGCGGGAAATTAACTTGCCGGCGCGGTTCCTCACTGGATTCCTGCTCCAAATTAAAATCCCCTTCACTGTTTTAGAAACAACAATGTCCAACCAAGTGGAAAGTGCAGCTCGGCAGATGGGCCTCATTCCTTCATCCCAATAAACGTCTAGCATTTCATAAAAGGGAAGGAGAGTCTTTAATCAAATTTAAATAAATCCAAACATTACCCAAATTGAGCTGGATAAAGTTTAGTTAAGGATGAGCAAAGCTTGGGTAGAAGTGGGGATGAAGAAAGCCCTGGTATACAGGGAATAAAGAAAGTATGGTTACATTCAAGGCTGAATAAAGCCTGGTTATGAACGTGCTTAATTGAACCTTTCACCCATTATAATATGAGATTTTTTTGAAAAACACTGCATAAAACAGGTTGACCATGGGCGCACAAAAAGGTTTGCTCGAGAATGCACCAATGCAAGGTGAGTTGTCTTCCATACACACAAATGCAAGATGGGTCTGCCCAGTCAAACAAACAACCTTTATTATATTAAAACTGTTGAAAACCAGACTTTTACTGTCTGCTTTTCATTCCTCAAATTCACCAGTTCAAAACAGGTGGTCACTCTTGTCAGGTAACCTGATCTCAGGCCCAACTCTGTGTAACTCTTGATCCAGCTGCAAAGGTGTGCAACAATAAGCAACTGTCTGGCTTTCCCTCTCTCCATGTGGGGAAGTGACTAGCCTCTACTTGATGCAGGGCTCAATTTTGCCAGGCCCGAGGTGGCGGGATTGGAGGGATGTGAGGTGGTAAAATCGCAAAAAATGGCAGGTGGGCCCGATCCCGCTGCCGAGCAATTTTCCCAAATGCGTGTTTTCTGACCCTGTTTCCATCCCACCTCCCAGAGGCGGGATAGGCCCTTAAGGCCCTTAACAACCACTTCATTGCCTCTATAATCCCATTTTGAGAGGCTTTTCTGATTTTACCACTTTTCCCACGTCCTGCAGATCTCCTCTGGAACACACCAGTGAATCCTGGCGGCCTCACAAGTGGACTGCTTACTAACAGCTGCAGCTCCACCTTTAAAAAGGAGTTTTCAGCAATCATCATTTGCAGGTGGCAGAACTTTGTTGTCTCAGGTCTGGGGGAACTTTTAGCAAGCATACCCCTTGTTGTGGAAGTTTGGAGCCCAACACCCATCTCCAGTGTGACCTCCTGGGAAACCCGATCACCACCTTGACTGAGTGCTTCCTCAACTGAGGCATATACCAGAAGCATGGGAACCATATATTTCCTTTCCTCCTGGACATCAGATTCGGATGAAGACCAGCCTTGGCAGCAGCAGAACCATGAACAACAGGAGCGCCAAGCTGCTGCTCACCCACATGAAGCTGCACAGGCCAGAAGGCGCCAGCGTGCGACCACATTGCTGCAAGGGACGCACTCATCTTGGCCAGATTGGCTTAGCCTGCACAATCAAACACTTTTGCCTCACACCTTCTTATCAGACCATCGACAATGGCCAAGAACCTGCAGATTCCTATCACTCTGACCACCATACTGACAATTGCAAGTCGCCCTAAGCCCTCAATGTGGAAGTCCCATTAGCGAAATGACACACGCCACAACTGCAACAGTTTGCCATCAGAATTTTTTATGACAATAATCAACTGATGGCTTTTCAAAATTAAACACAACATTACACCCAAGTACAATAGCAAAATACTGCAGATGCTGGAAATCCAAAATAACAACAGAAAACGCTGGAAAAACTCAGCCAGCCAGGCAGCATCTGTGGAGAGAGAAACAGAGTTAACATTTCAGGTTGAAGATCTTTCATCAGAACTGGACCCAAGTGACTACCCTTGGGACTACTTGTGTATTATCTTCCTCTTACGTGTGCTCCTACGTGGTGCTTCCCCAGTGGCTTCAGCAGATGTGGAGGCCCCTTGCTCACTTTCTTGCTGCTCCTGTCTCGACACCTTTGGCGGGTGTCCTCTGGGGTTGCGAACCTGAGAGGGCTCGGCAACAGTCTGCTGCTCCTGCGGCTGTGCAGGCGTTGAGATGCCAATCTCAGTTGGGTGGGGACTCTGGTGGGGCTCTGACCGAGGGCTCTGCAGTGGCATGGTTGTGTGAGCGCTTGGAGAGGAGCCCCCACTTCCTTGTTGTATGCCACCAACATCCCTCTCATGGGTCAGCCCCACTTCAGAGCTAGCAAGTGGCTGGACAGCACCTTGCTGCACTGCAGGGGGACCATGAGGACCCGTTTCTGCACTAGAAGTCCTACTTCAGAGGACTTGCATGAAGGTCTGGTTTGTTTGCTCAATAGCTGACCATCGTTCCTCAAGCGATGTCAGTCTATTCTGAACAATTACCATGTTTTCCATACCGTGGCGACTAAGCTCCTGCATGGACGTAGCCACCCTCTCCTCTATGGTAGCCAGCCTTACCATGGAGGTAGCCATCCTTTCCAAGGAGGTTGCCATCCTTTCCGTGGTGATGCATTCATGCACCAACGCCTCCACAAAGGCTCTGCACATGTTAGCAATGGACTCCTCCATTCGCTCCACACTTGCAGCGACCCTGGAGACAAAACCTGCCAAAGACTCCTGCACCTGTTCCTGGAGTTCCAGCACCGCTCTCCTTCTGGATGGACCCGGAGGCACAGGGTCGACATGCAGCGGAGCCGAGCTGGGAGCGTCCTCTCCACTGCGATGAGGACTCTCCACTGCTGTCCCTGTCTCCACCATCTGCTGATGCTCACTTGTGAGCTGTGATACACCAGGTGACAACTCTACTCTATGTCCCAAAGGTCCCACCGAGGTGTGAGTGTCTGCGCTGGTGCAGGGTGCGCTTAATTCTGCTGACGGAGTGCCCTCAGAGGTTACAGCTTACTCTGAGGAGTCTGGAAGCTCAGGCTCTTCCTCCTGGACAGTGGGGACGGGGCTCTCGATGGTCCTGTGGGGGAGTAAAGGAAAGAGTTAGAGATGTGAGGTAAAGGTTGCATGCACATTGAATTGTGCAGATGATAAGTCAATCTGTTGGAGCATCAGAATCATTATCAGTCACTCATGCAATGTCAATGAGAGCGATTCCAAACTATTCTGTCACCAACTTGCTGTGATGCGCCCGCCTGCCTGTCCCCCACTTGGGAATCCTCCTCGATCCCGGCAATTTCCAGACCTTCATGCAAGTCCTCTGGAGTAGGACTTCTAGTGCAGAAACGGGTCCTCATGGTCCCCCTGCAGTGCAGCAAGGTGCTGTCCAGTCACTTGCTAGCTCTGAAGTGGGGCTGACCCATGAGAGGGATGTTGGTGGCATACAACAAGGAAGTGGGGGCTTCTCTCCAAGTTCTCACACAACCATGCCACTGCAGAGCCCTCGGTCAGAGCCCCACCAGAGTCCCCACCCAACTGAGACTGGCGTCTCAACCCCTGCACAGCCGCAGGAGCAGCAGACTGTTGCCGAGCCCTCACAGGTTCGCAACCCCAGAGGACACCCGCCAAAGGTGGTGAGCTGGGCTACTGAGGGCGGCCCTCTTCCTGTCCTCGCTCTTTCCCTCTTATTGTGAGCTCTCTTTTCCGGCAATGAGGGACACAAGTGGAGTTTGAGTGAGAATGAAGGAGTGAGTGTAGAGAATCCATAGCATAGATGCTTAGAAGGAGTCAAAGGGCCCTGCCTATGTGTTGTAAGTTGTTGTCATTGCGTCACAGTGATAGGGAGTGTGAGGGCTGCATGGTCAAATAGTTAAGTGAATGTGACCATAGGGAGAGAGGGAATGGGTAAGGGTGCAGGGATGTCAGTGTCAAGTGGGATGTGAAAGAAGAGGTTGGCAAAGCAGAGTGCTGGTGAGGAGAGGTGATGGGGATGAGATTGAGGGTGATGAGAAAGTCATACTCACTTTTCCTGTGCGGAGAAGGTCATGAAACCTCTTCCTGCAGTGCTGCCAGGTTCTGCTGCACATAGAGACAGCATTCTTCCGGAGGAGCTTAACAACTGCTACGCTCACTTCGACAGGGACAACAGGGAGCCGGCTACCAAAGCCTTGCCACCCCCGGAAGACCAGGTGCTCACTCTGTCGACCTCCGACGTAAGGGGTGTTCTACGCGGAGTGAACACACGAAAGGCTGCTGGACTGGATAGCATCCCTGGACGGGTACTCAAGGAATGTGCTGATCAGCTGGCTGATGTCTTCACCGCCATCTTCAATCTGTCATTGGCCCAGGCAGTAGTCCCTACATGCTTCAAGACCGCTACCATTATTCCTGTGCCAAAGCAAATGGCTGTGACGTGCCTGAACGACTATCGACCTGTCGCACTCACACCCATCATAATGAAGTGTTTCGAGAGACTGGTCCTGGCTCACATCAAAGCCAGTGTTCCTGCCTCTCTTGACCAACACCAGTTTGCCTATTGTGCAAACAGATCAACGGAGGATGCAATCACAACTGCTCTACACTCTGCACTGAATCACTTAGATGGTAAAGAGACCTACATCAGAATGCTGTTCATAGACTACAGCTCAGCATTCAACACTATCGTCCCCAACAAGCTGGCCACCAAACTCCACACTCTTGGCCTGAACACTTCCCTCTGCAACTGGACCCTGGACTTCCTAACAAACAGACCCCAGTCTGTCAAATTAGGTAACCACACCTACCCCCCCTGACCCTGAACACGGGGGCCCCACAAGGATGTGTGCTGAGCCCCCTCCTCTACTCCCTCTTCACCCACGACTGTGTGGCTGTTCATGGTTCCAACACCATCATCAAGTTTGCGGATGATACCACGATAGTAGGCCAGATCACCAACAACGATGAGTCAGCCTACAGGGAGGAGGTCCAGCATCTCATGAAGTGGTGCGCCGATAACAACCTGGCCCTTAACATCAAGAAAACCAAAGAAATCATTGTGGACTTCAGGAAGTCTAAAGGCGGAAGTCACACCCCCATCCACATCCATGGGGCTGTCGTGGAAAGGGTGGACAGCTGTAAGTTCCTCGGAGTCCACATCACGGAAGACCTCTCCTGGTCCCTCAATACCCCCTCTCTGGTGAAGAAGGCCCAGCAGCGCCTATATTTCCTAAGGAGGCTGAAGGGATGTAACCTGTCACCCCTGATCCTCTCTAACTTTTACCGCTGCACAATAGAGAGCATCCTGATGAACTGTATCACAGTATGGTATGGCAGCTGTAGCTACTATGACCGGAAAGCCCTGCAGTGGGTAGTCAAAACTGCCCAACTCATTACCGGTACCCGGCTACCGACCATAGAGCACATATACCAGAAATGCTGTTTACGGAGGTCACGGACCATCATCAAAGACCCTACCCACCCCAGCCACAGTCTGTTTGCCCTCCTGCCATCTGGGAGATGCTACAGATGCATTCGCACCTGAACGACCAGATTTAGGAACAACTTCTTTCCCAGGGCTGTCATCCTACTGAACTCCACAAATAAACTCTAAAGCCTGCACATCTGCCAATGCACTTTATTATGGTTATGTTTATGTTAATGTATTACAAGCCAAATGAATGTTGAATGTTTAAATGTCTTAATCTAAATGTACACTCTCGGGAGCCGCAAGCCTACATTTCGTTGTACTGCACTTGTGCACTAACAATGACAATAAAGTTGATTATGATTATGATATTGACCTCCTGGGCCATTTGCAGCCGCACAGCTTTAGTCTGTTGTGGTGGCTTTTTTCTCCCTGAGGAAGGGAAGAGCACCTCCTTATTAGATCTTGCTCCCTGCACCAGAGCTTGGAGGGAGGGATCATCAAATCGAGGTGCACACGTTTGCTTGCTGGTGGACATGGTCGGTAAATGAAGTCCTTCATAAAATGTCCAAAGCGCTTCCAGTCTCCAGAAGAAACAAGGCTGCTTGCAGGCTTTAAATCCAGCAGCACTGATGACGCCATCGGAGGCAACTTTCAGGATGGAAAGACTAATTGGGCCAGGGGTTCCCACATGCTGGAAATCAAGTGCCCAATTAGGGGAAAATCGCACTTTTGTCTCACTTCACATCGGAGTCGGGGTCCTGACACGAAAACCACCTGACACGCCCCAGCCCAATCCCAGTGGCAAAATCCAGCCCGCAGTCTCTCATGGTACGACTGCAGTTGCCACATGGGGAACTGAGGGTGTAATGATTAATAGCAGTCCTTAACTTAGTACCATGGTTCGATAGTCATGTAGTCTTCCAGCAGTGTTTACAGTGCATTCTAATTTACTTCTGTAATTTTCTTCCAAGAAAATTCAGTACTCAAATGGTTAATCAGATAGAAAAGAACTAACCCTGTCGATTAATGAACCATAATTTTTTGTTGCAGTTTGCAGTCCAATTGAAGATTCCACTGAAGTCCATCATCTCCATTTTAATCCTTAATGCCCTTCAACAAATGTCTCAGGGAGGGTTGTGACAAAATGCGCAGTGGAATTTACAAGCTTCTGGATTTGGCTTGCTTGGGTGCTGAGGAACCCTATGATCACATGCCCCAGCAGAGTCCAGAGATTCCTCCCTGACAACTGTGATGCTTGCATGGGGATTCGATGACAGTTGTGAGGGTATCACTCTGCTCTCTTCACACACGAATCGGGTTTGTCATCAGATTCAGAAATCCTTTTGATTTATGGCCTTTCCATTGCCCTTTTCCATTGATTTTCTTTTCTCTCCATCTCAGCTTCTGCCCCGATGACATTTAGAATTCCACGGTGTTTATTTACTTTTTCCAGCTGCTCCTTTTTCCCTTTCAGTTCAAGTTTTTCAACATACACAGTGGAGTCCAGTAAACACCTGCTCCAACCACAGTATTGCAGTGTACCATCCTGTTCACTGCTATTACATAAAGATTATGATCCAAGGATAAAGATTTCCACACCAGTTAGCCACGAGCTGTAAGCTATACAATGGACCCCTTTTAAGTCAATAAGGACAATGATTCTGAAAATTCAGAGAGTGGAGAGCCTGATTTCCAATGGGTGGGGGGCAGCAGGAATTTTGGGAACAGTTACACCAGGATTCCACCTCATTTGCAGTTAAAACAGAATATGCTGGAAATACAGCAGGTCAGGCAGCATCTATGGAGAGAGGAAGGTTGTGTTAACATTTCAGGTCAGTGACCTTTTGTTAGAACTGGGAAATGTTACAGCTTATAAGGAGGAACAGAGCCAGTGAAAAGGGGGCAGGGAGGAAAATGATAATAGTCTGTGATTCGGTGGAGGACAGGAGCTGATTAATTAACAGAAGTGATAATGGTGTAACAAAAGTTGGCAATAATGAGAGAAATAAAAGATGTATCTGAGACTTAGAGGATTTGTAAATGGTTACAACAGAATAGCAGAGAGGCGGGTGGGAACATGGGAAATCGGCAGAACTCAGCTAGTTAAGAACTAGTGTGAGTCCCATTAAGATTTTTGAAAAGGCCCTGAACCTCTACGGGACTAAGGTAATCAAACTCATCGAAGTCAATGACAAGTAAAATCAGGCGGGGTGTGTAACGGGTGGCCGATTCACTACTGTCCATTTTGCACCCCTGCCAAAGTTAAATTTCACCCCTAATGACTCTACTGGGAGTTGAAGAATTTTCTGGCCAATTTATTCTTTGACCCAGAAGGGCTTGGGAGCACATCAGATGGAGTGACTGTGGGCTGCTTTTGCCTTCCAGCAGGAGGGCACTGTTGAAGTGCCCTTGCAGGTGCAGTAAGCTTGCCCGAGTCATGCAAATAACCTCAGCCTGGATTTGGAATGGGGCCTTTGACTTCGGGATAGGGTGGATGGGGATTCTGCTCTCTTGCTCTTTCACCAGGGAGTGAGGCCACACTATGGCTTAATTATGATGGACTATGATTGAACCAAACCTCTCATTAAGTCAATTTACTAAATTATTTTTCAGTGCTTTTTCACTCAGTTTTATCCCACTATCACCCATCACTGCCCATTGAACACCTTGCTGCAATTCCTTCTATGGGGGATTGCCAGTAGGTTTTGGGCCCTGGATTGATTCAAAAAGGGCAAATTAAACCAGACTACTATTATTCTTTTTGCCCTTCCACAAGGTGGAAATTCACTACAGTGCCATACCATCCTGTAATTCAAGCAAGATCTGAAGAGACTCACCCAGCATGAGTCCAATCGCTGTCTGGCCAAAAATGTCATGATTTATATCTGAAAATAACATGTTCAACCTTTCTGTTATTGGATGCATTTAGACTGACAAATCCCTTTGTGAAGATTTCCCCTCTTCAATTATCTTTCTTTCCTTTTCTCCCCTGGTTTCAGTAACCAGTACACCAGGTATCACACAAACAAGAGGGCAGATGGCTTATTCCCAGCCTCCATCAATGTTGTTCATTGATCAGGTGCAAGAGAGAGAGAGAGAGAGCTGGTGTGACTGATCCAGCAATTGCCATCTGTTTAGCCTCTCCCCCAGGTTGGTACAATGAAGATCAAGACCTTGCATTGGAGCTCCACTGGGTTACATCTGTATTCTATGCCAATACCCAAACCCAGTCTATTCATAGTTACATCCCTTTTGAGATCAATTATCTCTTCTGAGCAATATTTTCACTTAATAAAATCAAGTTGCTCAGTGTTTCACTGTATCTGCACATTTAAAATGTAAAACCATTTTATTCTACAAGGAGCTGTTTTCTTTT
The DNA here is from genome assembly GCF_052327205.1 of Somniosus microcephalus. Classification (NCBI taxonomy): domain Eukaryota; kingdom Metazoa; phylum Chordata; class Chondrichthyes; order Squaliformes; family Somniosidae; genus Somniosus; species Somniosus microcephalus. Next base: position 82,461,390 of record NC_141000.1, read on the forward strand.
CCTATTAACCAACTACCATGAATTCTGCTTTAATATGCATTACAGAGGAAGTATTACTCATATTCCCAGTGCCCTCAGGGATTCTTTATGACTATTTGCACATTTTCCAGCAATTCAAGCTTCACCTGTAGCACTAGAACTTATAATGTGGCCCAGGGAGCACTTGCAGCTGACCTCCTCACCTGTGGCCTTCAACAGATGTTGCTGCTCCACACATTGTCTCTATCTTTGTCTCTATCTGCAGCCTGCCAACTCTTGGATACAGCAAAATTCAGGATATATATATCTATGTACAAGATGGGTAAAGATAGACAGACTGGCAGACAGACAGATAGTAAAGATGTGCAGCGCGACAAAAATATTGTGTGTAAGCCTGACCTGTAGATCAGCTAACTATGAACACTGAGACAAATGTGTAACTTGACAAAAGTCAGGCATGATATCACAAATACTCATGTCGTCTAATTTTAATCATTTTGGGCTACCCCTTTACAAAATGGGAGTAACATGTAAAAAGTCAAAATATTCATCTGTGGACATCCTGTCATTAGTTTCCAACTATAATAGCATGGCGCACATGTGAATGCAATTGCAATCAACAGCTTCTATCTATCTATCTATCTATCTATCTCTCTCTCTATCACTCACTCTAACTCACTCTAACTCACTCACTCATTCTCTCTATCTCACTCACTCACTCTATCTCACTCACTCACTCACTCATTCACTCACTCGGTACAAGATCTGCCTGGACAACCTGTATGGCATACAGAATCATAGAATGGTTACAGCACGGAAGAAGGTCATTTGGCCCATCGAGCCCGTGCCGGCTCTCTGCAAGAACACTTCAGCTAGTCCCACTCCCTCCGCCCTTTCTCTGTAGGCCTGCAAATTTCTTTCCTTCACAGAAACTTATCCAACTCCCTTATGAAAGCCGTAATTGAATCTGCTCCACCACCCTTTCAGGCAGTGCATTCCAGATCTTAATCACTCGCTGTGTAAAAAAGATTTTTCTTACATCGCCTTTGGTTCTTTTGCCAATCACCTTAAATCTGTGTCCGCTGGTTCTCGACCCTTTTGCCAATGGGAACAGTTTCCCTCTATCTACTCTGTCCGGACCCCTCATGATTTTGAACACCTCTATCAAATCTCCTCTGAATCTTCTCTGCTCCAAGGAGAACAACACCAGCTTCTCCAGTCTATCAACATAACTGAAGTCCCTCATTCCTGGAATCATTCTCGTAAATCTTTTCTGCACCCTCTCTAAGGCCTTCACATCCTTCCTAAAGTGTAGTGTCCAGAATTGGACACAGTACTCCAGTTGGGGCCGAGCCAGTGTTTTATACAGGTTCATCATAATTTCCACACTTTTGTACTCTATACCTCTATGAAGCGCAGGATCCCGTAAACCTTTTTAACTGCTTTCTCAACCTGCCCTGCCACCTTCAACGATTTGTGCACATATACCCCCTCTCTGTTCGTGTACCCCCTTCAGCATTGTACCATTTAGTTTATATGTCCTCTCCTCATTCTTTCTTGATTTTCACTACTGTTTTCAGCCTTGGTGATATTCTGTGGCTCTTGGGCTTTCACTTATGTCTCTTCATTTAAACAAAATATGGGATTATGGGCTGTAGGATTATTATCCATCACAAAGACAGAAAAATGGGATTGCAATTCAACATTTGATCTGAATGACATTGGCGCAGTAGCAGTGTCCTCTTTACCCTGTACTGGGATGTCAGCATTTGGTTGGGGCTGAAATGCTCCCTTCCCCCTTCTCCCATGTTAGCAGGTGGTTGCTTAATCCATGTGCAGGACCAAGCTAATCATTGTTTCTGAGAAAAAATAATATTTTTTTTTTAAAAACAGGTGGCGGTAAAGTCAAGGTGACCAGAAGGACAGGATGCACTGGGTTTTGTCAATATGAGACTGAACAGCTTCCAAAGAGAAGCGACACTGCAACTCTACACTGTTTGTGAAAGTAGATCCCAATTTTTTGCAGTGTCCACTGCCCCCACCTCCCCACATTAGACGAAAATAGAGCAGCTATTTTTCTTGCTGCTTGTGCGTGCTATTTCTAACACTCCACATATGCCCCTGATTGGACAAACTGCATTGACATGCCACCGCCAGCACAAGCACCAGCATTGCCAAGCTTATTTTGAGACAATTTACGCAAGTTATCAATCAAGTTTTTAAAGGAGACGGGAAAGTTGATGAAAGTGTGGACAGAATGACAAGTTTTCAGCTGGTGGTACCATAGAACAACTTTTTTTTGAAATTTTAAAGAGACAGTGTACCTTAAATTGGCCTACATAAGCCAGATTTTTTTTAAAAACAAAGTAACAAATAAATGGTCAAAAGCTACCCTGCATTTCATTTTGTTTCCATAAAGGTATTTATAACTATTCAAGTATAACAATATTCAAAATGGATGTGGTAGCAAAGATTAAATCATTGCAAACTTGTATAAAGTATTGATTATGTAAATATCACACAACATGCAAGTTATAAACTGCATTCCACAATACAAATGGCACAACACAGGTGAAGTAAGCTTTGCGGAACACCTCCGTTCAGTCCGTAAGGGTGACCCTGAGCTTCCGGTCGCCTGTCACTGTAATTCTCCACTTCACTCCCACTATGAGCTCTCCGTCCTCGGCTTATTACACTGTTCCAATGAAGCTCAACGTAAGCTCGAGGAACAGCACTTCATCTTTCGATTAGGCACTTTACAGCCTTCCGGGCTCAACATTGAGTTCAACAATTTCAGACAATAACCCCTGCCCCCATTTTTCATGCTGTATTATTTTGCCATTCCCATTTGCAACATTTTATCTTTCCTGCCTCTTACGTAAGTACTGTGATGAAATATTCCATTCATCACTGCCTGTGACTGTGGTCGGTTTCAGTGTCATTTCCCTTCCCCCAGTCCTCATTGTATTGTTTATTGGAATGTGCTGGAATGTGCTGTTTGTAGGGCTCCGCCCATACCTGGCCCCTTTTGTAAGCTAGCTCAGTCTGGCCTCAGTCTCCAGAAGGAAGATACCTCTCTCTCTTACGTGTTACTTTCTAAGTTAATAAAAGCCTTGTTTTGTTTCACTAACATCGAGTCTCGGAATTATTGAGGCACATCAATTTTATTAACTTATTTTTCAACACTATGGATCAACTCCTGAAACCCGAACGTTTGGATTTGGATCAACATGCTCCGGACGCATCAGCACGCTTCGGACACTGGTTTGAGTGTATGGAATTCTTCCTGGACAATTCCGCAGCCATCAAAGACGCTACGGACGCTGCGAGGATGAGACTCGGAATTCTGCGGAATTGGGTAAGCCACCGGGTTTACCCCCTCATCCAAGACGCCGATACGTACCTGGCCGCCTGCGACATCTTAAAGGTGCATTACCAGCAGCCTACGAATGAGGTGTATGCTAGGCATCTGCTCGCTACTCGCGCACAGCGACCTGGGGAATCGGTGGAGGAGTTCCTAAGCACCCTGAAAATGCTTGGCAAAGACTGCAAGTGCCGAGATGTAAAAGCCGCAGTGTACACTGACGAACTTGTTCACGATGCCTTTATCACAGGCCTCAGCTCCACTTACATCCGGCAAAGACTGCTGGAAAAAACGGGGTTGGACCTGAAACAGGCTGCGGACACCGCGCGATCCCTGGATGTGGCCCAGAGAAACTCGGATGCCTCTACCAATTCCTCAGAGTCCCCTTTGGGGTGACGAATGGGGTCTCGGTCTTTCAGAGGGAGATGGACCGCATGGTCGATGACCACCACTTGCAGGCAACCTTCCCCTACCTCGACAACGTCACCATCTGCGGCCACAATCAGCAGGATCACGACTCGAACCTCGAGAGGTTCCTGGAAACCGCACAAAAACTCAACCTCACCTACAACGAGGACAAGTGCATTTTCAACACCACGCGCCTCTGCATACTAGGCAGCGTGGTGGAGAATGGGGAAATCGGACCAGACCCCGACCGATTGCGCCCCCTACGGGAGCTGCCCCTGCCCAACACTCCCAAAGCCCTGAAAAGGTGCCTGGGGTTATTTTCTTATTATTCCCAATGGGTCCCCAACTACTCCGACAAAGCCCGCCCCCTCTTGAAAGCATCCTCTTTTCTGCTCTCTGCTGAGGCCCACGCCGCCTTCAAAAGCATTAAGCAGGATATTGAGCGGGCCACGCTACAGGCAGTGGACGAGAACACTCCATTTCAAGTGGAAAGTGATGCGTCTGACTTCGCCTTGGCGGCCACCCTCAACCAGGCGGGGCGGCCCGTAGCTTTCTTCTCGAGGACCCTCCAAGGGCCCGAGATCAGACACTCCTCCGTGGAAAAGGAGGCCCAAGCCATCGTGGAGGCAGTGCGCCACTGGCGCCACTACCTAGCCGGTAAACGCTTCACCCTACTTACCGACCAGCGGTCGGTAGCGTTTATGTTCAATAATAAACAGAGGGGGAAGATTAAAAATGATAAGATTCTTAGGTGGCGGATCGAGCTCTCCACCGTCGAGTACGACATCATTTACCGGCCAGGGGCCCTTAACGAATCCCCTGACGCCCTCTCACGAGGGATGTGTGCCAGCGCCACCGGGGATCGGCTACAGACCCTCCACAATGACCTCTGCCACCCAGGGGTCATGCGGCTGTTCCACTTCATAAAGTCCCGTAACTTACCCTACTCGATTGAGGAAGTTCGGTCTCTGACCAGGAACTGCCGCACTTGCGCTGAGTGCAAGCCTCGGTTCTACCGCCCAGATAGAGCCCACTTAATCAAAGCTACACGGCCCTTTGAGCGGCTCAGCTTAGATTTCAAGGGCCCCCTCCCGTCCGTCGACCGCAATGTTTACTTCCTGAACATTGTGGATGAATACTCCCGGTTCCCATTCGCCTTCCCCTGCCCAGACATGACCAGCGCCACGGTCATTAAATGCCTCAACAGCCTGTTCTGCCTGTTCGGTATGCTGAGCTACATCCATACGGATAGGGGGGCGTCCTTCATGAGTGAAGAGCTACGCCAGTACATGCTGTCCAAGGGGATCGCCACAAGCCGTACCACCAGCTACAACCCCCGGGGTAATGGCCAAGTGGAGCGAGAGAACGGGACAGTATGGAAAGCAGTCACTCTAGCTCTAAGGACCAAGGGCCTCCCTATCTCCCGCTGGCAGGAAGTCCTCTCGGATGTGCTCCATTCGATACGGTCGCTATTGTGTACGGCCACTAATGCCACGCCTCATGAACGAATGTTTGTCTTTCCCCGGAAATCCACCTCAGGCGTATCCATGCCATCATGGCTCTCCACCCCAGGTCCGGTACTCGTGCGAAGGCATGTGAGGGGCCACAAGACGGACCCTCTCGTGGAGCCAGTACACCTACTCCACGCCAACCCCCAATACGCATATGTCCGGCACGCCGACGGAAGGGAGGACACCGTGTCCATAAAAGACGTCGCCCCAGCCGGCATCGACAACAACCACGGCAATAGCAGCAACAACGATCACAGCAACTCTTACCCACCCACTACTCTTTCATCACCCCCGGAAGAACATCGACCAACGGCACCCCCACCAACTACCCCTTCAACAGCCCTGGCGGCACCCCCGGCAGAGACCCAGGAGGCTACCGGGGACACCCAGCCGACACCCGCGGCACCACAACAGCCACGTCGGTCGCAGAGGACTATCAAACCCCCGAACAGACTAAATCTATAGAAGGGGTGAATGTGATGAAATATTCCATTCATCACTGCCTGTGACTGTGGTCGGTTTCAGTGTCATTTCCCTTCCCCCAGTCCTCATTGTATTGTTTATTGGAATGTGCTGGAATGTGCTGTGTGTAGGGCTCCGCCCATACCTGGCCCCTTTTGTAAGCTAGCTCAGTCTGGCCTCAGTCTCCAGAAGGAAGATACCTCTCTCTCTTACGTGTTACTTTCTAAGTTAATAAAAGCCTTGTTTTGTTTCGCTAACATCGAGTCTCGGAATTATTGAGGCACATCAAGTACAGTATGTTCTTTCAATTCCTCCCCCCACTCCTGTCTCTGCACCTGCTTAATATCTGTTACATCTCCAGCTTTTTCCAGTTCTGATGAAGGGTCCCAGACCTGAAACGTTAACTCTGTTTCTCTCTCCATGGATGCTGCCTGACCTGCTGAGTATTTCCAGCATTTTCTGTTGTTATTTCAGAAGTTCTACAGGGCAGTGTTCAGCCTATGAGACAGCTGGGTGAGCTTATTAGGTAGGATAAGGAACAGTTCATTTTGAAATAAAACAGATATGTGCAATTTTCATCTGTCCGATGAAGCTTTAATAGGTATGACACAAAAGCAAAACTGTAAATTAGTTGCAAATGCCATGAACAAAGCAGACGTGAGAAGCAATGGCTACGGTATCATCTGATACCATCAAGACCAATCTTCCCCTTGCACCTAAAATGGAACATTTAAAATATTTTTTGCTAATGTTTTTTAGAGAAAGGAATTTCTCAATGGTTAATACTTTACTGTTTACATGGCTTCCATATTAATGCAGTTGTACATTGTTTAAATAGCATGCATCGATTTGTTGGCATAATTTTAGTTATTCTGGCTTCTCTTTGGTCTGTTCAAGACAGCACTCCTTGAGAAATTGGACAGACCCTGACTCCCAAAAATAATTTCTTCAATGCTTGCACCCACCTTAGAATGTTGGACACCCTGCCTAATAGCGAATTTTAACCCCCAAAAATGGCTACGTTTGGGTCGAGTGGGAAGTAAAATTGTAAAAAAATCTCAAACCTGAACCCAACCCACCTCGAACCCGCCCACTTCTGGTTTTAACAGAGGCGGGATAGGGCGAGCGACCAAACCACTCCTAGGAGGCGGGTCACTCATTTAAATATTTTAACGAGGCTGCGCTCCTCAGAATTTTTCTCTGTTCCAGCTTTATCGCTGACCGGCCGGGTTTTACGGGCCTCGGAAAACCCTGCAGCTAAAAGGAAGCGAGGACCGCAGAATGGAACAAGTAAGCACTTTTCCAGCATTGCTTGTGGGCCAAGAGGAGCAGGAGTGCTTCCCCCAGGCCCATCAAGTAAACCTGTTAACTTCCCTAGTGATCGGGCCCCACAGCCCCACCCCCCCGGTGATCCGATGCTCTCCCAATGTCCTCCACAGCCCGTGATGTGCTCCCGCCCCCCCCATTTCCTCCATGGGCCATGGGCCCCCCACGTTCTTCTCCCCTCCTCCCTTGATCTCTCCGGTCCCTTCCACGAACATCTCCCCTCCTCCCCCAATCTCTCCAGCCCCCAATCGATGACCCCTCCCAACCCCCGATCTCCCCCGGCCCCACATCGATGTCCTCCCTCTGAACCCCAATCTCTCCCTCCCTCCACTCCCTGGCTGCGGCCTGGTGCTGAAGGCCTACCTGCCCAACAACCAGCCAGCCTCTCAACCTGGCTGGCTGCGGCCGGGAAATTGAGTCAAAAAATGGTAATCAGGTCCTGCTGTTAAATTCAGCAGGATCTGTGGGACAGCAAAACTGCCCGCCGCGCCCCCCCCCCCCCACCCCCGCCACTCCACTCCCTGTTAATGTTGGGACCCTTATGTCTAGCACTCAAATTACACAAATATGTTAGAAGAAATATTTCCATCATTTGCATTTATTTACTATATGCCAGCCTAGACGTGGACACATTCTGCAGTGTAGGACATGACTGCTGAGAAATCAGGGGGGAAGTGCACACAGGGGGGAATGTAGGAGAGTGCGGTCACCCTGCTCAGGGTGGGAAGGGGCTTGATAATCTTGGCAGGTATTTCCCAGTTATATGTGGAGGCTACATTTTGTAGCTGTTAAGCCTCCATTGGATTCATTTCGTTATTAAACCCAAGAGCAGCCAACCATTACACCGTGTTAGATAGGAGCTGTGTCTAACACACAGACCAACTAAAAGTAATCCTTTCCTTTTAAGAGGAAATAACATCAACAGCAGGGGAGCACAATGTATCCAACACGTGATAAAGTTCTCACCCAAAGAAGTATGCAGCCAGAGAGCGATGAAAATTATCAAATCAACAATCAAGTGCCCAATAAATCAGCACTGCCTCTCTTTTTATCATCAAAGGTGTTGATCTGCTGCCTCCTGTTAATATCTAAGTAAACAATGAAATTCAACTCGCTTCAGGGCTTCTCTATCACTCTTGAAAAGATCACGGATGTTGCTTCTAAGATCAATTTGTTTTGCGTAAACTAAATTATTCATATCAGTAACCAAGGTTTACCAGTAAACCATGTGTAACTGAAGCTTTGGAGTAGGGAGCTGGGCATCATATTAGTTGGCCACTTAGTAACTCCTGTGTACTTCAGTAAGGTGATTTTTAATCTCCTGCTATGTATTGTGAGTTAGTTTGGGAGCTAGATATCTTGAGTTGAGCATTTTATTGGGTGCAGTTTGATATTTTGTACAACATCAATTTTTTTTATTTGTTCTTAGAATGTGGGTGACGCTGGCAAGGCCGCATTTATTGCCCATCCCTAGTTGCCCTAAGATTTTGGTGATGGGCCTTCTTCTTGAAGCACTGCAGCCCTTTAGGGAAGGAATCCTGTTGTTCTTACCAGGTTTGGCCGATATGTGACTCTAGTCCAACATCAATGTGATTGGCTCTTAACTGCCCTCTGAAGTGGCCTAGCAAGCCCCTCAGTTGTAGCCAACTGCTGGCATGCCAAGAATGAATGAAACAAAACATTCACAGGGTTAGATTTGTCCTGCCTATTTGTAGAAAGGACATATCTGGGCAATTTTCCACATTGTTGGGTAAATGCCAGTATCATAGTTGGACTGAAGTAGCTTGGCTAGTGGCTAGCTAGTTTTGATGCACAGGTCTTCAGCATTACAGCCAGGACATGATTGGGACCCATAGGGGCAATTTTTTGGGGAGTCAGCGGGTGCGTTTGGTGGTGGGTCGGGTGGGGAAAACATTTTTTTGACAGCGGGTAGTGAACTGCTGCCGCGCTAGTTTCCCAGATGTCAGGTCTGTCAGCGCTGAACAGACCTGACACCAAACAGCAGGGGAGGCAATTTAAGTGATTAAGAGCTTGTTAACAGTCTGTTAAAGAGAATTTTGAGCTCACCTTAAAATTTTACAAGGTCGCCCATGGGTTCCACACGGCTAGGGGATCACGTCAGATAAGGAGGTCGGGAGTTGTGTCACCATGAAATGATCTCTTTACTTGACAGCTGCAAACGAGGTATAAAAGCTCCCATCTCACAGCTGTTCACTTTCCAAGCTCAGAAGCTGTTGCTTACTGCATTTGGAAGACAGTTTGAGCTTTATGCAGCTTGCAAGTGTTTGGAGTAAACTCTGTATCCAGTATCACCTCATTGGAACAACCTCTCTCACCATTGACAGATCGCTTCTGTCATCTCAACTTCACCTGCCATCTATTACATCAGCATCGGTGCCCTTGAAACTTGGTCCTCAGAATTCCACCACGATCAGCCCCAACACCAGGAGCACCAGGCACACCAGCAGCACCAACAACAACACCAACCTTCTCCACAATCATCTAATGTTGCACAGGACACAGGGCATCAGCACCCGACCACATTGCTGTCTGGGAGGCCAGGGATGGCCTCACCATAGCCAGATTTACTTCACATGACGCTGTATACCCTGGCTACCACACGATACGCCAGGTTGGCACAACCCTACGCCAACACCATAAAGCATCCCTACAATGCCCAAGCCATTCCTTTCATATGCATCACCATTGCCGGGGGTACCATTATGTCTCACCATTCACTGCAACTCACTAAGCCACTTCCAAAGGTGCATACAAAACTGTCCAAGAACGCAATGTGTGGAAAATAAAGTTTTCAATGTTTGACAGCACATTAACAGAAACTTCACATGAACATTGGCTAAAACACCCAAGTGCCTACCCTTTTGTGTTGTTAGCTGGTATGATTGTACTAGTGTGAGTGTGAGGGGTGGCTAGTGAGATGGGGAAATGATCATGTAGATAGAGAGGGATGGGTGGAAGTGCAAGGTAAGTTGGTGTGAGTAAGGATGCGCAGAAGTAGGGTAAGGCAGAGTGATGGGGATGTGATGAGTGGCACAGCAGGATGAGGTTGAGTGTGGCTTTGCAGTAACGTTTCGTGATCTACTGAGATCATTGAAAGGTTTGCGCCACTGCAGCCTGGTCCTCCTGATGACATCCCTGCTTGTGCTCTCCTGTGCAATGTGCAACCAGGCTGCATTGATCTCATGGGGAGGTCGCTTCCACCCATTGGAAGGGAAGAGAACCTCCCTGCATGCTGTGACTCCCTCAATAAGCATATGGAGGGAGTCATGGAAGAGCCTGGGTGGAGTCATGCACCTTTGTGCAGTGCTTGTCAGTGTTTGCAGCACCTCAATGCTGTAGAACACTGACAGCACAACTGTCAAAATAAATTTGCGCATGGTCCCTTTAAGGAAACCGGCTGATGACGCGTCATCAAGTGACGCCATCAGACCCGCTTCCTTCAATTGGCCGGCAAATGCGCTGGGCGGGCTTAACAAGCCCAATTCACGTAAAATCACTTTGGACAGCGGGCTGGAGCCAACAGCGAAGTCGGGACCTGCCACCAACCCCGGTCGTACCGGACCCGCCGAGGTAGGGGAAATCGCGGCCATAGTCTTCACAGTGTCCAATGCATGCAGTGCTTCTTAATGTCACACAGAGGGCCCCAAATTGGCTGTACACTGGTATCTGTGATGGTGGGATTGTCCACTTAGCAGTTATGACTGAATATACTTGGAAACACTTCAATGCTTCAACACTTCAGTGCTTCAGCACTTCACTCTTGCACTTATCTGCTGCGATCTACCATAGTTGAGTAAACATTTCTTAGAACCTGGACGTTGAAATTATGCCATTGAAAACTGGCAGATGACACAACGCATTTTGTGAAATTCCGCTCTCCACTATGGGTTAGCACCTCCGCTAAAATAGCAGAGAGAAATTTCAGACGTGTGTTTAAATTTTTCTATGCTAATATTCTACCGTGTAATTTCAGGGCTTTTTTTAAAACGACTTCTTGTCTCTAGCCTGCTATATAGAGACAGCACTCTCAGATACTTATTTTATCTTTTTAGTTACCTCATATCTGCCTTGACGTTGTGCAATTTTAGTGAAAGTAACATTACTACTGCTACCAAAGCAAACTGACTGTAACAATCAAAGTGTCTGCTTCTTTATGGCCCTGTGTCATCTTGTGGGAAATTTAGGCAATTTTGCCGGCGGGGAAATAAACTTGACGTGTTACCATGGCAACAGTGTGTCAGTCGTGGCTCAATGGGTAGCACTCTTGCCTCTGAGTCAGAAGGCTGTGGGTTCAAATCCCACTTCAGAGACTTGAGCACAAGAACTAGGCTGACACTCCAGCGCAGTACTGAGGGAGTGCTGCAATGTTGAAGGTGCTCTTTCAGATGAGACATTTAACTGAGACCCTATCTGCTCTCTCAGGTGAACGTCAAAGAAGAGCAGGAGAGTTCTCCCTGGTGTCCTGTCCAATAGTTACCCCTCAACCAACATCACTAAAAAACAGATTATCTAATCATTATTACATTGCTGTTTGTGGGAGCTTGCTGTGCGCAATTGCTGCTGCTTTTCAACAGTGACTACACTTCAAAAGTTGGTTGTAAAGCGCTTTGGGATGTCCTGATGGTGTGAAAGGTGCTATTTAAATGCAAGTCTTTTTTTAACAGTCAAATCCATTCTTCGCTGTATAACGTTAGTGTAGTACCAATTTATATTTTACAAGATTGGAGCTGTGGAATGGCAATAGGGAAGATACCTGGAACTAGCACTGGGGAGCAGAACTGGAATGTGGCACTGGGGAGATGCATTAGGCAATGGTACTGAGGAACAGCACTGGAGATTAACATTGAGTTTTGATTCTGGGAACTGGCACTAGGGTATGTCATTGAGATTTGACTCTATAAGGTTGAGTGGCCTTCAAGCTTCATTGTGATAGCATTTTCATATAGTCAGTTCTGCCTCCTTACATCATAGGAACATAGGAATTGCTAGATGAAAAAAGACCAAGGTCCATCTAGTTTGCCTTCTACCATCTCTATGCATTTTTACTAAATTGCCCATGCTTCTCCCACGAATTAAATAGATATTTAAGGAATCATGCTCATTAAGATAAATGCAAATTGTTACTAAATAAGCATGCCAATAGTAAATCAAGAAATAAAAATTGCTAGAAATCTGAAATAAAAGCAGAAAGGGCTGGGAATATACAGCAGGTCCATCAACTCTTAAGAAGAGAGAAGGCAGATAAATATTTTGGGTGTAGATCTTTTGTCAAAACTGGTGATTAGAAACTTGGGAATAATTCAATTATACAACTCTACTCATCAAACCCATGCCTAGAACTTTAAGGCCTTGCTATCGGAGAGTCATATAATATCACACAAGAGGCTTCAGAGGACTAAACTTACTATTGTTAGAGCTTCCACCCAAATTTACTAGGAGTAAGAATATCGTCCCAGCTAAAGAGAAATAAGAGGTACCCCTCAATTTCTTAATTAACTTATTGAGGCTCTGAATAGCATACTTGTGTCAAAACTTGGCTTGACTAACATGATAGGGTGTAAGCTTCAAACTCAAGTCAAAATTCTTGGGAGCAACACCAAACCTGTGAAAGAGGAATTTAAGCCCTAACAGACAGCCTTACAAAGCTATAGGAGGTGGTAGGAAAGATGAAGATTACGATGAAGGTGATGTCTGCACCAGCAACAGGATCAAATAGGGACAAATAAGATTGTTAAAACGTGCACATGAACAGTTAAACCCTAATTAAATAAATAAAACAGGAAGTCATATACCCCTGTTGATGTGACTTGAGCCATACAAACCGACACATCAAATGCCTATTACCAATCATCATGATGGCAGGGAAATTTGCATCATTGCATATATCTTGTTCCTCTGCAGATGCGCTCCACCATTTTCTTTTAAGGAACAGGTGCATCCAAACATGAACTGGTCCCATTGTGGGCAATTTGAATTTCCAGTATAGTCAAGTATCCATTGCTCTTACAAAGTTCCTTAAAAACATCCATTTAGAGTTGACAAGGTAACAAAAGAACAAATATTGTTAGTCCTGTACGAAGCTGATATCAGTTGCCAATTTATTTGGACCTTGTCAAGATTGATGACCTGATTCCTATCTTTCTTTAATACTGCTAATTTTATAGCATCAGATGGCTGAATCCCACAAGCATGGCACACATTTGTACTGGCTCAATTTTTGCATAATTTTATCCAATAACTGGAATTATTCACAAAGCATCATGCTTGAAACGTTACTTCATTTGGTAGGCATTTGCTTCACAGTGACAATGAGGTATCCTTGAATATTTTACTAAACATTTTTTAAAACCAATAATCATTATTTTTGTTTGGATATGGGACAACAGTCAACAAATTTTTAAAAATGTAAGATGGCCCACTCATTTACTCTAATTCGGGTGGTTAAGAAATGCATTATATTTTTCAGAAACTTGAAGCTTCACTTTCTATTTGCAATACGGGAGAATTGTAACTTTTGTTAATTTAGTTAAAAATAATGTTTCCATCATTTCTATTGAGTTGGTCCAGTGCCTGATTATGATGCTTTGACATTGGTAATCTTTAATTAATCCGGTTCAGTTTGAAGGCAGCTGGTTTTGCTTCACCCTCATATAATGAAATAACTGTGCAAGACCATATGGAGTGTACAACATTGGGATTAACATACAGGACTAGAAATTCCAGTCGACTGCTTTTACACCATTTGAAAATTAATTGCACCAGCCGATAGTCTGGATAGGTATTTACACCAGAATTTCGTGGGCCATCTCATTTGCATATCCATTGGCGTAAAACCCATGTAAAATGGGAGTAATGTGCTGGGATGCATGGAAATTAGAGAACAGCTTTTAAAAAGCCAGTCCTGGCTAAAAATAGCTGCAGCAGATTGGGAGAGCAATGGGTAAGTGAGGAACAATGCTTGGCTCAGTCAATTGACTGTCAGCTAGCTGGACCGGGTATGTGTCTGGACTGTTAATCTGTCAATTTACAAACATGTCTAACAAGGAGAACCGGCAGAGACTGGCAAAGAAGGGACAAGAGTATGACACTGTTACTCTATGAGGAGAAGGCCATGAAGATCATGGGGAAGCACTCTGCCCTTGCCATAGGAGATGGCGAGGGTGGGGGCATAGTGCCTATGCCAGGTTAGTGACTGAACACCTATACAGTTGCTGTAATCCCTGTCCACACAGCCACAAGCTTCAACCCCCGTCTTTGTCTCCTTAATCCCAAGAGAATGATGCTCATCCATTCTTAGCGTGTACCTTTCTTTCCTGCAGAGCCACACAGAAATGGGGGGTTGGGGGTGGATACAGGAGGATGAAGAACAGAGGCATAACTACTTCCTTTTGAACTATGATGGTGAGGAAGACTAAGAGGATGATGGTGAAGAGGGAGATGAAGATGAAGTTAGATCAAAGCTCACCCATGAGTTCAGCAGAGACCTCCTTCTCTGTGTTCCTCTGCCCCAAACCCTTGAACTCACCCATGTGTCACTTGCTTCTTCACTCCCAGTCATCAGTTCAGATACTTGCATCAGGGGGGAATTAGTCAGTGTTAATGAGGAAGTGGCACTGGGTGATTCACAGAGCACAAGGTAGCAGAGTGCGGATGGGGTGAAGATGTGCAACTTTCTCAGCAGAGGCAGAGTAGAAGGCTGCCCATGGCTTTAGAGTCATGGCACCCAGAACACGTAGGTCCTCACCCAGAACACATAGGTCCTCACCCAGAACACATAGGTCCGCACCCAGAACACATAGGTCCGCACCCAGAACACATAGGTCTGCACCCAGAACAAATAGGTCCTCACCCAGAACACATAGGTCCGCACCCAGAACACATAGGTCCGCACCCAGAACACATAGGTCCTCACCCAGAACACATAGGTCCTCACCCAGAACACATAGGTCCTCACCCAGAACATGTAGGTCCTCACCCAGAACACGTAGGTCCTCACCTAAAAAGAAGCATGTTAAGAAACTACTTGAAGGAGAAAAAATTGCAAGGATATGGGGAAAGAGCGGGGGAATGGAACTAACTGGATAGGTCTTTGGAAGAGCCGGCGCAGACTCGATGGGCCAACCGGCCTCCTTTTGTGCTGTAATTTTCTATGATTCTATGAACATCATACCTATGTGCAGGCTCTGAGATCAAACTCTGAGGATGTACATCAACTGACAGGTGTGACTAGAGTCTACGACCCTAACTTGCGGCAACATCAGGGAAGCTTCTTCTCAGTTGCAGGCATCAATGTGACAGCTTCATTGGAATCTTTACTGGATGCCCACCTAAGAGGTGGCCAGGCACCAGTAGGTGCCTCCACTTCCGCAGACTGCAGCTGTGGTGACAATAAGGGAGAGAATAAATGGCACCTGAGTAATGGCTTTTAGATCATGGCACTGGAAAGCACACTGCTGTCCCTCAGGGCTTGCAGGATCTGATAGCTATGATTAGACCAACAATTGCGCAGTTCAGTTGGAACACAGATCCAGGGCCCAGTGAAAAGTTGATGGCTGGAGTTGACCTGCCTGATACCGGCATCTCTTAGAACAGCAGTACATACCAGGCCTCTGGCCTTCCCCCTCTCAATACCACACCAATAGAACATAAGACACAACACCAGGATGCCCAGGAACAAGAACCAGAGAAGCAGTCAACAGAATCTCCCTGGCAGGAGCAAGCTGTTGTGAGAGGAGGACCAACTCAGTTCCATGACCCTTTTGTAGAACATGAGCAACTAACCACCTCATGATATTGACCCTCAGGTCACACCCAGAAGAAGCAATAGAATAGGTGAAAGAAAGGTACATTTAGCCACCCAATAGAATCACAGTGTTAGGACAGATAGGTTGGCTTGTCTTTACTTTGGACTGTGTTGTATTAAAATAGAACATGCACTTATGTTGTGCTTTGTTATTCCTGGAAGTTAGAGTTGCACAGGAAAGGATGCACTTATTTGGTGCTAACTTATTCGATGAGGTGATGATTATTGGCATGGTCATGTAAGAGTAAAGTGGGCCAATGTGTTGTCATATTCTATGATGGGTACAGGACTGAAGGATTGTTCCTTTATTTGAAGGTTGGGGAGAAGGAGGTAAGGTTCTGATGTCAAAGGTAGACTGTATTAAACAGGAGAAGATTTTAGTGTTAAGATGTGCTCAGATGCCCCTTGAAACAGGTAAGGCCACCTCACCAGCAATGTCCAAGTCCAAATCTTTTTGTGTGGTGAAGTTGTACAGGGCATAGAAGGCTGCAACCTTCACACCTTCATGTCACGCAAGCTGGAGCATATTGCAGAGTAACTCCTGACCTAGCCAGGCAGCGAAAGTGCCTCTTTAAGGCTCCAATGGTCCTTTCAATAACAACTCTTAGAGAGGTATGTGCCTTGTTGTAGTGCTCCTCTGCTGCAGTTTAGGATCACTATTCATGGGAGTAGGGGATAGCCTTTGTCACCCACAAGCCGTTCGTTGACATAATTTTATTCCCTGAAGAGGACAGAGAGGGCTGAATTTGCAGGCTGAATGCACCATGAAAACTTTCAGCATATTTCACATTGACACGTAGGTATGTTGCACACAATCTGTACATTCAGGGTGTGGAAGTCTTTCCCATTGAAAAAGTGGAGGGGGAGGGGTTGCTATAGGAGCTCACAAAGCAATGTGGATTCCATTGATTGCACCCTGGATCTTTGGAAAGCCAGCAACCCATAAAACTAGATGGCCCAACCTCATTGTTACCTTGCTGTGTTGCCAAAGGGCCAGATATTATTATGTCTAATACAGTGATGGCTTGCTAATTGACTGATGTGACTAATGTCACCAGAGGCCACCTGGAAATATCTGCATGCATAAAAGTTAAGTGCTGTTGTCACCTTCACAGCCACTGACAATGTAGTGCCCCTGTGGAAAGAGGCTACAAGTCAGGCATATTTCTGTGATGATGTTAGGGTGGGAAATGTAGCTTTCTCAGACACTACCTGTAGGAAAATTCCAAATAGGTCCACCATGGTGTGTAGACCCTATAGTGTGGCTACCTGTTGGTCGGCTGTTGTAATGTGCATGGTGCTGTCAGGCTACAAGTCAGGCATAGCTCTGTGATGATGTCATGTTTGATCAGGTATCTGCCAAGACTCGGTTTCACAGCCACATCTCTTTCCTCTGCAACTGTCTCCGGTTCCGACTTATTCCACGTGGATTCCAACTAAACTTCCACCCTTCGTGTTTTGGATCCACCCAGGATTACAAATATCTCCAAGATATTCATCGTCCCTTGAACTACTGCTCTCGCCGCATCTTGAGATCCACGCTCAACGGCATGCGGCGCCACATGTACACTCTCGACCTCTCTCTTCAGCAGCACCGACGCACTCTATCTCAAAGCTGTCCGGGTCCACAGTTCCATTTCATCCTTCGACTCATCCGACGCTTCAACAAAAAACTTTTTTTCTTCCTTTCTGATGTCAAAGATCACAAGCTTCATCAACTCTTGAACACCAACGCCCCTCTGGAACCTTCTTCCCCTTCACTTTCCTCTGACCCCCCTTCTCCCAATCTCACCCCCTGCCGCGTTTTCACTATCCCCTCTGACCTTCCACTCTCTGACCCTGAACGATCAGTCCTCAGCAAAGGCCTGAGCTTCATCCCCTTACGCCCCCACCTCAATGAATTTCAAGCTCGGCACGATGCTGAGCTCTTTTTCTGCTGCCTTCACCTCTGTGCCCACTTCTTTGGCCAGGAGTCTTCCCCCCGCATGGCTGACCCTTTCTCCCGCTTTCAGAATTCCCGTTCTACCTGGACCCCTCCCCCTGGCCTCTTACCCTCTCTAGATCTTTTCACTGCTAACTGCCACCGTGACATCAGCCGTCTCCATTTCTTTGCTCCCCTCACTCACTCCAACCTACCTCCCTCTGAACTTGCAGCACTCCATTCTCTTAGATCCAACCCCGACATTGTCATTAAACCCGCTGACAAGGGTGGTGCTGTTGTTGTTTGGCGAACCGACCTTTACCTAGCGGAAGCTGAACGCCAACTCTCCGGCACTTCCTCCTACCTCCACCTGGACCATGACCCCACTACCGAACATCAAGCCACCGTTTCCAAGACTGCCACTGACCTCATCTCCTCTGGAGATCTTCCCCCCACGGCCACCAACCTCATAGTTCCCCAACCCTGCACAGCCCGCTTCTACCTCCTTCCCAAGATCCACAAACAGGACTGCCCTGGTAGACCCATCATTTCAGCCTGTTCTTGCCCCACGGAACTCATCTCTTCCTATCTCGACACTACTTTTTCTCCCCTTGTCCAGTCTCTTCCCACCTACATCCGCGACTCTTCTGATGCCCTCCGCCACTTTAACAGTTTCCAGTTTCCCGGCCCCAACCGCCTCCTTTTCACCATGGACGTACAATCCCTCTACACCCCCATCCCCCATCAGGATGGCCTGAGGGTGCTCCACTTCTTCCTTGAACAGAGGCCCAACCAGTCCCCATCCACCACCACCCTCCTCCACCTGGCTGAACTTGTTCTCACATTGAACAACTTCTCCTTTGACACCGCTCATTTCCTCCAAATCAAAGATGTTGCTATGGGTACCCGCATGGGTCCTAGCTATGCCTGCCTTTTCGTGGGATATGTGGAACACTCTTTGTTCCAGTCCTACTTGGGTCCCCTCCCTCACCTCTTTTTCCGGTACATTGATGACTGTATCGGTGCCGTCTCCTGCTCTCGCCCTGAACTAGAAAATTTTATTCACTTTGCTTTCAATTTCCGCCCTTCCCTCACCTTCATATGGTTCATCTCCGACTCTTCCCTTCCCTTCCTTGACTTCTCCGTCTCCATCTCTGGGGATAGGTTATTGACTAACATTCACTACAAGCCCACTGACTCCCACAGCTACCTGGACTACACTTCCTCCCACCCCACCTCCTGTAAGGACTCTATTCCCAGTTTCTCCGTCTCCGCCGCATCTGCTCTGAAGATGCCATCTTCCACACCAGTGCTTCCAACATGTCTTCCTTTTTCCTCAGTCGAGGATTCCCCTCCACTGTGGTTGACACAGCCCTCGACCGTGTCCGTTCTGTCTCCCGCACTTCTGCCCTCACCCCCGCCCCTCCCTCTGGAACCACGATAGAGTTCCCCTTGTCCTCACCTTTCACCCCACCAGCCTCCACATTCAACGGATAATCCTCCGCCATTTCTGGCACCTTCAGTGTGATCCCACCACCAAACGCATCTTCCCCTCACCTCCCCTTTCAGCATTCCGTAGGGACAGCTCCCTCCGCGACACCCTAGTCCTCTACCACCCCCAGCACCCTTTGCCCGGCACCTTCCCGTGCAAGCGCAGGAGATGCAACACATGCCCTTATAGCTCCCCCCTTCCCACTGTCCAGGGCCCCACACACCCCTTCCAGGTGAAACAGCGATTTACTTGTACTTCCTGCAATTTAATATACTGTACTTGCTGCTCACGATGTGGTCTCCTCTACATTGGGGAGACCAAACGCAGATTGGGTGACCGCTTTGCGGAACACCTCCGTTCAGTCCGTAAGGGGGACCCCGAGCTCCCGGTGGCCTGTCACTTTAATTCACCGCCCCATTCCCACTCAGACCTCACCGTCCTCGGCCTCTTGCATTGTTCCACGGAAGCTCAGCGTAAACTCGAGGAACAGCTCCTCATCTTTTGATTAGGCACTTTACAGCCTTCTGAACTCAACATAGAGTTCAACAATTTCAGATCATAACCTTGGCCCCTATCACATATATACATATATATTTTTTAAAATTATTATTATTTTTTTTTAAATATTTTTTTTCCCATTCCCACTTGGCAGCTGTCCTTCATTCTGCCAGCGCAATTCACACTCCATCTAGAGCCATCCTTTGTTAATTAATCTGTCCCATTACCACCTCCTCTTGCCTTGAATATCTCTTAATGTCTCTCAATGTCTCTTAATCTCTCCTGCTTTCTATCCTATCACTGACCTTCCCTTTTGTTCTTTCATCCCCTCCCCCTTTTCCCAGCCCCTAACTTGCTTTAAAATCTATTCTATTTCCTGCTTTTTTCCAGTTCTGACGAAGGGTTTCGACCTGAAACGTTGACTCTGTTTCTCTCTCCACGGATGCTGCCTGGCCTGCTGAGTTTTTCCAGCGTTTTCTGGTGCTGTACTATCCTGGCTTCAGTGGAGGGCTTCTCTGCTCCATTTTACTCACCAGACTGCCTGAAAACTGTCTGAAAATGTTAAAAGTTTTTTTTTAATGGCAAATCCAAGCCCCACAGTCAATCATGGAGTAGATGATTTAAATGGCACTTTAGGGTTAATTATTAAATACATTTCTATAATATTTAATCATTTATTGGCATTATACTTCCTTTGCTTCCTATGGCTAAAACCTAACTCCATTTCCAAATGCTGGCTACTTCCATTGTGTTTTCTAAAAATAATATCTTTTTCATCCGTATGTTCTGCAAATTTGCATTTCCCATCTGAAGCAGCAGTGTGATGTACCTCTCAAGTCACAGGTCCACTGTTCTCCATTGCTGACAGTCTCATCTGCGCAGGCCACTGTCTTTGACATTGCATGGGACATTTTTCAAAGAGTTAATGAAATAGAACTTGTAGTGATGTTATCCAAAATTAACAGATGGTGAGTGGATGAATCACAGACCTGTATGGGGCCCCTATATATTTTTGGCCCACATAAGAATTTTTAAAAATGCATTAAACTAGGCAAGACCATTGGACCATTAAATGCATTCCTTTCATATATCATGATCAATTTTCCCTGTCATGGATTCTATCCAATCCCTTGTGGCTGTGCCACTCATCTACATAATGGCCCAAAACCCAACTAGGATTTTTTGTGTGCCTATTCTTCATTTCGTGATTTATTATAACACAAAATGTGAGAATTATAATCAGAGACCTGTGTAGCATTTTGGAACATCTCTTATTTCAGATACAGCATGGCACTTGCTTTACTGATATATAGATTTACTGATATTACTTCATTGGCTCTGAAACACTTTGGGATGCCCTGAGCCATAAATGACACTATATAAGTGTAAGATCTTTCTTTCTTTCATTATTATGATTCAGTCAGCAGGACAGAAATTCACTGCTTTCCAACAAGTGTCTGAAAACTTGCTGGGGGTCGAGTATTTGCTAGTCCACTGGTTATTTTAGTCCTGAAATAGTCACGGATGGATGTGCTGGGAGTGTCTCATTGTTATGAGCCTCTGTAGATCAGTTTGACAAAGAAAATAAAAACTCTTATTAAGTGACTGTATGAGTAGTGATAGTATGGGATCTGTTATATCTGCTTCAGCTGAATCTCCCTTACTGAGTTACCTTGCATTGTAACCTTTCAGCAGCAGTCAACCATCACAGAGCACAGATATAAGGCGAACAGTCGGGTTTTGTTCCAGTAATCTTTTCAATTACTTTAACAAATGATCGAAGCTGTGGATTGAAGCTAGGCCTCCCACTTATACAGTAAATTGACAATTATACATTACCTCCATTTAAGTAAATTATGGTTATTACCTCAGAAGTAAATATATGCACCACACGCACATTCACATGTAGGTGCACACAAATGAGACCTGTACAGATATCCATGCATATGGATATAGAAGTTGTAATAGTGAATGCTTCCAAGCCTCAGTAACAGTCTCATCCAAGGCCACGGTGCAGTTGCAAAATTGAAATTGTCCAAAGAATACTTGAAATTCTATAGACTATATCATTGTTGAAATGCAGGTGCTTCACACAATGGATTACCTTTTGGAGTGCAATGACTTGTTATGTAGACTGTATGTCACAATAGGCCTCCAACTATTCTGAAAGTGGGGCAGAGTTGGATTGTTTACTATTTTTGATTTTTTCCTCTTCAATTTTCTCTTCCAAAAACAGTGATTCATGCTGAGGTATAGTTCTATGGATAGCAGTAGCCCTCTGGTACGTACACGATGGCCAATCTTCACACGAATGGCATCATCAGACTATTCGACAATGGGGGCATCACCACTTCAATTTTCTTCGGTTCTCGCTCAGCTTTCACATATGCGCACTTCCCAGCAGTCATCACTGGATAGTGATCGAAAGTGGGAGCCCTGGCTGATCTTTCCCTTCTCTAGCCAGTGGTGCTGAGGCCAACTGTAGCTCCCTTACCGCCTCGTTTGCCGAAGGTCTGCTAACTCATCACAGATGGGGGATCCAACCTGAAGCCTTCCTGATCAGTTAGTGATTTTGCCCACTGAGCCATCAGGGAACGAATAGGTTACTTTCCGTTACCAGGTTAATGATTAAACAGAGTGGGGGCGCTGACACAATCAGATAGAGTGACATCAAATTGCGCAGCAGGCACGTAGCTTTAAGCTGCATAGATTTACGAGGCCAAATGTTATTATGCATCGCACCCTCCTTGTCAATTATTTTATTTATACCACATGTGGTTGCAGATGAAAATATGTGGAAATACTGAAGGAATGGTCTTGTTTCAGAGCTCGCTCAATGTTGCCTAATTATTTCCATTGGTGGGTTGCTGGATCATGGCCTTCCTTCCTGAGGGCACTGGCTCTTGTCTAAGATTGCAGGAGGGGGCTGTGCAGGCTGCTGCCAAAATGTTGCTTTTCATTTTAAATGGATTATTTGTGTTTTAGAGCTCTTATTAGTTATTCTTTCTATGGTGCATGATTATTTTTGGGTCCAAATTCAACTTCAGCAGAGGCACAAAATGGGTAGTAGCAGATCGCCCATATATTATATGTCACACCCTATTTTTCTGTCCATTGACCTCAATGCAAAGCTAAGTCGGTTGGGGCGTACAACAGGCGGCTGATTTTGCAGGGTTCTATACTGTGGCCTTAGCCTTTCACCATATATACTAATAACTTTAATGAAGGAATAGAGAAATATATATCCAGGTTTTCAGGTGACATTAAGTTAAGGGGCACAGTAAGTTGTGTGGATGAGAGCAGGAAGTTACACAGACAGACTAAGTGAATGGACAAAAATACAGTAGGTGGAGTTCAATGTGGGTCATCCACTTTGGATCCGGAAAAGACAAATCGGAATTTTTTTTATTGGTGAGAGACTAGGAGCTGTGGAGGAGCAAAGGGATTTAGGTGTCCATGCACACAAATCACTAAAATCTAGTGCACAGGCGCAAAAAGTAATCAAAAAGGCTAATGGAAAGTTGGCCTTTATCTCAAGGAGATTGGAATTCAAAAGTGAGGAAGTGATGCTTCAGTTCTACAGTGCCTTGGTCAGACCCCATCTGGAGTACTGCATTCAGTTATGGCCACTGAACCTCAGGAAAGATATGTGGGCCTTGAAAGGGTTAAATTATGAGAACAGATTACATTACCTATGCTTGTATTCCCCTGAGTTTATGGCCTGTCATAATGGTTTTGGCGCCATAGGGAAAAAAGAATTCCGTCCAGTGGAGGTGGATCTGTCTGTATGATTTGGACTGGTGGAGTCCAGAGTTTAGGTGTGAATGAGGCCACTTGGTCCTTGCTCCAATAATACATCACCCAAAATCATGGACCTGACCGTCCACTGCCATTCATTCCCCACACACAGAATATGCTACAGCATCATTAGACCTTTGAAAATTATGCAAATGAAGGCTAAATTGGCAAATAAAATCCAAACATTTATAATTTGCAGTATCTGTTCACTCAGCACTAGGGTTGCGAAGGGGTGGAAAACTTCGGGTAAATTTCCAGAAATTTTCCACGGGAAGTTTAGCTTGGGAATTTGGGTAATTTTGCTCAAAAAAGCACATCCTAACATAATATTGTATTTTTTTGTATTTCTTTCATTTTTTTCACAGGTCCTCTCTTAAAATTACTAACAGAGATGGAATTTTAATTATTAAGGAATTTCTTAATCAATATATGTTTATCTTCTTACTTGACTTGTTTTAATAATTACAAGATTTGTGTGTGCCTGTGAACAAATGTGTCCTGATTGGTTGGATGAGTGGATGAGCGATTAGCTCCCTCTATTGGTGATGTAGCATCGTGCGTGCACAGGTCATGCTTCCATCACATGGAGCATCAAGAAAAATTTACTCACCCTGTTGCAATCGTGCTGATCGACTGCAGTTCGACACAGAGATGAATGCCCTTTATTTCTCTGCATAGAACAATGCCACATTTACCGTCGGATGTGTGGAAGCATTTTACCCCATGCATTAAAGATGGAAAGACTGTGTACATGTGCAAACACTGTAAAAAGCCATATGTAAAGAATGCCACAAAGATGCAGCAGCATTTATCCAAATGCAACAACTTCACTCAAAGCTCACAGCAGTCAGCCCAGAGTTCCTCTGCTTCCATGCAAGAAGAGGATGGCTCACATTCAGCATCAGACTCCTTATCATCAGCAACTCCTGGCCCACTTGGAAGGTTTTTTGATACAATGGATAACCATAGCCAGAAGAATGCAGATGAGTGCCTTGCTCGAGCTGTATATGCGACAGGCTCACCCCTCATGCTCACAGCCAATGTGTACTGGAAGAGATTTTTCAATGTTATTTGCCCTGCATACTGTCCTCCCACCAGACATGCTTTGTCTACTTATTTGCTGGAGGTTGAGTATAAAAGGATCCAAGGAAAGCTCAAAGAAATGATAGAGATGGCAGACCGTGTTGCAGTTATCTCAGATGTGTGGTCAAATGTACAAGGGGAGGGCATCATAAACTACATCGTCTCCACTCCTCTCCCAGTGTTCTTCAAGAGCACAGACACGAAGGACAACAGACAAACAGGCACATACATTGCTGATGAGCTGAAAGCGGTCATCAACGATCTTGGATCACAAAAGGTCTTTGCAGTGGTTACTGACAATGCTGCGAATATGAAGGCTGCTTGGGCTCAAGTGGAGGAGGCCTACCCTTATATTACGTCTATTGGGTGCGCAGCTCATGGGCTCTACTTGCTCCTCAAGGACATCATGGGTTTGAGAACCATGGAAACACTACAAGAGAGCCAAGCAAGTCGTTAAGTATGTCAGGGGAAAACAGGTAGTTGCAGCAACCTACAACTCCAAGCAAATGACAAAGAACAAGAACATCACGCTGAAGCTGCCCAGCAACACTAGATGGGGTGGCGTTGTCATAATGTACAACAGCCTTCTGGAGGGTAAGGAGTCGCTGCAAGAAATGGCAATATCCCAGTCTGGGGATATGGAAACCACCATCAAGAAAATATTGCTGGATGATGTGTTTTGGGAGAGAGTGGTTAGCAGCCTTAAACTACTCTCACCAGTAGCATCTGCAATTGCTCAGATTGAAGGAGATAATGCTGTCTTGTCAGATGTTCTCAGGCTTTTTGCTGATTTAAAAGAACAAATCAGCATTGCCCTACCCACATCCCTGCTGCTCAAAGCAGAGGAGAAGGCAATTGTTCAATTCATACAGACGCGTCAAGAATTTTGCGTCAAGCCAATTCATGCTGCAGCATACATGCTGGACCTAAAGCATGTTGGGAGACCAATACTTTCTGGAGAACAGATCAACAGTGCTTACAGTGTGATTTCTACCCTCTCACGCCACCTCAATCTGGACGTGGGCAAAGTTCTGGGAAGTCTGGCAAAGTTCTCTATCAAGCAAGGTCTTTGGAATGGGGATGGGATATGGGAATCATGCAAGCATATCAGTGCACATACCTGGTGGAAGGGACTTTGTGCATCTGAGGCCCTGTCACCCATTGCATCGGTGATACTCCAAATCCCATCTTCATCAGCGGCCTCTGAACGAAACTGGTCACTTTTTGGGAATACGCATACAAAGGTGCGCAAGAGAGTGGAGAAACTGGTGGCTATCCAGGCGAACCTACAACTTATTGAGCCAGATACAGAAGTGTCCACCACACAGCTAGACAGTGACACAGAGGAGGAAATGGACACGTCAGAGCCAGAGTCAGAGAATCAGGAGGAGCAATGAGGAGTAGAAGACTCAGAAGACTCATGAGTAGAAGACTCAAAGGGACAAAATAAGGACAAATTACAGGCTAAATAAGCTGACGCTCTTTTTATTTTATTTTAGATGGGTTTCTTTGTGGGGGTTCAATAAAGTTTAAAATTATAACCTAAAAAAAGTTTTGAAAGCCTGTTTTTATTTGTATGGAAGAGTGTGTCTATTTTGATGACAAAGATATTATAAGGGTCAGAGACAAAAACCATCAGTGTGCAAAAAAACTCAAAATTCCCATAAATTCCCAAAGATCCCATAAATTCCCAAAAATTCCCATGGAAAGTTTCCTCTTTTAAAAATTCCCAGAAATCTCTTGAAACTTAATATTAAAGACCAGTCATGTTCTAGACTGGAAGCAAGGGATATCTTAACATTGGACTGTTGTAAACTATTGAATTGCAATTCAGAAGATCACAAGATAATTACAGCTGAAGAAGGCCATTCGACCCATCTTAATTCATCCATGCAGAAAGATCCTAACTTTCCTCCATATCAGCAATGAATTTTGTTTCTTAAATGATAATTCTAGAGTTCTTGCCTTGACTACTCAATTTCCTTACATTGATCACTCTCTGTGTGAAGAAGAATTTTTTGATATCAATACTAAATGTAACTCTTGCTAGATTGAACCTGTGTCCCCTTGTCCTACTATCACAATTTAATTTAAAGTAACATTCTGGATTTACTTTTTCCATTCCTTTACATACCTTTATAAACTTATCTCTCAGAGGCCTCCTTTCCAGCCTGAACATCTCAAGCTTCTTCTGTTATTTCTCATAACTCAGGCCTTTGACACTTCGGCTCCTCTTTGCAATGCCTGTAGTTTTTTAATGTCTTTCTTGTATCTCAGTGACTAGAACAGAATGCAGTTCACAAAGTGCTGTCTGACCAAAACACTGTACGGTTTGATCATGACTCCCTCTGATACATATTCTACTGGTGTAATTATATAGTTCAACATTCTGTTGCCTTTGTTTACTATTGCTCTGCATTGATTGGAGATTTCGAATATCAAGTCTACTAAGACTCATGGGGAAATGTGAGGTTATTCACTTTGGTAGGAAGAATAGAAAAATAGAATATTTTTAAAGGTGGGAAACTATTAAATGTTGGTGTTCAGAGAGATTTAGGTGTCCTCGTACAGGAAACACAGAAAGTTAGCATGCAGGTACAGCAAGCAATTAAGAATGCAAATGGCATGTTGGCTTTTATTACAAGGGGGTTGGAGTACAAGAGTAAGGAAGTCTTACTACAATTGTACAGGGCTTTGGTGAGACCACACCTGGAGCACTGTGCACAGTTTTGGTCTCCTTATCTGAGGAAGGACATACTTGCCTTAGAGGCGGTGCGACGAAGGTTCACTAGATTGATCCCTGGGATAAGAAGGTTGGCCTATGAGAAGAGATTGAGTAGATTGGGCTTATACTCTCTGGAATTTAGAAGAATGAGAGGTGATCTCATTGAAACATATAAGATTTTGAGGGGGATTGACAGGGTAAATGCTGAGAGATTGTTTCCTCTGGCTGGTGAGTCTAGAACTAGGGGTCATAGTCTCAGGACAAGGGGTCGGCCATTTAAGACTTTGAGGAGGAATTTCTTCACTCAGAGGGTTGTGAATCGTTGGAATTCTCCACCCTAAAGGGCTGTGGATGTTGAGTCATTGAGCATATTCAAGGCTGAGATAGATACATTTTTGGACTCTAGGGAATCAAGGGATATGGGGATCAGGCGGGAAAGTGGAGGTCGAAGATCGGCCATGATCTTATTGAATGGCGGAGCAGACTTGAGGGGCCATATGGCCTACTCCTGCTCCTAATGCTTATGTTCTTATGTCCTTCAGCTTCATCCTTAATTATTTAAACACTATTCATAGAGAACATGAATCCCCATTTTCCCTTTTTTGTACAACCCTCTACACTCCTCTGCATTCAATTTCATCTGCCATTGCTCTGCCCACTTACATATTTTGTCCAACTCATTCTGTAGTTTCAGAGCTCTGTTTCAACTGTCCCTCCTAGTTTGGTATCATCTGAAAATTTGACCATTTTGCATTGAGTTTCTGAATCCAAGTTATTTTTTATAAATTAGAAGCAGTAGTGGTCCCAACACTGAGGCACCCCACTCAGTACTTCCTTCCTAAAATAGGGTGCCCACGACTGGACATGATTATTCTAACTGCAGCCAAACCAATGACTTGTATAGGTTTAGCATTATTTCTTTGCTTTTGTACCCGTACCACCATTTATGAAACTTAGGCTCCTACATGTTTTTTTTACAGTTTTATTAACTTATCCTCCCACTTTAAAGATTTCTGCATGCAAACCCTGACATCTCTCTACTCTTCATAAAATAACAAGATAATTGCAGTTGGGGAAGGCCCTTTGGTCCATGTTAATTCATCTATCCAGGAAGATCTAAAGTGTCCCCACTGCAGCATCCAATTGTTCCTTAAATGATTCCAAGGTTCTCACCTCCACTACTCTATCTGGAAGTCTATTCCACACATTGCTCACTCTTTGTGAGATGAAGAATTTACTGCTTTCAGTTCCAAAAATAACTTACTATTTTGAGCCTATAGTTCTACTCTCACAGTATAAGTTGAAGTAATATTAGTTTACTTTTTCCAACCCTTTAATAATAATTCATACCTCCACAAGATGGCCTCTCAAGTACCTCCTTTGTAGGCGGAAAAGTCAAAGTTTCTCCAGTCCTTCCTCAGAACACCACTGACATGAATGGATCAGCCTTGTACCTCTCCTGTGCAGTTCCTGCAGCACTCCAATATCTCCCTTGTTTCCTGATGACCAGAACTGGACAGAGTATTCAGGGTGTAGTCTGACCAGAGCACTATAAAGTTTGATTACTACATTCTCTGATTTAAATTCAATTGTTTTTGCTATGCGGTTCAATATCCTATTGGGTCTGTTGATTGCTGCTCTGCATTGGTTGGACATGTTTAGTGTCAAGCCTACTGGTGGAAGCCAGGTGAGTGGGTACAGTACAGTAGTTAAAACCGCCCTGGTGACTTACTAGACGACATAATCGGGACCTAACTGGAATTTTAACTTGGTGGCCTGAGTGGGAGTCGCAGTGCGTTTTCCCCCCAGGACAACCCAACAGGGAAGTGGATCGGGGCTAGAAGTAGCCCAAAAAGGTAAGTTTTTAAACTTAAAAAAAAACTTTTCTTGTGGGGCCACGAGGAGAAGGCATGCTCCTTTAAGCCTGCCACAGAATCGCCTTCCTGTTTGATCACTAGACCCCTGCGGGACAGACCAAGCCAGGTGGCTTCTGGGCTGTGTGATTTTCTGTCGCTTTCCACCGAGTTCCTGGCCAGAATGCGTGGGAAGTCAGGCAATAGGGTTTAAATGAGGCCTTGGGGGGTTAAAATGGCCCAGGCCTAATTTCTGGAGCAATGGATGAGTATCTAACTCACACCACTGCCCACCTGCCCCAAAATATCCCAGAGTTAAAACTGAGGCTGAAGCTTCAGCTATTTCAACACCATTCATGGAGTATGTGTGTCACCTATTTTTTTTCTTCCTATGTGCAGCACTTTACACTTTAGTGCATTAAATTTAATCTGCCATTGTTGTGCCCCTTCCATTCCTACTGCTGTTTTAGTATCATTGAGGAATATTTTACTATTTTAACCCCCGTTGGAAAATACTAGCTTTAGTATCACAGATTTGTTCCAGTTCCACATTAACAAATTACAGTTTAAAGTTGGGACAGCACAATGTATGTAAAAAGACAACAGGGAGGATATTTGAATCTTTCATGGGGATCTAAAAGGAACCAACAAATGTTCACCTTTCAATGTCCATTGGTGAATTGGCAGGGTTGAGTTAATGTAAGCCACCAGGCTCAACCAAGTGCAGCTATTGAATATCTTTACCACTTATCTAAAATATTAAAATTTTGCTCATTTTCTTTGAGAGTTCCCACTCTTACATAGTATTATATAGAATTTACAGCATAGCAACAGGCCATTCGGGCCAACCGGTCCATGCTGGTGTTTATGCTCCAGACGAGCTTCCTCCCACCCTTCTTCATCTCTCTCTCTATCAGCCTATCCTTCTATTCCTTCCTCACACTCTTGTGGGTTTAAAGTGGAAAAATGTATTAAAGAAATTAAGGAATACAGGAAGGAGGTGTGATCTATGGGGAAATTCTGTTTGGAATTTGTGAACACTGCAGCCTGGAGTTTCTGCTGGAGTTCCGTCAGCTTTCTGACATAACGCCAACAGGAATGCAGCAGAAAGTTCTACAGGAGCTGGTCTGCTGCTTCCCACCCAACCCCCCCACCCCCTGCCCCCACCCCACCACCACCACCACCACCTTGGCCATTTTCCACCAGAAGTGGCATTGGGCACATAATACATCTACTGAAATATAGATGAGAATATCAGCATTACACACAAAAGACAGGAATACATTATGCAACATATTTTCCATCATTTATGCCATAGTAATATTGGACAAATGTAAGAAGTCACACAACACCAGGTTATAGTCCAAGGCCTAGAAATTCGGTTGGCTTTGCGCCCAGTTTTCGCCCAAAGAGGGCTTTTGCGCCAATAGAGGAGTTCGCGCTGATATTCAGCGCTGCGGTAATGGCGGCGGTAGCCGGTAGCGCTGCGCCGGCACCGATGACGTCATCGGTGTGCGCAGTGCCCCGGTTCCGCCCCGATGCCGGCCCGAATCCCATATTCAGTTGTCGCCGCCTCCTCCGTGGCGGCCGCTACTTACATCCGGAGACCAGGGCCTTACTGCAGTCTTAGTGGGGCGCATAAAGGTGGCGGTGCGGCCGGCCGCTTTTTCGGCGGCCGCCTGCCCGCACCTCCTTCCCCGGCCTCCTCCACCACCCCCCCCGCGGCATTGCCGGCTGCTTTCCGCGAGCCCGGCACTTCTCCGTGGTGCCGGGCTCATTTGCCGGCACAATCCAGCGGCGATCTCCCCGTTGCTGGCACCTCCACCTTAAGAGAAGGAGGAGGCCTGCAGTACCACAGCCTGCTGCACCGCATCGGGTGGCGCAGCGGCACCTACAGCGCTGAAATTCAGTTTCAGCGCCCCAAGCGGGGGCGGCCACACCCTGGAATAGCGCCCGGTTCTGACTTGGGGCGCAAAAACTGAATTTCTGACGGTCGCAAATGGCTCCCCGCCCAGCGCTAACTTTTGGGCGCAAACCAGCTGGCGGGCCCAAACTAAATTTCTAGGCCCAACAGTTTTATTTGAAATCACAAGCTTTCGGAGTGCTGCTCCTTCGTCAGGTGAAGTGGAGAGATGCCTATAGACACAGATTATATAGTCAGAGAATAATGCCAGATGATTACAGGTAATCTTTCTAACTGCCATTTATCACACCTCAGCAGAGAGATAATCACAGCAATCAAAGGTGTGAATGGTGTCCAAACAGGTCAGTCAGGAAAACATTACATCAAAGAACAATGAGGTGGGGTCACAAGGGGTAAAATGGGGTCTGTATGAAAAACAAAAAACAGACAAAAAACATTTTCTTTGCTGGAAATCACAGCAGGTCCGGCCGCATCTGTGTAGAGAGAACAAGCCAAAGACGACTCGAGTCTGGATGACCCTACGTCTTTGATGTAATGTTTTCCTGACTGACCTGTTTGGACACCATTCACACCTTTGAGTGCTGTGATTATCTCTCTGCCGAGGTGTGATAAATGGCAGTTAGAAAGATTACCTGTAATCATCTGGCATTATTCTTTGACTATATAATCTGTGTCTATAGGCATCTCTCCACTTCACCTGACGAAGGAGCAGTGCTCCGAAAGCTTGTGATTTCAAATAAAACTGTTGGACTATAACCTGGTGTTGTGTGACTTCTTACATTTTTCCACCCCAGTTCAACACCGGCATCTCCACACCATAGTAATATTGGGTGCAAGGAACACTTCTTTGTCCCTTGTGTCCAGTGTTGTGGAAGGGGAGGGATTTCAAAGTTAAAGGGCTTTAATGTACCTGAAGGCATAATTCTCTGAAATTCACATGACTATTTTGAAGTAATGCATCATCAAATTTCAGTCAGACTCATATCTAAAGTATTCATATCTCAATGGAGATCTATCGTGGCTATTTTATGGCAACAAGTTTTAATTAAAGTAATTGAAGAGCCAGTGAAATCCAATTTCAGTCAGCCATTTGTGTTGTAAAACCTCCAGTCATTGCAGGAAAGGTTACCATAGAAGCCTAAACCTTTCTTCTGATCCTCCAGCTGACATCAGCTAATTATTTCTCACTTGAGCTTAATTCTGCTCTCCACTGCCAAGTCATTTCCACAGGATCTGAGCATTATAGTTATCTGAAGTGTCCGTCATCAGTGCTCGCCACTGCCTGGCTAGAACCATCTGGACATATTTACTCAAACTCGTGTTTCCAATGGCCCCCAACAGCCGTAAAGGTCTCTCCATATGAATCTGTCAATCAGTGAGACAGGCTTAAGGCCCTGGGTGACAGGCCCTGCAGACACACTCACACTTGTGCAGTGTCACCAAGGTCTTCAGGCTAATTATAGTCTAAATGCCTGACAGGGAAAAATTATAGGGGAAAAGACAGCTGCATGAGCCTGGGGAGAGGGTTCTTATTTCTTGTAAATCCTTCGTCCATGATATTGACTCCCCCCCTCCTCCCCACCCCCCACCCCCACCCCCCCAACCTTAACTCTTTGATGACTAGCACAGCATTTTTATCATTTGGACATCACAGTGAAGATTTTTTTTTTAAGGAGTTGGTTACCCAATTTGTTAATTTTGCCAATCTGTCAATATTTAGCATAGTGAAGCAAAATGCTGTACTCAAAAGCAGTCAGAAGTGTTACTGGTCATTATTACCATTAACATCTAAGCCTGCCATTTTACTTGTATTATAGAAGTCACATTGTAGTATGCTAATATACAAGGTGTTGTCTATTTAATGGATTGGAAAACAAACAGCAAATACAGACTCAGGATATCTTTACTGAAACGATAAATAAATGAACAGTTCAAAGAAGATAATAGCAAGTGATGCTAGTCTTACTTATATCAACATAGCTTTCATTAACTTTTATTAAGTACTTTGTTAATATAGACAAATATACAAAAAGAAAAAGTTTTGCAGATTTGTCACTTTTAAGCACCACTGTATGGAAGTTACAGACCAAGAGAGAGGAAATAAAAACTGACGACACAATACGTGATTGTACAGTCTGGAATCATTTGTATAAATCCTTGAATGCACCAGCTAAGCATACAGTCCTACTCTAACCACTGTACAGGATTACACACAAGGGGTGAAACTGGTACCATCATTGTGATTGAAAAATAGAAAATCCTGTTTTCTGGTTGCGCCTGACATTTCCATTTTCATATATTTGTTAGTGCCGTTGACTGTGCCTGATCTGCAGTAATGTGAAAGTGTCTAATGACCCTACCACCTCTCCCTCTGTATCACACAGTACCTGGGAAAAGGGTTTTAAGTTGTTAGTAGTTAGGAATTCAGTATGCTAGTTCTCCCAACCTCCCACTCTGTTTATAATTTGAAAAAAATTATGCACGTTGTTTTATACTTTCCAAAATATCCTAATTAGAGAGTTATGCTATTGGTGTGCAGGAGATTGGTCAGTCTCTTGGGGAGATTTTGATATTTTAGATTTATTATATCTTTTGTAATTCTGAATTTAAGAATATTTATGAGCAACAAATCAGTCCCTTTTTGATTGATCAATCACAACTTGCATCATATCCCTAAATCCCTTCTCGTCAGAATCACATCACCCCTCTCTTGAACCTATTCGTACTGTCTGTTTCAATTACCTTCCCTACTAATTTATTCCAGAATTCTATTACTTTTTTGGTTCTTTTGACTTCCCTTCTTACTGCTAACTTCCTCAATTTTAATTTGGTTTCTGTGGTATTTCAACCTTTTGCCATACTGAATAATTTGATTAGATCATTTAGATCACCTCAAAATTTCTTCTTTTTGAAAGAAAACAAGTCCAGCTTCTTTACGTTTTCAGCATAACTTACTTTCTTGATACCTGGAATCATATAGTTGCATAATTTCAATCAAAACCTTTTTCTGCACAAAGATACCACAGACATTTCCAGAGGAATGCCTTGTTTAAATCTCAGGATGGATATGTTGTCTGTCTGAAGCATCAGTAGACAGATGACTCCTTCATAGTTAGTGGGTTTCATTGATCTTGGAATTGTTTGTCTTATTCAACACAAGCATTCTGCTCTCTTCAGTACAACATCAGGTAGATGAAACGGGAAAGAGTTGTTCTGCAAAATGATTGAGCTTGGATTGGACCAGGCTGGTTCAGATATTACCCCCAGGTGGGATTTTAAAATGTTAAAAATCTGAATCCCAAACCCAACCTGCCTCCAACCTGCCCACTTCTGGTTTTAACAGAGACAGGATGGGGGTGGGTAACCAACCCGCTCGCAGGAGGTGGGTTGGTCATTTAAATATTATAATGAGACTCCGTGCCTCAGAATTAACCACCATTTTAAATTTAACACTGGCCGATCAGGTTTCCCAGGCCTCGGGAAACCCAGCAGCTAAAGGGAGGCGAGAACTGCTGGATCCAGGAGGCAAGTGCCTTTCCATTTACCCGCTTGATCCAGTTTACCTGCTTCACTCACTCCCCATGGTCGGACACCCCCCAACCCTTCTGCTCTCCCTCCCAACCCTCTGAACTTACCCCCAACCTTTCCAATCTCTCTGACATCCGATCTTCCCCAACCCTGGCCTCTGATCTTTCCCCGGCCTGACCTGCGATCTCACCTCTGCTCCAAACCCCGATCTTGTCCCGACTCCAGCCTCCGATCACCCATCTACTCTGGACCCTGATCTTCCCCCTACCCCGGCCTCCAATCTCCCCTCTACCCCAGTTCCCAATGTTCCCCCGACCCTGGCCTCCAATCTCCCCTCTGTCCTCCAATCTTCACCACCCCCCATACCCTCCCCTGGCCTTTTCCAATACCTCCCTCCCTCCTATCCGCTCCCCGGCTGCGGCGTGGTGCTGAAAGCCTACCCGCCCGACAGCCAGCTAGCCTCTCAATCTGCCTGGGTGCAGCTGGGAAACAGAGACAAAAAGTGGTAATCAGGTCCTGCCGTTAAATTCATCAGGTCCTGAGGGAAACCCGACCACAAAATTGCGCTCCCTCCCCGCTTCCGAGATAAGATCACGGCCTTAAAGTCCATTGATAATCATCACTCTGTCTTGATTCTCTTAATCATACTGAACATCTTTTTAAGTCATTGGCCCCGATTTTGGTCTTTCTGCCAACCTATTTTTCAGTGGGAACGTGGCAGCAACAAAACCAAATAACTAAAATAAATGCCTGTTGTCATTTTCAAGTGAGCCTTGATTTAAGCACTGAGCAATCCTGCCAGAAACAGGCAGAGCCTCACTATTCAATGCAGATTGGGGTTCTATGATGTCATTAGGGCCCCAATGCCATTTTGATGCATTTAAGAATGGCGCCCGCTGAGTGCTGGACCCACCCGCTACACAGTGCGGAAAATGGGCACAACCAGTATTGCTTAAAGGTATCACTGGAAGCAGCTCTGAGAAATAAAAAATAATTTATTTGGTATTTTTTTAGGCAAAAAGATGCGCATAATTATCTTCCCTGTGCTTCGCTATAATCCTTCCTCCTCCCCCTACGGATCAGCCCAGCCCTCCCCTTTAATCCCCGTGCAGGCTCATGCTCAGTGGATGGCTCACTGTCTCCCCCACCCACTAAAAACAGCGATCTGCTTATCAGTCTTTGGAATGCACCAGCAGCTTCGCTGTTGGAGGCCTGGCCATCCAAATGGTTCGGGCCTCTCGCTGGCATTGGGCGGGCGTTGCGATTCCTTCACCCACCGCCCGCATAATTTGTGCTGAAGATGAAAATTGACCCCAGTGTTTCTACGTGGTAAAGCCAGGCAGAATTTCACAATTCTGCTCAGTAATCAGACACTGAAAAATTGAAACATGCCCGCACAGCCTATCCAGGTATAAAATGTCATCCACTGTGTAAGAGTGCATTACATGCTGAGGGAGATCCAATACTTCATGTCTGCAGGTGGAAACAGTTGGAACATCTGGAAGTGACATGTGTGCTATCTTCAAAAGAATATGGCATTCTTCTGTTGTGATCCATCATTTTTGCATGTTAAAAAGAATCTGATCTTTTACATGAATTCAGGAATGATGTAGTCCAGAGCAGCCTGCAGAAAAGTACCTGCTTCTTGGTAAAATAAATATTCACAGAATGTGATGCCAAGTCTCAAGGTGGATTGCATGAATTGCTTTGTCGGAAATCCAACAGAAAGCTGCCGATTTCTAAGTTGTAATTAGGATCACGCTAAGGGATACTTAATAGTGTAGAGATACATGGATAAACAGTTGGCTGCACTAATGCCAATATGTTGCCTCACCACACCCATAATGTTATCATGGACCTTGTGAATCTGTGCATTAAGAAGATGGTGAGCTTGTCAAATACCACAGCAGTTGAACGCAGGTAAAGCACCTGCAATTCAGCCTCGTGGTCATTTAACATCTGTGCTAGTCTTACCTTGCTGTTATTTTCAATGCTTTCATCAGAGTTAAAATAGGACCCGAGGACATTCAGTCCCAGGAGAATTCTCTTGGTGCCCGGCCTGTGGCTTAATCATCTCATGCGGCAGCACTTCAAAATCTTCTTAAATGTCACATTGCAGAATCGTGTAAACTTCCTCTGCCTCACTGCTTTTTTGCCACTGTATTTGATCTATAAGAAGGCACTTCACATCTACATTCAGATAATTTGCTGCCTTAATCTGTACACAAGTGTGCAAGGTGACAGGGATGAACAATTGCATTTATATGAAGATTTACTGGTGTTATCTTTATGAAACTGGAAGTTCTGGAGCCCAAGTTCATGCAGTATTGTTTACTGGTGGTGTATTGGTTAATGTATTTGCATAAAGTTCCTTTGTGGGCTTCTCTAAAATAGTTGTTAACTCATTTATTTTAACTATGTCAAAAGAGCATACAAAGCAACCTCATAAGGACGTGTTAACCAGTGCACTACACAAGAAAGCTAAATGCCACGCTTGCATGTTGCTGTATGGTCGACACTTCTTGGCTACATTGTTGTCCAGGAAAAAAATGTTGTTGAATAGTTTGATACAAAATTGGCACAAAGTAGATTGGCCCAAAGTAAATTGGCCCAAAGTAGCTCCAATTGTGAGATAGTCCCTTGCAGTTTCGTAAAGAAGTGACAATTTGGTAAGAAGTGGACAATGTTGCTCCCTGCAGCATCTTGTGCAGCCATTCCTTCTTCTTCTTAGGCAGTCCCTCGGAACCGAGGATGACTTGCTTCCACATTAAAAATGAGTTCTCAGGTGACTGATGAGTCCAATGCGGGACCTACAGTCTCTCTCACAGGTGGGGCAGATGGCGGTTGAAGGGGCGGGTGGGTGCGCTCCTTCCGCTGTTTGCGCTTGGCTTCCGCTTGCTCCCGGTGAAGGGACTCGAGGTGTTCGGCGCCTTCTCGGATGCTTCTTCTCCACTTTGTGCGGTCTTGGGCCAGGCATTCAGCCAACCATTCATGGACATTAGACTCTCTACTGCAGATAGTACAAACACTGATCTTTTGGAAGGTCTACCCAACACAGAATACGTTATATGAACAGAAAATGCTGGAAGTACTCACCAGGTCAGTCAGCATCTGTGTAGAGAGAAACAGAGTTAACGTTTCAGGTCGATGACCTTTCGTCAGAACAAAATACATTTCCAGCATTTTCTGTTTTTATTTCAGATTTCCAGCATCCACAGTATTTTGCTTTTGTATACTTTATATGAAACTCATTTTCCTTGCTGCAATAGTAATTAATCTTCTTTAGTGAGAAAGACATGTCTCTCCAAATGACTTAACACTTTATTTTTTAATTACTTTACCTGGGTGTTGTTTTCAATCTTTTCAGTAATAAGCATGAAGAGTTTTCTGTGTTACTTTTTAAAACCTTTTTCTCAGTTTCTGTCTTAGATTTTCCCCCTTCACTTTCAGATAATGTATTTTTCTTGTTCCTTTTTTGAGTTCTGGTTCATAAACTGTCTTATGGTACCCTAGTTCCCTTGGAAACTCTAGGGGTGAAATTGGGTGTCTTTGCGCCTCCCGTTAGTGCCCTCGGGGGGTGTTAATGGGGCACAAATGGCTTTGCGACCGGGCGCGGCACTGACATTGACTCCCGCCATATTCGGCAGGAGTTTTGTGGCGGCGCTACGACATTGCGCCCCGATCTCCTTGGCCCGGAGATTGTGACATCATTGGTGTGTGCATC
Source organism: Somniosus microcephalus (assembly GCF_052327205.1). Taxonomy (NCBI): domain Eukaryota; kingdom Metazoa; phylum Chordata; class Chondrichthyes; order Squaliformes; family Somniosidae; genus Somniosus; species Somniosus microcephalus. The sequence goes on from NC_141000.1 coordinate 82,499,810, forward strand.
GCCCGCTAGTGCCCAGGACCTGCAATTGACTTCCACTCCCTGCAGCAGCGCCGGTCGAAAACACCGACAGCTGCAGGAGGCGTGCATCGGGTGGCTGGCCGCTTCAGGGGCAATGATTAAAGGCGAAGTGGCCAAGGTAAGTGGAAAAAGAACTTACCTTTCCTGTTCTAGCTTTTTTCCACGGGCTCCTGCCCGCGATCGCTCAGCCCAGCACTCTGCTTGAGTGCCGGACTGATCGCGTGGGATCACGGCTGCCTTGGTGGTCCAGGTAGGTACTTTTTAAATTGCAGAGCCTACAGTGATGGACCTTCCCTTTAAGGGAGGGAAGGAGATTTGAACACGGCGGCGCTGCACGGCCCAGTGTGCAGCACTGCTGAAGTCTCTGCCCTGCTCTCTGACGTTAGCACCCTAAGAAGGAAGTGTGTAGCGTTTGATTTAGCACTCCACTTCCCTCTTGGGGCACTAAAACTCAATTTCACGGTCGCCGGCGCTAATTAGTGCCAGGCGCTAAAGTTAGCACCCCAAGACGGTCGATACCGAATTTTTCCCCATGCAATAAAAAGCTCAGATGTTATCTGGTTCAAGCCTCAAATTTCATTTAGTTACAACTTCAGATGTTCCCTGGTTAAAACTTGAGAACCAAGCTCTGGCTTGGGGAATTTATCCAGTGAGTACCTAGATCGTAGAGACCAGGAAGGTGCCAGGTTCTATCCATGGTCTAAGCTGATCTCAGCTGAAACAACAGTGGGCATGCTACAATTGGTCTCAGAGATAGACGAATGAGCTGGGGTTCCTGCTCCGAACCGTTATCTGGTGATCACTGCTGGATTGTGCACATTAGGTAACAACAGAATTACACTTAGATCTGCTGCCTTTGCAGTTGCATAGCCTGCTAACACTTAATGCAGAGGTTCAGATGGTTATTTGCCTGCCTAATGGTGACACAATGGCAAACTGGCAGATTGCTTGAAGCAGCTTCAACTTTCTCCATTACACCATGCCTCACTTTTGTGCTGTCCAGTCAACAGCAGCCAGCGGTAAGTAATGGGAGATTGTCTAGTCAATAAAAAATATTTTGAAAATGACTCACAGTTTACTTTCATGCTGTGTAGTTAATTGGAACCATGACAAAAGCAAGCAGCAATTCATGGGTGCACCAGTAACATCAAAGTCAGCAGAACATAGACAACAGCCTCCCTCGTTCTGACAATGCTGGGCTGTGTAACCTCTGCAACTGAGCAAGCAACACTTGTTCTCAGGCCTCCACCTGTGCCATGCTTAAGGCAGCTGCTAGGAGACACGATAAAGCAACCTTTCAAGAGTCGCTCCCTCTCTGATTTTCACTTCTTCCTAAGCACTGGGCCTCATCACACCACATCCCCACAGCCCAACTGAGTTTAGAAACTCAGTGAAATGGGGGATTAAAACTGTATCCACCCACTACTGTACCATCAGTCACTGGCTCCCCAACATCTGCACCACCTCAGTGCCTGGCTTAAATCTAAACCAATTATCCCTTGAACTGCTAGTTTATCTTCAGTTTGGATGTGTTCATTCATTTAGTTCCAGCCTGGAGAGTCAGTCAGCCTGAGCTCGAGATCCACCCAAAACCATCAACGTAATTTCCTGATCATCTAACAGGAGGCTCGATTCAACCAGCCTTACCCGGGATGATGTCAATATTTCCAGATTCCTTCGGCCCCTCCCTCCAAACGTACACATGCACTGCCTGCCAACTGAGTCAAGTGTGAGTACAAGTGACAGGCAGCAGTGGGACTTAGATTGAGAACCAACTGGGAGGCAACCTTAACTACTTGAGATATTTACACTACTTTATATAATTGGCTGCAGAGGAGCAGGAAGTGCTCATTTGTTTTGGCTCTAGGATCTAAATTCAAATCCAACCCAGACAAAAATCCTGAAAACAATCCTCTTTCTGATGACCTATGAAGGTCCTAAGCAAAATTAATTTAAGCAGCATGAACCCAGTTCCCAATAGAACGAAATTCATAGTACAAAATTGCACTAGGTGGATTAACTCCATAAGAAAGATTACTCAGTGGCCGCAAAATTTGGCTCCGTAGTCTTATGTTCATTAATAAATAGACATTCTTATTATGAACACAGCTAGCTTTTGCTAGTTACTTTATTGAGCACATGTGGACTAGGTACAGTATCTGTAGAGGCTTCTGTAGTGTATGTACCTTTAAGAGGAACTATGTTTTTGAAGCCCCTGTATACTGTAGTACCAGTGGTGACCACTCGGGTATATAAGCCTGTGTAGCGTCTTGTGTTGTTAGTTCACCTCCAGACTTTGTTCAGTAAACACTTGTTAAATCAACTCCTGCATTCCGTGTCTCCATTAACACACGGATCTAACAGTGGCGACGAGTTAGAAATGAACTTACCTGCAATTCGGCAGCACCTCAAGGGGATTGATTCCTCAGACGAAGGTCGAAGCCAGAAGCAAGAGAAAAAAAAAAATAACTCAAAGAAACTCGAAAACGAGGGCCAGGCTTGGTCTCCAGTCTGTGGTTTCCCCAGCTAAACGGGCTGGTGGCAGGTAGTGCACTGATCCTTCCTGGGCTGCGGCGGGCTACAGCTCGATCGGGTGGCTCTGCAATTGGGCCGGGCAACGAGTCGGGAAGCAGAAGCAAAGAGAGAGAGAGGGTGGAGCACTCAGGGCGTGGCCGGCGTTCGGAACGAGCAGAGGGAGGGGAAAGTCCCAGAGGGTCCGCTCCACAACGGGAACGGTTCTTCAACTACGGAGAGAATATTGAAGCGATATATAAAAAAAATATAGAAATACCGCGAAAAGCTGCAGGTCGCAACGGGAACCATGGAGAACAGCGTTGGCAGCAGCAGCAGCAGCGGGAAAGCACGGGAGGCGCCATCTTAACTCGGCGGGGAAGAAAGAAAAGCGCGGAAGCGCCATTTTAGATTTTCAAGATGCCGAAGACTGGCAATATTACTGCTTTCGATAGTGATATAGAAGATTGGACCACATATGTGGAAAGAGTGGAGGTATATTGCAAGGCGAATGAGGTAGCGGATGATAAAAAGGCATCGGTACTTCTAAATCTGATGGGCGCAAGGACATACGGGCTGTTACGAAACTTGATCACTCCAGCCAAACCGACGGACAAGAATTTTAAGGAGATTGTTGATACCTTACAGGAGCACTTAAACCCAAGACCGCTGCTGATAGCGGAACGATTCAAATTCTTCAGGAGGAATCAGCACAAGAATGAAAGTAACGCTGATTACCTCACCGAATTACGAAAGCTGTCAAAGCACTGCCAATTCGGTGCAGGACTGGCAGATTCTCCATGAGACAAATTCGTCTGCGGTCTCCTAAGCGAAGGAACACAAAAAAGACTACTTTCTGAGAAAGATTTGACACTGGACAAGACTTTCAGTGTGGCTGTATCATACGAAGCAGCAGCAAGAGGAGCTGCAGAGATACAGCAAAAGCCACAGGACTTCGGCACCCATGAAATGACACGGGGTTTCGAGAGATGTTATCGTTGCGGCAGGTCCACCCATGACCAGAAGGACTGCTGGTTCAAGGACAAAGCATGCAGGCAATGCGGAAAGATGGGACACATTGCACGTGTATGCAGATCTGGAAAGAAATCCGCTGACAGTAAAAAGGTCAATAAGGAAAAGTACAGAAAGGTACAAATGATGACGGACAGTAGCTCCGAAGACCAGAAGAGCGATAGCGACTCCGGAAACAAGAGACTAAGCTGTCTCAAATTACATAATGTAATTGCCAAAGAAGATTACCAGACCATTTGGGTTACCCTCACGATAGCGGGGTCCCCAGTCAAAATGGAGCTAGATACAGGATCAGCTCTGACCATCATGAGTCGACGGGATTACGAGCGGCTATTTCCGCATATACCTTTGAAAGACACATCCATTGTCTTGAAGACATATACGGGGCAGAAAGTATACCCCAGAGGGAAAATAAGGGTGCCTGTTGTATACAACAGTAAGGAAATACAGAAGTTGTATTTATACATTCTGCAAGATGGTGGTCCACCGTTGTTGTGAATTCAGGCACTGACGGTGACGAGTGAGAAAAAAAATGATGATGACGTCATACCTGGATGATTAAAAGAAATCTTGGCTAACGCCAAAGAAGTGTTTCAACAGGAACTAGTAACCCTGAAAGGCACCACCGCCTCAAAAGAAGTGGAAGATGCGGCAATTCCCAAGTTTTTTTAAGGCAAGGCCGGTGCCATACGCAATTCGTCCAGCCGTCGAGGCAGAGCTGGAGAATTTGGAAAAAGCAGGCGTGCTATCCAAGGTAGATTGGAGCGAGTGGGCAACACCCATCGTCCCGGTCATGAAGAAAACATTGAATAATGATAAATATGAAGAACAGAGAAAAGTTTGCATCTGTGGGGACTTCAAGGTGACTGTAAACCCGGTTCTTCACACGATACAGTATCCTCTTCCGAGGATAGAAGATATTTTCGCCTCACTATCCGGAGGGAAACGTTTCACCAAAATTGACTTGGCACAGGCATATCTACAGATGGAGGTTGAGGAGGCCTCTAAAAAGTATCTCACGATAAACACACACAAAGGCCTGTACCAGTACAGTCGACTGGTTTTCGGAGTGGCATCAACTCCAGCTATCTGGCAAAGAGCTATGGAGCAAGTCCTGCAAGGGATTCCGGGGACTCAATGCTACCTAGACGACATCCTTGTAACAGGAGAAAATGACAACGAGCACCTTGCCAACTTGGAGCAGGTGCTCATGAGGCTGAGAGAACGGGGCCTATGAGCAAATCGCCCCAAGTGCGAATTTTTCCAGAAACAAATATCATATTGTGGCCATGTCATTAACGAAGAAGGGTTGCATAAGTCACCTGAAAAATTTGAAGCGGTCGTAAAGGCCCCAGCGCCTGAAAATGTCTCACAATTAAGGTCGTTCCTGGGATTAGTAAATTACTATCATAAATTTTTACCAAACTTGTCGACGGTTCTGCACCCGCTTAACGCACTGCTACAAACGGGAGTAGTTTGGAAATGGAGCGAAGACTGTAAACGTGCCTTCCATAAATGCAAAGGCTTAATCACGTCCAGGGAAGCGTTGGCTCATTACAACCCATCACTGCCAATCAGACTGGCGTGCGATGCATCCCCTTACGGCGTGGGAGCGGTATTATCGCATAGATTCCCTGATGGCTCGGAGCGGCCGATAGCTTTTGCGTCACGCTCATTAAACTCAGCTGAGCGTAACAATGCCCAGATCGACAGGGAGGCACTCAGCCTGGTGTGGGGGGTGAAGAAATTCAACCATTACCTACACGGACAAAAATTTACCTTGTTGACTGACCATCAACCCCTCATCTCCATATTCAACCCTAAAAAGGGCATTCCCATTATGACAGCGCAAAGGCTACAGAGGTGGTCCCTTTTCCTAGGAGCACACCAATATGACATAGAGTACAAAGGAACAAAACAGCATGGGAATGCTGATGGGTTATCGCGCCTACCGTTGCCAACGGTGGAAGGGGCGCCTACAGTGGACCCAGTGGAGATATTCCACTCGACCATAGTGGAATGTCTACCGGTGACAAATTCTACCATTGAAAAGGAAACGCGAAATGACCCGACTCTCTCACGAGTCTACGATTTAATGGTGAAGGGATGGCCAGCACATGGCGAACCACTGTTGCCAGCATTCTCGCAAAGAAGAGAACAGCTGTCAGTGTGCCGAGGAACCTTGATGTGTGGATCCAGAGTGGTGATTCCACCCAAACTCAAGGATAGAGTGCTAAAGGAGCTTCACGAGGGGCATCTGGGTGGAGTGAAAATGAAGAGCTTAGCCAGAGCATTTGTGTGGTGGCCAGGTATCGAAGGAGACATCGAAGAAATGACCAAGAGCTGTCTAGGATGCCAGAAGGTCCAAAGCGCCCCACCACAAGCCCCTCTACATCCATGGGAGTGGCCCTCATCTCCATGGCAAAGGGTACATATCGACTTTGCTGGTCCATTTATGGACTCAATAATCGCGGTGGATGCACACTCCAAGTGGCCGGAGGTAATAAAGATGTCCTCCACCACCACGGAAAAAACCATCACAGTATTAAAGACCATATTCGCCAGGAATGGGCTGCCTGAACAGATCTGTTCTGATAATGGACCGCAATTTGTATCCGAAGAATTCAGGAAGTTCTTAAAAAACAATGGGGTTAAGCACTACACGTCCGCCCCATACCATCCCACCACCAATGGATTGGCTGAAAGGTTTGTCCAGACCTTCAAGAAGGCCATAAAGGCCATGGGTAATGAAGACATAAATCTACAACATAAGGTAGATAACTTCTTGTTTGCGTACAGGAATGCAACACATGTGGTTACAAACCAAATCCCCGCCATGATGTTTTTCAATAGAAGACTAAGATGCCGGCTGGATTTGGTCAAGCCAAACGTCAGAAGGGACGTAGAGAACCAGCAATTTCAAAGCATGAATGAAAGGCCAACTAGAACCTTCCAGATAGGTCAACCAGTTTTGGCCCGGGACTACCGTACCGAGAAATGGCAGCCTGGAACTATTTGCACACGACTAGGACCGCTGATGTATACCGTGGACATTGGAGAAAGCATAATAAGGCACCATGCTGACCAGATCATAGAGTCATCCGAAAAAGGACAACCTACACCGCAACTCTATACGCCTAGTGATGAAGCAGAGATACCCATAGTATCTACCTCCGATCCGGTGATACTGGAACCAGATGAACCCGACACTGGCATTGAAGCTGAATCGACCTTGCCAAAAGAACCTACTACACCACCGAGGCGTTATCCGGACCGAGTCAGGAAGCCTCCAGAGAGACTGAATTTGTAATTGATTAACTTCAGCAAATGTGTATATTATTGTTCTTGTAAAAATGTTATGTACTATTTATCTAAAAGGGGAGTAATTGTAGTGTATGTACCTTTAAGAGGAACTATGTTTTTGAAGCCCCTCTATACTGTAGTACCAGTAGTGACCACTCGGGTATATAAGCCTGTGTAGCGTCTTGTGTTGTTAGTTCACCTCCAGACTTTGTTCAGTAAACACTTGTTAAATCAACTCCTGCATTCCGTGTCTCCATTAACACACGGATCTAACAGCTTCCATCTTGACTGTTGCCTTGTGGGTAGCCTAGTGCCTCATGGGTAATGTCGTCTTAATATATATACAGCTGGGTAGTGTAATCTTATACATACAGCTATATACTGCTCTACAGCTCCACCTAGTGTCCACTATAGAACGACATGTTATTGATCATTACATCCCCCTTTCTTTGAGGTTTAACAAAATCAATATCAATCAACTTTCAAGAAAACAATAAAGATAATATCAGTAACACTTTTGTTAGTGCTCTATAAACATAAACATTTTCAAAACAGTCAACACATTTTCAAAGCTTTACATTGTACTCAAAGATTAAGTGTATCAGGCTCTTTTACTTCACGTGTGGATCTTCTCAACATGGGTAAGTCTGATGAGTCTTCATGAGATTGTTCTGGCGGTGAATGACAAGATGCAGTTGCAGCATTGTCATCAATCTGGTCTTGAATAGTCTTTTGTGTTTTTAGGAGGGAACGGCGGTTCCTCCTGAGAATCTGTCCTTCCTCAGTTCTAACAGTGTATGACCTTGGTCCTACTTCCTCAAGAACTGTAGCTTTCCTGTTCCATGCATCTGGATCCTCAATCCTGACAACATCATCCCTTGTCAATGGTTTTAGAGTTTTGGATGACTTGTCATAGTATGATTTCTGTTTCAGCTTTAACAGTTGAAGTCTCTGTCTCAGTTCCTCACTTTGCTGTTCTCTTGCACAGCAGGGTAGCGTGGTGCGCAACTTGCGACCCATTAGTAGTTCAGCAGGTGAAGAACCACAGTCTAAAGGTGAGGCTCGGTAGCTCAGCAGGGCGAGATAAGGATCAGACTTGCTTTCTGTCGCTTTCTTCAGTAGCTGCTTGAGAACTTGAACACCTTTCTCTGCCTTACCATTTGACTGAGCATACAAAGGACTGGATGTGATGTGCTGAAAGTCATAATGTGCTGCAAACTGTTGCCACTCCTTACAGTTGAAGCACGGACCATTGTCGCTAACGGCAATCCTGGGAATTCCATGTCTGGCGAAGATGGATTTCACATGCATTATGACACTGCTTGCTGTGGTGCTTGAGAGCAGCGCCATCTCAGGATAGTTAGAATAGTAGTCAATCACTATTAGATAGTCTTTACCATTTAAACGAAAAAGGTCCATACCAACCTTTTGCCATGCTGCTGTTGGTATGTCAGCTACTATCATTGGTTCCTTTGCTTGTTTGTTTTGGTGTTTCTGACATGTCTCACATTTGCCTATCATGTTCTCAATGTCCTTATTTATGCCAGGCCAATAAACAGTGTCTCTTGTTCTCAATTTGCATTTTTCAATTCCGAGGTGTCCCTCATGAATCCTTTTGAGCATGTCTTGACGTAGAGCCCGTGGAATGACTATTCTGTTCTGTTTTAGTAATAGTCCACTTGCGACACTCAATTCTGACCTTATGTGAAAATATTTTGGACAGGAACCTTTTGGCCAACCATGATGAATGTTCTCTATTACTGTTTGTAATATTGTATCTTTTACTGTTTCTTCTGCTATTTGCTTTGATTTTGTGTCTGACATGGGCAGCGCAGCAGTGACCATACTCACATGAACATCCACGTCTTCTTCAGTAGAGCTCACATGACTCATTGTGGGTGCTCGGGATAGTGCATCTGCTAACACTATGTATTTGCCTGGTGTGTAGATCAGTTCAAAGTCATATCTTTGCAGCTTCATCATGAGTCGTTGAATCCTTGGAGACATCTCATTCAGGTTTTTTTTTATGATGGCAACCAGAGGGCTGTGGTCTGTCTCAACTGTGAAGGTGGGAAGTCCATATATGTAGCCATGAAACTTTTCTAGTCCAACTACCAAGCCTAGGCATTCCTTTTCAATCTGGGCGTATCGACACTCAGTATCAATCATAGACCTGGAGGCATAGGCAACAGGCTTCCAATCTTCACCCTCTGCTTGTAGCAAGACCACACCTCGGCCATCTTTTGATGCATCCGTTGACACTTTGATTCTTTTTGTTGGGTCAAAGAAGGTGAGTACAGGTGTGGTTGTCAGCAATGTTTTGAGGTTTATCCACTCTTGTTCATGTCTTTCTGTCCATGCGAACTCATTTGTTTTATGTAGCAGGTCTCGCAGACAGGCTGTCTTGGCTGACAAGTTAGAAATGAACTTTCCAATGAAGTTTATCATCCCCATGATGCATAGCATTCCTTTTTTGTCAGTGGGTCGGGGCATTTTGAGTATGGCGTTTACTTTTTCCATATCTGGCTCTATTCCTTTACCAGATAGATTATCTCCTAGGAAAGTGACTTCCTGGACGCCAAAATGACACTTGGCTTTGTTGAGCTTCAGTCCATTCCGGCGTATGCTCTGTAGCACTTTAGTCAGTCTCTCATTGTGTTCTTTCAGTGTGGAGCCCCAGATGATGATGTCATCAACATAGACCCGAACTCCTTCCAGACCTTCAATTATGTGTTCCATCGCTCTATGAAAGATTTCAGATGCAGATATTATCCCGAAAGGCATTCTGAGGAAACAATACCTGCCAAATGGTGTGTTGAAGGTACAGTATTTGGTGCTCTCTTCATCCAGTTTTAGTTGCCAAAATCCTTGTGAGGCATCGAGCTTTGTAAAGTATCTGGCACCTGACATTTCACTGGTGATTTCTTCTCGCTTGGGAATCTGGTAGTGTTCATGTTTTATGTTTGCATTTAAGTCCTTTGGATCCATGCATATTCTTAGATCATTGTTCTTTTTCTTTACACATACCATGGAGTTAACCCAGTCTGTTGGCTCTTCGACTTTCCTGATGACTCCTAGGCCTAGAAATTCAGTAAGGCCCCGCCAGCTGGCTAGCGCCCAAAAGTTAGCGCTGTGCGCGGAGCCAGTTGCGCCTGTCAGATATTCAGTTTTTGCGCCCCAAGTCGGAACCGGGCGCTATTCCAGGGTGTGCCCGCCCCCGCTTGGGGCGCTGAAACTGAATTTCAGCGCTGTAGGTGCCGCTGCGCCACCCCCTGCGGAGCGGCAGGCTGCGGTACTGCAGGCCTCCTCCTTCTCTTAAGGGGGAGGTGCCTGCAACGGGGAGCTTGCCGCTTGATAGTGCCGGCAAATGAGCCTGGCACCACGGAGAAGTGCTGGGCTCGCGGAAAGCAGCCGGCAATGCTGCGGGGGGGGGGGGGTGGAGGAGGCCGGGGAAGGAGGTGCGGCCAGGTGGCCGCCGAAAAAGCGGCCGGCCGCACCTCCGCCTTAACTAGCGCCACTAAGGCTGCAGCACGGCCCGGTCTTCAGAACGTTGTTTGCGGCCGCTGCGGAAGAGGCGGCCGCAACTAAATATGGGGGTCGGGCCGGTAGCGGGGCGGAACCGGGGCACTGCGCACACCGATGACGTCATCGGTACCGGCGCAGCGCTACCGGCTACCACCGCCATTACCGCAGCGCTGAATATCAGCGCAAACTCCTCTACTGGTGCAGAAGCCCTCTTTGGGTGGTAACTGGTCGCACACGCAACTGAATTTCTAGCCCCTAGTGTGGTCATTCTGTCCAGTTCATTCTTGAGCCGGTCACGCAGGGGTGCTGAAACTCTTCGTGGAGCATGTACCACTGGCTGAGCATTCTGCTTTAGCTGGATCTTGTAAGTGAATGGTAGAACTCCAAATCCTTTGAACACATCCTGGAAATTATTCACTACAGAATCCATCGAGTCATCTGGTCTGCTTATGGCACAGTTTATACGGTAGACTCTTTTGACCAGTTCTAAGTCCTCACAAGCTTTGTCACCAAGTAGTGAATCAAGCCTTTCAGCCACAACAGAAAACATGAGATGATGCACTTTGTCTTTGACTGTCACTTTAAGTCTGCATGCACCTAAACTATCTATTTTCTGTCCATTATAGTCCTTCAGTAGTACTGACTTTTTCTGTATTTTGGGCTTTTCTTTCATATTGTTAATATCACTCATACTGATTAAGTTTGCTTTTGCCCCAGTGTCTAGTTTCAAGGTAACTAATGCTCCATTTACCTGCAGTGGGATCATCCATTTGTCCTCTTTTACTGCATTAACTTTATGTTCAGCATTGTCCATTTCTGAGGGCTGCACATTTTCTGTATCCTTTTTGATATTGTCACATGACACCATTCCTACAAAAAATGTCTCACTTAAATCAGTGTCCTCAATTACATTAACTCGTTGCCCTTTCTTAGTTTGTACTTTTGAAAAGCATTGTTTGGCAAAGTGATTCTTTCCATTACACTTTGTGCACATTTTTCCAAACGCTGGGCGTTGTCTTAACTGGTGTTTGTAACCACAGCATTTACAATTAAAAATGTCATCCTCCGATTGCTTTTCAGTTCTGTTCTGCCCATGTTTCTTCCCCTTATAGGACACAGCACCGACAGCAGCATTATCACTCATTACAATCGCATCATTATTGATTTCACTGAAAGTCTTTGCGTGCTTTCGAGCTAGCTCGCTGGCTTGGCATATTTTCACCGCATTTACCAAATTTAGTTCGGTTTCTCTCAACAGATGTTCCCTGACTTTTTTATCATGAATACCAAACACAATCTGGTCACAAATCATGGATGCTTTGAGCTCAGAGAAATTACATGTCTGTGCTTTCAGTTTCAGATCAGTTATAAAGCTATCAAAAGTCTCATTTTGCTGCTGTGTCTGAGAACAGAAGATGTATCTTTCATAGGTCTCATTCTTTTTGGGAGAGCAATGTGCATCAAATTTTTTTAGCACATCTTCTAATTTTTCTCTGTTCTCCTCTGGATTAAATACAAATGTATTAAATACCTCTATTGCCTGTGGGCCTGCAACCGTAAGCAGCAACACTATCTTCCTTGCGTCTGGCTTCGTACCGAATCCGATGGCTGCAATGTAGAGTTCGAATTGTTGTTTAAAAGTCTGCCAATTGTAGTCGATTTTTTTCTGTGAGTTTCAAACGCTCTGGTGGCTCCAAATTCTCCATGTCGCTTTTCACAATTTTTAGCAGATCTTCACCATCCTGGTACCATCTTATGTTCATTAATAAATAAACATTCTTATTATGAACACAGCTAGCTTTTGCTAGTTACTTTATTGAGCACATGTGGACTAGGTACAGTATCTGTAGAGGCTTCCATCTTGACTGTTGCCTTGTGGGTAGCCTAGTGCCTCATGGGTAATGTAGTCTTAATATATATACAGCTGGGTAGTGTAGTCTTATACAGACAGCTATATACAGCTCTACACAGCTCTACGGCTCCACCTAGTGTCCACCATAGAATGACATGTTATTGATCATTACATGTAGTGCCCATTGTTTGGGCGCTACGGATGGCGTTTTGGTTCCAAAATGGTGTCTACGACGTGTGTGCACACTTCTGGTGCAGGTCACGCTAGATGTCATCTGGGTAGGGTGTTAGCACGGGCACAGAGAGCGTGCGCCAGAAGTATGCAGAGTAGGCAGATCGTGACGTCAATCAGTGTGCAACGCTGACTTGATGCCAGCGCTGCCATTTTGGAGCTCAGCGCTCCAGCTAACGCCCTCTCTTAAGCTCACACAGCTGAAAACACATTCAGCAGCAGAAAGGACCCCCCACCAGCACTATTTAAAGGGATCATCAACTACTTGCAGGTTGGTTGCTGATTGATATCTACTGGCTGTTGTTGAGTTTGTAGAAGTGTTTGGTGGTTTGTACAGCTATTTCAAATTGCTAACGTCTATAGGGAGTGGTATGGCAGGTGCTGAAGGACTTTGTCCTGACGTTTAGGATTCTGCACAGACCACTTGCTCCAAGACATGGGCCTACAGCATGACAGGGAGAATGAGCAGAGGTGACATACAGCAGGACAATCTGCAGGAAGAGGGAGGAGGAGGAGGAGAAGGGCTCTCAGCAGGAGGCCATATTCGCCCAGGGTATTCAGGGAGCAATATTCCTACCTGAACCTCAGCGAGGAACAGTGTATGAGACTTCTGTGCTTCATCAAGGTGGTCCTCACTGAAATGTGCCACCTGCTGCAGCCACAACGGCAACCTCAGAGCAGGGCGAGGACCATTTTGCCAGTGGTTGTGAAGATCATGGTAGCCATGAAGTTTTATGCGTTGGGCTCCTTCCAGGCTGGAGCAGGAGATATTTGCAGCATTTCCAGTTTGCTGTGCACTGTTGCATAAGGGAGGTAACTGAGACTCTGGGCGGAACCTAGAAACATAGAAGATAGGAGCCTGCTTCGCCATTTAATGAGATCGTGGCTGATCATCTAAATTCAGTACCCTGTCCCTGCTTTCTCCCCATATCCCTTGATCCCTTTAGCCTTAAGAACTATATCTAACTCCTTCTTGAATATATTTAATGAATTGGCCTCCACTGCCTTCCGTGGTAGAGAATTCCACAGGTTCACCACTCTTTGGGTGAAGAAATTCCTCCTCATCTCTGTCCTAAATGGCTTACCCCTTATCCTTAGACTGTGACCCCTGGTTCTGGACTCCCTCGCCATCGGGAACATCCTTCCTGCATCTAGTCTGTCTAGTCCTGTTAGAATTTTATAAGTTTCAATGAGATCCCCTCTCATTCTTCTAAACTCCAGTGAATATAAGCCCAATCGACCCAATCTCTCCTCATACGTCAATCCTACCATCCCAGGTATCAGTCTGGTGAATCTTCGCTGCACTCCCTCCATGGCAAGAACATCCTTCCTCAGATAAGGTGACCAAAACTGCACACAATACTCAAGGTATGGTCTCACCAAGGCCCTATACAACTGCAGCAAGACATCCTTGCTCCTATACTCAAATCCTCTCGCTATGAAGGCCAACATACCATTTGCCTTCTTAACCACCTGCTGCACCTGCATGCTTACCTTCAGCGACTGGTGCACAAGGACACCCAGGTCTCGTTGCACGTCCCCTTCTCCCAATCTATTGCCATTCAGATAATAATCTGCCTTCCTGTTTTTGCCATCAAAGTGGATAACTTCGCATTTATCCACATTATACTGCATCTGCCATGCATCTGCCCAATCACCCAACCTGTCCAAATCATACTGGAGTTTCTCTGCATCCTCCTCACAGCACACACGCCCACCCAGCTTTGTGTCATCTGCAAACTTGGAGATATTACATCTAGTTTCCTCATCTAGATCATTAATATAGATTGTGAATAGCTGGGGTCCTAGCACCGATCCCTGCGGTACCTCACTAGTCACTGCCTGCCACTCGGAAAAACACCCATTTATTCCAACTCTTTGCTTCCTGTTTGCCAACCAGTTCTCTATTACCTTACCTGGAAGGCCGAGTTCAAGGCGGGACTGCTGGTTTTCAGGTTCCAGTCCCGCCCCCAGCAACGTCTGACGTGCTGATGCTATTTTCTCCTGATTGGCCTTGTTAAGCTCGCCCCGTGGGCTTGCCGGGCAATTAAGGGAAAGCCAGTGTCAGATGACATCAGTTAATGACGCTTCATCTGCCGGTTTTCTTAAAGGCGTATGCACCACACTTGTTTGACAGATGATTTGACAGTATTTGACAGCATTGAGGTGCTGTCAAACACTGACAATCACTGTCCAAAGGTGAGCCCTTGTACCCAGGCTCTCCAATTACCCTCTCCTTAGGATAAAACAGATGGCAGCTGAAGCTGAGATTGCAGAAGCCATCTGTCACTTCTCCCGATGAGATGAGTCTACACAAACACTTCACAGCTTGTCACCTGCAGAAACATCTAAACACATTAAACATTACTTTCATAACTTTTCCTTACCTCTGACACTCACCAGTGAACAATTGAATCCTTTAAACCACTTCTGCAGCCGTCATATATACACAAAAATTACAGTAGACCTACATCACACCTCACTTACCCTGGTGGGGTTCCCCAATGTCAGGAAGCCCACAGCAGCAGTGGAAAAATGGGAAAAAGCCTCTTAACTGCCTGTTAACCAACTGTTAACAGGCAGTTAAGTGGCTGTAATCCTCTTCCCGCCTCTAAGAGTCGGGACCCTGCGCAAATTGGGGACCTGACTCCCAGGAAGATTGATTGGAGGCGGGTTGGGAGTGGGTTTGGGACTCGCTCCCATTTTTGGGTTTTTTCCCAGCAGTCCCACCTCCTCAGGGCTGGTAAAATCCAGCCCTCTGTATTTCAAGAGAGCTGAATACATTTCCTTCTCTCTGGCCAGAGAGCAGTAGGCAGAGCGAGCACGTGGTTTCACGAGGATTGCAGGCTTCCCCATGGTGCAGGGTGCCATTGACTGCACGCACGTCACTTTGTGGACGCCGTATGTAAACTCTGAGATGTACCACACCCACAATGTCCAGCTGGTGTGCAGCCATACTCAGCGCATCATGCGGGTCAATGCCCGATATCCTGGCAGCAGTCGTGATGCCTTCATTCTGTGGCAGTCCGCTATCCCATCTGCATTTCAGAAACCACGACAAACCAGAGGCTGGCTACTGGGAGACAAGGGCTATCAGTTAACAACATGGCTCATGACTCCGGTGCACAACCCATGCACACATGGCCAGCATTCATACAATGAAAGTCATGGTATGACTGACATGAAATATAATTGAGCAGACCATTGGCATGCTGAAGGAATGCTTCCGGTGTGGAGGAGACCTGCAGTACTCGGCAGAGTGAGTGTGGAGATCTGTGGTGGTCTGCTGTGTGCTGCACAACTTCGCCATTATGAGGGCACAGCCCTTGCCACCAGCCATACGGCAACCAGCTGAGGAGCAGGAGGAGGAGGAGGAGGAAGAAGAGGACGAGGAATAGAAAGAGGAGGAAGTGAGGAGGCAACCTAGATAGCCCTTTTCTGGCCGGGCCGTCCATGACTGACTCATCGGCTGCGATACCAGTAAAGGCAACCCCAATTGCACATTCATCAACAGTCCTACACAATCCTTCCCTGTCACTGATCATCACAGCGTCCGCTTGGCTACAATGCAAAAAAAAAAGCCAGCACAAAATAAACATTCCAAACCAAATTTATAACTTAAATCATACTATATTCCATTCAAACGTAAACTAATCACCCTTGTGCACTCTCTTAGTGCCTGTCTTCTGTGTGCCTTTGACTGTCCTAGTGCTCCTGCGTAGTGCTACCCCAGTGGCTGCAACATGGTTGGTGGAAGGCTGCTGACATTCAGTGGAGGAGACAACAGATGGCCTGGGAGGACGACCTCAAGCAGCTCTAGGCGGAAGCAACGGCTGCGGGTTCATTGTGCATCGCGATCCCTGCGCCTGTTTTCGGGGGCTATTGAATTTAGACGTTAGGCAGCATCTGTGGAGAGAGAAACACAATTAACGTTTCAGGTCGATGACCTTTCATCAGAAAGATTATAGCATTGGAGGAAATTGAAATTTCACACTAATGCAGTAATGATGTTCTTCAGGGAGAAATACGTATTCGTATTTTATTGAGTTTGGTTTCAGACATGAAAAAGACCAATTGAATGAGATAAGTCAGTGGAGACAAGATCCTGAGGCCACCAATGAAACAGGCAAATATTCCCCAAGAATTTCATTGAAAATAATGCCCCAATACTAAGATACTTAGACAAACAAAACAATGGACCTCAGAACTCCAGCAGATGCAATGGATACACATAAATCAGTTTGTTTTTAAATGCACTTGTCACATTGTTCCAGCTATCTACACTGAAGAGAAACCTACAGTTATAACGTTGTTTGCTATATTATTGCCAAAATAGCACTGCATCTATGCAGACTAGTAAAATATGCAATATCCATACTTAAAAGAAAAGGCCCATTCTGACCCAGATTCTCCCCAAACAGCCAAGCAACCTAAATGAAGAGAAAACAGATTTCAGGAAGGAAGTTCATGCTCGACAATCCTGATAGGGTTCTTCAAGGAAGTGACAGATACGGTGGATGGGACAATTGCAGTGGATGTGAGACACTTTTTGTTGAGTCTGTGTGTCCCAGTTATGCGTATGATCAATCACTGGACACAGACAACAAGAATAACTTTTAACAGGTCTTTACTATTCGGAGGTCAGGGCTGAACTGCCCAGCAAATCCCTACACAACACTTATATACCGGTGTGGTCACCACCGGTATTACAGTATACAGCAACCAAGAGAAAGTAGTACATCTCTTAAGGTAGTTCTCTTAAGGTGGAACAGGTTACATACACCACAATCCTCCCTTTTTAGCTTAACAGTTATATCCCCATTTAACATAACATAATAACATATATATATATACAACTTCATGCAAAACAGTTCAAAGATTCAGTCTCTGAGCAGGCCTCCTGACTCGAGTTGGATAACGCCTTTCAGGGGTCTCTGATTCTCGTTGCTGGGGTGACTCATCTAGTTGGTCTCTTATGGATTGGACATCATCATCAGGTACATTCACTTCTGAGGTAGATGCTTCAGGTTCACTAACTTCTTCCACGGTTGTCTCTGCCGTAACCATGGGTTCGACCCTTGTTCTCGATTCTACCAGTTGGTCGGCATGACGCCGTATTACATTTTCACCAATATCTACCGTGTACATCAGGGGTCCTTGTCTGGCCCTAATTGTTCCAGATTGCCATTTCTCGTTTTTATAGTCCCTGGCTAACACTGGTTGTCCTATTTCGAAACTCCGAGTGGTCTTGTTATTTATATGCTGGAACTGTTTGTTTTCAACTTCCCTCCGCACATTTGGTTTTAACAAGTCCAACCTGGACCGCAACCTCCTGTTATAGAACATCATGGCAGGACTTTGGTTTGTCACTGCATGAGTGGTGTTTCGATATGCCAGTAGGAATTTGTCCACCTTGTGTTGTAGTGGAATCTGATCTTCGCTCATGGCCTTTACTGCTTTTTTGAACGTTTGTACAAATCTCTCGGCCAACCCGTTTGTAGCCGGATGATATAGGGCAGAGGTATAATGTTTCACCCCATTCTTCTTCGTGAATTTCTGGAATTCTTCTGACACAAACTGCGGTCCGTTGTCTGAACATATTTGTTCTGGCAATCCATTTCTTGCAAATATCGTTCTTAGCACCGTGATCGTCTTTTCCGAGGTAGTGGTAGTCATCTTAATCACTTCTGGCCATTTAGAATGTGCGTCCACCGCAATTAAAAACATGGAGTCCATGAATGGACCAGCAAAGTCAATATGTACACGTTGCCATGGGGTTGAAGGCCATTCCCATGGATGCAGCGGTGCAATCGGAGGTGCATTTTGCACTTTTTGGCACCCTGAACAGCTTTTCGTCAGATCCTCTATCTGTTGGTCGATACCTGGCCACCACACATAAGCCCTAGCAAGGCTTTTCATCTTGACTCCCCCCAGATGACCTTCATGCAGTTCCTTTAGAACTCTCTCTCTTAACTTAGGAGGAGTAATCACCCTTGTTCCATACATCAATGTCCCTTGACAGACGGACAGCTGTTCTCGTCTTGCTGAGAATGCCGGTAACAGTGGATCACCATGTGCTGGCCATCCCTTCACTGTCACTTCGTAGACCCGGGACAGTGTCGGGTTGTTCCTGGTTTCTCTTTCAATACTTGCATTGGTGACTGGTAAACATTCGATGATGGTCGAGTGAAATAACTCAACAGGGTCAACCGTCGGTGCCTCCTCCTCTGTAGGTAGTGGCAGGCGCGACAGCCCATCAGCATTACCATGCTGCTTTGTACCTTTGAATTCAATCTGATATTGATGTGCCCCTAGGAAAAGGGACCATCTCTGGAGTCTCTGTGCTGTCATCACCGAAACACCCTTCTTAAGGTTAAAAATGGATACCAACGGCTGGTGGTCTGTCAGAAGCGTAAACTTTTGGCCCTGCAGGTAATGATTAAACTTCTTTACTCCCCACACAAGGCTGAGAGCCTCCCTATCTATCTGAGCATAGTTGCGCTCAGCGGAGGTCAATGATCTGGATGCGAACGCAACCAGCCTCTCCAGGCCATTTGGCAACTTGTGTGAGAGTACTGCCCCAATACCATATGGAGAAGCATCACAAGCCAAACGAATAGGCAGCGTTGGGTTGAAGTGAGCCAACACTTCCTCTGAGGTGATCAATGCCTTGCTTTTGCAAAAGGCCCTCTTACAGTCCTCGCTCCACTTCCATGGTACTTCCTTCTGCAAAAGAGCGTTCAGCGGGTGCAGCACCGTGGATAAATTTGGCAGAAACTTATGGTAATAGTTAATCAACCCTAGGAACGACCTCAACTGGGATACATTATCCGGAGCGGGAGCCTTCACAACAGCTTCGATCTTGTCAGGAGACTTATGAAGCCCCTCCTGGTCAATGACATGACCACAGTACGAGATCCTCTTCTGAAAGAACTCACATTTCTGGCGATTAACTCGAAGTCCATATTCTTTCAATCTGGTGAGCACCAGTTCCAAATTTGCAAGGTGTTCCTCGTCATCATCTCCTGTAATCAGAATATCGTCCAGGTAACATTGTGTGCCTGGAATTCCCTGTAATACCTGCTCCATGGCCCTCTGCCAAATTGCTGGAGCCGATGCCACTCCAAAAACCAGTCTATTATACCGGTACAAGCCTCTATGCGTGTTGATCGTGAGATACTGGCGTGACTCTTCCTCAACTTCCATCTGTAAGTACGCCTGCGCCAGGTCTATCTTGGTGAAGTGTTTCCCGCCAGACAACGAAGCGAAGATATCCTCAATCCGCGGAAGCGGATACTGCACCGTGTGAAGCACCCGATTAACAGTGATCT
The DNA here is from genome assembly GCF_052327205.1 of Somniosus microcephalus. Lineage (NCBI taxonomy): Eukaryota > Metazoa > Chordata > Chondrichthyes > Squaliformes > Somniosidae > Somniosus > Somniosus microcephalus. The sequence continues at coordinate 82,519,613 of NC_141000.1, forward strand.
TGAAATCTCCACAGATACGAACCTTCCCCGGTTCCCCCGGCTTGTTGCTCGATGAACGCTTCATGACGGGAACAATGGGCGTGGCCCACTCACTCCAGTCTACCTTAGACAGTACTCCTGAACGTTCTAGCCCTTCCAGCTCAGCTTCCACAGCAGGTCGTATCGCATAAGGTACCGGTCTGGCTTTGAAAAATTTTGGGTTTGCATGTTCTTCAACCTTGATGTTTGCCGTAATTCCTCTCAGTGTTCCCAGTCCCTGTTGAAACACCTCTTTAGCATCGTCCAATATTCTGGACAATTGTTTAGGTTTGACATCTTTTTTACCGGAATCTACCGTTAGTGCTTTTAAGGAATGCCAGTCCATATTTATTTTCCTAATCCACTCCCGTCCCAGTAGTGGTGGACCTCCCTCAGGTAGCACATATAAGTCCATTCCTCAGCTTTCTTTGCCCTTGTGGACCACCTTTACCTCTATCTTCCCGATGGGGTATACTCTTTGCCCCGTGTATGTTTTCAATACAATCTCCGTATCCCGTAGGGGAATATGTGGGAATAACCTTTTGTAATCTTGCTTATTCATGACCGTCAATGCCGATCCAGTGTCCAATTCCATCTTCACTTGGACTCTTGCTATCTGAAGTGTGACCCAAATTGTTTGGAGGTCTGCTTCCTTACCAACATTGTGTACTCTTAGACTACCCAGTTCATTACTGCTGGAGTCTGAATCTGACTTCTGTTCATTCGAACTGTTCTCTGTCACCTTGTGTACCTTTCTGTACTTTTCCTGCGGTGACTTTTTGTTGCTGGTCTTCTTTCCTGACTGGCATACTTTAGCTATGTGACCAAGCCTGCCACATTTTCTGCATTCCTGATTTTTGAACCAGCACTGGTTCTGATCGTGCGTTGTCTTTCCACAACGATAACATTTTACTGTACCCAAGACCATTTGATTGGTGCTGAGTTCCGGTGACCGTAGCTGCATTTCCGCCGTGCCTCTCGCTGCGGCTTCGTGCACTGCTGCAATAGTGACAGCTTTATCAAGCGTAAGATCATTCTCCTCAAGCAGTCGCTTTTGTGTTCCTTCTTTTAACAATCCACACACAAATTTATCTCTCAGCGCATCTGCTAGTCCTGTTCCAAACTGACAGTACTTTGATAGCTTACGCAGTTCAATTAAAAATTCAGCGTTGTTTTCGTCTTTCAGCTGCGTTCTTCTGTAAAATTTAAATCATTCTGCTATCATCAGCGGCGTGGGGTTTAAATGATTTTTCAGGACAGTAACAATATTCACGAAAGTCTGATCCGCCGATTTATTTGGTGATAGAAGGTGCTTCAATAGCCCATATGTCTTCGCACCCATTGAGCTTAATAAGGTTAGTGCTTTCTCATCACCTGGTACCTTATTTGCTTTACAATAAACTTCCATGCGTTCTACATACGTGGTCCAATCTTCGATATCGCTATCAAAGGTATTAATGTTCCCATGTTTAGGCATCCTTGCAAGTTTTTAAAATTTTTCTTTTTCTCAAAATGGCGGCTTCCCGCGCTTGTCTTCTTCCCCCGCCTACTAAAATGGTGGCTTCCCGCGCTTGGCGGTCTTTCCTGCGCTCGTCTTCTTCCCCCGCCGACTACAATGGCAGATTCCCGCGTTTGCCTTCTTCCCCCGCTGGCTGCAATGGCGATTGCCTTGTTGCTGCCGTTCTCACCTCCCCAGAGGTTCTCAATTCCCCGACGCTGCTTTGCCTCGCAGCCCCGCTTGCAGCCCGGTCCTTTACACCGGCTGCGTTTGAGTTCTCCGCGGCTCTCGTGCCTTAAGCTGCCCCAGTCGCTGCGCCTCTCGGCCTCGATTGCAGCCCGGCCCTTTTTACCGGCCGTGGTCGAGGTCTCCGCCCTTATTCCTCCGTTTTCCCTCCCCTACTCCACAGCCGACTTTCTGCTCGTGTCGCTGATCGGCTTACCCACCACCGTGGTAGAAGGGATGATCACTGCCTGTCGCTGATGGAGGGCTTCGTGGTCAGAATTTTTTTTCTTTTTAACCCGGGTTCTCGATGCCTCCCATGCGATGGTGCTCAGCAGGATGATGAGGGCGGATGCCTCTTCTTGACGCCCGTTCTGAGGACGAAGCTGCCTTGGATGTAAAACTGCCGCAGGGTAAGATCGGACTCGTCGCCACTGTTGAGTCTGTGTGTCCCAGTTATGCGTATGATCAATCACTGGACACAGACAACAAGAATAACTTTTAACAGGTCTTTACTATTCGGAGGTCAGGGCTGAACTGCCCAGCAAATCCCTACACAACACTTATATACCGGTGTGGTCACCACCGGTATTACAGTATACAGCAACCAAGAGAAAGTAGTACATCTCTTAAGGTAGTTCTCTTAAGGTGGAACAGGTTACATACACCACACTTTTGACAAGGTATTACACAGAAGACTACTGGAGGAGATTAGGGAGTATGGAATTAGGGGTAGCAAATCTGATTCAAAACTGGTCAGGTGGGAGGAAACAGTGGTTATAAGCAGGTTGGAAGTGGATAGAAGTGTGCCAAAAGGATTCTGTTCTGGGACTATTTCTGTTCACTGTGTACATCAATGATTTGGATAAGAACATAACATAGGAAATAGGAGCAGGAGTAGGCCATTTGGCCCTTCAAGCCTGCTCTGCCATTCAGTAAGATCATGGCTGATCTTTGACCTCAACTCCACTTTCCGCCCAATCCCCATATCCCTTGATTCCCTTAGAGTTCAAAAATCTATCGCTCTCAGCCTTGATTATACTCAACGTCTGAGCATCCACAGCCCTCGGGTATAGAATTCCAAAGATTCACATCCCTCTGAGTGAAGAAATTTCTCCTCATCTCAGTCCTAAATGGCCAACTCCTTATCCTGAGACTATGACCCCTGGTTCTAGACTCTTCAGCCAGGGGAACAACCTCCAAAACAGCAGCTAAAGCATATAAGGCTAAAGGGAGTAGTGTCTCCATTTCTCGATGATGCTAAAATAGAAGGCATAGTTAAATAAGACCAAAGGAATCTACAAGGGAATATTGATAAGGTGGTGGTATGGGCATAAAAGTGACGATGGAATTCAATGTCACTAAATGTGTGCAGTGCATTTTGGTGAAAAAAGAAAAGCAATAATTATACTTTGAATGGAGGAAAGCTGGGTGATTTGGAAGAGCAGAGAGAGTTTGGGGTTCAGATTTACAAGACAATCAACACAGCACCTCAAGTGAATATGGCCATGATAGCTAATAAAAGAATATCGGGTCTCACAGCAAGAGATATAGAATACAAAAGTTTAGATGTAATGGCGAATGTATATAAAATCACAGTGTCCAGTTCTTGGCTCCACACTATAGGGAGTGTGTTGAGGCAATAGAGAAATTGCCATGTAGATTCAGGAGGATGCTGCCTTGTATGAAGAAATACAAATATGAAGAAAGATTTTACAAATTGGAGCTGCTTTCATTAGAACAGAGGAGATTACAGAGTAAAAACAGAAAATGCTGGAAGCACTCAGCAGATCAGGCAGCATCTGTGGGGCGAGAAACAAAGGTAATGGCCCTGATATTTACTGGGGTGGGATTTCCAAGCGGAAGGGAGAAGTTCTGGTCGGGAAACCCGGAAGACCAGGTTTACCCCAACGCCATGGAGTTTTAACTTGCCCGAAAGGCAGCCTGTATGATAGGCTTGACTCCCTGTCGGACAGGAAACATTGCAGAAGAGACTGCTGCCCAGGAGCAGGTAAGTTTCGTGCTGCTCAGAGTAGAGATCACAAGGGGGGGTGATCGTGCGGGGCTCGGAGAGAGATCGGATGGTGAGATGGGGGTTCGGAGAGAACTCACAGGGGGATCGGAGAGAGATCGGAGGGAGAGATGGGGGGTTGGAGAGAACTCACAGGGGGATCGGAGGGAGAGATGGGAGATTTCAGGGAGCGATTGGAGGAAGGGATGGGGCGGGTTTGGGGAGAGATCGAAGGGAGAGAGGGGGGTCTGGGGGAGAGTCTAGGGGACACTACTGCTTCTCCTGGCTCACAAACCCTGTAAAGGCACTTACCTGATGGGTCCAGCCCTTCTTGCCACATTTTACCTGCCCGCTTTTCTGAAGCCCGGGAAACCCGGCTGACTGTGGTTAAAAATAGAAGCACTGTTAAATTGAAGGCTTCAACGACCAACCCACCTCCTCCTGAGAGCGGATTCGTCGCCCACCCCATGCCCCGCCTCCGTTAAAACCAGAAGTGGGTGGGTTCAAAGCAGGTTGGGAACCTGCCATCCAACCCAAATCTGTTTTCTGGGGTTAAACATCTCAGGTCAATGACCTTTCATCAGAATTGCGAGATTACAGAGTAATTTGATAGAGATATTTAAAATTCTGAAAGAATAGGACAAGGTAGATAGAAACCTACAAGGAGCAATTTTCAACAGGTGCTCACCCATTTAATTTTTTTAAATTCGCTTATGGGATCTGGGCGTCGCTGGCAAGGCCAGCATTTATTGCCCATCCCTAGTTGCCCTTGAGAAGGTGGTGGTGACAACTGAGTGACTTGCTAGGTCATTTCAGCGGACAGTTAAGAGTCAACCACATTGTTGTGGGTCTGGAGTCACATATAGGCCAGACTGGGTAAGGATGGCAGATTTCCTTTGACATAAATCATGCCATTCATGTAGAAAGGACTTATGAAATATACTGGGTGGCCTGCTGGTGGCGCTGTCCAGGGAGAGTATAAATACTCAGGCACGGGCCCAGCTTGCTCAGGGACATTTTGTAAACAGGAACTAGTGAAGGATAACTAGACTTCCATGTTGTGAAACAGTCGATTAAAGCCTTGTTTAATACTCTGACCAAGTGCCTAGTAGTTTTCTTACGTCATCCTTCCCTAAAGGACATTAGTGAACCAGATGGGTTTTTACAACAATCCGATAGTTTCATGGTTACCATTACTGATACTAGCTTTTTAATTCCAGACTTATTTAATTAACTGAATTTAAATTCCCCAGCTGTCATGGTGGGATTTGAAATAACGTTTCTGGATCATTAGTCCAGGCCTCTGGATTACTAGCCCAGTGACATTACTAATACACTATTGTTCCCTTGATGCTAAATATATCGGCATTAGGACCTTGAAAATTGGGTTGTGGCCTCACTTGGCCCCAGAAGTACACCTGATGTCATTTTTGAGCAGACCACTTGTTAGGCGTCAAGCGAGCCTGAAATCAGTGGGTTCATATATGTAAATTCTATTTCAGGACCAAAATGCCATTTTGAACAACTTTAGCGTGCTATTTAGCAGTTTTACAACAGACCTACAAATAGTGAGCTGGATCAGTCAGGAGAGCACCATTTCCAGCATTATTTGAAGGGATCATCAGCTACTCTCCGGTAAATCACTAGTTTGTCCATTTTGGCTGCTCGTGTGCTGCTTTTGCTTTTTCAGCTGTGTTGGCTGTTGGAGCTGACAGTAAACCTTTCCAAAAGTTATCTGGCTGAGTGTACGCTGGAACTTTGACCAGGGGTATCTGGTAAAACCTCTGGTTGGCATTATGGGTTTGATTTTTGAGATGCCATTGTGACTGGAAGAAGATGAGGAAGATCAGGCAAGTGTCCAGAGACCTGCAGCTGCAATGAAAAGAGGCAGAAGCTGAGATAAGATACAATCAGTGCCCTATTTCCACCAGAGCCCTAATAATGTAAACCATTGGCATCTTGAAGCAATGCTTCTGCACCCTGGATAGGTCTGGAAGCATCTTACAGTATACCTTCCAGAGAGTCTCCAAGATCACCATCATGTGCTGCCTGCTCTACAACTTTGCCATGCAAAGGAGCCAACCTATCAAGCCAGCTGCAGAGGAAGACATGGAGGCAGAGGTGCATGAAGAACTGAAAGAAACAGAGGATGTTGAGGAAGAGCAAGGCTCACTGATCCTGTCAGCTGCAAGAGATCTTCAACACCAGGTCATCGAGCAGTGCTTTTTAAATCATGGCTATTCCCCTGAACCAACAGTCCTTCCCAACACAATCCTTAGGACTGCACTCAATCCAAACACCGCCATGGGTTTATTTGTCAAATCATATTACCTTGTCAATAAATACCCACCAAACAAACTCTGCACACCAAGAATTCAGTAAAAAAAGCATATTCAGAAACTAAGGATCATCTCAGTACCATTCCCTCGTGCCTGACGTTAGGGCTCTCCTACTTATTCTGGTGATCCTATGAGGTGCTACCCTGGTGGCTTCAGCATGGAAGGTGGAAAGCTGCTTTGTCTCCAATGAGGGCACTTGAGATAGCTTTGGTCAGTGACCTTGAGAAGCTCAGACCTGACAGGGCCCAGCTGTAGACATTGAACTCCATCTGACACAGTTTTGCCCGCTCATATAGTCCCTTTCTAACTTCTTGCTCCCATCTGCACAATTTACTGTACCTCCTAACATAGTGTCATCTGCAAACTTGAATATAGAACTCTAGATTTTGGGTGTAAATTGAAAATCTACCCCACTGTTTCAAGTGATTAGGGGATTTAGATTCAGGAGATATAAGATTAAATGTAAGAGAATTAGAACAGAGAGCAGGAGAAACATTTTTCACAGAGGGTCGTGAGGCTGTGGAATGCATTACCAGAGTTAGTGATTGAAGTAGAGGCCATGTCAACATTTAAGAATGTTAGATAGGTGGTTGAAGGAAAAGGTAAAGAGATATGGGAACAGGGTGGGTGTTACGTCCGTGTATAATAAGATACAGACTGCAGCAGAAACGGTACAACAGGTGTGTTTACTCAACGTGGCTCACAGTTGAACTGACTGTACAGATTACTACTCAGCTCAGTGCTATATACAGGTGTGGTCACTGCCGGTACTACAGTATACATGAGCTGTAAAAAGTAGTTCCCCCCCTGAAAGGTAAATACATTATAATTCCTCCCCTTTTAGATTAACAGTACCATAACACTCATTTAACAATTAAATATCAAACTAATTACAATGAACACTTTTAACATGCAACATTAGCTGAAAATAGTCTATTTATATATTCAGTCTTTGGGGAGGCCTCCTGATCCTTTCTGGATAGCGCCTTTCCCGAGTGTCTTGTTCTTGGTGCGGAGGCGATTCTGGCCCCCTGTCGTCGGTTGGTTCATCAGCTTCCGATGCTATTGTTTCTGGGGTAGATGCGACCTGTATGTCGGGTTCATCACCAGGTACGTATGGGCGAGGCATGGGGTTGACTTGTTCCTGTGACTCTAGGATCTGGTCAGCATGGCGTCTCACGATGCTCTCCCCAACGTCCACTGTGTACATTAGTGGGCCCTGCCGTGTGCATATCGTTCCTGGCTACCATTTTTCTGTTCGGTAGTCGCGGGCCAAGACTGGTTGCCCTACATTGAAGCTCCTTGTTGGCTTCTCATGGATGTGCTGGAATTGCTTACTCTCAACATCTCTTCGTACGTTTGGTCTGAGCAAATCCAGGCGAGAGCTTAACCTTCGGTTAAAGAACATCATGGCTGGGGCCTGGTTGGTGACTGCATGTGCCGCATTCCGGTAGGCGAACAGGAAATTGTCCACCTTGTGCTGCAGCGGAATGTTGTCATTGTACATAGCCTTTATTGCCTTCTTAAAGGTTTGTACGAACCTCTCAGCCAATCCATTTGTGGCTGGATGATACGGGGCGGATGTGTAATGCCTTACCCCATTCTTTTTCAAGAACCTCCGGAACTCTTCGGACACAAACTGTGGTCCGTTGTCGGAGCAAATCTGTTCTGGCAAGCCATTCCTGGCAAAAATGGTCCGTAGGACTGCAATAGTTTTCTCCGTGGTGGTGGAGGACATTTTGATGACCTCAGGCCATTTGGAGTGCGCATCCACGGCTATTAAAAACATTGAGTCCATGAATGGACCAGCAAAATCAATATGCACCCGTTGCCATGGAGATGAGGGCCACTCCCATGGGTGTAGAGGGGCCTGTGGTGGTGCATTTTGGACTTTCTGGCATCCTGAGCAGCTCTTGGTCAGGTCCTCGATTTGGTTATCGATTCCCGGCCACCACACATAAGCCCTGGCTAGGCTTTTCATTTTTACCCCTCCCAGATGACCCTCATGAAGCTCATTGAGCACTCTATCCCTTAACTTGGGTGGAATTACCACTCGGGATCCACACATCAAGGTCCCCCAGCACACTGACAGCTGTTCTCTCCTTGTCGAGAATGCTGGCAACAGTGAGTCGCCATGTGCTGGCCATCCCTTCACCGTCAAATCATATACCCGAGACAGTATCGGGTCATTTCGGGTTTCCTTTTCGATACAAGCGTTAGTTACCGGTAGGTATTCAACTATAGTCGAATGGAATATTTCGACAGGATCCACTGCTGGTGCTTCCTCCACAGTAGGCAGTGGCAGGCGTGATAGCCCATCAGCATTTCCATGCTGTTTCGTGCCCTTATATTCAATCTCATAGTGGTGCGCCCCTAGAAAAAGTGACCACCTTTGTAGTCGTTGCGCAGTCATCACCGGAACGCCCTTCTTCGGATTAAAAATGGAGACAAGAGGCTGGTGATCAGTCAGCAAGGTGAATTTCTGCCCGTGCAGATAGTGATTGAACTTTTTCACTCCCCACACTAGGCTGAGGGCCTCCCTGTCAATCTGGGCGTAGTTACGCTCGGCTGAGGTTAGTGATCGTGACGCAAAGGCTATTGGCCTCTCTGAGCCATCCGAGAATTTGTGCGACAGCACCGCTCCAATGCCGTAGGGTGACGCATCACAGGCCAACCGAATTGGTAATGCTGGGTTGTAATGAGCCAATACCTCTTTCGATGTGATTAGTGTTTTGCTCTTCTGGAAAGCTCGTCTACATTCGTCACTCCACTTCCATGGCACCCCAGTTTGCAGTAGGGTGTTCAGTGGGTGTAGTATTGTAGACAAATTTGGCAAGAACTTATGGTAGTAGTTTACCAGCCCGAGGAACGACCTCAGTTGTGACACATTTTCCGGTGCTGGAGCCTTGACTACTGCCTCAATCTTCTCTGGGGACTTATGTAACCCCTCTTTATCGATAACGTGGCCACAATACGAGATCTATTTTCTAAAAAACTCGCATTTGGGGCGGTTAGCTCGGAGCCCATATTCCTGCAATCTAGTGAGCACCTGCTCCAGGTTGGCAAGGTGATCACTGTCATTTTCGCCCATGACCAGGATGTCGTCCAAATAACACTGGGTCCCTGGGATCCCTTGCAGGACTTGTTCCATTGCCCTCTGCCAAATAGCCGGAGCTGATGCTACCCCGAATACCAGCCGGTTGTATTGGTAGAGACCTTTATGGGTGTTGATTGTGAGGTATTTTTTTGATGCTTCTTCTACCTACATTTGCAGATACGCCTGGGCCAGATCAATCTTAGTGAAGCATTTCCCTCCAGATAGCGAGGCGAAAATATCTTCAATCCGTGGAAGTGGATATTGTACGGTGTGAAGGACCGGGCTCACTGTTACCTTAAAGTCCCCACAGATGCGAACCTTCCTTGGTTCCCCAGGCGTGCTGCTCAACGACTTTTTCATCACAGGGATGATGGGTGTAGCCCACTCGCTCCAGTCTACCTTGGACAGTACACCTGAACGTTCCAGACTCTCCAGTTCTGCTTCGACGGCTGGGCGGATCGCATAATTTTGGGCTTGCGTTTTCTTCAATTTTAATTGTCGCTGTCATGCCTTTTAGTGTTCCGAGTCCTTGCTGGAACAATTCTTTCGCGTCAGTTAGGATCTTTGACAGTCGCCCAGGTGTGATGTCATCATCCTTTTTGTCAGCCACAGTCAGTGCCTGTATGGAATGCCAATCCAGTTGTATCTTCCGGATCCATTCACGCCCCAGTAATGGCGGTCCTCCATCTTGCAATACATACAGGTCTAGTTTTGGTGTTTCCTTACCGTTATATATAACGGTCACCCTTATTTTTCCTTTGGGGTAGACTTTTTGCCCCGTGTACGTCTTCAAAATAATTTTTGTGTCTCTCAAGGGTATGTGTGAGAATAGCCGCTCGTAGTCCCGTCGGTTTATGACTGTTAGGGCTGATCCTGTGTCCAGTTCCATCTTTACCTGGACTCCTGCTATCTTGAGAGTGACCCAAATGGTTCAGTGATCCTCCATTGTGATCACATTATGTAGTTTCAGACAACTCAGTTCGCTGCTTTCGGAGTCGTTATCACTCTTTTGTTCGTCTGAACTATTCTCCGTCATCTTATGTACCTTCTTGTACTTTCCTTTGGTAGGTTTCTTATTGCTGGTTTTCTTTCCCGACCTGCAGACTCGTGCTATGTGTCCTACTTTTCCACACTGTCTGCACACTTTGTCTTTGAACCAGCAATCATTCTGGTCGTGTGTTGTTCTGCCGCAGCGATAGCACTTCTCTGTTCCATATGACATTTCGTTTGTGCCATATTCTTGTGATCTCTGTTGTATCTCTGTAGCGCCCCGTGCTGCTGCTTCATATGATACCACAATGCTGAAAGCCTTTTCCAGTGTAAGGTCCTTTTCAGATAAAAGCCGTTTCTGGGTTCCTTCACTTTGAAGCCCACACACAAACTTGTCCCTTAAGGTATCTGCCAGTCCCGCTCCAAACTGGCAGTGTTTCGATAGTTTGCGCAGTTCTGTTAAATAATCAGCATTGCTTTCATCCTTATGCTGGTTCCGTTTGTGAAACTTGAATCTTTCTGCGATCAGCAGCGGTGTGGGGTTTAAATGTTCCTTTAGTATCGTTACTATGTTTTCAAAACTCTTTTCCATTGGCTTCGTTGGGGTTACTAGATTTCGTAATAAACCATACGTCTTTGCACCCATTAAATTTAACAATACCGACGCTTTCTTTTCATCTGACACCTCATTTGCCTTGCAGTACACTTCTATTCATTCGACATATGTAGTCCAATCTTCGACTTCATTGGCAAATGCGGTGATACTGCCACTCTTCGGCATTTTGGGTGTGGTTTAAAATGGCATCTCCCAATGGCTTAAAATGGCGTCTCCCGCGCTTTCCTTCCTCCCCCGCTCCCGGCGGTTCTCGTGGCAATGGCGGCACCCTGTGGGTTTCTGCGCACCTCTCTCCCTCTCTCCGACGCTGCTCGGCCCCTGAGCACCGGCTGCGCCCTGTGCGCTCTGCCCTCTCTCTCTCTCCCCCCCGTCGACGCTGCTCGGCCCTTTTGTTGTGCCGCTCGGTCGGGCTCTAGCCCGCCGCTGTCCGGGAATGGTCTGCGCACTACCTGTTGCCAGCCCGTTTCGCTGGACCACCTCGACTGGAAAGCCAAGCCTGGCTCTCGACAGCCTCCCCCGCAATTCTCGAGTCTCTGCTGGATGACTGGGCGGTTGCCCGTGGTCGACGCCCGAGTCTCTGGCCTTGACCTCCATTCCACTGATCTCCAGGAACGAATCCTCGGGAGGTGATGCAGAGTTGCAGGTAGGTTCGAACCTGCCTCGTCGCCAATGTTACGTCCGTGTATAATAAGATACAGACTGCAGCAGAATCGAGACAACAGGTGTTTACTCAACGTGGCTCACATTTGAACTGACTGTACAGATTACTACTCAGTGCTATATACAGGTGTGGTCACTGCCGGTACTACTGTATACATGAGCTGTAAAAAGTAGTTCCCCCCCTTAAAGGTAAATACATTACAGTGGGCACATAAGATTAGGACTATCGTTCGAGTGAAGGATTAACACTGACATTTAAAAAAAAATTGTTTATGGGATGTGGCCATCGCTGGCAAGGCCAGCATTTATTGCCCATCCCTAATTGCCCTTGAGAAGGTGATGGTGAGCTGCCTTCCTGAACCGCTGCAGTCCGTGTTGTGAAGGTATTCCCACAGTGGTTAGGTAGGGAGTTCCAGGATTTTGACCCAGCGACGATGAAGGATCGGCAATATACTTCTAAGTCAGGATGATGTGTGACTTGGAGGGGAACTTGGAGGTGGTGGTGTTCCCATGCGCCTGCTGCCCTTGACCATCTAGGTGGAATAGGTCACGTGTTTGGGAGGTGCTGCCGAAGAAGCCTTGGCGAGTTGCTGCAGTGCATCTTGCAGATGGTACACACTGCAGCCATGGTATGCTGGTGGTGGAGGGAGTGAATGTTTAAGGTGGTGAGTGGGGTGACAATCAAGCAGCTGCTTTGTCCTGGATGGTGTCGAGCTTTTTGAGTGTTGTTGGAGCTGCACTCATCCAGGCAAGTGGAGAGTATTCCATCAAACTCCTTACTTGTACCTTGTAGATGGCGGAAAGGCATTGGAGAGTCAGGAGGTGAGACACTCGCCACAGAATACCTAGCCTCTAACCTGCTCTTGTTGCCACAGTATTTATGTGGCTGGTCCAGTTAAGTTTCTGGTCAATGGTGACTCCCAGGATGTTGATGGTGGGGGATTCGGCGATGGTAATGCCGTTGAATATCAAGGAGCGGTGGTTAGACTCTCGCTTGTTGGAGATAGTCATTGTCTGGCACTTCTGTGGCTCGAATGTTACCTGTTACTTATCAGCCCAAGCCTAAACGTCATCCAGGTCTTGTTGCATGCGGGCATGGACTGCTTCTTTTTCTGAGGAGTTGTGAATGGCACTGAACACTGTGCAGTCATCAGCGAACATCCCCATTTCTGACTTTATGTTGGAGGGAAGGTCATTGATGAAGCAGCTCAAGATGGCTGGGCCTAGGACACTGCCCTGAGGAACTCCTGCAGCGATGTCCTGGGGCTGTGATGATTGATCTTCAACCACCACAACCATCTTCCTTTGTGCTGGATATGACTCCAACCAGTAGAGAGTTTTCCCCCTGATTCCCATTGACTTCAGTTTTACTAGGGCTCCTTGATGCCACACTCGGTCACTCTCACCTCACCTCTGGAATTCAGCTCCTTTGTCCATGTTTGGACCAAGGCTGTAATGAGGTAGGGAGCCGAGTGGTCTTGGCGGAACCCAAACTTGGCATCAGTGAGCAGGTTATTGATGAGTAAGTGTCGCTTGATAGCACTGTTGATGACACCTTCCATCACTTTGCTGATGATTGAGAGTAGACTGATGGGGCGGTAATTGGCCGGATTGGATTTGTCCTGCTTTTTGTGGACAGGATGTACCTGGGCAGTTTTCCACATTCCAGATGCCAGTGTTGTAGCTGCATTGGAACAGCTTGGCTAGAGGCACGGCTGGTTCTGGAGCACAAGTCTTCAGCAGGATAGCCGGGATGTTGTTGGTGCCCATAGCCTTTGCTGTATCCAGTACGCTCAGCCGTTTCTTGATATCACGTGGAGTGAATCGAATTGGCTGAAGTCTGGCTTCTGTGATGGTGGGGACCTCAGGAGTAGGCCGATATGGATCATCCACTCGGCACTTCTGGCTGAAGATGGTTGCAAACGCTTCAGCCTTGTCTTTTGCATTCACGTGCTGGGCTCCACCATCATTGAGGATGGGGATATTCATGGAGCCTCCTCCTCCCGTTAGTTGTTTAATGATCCACCACCATTTACGACTGGATGTGCCAGGACTGCAGAACTTTGATCTGACATGGACTGAGTGGGCCGAACAGTCTGTTTCTATGTGTAATTCTATGTAATCCTGATTGTTGCAAGTAATATTGAACAGATTAGAGCACATTATTGGAAGCATTCTGAAGTTAGGGCAAATGATGGGCTCTGGGAGCAACAACTGCTCTGCTTTCTCTGATATTGCTCCTTGGTCACTATTGCCAGGAATCAGAGCAGAAGTCATTGAATAGCATAAAATGTATCCTACACAGAGCTTGCAGTGGAGAAATTTCTGCCAGCTATATGTCAGATTCATTTGTCCCATGAACATAGTTAATGCTGTAAGAAGGGTGATTCATGAAACTGAATCAGAGATACTTTATCTGCACGATCAACAATAATGAACATTATTTAGTAACTTATTTTAAATATATATATCTGTGGCTAAAGATCAAAGCAATCAATTATTACATAGCAAATTGCAGTTTCTTTCTTATTCCTTCATGGGATGTGGGCGTTGCTGGCAAGGCTAGCATTTATTGCCCATCCCTAGCTGCCCTTGAGAAGGTGGTGGTGAGCCACCTTCTTGAACTGCTGCAGTCCCTGCAGTGAAGGTACTCCTATAGTGCTGTTAGGGAGGGAGTTCCAGGATTTTGACCCAGCAACGATGAAGGAACGGCGATATACTTCCAAGTCAGGATGGTGTGTGACTTGGAGGGAATCTTGGAGGTGGTGGTGTTCCCATGCGCCTGATGCCCTTGTCCTTCTAGGTGGTAGAGGTCGCGGGTTTGGGAGGTGCTGCCGAATAAGCCTTGGCGAGTTGCTGCAGTGCATCTTGTAGATGGTACACACTGCAGCCACGGTATGCCGGTGGTGGAGGGAGTGAATGTTTAAGGTGGTGGATGGGGTGCCAATCAAGTGGGCTGCTTTTTCTTGGATGGTGTCGAGCTTCTTGAGTGTTGTTAGAGCTGCACTCATCCAGGATTCCATCACATTCCTGACTTGCGCCTTTTAGATGGTGGAAAGGCTTCGGGGAGTCAGGAGGTGAGACACTCTCTGCAGAATACCCAGCCTCTAACCTGCTCTTGTTGCCATAGTATTTATCTGGCTGGTCCAGTTAAGTTTCTGGTCAATGGTGACCCCCAGGATATTGATGGTGGGGGATTCAGCGATGGTAATGCCGTTGAATGTCAAGGGACAGTGGTGAGATGCTCGCTTGTTGGAGACAGTCATTGCCTGACACTTGTGTGGCGCGAATGTTACCTGCCACTTATCAGCACAAGCCGGAATGTCATCCAAGTCTTGCTGCATGTGGCATGGACTGCTTCATTATCTGAGGAGTTGCGAATGGCACTGAACACTGTGCAGTCATCAGCGAATATCCCCACTTCTGACCTTATGATGGAGGGAAGGTCATTGATGAAGCAACTGAAGATGGTTGGGCCTAGGACACTGCCCTGAGGAACTCCTACAGCGATGTCCTGGGGCCATGATGATTGACCTCCAACCACCACAACCATCTTCCTTTGTGCTAGGTATGACACCAGCCAGTGGAGAGTTTTCCCCCCGATTCCCATTGACTTCAGTTTTACTTGGGCTCCTTGATGCCACAGTCGGTCAAATGCTGCCTTGATGTCAAGAGCAGTCACTCTCACCTCACCTCTGGAATTCAGCTCTTTTGTCCATGTAATGTACACAACATTGAAGGGACTACTTTGTTTTGCAGATGTACATCCTTAGTTGCGAGCGTATATAACAGACGCGTATCGATTTGTATAGTCAGTGCCGAAGTTCCAGTTAAAGAGTAAAGATCACTTGAAGTTACCCTCAGTCTCTGCTGCTTTATTATTTTATGTAGTTGTGTATAGCGGTACAAACACAACAAATTGGCGACGAGAATTATGAACCTACGTCTTCCTATTCTGGCATCGCATCCAGAGGACACCGAAACTTGGAAGAAAGGAGCGAGAAGGCAGAGAAAACAGAGCACGCTTGCTAAGCTAGGCAGGGGATACGTAAGTCAAGTGAAAAGTGCACAGTGACTTGCATGACGCTAGCTAACTAGTAAAGAAAGAAAAACGGGTTTGGAAAAAAAAATGGCGATGATTGGCACTATTGCAGCATTTGATAGCAGCATTGAAGACTGGGCAACTTACATTGAAAGAGTGGAGTTGTACTGTGAGGGTAACGGAGTGGAGGTAGAAAAGAAAGCCACTGTTTTGCTGAGTGTTATGGGCGTAAAGACATATGGGCTGCTACGTAGTTTATTAACCCCTGAAAAGCCAGCAAACAAAATAGTCAAACAAATAGTGGACACACTCCAAGACCATTTAAGCCCCAAACCACTGCTCATAGCCGAAAGATTTAAATTCCATAAATGGAACCAGAGCAAAAATGAAAGCATTTCTGAATATTTGGCAAAGTTGCGCAAATTATCAGAACATTGCCAATTTGGAGTGGGCTTATCAGACGCATTGAGGGACAGATTTGTGTGTGGCATGCAAAGTGAAAGCACACAAAAGAAGCTCCTGTCTGAAAAAGACCTCACATTGGAGAAGGCTCTGAGTATTGCAATATCAATGGAAGCAGCAGCACGTGGCGCTTTAGAAATTCAACAAAAATCCCTGGAATATTCAACTAATAAAATGTCACTGAAACAAGAAAAGAAGTGTTATTGCTGTGGCAAAATGTCACATGACCACAATGACTGTTGGTTTAAAGACAAAGACTGCAGACAATGTGGCAGGCAAGGGCACATTGAAAGAGTCTGCAAAGCAAATAAGAAGCTGAAAACTGATACAATACAGAGTAACAAGAAGGTACATCAAGTGACTGAAAACAAAAAACCTTTCAAAGATAGATACAAGAAGGAACAACACGTGACTGGAAACAGTTCAGATTTTTAAAAAAGTGACACAGACTCAGAGGAAGAGGATTTGGCTTGTCTGAAACTACACAGTGTGAAAGAGACAGAGGATCACAGAATAATATGGATTACTCCAGAAGTGGCAGGAGTTAGGCTGAAAATGGAGTTGGACACAGGCTCAGCTTTAACAGTGATCTCTGTACATGACTACAAACGACTGTTTTCACACATACCACTAAGGCCAACTAAAGTACTGTTAAAGACATACACAGGACAAAGAGTGTGCCCCAAAGGTAAAATAAAAGTGACAGTGGCATACAAAGAAAAAAAATACCGCAATTGAAACTCTATGTACTGAAAAATGGAGGACCACCATTGCTGGGACGTGAATGGCTCAGGAAAATACAGTTGGATTGGCACACCATCCAAGCACTGTTTGTGTCAGCAAAGGAGGACAGCAATGCCACTCCTGTGAGACTGTCACAAATACTCTCTGACTCTCAGGAAGTGTTCAAGAAGGGAATAGGAACACTTAAGGGCATGAAAGCAAAAATTAAGATTGAGGAGAAAGCAAATCCAAAGTTCCACAAGGCCAGACCAGTGCCTTATGCAATTCGCCCTTCAGTAGAAGCAGAGCTGGAGAACTTGGAGCAGTTAGGGGTCCTGTCCAAGGTGGATTGGAGTGAATGGGCCACACCTATAGTTCCAGTGATAAAGAAAACCTCCAGCACAAAACCAGGAAAGCCAAGAAAAGTGCGCATCTGCGGAGACTTTAAAGCGACTGTTAACCCAGTCCTCCACACAGTACAGTATCCATTGCCTCGCATTGAGGACATCTTTGCTTCCCTGTCAAGAGGGGAACGCTTCACAAAGATTGACTTGGCCCAGGCCTATCTCCAAATGGAAATTGATGATGCATCAAAGAAGTACCTGACAATAAATACGCACAAAGGCCTTTACCAGTACAATCGGCTGGTATTCGGAATAGCATCAGCTCCTGCAATCTGGCAAAGGGCAATGGACCAAGTCCTGCAGGGGATCCCAGGTACTCAGTGTTATCTTGATGACATCATCATTACTGGCAAGAATGACAACGACCACCTTTCCAACCTCGAACAGGTGCTCATCAGGTTACGGGAGTATGGGCTCCGAGCGAACCGAGACAAGTGTGAGTTTTTCAAAAAGGAAATCTCATACTGTGGACATGTGATTGACAAGGATGGTTTACACAAGTCCCCAGACAAGACTGAAGCTGTGATTAATGCACCAACACCTGAAAATGTGTCTCAGTTGAGATCATATCTTGGACTGGTGAACTACTATCACAAGTTCTTGCCCAACCTATCTACAGTGTTACATCCACTAAATGCACTGCTATAGACAGGGTCACAATGGAAGTGGAGTGATAGCTGTGAACAAGCTTTTCAAGAGAGTAAAAGACTCATTACTTCAGAAGAGGGGTTAGCTCACTTTGATCCATCCTTACCTATTCGACTGGCATGTGATGCTTCACCCCATGGCATTGGTGCCGTGTTGTCACATAAGTTCCCAGACGGCTCAGAAAGACCAATAGCCTTTGCCTCAAGATCATTGACTACAGCTGAACGCAATTATGCACAGATTGACCGAGAGGCCCTCAGCCTTGTGTGGGGAGTCAAGAAATTCGACCACTACTTGTATGGTCAACAGTTTACACTGTTAACTGACCACCAGCCTCTCGTTTCAATCTTCAACCCAAGGAAGGGCGTTCCAGTGATGACGGCACAACGGCTGCAGCGATGGTCACTCTTCCTAGGGGCTCACCTGTATGACATTGAATACAAGGGGACCAAGCAACATGGCAACGCCGATGGTTTGTCACATTTACCACTGCCAACCTCAGAGAGAACTACAACAGTTGACTCAGCAGAGGTAGTTCACACAATAGTTGAGCAACTACCAGTGACAAACTCCCTCATTGAAAGAGAAACACGCAGTGAACCTACATTGTCAAAAGTTTATGACATCACTGTGAAGGGATGGCCAGCGCTTGGTGACTTATTGTTTCCAGCATTCTCAGCTAGGAGGGAGCAGTTATCAGTGTGTCAGGGAACACTGATGTGCGGCTCACGAGTTGTGATTCCTCCCAAGCTTCGTAACCGAGTGCTAGATGAACTGCATGAAGGCCACTTAGGTACGGTAAAGATGAAAAGCCTTGCCCGTGAATACATGTGGTGGCCGGGAATTGACAAACAGATCGAGGACCTGACAAAGAGCTGCTCAGGATGTCAAAAGATCCAGAACGCACCACCACAAGCCCCTCTCCATCCATGGGAATGGCCCTCATCACCATGGCAACGTGTGCACATCGACTTTGCTGGACCATTCATGGACTCCATGTTCTTGATTGCAGTTGATGCACATTCCAAATGGCCCGAGGTCATTAAAATGAAATTAACCACATCTGAAAATACCATTTCAGTTTTGAGGACCATGTTCGCTAGAAATGGGCTACCAGAACAAATCTGCACAGACAATGGACGACAATTTGTCTCTGACGAATTCCATGGTTTCATGAGGAAAAATGGAATCAAGCACTACACATCTGCCCCGTACCATCCAGCTACAAATGGCTTGGCAGAAAGATTCGTACAGACTTTCAAGAAGGCCATCAAAGCAATGTACAGCGAGAATCTACCACTACAACACAAGATAGACAATTTCCTCTTTGCTTATCGGAACGCAGTACACGCAGCCACTAATCAGACTCCAGCGATGATGTTTCTGAACAGGAACCTGAGATCTCGCATGGACCTTCTTAAGCCTAATGTACGTCATGATGTAGAGAGCAAACAGTTCAAACATTTGAATGCTAAGCCAACAAGAAGCTTCAGTGTGGGACAGTCAGTTCCTGCTCGTGATTTCCGGACGGAGAAGTGGCAACCAGGGACAATATCCACAAGAGAGGGACCACTGATGTATACTGTGGATGTGGGAGAGAACGTTTTGAGATGTCATGTGGACCAAATTCTGGATGTTCAGGTGGAAAACACCCCTATACCTCGCCCAGATTCACCTGACATGGAAGCAGACACTCCTGATTCATCAGCATCAGCACCAGCCTCATCCACAGCTGAGAGCTCTATCTGTGCTGATAGCTCACCTGATGCCCCTGTACCTGTACAGTCTCATTCCCCAAAGCAAGAGAGTCTGGAGAGATGTTACCCAGAAAGGCAGAGGAGGCCTCCCCAGAGACTTGACTTGTAAAAGGGCTGTTGACAAAATAAAATGTTATGTTGGAATTTGAATTTTGTTACTTTTAAGAAAACAAAACGGTTACTGTAAAGACAGGCTCTGTATGTTAATTATAGAAATTTTGCGTTAATATACTATTAAACTAAAGGGGGAGGAAGTGTAATGTATACAACATTGAAGGGTCTACTTTGTTTTGCGGATGTACATCCTTAGTTGCGAGCGTATATAACAGACGCGTATCGATTTGTATAGTCAGTGCCGAAGTTCCAGTTAAACAGTAAAGTTCACTTGAAGTTACTCTCAGTCTCTGCTGCTTTATTATTTTATGTAGTTGTGTATAGCGGTACAAACACAACAGTCCATGTTTGGACCAAGGCTATAATGGAGCTGAGTGGTCGTGGTGGAACCCAAACTGGGCATCAGTGAGCAGGTTATTAGTGAGTAAGTGCTGCTTGATAGCACTGTCAATGACACTTTCCATCACTTTGCTGATGATTGAGAGTAGACTGATGGGGCGGTAATTGGCCGGATTGGATTTGTCCTGCTTTTTGTGCACAGGACATACCTAGGAAGTTTTTAACATTGTCTGATAGATGCCAGTGTCATAGCTGTATTGGAACAGCTTGGCTAGAAGCGCGGCTAGTTCTGGAGCACAAGTCTTCAGCACGACAGCCGGGATGTTGTCGGGGCCCATAGCCTTTGCTGTATCCAGTGCGCTCAGCCGTTTCTTGATATCACGTGGAGTGAATCGAATTGGCTGAAGACTGGCTTCTGTGATGGCGGGGACCTCAGGAGGAGGCCGATATGGATCTTCCACTCGGCACTTCTGGCTGAAGATGGTTGCAAAAGCTTCAACTTTGTCTTTTGCACTCACGTACTGGGCTCCACCATTATTGAGTATAGGGATATTCATGGAGCCTCCTCCTCTCGTTAGTTGTTTAATGGCCCTCCACCATTCACGACTGAATGTAGCAGGACTGCAGAGCTTTGATCTGATCCGTTGATTGTGGGATCGCTTAGCTCTATCTATAGCATGCTGCTTTCATTTTTTAGCATGCATGTAGTCCTCTGTTGCAGTTTCTCCAGGTTGGCAAAACTTTGGGTTTAGCAAAATTGGCTGTAAAGATAACTGAAACAGACTTGAGTCCTAAAGAGGCATAGAGGAGGATTTCCTTCACATTACATCCAGTAAATGGATGGTCTCGGGGAAGAAAATCAAGGAAAATGGGGCAAGGAGTGCATCCTTCCCAAGTCTTGACCCTTAAATTGGCCACTGAAATCTTCTCCACCCACACTGTTACCAATGATAGACGCCCAACCATTGTCTACCCCACTGCATATACATGATAACGAGGGGTGGGGATTAAGATTCTGCCAGATTTACGTCTGTTCCCACCTCTGCACTGTTGATTGAAGGGAAGGCCATAAAAGAAGAGGTGGTAATGATACTTTGGTGGTGGGAACATAGAAGAATTGATGATGAGGCCATGATTTTATCTATTTTTATGATTTCAGTTATTTTCCACTGCTCCAACAAAGAATATTTGCAACTGGGCCTCAAATTATTTTTGTTCCTCTGGACCTTGAACTCTTGTCAGCCACTCAGTTGTTGGCCAGTCCCTTTAAGCTGCTGCAGGAAGGGAAACAATGCAGCAGTACAACATTTCCCTCCCCTGCAGAGGTGGACTCCCATTGCGGAGTGTAGATATTGCTAAGAGCCTGACCTGCAAATTTCTTGACCCTGACACCGGAAAATGGGATGAGGTCACAGCGGGGTCGAACCAGCGAGCAGAGTTCCTGCCTGACCCACTCCTGGTGACAATCTCGCCCTTGGGGAAAATCCGTTGCATTGTGTCCATCTCACAAGACACTTTGATTCCATAGCATTACCAATTGAGTCAGCATATAAATGTTTATTTTTAATTTTTGCAGTGCTTTGAATAAAAATCAATGAAATATCTTTGAGGTATATTAATAGCCCCATTGGATGGGAGGTTGGATATATTCATTACCTGTTTGTATTTCACACTATAGCAATACATTAAATCATTTTGACACTGTACAGGTTGCTGCTCAGACTGTATCTAGAGTACTGTGCCCAGTGTTGATCTCCTCACATGGTGGGTGATACAGTGGCCTTGGAAAAGGTCCAGATGAGAGCTACAAAAATGATTCCTAGCTTAAAGAACCTCAGCTACTCAGATATTGGTCTTTTTACTTTAGAGCACCGTAAACTTAGATGTGATCTGATAAAGGTCTATAAAATAATTAAAGGGCTGGATAGCATCCCTTTTGATTGATTATTCCAATTTAACAGATTGTTGAGGACCAGGGGACATGAGCTTAGACTGTGTAAGAGTAAGAATAGGCTGGCTCTTTGGCGGTTCTTCTTTTCCCCGAGAGTAGTGAGCCTCTGGAATACATTGCCGGCTGGTGTGATGGGTGCTGCCTTCAAAAGGGAGTTGGACCAGTTCCTAACTGGAGCAGAGATGACATCATATAGAAGGTAAGTTTCTTTGTAGGTAACACTGGGTCCATGTGATCTCCTGGAATGATTTTGATCGCCTGAGGCGGCTGGAGAGGAATTTTACAGAGTTCCCCCCCCCCCCATTGGCCCTGTTTTCCCCCCTTTTTTTGACAATCCCAGGAGATTACATGGCTACGGGGATGGGTGTGAAGGGGTGGCGTAGGGAAAGAGAAGGGCTGTTTAGCCATGATAGTCGAGCCATCATGGTGTGGGGTAGGCTTGATGGACCATCTGGCCTTTTCATGCCCTTTATTTTCGTATGTTCATATCAATAGTTAATAAATAATCAAGCCAATAATTACATTATTATTTTCCATCCACAATTTGTACATTATCCATTCGAAGTATCAAGCCTGTTTGAACTTGAAAGTGATTGCTGACAGCTGGCAAATTCTTGAAGTAATTCATGCTGCTCACATCTTTATTTATTGTTTGATTTTTCTGCTTATTGGGGTGAGAGAAGTTAGTGCTGGGGAATGGATTTGTGGTACCCAGTCTCAGCTACAGTGTGGTTAGATACAGTGCAAATTCCCTCTACCTTGTCTATGTTTCAGCCTCTACCCCACCAGTAACATATTGCCATTTCATACACCAGCAATCCTCTGGCTTTTCTACCTGCCACTCGGAACTGGGTTGAGATTTCTCAAACCTATTTGACACAGGACCCTTACAGTTAGCAACAGAAGAGACCTTTATCCCAGATGCAGCATCCTAAAAATGTCTTTACATAATGAGGTTAGAGATATTTTCCAAGGACTTACCGGAAGTACATGAGAATCCTGACAAAAATGCTCCATAACTAACAGACTCTCCCATTGAAAGTGGAAACACAACACTCACAGAACCAATCCATGAATCAGCCTCCAAAGCCTCAGTTATGATAGATTTTCTTTGATAGACAAGCTTTTGTCTATGACAAAAGAAACTTGATGAAGAAGAGGACATTCCAGAGAGTGAGGCCTCAACCTGCAGCATTTGCAACAGTGTCATTGTTTTGAAATGGTAGACTTGTTCAGTCAGTTTTCTCTGCTATGACCACATTAATACTGCGTCTGTGGCATTTGATGTTTCAGAGTTATTTATGTAGCTGTTAAAGAGGAAACTATAAACAAAACGTAGACATCTTTGTGACAGACAAATCAATAATAGTAGTCCAGAATTTCCTGGAGACTTGCATCATTATAATGGCGCATCAACATCACAGGGTCCGATTAATGGCACAAAAGTAACTTCCAACATTACATACGCCACTCCATAATTTCCTAGGACATTTGCGCCACCCTGTTGTTTCCCTCGCTAAAACAGTTGAACAACTAATCATCATAGCTCTGCATTATTGAAATCAATACTGAATTAACGCCACTTCGATCGTTAATGAATGGCTCTAGTGATTTGAAAGCACAATTTATCAGGTAGCGTTAAGGTCAGTAGCCAAAGCAGAGAACGCAAAACCTTACTGTGAACCCGCAGTTTTATTTAAATATTGGATATCATGTTAAATGAATGATTTGTCATTATGTACCATGCAAAACT
Organism: Somniosus microcephalus; assembly: GCF_052327205.1. Lineage (NCBI taxonomy): Eukaryota > Metazoa > Chordata > Chondrichthyes > Squaliformes > Somniosidae > Somniosus > Somniosus microcephalus. The sequence continues at coordinate 82,543,257 of NC_141000.1, forward strand.
CCAGACAGAAGCTGGTGAATGAGCCTGATCCAAACTTCCCTAACAGAATGTCAGCGATGCTTAATAGCGATTTGACAGATGATGTGAATTATGGTAATAATAATGTCAATTACTAATATAATGACAATATTGTATACATAATTTAAAAGTACAATAATTATACACGCCCGGTAGGCTAGTTTTAAAAGTGATAAATTATGTTTTTTGGACCATGGGCAATCAAATCATTGCAAGCAGTGGGCTTTGCTGGTAATTACTACTCCCCATTGAACGTAGCCCAGTTGTCACCAAGTCAAACTGACCTGTGTATACAGCTGGCCCACTTCTGAGCAGTAGTGCCCCTTAAGACATCCTTGGTTCACCACCATCAGCGCTGTGGCATGTGATCAGTTCCACAGCAAATTTTGGCTTTGGATTGGCGCTGGAGGATCAGGACGAACAATAGTCTTATTTATGGTGATCGTCACCGATAACCCGATAACATTATTGCAGCAAATTCCGGGTCATTGGAAATTTCCTTTTTTGTGAATAATATCATAAGTGATATGTATCCATGGAAATATCCTTTAGGCTGTTTTTATGGGCATAAAAGATGTGCGTATATAAGGATGTATCTGCTTGCAAATGTGTGTATGTCTGCCTATGTGCATATCTGCATGCTTCTCTGTATATAGAAAGAAAGAACTTGCAATTCTGTCGGGCCTTTCACGACCTCAATGCCCCAAAGTGCTTTACAGCCAATAAAGTACTTTTGAAGTGTAGTCACCATTGTAATGCATTTTCATGCCGGCCATGTATATATGAGTCTATCTATGAATCCGCACACCAATGCAGATAAACAGTGCATGTGTATACAGATGGCGGACTGGCATGTGCATCTGCAAAATATGTGCCTCTAAATGCTGAAGTCATGACGGAACAATGGAATGCGATTATCTTACTTGCTATTTGCAGTTCACAAATCCTGTCTCAAATCCTGCCGCTGTAAAAAATCTTTAAAAATGAAAACAGGACTACAGGATCATCTCTGTGCTCCGAACAGCTGCAAAAGAAGTGTGAAGTGAAATCAGACTCACACATGAAGTGAGAATAAACTGCTTTCAAACCACAGAACAGTTAGAGGCTTGTTACAGAGATTAACAAAGACACTGACAAGTGACACATCAGCTCCAGTATTTTTGAAGTACTATCTGGTAATAACACTAATAATGAGTACTGGCATGGGCTAACCATTAGGGCCCATTCATATTATGTCCCTCCAGAGAGATGAGTTCACTTGTTGGCTGGAGGAAAGGACCCTCCAGTCCCTTGGCTGTAAATGTTAATGTACTGTGAAGAGAAAGCCAATGAAGTCTGAATGCGTCACAAGCTCCGAGCCATGAAAATCTCTGACCTCCATTTCCTTTTACATTCCCTCTGACCTGCAGTTTTAATTTTCTGGAAATTCACACTTTCCATGTGTTGGGCCAGATTACACAAACAGAGCCTGCCTTTTCCACAGAGGGGCTGGGAATGAGAGCATGCTGTAAGAAAAAAAAACAAATTAATAGACTTATGTGTTAACCCTTTGATGACTACACAGTATTGCTAAACCTTCAAGAAAAATCAGTTTGAAGTGAACTTATTTAGATTTTTCTTGAAAAATGAGAACTTGGCTGGCTACAGTTAATTGAAATTCAACTTGGTTCAAATTCAAGTGATCTGCCTTTTTGAAGAAAAAAAATCTAACGTGTGGCCTTTGGACCATTTTGTCCACAGCACATGTAAATCCCTAAGAATCCGAAAGTCATTATGCTTCTATGGCTTGATGTGAGCTTCTTGTGACCTGCTATTTGGAAGTCTTGTGCGTATCTTCGTCTTTCTGATATTTGAGGTTAATATTTTCATCCAACCAGTCTAATGGAATATGTGCATCCACTCTCCCTGTTGGGAAAGTGGGAAATATTGCCAAATCCCCATAGCATATATGCACTCCTCATCTCCTTGGGGCTCTAACTGGGCATATGTCTCTGCTATACCTAGTATTCCATTAAAGGTCTCCATGAAACTTTGGGTTGGTTCTTCCTTTTAGATAGAGGAGGAATGTGAAACTGTATCTAAAGTCTGAATAAATCCAAATTCTTATCCCTACTAATGTAGGGTGCATGTAATTTATTCTGCAAATGTGAGGCAATAGGTATTTCCAACTGTATCCACTTTGGTAGGAAAAATAAAAAAGCAAATTATTATTTAAATGGAGAGAAACTACATAATGCTGCGGTGCAGAGGGATCTGGGTGTCCTCGTACATGAAACACATAAAGTTAGCATGCAGGCACAGCAAGTAATTAGGAAGCCAAATGGAATGTTGGCCTTTATTGCAAGGGGGATGGAGTATAAAAGTAGGGAAGTCTTGCTACAACTGTACAGGGTATTAGGGAGACCACACCTGGAGTACTGTGTACAGTTTTGGTCTCCTTATTTAAGGAGGGATATACTTGCATTGGAGGCAGTTCAGAGAAGGTTCACTAGGTTAATTCCTGAGATGAAGGGGTTGTGTTATGAAGAAAGGTTGAGCAGGTTGAGCCTATACTCATTGGAGTTTAGAAGAATGAGAGGGGATCTTATTGAAACATATAAGATTCTGAGGGGGCTCGACAGGGTAGATGCAGAGAGGATCTCGTGGGGGAATCTAGAACTCGGGGGCACAGTTTCAGAATAAGGGGTCGCCCATTTAAAATGGAGATGAGGAGGAATTTCTTCTCTCAGAGGGTTGTGAATCTGTGGAATTCTCTACCCCAGAGAGCTGTGGAGGCGGAGCCATTGAATATATTTAAGGTGGAGATAGACATATATTTGAGCTACAGGGGAGTCGAGAGTTATGGGGAGCGGGCGGGAAAGTGGCGTTGAGGCCAAGATCAGATCAGCCATGATCTTATTGAATGGTGGAGCAGGCTCGAGAGACCGAATGGCCTACTCCTGCTCCTATTTCTTATGTTCTTAACTGTAGCTGTGTATGTAGCCAGTATAGATCTGCAGATGGATGAGCAACACTGAGCTAGTGGGAATATTTGTACAAGTGTGTGGGGGAAGGTGCATGCTCAGGATTGTTTTGTTTTACGCAAATGAATAAAATGTGCAGATGAAGGTTATTTTTATGATATTGTGATATGGCCTCTGTATGAGAGATAAATAGCAACTCTATTGCTAGTACTGAAGAATATAGAAACATATATGTCACATAATAAATAGGTCCAAGAAGCAGTGACCGTTATAGGCAGAAAAGACATTTTCAAATGCTACGAAGATTCTGGTAACTATTCTTGAGATATGTTCCAATGGCCGTTCACAATACGGGCTCTGATTTTCTAAAACATTGTCACTGTCAGTTTATGTTGTAATGCGCAAAGCTGTTACTTTCAGTGCCTGTGTGCGTTTCTGTGCTCTCACACCTAATCTCCACACCACACCTAATTCAACATTGCTATGCAATTATGCCAAATATTCAACGCCCAACACAGTAAATAGCCAAATACCAAATTCTTCGACCCAAGGAAAGAGTTCGTATCTTTCACCACAATCTGTGAATATCATTGAAATTTAAAATGACTAATGGCACACAGTAACACTGGCCCCGATATTTACGGGGAGACGGGGAGGGTGCGGGGGAGCGTGGTAGCGCAGTAGTGCGGGGAAAGCCCAGCAAGGCTGGGGACCCAGAGGTCCTGCCAAATTTAATGGCAGGACCTCCTCCATTTCCCACCCAGCAGCTAGCCAAATTAACAGGCTGGTTGGCTGCCGGACAGGAAAACCAGCGGCAGGAGGCCGCAGTCAGGGACCCTGGGGAACAGTCCCAGGCAATCCGGAGGGGGGAGGGAGCCAGAGATCGGGGCTGTGGGGGGGAGGGAGGGAGGGAGCTAGAGATCATGGCTTGGGGGGTCGGCAGTCACAGCAGGAGGGAGGGAGCTGGAGATCAGGGCTCAGGGGGGGGGGGGGGGAGGTCCCCTATCGCGGGAGGGAGGGAGGAAGCTAGAGATTGGGACTGGGGAGGAGGTCGTCGATAGCGGGAGGGAGGAAGCGAGAGGCTGTGATCGGCAGAGGGGAAGCCAAAGGCTTCTTTGAGGGGGTGGGGGGAGCAGGCCTGTTCTGCCTGGCCCACAAGGAGTGCTCTGAAAGGCACTTACCTTCTTGAGAAAGCAGCTCCTGCCTCCCTTTCACAGCTGGATTTCTCTGAGCCCTTGGAAACCCATCCAGCAATTGTTAAAGTTAAATCAGGCTTGCAATTGCACTGTGGGAGCCTGATTTAAATATGTTAATGAAATGTCCCGCCTCGAGGGCGGGACACTCACACGGCACAAAACCTGCCACTGTAAATATGGCAACTGGCACATACACGGCGGGTTGGGAACTCGCTTCTCGTTTTTAAATTTTTAAAAACACCCTCAACCCTCTCCCACCCATTGTGGGGGGGGGGGGGGGAATTAATGTTGAGGCCATTAATAACAACAAAAAATATCAGTTCAAATGGTCAGATCTAGGTTGAACTCCTTTGGATAATTCCAGGAAAATATCCACAATCATTACTTAAAAGTACTGAAGCTTGAAATTACATTTAAAAAGATTTTTATTAATTTGTTCTTTTTTTCGAACCATTTCCAACATCATGTAAATACGTTGGCACAAATTGTGTAATGGACTCAATCAATAACCCACTTGTGCAGAAATGAGAATTGTCATACACATGAATTAAAGGCAACGATACAAACTGTCCTGTGCAAATGCACATTTCATCAGCCTCATTTAGCCCTGAGCTCCGGGATAGAGCCGGAAAGAAGCAGTGATTATAATAAGCATACCTAAGAACTAAAGACCCTAAAACAAGTGTGATGAAAGGATGATAATGTCCCCATCACTTTCAATACTTTTAACTTGGAATGTGCTATGTGCTGCAAACAAGCTTCCCTGGATCACACGTCCAGATTGAGCTCCAACAACTTGAGAACTCTGTATTACAGCCAACATTTTTTTTTCCATGGTGCAGTTGGTGTTATGAGGAGACTGAAGGAGGTTATATTTGGAATGGTTGTTACGTCCAACTTTGAGCAACTATTTATATGTCATCTGATAAGTTGCACTCTTATTTCTGTTGACGACAACTGAGATTTAATTAATGTTTTTCCATACTCTTTTGGTTACTACGAGCCTGTGTTGCTCTTTTGATGACCTTTAACCTATGTCAGATATGAGGTAATTTACGACATTGTAAATTTACTGTTTATTCAGCACTGAGTGTGAACACATAGCAAGATTAATATAATATTAATCACTTCATTACTAAAGTTATTAATATTAAAGTCAAGAAAACCTCCATCTGAAATTACATAAAATGTAGTATGGGTGCCTGCACAGTTCAAACTTTCTGAGAGTATAGGAGATCTGAATATAACCAGGTGAACCTCACCTGATTTAGTGTAAAATCACACTATTGACAGACATGATTTTATTTCAATTTTCTAGAAATGTTCATTGTCTAGAAGTGGAAGAGTCTAATCCTGTAGTATGGTTTTACACCAAATCAGCGTGGTTCAGCCTCGCAAATCTGAATCTTGAAAATAGCCATTGTACACATTGGGGGTAATTTCAAACCCCAGGGCAGGTGGGGGAGGAGATAGGTGGGGGGTTAAAAATGAAAAATGGCAGATTTGCTAGAGTGATACCAGAACTGAGAGATTATGCCAATCAGGAGAGATTGAACAGGCTGGGGCTCTTTTCTCTGGAAAGGAGAGGACTGAGGGGTGACCTGATAGAGAGGTCTTTAATGTTATGAAGGGGCTTGATAAGGCAGGTGTAGAGAAGATATTTCTACTTGCGGGTGAGACCAGAACTGGGGTTCATAAATAAAAGATAGTCACTAATAAATCCAATAGGGAATTCAGGAGAAACTTCTTTACCCACATAGTGGTTAGAATGTGGAACTTGCTACCACAAGGAGTAGTTGAGGCGACGAGCATAGATGCTTTTAAGGGAAGCTAGATAAACACATGAGGGAGAAAGGAATAGGATATGTTGATAGGGCTAGATGAAGAAGGGTGGGAAAAGGCGTGTGTGGCGCATAAACATCGGCATGGACCTGTTGGGCCGAACGGCCTGTTTCTGTGCTGTAAATACTATGTAACCTGACCCCCAACCCACCCATTTATGGTTTTAACAGAGGCGAGTTAGGGGGCTGGAGACCAACCCGCTCTCAGGAGGCAGGTCGGTCACTAAAATCTTTTGAGGAGGCTGCGTGCCTCTATTTTAACTGAAGTTTTATTTTTAACACCTGCAGGCGGGGATTCCCGGGCCTCGGGAATCCTGGCAGAACAAAGGAGGTGAGAAGGGCGGGATTCCTGAGGTAAGTGCCTTTATTGCACTGCTTGTGGGCCTGGAGGAGCAGGAGTGCTTCCCCCGGCCCACCAAACACCCCGCAATGGGATCCCCGCGATCTGTCGCCCCCCACCCCATGTTCGAGTCCCCTCACCCCCCACGATGCCTGATTTCCCCCCGCAATGTCCTGTTCACTCCCCTGCAATGTCCCATTCACCCCCCATGAAATCTGACTGCCCCCCCACCTGCTGTGATGTCAGACATACCTAACATCCGTTCCACAGCTGCTGTCCAGTCTGACAGATAGCCAACCTGTCAATTGTCTGAGTGTCGGGCGAAAAACCTGTTGAAAAAGTTTAATACTGGTCATATCGTTAAATTCGGCAGGACCTGCAGGAAAACCTTACTTCTGGGTTTTCCGTCCGAAATTCCTCTTTCCCGCTCTCTTCCTGGCTCCGAATTATTATTGGGCCCATTATGTCATTTAATTCAGTTTGGATTCTACATTCAGTACGCCATTGTACATTGAATTTTAATTCAATTTGTTTCTTTCAGAACTTTTACAATTGCTCAGTCTGTAAAAATTTGTTCTAAACCAAATTATTTCATGTGCTTCGTGACATCTTTAAGAAAATGCTTTAATTTGAAAGGCTATTGATCTAGAAGAATATGCTATGCTGAGATTACTCATCCCCAATCACTCAACGAATTTATTAGATTAAGTGGTTATGATATTAAGCAGGCATTAGAAAAACAAACGTATACTTGAAACAGAATTAAAAAGGACATCAAAGAAATGATGAGAGGCAGATGTACTGTAAAAGGTAAAAGTATAGAAAAGAGAATGAGTGTACCAGAAAAACAGATGTAAAGGATTAACTCAACTGTCAGAGTTATTCAGATGCTTAAAAATTTCTTGGGGTTAATGGGAGGTTTGTTTGTGCATAGGTTAGGTATGAATAGAATATGCTTTGTTGTTGTATTACCTCTAATTTATGATGTGGCACGCATGATAATCAGGGCTCATCATTTGAGTCTTTGTGGATAGATCAATGGAGCTTCCCATTTAATTTGGTAAGTAATTTCGCTGAAGAACCACTAATAGACCCTTGTAAATGTTTGTTTAATTTATGTTGTGTACAGGTGTGTGGGCACGTGAACAGATGTTAAAAGAATATTTAATTATTAAAATTGTTCTGTCTGTAAAGACCTATCACTGTATTATTACAAAGTCATTTCAGCATTACTAATTGGTCCAAGCTAACCATATGATTATATTGTCACCATAAGTCAATCACATTCCAACAATCAATTCCACAGGAACACACGAGGCAGTTTTATTGCTACACTCTTCCCACTTTCCCTATTATCTTTATCCTGCTCCTCAATTTCTAATCGTTTGCTTCACTTTTACTTTTAGCTTCCTATTATTAAATTATCTATATCGTTTTTCACTTTTTTTTAAAAACTATTATTTTCCTCCTGTGTGGCCAGGGCCCAGCCTGTTCAGCTTCCCTGCTCATTGAAACTCAAATCTTCTCTTCTCCAGGCACAATTGAATGCCAAAGGCCGAGATCCAGTAGCTCTGCTCCCATTCAATCCAAACCTTGTGCTGAGGCTCTGGGCTGCGCAGCATTTTTGCTCTGTTAGCCCTGACCCAAATTTTTACCTTCCCTTTTGGTGGAACTGGGCCTTGGAAATTAATCAGAATAATTTAATGTAAATAGCAACTGAAGCATCTCAGAGCTAGATAGAAAGACACTGTGAAAAAACAGAAACACAAAAGACTAGAAAGTGGAAGACAAGTGGCATCAGTGAATGAAGAGATAACCAACAATTGGGAGATCACTTTGTGAGTATTTGACACACTTGATGTTTGGAGTCCATCTGGTAGAGGAGGAAACAAGCAAAGAGTGATGAAGAGGAAAACAGCAAATGAGGAGGAGGAAGTGATCAGCTCTTGAGGCATTCTGATTGTGAGTTTGTTGCTAGTTTTAATTAATAGACATCTGAATTGGCACCAGCACCTCTGATGGGTCTGGTTTACAGCAGCACCAGTTTGGAACTCACAGTTTGTATAGTTTAGAAAAAGTGATGAAGGTTTGGTTTCATGAAAATCCAACTTCCTTTTGCCACTATCTCAATACATTAATAAGCTGCAAGTAACTAGGATACTTTTTAGCTTACAAAATGGATGTCTTTAAATAGATTATCTATATCTATATATATATAAACGGATCGTTCTTTCTGTCTGTCTGTCTATCTGTCTGTCCTTCTGTCTGTCCTCGGGTGTGCGTCTGTCCGGCTATGCGCTCGAAAGTTATACAGCGTACCTACGCGCGCGTTACCTCCAAAGAAAGCTTACGGTTCCGGGACGCTCGTAAGCATATTTACTTTTCGGTCGGACGAAAATTGTTCGCGCCTTATGCAAAAAACCTTCAAAATTAAACTCATTATCTGCTAGCATTGATTGACTGACGTCAAGGTTCGGCCAATCCTGTGCCGTCACGATTGACCAATCCTACAGTACGGTCCCCTGATGGTTGGCCAATCGGTGTGTGTGTGTGTGGGCGGGACTAATTGTTTTCATCTCAGGGATCTGGCAGCCATTGTTTCACTGCCATTACTTCAGCTTCCAGCTCAAACTACTTTGATCATCCAGCTTTGAAAAAGTTAGTATCTCTTTTAAAAATAACATAAGATTTACCAAAAATGTTTTACAAGTACTTTCACTTTCATCTTTCAAGGTATTAAAAGGTAGAAATGTTGCCCGGCAGCAGATTCACCAAGGGACACAGACAGGGCCCAAAAGCCTGGGACTCAATTTAAAATGTTGCCCGGCAGCAGATTCACAGAGGGACACAGAGAGGCCCCAAAGCCTGGCACTCGATTTAAACCGCCCGGCCCAAAACAGCCCTGGCAAAGCCGGGCTCCCCCCAGCTAGTATATATATATAAAAGGATAGTGGTGTCTGTCTGTCTGTCTGTCTGTCCGGGCATCACTCAAAAGTTATAGAGCGTACCTACACATATGTTATATCAAAAGAAAGGTTATGATTAGGAGGGTGTCCTAGGCATATTTACTTCTTGGTCAGACAAAAATTGTTCGGACAGTAGACAAAAAACGTTCAAAGTTCCGCTCATTAGCGGTTGGCCAATCATATGGGGGAAATCCGCTCATTAGCATTGAGTGACGTAAAGGTTGACAAATCCTACGGGGGGAGCACGCTGTGTCACGGGGGGCATTTCATGGCGTGGTGTGGGCGGGGCCTAATCCTTCAAACTGAAAAGCAAGCGGCAGCCATTGTTGTTTGTGATGGAGCAACTCTGCCTCTGTCCGACCATGGGCCCCAGTCCCACCCTCACCCTCCTCCTTCTCTCCGCTTTCTCCCCTCCTGTTACCCCGGCCTCTCCGCTCGCGGGTTGTTTGCATCCATGGTGGATGAGCTGCCTGCAGGCCTCAGGCCGCGAAGCCTCGGCCTCTCCTCGCCAGCCACGCCCGAGCTAGGCACCGCCCGTCCCACTGGGCCCGATTCCAAACCAGCGGCCCGCCATCGCCGCCATCTTGGTAAAGGCTGGCCTCCTTCTTCTCTCCGCTTTCTCCCCTCTCTCCTGTCACCCGGGGCCTCTCCGCTCTTCAGGATGTCACTGCCGAGCTGTTCGGGTCGGAGGGAGCGGGAGCTCAGCTCAGGTGACTCGGGCCGGGCCGGGCCTCAGGCGCTACACCGTGGGCGGCGGGCCGCAGCGCGAACTCAGCTCGGGTAACTCCGGCCGGGCCTCAGGCTCTACGCCACCCACAGTGTCTCCGGGGCAGCGGCCCACAGCGGGAGCTCATCAGCGGGAGCTCAGCTCAGGTGAGTTGGGCTGGGCCTGAGGTGCTAGGGAGGGAGAGGGGAGGGAGGGAGAGAGAGGAAAGGAGGAAGAGACAGGGGGAGGGAGAGGAGAGAGGGGGAGGGAGAGGAGAGAGAGGGAGGGAGGGAGAGAGGGAGGGAGAGGAGAGGGGGAGAGGGAGAGGGGAGGGAGAGCGGGGAGGGAGAGGGAGGGAGAGGAGAGGGGGAGAGGGAGAGAGAGGGAGAGGGGAGGGAGAGAGAGGGAGGGAGAGAGAGCGGGGAGGGAGGGGGAGAGAGAGAGGGGCAGGGAGAGAGAGGGGCAGGGAGAGAGAGGGGCAGGGAGAGAGAGGGGGAGGGAGAGAGAGGGGGAGGGAGAGAGAGAGGGTGAGGGAGGGAAAGAGTGAAGGGGTGGGAGAGGGAGGGAGAGCTCGCCTTCTTCCTCCAGGCTAATCCCAAACTAAATCCACCAGTCTCTCTCTCTCTCCCCCCCAGTCTCTCTCTCTCTCTCCCCCCCCAGTCTCTCTCTCTCTCTACCCCCCAGTCTATATCTCCCCCAGTCTCTCTCTCCCCCCGTCTCTCCTCCCCCAGTCTCTCTCTCTCTCTCTCTCTTCCCCCAAGTCTCCCTCTCTCTCCCCCGTCTCTCTCTTCTCCCCCAGTCTCTCTCTCTCTCTCTCTCTCTTCCCCCCGTCTCTCTCTTCTCCCCCAGTCTCTCTCTCTCTCTGTCTTCCACCCCCAGTCTCTCTCTCTCTCTGTCTTCCCCCGTCTCTCTCTCTCTCGCTCCGTCTCTCTCTTCCCCCCAGTCTCTATCTCTCTCTCCCCCAGTCTCTCTCTCTCTCTCTCTTCCCAGTCTCTCTCTCTCTCTCTCCCCCCCAGTCTCTCTCTCGCCCCCCGTCTCTCTCTCTCCCCCCCCAGTCTCTCTCTCTCTCCCCCCCAGTCTCTCTCTCTCTCCCCCCAGTCTCTCTCTCTCTCTCCCCCCTCAGTCTCTCTCTCTCTATCCCCCCCAGTCTCTCTCTCTCTCCTTCCCACTCTCTCTCTCTCTCTCCTTACCCCCTCTCTCTCCTTCCCCCTCTCTCTCTCCTTCCCCCTTTCTCTCTCTCTCCCTTCCCCCTCTCTCTCTCTCTCCTTCCCCCTCTCTCTTTCCCTCTCTCTCTCTCCTTCCCACACAGACAATCCCAACAGTTTCATAAACAGTTTTATAAACATTGCACAGGTTTCTTCATTTCCCTCGGCACCGCCAGGCACTCCAGCTAGTATGAAATAAAACAAATTATTTTAAATGGGAAAAAGCAAGAAATAGCTTTGTGTATTTAAATCTTTATATTGAATTGTAGTTTAAACATGTGCAAGTGTGCTTTATCATACTCAAAAGACATGGTTAAACACATTTTTTTATCATCTTTCATCAAGAACGGTGATTTCTAAATTCTACCATCTACAAAGCCTCTCTTCTTCAAACTCCCTTGAGGAAGGAGGTTAGGATTGTTGAAAGAAGTGATCTCTTGATGACCATTAACCTGTCACTCAAAGATCAGGTAACAGGAGGTGCATAGGTACAGTAATAAAAGGGGTAATATTTCTTCGTTTAAAATGGAACATTTCTCTATCGTGAGTCATGGGGTTCGATTTTCCAAGCCCCGAGGAGGCAGGCATGGAGGCGGGACAGCACGTAAAATCGGAGAAATTGGGGGCGGGTGGCAAACCCGCCCCCATCCCGCCTCCGTGCCCTTTTGCCAGGAGGCGGGAAGATGTGCAGCTTCGGGTCCCGTCTCCTGGAGGCGGGAAAGGCTTTTAATCCTTTTAACTGCCTGTTAACAGGTAGCTAACAGGCAGAAAAAGGGATTAGTGCTATTTTACCTTCACAGGTGAAGGCTTCCTGACCTCGGAGAACACCGTCGGGTTGGTGGAGATGTGGAGGAGGTCTGCGGCAGTCGCAGGCACCTGGAAGTAAGGTGTAGAGGTGAGTGATGGGTGCAAGTGTGGAGTGGTAAGTATGCAAGGTGAGTGATAAGTTTAAAAAAGTGTTCACTTACCTTTTTTTACTTCTGTAGCCTTTAGCCGTGCTGGATCAGGAGAGCGGACATCCACCTTGTCAATTTCAGGTAATGGCTGATGGACCCTCCGATCCATCAGACATCTGAAATTTACTTTTTTACAATGTTTTTTCAGTCCTCACCACAAAAACGAATCAAACTCAAGAGAATGTCAGTGTTTGACAGCTTCGCAGAGCTGTCAAACGCTGTCATTTCTTCTTTCAAGAAGTCTTGACAGATAGCACGTCTGACGTTGACGTGATCTGTCAGTGACTTCTTCCCTAATTGGCTTGCTGAGCCCGCAGGGGAAAATCCCTCTGAATGGTCAGGCGGGGATGGAGGCAGGACATTGACACCACAAGCTGCAGTCCCGCCTCCAAGTCGCCTCCATTGACAAAATCCAGCCCAAGGCATTCAACACCTTAGTAAACAACGTATGAGAGTTATGTCAATGGTAAGCAGGAGATTCAATTTACAGATAGCCTAGATATGAACTGTTTACAAGTCCAATGTTTTAGCATCTAAAAACTTTTGATGCTTGGGCTGATAAGTGCGGAGCCTGTTTCACCGCACCTACCTGCATGCTGGTAGCCAGCCAAGGACCATTTTCTGGAGGCTGGCAGTTGTTTCTGGCTTACCTCCCGCCCGGGATGGGCAGGAAGTAGACAGGCGGAATGCTAATGAAGCTCGGAAGTTAAAATAGCCCAGGCTTGATGTATGCTGCAGCGGGTGAGTTTCCAATGCACCTCGCCACCCACCCACCTGGGGTTAAAATCGGGGCCGTGATATGACATATTGGAACATTTTCTTTATGTATTCATATTCAGCTCAAACCAATAGATTGAGGGTAACCTGTTGGTACAAAAGCCTTTTGATATCAGGGATTTAGGATTGAATCAAGTCAAATAAATATGATTTGGGTGGTAGAGAATGCACTATTACAAAGTATTTACAGCACAGAAACAGGCCATTCGGCCCAACAGATTCTCACCTGTGTTTATGCTTCACACGAGCCTCCTCCTACCCTTCTTCATCTAACTCCATCAACATATCCTTCTTTTCCCTTCTCCCTCATGTCTTATCTAGCTTCCCCTAAAATGCATCTATGCTAGTCGCCTCAACTACTGATTGTGATAGTGAGTTCCACATTCTCACCACTCTCTGGTTGAAGAAGTTTCCCCTGAATTCCCTCTTGGATTTATTGGTGACTATCTTATGTTTATGGCTCTTAGTTCTGGGCTCGCTCACAAGTAGAAACATCTTCTATACATTTACCTATCAAACCCTTTCATAATCTTAAAGACTTCTATCTGGTCATCCCTCAGCCTTCTCTTTTCTAAAGAAAAGAGCCCCAGCCTGTTCAATCTATCCTGATAGGTATAACCTCTCAGTTCTGATATGAGTGCTATAATCAAATGCAAACTACAAATAATCACCTCTCTTTAAATGGGAGTGGCTTGTTTGATCTATTATGTACAAGATTGTCCTGTTATCCCTGTTATTTATGATCAAAGCCAATTTGGAAAGATAGGCTAATGATTTGTTTTCCCTAAAGGGATGATGAAAAGCACATTTAAGTACAATTCATCAGAAAACTGTGTTTTCACTTCTAGAAATTTGGTTTGAATCCATTCCAGACTGATAGGTAGACAACACAACAGGTTTGAATACTGCTCACTGCACTGATCTCTTGGCGTTGTATTGGCTCCAGCCCAGGCACTGAGGAAATGAAGGTCTTTTCTGTTAAGTTTCATTCATAAAGGTAACCATAATTTGGTGCTAATTTTCACTTGTCAAAACTACAGTGGAAAAGGCTTTTCAAGATTAGAATCAAATGAAAATAGCATCCCACCATAGATAACTGTATACAGCACTAGCCGGTGACATCACAACAGAGAGTTCAAGAAGAAAAGAGTTTACTCCAAACATTTATGACTAGCTGTAACTAGACACTGGGGGATGCACAACAATAAAATACAGGTCAGCTTGATAGTCAATTATTCATATACCCACATATATGTTGGAAATAGCACTTCTAGTAACCGGGATTTTGATACTAACAAGCGCAGTTTGTATTTCATCCCCAGCATTTTTACTTATAAATATTGCCCGTAGAGTTTGCTTGTAAACTCTATAGATCATCTTCTATAGAGTTCACAGTATTAACTATTAATAAAGGCACATCAGCTATCAATGGTACCTGGTCCCAATGAAGCCACCAGATGGCATCATTATTAAAGCTGTGGAGCACATATGAAGTTATCAGAATGACAGTGTGCGGTGAATCAATTTTACTAAATTATTTTTCATCCCTGAAACAATTTTCCTTTTTGGAGCCACTTATCAGCATGCATTCTTTTGGTGGAGGAAGTGAGGTGAGTTGTGTCTATTTTATTTTCACTTTGTCATGTGGTATTCTGCATCCCACTCTTCAAGGGGCAACACTAGGATTCAAAATTACAACCAGCTGGTTGGAAAGTGACCTCAGGGCCTCATTTGAACAAAATGTTAAAAATATGAAGAGATCAGATTAGTTCTTTCAGAGCTGGTTAGAAGATTTAAAAGGAAAGAAAATGTATATACTTTCTTTTGTCTTGTTCTATTTTAGAAAACTTAATGGCAGTTATATAGAAAAGGAAATTAAATAGAATGTTCTCAATTTTTAGAATTTCGTGCTCACAAAGCTGACAGATAACGTTAGAGTGAGAAACATTGTACCAACTTCTGCAGCGTCAGGATCAAAACCTCCAAGATTCAAAACAATGTGATCAAATGCAGAGCAAAGCTCCCTCGACTTAGCCTCACCTTAACCTCAGCCGCAGAACACCACCCCTCACCGTGCCACTGTGACTAGTTCCATTTCATGTGGTATTAAACTTTCCAGCTCCTCGAAGTGATAATGGACAGGGACTTGAGCACATAAAGCTAGGTTGACACTCCAGTGCAGTACCGAGGGAGTGCTGCACTGTCGGAGGTGCCGTCTTTCGGATGAGACGTTAAACTAAGGCCCCGTCTGCCCCCTCAGGTGGACGTAAGAGATCCCATGGCACTATTTCGAAGAAGAGCAGGGGAGTTATTACCCGATGTCCTGGCCAATATTTATCCCTCAACCAACATAACAAAAACAGATTACCTAGTCATTAGCACATTGCTGTTTGTGAGACCTTGCTGTGCGCAAATTGACTGCCGTGTTTCCCACATTACAACAGTGAATCCACTTCAAAACGTACTTCATTGGCTGTAAAGCGCTTTGAGACATCCGGTGGTTGTGAAAGGCGCTATATAAATGCAAGTCTTTCTTTAGTAACAATTTAGTACAAAATATTGCTGAAATATTGGCAGTTTTATGCTATTGCTCAGTGCCCACCAAGACCTAAAGAAAGGCAGCTGAAACTCATATCACCCAGAATCCATACAGACAAGGATAGAAAGCTTTCATTTTATCTTTCAGGACTGGTTTCAAGGCCACATCCCAGAGGGTGAGTAGAACAGCGAACTAAAGCATTGCACCATTCAGTTTCCTTTGGATCTTTATAAGTTGATGGTACAGACATTTTAGCCTAGATATTCAGGTTTTGCAGTTTTACTGCTGGAGTTGCAGTAGGGTAGGACTTCCACCTGTGAGTCCGCCCCAGGAATGACCTATCCCGAATCCAGGGTCAATGGTCATTTGCATAAAAGAGGCAGACGCTCACAGTATTTGCACACTCCCTGTGCGTCCATCCTGCGGGGGCACTCGTAATTTTAGAGTAGCAGCTTGCCATTCCGTTGGGTGCGGGGCTGGTCTGGCAGTGGTGAAAGATATAAAGTTAGCTCATGAGCTGCTCTGTTGTCAATTTGCCACTTTCCTAACAGCAGTAAAACATAAAAGATACTGACATTCATCTAAAACTTTTAAAAATTAACAAAGCCCGTCGGTTGGCCCATAAAAAAATAGATAAATCTTTAATCGGACTATTGAGGCATTGTTGAATCATTTGAGTTTTCAGGACCACAGTGGTCTTTGCCAGATGAGAATTGGACATTTGGAGCACAGCAACAGTTGATGTCAGATGACTCTATCAAGGTAATTGAATAGTTTTACATTTGTGCTGATTACAAACTACAATTGAAGGGTACCATAATCACTGTTTGAATCAAAATTATTCTGAAATTATGGCAAAGAGTTTAGGCACACAGGTGCATTATTTATATGATACCTCTGGACAGTGAGGCAAGTGTCAATGCAATTCTATGGTTCAAATGATATCACTTTTTGTCCTCTTTGCACATCTTGAAGTATTTATATAAATGCATCAGTTCTGGGACTCTACAGAATTTCCATAGTGGATGAATAATATTTAAATACTTAAACTTCAGCATAGTACTGGCATAATCCACCAAAGTATTCGGATAAATTTCAGACTGATAACAGTAATTTAAAACACTGCCCCAAAAAAAGTAAGCAACATCATGCACCAACATTTCCATTCTGTCAAGTTACATATTACATTGTTAACAAATTATGTCAAAGCGGTGTCAAACCATGATTATTTATAAGAAATTACAGGTTCCTATATGTATAAAATCATATATTCATCAAAACAAGTCACTGACACCATGTCAGACATGTTTGCAGAAGCTACATGAGTGACTGGTCACATTATGAAAGTCCTCTGACAGGATCAAGAATAGAAAAGTGCATCTCTCTGGTAAATATAGATTTGTTCTGAATCTAGTTCACTAACCGTCCTGTATCAAAAGATTTCTGCAAGCAAATATATCAGTGGTGAGGCAGAGCATATTTAAAATGGGAACTGTCTTCCAGAAAAAGTGTTTAGCGTACTTTTTTGTTTTAAAAGAACTGCTTATAATGACAGTATCATATTTAAATGATTCAATGCTACATTTCAATACGATTTACATCATTGTGCTATGTATTTATAAACAAATAAAAAAGGTTTTGTCAAACACTTCTATCACGGTAACAATTGGGCTAGGTGTCCCTAGTTATAAAACCTAGAATCCAAAAATATGTTTTAACAGCTTTAACAACTTGCCCACCCACTTTTAAAGATTTGTGTATCTGAGCTCCTAAATCCCTCTCCTCCGGTCCTTTTAAAGTTTTACCATTTAAGGTACCTATTTGCTCCTTTTTCTTCTTCCCAAAATGTATCACCTTGCATTTCTCTTTGTTAAATTTCATCTGATATCACTTTGCCTAATCCGGCAATCTGCTTATGTCCTCTTGAAATCCAGTACAGTCCTTTTCATTGTTGATCATGCTCCTTTCTTTAGCATTGCTGGGAAACTTTGATATGTACCCCTTATACCCAATTCAAAATCCTCCAGTTTCCACCATTATGAACAACAAGCCATAGAGCTAGTTGACAATTTCAACTACCTTTGGAGTTCGATACACAGCTCAGGTGCCCCTGATGAAGAGACATGTTGGCGAATTGGGATCGTCGGAGGTGTAATCCAATCTCATGATAAGAATGTGTGGAAGTCAAGAATCCAACAAGCAACTAAGCTCAGATTATACAACTGTCTTGTTATTACAGTCTTGACATTTGAAGCAGGCATATGGGCTCCTAGTTTGCAACCAATCAAAATTGGATGCTTTTGACCAATGGTGCCTCTGACGAATATTTAGGCCAGAGTTTTCACCTTTGGGTGCATGCGGGGGGCGTGGCGAGTTGGGAACACGATGTTCTGAGCAATGCACTGCTTGGAGCGACTTTCACTTAATGGCCCCAATTGAAAGACTCATGCGCATTTCCCAGCCCTATTAAATGGTGCGAGTCTGATGATGTCATCGATGACTTGTTTCCAGCGCCCATATTTGAAGCAGCCTTGCACTCAACTCACTTGAAGGTTGCCAGGGGAGGGTGGGAGGTGACAGAGAAAGGCCACAGTAGCGTTATAATTTTGGAAGGATGGATAGCCAAAGGCAGAGGGCAGCACCACACTTCTCTGATTCATCGTTGTATAATCTGGTGGAGGCTGTAACAGCATGTAGGGAGGTCCTCTTCCCTGCTGAAAGGCAAAGGCGACCTCCACGAGAAACGAAAAGAGCCTGGCTGGATATAGCTGAGGAGGTCAGCAGCAGGGATGTGGTCAGGAGGACCTGGATCCAGTGCAGGAAGAGCTTCAATGATCTCGTGAGTGTAATGCCACAATCACCCTCATCCTGCGTGCTTGTCAACACATCCCCATCACTCTGCTTTCCCAAGCCTACTCCCGCACATCAATCCTCACACCAACATACCTTCTAGGTCCACCCATCCCTCTCTCTCTATGTACATACTCATATCCCCATCTGACTAACCACCATTCACACTTACCCACAACCTGATGCAATCATAGCAAATAACACCACAGAAGGAGGACATTTGGCATTGGCATCCCACTCCCTCATAGTCACCCTCTACAGGTGTAACCCATCCATTCTTTACACTCATTCCATCACTCTCACTCAAACGTTTCTTCTTTCCCTCCTTGCAGGAGAAGAAAGCCCACAACAACAGAGAGAGGGAGAGAATCGGAAGTGGCCCTCCAGTAATTGCACATCTTACAGCAGCAGGGGAGAGGGCTCTGGAGATTTTGGGAGCTTGAGAGACACTGGCGGTGGGAGAGGGCGAGAGAGGAGGACATCCCAGTAAGCTGGTGACAGAATCACATCTCATAAAGTCACATGGCATTCAACAGTTGTGACGGAATAAGCCATGTTTCAAGAGATACACCATTATATGAACAGAATTCTGATATTATTAATACATGATATACTGGGTTTAAAAATCTAAAGCCTTGGAGACACAGGCTGCAAACAGAAAACAGGCTTCTGAGATAAAGATCAGTTGATAACACAAGTTGTAAAATACAAGCTTTGAAATGGGAATTGGTTAAATATACGAAAACAATGACCCTATTGAACGGATCATCCTCCGCCATTTCCGCTACCTCCAAAGTGATCCCACCACCAAACGCATCTTCCCCTCCCCTCCCTTTCAGCATTCCGTAGGGACCGCTCCCTCCGAGACACCCTAGTCCACTCCTCTATCACCCCCAGCACCCCTTCCCTTTTGCCTGGCACCTTCCCATGCAAGCGCAGGAGATGTAACACCTGCCCCTGTACCTCCCCCCTCCCCACTGTCCAGGGCCCCAAACACCCCTTCCAGGTGAAACAGTGATTTACTTGTACTTCTTGCAATCTAGTATACTGTATTCGCTGCTCACGATGCGGTCTCCTCTACATTGGGGAGACCAAATGCAGATTGGGTGACCGCTTTGCAGAACACCTCTGTTCAGTCCGTAAGGGTGACCCCGAGCTTCCGGTTGCCTGTCATTTTAATTCACCACTCCATTCCCACTCGGACCTCACCATCCTTGGCCTCTTGCATTGTTCCATGGAAGCTCAACGTAAACTCGAGGAACAGCACCTCATCTTCCGATTAGGCACTTTGCAGTCTTCCAGGCTCAATATCGAGTTCAACAATTTCAGATCATAACCTCGGCCCCCATTACATTTTTACTTATCTTTTATCCACCCCTTTGTTTTGATTTTTCCCTCCCTCCCCCCTTTCCTTTTTTTTTCTCTCTCCCACATGGCAGCCGTCTCTCATTCTGCCAGAACATTTCACACCTAATCTGAGCCGTCTTTTGCCTCCACTGGTCCTATCACCATCTCGTTTCGTTTTGAATACCTTTTAATGTCTCTTCACTTCTTTTGTTGTCTCCCACCCCTGCCTTTCGATCTATTTAATTTCCTTTCCAGTTTTGAAAAAGGGTTAGACCCGAAACATCGACTCTAATTTCTCTCCACGGATGTTGCCTGGCCTGCTGAGTTTTTCCAGCATTTTCTGTTGTTATTTCGGATTTCCAGCATCTGCAGTATTTTGCTATCACCCTATTGAAATGGCAGTTTGGCGCTTCCGAAAGGTCTGGAGTTTGGGAATAACACAATGGAAGACCCAGTTTAAGGTGTTATAAGCTAACACGTTGAACAGAAACACAAACATTAAAAGATGCAAGTGCCTTTGAAAAGATGACATCAACTAAAAGAAACACCTGCTGGTCAAATAGTTTTTATGTTAAACTTGGAAGACAGGAAACATAAGATTAAATATGCAACCAATTGAGATAGCTAGAAAACGAGTAAAACACTCTGGTTAAAGTGGTTTTGATTTACATATAGTAAATAGGATACCTGCAGCACACTTTGAAGATATGACTTCAATAGATACGGCAAGCAATTACATTGTGTTTGTATTGAACTTGGAGCAGTTAGGAGACTCAATGGGGCAGTAATTCCTCCCCAAATGCATGAGTACGGAAGGGGTACTCACGCGTCTGGCCGGAGGAAATGCCGGTTTTCAGCATGCACAGCGCATGCGCTGAAAACCGGCATTTCCTCTCCTCTAACCCAAGAGGTGAAGAGGCTAGCGCGTGCGCTGTAGGGGGCAGCGCGTGCATCTTGGATTTCCTCTGTTTTGGGGGATTTGCGCATGTGTAAAGGCCTCCGGTCTTTACGCTTGTAAAAAGTGCACGTAAGTATTTATTTTTACAGGTAAGTGGTGTTTTAGTGCAATTTAGAAAAAAAATTTCCACAGGTTTATTATTTTAAAGAATCTACAATAAGGTAAGTTTAGTTTTAGACCCCTTTTATTAAAAATTTATTTTTTTCAAAAAAAAAAATATTGTTTAAATTATTTTTTTAAACTTATTTATACTTAATTTAATGATTGGGATGTTTTTTAAATTTTTATTTAAAGTTTAAATAGTGTTTTGGGCCCCCGTAGTTTTCATGAGTTTGACAGCTCTTACTGTCAAACTCATGAATGAGTTTCCCCTCCCCTGATTGGCTGCACAGTGCTCACCTGATCCCAGCCGGCACATCGCACTAACTACGCCGCTGCATCAGGTTAGCACAGCGCGCCGACAGCTGAACCGGGCCTGTGAAAGGAAATGCAAGCAGGCCCGGGCTTCAGATGTCGGCGCGCAGGGTGAGTGCAGATCGGGGGCTTGCACGCGCGGCAAGCCCCCGATCTAATTTCAGGGCCAATGTCTGCTAAAACCAGTAAAGCCAATATTAAGAATTGAATGAAAGAATTTTGTAAGAATGGCATCAAACAGAAACCATTGCTGTCATATTGTTTTTATGATAGTTTTTGAAACACCTAAAGGTAGAGACATAATTATGCATGCAGCAGCTAAATTGACATTCAGCAGAGGTATCAATAAAGACAATTAGCTTACATCAGCAGAGAACTTCAAAGAATAAACCATACAAAAAGGGTGTAAAAGATATACCTTTTCAAACAGAAAGTCAGAAGTTGCTGAACGGGCCAAGCATTTCTCAACTTTACAGGCACCATCTGTAAGTTTTTAACTTTGAGTCTCAGGTAATCAAGATATTTGATTTTGGTGGACGTTCTGGATTTAGAGATAAGTAAGAAATGTAGAAATGTAACGAAGTAAAGATTTGAGAATAAGGATCTCTGAGAAATAAGAAATGTAAGCTATTTGTATTTTGAATTGTCAATGTTGCGACGGACTCAACAGCTGTTAAATGAATGTCGGCTCTTAAATAAAACTATATATTTTTAGAATTGTCTCAAAGAGTATTCCTGTACAAACTCGCGAACCCAATTTCTGTACACTCTTTTGTAAGGAGTTGCAGAATTCTGGGGGGTATTCCGGACCCTCATAATATCCGGAAGGTTACAGTCTAGTTAAATTTATTAAAAGTGCTATCTGGAGGAAAGTAACATCTTCAGTCGTTCCTTTCCTTTAGGGAGAGATAGCCTGAACCTTTAGACCCATTTAAGCGTCTTATAGAATTCGGCTATCTCTAACTTAAGTTGAAGGTAAACGCCTGGGAAATACGCCTGATCTGGGGTAGCCCGAAAAGGGCTAGGACTTGTAATTATCCCTTCACAGTCACCCATATGGTGACTGATGTCAGCAGCCAGTGAAATGTCATCATGTGCATAATGGTAACGTTACCCGTTCTTATTATAACACTTCTAATTCATCTCTTTACTCTCCCACAGGTCCATCAACTGCCCGCCCCCACTGGCCAGCCAGAGGAGGATGACGACACTTCAGAGGAACCTCCAGCTTCTGAGGGTGTTGTGTCAGCAGACCCAAGCGCAGCCAGCTCCAGCGCAGATACGCACACCTCGGTGGGTCTTTTGCACCATAGAGTAGAGTTGTCACCTGGTGTCTCACAATTCATATGTGAGCAAGAGCAGATGGAGTTGACAGGGACAGCAGTGGAGACGCCTCGCTGGAGGGCGCAGGACACTCCAAGCTCTGCTGAGCTGCATGCTGACACTGAGCCTCGGGGGTCATCGAGAAAGAGGGCAATCCTGGAGGGGCAGCAACAATTGCATGAAGCTCTGGCATGCAGTCATTTATGGGATGTGGGCATCGCTGCCAGGCCAGCATTTATTGCCCATCCCTAATTTCCCTTGAGAAGGTGGTGGTGAGACGCCTTCTTGAACCGCTGCAGTCTGTGTGGTGAAGGTACTCCCACAGTGCTGTTAGGTAGGGTGTTCCAGGATTTTGACCCAGCGATGATGAAGGAATGGCGATATACTTCTAAGTCATGATGGTGTGTGACTTGGAGGGGAACTTGCAGGTGGTGGTGTTCCCATGCGCCTGCTGCCCTTGTCCTTCTAGGTGGAAGAGGTCACGGGTTTGGGAGGTGCTGCCGAAGAAGCCTTGGCGAGTTACTGCAGTGCATCTTGTAGATGGTACACACTGCAGCCACGGTACGCCGGTGGTGGAGGGAGTGAATATTTAAGGTGGCAGATGGGGTGCCAATCAAATGGGCTGGATGGTGTCGAGCTTCTTGAGTGTTGTTGGAGCTGCACTCATCCAGGCAAGTGGAGAGTATTCCATCACACTCCTGACTTGTGCCTTGTAGATGGTGGAAAGGCTTTGGGGAGTCAGGAGGTGAGACACTCACTGCAGAATACCTAGCTTCTGACCTGCTCTTGTTGCCACAGTATTTATGTGGCTGGTCCAGTTAAGTTTCTGGTCAATGGTGACCCCCAGGATGTCGGTGGTGGGGGATTCGACAATGGTAATGCCATTGAATGTCAAGGGGCAGTGGTTGGACTCTCGCTTGTTGGAGATAGTCATTGCCTGGCACTTTTGTGGCGTGAATGTTACCTGCCACTTATCAACCCAAGCCTGAACATTGTCCAGGTCTTGTTGCATGCGGGCATGGACTGCTTCATTATCTGAGGAGTTATGAATGGCACTGAACACTGTGCAGTCATCAGCAAACATCCCCATTTCTGACATTATGTTGGAGGGAAGGTCATTGATGAAGCAGCTGAAGATGGTTGGGCCTAGGACACTGCCCTGAGGAACTCCTGCAGCGATGTCCTGGGACTGTGATGATTGACCTTCAATCACCACAACCATCTTCCTTTGTGCTAGGTATGACTCCAGCCAGTGGAAAGTTTCCCATTGACTTCAGTTTTACTAGGGCTCCTTCATGCCACACTCGGTCAAATGCTGCCTTGATGTCAAGGCAGTCACTCTCACCTCAGCTCTGGAATTCAGCTCCTTTGTCCATGTTTGGACCAAGGCTGTAATAAGGTCGGGAGCAGAGTGGTCTTGGCAGAACCCAAACTGGGCATCAGTGAGCAGGTTAATGGCGAGTAAGTGCTGCTTGATAGCACTGTCGATGACACCTTCCATCACTTTGCTGATGATTGAGAGTAGACTGATGAGGCGGTAATTGGCCGGATTGGATTTGTCCTGCTTTTTGTGGACAGGACAAACCTGGGCAGTTTTCCACATTGTCGGATAGATGCCAGTGTTGTAGCTGTACTGGAACACCTTGGCTAGAGGCGCGCAGTGCTGGAGCACAAGTTTTCAGCATGATAGCCGGGATGTTGTCGGGGCCCATAGCCTTTGCTGTATCCAGTGCGCTCAGCCGTTTCTTGATATCACATGGAGCGAATCGAATTGGCTGAAGACTGGCTTCTGTGATGGTGGGGACCTCAGGAGGAGGCCAATATGGATCATCCACTCGGCACTTCTGGCTGAAGATGGTTGCAAACGCTTTAGCCTTGTCTTTTGCAATCACGTTCTGGGCTCCACCATCATTGAGAATGGGGATATTCATGGAGCCTCCTCCTCCCGTTAGTTGTTTAATGGTCCACCACCATTCACGACTGGATGTGGCAGGACTGTAGAGCTTTGATCTGATTCGTTGATTGTGGGATCGCTTCACTCTGTCTATAGCATGCTGCTTGCGCTTTTTAGCATGCATGTAGTCCCGTGTTGCAGCTTCCCCAGGTTGGCACCTCATTTTTAGGTACGCCTGGTGCTGCTCCTGGCATGCTCTTCTACACTCCTTATTGAACCAGGGTTGGTCTCCTGGCTTGATGGTAATGGTAGAGTGAGGGATACGCCGGGCCATGAGGTTACAGATTGTGGTGGAATACAATTCTGCTGCTGCTGATGGCCCACAGCACCTCATGGGTGTCCAGTTTTGAGATGCGAGATCTGTTCAGAGAATGGAGGAGTCCATCTCCAACATGAGCACCACCATGTCGCAGGCGATTTTGATGATGTGCTGTTCCATGGAAAGGATGGCCACCAGTACGGAGCAGAAAATGCACCACTCACAAGAGCACATGCTAGCTGTGGACAACAGACAGCAGGTGCTCATAGACCTCCTCTCAAGGAGGGATGTAAACTTTGACTTGGGCCTTCATCACCCCACTGCTGTGCAGCAAGGTGCTTGCCAGCTCCTCGCTAGCAGGGAAGTGCGGGTGGCCCATAAGAGGGATGATGGTGAGAGGGGACATGGAAGTGCGGGCTCTTCTCAAAGTGCTCCCGCTTCTCCCCCATCACCTCCCCCTCAGTCAGAGCCCCATGTGTCTCCTCGGATTCCGATGGCCGAGTCTGCCCCTGCACAGTCGCAGGAGGAGAAGACTTTGGCGGGGCCATCACAGGCTCCAAAACCCAGAGGACATCCGCCAAAAGTGTCTATGCAGTCGCAACAGGGAAGAGAGCAACCTGCAACTACCTCTGCTGAAGCCACAGGGGTGGCACCTCGTAGAAGCACTCGCAAAAAAAAAATTGATACAAGGATATGCAAGTTAGTGTATCAAAAAATGTTAGTGGCAAGTTTCAGTTATTTTGATTACACACATAAATGGTTTTCTTTACACCACTTTTGGGTCTTGTCCATTTTTGCCTCAAACCTTGGAAGTGGCTTTGTCACTTGGAGTGAATGGTGACACATTATTTAACCTTGAGCATTGGGGCTTTGGGTGAGAGGAATGGCTTGGCCATTGAAGGGATGCTTTACAGTGTTGTTGGGGGGTGGGTGGAAACTCAGTGGAGCATATGGCAGACATGTGGCTGCATTTGAGCAAGTTAAGTAAATCTGGCCATGATGAGGCCATCCCGGGCATCCCGGCAGCAATGTGCGCCGCTGCTGGTGCCATCTGCATCTCAGGTTCCTCCTCCTCCTGCTCATCTTCCACCTGCTCATCCTCCTCCTCCTCTGAAGAGTCCGTGCGCTGTGCACCATGCTCTTCCTGCAGCTCCAATCCTCGCTGCTGCGCTATGTTGTGCAGCACGCAGCAGATAACGATGATTCTGGAGACCCTGGCTTGTGCATACTGAAGGGTTCCTCCAGATCTGTCAAGGCATCTGAAGCGCATCTTCAGCATGTCTGTTGCTTGTTCTATGACACATCTGGTGAAGATGTGGCTCTCATTATAACACTCCTTGACCTCAGTACTTGGCCTCCTCAGGGGTATCATGAGTCACGTCTTCAGTGGATAGCCCTTGTCTCCAAGCAGCCAGCTGGTAAGTCTGTTTGGAGGTGCGAAGAGTTGAGGGAGGGTGGACTGGTGCAGCACAAAAGAGTCATGATAGCTGCCAGAGAATCTGCCGTGCACATCATTTTATGGTTGCAGACGAGCTGCACACTGAGGAAGTGGAAGCCTTTGCAGTTCACAAACACTCCTGGGTGGTGATGGGGTTGCCTTCATGGCCACATGTGTGCAGTCGATAATGCCCTGCACCTGTGGGAAGTCAGCCAGAGCCGCAAGCTGAGTGCCCGCTCAGTAACACTGGCCTCATCAGCGGCAAAGTTGATATAATTGGCTGACTTGTCAAACATGGCATTGGTGACCTGTGTGATGCATCTGTGGGTGGCTGACTGAGAGATGCCCCAGATATCTGCTGCAGAGCCCTGGAAGGAGCCTGAGGTTTAGAAGTTGAGGGCAGTAGTGACTTTGACAGCCACTGGTAAGGTGTGACCACCAGGACCTCTGGGCAGCAAGTCTTGTTCCAGCAAGTTACAAATATCTGCGACGATCTGGTGCGATAGCCTGAGCCTCCTGAAGCACTGCTGCTCAGTCATGTTGAGGAAGCTCATCCTCTGCCTGTATACCCTGTGTTGGAGGTATCGCCTCCAGCGTGGTGCAGCCCTGTGGAGCCTCTCTCTCCTGTGGAGCATCAGGTTGTTGAGGAGAAGGCTGGTGTTGTGGTTGCTGCTGCTGCTGGTGTGGCTGCTGCTGCTGGTGTGGCTGGTGTTGGTGGTGGGGCTCATCTTGGTCCAATTCTGAGGACCAAGGTGAGACAGTATAAGAGGCACCCATGCTGATGTCATAGATGGCAGGTCAAATAGCGATCAGAGGGCCAATCCCTCAATGTTCGAATACTGACTAGCTATGTGCTGAGAGTGGCTTCCGAGGTTGCAGAAATGACCTGCAAACTCCAGAAACCTAAATCTGTGCACAAAATGACATCAGCAAGAGCCTTTCCCTTAGACAACTAATGAGGTGTAAGGTGTGTGTACTTACGTTGTATTCCCAGCTGTCAATTAATGCACCCGCACAATGGCCACTGAGCTTCCACCACCCCTTCACAGGTGAGGTTCACGAGTTGCGTGCTTCCCGTGTTCATGCCGTTAAGTTCAGAAGCTGCAGTTAAAAACCCTCGTAAGGGTCTAATAACAAGCAGTTAATGAGTTGAATTAGGTTGCCCACCTCTGATGATTGGGTCCGTGCCGTGCTGGGAAACGCGACCGAGTTAAAGGCACGAGGAGGCGGGTTCCTGATGCGTTACCTATTTCCGCAATTTTTACAGTCGACCCGCCTCCAAACCCACACGCACGCCAACGGGAAAATTCCAGCCATAGTATCCGCTGGTATAACTACGTCAGGAGCATGAAGATCAGCTGTTTCACAGCACAACCTACAGTCTCCAAGACCATCAGCCTCCAATGAGTACAACTATTTGGGCATATTGCCTGGTCAGATGAGGCATCCCAATTAAGGCTCTCTCCAGACTGGCATAGACCTCAAGGGCGATCACAAATGACATGGACCCAAGCAGTCATGCAGGACCTAACAAAGCTCAACTTAGGCTTCCACACTTCATGACCTATGCGCAGATATAAAAAGCTGGAAACATCGCACAGGCACCGCCACACTCCTATTGGTGGAGTAGGCAATCAGTAGCCGTAATAGAATACCCATGTCTAGCTCATTCTAGAATGACAAAAAGCTTAGTGAACAAAGTATTGATTTAGCATTTGTTAGAGATCTTACATGTTTGCTTACTGTAATGTGAAATAATATTATTGTATTTTCTGAAGAAACTTCATAACTAATTCTTAATACACAGCATTCTGTATCACTATGAATAGAAGAAGTGCAGAATGGGAACGCTATTCAGAATTCTGTAAATTATTATAGCCGGTGTTCAAATTTCCTAAGGGATAATGTGGATTTGCTCTCTCTATAAGACCTCTGTCATTGCATAGATATATCCAGTAATTTTCTTATCTCAGTGATATTAAAGACTTTTCCTGTTTCCAAGGCCTCCATGTCAGGCATCCCTTCGGGGATTCACTTATCTAACTGTTTTGGCAGGCAGCAAGCCGAGGCAGCAAAACACACACAAGTAAAGTGTTTTTTTGCTGAGATTTTTGACAGGGTGAATGATTGCAACACAATGTACTATCTATTCCCACTTAAATTACCTGATAACTGACTGCTGTGTTAACTCTTTGAGTGTAGATTTTTATTCAGGCTACACTCCTGTAAAGCACACGACTCATTTTTATATCTATTAATTTTTTTAATTTTTTTGTTCTATAAAGTTATTTTCTGCTCTTTATTGGGATCGTATTCCTATTCGCTATCCAAAAGGTCTGGAAGACAGCAAACTCTCAGGCACAAGCCCTGAGGTGACTTGTCCAGCAATTTCCATCCCTCTCTGTGGGGAAATGCTTTGTCTGACAGCTCAAGGCCTTGTGTCTGCTCTATGCCTCTAGCTGACAGCCAGCCGAGACTGGGAATTCGCAATGTGGGAAATCGCCGTTGCTAGTCCATGTGCTACCATTCTATGGCAAGCACATTAGGACAATCACTTTGTTTCACCCTCCCCTTCTTATTTGTATCCATGGAACCTTGTGTCATTAAATGTATAATTAGAATGCTATAATTTTAATTTTAATGTGTAGGTTTATTGCCCAAACTAACACAAACGGGGTAACTTTCAATGGAAAGAAAAATCAGGTTGGATGTATAACCTCCTGCGCTGTAAAGGAGTCCTAGATGTCAGGGAGGTGCTACACTGTCGCAGTCACCTTCCTCCACAAAGTGTGTACCACATGCTTGCGGGGGGTGGATTTCGGCCTAGAACCCAAACAACCTTTCCCTCCTGCTCTGTATCTTCGCTGGAAGAACACGCAGGTCAGTCTCCCTGAAATTTGTTTCTCTTAGAACCATAGACGCTTACAAGGCAGAAGGAGGCAATTTGTCATATTACGCAAGCTCTTTGTTAAAGTAATCCAAAACTAAGCCTACGGCCCTGCTCTCTTCTCTGCTTCATATATTTATTCAATTTTCTGTTTAAAGACGCAAAGGTCTCAGCCTCAACTATTTCCAGTGACAAAGTATTCCATGTTCTAACAACTTTCTGAAAAGAAATTTCTCCAAACCTCTTTCCTCTAGCTTAGTGAACATTTTAAATTGATCATCCCTCAATACTGACTCCCAACCACAGGAAACAGTTTTTCCCTAATCACTCTATCAACGCTTTTGATAATATTAAATCTCTGCTGTTGTTAAAACAGCCCCAGTATCATAAGTCTCTCCTCATAACTATAGTTTCCCGTCCTTGGCATCAACCTGGTGAAATTATGCTATATGGATTGGATATCCTTTCTACTATAGGCGCCCAAAACTGCACATTGGACTTTAACTGTGGCCTAACCAATTGTAATGATATGCTGTATACATTCATCATTACATATTTAGTCTTGTTCTCTATACCCCTATTTATCAAACCCAAAATTCTATTGGTCTCTTTTTATGCTTTATCTATCTGCACTCACACTTTCAGGGAATTATGTATTTGAATTCCTAAGGTTCTCTATTCACACTTCTCAATATCTTTTGATTAAATCTATACCCTCATTCCTTATTTTTTCTCTTGAAATTACCTCACACTTACCCACATGAAATTGCATCTGTCTCCTGTCTGCTCATTCTGCTAACCTATCTCAGTCTTTCTAAAGTCTTTTACGGCCCTCCGCACTGTTTGCTAAATCTGCTACTTTTGTGTCATGAGCAAATTTCAAGATTGTGTTCTCTATACCAAAGTCCAAAAGTGGAATCAGCGCTGACTCCTGGAATGTACCACTTTCAACCCTTCTCCATTCCGAGCAACACCCAATAACCCTGTACCTTTGTTTCCTGCCTATCACAAACATGCTAACCATGCTGCTACATTTCCATATGCCTGAATTTTTCTAAGAAGCTTATCAAACACCTTTTGAAAATTCATAAATACTACATTTAGTGCATATCCTTGTCTATCCAATCAGTCACTTCTTCATTAAATTTGTCAAACACTATTGGCCTTTGACAAATCTGTGCTGCTGTTTTCAATTAACCCATGCATTTCTAAATCCTCACTAATGCAATCTCAAATTAATAGATACTAAGGGGGAAAAAGTCAGTTGGTTTGTGCCTACCGTTAGCGCCTTAACAGGGCGCGAATGGGGCGCAAAGCAACTAGCGCACGGGCGTGGCAATGTTTGCACCACTCGCGAAATTGACCAGACTTTTGTGGCGGTGCTAAACACTACCGCCTCGATCTCCTGCGCCCGCAGATCATGATGTCAGCCGAGTGTGCAACGCCCTGGTAGCGCCCCGGACCGGATATTGAGTGGCGCCCCCTGCCTTACCGCCTGCCGCTAGCAACGATAGGTTGAGGGGAGCATTTTGCAGTCAGGAAGGGACTGGGGGAGCGCTATTTAAAGGTGACCACTTCCTGCCTTTTTTTAGGGTGACATTTTTGCACCACGCATTCTGAGTGAGAGAGAGAGACTTCTGGAGATCTTCAACGCTGTGTTGAGGAGCTTTGGGTACTGAGCAGCACTTTGCAGGTTCATTTTGATTTGATCCTCCTTGCATCAATTTAGAAGAGACTATGGGGGCTGTACTCTGACATCTTTCCCTGGGCCTCTCCATTGTTCTTGCCAGCAGATTTGATGTACAGGTCTCTCCAGGCCGAGATTCAAGGCTGCAATGAGCAAGGTGTGGATGGAGAGCAAGATCGACCCACCCCTTTAAGCACTGGCCAGTGCCAGTGTGTCTGTGTTCCATTGCTGACTGACATCACATGAGCTTCGCCAGCGCTCTGAGATAGCCATCAGCGTTAACGCCTTAAGAGAGGTGCGTAGCACCTGATTTAGCACTACAATCACCTCCAACCACTTTGCGCCCGGCCGATAATTGTGCCCCAAATGGGGCAATACCGAATTTCTCCCCCTAAGAGTGTCCATAACTGACTTTAGAATAACTGATCTATAGTTATTCAGTTTATCTTTCTCAGTCTCCTTGAACAAGAGTGTTACATTGGCTACTCTCTAATCCCATGGCACAACTTGCATATTTAAGGAGGATTGAACAATTGCAGCCATGGCCTCTGCTATCTCCTGTCTAACTCCTTTCAACAACCTAGGGTACACCAGGGCTCGGTGTCTTATCCACCTTGAATTCTGTTAATGTTTTCAGAATCAATTCTCTTTTCTACAATTATCCCTTAAAATTATCCCATACCACCCTCTAGTGCACCTCCATTCTCCTCTCGTACACCTATATTCTCATTTCCACCAACATTTGTAAAAACTGGTGCAAAATGTGTATTTAATATCTCCACCGTACCTTTATCCTCCACAATTAGATTCCCTCCTTCATCCCTAAGTGGTCTAACCCTCTCTTTAACAAATCTTTTTCATCTTATATGCTTATAAAAAGCCTTACAATTTTCTTTGCTATTATCTGCTAGTCTTTTTTCACTTTTCTCTTTTAGCCCTTCTAATTTTTCGTTTGAACCCCCTACTATACTTTCTAGATTTTTTTAATGTGTTTCCGGGATGTGGACTATACAGGTCAGGTTGCATTTCTGCTCACCTCTAGTTGTCCTGAAGAGGTGATTGTGGGTCTTCTCCTTGAACTATTGAAGGTCTTATGGTGATGGTATTTCTACAATGATGTTAGTTAGAGAATTCAAGGATATTGACACTGTGATAATGAAGGAACTCGATATACATCTAAGTCAGGATGGTGTGCAAGTTGGGGGTGATGGTATTCCCATGACATTGCTGCTCTTGTCCATCCTGGTAGTAGAGGTTACAGGCGAGGCAATAATGGGAAGCAACTTCATGAGTTGCTGCAGTGCATCTTGTAGATCATACTGCAGCTACAGTGTGCCGGTCCTTGATGGTGCCCAGACTTTTGAGTTTTATTGAGGCCATACCCATCTGTACGAGTGTTGAGTATTCCATCATACAATTAACTTGAACCTTGTAGATGGAGGAAAAACTTTGAGAGGTCCGGAGAAAGACACTCATTGCAGAGTACCTGGTCTTGTAGACATGATGTTGATATAGCTAGTCCAGTTGAGCTTCTGGCCAATGGTGACCCCAAGATATTGACAATGGGGGACCAGGCAATGATGGTGCCATTGAAAGTCAAGGAGAGATGGCTGGGTTTTCACTTGTTCGAGATGGTCATTACTTGGCACTTATGTGGCATGAATGTTACCTGTCACTTGTCAGCCCAAGCCTGGATGATATCCAGGTCCTGCTGTAGGCTGGTTCATTGTTGAAGGAATGGCGAATGGAGCTAAATATGTGGCATTGGCAGTGAACATCTTATGATGGAGGGGAGGTCATTGATAAAGCAGCTGAGGATGGTTTCTCATAATTATCTTTAACATTGTTAGTCTTAATGCCTCAATTTTAAGCTTCAGTTTCATGTTAATCTCTATTTATCCACGGAACTCTGTACCATGATGCACCCCCTTTTCACCCACTGCTGATTTGTCGACCTGTTTGCTAACTTTTCTGCCAGTTAATTTGGGGCAGATTACCTTTTAACTTGCTGAACTTTGCCTTTTTCCAGTCCAATACCCTGATCTCTTCATTATCCTTTTCTATTATACCTTGAACCGAATTATGTTGTGGTTCCTATTTCCAAATTGTTCTCCTACTGTCACATTGGTTATTTGTCCAATTCCGTTTCCCAGAACTAAATCAAGCAATGCTACTTTCCTTGTTGTGCTGGAAACATATTCTGCTCTGGGAAGCAGCACTGGATGCATTCTAAAAAGCATTTCCCGTCTATCTTGGGATAAGAATAAACGTATCCAATATCTGACTTTCTAATTTGATTATGTGGTTTAGATCAAATCCATGATAGGGGAAATATATGGGTACGTGGATAGAGTAGATTTAATGATCTGAAAGACCTTTTCTCATTCAATACTTTCTTTTCTTCTTACATTGTCATTGTTCAATTTAACCCTATTCTATATTCTTAAAGCCATTATTACTGGTATAGTACTTATACACAGTATTCTAAATTATTCAAATAGTATAAACATATTGCAGCAATTTTTGTAAATAGCAGTATTGATAATACAAAATATTTTATATCTACTCTGTCTAAACTCTATGGGCTGGATTTTGCTACGGGGCGGGTTGGAGGTGGGAAACCCACATTCGGGCTTGTTGTCCAGCCTCCATGGAGATGTGGCCAACCCACTGGATTTTCCTCTGATTGACCTTGTTGAGCCCGCCCTGTGGGCTCAGCAGGCCAATTAAGGGCCACCCGGCAACAGGTGACGTCAGAGATTGACATTTCATCTGTCAAAAGCTTTTGGCAGATGAAATATCAGTGTTTAACAGCTGTTTGAAGCTGTCAAGCACTGAAAAACTGCTAATTCAGCCTCAGTCCTTTCTCAGGATAACTTTAAAATCATTTTGCTGCAGAAACCAAGAAGCTGATTTTTTTTTTTAAATCGGAGCTTCTGTGGTTCTTGCAGCCGACTCCCGACACCGGAATGCAGGACTCCTGTAAAGGTAAGTAAAAGTAAGTTAAACTTATTTAAACACTTTAAACACTTGCAAAACACTTACCTTTGCACTCCTGCACCCCTCACTCACCTGAACACTGGGCATCTCGACCCCTCCAAGACCTCAGACCCACGTCCCGCCTCGAAAACTTTTCGTGGTTTGGAGCTGTCGGGAAGCCCACAAACCAGCAATAAAAATCGTGAATAGGCAAAAAACTACCTGTTAACTACCTGTTAACAGGCAGTTTAATTGCCTTTACTCCCTTCCCGCCTCTGGGAGTTGGGTTCCAGCACTTGTCGGCAACCCGACTCCTATGAAATTGACATGGAGGCGGGTTGGGGTCGGGACCCCCGGATCTCCGATTTTTATCGCCCGCACGCCTCCAACCCGACTCCAGGGGCTTAGGAAAATCCAGCCCTATGTGTGTATGCATGCGCATGTCTATGTGTGTGTACTTGTGAGTGTGTGCTTTGAAGCAGTTCTCCACTTACTGTTCACAAACTTTCTAGTCCAGTTCTATTAAACTACTGTTATACTTTACTTTTAGTTTGCTATTTTAAGCTATTTATATATTGTTTGTATTTCCCTTCTTTGGTTTCTTCACAATACTCAAGAAATTGTGCAGGTGACTAGCTCCTAGGCTCCTGCCAATGCTTTTCCATAGTCACTCATTAAGGAGTGAACAATTATGATTCTTCTTTACATTTCTCCTACCTATTTACTTCCCTGGGAAATATCTGGCTTTCGTCTCCCCACAGTGCATTAAATCGTAGGTACAAACTCATGTCCCACCACATCGTATTATGGGGTATTACAGTGCTACCGCAGATAATTTTCTTTCAGCTCCTAGATGATCAAATTAAAACCAACAAAGTCACTCCCAGGAAAAATCTAATTAAAATTGTTTAATATACTTTCAATTTGATTTTAAGGTTATATTAACTGATGTTTAAATGCTGTGGACTTGTAACTAATCAATCTCTATAGTTAAATGGGCCAAAATGGGCTCCCTGATGGCTCAGTTGGTTAAGGCAGTGAGTAGAGGAGTCAAACAGGCCCTGATAGTCTCAAATTCAATGTTTGTGCTGCATTTCCTAATGTTAACCAAGGTAGTAAATAGGGACCTATAATTGGCTACATTGGTCATTAAAGAGGGAGGAAATATCAGCCAGAATTCCCAGTCCCAACTCTTGTTGGAAGTGTCTATGCGTGGATGTCAGGTGAGGACAGCAGTGGGTTTGGCTGGAAGGGCCATCCGCTAACAATTCACATGTGAAGAATTGCCACTTGGGAAAGCAGTCAGTACCTATAGATCTGTAGGCCAAAAAGAGCCAACACGTTAGAGGGCGGAGAATGAAGGGGGAGGGGGAAATACATTAAACTGGCCAAATGTTGCTCCCCAATCAGCTTTGTTAATCTATGTGGCACCCTGACAACAAAAGCAGGAATTTAACATCAATTATGAACTAATTATCAGGAACTAGAAGCCCGCACTTGTAAACATGTGGAATGGGTGTTTCGAGTCTGAATTGTGTAGAAGACCACAAACTGTTTCCCGTTGCACCATATGACATCAAATACTGCAGGCACACAAACATGTAATTTTGCCTTTTGCATTTGTTATAGACACAGGGGTTTTAAGTGAAAGCAGAGGACTAAACAACCACACATGCAATGTCCTACATTGTGCTACCTGCCTGTGATTCTAAAGGGTTAACAATTTGACAGAAACTGTACTAAAAGAAAAGATATGCAAGAAACAAAGTGTTACATGAAAAGAGAACTCCCACTTGCTTGACCTTTAACGCAGATAGCAGATGTCATGGCTTTGATTGCTGTAGAGGGAATTGGAAATTCTCCATCTACTGTCCCATAAATATTCCTCTGACGTTTATTATCTTCAGTTTTGCTCAGATGCCAAAATACTTGGACTGCATTAAACTGCTGGTTTGCAATGTTTCCACTCTGTCCACAGTCCCTTACGGAGCAGACTTATCATTAATCCATTAACATGACATGGTCGGCAAACAGGCAGTTTTCAACAGTGTTACTAAAACATACAACTGCTTGCAAATGATTCAGGGGGCAATTTTTCCCGAATACTTTAGGTGCAAAAGAGCCTCCGAGGTGCCCAAGGTGGGGTCTTAAGCTGCAACACCGGTTTAGCCCGCGTTTAGTGCAAGATGACATCTTGGTATCGGAGTTGAAGTCAACGCTAGAAACGGCCACCCGGAGGCTCAGTAAACAGTTGATTGCCACTTAAAATGCCTGCTAGCACTCATTAAAGAGGCATCACATCATTTTGGTGTCTGGAGCTTGTCCTAACTCCCTCTCCTAACAGTGAGCAGCTGTTTGGGAGTAAACGTGCTGTTGATGTCGATTTCAAGCACGACTTAAAGGGATACTCACCATTTCATGTTCACTTGCTGCTGGAGCTGTGAAGAGGAGCTCTGAAACACATCGAGAGACTTTCTGGGACACTTTGTCAAGACTTCACCAACACTCGAGCAACATTTATTTCATAAATTCTCTAAGGACTTCACCTAAAAAGCATAAGTGCAATGCTACTCCACCTTATTGAACACCTTATAGGAGTCACCAGGAGAAAGGGAATGCTTGGTCATTGGTATCTTGCTAGGGGTCCCCCTTGGTCTAGATGAGGAATGGGAGGAGGACATGAGGCCAGGCAGAGCGGTACCAACTACTGCAGGAGAGAGGGACAGGCGGGTAAGGTGTCTTTCCCTCCAGGACATCCCTCTTCCTCTGGACCTCCAGTGCCGCACTCGAGAACATGTGCGCTCTCTCCCTCGGTCCCTGTGCCATCTTGCAACGTGCCGCTGTGTGCCAGCCAGAGCACTCCACACCTTCAGTGGAAGTGGGTGCGAGGAGCCCAAAGATACTGCTCCACAAAAATTGCGTCGAATCAGCAATTGAGTGCTAAACCTGCAGGTTTCTGGTTTAGCCTCCAGGCAAGTTCAAATTGTGATAATCAGCAATTAGAACCAAAATTGTGTGCTAAATCCGGACTTTCAAACAAACTAGTCTTATTAGCACAGCACCCATTTAGCACCTGTTTTCACCCTTTGGCCAAAATAACCCCCTCAATGTAGTAACATGTTACATAACCAATAAACTATCCTATCTCTGAGTGTACATAGATTGCTACTACAGGTAGACTACCCTTTATCCGAACTTCCGAAAACCGAAACCTTCTAAAAACCGAAGGTTTTTTCGGTCAGCGTAAGTCATGCGCACGACATGACCAGAGTGGCGCACGGCTTACGCTGAGCAGAGGGTCAGCGTAAGTCGTGCGCACGACCCCCCGCGGACCCCCGCCGACTTACGCTGAGCAGAGGGTCAGCGTAAGTCGTGCGCACGACCCCCCGCCGACCCCCCCGCGGAACCACCTGACTCTCTTCCAAAGGCTCGAAAGCAACGAGAGCTCTGAGCCCGCGGCGGTGCCGGCCCCTGTTCCGACCGAGCACGACGACCTGTTGGTGGAAATGCGGAACTTCATTGCATTCCAGGCGAGCAGCGACGGACAAGCCACGACTGCAGACCCCCCCCCCGCGGACCCCCGCCGACCCCGACCCCTGCCGACCCCCCCGCAGACCCCCGCCGACCCCGACCCCCGCCGACCCCCCCGCGGACCCCCGCCGACCCCCCCCCGTGGACCCCTGCCGACCCACCTTCCGAAATCCGAAATTTTCCGAAAACCGAAACACGGCTGGTCCCGAGGTTTTCGGATAAAGGATAGTCTACCTGTATATCAATTTAAAAGTCTAACTTCTTTCTCAGTTATTACTTTCCTATCTTCCTTTGAGTATTATAGAACTTAATCAATAAGAGGAGACTGAATCAGCATCAAGGATTAAAATCAGTTCTGAAGCTCTGCAACTGGACCCTGGACTTCCTAACAAACAGACCCCAGTCTGTCAAATTAGGTAACCACACCTCCCCCCCCCGACCCTGAACACGGGGGCCCCACAAAGATGTGTGCTGAGCCCCCTCCTCTACTCCCTCTTCACCCACGACTGTGTGGCTGTTCATGGTTCCAACACCATCATCAAGTTTGCGGATGATACCACGGTAGTAGGCCAGATCACCAACAACGATGAGTCAGCCTACAGGGAGGAGGTCCAACATCTCGTGAAGTGGTGCGCCGATAACAACCTGGCCCTTAACATCAAGAAAACCAAAGAAATCATTGTGGACTTCAAGAAGTCTAAAGGCGGAAGTCACACCCCCATCCACATCCATGGGGCTGTGGTGGAAAGGGTGGACAGCTTTAAGTTCCTCGGAGTCCACATCACGGAAGACCTCTCCTGGTCCCTCAATACCTCCTTTCTGGTGAAGGCGGCCCAGCAGCGCCTATATTTCCTAAGGAGGCTGAAGGGATGTAACCTGTCACCCCTGATCCTCTCTAACTTTTACCGCTGCACAATAGAGAACATCCTGACGAACTGTATCACAGTATGGTATGGCAGCTGTAGCTACTATGACCGGAAAGCCCTGCAGCGGGTAGTCAAAACTGCCCAACGCATTACCGGTACCCGGCTACCGACCATAGAGCACATATACCAGAAACGCTGTTTACGGAGGTCACGGACCATCATCAAAGACCCTACCCACCCCAGCCACAGTCTGTTCGCCCTCCTGCCACCTGGGAGACGCTACAGATGCATTCGCACCTGAACGACCAGATTTAGGAACAGCTTCTTTCCCAGGGCTGTCATCCTACTGAACTCCACAAATAAACTCTAAAGCCTGCACATCTACCAATGCACTTTATTATGGTTATGTTTATGTTAATGTATTACAAGCCAAATGAATGTTGAATGTTTAAATGTCTTAATCTAAATGTACACTCTCTGGAGCCGCAAGCCTACATTTCGTTGTACTGCACTTGTGCACTAAGAATGACAATAAAGTTGATTATTATTATTATTATTATTATTAATAATAAATCCTCAGGGTGACCAACAAATATAAAATTAAAACTGCTTTAAAAGGTTATGGCTGGATTCTCCACCAGGATCCCACATGATTCAATCTCAGGATGTGGGCTTCAGTGACAAGGCTGGCATTTATTGCCCACCTCTGGTTGCCCTGAGGTGGTGGTGGGCCCTCTTCTTGAAACATTGCATGTGCAGTTTGATCCAACTCAGTGGCTGGGTAGGCCACTTTGAAGGGTAGTTAATAGTCAACCACATTGGTTTGGGACTGAAGTTATATATAGGCCAGACCCGGATATAGACGGCAGGTTCCCTTCCCTAATGGACATTAGTGAACCAGTGGGGTTTTTACGACAATCTGGCAGCTTAATGGTCACTTTTTCTATCTATACCAGATTTTTAAAAATGGGATTCAAATTCTCTAACACCTATGGTGGGACTTAAATTCAAGTTTGTTGGATTACTAGTCCAGTAACATAACCACTACACTACTGTGCCAGGGAAAGTGGTGGTAACAGCCTTCAGGTGCACCTATGAAGAGAGACGGTCTTTGAGAGGCCTCCTCTTCCTGCATTCTGGAACAGGTGGCCTCACAAAGAGGCAGCTGGCCCAAATTGGAGGCCAGTGCACTGTTTCTGGAGGCATGACAGGTGCCCACAGCGCGCTGGATATATACTGATAAAGCCCAAGTGCACCAATCATTTGTGGCCCGAAAACGGGTCTGAACGAGTCTCTAGGCCCCTGTAAAAATTAGTACTTTATAAAGCAAGGTTTGTAAAATTGAACATGTGGAGCTGATCCACATACTTCCTGTTAATTACCAGCAGCTACCTTCTCCTTTAACATGTATCAGATTGCAACAGAAATTCCAATTGAACTAATGATGAACGGGTCTTGCTCTTACAACCTGACAGTCAGCTTTCCAGTGGTGAAAGCCAGTGCATTCCACAATCGAACCACAAAATGTTCAGAATACGCACAATTGTTAGAAATTCCCAGCAGTGTTCTTGTCTTCTTGAATTGTATTAAACAAAATCAAACTCTGAAAGATAGAAAGAAATGTATTCTCTCGGGAGCATTCCCACGGAATTGGTGAAGATAATTGAAGCTATCGTTGAGTTACTGGACTTCTATCAGATTAGCTGAGACAGAATGACACATGGACAGACAGGACCACCAGAGTATCGCACTTTCCTATTCAGGAAGGGAATAACAAAATGTTTTTCACAGTGTGCGCAATGTACAATAAAATCTTAGCATAACTTCTCTCAAGACTTGTGCCCTTCTGTAATAAAAACAGAGAAAGCTGGATACAAGCAGAGTAGGCCCATAGGTATCCAAAAATAGAAAAGATTCACACTTTAAACATAAACCTTTAGCAAAACAGTTCTTTCCTTGAAATGTTAACCCACAAGAAAGAACTTGCATTTCTACCATGCCTTTCACATTCTCAAGATGTCCCAAACCTATGAGTAATTTATGAAGTATACGTCCCATTGTTATTTGGCAAACATGACAGCCAATTTGTATACAGCAGGGTTACACAAACAGCAAATGACCAGTTAATCTGATTTGTTGGAGAGAAGAATGTTGGTCCAGGACAGTAGAAAATCTTTCCTCTTCAAATAGTGCCGTGGGATCTTTTACATCCACCTGAACAAGTAGGTGAGGCTTCAGTTTAATGTCTCATTCAAAAGCTGGTATATCTGCCACTGCAGCAAGCCTTCAATGCTGCACTGAAGTGCCAGCATAAATTACATGTTTAAATCCTGGAGTGGGGCTAGAACCCACAATCTTCTGGTTAAGAAGAAAGAGTACTGGCATTGAGCCAAACTGATACAATACTAAGCCAAACTAGAACAATTTTTCTCTCTTCAGATATTGATGGGTCTGCTGCATGTATTTCCAACTTTTTCTGTTATTATAGATGGTACAATTCTTTTCTCTATTTTTATTTCAGAAGTTCAGCTTCTGTGTTTTATCTTTTTTGTATGCTACTGTACTGTCTATATATTTTCCAGCATTATATATACTCATTAATTATACCAATAATTAAAATCAATGTTTTCATTCATTCTTGGGATGTGGGCGTCGCTAGCAAAGCCAGCATTTATTGCCCATCAGTTACCCTTCAGAAGTTGGTGTCAGCTGTGGCTCAGTTGGTAGCACCTTCGCTTGTGGGTTCTAGGTCCCACTCCAGAGACTTGAGCACAAAAATCTAGGCTGACACTCCAGTGCAGTAGTGAGGGAGTACTGCATTGTCGGAGGTGCCGTCTTTTGGATGAGACGTTAAACCAAGGCTAAACCAAGGCCTCGTCTGCTCTTTAAGGTGGATGTAAAAGATTCCATTTCTAAGAAGAGCATATTTATCCCCCAATCAACATCACAAAAACAGATTATCTGGTCATTATCATATTGTTGTTTGTGGGAGCTTGCTGTGCACAAATAAGCTGCTGTGTTTCCTACATTACAACAGTGACTACAGTTCAAAATTACTTCATTGGCTGTAAAGCGCTTTGGGAAGTCCTGAGGTCATGAAAGGTGCCACATAAATGCAAGTCTTTCTTTCTTGAACTGCTGCAGTCAGTGTGGTGAAGTCGGTAGTCGCGGGCCAAGACTGGTTGCCCTATCTTGAAGCTCCTGGTTGGCTTCTCATTTATGTGCTGGAATTGCTTATCCTCAACATCTCGTCTTATGTTTGGTTTGAGCAAATCCAGGCGACATCTTAGCCTTCGGTTGAAGAACATTATGGCTGGAGCTTGGTTGGTGACTGCATGTGTCGCATTCCGATAAGCAAACAAGAAATTATCCACCTTGTGTTGTAGTGGTATGTCGTCATTATGCATTGCCTTTATGGCCTTTTTAAAGGTCTGAACAAACCTCTCAGCCAATCCATTTGTGGCTGGATGATATGGGGCAGATGTGTAATGCTTCACCCCATTATTCCTCAGAAACCTCCGGAAATCCTCTGACACAAACTGTGGCCCAATTGTCGGAGCAAATCTGTTCTGGCAAGCCATTCCTGGCGAAGATGGTCCGTAGGGCTGCAATAGTTTTCTCCGTGGTGGTGGAGGACATTTTGATGACCTCTGGCCATTTCGAATGGGCGTCCACAGCGATTAGGAACATTGAGTCCATAAATGGACCAGCAAAATAAACGTGTACCCGCTGCCATGGAGATGAGGGCCACTCCCATGGATGTAGCGGGGCCTGTGGTGGAGCGTTTTGGACCTTCTGGCATCCTGTGCATCTCTTGGTCATATCTTCGATTTCTTTATCGATTCCCGGCCACCACACAAACGCCCTGGCTAGGCTCTTCATTTTTACCCCTCCCAGATGACCCTCATGAAGCTCATTGAGCACTCTATCTCTCAACTTGGGTGGAATTACCACTCGGGATCCACACATCAAGGTCCCCCGGCACACTGACAGCTGTTCTCTCCTTGGCGAGAATGCTGGCAACAGTGAGTCGCCATGTGCTGGCCATCCCTTCACCGTCAAATCATAGACCCGAAAGAGTGTCGGGTCATTTCGGGTTTCCTTCTCTATACTTGAGTTTGTAACAGGTAGACATTCGACTATGGTCGCATGGAATATCTCAACAGGGTCCACTGCAGGTGCTTCCTGTATCATAGGCAACGGTAGGCGCGACAGCCCATCAGCGTTTCCATGCTGTTTCGTACCCTTGTACTCTATGTCGTACTGATGTGCCCCTAGAAAAAGTGACCATCTTTGCAGCCGTTGCGCCGTCATCACCGGAACGCCCTTCTTTGGGTTAAAAATGGAGACCAGGGGCTGATGATCAGTCAGTAGGGTGGATTCCTGCCCGTGTAGATAGTGATTGAACTTCTTCACCCCCCACACCAGGCTGAGGGCCTCCCTGTCAATCTGGGCGTAGTTACGCTCGGCTGAGGTTAACGAGCACGACGCAAAGGCTATTGGCCTCTCTGAACCGTCAGGGAATTTGTGTGACAGCACCGCTCTGATGCCGTAGGGAGACGCATCACATGCTAACCGAATTGGTAGTGTTGGATTGTAGTGGGCCAATACTTCTTTTGAAGTGATTAGGCATTTACATTTCTGAAAGGAACGCTTACACTCATCACTCCATTTCCATGTTACTCCAGTT
Organism: Somniosus microcephalus; assembly: GCF_052327205.1. Lineage (NCBI taxonomy): Eukaryota > Metazoa > Chordata > Chondrichthyes > Squaliformes > Somniosidae > Somniosus > Somniosus microcephalus. The sequence continues at coordinate 82,585,947 of NC_141000.1, forward strand.
TGCAGTAGGGCGTTCAGTGGGTGTAGAATTGTGGATAAATTCGGCAAGAACTTATGGTAGTAGTTCACCAACCCGAGGAACGACCTCAGTTGCGACACATTTTCCGGTGCTGGAGCCTTGACTACAGCCTCAATCTTGTCCGGCGACTTATGCAACCCTTCCTCATCAATCATGTGGCCACAATACAAGATTTGTCTCCTGAAGAACTCGCATTTGGGGCGGTTGGCTCGTAGCCCATATTCCTGTAATCTCGTGAGCACCTGCTCCAGGTTGGCAAGGTGTTCACTGTCATTTTCGCCCGTAACCAGGATGTCGTCCAAATAACACTGGGTCCCCGGGATCCCTTGCAGGACTTGTTCCATCGCCCTCTGCCAAATAGCCGGGGCTGATGCTACCCCGAATACCAGTCGATTGTACTGGTAAAGGCCTTTGTGAGTGTTTATCGTGAGGTATTTCCTAGGCGCTTCTTCCACCTCCATTTGTAGATACGCTTGGGCCAGATCAATCTTTGTAAAGCATTTCCCTCCAGATAGTGAGGCGAAAATATCTTCTATCCGTGGAAGTGGATATTGTACTGTGTGCAGGACTGGGTTCACAGTTACCTTGAAGTCCCCACAGATGCGAACCTTCTTCGGTTCCCCAGGCGTGCTGCTCAATGATTTCTTCATTACAGGAACGATGGGTGTGGCCCACTCACTCCAGTCCACCTTGGACAGCACACCCGAACGCTCCAGACTCTCCAGCTCTGCTTCAACGGCTGGGCGGATCTCGTAAGGTACCAGTCTGGCCTTAAAAAAATTTGGGTTTGCGTTATCTTCGATTTTTATCGTTGCCATTACTCCTTTTAGAGTCCCAAGTCCTTGTTGGAACACCTCTTTCGCATCAGTTAGAATTTTTGACAGTCGTCCAGGTGTGACGTCATCATCCTTTTTTATCAGTCACAGTTAGCGCCTGAATGGAATGCCAATCCAATTGTATTTTTCGGATCCATTCACATCCCAATAATGGTGGTCCTCCATCCGGTAGTATATATAGATACAGTTTCTGTGTTTCCTTGCCGTTGTATTCAACTGGCACCCTTATTTTTCCTCTGGGGTAGACTTTTTGCCCCGTGTATGTCTTCAATATAATGGACATGTCCTTCAAGGGTATGTGTGAGAATAACCGCTCATAGTCTCGTCGATTCATGACAGTTAGGGCTGATCCTGTGTCCAATTCCATCTTTACTGGGGACCCTGCTATCATGAGGGTGACCCAAATGGTTCGGTGATCCTCCTTTGCGATCACGTTGTGTAACTTTAGACAACTTAGTCTCCTGCTCCCGGAGTCCTTATCACTCTCCTGATCTTCTGAACTACTGTCTGTCAATTTCTTTACTTTCTTGTACTTTTCCTTAGTAGTTCTTGTAGTGTTGGTTTTCTTTCCCGACCTGCAGACTCTTGCTATGTGTCCCATTTTCCCACATTGCCTGCATACTTTGTCCTTAACCCAGCAGTCCTTCTGATCATGGGTTGTTCTGCCGCAGCGATAGCACCTTTCTGCTCCATACGCCATTTCATTAGTGCTGTATTCCTGTGGTTTCTGTTGTATTTCTGCAGCTCCCTGTGCTGCTGCTTCGTAGGATACTGCCACGCTGAAAGCCTGTTCTAGCGTCAGGTCCTTTTCCGAAAGTAGTCGTTTCTGGGTTCTTTCACACTGGAGCCCACAGACAAACTTATCCTGCAAGGTGTCTGCCAGTCCTGCTCCGAACTGGCAGTGCTTCGATAACTTGCGTAGTTCCGTAAGATAGTCAGCATTGTTCTCATCTTTGTGCTGGTTTCTTTTATGGAACTTGAATCTTTCTGCTATCAGCAGCGGTGTAGGGTTTAGGTGTTCCAGTAAGATACTAACAATCTCTTCAAAACTTTTCTCCATTGGTTTAGCTGGGGTAATTAAATACCGCAATAGGCCGTACGTTCTCGCGCCCATCAAATTTAATAATACCGACGCCTTCTTTCCATTGGCCACCTCATTGGCATTGCAGTACACTTCAATTCTTTCCACATACGTGGCCCAGTCTTCTACCTCGTTGTTGAAAGCAGTGATACTGCCACTCTTTGGCATCTTGGGTGATTTAAAATGGCGCCTCCCGCGCTTTTCCTTCTTCCCCAATGTAATAAAATGGCGCCTCCCGCGCTTTTCCTTCTTCCCCAATGGAATAAAATGGCGCCTCCCACGCTTTTCCTTCTTCCCCTTGCTGCCACGCTGCTCCTAGCGTTCTACAGGTTAATGGCGGCGACCCGCGGCTTCGGCGCGTCTCACTTTTCCTTCCCCACGTTCTATCCTCTCCACGCTGCCCTGTTCTTGAGCACCGACCACGCCCTGTATGCTCCACCCTCTCTCTCTCTCTTCCTCCCGACGACGCTGCACGGCCCCTTTGCAGAGCCGCTCGATCGAGCCCGAGCCCGCCGCAGTCCGGAAGGGTCAGCGCACTACCTGCTACCAGCACGGCTTGCTGGAACACCTCGACTGGGGAGCCAGGCCCAGCTCTCCACAGCCTCCCCTGCAACTCTCCGATGGATCCCTGGGCGGTTGCCCGCGGTCGACGCCCGCCGTTCTGACTTCGACCTCCAAGAAGCTTCTCTTCAGGGAAAAGATCCCCGTGAGGTGATGCAGTACTGCAGGTGAGTTCAAACCTGCCCGTCGCCAGTCTAGTGTCCGAGGATCAATAATACTCAGACTGCAGGAGAACAGTAAAACAGGTATTTACTGAACAGAGAGTAAATCAAGACTGAAATACAGAAGCCTGCTATGGCTTTATATACAGGGGTGGCCACTGCCGGTGCTGCAGTATAGAATCAGTTCTTCTCTTAAAGGCACATACACAACAGAACGGGATGTTTCTGAGTTGGGATGGTGTATGACCTGGAGGGGAACTTGGAGATAATGATGTTCCCATGCACCTGCTCCCCTCGGCCTTCTAGTTGGTGGAGGTCGCAGGTGTGGGAAGTGCTGTCGAAGAGGATTTGGCGAGTTGCTACAGTGCATCCTTAGTATAGTATACACTGCTGCCACGGCGTGGTGGTGGTGGAGGGAGTGGATATTTAAAGGTGGTGGATGAGTTTCTGATCAAGCGGACTGCTTTATTCTGGATGGATGCCAAGCTTCTTGAGTGTTATTGTATCTGTGCCCATTCAGGCAAGTGGAGAGTATTACATCATACTCCTGACTTGTGTCTTGTAGGAAGTGGAGAGACTTTGGGGAGTTAGGAGGTGAGTCACTCATCGCAGAATACCCAGCCTCTGACCTGTTCTCGTAGACACTGCATTTATTCAGTTTCTGGTAAACGGTGACCCCTAGGATATTGATGGTGGGGGATTAGGCGATGGTAATGCCGTTGAATGTCAATGGGCGGTGATTAGACTCTTGCTTGTTGGAGATGGTCATTGCCTGGCACTTGTGTGACGCGAATGTTACTTACCACTTATCAGCCCAAGCCTGAATGTTGTCCCGGTCTTGCTGCATGCGGGCATGGACTGTTTCATTATCTGAGGAGTTGCAAACGGAACTGAACACTGCAATTGTCATCAAACATCCCCACTTCTGACCTTATGAATATGGGAGGAAGGTAATTGATGAAGCAGCTGAAGATAGTTGGGCCTAGGATGCTGCCCTTAGGAACACCTGCAGCAATGTCCTAAGATTGAGATGATTGACCTCTAACAACCACAACCATCTTCCTTTGTGCTAGTATGATAGCAAAATACTGCGGATGCTGGAAATCCAAAATAACAACAGAAAATGCTGGAAAAACTCAGCAGGCAGGGCAGCATCCGTGGAGAGAGAAACGGAGTTAATGTTTCAGGTCGAAGACCCTTCGTCAGAACTGGAAAGAAAGCAGGAAGAGGGATAGATTTTAAAGCAAGTGGGGGCTGGGAAAAGGGGGAGGGGATGAAAGAACAAAAGGGAAGGTCAGTGATAGGATAGAAAGCAGGAGAGATTAAGAGACATTGAGAGACATTAAGAGATATTCAAGGAACAAAGGATGGCTCTAGATGAAGTGTGAATGGCCCTGGCAGAATGAAGGACAGCTGCCATGTGGGAGGGAAGAAAAAAGCCCAGTCGAATGTGTGGATTAAAAAAAAAGAAAGGGAAAAAATATATAAATACTATCTATCATACCAGTCATGGCAATTAGTTAGTCTAGCTCAGAATACTTTTTAAATTTATGTATGGACAACCAGACCTGACACTGTCTATTTGACAGTCCTAATCATTTTATTTCCTTTGTGCTAGGTCTGACTCCAGTCATTGGAGAGTTTTCTCCCTGATCCCCATTGACCAGTTTTACTAGGGCTCCTTCATGCCACACTTGGTCGAATGCTGCCTGGATGACACGGGCAGTCACTCTCACCTCACCTCTGGAATTCAGCTCTTTTGTCCATGTTTGCACCAGGGCTGAACAGTAACTCAAGGATTTAGTAGCTGAAAACATCTTCAAAAATATTTTGAGCAATTTCATTGGCTTGCCTTCTCCTCCTTGCTAGTTGCTTATTGGTAGCTATTTGATGATTCTTCATTTGTAAGTTGTAATTTGTAAGTCTGACATCCAAGGGTGACATAGAATAGTGACAGACGAAGTGTGCAGGGAGTGCATGTGGTGTGTACAGGAAGTAGGTGCTACACATAAGGCTTTTAATATATCATAGATGCAATCATCTAACTTTTAAGCTTATTTTTGATTTCAATTTTAGCAGCAGTTCTGCTGTGAGTGCTGTTACAGACTGCAGCTGATATACATTGTAATGTTTTCTGGTACAATACTGCATGTTTCTGGAGCTGTCATACTGTCAGTTTAAGTTTGAAGAATGAGATTATGTAGAAAGTGTGCTAAAGCTATGTCGGATAATGATTTTATTTGGTTTCTGTTAAATTTAATATACACCTAATGGCAGCATGAAAAATTAAATAATAATCATATGTTGTTCAGGCTAAGAAATTAGTGCAAAATTGTGGCAAGTAGCTAACTGGAGGCACAAATCACCACTATAACATCAGTGTCAAACTGGTATATATGCTAATATCACATTGTCCTAAATATAACATTTGTAGTTCTTATTTGGTATACCTTGCTTTTCAGCTGCATTTATACTGCCACATTTGTGTGTATACAAAGTGGTTTTAGATACCTTATAAATGCAAAAGTGACATTATAACTCAGGAGACGAGAAAATGTTTTCAAGCCCTGAGATCTGTGATTCCTTCGAGGAGACCATTTCACACTAGTTTGATTTGCCAAAGAGTGTGGTATCAATCCAACCATAAAGTGTCAGCATAGGCATGTCCTACACTCGGGGCCATTATATCACAAGCAGAGAAACTCCATGTTGCATGCAATTCACAGGCACAAACACCCTAATGGTGCTGGACTGAATCATTAGAATCATTCCATGTATTCATTCTTCAGAAACTTTAAAAAGATACTGGGGGAGAAATTTGGTGGAGCCGCAAACGGGGCGCCAAGCTCGCCTGGGCGCCGGAATTAGCGCAGCGATCGGAGCAGTTGCGACCGCCGGAAATTCAGCTTGAGCGCCCCAAGAGGGACACGGGGCGAGGCTCGAGGCGCTCCGTGTCCCTCTTAGGACGCTGAAACTGAATATCGCAGCGCAACGTGCCGCAGCGCCACACGCTGCGGCACGGCGCGCTGCGGTACTGCAGGCCTTCCTCCCATTCTTAAGGGGGAGGGGCCTGCACCAGCGCGATCGGAGATCGCGAGTGCCGGCAAAAGAGCCCGGCGCCGAGGAGAAGTGCCAGGCTCTCGGAAAACAGCCGGCACTGCTGCGGGGGAGATCAGGAGGCCGGGGACAGAGGTGCTGGCAGGTGGCCACCGGAAAAAACGGCCGCCCCACACCTCCAACTTAATTTGCGCCACTGCCGCCACAGGTAGGCCCCGTGAACCGGGCGCGAGTTGCGAACGGTGCTACAGAGGCGGGCGCTACTGAATATCGAGATCGGGGCGGTAGCGGGGTGCTGCGCACACCGATGACATCATCGGTGGCGGCGCAGCGCAACAGGCTAACGCTGCCATTAGCGCCCCAGCTAAATATCACAGGAGGCGTGGCCAGTGGCGCCAAAGCCACTGAGTGCCCTCTTTAGACGCTAACTGGTGGCGCAGCCCACCGAATTTCTAGGCCAGTGGCTTTTAAGTTCTTGCAGTTTTCTTTGCTGCACTATAACTTAATCCTTTTCTGAAATGTTTGTGATGAGTTGGCAGTAGCACTCTTCTCTCAGTTTGACATCTTGACTTGTGGTATTACATAAGGACACTTAACTGGCTAAAAATTATATAGTGATTTATAATTAAGAATTAATATACTTTCAGATCATGCTAAAATGTTTGTTTTATGTCCAAATCAATATAGCCTGTCTCCACAACATATGTCCTCCCAGATATGTCAACAGGCTGCTCCCATGCAATGTGTGGGCACGTGTTATAGACCTACTGGGCAATCTTAAACGTTTGAATATATCATCACTTACATATCACAACCACAGATTTAATTTCCTTTTGCACCAGGATAACACTGAACAGCTGCGATGAGGATTACACCAGCTTGATTATCACACAAAGCCTTTGCCCTGTTCCCCTCAGCCGCCACGACTCCCAGAATGCCTGGCTTGTGTCAGAATCTTTTTGCAGAAAAAAAATAGACAAAATAATAATATTTCTCCTGTAGACTCTGTCCTTCAGTACACAGGGGGGTGGGGAATATGGAAGGGCACACTGAGCCAGTGAGAGCAGAATTCAAGGTTACAAAATATTACAACTACTTCAGTCATTCTATAAGCTAGCCAGGTGCAAGGGGTTACTCTGAAGAAGAGGGCAAAAGCAAGGAGACAATAACCATTTTAAGACTGCCACATCATTTATTAATATTATTTATAGGCAATTTTATTGGCCAATATAGTAATTGTGAACTTTTCCATTGTTGGTATCGTTTTCAAATAATCTCATTTATTTAATATTAATCGCATAATTGTTCTATTTGTGTCACTTACCAGCAATCCTATTCACCAATAGTAATCATACGGCTGTTCTGATTGGTCCCTGTTTCAGTGAAAGAGCTCTGAATCAATGCTGGTAAAGGGAAGCTGAGCAAGGGATGGGAATTCAGTGGGTTATCAGTTTATACAGTAATGACAACAACATGTACATATAATCATAAATCTAAAGCTTCCTGGCCTTATTGTAACATTCCTGATCCTCCAATTATGGTGCAATGGTACAATATGTTCTGGCACTTTTTAAAGATTTGTTGTGTAGGGAGAGCTTGAAAGGCTGGCCCAGAAATTCGACCACACTTGAATACAGGCGCACACCAGGTGGGGCGTGCGCTGTGATTGCCTGTTCATGTGGTCGCAGGGATCACGTGAAAATGGTTCTGCTAGCTCATTATCACGAATCAGACATACAGCCAACAGTTTCCGCGCTATTCATTGGCTGCATACCTGTTTGAGGGGGTGGAAAATCAGGCTTTACTGACGTCACTTAAAGGCAGCCAGCACCCCATAAAGGGGAGGTGCACTTTGGCTGCAGACAGCAGGGAAACACTGTAAAAGATCTACAATGGCTGAGGGAGGTACAAGAGGGCACTCAGGCTGTCAACAGGAGGAGGAAAATCCTGTTCCCCTCAGAGAGCAGAAAGCCCTCCAAGCAACACCTATACTGCCAGTGGGAACAGGTTACAGAGGAGGTCAATACCTGGAGCTTACCTCCCAGGACATGGTTGCAATGCAAAAAAATGAACTCACCAGAGTTGTCAAGGTAAGAATCTTGCCTCTCACATCAATTACTCTCTTCTCATACCTCCACCACCTGCATCCTCACCACTCAAAATGTTCCCCTATCGCTTCCTGTCACTCTCCTATAACCATTGTAACACACTTCACTCCACCTCCTTTTCCTCCTATTCACAGACTCTGCACTTCTTACTACATACTAACTATTCTACCATCACGGGCACATTCTCTAAACACCTCACACATATGTCACTAACACACTCCCTTCTTTCTTGCAGGAGACGATCGTACGCAACGTGTGGCAGGAAGATACGATCAGAGGAGGCCAAGCCTGCCGACACACCCTGTCCCCTGTGCAAGAAAACATGCTGCCCATCATGAGCAGGTGGAGAGCATTGCCGTGGTGAGTAGCAACGCTGGAGGAGACGTCACGCAGGATTTCTTCACACCTTACCCTCTTTTCCCTTCTCACTTCTATCTCACCCTACACACTCTGCATGACAAACTGCGGCTGCTTTCAGCAGCCACTCATCTCCCTCTGCTCTTCCTTCACACTAAAAGCTAACACTTGTCCCTCTTTAATTTCAGCTGCTGAAAATGTCGACGCCTCTGTGCTACTTTAGGAAGAGGAGGCCTGCCTTCCTGAGGATAAGGTGTCACTTGATCTGACCATAGCAAGCACCAGCTCAGAGACTGGCACCGCACGTATTTTAAAGGGTAGGTTAGAGGAGGTGAATCACCGGGCAGAAGTGCGCAGTAGCTAAGGCAGATGAATAGGATACTACTGGTGCCAGCTTGCCAGAGGGCAAGATCACATACCAGCACTGTTGCAGAGGACTCCGATGCAGACTTAAAGGGCCCAGGCTACCAAAGAAGGCTAATTGGCATACAATAGGAAATGCTAGGTGCGCTGGACAGACTGTCAGGGAGCTTAGGCGCAATGGCTCAGACAATGGAGGAGTCCAGCTCTGACTTGCGTTGGAGCTTCACGCAAAGCATGAAGACCATTCTATCTGAACACAACTGTGGAACCCACCATGGTGAAGACTGCTGGCAGATGTGTGAGCTCAGACAGCTTCCATCTTGATTCTGGGACCAGTGTTGACAGGGGTTTTAAGAGTGTCACATCACTTCTGCACTCTTGTGCAGAGCTGTAGGAGTGCTGAGGTGTAGTCCCAGGAGAATGGCCTTGTTTCTATAGGCGAGGCACCTGTTATCCCATCTCAGGATGATAGCATGCCTGCTTCCCCTGTCACCCAATCTGCCAGTACCCTTGTTAGTACCACAGCTAGCTGGGACCGATTTCCGCAGCCCATGCTGGCCCATGCAGTCTGCAGCCAGGCCCTCAAGACCCAGAGCTGCTCAAGGTTGCCTGCCATGGCCTCCTGAAGTTTGTTCAATGGAAGCTCAGCAGCCAAACACTTCCCTAGCTGTAGCTACTGGGGAAACACTTCGTAGGAGCACAAGGATAGGTAAACAAGCTCACTAGACAGGCCCCAATGGGTTGCACTAGGATGATTCTTAATTATTCCTGATAAATATTATACACAAATGGAATTGAGTTGTTGGATTTTTTTAAATTCTGAACTTGGTTTTGGTAGTGAAGTAAGGCAAGAGCAATAAGTCTGGACTGAAGGGAGGCAATTGGATAGTTGGAATAAGGATGGTGGTGATAAGGATTGTGGAACTGTGTATCGGGGATGGGAAGGATGCTTCATGTGAAAAGAAAGACTTGCATTTATATAGCGCCTTTCACGACCATCGGACGTCTCAAAGCATTTCACAGCCAATACAGTACTTTTTTGGAGTGTAGTCACTGTTGTAATGTGGGAAATGCAGTAACCAATTTGCACACAGCAAGCTCCCACAAACAGCAATGTGATAATGACTAGATAATCTGTTTTTGTTATGTTGGTTGAGGGATAAATATTGGCCAGGACACCCTGCTCTTCTTCAAAATAGTGTCATGGGATCTTTTACGTCCACCTGAGAGAGTAGATGGGGCCTCGGTTTAACATCTCATCTGAAAGATGGCACCTCTGACAGTGCAGCACACCCTCAGCACTGCGCTGGAGTGTCAGCCTAGCTTTATGTGCTCAAGTCTCATGGAGTGGGACTTGAACCCACAACCTTCTGACTCAGAGGCAAGTGTGCTTCCCACTGAGCCACAGCTGACAATTGTGAAGTACTCCTGGATTGGTTGCTCTCTAAGGGCTCGGGCAGCTAGGGGCACTAGTGGTCGATGTTGCTTGAGCTCTACCTCTTACGCTTCTTGCTGCCCAGGTGATGGTATGAGCTGGTCCCAAAGTTATCCCAAAGTTATGCAGCATGCAGCGCACGATCACATATCAGGACTGTATTGCAAAGCTCCTACTGAACGGTCCAGGCAGCAGAAGCATTGCTTGAGCACACCGACTGTCTGCTTGATTACATTTCTGGTGGCAGCATGGCTCTTGTTGTAGGCAACCTCTGCAGCTGTGCCCAGGTTCCTGACAGGAGTCAGGAATTCTGTCCTGGCATGGTGTTCTTAGGAGGAAGGCTGAATGCCTGGCATCTGTTGGTGTCCTGAGAAAGGGCAGCCTCTAGGAAGTCACCTGCAGTCGTCATCATTGGACTGGGCCCTGGATCTGTATGACCGCTGATCAATGGGCAGGCTGGTCTAATGGCAGCTACCAGAACTGAAAGCACTGGGACACAGCAGCCTGCATGCATCCCTCAAGTATCTGAAAGCCAGTACAAAAAGTACTGTTGATGTGCCAAATAACTGCCTGAATCCATGAGGTTAAAGCTTAAAACTAAAGGCTTTTATTAAGTAAGAACATGGCATCAAGTTAATACAGGGCAGCCATCATTCATCACTGACCCAGCCCTTGGTAGAACATTCCAGAAGAGGGGCGGGGCTAGGGAGGAGCATTAGTGGTTACACCGGTGGAACATTCCAGACATTAACAAGTACAACAACAACAACAACAATACAAATGCCAGAACACAGAGTTATTTCATCACATTCACCCCTGCTATAGATTCAGTCTGTCAGGAGGTCTGATAATCCTCTGGGAATGACGTAACTCTTGCTGAGGTTCCTCCCGGAGTACTAACTCCGGTTCATTCGAATTCCCAGAATCATCAGTATTTTCCACACTGAGGGTTTGTGTCTCTGAAGGTCCAATACCACGATTGAAAACTCTACTCTCAGAGTCAAACTCTTTTCGAGCTCCAGCAGGTGCAAGATCTTTAATCAAGACCGTATCCTCTCGCCCATCCGGATATTGAATATATGCATACTGGGGATTAGCATGGAGGAGTTGTACTTCCTCCACCAGTGGATCAGTCTTGTGGCCTCTCACATGTCTGTGCAACAACACAGGGCCTGTGGTCGTCAACCACGTGGGTAACATTACTCCATTAGTAGCTTTTCTTGGAAAACTAAACATCCTTTCATGAGGGGTGGCATTCGTCGCTGTACACAAAAGAGACCTTATGGAATGCAGCACGTCTGGCAGGACATCCTGCCAGCGAGAGGTCGGCAGGCCTCGCGACTTCAGAGACAATACGATAGCCTTCCACACTGTCGCATTTTCTTTCTCGACCTGCCCATTACCACGAGGGTTATAGCTGGTAGTTCTACTCGTTGCAATCCCTTTCGATAGCAAAAACTGTCGCAATTCTTCGCTCATAAAGGAAGAACCCCTATCACTATGTATATAGTTAGGCATGCCAAACAAGGAAAACAGTTGGCAGAGGCATTTAATTACAACAGCACTAGTCATATCCGGACAGGGGATAGCAAAAGGGAACCGAGAGTACTCGTCTATAATATTAAGAAAATAGACATTACGGTCGCTCGATGGAAGGGGACCTTTAAAATCGAGACTCAAATGCTCAAATGGTCGAGTTGCTTTAATAAGATGAGCTGGCTCGGACGGCTTATAGAAGCGGGGTTTGCATTCAGCACAAACACGACAGGTTCTGGTCATTGTCCGGACCTCCTCAATAGAGTAGGGTAGATTGTGGGACTTAATGAAGTGGTTCATTCTGGTAACCCCAGGGTGGCAGAGTGCGTCGTGGAGACTTTGAAGCTTATTTATACCTAGACTAGCACATACTCCTCGTGACAAAGCATCCGATGGCTCATTAAATACACCAGGCCTGTACTGAATATCATAGTCATATGTTGACAGTTCTATTCGCCATCTTAAAATCTTATCATTTTTGATCTTGCCCCTCTGCTTAGTGTTGAACATAAAGGCCACGGATCGCTGGTCAGTAATGAGCGTAAAACGTTGGCCAGCGAGATAATGTCTCCAATACCTGACTGCTTCGATAATTGCCTGTGCCTCCTTTTCCACTGAAGAATGTCGAACTTCTGGTCCTTGCAATGTACGAGAGAAGAAAGCTACTGGTCTACCAGCTTGGTTAAGAGTTGCTGCCAACGCAAAATCAGATGCATCACTTTCCACTTGAAAAGGGATCTTCTCATCCACGGCACACACCATTGCCTTCTCAATGTCCCGTTTGATATTAAGGAAAGCCTCCTGAGCTTCCGCCGATAGCGGAAAAGACGTTGACTTAATAAGAGGTCGGACTTTATCTGAGTAGTTAGCCACCCACTGGGCATAGTACGAGAAGAATCCCAGACACCTTCTTAAAGCTTTTACAGTGTGAGGTAAAGGTAATTCCTTCAGTGGGCGTAATCTTTCAGGATCTGGCCCGATTACCCCATTCTCCACAACGCAACCAAGAATACACAAACGTGTAGTATTGAAGGTACACTTGTTTTCGTTGTAGGTCAGGTTTAACCTCTTTGCAGTCTCTAGGAACTTTGCGAGATTTTGATCATGCTCCCGTTGGTCGCGCCCACAGATAGTAACATTGTCCAGGTACGGGAATGTTGCTTCCAACGTGTATTCATCCACCATACGATCCATCTCCCGTTGGAAGACGGATACCCCATTCGTCACTCCAAAGGGCACCCTAAGGAATTGGTACAGGCGCCCATTAGTTTCGAAGGCCATATAAGGTCGGTCTTCTATTTTAATGGGGAGTTGATGGTAGGCAGACTTTAAATCAATGGTGGAGAACACGCGGTACTGAGCTATCTGGGTCACCATCTCAGAAATACGAGGCAAAGGATAGGCGTCTAATTGGGTATACAAGTTTATAGTCTGGCTATAATCGACCACAAGTCTTTTCTTTTCATTAGTTTTAACCACCACCACCTGGGCACGCCATGGGCTATTACTGTGTTCGATGATTCCCTCCCGTTGAAGCCTTTCCACTTCCTCTTTTATAAATGTTTTATCTTCTGAACTATACCGTCGACTCTTAGTCGCTATAGGTCTACAATTAGGAGCAAGGTTCGCAAACAAAGAAGGTGGACTTACTTTTAAAGTAGAAAGGCCGCAGACTGTGAGTGGAGGCTGAGATCCACCATACTTAAGGGTAACGCTCTCATGCTGACACTGGAAGTCCAAGCCTAAAATTAATTTCACACACAACTGAGGTAATATGAGGAGTTTAAAGTCCTTATACTCTGTATCCTTAACGGTCAATGTGACTTTACAATATCCAGTTACCTCTGAAGTAAGGGACTTGGACGCCATCACAATTTCACTTTGAGTAGGATACACCTTCAATGAACAGGAGTTAACAAGGTTGGGGTGTATAAAACTTTCAGTACTGCCACAGTCTATCAAACACCCAGTAGGATGACCATTAATCTTGATGTCCATCATAGATTTTGACAAGGAACATGGTATGTTCTGGTCAACCGTAGCTGAGGCTAGAGTAAAATGATAGGTGGCAGCAGAGAAGACATTGGGTACAGGATTACCCTTACACACTTTACTAAAATGTCCCTGTTTCTTACATTTAAAACAGGTAGCCTCTCTGGCTGGGCATCTTTGCCTGGGGTGTTTAGATTGGCCACAAAAATAACACTTAGACCCATGGGGTATAGCCGCAACAATAGGATTAAGTGGAGGCTCCATTGGTGTTATGGATGCCTCCATACTCAGAACACACGAGGCTGAGAGAGATGCATGGGCTGATGCATACACTTCTAAATTCTTCTGGGCTACATCTAATGATCGGGCAGTAGCGACGACCGTTTTTAAAACTAACGAGTCATTCTCAAGAAGTCTCTGTCTAATATAATTAGATCGGAGGCCAGATATGAAAGAATCGCGGATGGCTTCTTCCTGATACAATATGGCAGAGACAGCCTTGTAGTTGCAATCCTTAGCCAAAGCCTTAAGGTCCTGCAGGAAATCGTCCAGAGATTCCTCAGGTAATTGCCTGCGAGTAGACAAAAGATACCTGGCGTATATTTCGTTAACCGACTTAAGGTACTGGGCCTTAAGGGCTGCGAGGGCCTCTTCATATGTAGTAATATCTTCAATTATCGAGTAAGTTTGATGACTTACCAAGTTGGTTAGAAGACCCAACTTGTTAACCGTCAAATCGACCGATGCGATGAAGTGTTCAAAACATCGAAGCCAATGCGTAAATTTCTTCGACGCGTCTGCCGAATGGGGATCGATATCCAGACGCTCTGGTTTCAAAAATCCATCCATCTTCCAAAAGTTGTTACTTAATAAATTTGATGTGCCAAATAACTGCCTGAATCCATGCGGTTAAAGCTTAAAACTAAAGGCTTTTATTAAGTAAGAACATGGCATCAAGTTAACACAGGGCAGCCATCATTCATCACTGACCCAGCCCTTGGTAGAACATTCCAGAAGAGGGGCGGGGCTAGGGAGGAGCATTAGTGGTTACACTGGTGGAACATTCCAGACATTAACAAGTACAACAACAACAACAACAATACAAATGCCAGAACACAGAGTTATTTCATCACAACTGTACAATCTATCTCCTACTGCCACCAGGGCAGCAGTCTGTGTTTCTGTAGAGTAAGAGTCACCCACTGACCCTGGGGCTCTTCTGAGGTGGAACGCTGCTGCAAATTCCAATGAAACTGCCAGTCCATTGATGCCTGCAATGAACAAAACGCTTCCATGATGTTACCATAAATGAGAGTTGTAGCTCTAGAATCACAGCTGTCAGTTGCTGCACATCCTCGGAGACTTGACCCCAGAAACTGCAACCAGGTGTGCTGTTCCTCAAACATCCTTCTTTTCAGGAAAGTACCCATGAGTCATGGGTCACAGCTCATAGTTATAGGACACAACTCAAAGCCATGGGAAGCCTTATCCTCCACCTCCTCACCCACTCCTCACTCCTCCGGCTTCTTCGTGCTCTGTGAATCAGCTGGTACCACATCCTCACTATCATTATCTAATTCCCCTAGGTGACAGTATGTGAGCTGATGTGTGGGAGTGAAAATGCAAGTGATGCTGGGAGTGACATTAAGGGGTTTGTAACAGAAGAACATGGGGGTATGTAAATTACCTGACCCCATGATTTACGACAGAGTCAGCACTGGAATGAATTGTTGGGTGGTAGTCCCACTCCAGGACACAACACCAGCATTATTGGCCCATTGGTTATCATTGGTTATTAACATTTGGAATAATTGGCAAGTTTCCAAGGATAATAAGTTTTTCAACGCTGATGTGTATTTCTGCAATTCTTCTCCATCACTCGCTGAAACCAGGAAAATTCAAGTTCATACTTTCCCTCATCAACTGAGGGTGGCATTAATCTCTTTTTAATTCTCTTAAAACTCCAGCTTGGGTAGGACAACCTTTAATGACAAGCATTCTCCTATGTTTCCAACTCATCTGGGTTCAGATACTACGTGCCTTACCTGGGAAATCATGTCAGGCATAGAGGGAGGGATTGCTTAGCAGCAGATAGAGCCTTCATCTGCCCTCAATCAAAGATGGACAGAGCTACAAGCAGGACAAAATGATTGATTTTCTTCTATTTTTTATTCAAAACAATCTCATGATTGAGATTTATAGTTTCATTTTATGAGCTAATACAATCAGTGTGGTAGGATAAACACTAACAGAAGAAAAAGTTAGATATGGCATTTTTCTATAAGGCCTTTGGGCAGGATCTGTAGGACAAGGAAAGACAGCTGAGAAGCAGGTTAGGGGCTGAAATTCCTGGAGCCCCGTTCCATTGCAGGAAGTGTGATGGGGCAGGAATTCCGGCCATCATTGTGCCCTGGCATTAATCTCATCCCAAATTCCAGGGGGCGTAATGATTAACATAAAGAAAGCATGCACCCACAGCTTTTACAGTGCTGTCCCATGGTGGGGGGGAGGGGCATAAATTTTGGATCTGAATTTCCCCACTTAAAAGAGCGGCAAAATCCTAGCAGAACTGGGTACCATCGCAAATTTCAGCTTCCCATGGGACTTAAGTCCTCCCTCTGTGCTCCCAAACCTAGGAATTTCAGGGAGTTACTATGTAAGTACAGTCTGAAAAGAAATAAGACAGGTTAACATTTCAGGTGTAGACCCTTCATCAGAACTGGAAGCCGAAAAATAAATAAATTGCTTTGTAGGACTGCACAAAGATAGAGTAAAAAAGTTGAGTAGCGAACGTTGATTCCTGTCACAGAGAGGCATTTTATAGCCTTGTGACAGGACACGGAGAAGAAGCAATGAAGAAATGGCATACAGAGGAAGGGGCAATGATAGAGAGAAAAGTGAACCATGAGCCATAGACAGAGAAGTGCACAATGACAGACTGAGGAGAAAACAATAGAGGTGTACAATGGCAGATAAAGGAGGCGGCAGTGACAGTCAGAGGAGAGGACATGGACATAGATCAGACGATAAAGAGCATAAAGAGGACTGAGATAATAGCAAGTGAGAAGAGCTTAGAGCCCTAGTTTTGTAAGGGCTCACCAGAGAGAAAGAGCCTCATGGTAGCAATGTATGGCATCAAATTAGGTGCACACTGCAATGCATGACTTCAAGGGGTGGAATCAAGCTATGCTCCTTGCATTCATGAGCCTTATTAGCATTCCATAATTCTTAAAATTTCCAAACCTCATCACTCCGGGTGAGGATCTACCCCAGCATTCATCTCATCCATATAAAATAGGCACATGAGTGCAAAAACAGGCCTGCAATACAAGGTTGGGGAAGGGGTGGGAATCACTTTGGCGGTTCCCATAGTACTATATGAATTGGCTGAGAAGGACAACACTTTCAGATCCAAAGACACTCAAATGGTATGTTCACTACCATCAATACCCAAGGATTTATCTTTACATTTCATGCCTCTCCAATTTGAGTATGTCAAAGGAGATCTGTCTTCACCATTTCCACTTCCCTGAGAGGCAGTAACCGAGGTTTGCCTTCTGCTGTGGGCCGACTTACTGTCAACCTCAATGACTGGGGCAGTTCTTCTCATAGCTGTGAAGCTCACTACAGCATTATGTAGAGATTCACATATCTCTGGTAAACAGGATCGAGTGCAAACCAATATGGTGGGTATATTGTGTTTAATCAGAGGTTAGGACGGAATATAACACACTAGTAATACAGCAAAAACATACAACTGTGACAAACAGCTGGTACCGGTCCCGATCGGACAGACGGCTGGCGTGCGTGAACAGTTCTCCAGCTTGCGGCCTCTCTTCCTATCGTCCAGAACCTCCAAGTTGGAGAGCATGAGATTACTCTCAAAAGAGCGCTCGACCAGCCCAACCTTTGTTTAGCTCTCTCCTCCACTGTCTGTGTGGGCAAGACCACAGGGTGTTACTTTTATTCTTTTTAGGGGTGGGCCTGAGGCCAAATTATTGACAAGACCAGTTAACCTTTAGAGGTTCCCCATAAAACTCAGTACCCAATGGAGCATTGAGTTCTTTGTCTCAGTTCTTGGATGAAAGCCCTCCCTCAAAGGGTTCTCATCATCTCAGCCAATTTATCTTTCTCGTTTTTACATTTTGAAGGTTCCTTCAGTGGAATTCGTCCTATCTCCCTGGTCCCTATCCTCCCTGGTCCAATTGGTACTAGGCCTGGCCTTGTCCCCTTTCAATCATGAGGCCCAAGCCAGAGCTGTCCCGCTTCAGCTGGTCATTATCTCACTTTCATCTAGCAAAACTGCTCCATCCTGAGATGCATACCTTAACTCCCCTAAATTCCTTTTATTCTATGTCTTTCTATACGAATTAACTTTTAATTATCTTCACCAGTAGTTCTGCTAAACAAACTCCAAATTCTACCTTAGCATTATAATATGGTTATTTCTCTTCTTCTTGGGCAGTCCCTTGGGAACCGAGGATGACTTGCTTCCACATTAAAAATGAGTTCGCAGGTCGGGACCTACAGTCTCTGTCACAGGTGGGGCAGACGGTGGTTGAAGGGGTGGGTGGGTGGAGTGCTTGGGTTGACGTGCGCTCCTTGCGCTGCCTGCGCTTGGCTTCCGCTTGATCCCGGCGAAGAGACTTGTGTTCGGCGCCTTCCCGGATGCGTCTCCTCCATTTTGTGCGGTCTTGGGCCAGAGATTCCCAGGTGTCGGTGGGGATGTTACACTTTTTCAAGGAGGCTTTGAGGGTGTCCTTGAAGCATTTCCTCTGCCCACCTGGGGCTCTCTTGCCGTGCCGGAGCTCTGAGTAGAGCGCTTGTTTTGGGAGTCTCGTATCAGGCATGCGGATGATGTGACTCATCCAACGGAGCTGATCGAGCGTGGTCAAAGCTTCGATGCTGGGGATGTTGGCCTGAGCTAGAACACTGACGTTGGTGCGCCTATCCTGCCAATGGATTTGCAGGATCTTGCGGAGGCAGCATTGGTGGTACCTCTCCAGTGCTTTGAGGTGCCTGCTGTACATGGTCCATGTCTCTGAGGCAAAAAGCAGTGCGGGTATCACTGCTGCTCTGTAGACCATGAGCTTAGTGCCGGGTTTGAGGTCCTGGTCTTCAAACACTCTCTTCCTCAGGCAACCGAAGGCTGCACTGGCACACTGAAGGTGGTGTTGGACTTCGTCATCGACGTCTGCCCTTGTTGACAGTAGGCTCCCAAGGTATGGAAAGTGGTCCACGTTGTCCAAGGCCTTCTCCTGGATTTTGATAATCGGGGGGCAGTACTGTGTGGCGGGGGCAGGTTAGTAGAGGACCTTTGTCTTATGGATGTTTAGTGTAAGGCCCATGCTCTCGTACGCTTCGGTGAAGGTGTTGACGATGGTTTGGAGTTCGACCTCTGAGTGAGCACAGATGCAAGCGTCGTCTGCATACTGTAATTCGATGACAGAGGATGGGATGATCTTGGATCTGGACTGGAGGCTACGAAGGTTGAACAGTTTCCCATTTGTTCTGTAAATTAGCTCCACTCCAGTGGGGAGCTTACTGAGGGTGAGATGGAGCATTGCAGCAAGGAAGATCTAGAAGAGCGTTGGCGTTGGTGCGATGATACAGCCTTGCTTGACCCCGGTTCGTACGTGGATTGGGTCTGTGGTGGAACCGTTGGTCAGGATCACGGCTTGCATGTCGTTATGAAGCAGGCGGAGGATGGTGACAAACTTTTGAGGGCAGCCGAATTTGAGGAGGACACTTCATAATCCCTCACGGTTGACAGTGTCGAAGGCCTTTGTGAGATCAAAGAAGGCCATGTACAGTGGTATGTGCTGTTCCCTGCATTTCTCTTGTAATTCTTGTGGCTAGAGGAATGGTGCGAGGGGGAGGGATTCAAATTCCTGGGACATTGGAACCGGTTCTGGGGGAGGTGGGACCAGTTCAAACCGAACGGTTTGCACCTGGGCAGGGCAGGGACCAATGCCCTAGGGGGAGTGTTTGCTAGTGTTCTGGGGGAGTGTTTAAACTAAAATGGCAGGGGGTTGGGAACCTCAACAGGGGGACAGAGGAAAGGGAAACAAGGATAAAAGCAAAAGATAGGAAGGAGAAAAACAAAAGTGGCAGTCAGAGAAATCAATGGTTTAAATCAAACATGGCCACAGTAAATAATAATTCTAATAGGCCTAAGAGCGTTAAAAAAAACAAGCCTGAAGGCCTTGTGTCTTAATGCAAGGAGCATTCGTAATAAGGTGGATGAATTAGCTGCGCAAATAGAGGTAAACGAATATGATTTGATTGGTGTAATGTATGTACCTTTAAGGGGGAGAACTACATTTTACAGCTCCTGTATCCTGTAGTACCGGCAGTGATCACACCTGTATATAAACCCTGAGTAGTGATCTGTACAGTCAGTTGCAGATTGAACCCTCATTCAGTAAACACCTGTTGATCGTTCCCTGCAGTCTTTGTCTGATTATTGAAGGACACAACATTAAGATACACGGATATAACATTGGCGACGACGCAGATTCGAACCTACCTGCAACTCTGCATCACCTCCCAGGGATTCGCTCCTGGAGAACAGTGGAAGGAGGTCGAGTCCAGAAGCACGGGCGTCGACCATGGGCAACCGCCCAGTCATCCAGCGGAGATTTGAGCATCGCAGGGGAGGCTGTCGAGAGCCAGACTTGGCTTTCCAGTCACTGTGGTCCAGCGAAATGGGCTGGCAACAGCTACTGCGCAGACCCTTCCAGGACAGCAGCGGCTAGAGCCGACCGAGCGGCACAGAAAAAGGCCGAGCAGCGTCGACGGGGGAGAGAGAGAGGGCAGAGCGCACAGGGCGCAGCCGGTGTTCAGGACCGAGCGGCGTCAACGGGGAGAGAGACGAGAGAGAGCAGAGCGCAGCCGGTGTTCAAGGGCCGAGCAGCGTCAATGGGGGAGAGAGGCGCGCAGGAAAACGCGAGGCGCTGCCATTGCCACGAGGACCGCAGAGAGTGGCATTGGCAGCAGCGCAGGAGCAGCGCATGAAACCCACAGGGCATTGCCATTTGCCACGAGGACCGCCGAGAGCGGCGTTGGCAGCAGCGCAGGAGACGCCATTTTAAGCTGCAGCGGGGAAGAAAGGAAAGCGCGGGAGACGCCATTTTAAGCCGCAGCGGGGAAGAAAGGAAAGCGCGGGAGATGCCATTTTAAGCCAGTCTAACCACACCCAAAAATGCAAAAATGCCGAAGAGTGGCAGTATCACAGCGTTCGACAATGAAGTTGAAGATTGGACGACATATGTCGAACGCATAGAAGTATACTGCAAGGTGAATGAAGTGCCAGATGACAAGAAAGCGCTGGTATTGTTGAATTCAATGGGTGCAAAAATGTATGGCTTACTACGAAACCTAGTAACCCCAGAGAAGCCAGTAGAAAAGGATTTTGAAAACATAGTGTCAATCCTACAGGACCACTTAAACCCCACCCCGCTGCTGATAGCAGAAAGATTTAAGTTTCACAAAAGGAACCAGCATAAAGATGAAAGTAATGCTGAGTATTTAACGGAACTGCGCAAGCTATCGAAACACTGCCAGTTTGGAACGGGACTAGCAGATACTTTAAGGGACAAGTTTGTGTGTGGGCTTCAAAGTGAAGGAACCCAGAAACGGCTTCTATCAGAAAAGGATCTTACGCTGGACAAGGCTTTCAGCATTGCAGTATCAAATGAAGCAGCAGCACGGGGCGCTGCAGAGATACAACGGAGACCGCAAGAATCTGGCACAAATGAAATGTCATACGGAAAAGTGAAGTGCTATCGCTGCGGCAGAACAACACACAAGAATAATGATTGCTAGTTCAAGGACAAAGTGTGCAGACAGTGTGGAAAAGTAGGACACATAGCAAGAGTCTGCAGGTCGGGAAAGAAAACCAGCAGCAAGAAATCTCCACAGGAGAAGTACAAGAAGGTACATAAGGTGACGGAGAGTAGTTCAGACGAACAGAAAAGTGATACAGACTCCGGAAGCAAGGAGCTGGGTTGTCTGAAACTACATAATGTGATCAAAACGGAGGATCACCAAACTATCTGGGTCACGCTCAAGATAGCAGGAGTCCAAGTGAAAATGGAATTGGACACAGGATCAGCCCTGACAGTCATAAACCGAAGGGACTACAAGCGGCTATTCTCGCATATACCCTTGAGAGATACAAAGATTGTCTTGAAGACGTACACGGGTCAAAAAGTCTACCCCAAAGGAAAAATAAGGGTGAACGTTATATATAACGGCAAGGAAACACCAAAAATGGACCTATATGTATTGCCAGATGGAGGACCACCACTACTAGGACATGAATGGATCCGGAAGATACAGCTAGATTGGCATTCCATACAAGCACTGACTGTAGATGCCAAAAAGGATGACGACGTCACACCTGGACGACTGTCAAAAATGCTAACTGACACACAAGAAGTTTTCCAGCAGGGACTCGGAACACTAAAAGGCATAACAGCGACGATCAAAATAGAGGAAAATGCAAGCCCAAAGTTTTTTAAGGCCAGACCGGTACCTTATGCGATCCGCCCAGCCATCGAAGCAGAGCTGGAAGGTTTGGAACGTTCAGGAGTACTGTCCAAAGTGGACTGGAGCGAGTGGGCTACACCCATCATTCCTGTAATGAAGAGGTCGTTGAGTAATACACCTGGGGAACCAAAGAAGGTTCGCATCTGTGGGGACTTTAAGGTGACAGTGAACCCAGTCCTTCACACTGTACAATATCCGCTTCCGCAGATTGAAGATATTTTCGCCTCGCTATCTGGAGGGAAACGCTTCACTAAGATTGATCTGGCCCAGGCGTACCTGCAAATGGAGGTAGAAGAAGCCTCGAAACAGTACCTCACGATCAACACTCATAAAGGTCTCTACCAATACAACCGGCTGGTGTTCGGGGTAGGATCAGCTCCGGCTATTTGGCAAAGGGCAATGGATCAAGTCCTGCAAGGGATTCCAGGGACCCAGTGTTATTTGGACGACATCCTGGTCACGGGCGAAAATGACAGTGATCACCTCGCCAACCTGGAGCAGGTGCTCACTAGATTGAAGGAATATGGGCTCCGAGCTAATCGCCACAAATGCGAGTTTTTCCAGAAGCAGATCTCGTATTGTGGCCACGTTATTGATAAAGAGGGGTTACATAAGTCCCCTGAAAAGATTGAGGCAGTAGTCAAGGCTCCAGCACTGGAAAATGTGTCACAACTGAGGTTGTTCCTCGGGCTGGTTAACGACTACCTTAAGATCTTGCCGAATTTGTCTACCGTACTACACCCACTGAACACCCTACTGCAAACGGGGGTACCATGGAAGTGGAGTGACGAATGTAAACGAGCTTTCCAGAAGAGCAAAGCATTGATCACATCAAAAGAGGTGTTGGCTCATTTCAACCCAGCACTACCAATTCGGTTGGCGTGTGATGCATCACCCTATGGCATTGGAGCGGTGCTGTCGCACAAATTCCCGGACGGCTCGGAGAGGCCAGTAGCCTTTGCGTCTCGGTCACTAACCTCAGCCGAGCGTAACTACGCCCAGATTGACAGGGAGGCCCTCAGCCTAGTGTGGGGAGTGAAAAAGTTCAATCACTATCTGTACGGGCAGAAGTTCACCTTGCTGACTGACCACCAACCACTTGTCTCCATCTTTAATCCAAAGAAGGGCGTTCCGGTGATGACTGCGCAACGGCTACAAAGATGGTCCCTTTTTCTAGGGGCGCACCAATATGAAATCGAGTATAAGGGCACGAAACAGCATGGAAACGCTGATGGGCTATCACGCCTGCCACTGCCTACTGCGGAGGAAGCACCAGCAGTGGATCCTGTCGAAATATTTAATTCGACTATAATTGAATGCTTGCCAGTAACTAACGCTGGTATAGAGAAGGAGACCCGAAATGACCCGACACTGTCTCGGGTATATGATTTGATGGTGAAGGGATGGCCAGCACATGGCGACTCACTGTTGCCAGTATTCTCATCCAGAAGAGAACAGCTGTCAGTATGCCAGGGGACCTTGATGTGTGTATCCCGAGTGGTAATTCCACCCCAGTTAAGGGAGAGAGTGCTCAATGAGCTTCACGAAGGTCATCTAGGAGGGGTGAAAATGAAAAGCCTTGCTAGGGCTTATGTGTGGTGGCCGGGGATCGATCAGCAAATCGAGGCCCTGACAAAGAGCTGCTGAGGATGCCAGAAGGTCCAAAATGCACCACCACATGCCCCTCTACACCCATGGGAGTGGCCCTCATCTCCATGGCAACGGGTGCATATTGATTTTGCTGGTCCATTCATGGACTCAATGTTTTTAATAGCCGTGGATGCGCACTCAAAATGGCCTGAGGTGATCAAAATGTCCTCCACCACCACGGAGAAAACTATTGCAGTCCTACAGACCATTTTTGCCAGGAACGGCTTGCCAGAGCAGATTTGCTCTGATAACGGACCACAGCTTGTGTCCGAAGAGTTTCGAAGATTTATGAAAAGGAATGGGGTAAGGCATTACACACCCACCCCGTATCATCCAGCTACAAATGGATTGGCTGAGAGGTTCGTACAAACCTTTAAGAAAGCAGTAAAGGCCATGTGCGATGACGACATTCCACTGCAGCATAAGGTGGACAATTTCCTGTTAGCCTACAGAAATGCGACACATGCAGTCACCAACCAGGCCCCGGCCATGATGTTCTTTAACCGAAGGTTGAGATCTCGTCTGGATTTGCTCAGACCAAATGTACGAAGAGATGTTGAGAGTAAGCAATTCCAGCACATCAATGAGAAGCCGACAAGGAGCTTCAATGTAGGGCAACCAGTCTTGGCCCGCGACTACCGAACAGAGAAATGGCAACCAGGAACGATATGCACACGGCAGGGGCCACTAATGTACACAGTGGATGTTGGGGAGAACATTGTGAGACGCCATGCTGACCAGATCCTAGAGTCACAGGAACGAGTCAACCCCATGTCTTGGCCATACGTACCTGGTGAGGAACCCGACGAACAGGTCGCATCTACCTCAGAAACAATAGCATTGGAAGCTGATGAATCAACTGACGGCAAGGTGTTAGAATCACCTCTGCACCAAGAGCGAGACACTCGGGAAAGGCGTTATCCAGAAAGAATCAGGAAGCCTCCCCAAAGACTGAATTTATAAATAGACTATTTTCAGTTAATGTTGCATGTTAAAAGTGTTAATTGTAATTAGTTTGATATTTAATTGTTAAATGAGTGTTATGGTACTGTTAATCTAAAAGGGGAGGAATTGTAATGTATGTACCTTTAAGGAGGAGAACTACTTTTTACAGCTCCTGTATCCTGTAGTACCGGCAATGACCACACCTGTATATAAACCCTGAGTAGTGATCTGTACAGTCAGTTGCAGTTTGAACCCTCATTCAGTAAACACCTGTTGATCGTTCCCTGCAGTCTTTGTCTGATTATTGAAGGACACAACATTAAGATACACGGATTTAACAATTGGAATTATGGAAACATGGCTCCAGGGTGGCCAAGGCTGGGAACTCAGCATCCAGGGGTATTCAATATTCAGCAAAGATAGGCAAAAAGGAAAGGGAGGTGGGGTAGCATTGCTGGTTAAAGAAGGGATTAACACAATTGTAAGGAAGGATATTAGCTCTGATGATGTGGAATCTGTATGGGTAGAACTGAGAAATACCAAGGGGCAGAAAACGTTAGTGGGAGTGGTATATAGACCTCCAAACTGTAATGCGAAGGTTGGAGATGGCATTAAAAGGGAAATTAGAGAAGCGTGCAATAAGGGCACAGCAGTCATCATGGGTGACTTTAATCTACATATAGATTGGGCTAACCAAATTACTAACAATACTGTGGAGGAGGAATTCCTGGAGTGTTTACGGGATGGTTTCCTGGACCAATATGTCGAGGAACCAACCAGAGATCAGGCCATCTTAGACTGGATATTATGTAACAAGAAAGGATTAATTAGCAATCTTGTTGTACGAGGCCCCTTGGGTCGGAGCGATCATAATATGATCGAATTCTTCATTAAGATGGAGAATGAAGTAGTTGACTCAGAGACTAGGGTCCTGAATTTAAATAAAGGAAACTACGATGGTCTGAGGCGCAAGTTGGGTAGGATTGATTAGGGAATGTCACTCAAAGGATTATGTCCATTGTGCCCCTTAGTGGGCGGAATCCGCATTGCGACTCTGGGAGGAGCTCTTTGGCCACTGGGAGAAGGCGATTGAGGAGGATTCTTGCAATGACTTTCCCTGTGGCAGACAGCAGGGAAACTCCTCTGTAATTACCGCAATCGGACTTGTCACCTTTCTTGAAGATGGTCACAATTACGGCATCTCTGAGATCCCCTGGCATGCTCTCCTCCTTCCAGATAAGAGAAATGAGTTCATGAATTTCTCACCCTAGCCCGGAACCAGTGCGCTAAGTCATCAGTGCATACGCCCCAACACTGGAAGCCACAGACGAGACCAAAGACGAATTCTACTCCAGCCTCGAACAATCCCTGTCCCGAGTCCCAATGGGCAACAAGCTGATCCTCCTTGGCGACTTAACGCCAGAGTTGGAAAGGACACAGGCCTCTGGGGAGGTGTGATCGGCAGAGAGGGGGTAGGGAAAACCAACTCCAACGTTACCCTCCTCCCCCAGGGAAGGTGCGGCACGGGTCAACAGTGAATATGGTTATTAGTAATAATGGAAGAAACATAGGTTGGGCCTTCATTGGCCAAATTAAAGATACTTTAACAAAGTCAAAACCCTAACTTACAAACAACAGATAACTAGCCTGTGCCTCATCTAATCTAACAAACTGAAGACATTTTGTCTCAAAGTCTAATACAAGCCTCTAGTAAAACATAACTGATACATTATTTCCTCTGTGCGTTGTGTGTAATTAAATTGTAAACCCATTCTTTGTAAATGGGTTGATGATTTTGTTACATCATAGAAAAAATCTTCTCCCATAGTGAGGTAGTATGAGGTTGAGATTTAACAAAAATGACATTTTTTAATAGATCTAATGGGCCTTTTCCTGATTCCTAAAAAATAAGTTTTTTATATTCACTGAATCTAACCCCCAGGCTCCTGGCTGTTTCTTCAATTAAATATGTAGGCATTTCATGTGTTGCAAACTTACAGACCAAATAAAAGTACTTGTTGAGGGTTTCTCAGATTATGGCTGGGGCTGCTTCTCTGATGTGACCCACTGAAAGTAAGAAGAAACAAAGCTTTGTTACTCCTGTTTCTTCAATTCCAGAATCACATTCTAGAGGCTTAAAATGCCAAAACAATTACAGCCGTATATTCTGTAATAATAGTATTAAAATGTATGACATATGGTGCCACGAAACCTCCTCATCTGTTTGCTATGATGAAATTAATCTTTGAAAGTAAATTCACAGCTTCATTTACCAACAGAAAATTCTGGCAAATAAGACTCTTATTAAAATTGTAATGTTGGGTACTTTAAAATATCAAATGTATAACTTCTAATTTGTCAGATTTATACACGGTCCTGCTCTAAGTTGACTGCTTTACTGCTTATGTTAGGAGTTGAATCTCAGCCACGTTCCTCATATAATCTGTTCGTTTCACAAACCGTGACATCATCCAGTGGAAAAGTTCATATGAAAGGAAGGGACTGGCTTCATTTTGGAAAAATAACTTAGGGTGTAGGCCAGAGTTTAATAAGTGACTATTCACCACGTCCCATGGATCTACCAGAGAAGATCCCAGTCCATATTGGGGACAAGAACAGTTGGCTGAAGTTACAGGGTAATAAAAAAACAGTAAAATAAATATTGTACTAGTTGGAAAAAATTAAATTACAGTTATTGTAGTGTCCGTGTATAGATAAAGACACTGAAGACAGGAGTTGGTTCATAGGTATTTACTAAGCAAGTCTGGGGGGGGGGGGTTTCTAAAGGATATACACAATACACAGGCTTATATAGCCCAAGTGGCAATTACCGGCATTACGCACACCTGGGGCTCTTAAAGGCACATACACCACAATTCCTCCCCTTCTAGCTAACTAGTACATCATATTTTAAGTAATTATTAATTACATGTTATATGCAAAATAATATACATTGCTGTATTAATTAATTATAAGTTAGTCTCTCAGGAGGCTTCCTGACTCGGTCCGGATAACGCCTCGGGGGTGTAGTAGTTTCTGGTGGTGTAGTAGGTTCTTCTGGCAAGGCTGATTCAGCTTGAAGGCCAGTGTCGGGTTCATCGGGCTCCAGTATCACCGGATCGGAGGTAGATATGGGTATCTCTACTTCATCGTTAGATGTATAGAATGGTGGTGTAGGTTGTCCCTTTTCGGATGACTTGATGATTTGGTCAGCATGGCGCCTTATTATGCTGTCTCCGATGTCCACGGTATACATCAGTGGTCCTAATCGTGTGCAGATAGTTCCAGGCTGCCATTTCTCGGTACGGTAGTCCCGGGCCAAAACCGGTTGGCCTATCTGGAAGGCCCTAGTTGGCCTTTCATTCATGCCCTGAAACTGCCGGTTCTCCACGTCCCTTCGGATGTTGGGCTTGACCAAATCCAGCCGGCATCTTAGGTTTCTATTGTAGAACATCATGGCGGGAGTTTGGTTAGTAACCATATGCGTTGCATTCCTATATGCAAATAAGAAGTTATCCACCTTGTGCTGAAGTTTTATGTCTTCATTACCCATGGCCTTCTTGAAGGTCTGGACAAACCTTTCAGCCAATCCATTGGTGGCGGGATGGTATGGGGCGGACGTGTAGTGCTTTACCCCATTGTTCTTTAAGAACTTTCTGAATTCTTCGGACACAAATTGCGGTCCATTATCAGAACATATCTGTTCCGGCAGCCCATTCCTGGCAAATATGGTCCTTAATACTGTGATGGTTTTTTCCGTGGTGGTGGAGGACATCTTTATTACCTCCGGCCACTTGGAGTGTGCATCAACTGCGATTAAGAACATTGAGTCCATAAATGGACCAGCAAAGTCGATGTGCACCCTTTGCCAGGGAGATGAGGGCCACTCCCATGGATGTAGAGGGGCCTGTGGCGGAGCATTTTGGACCTTCTGACATCCTAGGCAGCTCTTGGTCATGTCTTCGATGTCTCCATCGATACCTGGCCACCATACAAACGCCCTAGCTAGGTTCTTCATTTTCACTCCACCCAGATGCCCCTCGTGAAGCTCCTTTAGCACTTTATCCTGGAGTTTGGGTGGAATCACCACTCTGGATCCACACATCAAGGTTCCTCGGCACACTGACAGCTGTTCTCTTCTTTGCAAGAATGCTGGACAGTGGTTCGCCATGTGCTGGCCATCCCTTCACTGTTAAATCGTAGACCCGTGAGAGAGTAGGGTCATTTCTTGTCTCCCTTTCAATGGCAGAATTTGTCACCGGTAGACATTCCACTATGGTAGAGTGGAATATCTCTACTGGGTCTACTGTAGGTGCCTCTTCTATCGTTGGCAACGGCAGGCGCGATAAACCGTCAGCATTCCCATGCTGTTTTGACCCTTTGTATTCAATGTTGTATTGGTGTGCCCCTAGAAAAAGGGACCACCTCTGTAGTCTTTGTGCCGTCATAATGGGGACACCTTTTTTTAGGGTTGAATATGGAGATGAGGGGTTGATGGTCAGTCAGCAAGGTAAATTTTTGTCCGTGTAGGTAATGGTTGAATTTCTTCACTCCCCATACCAGGCTGAGTGCTTCCCTGTCTATCTGGGCATAGTTACGCTCAGCTGAGTTCAATGAGCGTGACGCAAAAGCTATCGGCCGTTCCGAGCCATCAGGGAATCTATGGGACAATACCGCTCCTATGCCGTAAGGGGATGCATCGCACGCCAGTCTGATTGGTAGTGATGGGTTGTAATGAGCCAAAATTTTCTCGGATGTGATTAAGTCTTTACATTTATGGAAGTCACGTTTACAGTCTTCGTTCCATTTCCAAATCACTCCTGTCTGTAGAAGATCATTAAGAGGGTGTAGAATAGTTGATAAGTTGGTAAAAATTTATGATAGTAATTTATTAATCCCAGGAATTACCTTAATTGTGAAACATTTTCAGGTGCTGGGGCTTTTATAACTGCTTCAATTTTTTCAGGTGACTTATGCAACCCTTCTTTATTAATTATGTGGCCACAATATGATATCTGATTTTGGAAAAATTCGCACTTGGGGCGATTTGCTCGTAGGCCTCGTTCTTTCAGCCTAGTGAGCACCTGCTCCAAATTGGCAAGGTGCTCGTTGTCGTTTTCTCCTGTTATAAGGATGTCGTCTAGGTAGCATTGAGTCCCCGGAATCCCTTGCAGGACTTGCTCCATAGCTCTTTGCCAGATAGCTGGAGCTGATGCTATTCCAAAAACCAGTCGATTGTACTGGTACAGGCCTTTGTGTGTGTTTATTGTGAGATACTTTTTAGAGGTCTCCTCAACCTCCATCTGTAGATATGCCTGTACCAAGTCAATTTTTGTGAAACGTTTCCCTCCGGATAGTGAGGCGAAAATATCTTCTATCCTCGGAAGAGGATACTGTACCGTGTGAAGGACCGGGTTTACAGTCACCTTAAAGTCCCCACAGATGCGAATTTTTTTCTGTTCCTCAGAGTTATTTTTCAATGTTTTTTTCATGACTGGAACGATGGGTGTTGCCCATTCGCTCCAATCTATTTTGGATAATACGCCTGCCTTTTCCAAATTCTTCAGCTCTGCCTCGACTGCCGGACGTATTGCGTATGGCACCGGTCTTGCCTTAAAAAATTTTGGAATTGCTGTATCTTCCACTTTTATTGAGGCGGTGATGCCTTTCAAGGTTCCTAGTTTCTCTTGAAACACTTCTTTGGCGTTGGCCAAGATGTCTTTTAATCGTTCAGGTATGATGTCATCATTGCTTTTTTCCTTACTGGTCACCGTCAGTGCCTGAATGGAGTGCCAGTCTAAACGTATCTTCCTTATCCATTCACGTCCCAACAACGGTGGACCACCATCTTGTAGAATGTATAAATACAACTTTTGTATTTCTTTGCCGTTGTATACCACAGGCACCCTTATTTTTCCTTTGGGGTAGACTTTCTGCCCCGTATATGTTTTTAAGATAATGGATGTGTCTTTTAGAGGTATATGCGAAAATAGCCTCTCGTAATCTCGTCGATTTATTACGGTTAGAGCTGATCCTGTATCTAGCTCCATTTTAACTGGGGACCCTGCTATTGTGAGGGTAACCCAAATGGTTTGGTAATCCTCTTTGGCAAGTACATTATGTAATTTGAGACAGCTTAGTCTCTTGTTTCCGGAGTCGCTATCGCTATTCTGGTCTTCGGAGCTATTGTCCGTCATCATTTGTACCTTCCTGTACTTTTCTTTATTGATTTTTTGTTTTCTGTCAGTGGATTTATTTTGTCCAGATTGGCATACCCGTGCAATGTGTCCAATCTTACCACATTGCCTGCATGCTTTGCCCTTGAACCAGCAGTCCCTCTGGTTATGGGTGGATCTGCCGCAGCGATAACATCTTCCGAACTCCTGTGTCATTTTATGGGTGCCGAAGTCCTGTGTCTCTTGTTGTATCTCTGCAGCTCCTTTTGCTGCTGCTTCGTATGATACAGCCATACTGAAAGCTTTGTCCAATGTTAAATCTTTTTCAGAAAGCAGTCTTTTTTGTGTTCCTTCACTTAAGAGACCGCAAACAAATTTGCCTCGAAGATAATCCGATAGTCCTGCTCCGAATTGGCAGTACTTTGATAGCTTTCTTAATTCGGTTAGGTAATCAGCGTTACTTTCATTCTTGTGTTGATTTCTCTTGAAGAACTTGAATCGTTCCGCTATCAGCAGCGGTGTTGGGTTTAAATGCTCCTGCAGGGTATCAACAATTTCTTTAAAAGTCTTGTCCTTTGGTTTAGCTGGAGTGATTAAATTTCGTAACAGCCCGTATGTCTTCGCGCCCATTAAGTTCAGAAGTACTGAAGCTTTTTTTTCATCTGTTATTCCATTTGCAGTGCAATAAACCTCTACTCTTTCCACGTATGTGGTCCAATCTTCTATTTCGCCATCAAAAGCCTCAATATTACCGGATTTAGGCATTTCAGAAAAGATATGGCGCTTCCCACGCTTTTTTTTTTTCCTCTCTGTAGCAACGATATGGCGCTTCCCGCGCTTTCCCGCCGCTGCTTCCGATAACAACGCTGTTTTACTGTGGTTTCCGTTTATTCACTGTTGGAGACTCGTTCCCGACGGAGGTCTAAACGCTGACCTGCTTGCCGCGCCGGCCGTCTCTCGAGTGCACCCTCCCAGTCCGTTATTGCTTGCCTCCGATTTCGCTGCCTGTCTCAGCTGTAGAGCCCGCCGCTGGAGCTCCAGCCTGACGCCCAGGAAGGATTAGCGCAGTACCTGTCACCAGCTTGGCCAGCTGGTGAAACCACAGTTTCTCTTACTTCCTTGAGTCTTCTGGACGCTGGAGGAATCGATGTCCTTGAGGTGCTGCCGAATTGCAGGTAAGTCCGTTTCCACTTCGTCGCCACTGTAGTGTCCGTTTGTAGATAAAGACACTGAAGACAGGAGTTGGTTCATAGGTATTTACTAAGCAAGTCTGGGGGGGGTTTCTAAAGGATATACACAATACACAGGCTTATATAGCCCAAGTGGCAATTACCGGCATTATGCACACCTGGGGCTCTTAAAGGCACATACACCACAGTTATAATAGCAAAATAAGGCCGACAGAATATGGAAGAATAGGAGGGGTAAAAAGGGGCACCACGTCAAGCAAGAGTGAAATACTTAGATTTTCAAACTGTTATTCTAGAGTGGATAGAGGCACGGTCCAGCACAGTTTTAAGTTTACAGGAGGAAAGGTCCCAGGTTCTATTCCCCAGTCTGTGCTGAGTTAGCTGATTGCAGTTCGAGTGCTACAATTGACCTCAGCACTCCACAGCTAGAAAGGAAAAAAATCTCCCTATGTTTCTACTCCTGAGGTGCTGATTCATACTGGGATATGGTTCTGTGGGTGCTGGGCACACTGTAGTACCTTGTCAAGTTGGCTGTCCTTCGGTGATCCTATTGGGCCAGAATTTGCCATCAAAATAACGGCGAGTTAAAGTGTGTAAAAAAATCCAGCAATTTGTGGCAAGGAAGAGATAGGCCGTGAGTTGGGAATCGCCACAAATAGCTGGGCGATCTGCGCCACTCCACCATTAGCCTCTCTATTGACAATCATTAAAAGTCAAGAAATTGCTGGATTTGCTCCGTAAATACAAATTAAACCCACCGCAGATAGTTAGGGCGGGTCTGAAATGACGCAAGTACCCTGTCATGATTTACATGGTCACTATACAAAATGCCTCCTCCCCACCGCCCCCCCTCTCCCCTCCCCAGGACAGCACACAAAAGGGAGGACACACAAGATTAAAAGTCAAACAGTGGAACTATTATTGCAACAGTTTAAACAACATTTGAGGTCGTTCATCAATTTAAAAGTAGTGCTAGATTTCTCCATTGACAACAGTTGTAAATGCAAATATGTTGAAATTATTACAAAATAATTTCAAACTTTCAAAAAGTTGCAACTGACTTCTCACAGAATTATTAAACAACAGCAACAACAATAATAAGAACAATTATTGGAATAACAATTCAAAATAATTATCAATATCAATAAATAACACAACGCCAACAATAGAACAAGAACATCAGCAACAAATTTAATAAACTATTTACAAGACCGGCACCCTCACAGGCCTGCCTGAGGGTCAGCCGTGAGTGAAACTGAGTGGACTCTGCATGAGAGGGGCGCCCTATTCCCTCCTACACCTTGCCCCTCCCCGTAATTGAACCCTTCCTGTGCCAAGAGCACGGCCTCTGTGTCCGGCCTGTCAATCGGGATCAGGGAACTGCGTTGCTGTTGCTGCTCCAAGCGGACATGGGTAGAAGTTGTGCTGTGAGTATTGGCAACTGCGTTCTGTAGAGGGGCAGCTGCATCACTGGAGGATCATCCTCAGCAGCCAGGTACTCATAACCCTGGACTGTGTCTGTGGTGGGAACCGTTACAGGGGGGTGGGGACATGGGCATCAGCTGCAGTACAGCCACACCAGCTGTTTACAGTTCAACTGCACCTGAGAGAACCTGGCAAAGGTTACCCACATTCTGCCCAATGTGGTCGAGCTTCTGCCCAAGGTTCTGTCCGAGGACCTTAATCTCCTGGGTCATGGAGCCAATAAATTCCAGGTACTTACCATGCTCCACAATCAATCTCCATCTCATTTCTCGACTCCTGAAGTCTTCCTCCCAGTCATCCTCAAGCTGGGCCCGACATCTACCCCATCTTACGGGGGGGGCCCGACATCTACCCCATCTTACGGGGGACAGTAATGCATCACCCCCACTTTCCAGTGGTCCCTCAACCCCTGGCAGGTTGGACTCAGAGAGCTTGGCAGATGCTTGTGAGAGGGGAAGCATGTGTGTCTCGCGCAGAGCCAGAGGGGCCCAGAGTTGGAGAGGAGGGTGGTGTTCCAATGGGGTTGAGGTGAGGTTTGTCACGGTCAAGAGTTACCCCAACATCAGCACCTGCAAGCTGCAGCGTAGGGATAGGAGAGACAATGACACTTCACCTGTCCTCCCTCCTGGGCTCGCAACCTCCTCTTCCTGCAGCTGGCCACCCATTCCTCCGCCTCCCGTTCAGTCACTGCCTTAGCGCCATCTGCAGCCCCCCAGTATCCATGCCATCTGCAGCCCCAGTATCCATGCCATCTGCAGCCCCAGTATCCATGCCATCTGCAGCCTCAGTATCCATGCCATCTGCATCCCCCAGTATCCATGCCATCTGCAGCCCCCAGTATCCATGCCATCTGCAGCCCCAGTATCCATGCCATCTGCAGCCCCAGTATCCATGCCATCTGCAGCCCCCAGTATCCATGCCATCTGCAGCCCCAGTATCCATGCCATCTGCAGCCCCCAGTATCCATGCCATCTGCAGCCCCAGTATCCATGCCATCTGCAGCCCCAGTATCCATGCCATCTGCAGCCCCAGTATCCATGCCATCTGCAGCCCCAGTATCCATGCCATCTGCAGCCCCCCAGTATCCATGCCATCTGCAGCCCCAGTATCCATGCCATCTGTAGCCCCAGTATCCATGCCATCTGCAGCCCCCAGTATCCATGCCATCTGCAGCCCCAGTATCCATGCCATCTGCAGCCCCCCGTATCCATGCCATCTGCAGCCCCAGTATCCATGCCATCTGCAGCCCCCAGTATCCATGCCATCTGCAGCCCCCAGTATCCATGCCATCTGCAGCCCCAGTATCCATGTTCTCAGCGGCCCCTGCTCCCGTGCACGCTGCAGCGTGTCCGATGCAGCCCCAGCCTCCTCAATTGACCT
Organism: Somniosus microcephalus; assembly: GCF_052327205.1. Lineage (NCBI taxonomy): Eukaryota > Metazoa > Chordata > Chondrichthyes > Squaliformes > Somniosidae > Somniosus > Somniosus microcephalus. The sequence continues at coordinate 82,620,831 of NC_141000.1, forward strand.
GTGAGAAGGAAAAACAAATGTTACAATAGCAAAGCATGTTCAACTGCCACATCACATAAGTTTTATCTTCACATTCAATGCGCAACACGGAAAAAGGGAATTCACCCCAATCAATGTATGCCAGTGCCCACACGCCGCATGAGCATCCTCCCATTCCAATTTCCTTTGCCCACCCTGCAGCCACGAAAGATATTTTAAACATGCAACCCCTAGAACACATGCAATTCACAAATCTTTTTTGTCTCCTGGTCAAAGCAAGAGATGTGACACTCACCTTGCCTCAATGCAATGTCTGATTGGGTCTCAGACTTTACACTCTTGTAACCCTGTAGTTGCAGGGCACTGTCCTCATTGAGGGGTAAGCTCTCTCAAGTATGGAATACGCCTAGCTGTCATTGACCTTTCCTGTTATTATGAGCTAGCTTACCCTACACAGACAGAGTGATATGGAAAAGTTTGTGCCTGTTGTTGGGAAAGGTAAATAGTTCACTAAGTGGTTTTACACATCTCTTATATCTGAAGTCGATATAAGAGGTCTGTTAAACCACTTAATGAAGACTGTCTCCCATGGCAACTGAGTTTTACGATCAATTGACATTGGATTGAACCCTCACTACTTATAAAGAAACTCTGGCTTACATGGTGTGTAACAGAAATTAATGGCATTTAAAAAAATCTAAATTTGAAAATGTCTAATAATCTGAACACACCTTTCCCACGCTGGTCAAGTCATTGAATTTCTTTCAACTCTGCTCTGCTGTCCATGGCACCATGGATGTCATGATGAGGGCCTCTGCCACCTCCTTCCACACTACCATGCTCATTTAGCATGGCACTCTGGATCTCTTGCTCCCGAGCAGCTGCTGATGCCTTAACTCCATCTCATCTGAGCTGTTATGTAACCTTTTCTTTTCCTCTATCTTCTCTTGAGACATCTTTGGCTTAACTTTATTTTTTCTGTGAAGAAATGTATATGTAAAACATTATGGCCGCAAAATTTGGGATGTTAGCGACTCCCGTTAGCGCCTGATGGGGGCACTAACAGGGCGCTAAGGGGTTAGCACCCGGGCGTGGCGAATGCAGCAACACCCACGAACTTCAGTGCCGGATCTCTTCGCGCCTGGGCCTCTAGCACCTCGCAGATCGTGACATCATAAAGTGCGCAGTACCCCGTTATCGCCCCAGATGGAAAATTGAATCTCGTCCCCCCCTGCTTTATCACCTCGCACTGACAACGCCAGCAAGAGGAGGCGTTGTGAACTCGACTGGCCACTTTGGGCGTGGTAATTAAAGGGAATGCTTTTCAGCTAGCGCAACTTTTATTATTTGCACCAGTCTGGTGCCTGCGCAAACTTTTTAATGTTTCATTGATGCAAGATGTCCAAGCCCTCCATTCTGTGAGCGTGTTTGGGGCTGTAATGGCAGTCGCCCAGGTAGCCTTGTAAAACAGAACTGACGACAACTAACTTGTGCAGCATCATTGGCCCTTCCCTTTAAGCGAGGGAAGCAGCATCTGTGATGAAAGAGTGCCGTTTACAATGCGCTCGAAATTGTTTAACGCTCTGCCGCTGCCGCCCCGCTCTTGGACTTTAGCACCCTAAGAGAAGTGGTTAGCGCTTGATTTAGCACTTCATTTCCCTCTTGGAACTCTAAAACTGAATTTTGACGGAGGCAAGAATGATTACCGTCTGCCGCTAATTTTTCAACTTTTAAAGTTTTAGCACCCCAAACGGGGCTATACCGAATTTCTCCCCCATATGTTACTTACTTTCTACTGCTTTGTAAAAAGGTTTGAAAAATTTATTTTATGTTTTAATAACTGTTTAAAGTTAATTTTAGGTTATTTCATAAGATCAAAGTTACTCACCTCTCAGTGCCACGACTTAACTGAGTTGATTAGGTCAATTTTCATCTATTTATTTTAGTGATATACATAGTTGGACGTTTTCATAGACTATTGGCTCTGTCAGTCAGATGCCCTGTTGACCTCGCCACACTGTTATCAATTCGCACTTCCAGCAATTTGCGATGAATTTTTCAAGCTGAAGGGTGAGGAAAAAGACTCCAACTCGCTGGCCCTGCCGCGAGATGCTCCGCTTCAGAAAATTCTGGCCCAGTTAAAAAGTTAGTTCTATAGTAAATTTCCATACTAACCATTTCTAAATTTCAATCTATGTTTTAACAGAAGATAGACTGAATAGAAGGTCGAAGATGGGAGTCGACGTATTATGGAGAACGTAACACTGGGTGAGTTATGTGTGGCTCACTGCAAATCATTCTGCAAACCATCAATCCCTGGTGTGTAATCTGTTTCTTTAGGTTACGTGTCAATTACTTTAATAAATAAATAAATTCTAAGCGATTTTTTTTGCCAATGTTGTCAGGCTTATCTCCAAAGACTCTGGGAAACCTGTAATGATATCAACTTTCCAGCAATAAACCATCAACTGTAAAACTGTGCACTCCAATACTGGTGATAAAACTATCACAAAATAAGATTGTATATTTGGAGCAGTAAAAATGGGAAATGGTCCATGGAATGAAATCAGAAACATCTGCTGCTACATCAGTGTGTGTGCCTGTAGTGTGGACATCAGAATACAAGAGAATGAAGAGCTGACAGGAGACTATTTCACAGATTGTATAACAGATAATTGACGAGCTCCTGGAACCATCGCGGGTGTTCTACAGCAGAAGATCGGTGGGACCCCCAGAGAAATGGCGTCAACAGCTAAAACAGCCGTTTATTTAGTCTTTCTGGGGGTTCCACCGATCTCCCACCAACCTTGTGGCAGGGTCACTTTTCAGGATTGGGACTCAGCTGTTAGACAAACAGACCATACCCAAGACCCATAATTCACAAGTATGAATTAGGAAGATCCGCATGAAAAATTGAACCCAGGGCAACTAATTCAATGTTCAACTTATTTAGCAATCTCTACAGTATAAAAGTGGTACAAAAAAATGTTCTTGTTATTTTATTTTAAATATAGTGGAGAAAATAACATGGCTCAGCTTTGGAGAATTGTGCCATTGTAATGGTGCATCTACATCATAGGGCCCGATTTACAGTGCCAAAACGCCAGGAAATTATGGCATCATTTCAGTTTCAGCCACTCCATAATTTTCCAGGTATTTGCGCCGCTCCACCGTTTCCCTCGCCTAAAAAATTAAGCTAATTATAATAAATCAATGGCGAGATCGCGTTTGCTGAATTACCAAAGCCACTTAGATGGTAGCAGAATGGTGCTGCTGGGCTCAGTATGATTGGTGCAATTATAGTTTACTGTTGAAATTAAGAAATAAATGTGTTACCCTCATTTGATGCATTTTTAAAAATTATTCAGTGGTGCAGTTCCAATAAGAAAATAAGAACATAAGAATTACTAGCAGGAGTATGCCATACGGCACCTCGAGGCTGCTCCACCATTTAATAAGATCATAGCTGATCTTCGGCCTGAACTCCACTTCCCTGCCGGATCCCCATATCCTTGATTCCCCTAGAGTCCAAAAATCTACCTATCTCGGCCTTGAATATACTCAACAATTCAGCATCCACAGCCCTTTGGTGTAGAGAATTCCAAAGGTTCACAACCCTCTGAGTGAAGAAATTCCTCCTCATCTCAGTCTTAAATGGCCGACCCCTTATCCTGAGATCTAGTTCTAGACGCTCCAGCCAAGGGAAACAACCTCTCAGCATCTACCATGTTAATGCCCCTCAGAATCTTATATATTTCAATGAGATAGATAGAGTCACAGCACAGAAAGAGGCCCTTCAGCCCATCGTGTCCGCGCCGGCCATCAAGCCCTGGCTATTCTAATCCCATTTTCCAGCACTTGGTCCGTAGCCTTGTATGCTATGGCATTTCAAGTGCTCATCTAAATGCTTCTTGAATGTTGTGAGGGTTCCTGCCTCTACCACCCTTTCAGGCAGTGAGTTCCAGATTCCAAACACCCTCTGGGTGAAAAAGGTTTTCCTCAAATCCCCTCTAAACCTCCTGCCCTTTACCTTGAAACTATGCCCCCTGGTTATTGGCCCCTCTACTAAGGGGAATAGTTCCTTTCCGTCTACCCTATCTATGCCCCTCATAATTTTGTACACCTCAATCAGGTCCCCCCGCAGCCTTCTCTGCTCTAAGGAAAACAACCCCAGCCTGTCCAGTCTCTCTTCATAGCTGAAGCGCTCCAGCCCAGGTAACATCCTGGTGAATCTCCTCTGCACTCTCTCCAATGCAATCACATCCTTCCTATAGTGTGGCGACCAGAACTGCACGCAGTGTTCCAGCTGTGGCCTAACTAGCGTTTTGTACAGCTCCATCATAACCTCCCTGCTCTTATATTCTATGCCTCGGCTAATAAAGGCAAGTATCCCATATGCCTTTTTAACCACCTTATCTAACTGTCTTGCTGCCTTCAGGGATCTATGTACATGCACACCAAGGTCCCTCTGATCCTCTGTCCTTCCTAGGGTCCTACCATTCATTGTGTATTCCCTTGCCTTGTTAGTCCTCCCAAAATGCATCACCTCACACTTTTCAGGGTTAAATTCCATTTGCCACTGTTCTGCTCATCTAATCAACCTGTCTATATCGTCCTGTAGCCTGAGGCTGCCCTCCTCACTATTTACCACTCCACCAATTTTCGTGTCATCTGCGAACTTACTGATCATACCTCCTACATTCATATCTAAATCATTAATATACACTACAACAGCATAGGACCCAGCACCGATCCCTGCGGTACACCACTGGACACAGGCTTCCAGTCACAAAAACAACCTTCGACCATCACCCTCTGCCTCCTGCCACTAAGCCAATTTTGGATCCAATGTGCCAAATTGCCTTGGATCCCACGGGCTCTTACCTTCTTGACCAGTCTCCCATGTGGGACTTTGTCAAAAGCCTTACTGAAGTCCATGTAGACTACATCAACTGCACTACCCTCATCTATACACCTAGTCACCCCCTCGAAAAATACATTCAAATTGGTTAGACATGATCTCTCCCTGACAAAGCCATGCTGACTATCCTTGATTAATCCTTGCCTTTCCAAGTGGTGACTAATTCTGTCCCTCAGAATTTTTTTCCAATAATTTCCCTACCACTGATGTTAGGCTCACTGGTCTGTAATTCCCTGGTTTATCCCTACTACCCTTCTTGAATAATGGTACTACGTTAGCTGTCCTCCAGTCCTCTGGCACATCCCCTGTGGCCAGAGAGGTTCTGAAAATTTGTGTCAGAGCCCCTGCAATCTCCTCCCTTGTCTCACACAGCAGCCTAGGATACATCTCGTCTGGGCCTGGGGATTTATCCACTTTTAAGCCTGCTAAAACCGCTAGTATCTCCTCCCTCTCAATACTAATTTGTTCCAAGTATATCACAATCCCCCTGCCTGATTTCTATGCCTACATCGTCCTTCTCCATAGTGAACACAGATGCAAAATATTCATTTAAATCCTCACCTACATCTTCTGGCTCTACACACAGATTGCTACTTTGGTCCCTAATGGGCCCTACTCTTTCCTGGTTATCCTCTTGCCCTTAATATACTTATAAAACACCTTGGAATTTTCCTTTATTTTGCCCGCCAGTGTTTTTTCATGCCCCCTCTTCACTCTCCTAATTTCTTTTTTAAGTACCTCCCTGCACTTTCTATATTCCTCTAGGGCTTCCACTGTTTTTAGTCCTTTGTATCTGCCAAAAGCCTCCCTTTTTTTCCTAATCCATTCTTGTATATCCCTTGACATCCAGGGTTCCATGAGCTTGTTGGTCCCACCTTTGACCTGTACGGGAACATGTTGGCGTTGTACTCTCTCTATTTCCTTTCTGAAAGACTCCCACTGCTCTGTCCCACTGCTCTGATGTGGATTTTCCTACAAGTAGCTGATCCCAGTCCACTTTGGCCAGATCCTGCCTTATCATATTAAAATCGGCCTTCCCCCAATTTAGAACCTTTATTTCCGATCCATCTTTGTCCTTTTCCATGACTACCTTAAATCTCACCGAATTATGGTCACTGTCACCAAAATGCTCTCCTACTGACACTTCTACCACTTGCCCGGCTACATTCCCTAGAATTAGGTCCAGTACCGCCCCCTCTCTTGTAGGACTTTCTACATGCTGGCTCAAAAAGCTCTCCTGGATGCACTTTAAGAATTCCACACTCTCTAATCCTTTCACACTCTGACTATCCCAGTTAATATTGGGGAGGTTGAAATCCCCTACTATTATTACCCTATTATTTCAATCTTCTCCGAGATTTGCCTACATATCTGTTCCTCTATCTCCCCCTGACTGTTTGGGGGCCTATAGTACACTCCCAACAAAGTGCTTGCCCCCTTTTTGTTTTTAAATTCTACCCATATGGCCTCATTCGAGGAACCTGCTAAGATATCATCCCTCCTTACAGCAGTAATTGACTCCTTGATTAATATTGCAACACTCCCTCCTCTTTTACACCCCCCTCTATCGCCTGAAGATTATATACCCTGGAATATTGAGCTGCCAGTCCTGCCCCTCCCTCAACCATGTCTCTGTGATAGCAACAATATCATACCCCCATGTGTTCATCAACACCTTCAATTCATCTGCCTTACTCGCAAGACTCCTTGCATTAAAATAAATGACATCCAGCCTTGCCATACTCCCTTGTGCCATTACATATTTGCTCTGCCTTCCAGGCTGACTTGCTTTTTCCTCTATATTTGGCTGTGCATCACCCCCTACTATAGCTCCACTCCTATCCCATCTCCCTGCCAAGTTAGTTTAAACCCCCCCCAACAGTACTAGCAAACCTTTCCGCAAGGATGTTCGTCCCGTTCCGGTTCAGGTGCAACCTGTCTGACTTGTACAGGTCCCACCTTCCCCAGAAGCAGACCCAGTGATCCAGGAAACTAAAGCCCTCCCCCCTGCACCAACTCTTTAGCCACACATTCATCTGCTCTATCCTCCTATTCCTATGCTCACTAGCACGTGGCACCGGGAGTAATCCAGAGATTACAACCTTTGAGGTCCTGCTTTTTAATCTGCTACCTAGCTCCCTAAATTCTTGTTGCAGGACCTCATCCCTCTTTCTACCCATGTCATTGGTACCAATGTGAACCATGACCTCTGACTGTTTGTCCTCCCCCTTCAGAATGCCCTGCAGCCGTTCAGTGACATCCTTGACCCTGGCACCAGGGAGGCAACATACCATCCTGGAGTCACGTCTGCAGCCACAGAAATGTCTATCTGTTCCCCTTACGATAGAATCCCCTATCACTATTGCTCTCCCACTCTTTTTCCTCCCCTCCTGTGCAGCTGAGCCACTCGTAGTGCCACAGACTTTGCTCTTGCTGCATTCCTGAGAAACCATCTCCCCCAGCATTATCCAAAATGGAAAATCTGTTGGAGAGGGAGATTGGCCCAGGGGACTCCTGCACTACCTTCCTAGTTCTTTTACTTTGTCTGGCGGTCACCCATTTCCTGTCTGCCTGTGCACTCTTTATCTGCGGTGTGATCACCTCATTAAACGTGCTATCCACGAAGATCTCAGCTTTGCGGATGCTCCACAGTGACTCCAGCCACAGCTCCAGCGCCAAAATGTGGATTTCGAGTAGCTGCAGCTGGTGAAACTTCCTGCACATGTATTTGCCCTGGATACCGAAAGTGTCCCTGACTTCCCAGATAGCACAGGAGGAGCACTCCACACTGCCGAGCTGCCCTGCCATGTCCTATCCTTAATTTATTCCCTTTACTTCCTTTAAATTAAAGAATATTAAATACACTAAGGACCTTACTTCCCTTTACACACTACTTACTCTAAACTAGAGACCTTACTTTTACTTTAATGACTGGACTGTAGAAATACTCACCAGGTCCTACTTACCAATCAGCTCCTTCCCTAGTTGTGACATCACTTTAGCGGTTTCGCAGTTGTTGTTGTTTGACTGCTCCCGCTCTCGGACTCTTTCCTTGGTATAAAGGAAGAACCAATTCTTACAGGGTGAAAAGTTAGGAAAAACAAAGGCAAAGCAAGGGAGCTTCTCCTTCTACTCCTCACCTAGCTCCCTGACTCACCCAACTCGCAGCACACTGTTTAAACCGCACTCAGTACAAAATCGCACTGCAAAGCCTGTTTTTATAGGCCCTGAAACAAAGGAGCTTGTGGAGCCCTGCTACAGGAGAACCAGTTTAATCTAGTTTCCCTAATTAACTGCCTTCAGCTGCTCTGAATTGTAGACCTTGTATATCCCTTTATAACGATAGCAAAATACTGCGGATGCTGGAAATCCGAAATAACAACAGAAGACGCTGGAAAAACTCAGCAGGCCAGGCAACATCCATGGAGAGAGAAATAGAGTCAACGTTTCAGGTCAAAACCCTTCTTCAGAACTGAGAAAAAAAGGCAGGAAATGAAACAGATTAAAAGGCCAGTTTGGGGGCTGGAAAATGGGGGAGGGGATGAAAGAACAAAAGGGAAGTGAAGAGACATTAAGAGGTATTCAAGACGAGACGAGGTGATAATAGGACAGGTGAAGCGACAAAAGATGGCTCTGGATGAAGTGTGAAATGCACTGGCAGAATGAGAGACAGTTGCCAAGCGGGAAAGAAAAAAGGAAAAGGCACAAACCAAAGGTGTGGATAAAAATATATAGAAATATATATATAAAGTAATTGTGGCCAACCCACGCTATTTTCCCTTGATTGACCATGTTAAGCCCGCCCAGCAGGCCAATTAAGGGACACCAAGAGCTTTTGACAGATGAAAAATCCGCGTTTGACAGCTCTGTGAATCTGTCAAACACTGACAATCTGTCTTCTAACTTGAGTCCTTCTACTCAGACTCAGTTAGAGAGCTCTCCAGACCAGAAAGCAGAGGCTGCAGCTTTTGACAGTTCAGCGGCCATTCTGCTTTCTGTGCCGGTGAGCTGAGGGACTCCCGAGAACTGAAGGGAGGAAGCCTGCAGGAGAAAGTAAAGGTAAGTAAAACTTATTAAAACACTTTACACTTGTCTCATACACTTACCTCTGCACACATGCACCCATCACTCACCTGCACAATGGTCATCTCGACCCCTCCAACCCCTTCAGTCCGACGGTCCACCTCGCTAACTTGGCGTGATTCGGAGCCGTCAGGAAGCCCACACTTCAGGGCTAAAAATAGGGATTAGGCAAAAAACTGCCTGTTAACTACCTGTTAACAGGCAGTTAATTGGCACTAATCCCCTTCCTGCCTCGGGGAGGCGGCTCCCAGCACAGGTCGGGTATCCGCCTCCTGGGACATTGGCACGGAGGCGGGTTGGGGGCGGGATGGGTTCCTGCCCCCCGATTCTGCAATTTTCCCACCACTCCCACCTCCAAACCCGCCTCCTTGGGGCTTGGAAATTCGAGCCCTTTGTGTCCTCCTCACAGCTTACTTTCCCACCTAGCTTTATATCATCAGCAAACTTGGATATATTACACTCGGACCCTTCATCTAAGTCATTAAAATAAATTGTAAATAGCACTGATCCTTGCGCCCCCCCCCCCCAGTTACAGCCTGCCAACCTGAAAATGACCTGTTTATCCCTATTCTTTGTTTTCTGTCCGTTAACCAATCCTTTATCCATGCTAATATATTACCCCCAGCCCCATGAGCCCTTATCTTGCATAACAACCTTTTATGTCAAATGCTCAACATTCATACACCCTTCAGGGAAAGGCATTAAACATGGTGGAGATACAAATAGATTTGGGCATTCTAGTGCATACATCCTTAAAGGTAAATGAGCAATGCCATGTAGCGATAGTTGGAGCATATAGGGTGTTGGGGTATATCCATAGGACAATTGAGTACAAGACGAGGCATACTATTTTGTCCTTGTACAAAACAATAGTCAGGCCGCACTTAGAATACTGTGTCCAGTTTTGGTCACCTCACATGGTGGGTGATATTGAGGCTTTGGAAAGGGTACAGAGGAGGGCCACTAAACTAATTCCTAGTCTAAAGCATCTTAGTTATCAAGATAGGCTAAAAGAGTTGGGACTATATACCTTAGAGAAGCGTAGATGTTCTGCCTTATAATTGCAGGAGTTTCATTTGTTGCCGCCAGTAGGTGGCAGTAAATGGAAATGGCCAGTAGGGTCACTCAACAGGAAGTAGTATAGTGATAGCAAACAAAGAGGTCACAACAGCATGGAGCGTGCTGCAAGTTAATCCGCTGTAATCTTACATTGTTACGCCTTCGAAAGCATTGCCTGTGAGTTGAATGGTTTCATTACATATTCATGTTTAGATGTTAGTTATATCTCATGTATGTAACAAGGTGCATTTCTTTCTTTTTTCTTTCTCAGTTTTACTCCAACCCAATGCAACTGATTTGTATTGTTTCATTGACCTCATGCAAGTGTGGCATTATTAAACACCAGAGCTTGGACGCTACATCCTGACTCCCATGGCGTTATTGAAAGGAGTTTGGCTGGCTGTCTAACTGCGTACAGACACATACACGTAGGGAGGACAGTACTGTAGACTTAGGGGGGATCTGATTCTGGTTTATAAGATAATGAAGGGAATTGATTGTGTTGAAGGGTGCAGAGACTGTCCACAGTAAACTGGGCAACTCTGTTAATGGGCAAAATGACAGAAGATCAGTGGGAGATGTTTAAAAAAGAATTTAACGTGATACAGAAGCAATTTATACCCCTGAGGGGCAAGAACTCTACTTGCCAAAAAAAGCAGCCATGGGCGACTAAAGAGGTAAGGGACAGCATAAAACTAAAAGAAAAAGCACACAAAAATGCAAAAAATAGCACAGATCCTGGCGAATGGGAAAGTTACAAAGAGCAGCAAAGTGTCACAAAACAGATAGTAAGAGCTACAAAAAGGGAGTATGAAAAGAAACTTGCAAGCGATATTAAAATCAACACAAAGAATTGTTACAATTATATTAGGAAAAAGAGGGTAGTCGAGCAATGTTGGCCCCTTAAAAACTGAAAGTGGTGATATTGTCAATGATAATAAGGAAATGGTGGACATGTTGAATAATTACTTTGCATCAGTATTTACAGTAGAAGAGGAGGATAGCATGCCGGAAATCCCAAGATAACTAATATTGAATCGGGGACAGAGACTCAATAAAATTAACGTAAATAAAATAACAGTAATGAAGAAAATAATGGCACTAAAGAGTGACAAATCACCAGGACCAGATGGTTTCCATCCCAGGGTTTTAAAGGAAGTAGGTGAGCACATTGCAGATGCCCTAACTATAATCTTCCAAAGTTTTCTAGAATCAGGAACCATTCCTTTAGATTGGAAAATTGCGCATGTCACTCCGCTATTTAAGAATGGTGAGAGCGGGAAACCAGGGAATTATAGACCAATTAGCCTAACATCTGTTGTCGGGAAATTGCTAGAGTCTATAATTAAGGATACGGTGACTGAACATCTCGCAAATTTTCAGTTGATCAGAGATAGCCAGCATGGATTTGTGAAAGGTAGGTCATGTCTGACAAACCTGATTGAATTTTTTGAAGAAGTGACGAAAGTAGTGGACAGGGGAATGTCTATGGATGTTATTTATATGGACTTCCAGAAGGCATTTGATAAAGTCTCACATAAGAGACTGTTAACTAAGGTAGAAGCCCACGGAATTGAGGGCAAATTATTGACCTGGTTAGGAAATTGGCTGAGCAGCAGGAGACAGGCAGTAGGGATAATGGGCAGGTCCTCAAATTGGCAGAGGTGACTACTGGTGTCCCACAGGGATCTATGTTGGGGCCTCAACTATTCATGGTATTTATCATTGACTTAGATGACGGCATAAAAAGTCATATATCCAAATTTGCCGATGACACAAAGATAGGCAGCATTGTAGGCAGTGTAGATGAAAGCATAAAATTACAAAGGGATATTGATAGGTTAAGTGAATGGGCAAAACTGTGGCAAATGGATTTCAACGTAAGCAAATATGAGGCCATCCACTTTGAACCTAAAAAGGATAGAACAGGGTACTTTCTAAATGATACATAGATCATTAAAATGTCATGAACAGGTACAGAAAATAATCAAAAAGGCTAATGGAATGCTGGCCTTTATATCTAGAGGACTAGAATACAAGGGGGTAGAAGCTATGTTGCAGCTATACAAAACCCTGGTTAGACCAGGAGTACTGTGAGCAGTTCTGGGCACCACACCTTAGGAAGGACATATTGGCCTTGGAGGGAGTGCAGCGTAGGTTTACCAGAATGATACCTGGGCTTTAAGGGTTAAGTTACAAGGAGAGATTACACAAATTAGGGTTGTATTCCCTAGAATTCAGACGGTTAAGGGGTAATCTGATCGAAGTTTTCAAGATATTAAGGGGAACAGATAGGGTAAATAGAGAGAAATTATTTCCGCTGGTTGGGGTTTCTAGGACTAGGGGGCATAGTCTAAAAATTAGAGCCAGACCTTTCAGGGATGGAATTAGGAAACACTTCTAGACACAAAGGGTGGTAGATCAATTGTTAATTTTAAATCTGAGATTGATAGCTTTTTGTTAACCAAAGGTATTAAGGGATATGGGCCAAAGGCGGGTATATGGAATTAGGTCGCAGATCTCATTGAATGGCGGAATAGGCTCGAGGGGCTGAATGGCCCACTCCTGTTCCTATATTCCTATGTGTTCCAGCTGACAGTTTATTTCAATTAAACAGGTTAGGCGGGACCAGGGGTCACAAATTTTAGTTGTATAAGGCTAGATCTAGGTTAGATATCAGGAGGTGGTTCTTTTCCCAGAGAATAGTGGACCTCTGCAACAGGTTGCTGTCTTGTGTGGTGGATGCAGACTTGCTGAATTCCTTTAAGCGAGAGCTGGATTTGTTTCTGGCTGGGGCGGAGATCACCTCTTACAGAAGGTAGGTACTGCAGGGAATTTAGGGCCAGAGTGATCTCCTGGACTAGTTTCGATCGTCTAGATGGGTCGGAGAGGAATTTCCCAGATTTTTTTCCCCCAAATTGGCCTGGGTTTTTAATGTTTTTTTGCCTCTCCCAAGCGATCCCATGGTTTCGGGTGGGTGGAGTGTATGTATTGTGATACACAAAGTATCGCAATTGTGGGGGACAGGCTGGATGGGCCAAATGGTCTTTACCTGTCCGTCATTGTTCGTATTTTCCCAATGACTGATGTCAGGTTAACTCGCCTGTAGTTCCCTGTTTTCTCTCTCCCTCCTTTCTTGAATAGTGGGGTTACATTTGCTACCTTCCAATCTGCTGGGACCGTTCTAGAATCTAGGGAATTTTGGAAGATCACAACCAATGCATCCACTATCTCTGCAGCCACCTCTTTTAGAACGCTAGGATGTAGGCCATCAGATCATGGGGATTTGTCGGCTTTTAGTCCCATTAGTTTCTCAAGTACTTTTTCCTCTACTGATCTTAATTACTTTAAGTTCCTCACTCTCATTAGCCCCTTGGTTCCACACTATTTTGGTATGCTTTTTGTGTCTTCTACTGTGAAGACAGATACAAAATATTTGTTTAAAGTCTCTGCTATTTCCTTATTCCCCATTATAATTTCTCCTGTCTCAGCCTCTGACAGTGTCTTGGGTCACTGTTGTAAAGTGCAAAACAACAGAAATCATATGTATCTGGGGGGGGGGGGGGAGCAGGTTGCTAGTCCCTAGCCTTAAACTCCCATCTGACAGTGACATTTTTTATATGTAAGTTATATGATTAATCCTAATGTGAATGTGGTTGTCAGTGATCACAGTGGCCATTTGCCTCTTATTACAATCCAAGTAGCAAGTCAGAAATATCACAGGGATTACAGACTGCTTGAGCAACTAAAGACTGGTTTCCGTGTTGTTCGTTCAACCTCAATAGGGCCGGGTCACCGTTCCATCCAATAAACCAACCAGGCAGATATATAATCAGTCCTTAAGGCTCTCTATATTTAGAATTTGTGCTTGTTTCTGCCCATCGGTTCAATCTTAAAATATGAAACACTTCTGGGCCTGAGTAACTTCACATCGCAATGGGGTTTTGCACTGACCATTGGCCACACCGCATCCAATCCGCTGCTGTCCTCATTGTGGCATATTCTAATCCGTTCTCCAGCAAATTTTGGCAGAAGTTCTCCACTGGAGGATCAGGGTGCACAATGGTCTAATTTATGGCATTTGTCACCAATATCACCATGGCAGCAAATTCTGGGCCAATGTTTGCGCTTCACCTAACCTCATACCACCATTGTATTCATTTTACGATTTCAGATCCACATTTTGTATGTTCTTTGGTCTTTAGAAGAATTAATAGGCTGATAAATGTTTTATAAGAAATGAAATTGGAAAGCTGAGCAGTTATTTTAATGCCAGCAATGGAACATATGAAGGAGACAATGTGTGGTCAAGGCAGTAAATTATATTTTCACTGCTTTAAAACAGTGGAGAGTGAAAATAGGTGTTGAGAATGTAATTAGAATTATGATTGCCACCTCACAAAGGCCTCCTTTACTTTGTATCAAGTCGTGTCTCTCCTGGGTTTTGAAAGGTCAATAAGTCTATAGCCATCTCCCCACCACTCGCCCGCTCTAGCCTCTGCCCATGCATTGGTATTTGACACAAGTAAGCAAATAATGTACTTTGAAGGCAGGAAACATATGGACTACTGCTATATATGTTTATTTTTAAATTAACTGCTCAATAGAAAATAATGGCCCAGAAATTGCTGGTTAAATTCGAGTTCACGGCGCCATTATTAATGCGTAAAAAATCCAGAAATCTGTGGCGAAGAAGAGATATGCCATGAGTTCCGATTTGCCACAAATTGCTGGATGATTCGCGCCGTTTTGCCATTAGCCTCGCCAAAACCAAAAAATTACCATGGCGCTGTGAGCCTCCCCCATTGTTTGTCATGAAGTTGCTGGATTTACACTGTTAATGTGAATTAATCTTGCCACAGCCATTTAGGTCTGGTAGTTCATGCCATAAGGACCCTGTTAATGACATGATTTATGTTGCTGCCATACCATTCACCCTTGGAGGCCCAGAAAGGGAACAATGAAACTGGAGTCTCACTCCCACAGGTAGTAAACTGTTCCTAGAGGTTTTTTAAACTTTAAACTTTAAATTTAAAATGTTAAATATTTTTCCTAACTTCTTCTTTCAATCTCTTTTTTCTCTCTCTTAATCCACACTCTTTCTTTCCCTCTCTTTGGGGGGAATTTTAACCCCAGAAAACTGGTGGGTTGGGGTCGGGTGGGAGATTAAAAAGTGTTAAAAAACTGAATCCCGACCCCAACCCACCTCCAACCCATCCACTTCCGGTTTTAACAGAGGTGGGACAGGGGGCAGGCAGCAAACCAGCTCCCAGGAGGCAGGTGGCCCATTTTAATATTATAATGAGGCTGCCGTGCCTCAGATTTAACCACCATTACAAATTTAACTGTGGCTGGTTGGGTTTCTCAGGCCTCGGGGAACCCGCCAGCTAAAGTAAGGTGAGGACTGCTGGATCCAGGAGGGAAGTGCCTTTACACTTACCCCCTGGATCCAGCATCCCTGCCTCACCCACCCCCAATGATCGTAGACCCCGCCCCCCCCCCCGAGGCCTCCGATCTCCCCCTGCCCTGAGGCCTCCGATCCCCCCATGAAACCTCCACTCCCCCTGCGAGGTCTCCGATCCCCCCCCACCCCCGAGGCCTCCGATCCCCCCATGAGGTCTCCGATCGCCTTTACGGAATCCCCCCTCCAGCCCTGATGCTCCTCCGGCCCTGATCCTCTCCTACCCCCACTGATGCTCCGGCCCCAATGCTTCCTCTGCCCACAAATCCTCCTCCAGCCGGCCCTGATGCTTCCCCCCACCCCCGATCCTCTCTTCCCCCGCCCGATCCTCCTCTGGTCGGCCCCAATCCCCCCCCGATCCTCCTCTGGTCGGCCCCGATCCTCTATTCCCCCCCACCCCGATCCTCCTCCGGTCAGCCCCGATCCTCTATCCCCCCCACCCCGATCCTCCTCCGGTCAGCCCTGATCCTCTATCCCCCCCACCCCGATCCTCCTCCGGTCGGCCCCGATCCTCTATTCCCCCTCCCCGAGATCCTTCTCCGGTCGGCCCTGATCCTCTATTCCCCCTCCCCCGATCCTTCTTTGGCCCCTGACCACCCCGGGCCCCCACCTGATCCCTCCCTCCCTCTTCCCTGAGGCCTAGTGCCACAGGCCTACCCACCCGCAGCCAGCCAACCTCTCCATCTGGGTGGCTGCTGATGGGAAACAGAGCTTTAATATGCAAATCTGGCCCTGCCGTTACATTTGGCAGGGCCTGTGGGAAGCCCGTTCTCCCAGGTTTCCTGACCGCTTTCAGTCCCCACCCCGTTCCTGACCCGCCTCCAGGTTAATATTCCGGCCTTTCTCTTTCTGTATCTAATTTGACTCTAATTCACCCTATTGCCTTCTCTTTCATTTGCTCTGATTCTTTCTCTATCCTTAAATTTTGTTGGTTAAAGATAGACCATTGGACTTGACGTTCACGAGGTCCCAGGTGCCCCGTTGATATCGCTGCACCGTTATCAATCCGCATCCCCAGCAATTCATGTTGCAAAAATAATACGACCAGAAGGATCAATTAAAAAATCCAATTCACGGCACTCGCTACCAGATGTACCATTCCAGCAATTTCTGGGCCATTGGGAATTTATCCTGTTTTATATTCTCAAATTAATCACTTTCATTTTAAAGAATTATGGAGATATAAGCTGTGTGAAATGGTTAGAGGGTTAAAGGTTGCTAACTTGATGACGTCACATTTGGCACTGAAATAAAAGAAGACATTTTTTGGGAAAAAATTATTATTACTCAAAGCAAGTATTCACTAAATCCAGATAGCAGTCAGGTGGTGGTGGGGGGTTTGAGAGGGGTGGGGGGGATGGGGAGAGAAGGGTAATGATTTCCTGTATTCAGCAAAGACAATTCACCATTCTCTTTATTACTAACTTTCATCAGCTCACAAACACTGCCTGACGTCTGTATGCAAGCTGACCAGTGTGAGAGGAAACCCATCAAACAGAGCTCTCACAGACTCAGCAGATTAAACACATACTTAATCCAAGTAAAACTCTGATCCAAGCACAGTATTCCAGTTGGGGAATACTATTGTTATAATTATCTTCTGATGTGTGGCACAGCCCCAGATGCCGTATATACAAGTGGGGATGATTAAAGTTGTTAACCATTCTGCTTGTAACACTTCTTTTTTGACTGTAACAATTTTCTGGCATGAAAATGGGCTGCTAGCGAAAAAGTTTTTTTTGTCCAATGAGTTCTCAAGAATTATTGGCAATTGATCAAAGTCGATCTTATTGATTAAATTGTCATATCACAGAACAAGCTGGGAGCTACACCTAAGATCTCTAGCTGTGCACAGTGTTGTAACAATGGCTATGTGTCATGTGAGACTTTATGCCGTTAGTAATCTTTCACAAATGTGAAAAACCCACCTCCACTGATAAATTTAGGATTCAGACAGTAAGGGCTGGATTTTGCCAATGGGGAGCTTTTGGAGGCGGGACTCCCACTTGTCGGGTTTTAGTCCCGCCTCCATCAACTTCTGACCAACCCACGCTATTTTCTCTTGATTGACCCCAGCAGGCTTAGCAGGCCAATTAAGGGAAAGCCAGTTACAGAGAACGTCAATGTATGACGTTTCATCTGTCAAAAAATTTTGACAGATGAATTGTCATCGTTTGACAGCTCTGTGAAGCTGTCAAACACTGACATTCTCTGTAGTTTGTTGAGTTCTTGAATTCAAGACCTCATCAAGCCTCTTTCTTTTGTAGAAATTAGATGGTTGCTGCATTGGAGAATGCAACGGCCATCTGTCATCTCCACTGCGGAGCTGCGAGACTCTCCGCATACCCACCGATTGAAGCCTGCAGGAAGAAACAAAAGTAAGTACACTTTTTCTAACACTTTGCACTTACCTCAGATACTCACCTCTCCACACTTGCACCCATCACTCACCTCCGCAGCACACTTTTGAACCCCGCAGACCCACTACTTGCCTCGGTGACCCTGGCAGATTTCGGAGCCTTCGGGATGCCTGCACTTGTGAGGGCAAAATAGCGATAATCCTATTTTCTGGCTGTTAACTACCTGTTAACAGGCAGTTAAGTGGCTGGGCACCCGCCCCCAAATTCTGCCATTTTCCCGGCAGTCCCACCTCCAAACCCACCTCCCCAGGGCTGGCAAGATTGTACCCAAAGAGTCAATTCTAACACCTCTGTTACATTTTTAGTTAGCCAATTAAACAACAGTCAAAGCTTGACATGAACTTTCAGTGCTTTGGAGCCTGGTCAATGGACAAAAATCAAAGTGAACTGGGATTGCAATTGGGCTCTTTCCCCTCAGCATCATATGGAGTTCCTACCTGCGGCCTGTTGTTGCTGTTAGGATACAGCTGGCAGAGTTTTGGACGAGCTCAAGTTTACGGAGTGTGGAAGATGGAAGGCCGGTCAGGAGAGCATTGGAATAGTAGAGTCCGGAGGTTAGAAAAGCATGAATCACTTACAGCAGCAACATAAAGGACTCAAGTAAGAGCACCTGAGCAGGGGAAGTAGAAGGGGAGAACCTGGGGGCAGTGCTCTGGGACAGAAGGAGAAGGAAGAAGTCAGGAGTGGCACTTTGAGCTGGGGAATAAGGTAGAAGCTTAGAGTGCTGCTTTGGAGGAGGAGAGGGTGATATGTATGGTACTTGCATAGGTGTAGCTTCCCACTTGTTCCGTGATATGACAAGTTAATCAATAAGATCGACTTTGGTCAATTGGCTACAATTCTTCAGGACTCAGTGGACCCAAAATTTTCACTAACAGACCATTTTCATGCCAGAAAATTGTCAAAAAAGAAGTATTACAAACAGAATGGTTAATAATTTAAATCATCCCATTTGTGTATGCAACATCTGCGGCTGGGGCACACATCAGAAGAGGGGGGAAAAAAGAGTACCAGCATGAACTGGGTAGATTGGTGGAAGAGAGATTTTTGTGAATTGAGGGGGGTTGTAGGAGGGAATTGACTGTTGAGGCAGCTTTGGGGGTCATCAATCAAAAAGGCAAATAGCCTTTTCCTTTATTGGGTTAAAAATCTTGTGAAGTATAAACATGCTTAAAACTAACCAAAATGTACTATTTTAATGAAAAGTTCAAAGTGTTCCAGAGGAGTAATGCCCTCCCTAGTCCCTACCAGATTCACACTCCAATACCAGTGAAGTGATTGATGCTGGATACACCTCAACCTTAAATTGTAAGCTCATGTTTCATTGCACTTTCAGTATAATTACTTGTTTTCACATGTCATAGGCTTGCATTTAGAGCATTTTCTTCTTAGGTTGTCATCTTTTTTGGGGGCTTTGTCAGCTTTTCTCAAGCTGCTGGTTAGATTTTGCTAGTTTGCCTAGCTGTCAGTTCTGCGGTCGAAACAGAAGTTGCGTGGCAGTATATTTTTTCCCAGGCATTTAATGGCCTGGTTCTAGCAATCGTCAGCCAGAAAGGATTGATTCAGCTTGATGTTAGGTTGATGTATTCATTTGATCATTTTCTAGTCGGGAGAGAGGTGTTTCAGTTGTTAATTGATTGAGTGTGGGCGACATGTCTGATTTTACTGGCTGTTTCCTGTTAAAGGATCTTTTGAAAATCCTTGTCGATTGTAGGCAAACTATACCGGAATTCTTGTTGGAAATATTTGAGTAACTCTTGATCTCAAAAGGCTCTTCTTAGTCATACATCCTGTGCGAGTACTTGAAGTTTCAGACTTCAGTCACACACAAAACCATCTGCATTATTTTTTGAAAATATGGAAGTGCTGCAGTGCTGTAATGGGAAGGGGCCAATTTCATCCTCTCTTGATGTGATCTTACGTAATTTTGAATGTGTTGTGTTCAGGTTGATCCAAACCGAAGCCAAGTTTTGTTAAAGGCAGACAGCCTTATCAGGATTAACAGTGCAAGTAAGGAAAAGGTGACTTTAACTCTACTTGCAGTTGGAGGTTGCCTTTCTTGTGAAATTCCATATTTTGTAGGGAATCAAAAGCTGAACTGATTAAAATAACCAGGTTCCGATATCTTTGAATTTCTATCTCTGGGATAATACTCAAGATGTGGAAGATGATACATAGAGCTCTTACACGAGGATGGGTTGTCCCAGTAATATCTGAAATGCTCACAACCACACTGCCACTGAAATAGGTTTAAAACTGTGTGTGATGGGCTTTCAGTCCCATTAGCCTGACCAGTAAACAGCAACTACTGTATCCAGGCACAGCCAACCTGGTAACAAACACTGAGTATGAGAGCATCCAAGAACACCAAACACTAAAAAGAAGAATATTTGAAGTGGATCTCATCGCAAGGATATAAATATTTGTAAATCTGCAACCTGTTGTCAGGTAAACAGGACAGTTAGACACCAATGGTCTCATTTTAGTAGGGAATGGCCCGTAAAAACAACAGACTGGTGGTACTGTAATGGGATGTACTGAAGCAGCTGCTGATGACAGTTTTGTGTGTGTATATCCAAACATTCTCCACATGGCAGAGGTCGGGGGTTCCAGTCCATCAGATCTGAACATTCTTTGTGAAATTCAGCCATCTGTGTTAGAAGACTGGTCACCCGAGAAGAAGTGAAAGCGTGTAATTTAATTTGGTCTCCTCCTTGAACAAGGACAACTACTTCCCATAAAGTGATAAGCATCTCATTTACCTTAGCGCATGTAACGTTCTCCCATGTGGTGTTTACTCTGGCTAGAGGTTCCAAATTAAACTGTACTTTCCTGATCCAAACCGCAGCAAGAAACAAAGACATGACACAAAGCAGTATTTCCCGTCTTTAATTCCCTCAGTAACCTAGAACAAACTATTTAAACAATTCACTTTGCAGCACCAGAAAAATAAATACCATGCTCTCAGGCTGTTGCAGCTTGTCTAATTGATTTTTAAGCACTATCATCAGGTTTACCTTACTTGACCCACTCTCGTTGATTTTAATTGAAAGTCCAGATACACCACCTTACATGGGAAGTTCAGTAGTCTCATCTCCATCGTCTGGCTAACCCATGCTCCACACTTCCTGCATCTAAGGAATTTAAGTGATGATTTAGGCTACAGTTACACTACGTTTTACACACAGTTTTGGATAAGTATCAGTGCAAAGGTGACAGTGTAGCTCAGGAGTCAGGCCTCAATCTAATTCCAGAGCATCTTAAAGCTAAGCAGCTTAAGACCCATAGAGGAGACCGTCTCACACCACGTGCACGTCGCAACAGGTGGAGTGTAACTCCAGTCCAGTGTGACACAGGTTTACAAAGTGGTCAAGCCAGCCATAGCATCTCCTGGGCACTTTCTAGGGTGCATCTATACTTCAGCAACCAGAGAACGCATTGCTCCTTAGTTTGCTGTGGATTTGGAGAACTAATTTACACTTGCTGGTTTTGCAAGCAATGGGAAGCCATTTGACATTCTGACATTCTAGGGATGGACTCCTACTTCTCTGCACTTTTGAATCCAAACAGCAGTTTGTACTATTGTCTCGGATTTGTGGTTCGGATGTGAAACACTCGGCTGCCAGGATTTCACTTCCACTGTTCCAGTACAACCTGTTGTGAGATTGCTTATGTGAACCTGTTTACACTCCAACATTAACAGTGCTGTGGAGCAGTAGGGGTATAGTGATGCTAAAGCTAATGTGAGAGTGCAGCAAAAGACGTAAGCTTAGATCTTCCTCTCGGCTGTAATGCCAGTGGAAGTGCAGCAGGACAGGACTTCCGCCTACCTCAAGAATGCATCTTAAACTTGACAGAGTTTCTTGGGTCAGGGCGATTAAAATAACTTTGACGGGATTTCACCCAGAGCCTGCCTAGGACAGGCCAGAGAATAGCTGCAGCCGGTCTTGGAGGCCTGCTACAGTATCGCCTGTCTGGCAGCCTCCAGGGCAGCCAAAGAAGGACAGGATTTTTCATTAAGATAAAAATTGGGGGAACCAGGGATTTAATTGATCACTCAATTCCTTTCACAGGTTTTAAAACTTAAGTCACCCCTCCACTGCCCATAGTAATACAGGACACCAGGATATATAGATTTCCCTTGAACCAAGTGTTGCTAAACCACAAGTGACAGGAAAGCCATTTACCTCTAAATATAATACACCGACAAATATTTGGGCAAAAAGATCATGGGCTAAAAATTCGGAGGCTTAACGCCACCCATTACCGGCAAAAAGTTGCGTTAAGAGGGTGGCTGCCGCTCTTTCGCCAGCTAATGGTGGGTCCTGCGGTATCCTCCATTTTCCCAGGCCCATCACCCTGTAAATTGCAATGAAGGAGAGGTGACGTCAGTCAGCGTGCAACGTTGGCTTAACATCACCACGGTGAACTTGGACTTTTGCGCTGAGTTCAGCACTGGATCCTAAGCTCACCATGTAAACCTAGCATGCAGCAGACTGACTGAGGCGCTGTCAGCACCTCTTAAAGGGACACACAAATCTTTCAGAAAAGTTTGCATTTAAGCTTTTGGACTGCGCTTTTTTGATTTTTATTGAAGTAGAGGCTTTATGCAATATATGTTAAAAGTTTTTAAGTGTGCAGGGAATGCTGCTAGACACTTGCAAGGCCTCCAATGTTAAAGGAAGGCCTCTGAGCAGGTCAGGCAACATCCATGGAGAGAGAAACAGAGTTAACTTTTCAGGTCCAGATGCTGCCTGACCTGCTGAGTATTTCCAGCATTTTATGCTGTCATTTCAGATTTACAGCATCCGCTTGCAGAAGGAAAAGGAAGACGCAGAAGAAGAAGACGCAGAAGAGGAATAAACAAAAGGGGAGGAAACAGAAGAGGAGGAAACAGAAAAGGAGGAAACAGAAGAGGAGGAAGCAGAAGAGGGGGAAACAGGAGAGGAGGAAGCAGAAGAGGAGGAAATAGGAGAGGGGGAAGCAGAAGAGGGGGAAGCAGAAGAGGAGGAAGCAGAAGAGGAGGAAACAGAAGAGGAGGAAACAGGAGAGGGGGAAACAGGAGAGGGGGAAACAGGAGAGGAGGAAACAGGAGAGGAGGAAACAGAAGAGGGGGAAACAGGAGAGGAGGAAACAGAAGAGGAGGAAACAGAAGAGGAGGAAACAGAAGAGGAGGAAGCAGAAGAGGAGGAAACAGAAGAGGAGGAAGCAGAAGAGGAGGAAGCAGGAGAGGAAGAAACAGGAGAGGAGGAAACAGGAGAGGAGGAAGCAGAAGAGGAGGAAACAGAAGAGGAGGAAATAGGAGAGGGGGAAGCAGAAGAGGGGGAAGCAGAAGAGGAGGAAGCAGAAGAGGAGGAAACAGAAGAGGAGGAAACAGGAGAGGGGGAAACAGGAGAGGGGGAAACAGGAGAGGAGGAAACAGGAGAGGAGGAAACAGAAGAGGGGGAAACAGGAGAGGAGGAAACAGAAGAGGAGGAAGCAGAAGAGGAGGAAACAGAAGAGGAGGAAACAGGAGAGGGGGAAACAGGAGAGGGGGAAACAGGAGAGGAGGAAACAGGAGAGGAGGAAACAGAAGAGGGGGAAACAGGAGAGGAGGAAACAGAAGAGGAGGAAACAGAAGAGGAGGAAACAGAAGAGGAGGAAACAGAAGAGGAGGAAGCAGAAGAGGAGGAAGCAGGAGAGGAAGAAACAGGAGAGGAGGAAACAGGAGAGGAGGAAGCAGAAGAGGAGGAAACAGAAAAGGAGGAAGCAGAAGAGGAGGAAACAGGAGAGGAAGAAACAGAAGAGGAGGAAGCAGAAGAGGAGGAAACAGAAGAGGAGGAAACAGGAGAGGGGGAAACAGGAGAGGAGGAAACAGGAGAGGAGGAAACAGGAGAGGAAGAAACAGGAGAGGAAGAAACAGAAGAGGAGGAAACAGGAGAGGAGGAAACAGGAGAGGAGGAAACAGAAGAGGGGGAAACAGGAGAGGAGGAAGCAGAAGGAACCCAGACAGCCCCTTTCTGGCCCGGATATCTGGGATACAATCATCCATCTGCGGTGACCACAACCCCAATTCCCCTTTCAACATTAGTCCCACACCTTACCTTCCCTCTGTTACTGACCATCATAGTATCCTCGGCCACGATACTGAAATAAAAGCCACCACAAAGCAAACTTTCCAATCCAACTTTATACATCTATCCATCCAATAATGACATCAAGAAATTAACTCATCACCCTTATGCATTATCTTTGTGACTGTCTTGTGTGTGCATTTGCCTCTCCTACTGATGTCATGCAGTGACTGCAGCATGGCTGGTGGAAGACTGCTGACTTTCAGTGGGGGACACTGCAAATGGCCTTGCTGGTCGACCTTGAGGAGCTGGTGGCTGGGAGTGTCAAATCGAGTGACGGTGGTCTTCTTCTTCATTCTCCTCTCCTTCTGCTTGGTCAACCACTGGCTGGGCAGGCTGTATTTCTTGGGTGTGTGAAATGAGGAAAGCGCAAGGGGGAGTTGTGGTGAGGGGAGGGCGGGAAAGCAAGATGTGCATGCAAGAAGGAGGATAACGTATAAGGATACAAGCATCTTGTATTCTTTCTGCCCCGCCGCTGGCCAAGGGCTCAGCCATGTCCCTGCCAAAAATGGCCTGCACCGTCTCCTCCAAGGGAGTGAGGTGAGGTTAGGAATGGGAGGTGTGCCTCATGATTGGTACAGATTGTTGGTAGGTGAATGATTGAGTGGGGGTAGTCATGCATTGCGCAGTGTGTGAGGCTAGTGGTGTAGTTGTTAGGAGAAGGCTTTTGAAGATGCATTCACTGACCTTGACCAGTGGTCTGAAGTCATGAAGCTTCTTTGGGCACTGGAACCAGGTGCTGGGGGTGACACCGTTGACAGTGATGGCCTCGGTGATGTGGTCCCATATCGTTCTTTCTGGAGGGCCTCCTGGCCCCTGTGGGTAGAGGACCTCTCTTACAGTGTTGAATCCCCGCACAAAGCTGGAGTGCTGCGTGCGAAACCTTGGGTGCCCCTTCCCTGGCTTGCTGAGCCATTTGTGTTAGTGCTGAAGCACTTTTCCATTTTTTGAGGTTTGGAAAGGAATTCAGCTTTAAGAGCTGAAGACTTCCATTTGGGACTTTTTAATGTAAATTTTTTCTTAAAAAGGCAGTAAGCGTTCAAAACTGCATTTTTTCACTTCATTTTTATTACTTCAGAAGGCATTGCCCTTTTAATGCATTGCCCTTGCCCAGTGAACTCTATTGCCTCACTTAGAGGCCGTTAGAAGCTGGAATGCTGCTTCAGGATGGCAGCTTCAACTCCCAGCCTGCACTAACGCCACCAGGAGGGTGTTACATTGTCAGTCAGCACTGGGCTACAAATCTTTAGCCCCAGCGCAAATTTTTCTCAGGTAGCGCTTCATCCATTTTCAGTGGGCGTTAACCCGAGGCCGCCATGACACCAGCAACTCTCGTGGCGGCCACAAATTTTTAGCCCTATATGTTTGACATCACTTCCAGCAGAAATGCTAGAAGTGGCAAAGGTAAGCAAGGAGCTTGGGGAGCGGCTCCTGAAGAATTTCCCGATACATTCCACTGGAGTTATACGGGAGCCAACATAATGTGAGAAGAAAATCTAAGTCTGAAGCCTTGATTTCAACTTGGAACATGGGGCTGTCAGGGGCGAGCTTCAGGTTTGCCCCGGCTCACCAATGTGACGCCCAGGCCATTTTAACTCCAGGGTCTCATTTAAATAAGTAAGGCCCGACTACTGCCTGAACCCTGCTCCTCCTGGCCCCCAAGGAGACATTAAAAAAATAAACGTAACTTACCTTTTCGGCCCTCTTCTGGACCTGCTGCTCTTTGGCACCAGTTTCCCAGGCGATGCCGGCACCAGGTGCCAACCTCGATGCTGCAGGTTAAAAGGTCGTCGAGGTCTGAATGATGTCATCAGGCCTTGACTTTTGAACCTCAGTGAGTCTCACGCCTGGCTGGGGCAGAGGCCTCACACGCTGCCCGAAACACGCCTATTAAAATGGCGTGTGGCGCATGTGCACTGTGGATCTGGTGAGTTCCACACTGCTTATATTTAACCCCCTGCATGCCTGTTCTCATCAGGCACAGGAGGGGGCTTAAAATCGGGGCTTTAGTATTTAATCTTTTAATATTATAAGAAACCAGCGTATGCCAGCCACTCTCCTGTAAGGTTAAAACAGAGTTAACAAGAGAGCAGCACTCTGCACATGTACTCTCTCCTGGCAGACACAGTACAAAGTGCAGCCCACATTATAACTGTTGTTTTGCTGTCTGCACTTTGCCTTCTACAATACCATCTCAGATTGCTTGTATAATATAACTTTAACCTTATCTTGCCAAATAAATATAAGTTAGCTGTGTCTCTGAATCAGGCTGCTTTGAGGTGAACTGTATCAATGACTACAGGAAAAAGTAGTTTCACGATATGAGAAAACTGACCTCACCCAGTCCAATGTAAAGTGTGATACGAGTGCTTCGAGAGACACATATTTGCAGGTGTCTCGGATGATGAGGTAGCTGGGTGGTAGAGATGACTACATTGGCTGACATATCAGATATATAAGCCCATGCATTGGATCAGCTTGTTTTCTTTATTAATTTGAATCACAATGGAGACATAAGCAATGAAAGTTACAACATTTTGACTTATGATGTAATTTCCTGTATTTCATTTATTATGTTTTTGAGCATTATAATACAGTCCCATGATTTATATTTTGTTGTTGCATTTGGTTGCGTGGCTATTGGTTCTGTACATTAAAATTAACGATTTGAATTGTTTAAGAGTTATGCAGGAGGTAATAAAAAAACAAGTTGTGCTGGTTTACATTTAATGGCTGCATGGTGGCTATAGGCAGAGACTCGTTTAGTGCAAGGATGAGCTTGTGGTAAAACCACCAATGAACTCCTGTACAAATGAATAACTGTCTTTAAAGCAATGTTACAGCACCTATGTCCGTTTGCTGAGTGTAAACAAGCTTTTTGTAAAAACCCTGAAACAACGCGATGACGTCATCACGTTGGTCACGTGGTGCCCTGAGTGGCGGGAAACGTGATGACGTCGTGACGTCAGAGGTGGGAGGTTCTGAGTTCAGACCTCGTGGAACTAGTTACTGTGTAGACCTGTTTGCTGTTGCTCCTGCATGTTATTGTTTTGTTCACCAGTTTAATTAAATTCGGTTAATTTACTGAACTGCCTCGACCTCAGTGATTTAGATAGGAATCCGTTGATTCCTACATTGGTGACCCCGAAGCTTCGCGGACAATTTTCGCGGAGACAAGCTCAAGAACAAGATGGATGTAAATGCAGCGAGTTTGAAGCTCCCTCAATTTTGGGAACAATAGGCAGCCTCCTGGTTCGTTCAAGCAGAGGCTCAGTTCCAACTGCGAAACATAGTGCTGGATCGGACCAGTTACCTTTATGTGGTCTCCGCACTGGACAGCTCGACGGCTTCCCGCATTATCAGCCTGCTGGAGACCCCGCCCGCGGAGAACAAGTACGAAACGCTCAAGGCGCGCCTCCTGCAGGTATTCGGTCTCACAAAGGTGGAGCGCGCACGACGCTTGCTCGCACTCCCCGGGTTAGGCGATGCTAAGCCTTCCGAGTTGATGAGCCACATGCTCACCCCTCCTCGGGTCTGAGCCGCAGTGTTTTATATTTCGTGAACTGTTCCTCAGCCAGCTCCCTGAGCAGGTGCAAGCAGCCCTGGCCAGGTCGACGGCTACGGACGGTGTGGCGCTCGCGGCCGAAGCTGACACCATTTACGCGGTGATGCAACAGTATTGCACCACCTCGACGCGCCCCGCCTCCAAGAACCCCGCCTCGGCACCTCCACAGGCCGGCTTTTGCTACTACCACGCCCGTTTCGGTCAGAAAGCCAGATGCTGCCGACCCCTGTGTAAATTCGTGCCACCGGCACCGTGAAAGCAGCAACACCGATTGCGCAACCGGAAGGGAAGCCCCGAGGTCGGTTTCGCCTCCACAATGACGGTTGGTGATTCCGGGAAATTGTTGTACATCACTGACTCCATTTCGGGCCGGCGTTTCTTATGCGACACGGGCGCTCAGTGCAGCATCCTCCCCGCTTCGGTTCTCGATGTCCGATCTGGGCGACGCGATCCTCCACTACAGGCCACCAATGGCAGCACCATCCGTACGTACGGGAAGCGGCGTATCTGATTGTGTCTCGGCGGCCAACTCTTCCACTGGGAGTTTATCACCGCCACGATACCACTGGCAATCCTCGGTGCCGATTTTTTCTGCACGCATGACCTACTGGTCGACGTACGTAATCGCCGCCTGATCCATGCCGCCTCACGAGCCCCCATCCCTGGTTTTCGGGACCTCAGCGCGACCCACGCGGTTGCCCACACCGAGTCGCCGCCCGACGGGTTTGCCCGCCTGCTCAAGGGATTTCCGGAGCTCGCTTGACCCACTTTCTCTGCGACAACCGCCAAACACGGTGTTGAACACCACATTGCGACAACCGGTCCCCCGGTTTACGCCCGGGCTCGGCGATTAGAGGCCAGTAAACTCGAGGCCACGAAGGCGGAATTCGCCACTATGGAGCGGTTGGGCATCGTTCGCCGACCTGACAGTCCCTGGTCGTCCCCGCTACACACCGTGCCAAAGCCCGGCGGCAGGTGGCGGCCCTGTGGTGATTATCGGCGCCTCAACGAGTTCACAACTCCAGACCGGTACCCGATACCGTATATTCAAGATTTTTCCGCCCATTTGGCCGGCATGTCGTGGTTCTCCAAGATCGACCTCGTCTGCGGATACCACCAGGTGCCCGTCCACCTTCAGGACATCCAGAAAATGGTGGTCATTACCCCATTTGGCCTCTTTGAATTTTTACAGATGCCTTTCGGGCTTAAAAATGCGGCGCAGGCGTTCCAACGCCTCATGGATTCGATGCTCCGGGACCTCAAATTCCTTTTCGTATACCTCGATGACATCCTCATCGCCAGCGCGTCAAAGGAAGAACACCTACGTCACCTGCGTCTCCTTTTCCGTCGTCTCCAGGAGCACGGCCTTATAGTTAACCCAAACAAGTGCCAATTTGGTCTGAGGCAGATCGATTTTCTGGGCCACCGCATCACCGCGGAAGGGGCACTGCCACTCAGGGCGAAAGTGGCAGCCGTCGCAGCGTTACCACGGCTGCAATCCATCAAGGCGCTCCAAGAATTCCTCGGCATGGTAAACTTTTACCATCGCTTTGTCCCCCGGGCCACCCAGCTCATGCGGCCGCTCTACGAGGCACTCCAAGGGAAGCCGGGGAAAGAACCGGTGATCTGGTCGTTGGTCATGGACCGCGCATTTGGGGACACGAAGGAGGCCCTCACCAATGCGACGATGTTAGTGCACCCGCTGCCCGGCGCCACCATCGCGCTCACGACAGATGCGTCGGACTACGCCGTCGGCGCCGTGCAAGAGCAATGGGTCGACGGGGCATGGCAACTGCTGGCGTTTTTTAGCCGCCAGTTACGTAGTAACGAACGTAGCTATAGCACATTTGACCGAGAGCTGTTGGTGTTGTTCCTGGCCATCCGCCACTTTCATTTTTTATTAGAAGGACGCCAATTCGTCGCTTTCGTGGATCACAAGCCCTTGACGTTTGCCATGGCCAAGACAACTGAGCCGTGGTCGGCCCAACAGCAACGGCAACTCACGTTCATCTCCGAGTTTACCACCGACATCCGTCATGTGGCCGGCAAGGACAACGTGGTTGCCGACTGCCTTTCGCGTGCGGCCGTCCAGGCCGTCCAACTGGGTCTCGACTATTCACTAATGGCGGTCGACCAAGCGGCTGACCCGGAGACGCACGCTTTCCGTTCCGATTTGTCCGGCCTGCGGCCAGTGGACGTACTTTTCCACTCAGACGGCACATCCTTGCTCTGCGATGTCTCCCTGGGAGACCCACGCCCGATCGTTCCGTCATCCTGCCGCAGGAAAGTCTTCGATATCATGCACAACCTCGCCCACCCGGGTGTGCGGGCATCACAGAAGTTGTTAGCATCCAAGTTTGTCTGGAGAGGAATGTGAAAAGATGTGCGCGACTGGGCCAACACCTGTGTCGTGTGCCAGAGAGCGAAGGTGCAGCGCCACATTAAAGCTCCTGTCGCCATTTTTGAGGTACCGGAGCGGCGATTCGATCATGTTCATATCGACCTCGTGGGCCCACTACCACCGTCACAAGGGTTCACGCATCTGCTGACAATCGTCGACCGTACCACCAGATGGCCGGAGGCCATTCCATTGATGTCCACCACCTCCGCGGACGTCGCCCGGGCTTTTCTTTCGTCCTGGGTTGCCCGTTTCGGCGTGCCGTCGGACATTTCATCGGACCGCGGGCCGCAGTTCTCCTCTGCTCTGTGGAACGCCGTGGCTTCAGAATTGGGCGCCAAGCTCCATCGCACCACGGCTTACCACCCGCAGGCCAATGGGTTATGCGAATGCTTCCATCGTTCTCTGAAGGCATCGCTGCGGGCCACCCTCCAAGGGACCGCGTGGATGGATAAGTTGCCATGGGTAATGCACAGCGCCTAAAGAGGACCTGCAGGCGTTGGCCGCCGAATTGGTCTACGGCCAGCCGCTCAGGGTCCCCGGCGAGTTTCTCCCATCGCCGACGCGTCCGTGGTCCGCCACTGAACAGCTGAAGGCTCACCGAGCCGCGGCGCACGCTTTCCGGCCCATTCCGACTTCACAGCATGGACTGCCTGCGTCACATGTTCCGCCAATGCTCATGAGGGCTAAATTCATTTTTGTACGGCACGATGCCCACCGTAGTCCCCTCATGCCTCCATACACGGGCCCCTTCCAGGTACTGAAGGCGGGCGCCAAGAGTTTTCTGGTAGACGTCGGCGGGACGCCCGACTACATTTCCATGGACCGCCTCAAGGCTGCACACCTGGACCTCGGCCAGCCAGTCGAAACAGCGCAACTGCCGCGTCGTGGACGACCGCCCGCGGCCGCTACACCTGGCCCATCGGCCCTGCAGCCCAGCTCCTCTCCTGCACCATCCATTCCTCTCCGGGAATATCGGAGTCGCTCCGACAGGATTGTCCGACCTCCTCGGCGATTGACTTTGATGATTAAAGACACTTCTGGGGGGGCGCATGTGGTAAAACCACCAATGAACTCCTGTACAAATGAATGACTGTCTTTAAAGCAATGTTACAGCACCTATGTCCGTTTGCTGAGTGTAAACAAGCTTTCTGTAAAAACCCTGAAACAACGCGATGACGTCATCACGTTGGTCACGTGGTGCCCCGAGTGGCGGGAAACGTGATGACGTCATGACGTCAGAGGTGGGAGGTTCTGAGTTCAGACCTCGTGGAACTAGTTACTGTGTAGACCTGTTTGCTGTTGCTCCTGCATGTTTTTGTTTTGTTCACCAGTTTAATTAAATTCGGTTAATTTACTGAACTGCCTCGACCTCAGTGATTTAGATAGGAATCCGTTGATTCCTACAAGCTAATTTTACCCAGACTAAGACATACCACATGGTCTCGATGTCTAATGAGGACATATATTTTCCTATTCCTAGAAGTTAAATATGAAAATAACTTTTTTACTGCCACTTTCTTCCAGTATTTTCATCTCAACTCTCTACCTCAGGCATGAAAGAATGAACAGCAATTTACTTCCACCTACCAGTATATGTGCATATGAGACAAACTGGTTGACTTTCCTTTCTAAATTCCCTCTCTACCTTGTAAACAGTTCTCCTTTATTTGTCATCTCTCTCTCCCAGGTGCAGCTAATTTGTGTGTTCCATCCAATTATAGGGTGTGTCGGCTGTATTAAGCTCTACCACTAGGGTAAGACACCTTTCAACTCTGAAACTTTGAAAATGTGAAGCTACAGAGACATTCAGCCTACAGTTTAGGGGACTGCCTCTCAATAAGTTTTTTAAAACCATCTATCAGTCTACTGTTCTACTGGCAGCCATCTAGGCCCCGCGCTCTGGAATTCTCTCCCTGACTCTCAGCCTCTCCAACTCCATCTCCTCCTTTTAAGACCCTCCTTAAAACTCACCTCCTTGTCTCTCCTCATATCTCCTTCTTTGGCTTGGTGTCTATTTATTTCTGATTACACCTCTGTGAAGCACTTTGAACATTTTTCTACGTTAATGGCGCTATATAAATTGTTGTTGTTGTTACTGTTGCTCTTGGTGACACCGCTGACAACACCCATTAGCCTAGTGAAAGCTTGTGACTGTGTATAGCTTCAGTTTCTGTTCACACCATATTAATTTATCTGTTTAAGTAAACTCAGATGCAGTACAGACAGAATCTAAATTTCAGTTTTGATTGGCTGGAACATACAGGGAACATCTAGAGAAGCACCAACAATACTGGTATTCTGGAAAAGGGAGGTTGGGGGTTTTGTTGTCAAAGCTGTGTTGTTTTTGGCACAGATGCCTATCCATCGGTGTAACAACACACACACACATACCCCAGTCAACAGTAAAACCTCACCCTGGAAGAATTTACATGAAAGTATCCGTCAGAAAATGCACCACCACCCACCCCATCCCCTCCACCCTTCTTGGGGAATCTCCAAAGATACAGCTCACAAATTCAGAGCATATGCTACAAAAAAAAACTAATAGCACACATCTTCAGAGTGTTGGCAGGAGCATGGTGATCTACATGTAAACATCCAGCCAGCATATGCCCAGAGAAGGCTGTTTGCCTCTTGGCTAGATACGAACCACATCAAACCCATTGCCTTCACTGGATCCTCCTTTAAAGCACAATGCTCATAGCTCAAGTCTTGTGAACTACTTTTCTTATGGACACATTGATATAGTTCCTTCATCGACATAACTTCATATAGTAATCTGGGATGTTATGATTAAGGTTATCCACCAGGTGGTGCTGTAGCCAATGCTGCTACTAAGGTCAGAGGTTTGCTTCCCGTATAGGTCAGCACAAGGTGGAATGCCAGGATGCTGATGCAGGTTGTCTGTAAACGTGTTTCCCAGTTGTTAATAAAGTACTCATGTTCCCCACAACTCGCAACCATCCTGCACACTCAGCTCTGTTTTCCTGACACTGTAGGGTGTGAAGTCAGCCCCTTCCGGATGCTGTGGCCATCCCCTCACCACATATTCTCGAACTCTAGACAGTACTGGATCTTTACCTGTCCATGTTCTTACTTGCTCTGCAGTCACAAGTGCCGTGTCAGTGTCCTCCAACATCAAAACTCTGCCCTCTGGAGCTGCACGGATAGGTGTGCCTGGCAGTGGAAGACGGCTCAAGGCATCTGCGTTCCCATAGTACTTGCCCGCCTTGTAGACGATGACATACTCATATGCCCTCAACGTCACTGCCCACCTCTGGATCCGGGGTGACACCATCTGTGGAACTGCTTTCATTTTGTTGAAAAGAGAGAGAAGAGGTTTATGATCGGTGCATATGGTGAACTTCCTGCCATACATGTACTTGTGGAACCTCTGTAACCCAAACACTACTGCTAACCCCTCTTTGTCTAACTGGGAATAGTTTTTTTCCGCTGGTGTTAGAGTTCGGGACATAAACCCTATTGGTCTTTCAGTTCCATCTTCCATGCAGTGTGAAAGAACTGCCCCCACCTCGTAAGGTGAAGCATCACAAGAAAGAATGATGTCTTTCTCTGCATTGTAGTGAACCAGCACATCCGACGACAGCATCAGTTTCTTGGACTGTTCAAATGAAACCCCCTGCTCCTCTCCCCACTGCCACTGTGTCTCCTTGCGCAGTAGTTTGTGAAGAGGTGCTAACACAGTTGACAAGTTTGGTAAAAACCTGTTATAATAGTTCAGCAGTCCCAGGTAAGCTTTTAACTCAGCTACATTTGTAGGAGCAGGGGCGTCCTGCAGTACTTGTACCTTCTCCTTGAGTGGATGGAGCCCGGTGGTGTCCACTCTGTGTCCCAGGAACACTGCCTCATTCCCCAGGAAAGTGCACTTACTCCTCTTGAGCTGGAACCCTGCCCTCTCCAATCTCTGTAGTACCTCTCTCAGAATGCTCAGATGCTCCTGGTCGGTTCTTCCCGTCACCAGAATGTCATCCAGATAGATGGAAACATGTGGAATCCCTTGCAGTACACCTTTGATTGTCCTCTGGAAAATAGCTGGACTAGATGAGACACCAAACGGTAAGCGGTTATATGTAAACAAGCATCAGAAACCACAACGTGAGCATGTGAAGGCATGTTATAGATGCAAGGGTGATCACCTGGTGAGTGAATGCCGGTTTCTAGAGGAAAAGTGCTACAAGTGTGGGAAACAAGGACACATAAAACGAGCTTGCAGGGTGAAATCACCTGTGGAGGAATCCAAACTAAATGTGGGAGGACAGCAAAACCAAGGGAGAGAAGTGAAAAAACATGGAGCACACCACATCAGCGGGGAAGCTGAGGAAGAAGAGGACATGTTCATAATGTATAGCATGTTAGAGAACATTCCAAAAGTGACTCCTATCACATTGCAACTGACAGTAAATGACTCTAAGGTGAACTTTGAAGTGGATACAGGGTGCGGCATGACCATAATAAACAAGGCAGAGTACTCAAAATTGTGGAACCGTGCAAAAGTTCCAGAGTTAAAGCCTTGCTCCCTGCATCTTAAAACATATACAGGTGAACGAGTAGCGACATTAGGTACAGCTAATGTAACTGTGCAACACAGGGACACAGTGGAACAGCTACCTGTAGTTATAGTATCGGGTACTGGACCAAACCTGTTAGGTCGGGGCTGGATAAAAGAACTTAAATTAGACTGGGGAGCAGTACATCAAATAGATGCGGGCAAACAGTTGACTTTGCAAGAAGTATTGAGTGAACATGAGAGTGTGTTCAAGGAGGAACTTGGCACATTTAATGGCACCCCAGCTAAGATTTATGTAGAAAAGGAGGCACCGCCAAGGTTTTTTAAACAACGACCTGTGCCTTATGCCATGAAGCCAAAGGTAGAGGCTGAGCTTGACCGTCTATTGAGAGAGTCCTGTGGTGGATTGAGGTGTTATTCTGTAGCTGAACAAAACCCGTGACACTTTGGCTGCTATGGGAACGCAGATGCCTTGAGCCATCTTCCACTGCCAGGCACACCTATCCGTGCAGCTCCAGGGGACAGAGTTTTGATGTTGGAGGGCACTGACACGGCACTTGTGACTGCAGAGCAAGTAAGAACATGGACAGGTAAAGATCCAGTACTGTCTACAGTTCGAGAATATGTGGTGAGGGGATGGCCACTGCATCTGGAAGGGGCTGACTTCACACCCTACAGTGTCAGGAAAACAGAGCTGGGTGTGCAGGATGGTTGCGTGTTGTGGGGAGCATGAGTGATTATTCCACGGCCAGCACGACAGTCTATCCTAGAGCAACTACATCAGTGTCATCCTGGGGTCTCGCGTATGAAAGCCTTGGCTAGGAGTTACTTGTGGTGGCCAAAGCTAGATGAGTAGATAGAAAATCTGGTCAAGACATGCAGCACTTGTCAGGAACACCGGAAGGCACCAGCAGCGGCTCCTCTCCACCCCTGGGAGTGGCCGGATAAACCATGGAGAAGATTGCACTTAGATTATGCGGGTCCA
This sequence comes from Somniosus microcephalus, assembly GCF_052327205.1. Classification (NCBI taxonomy): domain Eukaryota; kingdom Metazoa; phylum Chordata; class Chondrichthyes; order Squaliformes; family Somniosidae; genus Somniosus; species Somniosus microcephalus. Next base: position 82,656,346 of record NC_141000.1, read on the forward strand.
TTCATGGGGAAGATGTTCCTCATAATCATTGATGCACATTCCAAATGGATGGATGTTTATCCTGTAAATTCTGCTTCCGCCACTATTACTATAGACTGCCTGTGTCGGAGCTTCAGTAATCAAGGGCTACCGGAGATTGTGGTGAGTGACAATGCCACTTGTTTTGTGAGTACAGAGACAAAAGAGTTTTTGAGAAAAAATGGCATAGTGCAGGTGACCTCGGCTCCATATCATCCGTCCTCGAATGGACTTGCGGAGAGAGCCGTACAAACATTTAAGGAGATGATGAAAAAAGTGCAGAAGGGAGTTTAGCAGCCGAAGTGTCACGGGTTCTGTTCAGCTACAGAATAACACCTCAATCCACCACAGGACTCTCTCCTGCTGAGATGTTATTAGGTCGTAGACTACGCTCCACTCTTGACCTTGTCCACCCAGACCTAAAAAGGAAAATGGAAAACAGACAAAACAAACAAAAAGAGAACCATGACAAAAGAACAAAGAGCCGAAGTTTTGGAGAAGGAGATGCGGTCCTTACCAGGAATTTCAGTTATGGACCAAAGTGGATTCTTGGCTTCATAGACTCAATGACAGGTCCAGTATCATACAAGGTCATGTTTGGAGATGGTAGGTGTTGTGTATGTACCTTTAAGGGAATAACTGGTCTTAGACTGCAGTACCGGCAGTGACCACCCCTGTATAAAAGGCCCTAGCAAGCTTCTGTAGTTTCAGTTTCAAGCTGCCTCTTGTTCAGTAAAGTACCTGTTAACTGTTCTCCCGAAGTCCGTGTATTATTGAGACGCGGACTTTACAGTGGCGACGAGTAAGTTCGAACTCACCTGCAGTGTGGCATTATCTCACGGGGATCTCGCCTGAAAGGAAGGTCCTGGAAGGTCGTAGTCTGAGCAACGGGCGTCGACCGAGGGCAACCGCCCAAAGAATCCATCGGTGTTTGGAGAATTGCGGGAGAGACTGTGGTTCCAGCGAATCGTGCTGGTAGCAGGCAGCGCGCTGACCCTTCCGGACTGCGGCGGGCTCAAGCTCGATCGAGCGGCTCTACAAATCGGGCCGCGCAGCGTCGCCGGGAAAAGGAAACAAGAGAGAGAGGGTGGAGCGCACAGGACGCGGTCGGTGCTCGAGAACAGGACAGCGGAGAGAAACTAAACGGGGGGGAAGGAAAGCGAGACGCGCCGAAGCTGCGGGTCGCCACCATTACCCCGTAGAACGCTAGGAGCAGCGTGGCAGTAAGGGGAAGAAGCAAAAGCGCGGGAGGCGCCATTTTATTCCGTTGGGGAAGAAGCAAAAGCGCGGGAGGTGCCATTTTATTCCATTGGGGAAGAAGCAAAAGCGCGGGAGGCGCCATTTTAAATCGCCCAAGATGCCGAAAAGTGGCAGTATCACTGCTTTCGACAATGAGGTAGAAGACTGGACCACGTATGTGGAAAGAATCGAAGTGTACTGCAAGGCAAATGAGGTGGCTGATGAAAAGAGGGCGTCGGTATTATTAAATCTGATGGGTGCAAGTACGTACGGCCTATTGCGGAATTTAATTACCCCAGCTAAACCAATGGAAAAAAGTTTTGAGGAGATTGTTCATATCTTAAAGGAACACCTAAGCCCTACACCACTGCTGATAGCAGAAAGATTCAAGTTCCATAAAAGAAGCCAGCAGAAAGATGAGAACAATGCTGACTATCTTACGGAACTACGCAAGTTATCGAAGCACTGCCAGTTCGGAGCAGGACTGGCAGACACCTTACGGGATAAGTTTGTCTGCGGGCTCCAGAGTGAAGGAACCCAGAAGTGACTACTTTCAAAAAAGGACCTGACGCTAGAACAGGCTTTCAGCGTGGCAGTATCCTACAAAGCAGCAGCACGGGGAGCTGCGGAAATACAACAGAAACCACAAGAATACAGCACTAACGAAATGGCGTATGGAGCCGAAAAGTGCTATCGCTGTGGCAGAACAACCCATGAGCAGAAGGACTGCTGGTTTAAAGACAAAATATGCAGGCAATGCGGGAAAATGGGACATATAGCAAGAGTCTGCAGGTCGGGAAAGAAGACCAACACGACAAGAACTGCTAAGGAACAGTACAGGAAAGTAAAGAAACTGACAGATAGTAGTTCAGAAGATCAGGAGAGTGATAAGGACTCTGGGAGCAGGCGACTAAGTTGTTTAAAGTTACACAACGTGATCGCAAAAGAAGATCACCGAACCATTTGGGTCACCCTCATGATAGCAGGGTCCCCAGTGAAGATGGAATTGGACACAGGATCAGCCCTAACTGTCATGAATCGACGAGACTATGAGCGGCTATTCTCACACATACCCTTAAAGGACACGTCCATTGTATTGAAGACATACACGGGGCAAAAGGTCTACCCCAGAGGAAAAATAAGGGTGCCAGTTGAATATAACGGAAAGGAAACACAGAAACTATACATGTATATACTACGAGATGGAGCACCGCCATTATTGGGACGTGAATGGATCCGAAGACTACAATTGGATTGGCATTCCATTCTGGCACTAACTGTGACTGACAAAAAAGATGATGACGTCGCACCTGGACGTCTGTCACAAATTCTATCTGACGCGGAAGAGGTGTTCCAACAAGGACTTGGGACTCTAAAAGGAGTAAAGGCAACCATAAAGATTGAGGATAACGCAACCCCAAAATTTTTCAAGGCCAGACCGGTGCCATACGCGATACGCCCAGCTGTGGAAGCTGAACTGGAGAGTCTGGAGCATTCGGGGGTGCTGTCTAAGTTGGACTGGAGTGAGTGGGCCACACCCCTCGTTCCTGTAATGAAGAAAGCATTGAGCAGCACGCCTGGGGAGCCAAGGAAGGTTCGCATCTGTGGGGACTTCAAGGTGACTGTGAACCCAGTCCTGCACACAGTACAGTATCCGCTTCCGCGGATAGAAGATATTTTCGCCTCACTATCTGGAGGGAAACGTTTTACAAAGATTGACCTGGCTCAAGCATATCTACAAATGGAGGTGGAAGAAGCATCTAGGAAATACCTCACGATAAACACTCACAAAGGTCTTTACCAGTACAATCGACTGGTATTTGGGGTAGCATCAGCCCCGGCTATGTGGCAGAGGGCAATGGAACAAGTCCTGCAAGGGATCCTGGGGACCTAGTGTTATTTGGACGACATCCTGGTTACGGGCGAAAATGACAATGAACACCTTGCCAACCTGGAACAGGTGCTCACGAGATTGCAGGAATATGGGCTACAAGTCAACCGTCCCAAATGCGAGTTCTTCAGGAGACAAATCTCGTATTGTGGCCACATGATTGATGAGGAAGGGTTGCATAAGTCGCCGGACAAGATTGAGGCTGAAGTCAAGGCTCCAGCACCAGAAAATGTGTCGCAACTGAGGTTGTTCCTCGGGTTGGTGAACTACTACCATAAGTTCTTGCCGAATTTATCTACAATTCTGTACCCACTGAACGCCCTCCTTCAAACTGGTGTAACATGGAAATGGAGTGATGAGTGTAAGCGTGCCTTTCAGGAATGTAAATGCCAAATCACTTCAAAAGAAGTATTGACCCACTACAACCCAACACTACTGATTCAGTTGGCATGTGATGCGTCATCTTACGGCATTGGAGCGGTGCTGTCACACAAATTCCGTGACGGTTCAGAGAGGCCAATAGCCTTTGCGTCGCGCTCGCTAACCTCAGCCGAGCGTAACTACACCTAGATTGACAGGGAGGCCCTCAGCCTGGTGTGGGGGGTGAAGAAGTTCAATCACTATCTGCATGGGCAGAAATTCACCCTACTGACTGATCATCAACCCCTGGTCTCAATTTTTAACCCAAAGAAGGGCATTCCGGTGATGACGGCGCAACGGCTGCAAAGATGGTCACTTTTTCTAGGGGCACATCAGTATGACATAGAGTACAAAGGTACGAAACAACATAGAAACGCTGATGGGCTGTTGCGCCTACTGTTGCCTACGGCGGAGGAAGCACCTGCAGTGGACCCTGTGGAGATATTCCATGCGACCATAGTCGAATGTTTGCCTGTTACAAACGCAAGTATTGAGAAGGAAACCCGAAATGACCCGACACTCTCTCGGGTCTATGATTTGACGGTGAAGGGATGGCCAGCATATGGCGACTCACTGTTGCCAGCATTCTCGCCAAGGAGGGAACAGCTGTCAGTGTGCCGGGGAACCTTGATGTGTGGATCCCGAGTGGTAATTCCACCCAAGTTGAGAGATAGAGTACTCAATGAGCTTCACGAGGTTCATCTGGGAGGGGTAAAAATGAAGAGCCTAGCCAGGGCGTTTGTGTGGTGGCCGGGAATCGATAAAGAAATCGAGGATATGACCAAGAGATGCACAGGATGCCAGAAGGTCCAAAACGCTCCACCACAGGCCCGCTACATCCATGGGAGTGGCCCTCATCTCCATGGCAACAGGTACACATTGATTTCGCTGGTCCATTTATGGACTCAATGTTTCTAATTGCTGTGGACGCCCATTCGAAATGGCCAGAGTTCATTAAAATGTCCTCCACCACCACGGAAAAAACTATTGCAGTCCTAAGGACCATCTTCGCCAGGAATGGGTTGCCAGAACAGATCTGTTCCGACAATGGCCCACAGTTTGTGTCTGAGGATTTCCGGAGGTTCCTGAAGAATAATGGGGTGAAACATTACACATCTGCCCCATATCATCCAGCCACAAATGGATTGGCTGAGAGGTTTGTTCAGACCTTTAAAAAGGCCATAAAGGCAATGTATAATGACGACATACCACTGCAACACAAGGTGGATAACTTCCTGTTTGCTTACCAGAATGCGACACATGCAGTAGCCAACCAAACTCCAGCCGTACTGTTTTTCAACCGGAGACTAAGATGTCGCTTGGATTTGCTCAAACCAAACATAAGACGAGATGTTGAGGATAAGCAGTTCCAGCACATAAATGAGAAGCCAACCAGGAGCTTCAAGATAGGGCAACCAGTCTTGGCCCGCGACTACCGAACAGAAAGATGGCAGCCAGGCACGATATGCACACAGCAGGGACCACTAATGTACACAGTGGACATTGGAGAGAGCATCGTGAGACGCCATGCTGACCAGATTCTAGAGTCACAGGAACAAGCCAAACCTGTACCACAAGCATGTGCACCTGGTAATGAGCCCGAAGTACAGATTGCGTCTACCTCAGAAGCAGGGGTATTGGAAGCTGACGAACCAACCAATGACAATGAGCCAGAATTGACTCCACCGCCAGAACAGGATACTCGAGAAAGGCGCTATCCAGTCCGGATCAGGAAGCCTCCTCAAAGACTGAACTTATAAATGACTATTTCAGTTGATGTATATATTACTGAGAAAATTGTAATTGTAATTAGTTATTATTTAGTTGTTAAATGAATGTTATGTACTGTTTATCTAAAAGGGGAGGAATTGTTGTGTATGTACCTTTAAGGGAATAGCTGGTCTTAGACTGCAGTATCGGCAGTGACCACCCCTGTATAAAAGGCCCTAGCAGGCTTCTGTAGTTTCAGTTTCAAGCTGCCTCTTGTTCAGTAAAGTACCTGTTAACTGTTCTCCCGAAGTCCGTGTATTATTGAGGCGCGGACTTTACAGTAGGGTAGTACGCAGACATGTAGATCAGATAATTCCCAGACAAGGGGAAATTGAAATGAAGGTTCCAGATGCAATGACTGAAGACAGGGTTGCCCCCAGTTATCCAAATGCATCTGTGGTGCCACCACCAGGGACAGAGATAATTCCACAGGAACCTATCCGTCAAGAGGAAACCATCGTGCAGAGTCAGATACTCTGAGCACTGCTTAGGAGCAGCTGGTGGCTTCACCACAAACAAGCAGGGACTTTACTGTTAGACGTTCACAAAGGGCTCGCAAGCCACCAGAGAGATTGATACTGACCTGTTAGATTCGTCAAGTATGGAACATGATGAATGGAGACTCCTTATGTGACCCTCAGGAATGGTTGTTTGTTAAGAAATTCATACTGAAATCTTAAGGGAGGAGGGATATAGTAATCTGGGATGTTATGATTAAGGTTATCCACCAGGTGGTGCTGTAGCCAATGCTGCTACTAAGGTCAGAGGTTTGCTTCCTGTTAAGGTCAGAGGTTTGCTTTCCATATAGGTCAGCACAAGGTGGAATGCCAGGATGCTGATGCAGGCTGTCTGTAAACGTGTTTCCCAGTTGTTAATAAAGTACTCGTGTTAATTCTACGATATCGCCTCTTTGAGTCCTTGTTCCACTTAATGGATTTATCACACTTCACTATGTTATAAAACCATACGAACGTTCCACAAGCCACTTTTCTCTGAGTTTTGATAGTGATTTGATAGATATCGCAGTGATATCTGAAGCACCTGTGTCAAAGAGCTGCACATGCCTGCACTGAAGAGCACCTGCTTCTATTGGCCAACTGCACAGCAACAAAAAGCCAGCACAGTGAAGGTGCATTGATTTTAAAGTTGATAGATAGATAAGAACCTATTCAGCACACCTATGGGCCAGGAGAGCCGGTGTGCAACCAGCAAGGGGCAACTGAATTAGGACAGTAGGTCCAATGATAATTCCTTTGGTAATTCAGTGCTTTTCTGCATTTAGTGAGCTGAAGTGCTTGCATCCATTTTTGTGCACTACTCTCCCTAAAATCCCACATTGGATGAAAAAAAATTAATAAATGAACATCCAGCGCAATTCTGCTGTATTTGGGTTAGAATTACTCATTTTTCCTTATATTTATAATGGGAGGAAGGGAAGGTTCTATGTACAAAGTAACTCTTAATTTGCCTTTGTATATTTTATTGTAATGTATACAGTACTTTTTAAACTGCTGAAATGCTTTATTGATATTTATTTTATTTTGAGGGCCATTTTGTTTTTTAAGGTCTTCTAATACAGTATTTGAGGTAGTTCAAGATAAAAGAAGGAAGGTCAGGGAAATCATCAGGTATAAAGCCATATCTGCAGACATCGCCACATCTATCTTGCAATGACCAAGAGCAACTGCCTCAGCTTGCTCTACATCAGCAGGGCAGAGCTTTGCCATCTGCAGGAAGGACACATGCAACCAATTTGTAATATAGGAATAAATCCCCTGGCTATGAAAGAGAACTTGATATAGAGCCTTTCATATCTCAGGACATCCCAAAGCACTTCACTGCCGATGAATTGTTTTTTTTTACATGTTTTTACTATTGTTTGGTAGATACACGCAGCAGCCATTATGTGCACAGCAAGGTCCCACTAACAACAATAAAATAAATGAGCAATTAAACTGTTTTTGAGGGTGTTGATTGGGACGTAACTGTTGACCAGGAGAATGCTTTGGATGTCCCGAGGAATTGAAAGGAATTGAATCGGAACATAGGAACAGGAGTAGGCCATTAGGACCCTCTAGCAGAAATAGGTTTTGCCCCTGAATCCCCCACTGAAATTGTGCTGAAATAACGCCCCAGACACACCAATAAAATCAAGTTATTTTGGGACCTTCCAGTCCCCTAGGACATCCTTACGTTCTAGCACTGTGATACAATCCTTAGCCATCACTGCCACCCCACCCCCACCTTTTTTCTCTCCCTATCTATCCTCAAAATGTTATAGCCAGAAGTATTAAGTTCTCAGCCATGTCTCTGATATAGCTACTATATCATATCTCACCATATTTATTAATGCTTCTAACTCTCCAATTTTGTGGATTCACATACAGGCCCAGCCAATGTTGACTCCGTACTTCACAATAGGATAATTAGTGAGAAGCTGCTGGATAAAGAATTGGCTACATGCCTGTAGACAGAACGTTGTTATCAATGGCTGCAGATCTGCTTGGAGACTGGTTACCAGTGGTGCCCCACTGGGATCGGTGTTAGGGCCTTTGAAGTTTACAGTCTATATTAATCACCTAGATAAAGGTATTGGGGGAATGAGCCACAAGTTTGTGGATAATACAAAGATTTGTTAGGAGAGCAGAGGAGACTAACTGCTGTAAGCAGATCTCGATATGTTGAGGGAATGGGCCTGTGTTTGGCAAATGTTACTTAATTTAGACAAATGCAGTGTTACGCATGTGGGTAGGACCAACGCTAAGCATACTTACACATTATCAGGAACAGAACTGAAGCCAGTGGTGCAAGTAAAAGATTTTGGTATCATAGTGCATAACCCACCTGAAGGTTCACGACCAATGCAGAGAAGCTATAGCTAAAGATACTCAGCTGCATGGTCAATGTGGTCTCATGGACTAGTTAAGATCATGCAAAGAGATCGGAGAGGAATTTTTTGAGATTTGTTTCTCCTAATTGGCCTTGGGTTGCTGATCTGGCTTTCCTGACGCGTAAGTTATCACAACTGTATGGAAAGGCTAGATGGACCAGCTGGGCTTTTCCTGTCTGATGTTTTCATATGTTCACCTGCCATTTTGTGTCTCCTCCCTATCACTGCAGGTGGCCACTTCTTGCAATTGATGTCACTAGAATCGCTGAAGAGGAAAAGTGACCCGAAAAGATGGATTCTATTTTCAGCAAATTCAGCAATATTTTTCGATAGGTAACAAATAATTAATTACCTTATTTTTTCCCAGCTAAATATTGGTGAGTACTTTAAACAGCAAGTATTCCCCTCGACTTTTCTTTTCCCTTTAAATTAATTGGAAGCCCTCCTCCAATAATTGGTGTGACTATTTACAGCTTTATTAAATGTACATCAGAATGTGCAGAGTGGTGTATGTACTGCTGAAAGGATGCTGATGCCTCAATTGCACTTTTGCCTGGTCGTAATTGGGTGGTAAAATTATTGACATTTTGAGCACCTCCCCCATTATTCTAAGTACTTTGGTTTAAAATGCTATTTTGATGTTTAAACCAGGCAATATGAACAAGGTGTACAGTTATGAAAGATTTTAGCACATAAGGAACTGTTTTGGCGTGAAACAAAGCCAAGCACATTTTTATAAACTTGTCAATTGAAAATTGCAGATTCCTTGATGTGCCTCTATGGCCACCAGATGTATTGTTAAGTCACTAGTCAAGACCACTATTTCCTCTGCGATGAGATATGATTGGGGGGGTGCGGGTAAATGCTTACAAGTCTGACACATTGCAATGAAGTGAAGCCCTTTCATGGTTACAGGCTTGCACAGCCAACTCCAGATATACGCAAACCCTATCCAGACAGGATCCTTGCTAAACATGAGGTTCCATTCTGTTCAGTACTCAGCTGTCTTAAATTTGCATCTCATTCTTTTTCACTGTATGAGAACGATAAACGCTGATTAGAACTGAACATTGGAATGTTGAAAACGTTAAGTCATCTTTCAAAGAATTTAAGTTGAAAAAGTTACGTTCCTTTTCAAAGAAATTAAGCCCCATCTGTTAATTCATTTTTTCCTTATTCTTTTTCTATCTCAGCTTCAAGATCCCCATATGCCATGCACCAGTTTGTGCTTGAGAGCGGAGGCAGTATGATCCCAGACCCCAGCTAGTGATGGTATAATGAGTTGGTAAGAGGTATGGCTTGATTCATCTTCAAATTTTCCATGCCTTCCTCTGAGGAATCTGCTTGTCTTTGCTTGGTGTCTGGGCCAGGATTTGGTCAATATGCTCTGATCCAGAAATCCATACAAACAAACAAGTGAGTGACGTACACTGAATATGCTGGATAACATCAAAAGTCAAAGAAAGAAAAGAAAGACTTGCATTTATATAGCGTCTTTCACGACCACCAGACGCCTCAAAGCGCTTTACAGCCAATGAAGTACTTTTTGAAGTGGAGTCACTGTTGTAATGTAGGAAACACGGCAGCCAATTTGCACACAGCAAGCTCCCACAAACAGCAGTGTGATAATGACCAGATAATCTGTTTTTGTAATGTTGGTTGAGGGATAAATATTGGCCAGGACACCAGGGATAACTCCCAGGTCTTCTTCGAAATAGTGCCATGGGATCTTTCACGCCCTGAGAGAGCAGACGGGACCTCGGTTTAACGTCTCATCTGAAAGACGGCACCTCCGACAGTGCAACACTCTCTCAGCACTGCACTGGAGTGTCAGCCTAGCTTTATGTGCTGCGAGTCCCTGAAAGGGTATTTTTGTGTCCAGAAATTGGGAATTTTATCTTGAAAATTGCAACAAAGTACACTTATTGAAGTAAAAGCATTTTACTAAGAAAGAAAAGAAAGCTGTACATCTGTGACACTCATAAAATAGGTTGAAGGCTACTCACAACCTGTCTCTTTGTGGCCTTCAGCTTGCTTACTGCTCCATATACCATTGGGCCTCCAATTGTGGAATGAAAGAAAAGCTGAGATTCAGCATTCTGCGCTCTTTTTTATTCTCCAGCAAGAAGAATTAAGGGAATGCTATTTTGCCTGCTTAACAACAGTTAAATTAACAACAATTTAAAAAGAAAATTAATTCATAATATTGGATTGTGTTAATTGTTTTGACAGTCCAAAGATGTGCAGGTTAGGTTGATTGGCTATGATAAATTGACCCTTAGTGTTAGGGGGATTAAATACATGGGGTTACGGGGATAGGGTGGGATATGTGTTGGTGTAGGGGTTACGGGGATCGGGTGGGATATGTGTCGGTGCAGGCTCGATGGGCCGAAATGGCCTCTATCTGCACTGTGGGGTTTCTGTGATTTCTGTGATTCTGTGATATTTCAGTGTTCTGGTGAATGCATAAGAACATAAGAAATAGGAGCAGGAGTAGGCCAATCAGCCCCTCGAGCCTGCTCCGCCATTCAATAAGATCATGGCTGATCTGATCCTGACCTCAAATCTACTTCCACTCTCCATCCCACCCGAACCCATGTGATCTCCCGGGAGAGGCGAAAAACCAGTTAAAAACCCAATGGCCAATTTGGGAGAAATATCTGGGAAATTCCTCTCTGACCCATCTAGGTGATCGAAACTCGTCCAGGAGATCACTCTGTCCCTGTATTTCCTGCAGTACTTACTGTAATGTATGCAATGTATATACCTTAAGGGAGAGAACTACTTTTTACAGCTCCTGTATACTGTAGTACCGGCAGTGACCACACCTGTATATAAACCCTGAGTAGTGATCTGTACAATTAGTTCTAGAGTAACCCTCATTCAGTAAACACCTGTTGAATCGTTCCCTGCAGTCTGTTGTCTGATTATTGAAGGACACAACATTAAGATACACGGACATAACATTGGCGACGACGCAGATTCGAACCTACCTGCAACTCTGCATCACCTCCCAGGGATTCACTCTTGGAGAACAGTGGAAGCAGGTCGAGTCCAGAAGCATGGGCGTCGACCACGGGCAACCGCCCAGTCATCCAGCGGAGCTTGAGCATCGCAGGGGAGGCTGTCAAGAGCCAGGCTTGGCTTTCCAGTCACGGTGGTCCAGCGAAACGGGCTGGCAACAGGTACTGCGCAGACCCTTCCCGGACAGCGGCGGGCTAGAGCCCGACCGAGCGGCACAGAAAAAGGCCGAGCAGCGTCGACGGGGGAGAGAGAGAGGGCAGAGCGCACAGGGCGCAGCCGGTGTTCAGGACCGAGCGGCGTCAACAGGGGAGAGAGACGAGAGAGAGCAGAATGCAGCCGGTGGTCACGGGACGAGCAGCGTCGACGGGGGAGAGAGAGAGGGCAGAGCGCACAGGGCGCAGCCGGTGTTCAGGACCGAGCGGCGTCAACGGGGGAGAGAGACGAGAGAGAGCAGAGCACAGCCGGTGGTCAAGGGCCGAGCAGCGTCAACGGGGGAGAGAGGCGCGCAGGAAAATGCGAGGCGCTGCCATTGCCACGAGGACCGCAGAGAGCGGCATTGGCAGCAGCGCAGGAGCAGTGCACGAAACCCACAGGGCGTCGCCATTTGCCACGAGGACCGCCGAGAGCGGCGTTGGCAGCAGCGCGGGAGACGCCATTTTAAGCCGCAGCGGGGAAGAAAGGAAAGCGCGGGAGATGCCATTTTAAGCCGCAGCGGGGAAGAAAGGAAAGCGCAGGAGACGCCATTTTAAGCCAGTCTAACCACACCCAAAAATGTCGAAGAGCGGCAGTATCACAGCGTTCGACAATGAAGTCGAAGATTGGACGACATATGTCGAACGCATAGAAGTATACTGCAAGACGAATGAAGTGCCAGATGACAAGAAAGCGCTGGTATTGTTGAATTCGATGGGTGCAAAAACGTATGGCTTACTACGAAACCTAGTAACCCCAGAGAAGCCAGTAGAAAACGATTTTGAAAACATAGTGTCAATCCTACAGGACCACTTAAACCCCACACTGCTGCTGATAGCAGAAAGATTTAAGTTTCACAAAAGGAACCAGCATAAAGATGAAAGTAATGCTGAGTATTTAACGGAACTGCGCAAGCTATCGAAACACTGCCAGTTTGGAACGGGACTAGCAGATACTTTAAGGGACAAGTTTGTGTGTGGGCTTCAAAGTGAAGGAACCCAGAAACGGCTTCTATCAGAAAAGGATCTTACACTGGACAAGGCTTTCAGCATTGCAGTATCACACGAAGCAGCAGCATGGGGCGCTGCAGAGATACAACGGAGACCGCAAGAATATGGCACAAATGAAATGTCACACGGAACAGTGAAGTGCTATCGTTGCGGCAGAACAACACACGACCATAATGATTGCTGGTTCAAGGACAAAGTGTGCAGACAGTGTGGAAAAGTAGGACACATAGCAAGAGTCTGCAGGTCGGGAAAGAAAACCAGCAGCAAGAAATCTCCACAGGAGAAGTACAAGAAGGTACATAAGGTGACGGAGAGTAGTTCAGACGAACAGAAGAGTGATACAGACTCCGGAAGCAAGGAGCTGGGTTGTCTGAAACTACATAATGTGATCAAAATGGAGGATCACCAAACTATCTGGGTCACGCTCAAGATAGCAGGAGTCCAAGTGAAAATGGAATTGGACACAGGATCAGCCCTAACAGTCATAAACCGAAGGGACAACAAGTGGCTATTCTCACATATACCCTTCAGAGATACAAAGATTGTCTTGAAGACGTACACGGGGCAAAAAGTCTACCCCAAAGGAAAAATAAGGGTGAACGTTATATATAACGGCAAGGAAACACCAAAAATGGACCTATATGTATTGCCAGATGGAGGACCACCACTACTAGGACGTGAATGGATCCGGAAGATACAGCTAGATTGGCATTCCATACAAGCACTGACTGTAGATGCCAAAAAGGATGACGACGTCACACCTGGACGACTGTCAAAAATGCTAACTGACACACAAGAAGTTTTCCAGCAGGGACTCAGAACACTAAAAAGCATAACAGCGACGATCAAAATAGAGGAAAATGCAAGCCCAAAGTTTTTTAAGGCCAGACCGGTACCTTATGCGATCCGCCCAGCTGTCGAAGCAGAGCTGGAAGGTTTGGAACGTTCAGGAGTACTGTCCAAAGTGGACTGGAGCGAGTGGGCTACACCCATCGTTCCTGTAATGAAGAGGTCGTTGAGTAATACGCCTGGGGAACCAAAGAAGGTTCGCATCTGTGGGGACTTTAAGGTGACAGTGAACCCAGTCCTTCACACTGTACAATATCCGCTTCCGCGGATTGAAGATATTTTTGCCTCGCTATCTGGAGGGAAACGCTTCACTAAGATTGATCTGGCCCAGGCGCACCTGCAAATGGAGGTAGAAGAAGCCTCGAAACAGTACCTCACGATCAACACTCAAAGTTCTCTACCAATACAACCGGCTGGTGTTCGGGGTAGCATCAGCTCCGGCTGTTTGGCAAAGGGCAATGGAACAAGTCCTGCAAGGGATTCCAGGGACCCAGTGTTATTTGGACGACATCCTGGTCATGGGCGAAAATGACAGTGATCACCTCGCCAACCTGGAGCAGGTGCTCACTAGATTGAAGGAATATGGGCTCCGAGTTAATCGCCACAAATGCGAGTTTTTCCAGAAGCAGATCTCGTATTGTGGCCACGTTATTGATAGAGGGGTTACATAAGTCCCCTGAAAAGATTGAGGCATTAGTCAAGGCTCCAGCACTGGAAAATGTGTCACAACTGAGGTCGTTCCTCGGGCTGGTGAACTACTACCATAAGTTCTTGCCAAATTTGTCTACTGTACTACACCCACTGAACACCCTACTGCAAACGGGGGTACCATGGAAGTGGAGTGATGAATGTAAACGAGCTTTCCAGAAGAGCAAAGCACTGATCACATCAAAAGAGGTGTTGGCTCATTTCAACCCAGCACTACCAATTCGGTTGGCGTGTGATGCATCACCCTATGGCATTGGAGCGGTGCTGTCGCACAAATTCCCGGACGGCTCGGAGAGGCCAGTAGCCTTTGCGTCTCGGTCACTAACCTCAGCCGAGCGTAACTACGCCCAGATTGACAGGGAGGCCCTCAGCCTAGTGTGGGGAGTGAAAAAGTTCAATCACTATCTGCACGGGCAGAAGTTCACCTTGCTGACTGACCACCAACCACTTGTCTCCATCTTTAATCCAAAGAAGGGCGTTCCGGTGATGACTGCGCAACGGCTACAAAGATGGTCCCTTTTTCTAGAGGTGCACCAATATGAAATCGAGTATAAAGGTACGAAACAGCATGGAAACGCTGATGGGCTATCACGCCTGCTACTGCCTACTGCGGAGGAAGCACCAGCAGTGGATCCTGTCGAAATATTTCATTCGACTATAATTGAATGCTTGCCAGTAACTAACGCTGGTATAGAGAAGGAGACCCAAAATGACCCGACACTGTCTCGAGTATATGATTTGACGGTGAGGGGATGGCCAGCACATGGTGACTCACTGTTGCAAGCATTCTCATCCAGAAGAGAGCAGCTGTCAGTGTGCCAGGGGACCTTGATGTGTGGATCCCGAGTGGTAATTCCACCCAAGTTAAGGGAGAGAGTGCTCAATGAGCTTCACGAAGGTCATCTAGGAGGGGTGAAAATGAAAAGCCTTGCTAGGGCTTATGTGTGGTGGCCGGGGATCGATCAGCAAATCGAGGGCCTGACAAAGAGCTGCTCAGGATGCCAGAAGGTCCAAAATGCAGCACCACATGCCCCTCTACACCCATGGGAGTGGCCCTCATCTCCATGGCAACGGGTGCATATTGATTTTGCTGGTCCATTCATGGACTCAATGTTTTTAATAGCCGTGGATGCGCACTCGAAATGGCCTGAGGTGATCAAAATGTCCTCCACCACCACGGAGAAAACTATTGCAGTCCTACAGACCATTTTTGCCAGGAACAGCTTGCCAGAGCAGATTTGCTCTGATAACGGACCACAGTTTGTGTCCGAAGAGTTTCGAAGATTTATGAAAAGGAATGGGGTAAGGCATTACACATCCGCCCCGTATCATCCAGCCACAAATGGATTGGCTGAGAGGTTCGTACAAACCTTTAAAAAAGCAGTAAAGGCCATGTGCAATGATGACATTCCACTGCAGCATATGGTGGACAATTTCCTGTTAGCCTACAGAAATGCGACACATGCAGTCACCAACCAGGCCCCGGCCATGATGTTCTTTAACCGAAGGTTGAGATCTCGTCTGGATTTGCTCAGACCAAATGTACGAAGAGATGTTGAGAGTAAGAAATTCCAGCACATCAATGAGAAGCCGACAAGGAGCTTCAATGTAGGGCAACCAGTCTTGGCCCGCGACTACCGAACAGAGAAATGGCAACCAGGAAAGATATGCACACGGCAGGGGCCACTAATGTACACAGTGGATGTTGGGGAGAACATTGTGAGACGCCATGCTGACCAGATCCTAGAGTCACAGGAACGAGTCAACCCCATGTCTCGGCCATACGTACCTGGTGAGGAACCCGATGTACAGGTCGCATCTACCTCAGAAACAATAGCATTGGAAACTGATGAATCAACTGACGACAGGGTGCTAGAATCGCCTCCGCACCAAGAGCGAGACACTCGGGAAAGGCGTTATCCAGAAAGAATCAGGAAGCCTCCCCAGAGACTGAATATATGAATGGACTATTTTCATATAACATTGTATATTAAAAATGTTAATTGTTAAATGAGTATTATGGTACTGTTAATCTAAAAGGGGAGGAATTGTAATGTATGTAATGTATATATACCTTAAGGGAGAGAACTACTTTTTACAGCTCCTGTATACTGTAGTACCGGCAGTGACCACACCTGTATATAAACCCTGAGTAGTGATCTGTAGAGTTAGTTCTAGAGTAACCCTCATTCAGTAAACACCTGTTGAATCGTTCCCTGCAGTCTGTTGTCTGATTATTGAAGGACACAACATTAAGATACACGGACATAACACTTACCTTCTGTAAAAGATGATCTCCACCCCAGCCAGGAACAGGCCCAATTTACTCTTGAAGGACTCCTAGCTGGCAGCCTGTTCCTGAGGTCTCCACTAATCCCTGTGAATAGAACCATCTCCTGAAATCTAACACAGAATTAGAACACAAGAAGTAGGAGCAGGACCAGGCTACACGGCCCCTGGGCCCGCTCCGCCACCCACAGGGCCATGACTGATCCGAACCTAGACTCATGTCCAATTTCCTGCCCGCTCCCCGTAACCCCTAATTCCCTTTACTTCTGCGAAACTGTCTATTTCTGTTTTAAATTTATTTAATGATGTAGCTTCCACAGCTTTCTGGGGCAGCAAATTCCACAGACCTACCACCCTCTGAGTGAAGAAGTTTCTCCTCATCTCAGTTTTGAAAGAGCAGCCCCTTATTCTAAGACTATGCCCCCTAGTTCTAGTTTCACCCATCATTGGGAAAATCCTCACCGCATCCACCCGATCAAGCCCCTTCACAATCTTATATGTTTTAATAAGATCGCCTCTCATTCTTCTGAACTCCAATGAGTAGAGTCCCAATCTACTCAACCTCTCCTCATATGTCCACCCCCTCATCCCCGGGATTAACCGAGTGAACCTTCTTTGTACTGCCTCGAGAGCAAGTATGTCTTTTCTTAAGTATGGACACCAATACTGTATGCAGTCTTCCAGGTGCGGTCTCACCAATACCTTGTATAACTGCAGCAGTACCTCCCTGTTTTTATATTCTATCCCCCTAGCAATAAAAGCCAACATTCCATTGGCCTTCTTGATCACCTGCTGCACCTGCATACTAACTTTTTGAGTTTCGTGCACCAAGACCCCCAGATCCCTTTGTACTGCAGTACTTTCCAGTTTCTTGCCATTAAGATAATAGCTTGCTCTATGATTTTTCCTGCCAAAGTGCATAACCTCACACTTTCCAGTATTGTATTCCATCTGCCAAATCTCTGCCCACTTACTTAGCCTGTCTATGTCCCTTTGCAGGTTTTTTATGTCCTTCTCACTCACTACTTTCCCTCCCATCTTTGTATCATCTGCAAACTTTGATATGTTACACTCGGTCCCCTCCTCCAAATCGTTAATATAGATTGTAAAGAGTCGGGGACCCAGCACTGACCCCTGCGGAACACCACTAGTTACTGATTGCCAGTCTGAGAATGAACCATTTATCCCAACTCTCTGCTTTCTGTTAGATAACCAATCCTCCACCCATGCCAGAATATTACCCCCAATCCCGTGATTTTTTTATCTTGAGCAATAATCTTTTGTGTGGCACCTTGTCAAATGCCTTTTGGAAGTCTAAATACACTACGTCCACTGGTGGAATGCAGCATATCGTACGGTACTATTTAGAGAAAAACAGGAAAGTTCCCCTGACTATGCACTTTATAAACTACAAGTTTAATTAGTATTATATTAGAAAGAAAGAACTTGCATTTATATAAAGGCAAAGGCTCCATTTGTGCAGTTAAGCAGCCACAGTGAATAAAATGATGTAAGAAACATTATCAAGCTAAAAGAAAAGACTTTCACAAATGCCAGGAGAAGTGGAAATCCAGTGGACTGGGAGAGCTATATAATAAAAAGCAATAAAGGGATACAAAGAGTAATAAGAGGTGCAAAAGGGAACATGAAAAAATACTTGCAAGGAATGCCAAAGATAACAGCAAGTTATAATAAATATATTAAGAGAAAGAGAATGGTAAAGTGGAATGTGGGCCCATTAAAAGCAAGTTCAAGCAAGACTATAATCAATAACAAGAAAATGGCAGTCTTGTTAAACGAGTACTTTGTATCCATTTTCACAGTGGTGGAAGTGGATAAAATATCAGTGGTAAGTCAAGGGGAGGAACTTACAGGATTTAATATAAGTTTCAAATATGATAATAGAGAAAATAATGGTAGTTAAGATAGACAAATCTCCAGGAGCTGGTGGTTTCCAACCCAGCGAATTAAAAAAAAGTGATGAAATAGCCAATGTGTAAGAACATAAGAAGTAGGAGCAGGAGTCGGCCATACGGCCCCTCGAGCCTGCTCCGCCATTCAATAAGATCAAGCTGATCTTCGATCTCAACTCCACTTTCCTGCCCGATCCCTATATCCCTTGATTCCCCTAGAGCATTCCTCTATGCATTAATCATAATTTTCTAAAGCTCTCTAGATTCAGGAATTAGGTCTTTGGAGTGGAAAATTGCAAATGTCACTCCATTATTTAGGAACAGAGGGAGAGAGAAACCAGGTAACTACAAACCTGTCAGTTTATCATCGATTGTGGGGAAGTTACTGGAATCTATCATCAGAGACAAAGGGGGAATTTTAATATGGGTGAGCGGGTGGGGAGGGTGGAGGGGGAGGGTGGTGGGGTGGGGGGTGGTAAATAGCCAAAAATTTGTGTCGGGAAGCTGGCTCCAACCTGCTGACTTCTGGGTTTTACCTGAGGCTGAACAAGGGGCAGGCAGCCAACCCGCTCCCAGGAGGCGGGTTGGCATTTAAAATATGTTAAGTAGGCTGGAAGCTTCAGATATAACCTGCTGTGCAGGTTTTACAGTGGCCAGCCAGAAATCCCCGGCCTCAGGAAACCCGGCAGCTGCAGCAAGGCGTGGACAGCCTTGCAGAGCGCTCCTTGTAGTCCAGGAGGAGCAGGAGTGCTTCCTCCCGCCCCCCAATCTCCCCCACCATCAGACCGCCCCCTCATACTAACGCCCTACACCCGTGTCAGGGATCGGACCCCCCCGCCCCCTGGGATTGGACACACCCCTGGGTCGGGGATCGGGTCTACCTGTCCCTGCGGCCTCCTCTGGTGCACGCCCACCTGACTGGAAGCCAAGCTTGTCAATCAGGCTGACTTCTGGGTGGGGAACCTGTCAATGATGTAAGTTGCAAGCTGTGGAGTTAAGTCTCCACAGCATGCGGGGAGTCCCACGTACTACCGGATCCTCCCCTGCCCCCCTCTCCCGCTCCCAGCGTGTCGCAAGTAAAAATTCCCCCAAACTGACTGAGCTCTCGCACAATTATCAGCTGATCAAAGTGAATCAGCTTGGATTTGTGAAGGGTAGGTCATGTCTTACTAATCTTGTTGAATTTTTTGAGGAGGTCACTAGCATGGTGGATAGGGGAGTGTCAATGGATGTTGTCTATATGGACTTCCAAAAGGCATTTGAGAAGGCACTGCACAAGAGATTATTGGAAAAAATGAGAGCGCATGGAATTGGAGGTAACTTTGTGATACAGGTTGATGATTGGTTGGGAGGTTGGAGATAGAGAGTAGGGATAAAGCGCTTAATCTCTGATTGGTGGGATGTGACAAGTTCCCCAGGGATCTGTACTGGGGCTTCAGCTTTTCACCATATATATTAATGACTTGGATGAAGGAATAGATCATTGTATATCCAAGTTTGCAGATGACACTCTTAGGAAGCAGAGTAAGTTATGTGGATAGGAGGAAGAAGTTACAAAGGGACATAGACAAACTAAGTGAGTGAGCAAAACTATGGCAGATGGAGTTCAATGTGGGGAAGTGTGACATCATCCATTTGGATCTGCAAAAGACAAATTGGATATTTTTTTAATGGTGAGCGACTCGGATCTGTGGAGAAGCACAGGGGTTTAAGTGTCCATGTACACAAATCACTAAATGCTAGTGCACAGGTACAAAAAGTAATCAAAAAGACTAATGGATAGTTGGCCTTTATCTCAAGCGGAGTGATGCTTCAGACTCCATCTGGAATACTGCGTTCAGTTTTGGGCACCAAATCTCAAGAAAGATATATTGGCCTTGAATGAGGCACAGCATAGATTCACCAGAATTATACCAGAGCTTAGAGGGTTAAATTATGAGGACAGGTTGTATAAACTTGCCTTGATTTTCCTTGCCTTGAGAAGTTTGAGGGATGATATAACCAAAGTATATTAAATGATTAAGGAATTTGATAGGGTAGATACAGATTTCTTCTGGTGGGGCAATCCAGAATATGAGGGCATAATCTTAATATACTGTCGGACCCCACTCCAGAAGACTTAACCTAGTGCCGAGGACCGTTCCTTCTGGTCCCCGGAGACAGCTTCCTGCCGCCAGATTTTAACGGCCAGACACCAGCTTTCCACCGACATCCTGGCCATTTTGGTCAGGAAGATAGCCAGTGGCATGCTAATGAGGCTCCGTCGTGAATCTGTCAAGAATTTTCTTGGCAGATCCAACGCATCCCCAGGAAAAGGGCATCCGCGAGCGGAGCTTCTGCCCAGCGAATGCCCGTGAAATTCTTAACATAACAATAATTTTTTTCAATCATTTAAACATTAAAACACCTGCAAAATAAGGTAAGGTTATTTTTAGCCCTTTTAAAACATTTAAATTTATTTTTCAAAAAATTTAATTTTTGTTTTAAATATTTAATTAAATGGCATTTTAATTAATTTTAAATAGGTAATTTTTTTAATTTGATGCGTAGATGTATTTTTTGGTGTATACCCATTCATGCCTATGGGGTCTCCGTACATACGGAATCCCCAGAAGCATGAATGGGGATCCCCTTCTTTCATTTGTTGGGCCGGCCCATGTGATCCACGGGGCACTTGCGAACCGCCTGCACCCCTGGGATACGTGGTCCTCTACCCGCGGGTACCCGGAGAGGCCCAGGAGCACAAGTTTCTGTGGATCCTGAGGCCCCAGGTAGGCGCGGATCTTCTTTGCGGATCGGAGGCATTTCCCGCGGGAAGCCTCCGACCGCAAATTCAGGGCCATTGAATTTCTTTGTCTTTTTCTTCCATATGAGCTGGAAGTAGGAAAGAAGAAGCAGAGAGAGAAACTGTTACAATGGCAGAACCCTCAACAGCAGGGACTGCCAACAAAAATTTATCCACACCATCAGTCACCCTCTCACTCGCACTCACCAATCAAAATAAAGGCACTTATGGGGATATAGATAGTCCATGTGAGGAGTGGGCATTGGGTGCTACATGACACAGAAGGAAACCAGAGGAAGAGGTAACAGAAGTGGAGAAGGATATTGCCCAGCAGAGGCTTATGAGTTGTCAGCCCTTGGATGAAGAGCATTCTGACAATGATCAGAGGGATCCTACCACGAAAAGCATATTAACAGAGCATCAAACATACATGAAGACGCAGCAAAGCCTCTCCAATATGTGCAGAAGCTGGTAGGGCTGGAAGCAAAGTCCAATGTTCTCCTTTTCCACAATATAGAAGAGGGCCTCTTGACAATACAGAGGAGCCTGGAATGAATGGCAGCTGCAGGAACCTCTGTTTTTGTCCCACAGAATACAAATGTCTGGAGGTAACTCATCACCTCTAACGTGCAGGCATTCAAACCTTGGGTGACAGAATGGAGAGAATGGATTCCAAGATCTCCAGGGCATGATTATCAGCATCCTCTCTCCCAGAGATTAAAGGATATTAAGAATTCCAAAAGGTCTAATTTCCTCCAGCTCAATGGCAACAAATATCCTGACCCCATGTTTAGTGGCAGAACAGGAGATGAGTCTGAGGACTCTGCCTTCCCTCAGGACAGCAGTATTGCAGAGTTCTCAAAGGCCTTCAGAGATGATAGACAGTCAACGAGCCAAGTCTGTGGAAATTCCAAGCCCAGAGAAGCAGTCTGACCAGCCGTTGGTTATGAAAGAGTACAGGGACATTGGACTACTGAAAGATGAATGAATAATGGCAGGTCCTTGCATATAGGGCACTGCCATGCAGAAACTTGCGCCAGAAGTCGTACATAAATTGAACATTAATCTGATGTCCTTTAGGGAAGGAAATCTGCCGTCCTTACCTGGTCTGGCCTATATGTGACTCCAGACCCACAGCAATGTAGTTGACTCTTAACGCGCTCTGAAATGGCCCAGCAAGCCACTCAGTTAAGGGCAATTAGGAATGGGCAATAAATGCTGGCCTTGCCAGCAACACCCACATCCTGTGAATGAATAAACAAAAGGGAGTGAAATCCCTTTAGGTTCACATATGAAGTAGGTTGACAGTGGGGGTTGTATGGCCACGAGTGCAATCTATATCTCCAAGCATTCAGAGAAACTCAGCAAGACAATAAAAGTTAATGGCTGCTCACGCAATTGTCTTGCTCTGTGTCAGATGTCATGAACTAGGCTGCCCTGGTAAGAATGGACTGCAAATTTACTAAACTGGCTGAAGTTGCCCACCACCCCTTGGAATGAGTCTATGAACAAGAAATTAAGGGCAGTAGTGACTTTTTTGAGCACCATCCTACCTCATAGAATCATAGAGTGATACAGCACAGAAAGAGGCCATTCGGCCCAGCGTGTCTGTGCTGGAAACTTAAGGAAGTTTGCAGATCGCCCTTTAGGATGGTGCAAAGCGCTTCTAGGACTTTTGGAGTAAACTGCAGCCGCCATACACATACCTCCAGGAAGATATTCAAATAAGACCTTTTGGGTACCTGCAGAGTGTGTGCATTTCCTGCTCTGCTGCCTTAGGAGCAGGTCTCCTGGATTCTCTGCGATTCCATATATATCATAACGAGGGGAATCCTCAATGGGAAACCCATACTGCAGCGTAACAGTATATTCTATGGAAATTTCCCAAAGAAAAGAGACTCTGGAGAGATATCCAAATGAAGCCAGCAGCCTTTAGTATCTTGTGAAAAAGACTTCTTGTATTCATATATATGCATGTTAATATGTTAATCATACACATCATAATATTTATTTTCTTATTTGATTTTTATGGTATTGGTGGTATTAATTTTACTTTCTTTTTAGTCTGTTTTGTTTACCCCTTCCCCATCTTACTGGTTTAAATCCACTCACAGTGATTATTAATCAACCCTTACGCCAGCATCACAACATTGCTACTTTAATTATTTAAATTCTGTCAATTGCTGATAAAAGTGAAATCTAATGTGAATAGTCTGAATTCATAAGTATCCACCAAAATTCAGCCATTATTTATCCCCAGAAGATTAATAACACTGGTGATGTGATCACAGGTTACACATCCCATGAGCACTAATCTACAGTACTAGAAAAAGATTGTTGTGATAAGTTTACAAATCAAGGAGTAGATCTCCATTATATGTGCAGAGATATCCTACATGAGGTTCATGTTTTCTGTTTTGCAGTGGTTACGTTAATACTAAAGAATCTTCCCAAATCTTTGAACTTATAGAAGATGCTGGAGTTGGCTATATATAGCAGCATATTGTTCGCACATTGTAACAGTAGAACTCAGCCTCTCTAACTTCAGTTATAAGAAAATTAGAATTAGGAGCAGGAGTAGGCCATACCCACCGCCCCCCTGTCCTTGAGCCTGCTCCGCAATTCAATAAGATCATGGCTGATCTTCGATCTCAACTCCACTTTCCCGCCTGATCCCCATATCCCTTGATTCCCCATGAGTCCAAAAATGTATCTATCTCCACCTTGAATATACTCAACGATACAGCATCCACAGCCCTTTGGGGCAGAGAATTCCAAAGTTTCACAACCCTCTGAGTGAAGAAATTCCTCCTCATCTCAGTCTTAAATGGCCGACCCCTTATCCTGAGACTATACCCCCTAGTTCTAGACTCTCCAGCCAGGGGAAACAACCTCTCTATCATGTCAATCCCCCTCAGAATCTTGTATGTTTCAATGAAATCACTTCTCATTCTTCTAAACTCCAGAGAGTATAGGCCCAATCTACTCAATCTCTCCTCATAGGACAACCCTCTCATAAGAACATAACAACATAAGAAATAAGAGCAGGAGTAGGCCATACGGCCCCTTGAGCCTGCTCCGCCATTCAATAAGATCATGGCTGATCATCGACCTCAACTCCACTTTCCCGCCCGATCTCCATATCCCTTGATCCCCCTAGAGTCCAAAAATCTATCTATCTCAGCCTTGAATATACTCAAAGACTCAGCATTCACAGCCCTCTGGGGCAGAGAATTCCAAAGATTCACAACCCTCTGAGTGAAGAAATTCCTCCTCATCTCAGTCTTAAATGGCCTACCCCTTATCCTGAGACTATGGGGGAGAAATTCAGTATCGCCCTGTTTGGGGCACCGTTATCGGCCATGCGCAAAATTTAGCACCTGGCGCTAATTATCACCTCCGACGGCAAACTTGGCTTTTATCACTGGAGGTGATTGGAGCGCTAAATCAAGCACAACACACCTCTCTTAAGGTGCTAAGGCCGAGGAGCGAGGCGTTACCTCAGAGCGCGGGCGCAGCGCAGGTGCTGTCAGTCAGCAATGGAACACAGACACACTGGCGCCGGTCAGTTCTTAAAGGGGAGGGTCAATCTTGCTCTCCAGCCACACCCTGCTCATTGGCGCCTTGAATCTCGGCCTGGACAGACCTGTGGCTAAATCTTGCAGGCAAGGACTATGGAGAGGGCCAGGGAGCGAGCACATCGCTTCAGCGAGCGGGCCTTGGAGGCTCTGGTTGGCGCGGTGGAGCACAGACGATCTATACTGTACCCGGAGAGTGGCAGGAGGCCTTTGCCACGCGAGTACAGAAGAGTGTGGAGGGAGGTGGCTCAGAGCATCTCCTCAAGGAGCATGTTGCCCAGGACCCATATACAATGTAGGAAAAAGTTCAACGACCTCACTCGGGTCGTCAGGGTGAGTGGCTTCTTTTCAAAACCTCTCCATCCCTCCATCTCAACCTCACTCTATGGCCAGAGGGTCTTAAAAGCCCCAATGCCCAACACTCATCCAAGACCTATGGCCCTTTCATCAAACACACACGCACATTCCACACTTTGCATACAGTAAGGGCTATTCAACTATGGGATGCACAGCAGGCAAGACCATGGCTGCATACAGTAAGGGCTATTCAACTATGGGATGCACAGCAGGCAAGACCATGGCTGCATACAGTAAGGGCTATTCAACTATGGGATGCACAGCAGGCAAGACCATGGCTGCATACAGTAAGGGCTATTCAACTATGGGATGCACAGCAGGCAAGACCATGGCTGCATACAGTAAGGGCTATTCAACTATGGGATGCACAGCAGGCAAGACCATGGCTGCATACAGTAAGGGCTATTCAACTATGGGAGGCACATCAGGCAAGACCATGGCTGTATATTTACTCAGACGCCGTCCTTTTTCTTGCAGGCCAAGCTATCTCATAATAGGAGACAGCAGTAACGGACGGGTGGAGGGCGGCCTCAGCTGCAACCCCTCAGCGATCTTGAGGTGCACGTCCAGAGGATTGTGGCACGCCAGGTGATCGGTCCCGTCGCCACTGGAGACGCCAACACTGTTCTGGATAGCAATGGTAAGGTCATCACCTTTTTGTCCTCTCTCCTTCCACTTGTTCCTCACAACACCAGCCTTTGACACTTTCAATCCAACTTACTAAATCACTGCACTCATTCCTCCCTTGCTGCCACCCTGTTCTCACGCTAAAGCCACTCTTGTACCTCCCTGCTTTCAGATGGTGATTCACCAGTTGAGGAGACAGGCCCTCAAGCTACCAGTGGGAGTGAAGCTGAAGGCGAGGAGGAAGAGGAAGCCGGAGCATCAGCGCCACCCTCTCCCGAGGAAGCCCATGCCCACACTGGGAACATCCCTTCCCTGGAGGGGAGCAGGGGGGAAGGGTCTGATGAGGGTGAAACTCCAGGACCCAGCGGGCTGCAGCAACGCGATGGGGGTAGGGAAGCTCGGGGGTCTTCTCCCCGGAGGGAGAGTATGCCAATGAGTCCTACTGCACTGGACGCAGAGGAGGAGCGGCTCCTCGCTGAAATGAACACCCAGGTGGTGCACAGGCACACTGAGCTCATGGGTGCAGTGGGAAGGGTTCCCGAATACATTGAATCACTGGCAAGGAGTGTGGAGCACTTCGCAATAGTACAGGCGGATGCCACGCAAATGCTTAGTGCTGCAATTCAGTCACTGGCTGCCATGAGCCCATCTCTGACTGTTCTCATGCAGACTTAGATTGAAACCACGTGAGCACTGACTGCTGCCAGCTTCGCTGGTTCGGACACATTTCCCCGGGGCTCTCACCGCGCCGCAGCAGGCCAGCAATCTGTGCTTCAGCAGATTGCTCCGGATGCTGAAGTGCTGCCCCGTGGGAGTGCCAGTGTGTCGTTCGAGCAGGGAGTTGCTGTCCTCTCTCAAGATGACAGCATTCCTGCTGCCACCACTGTCACTTCTCCACTGCACTTGCCACTGCCTCTAGGACAGATTGCTGCCGCCCATGCAGAGTTGGTGCAGTCTGCAGCCGGGCCCTCCAGGCCCAGAGCTGGTCAAGGCCGTCCTTCAAGGGCATCTGCAGTCTCAGGTTGTGACAATCAGTAGCCTTCCACCAGCCTTGCTACAGCCACTGGGGTCCCATTACAGAGGAGCAGTAGGGTGGGAAGGCGGGAAGTGCGCAAGGGAAGGAGATCACCCTCGAAGGGCAAAAGGTAGGAGGTGTGACAAAATGTTGTTCATTTTTTTATTAAAGGCCGAGGCTCGTGGTCAAATTTTTTAAAGTGTTTTGGACATTATCTCCAGGTTGTGAGAGCCAGTTATGTTAATGACTGTTTTTTTTGTGTTTCTTTCTATTAGTTTGTCATGTGGAAATGACACACACAGAGTTTGTAAAATAAAAAAGTTTTTGTATTCAAAATGTACATGTTTGGTCTTTGCAATCATTGTTGCCTTGGCCGGCTTTGGGGTTGCGGGTTGGTTTAATTCATGTTGTTCTCCATGGCAGAAGCCATTTCCTCAGCAGGGGCCTAGAAGCGGCTTGCTATCAGCCGTTTACGGACGGCCCTTTCAGTTTCGACATTGTGTGCCTCCCTCCCGCCTTGGTGCTGCTGATCATCATCCTCTTCCTCCTCCTCCTCTGGTGGTGCTCCAAGGCCTGGTGGCATTGGCTGGGTCCTGAGGATTGCCAGGTTATGCAGCATGCAGCACACAACTACGAAGTGGGAGACTCGCTCAGGCGAGTACTGCAGGGCTCTTCCAGAATGGTCCAGACAGCGGAACCGTTGCTTGAGCACGCCGATTGTGTGCTCAACGATGTTCCTGGTAGCTTGATGGCCCTCGTTGTACCGCAGCTCAGCAGGGGTGTTGGGCGTATGGAGCGGTGTCATCAGCCAGGTGCATAGTGGATATCCCTTGTCCCCGAGAAACCAACCACCTGGGTGAGGCGGTGCCTGGAAAAGTTCTGCCACAGTAGTCTGGCGCAGGATGAATACATCGTGGCTGCTGCCAGGATAGTGGGCATTGACAGCGAGTATCAGTTGTCCGTGGTCACAGACCATCTGAACGTTTAAGGAATGGAAGCCCTTTCGGTTGCAGAAATCCTCGGCATTCTCATGCGGAGCACGCAAAGCCACATGCATGCAGTCAATGGTGCCCTGCACCATGGGGAAGCCCGCTATCCTCGCAAAGCCCATTGCGCGTTCTTGCTGCTTGTCTGGGGTCATGGGGAAAGAGATGTACTCTCGTCTCCTTTTATAGAGGGCATTTGTGACCTGACGGATGCAGCAATGCACGCGAACTGGGAGATATTGGCGATGTCCCCAAAAGCTGATTGAAATGAGCCGGTGGCATAAAAATTCAGAGCCACTGTTATCTTCACTGCCACTGACAGAGACGTCCTGCTCCTCAGTTGAGGCTGCAGATCTGGCTGCAGTAGGTGGCAGAGCTCAGTGACCACCTCCTTGCTGAAGCGCAGCCTTCGCAAACACTGCTCCTCAGACATATTAATGTAGGAGAATTGTTGGCGAAATACCCTGGGAGGGTAAGGTCTCCTGTACAGAGGCCTGTTGGCCCTCCTCCATCTGGCCATGATTGCCACTCTCTCTCTGTGTCTCTGTGCCCTCCGAATCTGATGGCGCAGGATGACGCCCCCATTTGTTGCAGCCCCCATAGTATCTGGGCAATCAAAGTAATGAAGGTCAAAAACTAAAGTACCTGCAAAGTTATGGTCAGAAGCCAAAACTATTTCAGACAGCGTTGACTCAATGCAGAAGTCTCACTTTCTCTCTCTCTCAAAATCTCTCTCTCTCTCTCAGAACGAGTGATGCAAAAATGTCTACCACAGAAAAAGCCAGGAAGAGGCACCCTTTAAATAGCACCCCCCCAGCCCCACAGCGACTGGGAAGCGTTCCAGTCAACCTGTCGCTGGTAGTGCCAGGCGGAAAGGAGGGGGGCGCCACTCAATTTCCATTCCAGGGTGTCCCAAGGGCATTGCACGCTCGAATGACATCAAGATCTGCGTGCGCAGGAGATCGGGCGGTATTGTTTAGCGCAGCCGCAAAATGTCCGGTCAATTCCGCAAGAGGCGCAGATATCATCTCGCCCGGGCGCTAGTTGCTTTGCGCCCCATTAGCGCCCTCTTAAGGCGCTAACGGGAGGCGCAAACCAACTGAATTTTTCCCCCTATGCCCCCTAGTTCTAGACACTCCAGCCAAGGGAAACAACTCTCAGCATCTACCCTGTCAATCCCCTTCAGAATCTTGTATGTTTCAATGAGATCACCTCTTATTCTTCTAAACTCCAGAGAGTATAGGTTCATTCTACACAATCTCTCATCATAGGACAGCCCTCTCATCCCAGGAATCAATCTAATGAATCTTTGTTGCACTGCCTCCAAGGCAAGTAAATCCTTCCTTAGATAAGGAGACCAAAACTGTGCACAGTACTCCAGGTTTGGCCTCACCAAGGCCCAGTACAATTGTTGCAAGACTTCCTTACTCTTATACTCCAACCCCCTTGCAATAAAGGCCAACATGCCATTTGCCTTCCTTATTGCTTGCTGTACCTGCATGCTAGCTTTCTGTGTTTCCTGTATGAGCACACCTAAATCTCTCGGAATACCAACATTTGTAAGTTTCTCACCATTTAAAAAATATTCTGTTTTTCTATTCTTCCTACCAAAGTGAATAACCTCACATTTCCCCAGCCCATCTGCCACCTTATTGCCCAATCACTTAACCTGTCTATATCCCTTTGCAGGCTCTTTGTGTCTTCCTCACAGTTTACTTTCCCACCTAGTTTTGTATCGTCAGCAAACTTGGATACATTATACTCGGTCCCTTCATCTAAGTCATTAATATAGATTGTAAATAGCTGAGGCCACAGCACTGATCCTTGCGGCACCCCATTAGTTACAGCCTGCCAACCAGAAAATGACCTGCTTATCCCTACTCTCTGTTTTCTGTCCGTTAACCAATCTTCTATCCATGCTAATATATTACCCCCAACCTCATGAGCTCATATCTTGCTTAGCAAACTTTTATGTGGCACCTTATCAAATGCCTATTGGAAATCTAAATATACTACATCCACTGGTTCCCCTTTATCTACCCTGCTAGTTACATCCTCAAAAAACTCTAATAAATTTGTTAAACATGATATCCCTTTCATAAAACCATGTTGACTCTGCTTAATAATACTATGATTTTCTAAGTGCCCTGTTATCACTTCCTTAATAATGGATTCCAGCTTTTTCCTGACAACTGATGTCAGGCGAACTGGCCTGTAGTTCCCTGTTTTCTCTCTCCCTCCTTTCTTGAATAGCGGGATTACATTTACGACCTTACAATCCACTGGTACCATTCTAGAATCTAGGGAAATTTGGAAGATCACAACCAATGCATACATTATCTCTGAAGCCACCTCTTTTAGGACCCTAGGATGTAAGCCATCAGGTCCAGGGGATTTGTCAGCTGTCAGTCCCATTAGTTTCTCAAGTACTTTTTCCTCGACTGATCTTAATTACTTTATGTTCCTCACTCTCATTAGCCCTTGGTTCCCCACTATTTTTGGTATGCCTTTTGTGTCTTCTAATGTGAAGACAGATACAAAATATTTGTTTAAAGTCTCTGCTATTTCCTTATTCCCCATAATAATTTCTCCTATCTCAGCCTCTAAGGGACCAATGCTTACTTTTGCTACTTTCTTCCTTTTTACATACTTGTAGAAGCTCTTACAATCTGTTTTTATATTTCTTGCTAGTTTACTCTCATTCTATTTTCTCCCTTCTTATCAATGTTTTGGTCATCCTTTGTTGGTTTCTAAAGCTCTCCCAATCCCCAGGCTTACTACTATTCTTTGCAACATTATAAGCATCTTCTTTTAATCTAATACTATCCTTAACATCTTTAGTTAGCCATGCTTGGATCATTTTTCCTGTGGCGTTTTTATTTCTCAATGGAATGTATATTTGTTGAGAATTTTCAAATATTTCTTTAAATGTTTGCCACTGCTTATCTACTGTCATACCTTTTAATCTAATTTCCCAATCTACCTTAGCCAACTCGCCCCTCATACCTATGTAATTGGCTTTATTTAAGTTTAAAGCTCTAGTTTTGGACTTTGAATTTTACAATGATTTTGAGCGTGAAATACTTATCATATCAGTCCCTAGTATTGGGTGGCCCAACTCCAGGAAATGCTACTTGGAACAAGGCCACCGCACTGCACCCCATTTACGGCATGAAAACCAAATCCTATCTTGTCAATTCCTTGCACAATTAGCCCTTCAAAGACCTCTAGAAGAAAGTGGCATAGTCTGGAAATGTCATAAAGTAGTACTAATCCTCTTCATCTGAAGGAATCCGTACCTCACTAAAAACTCCCTTGCCATCATAATCTGGGGCAATATAGAAGGAGCTTTATTCCTGTGCTAAAATTAATCAGGAAATGTCTGGTGCTGACACATGGGCCTGGAATTTCCTCAGAGCTGCTCCCGCTCTGCCACTGTAACTTTGACAAAGTGCGGTGTGACATGAATCTTGTCATTCATGTGGAAATGACTTATGAAGTAATACTGGGCGGCCTGCTGGTGGCGCTGTCCAGGGAGAGTATGAATACTCGGGCATGGGCCCAGCTTGTGCAGGACATTCTTTAACAGGAACTAGTGAAGGACACAACTAGATCTCCATGTTGAAAAATAGTTGATTAAAGCCTTGTTTAATACTCAGACCAAGTGCCTAGTAGTTTTCTTATGTCACGGTGGAAATCCAATTTATGTATATGAATTGCGTTAAAGCAGCAGAGAGGGAGAAGGTCCAAGAAAATTCCGGGCCCTTGGTGCCTGAAATGGAAGACGCTCCATTCCCCAGTACTAACATTCTTCATCTTGATCAGCACAAAATTCACACAGAAAGATGCTTTCTAATTTGTGCATCACTGAACTAAAACAGTATCAATGTCAATTAGTTGGGGACCAAAGTCAGAATTCAGCTTCAAACTTTTCTACTGCAGTTCTGTAAATGGCTGCAGCGATATAAAGAGACACATTAGAGGAGGTCAGCTGAGAAACAGAGGAATAAGAGGTGAAAGGGGGAAAAAAATCGACATAAAATGAATAGAAGATTGATAAACAAAATGCATTTTGCAAACCTTGAAATAAAGTATAAAAGTGAAGAAGAATTCAATTTTAATGCACTTGCTGACCTTTGCATCTCTCTGGTCAGCAATTTTATGTATTTTGCTAACTTTGAATCCTGGTACAAGAGGCTTTCAGTTTTCTATTGACCTTGGAAATTTCCATTGCTTTGAAACGATTTTATTGCATATATAAATCTGGCTTGGAAGGGTAATTTCTGTATAGATATACATTGTGTGCAGACAGGAAGTTACTTTCCTGCTTGATAGCCTGTAGTTTGAAATCTGTCAGCAACTTTATGTTTGGGGTCCCCCAGCTGGTGGCTTGCCTTTCCCAGGCATTGTGTGTCAGTTTCTCCTGGAACACTATTAACAGCTGGAGGTGAAGGTAAGCACCTGAAGGGAATCTCCCAGGTGGCAGAAGATGTAATCAGAAGGATAAGTACCAGAAGGACTGTGTAACATAAAAGCTGGTGTTCTAAGGGGCTGCATGCAAAAAGGACTTTTGGGAGAGATCCAATCATTAGTGCTGGATGGAAAAGTTAGAAAGCCATTGAATAAGGGTGTGCTCTTAATGAAGACACATCATCCCATTCAAGAAGTGGGGGTAATCAGTGGAGAGGCTCCGACAGTGTCAAAGTCAAAAGGTGAAGATCACAGGTTTCTTACCTTGGCTGCCCTCAGTAGGTCATTAAAATTTTTGCAACACTGGTCTGCTATCACCTGCAGGGTGTGAGACGTGGCACTCGGAGCCAATCCCACCTACCGCTACATGGTTCTGGTGACTGATATAGGTGACCTCTGTCCACTGCAAGCTGAGCAGGCGGCCTCTCCTGTAGCGGATCTCCTCCAGGAGCTCTGTAAATCGGTATCTGCAAAATTATGGGCTCACCTCCTTCTTTCCCCACTTGCCTGATGCCTTCCTTGCAATGCACCAGTGTATGATGTGGAAGCCATGATGAAGTCTTGAGAAATCACAAAGGAAACCTTTAGTAAGAAATAGCTGTAGCTGAACATCCTGACAAAGGCCGGAAGAGATAACCTCCAAGAATCTGCTGCCACCTTAAGTTGCTGCAGACTTTTAAATCCTGCAGCAAAAAGTTTCCTCCCCCGCAGTGATTTAAAAGAAAAACTTGCATTTATATAGCGCCTTTCACAACCACCAGACATCTCAAAGCACTTTACAGCCAATGAAGTACTTTTGGAGTGGAGTCACTGTTGTAATGTAGGAAGCACAGCAGCCAATTTGCACACAACAAACTCCCACAAACAGCAACGTGATAATGACCAGATAATCTGTTTTTGTTATGTTGATTGAGGGACACCTGCTCTTCTTTGAAATAGTGCCATGGGATCTTTTACATCCACTTGAGAGAGCAGACAGGGCCTCGGTTTAACGTCTCATCTGAAAGACAGCACCTCTGGCAATGCAGCACTCCCTCAGCACTGCACTGGAGTGTCAGCCTAGATTTTTATGCTCAAGTCCCTGGTGTGGAGACTTGAACCCACAACCTTCTGACTCAGAGGCAAGAGTGCTACCAATTGAGCACAGCTGACACTCATTTACTCCTGTGTGTTCTTGGTTCACCATTCAATATGTAAATGAGCTGATCCCATGAATTCTGGCAAGGTCAGTGTTGGATAAAGGTCCTACAATGCAAACAGCAATGTGAATTTTCAGCCTCCAGACACTTACCCGGTATATCTTGCATTCCATCTTGCGTTGTATCCTCAGCTTTAAAAAAATAAGAAAAAAAATTAATATGTGAGTACAGGAATATACCTGTATATAAAATAGGCTACTGTAGGAATGTCTAGTTCCTATCAAGAGACTGAGGTCGACCCAGGCGACCAAACAAATGATGTTTAATGAAAAACGAACAGAGTTTAACAACAAAATGCAAGAGAACTACGTATACAGGTCTAGTCAGTTCGGAGGCTCCACGAGGACTGCTAGGGCGGTCCCGTGGTTGGCGTCATGACATCATCACGTTTTTCCCACTGGTAGGGGATCACGTGATGAACGACGTGACGTCATCACGTTTGCCCGCACTCTTAAAGGGACCGCGCTCTGTACATGCAAACAGTAAAAACAAAGATACAGACTCAGGCTGTAGCTAACATATTGTTAAAGGGAATTATATACAGTTGGTCTGAGTCCCTTAGTGGCTCCGCCACACTACAGAGCTTTCAGAGAGAAGTGAACATTCTCAAAATTCAATCACCAAAGTTCCCAGAATATCGTTAATAAAAACAATTAGCGTAAGTCAATGGCTCTGACAATACATCATGCACTACACCTACACTGCTATAACCATTGTATCATAGAGTCATAGTCATAGAGTTTTACAGCACAGAAAGAGGCCCTTCGGCCCATCGTGTCTGCGCCGCCCATCCCTCCCTGTCCAGTCTAATCCCATTTTCCAGCATTTGGTCCATAGCCTTGTATGCAATGGCATTTCAAGTGCTCATCCAAATGCTTCTTGAATGTTGTGAGGGTTCCTGCCTCTACCACCCTTTCAGGCAGTGAGTTCCAGCTTCCAACCACCCTCTGGGTGAAAAAGTTCCTCCTCAAATCCCCCCTAAATCTCCTGCCCCTTACCCTGAATCTGTGCCCCCTTGTTATTGACCCCCCTACTAAGGGGAAAAGTTCCTCTTTATCTACCCTATCTATGCCCCTCATCATTTTGTACACCTCAATCAGGTCCCCCCTCAGCCTTCTTTGCTCCAAGGAAAACAACCCCAGCCTGTCCAGTCTCTCTTCATAGCTGAGGCGCTCCATCCCAGGTAACATCCTGGTGAATCTTCTCTGCACCCTCTCCAAAGCAATCACATCCTTCCTATAGTGAGGCGACCAGAACTGCACACAGTACTCCAGCTGTGGCCTCACCAGCGTTTTGTACAGCTCCATCATAACCTCCCTGCTCTTATATTCTATGCCTCTGCTAATGAAGGCAAGTATCCCATAAGCCTTTTTAACCACCTTATCTACCTGTTCCGCTGCCTTCAGGGATCTATGTACATGTACACCAAGGTCCCTCTGTCCCTCTGTACTTCCTAGGGTCCTACCACTCATTGTGTATTCCCTTGCCTTATTTGTCCGTCCAAAATGCATCACCTCGCACTTTTCAGGGTTAAATTCCATTTGCCACTTTTCCGCCCATCTGACCAACCCGTTAATATTGTCCTGTAGCCTGAGGCTTTCCTCCTCGCAATTTACCACCCCACCAATTTTCGTGTCATCCGCGAACTTACTGATCATACCCTTTACATTCTCATCCAAATCATTAATGTAGAAATGTAGAAACTCACCAAAAGCAATGCCATGGAAGACCTGCTAGTGTGTACATATAATATGTATTATATCTTATGCATCCATTGCACTTCAGATAGCACACTTCAACACATCAAAAGTATTTAAAAAAGGAAAGCCCGTTATTTCCTGTTTTTCTGACCTTCGTGAACTGGCCCTTCCCCATGGGCAAAAGTGAGGGATTTACTTGCTGACTGAGCTCAGGATGTGCCTATTTAGACAACTTCCCCACAGGGAGTACCTGCACAGTGGCCTTAAATGGGCAGGCCAGGTTAAACATCGCTTCATCTTAGCAGCAAAATATCACAACTGTGCTCCAGACCCCAGGCTACCCATCAGCAAGACCATGGGAGACCAGCTCGTTTTTAATAAAGAAGATATAGGCATTTGTATAAACTGGGGAAGAAAATAAACTGGGTGGTGAAATATGGATAGAGTGAGTAACACCAGCTGGGAAGAAATGGAAATAGATGCCTGGATATTAACAGAGGTGGGTTACATAGACGGGGGAGGGGGCAGAGTTTAGGATGAGAATCCCGGAAGTCCAGGTTTCCCCGCATGCCATGGAGTTTTAACTCCACAGCATGCGCCTTCTAGCCCTGACAGGTTCTCTGCCCAGAAATCAGCCTGATTGACAGGCTTGGCTTTCAGTCGGGCGGGGAGCACTCCAGAGCAGGCTGCAGGACCAGGTAGATCCGATCCATGACCCGTGGGGGGGGGGGGGTTCGATCCCAGGGGCGGTTTCAATCTCCAACCCTGGGTGACAGGTCCGATCCGGGGGGCGGGGGGTGGTCCAATCCCCAATTTTGGGGGCCCCAATCCCGGGGGCCTTTGAACGGGGGGGGGGGCGCGGTCTGATGGTGGAGAGTTTGGGGGGCCGCAAGCAATGCTGTGAAGGCTTTTACCTTCTCCCCGAAGCTGTCCATGCCTCGCTTCAGCTGCCGGGTTTTAAAAGTGGATAAAAGTGAAATGTACCCCAGGCTGTTAAGCGAAGCAAAAGAGGAAATAGCAAAGGCCCTGACCATCATTTTCCAATACTCTCTGGCTTCAGATGTGGTGCCGGAGGACTGGAGGACTGCTAATGTGGAACCCTTGTTTAAAAGGGGAGAAAAGGAATCGACCGAGTAATTACAGGCCAGTCAGCCTAACCTCGGTTGTGGGAAAATTATTGGACAGAATTCTGAAGGACAGGATAAATCTTCATTTAGAAAGACACGGATTAATCAAGGATAGTCAGCACGGATTTGTTAAGGGAAGGTCGTTTCTGACAAACTTGATTGAATTTTTTGAGGAGGTAACAAGGAGGGTAGATGAGGGTAGTGCATTTGATGTAGTGTATATGGACTTTAGCAAGGCTTTTGATAAGGTTCCACATGGCAGACTGGTCACGAAGTTAAAAGCCCATGGGATCCAGGGCAAAGTGTCAAGTTGGATTCAAAACTGGCTCGGAGACAGGTGCAGAGGGTAATGGTTGATGGGTGTTTTTGTGACTGGAAGGCTGTTTCCAGTGGGGTTACGTAGGGCTCAGTACTAGGTCCCTTGCTTTTTGTGGTATATATCAATGATGTTGACTTGAATATAGGGGGTATGATTAAGAAGTTTGCAGATGATACTAAAATCGGCTGTGTGGTTGATACTGAAGAAGGAAGCTGTAGACTGCAGGAAGATATCAATAAATTGGTCAGGTGGGTAGAACAGTGGCAAATGGAATTCAATCAGGAGAAGTGTGAGGTAATGCATTTGGGGAGGGCTAACAAGGAAAGGGAGTATACATTAAATGGTAGGATACTGAGTAGTGTAGAGGAACAAAGGGACCTTGGAGTGCATGTCCACAGATCCCTGAAGGTAGCAGGCCAAGTAGATAAGATGGTTAAGAAGGCATATGGAATGCTTGCCTTTATTAGCCATGGCATAGAATACAAGAGCAGGGGGGTTATGCTTCAACTGTATAAAACACTAGTGAGACCTCAGCTAGAGTACTGCATGCAGTTCTGGCCACCACATTGCAGGAAAGATGTGATTGCACTAGAGAGGGTACAGAGGAGATTTATGTAACCCCTTCACGGTTCTCTAGATATATGTGAGATGTGGTCTCTGTTGTAGACAGTATTCTATAGTCCAGTAAGGAGATCACTACTACAATGGCTTAATTCTAATTATCTTACTTTATAGTTTTAACGTCAGACAGTATAAGAAGATTACGGGTCAATTACCTAAATTAGACATTTGCATACATTAGAATGAATCTAGACATAATAAACATACATTCTCCATTTATATGGATTTAAAGGAGAATCTGTCCCTGTGTCCAAATTCGAGTGCACTCTTTCGTTGGCGCGCTTAAGTTGGAGCTCATGGTATGTATAATGTCTGCAAGACTTACGACTCCGAACCCCTTCGTTGAATTCTCTTCACGATCACTGAATCCCACTTTGAGTTCTGGATGCAGAGCTACTAATACGAAGGGCGGCGGCCGAGTTTGGAAGCCCGGGACGGGATGCGGCAGCCATTTGCCTCCTGAGCCCTCTTTTCAGAGCTCCTGCCCTCTTTTCTTCCAGTCGCTCGTGTTTCCCGCTCGAAAAACCCGACTCCACCCCTTCCTCCTGGGGTTTACATAAGAACATAAGAACATAAGAAATAGGAGCAGGAGTAGGCCAATCGGCCCCTCGAGCCTGCTCCACCATTCAATAAGATCATGGCTGATCTGATCCTAACCTCAAATCTTCTATCACTCTGCCTCCACCCGAACCCATGTGATCTCCCGGGAGAGGCGAAAAACCAGATAAAGACCCAATGGCCAATTTGGGAGAAAAAAATCTGGGAAATTCCTCTCCGACCCATCTAGGCGATCGAAATTCTTCCAGGAGATCACTCTGTCCCTATATTTTCTACAGTACTTACCTTCTGTAAAGGCGATCTCCACCCCAGCCAGGAACAGGAATAAAACCATCTCCTGAAATCTAACAGAATTAGAACACAGTAGGAGCAGAACAAGGCTACACGGCCCCTGGGCCCGCTCCACTACCCACAGGGCCATGACCATTCCGAACCCAGACTCATGTCCAATTTCCTGCCCGCTCCCCGTAACCCTTTATTCCCTTTACTTCTAGGAAACTATCTATTTCTGTTTTAAATTTATTTAATGATGTAGCTTCCACAGCTTTCTGGGGCAGCAAATTCCACAAACCTACCACCCTCTGAGTGAAGAAGTTTCTCCTCATCTCAGTTTTGAATGAGCAGCCCCTTATTTTAAGATTATGCCCCCTAGTTCTAGTTTCACCCATCATTGGGAACATCCTCACCGCATCCACCCGATCAAGCCCCTTCACAATCTTATATGTTTCAATAAGATCGCCTCTCATTCTTCTGAACTCCAATGAGTAGAGTCCCAATCTACTCAACCTCTCCTCATATGACCACCCCCTCATCCCCGGGATTAACCGAGTGAACCTTCTTTGTACTGACTCGAGAGCAAGTATGTCTTTTCTTAAGTATGGACACCAAAACTGTATGCAGTATTCCAGGTGCGGCCTCACCAATACCTTGTACAACTGCAGCAATACCTCCCTGTTTTTATATTCCAACCCCCTAGCAATAAAAGCCAACATTCCATTGGCCTTCTTGATCACTTGCTGCACCTGCATACTAACTTTTTGAGTTTCGTGCACCAGGACCCCCAGATCCCTTTGTACTACAGTACTTTCCAGTTTCTTGCCATTAAGATAATAACTTGCTCTATGATTTTTCCTGCCAAAGTGCATAACTTCACACTTTCCAGTATTGTATTCCATCTGCCAAATCTCTGCCCACTTACTTAGCCTGTCTATGTCCCTTTGCAGGTTTTTTATGTCCTCCTCACTCACTACTTTCCGTCCCATCTTTGTATCATCTGCAAACTTTGATATGTTACACTCGGTCCCCTCCTCCAAATCGTTAATATAGATTGTAAAGAGTTGGGGACCCAGCACTGACCCCTGCGGAACACCACTAGTTACTGGTTGCCAATCTGAGAACGAACCATTTATCCCAACTCTCTGCTTTCTGTTAGAGAGCCAATCCTCCACCCATGCCAGAATATTACCCCCAATCCCGTGATTTTTTATCTTGAGCAATAATCTTTTGTGTGGCACCTTGTCAAATGCCTTTTGGAAGTCTAAATACACTACGTCCACTGGTTCCCCTTTATCCACCCTGTATGTTACTTCCTCAAAAAACTCAAGCAAATTTGTTAAACATGACTTCCCCTTCATGAAACCATGCTGAGTTTGCCCTATTAAATTATGTTTATCCAAATGTCCCGTTACTGTCTCCTTAATAATGGACTCTAACATTTTACCAACCACAGATGTTAGGCTAACAGGTCTATAGTTTCCAGCCTTCTGCCTACTACCCTTTTTAAATAATGGTGTTACATTAGCAGTTTTCCAATCTGCCGGGACCTTTGCCGAGTCCAGGGAGTTTTGGAAAATTATTACCAATGCATCCACAATCCCTACCGCTACTTCCCTCAAGACCCTGGGATGCAAGCCATCAGGTCCAGGGGATTTATCCGCCTTGAGTCCCATTATTTTACCAAGTACCACTTCCTTAGTGATTTTAATTGTATTTAGTTCCTCCCCCCCTAGAGCCCCCTGTTTGTCCAGTGTTGGGATATTCTTAGTGTCCTCTACTGTAAAGACTGATACAAAATAATTGTTCAGTGTTTTTGCCATCTCCATGTTTCCCACCATTAATTTCCCAGTCTCATCCTCTAAGGGACCAACATTTACTTTAGCCACCCTTTTTCTTTTTATATAACTATAGAAACTTTTACTGTCTGTTTTTATATTTTTTGCTAATTTACTTTCATAATCTATCTTCCCTTTCTTAATCAATCTTTTTGTTATTTTTTGCTGTCTTTTAAAGACTTCCCAATCTTCCATCCTCCCACTAGATTTGGCTACCTTATATGCCCTTGTTTTTAGTCGGATACTATCCTTAATTACTTTACTTAGCCACGGATGGCTATCTTTTCTTTTACACCCTTTTTTCCTCAGTGGAATATATTTTTTTTGGAAGTTGTAAAATAACTCCTTAAATGTACACCACTGGTCATGTACCGTCTTACCCTTTAATCTATTTTCCCAGTCCACTCTCATTAATTCCGCTCTCATACCTTCATAGTCTCCTTTATTCAAGCTCAGCACGCTTGTTTGAGATCCAACCTTCTCACCCTCTAATTGAATATGGAACTCAACCATGTTATGGTCACTCATTCCAAGGGGATCCTTTACTAGGACATTTTTAATTAATCCTGTCTCATTACACAGGACCAAATCTAAGGTTGCTTGCCCCCTGGTCGGTTCAGTTACATACTGCTCAAGAAACCCATCCCTAATACACTCAATGAACTCTTCCTCAAGGCTGCTCTGCCCAATTTGATTTGTCCAGTTAATATGATAATTAAAATCCCCCATAATTATAGCTGTTCCCTTATTACAAGCCTCAACTATTTCCTGATTAATACTCCGTCCAACAGAGTTGCAACTGTTCGGAGGCCTATAGACTACACCCACTAGTGTTTTTTTCCCCTTATTATTCCTTACCTCCACCCAAACTGTTTCACTATCGTGCTCCTTTGACCCAATATCATTTCTCTGTATTATAGTGATTCCTTCCTTTATTAACATAGCCACCCCACCTCCTCTCCCTTCCTGCCTGTCCTTCCTGATTGTTAAATAACCTGGTATGTTTAATTCC
This sequence comes from Somniosus microcephalus, assembly GCF_052327205.1. NCBI lineage: Eukaryota > Metazoa > Chordata > Chondrichthyes > Squaliformes > Somniosidae > Somniosus > Somniosus microcephalus. The sequence goes on from NC_141000.1 coordinate 82,697,024, forward strand.
CAGTCATGGTCACCCTGCAGCCATGTTTCTGTAATGGCCACAAGATCATACCCATATGTCATTATTTGTGCCGTTAACTCATTCATTTTGTTACGAATGCTACGTGCATTCAGATAAAGAACTTTCAAATATGTTTTGTAACACTTAGTTCCTGTTTTTTCCCTTTTTAGTACTTTACTTTTTACTCCATACCTTCTGTCCCTTCCTGACACATTCTGTTTTTTAATTCCCCCACTGCTACCTAAGTCTATGACCTTCTCTGTTGTCATTTCTATGATTTGCTCTCTAGAAACCTCCCCCCCACTAATTAGTTTAAAGCCCTCTCTACAGCCCTAGTTATATGATTCGCCAGGACTCTAGTCCCAGCACTGGCCAAGTGGAGTCCGTCCCAACAGAACAGCTCCCTCCTGTCCCAGTACTGGTGCCAGTGTCCCAAGAAGCAAAACCCATTTCTCCCACACCAGTCTTTGAGCCACGCATTTAACTCTTTAATTTTATTTATCCTAGCCAAATTCGCTCGTGGCTCAGGTAATAACCCAGAGATTATTACCCTTGAGGTTCTGTTTTTTAATTTGACCACTAGCTGCTCATACTCCTTTAACAGAACCGTCTTCCTTGTCCTATCTACGTCGTTTGTACCAACATGGACCACGACAACTGGATCCTCCCCCTCCCACTGCAAGTTTCTTTCCAGCCCAGAAGAGATGTCCTTAACCCTGGCACCAGGCAGGCAACACAGCCTTCGGGACTCCCGCTCTTGACTGCAGAGAACCCTATCTATCCCCCTAATGATACTATCCCCTACCACTACAACATTTCTTTTTACTCCCTCCACTTGAATGGCCCCCTGTACCACGGTGCTGTGGCCAGGTTGCTCATCCTCCCTGCAGTCCCCGCTCCCGCCCTCACAGGGAGTAAGAACCTCGATCCTGCTGGACAAGAACAAGGGCTGCGTCTCCTTCAACACTACATCCTGGATCCCTGTACCTTCCTCACTCGTAGTCACACCGTCCTGTCCCTGACCACGGACTACATCTGCAGTAATTAACTTCATAGGTGTGACCATCTCCTGAAACATAGAGTCCAGGAACTTCTCCCCCTCCCTGATGTGTCGCAGTGTCCGAAGCTCGGTCTCAAGCTCCATAACATGGAACTTGAGTTCCTCTAGCAGCAAACACTTGTCGCAGATGTAATCACCGTTAGCCTCAATGGGGTTCAACGGCTCCCACATCTCGCAACAGTAACACATCACCTGCTCCATTCTATATAATTAATTTAATTTCTTATTATTAGTTATGAAGACCCTGCCCGGATATATATGATAATATCACACCACTATTCAATAGGACTTACCAACTTAAAGGTATGAAAGAGAAGAGAAGGAAGAAAACCAACCAACCAGCTGATCACCAACCTCCTCCTTGAATACTGTCTGTGGAGCCTGTTTGGTTGACTCGTCTCGCTGCTCCGCCTCCGCAGTGATGTCTAAGCCTGGGAGTGGGGAACAAAACAGAGCAAAAAAAAACACGCCCTCACCTCCCACTTATCCGAACTCTCCCACTTAGCAAAACTCCAACAGCACTCAATGCACTCCGTGCACCGCACCAGCCCCTCCCCTTTTATACCCGGATTCTACTTCCTGTTTAAACTGCCCAAGAGTTTAAAAAACCCTTAAAAAATTAAACTTACTTCAAATAATTGACTTCTTAACACACTAAAATTCACAAAATACACTTAAATGATTTTTCTCCCACTTAGCAAAACTCCAACAGCACTCAATGCACAAAGCACTCCGTGCACCGCACCAGCCCCTCCCCTTTTATACCCGGATTCTACTTCCTGTTTAAACTGCCCAAGAGTTTAAAAAACCCTTAAAAAATTAAACTTACTTCAAATAATTGACTTCTTAACACACTAAAATTCACAAAATACACTTAAATGATTTTTCTCCCACTTAGCAAAACTCCAACAGCACTCAATGCACAAAGCACTCCGTGCACCGCACCAGCCCCTCCCCTTTTATACCCGGATTCTACTTCCTGTTTAAACTGCCCAAGAGTTTAAAAAACCCTTAAAAAATTAAACTTACTTCAAATAATTGACTTCTTAACACACTAAAATTCACAAAATACACTTAAATGATTTTTCTCCCACTTAGCAAAACTCCAACAGCACTCAATGCACAAAGCACTGGAGACTGCGCAGCCTCACTGTCTGCAACAGTTGATACTGGTGCAGAATTATGGAAAGTCTGCTCTTAGTCACATTGTGTCCTTAAAAGTTCTTGCCGTACCTTCACATGGGCAACTTTAACCCAGGGATTTATAACAATGAGAATACAGTGTCTAAGTTAAAGATTGATAACCATACTTAGCGTACATAACATTTCCAGTGGGTATTACATTTACAAGGATGTTGCCGGGAGTAGAGAATCTTAGCTATGAGGAAAGACTGGATAGGCTGGGTCTGTTAACATAGAAACATAGAAATATAGAAGATAGAAGCAGGAGTAGGCCATTCGGCCCCTCGAGCCTGTTCTGCCATTTAATGAGATCATGGCTGATCATCCAAATTCAGTACTCTGTCCCTGCTTTCTCCCCATATCCCTTGATCCCTTTAGCCTTAAGAAATAGATCTAACTCCTTCTTGAATATATTTAATGAATTGGCCTCAACTGACTTCTGTGGTAGAGAATTCCACAGGTTCACCACTCTCTGGGTGAAGAAATTCATCCTCATCTGAGTCCTAAATGGCTTACCCCTTATCCTTAGACTGTGACCCCTGGTTCTGGACTCCCCCGCCATCAGGAACATCCTTCCTGCATTTAGTCTGTCTAGTCCTGTCAGAATTTTATAAGTTTCAATGAGATCCCCTCTCATTCTTCTAAACTCTAGTGAATATAAGCCTAATCGACCCAATCTCTCTTCATACATCATTCCTGCCATCCCAGGTATCAGTCTGGTGGATCTTCGCTGCACTCCCTCCATGGCAAGAACATCCTTCCTCAGATAAGGCAACCAAAACTGCATACAATACTCAAGGTGTGGTCTCACCAAGGCCCTGTACAACTGCAGCAAGACATCCTTGCTCCTGTACTCGAATCCTCTCACTATGAAGGCCAACATACCATTTGCCTTCTTAACCACCTGCTGCACCTGCATGCTTACCTTCAGTGACTGGTGCACAAGGACACCCAGGTCTCATTGCACTTCCCCTTCTCCCAATCTATTTCCGTTCAGATAATAATCTGTCTTCCTGTTTTTGCCACCAAAGTGGATAACCTCGCATTTATCCACATTATACTACATCTGCCATGCATCTGCCCAATCACCCAACCTGTCCAAATCATACTGGAGTTTCTCTGCATCCTCCTCACAGCACACATGCCCACCCAGCTTTGTGTCGTCTGCAAACTTCAGGGTCTGGAACTCATTGCCTGAAAGGGTGGTAGAGGCAGGAATCCTAACCACATTTAAAAAGTACTTGGATGTGCACTTGGGATGCTTTAATCTGCAGGGCTACGGACCAAGAGCTGGGAAGTGGGATTAGGCTGGATAGTTCTTTGTTGGCCGGTGCAGACACAATGGGCCAAAATGGCCTCCTTCCGTGCTGTAACTTTCTATGATTCTATGAAACCCGGCCGGCCATTGTAAAACCTGCAAAGCAGGTTAAATAAGAGGCTGCCAGCCTCATCAACATATTTAAAATGCCAACCTGCCTCCTGGGAGCTGGCTTGCTGCCCGCCCCTTGTCCCGCCTACATAATACCTGGAAGTCCCGATTTAACCGCCTACCTGCACCCAATCCCACGTGCTCACCTATGTTAAGAATCCCCCCAGAGAGACAGTTAGATAGAAAGGAATGAATCCGGAGAATGAGTAAAAGGTGTTTGAGATGATATAACCAAGAAAATTTTACAAAAGCTCAAAAGAGAGTTGGCAAGGAACCAAGGAGTGACAAAGAGCCAAGACTCCTGCAGCTTTTACTGTCTTCTTCCTAATCTATTGACCTAGACCAACTCCTCTTGCACCATCCTGATCAACTATTATGTCATCAGCACACTTAGTTTAATATTGGATGATGTTGTGTATGTACCTTTAAGAGAGAACTGTTTTACAGCTCCTGTATACTGTAGTACCGGCAGTGACCACACCTGTATATAAAGCCGGAGCAGGCTTCTGTACTTCAGTCTTGAGACTACTCTACTCCAGTAAATACCTGTTGATTGTTAAGTTACAGCATCCGTGTAGTTCTTGGGGAAACATCCTATTTAAAGAATCACGGATCTAACAGTGGCGACGAGTGTCGATTCGAATCTACCTGCAACTCTGCATTTCCCTTCGAGGATTTGCTCCGGGAGGGCGGTGGAAGAAAGTCGAGGCCAGAAACACGGGCGTCGACCATGAGCAACCGCCCAGTCGTCCGGCAGAGAGTGAACATCGCAGGGGAGGCTGTGGAGAGCCGGGCTTGGTTCCCCAGCCACGACGATCAGCAAGAGACTGACGACAGGTACAGCGCAGACCCTTTCCAGCGGCGGCTGGAGCTGACCGACGGCAGAGAAAAAGCCGAGCAGCGTCGACGGGGTAAGATAGAGGGTGAAGCGCACAGGGCGCAGCCGGGGGTTGAAAACCGAGCGGCGTCGAGGAAAAACAAAATGGAGAGAGAGAGGGTAAAGCAGCAGCCGGGTTCAGGACCGAGCGGCGGAAACGGGAAAGGCGCACAGAAAAAAAAACACGCAGAGCACAGCCAGGGCTCAAGGGCTGAACAGTGTCTGCGGGGAGAAGAAGGGAGGGCGCGGGAGACGCCATTGAGCCGCGGAGAAAGAGGAAGAGCGCGGGAGACACCATTTTTAGAAGCCACAGCGGAGAAGAAGGGCGAGCGCGGGAAGAAAGGAAAGCGCAGGAGACGCCATTTTGTGCCAGCGGAGAAGAAGGGAAAGTGCGGGAGATGCCATTTTTGACAGTTAAATCACACCCAGGGATGCCGAAGAGTGGCAGTATCTCTACGTTCGACAATGAAGTCGAAGATTGGGCGACATATGTGGAACGTATTGAGGTGTACTGCAGGGTGAATGAAGTGCCAGATGCTAGGAAAGCACTGGTTTTGTTAATTCCATGGGTGCAAAAACTTATGGGTTACTGCGAAACCTAATAACCCCAGAGAAGCCTGTGAACAAGAATTTCGAAAGCATAGTAGAAATCCTACAGGACCACTTAAACCCCACACTGCTGCTGATAGCAGAACGATTTAAGTTCCATAAAAGGAACCAACACAAAGACGAAAGCAATGCTGAGTACTTAACGGAACTGCGCAAGCTATCGAAACACTGCCAGTTTGGAATGGGACTAGCAGATACGTTAAGGGACAAGTTTGTGTGTGGGCTTCAAAGTGAAGGAACCCAGAAACGGCTTCTATCAGAAAAGGATCTTACGTTGGACAAGGCTTTCAGTATGCCAGTATCACACGAAGCAGCCGCAAGGGGCGCTGCAGAGATACAACGGAGACCGCAAGAATATGGCACCAATGAAATGTCCTATGGAACAGGGAAGTGTTATCGCTGCGGCAGAACAACACACAACCAGAAGGATTGTTGGTTCAAGGACCAAGTGTGCAGACAGTGTGGAAAAGCAGGACACATAGCAAGAGTCTGCAGGTCTGGGAAGAAAACCAACAGCAAGAAATCTCCACAGGAGAAGTACAAAAAGGTACACAAGGTGATGGACAGTAGTTCAGACGAACAGAAAAGTGACACAGACTCCGGAAGCAAGGAGCTGGGTTGTCTGAAACTACATAAGGTAACCAAAATGGAGGATCACCAGACTATCTGGATTACACTCAAGATAGACGGAGTCCAAGTGAAAATGGAATTGGACACAGGATCAGCCCTAACAGTCATAAACCAAAGGGACTACAAGCGGCTATTTTCACATATACCCTTGAAAGCTACAGAGATTGTCTTGAAGACGTACACGGGGCAAAAAGTCTCCCCCAAAAGAAAAATTAGGGTAAAAGTGATATACAAAGGCCAGGAAATACCTAAAATGGACTTATATGTATTGCCAGATGGAGGACCACCACTGCTAGGACATGAATGGATCCGGAAGATACAATTAGATTGGCATTCCATACAGGCACTGAAGGTTGAGGCCAAAAAGGATGACGACATCACACCTGGACGACTGTCAAAAATGCTAACTGACGCAAAAGAAGTGTTCCAGGAGGGACTCGGAACACTAAAAGGCATAACAGCAACGATTAAAATAGAGGAAAATGCAAGCCCAAAGTTTCTTAAGGCTAGACCAGTGCCTTATGTGATCAGACCAGCCGTCGAAGCAGAGCTGGAAGGGTTGGAACGTTCAGGAGTACTGTCCAAAGTAGACTGGAGTGAGTGGGCTACACCCATCGTTCCTGTAATGAAGAGGTCGTTGAGTAATACGCCTGGGGAACCAAAGAAGGTCCACATCTGTGGGGATTTTAAGGTGACAGTGAACCCAGTCCTTCACACGGTACAATATCCGCTTCCATGAATTGAGGATATTTTTGCCTCGCTATCTGGAGGTAAACGCTTCACCAAAATTGATCTAGCCCAGGCGTACTTGCAAATGGAGGTAGAAGAAGCCTCAAAACAATACCTCACGATCAACACTCATAAAGGTCTCTATCAATACAACCGGCTGGTGTTCGGGGCAGCATCAGCTCCGGCTATTTGGCAAAGGGCGATGGATCAAGTCCTGCAAGGGATTCCAGGGACCCAGTGTTATTTGGACGACATCCTGGTCACGGGCGAAAATGACAGTGATCACCTTGCCAACTTGGAGAAGGTGCTCACCAGATTAAAGGAATATGGGCTACGAGCTAATCGCCACAAGTGCGAGTTTTTCCAGAAGCAGATCTCGTATTGTGGCCACGTCATCGATGAAGAGGGGTTACATAAGTCCCCTGAAAAGATTGAGGCAGTAGTCAAGGCTCCAGCACCGGAAAATGTGTCACAACTGAGGTCGTTCCTCGGGCTGGCAAACTACTACCATAAGTTCTTACCAAATTTGTCCACGGTATTACACCCACTGAACATCCTACTGCAAACAGGGGTGCCATGGAAGTGGAATGACGAACGTAGACGAGCTTTCCAGAAGTGTAAAGAATTGATCACATCGAAAGAGGTGTTGGCCCATTTCAACCCAGCACTACCAATTCGTTTGGCATGTGATGCATCACCCTATGGTATTGGAGCGGTGCTGTCGCACAAATTCCCAGACGGGTTGGAGAGGCCAGTAGCCTTTACGTCTTGGTCACTAACCTCAGCTGAGTGCAACTACGCCCAGATTGACAGGGAGGCCCTCAGCCTAGTATGGGGAGTAATAAAATTCAACCACTATCTGCATGGGCAGAAGTTCACCTTGCTGACTGACCACCAACCACTTGTCTCCATCTTTAATCCTAAGAAGGGCGTTCCAGTGATGACTGCACAACGGTTACAAAGATGGTCCCTGTTTCTAGGGGCGAATCAATATGAAATAGAATATAAAGGCACGAAACAGCATGGAAACGCTGATGGGCTATCACGCCTGCCACTGCCTACTGTGGAGGAAGCACCAGCAGTGGACCCTATCGAGATATTTTATTCGTCAATAATTGAACGATTGCCAGTAACGAACGCGGATATAGAGAAGGAGACCCGCAATGATCCGGCACTGTCTCGGGTATAGAATTTGACAGTGAGGGGATGGCCAACACATGGCGACTCACTGTTGCCAGCATTCTCATCCAGAAGAGAACAGCTGTCAGTATGCCAGGGGACAGTGATGTGTGGATCCCGAGTGGTGATTCCACCCAAGTTAAGGGAGAGAGTGCTCAATGAGCTTCATGAAGGTCATCTGGGAGGGGTGAAAATGAAAAGCCTTGCTAGGGCTTATGTGTGGTGGCCGGGGATCGATCAACAAATCGAGGACCTAACCAAGAGCTGCTCAGGATGCCAGAAGGTCCAAAATGCACCACCACATGCCCCTCTACACCCATGGGAGTGGCCCTCCTCTCCATGGCAACGGGTGCATATTGATTTTGCTGGCCCATTCATGGACTCAATGTTCTTAATAGCAGTGGATGCTCACTCGAAATGACCTGAGGTGATAAAAATGTCCTCAACCACTACAGAGAAAACGATTGCAGTCCTACGGACCATATTTGCCAGTAACGGCTTGCCAGAGCAGATTTGCTCTGATAATGGACCACAGTTTGTGTCCGAAGAGTTTCGAAAATTTATGAGAAGGAATGGGGTAAGGCATTACACATCCGCTACGTATCATCCAGCCACAAATGGATTGGCTGAAAGGTTCGTACAAACCTTTAAAAAGGCGATAAAGGCCATGTGCGACGATGAAATTCCACTACAGCATAAGGTGGACAATTTCCTATTAGCCTACAGAAATGCGACACATGCAGTTACCAACCAGACCCCGGCCATGATGTTCTTTAACCGAAGGTTGAGATCTTGTCTGGATTTGCTCAGACCCAATGTGCGAAGAAATGTTGAGGATAAACAATTCCAGCACATCAACGAGAAGCCGACAAGGAGCTTCAATGTAGGACAACCAGTCTTGGCCCGTGACTACCGAACAGAGAAATGGCCACCCGGAACGATATGCACAAGGCAGGGGCCATTAATGTACACAGTGGATGTCGGGGAGAACATTGTGAGACGCCATGTCGATCAGATCTTAGCGTCACAGGAACGAGTCAACCCCATGTCTCGAGTACCTGGGGATGAACCCGACATACCAGTAGCATCTACCTCCAAACCAGTAGCAGTGGAAACCGATGAACTAACCGACGAAAAAGGGCCAGAATCACCTCCGCACCAAGAACAAGAACCTCAGGAAAGGCGCTATCCCGAAAGGATCAGGAAGCCGCCCCAAAGACTGAATCTGTAAATGGACTATTTTCAGTTAATGTTGCATGTTAAAAATGTTAATTGTTAAATGAATGTTATGGTACTGTTGATCTAAAAGGGGAGGAATTGTTGTGTATGTAACTTTAAGAGAGAACTGTTTTACAGCTCCTGTATACTGTAGTACCGGCAGTGACCACACCTGTATATAAAGCCGGAGCAGGCTTCTGTACTTCAGTCTTGAGACTACTCTACTCCAGTAAACACCTGTTGATTGTTAAGTTACAGCATCCGTGTAGTTCTTGGGGAAACATCCTATTTAAAGAATCATGGATCTAACAGATGACATAATATTTTGTCGACAATTTGTTTCACAGTATTAAAGTATTAGCATATAATTGGCAAAGAAAAGAAGTATTAAAGGGGTAAGCAATAGGTAATAATATTAAAGGCACTTGGGGAGCATTTAATGGATTTAACAGAGCAGCTCTTCTCTGCATTCCTGACAAACAGCATCAGTCCCTGAAACATCTCGCCCTCACATGGCCATGATGTCAGACGGTATTTCATGGGCAAATGCTGGTGATGACATGGACAATTTACAGCATGACTTCCCCCTAACTCGAGACATGGTGTTATGATTATTCACGGTCCGTCCAGGCTCAGCATTCCTGAAGGAGAATCTTTTATGACAAATTTTATAGGGTATAGCCTCCTCCTGTAAGTCAGTAATAAAACAGTGGAGATTTTCATAGTTAGGGACAGAACTATGAAGACAGTAGCCTTTGCAGTAACCTACACCAGCTATTAGCTCATATAGCACAAGGCTGAAATAAAAAGAAGATATGGAGTTAGAGGAGCCTTCTTAACATGAAATGTTGTCAGGAATTTCTTGGTAAGATATACCTTGTGATATACAAATGGCAGATTTTCACATTAGAAACCAGCTTGGAAGAGGTTTGTGGTACACTTATTTTTGTTCAGTACTATTTATGCAACCATTTAATTACCTCCCCATCACCCGCCCCCCACCCCCCCCCCCGTGCCGCCACACTCCAACGTAAACTCCAATATGGAAGGTCATTATGTACAGAAATCTGTAGTTTTCAAGCAAGAAATTTCTGACATGAATGCATCTTAAATATAGAGTTATTCATGAGCCCCTAAAACTGCAGGGCAGTGCATCTCAGCCTAAAGTGCCTGCCCAGGTCCTCTGCCACTAACCCTGTCACAGTTTGCTTACCATCGGAAAGCACCTGTGCCTCTAGTGGTGAATCGGGGATGTCTACTTTAGCAGCAGGACGAAAAAGACATGGCAAAGGTGGTCCAGCCAGAGGAAGAGTATTGCCCCCCTTCTCCAGAAAGAAGTTATAGATGCCCCCACAGCCCCCATTGTAAGGGGTCGCTTTAAAATTTTTATTAAGAAACTTGCTGGCAGGTCTTCAGGGATCTAGGCTGGTTGGGAGGTCTCGGTGAGCCCCATAAGAGTCAGTGGTCGGGGAGGTACACCAGGTCTGACCAGGCATGCCTCAGCCGACCATACACCAAATCCCTGTGAAGACCCAGGGCATGGGAATGCCGCCCAACTTATAGACTCCCTAATAACAACTGAAAATGCTGGAAAAACTCAGCAGGCCAGGCAACATCCGTGGAGAGAAATTAGAGTCAATGTTTCGGTTCAAAACCCTTTATCAAGACAAAACCCTGAGTTTTTCCAGCATTTTCTGTTGTTATTTTGCATTTCCAGCATCTGCAGTATTTTGCTATCGTTAAAGACTCCCTACCCCTGGCACCCCCTTTTAATGATGGCCTTGTTTAGGGAAGATGGCACTGCCCAATCCAATTATTATTTTCTAAGTGCCCTGTTACCATGTCCTTGCCACAAGGCCACTGGATTCTTTGGGACGAGGTCCAAACCTGGTATATTTGGGTCCTACCCTATTTTCCAGCCATTCCAGCAGATGGGTACCTTATTCATACTTAGCAGTGCACCCCAGCAAATGTAACCCCGCTATTTAAGAAAGGAGGGAGAGAGAAAAAGGGAACTACAGTCCAGTTAGCCTGACATCAATAGTAGGGAAAATGCTTAAGGACATGGTAACAGGGCACTTAGAAAATAATAATTGGATTGGGCAGAGTGAACATGGATTTATGAAAGGGAAATCGTGTTTGACAAATCTGTTAGAGTTTTTTGAGGTTGTAACTAGTAGAATAGATAAGGGGGAACCAGTGGATGTGCTGTATTTGGATTTTCTGAAGGCATTCGATAAGGTGCCACACAAGAGGTTATTATACAAAATTAGGGCTCACGGGATTGGGGGTAATATACTAGCATGCATTGAGGATTGGTTAATGGACAGAAAACAGAGTATAGGAATAAACTGGTCATTTTCGGCTTGACAGGCTGTAACTAGTGGGGTACTGCAAGGATCAGTGCTTGGGCCTCAGCTATTCACAATCTACATCAATGATTTGGATGAGGGGACCAAATGTAATATATCCAAGTTTGCTGATGATACAAAGCTGGGTGGGAATGTAAGTTGTGAAGAGGATGCAAGGACGCTTCAAGGGGATATAGACAGGCTAAGTGAGTGGGCAAGAACATGGCAAATGGAATATAACGTGGAGAACTGTGAAGTTATTCACTTTGGTAGGAAAAATAGAAAAGCAGAGCATTTTTTAAATGGTGAGAGAGTGGGAAATGTTGGTGTTCAGAGGGACCTAGGTGTCCTTGTACACAAATCACTGAAAGCTAACATGCAGGTACAGCAAGCAATTAAGAAAGCAAATGGTATATTGGCCTTTATTACAAGAGGATTTGAGTATAAAAGTAAAGACGTCTTACTGCAATTATATAGGGCCCTGGTAAGACTACACCTGGAGTAATGTATACAGTTTTGATCTCCTTACCTAAGGAAGGATATACTTGCCATAGAGGGAGTGCAATGAAGTGTAGCAGTCAGCGCAGACTCCATGGATTTTTAGATTATGAACATATACCCTTATTAAAAACTGGACAGGCTGTTTGGGGGGGGGGAGCAGTGAAAAACCACTCAAGCTGAAGGTGTCTCATGTAACCAGGTTGCATTCGTATGGAAACGAATTGTCCTTGGGAACAATGGCCTGAGACGCCCATTCCCAAGTCTTGAATAACAAGGCTGGCGACTCATTGTTTCTGGAGAAGATGAGCTCATTAAGTCAGTCGGCTGGGAGATCGAAATGAGCTAAACCATCCAAACCTGGAAGGAAGCCTGGAAAACATTTCCCTGAGGCCATGTGTCAATTAAAACCACAGACAGCGGTCTGTGTATTGGAGGGGTATATCAGAGAGCAGTTTGGATAGCTCTCTCTCTCTCTCCTGTTCTCCACACAACGGAACATCAAGAGGAGCTGAGCCTTGCTCTTCCAACCGAGACGGACTTCGATTAAGGCTGCTACTCGCATGCCGCAAGGCCGGTACGGAACCAGGTAGCCGAGACGTACAGGAGGAAGCTGCAAGCAAGATCAAAGGGCAATCTAGGTGAGTATTGCCAAGCCTACACACCCACAAGATCACTTAGCTGTGTGAGGGGGTGCCTGTATGTTCCTACCAAACCAGAGGGGGTTTAGTGTTGGAAGGGTCCTGTGATAGTTTAGTTCACAGGAGGGTGTTTTTAGGCCGTGGTAAGTCAGCATGGCAGGGGCTTGTTGGACAAGTCAAGGTTGTACTGTTTTAAACTGTACTGTTGTGTTCACACTGCTCATACTGTATGCGAGTGGAGTGGTTTTTGTCAACCTTAATAAACACTGTACGGGTGAGCCCGAAAACACTGTCCGTGTTCAAATCTGTCCTCAGTAATCCCTATTGCCCAGAACTTGTAGTAAGGGGGTTTGCGTGCTCACTACGGGTGGGCCGAAACCACTTACAATAATTGCCGATTGCGGCAGGGGCCATAGGAAATTGGCCACCGCAGAAACCGGTTACAGAAGGTTCACCAGGCTGGTTCCTGGGATGGGGGGATTGTCCTATGAGGAGAGATTGAGTAGACTAGGCCTATATTCTCTAGAGTTTAGAAGAATGAGAGGTGATCTCATTGAAACATACAAAATTCTTACAGGGCTTGACAGGGTAGATGCAGGGAGGATATTTCCCCTGGCTGGGGAGTCTAGAACTAGAAAAGAGCATAGAATGCTGGGAAATATAGTTTGAATTTGAACTTGTTTTAGGTTTCAAAATATATAATCCAAAGTTAACTGAAGAGGAACAAGTTTATTAAGGTTTAAAATAACTTTACAAACAATAGCATGATATTTCAGGGGATTGACTGCCTTATTCATTTAGATTTGATGGTTGTCAGCTGGGATTTTGGTTTGGACAGTGCGCCTGTTTTTTTGTTACAGTCTACTCCAAATAAACTAAAGTCATTTTTTGTGCTAAAAATAATTGAATCATCAGACAATTTGAATGAAGATGAGTAGGCTGAATTAATGTCTTCCTCTTAGGAGGTTCAATTGTAAATGCGAAACTGGTCTGTATAAAACAATACCTACAGCTACATTCACTTCAAGATTGACTGATTTTTCCTGTATGGATCTAACTGTGTCAATCTAAATAATTGTGCCTAATTCATTGTTAGATTCTGATTATTAAAGGAATGCTTCACAATGGCCATACTGAAACTGATGTTCAGGGAATGTCTAGAAATGGTACTACTATATCATTACTCTCCCTATATGTAATGCTACCTGTCAGGGGTCATTTCCAGGCCCAGATTGTTTGTTCTGATCTCCATGTCTCCTCTCCAAGAGCAGAGAAGCACCAACAGGAGTGCTTATGTCTCCTTTAGATACAAAGTAAACAATGCCCAATGGGATGAAGATTGCTGCCAAGATAAATGCTGTAGGTCACAGAAAGGCATTGAAGCAGTAAGAGAGCACAGCTCAGAATGATCAGAGAAGTTGTATTCCCAAATTAGTTAGCTTGGCAAGTTAATCAGGTGGAAGGGTAAATCTAGTCCAATTATCAATGCAGTTTCCTTTCTCTCTGGAAAAACAACTCATGGCATCTCAAGTGTAAATCATTTTATTTATTAGAGTTCTGTCCTGCTTCTATGATGTTGCCTTCTTTATGATTTAAAATATATATATTCTATTCAATGCTTTCCTTTTTGCTGTATCGTTCAATATAATATATTCCTCTCCAACTGACATCATCCTAGAATGCTGTATTACAATTGCTGAATCAATTTGGAAAGTTATCAGATAAATTGGAATAATCTGACATCATTCCTTTATCTAGGTCCTGTGATTCCCAATTATTGCGCTTAATGTGTAGCTTAAGGATGGCATACAGTACTGAGAGCTTGTTAACATTATACCCTTTAATACCAATGTGCTTAGTCAAGTTTAGGCTGTCCACAAATGGCTCTTCTTGCCATTTCTCTTTGGCGGGATACAGACGATGTAAAAATTAACATGCCACCCCCCAACAATCATGTTGGCTGGATTTTCATTGAGGAGGCGTGTAGAAGGCGGGACTACAACTTTCGGGGTTGTAGTCCCGCCTCCATCGAGTTCTAGCCAACCCACGCGAGCCCAGTGGGCTCAGCAGGCCAATTAAGGGCCACCCGGCAACAGGTGACGTCACAGATTGAAATTTCATCTGTCAAGACCTTTTGACAGATGATATATCAGCGTTTCACAGCTGTTTGAAGCTGTCAAACACTGACAATCTGTACTCTAAGTTAATTCCTTCCTGTCAGGATGATTTAGAGATCTCCCCAGAACAGAAAGCTGAATGCTGCAATTTTTGACAGCTCGCAGCCATTCTGCTTTCTGTGCCGGTGAGATGAGTGACTCCCAAGACCTGAAGGAAGAAAGGCTGTAAAGGTAAGTACATGTAAGTAGAACTTCTTTAAACAATTTACACACACCAAACACACTTACCTTTGCACTCATGCACCGATCACTCACCTCAACACCAGACATCTCGACCCCTCCAAGCCCTTCATCCCGACGGGCCGCCTCCTCTAACTTGGCGTGGTTTGGAGCCGTCATGAATCCCACACTTCAGCATTAAAATTAGGGATTAGGCTAAAAACTGCCTGTTAACTACCTGTTAACAGGCAGTTAATTGGCACTAATCCCCTTCCCGCCTCGGGGAGGCAGGTCCCAGTGCGGGGCGGGTACCCGCCTCCTTTGAAACTGGCATGGAGGCGGGTTGGGGGCGGGATGGTGTCCGGACCCCCGATTTCGGGATTTTAACCCCCCACACGCCTCCAATCCCGCCTCCACGGCCCAATGAAAATCTTGCCCGTTATGTTTCATCACTTCTGGTTCCTGTCAACTTTTTCATAAAAATAAAAAAATAACTTCTTATGGGATGGGAAGAACTATGGGTACCATTTTAGAAACACCCTACTGGAAACCTTCAGGGTTTTAACATTTTAGAAACTCACTGCCGGGGACCATCAGGCGTTTTTACCTCTCAACTTCACCTTCTCAGTTAGAAAAGTCCCCTTTTTATGAATGGGAACCAGGGCTTTACACAGAAAAAAGGAAATTGGCAGGGTTTAACACTCCCAAAACCGGCCCATTAATTATTTTAAACAATGCGTTGGACTGAAGCAGATTCATTGCTTTATATATTTTCAGGTGGAAGCCTCAGTAATAAAAATAATGGGGCAGTGGGAAACTCCAAAGCAAGGTTACTCACACCTGGATTATTTCCTGAAAAATAATAAAAATGGATTCATAGAAATTTGTAGATAATTACTTCAGATGTGTATCCAATTCAGCCAAAGGTATGTGGGATGTAAATACAAGATCAGCGTTTAGCAACAAGCGATGGTAACACATCTGTTCCAATTTTAGAAGGGCCACGTGGAATGCTCGCCTCTGCTTCATCCAGCTAAAGATCTTCAACAGGTTTTACATCACTCCCAGCAGATTTCAAAAAATGGATATCAGACCACCATAGAAAGTTGGCGATATTATGAGGCTGAAGGAACTTTATTGCACATGTAATGTGGCTGTGTTGAGGGCCAAGGATTTTTTGGAACAAGGTATTAGGTTTTTTCCCAATATATCAAAGATTTATATGCCTTTCATCCCTGGTGTATGTGTACTGGGGAAATCTGGCGTTCTTGTGCAAGCCTGACCATATGAGCAGAATGGTTTTGTTGGACCTGCTGGTCACCCGTAAATGTATATTTTGCTTGTCAAAGAAACAAAACCTTATCGCACTGGGGAGCAAGCTAGCTGAAATTGCAGAAGTTTATGTGTTGAAAAGTAGAACTTCCAAAATTAAAAGTAAGGTTAAATGACCCAATAAAGGAGGAACTGATTTACATTAATTTGGCCTCACTGAAAAACAGATTACGTTTAAAACAAAGCTCACATTTTTGTGACCTTTAAAGGGGTTAGATGGAGTGAAGAAGGCTACTGTACAGCCGGCAGATGCTTCTCGATATCGGGGCCGATTGTGTGCGGCTCACACTCGGCGCTGTCGATCTGCCTCCCGACATCGCCCGATCCCCGGGACCAGCGTGGCGTCCTTCCCCAGCCGGAAGTCGGCACAGACCGCGCAGAGAGCGCAAACAGAAGCGGGGCAAGAGGGCCGGAATCCACAACAGGCTGAAGAGGGCCCCACACAAACCCTCCCTCCCAAGTATTTTCCTGGCCAACGTTAGGTCACTGGAAAATAAAATGGATGAGATCAAACTTGATCTCTCCTCGCAGAAAAGGACAAAGGAATGCTGCGCCATGATCTTCACAGAGACCTGGTTGAACAACGGCATCCCTGACACCACCATTCAGCTAGAAGGACGCACGGTCTTCCGCGCCGACAGAACTGCAGAGCAAGGGAGGCGGTTTGTGCATTTACACTAACAATGCCTGGTGCACTAACACGGACATAATCGATAGGTCCTGCTCGGCTGATTTGGAATTCCTCATGGTAAGGTGCAGACCCTTCTACCTGCCTCGGGAATTCACGGCTGTTATCATCACTGCGGCCTACATCCCACCACATGCTAATGCCAAACTAGCACTGAAGGACCTCTACAGGGCCATCTGCGAACAACAAACTGCGCACCCAGACGGAGCTTTTATCGTCGCGGGGGACTTCAATCACATAAACCTAAAATCTGTACTCCTGAAATTCCACCAGAATGTTTCCTGCCCCACAAGAGGGGAGAACACACTGGATCAAGTCTACACGAGCATTGTAGATGCTTATAAGGCCATTCCCTGCCCCCACCTTGGGAAGTCTGACCATCTCTCCCTGTTTCTAGCCCCGGCATACAAACCGCTCATCAAAAGAGTGAAAACATCAGTAAGATCAGTGAAAGTGTGGCCAGAGGGGGCAGTCTCAGAGCTTCAGGATTGCTTCGAACACACTGATTGGAGCATGTTTGCCCATACTGACATCGAGGAATACGCATCCACAGTGCTTTTCTACATCAACAGTTGCGTCGAGGTCGTCACGACCCATAAAAATATCAGGACATACCCCAACCAGAAACCCTGGATGAACGGGGAGGTCCGCTCGCTGTTGAAAGCACGCGATGTAGCATTTAAATCTGGCGACGCGGCGGCTTACAGTGCAGCTAGGACCAACCTAAAAAAGGGTATCAGGACTGCCAAAAGAAAACAGACACTGTGGATTGAGGATCATTTCCACAACAACTCGGACCCCCGGCGCATGTGGCAAGGCATCCAGTCCATCACTGACTACAAGAGTAAAAACACCAGCCCCCCGGTTAGCGATGCCTCCCTTCCGGAGGAGCTTAACAACTTCTACGCTCGCTTTCACAGGGACAACAGGGAGCCGGCTACCAAAGCCTTGCCACCCCCGGAAGACCAGGTGCTCACTCTGTCGACCTCCGACGTAAGGGGTGTTCTACGCGGAGTGAACACACGTAAGGCTGCTGGACCTGATAGCATCCCTGGACGGGTACTCAAGGAATGTGCTGATCAGCTGGCTGATGTCTTCACCGCCATCTTCAATCTGTCATTGGCCCAGGCAGTAGTCCCTACATGCTTCAAGACCGCCACCATTATTCCTGTGCCAAAGCAAACGGCTGTGACGTGTCTGAATGACTATTGACCTGTCGCACTCACACCCATCATAATGAAGTGTTTCGAGAGACTGGTCCTGGCTCACATCAAAGCCAGTGTTCCCGCCTCTCTTGACCAACACCAGTTTGCCTATCGTGCAAACAGATCAACGGAGGATGCAATCACAACTGCTCTACATTCTGCATTGAAACACTTAGACGGTAAAGAGACCTACATCAGAATACTGTTCATAGACTACAGCTCGGCATTCAACACTATCGTCCCCAACAAGCTGGCCACCAAACTCCACACTCTTGGCCTGAACACTTCCCTCTTCAACTGGACCCTGGACTTCCTAACTAACAGACCCCAGTCTGTCAAATTAGGTAACCACACCTCGCCCCCCCCGACCCTGAACACGGGGGCCCCACAAGGATGTGTGCTGAGCCCCCTCCTTTACTCCCTCTTCACCCACGACTGTGTGGCTGTTCATGGTTCCAACACCATCATCAAGTTTGCGGATGATACCACCGTGGTAGGCCAGATCACCAACAACAATGAGTCAGCCTACAGGGAGGAGGTCCAGCATCTCGTGAAGTGGTGCGCCAATAACAACCTGGCCCTTAACATCAAGAAAACCAAGGAAATCATTGTGGACTTCAGGAAGTCTAAAGGCGGAAGACACACCCCCATCCACATCCATGGGGCTGTGGTGGAAAGGGTGGACAGCTTTAAGTTCCTCGGAGTCCACATCATGGAAGACCTCTCCTGGTCTCTCAATACCTCCTCTTTGGTGAAGAAGGCCCAGCAGCGCCTATATTTCCTAAGGAGGCTGAAGGGATGTAACCTGTCACCCCTGATCCTCTCTAACTTTTATCGCTGCACAATAGAGAGCATCCTGATGAACTGTATCACAGTGTGGTATGGCAGCTGTAGCTCCTATGACCGGAAAGCCCTGCAGCGGGTAGTCAAAACTGCCCAACGCATTACCGGCACCCGGCTACCGACCATTGAGACCATCTACCTGAAACGCTGTTTACGGAGGTCACTGACCATCATCAAAACCCTACCCACCCCAGCCACAGTTTGTTCGCCCCCCTGCCATCTGGGAGATGCTACAGGTGCATTCGCACCCGAACGACCAGATTTAGGAACAGCTTCTTTCCCAGGGCTGTCACCCTACTGAACTCCACAAATAAACTCTAAAGCCTGCACATCTGCCAATGCACTTTATTATGTTTATGTTTATGTATTACAAGCCAAATGAATGTTGAATGTTAAATGTCTTAATCAAAATGTACACTCTCGGGAGCCGCAAGCTTACATTTCGTTGTACTGCACTTGTGCACTAACAATGACAATAAAGTTGATTATTATTATTATTATTATTTTATTTGAACAATAGCAAAATACTGTGGATGCTGGAAATCTGAAATAACAACAGAAAATGCTGGAAACACTCAGCAGGCCAGGCAGCATCCGTGGAGAGAGAAACAGAGTTAACGTTGGGCTCAATTTTACCTCAGGCGTCAGGCGGGCATTGAGGCATGTGGGGGGTTAAAATCGCAAAACCTGGGGGTCGGGGCCCCCCGCCTACTTCCAGACACCTAGCCATTTTAACCCAGGCGTGTCTGATGGTCCCGAATCAGTCCCGCCTGCAACAGGCGGGACTGGTCTTTAGGGCCCTTAAACAGCACTAATTGGCCTTTATAATCTCATTTTAACACGCCCTTGCCTGTTTAACCCTTTTCCCACATAAATCACGCCTGGTGGGGATCACGCCTGTGAAACCTGGCGTGAGCACTATTGGCTTGCTGACTATCAGCTGCAGGCCAACCATTAAAAAGGAGATTTGAGCAGTCTTCATTTGCAGGTAGCAGGACTTTGTTGTCTCAGGCCTGGGGCAACTTTTACCAGGTTTAACCACACCTGTGGAAGGTTGGAGCCTCACACACTTCTTCAGTGTGACCTCCTGCGAAACCCCTCTCACCACCCTCAACATTGCTTCCTCAACTGAGGCATCTACCAGAAGCATGTGAGGCCTTGTTTTCCTTCCCTTCTTGGCATTAGAGGACCTCCAGCACCAGGCACGGCAGCAGCAGAACCAGGAACAACAGCAGCAGCAGCAGCAGCAGCAGGAGCAGGAGCGACAGGCTGCTGCTCACCCACCTGAGGCAGCACTGGCCAGAAGGGGCCAGCGCATGGAAGCCCGTCAGTGCAAAAGATACCCCCAAACAGGGTGTGATAAATCCATTAAGTGGAACAAGCTCAAAGAGGCGATATCGTAGAATTAACACGAGTACTTTATTAACAACTGGGAAACACATACATCAGGCCTGCATCCTGGCATTCGACCTTTGCTGACCTTAACAGGAAGTAAAACCCCTGACCTTAGCAGCACCATTGGCTACAGCACCACCCGGTTGACAACCCCAACCATAACAACCCAGATCACTATATCCCTCCCCCCTTAAGATTTCAGTATGAATTTCTTAACAAACAACCATTCCTAAGGATCACATAAGAAGTCTCCATTCACCATGTTCCATACTTGACGAATCTAACAGGTCAGTATCAATCTCTCTAGTGGCTTACGAGTCCTTTGTGAACGTCTAACAGTAAAGTCCCTGCTTGTTTGTGGTGAAGCCACCAGCTGCTCCTGAGCAGTGCTCGGAGTATCTGACTCTGCAATGATGGTTCCCTCTTGACGAATGGGTTCCTGTGGAATTGTCGCTGTCCCTGGTGGTGTCACCACAGATGCACTTGAATAACTGGGGGCCAACCTGTCCTCAGCCATTGCATCTGGAACCTTCATTTCAATTTCCCCTTGTCTGGTAAATATCTGATCTACATGTCTGCGTACTACCCTACCATCTCCCAACATGACCTTGTATGAGACTGGACCGGTCATTGAGTCTATGAAACCAGGAATCCACTTAGGTCCATAACTGAAATTCCTGGCAAGGACCGCATCTCCTTCTCCAAAACTTCGGCTCCTTGTTCTTTTGTCATGGTTCTTTTTTTGTTTGTTTTGTCTGTTTTCCATTTTCCTTTTTAGGTCTGGGTGGACAAGGTCAAGAGTGGAGCGTAGTCTACGACCTAATAACATCTCAGCAGGAGAGAGTCCTGTGGTGGACTGAGGTGTTATTCTGTAGCTGAACAGAACCCGTGACACTTTGGCTGCTAAACTCCCTTCTGCACTTTTTTTCATCATCTCTTTAAATGTTTGTATGGCTCTCTCCATCAGTCCATTTGAGGACGGATGATATGGAGCCGAGGTCACCTGCACTATGCCATTTTTCCTCAAGAACTCTTTTGTCTCTGTACTCACAAAACAAGTGGCTTTGTCACTTACCACGATCTCCGGTAGCCCTTGATTACTGAAGCTCCGACGCAGGCAGTCTATAGTAGTAGTGGCGGAAGCAGAATTTACAGGCTAAACATCCATCCATTTGGAATGTGCATCAATGATTATGAGGAACATCTTCCCCATGAATGGACCCACATAATCTAAGTGCAATCTTCTCCATGGTTTATCCGGCCACTCCCAGGGGTGGAGAGGAGCCGCTGCTGGTGCCTTCCAGTGTTCCTGACAAGTGCTGCATGTCTTGACTAGATTTTCTATCTCCTCATCTAGCTTTGGCCACCACAAGTAACTCCTAGCCAAGGCTTTCATACGCGAGACCCCAGGATGACACTGATGTAGTTGCTCTAGGATAGACTGTCATGCTGGCTGTGGAATAATCACTCGTGCGCCCCACAACACGCAACCATCCTGCACACTCAGCTCTGTTTTCCTGACACTGTAGGGTGTGAAGTCAGCCCCTTCCGGATGCTGTGGCCATCCCCTCACCACATATTCTCGAACTCTAGACAGTACTGGATCTTTACCTGTCCATGTTCTTACTTGCTCTGCAGTCACAAGTGCCGTGTCAGTGTCCTCCAACATTATTACTCTGTCCTCTGGAGCTGCACGGATAGGTGTGCCTGGCAGTGGAAGACGGCTCAAGGCATCTGCGTTCCCATGGTACTTGCCCGCCTTGTAGACGATGACATACTCATATGCCCTCAACGTCACGGCCCACCTCTGGATCCGGGGTGACACCATCTGTGGAACTGCTTTCGTTTCATTGAAAAGAGAGATAAGAGGTTTATGATTGGTGCATATGGTGAACTTCCTGCCATATATGTACTTGTGGAACCTCTGTAACCCAAACATTACTGCTAACCCCTCTTTGTCTAACTGGGAATAGTTTTTTTCCACTGCTGTTAGAGTTCAGGACATAAACCCTATTGGTCTTTCAGTTCCATCTTCCATGCAGTGTGAAAGAACTGCTCCCACCCCGTAAGGTGAAGTGTCACGAGAGAATGATGTCATTCTCTGCATTGTAGTGAACCAGCACATCCGACGACAGCATCAGTTTCTTGGACTGTTCAAATGAAACCCCCTGCTCCTCTCCCCACTGCCACTGTGTCTCCTTGCGCAGTAGTTTGTGAAGAGGTGCTAACACTGTTGACAAGTTTGGTAAAAACCTGTTATAATAGTTCAGCAGTCCCAGGTAAGCTTTTAACTCAGCCACATTTGTAGGAGCAGGGGCGTCCTGCAGTGCTTGTACCTTCTCCTTGAGTGGATGGAGCCCGGTGGCATCCACTCTGTGTCCCAGGAACACTGCCTCATTCCCCAGGAAAGTGCACTTACTCCTCTTGAGCCGGAACCCTGCCCTCTCCAATCTCTGTAGTACCTCTCTCAGAATGCTCAGATGCTCCTGGTCGGTTCTTCCCATCACCAGAATGTCATCCAGATTGATGGAAACATGTGGAATCCCTTGCAGTACACCTTCGATTGTCCTCTGGAAGATAGCTGGACTAGATGAGACACCAAACGGTAAGCGGTTATATGTAAACAAGCTCTTGTGTGCATTTATGGTGACATACTTCTTTGATTCATCATGCAGTGTAATCTGCAAGTAGACATGACTCATATCCAACTTTGTGAATTTCTTTCCTCCAGCTAGGTTTGCAAAGCGATCCTCTGTTTTGGGAATAGGATACTGCTCTAGTTTGGACACCCGATTGACAGTCAATTTATAGTCTCCACAGAGTCTTACCGAATTGTCCGGTTTTAAAACAGGTACTATGGGAGCTGCCCATTCCGAACATTTCACCGGCTCCAGTATGTTCTCTCTCAATAGACGGTCAAGCTCAGCCTCTACCTTTGGCTTCATGGCATAAGGCACAGGTCGTTGTTTAAAAAACCTTGGTGGTGTCTCCTTCTCTACATAAATCTTAGCTGGGTGGCCATTAAATGTGCCAAGTTCCTCCTTGAACACACTCTCATGTTCACTCAACACTTCTTGCAAAGTCAACTGTTTGCCCGCATCTATTTGATGTACTGCTCCCCAGTCTAATTTAAGTTCTTTTATCCAGCCCCGACCTAACAGGTTTGGTCCGGTACCCGATACTATAACTACAGGTAGCTGTTCCACTGTGTCCCTGTGTTGCACAGTCACCTTAGCTGTACCTAATGTCGCTACTCGTTCGCCTGTATATGTTTTAAGATGCAGGGAGCAAGGCTTTAACTCTGGAACTTTTGCACGGTTCCACAATTTTGAGTACTCTGCCTTGTTCATTATGGTCACGCCACACCCTGTATCCACTTCAAAGTTCACCTTAGAGTCATTTACTGTCAGTTGCAATGTGATAGGAGACACTTTTGGAATGTTCTCCAACATGCTATACATTATGAACATGTCCTCTTCTTCCTCAGCTTCCCCGCTGATGTGGTGTGCCCCATGTTTTTTCACTTCTCTCCCTTGGTTTTGCTGTCCTCCCCCTTTTGGTTTGGATTCCTCCACAGGTGATTTCGCCCTGCAAGCTCGTTTTATGTGTCCTTGTTTCCCACACTTATAGCACTTTTCCTCCAGAAACCGGCATTCACTCGCCAGGTGATCGCCCTTGCATCTATAACATGCCTTCACATGCTTACGTTGTGGTTTCTGACGCATGTTCAACTTGTGCACAACAACCTGACCTGTAACTTGCGTAGCATTAGCCCTGTCTGAACCCTGTATTTCTTATACATCTCGGCTCGCTGTCTCTATGGCTTGAGCAAGTTCCAATGCTTTTTCATAAGTAAGCCCAGTCTCGGATAATAATCTACGCTGCATTTGGTCGTCCATAATTCCGCAAACTAGCCTACCTCACAGCATTTCCTTCAGGTTGTTCCCATAATTGCAATCTTGTGCTAATTTACGCAACACCGCTACATAGTCCATTACGCTCTCTCCCTCTTTTCTGTTCCTTGAATTAAACTTGAACTGCTGTACAATCTCACTAGGCTTAGGGTTGAAATGTCCTTTTAGCAAGGCCACTAATTCAACAAATGATTTGTCTCCAGGCTTTTCAGGACTGAGCAGATTTTTCATCAAACTGTAGGTTTGGCTTCCCACTGAACTAAGCAGAATGGCTTTCCTTTTTCCGGCATCATTTATTTCATTTGCTTCGAAAAAATAACCCAACACTTCACAGTATTCTTCCCAGGTTTGTGCTTGAATATCAAAAGCGGAAACCGTTCCTACCATGGCAGCCACGTTCCCTTCCAGCTTGTAGCTAACTTTAGCTCGTGATTTTGTTGTTTAAAGGTCCCGGCAGACTTTTCTTCTTTATGCAGGGTCCTTTAGTTGCCTCGTTGCCAAATGTGATAAATCCATTAAGTGGAACAAGGACTCAAGGAGGCGATATCGTAGATTTAACACGAGTACTTTATTAACAACTGGGAAACACATACATCAGGCCTGCATCCTGGCATTTGACCTTTGCTGACCTTAACAGGAAGTAAAACCCCCGACCTTAGCGGTGGACAACCCCAACCATAACAACCCAGATCACTATACAGGGTCTACAGACACAGGGTCAGCTACCTCAACATGACTGAGCAGCAGTGCCAAAGGCGGCTCCAACTTTCGCGACAGGTAGTGACTGACATCTGCGCAATGATACAGCAAGACCTGCTGCCCAGAGGACCAGGTGGACACTCCTTACCAGTGGCCATCAAAGTCACCACCGCACTCAACTTTTTTGCCTCAGGCTCATTCCAGGGATCAGCAGCAGACATCAGCGGCATCTCCCAGTCGGCCGCACACACTTGCATCACGCACACAATCAGATCCATTTCACCAGGGATCGCGCAAATGTGACGGCACAAGCAGTTGGATTAGCTCATCTGCCAGACTTTCCAAGGGTGCAGGGCGTCATTGACTGCACACATGTGGCCCTTAGGGCACCCCATTGCAATCCAGGTATTTTTGTCAACCGCAAGGGCTTCCACTCCCTTAACGTTCAGCCGGTGTGTGACCACAAGAAGGAGATTTTGCATGTTTGTGCCAAGTACCCTGGCAGTTGCTATGACTCCTTCATACTGCACCAGTCTAGTGTGCCTCTGCTATTCAGTCCACCAGACCAACTTCACAGATGGCTGCTTGGAGACAAGGGCTATCCCCTGAGGACTTGGCTAATGACGCCATTGAGGAGGTCAGCCAACGAAGCTGAGGAGCGCTACAACTCCAGCCACATTTCCACTAGATCTGTAATTGAGCAAACCATCAGCTTACTGAAGATGCGCTTCAGATGCCTGGATAGATCAGGTGGAGCCCTACAGTCCTCAGCAGCCAGGATCTCCAGCATCGTCGTGGTTTGCTGTGCACTCCACAACATGGCACAGCGTCGTAGCTTGCAGATTCCTGAGGACCAAGTGGCTCCTCACATACCCTCCTCAGATGATGATGATGATGATGATGAGGAGGAGGAGGAGGAAGAGGAGGAGGAGGAGGAGGAGGAGGAGGAGGGCGAGAACGAGCATCCTGCAGAGGCCCATCAACCAGCGGCAGCATTACGCGAGAACATTGTTGCCCGGGATGCAAGGAACGCATTCATCCTGGCCAGATTTGCTTAGCCTAGTAAATAAAACTCTTTTGCCTCACAGCTTCTTACCTGAGCATCGACAATGGCCAAACCCTGCGGATTCCGAGCTATTTGACCAGCATCCTGACAACTGCAAGTAATCCTAAGCCCTCAATGTGAAAGCCCCATTCATGAAATGACACACGCCAGAACTGCAGCAGTTGCCATCAGAATTTTTATGCAAAACAAACAACTGATGGCATTTTTACAAAATACACAATTCACCCAAGTGACTACCTTTGTGACTATTTGTGCTTTATTTTCCTCTTACGTGTGCTCCTACATAATGGTTCCCCTGTGGCTTCAGCAGATGTGGAGGCCCCTTGCTCACTTTCCTGCTGCTCCTGTCTCGACACCTTTGGCGGGCGTCCTCTGGGGTGGCGAGCCTGTGAGTGCTCGCCAGCAGTCTGCTGCTCCTGCAGCTGTGCAGGAGTTGAGACGTCTATCTCAGTTGGGTGTGGACTCCAGCGGGGCTCTGACCGAGGGCTCTGCAGTGGCATGGAAGTGTGAGCGCTTGGAGAAGAGCCCCCACTTCCTTGAGGTCTGCCACCAACCTCCCTCTCATGGGCCAGATCCCCCCCAGTGCCTGCAAGTGGCTTGAGAGCACCTTGCTGCACATCAGGGGGGCCATGGGGACCCGTATCTGCAATGGCAGTCCTACTCAGAAGGGCTTCCATGATGGTTTGGTTTCTCTGTTCAATAGATGCCCATCGCTCCTCAAGAGATGTTATTCTATGCTGAACACTCACCATGTTTTCCATACCCTGGCGACTAACCTCCTCCATGGCCGTAGCCCTCCTCTCCTCTACCGTAGTCATCCTCTCCTCTACGGTAGCCAGCCTTACCACGGAGGCAGCAATCATTTCCACGTAGGTAGCCATCCTTTCCGTGTTGATGCGTTCATGCGCCACTGACTCCACAAAGGCTCTGCTCATGTTCGCTATGAACTCCTCCATTCACTCCACACTCGCAGCGACCCTGGAGACAAGACCTGCCAGAGACTCCTGCATCTGTGCATGGAGTTCCATCACCTCTGATCTTACGGATGGACCCAGAGGCAGAGGGTCGACATGCAGCTGAGCCGAGCTGGCAGAGTCCTGCGCCCTCCGACGAGGACTCTCCACTGCTGTCCCTGTCTCCACAATCTGCTGATGCTCACTTGTGAGCTGTGATACACCAGGTGACAATTCTACTCTATGTCCCGAAGGTCCCACCGAGATGTGAGTGTCTGCGCTGGTGCTGGGTGCGCTTATTTCTGCTGATGCTGCGCCCTCAGAGGTTGCAGATTCCTCTGAGGAGTCTGGCATCTCAGGCTCTTCCTCCTGCACACTGGGGACGGGGGCTCTCGATGGTCCTGTGGGGGAGTCAAGGAAAAAGTTAGAGATGTGATGCCAAGGTTACATGCACATTGCATTTTGCAGATGATCATAAGTCCATATGATGTAGCTTCAGAATCATTATCAGTGACTCATGCAATGCCAATGAGAGAGATGGAAAACTATTCTGTCACCAGCTTGCGGGGATGCACCTTTCTGTTCTTCCCCAACTTCCACATCTCTGTCAGCCCCGACAATTTCCAGGATGGCTTCCTCCCAGGGGGTGAGCTGGGCTAATGAGGGCGGCCCTCCTCCTGTCCTGGCTCACTCTCTCCTGTTGTGAGCTCTCTTTTCCTGCAAGGAGGGAGACAAGTGGAGGTTGAGTGAGAATGAAGGAGTGAGTGCAGAGATTGCATAGCATAGATACTTAGAAGGAGACAAAGATGGAGTGAGGTTGCAAGACTAAGGGCCCTCCCTGTGTGTTGTCAGCTGTGTTCAAAGCATCAGAGTGAGAGGGAGTGTGAGGGCTGCATGGTGGAATAGTTATGTGAATGTGAGCATAGAGAGAGAGGGAATGGGTAAGGGTGCATGGATGTGAGTGTCAAGTGGGATGTGGAGGAAGAGATTGCTAAAGCTGAGTGCTGGTGAGGAAAGGCAATGGGGATCAGATTGAGGGTGATGGAAACGTCATACAGTACTTACTTTTCCAGTGCGATGAAGGTCATGGAATCTTTTCCTGCACTGCATCCTGGTGCGCCGTGTGAGCCCCAAGGAGTTGACTTCCCCAGCCACCTGTAGCCACACAGCCTTGGTCTGACTGGGAGGCCTCTTCCTCCCTGAAGAAGGGAACAGGGCCTCCCCGTGGGCCCTAGCACCATCCAGCAATGCCTGGAGTGAAGCCTCATCAAATTTTGGGGCAGCTCTTGCCCTCCCGCTGGCCGTTGCTCCTGTAGGCTCCTGTGCCATCTTAATGGTAAAGTTTGGAAGCCTGCAGAAGAAGCAAGGCTTGCTGTGGACCTTAAAAGCAGCAGCAACGATGACGTCATATTCTGCGACTTTCTGACTGGAAATACTCAATTGCCAAGGCTTCCCACACATTGGAAATCAATTGGCCAATTGAGTTAATATTGCATCAATCTCACAGACCCATTTAGATTCGTGTGGGAGACACTAAATTTGGGGAAACCGAGAATTCCCCACACCTGAGTTAAAATTGACCCCAACGTCTCAGGTCTGGGACCCTTCTTCAGAATGTAGAGTGTATAGAGAGGGTGCAATGCAGATTCACAAGGATTGGATATGTAACAGGAAATGCAGTAGATGTATGGATTATCAGGAGGTGTTCTGATCAGGTGTCTCACAAGAGGCTTGTCAGAAAAATTCAGGTGTACGGTATAAGAGGACATATAGATTGAAATTTAGTTGATGGGCTGATACAAAGAGTTATGATAAATGGGAATTGCTTCAGCTGGAGAAGGGGATGGAGTGGTGTACCCCAGGGGTCAGGGATGGAAACACTTTTGCTCCTGGTATAAATGGGTGATTTTGACTTGTGTATAGGAATGCAATCTCAATAGTTGCTGATGACACAAAAGTAAGAGGTTCGGCAAACAATGAGGAGGACTGTAAAAGACATGGACAAGTTTGTGGAATAGGCAGACAGGTGGCAGATGCAATTTAATATGGATAGTCAGAGGGAAAAGGGAACCGGAGTATACAGTTAGTGGAAATATATTGAAGGATGTGGCTGAACAGGGAAACCTAGAGGTTCAAATATATCTATTTCCCTGAAAGTGTGAGTGCAACAAGATAAAGCCATAATAAAGGACAGTAACACTGCGGGTTTTTAAAATAGGGCCATAGAGTGCAAAAGTAAAGATATAATGATAAATTTGCATAAAACACTGGTTAGGTCACAGCTAGAGTATTGTGTGCATTTTTGACTGTCCCATTATAGAAACAGCATTAAAGTCATAGAGAGTGTATAGCATAGCTTCGCTAAGATTATGCCTAGAATGAATAACTATAGGTTTAAGGAGACTTGAGATACTGGGACTATTTCCATTGGAGCATAGAAGGATAAAAGAAGATTTTCGAGACGGTTTTAAAATTATGAAGGGTTTCGATAGAGTGCATTGGGAATTATTATTTTCTCTGGTTGGGGAGTCAATAAGGAGGGGTAATCAATTTAAAATGAGAGTGGAGAGAGATTCGGAGAAATTACTTCATTCAGCAGGTTGTTAAACTTGGACTGCTTTGCCACAGGGCGTGATTGAGGGAGAGACAATTACATCTTTTAAGGGATAATTGGATAAATATTTGAAGCAGAAGAATATTTTAAAAAACTATGGGGAGAGAGAGGTATTAGAATTAGATTTTGATTGCTCTGGCAAAGAGTTGGCATAGACATGAGGGGGCAAATAGCCTCTGATATGAATCTTGTCATTCATGTGGAAATTACTTATGAAATAATACTGGGAGGCCTGCTGGTGGCGCTGTCCAGGGAGAGTGTAAATACTTGGGCATGGGCCCAGCTTGCTTGGAACATTCTTTAACAGGAACTAGTGAAGGACACAACTAGACTTCCATGTTGTAAAACAGTTGATTAAAGCTTTGTTTAACACTTAGACCAAGTGCCTAGTAGTTTTCTTATGTCAATTTAATCAACTGGAACTTGCTCCAGGCTCCGAGTGATTTTGGGAACAGATGGCTACGACTCAAATGGTAGAAGGGAACCAGGGGTAATAATCAACCCATCATGGAGAAACTACTCAGACCCGCCCGTCTTGACCTGGACCCGAATTCACCTACAACTGCTAAGGTATGGAAACATTGGTATCATACCTTCGGCAACTTCCTCGGGGCTTGTGGTGAGAATGTTCCTGATAAGTTACAAATGCTTGCCAATTATGTATCTCCTCATGTGTTTGACTATATCGAAGACTATGTAGACTATGACTCCGCTATCCAAATACTGCAGCAACTTTATGTTAAGGCCCCAAACAAAATTTTTGCTCAGCACTTACTGGCCACAACTCGACAACAACCTGGGGTATCACTTGATGAATTCCTTCAAAAGCTTCGCAGGCTCAGCAAAGACTGTAATCTCAAAGCTGTCTCAGCTGAGCAGTACCAGGAGGAATTAATTTGTGATTCTTTTATTAATGGAATTGTGTCTCCCTTCATACGCCAGCATCTGTTGGAGAATAGAACCATCGAGTTACAAGCTGCCTATGACCAGGCATACTCTCTGGACTTAGCAAAAAAAATGCAGATGCTTATCTTGTACCACGTGCACAGACTGCTGCTATCACTTTTAGTGACTCCTCCGATAAGCCTCAGGCGGAAGCCCTCACTGATGATGAATCTATCCTAACTGACGACGACCCTACCCTAGCGGCATCTTGGCAATCTCAAAAGAAGTGTTTCTTCTGTGGAGGTGCATTTCACTATAAGAAATTTTGTCCTGCCCGTAATGCAATCTGCAATCATTGCAGTAAGAAAGGTCACTTTTTTAAAGTATGTCAGTCAAGAGCCTCTTCTAAGGTTACAGCTGCCAAGTATAAAACTGCTCCTTCCCCAAGAGCCACTACTAATGTTACAGCTGTCATCTATAAAACTGCTCCTCCCCCAAGAACGACTACTAATGTTACAGCTGTCAAGTATAAAACTGCCCCTCCTCCCATCACAGCCAGTTTTCCCCAAAGTCTGTCCCATGCAGCCACAAAGGTTTCGGTAAATGGACACATTTTGAGTGCACTAATTGACTCATGTAGCTCTGACAGCTTCATCAGTGAGCAGGCTGTCAGTAAGTTAAAACTGCGTATTTACCCCTCGGACAGGGAAATTGCAATGGCTCTGATGACACTGACCACCAACTCTTTCGGCTTTTGTCTTGTTGACCCGGCTTGGGGTGCTCAAAAACCTATGCAGTGATGTGCTCCTGAGACAGGATTTCCAGAAGCAACACAAAAAACTCACTTTCGAGTTTGGAGGGTCAAAGCCGGAGCTTACTATTTCCAAAGTACCGTTTTGTGCGCTTTCGGCGGCTTCGCTCGACAAGCCCTACTTGTTTGCCAAACTTTCCCCCTGATATAAACCCATAGTCACTAAATCACGATGTTTCAGCCAAGATGATCAATCCTTTATCGAGGCAGAAATCTCTCGCCTTCTAGCTGACGGTATCATTGAGCCATGTTCATCTTCCTGGCGGGCTCAAGTCGTCGTTGTTAAAAATCCACTGAAACAACACAAGAAATGTCTTTGCATCGATTACTCGCAAACTATTAACCAGTATACTGACCTGGATGCCTACCCACTACCACGCATCGATGACATGGTCAATAACCTTGCCAACTACAGGGTATTTTCAACTTTTGACTTAAAGAGTGCATATCATCAAGTACCGTTAAAGGACTCTGACAAGAAGTATACGGCCTTTGAGGCCAATGGTCGGCTTTACCAGTTTTGTCGCCTTCCGTTTGGCGTCACCAATGGGGTGGCCATCTTTCAACGGGCAGTGGATAACCTAGTCAAACAGGAGAACTTAACAGACACTTTTCCATATCTGGATAATATCACCATTGCTGGTCATGACCAGAAGGAGCACAATGCCAACCTCCAGAAATTTCTTGACGTTCTCCGTCGTCGCAACTTAACCTTAAATGAGTCCAAATCCGTGAAATCAGCACCATCAGTCAACATCCTTGGCTACTGGGTGGGCAATGGTGTCATCAAACCGGACCCGGAGTGACTTCGTCCGCTTCAGGAGCTCCCTCCCCCTATGAAACTCAGCTCTCTTCGTCGGGCCCTCGGCATGTTCGCCTATTATGCGAAGTGGATACCCCACTTCTCCGACAAGATCCAGCCCCGCTTCACGCAAAGTCATTTCCGTTGGAGGCAATGGCTAGTTCAGCTTTCAACCTCCTCAAGCAACAACTGGAAAAAGCCACGCTTCGTTCCATCGATGAAAATCTCCCTTTTGTGGTCAAGTGCGATGCATTGGAGGTGGTGATCTCGGCTACCTTGAATCAAGATGGTCGACCCATTGCATTTCTGTCCAGAACTTTGCAGGGTAGCGAGCTCCATTATCCTCCTGTCGAGAAGGAGGCTACGGCTATCATTGAAGCGGTACGTAAATGGAGTCATTTTCTCGCTCGTTGCCATTTCACGCTTATAACCGATCAGCGCTCTGTGGCCTTTATGCTGGATAACCGGAAACGCACTAAGGTCAAGAATAACAAGATACAGCTCTGGAGAATGGAATTGGCTGCCTTTGGCTACACCATACATTATCGACCCGGCAAAGATAATGTGGCCCCAGATACCCTCACACGTGCATTCTGCTTCTCCATGTCAACTTTGACTCTTGCGGATCTTCATACTGACTTATGCCATCCTGGCGTTACCCGTATGTTACACTTTGTGCGATCTAAAATTCTCCCATTTTCTACGGAAGACATGGAAAGAACATGCTCCACTTGTAAAATTTGCGCAGAATTAAAACCGCAATTCTTCCGTCCGTCGGATGGCTCG
The DNA here is from genome assembly GCF_052327205.1 of Somniosus microcephalus. Lineage (NCBI taxonomy): Eukaryota > Metazoa > Chordata > Chondrichthyes > Squaliformes > Somniosidae > Somniosus > Somniosus microcephalus. The sequence continues at coordinate 82,729,756 of NC_141000.1, forward strand.
CTCATACACGCTACACAGCCTATGCAGCGACTCAGCATTGACTTTAAAGGGCCACTGCCTTCTTCAACGCGAAGCACCTACTTGCTTACTATGGTGGACGAATATTCATGCTTTCCCTTTGCTTTCCCCTGTCCCAATATGTTTACTTCCACAGTGATCAAATGCCTCGATCAGGTCTTTTCCCTTTGCGGTATGGCCAATTTCATCCACTCTGATCGGGGTCCCTCCTTCATGTCAAGTGAACTCAAAAGTTATCTTTCCCAACGGGGAATCGCCACAAGTAAAACAACACCGTATCATCCTATTGGAAACAGACAGGTTGAGAGATACAACGCTATCATTTGGAACGCTGTTTGTCTTGCACTAAGGTCACACAACCTACCAGATCAGCAGTGGGAAACTATTCTCCCTGACACGTTGCATTCCATCAGGTCTCTCCTTTCTACATCCACCAATGTTACTCCTCACGAACAATTCTTCAGGTTCCAGCATCGCTCCACTCATGGGACGTCCCTACCATCATGGTTGGCAGCTCTTGGCCCCGTGCTGCTCCGAAGATTCGTCCGATCCTCCAAGAGTGATCCCCTCATCGACAAAGTGGAACTAACGGATATCAATCCTACATACGCATACGTGCGGTACCCTGATGGCCGGGAGTCCACAGTTTCACTTTGGGATCTGGCTCCCTGCCCAACCAGCCCCACGGACCCAATCGATAGAGGGATCCGTATTAACGACGCCGATCCTCTGCGCTCCTCCGAGGATGATGCCCTACCCAGGACGTCAAGGGATCTGCCAGCTACTCCGCTGGATCAACCCGGGGAACAGAGCTCTCCCCGCAGGATGACCACCCGAAGCCAGGATGCCAGTCAATCACCGACTACTGAGCAGGCTGAAGCCAACTCTGTGCCTGTGGGGGCCCACACCTGGAGTCACCATCTCCCAGTCCCCCTCAGGTCAATCAAGGCGACACGGGCTCTGCCAGTCTGCCGGTACAAACCAAGCGCCCCAGGCACCAAGACACAGTCCGAGGAGACGTGCCTTCCAGCCACAAACGGAGATCCAAACGACTGTGGCTATTCGTAGTCCGGTTAATCCGGTAGAAGGAAGTCGCCGGACTACCAATCCTTCAGGCGGGAAGAATGACATGAATCTTGTCATTCATGTGGAAATGACTTATGAAATAATACTGGGCGGCCTGCTGGTGGCGCTGTCCAGGGAGAGTATAAATACTCGGGCATGGGCCCAGCTTGCTCGGAACATTCTTTAACAGGAACTAGTGAAGGATACAACTAGACTTCCATGTTGTAAAACAGTTGATTAAAGCTTTGTTTAACGCTTAGACCAAGTGCCTAGTAGTTTTCTTACGTCAGCCTCTTTCTCTGATGAAAGCCTCAGTGGTTGCATAGTACTCGATGAAGCAGGAGAAACATCAACAGACTGAGAGCGATCAGAGAGACAACCATCAGAGGGAAAGCGAGAAAGACATGGAATGTGAGAGTGATCAGGAAAGAGAAACAGATATCCAAACATGATTGAATAAGTCAGCACCAAATAGGGGAACCCTTTCCTCTGACTTTAACCTCTATAAATAACAAAGCATGACATAAGGGCATATTTTATTTTATTACAACAAATTTCAAAATGAACACAAGACAACTTACTCTTCCCTAACACAACATTTCCCCTGGTTGGTTAAACATGCCTTTATTGCACATATTCCACTGCTTCTCAGAGATGCAACCTGAGGGCCAGTATCACGAGAGATGATTAGTTGTTCATGTTCTACAAAAGGGTCAGGGGACTAGGGGTGGCCCTCCTCTCAGGGCAGCCGACTCCAGGCAGACAGTAGCTGCTGGCTGCTTCTCCGGAGCATGTTCCTGGGCAGCCTCATGCCGCATCTTATGTTCCACTGGTGTTCAGTGGGGGAAGGCTGCAGACCTGGTATGTGGTGCTGTTTGTGAGATAGCAGGTCAACTCCAGCCATCACCATTCCACTAGGCCCTGGATCCCTGTGTCCAATGATCAGCGAGATGGCTGGTCTAATGGTAGCTAGTTATATGATCCTGAAAGACCTGAGGGGCAGCAGAATACATCGCAACTGCTATGCCCTGAAAGCCAGTATGCACAGCACTGTCTATTCTCTCCCCATTGCCACCAGAGCTGCAATCCGCACTTCCATAGATACTAACTGGTTCCTGGCCACTTCTTAGGTGGACATCTGCTGCAGAGTCCAGTGACACTGACACAACTCCATTGCAACTAAGAAGAAGCTTCCCTGACGTTGCCAGTAATGAGGGTTGTAGACTTGAGTCATATCTGTCAGTTGCCGTACATCCTTGACGTCTGACCTCAGAGCCTGCATGTAGGTGTGATGTTCCTCAAACATCCTCCTTTTCAGGTGACAGCAGTATCAGGCAGATCAACGCATGAGTTCTGGGTCCCACAACTCTGATGCCATGGGCAACCCTCTCCACAGCCTCCGCTGGGAAGGTGGCACATCCTCACCAACATTCCACTCGTCCGGCTCCCTCGTGCTCTGTGAATCGCATAGTTATAAAACTCAAATAACCTTTGTATTAAGTGCCTGTATGGGCTCTTGCAATTTACCGGGATTGCAATCAGTTTAACAGTGCTTAAGGCTGGTCAGAATGCAGTCACTTTTGCCATTGTCTTTCAAAATTCACCATTAAAATGGTATCCTGATCTTTTCATTTGCTTAAAACACTGCTGATGGTATTTTTGACTATATATTGGGTACAAAATAATACATGCATGGTCAGCAACTTGTGTATTACGTCCTCACTGCCACTATCTAATTCCCTCAGCCCCTGCCACCTGATTTTAACAGTAGGACAGCTGCTTCCCGCTGACATCCCGGCCATTTTTGTCGAGAAATCGGAGCGTGGCATGTTAATGAGGGCCGGACGGTAAAATCAGCCGAGCCGCCCTGCCCAGACAGACCTCCCGCTCACTTTGCCGTGTTCGCGCCCTGGAGGTAAAATCGAGCTCTGGAAGTCTACAGTGAAAATTCCATTGCAGGGAATGTGATCCGGGGAGCTTGACTGGCTACTCCAAATATCAATCGAATTGCAAAGCAGTAAGCGGGACTTTTGTGCCTCAAACTCATCCCTTGTCGAATGAAGGAACACCAGAAACATCCAAGCCCTCCAGCGCTCAGCCCCACAGAAATCAATAGGATCATCCCAAGGGAAGTCAGTAGCTGGGACTGCTTTCAATTGAGCAGGTCTTCCAGGCTACTTGGTGCAACAATACTAAAAGGGGCACGACACGTGTTACAGTCCCTTTCAATGCCAGGAAGGCAGAGAGAGCAGGCACTGAGTGAGGGAGAAGGAACTTAGGCAGGTACTGAGTCTGACTGTAAAAGGGAGTTACGCCATCGGACTGGATGGATGTGTAGCCAGAATAGAGGGTAGACATTTAGGCCTAGAAATTCAGTATAGCCACGTTTGGGGCGCTACAGCCGGGCGTTCGCTAAATTTTGCGCCCAGCGCAACTTAGCGCCACCTTCACCGATATTCAGTTGCATCGCCCCTAGAGGTTGCTGCTGCGCTAAAGCAGGTGATGCAAGACTATTATTAGGCGCTAAGCCGGCGATCCGGGGCGCTAACACCGAGGGCGGGCGCAGCGCAGGTGCGGCGAGTTACTCAATGAAGGCAGACACGCTGGCGCCGGTCAGCTCTTAAAGGGGAAGGGTCGACTTGTTTGGCTGCCATGCCCTGCACACTGCAGCCCTGAAGCAAGGCCTGACCATTGCTGGTTCATCAGTTCTACGTCCTGGACCACGGGGAAGCCCGCTATTCTTCCAAATCCCATTGCACACTCTTGCTGCTTGTCCAGGGTCATGGGGAAGGCGATGTACTGACGTCTCCTTCTGAAAAGGGCATTGTTCACCTGGCGGATGCAGCAATGTACCGCGAAATGGGAGATGTTGGCAATGTCCCCAGTAGCGGATTGGAAGGAGCCGGTGGCATAGAAGTTGAGAGCCACCGTCACCTTCACTGCCACTGACAGAGACGTCCTGCTCCTCAGCTGTGGCTGCAGCTCTCTGCGAAGCAGGTGGCAGATCTTAGTGACCACCTCCCTTCTGAATCGCAGCCTCCGAACACACTGCTCCTCAGACATGTTCAGATATGAGAACTGCTGGCGGTATACCCTGGGTGGGTAAGGCCTCCTGTGCCGACACCTTTTGGCCCTTCTCCGTCTGGCCATGACTGGCACTCTCTCACGGCGTCTCTGATCCCTTTGAATGCAATGCAGAAAGCCAACGTTTCCACCCATTGCAGCCCCCATTATATGTGGCGACTCAAGGCTATGGCACTGAAAGTGAAATCCAAGTGCAAAGCTCTGGCCTGAAGCCAGAAGTACCTGTGTGAGCGCTGAGTCAAAGCAGAAAGCTCTCTGCCTTTGTCGCCCTCCAAATATCCGTCTCTCACACAGAAGGATTGGCACAAAATGGCTGCCACTTATAATGTAAGAGAAGTCCCCTTTAAATAGTGCCCCCCGCGCCCCGCAGCGACTGGGAACCATTCCCCTCTACCAGTCGCTGGGGGCGCCAGGCGCAAAGAAGGGCGGCGCCACTGAATTTCCGGTTCGGGGCGCACAAAGAGCGTTGCACCATGAAATGACGTCAGGATCTGCGCGCGCAGCTGAGCGCGCGCAAAGGTTTTGCGCCACCGCTAAATCTTAACTGATATTCGCGAGAGGTGCAGATCGCGCCGCGCCCGGGCACTAGCCGCTTAGCGTCCCACTTCTCCTCCTCCTAAGGCGCTAGCGGCTGGCGCAAACAACTGAATTTCTAGGCCTTAGCAATTAAAGTTACTTGTGAGAGAGCCATGAGAAATACGAAGGGGAGTCAAATGTAGTCAAAGGGAAACTCGGAGATGTGCAGTAGCAACCCAGCAACAGATACAAGGCAAGCGAAGGAAGATTGTTGATGATTTGGTTGGTTTACAGTCTTTGATTGAAGCTGCACTACACGAATTGTAATTGCCAAATGGTTGTTACTAAACAATACTTTCATTTGCAATTCAGACTTCTTCTGTATGTATTTTTATAAATAGTGATGAGTGGCTGGCCACCAGTTGCAGGAAATAGCCCCTACATAGCTAGCTTGATCTTATTCTAAATTTATTCTAATTGCACTTTAACTTTTTTTAATGAATGAAATTTTTACTTACATATTTAAATAAGGTTTACCCAAAATAACTACTGTTCTTGTTCTTTTGGACTGTAATTTTTGCATTTTGATCGCTATTTGTGCTCAATGAGAATTTCAATAAAGAATAATATTAAAAAATAGTCTATGGCAGGGAATCACAATTACATTTTGGACAGGTCTCTTGGCTCAGAGAGGGTCTATGAAAGACCCTGTTGGAGGTCTACAACCATTCCACATTACAAGAATATCACGCTGACATCAATTAACAAGTTCCTTAGACACCATGCCGCGCTGAGTCCAGCAGTAAATATATATTTTAGCACAATTCAGAGTGTTTCCTGCCGGTGAAGGCTGGGTAAAGTAAACAGAATGCAGGAGCAAATTAAAAATGTGAAATCAAATGTCTTTATATAGCAGATAATCCAGCCCTGTTGAAAGCTTCAGCGGTTCAAAGAACTTCTGGTAGTCCAAATATGGGTCAAGGTCCAATATGTTACTTTCTATTTACACATTGAAGTAAAGTGGAAATTAATTAGTATTACAGTTTCTCGCGTTTTTCAAAGTATTTTGTGAAAGTAGCAATGTTCTGTGGCTCTGTATTTGCTAATTGAACATTTGAATATTTAGTACCAGATAGGAGCCTCAATCTGGATCTGCTGCCCTTCCAGTTGGTTCGTAAATGATTCCAGGGTTTTTGCCTCCTTTACTCTATCTGGAAGCTTATTTCACCTGTTGATCATTGTGTGAAGAAAAATTGCCTGATATCTGTCCTAAAATTACCCATCTCTAGTTTGAACCTGTGTAAAAATGGGCTGGTGGGCAGATAAAATGCCCCGGGCATCTTACCTGCCAAAAAGCACCCCACTCAAAGCTGGCGGGTCCTAATTCACTTATGCTAATAGGGGTCCAATGATGTAATTGAGCCTCAACCGTGATTTTAAATTCAACCTGAGAAGAGAATCCACCGCAGCTTTCCTGTCAGTTGAAGGCTGCCATGAAGAGGATTGTGAAGCTGTAGAAGCCGTCCAGGCACGTTTTTTACTTTCCTCTGTGCCCCACAAGGAAAGTTTAGGCCTGCCCTGCCCTGGACTCCTTCCCCTTCCCCCATACATACCTGGGTGCCGGTGGGCAAGCCTTAATCACCCAATATTCCAGAGGCTGCTTCCCACCTGTTCCTGGTCGACTGCTGCGGGTGAGCGGGAAACTAACTAAAACCAGCGGTTTACCAGAAACTCACTGGCAGTCAATTCCCCACCCTTACTTCTCGGTCACCTAGTTTCTCAAGCCTTCCCCCATAAATCAAACTGCTGTCACTGGAAATCAACCACATGGCTCTTCTCTGCAATGCCTCCTGTGCCTGAATGCCAGCTCAGCAAAACCTTCCTCCCCAGTTCACACTGGCACTTTTCTTTCCCCACCAGTTGATGTTTTCTTCTCCCTCAGTTCCCCAGAAAACATTGGCACTTTTCTTCTCCTGACTCCATCCCTAACTCACGCTGGCACTAAGTTTCTCCACAGCAGTTTATGCTGGCACTGATGTTCTCCTGCCTCCCTCCCATTTGATTCTGATACACCTCTTCTCCTTCCCATCCCCACCCCCTGTTCAAAGGATTCAAGCTCTTCATCCTGCAGTTCACAAAGGATAGAACTTGGCAAGAGGGAAGTTGAAAAAGCGCTCAGAGTGTTCGTGGAGTCATCCCTCGCCATGTCATGCATGCCAACCTAGAAGGATAGCAAAAGCTGACCAACAGCTTCAAAAAGATTGGCACAGCCTCCAACTCAAGAATAGACCTGATATGTGCTCCATGGGCTTTGTAACTTAAGTAGCCGGTATACACAACATAGCTCTAATTGTATTAGAGAGAGAAAAAATATAAGCACATAAAAGCCTGAAGGGGAAATGCAAATGTTGAAGTCACAAGCTTGGTGGCACATTTCTAGGGGGCTCCTGGGCAATGCTCCCCCAAGAACATGTTCAACAACTGGAACAGGCAATCAGGAAAGGTGTTTGAGGCAAGGACACTGGCTTCAACTAAAAAACACCAAGCTGTAATGGGAAAATGGAAGGGGTTGATATTCTAGAAGGTTGAAATAAGATAGGCTGAAGGACGTTCTTCATCTGAACCTATCCTGTGAACTTGTGAACTGTTACCTATCTCTTAAACTTCACTGAAACCTTTGCTCCTATTGTGGTCCTGCAATGCCTACGGTCAGCATTTTGTATAAGCCCATTACTCTGCCTTTGTTAGTCCGTCTACCATGTGCCTGTTTTCTTTTTCACTTGAATAACAAGACAGCCTCAACTTTCAACTCTAACAATAAATGACAATTTTAAAACTTTTAATTGCATTTTTCAAGCAATTACAATTGTTTTAAAAAGTAGATATTACCACATAATGCAAATGTCTGCCTCCCTGTACCTAATATAAGATGAATATGTAAGCTTACAGCAAGTGAGGGATTGAGTGAAAAACATGCAGGTTCTGTCGACTCTGTGAACTTCTGTATTGCCTTCATCTTTGACAAAGTAGGTCAGAATAAATTGATGGTTCTGTATCTGTAATGAGTTCAGAATCTTTGCTCTGTTTGTCCAGATTGTTCTTTAAAATCTGCTCAGCTGTTAGTTTCCCCCTGTAGGTACACCCCTGTGTGTACGCAATCATCTAACACTATTTGCTGCAATTAAACGCAAGTGGAATTTGAATAATTAGCCCTTTCAAACTACAGTCCCTTATTTAATTATCCTGTACACCACAGATAATATAGCACATAACTACATACCTATGCTATTAGCTAGAGTGACTAGATTTAATTTTGAAAATCATTCATCTCCGATGCAATGTTTTTCTGTATTCTGACCTGTTGAGCCAAACAGCATTTTGCAGCTAAACAAGATCACACTTCATTAAAAAAATCATGGCAGTTCCATATTTCTGCCTTCGTTGGCGCTCCAAATGGAACCCTACTCGCAATCAGTTACAAAACAGAAATTCCTGACAGCACGTGGCTGCTAAAAGGCCAAAAACACTTGCAGCACTAGACCCTCAAAGTTTTAACCCTCATCCTGGCAAATGAACGCAAACATCAAACTGCTCGCACTAGCATTTCAGTGGTTAATTTATAATATTTTAATAAGAAATTCAACACTTATAATTTTGTTATTAGATGATTTCATTTTGACAACAGGATACTATTGATGACTACACAGGGTTAACACAATGACCTAAATCACAAAGATGGAGAGCTAATCCTGGTCTGTTTGGCCTTCATTACTCTCTGTTCATGCTCAGGGGACCCACAATTAATTTACCTCTCCACAATCACTCCCCAGCCAGATGTCGTATTTCATCACTTTGCGCTGCTCGGTGAGAAACACAAACATGTGATGGTGGACTTCAGCCCAGGACAGGAAATTAAAGCACTTCTCCCCAGGGAAGAAGGGGCTAGAGATAATGGAAGTTGCCTTGGACCAGTCAAGTTGTGTTATAGTCTGACATTTAACTGCTTCCCCTTTCTACTGAGACAGCAAAGTTCAGAAGCCATTTAATCTGTCCCCACTGGGATGTAAAGATATATGGAGCTGAAACAGTGCACACTTATGATGTTTTCTCGTTTGACGCGGTGGAGTTTATAAAAGCTTGTCAGTGTCCAGTTAAAGGATTATTTGTAGCATAAATATTTGAATTGGATTTACAAATTGGGACTTGTGAAATTAGAAATGGGAAGTTTCAAAGTTGGTGATCAGGGAGAGTTATGCTTCCTTTATACTGCAGGTACTAGATTGAATCTGATACATCCCTTAGAAAAGTGCAAAGAAGACTATCAGTTTGTACTTCAGCAAAACGGAGCCCAGGGTAACCGTGGATAAGTGCTTGCTGGCATAGGAACAGGAGCAGGCCGTTCAGTACCCTCGAGCCTGTTCTGCTGACGATTCGAAAGTCTGTGACATGTTTAACATTAGTAAAGAGCTAACAGTCCTGCCAGCTTCTTACTATTAAAAATGTAAAGACAATCCAACAGGGATCTTTTCTAATTTTGGAACTAACATTTAAAAAGATGTCTTTGCGCTGGTTGCAGTTATAAAAAGGTAATATCACACCGAATTACAATTTTCAGGCCGCGCTTAGGATGCATTTACACTGTAAGCTTAACGTGGGTGCAAAGCAATTTTGGTTTCACAGCAGCACAAAACCTGTCAGTGTAAACCTGGACCTCAGGACTCCACCTGACTCCGGAGTGAAGTGGATTGAGACTCCCTCGAGTGGGTTGTCTCATTGCACTTTGGTTTGACACCACATGGGGCATAAACCCAGTGCAGTGTCAAACCTGGTTTACAATATGTTCAGGGAATTCGACCCCCTGACCACTCTGTAAACCCACTTAACTTCAATTTAAATGTCTACAGAGTGAGGATTCTCCTCTTCCCCACTTTCAAAATATTGCCATTTTTAACTGTTGGGAGAGGTGCCCACATTGTATTGAGACATGCACACTGCTCTCTTGGGCATCCCTGTTACACTTCCAGCCAGGCAGGAGCCTGACAATAGAAACGTACTCCTGCCTGGCTGAACCCAAACTGCAGCTAGTGGGCTCAGAAAATCACATTGGATCAATGTAGAAGCTGCAGGATAACTGGCCTATTAGAAACATAGAAACATAGAAGATAGGAGCAGGGGTAGGCCATTCGGCCCCTCAAGCCTGCTCCACCATTCAATGAGATCATGGCTGATCGTCCAAATTCAGTACCCTATTTCTGCCTTCTCTCCATATCCCTTGATCCCCCTAGCCTTAAGAAATATATCCAACTCTTTCTTGAATATATCTAATGAATTGGCCTCTACTGCCTTCTTTCGTAGAGAATTCCACAGGTTCACCACTCTCTGGGTGAAGAAATTCCTCCTCATCTCTGTCCTAAATGGCTTACCCCTTATCCTTAGACTGTGACCCCTGGTTCTGGACTCCCCGACCATCGGGAACATCCTTCCAGCATCTAGTCTGTCTAGTCCTGTTAGAATTTTATAAGTTTTGATGAGATCCCCTCTCATTCTTCTAAACTCCAGTGAGTACAAGCCCAATCGACCCAATCTCTCCTCATACGTCATTCCTGCCATCCCAGGTATCAGCCTGGTGAATCTTCGCTGCACTCCTTCCATGGCAAGAACATCCTTCCTCAGATAAGGCGACCAAAACGGCACACAATACTCCAGATATGGTCTCACCAAGGCCCTGTACAACTGCAGCAAGACATCCTTGTTCCTGTACTCAAACCCTCTCGCTATGAAGGCCAACATACCATTTCCCTTCTTAACCGCCTGCTGCACCTGCATGCTTACTTTCAGCGACTGGTGCACAAGGACGCCCAGGTCTCGTTGCTCTTCCCCTTCTCCCAATCTATTGCCATTCAGATAATAATCTGCCTTCCTCTTTTTGCCACCAAAGTGGATAACCTCGCATTTATCCACATTATATTGCATCTGCCATGCTTCTGCCCAATCACCCAACCTGTCCAAATCATACTGGAGTTTCTCGGTATCCTCCTCACAGCACACACGCCCAACCAACTTTGTGTCGTCTCTTGGAGATATTACATCTAGTTCCCTCATCCAGATCATTAATATATATTGTGAATAGCTGGGATCCAAGGACCGATCCCTGCGGTACCCCACTAGTCACTGCCTGCCACTCGGAAAAAGAGCTGTTTATTCCAACTCTTTGCTTTCTGTCTGCCAACCAGTTCTCTATCCAAGTCAATACCTTGCCCCCAATCCCATGTGCCTTAATTTTACACGCTAATCTCTTATGCGGGACTTTATCGAAAGCCTTTTGAAAATCCAAATACACCACATCCACTGGTTCTCCCTTATCTATTTTACCAGTTACATCCTCAAAAAATTCCAGTAGATTAGTCAAGCACTATTTACCTTTTGTAAATCCATGTTGACTTTGTCCGATCCGGTCACATTTTTCCAAGTGCTCTGCTATTACATCCTTTATAATGGACTCTAGCATTTTCCCCACTACCGATGTCAGGCTTACCAGTCTGTAATTCCCCGTTTTCTCTCTACCACCCTTATTGAACAGTGGGGTAACATTAGCTACCCTCCAATCCATGGGCATTGTTCCAGAGTCTATCGAATTTTGGAAGATGACCAGCAATGCATCAACTATTTCTAGGGCCACTTCCTTAAGTACCCTAGGATGTAGATTATCAGGCCCTGGGGATTTATCAGCCCTCAATCCCATCAATTTCCCTAACACCATTTCCCTACAAATACTGATTTCTATCAGTTCCTCCCTGTCATTAGACCCTGTGTTCCCTGACATCTTTGGGAGGTTATTTGTGTCCTCCTTTGTGAAGACAGAACCAAAGTATGTATTTAATTGATCTGCCATTTCTTTGTTCCACATTATAAATTCCCCTGATTCTGACTGCAAGGGACCTACACTTGACTTCACCAATCTTTTTCTCTTCACATATCTATAAAAGCTTTTACAGTCAGTTTTTATGTTCCCTGAAAGCTTACTCTCATACTCTATTTTCCCCCTCTTAATTAATCCCTTTGTCCTCCTTTGTTGAATCCTAAACTGCTCCCAATCCTCAGGTTTACTGCTTTTTCTGGCCAATTTATATGTCCTCTCCTTGGATCTTATGCTATCCCTAATTTCCCTTGTTAGCCACGGTTGAGTCACCTTTTTTGTTTTATTTTTATGCCAAATTGGGATGAACAAATTCTGCAGTTCATCCATGCGATCTTTGAATGTTTGCCATTGCCCATCCACCGTCAACCCTTTGAGTGTCATTCCCCAATCAATCCTACCCAACTCGCACCTCATACCATCGTAGTCTTCTTTATTTAAATTCAGAACCCTAGTCTCCGAGTCAACTATTTCACTCTCCATCTTAATGAAGAATTCTATCATATTATGATTGCTCTGACCCAAGGGGCCTTGCACAACAAGATTGCTAATTAATCCTTTCTCATTACATAATACCCAGTCTAAGATGACCTGATCTCTAGTTGGTTCCTCGACATATTCACAGAATCACAGAATCACAGAAACCCCACAGTGCAGATAGAGGCCATTTCGGCCCATCGAGCCTGCACCGACACATATCCCACCCGGTCCCCGTAACCCCTACACCAACACATATCCCACCCTATCCCCGTAACCCCATGTATTTAATCCCCCTAACACTAAGGGTCAATTTATCATAGCCAATCAACCTAACCCGCACATCTTTGGACTGTGGGAGGAAACCGGAGCACCCGGAGGAAACCCACGCAAACACGGGGAGAATGTGCAATCTCCACACAGACAGTCACCCGAGGCCGGATTCGAACCCGGGTCCCTGGCGCTGTGAGGCAACAGTGCTAACCACTATGCCACCGTGCTGCCCATATTGGTCCAGGAAACCATCCCGTATACACTCCAGGAATTCCTCCTCCACAGTATTGTTACTAATTTGGTTAGCCCAATCTATATGTAGATTAAAGTCACCCATGATAACTGCTGTGCCCTTATTGCACGCTTCTTTAATTTCCCGTTTAATGTCATCCCCGACCTCCACATTACTGTTTGGAGGTCTATATACTACTCCCACTAACGTTTTCTGCCCCTTGGTATTTTTCAGTTCTACCCATACAGATTCCACATCATCAGAGCTAATATCCTTCCTTTCAATTGTGTTAATCCCCTCTTTAACCAGCAATGCTACCCCACCTCCTTTTCCTTTTTGCCTATCTTTCCTGAATATTGAATACCCCGGGATATTGAGTTCCCAGCCTTGGCCACCCTGGAGCCATGTTTCTGTAATCCCAATCATATCATATTCGTTTACCTCTATTTGCGCAGCTAATTCATCCACCTTATTACGAATGCTCCTTGCATTAAGACACAAAGCCTTCAGGCTTGTTTTTTTAACACTCTTAGATCTTTTAGAATTATTATTTACTGTGGCCATGTTTGATTTAAACCCTTGATTTCTCTGCCTGCCACTTTTGTTTTTCTCCTTCCTGTCTTTTGCTTTTATCCTTGTTTCCCTTTCCTCTGTCTCTCCGCTCAGGTTCCCAACCCCCTGCCATTTTAGTTTAAACCCTCCTCCAGAGCATTAGCCAACACTCCCCCTAGGACATCGGTCCTGGCCCTGCCCAGGTGCAAACCGTCCATTTTGTACTGGTCCCACCTCCCCCAGAGCCGGTTCCAATGTCCCAGAAATTTGAATCCCTCTCCCTTGCACCATTCCTCTAGCCACGTATTCATCTGAAATATCTTTCTATTTCTACTCTGACTAGCACGTGGCACTGGTAGCAATCCTGAGGTTACTACCTTTGAGGTCCTATTTTTTAATTTACCTCCTAACTCCCTATATTCAGCTTTTAGGACCTCATCCCAGTTTTTACCTATATCGTTGGTACCTATATGCACCACGACAACTGGCTATTCACCCTCCCCTTCCAAAATGTTCTGCAGCCGCTCTGAGACATCCTTGACCCTTGCACCAGGGAGGCAACACACCATCCTGGAGTCTCGTTTGCGGCCGCAGAAACGCCTATCTATTCCCCTTACAATAAAATCCCCTATCACTATAGCTCTCCCAGTCTTTTTCCTCCTGTCCTGTGCAGCAGAACCACCCCTGGTGCCAGGAAGTTGGCTGCTGCTACCTTCCCCTGGTAAGCCATCCCCCCCATCAGTATCCAAAGCGGTATATCTGTTTGAGAGGGGGATGGCCACAGGGGACCCCTGCACTACCTGCCTGCGCCTACTACTCTGCCTGTTGGTCACCCGTTCCCTCTCTGCCTGTGCCACCTTTACCTGCGGTGTGACCAACTGATTAAACGTTCTATTCACGACATCCTCAGCATCGCAAATGGTCCAGTATGTATCCAATCACTGCTCCAGCACCGTAATGCGGTCTGCCAGTAGCTGTAGCTGGACACACTTCCTGCACACATGGTTGTCAGGGACACAGAAAGTGTCCCTGAGTTCCCACATAGTGCAGGAGGAGCATGCCACGGCACCGGGCTGTCCTGCCATGACTTAACCTTTAATTAATTGCAATTAAATTAAACAAATGAATCCCAGCAATTTCACTACAGTTAAATGATATATTTAAGGGCCCTGGTTTACAAACTGTCCCCACTACACCACAGAGACCTTAAAAACTATAAACCACAGAGTTAAAGTTTTAAAAAAGAGAGAAATACTCCCAACCAATCACTTACCTGCTTTGTGGTGACATCACACCTCGATTACTTTCTACTTCTCTCCCTCTGAGATTGGAGATTAGTAAACCTACCCGCACCTCGGGCTTAACTTTTATAGGTCGCACCCGCTCGGATTCCCGCCGCTGCCGCACTGAGGCCTACCCGCGCCTCGGGCTTACCTTTTATAGGTCGCTGCCGCTTGGATTCCCGCCACTGCCGCACTGAAGCCTACCTGTGGACTGGGCTTACCTTTTATAGGTCGCGCCGCTCGGATTCCCGCCGCTGCCGCACTGAGGCCTACCCGCGCCTCGGGCTTACCTTTTATAGACGCTGCCGCTCGGATCCCCGCCGCTGCCACACTGAGGCCTACCCGCGCCTCGGGCTTACCTTTTATAGGTCGCTGCCACTCGGATTCCCGCTATTCCATTCCATTCCTTTCACTTAGAAATAAATACCACAAGGAGTAGTTGAGGCGATTAGCATAGATGCATTTAAGGGAAAGCTAGATAAGTATTACATTACATAGAATTACATTGAATGTACAGCACAGAAACAGGCCATTCAGCTCAACTGGTCTATGCTTCACACAAGCTTCCTTCCACCTTGCTTCATCTAATCCTATCAGCATATCCTTCCATTTCTTTCTCCCTCGTGCAGTTATCTAGCTTCCCCTTAAATGCACGAGGGCGAAAGGAATAGAAGGTGATGAAGTAGGGTGGGAGGAGGCTAGTGTGGAGCATAAACACCAGCATAGACCAGTTGGGCCGAATGGCCTGTTTCTGTGCTGTAAATTCTCTGTAATACAATGTAATACCAGCTATCAGGTTCTGAGACTATCAGATGCTTGAATTCAGCAATAAAGACATTTGCTGCTTCTTAGCTGGTGGGACTTCTGACAGTTATTACATTTTAACCTTATTAATATTTTTACAAAGAGTAAATTAAAATAGTGTTAGTCTTAATGGTACAATCTACAAAGTCACAGAAATAAAAAATAACTTCATAATACAAATAAGACATTGAACGTGAAACAAATGAAGTCTGATTACTGCAAAACTTACTTTGCGCTAAAGTATACATTTTGTTATAACAGTCTTTCTAATAAAGTGTGCCGTTTCCATTCCTCATCCCTGTCCACATTCACTGGCTGGGATCTCAAACTACAACACAGAAAATGTTTTTACAGACTACATTTTAAAATTCATTAGTGGTATTTATAACACTCAAGTGGACTCTAAAGTGTGGATTAATTTTGCATAACTCCGCAGTTCTGATGACATTGTTAGTCAACTGGGACTGTGACCTGCTACATGGAATTGAGGTTGTAAGAGCTGATTTTATTACCAGACACGGGAAAATTGTAATTTTGAACATTTATTAAAGTCGTTCCATCAAGCCATGGAGTTGAAAATTTTGCACAATCTCATTGACTGTTTCAGACTGAAATGGACCCTTGAGTCAATTTAAATTAAATTTAGAGGTTTTCAAGATGGAGCCCAATCATTGCTTGAGTGAGCGTAAATATGTGTCAAAGTCATGGGGAGTATTGAGAAGCCATCTGTGTTCATTATAAATTAAAGTTAATAACATTACAGAATTAGCTCATTTGTTTGAACAACACATTACCTGAGTTTGATTTTTTTCACATGTAATCTATCCAAATCTCACTGGTGCCCTTGGTTCTTGATGGTTATCCAGCCTGTGCGCTCGTGGAAATAAAAATAAAATCATATAACATGATCGATCAAGATTATCTTCCATATAGTTTGTTTTTTATTAAATTGATATAAAACATTACTGTAACTTATTCCTCTTTTGACACTCCAGCCATTCTAACAGCATACTGAGCTTAAATAAAGGAGACTATTGTACTAACTTTGTATAGTAGTTCCAGTTTTGTCTCCATTCAGTAAACACCTGTTATAACCAACTTCTGCAGTCCGTGTCTCAATTACACACGGACGTTACATTGGCGACGAACAGATCCGAACTTACCTACAGTTCTGCACCACCTCACGGGGATCCATCCCTGAAGCGAAGTTGTTCGAGGTCGAGGCCAGAAGGAAGAAATCCAAAAAGAAAAAAAAAACAAACAGAAGAAACAGGCATCGACCGTGGGCAACCGCCCTCTGATTCATCGAATTCGAAGATTTGCAGGAGAGGCTGTCGAGAGCTGGGCTTGGTTATCCAGTCTATGGTGTTCCAGCTAATCGGGCTGGTGGCAGGTAGTACACTGATCCTCCCTGGGCTGCGGCGGGCTAGAGCTCGATCGGGTGGCTTTTCAACGGGGCCGAGCAGCGTTGTCGGGAAGTGGAGAGAGAGAGAGAGAGGGTGGAGCACACAGGGCGCGGCCGGTGCTACGAAGCTGGGCAGCTTACAGGCCCGAGAAGAGGGAGGAAAGTGTCCCATAGGGTCTGCTCTGACAACGGGAACAGTAATTAAAATAAAAGAAATTAGAAGCGCAGAAAGCCGCGAGGAGCTGCAGTTTGCCACGGGGACCGTGGAGAGCGGCGTTGGCAGCAGCGCAGGGGGAAGTGCATGAAGACCATAGGGCGTCGCCATCAAGGCATAAAAACGCCAGCAACAGCGCTGGCAGCAGCGGAAAAGACAGAAAGCGCAGGAGGTGCCATCTTAATCCAGCGGGGAAGAAGGTAAAGCGCAGGAGGTGCCATTTTGTTCAATCCGGGAAGAAGGCAAAGCGCGGGAGGCGCCATCTTAGATCTCCAAGATGCCGAAGACTGGCAATATCACTGCCTTCGATAATGCAATAGAAGACTGGACCACGTATGTGGAAAGAGTCGAAGTATATTGCAAGGCAAATGAAGTAGCCGATGAGAAAAAGGCATCGGTACTACTAAACTTAATGGGCGCAAGAACGTACGGCCTATTGCGGAACCTGATCACTCCAGTCAAACCGATGGAGAAGAGTTTTAACGAAATTGTTGATATCCTACAGGAACACCTAAATCCTACACCGCTGCTGATAGCAGAAAGATTTAAATTCCACTCTCGGAGAAAGAGCTGACACTAGATAAGGCTTTCAGCGTGGCAGTATCGTATGAAGCAGCAGCAAGGGGAGCTGCAGAAGTACAGCAAAAGCTACAGGAATACGGCACCCATGAAATGACACGGGGATTTGAAAAATGTTATCGCTGCAGCAGAACAACCCATGACCAGAAGGACTGCTGGTCCAAGGACAAAACATGCAGACAATGTGGAAAGATGGGACACATTGCACGAGTTTGCAGGTCCGGGAAGAAGACTAACAACAACAAAAAGACTACTAAGGAAAACTACAGGAAAGTACAAAAGATGACGGACAGTAGTTCCGAAGACCAGAAGAGCGATAGTGAATCCGGGAACAAGAGACTAAGCTGTCTCAAACTACACAACATAATCACAAAAGAGGATCACCGAACCATTTGGGTCACCCTCATGATAGCAGGGTCCCAAGTCAAAATGGAATTGGATACAGGATCAGCCCTGACCGTCATGAAGCAATGAGACTACGAGCGGCTATTCTCACACATACCCTTGAAAGACACATCCATTGTCTTGAAGACATATACAGGGCAGAAAGTATACCCCAGAGGGAAAATAAGGGTGCCTGTCGAATACAACGGCAAGGAAATACAGAAATTGTATCTCTACATACTGCAAGATGGTGGACCACCGTTATTGGGACGTGAATGGATCAGAAAGATAAGTTTAGACTGGCACTCCATTCAGGCACTGACTGTGGCTGGTAAAAAGGATGATGACGTCACACATGGACGATTGTCAAAAATCTTGGCTAACACTAAAGAGGTATTTCAACAAGAACTGGGAACTCTTAAAGGCGTAACCGCCTCGATAAAAATAGAAGAGAATGCAATTCCCAAGTTTTTCAAAGCAAGACCGGTACCGTATGCAATTCGCCCAGCCGTCGAGGCAGAGCTGGAGAATCTGGAGAATGCAGGCATGTTAACTAAGGTAGACTGGGGCGAGTGGGCGACACCCATCGTTCCTGTCATGAAGAAAACGTTAAACAATAAGTGTGAGGAGCCAAGGAAGGTTCGCATCTGTGGGGACTTCAAGGTGACTGTGAACCCAGTCCTTCACACAGTACAGTATCCTCTTCCGAGGATAGAAGATATTTTTGCCTCACTATCTGGAGGGAAACGTTTTACAAAAATTGACCTAGCGCAAGCATATTTGCAGATGGAGGTTGATGAATCCTCTAGGAAATATCTCACGATAAACACTCACAAAGGTCTTTACCAGTATAATCGACTGGTATTCGGAGTAGCATCAGCTCCGGCTATATGGCAAAGAGCGATGGAACAAGTCCTGCAAGGGATTCCGGGGACTCAATGTTACTTGGATGACATCCTAGTGACAGGTGAAAATGACAGTGAACACCTTGCCAACCTAGAGCAGGTGCTCACTAGACTAAGAGAACATGGGCTACGAGCCAATCGCCCCAAGTGCAAGTTTTTTAAGAAACAAATATCGTATTGTGGCCACGTGATTGATGAAGAGGGGTTACATAAGTCCCCTGACAAAATTGAAGTGGCAGTTAAGGCTCCAGCGCCTGAAAATGTGTCGCAACTGAGGTCATTCCTCGGATTAGTGAATTACTACCATAAGTTTTTGCCGAATTTGTCCACAATTCTGCACCCACTGAACGCCCCGCTACAAACTGGAGTAGCATGGAAATGGAGCGATGAATGTAAGCGGGCCTTTCAGAAGTGTAAAGGCCTGATCACTTCAAGAGAAGTATTGGCTCACTACAACCCATCACTACCGATAAGACTGGCGTGTGATGTGTCTCCCTACGGCGTTGGAGCGGTACTGTCACATAAATCCCTTGATGGTTCAGAGAGGCCGATAGCTTTTGCATCACGCTCGTTAACTGCAGCCGAGCGTAACTATGTCCAGATTGACAGAGAGGCCCTCAGCCTGGTGTGGGGGGTGAAGAAGTTCAATCACTACCTGCACGGACAGAAATTTACTCTACTAACTGATGATCAACCTCTTGTCTCCATTTTCAACCCTAAGAAGGGCGTCCCAATAATGACGGCGCAACGGCTACAGAGGTGGTCCCTTTTCCTAGGGGCACACCAATATGACATCGAGTACAAAGGAACTAAACAGCATGGGAATGCTGATGGATTGTCGCGCCTACCGTTGCCGACGGTGGAAGATGCACCTGCAGTGGATCCTGTGGAGATATTCCACTCGACCATAGTCGAATGTCTACCTGTGATGAATGCAAACATAGAAAAGGAAACACGAAATGACCCGACACTCTCCAGGGTCTATGATTTAACGGTGAAGGGATGGCCAGCACATGGCGAACCACTGCTGCCAGCATTCTCGCCGAGAAGAGAACAGCTGTCAGTGTGCCGAGGAACCTTGATGTGTGGATCCAGAGTAGTAATTCCACCCAAATTGAAGGATAGAGTGCTCAGTGAGCTTCATGAGGGTCATCTGGGAGGGGTAAAAATGAAGAACTTAGCCAGAGCGTTTGTGTGGTGGCCGGGAATCGATAGAGAAATCGAAGAGATGACCAAGAGCTGTACAGGATGCCAGATTGTCAAAAACGCCCCACCACAAGCCCCTCTACATCCATGGGAGTGGCCCTCATCTCCATGGCAAAGGGTACACATTGATTTTGCTGGTCCATTTATGGACTCGATGTTTTTAATTGCGGTGGATGCACATTCAAACTGGCCAGAGGTAATAAAAATGTCCTCAACCACCACAGAAAAAACTATCACAGTCTTACGAACCATATTCGCCAGAAATGGGCTGCCTGAACAGATTTGCTCCGACAATGGACCACAGTTTGCGTCTGAAGAGTTCCGGAGGTTCTTAAAGAACAATGGTGTTAAGCATTACACATCCGCCCCATATCATCCAGCCACCAATGGATTGGCTGAGAGGCTCATTCAAACATTCAAGAAGGCTATCAAGGCAATGTGTAATGAAGACATACCCCGACAACACAAGGTGGATAACTTCTTGTTTGCCTACCGGAATGCGACACATGTGGTTACCAACCAAACTCCAGCCATGATGTTCTTCAATCGAAGACTAAGATGCCGCTTGGATTTGGTTAAGCCAAACATCAGAAGAGATGTGGAGAGCAGGCAGTTTCAGAATATGAATGAAAGGCCAACCAGGAGTTTCAAGATAGGTCAACCAGTTTTGGCCCGGGACTACCGCACAGAGAAATGGCAGCCAGGAACGATCTGCACATGGCAAGGACCTCTAATGTATACCGTGGACATTGGAAAGAGCATTGTAAGACGCCATGCTGACCAGATTCTGGAGTCACTGGAAAACGTCAAATCTACACCACGATCCTATACACCTGGTGATGAAACCGAAGTACCAATGGCATCTACCGTAGAATCGGTGATATTGGAAGCAGACGAACCAAACAACAACGTTGATTCCGAATCAACTTTGCAAGAAGAACCTGATACCCCAAAGAAGCGTTATCCGGACAGAATCAGGAAGCCTCCTCAAAGACTGAATTTATAATTGATTAACTTCAGCTAATGTATATAGCAACTGTAATTGTAAATATGTTATTTAATTATTAATCGAATGTTATGTACTGTTTAGCTAAAAGGGGAGGAATTGTAGTGTATGTACCTTGAAGAAGGAACTATATTCTGCAGCCCCTGTATACTGCAGTACCAGTAGTGACCACCCCTGTATATAAGCCTGTGCAGTAACTTTGTATAGTAGTTCCAGTTTTGTCTCCATTCAGTAAACACCTGTTATAACCAACTTCTGCAGTCCGTGTCTCAATTACACACGGACGTTACAACTATGAAGGTATGAGAGTAGAATTGACTAAAGTGGACTGGGAAAACAGATTAAAGTGTAAGTCGGTACAAGAGCAGTGGTCTACATTCAAGGAGATATTTCACATCTTTCAAGATAAATATATTCCACTGAGGAAAAAGGGGAGTAAAAGAAAAGACAGCCATCCGTGGCTTAGTAAAGTAATAAAGGATAGTATCCGACTGAAAACAAGGGCATATAAAGTAGCCAAATCTAGTGGGAGGATAGAAGATTGGGAAGCATTTAAAAGCCAGCAAACAATAACAAAAGATTAATTAAGAAAGGGAAGATAGATTATGAAAGTAAACTAGCAAAAAATATAAAAACAGATAGCAAGAGTTTCTACAGCTATATAAAAAGAAAAAGGGTGGCTAAAGTGAACGTTGGTCCCTTAGAGGATGGGACCGGAAAACTAGTGGTGGGGAACATGGAGATGGCAAAGATGCTGAACAAATATTTTGTATCAGTCTTTACAGTAGAGGACACTAAAAATATCCCAACACTGGATAAACAGGGGGCAATGGGGGGGGAGGAGCTAAAAACGATTAAAATCACTAAGGAGATGGTACTCAGTAAAATAATGGGACTTAAGGCGGATAAATCCCCCGGACCTGATGGCCTACATCCTAGGGTCTTGAGAGAAGTGGCGGTAGGGATTGTGGATACATTGGTGATTATTTTCCAGGACTCCCTGGTCTCAGGAAAGGTCCCGGCAGATTGGAAAACTGCTAATGTAACACCCTTATTTAAGAAGGGAAGTAGACAAAAAGCTGGAAACTATAGACCAGTTAGCCTAACATCTGTGGTTGGCAAAATGTTGGAGTCCATTATTAAGGAAACAGTAACAGAGCATTTGGATAAACATAATTTAATAGGACAGAGTCAGCATGGTTTTATGAAGGGGAAGTCATGTTTGACAAATTTGCTCGAATTCTTTGAGGATGTAACATACAGGGTGGATAAAGGGGAACCAGTGGATGTAGTGTATTTGGACTTCCAAAAGGCATTTGACAAGGTTCCACACAAAAGATTACTGATCAAGATAAATCACGGGATTGGGGGTAATATACTGGCATGGGTGGAAGATTGGCTATCTAACAGAAAACAAAGAGTTGGGATAAATGGTTCATTCTCGGGCTGGCAATCAGTAACTAGTGGTGTTCCGCAGGGGTCAGTGCTGGGACCCCAACTCTTTACAATCTATATTAACAATTTGGAGGAAGGGACCGAGTGCAACATATCCAAGTTTGCCGACGATACAAAGATGGGAGGGAAAGCAATGAGTGAGGATGACATAAAAAACCTGCAAAAGGACATAGACAGGCTAAGTGAGTGGGCAGAGATTTGGCAGATGCAATATAATGTTGAAAAGTGTGAGGTTATGCACTTTGGCAGAAAAAATCAAAGAGCAAGTTATTATCTAAATGGAGAGAAACTGCAGAGTGCTACAGTATAAAGGGATCTGGGGGTCCTGGTGCATGAAACACAAAAAGTTAGTATGCAGGTGCAGCAGGTGATCAGGAAGGCCAATGGAATCTTGGCTTTTATTGCAAGGGGGATGGAGTATAAAAACAGGGAAGTCTTGCTGCAGTTATACAGGGTGTTGGTGAGGCCACACCTGGAATACTGCGTGCAGTTTTGGTTTCCATATTTAAGAAAAGATATACTTGCTCTCGAGGCAGTTCAGAGAAGGTTCACTTGGTTGATTCCGGAGATGAGGGGGTTGACGTATGAGGAAAGGTTGAGTAGGTTGGGACTCTACTCATTGGAGTTCAGAAGAATGAGAGGCGATCTTATCGAAACTATTACGTCCGTGAATGATTGAGACACGGACAGCAGGAGTTGAACAAAACAAGTCTTTACTGATGGAAGTCAATCGTGAAACTGAAAACAACAGAGGCTCACTAGCGCCTTTTATACAGGGGTGGTCACTGCCGGTACTGCAGTCTGAGACCAGTTATTCCCTTAAAGGTACATACACAACAATTCCTCCCCTTTTAGATAAACAGTACATAACATTCATTTAACAACTAAATGATAACTAATTACAATCACAATTACGGTTGCTATATACATTGGTTAAGTTTAAGCAATTATAAGTTCAGTCTTTGAGGAGGCTTCCTGATTCTGTCTGGATAACGCCTCTTTGGGGTATCAGGTTCTTCTGGCAATGTTGAGTTGGGATCAATGTCGTTGTTTGGTTCATCTGCTTCCAATATTACCGGTTCTGCGGTAGCTGCAATTGGAACGTCGATTTCATTACCAGGTGTATCAGATCGTGGTGTGGAGTTGACGTTTTCCAGTGACTCTAGAATCTGGTCAGCATGGCGTCTTACAATGCTCTCCCCAACGTCCACGGTATACATGAGAGGTCCTTGCCATGTACAAATCCTTCCTGGCTGCCATTTCTCAGTGCGGTAGTCCCGGGCCAAAACTGGTTGACCTATCTTAAAACTCCTGGTCGGCCTTTCATTCATATTCTGAAACTGCCTCTTCTCAACATCTCTTCGGATGTTTGGCTTAACCAAATCCAAGCGGCATCGTAGTCTTCGATTGAAGAACATCATGGCTGGAGTTTGGTTGGTAACCGCATGTGTCGCATTCCGGTAGGCAAACAAGAAGTTGTCCACCTTGTGTTGTAGGGGTATATCTTCATTACACATTGCCTTGATAGTCTTCTTGAATGTTTGGACAAACCTCTCGGCCAATCCATTAGTGGCTGGATGATATGGGGCAGATGTGTAATGCTTAACACCATTGTTCTTTAAGAACCTCCGGAACTCTTCAGACACAAACTGTGGTCCATTGTCAGAGCAAATCTGTTCAGGCAGCCCTTTCCTGGCGAATATGGTTCGTAAAACTGTGATAGTTTTTTCCGTGGTGGTTGAGGACATTTTTATTACCTCTGGCCACTTTGAATGTGCATCCACCGCAATTAAAAACATCGAGTCCATGAAAGGACCAGCAAAATCAATGTGCACCCTTTGCCATGGAGATGAGAACCACTCCCATGGATGCAGAGGAGCTTCTGGTGGGGTGTTTTGGACCTTCTGACACCCTGCACAGCTCTTGGTCATCTCTTCGATTTCTCTATCGATTCCCGGCCACCACACAAACGCTCTGGCTAAGTTCTTCATTTTTACCTCACCCAGATGACCCTCATGAAGCTCATTGAGCACTCTATCCGTCAACTTAGGTGGAATTACTACTCTGGATCCACACATCAAGGTTCCTCTGCACACTGACAGCTGTTCTCTTCTCGGCGAGAATGCTGGCAGCAGTGGTTCGCCATGTGCTGGCCATCCCTGCACCGTTAAATCATAGACCCGTGATAGTGTCGGGTCATTCCGTGTTTCCTTTTCTATGTTTGCATTCGTCACAGGGAGACATTCGACTATGGTCGAGTGGAATAACTCCATTGGATCCACTGCAAGGTCTTCTTCTTCCACCGTCGGCAACGGTAGGCGTGACAATCCATCAGCATTTCCATGCTGTTCAGTTCCTTTGTACTCGATGTCATATTGGTGTGCCCCTAGGAAAAGGGACCACCTCTGCAGCCGCTCTGCTGTCATTATCGGTACGCCCTCCTGAGGGTTGAAAATGGAGACAAGAGGTTGATGATCGGTTAGTAGAGTAAATTTTTGACCGTGCAGGTAGTGATTGAACTTCTTCACCCCCACACTAGGCTGAGGGCCTCTCTGTCAATCTGGGCGTAGTTACGCTCGGCAGAAGTTAACGAGCGTGACGCAAAAGCTATCGGCCTCTCCAAACCATCAAGGAATTTAAGTGACAGTACCGCCCCAATGCCGTAGGGAGACGCATCACACGCCAGTCTGATCGACAGTGCTGGGTTGTAGTGAGCCAATACTTCCCTTGAAGTGATTAAGTCCTTACTCTTCTGAAAGACCCGCTTACAATCATCGCCCCATTTCCATG
The DNA here is from genome assembly GCF_052327205.1 of Somniosus microcephalus. Taxonomy (NCBI): domain Eukaryota; kingdom Metazoa; phylum Chordata; class Chondrichthyes; order Squaliformes; family Somniosidae; genus Somniosus; species Somniosus microcephalus. The sequence goes on from NC_141000.1 coordinate 82,754,920, forward strand.
CTACCCCCGTTCGTAGCAGGGCGTTCAGTGGGTGCAGAATTGTCGACAAATTCGGCAAAAACTTATGGTAGTAATTCACCAATCCGAGGAATGACCTCAGTTGCGACACATTTTCAGGCGCTGGGGCCTTAACAACCGCTTCAATTTTGTCAGGGGACTTATGTAACCCCTCTTCATCAATCACGTGGCCACAATACGATATCGGTTTCGTAAAAAATTCGCACTTGGGGCGGTTGGCTCGCAGCCCATGTTCCCGTAGTCTAGTGAGCACCTGTTCTAGGTTGTAAGGTGTTCACTGTCATCTTCACCTGTCACAAGGATGTCGTCCAAGTAACACTGAGTCCCCGGAATCCCTTGCAGGAATTGTTCCATCGCTCTTTGCCATATCGCCGGAGCCGATGCTACTCCGAATACCAATCGATGATACTGGTAAAGACCTTTGTGAGTGTTTATCGTGAGATACTTCCTAGAGGACTCTTCATCCTCCATCTGCAAATATGCTTGTGCTAGGTCAATTTTTGTAAAACGCTTCCCTCCAGACAGTGAGGCGAAGATGTCTTCTATCCTTGGAAGAGGATATTGTACTGTGTGAAGGACTGGGTTCACAGTCACCTTGAAATCCCCACAGATGCGAATCTTCCTTGGCTCCCCGGACTTATTGCTTAACGTTTTCTTCATGACAGGAACGATGGGTGTCGCCCACTCGCTCCAGTCGACCTTAGACAACACGCCTGCCTTCTCCAGATTCTCCAGCTCTGCCTCGACGGCTGGGCGAATTGCATATGGTACCGGTCTTGCTTTGAAAAACTTGGGAACTGCATTCTCTTCTATTTTTATCGAGGCGGTTACACCTTTAAGCGTGCCCAGTTCTTGTTGAAATACCTTTTTGGCGTTAGCTAAGATTGTTGACAATCGTCCAGGAGTGACGTCTTCATCTTTTTTACCGTCCACCGTCATTGCATGAATGGAGTGCCAATCTAAGTTTATCTTCCTGATCCATTCCCGTCCCAATAACGGTGGTCCACCATTTGGCAGTATGTTGAGATACAATTTCTGTATTTTCTTGCCGTTGTATTCGACAGGCACCCTTATTTTTCCTCTGGGGTATACTTTTTGCCCCGTATACGTCGTCAAGACGATGGATGTCTCTCTCAAGGGTATGTGTGAAAATAGCCGCTCGTAGTCTCGTCGATTTATGACGGTTAGCGCTGATCCTGTATCCAATTCCATTTTAACTTGGGACCCTGCTATCATGAGGGTGACCCAAATGGTTCGGTGATCCTCTTTTGCGATTACATTGTGATGTTTGAGACAGCTTAGTCTCCTGTTCCCAGATTCACTATCGCTCATCTGGCCTTCGGAACTACTGTCCGTCATCTTTTGTACTTTCTTGTACGGTTCCTTAGTAGCCTTTTTGTTGTCGCTGGTCTTCTTCCCAGACCTGCAAACTCGTGCAATGTGTCCCATCTTCCCGCATTGCCTGCATATTTTGTCTTTGGACCAGCAGTCCTTCTGGTCATGGTTAGTTCTGCCGCAGCAATAACATTTTGCAAATCCCTGTGTCATTTCGTGGGTGCCGTATTCCTGTGGTTTTTGTGAATTTCTGCAGCTCCCCTGGCTGCTGCTTCATACGATACTGCCACGCTGAAAACCTTATCTAGCGTCAGCTCTTTCTCTGAGAGTAACTTCTTCTGTGTTCCTTCACTCAGGAGTCCACAGACAAATTTGTCCCGTAGGGTATCTGCCAGTCCTGCTCCGAACTGGCAGTGCTTTGATAGCTTGCGTAGTTCTGTAAGGTACTCAGCATTGCTCTCATCTTTATGCTGAGTTCTCCTGTGGAATTTAAATCTTTCTGCTATCAACAGCGGTGCAGGGTTTAGGTGTTCCTGTAGGACAGCAACAATTTCGTTAAAACTCTTCGCCTTCGGTTTGGCTGGAGTAATCAGGTCCCGCAATAGGCCGTACGTTCTAGCGCCCATTAAGTTTAGCAATATCGATGCCTTTTTCTCCTCCGCTATTTCGTTTGCCTCGAAATATACCTCGACTCTTTCCACATACGTGGTCCAGTCCTCTATTGTATTATCAAAAGCAGTGATACAGCCAGTCTTCGGCATCTTGCAAATCTAAAATTGCGCCTCCCGCGCTTTGCCTTCTTCCCCGATTTAACAAAATGGCGCCTCCCGCGCTTTGCCTTCTTCCCCGCTGATTAAGATGGCGCCTCCCGCGCTTTGCCTTCTTCCCCGCTGTTGTTAGCGCTGCTTTCCGCGGTTCCCATTGCAACCTGCAGCTCCTCGCGGTTTCTTGCGCGTTTAATATTTCTTTTTTTATTATTTTCCCGTCGTGGAACAACCCTGTGGGACTCTTGCCTCCCTCTTCGCGGGTCTATACGCAGCCCGGCTTCGTAGCACCGGCCGCGCCCTGTGTGCTCCACCCTCTCTCTCTCTTCTTCCCGACAACGCTGCTCGGCCCTGTTGCAAACCACCCGCTCGAGTTCGCGACTGCCGCAGCCCAGGAAGGATCAGTGTACTACCTGCCACCAGCCCGATTAGCTGAAGCACCGTCGACAGGAACCAGGCCCCGCTTCCGACAGCTTCTCCAGCAATCTTCAACTCCGCAAACACAGGGGCGGATGCCCACGGTCGATGCCCGTTTCTACTGCCTCTTACTTTCTTTTCTTTCTGGCCTCGACCTCTGCTCACTTCGCTGTAGGAATGGATCCCCGGAGGTGGTGCAGACTGTAGGTAGGTTCGTATCTGCTCATCGCCAGTATTACGTCCGTGAATGATTGAGACACGGACAGCAGGAGTTGAACAAAACAAGTCTTTACTGATGGAAGTCAATAGTGAAACTGAAAACAACAGAGGCTCACTCGCGCCTTTTATACAGGGGTGGTCACTGCCGGTACTGCAGTCTGAGACCAGTTATTCTCTTAAAGGTACATACACAACAGAAACATATAAGATTGTGAGGGGGCTTGATCGGGTGGATACGGGGAGGATGTTTCCACTGATGGGTGAGACTAGAACTAGGGGGCATAATCTAAGAATAAGGGGCTGCCCTTTCAAAACTGAGATGAGGAGAAACTTCTTCACTCAGAGGGTAGTAAATCTATGGAATTTGCTACCCCAGAGAGCTGTGGAAGCTGCAACATTAAATAAATTTAAAATGGAGATAGACAGTTTCCTAGCAGATAAGGGAATTAGGGGTTACGGGGAGAGGGCAGGGAAGTGGACGTGAGTCTAGATTCGGATCAGCCATGATCCTATTGAATGGTGGAGCAGGCCTGAGGGGCCGTATGGCCTACTCCTGCTCCTACTTCTTATGTTCTTATGTAACTGATGTTGGATGGTGCACATGGAAAGATGGAAATTGGTTGTAAAAGATCTACATTGTGGCACTAAAAAAAACACTAAGCCAAGAGGAATAACTGCCACAACTCAATGCACATCCCAGGCTATTCCCCCGGGTTTAATTTCAAAATTTGCACGGTATTTAAATTTTGAAAAGAAAAATCACCAATCCATGTGTAACATTCATGGGGCGAACTGCTGTACAATCTTTGTAAAAGTACCAATTTCTGTTGTATGGTAATAAAATCCAGTCCGACAATATCAGTTCCAAATAGAGGTCACAGTCTGTAGCAGGAGTCTTGTTATCCTGATTCTTGTTGCTGTAACCATAGGAGCACAAGAAATGCTGATGTATCATCTTCAGTATATTCCCCACCCACCTCATTTATCTTATGCGGCTGAAATCCAAGGGAGATTGCTTTTCTTATACCACAGTGCTGTCTCTTGATGCTATACACAACAGTTAATTTAAGTATCCCCATTCCTTTTACTAAGGTTAGGTGCTAAACTACATGGTAGCAAAGAATGGCACAGATATAATGGATTGTCTGTTCTATGACTGCACACATGTTTCATCATCACACATCAAGGCAATTGTATTTTTTACCTGAGAAAAAAGAATAGAATTCCATCCACATCAGTTCTATCCTTCTACAAGAGCAACACCTGTTAGCTGATCATGGTGAAGGCTTGAAGAGGGTGCAGAGGTGATTTCCTAAAATGGTACCAGGGATGAAAGACTTCAGTTACGTGGAGAGACTAGAGAAACTGTTTGGAGCAGTGAAGGTTAAGGGGAGATTTGATAGAGGTATTCAAAGTCATGAAGGGTTGTGTTAGAGTAAATGAGGAGAAACTGTTTCCGTGGCTGGAGGGTCAGTAATCAAAGGACACAGATTTAAGGTAATTGGCAAAAGAACCAGAGGCAACATGAGGGGGGAAAAAATTTACACAGCGAGTTGTTATGATCTTGAATGCACTGCCTGAAAGGGTGGTTGAAACAGATTCAATAATAGCTTTCAAAAGGAATTTGGATAAATACTTGAAGGGGAAAACATTGAAAGGCTACCAGGAAAGAGCAAGGGGGTGGGATTAATTGGTAGCACTTTCAAAGAGCCGGCACAGGCATGATTGGCCGAATGGCTTCCTTCTGCACTGTATCATTCTATGATTGCCAATGGCTATAAAGACATTTAAGTATGGGAATGGCCTCAGTCATAAGTAAGAACTGTAAATATATTCGGACAATAAAGATAAAAACAGAAGTGAAACAATATAAAAACACATAAATAAAGCGTTGAAGTTGACATATTTGCTGGACCTAGTGGACCATATTTGACAATTTTAGTGCATGTGGGAATGTGGGGCTGAGTGGGTGTTTCAGGGGAGAAGACGTAGGTGTAGAGCAGGGAATGAGTAGGAATAGTAATGGGAATGAGGTGGTGGTAGGGATCATGGTGAGAGTGATGGATGGGGAAGCTATGAGTAATGGTGTAGGGGATGGGAAGGGAGTCACTAAGGGATGCAGGCATATTTGTTAAATTGGATAGCCCCCAAAAACAGGCATGGGGATCACGATGCAAGATTAACCCACACCCGTTGATTGAAATTAGCCTAACATCAGTAGTAAGGAAAATGCTGAGGACTCGATTTTGTCAATGGGGAGCTTTGGAGGCGGGACTCCCACTTTTTGGGTTGTAGTCCCGCCTCCATCGACTTGTGGCCAACCCACGCTATTTTCCCTTGATTGACCTTGTTAAGCCCACCTAGTGGGCTCAGCAGGCCAATTAAGGGATACTTGGTTACTGGTGACGTCAGCGATTGACATTTCACCTGTCAAGAGCTTTAGACAGATGAAAAATCAGCGTTTGACAGCTCTGTGAATCTGTCAAACACTGACAATCTGTCTTCTAACTTGAGTCCTTCTACTCAGACTCAGTTAGAGAGCTCTCCTGAGCAGAAAGCAGAGGCTGCAGCTTTTGACAGTTCAGCGGCCATTCTGCTTTCTGTGCCGGTAAGCTGAGGGACTCCCGAGAACTGAAGGAAGGAAGCCTGCAGGAGAAAGTAAAGGTAAGTAAAACTTATTAAAACACTTTACACTTAACTCACACACTTACCTCTGCACACATGCACCCATCACTCACCTACACAACGGACATCTCGACCCCTCCAATCCCTGCAGACCGATGGTCCGCCTCACTAACTTGGCGTGGTTCGGAGCTGTTGGACAGCCCACACTTCAGGGCTAAAAATAGGGATTATGCAAAAAACTGCCTGTTAACTACCTGTTAACAGGCAGTTAATTGGCACTAATCCCCTTCCCACCTCGGGGAGGCGGCTCCCAGCACAGGTCAGGTACCTGCCTCCTGGGACATTGGCATGGAGGCGGGTTGGGGGCGGGATGGGTTCCTGCCCCCCGATTCTGCAATTTTCCCATCACTCCCACCTCCAAACCCGCCTCCTTGGGGCTTGAAATATCGAGACCTCAGAGTCTATTATAAAGGATGTGATAACAGGACACTTAGAAAATATCAACGGGATTAGACAAAGTCAACATGGATTTATGAAAGGGAAATCGTGTTTGACAAACCTACTGGAGTTTTTTGAGGATGCAACTGGTAGAATAGATAAGCGAGAACCAGTGGATGTGGTGTATTTGGATTTTCAGAAGGCCTTTGATAAAGTCCCACATAAGAGGTTAGTGTGCAAAATGAAAGCAGATGGGATTGGGGGTAATACATTAGCATGGATTGAAAATTGGTTAACAGACAGGAAACAGAGAATAGGAATAAATGGGTCTTTTTTGGGGTGGCAGGCGGTGACTAGTGGGGTACCACAGGGATCAGTGCTTGAGCCCCAGCTATTCACTATATATACCAAGTTTGCTGATGACACAAAACCAGGTGGGATTGTGAGTTGTGAGGAAGATGCAAAGAGGCTTCAAGGCAACTTAGACAAGTTGAGTGAGTGGGCAAATACATGGCAGATGCAGTATAACGTGGATAAATGTGAAGTTATCCACTTCAGTAGCAAAAACAGAAAGGCAGAGTATTATTTAAATGGTGATAGATTGGGAAATGTTGATGTACAAAGGGACCTGGGTGTCCTTGTACACCAGTCACTGAAAACAAACATGCAGGTGCAGCAAGCAGTTAGGAAGACAAATGGTATGTTGGCCTTCATTGCAAAAGGATTTGAGTACAGGAGCAAGGATGTCTTACTACAGTTATACAGGACCTTGGTGAGACCACACCTGGAGTATTGTGTGCAGTTTTGGTCTCCTTACCCAAGAAAGGATATACTTGCCATAGAGGGAGTACAGCGAAGGTTCACCAGACTGATTCCTGGGATGGCAGGACTGTCGTATGAGGAGAGATTGGGTCGACTAGGCCTGTATTCACTAGAGTTTAGAAGAATGAAAGGGGATCTAATTGAAACATATAAAAATTCTGACAGGACTAGACAGACTGGATGCAAGGAGGATGTTTCCCTTGGCTGGAGGGTCTAGAATGAGGGGTCACAGTCTCAGGATATGGGGTAGGGCATTTAGGACAGAGATGAGGAGAAATTTCTTCACTCAGAGGGTGGTGAACCTGTGGAATTCTGTACCACGGAGGCTGTGGAGGCCAATTCACTGAATATATTTAAGAAGGAGATAGATAGATTTCTAGACACAAAAGGCATCAAGGGGTATGGGGAGAGCGTGGGAATATGGTATTGAGATAAAGGATCAGCCATGATCATATTGAATGGCAGAGCAGGCTCGAAGGGCTGAATGGTCTACTCCTGCTCCTATTTTTCTATGTCTCTATGTTTCTATGAAATGCAGGCAGCACGCCAACTACGTGCTGTAAGCTCATTAGAGTGGCTGCTGCATTCAGCCAGTGCTAACCATGCTGTTCGTTGGATGAACGCATCAACAAGAGGCCCAGAATCGTAACTTCCTAGCACTGCTTAAAGCTAGCCTGCACCTCTTAAAGGGGAGGTGCATTGTGGCTGGAGCAGGTGCTGGGAGTCTGACCTGGGAAACAGTGTAGAATGGCACAACATGGGAGAGAGTGGGCTTCAAGGTTTTCGGACGCTGCACTGAAGGCCTTGGTGGAGGAGGTGGAAAGGAGGAGAGATGTCCTGTATCCGCAGGAGGCCAGGAGACCCTCCAGACACACGCTCAAAAGGCAATGGGAGCAGATAGCTGGAGGTCAATGCCAGGAGTCAAGCCCCGAGGACCTGAATGCAGCGCCGCAAGAAATTCAATGACCTCACACGAGTGGTCAAGGTCAGTGAATGCATCTTCAAATGCCATATCCTAACAATTGCACCACTAGTCTCAACCATTGCTTTGTTCACCACACCCCCATCACTCACCTACCAACACTCCTCTTGAGTGCCGGGTTCTTTTGCTGGCACTCCAATCCCTGGTGGCCCAGCTGGACCCCGGGTCGCACTGCATTAGGCCCCTCCCCTTTAATGGGAGGAAGGCCTGCAGTACCGCGGCGTGACATGCGCTGCGGCACGTCGCATTGCGATATTCACTCGCAGCGCCCCAAGAGGGAGGCGGGCGCTTCCAGTAGCGCCCCGCCTCCCTCTTGGGACACTATCTGTGAATTTCGGGCACGGGGGTGCTAATTTTTTCGGGGCGCTAAAAGTTGCACCCCGGCGAAGTTAGAGCCCCAAAGGAAGGCACGACCCAATTTTGCCCCCTGTTCTAACATAAAGGTAAGCAACCTACCACTGAGCCAAATTGACAAACCATTGGTTTAGTTTCCCATTTTTCAGCTGAATTAATTGCATTGCAATAGAATGCCACTCTATTAAGTCCAATCAGGAGCAATTTTAAAAGCCAGCGTAACACTGCCAATTGATTAAAGTAAAATATACCGTACCAGGCAACAGTGTGTTCCAATTACTTAACAAGTATGTCAGCTTCAGTACAGAGAAAAAATCACTTGTTTATTTTCCAAGAATTAATCACAAAACACTTATTCACCACCTCTGGGGAGATCCATGAGTTTTGGCATTTTTACTGTGACCAATCCATAATCTCCATTAAATTTACCATGACAAAATTACAGCCCTAAGCACTGAGACTTGCTCTTCAATATTTTCAGGATTAGGATCACAGCGAGGAGGGACAAGACTCTATGGCAATTGAATGATGAAAGACAACACGGACTAAAAATTGGACTGCCCCAAAAACAGGCGTGGGGATTGCGATGGGGGATCAAGCTGCGCCCGTTCAAAGCGATGCAGGCAGCACACCAACTTTGTGCTGCCTGCTAATTAGAATGATTGTGCCATGCAGCCCAGCGCTGAACGCGCTACTGAGTGACTACAGAAGTTCATGCGAGACTAGCACCAATTAAAGCTAGCCTGCACTTCTTAAAGGCAGCCTGCACCTCTTAAATGGTAGGTGCATTCTGGATGCAGCAGGTGATTCAACTGGCTGGGGGACAGAGTGTGAGCAGGAAGAAGTACTGATGGAAGGACAGGGGTGAGAGCGTGCTCCAAGGTTCTCGGATGCAACACTGGAGGCCTTGATGCAGGAGATGGACAGGAGGATTGCAGTCCTGTATCTGCAGGGGGCCATGAAGCCCTCCAGGCAAAATCGGTAAAGGCAATAGGGGCAGATAGCCACCGTGGTCAATGCCAGCAGTATAACCCCGAGAACCTGGATGCAGTGCCACAAGAAGTTTAATGACCTCACACGAGTGCTCGAGGTCAGTGAATTCATCTTCAAATACCATATCCTCACAAGTGAAGCACGAGGCTCACACACTGCTCAATTCACCACCCCCCCTTCACTCACCTACCAACAATCTCTATCAATCATGACTCATACCTCACATTCATAGCTTCAACTCACCCTCACACACTTACCACTGCTACAAGCCTCACACCCACATCTCACAGCTTGCACACACTGCCAGCTATTCAACCATGACAGGCACATCACCTAAACAGATTGTATGACATTCACTGACACACCTCCCCTCTTTCTTGCAGGAGAAGGTGGCTACCCGAAGGGGCACAGGCACACCAGCATAACCTTACTCCGATGTAGGAGATGGTGCTGGCCATTCTTGGGAGGGACATTGCTGAGCCCGTGGTCAGTGGCGGGGTTGAATCAATTGAATATGATGATATCCACATACCTAATCCTCCTTCTCACATCTCACTTACTCCTCATCCCACAATCTCTTCTGATTTACAAGCCGCACATGGTGTAAGCATGCACCTCTTAGTTCACCCCCCCCCTCCCCTCACCACAACTCTATCCTTGTGCCTTTCTCCTTTCAGATAGCCAAGAACTGCAACCTGGCCAGGCACTGGTGGAGGAGCAGGAAATGGAAGAGGAAGGAGGCAGTGATGCTGAAGACACAGCACCATCACTCAATTTCAAACTCCCAGCCACCAGCTCAGATACTGACACTCTGCGTACGTCAGAGGATAGCTTAGCCACAGGATCTGCACATGGTGAGACACCGGGCATGAGTGGCCTGCAGCCAGGGCAGCGGGAAAGGGTAGCACAGGTGCCAGCTCCCTGGAGGGCGAGGTTGCACACGAGTTCTGCTGCACAGGACTTAGTTGAGGACTTTGATGGGGCGGCCTACAGAAGAAGGCTGATGTGTATGCACAACAAAACGCTTGGTGCATTGGCAGGCCTGCCGGAAAGCCTGAATGCAATGTCAAGCAGCATGAAGGAGAACAGCTCCAAACTTGCACAGGGCTTTGCACAGAGCTTGGGGCCCATCCTTTCCAGCGTGGAAGTGGTGGCAGATCCATTAGCACACTTATGGACCCAACCATCATGCAGCGTCTGATGGCCGAAGTCTCTGCTTCCATTGCAGCACAAACAGAAGCCACCCAGTGTCTGAGTGCTGCAGTGGAAGCTCAGACTGAAGGCATGCAAGCTCAGCTTGCTGCCAAGCAAGCATAGGTATCACAGCAGTCCAGCATTCTATTCCTCCAGCAGATTACTAGGATTGCTGAGACGCCACCCTGGGGGAGTGGTATTGGCTCTATGGAGGACGAACCTACTGTCCACTCTCAGGATGACAGCGTGCATCCTCCCACCACTGCTACTCTGCCAGTGCCCTTGCTGTTGCCTGGAATAGGATGTGGTATTTAATCATGATTCCGTTTGATTCGAAAGCGATTTAAATATAAATGGCCCACTCACTAGCTGTGTCACTCAGATCCAGGTCACTGCTCCGGAAAATATTCAGTGCAGACTGTGAATTGTGATACGGAAACTGTATACCACAGTCTGCAAAGATTTAGTAGATCTGGGCCCGGATATTTACTGGGAGGCGGGGAGGGTGCGGCAGAGCACGGGGGAAACACGGTAAAGCCGGGATGCGGAGCTACTGTCGAACTTAACAGCAGGACCTCATTATCATTTTTTCTTCTGTTTCTCGCCCAGCAGCCGGCCAAATCAACAGGCTGGCTGGCGGCAGCCGGGCAGGAAAACCAGTGGCAGGAGGCCGCAGCTGGGGCCTGTTGGGGAGGGCTCCGGGCAATCGTGATTGCGAGGCAGGCTTCAATTGGTGGAGAGGGGGTCAGCCACATTCATGGGCTTCAGAGAGAGGCTGCGATCGGCAGAAGGGAGGCTGAGGACTTATTTGAGGTGCTGGGAGGAGCACTCCAGCCCTCTAGGAGTGCTATAAAAAACACTTACCTCCCGGAGCCGGCAGCTCCCGCCTCCCTTTCGCTGCGGGGTTTCCCGAGCCCTGGGAAACCTGGCCGGCTGCAGTTAAATTTAAATCAGCCTCCCGATTGCATTATAGGAGCATGATTTAAGTATGTTAATGAAGTGTCCCACCTCTCCAAGACAGGACACACGCAGGGCTTGAAACCCACTGCCGTAAAAACAGCAACAGGCGCATAGACGTCAGATTGGGGTTGTGTTCCCTGTTTAACCTCATCCAGCCTCTGCCTGCCCATCATGGGGGGAGTGATTCATATTGAGGCCATGGTTTTAAAAATCTACAGAACCAAATCCTGAAACATATCCGCCAAGAGGCAAATATGATAAAACTCATTAAAGCACTTCATAAATGATTCATCATAAACCATGTTCATAAAATGTGTATGAATGAGTAATGCCCCATTAGTAGTTTATTTGAGCAAAGCTTACTTTCCCTCCCCGAAGTTTAGGGGAGCTCCTTACCTTCTTCATCCAAAATAAGCTGTACAGGCCTCAGTCTGACAGGCTTGCTTCCCTGGCAGTTTGCCTGACAATCTCTCTTATGTCTTGTTAAAATGTTGTTGCTCTGTATTGTTCAGTGTAACTGTGTTCAATTAATGGTTTCTACTTTATAAAATATTTATGATACGCTATAAAATCATCAAAATTTATCAGAACATGTAGGGGTGGAAATTGGTCCCTGCTGTGTCCATTTTCTGGGCAGAAAACAGGGGCAAAAGGGATCAATTTTTGGGGCACAGCGACCTGACGCAGGGAGTTCAGCGTGCTTGATTCACAGTGTTTCCAATTTTTTAGTCCTTAAAATTAATATTATTAATTAGTGAGATGGGGCTCCATCTGCAAAACACAGCTCATAAAATTTACCTTACTTAATAACTTACTTGCAGTGTTGGGTAGTTTCTGAGCATTCCAAATGATATATTTCTAATTGACTTTACAGGCTTGCTTATGAGGAAACTGTAGACTTGATATTCAGCTATGTTATGCCTTATGAATGGTTGCAATTGTGGGCATTATGGAGCATGAAAATAGGCAGAGATCAGTTATGCTTGATCTGTACACATGATCTGCATTTCTAGTGAACAAAATCAACTACTGTACTCAGGAAGCTCCCGCCAGCAGGAGGTAGAAGCTTCATTACAATATGAGAATAAAGGTTAGATGATGCCATAGACAACCCAGATATTAAACCACATCTGGAGTTGTACATCAATATACTCATGTGCAACAGCCATCCAGGATTGCTGCAGAAGTTGAATGCAAAAGTGAGCATTTAAAGGCTCAGGAAAGATAAACTATATACTTTGTAAGTGCTTTTGTGCACAGAATCCCCAGAAAATGATGCAGGGGGCATTATGACATCTCTCCCACATCATTAGCATACAATTTGAAGACAGGAACGTCCTGCCATGCCAAGAATGCCCCAGGAAATACATGTCAAATGCAAATAGGGCAGAGATTTGGCATTACGTGTTTCCATTCTTTTTTCTCCTGCCTAATTCCCCATTGTATCAGGAGGAAGATGAGGAGGGGGAATGGAGGGATGCCAGGTGTGTGAGGTGTTCACCCACCATTACGCTTTCACCTACAAACACAGGCAGAGGAGCACTTATCTGGATTTGGCTTAGCAACTCTTTGTGAGTACGCTCCTATTTGGCTACTTATAGTGACGCCACTATTCCTGGCCAGAATTGATATGATTGGGTAATTCCCCCCGTCAATCACGCCTGGAGATCACACTGCTGTAAGGATTGATTTTACACACATAATTTGTATTATGTAACTAACCTCCACTAATTGTATTTTGTTGGTGAAACAACCGTGCCTTTATTGGGAGATGTTGCTGTGGTTTCGGTCATGAGTTTGTTTTGCTGTAGTTTGTAGAGACTCTTTTTTAAACAGACTCTGTTTGCTGAGTCAATAGACTTAGTTTGCTGTAAAATAGATTATTTGCTGTAAGTCCTGCCTCCGACTCATTGGCTAACACACTGCAACTCATTGGCTGGCACAGCGGTGCCAATAGATACTCTGCTCCTATTTACCCCAAAGGCATTGACAGCTGTGCCGCATGCTGTAAGCTGACCTGCAGCCAAACTCGAGCACAGATATGGCTTTGCAAGTGGCTTTGAAGGCCATTTAAACCCTTATTCTTGATGCTTTAGGTATATTGCAGGCATACTGCGCTGCAGCCCATGGGATGGTAGTCTGGAGTGCGAAAGAAGGCTACATATCTTGCATTAATCTCATGCAGCACAATGTTAATTTCATCAACCATAAAGCAGGGAGTCGACTGCTGTACTGCTCGGTCACTTACCTCCAGACTCTACATTGGAGTTCCTTTCATTTGATTTTTGCCTGGACCTTCTTTCCCCCTGCTCTTGCCCTTCAACCTTTTCTAAAGCCTGCCAATCCATGTATGTTCCTTTTATCCAAACTCTCTGCCTCCTACCTCCCAGCCAGTTTGCGATCCATGGTATCTCTGATGAACTATCTCTGATTCCATCAACTTCAATCGTTACTTAAATTATCCCTTCCTTGTTTCTTGGGATTTCAGTGGCTTCTGGCAATGGTGGAGCAAGGCCTGCAACTGCAATGTAAATTGTGTAAATAAGTATCCGTGCAATAGTATTTCCATAGTTTCAGGCTCTGAAATACACGATTTTATATTATAGGAATAATTCAAATCATTACTTCTAACCGAGTCCTGCACACACACTTTGTGACCAAGCTGTGAGGTAGAACAGCACTACATGTACTTTGCAGTTTGTAAAATCCAATCTGTCACATACATAGATGAGTTACAGCTATATGCCACTTGTAAAAAGCTTTCCAATGAGAAAAGAAATGGACTTTTTTTTATCCCAGCTTTAAAAATAATCTTAATAGAAGAACACAAATGTTGGCGACAAGTGGGGAGGAATGGTTATCTCCAATGAAGGATGGCATTTTATGTTATAAATCCAACCACAAATTTGGTTTTGATTCTGATTGGGCTGTTTAAATCCAGTGTTAGTTCTGTAGGGGCTTGGCGTGTGCCCAGTCAGCTTCGCCTCTGACTGTCTCTGAGTGGTTCGAATCGCTCCCACACCCCTGGGTTCTAGACACCGGACTTAGGTACAGACGGCGATACAGAAAATCAAGTAGACAAGTGGTTTGGTGCAAGAAAACCAAAATTTTATTAAAGGCAGAATAAACACAATCTTACTGAGAATTACTGATATAGTTACAGGCATAAACAATTACACTTATATGGGAATGGGGAACACACGGCGCATCGAGGGAAACAAATACATTAAAAATCCCCTTTTCCTTATCCCACCCGCTAATACCTAACTAGATTAAGCTATGAGGGGCCAGGAATTCATGCTCACCAATTCGAAACCTGTTGCTTTAACTGGGTTGGTTTTGAGGTTCACTCTTTCTGTCCTTTGGGGTATCTCGTCACCACGTGGTCACAGGACTCGACGCTGAAGTTGTTTGTGCGAAGCACCCTCCTTTTTCCTCAGCTAACGTCGTCGTCGAGTCGCGATGGGTCTTCTTCTTCTTCCTCGGGCGGTTGTCAACGGTATTGCTGCGGTTGGGGGTCGGTTGGCGGTCTTTACCGTTTAATGATTTTCCTATCCAAGCTTTGAACACCAGCTTATTCTTAAACTGGGCTATTATTGTCCATGTAACAAACGCCAGCTTACAACTAGGCCGTTTGTCTTGATTTTGCTACCCATCCTTCGAACGCCAGCTTATTCTTAAACTGGGCTATGATTTGGGGTTTTACTGTCCATGCATGTAACACCAACTTATTCGTCAAACGCCAGCTTATAACTAGGCGTTTGTCCCCCAACGCGTCTTTCCGCTGCCCTTCTCTGCCCTTATCGGTTTACGTATTCTTCGTCTCGTCTCGTCTCGTCTGCCCGTTTGTGACCTGTGTGTCCTGTGTGTTTTCGAATTGGGTCTGCCCGCGTTTGGCCCCAGTGTAATGGGCGTCCTTGGTGTTGAGCAGCGCAGGGAGCGAGAAGAGAGCCCGCCACGAGGCCAGGGCACAAGAACGAGAGGCAGGAGGCCAAGGCCAAAAGATGAGGGCAGGAGCAAGAGAGCAATCACCACTGATGGGCCTACAATTATACCCGTTCTTCATTCCTTATCTGCGCGCCAAATCAGGTCAGTCCTTTGTCTAACTTTTGGCAGGCTCGTTTAAAATGATTACAGCCATTTACTTTAATAACTTCTGGAGTGGTTGTCTCCGTGCTTAATGGCCTCAATGTCCTGGCTGTTTGTCATTTATGAAACTTAATTGTCCTCACCCTGGCTTGATGGCTACTGTGAGCTGTTACCGATTAAATATGCAGAAACCTAATGGCCTCGATTTAGGCCCATTCTAACCTGATCTGTTCCAAGGTGAATGAATGCATATTCTGTGTTTGCTTAGCTGTCTGGCTCCACAAAGTCCCTTCACAGATTCATGCATTTTAGGTTTCGTTTCAGGTTTTGAAAAGTGCCTGCCCTTTTGCAGGGCCTTGCTTTTAAAATCCTGTACTTCTGGTCACGAGGTTACAGAAGCCATTTTGGGTACCCTTTTTAATAACTTGTCCATACAGAGCCCCTTTATCCATAATCTTTTGGGGAATGTGGGAATTTTGAGAACCCTACAGTTCCAATCGCACATGATTAGCCGACCATTTCCTTTTAGCAGATGTTGTAATCACAGGTGGCCAGTTCATATTTAAACTATTTAAAATCTTGTTATTTCTGAGCGGGGAAAGAATGTTTGTTTGAATAAGGAGAGGATCTGCAATACTGCCGAGGAATAATGGAGGTAAGGGATGTTCTGGGCAGGGGTTATGCCACTTGCACAATTTAAACTAAACATTTTAAACCACTGGGAAAAATGACAGCATTTTTACCTTACGGGTGGAACAAAAATTATTTTAAGATGATTTTTAGGGCTATGAATTACAGCATAGCAAAGAATAGTGAAGGCGTACCATCAATTTAAGGAAACTGTTCCCTTTTTTGTTCCATTCTTTAAGCAATTTCAGCACTGTCACAATCAAAGCTTCCACTCACACCTCAGAAAAGTGCAAATAACAACAGAAAATGTTGGCAACACTCAGCAGGTCAGGCAGCATCCGTGAAGAGAGAAACAGAGTGCATCAGTTTCCTGGAAGCTTGTCATATGTACAGAAAGTGAAGGATAACTTGAGTACTATCACATTATTTTTTAAGGCCATGAATTTAATGGAGGAGGCGGGACAGCTGGTTTCCGAGTTCTGGTCCCAGTCCCGCTCCCAGCTACAGTCGCTCTGTAAACGTGATTTTCCCTTGATTGGTCTTGTTAAGCCTGCCCTGTGGGCTTCCTGGCCAATTAACAGGAAGCGGGTCTGATGACTTCGCTTGATGGTGCGTCATCAGCCGGTTTCCTTAAAGGGACCACGCCCACCTAGAGTTTGACTGTTGTTCTGTCAGTGTTTGACAGCATTGAGGTGCTGCAAACACTGACAATCACTACACAAAGGTGAACGCTTGCACCCAGACTCTCCACTGACTCCCTCCATATGCTTATGGAGGGAGTCACAGCACGCAGGGAGGTTCTCTTCCCTTCCAAGGGTGGAAGAGAACTCCCAAGGACACCAACTTACCTTGCACCTCCACCCAACCCTCTCTATCTACCTTATCACTTCCCCATCTCACTAGCCACGACTCACACTCAGCCTCATCCTACTGCAAGCATACCAACTCACAACACACAAGAGTAGGCACTTGAAAGGTTTAGCCAATGTCCATGTGAAGTTTCTGGTCATGTGTTGTCATAGAGTGAAATCTCTTTTTCAAAAAGTGGCCCTTATTGGTCAGATCTGAGCGCACCTTGAGAAGTGTTTTACTGTGTTCCAGTGATTGTTCAGTCATAACTTCCAGCCCCCGCCCCCCCCCCGCTGCTATAGTGATGAGTGTGCATGGAATGGCTTGGACATTAAAGGGATGCTTCATGGTGCTGGTGTAGGATGGTGTCAACCTGGCGCATCATGTGGCAGCCAGTGTTTGACAGCATTGAGGTGCTGCAAACACTGACAATCACTACACAAAGATGAACATTTGCACCCAGACTCTCCAATGACTTCCTCCAGGGTTTACAGCATCAAGTGAAGTAAATCTGGCCATGGTGATGCCGTCGCTGGCCTCCCGGACAGCAATATTGTCGGGTGCTGACGCCCTATGTCCAGTGCAGCATCAGGTGATGGTGGAGAAGGTTGGTGATGTTGTTGGTGATGTTGGTGTGCCTACCGATCGTGAAAGGATTCGGAGGACCAAGGTCTGATTCTTTTATTGGCTGTGATGTTGCTGCAATAGATGGCAGCTGCAGGTGAGATGACAGAAGCGAGCTGTCACTGGTGAGAGAGGTTCTCCCAATGAGGTGGCACTGGACATACAGTTGGATCTAAAATCTTGCAAGCTAAAGAAATCTCTATGTCTTACAAATGCAGTAACCAACATTTTCTGCACTCTGAAACTGACCATCTGCAACATGGCATCCTTGACACCACTTCTGCAGCTGTCAGCTTTTCACAAACATCAGAGCAGACTCAAAACATGCCAGGTTGAGCTGGCGTGTTCCCCGAATAGCGGGTAACCCGTGGGGAGAAGGTAAAATTAGAAGTAAGCCTCAAAATACTTTTAAATTGGCTGTTAACAAGCCATTTAGGTAGTTGAATTGTATCCCCCGTCGCTTGGTGTCGGGTGAGTTCTCCGCTGACAGACCCGACACCTGGGAGACTTGCGTGCAGGTGGGTTGACAGCGGGTTTCCTACCCGCTGTCAATCTTTGCTATTTTGACAGCAGACCCGCCTCCAAACCCACCCCCTGTGCGCTATTAAATTCGTGGCCTAAGGGCTCGATTTTACCAGGCCCGAGGAGGCGGATTTGGAGGAGTGTGAGTTGTCAAAATCGCAAAAAATGGCGGGTAGTTCTGATCCCGCCTCCATCCCGCCTCTGAGCAATTTTCCCACATTCGTGGTTTCACGAACTACCCATTTCCATCCCACTTCCAAGAGGCGGGATAGGCCCTTAAGGCCCTTAACAACCAGTTAATTGCCACTATAATCCCATTTTGAGAGGCCTTTTTTGATTTTAACACATTTCCCCCATCCTACACGCCTCCTCTGGAACACGCCAGTTAATCCTGGCGGCCTCACAAGTGGATTGCTTACTAACAGCTGCAGCTCTACCATTAAAAAGGCGTTTTCACCAATGATCATTTGCAGGTGTCAGAACTTTGTTGTCTCAGGTCTGGGGGAACTTTTAGCAGGCCTACTCGTTGTTGTGGAAGTTTGGAGCCTGACACCCATCTCCAGTGTGACCTCCTGGGAAACCCCTCTCCCCACTTTGACTGAGCGCTTCCTCAACTGAGGCATATACCAGAAGCATGGGAACCATTTATTTCCTTTCCTCCTGGACATCAGATTCGGACGAAGACCAGCCGCAGCAGCAGCAGAACCCTGAACAACAGCACCACCAACAGCAGGAGCAACAACAGGCGTGCCAAGCTGCTGCTCACCCACCTGAAGCTGCACAGGCCAGAAGGCACCAACGCACGACCACATTGCTGCCCAGGATGCAAGGGACTTACTCATGTTGGCCAGATTTGCTTAGCCTGCACAATTAAACACTTTTGCCTCGCACCTTCTTACCAGAGCATCGACAATGGACAAGAACCTATGGATTCCTATCACTCTGGCCACCATACTGACAATTGCAAGTTGCCCTAAGCCCTTAATGTGGAAGTCCCATTTGCAAAATGACACAGGCCACAACTTCAACAGCTTGCCATAAAATCTGTTTATCATAACAATTCAAGGATGGCTTGTCAAAAATCAATACAACAGAACACCCAAGTAACTACCATTATGACTACTTGTGCTTTATCTTCCTCTTACGCGTGCTCCTACGTGGTGCTTCCCCTGTGGCTTCAGCAGATGTGGAGGCCCCTTGCTCACTTTCTTGCTGCTGCTGTCTCGACACCTTTGGCGGCCGTCCTCTGGAACCTGTGAGGGCTCGGCAACAGTCTGCTGCTCCTGCAGCTGTGCGGGGGATGAGACGCCCATCTCAGTTGGGTGAGGACTCTGGTGGGGCTCTGACCGAGGGCTTTGCAGTGGCATGGTCGTGTGAGCGCTTGGAGAGAAGCCTCCACTTCCTTGTTGTCTGCCACCAACATCCCTCTCATGGGTCAGCCCCACTGCAGAGCTAGCAAGTGGCTTGACAGCACCTTGCTGCACTTCAGGGGGGCCATGAGGACCCATTTCTGCACCGGAAGTCCTACTCCAGAGGACTTCCATGAAGGTCTGGTTTCTATGCTCAATAGCTGACCATCGCTCCTCAAGAGATGTCAGTCTATTCTGAACAATGACCATATTTTCAATACCCTGGCGACTAAGCTCCTCCATGGCCGTAGCCATCCTCTCCTCTACTGTAGCCATCCTCTCCTCTATGGTAGCCAGCCTTACCATGGAGGTAGCCATCCTTTCCACGGAGGTTGCCATCCTTTCCGTGGTGAAGCGTTCATGCGCCAATGCCTCCACAAAAGCTCTGCTCATGTTCGCGATGGACTCCTCCATTCGCTCCGCACTCGCAGTGACCCTGGAGACAAAACCTGCCAGAGACTCCTGCACCTGTTCCTGGAGTTCCAGCATCGCTCTCCTTTTGGATGGACCCGGACGCACAGGGTCGACATGCAGCTGAGCCGAGCTGGCAGAGTCCTGCGCCCTCCAACGAGGACTCCCCACTGCTGTCCCTGTCTCCACCATCTGCTGATGCTCACTTGTGATCTGTGATACACCAGGTGACAACACTACTCTATCTCGCGAAGGTCCCACCAAGGTGTGAGTGTCTGCGCTGGTGCTGGGTGCGCTGAATTCTGCTGACGCTGTGCCCTCAGAGGTTGCCGCTTCCTCTGAGAAGTCTGGAAGCTCAGGCTCTTCCTCCTGGACAGTGGGGACGGGGGTTCTCGATGGTCCTGTGGGGGAGTAAAGGAAAGAGTTAGAGATGTGAGGTAAAAGTTACATTAACATTGAATTGTGCAGATGATCATAAGTCAATCTGTTAGAGCATCAGAATCATTATCAGTCACTCATGCAATGTCAATGAGAGAGATGCAAAACTATTCTGTCACCAGCTTGCTGTGATGCACCCGTCTGTCCGTCCCCCACTTGCGAATCGTCCTCCACTCCGGCGATCTCCAGGGCCGCTTCCTCCGAAGTGCTGAGCTGGGCTACTGAGTGTGGCCCTCCTCCTGTCCTCGCTCTTTTTTTCTTATTGTGGGCTCTCTTTTCCTGCAATGAGGGACACAAGTGGAGTTTGAGTGAGAATTAAGGAGTGAGTGTAGAGAATCCATAGCATAGATGCTTAGAAGGAGACAAAGGGCCCTCCCTGTGTGTTGTAAGTTGTTGTCATTGCATCACAGTGATAGGGAGTGTGAGGGCTGCATGGTCGAATAGTTAAGTGAATGTGACCATAGAGAGAGAGGGAATGGGTAAGGGTGCAGGGATGTAAGGGTCAAGTGGGATGTGGAGGAAGAGGTTGGCAAAGCAGAGTGCTGGTCATAAGAGGCGATGGGGATCAGATTGAGGGTGATGTGAAAGTCATACTCACTTTTTCTGTGCGGAGAAGGTCATGAAACCTCTTCCTGCACTGCAGCCAGTTTCTGCTACTGATAGAAATTGCGTTTACCTCTTGGACCGCTTGCAGCCACACAGCTTTAGTCTGCTGGGGAGGCTTTTTCCTCCCTGAGGAAGGGAAGAGCACCTCCTTATTTGCTCTTGCTCCCTCCACCAGAGCTTGGAGGGATGCCTCATCGAATCTTGGAGCACACTTTGGTCTACTGGTGGACATAATTGCTGAAGGAAGTGCCCAGAACAATGGGCATAAAGTTTAAAGGCTGAAAAAGAAGCAAGGCTGCTTGCAGGCCTTAAAGCCAGCAGCATTGATGACATCATCGGAGGCGACTTTCTGTATGAAAAGGCTCATTGGGCCAGGGGTTTCCACACGCTGGAAATCAAGTGCCCAATTAGGGCAAAATCGCACTTTTGTCCCACTTCACATCAGAGTCAGGATCCTGACATGACGACCACCTGACACGCCCCCAGCCCGCTCCCAATGGCAAAATCGAGACCAAAATATCTGTTAAAAAAATAAGTCAATTTTTGGGGTACAATTGTAATTTTTGTTCACTCTTAAAACTATGGCAAGATCAGGCAAACCAGCAGTTCAAGTGGTGGACCTACTGGCTGGGAATTTGCTGCAACAGCATTACTGGTGACGCTCACCATAAATAAGGCTGTGTTCGCCCCGATCCCCCCAATGCAAATCCAAAGCCAAAATAAGGCAATCTGCGAACATGTTCCAGGAATTTCTCGGGGCTTCTCCTGACCTGCCGCTGTAGCTGCGGCGGAAGATTGACGGACACTCCGTACAAACTGCATAAAGTGGATTTCATTGATCTTCCGCCAAAATGACGGCAGCCAATCGGGAGAAACTCCAAGCAAATTCCTAGTGATGGTGTCTTTAAAAAGCAATTGGGGCTACACAATCGCAGCTGTATGACAAGAAGAAGTGTTTTACTTTGAATTTTGTAAACTTAATAAAAGAAAAATATTGATTTACGTTACAATGCAATGAAAATTGGAAAATTGAAAAGCTGTTTCTGTAAAGTATTCTGTATCTGCCAGAAAGCGTTTTACAGGAGCCAAAACTTACTTCCATTCTCTAAACATTTCCTTAATTATCAACGTTCTAATGAAGGTTTTTATAGCTGTATCAAGAAACCTAGACAATGGGAATAGGAGAGAAATGATTTAATACCTTGGAATTCTATATAATGGGGGAAAATGGAAAACAATATGGGATATTTCCCTTGAGGTGATAGGAAGGCATGGAAAATAATTTGGTACGTTGGAATTCTTCGCATTGTAATAGACATAAATGAGAAAAGATCTCACACATGGGAATTATATCATGGAAAAGATTGGATTGCATTTGGTACAATGGGATGATATCAAAGTGACTGAAAAGGGATTTGTGACATTGGAACTCTATGTAATCATACCAAATAGGAAACAATTTAGAATATTGGAATTCTTTTGAACCCTTCAGTAATGAAAAACTGATTTTCCAAATGTCTCTTTTTCTGTGTTAAAGCAAATACAAACTGGGACTGAAATGCGGCCTGCCAATAATTTTTGTGAAAACGTTGGCATGAGTGTAAAGCAGGATTTCCCATTTTGTTGTCATGCCAAATCTTTAGGTAAACCGATTGACAGCAGGAATTTCATTCCCCGAGGTCGGTAAATTTCTGAATATCCATGTTATAGAAATACACAGAATCAAAAAAAGCATTTTGTTTTTCAGACTGTTCAATGGGGAATAGTGACTAAATTGTAATCTTGTACTATTTCTGAATTTGAATTCTTTAGAGGTGCTGTAGTCCTCAGAGGAACTTTGGATCTGATAGACAAAAGGTTTGGTCCCCTGGGATTCTGCGTTCTGGGATTGAGTGCAAAATTGCTTGGAACATTTTCATGTTGTAATCAAATCAGCATTTATTTGAAGTTGACTATCGTGCTAACTAATATATGTAATTGAATAACAAATTTTATATTAGTTACTCAGGAAGAATGGTTTCATTCTCTCCCTTAATCAGTTCACTCATATATGTTCATGCTGTTTAATCAATCTATGGCAAGATTCCACTGCCTATCAGAACAATATTCAGAGAATATATTTGTAGCTGTCTATGGAATCTGGCTTCAGTAAAGTTTGGGTGGCCATATTCAACGCCAATTCGTGGATTCTTTGGCTCTTTGACTTTGATTGATTTGCACATTATTGCCTATCTGCTCTATGATATGCCACTAACTGCAACCACTTGATTAGCTTTGCATCTAGATGCACTGTCTTCTTCTTAGGCAGTCCCGCGGAACCGAGGATGACTTGCTTCCACATTAAAAATGAGTTCACAGGTGACTGATGAGTCCAATGTGGGACCTACAGTCTCTGTCACAGGTGGGGCAGACGGTGGTTGAAGGGGTGGGTGGGTGGGGTGCTTGGGTTGACGTGTGCTCCTTGCGCTGCCTGCGCTTGGCTTCCGCTTGCTCC
Organism: Somniosus microcephalus; assembly: GCF_052327205.1. NCBI lineage: Eukaryota > Metazoa > Chordata > Chondrichthyes > Squaliformes > Somniosidae > Somniosus > Somniosus microcephalus. The sequence goes on from NC_141000.1 coordinate 82,778,113, forward strand.
CGGCGAAGAGACTCGAGGTGTTCGGCGCCTTCCCGGATGCTTCTCCTCCACTTTGTGCGGTCTTGGGCCAGGGATTCCCAGGTGCCGGTGGGGATGTTACACTTTTTCAAGGAGGTTTTGAGGGTGTCCTGGAAGCGTTTCCTCTGCCCACCTGGGGCTCTCTTGCCATACCGGAGCACCAAGAAGAGCTCTTGTTTTGTGAGTCTCGTATCGGGCATGTGAACAATATGACCCATCCATCGGAGCTGATTGAGCGTGGTCAAAGCTTCGATGCTGGGGATGTTGGCCTGAACAAGAACACTGACGTTGGTGCGCCTATCCTGCCTGTGGATTTGCAGGATCTTGCGGAGGCAGCGTTGGTGGTACCTCTCCAGTGCTTTGAGGTGCCTGCTGTACATGGTCCATGTCTCTGAGGCATACAGGGGGGCGGGTATCACTGCTGCTCTGTAGACCATGAGCTTAGTGCCGGGTTTGAGGTCCTGGTCTTCAAACACTCTCTTCCTCAGGTGACCAAAGGCTGCACTGGCACACTGAAGGCAGTGTTGGACTTCGTCGTTGATGTCTGCCCTTGTTGACAGTAGGCTCCCGAGTTATGGAAAATGGTCCACGTTGTCCAAGGCCTTGTCGTGGAATTTGATAATCGGGAGGCAGTACTGTGTGGTGGGGGCAGGTTGGTAGAGGACCTTTGTCATACGGATGTTTAGTGCAAGGTCCATGCTCTTGTACGCTTCGGTGGTGTTGACGATGGTTTGGAGTTCGATCTCCGAGTGAGTGCAGACACAAGTGTCGTCTGCATACTGTAATTCGACGACAGAGGATGGGGCGACCTTGGATCTGGACTGGAGGCAACGGAGGTTGAACAGTTTCCCGTTTATTCTATAAATTAGCTCCACTCCAGTGGGGAGCTTACTGAGGGTGAGATGGAGCATTGCAGCAAAGAAGATCGAGAAGAGTGTTAGTGAAATGACACAACCTTGCTTGACCCCGGTTCGTATGTGAATTGGGCCTGTGGTGGAACCGTTGGTCAGGATCACGGCTTGCATGTCGTCGTGAAGCAGGCGGAGGATGGTGACAAACTTTTGAGGGCAGCCAAATTTGAGGAGGACACTCCAAAATCCCTCACGGTTGACAGTGTCGAAGGCCTTTGTGAGATCAAAGAAGGCCATGTACAGCAGTTGGTGCTGTTCCCTGCATTTCTCTTGTAATTGACGTGTGGTGAAGATCATGTCCATTGTGCCCCTTAGTGGGCGGAATCCGCATTGCGACTCTGGGAGGAGCTCTTCGGCCACTGGGAGAAGGCGATTGAGGAGGATTCTTGCGATGACTTTCCCTGTGGCAGACAGCAGGGAAACTCCCCTGTAATTACCGCAATCGGACTTGTCACCTTTCTTGAAGATGGTCACAATTACAGCATCTCTGAGATCCCCTGGCATGCTCTCCTCCTTCCAGATAAGAGAAATGAGTTCATGAATTCGCACCAGTAGTGCTTCTCCGCCATGCTTTAGTGCCTCGGCGGGGATTCCATCTGCTCCTGGGGCCTTGTTGTTCTTCAGTTGTCGGATGGCCTTTTCAACCTCATGCCGAGCTGGGGTTGTGCTGAGATGGTGGGGTAGCATGCTGTGGGATGGAGTTGGGGACACTCGCGTTGAAGACAGAGTCGCGGTTAAGGAGATATTCGAAGTGCTCCTTCCAGCGGGCACTGACTGCCTCCCTGTCCTTGATGAGTACCTCTCCGTTCTTGGCCTGCAGTAGGGTAGGGCCTTGGCTGTTTGGGCCGTAGATGGTCTTGACTGTGCTAAAGAATCCACGCAGGTCATGGTTGTCGGCTAACTGCTGGATCTCCTGCGCTTTCTCCACCCACCATCTGTTCTTTAGGTCGCGAGTTTTTTGTTGGACCTCGGCCTTCAGGCTTCTGTAGAGCTGCTTTCTTGCTCCCGAGTTCTGTTGCTGTTTCCAGATCAGGAATGCCTTGCGCTTGCGGCTTATTAGCTCCTGGATCTCCTGGTCATTCTCGTCGAACCAGTCTTGGTGTTTCCTGGTCGAGTGACCAAGCGTCTCTTCACAGGTGCTGATTATGAAGGCCTTGAGTGCAGACCAGGTGCTGTGGGCACGCTGTGTCTCTGCAGCACTGGGAGTCATCAGGTTGTTTGTGAGGTGCAGGCAGAATTGGGCTTTCTTAATGGGGTCTTTGAGTGCTCCAGCGTTAATTTTCCTGCGGCATTGATTCTGTTGCCGCCACTGTTTTGGGGCTACATTGATGGAGATGGCAATGGTCTGTCCAGCAGTCGTCAGCTCCTGTCATGGCGTGGGTGATGCGGACGTCCTTGCCATCCCTCGCTCGAATGATGACGTAGTCCAGCAGATGCCAGTGCTTGGAGCGAGGGTGTTGCCATGAAGCCTTGTACTTGTCTCTCTGACGGAACAAGGTGTTGGTTATGACAAGGCCATGTTCTAACCATTTCGACAGGTGGAGGGTACCATTGGAGTTGGCTTTCCCTACCCGCTCTCTGCCGATCACACCTCCCCAGAGGTCTGTATCCTTTCCAACTCTGGCGTTAAAGTCACCAAGGAGGATCAGCTTGTCGCCCATTGGGACCCGGGACAGAGATTGTTTGAGGCTGGAGTAGAATTCCTCTTTGGTCTTGTCTGTGGCTTCCAGTGTTGGGGCATACGCACTGATGACCGTAGTGGGCTAGGGTGAGCCGAAGAGTCATGGCTCCTGAGATGCACTGTACTGAGCTGATGTCAGACGGATGTTTCTGGTAAACAATCTTCCAAACTTCTCTGAGCCTTTACGTAAGTATAAATGTCTTTAATAAATAAATAAGGCAACAAGAAGATTGTGTTTGCCCTTTTATCCAATAAATCCTGCTGGTATGTCACCTCCTGAAAGTGATATTGAGATACTGGGCTGGATTTTAAGTTCGGGACACGCTCGGTGCGGGTGGGTCTGGTAGCACGGAAGTTACTGCAGCCATCTGTCAGTGGCTTCTTAACCCAGCCACTGCATTACCATATCATTACTATATCATTACCATATCATTACTGTTGTGTATGTACCTTTAAGGGAATAACTGGTCTCAGACTGCAGTACCGGCAGTGACCACCCCTGTATAAAAGGCCCTAGCAGGCTTCTGTAGTTTCAGTTTCCAGGTTGTCTCCATTCAGTAAAGACTTGTTATAATCAACTCCTGCAGTCCGTGTCTCAATTATATACGGATATAATAATTACTATATCATTTCCGGCTTTCCCAAACAATTTACATCAGCGGGCATGATGACTACCAGCATGAGGTGATATCAACTCCAGTATTTAAAGGAACACTCCAAACGTGAAATTTGAAGGAATTTAGAGTTTATAGAGGATATATGGCACAGAAACAGGCCATTCGGCCCAACCAGTCCATGCCGGCGTTTATGCTCCACTCGAGCCTCCTCCCATCTTTCCTCATCTAAATCTGTCAGCATAACCCTCTATTTCCTTCTCCCTCATATACTTGTCTAGCCTCCCCTTATATGCATCTATACTATTCGCTTCAACCACTCACTGTGGTAGCGAGTTCCACATTCTCACCACTCTTTGGGTAAAGAAGTTTCTTCTGAATTCCCCATTGGATTTCTTGGTGACTATCTTATATTGATGGCCTCTATTTATGCTCTTCCCCACAAGTGGAAACATTCTCTCTGTATCCACTCTATCAACATTTTTCATAATTTTATAGACCTCTATTAGGTCACCCCTCAGCCTTTTTTCAAGAGAAAAGAGACCCAGCCTGTTCATCCTTTCCTGATATGTATACCCTCACATTTCTGGTATCATCCTTGTAAATCTTCTCTGCATCCTCGCCAGTGACTCTATATCCTTTTTATAATATGGCAACCAGAATTGTATGCAGTACTCTAAGTGTGGTCTAACCAAGGTTCGATATAAGTTTAGCATAACTTCCCTACTTTTCAATTCGATACCTCTAGAAATAAACCCTAGTGCTTGGTTTGCTTTTTTAATGGCCTTGCTAACCTGTGTTGCAACTTTTAGTGATTTGTGTATTTATACTCCGAGATCCCTTTGTTCCTCTACCCCACCTAGACTCGCACCCTCCAAGTGATAAGTGACCTCCCTATTCTTCCTACCAAAATGTAATACCTCACATTTATCTGTGTTGAATTCATTTGCCAATTATATGCCCATTCTGCAAGTTTATTAATGTCCTCCTGTAATTTGTTGCAGTCCTCCTCAGTAGAAGCATAGAAGCATAGAAAATAGGAGCAGGAGTAGGCCATTCAGCCCCTCGAGCCTGTTCCGCCATTCAATGAAATCATGGCTGATCATCCAAATTCAGTACCCTGTCCCTGCTTTCTCCCCATATCCCTTGATCCCTTTAGCCTTAAGAAATATATCTAACTCCTTCTTGAATATATTTAATGAATTGGTCTCAACTGCCTTCTGTGGTAGAGAATTCCACAGGTTCACCACTCTCTGGGTGAAGAAATTCCTCCTCATCTCAGTCCTAAATAGCCTACCCCTTATCCTTAGACTGTGACCCCTGGTTCTGGACTCCCCCGCCATCAGGAACATCCTTCCTGCATCTAGTCTGTCTAGTCCTGTTAGAATTTTATAAGTTTCAATGAGATCCCCTCTCATTCTTCTAAACTCTAGCGAATATGTCTATAGTAATCTGGGATGTAATGCTTAAGTTATCCACCAGATGGAGACAAATATTAAGGGATCATAATTACCAGTATTAAGGTAATGTCCTGGCACACCACTTATTAAGGTAGTGGCATTGCATTCTGGGTATGACTCAGAGGTTGATCCTCCATCTTGTGATCGCACAGTAAGAAATAGAGTGTGTTTGCTGCAGCTGTAAGAGCTATGTTCTCTGCTAAATCAGTTAATTAAAAAGTTGGGTTTTGGTTCCTGAAGTCTGGCTTATCTCAGTTTCTGACCTTACCATTCGGATATCACAATGCCATTCCTGCCATCCCAGGTATCAGTCTGGTGAATCTCCACTGCACTCCCTCCATGACAAGAACATCCTTCCTCAGATAAGGCGACCAAAACTGCACACAATACTCAAGGTGTGGTCTCACCAAGGCCCTGTACAACTGCAGCAAGACATCCATGCACCTTTACTCGAATCCTCTCGCTATGAAGACCAACATACCATTTGCCTTCTTAACCACCTGCTGCACCTGCATGCTTACCTTCAGCGACTGGTGCACAGGGACACCCGGGTCTCGTTGCACTTCCCCTTTTCCCAATCTATTGCCGTTCAGATAATAATCTGCCTTCCTGTTTTTGCCACCAAAGTGGATAACCGCGCATTTATCCACATTATACTGCATCTGCCATGCATCTGCCCAATCACCCAACCTGTCCAAATCATACTGGAGTTTCTCGGCATCCTCCTCACAGCACACACGCCCACCCAGTTTTGTGTCATCTGCAAACTTGGAGATATTACATCTAGTTCCCTCGTCTAAATCATTAATATATATTGTGAATAACTGGGGTCCTAGCACCGATTCCTGTGGTACCCCACTAGTCACTGCCTGCCACTCTGAAAAAGACCCGTTTATTCCAACTCTATTGACTATCCCCTCCAATTTGGTGTCATCCGCAAAATTTAGAAATTGTGTTTTTGATTCCAAAGTCTAAATCGTTAATATAAATTGTGAACAACAGTGGTCCCAGCACTGATCCTTGTGGAACACCACTACCCACCTTCTGCCACTCTGAATAGCTACGCTTTACCCCTGCTCTCTGCTTTCTGTCTTGAAGCCAGCTAGCTATCCATTCTGCTACTTGTTCCTTGACTCCGCATTCTCTGACCTTGTTCATCAGTCTGTTATGGGGTACCTTATTGAAGGCCTTTTGAAAATCTAGATAAATTACATCTACTGCATTACCATTGTCTACTTTCTCTGTTACATCTTCAAAATATTCAATGAGGTTGGCCAAGCAAGACTTTCCCTTTTGAAATCCATGCTGACCATTCATTACTATGTTTTGGGTTTCTAGATGTTCTTCTGTTTTCTCCTTTAGTAGGAATTCCATTATTTTTCCTACCACCGATGTTAGGCTGGCTGGTCTATAATTCCCTGGACATGTTCTATCCCCCTTCTTAAATATAAGGATTATGTTACTTATCTGCCAGTCCTCTGGCACTACACCTTTTTCTAATGAATTATTAAATATGTATAGTAATGCCTCTGCTATCTGTTCCCCAGATTCTTTTAAAATGTGTGAATGCAATCCATCTGGACCAGGGGTTTTATAAGAACATAAGAACATAAGAAATAGGAGCAGGAGTAGGCCAATCGGCCCCTCGAGCCTGCTCCGCCATTCAATAAGATCATGGCTGATCTTTGAGTTTGATTAGTTTATTTAATATATCCCCTCTTTTTATTTAAATGTGCTTATCTCATTACTAGTCTCATCATCCAATGTCATGTCCACTTGTTCTATCTTCCAATCCCACACTGACCCCCCCGTCCCACACTAATCCAAATCCCACACTAATTGCCCCCAATCCCACACTAATCCATCCCAACCCCACACTAATCCCCCAATCCCACACTAATCCCCCAATCCCACACTAATCCCCCAGCCCACCCTAATTCCCCCCAACCCACACTAATCCCCCCAATCCCACACTAATCCCCCAATCCCACACTAATCCCCCCAATCCCACTAATCCCCCCAATCCCACACTAATCCCCCCAATCCCACACTGATCCCATCCCAATCCCACACAGAGCCCTCCAACCCACACTAATCCCACACTAATCCCAATCACACACTGATCCCCCCCAATTCCACACTGATCCCCCCCCATTCCTACGCTAATCCCTCCCAATCCTACACTAATCCCCCCATCCCACACTGATACCCAGAATCCCACACTGATCCCCCACAATCCCACACTGAACTCCCCCAATCCCGCACTGATCCCCCCAATCCCACACTGATTCCCCCCAATCCCTCACTGATCCCAGTTGGGAGCCAAAGAGAAGGAAGTGGGAGAATGGAGTCCAGATGGTCAAAGGCTACATCTCGGTTCAGTGATGCCTCCCTCGATGTGCTGCTGGGGGCTGTGAGGACCCGGAAGTATATACTGTTCCCTAGCGATGGGAGGAAGAAGCGACTCGGGATACCAAAAAGGTGTAGTTGGAGGTGGCACAAGACGTCAGCAGCAGGAGCGTGGTGCCACGCTCATGGATACAATGTAGGAAGTGGATCAATGACCTAAGCAGGGCAACAAAGGTGAGAACAATGGTTCATTCACCTACATTCTGATATGCATATCACCCCAACCCCCTCACTCAGCCATCTCAAGCCTACTCCAGCACATCAAAGCTCACACCAACCTACCTTGCAGGTACACCCATATCTCTCTGTCTATGCACTTCCTTATATCCCCATCTGTCCTTCAACCGCTCACACTTGCCCTCATCCTTATGCAATGTCATGCCTCTCCCTCATAGTCACTCTCAACAAATGCTCTCCATCCATCCATTCAACACATGTCATTACTCTCACTCAATGGTCTCTTCTTTCCCTCCTTACAGAGGAGAGCACAGTACACGAGGGAGAGGCTGAGAACCAGAGGTGGACCTTCATAGATCTCACAGCTTACAAGCACAGAGGAGGAGGCACTGGAAATCAGTGGATTCTCAGCGTGCCAGGCTGTCGGAGATGGGGGATTCTCAGCTACCCGGTGACAGAATTAAATATCGAGACATCCACATAGCATATAACACTCACTCATGTTGACTTGATGTCAACAGCAAGTGAAATATGATCATGTGCATAAAGATAACGTCGAACTTTCTGACCTTGACAGTACTCATTCATGCTTTATCTCCCACAGGGCACTTCACGCGTCCCGTAGGAGGTGGTCCAGCTCACCGCCACTGCCAACGAGTCCTCAGAGGAGGTCACTCCCTCTGAGGGTGCACCATCACAGGACTCATGCAGACCATGCACTAGCTCAGATACTCACTTCAGTGGAACCAGTGAGGCAGATAATTGGGTTTTCACCTGGCGACTTGCACATCACAAGTGAGCATGAGCAGCTAGTGGTGGCAGGGACTGCAGGGGAGAGTCTGCATCGGAGGACGCAGGACCCTCCAAGCTCTGCTCAGCTGGACGCAGATGCTGTACCTCAGGGGCCGTTGACAAACAGGATACTTCTGTAGCAGCAGCAGAGTATGTGCAATGTACTGGCAGACGTTCCAGCAACACTGTGCACGCTTGCAGAGAGATTGGAGGAGTCCATCTCAAGCATGAGTGGCATGATGTTGCAGGCCATTATGATGGTGTCTTTGTCCCTGAAAGAGTGGCCACCTACATGGAGCATCAAACGCGTACTAGTGCATGCAGGCCTTCACCAATGGCTTACACACTATGAATGTCACCTTGAATGATACCCTAGCCTTGGCCGTTCATCACCCGACTGATCAGCAGTAAAGTCTCCAGCACATTGCTAGCAGGGAAGTACGACTGGGCCATGATAGGGATGATGGTGATAGGGGACATGGAAGTGGGGACTCCGCTCAAAGTGCTTCCACTTCTCAGCAGTACACCCCCCCTCCACCCCCCCACTCAGTCAGTATCTCACATGTTGCCTCATGTTCCGATGGCCGAGTCTGCCCCTGTACAGGTGCAGGTGGAGCAGTCTTTGGCGGGGCTCTCACAAGCTCCAAATTCCAGAGGATGTTGGCCAAGAGCATCTCAGCAGGGATCTGAGCAGCCTGCCTCTATCTCTGCTGAAGCCACTAGCAGTGGTAGGAAAAGAATTTGTAGTTGCGCATGGGTGAGTTATACATTGTTAGAATGTTATGTTTTTTTTATTTGTTCCTGGGATGTGAGCATCGCTGGCAAGGCTAGCATTTATTGTCCATCCCTAATGGCCCTTGAGAAGGTGGTGGTGAGCTGCCAGTTCAGAGTCAACCACATTGCTGTGGGTCTGGAGCCACATATAGGCCAAACCAGGTAAGGACAGCAGATTAGTGAACCAGATGGGTTTTTACAACAATCCGATAGTTTCATGGCCACCATTACTGACACTAGCTTTTTATTCCAGATTTATTTAATTAACTGAATTTAAATTCCCCAGCTGCCGTGGTGGGATTTGAACTCTCGTCTCCGGATCATTAGTTCAGGCCTCTGGATTACTAATCCAGTAATATAACCACTATGCTACCGTAACCCTAAGTTTCTGTTTTATATGTGAGCCACATAAATATTATTGTTTTGCACCACTTTCACGTCTTGCCCATTCTTGGGTGCTGGCTGACAAGTGGCCTTTTCAGTTGTGTGATGATGAATGGGAAGACATGAATTGACACCGAGCAATGAGGGCCTGTGAAAGGGAGGCTTGGTTGTTTGCAGGACTGCTTTGTGTTGGTAGCATTGGGCGGGGGTCGGGGGGGTGGTTGTGGTGGGGTGGGGGGTTGCAAAAGTGGCTTTTGCACGTGGCTGTTAGATGGACGCACTGGTGGAACCTAAGTGAACTTTGCAATAATGAAGACATCCTGGGCATCCCAGGCAGCAATGTGCCCCGTTGGTGGAGCATTGCCTGCAACACCTTCCACCTCCTGCTCCTCCTCCTCCTCCTCCTTGGAATCGTCCGTGGAGGTTCTGTTTTCTGAGCCTTTTTCCTCCTGCAGGTCCAAACCTCGCTGCCGCGCAACACACCATGACTATTCTCGAGTCCCTGGCTGGTGAGTACTGAAGGGCACCTCCAGATCTGCCCAGGCACCTGAAGCACATCCTCAGCATGCTGATGGCTTGTTCAATGACACTTCTGGCAGTCATATGGCATTCAAAGTATCGCTCCTGTGCCTCAATCCTCGGGTTTCTGAGAGGTGTCATCAGCCATGTTTTAAGTGGGTATCCCTTTGTCTGAGGAGCCAGTCAGTAACTCTGCTTCCAGGTGCGAAGACGCCTCGGAGGGTGGACTGCCGCAGGACGCAAGCATCATTGCAGCTGCCCAGGAACCTTGCACACACCTGCATAAAGAACCTTTTTGGTTGCACACCAGCTGCAAATTGATGGATTGGAAGCCCTTGTGGTTGACGAACACTCCTGGGTAATCTACGGGCGCCTTAATTGCCACAAGTGGGCAGTCGATGATGCCCTGCAGCTGTGGGAAGCTAGCCAGAGCTGCAAACCCGAGCACCCACTCATTCTGACTGGCATCATCACAGGCGAAGTTAGACATAATTGTCAGCCCTGGCAAAGAAACCATCAGTCACCTGTCTTATGCATTTGTGCAGCGCCGACTGTGAGATCCTGCAAGTGCCTCTGGATGAGCCCTAGAAGGATCCAGAGGCAAAAAAGTTGAGGGCAGTGTTGACTTTGACAGCCACTGGTAAACTGTGGCCACCAGGACAAGTTGGCAGCAGGTCTTTTTCAAGAAGGCTGCAAATGTCTGCCACCAACTGACGCAACATCCTGAGCCTCCTGAGTCACTGGTGTTCCGACATGTCGAGGAAGCTTATCCTCTGCCTGTAGACACTATGTGCCGGGTATGGCCTCCTGTGAGCTGCACCTCTCTGCTGATCCCCTCTCTCCTGTGAAGCTGCAGGTCTGTGAGCAGAAGACTGTTGCTGGTGCAGCTCCTGCTGCCCCTACTGCTCATGCTGCTCTTGCTGGTGCTGTTGGTGGTCATCTTGGTCCTCATTTGAGGTCCAAAGTAATACAGTGTAAGCAGCACCTATACTGATATGATAGATCAAAGCTCCAAAGTGCAGATCAGACCTCCGAATCTCCAAAGTGTAGATGACTCCTCCAAAGTGTGTAAAGTAACTTCTCAGCTCAGGTACTGTGAACAAATCCTTTCACACAAGCAAGTAAGAAAGCAGCTGAGTGTTCAGTACTTATTGGCATATTTCCCTGTCATGGCTTCAGCCACCTCAATTGCCGCTTTCTTCTCACCTTGCTTGCACTGGCGAGTTTTAGGAAGCCTGGGTAACCCAAAACCCACGTTAACATCACTGTAATTGAGCGATTAACATATTAAAATTGACAACCCACCTTTTTGGTGTCCCCAACCCACCTCTCCTGAGGGAGTTGCTCACACACAGCCCAACACATTAACCTATAAATCAGCAGCAACTACACGTCAAAAGTAATACACTGGTTTTGAAGCACTTTGAGAAATCCCGGCAAGCACAATATGAATGCAAGTTTTTCTTTCTTTCTTTAGCATCCATCACCTAAATAAGCACAAAAAAAATTAGAAAAACATTTTTTTAAAGAAAATTGACTAGACCAAGCAGATTTAAATAGCTGTTTATTAAATTAAAAAAGGCTGCCAATCAAACAGATACCATAAGATGTTTGTATCTGAATTGAATAGCTTGTTCCCTCGCTCAAGCAACAGGCACAAAGAAACTAAATAAAATCTGTAACAGTTATATTAAGTTAAGCTGGGATTTAAATTCTTTCAATGAAGTTGGTTTTTAACCCCTTGCATTCTGACAGAATTGAAAAAGCTAATACCAGGCTAAATCTTAGACAAAAATGCCATACTTGCCACCATTTCATTACAGGTGTCCTGGCCTTCAGCTTGTACCGCCATAATTTCCTCACTATCTAATTGTTATGAAGTATCTGTTTTACTGGCGGGTTGGGCACTGGACAGGGCTTCTACAATTTGGCATTAAATTGCATCAGGTTCATAATTGTGTCCTAGGACCCCAATTTGCACATATTCCAGAGGCTCCCGCCTGCCTCTGGGGGCAGCCTTGGACGACTCTGAAAACTTTGCGGCGAATATGGCAACCGGCTAATATGGTGCGCATCGGGAATGCAGCGGTAAGTCCTCTACCGTGATTTTAACCACCCAGCCACCTTGTTCCCGACGGGCACACCAAGTTAAAATCTACCCTATAAATACACAAACTCACGCACACACACCCCGTTCCAGCAGGGGTCATTGGAGCAGCAACCGCCACTAATAATTTTACTTTTTGCCCTAGAGATTCTGAAAGAAATTTTAGCGCCCCACTTCCCTATTGCTTACTGAAGTCCACTAACTCAGCAAAAACCTGAGCTCGAATCTGGATCTTTCCTCATCAGCATGGACCAGTACCACGCTATGCAGTGGAGCTGTGCACTGAATGTTATATCGGGGGCGGGAGGAGTGGTGGTTGTGATAATGGTATAATTGTCTTTTTAAGACAGTTCTAACACAGTGATAATGTCATCTCTTTAGCAGAGCTACTGACCCATTAAGGTGACAGACAATTCTGTTCTGTCACCTGCTCTAAGAGGCCAAGTATCAAAACTTAAGGTCTGGCCATCCTAAATACCTTCTTACACCCTCCCTAACCTGAACCAGATGGGCTTACTTGCTGTTTGGTGTGCTAATTGATTTAATAAAGCACAGTATGTCTATTGTTTTAGCACAAATAAACACTATGTTTGAACAGAGCCAAAGGTTATTCAATTAAACCCTATAAGTGTGACTAATTAACCATCTACTCAGTCTTTTACAGTAAAATACGATGTTTGGATCCAGGCTGTGCAGGGACAAGCTATAACCTTGATGGATGACTGGTGGTTTCAAGTCATTATTATTTGTCGTGCTACCATAACAATCTGACAGACGCTTTGGGCCTATTCACCTGCTGGGCTGGATAGGAGAGAACAGCTGAATGCTGACACTTAGCAGTGCTGCTCAGTCAGACACAAGAATGGGTAGAGCTCTTGTGCAGCAGCAGCTGATTAAGAGATTTTTCTTATTTAAAGAGAACTATATTGTGAGTGCAATGTTTGCAACAGCACTATTACATACTTTCCAAAAGACTTCACAGTCACTTGAATATATCACATTGTGAAAAGTCAAAACATACCAGCATACCAACTTTAATCTGAATTACATCCTGATCTACATTTTTAATAGTTAGTGTGAAAAAAATCCTAAATATACCCAACACATGAATATGCCTTTCAACTCAATGTCACTTATTCCAAGTACGTTACACCCGCACATAAAGATGCTCGTCGGCATATTGTTATTTATCCTGAAACTGAAAATCCATGACCATTCTGACATATTCCCGCCATAACATAATATTTATCCCTCAACCAACATCACTAAAAAACAGATCATCTCGTCATTAGCACATTGCTGTTTGTGGGAGCTTGCTGTGCACAAATTGGCTACTGCGTTTCCTACATTACAACAGTGACTACACTTCAAAAGTTTTAAATTGGCTGTAAAGCACATTGGGTCATCCTGGGGTTGTGAAAGGCGCTATATAAATGCAAGTCTTTCTTTCATAACCTCAGCAGGAGTCCCCAAGAAAGGCTGTAAACAAAACTGGGACCTGGGTACACTTGGGATCCAACCTTACACTCCTGTTTCTAGATGGCATTCTGGGGTCGGAAACTCCATCAAGCACGGCCATTGGCCCGGATTTTGCGGTCAGTTGCGAAGGAACGGCACTCACGGTTCACCTCGAAAAAAGTTGACTCTAGAGCGCAGACTTCCTATTTACTGTCAGTTTGAATTCAGCGCCCTCTACAGGGGATCTGCGATGTCTGTGAACAGGACAAGCTAAGGGAGGCTGATCAACCTTTGAAGGATTGAAGAATCCTTCAGGAAGTAAAACAGAGAAAATATAAATTGGGACATACACATGGGATTAAGGGGGAAATTGAAATAGAAAAACACAAAAACCTTTAAAAAAATTATTTAAAAAAAATCTACAATATTAATTTTCTTCTGAGGGAATGAGGCTCCACACTTGTAAAATTAATTTTTCAGGGTCAGAGAAGTTGTTCAGCAGTAATTATGACTTACTGTGCTGTTAAAAACTCAGTTACTCGTGATTGAACAAGGTTTAAGTTTTTCATCGGTCTTTAGTGCGATAATAGCGTTTAATCAGTTTAAGTTCACGCCTTAACAGTGATTTCTGTACAGATTCCATCGGCAAAGTCTGCAGCAGCACACCCTGTGGAAGAGCAGGGTATCACTGCCAGCAACTTCTGGATTTCCGCATTTAACTGCGTATGTGCGGATGCCAGAAGTTGCTGTCAGATTTACCCTGTAATAACGACAAGTGCTGACAGCCTCGCTGTTATTAGCAAAATTCTGACCATTGTCTTAAGGGGCCTGAGATTCTCATGACCTTGACCTTCAAAGGAACCCAGCATATCCTTGGCGACAGTACGCCTAGTGAAAGCAGGCATGCTGGCCATCACCAATGCAGATATTAGGCTCAGCTGGCAGTCCAGGCCTGCACTGTGACCTGGACCTCCGAAGTTTTGTCTCGTAACTTTGTTGTTAAAGAGTTCAAAGGCCTTCTTTGCTGCATTGGTACCTTAAAGTTACTTCCAGGGGTGGGGGGAAGGGACCTGAACCTCCATCTCCAACCTGGCCCTGGCCTGGGCACAGGCACCTGAACTGGACGTGCCAGCATCTTTGGTGCCTCAGATATGCCCCGAGCCCACCATGGCCATGTAAATCACAGGACCTTCCCTTGACCGCACGAACATTGACAGAATCAGCAGGGAAGGTTTGATGAAGGCACATCTCAGTACTTATGCCAGATGCACCAGTCCACAGATTTTCTGGGCCTTACGTTTTAGAATTACAGTAAGCATTTTGAAAATTCTAATTACATGGACAGAAAAACACTCTCCACCACATATCCTGGAAAAAATAAATAAAAAATAAATAATACCTCGACTACACTGCGCCAACTCAGACCCATACATAAAGCCTTTGTTCACAGCCACATGATACACAGCCATTTCTGGTATAAACTGAAGAATTGCGCTGTATGTTTGTTGTAAACCTCAACTATAATTCCTTCTCATTTTAATTTATTTTTCGATTAGCGCAATGACTAAAGGCAGTAAATAAATGTACTTCAAGCAAATCAGTTGCTTGAAAAGCGCAATTCTAATTGGATCAATTTTTCAATAAGCTTTATTGTAGACAGTAACCTTATTGGAAAGAGTGCTGGGTGCTCCTGGCCATTTTGTTAAATTGCAAAGTTCTTTACACTTGTCTCATTAAAAATAATCCACTTCCCTCAACAGCCATTCTTCTGGCCTCTCCCGTCAGCGAGAATACCAATTAGTGCTGAATTATTTTGGAGTTTTCCACCATGAACCTGCAGAAACTAGGAACTCAAAGAAAAAGAAAATTGGATACATAAAATAGAAGCGAATCACTAATTTCTGCAAGTTTGCATTAACCACCTCGCCTCCCCTGCCTTCCCAGGAAGGCCAAAAAGCATACCAGTTATATAGGGATTCTTTGCAGCATCTGCAAGGGAATCTGACTGTTCCAGGTCAGTGAAGTCTTTAACTGAACTGAATCAGCAAGCATTCATCATCCAAAGTCATTTAAAATCAGGAGGGAAGAATAAAGCTCTATTTTCAATTTATTTTCTCTATCTCTGTAATCTCCTCCAGCCCCACAGCCCCCCAAGATATCTGCATTCCTCAAATTCTGCCCTCTTGAGCATTCCTGATTATAATCACTCAGCCATTGGTGGCTGTGCCTTCAGCTGCCTAGGCCCTAAGCTCTGGGATTCCCTCCCTAAACCTCTCCACCTCTCTACCTCTCTTGCCTCCTTTAAGACAGTCCTTAAAACCTACCTCTTTGACGAAGCTTTTGGTCATCTGTCATAATTTCTCCTTATGTGGCTCGGTGTCAAATTTTTTGTCTTATAATACTCCTGTGAAGCGCCTTGGGACGTTTTACTACATTAAAGGCGCTATATAAATACAAGTTGTTGTTGTTGTTGTACAGTGCCAACTCAATCTTCAAATTCTGCTAATAATGGACTATTTGAAGTTATACAAAAATATATTCAGTCAATGTGAAAGTACTCCAGAATCAACTGGAGTGATCTATGCTGTTATCACTGATTTCTTTGCAGTTTATCAACAGAATCAAAGACTTGTTAACCTTGGCTGTTTGCATGTTGTTGGTGTTCTTGTCAGTAGCTGGATTGATTTTCTTCTCTGTATCTAGTTCATTGGCAGCTGCAATATTCATTTCACAATTCAAATCAGATGCTGGCAGCAAGAGTCAGTTTGATTCCTAGAGGAAAATTTCTGCTGTATGCAATATGTACTGAGTAGTTTATCTACTAGAAGCCAAGTTTGATGTCCGTCTTGAAAGTGTCAACCAAGGAACCATACTGAAGGCATCCATAAGGATTTCCACAGACTGAACCTTCCTACTCAGGAAGAATTGTGTGGTTTGAGGAAGACACAAGGGAAATGCTGGCATATAAAAGGGGGAAGGGGGAGAAAAGGAGGAGGGGAGAACTACAACTACAAAATATAAACAAAAATGTTTCAAAAAATCAAAGTAGAGTGAGACTGCTGGCACTTCAGGTATTGTTGAAAACCATGATAAATGTGGAACTGCTTTGGCAAGAAACGTTCTGTTTGGATTTCAAGAAACAACAGATACAAAAAGCCAATTCATAAATCTTCAATCAATAGTTCATTTAATCATTCATTCAGCAAATCAATCTAAACAAAAGGAACAGAAAACATTTAACAGATGCAATTTTTCACAGAAGTGACTGGATCCTGTGGTCTCTAGGCACTATTCATCAGCAGACTGGCTATATTTGTTGTGTCAAAGGGAAACACAGATGCTCAGATCAGCAATGTGTATTTATATGTTCTGATTGGAGCAGGAATCACAAACATCAGGAGATAATAGGAATGCTGGACTAGGTTAGAGTTCTATACTTGGATTAGGAGTGCTTGGGGGGAAAATTCGTCCCCTTAGTGCCTCCCGTTAGCGCCAGCAGATGGCACTGATGAGGCGCTAGAGCATTATCATTGGGGCGAGGCGAATCCAGCGCCGCATGCCAAATCCCGCCCCCCACCAGTAACAGTTATTGGTGGGAGCCTCAACGCCAGGTGGATCATGGCATCAGTGAGTGTGCAACGCTCACTGACCGCCCGATCTGTGAAATTGATTGTCGCCACCTACCTTAGCGCCTGGAGTAAACAGCGACAGGGAGAACTGGCGTGAAGCATCAGGAAGCCGGCTCAAGGGATGTTATTTAAAGGGATCATCAGTAATGACTCGCAGCTGTCATGTTAGTGAAATTTTAGTGGTTTCTTGTCAGTTTCACATAGTCTAACTGTTTCATTCAGTAATTTCAAGGTTATTTTGTATCAGCAGTGTTGTGGCAACTAAAAAGTAGCTACATTTATTCTTAAAAAATCAAACTGCTACACTTCATTACATTAATAGGGGCTGTACTGCCAGTCAACCTTGCCCTTCAGGATCTACAGCAGAGGGAGCAGAGGCAGCCAGCAAGACTGGAACATGTGCCCAGAGGGAGGAGGAGGGCCATCAGGGCTCTCAACAGGAGGCCTTACCCTTTGAGGTTATTCTGAGAGCACGTCTCCTACCTCCAATTAAGTGAGGAGCAGTATATTAGAAGGCTCCACTTCACCAAAGAGGTGGTCACAGACAGAACTCTGTCACCTCCTGCAACCAGACCTCCAGCCTCAGAAAAGGGTGACCGTGGCTCTCTCGGTGGCAGTGAAGGTCACTGTCACCCTCAATTTCTTCGCCAGCAGATCCTTTCAGTCTGCAACAGGAGACACAGCTAACATCTCGCAGTTCGCCATCCATTGCTGCATCCGGGAGGTCACAGAGGCTCTCCACAGTAGGAGGAGGGATTACATTTCCTTCCCCATCACCAGACAGAAGCAGGACAAGCATGCATGTGGCTTTGCCAGGATAGCAGGATGCCCCATGGTACAGGATGCCATTGACTGCACCCACATGGCTTTGCAGGCACTGCATAACAATCCTGAGATCTTCTGTAACCGCAAAGGCTACCACTCACTTAATTGCTGTTGGTCTGCGACCACAGACAGCAAATCCTCAATGTGAATGCCCACTATCCTGGCAGCAGCCACAATGCTTTCATCCTGTGCCAGACAGGTATGCCAGCACTCTTCCAGCCACCACGTCAAGCTCGAGGCTGGCTGCTCGGAGACAAGGGCCATCCACTCTCCACCTGGCTCATGACTCCCCTCCACAACCCCAACACTCCTGCCCAGCACTCATATAATGAGAGCCAAGCTGCCACCAGGAACATCATCATCGGCCTGCTGAAGCAACATTTCCGCTGCCTTGACCGCTCGGGAGGAGCCCTCCAGTACTCGGCTGAGCGGGTGTCCCATTTCGTGGTGCTCTGCTGCATGCTCCACAACTTGGCCATCATGAGGGCCCAGCCCTTGCCACCAGGGATTGCGGGCCACCTCAGGAGGAGGAAGAGGGAGAGGAAGAGGAGGATGAAGAGGAAGAGGAAGATGAGGAAGACAACGAGGAGGAGGAACAGGAGCGAGGGAGGAGGTAGCCATTCAATCGGCCTTCCGGATCGCCTCATCAGACTGCGGTTACAATGAATTAAACCCCAGATCCCCGTTGCTCACCACATCCCCATCAATCTTTCCCTGTCACAGGCCATATCACAGTGCAAAGCTGAAATGAGACACTGCACAAAAGAATCCAAACTGAATTATTAAATCTATCAAAAATCAGTGAACACATATGAACAAAAATATTAACTATTCACCCTTGTGCAATCCCTTAGTGCCTCTCGTTACTTTGCCTTTGCCTACTCTAGTGCTCCTACGAAGTGTTAGCCCAAGTGGCTGCAGCACACTGGTGGAAGGCTGCTGAGTGTCCATGAGGGAGACTTCAGATGGCATTGCAGGACGCCCTCAACCAACTCTCGGCCCGGCTGTAGACTGCACCACCTCAGCATGGGCAGCAGCAGTCTGGGCTGGCTGGATGACAGGCAGCGACAGGGCAATGTCGGAGTGGCAGTGGTGGGAGCAAGAATGCTGTCATCCTGAGAGAGGACAGCAGGATCCTGCTCCACTGCCACTCCCCCGGGGCTGCACCTCAGCATCCCTAGCAATATGTTGAAGCACAGATTGCTGGCCTGCTGCGACGGTGGTAGACCCAGTCACAATGGCAGCAGTCAGAGCTTGCGTGACATCAAGTTGAGACTGCATGAGAGCAGTCTGAGATTGGATGACATCAAGTTTAGACTGCATTACAGCCCTAACTTGTTGCGTTGCTTCCACCTGTGCTGCAATGGAAGCTGCCAGATCGCTTATCACACGCGGCATCAGGTCTGGGTAGCCACGGTCTTTCTGGGAGTCTACCATCCTTTGCAGACTGGAAATGATGAGCTCTATGGTGTGCGCAGAGCCTCTCGGGCACCCTTGCCATTGCACCAATCATCTCGGTGTGCATGCCCATCACCCTTCTTCTAAAGACCTCCCCATCGAGGTCCTCATTCTCCGGGGAGCTGGCCCCCAAGCTACCCTTTCCCTCTGGCCTTGCTGCAGCCCACTCGTCCCCGGTGCCTCACCCTGTGCAGATCCCACTACTATACTAGCCTCTAAAGAAAGTGTAGTGCCACTTTCTGAGCTGGTGCCTGCGGGTGAGGCATGCAGTGATGCGGTGTGTTCTTCCTCCTCCTCTTCTTCACCTCGCTCTCTATGGTGCCCTCAGGGACAGGCTGCTCAGGTGCTTGCTCATTATCTGAAAACATAAAGGCACAAGAGTCGGGTTAAGGTGAGAGGAGGGGGGCAGGAAGGGAGAAACGCATGCGAACAGCATGATTAGCTGGAAAGTGTGAAATGCTTGTGGGGTGAGGGGGAAGTGGGATGTGAGAAGAAGGAGTAGGAATGAACATACCATTGTTGGGGGACAACATCACCGGTGGCCACAGTGCCCACCACCTGGCACCCAATAATATGCAGCACTCGATTTCCAGTGCAGACAGTGGTTGGGTGTCAGCTTGTCTGCTGCCTGTGAGCTCCTGCTCCCTCTTGTTGTGAGCCACCTTGGCCTGTAATAGGAAGGAAAGTGTGTGAGTGAGTGTGGATCAATGTGTTTGGGTGATGTGCCTGTCATAGTTGAATAGCTGTCATGGTGTGCAAGGTGTGAGATGTGGGTATGAGTGTTGGTAGGTAGAGAGTGTTGCTGGGTGAGTGCTGGGGGTGTGGTGCTTTGGGCAGTGTGTGAAGGTTGTAGCTCAGACGGTGCTATGTAGCATTTGTTGAAGCATTCACTCACCCTGACCACCCGAGTGATGTCGTTAAATTTCTTCCTGCACTGTGTGTGGGTCCTGGGGACCACAGTGCTGCCCAAGACGTGATGCGTTACCTCCCTCCACATGGTTCAGAAGACTTACGGCGAGGGCCTCCTGCCACTTGCTGGGTAGAGCACCACCCTCCGTCTCTCCATAGCGAACACCAGCGCCTCCAATTCTTGATCGCAGAATCTGCGGGCTCTCCCTGGGGCATGGATCTTCTATGAGTACAGCTGCTTCAGTCCTCCAGCTCTTTCTCCTTGTCCTGCTTCTGCTTGCTGAGACAGCTGCACAACCAGCAATGCTGAGAATGAGGTTCTGCAGCATCAATGAACCTCCCCTTTGAGTACTGAAGAAAGCCTGTGGCAATCATGACTTGCGATTAGACTGCACCTGATATTGGTCCACTCTTTGAATGTAGTGCCAATGAGCTTGGGCTTTAAAACTTGAATTAGGACTCCAATCATTTTTTTGAGAGAGAATGAATTTTGCATGCAGTCTAAACCATTAGCGCCTGGCGCTAATTCTCCAACTTTTCTAATGACACCTCCCATTCCTAGGCTATAATGAATTTCTTTGTTTTGAATTGGCTGCATTAGTTTGGTGCTCATATACTTGCTCCTTGCTGCTGGCACGTTATATTATATTACATATTACGGCTACAAACACATGGCATTTAATTAAAATGATGAGTTGAATTAGAAATTGTATTCTAGTGAAGAGCAGTCTATGAGCTCAGAATGCCTGCAGACTATTGGAAGGTTATCATCAGAACGTTAAAAGTAGAATGCAGGCACACGGTGATTTAATTTAGTGGAATTGCTGTGTAAGTTAATAGCTGATTCAGCACATGTTTCACATGTCACTCTGTACTGTAAAGAAACGGCGCGTTAACACTGCCAGGGCATCTATTTCATGGACTGTTGCTCAGGAAATTTGAAGGGTCCCAAACAAACATTAACCTATCTTTCCCTTTTAGATGTACCTGCTGTGTATTTCTAACATTTTCATCTTTTATTTCGGATTTTCAGCATTCATAGTGTTTCTTTACATCCATACATTTTGGAGTATATAGTATACAATTCTCCCCAGTAATTCATGTTTCCAGTATTGAGGTCTGGCTGTTAAAATCTGCTGGGTCTCATTCTGTTGCAGGTGGGTGGGAAATCCGCTGGCAGTTAAAATCCAGGCACTGTAGTGACTTTCTGAGCACAATAAGTGCTGTCCTTTTTGCGATACTTTGAAGAGTTTCCTGTTGGAGGGAGCAAAGTTCTTTCAGAGCTTCTGGGCTGAATTTCAGACTCCTTATACATACTCCAGGGGGACACGCACTAAGAATCCAACATTAGTCTTCCTCAGTTGCTGCTCTAAGATATCTCTGTTTTACTGTGGCATATCTTAGATGGGCAGTGCCCAGCTTGGAGGTGATGTCATTTAATATGGGCAATGTCGCCCAGTTCTAAGCATGAAGAAACAATGCTTGTTGCTCTCACTCACAGCCTATTTGATGATTCTCCTCCCTCTTCATATGCAATTCTCACAGATAGTGAAGCTTCAGTGTGTGTGATGCATTGTAGGATGCTATCATCATTTACTTTAAGTCTTCCATGTGCAGTTGTAACTACAGTTCATTAAGTGTTCGGGGTGAAACCATTAAGCTTGTAAGTCAACTTTTAGGGTAAATATTGGTCTAGTGTCTGAATTGACCCAACTCTGCATTAATGGTAGCTTGCAGCCATAACACTTACCTTTGCTGACTTTGTGATATCATTAGATTTCTTGCTGCATTGGAGAGGAATCCTGGGGCATTCGGCAGTTATCATTCATTGCCTGTGCCTCTTCCACGTGGTGTTTGCTGCTTTTTTTGCTGGGTTCTTGCTACCCACACCCACAATGCTATCCCCCCTCTGCCTAACTTCAGTTAATAGGTGTTGAACATCACTCAGTTAAGTTAGAAGCTGTATTATTGGCTCCTTTACAGGTACCATTTTCTATTCCTCTTGCCTGCAGTGTTTCCTTTAAGGACAGCCCAACATTAAATGCTGAAACAGCGTCCAAGTAATGCATTCCTTCTCACCCACACACCCCTGCACCCACCGCCCCCCCCTCCCGCAGCCCCCCCACCCCCTCCCCCCCCACCCACCCTCGAGTTTTGCAGGACTCCCTGGTGTAGCTCATCAATTGCTGGCAGAATTTTGATCTTTGTCCAATCCAGCAATATTAAAATATTAAAATGAACTGACCCTGGGATTTCTGTTAGGGTCAACATCAGGGTCCTAGGTGGCCAGAAATGCTGCCCCGTCACACTTCTGGATGGTGGATCTCAGGACTTGAAATATTTGGGCCTAGTATCTAAGGTAATAGGATGACAACAAGATATTTTGTCAGCATGGCACAAATGTTCTTGTGTCTATTCTGTATTGTACTCTTGGAATATTTAAATGATTCAGTTACTGAATTTTGGTCATATTGCCATGGAATTACCAATGCATAATTTAAAATAATCTCACGTACTGCATTATGTAAAACCTGAATGGTTTTGCCTCTTCCAATATGGCTTATCTATTTCCAAGTCACTCTTTTTCTCCAACATGCTCATCTGTCTCAACACTCCCTGTTTAAATAGCTCCAATTAAGTTTCTAACCTATCGACAGCACAGAGACTACCCTGATTGGAGTGACCAACAACATCCTGTGCAATTATGACCAAGAGTCCTTCCTCGACCTCTCTGCTGCCTTCTACACTGTTAACCACTCATTTCTTCTCCACTGCAGTCCCACTCCACAGCAGTGTGCTCCTGTGGTTCTACTCCAAATTGTCCCAGCACAGTTACTACATCTCCTCCAATGGTTTCTCCTCCTATGTCAGCATGGTCATGTCCAATAGAGCCTATCACTCCATTCTTGTTTCCTCCTAAGATCATTTACACAATTTCCCTCAGCAACATCAGCTGGAAGCACTGGGTCAGCTTTCACAAGTAAAAGAAAGACTTGTATTTCTATAGCGCCTTTCATGACCTCAGGGTGCCCCAAAGCAGTTTACAGCCAATGAAGTACTTTTGAAGCGTAGTCACTGTTGTAATGTAGGAAACGCGGCAGCCAGTTTGCGCACAGCAAGCACCCACAAACAGCAGGGAATCTGTTTTTAGTGATGTTGACTGAGGGATAAATATTGGTTAGAACTCCAGGGATAATTCCTCTGCTCTTCTTCGAAATATTGCCATGGGATTTTTTACGTTCACCTGAGAGGGCAGACAGGGCCTCAGTTTAACGTCTCATCCAAAAGACGGCACCTCCGACACTGCAGCACTCCCTCAGTACTGCACTGGAGTGTTAGCCTAGATTTTTGCGCTCAAGTCACTGGAGTGGGACTCAAACCCACAACCCTCGTGACTCAGAGGCGAGAGTACACTGACAAAACTCAACTTCACCTCTCACCATTGACTCAAAGATTACTGCTATATTTCCACACTGCCTGTCCAACATTAAGTCCTGGATAGGTCAAAGTTTTCTTCAGCTCAACATCAGGAAAATTGAAGCCATCCTTCTCTGTTCCACTCAGCATTTACATGTCTCTGGCTCCAGCTCCATCAACTCCCTCAGGCTGAATCAGATGATGATCAACTTGAGAATCTTGCTTAAGTCTAAGATGAACTTTTCACTGCCCATCTGCTCCTTTCTCCACTTAGAGCATTATTACAGCTACTGAAACCCTAAGCTATGCCTTCAGCATCTTAAGGATTTACTTCTCAATTGTGCTCCTCACCATCATTCCTGCTTTCAACCTTCTTATTAGATGTGAAATAATTTGTGCATTTTTTATAGAGATTACCCGTTGGGAACAGTAGAACAACCAGATTAGTTCCTTACACCTCTGTAAAGCACTTTTAAGGGTGCATAAGAAATGCAAGTTATTGTTGTAGTTCACAAATGAGGAAGACCAATGATTGGCTATTCCATTGTTCTCCACTGTGTACCTGTGTTTGCTCTTCTTCAAATGGTGCCACAGGATCTTTTACATCCACCTGAGCAGGCAGATAGGGTATCAGCCTAAAGTCTCTTCCAAAATTTGACACCAACAGTGCAACACTCCCTTCAGTACTGTACTGAAATGTTAGTCTATATTATATACTCAAGTCCTAGAGTAGGGCGTGCACCTATTTCATACTAGCCAGTGCAGTTATCAACAGTGCCATATAAACAGCCAAAATGAGCATGTTTTGGCTTTCCTTTTATTGAATCAAAATGAAATCAGTGCTATTGCCTGTAATTATCTTTTTTCATGCATGGAAAGTATTGTTTTAAAGAACAGAGATGAAAAGTATAGACTGTCTCTTAAACAGTTCCCTTTCTTTTGAGCTATAAGATGTTGACAAAAAAGTCATCAGTCTGCCACAAATGTTTTTCTGAAAAAACTCAAGTTAATCTTTATTTACAAGTATTTTTGCTCTTACAGTCTCCTCTTGGAAATAATCTTTACATTTTATCTCAGCTGGGATTTATTACAGGTTCTTATAGTTCGATGTCAGTCAATTTTTACCACACACTTTCCCTTGTGACGGTATGTGGGCTGTAAATCTAGGAACATCTGTTTTTTCTGACTTTTCATAGAAGAGGGGGCTGGAGGGGGGCATTCCTTCGAGCTTCTGGTACTTGCATTTTCAACTAATGACTGCTGAGACCACAGTACAGGAAAATGTCCCCCAAGGTCAACTGGACTTCCTGCTGGCTCCTTGTTTGGTCCTAGATGTTTCCTGCATATTTGCTTTTCAGAATGAAAACTGCATGTTTTTATAATATAAACATATCAGTGGGCAACAACCTCATTGCCAGTAACGGCCTTATAACACCTAATGAGAATGAGCACTACTCCAGATTCCAAACACAATTTACCTAATTTAAGCCAATTCAGTAAAATAACCAAATGTGACCATTCCGCGCACTTTGATTTTAAAATGGCTGTCTAACTTTCATTAAGTAAATAAAATGACGCACTTGTATACATGGGCAAAATATTCCTCTGAATATTTTTGACAACATATTCCAGGTTCCATCATCATGGTCATAGTCATGTAAGTAACTATTGTCTGTCATACAAACCACAGGGATAAAAGTAGTTTGTTTTTATAATTAAAAGGGTTTTGTTGATTAAAATTAATGACCTGCCAACTGGCAGAGTGTGTATCTGAACTCTAACTTGATTTGAAAAATGTTCAATTAATTTTTTACCCTTGGTGACCTAGGGAGCGGGGAGTGGGGAGAAGACAGGAGACGTCTTCATTTCTCCAGTGTTCTGGAGAAATATATGCACCAATGTATTGGTACCATAGTTGTGTGTCTGCATTCAATTTTCTATTTGTCTAGTGGTGCATGCATGTTCAAGGTTCGGGTGGTTTAATGGTGAATCTGTATTTGAATTTCCTTCAGTTGCAATGGCAGAGTGAAGAGGCCTAAGCTGGATAAAAAAAAGTAAATGGTGTGAGCGAGTAGACTATTCATATTAACAAGTTTAAACCACATTGCTTTTGGCAGCCTAAAGCTCTCGCCTGACAATTATCCCACTGTGATGCCTTTTGCTCACTGAATTCACACTAGTGTGGGATTAATACACTTTGAACAGATATCTAGTCTGGCACGGGAGGATGCTTTCTGTGTATGTCTCTGTGTATCTCTGAATAACAAAGAATGTCAGTGTGACAACTTCTATCTCAGCTCCACTCCTGCAACACTAGATCTTAGATTATTAGATATATATAAATCTATTGCTGTGCTGCCAGAATCAGAATTTAGAGATTTTGTTCAAGGTACAGTTGACCTCAAATTGGAAACTGACCTTGCCAGCTGCCATGCTTAAAATAATGAGAGATGAGTGACATGAATCAGTCATTCATGAAAGAAAGACTTATGAAATAATACTGAGCAGCCTACGTGTGGCGCTGTCCAGGGAGAGGGCACGGGCCCAGCTTGCGCAGGACATTCTTAACAGGAACTAGTGAAGGACACAACTAGACCTCCATGTTGTAAAACAGTTGATTAAAGCTTTGTTTAATGCTTAGACCAAGTGCCTAGTAATTTTCTTACGTTAATGAGTGCTGGGAAATGGAACAGCTTTCCACCTTTTTCACTCAGGGGGCGATTTTGTGACTGGGGGCGCATTGGAGGCGGGACTGCTGCTTGTCGGGTCGCTGTCCCGCCGCCATCTACTTGTGGCCAACCCACGCTATTTTCCCTTGATTGACTTTGTTAAGCCCGCCCAGCGGGCTTAGCAGGCCAATTAAGGGGAAGCCGATTACAGAGAACGTCAGCTCTGTGAAGCTGTCAAACACTGACATTCTATATTGTTTGATGAGTCCTTGTATTCAAGACTCATCAAACCTCTTTCTTTAGCAGAAATTAGATGGTTGTTGCATCGGAGAATGTAGCAGCCATCTGTCATCTCTGCCGGTGAGATGCGAGACTCTCCACAACCCCAACTGTTGAAGTCTGCAGGAAGAAACAAAGGTAAGTAAGCATTTTCTATCACTTTCCACTCACCTCACATACTTACCGCTCCACACTTGCACCCATCACTTACCTTCACAGCGCACTTTTGCTCCCCGCAGACCCCCGCAGACCCACTACTCGCCTCGGTGACCCTAGCGGGGTATCCCGACGTCGGGAAGCCCGCGCCTCTGTTGGAAAAATGGGGATAATCCTCTTAACTGCCTGTTAACTACCTGTTAACAGGCAGTTAAGTGGCTGTAAACCCCTTTCCGCCTCCAGGAGACGGGACCCGGCGCGGGTCGGCTACCCGCTTCCTGGCAAGAGGGCAGGTTGGGGGCGGGATGGGCACCCGTCCCCAGATTCTGCCATTTTCCTGGCAGTCCCGCCTCCATACCCACCTCTCCAGGGCTGGCAAGATCGCGCCCTCGGTGTCAGTATCCAATATTCCAAGGCCAGATTTAACACAGATTAAGTTAAGGGAAAATCTCCCTATGCACGACCTCAGTAATGTGCTTAGTCCGAGCCTTAGAAAAGTATTTCCACTGTACCAATGGGATTTTTATTACTTCCCACATCAGCAATATTTATGGTTTCTCATTGTGATTATCAATTTGTAGTGAACTGTGTCTGTTTGACACTCTACAAACTGGGTTGAGCCTGACCAAATGCACTTAGGATACAATCAGCAGAAAAGAAAGATTTTTGACCCAGCAGACTGCATTTTGAACCTAAACTCCCCAGATGAAAGGGTAATGTTCTAGGGGATCAAGCAATAAAGGGCATTCTTGCCTCCACCAGTGTTGGTCTCCTCTCTAACTATTGTATGAATCTGTCTCTGAGAGCAGGGGGTCAGGATTCTGAAATGTTATTGGTATCAAAATTCTAACTTCCTGGCCGTTCCTTACTTTATCCAGACTGATCATATAGGTTATAGTATTACTTCTGAGAGTTTGTTGCTCCATGTGGATAACAGGAACCCCCATTGGAAATCAAACCACTAAATTCAGATCAGTTTGAATTTTGGTTTCTGTTCATAGAAACCTTGAAGTAGTACTGTCAGTGAGCCAGCAGAAACCTGAAATCATTCCAGCTTCGAACAGAGATGCATTAGAAATATCTGTGTTACATTATAATTAGAAGTAGGATCCTGAACAATGATGGTAGAGTTGGGAGAGAGGAGAGATGAGTTTTGCATTGAATTTTAAACAGATTCATTCAAACATTGAATTCTCAGCCAAGAGTACTTATTTTTATTGAAGGTAATTAAAATAACTAGGAGGATAAACACTGGTCCCTTTGGTGTTGATGATTCGGACATCCTATTGCAAGAGTTGCATTAAGGAGGGTAGCTCTGTTTGGGGCTGAAGGGCATCCTATGATAAAAGCACAGGTGCATCTAGGAAGGTTGCCAACTGATTCAATGTAGTCACCCAGGTCCCTTATAACTGGCTGAAAATAATAAAGAAGGTTCCAGATATCCTGTCAGCCATAGCAGTCAGCCTAAGTTGGGAACTCTTGCACAACCGATTGTCCTTGCACACATACTCTTTCATTGTGCCTAAGCTATATAGCAGCTTTTATTGAAGGTGGTGATGGCGGCTAGTGAGAACCAGCAAAACAGAAGCAGAGACTCCCAGACTGAGGTGCTCCTCTGCTATTACAGGGTTTCTCAATGATGTTAGAGCCAGTTTTTTTCTTCCAAGAGCCATTCGTCCAAAGCTGCTTCTTATTCAAATAATGTGGACACCTTGGAATGCTGCACAAGAAAGGCATAGTGGCTGTTTCCAAGATGTGCAGAATGATATTTCTGAGGTCAGACACCACCTGAACAGTAATTGAGTGCAAAACTTTTCTGTTCATGAGAGCTATGGGTTTGATATGATTAGCAAAGAATTACATTATGGATATATGCCACATCAGAGTTCTGCTAATTGCAGACCTCTCAGGTTTTTGTTATCCTACAGGCATATTTTATTTGTATTGCGGGTTTCACAGATAGATCAGTTTATTTTCTAACTTCATTTACTTGAGGATAGAGGCCAAGTAGCAAGAAGTCACACAAAAAACCCACCCAGGAATATGCACCCACAAGTAAATCATTACTATTAAGATATATTTGCTTAATTTATACCATCCGCTTTGGTAATTTTAATGAAAGGTTTGTAAACAGGCATGCTCCTTTGTGAGTGTACTTACAAACAGGGAGTAAGATTTTCTCCGTGCATCTGATGTAATGAAATAGGAGACCTATTTATAGAAAAACACATGATTTCACTACATTTAGTGGACAGAGAAAATCTTCCCCTCTGGTGTCAGATGTGTTGATGTAGGTATCTTGGTGACAGTCTACATGCTGATGGAGCTGTTGTCAATTAGTCAGTCACCAAGAAAAAAAAGCACTTTGAATAAGTCATGACTTCCAGACCCATTGCTTTAGGCAAGAACCTTCCGTCTCAGCAGTGGTTCATTAAAACTGTGTGACAAGGGCATAAAGCCACGCGGCTGGACATTTTACTGTGTGTGAAAGCCACATGAAATGAATGACAGGTGCATTACCATGAATCAAATACAGAAACTCATGCTAAATTACACTTTCTTTTTGTTTTAGATTCTGTTCTCTATACTTATTCTGAGAAAGCGCCCTTATCCCAACTAAACAGAATTACAAGTGCTAAACCAAATCTCTACTAGTTCTTGCTACTGGGAATTGAGCACATATTCTGGGTTAACACTTGACTGCTGTACGGAAAGAGCACTGTGCAGTACTGAGGCAGTATGGTGTGGTTGGAGGTGTCATACTCCAGATGAGTTGTAAAACTGAGGCCCTGTTTACCTGTTCTAGTTCTTTCAGTGGACATTAAAGATCCCATGGCAGCGCTTGAAGAAGAGTAGGGAGTTCTTATGATGTCATGGCCAATATCATCCCTCAACCAACATTACAAAAAAAAACCATATTATCCGATCATTCATCCTATTGCTGTTTGTGAGACTTTGCTGTATTCAGAATGACTGCCACATTTACCCACAAAGAAACATTAGAGTAGATGTTCCTCTACATTGAACTAGTTAGATCAAGTCTCCATCCAACTGTGCTGTCCTGGGATTTCAAGGGATTTCTAAAATGGGCTTTCCCGGCTCACTTTCCCCTGAGTGTGCCTGTGCGATGCTCAAATGGAGGGCAACCAGAAATGTTGTCAGTGGGGCTTGTTGCAGGATTTCCAGGAGTCTGAAGAGCAGTCAGCAGGTGCTGATGCCAGTGGTCAGGAGTGTAGACCCTCAGGCCTACAGCTTTCACCCGCTGATCCCAGCGCAGGGCACTGCTAGGGGCCAACCCTGTGCAAGAGGGACCCCTGTCCATATAAATGAGCCAGGCCAAGAAATTTGTGAATACGATCCTCCAGCAGATACGCAGCAAGGGGAGGGGGAGCACAGAGAGGAACATCAGCTCCTAGTAACTGCACAATTTAATTCATTGAAATTACATGAGGGTTTACCAGTCTCCCAATGTAACTCCAGTGGGAGACTGGTGGAGCCTCCAGGGAAATGGATGAAAGTAGCCAGCTACACTATTCCCAGAGTAAACTTTCCTCATGGCATAGGACACAACAAACTGGAGATCAATTACTGTAATCCACAGGAGAATTTCCTCCACTCCCCCACTTGTGGCCCAGTGCTGGGCGTAACTTGGGCTCTGCACCCACAACATACCAAGGCAGCATGCCACAGCTGAGTTCAAAATGATCTCCCTAAATGTGAAGACTCCCAACCATGTGATGAAATTTTAAAAACCCTGCCTGCTGAAGAAAGAGAAGCTGCGAGGAAGGCCAACCAGACAGACCCATAGGCCTGTGAGTTTCCCGCAAGGCCAACCTAGCGAGGAAAAGAATCGGGGCTAGAGGAGGCCCAAAAAGGTAAGTGTGTGGCGGAGCCACTGAATGACTCTGGGCAACTGTATATAATTCCCTTTAACAATATTCTAACACCAGCCTAAGCCTGTACCATTGTGTTAGACATTACTTTGTTTTGTATATAGTGTTTTGTATGTACGGGGCGTGGCCCCTTTAAGAGCGCGGGAAAACGCGGGTAAACGCGATGACGTCACGTCGCAAACCACATGACTGCCCAAGCAGTCCTTGTGGAATCTCCATCTTGTTAAGACCTGTTTTTGTGGTTCTCCTGTATCGATCTCAACAAACTGTTTGAACTCGTTTAGTCTTACATTAAAGACCTGTTTGATTGATCTCCTGACTCAACCTCAGTTATTAGTTAGGAATTCATCAATTCCTACAAGTGTTTAAAAACTTTACTTTTTTTTTTAACTTTCCTTGTGGGACCAGGAAGAGCAGGAGTACTCCTCCGGGCTTCACAAGGAAAGCTCAGGCCTGCCCTGCCACAGATTTTAGTCGCGCCGTGAGACTTTCCCGACCGTGAGACTCCAGCTAGATGGTCCTGGTAGCCGATCCTGCCGCTTATCTGGTCTCGGTGGGTGGCCTCCGGGCTGTGGGATTTTCCACCGACAAGTCAGTTGGCATCACTTAAATAGGAGCAGACAGCTACAATTGGACAGGTCTCATTCTGCCACAGGCGGGTGGGACATTAACTTGCCAGGATGATTAGCTGCCGAAAACTTGGTAGCAGATAAAATCCAGATCTACCAGGAAAAGAGACGCTTTGTGTGCCAAATAACACCGTGCTTTAAGTTACAAGAAATTTTAAAATGTTAGATTACACCTAATTAGCTGATATCAAAAACAATTGGATATTGCAGTGCAGAATATTTCAGAAATTCATTGTAGAACACATTGCCCCTGTTATTCCTCTCCTATATGCCTGGGAAACATTCAGTTCCCAGCTGCAAAGGAGAGGAAAAAAAGGCAGAGACCACTGATGCCTGGTTACCGCCCTCTTTATGTTGCCTCAGGATTTCTGGGACTTTCCCTGAGGGGGATTGGAGCACATGAGGTGGGAGAGGCCTAACAATGCCTTCCACCTTATCTTCCTCTGAGAACATAGGTTGAGCACCAATTTGTCAGTGCGTCCAAACAAGTTGTACAGGAAACTTTTTTTTATCCGGCACCGACGGGACCGACGTGGTGCCGGTTCATCAAAAATTCCGGATAACCGAAAGCTATAGTAAAAGATACGGAGAGCTGACAGCTCTGTATAAAGCAACAAACCCTGTTGCTTAGCAACAAGTGCAGAACAATGCCCACAAGTTCCAAGCATCTCTGTAGCTTAGCAACAGCTGCAGCCACACCCTTGCACAGCAACAGATCGATGAAGGCAAGTACAATATGAAGTAAAACTTACCTGAACCTACTCCTGAATTTTGCCGGTTAACCGAGATTTCCGGTTATTTTAGGTGCCAGTAAATCAAAAGTTTCCTGTAGCAAGTCCGATCTTTTTCTTTCACGCTGAGGAAATCTACATATTATAAGGGGTTAATTTCAGGTGCTTGCTGGGTAAAAGTTTTCAGACTTGACACCGGTCAAGAGTCGATGTGTAACTAGAGCTATTGCACGTACTTGGATTACAGCCAAGAACAGATGTCTGCCCACCTAATGAGAATGTAGAAGTGAAACAATGGGTTCCGTTTCTGAAGTACCCAGTGACCTGACAACTTGCGACCGTAAGCAAACCTAGCCTCCCAATACATGATTAAGATTAAAGAGGACCTCCGGTTACATGATTCATGCCCTGTTATAGATTAACGGTTGACTTATGTGTCCAGGATCCTTCTGTCAATATGTCATAAGACCTGATGATTAATCTAAAATGTATCCTGATAGAGTAACAAAGGAATGTCAATCAAACTTGTTTGTTACACTGTATAAATATGGAACGCTTACGCTGTATCATGGGAATAGTAGCCTCACCCCTTGAGTGGAGGTGCTGATTCCCCTTGCAAGGGAAATAAAAGGCCTGTCCGTCTGACGAATCCAAGAGTGTATTGAGTCATTACCCAGAGCTAAGAAGTAAGGCACTTCAACAATGCCTTGTCTAGTGCAATCAGTCACAGGACAATCAATTGAATTGGTCAAGGCGGGAGTTTTGAAAAATTATTTTTGCCAGCCCTGGAGGCCACTAGGCATGCCAGTTTCCTCTCTCACCCAAGGCAGGCTCCATGATGGAAGCGGCACTCAAGTTAGCCAGGGACAGGACTGCAGCCTTGTGATGAGGGCAAGGTCCATACGTACGAGCTTACACTGGGATTCAGCCAGAGCAAAAAGTCCCAGCCAAAGTGATCAGAACTGGCCATTTCA
Organism: Somniosus microcephalus; assembly: GCF_052327205.1. Taxonomy (NCBI): domain Eukaryota; kingdom Metazoa; phylum Chordata; class Chondrichthyes; order Squaliformes; family Somniosidae; genus Somniosus; species Somniosus microcephalus. The sequence continues at coordinate 82,810,986 of NC_141000.1, forward strand.
GGTCTATTCAAAAAAACAAAATTCATTAATATGAACCACTGTGATAGTCACTGGTTGAAATAAAATGGTGGTGCGATGTAGCGAGCAACAAAGATTTGAGGTATCCCACATAATTAGTTTCTCATAATCATAGCAGATGAATCACAAAAGGAATTGTTTTTTATTTTTGCAATTTTCTCTCCCTTTCAACTCTCCTCTTCTGAAAGCAGTGACTCATATTGGGTTAGGTCTTGCAGTTTTCAGTAGGCCTCCGCTACTTTACCCAAGTGGTCATTCCTCACATATGATCCTTGGCAATGAGTGTCAGCAGGCTAGTCAACTCTGAAAAGCAGCTTGATTTTAAACAAGGGCTGACATTTTCAAAGATTACAGCAAAACCAGTCTTGTATCTGATTACAAGGAATATCGCAACTCCCAAATCGGAAACTCGATTTTTCTCTGTGGAACTGCTCCATGATGTAATGCAGGGCTGACAATAGCCGCACAAATTGCTGGGATGCTGGAAGCTATGGAGCACTCGTCTAAAAAATCCAGGGGACCTGAGAGACATATGAGAATCCATTCCGTTAAATGTACTCTTACACTAACATTCTCTTTTAAATGACGCCAAAGATTTTCTAATAATGGCCCTGAATTTGCAGTTGGCGGCGTAACTATGGAGTATGCCTCCGACCTCTGAATGGAATCCGCACTTATCTGCGAACTCTCCTTCGAGAAGTTGCTTTGAAATGCTGTGGAGTTGTGCACAGCGGAGTGGCCCGCGGATCCCAGGGTGCACCGTTGTGTGTAAATGGACCTGGGATCACGTGGGCCGGTGTTCCTTTCACTAACCAATCAGGAAACATTTCAACTTGACATCAAAGAATTTGTAAATTAAACGATGTGATACTAATTATATTTATTTGACAAGTACAGTACTTGGCTTTAAAAAGCATAGGGAATACCCAAGTACAGTTATTTACTGGAAGACTCTGCAAGATAAAAAAAGATTGAAATGATCTCATCTGCCTGGTAGGTTCTTTTACACGTTCATTTTTAATTATTATACAATTTTCTCAGCCCCCCTCCCCTTACGCTGTGCAAACAGGCTCCTATGCCTATTTACACCAGCCGTAAAATTTTCCAACGTAATTGATGCACAGTAAGTGGGCAATTAGACAAACTTTTCGCCAGCACATCATTACAATGAGGACTTGAAATTCGCAGCCTGTCTATTTGGAACTGGACAGATCACAAGTGAACTTGCGGTCAATTTCAAAGGTGGTATGACAGCGTACTCTGAGAGTATGCCATCATACCGACCACACATTCAGGGCCAGTAAAACACTCTGCTAATGTTCAGGTGAGTGGAAGTATTGCAAATATTGTGGGGAAGATTTTCTACTTGGGCACCAATTGGGCACATTATCAGCCTGATCAATGGGGCAGTTGGGAGATGTGAATCATTTCCAGCTTCAGATCTCATTAACATATTGCTGCAAATTTGTGGGCATTAAATGGGCACTCAACTGCAGCTCGCCAGTTGCCTACAGTGGAAAATCATCCAGTTGTCGCACGCAGCCAGCCAACAGAAAAGGCCTGTTGAGGTTGGGGAGCAGATGCACTCTTGCTCCTCCTGGCCACACGAAAATCACTTTAAGGACTGTCGGTTAGGCCTCTCAACTCCTGGGGAAAGTGCGGCTGGCAAGTTCTCTGCCTATTTCGCCAGGAAAATTGCAATTCTGTACTACAACACATGTATTAAACCACATTTCCTCTCTCCCACATGGCAACTGTCTTTCATTCTGCCAGTGTCATTTACACTTCATCTAGAGCCATCTTTTATTTCTTAACTTCTCCCATTACCATCTCCTTTTGCCTTGCACCATCTCTTAATCTCTCTTAATGTCTCTTAATCTCTCCTGCCTTCCATCCTATCACAGACCTTCCCTTTTGTTCTTTCCTCCCCTCCCTCCTTTCCCTGCCCCAACACTTGCTTAAAATTTGTTACGTCTCCAGCTTTTTTCAGTTCTGACAAAGGGTCATCGACCTGAAACGTTAACTCTGTTTCTCTCGCCACAGATGTTGCCTGACCTGCTGAGTATTTCCAGCATTTCCTGTTTTTATTTCAGATTTCCAGCATCCGCAGTATTTTGCTTTTGTATTAAAACAGCCTCCCGCCTTTCTTGGGTGGGAGTTCTGGCTAACTTGAAGTTGTATTCCGGTGAACAATTGGGTGCACAAGGTCCCCACCAGATGTCCCTCTACCAGTTGTCCATTTATCAGGTGAGAAACAGGCGGCCGACTGTAGAATATATCGCCACTGCCACCCCCCACCCCCACCCATGACATAAATTTGATCTTTGCTAACTTATAATTATGGTGTCTAAAAATTGAATGTTATTGGGTTAAATTCGAAGATTAAAAATTAAATTGCAGCAAATGATTCTAAGAGGAGCTAATCTAATGAAAACTGTTTTAAAAGGGCTTTTGTACTACATTAGGAATGCTTGAACTCAACATCATTGAAAGTACAAGTAATGAATAAATATCTGCCCAAGTGCCAGCCATATGTTGCTCAGACTCCAGATACGTACCTCGTCTTGCAAAGGGTCTGTTTAACATATAAAAATCCATAATTGTAGGAATGTTCCAACTCTGCAAAAACATGGAAAGCAACAGGAAATGAAAAAGCAGCAGATACTGTGCAGACCCCTGTCCCCTGGAGCTGCCGCTGCCACCAAAGCACTGTATGCTGCTAGCTGATTTACACCCCCTCATATAGATTTTATAGCACACCCTCCATTCTCTGGAGAAAGGATTTACTTATTATAGGCTTTTCAGACCCTCTGCTCTCCCATCTGCCTGCTGTAATTTGTACTTTTTTTTGTCTTTAGTAGAACCATAAAACACTCCAATTTATTGGAAAGATCGTTTAGTAATAAAATTCAAACTACGTTTTAATGTGAATTTCTTCCCTTCCCACTTCCCTGTGCATGTGCACTTAATTATCAACTAGTAATTAAATGTTAAAATTGTTTTTTGGTGAAGTATGCAGTTATAAGGATATCAGTGCACATTTTAATGAAGCTGAATCTGATAAACACTTGCAAGTCCAATTGGGAAGAGTGTGTGTGAGTGATTTTCTGTCCCCCTTGTATCTCACCACCCCAAAGGATCTCCTCCAAGATCTGCGGTGTTACATTTCCCCAGACACTCCAGAAGTCCTGCAAGAGTTACCTCATCTCTTTTTTTTTATTAAAGTTGTTTCCCCTCCATTATGTTCCAGAGTATGAATTCCTGTTAAAGCACTTTTTTCACTTCTAGAGACATGTGAAAAAAATGGAGACTCTGGAGACAATCCCATGAAGTAGCCTTGCTCTTGTGCAAGTACTTCTACGCTGGGTTTAAAAATAGAAAACAGTGCTTAAAAGAGTGAGATTAAAGTAAATGGGGACTAAATTGGATAGCCCCAGAAAACGGGCGCGGAGATCCCGATGCGCAATTAACCCGCACCCGTTGCTTCTGATGCAGGCTGCCTGCTAATTCAAATGATTGGAGCGTGCAGCCAGCGCTAAAAGCGCTGTTGAACAGCTGCAGTCCTCAGCAGGGGGCCCAGGTTTGTGCGAGGCGAGCACAACTTAAAGCTAGCCTGCACCTCTTAAAGGGGAGGTGCATTCTGGCTGGAGCAGGAGCTGGAATTCTTTGTGGAGGAGACTCTGAACAGGAAGAAGACTGAATAATGGCACAACAGGGGAGAGAGCATGCTCCAATGTTATCTGGTGCTACACTGGAGGCCTTGGTGGAGGAGGTGAACAGGAGGAGAGAGGTCCTCTATTCACATGGGGCCAGGAGGCCCTCCAGACAAACTCTGAGAAGGCAGTGGGAGCAGATAGCCATGGCGGTCACTTCCAGGAGTCATGCCCCGAGGACCTGGATGCAGTGCCACTAGAAGTTCAATGACCTTACACGAGTGGTCAAGGTCAGTGAATGCAACTTCAAATGCCATATCCTACTAACTGCACCAGTAGCCTCAGCTACTGCTCAAATCACCAAATCCCCATCACTCACCTAACAACAATCTCTATCAATCAAGACTCATACCTAACATTCATATGCTTCACCTCACCCTCACTCACTTAGCACTGCTGCAAGCCTCACATCCACAGCTCACAGCTTGCACACACTGGCAGCTATTCAACCATGACAGCCACATCAGCCAAACACATTCCATGACAGTCACTGACACACTTCCCTCTCTCTTGTAGGACAAGGTGGTGCACAACTGGAGGCAATAGGAGCTACCCGAAGGGGCACAGGCATGTCCTAACATCCATAGAAGAGAAGGTGCTGGCCATTATTGGGATAGCCATTGCTTGGCCTGTGACCAGCGGCAGGGCTGAATCAATTGAAGATGACGGTATCCTCATACCTTCTCACATCCCACTTCCTCCTCATCACACAATCTCTCAGCATCTATCCTGTCAATCCCCCTCAGAATCTTATATGTTTCAATGAGATCACCTCTCATTCTTCTAAACTCCAGACAGTATCGGCCCAATCTACTCAATCTCTCCTCATAGGACAACCCTCTCATCCCAGGAATCAATCTAGTGAACCTTTGCTGCACCGCCTCAAGGCAAGTATATCCTTCCTTATATAAGGAGACCAAAACTGAGCACAGTACTCCAGGTGTGGTCTCACCAAGGCCCTGTACAATTGTATACCAAGGGGAATGCCTACTAGTACACCCATATCAGGCAACAAGTGATTTGTGCAGAAGCTTTGAAGTCAGGAAAAAGTCCATCAGCACCTGCCACACCACTCCATGTAGACTTTTGAAACTTGAAACAACTATAGAATGTGCCAAACACTTGTAGAATCGTAGCAACAGTCATTAGAAATCAATCAGCAACTAACCTGTAAGTAGTTGATGATCCCTTTAAATAGCACTGATGGTAGGCCCTTCCTGCTGCTGAACTCGTATTCAGCTGTGCAAGGTTAAGAGAGGGTGTTAGCTGGAGCATTGAGCTCCAAAATGGCAGCACTGGCGTCAAATCAGCGTTACACACTGATTGACATCATGATCTACCTTGCTCTGCATACATCCGGTGGACGGTCATTGCACACGCACTAACACCCTCATCAATATGGTGTCCGGCGCGATTCGCTCCTCAAGTGGAGCTCTAAGGGCACTCATAGCGCCCAAGAAACTGCCGCTAACTATCCCAATTTTGTGCCTAATGTGCTTTAGAGAAGCAACAGATCTGAAGTTCACTTGTCACAATTGTTAGGTTTCTATGGATATATGCCATATCAAGTGAACAGTAATTTGGCTTTGTTATGCTTTAGTTGAAATATTTACAGGAGGCATGTACTCAACAACAGCTTGCATTTATATAGTGCCTGTAATGTAGCAAAACGCCCCAAGGCGCTTCACAGGAGAATAATCAGGCAAAAATTGACACCAAGCCAAAGAAAGAGATATTAGGACAGATGACTAAAAGCGTGGTCAACGGGGTAAGTTTTATGGAGGGTCTTAAAGGAAGAGAGAGAGGTGGAGAGACATAGAGGTTTAAGGAGGGAATTCCAGAGCTTAGGGCCTAGACGGCTGAAGGCACAGCCACCAGTGGTGGATCAAAAGGAGTGAGGGATGCGCCTGAGTCCAGCTGGTACTTAGAGTTCTTGGAGGATTGTAGGGCTGAAGGTGGTTACAGAGGGGTGAGGCCATGGACAGATTTGAATTTTAAAATTGAGGCATTGGTGGACTGAGAGCCAATGTAGGTCAGCGAGCAAAGTGGTGATTGGTGAGCTCAAGTTTATGGAGGGTGGAAGATAGGAGGGTGACTAGGATAACATTGGAATAGTTGAGTCTTACTCAAAAGCAAGATAAAATTGTCTTTGCTAAGATAAAGTACTTTGCTATGGGCCATGTATAGGAGAAATGACAATAAATAGAGAACAAAACAATATTAAAATATTATTTTAAGAACACATATATCATTTATTTTAGAAATGTGCAGCAAATATGGGTGTATGTTGAGCACCCATGGGTATTGAATGGGCAGATTTAACTGAATAATGTACAAACAAGCCAGTTGCAAATACTTTATCGCAATTGGATCTGCCTGTTGGACAGATCATGGGCCAGAAATTCCAGAACGGGGCTTGCAGCACGTGCAAGCCCCGTATTTGCACTTACCCCGCGCTCCTGCCGATCAGCTTCTGGGACGCCTGAACTTGGAGAAATAGAAAGCACATTCCCGGGCAGCGTATGACGTCATGCCGCCCAGGAGTGCAGCCAGCGCGGACCCAGGAGCGTGCAGTGTAAGTGAGACACGCCCCTTGAGGTCTCAGTTTCACTGGACACGCCCCCAATGTTTCTGTCAAGCTGCTTTGCTTTTTTACATGCAAAGCAGCAGTTTAAATAGGTTTTTGGAAGTTTTTTGAAGATTTTGGTAACTTATATAAACTTTTTAAAATGTTTACATTATTTTGAGTAATCTGAAGTAGTTTTAAAGAGAATTAAAGCAATTTAAAGACTTTTAAAAGCCCTAAAAGAATTTTTTTAATTCCATTTATTTATTTAGCAATGTCGTCGTCATACGTGTCTTCACACTGTTCCCTTGGGGGAACTGTATGAAGTGGTGGAAGGATTTATGGCCGTGATTAACGCTCATTCCGTGACCGTAACCATCTTTGAACCAACCATTAGGGCGGTTAGTCCTATGGCGGGAGTGTTTTACGGGCTCCCACAAGCTATACAAGGAGGGGGGGCCACCCACACCCACGGACGCAAATATCCCACTGGATGTCAACCCAGAATTTAGAGCCGGAGCTCCGACTCCACTTGCCGGGACTGTCTGGAGCGGGGTTCGAAACCCTACCCTGATCTGGCCCAGCGGCGGGGATCCTACCGCTATGACAAATGCCCAATCCGATTAGCAACGTGAAATGGCAGCATAGGGCTCCAGTCACGGGGAGGGAAAAGGCGCAGGAAACGTATGGGTGTCACCTTTTGTGCGGAGTGGGCCTTTTGCGTAGCAGTAAGCATCCCCGCCGCTGGGCCAGAAGGAGTAGGGTTTTGAACCCCACTCCAGACAGTCCCGGCAAGTGGAGTCGGAGCTCCAACTTTAAATTCTGGGTGGACATCCAGCGGGATACTTGCGTCCGTGGGTGTTGGTGGCCCCCCCCCCCTCAGATGGGTTGTGGGAGCCCGTAAAACCCTCCCGCCATAGGACTAACCACCCTAATGGCTGGTTCAAAGATGGTTACGGTCACGGAATGAGCGTTAATCACGGCCATAAATCCTTCCACCACTTCATACAGTTCCCCAAAGGGAACAGTGTGAGGATACGTCCGATGATGACCTCTTGCGCAATGCACCTCCTTGGACCCTCAGTCGCAGATGCGAGGGGGCAAGTCGTGCAAGTGTTAAATTTTTTATTTTATTGACATGTAAAATGTTGGCCCAATAATTCCCTTCCAAATGCGCTAGTACGGTCGGGGTACTTACGCATCTGGCCGGATGAAATGCCGGTTTTCAGCATGCACAGTGCATGTGGGGAAAACCGGCATTTCCTGTCCTCTGAATGAAGGGGTTCAGAGGCAGAACGCGTGCGACTGCACATGCAGCGCGTGCGCAGTATAATTCGCCGCTTTCATTAATGCTTTCAGTGAGGTCCAGTCATTACAACTTACACATGAAAAAAGCATGGGTACAGTTGCTACAGAGGCTGCGGAGGAAGATATTTCTTATCGTGGAGCTTCTGAAAGTATGTATGTCTGTATATATTCCTTTGCGTGTTATGTATATATTCCTTTACTTATGTGTATGAATGTATTATTTAATTATGACTTTCAGAGAAAGTAACTTATTGGAAAATCATAATTAAAAACATACATTCATAGTAAAGGAATATAAAACATACATACATATACGTGAAGGAATATATGTGGACATACATACATAACTCATTCTCACATTCCATTCACACAGCCACAATTGCTCCTTCTACCTACTGTTCTGAAAACCCTTTAAAAAAAAAAAAATTTTAACTTTAAAACTTACTTAAAATTTCTTAAAATAACTTCCCTCCCTTTCCCAAACAAAAATATTGCATTTCAAAAGCTCCACGATAAAATATATCTTCCTCCGCAGCCAATGAACCACTTTACACTTGCTTTTTTTCAGTGTAACTTCTAAGGACTTAACCTCACGGATTTCATGAATGAAATCCACGAAGTTCACTGCGCAAGCGCTGCCTGTGCAGTCGCACGCGCTCGAGGTCTGGAAATGCCGGCGTTCCCCGCATGCACTGTTCATGCTGAACGCCGGCATTTCCAACGGCCAGAAACGTGAGTAAGCCAACCGTACTCACGCTTCTGGCCTGGAATTTCTGGCCCCATATCTCACAGGTTCCTGACATATTTTCAGTTCATACCATATTTATAAGCAGAAAACCATCGTTAATAATCATTTAAAAAAGTCATGTGAAAAAGGTTCACCTTGAAGGTGGTTATTTTTACTAGTAGCTCCACATACATCATTTTCTTTCTGATGAAAAGTTCAGAGCCCTTGCCACAAGAGCTTTGACTGCACTGTAGAATTTGCTTTATTTCCGTGTGCCAGATGAGAAACCACCATCTTTGTTTACTCTGAGATTTCAATGAACCCAGTGAGCTTCAATCATTTATAGGACATTAGGGGAGAGTAATGAGTGACATGAATCAGTCATTCATGAAAGAAAGACTTATGAAACAATACTGAGCAGCCTACGGGTGGCGCTGTCCAGGGAGAGTATAAATACACGGGCACGGGCCCAGCTTGCGCAGGACATTCTTAACAGGAACTAGTGAAGGACACAACTAGACCTCCATGTTGTGAAACAGTTGATTAAAGCTTTGTTTAATGCTTAGACCAAGTGCCTAGTAGTTTTCTTATGTCAATGAGTATGCATGGAGAAGTACTGGATGGCTGCAAGTAATAATTGAGAGAGGCTGTGTATCACCTTTCCCATACATTGCCATAGGCAGCAAATTCTCAGTTGCAGTATAGAGTCTGCTGCCAGGACAAAGCAGAATCGTTAAGTAGAAGCAATAAAAACAACGGTGAATGGAAGGCAGCGGTTTCCTGGCCAGATCCTCTGCGGCTGCACTCAGTTATTACAGCACGATCCTGTGCTCCAATAGCTGATTGACCAACCTAGGCGATAAAAACTGTATGCAGCTGGATACACCATAGCCCTGCGTGGTTGCATCACTTGGATCCCTCGTCCCTAACACAGGCAGCAATGGTTGGGTTTTTGTAAGTTGCTGGTTTGTGATTGATAGCTTTTCCCACATGTCAACATTGAAATGAGTCAGTATAACTTAACAAACAGTGGCTATTTGAGCCAATCAGGTATGTGTTACATATACTTTACATATATGACACTTTGAAGTGAACAATTTTTCTAGGCACTACGAACACCTATCAGACACAAGACTTTAAATTATATAGCTTCTTAAATATATAGTTAATATAAATTGTTATAAACGTTTATGAAATTGCGATAAAGTATTTGCAATTGGCTTTCATAACAAATTTTTAAAAATCACCACAATTTCCCTAAATTTTTAAGCAGATAATTTTAATATTAATTTCATACAGTTCAATTTCAGACATCAAATTCTTTTTATTTGTTAATAGTTGAACAATAAATACATTTACACATTTTAATACATATAATTCAAATTGATGTTACTAATTCCAAAGGCGTAAAGTATTAATGACTTTCACTACAAAACATGTTAAACACATAAAATGTGGTTACCAGTGTATCACTGTAATTAATTTCTGTAAAGGGTAATCTCTCCCATATATTTCCTGACAGTTTAAGTTACAAACTCAGACCTCTCATCCACGTCGCCCCGCACGACCACCCTGCTGCCCCGCCCGACCACCCTGCTGCCCCGCCCGACCACCCTGCTGCCCCGCACGACCACCCTGCTGCCCCGCACGACCACCCTGCTGCCCCGCACGGGAAGACAAACAATAAATTCATGGCAATACACAAGTGCCCCTTCTTTACGGAGAAAATGTTGTTATTATTCCATGGCCATCTTTCTGCAGTGTTCAGTCTCATAACAGAAAATGATAAACTCATCTGGTAATCGAATATCGAGTACCTGCATCTGACATTGCTATAATGTGCTTGAGGACTCCTGGCTTACTAAGTGACAGAAACATAATCCCACTTAATGCATTCGCTTTCCACAAGCTGTACTTCGATTTATAAATTAGACATAAAGTAGGTGAAAAGCTAATGGCAATATGTGTAATCTATGTGTGGATGCAACTGGCTTTCACAGTATTGAAGCATTGCAAATGGAATACTGCAGAAAAGGGGATGATGCGCTGTGATACAGTCTTAAAATGAATGAGAATAGAACTGTTACTTTGGCTACACAGTGGAGGAATTGCTGAACCTCTTTTGAAAGAAGCTCTTCTCCCCCTCCACGCACCCCACCAAGTGTTGTGGAATTCTCACACGTACAAAATAAGCAATGTGTTTGACTGCAATAAATAACATGGTCTTCTGAGCACATCCATCACCAGCCGCCTCACAACAGTGTCTCCATGTCCCCAATCTACTATTTCAGCTGTGACTTTGAGGCGCAAGCACTGTGGGTAAGAGCAGCTGTTGGTTGCCTATTCTGTGTTAAGAAATTAATTCCTCCAGTGGGGCAGGTGAGTTTAAATCTCAATCAAAATTGTAACGTGAAATGGGAGGGGGTGGAAATACAGCTCAACACAATAGCACAGAGACCCACAGAGCAAGAGACAAATGAAGGCTCACAAGATCGCAAGATCGTTACAGATGAAGAAGGCCATTCAGTCCATCTTGATTCATCTATCCACTACTCTATCTGGAAGTTTATTCTACATGTTAATCACTCTTTGTGTGAAGAAAGAATTTCTGATATCTATCCTAAAAGTACCCTTCTCTAGTTTGAACCCGAGTCTCTTGTTCTACTCTTGCAGTTTAATTTAAAGTAATATTCTGGGTTAACTTATTCTAACCTCTACAATGTCACCTCCCAGATGCCTCCTTTCCTGGTTGAAAAGCCCAAATTTCCCCAGTCCCCTGACATGAGGATTAGACTTGTGGCTCTTCTCTGCACTGTTTCCAGTTTGTTGATGACCAGAAATGGATGCGGTAATCAAGGTGTGTTCTTACAAGGGAACTATAAAGTTTCATCATTACCTCCTCTGACTTATATTCTATGTTTTGGCTATGTAGTTCAATATTCTATTAGCATCATTAATTGCCGCTTCACATTGGTTGAAAATATTTAGTATGAGTCCACTAAGACTCCTACGATGCTTTCATCTTAGCTATTTCAACACCATTCATGGAGTGTGTGTGTTGTCTGTTTTTTCTTCCTATGTCTCCACTATGACTTCATACTTGTCCACATTACTGCCATTTGTTGATATTCATCCCAAGCTCACTGGCTCCAATCTTCCACAATAAGAATATCCCATCCAAGGTATTTGAAAGAAGAGGAGGACCAATGAAGGGATGTCGGGCCGGAGAAATGTTTTGCATGAGAAATGTTTTGTGCCAATGTGCCAGTACTCATTTCTACAGACAGAGGTGAACATGACTCTCATGCAGAGGCCCTGAGATATGTGAAAGCCTGAATAATCATGATGCTGGATGCTTCCACGAAGGCATCCCAAACACAGTATGTCATGCTTTTAGTAGCACTGCATGAAAGTAAGCAGCCAGGGTGATGAACAGTCAGTAGAAGTGAAATACATAATAGGAAAATTAAAGAAGCATAGTAACTGGAAGAAAATAGAACCTCATGAAGTAAAAAAAAGGAAATAATTGGCCCGAAATTGCAAAAAATCTACAAACCTACCTGATGGACCCAGAGGTTCGGACACTTGCCCTCCTGGGCCTCTATGCATAGGCCTGCGTAGAGGCCCAGGTATCCCGGAGCGCAGGCGATTCGCAAGCGCCCCTGGGATAATGTGGGCCGGTCCAACCAATGATAGAAGGGGATCCCCATTCATACTTATGGAGATTCCATATGTACAGAACCTTCATGAATGGAGATAGCCCCAAAAATGCACGTACACTTAAAATAAAAAATTTAAAATCACATATTTAAAATTAATCAAAATTGTATTTAATTAAATATTTTAAACAAAAATGTAATTTTTTGAAAAATAAATGTACTTATTTTAAATGGTCTAAAAATAAACCTACCTTATTTTACATGTGTTATAATGTTTAAATGAATGAAAAAATGTATTTTTATGTCCTTTAAAAGTCTTACGCTGGTAAAAGCAGGCCTTACACCTGCTTTTACCAGGTGTAAGAATTTCACGGGCATTCGCTGGGCAAGAGTTGGGCAAATAGCCCAACTCGCCACCTGCGGGGGCCCTTTTTTATCGGGGATGCGTGCAATCTATCAAGGTGATTCTTGACAGATCGCAAGTTCCAGGTTTTAGCGCGTGCGCTTCGCATACCTAAACCCAGAACTTGCGCGGCCCCTACGGGCACGTACACACCTCATACACACCCATAGTGACTGAAAATTACGGCCCAATAACGTGGTTGAATTGAAACTTCCACCTAGCCTTCAGCTGACTGGAAGCCTTGCAGAAAATTGGAAGTATATTTTGTAACTATTTCAGCAAGTAGAAAGAGTAAGCAGATGAAACCATTCATTTTCCTACAGGTTACTGGGAAAGAAGCACTAGGTATTTATAAGAATTTCAACTTTCAGGAGAGAGAAAATGTGGTACCGGATGTAATAATGATGAGATTTGAGAGCTATTGCAATCCTAAATGAAATCTTGCATTTGAAAGGCACACAATATTCAGTTGTGCAGAAAACAGACAAAACCATTGATCAAAATGTAACTGATTTAAGAACTAGCGCATAGACTAGGCTAGTAATCTCTTGAATATCGAAGATTCTCAGTGATCTAATTGAGGTGTTTAGGATGATCAAAGGATTTGATAGGGTCACTGGAGAGAAACTATTTCCTCTGGTAGGGGAGTCCAGAATAAGTGGGCATAGCTTTAAAATTAGAGCTAGGCCGTGCAAGGGTGATGTCAGAAAGCACTTCTTTACACAAAAGGTGGTGGAAATCTGGAACTCTCTCCCCCAAAAAGCTGTTGAGACTAGTTTGTTGAAAATTTCAAAACTTAGATTGATAGATTTTTGTTAGGTAAGGGTATTAAAAGGTACGGAACCAAGGTGGTTAGATGAAGTTAAGAAACAGATCAGCCATGATCTAAATGAATGGCAGAACATGCTCGAGGGGCTAACTGGCCTCCTCCTGTTCCTATGTTTCCTATGTTCCTATAACTTGTAGTAAGATTTGTGAATTTGGGGAACTCACTGCTAAAGGACAAAACAGTTTGTGGAATGCCAGACAAATCTGTTAGAGAAAGGCACTCAAGGAACACAGCCTAACATTACATAAAGCAATGGCGATTTACTTGTACTTCTTGCAATTTAGTATATTGTATTCGCTGCTCACAATGCGGTCTCCTCTACACTGGGGAGACCAAACGCAGATTGGGTGACCGCTTTGCGAAACACCTCCGTTCAGCACGTAAGGGTGACCCCGAGCTTCCGGTCGCCTGTCACCTTAATTCGCTGCTCCACTCCCACCCTAACCTCTCAGTCCTCGGCCTATTACACTGTTCCAATGAAGCTCAACGTAAGCTCGAGGAACAGCGCCTCATCTTTTGATTAGGCACTTTACAGCCTTCTGGACTCAACATCGAGTTCAACAATTTCAGACTATAACCCCTGCCCCAATCTTTTTTTTAAAAAAAATTCTCTCTCTCACATGCAGCTGTCGATCATTCTACCATTACCATTTACACTTCATCTAGAGTCATCTTTTGTTTCTTAACTTGTCCCATTACCATCTCCTTTTGCCTTGCACTATCATCCCTTTTGTCTCTTAATCTCTCCTGCCTTCCATCCTATCTTCCCTTTTGTTCTTTCCTCCCCTTCCCCCTTTCCCCTGCCCCTACACTTGCTTAAAAACCTGTTCCATCTCCAACTCTTTCCTGTTCTGACGAAGGGTCATCGACCTGAAACGTTAACTCTGTTTCTCTCTCCACAGATGCTGCCTGACCTGCTGAGTATTTCCAGCGTTTCTATTTTTATTACATAAAGCAATATTGATAGGTAGGACAGAATAAACAATGGCCCAGAAATTCGGGTCGGGGGCTTCCCGCGGGTGCAAGCCCCCGACCTGCACTTACCTTGCGCGCCGGCCGTTGAGCTGTGGACCCGCGTGGGATTCCGATCCTGGGCCTGCTCCAACTGCCGGCGCGCAGTGCTTGCTTATCCCAGGGGCGCAGTTAGTTCGATGCGTCCCCTGGGATCACGTGGGCCATGGAGAGCCAATGGTAGCAGGGAATGCTTCATTCATAAGTTTGACAGGAAGAGCTGTCAAACCCATAAATACTATAAGCCCCAAAACATCACTAAAACCTCAAATAATTGTTTTTTTAAATCACATTTTTAAAATAAACTATAAATTACATGAAATAACTATTTTAAACAATAATTTTAATTTTTGAAAAAATTAATTACATTTTCTAACGGGGCTAAAAATAAACTTACCTTTCTTTAAAGTATTTAAAAATAATAAAACTGTGGAAAAAAATGTTTAATTTTAATTAACCTTGTTAAAAGCAGGCCTTGCGCCTGCTTTTTAAAAGTGTAACTGCTGGAGACTTACCCTCCCGGAAAAACCTGCAAAAAAAACGTAAGTTCAATGCGCACGCGCTGCCTCTCCGGCGCACGCATTCGACTTCTGAACCCCTTCTTTCAGGGGAATGGAAGTGCCGGTTTCCCACGCATGCACAGTGCATGCACGAAATCGGCACTTTCGTTGGGCCTACGCGTGAGTACCCCATGCGTACTCACGCGTTGGGACCCGAATTTCTGGGCTATTAAGAGAGCAGACTGAAGAGTTTTACAGTGAGGGACCATTCAAAGTTGATTTAGGAACAGGATTAAGATACAATCAAATGAGAAATCTGAATTGCCATCTGTCAGTGTCAAAAACAGAAAACTGGGTAGACAGCGTGAAATGTATCATAAACCTAAACATTTCCTGACCTTTGATAAAGCAGGAATCAAATCTGGCAAAAATAACCAGCATGCAGGATATTTCAAACCACAGTACATGCAAAATTAAGTGCATGCTATAGAATAAAGTTAGCTTGGCAAATTTTATGTGGCTGTAGGATCTGCAACTCAATTAAATGGGAGTGATTAGTCGTGAATAAAAAGGTCATTGTGGTGGAGCCACCAAAGGACTCAGAGCAGTTAGTCATAATGCCTTTAACAGTAATGTAATTATTGCCTGTGCCTGTACCTTTAATTACTCTGTTTGACTGTACTATGTCTAGTTGCCTTCACAGCACAGTTCCAATGTGATAACATCATGCCGTCAGTCACATGATCCTCCAACGGCGGGAAGAACGTCATGACGTCAGCGATCGGACCAGCCCAGCAGTCCTCGTGGAGTAGTCATAGAGAGAAGACCTGTTATAGATGTCTCCAGCAGTTTGTTACTTGTTTCATTAAAGTTTGTTGCTTTAATTGCCTGAGTCGATCTCAGTGATTTAGTAGGAACCTCCATTCCCACATTGGTGACCTCGACTTCTACGATCGGATTTCGTGGAAGATTTTCGTTATGGAAACGAACGCCGTGCCAGTTCAGCCACAGCCGTCCACCAGTTCGACTATGCCCACCCCACCAGTTCAGCCACAGCCGCCTACCAGCTCGACCACCAGTCATCCACTTCCACTGCCAGCCTACCGCACTCGGTCGGACAGAATGGTCAGACCGCCACCTCGTCTTACGTTTTCTGTTAAAGACAATTCTGGGGGGGTGCATGTGGCGGAGCCACCAAAGGACTCAGAGCAGTTAGTCATAATGCCTTTAACAGTAATGTAATTATTGCCTGTGCCTGTACCTTTAATTACTCTGTTTGACTGTACTATGTCTAGTTGCCTTCACAGCACAGTTCCAACGTGATGACGTCATGCCGTCAGTCACGTGATCCTCCAACGGCGGGAAGAACGTGATGACGTCATGACGTCAGCGATCGGACCAGCCCAGCAGTCCTCATGGAGTAGTCATAGAGAGAAAACCTGTTATAGATGTTTCCAGCAGTTTGTTACTTGTTTCATTAAAGTTCGTTGCTTTAATTGCCTGAGTCGATCTCAGTGATTTAGTAGGAACCTCCATTCCCACATCATACCATTTAAATTGTATACAGGAGCACAATACAATGTTTGAGCAAGAATACAGGAGATTAAAGAATAAATCTAAATTGTGGGAGGCGATGATAAAAGTGATGAGATGGTTGGAAGCAGACATACCATTGTGTATTTGCTATGTATACCAAAAATCTCCTGGCCCTTATCTTTCACAATCTTTTCGTCCTCTCCTGACTATCTTCCCTTTCTTCCTTCTGCTTGGTCTCTATTTACTAACCACTGCCCTGTAAAGCATCCTAAGACATCTCCCAGTACATAATGCGAACTATAGAAATATAAGTTGTTGTAGATGTTGATCACAGCATTTCTTCATGACATCATAAAGCTGCTCAACTGTCTCCATTGGATTTTATGTAAAAGTGAAACTGGTTGATATGTCTAGTTTTAACTTATAATATGAAGAGAACATATAATTGAAACACTTGTGTTAATTCATGCATGATATTGTGTTGTTAACAGACTCACCTGGGAAGCTAAGGTGCTCTGCTCACAATCTTGAACAACAGACTAATCAGTGGGATATGGTTGTATAATTAAAATTACTTTGCGTCAGTATTTACAGTACAGGAAGAGAATAGTGTGCCAGAAATTCAAGGAAGCTAAATCAGGGACAGGGACTCAATAAAATTAATGTAAGTAAAATAACAGTAATGAAGAAAATAATGGCACTAGAGAGTGGCAAATCTCCAGGACCAGATGGTTTCTATCCCAGGGTTTTAAAGGAAGTAGGTGAGCACATTGCAGATGCCCTAACTATAATCTTCCAAAGTTCTCTCGATTCAAGAACCGTTCCTTTCGATTGGAAAATTGCGCATGTCACTCCGTTATTTAAGGATGGCGAGAGAGGGAAACCAGGGAATTATAGATCAGTTAGCCTAACATCTGTTGTCGGGAAATTGCTAGAGTCTATAATTAAGGATAGGGTGACTGAACACCTCGAAAATTTTCAGTTGATCAGAAAGAGCCAACATGGATTTGTGAAAGGTAGGTCATGCCTGACAAACCTGATTGAATTTTCTGAAGAGGTGACTAAAGTAGTGGACAGGGGAATGTCTATGGATGTTATTTATATGGACTTCCAGAAGGCATTTGAGAAAGTGACACATAAGAGACTGTTAACTAAGGTAGAAGCCCACGGAGTTGAGGGCAAATTATTGGCCTGGTTAGGAAATTGGCTGAGCAGCAGGAGACAGGCAGTAGGGATAATGGGTGGGTACTCAAATTGGCAGAGGTGACTAGTGGTGTCCCACAGGGATCTATTTTGGGGCCTCAACTATTCACAGTATTTATTAACGACTTCAATGATGGCATAGAATGTCATATATCCAAATTTGCTGATGACACAAAGATAGGTGGAATTGTAGGCAGTGTAAATGGAAGCATAAAATTACAAAGGGATGTCGACAGATTAAGTGAATGGGCAAAACTGTGGCAAATGGATTTCAGTGTAGGCAAATGTGATGTCATCCACTTTGGACCTAAAAAGGACAGAACCGGGTACTTTCTAAATGATGAAAAGCTAAAAACAGTGGAGGTCCAAAGAGACTTGGGGGCCCAGGTACATAGATCATTAAAATGTCATGAACAGGTACAGAAAATAATCAAAAAGGCTAATGGAATGCTAGCTTTTATATCTAGAGGGCTAGAATACAAGGGGGTAGAGGTTATGCTACAGCTATACAAAGCCCTGGTTAGACCACACCTGGAGTACTGTGAGCAGTTTTGGGCACCTTACCTTAGGAAGGATAGATTGACCTTGGAGGGAGTGCAGCGGGCTTCAAGGGTTAAGTTACGAGGAGAGAATCCACAAACTAGGGTTGTATTCCCTAGAATTTAGAAGGTTAGGGGGTGATCTGATTGAAGTTTTCAGGATGTTAAGGGGAACAGATAAGATAGATAGATAGAAACTGTTTCCACTGGTTGGGGATTCTAGGACTAGGGGGCAGAGTCTAAAAATTAGAGCCAGACCTGTAGTGTCCGCGTACCAATAACACACGGACTGCAGGAGAACAATAATAACAGGTGTTTACTGAACAGAGGGTATGCTGAAAACTGAAAGTTCAGAAGCCTGCTATGGCTTTATATACAGGTGTGGTCACTGCTGGTACTACAGCATAAAATCAGTTCTCTCTTAAAGGTACATACACAACAATTCCTCCCCTTTTAGATAAACAGTACATAACATTCATTTAACAATTAAATAATAACTAATTACAATTACAATTTTCTCTGTACTATATACATCAACTGAAGTAATCATTTATAAATTCAGTCTTTGAGGAGGCTTCCTGATCCTGACTGGATAGCGCCTTTCTCGAGTATCCAGTTCTTGCGGCGGAGTCGATTCTGGCTCATTGTCATTGGTTGGTTTGTCAGCTTCCAATACCACTGATTCTGAGGTAGACGCAATCTGTACTTCGGGTTCATCACCAGGTGCGCATGCTTGTGGTATGGGTTTGGCTTGTTCCTGTGACTCTAGAATCTGGTCAGCATGGCGTCTCACGATGCTCTCTCCAACATCCACTGTGTACATTACTGGTCCCTGCTGTGTGCATATCGTTCCTGGCTGCCATTTTTCTGTTCGGTAGTCGCGGGCCAAGACTGGTTGCCCTATCTTGAAGCTCCTGGTTGGCTTCTCACTGATGTGCTGGAATTGCTTATCCTCAACATCTCGTCTTATGTTTGGTTTGAGCAAATCCAGGCGACATCTTAGCCTTCGGTTCAAGAACATTATGGCTGGAGCTTGGTTGGTGACTGCATGCGTTGCATTCCGGTAAGCAAACAAGAAATTATCCACCTTGTGTTGTAGTGGTATGTCGTCATTATACATCGCCTTTATTGCTTTTTTAAAGGTCTGAACAAACCTCTCAGCCAATCCATTTGTGGCTGGATGATATGGGGCAGATGTGTAAAGTTTTACCCCATTATTCCTCAGAAACCTCCGGAAATCCTCGGACACAAACTGTGGTCCATTGTCAGAGCAAATCTGTTCTGGCAAGCCATTCCTGGTGAAGATGGTCCGTAGGACTGCAATAGTTTTCTCCGTGGTGGTGGAGGACATTTTGATGACCTCTGGCCATTTCGAATGTGCATCCACGGCGATTAAAAACATTGAGTCCATAAATGGACCAGCAAAATCAATGTGTACCCATTGCCATGGAGATGAGGGCCACTCCCATGAGTGTAGCGGGGCCTGTGGTGGAGCGTTTTGGACCTTCTGGCATCCTGTGCATCTCTTGGTCATATCCTCGATTTCTTTATCGATTCCCGGCCACCACACAAAAGCCCTGGCTAGGCTCTTCATTTTTACCTCTCCCAGATGACCCTCATGAAGCTCATTGAGCACTCTATCTCTCAACTTGGGTGGAATTACCACTCGGGATCCACACATCAAGGTCCCCCGGCACACTGACAGCTGTTCTCTCCTTGGCGAGAATGCTGGCAACAGTGAGTCGCCATGTGCTGGCCATCCCTTCACCGTCAAATCATAGACCCGAGAGAGTGTCGAGTCATTTTTGGTTTCCTTCTCTATACTTGAGTTTGTAACAGGTAGACATTCGACTATGGTCGAATGGAATATCTCAACAGGGTCCACTGCAGGTGCTTCCTCCACCGTAGGCAACGGTAGGTGTGACAGCCCATCAGCGTTTCCATGCTGTTTCGTACCCTTGTACTCTATGTCGTATTGATGTGCCCCTAGAAAAAGTGACCATCTTTGCAGCCGTTGCGCCGTCATCACCAGAACGCCCTTCTTTGGGTAAAAAATGGAGACCAGAGGCTGATGATCAGTCAGTAGGGTAAATTTCTGCCGTGCAGATAGTGATTGCACTTCTTCACCCCCCACACCAGGCTGAGGGCCTCCCTGTCAATCTGGGCGTAGTTACACTCGGCTAAGGTTAACGAGCGCGACGCAAAGGCTATTGGCCTCCCTGAACCGTCAAGGAATTTGTGTGACAGCACCGCTCCAATGCCATAGGGAGACGCATCACATGCCAACCGAATCGGTAGTGTTGGATTGTAGTGGGCCAATACTTCTTTTGAAGTGATTAGGCATTTACATTTCTGAAAGGCACGCTTACACTCATCACTCCATTTCCATGTTACTCCAGTTTGCAGCAGGGCGTTCAGTGGGTGCAGAATTGTAGATAAATTCGGCACGAACTTATGGTAGTAGTTCACCAACCCGAGGAACGACCTCAGTTGCGACACATTTTCCGGTGCCGGAGCCTTGACTACTGCCTCAATCTTGTCTGGGGACTTATGTAACCCCTCCTCATCAATCATGTGGCCACAATACGAGATTTGTCTCCTGAAAAACTCGCATTGGGGCGGTTGGCTCGTAGCCCATATTCTTGTAATCTAGTGAGCACCTGCTCCAGTTTGGCAAGGTGTTCACTGTCATTTACGCCCGTAACCAGGATGTCATCCAAATAACACTGGGTCCCCGGGATCCCTTGCAGGACTTGTTCCATCACCCTCTGCCAAATAGCCGGGGCTGATGCTACCCCGAATACCACTCGGTTGTACTGGTAAAGACATTTGTGAGTGTTTATCGTGAGGTATTTCCTAGATGCTTCTTCCACCTCCATTTGTAGATACGCTTGGGCCAGATCAATCTTCGTAAAGCGTTTCCCTCCAGATAGTGAGGTGAAAATATCTTCTAGCCGTGGAAGTGGATATTGTACTGTGTGCAGGACTGGGTTCACAGTTACCTTAAAGTCCCCACGGATGCGAACCTTCTTCTGCTTCCCAGGCGTGCTGCTCAATGATTTCTTCATTACAGGAACGATGGGTGTGGCCCACTCCCTCCAGTCCACCTTGGACAGCACACCCGAATGCTCCAGACGCTCCAGCTCTGCTTCAACGGCTGGGCGGATCGCGTATGGTACCGGTCTGGCCTTAAAAAATTTTGGGTTTGCGTTATCTTCGATTTTTATCATTGCCGTTACTCCTTTTAGAGTCCCAAGTCCTTGTTGGAACACCTCTTTCGCGTCAGTTAGAATTTTTGACAGTCGTCCAGGTGTGACATCGTCATCCTTTTTGTCAGCCACAGTTAGCGCCTGAATGGAATGCCAATCCAATTGTATTTTTTGGATCCATTCACGTCCCAATAATGGTGGTCCTCCATCTTGTAGTATATATAGATACAGTTTCTGTGTTTCCTTGCCGTTGTATTTAACTGGCACCCTTATTTTTCCTCTGGGGTAGACTTTTTGCCCCGTGTATGTCTTCAATACAATGGACGTGTCCTTCAAGGGTATGTGTGAGAATAGCCGCTCATAGTCTCGTCGATTCATGACAGTTAGGGCTGATCCTGTGTCCAATTCCATCTTTACTTGGGACCCTGCTATCATGAGGGTGACCCAAATGGTTCAGTGATCCTCCTTTGCAATCACGTTGTGTAACTTTAGACAACTTAGTCTCCTGCTCCCGGAGTCATTATCACTCTCCTGATCTTCTGAACTACTGTCTGCCATTTTTTTTTACTTTCTTGTACTTTTCCTTAGTAGTTCTTTTAGTGTTTGTTTTCTTTCCTGACCTGCAGACTCTTGCTATGTGTCCCACTTTCCCACATTGCCTGCATACTTTGTCCTTAAACCAGCAGTCCTTCTGATCATGGGTTGTTCTGCCGCAGTGATAGCACTTTTCTGCTCCATATGCCATTTCGTTAGCACTATATTCTTGTGGTTTCTGTTGTATTTCCGCAGCTCCCCGTGCTGCTGCTTCGTAGGATACTGCCACGCTGAAAGCCTGTTCTAGCGTCAGGTCCTTTTCCGAAAGTAGTCGTTCCTGGGTTCCTTCACTCTGGAGCCCGCAGACAAACTAATCCCTTAAGATATCTGCCAGTCCTGCTCTGAACTGGCAGTGCTTCGATAACTTGCGTAGTTCCATAAGATAGTCAGCATTGCGCTCATCTTTGTGCTGGTTTCTTTTATGGAACTTGAATCTTTCTGCTATCAGCAGCGGTGTAGGGTTTAGATGTTCCTGTAAGATATTAACAATCTCTTCAAAACTTTTCTCCATTGATTTAGCTGGGGTAATTAAATTCCGCAATAGGCCGTACGTTCTCACGCCCATCAAATTTAATAATACCGACGCCTTCTTTCCATCGGCCACCTCATTTGCCTTGCAGTACACTTCAATTCTTTCCACATACGTGGTCCAGTCTTCTATTTCGTTGTTGAAAGCAGCGATACTGCCACTCTTCGGCATCTTGGGTGGTTTAAAATGGTGCCTCCCGCGCTTTTCCTTCTTCCCCAATGGATTAAAATGGCACCTCCCGTGCTTTTCCTTCTTCCCCAATGGAATGAAATGTCGCCTCCCGCACTTTTCCTTCTTCCCCTTGCTGCCAACGCTGCTCCTAGCGTTCTAAAGGGTAATGGCGGCGCCCCGCGGCTTCGGCGCGTCTCTCTTTCCTTCCCCTCATTTTATTTTCTCTACGCTGCCCGGTTCTTGAGCACCGACCGCGCCCTGTTAGCTCCACCCTCTCTCTCTCTCTTTTCCTCCCGACGACGCTGCATGGCCCCTTTGCAGAGCCGCTTGATCGAGCTCAAGCCCGCCGCAGTCCAGAAGGGTCAGCGCACTACCTGCTACCAGCACGATTTGCTGGAACACCTTGACTGGGGAGCCAAGCCCAGCTCTCTACAGCCTCCCCTGCGATTCTCTGAACTCCGCTGGATCACTGGGCGGTTGCCCGCGGTTGATGCCCGTTGCTCTGACTTCGACCTCCAAGAAGCTTCTTTTCAGGGAAGGATCCCCGTGAGGTGATGCAGTACTGCAGGTGAGTTCGAACCTGCTCGTCGCCAGTGTAGTGTCCGCGTATCAATAACACATGAACTGCAGGAGAACAATAATAACAGGTGTTTACTGAACAGAGGGTATGCTGAAAACTGAAAGTACAGAAGCCTGCTACGGCTTTATATACAGGTGTGGTCACTGCCGGTACTACAGCATAAAATCAGTTCTCTCTTAAAGGTACATACACAACAAGACCTTTCAGGAGTGAAATTAGGAAACACTTCTACACACAAAGGGTAGTAGAAGTTTGGAACTCTCATCTATGTGGTAAACCACTGTTTGTATACTGTTTGCATTCCATTGTGTACATGCCTGGACATGCCTCGGCTGACTCCTCCCACAAGTCCTAGTATAAAGGTGGCTGCTCCCCAGCCCTTTGTATTTCTGGACCAGTCGACCACTCGAGGTAGACCTCCATTCTTTTGTTAATAAAAGCCTTTAGTTACTCTCCTAACTCTCAGTCTTTTATGAGTAATTGATAGCGCATCAATTTTATTAACAACATTTTTTATAATGGAGAAGATCCTCACACCAGCATGCCTGGACTTAGATCATCGGGAGGCGGACTCATCCACCAAGTTTACTCACTGGCTTAAGTGTTTCAAAAAATTCCTGACCGCCTCCGAAGCAATCAAATCGGAAGAGGACAAACTGGATGTCCTGACCTCCAAAGTGAACCACCGAGTGTACTCGGTCATCCAAGACGCGACCTCGTACGCGGATGCTATCAAGCTCCTCAAGGACCAGTACACGCGCCCAGTGAACGAAGTGTACACCAGGCACCTTCTGGGGAGTCGTAAACAACAACCTGGGGAATCGACCGTGGAATATCTTCAGGCACTGTCCGTGCTTGGCCGGGCCTGTGGGTGTAAGGATGTAAAGGCCGCCGTGTACACAGAGGAACTTATCCGGGACGCTTTTGTAGCGGGCCACAGATCCAATTACACCCGACAGCGACTGTTGGAGCAGAGTGACCTCAACCTCAACAAGGCCTCTGAACTCGCACTATCATTGGATGCAGCCTACCAGGGCATGGATGCCTACTCCTCTGCACCGTGGACGCCGCGGGGAACGACAGCCTGGGACACGGTAGGACCGCCTCATAGCGCCGTGCCACCCCAGCCACACCCCAGCAACGGCCCAACTACCGCAGCAGTGTCCCAAGGCCAGACAGCAGTGCCCCAAGGCCAGAAATGCTACTTCTGTGGCCAGGCAAAACACCCCAGAGCGCGCTGCCCGGCGAAAAACGCGATCTGCTCGGGCTGCGGGAAGAAGGGACACTACGCTAGTGTCTGCAGGGCCAAAGCAGCAGCGCCGCGTGTGGGCCATGCGGGCCGCCATCTTGGGCCTCCCCGGCCATGTGCGAATCACCGGTACAGCAGCCATTTTGGACGCCTCCAGCCACATGGGGATCATGGACGCCGCCATCTTGGACGACAGCCGGGACGCAGCAGGCCCCTGACACCGCCTCATCTGATACCCGCAGCGACACACCGACCCCTACGCTGGCATCCGTTACACTGGACCAAGCGAGACCGCACCAACTGGCCAGTTCCACAATGGACATTAAGGTAAATGGTCACTATACAATCTGCCTTTTTGACTCTGGGAGCACGGAGAGCTTCATCCACCCCGACACGGTGCGGCGTTGCTCTCTCCCAGTCCTGCCTGCACACCAGCGGATTTCTATGGCCTCCGAGTCCCAGTCAGCGGACATTGGCGGCTACTGCGTGGTGACACTCATAGTAGACGGGACTGTGTACGATAATTTTAAACTTCTGGTCCTGCCCGACCTCTGCGCTGCCGTTCTACTGGGGTTAGGTTTTCAGTGCCACCTTAAAAGTGTTACGATGGCGTACGGTGGACCCCTCCCCCCACTCACAGTCCGCAGCCAGCAGCTTCCAAATTGCCCGTCGCGCACCAGGTGCAACCTCTCCACACTCCGAGTCACCCCCCCCCCACTGTTTGCTAACCTCACCCCCGACTGTAAGCCCATCGCCACAAAGAGCAGGCGATACAGCGCCGGGGACAGGGTTTTCATTAAAACCGAAGTGGAGCGGCTCCTGAAGGAAGGGATTATTGAGGGCAGCACCAGCCCCTGGCGAGCCCAGGTTGTGGTCGTTAAGACCGGCGAGAAGCAGCGCCTGGTCATCGACTACAGCCAGACAATAAATCGCTACACCCTACTGGACGCTTACCCACTCCCCCGCATAGCTGATATGGTCAATCAGATCGCGCAGTACCGCGTCTTCTCGACCATTGACCTGAAATCAGCATACCACCAGCTCCCTATCTGCCCTGAGGACCGCCAGTATACTGCCTTTGAGGCAAACGGCCGCCTCTATCACTTCCTTAGGGTTCCCTTTGGCGTCACCAACGGGGTCTCCGTCTTCCAAAGGGAGATGGACCGGATGGTAGATCAAAATGCGTTGCAGGCCACTTTCCCATACCTGGACAATGTGACCATCTGCGGCCGTGACTTGCAGGACCATGACGCAAACCTCGAAAAATTCCTCCGCACCGCCCAACTCCTGAACCTGACATATAACAAGAAGTGCATATTCCGCACAAACCGCCTCGCCATCCTTGGCTGTGTTGTGGAACACGGAGTCATCGGTCCCGACCCCGACCGGATGCGTCCCCTTATGGAACTCCCACTGCCCCACTGCCTCAAGGCCCTGAAGAGGTGCCTAGGGTTTTTCTCCTATTACACCCAGTGGGTCCCCTACTATGCGGACAAGGCCCGTCCGCTGATCAAGTCCACCTCTTTTCCCTTGACGGCAGAGGCCCGCTTAGCCTTCCACCGTATCAAGGAGGACATCGCCAAAGCCACCATGCACGCAGTGGACGAATCCATCCCCTTCCAGGTGGAAAGCAACGCGTCCGACTTTGCCCTGGCCGCTACCCTCAATCAGGCGGGCAGACCCGTGGCCTTCTTTTCACGAACCCTCCAGGGCCCGGAGACCAGACACTCCGCTGTTGAGAAGGAGGCCCAGGCTATTGTGGAGGCTGTGCGTCATTGGAGGCACTACCTGGCCGGAAAACGATTTACCCTGCTCACTGACCAGCGTTCAGTCGCTTTCATGTTTAACAACAAGCAGAGGGGCAAAATCAAAAACGACAAGATCTTGTACTGGCCCGGGAAGCTCAACGAACCCCCGGATGCTCTATCGCGTGGCACCTGCGCCAGCGCGCAGATCGATAGACTGCGGGCCCTCCACAATGACTTCTGCCACCCGGGGGTCACCAGGTTCTTCCACTTCGTCAAGGCCCGCAACCTACCTTACTCCATTGAGGAGGTCAGGACCATGACCAGGAACTGCCAAGTCTGCGCTGAGTGCAAACCGCACTTTTATAAACCAGACAGGGCTCACCTGATAAAAGCCACTCGCCCCTTCGAGCGCCTGAGCGTCGATTTTAAAGGGCCTCTCCCCTCCTCCGACCACAACGTGTACTTCCTCAATATTATTGATGAGTACTCCCGTTTCCCGTTCGCCATCCCCTGCCCGGACATAACCAGTGCCACGGTCATTAAATGCCTAAATGACCTCTTCACCCTGTTCGGTTTCCCCAGCTATATCCATAGCGACCGGGGCTCATCGTTTATGAGCGACGAACTCCGTCAGTACCTGCTAACTAGGGGTATTGCCACAAGCAGGACCACTAGTTACAACCCCCGGGGGAACGGACAGGTGGAAAGAGAAAATGCGACAGTTTGGAAGGCCGCCCTGCTAGCCTTAAAGTCTATGGGCCTTCCAACCTCCCGCTGGCAGGATGTGCTACCCGATGCGCTCCACTCTATTCGGTCACTGCTCTGCACTGCCACTAACGCCACCCCTCATGAGAAAATGTTTGTCTTCCCAAGGAAGTCCACATCGGGGACATCGCTACCGCCATGGCTGACGTCCCCAGGGCCGGTCCTACTGAGAAGACACGTGAGGACCCATAAAATGGACACCCTGGTCGAGAGGGTCGACCTCCTCCACGCCAACCCCCAGTACGCTTACATTGCGTACCCGGACGGGCGGGAGGACACAGTCTCCATAAGAGACCTTGCACCCTCGGGGGCCGCAGTAACCCACTACCCACTACCACCCCCCCCCCACGATCCGATATCCAGCCCCAGCAGACGGCAGGCCTGGGTCCCGCGACCCGCTCAACATCTACGAGGACGACACGCCAGCGCCACAGCCTACGCGGGACTTGACGCCGGAAGCTTCACTACCCCTGCCGTCGCCACGCCGATCACAGCGGCAGACAAGACCTCCGGAGAGACTCCAATACACTAACTTTTAATACGCTTCACCCCGCCGGACTCAATTTTAAACAAGGGGTGAATGTGGTAAACCACTGTTTGTATACTGTTTGCATTCCATTGTGTACATGCCTGGACATGCCTCGGCTGACTCCTCCCACAAGTCCTAGTATAAAGGTGGCTGCTCCCCAGCCCTTTGTATTTCTGGACCGGTCGACCACTCGAGGCAGACCTCCATTCTTTTGTTAATAAAAGCCTTTAGTTACTCTCCTAACTCTCAGTCTTTTATGAGTAATTGATAGCGCATCAATCTACAAATGGCAAGTGATGCTAGATCAATTTTTAATTTTAAATCAGAGATTGATGGCTTTCTGTTAACCAAAGGTATTAAGGGATATGGGCCAAAGATGGGTATATGGAGTTAGGTCGCAGATCAGCCATGATCTCATTGAATGGCAGAGCAGATTCGAGGGGCTGAATGGCCTGCTCCTGTTCCTATGTAGATGCCCCCAAGTTTGGTATAATGGCTATTCACAGCTTAGCAAGAAATTTCAAAGATATTGATTAGATCTGTCCTAATTGTTGAATCTTCTCAGTACCAAGAGGTTCTGGTAGATAACAGCTTCAGCCTGGACACGGTTTTTCAGCACCATGCTGAGAAGAGAAAAAGGAAGTTTTGGTCTTTATTGGCCCAGAGTTTGTGGTCAACGATGAGGCAATCATTCTCGTGGGTCTTTTCTGCACCTTCTCTAGGGCCTTCGCATCCTGCCTGGAGTGTGGTGCCCAGAATTGGACACAGTGCTCCAGTTGGGGCCGAACCGGTGTTTTGTAGAGGTTCATCGTAACTTTCTTGCTTTAGTACTCTATGCCTCTATTTATGAAGCCCAGATCCTGTAAGTTTGTTGGCCTTCGTAGCGAGAGGGTTCGAGTACAGGAACAAGGATGTCTTGCTGCAGTTGTACAGGGCCTTGGTGAGACCACACCTTGAGTATTGTGTGCAGTTTTGGTCGCCTTATCTGAGGAAGGATGTTCTTGCCATGGAGGGAGTGCAGCGAAGATTCACCAGACTGATACCTGGGATGGCAGGAATGACGTATGAGGAGAGATTGGGTCGATTGGGCTTATACTCACTGGAGTTTAGAAGAATGAGAGGGGATTTCATTGAAGCTTATAAAATTCTAACAGGACTAGACAGACTAGATGCAGGAAGGATATTCCCAATGGTCGGGGAGTCCAGAACCAGGGGTCACAGTCTAAGGATAAGGGGTAAACCATTTAGGACTGAGATGAGGAGGAATTCCTTCACCCAGAGAGTGGTGAACCTGTGGAATTCTCTACCACAGAAGGCAGTGGAGGCCAATTCATTAAATATATTCAAGAAGGAGTTAGATATATTTCTTAAGGCTAAAGGGATCAAGGGATATGGGGAGAAGGCAGGGACAGGTTACTGAATTTGGATGATCAGCCATGATCTCATTGAATGGTGGAGCAGGCTTGAGGGGCCGAATGGCCTACTCCTGCTCCTATCTTCTATGTTTCTATGTTTCTATGTAAAGGCTTTCGCCGTTGGCCCCGAAGTAAGCTTTGCACAAAGATCTCGCAATCTCTGTGTCAAGAATTTCTGGTTTTATGACACGTAATTGAAATCAACGGAAGTTAATGGGGATTCCCAGCGAAGAGTTGCTGTGACATCAACAAGCTGTCTAAGCAGCCAATCAAAACGCAAAATTCACACATACAGCGAACCAGGAAGTGAGTAAGCGCCTAAAATTCTAACTTTCAAAAAATGTTAGACAGAGCGAAACAAAGATTGGGGCTCTCACATGGGGAAAAGGCACACCTGAAATAAAGATGAACAAACTTTAAAAAAAAATGTAATTTTTTTTTTAAGTTTCTTAAAAGTTGTAATTTTTATTAAAATGGATAAATTTGACACTGCACAAAATTTAAATTAGTTTTTCAGGACCATAACCTTTGTTTAGCAGTCAATACGCTGTTAAAACCCCGGTTACACCTAATCCCTTTGGGTCTAACTTTTAATGGGGAATTTGACAGAGTAATTAATGCGGAAGAGCCGAAGTTTTCGTCAGTTTCTATGATTTGACATTTTGATATTGCCGGCTCTGTGGGGGTGCGGGGGTGGGGGTCACAGCACAGCCTGTGGAGGAGCAGTGAATGACAGTCCGCAACTTCAAGATTTCCATGTTAGGCAGCGCATGGGCTAAATCCTGACATTGCGGTCAGTTTCAAAGGTAAAATGACGGTGAATGCTGCCAGCTCGCTGTCATCAGGACCGCAAATTCCGGGCCAATGTCTTTTTTGTTCAATGACAGCAGTTGTTCCACTACAAGTTAAGTTTGTAACATTTAAAATATGTGCACAAAAAATTCTCCTTCGTGGCTCAGAATTCTTAGGCATGCAACTGAATGGCTTTCTGTGGCCTATTCACAAGATCCAGGACCAAACTGTGAAGTCAATTTCTGGGAAAAAAGGCATGTCTCTTTGTCAAAACCCCTCACACGAGGGCCTGGATCATTCAATGATGGTGAGAAAGCCTGCTAAGTGGCATTGGATTTAGATATCAGAAACATCAAAGTAATTACTGGCACATTGTTGCATAGGTCATTCAACCATACTGAAGGCAGATGCCTGTTGCGTAGCTGATTTTAAAAAACTCTTGAGACTTGGAATGCATAACTTGGAGGCCAGGATATGAGAACATGTGCTCATATATCTAGGATAAGAAACCTACCATGATTAGATTGGAGAGAGGCAAGCAGATGGTGCTTCGAATAGATGGATGTACTGCTAATGGGGTCTGGAGTGTGTGCATGCTATGGTTAGGAGGATTATGGGAATGCAATCTCACATCTTGTGGTAAATTGCAATGTTCACTATGCTGCTTATAATGAGTTTCTGGTACCGTCTGTGCACTTGGCAAGGGCTCAAACTCTTGGGGGGAAAAGTTGAGTTGCTCTCCCCCCCTGGGCGCGGCACCACTAATGCTTCCCGCAAAATTCAGTGGGATGTTAGCGGCGGCGGTAGCCGGTAGCTCCCCATGGTGCTGCACCTCCAGTGATGATGTCATCGCCGTGCGCAGCACCCCGGCCGCAAACTTCATTTGCGCCCCCTGACCTACCACCAGGCGATATGTCTGACAGGGCCAGGGAGGTGTTTTTGCGGCCGCAGCAGCGTAAATTAAAGAGCAGGTGCCTGGCGGCCATTTTTTTCGGGGACCACCTGCCAGCACCTGCCCTCTTCCGCTTTTTCATGCAGGGTGCCAGCCGCGATTGCTCAAGAGGAGTGCCGGGCTGGTTTCCCAGCACCCTGCTCCCCGGTGGTCCAGCAGAGCCCCGGTGCGCACTGCGCTAGGTCCCTCCCCTTTAATCAGGGGAGGGAGGTCTGTAATATTGTGGCGCTGTTGCGCGTAGCGCCGCAATATTCAATGGTAGCTTCCAGGAAGGAGGGGGAGTGTTTCCAGTCACGCCCCGCCTCCTGCTTGGGGCCCTACCACTCAATTTACGGAGCAGAGGTGCTAACTTTATTGGGGCGCTAAAAGGAGCGAATTTCTCCCCCCTGGTTGTTAACTGTCTAATAATTAACTAGTGACTATTTTCCTTCACCAGGGTGGGGGGAGGTTGGTGGGGTAAGTTGGGGTCACTTTGGGGTCAAGCTTTAAGATGATACACTTGACAATAAAAGTAATTTGATATAAGAGCCAGGCAGGTCCACAATATTTCAGGGCACTGTTGATGACTGACCAGCCAGCCTGGTTTACTAAGGGAACCTGGAGCTGTACGCCTGCCATTGGGAGTGGGATTTCATAGAATCATAGAATGGTTACAGCACAGGAGGCCATTCGGCCCATCAAGCCCATGTCAGCTCTCTGCAAGAGCGCTTCAACTAGTCCCAGTCCCTCACCTTTTCCCCGTAGCCCTGCAAATTTTTTTCTTTCAGGTACTTATCCAATTCCCTTTTGAAAGCCACGATTGAATCTGCCTCCACCACCCTTTCAGGCAGTGCATTCCAGATCCTAATCACTTGCTGCACAAAAAAGTTTTACCTCATGTCACCTTTGGTTCTTCTGCCAATTACCTTAAATTTGTGTCCTCTGGTTCTCAACCCTTCTGCCAATGGGAACAGTTTCTCTCTATCTACCCAGTCTAGACCCCTCATGATTTTGAACACCTCTATCAAATCTCATCTCAACCTTCTCTGCTCTAAGGAGAACAACCCCAGCTTCTCCAGTCTATCCACGTAACTGAAGTCCCTCATCCCTGGAACCATTCTTGTAAATCTTTTCTGCACTCTCTCTAAGGTCTTCACATCCTTCCTAATGTGTGTTGTCCAGAATTGGACACAATACTCCAGTTGAGGCCAAACCAGTGTTTTATAAAGGTTCATCATAACTTCCTTGCTTTTGTACTCTATACCTCTATTTATGAAGCCCAGGATCCTGTATGCTTTTTTAACCGCTTTCTCAACCTGCCCTGCCATCTTCAACGATTTGTGCACATATACCCCCAGGTCTCTCTGTTCATGCACCCCCTTTAGAATTGTACCCTTTAGTTTATATTGCCTCTCCTCATTCTTCCTACCAAAATGTATCACTTCGCACTTTTCTGCGTTAAATTTCATCTGCCACATGTCCGCCCATTCCACCAGCCTGTCTATGTCCTCTTGAAATCTATCACTATCCTCCTCACTGTTCACTATACTTTTAAGTTTTGTGTCATCTGCAAATTTTGAAATTGTGTCCTGTATACCCAAGTCCAAGTCATTGATATATATCAAGAAAAGCAGTGGTCTTAGTACCAACCTCTAGGGAACCCCACTGTGTACCTTCCTCCAGTCCGGTAAACAACCGTTCACCACTACTCTCTGTTTCCTGTCATTTAGCCGATTTCGTATCCATGCTGTCACTGTCCCTTTTATTCCATGGGCTTCAACTTTGCTGGCAAGCCTATTATGTGACACTTTATCAAACGCCTTTTGGAAGTCCATGTATACCACGTCAACCTCATTGCCCTCATCAACCCTCTCTGTTACCTCATCAAAAAACTCAATCAAGTTAGTTAAACACTATTTGCCTTTAACAAATCCGTGCTGGCTTTCCTTAATTAAGCCACATTTGTCCAAGTGACTGTTAATTTTGTCTCAGATTATCATGTCTAAAAGCTTCCCCAGTACCGAGGTTAAACTGACTGGTCTGTAGTTGCTGGGTTTATCTTTACATCCTTTTTTGAACAAAGGTGTAACATTTGCAATTCTCCAGTCCTCTGGCACCACCCCTGTATCCAAGGAGGATTGGAAGATTATGGCCAGTACCTCCGCAAATACCTCTTTACTTCCCTCATCATCCTAGGATGCATCCCATCCGGTCTCCCACTCAGCCCCAGAAAACTCTGGAACTCAGGTAGTGTGGTAAACCACTGTTAACCTGTACATGCCTGTGTGGTAAACCACTGTTAACCCTGTACAAGTCCAGGCATGTCTCAGCCCCTGGCTCCACCCCTAAGCCCGGGTATAAAGGTGACTCACCACCCTTCCCCCGGGAGCTCTTAGGATGGATTCACTAGCAGAGGCATGCTCTAGTTCTTAGTCAATAAAAGCCTACTTCATTTAAGTCCATCTCGTAGTCTTTGGTATTGTTGATAGCGCATCAATTTTATTGACTAATTTTCAACATGGAGCAAATCTTGAAGCCGGAACGTTTAGACCTGGATCCTCAACCAGCAGATGCAGCCAATAACTTTGAACACTGGCTGAGCTGTTTCGAAGCCTTCCTGGAGGCCTCCAGCACTACTGTCACTACAGATGACACAAAACGGCTTGTCTTGAACTCACGGGTGAGCCACCGAGTCTACTCGATCATCCGAGACGCCACTACTTACGCGGCCGCCATCGCGACGCTAAAGGAACAATACGTGAGGCCTGTTAACGAGGTCTACGCCAGACACCTCCTGGCTACCCGAAAACAGCGCCCCGGGGAATCGGGCGCTGAATATTTACTGGCACTGAGAGTCCTCGGCCGGGACTGTAATTGCAAAGTGGTGACAGCCAAGGAATGCACGGAAGACCTGATCCAAGACGCCTACGTAGCCGGCATCAGGTCCAACTATACTTGGCAGAGGCTGCTGGAACAGAGGGGGCTCGACCTGCAGAAGACGGTGGCCCTCGCTAACTCGTTAGACGTGGCCCTCCAGAACATGGACGCCTACCCCCCTGACCGGATGGCCACGTGGATGCCACGGGAGCAGCCATCTTGGGACCCGGTAAGGCCACAAGCCGCCAGCAGCCCAACTACAGCTGCAATGACCAGAGGCCAGAAATGCTACTTCTGCGGCCAGGCCAAGCACCCCAGACAGCAATGCCCAGCAAAGGACGCGACCTGCTCCAAATGCGGCAAGAAAGGCCACTACGCGAGAGTGTGCAAGGCGAAATCAACCCCCAATTCCAGCAGCGCCGCGTGTGAACCGTACAGGCCGCCATTTTGGACCCCACCAACCACGTGTGAGTCGTGCGGGCCGCCATTTTGGACACCACCAGCCGAGGGGGAGCCGCCATCTTGGACACCATCTTGGGACCAGGCCCTCGGCGCGGGCGAATACTACAGTGACCCACCAACCTCGACGATGGCCTCCATCACCCTGGACCAATCTAGGCCCCATCAACTAGCCAGGTCCATGATGAACGTAAAGGTAAATGGCCATGCCACAAATTGCCTTTTCGACTGCGGAAGCACGGAGAGCTTCATCCACCCCGACACGGTGCGACACTACTCCCTATCGGTTATGCGCACACGCCACCAGGTCTTTATGGCCTCAAAGTCCCATACGGCGGACGTCGACGGCTACTGTGTAGCGACTCTGACAGTGAACGGCGTGGAGTACAAAGAGTTTAAATTCCTCATCCTGTCACAGCTCTGCGCTCCCGTACTGCTAGGATTAGACTTCCAGTGCCATCTGGAGAGCGTCACGATGGCATATGGCGGGCCCCTGCCCCCACTTACAGTCTGCAGCCAGCAGAATTTAAACACGGCGCCACGCAAAGTATGCAGCCTGTCCACCCTGAAGGTCAAACCCTCCCCGTTGTTCGCTAACCTCACCAAAGACTGCAAGCCAATTGCTACTAAAAGCAGGCGGTACAGTGCCGGGGATAGGAGCTTTATTAAATCAGAAGTACAAAGACTCCTGAGGGAAGGGATTATCGAGGGCAGCACCAGCCCATGGCGAGCCCAAGTGGTGGTAGTAAAGACCGGCGAAAAACAGCGCCTGGTTATTGATTACAGCCAGACGATCAATCGATACACGCAATTAGACGCATACCCACTTCCCCGCATATCTGACATGGTCAACCAGATAGCACAATACCGGGTATTCTCGACGATTGATCTGAAGTCGGCATACCACCAGCTCCCCATCAGGCCTGAGGACCGCCAGTACACAGCCTTCGAGGCTGACGGTCGCCTCTACCACTTCCTCTGAGTCCCCTTCGGCGTCACCAACGGGGTCTCGGTCTTCCAAAGGGAGATGGACCGGATGGTTGACCAGAACGCGCTGCAGGCCACCTTCCCCTATCTGGACAACGTCACCATCTGCGGCCATGACCGGCAGGACCACGACGCCAACCTAGAAAAATTCCTCCGTACGGCCCAACGGCTGAATCTGACATACAACAGAGAAAAATGTATGTTCCGCACCGCGCGCCTCGCTATCCTTGGCTGCGTGGTGGAAAACGGAGTCACCAGCCCCGACCCCGACTGAATGCGCCCCCTCCTGGAACTACCCCCCCCCCACTGCCTAAAAGCCCTGAAGAGATGCCTAGGGTTCTTCTCTTACTACGCCCAGTGGGTGCCCAACTATGCGGACAAAGCCCGGCCCCTCATCAAGTCAACCTCCTTCCCCCTGACGGCAGAGGCCCGTGCGGCCTTCACCCTCATAAAAGAGGACATTGCAAAGGCCACAATGCACACAGTGGATGAGTCCATCCCTTTCCAAGTGGAGAGCGATGCATCCGACTTCGCCCTAGCCGCAACCCTTAACCAGGTGGGGAGACCCGTGGCCTTCTTTTCACGGACCCTCCAGGGCCCCGAAATTCGACACTCCTCAGTCGAGAAGGAGGCCCAGGCGATAGTGGAGGCTGTACGGCACTGGAGACATTACCTGGCCGGTAAACGTTTCACCCTGCTCACTGACCAACGGTCAGTAGCATTTATGTTTAACAACAGACAAAGGGGGAAAATCAAAAATGATAAGATATTGCGGTGGAGGATCGAGTTATCCACCTACAACTACGATATCTTATACCGGCCCGGGAAACTTAATGAGCCCCCAGGCGCCCTATCCCGTGGAACATGTGCCAACGCACAAGTCGATAGGCTACGAACCCTCGACAATGATCTCTGCCACCCGGGGGTCACCAGGTTCTTCCACTTTATTAAAGCTCGCAACCTGCCTTACTCCATCGAGGAGGTCAGGACCATGACCAGGAACTGCCAGGTCTGCGCCGAATGCAAACCGCATTTTTATAGGCCAGACAGGGCACACCTGATTAAAGCCACCCGCCCCTTCGAACGTCTCAGCGTCGATTTCAAGGGGCCCCTTCCCTCCTCTGACCGCAACACGTACTTCCTCAATATTATTGACGAGTACTCCCGTTTCCCCTTCGCCATCCCCTGCCCGGACATGACCAGCGCCACAGTCATCAGGTGCCTCCACGACCTGTTTGCCATATTTGGCTTCCCCAATTACATCCACAGCGACAGGGGCTCGTCGTTCATGAGCGACGAGCTGCGCCAGTACCTGCTCGAGAAGGGCATAGCCACGAGCAGGACTACCAGCTACAACCCCCGGGGTAACGGACAGGTAGAGAGGGAGAACGCAACGGTGTGGAAGACCGCCATGCTCGCCCTAAAATCCAAGGGCCTCCCAATCTCCTGCTGGCAAGATGTCCTCCCCGATGCGCTCCACTCCATACGATCACTGCTCTGTACTGCCACAAACGCCACCCCTCACAAGAAGATGTTCGTCTTCCCCAGGAAATCCACCTCGGGGACATCACTACCGCCATGGCTGACGTCTCCGGGACCCGTCCTGCTCAGGAAACACGTGAGGAGCCATAAGACGGACCCCCTGGTCGAAAAGGTTCACCTCCTCCACGCCAACCCACAGTACGCCTATGTGGCGTATCCTGACGGGCGGGAGGACACAGTCTCAATTCGAGACCTCGCACCCTCAGGTACCACCCGAAACACCATCGATCACCATCCACTACCTCCACCCACCACCACTACCCACGACGCACCACCGGGGTGTCTACCACGAACTGACGACATGCCGGTGCCATCCCTACCCCGAGAGGACGACACGCCAGTGCTCCGTCCCACGCGAGAAGCGGCCGCGGGCAAAGAACCGCCGCAACCGGCACCACGAAGATCATTACGGCAGACAAGACCCCCGGAGAGACTTTCGTATACGAACTTTTGAAACACTTCACCCCGCCGGACTCTTTTTTAAACGAGGGGTGAATGTGGTAAACCACTGTTAACCTGTACATGCCTGTGTGGTAAACCACTGTTAACCCTGTACAAGTCCAGGCATGTCTCAGCCCCTGGCTCCACCCCTAAGCCCAGGTATAAAAGTGACTCACCACCCTTCCCCCGGGAGCTCTTAGGATGGATTCACTAGCAGAGGCATGCTCTAGTTCTTAGTCAATAAAAGCCTACTTCATTTAAGTCCATCTCGTAGTCTTTGGTATTGTTGATAGCGCATCAGGTAGGCTGTTCCTGGTCAAACAAGCAGCAGGGAGCTTAACAGTGATCTGTGTTGTTTGGACTCTAGCAGCACCCCAATTCACTGTGGAGGGTCCCTAAGCCTTGGCTTTGCCTAACTGCACCTAAAATCTCTCAACGTAGTTGTGTGGGGTTTGTGCCTATGGCAGGGGTGATGGGGCGGGGGAGAGTGTGCACTGCATAAACAGAAACTCTACTTGTATGGATTTCTTAACAGCTTGACTTGAGTTTTAAAGATGGTAATGAAGTTCTCTGTGTTTCAGATACTGGCTGACCAAAACAATTTCATTATTTAAAGGTTCTACCTCAGTCACAGAATTAAACCAATATTCCTTTGCTCCAATCAGTCAGTATATTGGATCCTGGTACTTCATAAATCTGTTTGGTTAATGATTGTTTCTTAATAATCTCAGTAAGCTCTAGTATGGCTTGCAAGGCAGACAGGATGCCTGATGTGGTAAAACAATTAGTAAAATGCCTGGGAGACATTATGCAGTTCCTAATAGGGGCAATGAGAGCAGAAGCCAAAAGCAGGGCAACTGTTTTCTTAACTAACTGGCAAGTACTGCCCCTGTGGTGGCCTGTTGTGAATCCCAGCACGATACTGATGCTAGGTCATTCTGTTGACAAGTAGAAGCAAACAGCATGTGCATTCTAAATACAGTATCAGCAGGAGCCGTGGTTCTAACATCTGATGGGGTGGCAGGGGGGGGTCTACAATCTGAACTTTAACATTAGTCAAATGATCATTAACATAGACTGAGTGGCGCTGTAAGGCCTGCCTGCCAGTAGATGCATTAGGACTACAGTCTGTGGATGATCAGAAGTTTCAGTTTTGAAAATCAGAAATTTCTGCTTGTAAACAAAGCAGCTAACTACAGCTAATTTGAAATCTAAGTCAATAAACCTGAATTGGCCCACCTTGAATTTATTTGAAGAAAATTACACTTCAGCCAAATGTAGAACATTTTGTTTCCATTGGACTTGTTCGCCTGAAGAAAAGTGCAAATGTATCTGAATATTTATCTCTAACTGGGAGTATTAAATACAACAGGAAAAGTGCAAATGATTCGAAATTCTTTCATCTAATTCTCTGAAATCACTACATGCTGACATATTTGAAAATATTTCAGGATTATCCGCTATTTTCTCTCACTTACAAGTGTTATTCTAACTGGTGATCCTACATTTGGAGTATTGTGTGCAGTTGGGGGTGCCCATCAGGGTGGCGGAGGGGGAGGAAGAGCAACTCTTCTATGAGCTCTTGGAAGGCAGCTTTTTTGTTTTATTTACATAATTTAATTGCGAAGGAAGCACTTGAATTAGGAAAAGGGGGCATAAGTAGCTCAAAGAAGGATAGACTCTTCCAAGACCTCGGGGAAATGGGCCACTGCAGAGAGTTCAGAAATTAGCAATAAGGATTTTTTTTTATTCGTTCACGGGATGTGGGCGTCGCTGGCAAGGCCAGCATTTATTGCCCTTCTCTAATTGCCCTGGATATTTCCAGGACTTCTGGCTCTATGTTATGAGCAGAGTCACAGAGATACATTTATTTTGATCATGAAAACAGAACTGAGAAGGAACATGATCCAGGTTTATAAAATGTTGAAAGGATTGTGTGAAGTCAATACAAACTGGTTATTTAACTTGGACTGTGAGTACAGAACTAAAGGACCTAAATAAAATATTAACAAGCATCATGCAACACTTGAAAATAGAAAGATTTGTTTTCCACCGAGCAGTGGACATGTGGAATAGAGTCTGAGCCATAACCATTAATCCCGTGTCAAGTAACAGCTTTTAAAAGGTAGGTGACTCTTTGTTCAGGAATGGGACTGAGGGGTGTAAGGTCAAATACAGATCACAGAAACCCCACAATGCAGATAGAGGCCATTTCGGCCCATCGAGCCTGCACCGACACATATCCCACCCGATTCCCGTAACCCCCACACATATCCCACCCTACCCCTGTAACCCCACATATTTAATCCCCCTAACACTAAGGGTCAATTTATCATAGCCAATCAACCTAACCTGCACATCTTTGGACTGTGGGAGGAAACCGGAGCACCCGGAGAAAACCCACACAAACACGGGGAGAATGTGCAAACTCCACACAGACAGTCGCCCGAGGTCGGATTCGAACCCGGGTCTCTGGTGCTGTGAGGCAACAGTGCTAACCACTATGCCACCGTGATGATCAGATACTGCATGGAACATGGTGGATCTTCAGCTTCAGGGATCAAGGAATTGTTATACCAAGGAAAGCAATCAGTCCAGTAATGTAGGCTATAAAAACATCATGGAGTTGTGATTGATTTCCCTTTGGCAGGACATGCAGAAACTTTGCAGAATGTACTTTCAGGTAAATAAACTTTGAGCTAGCAAATCTCAGCATAGATTTTTAAAATAGAAAACTTTATTTCCCCATGTTTAACTTTGTTTTTGCCATTTCTATCACTCATGCTTAAATTTGGGAATTTGATACTAGAGTAAAGACAACTTCAAACCATACTAGTGTGTCATCTTGCAAGGATACAATGTAATTATCAATTCTTACCAGCAGACATATACTAATCAGGTTTTTTTGCCCCAGGTTAGACTGGAAGTGATAAAGAACAATCATAGGTGCTGCCAGAGAAATTTACACACATATGGGCATCTGTGTTGATATTACCGACATTACATCCTACCCTACATATTCATAGAAATGGCATTTGAAGGCATTTATTACCTCTAGACTCGACTATTCAAACGCACTCCTGGCTGGCCTCCCACATTCCACCCTACGTAAACTTGAGGTCATCCAAAACTTGGCTGCCCGTGTCCTAACTCGCACCAAGTCCCGTTCACCCATCACCCCTGTGCTCGCTGACCTACATTGGCTCCCGGTTAAGCAGCGCCTCGATTTCAAAATTCTCATCCTTGTTTTCAAATCCCTCCATGGCCTCGCCCCTTCCTACCTCTGTAATCTCCTTCAGCCCCACAACCCCCCAAGATATCTGCGCTCCTCTAATTCTGCCCTCTTGAGGATCCCTGATTATAATCGCTCAACCTTTGGTGGCCGTGCCTTCAGATGCCGAGGCCCTAAGCTCTGGAATTCCCTGCCTAAACCTATCCGCCTCGCTACCTCTCTTTCCTCCTTTAAGACGCTCCTTAAAACCTACCTCTTTGACCAAGGCTTTTATCACCTGCCCTAATTTATCCTTATGTGGATCGGTGTCAAATTTTTTGTCTTAAAATACTCCTGTGCAGCGCCTTGGGACGTTTTACTAGATTAAAGGTGCTGTATAAATACAAGTTATTGTTATTGTATGTTTTTCTCAAATTTCAGCACACCAGTTCCAATACTCATCATTTAATTTGAAATCAACATTATTTCTCATTTGTACAGTAGAATGAAGACTGAGACTGACACAGGAAGTTTTTGACAGAATTTTGCATTGGGTTTTCATACTGATGAAGTTGTTTTCGGTTGAACGTGATTTTACTGGAACTTAGATTAATACAATGAGTTTGTGGTACACAGACATACACACATATATATCTTGCAAACTCATTTTATTGTATGTATCTATAATATATATAGATATATTAGAGCAGTAGTATTGCGTACAACTGCATCATGATGTTTCATTGGCAGTGCTATATGATGGGTGAATAGAAGTTGGGATGGTTAGCACATGAGCTACCTACATTGTTTAAGGGTATTTTTGGGTTGCTATTCTTGTGATGTCTGGGGCAGGCAAAAGTATAAATATAAATTAACCAATTCTGTGCTCCTAGGGTAGACTAGAATGAAGGTTAGACGATCAGTTTCATAGTTTTGTAACCCACTCTCTGGTCTGAGCTCTTTTCAAGTGCATGGGATTGGTGAATTTGTCCAGTACTCATACCTTCCCTAGAGAATAAATTATGTTTTACATGTCAATGCCTAATTTGCATAGTTGCTAAATACGTTCTAACAAAAAAAGCCCCAATTTTAACCCCGCTGCACCCGACAAAAATAGAGCACGTGAGGGTTAAAATAGGGGGAGAGTATTTACCTCCCCATTTGAGCCTGCCCCTAACTTAACTCCTGGATTTCGGGAGGCGTCAAATGCGTTCGCTGCAGGCAAGTCAAGGGCCTTATAAGTATGCAAAAATGGGAGTCCTATGATGCAAATCCAATGTGATTCTAACTTGCAGTCATGTGAGTCTCGACCAGTGTAAGATCTGCCAGAGAAACCTGGCAGCAAATTGGATCTGGGCCAGAAGAGGCCTGAGAAGGTAAGTTTTTAGACTGATTTTTATGGTTTCCTTATGCTCCTCTAGGCCCCCACGAGGAAACCACGGGCCTCTCCTTCCCCAGACTTCACTCCCATTCCCCCGACCGTGATGCCCTCCCAAACCAGCCTACCCCCCCCCCCCCCCCACCCCACCACTTACCTTAGTTCTGTGGGACCCGGCAGTGACTTTCTGGCACCCAATCCCACTCCCATTCACCGGCCAGGTAGTAATTCCCGTCGGGTTCCAGCGGGGCTCGCTCCTTCATCATTGGAATGAGGCCCAGGAGTTAAAATCTCTCCAGGCCCTATGCAGCACTGGGATGCGACCTTACAGCATGCTGCACTGATTTAAAATCGGGGCTATAGTGTGGAACACATATAACTTGAGGTTTATGGGAATAGAATTTCATCACAGACTAGTCCTTCAATCTGGACGGTTGTCTCTCTTCCTATAATCTGTGTACATTGCACCATCACTAGCTGCTCATCATTATGAGATTGACAAAGCAACATGTAATGGCAACAGCCATTTACGCTGCATGCTTATTATTCCACTGTGACAGCAAATTCAGAAAGTAGACATATCACAACAGGATCATGTTCTACACCATTTACAATATTCTGATGACAAAAAATAAAACTAGAATATGAAACACTTCTGAAAGTAGCACATCATAGCATTCAATGTGGCAAGTAATGAAAAACACATTGGGGCACTTTCATATTGAAGATTCCAGTTAAATGTGAATTTGCAAAATAGTACTTCAACCAGAGCTTGACTATCAGAATAATGATCTGCAATACTTCTGTGTTTTTAATGCTAAGAAGTAGCTTCCAATGGTTCAATTTTGATCTTAAACAAACAATTGTGCATTGATGCTCAAACTCTACCCAATTCTGAGAGAATCAAAAACCATCAAACTGAAGAAAACATGATACTTCGATTGGACCTGGGTGAATGTTTGAGAAAACTCTTAAATAATGCTTTTGGACAAGTGCTGGGCTCAAATAACTTTAATTGAACAGTGCTAACATTGAGCTGCAAAGGTATGGCTTTCTTTGTAATCAAAGGGATCTAGGGAGCAAATGGAGCGACTAATGAAGTTATCATTCACTCACACCAGGCAGTACAATGTCAAATTCTGCTCATTAGATCAACTCCAGAACACACAAACACAGCACAGCTTTCTCCCTGAGCAGAGCTCTGATTATTAGCGAGAAAGCAGGCAGGACATTGGCAGGAATGAACATTTCAACCACACTGTGCTTGAGCCAGCTCTTTGATTCTGATTAGTCAAATGGTATCCAATGAAAATGACTCCTTCAATCCTACAACAAATGCTAATAGTGGATTATGTACCCATACTTCAAACTAAACAATTGAAAAATTTAAATATTTTAAGACAGTTACCAATTAGATGAAACATTTTGAGAATGTAGATCTCTGATCCAGTAGCATTTCATGATAAGAAAGCAAGGCATCGCCACACAAGTTTTGTTACAAAATCCAAGATTGTTTTAAAGTTACAGCAGTAACATTAATGCAGTACTTCATACTTCCATGCACAGAGTATTGTGTTTGGTAACGGCATGAAATCTTGTTGAAGATGAGTGCTAACTTACATTTGCTCATTTACATTTGTTCGTTCGTGGCATATTTCAGTTCTATCTTCTTGGAACTTTTACATGTGGGTATACAACTGCTGCAGAAAATTGAATAAATAAACAAATGAAACAAATTGGGCCAGATTTTGCTGAAAAAATAATGGCGTGTGTATGGCGCAGACCATTATTAATGCACAAATCAGCTTGTAGTGAGGAAATGATACCCCGTGAATTGCGAATCACCACAAGTTGCGAGCTAATTTGTGCCGCTTCACTGTTAGCTTTGCGAAAACGGCATCCCCGTGATTTTCATGAGGTTGTTGCATTTGCACATTAATTACCCATTAAACTCGGAACAGAAAGTTAAGTCTAGTAATTATCAGCGTAAGTACACTTTTAATGACATAATAATTGTTAATGACTGCCAATCAACCTCTTGTGCTCAGAAAGTAAACAATTATAAGTGTGGAGTCCAATTCCTTCAGGTAGTGCTATGTTTGAGATTTTAAAAATGTCAAATTATTTTTTAATTCTTACTTTTCCTTTCTGTCTCTTCTTTTTCTCTCAATCCAATCTTTCTTTCTGTCTGTTTATTTCTCTTTCTGTACTTGATTTGACATTGAATTCACCCACTCTAATTCATCCTCCTTCTTAGTCCTTCCTCTGTTTATTTCTCAATCCTGTAATCTTATTGGTTAAGGAGATACACTGTTTGTCCCATTGTTCACCATGGTCCCAGATACCCTGTTCCTCTCACCACGCCATTATCAGCTCTCACTTCCAGCAACTTAGTGAGCAAAAAATGTTAAAACCTGAACAATTCTATCTAACGGGGCACACTCCAGCAAAATCTGGCCCAGGTTTTCTTACTATTCAATAGCATAATCCGAACAGTGTCTATCAACATCTTCTCTTCAGGGCTATGGTGTGCTCTTCTTCAACAGCTGTACCAGTTATCATGATGGTCTTCTTCCATTTCCCCAACTTGACTACAGCATCTTCAGGAGCAAATGCAGAGCGCATGGATGAGGAAAAATCATCTGTGGAGATAAAAAAGGATTTTTATTAATTGACTTCAGGCTGACCAATAACTTAATATGTTTGATGTAAGAAAACTACTAGGCACTTGGTCTAAGCGTTAAACAAAGCTTTAATCAACTGTTTTACAACATGGAGGTCTAGTTGTGTCCTTCACTAGTTCCTGTTAAGAATGTCCTGCGCAAGCTGGGCCCGTGCCCGAGTATTTATACTCTCCCTGGACAGCACCACCCGCAGGCCGCTCAGTATTATTTCATAAGTTTTTCTTTCATGATTGACTGATTCATGTCAATGTTTTTACAAGATTGTTCAGGAAAACATAAAACCAAGAATTTATTTACTTCATACACGGCAACTAGTATTCGCAATTAACATTGCATATCTATATAAATATTCCTTTTACCCAAAGGCAATTATGCAAGTAAAATTTATCCTTCCTCTATTCGACCATGTCCTACTTTCTGCAAGATAGCACCCCAATTCCTCAGCAACACAGAAAGTATTATGTCCTGTAGAGTATTTGACCATTGCAGTCAATACTTGTTCCTTGCACTAATCCCAATCCCAACATGATATTTATCTAGCTGTTTTTTTAATGAAATTAATTGACTCAGCTTCAACTGCTTTGCTGGAAGGCTGTTATACATGTCCACTACTCTGTGGAAAAATACATTCTTTGTAACCTTTAATCTGATTGGAGACGTGCTCATTTTCAATCTGTATTGTCCATTTCTGTACTCACAGTCTAAATCAAATAGCCTGCTGACATCTATGCCTCTTGGCATTTTAAACACTTGAGTCATGTCACCCCTTCATCTCCTT
The DNA here is from genome assembly GCF_052327205.1 of Somniosus microcephalus. Lineage (NCBI taxonomy): Eukaryota > Metazoa > Chordata > Chondrichthyes > Squaliformes > Somniosidae > Somniosus > Somniosus microcephalus. The sequence goes on from NC_141000.1 coordinate 82,855,867, forward strand.
TTCGTCAATTAAAACAAGTTCAGTTGCAGAGCAAGGCTTTCTTCATAATTTATTTCCAGAGTCAACTTTGTGACTCTTTTAGCCCTCTCCAATGCATTAATGTCCTTTTGAAAGTAGGATGTCTAAAATTGTCAACACTATTCTAAATGCAGCCTCACCAGTGATTCATACTGGAATAACATTTTGGGGTTTCTAGTAAAATGCCCTTGAGATGGATCCTAATATTTAATTATGAATTGAAAAACTTTATATTGTTTGCATGTACATTACAAAAGTGATGTTAAATTCTATGATTATTATTAAAATAAGTATAAATCGTCATTTAGAAAGTCACGGATTAATCAAGGATAGTAAAATGGATTTGTTAAGGGAAGATCATGTCTGACTAACTTGATTGAACTTTTTGAGGAAGTAATGAGGAAGATCAATGAAGGTAGTGCATTTGATGTAGTCTACATGGATTTTATCAAGGCCTTTGACAAGGTCCCACATGGCAGGTTGGTCAAAAAAGTAAATGCTCAAAGGATCCAAGGGAAAGTGGCAAGTTGGCTCAGTGGCAGGAAGCAAAGGGTAATGATCAATGGGTGTTTTTGTGACTGGAACGCTGTTTCCAGTGGGGTTCCACAGGGTTCAGTACTAGGTAGTAGACAGCTCTGTAGACCATGAGCTTAGTGCCGGGTTTGAGGTCCTGGTCTTCAAACACTCTCTTCCCCCCTTGCCATTGGACCAAGACCTTGCTCTGTCAAGCCCGTGTGGTAGCTGGTGTGCAACGGCCACCCCACGTTAAAAGAATTCATGCACAGGCATCTTTCAGCCTTTAAAATGAAGTTTGGACCTGGAATGTCAGGACCCTCATGGACAACACCAACAGTGACAGACCGGAACGCCGTACTGCTATCGTTGCCCGGGAGCTCAGATGTTTTGACATTGACATCTGCACCCTAAGTGAAACCCGGCAGGCAGGGGAAGGCCAGCTCAAGGAGCAAGGCAGTGGTTACACCTTCTGAAAAGGCAAACCTGAAGAAGAATGCCGCCTCCATGGGGTAGGCTTCACCATAAAAAATGAACTGGTTGGACATTTCAGAGACTCCCCTAGCGGTATAAATGAGCGCCTCATGACTCTTCAAATCACCCTAGCCCGGAACCAGTGCGCTATGGTCAACAGTGCGTACGCCCCAACACTGGAAGCCACAGACGAGACCAAAGAGGAACTCTACTCCAGCCTCGAACAATCCCTGTCCTGAGTCCCAACGGGTGACAAGATGATCCTCCTTGGCGACTTTAATGCCAGAGTTGGAAAGGACACAGACCTCTGGAGAGGTGTGATCGGCAGAGAGGGGGTAGGGAAGTTAACTCCAATGGTACCCTCCTCCTGTTGAAATGCTTAGAACATGGCCTCGTCATAACCAACACCTTGTTCCATCAGAGAGACAAGTACAAGGCTTCATGGCAGCACCCTCGTTCCAAGCACTGGCATCTGCTGGACTACGTCATTGTCCGAGTGAGGGACCGCAAGGATGTCTGCATCACCCATGCCATGACAGGAGCTGACGACTGCTGGACAGACCACCGCCTAAACATAGCAACATAGCAACATAGAAGATAGGAGCAGGAGTAGGCTATTCGGCCCCTCGAGCCTGCTCTGCCATTCAATGCGATCATGGCTGATCATCCAAATTCAGCACCCGGTCCCTGCTTTCTCCCCATACCCCTTGATCCCTTTAGCCTTAAGAAATATATCCAACTCCTTCTTGAATATATTTAATGTATTGGCCTCTACTGCCTTCTGTGGTAGAGAATTCCACAGGTTCACCACTCTCTGGGTGAAGAAATTCCTCCTCATTTCTGTCATAAATGGCCTACCCCTTATCCTTAGACTGTGATCCCTGGTTCTGGACTCCCCGACCATCGGGAACATCCTTCCTGCATCTAGTCTGTCCAGTCCTGTCAGAATTTTATAAGTTTCAATGAGATCCCCTCTCATTCTTCTAAACTCCAGCGAGTACAAGCCCAATCGTCCCAATCTCTCCTCATACATCATTCCTGCCATCCCAGTTATCAGCTCTGTCATCTCCATCAATGTAGCCCCAAAACAGCGGCGGCAACAGAAACAATGCCGCAGGAAAATTAACGCTGGAGCACTCAAAGACCCTGCTAAGAAAGCCCTATTCAGCCTGCGCCTCACAAACAACCTGACGACTCCCAGTGATGCAGAGACACAGAGTGCCCACAGCGTCTGGTCTGCACTCAAGGCCTCCATAATCAGCACCTGTGAAGAGACGCTCGGTCACTCGACCAGGAAGCACCAAGACTGGTTCGACGAGAATGACCAGGAGATCCAGGAGCTAATAAGCCGCAAGCGCAAGGCATTCCTGATCTGGAAACAGCAACAGAACTCAAGAGCAAGAAAGTAGCTCTACAGAAGCCTGAAGGCCGAGGTCCAACAAAAAACTTGTGACCTAAAGAACAGATGGTGGGTGGAGAAAGCGCAGGAGATCCAGCAGCTAGACGACAACCATGACGTGCGTGGATTCTTTAGCGCAGTCAAGACCATCTATGGCCCAAGCACCCAAGGTCCTTCCCCACTGCGGGCCAAGAATGGAGAGGTACTCATCAAGGACAGAGAGGCAGTCAGTGCCCGCTGGAAGGAACATTTTGAAGATCTCCTTAACCACGACTCTGTGTCTTCGACACGAGTGTCCTCAACTCCATCCCACAGCATGCTACCCACCACCATCTCAGCACAACCCCAGCCCGGCATGAGGTTGAAAAGGCCATCCAACAACTGAAGAACAACAAGGCCTCAGGAGCAGATGGAATCCCCGCCGAGGCACTAAAGCATGGTGGAGAAGCACTACTGACGCGAATTCATGAACTCATTTCTCTTATCTGGAAGAAGGAGAGCATGCCAGGGGATGTCAGAGACGCCGTAATTGTGACCATCTTCAAGAAAGGTGACAAGTCCGATTGCGGTAATTACAGAGGAGTTTCCCTGCTGTCTGCCACAGGGAAAGTCATCGCAAGAATCCTCTTCAATCGCCTCCTCCCAGTGGCCGAAGTGCTCCTCCCAGAGTCGCAATGCGGATTCCGCCCACTAAGGGGCACAATGGACATGATCTTCACCGCACGTCAATTACAAGAGAAATGCATGGAACAGCACCAATGGCTGTACGTGGCCTTCTTTGATCTCACAAAGGCCTTCGACACTGTCAACCGTGAGAGATTATGGAGTGTCCTCCTCAAATTCGGCTGCCGTCAAAGGTTTGTCACTATCCTCCGCCTGCTTCACGACGACATGCAAGGCGTGATCCTGACCAACAGTTCCACCACAGACCCAATTCACGTACGAACTGGGGTCAAGCAAGGCTGTGTCATTGTACCAACGCTCTTCTCGATCTTCTTTGCTGCAATGCTCCATGTCACCCTCAGTAAGCTCCTCACTGGAGTGGAGCTAATTTACAGAACAAACGGGAAACTGTTCAACCTCCATCGCCTCCAGTCCAGATCCAAGGTCATCCCATCCTCTGTCGTCGAATTACAGTATGCAAATGACGTCTGTGTCTGTGCTCACTCGGAGGTCGACCATCGTCAACACCTTCACCAAAGCGTACGAGAGCATGGGCCTTACACTAAACATCCGTAAGACAAAGGTCCTCTACCAACCTGCCCCCGCCACACAGTACTGCCCCCCGATTATCAAAATCCACAACAAGGCCTTGGACAACATGGATCACTTGCCATACCTCAGGAGCCTACTGTCAACAAGGGCAGGCGTCGACGACGAAGTCCAACACCGCCTTCAGTGTGCCAGTGCAGCCTTCAGTCGCCTGAGGAAGAGAGTGTTTGAAGACCAGGACCTCAAACCCGGCACTAAGCTCATGGTCTACAGAGCAGCAGTGATACCTGCCCTGCTGTATGCCTCAGAGACATAGACCATGTACAGCAGGCACCTCAAAGCACTGGAGAGGTACCACCAACGCTGCCTCCGCAAGATCCTGCAAATCCATTGGTAGGATAGGCGCACTAACATCAGTGTTCTTGCTCAGGCCAACATCCCCAGCAGCGAAGCTTTGACCACGCTCGATCAGCTCCGATGGATGGGTCACATTGTCCACATGCCCGATACGAGACTCCCAAAACAAGCGCTCTACTCGGAGCTCCGGCATGGCAAGAGAACCCCAGGTGGGAAGAGGAAATGCTTCAAGGACACCTTCAAAGCTTCCTTGAAAAAGTGTAACATCCCCACTGACACCTGGGAATCCCTGGCCCAAGACCGCACAAAGTGGAGGAGAAGCATCCGGGAAGGCGCTGAACACCTCGCCGGGAGCAAGCGGAAGCCAAGCGCAGGCAGCGCAAGGAGTGCACGTCAACCCAAGCAGCCCACCCACCCGCCCCTTCAACCACCGTCTGCCCCACCTGTGACAGAGACTGCAGGTCTCGCATTGGACTCATCAGTCACCTGCGAACTCATTTTTAATGTGGAAGCAAGTCATCCTCGGTTCCGAGGGACTGCCTAAGAAGAAGTACTAGGTCCCTTGCTTTTTGTGGTATATATCAATAATTTAGACTTCAATGTAGGGACCATGATTAAGAAGTTTGCAGATGATGCAAAAATTGGCCGTGTGGTTGATAGTGAGGAAGATAACTGTAGACCGCAGGAAGATAGCAATGGTCTGGTCAGGTGGGCAGGAGAGTGGCAAATGGAATTCAATCCAGAGAAGTGTGAGGTAATGCATTTGGGGAGGGCTAACAAGGCAAGGGAATACACTGAAAGGATTATTATTAGTCCTAGCCCCTTTCGGGCTACCCCAGATCAGGCATATTCCCCAGACGTCCACTGTCAATTAAAGTTAGAGGTAGCCGAATCCTAAAAACACTTAATTGGGTCTAAAGGTCCAGACTATCTCTCCCTAAAGGAAAGGAACGACCTGAAGATGTTACCGTCCTCCAGATATCACTTTTAATAAGTTTAACTAATCTGTAACCTTCAGGATATTATGAGGCTCTGGAAAACTCCCCCAGAATTCTGCAACTCCTCACCAAAGAGTGTACAGAGATTGAGTTCGCGAGTTTGATACCGAAGTACTATGTGAGACAATTCTAAAAAAATATAGATTTATTAAAGAACCGACATGTAACTTACAGCTGGTGATTCAATCGCAACATTAACAGTTCCAAATACAGAAAACTTACAATTCTATTATCAGAGATCCTTATTCTCAAATCTTAACTTCGTTACATTTTTACATTTCTTAGTCTATTCCAGGATATCCACCAAAATCAAATACAAGTACCTTGATCCCCAAAATACAGATTTGAAGGCTTGCAGAGCTTGCCTCTGAAGCCTGAGAATCGCTTTGCCCCTTCACAGCGAATCTGTCTTCCCATTTGAAAGTCCAATTTGTATACTCTTTCTCAGTGGTATATCCTTTGAAGTTTTCTGCTGATGTAAGCTAATTATCTCTAGTCATTTTTCTGTTGACTTCTTCCATTCTTACAGTCAGTTCAGCTGTAGCAAGCAGACTTGTGTCTCTACCTTTAGGTGTTCAAAACTTATCATCAAAAAAATTGTAACAGGTGCATCTATTTGATGTCATTCTTATCAAAGTCTCTTATTTGTATCTTTTGCATTTAGAACACCTCAACTGGTTGCAACACAGACTCGTGTCTCCATGTTCTAAGTTTAACATAAAAATGATTTGACGGCAGGTGTTCCTTTTACTTGATGTCATTTTTACAAAGGCATATGGTTCTTTAATTTATGTGATTTCTTTCTGAAGTGTTGGTTTATAACACTTAAACTGGGTATAGCATTGTGTTCTTTACAAGGCTTCAGACTTCTAGGAACCTCCAACCTTCTACTTCAATAGGGCTATTGTCTCAGTGTCAACAACTTATCGTATCTCAATATCCTGTATGCTGTTCACAGCTTTTGATTGTTAAGGCTTCCAGACTTCCAGACCCAGTATGTCATGTTTTAATAAAGTCAAAATTCTGTTCATAGGATGGTGTATTTTTCTGAATATGGCTATTCCTTCACAACACAATAAATGGTAGGATACTGAGAAATGTTGAGGAACAGAGGGACCTTGGAATGCATGTCCACAGATCCCTGAAGGTAGCAGGACAGGTAGATTAGGTGGTTAAGAAGGCATATGGGATACTTTCCTTTTTTAACCAAGGCATAGAATATAAGAGCAGAGAGGTTATGCTTGAAAGATATAAAACACTGGTTAGGCCACAGCTAGTGTACTGCGTACAGTTCTGGTCACCACATTACAGGAAAGATGTGATTGCACTAGAGAGGGTACAGAGGAGATTTACAAGGATGTTGTCAGGACTGGAGAATTTTAGCCATGAGGAAAGATTGGATAGGCTGGGGCTGTTTTCTTTGGAACAGAGGAGGATGATGGGAGACTTAATTGAGGTGTACAAAATTATGAGGGGCCTAGGTAGAGTGGATAGGAAGCACCTATTTCCCTTAGCAGGGGTCAATAACCAGGGTGCATAGATTTAAAGTAGTTGGTAGAAGGATTAGAGGGGAGTTAAGGAGAACTTATTTCACCCAGAGGGTGGTGGGGGTCTGGAGAGCTCTGCCTGAAAGGGTGGTAGAGGCAGATAAGCTCATCACATTTAATAAGTACTTGGATATGCACTTGAAGTGCTGTAACCTGCAAAGCTACGGACCAAGAGCTGGGAAGTGGGATAGTTCTTTTTCAACCAGTGCAGACACGATGGGCCGAATGGCCTCCTTCTGTGCCGTAAATTTCTATGCTTCTAACAAGCAATATATTTGCTACCAGAATCTGAAGTGCGGGGGGAGGAGTTGGCTTTCTTGCACAGAAGGTGAAAGAGTTTCAGGATGTTTTGTTTGGGTAACATGTTATCAGCAATACTTGCGAGGACATTTAAGACTGGAGCAATCTATCAAATATGTAACAAGTGCAACTTTCATGTGATCAACACATTTAAGGTTGTTGATATGCTTTCGACAGCCCTGTCACCCCGAACAAGTTCTGAAGTGTTAGCAGAGTTGTGTTTAGACAAGGAGCCCTGCTGCCCGTCGTCTTATGGAGAAGGGAGCAGGCCATGTAACCACATTTTCCCACTCACAGTGCTACACCAGTGCTGTCAGTACAACACTCGGATGTGCAGTTTAAACACTGCATTAATGCAGGGAACTGGTGTATTTCATCCATATGCTGAAACAGAGATATTATAAGCAGGACAAACACAATAGTATGAAGGGAAATTAATAGGCTTGGTTATGAATGAATCATCTCAGACCTCATTGAAAACTTGGTTTAAAAATATAATGTCATGAAGAGCCAAACTATAAATTGTGCTTCTCTCCTGTGAGAAACTAGAGTCTCCTAAACATTTCCAAAGCTTTTATATAAATTATGGATGGATCTTTGGCCCATTAACCAGTGATCACTAAATTATTGCATTGGAGAAGGAACGACATCCATAAAATATCAGCTTGGAAAAGTGTTCAACAAGATTTTCCATTTCCAACATTAAATAGGATTTCTGGTCTTAATTTTTCTAGTTCCAAAGATATATAATTTTTGCTTGTCTAGTGAGATAAATCTGAAACATTTATCAACGACATGTGATATTTTCCTTATCAGTGGGGAACTTTTCTGCTGTGCTATCCCAGAAACCTCTGGGACGCAAGGATGTCAAAACCAAATGATTTAACTCATTATAGATTTGAGAAGACACTGAAGACTGAGACACATTTTTAGACAAAGAAAACAAGGTTAAAGATTCTCAAGTTTATTCACAGAAGAGTAACCTTTGGAAACATCACATCTCTTCCTTTATTTAATATCTGTAAGATGTTTTTATGCAATTACTGAGGAGAAATGTTATAGAGTAACATCATAGAAATGTATACGTATAAGCAAAGAATATTTCAGAAATCCAAGCCTGTTTGAAATAAACTGAAGATTAAAATGTTTGCTTAATTTTGTTCACATATTAATGTTGAAATGCTACAGCAATTGTCAAAGAGCTCATGCTGCAAAATACTCCTGGTCATTTTGTACAGGATTTATTAGCATTCTCCAGGTTTCCATTTTAGGTCTCTCTGGACTTGGCACTATACCGTGGCTGTAATCAGACTAATGTTGCTTAGTTTCCTTTGTCTGATGCATTGCCTGCTTTAGCTGTACCTCATTCTTCAACGATTTTCCCCACCGCAGTGTTAGTTTCTTCCTCTGTTAAATGGAACTCATGCTGTTGTGAGGAAATCCCCTTGGTCAATTTCTTGCTGTTTTCTTCAAAGTCAGCCCCAGCTCCTTCACAAGTGATTGATTTGCATCACAGCAGCAAATACTGTTAAGAATGTCTTTTGCTTCAAGACCAGAATATTCTCAGAAATTGAAATAAATATATCATAAAAACTCATTTGTTGTGTGTCTTGAATTCCAAATATTCTGATTTTAACCTAGTTTGTTTAAAGGCAATTTAGAGTAAGACAATAAACAATGCTACTGAATTAACTCTTAAATTCCTCTGATTTAAAAAATATCATGCTTAAAAAAGATTCAGCTTAATAGGGAACTATTTTACTGACTGTAAAATTATTTTATACTGTGGCTGAGGAGAAATATTATAGAGGCATTGCCATCTTGTCACTTTTATGCCAGCTTTGTACAAGTTTATCGAAAGCATCAGACTTGCTGAAAATTCCACTTTTACCACAGCAGAACAGAATTTCCAACAGATTTATAAAGGAGTAAGATATGATATGCCAACATTGTACTATAGCCCCTCTCACAAGAGTACCTCCTATTTCACTAGTCTGATGTTTTTACTTTTTGGTTCAGCAAGGGGGCATAAATATAAGATAGCCTTCAACATATCAAATAAAAATTTAGGAGGAATTTCTTTACACAGAGAGTGGTGAGAATGTAGAACTCAGTGACGTGGTTGAAGTAGATAGTGTTAATGCATTCACGGGGAGGCTTGATGCATACATGAGGGAGCAGGGTATAGTGGGATATGGGCGCAGGGTGAGAAGAGGTAATTAGAATGGGAGGTGGGTTGTGTGAAGTATAAACATTGGCATAAACCAGTTGGGCTGAATGGCCTGTTCCTGTTTCTGTGCTGTAGATTCTATTTGATGAACTAATTCCTCGTGGCCTCTAAGTATCACCTTAGTGTCAGCTTTGTTATGTGCGCTCACTGTAATTCAGTTTATACTTCTTAAGTCATGCTATATGGGACCCTTACAGTTAACAGATTGAGAAAGTGTTTATCCAGCTGTCTGGATTGGATTTTAGTAAGTGCCAGAGGTGAAAGGCTAACCACCTAGTCACCAACACCACAGCCCCAATTTTAAATGCCCCGACCTGGCAAAAACTGGGCGGGGGGGGATATATAAAATAAGGCAAGTCACTTACCCCCTCAGATCCTGCTGCTTTCCTGCCATGTCCCGATCTTTACCTGCTCTTTTGAGCAGGCGAAGAGGGCACCTGCAGGGAGGAAGCAGGGTCCTTCTCTAATATGCAGATCGGGTCCGATGATGTCCTCAAGACCTGATCTACAATTTTAGTTGAATGCCTGAGCAGGAGAGCAGTGACGGCTTCCCCATCAGGGAAACCTGTCGGGAGCCCAATCCTGGGCCAGAAGAGGCACAGAAGGTACATTTTAACATTCTATTTTAGGTTTCCTTGTGGGCCAGGAGGGCAGGGGGGTCCCCTCTGGGCCTCACAAGGAAGCCTTGGGCCTCCCTTGCGCCCATCATTGAGCGAGACTCTCCCCACCCTGATCTTGGTCAGAGACTCCCCCCGCCACCCCAACCCCCCCCCCCCGCCATTACATAGGATTACACGGGATATACGGCACAGAAACAGGCCATTTGGCCCAACCTGTCCAAACCGGCGTTTATGCTCCACTCGAGCCACCAGCCCCGACAACTGCCGACCCCGCCAGCCCCGACAACCGCCGACCCCCCCGCGGACCCCGCCGGCCCCGACTGACTTACGCTGAGCGTCAGCGTAAGTCGTGCGCAGAACCCCCCGCCGACCCCCCCCGCGGACCCCCGCCGACCCACCTTCCGAAATCCGAAATTCTCCTTTATCCGAAACTCGGCTGGTCCCGAGGTTTTCGGATAAAGGATAGTCTACCTGTACTACTGCGTCGGAGCTTGGATGTTTATCCTGTAAATTCTGCTTCCGCCACTACTACTATAGACTGCCTGCGTCGGAGCTTCAGTAATCAAGGGCTACCGGCGATCGTGGTAAGTGACAATGCCACTTGTTTTTTGAGTACAGAGACAAAAGAGTTCTTGAGAAAAAATGGCATAGTGCAGGTGACCTCGGCCCCATATCATCCGTCCTCAAATGGACTTGCGGAGAGCCATACAAACATTTAAAGAGATGATGAAAAAAAGTGCAGAAGGGAGTTTAGCAGCCATAGTGTCACGGGTTCTGTTCAGCTACAGAATAACACCTCAATCCACCACAGGACTCTCTCCTGCTGAGATGTGATTAGGTCGTAGACTATGCTCCACTCTTGACCTTGTCCACCCAGACCTAAAAAGGAAAATGGAAAACAGACAAAACAAACAAAAAGAGAACCATGACAAAAGAACAGAGCTGAAGTTTTGGAGAAGGAGATGCGGTCCTTACCAGGAATTTCAGTTATGGACCCAAGTGGATTCCTGGCTTCATAGACTCAATGACCGGTCCCGTATCATACAAGGTCATGTTGGGTGATGGTAGGGTAGTACGCAGACATGTAGATCAGATACTTACCAGACAAGGAGAAATTGAAATGAAGGTTCCAGATGCAATGGCTGAGGACAGGGTTGCCCCCAGTTATCCAAGTGCATCTGTGGTGCCACCACCAGGGACAGAGACAATTCCACAGGAACCCATTCATCAAGAGGAAACCATCGTTGCAGAGTCAGATACTCCGAGCACTGCTCAGGAGCAGCTGGTGGCTTCACCACAAACAAGCAGAGACTTTACTGTCAGACGTTCACAAAGGACTCGCAAGCCACCAGAGAGATTGATACTGACCCGTTAGATTCGTCAAGTATGGAACATGGTGAATGGAGACTTCTTATGTGACCCTTGGGAATGGTTGTTGGTTAAGAAATTCATACTGAAATCTTAAGCAGGGAGGGATATAGTAATCTGGGATGTTATGATTAAGGTTATCCACCAGGTGGTGCTGTAGCCAATGCTGCTGCTAAGGTCAGGGGTTGCTTCCTGTTAAGGTCAGGGGTTAGCTTCCTGCTAAGGTCAGCAAAGGTGCAATGCCTGGAAGCAGGCCTGCCTGGTTGTCTCACAGTCGTTCAATAAAGTACTCGTCTTAATCCTCATACCTCGCCTCTTCGAGTTCCTTGTCTCACTACATGGATTTATCACAGTGGTCTAAACAAGGTTCTATATAAATTTTACATAACTTCTCTACTTTTCAATTCTATCCCTCTAGAAATAAACCCGAGTGCTTGGTTTGCTTTTTTATGGCCTTATCAATCTGTGTCGCTCCTTTTAATGATTTGTGTATTTGTACTCCAACATCCCTTTCCTCCTCTACCCAATTTAGCGGGAAAAATTGGGTTGTGCTCCCTTTGGGGCGCTAACTTCGCCGGGGCACTACCCAAAAAAACTAGCGCCCCCAAGGCCGAAATTCACCGGTAGCACCCCAAGAGGAAGGCAGGTCGCTACTGGAAGCACCCCGCCTCCCTCTTGGGGCGTTGTGAGTGAATATCGCGGCGCTACGTGCTGCAGCGCCAGGCTCTGCGGCACATCACGCCGTGGTACTGCCGGCCTTCCTCCCCTTATTAAAAGGGAGGGGCCTAGCGCAGCACAAGCTGGGCCACCAGGGATTGGCGTGCCGGCAAAAGAGCCCGGCACTCAAGAGGAGTGCCGGGCTCACGGAGCGCAGCCGGCACTCCGCAGGGGGGCTTCACAGGAGGCCGGGGACGGCAACAAGGGCAGGGGCTGGCAGGCGGCCAGCAACAAAAATGGCTGCCCGGCACCTTCCCTTTAATTAGTGCCGCCCCAGCCGCAGGTAGGCCCCCCTGACCTCGTCAGACATACCGAAGATCGCGGCCGGGGCGCAAGCGGGGTGCTGCGCACGGCGATGATGTCATCGCCATGGGGCGCTAACAGTTATCCCCCCGCTAACCTCCCACTGAATTTCGCGGAAGGCTTTGGCGGCGCTAGTTGCTTTGCACCCCCCGTTAGCGCCCTCTTAGGGCACTAACGGGAGGCGCAAAGCAACCAAATTTTTAGGCCTTAGAGTCTTATTTTCTAAGTAATATGTGACCTCCCTATTTTTCTTACCAAAATGTAATACCTCACGCTTATCTGTGTTGAAATTCATTTGCCAATTATATGCCCATTCTGTAAGTTTATTAATGTCTTCCTGTAATTTGTTGCAGTCCTCCTCAGTATTGACTATCCCCATCAATTTGGTGTCATCTGCAAACTGAGAAATTGTGTTTTTGATTCCAAAGTCTAAATCATTAATATAAATTGTGAACAACTGTGGTCCCAGGACTGATCCTTGTGTGGCCCCACTTTCCACCTTCTGCCACTGTGAATAGCTACCCTTTACCCCACTTTCTACTTTCTGTCTTGCAGTCAGCTAGTTATCCATTCTGCTACTTGTCCCCAACTCTGCATTCTCTGACCTTATTCATTAGTCTCTATTATATAGATAAGACCTCCTGCCCCTCTCTGACAGAGACTTCCACCTCCCCGACCGTTGACAGAGACTCCACCTCGCCCCCCCACCCCAACATTCTTTGACAGAGAATTCCCCCTCCACTGACTCCCATGAGTTCCCGGCTGCGGCCTCCTCCTGCCCACGCCCACCCGCCGACCAGGTGGTTAATCTGGCCTAGTGTCGAGCGGGACTCTGCAGAGATTTATTCAAATGAAGCCCTGCCATTAAGATCAGCAGGGCCTCCATGTCCCTGCCCTGGCCAGGTTCATCACCCGCTACCAGGCTCCCGCGCACCCTTCCCGACACCCCCACCCCCCATAAAAATCAAGGCCCATGTCACAGAAGGAAGGGTCGCTCACAAAAGTGAGTGACAGGCCAATGGAAGAAACAGAGAGAAGATCCAACAAAAGAGACACACCAAAGCATATGATGTCTTAATAAGAGGAAGTTTGACGTACAAGCTTAAAAAAACATTCTTCAAAAATGTAATCATTCAGAGGAAGTTATATCCAGGTGTGGCTTAATCAGCGGGTAGTATGTTTAACAGAATACTTGTCAGTTCTCATGCAGTACACTGGGGGGCACTCCTCTTCTCATGCACCACAGTATTGCTCAGTCAGCGGTTGTACGATTTTTTGTAATTTTTAGATTATTTTACACAGAAAGTAATGCTAAACAGATAGAAAACTATAACAACTTTCAAAAGGACTTGCCAAAAGGATGTGGCCGCATGATTTAGTGAGGTTTTTCTGAAGGTAAACTGCTTGGAAAAAGAGAAGTGATTTCAGGAAGAAAGCCTATCTGTTACCATTGTTCATATGTAAAAAAAAAGCTACTTTTTCTAGTTAGCGAGTTGGAATAAATATTTAAACTATCATTTACGGACTATTCCCTGGATATAACAAACACCTCACATAAATAAAATGCTTTGCAAATGCAATTGAATCCTGTTATATGGAATCGGCTGGAATATACAAAAAGTTTACCAGATTTGCACATTGCAGGTATGCAGGCGTAAATCAGTGCTAACTACAAGTAATTTTGCTGATTATAAAAAGCGATGCGAGATTACAAAGCGATTTACCTACATGAGGCGTTCATTTTGCACCGTGCCATGCATCAAACTTTGGGATGTACTAGTTCCGACCTATCGGGACAGCTGTACCATTGTTCAGACAAACACTGGCCAACAATTTCCACACGTCAGGCCGCTGTCAGGAATGTATGTTTTTATAGATTGAATCCTGTCCCACAGCATTTCTGTATAAAAGCACGATTTTGGAATAAGTACTTTCCAAACATTTATCTTTGCATGTTATCCGCGAGAAGCTGGCCGGGAGTCTGCTGACTTCAGATGCAGAAACAAATCGATTTGATGCATTGGAATGTAATAGAAAGCAGCCCTCGTCCTTACAGTTGTATTTTTGAAAAGTTTCAAGTATGGAAACTTCATTCGTAAACTTTAATTTATGGAAATAAAATGTTCAAAAACACTTTTTAATGCGAAGATCATTTGCAGTTCACCATCTTTTTAGATGCTCCAAAACCGGCTGATTTATTTAACACATTGTTTAAAACAATTAACTTGCAAGTTTGCAATTTGTAGCGATGTTGCAGTTTTCCGAAGAGAATAGTTGGGACGTTACATGATATTTTTGGAACATATCCTTTACACGCCACAGAATAAAAGTGTCCCAATTAAGTTGACATGATGCTTCTTGAAACTACACTGCTCAACCAACGGGAAATGGGTGTGATTAGTGCAGCAAATGTTATGACTATCATCGTACGTTTATTGCAATGTTGTGATTGCCTTTCCACTTTAATAATTCATTAAAGCGTCGAGTTCAATCATCTCCAAAGCATAACTTCCGTGCACATTGCATGTGACAAAAAAATCTGCGCGTAGGAACCTTTGTTCATTAAAGAGGCAGATAGAGTGATTTCCTCAGCAATGCCGCTGTCTGAAAAGAATGTTCATTTATATGAGGATATATAGAATTTGCTTCAACAATGCTAAACACCAGTGAACTATAATCCTGCACTGTTCATTACTCAAGGTAAAGTCATCGTCAGTGTTTTCATGTGACCTCCAAATTAAACGGGGTCAAATTGCAGTTGTTTTCGGGATTTATTTGTTGTGGTGAATACAAACAGTGAGGAATGCAGCTTTGATGTGGTTATGAAAAACCTTCCTATAATACAGTGGAGTAGCAGTGATTTTATCTGAGATAATATATCAACCTACTTTATTAACTTCAAAACGTTCGGATGTGCTTCAATATCTTGTTGCAGAAGTATACTATCTCAAAATGCAGAAATAAAAAAGGTAGATATTACAAAATAGGTAGGAATGTAGAGGGCCTTTTGCCCTAGCTCCAGAAAGAATCTACAGTCTCCCAACCACAACAACCAACAGTCAAATGATTCCAGGGTTCTTGTCTCCACTAGTATACTGGAAAATACATCCCACATATTGATCAGTCTTTGTATGAAGAACTTTCTAGTGTCAATACTAAATTTACCTTTTGCTGGATTAAATCTTTGTCCCCTTGTCCTATTGCTGAGCTTGAAGTATTGTTTCATATTTATTTACCCGTTCCATATTATTTACTAACTTGTATACCTTGGAGGTTTCATCTACAGGGGTAATAGCCAAATTTTTCCCATCTTTCCTCATAATTCTGTCCTCTGATGCTGGATATCTCTTCTCTGCACTGCCTTCATTGGCTCATTGGGCAAATAAGAACATAAGAACATAAGAAATAGGAGCAGGAGTAAGCCAATCGGCCCCTCGAGCCTGCTCCGCCATTCAATAAGATCATGGCTGATCTGATCCTAACCGCCAATCCACTATCACAGAACCATCTCCTGAATCTAACAGAATTAGACACACGAAATAGGAGCAGGATCAGGCTACACGGCCCCTGGGCCCGCTCCGCTACCCACAGGGCCATGACCGATCCGAACCTAGACTCATGTCCAAATTCCTGCCCGCTCCCCGTAACCCTTAATTCCCTTTACTTCTAGGAAACTGTCTATTTCTGTTTTAAATTTATGTAATGATGTAGCTTCTACAGCTTTTTGGGGCAGCATATTCCATGGACCTACCACCCTCTGAGTGAAGTAGTTCCTCCTCATCTCAGTTTTGAAAGAGCAGCCCCTTATTCTAAGACTATGCCCCCTAGTTCTAGTTTCACCCATCATCGGGAACATCTTCCCCGCATCCACCCGATCCGACCCCTTCACAATCTTATATGTTTCAATAAGATCGCCTCTCATTCTTCTGAACTCCAATGAGTAGAGTCCCAATCTACTCAACCTCTCCTCATATGTCCATCCCCTCATCCCCGGGATTAACCGAGTGAACCTTCTTTGTACTGACTCGAGGGCAAGTATGTCCTTTCTTAAGTATGGACACCAAAACTGTACGCAGTATTCCAGGTGCGGCCTCACCAATACCTTGTACAACTGAAGCAATACCTCCCTATTTTTATATTCTATCCCCCTAGCAATGAAAGCCAACATTCCATTGGCCTTCTTAATCACTTGCTGCACCTGCATACTAACCTTTTGAGTTTCGTGCACCAGGACCCCCAGATCCCTTTGTACTTCAGTACTTTCCAGTTTCTTGCCATTAAGATAATAACTTGCTCTACGATTTTTCCTGCCAAAGTGCATAACCTCACACTTTCCAGTATTGTATTCCATCTGCCAAATCTCTGCCCACTTACTTAGCCTGTCGATGTCCCCTTGCAGGTTTTTTATGTCCTCCTCACTCACTACTTTCCCTCCCATCTTAGTATCATCTGCAAACTTTGATATGTTACACTCGGTCCCCTCCTCCAAATCGTTAATATAGATTGTAAAGAGTTGGGGACCCAGCACTGACCCCTGCGGAACACCACTAGTTACTGATTGCCAGTCTGAGAATGAACCATTTATCCCAACTCTCTGCCTTCTGTTAGATAGCCAATCCTCTATCCATGCCAGAATATTACCCCCAATCCCGTGATTTTTTATCTTAAGCAATAATCTTTTGTGTGGCACCTTGTCAAATGCCTTTTGGAAGTCTAAATACACTACGTCCACTGGTTCCCCTTTATCCACCCTATACGTTACTTCCTCAAAGAACTCCAGCAAATTTGTCAAACATGACTTCTGTAAAGTCTGTAGGTTGTGCAGTAAATAACTTTAGAGACTTTAGAAGTACAAACAAAACAGGTCTTTACTATTCAGAGGTCTGGGCGATTTCTGCCCTAGTTAACGTATCACAACCCTTATATACTGGTGTGGTCACTATCGGTATTACAGTATACATGAGCCAATAGATAGTGCCACCCTAAAGTAGTGCTCTTAAAGGCGAACGGTTACATTCAATAGTTCCCTTAAAGGTAAACGGTTACATACACAACACTCCTCCCTTCCTAGCTTATTACTTACAGAATCCCGTTAAACATACAATCTTCAACTTTATATAAACAGTTTGCAGATATACTCTCGATGGAGTCAACGTCATATAACAATTTACAGATATACTCTCAATGGAGTCAACGTCATATAACAGTTTACAAACATACTCTCAGTGGAATCAGTTTACAGGTTCAGTCTCTGTGGGAACAGTTCATAAATTCAGTCTCTGGTATTAATTCGTTCCAGACAGCATCCTCCATAGCCTTTTTTTTTTTTTTTTTAACAGCTTGTACTTTCGTCCTGTTGAACCAGCAGTGCGGACTTATACAACCCATTGGCTGTCTTGATAATGTCCCTGGATTTTTTTTACAAATTTAGCACCTTTCGTAGTGTTCGGACTGAGGTAGTAGAAGTAATAATATTTTAAACAGTTATTATTTTCTGCTTCTTCTTTTTCTTTTCTGCCTTTTTGAAACTCTCCGAGCTCTTTTCCCGGCTGCCATCTGTAGCGCCACCAACTCTCTATGTTCCTTAGACCTTAAGTGCTTCCTCAGGATTTCAGCACTTTGGGAGTTCCCATCACAATTTGGGCAGACCACATCCTCATAACATTCGGTGTCACTCAACAGGTCAAAACCCTTCTTCAAGCAATCATATTCATCCTGCTCTTCCTCGGATGTCTGCCCTTCCTTCCCTCCTGGCCTCATTTGTGCGTTCAATCCTTTCCCTTCCTTCAGGGATTTCGTTATCAGGCTATTTAATCCTTCTACTGAAGTAGCTGTTTCCCCATTCTCCTGTTCCCCTGGACGTAATTCAGCGTACTCCTCCATTTCATCCATCATTTTCTCCAATGCTTTCATCTTCTCTTCCTCTTGTACTTTGGCTTCCAGTGCTTGGAGAAGTTGCGCCTCGATGCTCTCTAGCTCATGTTCAGGGCCCATTCCCAGTTGAAACTGTTCTTCAAGTCGGTCAACCTCGGTAATTGCCGCCTCATATTTGTCTTGGGCTTCCTTCCATATTTTTATGAGTTCTGCCATGTCTTTCACCTCTACATCCTCATCTATGTATGGAACTTCTACCGATGAGTCTGTCTTGGCCCTGAGCTCCTCAAGAATTTCCTGCAGCCTTTGGACTTCTTGCTCATGTTCAACCTTTAGTTGCTCATATACTTCCAACGAAACTAGCTTTTCGGAGGTTGCTGAGTTAACCCCCTCCAGAATTGTAGTCTGGGCCTGTTCATACTGTTTTTTCAACTTCTCGCACTCTGCTTGTAAGGAGTCGTAGAGAAGAACTGGAATAAAATCCTGGCTTCCTGAAGATTCCTCTTCATTTGTTTCTTTCGCAATTTCCTGTTGGAGTTCAGCCAAGGCTGCTATGCTATCTGCCTCTCGAAGTCTCACTGCCATCAACTCTTCTTTATTCTTGCAGTCCATCTCAGCCATTTCCCGTTTACTTTCATTTAACTGAGTGAGTAGTCCCTTATTTTGGGCTGAGAGATATTGCACCTTCTCATGTAGACCCTTGCACTCCTTCTCTGCTTGACATAGCTGATTACCGCTGATTTGGTTCTGCGTTTCAAGTTCCAACATCCTTTGCTTAGCTTCTTTCAGTTTCGCCCCTATAAGCTCCTCTTGCAACATGGCCACATTATTCTCATCAGGTAAAGAAGCGTTTCTCTTTTCCATGTCCAAGATTTGTTTCTGCATCTCCTTAAGAGCACCCTGTGATTCAACTTCTCTTAACTTTGCCTGCACTAGCTCCGTCTCTAATTGCAGAACAAAATCCTCAGTGCAGCGTGATTTGCCCTTCTGCTGTATCTCTAGATCATGCAAATATTCTAACCCCTGAACATCATCAGGGAGATGTGATCGGTAATTGGTCACGATGGCTCTATGGTCGCTCTCTGCTTGAGCCAGTAGGTTCTGTTGTCTTTCCAGACTCTCCCATTCGGTGTCATAGAACTTTTTCATTGTTTTCATCTCTTGTACGAGGCGGTAACTTAATTGTTCTAATTGTTGTTGTACTTTGAAATAGCGTTGAGTTCGAGCCCGGTGTTCCTCCGTAATGCATATGTCTGTAGCTTGAACAGACTCAGAATTCTCTGTCTTTATGCACGCCATCGATTTTCCAACCTTAGTCTGTGAGTTAATGTTAACCTTGTTTTTCATACATAAGCTGGACTTATCGTCTTCCGGCTCAGAGTCTGAGCTGCTTGTCTGCACCGAGTCCTCACTCGTCATTGCTTGTCGGTAGTGCCATTCCATGTCTATTTTCTTGATCCACTCCCGTCCTAGAAGTGGTGGTCCTCCCTCAGGTAGTACGTACAAATTCATTCTTGGGTGTACTTTACCCCTATCTCTCACCTTGACTCTTATTTTCCCCATGGGGTATACGCGATGCCCCGTGTATGTCTGTAATACGAACTTGGTATTTCTTAAGGGTATGTGAGAGAATAGTCGGTGGTAGTCCTTTTGGTTGATGACTGATACAGCTGATCCCGTGTCCAGCTCCATTCGTACTTGGACTCCAGCTATTTTTAGTGTGACCCAGATCGTCTGTAGATCAGTTACTTTACCCACATTGTGGATTCTCAGACTATCCAACTCCTGGCTGTTTGGGTCTGAGTCTGAATTTTGTTCGTCTGAACTCTTTTCAGCCACCTGATGCACCTTGTTGTACTTTTCTTGTGGTGGTGGCTTCCTTTGTTTGTTGGTCTTCTTTCTGGACCTGCATACCTTCGCGATGTGACCCAGTTTGCCACATTTCCTGCACTCTTGATTCTTAAACCAGCACTGATTCTGGTCGTGCGTTGTCTTTCCACAACGGTAGCATTTGGAAATGCTTGCAGTCATTTGGTCCACTGGTTTAACTGGTGCTATTAGATGTTTCAAAAGCCCGTATGTTTTTGCTCCCATCGAATTTAACAAAGTTATTGCCTTGTCGTATATGGCTACGCAATATATTCCTATGCGTTCCCCATACGTGGCCCTGTCTTCTATTTCAGCATTAAAATCATTAATATTTCCTCGCTTAGGCATCTTCTTCTCTTTTCGAGTACAGTACAAGTATTACTTTACTTATTATTAATTTTCTTCTCTCTTCTTGAGAACACCACAAGTATTGCTGTACTTATACTTATTTTCCCTCTCTTCTTGAGAACACACCAGCCTTTCTGAAAAATCTTATTACTTTTCTGAAATTCTTAATAATTTCCAAGATGGCGGTTTCCCGCTTCTTCCTTCTTCTGCAGCGGTTTTCCCCGAAAAATGGCGGCTTCCCCGCGCTTCTCGCTCTCCCCGCCCACTTCAATGGCGGTTTTCCCGCGCTTGGCGGTCTTCACCCGGTCCCCCGACGCCGTCTGTCAGCCCGAGTGCGGCCCTTATCTATAATGCGATCGCTGGATCGCGAAGCGGCTGCCGGCCCTTATCTGTAGATCCGATCGCTCTCGCGGCTCTCGGCCCTTATCTGGAGATGCGATCGCTGGCTTGCAACGCCTCCCGCTCGGCTCTGGCTCCCCCGCTCGCGCGGCTCTCGGCTCTGACACTCCCGCGCCTACTCGCAGGCTCAGCGCTTCGTGGCAGCGGTTGCTGCACGGCTTCTCACATTGCCCGCGGTCCGGCTGTCACCCGACGCCGTTGGACCCGAATGCTTTGCCCTTCTCCTCCAAATACTTCTACCCCGTTTTTTTTAAAATTTATTTGTTTTAACTACTCACAGTCTCTTCGGCCGCCTTGTTTTAGGCTGATTGGCTCGCTCAAGATGTGGTAGCAGGGTAATCTGTGCCTGTTGCTGCCGCAGCTTTGCTGTTAATCTTCCAGCTTCCAGTAAGTACTATACTTTTAGTAGACGGAGCCTCGTGTTTTCTTTTTGAAGCTCTCTGCTACTGGTTAGTCTTGCCGCAGGGTACGATCGGACTCGTCGCCACTGTAAAGTCTGTAGGTTGTGCAGTAAATAACTTTAGAGACTTTAGAAGTACAAACAAAACAGGTCTTTACTATTCAGAGGTCTGGGCGATTTCTGCCCTAGTTAACGTATCACAACCCTTATATACTGGTGTGGTCACTATCGGTATTACAGTATACATGAGCCAATAGATAGTGCCACCCTAAAGTAGTGCTCTTAAAGGCGAACGGTTACATTCTATAGTTCCCTTAAAGGTAAACGGTTACATACACAACAACTTCCCCTTCATAAAACCATGCTGACTTTGTCCTATTAAATTATGATTATCCAAATGTCTTGTTACTGTCTCCTTAATAATGGACTCCAAAATTTTACCTACCACAGATGTTAGGCTAACCGGTCTATAGTTTCCAGCCTTCTGTCTACTGCCCTTTTTAAATAAGGGTGTTACATTAGCAGTTTTCCAGTCTGTATTCCTTCCATGTATAACCTGGTTTCAAATCCAACTGAGAGTAATGGGATAAAAGTCTTCCATTAAGTGGCTGAAAGGGTCCCGAATTTGGGCAGTGTCTCAGCCAGAAGCCACAAGGATAGCTGCTGTGAAAAATCTGTTGCTCGATGCAAGACACTACAGATCGTGAGGTAGTAGGGCCACAATGCATATGTAGATGGTGCAAACCTAAAGTTATCCTAGGGCAGATAAACCTGAAAGTTCTCCATAGACAAGCAGTGAAAAATGGATAACTACTTTGCGGCTGACACCTGCTTGACCACACCACATCTACCATGTTCTGTCTGGCCTTAATTATACTTTATTATAGCATGTTGCAGCAAAGATATTAAGGCTAAGGGATAAAAACACAGAATCAACTTACAGTAAGAGGAATCTTGCAGCTGTAATTGCTTTTACCTATTGATTCAAAATCTCTTTTATGTGCAAGTTATTCATGTTCAGTCACTCAACTAATAATCTAAAACGTCTCTGAGATGTTTAATTGCAATAATCTCATGAAGAAAAATCCTTAAACACTGACATTGGCAGACTTGACCTGAGGGAGGGGTTGCTACCTTGCTGTCAGGCATTAATTTCAGCCACATTTACAAGAGTAATATTCCCACCCGCACCCCCATGCCCACCCCGCCCTCCAAGTCAGAAGTTTGTTGATTGTATCCCTAAACCTGTTCATTGTAATTTTGGATCAATCTTTTTGAGTCTCCATAGTCAATATTGTATTTATATTAAAGTAACCTACTGTAAATACAATTAAGCCAAGCAAGGGTAAACTGAAAAACTGAAGCATGAAATTGTACAGGGTAAAGTATCATATGTATCCCCTCAATCAAAGCCTGGATTATTGAGCTCCCTAAAGAGGCTGCCACATGGGGATTTCCCATCCACAGCTGGATAAATTGTAGAGGAAAAACAACTAGAAATAGTCAATTAGGACCGGTTCCATGATTCTGTTACACAATCAGCTATGTACAGTTGAATGTATATAAAATAAACTTTGAAGATAATAACTGTTTCAGTTGTGTGAAGAAGACTACTAATTTTTCAGTACTGTAAACAGGTTTTGTTAGTCTCGTGTCTAGCTGTGTGTCATTAGATTGCTTCATACAAGGGTATTTGTATTGTCATCTCTTAAAATGTCATATGTTTAATATATTAAATCTGTTTAATAATGTAAGACTTAACAAATAGTAAAATTGAGTCTGTATGTTTTCCAGATTTCCCACTGATTGACTAATATACTCAAAGGGAAGACTGGGCAGCAGCTATCTGTGACCAAGGCTGCGATTTTGCTCACCTCAGCGGGTCCGGGGCGGGCGACGTCGGTGGTGGGTCCTGACCCTGCTGTTGGCTCCATCCCATTCTGTGAAATGAATTAACTTGATTGGGCTTGTTAAGCCTGCCCAGCGCAATTGCCGGCCAATTAGAGGAAGCGGGTCTGGTGACATCATTTCATGACGCGTCATCAGCCGGTTTCCTTAAAGGGACCATGGCCTACTTTATTTTGACAGTTGTGCTGTCAGTGTTCTACAGCATTGAGGTGCTGCAAACACTGACAAGCACTGCTCAGAGGTGCAGGGCTGCTTATGGAGGGAGTCACAGCACACAGTGAGGTCCTCTTCCCTTCGCATGGGTGGAAGAGACCTCCCCAGGAGATCAACACAGCCTGGTTGCACATTGCACCAGAGGGCACAAGCAGGGATGTGGTCAGGAGGACCTGGGTGCAGTGTTTCAATGGTCTCAGTAGATCACGAAACATTAGTACAAAGCCACACTCAACCTCATCCTGCTGTGCCTCTCATCACATCCCCATCACTCTGCCTTCCCTACCCTACTCCTGCACACCCTTACTCACACCAACCTACCTTGCACCTCTACCCATCCCTCTCTATCTACATTATCACATCCCCATCTCATTAGCCACCCCTCACACTCACCCTCATGCTCATGCAATCATACCAACTAACAACACACAAAGATAGCCACTTGTTTTATGCAATGTACATGTGAAGTTTCTGTTAATGTGGTGTCAAACATTGAAACCTTTATTTTCAACACTTTGCATTCTTGGACAGATTTGTGTGCACCTTTGGAAGTGGCTTAGTGAGTTGCAGTGAATGGTGAGACATAACGGTATCCCCGCAATGGTGACGAGTGTGAAAGGAATGGCTTGGACATTGTAGGAATACTTTATGGTGTTGGTCTGGGGTGGTGCCAACCTGGCGCATCATGTGGCAGCGTCAAGAGAAGTAAATCTGGCCATGGTGAGGCCATCCCTGGCCTCTCGGGTAGCAATGTGGTCGGGTGCTGATGCCCTCTGTCCTGTGCAGCATCAGTTGATTGCGGAGAAGGTTGGTGTTGTTGTTGGTGCTGCTGGTGTGCCTGGTGCTGCTGGTGTTGGGGCTGATTGTGGTGGGATTCTGAGGACCAAGGTAAGAAAGTATAAAGAGCACCCATGCTGATGGAATAGATGGCAGGTGAAGTAGAGGTGACAGAAGCAATCTGCCAATGGTGAGACAGGTAATGAGGTCAGACTGGATGGAGAGTTGTGTAAAGACTTGCAGCATGGTGAATCTGTTGTGGACATGCAGTGAGGAAGAGTTTGTGGTTGAGGGAAGAAATCTCTGTAAGGTGGGAGAATTTACTGTACATTTGAAGCTGTCAACTCAGCAGCTGATTCAATGGCCACTGAACTCCCGCCTCAGCTTGGCAGATGTGGTCCATGACCAGCGTGGACCCTGTGGGTGAGCTGTCAAATGCAGAAGGTGAGTTGAAATTCATTCTTAAGTGGCTCTAAACAAGCCACTAATTACCTGAATTGGGTCCCCCGCATTGAACCCGCTGCTGCGTGCCGGGTCTGCTCAGCACTGACAGACCCGACATCGGGGAAAGGCGGTGGGTTCACAGTGGGGTCCCAACCCACTGGGGGAAAAAACACTTTCCCACCTGACCCACCACCGATCGTGCCCGCTAACCCCCTGGAAAATCCAACCCTAATATCCAGTAGAGTTTATAAAAAACATTTTTGAATTGATTTTATTTCCCACTATTCAGCAAAATACAGCACTCAGTTGGGATAATGTGGGCTATGAACTACATAATATAATACTGGAATTGGAATGTTAAACTCATTCATACTCGTACTTTATTTTTCTGTTCTTTCGGATATAGGTTTATGTAAAACTGGGCTGTTTAATGAAAAGCATAAGGTAATGATCTCAGGATATCCTGGCAACACAACACTTTTACATGGCAGAAAAGAATGAGAACTGCATCCCTGATGACCCAGCAACACATAGATAGGTAGATGGATAGAGAGAGAAGTAGTTAAGAGTGAAAGAGGAGCATAGAGAAACAGCAATGCCGAGGGATTAAGAGTATAAAAGTATATTTTTGTTTTTAACACAGAAAGTACCTACTTGCCCAACCTACATAGGGTAGGTAGTCATTAAATAACAGGGGTGGGCACCCATGACAATAATGGTACTACTGGACTGGCCACCTTGCGAAACCAGTGGGATTTTGGAGTGGCTTATGTTGGTCTGACTGCAGTGTCCGTTGAAGTCCTGGTTGCTCTGTGGTTAATGTGCTGATTTCTAAATGGTAATTGATCTCACTTAGATTAATTGCCAGTTGGATACAGCAATGTGGGGCTCACTTATGGCAATTGCCACTGGCCATTTCCTGGGCAGAATTAATGGGATTTCTAGGCGAGCATGGCATCCTGCCAGTCCCACTTTTAGAAATAGTGTAATGACAGAAGGGTGCAGGCAGAGGAAGTACCCCCCTCCCCCCTCTCCCCCTCCCACCCTGTTGGAATTTCTCTATGGATCCAAGATGGGTCTATAGTTCCCTGGGTCGTCTTTCCATCCCTTCTGATAAAGGCACCACAGATGCCTCTCTCTAATCCCTTGAACTAATTCCCATTTTTAGCAATTCCCTCAAAATATCCATCCAGATGTGACTGATTTTGTTTGCAATCCTCAGATTAACTTATAAACATTGTAAGTACTGGCACAAAGAAGTACATTTGCTATTCTTTGGTCATGTGTTATTCCATTTTCCATGCCCTTCCCCCAAGTATCTCTTAGGGGTCCCAATTTTTCTTTTGTCATATGTTTTTCCTGAATATATATTATACAAACATTACACATTTAAAAAAATATATATTTTGCATTGTTAAACTCATCATCTATTTTGACTCTCCTAATTAATTTCTTTACTTCTTTTACATTTTCCTATACCTGTCCCTATCTTTAATCATGCCTTTAGTTTTATACTTAATGTCAGAACTATTCTTGCCTATTGTTCCCTGTATTATACTCTTGTTTCTCACATTGGTTTCCTACCTCCTCCGCTGCACTTTGTATCTGATGTAGTGCATTTGTTCCACAGTTCCCCAATTATGTCTGAATATATTTCCATTTCCTATCTGTTCCTACCCCATCTATATACCAATCCATCATTTTTAGTTCCTTCCTTATACCTTTGAAGTCTATCTTCCTGAGGTTTTAAAGTTTATTCTACTCCATTTTCATTGTAAGCCTTATTTTAAACTCCATCAGATGGTGGTCTTAGTTCTATGACTGTGTCTGTAACTGCTATTCCTTAGCCATTAGGTAATAGCAAGGCTGGTATTGTTTATCACCCTTGTCATTTCCATGACCATTTGAGTCATGTAATCCATTCAATCCATGAATTCAGTCCATTCAGAGAGTCCCACAACCAGAGTAGCCCAGAAACTTGAACCTAGTGCTGTCTGATTAGATCAAACCATCCAATGCTTGGTTTTTCTTGGTGGCTGGAATCAATATATTGTAAGAGACTCTGGCATTTGGTTTGTCTCATATATATCAGCTGTACAGCTGTATAAAATGCATCATATTTTAAGGTAAATATTTAGAGATCCTACTGTAATATGGTGGATTATGGGTGTCCCTATCAATGAAAATGAATTGTGATATCACAAGAAAATGAAAGCAGAAAATATATTAGATAGCTAATTACTAATTCTACAAAGTCAGAGCATTGGACTAGATGACATACGCACTTTAAAAGAGCAGAGTTTATACATTTTTATGAAGTTAGTTGATGAAAGGAAGGAGAGAGTTTGTCTGTATAACTCAAATGTATCAACTTTGACCAATAAACAAAGTTGATATAATTTATGGAGATCTACATGAGCTGAACAATTATGCACTTTCAACCAAAGAGTGTGTGAAAATAGAAGACAAATTAACATGTGAAGTAACCAAGTACCTATGGAATATCTTTATTGCAATGATTAAAACTGTTAATATTCATATTAATTACTATGGCAAAATGTAATATTTCCTTCATGTTGTATTGTATCTTTTTGTTCTGCCTTTTCATTATGGTACGTTATAGGAATAATGTTGGGTTTGCTTAAAGAAAAACCCATCCTGGGAATTGCACGTTTCATTTTGCCAGTGTATCTACTTCCCGACACAAACCAGCTAGGATGAGGGCAGTTGGTATTTATATATCACTCTCCCATGGCATGCATGAGAAGTCAGATCATATGCTGTTTGATAAGGGCAGATGTATCAAATGATACAATGGAGAATGTGTCATTGTAGACCAATATATAAAAAATGAGCAATTTCAAACTGGAATAAAATAGTGTAGGAATAGGCATATTCCTAACAAATAACGGAGCTTGACTCGGAAGAACAACAAACAGGATTTTAATGTTGAATTAGATGAAATACAGCAAACAACGTAGAACGATGCAGGAGAGTCGTGGAACAGGTCTTTCCCCAGTGGGGACGCCACAAGGACTGACTCGGCAGTCCCGTGGATTGCGTGATGACATCATCGCATTTTCCCGCGCTTGGGCAGTCACGTGAATGGCACGATGACGTCATCGCGTTCTCCCGGCACTGCAGCCGGCCGTTGCGGCCGAAGTCGCGGGAGCGGGAGGCCGAGCTGAGCCGGCGATTGCCGCAGGAGCGGGAGGCCGAGCTAGGGCGGCGATTGTCGTGGAAGCGGGAGGCCGAGCTGGGCCGGCTCGCGTTTAGGTGAGTCACGTGATGTGCGACGTGACATCATCGCGTTAGCCCGCATTTGGGTGAGTCACGTGATGCACGACATGACATCATTGCGTTAGGTCGCGTTCTTAAAGGGGCAACGCCCTGTACATGCAAACTGTATATAAACATAGTTAAAGTTAAAGGGAATTATGTATAATGAGTAAGGGACACTCGGTGGTACCGCTACATGCGCCCCCCCCAGAATTCGCTTTAATGAATGACAAAAGGTGAGGTAGTCTGACGAGCCTGTCTGAACAACTCCTGCAGTCTCGAGACGGAGACTGTTGGGTGGCTGGTGGTCAGGCGGATGATCGTAACTGGTGTGCCGCAACGATGATGGGTGGTCGGTGGTCTCGGCGGTTGTGCTGTCTGGACTTGGCGGGCGAGGTCGAAAGGTGCTGGTCATGAGCGGATCCCTGCGTGCGTCATGGCGAATAATACGTATCCAGCCGCGCGAAGGACCGCGGCGTCATGGCGGATAAAATGTATTCAGCCATGCGAAGGACCGTGGAGATGCATGACCTCTGCAGCCCGTGGTTCGAAGCGGGCGCCGGGGCGAAACAGCAGGCCACATCATAGTGACGGGCAGGTTGGGCAGACACGGACCATGGCTCTGTTGTTGGAAAAAGTCCCCAGTCTGACGAAATCTGCAAGAACGCCGAACGGGCGATCTAGGAGGACTTGGCGGGCGAGGTCGGTGAACTCGCCGACAGGTGAGCAAACTCTTCTGCAGTCTGGAACGCACGGAACGGTGCATGCCGTAGTGCTATGATGGTAACACAAAAGAGAGTGAACCGTTGCTGTGTTGATCAGTGATCGGTGATGACAGCAACTTTCGCGTGGCCGATCGCGGTCGCAGGATGCCCGTTGGACCCGTCATCGATGTTTGCAGTGTCAGTAGAGGTTCGTGCTTGTTGAGGGGAACACTGTAGAGAGGGCGGCAATGCTTCGAGTTGTTGTTGATTTAGGGGGAAAACTGCCGGGAGGGCAGCAACGCTTCGCTTTCGCGCCGAAAAGCGTGGTAGAAAACACAACCAGCAGGCTGACGGGCTGGTGTGTCGTCGGCGGGGAATGAGTCTTCATGTTTCACGAGGGATGGGTCCTCGTGGTTTGCGAGGGATGGGTCCTCGTGGTTCGCGAGGGATGGGTCCTCGTGGTCCGTGAGGAGCGAGTCCTCATGGTCCGTGAGGGATGGGTCCTCGTGGTTCGCGAGGAGTGCGTCCTTGTGGTTTGCGAAGGATGGGTCCTCGTGGTTCACGAGGGATGGGTCCTCGAGGTTCGCGAGGGATGGGTCCTCGTGGTCCGTGAGGAGCGAGTCCTCATGGTTCGTGAGGGATGGGTCCTCGTGGTTCGCGAGGAGTGCGTCCTCGTGGTTCGTGAGGGATGGGTCCTCGTGGTTCGCGAGGAGTGAGTCCTCGTGGCATCTCTGTGGGGGCGCGCTCCGATCTTGTGGGCCTGAAAACCTGCGGAACCCGCGCGTGGAGGGATGTATACTTGCTGTTGCATTGGGAGATGTCGTGGAGGCGGACGATCCGTAAGGCGGTAGAGCTGACGAATACGGAGACCTCGTTGGTCTGCGCCGCTTCGATGTTCTTGGCGAACGGGGCTTCTACCTGAAGAAAGCACGAGGGCGGTTGCTGCTCCCTGAATTGCGGTAGCGACCGCAAAACGGCTGATGCTTCCATGGCGTGCTTCTTTTGTGAAAATCGTTCACAAAAATTGGGGTCCGGCTGCGTTACGTTCGTGAGAAACAGGATCGCCTCCAGGCTGCGCTTCCATTGCGAATACGTTCGTAAAGGCGGGGTCGCCATCTGTCATTGGTCAGCAATTGTAGGAATTGGTGTTCGTCGGTGGTTGCTTGTCGGATGTTGTTCGCCGTGCTCTTCCTCTGTGAAATCGTTCACAGAGATGGGGTTCAGGCTGTGCGCTGCTTCCGTGAAAAATGTTCACGGAAAACGGGGTCATCAATTGTAGGTTTCGATGAATTCCCGTCCTCACGTCGTTGGGTCACCAATGTAGGAATAGGCGTATTCCTAACAAATAACGGAGCTTGACTCGGAGGAACAACAAACAGGATTTTAATGCTGAATTAGATGAAATACAGCAAACAACGTAGAACTGTGGTATCTTGAGGTGGCCATAGATGGAGACAGACACAGGTTAACTCCTTAACATGGTTTAATCAACACTTGCACAGAAAAGCTTCTGCCATGAGGCAGCAAAAACAAAGAGTACAACCAGTACAGATCAGACTTAACTCAGGAGAGCAATTGCCACAGCACCACCTGGTGGATCAGGTTACTCATAACCTCCCAGGTTACTACACTCCTCCCCCCTTAAGATTGCCGTATGCAATACTTAAACAATAACCCTTACTAGGTACTACGTTTTAATTAACCAGTATGCTCTAACCATGGTTAGCCCCTGACTAATTTAACAGGTTTGTATAAGTCTTTCTGGTTGCTTGCGAATCCTTTGTCAACGTCTTAATCCCACTTGTGGTGGATTCTCAGATTCACTCGTACTTGAGATTGGAGTAGTCTCTGATGTTGGTTTTACTCTGTCCCGCTGTGGCCTGGCAGTACCAGTGTCCACTGGCACCTTATAAGCCGTGCTGGGTCCTGGAACAGCCTCCTCTACTGCCCTTTGTTCCATCTGAGGCAGTTCCCCCTGCTGCTGGCTGAAAAGCTGATCCACATGCCGACAAACCCCTCGACCATCCCCTAGTAATGGAGTACGACACAGGTCCTGTAATGTCCTGGATTAGTCCTGGTATCCATTTAGGTCCATAACCGAAGTTCCGGGCGTACACAGAGTCCCCTATGGCGAAATGGCGAGCTTTAGTATGTTTGTCATGGTACGCTTTTTGGTTTGTTTGTTTTGTCTCAACCTTGCTTTTGAGATCTGGGTGTATCAGGTCTAACGTGCACCGCAACTTTCTCCCCATCATCAACTCAGCCGGAGAAAGCCCCGTGGTAGCTTGGGGTGTTATACAATAACTAAACAAGGCTCT
Source organism: Somniosus microcephalus (assembly GCF_052327205.1). NCBI lineage: Eukaryota > Metazoa > Chordata > Chondrichthyes > Squaliformes > Somniosidae > Somniosus > Somniosus microcephalus. The sequence goes on from NC_141000.1 coordinate 82,886,456, forward strand.
ATTGAGCTTGGTCTCCAGGGTGTCACCTGAGCTCTTCCTCATGAGCTCCTTAAAAGTCTGCACGGCTCGCTCGGCTAACCCATTTGAGGCTGGGTGATATGGAGCCGAGGTGACATGTGTGATTCCATTCCTTACCATGAATTCTTTGCTCCCTTCACTAACAAAACACCGTGCATTGTCGGATACAATCATTTCTGGAATACCATGCATGCTGAAGCTGTTCCTGAGACAATTCAGTGTGGCATCAGTCGTTGCAGAGCTCACTGGATAAACATCGATCCACTTTGAGTGAGCGTCAACCAGCACCAAAAACATTTTGCCCATAAAAGGTCCCACATAGTCTATGTGAATTCTCCTCCAGGGTTTGCTGGGCCACTCCCAGGGATGGAGTGGTGCCCCGGCAGGTGCTTTCCTCTGTTCCTGACATATAGTGCATGACTTTACCTTTGACTCAATTTCAGCATCCAAGTTAGGCCACCACAGGTAGCTCCTAGCCAGTCCTTTCATTCTAGTCATTCCTGGGTGTGATTGATGCAACTGTTTCATCAAAGTAGAGCGTCCCCGCTCTGGGACTATGATGCGTGCTCCCCATAGCACACATCCATCTTGGACACTGAGCTTGTGCTGTCTCTGTACAGCGCGAACTCCGGTCCCTCACGGTGATCTGGCCAGCCTTTCAACACATACTCACGGACCCTTGACAGAACGGGGTCCTTGGCTGTCCAGCCCTGGATTTGCAAAGGACTGCAGGTTTGCAAAGACAAAGTGCCACAATTGTGGAAAAATAGGGCACTTAAAGAAAGTCTGTAAAAGGGCAGTGAGTGAGAGAAGCAGTGCTAAAGGGGCAAAGCATGCTAAAGGGGGGAGGGAGAAGTACACAAAGCGGGCAAATTACATACAAGAGGAAGAGTCTAGTGTGTCTAGTGAGGAGGTTTTCACTATATACAGTATAGACACTTCAAGGCCCAACGTACCCCCTCTCACTCAGTATTTGATAGTGAACGGAGGTCAAGTAAAGTTTGAGATTGACACCGGATGTAGTGTAACCATAATGTCGCAGACTGAGTATGCCAAGCTATGGGGGGAAGCAAAAGTACCAGAGCTAGGTACATGCCCCATTAGTCTCAAAGCCTACACAGGACAGAAGGTTGACATTTTGGGGGCGGCCGAAGTACAAGTGGAACACAAAGGAGTCACCAAAGAGCTTATGGTGGTAGTGGTAGCAGGGTCAGGGCCAAACCTGTTAGGGCGAGGGTGGATCAGTGAGTTGAGTGTGGACTGGCAGGCAATGAATAAAATGGAGGACAGTACAGAGGCACTGCAAGAAGTGCTGATGAAGCATGAGTTAGTGTTCAAGGACGAACTGGGCACCTTAAGGGGAGCCACAGCCAAGATTCATGTAGCCAGTGATGCCACGCCTCATTTCTTTAAACCAAGGTCGGTACCTTTTGCAATGAAAACCAAGGTTGAGGCGGAACTAGATCGCCTGCTAAAGGACAAAGTAATAGAACCAGTGAAATTTTCAGATTGGGCGGCACCAATAGTACCGGTATTGAAGCCCGATGGTAACGTAAGGGTGTGTGGTGACTATAAGTTAACAGTGAACAGAGTATCATCACTGGAACAGTACCCCATTCCGAGAATGGAGGACAGGTTAACATCGCTCGCTGGGGGAGAAAGATTCAGCAAACTGGACATGAGTCATGCGTATCAGCAGATATTGCTAGATGAAGAATCAAAAAAGTTTGTCACGGTGAACACGCACAAGGGGCTGTTCACGTATGTCAGGTTACCATTTGGTGTCAGTTCTAGCCCAGCAATATTCCAACGGACTATGGAGGGCATTCTGCAGGGCATTCCAAAGGTGGCCGTGTACGTAGATGATATTCTGCTAACAGGAAGTGATGATCAGGATCACTTAAAAACACTGGACAAAGTGCTACAGCAGCTGGAAGAGGCGGGGCTATGCCTGAAATGGAGTAAGTGTAGTTTCATGGAGAAGGAAGTTACATTCCTGGGACATCGGGTGGATGCCACAGGCCTCCATCCATTACCAGGGAAAGTGCGGGCAGTGCAGGATGCACCGGCACCCACCTCAGTGACTGAACTGAAAGCCTATCTAGGGCTCCTGAATTATTATAACCGGTTTCTTCCAAACTTATCGATGCTGCTGGCACCCCTGCACAAACTGCTGAGAAAGGAGGAGCCATGGCGTTGGGGGCCAGAGCAAGCGAAAGTGTTTCAGCAGTCAATGGAGCTACTTCAGTCCAGCAGGGTGTTAGTGCATTACGACGAGAAGAAGGAGCTGATAATGTCCTGCGACGCATCACCCTACGGAGTGGGGGCAGTGTTGGCCCACCACATGCCAAATGGAGTGGAAAGGCCCATCGGGTTTGTTTCACGCACGCTCACAGCTGCGGAAAAGAACTATTCACAGCTTGATAAAGAGGGGTTGGCCATTATATTTGGAGTAAAGAAATTCCATAAGTACATATATGGGAGGAAGTTTGTAATCAGTACTGACCACAAGCCTCTTATTAGCTTACTGAATGAGATGAAAGCGGTGCCTCAAATGGCATCACAGAGAATAATGAGATGGGCAGTAATACTAAGAGCCTATGAATATGTGATCACGTACAGAGCCGGCAAGGAAAACGGGAACGCGGATGCTCTCAGCCGCCTGCCCCTCTCAAAATCTCCTCGCAGTACTTCCCCTGAGGAGTACGTCCTGATGCTGGATCAGGAGATCAGTCCCCTGATGACTTCAGCGCAAATCCAAAACTGCAGTCCTGTGCGAGCTTCCGAAGCTCCTCCACATACTCAGTAATGCTTTCTTCCAGCCTCCTAATCCTCGAATTGAATTTCCATCTCTGTACTATTTCACTAGGTTTCGGATTGAAATGATTGTTTAGTAGACTCACCAACTCGTCAAAAGATTTTTCTCCTGGCCACTCCGGGCTCAGCAGATTCCTCATCCGTGTATAGGTTTGCGCTCCCACACAACTCAGTAAAATGGCCCTTTTCTTTTCAGCACTGTCCACCTCGTTTGCCATAAAGAAATGGCCCAGTATTTCACAATACTCCTCCCAAGACTGCGACTTGCTGTCAAAAGGTGCCACGGAGCCTACCGTTCCTGCCATCCTTCAGCCAAAAAATCAAACTCCGTTTTGACTCCCGCGGCCTAGCCTCGTGCTTTTCCGACTAGTTTGCTAACCAACCCGAGCACCTCCTCCGAATAGTCCAAAACTCTTCTGTCCTTTATTCTCGTCGCCATATGTGGTATCTTGAGGTGGCCATAGATGGAGACAGACACAGGTTAACTCCTTAACATGGTTTAATCAACACTTGCACATAAAAGCTTCTGCCATGAGGCAGCAAAAACAAAGAGTACAACCAGTACAGATCAGACTTAACTCAGGAGAGCAATTGCCACAGCACCACCTGGTGGATCAGGTTACTCATAACCTCCCAGGTTACTACAAGAACGATGCAGGAGAGTCGTGGAACAGGTCTTTCCCCAGTGGGGACGCCACGAGGACTGACTCGGCAGTCCCGCGGATTGTGTGATGATGTCATCGCATTTTCCCGCGCTTGGGCAGTCACGTGAATGGCGCGATGACGTCATCGCGTTCTCCCGGCACTGCAGTCAGCCATTGCGGCCGAAGTCGCGGGAGCGGGAGGATGAGCTGAGCCGGCGATTGCCGCAGGAGCGGGAGGCTGAGCTAGGCCGGCGATTGTCGCGGAAGTGGGAGGCCGAGCTGGGCCGGCTCGCGTTTAGGTGAGTCACGTGATGCGCGACGTGACATCATCGCCTTAGCCTGCGTTTGGGTGTGTCACGTGATGCGCGACGTGACGTCATTGCGTTAGGTCGCGTTCTTAAAGGGGCAATGCCCCGTACATGCAAACTGTATATAAACATAGTTAAAGTTAAAGGGAATTATGTATAATGAGTAAGGGACACTCGGTGGTACTGCTACAATAGCATATTTTCAAGTTTTCATATATGTAGAAGTTTCAAAAATAGTAAATCAGAGTAAAATAAATAAATTATGTAGGGTTTTGACATAATAAATGGGGGGGAAAAAACTGTCTCCACAGGTCAGTTAGTTGGTAACTAGAAGGCATGAATTTAATGTAATAACCAAAGAATAAAGGGAGAGGTTAGGAGAAATATTATTATGCAGAGGGTAATTAGGACATGGAATGCCCTACTTGAAACATTGGTGAAATCAGAATCCATAATGGCTACTGTATAAATATTTGATAAAGAAAAAAATTATAAAGTGTATAGGGAAAGGACAGTAGAATTCAGAAATCCAACACAGGCACAATGGGCCAAATGTCCTAATGCTGTAAAATTCTATGATTCTAATTCTATCCCTTGTCTGTAGAAATACAGATAGAGTTAGAGCATCACTTGTATTCATTGATGCAAAACACCAGTACAATTTCCCAACAATCACCAGGGTCAATTTTGGCTATGATCTATGCCATCCAATATAAAAAGTACAGTTCTTTGGGTACGATTATTTGGGTGTTGAATGTACACAGTGTGCTACCTGACGTAATAAAGACTCACTACGCACTTGGTTGTACATAAAGCAAGGCTTTAATCGACTTGTAACAAAACATGGAGGTCTTGTTAGTAGTCACTAGCTTCCTGTTTCCAGATTGTCTCTGGCCAAGGTGGGCCCACGCCCGAGTAGTTATACTCCTCGGATGGCGCCCTCAGCTGGCCATTCAGTAGTACTTCCTGAGTTACTTCTTGTAGAAGTTGCGATTTATGACACTACCCACTTACTTTAAATGGTTCCCTTTATAAATTTCTAGAATTAAATTCCTGATTATATTAGCTGGTAGGATCTACTTGAATCATTCCAATAGTTATAGAAGTAAGAATGAATTTACTTCTGTAGATCCTAGCTAAAGTCAGTGGATTCTCTTACACGAAACCTACCATACTCTTGTCACAATGTTATGCATCCCTGTGAGTAAATTCTTTAAGTTTATTTAATGGTAGATTTCCCCTTCAGCAACGTGTTTAATTAAAAAAATGTTTTGTGGTGAATCTCCCGGCCTCCATCTTTGATATTACCAAACTGACTCTTCGCTAGTGGTGTCATTACCTGTAAATTTATGTCAATGGAAAATGCCAGGCTTGCAGGGCACAGTCTATTTTACTGTTTATTTTCAGAAGTTTTTGATAGGCATTCCTTTTAATTATTTGAACAAAGCTGTGGAGGGTGCTGGTGAGGCAGGTTGACGAACAGAGTGCCACTCTTTCTTATACAAACATAACTTCTGCCATTTATCTATGTAATATGTGGTGTGAGGGGTTGGAATTTTAGCACTGCTTAAGGCCTAGTGTCTCGCTTCAGGTCAGAATTTCTTTTCACTGCTAAATGTCCCTCGTCAAGACATCTGGTTTCCAGAATCATATGCCTAATGGAGGCCAACCTTTGACCTTGGTAAAGCACACTTACGTTTCATGAACCTGCAGTCAAAAATTGCAGAATTTGTGTGCAACTTGGAGTGGAAGTTATGAAACAGATGCAAATCTAATGGAGTTTGTAAATGCCATGTTTACTAAATAATGGATTGACCTTATTTGCAAAACCAAAGGAGAAGTATGCTGGATTCACTTTGTAATTTGAGGCCATTCAAAAAGCATATTATAATGAAGATATTATTAAAGAGGTGCTTCATGTGATGGTTCTCTATGGGAGGCATCATTTGCCATTCCAGAGATCAACCCAGTGTCAGAAATGGCATCAGTTGGCCTTCTGGAGAGTGGGGGAGGAGTTACTATGCTGAATGTCAAACTTGTGCAACAGATGTAAAGAGGGGGCAGGAATTTAAACCTATTTAAACATTATACACATAAAAAACATTGAAGAACAGTTGAAAAGTAGTAGGTACAAGCTAACGTACAAGGTGAGAAGAGACCATCAAACCCAGCCTATATGTTATTTATTAATAACATTTTCAGGGGCTGATGGCTAAGGCTTTGAATCTGATAGTCCTCACTCTCTCTCCTGCAGCCCTTCCACATGTGCTGCCAGCCCCTCGCTTGATGCTTGCCCCAAGTTAAAATCAGGGGAGTTCAGTTCATACAGTCGCTCTTTCCATTCCAGTTAATGCTGGCACGTGGCCTCCTCAATCTCCAACAATCCATGCTGGAATTCTCCTTCCTTCCCCTCCCAAATCATAGCACTCAGCTTCTGCCCCCTTTCCTCTCCCTTTTATTGCCTCTTTGTCTCTCCGCTTCATTCCCATCCATTTTTTTTGCCTCAACACTTGTTGTGGCAAAGCATTCCATACCTCAAAATAGCAACAGAAAATGTAGGAAACACTCAGCAAGTCAGGCAGCATCGAGGAGAGAGAAACAGAGTCAACGGGCTGGATTTTCTCAATGGGGAGCTTTTGGAGGCGGGACTCCCACTTGTCAGGTTTTAGTCCTGCCTCCATCGATTTGTGGCCAACCCACTCTATTTTCCCTTGATTGACCTTGTTAAGCCCGCCCAGCGGGCTCAGCAGGCCAATTAAGGGAAAGCCGGTTACAGGTGATGTCAGCGAGTGACGTTTCATCTGTCAAGAGCTTTTGACAGATGAAATGTCAGTGTTTGACGGCTCTGTGAATCTGTCAAACACTGACAATCTGTCCTCTAAGTTGAGCCCTTCCACTCAGACTCAGTTAGAGAGCTCTCCAGACCAGAAAGCAGAGGCTGCAGCTTTTGACAGTTCAGCGGCCATTCTGCTTTCTGTGCCGGTGAGCTGAGGGACTCCCGAGAACTGAAGGGAGGAAGCCTGCAGGAAGAAGTAAAGGTAAGTAAAACTTATTAAAACACCTTACACTCACCTCACACACTCACCTCTCCACACTTGCACTCATCACTCACCTGCACACCAGACATCTCGACCCCTCCGACCCCCGGAAACCGACGGCCCGCCTCGTTGACCCTGGCGAGGTTCAGAGCCATCGGGAAGCCCACACTTCAGGGCTGAAAATAGGGATTCTCCAAAAAACTGCCTGTTAACTACCTGTTAACAGGCAGTTAATTGGCACTAATCCCCTTCCCGCCTCGAGGATACGGGACCCGGTGCGGGTCGGGTACCCGCCTCCTGGGAAGATGGCACTGAGGCGGGTTGGGGGCGCGTCCTTACCCGCCTCCCCAGGGCTGGCAAAATCGCCCCCAACGTTTCGGGTCGAGGACCCTTCATCAGTTCGTTCTGACGAAGGGTCCTCAACCCGAAACGTTGACTCTGTTTCTCTCTCCTCTAAGCTGCCTGACCTGCTGAGTGTTTCCAACATTTTCTGTTTTTATTTCAGATTTTCAGCATCTGCAATATTTTGCTGCTCCATACCCCAATATACCTCAGTGTAGAAACAATTTCTCCCAACCTCTCCCTTCACTGTCCAGTGATGATTTTAAACTTATGCTTTTTGTCACTGACTCCCAAACCACAGGAAATAGTCTTTTCCTATTCACACGATCAAAACTTTTTAAAAATTTAAAAATCTCTGTTAAATACCTTAGCCTTCTCTGCTCCAGTGGAAATAGTCCATCCATGGCATCATCCTGGTGAATCTACACTCAGGCCCTTTATGGTTTAATGCATTTCTATAATGGAGTGCCCAAAACTGCACACTGTACACTAACTGTGGCTGAACCAATGTTTTGTATAAATATTTACTAATTTTATTTTGAAATATGGATTTTAAGACTTTGCCCACAAGTGACATTAGATTAACTGGTCTATAGTTACCTGGTTGATTCTTCTCTCCCTTTGTGAACAAGGGAGAGAAGAAGCTACATTGGCTACTTGCCAGTCCATTGAAACAGATTTAAGAATTGAAAAATTGTGGCAATTAGTGCTAGGTGTGGTGTTGATCTTTGTATTGTGTTTAAAAATATGGAGAAGCAGCCAAAGGGGTAGAGGAGAGAGACCAAGGAGTGATTTGGAAATGAGTGCAATGTCTCTACCACAGCAGTTAGCACGGGGGAAGTGGAGGTACAAGTCTGGCAGGAGTTGTGGTCAGCCAGGAGGCTGAAGAGTGGTGCACATCTGTATAGGAGTTAGAGAGTGCTTGGAGGTTGGAAAGACTGGGGAGATCAGGGAGTTATCCAGGGTCGGTACAAAGGTTGAAGTGTGGTTAGGATCAGTGCAGTGGTCGCAGAGCAATCCAGCATCTGTGCGGAGGCTGCAGAGTGGTCTGAAGTTTATGTGGGGCATTGGAGAGTAATCTGGGGTCAGGGTAGAGGCTGAAGAGTAATCCAGGGTCTGCATGGAGGCTGGAGATTAATCCAGTGTCTGCGAGGAGGTTGTGTGGAGGTTGAAGGCTAGTCCAGTGATTTGTGCAATGGTTGGAGAGACCGTGGTTACTGGGCAACCCAGAGTAGCAGCAGTAGGAGACAGAGGGAACATAAGAACATAAGAATTAGGAGCAGGAGTAAGCCCTACGGCCCTTTGAGCCTGCTCCGCCATTCAATAAGATCAGGGCTGATCTTCGAATTCAACTCCACATCCCCACCCAATCCCCATATCCGTTGATTCCCCTTGAGTCCAAAAATCTATCTATCTCAGTCTTGAATATACTCAATGACTCAGCATCCACAGCCCTCGGGAAAGGCTGTTCAGTTTGTAGTCTTCTGTTAGTTTTGGATTGGAGCTGTAACTTGGGGTATTTACCACTCTACTTTACTTCTCCACCCCAACCATGACATTCACCTTGTCTGATTCATAGCCAATTGTACTCCGACAATACAATGGGCATTTCTATTGGGTATTCTACCAGTTAGCCCAGCGGGAGTAAAGGCATAACAGGGGGTGTAGAGGACATATCTCAGGAAATAGTTTCCTAGTAATGTCTGATGAGCTCTGTTCAAAGAAGTTACTGTTCACCAGGGAGGCCACAATGAATCTGTGCACATCCTGCAAGAAAACCTCCAAACTACCTCTAGGACTGGCACTGCTCTACCCATGGTGGTGAAAGTGACTATTACATTAAACCTCAATGCCACTGGCTCCTTTCAGAATTCTATGGGTGATATCTGTCATATGGTCAGATTATGGTGCACTGCTGCATCCAGAAGGTAATTGAGGGATTATCTGCAACAAACAATGAATACATCACTTGCTCAAAGGAAGCACAACAGCAACAGGGAAGAGCCCTACCCTTTTACAGAGTGGCAGGAATCCTTCAAGTTCAAGGTCTTATTGATGCCACCCATATGGCCTTACAGGTATCTCCCACCAATGCCACTGCCTTCGTGAACAGGAAGAATTACCACTCCATCAACATCTACATTGTCTGCAGCCACTATCATTTGATCATGTAGGTAGTTGCCAAGTACCCTGGTAGCAGCCAAGATTCTTTCATCCTCCATCAGTCAACAGTACCTTCCCTCCTGCATACTCCAGCATAAAGGGCTGAGACCCTTGAAGGAAACCCAGCACCAATTTCCATTACAATTGTTTCAAATTTACTGATGTGTCAAATTTGCTTCTTAAATGGTCAACTATTTTTGCCCTGTGCTTTCTGTTAGTGACATTGTATGCTGAGTACTACCTAACCTAGTGCCCCTTTTGGTGGGAGAGGAAGATTAGGTGGTTGTCTGCTACCTTTCCCTGGGATTACCATCATCAGCAGAAGTCCCTACAACTACAAGCACCACTTGCTCCTGTGGCTGCCTGAGCCTGTTTGCCTTCTAGCACAAGTTGAGCCCTTTGAGTGGGGCAGCTGAAAGGACAGGGCTAGTACATCATCCTCAGAGACATGTGCCTCATCTCCATCTCCTCCTACCATGCCCCTACTGCTGAGCACTTCCTCAGCATATTTAGCCATCTGCACCGGGATAGACGACAGAGCTGCTTTGAGATTGCGGAAACCCTGTGTTGAGGTTTTGTCCAGACGATACCCTAGCACCATTAATTTCCATGGGGTTTATTCCAATCTCCTGTTTCAGGAGGGTCTCGTGGGAAGGAAGTGGGAGTCCAGGGTAGAGAAGGCCACGACTTTCCTTGTGGGGTCTGGAGGAGCATTCAGGTCTCAAAACCTGAAGAAGTTGACTTGAGGCAAAGTACCTTTGACATGGTGGGTCGCCAAGGAACACAGGGTGAAATGCATAGTGAGGAGCAGTAAGTATAGGTGTTAGCAGAGGAGCAATCTGAAGTAGGCCAGAGCGCCAGCTCTAGACTGCCTTTAAATGCTGAGTTACTAGTTTGGTGCCATTCAAGACCTGCCTATAAAATATTTCTTTCCAAGAACCACCAATTCACTGATTCCTTTATAAGAGTGCAAAACACCCTACACTGTTTGATGACTGGGAGGGGGTGCAAGGGGGGGGGTGAATTTCTGCAGAAGTTCTCCTGCTCTGCCATAACTTTGGTAGAAGAGTCACAGAAACCCTGGAGAAATGGCGTAAGTGCTGTTTGCGCTGCTTTTCCGGGATTTCCACGGATCTTCCATCAGAACTACTGTGGATGAACGGGGAACCCCTCCAGAGATTCTGACTCATGATATGGCAGACTGCATGAGTGAAATACTACTTTTTTATAGGAAGAGAAAGATGGAAGAATAGGCACTAACCTGCAGATTCAGGTTCCCCACAAACGCACCCCCCTCCAATGGCAGCAACAGAATGGCGGCCCACCATGTCAAGGGTACTTTGCCTCAAGTCAACTTCTTCAGGTTTTGAGACCTGAATGCTCCTCCAGACCCCACAAGGAAAGTCGTGGCCTTCTCTGCCCTGGACTCCCACTTCCTTCCTTCCCACGAGACCCTCCTGAAACTCCCTTCTCCACACCTACCTTCATGTTGGCAGGTGGCCCTTGGCCATCTAATTTTCCGGAGGCCGGCAGCCACTTCCTGCCCACGGAGTTAATGAGGCCCAGGGGTTAAAAAAGCCTGGGTCGCACATTTTCTGCAGAGTGCATTTCGCACTCGCTCTGCCCCTTCCTCCCAAAACCCATCCCGAGTTAAAATCGACCTCTATGTTCTTGAAAGAACTGCACAAGAAATATGCGAGTTGCATTTGTTTAAGTTTCGCATTATAAAATGGCCCTCGGCTATCACCTTGTGCAAGAGGAAAAGGGTTACCTTGGGGCCAAAACAATTTTCTGAATACGAGTGCAGTTGAAATTTTCATGTACAAGTGTAATGAGTAACTACAGTGATTAAAGTGCAGATGTGATTCAGGAATGTAGCCCCTGAATAGTTCCGTCATCCTGTCATGTGCCTTTTATAGCATTCTGGAAAATTAAGCTTAAAATCCCAATACCATGTACAAAGTTGAAATTTTGACTTCTGATGGGATTTCTGACATTCACCTTCCCCTTCCCTTTCCCATTCAGCATCTGAAATCTGACAACAGTCATTAGTAATTTCACTCAGCACTTGCCCTATCGAATTCAGCTGTTTAGGCTAATTACTCGACATCTCCAAACTGCTCTCCTCACAGCTCAGCTTTCACTTAATGATTAGTTTCTTGAGTATATCAGTCAACAGCGAGCGGACATGGAAACCGCAGAGCAGGAGGCAGACTATAGGTCAGGCTCTCTGACTGGGACCAAATTCAAAATAAAACCAAAACAATACTGTATGCTGACTGCATGCTTGTCAACTTTTATAATTCTGAAAATCTGTGGGTAGTCATGCTATGCTGAGACATTGCTTAATGCAGCATGTGATGTTTATTCTGTCAGTGTTTGCGCCATCACTGTCATTTGCTTTGCTCGCTTCTTAAATGTGTAATTGAACAGACCGTTTTGTGCTAACTGATCGAGAGAATTTGTTCTTAATTGGTAACTAAATTTTTGTGGGCTTGCAAAGATTGCACACATGATACACTAGGGCTAGGCAGTAGAAGCTATTGAAAGATAATTTACTGGCTGTGCAGAGCAGGGATGCAATGAATAGGTGTTCTTATGCATTGAGCCATGGAGAAGTTAGTTGTGGGTTTGCAGCCACAAACGCCCACAGGGCAAGCGGCTAACCACCGCTATACTTTTGAGGAAATAGCAAGTGATCACCAAGTTGTTTCCCACAGTGAGGGAGGCAAACTCAAAGTTAGATTCAGCCAAAGCCTCTCTTCTGCATCTCATAGCATCCAGCGTAATAACAAAGATTGGAAGGAAGTCATTCTCTCAACCAATGAATGGTATAAGGAACACAAAATAATAAACTAAATTACAGATGGGAGGAGGAACAGTAATTGCTTTGATCAGAATCTCCCAGTCACTCTTGATACTTTCCAGTGCAGTGGTATGTAATCCAGTAATGATCCAATACTGCAGTTTTTCAAGTGACTGTACAAATGTCATTCCAACAAATTTTGCACTGCTCATTTTCCAGTACTTCACCACTTGAATTAAGATCTAATATAAAGTGAAACTTCAGAGTCTGTGCCTGAGAATACGCTTTTTAATTCCCGTTTGTAGAGAAGAGTTTACCCGGCGGTGATACCACTGTGTCTAAAGAATACTAACATGACCAATGGGGATGATATTTTTCCTCTTTTATTTACCATTTATTTACACCAGAACAATGATTCCCATTCTAGTATTAGCATTGTTCATATCAAAACCGATCCTTGTACTGGCATATATATCCATATTCTAGAATAAATGCTGTTCTCAGGAGAGCAAAGGTTTAGAGCCTAGAATAACGTCACCAACATTACAGTTCCCATTGTGTGTTCGCATCGGAATGATGTCCTGATTCCAGAGTAAATATTGAAATAATGATTGTAATTATAAAATAAAAGTTTTTCACGACATTCCCAGAACCTGTTCTAATTTCATTATTCCAATTCAGTCCCAATTCTATAATAGATTATATCATCAGAATAATCTCACTGAATGATCATTTTGGAGCAGGCTTTTCCTGGTAGTCCTATAAAACAAGTCTACTTGAAAACTCTTGCGCAATGATACTGTCTATTTAGCTACACCGAATCCTGCACTAAAATTGTTTTTGCACTGAAACCCTCAACACTGCTCATTACATGATCAATGAAGCCCAGTCATTTGACTTTGAGTTTCAGGAAAAGAGAAATGAAACCAGCACCGTGTGTTTCTAAGAACTGAATTAATTGGATTTCAGATCCCCAAAAGTTCATTGTACTCTCTGCTCATTTTTGGGTCAGTCTTATCAAACCAACATAAAACATCTAATGATCTGTATGTGCTAGCCTGTTGGGGACTAATTGTTCAAAATAAAAAATTTTATTGAAGAGCCAAAGTGAAAAGCGAAGGTCACAAAAATTTTTGAAAAGTGCAAAGAGATAAGATAAATCAGAAAACAGTGGTTAGGTGACACCAGATTTGGATTGTAAAAGGCTGAAGATTGTAGGAGGAAGGAAAGACTGAGGGTGGTAAAGAGTTCAATTTCAATATCCAGGGAAAGAATAAGTTCAAGTAGAACAATGCAGTAAGCATATATTTCAATATGGTGAGGATGTAGGGAAGGAGAATGTGTAGGACAGAATAGTTTCAATGTAAAATTAGATTCTATACAGATTACTTTTTCATTAATTCCATGGTTGGAATTTAAATGGTTACAATTATAGGATTACAGGGAACTACAAAATATTTTAAGACTCAGTGGCACATGTTGAATACATCTCAATGCACGGTGAAAATATTTTATATGTAAGAATGCTAATAATGTCTAAAATAAGTTAAAAGACCAACTAATGAAAGATTGAGTCAAGGTAAAATAGTTACATAAATTAAAACAGAAAATAAGTACAAAAAAATAGTAAGTAGTTTCAAACTCAATATAGCTCTATGAAGACCAGGGCCAGAATTTTTACGTTTGGATTTGACGGGTGCAGGGGGCCCAGTAGAACTCCATAGCGCGCGGGCGACGTCACAGATAGGTACCCCACCCAGAAGTCAGCTTGATTGACAGGCTGGCTTCCAGTCGGGCGGAGAACGCTGGAGGAGAGGTCACAACCGCAAGCCCCAACCCCAGTGGCGGGGGGTCCGATCCCACAGCTTGCATGGGGGGGCTGGGATGAAGCACTCCTGCTCCTCCCAGCCCACAAGGATTGCTCCCCAAGGCTGTCCTCGTCTCACTGCAGTTGCCGGAAATCCTGAGGCCTGGGAACCTCAGCCAGCCACAGTTAAACCTGCACAGCAAGTTAAATCCGAGACTCCTAGCCTCATTATAATGGGCGGGTTGGAAGCGGGTTGGGGTCGGGATTCAGGTTTTTTAACATTTTAACCTCCCACCCGACACAAACCCGCCCGTTTATTGGGGCTAAAATCCCCCCCCCCCCCAGGAAACTACCATAACCACAACATGTGGAAATCACACTGTTATGTCTGTCAGACACATCTCAGTGAGAAGGATATTCATTCATGTGAAGGATGTACATCATTCATATCACCGTTAGAAAATGCTTCCCAGTTAGCAGCAAGAGCAGTAACGACAACAACAACTTGTATTTATATAGTGCACTTATCGTAAAACATCCCAAGGAGCTTCACAAGAACGTTATAAAACAAAATTTGACAAACCGTCTGATTTCAAATTCTGGTTCCTCTGTTGGGAGTATACTGTTCTTCTGGTTTCAGCATATACCGGACCCAGAGGCTGCAAAGTGCTGCAGCTCAAGAGGCAGTCCTATCCAGACTTGAATTGGTTTACATTTGTAGGGAACCCTAGTGCCCCATTCTAGAAAATGCTAAATTGGGCTTAGTTTATTATCATCTGTGACACTGAAGTACATTGTGCTGTTAGTACTGATGCTTGATTTTGGGTGCAACAGGCACCTAACATCCCAAGCACCAATTTATTTTATTGTCCTTTCACTTACCCAATTTCCCTTTCAGCAGCCCCTCTATGGAGGAAGCAGCACGACTATATATACACCCATATTTTCCTTTTATTTCAGTGAATTCCATGCCAGTTCTGTATCAGACACCTGCTGTAACTAAAGTATCATTTTTACACCTAGGTACAGCTCAGGCACATTCATCTGTCCTGACGCTGGTACAGATTAATAACACGTTCCAAGCTCAAATTTTGCCACATCATGGTAATTGTTCCCAGTAAATTTCTACTTTAAAGGGAAGTGCATTTTAATTTTGTTGCATACTGGTGTTTGCTGGAATTAAGCAGATGCTGTTCTGTGCCATCTCTAACATGAGATCAACTCTTAACCACGGAGGTGAAATACTGTAGTTGTCATTAGTCTAATTTACAGACGGCATAAACAGGTGGAGAAGGGCACCGCGGACCATCACTCACGTTCAAAGAGAAATCAGGTTATTTCAAAACAAATACTTGTGGTAGAGGAAACAATCAATATAGGGTGGATGAAGTAATCTCTGCTTGCTGCTTTTGTTAGTCATGAATGAGTGTCTCAGGACAGGTATTGGAATGAGAGCTACCTAATGAGTATCATGTTTTCTGTCCCTGGTGCATTGAAGGCAGTTTGAGAAGTCAATACAAGCTGTATTGCTGGGGGAGGGTGAATGCAGATTTAGCAACAGGGGATAAGATCACAGTGTTAAGCACAAGTTCTATGATCTGCACACCCACACTTTGTCAGGATCAAGCACCGATTTTGAAACTGTTCTCACTTTAGGGCTTCCGAGGATGCTTTATGAGATTTATTTATTTTTATTTACCTTTTCCTGGCTCGCTTTTCGGTCTTGTATTGCCGGCTGCAGCTGCGATGCTTCTTCTTTCAGCAGAGAGGGCAAGAGAGGTCTTGCCAGTGGTTCTGCTCCCTCTTGGGAGGAAGTGCTCCGCTGCTCAGTGCTCCCTCGCCCTGGACAAGAATTGTTGAATTCCTGCCTGGAAAAGGCAAATGAATTGAACTGTCAGTCAAGACTGCGATTGAAACTGGCAACTCTCTGGACTGGGAGTCCCACATTATGTCTGCTGCCTAGGTAATGGTTTTCATTTTAAATCAGGCTGCTCCTCCCTTTTCGATCATGGAATACCGTCAAAGTACCAAATATTCCATTTAGTAAGATCAAACCACCGTAAATACTTTTTTCTATAATTTAGCAGTCTGCTGACGTTTGAAATTCTAAAGCAATTTTATTTCTTCTTTGTTTCTTTTCATTCATTACTTTCCTTTGAATGTTTTATATATTTTTCCTTCAGCTCATTTTCCGCTGGTTGGAGCAAGCAAAATATTTGGATCACTGAGGCCTACAGGCTGCAGTCTGGCTACACCACAGAAGTGAGTATTCCCCGTGGGTACGAGTTGTTGAGAAAAATTGTCAACAGCAGATGAAGCTAACATAGGTTACAGTGACTAATTACATGGTTTGAAAAGGATACAAAACTGCACTTAAAGGAGCTGTGTTGTTGAGACCTTGCACTTGTGCAAAATGAAGACACGGGTGCGGAATGAACATAGTTGCAGTGCTTTTGAGTTGTATCATTGAGTGGTAGAATGCAGTTCTTGTCAATGCTATCATTGGGATGTGCTAATGATCGGAGCATGTGTAACCCAGGATCCTTTCAGTAGACCTCTAAATTACCGATTCAAGGGCCGTGTTGGTAAAGGCCCAGATGATAGGTTGCCTGCCTCCCCATCTAACCAGGGAATGTTAAGTGGTGCAGAAGGATCCAAAATAGTGGGGGGGTGGGAGAATACCAAAGTAAGAAAGGGAAAATGAACAAATAAACATTATGAAACAGATGACATTATTAAACTGTCAATATTGATGCTGTTAAAAATATTAACTGTTTGTTCCTAGCGGAGGTGACAGCGTAAAATGGAGGTCCACTGTTTTCTGTTATAATAAAGGTATTTCTAAACTATTCCAAAGGTGCAGTTTTCAGACAAGATCTTTGGCGTGGCCATTAAGGTGAAGAACAGGAGATGACTATAGTACAGTGCATTCAGAATCCTAGAATCCCCGGGGGACTAATCATTTAAATGAATTTACATGTGCAAGGCACATTGATGTATTTCTCATGTTGATCTGTTTTGTATTGCACTTAAGCACAAATAAAACCAGACCCTGATATTTTTCTCGGTGCACTCGTTGCAATGAACCCATTAAAGCATTGTTTGTAAATAGATATACAGATTTGTTAAAACTAAAGAACAGTGGAAAGTATGAGAGAGAAACTTCGAACAGCAGTGCCTCTTAAATATTGTGTAGTTCTGTACACTGACCTTCCCACTGCATGACCTTTAGGCACAAGGAGACTCCTGAAGATATTCTGCAATAGGAAATGTCAATTCTTTAAAAACTACTGTGGACGTCTTAATTTGCCCTGAATAATTGAGCAGGATTGTTTTATTCAGATGTCAGGCAGTTATGAGAATTACAGGATCGCTGCCCACTTCATGGCTGCTCTACCACAGCTGGTCAGACCTGTCTGTCAACAAAACTATTACAGTCTGCTGCCCAGCCTGAGAAACACATGTCCTTGACCTGAAACTCACCACATAACGTCTTCTTTTCCATGATAAAACATAAGGCCTGCATCTGACATCGGAATGGAATGGCACTCAAATACTGACCGAACACTTAAGCTGTCCCCAGCAGCATGAAATAAATTATATCCATTAATAATTTACGCAGAATATCTTTTATTTCCTCGTAACCCACTGCTGGGAAAAACCAGTGTAATATGAGTCACGTAATACATACCACCACACACTTTCAGGTCCTGTATCACTGTTATCTGTGACATCCCATTTGCTCATGTTACCTCACCTGCACTGTGCACAGTGCCCTCTGCATAATTACGGTAAAAAAAATAAAACAATACTGTATAAATTATATTGTATATATAGGTAACAAAGAAACTGGTGATGAATTTAAGGCAGTAATTTGATCTCAGGCTTAAGCTGACATTCGTAAAACAGCCAGATGTCAGTCTTGTGGTTTATGATGTGATTAGACTGTTGAACTGAATTGCTGTTTTGTTACTCAATGCACTAGCTATTAACCTATGTTTATTGAACATATAATATTGTTATGTTCACAACCCGAACCCAGGTGTGGATCCCTCATTCAGTGAAAAACAGAAAGAGTTTCACATATGTTTGACATTATCAGCTAACCATGACTGCTGTACACTGATAGCATGTGAGCACTCGGAAGCAAATCAGAGTACAAGTATCTCATTCAAGTGGCTATTCGTAATATGTGAACCCACTACACGAACATCAAAAAGCGGATTCCTGTTCTTTCAGTTTTTGCTATTGGTGAAATTTCATGTGCAAAATAGATGCTACTTTGTCTATATAACATATTACTGTGCGTCAAAGTAATTAATTATGTGAAGCATTTTCAGCTATTTCTGAAGGATATGACTGACAAAAATAAAGCATTTTTAGCAATAATGTTTACAGAACCATACAGGGTTACTGCATAGAAGGAGGCCATTCAGCCAATTGTGCCTGTGTCATGGTATTGACTTATTTCTTTCTGACATGGTACATATATGGTTAAAAGCTAGGTACATTCATAGTAAATAGCCTAGTTTATTTTAATACACAATAAAAACAAAACAACCAGGAAATATACATTATGTCTGGCCAGATGTCCAAAGGAGTGGTGGACAAGCCATGCAATTCAAATACGGGTGTCTTTTGGGTTTTATTTGTATATATGCCTAATTGGCTTATTTGGAAACAGAAGAGGAGCAACAACTACAAGTTCCCTTAACAGCTGCTGAGGATATTTGTCTGGCCCATTCCAGGGTTACCATCAACTGCTTCAATAGCGAAGGGTAGGAATCTTCCTTCCACCTTTCCATATAATAATTCCATCCCACAATCAATACAAAGGGAATTCTCCCAGTCAAACCTGCAATCCCTTCCTGTTTCTAAACTTCAGTGTACATACTCATACTTGTTTTTCCTGTTTCTTCTACAGTAAAAAGTCACAAATGAAACAGTGATTGAGTTCCAAAAGTGACATTAAAATGTGGTGCTTTTGCAACTGTGTGCTCTTTATTGCCACAGACTTTCTCCCATATCCATCCTATTCTAGTGCTCCTTCAAAGTGAACTCCCCTGACAGGAGACAAGGAGAGGGGACTAAACTGTATCTCTGACACATGGTGCTGGAATTGAGGTGGCCTTCCACAACTTTCCAGAGGGGCAGAGCAAGGCCTGTGCAAGCAAAAAGTGCAGGCCCAGCACTGCCATGGTAATGAGATAGAGGGGACAATCCTGTTCCTCCGGCCTGAATTTATATTCTTGTTGTTGGAGGTGAGGGTGGAGGGGGCACCAGAGAGGGGTATAAGAAGACAATTCGTAGTGGAGAAAAGAAGCCAGGAATTATCTTTGCATTAAAGGATGATCCTGGAGTATTGAGCAGTTTTGGCTGAGGAGAACAGGATCCCAATAGTGCTTGATCTAGTCCATGCCAGATCTGCAATGAATGGCTAAACCAGTTATGCATCATATATGTTCAAGTCTGCACCCCATGGACTTAAGGGAGTGAAGGTGGGGTGTGTACCAGAGGGAATGACCAGGGTGAAACAGAGCATTCGTTTTAGTGGGGGAAAGAGTATCAAAGGCAGGGTGAGGGAGTGATAGAGCAGCAGTATTGTGGCAAATGTAAGCCAAAGGCTAGGCAGTTGGAAGTTTGAAAGTGCCGGTGCAATGACTTGGGGGAGACATTTTTTGAGGGGCGGACATAGAAGGAAGTGGGCTTGGAAGGGGGAAGGGTTGTGAGTGTTGAGGGATATGAAGAAGTTATCAGAAATAGCCTTGTCTGTGATTGAGACGATGGGAATAGAGAGGCCATGTGAAATGGAAAGGTCATGGATGTGACACCTCAAAGTATTCACACCTCAAGAGTGTGACACCTCAAAGAGTTCACATCTCACAGTGTGACACCTCAAAGAGTTCACATCTCAGTGTGACACCTCGAAGAATTCACAGAATAGTGTGATCCCTCAGAGAGTTCACACCTCACAGTGTGACACCTCAAGGAGTTCACACCTCACAATGTGACACCTCAAGGAGTTCATACCTCACAGTGTGACACCTCAAGGAGTTCACACCTCACAGTGTGACACCTCAAAGAACTCACAGAATAGTGTGATCCCTCAAAGAGTTCATACCTCACAGTGTGACACCTCAAGGAGTTCACACCTCAGTGTGATCCCTCAAATTCACACCTCACAGTGTGACACCTCAAGGGGTTCACACCTCACAATGTGACACCTCAAGGAGTTCATACCTCAGAGTGTGACACCTCAAAGAGTTCATACCTCACAGTGTGACACCTCAAAGAGTTCATACCTCACAGTGTGACACCTCAAAGAGTTCACACCTCAGTGTGATCCCTCAAATTCACATCTCACAGTGTGACACCTCAAGGAGTTCACTCCTCACAATGTGACACCTCAAGGAGTTCACACCTTACAGTGTGACACCTCAAGGAGTTCATACCTCACAGTGTGACACCTCAAAGAGTTCACACCTCACAGTGTGACACCTCAAGGAGTTCATACCTCACAGTGTGAAACTCAAAGGGCTGGATTTTGCTACGGGGGCGGGTTGGAGGTGGGAAACCCACATTCGGGCTTGTTGTCCCGCCTCCATGGAGATGTGGCCAACCCACTGGATTTTCCTCTGATTGACCTTGTTGAGCCCGCCCTGTGGGCTCAGCAGGCCAATTAAGGGCCACCCGGCAACAGGTGACGTCAGAGATTGACATTTCATCTGTCAAAAGCTTTTGGCAGATGAAATATCAGTGTTTAACAGCTGTTTGAAGCTGTCAAGCACTGAAAAACTGATAATTCAGCCTCAGTCCTTTCTCAGGATAACTTTAAAATCATTTTGCTGCAGAAACCAAGAAGCTGATTTTTTTTTAAAAATCGGAGCTTCTGTGGTTCTTGCAGCCGACTCCCGACACCGGAATGCAGGACTCCTGTAAAGGTAAGTAAAAGTAAGTTAAACTTATTTAAACACTTTAAACACTTGCAAAACACTTACCTTTGCACTCCTGCACCCCTCACTCACCTGAACACTGGGCATCTCGACCCCTCCAAGACCTCAGACCCACGTCCCGCCTCGAAAACTTCGTGGTTTGGAGCTGTCGGGAAGCCTACAAACCAGCAATAAAAATCGCGAATAGGCAAAAAACTACCTGTTAACTACCTGTTAACAGGCAGTTTAATTGCCTTTAATCCCTTCCCGCCTCTGGGAGTCGGGTTCCAGCACTTGTCGGCAACCCGACTCCTATGAAATTGACATGGAGGCGGGATGGGGCCGGGACCCCCGGATCTCCGATTTTTATCGCCCGCACGCCTCCAACCCGACTCCAGGGGCTTAGGAAAATCCAGCCCAAAGTGTTCACACCTCAAAGCCTTCACACATTAAAGTGTTATGAATCAAATATCTATAGTCCAAAAAGAATCATGATTAACTGGTCATGAAATTAAAAGCCCACTGGTCACAAAGTTAAAAGCCCATGGGATCCAGGGCAAAGTGTCAAGTTGGATTCAAAACTGGCTCGAAGACAGGAAGCAAAGGGTAATGGTTGATGGGTGTTTTTGTGACTGGAAGGTTGTTTCCAGTGGGGTCCCGCAGAGCTCAGTACTAGGTCCCTTGCTTTTTGTGGTATATATCAATGATCTTGACTTGAATATAGGGGGTATGATTAAGAAGTTTGGAGATGGTACTAAAATCGGTTGTGTGATTGATACTGAAGAAGGAAGTTGTAGACTGCAGTAAGATATCAATAAATTGGTCAGGGGGGGCAGAACAGTGGCAAATGGAATTCAATCTGGAGAAGTGTGAGGTAATGCATTTTGGGAGGGCTAACAAGGAAAGCGAATACACATTAAATGGTAGTGTAGAGGAACAAAGCAACCGTGGAGTGCATGTCCACAGATCCCTGAAGGTAGCAGGCCAAGTAAATAAGGTGGTTGAGAAGGCATACGGAATGCTTGCCTTTATTCGCCGTGGAATAGAATACAAGAGCAGGGGGGTTCTGCTTCAACTGTATAAAACACTAGTACGATAGCAAAATACTGCAGATGTTGGAAATCCGAAATAACAACAGAAAATGCTGGAAAAACTCAGCAAGTCAGGCAACATCCGTGGAGAGAAATTTGAGTTGACGTTTCGGGTTTGACCCTTCTTCAAAACTGGAGAGAAAAGGAACTAGATCGAAGGCAGGGCTGCGATCGGACAAAAGAATAAAAGAACCAAAAGAAGTAAAAGAGATTGGAAGCTAGACGAGATGGTAATAGGCTGTGATTAGGTGTAAAGTGTACTGGCAGGGCAAAAGATAGCTGCCAGGTGTGAGAGAGAAACAAAAGGAAAGGGGGGGGGGGGAAAGGAAAGGAGTGGAAAAATATAAGTGAAAATGAAATGGGGGCCGAGGTTATGATCTGAAATTGTTGAACTCGATATTGAGACCGGAAGGCTGCAGACTGCCTAATCGGAAGATGAGGTGCTGTTCCTCGAGTTTACGTTGAGCTTCCGTGGAACAGTACAAGAGGCCAAGGACGGTGAGGTCCGAGTGGGAATGGAGCGGTGAATTGAAATGACAGGCGACCGGAAGCTCGGGGTCACCCTTACGGACTGAGCGGAGGTGTTCTGCAAAGCGGTCACCCAATCTGCGTTTGGTCTCCCCAATGTAGAGGAGACCGCATCGTGAGCAGCGAATACAGTATACTAGATTGCGAGAAGTACAGGTAAATCGCTGTTTCACCTGGAAGGGGTGTTTGGGGCCCTGGACAGTGGGGAGGGGGGAGGTATAGGGGCAGGTGTTACATCTCCTCCGCTTGCACGGGAAGGTGCCAGGCGAAGGGGAAGGGCTGTTTGGGGTGATAGAGGAGTGGACTAGGGTGTCTCGGAGAGAGCGGTCCCTGCGGAATGCTGAAAGGGGAGGGGAGGGGAAGATACGTTTGGTGGTGGGATCACTTTGGAGGTAGCGGAAATGCCGGAGGATGATCCGTTGAATGTGGAGGCTGGTGGGGTGAAAGGTGAGGACAAGGGGCACCCTATCGTGGTTCCGGGAGGGAGGGGCAGGGGTGAGGGCAGAGGTGCGGGAGATAGAACTGACACGGTCGAGGGCAGTGTCAACCACGGTAGAGGGGAAGCAAGAGTACTGCGTGCAGTTCTGGCCACCACATTACAGGAAAGATGTGATTGCACTAGAGAGGGTACAGAGGAGATTTACAAGGATGTTGCCGGGAGTAGAGAATCTTAGCTATGAGGAAAGACTGGATAGGCTGGGTCTGTTTTCCTTGGAACAGAGTAGGCTGAGGAGAGATCTTATTGAGGTGTATAAAATTATGAGGGGCCTAGATAAAGTGGATAGAAAGGACCTATTTCCCTTAGCAGAGGGGTCAAAAACCAGGGGGCACAGATTTAAAGTAATTGGGGGAAGGTTTAGAGGGGATTTGAGGGGATGTTTCTTCACCCAGATGGTTGTGGGGGTCTGGAACTCACTGCCTGAAAGGGTGGTAGAGGCAGGAACCCTAACCACATTTAAAAAGTACTTGGATGTGTACTTGGGAAGCTCTAACCAGCAAGGCTATGGACCAAGAGCTGGGAAGTGGGATTAGGCTGGATAGTTCTTTGTCGGCCGGCGCGGACACGATGGGCCGAAATGGCCTCCTTCCGTGCTGTAACTTTCTATGATTCTATGATTCTAACTTAAATCCATGATCTGAAGGGCTTCACACCTCAGTGGGACACCTCAAAGAGCTCACACAACAAAAGTGTTATGAATCAAATATCTATAGGGCAAAAAATCATCATTATCTCAAATCCACAATCTGTGAACTATAATGATTAGCAAGTTAACTATGCTGATTGGCTCAATGCAAACCAGTCAAAAAAACAGTTCCATTCACTAGATGGGTAGGCAAGCTATGACTCAACATTTGGTAAGCACCACACTGATGCTAAGCAGACAGTGATATCAACACTGAAAAACAATGATATTACTTGCTGATAGTTAACAGATTATGATATTAATTGATAATGTCCCAGATTTTGCGGTGGAAATAATGGTGAGGCTATCAGCACGCACCGTTAATAAGGAGTAAATCAGACAGCAACTACCGGCGACCGCACATGCGCAGTTAAATGTGGAAATCAGGAAATTGCTGCTTGAGTTGCTCTGCTCCTCCAGATGCTGCACTGTACCACTATCTCGCTGATAGGCTCAGCCTTCAAATACATGGAATGACGTGAAGTTGCGGCACTTACCCTCTAGATACCCACTAAACACGCCAGTAAAAGTTAGAGCTTGTCCATTCAAGTGTAAGTGAATTTTAACCCGTGATAAGTCTTAATTACTGCCAAACAACCTCTCTGGCACTGAAAATTTACTTTTAAAAATGTGGAGTCTCATTCCTTCAGATTTTAATTATTGTTGGAGATTTAGAAAAATGTAAATAAAAAATATTTTCTTTACTTTTTCTTTGTCTTTTTATCTCTCTCTCTTAATCCCATCTTTCTTTACCACTCTTTATTTTGCCTTCTGTACGTGATTTGGTATTGAATTAAATATTATGGCTCAGAAATTCGGGTCGGAGGCGTCCCGCGGGTGCAAGCCTCCAACCTGCACTTACCTAGCGCGCCGGCCGTTGAGCTGTGGGCCCACATGGGATTCCAATCCTGGGCCTGCTCCAACTGCCGGCGCGCAGTGCTTGCGTATCCCAGGGGCGCAGTTAATTCGATGCATCCCCTGGGACCACGTGGGCCATGGAGAGCCAACGGTAGCAGGGAAATGCCCATTCATAAAATTGACAGGAAGAGCTGTCAAAACTATGAATACTATAAACCCCAAAACATCACTAAAACTTCAAATAAATCTTTTTTAAAAATCACATTTTTAAAATAACTATAAATTACATAAAATAACTATTTTAAACAATAATTTAAATTTTTGAAAAAATGAATTACATTTTCTAACGGGGCTAAAAATAAACTTACCTTTCTTTAAAGTATTTAAAAATAATAAACCTGTGGAAAAAATGTTTTAATTTTAATTAATTCACCACTTACCTTGTTAAAAGCAGGCCTTGCGCCTGCTTTTTAAAAGTGTAACTCCTGGAGACTTACCCTCCCGGGAAAACCTGCAAAAAAACGTAAGTTCCATGCGCACGCGCTGCCTCTCCGGCGTACGCGTTCGACCTCTAAACCCCTTCTTTCAGGGGAACGGAAGTGCCGGTTTCCTGCGCATGTGCAGTGCATGCACGAAACCGGCACTTCCGTTGGGCCTACGGGTGAGTACCCCATGCGTACTCACCCGTGGAGACATGAATTTCTGGGCCTATAACTTGCACTTCCCAATTCAGACTGCATGTCTCAGTAAGGACCCTTCAATCTGATTGGGTAAGGAGACACACAGTTGCTTGCCCTATTCAGACAGGTCCCAGATCCCCTGTAGAGGGCGTCGCGCTGATTTTCCTCTCAAATTACCGAACGTTGCAAGTGCAAAAGCTCACAGGAAGTCTGCGGGACAGTGTAACTGTAGTAAATAGCTAACGCGTTCATTCACCACTGACCGCAAAATCCAGGCCATTAAATACATTTTGAATTGAACAATATAATAAAAAGACTGTGAAACGTTGATGATAAACTGCCAGAGATAAACACTGATCATAGAGAATCATAGAGAACCATAGAGTTATACAGCACTGAAAGAGGCCCTTCGGCCCATCGTGTCCATGCTGGCCATCAAGTCCTGTCTATTCTAATCCCATTTTCCAGCACTTGGTCCATAGCCTTGTATGCTATGGTGTTTCAAGTGCTCATCTAAATGCTTCTTGAATGTTGTGAGGGTTCCTGCCTCTACCACCCTTTCAGGCAGTGAGTTCCAGATTCCAACCACCCTCTGGGTGAAAAAGTTTTTCCTTAAATCCCCTCTAAACCTCCTGCCCCTTACCTTGAAACTATGCCCCCTGGTTATTGACCCCTCTACTCAGGGGAATAGTTCCTTTCTATCTACCCTATCTATGCCCCTCATAATTTTGTACACCTCAATCAGGTCCCCCTTCAGTCTTCTCTGCTCTAAGGAAAACAACCCCAGCCTGTCCAGTCTCTCCTCATAGCTGAAGCGCTCCAGCCCAGGTAACATCCTGGTGAATCTCCTCTGCACCCTCTCCAATGCAATCACATCCTTCCTATAGTGTGGCGACCAGAACTGCACACAGTATTCCAGCTGTGGCCTAACTAGCGTTTTGTACAGCTCCATCATAACCTCCCTGCTCTTATATTCTATGCCTCGGCTAATTAAGGCAAGTATCCCATGTGCCTTTTTAACCACCTTATCTACCTGTCCTGCTGCCTTCAGGGATCTATGTACATGCACACCAAGGTCCCTCTGATCCTCTGTCCTTCCATAGGTCGATTATGAAACTAAATACTGATAATGCAGATTGTGATAGAAAATGGAGAAAGATCTTGCATATGGAGCCTTTCTCCTCCTCAGGACATACCAAAGTACCTTACAGCCAATGAATTACTTTTTAAATACAGTCACCATTTTTATGCAGGCAAATAGTAATAAGGAAATTGTGATGTTAAATGCTGATAAATAATTGTTAATATTAAATGCTGATAGTAAACTGATTATGTTAAATAGTAATAAGCAGATTGTGATATTAAACACTGATAACAAACAAACTGTGTTATTAAACACTAATGACAACTGATAACACAAAACTGACACAAAACACTGAAAATAAATGGACTGTGTTTGTTGTGGATTTGGGCTCTAGCTAGATGTTTCACTAGTGGGTGCACCTCTGGTGCTCTCTGCTGACCTTGTGCTATAATGCAAGGTAAACTCGTCAGAATAAATATGCAGTGTTCCTGGTGCGTGATGCAGGGCACATTTGCAACGCTACAGGGTCAGGAGGTGGATTATTAGCACCAGTGGCTTTTGAAGCAGCTCTTAAAGGGTTGCTGGCTACTTTTAAAGATATCCTGCCACTGAATGGAAAAAAATGCTAGAAGCAGACAAGCGAGGGGGTGGGGGGGTGAAGGAGAACTACACCTTTCTACTGCAGCAAGTCGTGCAGTGAAGGGTGGCTCTTTTTGGAAGTGAGGGCCATCCTACAGTAAAGAACAGCACCAGTGCAGCGTGGATGCAGGTGACAGAGCAAGTGAATGCTGTCACACGGGTGGCCCAAACCCAGGAGCAGGTGAAGAAGAAACTTGCTCTGTTACGCAAGGTTGTTGAAGTAAGTGTTCTTAATTGAACATTGTTGGCTTACAATGCGATGTAACTGCACTTCACTTTAAACTTAATGCACTGCAATCGGACAACTGTTTGTCTTTCAAAATACACAGGCACATTGCTCCAGGGAACTGTGCACTGTTGCCATATTTAATGTTTTGGCCCTGTGGCCCATTAAATGTGACAAGCAACAAGTTCATTTCAAGCACAAGGAACTGGAACGCTGCATGTTTGCACACTCACAGAAGGTGGCTCATGGCCTAGTGAGTTGGAGGAGACATACATTCCTCTTCCCAACTTATGTCCCTATTCGATTTCCTTGCAGGAGAAGGCTTCACATAACAAGAAGCAGCACATGCAGACATGTTGGGGAAGGGGAAGGGAGCTCACCATAGCTGTGACTCTTGTCTCTTTATGTGGAGTGGGACATGGGAGGTTCCGAGCGTGGAGGTAATAATAGGACTGGGGGGAAGAAGAGCTCAGAGGCGACCCCTAAGCCCATAGCTAGTATCCTTTCCTTTTAATTCCTTATCACCTTATTCACTCATTTATTCATTCCCTCACACAGGCAGACATTGCAGCACTGCCTTGCTAAGAGTGGAATTCAGAGGGAGGATTGTTGAATAGGCCCTCGGTCAGAAAAATATTCTCCCTGGAGCCAAGTTCCTTTTCAGCTCAGTGTTGAAGCATTTCAGTGGACTAGGCTTCTGTTGTCTCCCTGCCATCTATTGATAAAGTCAAATAAGTAATTACCCTGCTATTGTAAATACTAGTCCAAATAACTAAAAAATATTAATGAAACACTTCTCTTGAATTATTACTGTGAAATACCAAGCAGTAAATCTGATTGACTTCAAAGGGCTTTGGTAATTAACTGCGGAGGCCTGCCGGCACTGACTTTGCTTTGACCGTGAAAACCTTTTGACCATCACAGAGCAGGGCCAGAACAGCTATGGGACCTAAAACTTTCTCAAAACTCGAATGCAACAATGCTGCATAGGCAAAGAAATGGGTTTGGCGTAAAACCCAATAACAGGAAGGCTGAAACAACCATGACCTTCAGCTACCCAAATGTTCACTGATTTATCAAGATGGCATGTCCCAGGCTCAGCACTATCAGCAGGTGGCAGCTCACAGAGATTTCACAGCTGCTGCTGACTGCTGAACAGACAAACTCTCACTTTCACATTTTATCCCTGCTATAACCTCAGCGCAACCATCGAGCTGGCTTGACTCGGGCTATCCAATCCCACTACATGGAATTCAAGAAACGATAGCGTTACAACGACATATCCCCTTCAAGTTTTAGGAATTTATGTCCATTGGTGCTGGAGGCGATATTTTTGATTGTGTTTATGTGTTGGCGCCCTGGTGTGAAGGGTTTGCTATCAACTGCATATTAATCTTGTCAACATTTTCTGCTAGTAATTTACGGTCTCATCAGCTTTTGTTTTTTAAGAGCGAACTCCATGATACTTCAACTGGCACCAGTGGCCCTTGCTGTACTAAACCTTTGCACCCTGAATGGCCATCTGAAATTTCACACATTCAAATTATATTTAAACACTGCACGACAATTTTGAGACTGTGGAAGGCCTACAGTCATCTGAATTTTGAATTACAGCAAATTGACATTTCAAAGTTAACCCTGCCGCATGATTTGTCTGCTGTCCTAAAACGTCAGTCAAAAGTCAGTGATAAAGAAAGATTCAAATCAGGGCATAATAAAGTCATACTGACATATCAAAAATCACGGAAGAGATCTTGAACTATGTCTGACTTCAAGTTATTTCTCTGAGAAATGTAATGTAAGTACCCCATGTTTCTTTCATTAGAGGCACCGCCTTAATTAACAGTAGCCTTTTGTAGTACAAAGTCAGACCTGTCACTTATTCTTTTTTTTCTTTTGCACTGGTTTCATCCCAGTTATTAGTCTTTATATATCTATGCTTTTTCTATTTCTCCTCTTGTGCTCCTCATTTCTTCATTCAATATTTCCTTCAGATCCCTCTTCACCTCTTTATCCTCCATTATTTTCCTATATTTCTTTTTTCTCCATTCATAACCTTAAATGTTTCTAGTTTCAATCTGCACTTTTCCCTAGCATTCATCTTTTTCAAACCTTTCTGCCATTTTCTTGTTTGGTGCCTTTCTTAAGTGACTCAGTTGGTAACTCGCTTCCCCTGAGTCGGTAGGTTGTATCATTAATGCTGCAGAAATGCAGAACTGATGTGCTTTTCATTTCCAGTGTGTAGAAGGGAATTCAGAGAATAATGCTTAAAATACTTCAACAAAAAGCTAAAAATACGATAATAAATTATAGCACTAACTCGCAATTCAGAGCAGAAGAAAACCACAAATTTCAAATAGTGAGATTCTCCTACAATCTGTCCAAATTCCCAAAATATCTAAAATGCTATACAATAGAATATAGGTGGCATGGTGGGTTAGTATGCTGTCCTTTCACTTCTGGAACCCAGGTTTGAATCCAATCCAAACTGATTTGTTCCTCTCTCCGACACTACAATCTTTTCAATTATTTAAGAGTCTAATCCTCCCACATCAAAGCTCTCATTGTTTCAGCTTGTCATAGGTAATGCTGCTGAAAGCTCAAACTCCACGCTCATATTCATTATGGATATTGTTATATTGTGCTGTTAATATTGTGAATAATCATGGCCAAGGCCCATAGTGAAATGAGATTAATAGTTCCCAACTGGTTCAAGTCCAGAGAAGACAAAACAAAACAATCCATAATTCAGTGCAAGTTGGCAGTCTAAAATTACTTTAAAGCTCATGATGAGATGACTGACCTTCCCATCACTTCCATTGTCTTTGTTACATTTCCAAAAACTAGGAGCAGAAACATGGTAACATGGTGTGTTTTTGCCTGACATGTGCTTTCGACACTCCTCCTCCCCTCCTGCTTGGCTAAAAACAATGAGAAGCAGCTGCATGGAAACCTGTCATGTTTCAACACCTGCATTCAGAAATACTAAGAAGACAGCAAATCCAATCAGGCGTCAACTACCTCATGATAAATTTTAAAACAGCTTCAAAATAATTATTTTTAAAAAACAATTACACAAAACAGAGCATATTTCAGGCAAACACTTAAAGATAAGATTTTTTAAGTCATATTTTAAAGGCATATCATTTGAATGAGTTTAGCACCAAAATGTCAAATATAAGTGTCAGTAGTGCCAAATCCCAACAGCTGGTCCTGCCAATCTAGTGTGCAGGAACATTATCCTCAGATATACCCTGGATCAGAAAGAGTTGATGTCAACTTTGACATTATTCTATAATTTAATTATGAACTAATTACTTTATTCAAAGTTACCAACACGAATCATAGCCTTTCAAGCACAAATTTGAGAAGGAAAAGGATTAAAACACTTGAGACCAGTGCATCAAATTAAAGAAGGAAAATAAAGATAAGGGAGTCATTACATAGGATATACGGCACAGAAACAGGCCATTCGGCCCAACCAGTCCATGTCGGCTCCACTCGAGCCTCCTCTTGTCTTTCCTCATCTAACTCTATCAGCATAACCCTCTATTCCCTTCTCCCTCATATACTTGTCTAGCCTCCCCTTAAATGCATCTATACTTTTTGCTTCAACCACTCCCTGTGATGGCGAGTTCCAAATTTTCACCACTCTTTGGGTAAAGAAGTTTCTTCTGAATATTGATGGTCTCTAGTTATACTCTTCCCCACAAGTGGAAACATTCTCTCATAATTTTAAAGACTGCTATTAGGTCACCGCTCAGCCTTCTTTTTTCAAGAGAAAAGAAACCCAGCCTGTTCATCCTTTCCTGATATGTATACCCTCGCATTTCTGGTATCACCCTTGTAAATCTTCTCTGCACCCTCTCCAGTGCCTCTATATCCTTTTTATAATATGATGACCAGAACTGTACGCAGTACTCCAAGTGTGGTCTAACCAAGGTTCGATACAGGTTTAGCATAACTTCCCTACTTTTCAATTCGATACCTCTAGAAATAAACCCTAGTGCTTGGTTTGCTATTTTTATGGTCTTGCTAACCTGTGTTGCAACTTTTAGTTATTTGTGTATTTGTACTCCTAGATCCCTTTGTTCTTCTACTCCACCTAGACTCACGCCCTCCAAGTAATAAGCGACCTCCCTATTCTTCCTACCAAAATGTAATACCTCACATTTATCTATGTTGAACTTAATTTGCCAATTATATGCCCATTCTGCAAGTTTATTAATGTCCTCCTGTAATTTGTTGCAGTCCTCCTCATTATTGACTATCCCCCCAATTTGGTGTCATCTGCAAATTTAGAAATTGTGTTTTTCATTCCAAAGTCTAAATCGTTAATATAAATTGTGAATAATAGTGGTCCCAGCACTGATCCTTGTGGAACACCACTACCCACCTTCTGCCACTTCACCCTTTACTCCCACTCTCTGCTTTCTGTCTTGAAGCCAGCCAGCAATCCATTCTGCTACTTGTCCCCTGACTCCGCATTCTCTGACCTTGTTCATGTAGTTTGTCACAAATATCCAGTGAAAGTGAGAGTGGAGTAGATGTAGCACTGCATTCGAGCAATATTCTTTTACCTTCAGGATTTGGATTCAGATCCAGCCCAAATATATTACCCATCCCTGATAGCTCTTAAGATTCACAAACGGATGGAGTTAAGGTTATTCTTGCTCTCAACAATGCGTTTACAAGTTCACAGCATGAAATTGTTACTTATTCAACAATTGAGCTCAATACAGACAGCGTAAGAAATAAACATTTACACCAGGGTGGTAGAAGGGGCGTTGGTGTTTCGAAAAGTAAACTGTTTCTCCTCAGTACATAGACACAAAAGAAAAACTAGGAGAATCTTTTCAATTATATTTCACACTGAACAAGCAGAGAAATTATGTTTTCTCTCACAACAAAAATGTAGAAATTGGCAGATGAGTGGCACAGTAAACTTGCACACTGGATTTGAATCCAGTCCAGGGTGATGGAGCAAAGTCTCCCTTGTTTGCTGGTTGGAAGGATCCAATGTGAAATGAGTTTGAGTAGTTTCAGCCCAGTTCCTAATTGACATGAGCCCATGACACAAAACCACCACTAATTTGACATTAATGGGCACAAAATCGGCAATCGCACACAGAGAGACCAAGGTTGGCTGATGTGAATACTGGTGCAGTAGAGTGATTTTCTGAGGTTGGGGGTTAAGGTATATATATGGGGCAGATTAAGTGGGAACTTTGCTCTGCATGCAATTGCACCATACATGAACTGAAAAAATTGATCCTGACAATAGTTGCCTAAAATAGCAATGTGTTTAGTTTCCCATTGTTTGCATTCTTCTTTTGATCACCATGAAATTAAACAACTTTTTTGAAAAGATACAAATTGAGGAGAGCCTTGCCGATGAATGAGAAAATATGTCTGTGGCCTGACTGCAGACAGTAAATGTCCAAGCATATAGGTGCTTTGGTGATATGAGCACCTATCTGCCCAGTTAACTGCCTGGCAGGTGGGGAATGGATCAAGGATAAAGTGGCCAAAACTATACTGTAGATTTTGGTTGTGATAGGCAGGATATTAAAGAACAAGTAATTATCTGGGTCCATTGGAAATCATTAGAAATCATTTGATTCAGTCTACATCACCCATATTAACAGGAAAAAATGATTGTGTCTGTGAATATTACAGGATGAAATCTAATCTCAAATTTTAGGTGATATCATAAATCACAAATTCTGGCAATTTATAACTATTATCTATACTCCAAGATTAGATCAATTTAAGGCAGGCCTTGAATTCCATTGGAAATGTTTGTTGTTTAACAAACGCTTGTATTTACTTTTGAGCTTTCTATTACTTTTATTAACGTTTGTGCTGCTGACAACTAATAGCGTGTATTATGGTCTTATGGACAATGATATTCATACATGGGATACAAGTGCCTGGTTTAATTGGGAAAAAATAATTTTTAGTCAAGCACTGATTCCTGCATTTTCTGCATTCAGTATTTATTACCTTCATACTATTGTACTTTTGAACTGAAATGATAATCACGACTGGTTGGGAGAAAAGTCAGAATGTGTAGAACCCACATCCTGGTTTGTCCTTGTTCTCAGCTATGCATTTACATTTTTAAACATAACGGGGTATATATTTGCCTTGGGCAGTAGCGCGAGATGGGTGATAGTGAATCGGCAGCCCATTTTGCACTCGGCCCGATTTTCAAGTCACTGCAAAAGAAAATCGGACAGAGTATAAAAGGAGCTGCCGATTCGCTAGCGACTGTCTTGCGCTAATCCCCAAGATGGATTTATACCCCAACAGGTTTTCAACCTGCAACTAAACCATTGTCTCACAGGTTACAGAAGTAATTTTTAGTCTGTACTAAAATTCCCAGCCATTGGACCTTACAGTACATTCTTGGTCACTTGTTTAATCCTCAGTTCAACAGTTTGCCACTACAACTCTCCATCTCTCCATTGCCATCAAAATTCTCCTGCTATTCTTTTGATATTCTTTGATATTCGCGCATTATATCAAATACTAATTATCCCCGGCAAGGCCAACCTCTTCATTCACAAAATGCCTCTCCATTTACACAAACCCGCCCAGACTCCCACAACGCAGCACTTCACAGGGGCTGCATCCACATTTGTGCCGGAAGAGGATTTGTACTTCTTTGCTGAAAGACTATGTGAATTCTCCCAGCAACAAGTGATAGCCAAAACAGATTTGTTAAAGAGACAGAAAGATCTGTTTAGCGCAGGCTGGAGTTTATCACCAGCTAAACCTACACACCAATCTCGTTTAGACACCCAAGCCTTGTCAAATTGTTCAGTATATTTTTAAATCCATAATAAGTAAAAGAAGATGACAGTTATATGGCAGTGAATGCTTTCCATCTTTAATGAGGGTTCTTTGCGCTTGAAAATGAAGAGGAATCAAATCACCTGCACTTAATTGAACAAATCAAATTAATTTGGTGAAGACGGAACAAATCAGACAGTGGGACTAGAAAACAAAGCTACACGAGAAAATAATCAACAAACATAAAGACGTATAATGTTGGAAATACATAGCAGGTCTGTTAACATCTGAGGAGAGGTAGTGACCCTTCATTAGACCTGGAAAAGGAAGTCAAAATAGATTTAACAGCTTAGTTCCAAATACTGGCAGCCTTGTAGCTGTAGTAGGGGATCACGGCCCTTCCACTCCAGAAACGCAGACCATTAATCCTAGCTTTTGACTGATATTTAGGTTCATTAGGCCACACAGGGTAAGGGTGCTTAGCCTGGCTATAAAATGAAAGCCTGAACGGTGCCTCTGATCCGCTCTACAGATTAAAGGAGGAAACATGGTATCTGGGAGGACCTATTAAGGGGAAAAGAGTGATGTGCCTCAATTATTCCGAGACTCGAAGTTAGCAGAACAAAAGTAAGGCTTTTATTAACTCAGAACATAACACGTAAAATAGAGAGATGTCTACCTTCAGGAGGCTGAACCCGACTGAAGTTAGATTACAAAGGAGCCAGGTATGGGCGGAGCCCTGCACACAACCAGTTCCAGCACATTCCAATACATAATACATGAGGACTGGGGGAAGGGAAAAGACACAGAAAGCAGGCAGTTACAAGACACAGAAAACAGGCAGTGATGAATGGAATATATTTCATCACATTCACCCCTTCTATAGATTTAGTCTGTTCGGGGGTTTGATAGTCCTCTGCGACCGACGTGGCTGTTGTG
This sequence comes from Somniosus microcephalus, assembly GCF_052327205.1. Taxonomy (NCBI): domain Eukaryota; kingdom Metazoa; phylum Chordata; class Chondrichthyes; order Squaliformes; family Somniosidae; genus Somniosus; species Somniosus microcephalus. Next base: position 82,921,358 of record NC_141000.1, read on the forward strand.
GTGCCGCGGGTGTCGGCTGGGTGTCCCCGGTAGCCTCCTGGGTCTCTGCCGGGGTGCCGCCGGGGTTGTTGAAGGGGTAGTTGGTGGGGGTGCCGTTGGTCGATGTTCTTCCGGGGGTGATGAAAGAATAGTGGGTGGGTAAGGGTTGCTGTGATCGTCGTCGCTGCTATTGCCGTGGTTGTTGTCGATGCCGGCTGGGGCGACGTCTTTTATGGACACGGTGTCCTCCCTTCCGTCGGCGTGCCGGACATATGCGTATTGGGGGTTGGCGTGGAGTAGGTGTACTGGCTCCACGAGAGGGTCCGTCTTGTGGCCCCTCACATGCCTTCGCACGAGTACCGGACCTGGGGTGGAGAGCCATGACGGCATGGATACGCCTGAGGTGGATTTCCGAGGAAAGACAAACATTCGTTCATGAGGCGTGGCATTAGTGGCCGTACATAATAGCGACTGTATCGAATGGAGCACATCCGAGAGGACTTCCTGCCAGCGGGAGATAGGGAGGCCCTTGGTCCTTAGAGCTAGAGTGACTGCTTTCCACACTGTCCCGTTCTCTCGCTCCACCTGGCCGTTACCCCGGGGGTTGTAGCTGGTGGTACGGCTCGTGGCGATCCCCTTGGACAGCATGTACTGGCGTAGCTCTTCACTCATGAAGGACGCCCCCCTATCCGTGTGGATATAGCTCGGCATACCGAACAGGCAGAACAGGCTGTTGAGGCATTTAATGACCGTGGCGCTGGTCATGTCTGGGCAGGGGAAGGCGAATGGGAAACGGGAGTATTCGTCCACAATGTTCAGGAAGTAAACATTGCGGTCGACGGACGGGAGGGGGCCCTTGAAATCTAAGCTGAGCCGCTCGAAGGGCCGTGTAGCTTTGATTAAGTGGGCTCTATCTGGGCGGTAGAACCGAGGCTTGCACTCAGCGCAAGTGCGGCAGTTCCTGGTCAGAGACCGACCTTCCTCAATCGAGTAGGGTAAGTTACGGGACTTTATGAAGTGGAACAGCCACGTGACCCCTGGGTGGCAGAGGTCGTTGTGGAGGGTCTGTAGCCGATCCTCGGTGGCGCTGGCACACATCCCTCGTGAGAGGGCGTCAGGGGATTCGTTAAGGGCCCCTGGCCGGTAAATGATGTCGTATTCGAAAGTGGAGACCTCGATCCGCCACCTAAGAATCTTATCATTTTTAATCTTCCCCCTCTGTTTATTGTTGAACATAAACGCTACCGATCGCTGGTCGGTAAGTAGGGTGAAGCGTTTGCCAGCTAGGTAGTGGCGCCAGTGGCGCACTGCCTCCACGATGGCTTGGGCCTCCTTTTCCACGGAGGAGTGTCTGATCTCGGGGCCTTGGAGGGTCCTTGAGAAGAAAGCTACGGGCCGCCCCGCCTGGTTGAGGGTGGCCGCCAAGGCGAAGTCGGACGCATCACTTTCCACTTGAAATGGAGTGTTCTCATCCACTGCCTGTAGCGTGGCCCGCTCAATATCCTGCTTAATGCTTTTGAAGGCGGCGTGGGCCTCAGCAGAGAGCGGAAAAGAGGATGCTTTCAAGAGGGGGCGGGCTTTGTCGGAGTAGTTGGGGACCCATTGGGAATAGTAAGAAAATAACCCCAGGCACCTTTTCAGGGCTTTGGGAGTGTTGGGCAGGGGCAGCTCCCGTAGGGGGCGCAATCGGTCGGGGTCTGGTCCGATTTCCCCATTCTCCACCACGCTGCCCAGTATGCAGAGGCGCGTGGTGTTGAAAACGCACTTGTCCTCGTTATAGGTGAGGTTGAGTTTTTGTGCGGTTTTCAGGAACCTCTCGAGGTTCGAGTCGTGATCCTGCTGGTTGTGACCGCAGATGGTGATGTTGTCGAGGTAGGGGAAGGTTGCCTGCAAGTGGTGGTCATCGACCATGCGATCCATCTCCCTCTGAAAGACCGAGACCCCGTTCGTCACCCCAAAGGGGACTCTGAGGAATTGGTAGAGGCGTCCGTTCGCCTCGAAGGTGGTGTACGGGCGGTCCTCTGGTCTGATAGGGAGCTGGTGGTACGCTGACTTGAGGTCGATGGTGGAGAACACCCGGTATTGGGCGATTTGGTTCACCATTTCTGATATGCGGGGTAGCGGGTAGGCGTCTAGTAGGGTGTACCTGTTGATCGTTTGACTATAGTCGATCACCATCCGTTTCTTCTCGCTACCCCTTACCACTACCACTTGGGCGCGCCACGGGCTGTTGCTGTGTTCAATAATGCGCTCTTTCAGGAGCCTGTCTACCTCGGTCGCGATAAACCGCCTGTCCTCCCAGCTGTACCTCCTGCTTTTGGTCGCTATTGGCCAGCAGTTAGGGGTAAGGTTCGCGAATAGCGAAGGCGGCTTTACCTTCAGGGTAGCCAGACCGCACACTGTGAGGGGCGGCTGGGACCCACCGTACTTGAGCGTGATGCTTTGGTGGTTGCACTGGAAATCCAAACCCAAGATCACGCTCGCACATAGATTCTTCATGATTAATACTTTAAAATTATCATACACAGTTCCGTTAACGCACAATTGTACCGTGCAGTAACCCAGAATGGTCGATGTCTGGGTTTTATCGGCCATAGAGATGGTACCCTGAGCAGGGACCACCTTTAGGGAGAGTTGTTGTGCCAGTTCAGGGTGGATAAAACTCTCCGTGCTTCCACTGTCAATTAAGCATTTAACCCGGCACCCATTTACCTCGATGTCCACCATTGATTTGGATAGCGGATGCGGCCTGGTCTGGTCCACTGTGACCGATGCCACTGTAGGGCCCTGATCGAGACAAGATGGCGTCCACGCTGTCTGCTCATAAGATGGCGGACCCCACGAGGTCGGGCAAGATGGCGTCCAAGATGGCCGCTCCCACGGCGCACACGCGGCGGTGGCGGGTTTTCCGGCGGTTGGTTTTCCGGCGGGGTTCCCTCTGCACACCTTCCCGAAGTGCCCCTTCTTACCGCACTTAAAGCAGGTGGTGCCTTTCGCCGGGCACAGGTTTCTGGTGTGCTTTGGCTGCCCGCAGAAGTAGCAGTTGGGTCCTTGACGCGTCGCGGCTGTCGTAGGGCTTCTGGGGGGAGAGCTGGGCCCCGCCGGTGTCGGGCTGCCGGGCGGGGAAGGTGCCTTCCAAGATGGCGGCGCCCTCGGCGCACACGTGGCGGCGTGGGCGGCGCGGGCTGAAGAGTAGGCGTCCGAGTTTCTCTGGGCCATCTCCAGGGACCGCGCGGTGTCCGCAGCCTGTTTCAGGTCCAACTCCGTTTTTTCCAGCAGTCTTTGCCGGATGTGAGTGGAGCTGAGGCCTGTGATAAAGGCATCGCGAACAAGCTCGTTGGTGTACACTGCGGCTTTTACATCTCGGCACTTACAGTCCTTGCCAAGCTTTTTCAGGATGCTTAGGAACTCCTCCACCGATTCCCCAGGTCGCTGTGCGCGAGTAGCGAGTAGATGCCTAGCATACACCTCATTCGTAGGCTGCTGGTAATGCGCCTTTAAGGTGTTGCAGGCGGCCAGGTACGTATCGGCGTCTTGGATGAGGGGGTAAACCCAGTGGCTTACCCAATTCCGTAGCATTCCGAGTCTCATCTTCGCAGTGTCCGTAGCGTCTTTGACGGCTGCGGAATTGTCCAGGAAGAATTCCATACAGTCAAACCAGTGTCCGAAGCGTGCTGATGCGTCCGGAGCATGTTGATCCAAATCCAAACGTTCGGGTTTCAGGAGTTGATCCATAGTGTTGAAAATTGAGTTAATAAAATTGATGTGCCTCAATTATTCCGAGACTCGAAGTTAGCAGAACAAAAGTAAGGCTTTTATTAACTCAGAACATAACACGTAAAATAGAGAGATGTCTACCTTCAGGAGGCTGAACCCGACTGAAGTTAGATTACAAAGGAGCCAGGTATGGGCGGAGCCCTGCACACAACCAGTTCCAGCACATTCCAATACATAATACATGAGGACTGGGGGAAGGGAAAAGACACAGAAAGCAGGCAGTTACAAGACACAGAAAACAGGCAGTGATGAATGGAATATATTTCATCACAAAGAGAAATATATATACAAGATACATCTGGGGTTTCATTTCAAAGCAGGTGCAATGTCCCACAACCATTTGCAACACGCAAATACATTCAGATCAAGCTCATTTAATGGCAACCGTATCTCCAGCGCATGAAGTCACAGGGATTTGCAACATTTAGGATGTGATAAACCTCCCTATTTCAGAACCTCCTACTGCTGGGTTTTCAACCTATCTATTGCAACAATTGTGACCTGTTGTAAGGTATTATTGCGTATGAATGTAGCTGCTTCAGAGCAAATTGCCAACGTATGTAATCACAGCAATAGCCCAAGAGGACTCTCCAGTGGTGCAATAGTGTGTCTGAGGACTACAAAGTCACATCTGTAACTTGCCAGCATATATTCAGCATGAACGTAAGGGCTGAGCTCTCACTGTATCAATGTCATTAATGCCTTGAGTTGTTTACTTGTGGAATACCATCTCCTACAATGGGTGGTAGTTCAATAACAACAACAACAACTTGTATTTATATCGTGCCTTTTATGTAGTAAAACGTCTCAAGGTGCTTCACAGGAGCTTTCTAAAACAAAATTTGACACTGAGCCACATAAGGAGATATTAGAGCAGGTGACAAAAAGCTTGGTCAAAGAGGTAGGTTTTAAGGAGCGTCTTAAAAGAAGAAAGAGAGGTGGAGAGGTTTAGGGAGGGAATTCCAGAGCTTAGGGCCTTGGCAGCTGAAGGCATGGCTGCCAATGATGGAACAATTAAAATTGGGGATGCGCAAGAGGCCAGAATTAGAGGGGCGCAGATATCAACTGAACTATTCAAAAAGTAATTGGTTAAATTCCTGATTGAGCAGAGTGTAAAGGTTTATGGGATGGGGAGAAAAAAGATTGTTTGATTGAATCCTGAATTGGATAGGTAAATGAGAGAGGCTAGATTATTAGGAATATTATTCTCTTCTAATTTTACCATCAATAGCAGAGAATGATTTGCTAAGAAGAGGTTAGTGCCCTTTAGAATGACTTCTCAGTTTCACATACTGGTTACTGGTAACTACACAAAATATTTGACATATCTATCTATGTACAATAAAACTGATGTATAAATTGAGAATTAATTTGAGTCTTCCACATAACAAAAAGGCAACCTATATACCAGAGTCACATAGCACATTCTTCTTTTAACCACATCCTACCTCTGTGGCACAATGAAATTTTGCTGTAGCCAGACAAAACAAATAGATTTCTACAATGAATAGCACATTTTCCACAGGCCAGTAGAAGATTGCAGCCCACCATGTCTTCCATTGTCAAATTCAGTGGAGTTTAACTTATGACTGATTGATCCAAATAATCCTTTACTCCTTATAAAACTTGCAAGCCATGGGTAAATGTAAAACATTGTATTTTACTGAGCTATACAGACTAGGAAGCTCCCAACTGAATTCCTGATCTGTGCTGAGTTAGCTACTCCCAGCTGGAGCTTCACTGGGATGGTACAATTGGCTTTCGTATGTTCAAGCTAGAAAGGGGAAAAATCAGCCAGCTAACTAGCTAGTGATCCATGCTGGACTATTTTCATATGTGGACATCAAATCAGGATCAGGCTCAACAATGATGTCCCTCCCCCAAGACTAAATAGCCCACTGACACTTAGGGGAAGAAACTCAGCATCATTGTGCCCATGTTTTTGGCGGAAAATCAACATTGTGTGGGGAGGAGGGGGGCGCAATTTCGGGACCTGATCTCCAGCACCTGATCTTTCTGGAGGTGCGCTGGCTGCCTAGGTGTGCAGGGCACCCACCTGAAACAGACATTAGGTACAATGTATATGCAAATCGGGGTTCTAGTGCTAGTGTAGGACCCAGTCTAAATTGGTCTGTAAATGGATGGAGCTTGCGACGCAAATGCCCCTCTCAGTTGTTTTAGGTCTTGAGGGACTACTGGAGGCCACTGAAAAATGGTAAGAAAACTTTTTAATAGTTTTATTTCTGTGGAACCAGGAGGAGCAGGAGTGTTCCTCCTGGCTCCACGAAAATACTATGGGCACTGCCGTACTGGGCCCACCCTCCTCCACTTCGCCTGCCCCTCCCTCCCAGGACCTACTTGCGAGCCAGCATGACATCAGAGCCAGTGGAATTGCTGAGGCCCTGACCAGCAAGCTACATCAGAACTCCCGATTGGCAACCGGAGCGGGCCAGTTTAATGCAAATGAGGCCCGTGGCACAATTCTGATCAGACTTCAGGCCAACAGCCTCGTGCACGTTCTGATCACGTTGCCCATTTGAATTTCTCTCCATTATTGTCTAGACTCAGGCATAAAGAATGGGCACTTGGATGAGATGCCAGAGGCTGCCAGGTCTCTTGGAACTGTACGATAGCAAAATACTGCAGATGCTGGAAATCCGAAATAACAACGGAAAATGCTGGAAAAACTCAACAGGCCAGGCAACATCCGTGGAGAGAGAAATAGAGTCAACGTTTCAGGTCAAAACCCTTTGTCAAGACTGAAGAAGCACAGGAAATGAAACAGATTAAAAGGCCAGTTTGGGGGCTGGGAGAGAACAAAAGAGAAGTGAAGAGACATTAAGAGGTATTCAAAACAAGACGAGATGGTGATAGGACTAGTGGAGACAAAAGACGGCTCTAGATTAGGTGTGAAATGCACTGGCAGAATGGGAGACAGTTGCCATGTGGGAGAGAAAAAAAAGAGGGGGGGAAAAGGGCCAAAACAAAGGTGTGGATAAAAAAATATAAGTAAAAATGCTCTTGGAACTGTACCCAGGATGTGTCCCTGACTTCACTGGAAAAAAAGGTGTTAAAATTGGGGAAAATTTGCAATATGCAAACTTGCTCATCATGCTTTATCCCTTACAGTTGGCTCTTAGAAATTGTTGCCTCTTCTGCTCTATAAATTCTTGAGCTGCCTCCCCTCCCTATTTAAAGAAAGAAAGACTTGGATTTATATAGCGCCTTTCGCGACCACCGGACGTCTCAAAGCGCTTTACAGCCAATGAAGTACTTTTGTATTGTAGGAAATGCAGCAAGCAAAATTGCACACAGCAAGCTCCCACAAACAGCAATGTAATAATGACCAGATAATCTGCTTTTGTTATGTTGATTGAAGGATAAATATTGGCTAGGACACCGGGGATAACTCCCCTGCTCTTCTTTGAAATAGTGCCATAGGATTTTTTTACGTCCACGTGAGAGGGCAGACGGGGCCTTGGTTTAACGTCTCATCCAAAAGGCAGCACCTCTGACAGTGCAGCACTCCAGTGTCAGCCTAGCTTTATGTGCTCAAGTCTCGATTGGGACTTGAACCCACAACCTTCTGACTCAGCAGTGAGAGTGCTGCCCACTGAGCCACAGCTAACACCATGTGCAAGCAAATTTGTTTGGAAACAAGCATTTCTAGGAACCCAAACCAACTGAGGAGAAAGATTGTTTCTTTTGATCCTCTTTCCCAGATTGGGTGAGGTAAGACTGCCAGGAAAACTGATGGTTGTGTTTGTTTGAATAGTTTTGTGAGCTCATAAAGCATATTCAATGTAGTACCTAAAGGGAATAAATCTTTACTGGATCGTTCTAAGAAATTGGAAGCAAAGTGAAAAAAAAGTTACATTCTTGGATTTTTGGGTAGGATTACTGGCACCAGAGCCTGGGCAATAGATATGAATCTTCTTTTCCCAATCGTGCACTATACAGGGACATTGTGAGGGGGGGGGGGGGGGTTCACTACTAAAGCCAAAGATATTTAAATAACTTAGTTATGTAAGAATATCAGGATTCATTTAATCCCAGGGACTAAAATGGATTAAACCACTTCCCATGGATATAAGATAAAAAATACTGAAGTGATTAAATGGTGATAGAGCCATAGCAAAGTCGCATTTACGGAAACCAGTCCCTGACTTCAATTTTGTAACGGTCACAAATTCTTTCAGCAGAACAAGTGAAGTATGGTAATGTTACCTAGTTTAAAAATGCTAGTCCATGGTTTGATTAAGATCATATATTGATTGCTCAACTTTAACTGCAGCCTTACCTCATAAAAATCTGTATCCAAACAGGCAGTGTTTGTCTCCTGTTGGTTTCAGTTCTAGTTTCTAAAAGTAAAACCCTCGCTGAATCTTTTCCGTGGGAGGGAACGCAATTGTCATCTAAAGCCATATATGGTTCTGTCGGTTTAGTACCAGCGCTGCACTATGACTTTTTATATTTGTAATATAGAACAGCTTAACATTCTATCTGATGTGGTCTTACCAGCATTTGATATGACCTTCTGACAACTGGTAGCTTACAGAAAATAACCTGGCATGTGTGGCGCTGGGTTATAATTTGCAAGCACTGCAAGCAAGAGTGAATGATATCAGCCATGACATTAGTGATTTGTTTCCTGTGAACCATTGGTCACTATGTGTTTATACAACAGAAATCATTCACCCGTCGCCACTTTGAATCAAAGCTTCTTTTAGGTATCCAGATTTAAGCATGCTAATCAGGGTCCTATTAAAGCTTGTTTTGGGACACAAATGCCCTTTTCAACAGCTCCGGTGTCCGATTCATCAATTGTAAACCGGTCACAGAAATGATGGGTGTGAACAGCCATTTCTAGCCATATTTAAAGGCATCATCAGCTGCTCTCAGGTAAATCACTTGTCAGTTTATTTGGTCGGCTGGTGTGCTGCTGTTGAGCTTTTTGAGCATTTTGGCTGCTGAAACTGACAGTACTCGTTTGTGAAAGTAATTTGGTGAGTCGGCAGAGGGTTTTAGACCAGGGGCTTCTGGCAAACTTCTGATTGGTTTAATAGATTTGGTGCTTGCACTGCCATTGTGGCCGGAAGAGGAGGAGGAGGATCAGGCTGGATTGCAGGGAGCTGCAGCTGCACAACAAAGAAACAAAAGTAAGGCAGCTTTCAGGAGATCTGGGTGTACAGGCCCAGAACTTTTTACCTGCAGTTGGCTAAGGAGCAGTGTGAGTGAGGTTCCACTTTACTGGGGAGTCTGTCACACAGCCCTGTCACCTGCTGCAGCACCAACTGCAGCCCAGCACAAGGTCATGTACGCCCTTGCCTGTTGCTCTCAAAGTCATTGTGACCCTGAAGTTTTATATCTCAGCTTCATTCCAGGCTGAAGCAGGTGACATCTGTAGCTTCAGCTATTTAGCTGTTCAGGTCTGCATTCGCCAGGTGACATATGCGCTCTTTGCCAAATCCAATGACATCATTGCCTTCCCCATGGACAATCCAAAGCAGGAAGATAGGGCCCTAGGCTTCCTCCAGGTGCAGGGTATCATCGACTGCACACACACATAGCCTTGTGTGTAGGTATCTGCCGTGATGCCTTACTCTTGCACCAGTCCTCAATTCCCCCTTCTCTTTCACCCGGAGCATCAGTTCAGAGGCTGGCTGCTTGGGGCAAAAGGCTTCCCTCCCCAAATCTGGCTACTGAATTGAGCACGGGTGCAGAGATGAGGTACAACTAGTTCCATGCCTCCACCCGTGCCCTGCTGGAACAGACCATAGACCTCCTGCACCAATGCATCTGCTATCTAGATATGTTTGGAGGTGTCCTGCAGTACAACTCCAGGATCGTTGTTGTCTGCTGCATGCTGCACAACCTTGCTGCCCAGAGGGGCCAACCCACTGAGCCAGCTGCAGAGGAAGACGTGTAGGCGGAGGTGCATGCATGACAGCAAGATACTTAAGATGATGAGGAAGAGCAAGGCCCACCTTTCTTGTGAGATCGCTTGGGCAGCAGCTCATCCAGGAGTGCTTCAGCTGAAAATTTATTATTCCCCTCTACCAACAGTCCCTGCCAACACCAGTGACTGCAGTGAACCTAAACATAATCATTTGGGCTTTCTGGCAAAATATATTGCATGGTCATCAAATACTCGCCAAACAAACACTGCACTAGAATTTCAAAACACTCTCTTAAGCTCTCTTTGTTCTTTAAATTTACTGACTCATTAACCAATGGACATAGATTTTGCCTACTTATCTTATCAAAACCTTCATAATTTTGAACATTTTTATACAATTTCCTCTTATCCTTCTCTGTTCTACTGAAAAAAGCCCCAGTTTCTCGATTTCTACTCATAACCATGTCCTCTCATGCCTGGTATCATCTCAGTAAATCTCTTCTATACCCTCTCCATGCAGTCGACATCCTTCCTAAAGTAGGGGGCCCAAAACTGTCCATAATATTCTAACAACAGCCTAACCAATGATTTGTATAGGCTTAGTATTACATACCTCTTTAATTCAATGTATAAAACCTAGGATTTCAATATGGTTCTTTATATTTTTAGCAATATGTTCCCCCACTTTTAAAGATTTGTGTCTCTGAACCCTGATGTCTCTCTGCTCTTAAACTCTTTAATGATTATCTAAAAAAGAATAGTGAGGCCTGGAGGCAATAATCTTTTTGTTGAAGAAAGATTTGGAATGATTCTGTGCTCGGCTTTCCTCCCCCAGCTCAGTTGTTTCACAGATTAGAGGTGTACCTGGGCTAACCCACACAGCACAGTTTCCCACAACTACGAGCTAGTATTCCACGTGTAATTTCAGCCCCCACGTGTTCTCACCAACAGATACCCCTATTTCTTATGTTCTTATATTCAAGAGAGAGATTGATAGATTTTTGAATATTAAGGGAAACAAGGGATATGCGGATAGTGCGGGAAAGTGGAGATGAGGTAGAAGATCAGCCATGATCTTATTGAATGGCAGAGCAGGTTCGAGGGCCGAATCCTGCTCCTATTTCTTATGTTCTTACTTGAGCTCTAAAATTACCCACAATTGTGTGATAATTCTTAAATATTTTATTTTAGGATAAAAAAGTGAATGCTGGAAATCTGAAATAACAGGAAACACTGGAGCTGCACAGAAGGTCCATTAGCATTTGAAAATGGAAAAGACAGGTTAACATTTCTAGTTGAAACACTTTGTCAAAACTGAGTAAAGAAAGTCGGAAAATCCTTTTATAGGATTGACCAACACAAAAAGTGAAGGAGGACAACAGGTTAAAAGCAAAGTGTAATATTAACATTGTCGTTTAGGCAAATGAAGCTCAGCCAGTGAAATTCACAAAGACAATTCCGTACGGTGATAGGTGCACAAGTTCTCATTCAAAAAAAAAACAAGCTTCAGTAAAAATTCTCATTTAAAAGACTATCGGATGTCTGCTTATTTGAAAGTGCTTGCTCACTTTTTCACTAATTGCTAATTATAACAGAGCGGGGATTGGAGAGCGCCCTAAAAAACTGAAACCCGATCGCAGGAGATTTACGGTTCAGAGGGAGATTGATTTGTGGCAGTCGACAGCTGACAAGAAAATACAGTGCCTGGCATGCAGCTGTTTTTAAATGCTTGACTTTTTCCACAATACCAGAGTGAAGGGCAATCAGACGAACTCAGGAAATAATATTGCGTGCCGACAACACATACCATAATTAATTGGAAAACTGGGATAGTCTACAATGTGTTCCTGGGAGTTGGGTCCACACCCATAGGATTTACAGGGTTGTTAAATTTAGGAGAGGCAGGAGAAAGAGGTAGGGCCTGGATGGGGCCTGTGACTTCACAGTCATATTATGCAGGCCCTGCTCGTGCCAGCTCGCCATAGCAGAGAGAGTGTCAAGTTTCATTGTCCTAAATCTTTTACAATTTTTTTTTAATAAAAAGGTGCGTTCATACTTTTAAATTGTTCATTTTGGTTTTGTTATTCTTCATTTAGTTTATTACTCTTCATTTAGTTATTGCAACCACTGCTGTTTTATTTCCTTGGCTTTTGTATGTGGAAAAAAACAGGTATCCCTGAAGTATGAGGTGCCAGGTATGCATCTAAATACCTGCATATGTAGCTTTGGATTGAACTGTAGCATTCATGATGATGACTGAATCGTTTGTGTGTAGGCTAGAAAAACTAAACTGTCACAGCTTGTCCTTGGTAGAGTTTCTCATGCATATGAGAGCTCTCTGAATGTGTTATAAAAAGCTCACTGACCTTGCACAGAGTTCTGACAACTCACACATTTCTTACTACTCAGATAGTAAAAGGATTTCACACTGTCTGCGATTTACTCTCCGTCACAACAACCCATACCAGTTGTTAACAACAACAACTTGTATTTATATAGTTGCCATTAACGTAGAAAAATATTCCAAAGTACGTCACAGAGGAGCAGTCAGTCAAAAATGGGCGCTGAGCAAAAAGAAGAGATATTAGGACAGGTGACCAAAAACTTGGTTTTTAGGAGGGTCTTAAAGGAGGAGAGGGAGGTAGAGAACTGAAGGGATTTAGGGAGGGGATTCTAGAGCATAGGGCTTAGACAGCTGAAGGCACTGCCACAAGTGGTGGGGCAAAGGCAGGAGGGGGGATGTACAAAAGGCCAGAGTCAGAGGAACGGAGAGTGACATGAATCTTGTCATTCATGTGGAAATGACTTCTGAAATAATACTAGGCGGCCTGCTGGTGGCGCTGCCCATGCCCGAGTATTATACTCTCCCTGGACAGCGCCACCAGCAGGCCGCCCAGTATTATTTCATAAGTCATTTCCACATGAATGACAAGATTCATGTCATTCTTCCCACCTGAAAGATTGGAAGTCCGACAGCTTCTTTCTACATTCACCAACGCTACTCCTCACGAACGATTCTTCGGGTTCCAGAGTCGCTCCACTCATGGACGTCCCTACCATCATGGGTGGCAGCTCCTGGCCCTGTGCTGCTCCGAAGATTCGTCCGATTCTCTAAGAGTGATCCCCTCGTCGATGAAGTGGATCTGACAGATGTCAATCCCATGTACGCGCACGTGTGGTACCCTAATGGCCGGGAATCCACAGTGTCACTTCGGGATCTGGCTCCCTGCCCAACCGGTCCCACAGACCTAATCGATAGTGGGATCCATATTAATGACGCCGATACCCTGCGCTCCTCTGAGGATGACGCCCTACCCGGGACGTCAAGGGATCTGCCAGCTATTCCGCCGGATCAACCCGGGGAACAGAGCGCTCCCCACGGGATGGTCACCCGAAGCCAGGACGCCGGTCAGTCACCGACTACTGAGCAGGGTGAAGCCAGCTCTGCGCCTGTGGGGGCCCGCACCCGGAGCCACGATCTCCCCAGTCCCCCTCAGGTCGATCAAGGCGACACGGACTCTGCCGGCCCGTCAGTACGAACCAAGCGGCCCAGGGACCAAAACACGGTCTGAGGAGACGTGCCTTCCAGCCTCCAACGGAGATCCAAACGACTGCGTCTATTCTTAGTCCGATTAATTCGGTAGAAGGAAGCTGCTGGACTTCCAATCTTTCAGGTGGGAAGAATGACATGAATCTTGTCATTCATATGGAAATGACTTATGAAATAATACTGGGCGGCCTGCTGGTGGTGCTGTCCAGGGAGAGTATAAATACTCGGGCATGGGCCCAGCTTGCTCAGGACATTCTTTAACAGGAACTAGTGAAGGACACAACTAGATCTCCATGTTGAAAAACAGTTGATTAAAGCCTTGTTTAATACTCAGACCAAGTGCCTAGTAGTTTTCTTTCGTCAGAGAGTTTGGGGGTGTTGTAGGGCTGGAGAAGGTGACAGATAGGGAGGGGTGAGGCCATGACGAGATTTAAATACAGGGATGAGAATTTTAAATTGGAGGCATTGGGTTGGGTTGGTGGGGAGGGCTGGAAGCCACTATAGGTTAACAAGAATGGGGGTAATAGGTGAGTGAGACCTGGTGTGGGATAGAATACATGCAGAAGAGTTTTGCATGAGCTGAAGTTTATGGAGGCCAGCTAGGAGAACATTGGCATAGCCAAGTCTGGAGGAGATAAAGGCATGTGTTTTAGCAGCAAATAGGCTGAGGCATGGATGTTATGGAGATGAAAGTAAGCGTTTTTTGTGATAGAGTAAATGGGCTCAGAAGCTCAACTCAGGGTTGAAGAGGACGCCGAGGTTGAGGTAGGAGCCAAAGATGATGGCTTCAGTTTTCCCAATATTTAACTGGAAGAAATTGCAGCTCATCTATGACTGGATATCAGTCAAGCAATCTAACACAGAAGCAGTGGATCAGTCAAGAGAGGTGGTGGAGGGGTAGAGCTGGCTGGCACCAGTATACATGCGGAAGCTGACCCCACGTCTGCAGATGGTGGCACCAAAGGGCGGCATGCAAATGATGAAGAGGAGGGCATCCCTGGAGGTAACTTTGCAGGAGCTGTGAGTAGCCATTGTTGGAGATACTCTGGCTATGATCAGATTAGTAATAATGGAACCAAATGAGGGCTTTCCCACTGAGCTGGACAACAGAGGAAAAGCAGAAAATGCTGGAAATACTCAGCAGGTCAGGCAGCACCTGTGGAGAGAGAAACAGAGTTAATGTTTCAGGTCGATAACCTTTCATCAGAACTGGAAAATGTTACAGATGTAACAGGTTTTAAGCAAGTGCAGTATGAGGACGAGAATGTGGTCAACCATGTCAAAGGCTGCAGGGAGGTCGAGGAGGGCTCGGGGTAGTCGCAATCACAGAGGTTGTCATTTGTGACTTTGATTAGGGTTGTTTTGGTACTGTGGCTGCAACAGAAACTTGATAGGAGAAATTCAAACATGGAATGGCAGGAAAGTGCTCAGAGAGCAACCTTCTTTTAAATGTGGCCTTGTAGCATCTGATCTCCCAGTGCTCTGCAGTTGAGGAAGGACAACAAGCTGGCCCTCCAGCACTGAAACCATTTCCTCACTGGTGCTCTGTGCATCAGCCAATGCCACCTCTTCAAACTGACTAAGTCCCCTAAAGGGGATATATCAGCAAGAATTAAGGAGCCTCTTTAAATAGTAGCTGCAGCCTTTAAGTTACAGCTGTGCTCGATTTTGCACTCCCGACTGACATTGAGCTCCCTTTGACAACCCAATCTAGGCCAGAACCATGTTATCAATACATGATGCGGCCAACGTCAGGACATCCTGTGTAAGGTCAGCCCAGTGGCTATATCAGCAAGTGCAAAGCTTTCTGATCTCAAGTCTCACTGCTTCAGCCTAAAACCCAAAATGGGTCAGTTCTCAAACTGGCAAAATACCGTTGCGAAATGCCCTCTGATGAAATGTTAATTTGGCTAAGAGTCTTTAGGGCCAATTTTCCCAACCTTTGTGCCTGGGAACTAAGCGTCCACAAGGGTTTAGGAAAAAAGAGTCAGGGACCCAGATCGCGGGGTATCTGCTCCTTTAACACCCCCTAGGATTCTTAGGGCTTTCCTGTGGCAGCTGGTTCTGGTCTACACCTGCAAAAGTCATCACCCAAATGCAGGGGTGCCCAGAAAAAGTTGGCGATGTGACCTGCCCCTGAACCCTCGCTGACTGAAAATCAGCATGGGCACTGGGGGCAGACCGAAGATATAAAGGGAAGCCTCACTTCTGATTTTTTATTATCCCTTCTCACCTTGCCACCAATGTCAATTATTCAACTGTCACCCTTAAATTAAAATGGGCCAGGCTTCATTCCATTCATAATTGCAGGCTGTGTCACCCGCTATGGACCTCCCACGCACCACACCCTTTAAAATCAGGGCTACTAAATGGAAAACTCAAGAACTTGAAAGATATTGCTTCTTGGATTTGTGTCTTCAAAACTTCAGAAAACCTTTCTACCGAAAGAAAGCTGTCATAGCAAAGACCTGATTACATGGACTTTTCTGAGATAGAAACATAGAAGATAGGAGCAGGAGTAGGCCATTCGGCCCCTCGAGCCTGCTCCGCCATTCAATGCGATCATGGCTGATCATCCAAATTCAGTACCCGGTCCCTGCTTTCTCCCCATACCCCTTGATCCCTTGAGCCTTAAGAAATATATCCAACTCCTTCTTGAATATATTTAATGTATTGGCCTCTACTGCCTTCTGTGGTAGAGAATTCCATAGGCTCACCACTCTCTGGGTGAAGAAATTCCTCCTCATTTCTGTCCTAAATGGCCTACCCCTTATCCTTAGACTGTGACCCCTGGTTCTGGACTCCCTGACCATCGGGAACATCCTTCCTGTTACGGGTGTGGTAGTGGACCCAAATGCAGACAGACAGCCAGAGACTTGAGATGGAGTAAAACTCAAAGGATGCTTTACTAGAAGGCTCTTGAAATACAGGACGTACAGAGAACTCTTCAAACAAAAGATCAAAGTAACAATTCAAAGAAACAAAAGCAAGTATACAAAACGCAGGGCAAGGACTAGAAACTAACCTGTGACTTGCAGGCATGAGAACTCAAGACTGAGTGACTGGGGCTGGAAATAGTCAGCTTAAATAACAGGCCTGATTACTGTGATGAGACAATTACTCTAATGAGACACAGGTGAGGAGAGAGGTACAGAGACATGGCAGCAGTGTACTGAGGCCTCCTAAACCGCCCTCTGGCAGCCAGCAGAGGAACGTGTAGCTGGGACCCTAACAGTACCCCCCCACTAGGGACGGCACCTGACATACCCACAGTAGCCCCTGGCTGGCGCCGGTGGAACTGCCGGATAAGCCCAGGATCCAGGATGTCCCGAGCTGGAACCCAGGAGTGCTCCTCGGGGCCGTAACCCTCCCAGTCCACCAAATACTGGAGTCCCCCGCGGACCCAGCAGGAGCGAAGGAGACAGCGGACAGTGTAGGCGGGCTGGCCCCCTACTAGTCGAGGGGCTGGAGGTGGTCTGGTGGCTGGAGATAGGGGACTGGTCCGCACAGGTTTGAGATGGGAGACATGGAAGGATGGATGGATCCTCATGGATCGAGGCAACAGGAGACGGTAGGTAACTGGGTTTATCTTCCGGAGTATCTTGAATGGACCGACGAAGCGAGGAGCCAGTTTGCGGGACTCAACCCGCAGGGGAAGGTCCCGGGTGGAGAGCCACACCATCTGCCTGGGCCGGAGCAAAGGGGCAGGATTGCGTCGTCGGTTGGCCTGGATCCTCTGTCGACGTGATGCCAGTTGCAGTGCAGAACGGGCCTTTTTCCAGGTCCTCCGGCAGCGCCGGACGAACAACTCTGCCGACGGTACCCCCACCTCAGGCTCCTGCTCGGGGAACAAGGGAGGCCAGTAACCGAACTGACACTCGAACGGGGACATCCCAATGGAGGAGCTCTGTAATGTGTTGTGAGCATACTCCGCCCAAATGAGGTGTTTGCTCCAAGTAGAGGGATTGGAGGAGGCGAGGCAATGCAGAGTTGTCTCTAGGTCCTGATTCACCCTCTCGGTCTGCCCATTGGACTGGGGATGATAACCCGAGGAGAGGCTGACCACCGCACCCAGGAGACGACAGAAAGCCTTCCAGAACCGGGAGGTGAACTGGGGACCACGGTCTGACACTATGTCTAGGGGGAGGCCGTGTAGGCGGAAGACGTGCTGTGCCATGAGTTCCGCGGTTTCTCGGACGGAAGGGAGCCTGGGCAGGGGGACGAAGTGGCAGACTTTGGAGAACCGGTCGACAACAACTAGGATGGCAGTGTTACCCTGGGACGGTGGCAGACCGGTGGCAAAGTCCAGGGAAAGGTGGGACCAAGGATGGTTGGGAATGGGGAGTGGGTGAAGGAGGCCATGTGGTCGCGTCCTGGGGTTCTTCTGCTGGGCACAGGTGCTGCAAGCTAAGACAAATGACCGGACATCCTTCTCGATCGACGGCCACCAGAATCTCCTGCGGATAAACTCGAGCATCCGGGCAACCCCTGGATGCCCAGTCAGCCGGGACAAATGCCCCCACTGCAGGACTTGGGATCGGACTGTCGTGGGAACAAACAGTCGGTTTGGGGGTCCGCCGCCTGGATCAGCCTCCCGCCATTGTGCCTTTCAAACGGTAGTGTCGATGCCCCAGCGAACCGGAGCCAAAATCCTGGAGCTCGGAAGGATGGGTGTCGGGGTTTCGCTTATGTCCGGGGGGTCGAATTGTCGGGAGAGCGCGTCAGCTTTCAGGTTTTTGGACCCGGGGCGGTAAGAGTGGATGAAGTTGAGCCGAGTGAAGAAGAGCGCCCACCGGGCCTGGCGAGAATTGAGGCGTTTGGCTTCCTGGATGTAGGTGAGGTTCTTGTGGTCGGTCCAGACCACGAATGGGTGTTTGGCCCCCTCTAGCCAGTGCCTCCATTCCTCCAACGCCAACTTGACAGCAAGCAGTTCTCTGTTCCCGATGTCATAGTTGCGCTCAGCAGGCAATCTGGTCTGTGACGGAACGTTGGGACAGGACGGCCCCCACGCCAATGTCAGAGGCATCTACCTCAACCATGAAGGGAAGAGAGGCATCGGGAAGGACCAGAACGGGAGCCGTGGTGAAGCGCCGGTGGAGTTCTTTGAATGCTTTCTCCTCCATGGGTGACCAGTGAAAACGGGTGGATGTTGTCTTGGTTAAAGCTGAGAGGGGTGCCGCTATGGAGCTGAAGTTTCTGATGAACCTTCTGTAGAAGTTGGCGAAGCCGAGGGAGCGTTGGACCTGTTTGACTGAAGTGGGTGTTGGCCACTCACGGACGGCCTGGGTCTTGTCTGGGTCCATCTGGATGCTGCCGTTGGTGATGACGAAGCCCAGGAAGGAGACAGTGGGGACATGGAACTCACATTTTTCGAGCTTGACGTACAGGTGGTTTTTAAGAAGCCGGTGCAGTACCTCTCGGACGTGCTGAACATGTTCTTGGGGGGAGCTCGAAAAGATGAGAATGTCGTTGAGGTAGACAAAGACGAACCGGTTAAGCAGATCACGGAGAACATCGTTAATCAGGGCTTGAAAGACCGCGGGTGCGTTGGCCAGACCGAATGGCATTACTAAGTACTCATAATGGCCAGTAGGGGTGTTGAAAGCTGTTTTCCACTCGTCTCCCTCCCTTATGCGGACCAGATTGCAGGCATTGCGAAGATCCAGCTTGGTAAAGGTTGTGGCCCCCTGCAGGAGATCGAACGCCGTGGACATAAGAGGGAGGGGGTAGCGGTTCTTCACTGTGATCCGGTTGAGGCCGTGGTAATCAATGCATGGGCAGAGACCCCCATCCTTTTTTCCCACAAAGAAGAAGCCTGCCCCGGCAGGAGAGGTGGAAGGACGGATAGCATCAGTGGTGAGGGCGTCACGGATATACTCCTCCATGGCAGCGGTCTCAAGAGCGGGGAGAGAAAAGAGGTGACCCCGAGGAGGACAAGTGCCGGGTAGCAGGTCGATGGCACAGTCATACGGGCGGTGAGGAGGAAGGGAGATGGCCCGTCTCTTACTGAAGACCTCTATAAGGTCGGTATAGGCAGGTGGAACTCGAGAAGGATCGGGGGAAACTGAAAGCTCGGGAGACTCGAGAAGTGGCGCCGAGAACAGACAGGTGGCATGGCAGGTAGGACCCCATTCCATGAGCGCCCCGGTAAACCAGTTGATATGTGGATTATGGAGAGCCAACCAGGGAAAGCCCAGGACCAGAGGAAACTCGGGAGAATGAATTAGGTGGAACTGGATTGTCTCTTGGTGGTGCTTCTCCACACATAGCCGCAGGGGGGCGGTAATTCGGCAGACGTTACCAGAGCCAAGGGGTCTACCATCAAGGGCAGTAATTGTAAGAGGATGGTCGAGGTCGACCGTCGGGATCTTGAGCTGTCTAGCGAAGTTGATATCCATGAAATTCCCTACCGCTCCGGAATCCACGAAAGCACGGAGGATGTGTTGCTGATTACCCCAGGAGAGAAAAGAGTAGAGACGGACACCGGAAGAAGCAGATTCGGGAGTGGTGTTTTGACTTGTCACAGTTCTCCTGCTCCTGGACGAGTCCTGGCTTTTCCCCGCCAACTCGGGACAGGAATCGCAGAAGTGACCGAATCCCCCGCAGTAAAGGCAGCGACTCTCGCGCATTCGTCGCTCCCGTTCAGATTGGGAGAGTCGAGTTCTGCCCAGCTGCATGGGCTCCTCCACGGCGGTAGGTGGCGTTGGGCTCGGGGGTGCTGCATTGGGGTCTGGGGGTGAGAGGAACGGACAGCGGCGTTCTCTTCGCCGCCCGCGGAGTCGATTGTCAATCCGAATGGCCACATCGATAAGAGCCTCGAGATCATCGATAGATCTGCGAGAGGCCAGTTCATCTTTGACCTCCTCCGAAAGTCCGTGAAAAAAAGTGGCGATGAGTGCCTCCGTATTCCAAAGACTTTCTGTGGCGAGAGTACGGAATTCTATGGCGTAGTCCGATACACTATGATTCCCCTGATGGAGATGGAGCAGTCTATTGGCCGCCTCTCGCCCGCTAACTGGATGGTCGAAGGCTCGCCTCATCTCCTTGGTGAACATCTGACAGTTGGAGCAGGCAGGGGTTTGTCGCTCCCACATGGCCGTGGCCCAAGCGAGGGCTCTCCCGGTGAGCAGGGAGATGATGTAGGCGGCCCTAGAGCGATCGGAGGGGAATCTGGAAGGCTGGAGCTCGAATGCCAGGGAACACTGTATGAGGAAGCCGCGACACTTGCCCGGGTGACCGTCGTATCGTTCAGGAGCTGGAAGGTCTGGATCCTTGCCTTGTCGAGGATTAGGTGCTGGAGGTTGTGTGGAAACCAACTGCTGGCCATGCCCGACAGCGTCGGTTAGGGAATGCAGGCTATCACGAGTCTCCCGCAGCAGCTGGTCATGCCTCCCGACCGTGGCTCCCTGGCTCATCAGGGCAGAGCGCAGTTGATTAATCTCCTCCCTTGGTTGGCTGGTTTCTGCTGGGTCCATGCTGATGAACACTCAGTCTTGCTGTTACGGGTGTGGTAGAGGACCCAAATGCAGACAGACAGCCAGAGACTTGAGATGGAGTAAAACTCAAAAGATGCTTTACTAGAAGGCTCTTCAAATACAGGACGTACAGAGAATTCTTCAAACAAAAGATCAAAGTAACAATTCAAAGAAACAAAAGCGAGTATACAAAATGCAGGGCAAGGACTAGAAACTAACCTGTGACTTGCAGGCATGAGAACTCAAGACTGAGTGACTGGGGCTGGAAATAGTCAGCTTAAATAACAGGCCTGATTACTCTGATGAGACAATTACTCTAATGAGACACAGGTAAGGAGAGAGGTACAGAGACATGGCAGCAGTGTACTGAGGCCTCCTAAACCGCCCTCTGGCGGCCAGCAGAGGAACGTGTAGCTGGGACCCTGACACTTCCTGCATCAAGTCTGTCCAGTCCTGTCAGAATTTTATAAGTTTTAATGAGATCCCCTCTCATTCTTCTAAACTCCAGCGAGTACAAGACCAATCGATCCAATCTCTCCTCATACGTCATTCCTGCCATCCCAGGTATCAGCCTGGTGAATCTTCATTGAACTCCTTCCATGGCAAGAACGTCCTTCCTCAGATAAGGCGACCAAAACTGCACACAATACTCAAGATGTGGTCTCACCAAGGCCCTGTACAACTGCAGCAAGACATCCTTGTTCCTGTACTCAAACCCTCTCACTACGAAGGCCAACATGCCATTTGCCTTCTTAACCGCCTGCTGCACCAGCATGCTTACCTTCAGCGACTGGTGCACAAGGACACCCAGGTCTCGTTGCACTTCCCCTTCTCCCAATCTATTGCCATTCAGATAATAATCTGCCTTCCTGTTTTTGCCACCAAAGTGGATAACCTCGCATTTATCCACGTTATATTGCATCTGCCATGCTTTTGCCCAATCACCCAACCTGTCCAAATCATCCTGGAGTTTCTTGGCACCCTCCTCACAGCACACACGCTCACCCAGCTTTGTGTCGTCTGCAAATTTGGAGATATTACATCTAGTTCCCTTGTCTAGATCATTAATATATATTGTGAATAGCTGGGGCCCAAGGACCGATCCCTGCGGTACCCCACTAGTCACTGCCTGCCACTCGGAAAAACACCCGTTTATTCCAACTCTTTGCTTTCTGTCTGCCAACCAGTTCTCTATCCAAGTCAATACCTTGCCCCCACTCCCATGTGCCTTAACTTTACATGCTAATCTCTTATGCAGGACCTTATCGAAAGCCTTCTGAAAGTTCAAATACACCACATCCACTGGTTCTCCCTTATCTATTTTAGCAGTTACATCCTCAAAAAATTCCAGTAGATTAGTCAAGCACGATTTACCTATAGTAAATCCATGTTGACTTTGTCCGATCCTGTCACTGTTTTCCAAGTGCTCTGCTATTACATCTTTTATAATGGACTCTAGCATTTTCCCCACTACCGATGTCAGGCTTACTGGTCTGTAATTCCCTGTTTTCTCTCTACTGCCTTTTTTGAATAGTGGGGTAACATTAGCTACCCTCCAATCCATGGGTACTGTTCCAGATTCCATCGAATGTTGGAAGATGATCAGCAAAGCATCAACTATTTCTAGGGCCACTTCCTTAAGTACCCTAGGATGTAGATTATCAGGCTCTGGGGATTTATCGGCCTTCAATCCCATCAATTTCCCTAACACCATTTCCCTACAAATAGTGATTTCTTTCAGTTCCTCCCTTTCATCAAACCCTATGTTCCCCGACATCTCTGGGAGGTTATTTGTGTCCTCCTTTGTGAAGACAGAACCAAAATATGTATTTAATTGGTCTGCCATTTCTTTGTTCCCCATTATAAATTCCCCTGATTCTGATCGCAAGGGACCTACGCTTGGTTTCACCAATCTTTTTCTCTTCACATATCTATAAAAGCTTTTACAGTCAGTTTTTATGTTCCCTGCAAGCTTACTCTCATATTCTATTTTCCCTCTCTTAATTAATCCCTTTGTCCTCCTTTGTTGAACCCTAAACTGTTCCCAATCCTCAGGTTTACTGCTTTTTCTGGCCAATTTATATGTCTTCTCCTTGGATCTTATGCTATCCCTAATTTCCCTTGTTAGCCACGGTTGAGTCACCTTTTTTGTTTTATTTTTATGCCAAACTGGGATGAACAAATTCTGTAGTTCATCCATGCGATCTTTGAATGTTTGCCATTGCCTATCCACCGTCAACCCTTTGAGTGAAATTCCCCAATCAATCCTACCCAACTCGCACCTCAGACCATCGTAGTTTCCTTTATTTAAATTTAGGACCCTAGTCTCTGAGTCGACTACTTCATTCTCCATCTTAATGAAGAATTCGATCATATTATGATCGCTCCGACCCAAGGGGCCTCGTACAACAAAATTGCTAATTAATCCTTTCTCGTTACATAATACCCAGTCTAAGACGGCCTGATCTCTGGTTGGTTCCTCAACATATTGGTCCAGGAAACCATCCATTAAACACTCCAGGAATTCCTCCTCCACAGTATTGTTACTGATTTGGTTAGCCCAATCTATATGTAGATTAAAGTCACCCATGATGACTGCTGTGCCCTTATTGCACGCTTCTCTCATTTCCCTTTTAATGCCATCCCCAGCCTCCGCATTACTGTTTGGAGGTCTATATACCACTCCCACAAACATTTTCTGCCCCTTGGTATTTCTCAGTTCTACCCATACAGATTCCATATCATCAGAGCTAATATCCTTCCTTATAATTGTGTTAATCCCTTCTTTTACCAGCAATGCTACCCCACCTCCCTTTCCTTTTTGCCTATCTTTCCTGAATATTGAATACCCCTGGATGTTGAGTTCCCAGCCTTGGCCATCCTGGAGCCATGTTTCCGTAATCCCAATCAAATCATATTCGTTTACCTCTATTTGCGCAGCTAATTCATCCACCTTATTATGAATGTAGATGTATATATAGTATTCTGTCTGTACATCTGTAAACAATGTATTGATTTTATTTTGTCTAAAATATAGTCAACTTTGCTTTAGATTTACCTAGATTGGTGATTAATTAGAGTTCAGTGTTCAATTTCACTGCAATTAGAGTAATTGCAACCTAAGATGTGCAGTCCTGGATCATAAGGTACAATGCTCAATCACAGGGAATCTCATACAACTTTCAAAAGAGAACACAATCTTTTAAGGTGCAGTTATAACTATCGCTTTTCTATTGATGCAAATGTATTTGATTGCACATCAATGTGAAAGTGGTCGTGCAACAAGGCCAGGTTCCAATCTGACTGGCAAAAGCACTAAAGCCAAGTTGAGTTCAGGAACTGTCTCACACGTTTTTGAGTTCACTATAATGCACCCCATTGTAAAGCCACATTTTAAAAGTACTCAATGTTTTTAAAGTTAGCAGAAAGCAAGGTTCTCAGTCATGCTCTCAAAACATTAAAAATTAATCACAGGAGGAGCAAAGCTCCACTCATGCATCCAAGCATATCCAGTGCTCCTTTCTATTTTTTAATTCTTTCATGGGATGTGGGCATCTCTGGCAAGGCTGTTGTGTATGTACCTTTTGTTGTGTATGTACCTTTAAGAGAATAACTGGTCTCAGACTGCGGTACCGGCAGTGACCACCCCTGTATAAAAGGCGCTAGAGAGCCTCTGTTTGTTAGTTTCACTATTGACTTCCACCAGTAAAGACTTGTTTGTTTTCACTCCTGCTGGTCCGTGTCTCAATCATTCACGGACTTAACACTGGCGACGAGTAAGAAACAAACTTACCTGCAACTCGGCAGCACCTCAGACGACGTTGTTGAAGGTCGGAGCCAGAAGAAAGAAAAAAAAAAAATAGAGTCCAAAGAAACTCGAGAAACGGGCGTCGACCGTCAATCATCGGTTTGAAAACTTGCAGGAGAGACTTTCCAGAGCCAGGCTGGGTTCCTCAGTCTGTGGTTTCCCAGCTAATCAGGCTGGTGGCAGGTAGTACTCTGATCCTTCCTGGGCTGCGGTGGGCTGAAGCTCGATCGGGTGGCTTTTCAACAGGGCCGGGCAGTGAGTCAGGAAGCAAAGAAAGAGAGAGAGGGTGGAGCACACAGGGCGCAGACGGTGCTTCGAAGCCGGGCATCGTTCGGACCTAAGAAGAGGGAGGGAGGTGTCCCAGAGGGTCCGCTCCACGACGGGAAAATAATAAAAAAAGAAAAAGAATCAATATTTAACGCGCAAGAAACCGTGGAAAGCAGCGCTAACAACAGCGGGGAAGAAGGCAAAGCGCGGGAGGCGCCATTTTGTTAAATTGGGGAAGAAGGCAAAGCACGGGAGGCGCCATTTTAGATTTGCAAGATGCCGAAGACTGGCTGTATCACTGCTTTTGATAATACACTAGAGGACTGGACCACGTATGTGGAAAGAGTCGAGGTATATTTCGAGGCAAACGAAATAGCGGAGGGGAAAAAGGCATCGATATTGCTAAACTTAATGGGCGCTAGAACGTACGGCCTATTGCGGGACCTGATTACTCCAGCCAAACCGAAGGCGAAGAGTTTTAACAAAATTGTTGCTGTCCTACAGGAACACTTAAACCCTGCACCGCTGTTGATAGCAGAAAGATGTAAATTCCACAGGAGAACCCAGCACAAAGATGAGAGCAATGCTGAGTATCTTACGGAACTATGCAAGCTATCAAAGCACTGCCAGTTCGGAGCAGGACTGGCAGATACCCTACGGGACAAATTTGTCTGTGGACTCCTGAGTGAAGGAACACAGAAGAAGTTACTCTCAGAAAAAGAGCTGACGCTAGATAAGGCTTTCAGCGTGGCAGTATCGTATGAAGCAGCAGCCAGGGGAGCTGCAGAAATTCAACAAAAACCACAGGAATACGGCACCCACGAAATGACACAGGGATTTGCAAAATGTTATCGCTGCGGCAGAACTAACCATGACCAGAAGGACTGCTGGTCCAAAGACAAAATATGCAGACAATGCGGGAAGATTGGACACATTGCACAAGTTTGCAGGTCTGGGAAGAAGACCAGCGACAACAAAAAGGCTACTAAGGAACCGTACAAGAAAGTACAAAAGATGACGGACAGTAGTTCCGAAGACCAGATGAGCGATATTGAATCCGGAAACAGGAGACTAAGCTGTCTCAAACTTCACAATGTAATCACAAAAGAGGATCACCGAACCATTTGGGTCACCCTCACGATAGCAGGGTCCCAAGTTAAAATGGAATTGGATACAGGATCAGCGCTAACCGTCATGAATCGACGAGACTATGAGCGGCTATTTTCACACATACCCTTGAGAGAGACATCCATCGTCTTGACGACGTATACGGGGCAAAAAGTATACCCCAGAGGAAAAATAAGGGTACCTGTCGAATACAACGGCAAGAAAATACGGAAATTGTACCTCTACATACTGCCAAATGGTGGACCACCGTTATTGGGACGGGAATGGATCAGGAAGATAAACTTAGATTGGCACTCCATTCATGCAATGACGGTGGATGGTAAAAAAGATGAAGACGTCACTCCTGGACGATTGTCAACAATCTTAGCTAACGCCAAAGAAGTATTTCAACAAGAACTGGGCACGCTTAAAGGCGTAACCGCCTCGATAAAAATAGAAGAGAATGCAGTTCCCAAGTTTTTCAAAGCAAGACCGGAACCATATGCAATTCGCCCAGCCGTCGAGGCAGAGCTGGAGAATCTGGAGAAGGCGGGCGTGTTGTCTAAAGTTGACTGGAGCGAGTGGGCGACACCCATCGTTCCTGTCATGAAGAAAACGTTAAGCAATAAGTCCGGGGAGCCAAGGAAGATTCGCATCTGTGGGGATTTCAAGGTGACGGTGAACCCAGTCCTTCACACAGTACAATATCCTCTTCCAAGGATAGAAGACATCTTCGCCTCACTGTCTGGAGGGAAGCATTTTACAAAAATTGACCTAGCACAAGCATATTTGCAGATGGAGGTTGAAGAGTCCTCTAGGAAGTATCTCACGATAAACACTCACAAAGGTCTTTACCAGTATCATCGATTGGTATTCGGAGTAGCATCGGCTCCGACGATATGGCAAAGAGCGATGGAACAAGTCCTGCAAGGGATTCCGGGGACTCAGTGTTACTTGGACGACATCCTTGTGACAGGTGAAGATGACAGTGAACACCTTAACAACCTAGAACAGGTGCTCACTAGACTACGGGAACATGGGCTGCGAGCCAACTGCCCCAAGTGCGAATTTTTTAAGAAACAGATATCGTATTGTGGCCACGTGATTGATGAAGAGGGGTTACATAAGTCCCCTGACAAAATTGAAGCGGTTTTTAAGGCCCCAGCGCCTGAAAATGTGTCGCAACTGAGGTCATTCCTTGGATTGGTGAATTACTACCATAAGTTTTTGCCGAATTTGTCGACAATTCTGCACCCACTGAACGCCCTGCTACGAACGGGGGTAGCATGGAAATGGAGCGATGATTGTAAGCGGGCCTTTCAGAAGAGTAAGGACTTAATCACTTCAAGGGAAGTATTGGCTCACTACAACCCAGAACTGCCGATCAGACTGGCGTGTGATGCGTCTCCCTACGGCATTGGGGCGGTACTGTCACATAAATTCCTTGATGGGTTGGAGAGGCCGATAGCTTTTGCGTCACGCTCGTTAACTTCTGCCGAGCGTAACTACGCCCAGATTGACAGAGAGGCCCTCAGCCTAGTGTGGGGGGTGAAGAAGTTCAATCACTACCTGCACCGTCAAAAATTTACTCTACTAACCGATCATCAAACTCTTGTCTCCATTTTCAACCCTCAGAAGGGCGTACCGATAATGACAGCACAACGGCTGCAGAGGTGGTCCCTTTTCCTAGGGGCACACCAATATGACATCGAGTACAAAGGAACTAAACAGCATGGAAATGCTGATGGATTGTCACGCCTACCGTTGCCGACGGTGGAAGAAGAAGACCTTGCAGTGGATCCAATGGAGTTATTCCACTCGACCATAGTCGAATGTCTCCCTGTGACGAATGCAAACATAGAAAAGGAAACACGGGATGACCCGACACTATCACGGGTCTATGATTTAACGGTGAAGGGATGGCCAGCACGTGGCGGACGACTGCTGCCAGCATTCTCGCCGAGAAGAGAACAGCTGTCAGTGTGCAGAGGAACCTTGATGTGTGGATCCAGAGTAGTAATTCCACCTAAGTTGACGGATAGAGTGCCCAATGAGCTTCATGAGGGTCATCTGGGTGGGGTAAAAATGAAGAACTTAGCCAGAGCGTTTGTGTGGTGACCAGGAATCGATAGAGAAATCGAAGAGATGACCAAGAGCTGTGCAGGATGCCAGAAGGTCCAAAATGCCCCACCACAAGCTCCTCTGCATCCATGGGCGTGGCCCTCATCTCCATGGCAAAGGGTGCACATTGATTTTGCTGGTCCCTTCATGGACTCGATGTTTTTAATTGCGGTGGATGCACATTCAAAGTGGCCAGAGGTAATAAAAATGTCCTCAACCACCACGGAAAAAACTATCACAGTTTTACGAACCATATTCGCCAGGAATGGGCTGCCTGAACAGATTTGCTCTGACAATGGACCACAGTTTGTGTCTGAAGAGTTCCGGAGGTTCTTAAAGAACAATGGTGTTAAGCATTACACATCTGCCCCATATCATCCAGCCACTAATGGATTGGCCGAGAGGTTTGTCCAAACATTCAAGAAGGCTATCAAGGCAATGTGTAATGAAGATATACCCCTACAACACAAGGTGGACAACTTCTTGTTTGCCTACCGGAATGCGACACATGCGGTTACCAACCAAACTCCAGCCATGATGTTCTTCAATCGAAGACTACGGTGCCGCTTGGATTTGGTTAAGCCAAACGTCCGAAGAGATGTGGAGAACAGGCAGTTTCAGAATATGAATGAAAGGCCGACCAGGAGTTTTAAGATAGGTCAACCAGTTTTGGCCCGGGACTACCGCACTGAGAAATGGCAGCCAGGAACGATTTGTACACGACAAGGACCTCTCATGTATACCGTGGACGTTGGGGAGAGCATTGTAAGACGCCATGCTGACCAGATTCTAGAGTCACTGGAAAACGTCAACTCCACACCACGATCTGATACACCTGGTAATGAAATCGACGTTCCAATTGCAGCTACCGCAGAACCGGTAATATTGGAAGCAGATGAACCAAACAGCGACATTGATCCTGACTCAACATTGCCAGAAGAACCTGATACCCCAAAGAGGCGTTATCCAGACAGAATCAGGAAGCCTCCTCAAAGACTGAACTTATAATTGCTTAAACTTAACCAATGTATCTAGCAACCGTAATTGTGATTGTAATTAGTTATCATTAGTTGTTAAATGAATGTTATGTACTGTTCATCTAAAAGGGGAGGAATTGTTGTGTATGTACCTTTAAGAGAATAACTGGTCTCAGACTGCAGTACCGGCAGTGACCACCCCTGTATAAAAGGCGCTAGTGAGCCTCTGTTGTTTTCAGTTTCACTATTGACTTCCATCAGTAAAGACTTGTTTTGTTCAACTCCTGCTGTCCGTGTCTCAATCATTCACGGACGTAATAAAGGCCAGCATTTATTGCCCATCCATAATTGCCGTTGAGAAGGTGGTGGTGAGCCGCCTTCTTGAACCGCTGCAGTCCATGTGGTGAAGGTACTCCCACAGTGCTGTTAGGGAGGGAGTTCCAGGATTTTGACCCAGTGACGATGAAGGAACGGCGATATATTTCTAAGTCATGATGGTATGTGACTTGGAGGGGAACTTGGAGGTGGTGGTTTTCCCATGCGCCTGCTGCCCTTGTCCTTCTAGGTGGAAGAGGTTTCGGGTTTGGGAGGTGCTGCTGAAGAAGCCTTGGTGAGTTGCTGCAGTGCATTTTGTAGATAGTACATGCTGCAGCCAAGGTACGCCAGTGGTGGAGGGAGTGAATGTTTAAGGTGGTGGATGGGGTGACAATCAAGCGGGCTGCTTTGTCCTGGATGGTGTCGAGCTTCTTGAGTGTTGTTGGAGCTGCACTCATCCAGGCAAGTGGAGAGTATTCCATCACACTCTTTACTTGTGCCTTGTCGTTGGTGGAAAGGCTTTGGGGAGTCAGGAGGTGAGACACTCGCCGCAGAATACCTAGCCTCTGACCTGCTCTTGTTGCCACAGTATTTATGTGGCTGGTGTAGTGTCCGCGTATCAATAATACACGGACTACAGGAGAACAATAATAACAGGTATTTACTGAACAGAGGGTAAGCTTAAACTGAAAGTACAGAAGACTGCTATGGCTTTATATATAGGTGTGGTCACTGCCGGTACTACAGTATAAAATCAGTTCTCTCTTAAAGGTACATGCACAACAATTCCTCCCCTTTTAGATAAACAGTACATAACATTCATTTAACAATTAAATAATAACTAACTACAATTACAATTTTCTCTGTACTATATACATCAACTGAAATAATCATTTATAAATTCAGTCTTTGAGGAGGCTTCCTGATCCTGGCTGGATAGCGCCTTTCTCGAGTATCCTGTTCTTGCGGCGGAGTCGATTCTGGCTCATTGTCATTGGTTGGTTCGTCAGCTTCCAATACCACTGATTCTGAGGTAGACGCAATCTGTACTTCGGGTTCATCACCAGGTGCGCATGCTCGTGGTATGGGTTTGGCTTGTTCCTGTGACTCTAGAATCTGGTCAGCATGGCGTCTCGCGATGCTCTCTCCAACGTCCACTGTGTACATTAGTGGTCCCTGCTGTGTGCATATCATTCCTGGCTGCCATTTTTCTATTCGGTAGTCGCGGGCCAAGTCTGGTTGCCCTATCTTGAAGCTCCTGGTTGGCTTCTCATTGATGTGCTGGAATTGCTTATCCTCAACATCTCGTCTTATGTTTGGTTTGAGCAAATCCAGGCAACATCTTAGTCTTCGGTAGACGAACATTATGGCCGGAGCTTGGTTGGTGACTGCATGTGTCGCATTCCAGTAAGCAAACAAGAAATTATCCACCTTGTGTTGTAGTGGTATGTCGTCGTTATACATCGCCTTTATTGCCTTTTTAAAGGTCTGAACAAACCTCTCAGCCAATCCATTTGTGGCTGGATGATATGGGGCAGATGTGTAATGTTTCACCCCATTATTCCTCAGAAATCTCCGGAAATCCTCAGACACAAACTGTGGTCCATTGTCGGAGCAAATCTGTTCTGGCAAGCCATTCCTGGCGAAGATGGTCCGTAGGACTGCAATAGTTTTCTCCGTGGTGGTGGAGGACATTTTGATGGCCTCTGGCCATTTCGAATGGGCATCCACGGCGATTAAAAACATTGAGTCCATAAATGGACCAGCAAAATCAATGTGTACCCGTTGCCATGGAGATGAGGGCCACTCCCATGGGTGTAGCGGGGCCTGTGGTGGAGCGTTTTGGACCTTCTGGCATCCTGTGCATCTCTTGGTCATATCCTCAATTTCTTTATCGATTCCCGGCCACCACACAAACGCCCTGGCTAGGCTCTTCATTTTTACCCCTCCCAGATGACCCTCATGAAGCTCATTGAGCACTCTATCTCTCAACTTGGGTGGAATTACCACTCGGGAGCCACACATCAAGGTCCCCCGGCACACTGACAGCTGTTCTCTCCTTGGCGAGAATGCTGGCAACAGTGAGTCGCCATGTGCTGGCCATCCCTTCACCGTCAAATCATAGACCCGAGAGAGTGTCGGGTCATTTCGGGTTTCCTTCTCTATACTTGAGTTTGTAACAGGTAGACATTCGACTATGGTCGAATGGAATATCTCAACAGGGTCCACTGCAGGTGCTTCCTCCACCATAGGCAACGGTAGGTGCGACAGCCCATCAGCGTTTCCATGCTGTTTTGTACCCTTGTACTCTATGTCGTACTGATGTGCCCCTAGAAAAAGTGACCATCTTTGCAGCCGTTGCACCGTCATCACCGGAACGCCCTTCTTTGGGTTAAAAATGGAGACCAGAGGCTGATGATCAGTCAGTAGGGTGAATTTCTGCCCGTGCAGATAGTGATTGAACATCTTCACCCCCCACACCAGGCTGAGGGCCTCCCTGTCAATCTGGGCGTAGTTACGCTCGGCTGAGGTTAACGAGCGCGACGCAAAGGCTATTGGCCTCTCTGAACCGTCAAGGAATTTGTGTGACAGCACCGCTCCAATGCCGTAGGGGGACGCATCACATGCCAACCGAATCGGTAGTGTTGGATTGTAGTGGGCCAATATTTCTTTTGAAGTGATTAGGCATTTACGTTTCTGAAAGGCACGCTTACACTCATCACTCCATTTCCATGTTACTCCAGTTTGCAGCAGGGCATTCAGTGGGTGCAGAATTGTAGATAAATTTGGCAAGAACTTATGGTAGTAGTTCACCAACCCGAGGAACGACCTCAGTTGCGACACATTTTCCGGTGCTGGAGCCTTGACTACTGCCTCAATCTTGTCTGGGGACTTATGCAACCCTTCCTCATCAATCATGTGGCCACAATACGAGATTTGTCTCCTGAAGAACTTGCATTTGGGGCGGTTGGCTCATAGCCCATATTCTTGTATTCTAGTGAGCACCTGCTCCAGGTTGGCAAGGTGTTCACTGTCATTTTCGCCCGTAACCAGGATGTCGTCCAAATAACACTGGGTCCCCGGGATCCCTTACAGGACTTGTTCCATCGCCCTCTGCCAAATAGCCGGGGCTGATGCTACCCCGAATACCAGTCGGTTGTACTGGTAAAGACCTTTGTGAGTGTTTATCGTGAGGTATTTCCTAGATGCTTCTTCCACCTCCATTTGTAGATACGCTTGGGCCAGATCAATCTTCGTAAAGCGTTTCCCTCCAGATAGTGAGGCGAAAATATCTTCTATCCGTGGAAGTGGATATTGTGCTGTGTGCAGGACTGGGTTCACAGTTACCTTGAAGTCCCCACAGATGCTAACCTTTTTCGGCTCCCCTGGCATGCTGCTCAATGATTTCTTCATTACAGGAATGATGGGTGTGGCCCACTCCCTCCAGTCCACCTTGGACAGCACACCCGAATGCTCCAGACTCTCCAGCTCTGCTTCAACAGCTGGGCGGATCGCGTACGGTACCGGTCTGGCCTTAAAAAATTTTGGGTTTGCGTTATCTTCGATTTTTATCGTTGCCGTTACTCCTTTTAGAGTCCCAAGTCCTTGTTGGAACATCTCTTTCGCGTCAGTTAGAATTTTTGACAGTCGTCCAGGTGTGACGTCGTCATCCTTTTTGTCAGTCCAATTGTATTTTTCGGATCCATTCACGTCCCAATAATGGTGGTCCTCCATCTTGTAGTATATGTAGATACAGTTTCTGTGTTTCCTTGCCGTTGTATTTAACTGGCACCCTTAGTTTTCCTCTGGGGTAGACTTTTTGCCCCATGTATGTCTTCAATACAATGGACATGTCCTTCAAGGGTATGTGTGAGAATAGCCGCTCATAGTCTCGTCAATTCATGACAGTTAGGGCTGATCCTGTGTCCAATTCCATCTTTACGTGGGACCCTGCTATCATGAGGGTGACCCAAATGGTTCGGTGATCCTCCTTTGCGATCACGTTGTGTAACTTTAGACAACTTATTCTCCTGTTCCCGGAGTCATTATCACTCTCCTGATCTTCTGAACTACTGTCTGTCATTTTTTTTACTTTCTTGTACTTTTCCTTAGTAGTTCTTTTAGTGTTGGTTTTCTTTCCCGACCTGCAGACTCTTGCTATGTGTCCCATTTTCCCACATTGCCTGCATACTTTGTCCTTAAACCAGCAGTCCTTCTGATCATGGGTTGTTCTGCTGCAGCGATAGCACTTTTCTGCTCCATATGCCATTTCGTTAGCACTGTATTCTTGTGGTTTCTGTTGTATTTCCGCAGCTCCCCGTGCTGCTGCTTCGTAGGATACTGCCACGCTGAAAGCCTGTTCTAGCATCAGGTCCTTTTCCGAAAGTAGTCGTTCCTGGGTTCCTTCACTCTGGAGCCCGCAGACAAACTTATCCCTTAAGATATCTGCCAGTCCTGCTCCGAACTGGCAGTGCTTCGATAACTTGCGTAGTTCCGTAAGATAGTCAGCATTGCGCTCATCTTTGTGCTGGTTTCTTTTATGGAACTTGAATCTTTCTGCTATCAGCAGCGGTGTAGGGTTTAGATGTTCCTGTAAGATATTAACAAACTCTTCAAAACTTTTCTCTATTGGTTTAGCTGGGGTAATTAAATTCCGCAATAGGCCGTACGTTCTCGCGCCCATCAAATTTAATAATACCGACGCCTTCTTTCCATCGGCCACC
Source organism: Somniosus microcephalus (assembly GCF_052327205.1). NCBI lineage: Eukaryota > Metazoa > Chordata > Chondrichthyes > Squaliformes > Somniosidae > Somniosus > Somniosus microcephalus. The sequence goes on from NC_141000.1 coordinate 82,955,357, forward strand.
TCATTTGCCTTGCAGTACACTTCAATTCTTTCCACATACGTGGTCCAGTCTTCTACCTCGTTGTCGAAAGCAGTGATACTGCCACTCTTCGGCATCTTGGGTGGATTAAAATGGCGCCTCCCGCGCTTTTTCTTCTTCCCCAATGGATTAAAATGGCGCCTCCCGCGCTTTTCATTCTTCCCCAATGGAATAAAATGGCGCCTCCCGCGCTTTTCCTTCTTTCCCTTGCTGCCACGCTGCTCCTAGCGTTCTGCAGGGTAATGGCGGCGACCTGCGGCTTCGGCACGTCTCACTTTTCCTTCCCCTCGTTTTATTTTCTCTACGCTGCCCGGTTCTTGAGCACCGACCGCGCCCTGTGCGCTCCACCCTCTCTCTCTCTCTTTTCCTCCCGACGACGCTGCACGGCCCCTTTGCAGAGCCGCTCGATCGAGCTCGAGCCTGCCGCAGTCCGGAAGGGTCCGCGCACTACCTGCTACCAGCACGATTTGCTGGAACACCTTGACTGGGGAGCCAAGCCCAGCTCTCCACAGCCTCCCCTGCAATTCTCCGAACTCCGATGGATCCCTGGGCGGTTGCCCGCGGTCGACGCCCGTTGCTCTGACTTTGACCTCCAAGAAGCTTCTTTTCAGGGGAAGATCCCCGTGAGGTGATGCAGTACTGCAGGTGAGTTCGAACCTGCTTGTCGCCAGTATAGTGTCCGTGAATCAATAATACACGGACTGCAGGAGAACAATAATAACAGGTATTTACTGAACAGAGGGTAAGCTTAAACTGAAAGTACAGAAGACTGCTATGGCTTTATATACAGGTGTGGTCACTGCCGGTACTACAGTATAAAATCAGTTCTCTCTTAAAGGTACATACACAACAGCTGGTCTAGTTAAGTTTCTGGTCAATGGTGACCCCCAGGATGTTGATGGTGGGGGATTCGGTGATGGTAATGCCGGTGAATGTCAAGGGGCAGTGGTTAGACTCTCGCTTGTTAGAGATAGTCATTGCCTGGCACTTGTGTGGCGCGAATGTTACCTGCCACTTTTCAGCCCAATCCTGAATGTCGTCAAGGTCTTGTTACATGCGGGCATAGACTACTTGTTTATCTGAGGAGTTGTGAATGGCACTGAACACAGAGCAGTCATCAGCAAACATCCCCATCTCTGATCTTATGTTGGAGGGTGATGTGCCATCAATAACTCAAAGACAAGGAGTTTAAAAGATTCAACTGAAGGCTTTTAATCACTAAGAACATTGCAGGTCTTTCCACATCAGGTTCGTCTGATAGAATGACTCATACAGCTCTTGAGACCTTTATATGACAAAAGACAGGGGCGTAGCCAATACACACAATAGGAAAAAGGGGGCGGTACACACAATACAAAGCAGGTAAAACACAGGGGCTGATGAAGGCATATATTTCATCACATTCACCCCTTCTACAGATTTAGTCTGTCCGGGGGTGTGATAGTCCTTCCTGAACGTCGCAACAGTACCTCGGGTTCCGACCGGGAGTCCGTGGTGCCCTCCTGGGCATACCCATGTGTTGGGGGTGTTGCAGGTACTTCTGGGGGTGGTGAGCCTGGGGATGGTGGAGGTTCTTCTGGGGGTGGTGGTGATGGGTCGTCGTCGCTTCCTGCCGAGGCGAGGTCCTTTATGGACACGGTGTCCTCACGCCCGTCGGCGTGCTTGACGTACGCGTACTGTGGGTTTGCGTGGAGTAGGTGTACTGCCTCCACGAGGGGATCCGTTTTGTGGCCCCTCACATGCTTCCGTAATAGGACTGTCCCTGGGGTGGAGAGCCACGAGGGTAGGGACACTCCTGAGGTTGATTTGCGGGGAAAAACAAACATCTTCTCGTGAGGAGTGGCGTTAGTAGCAGTACACAGTAGCGACCTTATCGAGTGGAGTACGTCTGGGAGGACCTCTTGCCAGCGGGAGGTGGGGAGACCTTTAGACCTTAGTGCTAAGGTGACCGCCTTCCACACCGTCGCGTTCTCCCTCTCCACTTGCCCATTATCCCGGGGGTTATAACTAGCGGTCCGACTCGTGGCTATCCCCTTCGACAGCAGGTATTGGCGCAGTTCGTCGCTCATGAACGACGCCCCCCTGTCAGTGTGGATGTAGTTAGGCATGCCGAATGTGCAAAACAGGTTGCTGAGGCACTTGATGACCGTGGCACTGGTCATGTCTGGGCAGGGCTAGGCGAATGGGAAGCGGGAGTGCTCGTCCACAATGTTGAGAAAGTACACATTGCGGTCGGTGGAGGGGAGTGGTCCCTTGAAATCTAAGCTCAGGCGCTCGAATGGCCGTGTAGCTTTGATCAGGTGGGCTCGGTCGGGCCTGAAAAAACGGGGCTTGCATTCCGCACAGGTGCGGCAGTCCCTGGTCATCGACCGGACCTCCTCGATGGAATAGGGGAGGTTACGGGATTTTATAAAGTGAAATAGCCGGGTGACCCCCGGGTGGCAGAGGCCATTGTGGAGGCCCTGTAGCCTGTCCCCCTGGATGCTGGCACACATCCCTCGTGATAGGGCGTCGGGGGATTCGTTGAGGGCCCCTGGCCTATATATTATGTCGTACTCAAACGTGGAGAGTTCGATCCGCCACCTGAGAATTTTGTCGTTCTTGATCTTCCCCCTCTGTTTGTTGTTAAACATGAAGGCTACCGACCGCTGGTCGGTAAGCAGGGTGAAGCGTTTGCCGGCTAGGTAGTGCCTCCAGTGCCGCACTGCCTCCACTATGGCCTGGGCCTCCTTCTCTACCGAGGAGTGCCTGATCTCGGGCCCTTGGAGGGTTCTTGAGAAAAAGGCTACGGGCCGCCCATCCTGGTTGAGGGTGGCTGCTAAAGCGAAGTCGGACGCATCGCTTTCGACCTGGAAAGAGATGTTTTCGTCCACTGCCTGCAGCGCGGCCTTCTCAATGTTGTGTTTAATGCTGTTGAAGGCGGCGTGGGCCTCGGCCGTGAACGGGAAGGACGTTGATTTCAGGAGGGGACGGGCCTTGTCGGAATAATTGGGGACCCATTGGGCGTAATAGGAGAAGAACCCCAGGCACCTTTTCAGGGCCTTGGGAGTGTTTGGTAGGGGTAGCTCCTGTAGGGGGCGCAATCGGTCGGGGTCCGGACCGATTTCCCCGTTTTCCACCACGCAGCCCAGGATACAGAGGCGCGTGGTGCTAAAGACACACTTATCCTCGTTGTAGGTGAGATTGAGTCTGAGGGCGGTTTTCAGAAATCTCGCGAGGTTCGAGTCGTGGTCTTGCTGGTCGTGGCCGCAGATGGTGACGTTGTCTAGGTATGGGTAGGTGGCTGTTAACTGGTTCTCATCGACCATGCGGTCCATCTCCCGCTGGAAGACCGAGACCCCATTCGTTACCCCAAAGGGGACTCTGAGGAAGTGGTAGAGGCGTCCGTTCGCCTCGAAGGCGGTGTATGGACGGTCCTCCGGCCTAATGGGGAGCTGGTGGTGTGCCGATTTTAGGTCGATGGTGGAAAACACACGGTATTGCGCAATTTGGTTAACCATATCCGCTATGCGGGGCAGAGGGTAGGCGTCTAGCTGGGTGTATAGATTAACCGTCTGGCTATAATCTATCACCATCCGCTTCTTTTCGCTACCCTTAACTACTACTACCTGGGCGCACCACGGGCTGGTACTGCATTCGATGATACCCTCCCGCTTGAGTCTTTCTACTTCCGATGCAATGAACCGTCTATCCTCCCAGCTGTACCGCCTACTCTTGGTCGCTATGGGTCGACAGTTGGGTGCGAGGTTGGCGAACAGAGAGGGCGGCTTGACCTTCAGGGTAGCCAGACCGCACACTGTGAGGGGCGGCTGGGACCCACCGTAGGTAAGCGTGATACTTTGGTGGTGGCACTGGAAGTCCAGACCCACGATCACGCTCACACAGAGATCTGGCATTATCAATAGTTTAAAATCTCTGTAATCAGTGCCTTTTACCGACAACATAACCGCGCAGAAACCTGTAATTTTTGAGGTATGAGTCTTATCAGCCATGGCGATTTTGCCCTGTGTGGGGACTATCGTTAGTGAAAGTCGTTTTACCAGGCTAGGATGAATAAAGCTTTCGGTGCTCCCGCAGTCAATCAAGCATTTAACCTTGTTCCCGTTTACCTCTATGTCCATCATCGATTTAGACAACGGATGCGGCCTGGATTGATCCACTGTGATCGAGGCCACCAGTGGGTCCTGGAGGTCCGTGTAGTCGGGGCAAGATGGTGGACTCCATGAGGGTGGACAAGATGGCGTCCAAGATGGCCGCCCCCACGGCGCGCATGCGGCGGTGGTGGAGTTGGAGGCGGGGTTCCCTCTGCAGACTTTGCTGAAATGTCCTTTCTTCCCGCATTTAAAACAGGTGGTGCCCTTCGCTGGGCACAGATGCCTGGAGTGTTTGTCCTGGCCGCAGAAGTAGCATTTCGGGCCCCGATGCATCGCGGCAGTAGTGGGGCTCCTGGGTGGGGGCTGGGGCTCCAATGGTGCTGGGCTGGCCTGAGACCTGGGAGGTGAAGATGGCTTCCAAGATGGTGGCCCCCACGGCGCGCACGAGGTGGAGTGGGCCGCGTGGCCTGAGGAACAGGATTCAGAGTTCCTCTGGGCCATATCCAGCGATCGCGCTATGCCCATAGCCTGTTTTAAGTCCAGTCCCTCCTTTTCAAACAGTTTCTGCCGAATGTAATTTGAACTGAGGCCCACAATAAAGGAGTCTCGGATCAGCTCCTCCGTGTACACGACCTTACAGTTGCAGTCTCTGCCCAGTACTTTTAGGCTTAGCATGAAGTCCTCTAGTGACTCACCATGCCGCTGCGTGCGAGTAGTCAGAAGATGCCTGGCGTACACCTCGTTTATTGGCCGCACGTAGTGGGCCTTCAGAATGGTGCAGGCATCCCCGTAGCTGGTGGCATCTTGGATGAGAGGGGAGACCCGATGGCTCACCCAGTTTCGCAGGATTCCCAGTTTCACGTCTCCGGTGGCGGTTGCGGCTGCTATGGCGGTGGATGAGTTTGCGATGAAAAATTCAAAGCATTGGAACCAGTGTCCGAACTGTGTGGCTGCGTCTGAGGCATGGGGGTCCAGATCCAAGCGCTCTGGTTTCAGGAGTCGATCCATCTTGGTGTTTTAGTGATTAAAATTGATGTGCCATCAATAACTCAAAGACAAGGGCCTAGAAATTGAGTTTTGGCGCAGCCAGGGCTTTAGCGCCGGAAGTTAGTGCCGGAGCTAAGTCGCGCTGGTCGGGCCCAAAATTCAATAGTTCTGCGCCCAAACGGCTGCCGGCGCTGCTGAGAGCTGTTTGCGCCTGAAAACTGGCGCAACGCGCTGAATTTCGGCGCTATTCCGGCGCTGCGGCGCCCGCTGCGGTGCGGCAGGTTCGGGAAGTGCAGGCCTCCTCCTTCCCTTAAGGAGGAGCTGCCTGCACCCGGCCGCGGCCCGCGAAAATCTTTTTAAAAATGAGCCCGGCACCTCGGACAAGTGCCGGGCTTGCTTCTGTTCCGGGGGGGGGGGGGGGGGAAGTCCGGGGAGGGAGCTGCGGCCAGGCGGCCGGCGGGAAAGCGGCCGGCCGCCGCGGGGCCTTTAATGCGCCGGCGCAAAAACATGTTGGACTCTGTTGCCAGAGTCTTAGTTGCGGCTGCCACGGGCGAGGCGGCCGCAACTGAATTTCGGCGCTGGGGCCCGTCGGCATGGCAACCGGGACGCTGCGCACACCGATGACGTCATCGGTGCCGGCGCAGCGCTACCGGTCTACTGCGGCGGAAGGGCCCCAGGCAATTTAGGCGCCGGCGCCAATTGCAGCGCTAGGCCCTCTAGCGCCGCAAAATCGGCGCTAAGGGCACTGAATTTCTAGGCCAAGGAGTTTAAAAGATTCAACTGAAGGCTTTTAATCACTAAGAACATTACAGGTCTTTCCACATTGGGTTCGTCTGATAGAATGACTCATACAGCTCTTGAGACCTTTATATGACAAAAGACAGGGGCGTAGCCAATACACACAATAAAAAGCAGGTAAAACACAGGGGCTGATGAAGGCATATATTTCATCACAGAGGGAAGGTCATTGATGAAGCAGCTGAAGATGGTTGGGCCTAGGACACTGACATCAATGTGGTATGCTGTGATGCTCAGCTGGCAGTGTAACTCTTTTCTGCTATCTACACATCACATTCTACAGATACTAGGCTGACACCAGTAGCCACAGTATAGATGTAGATTTAAAAACCCAAACTGTAACAAACACCACATCATTTAATAATCTAACACTGTCTAACTCTATATTAGTTAACAAACCTATCTCATCTACCGCTATCCTGCTTAATAATACTGCCCCATCTAACTCCATAGCGCACTGGATAGTTCTCCATACTATTCACTGTGGAAAGCCAAAGTGCTATTTTTTTTGTCCAGTCACAGTCCTGTAGTAGTTTTCAAAATGCAAGTAACTCAGAACTAGACATAATACTACATGCTTCACACTGATATTGGAGCGGGTGTGGGCATATAGCAGTTAAGTGGAGAATTGCCTAGAAAAGCTTACTTTGATATTGGTAAACAAAATAACATTTTGGAACAGTAATGATTTTAGTGGACCGTAGCTATTTTTAACAGTTATAATAAATCAATGGAAAGTTCTGGGTTGGACAGTTTACTTGTCATCATAAATCTGAAATCATATGCAATTTTCTATTTTATCATGGCCAATCCATTTCCGCTATCAACAGCGAGTAACTGAATGATAACATTTTACTTAATCAACCACAGATGTGCTAACTCAGCTTTCCTCAGTGGATAGTGTAGAATTTTAACTGGTATGGAGATAGACTAGCCTTATTAATTGCAGGAGGTAGTTTTTAAATCATTCTGGAATTAGATAAGGTAATATTATTGACTGGTGTGGAGGTAAAATTATTCAGTCGTATAGAGGTAGATGATATAAAATTATTAAATTGTGCTTCAGTTCTGTGGCCTGGATTTGAATCCAACCAGACTGATGGTATGAAAGCCTTGCTTGTTAGCTGTAAGTCCTATTGAATGGCGGAGCAGGCCCGAGGGGCCGTATGGCCTACTCCTGCTCCTACTTCTTATGTTTATGTTTCTTATGTAAGCGAACAATTTGAAGTAAGGTTAGGCAGCCTCAACCCAGTTGCTAATGGACATAAACCCACAGTGTAAAATTGTCCCTAATTCAGCACTAGATGGCACTACATTCAGTAACTAATTATTCCTGTTCCTGTAATCTGCTTACTGGACTTAAATGCGTCTAACAGTATGTTACTAAACTCTTCAAAATAACACTTATTACCACATAGGCCCTTAACTCCTACTCTTTGTTCTCTCCCTTGTAAATAATTTTTAATCCAGCTTGTTATTCTCCCCTTAATTCCATAGTTTTTAATCTTCTAATAATCGCCCATGTGGCACCTAATCAAAAGATTTCCTAAAGTTATGTACACTGTATCCACTACATTCATCTTCCATGTCTAAATTCCCTCAATGAATTCGATGAGGGTTATTAAGCCAGATTGTCACTTTTAAAATCTGCGCTGGCTACTTCTAACTATTACACTAACTAGTGCACTCCTGCTCCTGCTGGTCCTACAAGGATTTTTTTTTAGTACCTGTTTAGGCCCCTTCTGTCCCCGGCTCCTCTTCCTGCTGTAGCTTTCCCACCAGGTGAAGACATCGGGTAGCGGAGCCGAGGACAAGTTGTCCTTCTCCAGCATGAAAGGAGTGTGTTAATAGCATCCTTGTGAGGTATTTTGTGAATATACCTGTCATGGTAGAATAGTTTGTATGTTGTGTGGAAGATGTGAGGTGTGGAGAAGTGAGGGTTGTAATAGTAGTGAGAGAAGGGGGTGCAGAGTGTGTGAGTATGAGGAGAAGAAGTGGAGTGAAGTGTGGTGCAGAGATTGTAGGAGAGTGAAGGGAAGTGGGGGGGGGAGCACTGTGAGTATTGAGGCTGCAGTTGGTGGAGATGTGAGGAGAGAGTAATTGAGGTGAGAGTAAGATTCATACCTTGACAACTTTGGTGAGATCATTGACCCTTTTCCTGCATTGCAGTCATGTCCTGCGAGCTAAGCTGTTGACATTAACCTCCTCAGTGACCTCTTCCCACTGGCAGTGGAAATGTTGCCTGGAGGGCTTTCTGCCCCTGAGAGCAACAGGGTCTCCTTCCTCCTGTCCGCCACCTAGACCAGGATTTTCAAAGCGGCATCGGAGTACCTAGGGATCCGATCTTCAGGTCTTGCGGCCAATTCTCTCCTTTCAAGCACCCCCTGCTGTCTGCAGCCAGAGTGCACCTCCCTTTAAGAGGTGCTGGCTGACTTTAAGTGGTGTCAGTGAAGCCCAATTTCTAGCCTCATTTCCCCACCCCCTCCAAAAACAGGCACATTGCCAAAGAATAGCACGGGTAGCGCTGGCTGCACGGCTGAGTCATTATAATGAGCTGCCAATTTCACTTGGTCCCTGCAACCGCGTGAACAGGAGCATGCAGCGTATGCCCCACTCATTGAGCGCCCGTTTTTGGGTGCAATCAAATTCCTTGGCCGCTATATTAATCACGTGACTGTCTGTGCGTTTGATCAAAAGATATACTTCAGGTTTCAGATCTAGAGCAGGCTAACCTGCAGCTGTTAAAAATCACCATAAACAACAATTTCGACTACTGTAACACAACCCAACAGTTTGAGCTCACTTTCTTCAGACAGCAAGAAACATTGCAGATTGTTTATAGTCATTTATCTTTTCCCTCTCTTGTTCTGTCTCTCTAAGTTCACATACACATCATTCATAAACATGATGAATTGGGTACCTGCCTTATCCTGTCTGGAAATTTCTTCAGAAGAATTTCCACACACACTAAACCTAAAGGATGCAAGCCTAATCCATCAACTACTGGTGCATCAAGCAACTCTCTTAACTGCAAATAGACTTTCACTAGCTGCACAGCTTGCAACTCAGATTATAAATTCTAAACTTATTGACGCTGGTACTTTATTTTCCAGTTCCTTTGGCTGTAGCTTTATCTGTTCTTTGAGCTCTAGGCCTGTGATGCATGTGATTTTTATCTAGCATGTTATAATTGCTCCTCCATTAATTTTAATGATCAGAAACTCATGGGCTGTGGGTGCATAGGCCTAGAAATTGGTTCGCACCCGCCTTCAGACACAAACCCAGTGGCAACCATGAGCCGCCATGCCAAAACTGATGAGCAAGAGGACCAAGCCAAATTGGCTGCTGGGAACACCAGTCGCACCCAAGAATCTGGTCGTGAAGAAGCCAAAGATCGGCTGGTGAGGACATGGGCACCGGACCGACCATGAGTCTGGGGTGGTGGAGGAGCTTGGGAGGGGAGCAAATGGTGGCCGGCAACAGCCCATTGTTTTAATGTGGAGCCAAGAGGAGCACTGCTTCTGCTGGCCCCACATACAGATAAATATATTTTTTTACTCAAGTCAAAAGCAATAAGAATATCAAAGGCTACAGAGAGGTAGAGGAGGGATAATACCTAATGGTCGCAGTTTCAGAGGATGCTATTTGTGACTCTGATTAGGCCGTTTCTAGAGATGGCAAATGGAAGTCCTAAGACTAGTCAGTTGGGAGTAAGATTTTTAGTGTAAGTGATTTGGAGGTGAGTTTTTCCCTGGAGCGAACACAAAAGAAAGTGGGGTTGGAAGGGTGTAGGGAATGCGGGTGATGAGGGATATAAGGAAATGGTCAGAGTTGGCCTTTTCAGTGATTGAGACATGGGAATAGAGAGGCCACAGGAGTTGGTAGGGTCGAGGAGTGGTCTTAAATATGGGTTGGAGAGTTTTAAGGAGGACTGGAGGGTGGTAATTCAGAGGAGAGAGGGCAAGTCGAATTGTGATGAAGATTGAAATCACCAAGGATGAGGAGTCACTCAGTGCAGAGGCTTAGGGAAGAAAGGAGAGAGGATATCTTGGGGAGAAATTCGAGATGGGGCTTGAGGGGTGGTAGACAATAGGAATATTAAAGGAAAAGTGAAAAGGGCGGAACAAGGTAGACTGCTTGAAGGAGGAGAAGATGCCAGAGAGTACAGGAGAGACCAACGTGTGACTTGGTGATCAGGGCCACAACATCATTACTGTGATTTTGGACAGATCAGGTAGTGGAAGGTATAGCCAGGCAGGAAGGTTTTGGTAAGGGGTTGTGGCGGTACCACCGGTTGTCCCTTACTAACTATGTACATAATTCACTTTAACTTACTTATGTATGTATAACTTACCTGTTTGGGCCGTTGCCCCTTTAACTTACCTGTTTGGGCCGTTGCCCCTTTAAGACGCGCCCTAGCACGCTGATGTCACGTCGCGCATCACGTGACGCACGCGCGGCGGCCGCCGGCCCGACTCGGCCTCCCATAATGGCCACCAGCACAGCTCAGCCTACCGCGCCCGCGACTTCGGCCGCATCAGCCAGCTGCGGTGCCGGCGCCTCCCGCTCTCACGACTTCGGCCGCATCGGCCAGCGGCAGCGCCGGGTGCCGCTTGCTCCCGCGACTTCGGCCGCAACGGCCAGCCTCAGCGCCGGGTGAATGCGCCGATGTATCGGCACGGGTCACGTGACCGCCCCAAGCGCGGGCGAACACGCTAACATCACGACGCGGTCATGTGACACCCGAAGCGCGGGAAAACGCAACTGAGCGTGATGACGTCATCACGCTCTCCACAGGACTGCGGACTCAGTCCTCATGGCGTCCCCGCTGGGGAAAGACCTACATCACAGTGCTCCTGCATCCAGTTGTCTTACCTGATGTATTTTGTCTGTTCCTGTAAATAAACAACTTATTTATTGTTCGTCTGAAGTCGAACTCAATTATTTAGTAGGCATTCGTCCTCAGAGGTCAACACGAATACCTACAGGGTAAGGTTTTGCACTCATGAGCCAAGTTTCAGTCAAAGCCTAGACGTCAATGCAATCATCCACGATAAGGGTACAGATGGAAAGGGTCTTGTTTGCAAGTGAACGGACATTCTGGAGGTAAATGAGGAGAGTTATTGTTGGTCCTCTGACAGAGTCCAAGGAGGCGGTGGTGGATGGGGTAACATGATGAGAGGGAGTTTGATGAGGTTAGCCCCTAGCAGGCATGCTGGGTAGGAAGGCTGGCCAAAGAGGAGAATGAACATAAGAACATAAGAACATAAGAAATAGGAGCAGGAGTAGGCCAATCAGCCCCTTGAGCCTGCTCCGCCATTCAATAAGATCATGGCTGATCTGATCCTAACCGCTAATCCACTATCACAGAACCATCTGCTGAATCTAACAGAATTAGACACACGAAATAGGAGCAGGATCAGGCTACACGGCCCCTGGGCCCGCTCCGCTACCCACAGGGCCATGACCGATCCGAACCTAGACTCATGTCCAAATTCCTGCCCGCTTCCCGTAACCCTTAATTCCCTTTACTTCTAGGAAACTGTCTATTTCTGTTTTAAATTTATGTAATGATGTAGCTTCTACAGCTTTTTGGGGCAGCATATTCCATGGACCTACCACCCTCTGAGTGAAGTAGTTCCTCCTCAGCTCAGTTTTGAAAGAGCAGCCCCTTATTCTAAGACTATGCCCCCTAGTTCTAGTTTCACCCATCATCGGGAACATCTTCCCCGCATCCACCCGATCCAACCCCTTCACAATCTTATGTGTTTCAATAAGATCGCCTCTCATTCTTCTGAACTCCAATGAGTAGAGTCCCAATCTACTCAACCTCTCCTCATATGTCCATCCCCTCATCCCCGGGATTAACCGAGTGAACCTTCTTTGTACTAACTCGAGAGCAAGTATGTCCTTTCTTAAGTATGGACACCAAAACTGTATGCAGTATTCCAGGTGCGGTCTCACCAATACCTTGTACAACTGAAGCAATACCTCCCTATTTTTATATTCTATCCCCCTAGCAATGAAAGCCAACATTCCATTGGCCTTCTTAATCACTTGCTGCACCTGCATACTAACCTTTTGAGTTTCGTGCACCAGGACCCCCAGATCCCTTTGTACTTCAGTACTTTCCAGTTTCTTGCCATTAAGATAATAACTTGCTCTACAATTTTTCCTGCCAAAGTGCATAACCTCACACTTTCCAGTATTGTATTCCATCTGCCAAATCTCTGCCCACTTACTTAGCCTGTCTATGTCCCCTTGCAGGTTTTTTATGTCCTCCTCACTCACTACTTTCCCTCCCATCTTAGTATCATCTGCAAACTTTGATATGTTACACTCGGTCCCCTCCTCCAAATCGTTAATATAGATTGTAAAGAGTTGGGGACCCAGCACTGAACCCTGCGGAACACCACTAGTTACTGATTGCCAGTCTGAGAATGAACCATTTATCCCAACTCTCTGCCTTCTGTTAGATAGCCAATCCTCTATCCATGCCAGAATATTACCCCCAATCCCGTGATTTTTTATCTAAGCAATAATCTTTTGTGTGGCACCTTGTCAAATGCCTTTTGGAAGTCTAAATACACTACGTCCACTGGTTCCCCTTTATCCACCCTATATGTTACTTCCTCAAAGAACTCCAGCAAATTTGTCAAACATGACTTCCCCTTCATAAAACTATGCTGACTTTGTCCTATTAAATTATGATTATCCAAATGTCCTGTTACTGTCTCCTTAATAATGGACTCCAAAATTTTACCTACCACAGATGTTAGGCTAACCGGTCTATAGTTTCCAGCCTTCTGTCTACTGCCCTTTTTAAATAAGGGTGTTACATTAGCAGTTTTCCAGTCTGCCAGGACCTTTGCCGAGTCCAGGGAGTTTTGGAAAATTATTACCAATGCATCCACAATCCCTACCGCCACTTCCCTCAAGACCCTAGGATGTAAGCCATCAGGTCCAGGTGATTTATCTGCCTTGAGTCCCATTATTTTACCGAGTACCACTTCCTTAGTGATTTTGATCGTGTTTAGCTCCTCCCCCCCTTTAGCCCCCTGTTTGTCCAGTGTTGGGATATTCTTAGTGTCTTCTACTGTAAAGACTGATACAAAATATTCATTCAGTGTTTTTGCCATCTCCATATTTCCCACCATTAATTTCCCGGTCTCATCCTCTAAGGGACCAACATTTACTTTAGCCACCCTTTTTCTTTTTACATAACTATAAAAACTCTTACTATCTGTTTTTATATTTTTTGCTAATTTACTTTCATAATCTATCTTCCCTTTCTTAATCAATCTTTTTGTTATTTTTTGCTGTCTTTTAAAGTTTTCCCAATCCTCTATCCTCCCACTAGATTTGGCTACCTTATATGCCCTTGTTTTTAGTCGAATACTATCCTTAATTTCTTTACTTAGCCACGGATGGCTGTCTTTTCTTTTACACCCTTTTCTTCTCAGTGGAATATAAATTTTTTGGAAGTTGTAAAATAACTCCTTAAATGTACACCACTGATCATGTATCGTCTTACCCTTTAATCTATTTTCCCAATCCACTCTACTCAATTCCGCTCTCATACCTTCATAGTCTCCTTTATTCAAGCTTAGCACGCTTGTTTGAGATCCAACCTTCTCACCCTCTAATTGAATATGGAATTCAACCATGTTATGGTCACTCATTCCAAGGGGATCCTTTACTAGGACATTTTTAATTAATCCTGTCTCGTTACACAGGACCAGATCTATGGTTGCTTACCCCCTGGTTGGTTCAGTTACATACTGCTCAAGAAACCCGTCCCTAATACACTCAATGAACTCATCCTCAAGGCAGCCCTGCCCAATTTGATTTGTCCAATTAATATGATAGTTAAAATCCCCCCTAATTATAGATGTTCCCTTATTACAAGCCTCAATTATTTCCTGATTGATACTCTGTCCAACAGAGTTGCCACTGTTCGGAGGCCTATAGATTACACCCACTAGTGTTTTTTTCCCCTTATTATTCCTTACCTCCACCCAAACTGTTTCATTATCCTGATCTTTTGACCCAATATGATTTCTCTGTATTACAGTGATTCCTTCCTTTATTAACATAGCCACCCCACCTCCCCTTCCTTCCTGCCTGTCCTTCCTGATCGTTAAATAACCTGGTATGTTTAATTCCCAGGCATTGTCACCCTGCAGCCATGTTTCTGTAATGGCCACAAGATCATACCCATATGTAGTTATTTGTGCCATTAACTCGTCTATTTTGTTACGAATGCTACGTGCATTCAGATAGAAAACTTTCAAAGATGTTTTGTGACACGTAGTTCCTGCTTTTGCCCTTTTTATTACTTTACCTTTTACTCCATACCTTCTGCCCCTTCCTGACACGCTCTGGTTTTTAATTTCCCCACTGCTACCTAAGTCTATGACCTTCTCTGTTGTCATTTTTATTATTTGCTCTCTAGGAACCTCCCCCCCACTAGTTAGTTTAAAGCCCTCTCTACAGCCCTAGTTATATGATCCGCCAGGACTCTAGTCCCAGCACTGGCCAAGTGAAGCCCGTCCCAACGGAACAGCTCCCTCCTGCCCCAGTACTGGTGCCAGTGTCCCAGGAAGCAAAACCCATTTCTCCCACACCAGTCTTTGAGCCACGCATTTAGCTCTCTAATTTTATTTGTCCTAGCCAAATTCGCTCGTGGCTCAGGTAATAATCCAGAGATTATTACCCTTGTGGTTCTGCTTTTTAATTTGGCCCCTAGCTGCTCAAACTCCCTCAGCAGAACCTCCTTCCTTGTCCTATCTATGTCGTTGGTACCAACATGGACCACGACAACTGGATCCTCCCCCTCCCACTCCAAGTTTCTCTCCAGTCCAGAGGAGATGTCCTTAACCCTGGCACCGGGCAGGCAACACAGCCTTTGGGACTCTCGCTCTCGGCTGCAAAGAACTCTATCTATCCCCCTAATGATACTATCCCCTACCACTACAACATTTCTTTTAACTCCCCCCACTTGAATGGCCCCCCGCTCCATGGTGCTGTGGCCAGGTTGCTCATCCTCCCCGCAGTCCCTGTTCCCATCCTCATAGGGAGTAAGAGCCTCGAACCTGTTGGACAAGTGCAAGGGCTGCGGCTCCTCCAACACTACCTCTTGGATCCCTGTACCTGCCTCACTTCTAGTCACACCATCCTGACCCTGGCCACGGACTACATCTGAATTAATTAATCTAATTGGTGTGAATACCTCGTGATACACAGAGTCCAGGTAACTCTCCCCCTCCCTGATGTGTCTCAGTGTTTGAAGCTCGGACTCCAACTCTTCAACACGGAGCTGGAATTCCTCGCGTAGCCAACACTTACTGCAAATGTGATCACCGTGAGCATCAATGGTGTCCACCAGCTCCCACATATTGCAGCAGCAACACATCACCTGATCTCCCATTCTATGTAATTAATTAAATTTATTAATATTATTCTTAAATACCCTCTGCCCCGATTCTAGATGGTGAATATCACACCTTAGAAACTATAAACCAAAGAGATTTAAGCTTAAAAAGGGAGAAATACTTACCAACCAATCACTTACCCGCTTTCTGGTGACGTTAGGAGTTAGGGTTGCTCTTGTAAAGAGGCAATGATGGGTATCTCGGAGGATCCCTCAGAGAATGCCAAGAGAGGCACAAAGCGTAGCTATGAGCTTATTGGAGGGGAACTCAAGCCTGGGATAGCAGCAGGAGTGTAGGAAGGCAGCAGAGTAGCGGATTCGGGTAGGGAATGGAGGCAAAGTCCCCCAGAGAGGAAAAATGAAAGGTGGCATGACTGGGTGAAAAGAAGGGGAGGAGGCAGGAGAGCAGGGCCTGAGAGGGGCCAAGAGAAAAATAGTGGGAGATAGATGTAGTGGGTTGGCATCTGAAGCAGGAGCATAATTTTCAGCTTTAGCAGAATTAAGGTACACCTTCATTATAACAGGACTTCCACCCTCCATTGAGCTGTTTCTCTAAGCCCAGTCAATTTTGCAGTGTTGGGGTCATTTGTATAATTGTGGCAAACTCCCAGCCCCAATGGGGAGCCCGCTGTTCATAACAGCAACGGATGCCAGCGACCAACAGGCATACCTCGCGCCAGCCTTGTGATGGCACAACTGCTGCATTTCCCTCATTTGCTTATTATAGCAATACACTTGCCCACTTTCATCGAGAAATCCTAGAAGCATCAGGAACACGCAGGCTGCTAGCTGCTCCGATCCTGTCATTGCGTTTCCTGTCTGCGTTACCCCGGAGAGTCAACATAACTCGAGCAGAATACCCCAAAATATCAAAGTCATAAAAATGTATCTTGCATTATGTATTTATTTATATATATGTATATATATTAATATTCCAACACTTAGAGATGTATATCACGGGAAGAGTTTCAATATATTTTGGATGAATCCACCCCCATTCCATGTTTGTTCAATATCCAGTAATCTGTTGAGATGGTTGTTATCTGGTGTTACATATTCCTTGGAATTCAATAACATCCTCAGAATGTTTCAAAATAACTGGAATGTATTGACAACAAATTTCCAATTCATCCTGTCCCAGAGTCACAACATCCTGCCCCGGGGCATACAGCAAATCTCTGAGCGAGTTCTGAAAGTTGCCAGCTGTATTAACCAAAGGTCTGGTGCTGACACCTAGTGAGGTGCGAGGTGGTCCACGGATGAATTGTTAGTTAATCAAATCCCTGCCCCCAAGGGAGTAATTGTAACCCACCCGGCTCTGCGAGAAACTAAGGGGATTGGATTGGATTGGTTTTTACATCCATCCACTGCCATCCCTCCCCTCCAACCACCCCCCCCCCCCCCCGCCAGCACCCCACCCCCCAGCTTTACTTTCCCTTGAAATCAATGAAGTAGAAATTAGTTTGCATTTTGCCATGTTTTTGCTGTGATATAGGCATTCCACTTGACTTCAATGGAAATAAAAATCGGGAGATATGTAAAATGAGCTGCCGATTCACTGTCACTCGTTTTACACTATCGCACAAAGTCAAAATCACCTCCCTTGTGTGCTAGAGTGCTAGCACATATTTCATGGTATAGCCTCATATGGTCCCCGAATTCATGCAAAATACCTTTATGAATATCAATTCTGGATCTCTGCCATTTACATCATAAAGATGGCACTTCCAGTGGCAATGAGTGCCACCTTCTCAACTATTTTCCTGGCATCTTCTGACAGGCATGCTACACTGGCCTCCTCTGGGAAGGATGCCCTTGACCCTCCTCGGACCATCTCTTGCAGCAGCAGCATCTCTACTTTGCCAGCCATTAAACATAAGAAATAAGAAATAGGAGCAGGAGTAGGGCCATACGGCCCCTCGAGCCTACTTCGCCAAGGGGACTTGGCTGCTGCCCACCTCCATCACTTGCCTATAGATTCTGTTTCTTGCTTCCACATTTATTTTGCTAGTCATTGGGTTTTGTTAACCACTATTTGTGCCTCACAAGCGTTGGAAAGGCTGGTATGTACAGAGGAAACATTTACAGCCTTTTTAATGATTAAACCCCCCTCTACCCCGCCGCTCCCCAATTTGTGCCCATTTTGTCAAGGTGGCCGCATCCCTTATATGTGCAAAATTTGCTACCCTGAACCTTTGGCAAACTCCCAGTGTTAGGCCCAATATAGGTCCGGAGGTCACCATGAATAGTTAATAAGGGTCAATCCTGGGAAATCCCAAGACATTAGCCCTGGTAGAAAATGGATGACATTACTCTTGCTACATAAATGCATTGCTGGTTTCTATGCTCCTGCTGGGGAACTACCTAAAAATCTTTGCCCAGATAACGTACAGGAGCTGACACACAGCAGAATTGGTACACTGAGCCAGGACATATATCAAGTTTGAGTCACGTTATCATCAGTTCCCAATCTGCACCACTTTAAGCTGAAGGAAGCGGGTGAGATTCGCCTTAGCAGAAGTTGCGGAATCTCCGAGCAGGAAAAATCAGAGAGAGGACTCACCCCTTAGAGGCCTTTGGCGGTCAGTGCTGGGGGCATTGGTGTCAGTCTAGGAGCAGGCAATATGCTTGATCTAGCTTGCAGACTAGTCATGAAAAAGAAAAAGGAATAAAAAGTACAAAATATAAAGGGGGAAACTTACATTTTCGGGTTGGCAGGTTGTAACTAGTGGGGTGCCGCAAGGATCAATGCTTGGGCCTCAGCTATTTACAATCTATATCAATGACTTAGATGAGGGGAACGAGTGTAATGTATCCAAGTTTGCTGACAATGCAAAGCTAGGTGGAAAAGTAAGCTGTGAGGAGGACGCAAAGAGGTTGCAAAGGGATGTAGATGGGTTAAATGGGCAAGAAGGTGGCAAATGAAGTATAATGTGGGAAAATGTGAAATTATCAACTTTAATAGGAAGAATAGAAAAGCAGAATATTTTTAAAAGGTGAGACACTAGTAAATGTTGGTATTCAGAAGGATTTGGCTGTCCTTGTACACAAATCACAGAAAGTTAACATGCAGGTACAGCAAGCAATTAGGAAAGCAAATGGTATGTTAGCCTTTATTGCAAGGGGGTTGGCGTATAAGAGCAAGGAGGTCTTGCTGCAATTATATAGGGCTTTGGTGAGACCACACCTGGAGTACTGGGTACAGTTTTGGTCTCCTTACCTAAGAAAGGATATACTTGCATTAGAGAGGGTGCAACGAAGGTTCACTAGAGTGTTCCCTGGGATGAGAGGTTTGTCCTATGAGGAGATATTGAGTAGAATGGGCCTATACTCTCTGGAGTTTAGAAGAATGAGGGCTTGACAGAGTAGATGCTGAAAGGCTGTTTCCCCTGCCTGGAGAGTCTAGAGCTAGGGGTCATAGTCTCAGGATAAGGGGTCATAAGAACATAAGAACATAAGAAATAGGAGCAGGAGTAGGCCAATCGGCCCCTCGAGCCTGCTCCGCCATTCAATAAGATCATGGCTGATCTGATCCTAACCGCCAATCTACGATCACAGAACCATCTCCTGAATCTAACAGGATTAGACACACGAAATAGGAGCAGGATCAGGCTACACGGCCCCTGGGCCCGCTCCGCTACCCACAGGGCCATGTCCGATCCGAACCTAGACTCATGTCCAAATTCCTGCCCGCTCCCCATAACCCTTTACTTCTAGGAAACTGTCTATTTCTGTTTTAAATTTATGTAATGATGTAGCTTCTACAGCTTTTTGGGGCAGCATATTCCATGGACCTACCACCCTCTGAGTGAAGTAATTACTCCTCATCTCAGTTTTGAAAGAGCAGCCCCTTATTCTAAGACTATGCCCCCTAGTTCTAGTTTCACCCATCATCGGGAACATCCTCCCCGCATCCACCCGATCCAACCCCTTCACAATCTTATATGTTTCAATAAGATCGCCTCTCAATCTTCTGAACTCCAATGAGTAGAGTCCCAATCTACTCAACCTCTCCTCATATGTCCATCCCCTCATCCCCGGGATTAACTGAGTGAACCTTCTTTGTACTGACTCGAGAGCAAGTATGTCCTTTCTTAAGTATGGACACCAAAACTGTATGCAGTTTAGGACTGAGATGAAGAGAAATTTCCCCACTCAGAGGGTTGGGAATCTTTGGAATTCTCTACCCCAGAAGGCTGTGGATGCTCAGTCGTTGAGTATATTCAGGACTGAGATCAATAGATTTTTGGATACTAAGTGAATCGAGGGATATGGGGATAGGGCGGGAAAGTGGAGTTGAGGTAGAAAATCAGCCATGATCTTATTGAATGGCGGAGCAGGCGTGAGGGGCCGTATTGCCTAATCCAGCTCCTATTTCTTATGTTCTTATGTTCTTAACCAAATATATTCACAATATACAATCGAAGCCCTGCAGCTGTGGGATGAATGTGTGCACAAATATGTCATGAATGGTTGCTTCTAATTGGTGCACAGTGATGTACTGATTTCTAAATTATGTGATTTTTGGATAACACGCTATAAATTCCCCTCCTCCTCCTCAAAAACTTCAATCTTATAGTGAGTCCTGCATCACCGCAATGTACCATTTTGTGACTGTCTTCTCTTTTTCCCCCCTTCTAAGTTATGCGGACTCATGATATCCAAATGTAATCTTGCATTTCATAAATAACAAATTCAGTAAGCTATAAATCAAAATATTTTTTGAAAAAGTACTTTTCCTGCATTGTCAAATGTGGCTGAAGTGTTCTGATGAAAGGCCTTAGACACCGTCAACTGTCAAGTGCCTCAGCATTCCGCTGAGACCAGCGATGGAACATTTACTAATGATCAAAAGGCGGCCTGCAAGCGAGGCTGCTTTCTTCATTAAACATGTGTAAAACAAATTCTTTACATTGGCAACCTTCCCTTTTCTTTCTCAGCCAATATACTGTCTGGGTCAGCTTGCATGTGGTTGAGCTGTCAATGAGGCCTATGAAACGGCTGCACCTGCCCAGGCGTGCAGAGTTCTGAACAGCAGGTAATCAGGATGATGTCATGTCCCTCTCCACAATGTGCGCTGTATATGAGTTGTAACATTGGTCTTGCGGGAGAGATTGTGAAACAACACACAGCCAAAGAAAGAGTTTTTAGTTTACTTTATAACCAACATAAAAATAATTTTGTTGTTAAGCAAGACCTTCCCTTATTGATTTCAGAAAAAGCAGCACACTTGTATAATATAAGTAGTCTCATATTGGACCAGAATAGGTGCTGTTAAAATGGGGTAGTGATATATATAATATATACACACACACACAAACACATACAAAACCACACACATGAAAGATTCCTATTCTCTAGTCACCTGAGGCCCACCGGCTTTAATTTTCGAGTGGGCATCAAAGGAGCGGATCGTGCTCCTCCCCAAAACAGGCGAAAGTTTAAATATTGAAATTGGGGTCCCACGCCTGTTGCAGGACCCCCAACATGACTTTCATGGACCAATGAACAGCGCATGCCCTGCCCATTAAACCCTGGCCTAACCAGTGGTCCTTAAAGGGACTGCTGCACACCCTTCCAAAAACAGCTGATTTTTTTTTCACTAATATTTTTGTTGGTCCAGGAGGAGCGAAGTTGCTCTTCCTGGCCCTACAGAAGTACTCTGGCCTGCTGCCAGTCCCTGCACCCCTCCTCCCATCTGAATCGCTTCCAACCCCTACAGATCTGTACTGCAGGCCGGAATCAGTGTAGGAGCCGGACAATTTTAAACCCCTCCCCGACTGGCCAGCTGCCTCAAAGTACCCATTTGGCACTCACAGCAAGTTGGCGGCAGGTTAATGGGGCCCGACCACGAAGATGATTTGGACCCCTCACTGCTGCGACTGGGGCTAGCGGAAGAAACAGACAGGCACAAAAGCCCCAAATTTAACCTGCGACACAATTCAGGAAGGCAGGTAGCAGGGTGAATGCCAACACCCCCTACCTCCCCAACCTCAGCCCAGACAACTTTAACTCCCCGGCCTCATCTGCATGCTGCTCATCAGCTGCCTGCCCGAAACAGGCGGGAAGAAGCAGCTGTCTGGCGAGTGGGAGCGTAAGTCCGGACAACAGAATGCTGGGGCAGCAGGAGTCCAAACTTTCCTTGTGCGGCCCTTATCTTAAATGGCAACTTCTGGTCCAGGATCCTCTTCCCGCTGTCTTCACTTGGCAGGAAAATCAACAACGGCTTCTTCGCTCAGATCAGAGTTAAAATTTTAGTTTCCGCCTGATGACGTCATCGAACCCCGATCTGCATATTTAAAGAAGGATCCTGCCGGCTTCAGGAGTGCCCCTGCCACCTGCTCAGAAGAGCAGGTTAAGATTGAAGTGGGTGGGATCCATGCCAGACTTCGACGGGTAAGACACCCGGCTGATTTTAACTGGCCGCCCGCCTGGTTTTGCCAGGCTGTAGGGATAAAATCACCCCTAGAGACACTTACATAAACATAAAAAAACATACACACTCACGGACTCACAAACACATGGATATACATTCAGATTGCTGATATAACATCACTAGACATTGATGTAATTGTCTATGTATTTTTAAATTGAATGTTTCACGATTACATCTCCCAAAGGTTTTATTGAAGCATATTGTTTTGTGAAACACTTTTTTTGTACGCATCAAAGACTCTGTTTGCTACGAGCCATCCTTATAGGTCCTCTGAGTGAGATTGCTGATTTAATGCCAATTAATACTGAATTATTGGCAGCTTTGTGTTGCCAGCTCATGCTTATTACCATTGGGATAAGACGGAGCTAAACTTAACTTAGGTAGGACTCTAACAGTCACTAAAAGGAATGTCCTTCATCCCTTAAGTCTGGCCTAGATTGAAAACCAGAAGTGAAAGGACAACATTCTAACCAACTGTGTCACACTGTCCCCAAATAATACTTTTTTTGCATTCACGGCATATTGCACCTTGATGGGCTAAACTTTGTTGATGCAATTTGCAAATTCGTCATTGAGAGTAATGAGACCTCCGGAACTAGGAAGGGTCTTGCAAAGAAACCGGTGCTTGTGTTGTTGGCATTTCACTTCACTTTTCTGCTCAATTTGAAAGTAGGTTTTTTTCTCCTTACAGCTTCACAAAGTCAAGTCTGATATCTGTACTTTCAAGTTACTGCATAATTAAGATGGTTAGTGAATCTATACTGCACCACTAGTGGCTATGAAGTTCACTAGTGCCCTTAACATTTAAAGCCACATGGTCCTTCCAGGCAACCACAGGGACCTCTCAGGAGTCAGTAGCCGTGCTGTCCACTTCTGCATAAATGACATGACTGATGCCCTTTTGCACACAGGTGCATGCATTTTGGCAGCAACCATCAGCAGAGGCAGCAAGCATTTTAGCACATAACTTTCCTCGGGTGCAGGGCATCATTGACTGTATTCCTGTAACCAACAATCCAATCACATACTTCAATAGGAAGGCATGTTATCCCATTAACATGCAAATGATATGCATGGGAGACATTCAACTCACGGCCATTGTTTTTCCAGTACAAAAGCGGCGTTAGACCTCAGAATTTTATGTTCTGATCTGTTGTGCCTGATCTGCACTGGACGCCATATTGACTCAGGTAACGTTTAGTTGTCCATGGTGCCTGCCTGAAACAGGCATTTAGCATTTATATATATGGAAATTGGGATCCTACGCCTGTTGTAGAACATCGATTACAAAATTCAACTAGAGAGCAGTGCTTTTCCCACCCTCCCAGATCAGCAAGTGGCAGGGTGCCCGTTTGGAGACCGCAGCTCAATGGCGGCATTGAAATGAAGCTCGGTGCTGGATTTGGCTCATGTCTCAGGCCAGCACAGACCACTGTGCAGAGATTTCGCTTTGCTGATTGGGCGTAAATTCAATTTCTCCCCCCCCCAGTATCTTGAGAATTCTGTATTTCATATTTCGTTACTTACTGCCTCAGCCAATCTGCTGATGAAACTCTCATTCTTGCCTTTGTTACCTCCAGACTTGACTATTCCAACGCTCTCCTGGCCGGCCTCCCACATTCTACCCTACGTAAACCTGAGCTCATCCAAAACTCTGCTCCCTGTATCCTAACTCACACCAAGTCCCGTTCACACTGTAAGGTTCGCAAAATTTCGGAAAATTTCGACAGCCCCGAAGATTATTTGATTAAAGAAAACCTGGTTGGAATGTACCTTAAAAATCCAGGGCATCAAAGATGGCTGCCAGGCCTCATGGCAAAAGAGAAAGACAGCCTGTCTGAATATCTCACATCACTGGCTGACACAGGATTTGAAAAAAAAATACCAGCTTCTGAAGTACTTGAGGTACTTAAACTGTCAATCAACTGCGGTTTAGGAAGTTCAACATCGAACAAAGGATTGTTTGTTTACAAAGCTCTCAACAATGTTGACTCAAGAGCTTAAGCACGTGAAGCTGTCAATCAATTGTGGTTGGGCGGTGACCACAGGACAATGGATTGTTTACAAAGCACTTGAGTGCTGTTGACTGAACACTTAAGGATTTGTTTGTCCAGCACTTGAGAAATCAGTGGGACATTTTAAACTGAGCACAAACCAGTTGAACGAATGGGAAACACATTCAAACCCATACAGTCAATGGGGATAGATCGGTCCCTTTTGTATAGCCCAGATACATCCAGATTTGGGCGCAAAGATAACGGCTCCCAATGGGGTATAAAGATAGCCCCTCAGGAAGCCACTCTCTCTCTCTCTGCCACCTTGCCTCCGATGCCCTGCCTACAAGAGGAACAGCTCAGCAACCCGCCCAAAGAAGTGGAATACCAGCAGTTACTTTTGAATTACTGGGGTATCTCTACTTCGGGGCGGTGAAGAATCTAAGACAGACCGCAGGGGCAAGGAGCAGGCATTCACTGGTGAGCATAAGCTTTCTGGCCCATTACAAGGCAACCTAGATAGATATTAGGGGTGGGAATTAAAGGGGAATTTTGTTAAATTGTAATTTTAGTCAATTTTCCCTCGATGTGTCCGTTTCTCCTTCCCGTTAAGTAAAAGTGTGCTGTGTTAAGCAAAGGTGTGCTGTATTAAGTAAAAGTGTGCTGTATTAAGTAAAAGTGTGCTGTATTAAGTAAAAGTGTGCTGTATTAAGTAAAAGTGTGCTGTATTAAGTGAAAGTGTGCTGTATTAAGTAAAAGTGTGCTGTATTAAGTAAAAGTGTGCTGTATTAAGCAAAGGTGTGCTGTATTAAGTAAAAGTGTGCTGTATTAAGTAAAAGTGTGCTGTATTAAGCAAAGGTGTGCTGTATTAAGTAAAAGTGTGCTGTATTAAGTAAAAGTGTGCTGTATTAAGTAAAAGTGTGCTGTATTAAGTAAAAGTGTGCTGTATTAAGTAAAAGTGTGCTGTATTAAGTAAAAGTGTGCTGTATTAAGCAAAGGTGTGCTGTATTAAGTAAAAGTGTGCTGTATTAAGTAAAAGTGTGCTGTATTAAGCAAAGGTGTGCTGTATTAAGTAAACGTGTGCTGTATTAAGTAAAAGTGTGCTGTATTAAGTAAAAGTGTGCTGTATTAAGCAAAGGTGTGCTGTATTAAGCAAAGGTGTGCTGTATTAAGCAAAGGTGTGCTGTATTAAGCAAAGGTGTGCTGTATTAAGTAAAAGTGTGCTGTATTAAGCAAAGGTGTGCTGTATTAAGTAAAAGTGTGCTGTATTAAGCAAAGGTGTGCTGTATTAAGTAAAAGTGTGCTGTATTAAGCAAAGGTGTGCTGTATTAAGTAAAAGTGTGCTGTATTAAGCAAAAGTGTGCTGTATTAAGTAAAAGTGTGCTGTATTAAGCAAAGGTGTGCTGTATTAAGTAAAAGTGTGCTGTATTAAGTAAAAGTGTGCTGTATTAAGTAAAAGTGTGCTGTATTAAGTAAAAGTGTGCTGTATTAAGTAAAAGTGTGCTGTATTAAGCAAAGGTGTGCTGTATTAAGTAAAAGTGTGCTGTATTAAGCAAAAGTGTGCTGTATTAAGTAAAAGTGTGCTGTATTAAGCAAAGGTGTGCTGTATTAAGTAAAAGTGTGCTGTATTAAGCAAAAGTGTGCTGTATTAAGCAAAAGTGTGCTGTATTAAGCAAAGGTGTGCTGTATTAAGTAAAGGTGTGCTGTATTAAGTAAAGGTGTGCTGTATTAAGTAAAAGTGTGCTGTATTAAGCAAAAGTGTGCTGTATTAAGCAAAAGTGTGCTGTATTAAGTAAAGGTGTGCTGTATTAAGTAAAAGTGTGCTGTATTAAGTAAAAGTGTGCTGTATTAAGTAAAGGTGTGCTGTATTAAGCAAAAGTGTGCTGTATTAAGCAAAGGTGTGCTGTATTAAGCAAAGGTGTGCTGTATTAAGTAAAGGTGTGCTGTATTAAGCAAAGGTGTGCTGTATTAAGTAAAAGTGTGCTGTATTCATTATTTTCAATTCATTTTTTTTATTTCAATAAATACTGTTCTTCTTTGCACCCAACCATGAGTCTCATTTTGTCTACATCGCTACTGAAATAAGTCCGGCGGTCAGAACCAGAAAGGGGAGCGATTCGAAACCGCACGGGGCCTGGAGCAGCTCAGATACTTCTGACTGGCCAGAGACAAACCCCAGGGGCAACCAAAACCACACCCCACCTTCCCCCCTTTTCTACAACCCATCACCCCTGTGCTCGCTGACCTACTTTGGCTCCCAGTCTGGCAACACCTCGATTTTAAAATCCTTACTCTTGTGTTCAAATCCCTCTATGGCCTCACCCCTCCCTATCTCTGTAACCTCCTCCAGCTGTACAACCCTTCAAGATCTCTGTGCTCCTGCGCATTCCTGATTTTCATTGCTCCACCATTAGCGGCCGTACCTTCAGCTGCCTAGGCCTTAAGCTCTGGAATTCCCTCCCTAAACTTCTCTGTCCTTCTAGCTCGCCCTCCTGCTTTAAGTCACTCCATAAAGCCTACCTCTTTGATCAAGCTTTTGCTTAACTGTCCTAGTATCTCTTTATGTGGTTTGGTGTCAAGTTTTGTCTGATAATACTCCTGTGAATCGCCTTAGCATGTTTTACTATGTTAAAGGCGCAATATAAGGAAGAAAAAACTTGCATTTAGATAGCGCCTTTCACCTCAGGACATCCCAAAGTGTTTTACAGCCAATGAAGTTACTGGGAATGATAGCATAGTGGTTATGTTACTGAACTCGTAATCTAGAGGCTTAGACTAATGATCTGTTGACATGAGTTCAAATCCTACCACGGCAGCAGGGGAATTTAAATTTAGTTAATTAAATAAATCTGGAATTGAAAAAAAAACTAGTATCAGTAATGGTGGCCATGAAGCTACTGGATTGTTGTACAAAACCCATCTGGTTCACTAATGTCGTTTAGGGAAGGGAATCTGCTGTCCTGACCTGGTCTGGCTTATATGTGACTCCAGACCCACAACAATGTGGTTGACTCTTAACTGCCCTCTGAAATGGCCCAGCAAGCCACTTAGTTGTTCAAGGGCAATTAGGGCAAATAAATGCTGGCCTTGCCAGCGACACCCAGGTCCAGTGAACAAATTAAAAAAAAAGTACTTTTGAAGTGTGGTCACTGTTGTAATGTGGGAAATGCAAGTCATTGTGGTATTTCTGTTGCTGTGTTTATTCAGTTTGGCAGCTGACTCTGCCTTTCAGCAGTTGGCCCCACACACCCAAAAGTTTGAATACCACTGCTGTGATCTGCAGTAGTTTACTGAGAAAGAATTCACTGTTTAGAACACAACTCTACAAACACACATATAGATCGTAGAAATTTGCGGCACAGATGGAGGCCATTCAGCCCATCTTGTCCGTGCCGGCTGAAAAAGAGCTATCCAGCCTAATCCCACTTTCCAGCTCTTGGTCCGTAGGCTTGTAGGTTACGGCACTTCACGTGCATATCCAAGTACTTTTTAAATGTGATGAGAGTCTCTGCCTCTACCACCCTTTCAGGCAGTGAGTTCCAGACCCCCACCACCCTCTGGGTGAAAACATTTCTCCTCAACTCCCCTCTAATCCTTCTACCAATTACTTTAAATCTATGTCCTCTGGTTATTGACCTCACTGCTAGGGGAAATAGGTCCTTCCTATCCATTCTATCCAGGCCCCTCATAATTTTATACACCTCAATCAAGTCTCCCCTCAGCCTCCTCTGTTCCAAAGAAAACAGCCCCAGGCTATCCAATTTTTCCTCATAGCTTAAATTCTCCAGTCCTGGCAACATCCTCGTAAATCTCCTTTGTACCCTCTCCAGTGCAATCACATCTTTCCTGTAATGTGGTGACCAGAACTGTACGCAATACTGTAGCTGAGGCCTAACTAGTGTTTTATACAGTTCAAGCATAACCTCCCTGCTCTTAGATTCTATGCCTCGGCTAATAAAGGAAAGTATCCCATGTGCCTTCTTAACCACCTTATCTACCTGTCCTACTACCTTCAGGGATCTGTGGACATGCACTCCAAGGTCCCTCTGTTCCTCTACAGTATCCTACCATTTATTGTGTATCCCCTTGCCTTGTTAGCCCTCCCCAAATGTATTACATCACATTTCTCCAGTTTGTATTCCATTTGCCACTTTTCTGCCCACCTGACCAGTTCATTGATATCTTCCTGCAATCTACAGCTTTCTTCCTCACTATCAACCACATGGCCAATTTTTGTATCATCTGCAAACTTCTTAATCATGTCCCCTACATTGAAGTCTAAATCATTGATATATAACACAAAAAGCAAAGGACCCAGTACTGAGCCCTGCGGAACCTCACTGGAAACAGCCTTCCAGTCATAAAAACACCCGTCGACCATTACCCTTTGCTTCCTGCCACTGAGCCAATTTTGGATCTAACTTGCTACTTTCCCTCGCATCTCATGGGCTTTTACTTTTCTGACCAGTCTGCCATGTGGGACCTTGTCAAAAGCCTTACTAAAATCCATGTGGACTACATCAAATGCACTAACCTCATCGACTCACCTCGTTACCGCAAAAAATTCAATCAAGTTAGTCAGACATAACCTTCCCGTAACAAATCCATGCTACAACAACAACAACAACTTGTATTTTTATAGCACCTTTGACGTAGTAAAACGTCCCAAGGCACTTTACAGGAGTGTTATAAGACAAAAAAAATTGACACCGAGCCACATAAGGAGAAATTAGGGCAGGTGACCAAAAACTTGGTCAAAGAGGTAGGTTTTAAGGAGCGTCTTAAAGGAGGAAAGAGAGGTAGAGAGGCGGAGAGGTTTAGGCAGGGATTTCCAGAGCTCAGGGCCTAGGCAACAGAAAGCACGGCCACCAATAGTTGAGCGATTATAATCAGGGATGCTCAAGTGGGCAGAATTAGAGGAGCGCAGATATCTCGGGGGGTTGTGGGGCTGAAGGAGATTACAGAGGTAGGGAGAGGCGAGGCCATGGAGGGATTTGAAAACAAGGATGAGAATTTTTAAATCGAGGCGTTGCTTAACCGGGAGCCAATGTAGGTCAGCGAGCACAGAGGTGATGGGTGAACGGGACTTGGTGCGAATTAGGACACGGGCAGCTGGGTTTTGGATGACCTCAAGTTTACGTAGGGTGGAATGTGGGAGGCCAGCCAGGGGTGCGTTGGAATAGTCGAGTCTAGAGGTAACAAAGGCATGGATGAGGGTTTCAGCAGCAGATGAGCTGAGGCAAGGTCGGAGGCGGGTGATGTTACGGAGGTGGAAATAGGTGGTCTTAGTTGTGCTGTGGGTATGTGGTCGGAAGCTCATTTCAGGGTCAAATATGACACCAAGGTTGTGAACAGTGTGGTTCAGTCTCAGACAGATAGCGTCATAGAGTCATAATGGCACAGAAGGAGGCCACCATTTGGCCCATCGAGTCCATGCCAGCCCTCTGTAGAGCAATCCAGTCAGTCCCATTCCCCCACTCTATCCCCGTAGCCCTGCAAGTTTATTTCCCTCACGTGCCTATCCAGTCTGCCCTTGAAAACATTGAGTGTGTCCGCTTCCACCGCTTCCGTCAGCAGCGAATTCCAGGTCATCACCACTCGCTGTATAAAAAAGATTTTCCTCACATCCTCCCTGTATCTCTTGCCAAAAACCTTAAATCTGTGTCCCCTAGTCCTTGTACCATCAACTAGTGGGAACAGCCCTTCCCCGTCTAGCCTATCTAAACCCGTCATAATCTTGTACACCTCTATCAAATCACCCCTCAACCGCTTTTGCTCTAATGAAAACAAATCCAGCTTCTCCAACCTGTCCTTGTAACTAAGATCCCCCATCCCCAGAACCATTCTGGTAAATCTGCTCTGCACCCTCTCAAGGGCCTTCACATCCTTCCTAAAGTATGGTGGCCAGAACTGGACACAATACTCCAGTTGTGGCCTAACCAGCGCTTTATAAAGGTTCAGCATACCTTCTCTACTTTTGTACTCAATACCTCTATTTATGAAGCCCAAGATCCCATATGCTTTGTTAACCACTCTCTCAATATGTCCTGCCACCTTCAGGGACCTATGCGCATTAACTCCCAGGTCCCTCTGTCCCTGCACACTCATATTAAATTCCATTTGCCACTTGTCTGCCCATTCTGCTAGCCTTTCTATGTCCTGTTGCAGTCGATTGGTATCATCCTCACTGTTTGCCACACCCCCAAGTTTGGTGTCATCAGCAAATTTTGAAATTCTACTCTGTATTCAAATATCCAGGTCATTTATATATATATCAAAAAAGCAGTGGCCCCAGCACTGACCCTTGGGGAACACCACTGTCTACCATCCTCCAGTCTGAAAAACAGCCATTTACCACAACTCGCTGTTTTCTGTCCTTAAGCCAATTCCTCATCCAAGCTGCCACTGACCCACCTATTCCATCAGCTTCAATTTTGGTAACCAGCCTTCTATGTGGTACTTTGTCAAACGCCTTCCAAAAATCCATGTAGACAACATCCATTGTATTCCCTTCATCAGATGTTAGGGAGAGGGATGGAGTCTGGACAACATCAAAAAAAGAACACATATGTTTTGGGCATATTTTAAGTTAGTTGCTTCTGGAAACCAGAAACATGGACACAGAACCTTAGGATGCTTGCAGAGCAGAAGAACCATTAAGTGCAAAAGCGTCTGGGCAGCGTTCCATTCAACGTGTAGTGCATCTATTTCACCACTGGGTGGCGCAGCGAAGTAGTTGGAAACAGAGGGACAGCTGGCGCCCGCCAGGCGTCGCTGCGAACGGGAGGACTTGGGAACCGTGAGTCTCGCCGACCATCTTTATGCTGACGTGTCGTACTCGTTAGCGTTCAGGGTTGCTATGGCCGTTGCCAGGGTAACCGACCCAGCCAAACTGAGAGGGTGGAGAGAAGCCGAGACCGGTAGGGTGGAGAGGGGGGAGCGGGCACCGGGCGGGTAACCCGGCGGTGTGTTGCGCTGCGAGCGGTCACCTCTCCCGGCGGGGTCTTGTGCAGAGTCGGCTGTTGTGAACCAGTCAGTGTGTCTGAGCGAAGCGAGCCCCCGGCCCCGCTCCCTCCCAAAACATCCCTATGTTACATTGATTGCTCAGCGGTCTTTGTTTTAACAAGTACTGTTATTTGCTTTTGTTGTTTTCAGTTATCTGTGTGGAGGAGGAAGTGATATTGTTGGTGTTGTGATCAGTTGGAGATTCGTGTCATTGATACCTCACTATGTAATTATAGATCCCTTGTTTTGTAAAATGAAGAGACAAGGAGCCTTAGGAAGGATAACAAAGGGACACGAATGAGAGGCATCAATGTACAGAGGAGTGGAACAACCCGAGAAAAAAGACTCAATGGTGGGGAAATAAGTGAAAACTGAGCTAATGTGTCGATGGGAGGAGGGAGGAGTTGGGGTGTGTGTACAGTAAGTTTGCAAAATGGTTTCAGTGGTGATACAGGTGACTTGTAACCCACATTGGTAATCTTCACACCGTGGCACAAAATGTTCTTGCAATTCCTAACAGTTTTTCACACAAATTAATTAACTTGAGTAAGACATTGTCAGTGAAGTGACATTCCAACTATTCTTTGGGTTTGTATCTAAATATGTTCAGGAGCAGGTCAGGCAGTGTAGACAATGAAAGTGCAGAAACTTTAGAAAGGGGCATATCTGTTGACATGGTTAGGTTGCTTT
Source organism: Somniosus microcephalus (assembly GCF_052327205.1). Lineage (NCBI taxonomy): Eukaryota > Metazoa > Chordata > Chondrichthyes > Squaliformes > Somniosidae > Somniosus > Somniosus microcephalus. Next base: position 82,986,812 of record NC_141000.1, read on the forward strand.
ATCATTGACCGTGTGGCTGTGTAATCTTGCACACTTTTGTTGTCCCAGCCACTAAAGTCTTGCAATAACAACAGAAAATGCTGGAAACACTCGGCAGGTCAGGCAGCATTGAGGAGAGAGAAACAGAGTCAACGTTTGGAGTCGGGGACCATTCGCCTTGCAGTTGGCCTTTCCCTACAGACAATGCTTCTTAATTGTCACCTTCCTGGACAGTGAGAATATCAGTGGCACAATAAAAGAAAATAATCTGTTAACTAACTAGTTATATGAGAATTACTGGATTAGTGAAAACTGTTGTTTATATGAATATTAAAAAAATTTAATTGAAGACACAGTAAATTAATAGTACTAAATATAAGTATGTAAAATATTAAATCATAAATATTAAATAATTGAACTACCATGGAGGAAATGAATATAGCATTACTGTGTAAATTGAATGTACCATTGTACATTGTCACAATGTGAAAACACATGCCCTCCGTTTACCCCACAGTCAATGGGACAAGGAATCAAGTGGAGGTCAGACACTTCTTGAGAGAGGACAGTTCACAGATGATTGATCCTGTGCTAGTCTTGCACACCAATGAGCTACTGTACAGGGTGACAGTGCCAAAGACTTCAAAGGAGCTCACCTGTCCACTCTCTTGACTAAAGAATGAGGCATGGAGTCTAGGGATTTAAAATAAACATTACAATTTAACAAAGGGAAGGAAGTAAAGATTCTTCTGACTAGTAATAACTATCGTGGAAAACAATTCTACCAGTAATGCATATAGAAATAAATCAACTCATTGTAATAAATAATAATTTTCATAAAATATACAGACTATAAAAGGATGATCCATTATCTTGGAATAATCTTTTCTGGAGGTAAGACAGATTTTCCTCTCCAATTGTTCCAGCTCCACACAGCAACTGCAGCAGGTAGGAGAGGAAACGTGTGTGGAGAGCTCCTTGATGTTCTGTGATTTCCGGCAGTGATGTCAGGCATTAAATATGGGTGGCCGCATTGTAATGACACATAAATGACAGGAACTCAACATGTATATTTCCCATTATTTGTGCCATAGCAATGCTGGGTGCTAGGAAGGTTGGTGCATTCCAGACATGCAGAATTGTTAATGTAGTGGAGGGGGATTTAAACTTTAAATGGCCACTTTGCCTTGTTCCCTTCAATTGATTGCACTCGGTAAGGCAGGTTTAAAACTTTAAAAATATATATATTTATATATAGTTTGTCGGCCACGTAACAGGCACAGCGACCATTTTCCTTTCCAAACCCGCGACCAGCACCACTTAGGACAAGTGCAGCAGGTGCATGGGAACATCATCACCTCCAACTTCCCTTCCATGTTGCACACCATCCTAACTTGGATGTTTATCACCATTCCTTCTTCATCACTGGGTCAAAATTCGGTAACTTCCTACCTAACAGCATTGTGGGTGCACCTTCACCACATGGACTGCAGTGGTTCAAGAAGGCCCATCACCACTTACACAGGGCAACTATGGATGCGCAATAAATGCAGACCTTGCCAGCGATGTCCACATCCCAAGAATGAATAAATAAAACGTACAAAACCGCTTAATGTAATACCATTCACAGATATTAAGTTGTTGGAGCTGGTATTTTCACCTCTATCTTGGCCCCACTAGCAATCTAACAATACCTGGGGACTTTTAGAAACCAACACTTTCATGAGTAATGAGAGTACATTAAATTTGCTTTGAAAATGTAATTGCAAACCGTTACTTTCAAGTATATTGAATGTGGGGGGGAAATCAGTCAGTTTACAACACCACCTAGTGGCAGAGTTCATTAACTCTTGGATCACACTATTCAACAGTGGAACAAGAGCAGTGAACATTTTCAGGTTCCTCTCACAAAGAACATTCAGCAACAGGTCCTTTTTTAAGTTAGTAAGAATATGGCTAACTTTTGTTTTAGTCACTTCTGCTTGCTTTACTTTTGCTTAATCGGTGGCATTTTTGTTTAATCAATAGCTGGAGCGAGTTAGCCAACTGTGAGGGAGCTGAATTAAGATGAGGACAAAAGCAGTCCTAAACCCATTGCTGTTTTCTCACGTTTTTGGGCTCAACAACCCCCCTAACTGAGAACCAGTCCTCCCAGTGCTCACTGTTTAAACACAAATACTCACTGAATCAAATAATTGGACTGAAAAGAATGTAAATCATAATTCTTTTTAACTGTTTTTGTTGTGAAAAAGGTTCTGATGGGTGGAATATCTTTTTAAACTGCAAGTTACTGTATTTAAATGTCAGTTCTAAATATTTTTTCTATAGAATAACAATTATTTCTGTAGCATGATTTCTATGCAGTTTCTTTGAAGTAAACTGGATTGTTTACATCAGTACCCACCATCTGCCTATAGGTGACACCTAACATCATTATTGTAATGCTTTGTACCACTTCACATGTACCAGAATATGTTTGCAAACAAACCTATAGAACAACTAGAACATGGCATCACTGTATGAATGCTCTGTGGTCTCCTGTTTTGCTTCACAATCCAATTCCTCATATCGCCACTGCATAGAGACAGTAGGCGTTGTAATGTATTATCACATTCACAGTGAAATATTAACCATAATTTACTGTTCCACAATTTCCTTCAAAGTTTTGAAGCTAACAGAAGATGTCCAAAAGTTGAAATGTGTTATTACCTTTATCTTTCTGTAGTTTGATATATTGTTGAGATGGTTTGGACTGCAAACAGGGTAAAATAGGTAATCCAGAAAGTGTACACTTCAAAGAGTATCAGCACCATCTGACCTCGGGACTGTTTTTGCCATGATGATTTAATCATGGTGAGTGCCACACACAAGCATTAGAATGAGATTTGTATTTTCCTGCCACAGATTTACACCATTACATTAGCCAACAGTAAACCAAGAGATACAGCTTTTCCAACAACTTCAAAGCCCCAGTGATGCCCTTTAATTCGAGTAAATAGCTACAATTATTCAGATTACAGCAGCAAACACAATAGCTATAGATGGGAAAAATTCGTGATTTTAAATTTCTAATACTGACAAAAAATATTAAATTTGGAATTAACTGTACCAAACTAGTAATTGTGTAACTACTGGCACAGGCTGGGAGAGTTGACCAAACTGTGATTTTAAGTATATAACATAAGTGATGGGGTAATCCGATTGACTAAAAATGGAGCATTGAAGGCATAGATAAATTTCACACATTCTTAGATTAGGGTTTGACGCATAAACACCGGCTGGACTGGTTGGGCTGAATGGCCTCTTTCTGTGCCGTATATCCTACGTAATCCTATGAAGTCCAAATGCAGTACAGCTTAAACTAATGTGATTTTTTGCTTTTGTCAGTTCTCCTAATAGTTATAAAGAATATTTCTGCATGGTTTATTCACCAGAATGATACCAGGGCTCACGGAGTTAATTTATGAGGATAGGTTGCATAAACTTGCCTTGTATTCCTTTGAGTATAGGAGATTGAGGTGTGATCTGATTGATTTGTTAAAAGGAAATGATAAGGTAGAGACATAGGCCGGAATTTTCATGGTGCCGTGTATGGTGGAGGCGGGTCGAGAGTAAAAGTGGAAATAAATTGGAGCGAGTTGGGAACCTGCCTCCTCGCGCCTTTAACTCGGGCGCGTTTGCCAGCGTGGCAGCGATCCAAACTGCGGAGGCGGGCAACCTAATTTAGCTCATTAATAACTTGTTGTCAGACTCTTAACCTTGTTTTTAACCAGACCTTTTGCATTTCACTGCATGACCATGGGAATCATGTAACTCGGGAACTACGTCTGTCAAGCGGAGGCGGAAGTTCAGTGGCCATTGATCGAGATCATTAATACAGAGCGTGGAAAGTACGATAAATACCGCTACCTGCTTACTTTCCTAAGAGAAATGCTGTTGCTGAGTGCATTTTCAGCACAGATCTAGGTGTCTACACTTTGCAAGTCTTTTGTGCAAATTCAAAAACCACTCGCACCTCATTGCTACTACCTATCACACCATTGACAAATTGCTTCTCTAATCTCTACTTGACCTGCCATCTATTACATCAGCATGGGTGCCGATTATACTGTCTCACCTTGGTCCTCAGAATCGGACCAGGATGAGCCCCAACACCAGCAGCACCAACAACAACACCACCAACCTTCTCCTCAATGACCTGGTGCACCACCGAACAGAGGACATCAGCGTAGGGCTGCACCGTGCCGGAGGCGATACCTCCAACAGGGTATACAGGTAGAGGATGAGCTTGCTCAACATGACTGAGCTTAAGCCTCCTTTGGCACTGCTGCAATCACGCCAGGTCATCGCCGACATTTGCAGCTTGCTGGAATAAGACCTGCAGCCTAGAGGACCTGGTGGACACGCCTTACCAGTGGCTGTCAAAGTTACCAGTGCTCTCAACTTCTTCACCTCAGGCTCTTTCCAGGGATCTGCAGCAGACGTTTGTGGCATCTTGCAGTCGGCCGCCCACAGATGCATCGCACAGGTCACCAATGCCCTGTTTGACAAGTCAGCGAATTATATCAACTTTGCCACTGATGACGCCAGTGTTACTCAGCGGGCGCTGGGCTTTGCCGCTCTGGCTGACTTCCCACAGGTGCAGGGCGTCATCGACTGCACGTGTAGCCATCAGGGCAGCCCGTCATCACCCAGGTGCTTTTGTCAACCACAAGGGCTTCCACTTTCTTCATGTGCAGCTGGTCTGCAACCATAGGAAGAACATCATGCATGTGTGCGCCAAATACCCTGGCAGCTGTCATGACTCTTGTCATGCGCCAGTCCACCCTCCCTCAGCTGTTCGCACCTCCAAACAGACTTTCCAGCTGGCTGCTTGGAGACCAGCGCAATCCACTGAAGACATGGCACATGACACCCTTGAGGAGGCTAAGTACTGCAGCCGAGGAGCATTATACTGGGAGTCACATGTCCACCAGATGTGTCATGGAGCAAACAATAGGCATGCTGAAAATGTGCTTCAGATGCCTTGAGGAGCACTTCAGTATGCACCAGCCAGGGTCTCCAGAATCAGTGTCGACTGCTGCACACTGCACAACAGAGCGCAGCAATGAGGATTAGTGCTGCATGAGGAGCAAGGCTTTGAGTGCACAGCCTGAGGAGGAGCATCAGCTGAAAGGTGAGGAGGAGGAGCAGGAGGAACCTGAGGAGCAGATGCCACCAGTACACGAGCACATTGCTGCCCGAGAGGCCAGATTTACTTACCCTCCTGCATTATACCCATATGGCTGCCACATGCTGTGCCAGGTACCCTGCACCCACCCCCCCTCCCCCGCAACAACATCATAATGCATCCCTACAACGACCAAGCCATTCTTTTCACACTGATCCCCATTGCTAGAGGTAACTTTATGTCTCACCATTCACTCCAACTCATTAAGCCACTTCCAAAGTAGCAGACAAAATTGGGCATGACCGGAAAGTGGTGAAAATAAACAGTTTTATCTGTGACATAAGAGTAACAGAACCTTAACAGAAACGCTTCTTTAAACACCCATGTGCTTACTCTTGTGCATCTACTTGTGTGTCATCTTTTGTTTAGGCGTGCATCTACGAGGTGTTATGCCTGTAGCTTCAGCAGAGGTAGAGGCAGGCTGCTCTCTTCCCTGCTGCGACTGCGTAGACACTCTTGGCGGACGTCCCCTGGGTTTTGGAGCTTCTGATGGCCCCGCCAAAGTCTGCTCCTCCTGCGACTGTGTAGGGGCAGACTCGGCCATCATGATCCCAGGAGGCATCTGGGGCTCTGACTGAGGGGGAGGCAATGAGGGAGAAGTGTGAGCATTTTGAGAGAAGCCCCCACTTCCATGTCTCCTCTCACCATCATCCCTCTCATGGGCCACCTGCACTTCCTTGCTGGAGAGCACCTTGCTGCACAGCAGTGGGGCCATGAAGATCCAAGTCTACATTGACATCCCTCCTAGGGAGGAGGTCTTTAAGCCTCTGCCATCTGTTCTCAATAGATTGAATGTGCTCGTGAGTGGCGCTTTAGCTGCTCCATGCAGGTGGCCATCCTTTCCATGGAAGTGCCTACAGTCGCCATCGCCTGCGAGACAGTGATGCTCATGTTGGAGATGGACTCCTCCATTCTCTGCACACTTGCAGATATAGTAATCTGGGATGTAATGCTTAAGTTATCCACCAGATGGAGACAAATAGTAAGGGATCACAATTACCAGTGTTTTAAGGGAATGTCCTGGCACACCACTTATTAAGGTAGTGGCATTGCATTCTGGGTATGACTCAGAGGCTGATCCTCCATCTTAGCTGATCGTGCAGTAAGATATAGAAGTGCTTTGCCTGCAGCTGTAAAGCTATGTTCTCTGCTACATATGTATAATTAAAAAGTTAAGTTTTGGTTCCTGAAGTCTGGCTTATCACAGTTTCTGACCTTACCACTTGGATATCACATTTGGCAACGAGGCTGAACAGATCTCATCTTGAAGAAGGGAAAATAAAAGGAAAGCACTGAATCAAGAAATCATGGCTGCTATAGTAGGACAGCTCTCTGCTTTTGATGGTCAGACGCTGACATGGAAAGAATACTGTGAGTTGCTGGAGCATTTCTTTGTAGCAAATTATATAGTTGATGTTGGAAAAAGGTGAGCTATTTTGCTCACTTCCGTGGGAAGTCAGACATATAGTTTAATGAGAACCTTATGCAGTCCTGAAAAGCCTGGAGACGTACCATTTGCTAACTTAGTGGACTTGCTAAAGGAACATTTCAATCCCAGACCGAGTGAGATTGTAGAGCGTTTCAAATTTAATTCATGGAACAGGCAACCGGGAGAGACTGTATTGGATTATGTAGCGGTGTTGAGAAAACTGGCACACGATTGCAATTACGGGAACAGTTTGAAAGACATGCTGAGAGATAGGCTTGTTTGCGGGATAATGGATGCTCGAATGCAGAGGAGATTATTGTCCGAGACTGGGCTTACGTATGAAAAAGTGTTGGAACTTGCTCAATTAATAGAGACAGCTAACCGTGATGTACAAGAAATACAAGGTTCAGACTGGGCTACGACAAAGCAAGTTGGAGGTCCGGTTGTGCACAAGTTAAATATGAGTCAGAAACCACAACGTGAGCATGTAAAGGCATATTATAGATGCAATGGAGATCACCTGGCGAGGGAATGCAGGTTTCTGGAGGAAAAGTGCCACAAGTGTGGGGAAAAAAGGACATATAAAACATGCATGCCGAGCAAAAGCTACCCTGGAGGTATACAAACCTAAAGGGGGAGAAAAGCAAAACCTAGTAAGAGAAGTGAAAAAACAGGGAGCACATCACATCAGCGGAGAAGCTGAGAAAGAAGACGACGTGTTCATATTGCATAGTATGGTAGAGGACATTCCAAAAGAGGATCCTATCACTTTGCAACTGATAGTAAATGACTCTAAGGTGAACTTTGAGGTGGATACCGGATGTGGTGTTACCATAATGAACAGGGAAGAGTACTCAAAATTGTGGAACCGTGCAAAAGTTCCAGAGTTAAAGTCTTGCTCTATGAAGCTTAAAACCTATACCGGTGAACGAGTGGTGACATTGGGTACAGCTACTGTAACTGTGAAACACAGGGACACCGTGGAACAGCTACCTGTAGTTGTAGTATCGGGTTCTGGACCAAACTTGTTAGGTCGGGGCTGGATAAGAGAACTTAAATTAGATTGGGGAGCAATAAATCAACTAGAGGGAGGCAAACAATTGGCTTTGCAAGATGTGTTGATTGAACATGAGAACGTGTTTAAGGAAGAACTTGGAACATTTAATGGCCCCCCCAGCTAAGATTTATGTAGACAAGGAGGCACTGCCAAGGTTTTTTTAAACAACGACCTGTGCCGTATGCCATGAAACCAAAGGTAGAGGCTGAGCTTGACCGTCTTTTGAGAGAGAACACTCTGGAACCCGTGAAATGTTCAGAATGGGCAGCTCCCATTGTACCTGTTTTAAAACCGGACAATTCGGTAAGAATCTGTGGAGATTATAAATTGACAGTAAATAGGGTGTCTAAACTAGAACAGCATCCTATTCCTAAAACTGAGGATCTTTTTGCAAACCTGGCTGGAGGGAAGAAATTCACGAAGCTGGATATGAGTCATGCATACTTGCAGATTACGCTAGATGAGGAATCCAAGAAGTATGTAACCATAAATACACACAAGGGTTTGTTTACCTATAACCGTTTACCATTCGGTGTCTCACCTAGTCCAGCTATCTTCCAGAGGACTATCGAGGGTGTACTGCAAGGGATTTCACATGTTTCAATCTATCTGGATGACATTCTGGTGACTGGAAGAACCGACCCAGGAGCATCTGAGCACTCTGAGAGAGGTACTACAAAGATTGGATAAAGCTGGGTTACGGCTCAAGAGGAGTAAGTGCACTTTCCTTGGGAATGAGGCCGTGTTCCTGGGACATAGAGTGGACGCCACAGGGCTCCATCCAATCAAGGAGAAGGTACAAGCACTGCAGGAGGCCCCAGCTCCTACAAATGTGACTGAGTTAAAAGCTTACCTGGGACTGCTAAACTATTATAACAGGTTTTTACCAAACTTGTCAACCGTGTTAGCACCTCTTCACAAACTACTGCGCAAGGAGACACAGTGGCAGTGGGAAGAGGAACAGAGGGTTTCATTTGAACAGTCCAAGAAACTGATGCTGTCCTCGGATGTGCTGGTTCACTACAATGCAGAGAAAGACATCATTCTCTCTTGTGACGCTTCACCTTACGGGGTGGGGGCAGTTCTTTCACACAGCTTGGAAGATGGAACAGAAAGACCGATAGGGTTTATGTCTCGAACTCTGACCCCAGCGGAAAAAAACTATTCCCAGTTGGATAAAGAGGGATTAGCCGTAATGTTTGGGTTACAGAGGTTTCACAAGTACATATATGGCAGGAAATTCACCATATGCACTGATCATAAACCTCTTCTATCTCTTTTTAATGAGATGAAAGCAGTACCACAGATGGTGTCACCACGGATCCAGAGGTGGGCAGTGACATTAAGGGCATATGAGTATGTCATTGTTTACAAGGCGGGCAAGTACCATGGGAACGCAGATGCCTTGAGCCGTCTTCCACTACCAGGTACACCTATCCGTGTAGCTCCAGAAGACAGAGTTTTGATGTTGGAGGGCACGGATACGGCAATTGTGACCGCAGAACAAGTGAGGACATGGACAGGTAAAGATCCAGTACTGTCTAGAGTCCGAGAATATGTAATGAGGGGTTGGCCACAACATCCGGAAGGGACTGATTTCATACCTTACAGTGTCAGGAAGACAGAGCTGAGTGTGCAGGATGGTTGCGTGTTGTGGGGAGCTCGAGTGATTATTCCACAGCCAGCACGACAGTCTATCCTAGTGCAACTACATCAGTGTCATCCTGGAGTTTCGCGTATGAAAGCATTGGCAAGGAGTTACTTGTGGTGGCCAAAGCTAGATGAGGAGATAGAAAATCTTGTCAAGACATGCAGCACTTGTCAAGTACACAGGAAGGCACCAGCAGTGGCTCCACTCCACCCCTGGGAGTGGCCGGATAAACCATGGAGAAGATTACGTGTAGATTATGCGGGTCCATTCATGGGAAAGATGTTCCTCATAATCATTGATGCACATTCCAAATGGATGGATGTGTATCCTATAAATTCTGCTGCATCTACTGTTACTATAGACTGCCTGCGTAGGAGTTTTAGTAATCAAGGGATACTGGAAATCGTAGTAAGTGACAATGCCACGTGTTTTGTGAATACAGCAACAGAAGAGTTCATGAGAAACAATGGCATAGTGCACGTGACTTCAGCTCCATATCATCCGTCTTCAAATGGACTTGCGGAGAGAGCCATACAAACATTTAAGGAGATGATGAAAAAAAGTGCGGAAGGGAGTTTGGCAGCAAAGGTGTCACGAGTTCTGTTCAGCTACAGAATAACACCTCAATCTACCACAGGACTCTCTCCTGCTGAGTTGTTGTTAGGACATCGACTACGCTCCACTCTTGACCTGGTTCACCCAGATCTAAAAAGGAGGGTGGAAAACTGACAAATCAAACAAAAGGAGAACCATGACAGAAGGACAAAGAGCCGCAGTTTTGGAGAAGGTGATGCGGTCCTTACCAGGAATTTCAGTTATGGTCCAAAATGGATTCCGGGCGTCATAGACTCAGTGACCGGTCCAGTTTCATATACGGTCATGGTGGGAACTGGTCAGGTAGTACGCAGACATATGGATCAGATACTGACCAGACAAAGGGAAATCGAACTGGAGGTTCCAGAGGAAATGTTGGAGGACAAGTTGGTCCCCAGTTATCCAAATGCGTTGGTGGTACCAACACCACGAACAGAGCCAGTTATACCTGGACCCCTTCATCAAGAGGAAACCATCGTAGCAGAGTCAGATACTCTGAGTACTGCTCAGGAGCAGCAGGTGGCTCTACCACAACCAAGCAGGGACTTGACTGTAAGACGTTCACCAAGGACTCACAAGCCGCCAGAGAGATTGATCACGACCTGCTAGATTCGTTCAGTATGGACTATCGTTAAAGAAGTTTCCTTATGGACTTTTTAAGAATGTTGTTAAGAAATTATTGTAAACATAAGGGGGGGGGATATAGTAATCTGGGATGTAATGCTTAAGTTATCCACCAGATGGAGACAAATAGTAAGGGATCACAATTACCAGTGTTTTAAGGGAATGTCCTGGCACACCACTTATTAAGGTAGTGGCATTGCATTCTGGGTATGACTCGGAGGTTGATCCTCCATCTTAGCTGATCGTGCAGTAAGATATAGAAGTGCTTTGCCTGCAGCTGTAAAGCTATGTTCTCTGCTACATATGTATAATTAAAAAGTTAAGTTTTGGTTCCTGAAGTCTGGCTTATCACAGTTTCTGACCTTACCACTCGGATATCACAGCAGACATCGTAGTCGCAAAACCTGTTGGAGCCTCCTGCACTTCTTGCTGCACCTCCAGGAACACCCTCTTTCTGGATGGCCCCTAAGGCTCAGCGTCTGCATGCAGCTGAGCAGAGCTGGGAGCGTCCTGCACCCTCTGGCGAGGAGTCTCCACTGCTCTCCCTGTCTCCACCATCTCCTCTTGCTCACTTGTGAGACACCAGGTGACAACACGACTCTATGTCACGTAAGACCCACCGAGGTGTACGTATCTGTGCTGGTGCTGGGTGCGCTTAGGTCTGGTGACGGTGCACCCTCAGAGGCTGGAGGCTCCTCTGAGGAGTCGTCTTCCTCTTCCACCTGGACAGGGGGGGTGGGGGGGGAGGTTCTTGATGGACCTCTGGGAGAGTAAAGAAATTATTTAGAAATGTCATACCGAGAATGGGTACCGATACCATTATGCACATGATGAACATTCACTGGCTGCTGATACCAGTCCCCATGAGTGACTGCTATATGCCATGTGGCTGTATGAGATGTAATTCTGTCACCAGGTTGCTGAGAGGTCCCCCTCTCTCCATCTCCCACCACCAGCTGCTCTGCAACTCCGGAGACCTCCAGGGTGACCTCTACCGGAGTCAACATGGCGAATGATGGCGGGCCACCTCTGGTTCTCTCCCTCTTATTGTGGGCTCTCTTCACTTGCAAGGAGGGAAAGAAGAGATGTTTGAGTGAGAGTGGTGGCATGAGTGTAAGGAATGTGTGGGTTACATCTTTAGAGGGTGACTATGAGGGACTGTGGTGCCAATGCCAAAGTTCTAATGCAAAGCAGCCTCCTTGTATGGTGTTAGTTGGTATGATTGCATTAGGAAGAGGGTGAGTTTGAGCGGTAGTTAGTCAGATGGGAATGTGATTATGTAGATAGAGAGAGAGGGATGGGTGGACATGCAAGGTATGTTGTTGTGAGTAAGGATGTGCAGGAGTAGGCTTGGGAAGGCAGACTGATGGGGATATGATGAGAGGCCCAGCAGGATGAAGGCGACTGTGGCTTTGCACTCACGTTTCCTGATCTAATGAGATCATTTGAAGTGCTTCCGGCACTGCACCCAGGTCATCCTCACAACATCCCTGCTGTTGACCTTCTCTGCTATCTCCAGCCAGGCTCTTTTGGTCTCTTGCGCCCATCAGAGGAAGAGGACCTCCCTGCATCCTCTGACTCCCTCCGCAAGAATATGTAGGGAGTCATCTGAGAACCTGGGTGCAGCCCTCTGCCTCTGTGAAGCCATGTGTGCAAGACTGAGCAGTAAGCAGATGCTGAAATGCACTGCCTGCACACTCCTAGATGAACCTTCAAATGGAATGTGGCCAAGGCTGCTTTGAATATTCTGGCTGGAAATGAGTCATCGATGATGTCATCAGACCTGCACCATTTAATAGGGCAGGGTAGCATGCAGGCCTGCCTTAATATGCGTCATTAAGGGAAACATAGAAACATAGAAGATAGGAGCAGGAGTAGGCCATTCGGCCCTTCGAGCCTGCTCCGCCATTCAATGCGATCATGGCTGCTCATCCAATTTCAGTACCCGGTCCCTGCTTTCTCCCCATACCCCTGGATCCCTTTAGCCTTAAGAAATATATCCAACTCCTCCTTGAATATATTTACTGAATTGGCTTCTACTGCCTTTTGTGATAGAGAATTCCACAGGTTCACCACTCTCTGGGTGAAGAAATTCCTCCTCATTTCTGTCCTAAATGGCCTACCCCTTATCCTTAGACTGTGACCCCTGGTTCTGGACTCCCTGACCATCGGGAACATCATTCCTGCATCTAGTCTGTCCAGTCCTGTCAGAATTTTATAAGTTTCAATGAGATCCCCTCTCATTCTTCTAAACTCCAGCGAGTACAAGCCCAATCGACCCAATCTCTCCTCATACGTCATTCCTGCCATCTCAGGTATCAGCCTGGTGAATCTTCACTGAACTCCTTCCATGGCAAGAACATCCTTCCTCAGATAAGGCGACCAAAACTGCACACAATACTCGAGATGTGGTTTCACCAAGGCCCTGTACAACTGCAGCAAGACATCCTTGTTCCTGTACTCAAACCCTCTCGCTACGAAGGCCAACATACCATTTGCCTTCTTAACCGCCTGCTGCAGCTGCATGCTTACCTTCAGTGACTGGTGCACAAGGACACCCAGGTCTCCTTGCACTTCTCCTTCTCCCAATCTATTGCCATTCAGATAATAATATGCCTTCCTGTTTTTGCCACCAAAGTGGATAACCTCACATTTATCCACGTTATATTGCATCTGCCATGCTTTTGCCCAATCACCCAACCTGTCCAAATCATCCTGGAGTTTCTCGGCATCCTCCTCACAGCACACACACACCCACCCAGCTTTGTGTCGTCTGCAAATTTGGAGATATTACATCTAGTTCCCTTGTCTAGATCATTAATATATATTGTGAATAGCTGGGGTCCAAGGACCGATCCCTGCGGTACCCCACTAGTCACTGCCTGCCACTCGGAAAAAGACCCGTTTATTCCAACTCTTTGCTTTCTGTCTGCCAACCAGTTCTCTATCCAAGTCAATACCTTGCCCCCAATCCCATGTGCCTTAACTTTACATGCTAATCTCTTATGTGGGATCTTATCAAAATCCTTCTGAAAGTCCAGATACACCACATTCACTGCTTCTCCCTTATCTATTTTACCAGTTACATCCTCAAAAAATTCCAGTAGGTTAGTCAAGCACCTTTTGTAAATCCATGTTGACTTTGTCCGATCCCGTCACTGTTTTCCAAGTGCTCTGCTATTACATCTTTTATAATGGACTCTAGCATTTTCCCCACCACCGATGTCAGGCTTACCGGTCTGTAATTCCCCGTTTTCTCTCTACCACCTTTAGTATCAGTAAAGATCACCTGTTTCATTCCAAGAAAGTCGCTCTGAGGAGCGCGATGAAAAGAAGAACAGGGTCCCAAACCGCCACGCCGATCGCCTGCACCCGACCCACCCAGGTAATTCAAATTCCGGACATCGAAACTGTTTTGTCTGGTAGGAGAACCAAGAACAAGGGAATATAATCTTAAAATTAGAGGCAGGCCATTCAGGAGCAAAATCAGGAAGCACCTTTTCACACAAAGGGCAGTAGAAATTTGTAACACTCTTTCCCCCAAAAGGCTGTGGATGCTGGAGGACAATTGGAGCTTTCAAGACTGAGATGGATGATTTTTGAGAGGTAAGGGTATAAAGGAATATGGAGCAATGGAGTGGAGGTGCAGATCAGCCATGATCTAATTGAAAGACTGAGCAGGCTCAAGGTGTTAACTAGCCTACTACTATACCTAATGTTCCTATGTATAGGAGACTAAGGATTGGTTAAAGCAGTCAGGAGTTTCTTGCTCTTTGACCAACTCTCAAACTTCCAGTCCACTATAAAATGCACTGGGACATTTACTCACACCATGTTTTCTTGACTGTTGAGTAAAAATTTACATTCTGCTTGTCCAGTCAGTAAAGATCACCTGTTTCATTCCAAGAACAAGTGAAACAATCTTGATTCTGCAGAACGCCACAGCTCCTTGGGTATACTGTAGGTAGGATCTAAAAAAGCTGATCTGTAAAATAAATGCCTCCCAAGCCAGCATTTATTTTGATGTTTTTCAGTTTTTTTTCAGCAGATAATTTCAGGAATAGATTATTTGCATGGGTCACTCTACTGCCTCTGCTCTTCATCAGTGGGTCTGTGCTAATTATGAGCCAAATATGAACTCGAGAAAAAGGTGCTTCTCCAGCGTGAAACCTCCGATATGCTACAATGAATGAAAATATTTTCAATAGGCAGGCATCAGAGCCTCTGCATGTACATTGGGAAATGCCTCTGGAATGTTTAAAATGGTAGGATTTTGCCAATTGTGCTGCTTCATATCCCAGTAGGCTTTTTTTTAAAATTACTTTTCAGATCTACATTGTACAAATGGCTACTGGGCAGAAAAGTAACTGACCAAGACAATCTGAAAGAGTAAAAGATGCCTGCGAAGAAAGCAAAAGATCCTAAACCAGCTAAGGAGCCACAGGCAAACTCCTGGGAGCCAGGACTGCTGGCAGCTCAGATTGAAGAGGTGAGTTTAACATTCAACTTTTCATTTCAGTCACTGATGGAGCACAGCACCACTTAAGATGCTTTCAAAACCACGTGCCCTATTCTTACCGGGGGCATTACAGCGTGAGTGTTAAAAACCATGTTGTTGTCCAAAATCTTTTGCTTTACCTTCCTGGAACTCTAGGTTACAGTGAATGTAAATAGAGCAAACAAAAGTGGCAGCATCTATGTTAAAACCCACATTCTAGTTTCTGTAATAATGCAAATTAGAACCCATATAATTTGAAGTCATCACATTCTGCAGATTAAGGAATGAGTCTCACCATCAGTACTTGTTCACTCTCTTTTGCCAATTAAGTTCTAATTTGTACATCTGCCCTCTTGCTTATTTTAAAAGAAATTATTTACTTAAACAGTGGATGCTGTGACATAATCAGGAGTTCCGTGTTGGGATGATTACCAAGTTAACATCTGTAGAGATACAGACTAGGATTTTCCCTCCTGTCATTCATAGTTTATGGGATAAGATTCTGCCCACATGCATCAAAGTATCAAAGCTTCAGCTTCAAATATAGAGGCTTGTTCTTCTCCCTTGCAGTGTTGACCTCAGTGATCTCATACTAAGATTAACTCTCAATTTTTAAAAAGGGTGAGTGATGCTGGTATAATTTATTTATTTACATGCTAAATCTGAAGCGTTCACTTAATGTTTTAAAGTGCAGAATAATTTCAAATTCTAAGAATAATTTTGGTGCCCTGTTCAATTTACCTTTTTTAATTGATGGGGATATTTTATTGACTGTTCCCAAAACTATTGTCATCACAAATGGTGAACTTATCTTAAAATTATCGGGGCCAAATTTCTGTGCCCCTTCTGCCACATACCTACCACACCTCTGGCAGGTGTGCACCAAAACTGGGAATTAGGCTGGGACCTGGATGTACCAAGTTCCAACCTTACACTGGGGATTCCATGGGGCCTTGTCAGCGGGCGGAGTTCCCGTCTACCCCTTTAAGGCCAGTAAAGTAGGAGGGGGCAGGAATCCTGAAGGCAGGAGTTTCCACGACCACGGCCGGCGCATCATTGACAGCAGTACGGCTGGTGAGACTCAGTATACCAGGCTGCCGAATGGCGGTTGTGGGGCCTCAGCCTAGGATTGTGGCCTGTGCCCCCAAAGATTAATAGCAAGTGGAATTTTTAAATATTTTACAAAGGGGTCTAAGGGACCTCCCTGACCGGCTGTTCTACCACCTCAGATGTCACGGTCAGCACCCAATATCCACCCCTAGTGACGCTGGCCCCTGCCATTATCATGCAAATAAAAGGATCTCCACAAAGTTTAATGGAGTCAGTGAGGTGCTAATGAGACAAGTATATGCAGAAAAGATGGGTCCAGAGGAGGTGTAAATGGTTTCAGCAGAATAGCAGAGGAGGAGGGAAGCACGGAAAATCTGGCAAAGCTGGAAAGGCTCCCGTGGCAAGGGAGAAAGGCAGATAGACCCAATGGGTGCAGTCCACCCTGCCTGCTGTGTGCCGATAGGGGATCCCCATGTCAAGCACCAGCCCACATCACCTCCACTCACAGTGGTTCTGGTGCAGCTATTGACAGCACCTGCTGTCTGAGAGGAAATGGGAGCAGTGAATAAGATCTAAAGTTGTTAAACGTGATGTTAAGGTCGGAAGGCTGTAAAGTGCCTAGTAGAAAGATGAGGTATTATTCCTTGAACCTGCGATTCATTGGAACAGTGTAGTAGGGCAAGGCCAGAGAGGTGGGAGTGGGATGGAGAACTAAAGTGGCAAGTGACCGGAAGTTAAGAGTCACTCTTGCAGACTGAACGGAGGTGTTCAGCAAAGCGATCATCCAATCTGCGTTTGGTCACCCCAATGTAGAGGAGACTGCATTGTGAGCAGCAAATAGAGTATACTATATTGGATGAAGTACAAGTAAATCACTGTCTAACCCAGGAGGAATATTTGGGGCCCTGGACGGTGGGAAGGGAGAAAATGAAAGGGCAGGTGTTGCATCTCCTGCACTTGCATGGGAAGCTGTCGGGGCAAGGGAAGCAGATGTTGGGGGTGAATAAAGAGAGGACCAAGATGTCACGGAGGGAACGGTCCCTTCGGAATGCTGAAAGCCAAGGGGAGGGGAATATGTGTTTGGTGGTGGCATCGCGCTGGACGTGGTGGAAATAGTGGAGGATGATCCATTGAATGCAGAGTGGAAGGTGAAGACGAAAGATCCTATCATGTTTCTGGGAGGGAGGAGAAGGGGTAAGGGTGGAAGTACAGGAAATGGGAAGTATGGTACTGAGAGGCTGAAGCGCTCTGTCTGCTTGAGGGAGCATAGAAGGAAGAGGCTTATGAAAAGCAAATGGGGAGAGGTAAATGATGACAAAAATTTCAACTTTATTTTGGCACTGTTTTACCTGGTGTTGCAGGGCCATTGGAAGCCAGCTATCTATTTTACAGTTGGTGAGACGATAGAGAATGAGATTTTCTTGGCTGCTCTCTCTGCAGCTATCAACGTGCCACTACGTAAGCTCTTCAGTATCATTTCTTGGGAAGGAACAATGAAGCAGGTATGTGCATGCTAATATAATATGTTGTGTTATTTATTCAGTGTTGTCAACTTCTTAAAAAAAGTACAAATAAATAACAAAAGAAAAAAGCTCAGTGGCCCAGAAACATTAGCAATCTTGTATTTCCAGTTAGAAGGTTGCAAATCTGAATCTTAGTCTTAACTAACATTTGAACTTGTCTGCTTTCAGTAGTCAGTTTAGTAAGTTCTGACAGCAGATGAAGTGCCTTGGTGGCATAGTGTCCCTCTTTGTGGAGGAGAGGGAAGCATCAGGAAGAAAGACCAACAATGTTAATCCTACTCCGTAAAAGGCACGCCTCCTGTCAGTCAATCAATAGCATAGATCGGTGGGGGAGTGGGTGATTTAGTGGATTAACACACTGTCCTTTCACCTCTAATTTACATCCTGACCCAGTCTGGGCTAACTGTAAGAATGCTTCCTAAAAGGAGTTAGAGTTGTCTGTTAGAAATTAGGGGACCTAAAATGTATATGCTTATGTGATGAAATTGTGACGTGAATAATACTGTGTTTAGATGATTATTAGAACTTGAGACAAAACTGTCTCTTCAGACTAGTATTAGAATAACTGGATAGATGCTTGGAATTTGCTTATGTTTTTGGATCCCTGCGGGTGTTATAACATTCTGCACCATAGCAGTCACATATGACCTTGCTTCCCAGGCTAGCTATCTGCTGTTTGTAAGTTAGGATTTCGACTTTGTTTAATGTATTTTTAATTTGACCAACTATGGCCCAATGCCTATGTTTCTTCCATTACTGCTAATAGCCATATTATAATGCTAAGTTAGGATTTTGACTTTGTTTAACAAAACTGCTTTAAAATGCGTAAGTTAACCAGTGTGTGAGAATAGAATAGAGGACATCTTTGGGAATTTAATGATTCATTCCATGCTACAATAGTCTGATAATGGAATGAAATACTGTAGTAAGTTTTGCACAGCTAAGCTGCATGAACAGCTTGAACATAAATAACTGATAACAAGTAGCTATGAACATCTGAAGGCTGAGAATGGCATGTCTGACTCCAAACTTGGGAGGATAAGGAGTGATAAGAGGAATTCAGATGGATGGGCCTTCAGAATGTATAAACAGGAAAGACATGAGGGAAGAGCATGAGACCCCTTAGGGGAGGGCTTTCATCTGAAGACAAAGAACTCGACACACCATTGGGCATCTTGGTTTAAGAGGAACCCTTACAGGTTAAATGGTCTTGTCAATATTCTATCCCAGGTCCACCCCTAAAAAAGGGTATAAGAGAAAGACCTGAAAAGCCCTTAGTGCAGACGGTGCAATGAAAAGTTTCCGTGAGTGGATCGATGGTCTAACACTCTTCCAAGAGTGGACCCATGCTGACCCTAGTCTAACACTCATGGTGGTTCTAGAAGAAAAAAGAGAGGGAGAAAGGCCGTAAGCCAAAGAGCTGTTCACGCACACCAGCCGTTTGTCCGATCAGGACCAGTACCAGCTACTTGTCACGGTCGTGTGTTTTTGCTGTATAACTAGTGTTATATTCTGTCTTAAACTCCAATTAAACACAATATACCCACCATATTGGTTTGCACTTTATCCTGATTATTTGGAAAGACCAGAGATAATATCTCTACAGTCTCCAGTTCCCAGTGGGAACAAACCCATAACATGAAACTCTTCACAATTTAGTACAAATTAGCAGTTCCACTCAGAGGTCATAATTTGTGGAGAATGAAAGAGTTAACAGTGGGGATGCTGTTCTGAGATTGGAGTTAATATACACTCTTGGAGAGTAAAGGGAGCTTTACCTATATGGGCTGTGCTATACAGCAAGTTGGGATGTAATACAAAATAAATCAAGAAAACAAAGAGTATCATATGGAGACTATAGCAGGAATCTTCTGCCTGATTGTAGAAATCTGGTATCAGAGCTTAAAGGAAAAAAATATATAAATAACAAAAGAAATGGAAAAGACAGCAAGAATTTTCTGGTAAAAATTAAATTACTATGCACTATGTTTGCAGGTCGTTGAGTTTGGAAACCCAAAGGGCAGGAGGTCAAGTGATCTCCCTATGTTTTATGAGGTAATCATTTCTACTTCTGCAATTCTAAATATTTTGAAATGAACTGAGTAAGAAGCAGTCTGTAAGCAGGACTGTAGTTGCTGTACGATGCATATAGTGAGTCATACTTGTATAAGCCCATGTTTCTAAAATACTGATGTTTCCCAAATGCAAACTAGTGCTTCCTAAGCAAGAGATGACATCACTGATGTTCTGTAGTTGTTTTATATAAAACCATCTACACCATTTTTGATCAGAAATAAGACAATTGAAACTAATATGTTGTAAAATGCATTTCTCCACCATACATGGTTCCTAGCACATCATAGCAATCGTTTTTTGAGTAAACTGTTGACATGTATAATTTTTTTAATTGACCACACTCCACCTTTTTAAAAAAAAGTCCAGTTTTGGAATTGCATCAGTTTCATTAGTAATTCAGGTGTACGCCCACCCCAGTACAAAATGTTATTGAGGAGAGTAGTGTAAATGCAAAACATATCGGCCCATATTTTCTGACCCCCATGGGTGCGTACGAGCTGTGTACACACCCGTAGGGGTGTCGCAAGTGCAGATCTTCTGCCTGCCCTGGAGAAGGACCTCTGCGGGGGGAGAGTTCCGCTTTCTGCAGAACCTCCGCCCGCTGAAAACCCTTTTTATAAAAAAAAAATCAGAGCCAGCAGGTAAGTTCGTAGATTTTTTCCAGATTGGAGGCATCCACATGCAGGAAGCCTCCGATCGGAAAATCCGGGCCATCATCAACGTGATTCCAATGTTGCAGATGAAAATGAGTGACAATGTTGTGAGATAAATTTGACACTCCCTTCCTCAATCAATAAATGCACTCACATGGGTGGTGTAAGTGTTTTGCACATGTTGAGTATGGTGTTGGTAGTTCAACTGTACTTAGCTATTCCATCTTCTCGCCCTTGCACCGTTACCTTGGAGTCCCCCAAGGATCTATCCTTGTCTCTCTCCTATTTCTCATTTGCATGCTGCCCCTCAGCGACATCATCTAAAACGCAACATCAGGTTCCACATGTACGCTGATGACACCCAGCTCTACCTCACCATCACCTCACTCGACCACGCCATTGCCTTTGTGTTGTCAGACTGCTTGTCCGACATCCAATATTGGATGAGCTGAAATTTCCTCCAATTAAACATTGGGAAGACCAAAGTCATTGTCTTCGGCCCCTGCCACAAACTCTGTTCCTTAGCCACTGATTCCATCTTTCTCCCTGGCCACTGTCTCAGGCTAGCAACCTCCGCGTCCTATTTGACCTTGAGCTGAGCTTCCGACCCCATATTAATAATGGGCAGAACTTCGGATCCCCACGGGTGAGTACATGCTGGGTACTCACGCGTAGGCCCAACGAAAGTGCCAGTTTCGTGCATGTACTGCGCATGCGTGGGAAACTGGAACTTCCGTTCCCTTAAAGGAAGGGGTTCACAGGTCGAACGCGTGCGCCGGAGAGGCAGCACATAGGAACTTCCGGTTTTTTTCCAGGTTTTTCCGGAAGGGTAAGTCTCCAGCAGCTACCTCCCATCTTCCACCCTCCATAAACTTTAGCTCATCCAAAACGCTGCTGCTCATATCCGAACACGCACCAAGTCCTGTTCACCCATCACTACTCTGCTCCCGGTCAGCTCCCAGTCCACCAACGCCTCCAATTTAAAATTCTCATCCTCATGTTGAAATTATGGCCTCGCCCCCTCCCTATCTCTGTAACCTTCTCCAGCCCTACAACCATCTGTGAACTCTGGGGGCTAAAAATTCAGTGGCCTGCGCCACCAGTTTGCGCCCAAAGAGGACTTTTGCGCCACTGTGCAAACCTACCGCGATATTTAGCGGGGTGCTAATGGCGTTAGCCAGTAGCGCTGCGCCACCGCCGATGACGTCATCGGTGTGCGCAGCGCCCCGCTATCGCCCCGCTGGCCATATTTGGTTGCTGCCGCCTCCCCCGCGCCGGCCGCAAACAGCGACCGGTACACGGGGCCTACCTGTGCCGGTAGTGAGGCGAGTTAAGGTGGAGGTGCGGCCGGCCGCTTTTTCGGTGGCCGCCTGCCCGCACCTCCGTCCCCGGCCTCCTACACCCCCCCCCCCCCCCCCCGCGGCATTGCCGGCTGTTTCCAGAGAGCCCGGCACTTCTCCTTGGTGCCGGGCTCATTTGCCGGCACTCGCGAGCGGGGATCGCGCTGTTGCAGGCATCTCCCCCTTAAGAGAGAGAGGAAGGCCTGCAGTACCACAGGCTGCCGTGCCGCAGCGGGTGGCGCTGCGGCACTTTGCACGCCGATATTCAGTTTCAGCGACCCAAGCGGGGCGCCGAAACCCTTGTTTAGCGGCTGGCTTCCACTTGGGGCGCTGAAACTGAATATCCCGCTGGCGCAAGTGGCTCCGCGCGCAGCGTTAATTCCGGCGCCCAGGCGAGCTGGGCGCCCCTAACTGAATTTCTAGGCCTGGGTTCCTCCAACTCTGGCCACTTGTCTATCCTGCACTTCCTTCACCCCATCATTGGGGGTCGTGCCTTCTGCTGTCTAGGTCCTAAGCTCTGAAATTCCCTCCAATACAATAATAATAATACTAGGAGTTGAAGTGAATAGCATAGATCCATTTAAGGGGAAGCTAGATAAGCACATGAGGAAGAAAGGAATAGAAGGATGAGCTGATAGGGTTAGATGATGATGAGCTGGGATGAAGCTCATGTGGAGCATAAACACCGACATAGCCCAGTTGGGCCGAATGGCCTGTTTCTGTGCTGTAAATTCTACGTAATATGTCAATCTCTCTGCCTCGTCACCTCTCTTTCCTCTAAGACCCTCCTTAAAACCTACCTCTTTGGCTAAGCTTTTGGTCACCTGTCCTAATGTCTCCTCCTTTGGGCCAGTGTCAATTTTTGTCTGATTACGCTCCTGTGAAGCGCCTTGGGATGTTTTACTTCGTTAAAATCTGCTGCTGAAACCCTCATCCATGCCTTTGTTACCTCTAGACCAATGTTCCGGTTAAGCTGTATGGCTGCGCAGCTGTCTGGAGGTCCCAGGCAGGCCGCTTGCCGGCTTTACAATAGGAAAAACCGCACATGCGCGGAAATTTGAATTGGCCACGTACCCCCCAAAAAGTTAAAGGGCACATTGCTCTAGACTTGACTATTCCAACACACTCCTGGCCGGCCTCCCACTTTCTACCCTCTGTAAACTTGAGGTCATCCAAAACTCTATTGCCCTAACTCGCACCAAGTCCCATTCACCCACCACCCCTGTGCTCACAGACCTACATTGGCTCCTGGTTAAGAAATGCCTCGATTTTAAAATTCTCATCCTTGTTTTCAAAACCCTTCATGGCCTCACCCCTCCCTATCTCTATAATCTCCTCCAGTGCTACAACCCTCAGATATCTGCACTCCTCCAATTTTGACCTATTGAGCATCCCTGATTTTAATAACTCCGCCATTGGCGGCTGTGCTTTCAGCTGTCAAATTCCCAAGCTCTGGAATTCCCCTCCCTAAACCTGTCCGCCCTCTGGTCCATCCAGCCTGTCTCGCACAACTGTGATGCCTTGAGCATCACAATATATACATTCTCCACCCCACCCAAAACTATGTGATCTCTTGGGAGAGGTGAAAGACCAGATTAAAACCCAGGCCAATTAGGGAAATTAGGTGATCAAAACTGGTCCAGGAGACCACTCTGGTCCTGATTAATGTTATACAGTACCTACCTTTCGTACAAGGTGATCTCCATCCCAGCCAGAAACAGGTCCCGCTCTCACTTGAAGCAATTCAGCAAATCAGCATTCACTGCACCAGCCAGCAGCCTGTTCCACAGGTTCTCTTGGAAAAGAACCACCTCCTGACATCTAACCTAGTTCTAACCTTACTTGGCCTAGCATCAACATCTTGGGGTCAGACCAGCCATATCAATACTGTGGCTCCAAGAGCAGTACAAATGTTGGGTAGTCTGCACTAATCTACAAGGCACAAGTCGGGAATGTCATTAAATACTCACCTTAATGGTACAGTTATAACAACCCTCGAGAAGCTTGATACCATTCAGTACAATGCAGTCTACTTGATCAGCTCATCCAACCTCCCTTCACAAGTATACTGTGACTACTGTATGTACTATGTACAGGATGTACTGCAGTAACTCACCAAGCTTACTTTGACAACTAAACATGTCTAATGCTCTGCATTGGTTGATCACCTAAGCTTGAACTATAGACAAAACAAAAGATTTATAGTCAGAGAAGGTGGTGAGCAAATTTGATAGTGCTCCAGTCAGATTGTATCTTGAGGCAATGCAGAGAAGGCTGGTCCCCAATAAGGAGACCGAATAATGAGAGGGACTGGAGAAACTTGGACTTTTCAGTCTGGAAAAGAGGCACCTGAGAGCTGATCTTATAGAAGCATCCACACTTGTTAAGGGTATAGAAAAAGTTAATCTGGAATATTACTTTAAATTAAGCTGCAGGAGTAGGGCAAGGGAACACAGGTTCCAACTAGTAAAAGGTTTTGTTTCAGTCCTACTCGGGTCCCCTCCCTCACCTCTTTTTCCGATACATTGATGACTGTATCGGTGCCGTTTCCTGCTCTCACCCTGAACTAGACAATTTCATTCACTTTGCCTCCAATTTCTACCCTTCCCTCACCCTACACATGGTCCATCTCTGACTCTTCCCTTCCCTTCCTCGACTCCTCCGTCTCCATCTCTAGGGATAGGTTAGTGACCAACATTCACTACAAGCCCACTAACTCCCACAGCTACCTGGGCTACACTTCCTCCCATCCTGCCTCCTGTAAGGACTCTATTCCATTCTCCCAGTTTCTCCATCTCCGCCGCATCTGCTCTGACGATGCCACCTTCCACACCAGTGCTTCCGACATGTCTTCCTTTTTCCTCAACCGAGGATTCCCCTCTACCGTGGTTGACACGGCCCTTGACCGTGTCTGTTCTATCTCCCGCACTTCTGCCCCTCCCTCCCATAACCACGATAGGGTTCCCCTTGTCCTCACCTTTCACTCCACCAGCCTCCACATTTAACGGATCATCCTCCGCCATTTCCGCCACCTCCAACGTGATCCCACCACCAAACGCATCTTCCCCTCTCCTCCCCTTTCAGCATTCCGAAGGGACCGCTCCCTCCGAGACACCCTAGTCCACTCCTCTATCACCCCCAGCACCCCTTCGCCTTCGCCTGGCACCTTCCCGTGCAAGCGCAGGAGATGTAACACCTGCCCTTATACCTCCCCCCTTCCCACTGTCCAGGGCCCCAAACACCCCTTCCAGATGAAACAGCGATTTACTTGTACTTCTTGCAATCTAGTATACTGTATTCGCTGCTCACGATATGGTCTCCTCTACATTGGGGAGACCAAACGCAGATTGGGTGACCGCTTTGCGGAACACCTCCGTTCAGTCCGTAAGGGTGACCCCGAGCTTCCGGTCGCCTGTCATTTTAATTCAGCGCCCCATTCCCACTCTGACCTCACCGTCCTCAGCCTCTTGCATTGTTCCACGGAAGCTGTAAGGGGGTGGCGTGTGCCCAGTCAGCTTCACCTCTGACTGTCTTTGAGCGGTTCGAATCGCTCCCACACCCCTGGGTTCTAGACACCGGATTTAGGTACAAGCGGCGATACAGAATATCGAGTAAACAAGTGGTTTGGTGCAAGAAAACCAAAATTTTATTAAAAGCAGAATAAAACACAATCTTATGAGAATTACTGGTATGAATACAAGCATAAACAATTACACTTATATGGGAATGGGGAACACACGGCACATCGAGGGAAACAGATACATTAAAAATCCCCTTATCCTTATCCCACCCCCTATACCTAACTAGATTAAGCTATGAGGGGCCAGGAATTCATGCTCACCAATTCGAAACCTGTTGCTTTAACTGGTGGGGTTTTGAGGTCCGCTCTTTCTGTCCTTTGGGGTATCCCGTCGCCACGTGGTTGCAGGGCGCGGCGCTGAAGTTGTTTGTGCGAAACACCCTCCTTTTCCTCAGCTAAAGTCGTCGTGTCGCGATGGGTCTTCTTCTTCCTCGGGCGGTCGTCGACGGTATTGCTGCGGTTGGGGGTCGGTTGGTGGTCTTTACCATCTAATGATTTTGCTACCCAAGCTTCGAACACCAGTTTATTCTTAAACTGGGCTCTTATTGTCCATTGATTTTGCTACCCATTCTTCAAACGCCAGCTTATTCTCAAACTGGGCTAAGACTCTGGGGTTTTACTGTCCATACATGTAAAGCCAACTTATTCTTCAAATGCCAGCTTATAACTAGGCATTTGTCCCCCAACGCGTCTTTCTGCTGCCCTTCTCTGCTCCTATCGGTTTACCGTATTCTTCGTCTCGTCTCGTCTCGTCTGCCTGTTTGTGTCCTGTGTGTTTTCGAATCGGGTTCCGTTTTCCTCCCGCATTTGGCCCCGGTGTAATGGGCGCCCTTGGTGTTGAGAGGCGCGGGGAGCGAGAAGAGGGCCCGCCACGAGGCCAGGGCACGAGAGGCAGCAGGCCAAGGCCACAAGCAAGGGATAAGAGAGCAAGAGAGCGATCGCCACTGATGGGCCTACAATTATACCCGTTCTTCATTCCTTATCTGCGCGCCAAATCAGGTCAGTCCTTTGTCTAACTTTTGGCAGGCTCGTTTAAAATGATTACAGCCATTTACTTTAACGACTTCTGGAGTGGTTGTTTCTGTGCTTAATGGCCTCGATGTCCTGGTTGTTTGTCATTTATGAAACTTAATTGTCCCATCCTGACTTGATGGCTACTGTGAGCTGTTACCCATTAAATCTGCAGAAACCTAATGGCCTCGATTTAGGCCCATTCTAACTTGATCTGTTTCAAGGCGAATGAATGCATATTCTGTGTTTGCTTTAGCTGTCTGGCTCCACAAAGTCTCTTCACAGATTCATGCATTTTAAGTTTCGTTTCAGGGCCTGTCTGTTTGCAGGGCCTTGCTTTTAAAATCCTGTCGGTTTTGGTCACAAGGTTACAGAAGCCATTTTGGGTACCCTGTTTTTAATAACTTGTCCACACAGGGTCCCTTTATCCATAACTTTGGGGAATGTGGGAATTTTGAGAACCCTACAAAGCTCACCGTAAACCCGAGGAACAGCACCTCATCTTCCAATTAGGCACTTTACAGCCTTCCGGACTCAATATCGAGTTCAACAATTTCAGATCATAACCTCGGCCCCTATTACATTTTTACTTATATTTTTTATCCACACCTTTGTTTTGGTCTTTCCCCCCCCCACCTTTCTTTTTTTTTCTCTCTCCCACATGGCAGCTGTCTCCCATTCTGCCAGCGCATTTCACACCTAATCTAGAGCCGTCTTTTGTCTCCACTAGTCCTATCACCATCTCGTCTTGTTTTGAATACCTCTTAATGGCTCTTCTCTTTTGTTCTCTCCCAGCCTGGCCTCTTAATCTATTTCATTTCCTGTGCTTCTTTAGTCTTGACAAAGGGTTCACCTGAAACGTTGACACTATTTTCTCTCCACGGATGTTGCCTGACCTGCTGAGTTTTTCCAGCATTTTCTGTTGTTATTTAGTAAAAGGTTTGACTGTTTAAGGCTATGTTAAAGTTTAAGGCTGATAACAGAAAAGAGTGATTAACGTGTGGAATAAACTTCCAGGTAGAGGAGGCAAAAACCCTAGAATAATTTATATAAAAAAACAATTTGATGCTACACTGGCAGGGGAACATTGGATCAAAAGGCCTTCCTCATCCTTAATTATTTTGTGATCTTGTTTCCTTTTCCCCTCAGCTAGAATAGCATTTAGTAATTTAACATGAATACCATCCACACTCTTAGTTAGGTAATGCAATGTGAAGTCCACTTCCTCCTAACAAATTGGTTTATTTCAGCTGCATGGCACGCTCCACCAACTTTTCTAACTTCTCTGCAGATGAATGCTTACTCTTCACTGTTTATTTCTAAACTGTAAAGGAGCTGTAACAGTTGTAAGTTGTAGTTTTTGTGCACTACAATCCCAGCTGTCTGTCTGTATTTTTGGATATTCTAGATCACAGAATCAGCATGGGCAATACTGGCTAAAGGGGAACAGCTTTCATTGCCACTGCTCAGCAAATTAGTCAAGTTCCAGATCCTGTGCATCAAACAGAAAGACCTTCAAAGAAAAGGAAATGAAAACAAAGTAAGTTTAGTTAAGTGTCTGTTATGATTTTCTTCATGCTTAAAAGTCTTAAGACCGAGCAGATGTAATAGAGATTTTTTTAATTATGAAAGATTTTAATAGAAAATAGGGAAAGACTATTTCCTCTAGTTGGGAAGTTAGTGATAAGGGGTCATCAATTTAAAATCATCAGTAAGAGAATGAGGAGAGGGTTAGGATTTTTTTTTATGCAGTGGGTTATTGCAACATGGAATGCTTTGTAGAGATAAAGGGCTGGATTTTGTGAATGGAAGCGAGTTGGAGGCGGGACTGCTGCTTGTCGTGTCAATGTCCCGCCTCCATCCTTGCCTGACCACTCAGAGGGATTTCCCCCTGATTGAGCTTGTTAAGCCTGCCCTGCGGGCTCAGCAGGCCAATTAGGGAGGAAGTCACTGACAGATCACGTCAACGTCAGACGTGCTATCTGTCAAGACTTCCTGAAAGAAGAAATGACAGTGTTTGACAGCTCTGTGAAGCTGTCAAACACTGCCATTCTCTTTAGTTTGATGAGTCTTTGTGGTGAGGACTCATCAAACCTTTCAAATTTGTAAATTTCACATGACTATTGGAACGGAGGTTCCATCAGCCATTATGTGAAATTGACAAGCAGGATGTCTGCTCTCCCCATCCAGCGTGGCTAAAGGCAGTAGAAAGAAAACAAGGTAAGTGCACACTTTTTTAAACTTATCACTCCCCTTACATACTTACCACTCCGCACTTGCACCCATCACTCGTCTCTACACCTTACTTCCAGGTGCCTCTGACCACCGCAGACCCCCTCCACGTCTCCTCCAATCCGGCGGGGTTCTCCGATGCCGGGAAACCTTCACCTGTGAAGGTAAAATGGCACCAATCCTTTTTTCTGCCTGTTAACTCCTGGCAAAAGGGCACGGAGGTGGGATGGGGCGAGTTTGTCATCTGCCCTCACTTTCTCCAAGTTTACCGGCTGTCCTGCCTCCATGCCCGCCTCCTCGGTGCTTGGAAAATCCAGCCCTATGACAATTTCATCTTTATGGGGAAAATTGGATAAATATTTGAAGCGGGTGAAGATACAGGGCTATGGGGAGAGTGGTGCAGTAGGATAGCTCTAGCAGAGAACCAGTGCAAACATAAAGGGATGGTTGGTCTCCTGCTATGCTGCAAAATTCTATACTTTTTAAATTAAGAAGCTTATTTGCAAAAAGTACCCTTTTTTCTGCTTTTTCTTCCTTTTTTTTTCTCCCTTCTTTATTGAAGGTATTGTTTCCTTGCTGTGGTACAGCTTCACAGGCACCTGACACTCGATGGTGCCTTGCTGAAATGGGCATTCTTCATATGTGAGCTTAGATAGTGACTATTGTTAAGCTGTTCTACTGCAGGTGACATCACACTGCTCTTTCCTCACTTGCACCAGACATGTGCATTTCTTGGGGTTCCTGGATGGTAATTACTAGCAGGGGACACTGAGGTAAACTGCAACTTCCCCATTACTACTCAGGCTAAAATATGATAGTTCAGCAGACTGGGGATCAAACCTAGGATTTTCATGGTCAGTGACATGAATCAGTCATTCATGAAAGAAAGACTTATGAAATAATACTGAGTGGCCTGTGGGTGGCGCTGTCCAGGGAGAGTATAAATACTCGGGCACGGGCCCAGCTTGCGCAGGACATTCTGAACAGGAACTAGTGAAGGACACAACTAGACCTCCATGTTGTAAAACAGTTGATTAAAGCTTTGTTTAATGCTTAGACCAAGTGCCTAGTAGTTTTCTTGCGTCAGTCAGTATAGCTGAACTACTTACTGCCTTAACCGGCTGCAGCAGGTGACATCAGCAACATCTCACAATCTACAATCCACCATTATATCAGGGGGTAACCGAGGCTCTCTACGCCAGGAGGAATAGCTACATTATCTTTTCCCATGAGAGAGCACTAGGCTTTACATGCATTGCAGGCTTCCGCAAGGTTCAAGGTGCCATAGACTGTATTCACATTGTCCTGTGTGCTCCCCATCACCAGCCTGACATCTTTATCATCCAAAAGGGATTCCAATCCTTCAACGTCCAGCTGGTTTGCAACCACAGGCCGCACAATTCAGGTCTGTGCATGACTTCCTGGCAGCAACCATGATTCATTTATCCTTTTGTCAGTCCTCTGTGCTACCTTTGTTCCAACTAAGTTGTCTGGTTACAGGCTGGCTACTGGGAGACAAGTGGTATCCCCTTCAGACTTAGCTCATGCCTACTGTCAGGAACCCGGACACAGCTGCAGAGCTGGCCTACAACTAGAGACATGCTGCGACCAGAAATATCATCGAGCAGATAATTGGCGTGCTCAAGCAATGTTTCCTTTTGGGCGGAGCTTTGCAGTATAGCCCTTAGCAGGTATCCAGATTTGTGGTCATCTGCTGCATGCTCCATTACTTTGCCATTATGAAGGACACGCCATTACCACCACCTGGGCAGCAGAAGTGCAGCAGGAGGAGGAGGATCAGAAGCAGCATAAAGAAGAGGAAGAGCAGGAGCTGCATCAATCACCAGTGCCCCAGCTGCCAAAGCTCTGAGAGCAACTCATCGAAGATATCTCACCTGCACCATCCTCAATACACCAACAGTTGCACAATAATTATCACCTCCGTCCTTACTATCATCCAATTGTCTTCCTTCAGTCCAGTCTTATGGGTCTTGCCCTCACTTCACTACAAATATCAACATCAACAGCAAATCCAGAACAAAAAACAAATACATATTATAACACAGTTCCATCTGTATCAACAGTTAAGAGAAATAATTATGAATCACCCTTGTGCAAGCCCTTAGTGCCTGTCTTTGCCCATTTACTTACCCCAGTGGCCACAGCTTGTGAGGTGGAAGGCTGCTGAGCTTCCATTGAGGATACTTCAGGTTGCCATAGTGGGTGACCTTGAGCAGCTTTGGGTGTGGCTGCAGCATCTTGACATAAGCTGCAGACTGCAGCATCTCGACATAAGCCGGCTCAGTCTTGCCCTGCTGGCTGTGTGGCACTAACGAGGACACTGGTGGAGTGGGCGATGCTGTCATCCTGAGAGAGGACAGTCGGTGCCTCTCCCATGGAGCCAAGGCCACTCTCCTGAGACTACACTTCAGCCCAGCTCTGGCTCTGCATGAGAACGGAGTGCAGGATTGGTGTGAGATTTTTAAAGCCCCCGTCAATGCTGACCCCCGGAGCCATGATGGCAGCAGTCTGAGCTTTCATTGTAGCATTATGAGCTGCCATAGGAGCGGTCAGCAGAGGCTCCATCATAGTTAGTACACTGACATGTTAATGGAACTGTCCGCTCGGTCCATGTGGGGCAGAATGGTCTCCATGCTCTGTGCGAAGCCTCAACACAGGTTGTAGCTGGGCTCCTCCATTCTCCAAGACATTGTGCGCAAGCTCACTGGCAGACTTCCCAGTGCACCTAGCATTTCCTGGGGAATGCGCATCGGCTTTCTTTGGTAGCCTGGGCACTGGAAGTCAGCATCTGAGTCCTCTGCGGCAGATCTAGTATGCAATCTCACCCTCTGGCGAGCGGACACCTGTGGAGTCCTTTTTCCCCTGCCCTAGCTTCTGCACACTTGTGCCCAGTGATTCACCACGTGAAGACCCATCCTCTAGCCTAGCCTCTTATGTACACATGGTGCCAGTCTCTGAGCTGGTGCTTGCAAAGCTCAGATTGAGTGAGAATTTGTAGGCCATATACTCTTCCTAAGTTAATGTAAAATAGTCTTGCTTATAATTTTGTAGCTTGCATTTACCAATTCAAAAACAATATATAATTCCAACAGAAGCATCATGTGATCCTTGTAGATTTCAGAGCTTCATAATATTAAGTGTTGCCTAGAATATTTAGAGTTAGTTATTTTAACCCATTTCATATCATACTTGTGCTACTTGCTTTAGGCCGCAATGGAAGAAGAGGCAACGATACCAGCAAATGCCAGCAAGAAAAAAACGGACAAAAAATCTGCAGGCAAAGGAAAAGGCAAAACAGAAAAGAAATCTCCAGAACCACCACTTGCTAGAAGGAATACCAAACTATTAAAGCGAGGCGAAGAGGAGGTTATAGACAGGTGCATAAGTAAGTCTCCATTCATAATTTTATACATTCTGGAGAGTGGAGACCCATCATAGGCAGAACATTTCTGAAGTCCAGCATTCTTCAAGATCACAGCATGGGTTTCTGTTTTTTGTCTCCACTCACTTTTGATCCTTGTGTTGCATTGAGCTACGCTATCTACTTAACCTGCCACTTTGCATTAGCAGTACTGTGTGATGGATGAAGATAGAAACTTAATTCATCATGTATAGTCCTCAGTGCACCAAAAAATGATTTCTATTTATACGTATATAAAAATATAATTGTTTGGAATACGTTGGAAAAAAGTAACACTTTTTTATTTTCCTGGTGAGTGGCATTCCTGATAAGGGAACATAGACTTTTTAAAATTTGTTTATGGGATGTGGGCATTGCTGGCAATGCCAGCATTTATTGGCCATCCCTAATTGCCCTTGAGAAGGTGGTGCTGAGCCGCCTTCTTGAACCACTGCAGTCCCTGTGGTGAAGGTACTCCCACAGTGCTGTTAGGGAGGGAGTTCCAGGATTTTGACCCAGTGACGATGAAGGATTGGCGATATACTTCTAAGTCAAGAGGTGTGTGACATGGAGGGGAACTTGGAGGTGGTGGTGTTCCCATGCGCCTGCTGCCCTTGTCCTTCTAGGTGGAAGAGATCGCGGGTTTGGGAGGTGCTGCTGAAGAAGCCTTGGCAAGTTGCTGTTGTGCATCTTGTAGATGGTACACACTGCAGCCATGGTACGCCGTTGGTGGAGGGAGTGAATGTTTAAGGTGGTGGATGGGGTGCCAATCAAATGGGCTGCTTTGTCCTGGATGGTGTCAAGCTTCTAGAATGTTGTTGGAGCTGCACTCATCCAGCCAAGTGGAGAGTATTCCATTACACTCCTTACTTGTGCCTTGTAGATGGTGGAAAAGCTTTGGAGAGTCAGGAGGTGAGACAATTGCCGCAGAATACCTAGCCTCTGACCTGCTCTTGTTGCCACAGTATTTATATGGCTGGTCCAGTTAGGTTTCTGGTCAATGGTGACCCCCAGGATGTTGATGGTGGGGGATTCGGCGATGGTAATGCCGTTGAATGTCAAGGGGAGGTGGTTAGACTCTCGCTTGTTGGAGATAGTCATTACCTGGCACTTCTGTGGTGCGAATGTTACCTGCCACTTATCAGCTAATGAAAGTATACATGATTTGCAGTTGATATTTTAAATTATAAACATAATTACATCTAAAATATAAGGTAACCGACAAACAAAGGTGACAGTCTATAATTTAAGATAATGAATGTTCTTGGAGGTATAAAATTTCATGGTATTTCACAATTCCCTAGAATTATGTAGGCCTTTCGGCCCAACTGGTCAATGCTGATGTTTATACTCCATAAGCATCCACAAGCACTCTAATTACCCCTTCCCACCCTGCCCCTGTATCTCTCTTTCCTTCTTCCTCATGTATGGATCAAGCTTCCCTTTAAATGCATCAGTGCTATCTGCTTCGACCACTCCATGTGCCAGCGAGTTATACGTTCTTACCACTCTGTGTAAAGAGATTCATCCTAAATTCTTTATTTGATCTATTGGTGGCTATCTTGTATTTATGCCCCCTTGTTCTGGGCTCAACTAACAAGTATAAGCAGTTTCTCCATATCCTAATTTTAAAGATCTCTATCCGGTCTCCTCCTAGACTTCTCTTTTCTAGAGTTTTTCCTGATAGTTCCATCCTTTTAATTCTGGTAACATCCTTGTAAATCTTTTCTGCACTTTCTCCAGTGCTTCAATATCCTTTTTGTAGTATGGAGACCAGAAATGCACACAACACACCAAGTGTGGTCTAACCAATGTCCTATATAAATTCAAGATTCCATCCCTGCTTTTGAATTCTGTTCCTTCAGAAATGAACCCCGGTACTTTGTTTGCACTCTATACGGCCTCATAAACTTGTGTTGCTACTTGTTGTAACTTGTGTATCTGTATTCCCAGATCTTTTTGCTTCTCTACCCCATTTAGTTTCTTTGCCTCCTTATTCCTCCTACCAAAATGAGCCACCTCACACTTTGCTAAATGTAATCCTGTAGCCTGTTATGAGGTACAGGATAAGTCATTGTCATTTGGAGTGGATATAACTGTTGTTCGTTACTCAATCTTAGTGTAATTTGCCTTGGTTATATAATAAACTGACTGCTGAATGGAGCATCACACAGCAGTAATGTGCTTCAATTTTTGTGATGCTTCAGAAGTTGGAGTTATGAAAATCTGAAAAGGGTCAAGTTTCCTGACCTTTGTCGCTAGGAAATTCCCATTTGTCCAGCTACAAGGGTCAGGTATAATTCCTGGAGACCATTTGTCATGTCTCCACTCCCTTTACATTGCTCTAGGATTTCTGCAATTTCCAAGGGGTGGCGCTTGGCCTGCATCTGCAGTCGACACCGACCCATTGTAGGCCTACAGATGAGGTGGGAGGGGGCATTGATGGCCTTCCACTTCATTTTCCTATGTCTATACTTTCTGGGAGGCCCAATGGAACCAGGAACTTTCACCTGCCCCTGACCTCCAATTCAAGGATCTGCAGAGGTAGCCAGGTAGGTTTTCTTTTGTATGCTTTGATACAATTGGAGCTTTCAGCAGCCAGAAAGCCCTGATCTTAAAAACCCAATGCACATCTGAGAGGCCTGTAGCTGAACTCAAATTTTTGCCCATTTTATAGGTGCAAGGCCTAGCCATGGGGCAGACCTGCGCCGGGTGTGCTCCCGGATCACGTTAATGGCATGGGACAGGTGCACTGCACTCCATAAAATCAGCCCCAAAATGTCCAGTGCAGTCCAGTTGAGTCACACCTTGTGCTGGCTGATCATAGACCAGCATTGACGGTGGTCATAAAAGATTTGTGGCCTGGGCTACTGTGCTTTTCCAGCTGGGAAAAGATACATGATATGAAGAACAATAGATCTTCAGAGAGTAAGGGATACTGTGTCATTAACATTTTCTTTGTTTAACAACAGATGATGAACCTGACGATGGTCCTCAACACTACATCATAATCCAAGGTTTCCAAAATCTTCAGTTTCTACTCATGTTGGAAGAACTTGGAATTGATATCTCTGCTGTAATAAGGATCAATTATGAAAAGAATGAGAGTTTCCTGAAACAGGATCTTGTTGAAACTGAGAGAGACCTTTCTCAGACACCTGAAGGTCAGTTAGCTTCTCTTCCACAAGTGAGATGCAGTTAACATCAGTCTGGTTACTAGGAGAAGTTCTTCATAGGGTATATCATAGTCTACAGCAATTTGAGTCCGAATGTACTTAAGCAGGAAAGGAGAGAAGAATACTTTGGGATTTCAAAATGTTCTATTATTGTCTATTTAAATATGTTCTATTTAAATCTATATCTATCTACATAGAACTAGGGGTATGCAATTCACCCCCACGAATCTGTTCCGCCATTCAGTTACATCAGGGCTGATCTGTACTTCAACTCCCACCTTTGTTCCATATCCCTTGATAATCATACCCAACAAAAATCTATCTCAAATTTCAATTGATCCAGCATCCACAGCATTTTGGAGAAGCGAGTTCCAGATTTCCACTACCCTTTGTGTGTAAAAAAAAAAAGTGCTTCCTGATTTCACTCCTAAATGGCCTAAATCTAATTTTAAGATTATGCTCTCTTGTTCTGGATTCCCCCACCAGAGGAAGTAGTTACTCTGTATCTACCCTGTCAAATCCCTTAATTGTTTAAAATCCCTTGATTAGATCACCCCTCAACCTTCTAAAGTCAGGGGAATACAAGCCAATTTTATTCAACCTGTCCTCAAAATTTAACCCTTTAAACATTTGGTATCATTCTGGTGAATCTGCACTGTACCCCTTCCAAGACCAATATATCTTTCCTGAGGTTTGTTGTCCAAAACTGAACACAGTACTCCAGATGGGATCTAACCAAAGCTCTGTACAACTGAAGCATCACTTCCTCACTTTTGAATTCCAATTCCCTTGAGATAAAAGCTAACATTCCATTAATCTTTTTGATTTTATACTTTCTATACCTGAGCACTAGCTTTTAGTGATTTGTTTACATGAACACGTAAACCCCTTTGCTCCTCCAGAGCTCCTAGTCTCTCACCATTAAGTAAATATTCTATTTTTCTTTCTCGGATCTAAAGTGGATGACCTCGCACTTCTCCACATTGAACTTCATCTGCCATAGTTTTGCCCACTCATTTAGTTTGTCTGTGTCCATTTGTAACTTCCTCTTTCCATCCACACAACTTACTGTGACTCCTAACTTAGTGTCCTCTGCAAACTTGGATATACAACTCCTTATTCCTTCATGCAAGTCATTAATATATATGGTGAAAAGCTGAGACCCCAGTACAGCTGGGGAACACCACTTAATCACACCCCACCAATCACAGAATGTTCCCTTTATCCCTACTCTCTGCCTCCTACCTTTCAACCAATTACCAACCTACGTCACTGTTACTTCCGATTTCATGCGCTTTCATTTTTGCTAATAATCTCTTGTCCGGAACCTTAGCAAATGGTTTCTGGAAGTCCATATAGACAGCATCCATAGACACTTCCCTATCCACCATGCTAGTGACCTCTTCAAAAAATTTTACTAGGTTAGTTAGATATGACCTACCCTTCACAAATTCATGCTGACTCTCTTTGATCAGCTCATACCTGTCCAGCTGCTTAGTTACTCTGTTTCTAATGATGGATTCCAGTAACTTCCCCAGAATTTATGTTAAATTGACTGATGTGTAGTTATCTGGTTTGTCTCTCCCTTCCTACTTAATTGAAGTGAGTAACATTTTCAATTTTCCAATCCAAGGGCACAATTCCTGAATCTAGAAACCGTTGACAATTTATGACTAATGCATCTGCAATATCCTCACCTATTTTAATTCCCTGGGGTGGAAGCCATTAAGTCTCATTATTTTCCCCATTACCATTAGTTTTAACATTAAATCTACTAAGTTCCTAATTTCTGCCCTATGTATATTTTTTAATTTTTCTTTCCATTATAAATTCCTGTCCATAGTTGTAATAGTAAACACTTATATGAACTTATTACTCTGTGCATTCTGCCCACAATTCTCTCAAAATGCTTTTTTTTCCTACTGCC
This sequence comes from Somniosus microcephalus, assembly GCF_052327205.1. NCBI lineage: Eukaryota > Metazoa > Chordata > Chondrichthyes > Squaliformes > Somniosidae > Somniosus > Somniosus microcephalus. The sequence continues at coordinate 83,023,863 of NC_141000.1, forward strand.
ATTTTTTTTCTCAGTAACTGTCATTACTGTCTAAAATAAGGGTTTAATCTAAATTTTAAAAATTACATACTTAATATTAACATGATTACATTTATTCATTGAATACTTTTGTGTCTTTTAACACCCTCATTAAAGTTTTTACTTGAATGTCTCAGCCTCTCTTAAAAGTCAAATTGAGTTGATATATCTACATTTTGGAGTTGAATTTGGATTATGCAGCCTGAGCATGTGCAATGTACCTAATTGCCATGAAACGGATAGGAAGATAGGGAGAGAGGAGGAGGAAAACTGGTTGAAGCTGAGGGAGCCCCATAGCTTCTTGCAATTCACCCTGGGGAAAGCGAGTGGGAGTGACGGAGTGGATGGTGGGTTGTGAGTGAAGGGACTGACCGCAGAGGAAGAGAGGATATAGGAGTTGAGTGGGTAGGTCAAAGGGGAAGTTTTAGTGATGAGAGTGTAGTAGGAAGGACAATGGAACATATTGGGATGGAGGGGATGGGAGAAACATGAATGATTGTGGGAGGGGATGTGAAGGAAGCTGCCGAGAGCCACATTTTCTCTGCAACACCCATCACAAATGCAGCCTGAAGCCCTTGGTGGTTCTTTTCCTTGCCATATCACCCACTATCTCCCATGCAAAAGGAAAGACTAAAAAGAAGCTAAAAGAGTTAGGGGAAGAAAATCAGAAGAAAAGGAAGAGAGACAGAACAAACACAGCAGCACGAAGGTAGCAAAGACAAGTAAGAGAGTAACCATATTGTTTGATTTGTTTTGTGCAGCACCACGGGAGATTAACTAGTAATTAACTTTTCCATTAAAAATTCCTATTTCCACATTTACAATGGAATATTGGTAGGGTACAGGGAAGGTTGAGGGCTGCGGATGTGGAAGAGTGGAGGGAGGGGATGGGGAAAGGTGATGGGAACGAGAAGAAATGGGGTTAAACAGAGAGGAGGGAGGAGAAGGAAAGGGTATTCAGAGGGGAGGAGAAAAGGTATGGGGAATTGAAACAGGAATGGAAAAGAAGATTGAGAGGGGAAGATAATTCAAGAGACAGAGGGTTACCAGAGGCAGAGGGGCCATCAATCGTTGGCCGCGCATCAGGGAATAAACAGCAGAAGTGCCAAACAGGGGCAGTTGATAATGTGGGACAGAGTGACTGAATACAGTGAGGAGCTAGTATGTAACAACGGTGCACACTGCAGAGAATGGAAACAGCAGCACATGTGGTAATGAGGGGTGAGTGGGTTAAAAAGCAAAGGTGCAGTGTATAAGACGAGCTGTGCCACAAGGAAGGGCAAACATGGGACAAGGTGGTTAGAGCACCTCCCCCTTTCATGTTGCATTTCACTACTACAATATGCCCTGCCTGGATCCCTACCCCCATCTATGACCCGAAAAGTCTTTCCAATCCAATCTGGATCCCTTCCCCAGCCTCCACACATACCTTCCACTGACAACAGAGGGAAACAGAACCACCAATCAACAAAATATAGATGCAAAATGGAAAAGGAAAGAGAGAACACAACATGACACAGATAGAAGCACAAAAGAAAACGGATGCAAAAAACTACAAAGAAGTAACAAAAAACAATAGAAATAGAGAGAATGTGAAGGTGAGAGATACACCAGCAATGGAGGCTTTATGATGCAAGTTCATAATACAGTAGAGAGCCAAGCTCAATACAGAGTACAGAGGAGATCTAAAAAAGGGAATAAGAGGGGCAAAGAGATAGTATGAGAATAGATTAGCAGCTAATATAAAAGAGAACCCAAAAGTCTTATAAACCTATAAATAGTAAAAGGGTAGTCAAAGGAAGGGTGGGGCCGATTAGGGACCAAAAAGGAGCTGATCTTCTGGAGGCAGATAGCATAGCTGAGGTACTAAATGAGTACTTTGCATTTGTCTTCACTAGAAAAGAGGATGCTGCTGATGTACCAGTAAATGAGGAGGTAGTAGTGATATTTGATAGGATAAAAATAGATCAAGAGGAGGTACTTAATAGGATGGCAGTACTCAAAGTAGAAAAGTCATCCGGTCTGGATGGGATGCATCCTAGGTTACTGAGAGAAGTAACGGTGGAAATTGCAGCAGCTCTGGCCAAAATCTTCTAATCCTCCTTAGATATGGGGAGGTGCCAGAGGACTGGAGGATTGCAAATGTTACACCCCTGTTTTAAAAAAAGGGGGGAGGGATCAACCCGGCAATTACAGGCCAGTCAGCTGAACATCGGTGGTGGGAAACCTTTAGACACAATAATCCAAGACAAAATTAATTGGAAGTTGGAAAATTATAGGCTAATAAATGAAAGCCAGCACGAATTTGTTAAAGGCAAATCGTGTTCGACTAACTTGATTGAGTTTTTTCGATGAAGTAAGAAGAGGGTTGATGTTGTGTATAATGGACTTTCAAAAGGTATTTCACAAAGTAACACATAATAGACTTGTAAGCAAAATTGAAGACCATGGGATTAAAGGGGCAGTGTCAGCGTGGATAAGAAAATGATTAAGAGACAGAAAGCAGAGGGTGATGGTGAACAGTTGTTTTTAAAATGGGATCCTTAGCTTTATTAATAAAGGCATAGGCCTCGATTTTGTCAATGGGGAGCTTTTGGAGGCTGGACTCCCACTTTTTGGGTTGTAGTCCCGTTTCCATTGACTTGTGGCCAACCCACGCTATTTTCCCTTGATTGACCTTGTTAAGCCCGCCCAGTGGGCTCAGCAGGCCAATTAAGGGACACTTGGTTACTGTTGACATCAGCGATTGACATTTCATCTGTCAAGAGCGTTTGACAGATGAAAAATCAGCGTTTGACAGCTCTGTGAAGCTGTCAAACACTGACAATCTGTCTTCTAACTTGAGTCCTTCTACTCGGACTCCGTTAGAGAGCTCTCCAGACCAGAAAGCAGAGGCTGCAGCTTTTGACAGTTCAGCGGCCATTCTGCTTTCTGTGCCGGTGAACTGAGGGACTCCCGAGAACTGAAGGAAGGAAGCCTGCAGGAGAAAGTAAAGGTAAGTAAAACTTATTAAAACACTTTACACTTACCTCTGCACACATGCACCCATCACTCACCTGCACAACGGACATCTCGACCCCTCCAACCCCTGCAGACCGACGGTCCGCCTCGCTAACTTGGTGTGGTTCGGAGCCGTCTGACAGCCCACACTTCAGGGCTAAAAATAGGGATTAGGCAAAAAACTGCCTGTTAACTATCTGTTAACAGGCAGTTAATTCGCACTAATCCCCTTCCTGCCTCGGGGAGGCGGCTCCCAGCACAGGTCGGGTACCCGCCTCCTGGGACATTGGCACGGAGGCGGGTTGGGGGCAGGATGGGTTTCTGCCCCCCGATTCTGCAATTTTCCCACCACTCCCGCTTCCAAACCCGCCTCCTCGGGGCTTGGAAATTCGAGCCCATAGAGTATGAAAACAAGGAAGTTATGCTAAACCTTTATAAAACACTGGTTAGGCTTCAGCTGGGGTATTGTGTTCCATTCTGGGCACCACATTTTAGGAAGGATGTCAAGGTCTAAGAAAGGGCGCAGTTGAGATTTACTAGAATTAAGAATAGAAGACAAAAGCAAAATACTGCAGATGTTGGATATCTGAAATAAAAACAGAAAATGTTGGAAATACTCAGTAGGTCAGGCAGCATCTGTGGAGAGAGAAACAGTTAACATTTCAGGTCGATGACCTTTTGTCAGAACTGGAAAAAGTTAAAGATGTAACAGATTTTAAGCAAGTGCAGGGATGGGAGAGGGGAGGAAAGAACAAAAGGGAAGGTCTGTGATCGGGTGGAAGGCAGGAGTGATTAAATGACAAAAGGTATGATAGTACAAAGCAAAAGGAAATGGTAATGGGACAAGTGAAAAAACAAATAATGAATCTAGAAGAGGTGTAAATGGGAATGGCAGAATCATCAACAGCTGCCATGTGAAAAAATAGGGGCCGAGGTTATGGTCTGAAATTGTTGAACTCGATGTGGAGTCCAGAAGGCTGTAAAGTGCCTAATCGAAAGATGAGGTGCTGTTCCTCGAGCTTATGTTGAGCTTCGTTGGAATAGTGTAAGAGGTCAGAGTGGGAGTGGAGCGGAGAATTAAAGTAGCAGGCGACCAGAAGCTGGGAGTCACGCTTACGGACTGAATGGAGGTGTTCTGCAAAGCAGTCACCCAATCTGCGTTTGATCTCCCCAATGTAGAGGAGACCACATCGTGAGCAGCGAATGCAGTATACTAAATTGCAAGAAGTATAAAAACAAGCATAAGAACATAAGAATTAGGAGCAGGAGTATGTCATACGGCCCTTTGAGCCTACTCCGCCATTCAATAAAATTATGGCTGATCTTCAAGCTCAACTCCACTTTCCCACCTGATCCCATATCCCTTGATTTCCCCATGAGTCCAAAAATCTACCTATCTCAGCCTTGAATATACTCAATGACTCAACATCACAGCCCTTTGGTGCAGAGAATTCCAAAGATTCGCAACCATCTGAGTAAAGAAATTCCTCCTCATCTGAGTCTTAAATGGCTGACCCCTTATCCTGAGATTATGCCCCCTAGTTCTAGACTCTCCAGCCAGGGGAAACAACCTCTCAGCATCCACCCTTTCAATCCCCCTCAGAATCTTATATGTTTCAATGAGATCACCTCTCATTCTTCTAAACTCCAAAGAGCATTGGCCCAATTTACTCAATCTCTCCTCATAGGACAATCTTCTCATCCTAGGGATCAATCTAGTGAACCTTCATTGCCTCTAAGGCAAGTATATCCTTCCTTAGATAAGGAGACCAAAACTGTGCACAGTACTCCAGGTGTGGTCTCACCAAAGCCCTGTACAATTGTAGTTAGACTTCCTTACTCTTATACTCCAACCCCCTTGTAATAAAAGCCAACATGCCATTTGCCTTCCTAATTGCTTGCTGTACCTGCATTCTAACTTTCTGTGTTTCCTGTACAAGGACACCTAAATCTCTCTGAATACCAACATTTAATAGTTTCTCACCATTTAAAAAATATTCTGGCCGGAATTTTCTGGGGGGTCAGCGGGTGGGTTTGGTGGTGGGTTGGGTGGGAAATTTTATATTTTTGACAGCGGGGAACTTGTTCCCACGTGCCTTTCCCGATGTCGGGTTTGTCAGTGCTGAGCAGACCCGACACGCAGTGGTGGGTGATCCAATTCAGGTAATTAGTGGCTTGAGGTGTCAGCTGTGGCTCAGTTGGTAGCACACTCGCCTCTTAGTCAGAAGGCTGTGGGTTCAAGTCCCACTCCAGAGACTTGAGCACATAAAGCTAGGCTGACACTCCAGTGCAGTGCTGAAGGAGTGCTGCACTGTCGGAGGTGCCGCCTTTTGGATGAGACGTTAAACCGAGGCCCTGTCTGCTCTCTCAGGTGGATGTAAAAGATCCCATGGCACTGTTTCGAAGAAGAGCAGGGGAGTTATCCCCGGTGTCCTGGCTGTAATGTATATACCTTTAAGGGGGGAACTATCTTTTACAGCTCATGTATACTGCAGTACCGGCAGTGACCACACCTGTATATAGCATTGAGTAGTAATCTGTACAGATCAGTTCCAATCTGAGCCACGTTGAGTAAACACCTGTTGTACCGTTCTCCTGCAGTCGGTGTCTTATTATACACAGACACAACAATGGCGACAAGGCAAGTTCGAACCTACCTGCAACTCTGCATCACCTCCCGGGGATTCGTTCCTGGAGATCAGTGGATTGGAGGTCAAGGCCAGAGACTCGGGCGTCGACCACGGGCAACCGCCCAGTCATCCAGCAGAGACTCGAGAATTGCGGGGGAGGCTGTCGAGAGCCAGGCTTGACTTTCCAGTCGAGGTGGTCCAGCGAAACGGGCTGGCAACAGGTAGTGCGCAGACCCTTCCCGGACAGCGGCGGGCTAGAGCCCGACCGAGCGGCACAGCAAAGGGCCGAGCAGCGTCGACGGGGGAGAGAGAGAGAGGGCAGAGTGCACAGGGCGCAGCCGGTGTTCAGGGGCCGAGCAGCGTCGAAGAGAGGGAGAGAGAGACGCGCAGAAACCCGCGAGGCGCCGTCATTGCCACGAGGACTGCCGAGAGCGGCGTTGGCAGCAGCGCAGGAGAAGCGAGCGAAACCTACAGGGCGCCGCCATTGCCACGAGAACCGCCGGGAGCGGCGTTGGCAGCAGTGGGGGAGGAAGGAAAGCGCGGGAGACGCCATTTTAAGCCATTGGGAGACGCCATTTTAAACCACACCCAAAATGCCGAAGAGTGGCAGTATCACCACATTTGACAATGAAGTCGAAGATTGGACTACATATGTCGAACGAATAGAGGTATAATGCAAGGCAAATGAGGTGTCAGATGACAAGAAAGCGTCGGTATTGTTAAATTTAATGGGTGCAAAGACGTATGGTTTATTACGAAATCTAGTAACCCCAACAAAGCCAATGGAAAAAAGTTTTGAAGACATAGTAACGATACTACAGGAACATTTAAACCCCACACCGCTGCTGATAGCAGAAAGATTCAAGTTTCACAAACGGAACCAGCATAAGGATGAAAGCAATGCTGATTATTTAACAGAACTGCGCAAACTATCGAAACACTGCCAGTTTGGAGCGGGACTGGCAGATGCCTTAAGGGACAAGTTTGTGTGTGGGCTTCAAAGTGAAGGAACCCAGAAACGGCTTTTATCTGAAAAGGACCTTACGCTGGAAAAGGCTTTCAGCATTGCGGTATCATATGAAGCAGCAGCACGGGGCGCTGCAGAGATTCAACAGAGACCGCAAGAATATGGCACAAACGAAATGTCATATAGAACAGAGAAATGCTATCGCTGCGGCAGAACAACACACGACCAGAATGATTGCTGGTTCAAAGACAAAGTGTGCAGACAGTGTGGAAAAGTAGGACACATAGCACGAGTCTGCAGGTCGGGAAAGAAAACCAGCAATAAGAAACCTACCAAAGAAAAGTACAAGAAGGTACATAAGATGACGGAGAATAGTTCAGACGAACAAAAGAGTGATAACGACTCCGAAAGCAGGGAACTGAGTTGTCTGAAACTACATAATGTGATCACAACGGAGGATCACCGAACCATTTGGGTCACTCTCAAGATAGCAGGAGTCCAGGTAAAGATGGAACTGGACACAGGATCAGCCCTAACAGTCATAAACCGACGGGACTACGAGCGGCTATTCTCACACATACCCTTGAGAGACACAAAAATTATTTTGAAGACGTACACGGGGCAAAAAGTCTACCCCAAAGGAAAAATAAGGGTGACCGTTATATATAACGGTAAGGAAACACCAAAACTAGACCTGTATGTATTGCAAGATGGAGGACCACCATTACTGGGACGTGAATGTGGCAGCACGGTGGCATAGTGGTTAGCACTGTTGCCTCACAGCGCCAGGGACCCGGGTTCAAATCCGGCCTCGGGTGACTGTCTGTGTGGAGTTTGCACATTCTCCCCGTGTTTGCGTGGGTTTTCTCCGGGTGCTCCGGTTTCCTCCCACAGTCCAAAGATGTGCGGGTTAGGTTGATTGGCCATGATAAAAAATTGGCCCTTAGTGTTAGGGGGGATTAAATACGTGGGGTTACGGGGATAGTGCTTGGGTGGGATTGCTGTCGATGTAGGGACCGGGTGCTAGGGTTTGGATGATAAGCCATGATCTCGTTGAATGGCGGAGCAGGCTCGAAGGGCCGAATGGCCTACTCCTGCTCCTATCTTCTATGTTTCTATGTTTTCTATGAATGCATCCGGAAAATACAACTGGATTGGCATTCTATACAGGCACTGACTGTGGCTGACAAAAAGGATGACGACGTCACACCTGGGCGACTGTCAAAGATCCTAACTGACGCGAAAGAAGTGTTCCAGCAAGGACTTGGAACACTAAAAGGCATGACAGCGACGATTAAAATTGAAGAAAACGCAAGTCCAAAATTTTTTAAGGCCAGACCAGTACCTTATGCGATCCGCCCAGCCGTCGAAGCAGAGCTGGAGAGTCTGGAACGTTCAGGTGTACTGTCCAAGGTATACTGGAGTGAGTGGGCTACACCCATCGTCCCTGTGATGAAAAAGTCGTTGAGCAGCACGCCTGGGGAACCAAGGAAGGTTCGCATCTGTGGGGACTTTAAGGTAACAGTGAACCCGGTCCTTCACACCGTACAATATCCCCTTCCACGGATTGAAGATATTTTCGCCTCACTATCTGGAGGGAAACGCTTCACTAAGATTGATCTGGCCCAGGCGTATCTGCAAATGGAGGTAGAAGAAGCATCAAAAAAATACCTCACAATCAACACCCATAAACGTCTCTACCAATACAACCGGCTGGTATTCGGGGTAGCATCAGCTCCGGCTATTTGGCAGAGGGCAATGGAACAAGTCGTGCAAGGGATCCCAGGGACCCAGTGTTATTTGGACGACATCCTGGTCACGGGCGAAAATGACAGTGATCACCTTGCCAACCTGGAGCAGGTGCTCACTAGATTGCAGGAATATGGGCTCCGAGCTAACCGCCCCAAATGCGAGTCTTTTAGAAAACAGATCTCGTATTGTGGCCACGTTATCGATAAAGAGGGGTTACATAAGTCCCCAGAGAAGATTGAGGCAGTAGTCAAGGCTCCAGCACTGGAAAATGTGTCACAAATGAGGTCGTTCCTCGGGCTGGTAAACTACTACCATAAGTTCTTGCCAAATTTGTCTACAATACTACACCCACTGAACACCCTATTGCAAACTGGGGTGCCATGGAAGTGGAGTGACAAATGTAGACAAGCTTTCCAGAAGAGCAAAACACTAATCACATCGAAAGAGGTATTGGCCCATTACAACCCGGCATTACCAATTCGGTTGGCATGTGATGCGTCACCCTACGGCATTGGAGCGGTGCTGTCGCACAAATTCTCGGACGGCTCAGAGAGGCCAATAGCCTTTGCGTCACGATCACTAACCTCAGCCGAGCATAACTACGCCCAGATTGACAGGGAGGCCCTCGGCCTAGTGTGGGGAGTGAAAAAGTTCAATCACTATCTGCACGGGCAGAATTCACCTTGCTGACTGATCACCAGCCTCTTGTCTCCATTTTTAATCCGAAGAAGGGCGTTCCGGTGATGACTGCGCAATGACTACAAAGATGGTCACTTTTTCTAGGGGCGCACCACTATGAGATTGAATATAAGGGCACGAAACAACATGGAAATGCTGATGGGCTATCACGCCTGCCACTGCCTACTGCGGAGGAAGCACCAGCAGTGGATCCTGTCGAAATATTCCATTCGACTATCGTTGAATACCTACCGGTAACTAACGCTTGTATCGAAAAGGAAACCCGAAATGACCCGACACTGTCTCGGGTATATAATTTGACAGTGAAGGGATCGCCAGCACATGGCGGCACACTGACAGCTGTTCTCTCCTTGTCGAGAATGCTGGTGTCAGTGTGCCGGGGGACCTTGATGTGTGGATCCCGAGTGGTAATTCCACCCAAGTTAAGGGACAGAGTGCTCAATGAGCTTCATGAGGGTCATCTGGGAGGGGTAAAAATGAAAAGCCTAGCCAGGGCTTGTGTGGTGGCCGGGAATCGATAAACAAATCGAGGACCTGACCAAGAGCTGCTCAGAATGCCAGAAAGTCCAAAATGCACCACCACAGGCCCCTCTACACCCATGGGAGTGGCCCTCATCTACATGGCAACGGGTGCATATTGATTTTGCTGGTCCATTCATGGACTCAATGTTTTTAATAGCCGTGGATGCGCACTCGAAATGGCCTGAGGTCATCAAAATGTCCTCCATCACCACGGAGAAAACTATTGCAGTCCTACGGACCATTTTTGCCAGGAATGGCTTGCCAGAACAGATTTGCTCCGACAACGGACCACAGTTTGTGTCCGAAGAGTTCCGGAGGTTCTTGAAAAAGAATGGGGTAAGGCATTACACATCCGCCCCGTATCATCCAGCCACAAATGGATTGTCTGAGAGGTTCATACAAACCTTTAAGAAGGCAATAAAGGCGATGTACAATGACAACATTCCGCTGCAGCACAAGGTGGACAATTTCCTGTTCGCCTACCGGAATGCGACACATGCAGTCACCAACCAGGCCCCAGCCATGATGTTCTTTAACCGAAGGTTAAGATCTCGCCTGGATTTGCTCAGACCAAATGTACGAAGAGATGTTGAGAGTAAGCAATTCCAGCACATCCATGAGAAGCCAACAAGGAGCTTCAATGTAGGGCAACCAGTCTTGGCCCGCGACTACCGAACAGAAAAATGGCAGCCAGGAACGATATGCACACGGCAGGGCCCACTAATGTACACAGTGGACGTTGGGGAGAGCATCGTGAGACGCCATGCTGACCAGATCCTAGAGTCACAGGAACAAGTCAACCCCATGCCTCGCCCATACGTACCTGGTGATGAACCCGACGTACAGGTCGCATCAACCCCAGAAACAGTAGCATCGGAAGCTGATGAACCAACCGACGACGGGGGGCCAGAATCGCCTCCGCACCAAGAGCAAGACACTCAGGAAAGGCGCTATCCAGAAAGGATCAGGAGGCCTCCCCAAAGACTGAATATATAAATAGACTATTTTCAACTAATGTTGCATGTTAAAAGTGTTAATTGTAATTAGTTTGATATTTAATTGTTAAATGAGTGTTATGGTACTGTTAATCTAAAAGGGGAGGAATTGTAATGTATATACCTTTAAGGGGGGAACTATCTTTTACTCCTCATGTATACTGCAGTACCGGCAGTGACCACACCTGTATATAGTACTGAGTAGTAATCTGTACAGATCAGTTCCAATGTGAGCCACGTTGAGTAAACACCTGTTGTACCGTTCTCCTGCAGTCGGTGTCTTATTATACACGGACACAACACTGGCCAATAGTTATTCCTCAACCAACATAACAAAAACAGATTATAAGAACATAAGAAATAGGCGCAGAAGTAGGCCAATCGGCCCCTCGAGCCTGCTCCACCATTCAATAAGATCATGGCTGATCTGATCCTAAACTCAAATCTACTATCACTCCACATCCCTCCCAAACCCATGTGATCTGGGAAAGGCGAAAAACCAGATAAAAAACCCAATGGCCAATTTGGGAGAAAAAAATCTGGGAAATTCCTCTTTGACCCATCTAGGCGATCGAAACTCGTCCAGGAGATCACTGTCCCTATATTTTCTACAGTACTTACCTTCTGTAAAAGGTGATCTCCAACCCAGCCAGGAACAGGAATAGAACCATCTCCTGAAATCTAACACATAATTAGAACACAAGAAGTAGGAGCAGAACCAGGCTACACGGCCCCTGGGCCCGCTCCATTACCCACAGGGCCATGACCGTTCTGAACATAGACTCATGTCCAATTTCCTGCCTGCTCCCCGTAACCCCTAATTCCCTTTAATTCTAAGAAACTGTCTATTTCTGTTTTTAATTTATTTAATGATGTAGCTTCCACAGCTTTCTGGGGCAGCAAATTCCACAGACCTACTACCCTCTGAGTGAAGAAGTTTCTCCTCATCTCAGTTTTGAAAGAGCAGCCCCTTATTCTAAGATCATGCCCCCTAGTTCTAGTTTCACCCATCATTGGGAACATCCTCACCACATCCACCCGATCAAGCCCCTTCACAATCTTATATGTTTCAATAAGATCGCCTCTCATTCTTCTGAACTCCAATGAGTAGAGTCCCAATCTACTCAACCTCTCATAAGAACATAAGAACATAAGAAATAGGAGCAGGAGTAAGCCAATCGGCCCCTCGAGCCTGCTCCGCCATTGAATAAGATCATGGCTGATCTGATCCTAACCGCCAATCCACTATCCCAGAACCATCTCCTGAATCTAACAGAATTAGACACACGAAATAGGAGCAGGATCAGGCTACACGGCCCCTGGGCCCGCTCTGCTACCCACAGGGCCATGACCGATCCGAACCAAGACTCATGTCCAATTTCCTGCCCGTCCCCGTAACCTTTAATTCCCTTTACTTCTAGGAAACTGTCTATTTCTGTTTTAAATTTATGTAATGATGTAGCTTCTACAGCTTTTTGGGGCAGCATATTCCATGGACCTACCACCCTCTGAGTGAAGTAGTTCCTCCTCATCTCAGTTTTGAAAGAGCAGCCCCTTATTCTAAGACTATGCCCTCTAGTTCTAGTTTCACCCATCATCGGGAACATCTTCCCCGCATCCACCCGATCCAACCCCTTCACAATCTTATATGTTTCAATAAGATCGCCTCTCATTCTTCTGAACTCCAATGAGTAGAGTCCCAATCTACTCAACCTCTCCTCATGTGTCCATCCCCTCATCCCCGGGATTAACCGAGTGAACCTTCTTTGTACTGACTCGAGAGCAAGTATGTCCTTTCTTAAGTATGGACACCAAAACTGTACGCAGTATTCCAGGTGCGGTCTCACCAATACCTTGTACAACTGAAGCAATACCTCCGTATTTTTATATTCTATCCCCCTAGCAATGAAAGCCAACATTCCATTGGCCTTCTTAATCACTTGCTGCACCTGCATACTAACCTTTTGAGTTTCGTGCACCAGGACCCCCAGATCCCTTTGTACTTCAGTACTTTCCAGTTTCTTGCCATTAAGATAATAACTTGCTCTACGATTTCTCCTGCCAAAGTGCATAACCTCACACTTTCCAGTATTGTATTCCATCTGCCAAATCTCTGCCCACTTACTTAGCCTGTCTATGTCCCTTTGCAGGTTTTTTATGTCCTCCTCACTCACTACTTTCCTTCCCATCTTTGTATCATCTGCAAACTTTGATATGTTACACTCGGTCCCCTCCTCCAAATCATTAATATAGATTGTAAAGAGTTGGGGACCCAGCACTGACCCCTGCGGAATACCACTAGTTACTGATTGCCAGTCTGAGAACGAACCATTTATCCCAACTCTCTGCTTTCTGTTAGATAGCCAATCCTCCACCCATGCCAGAATATTACCCCCAATCCCATGATTTTTTATCTTGAGCAATAGTCTTTTGTGTGGCACCTTGTCAAATGCCTTTTGGAAGTCTAAATACACTACGTCCACTGGTTCCCCTTTATCCACCCTGTATGTTACTTCCTCAAAGAACTCAAGCAAATTTGTCAAACATGACTTCCCCTTCATAAAACCACGCTGACTTTGTCCTATTAAATTATGTTTATCCAAATGTCCCGTTACTGTCTCCTTAATAATGGACTCTAAAATTTTACCAACCACAGATGTTAGGCTAACAGGTCTATAGTTTCCAGCCTTCTGCCTACTACCCTTTTTAAATAAGCGTGTTACATTAGCAGTTTTCTAATCTGCTGGGACCTTTGCTGAGTCCAGGGAGTTTTGGAAAATTATTACCAATGCATCCACAATCCCTGCCGTCAATTCCCTCAAGACCCTAGTATGTAAGCCATCAGGTCCAGGGGATTTATCCGCCTTGAGTCCCATTATTTTACCAAGTACCACTTCCTTAGTGATTTTAATCGTATTTAGCTCCTCCCCTGCTAGAGCCCCCTGTTTGTCCAGTGTTGGGATATTCTTAGTGTCCTCTACCGTAAAGACTGATACAAAATAATTGTTCAGCGCTTTTGCCATCTCCATGTTTCCCACCATTAATTTCCCGGTCTCATCCTCTAAGGGACCAACATTTACTTTAGCCACTCTTTTTTTCTTTTTATATAACTATAGAAACTTTTGCTATCTGTTTTTATATTTTTTGCTAATTTACTTTCATAATCTATCTTCTCTTTCTGAATCAATCTTTTCGTTATTTTTTGCTGTCTTTTAAAGACTTCCCAATCTTCTATCCTCCCACTAGATTTGGCTACCTTATATGCCCTTGTTTTTAGTCGGATACTATCCTTAATTACTTTACTTAGCCACGGATGGCTATCTTTTCTTTTACACCCTTTTTTCCTCAGTGGAATATATATTTTTTGGAAGTTGTAAAATAACTCCTTAAATGTACACCACTGATCATGTACCGTCTTACCCTTTAATCTATTTTCCCAGTCCACTCTAATCAATTCCACTCTCATACCTTCATAGTCTCCTTTATTCAAGCTCAGCACGCTTGTTTGAGATCCAACCTTCTCACCCTCTAATTGAATATGGAATTCAACCATGTTATGGTCACTCATTCCAAGGGGATCCTTTACTAGGACATTTTTAATTAATCCTGTCTCATTACACAGGACCAAATCTAAGGTTGCTTGCCCCCTGGTCGGTTCAGTTACATACTGCTGAAGAAACCCATCCCTAATACACTCAATGAACTCATCCTCAAGGCTGCCCTGCCCAATTTGATTTGTCCAGTTAATATGATAGTTAAAATCCCCCATAATTATAGCTGTTCCCTTATTACAAGCCTCAACTATTTCCTGATTAATACTCCGTCCAACAGAGTTGCAACTGTTCGGAGGCCTATAGACTACGCCCACTAGTGTTTTTTCCTCTTATTATAACTTATCTCCACCCAAACTGTTTCACTATCCTGATCCTTTGACCCAATATCATTTCTCTGTATTACAGTAATTCCTTCCTTTATTAACATAGCCACCCCACCTCCCCTTCCTTCCTGCCTGTCCTTCCTGATTGTTAAATAACCTGGTATATTTAATTCCCAGGCATTGTCACCCTGCAGCCATGTTTCTGTAATGGCCACAAGATCATACCCATATGTAGTTATTTGTGCCGTTAACTCGTCCATTTTGTTACGAATGCTACGTGCATTCAGATAAAGAACTTTCAAATATGTTTTGTGACACTTAGTTCCTGCTTTTTCCCCTTTTACTACTTTACCTTTTACTCCATACCTTCTGTCCCTTCCTGACACGCTTTGTTTTTTAATTCCCCCCACTGCTACCTAAGTCTATGACCTTCTCCGTAGTCATTTTTTATTATTTGCTCTCTAGAAACCTCCCCCCCCCACTAATTAGTTTAAAGCCCTCTTTACAGCCCTAGTTATATGATTCACCAGGATTCTAGTCCCAGCACTGGCCAAGTGAAGTCCGTCCCAACGGAACAGCTCCCTCTTGTCCCAGTACTGGTGCCAGTGTCCCAAGAAGCAAAACCCGTTTTTCCCCACACCAGTCTTGGAGCCACGCATTTAACTCTCTAATTTTAGTTATCCTAGCCAAATTCGCTCGTGGCTCAGGTAATAATCCAGAGATTATTACCCTTGAGGTTCTGTTTTTTAATTTGACCCCTAGCTGCTCATACTCCTTTAACAGAACCTTCTTCCTAGTCCTATCTACGTCGTTTGTACCAACATGGACCACGACAACTGGATCCTCCCCTTCCCGCTCCAAGTTTCTTTCCAGCCTAGAAGAGATGTCCTTAACCCTGGCACCGGGCAGACAACACAGCCTTCGGGACTCCCGCTCTCGACTGCAGAGAACCCTATCTATCCCCCTAATGATACTATCCCCTACCACTACAACATTTCTTTTTACTCCCCCCACTTGAATGGCCCCCTGTTCCACGGTGCTGTGGCCAGGTTGCTCATTCTCCCTGCAGTCCCCGCTCCCGCCCTCGCAGGGAGAAAGAATCTCGAAACTGTTTGACAAGAGCAAGGGCTGCGGCTCCTTCTACACTACCTCCTGGATCCCTGCACCTGCCTCACTCATAGTCACACCGTCCTGTCCCTGACCACGGACTACATCTGAATTAATTAATTTCATAGGTGTGACTACCTCCTGAAACATAGAGTCCACGAACTTCTCCCCCTCCCTGATGTGTCGCAGTGTCTGAAGCTCGGTCTCAAGCACCTCAATACGGAGCCGGAGTTCCTCTAGCAGCAAACACTTGTTGCAGATGTAATCACCGTGAGCCTCAATGGGGTCCACGGGCTCCCACATCTCGCAACAGTAACACATCACCTGCTCCATTCTATATAATTAATTAAATTTCTTATTAGTTATGAAGACCCTGCCCAGATATAGATGATAATATCACACCACTATTCAATAGGACTTACCAACTTAAAGGTATAAAAGAGAAGGAAGAAAACCTACCAACCAGCTGATCATCTTTGAATACTGTCTGTGGGGCCTGTTTGGTTGACTCGTCTCGCTGCTCTGCTTCCGCAGTGCTGTCTAAGCCTGGGAGTGGGGAACAAAACAGAGCAAAAACACCCCCTCACCTCCCACTTGCCCAAACTCTCCCACTTACCAAACTCTGCTTACACTCAATGCCACAGCACTCTGTGCAGTAGCACTAGTCCCGCCCCTTTTATACCTGGATTCTACTTCCGGTTTAAACTCCCCAGCAGTTTAATTTACACTTAAAAAATTAAACTCACTTCAAATAATTAACTTTTTAACACACTAAAATTCACAAAATATACTTAAATGACTTTTCTCTCACTTACCAAACTCTGCTTGCACTCAATGCCACAGCACTGGGCTTTATCACATTGCTGTTTGTGGGACCTTGTTGTGCGCAAATTGACTGCTGTGTTTCCTACATTACAATAGTGACTCCACTTCAAAAGTACTTAATTGGTTGTGAAGCGCTTTAAGATGTCCGGTGGTCGTGAAAGGCGCTATATGAATCCAAGTCTTTCTTTCTATAGCAACCTTTTATGTGGCGCCTTATCGAATGCCTTTTGGAAATCCAAATATATTACATCCACTGGTTCC
Organism: Somniosus microcephalus; assembly: GCF_052327205.1. Classification (NCBI taxonomy): domain Eukaryota; kingdom Metazoa; phylum Chordata; class Chondrichthyes; order Squaliformes; family Somniosidae; genus Somniosus; species Somniosus microcephalus. The sequence goes on from NC_141000.1 coordinate 83,040,516, forward strand.
CCTTTAGCTACCCTTCTAGCTACATCCTCAAAAAACTCTAATAAATTTGTTAAACACAATTTCCCTTTCATAAAACCATGTTGACTCTGCCAAATCATTATGATTTTCTAAGTGCCCTGTTACCACTTCCTTAATAATGGATTCCAGCATTTTCCTGATGGCTGATGTCAGGTTAATTGGCCTGTAGTTCTCTGTTTTCTCTCTCCCTCCTTTCTTGCAGGGTTACATTTGCTACCTTCCAATCCGATGAGACCGTTCTAGAATCTAGAGAATTTTGGAAGATCAAAACCAATGCATCCACTATCTCTGCAGCCACCTCTTTTAGACCCATGGGATATAGGCCATCAGGTCCAGGGGATTTGTCGGCTTTTAGTCCCATTAGTTTCTCAAGTACTTTTTCTCTGCTAATAGTAATGACTTTAAGTTCCTCACTCTTATTAGCTCCTTGGTTCCCCACTATTTTTGGTATGCTTTTTATGTCCTCTACTGTGAAGGCAGATACAAAATATTTGTTTAAAGTCTCTGCCATTTCCTTATTCTCCTTTTATAATTTCACCTGTCTCAGCCTCTAAGGGACCAAAGCTTACTTTTGCTACACTCTTCCTTTTTAGATAATTGTAGAAGCTCTTACAATCTGTTTTTATATTTCTTGCTAGTTTACTCTCGTATTCTATTTTCACCCTTTTTATCAATTTTTGGTCATCCTTTGCTGGTTTCTAAATCTCTCCCAATCTTCAGGCTTACTACTATTTTTCACAACATTATAAGCATTTACTTTTAATCTAATACTATCCTTAACTTCTTTAGTTAGCCATGGATGGATCACTTTTCCCGTGGAGTTTTTATTTCTCAGTGGAATGTATATTCATTCAGAATTTTGGAATATTTCTTTAAATGTTTGCCACTGCTTATCTACTGTCATACCTTTTAACCTAATTTCCCAATCTACCTTCACTAACTTGCCCCTCATACTGATGTAATTGGCTATATTTAAATTTAAGACTCTCGTTTCCGACTGAAGTATTTCACTCTCAAACTCAATGTGAAATTTTATCATATGAGCACTCTTTCCTGTCTCATTACACAATATAAGATCTGAAATAGCCTGTTCTCTGGTTGGTTCCATGAGATATTGTTCTAGGAAACTGCCTCCAATGCATTCCATGAACTTGTCCTCCAGACTACCTTTGCCAATTTGATTTGCCCAGTCTATATGTAGATTAAAGTTCTCCATGATTATTATATTTCCTTTGTTACAGGCTCCTGTTATTTGTTGATTAATACTCTGTCCAAAGGTATATCTACTGTTTGGGGGCCTACAAACTACTCCCACCAGTGTTTTCTGCCCCTTGTTATTTCTTACCTCCACCCATACGGATTCTACTTTCTGATCTTCTGAGCCAAGATCCTTTCTCATTACTGTCCTTATGTCATCCTTTATTATCAGGGCTAACCCTCCCCCTTTCCATTCTGCCTGTCATTTTGATATGTCAAGTACTCTGGAATATTTAGTTCCCAACCTTGATCACCTTGCAACCACGTCTCTGTGATTGCTATTAGATCAAAGTCATTTATCTTTATTTGTGCCACTAATTCGTCTATCTTGTTACAAATGCTTCATGCATTCAGATAAAGAGCCTTTAATTATTCCTTGCTTTCACCTTATTCGCTGATACACTTCTACCGTTAAACTCCCTCGGGGAAAAATTGAGTAGCGCCCCCTTTGGGCACTAACTTCGCCGGGGTGCTACTTTTAGCGCCCTGAAAAAATTAGTGCCCCCTTGGCCGAAATTCACCGGTAGCACCCCAAGAGGGAAGCAGGGTGCTACTGGAAGTGCCCCACCTCCCTCTTGGGGCACTGCGAGTGAATATCGTGGCACTATGTGCCACGGTACTGCAGGCCTTCCTCCCCTTCTTAAAAGGGAGGGGCTTAGCGCAGAGCGACCCGGGGCCCAGCTGGGCCACCAAGGATCAGAGTGCCGGCAAAAGAGCCCGGCACTCGAGATGTACTGGGCTAACGGAGTGCAGCCGGCACTCCGCAGGGGGGGCTGCAGAGGAAGCCGGGGATGGCAGAGGGGGCAGGTGCTGGCAGGCAGCCAGCAACAAAAATGGCCACTCGGCACCTTCCCTTTAATTAGTGCTGCCCCGGCCGCAGGTAGGACACCCTGACCCCGTTGGACATAGCGTCCGGCGGTAAGTCAGGGGGTGCTACCGAAGATCGCGGCCGTGGCGTGAGCGGGGAGCTGTGCACGACAATGATGTCATCGCTGGCGGAGCAGCGCCGCAGGGCGCTAACGGTTACTGCCGCCGCTAACCTCCCGCTGACTTTCGCAGGAGGCGTTGGCAGCGCCGCGCCCGGGCGGTAATTGCTTTGCGCACCATTAGCACCCTCTTAGGATGCTAATGGGAGGCGCAAAGCAACCGAATTTGTAGGCCTCTGTCCCTCCCTGTCACACTCTGCTCATCTTTACCCAAATCACTCCACTGCTCCATTGCCTTGACTTTTCTCTTTTTAGATTTCTAAATTTTCCTTCACCTGACCCATCCCCCCCCCCCCTTTTTTTAGTTTAAAGCCCTACCTACAGCCCAAGTTATTCAATTTGCCAGGGCACTGGTCCCAGCCCAGCTTTAGTGGAGACCATCCCAACGGAACAGCTCCCTCTTTTCCCAGTATTGGTGCCAGTGCCCAGTGAATCGAAACCCCTTCCTCCCACACCACTCTTTGAGCCACGTATTTAACTCTCTGATCTGCATGTCCCTATGCCAATTTGCGCATGGCTCAGGTAACAATCCAGAGATTATTACCTTTGAGGTTCTGCTTTTTAATTTGGGACTCTAGCTCCTCAAACTCTCTCAGCAGAACCTCATTCCTAGTTCTACCTATGTCGTTGGTTCCTACGTGGACCACGGCAACTGGATCCTCCCCCTACCACTCTAAATTCTTCTTCACCCGTGAGGAGATATCCTTAACACTGGCAGGCAACACAGCCTTTAGAACTGATCGCGGCTGCAGAGAACAGTATCTATCCCCCTGACTATGCTGTCCTCTACCACTACAACATTCCTTTTCACATCCCCCACTTGAATGACCTCCTGTACCATAGTGCCGTGGTCAGTTTGCTCATTCACCCTGCAGACCTTGCCCTCATCCACACAGGCAGCAAGAACCTCATACCTGTTGGATAAGGGCAAAGGCCGAGGCTCCTCCAGCACTGCACCTGCCTGAGTTGCAGTCACACCCTCCTGTCCCTGACCACTAACCAGACCTGTACCACTACCACAGTGTGACTGCCTCCTGGATCAAAGTGTCCAGATAACTCGCCCCCTTCCTGAAGCCCCACAATGTCTGCACCTCGGACTCCAGCTCAACAACTCTGAGCTGAAGTTCCTAGAGATGTAGACACTTACTGCAGACGTGGTCATCCAAGATCGCGATGCTCTCCACAAACTCCCACATGCTCAGTTGCAGCACACCATCTGCACTGCCATCCCTTTATAACCTTGTTTTATCTATTTAGTTAATTCAAATTCATATATTTAATTAACTTAGCTTACAGTTTAGTTTTTAGCTAATTACTAGATTTAGTTTAAGTTCTAGGTAGATGAAATTAAATATTTACCTGTAACACAAAGCACTCCAAGTATTGGAGGCAAAAAGCAGCACCTCCTTCCCCCTCTGCTCCGAATTCCCACTCTCTCCAAATTCCCAAGTTGAACACTCTGTTTAGAAGCACTCCATTTAAGATCACTCTGTGCAGACCACTAGGGTACCAGGGATGAGGGATTTCAGTTATGTAGAGTGACTAAAGAAGCTGGAGTTGTTCTCCTTCGAGCAGAGAAAGTTAAGAGGAGATTTGAGAGAGGTGCTCAAAATCATGAAATGTTTTGTTAGAGTAAATAAGGAAAAACTGTTTCCAGTGGCAGAAGGGTTGGTAACCAGAGGATATGGATTTAAGGTGACTGGCAAAAGAACCAGAAATGATTTTTTTTACGCAGAGCATTGTTGTGATCTGGAATGCATTGCCTGAAAGGGTGGTGGAAGCAAATTCATTAGTAACTTTCAAAGTAGAATTGGATAAACACTTGAAGGGAAAAAAATTACAGGGCTGTGAGGAAAGAGCAGGGGAGTGTGACTAATTGGATAGCTCTTTCAAAGAGCCTCCTCTGTGCTGTATCATTCTAATACAAAAAAGACATAGACAAGCAAGACAGATGACAAAGGCAATGACATCACAAGCAATGCTATGGGAGGATTCACTAGTAATATATTAAAAGGGGGGGAAATTCGGCATGTTAGCGTCTCCCGTTAGCGCTGGGGTGGGGGGGGGGCGCTAATGGGTTTGCGGCAAATCCAACGGCGCACTCGACATTCACCCGGGATTGCTAACAATTATTGCCTAGGCCTTTAGCGGCTGCCAGGTCGTAGCGTCATTGCATTTGAAACGCCCGTTAACGGCCCAGAAGCAAAATTGACTGTCACCCCCTGCCTTAGCGCCGGGCGTGAACAATGGCAGGAAGAGGAGGCGGTATGCATTCGGATGGCTGCTGTAGGAGCGGTATTTAAAGGGATCAACATCCGGTTTATTTTTAGTGGCCAATCAATGCTGCCTTGTCAGGTTCACATTACGATACAGCCGTTTTCAGTGAGTTAAACGTTTATTACTTTCAGGAGTGTTCTGTCTGCTAAGAATTTGTCAGTTGCATTCTGCTAAGATTTCCAAGTCCTATACTTGGTTACTTTGATGGGGACATTCATTACATTAATGTACTGCAACCTCCCCTTTAAGAGCTGGAAGGAGCCAGTGTGAATGATGAGTCCCGATTGTGGTGCACCTGAAATTGATTATTGCTCTGTGGGTAGCGCCCCGCTCTCTGTGTGTAGCGCCCTAAGTTAGGTGATTAGTGCTTGATTTAGCGCTCCAGTTCTTTCTTGGAGCGATAACAATCAATTTAGCGGGAGGTCAGAAGGATTAGTGCCTGGCGCTAATTCTACAACTTTTGAAAATTTAGCACCCCAACTACCAAATTTCTAGCCCTCCAGAAAGAGTCTTTTGTGTAATACGCCTGTACTGTAAGACTCATACTTAGTTCCTGTCATGTCAGATATCATGGGTGAAAAAAGGGGGCGCTAACTTCGCCGGATTAGCGCCCCCACGCCGTGGTATTGCAGGCCTTCCTCCCCTTGCGCAGCGCGACCCGGGGCCCAGCTGTGCCCCCAGGGATCGGGAGTGCCGACAAAAGAGCCCGGCATTCAAGAGAAGTGCCGGGCTCATGGAGCACAGCCGGCACTCTGCGGGTGTGCGGGTAAGGAGGCCGGGGATGGGAGCGGAGGCAGGTGCTGCCAGCAACAAAAATGGCCGCCCCGCACCTCACCTTCCCGGCCGCAGGTAGGCCCCCCTGACCCCGTCGGACATAGCATCCGGCGGTAAGTCAGGGGGCGACCTCGAAGATCGTGGCCGGGGCGTTGTGCACGGCGATGACGTCATCGCCAGTGGCGCATCGCCGCGGGGCGCTACCGTTTACCGCCGCCGCTAACCTCCCCCTGAATTTCACAGGAGGTGTTGGCGGCGCCGCACCCGGGCGCTAGTTGCTTTGCCAGATTTAGAACATAAGAACATAAGAAATAGGAGCAGGAGTAGGCCATTTGGCCCTTCGAGCCTGCTTCGCCATTCAATAATATCATGGCTGATCGACCTACCTCATCTCCACTTTCCTGCTCTATCCCCATATCCCTTGATTCCCTTAATATTCAAAAATCTATCGCTCTCTGTCTTGAATATACTCAATGACTGAGCCTCTACAGCCCTCTGGGGTAGAGAACTCCAAAGATTCACCACCCTCTGCGTGAAGAAATTTCTCCTCATCTCAGTCCTAAATGGCCGACCCCTTATTCTGAGACTGTGACCCCTGGTTCTAGACTCCCCAGCCAGGGGAAACATCCTCCCTGCATCTACCCTGTCAAGTCCTGTAAGAATTTTGTATATTTCAATGAGATCACCTTTCATTCTTCTAAACTCTAGTGAATATAGGCCTAGTCTACTCAATGTGTCCTGATAGGGCAATCCTTCCATCCCAGGAACCAGTCTGGTGAACCTTCGTTGCACTCCCTCTATGGCAAGTATATCCTTCCTTAAGTAAGGAGACCAAAACTGTACACAATACTCCAGGTGTGGTCTCACCAGAGCCCTATATAATTGCAGTAAGATGTCTTTACTCACATACTCAAATCCTCTTGTAATAAAGGCCAACATACCATTTACTTTCCTAATTGCTTGCTGTACCTGCAAGGTAACTTTCAGTGATTCGTGTACAAGGACACCCAGGTCCCTCTGAACACCAATATTTCCCAATCTCTCACCATTTAAAAAATGCTCTGCTTTTCTATTTTTCCTACCAAAGTGGATAACTTCACATTTCTCCACATTATATTCCATTTGCCATGTTCTTACCCACTCACTTAGCTTGTCTATATCCCCTTGAAGCCTCCTTGCATCCTCCTCACAACTTACATTCCCACCCAGCTTTGTATCATCAGCAAACTTGGATATATTACATTTGGTCCCCTCATCCAAATCATTGATGCAGATTGTGAATAGCTGAGGCCCAAGCACTGATCCTTGCGGTACCCCACTAGTTACAGCCTGCCAACTTGAAAATGACCCGTTTATTCCTACTCTCTGTTTTCTGTCCATTAACCAATCCTCAGTCCATGCTAGTATATTACCCTCCAATCCCATGAGCCCTAATTTTGTATAATAACCTCCTGTATGGCACCTTATCAAATGCCTTCTGAAAATCCAAACACACCACATCCACTGGTTTCCCCTTATCTATTCTGCTAGTTACAACCTCAAAAAAATCTCTAACAAATTTGTCCAACTAGAATCTAAATTTAAATTTTAAACAAATATCAAAAATAATTTCCTTTAATCATTTAACAAATAATTATGCTGTTTTAATTTTCCCATTTAAAAATCTGCTTCCATTTCTTCAGTCATAAGCCGTAAGTAACTGAAATCCACAGTGAAGTGATACTTCAAGATAAGACATACAATAACTTCTAAAATACAGTCAGGCATTTATAATTATTGTTTTAAAACGAATTTAGAAGTTAAGTAATAAAATTAAATTTTACCTAGTGATGGTTGACCATTTGATCAGGTGTACAAACTTTGAGCTGAGTTTTGCCGGCACTCAGAGGGTGGGTTCGGAGGAGGGTCCGCTGTCAAAATCCAAAAGATTGACAGCGGAGTGGTATCCTGCTCTAAACCCGCCTCCTTCTGAGTTTCTCTAGTGCCGGTTCTGCCTGCGCTTTGCAGACCCGTCACTAAGCGGCGGGTCATGCAGTTGTGCTAGTTAAGAGGGTGACTAAAGCAATTTAATCACCATTTTACCAGGTACAAAGCAGTTCCCCAAGTTTTCCACGAGGTTCCCGTCGCTCTGGGATCACTCCAGGTAAGTATGTCAGGTTCTGAACAACGTTTCATTTCTTTCATTAGGTGACAGCTGCAAAAGTGGTATAAAAGCTACCATTTTACAGCTGGTCATTTTCCAATTTCAGAAGCTTCAGCCTTTAGTATTTAGAACCCACTTTTGAGCTTTATGCACTTTTGAAGTGTTTGGAGTAATCTCTCTATCCACTGTCACCTCCTTGGAACAACCTATCTCAACACTGACGCATTACTTCTGTCATCTCAACCTCACCTGCCATCTGTTCCATCAGCATCGGTGCCCTTGAAAAAATCTCACCTTGGTCCTCAGAATCCCAAAACGATCAGCCCCAACCTCAGCATCACCGGGCACACCAGCAGCACCAACATCCACACCAACCTTCTCTGCAATCAACTGATGCTGCACTGCCCACAGGGCATCATCACCCGTGCACATTGCTGCCTGGGACGCCAGTGATGGCCTCACCATGTCCAGATTTGTTTCACTTAACACTGTACACCCTGGCTGCCATATGATGCGCCAGGTTGGCACCACCCCACACCAGTACCATAAAGCATCCCTACAATGTCCAAGCCATTCCTTTCACACATCACCATTGGAGGGTCGGGGTGGGGGTGGGGGAACGTTATGTCTCACCATTCACTGGAACTCACTAAGACACTTTCAAAGGTGCACAAATCTGTCCAAGAAGGCAAAGTGGTGTAAATAAGGATTTCAATGCTTGACAGCACATTAACAGAAAGTTTACACGAACATTGGCTAACACACCCAAGTGCCTACCCTTGTGTGTTGTTAGTTGATACGATTGGACTAGGATGAGGGTGAGTCTGAGGGGTGGCTCATGAGATGGAGAATGATAATATAGATAGAGAGAGATGGGTGGAGGTGCAAGGTAAGTTGGTGTTGTATCAGTTCCAGGCTGGTTTATGCTGCATGACATTTCAGTGCTCATTCTTTGCCCCCCAACATTCCCCAATTCCTTCCCCAATCCCTTCCCATCTCTCACTGAATCAATACACTGTTCCTTAATCATAAAAGGCGCTCAAAGAAATGTAGCATTTACAACTGATTTAAAAATACTGATGAATGTGGGCTTTTGGATTCTGGAATCCCTGAAATTTGTAATCCAGCAGTTCATAAAAGTATAGTAACATGTATAAAGTTTGCATTCAATTTCAGTGTACTTTTTTGGAAACAATATGGAAATGATGGATTGGGAAGTCAGCCATACCAATGCAAAATACTAACTTTAAAAAAAAGTAAACTTCTAAATGATTACTAGTTGCAGCTATTGAAACAGAGAGACTGCAAAAGGAGGAAGCTAACAAGAGCCTGGAGAATTTTTGGAAGTACCTTGAGCCAGTTCTGAATAGTGGAAAACATGGATCCAAACTCTTTGATATAGCCAGACTCCAGTATACAGTGAAGGAAGCCATCTTACCACAAGACTGGAACAACGATGATATGAAGGTCAGTACCAACCTAAAACTTCAGGCATATCTTGATTCTTAGCTTGTTTAGATTTGCAAGAGGATATGTTCAACAAACTAAAACAGTAAGCAAAGGCAAAATACTGCAGATGCTGGAAATCTGAAATAAGAACAGAAAATGCTGGAAACACTCAGCAGGTCAGGCAGCATCTGTGGAGAGAAACACAGTTAACATTTCAAGTTGGTGACCTTTCATCAGAACTGGTAAAGTTACAGATGTAACAGGTTTTAGCAAGTACAGAGGCAGGGAAGGGGTGGGGAGGAAAGAACAAAAGGGAAGGTCTGTGATGGGGTGGAAGGCAGGAGTGATTAAATGACAAAGGGGATGATAGTGCAAAGCAAAAAGGGGTGGTAATGGAACAAGTAAAGAAACAAAATATGGGTCTAGAGGACCTGTAAGTGGCAACAGTAGAATCATTACCAGCATCTGCTGTCCAAAAAAATGGGAGCAGTGGTTATGAACTGAAATTGTTGAACTCAGTGTTGAGTCCGGAAGGTTGTAAAGTGCCTAATTGAAAGATGAGGTGCTGTTCCTCGAGCTTCCGTTGAGCTTCATTGAAACAGTGTAGGAGGCCGAGGTCAGAGTGGGAGTGGGATGGTAAATTAAAATGGCAAACGACCAGAAGCTCAGGGTCACGTTTGCAGACAGAACGGAGGTGTTCAGCAAAGTGATCGCCCAATCTGTGTATGGTCTCCCCGATGTAAAGGAGACCACATCGTGAACAGCGTACCTGCCTTTGTACTTGCTTAAAACCTATTACATCTGTAACATTTTCCAGTTCTGACGAAAGGTTACAGACCTGAAACGTTAACTCTGTTTCTCTCTCCCCAGATTCTGTCTGACATGCTGAGTATTTCCAACATTTTCTGTTTATAAAACAGTAAGCAGATTGTTAAGCGTTCTGTTAATTCAGACAAACCGTGCCAGTTAAAGTTAGAGTTGAGCTTTTATTATGACAATCCAACAGCTTTATAGTCACTTTTACTGAGACGAGCATTTTATTTCCAGATTTTTTTTTTAAATTGAATTCAAATTCTGAAACTGCAATGGTGGGATTTGAACTTAATTCTCTGAATTATTAGTCCAGGCCTCTGGATCACTAGTCCAGTACTATAACCACTACATTACTATACCTGTCTGAACACAAGGGAGCACTAAGTGGAACTTGAACCCACAACCTTCTGATTCAGAGGTTTGAGTGTTACCAACTGAGCCAAAGGCATCTGCATGCAGTGTTTTGTGTGTTTTCTATAAAATGTTGCTGCATTTTGCTACATGCATTTATTGGTTTTGTTGTGAAGTACACAATTTTTACCACTTTTTTTCCTGTCAATAAATTCATTCATAATTCCTGGTGCTGCTGCCATTTAAATAGTTTCATACATAAGTATTGAGCATTTGAAATTCTTTGCATTTCTGGTAGTACTGTGATTCTGATAAGGAAGGCAAGTTCATGAAGAGCCAACAAACAGTACCAACAATACCCAAGGCATTTTGTCTGCACCTATCACCATCCTAGGATCCCTGATAATAGAACCTACCTGAACATTTCAGATGACAAAGGGCCGTGGATGCTGAGTCGTTGAGTATAATCAAGGCTGAGAGCGATAGATTTTTGGACTCATGGGGAATCAAGGGATATGGGGATCGGGCGGGAAAGTGAAGTTGAGGTTGACGATCAGCCATGATCTTATTGAATGGCGGAGCAGGCTCGAGGGAATGTATGGCCTACTCCTGCTCCTCATTCTTATGACATCTGTATTTGCTGCCACTGATCACAAGAGTGGCTAACGCAGGGTTGTGCCAATTTCTGCAGGCTACAAACAGAATGGCTCTTGCTATAGAAGGGAATGTTACCATAGCATGAAGGTTTCAGGCCATCACAGGGGGCAGCTGCCATATTAGCCAGCTGCAGTGCACAACTGTGACAAACACAGTGTTTGCTAGGATCAACACCTTCACTCTTTTCCTGTAGAAAGAAGACACCCACTGGACAGGATGCAGAGCTTTCAAGGGATGGCAGCAGGTTTCCCTGTAGGGTATTGTAGATGGTACCCTAATGCAGCATCAGGGCTCTTCATTTCAATCTCATGGCCTACATGAACAGGATAGATTGCACTCAATTATTATTTAGCTGGTCTCTGACTACAGAAACATTATTATGCACATGAGTGGCCATTATCCAGGAAGCAGGCATGATGCCTTCATTGTGCTGCAGTTCACATTGCCTGCACTATTTGAAACACTGGAATGATGGATGTTGGGTGAACATGGCTACCCCCTGCATTCATGGCTGTTGATACCACAGATGGTAAAGGAGCACCTTGGTCCAGTTTTTCAGCATCTTCTTGCTGTTCTTCAGTAGTCACCTCAACCTTCAAGAAAAATATAGTGTGCAGTTTTGGCACAATGAAAGAGTGTCTGTAAAAGCATAATGGTTGTGTAGAATGCTTGAAATTTTACCTCAGAAGATGTGGCAGTTTTCCTCTTCGGTCCATGCTATGGTTGATAGACCCCAGGAAATGTGAGCAAAATTGAAGAATACCTTCCTCTTGGTACCTAACAAATTTCCTAATTTGGGGCCAGGTACAAGCTACTTGAGTGGCTGCATTCACTCCCCAGTGGATCTATTGGGGTCAGGCTGGTTTACATATTTTTGGCTGGTATCTGGTGGTATTTACAGCACCATTGGGCAGCCTACTTCAGGTGGGGTATGGAATTTGCTCCAGTGTGGCATGGCCAGTGATGCTAGCTAAAGATTTACATTTTTTTTGGTTCCCTGCCTTTTGTACCTCACTCCTAATATCCTCCCCCCCCCCCCCAACCCCTTACCTTCTCCCACCATGCTTTCAAAAATACACCAACACCTATTAAACTGTCTTTTTGGCCCACCACTTAACGCCCTACAACCTGTTCATTTCTCTCCTATTCCATGTTCATTTCATTCTCTGATCTGTAAAGCACTATGGAGTGTTTTCACAATGTGAGGCCAGCAGAGTTTTGGATGAGCTCAAGTTTATGGAGGGTGGGAGAGCATTGGAATAATCTCACTAAAATATTGTCTGTGACAGTGTGATACTTCATTTTCTACAACTACTAAACTCATGAAATGACATTTCATAATCATGTCCTGCTGTAATTTCCTGGGCATGTTTCTGAGCACTGTTATTTCTTTCTTCTCAGCTGGCATTTGGTGCAGTAATATTCGATGATATTGCCAGCATGATTTACGATTGTGAAGACTGGAAACGACAGTATCAGAACTACCTGCACAATGTCAAGCTGATTACTGTGCCAGAAGCTTCAAAAGGTGAAAAGGTAAAGCAACACATTCCATATTCGGATTTGCTATTATGGTGTTCCACAATAGCGATAACTGATTTGACTATATGATAAGTTTTAAATCTAAATTTTTTCAATGTAATAAATTACTATAGAGGAAGATTTAATCTGTGCTTTAGTTATACGAAAATTACCACTGTTCTTCATAAAACAATTTATAATTTATTTACGCATGGTGTACAGAAGAAATATTAATTATATATTGCAATAAAATAAAATATAAGGCTATTCTATTTTCTTTCTTACAAAAGGATAAATAGTTACTTTTAATACTGGGGGGTTTTGAAAGCAATGTGCATTCTCAGTAATTTTTTAAAAAGGCACCTAGACAAAAGGTGGTTAATATGCTAATGAAGTAGACTAAACAATTGGTGAGTTGTTAATTTATGCATTTGGAAAAAGACAGGAGGAAAAAAAACATTTTTATTCATTCCTGGGATGTGGGCGTATTGCCCATGCCTAATTGTCCTAGAGAAAGTGGTGGTGAGCCGCCACCTTGAACCGCTGCAGTCCGCGTGTTGAAGGTACTCCCACAGTGCTGTTAGATAAGGAGTTCCAGGATTTTGGCCCAGCGACGATGAAGGAACGGTGCTATAGTTCCAAGTCAAGATGGTGTGTGACTTGGAGGGGAACTTGGAGGTGATGGTGTTCCCATGCAACTGCTGCCATTTTCCTTCTAGATGGTAGAGGTCGCGGGTTTGGGAGGTGCTGTTGAAGAAGCCTTCGCGAGTTGCTGCAGTGCATCTTGTAGATAGTACACACTGCAGGCATGGTGCTCCGGTGGTGGAGGGAGTGAATGTTTAAGGTGGTGGATGGGGTGCTGATCAAGTGGGCTGCTTTGTCCTGGATTTTGTTGAGCTTCTTGAGTGTTGTTGGAACTGCACTCATCCAGACAAGTGGAGAGTATTCCATCACACTCCTGACTTGTGGCTTGTAGATGGTGGAAAGGCTTTGAGGAGTCAGGAGGTGAGAGACTCACCGCAGAATACCCAGTCTCTGACCTGCTCTTGTAGCCACAGTACTTATGTGGCTGGTCCAGTTAAGTTTCACCCCCCAGGATGTTGATGGTGGGGGATTCGGCAATGGTAATGCCGTTGAATGTCAAGGGGCGGTGGTTAGACTTACTCTAGTTGGAGATAGTCATTGTCTGGCACTTGTGTGGCGCGAATGTTACTTGCCACTTATCAGCCCAAGCCTGAATGTCATCCAGATCTTGCTGCATGCAGGGAATGAGAACTTCTGGATTGCGCTGACATGCATGCATGGACCCAATCTTGCCACCCGTGCACATTTCACTAGGCCATCCCCAACATCTGCATCCTATTTGACCCTAAGCTCCACTTCCAATCCTCCTTCACAAAGACCACCTATCTCCACCTCCACAACATTGCCCATCTCATCCCCTGCCTCAGCCCATCTGCTGCTAAAAGCCTCAATGCCTTTGTTACCTCCAGACTCGACTATTCCAATGTTCTCTTGGCCGACCTCCCATCTTCCAACCTCAACAAACTTGAGCTCATCTAAAACTCTGCTGCCCATATCCTAACTCGCACCAAGTCTCATTCACCCATCACCCCTGTGCTTGCTGACCTATGTTGGCTCCCTATCCACAAACACCTTGGGCTGGATTTTACCAGCCCTGAGGAGGCGGGTTTGGAGGCGTCACTGCTGGGAAAATCCCCAAAAATGGGAGCAGGTCCCAAACCCGCTCCAACCCCGTTCCCAACCCGCCTCAAACCAATCTTCCCGGGAGTCGGGTCCCCGATTTGCACAGGGACCCGACTCCTAGCAGTGGGAAGAGGATTATAGCCACTTAACTGCCTGTTAACAGGTAGTTAACAGGCAGTTAAGAGGCTTTTTCCAATTTTTCAACTGCTGCTGCGGACTTCCCAACATCGGGGAACCCCGCCAGGGCTGGTGAGGCATGCTGTGGGTCGGTTGTTATGTTGGTGTTTGGATGACAGCTGCAGAAATGGTGTGAAGGATGCAATGGGACACTGGTTAGTATCAGAGGTAAGGACATGTTGTGAAAGTAATTTTTAATATGGTTAGATGTTTCTGCAGGTGACAAGCTGTGAAGTGTTTGTGTAGCCTCATCTCATCGGGAGAAGTGACAGATGGCTTCTGCAATCTCAGCTGCAGCTGCCATCTGTTTTATCCTAAGGAGAGTGTAATTGGAGATCCTGGGTGTTAAATCCGTGAATCTTGAGGTATGGTGTTCTTCAATAAATAGACGGAGACTGCAGATGAACAATCAACAGGTGTTTACTGGATGAGGGTATTCTAAAAACTAACAGTACAGATCCCTACTCAGGGTTTATATACAGGTGTGGTCACTGCCGGTACTACAGTATACAGGAGCTGTAAAAGTAGTTCTCCTCTTAAAGGTACATACACTACAATTCCTCCCCTTTTAGATTAACAGTACCACAACATTCATTTAACAGTTAACACTTTTAACATGCACATTAACTGAAATAGTCCATTTATAAATTCAGTCTTTGGGGCGGCTTCCTGATCCTTTCTGGATAGCGCCTTTCCTGAGTGTCTTGCTCTTGGTGCGGAGGTAATTCTGGCCCCCTGTCGTCGGTTAGTTCATCAGCTTCCAATGCTACTGTTTCTGGGGTAGATGCTACCGGTATGTCGGGTTCATCACCAGGTACGCGAGACATGGGGTTGACTCGTTCCTGTGACGCTAGGATCTGGTCGACATGGCGTCTCACAATGTTCTCCCCAACATCCACTGTGTACATTAGTGGCCCCTGCCGTGTGCATATCGTTCCTGGTTGCCATTTCTCTGTTCGGTAGTCGCGGGCCAAGACTGGTTGTCCTACATTGAAGCTCCTTGTCGGCTTCTCATTGATGTGCTGGAATTGCTTATTCTCAACATTTCTTCGTACATTTGGTCTGAGCAAATCCAGAGATCTCAACCTTCGGTTAAAGAACATCATGGCCGGGGTCTGGTTGGTAACTGCATGTGTCGCATTTCTGTAGGCTAACAGGAAATTGTCCACCTTATGCTGCAGTGGAATGTCGTCATCGCACATGGCCCTTACTGCCTTTTTAAAGGTTTGTACGAACCTCTCAGCCAATCCATTTGTGGCTGGATGATACGGGGCGGATGTGTAATGCCTTACCCCATTCCTTCTCATAAATTTCCAAAACTCTTCGGACACAAACTGTGGTCCGTTATCAGTGCAAATCTGCTCTGGCAAGCCGTTCCTGGCAAATATGGTCCGTAGGACTGCAATCGTTTTCTCCGTAGTGGTGGAGGACATTTTGATCACCTCAGGCCATTTTGAGTGCGCATCCACTGCTATTAAGAACATTGAGTCCATGAATGGACCAGCAAAATCAATATGCACCCGTTGCCATGGAGAGGAGGGCCACTCCCATGGGTGTAGAGGGGCATGTGGTGGTGCATTTTGGACCTTCTGGCATCCTGAGCAGCTCTTTGTTAGGTCCTCGATTTGTTGATCGATCCCCGGCCACCACACATAAGCCCTAGCAAGGCTTTTCATTTTCCTCTATTTTGATCATCGCTGTTATGCCTTTTAGTGTTCCGAGTCCCTCCTGGAACACTTCTTGTGTGTCAGTTAGCATTTTTGACAGTCGTCCAGGTGTGACGTCGTCATCCTTTTTGGCCTCTACCGTCAGTGCTTCTATGGAATGCCAATCTAACTGTATCTTCCGGATCCATTCACGTCCTAGTAGTGGTGGTCCTCCATCTGGCAATACATATAGGTCCATTTTTGGTGTTTCCTTGCCGTTGTATATCACGTTCACCCTTATTTTTCCTTTGGGGTAGACTTTTTGCCCCGTGTACGTCTTCAAGACAATCTCTATCTCTCAAGGGTATATGTGAGAATAGCCGCTTGTAGTCCCTTCGGTTTATGACTGTTAGGGCTGATCCTGTGTCCAATTCCATTTTCACTTGGACTCTGTCTATCTTGAGCGTGACCCAGATAGTTTGGTGATCCTCCATTTTGATTACATTATGTAGTTTCAGACAACCCAGCTCCTTGCTTCCGGAGTCTGTATCACTTTTCTGTTCGTCTGAACTACTCTCCGTCACCTTATGTACCTTTTTGTACTTCTCCTGTGGAGATTTCTTGCTGCTGGTTTTCTTTCCCGACCTGCAGACTCTTGCTATGTGTCCTGCTTTTCCACACTGTCTGCACACTTGGTCCTTGAACCAACAATCCTTCTGGTCGTGTGTTGTTCTGCCACAGCGATAACACTTCCCTGCTCCATATGACATTTCATTGGTGCCATATTCTTGCGGTCTCCGTTGTATCTCTGCAGCGCCCCGTGTGGCTGCTTCGTGTGATACTGCCATGCTGAAAGCCTTGTCCAGCGTAAGATCCTTTTCTGATAGAAGCCGTTTCTGGGTTCCTTCACTTTGAAGCCCACACACAAACTTGTCCCTTAATGTATCTGCTAGTCCCATTCCAAACTGGCAGTGTTTCGATAGCTTGCGCAGTTCCGTTAAATACTCAGCATTACTTTCATCTTTATGCTGGTTCCTTTTGTGAAACTTAAATCTTTCTGCTATCAGCAGCGGTGTGGGGTTTAAGTGGTCCTGTAGGATTGCCACTATGCTTTCAAAATCCTTATCCACTGGCTTCTCTGGGGTTACTAGGTTTCGCAGTAAGCCATACGTTTTTGCACCCATGGAATTCAACGATACCAGTGCTTTCCTGGCATCTGGCACTTCATTCGCCTTGCAGTACACTTCAATGCGTTCTACGTATGTCGCCCAATCTTCGACTTCATTGTCGAACGCTGTGACACTGCCACTCTTCGGCATCCCTGGGTGTGGTTAGACTGGCTAAAAATGGCAACTCCCGCGCTCTCCCTTCTTCTCCGCTGGCTCAAAATGGCGTCTCCCGCGCTTCCCTTTCTTCCCGCGCTCGCCCTTCTTCTCCGCTGCGGCTTCAAAAATGGCGTCTCCCACGCTTCCTTTCTTCCCCCGCAGACGCTGCTCAGCCCTTGAGCACTGGCTGCTCTCTGCGCATTTTCCTACGCGCCTCTCTCGTTGACGCCGCTCGGTCCTGAACCCCAGCTGTGCTTTACCCTCTCTCTCTTTTTTTGTTTTCCGTCAACGCCGCTCGGTCTTCAACCCCCGGCTGCGCCCTGTGCGCTTTACCCTCTCTCTTACCCCGTCGATGCTGCTCGGCCTTTTCTGTGCCGTCGGTCGGCTCCAGCCGCCGCTGTCCGGGAAGGGTCTGCGCCGCACCTGTTGCCAGCCTGTTGCGCTGGATTGTCATGACTGGAGAACCAAGCCCAGCTCTCAACAGCCTCCCCTGCGATGCTCAATCTCTGCTGGATGACTGGGCGGTTGCTCGTGGTCGACGCCCGTGCTTCTGGCCTCGACTTTCTTCCACTGTCCTCCAGGAGCGAATCCCTGGGAGGAAATGCAGAGTTGCAGGTAGGTTCGAATCTGCCTCGTCGCCACTGTTAAATCCGTGAATCTTGAGGTATGGTGTTCTTCAATAAATAGACGGAGACTGCAGATGAACAATCAACAGGTATTTACTGGATGAGGGTATTCTAAAAACCAGCAGTACAGATCCCTACTCAGGGTTTATATACAGGTGTGGTCACTGCCGGTACTACAGTATACAGGAGCTGTAAAAGTAGTTCTCCTCTTAAAGGTACATACACTACACTGGGTACAAGGGCTCACCTTTGGACAGTGATTGTCAGTGTTTGACAGCACCTCAATGCTGTCAAACACTGTCAAATCATCTGTCAAACAAGTGTGGTGCATATGCTTTAAGAAAACCGGCAGATGAAGTGTCACCAACTGACGTCCTCTGACACCAGCTTTCCCTTAATTGGCCGGCAAGCTTGCAGGACGGGCTTAACAAGGCCAATCAGGGTAAAATAGCGTTTGTTTGTCAGACGTTGCTGGGGGCGCGACTAGAACCCGGAAGGCAGTAGTCCCGCCCCCAACATGTCTCGGTGAGTAAAATCCAGCCCCTTGATTTTAAAATGCTCATCCTCATGTTGAAATCCCTCCATGGCCCCTTTCCTACCTGAAATTGATTGCGTTAGTGTTGTACATTCTCTAAACTGTTTGTTCTCTAAAATTGGTAGTTTCAGGGCTGTGCGTTCTCTGAACTTGGTAGTGTTAGTGCTGGGCGTTCTCGTAATTGGGTAGTGTTAGCCCTGGGCGTTCTCTTAACTCGGTAGTGTTAGCACTGTGTGTTCTCTGAACTTGGTAGTGTTAGCGCTGTGCTTTTCTCTGAACTCGGTAGTGTTAGTGCTGTGCGTTCTCTGAACTCGATAGTTCATTCCTGCACCTCCAGGATTGCCCTCTTTCTAGATGGCCCCTGAGGCTCAGCGTCTGCATGTAGTTAAGCAGAGCTGGGAGCGTTCTGCGCCCTCCGGCAAGGAGTTTCCACTGCTGTCCATGTCACCACCATCTGCTCTTGCTCATTGTGACTTGTGACAGACCTGGTGACAACACTACTCTATCTCGCATGGGACCCACCGAGGTGTGTGTCTCTGCGCTTAGGTCTGGTGACGCTGCGCCCTCAGAGGCTGGATGTTCCTCTGAGGAGTCGTCTTCCTCCTGGATAGTGGGGGGCAGGGGTGGGGTTGCTCTTGATGGACCTGTAGGAGAGTAAAGAGATGAGCTAGATATGTCATATGAAGAATGGGTACAGATACCATTATGCACATGATGATGACCATTCAGTGGCATCTGAAATCAGTCCCCATATGAGTGACTGATGTATGCCATGTATCTTTATGAGATGTAATTCTGCCACCAGGTTGCTGAGTGGCCCCCTCTCTCCATCTCCCACCTCCAGCTGCTCGGCCACTCCCGATACTTCCAACGCAGCCTCTTCTGCTGTTCTGAGGGTGGCAAATGATGGAGGCCCACCTCGAGTTCTCTCCCTCTCCCTCTTATTGTGCGCTCTCTTTTCCTGCAAGGAAGGAAAGAAGAGAAGGTTGAGTGAGAGTGATGGAATGAGTGTAAGGAATGGATGGGTTACATCTTTAGAAGGAGACTATGATGGATTGGGGTGGCAATGCCAAGTGGCCTCCTTCATGTTATTTGGTATGATTGCATTAGAATTAGGGTGAGTGTGAGGGGTCGCTAGTAAGATGGGGATGTGATAATGTAGATTGAGCGAGAGGGATGGCTGGATAAGAACATAAGAAATAAGAGCAGGAGTAGGGCATTTGGCCCTTCAAGCCTGCTCTGCCATTCATTAAGATCATGGCTGATATTCTACCTCATCTCCACTTTCCTGCATCTCTCATTCTTCTAAACTCTAGAGAATATAGACCTAGTCTACTCAATCTCTCTTCATGGGACAATTCCCCCATCCCGTGAACCTTCATTGTACTCCCTCTATGGCAAGTATATCCTTCCTTAGGTAAGGAGACCAAAACTGTACATAATACTCCAGGTGTGGTCTCACCAGGACCCTATATAATTGCAGTAAGACATCTTTACTCTTATACTCAAATGCTCTTGTAATAAAGGCCAACATACCATTTGCTTTCCTAATTGCTTGCTGTACCTGCATGTTAACTTTCAGTGATTCGTGTACAAGGACACCCAGGTCCCTCTGAACACCAACATTTCCCAATCTCTCACCTTTTAAAAAATACTCTGCTTTTCTATTTTTCCTACCAAAGTGGATAACTTCACCTTTCTCCACATTATATTCCATTTGCCATGTTCTTGCTCATTCACTTAGGCTGTCTATATCCCCTTGAAGCCTCCTTGCATCCTCCTCACAACTTACATTCCCACCCAGCTTTGTATCATCAGCAAACTTGGATATATTACATTTGGTCCCCTCATCCAAATCATTGATGTAGATTGTGAATAACTGAGGCCCAAGCACTGATCCTTGCGGTACCCTACTAGTTACAGTCTGCCAACACGAAAATGACTCGTTTATTCCTACTCTTTGTTTTCTATCCGTTAACCAATCTACAATCCATGCTAGTATATTACCCCCCAATCCCATGAGCCCTAATTTTGTTTAATAACCTCTTGTGTGGCACCTTATCGAATGCCTTCTGAAAATCCAAATAAGGTTCCCCCTTATCTATTCTGCTAGTTACAACCTCAAAAAATTTGTCAAACACAATTTCCCTTTCATAAATCCGTGTTGACTCTGCCCAATACTATAATTATTTTCTAAGTGCCCTGTTACCATGTCCTTAATAATAGATTCTAGCTTTCCTACTACTGATGTCAGGCTAACTGGTCTGTGGTTCCCCGTTTTCTCTCTCCCTCCTTTCTTAAATAGTGGGGTTACATTTGCTACCTTCCAGTCCGCGGGAACCATTCTAGAATCTATGGAATTTTGGAAAATGACAACCAATGCATCCACTATCTCTATAGCCACCTCGTTCAAAACCCTAGGTCCAAGGGATTTATCGGTTTCAGTCCCATTAATTTCTCCAGTACAATTTTTTTTTACTAATACTAATTTCTTTCAGTTCCTCATTCTTGCTAGACCCTTTGTTCTCCACTATTTCTGTGAAGACAGACACAACGGTCACGATTTTGCAGCTGGATGTGGCTCGGGAGCGGGTCAGCTGGTTTCCGGGTTCCAGTCCCGCCCCCAACTGCATCCGGCCAACGGACATGATTTTACGTCGATTGACCTTGTTAAGCCCGCCCTGCAGGCTTGCTGGCCAATTAAGAAGAAACCGGTCAGATGACGTCATTTGATGACGCATCATCTGCTGGGTTTTTTAAAGGGACCATGCACAATTTTTCTTTGACAGCTCATTTCTCAGTGTTTGACAGCATTGAGGTGCTGCAAACACTGACAATGACTGTTCACAAGTGAGCTATTGCACCCAGGCTCTCCAGTGACTCCCTCCTTAGGCTAGAACAGATGGCAGCTGCAGGTGAGGTTACAGAAACAATCTGTCACTGGTGAGAGAGGTTCTCCCAATGAGGCAGGACTAGACAGCCAATTCAAAACTTGTTACCTGCCAATTCAAAACTTGTTACCTACAGGATTGATTGGAGGTGGGTTGACAGGGGGTTTCCTGCCCGCTGTCAATCTTTGCCATTTTGACAGCAGTCCCGCCTCCAATCCTGCACTCTGAGGACCGGCAAAATTCCGGCCAAAGTAAGAATACTTCCACACTCCAGCACTCCTCCAAATTTCAACCCCAAAGGGTTCCCAGACTCCAACATACCCATATCCTATGTCACAGGCCAAGCTCTCTATTATCCCTTCTGCCTGCCACCCTCTCATGTGCTGAACCAAACCTGTTTCCTCCCAGTTTGAGTACTTCTTGCCCTGATCCCTAGCCCCACAGCCATGCGTGCTGGAGTACCTTTCCAAAATCTACTCCCTATCTGATCTAGTACCCAGTTTATGTTATCTACTATCTTGCCACATACCCTAGGCCTTAGAAAAGATAAGATAGTTATTGAGTAGATCAGTAAAGGAATATATTTGAGAACCATACAGAGGAATTGGGAGACATGCAGAAGAAAAGGAGAGAGAAAAGAAGAGAATTTTAAAGGAAGAGTGAGAAAGAAACAATAAGAAAATGAGTGGACACTGAATGATATAGGCACCAGATTGAGCAAACGATGCAGAAATATAGAGAAAAGGGATGGATGCAAAGAATTTAGAGAATGGGAAAAGCAAAGAAGCAGTTAAAAACAACAAGCATTTAAATGGGTAGATAAAGTATGTGAGATTCAGCTTTAATTAATTCTGGTTTTAAAGTTCTTTTTGACTGATACACTTACAGATGCTTGCACTTCGGACCCCGCCTAGCAAGAAGAAGTCTCCCTCAGTACAATTAGCATCTCCTTCTGAACAAGGTACCTGATTCATAAAGCTCTGTACTTGAACTGCTTTAACTATTACTTCAAGTTGTGCAAATTACCATTATCGGCTGAGATTTCCCTGCATCGACGGTTTTGGCAACAAACACCATGGGCTTGAATTTCCAAGCCCCGTGGAGGCGGGTTTGGAGGCAGGAGTGGGGGGAAAATTGCAGAATCGGGGGCACGAACCCGTCCCGCCCCCAACCTACCTCCATGCCCGTTTCCCAGGAGGCAGGGACCCGACCTGTGCTGGGAGCCGCCTCCCCGAGGCGGGAAGCGGATTAGTGCCAATTAACTGTCTGTTAACAGGTAGTTAACAGGCAGTTTTTGGCCTAATCCCTATTTTTAGCCCTGAAGTGTGGGCTGCCCGACGGCTCCAAACCACGCCAAGTTAGCGAAGCGGATCGTCGGGCTGAAGGGCTTGGAGGGTTCGAGATGTCCGGTGTTCAGGTGAGTGATGGGTGCATGAGTGCAGAGGTAAGTGTGTTTGGTGTGTGTAAAGTGTTTAAATAAGTTTTACTTACCTTTACTTACTAATGCAAGCTTCCTTCCTTCAGGTCTCGGGAGTCCCTCATCTCACCGGCACAGAAAGCAGAATGGCCGCGAGCTGTCAAAAGCAGCAGCATACTGCTTTCTGTTCCGGAGAGATTTCTAACTGAGTCTGTGGAGAAGGACTCAAGTTAGAAGTCAGATTGTCAGTGTTTGACAGCTTCACAGAACTGTCAAATGCTGATATTTCATCTGTCAAAAGCTCTTGACAGATGAAATGTCAATCCCTGACGTCACCTGTAACTGGGTGTCCCTTAATTGGCCTGCTGAGCCCGCTGGGCAGGCTCAACAAGGTCAAGCAAGGGAAAATCGTGTGGGTTGGCCACAAATCGATGGAGGCGGGACTACAACCCAAAAAGTGGGAGTCCCGCCTCCATCACGTCCCCATTGACAAAATCATGCTCAGTTAGTCCATTGTGCGCCCCAGTCCTTCAGTGGTGAATTGATGCCATATTTTATTGGAAAACTGATTTGAGTGCACCACAGCGAGGATAGTGGCGACTCAGATGCGGAACAGCCAGTGGCCAATAAAGAGATGTCATTTTAAGGAAGAGACCCGATAACGGGTCATCTTCATTTTTCTTCATATGGACTTGAGTTTTTTAAAAATCATGATGGAAGAATTATGTTGAAACAGAATTAGAATTTACAGATTTACATTGGAAGTTGAATGAATTGATCGGCAAGTTCATTTTTTTTAAATTAGGCTACTTTGGATTATAATTTTAATTAAGCTGTATCATCTTCTATAATTATAGGGGGGAAAGTGGTATTGCTGAGGCTTACTTGTACTGCATTTTATCAATTTGGTTTTATTTTCATTGAGTAATTGCGTGTTTTATTTAAGCTGTAAGGTCTATTGAAATCAAGAATTTTTTTTTAAAACAGCAAGCTTATACAGAATAGAAACATAGAAGATAGGAGCAGGAGTAGGCCATTCGTCCCTTCGAGCCTGCTCCGCCATTCAATGAGACCATGGCTGATCATCCAAATTCAGTACCCTGTCCCTGCCTTCTCCCCATATCCCTTGATCCCTTTAGCCTTAAGAAATATATCCAACTCTTTCTTGAATATATTTAATGAACTGGCCTCCACTGCCCTCTGTGGCAGAGAATTCCACAGGTTCATCACTCTCTGGGTGAAGAAATTCCTCCTCATTTCAGTCCTAAATGGCTTACCCCTTATCCTTAGACTATGACCCCTGGTTCTGGACTCCCCGGCCATCAGAAACATCCTTCCTGCATCTAGTCTGTCCAGGCCTGACAGAATTTTATAGGTTTCGATGAGATCCCCTCTCAATCTTCTAAACTCCAGTGAGTATAAGCCCAATCGACACAATCTCTCCTCATACGTCATTCCTGCCATCCCAGGTATCAGCCTGGTGAATCTTCGCTGCACTCCTTCCATGTCAAGAACGTCCTTCCTCAGGTAAGGCGACCAAAACTGCACACAGTACTCAAGGTGCAGTCTCACCAAGGCCCTGTACAACTGTAGCAAGACATCCTTGTTCCTGTACTCGAACCCTCTTGCTACGAAGGCCAACATACTATTTGCCTTCTTAACCGCCTGCTGCACCTGCATGCTTACCTTCAGCGACTGGTGCACAATAACACTCAGGTCTCTTTGCACTTCCCCTTCTCCCAATCTATTGCCATTCAAATAATAATCTGCCTTCCTGTTTTTGCCACCAAAGTGGATAATCTCACATTTATCCACATTATAGTGCATTTGCCATTTTTCTGCCCAATCACCCAACCTGTCCAAATCGTACTGGAGTTTCATAACATCCTCCTCACAGCTTACCCTCCCACCCAGCTTTGTATCGTCTGCAAATTTGGAGATATTACATCCAATTCCCTCGTCCAGGTCATTAATATATATTGTGAACAGCTGGGGTCCTAGGACCGATCCTTGCGGTACCCCTCTAGTCACTGCCTGCCACTCGGAAAACGACCCGTTTATTCCACCTCTTTGCTTTCTGTCCGCCAACCAGTTCTCTATCCAAGTCAATACCTTGCCCCCAATCTCATGTGCCTTAATTTTGCACGCTAATCTCTTATGTGGGACCTTATCGAAAGCCTTCTGAAAGTCCAAATACACCACATCCACTGGTTCTCCCTTATCTATTTTACCAGTTACATCCTCAAAAAATTCCAGTAGATTAGTCAAGCATGATTTACCTTTTGTAAATCCATGTTGACTTTGTCCGATCCTGTCACTGCTTTCCAAGTGCTCTGCTATTACATCTTTTATAATAGACTCTAGCATTTTCCCCACTACCGATGTCAGGCTTACCGGTCTATAATTCCCTGCTTTTTCTCTACCACCTTTTTTGAATAGTGGGGTAACATTAGCTACCCTCCAATCCATGGGTACTGTTCCAGAGTCTATTGAGTTCTGGAAGATGACCAGCAATGCATCTACTATTTCTAGGGCCACTTCCTTAAGTACCCTGGGATGTAGATTATCAGGCCCTGGGGATTTATCGGCCTTCAGTCCCATCAATTTTCCTAACACCATTTCCCTACAAATACTGATTTCTTTCAGTTCCTCCCTTTCATCAGACCCTATGTTCCCCGGCATCTCTGGGAGGTTATTTGTGTCCTCCTTTGTGAAGACAGAACCAAAGTATGAATTTAGTTGGTCTGCCATTTCTTTGTTTCCCATTATAAATTCCCCTGATTCTGACTGCAAGGGACCTACGCTTGACTTCATCAATCTTTTTCTCTTCACATATCTATAAAAGCTTTTACAGTCAGTTTTTATGTTTCCTGCTAGCTTGCTCTCATATTCTATTTTCCCTTTCTTAATTAATCCCTTTGTCCTCCTTTGTTGAATCCTAAACTGTTCCCAATCCTCAGGATTATTGCTTTTTCTGGCCAATTTATATGTTGTCTCCTTGGATCTTATGCTATCCCTAATTTCCCTTGTTAGCCATGGTTGAGTCACCTTTTTTGTTTTATTTTTACGCCAAACTGGGATGAACAAATTCTGTAGCTCATCCATTCGGTCTTTGAATGTTTGCCATTGCCTATCCACCGTCAACCCTTTGAGTGCCATTCCCCAATCAATCCTACCCAACTCGCTCCTCAGACCATCGTAGTTTCCTTTATTTAAATTGAGGACCCTAGTCTCTGAGTCAACTACTTCATTCTCCATCTTAATGAAGAATTCGATCATATTATGATCGCTCTGACCCAAGGGGCCTCATACAACAAGATTGCTAATTAATCCTTTCTCGTTACATAATACCCAGTCTAAGATGGCCTGCTCTCTGGTTGGTTCCTCGACATATTGGTCCAGGAAACCATCCCGTAAACACTCCAGGAAATCCTCCTCCACAGTATTGTTACTAATTTGGTTGGCCCAATCTATATGTAGATTAAAGTCACCCATGATGACTGCTGTGCCCTTATTGCACGCTTCTTTAATTTCCCTTTTAATGCCATCCCCAACCTCCGCCTTACTGTTGGGACCACTAATGTTTTTTTCCCCTTAGTATTTCTCAATTCTACCCATACAGATTCCACATCATCAGAGCTAATATCCTCCATTACAATTGTATTAATCCCTTCTTTAACCAGTAATGCTACCCCACCTCCCTTTCCTTTTTGCCTATCTTTCCTGAATATCGAATACCCCTGGATGTTGAGTTCCCAGTCTTGGCCATCCTTGAGCCACGTTTCCGTAATCCCAACCAAATCATATTCGTTTACCTCTATTTGCGCAGCCAATTCGTCCACCTTATTACCAATGCTCCTCGCATTAAGACACAAAGCCTTCAGGCTTGTTTTTTTAACGCTCTTAGACCTATTAGAATTATTATTTACTGTGGCCGCGTTTGATTTAAACTGTTGATTTCTCTGACTGCCACTTTTGGTTTTTCTCCTTCCTATCTTTTGCTTTTATCCCTGTTTCCCTTTCCTCTGTCTCCCTGCTCAGGTTCGCAACCCCCTGCCATTTTAGTTTAAACCCCCCCGAACAGTGCTAGCAAACCTCCTCGCAAGGATATTTGTCCAGTTCTGGTTCAGGTGCAACCCGTCCGACTTGTACAAGTCCCACCTTCCCCAGAAGCAGGCCCAGTGATCCAGGAAACTAAAGCCCTCCCTCCTGCACCAACTCTTTAGCCACGCATTCATCTGCTCTAGCCTCCTATTCCTATACTCACTAGCACGTGGCACCGGGAGTAATCCAAAGATTACAACCTTTGAGGTCCTGCCCTTTAATCTGCTACCTAGCTCCCTAAATTCTTGCTGCAGGACCTCATCCCTCTTCCTACCCATGTCATTGGTCCCAATGTGAACCACGACCTCTGACTGTTCACCCTCCCCCTTCAGAATGCCCTGCAGCTGTTCAGTGACATCCTTGACCCTGGCACCAGGGAGGCAACAAACCATCCTGGAGTCACGTCTACGGCCACAGAAATGCCTATCTGTTCCCCTTACGATGGAATCCCCTACCACTATTGCTTTCCCACTCTTTTTCCTCCCTTCCTGAGCAGCAGAAGCACCCCTGGTGCCAGGAAGTTGGCTGCTGCTGCCTTCCTCTGGTAAGTCACCCATTAAATGGTGTTCTCTGAAACTAAATTTAGTTTGAATTCTAAAAAGGCTGATAAATGTACATAAGTTGGTGAAACTGACTCTCTGGTGTTTTATGGATGTTTATTTTTACCTGAAACAACTCGATCCTGTTGCTTGAGCTTCAGGTATTTTCTGAAAGATCTTTCTTTGCTATGTCTTTGGCTCAGAGATCATTGTTATTTTGAATTCTGAATGTAAACAAATTTTTCAGAGCTCAAAATTAGTTTCAGCATCATTTAAAAGTAAAAGTCTGATTCAGTGAACACATTATAAAGTCAATTACGCCTCTGCCAGGCCACTTTGGGCATTATTTTTAAGTCTAAGTGGCGGTGACGTGAAAACTGGGTTAAATGCAGAAAAATGGCCATCATCATTGATTTCAGTGGAGAGGGTAGCTAGGATAAATGCCTTCTGTTTTCAGCGATGGTAACAGCAGAGCTGCGCAAAAGTCCCTGGAATATATGAAATGACATAATTAATGGCCTTGCCAATTAACTCGATATCCACCCCTTTCACCGCTGTGGCTGCAGTATGTACGATCCTGGTTACTTCAATAGCACCTGCCTCTCCTGTGACTACTACCACCAAGAAGGACAAGAGCACCAATGTCGTGGGAACACCTGCACCTGCCATTCTACCAGTGTGACATTTTTCCCGTACCAGTCATTTTGTGGCCTGTTTGAGTGAGATTGCCAATTTGTGTCAGTTTTGTGCCAATGCCCAACAAGAACTAATTTGAGACAGCTCAAACTCATTTCACATAGGACGCTTACAGCCAGCAGACAGATCTGCAAACTTGGCCAGTTTGTATTCAGTTTCTGTATCTAAGTCATTAATGTAGATTAGGATTAGATTAGATTAGATTAGGATCAGTAACAATTCCAACACCTCATTCATCACCACTTTCAAGCCTGACATCACTCTCCTAACTTGTACCTGCTGCTTTCTTTCCTTCATCCAATTCGTTATCAACAAACAGGTTTTACCTTGAATTCCCACTGCTTTCATTTTCAGTAGTAGCCTTTCATGAGGAACTTTGGATTTTTAGAGACCTAAATACATAGGGGGGAAAATTCGGTTGGCTGCGCCACCCATTAGCGCCTAAAGAGGCCGAGAAGTGGGGCGCTAACCAACTCGCGCCTGGGCGCAGCGAACCCTGCGCCTCTTCCTATATTGCGTGGACATTTTGCGCCGGCACTAAACCTTAGCGCCTGCTCACTGGGGCACGCAGATCATGAAGTCATTTCAGTGTGCAACGCCCTTGGGGCGCCCCGGACCGGAAATTCAGTGGCGCCCCCCTCCGTTCCGCCTGGCGCTAACAAGGACAGGTTACCTGGAACGTTTCCCAGTCACTGTCGGGCTCGGGTGGCGCTATTTAAAGGGGACTGTTCTGGATTATTCTGGGTAGCCATTTTTGGACCACAGCTTCTTAGAGAGAGAGAGAGTTGCTCAGAGACAAACGGAGAGCCATTTCTGCAGTGAGCCAGCGCTGGCAGAGGAACTTTAGCCTTCTGAACATCACTTTGCAGTTGGTGAGCTTCTCAGCCGGAATAACTTTCAGTGCGCTCTTACTATGGGGGCTGCATTGGATGCGAACGTCGTGCTTCTCAATCATTTGGACAGGGCACAGAGACGCAGGGATTGAGTGGCAGGCATGGCCAGACGGAGGAGGGCCTACAGACGTCGCCCCATGAGACCTTACGCTGCCAGGGTTTTCCGCCAGCAGTTTTCACATATCAACATGTCGGAGGAGCAGTGTTTCCAAAGGTTGCGCTTCAGTAAGGAGGTGGTCACTGAGCTCTGCCACCTGCTTCAGCCAGATCTGTAGCCTCAACTAAGGTGCAGGACATCTCTGTCGGTGGCTGTGAAGATCACTGTGGCTCTAAACTTCTATGCAAGTGGCTCCTTTCAGGCCGCTACTGGAGAAATTGCCAACATCTCACAGTTCGCGGTGCATTGCTACATCCGTCAAGTGACTAATGCCCTCTTTAGAAGGAGACGGCAGTACATCTCCTTCCCAATGACCCCGGACAAGCAGCGAGAGTGCGCAGAGGGCTTTGCAATGATAGCGGGCTTCCCCATGGTGCAGGGCGCCATTGACTGCACAGGGCTTTGCGGGCGCCTCTAGAGAATGCGGAGGATTTCCGCAACCGAAAGGGGTTCCATTCTTTGAATGTGCAGCTGGTCTGTGACCACCGACAGCTGATACTCACTGTGAATGCCCAGTTTCCAGGCAGCAGCCACGACGCCTTCATTCTGCGCCAGACTCCTGTGGCAGACCTTTTCGAGGCCCCGGCTCACCCAGGAGGCTGGCTTCTCGGGGACAAGGGCTATCCTCTGTGCTCCTGGCTAATGACCCCAGTCCATTCGCCCAGCACCCCTGCTGAAGAAGGATACAACGAGAGCCATCAAGCGACCAGGAACATCGTGGAGCACACAATCGGCGTGCTGAAGCAACGCTTCCGCTGTCTGGACCATTCCGGAGGAGCCCTTCAGTACTCACCTGAACGAGTCTCCCACTTCGTGGTTGTGTGTTGCATGCTGCATAACCTGGCAATCCTCAGGACCCAGCCAATGCCACCAGACATTGAAGCACCAGCAGAGGAGGAGGAGGAGGAGGAGGAGCAGCAGCACCAAGACGGGAGGGAGGAACAAACTGCAAGGGCCGTCCGTCAGAGGCTTATAGCAAGTCGCTTCTAGGCCCCTCTCACGGAATGCTTGCTGCCATTCCAAGAACATGAATGGAACCATTCTGCTACCCCTAAGCCGGTCAAGGGCAAAATTTGTCCAAAGAACAGACATGGCCATTGTGAATAAAGAACGTTGTTTATTGTACAAAATGTGCTTCCTTCCCGCCTGACAAAGCAATGGCAACAGAAAGCAAAACATACAGACTGCCACACCCGGGAGACTGTCCAAAACATAAGTGGCTCTCACACCCGGGAGACTGTCCAAAACATAACTAACATTCAGACCAGCATCCTCTGTCTTGAATGAAACAAATAACACGATTCAGCAGCACCTTCTACTTTTTCCCCCTCGATGGTGATCTGCTTCCCTTTCGGCATTGGCCCCTTCCTGCCTTGCAGCTCCTCCGTAATGGGACCCCAGTGGCTGCAACAAGGCTGGTGGAGGCCTGCTGACTGTCCGAAACCGCAGATGCCCCTGAGGGACGGCCTGGACGAGCTCTGGGCATGGAGGGCCCGGCTCCTGACTGTTCCAACTCTGCATGGGCAGAAGCAGTCTGTCCTACAGGTGGTGGCAGCTGCAGTGGAGAAGTGCCAGTGGTGGCATCAGGAATGGTGTCATCCTGAGAGCGGACAGCAGCTCCCTGGTCGGCCGACACACTGGCACTCTGACGGGCCAGCACCGCAGCATGCGCAGCAATCAGCTGGTGCACAGATTGCTGGCCTGCTGTGGTGCTGCAAGTTCCCCGGGGAATCCTGCCCGATCCAGCGAGGGTGGCAGCAGTCAGTGCTCGCGTGGCCTCAATCTGCATCTGCATGAGACCAGCGAGTGACTGCGTGGCAGCACTCAGCACTTGCGTGGCAGGTGCCATTGCTTCGTTGAAGCCCTGGACAACCCTTGCCAGTGCTTCGCTGAAGTCCTGCACACTCCTTGCAAGTGCTGCGCTGAAGTCCTGCACACTCGCTGCCTGTGCTGCACTGAAGTCTTGGACACCCCTTGCCAGTGTCTCAATGGATTCGGGCATCCTTCCCACTGCAGCCATGAGCTCAGTGTGCCTGAGCCCAGCCTGGGCGCTCATTTCAGCGAGGGCACGCACCTCCTCTGCGTTCCGTGCAGCAGGACTCGCGGCCCAACTCGCCCTCTGGAGAGACGGCCCCCGAGCTTCCCTACCCCCCTCGCGTTGCTGCAGGCCGCTGGTTCCTGGAGCTGGGTCCTCCTCAGAGCATTCCCCCCCGCTCCCCTCCAGGGAAGGAGTCTCCCCAGTCTGGAGATGGGCTGGCTCGCCTGAGGGTTGAGCGGATGTTCCGGCTTCCTCCTCCTCGTCGCCTCCGCAGTCAATCACAGTGGCAGCTTGAGGGCCCGCCTCCCAAGCTGGCGATGCAGCATCTGAAAGCAGGGAGGTTCAAGAGTGGCTTTAGCGAAAGGACAGGGTGGCAGCAAGGGATGCATGAGTGCTGCAATGCTCTGAATTGGGTTGAAAGTGAAAAAGCATGCTGGTGTGGGGAACAACTGGAAGGAGAGAGGTCAAAAAGGTCATGGCCTTACCATCACTGTCCACAATGGGATCGGCATCTCCAGAGGCGACGGGGCCAGTCATCCGGCTTGCGACGATCTGGTGGACTCACTCCTCCAGGTCTGAAAGGGTCTGCAGGTGAGGCCGGCCTCCTCCGGTCCGAAGCTGCTGTCTGCGGTTACTCGCCAGCTTGGCCTGCAAGAGAAAGGATGGGGTGTGATGAAACATGTTGCCCTGTTCTGGCATCACATGCCTCCCATGGTCGAATAGCCCTTACATTATGCTGCCATGATTTGGCATCACATGCCTCCCATGGTCGAATAGTCTTTACACTATGCACTGAGCTGAATGTGCGTGTGTGTTTCCAGAAAGGGCCATGGGTTCTGGATGACAGCTGGCCATTGGGGCTTTGCAGACCCTCTGGCCATAAAGTGAGGTGCAGATGGAGGGATGAAGATGATTCTGGAAAAGGCACTCACCCTGACGACCCGAGTGAGGTCGTTGAACTTCTTCCTGCATTGCACAGGAGTCCTCGGAACCATGCTGCTGGAGGTGACTCTTTGGGAAACCTCCCTCCAAGCTCTGCGGTATTCGGTTTGATGAGGCCTCCTGCCATTCTCCGGGTACAGCACAGCTCGCCGGCGCTCCACCGCGTCAACCAGAGCATCCAATGCCCCCTCGGTGAAGCGCTGCGCTCTCTCCCGGGCCCTCTCCATGTGGGTGAAACTTTGGCCGCCACAGGTAGGTTACCGCCGATTTTGAGGCCTACAAGGCGCAGAGTGTGGCTGCAGAAGAGAATCGATCCGGCCCTTTAAGAGCTGGCCGGCGCCAGCGTGTCTGGGTGAATTCGATAATTGACGGCACCTGCGCTGTGCCCGCCTGCGGAGAAATTGCGTCGTGCCGCCGGGTTAGCGCCTTAAGAACACCGTGCAGCGCCTGATTTAGCGCCGCAATCACCTCCAGGGGTGTTGCAACCCAATATCGCTCGAGGTGGCGAGAACTTGCACCTGGCGCTAATCTTTACGCACCGCAAGAACTAGCGCCCCAAACGGGGCGATACCGAATTTCTCCCCCATAATGTCATATGATTGTGATTGCCTTCAAAGTAATTTTTTCCCATTGACCAATTTACCCACTGTATTCCATACGCATAAGAAAAGTTAAATGATTATGTTTTAATGTTTTTTTAATAGATACTTCTACTGCAAGGGTGGATATGAGATACTATAATGATCTGATGAGCCTAGCGCCCCTGGAGAGTCTCTCTGTGCCTTTAATATTACACTGTATACTGGAGCAGGTTTGTATGTGTCTGACGGTCATGTATTAACTACTTGATGGTGTGGTCCCCAGTTAGCATATCTTTGTACCTTTAATACTATACTGCACTTAATTTAATTTAACATTTCCCTCTTGGGTATTCATTTCAATATCCAGGCATTAGCGGCTTTATTGCAAACTAAGGTTTATTTATTAGAAAATATTTAACTGCAGTAACCATTATAAATGTCATTTTTATTTACATTTGGTCTTCAAGGAAGCAGGGTACAGGAAGGGATTTATTTAAGGTAATGCTGGCTGGCACTTCAGATTATGCCCACTGTATGCCACACTCATAAATCATGTAAGAAAAATCCATCAGTCTTGTTTGATGTGCAAGCAGTGCCCCCTTAACACTACACTGAGCAGTTAGTGTTAATGTGAGTTATGTTCATAACAGCTAAGCCAACTGGAGCCACAGAACCCTTTGCTCTTTAGCGCTAACATTAGCACTTTAATAACATGTAGTTTTGGTTTTGTATTAATGCCACTGACCTCTTCATCCCTGAGTTACTAACCAATCACATGGATAAATCCCTTGGGCAAAGGTTAGTACTGTGCCTTAATTTCTCCTGCTAAAAAAATTTGTAATTCTGTTTTTTAACTATACCTACCAGAGCAGTATTGATAGGGTTTTAGCAGTAGTCCAAGAAGGATTTTAGCAGCAGTCCAAGAAGGAAGTGGTTTCCCATTCCATCGCTGCACAATGGTACAGCCTCTGAACATTAACACTCAAAACCATGCTTACTTAGCATACTCCCAACAGAAGCAAC
Organism: Somniosus microcephalus; assembly: GCF_052327205.1. Lineage (NCBI taxonomy): Eukaryota > Metazoa > Chordata > Chondrichthyes > Squaliformes > Somniosidae > Somniosus > Somniosus microcephalus. The sequence continues at coordinate 83,074,059 of NC_141000.1, forward strand.
CTCCGCAGTGCCACGCTCTAGGGTTTTAATGTCGAGAAGGCACAGTCCGTTGACACCATACAATCTTATACCTCCTATACCTATACATATGTAATGTAGCAAAATTTGCTGATGATACAAAGATAGGTGGGAAAGCAAGTTGTGAAGAGGACACAATGAATCTGCAGAGGGATATAAACAGGCTAAGTGAGTGGGCAAACATTTGGCAGATGGGGTATAATGTGGGAAAGTGTGAGGTTATCCACTTTGGTAAGAAAAATAAAAAACAAATTATTATTTAAATGGAGAGAGATTACAAAATGCTGCAGTACAGAGGGATCTGGGGGTCCTTGTGCATGAAACACAAAAAATTAGCATGCAAGTACAGCAAGTAATCAGGAAGCCAAATGGAATGTTGGCCTTTATTGCAAGGGGGTTGGAGTATAAAAGCAGGGAAGTCCTGCTACAACTGTACGGGGTATTGGTGAGACCACAACTGGAGTACTGCATACAGTTTTGGTCTCCTTATTTAAGGAGGGATATACTTGTATTGGAGGCAGTTCAGAGAAGGTTCACGAGGTTGATTCCTGAGATGAAGGGGTTGACTTATGAAGAAAGTTTGAGCAGGTTGGGCCTATACTCATTGGAGTTTAGAAGAATGAGAGGTGATCTTATTTTAACATATAAGATACTGAGGGGGCTCGACAAGGTAGATGCAGAGAAGATGTTTCCCCTCATGGGGGCATCCAGAACTAGGGGGCAGAGTTTCAGAATAAGGAGCCGCCCATTTAAAACAGAGATGAGGAGGAATTTCTTCTCTCAGAGGGTCATAAATCTGTGGAATTCTCTGCCCGAGAGAGCTGTGGAGGCTGGGTCATTGAATATATTTAAGGTGGAGATAAACATAGAAACATAGAAGATAGGAGCAGGAGTAGGCTATTCGGCCCCTCGTGCCTGTTCTGCCATTTAATGAGATCATGGCTGATCATCCAAATTCAGTACCCTGTCCCTGCTTTCTCCCCATATCCCTTGATCCCTTTAGCCTTAAGAAATAGATCTAACTCCTTCTTGAATATATTTAATGAATTGGCCTCAACTGACTTCTGTGGTAGAGAATTCCACAGGTTCACCACTCTCTGGGTGAAGAAATTCATCCTCATCTGAGTCCTAAATGGCTTACCCCTTATCCTTAGACTGTGACCCCTGGTTCTGGACTTGCCTGCCATCGGGAACTTCCTGCCTTCATCTAGTCTGTCTAGTCCTATTAGAATTTTATAAGTTTCAATGAGATCCCCTCTCATTCTTCTAAACGCTAGCGAATATAAGCCTAATCGACCCAATCTCTCTTCATACGTCATTCCTGCCATCCCAGGTATCAGTCTGGTGAATCTTCGCTGCACTCCCTCCAGATTTTTTACCAATAAGGGAGTGAAGGGTTATGGGGAACGGGCAGGGAAATGGAGCTGAGCCCAAGATCAGATCAGCCATGATCTCATTGAATGGCAGAGCAGGCTCGAGGGGCCAAATGGCTGACTCCTGCTCCTGTTTCTTATGTTCCCAAAATAAGCATGTGGGCAAAGCAGCAGTGGCACTCCGAGTAACTGATACCGAGGTAGTGTATAAGCCTGTGGAAACACCATAATAATTAGGACTAATTTCTGCAGCTCATTTGAACCTCCATCCTCAGCTGCAGGGCTTCACCACCATTGCTTGACCAGGTTTTGAATTGTCTGCATTAGGACACAAAGAGATCAAATATTGTTGCCTTATAATAAAACAGATGTGTCTCTATCTATTATTTCTCCCATTTGATAACATAACATAAATCTTCATTATAATTAGACGAATAACTAGAATTTATTTTTGTGATGTTTTGCTTCAACTAATGCAGAAAATAGTAAAAACAGCTAATGCGCTGAGATTGCTTTCAAACATTTTATATCAACACCAATCTGTTTGTTTGTTCTGCACAGGTTGTTGCTACAGAAGAAAGTCTAACTCCCCCAAGTGAACTTATTCCTAAACCACGGAAAGATGGACTGGACCAAAGTCTGGTAGATCACATGATATCCACTGTGCTTAGTCTCTCCATGTCTGAGAACGAGAAACAGGTACCAGCAGGTCCTATTACACTACATTGCAGATGGGGGGAGCATCTGCTCTGTGATCCATGATGCTTACTGAAAATGTATTTTTATGTGATGATAACGAAAGGATTCAATCGAAAATCTAGACTTTGTTCGTTGGAATGGGGAATGGTGAGGGGGTGGTTTGAATTGGGTTATTAAAGGAGACATTAAATAACTGACAGTAAATTATAAGCCAATACGATTGAGGTCAGATGACATAAGTTTTTGTTTGGCATATGGCTCATTAAATTAGTTTCATGTATTTTCTCATTAAAGTGAGAAATATGGGGAATGGAACAGTTTTCCATTTTATGAAGCTAGAATTTGCATTAAATATTCCCAAATCACATACAGCCTAGACAGATGCAGTATAGAGCACTCTATGTTCTGATTCATTAATAGCCCAATTTTTAACTCCCCACACCCAACGAGAATGGGGGGTTAAATTGGGACAGCAGCCTTACCTCCACGTTCGTACCACCTGCTGCCATTTTAAATCCCAAGTTTCAGGTGGCATGGAGGTGCTTGCTGCAAGGGCCTCATAAATGTGCAAAAGTCAGAGGCCTAGAAATTCGGTGGGCTTTGCGCCCAGTTACAGCCCAAAGAGGGCTTCTGCGCCAGTAGGGGTGGTAGCGCTGATTTTGAGGGCCGCGGTAATGGCGGCGGTAGCCGGTAGCGCTGCACCGGCACCGATGACGTCATCGGTGTGCGCAGTGCCCCGGTTCCACCCCGCTACCGCCCCGACCCCCATCTTCAGTAGCGGCCGCCTCTTCCGTGGCGGCCGCTAACAACATCGGGAGACCGGGTCCTTACTGCAGCCTTAGCGGGGCGCTTTAAGGTGGAGGTGCGGCCGGCTGCTTTTTCGGCGGCCACCTGCCCGCACCTCCTTCCCCGGCCTCCTCCACCCCACCCTCCCCCCCCGCGGCATTGCCGGCTGGTTTCCGTGGAGCCCGGCACTTCTCCGTTGTGCCGGGCTCTTTTGCCGGCACTCGCGATCGGGGCTCCGGCCGTTGCAGGCACCTCCTCCTTAAGAGAAGGAGGAGGCCTGCAGTGCAGCAGCCTGCTGCACCGCATCGGGTGGCGCAGCGGCACCGGGAGCGCTGAAATTCACTTTCAGCGCCCCAAGCGGGGGCGGGCACACCCTGGAACAGCGCCCGGTTCCGCCTTGGGGCGCTAAAAGTGAATATGGGATGGGCGCAACTGGCTCCGCGGCCAGCGCAAAATTTTCGGCGCAAACGAGCTGGCGGGGCTATACCCAATTTCTAGGCCAGAGTCCTTAACTGAGTTAGGATCCCGACACCATTTTAACTCTGGATAGCACAAGTCACGTTGAGTGCCAGAATCGCTAGTGAAACTTGGCGGCAAACATGAGCAGGGCTAAAAGAGGCTCAGAAAAGTTTGTAAAATTAATTTTTTCTTGGTTTCTTTATGGCCCGGGAGGAACAGGAGTTAAAATCTCTTAATCAAACTCATAAGAATATCCCTCTTGTTATGTTTCCATTCCTCACACAAGCCATTATGTACTCTGTCTGAATGTGTACCAGTTTTATATCAACCGGGTTAAGACTTTTAAAATAGAAATTGTTGCAACTAGCCGTGAGGAGATGTTCAATTGCGTCAATCCTCCTGAATTCAAACACAACTCCCAGAAGTAAAAGACAGTCGGGTCGATTCCACAGTGATCTGCTTAGGGAGCCTCCCCTTGCCTACAGCACACGATCTACGGAATGAGGTGGGTATGCCTTAGTACACTCGACGCTGAACTCCCAATTCAGCAGGAGCAAAATTTTAAAAGATTCTCAGGCAGCATTAGTCCCTTAAAAATTATGCAAAGTGACCCAACTCCAGATTCCCCATGCCAATTTGCAGCATGCTTTTTGATTCATTGAGTGCCTGTATAAAATGGATGCTGGGAGGCCTACATGCTATTTGTTCGACAGGTCCAGCACTTAAAAGTTAGGTTCCCATATTAGTGAGAATTGCATCAGACTGCTGTTTTTGACCTGACTAACTGGACTCTATTCTTGCTACTGATTTTGTTTTCCTATTGCTTGCGGTTTTTCTTCAATTCAACACACCTTTTGGTACACACCTTGCACAGAAAATTCCTGCTACCACAAGTTTGTGCCTGCAGCTGCTAGCAGTACTGAACGTGGGCATTCCATTGGGCTCAGCTGATGTACTGGGAAATCACTTAGGTGTCATCAGCCATAGCTGCAGAGGATAGCCATGATCTCCCATAAACCACAAATGTCTTTCTGTGTTGAAGGGTTTTGGTATGGTGGACTTCCATAAAGTGAAGACATTGTGGCAACTCCCAGGGAAGCAAGAATTCATTTACATTATGCCATGTTGCTGGTCGCAAATGAGCTGCATATTGACAGAATGGAATCCTTTCTTAATGACATGGGTCATGCATTAAGCAAGCGGATGCAATCTATGACTCCTTGCACCTTCAGGAATCCTGCTACTCTAAAATTACAGTACCCTGTTATGCTGTCGGCAATTGTTCATGGGGGGATAAAGATGAAATTACTTGCTCTAGCAAACAATGTATCCATCACCTGCTTTATGCATCTGGTTAGAGCTGACTGGTGGATTTAGTGATGTCCCCAGTGACAGCATTGAAAGACTCGATAGCACAAGTTCAGGGCAGTTGTAACCTTAACAGATACTGACACAGCACTGCCAGTAGCGAGCACTATCAGTGGTGGAGATGGGCTATAAGTCCACTTGCAGTATATGGCGCAACTCCACAACAGCTTCCTTTCTAAAGTGAAGCCTCCCCAGACACTGTTTCCCTGACAATTAGAGTATGTGTGCCTTGAGCCAATACTGTGGGCAAGGGACGTGTGCCTCCAGTGCTGCCTGATCAGCCTGGCATCCCTCCATTGCTGCTCAGCTTCTTCCAAAAAGTGGTTACAGGGGAACTTACAATGGGAAACTCATTTTGCCCTGTGTGAAATGGTAGGAGGAAAAATGGCAGTCCAACAGCAAGTGGCACAGACAGATGTCAAAGTAGCTGGCACCAGCAAAAGAAAACTCTCAAAATGTGTCAGAAATAAGCTTTAAACTAATGTTGTAAATGCTGCTGGACTTTTTGAATTCTTTTCGGCCTTCTGCTTCGCGTGTAGGAACCCTGAATGCCCGTTTTAAATGCCAAGATGAAGCAGTGCGAATGACGCATAAATGATGGAAAATATTTTATTCGTTCCTGGGATGTGGGCATCGCTGGCAAGGCCAGCATTTATTGCCCATCCCTAATTGCCCTTGAGAAAGTGGTGGTGAGCCACTTTCTTGAACCGCTGCAGTCTGTGTGGTGAAGGTACTCCCACAGTGCTGTTAGGGAGGGAGTTCTAGGATTTTGACCCAGCGACAATGAAGGAACAGTGATATATTTCCAAGTCATGGAACGGTAGCGTAGTGGTAATGTCACTGGGTTAGAAATCCAGAGGCCTGGACTAATGATCCAGAGACGCGAGTTCAAATCCCACCATGGCAGCTGCGGAATTTAAATTCAGTTAATTAAATAAATCTGGAATTAAAAGCTAGTATCAGTAATGGTAACCATGAAACTATCGGATTGTCGTAAAAACCCATCTGATTCACTGATGCCCTTTAGGGAAGGAAATCTGCCGTCCTGGCCTGGCCTATATGTGACTCCAGACCCACAGCAATGTGGTTGACTCTTAACTGCCCTCTGAAATGGCCTAGCAAGTCACTCAGTTGTAACTAACCGCTACGAAACAAAATAATAAGAATGAAACCGGACGGACCGTCCGGCATCGACCTCGGCACCGGCTACGGAAACGGCACACCCAGCCCAGTCAACCCTGCAAAGTCCTTCTCACCAACATCTGGGGACTTGTGCCAAAATTGGGAGAGCTGTCCCACAGACTAGTCAAGCAAGAGCCTGACATAGTCATACTCACAGAATCATACCTTTCAGCCAATGTCCCAAACTCCTCCATCACCATCCCTGGGTATGTCCTGTCCCACCAGCAGGATAGACCCACCATGGGTGGTGGCACAGTGGTGTACAGTCGGGAAGGAGTGGCCCTGGGAGTCCTCAACATTGACTCCGGACCCATGAAGTCTCATGGCTTCAGGTCAAGCATGGGCAAGGAAACCTCCTGCTGATTATCACCTACCGCCCTCCCTCAGCTGATGAATCAGTACTCCTCTATGTTGAATACCTCTTGGAAGAAGCACTGAGAGTAGCAAGGACACAGAATTTACTCTGGGTGGGGGACTTCAATGTCCATCACCAAGAGTGGGTCGGTAGCACCACCACTGACCGAGCTGGCCGAGCCCTGAAGGACATAACTGCCAGTCTGGGCCTGCGACAGGTGGTGAGTGAACCAACACGAGGGAAAAACCTACTTGATCTCGTCCTCACCAATCTACCTGTTGCAGATGCATCTGTCCATGACAGCATTGATAGCAGTGACCACCGCACAGTCATTGTGGAGACGAAGTCCCGTCTTCACACTGAGAACATCCTCCATCGTGTTGTGTGGCACTACCACCGTGCTAAATGGGATAGATTCAGAACAGATCTAGCAGCTCAAAACTGGGCGTCCATGAGGCGCTGTGGGCCATCAGCAGCAGCAGAATTGTATTCCACCACAATCTGTAACCTCATGGCCCAGCATATCCCTCACTCTACCATTACCACCAAGCCAGGGGACCAACCCTGGTTCAACAACAAGTGTAGAAGAGCATGCCAGGAGCAGCACCAGGCGTACCTAAAAATGAGGTGCCAACCTGGGGAAGCTGCAACACAGAACTACATGCATGCTATAGACAGGGCTAAGCGATCCCACAATGAACGGATCAGATCAAAGCTCTGCAGTCCTGCCACATACAGTCGTGAATGGTGGTGGACCATTAAACAACTAACGAGAGGAGGAGGCTCCATGAATATCCCCATCCTCAATGATGGTGGAGCCCAGCACGTGAATGCAAAAGACAAGGCTGAAGCGTTTGCAACCAACTTCAGCCAGAAGTGCTGAGTGGATGATCCATATCGGCCTACTCCCGAGGTCACCACCATAACAGAAGCCAGTCTTCAGCCAATTCGATTCACTCCACGTGATATCAGGAAACAGCTGAGAGCACTGGATACAGCAAAGGCTATGGGCCCTGACAACATCCCGGCTATCGTGCTGAAAACTTGTGCTCCAGAATTAGCCGCGCCTCTAGCCAAGCTGTTCCAGTACAGCTACAACACTGGCATCTATCCGACAATGTGGAAAACTGCCCAGGTATGTCCTGTCCACAAAAAGCAGGACAAATCCAACCCGGCCAATTACCGCCCCATCAGCCTACTCTCAATCATCAGCAAAGTGATGGAAGGTGTCATCGACAGTACTATCAATCGGCACTTACTCACCGATAACCTGCTCACTGATGCCCAGTTTGGGTTCCGCCAAGACCACTCGGCTCCCGACCTCATTACAACCTTGGTCCAAATATGGACAAAAGAGCTGAATTCCAGAGGTGAGGTGAGAGTGACTGCCCTTCAAGGCAGCATTTGACCTGATACCACTTGGCATCAAGGAGCCCTAGTAAAACTGAAGTCAATGGGAATCGGAGGGAAAACGCTCCACTGGCTGGAGTCATACCTAGCACAAAGGAAGATGGTAGTGGTGATTGAAGGTCAGTCATCACAGCCCCAGGATATCGCTGCAGGAGTTCCTCAGGACAGTATCCTAGGCCCAACCATCTTCAGCTGCTTCATCAATGACCTTCCCTCCAACATAAGGTCAGAAATGGGGATGTTCGCTGATGACTGCACAGTGTTCAGCGCCATTCACAACTCCTCAGATAATGAAGCAGTCCATGCCCGCATGCAGCAAAACCTGGATGACGTTCAGGCTTGGGCTGATAAATGGCAGGTAACACTCGCACCACAGAAGTGCCAGGCAATGACTATCTCCAACAAGCGAGAGTCTAACCACCTCTGCTTGACATTCAATGGCATTACCATCGCCGAATCCCCCTCTATCAACATCCTGGGGTCACCATTAACCAGAAACTTAACGGGATTGATGTGCCTCAATGAATCCGAGACTCAACGTTAACGGAGCAAAGCAAGGCTTTTATTAACTCAGAAAGTAATACACATTGGAGAAGTGTCTCTCATCCAGAGATCTGCTGTACTGCTGTGAGACACGCTGGGGCTTGCTTAACTAGGGGCCAGGTATGGGCGGAGCCCTACACACAATACAATACAGGTAAGGAAATGAAACTGAAACTAAACTAAACACAGGGAATACAGTGCCTGATGAATGGCATATTTCATCACATTCACCCCTTCTACAGATTTAGTCTGTTCGGGGGTTTGATAGTCCTCTGTGACCGACGTAGCTGTTGTGGTGCCGCGGGTGTCGGCTGGGTGTCCCCGGTGGCCTCCTGGGTCTCGGCCGGGGGCGCCGCCAGGGTTGTTGAAGGGGTAGTTGGTGGGGGCACCATTGGTCGATGTTCTTCCGGGGGTGGTGAAAGGATAGTGGGTGGGTAAGAATTGCTGTGATTGTTGTTGCTGTTGTTGTCGTGGTTGTTGTCGTTACCGGCTGGGGCGACGTCTTTTATGGACACGGTGCCCTCCCTTCTGTCGGCGTGCCGGACATACGCGTATTGGGGGTTGGCGTGGAGTAGGTGCACTGACTCCACGAGGGGGTCCGTCTTGTGGCCCCTCACATGCCTTCGTACAAATACCGGACCTGGGGTGAAGAGCCATGACGGCATGGATACGCCTGAGGTGGATTTCCGGGGAAAGACAAACATTCGTTCATGAGGCGTGGCATTAGTGGCAGTACACAATAGCGACCGTATCGAATGGAGCACATCTGGGAGGACTTCCTGCCAGCGGGAGATAGGGAGGCCCTTGGTCCTTAGAGCTAGAGTGACTGCTTTCCATACTGTCCCGTTCTCTCGCTCCACCTGGCCGTTACCCTGGGGGTTGTAGCTGGTGGTACGGCTCGTGGCGATCCCCCTGGACAGCATGTACTGGCGTAGCTCTTCACTCATGAAGGACGCCCCCCTATCCGTATGGATGTAGCTCGGCATACCGAACAGGCAGAACAGGCTGTTGAGGCATTTAATGACCGTGGCGCTGGTCATGTCTGGGCAGGGGAAGGCGAATGGGAAACGGGAGTATTCGTCCACAATGTTCAGGAAGTAAACATTGCGGTCGACTGACGGGAGGGGGCCCTTGAAATCTAAGCTGAGCCGCTCAAAGGGCCGTGTAGCTTTGATTAAGTGGGCTCTATCTGGGCGGTAGAACCGAGGCTTGCACTCAGCGCAAGTGTGGCAGTTCCTGGTCAGAGACCGAACTTCCTCAATCGAGTAGGGTAAGTTGCGGGACTTTATGAAGTGGAACAGCCGTGTGACCCCTGGGTGGCAGAGGTCGTTGTGGAGGGTCTGTAGTCGATCCCCGGTGGCGCTGGCACACATCCCTCGTGAGAGGGCGTCGGGGGATTCGTTAAGGGCCCCTGGCTGGTAAATGATGTCATACTCGAAGGTGGCGAGCTTGATCCGCCACCAAAGAATCTTATCATTTTTAATCTTCCCCCTCTGTTTATTATTGAACATAAACGCTACCGACCGCTGGTCGGTAAGTAGGGTGAAGCGTTTGCCGGCTAGGTAGTGCCGCCAGTGGCGCACTGCCTCCACGATGGCTTGGGCCTCCTTTTCCACGGAGGAGTGTCTGATCTCGGGCCCTTGGAGGGTCCTCGAGAAGAATGCTACGGGCCGCCCCGCCTGGTTGAGGGTGGCCGCCAAGGCAAAGTCAGACGCATCACTTTCCACTTGAAAGGGAGTGTTCTCGTCCACTGCCTGTAGCGTGGCCCGCTCAATATCCCGCTTAATGCTTTTGAAGGCGGCGTGGGCCTCAGCAGAGAACGGAAAAGAGGATGCTTTCAAGAGGGGGCGGGCTTTGTCGGAGTAGTTGGGGACCCATTGGGCATAATAAGAAAATAACCCCAGGCACCTTTTCAGGGCTTTGGGAGTGTTGGGCAGGGGGAGCTCCCGTAGGGGGCGCAATCGGTCGGGGTCTGGTCCGATTTCCCCATTCTCCACCACGCTGCCTAGTATGCAGAGGCGCGTGGTGTTGAAAACGCACTTGTCCTCGTTGTAAGTGAGATTGAGTTTTTGTGTGGTTTTCAGGAACCTCTCGAGGTTCGAGTCGTGATCCTGCTGGTTGTGACCGCAGATGGTGACGTTGTCGAGGTAGGGGAAGGTTGCCTGCAAGTGGTGGTCATCGACCATGCGGTCCATCTCCCTCTGGAAGACCGAGACCCCATTCGTCACCCCAAAGGGGACTCTGAGGAATTGGTAGAGGCGTCCGTTCGCCTCGAAGGCGGTGTACGGGCGGTCCTCTGGTCTGATAGGGAGCTGGTGGTACGCTGACTTGAGGTCGATGGTGGAGAACACCCGGTATTGGGCGATTTGGTTCACCATCTCGGATATGCGGGGTAGCGGGTAGGCGTCTAGCTGGGTGTATAGATTAACCGCCTGGCTATAATCTATCACCATCCGCTTCTTCTCGCTACCCCTCACCGCCACCACTTGGGCGCGCCACGGGCTGTTGCTGCGTTCGATAATGCGCTCCTTCAGGAGCCTGTCTACCTCGGTCGCGATAAACCGCCTGTCCTCCCAGCTGTACCTCCTGCTTTTGGTCGCTATTGGCCGGCAGTTGGGAGTAAGGTTCGCGAATAGCGAAGGCGGCTTTACCTTCAGGGTAGCCAGACCGCACACTGTGAGGGGCGGCTGGGACCCACCGTAATTGAGCGTGACGCTTTGGTGGTGGCACTGGAAATCCAGGTCCAAGATCACGCTCGCACATAGATTCTTCATGATTAGTAATTTAAAATTATTGTATACAGTTCCATTAACGGACAATTGTACCGCGCAGTAACCCATAATGGTCGATGTCTGGGTTTTATCAGCCATAGAGATGGTGCCCCGAGCAGGGACCACCATTAGAGAGAGTTGTTGTGCTAGTTCAGGGTGGATAAAACTCTCCGTGCTTCCACTGTCAATTAAACATTTAACCCTGCACCCGTTTACCTCGATGTCCACCATTGATTTGGATAGCGGGTGCGGTCTGGTCTGGTCCACTGTGACCGATGCCACTGTAGGGCCCTGATCGAGACAAGATGGCGTCCACGCTGTCTGCTCACAAGATGGCGGACCCCACGAGGTCGGACAAGATGGCGTCCAAGATGGCCGCTCCCACGGCGCACACGCGGCGGTGGCGGGTTTTCCAGCGGGGTTCCCTCTGCACACCTTCCCGAAGTGCCCCTTCTTACCGCACTTAAAGCAGGTGGTGCCTTTCGCCGGGCACAGGTTTCTGATGTGCTTCGGCTGCCCGCAGAAGTAGCAGTTGGGGCCCCGACGCGTCACGGCTGTCGTAGGGCTTCTGGGGGCAGAGCGGGGCCCCGACGGTGTCGGGCTGCCAGGCGGGGAAGATGCCTTCCAAGATGGCGGCGCCCTTGGTGCACACGTGGCGGCGTGGGCGGCGCGGGCCGAAGAGTAGGCATCCGAGTTTCTCTGGGCCACATCCAGGGATCGTGCTGTGTCCACAGCCTGTTTCAGGTCCAATCCCGTTTTTTCCAGTTGTCTCTGCCGGATGTAAGTGGAGCTGAGGCCTGCGATAAAGGCATCACGAACAAGCTCGTCAGTGTACACTGCGGCTTTTACATCTTGGCACTTGCAGTTTTTGCCAAGCGTTTTCAGGGTGACTAGGAACTCATCCAGCGATTCCCCAGGTCGCTGTGCGCGAGTAGTGAGCAGATGCCTAGCGTACACCTCGTTCGTAGGCTGCTGGTAATGCGCCTTTAGGATGTCGCAGGCGACCGGGTACGTGTCGGCGTCTTAGAAGAGTGGGTAAACCCGGTGGCTTACCCAATTCCGCAGGATTCCGAGTTTCATACTTTCAGCGTCCGTAGCGCCTGTGATGGCTGCGGAATTGTCCAGGAAGAATTCCATACACTTAAACCAGTGTCCGAATCATGCCGATGCGTCCGAAGCATGCGGGTCCAAATCCAAACGTTCGGGTTTCAAGAGTTGGTCCATTGCGTTGAAAATTGAGTTAATAAAATTGATGTGCCTCAATGAATCCGAGACTCAACATTAACGGAGCAAAGCAAGGCTTTTATTAACTCAGAAAGTAATACACATTGGAGAAGTGTCTCTCATCCAGAGATCTGCTGTACTGGATGTGAGACACGCTGGGCCTGCTTAAGTAGGGGCCAGGTATGGGCGGAGCCCTACACACAATACAATACAGGTAAGGAAATGAAACTGAAACTAAACTAAACACAGAGAATACAGTGCCTGATGAATGGCATATTTCATCACAGGGATCAGCCACATAAATACTGTGGCAACAAGAGCAGGTCAGCGGCTAGGTATTCTGCGGCGAGTGTCTCACCTCCTGACTCCCCAATGCCTTGCCACCATCTACAAGGCACAAGTAAGCAGTTTGATGGAATACTCTCCACTTGCTTGGATGAGTGCAGCTCCAACAACACTCAAGAAGCTCGACACCATCCAGGACAAAGCAGCTCGCTTGATTGGCACCCCATCCACCACCTTAACCATTCACTCCCTCCACCACCAGCGTACTGTGGCTGCAGTGTGTACCATCTACAAGATACACTGCAGCAACTTGCCAAGGCTTCTTCGGCAGCACCTCCCAAACCCACGACCTCTTCCACCTAGAAGGCCAAGGGCATCAGGCGCATGGGAACACCACCACCACCTGCAAGTTCCCCTCCAAGTCACACACCATCCTGACTTGGAAGTAGATCACCGATCCTTCATCATCGCTGGGTCAAAATCCTGGCACTCCCTACCTAACAGCACCATGGGAGTACCTTCACCACACGGACTGCAGCTGTTCACGAATGCGGCTCACCACCACCTTCTCCAGGGCAACTAGGGATGGGCAATAAATGCTGGCATTGCCAGTGACGCCCTGATCCCATAAATGAATTTTTAAAAAGTTAAGATGGTGTGTAACTTGGAGGGGAACTTGCAGGTGATGGCATTCCTATGCACCTGCTGCCCTTGTCCTTCTAGGGGCTAGAGGTCGCGGGTTTGGGAGGTGCTGCCAAAGAAGCCTTGGCGATTTGCTGCAGTGCATCTTGTAGATGGTGCACACTGCAGCCACGGTGCACTGGTGGTGCAGGGAGTTAATGTTTAAGGTGGTGGATGGGGTGCCAATCAAGCGGGCTGCTTTGTCCTGGATAGTGTCGAGCTTCTTGAGTGTTGTTGGAGCTGCACTCATCCAGGCAAGTGGAAAGTCACACTCCCGACTTGTACCTTGTAGATGGTGGAAAGGCTTTGGGGAGTCAGGAGGTGAGACACTCACCACAGAATACCCAGCCTCTGACCTGCCCTTGTAGCCACAGTATTTATGTGGCTGGTCCAGTTAAGTTTCTGGTAAATGGTGACCCCCCAGGATATTGATGGTGGGGGATTCGGCAATGGTAATGCTGTTGAATGTCAAGTGGCGGTGATTAGACTCTCGCTTGTTGGAGATCCGGCCCAGAAATTCAGGTCGGGGGCTTCCCGCGGGTGCAAGCCCCCGACCTACACTTACATAGCGCGCCGGCAGTTGACCACTTGGCCTGCATGGAATTCCTCTCCGAGGCCTGTCCCAGAGGCCGGCGCGCTATGCTGGCATGTCCCAGGGGCGTAGTTAGTGTGAAGCGTCCCCTGGGATCATGTGAGCAACAGGCAGCCAATTGGAGCAGGGAATGCTCCATTCATAAGTCTTGACCTGTCAAAACGTATAAATGCTGAGGCTGTAAAACTGTACTTTACCTACAAATAAATTTTTTAAAAACATCACACTTTGTAAATAAACTATAAATGACATTAAATAACTATTTTAAACAAAAATTTAAATTTTTGAAAAAAATGATTTTATAAAAAAACGGGGCTAATAATAAACTTACCTTGCTTTAAAGTATTTAAAAGTAAAAAACCTGTGGAAAAATGTTTTAATTTTAAATAATTGACCACTTACCTTTGAAAATGAAGTCCTTACGGCTGCTTTTTACATTTCTAAAATGTACAGACATACCCGCACGTTAAAACCTGAAAAAAAAAGGAAGTTCAACGCGCACGCGCAGACTCCCACGCGCATGCGTTCGACCTCTGAACCCCTTGGTTCAGAGGGTCGGAAGTGCCGGTTTCCCACGCATGCGTAGTGCATGCAAGATTCCGGCACTTCCATCGGGTCCACGCGTGAGTACTCCGTCCATACTCACGCGTTGGGACCCGAATTTCTGGGCCGTGCATTGCCTAGCACTTGTGTGGCACGAATGTTACTTGCCACTTATCAGCCCAAGCCTGAATGTCATCCAGGTCTTTCTGCATTTTGGCATGGACTGCTTCATTATCTGAGGAGTTGCGAATGACACTGAACACTGTGCAATCATCAGCAAACATCCCCACTTCTGACCTTATGATGGAGGGAAGGTCATTGATGAAACAGCTGAAGATGGTTCGGCCTAGGACACTACCCTGAGGAACTCCTGCAGCGATGTCCTGGGGCTGTGATGATTGACCTCCAACAACCACAACCATCTTCCTTTGTGCTAGGTTTGACTCCAGCCAGTGGAGAGTTTTCCCCCTGATTCCCATTGACTTCAGTTTTACTAGGGCTCCTTGATGCCACACTCGGTCAAAAGCTGCCTTGATGTCAAGGGCAGTCACTCTTACCTCACCTCTGGAATTCAGCTCCTTTGTCCATGTTTGGACCAAAGCTGTAATGAGGTCTGGAGCCGAGTGGTCCTGGTAAAACCCAAACTGAGTATCGGTGAGCAGGTTTTTGGTGAGTAAATGCTGCTTGATAGCACTGTCGATGACCCCTTCCATCACTTTGCTGATTATTGAGAGTAGACTGATGGGGCGGTAATTCGCCAGATTGGATTTGTCCTGCTTTTTGTGGACAGGACATACCTGGGCAGTTTTCCACATTGTCGGGTAGATGCCAGTGTTGTAGCTGTACCGGAACAGCTTGGCTAGTGGCATAGCTAGTTCTGGAGCAGAATCTTCAGCATGCCAGCCAGGATGTTGTCCAGGCCCAAAGCCTATGCTGTATTTAGTGTGCTCAGCCGTTTCTTGATATCACGTGGAGTGAATCAAATTGGCTGAAGACTGGCTTCTGTGATGGTGGGGACCTCAGGAGGAGGCTGATATGGATCATCCACTCGACACTTCTGGCTGAAGATGATTGCAAACGCTTCAGCCTTGTCTTTTGAACTCACGTGCTGGGCTTCATCATCATTGAGGATGGGGATATTCCTGGAGCCTCCTCCTCCCATTAGTTGTTTAATTGTCCACCACCATTCACGACTGGATGTGGCAGGACTGCAGAGCTTTGATCTGATCCGCTGATTGTTGGATCGCTTAGCTCTGTCTATAGCATGCTGCTTCCACTGTTTAGCATGCATGTAGTCCTGTGTTGCAGCTTCCCCAGGTTGGCACCTCATTTTTAGGTACGGCTGGTGCTGCTCCTGGCATGCTCTTCTGCACTCCTCATTTAACCAGGGTTGGTCCCCTGGCTTGATGGTAATGGTAGAGTGAGGGATATGCCAGGCCATGAGTTTACAGGTTGTGATGGAATACAGTTCTACTGTTGCTGATGGCCCACAGCACCTCATGGATGCCCAGTTTTGAGCTGTTAGATCGGTTCTGAATCTATCCCATTTAACACGGTGGTAGTGCCACACAACACGATGGAGGGTGTCCTCCGTGTCAAGACGAGATTTCGTCTCCACAAGGACTGTGCGGTGGTCACTGTTAAACTCCATGTGGACGTGGTCCCTATAAGGAAACCGGTTGATGACACGTCAGCAAATGACGTCCTCAGACCTGCTTCCTGTGAATTGGCCAGGAAGCCCGCAGGGCGGGCTTAACAAGGCCAATCAAGGGAAAATCACGTTTACAGAGCGACTGTAGCTGAGAGCGGGACTGGAACGTGGAAGCCAGCTCTCCCGCCACCATCCCGCCTCCTCCATTAAATTTGCGGCCATAGTGAAAGAGGAGGTAGTGGAGATACTGGATGGAATAAAAATTGATAGAGTGGGTACTAGGAAGGCTGAATGTACTTAAAGTAGATAAGTCACCAGGACCGGATGGGATGCATCCTACGATACTGAGGGAAGTAAAGGTAGAAATCGTGGAGGTACTGGCCATAATCTTCCAATCCTCCTTAGATACAGGGGTGATGCCAGAGGACTGGAGGATTGCAAATGTTACACGCTTGTTCACAAAAGGGTGTAAGGATAAACCCAGCAACTACAGGCCAGTCAGTTTAACCTCGGTAGTGGGAAAGCTTTTAGAAACGATAATCAGAGATAAAATTAACAGTCGCTTGGACAAGTGTGGATTAATTAAGGAAAGCCAGCATGGATTTGTTAAAGGCAAATCATGTTTAACTAACTTGAACGAGTCTTTTGATGAGGTAACAGAGAGGGTTGATGAGAGCAATGTGGTTTTTTTTATTTTGCATTAATGTATTAATTAGTAAACCTTTTTGAATTGCATGTGTTACACTGACACTATGATACATATATCGGGAATATTGAATGATTTAATTATGATTTAAAGGAAATAAAAAATAGACCCAATTTTTGCTTTAGTTGCCTTGGTGACATTTTGCTCAAACCATTAGTGGGCGAAGAACTGATTTACTTATGATTTTTCAAAGACAATGTAAAACAACATTGAATAAGGAAATTCTATAGCTATGTCTTAGTAAATGTTTACATGATCTGACCATAATTCTGCATTTATTGGTATTTATTTCCACTTAACGGGATCCTGATCTAGGAATAACATGAAAATGGTTAATCCATGGATAACATTTTCCCCATTAAAACTTTTGCACAGAAAATGATTGAGATGTTTAAAGAGCCCCCACAAAAGACAATGAATGTGACACCCACACAACTATCATTCCATGATATCAGGAAAGAACAGGTAAGTAACAAAATCTGATTGCTTTCATCATTTGAATGCTGGTACTTGTTCCCTGCCCTATCCTCTTTATGTGTATCTATTCTCTTATTTTTTTGTATGGAACAAAACCCAGCACCTGAGGTAATCTCCCCATGTTAATCTGATTACACTTCAAAAGTCATTAATTGGGTGTGAATGCTGCATGCGTCCAGCCTTGCACCAAGTGTCTGATCACCCATCACCTCTGTCCTTGCTGATGTGCATTGGCTCCCCATTCGCCAACATTTTAAATCCTTATTGTCTTCTATGAATCCCTCCATGGCTTCACTTGACTCCATAGGGAGGTGGCAAAGGCTTTAAACTAGTCAGCCAGGGTGGGGGAGTGGGGGTGGGGGGTGGGCGTGAGGGATCTACAAGAAATGAAACCAGCCTAAATATAAACAAAACAGGAAAGGAGAGCATAGGAAATAATAAAGTAAGGAAGGACATTGATGGCCAGGGAATAAAATAGAGTTATAGAACAGGAGTTTAAAAAGATGGTTAAAAATAAAGTGAGAGGAAATGCTATTAAAATGAGTTAAACTGTCTGTACATCAATACACACAGTGTCCGTAATAAAACAGGGGAGCTGTAGGCAATCATGCGTTGCGAGAACCAGACATAGTAGTGATTACTGAGACATGGCTACAGAAAAATCATGTCTGGGAATTAAACATTGCAGGGTATAACATATTTAGAAAAGATCGAGAGGGAAAAAGAGGAGGTAGAGTAGATGTACTTATTGGGGATACATAATGGCAGTCGAAAAAAGTGACGTCGCTATCAGCAAGACAGAAATAGAATCCATGTGGATAAAGACATAAGGGAAAAAATGAGAGTAAGGAAAGAGGCATACATTAAGTACATGGACAGCAGAGGAGAGCATGATAAGGGAGAATATGAAGAAATTAAGAGAGAAGTCAAAAAATCAATTAGGAGGGCAAAGAGGAACTATGAAATTAAATTATCAAGGAACATAAAACAAAATAGTAAAATATTTTACAGGCACATAAATAAATAAAAAAAGGAAGGTCGGGATGGGAATAGGGCTTCTAAGGGATGGACAGGATAATACCACATGCAGCAATAGAGATGGCAGAAATAGTAAATAATTACTTTGCTTCAGTATTTACCAGGGAACTAGAACAGGTGGACATGACATCAGATGATGAGATTAGTAATGAGATAATTGCATTTAACATAAAAAGAGGAGAAATATTAAATAAACTAAATCAAGCTCAAAGAGGATTAAATGCTTGGTCCGAATGGATTACATCCACGCATCTTAAAAGAATCTAGGGAAGAGATAGCAGAGGCATTACTACACATATTTAATCATTTGTTAGAAAAAGGTGTGGTGCCAGAGGACTGGCGGATATATTTAAGAAGGGAGGTAGAACATGTCCAGGGAACTATAGACCACTCAGCTTAACATCGGTGGTAGGAAAAATAATGGAATCCCTACTAATGGAGAAAATAGAACATCTAAAAACCAAAAATATAATAATGAATAGTCAGCATGGATTTTAAAAGGGAAAGTCTTGCTTGACCAACCTTGTTGAATTTTTTGAAGAGGTAACAGAGAGTTGATGAGGGTAATGCAGTAGATGTAATTTATCTAGATTTTCAAAAGGCCTTCGATTAGGTACTACATAATAGACTAATGAATAAGGTCAGAGAATGTGGAGTCGGGACAAGTAGCAGGATGGATAGCTAGCTGGCTTCAAGACAGAAAGCAGCGAGTAGGGGTAAAGGGTAGCTATACAGAGTGACAGAAGGTGGGAAGTGGTATTCCACAAGGATTAGTGCTGGGACCACTGTTCAAAAACACAATTTCTAAATTTGCGGATGACACCAAATTGGGAGGATAGACAATACTGAGGAGGACTGCAACAAATTATAGGAAGACATTAATAAACTTGCAGAATGGGCATATAATTGGCAAATGAAGTTCAACACAGATAAATGTGAGGTATTACATTTTGGTAGGAAGAATAGGGAGGTCACTTATTACTTGGAGGGTTCTCGTCTTGGTGGGGTAGAAGAGCAAAGAGATCTTGGAGTATAGATACACAAATCACTAAAAGTAGTGACATAGGTTAGCAAGGCCATAAAAAAGCAAACCAAGCACTAGGATTTCAATTTCTAGAATTGAAAAGTAGTGAAGTTATGATAAACATGTATCGAACCTTGGTTAGACCACACTTGGAGTACTGCATACAATTCTGGCTGCCAATTACAGAAAATATATAGAGGCACTGGACAGGGTGCAGAGAAGGTTTACAAGGATGATACCAGAAATGAGGAAAGGATGAACAGGCTGGGTCTCTTTTCTCTTGAAGAGAGAAGGCTGAGGGGTGACCTAATCGAGGTCTTTATAATTATGATAGATTTTGATAGACTAGATACAGAGAGAGTGTTTCCACTTGTGGGGAAGAGCAAAACTGGAGGCCATCAATATAAGATAGTCACCAAGCAATCAAATAGGGAATTCAGAAGAAGCTTCTTTACCCAGAGAGTGGTGAGAATGTGGAACTCGCTACCACAGGAACTGGTTGAAGTGAATAGTATTGATGCATTTAAGGGGCGGTTAGATAAGCATATGAGGGAGAAGGGAATAGAGGTTAATGCTGATAGAGTTAGATGAGGAAAGACGGGAGGAGGCTCGAGTGGTGCATAAACACCGGCATGGACTTGTTGGGCCGAATGGCCTGTTTCTGTGCTGTATATCCTATGTAATCCTATCTCTGGAATGTTCCTCCACCCTATCTCTGGAATTTCCTTCAGCCCTAATACCACTCCCACCCACGCAAACACTGTGTTCCTCTGACTCTGGGTTTTTGTCCATTTCCTCCTCCCTTTTTCCCACCATTGGTGTAGAGCCTTTAGCTACCTGGCTCCCACTCTCTGAAATTTCCTCCCTAAACTTCTCCACCAATCCATCTGGCTTTCCTTTGAAACCCTTCTCAAAACTCATGTCTTTGACAAAATGTTCAGTTACCCCTTCTAATTTCTCATTTCTTGTCTCAGTGTCCATTTTCCTCATGTGTATTTGTGAACTGCTTTGGGACATGCTTTACATTAAGGTCACTATATAAATGTAAGTTGCTGTTATGAAGAACTTTTGGGAAGCCCTAAGAGAAGTGAAAAGATATTAAATAAATTTATCTTCTTTCTATAATACAGTAATTACATTTTTTTTAATGAAACTGGAGTGAAGCATGCACTGCAGTCAGCATATAAACACAAACAAAAGTGCAACAAAGACGATCAAAATGGTGTCACTTTTCAGGTCCATTAATGTCATTGGCAGAGTTTAAGTATGAATTCTGCACGGTTACTATATAATGTTTTACAATGTAGTACAAGGCAGGATGTACATTTAGAACCTTTTTATAAAAAAAAAATTAAAAAAAATAGGAGGAATTTTGTACTTCTTAAATAAAACTAGAAATGGCTAATGTAACTGGAGTTTCAAATGCATTTTCTTAGCATTAGTTTAATGGGATGAGAGAGCTGTCCTATGAGGAGAGATTGAGTAGAATGGGCCTATATTCTTGGAGTTTAGAAGAATGAGAGGTAATCTTATTGAAATGTATAAAATTCTTAGAGGGCTTGATCGGGTAGTTGCTGAGAGGCTGTTTCCCCTGGCTGGAGAGTCTAGAACTAAAAGTCATTGGGGGAGATTTTGCCAGCCCTGGGGAGGCGGGTATGGAGGCGGGACTGCCGGGAAAATGGCAGAAACTGGGAGCGGGTACCGAACCCGCTCCCAACACGCCTCTGTGCCATCTTCCCAACTTGCACAGGGACCCGTCTCCTCGAGGCGGGAAGGGGATTAGAGCCAATTAACTGCCTGTTAACAGGTAGTTTTGAGGCTTATCCCCATTTTACCCCTGCAAGTGCGGGCTTCCCGACAGCTGTGAACCTTGCCAGGGACAGCAAGGTGAGCAATGGGTCTACGGAGGTGAGAGGGATCGAAAAGTCCACTGTGGAGGTGAGTGATGGGTGCAAGTGTGGAGAGGTAAGTATGCGAGGTGAGTGTAAAATGTTAGAAAAAGTTTACTTACCTTTGCTTCTTCCTACAGGCTTCAACCCTTAGGGATCCTGAGGTGCCTTATCTCAACGGCAGAGATGACTTAATGGCTGCTGCATTCTCAGATGCAGCAGCCATCTGATTTCTGCTAAGGAAAGAGGTTTGGTGAGCCTTCAGTGCAAGGGCTCACCTTAGAACAGAGATTGTCAGTGTTTGACAGCTTCTCAAAGCTGTCAAACGCTGATGATTCATCTGTCAAAAATGTTTGACAGATGAAACGTCATACGCTGACGTCCTCTGTCGCCGGCTTTCCCTTAATTGGCCGGCTAAGCCCACAGGGCAGGCTTAACAAGGTCAATCAAGGGAAAATACCGTGGGTTGGCCGGACGTCATTGGGGGCGGGACTGAAACCCGACAGCCAGCAGTCCCACCCCCAACACGCCCCCATTGAGAAAATCCGGCCCATAGTTTCAGGATCAGGGGTTGGCCAGTCAGGACTGAGATGAGGAGAAATTTCTTCACTGAGGGCTGTGAATCTTTGGAATTCTCTACCCCAGAGGACTGTGGATGCTCAGTCGTTGAGTATATTCAAGACTAAGATCGATAGATTTTTGGGTACGAAGGAAATCAAGGGATTTGGGGATAGTGCGGGGAATTGTTGGTGTAGAAGATCAGCCATGATCTTATTGAATGGCGGAGCAAGCATGAGGGGCCATATGGCCTGTTCTTGCTCCTATTTCTTATGCTCCTGTGTTTCTCTTGTTTTGATGTATGCAGGTTGCTGAAGAAGATAAACCTCTGCCAAGTGAGGAATGTCCTCAGCCACAAGAAGATATACAGAAATCTGTACTCGAGAAGGAGCAACAGGTACCCCCTCCCATTCCACTAAAGTAGAGATAGACAATCAAAAAAATCTCTTGTCTTTATGCTTTTCTATTACCCACTAATTTGCCTCCCATTCAACAATGAATGGACTCCGTATACCAGAATTTGCACATGAAATTTATGCCAGCAGATGTGTAAATTCAGTGTAGAAGTGTAGAAATAATAGTATACGAAACATACAAAAATGACAGGCAAGAAAAGACCAGCTGGTCCATCAGGTCTGCTGCACACTCATGATGGCTACATACCAACCTCCCCCCCGCACCACCCCCCCCTCCCAAGCGCCCCGAGGCTTTCTGCTGTGTATTCTGATGAAGGGTTTTACCTGAAACTTTAGCTTGACATTCTCTTTCAGTCATTGATCCACCTACTTGTGCATTTCCAATATTTTCTGTATCTATTCAGATTTCTATTATTTGCAGTTTTTCTTATCTTCAAAAGATAAATGTATATCTTGATCCAGTAAAATTCTGACCCAGACACCTATTTTGTTTGCCAACTCGGGTTCCATTTACCTTGACAAAATGTGGAACTTCCCAACCATGAATAGCTCTTAAATAATTAATCCCAATATGAGCATAACATTCTTTCCAATTGATATTATTACACAGAAAATGATTGAAGAGTTGAAAAAATCTGAACAAAAGAGACCACGTGAAGAGCTTAAACAGCCCCTGCTCCTTAATCGCCATGACACCTTGACATGGCGGACACATCATCTGAAGGTAACTGGGTTATTTTGTGTGTGTTAAAAATATCTATGTTTCCATCTTGGGAAATGCTGTTGAATGAGCTGTTTTTCATGCTTCAGCTCTGTATGGATCTGTTTATCAGAAAACAATCAAATCTGTAACAGTTGTATGTTATAATTTTAAACACCTTATAGCAGCAAAATGCAAATGAGATCCAACAGGCATGGGCACCCTTACATAGAATAGCAGTTTGTTTGGAGCGCATTACAAGGTATCAATGCATTTAGCAATTTGGATTCCAAAATAAATTGCAAAAGCAAGAGTTGGACTGTTAAGGCAACAATCAGTAAGATTGTGTTTCATTCCATAAACCACTCCAACACCACTGTTATTTTGTATACAATACTATAAATATAAATAGATATAAACCTTCTGCGGTACTATATTTCTTACAGTGAGTCGAACGTTTTATTAGAACAGAAGTATTACACCAAGTAGTATTACCAGGAATACTGAATTATCAGCAGTATTGGGAGCAGCTAGAGTGTAGTAGTATTGAGGGGGAGCAGGATGTAACTGTCGTTGGGGCAGGCTCCTGAAGAATGGGGCTCAAATGTCATTTGCGCATTTAGAACCATTCGGCTCCAACCCTCGCGTGTTCCTGCCCATCAGCTTCTGCCCCGATCCATCTGAAGCCCCTTTTGTATCCTGAGGTATGCTCCCCCATGTAATTTACCCATTGGAAGCCAGTTTCTATTATTAAGAAGCCAGTTCCTGTCTTTATGGTCCTGCCTGAAAGCAGGGTTGCATAGAAATGAAAAATACAGGCTTAGAAATTGGTATTGCTTATTGCGTCATAACTTTCATTGAACTCACTGTCTGCGCTCTAAGCAGAATTGCATCCCTTATTTTAAAAAGAAGCAAAATTAATGGGGGCTAAATTCAATAAGGTCCAAAAACGGATACGGGGATCGCGATGCGTGATCTGCCCGCTCCCATTGAAAGTAATGCAGGCAGCACGCAAAATTCATGCTGTGTGCTAATTAACATGATTGAGGCGCTGAGCCCAGCTCTGCACACGCTGCTGGTTGGCTCAGTGTTCAGCAGGGGGCCCAATTTCGTGGAAAGTGTGATCTCTATTTAAAGTTAGCCTGCAATGTAAAATGCTGTCTGCACTTCTTAAAGGGGAGGTGCTTTCTGAAAGAAGCACCTCATTGATAGTGTAGCAAATGAAAGTAGAAAGGTACCTATGGCTCAACAGGGCAGAGAAAGGGCACGACAGTTCTCTGACACAGCACTGGAGACCTTAGTGCAGGTGGTCAAAAGGTCCTCTACTGCAGGAGGCCCTCCAGAAAGTCTGTAAGAAGGCAGTGGGAGCAGATTGCTGAAATGGTCAATGCCACCAATCTTTCCCCCAGGACTTCGATCCAGTACCGAAAAAAGTTTAATGACCCAAAGGTCAAGGTCAGTGAATGCATCTTCAAATGCCACATCCCACCAGCTGCGCCACTAGCCTCACACGCTGCTCAATGCACCACACCCCCATCACTCACCTATCAACAATCTCTATCAATCTTGACTGACAACCATAGCTTCACCTCACCCTCACACACTTAACACTGTTGCAAGCCTCACATCCACATATCATACCTTGCACACAATACCAGCTATTCAATCGTGACAGACACATCACCCAAACATATTGCACCACACTCACTGGCACACTTCCCATTCTCTTGCAGACCAAGAAAGCACATAACCGGTGTCAGCAGCAGCTAACCGGCGGGGGAACGGGCAAGCCTGCATAAGCTGACCCAGCTGGAGGAGACAGTGCTGGATATCATTGGAGAGGCCATCACTGAGGCCATGGCAATCGGTGATGCTGAAAGCCTTGATGATAATGGTTTGCTCATATATAATCCTCCTCACATCCCACTTGCCCCTCATCCCGCAATCTCTTCTCACTTACAAGCTGCTGATGGTGTTAAGCATGCACATCTTACTTTCCCACCCTCTTCTCACTACAACCCTACCTTTGTACCTTTCTCTTTTCAGATACCCAAGAACTTCAACCACCCCAGCCTGTGCAGGAAGAACAAGAGGAAAGTGATAGGGAAGAAGGGACACCATCACTCGATCCGCCACTCACAGGCATCAACTCAGCAAATGGCACTGCGCGTACTTCAGAGAGGAGTATAGAGGCGGGATCTGCATGTGATGAGTCACCGGGAGTGAGTGGCTTGCAGCCAGGGCAGGGGGAAAGGGTAGTGCAGGTGCCAGCTCCCCGGAGAGCAAGATCGCAACACGTGTTCTCCTGCAAATGAGTCAGATGAGGAATTCGATGGGGTGGCCTTCAGAAGAAGGGTGATGGGCATGCACACAGAAATGCTTGGTGCATTGGCAAGCCTGCCAGAGAGTCTGTTGTCACTGTCGAGGAGCATGGTGGAGTCCGGTTACAGCCTTGCACAGGGCTTTGCGCAGAGCTTGGAGCCCATGATTTCCAGACTTGTGGACCCAACCATGATGCAGGGTCTGATGGGCGATGTCTCAGCTTCCATTGCAGTACAAGTGGAAGCGACCCAACATCTGAGAATGTCTGAGTGCTGCACTGGAAGCTCAGACTTCTGTCAGACAGGCTCAGCTTGCTGCCACGCAAGATTAGACTGCTCTCATGCAGCCTCACCTTGCTGCCACGCAAGCGCAGACTGCTGCCATGGTGGCTTTGTTTACCAGCTTGGAAAGGGGCTTGCAGGGTCTCACAGCAGTCCAGCAATCTGTCCTCCAACAGATTACCGGGATTGCTGAGGTGCCGTCTCATGGGAGGGCTAGTGGCTCCGTGGAGCATGAACCTGCTGTCTTATCTCAAGATGACAGCATTCGTACCTCCACTGCCACTCCGCCAGTACCCTTGCTGATGCTTGTCAGCCAGCCAGCCCAGAATGCTGCCACCCATGCTAAGGTGGTGGAGTCTACAGCCGGGTCTTCTAGGCTAATAGCTGTTCAAGGTCATCCTGCAAGGCCATCTGCAGTCTCGCCCACTAAAAGTCAGCAGCCTTCCACCAGCCATGCTGCAGCCACTGGGGTAGCACTTCATAGGAGCACGAGGACAGAGAAAGGCACAAAATAGACAGGCACCAAGGGAATGCACAAGGGTGATTAGTTGACTTTCATTTCAGCATTGTGGCTGAGAAGATGCTGTGATGTTCCGTGACAGAGGGATGGTAAGGTGGGGAAGTGTTGAGCATCGGGGATCTGGAGTTTCATTCAAGGAAACCGGAGCCTGATGATGCGCTCACGGACAGACCATCCGGAACTGTGCCCTCATGATGGCCAAGTTATGGAGGGAAAAAAAAGAAAGGCTTGCATTTATATAGCGCCTTTCACAACCACTGGATGTCTCAAAGTGCTTTACAGCCAATGAAGTATTTTTGAAGTGGAGTCACTGTTGTAATGTGGGAAACGCATCAGCCAATTTGCAAACAGCAAGCTCCCACAAACAGCAATGTGATAATGACCAGATAATCTGTTTTTGTTATGTTGGTTGAGGGATAAATATTGGCCAGGGCACCGGGGATAACTCCCCTGCTCTTCTTCGAAATAGTGCCATGGGATCTTTTACGTCCACCTGAGAAAGCAGAAGGGGCCTCGGTTTAATGTCTCATCCGAAAGACGACACCTCCGACAGTGCAGCGCTCCCTCAGCACTGCACTGGAGTGTCAGCCTAGCTTTATGCGCTCAAGTCCCTGGAGTGGGACTTGAACCCACAACCTTCTGAATCAGAGGTGAGTGTGCTACCCACTGAACCATGGCTGAAAAGGATGCAGCAGAACAACTTGAATTGAGCTCGGATGAGTACTAAAGAGCTCCTCCCGAGCGGTCAAACCCTGATGGTCTGCCCGATGATGTGCCTCATGGCAGAATGGCTGTCATTATATGACTGCTGGCCACAAGTGGTGGGGTTGCGGAGGGGAGTCAGGTGTAGAATGGATAGCCCTTGTCGCTTAGCAGGCACCCTCGAGTTCGACGTTGTGGTTGGAAGATTGCTGGCACACTGGACTGGCACAGGATGAAGGCATCATGACTACTGCCAGGAAACCAGGCATTCACCATCATGATGTGCCGGGCATGGTCGTACACCAACTGCACATTAAGTAAGTGGTATGCTTTGCAGTTAAAGTACATCTCCCCATTTAAATGCGGCGCCTGCAAAACCATGTGTGTGCAGTCAATGACGCCATGCACAATGGGGAAGCCTGATATCCTGGCAAAATCACGTGCGCACTCCAATTTCTCTCTGTTTAGAGAGAAGACAATGAAGTCCCTTCTCCCAGTGTACAGTGCTTCTGTGACCTCCAGGATGCAGTGATGGACGGTGAACTTCGAGATGTTTGCTATGTCGCCTGTTCCAGCCTGGAAGGATCTGCTGGTGAAAAGATTTCGGGCTACAGTCACCTTGAGGGCCACTGGCAAGGCCATTGTTGCCCTGCTCTGGGGCTGCAGGTCTGGTTCCAAGAGGTGGCAGAGTTCCATGTCCACCTCCTTGGTGAAGCGGAGCCGCCGAACATACGGTGCAGGTAGAAGTGCTGCTTGAAGACCCTAGATGGGTAAGGCCTCCTCCTTGAAGCCCTCCTTCCCCCCCCACCCCTCCCTCCCTCCTGCCCCTCCTCCTCCTCCCTCTGCGAGCAGCTTGTCTCTTTGCTGCCTCTGCTCCATCTCCCTGTCATGCTGCAAGTAGAGCCCCCATGATTGGGAGCAAGTTTTTTTTTAGTCGTTACTGGGATGTGGGCGTCGCTGGAAAGGCCAGCATTTATTACCCATTCCTAATTGCCTTTGAGAGGGTGGTGGTGAGCCGCCTTCTTGAAATGCTGCAGTCCATGTGGTGAAGGTATTCCCATAATGCTGTTAAGGAGGGAGTTCCAGGATTTTGACCTAGTTACGATGAAGGAACAGCGATATTTTTTCAATTCAGGATGGTGTATAACTTAGAAGGGAACTTGCAGGTGATGGTTTTCCCATGCGCCTGCTGCCCTTGTCCTTCTAGGTGGTAGAGGTCGCGGGTTTGGGTGGCACTGTCAAAGACCACACGAAGTATGTTGCCTCCCTGGTGCCAGGGTCAAGGATGTCACTGAACGGCTGCAGGGAATTCTGAAGGGGGAGGGCGACCAGTCAGAGGTCGTGGTTCACATTGGTACCAACGACATAGGTAAAAAGAGGGATGAGGTCCTGCAACAAGAATTGAGGGTGCTAGGTAGCAGATTAAAAAGCAGGACCTCAACGGTTGTAATCTCTGGATTACTCCCGGTGCCACGTGCTAGTGAGTATAGGAATAGGAGGATAGAGCAGATGAATGCGTGGCTAAAGAGTTGGTGCAGGAGGGAGAGCTTTAGTTTCCTGGATCACTGGGTCTGCTTCTGGGGAAGGTGGGACCTGTACAAGTCGGACGGGTTGCACCTGAACCGGAACGGGACCAACATCCTTGCGGGGAGGTTTGCTAATGCTGTTGGGGGAGGTTTAAACTAATTTGGCAGGGGGATGGGATATGGAGTGGAGCTATAGTAGGGGGTGATGCACAGCCAAATATAGAGGAAAAACCAAGTTAGTCTGGAAGGCAGAGCAAATATGTAACGGTACAAGGGAGTATGGCAAGGCTGGATGTCATTTATTTTAATGCAAGGAGTCTTGCGAGTAAGGCAGATGAATTGAAGGTGGTGATGAACACATGGGAGTATGATATTGTTGCTATCACAGAGACATGGTTGAGGGAGGGCAGCTCAATATTCCGGGGTATAGAATCTTCAGGCGAGACAGAGGGGGGGTATAAAAGAGGAGGGGGTGTCGCAATATTAATCAAGGAATCAATTACTGCAGTAAGGAGGGATGATATCTTAGCAGGTTCCTCTAATGAGGCCATATGGGTAGAACTTAAAAACATAAAGGGGGCAAGCACTTTGCTGGGTGTGTACTATAGGCCCCCAAACAGTCAGGGGGAGATACAGGAACAGATATGTAGGCAAATTTCAGAGAAGTGTAGAAATAATAGTGTAATAATAGTAGGGGATTTCAACTTCCCCAATATTAACTGGGATAGTCAGAGTGTGAAAGGCTTAAAGGGTGCGGAATTCTTCAAGTGCATCCAGGAGAGCTTTTTGAGCCAGCATGTAGAAAGTCCTACAAGAGAGGGGGCGGTACTGGATCTAATTCTAGGGAATGTAGCCGGGGGCAAGTGTTAGAAGTGTCAGTAGGAGAGCATTTTGGTGACAGTGACCATAATTTGCTGAGATTTAAGGTAGTCATGGAAAAGGACAAAGATGCACCGGAAATAAAGGTTCTAAATTGGGGGAAGGCCGATTTTAATACGATAAGGCAGGATCTGGCCAAAGTGGACTGGGATCAGCTACTTGTAGGAAAATCCACATTCGAGCAGTGGGAGTCATTCAGAAAGGAAATAGAGAGAGTACCGCACCAACATGTTCCTGTAAAGATCAAGGGTGGGACCAACAAGTCCGGTGAACCATGGATGTCAAGGGATATACAAGAATGGATTAGGAAAAAAAGGGAGGCTTTTGGCAGATACAAAGGACTAAAAACAGTGGAAGCTCTAGAGGAGTATAGAAAGTACAGGGGGTACTTAAAAAAGAAATTAGCAGAGCGAAGAGGGGGCATCAAAAAATACTGGCGGGCAAAATAAAGTAAAATCCCAAGGTGTTTTATAAGTATATTAAGGGCAAGAGGATAACCAGGGAAAGAGCAGGGCCCGTTAGGGACAAAAGTGGCAATCTGTGTGTAGAGCCGGAAGATGTAGGTGAGGTTTTAAATGAATATTTTGCATCTGTGTTCACTATGGAGAAGGACGATGTAGGCATAGAAATCAGGCAGGGGGATTGTGATATTCTTGAATAAGTTAGCATTGAGAGGGAGGAGATACTCGCAGTTTTAGCGGACTTAAAAGTGGATAAATCCCCAGGCCCAGATGAGATGTATCCCAGGCTGCTGTGTGAGACGAGGGAGGAGATTGCAGGGGCTCTGACACAAATTTTCAGAACCTCTCTGGCCACAGGGTAGGTGCCAGAGGACTGGAGGACAGCTAACGTAGTACCATTATTCAAGAAGGGTAGTAGGGATAAACCAGGGAATTACAGGCCAGTGAGCCTAACATCAGTGGTAGGGAAATTATTGGAAAAAATTCTGAGGGACAGAATTAGTCTCCACTTGGAAAGGCAAGGATTAATCAAGGATAGTCAGCATGGCTTTGTCAAGGGGAGATCATGTCTGACCAATTTGATTGAATTTTTTGAGGGGATGACTAGGTGTGTGGATGAGGGTAGTGCAGTTGATGTAGTCTACATGAACTTCAGTAAGGCTTTTGACAAAGTCCCGCATGGGAGACCGGTCAAGAAGGTAAGAGTCCATGGGATCCAGGGCAATTTGGCACATTGGATCCAAAATTGGCTTAGTGGCAGGAGGCAGAGGGTGATGGTCGAAGGTTGTTTTTGTGACTGGAAGCCTGTGTCCAGTGGTGTACCGCAGGGATTGGTGCTGGGTCCCTTGTTGTTTGTAGTGTACATTAATGATTTAGATATGAATGTAGGAGGTATGATCAGTAAGTTCGCAGATGACATGAAAATTGGTGGAGTGGTAAATAGCGAGGAGGGAAGCCTCAGGCTACAGGACGATATAGACGGGTTGGTTAGATGGGCAGAACTGTGGCAAATGGAATTTAACCCTGAAAAGTGTGAGATGATGCATTTTGGGAGGACTAACAAGGCAAGGGAATACACAATGAATGGTAGGACCCTAGGAAGAAGGACAGAGGATCAGAGGGACCTTGGTGTGCATGTACATAGATCCCTGAAGGTAGCAGGGCAGGTAGATAAGGTGGTTAAAAAGGCATATGGGATACTTGCCTTCATTAGCCGAGGCATAGAATATAAGAGCAGGGAGGTTATGATGGAGCTGTACAAAACGCTAGTTAGGCCACTGCTGGAATACTGTGTGCAGTTCTGGTCGCCACTGTAGGAAGGATGTGATTGCATTGGAGAGGGTGCAGAGGAGATTCACCAGGATGTTACCTGGGCTGGAGCGCTTCAGCTATGAGGAGAGACTGGACAGGCTGGGGTTGTTTTCCTTGGAGCAGAGAAGGCTGAGGGGGGACCTGATTGAGGTGTACAAAATTATGAGGGGCATAGATAGGATAGACGGAAAGGAACTTTTCCCCTTTAGTAGAGGGGTCAATAACCAAGGGGCATAGTTTCAAGGTAAGGGGCAGGAGGTTTAGAGGGGATTTGAGGAAAAACTTTTTCACCCAGAGGGTGGTTGGAATCTGGAACTCACTGCCTGAAAGGGTGGTAGAGGCAGGAACCCTCACAACATTCAAGAAGCATTTAGATGAGCACTTGAAACGCCATAGCATACAAGGCTACGGACCAAGTGCTGGAAAATGGGATTAGAATAGACAGGGCTTGATGGCCGGTGCAGACACGATGGGCCGAATGGCCTCTTTCTGTGCTGTATAACTCTATTACTTTGAGTACTGCTGTCATATTATAAAAAGGATATAGAGGCACTGGAGAGGGCGCAAAAATGATTTACAAGGATGATACCAGAAATGCGAGGGTATACCTATCAGGAAAGGATGAACAGGCTGGGTCTCTTTTCTCTTGAAAAGCGAAGGCTGAGGGGTGACCTAATAGAGGTCTTTAAAATTATGGAAGGTTTTAATAGAGTAGACACAGAGAGAGTGTTTCCACTTGTGGGAAAGAGCAAAACTTAAGGCCATCAATATAATAAAGTCACCAAGAAATCAAATAGGGAATTCAGAAGAAACGTCTTTACCCAAAGAGTGGTGAGAATGTGGAACTCACTACCACAGGGAGTGGTTGAAACAAATAGTATAGATGCATTTGGGGGAGGCTAGAAAAATGTAATACCTCACATTTATCTGTGTGGAACTTCATTTGCCAATTATATGCCCATTCTGCAAGTTTATTAATGACCTCCTATAACTTGTTGCAGTCCTCCTCAGTATTGACTGCCCCCCCCCCCAATTTGGTGTCATCCGCAAATTTAGAAATTGTGATTTTGATTCCTAAGTCTAAATTGTTAATGTAAATTGTGAACAGCAATGGTCCCAGCACTGATCCTTGTGGAACACCACTACCCACCTTCTGCCACTGTGACTAGCTACCCTTTACTCCTACTTCTACTCTCTGTTTTCTGTCCTGAAGCCAGCCAGCAATCCATTTGCTACTTGTCCCCTGACTCCGCATTCTCTGACCTTGTTCATCAGTCTATTATGGGGTACCTTATCAAAGGCCTTTTGAAAATCCAGATAAATTACATCTACTGCATTGCCATTGTCTACTCTCTCTGTTACCTCTTCAAAAAATTCAACAAGGTTGGTTAAGCAAGACTTTCCCTTTTGAAATCCATGTTGATTATTCATTATTATATTTTTGGTTTCTAGATGTTCTTCTATTTTCTCCTTTAGTAGGGATTCCATTATTTTTCCTACCACCGATGTTAAGCTGATTGGTCTATAATTCCCTGGACATGTTCTATCCCTCTTCTTAAATATCAGTATTACGTTAGCTATCCGCCAGTTCTCTGGTACTATACCTTTTTCTAATTAATTATTAAATATGTGTAGTAATGCCTCTGCTATCTCTTCCCTAGATTCTTTTAAAATGCGTGGATGCAATCTATCCGGACATGGGGTTTTATCCTCTGAGTTTGATTAATTTATTTAATATATCCCCTTTTTTTTATTTTAAATGCACTTATCTCATTACTCATCTCATCATCCAATTTCATGTCCACCTCATGTTCTATCTCCCTGGTAAATACTGAAGCAAAATAATTATTTAATATTTCTGCCACCTCTCTATCATTACTTGTGGTATTATTCTGACTATCCCTTAATGGCCCTATTCCCATCCCAACCTTCCTTTTTTTATTGATATGCCGACAAAATATTCTACTATTTTGTTTTACAGTATGTTCCTTGATAATTTAATTTTATAGTTCCTCTTTGTCTCTCTCATTGTTTTTTTGACTTCTCTCCCAATCTTTTCATATTCTCTCTTATCATGCACTCCCCTGCTGTCTGTATACTTAATGTATGCCTCTTTCCTTACCCTCAATTGTTCCCTTTATTCATCCATGGAGTCTCATTATTGTTTAGTTTGTTCTTTCCTTTTAGCGGAATATATTTTT
Source organism: Somniosus microcephalus (assembly GCF_052327205.1). Taxonomy (NCBI): domain Eukaryota; kingdom Metazoa; phylum Chordata; class Chondrichthyes; order Squaliformes; family Somniosidae; genus Somniosus; species Somniosus microcephalus. Next base: position 83,107,010 of record NC_141000.1, read on the forward strand.
CCTGCACTCTGTTGAACACCGTTTTAAATGTTTCCCATTGCTGTTCTACATTGTTGTTTGCCAATATTGTTGCCTATTTTTGTTTCCCCAAGTTCTATTCTCAGACCCTCAAAATTAGCTTTTCTCCAATCTATTAACCTGGTTTTCGTCATACTTATGTCCTTCTCAATTATCATCTTAAAGCATATTAGATTATGGTCACTATTGCCTATATGTTCCCTTTCCTTTACTTCTCTTATCTGCTCTGGTTCATTCCCCATTACTAGATCCAATATCAAATCCTCCCTTGGGCTTTTTACATATTGGGTTAGAAAGGAGTCCTGTACATATTGTAGGAACTCCATTCCCTTATCCCCTTTAGCTACCTGTTCTGTCCAATTAATACCATAATTAATATCCAATTAGTATAGATGTATTTAAGGATATGAGGGAGAAAGGAATAGAGGGTTATGCTGATAGAGTTAGATGAGGAGAGATGGGAGGAGGCTTGAGTGGAGCATAAACGCCAGCATGGACTGGTTGGGCCGAATGGCCTGTTTCTGTGCTGTATATCCTATGTAATTCTATGTAAAAAATAAAGCCTTGGTGAGTTGCTGCAGTGCATCTTGTAGATGGTACACACTGCAGCCACGGATGGAGGGAGTGAATGCTTAAGGTGGTGGATGGGATGCCAAACAAACGGACTGCTTTGTCCTGAATTGGGTTGAGCTTCTTGAGTGTTGTTGGAGCTATGCTCATCCAGGCAAGTGAAGAGTATTCCATCACACTCCTGACTTGTGCTTTGTAGATGGTAGAAAGGCTTTGGGGAGTCAAGAGGTGAGTCACTCGCTGCAGAATACCCAGCCTCTGAACTGCTCTTGTTGCCACAGTGACTGGTCCAGTGGAGTACTCAGAGGCCTTCCAGTAGCAGCCAATGCCTTGTCCATCAGCACTCCCTGCACACTTTAACAACTTTATAAATGCCTTCCAGCAACCCAGTATTCATACAAACTGTGCAAGGGCCAGTACAAGAGAAATAATCAACTTACCTGCAAGTTAGATGTTTCCCTTTAAATAGGGCTGGTGGAACGTGCATTCATCTGTGCGTGTTTAGGAAAGGGCGTTGATTGGAGCAGCAACGTCCAAAATGGCAGATCGTGCGTCAAATCAGCGTTACACGCTGACGGACGTCAGAATCTGCCTACTCTGTATATTGCCAATGCACGCACGTCCCACCTACGCTATCACCCTCATCAAGATGGCGAACAGCCTGGGCAATGCCAGAAGTGGGTGGAAGTGAGGCAGATGCCATTTTTTTTTCAAAACCAGCCTTAAATACTGTTGCTAAGGTGCTAAATTACGCGGCCAATGAGTTCTAACCTCTTTCTCTCTTGTTTTCCCCACTCCCAATTGTTGGGATAAAACTGTTTAAATAGAAATTGAATGATCTGGATTTTGCTGCTGTTTCAGGTACTACAAGGTTTTGACCCTGCTAAGGTTGAACAGGAAATGATGAAAAAGTTGCCGGTAACGGATTTTCTTAATTTTACTCATCCTTTACCTGAGGTTGATGATAAACGTTTGGCCAGCATCCAAGAGCTTATGTACCATTGCACCAATGGTAAGATATTGCAGTCCAACTCTCTCATTACAACATTGTTGTCAGATGCTTACTGTACCTTGCATTTTGTTGAGATTGTGTATGTATATAGAGTGTGTATGTAAATAATGAAAACTGCAATCCAGCCTTTCTACAACACAGGCCTGAAATCACGTTGTAGAATGCTAGAATATGAGGTAATTAACCTGAAATTCTTCTCTACAACTTTAGAAAATGCATTAATCATGTTAAATGGATTAAGGCTTCAGCTAAAATAATAGTGAAGAAGCTCACATGAATGCGTTATGCTTTCGTGCACTAAAATCCCACCGCATAATTTTTTTTTTCATTTATGGGATGTGGGCGGCGCTGACAAGGCCAGCATTTATTGCCCATCACTAATTGCCCTTGAGAAGGTGGTGGTGAGCTGCCTTCTTGAACCGCTGCAGTCCGTGTGGTGAAGGTACTCCCAGGTGCTTCTAGGTAGGGAGTTCCAGGATTTTGACCCAGTGACGATGAAGGATCAGCGATATACTTCTAAGTCAGGATGGTGTGTGACTTGGAGGGGAACTTGGAGGTGGTGGTGTTCCCATGCACCTACTGCCCTTGTCCTTCTAGGTGGTAGAGGTCACGGGTTTGGGAGGTGCTGCCGAAGAAGCCTTGGTGAGTTGCTGAAGTGCATCTTGTAGATGGTACACACTGCAGCCACGGTACGCCGGTGGCGGAGGCAGTGAATGTTTAAGGTGGTGGATGGGGTGCCAATCAAGCGGGCTGCTTTGTCCTGGATGGTGTCGAGCTTCTTGAGTGTTGTTGGAGCTGCACTCATCCAGGCAAGTGGAGAGTATTCCATCACACTCCTGACTTGTGCCTTGTAGATGGTGGAAAGGCTTTGGGGAGTCAGGAGGTGAGACACTTGCCACAGAATACCCAGCCTCTGACCTGGTCTTGTTGCCACAGTATTTATGTGGCTGGTCCAGTTAAGTTTCTGGTCAATGGTGACCCCCCAAGATGTTGATGGTGGGGGATTCAATGATGGTAATGCCGTTGAATGTCATGGGGAGGTGGCTAAACTCTTGCTTGTTGAAGATAGTCATTGCCTGGCACTTGTGTGGCGCGAATGTTACCTGCCACTTATCAGCCCAAGCCTGAATGTCGTCCAGGTCTTGTTGCATGCGGGCATGGACTGCTTCATTATCTGTGGAGTTGTGATTGGCGCTGAACAGTGTGCAGTCATCAGCGAACATCCCCATTTCTGACCTTATGATGGCGGGAAGGTCATTGATGAAGCAGCTGAAGATGGTTCGGCCTAGGACACTGCCCTAAGGAACTCCTGCAGCGATGTCCTGGGGCTGTGATGATTGGCCTTCAACTACCACAACCATCTTCCTTTGTGCTAGGTATGATTCCAGCCAGTGGAGTGTTTTCCCCCTGATTCCTATTGACTTCAGTTTTACTAGGGCTCCTTGATGCCACACTCAGTCAAATGCTGCCTTTGAGTGCCACAGTTCTCAGCAACTGATTACAGGCCATGTTGCCCTGAGGTACAGTATGAATTTAATGTTCTTTGAAGATAATTCACTATAGATTACATATGTGGGCAACAAATTAGAGATATTGGAGGGAATTCTCCTCCAGAATCCTGCCCAAAATTGGTAGGGATTGTGGGACAATTCGGGCATTTCCCTCCCATGCCAGGTCTGCCATTAGCTGCTCCTTCCCTGCCCACCGCATGCAAATGGTGGCAGGGCAGAACCTGTGTTGCTGGTGGATTTCCCTCAGTCACCACCGCTTCCCAGAGCTGCTGTGTAGAAAGTGGCAGTAGGCCCGGGAAAGTGGTGGTAAAGACCCCAAGTTCCCCCAAAGGAGGGAGAAGCCCTTGCAGCAGTCTCCTCTTCCTCCATTTGACCCCAAACATTGACTTGTTGAAGGCCTTGGCCTTGATGAAGCTTTCGATGGGAGCCTTCATTCCGATCTTTGAGGTGCTTCTGCCCCTTTAAGGTCCCTTGCTGCCTCTTCTCATCTGAGTTTCCTCAGTTGTATTGGTGGTCTCCGTCTTGATGGTGGGAGTCCCTACTGGGAACCTCCAGTACATGTCCAATGACCACCAACCAGAAAAATGGGTCGGAGTTGGGGCAACTATGGAGGGCTATGCCAGCAGAGAGTGCTGTGAGTTTGGGTAAGTGTGAGAGTTCTTTAATTGTTATTTCTCTTTAAATCATTCTTGATAAGATTACTTAAGCAGTTTAAGTAAAGGGGAAAAGTTAAGTATTTGGGATTCTGTTGGTTTAAGAAGAGTAAAACAAGGTTACACTGCAGTAGGAGTAAATTGGCACAGCAGGCAGTGAAAACCAGTTTTCTAACCAATCAGCAGGGGTGACTCATTTGGCTGTAAACAAACAAACAGTATAAAAAGACCATTGCTAGTGCGAGCAAGCACGGAGTGCGAGGTCAGCAGAGAGTGCTGTGAGTTAGGGTAAGTAGGGTGTTAGGTGCTCTTTTCAAACTTTAACTCTGTGGGTTGCAGTTAATAAGGCCTTTCTGGTGCAGAGTGACTGTTGGTGAACCATTTAACTGGTGTAATTAGAGGGATTGATTTAATTTAAATCCAATAAATTAAAGGGGATACTAGCATCTATAATCGGGCAGAGGGTGTCCATAACTAACAATAAAAAATTTAATTAATTACATAGAATGGAGCAGGTGATGTGTTACTGTTGCGAGATGTGGGAGCCGGTGAACCCCATTGAGGCTCACGGTGATTACATCTGTGACAAGTGTCTGCTGCTACAGGAACTCCAGCTCTGTGTTGATGAGCTGGAGTCTGAGCTTCAGACACTGCGACACATCAGGGAGGGGGAGAAGTTCCTGGACTCTGTGTTTCAGGAGCTGGTCACATATATGAAGTTAATTCATTCAGATGTAGCCCATGGTCAGGGACAGGACGGTGTGACTATGAGTGAGGCAGGTACGGGGATCCAGGAGGTAGTGTTGGAGGAGCTGCAGCCCTTGCTCTTGTCCAACAGGTTCGAGGTTCTTACTCCCTGTGGGGACAGGAGCAGGGACTGCAGGGAGGATGAGCAACCTGGCCACAGCAACGTGGAACAGGGGGCCATTCAAGAGGGGGGAGTAAATAGAAATGTTGTAGTGGTAGGGGATAGTATTATTAGGGGGATAGATAGAGTTCTCTGCAGCCGAGAGCGAGAGTCCCGTAGGCTGTGTTGCCTACCAGGTGCCAGGGTTAAGGACATCTCCTCTGGGCTGGAAAGAAACTTGCAGTGGGAGGGGGTGGATCCAGTTGTCGTGGTCCATGTTGGTACAAACAACATAGATAGGACTAGGAAGCTGGTTCTGTTAAAGGAGTATGAGCAGCTAGGGGTCAAATTAAAAAACAGAACCTCAAGGGTAATAATCACTGGATTATTACCTGAGCCACGAGCGAATTTGGCTAGGACAAATAAAATTAGAGAGTTAAATGCGTGGCTCAAAGACTGGTGTGGGAGAAATGGGTTTTGCTTCCTGGGACACTGGCACCAGTACTGGGGCAGGAGGGAGCTGTTCCGTTGGGACGGGCTTCACTTGGCCAGTGCTGGGGCTAGAGTCCTGTCGGATCATATAACTAGGGCTGTAGAGAGGGCTTTAAACTAACTAGTGCGGGGGAGGTTCCTAGAGAGCAAATAATAAAAATGACAACAGAGAAGGTCATAGACTTAGGTAGCAGTGGGGAAATTAAAAACCAGAGCATGTCAGGAAGGGGCAGAAGGTATGGAGTAAAAGGTAAAGTAATAAAAAGGGCAAAAGCAGGAACTAAGTGTCACAAAACATATTTGAAAGTTCTCTATCTGAATGCACGTAGCATTCGTAACAAAATAGACGAGTTAATGGCACAAATAATTACATATGGGTATGATCTTGTGGCCATTACAGAAACATGGCTGCAGGGTGACAATGCCTGGGAATTAAACATACCAGGTTATTTAACGATCAGGAAGGACAGGCAGGTAGGAAGGGGAGGTGGGGTGGCTATGTTAATAAAGGAAGGAATCACTGTAATACAGAGAAATGATATTGGGTCAAAAGATCAGGATAATGAAACAGTTTGGGTGGAGATAAGGAATAATAAGGGGAAAAAAACACTAGTGGGCGTAGTCTATAGGCCTCCGAACAGTTGCAACTCTGTTGGACGGAGTATCAATCAGGAAATAGTTGAGGCTTGTAATAAGGGAACATCTATAATTATGGGGGATTTTAACTATCATATTAATTGGACAAATCAAATTGGGCAGGGCTGCCTTGAGGATGAGTTCATTGAGTGTATTAGGGATGGGTTTCTTGAGCAGTATGTAACTGAACCGACCAGGGGGCAAGCAACCTTAGATCTGGTCCTGTGTAACGAGACAGGATTAATTAAAAATGTCGTACTAAAGGATCCCCTTGGAATGAGTGACCATAACATGGTTGAATTCCATATTCAATTAGAGGGTGAGAAGGTTGGATCTCAAACAAGCGTGTTAAGCTTGAATAAAGGAGACTATGAAGGTATGAGAGCGGAATTGAGTAGAATGGATTGGGAAAATAGATTAAAGGGTAAGACGATACATGATCAGTGGTGTACATTTAAGGAGTTATTTTACAACTTCCAAAAAATATATATTCCACTGAGAAGAAAAGGGTGTAAAAGAAAGGACAGCCATCCGTGGCTAAGTAAAGAAATTAAGGATAGTATTCGACTAAAAGCAAGGGCATACAAGGTAGCCAAATCTAGTGGGAGGATAGAGGATTGGGAAAACTTTAAAAGACAGCAAAAAATAACAAAAAGATTAATTAAGAAAGGGAAGATAGATTATGAAAGTAAATTAGCAAAAAATATAAAAACAGATAGTAAGAGTTTTTATAGTTATATAAAAAGAAAAAGGGTGGCTAAAGTAAATGTTGGTCCCTTAGAGGATGAGACCGGGAAATTAATGGTGGGAAATATGGAGATGGCAAAAACACTGAATGAATATTTTGTATCAGTCTTTACAGTAGAGGACACTAAGAATATCCCAACACTGGACAAACAGGGGGCTATGGGGGGGAGGAGCTAAACACGATCAAAATCACTAAGGAAGTGGTACTCGGTAAAATAATGGGACTCAAGGTGGATAAATCACCTGGACCGGATGGCTTACATCCTAGGATTTTGAGGGAAGTGGCGGTAGGGATTGTGGATGCATTGGTAATAATTTTCCAAAACTCCCTGGACTCGGCAAAGGTCCCGGCAGACTGGAAAACTGCTAATGTAACACCCTTATTTAAAAAGGGCAGTAGACAGAAGGCTGGAAACTATAGACCGTGTAAGAGCCATAAAAGCTTAAGAAAATACTTAAAAATATTGGTTAAATAGCATAATACAGTTAATTTACCTGATTGACTTATTGTATTAAGAAACCCCCTATTTTCTTGCTCCAGTAGTATAGTCCGAGACACCCCCTTCATTCTTGCCACAATGGTACAGTCCCTAAGCCACACATGGTATGCAGCCATTTTACAGTTTAAACTCCACGTGGCTGAAGGAGGCAGAAGTTGTGAGGTTTGGAGCAATACAGTTTTTGACCATGTTCGTTTATACATGTTTGCTTTGTAATTCTGTTCGTAAAGTGTTATAGTAAACAGTTTAAAAGACAAAGCTACGTTTGGGAACGTTTTATTTCGACACGCGTCTACTCGTTGTTAAAAGCCCCACAGCTCAGTGGCTGCCTGTTTGGAAACTAAGAAGCACCACTACATTAGTCAAAAACTTGCTCCCTAAGAAGGAAAGGACGGAATCGTCGGCGAACGTATACATGAATGGTCACGGAGCCAGACGACAATATAAGAAAGCGAAGGTACAGTGACTGTTACTTGCTTTGTTCATTCTATTGAGAAGCTAAATAAGAGCTGCGGGTAAAATGGCCGAGGCCTTACGGAGCCAGGAGCTTCCCCCAGCCAGAAGGATTGCTGGCCAAAAGAGGGAAATAAAGCTCCCCCAAAGGCAATGGAAGAGAAGTTACATAGAAGCATAGGTGCAAGGAAGGCTAAATTAGCTCAGATAACTGGAAAAATGAAGATAATTGATCGTCTCATGGAAGATAATGCTAATATTAAGAAAGCTGAAGACATAATGTATTACAATTTCTCCAAGCTGCATGAAGAATTTAATGTACTCAATGAAGATGTATTAGCACTTCTGTCTGAAGAAGAGGGAAACGCTGATCAGCACAACTGGTTTGATCTTAAATCAACCAGCATTAAGGACTATATCAAGGCCACAGAACAGTGGATGTTAAAGATTCGTCAAGATGCTGATACAGCAGAGAAAGATAAAGTTGACGATGAAGTCGGACCAGACGATAGCATTTCAGAGACTTCCGCCAGACCGAGCAAAAATCGAAAAGAAGGTAGCTCTGTTTCTGGACGCAGGTCAGTCGCTTCTACCACAAGCTCGTCGCGACGCATGAGAGAGGAGGTTGAACGGGCGGCGTTGATGGCGCGCGCAGCATCTTTAGCGGAGAAGCAAGCTCTTGAACGGGAAGAGGCCCAACTGCAGGTCCAAGAGGCCCAACTGCAGGCCCAAGTGCAGGCCCAACTGCAGGCCCAACAGGCCCAGGTGCAGGCAAAGAAAGAACAGCTGGAGATAAAAACAGCTATCGCTGTCTCAGACGCCAGGTTGAGTGCGTATGAAGATTATGAAGGCTCACGGGACGGCGGGAGCGAATACTGCCAGTCAATGTTGTCACATAGAGTTGGATCCAGGGCACCTTCAAGAGTTACAAGAGAGTCCGAAGGCAATCCCCTGGCATTACAGCGTGGAAGAGTGGCCTCTCCACTAACAGGAGCACGTGATGCTACCCCAGACGTCAGACGGTCTAGACTAGACCCTGCTGATGACCACCAGAAGCCTGAAGACACAGGAAGAAGCCTATACCGAGTGATGCAACGTCGGAACGAAATTACAGAGATGCTTGTAAAACAACAGAATCTGTTTCGACTCCCTCAAAGAGACATACCAGTGTTCCAAGGCGACCCACTCAAGTATAAGCCCTTCATCAGATCCTTTGAACAAGCCATTGACTCCAAAACAGAGAGCAGCAGTGATAAGTTGTACTACCTGGGACAGTACACCAGTGGTAAACCACAAGACCTGGTCAGAAGCTGTGAACACATGAGACCGGACCGGGGATACATAGAAGCCAGGAAGTTGCTGCAGGAGCACTATGGTAACGAGCTGAAGATAGCCACTGCATATATTGAAAAGGCTACCAAGTGGCCACAGATCAGATCGGAGGACGGAGAGGCATTGAACGCATATGTTCTTTTCCTCATAGGATGTCGCAACACCATGGAGGATGTTGAATTCATGGAAGAGATGGACAATCCTACGACTATGAGAATCATCATCTCTAAGCTTCCTTACAGGATGAGAGAACAATGGAGAAGAACAGCCTTTGAGATAATGGAGAGACGGAAAAGTAGAGCCAGGTTTGCAGACTTAGTGAATTTCATAGACAAACAGGCTAAAATTGCTAGGGACCCATTGTTTGGAAACATCCAGGACGCCAGCCCGACCACCGATGGAAGAGTGAAAGCCAAGCCTGTTGAATCAAAGACTCTCAGGACAGGTGGTTCCAGGGGAAGCAGCTTTGCAACTATCGTCACTCAGGCCGAGGAAGAAAGGCCCCAGAACTCATCTCCCAAAAAGAGCAGCACAGTGACGCCTGCTAATGCCTTTCAGAAGCCATGCTTATTCTGCCAGAAGAATCATACATTGGATTTCTGCAGCGACATCAAAGCACAGCCACATAAGGACAGAATCGAATTCCTGAAGTACAACAGCCTATGTTTTGGATGTCTCTCTCAGGGGCACCTGAGTAGAAACTGTAAGCAAAGAACAACATGCAGAGAGTGCACTCGGAAACATCCCAGTCTGCTGCATATCCATAAAGAAGAACAAGTCTCTAAGAAGAGTGAAGAAAACAATACCGACGAGAAGGTTGTTTCAAGTGCTCTGGTGTCGCTAGAACCAGAGACTTGTGGACTCACTGGGGCCGGTGACAGTGATTGTATTCTTGCCACCGTACCAGTAAAGATCAAGTCTAAGAGGAGCGAGAAGCTTGTGGAGACTTACGCCTTCATGGATCCAGGTAGTTCAGCAACGTTCTGCACAGAATCACTCATGCGACAGCTGAACGTTAGAGGCAGAAGAACAGAAATCCTATTACGCACCATGGGTCATGAGAAGTCAATGCAAAGTTATATCCTGTCAGACTTAGAAGTGTGTGGACTTGAAGAGAAGGACTTCATAGACCTGCCTAATGTTTTCACACAGAGGGAGATTCCTGTTAGAATAGGGAACTTAGCCCTGCAGAAGGATGTGGATAGATGGCCTTACCTAGAAAAGGTGCGTCTCCCATACATTGAAGCAGAAATTGGCCTATTAATTGGAACCAATGCCTACAAAACTATGGAGCCATGGCAGGTGATAAACAGCAAGGATGACGGACCCTATGCCGTCAGGACAGCCCTTGGATGGGTAATCAATGGACCGGTAAGGAGAGATGATGGCAACAAGTCGAACAAGGAGGAACGACAAAATGTCACAGTTAATCGCACCTCTATCGCAAGCATTGAAGAGCTGTTGATACAGCAGTTCAACGCAGACTTTTCAGAACGCAGCTGTGAGGAAAAGACAGAGATGTCACAAGAAGACCATCAGTTCATGGATTTGATGACAAGGTCTACACAGTTCATTGATGGCCACTATCACATTGGTTTGCCACTGAGAAGACAGACCGCGAAGATGCCGAACAATCGCTGCATAGCAGAGCAACGCGCCATCAGTCTAAAGAGAAAGCTGAACAAGAACCCCGACTTTCACGAAGACTACAAAGGCTTCATGAGAAACATCATAGCGAAAGGCTATGCTGTAAAAGTGCCCGAGGAACAGTTGAACAGAGACGATGGAAGGGTCTGGTACATTCCTCATCACGGTGTGTATCACCCAAAGAAGAAAAAGATCCGTGTAGTGTTTGACTGCGCCGCCTCATTCAGAGGAACTTCACTGAATGACCAGCTGCTTCAAGGTCCTGATCTTACTAATACCCTCATTGGCGTCTTGACTAGGTTTAGACAAGAGCTCGTTGCCATGATGGCAGACATAGAATCAATGTTCTACCAAGTCAGAATCCCTGATGAAGATGCTGATCTTCTGCGTTTCCTTTGGTGGCCAGATGGCGACGTTAGTCAAGCGATGGTGGAATGTAGAATGGCCGTACACTTGTTCGGAGCCACATCATCTCCCAGCTGTGCAAGCTACGCTCTCAGAAAAACTGCAGAAGATGGCAAAGGCAAAGCACCATCAGAGGCTGTGGAGACAATCTTCAGAAACTTTTATGTCGATGACTGTCTGAAGTCCGCGTCAACAGAAGACGATGCCATCGCACTGTCAAGAGACCTTAGAACTCTGTGTTCGAATGGAGGATTCCATCTGACTAAGTGGATAAGCAACAGCAGAGCAGTTCTAGCTTCTATCCCAGAAAAGGAAAGAGCCACTGAAGTCAAAGATCTGGACCTGAGCCACGATGTCCTTCCTATCGAGAGAGCTCTTGGTGTACAATGGTGCATTGAGTCAGACACGTTCAACTTCAGGATAATGGTGAACGAAAGACCATCCACAAGACGAGGGATTCTCTCCGTGGTCAGTTCCATCTACGACCCTCTTGGATTCCTGGCACCACTCATTCTGCCGGTGAAGCTGATGCTACGAGAGCTGTGTAGAGACAAGAGAGGATGGGATGAAGATATCCCAGAAGGTCAAGCTCAGAGATGGCACAGATGGTTGACAGATTTGCAACAACTTTCTAGCTTCAACGTCAGTAGATGCATCAAGCCCGTGAGTTTTGGAGTTACAAAGACGGCTCAACTACATCATTTCTCGGACGCCAGTGAGGACGGCTATGGCACGGCTACTTACCTCTTGCTGACAAATCAACAGGGCCAGAAACATTGTGCCTTCCTCATGGGGAAATCCAGGGTGGCTCCGCTGAAGCAGGTCACCATCCCGAGACTGGAGTTGACGGCAGCGGTTGTTGCAGTTAAAGTTGACCAGGCGATGTGGAAAGAGTTACAGCTCCCACTAGAAGAATCTGTCTTCTGGACGGATAGCACGACGGTGCTGAAGTATATAGAGAATGAGAAGATACGCTTCAAGACCTTCGTAGCAAACAGAATCTCATCCATTAGAGAAGCTACACAACCATCTCAATGGAGGTATGTAAACACCTCATTAAACCCAGCAGATCAAGCCTCACGGGGATTGAAGGCTGAAAACTTCATGAGGAGTGAAACTTGGATACAAGGCCCAAGTTATCTGCTGGAAACAGAGAGATCATGGCCAGAAAGACCAGATATGCCAAGTCAGATTGCTGAAGACGACGTCGAAGTCAAGAGATCAGTCACAGTAAATCTCATAACTACAAAAGAGAACTTTGACACAGTGAACAAGTTTGTTAACCATTTCTCAGGATGGCACCAGTTGAGGAAAGCAGTTGCATGGTTTCTAAGGTTGAAAGAGTTGCTGCTACACCTGAGCGGTAAGAGAAAAGAGTACCGAGCCACTATCAGTCAGTCTGAAAGTAACCCCGATAAGCAGAGAATGCTTCTACAGCAGTATATGCATCAGCACAAGACCACATTGGGTAAGAATTCATTGACCGTGGAGGATTTGGCCAAGGCTGAGATGGAGATAGTTTGCTTCAGTCAAAGACAAAGATACCCAGAAGAAATCGAAGCTTTACAGCGAAATACTCCAATCAAGAAAGGTAGTCATATCTACAAGCTGGACCCTACACTGCAAGATGGAGTACTGAGGGTGGGAGGGAGACTAAACAAATCTGCTATGCCAGAGGAGGCCAAGCATCCTGCTATCCTTTCTAAGGACCTCCGGGTTGCTACTCTCATTCTTCAGCATATACACCAGAGTATTGGACACAGTGGGAGGAATCACGTGCTTGCGAAGCTAAGACAAAGATACTGGATTCCAGGGGCTAATTCTGTAATAAGAAAAATACTCTCTGAATGCATTGTTTGCAGACGGTTACACGCTAGAGCTGGGGAGCAGAAAATGGCAGACCTGCCTGAAGACCGTTTGTTACCAGACAAGCCCCCATTTACAAACGTAGGGGTGGACTATTTCGGGCCTTTCGAGGTAAAGCGAGGACGGAGCCTTGTCAAGAGATATGGTGTGCTTTTCACTTGTTTGACCATCAGAGCAGTTCATATTGAGGTGGCACACACGCTTGACACTGATTCCTGTATTAACGCCTTGCGGCGCTTTGTCTGTAGAAGAGGTCAGGTGTCCATTATGCGTTCTGATAATGGCACTAATTTCGTCGGAGCGGAGAGAGAACTACGGGAAGCTATTGAAGGTTGGAATCGGCTTAAAATACAGAAAGCCATGATGCAAACAGGAATTAAGTGGATCTTCAATCCTCCGGCTGCATCCCACCATGGAGGTGTCTGGGAAAGACAGATACGCACCGTAAGAAAACTACTCAGTTCTGTACTGAAGCAGCAAGCGCTCGACGACGAGGGACTCCAAACCGTTCTGTGCGAGGTCGAAGCCATCATTAATGACCGACCGATAACTAAGACATCAGATGATCCCAATGACCTCGAAGCCCTGACTCCGAACCACCTGTTGTTGTTGAAAACACAGCCAGCCATGCCCCCGGGAGTCTTCAAAAAGGAAGATCTGTATGCCCGTCGGAAGTGGAGGCAAGTTCAGTATATGTCAGACCTTTTCTGGACCAGATGGACAAGAGAATACTTACCTCTGCTACAGGAGCGTCAAAAATGGTCCAAAATAAAGAGGAACTTCATTGTCGGAGACATTGTCTTAATCGTGGATGATTCAGCCCCTAGAAATTCTTGGTTGATGGGAAAAATAATTAAGACCATGCCAGACTCCAGAGGCGTCGTTCGTCGCGTTTGTTTGCAAACCAAGACCAGTACCCTGGAAAGACCGATCACAAAGCTCTGCCTGCTACAAGAAGCAGCGTGAAAAGTTCCTGAACGAAAAAAGTGGACACTTATATTGTAAATATGTTGAACTCATTAGTTTATGACTCTTAATGTTTGAGTAATTGATACGCTTCATGTGCCTAGTCAATTAGGGGCCGGAATGTAAGAGCCATAAAAGCTTAAGAAAATACTTTAAAATATTGGTTAAATAGCATAATAGTTAATTTACCTGATTGACTTATTGTATTAAGAAACCCCCTATTTTCTTGCTCCAGTAGTATAGTCCGAGACACCCCCTTCATTCTTGCCACAATGGTACAGTCCCTAAGCCACACATGGTATGCAGCCATTTTACAGTTTAAACTCCACGTGGCTGAAGGAGGCAGAAGTTGTGAGGTTTGGAGCAATACAGTTTTTGACCGTGTTCGTTTATACGTGTTTGCTTTGTAATTCTGTTCGTAAAGTGTTATAGTAAACAGTTTAAAAGACAAAGCTACGTTTGGGAACGTTTTATTTCGACACGCGTCTACTTGTTGTTAAAAGCCCCACAGCTCAGTGGCTGCCTGTTTGGAAACTAAGAAGCGCCACTACAGACCGGTTAGCCTAACATCTGTGGTAGGTAAAATTTTGGAGTCCATTATTAAGGAGACAGTAATAGGACATTTGGATAATCATAATTTAATAGGACAAAGTCAGCATGGTTTTATGAAGGGGAAGTCATGTTTGACAAATTTGCTGGAGTTCTTTGAGGAAGTAACATATAGGGTGGATAAAGGGGAACCAATGGACGTAGTGTATTTAGACTTCCAAAAGGCATTTGACAAGGTGCCACACAAAAGATTATTGCTTAAGATAAAAAATCACGGGATTGGGGGTAATATTCTGGCATGGATAGAGGATTGGCTATCTAACAGAAGGCAGAGAGTTGGGATAAATGGTTCATTCTCAGACTGGCAATCAGTAACTAGTGGTGTTCCGCAGGGGTCAGTGCTGGGTCCCCAACTCTTTACAATCTATATTAACGATTTGGAGGAGGGGACCGAGTGTAACATATCAAAGTTTGCAGATGATACTAAGATGGGGGGGGGGGGGGAAAGTAGTGAGTGAGGAGGACATAAAAAACCTGCAAGGGGACATAGACAGGCTAAGTAAGTGGGCAGAGATTTGGCAGATGGAATACAATACTGGAAAGTGTGAGGTTATGCACTTTGGCAGGAAAAATCGTAGAGCAAGTTATTATCTTAATGGCAAGAAACTGGAAAGTACTGAAGTACAAAGGGATCTGGGGGTCCTGGTGCACGAAACTCAAAAGGTTAGTATGCAGGTGCAGCAAGTGATTAAGAAGGCCAATGGAATGTTGGCTTTCATTGCTAGGGGGAAAGAATATAAAAATAGGAAGGTATTGCTTCAGTTGTACAAGGTATTGGTGAGACCGCACCTGGAATACTGCATACAGTTTTGGTGTCCATACTTAAGAAAAGACATACTTGCTCTCGAGTCAGTACAAAGAAGGTTCACTCGGTTAATCCCGGGGATGAGGGGATGGACATATGAGGAGAGGTTGAGTAGATTGGGACTCTACTCATTGGAGTTCAGAAGAATGAGAGGCGATCTTATTGAAACATATAAGATTGTGAAGGGGTTGGATCGGGTGGATGCGGGGAGGATGTTCCCGATGATGGGTGAAACTAGAACTAGGGGGCATAGTCTTAGAATAAGGGGCTGCTCTTTCAAAACTGAGATGAGGAGGAACTACTTCACTCAGAGGGTGGTAGGTCCATGGAATATGCTGCCCCAAAAAGCTGTAGAAGCTACATCATTACATAAATTTAAAACAGAAATAGAGAGTTTCCTAGAAGTAAAGGGAATTAAGGGTTACGGGGAGCGGGCAGGAATTTGGACATGAGTCTAGGTTCGGATCGGTCATGGCCCTGTGGGTAGCGGAGCGGGCCCAGGGGCCGTGTAGCCTGATCCTGCTCCTATTTCGTGTGTCTAATTCTGTTAGATTCAGGAGATGGTTCTGTGATAGTAGATTGGCGGTTAGGATCAGATCAGCCATGATCTTATTGAATGGCGGAGCAGGCTCAAGGGGCCGATTGGCCTACTCCTCCTATTTCTTATGTTCTTATGTTCTTATGAAATCTTGCCCTGCTGAAGCCTCCCCCCGGCACCCTCCCCATGAGGAGAATTCCCCCACCATTGTCATGATAAAATTAGAGCAAAAGTTGTAAATGCTTGTACGTTCTACAAATTAATCTCCAATCAGAATACCAGACTTTGCCAAGACAGATTTATTTATTATGTATCTTCTTACATTCAGTCCTATCACTGGATAATTCCTACCCATTATAACTATAATTTGGAACAAAACCATTCTTAGTTATTGAAGTTCAGCAGATATTTTAGACACACAAAATCTTGGCCGGAAATTTCCTTGGAGCTATCTCCGTTCCGCTGCTGTTACTTTGCCAGAAGTGTGGTGAAAACCCTGTTTATCTGCATGAACAAGGTTTCCACTGCACTTCTGACAGTTACAGCAGCAGAGCTTGCCCTGGTGCTTGGTAGGACACTTGTTTTTCTGCTTTTAACACTATGGACGTGTTGGTCTCTTTTGGAAAATTATTTCATCTGTCCAACTACAGCTTTCCTCCCTCATTTCGCTGCAGTGAACATTGGGAAATAATTTTTAAAATATATTTTTGTGAAGGGTAAGTTTCATTTTAGGCATGTATACTAACTTAGCTCAGTTGATAGCACTCTTGCCTTGGAGTCAGAAGGTTGTGGGTTCTATCTCTGTGCCCAGATTTGAACTTGTGTGTCAATTTTATGAATGGCCAGAAAATTGTGGACAATGTGCCCATGATTTCCCAATTTGCACTCCTGGCGGGCAAGATTCCACACCAGAAGGCTGCTTTTGCAAAGTCCTATAATCTAAGCTGATACTTCATTCCTGTACCAAGGGAGGGTTACATGGTCAAAGGTGCCATTCTCGAAATGCGGCTGAGGTCCTATATACCTGTTCTGATGGTTCAAATGGACTTAAAAGATGTAATGGCATTGTTCAAAGACCAAGGAGTTCCTACGATATCCAAGCACACATTTCTTCATCAACATATATCACAACAAAATCAGGTTAGGTTAATTGGTTATTCATCCTCTTGCTGTTTATGGGGTGTTGCTACTCTAGGATGGCAGTGGTGTTTGCATATGTAACAGCAGTCATAGAGTCATAGAGTTTTACAGCACAGAAAGAGGCCCTTCGGCCCATCGTGTCTGCGCCGCCCATCCATCCCTGTCCAGTCTAATCCCATTTTCCAGCATTTGGTCCATAGCCTTGTATGCAATGGCATTTCAAGTGCTCATCCAAATGCTTCTTGAATGTTGTGAGGGTTCCTGCCTCTACCACCCTTTCAGGCATTGAGTTCCACATTCCAACCACCCTCTGGGTGAAGAAGTTCCTCCTCAAATCCCCTCTAAATCTCCTGCCCCTTACCCTGAATCTATGCCCCCTTGTTATTGACCCCCCTACTAAGGGGAAAAGTTCCTCTTTATCTACCTTATCTATGCCCCTCATCATTTTGTACACCTCAATCAGGTCCCCCCTCAGCCTTCTTTGTTCCAAGGAAAACAACCCCAGCCTGTCCAGCCTCTCTTCATAGCTGAGGCGCTCCATCCCAGGTAACATCCTGGTGAATCTTCTCTGCACCCTCTCCAAAGCAATCACATCCTTCCTATAGTGAGGCGACCAGAACTGCACACAGTACTCCAGCTGTGGCCTCACCAGCGTTTTGTACAGCTCCATCATAACCTCCCTGCTCTTATATTCTATGCCTCGGCTAATGAAGGCAAGTATCCCATATGCCTCTTTAACCACCTTATCTACCTGTTCCACTGCCTTCAGGGATCTATGTACATGTACACCAAGGTCCCTCTGACCCTCTGTACTTCCTAGGGTCCTACCACTCATTGTGTATTCCCTTGCCTTATTTGTCCGTCCAAAATGCATCACCTCGCACTTTTCAGGGTTAAATTCCATTTGCCACTTTTCCGCCCATCTGACCAACCCGTTTATATCGTCCTGTAGCCTGAGGCTTTCCTCCTCGCAATTTACCACCCCACCAATTTTCGTGTCATCTGCGAACTTACTGATCATACCTTTTACATTCTCATCCAAATCATTTATGTAGATCACAAACAACAAGGGACCCAGCACCGATCCCTGAGGTACCCCACTGGACATAGGCTTCCAGTCACAAAAGCAACCTTCGACCATCACCCTCTGCCTCCTGCCACTCAGCCAGTTTAGGATCCAACGCGCCAAGGCACCCTGGACCCCATGGGCTCTTACCTTCTTGACCAGTCTCCTATGCGGGACTTTGTCAAAAGCTTTACTGAAGTCCATGTAAGCCACATCCACAGCATTTCCCTCATCCACCCCCCTAGTCACCCCCTCGAAAAATTCAATCAGATTTGTCAGACATGATTTACCCTTGACAAAGCCATGCTGACTATCCCCGATTAATCCTTGCCTCTCCAAGTGGAGACTAATTTTGTCCCTCAGAATTTTTTCCAATAATTTCCCTACCACAGATGTTAGGCTCACTGGCCTGTAATTCCCTGGTTTATCCCTGCTACCCTTCTTGAATAATGGTACTACGTTAGCTGTTCTCCAGTCCTCTGGTACATCCCCTGTGGCCAGAGAGGTTCTGAAAATTTGTGTCAGAGCCCCTGCAATCTCCTCCTTTGCCTCCCACAGCAGCCTGGGATACATCTCGTCTGGGCCTGGGGATTTATCCACTTTTTGGCCTGCTAAAACCGCTAGCACCTCCTCCCTCTCGATGCTAATATGTTCAAGTATGTCACAGTCCCCTTGCCCGATTTCTATGTCTGCATCGTCTTTCTCCATAGTGAACACAGATGCAAAAAATTCATTTAAAACCAGTCATTGTACTTCAAAAAGTAATTCATTGTATGAATCACTGAAACATTTCAATGTGATAAAACGCAATAAAAATCAGGAACTTCCTTTTTATTGCACTTGCGATTTTTTGAGAATACTTGTGGGATTCATGATATTAAGTCTAAGTCATCTTATTCTTGTGGCTGACAAAGTTATTACTGTTGATCTTCTATATAGATGATCTAATTGACAGTTGCACTATGTATTATTTCACTTAGAAAAGGTGACAAGTTCTGAGGTGGAGAGAGCTTTCAAGCAGTTTGTGTTTGAGAGCATGGAGTTCACCAAAGTGGAAGAGAATGGAGAATTAGAAGAGCAGAAAGGCATGTTGGCTGAAAGACTGGAGTCGGCATACATACCATGGGATGACCCCGTCAGGTTTGCAAAGGAGATGAAACGGATTGTTAATGTCAAGAAGACACATAAACAAAACAATTGTGTTTGTGCAGGTAATCCAGTGATTGGGTTTAAAGTTAATTATATGAATCTCAGTTCTTCAGACTAATGCCTGCTGTGCTGAATACTGAAGACACGAGCTGAAATTATTGCAGAAGTACTTTCTGACTACTGGAGATTAATGTTTTATTTAGAATTAGCTTTATAGCATTTAAAATGCTTATACAACTAGATTTACAATTGTCATATCGTAGTATATGTGATAATGATTGGTTAACACATTCGTCTTAAATTTGTGTATTAAATAAGCAAATATTGCAAGAAGCAATTCATAGGATTTTGACTTCAGGATGTTGATAATTTTTTTAAATTGTAAAACTTATTCTTATTTTTTCAATGTAATGGGACCTAATTTTGATTGGTGATTAGTCTAATAAACTAACAATCAGTTAAGTATGACTGACAAAGCTGGGCAATCATCAAGAGATTGGCAGCTAACTAAAGCAATTACCAATTGCCAGTTTCAAAACTTAAAGAAAAGAAAATATGGTCAGTTTGCAAAGGATTTCCTCTCATTTTTAAAGCTTTTATTATTGAATTTGAATAGAAAATTATGTTTGATGTTTTCTTTGGGTTCACAATTTTCCAATGTGAGACATGACCAGGATGATTAGCTGAATGTGCGAGCTCCTGTCACAGCCTTGCCTGCCCAGAGTGCAGATTGGAAAATGATGGGAGAACCCCCCACAATTTCCCAAGCTGAAAATTACACGGCACAGTGCTGTGATTTCACTATAGACACTCCTGGTAGGCAAGGCCAGGAGCGTGTATTTGATAAATTAGCCCAGAAGATGTGGTAATGTTGATATACCACAAACCAATTCAGGAATTAACCAGTAGACCTGAGCAGTGGAAGGTACAGAGAGATTTAACTATTTTATATAGTGATGAGTGAATGTGTGAAATAGATTGCCCAGAGAGCAATGGAGGCAGAATATGTGGAAAATCTTAATGGATAATTGGATTAATATTTGATGGGAGAGGCTGATCGACAAGTCATAGTTTTTGGAATACATAGTCCTTTCTGGTCCTGTACTTTCCTATGTGCTTATGCACATTTATTAGCTCTGGTAAGGTAAGACTCTGTGGCTGTTGTAACAGAACAAAGTCTGCCTTTGCCTTCTGTTCTTTCAGTTCCTGGTCCTCTTCTGGGACCTCTACATGTTCCTACTCACTTGGGCTATCTTCCTGAGCTCTACTTTACATAGACTGCCGCTTGTATACTAACCTGCACTAAGTCCCTCCCTTCTATCACCCTGTCCTTTCCATCTTCCCTATCCCTCCATTGCCTCATTATCCCTCAGCGTATCAACTTTAAAGTCTGTGTTCATTTACAGTAGATAGACTTTATGACCGTAAAGTGACAGATCAATTTTAACAAAGCTGCAAATTAACAGACAAGCAGGAGGGAGTTTTACACCCCAAGAATGTGTCAGTTGGCAGTGGGTGGGTAGTAAAAATTTGTGATTTTTAGAGCGGGAGCACAACCTGGCCCCAACATGCCGATTTCCAGGTTTATCGGAGGCATTTTTGGATGCTTGCAAGAAACCTACACACCGAAGTCGGGGCTTTCTTGATTGGATGCTGGCGGGTACTTATTGGCTTCATTAATGTCCATAGATGATGTTAATGAGCTCTTTTTAAATTGCTTTTAACTTGGTTCCAGATTTAACTTGAGCTGCACGGGTTTCCCGGGGCTCGGGAATCTGATCAGGGAAACGGAGGTGAGTTTTGTGGTGTATGTGCCTTTAAGAGCCCCCTGTGTACTGTAATGCCGGTAATGGCCACTCGGGCTATATAAGCCTGTATAGTGTCTTGTATCTGTTAGTTCAACTCCAGACTTTGTTCAGTAAACACCTGTGAAACCAACTCCTGCATTCCATGTCTCCATTAACACACGGATACAACAGTGGCGACGAATTGGAAACGGACTTACCTGCAATTCGGCAGCACCTCAAGGAGATCGATTCCTCAGACGAAAGTCGAAGAAAAACAAGAAAGAAAAAAAAACTGTGGTTTCACCAGCTAGCCGAGCTGGTGGCAGGTACTGCAATAATCCTTCCTGGGCGGCGGGCTGGGGCTCCATCGGCTTGCTCTGCAGCGGGGCCGAGCAGCGAAGGCGGAGGCAAACAGAGACAGAGGGGGGAGCACTCGGGAGACGGCCGGTGCTGCAAAGCAGGTCGGCGTTCAGACCAAGCAGAGGGAGGGAAAAGTCCCAGAGAGTCCGGCGGGAACAAGTCTCCACCTATTTTTTTTAAAAAAATACCTGTGCAAATAAAAACCGCGGAGAACAGCGTTGTCAGCAGCGGCGGGAAAGCGCGGGAGGCGCCATTATTTTTCTGCGGGGAAGAAAGGAAAGCGCGGGAGGCGCCATTTTTTTTTCAGGATGCCTAAGACTGGCAATATTACTGCTTTCGATAGCGATATAGAGGATTGGACCACATATGTGGAAAGAGTGGAGGTATATTGCACAGCAAATGAAATAGAGGATGATAAAAAGGCATCAGTACTTCTAAATCTAATGGGCACAAGGACATATGGGCTGTTACAAAACTTAATCACTCCAGCCAAACCGAGGGACAAGAATTTTAAGGAGATTGTTGATACCCTACAGGAGCACTTAAACCCAACACCGCTGCTGATAGCGGAATGATTCAAATCCTTCAAGAGGAATCAGCACAAGAATGAAAGTAACGCTGATTACCTCACCAAATTAAGGAAGCTGTCAAAGCACTGCCAATTCGGGGCAGGACTGGCAGATTCTCTTCGAGACAAATTCGTCTGCGGTCTCCTAAGTGAAGGAACACAGAAAAGGCTACTTTCTGAGAAAGATTTGACACTGGACAAGGCTTTCAGTGTGGCTGTATCATACGAAGCAGCCGCAAGAGGAGCTGCAGAGATACAGCAAAAGCCACAGGCACCCATGAAATGACACAGGGTTTCGAGAGATGTTATCGCTGCGGCAGATCCACCCATGACCAGAGGGACTGCTGGTTCAAGGACAAAGCATGCAGGCAATGCGGAAAGATTGGACACATTGCACGTGTATGCCGATCTGGAAAAAAAAAATCCACGGACAGGAAAAAAATCAATAAGGAAAAGTACAGAAAGGTACAAATGATGACGGACAGTAGCTCCGAAGACCAGAAGAGCGATAGCGACTCCGGAAACAAGAGACTAAGCTTTCTCAAATTACATAATGTAATTGCCAAAGAAGATTACCAGACCATTGGGGTTACCCTCACAATAGCGGGGTCCCCAGTTAAAATGGAGCTAGATACAGGATCAGCTCTGACCGTCATAAGTCGACGGGATTACGAGCGGTTATTTCCGCATATACCTTTGAAAGACACATCCATTATCTTGAAAACATATACGGGGCAGAAAGTATACCCCAAAGGGAAAATAAGGGTGCCTGTTGTATACAACGGCAAGGAAATACAGAAGTTGTATTTATACGTTCTGCAAGATGGTGGTCCACCACTGTTGGGACGTGAATGGATCCGGAAGATACGTTTAGACTGGCACTCCATTCAGGCACTGACGGTGACCAGTAAGAAAAAAAATGATGATGACGTCATACCTGAACGATTAAAAGACATCTTGGCCAACGCCAAGGAAGTGTTTCAACAGGAACTAGGAACCTTGAAAGGCGTCACCGCCTCAATAAAAGTGGAAGATGCAGCAATTCCCAAGTTTTTTAAGGCAAGGCTGGTGTCATACGCAATTTGTCCAGCAGTCGAGGCAGAGCTGGAGAATTTGGAAAAGGCAGGCGTATTATCCAAGATAGATTGGAGCGAGTGGGCAACACCCATCGTCCCGGTCATGAAGAAAACATTGAATAATGATAAATCCGAAGAACAGAGAAAAATTCGCATCTGTGGGGACTTCAAGGTGACTGTAAACCCGGTCCTTCACATGGTACAGTATCCTCTTCCGAGGATAGAAGATATTTTCGCCTCACTATCCGGAGGGAAACGTTTCACCAAAATTGACTTGGCACAGGCATATCTACAGATGGAGGTTGAAGAGGCCTCTAAAAAGTATCTCACGATAAACACACACAAAGGCCTGTACCAGTACAATCGACTAGTTTTCGGAGTAGCATCAGCTCCAGCTATCTGGCAAAGAGCTATGGAGCAAGTCCTCCAAGGGATTCCGGGGACTCAATGCTACCTAGACGACATCCTTGTAACAGGAGAAAACGACAATGAGCACCTTGCCAATTTGGAGCAGGTGCTCACTAGGCTGAGAGAACGGGGCCTACGAGCAAATCGCCCCAAGTGTGAATTTTTCCAGAAACAAATATCATATTGTGGCCACATAATTAACGAGGAAGGGTTGCATAAGTCACCTGAAAAAATTGAAGCGGTCATAAAAGCCTCAGCACCTGAAAATGTCTCACAATTAAGGTCGTTCCTGGGATTGATAAACTACTATCATAAATTTTTACCGAACTTGTCAACTGTTCTGCACCCTCTTAACGAACTGCTACAAACGGGAGTCATTTGGAAATGGAGCGAAGACTGTAAACGTGCCTTCCATAAATGCAAAGGCTTGATCACGTCCAAGGAAGTTTTGGCTCATTACAACCCATCACTGCCAATCAGACTGGCGTGCGATGCATCCCCTTACGGCGTAGGAGCGGTATTATCGCATAGATTCCCTGATGGCTCGGAGTGGCCGATAGCTTTTGCGTCACACTCATTGAACTCAGCTGAGCGTAACTATGCCCAGATCGACAGGGAAGCACTCAGCCTGGTATGGGGAGTGAAGAAATTCAACCATTACCTACACGGACAAAAATTTACCTTGTTGACTGACCATCAACCCCTCGTCTCCATATTCAACCCTAAAAAGGGTGTTCCCATTATGACAGCGCAAAGGCTACAGAGGTGGTCCCTTTTCCTAGGGGCACACCAATATGACATAGAATACAAAGGATCAAAACAGCATGGGAATGCTGACGGTTTATCGCGCCTACCGTTGCCAACGGTAGAAGAGGCACCTATAGTGGACCCAGTGGAGATGTTCCACTCAACCATAGTGGAATGTCTACCAGTAACAAATTCTGCCATTGAAAGGGAAACGAGAAATGACCCGACTTTCTCACGAGTCTACGATTTAACGGTGAAGGGATGGCCAGCACATGGCGAACCACTGTTGCCAGCATTCTCGCAAAGAAGAGAACAGCTGTCAGTGTGCCGAGGAACCTTGATGTGTGGATCCAGAGTGGTGATTCCACCCAAACTCCAGGATAAAGTGCTAAAGGAGCTTCACGAGGGGCATCTGGGTGGAGTGAAAATGAAGAACCTAGCCAGGGCATTTGTGTGGTGGCCAGGTATCGATGGAGACATCGAAGAAATGACCAAGAGCTGCCTAGGATGCCAGAAGGTCCAAAACGCCCCACCACAAGCCCCTCTACATCCATGGGAGTGGCCCTCATCTCCATGGCAAAGGGTACACATCGACTTTGCTGGTCCATTTATGGACTCAATGTTCTTAATCGCGGTTGATGCACACTCCAAGTGGCCGGAGGTAATAAAGATGTCCTCCACCACCACGGAAAAAACCATCACAGTATTAAGGACCATATTTGCCAGGAATGGGCTGCCTGAACAGATCTGTTCTGATAATGGACCGCAATTTGTGTCCGAAGAATTCAGGAAGTTCTTAAAAATCAATGGGGTTAAGCACTACACGTCCGCCCCATACCATCCCGCCACCAATGGATTGGCTGAAAGGTTTGTCCAGACCTTCAAGAAGGCCATAAAGGCCATGGGTAATGAAGACATAAATCTACAGCATAAGGTAGATAACTTCTTGTTTGCATACAGGAATGCAACACATGGCAACACATGTGGTTACAAACCAAACTCCCGCCATGATGTTCTTCAATAGAAGCCTAAGATGCCGGCTGGATTTGATCAAGCCAAACATCAGAAGGGACGTGGAGAACCAGCAATTTCAAGGCATGAATGAAAGGCCAACTAGAACCTTCCAGATAGGTCAACAAGTTTTGGCCCGGGACTACCGTACCAAGAAATGGCAGCCTGGAACTATTTGCACATGACTAGGACCGCTGATGTATACTGTGGACATTGGAGAAAGCATAATAAGGCGCCATGCTGACCAGATCATAGAGTCATCCAAAAAGGGACAACCTACGCCACAACTCTATACGCCTAATGATGAAGCAGAGATACCCATAGTATCTACCTCCGATCCGGTGATACTGGAACCAGATGAACCCGACACTGGCATTCAAGCCGAATCGACCTTGCCAAAAGAACCTACTACACCACCAAAAACTACTACACCACCGAGGCGTTATCCGGACCGAGTCAGGAAGCCTCCAGAGAGACTGACTTATAATTGATTAACTGCAGCAAATGTGTAGATTATTGTTCTTGTAACATGTTCATTAATGATTACTTAAAATGTTATGTACTGGTTGTCTAAAAGGGGAGGAATTGTGGTGTATGTGCCTTTAAGAGCCCCCTGTGTACTGTAATGCCGGTAATGGCCACTCGGGCTATATAAGCCTGTATAGTGTCTTGTATCTGTTAGTTCACCTCCAGACTTTGTTCAGTAAACACCTGTGAAACCAACTCCTGCATTCCGTGTCTCCATTAACACACGGATACAACAAGTTTGAGTGGCAGTTCAGGTGGGTATTTAAACTTCTCTTTGTCCCATCTAAATAAAAGCTCACTTATTGCAGCTGGCAAATGTTTGGCAGAGAGTGCTTGAGTGGATACAGCTTTTTTCAAATTTGAGGATTTCAAATTGACAAGATCTCGATAGGACGCATCTTGGATGTGGTTTACAGCACATCAGAAGAGGAAGACCATCGCCATCTGTAGGGGGTTGGCGTGTGATTCAGTCAGCTTCGCCTCTGACTGTCTCTGAGCGGTTTGAATCGCTCCCACACCCCTGGGTTCTAGACACCTGACTTAGGTACAGGCGGCGATACAGAAAATTGAGTAGACAAGTGGTTTGGTGCAAGAAAACCAAAATTTTATTAAAGGCAGAATAAAACACAATCTTACTGAGAATTACTGGTATAACTACAGTACGTGGGCAGCACGGTGGCATAGTGGTTAGCACTGTTGCCTCACAGCGCCAGGGACCCGGGTTCGAATCCGGCCTCGGGCGACTGTCTGTGTGGAGTTTGCACATTCTCCCCGTGTTTGCGTGGGTTTACTCCGGGTGCTCCGGTTTCCTCCCACAGTCCAAAGATGTGCAGGTTAGGTTGATTGGCTATGATAAAATTGACCCTTAGTGTTAGGGGGATTAAATACGTGGGGTTACGGGGATAGGGTGGGATATGTGTTGGTGTAGGGGTTACGGGGATCGGGTGGGATATGTGTCGGTGCAGGCTCGATGGGCCAAAATGGCCTCTATCTGCACTGTGGGGTTTCTGTGATTTCTGTGATATACAATTAATACACTTATTTTGGGAATGGGGAACACATGGCACATCGAGGGAAACAAATACATTAAAAATCCCCTTATCCTTATCCCACCCCCTATACCTAACTAGATTAAGCTATGAGGGGCCAGGAATTCATGCTCACCAATTCAAAACCTGTTGCTTTAACTGGTTGGGTTTTGAGGTTCACTCTTTCTGTCCTTTGGGGTTCGTCATCGTCACGTGGTCACAGGGCGCGGCGCTGAAGTTGTTTGTGCAAAGCACCCTCCTTTTCTCTCGTCAACGTCTTCATTGGGTACTTTGTCGCCATGGGCCTTCTTTTTCTTCGGGCGGTTGCCGACGGTATTGCTGCAGTTGGGGGCCGATTGGCGGTCTTTACCGCTTAATGATTTTCCTATCCAAGCTTCGAACACCAGCTTATTCTTAACTGGGCTATTACTGTCCATGCATCAAACGCCAGCTTATAACTAGGCCGTTTGTCTTGATTTTGCTACCCATCCTTCAAACGTCAGTTTATTCATCAAACGCCAGCTTATAACTAGGCATTTGTCCCCCAATGCATCTTTCCGCTGCCCTTCTCTGCCTTTACCGGTTTTCCTCGTCTCGTCTCGTCTGCCCGTTTGTGGCCCATATGTCCTGTGTCTTTTCGAATCGGGTCTCGTTCTCCTCCCGCGTTCGGCCCTCGGTGTAGTATTGGCCGTCCTTGGTGTTGAGCGGTGCGGGGAGGGAGAAGAGGGCCCGCCACGAGGCTCGAGAGCGAGAGGCAAGAGCCCGGAGCAGGAGGCAAGCAGCAAGAGCTGAGAGATAAGAGAGTGATCACTACCGATGGGCCTACAATTATACCCGGTTCTTCATTCCTTATCTGTGCGCCAAATCAGGTCAGTCTTGTGTCTAACTTTTGGCGGGCTCGTTTAAAATGATTACAGCCATTTACTTTAACGACTTCTGGGGTGGTTGACTCCGTGCTTAATGGCTTCGATGTCCTAGCTGTTTGTCATTTATGAAATTTAATTGTCCTCATCCTGGCTTGATGGCTACTGTGAGCTGTTACCGATTAAATATGCAGAAACCTAATGGCCTTGATTAGGCCCATTCTAACCTGATCTGTTCCAGGGTGAATGAATGCACATTCTGTGTTTGCTTAGCTGTCTGGTTCCACAAAGTCTTTTCACAGATTTATGCATTTTAGGTTTCGTTTCAGGTTTTGAAAGGTGCCTGCCTTTTTGCAGGGCCTTACTTTTAAAATCCTGTACTTTTGGTCACGAGGTTGCGGAAGCCATTTTGGGTACCACTTTTAATAACTTGTCCATACAGGGTCCCTTTATCCATAACTTTTGGGGAATGTGGGAATTTTGAGAACCCTACACATCCATAGCAGCGACTATGTGCTGTGGTGGGATCAGCACATGCATAGGAGAGAGGTGCACAGGAGAGGGGTCGAGGTCGCCGGAGGCACTATCCACATCACAGGGTTTACAGAGAGAGGCTCAACTTCCTTGACCTCTCAGAAGGACAGTGCTTCTGCAGGCTGAGGTTGTCACATCAGGTGGTGGCAGACATCTGCAGTCACCTACAGGAAGACCTGCTCCCTGCTGGACCTGGTGGCCACGAATTACCAGTGGCTGTGAAAGTGACCACCTCCGGATCCTTCCAGGGTGCTACCGGCCATATATCCAGATCTTCCAGTCGGCTGCACATAAGGCAGATCACTGATGGCTTGTTTGCCAGGGCCGACAATTATGTAAATTTCCCTTGTGATGACAATAGCCAGAATGTGCGGGCACTCGGATTTGCCTCTCTGGCTGGATTCCCCCAGGTACAGAATCCCATCACACACAAGAAGAGTTTCATGCAGGTCTGTGCCCGATTCCCTGGGAGCTGCCATGATACCTTCATACTGAAGCAGTGTAACGGCCCAGACCTCTTCAGTCCAGGAAGAAGACTTGAGGCTGGCTTGTAGGAGACAAAGGATACCCATTTCAAACTTGGCTCATGACACCTGTGAGGAATCCCACCAATGAGGCACAGGAGCGCTACAATGAGAGCCACATGATCACCAGGTGTGTCAGTGAGCAAGTCAGTGGAATGTTGAAGATGCGCTTCGGGTGCCTAGATAGGTCTGGAGGCGGCCTTCCATACTCACCAGCGAGGGTCCTGCACAACATTGCGCAGTAGAGATGATTGCAGGTGGAGGAGGATGAAGGGGCTAATCACTTATCTTTGGATGAGGAGAACATGGAGGAGGAGGATGAAGATGGGGCACCCATCGCCAGACCAGCCACTTGTATTGCTGCCAGGGATGTCGAAGGTTCACCTAGTGTAAAACATAGGGGGATGGAATATAAAAACAGGGAGGTATTGCTGCAGTTGTACAAGGTATTGGTGAGACCACACCTGGAATACTGCATACAGTTTTGGTGTCCATACTTAAGAAAATACATACTTGCTCTCGAGGCAGTACAAAGAAGGTTCACTCGGTTAATCCCGGGGATGAGGGGGTTGACATATGAGGAGAGGTTGAGTAGATTGGGACTCATTGGAATTCAGAAGAATGAGAGGTGATCTTATTGAAACATATAAGATTGTGAAGGGGCTTGATTGGGTGAATGCGGTGAGGATGTTCCCGATGATGGGTGAAACTAGAACTAGGGGGCATAATCTTAGAATAAGGGGCTGCTCTTTCAAAACTGAGATGAGGAGAAACTTCTTCACTCAGAGGGTGGTAGGTCTGTGGAATTTGCTGCCCCAGAGAGCTGTGGAAGCTACATCATTAAATAAATTTAAAACAGAAATAGACAGTTTCCTAGAAGTAAGGGGAATTACGGGTTACGGGGAGCGGGTAGGAAATTGGACATGAGGCTAGGTTCGGATCGGTCATGGCCCTGTGGGTGGTGGAGCGGGCCCAGGGGCCGTGTAGCCTGGTCCTGCTCCTACTTCTTGTGTTCTAATTCTGTGTTAGATTTCAGGAGATGGTTCTATTCACAGGGATTAGTGGAGACCTCGGGAACAGGCTGCCAGCTAGGAGTCCTTCAAGAGTAAATTGGGCCTGTTCCTGGTTGAGGTGGAGATCACCTCTTACAGAAGGTAAGTACTGCAGGAAATACAGGGACAGAGTGATCTCCTGGACGAGTTTCGATCGCCTAGATGGGTCGGAGAGGAATTTCCCAGATTTTTTCTCCCAAATTGGCCATTGGGTTTTTTATCTGGTTTTTCGCCTCTCCTGGGAGATCACATGGGTTCGGGTGGGATGGAGAGTGAAAGTAGATTTGAGGTTAGGATCAGATCAGCCATGATCTTATTGAATGGCGGAGCAGGCTCGAGGGGCCGACTCCTGCTCCTATTTCTTATGTTCTTATAACAAATGAAATCCTGTGGTCCGCTCCCACCACCCCACTCAACCCCCAAACCTACTCTTTTTGCACTAAACAGTCCTTCAAACACTCATCCACCCATTGCATATCTGCCCAATGGGCCCTGTCATGTATTGAGTTCATCATGAAACAAGTGAAAGGGCAAGTTGGCACACGGGTGCAATAATGGGCAAGACGTGGAAGTGATACTAATCAATACATTTTATGTGGCATTATAAAAAAAAAGGAATCTTAACATAACATTTTGTCAAACAACCATGTGAATACCCTTGGTGAATTAAAATTTCTTCAACTTACACTTCTTACCACTTATACGTGGTGCATCCTGTGTGGCTTCAGCAGAGGTAGCGGCAGGCTGCTCAGATCCCTGCCCTGACTATTGAGATGCTTTTGGCCTACGTCCTCTGGGTTTTGGAGCCCCTGAGGGCCCCGCCAAAGACTGCTCCACCTGTGTAGGGACTGACTCAGCCATCGGGAGACGAGGCAGTATGTCGGGTACTGGCTGGTGTGTGGGGCGCGGGGGGTGGGAACAGGTGAGAATGGAAGCACTTTGAATGGAGTTCCCACTTCCATGTCTTCTTTCGCCATCATCCTTCTCCTGGGCCAGCGTTACATCACTCCCACCACTGTGCTGCAGAGCAGATTGGTGAAGATCAGTCACATGTTGTAAGGCCACAGATAAGGTATCTGTCATCCTGTTTAAGGCGGCAGACAAGTTCGCATCCAAAGTCTGCACAGTCGTGATCATGGCCTGCACGGACTCATTTGAGAGTTCTGCTTGAAGCTCCATGGAGGCGGCCTCTCTCTCTATGGCAGATATTCTCGCACTTCCCTGCACTACCTATACACTAACGACTGAGTTGGAATCCTCCATCCTCTTTGCTATTGTAGAGAATGTGTGTGGCATGTCTGTCAGTACCTGGCTAAGTTGCTGATGCACCTCTAGCTTTCTCCTTCTCGAAGATAGCCCCCACGGTTCAGTATCTGTGTACAACTGAGCAGAACTTTAAGAGGACTGCGCCCCACCCGCCCCCCCCCGCCGATGCAAACTCTCCACAGCTATTCCTGCCACCAGTGTCTGCTCATGCTCACTTGTGAGCTGTGAATCACCAGGTGAAAACCCAAATAACTGAAATGCAAGTATTTGCGCTGGTGCATGGCTGTACATCCTGTGGTGGTGCACTGTTAAAAGGAATGAAGTCCTCTGAGGAATCGTCCTCATGGATGTCCTGCGACACTTGCTTTACATGTGAAGACCCTGCAAGACAAAAGAAAAGGATATTTTCTAGTCATGGCAAAGTCACAATCTTGACAATCACCATACTCGGTCTTCTCATAGACCGTCATTCATGAAATGAAGTCAGCAAATGTGTGTCAGAGATATTTGTAATTCTGTCATTAACTAGCTGCAAGCTCCCTGTCTCTCCATCTCCGACTGAGAGGGATGCAGCTGTGCCACTTATCTTCAGAGTATCCTCCTCTGCATCAGTGAGTTGGACTATTTGTGGTGGTCCACTTCCAGCCTGGCCCTCTCCCTTGCGTTTTGCGCTCTCTTCTACAAGGGACAATAAAACAGTCCTGTGAGTGAAGGTGAAGTATTCACCTGATGGATACAGTGCATTCGGTGAGGATTGGGGTGAGTATCAAAGGTGGATAGATAAATGGGGAGGTGATGAAATGCATAGAAAGTGAAGACTGGGTACTCCTGAAAGTTGAGTGAGTGTGAGGAGTGATGTGATGGAGAATGCTTAGCAAGACAGAGTGAAAGGTGGGGAGGGTGGGGGGACTCTTAAAGCACAGGCTGTAGTTGTTTCAGCAAATGTACTCACCTCGTTAGGTCATTAAAAATCTTCCTACATTGCATTCAAGACCTGGGCACAACACTCCTGCTGCTCACCTCCTCAACTACCTCCAACCGAGCCTTCTTGGTGAGAGCATCAGCTTTCTTCCTCCCGTTGCTGGTGAAAATTACATTACCATAACCCTGTTGACAGCAGCAGATCAGTGGAGGGTGATGACGAGCTCTGAAGGGCTTAGAGGACTAATGGGAGGGGCAATCAAGGGAAGAACGACAGGAGCGGCAACAGGACAGCAAGAGTTAGGGAGGATACAGGATTTGAGAAAGTATTGCGAATGGAGAGGGGACGGTGATGTGATATAACAAGGGGCTGGTTGGATGAGAAGAGGTTGTGGGGAAGTGGGGTTTTAAAGAGCAGTCTTGTGCGAGATGATGGGAGTGAGGGATGGGGATGAAGTGACAGGGACAGGTTGAAGGAGAAGTGATATGAAGGAAGCCCCAACGCCTGCAGACTGCATTTTCCTCACAATAGCCACTGAAAATGTGACTCCCAAATCTCAGCAGTTCTGTTCCACACCATGCCAGTCACTACCCGAATGACAGAAGAAAAAAAGCAGAAGAGCACAGAGAGAGGCAAGAATGAAGAGAAACACAGATGAAAAGAGAAAAAGAGACACAGAAACAGAAGAGTACAGAGACAAAGTAGCAACACAAACACAGCAGAGACAAGTAAGAGAAAGAGCGTATGCCCATAACTTACTGTGAGCAATGCCAGAGCAGATCCACAAATATATAGTCATAGGGGGAAAAATTCGGTATTGCCCATTTTGGGGCGCTAATATCGGCCGGGCGCAAAGTTTAGAGTCCGGCGCTAATTATCGCCTCCGACTGCAAAATTCGCCTCTACCGTCCCTGGAGGTGATTTGAACGCTAAATCAGGCGCTGCACACCTCTCTTAAGGCGCAAACGTCAGGGAGCGAGGCGCTACCTCTGAACGCTACCGAAACTCGGGCGATGCCAATTACCATGGAAGCCAGACAGACTGGCGCCGTCCAGTTCTTAAAGGGGAGGGGCCATCTTGCTGGCCAGCCACTCCCTGCTCGTTGCAGCCTTGAATCTCGGCCTCGAGAGACCTCAAAAGCAATTGTGTTGGAAGCACTAATGGATAGGCCCAGGGAAAGAGCTCAGCGCTTCGGAACCTCAAAAGTGGTGCTGAGGGCCAAAACTCTTTAGGACAGCGTTAAAACCAAAAATTTTGCCGACAAGAAAAGGCAGGAAGCGCCCGCCTTTATAGCGCTCCTCCAGCCCCTTCCCAACTTGAAAACGTTCCCCTCTACCTATCGTTCCTAGCGGCAGGCGCTAAGGCAGGGGGCGCGACTCAATATCCGGTCTGGGGCGCTACCAGGGCATTGCACGCTTGATTAACGTCACGATCTGCAGGCGCAGGAGAAGGAGATGGTGGTGGTGGTAGTGTTTAGCGCCACCGCAAAACGACTGGTCAATTTCGCGAGCAGCATTAAAATCGCCGCGCTCGGGCGCTACGTTCCTAGCGCCCCCAGAGGCACTAACGGGAGGCGCTAACCAACTGAATTTTTCCCCATAGAGTCATAACGGCATAGAAGGAGGCCATTCGTCCCATCGAGTCATCACCGGCTCTCTGCAGAGCAATCCCCCGCTCTATCCCCGTAGCCCTTCAAGTTTATTTCCCTCAAGTGCCTATCCAGTCTCCCCTTTAAAACGTTGAATGTCTCCGCTTCCACCACTTCCAAGTCCTCACCACTCGCTGCGTAAAAAAGTTTTTCCTCACTTCCCCCCTGTATCGCTTGCCCAAAACCTTAAATCTGTGTCCCCTAGTCCTTGTACCATTAACTAGTGGGAACAGCCTTTCCCCGTCTAGCCTATCTAAACCCGTCATAATCTTGTACACCTCTATCAAATCATCCCTCAACCTCCTTTGCTCAATGAAAACAAATCCAGCTTCTCCAACTTGTCCTTGTAGCTAAGATCCCCCATCCCTGGAACCATTCTGGTAAATCTCCTCTGCACCCTCTCAAGTGCCTTCACATCCTTCCTAAAGTGTGGTGACCAGAACTGGATGCAATACTCCAGTTGTGGCCTAACCAGCGCTTTATAAAGGTTCAGCATAACTTCTCTACTTTTGTACTCAATACCTCTATTTATGAAGCCCAAGATCCCATATGCTTTTCTAACCACTCTCTTAATATGTCCCACCACCTTCAGGAACCTATGCACATTGACTCCCGGGTCCCTCTGTCCCTGCACACTCTTTAAAACTGTGCTATTAAGTCTATATTGCCTCTCCCTGTTCCTTCTGCCAAAATGCATCACCTCACACTTCTCTGTATTAAATTCCATCTGCCACTTGTCTGCCCATTCTGCTAGCCTTTCTATGTCCTGTTGCAGACGATTGGTATCATCCTCACTGTTTGCCACACCTCCAAGTTTGGTGTCATCGACAAAATTAGAAATTCTACTCTGTATTCCGATATCCAGGTCATTTATATATATCAGAAAAAGTAGTGGCCTCAGCGCTGACCCTTGGGGAACACCACGGTCTACCATCCTCCAGTCTGAACATTTTCTTTTACCACAACTCGCTGTTTTCTGTCCTTAAGCCAATTTCTTATCCAAGCTGCCACTGACCCACCTATTCCATCAGCATCAATTTTGTTAACCAGCCTTCTATGTGGTACTTTGTCAAATGTCTTCCTAAAATTCATGTAGACAACATCCATTGCATTCCCTTCATCAGTCCTCCCTGTTACTTCATCAAAAAATTCAGTTAGATTAGTCAAACACGATCTGCCTTTTACAAACCCCGTGTTGGCTCTCCTTAATTAGTTTAAATCTCTCCAAGTGCCCGTTAATTTTTTCCTTGATTATTGTTTCTAAAACTTTACCCACCACTGACGTTAAACTAACCGGCCTGTAGTTACTAGGATTCCCCTGCATCTAGGGAAGATTGGAAAATTATGGCAAGACCTTGCGCTATCTCCTCCCCCAATTCCCTTAGCAACCTGGGATGTAAGCCATCTGGACCAGGCGACTTATCCACTCTAAGCATATCCAGCCTTTCTAGTACATCCTGTCTATCAATTTTCACCCCTTCCATTGCTTCTACATTTTCCACTTCTACCAATATTTTGTCAGCATCCACCTCCTTAGTAAACACCGATACAAAGTATTCATTGAGTATTCTAGCCGTGCCCTGCGCCTCTAAACATATATCACCTTCTTTGTCCCTAATAGGCCCCACCCCGCCTCTTACTACCTGCTTAATGTTTACATGCCGGTAGAAGATTTTTGGGTTCCCTTTTATGTTAACCACCATTCTACTCTCATATTCTCTCTTTGCCAATCTTATTTTCATCTTCTTATAAAATAAAGGTAAACCCTTTATGGTTTTCACAGAATAACAGTCAGGGAATTCAATCCCCAAAGCAGTGAAAAATCCCAGAATACCACATAATAAGATAAATTAAACTTATTCAGTCATTGCAAATCAGTGGCCCTGAGATCATGACCTAATGACATAACACCCTATTATTACTTTGTGTTGTGGGGGACTACGGTCTCCCGCGTAAAGAAATAGGCAACACAGCGAGCTACAAGAAATAGGTCTATACTCCAACTCTCACAATACAGTACTGAATTCGTGAAGCCCGCGAACCTGTGATGACTCACGGATTGGTCACCTGCTGGAACCTGATTGGTTTTCCTTCTCTCAGCAGCAGGCAAGTCTGAACGTGCCTTATTCCTCTCAGCTTGCAACTGTCTTGCGGGGGGAGGGGAATACAGCAGTTAAAAGGGGATTATACAGGTTTATCTACATACACACAGTGTTTCCCCAATGTGGCAATGCCACATACGCACCCCCAGAATCCTCGTTAACTGTAAAAGTCAGTCTCTGTGGAGGTTTGACCAAGCGGCCGTAGCGGCTGTAGTAGCCATCTGGCGTGTGAGGAGGGCTGTCTGGGAGGTCGGCCGGTTGGTTCGTCGGCTGGTCTGGCGGCTGGTCTGCCGGTGGGCTGGCTGGACGGGCTGCCGGCGAAGGTGGGGCGGCGGCCGGAAAGTAAGGTTCTGGCGTGTCTTGGTCCTCTTGTGGGGCCGCCGCCAACGCGGGAGGTCTGCCCCGCCATGGGGGAAGAGCCGGCCGAAACGGGAAGCTAAGGTCCAGGTGCGCCGGTTTGAGGCGGTCTACTGAAATAAGGTCTGGCTTCCCGCCGACATCGATAAGAAAAGCTTTGTCCCCCGTCTCCAATACTGGGAAGGGGCCGGTGTATGGTGCCTGCAGCGGGCCTCTGTGCGCGTCCCGGCGCACGAAGACGAACTCCACATGTCGTAAGTCTCGAGGCACGTAGGACGGCTGCGGGCCGTGTTGCGAAGTGGGCACTGGACGGAATTGCTGGGCCGCATCCTGGTGCAGGGAAAGCTGTCTGGCGGCCGACCATGGCTCCGTTGTCAGGGGGAGGAAGTCGCCTGGTACTCTGAGCGGTTGGCCGTAGACCATCTCGGCCGCAGAGGCGTGGAGGTCCTCTTTGGGCGCAGTACGCAATCCCAGGAGAACCCAGGGTAGTTTGTCGATCCAGCTGGTGTCGGCCAGGCTGGCGCGGAGGGAGGCTTTCAAAGAACGATGAAAGCGCTCGCAGAGCCCGTTGGCCTGCGGGTGGTAGGCTGTTATCCTGTGCAACTTGGTGCCGAGGCCGGCGATGATGGCATTCCACAAGTGGGAGGTGAACTGGGGGCCTCTGTCCGAGGATATGTCGGTCGGCACGCCGAACCGGGCCACCCATGTCGAGACGAATGCTCGCGCGACGTTGGTCGTGGTGGTGGAGGCGAGGGGAACCACCTCGGGCCATCTGGTGGTGTGGTCGACGATCGTGAGCAGGTGTGTAAAACCGTGCGACGGCGGCAAGGGGCCTACCAGATCGACGTGGACGTGGTCGAAACGCCTCTCGGGCACCGGGAAACACTCCAATGGCGCCTTGGTGTGCTGCTGGACCTTAGCGCGCTGACACGACACGCATGTGTTGGTCCAGTCTCTCACATCCTTGTGGAGTCCAGGCCAGACAAACTTGGCGGACATAAGTTTCTGAGACGCACGCATCCATGGATGTGAAAGGCCGTGGATGATGTCGAAAACTCGCTTGCGCCAGGCGGATGGAACGACCGGCCTAGGCGAGGGGACTGAGACGTCGCACAGGAGGGTTGTGCCGGCTGCGTGGAAGTGGATGTTGGCCAGGGTGAGGCTGGTAGTTGACGTCCTGAGGGTTGGATTTCCGCGTCGGCAGCCTGGTCTCTCGCCATGCTGGCGTAGTCGACGCCCAGGTGCACTGCGTGGAGTGAGGGTCTTGAGAGGCAGTCGGCCACCAAATTGTCCTTGCCGGCGACGTGGCGGATGTCCGTGGTGAACTCCGAGATGAAGTTGAGTTGGCGCTGTTGGCACGCGGACCAGGGTTCGGTTACTTTGGCCATGGCGAAAGTGAGCAGCTTGTGGTCCACGAATGCGGTGAACGGCCGGCCTTCCAGAAGGAAACGGAAGTGCCGGATTGCCAGGAACAGGGCCAGGAGCTCTCTGTCAAACGTGCTGTAGGCCTGCTCGTTCTTGCGCAGCTGTCGGCTGAAAAATGCCAGTGGCTGCCACGCGCCTTCGACCCACTGTTGCTGGACGGCGCCGACGGCGTGATCCGAGGCGTCCATGGTGAGGGCGGTCTTGGTGCCCGGGATGGGGTGGGCCAGTAGTGTGGCGTTGGCCAAGGCGCTTTTGGTCTGGTGGAAGGCTGTCGCCATCTCGCTGGACCAGGTGAGTTGCTCTTTGCCCGTTTTGCCCCTGGTGGCTTCGTAGAGGGGGCGCATGAGTGCGGCAGCCTTGGGCACGAACCGGTGATAGAAATTGACCATCCCCAAAAATTCCTGCAGCGCCTTAACCGAGGTGGGCTGGGGAAAGTCCGCCACCGCCTGCACCTTGGAAGGTAGGGGAATGGCTCCCCTTGGCGAGATTCTGTGGCCGAGAAAGTCAATTTGGGCTGCTCCGAACTGGCATTTGGCCGGGTTGACGATTAGCCTGTGTTGGCTGAGGCGCTGGAAAAGGGAGCGCAAATGCGCGATGTGCTCGGCCTTGCTGGTACTGGCCACGAGGATATCGTCCAGATAGACGAACAGGAAGTTCAGGTCCCGTAGGACGGAGTCCATGAGCCGTTGGAAGGCCTGTGCGGCATTCTTAAGCCCGAAGGGCATGCGCAGGAACTCGAACAGTCCGAAGGGGGTGATGACCGCCGTCTTCTGGACGTCTGCGTGGTGGACGGGGACCTGATGGTAGCCGCAAATCAGGTCGACCTTGGAAAAGACGGACTTTCCTGCTAGGTGTGCCGAGAAGTCTTGGATGTGCGGAATGGGGTATCTATCGGGCGTGGTGGCGTCGTTGAGCCGTCTGTAGTCGCCACAGGGGCGCCAGCCACCGCCCGGCTTGGGCACAATGTGGAGGGGGGACGACCAAGGGCTGTTCGAGCGGCGGATGATGCCCAGTTTTTCCATCATGGCGAATTCTTCCTTGGCCACCGCCATCTTGGCTGGGTCCAGGCGTCTGGCTCGAGCGAACACTGGTGGTCCCGTAGTGGCGATGTGGTGCTCGACCCCATGCTTGGCTGCCGCGGCTGAGAAGGTCGGTTGTGTGAGCCTTGGGAAATCTGCGAGTAGGCGGGCGTAGTCGTCATGCGCCGGGGCGGAGCAGGACCCGACGAGGGCCGGGCTGTTGCACTGCTGGCAGGCCAGTGAAGCAAAAGTTGCTGCGTCGATCAGGCGCCTGTCACGGACGTCGACCAGGAGTCCGTGGGCGCAAAGAAAATCGGCGCCCAGCAAAGGATGTGCCACCGAGGCCGTCACGAAATCCCACGTAAATCGCTGGCCGTTGAAACAAACCTCAGCCTGTCGCTTTCCGAAAGTAGCGATGGCTGCGCCATTTGCCGCCACGAGGGGTGGGCCGCTGCGGCCTGCCTGGATGTCGAGCTGGGAGGCAGGAATTATGCTGCATTGGGCTCCGGTGTCGCAAAGAATCTGCGCCCTGAAAGAGAGTCGGTTATGTACAGCAGTTTACCTGCGGTGCCGATGGCC
Source organism: Somniosus microcephalus (assembly GCF_052327205.1). NCBI lineage: Eukaryota > Metazoa > Chordata > Chondrichthyes > Squaliformes > Somniosidae > Somniosus > Somniosus microcephalus. The sequence goes on from NC_141000.1 coordinate 83,145,776, forward strand.
ATCGTGGCGGCGGGGGTGCGGTCGAGCGGGCCTAGGCGGCGGCGCGGGGCTGGTGCGTTGGACCGGGCGGCCATCTTGGTTTGATCGAAAGCGCAGGGTGCTCTGCAGCATTGGGCCTTGTGGCCGAAACGCACGTGGTAGTAGCATAGTTCTGCGGCCTGGCTTGGCGGCGCGCGCTCGGCGGTGTCGGGGAGCCTCGCGGCTGCACAGCCGAGTTGGGCGACGCCGAAAACTTTGTCCGCGGCGGCTGCCAGTTGTACGCAGTCCGTGATCGGGGACCCCGCGAGGGCAGTCTGTACCTGCTGAGGAAGCAGGCTGAGGAAAAGGGCCCGAAACAAAAAGCACTACGGTTCAGAGCCCAGGAGCGCAAGCATCCGACTCATCAACTGGGTCGGGGTAGAATCGCCGAGGCCTGGTAGTGAGAGGAGCCTGCGGGCCCTCTCCTCCTTGGACAGGCCGTAAGCCTGCAGCAAGCGGCCCTTAATGGTTGAGTACTTGCCGGTCTGTGGTGGGTTCCCCAGCAGGTCGAGAACTTCGGCGGCGGTAGAGCTTGCTAGTGCTGAGACTACGTGGAGGTACCTTTTTTCATCGTCTTGAACCCTGCGAAGGGTGAATTGGGCCTCCGAGTGCGCGAACCAAGCTGGTGCTTGGTGTTCCCAGAAGGTGGGGAGCTTCAAGGACGCGGCGCCGGCCGACATCAGGCTGCTGCTGGTTGCCATCGGGTCGTTGCTGGCCTCTGTAGGGCTGCGTGAGTCAAGGGCTTCGGCCGCCGACATTCGGGGTCACCAATGTGGGGGACTACGGTCTCCCGCATAAAGAAATAGGCAACACAGCGAGCTACAAGAAATAGGTCTTTACTCCAACTCTCACAATACAGTACTGAATTCGTGAAGCCCGCGAACCTGTGATGACTCACGGATTGGTCACCTGCTGGAACCTGATTGGTTTTCCTTCTCTCAGCAGCAGGCAAGTCTGAACGTGCCTTATTCCTCTCAGCTTGCAACTGTCTTGCGGGGGGAGGGGAATACAGCAGTTAAAAGGGGATTATACAGGTTTATCTACATACACACAGTGTTTCCCCAATGTGGCAACGCCACAGTGTCATACTTTAGCTGTCGCACTTCAAATGTCATGCTTTACTATATAGTCTTGACTCAACATGAGCGACACCACAAGTTATCTGCAAGAAATGTATTAAAAGACGTATACATGCACTTCCAGTCAAGTGACACTTCTTGTAAGAACTTCCTGTCGCTTTTTTTTGCCACACCTGTCAGGCATGCTTTCCTAACATTATAAAAGTTTCTGATTTTGTCAGCGCCACCCATTTTGGACTTCCAAGATCTCTGCTCCCTCCCTTCTACTGCTTCCTTCCATGTTGCCGATACCTCCTCTGTGAACAGATTCCTTCTCACCATGACACTCAACTTGACTTTGTAGCCTTGCTGCAGCTGCTCTCCCAAACTGTAACCTAATGACGCCCCCCCCCCCCCAATTATGACCCTATCCAAACTTCCCTCCACCCCATTGCACCCCGGCAGACTGTTTAACTCCATGTTACTGGCATTTTCTGGGGCACCTGTAAATTCTTCAATGTTTTTCAATGCTTTTAAAATCAACACCTGTTTCCTCCCTGTGTCGATGAAAAGTACAACCCTCAGGGAAAACATTTTTAGGAGCTGTAAAAGTAACAAGAATTTTTTTTTTAGATGAACTGTGACAACAAGTCAAATACGACTTTTCAACTTCTCTGAGATAACTTTGTTGAAAAAAGACAATTTAAGTTTTTATAGTCAATTGCTGAGTTTTCATTGTTTTTCTTTCCAGCAGATTTATTCACCAGAATTTCAGAGGAGACAGAATCATGCTCTCGCAGGTTCAATAGTAGCAGTTCAAGGGACAACAGCATGTCTTCCATGGAACTACCCTGTTCAGGTATAAGCCACTACCTTTTTAGACCTCATTTATAGGGTTCACAAAAGGGGAATAAAGTACTGTCCCAAAGTCTATGGCCTAGAAATTCAGTGGCCTGCGCCACCAGTTTGCGCCCAAAGAGGGCTTTTGCGCCTCTGGCCACAACCACCGCGATATCTAGCGGGGCGCTATTGGCGGCGTTAGCCTGTAGCGCTGCGCCGCCACCGATGACGTCATCGGTGTGCGCAGCGCCCCGCTACCGCCCCGAGCGCCATATTAGGTCGCAGCCGCCTCTTCCGCGCCGGCCGCAAACAGCGACCGGTACACAGGGGCCTACCTGTGGCGGTAGTGGGGCGAGTTAAGGTGGAGGTGCGGCCGGCCGGTTTTTCGGCGGCCGCCTGCCCGCACCTCCGTCCCCGGCCTCCTACCACCCCCCCCACCCCCCAGCATTGCTGGCTGTTTCCCGAGAGCCCGGCACTTCTCCTTGGTGCCAGGCTCATTTGCCGGCACTCGCGAGCGGGGATCGCGCTGTTGCAGGCACCTCCCCCTTAACAGTGGGAGGAAGGCCTGCAGTACCGCAGCCTGCCGTGCCGCAGCGGGTGGCGCTGCGGCACTTTGCGCGCCGATATTCAGTTTCAGCGCCCCAAGCGGGGCGCCGAAACCCTTGTTTAGCGGCCGGCTTCCACTTGGGGCACTGAAAGTGAATATCCCGATGGCGCAAGTGGCTCCGCGCGCAGCGGTAATTCCGGCGCCCAGGCGAGCTGGGCGCCCCAAACTGAATTTTTAGCCCTATGTTTTAAAAAAAATGTTTGTCAGACACTGTAGACAGAATTTGAGAGCTTAAAATGTAAAAGATTTTGTAAACTGACCAACTGATTCTGTAGATTTGTTATTCTCTAAGTAATGCCTTGGCATTGACTACATTTTGAGTCTCTGGACTTCATACACACAGTGGGTAGGATTGGGTGCAATTTTCACAGGGATTCTCACTATCATCTGCTGTAACTTAGTTTATGCTGTTTCTCGTTTAGTTGCACTTACGAGTGTAAAGAAGGTACACTTGAGGGGTAATTTTGCAAGCCCATGCTGCCAGCCGGGACTCTCGCCCACGAGCAGCGCATATTGGAAATTCAGGCAGCACTGACCATGAGGTGGTTGGAAAATCATGGGCAATGTGCATTGAATTTCCAATATGCACGACCAGCAGATGAAACCTCTCGTCAGTAATGCAAATTTGTAAAATTACTCCTTCACCGTGTCCAAAGATACAACAACTAAGATCTTCTTAAATTAATTTTCAGTGCAGTTTGAAGATACTTCTGAAATGGGTGATATGAAAAACAGAAAAGATAGTTTAGCAGATGCTGAAAATAAAAAGGTACAATTATAAATAATAATACAAATTAAAAACTGGAAAAGGGCATGTAAAAGGTACACTGCTTTATTTACATTGGGAGTGATTCCACAATCCAGCATTTGAAATGGACCACCACTCACATGGAGCACATCTTAGGAAATCACAGCCTTGCAGTCCAGGATTTTCCAAGGTGCGCCCCCTGCAAGTGCCTGTTGCCATGGGGAGAGCTGGATCACTGAATCACTCCCATTGTTCAAAAGCCCAGATATGTTTCTGCTGTTCTATGCTGTTTCTTTTATGTTATTTTTAAATTAAATGCAAGATGAGTAATTTTATAACCATATAGTCTTGGAGGGAGCCTCGCCTGCCATTTTGGTTGGACCACGCTTATAAAAACTTGCACGGCTGGATTGTAGATGCAGGAAAGGCTCCACTGACGAGCCTAGGTTTTGGTGGTCCCCAGAGCTTGACAATACCTGAACCGCAAAAACTTTTTAATGTCCCTGGAAAGGCTAAAGAAATCAGTAGCTCGGTAGCAAACAACTCACAACAAGTTTAAAGCAGTCTCAAATTCTGCTGGCGTCCTTAAATATTTCCAGCTTCAGTGTCAGGCATTTTTGGTGTTTCAAGAATTACAATTGAATTATAGCCTTTTGTAGTTCACTGACAATTTTTATCCTCCCTGTATATTCCAATCCATTTATTAAAATATGATTAGTTTCCATCAAGAGAGAGAATTTGAAGAAAAAACGCATTGTGTTTATTCCTGTTAGGATAAACCTGACAGCCTGAAGATTGATATAAAAGATATACAAAAGCTGCAGCTCCGATCACTAACGGAATGGTGGTTTGCCGAGCAGCATGATCCACTTGTTCTGATACAGGTAACCCAATCATCACTATCTTAAGTAAAACCTGAGGATTGCTTCCAAATTACTTTTATGATGAGGTTTTATGCACTTGTACTAAGGAGATCAATGGAGACATGCCAAGAAAATTAGATGATGCTAGACTGCTCATATCTGCCATTATGGTACCAACTGTATCTACAGGCCTGTGCAAGCCGCCTTGTCAAAGAAGAAAGAAAACATTTTACAGCCAATTAAGTACTTTTGAAGCGTAACCACTGTTATAACGTAGGAAAACGTGGCAGCCAATTTGTGCACAGTAAGGTCCCTCAAACAGCAATGAGATAAATGACCAGATATTGGTTGAGGGATAAATATGATGTTGGTTGAGGGATAAATAGTGGTCAGAACTCTTCTTCAAATAGTGGCCATGAGATCTTCCACATCCACTTGACATGGTAGACATGGCGTTGGAATAATGTCTCATCTGAAGGAGAAGTGTCAGCGTAGATTATGTGCTGAAGTGTCAATGACTAAAAGGAACTGTCTCCAGAAGCTCAAGATCAGTAGGGAGATAAGTTAATATCTGCTGCATTCAGGCCTCCAGCCAATTTCCAGCATGGGGATGACACTGCCAGAGACGGTCAAGATGACTAGCCTTCAACTTTTATGGCTACTGCTCCTTCCAGGCACGTAGATCACCTATAGTTTCACCTAGCTTGCTGTCCACAGATGTGTCAAACAGGTGACTGGTGCATTGTTCAGCAGGACCAAAACTTCAATTTTTTTCCTGTTGAACAGCAGCAGTATCATGATATACCTATGCAAGTTCACTACACTGCTGCATTTCCCAAAGTGCAAGGTTTCAGTGATGACATTGCTGTGGCTGATCCACCCCCTCCATTTAATGCAGTGTCCCACATGAATTGAAAGGAGGTAAATTCAGCAGCCAATAACCTTGGCAGACTTCTTTGTGTTAAACTTCATTGTCATCTGTGTGAAGATATCTTGTCCACATCAATGGCATTTACCAAGTCCATGACCTATTTCCATGCAATCCAGATAGCTCACCTCCTCAGAGGGAGCCCCTCCAATTCAAAGGGAGCAACCTTCCTTTGCTTCAACTCTCTGAACCACCTTGTAGTCTCCATTGACATCTTCCAAATCCAGCAGAAAGAACTGACAAACTGTGCACTTTAACAGCATAGAAAGCACAGATGCCCTTTTAAGATGCAGCAGCTCTAGTTATCGTGCCCCTGCTGGCCTCCTTGCCCCAACACACAGCCCAATCAGTGCTAGGAGTACTGAAACATTATTTCAATTAAAGGATCTCGAAATGTACCAGAAAATCCACACCTCTGCAATGCGAGATGATCTTGTGCACTTCTGATTGTATTACCACTGTGCACCAAGCGGAATGTCAGTCCTGTAATTATTAAGTTATCTCAAGTGGTGTTGTTCAAAGTCAAAAAAAAATTTGAAAGCCTTTCCTTTCTCCTGTAAATTTCTGACTCCTTTTTTCAACTTTTCTTTCTGTCTCCCTTTCAATACGTTTTCAGTTTTTCACTCTCCCTCTGATCAGGAATTTCCTCGGAGCTGCTCCTGCTCCACCACCAGAACCTCTCCAGAAGTATGGCAGGCATGTGTAAACGGGATGTCCACCACACTTCCGTACAAGCTACGCTGATGGAGTGGAAGTAGCTCCGCAGATATTCCCAGCCTTCCTCTCCCTCCTTTCTTATTCACTCTCATTTCCAGATCTGTATCTCTCTTCATTCAGACTTTGCCTCAATCTCCTTTTCTGTATTTCTCTTTTTTCTCTGTCTTACATTCTGTCTGTATGCTTCTGTTCTGGGCTTGTCCATCTGTCTGTTTTTTTTCTTTTTCTCTCAGCTTCTCTGGAGACTTGGGCTCCAACCATCTCATAGCTGCAGAACTGATCTTTTTCTGCACAAAGCCATGGCTCTCTACTTCTCTCTTAAGGAATCCAATCACCATAGAAATATTTTGGACCTTGGAGCAAGCAAGAAGCAGAGAAACTCAATAGCCTTGACTTGGTGCATGGAGCAGAGAACTTTGGCCAAGAACTTAGCTCTTCAGTGGGCCTTGAATTGGAAGGGGTGCAGAACTCTTGGCCTAGAAATTAGGTTGCGTAGTTTCTGTTTTTCAGACACTACGCGGCCCACTAAGGCCCCAAAATGGCAGGCAGGAAGTGAGCATGCACTTCCGGCCGGAGATTTTCCGGCCACCATATTGGGTAAGGACAAGCAAGAGGCATCCTTTACCCACACCTGAAGCAGGCGTTGGACCCTTTGCATATGCAAATAAGGGGCCTAACATCTGCTTGAGGTCCCCGCTGCAACATTGGTTTGCCCTGAGGCAGCCAGCACCATTGAGGGCTGCACTCAAAGAAACCAGCCCTGTGGAACAGCTGCCAACCAAGAAGGTAAGTAACTTACCTGAATGTGTAAGGAGGAGTGCTCCTTCCGACCCCACATTAAAGGACCTGACCCAAACCTCGCTGCTGCTCCTGACCCCTGATCGCACTCTTTCCCCCCTTCACACCTGACCATTGATCGAGGCCCCAACCTGACATCTGGATCCACTTACCTGAGGGCCAGTGTGACGCTAGCATTGACCCGATTTTTCTTTGCACTTCCTCCAATCTTCGCCAGTTGGACGTTGCACTGCGCCAGCTCTATGGCAATGAGTTCTGAGTCCCAAAATTGCAGGAGCCTCTGACTTCACCATTCTGTCGCGGTGTACTTACCCTTCGTCCCCCAAGCACCAGAAATTGAGCACTCACAAATTTCTAGGCCCTTGTGTTTTACTGGTCCCTTGTAACAGAGCTACCTCAACTATGACATCACTGATATGCAGTTTTGGCATGAAAGGTTCCCACCAGTAATCTCAAAATTACCCCATCTAGAAATGCTATATTAACAATGGGAGCAGCAACACTCTTTGCTACATTATTATAGCCATTACACAACATTGGGTTGTGAGGTCTCGCCCTTTTAAATTACAGAGCTGAAAGAGGAAAATGTACAGAGCTCGGAGATCACAGGGATGTAGCCAGTAAAACTGTACAAGAAACCATTTTTTTTTAAATCGAAGTATTTTAAATATTACTAACAAATGAATTACAGTTTTTTTTTTCTTGGTCAGGTAGGTGTTTAATAGGCATGTAAACCTATCATCATGCTTAAGAATCTCCAAACCAAGCTACTAAGAAATCCACCCAAGTAAACTTTCTCTTTGCCTTATATGCAATGCATGCTCTGTACCTACATTTCATATGCCAGTTAACTAAGTCCAGAGAGCTTAGGCGAGGTTGGCAAGAATCAATGCTTAGGGATGCCCAAGTATGCCCAAACATGCTGGTGCAGTTTAACCAGCTAAAACAGCACACAATATTAGCACAAAGCACTGCTAAGTGAGATTATAATAGAAAATGAAGAGAAATGGCACTGACATATTCTAGCTGTACAGAATTTCCATATCATGTTTTCTGAATCATGATCTGGTTATTTTAAGTATGTATAAGATAGATAATGCTACAGAGATCTATTTGATAGAACAAGATCTATCTAGTTTCAAGTTATAAGAATTTCTTTGTTATATATTTTATATGAATCTGTAGATAGGCCTAAGTGCAGGAATATTTAAATTGGAGGCCATCTTTGTTAAGAATCTCTTTGTCTTGATGAGAAGTCCTGAGTAACATAATCTACATCTGCCTGCCTAGAGTGGTGGACTTTGATATTCAACGAGGAAATGCTACCTTTGGTTAAGTCTTTGGCCACGGAATTCAGCTGTTAAGGCTGGTTTCGACAAAAAATGGCAGCCGCCTCAAGCGTGCAACGCTGATTTGACGCATGTCCTGCTATTTTGGACGTCGCCGTTCGACTGCACGCCCTCTCCAAATCATGCACAGCAAACGTGTGTTCAGCTGCACGAGGGACCCCCCGCCAGCGGTATATAAAGAGATCATCAACAACTTGCAGGTGACTTGCTTTTTGATTTCTACTGGTTCTGTGTAAGCTTGTGCAACCGTTTGGAGCTTTCTACAGTTATTTAAAGTTGGTGAGTTGACAGGGAGTGGTGCTGCAAGTGGAGAAGGCTTTGCTTCTGAATTCAAGGGTTCTGTTCAGACCACTTGCTCCCAGTCATGGGGGCTCTACTTGCAGTCCCCCTCGCGCTGGAGCAGGACAGGGAGATGGAGCAGAGGCAGCAAAGAAGAGGACAAGATGCTCGCAGAGGGAGGAGAAGGAAAGGAGGGCGGGCTCTCAGCAGGAGACCTTACTCATCTAGGGTCTTCTGAGAGCACTTCTCCTACCTGCACTTAAGCCAGAAGCAGTGTATTCGGAGGCTCCGCTTCACCAAGGGAGGTGGGCACAGAACTCTGCCACCTCTTGGAACCAGATCTGCAACCTCAGAGCAGGGCGACGACGGTGTTGCCATTGGCCCTCAAGGTAACCATCCCCTTAGTTTTTTCATTAGCAGGTCCTTCCAGTCAGGAGCCAGAGACATAGCTAACATCTCTCAGTTCGCCATCCGTCACTGCATCCGGAGGTCACAGAGGCTCTGTACTCCAGGAGAAGGGACTTCATTGTCCTCTCTCGGAACACAGAAGCAGGAGGAGCGCACATGTGACATTGCCAGGATATCGGGCTTCCCCATGGTGCAGGGTGCCATCGACTGCACACACGTGGCTTTGCAAGCGCTGCATATCAATCCTGAGATGTACCTCAACCACATCCTTCATCTTTTAAAAGTGGCTCAATTGATAGCATTATATGCAAGGATTTCCCAGGCTGAGGATAAGTACAACAGCTACTCCCATTGCTTTAGTTAAATGCTGAAAGCCACATATCTAATTCACTGCGATGAGGTATACCTCCGCAGAGGCCGAGGTAAGTACCACATTAAATTGTTAAAGGATTCTAAGTATCTCAAAATGCTTTGTCATTTTGTCTCAAACAGTTTTAAAGTACTAGTGAGAAGTAAGTTCTCTATGGTTAATTTAATCCACTGATTTATTCTTGCTTCTGCAAAAGTTTACATCTTAAAAATGCATTACAATGAGTAGTTTTAGCCTAAGTTACACAGTCTGTCAATGTGGTGTCTTTCTGCCATTTCGAGTATATGGTGGTATCCACTATTACTTCTAGTGTAAACCCTGCAGTTTAGGGACAAATTGTTCGCCATGTGGTAGACTTTCCTATAAACCACGCATTTCTACTCGGAAGGAATGCAGGCTTACATGTGGAAGTAAAGTTTTGCATTGACGATGAATGAAGAGTATTTGGAAGTAAAGCAAATTATACAAATCTGGCATCACCTGTAAAGAAAATTACAACCATTGTTTCCATTTTTAACAATATAACCATACAGTATGTATATTTTCAGGTTCTTCAGGAAGCTGTTCCATTTTATAGATGTGTGGATACATACTACTACAGACAGGACAACTCTACACTACTGGTCTTGCATAACCCCATGAACAAACAGCACCAGTGCAAACAATCCTGGGAAGCTGCCCTTCACTCTGATGTTGGGTTCAGGTGTGTACTCCTGCAGACCTGGTTTTCTGTTTAAGTGAAAATAGTAGGTTATTGAAATTAACTTTCTCCAGATCAGAGATGTGTTAAGAGAAGCTTTGGATAGGATTTGTGTATAATTTTGAGTTCAGCACTGAACTAGCTTCACCAGAGGTGTAACCTGTACATTTTTAAACATAAGAGTGGTAATTTTATGCCAGTGGCATCGGTACCATCAGCAGGATTTGTCTGAGCACAGATCGTGAAATTAGTTGTCGAGCAGTTTTTTTTTCTGTCGTGTCTCGTGGTTTGTATGGGGATCGGGCAGAAAGGCGCGCCATCATGTATGTCTGTGTTATTTAATCCTGTTCATTCTGAGCAGAAAACTAATCATGCATGATCCAGCATTCTAACAACAAATTACAGCAGGCTTGATGTTTGGGCAGCAAACGTCAGTGTTCTTGCTCAGGCCAACATCGAAGCTTTGACCACGCTCAATCAGCTCCGATGGACAGATCACATTGTCCGCATGCCCAATACGAGAGTCCCAAAACAAGCGCTCTACTCGGAGCTCCGGCACGGCAAGAGAGCCCCAGGTGGGCAGAGGAAACGCTTCAAGGACACCCTCAAAGCCTCCTTGAAAAAGTGTAACATCCCCACCGACACCTGGGAATCCCTGGCCCAAGACCGCACAAAGTGGAGGAGAAGCATCCGGGAAGGCGCCGAACACCTCGAGTCTCTTCGCTGGGAGCAAGCGGAAGCCAAGAGCAGGCAGCACAAGGAGCGCACGTCAACCCAAGCACCCCACCCACCCGCCCCTTCAACCACCATCTGCCCCACCTGTGACAAAGACTGTAGGTTCCGCATTGGACTCATCAGTCACCTGCAAACTCATTTTTAATGTGGAAGCAAGTCATCCTCGGTTCCGAGGGACTGCCTAAGAAGAAGATATTCAAAACAGAAGTCGATAGCTTTCTGACTAGTAAGGGCATCAAGGGATATGGTGATAAGGCCAGTGAATGGAATTGAGGCAGATAATCAGCCATGATCTCATTGAATGGCAAAGCAGGCCTGAAGGGCCGAATGGCCTACTCCTGCTCCTATTTCTTATGTTCTTATGTAATGTACTGTGTCACTTTCTGTTGCGCTTGAGTATATACCTCTATGACATTAAGTGAGAGAGTAAGGAATGAAGGACAGAACAAATGAAACAGGTACTAACCCACAATTGAGGAGTAGCTTCCAGCTTCACCTTGCCCCATTCCCTGTATCTGCTCATAATCGATGATGTCCATCATGACTTCCTCAGAAGATGTCAGTGGCGTTAGATTAGTGGATCTTTGTCTGGTACGGTTTGCTGCCTCCTATTGTGAACTAATTTGGTCTACAAACAGTAAAATATTGTTCAGATGATGTAAGTTTGAAAAGCATATAGATAGTGACACTGAAGTGGCCATCATGTGTGCATTTGAATACATCAGTCAGAATTTTCCCGTTGCCGAGCGTGCGGGTTTGGGAGCGGGTTGGCAGTAAAAATCCCGGAAATAACGAGCACGTCGGGAATCCGCCATCATCCCGCTGCATCATGCATTTAACTTGGGTGGCTTTGAAGGCATGACCTGGACCTGATCGGCAGAGGTGGGCAACCTCATTTAAATCATTAAATGCTTGTTGAGAGACCCTTAAGAGTGTTTTTAACGCCAGCTTTTGACTTTAACTGCAGGAGCACGGGATTCACGGATGTTGGGTATCTCGCCTGTGAAGGGGAGGCAGAAGCTCAATGGCCAGTGGCGAGTTCATTCATTGAGAGCTGGGAAAAGCACATAAATACTCCAACATTACACCTCATTACTTGCCTCATGGAAAGGCTCTTGCTCACTCCATTTTGTCCACAGATTTGGGTGTCAGCAGCTTGCAGGTCATTTTTGAAACCTGGGAAGCCACTCTCGCCACATTGCTACTCACTATCACATCATTGAGGGTTGGCCCTATGATTGCTACTTTACCTGCCATCTACTACATCAGCATGGGTTCCACTTATACTGTCTCACCTTGGTCCTCAGAATCAGACCAAAATGAGGCCCACCACCAACAACAGCAGCAACCACAACAGTAGCCTTCTCCTCAATGACCTAATGCTCCACAGGAGAGAGGGGGGCATCACAGGGCTGCAGCGCGCCGGGGGGGGGCGGCGGAGGGTGGGGTAACAATACTCCCAGCACAGAGTATACAGGCAAAGGATGAGCTTCCTCAACATGACTGAGCAGCAGTGCTTCAGGAGGCTCAAGCTATCGCGCCAGGTCGCCGCAGACATTTGTAGCTTGCTGGAACAGGACGCGCTGCCCAGAGGTCCTGGTGGACACACCTTACCAGTGGCTGTAACTTCTTCGCCTCAGGCTCCTTCCAGGGATCTTCAGCAGACATTTGCGGGATCTCGCAGTCAGCAGCCCACAGATGCGTCTACCAGATCACCGATGCCATGTTTGACAAGTCAGACGTATCAACTTTGCCACTGATGAGGCCAGTGTTGCTGAGCGGGCACTCGGCTTTGCGACTCTGGCTGACTTCCCACAGGTGCAGGGCGCCATCGACTGCACTCGTGTCTATCAGGAGTGTTTGTGAACTGCAAGGACTTCCTCTCCCTCAATGTGCAGCTCATCTGCAACCATAAAAAGATGATTATGCATGTGTGCGCCAGATTCCCTGGCAGCTGTCATGACTCTTTCGTTCTGCACCAGTCCACCCTCCCTCAGCTCTTCGCATCCCCAAACAGACTTACCAGCTGGCTGCTTGGAGACAAGAGCTATCCACTGAAGACATGGCTCATGACACCCTTGAGGACGCCAAGTACTGAGGCCGAGGAGCATTATACTGAGAGTCACATGTCCACCAGATGTGTCATGGAATAAACAATAGGCACGCTGAAGATGCGCTTCAGATGCCTTGACAGATCTGGAGGAGCCCTTCACCAGCCAGGGCCTCCAGAATCATTGTTGTCTGCTGCGCACTGCACAACATAGCATAGCAGCGAGGATTGGAGCTGCTGAAGGAGCAAGGCGCACATCGCACAGCCTCTTCAGAGGAGGAAAAGGAGGAGCAGCAGGTGGAAGACGAGGAGGAGGAACCTGAGGTGGAGATGGGACCAGCAGCGGCGCACATTGCTGCCCAGGAGGCCCGGGATGGCCTCATCATAGCCAGATTTATTTAACTTGCTCCAATGCAGCCACATGGCTGCCACATGCTGTACTAAGATCCCCCCCAACAACCCCATAAAGCATCCCTACAATGACCAAGCCATTCCTCTTGCCCAAAGTCCCAGTGCTCAAGGTTAACTAATGCATCACCATTCACTCCAAGTGACAAAGCCACTTCCAAGGTTTGAGGCAAAATGGACAAGACTCGAAAGTGGTGCAAAGAAAAACATTTATGTGGATCATCAAAATAATTGAAACTTAACATTAACATTTTTTGATACACTCACGTGCATACCCGGTGCGTCTACTTTTGTGTCATTTTTCTTTTCCAAGTGCTTCTATGAGGTACAACCCCTGTAGCTTCAGCAGAGGTAGAGGCAGGTTGCTCACTTCCCTGTTGCGACTCGTTAGACACTTTTGGCAGACATCCTCTGGGTTTTGGAGCCTGTGACGGCCCCGCCAAAGTCTGCTCCTCCTGCGACTGTACAGGTGTAGACTCGGCCATCGGGATCCGAGGAAGCAGGTGGGGCTCTGACTGAGGGGGAGGCAACGGGGGAGAAGTGGGAGCGCTTTGAGCAGTGCCCCCACTTCCATGTTCCCTCTCACCATCATCCCTTTCATGGGCCACCTGCACTTCCCTGCTAGCAAGGAGCTGGAGATCACCTTGCTGCACAGCAGTGGGGTGCTGAACACTCAAGTCTATGTTTCTATCCCTCCTTGAGAGGAGGTCTATGAGTGCCTGCCATCTGTTGTCCACAGCTAGCATGTGCTCATGTGAGTGGCGCATTTGCTGCTCCATGCAGGTGGCCATCCTTTCCATGGAACTGCACATCGTCACCATCACCTGCGACATGGTGTTGCTCATGTTGGAGATGGACTCCTCCATTCTCTGCACATTTGCAGACATCGCGGCTGCAAAAGATGTCAGAGCCTCCTGCAGTTGCTGCTGCCCTTCCAAGATCACCCTCTTTCTCGATGGCCCCCCAAGGCTCAGCGTCTGCATGCAGCTCAGCAGACTTTGGAGCATCCTGCGCTCTCCGGCAAGGAGTCTCCACTGCTGTTCCTGTCAACACCACCTGCTCTTGCTCACTTGTGAGTTGTGAGACACCAGGTGACAACTCTACTCTATGGCGCACAGGACCCACCAAGTTGTGCATATCTGCGCTGTTGCCGGGTGTGCTTGAGCCTGCTGACGGTGCACCCTCAGAGGCTGGAGGCTCCTCTGAGGCGTCGTCTTCCTCCTCCGGCTGGACAGTGGAGGGGACAGTTGATGGACCTGTGGGAGAGTACAGGGATGAATTAGAAGTGTTATAATAAGTGTGTAACATTAACATTATGCACAGAATGGCATTTCACTGGCTGCTGACATCAGTCACTAAATGAGTGACTGCTGTATGCCATGTGGCTTTGAGATGTGATTCTGTCACCAGGTTGCTGGGATGTCCCCCTCTCTCCGTCTTCCACTGCCAGCATCTTTCCAACTCCCAAGATCTCCACAGCCCCCTCCTCTGCTGCTGTTAGTTGGGTGAAGACTGGAGGGCCACCTCCGGCTCTCTGTCTCTCCCACGTGTTCTGGGCTCTTTTCTCCTGCAAGGAGGGAAAGAAGAGAAGTTTGAGTGAGCAATGGAATGAGTGTAAGGAATGGATGGGTTACATCTGTAGAGGGTGACTATGAGGGACTGGGGTGACAATGCCAAATGGTCTCCTTCTGTGGTGTTACTTGCTATGATTGCATTAGGATGAGGGCGAGTGTGAGGGGTGGTTAGTCAGATGGGGATGTGAGTATGTACATAGAGAGGGGTGGGTGGACGTGCAAGGTATGTTGGTGTGAAGAATGATGTGCAGGAGTAGGCTTGGGAAGGCAGAGTGGTGGGAATGTGTTGGCAGGCACATCAGGATGAAGGTGAGTGTGGCATTGCACTCACCTTTCCTGACCTCATGCGATAATTGAATCATTTCCTGCACAGGATCCATGTCCTCCTGACCACATCCCTGCTGCTGACCTCCTCAGCTATATCCAGCCAGGCTCTTTTGGTCTCTTTTGGAGGTCTCCTTCGCCTATCAGCAGGGAAGAGGAACTCCCTGCGTGCTCTGACTGCCTCCAATAGAATATGCAGGGATACATCTGAAAACCGTGTTGCAGCCCTCTGCCTTTGGCTATCCATCCTTCCTACTTTATAATAGTACTCAGGCCTTTGTATGTCAGATTCCACCCTCATCTAGCAACCTTCAAATGAGTTGAGTGCAAGGCTGCTTTAAATATCAGCTCTGAAAACAAGTCATCGATGACGTCATCAGACCCGCTCCATTTAATAGGACCGGGAAATGCACACGAGCCTTTCAATTGGGGCCATTAAGTTAAAGTCGCTGAGACATTGCATTTCCGACCCGCTACGCACCCCGCACGCACAAAACCCAACTCCAAGGTAAAGATTCCGGCCATCATGTTTGTGTTGCTAGGGTGTTTGATATGAGGGCCTTATAAGAAATGAATGTACCAGCAATGGTAAAGGCATGAATTATAAGCAACAAGAGTGTTCTTGTGTTATCTGAGTGCTTTGCATGGAGTAACCGTAAAGGTGCAACAGGTTGAGAGGAAACGGCTTGTGGCTTGCATTCTTGGCCTAGGTATTTGATATGGGGCACTTTTGGGCCACCTTACCTTTACAGTTCTCCTCGGTTCTGACACATTCTTCCTTGCATGGATCCAGATTTGTTGGATACTGAAAACGACATTAAGGGGTAGATTTTGCCAAACCTGTCGGGAAGAAGGCGGGACTTCCCCTTTCGGGTTTTTGACCCGCCTACTTCGACGTCCGGCCAATCCGCGCAATTTTCCCTTGATTGACCTTGTTGAGCCCGCCCAGCGGTCTCAGCAGGCCAATTAAAGGCCACCCGGCAACAGGTGACGTCACAGACTGAAATTTCATCTGTCAAGAGTTCTTGACAGATGAAATATCAGTGTCTCACAGCTGTTTGAGGCTGTGAAACACTGACACTCTGAGTTCTAAGCTGAGTCAATCTGCACAGACTCAGTTAGAACTCTCACCGGCACTCAAAACTGAAGGCTGTCACTTTTGACAGATCGCAGCCATTCAGCTTTCAGTTCCGGCTGAGTGATGCGCTCCCGGCGGCTACAGGAAGAAAGGCTGTTAAGGCAAGTACAGGTAAGTAAAAGTTCTTTACACACTTTAGACACACCAAACACACTTACCTTTGCACTCATGCACCCATCATTCACCTGAGCGCCAACATCGCGACCCCTCCAACTCCTTCAACCCGACGGTCGACCTGGCGTGGTTTGGAGCCGTCGGGAAACCCACACGAAACCCCTCAAAATAGGGATTAGGCTAAAAACTACCTGTTAACAGGCAGTTAATTGGCACTAATCCCTTCCCGCCTGGGTTCGGAGGGTCCCAGTGCAGGGCGGGTATCCGCCGCCCCTGAAACTTACGTGGGGCGGGGTTTTGGGCGGGATGGTGTCGGGATCCCCAAATTCGGGATTTCCCCCCTCCCCCCCCACACGCCTGAAACCCCGCCTGACGGCTCCCCGAAAATCTAGCCCATAGTCTTTCATTGACTTCCTGCAGGCATTGCAGGGTGCTCTAGAACTCCAAAAGGACAGCCCTCCTGGCATACCTCTCGTGCAACAGGACCTCTACTGCTGCATCACAGAATCTAGCAGTTTTTCTGTTCAGTGTTCTATTTCTCATGTGATGTACTAATAAACCCTTCAGTCACTTTACCTTCCAAGGTACTACTACTGGTCTGCTCCACCTTAGGAGGCTTCTGCAGACCTTTATATACCTGCATAGCTTCAGGCACGTAATGCGATCTCCCAGCCCCCTCCCAAATTACAGGTGGGCAATTACCATTATTATATTCAGGGGAGGTTCAGACAGAAATGGTGCGTGAATAGTTGGGTAAGAGTCTGCATTCCATTTCTACACCACTAACAACACTGGAATTGTTACGCTTTTATCTTCAGATTTAAAAGAAGTAACAATCTCTTGAAAGTTATATTATAATGAGGATGGACTGGCATTTCAAGTAACATTAAAGTAGTTCATCCATATTTCTAGATACAGTATGAATTTGTAATTTTGTTATACCTGATTCCATTTCGCACAGAAACTATTTGGAATATGTTGCCTACTCAGTCTCAGACTGGGTGGAAGAAGAGGAAGCCAAATACCAAGCTGAGCTAGCTGCAAAAGAGCTGGAGGCCCTGAAATCACTCAACTCTCCACCTGATGTATCTCCAGAATCCCTACCATCCAATTCTGAGAAACAGAAGAAGGGAAAAGCTGGTTCTGCAAATAAACCACGCAGTATGTAATGCTATCTACTAATGTCAAATTTTCACTGCGAAAACATTTAAAAAACACAATTACCTTAAATGTAAGAACATTAGCTGTTCAGTGTCTACTGGAAATATATGGATAAAATATTGCTTGAGTTAACTTCAGTATGCTGATATGTTGGTATTACTGTACACACTTAACAGTGGAGCTTCAATGACAGGATTGTGAAGGCAGAGCATTTTTAGGGTTTAACAATTTGCACGACTCTGGAGTTCTCAGTGATGAAATGCCTCTAAATGGGACTTAGCATTTGGAGGGAAATAGTGCGTTGCTTAAAGGGTAAGGCGTTCTCAACAAACCTTTGTCTACACCGAAGAAAACTGCTTACTATTCCAGGATCATTCTGGAATGCAAAGATAACTCCCAGCTTATTTTCTCTACTGCAAACTGTCTTCTTAAACCCCTCTCCCCTGTCTCCTCCACCCTCGCCTCCAACAACAAGTGCGAGGAGCTCATGGACTCCTTTGTCACTAAGATTGATACCATCCAATCAGCTGCCTCTGCCACTTCCCTCTCTTCCAAACTTCCTCTAAGGTTCCCCCCCCCCTACTCTAGCCCTGAACTTGCACCTTTCTCCAGTTTCTCTCCGATCTCCCCTCATGCCCTCTCTGAGCTCATCTTGTCCATGAGACCCACCTCCTGCTCCCTCGACCCTATTCCCGCTACACTGCTGACCACCCAACTTCCTTTCCTGGCTCCCATGTTAGCTGATATTGTTAACGGTACTCTCTCCTCAGGTACTGTCCCCCTCTCCTTCAAATCTGCCATCATCACCCTGCTCCTCAAAAAAACAACCCTTAACCCCTCCGTCCTTGTAAACTACCGCCCCATCTCCAGCCTCCCTTTCCTCTCCAAAGTCCTTGAACGTGTTGCCTCCGAAATTCGTGCCCATCTTTCCCAGAACTTCATGTTTGAACCACTCCAATCAGGTTTCTTCCCCTGCCAAAGTACCAAAACAGCTCTTACCTGTGTGTTCAAATTTGGTGGGCCAGGTCACTAACATGGCCCACTCATATTTACAGTACAGGCCCACCTTCTGGCAGGGCCTTGTGCCAGGGATTTTGGGGTTGGGGTGGGAAACAAAAGCACAGCTGTAGGCACAAGAGCCTGCAGTTGCAGTACTAGTCGCTGGCCTCAAAGTCTTAAGCCTGCTGTTGGACAACAACAGCTGGAAGGCCTCCAGACCAAAGATCCAATAGGGTCCTAACAAAAAAATGAGGCCACTTACCTTTTGGGACTTCTTGGCCTTGCTGCCTGGCCTCCTCAGACCCTCTGATCTGAGGCAGGTCCAGGTGCAAGCCCCACTGCAGTAATACTGCACAGAACCACAGGAATTTGAGACAGGAAGGCCAAGAATGCCCCATCCTGTTAAGTCCGTGAATGATTGAGACACGGATTAGCAGGAGAGAAACAAACAGGTCTTTACTGGTGAAAGGCATAAATGAAAAAAAAACAACATAGGCTCTCTTGCACCTTTTATACAGGGGTGGTCACTGCCGGTATTGCAGTCTGAGACCAGTTATTCTCTTAAAGGTACATACACAACAATTCCTCCCCTTTTAGATAAACAGTACATAACATTCATTTAACACTAATGATAACGAATTACAATCACAATTACTGTTGCTAGATACATTGGTTAAGTTTAAGCAATTATAAGTTCAGTCTTTGAGGAGGCTTCCTGATTTTGTCTGGATAACGCCTCTTTGGAGTATCAGGTTCTTCTAGCAATGTTGAGTCGAAATCAATGTCGTTGTTTGGTTCATCTGCTTCCAATATTACCGGTTCTGCGGTAGCTGCAATTGGAACGTCAATTTCATTACCAGGTGTATCAGATCGTGGTGTGGAGTTGACGTTTTCCAGTGACTCTAGAATCTGGTCAGCATGGCGTCTTACAATGCTCTCCCCAACGTCCACGGTATACATGAGAGGTCCTTGTCGTGTACAAATCGTTCCTGGCTGCCATTTCTCAGTGCGGTAGTCCCGGGCCAAAACTGGTTGACCTATCTTAAAACTCCTGGTCGGCCTTTCATTCATATTCTGAAACTGCCTGTTCTCCACATCTCTTCGGACGTTTGGCTTAACCAAATCCAAGCGGCATCGTAGTCTTCGATTGAAGAACATCATGGCTGGAGTTTGGTTGGTAACCGCATGTGTCGCATTCCGGGAGGCAAACAAGAAGTTGTCCACCTTGTGTTGTAGGGGTATATCTTCATTACACATTGCCTTGATAGCCTTCTCGAATGTTTGGACAAACCTCTCGGCCAATCCATTAGTGGCTGGATGATATGGGGCAGATGTGTAATGCTTAACACCATTGTTCTTTAAGAACCTCCGGAACTCTTCAGACACAAACTGTGGTCCATTGTCAGAGCAAATCTGTTCAGGCAGCCCATTCCTGGCGAATATGGTTCGTAAAACTGCGATAGTTTTTTCCGTGGTGATTGAGGACATTTTTATTACCTCTGGCCACTTTGAATGTGCATCCACCGCAATTAAAAACATCGAGTCCATGAAGGGATCAGCAAAATCAATGTGCACCCTTTGCCATGGAGATGAGGGCCACTCCCATGGATGCAGAGGAGCTTGTGGTGGGGCGTTTTGGACCTTCTGGCATCCTGCACAGCTCTTGGTCATCTCTTCGATTTCTCTATCGATTCCCGGCCACCACACAAACGCTCTGGCTAAGCTCTTCATTTTTACCCCACCCAGATGACCCTCATGAAGCTCATTGAGCACTCTATCCGTCGACTTAGGTGGAATTACTACTCTGGATCCACACATCAAGGTTCCTCTGCACACTGACAGCTGTTCTCTTCTTGACGAAAATGCTGGCAGCAGTGGTTCGCCATGTGCTGGCCATTCCTTCACCGTTAAATCATAGACCCGTGATAGTGTCGGGTCATTCCGTGTTTCCTTTTCTATGTTTGCATTCATCACAGGGAGACATTCGACTATGGTCGAGTGGAATAACTCCATTGGATCCACTGCAAGGTCTTCTTCTTCCACCGTCGGCAACGGTAGACGTGACAATCCATCAGCATTTCCATGCTGTTTAGTTCCCCTGTACCCGATGTCATATTGGTGTGCCCCTAGGAAAAGGGACCATCTCTGCAGCCGTTGTGCTGTCATTATTGGTACGCCCTTCTGAGGGTTGAAAATGGAGACAAGAGGTTGATGATCGGTTAGTAGAGTAAATTTTTGACCGTGCAGATAGTGATTGAACTTCTTCACCCCCCACACTAGGCTGAGGGCCTCTCTGTCAATCTGGGCGTAGTTACGCTCGGCAGAAGTTAACGAGCGTGACGCAAAAGCTATCGGCCTCTCCAACCCATCAAGGAATTTATGTGACAGTACCGCCCCAATGCCGTAGGGAGACGCATCACACGCCAGCCTGATTGGCAGTGCTGGGTTGTAGTGAGCCAATACTTCCTTCGAAGTGATTAAGTCCTTACTCTTCTGAAAAGCACGTTTACAATCATCGCTCCATTTCCATGCTACCCCCGTTCGTAGCAGGGCGTTCAGTGGATGCAGAATTGTGGACAAATTCGGCAAAAACTTATGATAGTAATTCACCAACCCGAGGAATGACCTCAGTTGCGACACATTTTCAGGCGCTGGGGCCTTAACAACCGCTTCAATTTTGTCAGGGGACTTATGTAATCCCTCTTCATCAATCACGTGGCCACAATACGATATCTGTTTCTTAAAAAATTCGCACTTGGGGCGGTTGGCTCGCAGCCCATGTTCCCATAGTCTAGTGAGCACCTGTTCTAGGTTGTTAAGGTGTTCACTGTCATCTTCACCTGTTACAAGGATGTCGTCCAAGTAACACTGAGTCCCCGGAATCCCTTGCAGGACTTGTTCCATCACTCTTTGCCATATCGCCGGAGCCGATGCTACTCCGAATACCAATCGATGATATTGGTAAAGACCTTTGTGAGTGTTTATCGTGAGATACTTCCTAGAGGACTCTTCAACCTCCATCTGCAAATATGCTTGTGCTAGGTCAATTTTTGTAAAACGCTTCCCTCCAGACAGTGAGGCGAAGATGTCTTCTATCCTTGGAAGAGGATATTGTACTGTGTGAAGGACAGGGTTCACCGTCACCTTGAAATCCCCACAGATGCGAATCTTCCTTGGCTCTCCGGACTTACTGCTTAACATTTTTTTTCATGACAGGAACGATGGGTGTCGCCCACTCGCTCCAGTCGACCTTAGACAACACGCCCGCCTTCTCCAGATTCTCCAGCTCTGCCTCGACGGCTGGACGAATTGCATATGGTACCGGTCTCGCTTTGAAAAACTTGGGAACTGCATTCTCTTCTATTTTTAACGAGGCGGTTACGCCTTTAAGCGTGCCCAGTTCTTGTTGAAATACCTCTTTGGCGTTAGCTAAGATTGTTGACAATCGTCCAGGAGTGACGTCTTCATCTTTTTTACCGTCCACCGTCACTGCATGAATCGAATGCCAATCTAAGTTTATCTTCCTGATCCATTCCTGTCCCAATAACGGTGGTCCACCATTTGGCAGTATGTAAAGATACAATTTCTGTATTTTCTTGCCACTGTATTCGACAGGCACCCTTATTTTTCCTCTGGGTTATACTTTTTGCCCCGTATACGTCGTCAAGACGATGGATGTCTCTCTCAAGGGTATGTGTGAAAATAGCCGCTCATAGTCTCGTCGATTCATGACGGTTAGCGCTGATCCTGTATCCAATTCCATTTTAACTTGGGACCCTGCTATCGTGAGGGTGACCCAAATGGTTCGGTGATCCTCTTTTGCGATTACATTGTGAAGTTTGAGACAGCTTAATCTCCTGTTCTCGGATTCACTATCGCTCATCTGGTCTTCGGAACTACTGTCCGTCATCTTTTGTACTTTCTTGTACGGTTCCTTCGTAGCCTTTTTGTTGTCGCTGGTCTTCTTCCCAGACCTACAAACTCGTGCAATGTGTCCAATCTTCCCGCATTGTCTGCATATTTTGTCTTTGGACCAGCAGTCCTTCTGGTCATGGTTAGTTCTGCCGCAGCGATAACATTTTGCAAATCCCCGTGTCATTTCGTGGGTGCCGTATTCCTGTGGTTTTTGTTGAATTTCTGCAGCTCCCCTGACTGCTGCTTTATACGATACTGCCACGCTGAAAGCCTTATCTAGCGTCAGCTCTTTTTCTGCGAGTAACTTCTTCTGTGTTCCTTCACTCAGGAGTCCACAGACAAATTTGTCCCGTAGGGTATCTGCCAGTCCTGCTCCGAACTGGCAGTGCTTTGATAGCTTGCGTAGTTCCGTAAGATACTCAGCATTGCTCTCATCTTTGTGCTGAGTTCTCCTGTGGAATTTAAATCTTTCTGCTATCAACAGCGGTGCAGGGTTTAAGTGCTCCTGTAGAACAGCAACAATTTCGTTAAAACTCTTTGCCTTCGGTTTGGCTGGAGTAATCAGATCCCGCAATAGGCCGTACGTTCTAGCGCCCATTACGTTTAGCAATATTGATGCCTTTTTCCCCTCCGCTATTTCATTTGCCTCGAAATATACCTCGACTCTTTCCACATACGTGGTCCAGTCCTCTAATGTATTATCAAAAGCAGTGATACAGCCAGTCTTCGGCATCTTGCAAATCTAAAATGGCGCCTCCCGCGCTTTGCCTTCTTCTCTGATTTAACAAAATGGCGCCTCCCGCGCTTTTCCTTCTTCCCCGCTGTTGTTAGCGCTGCTTTCCACGGTTTCTTGCGCGTATTCTTTTTCTTTTATTACTTTCCCGTCGTGGAGCGGACCCTCTGGAACACTTCCCTCCCTCTTCTGAGGTCCGAACGCTGCCCAGCTTCGAAACACCGGCCGCGCCCTGTATGCTCCACCCTCTCTCTCTCTCCTTGCTTCCCGACTCGCTGCCCAGCCCCGTTGCAGCCCAGGAAGGATCAGAGCACTACCTGCCACCAGCCCGATTAGCTGGGAAACCACGGACCGAGGAACCCAGCCTGGCTCTGGAAAGTCGCTCCTGCAAAGCCTTGAACCCGATGATTGACGGTCGACGCCCGTTCCTCGAGTTTCAATGGACTTTTTTTTTCTTCTTCCGACCTTCAACGTCGTCGGAGCTGCTGCTGAGTTGCAGGTAAGTTCTTTCTAACTTGTCGCCAGTGTTAAGTCCGTGAATGATTGAGACACGGACTAGCAGGAGAGAAACAAACAAGTCTTTACTGGTGAAAGGCATAAACGAAAAAAAACCAACAGAGGCTCTCTAGCGCCTTTTATACAGGGGTGGTCACTGCCAGTATTGCAGTCTGAGACCAGTTATTCTCTTAAAGGTACATACACAACACATCCCACCTCATTACCATGGCAGTGCTTGGCCTGCACCTTATTGCAAGCGCAGGCCTGCAATACCCCTTCAGTGT
Organism: Somniosus microcephalus; assembly: GCF_052327205.1. NCBI lineage: Eukaryota > Metazoa > Chordata > Chondrichthyes > Squaliformes > Somniosidae > Somniosus > Somniosus microcephalus. Next base: position 83,169,392 of record NC_141000.1, read on the forward strand.
AATAGGTCTCCATCCCCTTATTCCTGACCTTTGCATTTGGAGAATTTCCCAGATGCTGACCTCAGGAAAACTGATCCCACAATCTTTTTATTATATCTTTGGCTGTCTCTAAATTTACTTGCGCCTTTTCCCAGCATCTAGTAACTCAGAACGCCCATTGTATATCTGCATGATTATTGATGATTGCAAATAGGTGGTAATGACAGAAAATGGGGCCTGTGACGTCACCACATTATTACTGTCTCATTTTAGGGCATGCAGTTCCACTGTCTGCTGAAAATGATAATGGAAAATTGGGTAAAAGTGGGCAAGGATATGGCATCATACCAATTTTATATTCCCATCCCTGATCCCCAGTAGATGCCAAAAGTAAATGGGTAACATTTGTATTGGAGACCATAATGGCATTTTTCTGACTTTGCACTTCCAGACAGGAACGTTGCTTGCCAGGATCACAATTAGGCACATGACGCATGATTTTCTGACCATTACTTAAATAGGTGGTAAATCATGTGCCATGCATGCCTAAATTTCCACTGTGCTCAAAGTTGACAAGACTCCTTGCCAGAGGCTTGGCTTAGTTGGTAGCACTCTCACCTCTTGAGTGTGAAGGTTGTTGGTTCAAGACTCAGTACGTACTTGAGCAGGTGATGTAGGCTGACAACTGTACCATTGACGGTGCTATTTTTTCAGTGAAAATGTTATACTAAGGCCCGCAAACTGAGATAGATTTAAAAGATCCCATGGCTCTTTTTGAAGAAGAACAGTTGGTTTCCTGGTGCCCTGGCCATAAAATCCTGCCTCAACTAAAAACAATTTATCTAGTCATTCATTCATTCATTCATTTGCTGTTCATTGGTCCTTGCTGTGTGCAAATTGGCTGTCATGTTTGCCTACATAACAATAATGACTGCACTTCAAAAGTAATCCATTGGTTATAAAGCACTTTGGGACATCCTGAGCACCTGATCAAGTACTTTATAAAGTTCTTTCTTCTTAATCGTAGGTTATAACTAGCGCTGTAATGTCATTTTTCTTTTTCAAGTGAGTATTCCAAGAGTTCAAACCAAAACAGAAATGGAAGAAGAAGAAAAAAGCAATGAACCTTTCATGCGTGAGGGATCACTTAAAGTAAATATCTCACATTTGTATTAGCAAAAGTATAACCTATTTCCTACTTTTGTTGTGAAGAAAGTTTTATGCGGAAACATTTTACATATTTAATGATGTACCAAAGATTTCAATTACATGGGTGAGTCATAATCTTTTTTTAAGCCAAAAATAAAATTATCAGTGTTATCTACAGCATGTTACAGATGGAACTGGGATCTTCCACTTTGGGGTAATCCAGACACATCTTGATCAGGGCGGGAGTTCTATCTGCCCAAAAACTCACCCCTGACCCTGGCCGGTTTTCCAGTGTGAGGATATTTTTCATATTTTAGGCAGGCAATGGACATGTACTACAGTGCAGCATGTCTGCGAGCTTTAGGGTTAGGTACAAAAAGAACAATTTTTAAAAGTAAAATACCATCTTAACTTATGCAGTCGATTGCACTGTGATCAATTGCATAGACCAGTGGTTCTTAAACTTTTTGCTGAGCCACCAAAACTCATTCATGTCCTATGCACTCCCGCCGCGCCCCCCCCCCGCCGCCCCGCCACCCCCTTTCCAAGAAACAGTATTTTTTTTGCATAGAACAAAGAGATTTTAATTGCTTGGCTAACACAACATTTGCTTAAGACAGAAAGCAATATTAATAGCACAGTATCATTACTGTACTGTGGGGTATCAAATTGAAAGAAAAGGCATACAATGTTGCGAAGATTGGGACATTTTTAGAAACTTGCAAAGGATGACTGAAAAAATAATAAAGATGGAGAAAATAGATTGAGAGTAAACTAGCAAGAAATATAAAAACAGACAGTAAGAGCTTCTACAAGTATATAAAAAGGAAGAGAGTAGCTAAAGTAAACATTGGTCCCTTAGAGTATAAGACTGGGGAATTAATAATAGGAAACAAGAAAATGGCGGAGACTATGAACAAATATTTTGTATCTGTCTTCATGGTAGAAGACAGTAAAAGCATATCAATAATAATGGAAAATCAAGGGGCAAAAGGGAAGAAGGAACTTAAAACAATTACTATCACTAGAGAAAAAGTACAAGGCAAACTGATGGGACTAAAGGCTGACAAGTCCCCTGGACCTGATGGCCTGCATCCCAGGGTCTTAAAAGAAGTGGCTGCAAAGATAGTGGATGCATTGGTTGTAATCTTCCAAAATTCCCTAGTTTCTGGAAAGGTCCCAGCGGATTGGAAAACCGCAAATGTAATGCCCCTATTCAAGAAAGGAAGGAGACAGAAAGCAGGGAACTATAGACCAGTTAGCCTAACATCTGTCATTGGGAAAATGCTGGAATCCATTATTAAGGAAGTAGTAGTAGGACATTTAGAAAATCATAATACAATCAAGCAGAGTTAACATGGTTTTATGAAAGGGAACAAATTAATTAGAATTCTTTGAGGATGTAACAAGCCGGGTGGATCAAGGGGAACCAGTAGATGTAGTGTATTTGGATTTCCAAAAGGCATTCAAAAAGGTGCCACATAAAAGATACTGCACAAGATAATAGCTCTTGGTGTTGTGGGTAATATATTAGCATGGATAGAGGATTGGCTAACTAACCGAAAACAGAGCGTCGGGATAAATGGGCCATTTTCAGGTTGGCAACCTGTAACTAGTGGGGTGCCACAGGGATCAGTGCTGGGGCCTGAACTATTTACAACTATATTATTAACTTGGATGAAGGGACCGAGTGTACTGTAGTCAAATTTGCTGATGATACAAAGATAGGTGGGAAAGCAAGTTGTGAGGAGGACACAGAGTCTGCAAAGGGATATAGATAGGTTAAGTGAGTGGACAAAAATTTGGTAGATGGAGTATAATGTGGGAAAATGTGAGGTTATCCACTTTGGTAGGAAGAATACAAAAGCAAAATATATAAATGGAGAAAGACTACAGAATGCTGCGGTACAGAGGGATCTGGGTGTCCTCATACATGAAACACAAAAGGTTAGCATGCAGGTACATCAAGTAATTAGGAAGGCAAATGGAATGTTGGCCTTTATTGCAAGAGGGATGGAGTATAAAAGTAGGGAAGTCTTGCTACAAATGTACAGGGTGTTGGTAAGACCACACCTAGAGTACTGCGTACTGTTTTGGTCTCCTTATTTAAGGAGGGATATACTAGCATTGGAGGCAGCTCAGAGAAGATTCACTAAGTTGATTCCTGGGATGAAGGGGTTGTCTTATGAGGAAAGGTTGAGCAGGTTGGGCCTATACTCATTGGAGTTTAGAAGAATGAGAGGTGATCTTATTGAAAGATAAGATTCTGAGGGGGCTTGACAGGGTAGGTGCAGAGAGGATGCTTCCCCTCATGGAGGAATCTAGAACTAGGGGGACATAGTTTCAGAATAAGGGGTCACCCATTTAAGACGGAGATGAGGAGGAATTTCTTCATTCAGAGGGTCATGAATTTTTGAAATACTCTACCCCAGAGAGCTGTGGAGGCCGAGTCATTGAATATATTCAAGGCTGAGATAGACAGATTTTTGAACTACAGCGGAGTGGGGAACAGGCAGGAAAGTGTTGAGGCCAAGATCAGATCAGCCATGATCTTATTGAATGGCAGAGCAGGCTCAAGGGGACGAATGGCCTACTCCTGCTCCTATTTCTCTACCCCAGAGGTAGGTAAGGAGACCAAAACTGTACACAATACTCCAGGTGTGGTCTCACCAGGGCCTTGTATAATTGCCCTATATACTACTGAATAAACTTGAACATAAAAGAACTCTTGATGACTAGCCCTATCTCAGTGAGTAGGATGATTCTGTGTGCTAGCGCACCATTTGTGGACTCTCAGTTTCATTTTGGAGAGTTTCAAACGCAAATCAGTCTCTGTGTTCAAGTTGCTTCTATATTTGCTTTTGATGAAATCAGTGAAGAAAATCGCACTTCCCATAGTTATGTTGAGTCAAAGTGAACAAGTATTTTGATGGCTCTTTAGGACAACTTGGGGAACTCTTTTCGAATTGAGAGCTAGAACTGATCAAAAAGAACAGTCATAGGCCTAGAAATTAGGTTGGTAGCGCCGGCGCTGAGCGCCTAAAGAGACCTAGAATTGGGGCGATACCCTATGTTGGGGCGGTCGCTATGAAGATAGCGACAACTCAGATATTGACTATACATTTAGCGCCTGCGCTAAGTGTTTGTGCGCGCCCGCGAGCACAAGCAGATCATGACGTCATTTCAGTGTGCAACGCCTTTTAGGAGCGCCTGAGCGCATATTGGGTGGCGCCCAGAGCCTTAACGCCCAACGCTATTAGTGACAGTTCGAGGGAGGGCGAGCAGGCCCTTCTCGGAGTAGGGGGGCGCTATTTAAAGGGGACAGCTCCAGTGCAGAATCTTCAGCCACTTGGCCTGCTCATTGCGATCGTTGTTGGAGAGAGTTGGTGAGCTACTGTGGAGCGGAGTTCTGGGAATTTAGCTTTAGAGTACTTGGGACCTTCAAACCTGTCCGAAGCACTTGCAGCACTACACCTAAAAGCCTTTTGACCAACTGGCATCGGAATGGGAGCTTCTTTGGAGGGCGATGGCCTCATCGCCCAACACTGTGAAGGGGCAGAGAGACGGCGGGAGAGAGGGATGGGATTGGCCAGAAGGAGGAGGGGCAATGGAGGTCGGCCAATCCGACGGGAAGCTGCGAGGGTCTTTAGGCAGCAGGTGACAAGCCTTGACATGTTGGAGGAGCAGTGTTTGGGAAGGCGCCGATTCTGGAGGGACATTGTTACTGATCTGTGCCACCTGCTTGGTCAGGATCTGCAGCCGTGTGAACGCTGCAGAACCTCTCTGTCCGTGATCGCTAAACTGACTGATGGCCTCAATTTTTATGCCAACGGATCCTTTCAGTCAGCCATTGGGGACATTGCGACTGTCACTCAGGTTGCAGTCCACTGTTGCATCCGGCAAGTTACAGATGCCCTTTATAGGCGAAGGCGTCAATTCATGACCTTCCCTCTGACCCTGCACAAGCAGGCGGAGCGCGCGCAGGGTGTCGCTTCTATTGCGGACTTCCCCATGGTGCAGGGGGCGAGTGACAGCACACACGTGGCTTTGAGGGCGCCATGCCATCATCCTTAGGACTTCCGCAACCGCAAGGGGTTCCACTCCCTCAACATGCAGCTGGTCTGTGACCACCGCCAAATCATCATGGCAGTCACCGCGCATTTCCCAGGGTGCAGCCACGATGCCTTTATCCTGCGGTTGACCTCAGTTTGTAACCTTTTTGAGGGGCTGCCTCGAAGACGAGGCTGGCTTACTGGGGACAAGGGCTAGCCTCTCTGGCCATGGCTGATGACAACACTCCGTGTGGCCGACACCCCAGCAGAAAAGCTGATCAGCAGCGGCCATCAGCCGACCAGGCACAGTAAACAGCACACTATTGGTGTTGTCAAAAAGCGTTTCCGATGTCTGGAACATTCGGGGGGATCCCTGCAGTACTCGCCGCAGCAAGTGGGACACATCGTCGTCGTCTGCTGCATGCTCCACAACTTGGCGAATCGACGCACCCAGCCAATTCCAGCTGTCCCTCAACGACCAGCAGAGCAGGCGGAGGAGGAGGAGTATGAGGAGGAGGAGGAGGAGCAGGAAGAGCAGGCGGAGGAGGAGGATGAGGAGGAGGAGGAAGAGCAGGCGGAGGAGGAGGAGGCGGAGGAGGAGGAGGAGGAAGAGCAGGAGGAGGAGGAGGAGGAGGAAGAGCAGGAGGAGGAGGAGGAGGAGGAGGAGGAGCAGGATGGAAGGGCTGCTGAAAGTGGAAGGGCCATACGTCAGAGGCTCATCTGGACTCGTGTCGAGACCCCTGTGGCGGAATGATGAGAGTCTTAACTCATGCGCACTTTGGATGTTTGACGGCCTCTGAATGCCAGCATCACTGAAACTAGTCACATGCACCATGCCACATTGAAACTTCTGTTTAGTGGCACAAAAGTCTTTCATTACAGCTAAACAACGTAATGTCAACAGAAACCATAACTTTCAAAATAACTGTGAACTCTTCGGCAAAGCCGCAAAACTCAACAAACCTTCTGCAAATATAACAACAGGTGAGGGTGTCCTTGAATTTGGACAAACGTCTCAGCACCTCCCTCTACAACTGGCCCCTTGAGGGAGAACGACTTCTCTTTCGCGCCCGGCCCCTTCCCTCCCTGCTGCTCCTACGTAATTGGACCCCAGTGGCGGGCTCAAGGCTGGGGGACGCCTGCTGACTGTCTGGAAGCGCAGAAGCCCCTGAGGGACGGCCTGACCGACCTCTGGGCTTGGAGGGTGCGGACACAGGATGCTTGATGTGACCATGGCTGGAAGCAGTGTGGCCTGCAGGTGGTGGCAGCTGCAATGCAGGCGTCCTAGCGCTCGCATGTGCAATGGTCTCCTGCCGAGAGAGGACACCTGCACCATGGTCGGACGACACACTGGCTATCTGAGGGGAGCGGCTCGGCTCATCCGCCACAATCACATGCTCCACTGATTCCTGGCCTTGTATGGGACTGGATGGGCCCGGGGTGATCCTAACTGATGCAGAGAGGGTGGCTACAGTGAGAGATCGCGTTGCGTCAATCTGGGTGTGGAGGAGCCCAGCAAGTGACTGCGTGGCAACAGTGAGGACCTGTGTGCCAGGTGCCAGTGCTTCGGAGAAGGCCTGGACAGTTCTTCCCATTGCTTCAGACAAGGCAGGTGCCGACCGCTCCACTGCCTCGGACAAGCCCTGGACAGACCTTTCCAGGGATTGTCCGAAGCCCTGAACAGTCCTTTCCATAGCCGACTCAAAGCCGTGGACAGTCCTCTCCATTGTTGGGCCGAAGCCCTGGATAGTCCTGTCCATTGTTGCCCCGAAGCCCTGGATAGACCTGTCCATTGTTGCCCCGAAGACCTGGAGAGTCCTGTCCATTGTTGCCCCAAAGCCCTGGAGAGTCCTCTCCATTGTTGCCCCGAAGTCCAACATACTCTTAGCCAATGAATCTATTGACTCAGGCATCTTCTCGACTGCAGCCATCAGCTCCGTGTGTCTGACCCGGGCCTGTTTGTTCATCTCAGCCAGGCGACGCACCTCATCTGCACTCTGTGCAGCAGTCATCACTACCTGCCTTGCCCTCCGGGGAGACGGTGGCCGAACTTGCCTATCCCCCGTGCGTTGCTGCATGCCGCTTGGTCCGGCAACTGGTTCATCCTCAGAGCACCCCCCCTCCCCTCCAGGGGATTACTATCCCCAGTCTGTAGATGTGTCCGCTCCCGGATTCTGCAACAGCTGGTCCGGATTCCTCCTGGTCCTCGCCTCCGGTGGCACTGGCACTGGCAGCTTCAGTGCATTGAGCCCGAGTTGGTGCTGCTTCATCTGAAAGTGGGAGGTGGAAGAGTGGCTTTAGCAAAAGGACAGGTTTGCTGAAAGGCATGCCAGATTGCAGCAAGGCTCTGACATGGCTGCACACTGAGGATGCATGCTGGCGGGGGGACCAAGTGGAAGGCAACAGGTGAAAAAGGTGAGAGTCTTACCCTCGCTGTCGGAAATGGGGTCGGCAGATGCAGTGGTCACAGGACCAGACAGACGTCCTCCAAGTATCTGGTGCACTCTCTCCTCCAGATCCGTGAGAGTGACCACTTGTGGAGGTCCGCCACCGGTTTGACGCTGCTCCTTTTGGATCATCGCCAGCTTGGACTGCAGGGGAAAGAAAGGGAAGTTCTGTAACATGATGCCTTGAGACATCATCGCATGCCCCCCATGGTGCAAGAGCCCTTACATGAGGCCTTGAGACATCTGTCCATGTGTGTGCCCAGAAAGGGCCATGGGTGCATGCTGACAGATGGCCATTGGGGCATCATTGCAACAGGGTGCCCGAAGTCAGCTGCAGATGGAGGGAATCAGAAGTTTGCTAAACCATCACTCACCCTAACGATTCGTGTGAGGTCATTGAATTTCTTCCTGCACTGAACAGGGGTCCTGGTCGCCATGCTGCTGGAGTTGACCCTCACAGCAACCTCCCTCCAAGATCGTCGGTAAGCCTTCTGATTCGGCCTCTTGCCATTGTCCGGATACAGGACATCTCGACAGCGCTCAACTGCAGCCACCAAGTGGTCCAGAGCCTCAGTGCTGAAGCGCTCTGCTCTTTGTCTAACCTTCTCCATGCTGAACAAGTTTCTAACGCCAGACAAGGGCGAGCGCCGATTCTGAGGCCTACAGGGCGTTGGGTGTTGAAGCTCAGGCTGACTGACCCACCCCTTTAAGAGCTGGCCGGCGCCTGGAAGTCTCGTGGTTTCCCGTAATTGAGATCACCTGCGCTGCGCCCGTCCGCGTCGATATTGAGTAGTGCCTGAACTTTTGCGCCTTAGGAGCACCGTGCAACGGCTGAATTAGCGCCTCAATCCCCTTTGGGGGTGATGCAACCCAATATCTCGCCAGGCAGCGATAACTTTCGTCTGGCTATAAACTTTGCGCACCGCCAGTTCTAACGCCTCAAGCGGGGCTATACCCAATTTCTAGGCCATAGAGTCATAACGGCACAGAAGGAGGCCATTCGGTCCATCGAGTCCGTGCCATTAAAATTATCTCTCAAAACAGAGTCGCCAGCATCATTGATCACATTTCATTATAGGGTCACAGCAATCTTGCCATATGTTACAAAGTCCTCTGAAAACTGATCTCGAACACTGAAAACATTAACGGAATTTTGTGCAAAGCTGAGACAAATGCTCCAGTATTACATCTTTAAGCTAGGACCAACATTTCCGTCCATAATGACAGAAGGCAATGTTGAGGACATAGTTACATTATCTTGCAGTAAATAGCTACTCCATAGCAAAAGCTCTGGCAAAGCTCTATACTTTTTCATGCATAATGTTACAGTTTTTACCTTGCACAAATTGAATTAATTGAGCTTGTCAAATATGTAGCCCAAATAACCTAGTAAAACCTGGAAGTGCTGGTTGATGAAATAATGGTGAAGTAGTGAATCTGAGTCAGTCAACAACATACAATACTCCTCCCTGAGATTGCAGATTTTTGCCAAAACTTCACCAGGAGACAGCCATCAAATTTCTTCACATAGCACTGAGAAGAGGCATGAGTTTAGTGGTCGAGCATTTATGAGATTCACAACCTTGGCAGCAGTAGTCAATACATCTGACCGCTCTTTTGGCATTGTTGTGTATATAGTGTGGTAATACTGTACAGCTTTCACCTGAGCAGCAAGTCTACTATTGCCTCCAGTCATGGCTTTTGCCCCATCTGTTCAAATCTCAACACAACAAATCCACTCTGTTTTTATCTGCCATGCACCAGTTTAAAATTTTGAACAACTTCTCAGCGTTAGTTCTCATTGGGATGGAACAGACAAGTTAAAATGTCCTCTTTGATCTCAAATGATCTAGTGTATCAAACAAAAAGCACCATCTGTACTGCATTGACATAGTTAGTACTCCCGCAAATTTGTAATGCAAAAAAGGGCTTTGCCTCACTGCTTTGACTCGCTGGTCCTCGATGTCTCCTGGCGTATCAGCAATTCTGCAGCTAACTATCTTGTCAGATAGTGGGATGAGGTTTAGCTGGTCAGCAACTTTCTTTGCACATTCTTTTGATGTAATTTTAATCGCTGCTTGTGGTACAAAACTTTCATCAATTGTATGAGATTTTCCACTTCTTGCTCTTTTGTATGAGACAGTATAGGATGCTTCAAGTGCTTTGACTAGGATAGCACTGCATTCTTTGATTATCTGTGTTTGTCCTTTCAGTTGAAAGAGCTTTTATTTGAAAAAAATCTTATGGTTTATCTTTGAGGGCAAGCTGTTTGGTTTCCAAGTTGTGTTTTGTTTGCTTGTTTTCATGGCATCCTGAGCAAGAACTTCAGCACATTGCAGGCACGGAATGTGAATCCAAGTCGAAGTAGGAACGATCGTATTTCCTAGTTTTCTTTTGTCCGGCTCTACTTGTTCCTTCTCCAGGATCAACATCCTCAACTTCAATACTCCATTCATTCACAATTATCGACTACCAACATTCAGCTCACCCTCAGTTATATAATGCCCGATTTTAACAAAATTGCTACTGAATGGTTTTCTTAAACTTCTAACCAAGGTGATGTTTTAAGGGGAAATCTGAAGGACAAATGTCCCCAGTTTGAATAAAAATATTTAATGTTTTTTTTCTGTAACCTGTAACATGACTAATTGCTTGATTATCTTCTCATCAGTATCTTTCCATGAATTAATATTAAAACTCCTCATTGACCCAGTTAATTTCTGGGGGGTTTTGGGATTCTTTGTGAAATTGGCTCGGAGCATCCTGACACTGAAGGCATTAGAACTTAACAGCTGGGAAATTCCTCAGATACGTCTCCACGTCAACAGACTTTACTTCACTGGAAGTGCAGTGAAAACACCATTTACACAAGTAAACAGAGATTCTACCGCACTTCCAGTGAAGTGAAGTACGGCGAATTGGGAGCAGATCCAATGAATTTTACAGCCAATACAATAACAAAATACAGCGGATGCTGGAAATCTGAAATAACAGCAGAAAATGCTGGAAACACTCTGCAGGTCAGGCAGCATCGAGGAGAGAGAAATAGAGTCAACGTTTCATGTCGAGGACCCTTTGTCAGAACTGGAAAAGGTTAGAGAAGAGAGATTTTTAAGCAGGGGCAGGGAGGAGGGGAGGAAAGAACAAAGGGAAGGTCTGTGACAGGCTGGAAGGCAGGAGAGATTGACTGACAAAAGGGATGATGGTGCAAGGCATAAAGAGAGATAATAGGACTAGTTAAGAATCAAAAGATGACTCTAGCTGAGGTGTGAATGGTGATGGCAGAATCATCAACAGCTACCATGTAAGATGACAAGGGGAGCAAAAAAAATACAGGGGCCGAGGTTATAGTCTGAAATTGTTGAACTCGATTTTGAGTCCAGAAGGCTGTAAAGTGCCTAATCGAAAGATACGGCGCTGTTCCTCGAGCTTACGTTGAGCTTCGTTGGAACAGTGTAAGAGGCCGAGGATGGAGAGATCAGAGTGGGAGTGGAGCAGAGAATTAAAGTGACAGGTGACCGGAAGCTCGGGGTCACGCTTGCAGACTGAACAGAGGTATTCGGAGGTGAATGGAGGAATTTTATGGCCACTAGGTCCGGCATCTTCCTTGCATGTTCCTGATAGCTTCATCCCATGTCCCAGTTTAGGAACCACTGCTATACTGCATTGGCTGAATGAGTTCTCAACATTTGCTTTGCCTCCTCCTCATCCTACTGTCCCTTCTGCTGTAGTCTGTCCTTCTGGGGAATTGTATGCAATATTTTCCTTGATGACAAAATAATGCTCATTATTGTTAGTCACAGTGTTGAATTTGACAACTATTTTCAGAATTTCTCTTCTGGAATTCCCATTAAAGTAATGAAGCTTTAACAATCATGCATGTATTTTATGACATGAATCCATTTAATTGAAGTCTTCCATGTGCAGGTGTCATCACAGATCATTTAGTGCACAGGATGATGCCCTTTGATTTGTGAATTCACTTTTAGGATAAATATAGATCTACTGTCTGAAATGTACAAAATATACATTAATAACCGTAACACTTACCTTTGCTGACCATGTGAGGTCATTGGTGAGGAGTCCTGGGGATTATGCGGTTGCCATTCACTACTTGCGGCACTTCACATAGTTCTGGTTGCTGTATTGATGGGTCTCTTGCCACCCAGTTACACTATTCCATTCCCCCTATGCTTAATTTCAGTTAGAACCATATTTACGTCACTCGCCAAGGAGTTTCAGGCTCTTTTACTTCTGCTTCCTTTTTAACCTACACTGACATTTTGCATGCTGGTACTGTTTTAAAAGCATTCCAGCTTTAAGAGCAGTACTTTCCTTTTTACCAGTGCTTCCTCTGCGCACCCCCCACACCCCCCACAACTTGAATTTTTGGGCCTCACAACATAACTAGCCAATTGTTGGTGGGACATGTGCTTTTGCCCTGCCCAACAATATTTAAATTAGTTGAATCCAGGATTTCTGATAGGGTGAGCATTGAGCAGACAGGTGTCCCACTCTGATGCTCATACAGTGGTGGATTATGGGAGTCAAAATTTCAGAGGGACAAATGTCTAAGTTATTCTTGCTAATTCACTTTAACCAGTGGTGAAGTTTCAAACATGTCATTAAAAAAAATTCCAAATTCCACTTTGGGTCATTTTCAAGTTGGAAATGAATGTTATATTATTACTCACTATAAAATATTGTTGACCAGTACAGAAAATATAAACACTATCATATATTCGTAATGTATTTACATTGGTTCATAGGCTTGGAAGAAAGACCAGGAGAAGTTGAAAGAGGAGGAACAGAAAAAAGAAAAAAAAGGCAAGAAAGACAGGCCAGGTAGCAAAAAGAAGGACATAAGTGTACAACAAGTGGAGTCCAAAGGAAGTAAGCTATCAAAGAGATCAGCAAAACGGGAAAGTAAATCCGTTAAAGAAGAGCACGAAATAATTTCAAAGGTTGAGCCAGAAGCTCAGGAACCAGCTGAGCCAATTGAGAAATTCTACCAGGTTTGCTATATTTACATTTGCCAGAACTTTAACACCCAGACAAAATTACCAAAAGTTATTACAAATTAACAAAAGATGATGGGGTAAACCCCAGCAGGGTCAGTGCCAGCATCGTGGAATACGAGAGTAAGGGGCCTGAAATCACGTGGGGAATCTTTTTTTCTGAATCCGCCTGATTTTCTGCCCAAAGTGCTGGAGCTTCATGAAAGGCATGGGAGCAGTTAATTTTAACAAGTGGGCTGAATTTTCCCCTGGTCTCACTCCACCCACAGAAGTAAAGGGAGCTGGGAACTTCCAGCCACGCATTAGTTGCTCCGCTGACCGAGTTGTTTCCTGGGATCAGGGTCATTACCATATTGAGGGTGGGCACCAAGGCCATTTTCCGTGCAGGAGGGGTCTATCTCAGTGGGGAGAATAAAGTTTTTATGGCACCTCACTGCAGCATAGGGTGTCTGGTAGTGCCAGCTAAAGATGCCAAAGTTCTTTTAAATGCTTCAAGATTTTGAGATTCTCGCTTTGTCTGCATAATGGTTTGCTCTATTTGATGCCCACCACTTTGAAACTGGACAAGAGAACTTGATGTACCTTAGAGCCTGAGGCCTCAGTAGCAGCAGTGTGAACATTCAGCAGGAGCACCTCTCCTACTGAGAAAGACATCCTTCACAAAGTCCCAGGAATTTCTACATGCTCCATGATGTATTGCAGTTCCAATGAGCATGAATGTGTGTGTTGAACTCCTCCATAGACAGCGTCAGACATTGCTAGCTTTAGACAGATCTCAATAACTGCAAATAACAATTGTACTTAGATAGCAACCTTTTGTATTAATATGCAGACTCTTTGAAGTATGAACGCTAGGGCTCTATAGCTGAGTAAAAACACAAACAGGCCCTCCAGATTCCGTCAAAGTGGTCATTTGACTTCTAACTTCCCTCCTGCAGCCCTAAACAACACTGGATGTCAGCAATACACCCGTATTCCTTGCGCTGGAGCAGAAATGATGGGAAATACATTGTATGATTCATTATAATACACCTGACCATATTTGGGCAGTCATGTTACACACCCAATATCACTTCTGGCAGAAAATGCTGGAAGTAACGTGGTGACGGGATCGCAGAACTACCCTCCACCCGATTTTTCTTCCTCCAACCACCCAGGTTATGCCAGTAACTAAAGAGGAAATTCTGGTCTCCAGTGTCATAAATGGAAAATATTCCGTATACCAGTATTTAAAAACTTTTGCCTTACATTTACCAGAATTGGTTTTTATATCGAAAATTAAATAAGAGCTCTTTGTTCCCAGATTCAGTGACTGTTACCTGTGATATTTATTTGCAGTTTACTGGCTACAATTTTGGAAATGATTTAATTCGAGTATCTGGTGAAGTCAAATCTCTATTCCCTGCTGATGGAGGACACATTCAAGTGAAAATCATAAACTTCTTACATGGTAATTACTCGATAAACCATGAATAATCTTGTAATTAAAGATTACTGCTGAACCAAGTAACATTTCTAACTTCCCAGACAACTATAATTGCTAAGCAGCTGAAGCCTGTATGTAATCCGTGAAATGCACTGGGACTAACCCAATTGATTTTAGCTTCTGAATCAGTTGGTTTTGCAGATACTCTAAGATTAATATTTGAACCTCCAGTCCTTTGCTTAGCCTCTGTGTTCTAAATCTTTAAAGTGTTCATATTTACAAATTATAGGCTAGATTTTCTGATTGTCATTAACACACTTATTTTAAGCTGGTTAATGTTGGTATTAAAGTAACACTGATTGGAAAATATAGGATGTTATCTCCTAATATGGTAAGCATAGTCTCAGTATTGTATCACCTAGTGCATTCAATGAGACCAATAAACCGAGCATATGTTGAATGTAACTGATTACTGTGACTGTTGATCAATAAGGGCTCATTGGCACTTTACCATGCTAGGAACTACAGCATTGTAATTTTAAACCCTAATTTGAAATAGTAAAACTCAATTTGAAAATTACTTGTAATATTTATGTTCATTATAATGCGAGTTACAATGTTATGAATATCGGCACTGTTTAAAAAAGCTACCAGTTTTAGATTGCCCCCACTGAACACCTAGCTACCTCGATCATCGACCTGAAACGTTAACTCTGTTTCTCTCTCTACAGATGTTGTCTGACCTGCTGAGTATTTCCAGCATTTTCTGTTTTTATAGGAAGGTGGTTGTGGTTGTCTAACACCAAACGTCACAGTCACGTCAGTTATATACCACATGGCAGCTACAGGGTACTGAGATGTTCGCAACATTTTAATTTGAAATGGCAGATCAGTGCAGTTCAGGAAAAGATCATCTGGACTGGTAGCAAACTGCTTACCTGGTGGGTGCCTGCAGTTGCCACTGATGCAGCCTCACCGCAACTTCCGGCTTTAGTATGGCAAACTGCCAATCAAAATTTTAAAGAAACTGAGAAAATTTAAGTTTAAATTCAAAGAAAATGTATACACCAATGCCACCTCACATAGGGTGATGTGTGGACAGAGCTGCTTCTGCTGCATAGTAACCGATTACTGTGCACCAGAGGCAGCTCTGATTAATCCAACTTTCGCTTCTAGAAATCAGCGAAAATTCAAACATCCTGTGTTGTGCTGAGATCACCCTAAGTGAGGCTGCATTAGTATATACTTTGAATTTAAACTAAATTTTCTCAGTTTCTTTAAAATTCAGACTTTTGATGCACCTCCTCTGGCTATGCGAAGTTGCATTGGTGACTTCTTCTCGGCTAACCTGTCCTCCCCCAGTACACCGATATCCTTGTCACCGCCGCCCTCCCAGTTTGGGAACCTTTGCCCAAGAGAAATGGTGTAAACCTCCGATTTTTTCGAGGTTTCCACTGATCTTTCACCAAACGTACCTCGGGAGTTTGGGAGAGCCCCATGGAAATTCTCCTACACTATGTCAACTTTAAACACCATAATCAAAGGGTGTATTATTTGTTTTTCAAATATAATTTTAGAGTCATGTAAACAACAAAAGGTTCTTCCCAAATTATTACAAAGTATCTTGTTGCTTGTTTCAACAGGTTCAGTAATTATTCAGGTCTGTGTAATGAAGGACAGGCACCACTTCTTCATTTACATCACAGATCCCATCAAGAATTTGGATGACAGCAAAGAAGTTCCAACAGAAAAATCATGGTCTGAAAATTCCGAGAAAGGTGAGAAAGAAATGTTATGGGTGCATTTAATACTTATTAGTTTTTAATAAAAACAAATGAACTTCAGTTACATAACAAGATCAATTGCAATGGATTTGTGATCTCACTTTGTTGGTGTTATGTCTTACTTGTAGAAATACGGCCTTTTGATTCCAATGTGATTTCACCACATGTTAAAAATAAATTTATACCATGTTCCATATGTGCCTATTACTGTAATGTCACCCTATCCCTCATAATTCTTTGACTATTTATTTGAATGCAGTTTAAGGATTTTGTAATTGTGACTTAATACAATCAGGTGAGTATTACTTCCATCCCAGTTAATAGCCAGCAGTAGAAGAGTCTCTATCACATAAACATAGGTTCTATTTTCGGTTAAAGTAGTCTCCTTGAATTTACTTTATATGCCATATAAAGGAGGATATTACTACAAGGTGAGGGACTTTCCATGCAAAGTACTCCTCCTAAGTTATTCGTTGTAAAAGATTTTTCTTAAACTTTCATACCAGGTAAGAGAGAAACTCCTTAATTATGATGTACTGAGCTAGGAAATGACTACAGCTTCAGATCAGTATTTTTTTTGTGAGATTTTTGTAAGAATATGCTGTGGCAGATAGGAAACAACCTGATAATTACCATATACCACCTTCCCTCAGCTTATGAATCAGTACTTCTCTGTATTGTACACCACTTGGAGGAAGCACTGAGGGTTGCAAGGGCACAGAATGTAGTCTGCATGGGGGACTTCAAAGTCCATCACCAAGAGTGGCTCAGTAGTAACCACTAACCGAACTGGCTGGGTCCTGAAGGACATAGCTGCTAGACTGGGTTTGCCGCAGGTGGTGAGAGAATCAACACAGGGACTAACTTACTTGACCTTGTTGTCACAAAATCTACCTGTTGCAGATTCATCTGTCCATGACGGCATTGGTAGATGTGGCCACCACTCAGTCCTTGTGGAGACCAAGTCCCATTTTCATATTGAGGATACTTTCCATCGTGTCATGTGGCAGTACCACCATATTAAGTGGGATAGATCAAGATCTAAAAACTCAAAACTGGGCAATCAACAGCAGCAGCAGCAGAATTGTATACCACCACAATCTGTAACCTCATGGCTCGGCATATCCCTCACTGCTCCATCATCATCAAGCCAGAGGAACAACCCTGGTTCAATGAGGAGTGTAGAGAGCACACCAGGAGCAGCACCAGGTGTACATGAAAATGAGATGCCAACCTGGTGAAGCTACAATACAGGACTACATACATGCTAAGCAACTAAAGCATGCTATAGACAAAACTAAGCAATCCTACAACCAACAGATCAAGTCAAAGTTCTGAAGTCCTGCCACATCCAGTTCCCAATGGTGGTGGACACTTAAGCAACTATCGGGAGGAGGAAGCTCCATGAACATCTGCATTCTCAGTGATGGTACAGCCCAGCACGAGTGCAAAAGGCAAGGCTGAAGTGTTTGTAACCATCTTCAGCCAGAAGTGCTGAGTAGATGATCTTTTTCTGAGATCCCCACCATCACAGTCTTCAGCAAATTCGATTCACTCCATGAGACATCAAGAAATGCCTGAGTGCACTGAATACAGCAAAGGCTACAGGCCTCACAACAGCCCGTCTGTAGTGCTGAAGAACTGTGCTCCAGAACAAGTCACACCTCTAGCCAAGCTGTTCCAGTTCAGCTGCATCAACCCAAGAGTGTGGAAAATTGCCCAGGCATGTCCTTTCAACAAAAAGCAGGACAAATCCAATGGAGTTAATTACCGCCCTATTAGCCTACTCCCAATTATCAGCAAAGTGATGGAAGGAGTCATCAACAGTACTATCAAGCACCACTAATTCACCAAAAATCTGTTCACCGTTGCTCAATTTGGTTCCACTAGGACCACTCTGTTCCAGACCTCATTACAACCTTGGTCTAAACATGGACACAAGCTGAATTCCAAAGGTGAGGTAAGAGTGACTGCTCTTGACATCAAGGTAGCATTCGACCAAGTGTGACACCAAGAAGCCCTACTAAACTGAAGTCAATAGAGATCGGGGGGGAAAACTCAAGTGGCTCACCTACAAACTCCCGAAAGATTCTCCACCACCAACAAGGCACAAGTCAGGAGTGTGATAGACAAGTGGCAAGTAACATTCGCACCGCACAAGTGCCAGGCAATGACCATCTCCAACAAGCGAGACTCTAACCATCTCCCCTTGACATTCAATGGCATTACCATCGCTGAATCCCCCACTATCAACATCCTGGGGGTTACCATTGATCAGAAACTGAACTGGACTAGCCATATAAATACTGTGGCTACAAGAGCAGGCCAGAGGCTGGGAATTCTGCGGCGAGTGTCTCACCTCCTGACTCCCCAAAGCTTTTCCACCATCTACAAGGCACAAGTCAGGAGTGTGATGGAATACTCTCCACTTGCCTGGATGAGTGCAGCTCCAACAACACTCAAGAAGCTCGACACCATTCAGGATAAAGCAGCCCGCTTGATTGGCACTCCATCCACCACCTTCAACATTCACTCCCTCCACCACCGGCGCACTGTGGCTGCAGTGTGTACCATCTACAAGATGCACTGCAGCAACTCGCCAAAGCTCCTTCAACAGCACCTTCCAAACCCGCGACCTCTACCACTTAGAAGGACAAGGGCAGCAGACGCATGGGAACATCACCACCTACAAGTTCCCCTCCAAGCCACACATCATCCTGACTTGGACCTGGATCGCCGTTCCTTCACTGTCGCTGGGCCAAAATCCTGGAACTCCCTTCCTAACAGCATTGTGGGTGTACCTACACCATATGGACTGCAGCGGTTCAAGAAGGCGGCTCACCACCATCTTCTCAAGGGCAATTAGGGATGGGCACTAAATGCAGGCCTAGCCAGCGATGCCCACATCCCATCAATGAATTAAAAAAAAACTCTCCACCTGCCTAGATGATTTCAGCTACAACAACACTCGAGAAGCTCAACAGCATTCAGGACAAAGCAGTCCACTTGATCAGCACATCAATGTGTACTGTGGCTGCAATGTGTACTATCTACAGGTTGCACCATAGCAAATCACTAAGACTTCTTCCGCAGCACCTCCCAAACTCGCGACTGTCGCCACCTAGAAGGACAAGGGCAGCAGTGCATGGGAATGCCATCACTTCTACGTTCCCCTCCAAGTCACACACCATGTTGACTTGGACTAGTTGACCATTCCTTCATCATCACTGAGTCAAAATTCTGAAACTCCCTACCTAATAACATTGTGGGAGCACCTTCACCACACCGACTGCAGCTGCTCAAGAACAAAGCCTACCACCTCCTTCTCAGGACAGCTAAGGATGAGCAATAAATAACACCACATCCCAAGAATGAATATGAATATTAAAAAAAATACATTTGGCATGGAAATGTTGGGCATTGTTACTTATTGGAGGCAGACAAGAAAGATGGTGCGATGACTGGAAATTATAGAATGTAAAGAAAGGATGAGTGTTGCACATACTCTGAACTGGGTCTCAGTGCATAATAAGCAATTAAAGGGGCCATGCTTCCTGCTTCCCCATCTCTTGCCCCCTTCTTCAATTTTGGACCCTGAATTTGCAAGGCTTGCTCATCAAATGGGGTCAGATCATGTAATGTTGCTGCCCTCCTCCACTTGTGGTCATCTGCTTCCAGTTGCATGTTGCCTTCTCCTACAAAAGAAGAAGCATGTATTGGTTATCTGAAAATGGGTGCATGAAATCTGCCTACCACCATGTGTGTATGTACACTCTGTAGAGTTTGTAAAGACGGGCTTGTGCAGTGTGCTTGTGGAAGGAAGTGACTGAATTGTTCTGGCCATCCTTCTGCTGAAGAAGGTGGTACTAGGTAAAATAAGGTGCTGGAAAGTGAAGAGCGCAGCATCCTGGAAACTATTGAAGAAAAACATGGATAAGAAGGAAAAGGTTATGATGGTAACAGTTAGATTATTTAACTGAATTTTGAAAACAGCCTCTTTGAGCGAAACAGATAGGAAGGGTGGATAGAAGGGAGGGGGTAGAGATAGAGGGTCAACTTGTGAGAGGTGAGGTTGAGAGAGAGAGAGAGAGAGAGAGAGAAAGAGGGGGGAAAGTTGGGAGCGAGGGAGAGAAGCTGAGAGAGGGAGGAGGAAAATTTCCTGAGAGAGGGGGAACAAATTGAGGGGAGGGGGGTTGTGCGAAAGGCAGTTGAGAGAATGGGCTTGAGAGAGAGAGAACTAGGTATAATTAGTGCAACAAATTTACATAGGTAGTTTACATTATCAATGTGAACATAGGAATTTATAATGGAAATGTAAAATAAAGACAGAATGTATGACATAAGACATAAGAACATAAGACGTAGGAGCAGGAGTAGGTCATTTGGCCCCTCGAGCTTGCTCCGCCATTCAATAAGATCATGGCTGATCTGATCTTGGCCTCAACTCCACTTCCCTGCCCGTTCCCCTTAACCCTTGACTCCCTTACCATTCAAAAATCTGTCTATTTCCACCTTAAATATATTCAATGACCCAGCCTCCAAATTTCCAAAGATTCACGACCCTCAGAGAAGAAATTCCTCCTCATTTCCGTTTTAAATGGGTGTCCCCTTATCTGAAATTATGCCCCCTAGTTCTAGATTCCCCCACGAAGGGAAACATCCTCTCTGCATCTAGCCTGTCAAGCCCCTTCAGAATGTTTCAATAAGATCCCCTCTCATTCTTCTAAGCTCCAATGAGTATAGGCCCAACCTGCTCCACCTTTCCTCATAAGACAACCCTTTCATCTCCGGAATCAACCTCATGAACCTTCTCTGAACTGCCTCCAATGCAAGTATATCCTTCCTTAAATAAGGAGACCAAAACTGTACGCAGTACTCCAGGTGTGGTCTCGCCAACGCCCTGTACAGTTGTAACAGGACTTCCCTACTTTTATACTCCATTCCCTTTGCAATAAAGGCCAACACTCCATTTGCCTTCCTAATTACTTGCTGTACCTGCATGCTAACTTTTTGTGATTCATGTACAAGGACCCCCAGAATCCTGTGTACCTCAGCATTTTGTAATCTCTCCCCATTTAAATAATAATTTGCTTTTTTATTTTTCCTACCAAAGTGGATAACCTCGCATTTTCCCACATTATACTCCCATCTGCTAGATTCCTGCCCACTCACTTAACCTATTTATATCCTTTTGGAGATTCTTTGCGTCCATCACACAATTTGCTTTCCCACCTATCTTTGTATCATCAGCAAATCTGGCTACATTACACTCGGTCCCTTCATCCAAGTCATTAATATAAATTGTAAATAGTTGAGACCCCAGCACTGATCCCTGTGGCACCACACTATTTACAGTTTGCCAACCTGAAAATGACCCATTTATCCCGATTCTCTGTTTTCTGTTAGTTAGCCAATCCTCTATCCATGAGACATGCCCCAGAGACATGGACCATGTACAGCAGGCACCTCAAAGCGCTGGAGAGGTACCACCAATGCTGCCTCCGCAAGATCCTGCAAATCCATTGGCAGGATAGGCGCACCAACGTCAGTGTTCTCACTCAGGCCAACATCCCCAGCATCGAAGCTATGACCACGCTCGATCAGCTCCGATGGTCGGGTCACATAGTCCGCATGCCCGATACGAGACTCCCAAAACAAGTGCTGTACTCGGAGCTCCGGCACGACAAGAGAGCTCCAGGTGGGCATAGGAAACGCTTCAAGGACACCCTCAAAGCCTTCTTGAAAAAGTGCAACATCCCCACCGACACCTGGGAATCCCTGGCCCAAGACCGTACAAAGTGGAGGAGAAGCATCTGGGAAGGCGCCGAATACCTTGAGTCTCTTCGCCGGGAGCAAGCGGAAGCCAAGTGCAAACAGTGGAAGGAGCGCACGTCAACCCAAGCACCCCACCCACCCGCCCCTTCAACCACCGTCTGCCCCACCTGTGACAGAGACTGTAGGTCCCGCATTGGACTCATCAGTCACCTGAGAACTCATTTTTAATGTGGAAGCAAGTCATCTTCGGTTCCGAGGGACTGCCTAAGAAGAAGAAGAAGAAGCTAATATATTACCCCCAACCCCGTGAGCTCTTATCTTGTGTAGTAACCTTTTATGTGGCACCTTATCGAATGCCTTCTGGAAATCCAAATACATGACATCTACTGGTTTCCCTTTATCCACCCTGCTCGTTACATCCTCAAAGAACTCCAGCAAATTTGTCAAACATGATTTCCCTTTCATAAAACCATGCTGACTCTGCTTGACTATATAATGATTTTCTAAATGTCCTGCTACCACTTCCTTAATGATGGACTCCAGCATTTTCCCAATGACAGATGTTAGGTTAACTGGTCGATAGTTGCCTGGTTTCTGTCTCCTTTTCTTAAATAGGGGCATTACATTTGCAGTTTTCCAGTCCACTGGGACCTCTCCAGAATCCAGGGAATTTTGGTAGATTACAACCAATTCATCCACTATCTCTGCAGCCACCTCTTTTAAGACTCTAGGATGCAGGCCATTGGGTCCCGGGGACTTGTCCACCTTTAGTCCCATTAGTTTGCCTAATACTTTCTCTCTAGTGATAGTGATTGTTTTAAGTTCCCCCACCCCACCCCAATTGCCCCTTGATTATCCATTATTGGGATGCTTTTAGTGTCTTCTACTGTGAAGACTGATACAAAATATTTGTTCAAAGTCTCCTCCATTTCCCTGTTTCCCATTATTAATTCCCCAGACTCTTCCTCTAGGGGACCAACATTTACTTTAGCCACTCTCTTCCTTTTTATATACCTGTAGAAGCTCTTACTGTCTGTTTTTATATTTCTTGCTAACTTACTCTCATAAGCTATCTTCCCTCTCTATCATTTTTTTAGTCGTCCTTTGCTGGTTTTTAAAAATTTCCCAATCCTCTGGCCTTCCACTATTCTTTGCAACATTGTATGCTTTTATTTTCAATTTGATACCATCCTTTATTTCCTTAGTTAACCACGGATGGTTCATCCTTCTCTTAGAGTCTTTCTTTCTCTCTGGAATATATCTTTGCTGAGAGTTATGAAATATCTCCTTAAATGTTTGCCACTGCTTTTCTACAGTCTTACCCTGTAATATATTTTCCCAGTCCACTTTAACCAAGTCTGACTTCATACCTTTGTAATTACCTTTATTTTAAGTTCAGGACACTAGTTTGAGACCTAGCTTTCTCACACTCAAACTGAATTTGAAATTCTACCATGCTATGATCACTCTTCCCAAGAGGATCCTTCACTTCAAGATCATAAATTAATCCAGCCTCGTTACACATTGCCAGATCTAAAATAGTCTTCTCCCTGGTTGGTTCCGCAATGTATTATTCCAAGAAACCATCCCTTATGCACTCTAAGAACTCTTCCTCAAGTCTACCTTTGCCGATTTGCTTTGCCCAATCAATATGAAGATTAAAATCTCCCATGATTATAACTGTACCTTTCTTACAAGCCTCTATTATTTCTTGATTTATACTCTGTCCTACGGTGTGGCTACTGTTTGGGGGCTTGTAGACCACTCCCACCAGTGATTTCTTACCCTTATTATTTCTTATCTCCACCCAAACTGATTCTACGTCTTGATCTTCTAGGCCAATATCATTTCTCATTACTGCACTGATTTCATCCCTTATTAACAGAGCTACACCACCTCCTTTTCCTTTCTGCCTATCCTTACGAAATGGCAAATACCCCTGAATATTCAGTTCCCAGCCTTGGTCACCTTGCAACCACATCTCTGTAATGGCTATCAGATCATACCCATTTATTTCTATTTGTGCTGTCAACTCATCCATCTTGTTACCAATGCTGCGTGCGTTCAGATATAGAGCTTTTAATTTTGTCTTTTTACCATTTTTCCCTACTCTGACCCCTCTTTCTGATGCAGTATTATGTGTATACACTCTGTCCCTTCCTGTCACACTCTGGTTATCATTACCCCTATCGCTACCCTGCACTTTTGCCTTCTCATTTTTCTTTGACTTTTAAATGGAACCTGAATTATTTGTTGTTGTGGTCCAGTTATTTCCCCCTATCCTGCTACTTGCTGTAACTCCTCTTGTGCAATGCCACAGGAGATCAGCTAGTAAAGTTTAAATCCATGTTCCATTAATTTGCATATATTTCAAGTTGCGAATGCTAACAGATTTGGGGTTCTGATTGAAGATTTATTGAAGTGAGGCAATGGTGTTAAAAAGTCCATTTCAAGTCTACAGATCCACAAAATTCAAAACAGGAGAAATTGGCGAATAAGAAATATAAACCTCAAATTGCTTGAGCTTTGGTGACCAGATTGCTCAACGTTCAAAGGCCTCTTGGCCATATGGCAATAGTATGGAGCCACTTGGCTCTATGGCAATAGTATGGACACCCCTACTGTATGTGCGCATCAAGACCACACCTCGAAGGTCGATGCCATAGACCCTGAAAGCTGCCTAAATACAGTTATCCAATGCCATCATTATTTGTGAAAGTGCTTGTTGTAGGCATGCCATACTTTTTAATTGGATGCAACTAAATGCTAAATTATTTCATGAAAGTAGAAGCAGCATTGGCACTTCACTTTTTAGCTGTTAACAGGCCAAGTTTTTATTTATTCTTGCTAATCTTTCTTACTTTGCCTTAGTGTCCTTATGTGAAGCACTTTAGGTCGTTTTTCTACAATAAATGTGCTTATATAAATGCAAATTGTTACTGTAGTTGTAATAACACCATCTCTCCTTGGTATATGCTCATCCAAACTTAGTGTCCAGCTTTAATTTGTTGCATGAATTTCCTCAGAATTCCTCCTGCTCCGCCACTGTAACTGGGTAAATAGGGCTTCCTCCGCACTTCTGGTGAGGCTACAGTGGCAGCTCCAAGAAAATTTTTGGCTTTGGTCTCCAGTGGCCAATTCCTCAAAGGGTCTTTGGTCCTGAACACATTGGGGGGGAAAATGCTGTACTTGACAGGCAAACTTGACTGGCTGCCGACATTCTAGTCCCTGGCACCCAAGATGCTCCCAGCACATCAGGTCAGGCAGCATCGTGGAGAGAGAAACAGAGTTAACATTTCAAGTCGATGGCCCTTCGTCAGAACACCTGAAACATTAACTCTGTTTCCCTCTCCACAATGATGCTGAGTGTTGCCAGCATTTTCGGTTGTTGTTTCAGATTTCCAGCATTCACAGTATTTTGCTATTGTCTCCCAGCACATCATATGCGATCAACTTAAAAGTGCCATAAAATTATTTAAATGAGCTGACTTTGTATTATCGTGCAAAGTCCGCTCTGTTCGGCGCTGTGCCTGTAAACAGCGGTCCTGGCACCACTGCACTGGGACCACATTACAGTATCACCCCATTGTATCATGAGAAAACGGTACCACACAAAATTATTTCCAAGTACAGTAGGATCATTTTCTGTAAATAGTATCTGAGCAACTTGAAGGGTAAAATTTTGGATGAACAACTGGGCAAAATCTGAACTGTTGTACTATTTTCAGGAAAAGTATCTAATTCTGCAATTATGTAATCCTTGCAGAGAAAGAAAGGACAAAAATATCTATCAGCAAGTTTGGATCATTCTCAGCTATCCTTGATGATGGAATAAATGTAACTCTCAGCAAATATGCCCCTGCAAAAGAACAGAAAAAAGGTGAAGTAAAAATAAATTAAAATGCTGACAGCACAAATGCAATTGATTTCTGTTACATA
This sequence comes from Somniosus microcephalus, assembly GCF_052327205.1. Taxonomy (NCBI): domain Eukaryota; kingdom Metazoa; phylum Chordata; class Chondrichthyes; order Squaliformes; family Somniosidae; genus Somniosus; species Somniosus microcephalus. The sequence continues at coordinate 83,194,961 of NC_141000.1, forward strand.
ATGTCCAAAGATGTGCAGGTTAGGATGATTGGCTATGATAAATTGACCCTTAGTGTTAGGGGGATTAAATATGTGGGGTTACGGGGATAGGGTGGGGTTGGTGTAGGGGTTACGGGGATCGGGTGGGATTTGTGTCGGTGCAGGCTCGATGGGCCGAAATGGCCTCTATCTGCACTGTGGGGTTTCTGTGATTTCTGTGATCTGTGATAAATAAGCATTTGGCACACATAGAATACAGCTACCTGGAGGTAAGTTTCAAGACTTAAGACTGAGAAGTAGAGATTTCATTATTTCATTAACAGCAGATTTTACCTATTTGGTCAAGAAGGAATTTTGGATTGTATTATTTTATACTATATTATATTAATGTTATTAATTATATATGATATTAATTTTATTATTTATATAAAGTCAGGTGCAATTTACAGGAAACTTTCATTTAACCAGAGGTTAAAAGTCCGGAAAGCTCTATCTACCGGCAAAATTCAGGAGCCGTTTTCTACAAGTTTTTTTACTTCTCGTTGCTTTTTTTTTCCCAGTCAGGCTCTGCAAGGTCTGTAGCTAAGCAACAGCTTCAGCTAGAGATGCTTGCAGCTGCAGCCGACTGTTTTGATGCTGTTGCTAAGCAACAGGGTTTGTTGATTCACACGGAGCTGAAAAGCTCTGTATGTTTAAACATTAGCACTGGTTTATACGGCAGTTTTGATCTAACGGCACCAGCTCGGTCTAGTCAGTGCCGGATACCAGAAAGTTTCCTGTACAAAGAGTTAACTCCAAGTTTCAGCATACTCTTCTGGCCTGTGGTGAAATGAGTCATTAAATCTTTTTTGCATAACACATTTAAAACAATGGAAAGCCATTGAGCATGTTTCAGAGCTGTTTGCACCCTTAATGCTAGAATGGGTTTCAATTCCATACACTTAGCAAGAGGGGTGGGGCTTGGTTGAACAGATAATGCAGTTGCTGTAAGTGCCTACGCAAGGTAGTAACTTTGGTAGTTCAACAAGGCAATCCTTGACACACATGCAGCTAAGGGCGAGGTCAACCTTTACCTCGTTATCGCTTTCTGGAGAAGTCAGTTAGAGGCACCTAGAGAGGTCTCACTTTTTAGTTAATGAGAGGAAGGCTATGGTGCTCCAGGCTGAGGCATGTATGCATGCACCCAGTAAGAAAAAAGGTTAGTGCCAGTTAGTTTAAGAACTATAACTTGTGACTGAGTTTAGTCCGTAATAGAGATAAAGTCATGTATGTTGTTGTGTTACGATACAAAGAGTGGTAGGGATTTGATTGAATGTCACTATGAAAACTGTTCATTCACATATTTTATGTAAAATAAACCAATTTATAATCGGACTTGTTTGACTAGAGTGCTTTCTCGTGCACCTTACGAAAAGATATAATGGGACTTAAAGCTGACAAATCCCCTGGACCTGATGGCTTACACCCTTGGGTTTTAAAAGAGGTGGCTGCAGAGATAGTGGATGCATTGTTTTTGATCTTCCAGAATTCCCTAGATTCTTGAACGGTCCCCATGGATTGGAAGGCACCAAATGTAACCCCACTGTTCAAGAAAGGAGGGAGAGAGAAAACAGGGAACTATTGGCCAGTTAGCCTGACATCAGTAGTAGGGAAAACGCTAGAATCTGTTATTGAGGACCTGGTAATAGGGCACTTGGAAAATCACAATATGATTAGTCAGTCAACACCGTTTTATGAAAGGGAAATAATGTTTGACAAATCTGTTAGAGTTTTTTGAGGGTGTAACTAGCAGGGTAGATAAGGGGAAACCAGTGAATGCAGTATATTTGGATCAAGGAACATGGGGATAGGGTAGGAAAGTGGAGTTGATGTAGATGTTCAGTCATGATCTTATTGGTGGAGGAGGCTCGAGAGGCTGTATGGCCTACTCCTGCTCCTATTTCATATGTTCTTATAAGAACACATATGACACTTGCAACAAGGGGTCGATTGTTATAATTCCTGAGTCACAATATAGCTTTCCAGTTTGTAGGGTAGGAGATCTTCTTACAGGAGTGGCTAGTGATGTTGAATTCAGTAGAATATATACTATAGACCCATGAAATTTGTCAAATTCAAAACAAACAATGATATTGTGCATAGGGAACAGCATTGCGCATACACTCACTTTTAAAATTTTTACTTATAGGTAAAGAAGATCCAGTACTAGCTGATATTTTGAATATCCCATCAGTGCAAGCCCCTACACCAGTTCCTCTTACCACTCCACCATCCACTGGTAAGCGGGATAAGTCCGCCAAGAACAAAAATCTTCCATCAGCAAAGGGCAAGCAGAAGAAGGAACCTATTTCAATCGCAGCAGTAGAGGAACCAGAGCTACCAAAGGAAGAACCAAAGGTATATTTTGCATGCATTACACTTCATATGCTATTGATATGTTACTCAGATCAACCAGAACAATCACTAGGCTGTTTCACTCTTTTAAGAGATCTTTAAGGTGTTTCCTTTCCAGTACTATATTGTCAGTTCTTCTGCTATCATTACCAATAATTCCTTGAACAGGTGGAAATTGAAGAGCCTGAACCTCCAACCCCTCCAGAAGATGTTCTAAAGCCTCCAGTATTCCTGTCTCTGAATGCATGTTCGCCAGATGGACTGTTGATAACATACTTCACTGAGGACTCTATAGGTCTGTCTTTTTAATATATTTTTCAAATTTTGTTTGCTATATTTGACCACAAAGTGATTCCCATACTTGCCTTCATACCTTCTTCAATCAAATGAATGAAGCAGGCCCTTAGAATGAAAAAGAATATTTTACTGTGATGTTTCACTGCTTATAATCTTTAATTTTTATTAAGGAGCTTACTGTTCTTTGGTTCTTTTCCTCACACCAACTTAAACAAAATGAAAATAATTGCGCACCACAGAGATTACTACTGAACAAAGGCTTAACTTGAAGCGCTCCCCCTCCGTCTTGGGACGCTACCATTCAATATCGCAGTGCTACGTGCAACAGCGTCATGCACGTCGGCATGTAGCGCTGCGGTATTACAGGTCTCCCTCCCCTGATTAAAGGGGAGGGGCCTAGCGCAGTGCACACCGGGGCCGTGCTGGACCACCAGGGAGCAGACTGCCGGGAAAAGAGCCTGGCACTCAAGAGAAGTGCCAGGCTGACTGATCGCGACCGGCACCCTGAATGAGGAGGTGAAAAGGGGCAGATGCTGGCAGGGCGGCCCCAAAAAAATGGCCACTCAGCACCTGCCCTTTAATTAGCACCGCCACGGCTGCAAAAACACCACCCTGACCCTGTCGGACATATCGTCCGGTGGCAAGTCAGGGGATGCGACCGAAGTTTGTGGCCGGTGCTTGAGCAGTGCGCTGCGATGACATCATCGCCAGAGGCGCAGTGCCGCAGGGCACTACCGATTACTGCCGCCGCTAACCTCCCGTTGAATTTCGCGGGAGGCGTTAGCGGCTCCGCGCCCGGGCACTAGGTGCTTTGGGGCGCTAATGGGAGGCACAAAGCAAACAATTTTTCCCCCTTGGGGCTCGATTTTCATCGTGCCATTGAGGCGGGATTGGAGGCGTGTGGGGGGTTAAAATTGCAAAAACTGGCGGGCGGGCCCAACCCCGCCTCCATTCCGCCTCCAAGCAATTTTCATTAAATCGTGTCTACTGGTCCCGTCTCCAAGAGGCAAGATAGGCCCTTAACAAGCTCTAAATTGCCTCTATAATGCCATTTTGATAGGCCTTTGTGATTTTAACCCTTTTCCCACGTGAAGCCCGCCTGTTCTGAAACTCGACAGTTAAACCTGGCGGGAGCACAATTGGGTTGCTGACTATCAGCTGCAGCTCAACCATTAAATAGGAGATTTGATCAGCCATCATTTGCAGGTGGCAGGACTTTGTTGTCTCAGGTCTGGGGGAACTTTTAGAAGGCATAACCACAGCTGTGGAAGTTTGGAGCCTGTCACCCATCTCCAGTGTGACCTCCTGGGAAACCCCTCTCACCACCGTCACTGAGCGCTTCAACTGAGGCATATACCAAGTAATCCTAAGCCCTCAATGTGGAAGTCCCATTAGCGAAATGACACACGCCACAACTGCAGCAGTAGCCATCAGATTTTTTATTTACAGTAACCATCTGATGGCTTTTTAATATTAAACATCAAATTTCACTCATGTGACTATTTGTGCAGTATCTTTCTCTTACGCGTGCTCCCACATGGTGCTTCCCCTGTGGCTTCAGCAGATGTGGAGGCCCCTTGCACACTTTCTTGCTGCTCTTGTCTCGACACCTTTGGCAGGCATCCTCTGGGGTTGCGAACCTGTGAGGGCTTGCCAACAGTCTGCTGCTCCTGCGGCTGTGCAGGGGTTGAGACGCCGACCTCAGTTGGGTGTGGACTCTGGTGGGGCTTTGACCGAGGGCTCTGCAGTGGCATGGAAGTGTGAGCGCTTGGAGAGGAGCCCCCACTTCCTTGATGTCTGCCACCAACTTCCCTCTCATGGGTCAGGTCCCCCTCAGCGCTTGCAAGTGGCTTGAGAGCACCTTGCTGCACATCAGGGGGGCCATGGGGACCTGTATCTGCACTAGCAGTCCTACTCAGAAGGACTTCCATGAAGGTCTGGTTTCTCTGTTCAATAGATGACCATCGTTCCTCCAGAGATGTCATTCTATTCAGAACACTCACCATGTTTTCTGCACTCTGGTGACTTATCACCTCCATGGAGGTTGCCATCCTTTCCATGGTGATGCATTCATGTGTCAATGACTCCACAAAGGCTCTGCTCATGTTTGCAATGGACTCCTCCATTCGCTCCACACTCGCAGCGACCCTGGAGACAAAACCCGCCAGAGACTCCTGCAAGTGTCTGGGTGGGAGGGTAAGCTGTGAGGAGGATGTCGTGAAACTCCAGTACGATTTGGACAGGTTGGGTGATTGGGCAGAAACATGGCAAATGCACTATAATGTGGATAAATGTGAGGTTATCCACTTTGGTGGCAAAAACAGGAAGGCAGATTATTATTTGAATGGCAATAGATTGAGAGAAGGGGAAGTGCAAAGAGACCTGGGTGTTATTGTGCACCAGTCGCTGAAGGTAAGCATGCAGGTGCAGCAGGCAGTTAAGAAGGCAAATGGTATGTTGGCCTTCGTAGCAAGAGGGTTCGATTACAGGAACAAGGATGTCTTGCTACAGTTGTACAGGGCCTTGGTGAGACCGCACCTTGAGTATTGTGTGCAGTTTTGGTCACCTTACCTGAGGAAGGACGTTCTTGCCATGGAGGGAGTGCAGCGAAGATTCACCAGGCTGATACCTGGGATGGCAGGAATGACGTATGAGGAGAGATTGTGTCGATTGGGCTTATACTCACTGGAGTTTAGAAGATTGAGAGGGGATCTCATCGAAACCTATAAAATTCTGTCAGGTCTGGACAGACTAGATGCAGGAAGGATGTTTCTGATGGCCGGGGAGTCCAGAACCAGGGGTCATAGTCTAAGGATAAGGGGTAAGCCATTTAGGACTGAAATGAGGAGGAATTTCTTCACCCAGAGAGTGGTGAACCTGTGGAATTCTCTGCCACAGAGGGCGGTGGAGGCCAGTTCATTAAATATATTCAAGAAAGAGTTGGATATATTTCTTGAGGCTAAAGGGATCAAGGGATATGGGGAGAAGGCAGGGACAGGGTACTGAAATTGGATGATCAGCCATGATCTCATTGAATGGCGGAGCAGGCTCGAAGGGCCGAATGGCCTACTCCTGCTCCTATCTTCTATGTTTCTATCTGTTCCTGGAGTTCCAGCACCGCTGATCTTATGGATGGACCCAGAGGCAGAGAGTCGACATGCAGCTGAGCCGAGCTGGCAGAGTCCTGCGCCCTCCAACTAGGACTCTCCACTGCTGTCCCTGTCTCCACAATCTGCTGATGCTCACTTGTGAGCTGTGATACACCAGGTGACAACACTGCTCTATCTCGCAAAGGTCCCACCAAGGTGTGAGTGTCTGCGCTGGTGCTGGGTGCGCTGAATTCTGCTGATGCTGTGCCCTCAGAGGTTGCAGCTTCCTCTGAGGAGTCTGGATGCTCAGGCTCTTCCTCCTGGCTAGTGGGAACGGGTGCTTGCGATGGTCCTGTGAGGGTGTAAAGGAAAGAGTCAGAGATGTGATGCCAAGATTACATGCACATTGCATATTGCAGATGATCATAAGTTCATCTGTTAGAGCTTCAGAATCATTATCAGCGACTCATGCAATGTCAATGAGAGAGATGGAAAACTATTCTGTCACCAGCTTGCTGTGATGCACCCGTCTGTCCGTCCCCCACTTGCGCCTCGTCCTCCACTCCCACGATCTCCAGGACCGCCTCCTCCCAGGGGTGAGCTGGGCTACTGAGGATGGCCCTCCTCCTGTGTTCACTCTTTCCCTCTTATTGTGAGCTCTCTTTTCCTGCAATGAGGGAGACAAGTGGAGTTTGAGTGAGAATTAAGGAGTGAGTGTAGAGAATCCATAGCATAGATGCTTAGAAGGAGACAAAGATGGAGTGAGGTGGCAAGACCAAGGGCCCTCCCTGTGTGTTGTAAGTTGTAATTGCATCACAGTGATAGGGAGTGTGAGGGCTGCATAGTCGAATAGTTAGGTGAATGTGACCATAGAGAGAGAGGGAATGGGTAAGGGTGCATGGATGTCAGTGTCAAGTGGGATGTGGAGGAAGAGATTGCTAAAGCTGAGTGCTGGTGAGGAGAGGCAATGGGGATCAGATTGAGGGTGATGGGAAATTCATACTCACTTTTCCAGTGCGCAGAAGGTCATGAAACCTCTTCCTGCACTGAAGCCAGGTTCTGCGGGTTATTGACAAAGAGTTGACCTCCTCTGCCACCTGGATCCACACAGCCTTGGTTTGCTGGGGAGGCTTCTTCCTCCCTGAAGAAGGGAAGAGCACCTCTTTATTTGCTCTTGCTCCCTCTACTAAAGCCTGCAGGGCAACGTCATCAAAGCGGGGTGCAGACCTAGGGCCTAGATTTTCAGTGTGCCGTGAGGCGGGCTTTTAGGTGGGCAGGGGGCAAAAATCCCAAATTCGGGGGTCCCGACACCATCCTGCCCAAAACCCACCTCCACGTAAGTTTCAGAGGAGGCGAGTACCCGCCCCGCACTGGGACCCGCCGACCCGAGGCAGGAAGAGATTAGTGCCAATTAACTGCCTGTTAACAGGCAGTTTTTAGCCTAAACCCTATTTTGAGAGGTGTCGTGTGGGATTCCTGACAGCTCCAAACCACGCCAGGTTAGAGCAGGCGGGCCGTTGGGTTGAAGGACCTGAAGGGGTCGCGATGTCGGTGTTCAGGTGAGTGATGGGTGCATGAGTGCAAAGGTAAGTGTGTTTGGTGTGTCTAAAGTGTGTAAAGAAGTTTAAATTACCTGTACTTACCTTCACAGCCTTTCTTCCTCTAGGTTTCGGGAGTCCATCACTCAGCCGGCACTGAAAGCAAAATGGCTGTAAGCTGTCAAAAGTGACAGCCTTCAGCTTTCATTGCCGGTGACAGTTCTAACTGAGTCTGTGTAGAAGGACTCAGGTTAGAAGTCAGACTGTCAATGTTTGACAGCTTCAAACAGCTGTGAAACACTGATATTTCATCTGTCAAGACCTCTTGACAGATGAAATTTCAGTCTGTGACGTCACCTGTTGCCGGGTGGCCCTTAATTGGCCTGCTGAGCCCGCTGGGCGAGCTCAACAAGGTCAATTAAGGGAAAATCGCGTAGATTGACCGCACGTCGATGTAGGCGGGACTAAAACCCGAAAGTTGTAGTCCCGCCTCCTTCCCGACAGCTTAATGAAAATCGACCCCTAGGTCTCTGGCTGGCCATTCTTCCTGCAGTTGCCTCTAACATGCAAGGGCAAAAGCTTGGCAGTCTGCAGAAGAAGCAAGGCTTGTTGCAGACCTTAAATGCAACAGCAATGATGACGTCATCAGAGGCGACTTTCAGACTGCAAAAACTCATTGGCCATGGGTTCCCACATGTTGGAACTCAATTGGCCAATTAAGTTAAAATGGCATCATTCTCCCACATCCATTTAGAATCGGGTGGCTAACACGAAATGCAGATTACACGACCCCAGTCCGCCCCAGTATCAAAATCCAGCCCTTAGAGTTTAGAAGCTTGAGAGGTGATCGAATTGAAACATAAAAGTTTTAAGGGGCTTGACAGGGTTAATGCTGGGAAAATGTTTCCCCTGGCTGGGGTATCTAGAACGCAATCACAGAATAAGGGGTAGGCCATTCAGGACTGAGATGAGGAGAAATGTCTTCACTCACAGGGTTGTGAATCTTTAGAATTCTCTATCGCAGAGAGCTGTGGCTGCTCAGTCGTTGAGTATATTCAAGACCGAGGTCGATAAATGTTTGGGAACAAAGAGAATTAAGAGTTATCGGGATAGTGCGGGGGGGTGCATTTGAGGTAGAAGATCAGCCATGGTAAATGGGGGAGCAGGCTCGAAGGGCCAAATGGCCTACTCCTGCTCCTATTTCTTATGTTCTTATGTTCTAAGTGGACCGCTCTATCTTGTTCTGCCCTATTTGAATTTCATAGGCCTGGAAGTTTGGAAAGGGCTGTTTTTAACCCTTTACCTCATTAATGGATAAATCTTACATCAATCTCCTGCAAAAGCAAAGAAAGAACCGCAGACCAATTTAGGAAAAATTTCTAGGAAATTTCTCTCCGAACCCTAAAAGCAATCAAGCAAGCTCTAGGAGACTGCAATAACGGATATCAAGAATTGCTGGTACTCCTCCCCCTAACTTCTATAACTGACCGACTCTCAGGAATTTGTCCAGCTACTCTGATTCATATGACTTGATCTAACTTTTGAACCTTTATTGCTTAGAACCAAGGAGAATTTTATTAGGTGGCATGCTCCCTTTTGGGAAAAGTTGCTGCTAATTTAAAAATTTCAATACTTATTTACAGTCTTCCTATTGCCCATTGTTTGATTGTTATGCCCTCCCCTGATGTGGCTTTTCGTCATAGTTTCTTTTTGACTTCTGATAGCCTTGATGTTACCACTGAACTTCTGATTTTATTTGCATTGTGTTTCAATTAAGAAGATGACATGAAATGCCTTTGGTATAAACTTTATACCAGGCAAATGCAAGGGAATATTTCCATTTGTGGTGTTCAGGCTGTGGGTGTCGTACACTGCAAACTTTGTACTCATATATTAAAAACAACTGTGGTGTATGTAACCTGTACCACCTTAAGAGACTACCTTAAGAGATGGACTACTTTCTCTTGGCTACTGTATATTGTAGTACCGGTGGTGACCACACCGGTATATAAACCCTGTGTAGTAATTTGCTAAGCAGTTCAGCCCTGACCTTCGATTAGTAAAGGCCTGTTTAAGTTATTCTTGTTGTCTGTGTCCAGTGATTTAGAATAAGCATATCTGGGACACTCAGACTCAACAGTGGCGACGAGTCCGATCTTACCCTGCGGCAGTTTTGCATCCAAGGCAGCTTCGTCCTCAGAACGGACGTCGAGAAGAGGCATCCGCCCTCATCATCCTGCTGAGCACCGCATCGCACGGGAGGCATCGAGAACCCGGGTTGAAATTACTGACCACGAAGTCCTCCATCAGCGACAGGCAGTGATCATCCTTCTACCACGGTGGTGGGTAAGCCGATCTAGCGACACGGGCAGAAAGTCGGCCGCGTTGTCAGTGGAGAAGGGGAGGGAAACCAGAGGAAAAAGGGCAGAGAACTCGACCGCAGCCGGTGAAAAGGGCCGGTTTGCAATTGGGGCCGAGAGGCGCAGCGACAAGGGCAGCGTTAATGCCATGAGAACCGCGGAGAACTCGACCGCAGCCGGTGTAAAGGGCCGGGCTGCAATCGGGGCTGAGAGGCGCAGCAACGAGGGAAGCGTTAATGCCCACGAGAACCGCAGGGGAGCAAAAGCAGCGTCGGGGAAATTAAGAACCGCTGGGAGGCGAGAACGGCAACAGCGCGGTCATCGCCATTGTAGCCAGCGGGGGAAGAAGACAAGCGCGGGAAGCCGCCATTGTAGTCGGCGGGGGAAGAAGACAAGCGCGGGAAAAGCCGCCAAGCGCGGGAAGCCGCCATTTTAGTAGGCGGGGGAAGAAGACAAGCGCGGGAAGCCGCCATTTTGGAAAAATAAAATATTTAAAGAAACTCTCAAGGATGCCTAAACACGGTAACATCACTGCTTTTGATAGCGATGTTGAAGATTGGGCCACGTGTGTAGAACGCATTGAAGTTTATTGTACAGCAAATGAGGTACCAGATGATAAGAAAGCACTAACCTTATTAAACTCAATGGGTGTGAAGACGTACGGGTTATTGAGGCACCTTGTAACACCAGATAAACCGGCGGATCAGACTTTCGCGAATATTGTTAATATCCTGCAAGAACATTAAACCCCACACCGCTGCTGATAGCGGAACGATTTAAATTTTACAGAAGAACGCAGCGGAAAGAGGAAAGCAACGCTGAATTCTTAATTGAACTGCGCAAGCTATCAAAGTACTGTCAGTTTGGTACAGGACTAGCAGATGCTCTGAGAGATAAATTCGTGTGTGGATTATTAAAAGAAGGAACACAAAAGCGACTGCTAGAGGAAAAGGACCTTACGCTTGATAAAGCTGTCACCATTGCAGCATCGCACGAGGCCGCGGCAAGAGGCACCGCGGAAATGCAGCTAAGGTCATCGGAACTCAGCACCAATCAAATGGCATTGGGTGCAGTAAAGTGTTATCGTTGCGGAAGGACAACGCACGATCAGAACCAGTGCTGGTTCAAAAATCAGGAATGCAGAAAATGTGGCAAGCTCGGTCACATAGCTAAAGTATGCCGGTCAGGAAAGAAGACCAGCAACAAAAAGTCACCGCAGGAAAAGTGCAAAAAGGTACACAAGGTGACAGAGAACAGTTCGGATGAACAGAAGACGGATTCAGACTCCAGCAGTAAGGAACTGGGTTGTCTAAGAATACATAATGTGGGTAACACAGCAGACCACCAAACTATCTGGGTCACACTTCAGATAGCAGGAGTCCAAGTGAAGATGGAATTGGACACTGGATCGGCATTGAAGGTCATGAATAAGCAAGATTACAAAAAGTTATTTCCACACATTCCCCTAAGGGATACGGAGATTGTATTGAAAACATACACGGGGTAAAGAGTATACCCCATTGGAAAGATAAAGGTAAAGGTGGTCCACAAGGGTAAAGAAAGCCGAGGAATGGACTTATATGTGTTACCTGAGGGAGGTCCACCACTACTGGGACGGGAATGGATCAGGAGAATAAATATGGACTGGCATTCCTTAAAAGCACTAACTGTAGATTCCGGTAAAAAGGACGATGTCAAACCTAAATGACTGTCCAGAATATTGGACGATGCTAAAGAGGTGTTCCAGCAGGGACTGGGAACACTGAAAGGAATTACGGCAAACATCAAGGTTGAAGAACATGCAAACCCGAAATTTTTCAAAGCTAGACCGGTACCTTATGCGCTACGACCTGCTGTGGAAGCTGAGCTGGAAGGACTAGAACGTTCCGGAGTACTGTCAAAGGTGGACTGGAGTGAATGGGCCACGCCCATTGTTCCCGTCATGAAGCGTTCATCGAGTAACAAGCCGGGGGAACCGGGGAAGGTTCGCATCTGTGGCGATTTCAAGATCACTGTTAATCCGGTGCGTCACACGGTGCAATATCCGCTTCCACGGATTGAGGATATCTTCACTTCGTTGTCCGGCGGGAAACACTTCACCAAGATAGACCTGGCGCAGGCGTACTTACAGATGGAAGTTGATGAAGCGTCACGCCAGTATCTCACGATCAACACGCATAAGGGCTTATATCGGTATAATAGACTAGTTTTTGGAGTGCCATCGGCTCCAGCGATTTGGCAAAGGGCCATGGAGCAGGTATTACAGGGAATTCCAGGCACACAATGCTACCTGGATGACATTCTGATTACAGGAGATGATGATGAGGAACACCTTGCAAATTTGGAACAGGTGCTCACCAGATTGAAAGAATATGGACTTCGAGTTAATCGCCAGAAATGTGAGTTCTTTCAGAAGCAAATCTCGTACTGTGGTCACGTCATTGACCAGGAGGGGCTTCACAAGTCACCTGACAAGATCGAAGCTGTTGTGAAGGCTCCCGCTCCGGAAAATGTATCCCAGTTGAGGTCGTTCCTAGGGTTGATTAACTATTACCATAAGTTTCTGCCAAATTTATCCACAGTGCTACACCCGCTGAACGCTCTTTTGCAGAAGGGAGTGCCATGGAAGTGGAGCGAGGACTGTAAGCGGGCCTTTCACAAAAGCAAGGCATTGATCACCTCTAAGGAAGTGTTGGCTCACTTTAACCCAACGCTGCCTATTCGTTTAGCTTGTGATGCTTCTCCATATGGTATTGGGGCAGTGCTCTCACATAAGTTGCCAAATGGCTTGGAAAGACTAGTCGCATTCGCATCCAGATCATTGACCTCCGCTGAGCGTAACTATGCTCAGATAGATAGGGAGGCTCTCAGCCTTGTGTGGGGAGTAAAAAAATTTAATCATTACCTGCAAGGGCAAAAGTTTACGCTGCTGACAGACCACCAGCCGTTGGTTTCCATTTTTAACCCTAAGAAGGGTGTTTCGGTGATGACAGCGCAGAGGCTCCAGAGATGGTCCCTTTTCCTAGGGGCACATCAATATCAGATCGAATTCAAAGGTACAAAGCAACATGGTAATGCTGATGGGCTGTCGCGCCTGCCACTACCTACAGCGGAAGAGGCACCGACAGTTGACCCTGTTGAGTTATTTCACTCGACCATCATCGAATGTTTACCAGTCACCAATGCAAGTATTGAGAGAGAAACCAGGAACGACCCGACACTGTCTCGGGCCTATGAATTGACAGTGAAGGGATGGCCAGCTCATGGTGAACCACTGTTACCGGCATTCTCAGCCAGACGAGAACAGCTGTCCGTCTGTCAAGGAACATTGATGTATGGAACAAGGGTGATTATCCCTCCTAAATTAAGGGAGAGTTCTAAAGGAACTGCATGAAGGTCATCTGGGGGGAGTCAAGATGAAAAGCCTTGCTAGGGCTTATGTGTGGTGGCCAGGTATCGACCAACAAATAGAGGATCTGACTAAAAGCTGCTCAGGGTGCCAAAAAGTTCAAAATGCACCTCCAATTGCACCACTGCATCCATGGGAATGGCCTTCAACCCCATGGCAACGTGTACATATTGACTTCGCAGGTCCATTCATGGACTCCATGTTTTTAATTGCGGTAGACGCACATTCTAAATGGCCAGAAGTGATTAAGATGGCAACCACTACCTCGGAAAAGACGATCGCAGTTCTAAGAACGATATTCGCAAGAAATGGATTGCCAGAACAAATATGTTCAGACAACGGACCGCAGTTCGTGTCAGAAGAATTCCAGAAATTCATGAAGAAGAATGGGGTGAAACATTATACCTCTGCCCCATATCATCCGGCTACAAATGGGTTGGCCGAGAGATTTGTACAAACGTTCAAAAAGGCAATAAAGGCCATGAGCGAAGACCAGATTCCACTACAACACAAGGTGGACAATTTCCTAATGGCATATCGAAACGCCACTCATGCAGTGACAAATCAAAGCCCTGCCATGATGTTCTATAACAGGAGGTTGCGATCCAGGTTGGACTTGTTAAAACCAAATGTGCGGAGGGAAGTCGAAAACAAACAGTTCCAGCACCACTCGGAGTTTCGAAATAGGACAACCAGTGTTAGCCCGGGACTATAAGAATGAGAAATGGCAATCTGGAACAATTCGTGCCAGACAAGGACCCCTGATGTACACGGTAGATATTGGTGAAAACGTAATACGACGTCATGCTGACCAACTTGTAGAATCGAGAACAAGGGTCGAACCCATGACTACGACAGAGACACCAGTGGAAGAAGTTAGTGAACCTGAAGCATCTACCTCAGACGCCAATGTATCTGATGATGTCCAACCCATAAGAGATCAACTAGATGAGTCACCCCAGCAACGAGAATCAGAGACCCCTGAAAGGCGTTATCCAACTCGGATCAGGAGGCCTCCTCAGAGACTGAATCTTTGAACAGTTTTGCATGAAGTTGTATATATGTTATCCATGTTATGTTTAAATTGGGATGTACACTGTTAAGCTAAAAAGGGAGGAATTGTGGTGTATGTAACCTGTACCACCTTAAGAGACTACCTTAAGAGATGGACTACTTTCTCTTGGCTACTGTATATTGTAGTACCGGTGGTGACCACACCGGTATATAAACTCTGTGTAGTAATTTGCTAAGCAGTTCAGCCCTGACCTTCGATTAGTAAAGACCTGTTTAAGTTATTCTTGTTGTCTGTGTCCAGTGATTTAGATGTAAGAAGTCACACAACACCAGGTTATAGTCCAACAGCTTTATTTGAAATCACAAGCTTTCGGAGCGCTGCTCCTTCTTCAGGTGAAGTCTTTTTTTTTCAAATATTGCAGATGCTGGGGTCTGTATGAAAAACAAAAAAACAGACAAAAAACATTTTTTTGTCCCAAGAAGGAGCAGCGCTCCGAAAGCTTGTGATTTCAAATAAAGCTGTTGGACTATAACCTGGTGTTGTGTGACTTCTTACATTTGTCCACCCCAGTCCAACTCCGGCATCTCCACACCAGTGATTTAGAATAAGCATATCTGGGACACTCAGACTCAACAACAACCAACCCCACTGGATCCAATTTTCTGATGGGACATAGTGGCAGTGAACCTGGAAATGTGCGATTGCCTCTTGCATCAGACGTGTATGGAGTGGGCTTTGAGATTTTGCAAAGTCAACTCATTTAATTAACTTCCATTGCAGATTGGACCATCCACTGAAAACATGCAGACCATGGGATAGGATTTTTAGTGCAGCAATAGACTGCTGCAGCTTCTTAAAGAATCACTCACAGATTTTGGTGATTTGAAGCTTGCTGCAGAAATTCAGTTCACTGTCTTGCAAGAGATGGCTGAGGGTAGTATAAGAGCCCAGGAAAGAGGAAGGGCTATCCCCTTTACAGGTAGAGTCTAGGTCATGTTGAGGGAGGTGCAGCAAAGGTGAGTTACCATCCTTGGGTCAGAGGGGCACCTTCCTCAGAACTCTGTTGTCCATGATAACTGGTAACATGTCATTGGTACAGATAAGGAAAAGTTTAACACGTTAAGAAAGTTTGCCAAGGTACCCTGAATGTTGCAGCTTCAAATGTAATGCATAGCCTGCCTGCAACACACGCTTTAACCTTAACTTTCCAAACACAACTACAACTTCTTAGCAACTACGGTCAAGAGGAAGAAATATTAAATCCCTCTGTGGGTAGCTTTCAAGTATGTCTCTGAGAATAGAGCAGAATATTTATAACCAATTTTGCTATACTAATTAGTGTGCTTTTATTTTTTAAAAAGACCCCGTTTTAATTTTCCTGCTCGCAGACTACAGTTGTTTTCCCATAAGTTTACATATACCTAAACATTATCATATTGTCAACTTTGTTTCATATTTCAAGGTATAAAAAATGAAGATATATCTGAAGAGAGAATACTGCTGCGTCAGAGTTATCCTATTAAAACTAAAGGCTCCCAACCCTGCGAGGCAGCACGGAAATGGCCTGCAATGCAGGAGGCATCAAGAGTCATTACACTCCAGGGAACTGTGGTGAAATACATGATGGATGGATCCACTGAGGTAATGCATTATTGATTTATTTTCAATTATATCCGAGTAAAGTATTAAAAGCTATTTCCCAATTTTTAATTCTGCTAAGTTGAACACAGCTGAAGTTACTTTCACCCCATCCACCAACTTAAACATTCACTCCCTCCACCACCGGCACACCGTGGCTGCAGTGTGTACCATCTACAAGATGCACTGCAGCAACTCCCAAACCCACAACCTCTACCACCTAGAAGGACAAGGACAGCAGGCACATGGGAACACCACCACCTCCAAGTTGCCCTCCAAGTCACACACCATCCTGACTTGGAAGTATATTGCCGTTCCTTCATCGTCATTGGGTCAAAATCCTGGAACTCCCTCCCTAACAGCACTGTGGGAGTAACTTCACCACACGGACTGCAGCGGTTCAAGAAGACAGCTCACCACCACCTTCTCAAGGGCAACTAGGGATGGGCAATAAATGCTGGCCTTGCCAGTGACACCCACATCCCATGAACGAATAAAAGAAAAGTATATTTTCCAGTTGCTTTGACAGGTAGAACAGGTGCTGGGGTCTGGAAAATCTACCTGAATCAATGCAACATTAATAGCAAGTGTAATCTTTTTAAACTGACCTAAAGTGGTCTTGTAGAAAATGAGCCAAAGATTCATTTAAAGATGGACAAAAGAGCTGAATTCGAGAGGTGAGGTGAGAGTGACTACAAGGCAGCATTTGACTGAGTGTGGCACCAAGGAGCTGTAGTTAAATTGAAGACAATGGGAATCGGGGGGTGGGGGTGGGGGGGGGGGCAACGCTCCACCAGCTGGAGTCATACCTAGCACAAAGGAACATGCTTGTGGTTGTTGAAGGCCAACATCTCAGCCCCAGGACATCATTGCAGAAGTTCCTCAGGGCAGTATCATCATTACTGGGTCAAAATCCTGGAACTCCCAACCTAACAGCACTATGGGAGTACTTTTACCACACACACTGCAACGGTTCAAGAAGGCGGCTTACCACCACCTTTTCAAAGGCATTTAGAGATGGGCAATAAATGTTGGTCTTACCAGCGACGCCCAGATCTCATGAATGAATAATTAAAATAAAAAATTTTAAGTAGCTGTGAGAGTCAGTGGGCTTATACAAGATATTAGTGGACAGCCTATCCCCAGAAATAGAGACAGAGAAGTCAAGAAATGTCTGTTAAATACAAGCGTTCATTACATGGACAGACTGTAAGATGGAATTGAAGTGATTTAAGGCAGGTGACGTCATCCCGTCCTGAACCTACCATTTGCATTGCTGCACACATTGTTGCATTGCTGGAAGGCAACTACATTTTAGTCTGGCCACCATTTCCATCAAAAAACTTAAAGAAGTGCAACATGAGCAGATCCTACATTGTATCTGGTGTCCGCCCTAAATTCCGGTCCTCTACCTCCACTCTCTCCCCTCATCAGAATTTCAAGGCCATTATCTGTATAATAAAATTCCTGTTCACCAAAATCATTAAATCAATTCCCTTACCAAAAAAATTCAAAGTTTTCTGAGCCACCCTGATATTTCCTCATCCAGCCCATCCCACTATATCTCCTAGAAATTTAAATTGCTAACATAATAAATACATAAATCAAAATTTCTGAAAGAAGACAGAAAACATACTCGTAGACTTCCCTGTCCCATCTTCCAATTCATCCAACAACTTTCCTCCTCATAGGCCTTCTCTCTCTTAGGAACTTCACACTTCCTTTCTGCTTCATTCCCAGTGTTGAATCCTTCCGCCAGGCTTTGGAACCCATTATTTTCAGGTCCCATGTGCATGAGTGACTTCAGCGCCTAAAGAGTTTGCACGTTAGCTGTGGCTTGTTGGGTAGCACTCTCATCTCTGAATCAGAATATTGTGGGTTCAAGTCCCACTCCAGAGACTTGAGCACAAAAACTAGGCTGACAATCCAGTGCAGTACTGAGGGAGTGCTGCACTGTTCTAAGGTGTCGGGCTGGATTTTCATTGAGGAGGCGGGTAGGAGGCGGGACTACAACTTTCGGGGTTGTAGTCCCGCCTCCATCGAGTTCTAGCCAACCCACGTGATTTTGACTTGATTGACCTTGTTGAGCCCGCCCAGCGGGCTCTCTTGGGTGGATGTAACAGATCCCGGGCACTATTTCGGAGAAGAGCAGGGAAGTTCTCCCGGTGTCCTGGCCTATATTTATCCCACAACCAACATCACTAAAACAGATTATCTGGTCATTATTGCTGTTTGTGAGAGCTTGCTATGTGCAAAATTGGCTGCTACATTTCCTACATTACAACAGTGACTGCAATCCAAGAAGTACTTCATTGGCTGTAAAGCGCATTGGGGCATCCTGAAGAAATGAAAGGCGCTATATAATGCATGTCTTTCTTTTTTCTTCTCTGTGATAGTTGAGAAGCTGCCACTTTTATGCCTAGTTTTTAAAAAATCTTAAGAATGCAGTCTGAGTATGCGTAAGTCTTTTGGCACTTATTTTACTACTGCCTGAACTAGGATACTGCTTCAGCATCAGTGTAATTTTCCCAATAATATACCCAGTACCGCTCACGAGTTCTACCCACTTTGACGAATGTCACCCACTCCCGACTACATGTGACCATATCCAAAGTAGCTCAATTTTCCATCAGCAGCCAGCCAACAGATAATTTGATTTTTGTTTTAAAAATCAAACAGCTGAGAAAGGTGATTATCACTGATCATTTTCTTGACTTCTCAATTTAAATTTTCTGTCCAGTAGTCCTCCCAAATATCAGTGCTCCAAGTAGACACCCAGCCTCTGCTCTTCCACACTCCTCCTGGACCCCAGCCCCACTCCCTGTTGCCCTCCCCAGTATCAGCTCTGCTCCCGCTCCCAGCCCCAGACTGTCTGGTCCCACCCATCCACACGCAAACCCAAGGATCGAACCATACTAATCCTCCCAACCTGAACTCTCTGCTGTAACCATTTAGCAACATTAAGCATCAGTAACATGCTGACATTATTTCATCCACACATGTTACAGCAGCTCCTGGATATTCTCTCCTCAATCAATTCCAATCCCTACATACAACCTCATAGATGGTCACTCCCAAACGATAAGAAATATAATTTGAGCCTGAGAACATACAGAAGACAAGAGACAATGGAAATGAGTGGCTTATAAATCATCAAAGAGAAAGAGAAAGTTGACTGAGATTTTCCACTTTGACAGACACCCAGAGTTGAGTTCACTTTGCATCCACGGGAGTTTCCCAGACTCAGCTTCATTCGCATGTTTCAAATAGACTCCAGTACAATTTCCAGATGAGAGCGCAAAATAGCTACTGCAGGCCTCAATATCGGCAGCTGCAGAGTGGGGTTGGCTGCCTGCAGGGGAGTATTACCAGAGGGTTCGGCTTTTATAAAAAAAAATTACATTTTGTGGGGCACTCCTGGGGGATGATTACATTTTAAAGGGCTTTCTGCTACCATTTAGCAACATTAAACACCAGTAACATGTTGGCATTATTTGCATTCAGCATTGCTATGGTGGTACAGTAATAGGAAATGTGTCATATGGACCTAGAAATTGGTTCACGCCCAACTACAAATGGCCACACGAAATCTGATGAGCAAGAGGACCTCGCAAAATTGGTCCTCGTGCATCATCAAGGTATGACTGGTACAATACGCCAGTCGTACCCAAAAAGGCCGTGCACCGGTTGCGAAGAAGACGAAGATCAGCACTGGACCTACCTTGAGTGGGGGGGCGGTGGAGGAGGAAATCGGGAGGGGGTGCAAGTGGTGGCTGGCAGTGGTCCATAGTTTTAATGAGGAGCCAGGAAGAACACTCCTGCTCCTTTGGGATCCACATTCAGGTAAGTAAAAAATGTTTTACTTAGTTTTTGGTGGCAGTCTCAAGCGGTTCCTTTCAAGACTGTCAATTTGGCTGCTGATAACTGACCACAGTAAACATGGCTCTTGCTGTGGTCAGTTGCAATCCAATTAATGAAAGGGGCCTTAGGCATAGATTTGCATAGAAAATGGGCCGAACACCTGTTTCAGGCAGGCACCCTGGACGACCACAGGGCGCACAAACCAAAATGGCTTGCGGCGCATACCCAGCGCGGAATGAGGGCACGCCTGAAAAATGGGAGATGCGCGATCCAACTTCAAGGCCACAAAGTTTCTCCATCATTATCACCTGCTTTGAATATTCTCGCCCATATTTGGGCTGTTGTTAATTTGATATAAAAAGAATTAGAATGGGAGAGAAGAGACTGCTACAACAAGAGGGGAACAATTTTTTTTTGCTCCATGAATAATCTGACAGGAAATCAACGACTATGGCCCAAAATTTACAGTCAGCAGTGAAGCAAAGGCGTTCGCTGCTGGTCCCAAAGTACACTTCGCACAAGGATCGCTCGATCCCTGTGTCGAGAACTTCGGGTCTTCCGATCTTTAATTGAAATCAACGAACTGTAGTGGGAATCCCCTTGTGTGAACTGCTGTGATGTCAACAGGCTGTCTAAGCAGCCAATCAAAATGCAGAATTCTCACAGACAGTGAACAAGGAAGTGAGTAAGTTGTTCAAATTCTAACTTTTTAAACTAGTTGGAGAGAGCAAAATAAAGATTGGGGCTCTTGCATGGGGAAAAGGCAAACCTGAAATAAAGATGGCCAAACTTAAAAAAAAATGTAATAACACATTTTTTGAAAAGTTTCTTAAAAGTTTTAATTTTAATTAAAATGGACAAATTTTACACTGCACAAAATTTAAATTAGTTTTCCAGGCCCTTAACATTTGTTAGCAGTAATAACGCTGTCAAAACCCCAGTTGCACCTAATCCCTTTGGGTCTAACTTTTTGTGGGGAATTTGACAGCGTAATTACTGCGGAAGAACCAAACTTTTCATCAGTTTCAATGATTTGGCTGATTTCAGAGATTACTGGCTCTGTAGGGAGCAGGGTGGGGGGAAGTGGGCACAATGCAGCCTGTGTCGGAGCGGTCAATGATTGACCGCAACTTTGGATTTCCGCATGCAGTTTCAAATTCCGGGCCTATATATTTAATATAATTTTACACTTGTGTGCAAATTATTCTGACATATCTACTGTATCGATGGATATTTCTGTAAAAGCATATGTTTAAAACAAATCTGCATTGGTATGGAGAGAAGTGTACGAATACACCTAAAGACAATTTCCAGTGAGTAATGTAAATATTGTACATCTTTATTGTAAGTACAGTACTTTCTGTAATTTATTTCACAATTTCTTTTTTGCAATTATTTTTGCTAGATTCTGTTTGCTGATGGAACTGTGAGCAGAAGTCCAGATTCAGGTTCTGTCTCCATTCCCCAACCACTCACAGTGGCAAGCAGCCAGCTTGATCCTGGTGATCTTGAATCAAAGGATGAAAAGGATATAAAAAGAGATACCAGTGATGAAGGAAGTAAGAAAGGTAACAAGGGAAAAACAGCTAACAGTTTGTGTGACTGATGGGGAACGTATCCCGAGCTAAATACCTGAATGCAAGATATCAGTTTTATTCCACACACCCGATGATCTTACTAAATAACACTTTGTTGCGTGAGCGGTCACTACTTGCAAAAATATATTGGCACATAGCACCAACAACAATAGCTTGTATTTATATAGCGCCTTTAACGTAGTAAAACATTCAAGGCGCTTCACAAACAAATAGCACCTGTCAACTCTCTTATTTATACAAGTACAAAAAGTAAGCACTTCCATTGTATGGAAAGAGATTTTCTCAGTTTCAAAAAATATATATGCAATTACTTATCAGAGATAGTAAAACGTTTCAAAAGATAATTAATGAGTGCGATATTTGTTTCTTTAATTTAAATCAAAGTACGTTAACTTTATAAAGGAGTAAACACCTTTATTGATCTTGAGAGGGGGGCAAGGAATAGTCAGAGGTCAAAGAAGATCATTTCGGCAGGAAAAGAAAGAAAGCATGAAGGCTTTGTGATGCAAGTTTATCACTGTTAGAAAGAAGCTGGCAAGTTACTTTTTTGTCTCTCCACTCAGCGAAGTGGGGAAGTGGCTTACAATAGACTATTTGGTCAGAATATTTTGAGGTCCTGGTACTCTCTTCTACAGCAGCAGAGTAGTATTCAGCACAGTCTCACAATACATTGACAGGCATGCAGTTGCCAGTGTACATTAATTTGTCTTTCAGTTTTCTATCCTCCTCTACTGACTGTTTCTGGTTTGGTTCCGCAGGCATTGGCAGCTCTCCAGTAGCTCACCTGAATTAACCATTCTTCATATGTGATCCTAGACAGAGGCCACGAAAACCTGAGGGCCTTCTGGTGCATTCCTGCTGTGAGACCCAGGCTGCACTGCCAATATATGCAGGGCCTTGTTTGGATGGAATCTCCACACAAGGTCACCTGTGTCAGAGGTGGTGTAGCTGAGGGGAAGGGACTTGCGGACCGGGTGTTTCCTCAACCCTGGCCTTGGAATCTGCCAATAGGGTGGTACACCAAGTGAAAGGAGACTTACCAGCCTGTTGGCTATCAGAAGTAGGACCCACTTAGGGGTCTAGACCTTGGACTTGGCTTGGTCCCCCAAATATTTTGCTGCATTTTCTTTATTTTTTGACCCCCTTAATAAAAGGGCTGATGCACCCTAATTTTTACTCTCCTGTGCTGGTGGCCCAAAGTCATGCAGATAAGGGAACATACCCCTGATCCTGCATGTTCTGGAAAGGTCAGAGATGCAAGTTCCCCGTGGACAGTCCCAGCTCTTACACTTGAAAGAAAGAAAGAAAGACTTGCATTTATATAGCATCTTTCATGGCCACCAGATGTCCCAAAGCGCTTTACAGCCAATTAAGTAATTTTTGAAGTGTCGTCACTGTTGTAATGTAGGATATGTAGGAAACTTGGATCAAAGGTCCACAGATGTTTGGGGCCTGAAAGTCAGCAGGCTTTTTGACATTGACAGGATTGCAGCCACAAAAACTGTCCTCACCCAATATCCACTTTCATGCACTTTCCAATAGGAGTCATTGGATGGTGATTAAGGCTGAGGATCATGTTTAATTTTTCCAATCCCTAGTCCAGGGCCACTGTCATGCCAGCTTTGATTAGTTAACACAGACGTTCTAGGTCTCCAGTGGCTTAGTAACATTCTATGGTACATTTTTAAAAATACAGCAACCTAAGTGGTGCCACTAACATTATTATGTATACAAAAGAAAAGCATCGCCTGCACATCAGTGATCTAAAATATTTTTTGCAAATATCATATGAAAGAAAGGATTTGCACGTACTGTCATGTGAAAAGGGTTTCAGTGCTGGGAGGCCTCGTATAGAGCTGATACTGTGATGGTAGGCACCTGATTCACTGAAGCAGATCAGGCTCCCAAGCTCAGTGGTCTTAGCACAGCCCAATACAGCTGACCAGTGTGAAGGGCTCTGGAAAGGCTGTGCGCAATCTGCATGTTTATTAGGACTGTCAAAATTATTCAAATTGTAGGTCGTCCCCATAATGTGACTGGATCAACTGAACAATTTTTTAGTCACACAGGCTACTGTTTTTAAAAAAATAAAAAATAAAAAATAAATAAATAAATTCCACTAGCAAGCCATTCTCCCTTCCCCCTTTATGCCCCTCTTTCCCTTACCAGTGCCACCATCCCTTGCTGGAAAACATCCCAGTTTTCAACAGGCAGTCAGCAGCCCTTCACTGACTCCTAGTGCTTGAAATTGCACTCCCTTCGCCCAGTCCTCCCAGCATGTAATGAGTGATGCACCAGGAGCACAAGAAATATAGTCAAATGAGCTGGTCTTCCTCTCAGGAAATATTGTTGTTGAACAGATATTTCTGGGTTTCACATTTATTTGTTTCTTTAAGGAAAGCATGGTCATAGAGATAATTCTGGATCTTCCTGCAGTGCAAACCCAACCAACAGACCCTCTACCTGGTACTTGGATAACTACCACACCGATAGGTTTAGCTGTAGGAACAAGAGGCATGGAAAAGTTGGATATAAAACCCATCTTAGTCTATAAAGCCACAGATCCAGGAACTGGAGAAGTAAGTACAGTATATTTCTTATGTATTTATATTAGTAATATTTCTGCTTTTGTCTCCAAACCTGAGTTTCCCTACCACCCTATTTCCCCCTCTGTAACTTGTTCCGCTTGTTTACTACCCCCTCTATACTTTCTCAGTATTCTTTATATTTATTAAGATGCAGAAGCAGATTAACAGTCCATACATCATATCAGATTCAGTAAAACACATAACTAGGCTACTGTAGCAGGCTCTGTTGTGTATATAGCTAAGCAAGGTTTAATTGAACTAATATAAAGCTGTACTGTGTTGTGGTTTCAGTTACACCTACAGGTACAACTAAATGACCTACTTACTATGATTTACAATTATTATGTTGCTAGAGCAGGGGTTCTTATTTAGAACTTACTCCTCAAATCAATAAGGTTCTTAAATGTTGAATATCAGGTATCACTGATTTATTAAATATACACTTAAAAGTCAGTACTTACAACTGAACCTTGCTGGTTTAGTGGAGGGACTCAAACGTGTTACAGTTTTGAGCTCAGTATCTTAGGCCTTTAATGCACATTGTAAACAGTTTTATACATTTCTCTTACTCCCTCACAGGAAAATCCACACAATTCTGCATTGCATAATTATATCATTAAAATATAACTCCATATAAGGAGAATTTAATTGACTTATCCCTTATGAATAATTTCAGTTTTCCTCAATTAACAAGCTCTTTTTCCCCTCATTTAACAAGATCTTTTTTTCCATAAACCGGTACAACGCCTTTACTTTGTTATCTTATGGATAGTTTCACTCTTGTTGCATATAATTGTTACTCCACCAAGTGAAACTTTAATTGCAAACATGTCTTTGATTCAGTACCATTCCCAACAGTCAATGTCCTGCTTTTACAGAAACTCAATTAAAACGGATGATGTATACCCAGATGCTTTCCTTTGCAGAACTAACTGTTTTTCTACACTGTTATCAAATGATTCAATAGCAGTCTTTAATTAAAGGTAGCAACTGCTGATAATGAAGTTGAAGTAGTTGCGCATGTGCAGTTTGAAATGGTGGTGGGTTTTACCCAGAACACTCCCAGTGATAGAATAGGCCCTATAAATACTGTAGGGGCCTGGTGCGCGGAGAAGGCTCAGTGTGGGGGGGCGGGTCCTGCAGGTGCGCAGTACTGCCAGTCGGGTGATGGAGACTATCTGACAACAATACATGTGGTTTTACCTGGCGCACACAAATAGAGGACTTAAAATCAGGAAATACTGAAAAAAGGACCACCTTAGGGGTTTCATCATCATCATATTTATATATCGGCTGTTCTGTAGCTTTTGATCAAACGAGGACGGTCCATAAGATGGTTTCCTTCCACAGTGGTACCTACCATCTTCCAGACATTAATAGCTGCATTAGTTTATCTATTGTCTGTGGCATAATCAGCTCATTGATCCTTATATTTGGTGTGCAATTTCATACCTGTTATATGCTTTGTGAGCTTTATTTCTGGCACTAAGATATCTCTTGACTATTTTTAAATGCTCAATTCCCACAAACTTAATATTTATTGTAGCCTCTTGGAATCTTATATTTCTGACATTCTGAACATTTCCAATCTAGCTAGGTGACTAAAAGGCAGAATTAATGTCAAATGCCATGTCTATACTGTGGGGAAAATGGCAGTGGGAGATGTGAATCCATTTCACAAACTAAATATCATGTGGTGTTGCAATACAGGTAATGATTACAAGACAGGACAAGGTAGTTACTATCTTTGGAATTGACAACACTATAGTGGAACATGCTGATGGAACCAGGATTACAACCTTCTTTCAGGATATCACAATCCCAGACTATGAGATGCAATATGAAACTGGTAAGGAAATGGGATTATCTAACTCTTACCATTAGCTCAATTCATCAGAAATTCCTTTTGCATTTTTACCCAACATTGATATGTTATTATGGCATATTTGTCCAAATAAATATGCATTTCTGCTATACTCTAGAGTTTACAGTTCAATAGCTCAAGTGCTTGATTACTTAAATTCATTAAGGGCAGGAATACTGTCATCCAAACTTGCCTTGTCTCTGCTGGATGAGTTACTTCAGCTTTCAGTCAGGCAGCAAAATGTCATATTGTGTAATAGTGTAGCATTCACCTTGACGAAGTGAAAAACTGAGATTGTTCAGCTCGTCCTTCTGGAATTCTGCTTCCCAGTACTTATTGAGAAACCGGAGGGCTACAGTTTACCAGCTTCTCCAGCAGAGAACGGTGAAATGCATGAATGACAAAAAATAGAAGTTTGTTCATTGTACATGTGACACATGCAATTTGTTCAGACGCTGTTATTTTTCAACAAATTCTGAGCCAATATGTTTTACAGACAATTTGCGTCTGAAAATAATCTAATGTTCTCA
Source organism: Somniosus microcephalus (assembly GCF_052327205.1). Lineage (NCBI taxonomy): Eukaryota > Metazoa > Chordata > Chondrichthyes > Squaliformes > Somniosidae > Somniosus > Somniosus microcephalus. The sequence continues at coordinate 83,221,121 of NC_141000.1, forward strand.
GTCTATGACAAAATAAAGTCTTTAAGGCAGAATTTAACTCTGGCATGAATCTGGTGGATGGGGGAGGGAATGAGCAGAAAACACTTATGACGTCATCAGCATGTGGCCTAGGCAATTTTAACTCCTAGGCCTTATTAACATTTGACTGACTGGCTGGCCTCCCAATCGCGTCGGGAATCCGGCACATCGGCCACCTGTCACGCATAATTTCCAGTGTAACTCACGAGGGAGGATGCACCTCCTAAAGTGAGGTTGCATGCCCTGCTTACATTTTTATTTCTGCACTCTTGATGACGTTCTGGCTGCCGCAATGAGTAGGAGATCTTCCCCCTGCTTTTCTGACACCTTCCCGGAGATCCTAGTGGATAAAGTTAGGGGAAGGAGGGAGCAACTATTCCCCAGAAGATACAAGAGCACCACAAATGCCACAGTGAAGCAGGTCTGTACAAAGATGACTGAAAGGCTCAGTGCCACCAGCACCACCCCCAGGTCTTGCGATTAATGCAGAAAGAGGTTCAATGATCTCACAAGAGCATCAAGGGTGAGTATAGATCACAAGAATGTGAAAGGCACTGGATGCTGGAATCCCACTGGGATACTTAATGACCCCTGTCCCAGAAAAATGGGGCAGGGTTGGGCTGGGGCAGATACAGAAGGGCAGGCGGAACTCCCACCCCACTGGAAGTCAACCCCAAAAGAGGATAATCCCCCTCCTGTAAGCCCATAAGATAATTTTTAACCATGTTTAGAATCTGAGAACTAATATAAAATTCTGATCTTGAATTATATTTAAACACAAATGCAGCTAAACCCCTTAAATTGTTGAGTATTTTTTCACAGCGGAAATCCCACATAAAGTGACTAGGCACGTTAAGTGCATAAAGGTGGAGTGCGTGGGATTTGCCACTGTTTTAATGAACTGGGAAGACTTCACATGTTGTGCAGTGTTTGGGAACGGTACAACCATCATCGCCAAACCACAGGGAATGTACCAGGTAATATGGCAACGATATTAATTTTTGTTTCTTTTTTTAATATGAACATTTAACCAAAGTAAAGATTTTATTATTCAGTCATGCAGCTCATTTTAGTTCCATACTTGGGTGCACCCAAAAGTTTGTTATTTATGAAAAGAATAGACTATGGTAACATGCACAGTGGTTGCAGTACTTTAAATTATTCATTCATGGTTGCCTTTCATCTGTATTCTGAGTTTATTTGAAAAATCAACTGATGAGGATATGTTGTTTTTTTTCTCAACTCTTCCAATGAAGACTAAAGGATGGGTTGGAGCCAATCATGAAATTTCAGGAAAGATGGGGTAGTGTCATGGCTGAGACCATGATGGCTGCACTTAGAGTGTCTTTAATATCAAAATCTTATCATTATTCATACAGACTGTCCTCTGGTGTGTCTGCAATAATTTAAGTATGAAAGGGGAAAGAACAGCCAAAAAGACTGTGGCTTAGGAATTAATTGGCGCTGTGCCTGTTATATAGGCATAAAATCACACCTAAGCATCCAATGTAGCGGGCATCGTGCACACACACATTCTGCACCGGAAGTGTGCCACCCGCAATATTGGTAAAGGCTCATACATCGGCAAATAGACAACCTAACACGTGTTTCAGGGCCCTTCGCAAAACTCTTTAGGATTGGCCACAGCATGCACCATGAATGCTGCAGTCAGTATTCTCAGACACTTGGCAGTCAAACCAGTGACTCTTAAAGGGATCGCTGAAGGCTGCCTCCCGAAAGACAAATTGTAACTTTTTTACTTACTTTATTGTGGAGCCTGGAGGAGCACAGTTAAATTTGTGGGCCATTGCCCGTAACCACTTGCCCCTCTTCCAATTGCTTCCCCACCCCTGATTCAGGCCCCCATTTTGCAAAGTTCATTAGCGACTGACCGGATCGTGTGCCATGCATGATGCAGTCAGTATTTGTAGGCGCTTGGCAACCAAACCAGCAGTCCTTAAAGGGACCTCTGGAGGCTTTCTCCAGAAAAGTCCGTTTTTATTTTTACTTACCTTATCATGGAGCCCGGAGGTGCAGGAGCACTCCTCCTGGCTCCACATTGAAATCGGAGCCAGTCAATCTTGCTTCCCCAGATCGGTGAGCTGCCTCTGGGGCCACGACTGGGATCTGTAGCTCACTGGTAATAAACAGATAAGGCCGATGTACCAATTTCCCTTGGTCCTGCCACCGGCCTCATTAGACGCGTGTAGCCTTTCTAGGCCTATGTTTCAGTCATATTGCTATGTAATGTTTCAATGTCAGCACAGTATCTGATATAATCCAGGTAACAGAGGAAAATTCAGCACCACAATTGGACGTATATCAAGGATGTGAATATTATGTTTCTTTTCAAATAATATTTTTGAGGAGTTTTGTACCTAAATTCTCCGAATGTGTCCCAATTTAAGTGCATATTCCATATTTATTCCATAAGTATATTTCTTCTTTCTAATTTAATCAAATGGAGTCCTGACTCCTAACTATAGTTAAATTAAGTAGTAGATGTAACTTGATGATGGTCTGTGGACTGGCTAAAACAAAGTTTCTTATAGATCAGAAAGATTTTTAAATACTGAAATCTCTACTGAGCTTGCTTTGAATCTGGTATTTGCATTTCAGGTTTTTCCAGCAAGTGTTGGGTGCCTTTTAATAGATCAGGATGGTTGTGCTGTGTACACATCAGGAACAAATAATGATGTCATAACACATCCTACTATCAGCCATATGGAACTGCAACCTGGTGCCTATTTTATGAAATATACCTCACCAGTCATTTGTGAGGTCATGGATCCTGAAGGAAATCTTTTCCAGGTGATGCAGTGTACAATTCATAATTTGTGCAATAGTTCCCTTATTCATCCTGGTTTTTCTCCCCCTGCTCCCACCACATAAAATAAAAATGGACATCCAGTCCAGCTGATAATACAGGTTGAAATTCTTATAAAGGAACAAAAGAAGCAAAATTAATAAAATAACTGAGGCAGAAATATAATTCATTATAATTAAGCGTGATTAAAGAGAGACGGACATTGCACTAGCCTTGCATCTTATCATGGCTGTGTTGTATTCACATTAATATTAAGTATCTGCAATTTTCTTATAGTTCCCTCAGTTATACTTACACATACACAAGGTCATTTTACATGACCACATTACTGGCAGGAAGCCTTGCCCACCAGCAGTGTACATCAGAAATTCAGGCACTCACTGTCCACTTTCTTCAATGAAGGATTGGAAAATCGTGGTAAGCGGACATCTAAACTTCCAAGATGCGCTGCCTACTCAAAATTACCCCTATAATGCAATCCAGCTTTCATCTTTCATAGTCTTGTGTGCTTAAGACACACAGTAATAAGATCTATGTAAGTACTAAGATGTCAAAATATGCATTCCCCATTTCTACAACTATGCTTTTATTAGAGTTATCTATTACTAAAGCAACATCTTGCATTTCTATTGGGTTCATCACACACAGTAAGATGTCACATTAGAAAGAAAGGAAACAACAGATGTTGACTAGGAGGAAAAATTGGGAAAAATAAGGAGTGGGGAACAAAAGGCTTGGTTGAAGAGAGGGTTTTGAGAAGGTTTTTGAAAGCAGAGAGCAGGCAAGGTGGAGGGAACTATGCAGGGGATTCAGAGGGCAAGAACTGTAGTGTCTGAATGAGTCGTCACCAATGGTAGAGCAAAAGGAGCAGCTTGAAGCTTTAGGAGAAGTGAAGGTGTATGTAAAGCAGGAGGAGATCATCAAGGTAAAGTCGGGTGAGGCCATAGAGGGATTTGAAGGTGAGAACAAGAATTTTTAAGTCAACATGCTGGAGCACAGACAGCTGGTACAGCATGGTGTGGATGAGGGTATGAGCAGTATCATTTAGGATGAGTTAAAGCTCGAGGCCAGCTGGAAAGCAATCCATGCCCGCATGCAGCAAGACCTGGCCATCATCCAAGCTTAGGCTGATGGCAAGTAACATCGCACCACACAAGTGCCTCTCAATGACCATTTCCAACCAGACAGTAACCATCTGCCATTGTCATTCAATGGCATTACCATCACTGAATCTCCCTCTGTGAACATCCTGGGATTCACCATTTACCAGAAGCTCAACTGGACCAGCCACATATACGCTGTGGATATTATAGCAGGTCAGAGGCTGGGTATTCTGTGGTGAGTGACTCACCTTCTGACTCCCCAAAGCCTTTCCACCATCTACAAGGCACAAGTCAGGAGTGTGATGGAATACTCTCCACTTGCCTGGATGAGTGCAGCTGCAACAACACTGAAGAAGCTTGACACTATCCAGGACAAAGCAGTCCACTTGACCGACACCCCATCCACCAGCTTAAGCATTCACTCCCCCCACAACTGACGCACAGTGGCTGCAGTGTATGCTATCTACAGGATATACTGCAGCAAGTCACCAAGGCTTCTGCGGCAAACCCACACCTCCACCACTGCGAAGAGTAAGGACAGCAAGTGCATGGGAACACCATCACCTCCAAGTTCCCCTCCAAGTCACGCCCATCTTGACTTGGACATATCTCGATGTTCCTTCATCTTTGCTGGATAAAAATCCTGGAACTCCCTACCTAACAGAACTGTGGGAGTACCTTCACCACATTGACTACAAGAAGAAGGCCCACTATCACCTCCTCAAGGGCAACTAGAGCTGGGTTAATAAAATGGCAGGCTTGCCAGTGACACCCATAATTCAAGTATAGAAAAAATGTTTAAAGATCAGGAAGTGATGAAGGTATTATTAGAATTATATTGACAGGAGAGTAGATCAGGGTGGAAGCAGACCATATTGTAGCAATCTTCGTAATGAAATTAACATTGGCGATGAAGCTAAGTTCAAGGCTAAGCAGCACACCAATGTCCACATCTTCTGACGGTCTGAAGTGGCAGTCAGGGAAGTTGATAGTCAAGGCCAGAGACACAAGTACTGGAAGGATGGTTTAAGAATAACCAACAATAAGCTGAACAAAATTTTGGCTCATCCAGGTCTTGCTGTCAGACAGGCAGACACTGGAGATTTTGGCAACAACAACAACTTGTATTTATATAGCACCTTGAACATAAAAAGCATCCCAAAGCGCTTCACAGAGCCATAATCAAATAATGGACACTGAGCCAAAGAAGGACTTATTAGGAGGGGTGACCAAAAGCTTCGTCCAAGAGGTGAGTTTTAAAGAGAGTCCTAAAGGAGGAGAGGGAGTTGGTAGGGCTTAGGGAGGGAATTCCAGAGTATGGGGCCTAGACAGCTGAAGGCACAGCCACCAAATGGTGGAGCATAGGGAAGGATGGATGCACAAGAGACTAGAGTTAAAGGAACGGAGAGTTTAGGTGGGTTGTAGGGCTGCAGGAGTAAGTGAGACCATGAAGGGATTTAAACATGAGGATGAAAATGTAAAATTTGAGGCATTGGGGGAACCAGGAGCCAATGCAGGTGAGCGAGGACAAGGGTAACTGATGAACAGGGCATGTTGCAGGATAGAATACAAACAGAGAAGGTTAAGAGGAGATTTCATTGAGGTTTTTAAGATTATGAAGAGTTCTGATACAGTGACTAACCCTAATTTGTTATCATTAGTATACTGTATATATATATAGATATATATATCTATATATATATTAAATTGCAGTTATATAATCAAGATGTTAAGGCTGTTATCAGTAACAAGTACAAATCTACATGCAGTATAGCACTGGGACTTTACAACAATGTTTTAAGTTTATGTTTATTTTTATACACAAGGTAATGGTGGATGGGAATACATTTTCTATCCCTCTAAATGAAAGTCTGAAGGGAGAGGAAGATGATGCTTTACTCCAAGACCACGTGATTAAGCATGAAGTCATCACTTATAACAAACATGCCCCAAGGTTTGTTACCAATTTACAAAGTTCACAAAAAATGTACATTAAACAATAAGTCAGTGCTTGTCAGATAAATCTCCACACCCAAGATGAACAACTTATTAAATATCTGATTAAAGGAGCTGTTGTATATGAAGGCCAATAGGTCAAAGTTGACTATTGAAGATATGGCCCAAATAGCTTTTTCTCATTACAGCCTTTCTTATGTTCCATAGTCTGCAGATCAAGTCCGAATTGGGACTGTCAAAAGTGACCGAGTTAGCGGACACTGAATTACCAACTACACGTCATTTTGTATTGCATTCACTGCTTGACCAGGTTACTAAATGAGCAATATAGATATGTGAAGAGAAAAAGATTGGTGAAGTCAAGCGTAGGGCCCTTGCAGTCAGAATCAGGGGAATTTATAATGGGGAACAAAGAAATGGCAGACCAATTAAATACATACTTTGCTTCTGTCTTCACAAAGGAGGACACAAATAACCTCCCAGAGATGTCGGGGAACATAGGGTTTGATGAAAGGGAGGAACTGAAAGAAATCACTGTTATAACCAACTCCTGCAGTCCGTGTCTCAATTACACACGACGTAACACTGGCGACGAACAGATCCGAACTTACCTACAGTTCTGCACCACTTCATGGGGATCCATCCCTGAAGCGAAGTTGTTAGAGGTCGAGGCCAGAAGGAAAAAAAAAAGCAAACAGAAGAAACAGGCGTCGACCGTGGGCAACCGCCTCTGATTCATCGAATTCGAAGATTTGCAGGAGAGGCTGTCGAGAGCTGGGCTTGGTTATCCTGTCTATGGTGTTCCAGCTAATTGGGCTGGTGGCAGGTAGTACACTGATCCTTCCTGGGCTGCGGCGGGCTAGAGCTCGATCGGGTGGCTTTTCAACGGGGCCGAGCAGCATTGTCGGGAAGAGGAGAGAGAGAGAGAGGGTGGAGCACACAGGGCGCGGCCGGCGCTATGAAGCCAGGCAGCGTACAGACCCGAGAAGAAGGAGGAAAGTGTCCCATAGGGTTTGCTCTGACGACGGGAACAGTAATGAAAATAAAAGAAATTAGAAGCGCAGAAAGCCGCGAGGAGCTGCAAGTTGCCACGGGGACCGCGGAGAGCGGCATTAGCAGCAGCGCGGGGGGGAAGTGCGCGAAGACCATAGGGCGTCGCCATCAAGGCATAAAAATGCCAGCAACAGCACTAGCAGCAGCGGAGAAGACAGAAAGCGCGGGAGGCGCCATCTTAATCCAGCGGGGAAAAAGGCAAAGCGCGGGAGGCGCCATTTTGTTCAATCGGGGGAGAAGGCGCCATCTTAGATCTCCAAGATGCCGAAGACTGGCAATATCACTGCCTTCGATAATGCAATAGAAGACTGGACCACGTATGTGGAAAGAGTCGAAGTATATTGCAAGGCAAATGAAGTAGCCGATGAGAAAAAGGCATCGGTACTACTAAACTTAATGGGCGCAAGAACGTACGGCCTATTGCGGAACCTGATCACTCCAGCCAAACCGATGGCGAAGAGTTTTAACGAAATTGTTGATATCCTACAGGAACACCTAAATCCTACACCACTGCTGATAGCAGAAAGATTTAAATTCCACAAGAGAAATCAGCATAAAGATGAGAGCAATGCTGATTACCTCACGGAACTACGCAAGCTATCAAAGCACTGCCAGTTCAGAGCAGGACTGGCAGATACCCTATGGGACAAATTTGTCTGTGGACTCCTGAGTGAAGGAACCCAGAAGAGGTTACTCTCAGAGAAAGAGCTGACGCTAGATAAGGCTTTCAGCGTGGCAGTATCGTATGAAGCAGCAGCAAGGGGAGCTGCGGAAATACAGCAAAAGCCACAGGAATACGGCACCCATGAAATGACACGGGGATTTGAAAAATGTTATCGCTGCGGCAGAACAACCCATGACCAGAAGGACTGCTGGTCCAAGGACAAAATATGCAGGCAATGCGGAAAGATGGGACACATTGCACGAGTTTGCAGGTTCGGGAAGAAGACTAACGACAACATAAAGGCTACGAAGGAACAGAACAGGAAAGTACAAAAGATGACGGACAGTAGTTCCGAAGACCAGAAGAGCGATAGTGAATCCGGGAACAAGAGACTAAGCTGTCTCAAACTTCACAACGTAATCGCAAAAGAGGATCACCGAACCATTTGGGTCACCCTCATGATAGCAGGGTCCCAAGTCAAAATGGAATTGGATACAGGATCAGCCCTGACCATCATGAATCAACGAGACTACGAGCGGCTATTCTCACACATACCCTTGAAAGACACATCCATTGTCTTGAAGACGTATACGGGGCAGAAAGTATACCCCAGAGGGAAAATAAGGGTGCCTGTCGAATACAACGGCAAGGAAATACAGAAATTGTATCTGTACATACTGCAAGATGGTGGACCACCGTTATTGGGATGTGAATGGATCAGAAAGATAAGTTTAGACTGGCACTCCATTCAGGCACTGACGGTGGCTGGTAAAAAGGATGACGACGTCACACCTGGACGATTGTCAAAAATCTTAGCTAACGCTAAAGAGGTATTTCAACAAGAACTGGGAACTCTTAAAGGCGTAACCGCCTCGATAAAAATAGAAGAGAATGCAATTCCCAAGTTTTCCAAAGGAAGACCGGTACCATATGCAATTCGCCCAGCCGTCGAGGCAGAGCTGGAGAATCTGGAGCATGCAGTCGTGTTATCTAAGGTAGACTGGAGCGAGTGGGCGACACCCATCGTTCCTGTCATGAAGAAAACGTTAAACAATAAGTCTGAGGAGCCAAGGAAGGTTTGCATCTGTGGGGACTTCAAGGTAACGGTGAACCCAGTCCTTCACACAGTACAGTATCCTCTCCCGAGGATAGAAGATATTTTCGCCTCACTATCTGGAGGGAAGCGTTTTACAAAAATTGACCTAGCACAAGCATATTTGCAGATGGAGGTTGAAGAATCCTCTAGGAAGTATCTCACGATAAACACTCACAAAGGTCTTTACCAGTATAATCGACTGGTATTCGGAGTAGCATCAGCTCCGGCGATATGGCAAAGAGCGATGGAACAAGTCCTGCAAGGGATTCCGGGGACTCAGTGTTACTTGGACAACATCCTAGTGACAGGTGAAGATGACAGTGAACAGCTTGCCAACCTAGAGCAGGTGCTCACTAGACTACGTGAACATGGGCTACGAGCCAATCGCCCCAAGTGCGAGTTTTTTAAGAAACAGATATTGTATTGTGGCCACGTGATTGATGAAGAGGGGTTGCATAAGTCCCCTGACAAAATTGAAGCGGTAGTTAAGGCTCCAGCGCCTGAAAATGTGTCGCAACTGAGGTCATTCCTCGGATTGGTGAATTACTACCATATGTTTTTGCCGAATTTGCCCACAATTCTGCACCCACTGAACGCCCTACTACAAACTGGAGTAGCATGGAAATGGAGTCGAATGTCTACCTGTGACGAATGCAAACATAGAAAAGGAAACACGAAATGACCCGACACTCTCCAGGGTCTATGATTTAACGGTGAAGGGATGGCCAGCACATGGCGAACCACTGTTGCCAGCATTCTCGCCGAGAAGAGAACAGCTGTCAGTGTGCCGAGGAACCTTGATGTGTGGATCCAGAGTAGTAATTCCACCCAAATTGCAGGATAGAGTGCTCAATGAGCTTCATGAGTGTCATCTGGGAGGGGTAAAAATGAAGAACTTAGCCAGAGCGTTTGTGTGGTGGCCGGGAATCGATAGAGAAATCGAAGAGATGACCAAGAGCTGTACAGGATGCCAGAAGGTCCAAAACGCCCCACCACAAGCCCCTCTACATCCATGGGAGTGGCCCTCATCTCCATGGCAAAGGGTGCACATTGATTTTGCTGGTCCATTTATGGACTTGATGTTTTTAATTGCGGTGGATGCACATTCCAAGTGGCCAGAGGTAATAAAAATGTCCTCAACCACCACAGAAAAAACTATCACAGTCTTACGAATCATATTCGCCAGAAATGGGCTGCCTGAACAGATTTGCTCCGACAATGGACCACAGTTTGTGTCTGAAGAGTTCCGGAGGTTCTTAAAGAACAATGGTGTTAAGCATTACACATCCGCCCCATATCATCCAGCCACCAATGGATTGGCTGAGAGGTTCGTTCAAACATTCAAGAAGGCTATCAAGGCAATGTGTAATGAAGACATACCCCGACAACACAAGGTGGATAACTTCTTGTTTGCCTACCGGAATGCGACACATGCGGTTACCAACCAAACTCCAGCCATGATGTTCTTCAATCGAAGACTAAGATGCCGATTGGATTTGGTTAAGCCAAACATCAGAAGAGATGTGGAGAACAGGCAGTTTCAGAATATGAATGAAAGGCCGACCAGGAGTTTTAAGATAGGTCAACCAGTTTTGGCCCTGGACTACCGCACAGAGAAATGGCAGCCACAAACGAGCTGCACATGGCAAGGACCTCTAATGTATACCGTGGACGTTGGAGAGAGCATTGTAAGACGCCATGCTGACCAGATTCTAGAGTCACTGGAAAACGTCAAATCCACACCACGATCCGATACACCTGGTGATGAAACCGAAGTACCAATTGCATCTACCTCAGAATCGGTGATATTGGAAGCAGCCGAACCAAACAACGACGTTGATCCCGAATCAACTTTGCCAGAAGAACCTGATACCCCAAAGAGACGTTATCCAGACAGAATCAGGAAGCCTCCTCAAAGACTGAATTTATAATTGCTTAACTTCAGCTAATGTATATAGCAACTGTAATTGTAAATATGTTATTTAATTATTAATCGAATGTTATATACTGTTTAGCTAAAAGGGGAGGAATTGTAGTGTATGTACCTTGAAGAAGGAACTATATTCTGCAGCCCCTGTATACTGCAGTACCAGTAGTGACCACCCCTGTATATAAGCCTGTGCAGTAACTTTGTATAGTAGTTCCAGTTTTGTCTCCATTCAGTAAACACCTGTTATAACCAACTCCTGCAGTCCGTGTCTCAATTACACACGGACGTAACAGGGTACTGAGTTTGGATGATCAGCCATGATCTCATTAAATGGCAGAGCAGGCTCGAGGGGCCGAATGGCCTACTCCTGCTCCTATCTTCTATGTTTCTTTATCACTTCTTTTTTTGAAGATTGAGGATTGGTTAGTCCATTGTTAAACCCATGTTGGATCCAATTTTGTGCTGTTTCCAATTTTTTGAGGCTATTTGGACTGTAATTGGCTGATTATCTTTCATTTAAAGCTGTACTCCTCCACTAATGTAAATATAGAATGTGGAACTAATTAAAGGTCAGTTGGAATCTTTCAATTTGATGGAAAGCTGATGGTTAATCTGAATAAGGCTCCTTAATCTGCTAATCTGGATGTTACTTTTGATTATTTTTGTGAAGATATAAACCTCGCTATTTCCTTGCAACTTCCTTGCTCTGTCAAGCCATGTACCATCAGTGACTAAACAGCAAGAGGCAATCTGCTTCTGGCCTGCACCAATGCTGCTTGCCAGCTGTTAAAAATATTTGATAAGCCAGTGATGAATATTCCTTTTTGGCACGTCCCCACAGCTATGTGAATGAGAATTACAATTCAATGAGATTGAGATTGAACATGTGACTCCACTGTCGTAACGCTTCATATCAGTGTGCCACTAATCTGCGTCATTACACCTCTAGCAGTTTTAGATACTGTGCTTCAAGTAGCCATTGACATGCTTATGTATGATGTAACATTGCTTTGTTTTACCTGACAGATTTTTTATTCTGCTTGCCGACGGCTCAGGGACTGAACTACTTCGATCTAGTGATGTAGAAGAATACCTATATCGAGCATACTCCAATCCAGCTACTGCAGTTTTGAAGGAGCAACTACCAGAATTTCCAGGTCAGAAGGCAGGAACACAGGCAGGCTGACAGCTGAAATGAGGTGGGGTTGATCTAAAACACATTTACAATTACCGTCATTTTTTTTTAGGAGCAGGAGTAGTCCATATGGCCCCTCGAGCCTGCTCTGCCATTTAATAAGATCATGGCTGATCTTCGATCGCAACTCTACTTTCCTGCCCGATCCCCATATCCCTTGATTCCCCAGGAGTCCAAAAATCTATCGATCACAGTCTTGAATATACTCAACGACGCACCATCCACAGCCCTCTGGGGCAGAGAATTCCAAAGATTCGCAACCTTCTGAATGAAGAAATTCCTCCTCATCTCAGTCTTAAATGGCCTACCCCTTATCCTGAGACTATGCCCCCTAGCTCTAGACTCTCCAGCCAGGGGAAACAACCTCTCAGCATCTACCCTGTCAATCCCCCTCAGAATCTTGTATGTTTCAATGAGATCACCTCGCATTCTTCTAAACTCTAGAGAGTCTAGGCCCAATCTACTCAATCTCTCCTCATAGGACAACCCTCTCATCCCAGGGATCAATCTAGTGAACCTTCATTGCACTGCCTCTAAGGCAAGTATGTCCTTCCTCAGATAAGGAGACCAAAACTGTGCACAGTGCTCCCAAGTGTGGTCTCACCAAAGCCCTGTACAATTGTAGTAGGACTTCCTTACTCTTGTACTCCAACTCCCTTGCAAAAAAGACCAACATGCCATTTGCCCTCCTAATTGCTTGTTGTACCTGCATGCTAACTTTCTGTGTTTCCTGTACGAGTACACCGAAATCTCTCTGAACACCAACAGTTAATAGTTTTTATTTCTCCTACCAAAGTGAATAACCTCACATTTCCCCACATTATACTCCATCTGCCACCTTATTGCCCACTCACTTAACCTGTCTATATCCCTTTGCAGGCTCTTTGTGTCCTCCTCACAGCTTAAGTTCCCACCTAGCTTTGTATCATCATCAATATGGATTGTAAATTGCTGAGGCCCAAGCACTGACCCTGCAGCACCTCGCTAGTTACAGCCTGCCAACCGTTTATGACTCATTTATCCCTACTCTCTGTCCTCTGTCCATTAACAAATTCTCTATCCATGCTAATATATTATCTTGCATAGCAACCTGTTATATGGCACCTTATGAAATGCCTTTTGTAAATCCAAATATACTACATCCACTGGTTCCCCTTTAGCTACCCTGCTAGTTACATCCTCAAAAAACTCTAATACATTTGTTAAACATGGGCCCAGAAATTCGGGTCTCAACGGGTGAGTACGCACGGGGTACTCACCCGTAGGCCCGATGGAAGTGCTGGTTTCCTGCATGCACTGCACATGCGCGGGAAACCGGCACTTCCGTTCCTCTGAATGAAGGGGTTCAGAGGTCGAACGCATGTGCGGGGGAGGCTGCGCGTGCGCATGGAATGTCATTTTTTTTTTTAAAGGTTTTCCCGGAAGGGTAAGCCTGCAGAATTTAGAAATGTAAAAAGCAGGCGTAAGGCCTGCTTTTTACAAGGTAAGTGGTGAATTAATTAAAATTAAAACATTTTTTCCACAGGTTTATTATTTTTAAATACTTTAAAGCAAGGTAAGTTGATTTTTAGCCCCGTTAGAAAATAAAATTATTTTTTTCAATAATGTAAATTATTGTTTAAAATAGTTATTTCATGTAATTTATAGTTTATTTAAAAAATGTGATTTTTAAAAAAAAAATGTATTTGAAGATTTAGTGATGTTTTGTAAGAAGAAGGAGCCCGTAGTATTTCTAAGTTTTGACAGCACTTCCTGTCAGACTTATGAATGGAGCATTCCCTGCTCCAATTGGCTGCCCGTGGCCCACATGATCCCAGGAGATGCACCGAACTAACTGCGCCCCGGGATACGCAAGCACTGCGCGCCGGCAGCCGGACCAGGCCCCGGATCGGAATTCCACGGGGCCCTACAGCTCAACGGCCGGCACGCAAGATAAGTGCAGGTCGGGGGCTTGCACCCGCGGGAAGCCCTCGACCCGAATTTCTGGGCCATTATTTCCCTTTCATAAAACTATGTTGACTCTGCCAAATCATATTATGATTTTCTAAGTGCCCTGTTACCACTTCCTTAATAATGGATTCCAGCATTTCTCCGATGACTGATATCAGGCTAACTGACCTTGTTTTCTCTCTCTCTCCTTTCTTGAATAGCGGGGTTACATTTGCTATTTTTCAGTCCACTGGGACCGTTCTAGAAGTTAGGGAATTTTGGAAGATCACAACCAATGCATCCACTATCTCTGCAGCCACCTCTTTTAGAACTCTAGGATGTAGGCCATCAGGTCCAGGGGATTTGTCTACTTTTAGTCCCTTTAGTTTCTCAAGTACTTTTTCTCTACTGATATTAATTACTTTAAGTTCCTCACTCTTATTAGCCCCGCTATTTTGGTATGATTTTTGTGTCTTCTACTGTGAAGACAGATACAAAGGGGTAGATTTTCCTGGAGCCGTCAGGCAGGGTTTCAGGCGTGTAGGGGGGGAAATCTCGAATTCGGGGGTCCCGACACCATCCCGCCCAAAACCCACCTCCACGTAAGTTTCACAGGAGGCGGGTACCCGCCCTGCACTGGGACCCGCTGACCCGAGGCGGGAAGGGATTAGTGCCAATTAACTGCCTGTTAACAGGCAGTTTTTAGCCTAATCTCTATTTTGAGGGGTGTCGTGTGGGATTCCCGATGGCTCCAAACCACGCCAGGTTAGAGCAGTCGGGCCGTCGGGTTGAAGGACTTGGAGGGGTCGCGATGTCGGTGTACGGGTGAGTGATGGGTGCATAAGTGCAAAGGTAAGTGTATTTGGTGTGTCTAAAGTGTGTAAAGAAGTTTAAATTACCTGTACTTATCTTAACAGCCTTTCTTCCTCTAGGTTTCGGGAGTCCATCACTCAGCTGGCACTGGAAGCAAAATGGCTGTGATCTGTCAAAAGTGACAGCCTTCAGCTTTCATTGCCGGTGACAGTTCTAACTGAGTCTGTGTAGAAGGACTCAGGTTAGAAGTCAGACTGTCAGTGATTGACAGCTTCAAACAGCTGTGAAACACTGATATTTCATCTGTCAAGAACTCTTGACAGATGAAATTTCAGTCTATGACGTCACCTGTTGCCGGGTGGCCCTTAATTGGCCTGCTGAGTCCGCTGGGCGGGCTCAAGGTCAATCAAGGGAAAATCGCGTGGATTGGCCGGACGTCGATGTAGGCGGGACTAAAACCCGAAAGTTGAAGTCCCGCCTCCTTCCTGACAGCTTCAGGAAAGTCTACCCCAAAATATTTGTTTAAAGTCTCTGCTAATTTTCTTATTCCCATTAGAATTTCTCCTATCTCAGCATCTAAGGGACCATTGCTTACTTTTGCTACTTTCTTCCTTTTTACATATTTGTAGAAGCTCTTACAATCTGTTTTTTAGATTTCTTGCTAGTTTACTCTCATTCTATTTTCTCCCTTTTTAATCAATTTTTTTGTCATCCTTTGCTGGTTTCTAAAGCTCTGCCATCCTCAGGCTTACTACTATTCTTTGTAACAGGAGAATATTATTACAGTGCTGGAGAGAGAGGATGTCCTGGAGAGGTCAAGGACAGAATCTATTTGGTTAGAGTTAATAAATAATAGAGGTGCCATTACACTAGTAGGTGTATTCTATAGGCCATCAACTAGTGGGAAAAATATGGAGGAGCAAATTTGCAGAGAAATTACTAAGAGATGCAAGAACTATAGAGTAGTGATAATGGGGGACTTCAACTATCCTAATATAGACTGGGATAGTAATAGCATAAGGGCAGAGAGGGGGAACAATTTCTGAAATGTTTTCAGGAGAACTTTCTTGATCAGTATGTTTCTGGCCCAACGAGGAAGGAGATATTGCTGGATCTGGTTCTGGGGAATTAGGTAGGTCAAGTGGAGCAAGTGTCAGTCGGTGAACATTTAGGGAACAGTGATCATAGTATCATGAGGTGTAGATTAGCTATGGAAAAGGACAGGGAGCAATCTAGAGTAAAATTACTTAATTGGAAGAAGGCAAATTTCAGTGGGATGAGAACTGATCTGGCCCGGGTAAATTGGAATCAAGGATTGGCAGGCAAAACTAGTGGAACAATGGGCTGCCTTTAAAGCAGAAATAGTTCGGGTACAGCCGAGGTACATTCCCACTAGGGGGAAAGGTAGGGCAACTCCCTGGATGACTAAAGAGTTAGAGAGTAAGATGAAGCAGAAAAAGAGCGCATATGATAGATGTCAGGTCAAGAATACATCTGAGAATCAGGCTAAATATAAAAAGTTCAGAGGAGAAATGAAAAAGAAAATAAGAGGGGCAAAAAGAGGGTATGAGAATAGAATGGCAGGTAATCCGAAAGTCTTCTATAGGCATTCTATACGGGTAGTAAGAGGGGGGGTGGGTCCAATTAAGGACCAAAAAGGAGATCTATGCATGCAGGCAGAGGGTATGGGTGAGTTATTAATGAGTACTTTGCAAGGAACGAGATGCTGCCATATACATAGTGAAAGAGGAGGTAGAGGAGATACTGCATGGGATAAGAATTGATAAAGACGAGGTACTAGAAAGGCTGGCTGTACTTAAGGTAGATAAGTCACCAGGACCAGATGGGATACATCCAAGGACGCTGAGGGAAGTGAAGGAAGAAATCGCAGAGCTACTGACCATTATCTTCCAATCCTCTTTAGAAACGGGGTGGTGCCAGAGGACTGGAGAATTGCAAATGTTACACCTTTGTTCAAAAAAGGGTGTAAAGATAAACCCAGCAACTATAGGCCGGTCAGTTCAACCTCGGTAGTGGGGAAGCTTTTAGAAACAATAATCGGACAAAATTAACAGTCACTTGGACAAGTTTGGATTAATTAAGGAAAGCCAGCACGGATTCGTTAAAGGCAAATTGTGTTTAACCAACTTGATCAGGTTTTTTGATGAGGTAACAGAAAGGGTTGATGAGGGCAAATGCGGTTGACGTGGTGTACATGGATTTCCAAAAGGCATTTAACAAAGTGCCACATAATAGGCTTGCCAGCAAAATTGAATAAAAGAATAAAAGGGACAGTGGCAGCATGGATACGAAATTGGCTAAGTGACAGGAAACAGAAAGTAGTGGTGAATGGTTGTTTTTCGGACTGGAGAAAGGTATACAGTGGTGGTCCCCAGGGGTCGGTTCTAGGACCACTGCTTTTCTTGATCTATATTAATGACTTGGGTGTGGGTGTACAGGGCACAATTTCAAAATTTGCAGATGACACAAAACTTGGAAGTACAGCTATAGTGAACAATGAGGAGGAGAGTGATAGACTTCAAGAGGACATAGACAGGCTGGTGGAATGGGTGGACATGTGGCAGATGAAATTTAACACACAAAAGTGCGAAGTGATACTGACGTAATAAAGACTCACTACGCACTTGGTTGTACATAAAGCAAGGCTTTAATCGACTTGTAACAAAACATGGAGGTCTAGTTAGTAGTCACTAGCTTCCTGTTTCCAGATTGTCTCTGGCCAAGGTGGGCCCACGCCCGAGTATTTATACTCCTCGGACGGCGCCCTCATCTGGCCGTTCAGTAGTACTTCCTGAGTTACTTCTTGCAGAAGTTGCGATTTATGACATTCTTCCTCCCTAAAAGGTTTGGAAGTCCAGTCTTCCTTTAACGGACTAGGCGGACCAAAAATAGCTGTAGCCATTTAGCTTTCTGCTTGTGACCAGAAGGCACGTCTCCCCGGACCGTGTCCTGGTCCCTGGGTCGCTTGGCCCGAACCGGTAAGTCGGTAGAGTCCGCGTCATCTTAATCGTCCTGTGGAGGCCTGGGAATATCATGACTCCAGGTGTGGGTCCCCACAGGCGCAGAGCTGGCCTCATCCTGGGTCGTAGCCGGAGATTGTCTGGCGTCCTGATTTCGGGTGGCCATCCTACGGGGAGCATTCGGCTCCCTGAGTTGATCCGGTAGCTCTGCCGGCAGATCCCTCGATGTCCCAGGTAGGGCGTCATCTTCATAGGCGTGTGGAGTGTTGACATCATCGTCGTGGGATCCTTCATCATTCGGGCCCGTGTGACCGGTTGGGCAGGGAGTCAGATCTCTGAGCGAGACGGTGGACTCCCGGCCATCGGGGTACTGCACGTGCGCATACGTGGGGTTTACCTCCGTTAACTCCACCTAGTCAACGAGAGGGTCGTTCTTGGCAGGCCGGATGAACCTCCGGAGTAACACAGGGCCTGGAGCCACCAACCATGACGGTAGAGATGTCCCATGTGTAGAGCGACGCCGGAACTTGAAGAATCACTCATGAGGTGTGACATTAGTGGATGTGGAGAGAAGAGACCTGAAAGAGTGTAACATGTCGGGGAGCACAGTTTCCCACTGCTGGTCTGGTAGGTTGCGTGACCTTAGTGCCAGACGGACAGCGTTCCAGATGATGGCATTGTATCGTTCAACCTGTCCATTGCCGATTGGTTGATATGATGTCGTCTTACTCGAGGCGATTCCCCGTTGGGAGAGATAACTTTTAAGTTCACTCGACATAAAGGAGGGACCCCGATCCGTGTGCATAAAATTGGCCGTCCCGCAAAGGGAAAAGACCTGATCGAGGCATTTAATTACCGTAGAGGTAAGCATATTAGGACAGGGGAAGGCAAAGGGAAAGTGTGAATACTCGTCTACCATTGTAAGTAGGTAGGTGTTCCGCGTCGACGAAGGCAATGGCCCTTTAAAGTCTATGCTGAGCCTCTGCATAGGCTGCATTGCATGTATGAGTAAGTCATCTGATGGGTGGAAGAATTGTGGTTTCAATTCTGCATAAATCCTACAGGAGGAGCATGTTTTCTTTACGTCCTCCGTTGCGAATGGTAGATCTTTGGAGCGCACAAAGTGCAACATACGGGTAACGCCAGGATGGCATAAGTCCATATGCAGACCTGCCAGAGTCGACGTTGACATTGAAGAGCAAAATGCCTGTGTGAAGGTATCTGGGGCCACATTCTGTTTGCCGGGTCGGTAACAGTTAGTATATCCAAAGGCGGCCAGCTCCATCCTCCAGAGTTGAATTTTATTATTTTTGATTTTCGTGCGCTTCCGGTTATCCAGCATGAAGGCCACGGAACGCTGGTCAGTTATGAGCGTGAAATGACGCCGAGCAAGAAAATGACTCCATTGGCGTACAGCCTCGATGATGGCTGTAGCCTCCTTCTCGACGGGGGGGTAATGGAGCTCGCTACCCTGCAAGGTTCTGGATAGGAATGCCACGGGTCGACCACCTTGATTCAAGGTAGCCGAGATCGCCACCTCCAATGCATCGCATTCGACCACAAAAGGAAGGTTTTCGTTAATGGAGCGAAGCGTGGCTTTCTCCAGCTGTCGTTTGAGGAGGTTGAAGGCAGAAATAGCCGTTGCTTCTAATGGAAAAGACTTCGCATGAAGCAGGGGCTGTATTTTATCGGAGAAGTGAGGTATCCACTTTGCGTAATAGGCAAACATGCCAAGTGCCCGACGAAGAGAGCCGAGATTTGTAGGGGGAGGGAGCTCCTGAAGTGGACGAAGTCGCTCTGGGTCTGGTTTAATAACACCATTGCCCACCCAGTAGCCGAGAATGTTCACTGATGGCACCGATTTCACCGATTTGGATTCGTTTAACGTTAAGTGGCGACGACGGAGAACGTCAAAAAATCTCTGAAGATTGGCGTCATGCTCCTTTTGATCATGGCCGGCAATAGTGATATTGTCTAAATACGGAAAGGTATCTGTCAAGTTCTCTTGCCGGACTAGACCATCCATTGCCCGTTGGAAGACGGCCACCCCATCGGTGACCCCAAATGGAAGGCGACGAAACTGATAAAGCCGACCATTGGCCTCAAAGGCCGTATACGTTTTGTCAGTCTTTCAGCGGTACCTGATGGTACGCGCTCTTTAAATCGAAGGTTGAAAATACCTTGTATTTGGCAAGGTTGTTGACCATGTCATTTATGCGTGGTAGCGGGTAGGCATCCAGATCGGTATATTGATTAATAGCCTGCGAATAATCAATACACAGACGTTTCTTATGTTGTTTTAAAGGGTTTTTCACAATGACGACTTGAGCCTGCCAGGGAGATGAACACGGCTCGATAATACCGTCAGCTAAAAGGCGAGAGATTTCTGCCTCGATAAATGCTCGGTCGTCTTGGCTAAAGCGCCGCGATTTGGTGGCTATGGGTTTACAGCGGGGGGAGAGATTGGCAAACAGGGAGGGCTCACCGAGTAAGGCTGCAGAGAGCGCACAAAATGGCACCTTAGAAATGGTAAGCTCCGGCTTCGACCCTCCAAACTTAAAAGTGAGTCTTTTGTGCTGCTTCTGGAAGTCCTGTCCCAGAAGCACATCACTACATAAGTTTTCGAGTACTCCGAGCCGGGTGGAGGGATACGTGTGACCATTGAGGATGAGGTTGACAAGACAGAAGCCAGAAGAATTGGTGGTCAGAGTCAGAGCCATTGCAATCTCCCTGTCCGAGGGATAGATGCGCAGTTTTAACCTACTGACAGCCCGCTTACTAATGAAGCTGTCAGAGCTGCAGGAGTCAATTAGCGCGCTTAGAATGTGCCCATTTACTGAAACCTTCGTGGCTGCATGGGACAAACTTTGGGGAAAAACAGCTGTGATGGGAGGAGGGATAATTTTTCCTTCGGCAGCTATAGCCTTAGCAGTGGTCCTTGGGGGAGGAGCAGCTCCATAGATAGCAGCTGTGAAGCTAACAGGAGCTCTCAACCGGTATACTTTAAAGGAGCGGCCTTTCTTGTTAGCAGTGGCCCGTGACTGGCATACCTTGGAAAAGTGTCCTTTCTTGCTGCAATGATTGCAGGTCGCATTACAAGCCGGGCAAAATTTTCTGTAATGGAACGTACCTCCACAAAAGAAACACTTTCTTCCTGATTGCCAGGATGCTGCTAGGGCGGGGTCGTCATCAGCAAAGGCCTCTAGGGTAGGGTCGTCGTCCGTTAGAGTAGAGTCATCATCAGCGGGGGCATCCACCCGAGACCTATCAAAAGACTTATTAAAGGTGATGGCCGCCGCCCGTGCACGTGGTGGGAGATAAGTGTCTGCATTCTTCTTGGCCAAGTCCAGGGAACACGCCTGGTCATAAGCAGCTCGTAAATTGAGGGTTTTATTTTCCAGCAGGCGCTGACGTATAAAAGGGGCCGCAATCCCATTGATAAAGGAATCGCGGATTAGTTCCTCTTGATACTGTTCAGCTGTAACCGCTTTAAGGTTACAATCTTTGCTGAGTCTGCGAAGTTTCTGGAGGAATTCATCGAGTGATTCCCCAGGCTGCTGCCGAGTTGTGGCCAGTAGATGTCGAGCAAAGATTTAATTCGGGGACTTGACATATAGCTGCTATAAAATTTGGATAGCAGCGCCGTAGTCTATACAGTCCTCAATATAATCATACACATGAGGGGATACATAGTTAATAAGCATTCATAACTTATTAGAGGCACCCGCCCCACATTCTTCAAGAAAGTTGCTAAAGGTACAAAACCAATGCTACCGCAGGTGTATTCGGGTCCAGATCGAGACGAGCGGGTCTAAGGAGTTTTTCCATGATGGATCAGTTTCTTGCCCAAGTCCCTTTCTGCGGTTCAAGTTGCAGCTGGTTGTTCCGAATCACCCAAGGCGTGGAGACGATAACAAGTCGATTAAATTGACGTAATAAAGACTCACTACACACTTGGTTGTACATAAAGCAAGGCTTTAATCGACTTGTAACAAAACATGGAGGTCTAGTTAGTAGTCACTAGCTTCCTGTTTCCAGATTGTCTCTGGCCAAGGTGGGCCCATGCCCGAGTATTTATACTCCTCGTACGGCGCCCTCAGCTGGCCGTTCAGTAGTACTCCCTGAGTTACTTCTTGTAGAAGTTGCGATTTATGACAGATACATTTTGGTAGAAAGAATGAGGAGAGGAAATATAAACTAAAGGGTACAATCCTAAAGGGGGTGCATGAACAGAGAGACCTAGGGGTATATGTGCACAAATCATTGAATGTGGCAGGGCAGGTTAAGAAAGCAGTTGAAAAAGCTTATGGGATCCTGGGCTTCATGAATAGAGGTATGGGGCTCGATTTTCCCAGCCCCGAGGAGGCGGGTTTGGAGGCGTGCGAGTTGTTAAAATCACCAAAACTGGCGGATGGGCCACCTCCATCCCGCCTCCGAGCAATTTTCCCAAGTGCGTGTTTTCTGACCCACTTTCCATCCCGCCTCCAAGCGGCAGGGTAGGCCCTTAAGGCCCTTAACAACCACTTAATTGCCTCTATAATCCCATTTTGAGAGGCCTTTCCGATTTTAACACATTTCCCCCCTCCTACACACCTCCTCTGGAACACACCAGGTAATCCTGGCGGTCTCACCAGTGGATTGCTTACGAACAGCTGCAGCTCCACCATTACAAAGGAGTTTTCACCGATGATCATTTGCAGGTGGCAGAATTTTGTTGTTTCAGGTCTGGGGGCACTTTTAGCAGGCATACTCAGTGTTGTGGAAGTTTGGAGCCTGACACCCATCTCTAGTGTGACCTCCTGGAAAACCCTTCTCCCCATCTTGATTAAGCGCTTCTTCAACTGAGGCATATTCCAGAAGCATGGCGAACATTTAATTCCTTTCCTCCTGGACATCAGATTCGGATGCAGACCAGCCACGGCAGCAGCAGAACCATGAGCAACAGCAGCACCAACAGCAGGAGCATCAACAGGAGCGCCAAGCTGCTAGTCACCCACCTGAAGATGCACAGGCCAGAAGGTGCCAGCGCGCGACAACATTGCTGCCCAGGATGCAAGGGACGCATTCATCCTGGCCAGATTTGCTTAGCCTACACAATCAAACACTTTAGTCTCGCTCCTTCTTACCAGATCATCGACAATGGAGAAGAACCTATGGAATCCTATCACCCTGACCACCATTCTGATAATCGCAAGGTGCCCTAAGCCCTCAATGTGAAAGACCCATTTGCGAAATGACACAGGCCACAACTTCAACAGTTTGCCATCAAAACACTTTATAATACAATCACAATGATGGCTGATCCAAAAACAAAACACAGCACCCAAGTGACTACCCTTGTGACTACTTGTGCTTTATCTTCCTCTTACGCATGCTCCTACGTGGTGCTTCCCCTGTGGCTTCAGCAGATGTGGAGGCCACTTGCGCGCTCTCTTGCTGCTTCTGTCTTGATGCCTTTGGCGGGCATCCTCTGGGGTGGCGAACCTGTGTGGGCTCGCCAACAGTCTCCTGCTCCTATGGCTGTGCAGGGGCTGAGACGCCCATCTCATTTGGGTGAGGACTCTGGTGGGGCTCTGACCGAGGGCTTTGCTGTCGCATGGTCGTGTGAGCACTTGGAGAGGAGCCCCCACTTCCTTAACATCCCTCTCATGGGTCAGCCCCACTTCAGAGGTAGCAAGTGGCTTGACAGCACCTTGCTGCACTGCAGGGGGGACATGAGGACCCGTTTCTGCACTGGAAGTCCTACTCCAGAGGGCTTCCATGAAGGTCTGGTTTGTTTGCTCAGTAGCTGACCATCGCTCCTCAGGAGATGTCATTCTATTCTGAACAATGACCATGTTTTCAATACCCTTGCGACTAAGCTCCTCCATGGACCATGGAAGGAGTGAGTGTAGTGAATGCATAGCATAGATGCTTAGAAGGATACAAAGGACCCTCCCTGTGTGTTGTAAGTAGTTGTTGTCATGGCATCACAGTGATAGGAAATGTAAGGGCTGCATGGTCAAATAGTTAAGTGAATGTGACCATAGAGAGAGAGGGAATGGGTAAGGGTGCAGGCATGTAAGTGTCAAGTGGGATGTGGAGGAAGAGGTTGGCAAAGCAGAGTGCTGGTGAGGAGAGGCGATGGCGATCAGATTGAGGGTGATGGGAAAGTCATACTCACTTTTCCGGTGCGGAGAAGGTCATGAAACCTCTTCCTGCATTGCAGCCATGTTCTGCGGCTCATTGAAATGGAGTTGACAACCTGGGCCACTTGTAGCCACACAGCTTTTGTCTGCTGGGGTGGCTTTTTTCTCCCTGAGGAAGGGAACAGCCCCTCCTTATTACAGCTGGCTCCGTATACCAGAGCTTGGAGGGAGGGCTCATCAAACCGAGGAGCACACTTTTGCTTGATCGTTGACATTTGGAAATCAATTGGCCAATTAGAGGAAAATCGCACTTTTTCAATACTTCACTTAGGAGTCGGGGTCCTGACACGATTTCCACCTGACACACCCCAGCCCGCCCACACTGACAAAATCCAGCCCATAGATTACGAAAGTGTGGAAATTATGATGAACCTGTATAAAACACTGGTGCGGCCTCAACTGGAATATTGGGCAGGATTTTCATTGGGCCGTGGAGGCGGGATTGGAGGCGTGTGGGGGGTTAAAATCTCGAAATCGGGGGGCACAAATCCATCCCGCCTCCATGCCAGTTTCAAAGGAGGTGGGTACCCGAACCGCACTGGGACCCGCCTCCCTGAGGTGGAAAGGGGATTAGTGCCAATTAACTGCCTGTTAACAGGCAGTTTTTAGCCTAATCCCTATTTTCATCCCTGAAGTGTGGGATTCCCGACCGCTCCAAACCACGCCAAGTTAGCGAGGCGGGCCGTCGGGATGAAGGGCTTGGAGGGGTCGAGATGTCAGGTGTTCAGGTGAGTGATGGGTACATGAGTGCAGAGGTAAGTGTGTTTGGTGTGTTTAAAGTAGTTGTACTTACATGTACTTACCTTTACAGCCTTCCTTCCTTCAGGTCTCGGGAGTCCCTCATCTCACCGGCACAGAAAGCAGAATGGCCGCGATCTGTCAAAAGTTCCAGCATTCTGCTTTCTGTTCTGTTGAGATCTCTAAATCATCCTGAGAGAAAGGAATTAACTTGGAGTACAGATTGTCAGTGTTTGACAGCTTCAAACAGCTGTGAAACGCTGATATTTCATCTGTCAAAAGGTCTTGACAGATGAAATCTCAATCTGTGACGTCACCTGTTGCCGGGTGACCCTTAATTGGCCTGCTGAGCCCGCTGGGCGAGCTCAACAAGGTCAATCAAGTCAAAATCGCGTGGGTTGGCTAGAACTCGATGGAGGCAGGACTACAACCCCGAAAGTTGTAGTCCCGACTCCTCAATGAAAATCCAGCCCATTGTGTCCAATTCTGGGCACCGCACTTTAGGAAGGATGTGAAGGCCTTAGAAAGGGTGTAGAAAAGATTAACGAGCATGATGCCAGGGATGAGGAACTTCAGTTATGTGGATAGACTGGAGAAGCTGGGATTGTTCTCCTTGGAACAGAGAAGATTAAGAGGAGATTTGATAGAAGTGTTCAAAATCATAAGGGGTCTGGAGAGAGTAGATAGAAAGAAACTGTTCCCATTGGCAGAAGGGTCGAGAACCAGAGTACACAGATTTAAGAACCAAAGGCGACATAAGAAAAAACATTTTTACGCAGCGAGTGGTTAGGATCTGGAATGCACTGCCTGAAAGGGTGGTGGAGACAGACTCAATCACGGCTTTCAAAAGGGAGTTGGATAAGTAACTGAAAGAAAAATATTTGCAGGGCTACGGGGAAAGGGTCGGGGTGTGGGACTAGCTAAGGTGCTCTTGCAGAGAGCCGGCACGGGCTTGACGGGCCGAATGGCTTTCTTCCGTGCTGTAACCATTCTATGATTATAAGCCTCTTTTAATCTAATACTATCCTTAACTTCTTTTAGTTAACCACAGATGGATCACTTTTCCCATGGAGTTTTTATTTCTCAATGGAATGTACATTCGTTGAGAATTTTGGAATATTTCTTTAGTAATGGTAATTTTGACTGCAACATCTTTTGGCATTTTGATTTCTCCTTCCCTGCATGTAGGAAATGCTTCTACATGTTTCTGTTGATTTATGAATTCTGTTCTTGCTACAATATAATTTTATACATTTCCTTAGATTTGTGAAGATGTTTTTCCTCTCCATTTTTTGTCTACCCTCTACTATAAACCTTCCCCATGTTTATAAATCATTACATTACTCTTGACCAATCTAGAGAAACTTAGTCAATTTCATGACATAAGTTTTAAGTCACAGAACTTACACTAAGGGGGGAATTTTAACCCCTCACGACAGGTGGCCATTTTTATGGCGGCGCGTTGCCAGGCGAGTCTGTGACCCGCTCTCGAGAGGCGAGACACCTCATTATAATATTTAAATCAGGCTCTCTCAGTGCAGTTGGGAGACTGATTTAAATTTACCTCCGGCCAGCTGGGTTCCCAGCGCTCAGGAAACTTGGCAACCAACTGGAGACAGGAGCAGCTGGATGAAGCAGGTAAGTGCTTTTTAGAGCACTGCTTATGGGCCAGGAGGAGCAGGAGTGCTCCCTCCCCCCACCCCCAGCCCCTCAAATAAATCTTCTGCTGTGATCGGCCGACCACATCCCCCCACCCGCCCACCACCCCGCCCCACCCCTCCCCCAGCAAATCCCGCAATCCCAAGCCTGCATAACCTGATTTTTTTTATTTTTCCTCCCAAAATATATTGGCCCAGAAATTCGGGTCTCCACGGGTGAGTACGCATGGGGTACTCACCCGTAAGCCCAATGGAAGTGCCGATTTTGTGCATGCACTGCGCATGTGTGGGAAACCGGCACTTCCGTTCCCCTGAAAGAAGGGGTTAAGAGGTGGAACGCGTGCGCAGGAGAGGCAGCGCGTGCGCATCGAACTTACATTTTTTTTGCAGGTTTTCCCAGGAGGGTATATCTCCAGAAGGTAGACATGTAAAAAGCAGTCGCAAGGCCTGCTTTTTACAAGGTAAGGGGTGAATTAATTAAAATTAAAACATTTTTTCACAGGTTTATTATTTTTAAATACTTTAAAGAAAGGTAAGTTTATTTTTAGCCCCGTTAGAAAATAAATTTAAAAAATTCAAAAATTTAAATTATTGTTTAAAATAGTTATTTCATGTAATTTATAGTTTATTTTAAAAATGTGATTTAAAAAAAAAATGTATTTGAAGATTTAGTGATGTTTTGGGGCTTATAGTATTTATAGGTTTGACAGGTCTTCTGTCAAACTTACGAATGAAGCATTCCCTGCTACCATTGGCCCACATGATCCCAGGGGATGCATCGAACTAACTGTGCCCCTGGGATACGCAAGCACTGCGTGCCGGCAGTTGGAGGAGGCCCAGGATCACAATTCCACAGGGGCCCACAGCTCAACTGCCGGCACGGTAGTTAAGTGCAGGTTGGGGGCTTGCACCCGCGGGAAGCCCCCGACCCGAATTTCTGGGCCATTACTTCATACTTGTGCACATTAAATTACATCTGCCATCAGTCTGCTCATTCTACTAACTTGTCCGCTGCAGACCCCGCCTGAGAAGCAGCAGGGACCAGTCAATCCCTCCACCTCCACAGAAGCACAGACTGGTTCCCTAATGGCAGTTGGGCATAGATTAGTACCCTGCATAGCAATTTCCAAATTATGGTAGTCAGGATGCAAGCTGATGTATTTTAGTACTTTCAGGATCTGCATTTCCTACATGCAGGGAAGGAGAAATCAAAATGCCAAAAGATGTTCCAGTAGAATAGCTTTGGCTAATGAACTTGCCTAAAGCTGCCATCTCTCTAGATAGCAGCACGTGCCAAGCCTCCAGGGTTCCCTCAGAGAGCACAACACTAGCAGCATGTAGGAGGTGAGAGAAGGCTGCCAAGGCACAAGCTTCCGAGTTGCAGTCAGCAGTGGCTCCCTCCCAGAAGCAAGCTGCCACAAGAGGAGTGCCCCCTAGATCCCACGACCCTTTTGTAGCACAAGAGCAGCTATTCACCTCTCTCGATACTGGCCCTTAGGTTGCACCTAGTAGAAAAACAAAAATTGGTGCAAGAAATGCACATTTAGCCAACCTGGGGAAGCACGGTGTGAGGAAAGTATAAGTTTGTTTGTGTTCACTTTGAAGTTAGTTGTATTAAAATAGAATGTATTGTGCATTGTTATTAGTATAGACTAGAGTCATACAGGAAAGCGTGCACTTATTCAATCCGGTAGTTGTTATTGGCATGGTCAAGTAGGGACAAAGAAGTCTGATGTGTTATCATGATCTAGAATGGATACTGGATGGAAGGATTGGTTCATTATTTTAAGGTAGAGGAAAAGAAATGAAGGCAGTGATGACAAAGGTAGACTGTTAAACAGAAGAGAAGACTTTGTTGATCAATTGTGCTCTGATACCCATTGCAGCAGTGAGGCAGGGATGCTGGATTACCTCCTGGATTTACCTCCTGGATCCAGCAGTCCTTTAGCTAGCGGTTTCCCTGTGGCCCTGGCAACCCGACCAGCCAGAGTTAAATTTGTAATGGTGGATCACCATGAGGCACACCCGTCTCATTATAATATTTAAATAGGAGACCTGCCTCCTGGGATCGGGTTGGCTGCCCGATCCCGTCCCGCCTCCGTTCAAACCGGAAGTGGGCGGGTTGGGGTCGGGATTCAGATCTTTAACTCTTTAACCTCCCACCCGACCCCAACCCACCCATTTTTTTGGGTTAAAATTCCTCCCGTGTGTCTCATTTCCAGGTGGACATTGACATTAGTTGTAAGGAAATAAATAGCTGAGACCATTATACTCTCTTACTATAAATGGGAAATGGTGGGAGAATATAATTTTCCAAGTAAAAATAGTTATTTATATTCTGGTATCCACAAAGTAATTTGAATGTAATGTAGAGTTTTATATTAAAAGTATTTAAAGAATACACCTCACTTTAATAGAAATATTTTGTTATATTTCTTTTTACTTTAAGCTTTTTCCATCTCTACTTCAAACAGGTGTCTTGGGTATCACTTTTCTCCAGCCGTCCACTGAAGACATTGGATCACGCTGGTTAATTAAGAAGGATGTAGCTAACATTATCCCCCCCAACCTTCAATCAAGAAAGTGGGACACATCTCCTCAAGTAGAGGTACCTTAATCCTTTCAAGCAATATACAGTATTAGTTGGAGCAAGGGGAAGGATTGGGTTGTCGTTTCTCATTCTTGTTCATTATTCCTAGTTATAGAGTTATTAGTACTTCTGTAATTTTTAAGAAACTTCAAGTTCCAAAACTTGTATCAATAGATTTGTTTCTGTAACGTCCTGTGTACAGCACAAAATGTATGATGCTGTGATTCCTTTTTTTAATGTTTTCATGCCCTTGCTGACTTCTGTATTTATGAAACTAATGTGAATAACCAATGTATTGACAATTATATAAATTAGCATGTAAAATCTTATCTCACAGATGGCTTAATGGATAAGTGCATTGTATGATGTGATGCACAAGCTTCTTTTATACTGGTTTGGTGCTGTGCTAGTGCTGCTAGTATAATTCCACGTCTGTGCTGAGTTAGCTGATCTCAGCCATGGCGACAGTGGTCTCAGCTAGCAAAGGAGTTCTCATTCCTCATTATTATCAAAGGACTCTTGCTGCAAATGTATCTGTATCGATGGATGGGGCCACACAAAATCAGGCTGAGCTGTGACAGCTCACATAGTCATATAACTGGCTGACATTCACTGTCCTGGTTCATAAACAAGCACTGACATTTTGAGTAAGATATTGGCGGGCTATCAGCATCTGTGGAATTATACCACAGTAGAGTTACTATGGTCCATTTTTACTCCTGGGCGGGAAAACGGCCTAGCGAGCACCGGCCTGCCCAGGCACGGTAGCAGGGAGGCTCATCCGATTTTAACAGCCAAGCTTCCTTAGCATGCCCCTGGCCAACTTTCTGATCAAAACAGCCTGTTAGTCAGCTGGAAGTGGCTGCCTTTTTTTTTTAATTACACTTTACACACTTCTTGTCTTGGATCCGGATCCTGACAGCAATTTGGCAGTTGGCTAGATCAGAGTGGGGAAGTCCTCCGCTCCATTTTAATTGCCCCACACCCCCTCCTTCGCTCCCCTCCCCCCCGCAGTTTCTGCTGGACAGGGGCAGTTCAAATCAATGACACTGTTTTCAGGAGGGGAGGAAAAAAGTTTGAGGGTAAAAATATTCTGACCTGAATGCAGAAAGCAATGTATATCTGCTTGGTTTATGAGCTTTACGATGTTTCCCACATTTTTCATGTGGAGATTTTTTTAACACATTTTAAAAGGTGCAGTAATGATCTCAAATCTAAACTTGTTTACCATTGATTGCTGTCATGTTGGGTGTAGATGTTACAGATGCAGAAATCTTTACTGATGTTTGTCTGATACAAAGAAAAACTGATTTCTCTTTTGGTTTCTAATGTTTCCAGTGCAAGATACCAGGGCCTCCTTTTGGCACACACCTCTCCGATCTGCACAGCCAGCAAGAAGACTCTTCACCTCCGACTGTCTTAAAGTGTCCCTCTGTTCTAGAAGTCCATCAGCTCTTTCAATATGAGCCTATAAACACAGAAATGCAGCAGAAAATGCAGAGTTGTCTTAAGGTATTTCATTCAAACTTTTTGGAGGGAGTGGCAGAAGCTATATGCAGAACAAAATAATACACTTAAAATTCTGACCAGAATTTCTGCTCAAATTTTTTAATTTGATACGCCAATAACAACAACTTGTATTTATACAGCGCCTTTAATGTAGTAAAACATCCCAAGGCGCTTCAGAGCTAAAAAGGAGTGCGAGGGGTCAAAGATTCCTATTATCTTTCCCAAAAGTTGTCACAAACTACCTATATAGTGGGATTTCTGCATTTGCCATTGTATCTTCTCATAACAAAATGTTCTGTAAGCTCTTAAGTTTTCCTCAGTTTATGCAGATAATGTACAACAAGCTATTGTATATGTATCAAAAAGAGTATTCCCCAGGCACTTTTTTATTTCACTTAGTTCTTCACAGTCTCTCAGTTCTATAGGATATAAAAAAATATTCAATCAAAAAACATTTCTAAAAGATCATGGCCCAGGACAGATTTGGGGCAAAATCTTCAATGGAATGGAAATTGTGTCCACTTCCTGAGGTTGGGACAATTAAGTATTTTAGACATAGGCTTGGGCTGGCACAGGCTGCATTTGCAGTGCAACTAGAGTCCACCTCAGGTGGGGGGAAGAAAATTGCTTCAGCATAAGTGGACCGGCCATGCCAATGAAAGGATTAAATAACAAATTAAAAGTACTGCCAGGTTTTGGGGATAATTTAAGACCATCACCATAAGAATGAAGTGGGAGGTTAGGTGAATTGTTTTATGCAAAGAGTTGTTAGGTCATGGAATGTCCTACTAGAAACAATGATGGAAGCAGAATCCATAATAGCTATTAAAAGGATAAATATTTGTAAAAGCAAAACTTACAAAGGTATGGAGAAAGGACAGGGGAATGGGACTAAGTAGATAGCTCTTTCAGAGAGCTGCCACAGGCACGATGGCCACTTCTGTACTGTAAAATTCCATAATTCTGTGATTAGGAGCTAAATCATTAGGGGGAAGGCAAGAAATAGCATGCTAGTGCTGGATTTAAATGCATGTAGCAGCTCAAAGGGAAAACGTCATTATCATTTTGCTGAAACAAAGTTCAAAGAAAATGTCCAGCAGGGAGCCCCCAGGTTCACAGATGCAGCAGTAAAAATGTTGTTGCAGGAAGGCAGGTCGAAGAAGGGAGGATCTCTGTGGCATGGAGTATCACAGTGCCTCAAGAAGAACTGCCCAGGGGGAGTAGAAGGAGATGTCCAGATAGTCAGTACCAACTCAACTATCCCAATCAGTACAGAAAGAAGTCTAATAACCTTAGTGACTCAGGCAAAGTAAGAGGACACCTTCTACAATGCACAATACTCAACATGTCTGCCACTTACACCGTTCTCTCCCACACGCTGTATTAAAGTACTTTAATTACTTACCATTACTGCTCATGAGATAGGACAATGCTTTTACCACCCCCAGCCTTCATCTGTAAAAGCTTTGTATGGAATGTAGGGACTGAAGTTCTGCTCTGGGCACACTGATGGCAATAACACATTTACACTGGTACATTTCGCACTACTGGCACACTGACAATAGGTATCCAAGTTTTCTACTGTCCCCTCATTTACATAGTACTTGTGCACTCTCAGCATGATTTGGGCCCTGCGCTAGGATGCACAGGCTCAGGAGGAGTGGAATTTCCAGGAATGGAGCATGAATGTGCAGGCACTGTTCCATAGAGTGACATCTGCACTTTCTGTTGACTGCAAATTGTTGAATTCTGCTTTTCCTTGTCTCTGTTGGGAAGAGAGGAGCCACAGCTCTGCCAAATCGTAGCAGGGTGGTGATGCCATGGAGATGCTCTATGTTTGAGTGTGATGTCCACCCTCCTCAGCAAGCTGGATCAGGGCTGCCTGGAAAAGGGTTGCCGAGTAGGTCAATGCAGTGCCCTCAGTAAAACAAGGATCCCTCTTTCGATGGCTGTGTTGTGCCGTATACAGACAATCGGGAAACTTTGACAGGCTGCTACTGCAGGACATCCCCTAACCTGTCCAGGTCAAGCGTTGTTTGAGAATATCAGCTGTGGCTGTGACTCAGTGGTAGCACTGTCGCCTCTGAGTCAGAAGGTTGTGGGTTCAAATCCCACTTCAGAGACTTGAGCACAAAATCTAGGGGGACGCTCCAGTGCAGTACTGAGGGTGTGCTACACTGTCAGAGGTGCTGTCTTTCGGATGGGTTGTGAAGCCGAAGCCCCGTCTTTCCTCTCAGGTAGACGTAAAAGATCCCATGGCACTATTTCGAAGAAGAGCAGGGGAGGTCTCCCGGTGTCCTGGACAATATTTATCCCCCAAACAACATCACTAAAACAGATTATCTGGTCATTATCTGCTGTTTGTGGGAGCTTGCTGTGTGCAAATTGGCTGCCACGTTTCCTACATTACAACCGTGACTACACTTCAAAAGTACGTCATTGGCTGTAAATCGCTTTGGGTCATCCTGAGGTCATGAAAGGTACTATATATATGTAAGTCTTTTTTTCCTCAATAATGTTTTCTATTATTGCCCTTGTGAGGCATGGGCTTTGATGGTGCAGAGGAATCAACAGTAGATCGTCTTGATCCCCAAGAAGCCAACCCTTTACTTGCTGGAAATCAAAAATGGATAGTATGGTCGAGAGATGGAAAATAAAACTCATCATGAGTGCTGCCTGGGAATTTGGCTTTCTATTGCATATAACAGTGCCAATGGTCAGCCACCAGCTGGATGTTAATAGCCTTGCGATGCATGAAGGCGACACTCCTGCAAGGAGGAACGTTAATGGTTTTCTGCACCCCATCAATGATCCCCTATACTTTGAGAGTTCTGCTATCCAGAAGAATTCTCAGGCTTGAATTGGTACCTCCCTGGATCTCTGCAGAACTTTATTTAGCTATTCACTTTTCTGAACAAGCTACCATCACTAAGTGATGTCCTGCAGATTGACTAATATTGCAGATATCGCCAGTGGCCTCTTGGAATTACCTTGTTCAAGGTCAATGCAGTGGTCCCCTTGACTGCAACAAGGAGTACTGTGTGTGTCCTGACCTTCTCCAACAAGCTACAGAGCTTTTGGACCACCTTGTTGAACCATAGCCATCAAAGGCACTACTCCTTTGGGTTGATAGATCCAGCAAAGAGGGTAAGGGCAGGTTGGTGCCCTTCTTTATCTCTGAAGACTGACTATCCTGGCATCTAGAATTGCTTCATGGTCATCCTCCTCTTCCTCCAAATAAGTGAAGTGTAAAGGAATCCAGACAGTATTTCCACTCTGTTGATGAGGATGGTGGGGTTCCACTAGTTTCTAGTTCTCTCCCAAGATTTTGCCACACAGTGCAACATTAAGTTTTGTAAATTTCTCCTATACTGTGACCCACTAACAAAATTACAATGGTGTCAAAACCTTCAGCCTGGCACTTTAAATTAATGCAGCAGTCAAAATACAGAGTACTTACAAACAGTGCCAGGGGGCAGCCTGCACCTGACCTGCAATCAATGGAAGTGGACAAAAGCTAGTCATAGCCATGGATTACAGCACTTAGCATTCATTTAAATCTCACTGAAAAAGCAGCACCTTTTTCAAGCACATTGAAATGCAAACCGCCCAAACCCCAAGAGAAAGTCAACGCCCATTTTTCCTCTGCCCAAAAATAGGTGCACCCGGTGCCAAAACCAAAGGAAAATCAACCTTCTGATATGCTAGGATCTTAGTCATTTTAAGCTTACAAGCTTGTTTTCAGTCCAAGGTATTATATCACATACATCAAAGAATCATAACATTGTAGACGAGTTCTAAATTTTCTGATGTTTGGAGTAATATTTCTTTAATTGTAGGAGTACATAGAAGTTATTCTGCAGAAGGAGCAAAAGATAAATGAAATGATACCTAAGGAGCCACGGAGTGAAGAAGAGGTTGTCCATGCTGCTGATCTGCTCAAATTGGTTCTGGTAAGAAACCACTGTTGTAGTTAGCACTGCTACTTGACTGGTTCAACCAACTGGAATTAGCTGCTATGAAAAGAGGCAGTTTCGAGAGAAGCTCATAACTAAAGTTACATATTTCTTTATGATGTGACTCACTTCTCATGATTGTGAGTCACATCACAAAACTAATTTCATAATTGACACAGATCCAGAAACCTGTCTTACAGATGCCAAAAGATCAGAGTGGGAGATTATATTCGAGTCAAGAACTGTTTCAATTGGCTGAAAACCACAGAAAACTAGGCTGAACTGTTAATGAGTAAGCCTACAGATAAACAGTGGGAAGTATTTAAAGTGGTACCTGGTACAATACAAAACCAGTACATACCCCTAAAAGGCAACGGCTGCACTTTTTTGTTAAGCAACCATGGTCAACAAATGAGGCAAGAGACAATATGTAAACATACAAAAAGGATGGACAGGAAAAGATCTACTGGTCCATCCAGCCTCTCCCACACAATTGTGATGCTTTACACATCATAATACATTCATTCCCCATCCACTGGAGAAATGTAATCTCCTGGGAGAGGCAAAAAAATAGATTAAAAACCCACACCAATTAGGGAATAAAATCTGGAAAATTCTTCTCCAACCCCCTTAGGTGATTGAAATTAGTCCAGGAGATCACATTGGCCCTAATTTACGATACAGGATACCTACCTCTTGTACAAGGAGATCTATCTCTTGCTTGAAGGATTACAGTGAATCAGCATTCACCACATGAGCTGACACTCCAGGGCAGGACTGAGGGAGTGCAGCACTGTCGGAGGAGCCGTCTTTTGGATGAGACGTTAAACCGAGGCCCCATCTGCTCTCTCAGGTGGGCGTAAAAGATCCCATGGCACTATTTCGAAGAAGAGCAGGGGAGTTATCCCCAGTGTCCTGGCCAATATTTATTCCTCAATCAACATCATTAAAAAAACTGAATATCTGGTCATTATCTCATTGCTGTTTGTGGGAGCTTGCTATGTGCAAATTGGCTCCCGCATTTCCTATTTACAACAGTGACTACACTTCAAAAAGTACTTAATTGGCTGTAAAGCGCTTTGGGATGTCCTGAAATCATGAAAGACACTATAGAAATGCAAGTCTTTCTTTTTTCTTTAATATTATCACAAAAATAACACTATTATTCCTACGCAGTCCTTCCCTGACGATGAAGTATGTCAAGCAGAAGAGAAGGAAGCAAGCAAAGGTACATTTCCAGGTTTTACATGACAAGTGCATGGGATGCATGGAACTTTTGAATAATCTTCAAGGGGTATCGTAGCACAGTGGTTATGTTGCTGGACTAATAATCCAGAGGCCTGGACTAATAATCCGGAGACGTGATTTCTTTTTTCTTTAACATTATCACAAAAATAACACTATTATTCCTATGCAGTCCTTCCCCAGGCAGCTGGGGGAATTTAAATTCAGTTAATTAAATAAATTTGGAATTAATAAGGAAGTATCAGTCATGGTAACCATGAAACTTTTTGTCTTTACTTGTCGTAAAAACCCATCTGGTTCACTAATGTCCTTTAGGGAAGAAAACCTACCATCTTTACCTGGTCTGGTCCCGTATGTGACTCCAGACCCATAGCAATGTGGTTGACTTTTAACTGCTCTCTGAAATGGCCTAGCAAACCACTCAGTTGTACTAAACCGCAATGACAAAGACAGCACTGTGGGAGTACCTCTGCCACAAGGAATGCAGCGGTTCAAGAAGGCAGTTCACTACCACCTTCTCGATGGCAATTAGGGATGGGCAATAAATGCTGGCCTCGCCAGAGACGCCCACATCCCTTGAATGAATAAATTTTAAAAACTCAGCTAAAAAAAAAAATCATAAAAAAAAAGAATCTGACAGTATTTTAGATTCTGCAATCAATTCAGACATTGGATAACTGGGGACTATCCACAAACTTTACACTCTTGACGTGATCTGAGGTTAACATTCATTCTTGCCACAAGGTGAATATTTCTTATTACTGAGAATTGAATATAACTATACAGACTCATGAAATAACCAAAGGGCATGTAATTGTGAGGTCCGAAAATCCAGTGCAACAGCATTTTGAGGGTCAGATTTTGTGTTCGATACGTTTTCGCCAATGTTACATCCATTTTTCTTCCCACCAAAATTTCCAGTCTGAATGGGAGGAACCATCTCCTACATCTGTCCCTTCACCTGCACATACCTGCAAATGATATTTGGTCTAAAGCCTCAGAATTCTCCTCATTTCTGCTCTTTTTAGACATGTGGGGTGGAGCTTCCACTTTGGGTGCAATCGGCAATCTGGGCGCAAATTGCGTTTCAAACTGCGCTGGTTTTACAAAGTGAAGTTGTAGTTCAAGATTCCGCCCAAACTCATTTGCATATTCACAAACGTAAAATTTTCCGTGAACCAGCGCAATTGGACAGCGCAATAGAACATAATTGCGTTTTTTTCCTTGCATGAAATAATATTCCTTGATGTATTTAAGAGTGGTAATCTGGTGCAGTTTTATTAATGCAGCTGAAAGTGGGTTTATCACAAAACAGAAGCATTTTTAATAAGTGTCTAGTCCAGCACCTGTGAGTAACCTGATTTTAAATCACTGAAAATGACTTTAAAAAAAACATTCTGAACCATTTACTAGTTAAATTGGTGTACACTAGTCAGTTTCTTAGTAAATTAAATATTATTAAAAAAACATATAAAACGTACCTACTGGTGCCTTTGCACCTAAAAAAAAAATTACGCTGCCCAATTGCGCTGGTTCATGGAAGATTTTACATTTTATGATTATGCAAATGAGTTTGGGTGGAAACGTGAGCCATAGCTTCATTTGAAGAGCCTTCTGAAACAGTCCCGAACAGGCGGAATCGGAGGAAACTCGCCATGCTCATTCTTTTGATCTGGGGGCAGTTTTGTGGGTGGGGCCGGCTTCCAGTACAATGATTTTTAAACCAGCATTAAAGATCACGGAAACTTGATTTACGCTCGAAGTAGCTTGCGCTTAAAATTCCGTGATCTTTACGCTCGTTTGGCCAATTGTAGGCTAATTGTGCTGGTAAATCCAGTGCAGACTAGCGGAAACCCTTGGTCAATTTCTATCAGAGTAATTTACACTCAGATAAATGAGGTAAGAACTGACCCATTCAATGGAATGAAGGTGTCTGGTAAAGTTTTGCAAATTTCCAAGGTCTGGCTACATATTTCAGGATTTTTTCAAGTTTGTTTTGAGGAGCTGCTGAACTGCCCTTCAAACTGCCGGGGTCACTATCAGATTTCCAAACCCCACCCATGAAAAGTGATACTATTGAATAGCACAGATTTCCCTATGGGATTCCTTCAATTGCTATCTTGATGGAGAAGGAAGAGAAGAACAGAAGGGCACAAAGGAGTGTGAGACATCGTCAAATAGAGTTGAGGCTAACCCCCTATTATCCCCTATGAGTACATCAACCCTGCAGCACTCATTAGGGACTGAGTGAGCAGCTCTGCCTTCAGCAACTTCGCTTCACTAAGGAGATTCTGCACGAGCTATGCCATCTTCTGCACAATGGCATTCAGCCCTGATCAAGTAACAGAGCAACTCTGTCTGTGGTTGTCAGTCAGCGAAGCTCTCAACTTTTATGTCACAAGCTCCTTCCAAGCTGCAAATAGGGTCTTATGTAACAGTTGCCTAAGCCTGCATGCACCAGGTCACTGATACTGTCATCAGGAAAGCTACAGAATGAATCATAGGCAGGAGCATGAAAGGGCTACTCAGTTCTGTTCTGTTGCTGGATTCCCATAGTTCAGGGGGCAGTAGATGGCATCCACATTGCACTGTGGGCTCCTACTGTGAAGCCATTGGATTTCCCTAACCCAGCTGATCCTATACCCGTCTAGCAGTAATCTTAACATCACCTATACTAATGGCAAATTGCTTGTAGAATTAATAACAGGAGGAAGCCACAGATTTCTACAAGTACTTATATTATTCCTCATTATTAGTTTCCTATACAGTTTTAAAATGTTAAATCATAGACTAAACAATTTTTACCGTAGTTCAAAATAAATTATTACTTTGTATGGACCATAAGTATTCAATGGATATATAGGCCCAGAAATTCTGTTCGCAGGCCTCCCGCGGGCGGAGGGCTGCGATCTGGAAAAATCTGCACCTAGACCGGAGGGCTCCCAGGAGGCACAGAGTTCCATTGCTGGGCCTCTCCAAACTGCCGGTGCGCAGGGCCCACGTATCTCAGAGGCGCAGGCGGTTCACAGCGTCCCTGGGATCACGTGGGCCATGGGGAGCCAATCAGAGAAGGGAATCTCCCTTCATACTTTTGACAGGAAGACCTGTCAAATATATGAATGGAAATTACCCCCAAAACATAGTAAAACTTTAAATATTTTTTTTTTTTTAATCACATTTTGAAAATGACTTTAAATTACATAAATTAAGTATTTTAAACAAAAATTTTATTTTTTGAAAAAAATAATTAAAGTTTTTAACGGGGCTAAAAATAAACTTACCTTTCTTTAAAGTATTTTTAAATGATAAATCAGTGGAAACATTTTTTTTTTTACTTTTTTCAACTGTTATCCTGGTAAAAGCAGGCCTTACGCCTGCTTTTACCAGGCGCAAGAATTCTAAGTGTTTTCTGTGGGCGGTGGGTCTCCAAAAAACAGAACTCTCCACCCGCAGAGGCCCTGCTCCAGGGCAGCTGGAGGATCTGTCAAGAGCTTTCTTGACAGATCAGAAATGCTGGTTTCCAGCGCATGCGCAGTGCATGCCTAAAACCAGCATTTCCGTTGGCCCTACGGGTAAGTACGCAGCGAGTACACACCCGTAGGGAACGGAATTTCTGCCTCATAATTTCATGCAAATGCATTAGTGTGACCCAATAAGTGTGACAGTCTATATAGTTTCTACACACCTTCTAGCTTTGTTATATGTTATATATGGCACAGTTTCAGGATAAGGGGTCGCCCACTTAAAACGGAGATGAGGAGGAATGTCTTCTCTCAGGGGGTCGTGAATCTTTGGAATTCTCTACCCCAGAGAGCTGTGGAGGCGGAGTCATTGAACATATTCAAGGCGGAGATAGACTTATATTTGAGCTACAAGGGAGTCGAGGGTTATGGGGCGCGGGCGAGAAAGTGGTGTTGAGGCCAAGATCAGATCAGCCATGATCTTATTGAATGGCAGGGCAGGCTCGAGGGGCCGAGTGGCCTACACCTGCTCCTATTTCTTATGTTCTTATGTTACAGTTGATGTAGCCTCAATTTACGAGCATGCTGTGGCACCCACATTGAAGAATACACCTGAGACGGCTACATGTGAATGGACTAAAGTAGACTTGGAAAGGTATGTCAATCTAACTTCCATAATGCTTTGATATTCCTCTGCGTTTTGCTTTATTTTCCATACTACAAAAATGATACTGAGAGCCATTGAATGACAGCAAAACATAGGTTACTTGAATATTCACAACATTCTAAGGAAACAATAGAACTTTAATCATTCTGCCCAAGGGATATGGAGATCGGGCAGGAAAGTGGGAGTCGAGGTCGATGATCAGCCATGATCTTATTGAATGGCAGAGCAGGCTGGAGGGGCCGTATGGCATTTATTTCTTATGTTCTTAAGTTCTAATATTGCCAGGCAGTAAATTCCAATATAAAAATCAAACCAATTGATTGAAAGTAACATTTCCTGGTACTCGGGTAGATAGAATTTAATATGAGTGGAATATGCAGTGAGAAACTGTTATTTCATCCCACAATACCAATTGCACCCAAGATCGCGCGGGCCTTCTGGTGCCCTACCACCACAACTCCAGCAGGACTGTGGCAAAAGGATTCAGAATTTGGCTGGGACCCAGTTATGCCGGGTCTCTCCCTACACTGGGAATTCCCGCTGGGCCTTGTAAGGATCGGAAATTCCGTCCGCTCCTTAAAAGGCCAGTGATGTCAATGGGTAAGGGTGGGGACTTGCCTATGTTGGGAGTTCCCATGCCCCAACCCTCAGTCAGGACAGGCGTTGGATTGATGCACATATCCCTGGTCTCACCAGGAGTACCTGACTGATCCCAGTGGAAGTGGGGACAATTAGAGGGTCCAGGCCTAGATCGGATCAGAGCCAGACCCCCAAAGATGAGGAGCTCAAAAACTTTGCTGGCGGTGGGGAGATGGGTTGGGTGAACTGGTTCTCTTTGTAGGAGCAGCACTCGACACTCAGGATGTTCTTCCTTAAGCAATTTCAATCAGTAGCAAAGTTCCAATAATGGCACAATCCCTACACAACTGCCAGGATCGTGCCTGTGTGGATTTACCAGGCCAATATCTTTAGGCCAGAAAGATTGAGATATCTAAATATGAAGAAACAATGGCTGGAAATTGTAAGGGAGCGAAACTCGCCCCCTTTGCGCCCGCCGCTAGCACCTCTGGGGGGCGCTAATGGGGCACAAAGGGCTTATTGCCTGGGTGGGGGCGCAAATAGCACCTGCTGAGAAATTTGGCAGGGCACTACTGAAGGCCTCCAGGTTGGCAACTCTTGGCGGCCCTTGGCGTGGTTCATGGCCACCATCGTGCCGTCTGGCACCGGGTCTCAGTGCCGGGCTTCGGCCATGGCACCCTGGTGGGCTAGTGGAGGCTGTCAAACGGCCTGCAGAGTGCCCAGCGCCCCTCCCCTTTAACGGAAGGGGAGGGGCGCTGAAACGCGTCAGTGCTACACGGAGCCCCATGTAGTGCTCTGGTGCTACGTGCTTTGCATCCCAGGCACCGCCCTGAGAGGAGATGGAGCGCTCAAGATAGCACTCCGCTTCCTCACTGGGGATCTAAGCCCAATTTAGCGGCCGGGGTGATACTCGCGCCCCGGGCGTTAAATGTCTGGCGATAATTCAGTTACCACCCTAAACGGTATTTTGACAATAGTCTGGTAACAAATACATTCAAATTTCATTTGTACTTTTATTCTTTGTTATACCATCAAAAATGGTTAAAAAAAATTATGACATCCCAACAACAAAGCAAAATACATACTTTTAACGAAAATTTCCCAACCTGATGTAAGCATTACAAATCTGATACTTTAACAGTCTTAAATTTAAGGAACTGTATTTATTCATAATGTAATTTTTTGTTTAATATATATATTATATATATCAGTGAATTATTCATATAAATTATTTGTTCTGTTTATTGCATCATGAGTTTCAGTTTTCTGCACCAAGGTAAGCAATAATCCATAATTTACAACTTTTATTTACAGCAAGCTCTTCAAGGTCAAAATAAATCTAGGATGATGTGTATATGACTATATCAGTGATTTTAATATTCTGTATCTTAATTTCTCTTGTCTCTTTCATGCAGCAACAAAGGGCAAAACCAGATATCTCAGTGGCCACAAAGAGTAGAACAATACAGGTAACAATAAGCTAAGCAAGAAAAAACAAATGTGGAAAAATAAGGAAGGTGCTAACTTAAACAAATATGATGGCAAACTGGAAGTTGTTCCTTAGAAATCATAAAGTTATTGTTTTCCAGGCAGCCAATTTGGTTGCTTCTGATTAATGCCTAAATACAATGATACATGTGAGTTATATAGTTCCTCCCAGAATGCAAATTATTTCTTATTATTCCAGAGCTGTCTACCCTACCTAGCAGTAGATTTCTCCAGCCTATTCAAATATTCTGGTATATGAAGACTGTTTAAATTCATTGGCCCTGAAAACAGTTAAGTCATCAATCCTAGCGCAAGTGCCAGGATCCACCGCCCAGTGACCTCCAGCATTGGCCCCACCAAAGTTCACAGTCATGGGGAGATCATCTAATCTGAATAATGATGGTTTGTGTAACTAATAGGCCTCCTCATAGAGGTCCTGGTGGAGGAGGAAGATCTCCATGGGAGCAAGGGGATAGGCAAGAGGTGCAGCAGAAGCTTAAAGAGAATGTGGCGGGCAAACCACTGTCAGATGCAAGAAACTTTCATCCACTCTCATATAGGAGACATTCTCTTGACTGCCATATCTAGCCCCTGCATTAACATTTCTGTATACATCCTCCTCCTTTCCATCACAGCGATGTCCCTATTCATACTACCAAGTGAAAGCAACTTCCATATCTTTCCAAAAACAAAGTCAGCACACACAACAACCCATGACAGCATGAGCCAAGTAATCAGACATGGCAACTTATGAGCAACAAAGAATTTACATTTCTGATTTATCAATTTGGCATCATCTTACTGAGCAACCATATAATTCTAACTGTAGTGTAGGGAGTGTGTTTAAAAGAGAAATGTGTGGTGAGAAATAAGTGGTTAGTTTGTTTGAATTCAGTACTAATCATGGATATACATGTATATGATAATGCGTAACAAGAAAGAAAATAAGAATCAACAACAAATTTCCTAGATAGATGATTGGATCATTAGTTGTCAAACCAAAGATCATTATTGTAAAACAATTTCAAGTTTGCTTTGTCAAAAAATACTGTCAGTAACAATCCAGAGAAATCCAGAAAATAGAAGGTGTTTTCATATGGTCAGACCACTGATAGCCTTGCATTTGTACAATTGGATATTGTCAGTGAGTGTAAATGGCATCAGATGTTATAATTTATTATAGTTCATAACTACTGTATCTATGTACTGACAGACAGGAGATTGATGAAGCAAAAGCATCCAAACTAGCTCTGAAGAACATGATTGTCCCGTCATACTTTCAGTCTGACCTGGGCAAGGCCTTTAACTCAGACCAGGTAGTACTTCAGTTTTCCTTTAAAAGTTTTTAGCACAAAGTTAAGGCACTCTCTAAGTGTATAAACTGTTCTTTTTTCATTCATCAGAAGAAGGATGAGCATCTTCATTTACGTGTAACACCAGATTATTCAAAATAGAACAAGTTGACTGTTTCTACAAAATAATTGCTTTTAGCAAAATTCTTAACAACTGAAAGCAAACCAAAGAATATTAAGGTTATAAGGGGAAGTTATCATGATTTTAGAAACAATAGCTCATGCTTCACAAGCTTACTGGATTTCTTTGAAAAGGTGACTTAAGTTAATTTATATGGGCTAATTAGGGAATATGGGCTAATTAGGGAATATAAGTCAGGAGCAGCACCCAGAGAGCAGGTTGGAGATTCGGGATTATGTTGTTGTAGCCCTATCAGTGAACTACACTCTGCCTTCACAGCTTCCCGCTGAGAATGCAGGATCATAGAATTACCAGTATAATATAGGTGTATTTTTGGAAGGCATTCGATAAGGTTCCACATTTGATACTTTTAAAGAAGACAAAAGCCTATGCTATTACTGATAAACAGCTGGATGGATAGAACATTGGTTAAGTAATAGAAAACAGAAGGTGGTGATAAATGGAAAAAGCTGTCAATGGGCAGTAACTAGTAGAGTTCCATAGGGCTTGTTTGCGTACTCTTTTGTTTACACTATTCATAAATACTATGGAGGTGGGTACTCCTAATGTTATAAAATTTGATGTTGACACCAACCTGTGTAGTTAAGTGCCCATTGTAGAGGAGATAGGAAGTATTGAAATAGATCTGAATAATTTATGGCAATAGGCTAAGGAGGGGAAATTGAGTTTAAAGTTGTTGAAGTATAAGGTACAGGGAATAAGGACGATAGGAGTAATTTTCAGACTTTGTACTTT
Source organism: Somniosus microcephalus (assembly GCF_052327205.1). Classification (NCBI taxonomy): domain Eukaryota; kingdom Metazoa; phylum Chordata; class Chondrichthyes; order Squaliformes; family Somniosidae; genus Somniosus; species Somniosus microcephalus. The sequence goes on from NC_141000.1 coordinate 83,264,994, forward strand.
TGGCAGGAAGCCTTGCTCACCAAAAGTGCATATCAGAAATTCAGGCATGCATGCACATTATTTTCCTACCATTTAAATGAATGGTCACAGTTCTAGTGTGTATCGGTCTGTCACTGTATAACACTGGGACGCAGTACTGTTGAATGCAGGTCTGTCGCTGTATAATACTGGGACGCAGTACTGTTGTGCTGAGGACTGCCACTGGGGGTGGCAGAGTTGCAATCAATTAAAGAGAATTATTAAGAGCATACAACATTAAGGTTTATTCGTTGATGTGTGATTGGTTTTCCGGCTGTGTATTGGTATTAGTTTGCTAAATAAGCCCAGTGTTGTAGCTTTTATTCCCTATGGGCACAATGCCACATGACATTGGAAATCTGTGGAAATGTCTGTTTTCAGCACGGTACTAACTTGTGTTCAGTTCAAACAAAATTACAAAAGTTTTGTATTCACAAATGAATAAAATTGGAGATTTTGAGATGATGGTCTCCCTACACAGTGAACTGCTAGTCTCAGCTAGACTGGTGTTACGGCAGGCAATTATTTTGAGGGATTAATGTAAAATCTGAATGGTCCCAGACCTTTCTCCTGCATTTGCAAGGAGCTGCGCATCAACATCCTGGGAGTCACCATTAACCAGAAACTTAACTGGACCGGCCACATAAATACTGTGGCAACAAGAACAGGTCAGAGGCTAGGTATTCTGTGGCGAGTGTCTCACCTCCTGACTCCCCAAAGCCTTTCCACCATTTACAAGGCACAAGTAAGGAGTGTGATGGAATACTCTCCACTTGCCTGGATAAGTGCAGCTCCAACAACACTCAAGAAGCTCAACACCATCCAAGACAAAGCAGCCCGCTTGATTGGTACCCCATCCACCACCTTAAACATTCACTCCCTCCACCACTGGCGTACCATGGCTGCAGTGTGTACCATCTAAAAGATGCACTGCAGCAACTCACCAAGGCTTCTTCGGCAGCACCTCCCAAACCCGCGACCTCTTCCACCTAGAAGAACAAGGACAGCAGGTGCATGGGAACACCACCACCTCCAAGTTCCCCTCCAACTCACACACCACCCTGACTTGGAAATACATCACCGATCCTTCATCGTCGCTGGGTCAAAATCCTGGAATTCCCTCCCTAACAGCACTGTTGGAGTACCTTCACCACACGGACTGCAGCGGTTCAAGAAGGCGGCTCACCACCACCTTCTCGGGCAATTATGGATGGGCAATAAATGCTGGCCTTGCCAGCGACTCTCACATCCCTTGAATGAATAAAAAAAAAGCTGGGGGAATGGGATAAGGGTAACCTGGATAGGGGAAGCAGGGCTACGGTACAGTCTCAGCCTGGCTCATTGGTAGAACTCTCACCTCTGAGTCTGAAACCATAAATCAGAAACAAGAGGCTTTGAGTCCATAAAGCCCATAGACCCATGAAGGCTGACACTTCAAAGCAGTGCTGAGGGTGTCCTGCACTTTGGAGGTACTGTCTTTCAAGTTAAATTTTAACCAAGGCCTAGTCTTTCCATGGTACTATTTAAAGGAAGAGTAGTACCCTAGCCAACATTTAACTCTTTACTAACTCCATTAAAAGAAATTATCTGGTCATTTATCTCATTGTTTTTGTGGGACCTCACTATGGCCAAATTGGCTGCTACATTTTCCTACATTACAACAGTGACTGTAATTCAAAAGTAATTCCTTGGCTGTGCAGTACTTTGGAATTTCCTGAGGATGCAAAAGGTGCTATATCAATGCAAGTTCTTCTATTATAATAATTTAAGCTCTTGTGTGTGATGAAATCATGCTGCACACGTGACAAACTTTTCAATTAAAAGTATTCCCCATTTTTAATATACCCAGGAGAATTTTATGTAACATTTTCATTAAAACATTTTTACCTGCGTGGAGACCATTAAGTTGAATCTCCCTTCCTGCTAGGTCACTTGGTGACATCACCAATGAATAGTGTTGACCATGACATGGACCATGTACAGCAGGCACCTCAAAGCACTGGAGATATACCACCAACGCTGCCTCCGCAGGATCCTGCAAATCCATTGGCAGGATAGGCGCACCAACATCAGTGTTCTTGCTCAGACCAACATCCCCAGCATCGAAGCTCTGACCACGCTCAATCAGCTCCGATGGACGGGTCACATTGTCCGCATGCCCGATACGAGACTCCCAAAACAAGTGCTCTACTCGGAGCTCCGGCACGGCAAGAGAGCCCCAGGTGGGCAGAGGAAACGCTTCAAGGACACCCTCAAAGCCTCCTTGGAAAAAATGTAACATCCCCACCAACACCTGGGAATCCCTGGCCCAAGACCGCACAAAGTGGAGGAGAAGCATCCGGAAAGGCACCGAACACCTCGAGTCTCTTCGCCGGGAGCAAGCGGAAGCCAAGCGCAGGCAGCGCAAGGAGCACACGTCAACCCAAGCACCCCACCCACCCACCCCTTCAACCACCGTCTGCCCCACCTGTGACAGAGACTGTAGGTCCCGCATTGGACTCATCAGTCACCTGCGAACTCATTTTTAATGTGGAAGCAAGTCATCCTCGGTTCCGAGGGACTGCCTAAGAAGAAGAGTGCTCTCATAGTTCCTGGAGCAGCTACATAGTAAAGAATGGGAACGATGACTTTACACCAGCCTAAAAGCTGATGTGGAACTACTGGACCCAGGAACACACATTCCCAACCAGGAGCAAGATTTCCCAGAATCCAGTGGCTCCAGGTTTGCTGTTTACTGTGGAGTTGCTGCAGGATGCACAGGTACATTGCATGTCAGATATCAATCAGAGTGGAGAGCAAGGAGAGAGATTCAACGTATGGACCTACTGCATATATTGGCCTCAAAATTCATCCGCACAGCGCCAACAAGCTACTAAGCCCCCAATATGGCAGGCTTGAAGCGTGCACACATTTCCAGCCAGAAGTGCGCCGCCCACCATATTCTGAAATAACAAAAAAATCATCGTGCAGTGTCCACGCCTGAAACAGGTGTTAGATCCTTCGCATATGGCAAAAAGGGGCCTAACGCTTGTAAGTTAGGCTTGCCCTGACCCGGCCCCAATCTCTCTTCCTCCGCCCCAGCCTCCGATCTCTCTACCCCCGACCCAGCCTCCAATCTTGCTCAACCACGCCCCACCCACCCCAGCCTCCGATCTCTCTCCGCGCAACCGAGCTTTCGATCTCTCATCCCCCCGACCCAGCCTCCAATCTCACTCCCCCTTGCCTCGGCTTCCAATCTCTCTCCACCTGGCCTCCAGCCCAGTCCTCAAGTGCCTAGCATCACAGTGGACCAATCTTCATTCACTCTTCACGCATCACCAACTTGATGGAAACAAGTTCCGAGGCCCAATATCAGGCGCACCTCGAGCCTCACCACTCAGGTTCAGCGATTGTACTCTGTGCCCCCCCCCACGCGCCCCAAAAATGGGTGCCCATGAATTTTTAAGCTAGTTTCCTATAATATGGGGGAGTACTTTAAATACAAAGTACATTCCTTGATTTACCATCCCTTTAAGTAAAACACCTTGCATTATAAATATATTTCAATTTGTGTTGCATTGCACAGAATACAGTGTTGAAGCTGAGATATGTAAAAGTCTTATCTTGTAAAAATTTATTTTGTACAGGGGCTTAATATGGATTATTTACCGAAGTCATTTCCAATAAGTCAAAGGATGAAGGTGCCATGTTCAGAGGCATTTCATGGTTCGGCTTCAGCTGCTCCTTATTCAGATACAGGTAAGTGGTACAATAATCAAGGAATCAGATCTACTTTGAGGTTACCTCATGAAGAATCATGAAACCTTGTAATTCTCGTATAAAATGACAGTTGAGCAGCTTTATTTCAAAAGGTACTTTTAAGTATGTAGAATCAGGGAAATGCTGAAAATGTTTCATGTTGTTGCGATAAAACTGCTGTGACACCTAAAGAAACTGATACTTCATAATATAATTCAACTTTATTGTCATTGTACAACGAAATGTGATCTTGCAAGCTCCCATGAGTCCAGTACAAATAACATTAACATTAAATGTAAATAGCACCGTCCTGGGAGAAGCAAAGCCGCTGCGTCTGTGCGTGCCGCCATTCCATTTCCACCATTCCTCCTGTCCGACAATCTTCAGCCCAACGCCCGGGCCTGCTCACCAGCCGCCTCTCCCGGGTCTCCTTCCGTGACCTTCTCACCAACCGCCCCTCCTCGGGGCTCTTTCCGTGACCACCTGCACCTGGTCTTCCCTGATGGTCACCCCTCCAAGTACTAACCAGGCCTGGCTCTGCTTAGCTTCCAAGCCTTGCCAGTGACCCTGTTCCTAGTCCCAGGAACAGGGCTTCGTCAGCGTTGTTGCGATAAAACTGCTGTGACACCTAAAGAAACTGGTACTTCATCGGCGTCGAGTTCATGATAGGGTAGCAGCATGCATATCTTAACTGTACAGAATTTGCAGAAGAATTTTTATACTGGCTCCCTGTCCCGATTTCAGAGTTACATTACTCCAGTGCCCAAGTTCTCCTGTCTCTGATGTCTTCCTTTCACTCAGTAACAACAGATAAGGGATCCAAATCTAGTTGTCTTTGGGTACCCATAATGTTTGATGTTAATCCATGAATTTGCCATTTGTAATGTTTTTGTACTATAAAAGGATGCAAGTTGAAGTTTATGGTTTTCTTTTATTTTAAAGGGCCTTTCAGAGCACTAACAGAAAAATAATAAATTATACAACTCTCTTTGTTAAATACCTTAACGGCAGTTTAACAACAGAAACTTGTGATTGGTTGGCTACCTCTGGAGTCTGTTTTATTCTTTTCAGCTTTTGTGATGTCCTGCCCTATGGGCACTAAGCACAGCAAAATAAAGTGACCCTTATTTTGGCTATTCATCTTTCAAGCGCTGTGTCCTTGATTTTCAAGTTTTCAGATTGAGACGTATGGATGTTTATGTGTGGAAAGGGCTGATTTCAAGGGCTTTTACATGAATTGTTATACGAACATATGAAAATGGCTTATAAACAGCAGCAGAGAGAAATCAAGATCTGAGGGAATAGTGGTCACGGTTGGATAAAACAAATCAATTTATCGATACAGAAAAACAGGTAGCAATCTGTTGTGTATTTTGAATGTTGTATGTGAATTGTCCCACATAGCTTACCGTCGTTGTGATGTGCAATGCACTATGGGAAATAGAGTGCATTAAGTTGAAGAGATTCTTCTGGAAGTAATGGTTGTTAACTGAACTCTGTCTCCTGCGTACTCTTTTAATTGTTATACAAGCAAGGTTAATAAACTCTTGAGATTTAACACAATCTAAGGGAACAACTGATTGAAGTCAATGAATAAAGGGTGTACCTGATGGCAGATTAACTGAAGAGGGTAAACAGGAGGTAACAAAGAAATTAGAGGCACATATTAATCAAAAACAAAAAGGGGTTGGACAAAAGAGCGCGATTTAAAGGGAAACAAAAGGGAAGTAAAATTCAAATGGAGATTGTGGGTAAAGAGATGCAGGTGTTCCTCCTGGTGTTGAGAGACTCGGTGACCTCCCTGTGTACTGCGAACTGAGATACGTTTCTGATGTCATCTGCTGTAGCCTGGAAGGAGCCCTGGCATAAAAGTTATGGGCCACAGTGACCCTGACAGTGCTGTCCAATGACCTGGCATTGTGGCTGCAGCAGGTGACATAGCTCGGTGACAGCCTCCTTTGTAAAATGAAGGCGCCTTGTACATTGCTCCTCAATGAAGTTTTTGGTTTTTTTTAATTCATTTTTATGGGATGTGGGCGTCACTGGCAAGGCCAGCATTTATTGCCCATCCATAAAATTGCCCTTGAGAAGGTGGTGGTGAGCCGCCTTCTTGAACCGCTGCAGTCTGTGTAGTGAAGGTACTCCCACAGTGCTGTTAGGTAGGGAGTTCCAGGATTTTGACCCAGCGACGATGAAGGATTGGCGATATACTTCTAAGTCATGATGATGTGTGACTTGATGGGGAACTTGGAGGTGGTGGTGTTTCCATGCGTCTGCTGCCCTTGTCCTTCTAGGTGGAAGAGGTCGCGGGTTTGGGAGGTGCTGCCGAAGAAGCCTTGGCAAGTTGCTGCAGTGCATCTTGTAGATGGTACACATTGCAGCCATGGAACGCTGGTGGTGGAGGGAGTGAATATTTAAGGTGCTAAAGGGGATGCCAATCAAGCGGGCTGCTTTGTCCTGGATGGTGTCGAGCTTCTTGAGTGTTGTTGGAGCTGCACTCATCCAGGAAAGTGGAGAGTATTCCATCACACTCCTTACTTGTGCATTGTAGATGGTAGAAAGGCTTTGGGGAATCAGGAGGTGAGACACTCACCGCAGAATACCTAGCCTTGTTGCCACAGTATTTATGTGGCTGGTCCAGTTAAGTTTCTCGTCAATGGTGACCCCCAGGATGTTGTCGGTGGGGGATTCAGTGATGGTAATGCCATTGAATGTCAAGGGGCGGTGTTTAGACTCTCGCTTGTTGGAGATAGCCATTGCCTGGCACTTGTGTGGTGCAAATGTTACCTGCCACTTATCAGCCCAAGTCTGAACGTCGTCCAGGTCTTGTTGCATGCGGGCATGGACTGCTTCATTATCTGAGGAGTTGTGAATGGCACTGAACACTGTGCAGTCATCAGCGAACATCCCCATTTCTGATCTTATGTTGGAGGGAAGGTCATTTATGAAGCAGCTGAAGATGGTTGGGCCTAGCACGCTGCCCTGAGGATGTCCTGGGGCTGTGATGATTAACCTTCAACTACCACAACCATCTTCCTTTGTGCTAGGTATGACTCCAGCCAGTGGAGAGTTTTCCTCCCGATTCCCATTGACTTCAGTTTTACTAGGGCTCCTTCATGCCACACGATCAAATGCTGCCTTGATGTCAAGGGCAGTCACTCTCACCTCACCTCTGGAATTCAGCTCCTTTGTCCATGTTTGGACCGAGGCTGTAATGAGGTTGGCAGCCGAGTGGTCTTGGCGGAACCCAAACTGAGCATCAGTGAGCAGGTTATTGGTGAGTAAGTGCCGCTTGATAGTACTGTTGATGACACCTCCCATCACTTTGCTGATGATTGAGAGTAGACTGATGGGGCTGTAATTGGCCGGGTTGGATTTGTCCTGCTTTTTGTGGACAGGACACACCTGGGCAGTTTTCCACATTGCGTGGAGTGTGGGAAGTCAGGAACACTTTAGGTGTCCAGGGCGAACACGTGCGGGAAGTGTCTCCAGCTGTAGCTACTCGAAATCCGCGTTTCGCATCTGGAGCTGCGGCTGGAGTCACTGTGGAGCTTCCGCAAAGCTGAGATCTTCATGGATGGCACGTTTAACGAGGTGGTCACACCGCAGCTAAAGAGTGCACAGGCAGACAGGAAATGGGTGACCGCCAGACAGAGTAAAAGAACTAGGAAGGTAGTGCAGGAGTCCCCTGGGTCCATCTCCCTTTCCAACAGATTTTCCGTTTTGGTAACTGCTGGGGGAGATGGTTTCTCAAGGGAATGCAGCAAGAGCCAAGTCCATGGCACTACGAGTGGCTCAGCTGCACAGGAGGGGAGGAAAAAGAGTGGGAGAGCAATAGTGATAGGGGATTCTATCGTAAGGGGAACAGACAGACATTTCTGTGGCTGCAGACGTGACTCCAGGATGGTATGTTGCCTCCCTGGTGCCAGGGTCAAGGATGTCACTGAACGGCTGCAGGGCATTCTGAAGGGGGAGGGCGAACAGTCAGAGGTCGTGGTTCACATTGGTACCAATGACATAGGTAGAAATAGGTCCTGCAACAAGAATTTAGGGAGCTAGGTAGCAGATTACAAAACAGGACCTCAAAGGTTGTAATCTCTGGATTACTCCCGGTCCCACGTGCTACTGAGTATAGGAATAGGAGGATAGAGCAGATGAATGCGTGGCTAAAGAGTTGGTGCAGGAGGGAGAGCTTTAGTTTCCTGGATCACTGGGTCTGCTTCTGGGGAAGGTGGGTCCTGTACAAGTCGGACGGGTTGCACCTGAACTGGAACAGGACCAACATCCTTACGGGGAGGTTTGCTAATGCTGTTGGGGAGTTTAAGCTAACTTGGCAGGGAGATGGGATACAGACTGGAGCTATAGTAGGGGGTGATGCACAGCCAAATATAGAGGAAAAAACAAGTCAGTCTGGAAGGCAGAGTAAATATGTAACGGCACAAGGGAGTATGGCAAGGCTGGATGGCATTTATTTTAATGCAAGGAGTCTTGTGAGTAAGGCAGATGAATTGAAGGTTTTGATGAACACATGGGGGTATGATATTGTTGCTATCACAGAGACATGGTTGAGGGAGGGGCAGGACTGGCAGCTCAATATTTCAGGGTATAGAATCTTCAGGCGAGACAGAGGGGGGTGTAAAAGAGGAGGGGGTGTTGCAATATTAATCAAGGAGTCAATTACTGCAGTAAGGAGGGATGATATCTTAGCAGGTTCCTCTAATAAGGCCATATGGGTAGAACTTAAAAACAAAAAGGGGGCAAGCACTTTGCTGGGTGTGTACTATAGGCCCCCAAACAGTCACAGGGAGATAGAGGAACAGATATGTCGGCAAATCTTGGAGAAGTGTAGAAATAATAGGGTAATAATAGGGGATTTCAACTTCCCCAATATTAAGTGGGATAGTCAGAGTGTGAAAGGCTTAGAGGGTGCGGAATTCTTAAAGTGCATCCAGGAGAGCTTTTTGAGCCAGCATGTAGAAAGTCCTACAAAAGAGGGGGCGGTACTGGACCTAATTCTAGGGAATGTAGCCGGGCAAGTGGTAGAAGTGTCAGTAGGAGAGCATTTTGGTGACAGTGACCATAATTCACTGAGATTTAAGGTAGTCATGGAAAAGGACAGAGATGCACCGGAAATAAAGATTCTAAATTGGGGGAAGGCCGATTTTAATATGGTAAGGCAGGATCTGGCCAAAGTGGATTGGGATCAGCTACTTGTAGGAAAATCCACATCAGAGCAGTGGGAGTCATTCAGAAAGGAAATAGAGAGAGTACAGCGCCATCATGTTCCTGTAAAGGTCAAGGGTGGGACCAACAAATCCAGGGAACCCTGGATGTCAAGGGATAGACAAGAATGGATTAGGAAAAAAAGGGAGGCTTTTGGCAGATACAAAGGACTAAAAACAGTGGAAGCCCTAGAGGAGTATAGAAAGTGCAGGGGGGTACTTAAAAAAAAGAAATTAGGTGAGCGAAGAGGGGGCATGAAAAAACATTGGCGGGCAAAATAAAGGAAAATCCTAAGGTGTTTTATAAGTATATTGAGGATAACCAGGGAAAGAGTAGGGCCCATTAGGGACCAAAGTGGCAATCTGTGTGTAGAGCCGGAAGATGTAGGTGAGGTTTTAAATGAATATTTTGCATCTGTGTTCACTATGGAGAAGGACGATGTAGGCATAGAAATTAGGCAAGGGGATTGTGATATACTTGAACAAATTAGCATTGAGAGGGATGAGGTACTAGCGGTTTTAGCAGGCTTAAAAGTGGATAAATCCCCAGGCCCAGACGAGATGTATCCCAGGCTGCTGTGTGAGGCAAGGGAGGAGATTGCAGGGGCTCTGACATAAATTTTCAGAACCTCTCTGGCCACACAGGAGGTGCCAGAGGACTGGAGGACAGCTAACGTAGTATCATTATTCAAGAAGGGTAGTAGGGATAAACCAGGGAATTACAGGCCAGTGAGCCTAACATCAGTGGTAGGGAAATTATTGGAAAAAATTCTGAGGGACAGAATAAGTCTCCACTTGGAGAGGCAATGATTAATCAAGGATAGTCAGCATGGCTTTGTCAGCGGGAGATCATGTCTAACCAATTTGATTGAATTTTTCGAGGGGGTGACGAGGTGTGTGGATGAGGGTAGTGCAGTTGATGTAGTCTACATGGACTTCATTATGGCTTTTGACAAAGTCCCGCATGGGAGACTGGTCAAGAAGGTAAGAGCCCATGGGATCCAGGGCAATTTGGCACATTGGATCCAAAATTGGCTTAGTGGCAGGAGGCAGAGGGTGATGGTCGAAGGTTGTTTTTGTGACTGGAAGCCTGTATCCAGTGGTGTACCGCAGGGATCGGTGCTGGGTCCCTTGCTGTTTGTAGTGTACATTAATGATTTAGATATGAATGTAGGAGGTATGATCAGTAAGTTCGCAGATGACCTGAAAATTGGTGGAGTGGTAAATAGCGAGGAGGGAAGCCTCAGGCTACAGGACGATATAGACGGGTTGGTCAGATGGGCAGAACAGTGGCAAATGGAATTTAACCCTGAAAAGTTTGAAGTGATGCATTTTGGGAGGACTAACAAGGCAAGGGAATATACAATGAGTGGTAGGACCCTAGGAAGGACAGAGGATCAGAGGGACCTTGTTGTGCATGTACATAGATCCCTGAAGGCAGCAGGACAGGTAGATAAGGTGGTTAAAAAGGCAGCTGCTTCTTCTCTCTGCTGTCTTCCTTGATTCCTCCTCCTCCAACTCAGATCACCCATGTCTGCAGCCAAAGTTTTTATAAGGCAGCCAACAGTGCAACACCAGCTAAATCTTCTTCTGAGCAGTTAAACTGAACTCTACAGTGTCAGAAAACAGACCAAAATATGCCCAAAGGTTAACCAGCAGCCCTAAATGACAGACCAACAACTAACCTGTAAGTGTCCCTTTAAATAGTACTGGTGAAGGGCCCTCCCTACTGTTAGTTACTGGGCGAGTTTAGCACATGGCAATTCCAGCACTGGGGCATTCCAATATGGGAAAAGGGTCCACCAAGAAGCGCAGTGCTCTAATTTAAATAAGTTATTCATTGCTTTAAATAGTTCTGGCATGCACTCTGGACACCTAAAGAGAAGCCCGACCCAATAAGGCAAGCGGCGCACTTCCAGCCTTAAAGGTCTTGGCCTTTAGCAATGGGTAATGGTGCTTAATATAAAATTAATAATGCAAAAATGAATATATTGGTTATTTGAATATGCATGGCACGAAGAACAGCAGAATAAAGTATCCCTTATTTTGGTTATTCATCTCTGATTTTTCAAGTGCTATATCCAGTGCTGCTGCTAATTTTTTTTGGGCGCATAGAAACATAGAAGATAGGAGCAGGAGTAGGCCATTCGGCCCCTCGAGCCTGCTCCACCATTTAATGAGACCATGGCTGATCATCCAAATTCAGTACCCTGTCCCTGCTTTCTCCCCATATCCCTTGATCCCTTTAGCCTTAAGAAATATATCTAACTCCTTCTTGAATATATTTAATGAATTGGCCTCAACTGCCTTCTGTGGTAGAGAATTCCACAGGTTCACCACTCTCTGGGTGAAGAAATTCCTCCTCATCTCAGTCCTAAATGGCTTGCCCCTTATCCTTAGACTGTGACCCCTGGTTCTGGACTCTCCCGCCATCAGGAACATCCTTCCTGCATCTAGTCTGCCCAGTCGTGTTAGAATTTTATAAGTTTCAATGAGATCCCCTCTCATTCTTCTAAACTCTAGCGATTATAAGCCTAATCGACCCAATCTCTCTTCATACGTCATTCTTACCATCCCAGGTATCAGTCTGGTGAATCTTCGCTGCACTCCCTCCAAGGCAAGAACATCCTTCCTCAGATAAGGTGACCAAAACTGCACACAATACTCAAGGTGTGGCCTCACCAAGGCCCTGTACAACTGCAGCAAGAGATCCTTGCTCCTGTACTCGAATCCTCTCGCTATGAAGGCCAACATACCAGTTGCCTTCTTAACCGCCTGCTGTACCTGCATGCATACCTTCAGCGACTGGTGCACAAGGACACCCAGGTGTCGTTGCACTTACCCTTTTCCCAATCTATTGCCGTTCAGATAATAATCTGCCTTCCTGTTTTTGCCACCAAAGTGGATAACCTCACATTTATCCACATTATACTGCATCTGTCATGCATCTGCCCAATCACCCAACCTGCATCTTCACAGCACACACGCCCACCCAGCTTTGTATCATCTGCAAACTTAGAGATATTACATCCAGTTCCCTCGTCTGGATCATTAATATATATTGTGAATAGCTGGGGTCCCAGGACCGATCCCTGCGGTACCTCACTAGTCACTGCCCGCCACTCGGAAAAAGACCCGTTTATTCCAACTCTTTGCTTTCTGTCTGCCAACCAGTTCTCTATCCAAGTCAATAACTTGCCCCCAATCCCATGTGCCTTAACTTTACACGCCAATCTCTTATGTGGGACCTTATCGAAAGCCTTCTGAAAGCCCAAATACACCACATCCACTGGTTCTCCCTTATCTATTTTACCAGTTACATCCTCAAAAAGTTCCAGTAGATTAGTCAAGCATGATTTACCTTTTGTAAATCCATGTTGACTTTGTCTGATCCTGTCACTGTTTTCCAAGTGCTCTGCTATTACATCTTTTATAATGGACTCTAGCATTTTCCCCACTACCGATGTCAGGCTTACCAGTCTATAATTCCCCGTTTTCTCTCTACCACCTTTTTTGAATAGTGGGGTAACATTAGCTACCCTCCAATCCATGGGTACAGTTCCAGAGTCTATCGAATGTTGGAAGATGACCAGCAATGCATCTACTATTTCTAGGGCCACTTCCTTAAGTACCCTAGGATGTAGATTATCAGGCCCTGGGGATTTATCAGTCTTCAATCCCGTCAATTTCCCTAACACCATTTCCCTACAAATACTGATTTCTTTCAGTTCCTCCCTCTCATTAGACCCTATGTTCCCCGACATCTCTGGGAGTTTATTTGTGTCCTCCTTTGTGAAGACAGAACTAAAGTATGTATTTAATTGGTCTGCCATTTCTTTGTTTCCCATTATAAATTCTCCTGATTCTGACTGCAAGGGCCCTACGCTTGACTTCACCAATCTTTTTCTCTTCACATATCTATAAAAGCTTTTACAGTCAGTTTTTATGTTCCCTGCAAGCTTACTCTCATACTCTATTTTCCCCCTCTTAATTAATCCCTTTGTCCTCCTTTGCTGAATCCTAAACTGCTCCCAATCCTCCGGTTTACTGCTTTTTCTGGCCAATTTATATGTCCTCTCCTTGGATCTTATACTATCCCTAATTTCCCTTGTTAGCCACGGTTGAGTCACCTTTTTTGTTTTATTTTTATGCCAAACTGGGATGAACAGATTCATCTGTTGAACGGTTGGTGCCAAGATGAGTAGCTTTGAATAAAGGAAAAGGGAAAATGTGGTTTTAAAAAGAACTGCTCATCTCTGCAAACTGACAGGTATCTTGGATAACAGCCTCTTCGATCTAATAAGCATCACTAACTTTTTTATTTCATCAGATGTTACTAACAGACCAACATTCCCAACTCCAGCAACAGGGACAGACACATGCAGCCTCAAAAGATCAGACAACCCAACACAGCAGGCAGTGAATTCTCAGTCTCAATATTCCACAACAGGTAATGTATTTTGTAATTTATTTATAAACCTACCATACTGTTGATGAGAATACATAGGACTATTGCTACTCACTGTTCACATTGGCCCCAGTCAGTCTTTTCACACAGTCATCAATTTTATTTTTCTGTATTTTTTGGCTTTCCAAATGTTGGAAAATGGGAATCCACCAAGGTAACAATGGAGATAGTTAAACTGCTAAAATAAACTTTGATGTGCAGCCATTCATCAAACGTTCCAAAGAACTAAGGGAAAAAGTAAAATAGAAAATATACACAAACCTTCTGTGGAGTTGCTCACAGTCAGAAGATACAATATTTTAAAGACAGAAGGGGGAAAAACTCGTGTTCGCCAGCAAAGTTGCCGGTGTTACCGACGACTGCAGTTAACAGCCGCTGGAAATGGCTGCAACACTAACTGAGTGAAATTGGTCTGGGGGGCATGGAGATAGGTGGCACAGTGCTCACCTTCCGTGCAGCGCCGTCCTGGTGGCATTGCTGGAGGGATCCGGGACAAAGTTTCTGTCCAGGTCTGGCATTGCAGCGGGGCTGAAAGGATGCAAGATACCGGTAGCCTCGTACATTATCCTCCTTCTGGCATGCACCTCTTGCTTTCCTGCCCTCCCATCAGCACAACTCCACTCTTGTGCCTTCTTCATTTCACGCACCCAAAAAATGCAGCCTGCCCAGCCAGTAGGTCAACAAGTAGAGGCAGCCTGCCCAGCCAGTGGGACCGCAGGCAGATGATTCCATCCCAGATATTCTGGCTGCAAAGGGGCTGTCTGGAATGCATCCTTCCGTCTGATTCCTCCTCTTCGGCTTCCTCCTCTTCCTCTTCCCTCTGCAAGTGGGTGCTGTAAATGTGAAATGACAGCATAAATGGCAGCATGTCGACCTGAGACATGAACTCTGTTTTTCTCTCCACAGATGTTGCGTGACCTGCTGAGTATTCGCAGCATGTTCTGTCTTCTCAAAGGCCTTGATTTACCATCTGAGCCCTTGCAAGCATCCAGCAGCACTCCCTACACACTTTTTAAAAAAAAATTCACATCTATTGCAGCAAGCCACCACTTCAATAAAATAAAAAACCAGTCCAACCCCTTAAATTCAAACTTACTTGAATGATGTGTGTGTCCCTTTAAGAGCTGCAGACATCGCCGCTGTCAGCCTGCTTGCATGTCTGGTTAACCTGGCGTGCTTAGGACCCAGCACTGAACTCGGCACTAGGGTCGAGGTTCGCGTTGGTGACGTTAAGCCAGCATTGCACCCCGATTGACGTCACCATGCCGCCATTTTTTTCCCAGGGCGCTGCCAGTTACCGGCAGCGCAAAGGGGAGGGGAATATGGCGGACGTCGCAAGAACCGCCACCAGCTGGTGAAAGAGCGGTGGCCGCCATTTTATCGTCATTTCATGGCGCTAAGGAGTGGCGGTAAGTAGATGAATTTCTAGCCCAGAAGCATCTTATCATGTTTTCATGATCATTTATTTATTGAAGGCTGGCACTGGGATTTAAATTTGTGACCATTTTCACCAATAACAATGTGCTTTGTCACTTGGGGGCCCGGATTTTGCGATCAGCGGCGAAGGAACAACGCTCATCATTCACTCCATTGACAGCTGCTCACAGAGTTTTTGCAGGCTTTTGAGCGGAGACTTGCTGTTATCAGGCATCTGCTCCAGCGTGGCACCCTCTACAGGACATTTGTGGCATGTGTGAGCAGGCCAAGCAACAGCGTGTCTCTTCAACCAATCCGATTGAAGAATCCTCACTGAGACACACAGGGCTGGATTTTCATTGAGGAGGCGGGTAGGAGGCGGGACTACAACTTTTGGGGTTGTAGTCCCGCCTCCATCGAGTTCTTGCCAACCCACGTGATTTAGACTTGATTGACCTTGTTGAGCCCGCCCAGCGGGCTCAGCAGGCCAATTAAGGCCACCCGGCAACAGGTGACGTCACAGATTGAAATTCCATCTGTCAAGACCTTTTGACAGATGAAATATCAGCGTTTCACAGCTGTTTGAAGCTGTCAAACACTGACAATCTGTACTCCAGGTTAATTCCTTCCTCTCAGGATGATTTAGAGATCTCCCCAGAACAGAAAGCAGAGGCTGCAGATTTTGACAGCTGGTGGCCATTCTGCTTTCTGTGCCGGTGAGATGAGGGACTCCCGAGACCTGAAGGAAGGAAGGCTGTAAAGGCTAGTAGAACTTCTTTAAACACTTTACACAGACCAAACACACTTACCTCTGCACTCATGCACCCATCACTCACCTGAACACCGGACATCTCGACCCCTCCAAGCCCTTCATCCCGACGGTCCGCCTCGCTAACTTGGCGTGGTTTGGAGCTGTCGGGAATCCCACATTTCAACAATGAAAATAGGGATTAGGCAGTTAATTGGCACTAATCCCCTTCCCGCCTCGGGGAGGCGAGTCCCAGTGCGGGGCAGGTACCCGCCTCCTTTGAAACTGGCATGGAGGCAGGATGGGGTCGGGACCCCCGATTTCAGGATTTTAAACCCCCACACCCCTCCAATCCCGACTCCACGGCCCAATGAAAATCCAGCCCGCAGAGTCTGAACAATGAAGTATAAACCAGGAAGTATAAACTAGATTTAAATCATTTACATAAAACAAAATAGAGAGAGAAAGAAAGATGGGATTAAGAGAGAGCGATAAAAGACAGACAGAAAAAGTAAAAAAAATATATTTTTTAAAAACCTCCAGCACTGATTAAATTTTTGAAGAAATGAGACTCCACACTTGTAAAATTAAATTTTCAGTGCCAAAGAGGTTGTTTGGCAGTAATTATGACTTATCACGCTGTTAAAAATTCACTTATAGCTGAATGCACCAGCTGAGTTTAATGGGGAACTAGTTGGTAAGTACCACAACTTCCCGCCTTATATGGATTTCAGTGCCAAGTCTATTGACGATGTACTGTTGAGGAACAAGGTAACTCGGACCACAACTTCCAGATTTCCGCGTTTAACTGCACATGTGCGTACTTCGGAAGTTGCTGTCCAATTTACTCCATAATAACGGTGAGCGCTGTTAACCTCACCTTTATTCTCAACGCAGTATCCAGGCCAATGTATTTTTAATTCATCTGGAAAATATAACTTTTGGCAAAGATTGACTTTTAAATGCGGATGAGCAGTGTGCAGCTGCATTGGGTCTGTGGTACTATGGACAGATATCTGTTTATTTTTGTTGGCAAGGCAATTTTTTTTAGCATCAATATAGGGGGAAAACATTGATTGTAACATCGGTTTTAAGTGGAAAGTATCAAAAATATGAACATTTAATGAACAAATGAATGATAACTCATACAAGTAGATCATTTTCAGTCCAGCAGCTGGGCTGCATGTCAGAGAGGCTCTTGCAATCAAACTTCTGAAATTAACAAGAATCATCGAGGCAGACAGTTGCCAAAGATCGATCACCAACAACATATTCAGCATAGTAGGGAATAGACTCTATCGAGAGTAAACCAGAGGCAACAAAGAAACTAGAGACAAACGTGAATCACACGAGCTTATCCCTATGCTCGGCGGAAAGGTTGGTGCAAAGATTAGTAGCTTTGAATAAAGGAAAAGGGAAAAGTTGTGTTTTTAAAAGGAACCGTTCATCTCTGCAAACTGACAGGTATATAGGATAACAGTCTCTTCTCTCTGATAAGCATTACTAACTTTTTTATTTCGGCAGATGTTAACAACAGACCAACATTCCCAACTCCAGCTCATGCAACAGGGACAGACACATGCAGCCTCAAAAGATCAGCTAACCCAGCACAACAGGCAGTGATCTCTCCGTGTCAATATTCCACAACAGGTAAATTATTTAGTAATTTCTTTGTGAATCTACCATACTGTTGATGAGAATACATAAGACTACTGCTACATTGGTCCCAGTCATTCTTTTAACACAGACTTCAATTTTATTTAATTTCTATTTTGGCTTTCCAAATGTTGGAAATGGGAATCCAAGATAACTATGGAAATAGTAAAACTGCTAAAATAAACTTTGATGTGTAGTGTCCTAGGCCCCAACCATTTTCAGCTGCTTCATCAATTACCTTACCTCCAACATAAGGTCAGAAATGGGGATGTTCGCTGATGACTGCACAGTGTTCAGTGCCATTTGCAACTCCTCAGATAAAATGAAGCAGTCTATGCCCGCATGCATCAAGAAGTGGACGACATTCAGGCTTGGGCTGATAAGTGGCAGGTAACATTCGTGCCACACAAGTGCCGCAATGACTATCTCCAACAAGCGAGAGTCTAACCACTGCCCCTTGACATTCAACGGCATTACCATCGCTGAATCTCCCACCATCAACATCCTGGGGGTCACCATTGACCAGAGACTTAACTGGACCACATAAATACTGTGGCAGCAAGAGCAGGTCAGAGGCTAGGTATTCTGCGGCGAGTGTCTCACCTCCTGACTCCCCAAAGCTTTTCCACCATCTGCAAGGCACAAGTAAGGAGTATGATGGAATAGTCTCCACTTGCCTGGATGAGTGCAGCTCCAACAACACTCAAGAAGCTCGACACCATCCAGGACAAAGCAGCCTGCTTGATTGGCACCCTATCCAACACCTTAAACATTCACTCCCTCCACCACCGGTGTACCGTGGCTGCAGTGTGTACCATCTACAAGATGCACTGCAGCAACTCACCAAGGCTTCTTCGGCAGCACCTCCCAAACCCACGACCTCTGCCACCTTAAAGGACAAGGGCAGCAGGCACAGGGGAACACCACCACCTCCAAGTTCCCCTCCAAGTCACACACCATCCTGACTTGGAAATATATCACCGTTCCTTCATTGTCGCTGGGTCAAAATCCTGGAACTCCCTCCCTAACAGCACTGTGGCAGTATCTTCACCACACGGACTGCAGCAGTTCAAGAAGGCGGCTCACCACCACCTTCTCAAGGGCAATTAGGGATGGGCAATAAATGCATGCGTTGCCAGCAACGCCCACATCCCATGAGCGATTTTTTTTTTTTTTTTTTTTTTTTTTTATTAAATGAATACACTAAACGTTCCAAGGAACTAAGAGAAAATATTGAATAGAAAATATTCCACAAACCTCCTTTGGAGTTGTTCACAGTAAGTCAGAAGGTACAATATTTTAAAGACAGAAGCATCATATCATGTTTTCACGACCATTTATTTATTAACGGCCAGCCCTGGGATTTCACTTCATGTACATTCGGACTCATCCATTTTCTGTTCCTGGACTCTATCCACCCCAATCCTGGCCTCTACCGTCCCCGATCCTGACGCTGCCCACCCTTCCTGCATCCCTTTCAGGATTTATCTAAGGGCCACTACTTGCGTCGCAATGGTCCGATCTTCAAACCCTCTTCATCAGTGAGCTACCTGGGAATGCCCATCAGTATTTCTGACCTAGACATGCTGAATTCTGTTTACAGATATAAAATGTTTTTCTGACTTTCACGTGCACTTAGAAGCCTTGAAAATAAAGTTACATGTTTTCTTGCTCATCAGATGCTTGTAACAGACTCCTTAACCCAGCCTCTACCAATGCAACAGAGCCAAATTCATGTTGTCCGATGAGATTTGCTGTTCGAGTGCCACAAACAATGACTCCTCGGTGTCAACATTCCACAACAAGTAAGAAACTGAAATTAATTTATTAGATTATTAGTGGCAGTTGATATTTTGTGACAGTGCCCACAGAAAAATAACAAAGTTGCCTCTCTCTTCTTGTATCTGTTTCTGACATTGGTTTCTACTCTCTAATTCTTTCTGCATTTTTCTCTGTCATTCTATTTGTTTTCCACATTTTTTCTTTTTATTCTCACTTTCTGTTCAACTTTCACATACTTTTCTGTTTTTGGTGTGCATTTATCTTCAAATTTTGTTTCTTAATGTTCCTTTCACATTTTAGCCTGGATTTTAACCCAGCTCACCCGATGGAGCGGGTGGTTGGATGAATCGTGTGGCATTCCTGATGCGTTCTTGCCCACCATTATTTTTTCAGGCAGGCGAGGGCCTAATTTGATTGTGAAAGTCACAGCCCACTGACGTCATCAGCACCACAACATGATCTTTACTCTAAATCGCAGGAGCCCCACACAATGGCAAACCCGCTAGTAAAACCTAGTGGGAGTAGGGTCTGGGAGAGGCACTGGAGCTAAATGTAAAGGGACTGAGCTGCAGCTCAGTACATCATTGTATTTTTACTTTGGGCTAGAAATTCATGTGGTTTGCGCCACACATTAGCGCCAACACGCCGTTGACAGCTGATGCCGGTTCAATCGCCGCACGCCATATCGGTGTTGCCGGTAAACTCGATCGCCAGGGACCGCGCCATGATGGAGATCATGACGTCAGTGAGTGCGCAACATTCACTAAACATCCGCCCTCCAACACTGGATTTAGCCAGTTACCTTATCGCAGCGCAGAACAACAACAGGGAGAGCTGGCGTCTCCCAGCAGGAAGCAGGCTGCAGCAGCGATATTTAAAGGCACCATCCCCAATCAGCTGTACCTGACAGGGTTTTGCAGTTTCAGTGCCTGTTTGCTACTTCCTGCAACTGAAATAGCTCTCTTTAGTTATTTCAAGTTTTTTTGGTGATGGGGAGTGTTGATTCCAGTGCAGAAGTCACCCATTATTTGTTAAAGGCTTCTGCTCACAACAATTCCTCACAGTCATGGGGGCTGCGGGATTGCAGGATTACCTCAGGAGGAGGAGGAACGGGAGGGAGGGTGGAGGCAACAAGACAATCGCCCTTCTGGACTCCGATTCACATGAATGAAACCCCAGATCCCCGTAGCTCACCACATCCCCATCGTACAACCCCTGTCTTGTGGCATATCACATCACCTTCCTGGGCAAAAAGGTGAAATGAGAGAGACCACAAAATTTTCCAAACGCACTTAATAAATTTATCTATAAACATTTCACACATATGACATGAATTCTAATAACTAATGACCCTTGTGCCTGCCATAGTTGAATAGCTGTCATTGTGTGCAAGGTATGAGATGTGGATGTGAATGTTGCTAGGTAGTGATTGTTGGTGGGTGAGTGCTGGGGTTGTGGTGCATTGAGCAATGTGTGAAGCTTGTGGTACAGATGGTGGTATGAGGCATTTGTTGACACCTTCACTCATCCTGACCATCCATGTGAGGTCATTAAACATCTTCCTGCACTGGGTGTGGGTCCAGGGAACCACAATGCTGCCGTGATATGCTGTGCCACCTCCCTCCACATAGTCTGGCAGACTTATGGCGAGGACCCCCCTGCTAGTTGGCGAGTATAGGACCGCCCGCCTTTTCTCCACCACTAAAACCAATGCCTCCAAAGCTTCATCTGAAAACTTCCGGGCTCTCTCCCTGGGGCGACAATCTGCCATCAGGAATTGTAAAGAGGTGCTCCTTCTCCTTGTCCTTCTTGTTATGGTTCTTGAGGCAGCTGCACACCCAACAATGCTGAGAATGAGGTGCTGCAGCATTAATGAACCTCCCCTTTAAGTAGTGAAAAAACCGGTGGCAATCATTACTTGAGTTTAGATTACACCCGATATTGGTCCATCTTTTCAGTGTAACGCCAATGAGCTTGGGTTTTTAGACTAGATTTATGGCTCCAATCATTTTAAGGAGGAGTGAGGACAAATTTTGCGTGCAGTCTGTAATGATCAATAACATGTCATTCTATAGTGGACACTAGGTGGGGCCGTAGAGCTGTATATAGCTGTATGTATAAGACTACATTACCCAGCTGTATGTATATTAAGACTACATTACCCATGAGGCACTAGGCTACCCACAAGGCAGCAGTCAAGATGGAAGCCTCTACAGATACTGTACCTCATCCACATGTGCTCAATAAAAGTGTCTAGCAAAAGCTAGCTGTGTTCATAATAAGAATGTCTATTTATTAATGAACATAAGATGGTACCAGGATGGTGAAGATCTGCTAAAAATTGAAAAGCGACATGGAGAATTTGAAGCCACCAGAGCGTTTGAAACTCACAGGAAATCTCGACTACAATTGGCAGACTCTTAAACAACAATTCGAACTCTACATTGCAGCCATCGGATTCGGTACGAAGCCAGACGCAAGGAAGATAGCGTTGCTGCTTACGGTTGCAGGCCCACAGGCGATAGAGGTATTTAATACATTTGTATTTAATCCAGAGGAGAACAGAGAAAAATTAGAAGATGTGCTAAAAAAAATTTGATGCACATTGCTCTCCCAAAAAGAATGAGACCTATGAAAGATACATCTTCCGTTCTCAGACACAGCAGCAAAATGAGACTTTTGATAGCTTTATAACTGATCTGAAACTGAAAGCACAGACATGTAATTTCTCTGAGCTCAAAGCATCCATGATTCGTGACCAGATTGTGTTTGGTATTCATGATAAAAAAAGTCAGGGAACGTCTGTTGAGAGAAACCGAACTAAATTTGGAAAATGTGGTGAAAATATGCCAAGCCAGCGAGCTAGCTCGAAAGCACACGAAGACTTTCAGCGAAATCAATAATGATGCGATTGTAATGAGTGATAATGCTGCTGTCGGTGCTGTGTCCTACAAGGGGAAGAAACGTGGGCAGAACAGAAATGAAAAGCAATCGGAGGATGAAATTTTTAATTGTAAACGCTGTGGTTACAAACACCAGTTAAGACAATGCCCAGCGTTTGGAAAAATGTGCACAAAGTGTAATGGAAAGAATCACTTTGCCAAACAATGCTTTTCAAAAGTAAAAACTAAGAAAGGGCAACGAGTTAATGTAATCGAGGACACTGATTTAAGTGAGACAATTTTTGTACGAATGGTGTCATGTGACGATATCAAAAAGGATACAGAAAATGTGCAGCCCTCAGAAATGGACAATGCTGAACATAAAGTTAATGCAGTAAAAGTGGACAAATGGATGATCCCACTGCAGGTAAATGGAGCATTAGTTACCTTGAAACTAGACACTGGGGCAAAAGCAAACTTAATCAGTATGAGTGACATTAACAATATGAAAGAAAAGCCCAAAATACAGAAAAAGTCAATACTACTGAAGGACTATAATGGACAGAAAATAGATAGCTTAGGTGTATGCAGACTCAAAGTGACAGTCAAAGACAAAGTGCATCATCTCATGTTTTCTGTTGTGGCTGAAAGACTTGATTCACTACTGGGTGACAAAGCTTGTGAGGAATTAGAACTGGTCAAGAGAGTCTACCGTATAAACTGTGCCATAAACAGACCAGATGACTCGGTGGATTCTGTAGTGAATGATTTCCAGGATGTGTTCAAAGGATTTGGAGTTCTACCATTCACTTACAAGATCCAGCTAAAGGAGGATGCTCAACCAGTGGTACATGCTCCACGAAGAGTTCCAGCACCCCTGCGTGACCGGCTCAAGAATGAACTGGACAGAATGACCACACTGGGAGTCATCAGGAAAGTCGAAGAGCCAACAGACTGGGTTAACTCCATGGTATGTGTAAAGAAAAAGAACAATGATCTAAGAATATGCATGGATCCAAAGGACTTAAATGCAAACATAAAACGTGAACACTACCAGATTCCCAAGCGAGAAGAAATCACCAGTGAAATGTCAGGTGCCAGGTACTTCACAAAGCTCGATGCCTCACAAGGATTTTGGCAACTAAAACTGGATGAAGAGAGCACCAAATACTGTACCTTCAACACACCATTTGGCAGGTATTGTTTCCTCAGAATGCCTTTCGGGATAATATCTGCATCTGAAATCTTTCATAGAGCGATGGAACACATAATTGAAGGTCTGGAAGGAGTTCGGGTCTATGTTGATGACATCATCATCTGGGGCTCCACACTGAAAGAACACAATGAGAGACTGACTAAAGTGCTACAGGGCATACGCCGGAATGGACTGAAGCTCAACAAAGCCAAGTGTCAGTTTGGCATCCAGGAAGTCACTTTCCTAGGAGATAATCTATCTGGTAAAGGAATAGAGCCAGATATGGAAAAAGTAAACGCCATACTCAAAATGCCCCGACCCACTGACAAAAAAGGAGTACTACGCATCATGGGGATGATAAACTTCATTGGAAAGTTCATTCCTAACTTGTCAGCCAAGACAGCCTGTCTGCGAGACCTGCTACATAAAACAAATGAGTTCACATGGACAGAAAGACATGAACAAGAGTGGATAAACCTCAAAACAGTGCTGACAACCACACCTGTACTCACCTTCTTTGACCCAACCAAAAGAATCAAAGTGTCAACGGATGCATCAAAAGATGGCCTAGGTGCGGTCTTGCTACAAGCAGAGGGTGAAGATTGGAAGCCTGTTGCCTATGCCTCCAGGTCTATGACTGATACTGAGTGTCGATACGCCCAGATTGAAAAGGAATGTCTAGGCTTGGTAGTTGGACTAGAAATGTTTCATGGCTACATATATGGACTTCCCACCTTCACAGTTGAGACAGATCACAGCCCACTGGGTGCCATCATAAAAAAGAACCTGAATGAGATGTCTCCAAGGATTCAACGACTCATGATGAAGCTGCAAAGATATGACTTTGAACTGATCTACACACCAGGCAAATACATAGTGTTAGCCGATGCACTATCCCGAGCACCCACAATGAGTCATGTGAGCTCTACTGAAGAAGACGTGGATGTTCATGTGAGTATGGTCACTGCTGCGCTGCCCGTGTCAGACACAAAATCAAAGCAAATAGCAGAAGAAACAGTAAAAGATACAGTATTACAAACAGTAATAGAGAACATTCATCATGGTTGGCCAAAAGGTTCCTGTCCAAAATATTTTCACATAAGGTCAGAATTGAGTGTCGCAAGTGGACTATTACTAAAACAGAACAGAATAGTCATTCCACAGGCTCTACGTCAAGACATGCTCAAAAGAATTCATGAGGGACACCTCTGAATTGAAAAATGCAAAAGGAGGGCAAGAGACACTGTTTATTGGCCTGGCATAAATAAGGACATTGAGAACATGATAGGCAAATGTGAGACATGTCAGAAACACCAAAACAAACAAGCAAAGGAACCAATGATAGTAGCTGACATACCAACAGCACCATGGCAAAAGGTTGGTATGGACCTTTTTCATTTAAATGGTAAAGACTATCTAATAGTGATTGACTACTATTCTAACTATCCTGAGATGGCACTGCTCTCAAGCACCACAGCAAGCAGTGTCATAATGCATGTGAAATCCATCTTCGCCAGACATGGAATTCCCAGGATTGCCGTTAGCGACAATGGTCCGTGCTTCAACTGTAAGGAGTGGCAACAGTTTGCAGCACATTATGACTTTCAGCACATCACATCCAGTCCTTTGTATGCTCAGTCAAATGGTAAGGCAGAGAAAGGTGTTCAAGTTCTCAAGCAGCTACTGAAGAAAGCGACAGAAAGCAAGTCTGATCCTTATCTCGCCCTGCTGAGCTACCGAGCCTCACCTTTAGACTGTGGTCCTTCACCTGCTGAACTACTAATGGGTCGCAAGTTGCGCACCACGCTACCCTGCTGTGCAAAGGAACAGCAAAGTGAGGAACTGAGACAGAGACTTCAACTGTTAAAGCTGAAACAGAAATCATACTATGACAAGTCATCCAAAACTCTAAAACCATTGACAAGAGATGATGTTGTCAGGATTGAGGATCCAGATGCATGGAACAGGAAAGCTACAGTTCTTGAGGAAGTAGGACCAAGGTCATACACTATTAGAACTGAGGAAGGACAGATTCTCAGGAGGAACCGCCGTTCCCTCCTAAAAACACGAGACTATTCAAGACCAGATTGATGACAA
The DNA here is from genome assembly GCF_052327205.1 of Somniosus microcephalus. Lineage (NCBI taxonomy): Eukaryota > Metazoa > Chordata > Chondrichthyes > Squaliformes > Somniosidae > Somniosus > Somniosus microcephalus. The sequence continues at coordinate 83,290,216 of NC_141000.1, forward strand.
TGCCGCAACTGCATCTTGTGATTCACCGCCAGAACAATCTCATGAAGACACATCAGACTTACCCGTGTTGAGAAGATCCACACGTGAAGTAAAAAAGCCTGATACACTTAATCTTTGAGTACAATGTAAAGCTTTGAAAATGTGTTGACTGTTTTGAAAATGTTTATGTTTATAGAGCACTAACAAAAGTGTTACTGATATTATCTTTATTGTTTTCTTGAAAGTTGATTGATATTGATTTTGTTAAACCTCAAAGAAAGGGGGATGTAATGATCAATAACATGTCATTCTATAGTGGATACTAGGTGGAGCCGTAGAGCTGTATATAGCTGTATGTATAAGACTACACTACCCAGCTGTATGTATATTAAGACTACATTACCCATGAGGCACTAGGGTACCCACAAGACAGCAGTCAAGATGGAAGCCACTACAGATACTGTACCTCATCCACATGTGCTCAATAAAAGTGTCTAGCAAAAGCTAGCTGTGTTCATAATAAGAATGTCTATTTATTAATGAACATAAGACAGTCTAGACGATTTTCACCTGGCACTACTTAACCATTTTTAGTCTAAACCCTGCACATTTCTTGGCTATAGCGAATTTCTAGCCCTTTGTGTTTTGCCGGTAAAGTTCTCAGCCTGCAGGTCACTTATTTCAAACTGTTTACTGCCTTATCAGCCTCAGAAACCTTTATCTCATCATCATTGGTTCTATTATTGCTAGTTTCTTCTGCATGGAGGAATAGCTGGAGTAAGAGGAGCAGCAGCAGTTTCAGCATCCTCAGGGACCATTGCCTCTCAGAAGACACCAAGTAATGGGGGGCTGCTCATAGCAGACCATATCCAGCACACACGGTGTAAAAGCCAAGAGTCATTGGATCTGTCTGAAGAGCAATGCCTCAGGAAGCTGCGCTTGATCAGGCAGCCTGATGTAGACACCTTCTGCCTCCTGCAACAGGACCTGCTGCCTACTGGACTCGGGGGGGGTGGGGGCATGGGCATGCTTTGCCAGTGACAAATATTGAGTGATGTGCTTACTTTCACTGCCACAGGCACTGCATGGCCAGCTGGGAGAGTGGGTTACAGGTTTTGTTGCAAGAGGCCGCAAAGTTCTGTGACAGCCTCTCTTGAGAAAGAAGCGCAGCCTAATGACACGCTACTCCTCGTCAAACCAGAAGTAGTTGCCCGTGGTTCACTAGACCCTGTGGGTAGGGTGAGCATGCCTGCAAGCACCCCATCTCCATTGTGATCTCCTCAGAGCTCCTGAGGTTCCCTGATCTACTGCTGCTGTTCTTTCTCCGCTTCCTCCAACCAGAGTAGAGTGGCTGGGATGACCCTTATGCTGAACACTGTGCAGTCCTTATGAGATTTTTGAAGGCTTTGAAGCAGAATAAAGCAGATAAACACTAATTTATGAGCCAGAAACTTCTCAAAAAATCCAGCTAGGTGAACAGCAAACAGATCACTTTCAGTCCAGCTTACTGAATACTTGCAGGTGAGTTCCCCTTTAAATAGCATTTCCAAACGATGTTTCCAGCATGTACCACACTGTACCAGTGGGTAGCTCCAGCACTGCAAGCTTCTTCCATTTTTTTTTCATTGACATCATAGAATCTTGATTTAAATGTATTAATGAGGCTCACATGCGCTTCAGGTGCCCTCGTGAAGGTCCCCATCAAAATGGCAGCTGGCAGATTGGAAGCAGAAGTGGGACAGTTAGTGCAACCTCGTGAATTTCGGCGTGTTACCGTCCCATTCCAGCCCAACAGAGGCAATTAAAATCGGCCCCCATATTTCTATATCTGCATCTCTATCGCTTTCTCTCCATATATGCCTTTCCCTCTGTGCCACCATCCTGCAGCACCCCCCCCACCCCTCACACCGCACAGAACCATTTGAGTTCTTTCTTATATACCTAACATGCCGCTGCCCTTCTTCAGGAACAGGAAGAGTGACAACCCTATCTTCCTTCAGCCCAGTCCCTCAGGATCATTGCAACAGACTAAGATACAAAAGGCTGACAAGCTTAAGCCATAGGAATTTGATCTGTGATGCTTTTTATTTTCTTACGTTACAGCTAATCCCATCCTACAAAGAGCTGTTGAGCAAGATCTGACCTCCCAGAAGCCAAATAATTGTTGTTCCTTGCACAAACCGCTTTCCATTCCTGTAGACGTCTTGAAAGGCATTGGGACAAGTTAGTACCAAACTCTTGTAAATTCATATTTTCGACCAAAATAAGATTTGGATTAAGATGTTTGCCAAATTAAAAAATCAGATTTTTTTAAAGCTTGAAATAAATGAATTTGTAAAAGGTAGGTCATGTCTGACGAACCTGATTGAATTTTTTGAAGAGGTGACTAAAGTAATGGATAGGGGCATGTCTATGAATGTTATTTATATGGACTTCCAGAAGGCATTTGATAAAGTCCCTCATAAGAGACTGTTAACTAATGTTGAAGCCCATGGAATTGAAGGCAAATTTTATGACCTGGTTAGAAAATTGGCTGAGTGGCAGGAGACAGAGTGTGGGGATAATGGGCAGGTACTCTAATTGGCAGGATGTGACTAGTGGTGTTCCGCAGTGATCTGTGTTGGGGCCTCAACAATACACTGTATTTATTAAGGACTTGGATGATGAGAGAGAAAGCCACATATCCAAATTTGCCGATGACACAAAGATAGGCAGCATTGTAGACAGTGTAGATGAAAGCATAAAATTATAAAGAGATATTGATAGATTAGGTGAATGGGCAAAACTGTGGCAAATGAATTTCAGTATAGGCAAATGTGAGGTCATCTACTTTGGACCTAAAAAGGATAGAACAGGGTACTTTCTAAATAGTGAAAAGCTAAAAATAGTGGAGGTCCAAAGAGACTTGGGGGTCAGGTACATAGATCATTAAAATGCCATGAACACGTACTGAAAATAATCAACAAGGCTAATGGAATTCTGGCCTTTATATCTAGAGGACAAGGGGGTAGAAATTATGCTACAGCTATAGAAAGCCCTGGTTAGATCACACCTGGAGTACTGTGAGCAGTTCTGGGCACCTCACCGTCGGAAGGATATATTGGCCTTGGAGGGAGGTTTACCAGAATGATACTCGGACTCCAGGGGTTAAATTACGAGATGAGATTACACAAACTAGGGTTGTATTCCCTGGAATTTAGAAGGTTAAGCGGTGATTTGATCAAAGCTTTCAAGATATTAAGGGGAACAGATAGGGTAGATGGAGAGAAACTATTTCCACTGGTTCGGGATTCTAGGACTAGGGGGCATAATCTAAAAATTAGAGCCAGACCTGTCAGGGGTGAAATTAGGAAACACTTCTACACACAAAGGGTGGTAGAAGTTTGGAACTCTCTTCTGCAAATGGCAATTGATGCTAGATCAATTGTTAATTTAAAATCTGAGATTGATCGATTTTTGCTAACCAAAGGTATTAAGGGATATGGGGCAAAGGCGGGTCTATGGAGTTAGATCGCAGATCAGCCATGATCTCATTGAATGGCGGAACAGGCTTGAGGGGCTAAATAGCCTACTCCTGTTCTTATGTTGCTATGTTCCTAAATACTGATATGGCAGGAGAGTAGAGTAGTAGGCAGCTTGAAAGGGAAAGTAAGCTTTAGGTGCATAGGTAGGAAGATTGAAAGAGGTTAAACAGGACAAGACAGTACAAAAGAAATCAGAATGTGGTAAGCAAAAATAAATGACACAAAGGGATTCCAAACTAAAATGTGTATATATATTAATGCACAGAATATAAGAAAGAAAAATTGGAGAACTAAGGGCTCGGATTTTCCGGGGCCTATGACCGCATACACGGCCATAAGTGCCTTGCACGTTCTGGGGTTACACATGGGTTGCGCATGCACGAAAACCCGGAACTTGCGATCTGTCAAGAATCTTCTTGACAGATCCTCCACATGCGCAGGAAATGGACATTTGCTGGCGGAGAGTTGGGCTATTTGCCCAACTCTTGCCCAGCGAATGCCCATGAAACTCTTACGCCTGGTAAAAGCAGGCGTAAGGCCTTCTTTTACCAGTGTAAGGGTGAAAATAAATAATAACATTAATTTTTTTTAAATCATTCTGACATTCAAAAAGCTGTAAAATAAGTGTGTGTTATTTTTGGCCCCTTGAAAAATGTTTAAATTTATTTTTCAAAAAATAAAATTTTGTTTTAAATGTTTAATTAAATTGTACTTGAATTAATTTTAAACATGTAATGATTTTTTTTTATTTCCATGCTGTAAAAATGTATTTTTTGGGTGATTCTTGTTAAGCTTATGGGGATTCTGTACGTAAATGGAATCCCCATAAGCATAATGGGAATCCCCTTTCTGATTGGTTGGGCTGGCCCATGTGATCCCAGGGGCGCTTGCGAATCGCATGTTCCCCTGGGATACGTGGACCTCTGCGCATGTCTACGTGAGCCTCCGTGGATCCAAGACCATCAGGTAGGTGCGTAGCTTTATTACGGTTCGGAGGCATCCACCCGTGGGAAGCCTCCAACCCCAAATTGAGGCCCAATGTAATTGATTAAAATATAAAATCACGAAAGAAATAACTGAAATATGGCTTCATCTAGATTCAGATTGGTAGTTAAGTATACTTGGATATAAAATTTTCATGAGAAATGAGGGAAAATGGAGGAGCTGTAGGTGTATTATTTAGAGCAATGTTGTCCAATATGTTAGACACTAGGCACATATGCCTAAATGGGAATCCAGATATGGCTAAGTGCATTTCTGACGGGGAAATAAAAAATGAGTAAATAACACCGTCGTTGGGCATGTGATCTCAATGCTCAAATTTGCATGTTTATGCATGTGTACTTCAATCTTTTTGATCCATTTGTTGGTAAAAAGGTAAGATGAAGCACGGAGTGTGCAAGTGTTTTTTGATCGCTGTGACTGCTTTACTTCCTTGGTTACTGAATGGTGGTAACTATGTTAAGTAAATACACACATGTGAAGTACCGTTATCTTTGTTATGTGAGTGTATGTAAGGCCTTTTCTACTAAAATTAGTGCATGTGGCTAAAATGGCATTGCCATAGCTACACCTGAGGCTGACATTTCTATTGGACAACACTAAATTAGAGACAGTGGGGTGCAGATGAGGGGGTGGTTAAATGGGCAAAAATTCCAAGCTTGCCGGGAAGCCTGCTCCGACCCGCCAACTTCTGGCTCCCAGGAGACGGATTGGCATTTAAAATATATTAATGAGGCTGGAAGCCTCAGATTTAACCTGCTTTGCAGGTTTTACTGTGGCCAGCTGGGTTTCCCGGAAACCTAACAGCTGCAGCGAGGCGAGGACAGTCTCAAGGAGCACTCCTTGTGGGCCAGGAGGAGCAGGACTGCTTCCTCCTGACCACCCAAGATTGGACCCCTGGGGTCAGGGACCGGAACCGGGTCCTGCGGCCTCCTCCGAGTGCTCCCCACCCGACTGAAAGCCAAGCCTGTCAATCAGGCTGACTTCCAGGCAGGGAACCTGTCTGGACCTGGAAGTTAAATCTCCACAGCGTACAGGGAAACCCAACCTTCCAGGTTTGCTGCACACTACCAAACTGCCACCCCTACCATCTACTTCCAGCGCGTTGGGAAGTAAAAATTCCCCCCAGTGTCACAGAATTAAACTGTAAAAGAAGTGGTCTAAACTGAATCCCTTTGGATTAAGTTGAGGAGTCAGTCACACTACTGGGAGTATTTTATAGACCATTAAACAGTGGAACTTGATGAAATTTGTAGACAAACTATAGAGGCATGTATTAACAATAGAGTTATAATTGTAGGAGTTTGTAAATACTAAAAATAGACTACGGTAGGGATTAACCTTGTGTTGAGAAAGGAGACTGTTTAGTCATGTGTTTAGAACTGATCTGGTTATGGATAATGAAATGGAGTAAGTGGGCAATCTAAAAGTAGGGGAACATTTGGGAAGCAGTGATCACAATAAAATTGGGTTTAATGTATAACTAGGAAAGGAGGAATAAAGCATTTGAGTCCAAGGACTGGGAAAGCAAATAACAAGGGATTGCCAGATTAAATGGAAAAATTGTCAAACCGAACTGTAGATCAGCAATGGGAAATATTTAAACAGAACTACAAATCAAATGTATTCTTGTAAGTAAAAAGGGAGTGTACCTTAGATGCAAGAATTTTTTTTTAAATTAAGGTGATAAAAAAGGCTTTCTATAGATGAGGATAATCAGTTAGAGTTGCTAAGAGATTAAGGAGGCAAGTTTGTAGTGAAAAGTGAGAGAATGACAGAGATTTTAAAGAAGTATTTTGCCTTAGTTTTCACAGAGGAGATGGATATTGGAATTGTAGAACCACTAATATTTAACAATATTATTCAAAGAGAAATGGTACAAAAGAGGTTACTCAAACTTAAAGTAGACAAATCACAGGGACCTGATTGCTTATATCTAAAGATCCTGAGGGGGAAAAAAGGGAAGAAATATCAGAGGATGTAACTAAGTTTCCAAAATTCTATGGAAAGGAAGATTGTGTCAGAGGAATGGAGGATGACATACGTATTTCTCCACTTCAAAACTTACAGGAGTAAACTATAGGTCAGTTTTTTTTTATTACTTCAATTGTTGGTAAACCACTAGTTTCTATAATACGTGATGAAATTACTAAACACTTGGAGTAACATCAATTAATCAAGACCACTCAGCAGATTAAAATGCAGGTCATGCGTGATTAAAGTTCTTTGAAGAAATAAGAGAGAGGATAGCTAAAGGTAAAGTGGTTTATATAGATTTTCTTAAAACATTTGATAAGGTATCACATAAGAAACATATGGCAAAGATAAAGCCAAATAGAATTAAGGTCACCTCGATAAAGAGATGGTTGGAGGGCTGAGCACAAAGAGTAGAAGTAAAAGGAAATTTATTAGACTGCAAAGATATAGGCCACGATTTTGCTGACCTTGGCGGGTCTCTGGCGGGTGATGTTGGTGGCGGGTCTCGTCCTGGCTGCTGGCTCCATCCTGCTCTGTGAAATGAATTTCCCTTGATGGAGCTTGTTAAGCCCGCCCAATGCATTTCCCGGACAATTAAAGGAACGGGTCTGGTGATGTCATTTGATTATGCATCAGCAGCCGGTTTCCTTAAAGGGACCATGTCCAAATTTATTTTGACATTTGTGCTGTCAATGTTCTACAGCATTGCGGTGCTGCAAACACTGACAATGACTGCACAAAGGCACAGGGCTGCACCCAGGCTCTCCCATGACTCCCTCCATATGCTTTTACAGGGAGTCATAGCACGCAGGGGGGTCCTCTTCCCTTCCCATGGGTGGAAGAGACCTCCCCAGGAGATCAACACAGTCTGGTTGCACATTGCAGAGGAGGGCACAAGCAGGGATGTGGTCAGGAGGACCTGGGTGCAGTGCCGCAAACCTTTCAATTATCTCAGTAGATCACGAAACGTTAGTACAAAGCCACACTCAACCTCATCCTGCTGTGCCTCTCATTGCATCCCCATCACTCCTGCACATCCTTACACCAACTTCCCTTGCACCTCTACCCATCCCTCTCTATCTATACTATCACATCCCCATCTCACTAGTCACCCCTCACACTCACCTTCATCCTAGTCCAATCGTAGCAACTAACAACACACAACGCTAGGCACGGTGGGTGTTTTATGCAATATTCATATAAAGTTTCTGTTAATGTGGTGTCAAACATTGAAACCTTTATTTTCAACATTTCGTGTTCTTGGACAGATTTGTGTGCACCTTTGGAAGTGGCTTAGTGAGTTGCAGTGAATGGTGAGACATAACGGTACCCCCCAACCCCCACAATGGGGATGAGTGTGAAAGGAATGGCTTGGACGTTGTAGGGATGCTTTATGGTGTTGGTGTGGGGGTGGTGCCAACCTGGCGCATCATGTGGCAGCCAGGGTGTACAGCATCAAGTGAAGTAAATCTGGCCATGGTGAGGCCATCCCTGGCCTCCCAGGCAGAAATGTGGTCGGGTGCTGATGCCCTCTGTCCTGTGCAGCATCAGTTGATTGCGGAGAAGGTTGGTATTGTTGTTAGTGCTGCTGGTGTGCCTGGTGCTGCTGGTGTTGGGGCTGATCGTGGTTGGATTCTGAGGACCAAGGTGAGAGAGGAAAAAGGGCACCCATGCTGATGGAATAGATGGCAGGTGAAGTAGAGATGACAGAAGCGATCTGTCAATGGTGAGAGAGGTCTGACTGGATGGAGACTTGCAGCATGGTGAATCTGTTGTGGAAATGCAGTGAGGAAGAGCTTGTGGCTGAGGGAAGATATCTCTATAAGGTGGGAGCTTTTACTTTACATTTGAAGCTATCAACTCAACAGCTGATTCAATGGCCACTGAACTCCTGCCTCAGCTTCACAGAAGTGGTCCACGTGGGTGAGCTGTCAAATGCAAAAGGTAAGCTGAAAATCATTCTTAAGTGGCTCTAAACAAGGTCATAATTACCTGAATAGGGTCCCCTGCCGCTGCGTGACAGGTCTGCTCAGCGCTGACAGACCCGATATTGGGAAACGCACGTGGCATTGGGTTCATAGCGGGGTCCCAGCCCACTGGGAAAAAAACGCTTTTCCACCCGACCTTACCGATCACGCCCGCTGACCCCCGGTAAAATTCCAGTCATAGTGCTTTTAATTATTATTTAGATAAATGATCTACCCTCAGAAGTTGAGGGAACAACATCAGAATTTGCAGATGACACCAAATTTGGGGTATGGCAAATTGTGATGAAGACTGCAATAGGATAAAGATAGGCAAGCAGGACTGGCAGGTGCAATTTGGTGTAGAAAAATATGAAGTTAATACATTTTGGCAGTTAAAATAGGGAAGGAAATGCACCTTAAATGGTTAGATTTAAATGGAGTAGAAGAGCAGAAGGACCTTGGTGTGTAGATACACGGGCCAGTGAAGGTAGCAGCACAAGTAAATAAGGCTATTAAAAAATAAATTGGATCTTTAGTTTTGTATCTCGAAATATAGGGCTAGAAATTCAGTTAGGGGCGCCCAGCTCGCCTGGGCGCCGGAATTACCGCTGCGCGCGGAGCCACTTGCGCCAGCGGGAAATTCAGTTTCAGCGCCCCAAGTGGAAGCCGGCCGCTAAACAAGGGTTTCGGCGCCCCGCTTGGGGCGCTGAAACTGAATATCAGCGTGTAAAGTGCCGCAGCGCCACCCGCTGCGGCACGGCAGCCTGCGGTACTGCAGGCCTTCCTCTCATTCTTAAGGGGGAGGTGCCTGCAACAGCGCGATCCCCGCTCGCAAGTGCCGGCAAATGAGCCCAGCACCAAGGAGAAGTGCCGGGCTCTCTGGAAACAGCCGGCAATGCCGCGGGGGGGGGGCTGTAGGAGGCCGGGGAAGGAGGTGCTGGCAGGCGGCCGCCGAAAAAGCGGCCGGCCGCACCTCCACCTTAACTCGCCCCAGTACCGGCACAGGTAGGCCCCATGTACCGGTCGCTGTTTGCGGCCGGCGCGGGCGAGGCGGCAGCAACCAAATATGGCCAGTGGGGCGATAGCGGGGCGCTGCACACACCGATGATGTCATCGGTGGCGGCGCAGCGCTAATGGCTAACGCCGCCATTAGCGCCCCGCTAAATATCGCGGTAGGTTTGCACAGTGGCGCATAAGCCCTCTTTGGGCGCAAACTGGTGGCGCAGGCCACTGAATTTCTAGGCCATAGAATATAAAAGTAAGGATGTACTGTTGAACTTGGAGAAAACCTTAATTCAGCTGCAGTTGCAGTATTACATACAGTTTTGGGCACCCCATTATAGGAAGGATGCAAGAGCAATTGAAAATGTACAGATTGTATAAGTAGTTTAAATGAGAATTAGTTGCTTGAGTATGGGGAATGAGCAGGAGAGTGGGATTAGACTAGGTGGCTCATGTGAAGAAAAATACTAGTACAGACTTGGTAGACCAAATGGCCTGTTTCTTTCCTGTAACATTCTAATATTTTATGAAATATACAAGACTCTATTAATATAGCAATACACTTCTAATAACGTTTCAAATTAAAATACTTATTGCTTATTTGTGTGCACTATTTGATAATTTTATTGTATGGGAAAATTAAGTAAAAAGTAACAAATTATAGCAAACAATTAAAAGGCAGAAATCTCACCAAAGATTTCAGACACTGTGGCCCCGATTTTCTGGTCGCCGTCGGGCGGCTTTTCATGCGGCCGAGGGCTGAAAATCGCCTGATTCCCTGCCCCGCCCGACTTTCGGACTGCCATTTCCACGCGCCCCGCTTCAGTCCCGGCCGCCGCTGGCGGGACTGCTCGTCGGAGCACTAATCACCAATGATCACCTTGTTAAGGAAGATTTTCCGGGGCCGTTGCGACTTTGGGGCTTTCCCCACATGAAACACGCCTGCGGGGAACCCCGCCGATGAGAGCTGGCATGAAAACAGCTGGCTTGCTTGCTTGCAGCAGCAGGTCGCTGAGGGCTGAAGAGATTTAAATAGGCAGCATTTGCAAGCTGCAGGACCTTGTTGATCAAGGCTTGGGGGAACTTTTTGAAGCCTTAGGAGCAGCTGTAGAAAGTTGGAGCCTCACACACTTCTCCAGTGTGAGCTCCTGGGGAGCCCCTCTCACCACCCTAACTCAGCGCCCCCTCAACGGAGGCATCTGCCAGAAGCATGGGAGGCCTTTGGTACCTTCCCTTCCTGGCATTAGAGGATCTCCAACAGCAGAGGCGGCAGCAGCAGAACCAGGAACAGCAGGATGAGCACCAGGCTGCTGCTCACTCACCTGAAGCTGCACAGGCCAGAAGGGGCCAGCGCTTGGAAGTGGCTTGAGAGCACCTTGCTGCGCTTTAGGGGGCCAGTGGGACCCGTTTCTGCACTGGCAGTCCTACTCAGAAGGACTTCCATGAAGATCTGGTTTCTCTGTTCAACAGATGGCCAACGCTCCTCAAGAGATGTCATTCTCTTATGAGCACTCACCATGTTTTCCGTACCCTGGCGAGTTATCTCCTGCATGGAGGTTGCCAACCTTTCCATGGTGATGCGTTCATGCGCCAATGACTCCACAAAGGCTCTGCTCATGGTCGCTATGGACTCCTCCATTCGCTCCACACTCGCAGCAACCCTGGAGACAAAACCTGCCAGAGACTCCTGCATCTGTGCATGGAGATCCATCACCTCTTCTCTTGCGGATGGACCCAGAGGCACGACATGCAGCGCAGCTGAGTTGAGCTGGCAGAGTCCTGCGCCCTCCGACGAGGACTCTCCACTGCTGTCCCTGTCTCCAGAATCTGCTGAGGCTCACTTGTGAGCTGTGAAACACCAGGTGACAACACTACTCTATGTCCCGAAGGTCCCCCCGAGGTGTGAGTGTCTGCGCTGGTGCTGGGTGCGCTTACTTCTGCTGACGCTGCGCCCTCAGAGGTTGGAGCTTCCTCTGAGGAGTCTGGCTGCACAGCCTCTGCCTCCTCCACAGTGAGGACGGGGGCTCTGGATGGTACTGTGGGGGAGTAAAGGAAGGAGTTAGAGATGTAATGCCAAGGTTCTTCTGGTGACTCCCAGCGAGTTGGCATCTGCTGACACCTGCATCCATGCAGCATTGGTCTCAGTGGGAGGTCTCTTCCTCCCTGACCTAGAGAAGAGGACCTCCCTGTGGGCCCTAACCCAATCCAATAATGCCTGCAGTGAAGCCTCGTCGAATTTGGAGGCAGCTCGGGGTCTGGCACTGGCCACAGCTGCTGCAGGCTCCTCTGCCATCCTGTATGATTGTATGGTTCGTTTGGAAGCCTTCAGAGGATGCAGTGCTTGCTATGGACCTTGAAAGCACCACAAATGATGACATCATACTGTGGGGATTTCTGACTCGAATTGGACAATTAGCAAGGCTTCCCACATGCTGGAAATTAATTGGCCAATTGAGGGAAAATTGCATGGAGCTGGCTGACACTTTTTTGTGTGTGTCAGAAACCCCACATTCGGGGAAACCCGACCATTCCCCACACAAGCCGAAAATCGGGGCCTGTGCCTCTAAATTCCCTTGAGAAACTGCTTTCAAATCATGCCCCATGTTCAAACCTCTTCCCTTCCATCTATACCCAACATGAGATTAAACCTTGAAATAAATCGTTCCCGTATATTGTTATATTTTTATAATCTTATCAGTTGATTTCCCGTGATGCCTCTGTGCTCTTGGAACACCTGTAATTATCTCTCACTCAATGTTAATCAAGCTGAAAAATTACAAAAAAATTCTAAGAATTTTCTTACAAGTTTAATTGCAATATCCCATATCTGTTTATTAATATACTTTTTTAAGTTTCACCTAGTGGGTTATCTTGTATCTTCAAATATATAAAGATTATATTAAACAGATGGATTTGTTTTAATTTAAGATGTACAGTGTATTTGAATGGATTAAATACTCTTCTTGCCACAATATAAAGAATCTAAAGTTATTTGCAAGACTCTAATTGTGTTGTGTAAATGTTCCACTTTTATAAGGAAATGGAATGGTGGAATACAGACCTGAGGAGTTACCAGCTGATGGAAGTAACATCATATTCAATAAAAACCTGATCATTGATGCTGCCAACCAGCCAAGAAAAGAGAAAGTCAAACTCCCATCAGCCATTCTGAGCTCAAAGCCAGGTTCACTACCTAATCAGAGGGTAAGCGATATCCTGAATAACACCAGTAGTGTTAATTAAATGACATCCATATCATGTCATCCCATTTAAAACATCCCAAACAGGTTTCCGCCCCGCCACAGCACTGAAACGGCCCTTATCAATGTCACAAATGATACCTTATGTGACTGTGGCAGTGGTAAACTATCCCTCCTCATCCTTCTTGACCTGTCTGCAGCCTTTGACACAGTTGACCACACCTTCTGACCCCATATCCTCTCCATCACCAAGACTGCCTACTTCCACCTCCGTAACATCCTCCAACGCCTCTCCTCCGTTGTCCAGCTGGGTGAGCCTGCCCTTGCCTAGATCTATTCTTATCTATCCAGTCGTAGCCAGAGAATCACCTGCAATGGCTTCTCTTCCCACTCCCACACAGTTACCCGTGCAGTCCCCCTAGGATCTATCCTTGGCCCCCTTCTGTTTCTTATCTGCATGCTGCCCCTCAGCGACATCATCTGAAAACACAACGTCAGGTTCCACACGTACACTGACGACACCCAGCTCGGCTTCACCACCACCGCCACCTCGCTCGAACCCCTCCACTGCCTCTGATTTGTCACAGTGCTTGTCCGACATCCAGTACTGGATAATCAGCCATTTCCTTCAACTAAATATTGGGAAGACCAAAGCCATTGCCTTCGATCCCCGCCACATACTCAGTTCCCTAACACAATAGCAAAATACTGCCACTCTGACAAAAGGTCTTCGCCCTGAAACATTAACTCTGTTTCTCTCTCCACGGATGCTGCCTGACCTGCTGAGTTTTTCCAGCGTTTTCTGTTGTTATCTCAGTTCCCTAACCACTGACTCTATCCCTCTCCTTGGCAACTGTCTGAGGCTGAACCAGCTTGTTTGCAACCTTTGGCGCCCTATTTGCCCCTGAGCTGAGCTTCCGACTCCATATCCTCTCCATCACCAAGACTGCCTACATCCACCTCTGCCCACATCCACCCATGCCTCATCACATCTGCTGCTGAAACCCTCATCCATGCCTTTATTACCTCTAGACCTGACTATTCCAATGCTCTCATGGCCGTCCTCCCACGTTTCACCCTCTGTAAACTTGAGCTCATCTAAAACTCTGCTGCCCGTATCCTAACTCGCACCAAGTCCTGTTCACCCATCACCCCTGTGCTTGCTGACCTATATTGGCTCCCGGTCCAGCAACGTCTCCATTTTTAAATTCTCATCCTTGTGTTCAAATCCTTCTATGGCCTCCTATCTCTGACCTCTTTCAGCCCTACAACCCTCCGAGTTCTCTGCACTCCTCCAATTCTGGCCTCTTGCGCATTCCCAATTTTAATCTCTCCATCATTAACTGTTGAGCCTTCAGCTGCCTAGGCCCTAAGTTCTGGAATTCCCTCCTTAAACTCCTCCGCCTCTCTACCTCTTTCTCCTCCTTTAATATGCTCCTTAAAATCTACCTCTTTGACCAACCTCACCTAATATCTCCTTATGTGGCTCGGTGTCAAATTTTGTTTGATAATCGCGCCTGTGAAGTGCGTTTACTACGCTAAAGACACTATATAAATGCCAGTTGTTGTTGAGAATGAAGCAGTGAGTAAAAGCTGTAAACTGCTCAAACACTTCACCTTTGGTAACTTAGTTACAGTGATTGTATCTAAGGTATTATTTGGGGCAACAATTGATTCCCAACATATTTAAACTTATTTAATGGATTTTGTTTAACAGGACCCAACTGGATAAGACATCAGTTATATGAATTTAATATGCATAGTAGTGTTTTATCATTTTTAATCTGGGAATGAAATATCAATGAAGAGTCCTGGATTTTTCCATAAATTGTAATAATTCCAATTGTTAAAAATCTCATGAAATAAAATGTTATGTTATGTTTGATTAGGAACCTTAGCATTAACTCCTTAAACCCTCAATCCATATTTTATCATATACTGAAAAATAGATCTGGGTTCCTCGCCAATTACGCGCTCATCCGCATTCTCCTCAGCTCCTCATTCTGTGAAAACCAGTGAATCAAATTCCTAATTTTATCTTTCATATGGACTAGTATTGGTTGAGGCCACAGTTCTAGATCCAGTGCAACAGCAATAGAAAGACCATCCAGCTAGCAGAAGAAATGTATCCCAGCCCAGATTCTCCAACGCCCAGACTTCCTCTACTTTTTCCACAGACCCAAGCTCTGGTCCCCCGTTACCTCCCAACTCTTAGCCCTTGGCTCCTTCCTAACAAGTCTCCACCCCAATCCCACCTCTATCTCTGCCCCAGAGCTTTCATACACAGAGAATAAGAAAATAATGGGACACATTTTCCGGTCCTTGTGCCTGTGTGCATTGGAATGCCTGGGCACAGTGCATAGAGGAAAATTGGGCAGGGAGATCGCATGCATGTGAGGGAGCCCATCTGATTTTCCATTTGATTTAATCGGCATGTATCTCAAATCATCCTATCTTTTCAGAATAGAGGAAGAAAAAAATTCATCCAAAAAAATTAACGCCCCAATTTTAGCTTGGAGTGGGATTCGGGCGGGTGGGGGTCGGTTCAATGTGACATCCCCATTGACCTCGGCAACCTGCAATTTTAACAGCTGACCAAAGGGCAGGAGAGGAAGCCAACACCAAAGAGAGGCTCGCTGGCAAGAAGGTAAGTCATGGGTAGAGGGTTTTGTGAGGGACTCACGGAAAGACACGGTAAGGAGCCTGGGACAGGAGAGGCTTACACTTTCCTTGTGGGGCCCAGAGAAGCACTCCTGCTTCTCCTGGTCCCACAAGGAAAGTTAAAAAAAAACTTACCTTAAATGGCTTCTTCTGGTCCTGTATCCTCTTCATCTGGCAGGAAAGCCACAATGGCTTCCCCTCTTGGGCCAGAGTTAAAATTGCAATCGGGGTCCAATGACATCATTGCAATGTTCCTGCTAAGCTGCGCGGCAGCGCAGTGGTCTTGAGGTCCTGCGCAGGCAGCTCACCGGCTTCTACAGGAAAGAAACCGCGCATGTATGCAAATTTGAATGGTCCGCACACCCAGTTAAAGGGATCGCGCACTAAAAAAAATTTAGGGGGGACATTGCATCATCGGACCACAATCTGCATATTTAAAGTAGGACCCCCACCGGCTTCAGATGGATACCTTTGTCGCCTGCTCAGTGCAGCAGATTAAAATTGAAGACAGCAGGATCCAGGCGGGACGCCGTCTGGTAAGTCACCTGGCGATAATAACTGTCCACCCACCCAGTTTCTGCTGGGTAGGATTAAAATTGCCCCTAAAAAGTCTGTATTTGTACTTTACAGTTTGCTGTTATTGAAGAGCCAGTCAGAAGAAAAGTCAATACCGTATCCATTGCTGGTCCCATAGCAGGTGGTATATTAAAGGAACCAACACGCGGCTTTGAGCTGTTTCCAAGAGAGGTGAATTTTGGTGTCCTCCAAGAGGGTTTTACCTATACCTACACTGTCTTACTGAAGAATGTCGGAATAGACTCCTGCAGGTATTTTATTCTGTATGTTATGTCCTCTTATCAAATTCAATTGAGAATAAAATGTTTTTCCTTTTCTTTTTTCTACTGGAAACTCAGAGAAGGAAGCCCTTCATATCATCTGCTGGGGCAGATTTGAAAATATCATATCCTAGAGGTGGAAGAATTGTTGAGCACATGCATGAAATCTCTATGGGCTAGGTTGAGGCCAGGCACCAATGGTAATGCTCTAACATACTGTGTCACTTCGTTCTCCACCAGCGAGTGACTACCTTAAGTTATTTGGATGATGTTGATCTCAGGTCTCACTGATGAAAGGACAGTATTTTAACATACTCCTAGATTTTCCCACTGAGGGAAACCAGAAACTGTGTTTATCATCTAACTTTTACTATTTTCTCTATGTATGGCTGGCAGTAAGGAGCTACTGCCAAGGATCAGTAAGGAAATGGGACAGTACTTGTGCACCACCTGATATTCCCTTTCTATATTGATGCTACTGATATGGTCAGGAAAAAACTGATTTTAACCCTACTAATAGCTACTTCCTATTCATTTAAAGCAGGTGCCTTCAGCCATGTAGGTCTTACACTGGAATTACCTCCCTAAACCTCTTTGCCTCTACACCTCCCTGTCCTCCTTTGACTCTCCTTAAAAGCCACCTCTTTGACTAAGCTTTTAGCTATTCCTCCTAAGGTCTCCTTTTTGGGTCAGCATGAATTTCTGTTGATTATGCTTTGTGAAGTGCCTTGGGATGCTTTTCTACATTAAAGGCACTATATAAATGCAAGTTGTTGTCATTGTACATTCATTCTGCCATTGAGTGGTAGAAAGTGGGTTCATGTCTGTGAACCCAATTTCACTTGTGTTTTTGAGTGAGGCACTAAGTAAAACTACAAAGATTCCTAAAACAGCTTGCCACTTTCGCACATTAGAGAGAAATCATCGTTGGCTACTCTTGCATAACTTAAGTACAGCAGTGGTAGAGGCTTGGGTGCATATCCAAACCATGGGTTGTTAATGCACCAGGGAGACACAAAAAAGAGAAAGTGTGAGAGGAAATAGATACCTATCTCAGTATGTGTCACTGTAGAAGTTCACAGCATAGAAGGAGGCCATTCAACCTATCGCGTCTGTGCTGGCTCTTTGCTAGAGCAAACAAAAACTAAGCCCATTACTCTACTCTCTCCCCATAACTCTATATATTCTCCTGCTGCAAATATTAAAGAAGGGTTGTGACAAAAATGGAGCATTTTTATCTGTTAGATTATTTGGTTCTTTTCTTACTAGTTATGGCACGTGGGAGTTTAAAAACCCAACCTCACTTATAAACAATGGCCAACCAATTTGATACACAACAGCACAGAACTTAGACAGGTTTCCTGCATGGGCTTTGATGGGATGTGCATATGTAATTAGTAATTCTGTGGTGGATGACCTGATCCACTGTGTTCCAAAATGCTATTGCAAACAACTTGCATTTATATAGCACTTTTAACATAGTAAAAACATCCTAAGGCGCTTCACAGGTACGTCATCAGACAGAATTTGACACCGAGCCACAAGGAGATAATAGGACAGGTGACCAAATGCTAGGTCAAACAGGTAGGTTTTAAGGAGCAACTTAAAGGAAGAGAGAGGTAGAGATGCAGATAGGTTTATGGAGGGAATTTCCAGAGCTTGGGGCCTAGGCAGCTGAAGGCACAGCCATCAGTGGTGGAGCAATGAAAATCGGGGATGTGCAAGAGGCTAGAATTGAAGGAGCACAGAGATCTCGGAAGTGGAGGGTGGGGTGGATTTGTAGGTAACAATTGAATGATTACAGCAACAATCAGGATAGAGTCATAACGGCACAGAAGGAGGCCATTCAGCCCATCGAGTCCACGCTGGCTCTCTGCAGAGCAATCCAGTCAGTCCCATTCCCCCGCTCTATCCCCGTAGCCCTGCAAGTTTATTTCCCTCAAGTGCCTATCCAGTCTCCCCTTGAAAACATTGAGTGCGTCCGCTTCCACCACTTCCGTCGGCAGCGAATTCCAGGTCATCACCACTCGCTGCGTAAAACATTTTTTCCTCACATCTCCCCTATAACTCTTGCCCAAAACCTTAAATCTTTGTCCCCTGGTCCTTGTACCATCAACTGGTGGGGAACAGCCATTTCCCGTCTAGCCTATCCAAACCCGTCATAATCTTGTACACCTCTATCAAATCACCCCTCAACCTCTTTTGCTTTAATGAAAACAAATCCAGCTTCTCCAACCTGTCCTTGTAGCTAAGATCCCCCATCCCCAGAACCATTCTGGTAAATCTCCTCTGCACCCTCTCAAGGGCCTTCACATCCTTCCTAAAGTGTGGTGACCAGAACTGGACTCCAGTTGTGGCCTAACCAGCACTTTATAAAGGTTCAGCATAACTTCTCTACTTTTGTACTCAATACCTCTATTTATGAAGCCCAAGATCCCATATGCTTTGCTAACCACTCTCTCAATTTGTCCCGCCACCTTCAGGGACCTATGCACATTAACTCCCAGGTCCCTCTGTCCCTGCACACTCTTTAAAACTGTGCCATTAAGTGTATATTGCCTCTCCCTGTTCCTTCTGCCAAAATGCATCACCTCACACTTCTCTGTATTAAATTCCATCTGCCACTTGTCAGCCCATTCTGCTAGTCTTTCTATGTCCTATTGCAAGTCGATTGGTATCATCATCACTGTTTGCCAAACCCCCAAGTTTGGTGTCATTGGCAAATTTAGAAATTCTACTCTATATTCCAATATCCAGGTCATTTATATATATATATCAAAAAAGCAGTGGTCCCAGCACTGACCCTTGTGGAACACCACTGTCTACCATCCTCCAGTCTGAAAATCAGCCATTTACCACAACTCGCTGTTTTCTACCCTTAAGCCAATTCCTTATCCAAGCCACTGGCCCACCTATTCCATGAGCCTCAATTTTGTTAACTAGCCTTCTATGTGGTACTTTGTCAAATGCCTTCCTAAAATCCATGGAGACAACATCCATTGCATTCCCTTCATCAATCCTCTCTGTTACTTCATCAAAAGATTCAATTAGATTAGTCAAACACAATCTGCCTTTTACAAAAAGAAAATACTGCAGATGCTGGTAATCTGAAATAAAAACAGAAAATGCTGGAGAAACTCAGCAGGTCAGGCAGCATCTGTGAAGCGAGAAACAGAGTAAATGTTTCAGGTCGATGACCTTTCGTCAGAACAGGAAAAAAGCAGGAAATGGAACAGATTTTTAAGCAAGTGAAGAGGCTGGGAAAGGGGGGAGGGGATGAAAGAACAAAAGGGAAGGTCTGTGATAGGATGGAAGGCGGAAGAGATTAAGAGATATTCAAGGCAAAAGGAGATGGTAATGGAACAGGTTAAGAAACACTTGCTTAAAAATCTGTTCCATTTCCTGCTTTGTTCCAGTTCTGATGAAAGGTCATTGACCTAAAATGTTAACTCTGTTTCTCTCTTCACAGATGCTGCCTGACCTGCTGAGTTTCTCCAGCATTTTCTGTTTTTATTTCTGCCTTTTACAAATCCGTGTTGGCTCTCCTTAATTAGCTTAAACCTCTTCAAGTGCCCGTTAATTTTTTCCTTGATTATTGTTTCTAAAACTTTACCCAGCACTGATGTTAAACTGACCGGCCTGTAGTTACTAGGATTGGCCTTACACCCTTTCTTGAACAATGGTGTCACATTTGCCACTTTCCAATCCTCCGGCACCTCCCCCACATCTAGGGAAGATTGGAAAATTATGGCAAGCCCTTCTGCTATCTCCTCCCCCAATTCCCTTAGCATCCTGGGATGCAAGCCATCTGGACCAGGCAACTTGTCCACTCTAAGCATACCCAGCCTTTCTAGTACATCCTGTCTATCAATTTTCACCCCTTCCATTGCTTCTACCTTTTCCACTTCTACCGATATTTTGTCAGCATCCACCTCCTTAGTAAACACCGATACAAAGTACTCAGTGAGTATCCTAGCCTTGCCCTGCGCCTCTAAGCATATATCACCTTCATTGTCTCTGTTTACGTGCCAGTAGAAGATTTTGGGGTTCCCTTTTATGTTAACCACCATTCCACTCTCATATTCTCTCTTTGCCAATCTTATTTTTATCTTCACATCCCCTCTCAACTTATTGTATTTGGTCTGTTTCTCCCTTGAAGAATTTACCTGACATGCATCATACACCTTGTTTTGTTTCATCATCTTCTCTATCTCCCTCATCATCCAAGGAGCCCTTGTTTTGGTTCCCTTACCCATCCCTCTTGTTGGAATGTACCTAGCCTGTACTTGGAACATCTCCTCCTCAACGATCACCCATTGTTCCATTACAGTTTTTCCTGTCAGTCTTTGGTTCCATTTTACCCTGGCTAGATCCTTTTGCATCCCATTGAAGTTAGCCCTATTCCAGTTTAGCAGTTCCACTCTAGATTGTTCCTTGCTCCTCTCCATTGCTAATCTAAATCTTATGATACGATGATCACTCGTATCCAAGTGTTCTTCCACAGACACTTGGTCGACCTAGTTCACCTCATTCCCCAGCACCAGATCCAGCAATGCCTCCTTCCTAGTTGGGCCAAGAACATATTGGTCAAGGAAATTCTCCTGAACACATTTCACAAATTCCTCCCCCTCCTTTTCCTTTACCCTAGTATTATCCCAATCGATACTTGGGTAATTAAAGTCCCCCAATATCACCACTCTATAGCTCTTGCATATCTCTGCGATTTCCCTGCAGATTTGCTCCTCTACCTCCCTCTCACTATTTGGAGGCCTATAGAATACCCCCAATAGCGTGATCATACCCTTTTTGCTCCTCAACTCTAACCAAATGGATTCTCTCCTTGTCCCCTCAAGAAAATCCTCCCTTTCCAACACTACAATGACTTCCTTAATCAGCACTGCCACCCCACCTCCCTTTTTTCCTTCCCTATCTTTTCTGAACATGTTGAGAAGTTCAAGTTATCTAGCACAGATGAATGAATCAAGTCATCCTTGGGTAGCAATTCTTCATTGACACCCTTATCTGGGGTAACAATGTGGGTCTGGCTTTTTAGAAAGGGGCATGATCATTGATTCTTTGTAGTCCTTTTCATGGAAAATTCTGTGACCCAGACTTTCCAAGTGCAGTCTTATCTGGGGCTGCCCACTCCTAGCTCATCAGTAAATCTGTAGCCAGCTCAATGACTGCATTCAATAGATAAATCCATGATATTGTTTCACCACTTAAGAAGTGAAACCACTATTTTTAACAATAACAACTTATATAACACCTTTAACATAAGAAAACATCCCAAGACGCTTCACAGGGGTTTATTTATTTTTTAACTTGACACTGAGCCAGATGAGGAGATGTCAGGGCAGATGACCAAAAGCTTGGTCAAAGAGGTATGTTTTAAGGAGAGTCTTAAAGGAGGAAAGAGAAGTAGAGAGGCAGAGAGATTTAGGGAAGGAATTTCAGAGCTTAGGACCTAGGCAGCTGAAGGCACGGCCGCCAATGGTGGAGCATTGAGGAGCAATGTTATGTTGTCAGGAGACTTTTGACATTTTCAAGAGTCTAACAAAATTTGTAACCAACTATAAATATACTGCTTTTACTGATTACATTAACTATCCAACTGTCACCTGTTTGATGTTAAATAAACTGTCCGTTGATTTATAACCTGAGCTTCTGTGATGGAGTGTACACTCCTCTCTACCGAAGACACCATGAATCATGTGGCAGCCCACGTACATTCCAGTAAGCCAGAGGGCAGTGGCAAGTGGTTGTCTGTTCAATCCTTGGGTGTTGCTATTTTTTTACCTAGATATTAGACAGTAACGGCGCACTTCAGTTCATAAGGATGCAAGATCGACTTACAGGAGTGGTTGGAGACACTGAACCCAAAAAGAATATCTAACATAAACCCCAAAACCTAATAAGAGTGTTCTTCTTATTTGCTAAAGTATGTTTCCCATTCTTTTGAGAATGATTAAAATTCTGCAATGTGTATTGAAAGTACTTCATGGTCATGATCTGAAATGGGATGATCTAATTGGTGGATCATTACAGTACGAATCTTCAGCATCTGTATCATTTTTGTTTAGATTTCGAGTGAAGCAGCCTCCACCCAGCACTGGACTCAGAGTCTGTTTTAAACCAGGACCCGTAAGTAGTCACTCCATTTAAACAGAAATGTTTCAGTATTCATTGCTTAACATATTTTTAAAAAACATTTAATTAGGTCAAATAACTCTTCGTACTTTCATCTGGAGTTATTTAAATGAAGCTGGTTAGTTCACAAGATAATTGCAGATTAAGAAAGCCACCCAGAAACAATGTAAAGTTCTCTTTCGCCCTCCGCCCATTGCAGCATCCAATTTCTTAATTGATTCCAGGGTGTTCGCCTCTACGACTCCATTTGCAAGCCCATTCCATGTATTAATCACTTGTGTGAAGAAGAACTTGCTGATATCAGTCTTTAATTTGTCATTTACTAGTTTGAATCTGTTCTACTCTTGCAATTTACTTAAAATAATTTTCCAGATTTACCTGTTTCATACAATTGATTAAATTATATATCTCTATAATATCACCTCTCCGACATTTTTTAAGGCTGATAAGTACAGGTTTCTGCAGACTTTCCTCACACCTCTGACACTAGTAATCAGCCTTTTGGCTCTTCTCTCCACTGCCTCCAATTTTTGAATGTCTCCTTTGTGTCTGTGATCAGAAGTGGACACAGCACTTGAGGTGAGATTTGACCATTGCACAATACAATTTGACTTGTATTATACTTTTTTTTAATATTTATTCTCCGGATATGGGCGTCATTGGCAAGGATAGCATTTATTGCCCATCTCTAGTTGCCCCTGAGAAGGTGGTGGTGAGCTTTCCCCTTGAAATGCTGCAATCTGGATGGTGAAGGTGCTTCTACAATGCTGTTAGGTAGAGAGACTCTAGTATTTTGACCCAGAAACAATAAAGGAATGGTGATATATGTCCAAGTCAAAATGGTGTGTGACTTGGAGGGAAACTTGGAGGTGATGGTAGACCCATGCATCTGCTGTCCTTGTCTTTCTATATGGTGGCGGTCACGGGTTTGGGAAGTGTTGCTAAAGAAGCCTTCGCAGGTTGCTGCAGTGCATCCTGTAGCCACGGTATGCCTATGATGGAGTGGGTGGAAGTTTAGGCTTCAACTGTTTTGGTTATATATGCCAGAAATTTCCTCCGGGGTTTGCCCAATCGGCCACTGTAATTTTGGCAGAAACCCTGGATAGACGCTTAAAATGGGGTTTCTGACCAGGCCAAATGAGAGAACCTCCCGAGGAAATTCCCAGTGATAGCTCTTTTAGCTCTGTGGCTTGCTAGTTGAATATTGTGTCTTCTAAGATTCTTAGGACTCTTTCAACATCATCCTGAGGTACTTCAACACCATTCAAGGAGTAGGTGAATCATCCATTTTTCCTTTCTCCCTGCAGTACTTCACAATTGTCCACATTCGGGCTGAATTTTGATTCAGGCAGTTTCACGGCCAGAGCTAGGTAGGGGTAGGACTTCCATCTGTTGCCATAACCTCCCTGTGACCTCGACCCATTTTTCTGGGTCAGGGTCAATTAAAAATGCAGATCGAGCCCCCAGCAGTAGCTCCACTCTACAGAGGAAGCCCACCATTGCACGGCCAGAAAGTTCTGCATTCGCTGCAGCACCCGACAGGGGAGAAGCTACTGTTAATGCGGTAACAAACCTCTCTACAGATCAAAAAACAATTTTGCACAAACAGCCAATAACGCAGCTACAAGCAGAAGAGAGGAAGAAATAGACAAAACTAGGACTTCTCCCTCCATCAGCCTGTCCTGGTCTTACAGTGGGTCAGCAGTACTGCAGCAGGAAGGCAGGGAAATCGATGTGTTCCCTTAGCTCCACCCCCTTGCCTTCATTTTAAAAGCGGTTGTGTGGTCAAGGGGCGAGCAGCTGAAATCCCTGTTGGGGGAACATCTATTGCCAGAGTTAGGGGCAGGAATTTGAAATCAGGTGGTATAGTGCAGTGTTGTCCAATAGAAATTGTTGACTAGCCACAGGTGATGCTGCGGTGACACCATTTAAGTCACATGCATAATTTTAGTAGAAAATGCCTTGCATACACACACAACACAGATAAATGTACGTCATGTGTGTATTTACTTAGCAAATAACATTCATTAACCAAGGAACCAACAAATGGCCCCCTTCTGTGCCGTAAATTTCTATGATTCTACGATATGAAGCACTACGATCAAAAAACACTCGCAAACTTACCCTTTTACCAGCAAATGCACAAAAATGGTTAATTTACACATGCAAACGCCATGCAAATGTGAGTACTGAGATCATATGCCCAATGATGATGTCAATTATTCATTTTTTATTTACTAATTACAAATGCATTCAGTCACATCTGGATTCCCAATTAGCCACATGTAGCTAGTATATTGGACAATGCTGGTATAGTGGAGGAAAATCCAGCCCTAAATTTCATCTGTCATTGTTTTGTCTATTTGCATATTTTTTCCAACTCATTTAGTAATTTATAATCTGTCTGCTCTGAATCCAGTGCCCCTTCTAATTTGGTATCACATACACATTTTGAAGTCTGGGTACATCCCATCATAGGGCTTTCTGAAGTCCTCTTGGGTTGTCACTTCCTTAAAGAAGTCAATTAAGTTGGCCAGGCAGGATCTTCCCCATCTGAACTCATGTTGACTGCTATTTTACTAAGTTATCATTGTACTGATAATCCTCAAATTTATCCCTGATAATTGATTCAATTATTTTAAAGGAATTGAAGTAAGCTTAACAAATTTGTAGTTGCCTGTGTTTGTTTTTGTTTTATCGCCCTTTTTGAATATGAATATTCCATTAGCCGAATATTCCCCAGTATCCAGTAACTCCCTCATAATTATCCATACCTTACAAATCTTTACCCTAGTCTTGCTCACCACTCTTGAGGTAAATAATCTATTCCTGGGAATTTGTATTGAAACATTTTAGCCTGTCTAGCACTTCCATCTCAGTTATATTCAAATGATTAATATTGCCTAGGTTATCTCGTTTTGGAGAGGGCATGTTGCTTATGTCTTCCCTTGTAAATACTGGGAAGAAGTCGTCACTCAGAGTATGTACTATCTTCTGCTTATCGTCTGTTTAAAGCCCTCTGTATCTTTTCAAGGGAGTACAGAATCTAGTACCACCCACTCGCCCTCAATAATTCCGACACTTTCATTTGCCCTTGTAAATTCTTGTAGCTTCCTCTCTCAAGTCATAACCCTTACGTTAAGCTTCTTGATCAACAAAGTTTTATTCTCTGGAGTTGCACAACAATTTATTCCAGTCTTGTTAGCTTCACTGTTTTCTGTGTTAGTTAAAACTTCAATAATCATTATAAAAAATAATTCATTGCTACATGATGATAGCAATGAATTATGTCACTGAACGTTGATTTCATCACGTATTTTGTTACATACATCCATTGCCGTGTAGCACAGCAGATGCCATCAAAAATATATTGGCCCAGAAATTGCCCTTTGAAACTGACCATAACTGCAGGTTTTAGCACATGCGTACCTAAACACAGAAATCCTGAAGTCATTCATTCAGTCATTCCCCGCTCCGCCACAGGCTGCGCTGTGGAACTCCTCATAGCCAGCAATCAGTGAAATCAGTTGAACTGATGAAAACTTAAGCTTTTCTTCTTTTTTATCACTGTTAAACGCCCATAAAAAGTTAAGCCTTGTTGGAATAGGTGTAACTGGGGTTTTAACAGCGTATTAACTGCTGAACAACTGTTCTGGCCCTGAAAAACAAATTTTATATTTGTGGAATGTCAGATTTCTCCATTATGATAGAAATTTACTAGATTTTTAAAATACTAAGGGGGAAAAATTTGGTTGCTTTGCGCCTCCTGTTAGCGCCTAAGAGGGCGCTAACGAGACGCAAAGCAACTAGCGCCCGGGCGTGGCACCACCAACACCTCCTGCGAAATTAAGCGGGAGTTTAGCAGCGGCGGTAAACGTTAGCACCCCAAGCGCTGCACCGCCAGCGATGACATCATCGCTGTGCGCAGCGCCCCGGCCGCAATCTTCGGTAGCGCCCCCTCACTTCCCGCCGGACGCTATGTCCAACGGGGTCAGGGGGGCCTACCTGCAGCTGGGGCAGCGCTAATTAAAGGCGAGGTGCCGGGCGCCCATTTTTGTTGCTGGCCGCCTGCCAGCACCTGCCCCCTCTGCCGTCCCCAGCCTCCTCTGATGCCCCCCCGTGGTGTGCCGGCTGCGCTCCGTGAGCCCGGGACTTCTCTTGAGTGCCGGACTCTTTTGCCGGCACTCCGTTCCCTGGTGGCCCGGCTGGGCCCCGGGTCACGCTGCGCAAGGCCCCTCCCCTTTAAGAAGAGGAGTAAGGCCTGCAGTACCGCGGTGCGACATGCCATAGTGCGTGGTGCTGCGGCACATAGCGCCGCGATATCCCCTCGCAGTGCCCCAAGAGGGAGGTGGGGCGCTTCTAGTAGCACCCCGCTTCCGTCTTGGGGTGCTACCAATGAATTTCGGCCGCGGGGGTGCTAATTTTTTCTGGGCGCTAAAAGTAGCTTGATGACATCACTGCTGCTCTACACTGGGGATCCCCTTTTGACAGCACTACAATCAATTCAACATCGAGAAAGCTCAAGTTTTCGAACTAGAGATCGAGAGATCTTTTTGAGCAGCATTCTTCGAGGTTTGCGGCGATCACCATCGCTTCGCTGCTAACCGCAAATTCCAGACCAATGAGTATAAATTGCTGTTAGTGATATTATTGTGCAAATACTTAACACACTTATACGAAATTCCTCTCCCCATTATTCTGACCAAGGCATTAACTTTTAAAATAACAGTAATTTCTACCCTGCTATCAGGATTGAGTTGCATACATGAGAATGCACAAAGCATTCAAAACAAAATTGAAGAGTTAGATGCGTTAACAGCTATGGA
The DNA here is from genome assembly GCF_052327205.1 of Somniosus microcephalus. NCBI lineage: Eukaryota > Metazoa > Chordata > Chondrichthyes > Squaliformes > Somniosidae > Somniosus > Somniosus microcephalus. The sequence continues at coordinate 83,317,340 of NC_141000.1, forward strand.
AGGATATGATATAGTAGCTATAACGGGGATATGGCTTAAGTCTGGACAAGACTGGGACCATAATATTCCTGGGTATAACATTTTCAGAAGAGATAGGAAGGAGAAAAAAAGGGGAAGGCCACAACGTTAGTGAATGATTCTACAACAGCATTAGAATATAAGGGTGCCCTAGAAGGTTGCATTAAGGCAGCATTCATATTGATAGAGTTAAGAAATAGGAAGAGGTGTGCATTACAGGCCCCCAAACAGTGAAGATGCGATAGAGGTGGAGAGCTGCATACAATTCAAAAAAATATACAAAAACAAAAAGGAAATAATATTGGGTGATTTTAACCGTCCCAAGATAGTCTGCAATAAAGGTAATCCATGCAGACAAAGTGGGAGCACCTTGTAGAATACATGCTGGACTGCTTCCCAGATCAGTATGTTTCTAGTCCAACAAGGAAAGATGCATCACTTGATTTCATTCCAGGAAATGAAGCGGGCAAATAACTGTTTAAAGTAGGAGAACAACTGGGAAATAATGGCTACAACATCGTTAGGTTCAATGTAAAAATAGAAAAGATTAATGAGAGTCAAAGGTAAGAGTACTAGACTGGAAAAGGCAAAGTTCAGAGCGATTCAAAGATGATCTGGTCCAAATTAACTGGACAGAAAAGGTAGTGAACAAGTTGACAGATCAGCAGTGGGAACTCTTCAAATATGAAAGAAGGAAAGAACTGGCATTTATACAGAGCTTTTCACATCCATGGAATATCTCCAAGTCCTTCACAGCCAATGACGTGCTTTTGAAGTGTTGTTACTGTTGTCACAGTTGTTTTGTAGACAAACGATGCAGCAAATTTGCACACAATAGGATCCCACAAACAACAGATAAATGACATAATCTGTTTTAGTGGTCTTGGTTGCAGGATAAATGTTGGCCAGGACAACAAGAGAACTCTGCTGCTTTTCTGCAAATGTGAGGTGCATAGAGTACAAAATAAAAAAATCCTATAAGTAGGGTGCATCAAAGTAAAATGTTCAGTGGATAAATAGAGAGAATAAGCTGATGCTTAACTGGGAGGCATATGATAACAAATAAGACCAACAATAAAGAAGATAATTATGAGGAATATAGAGGAGATTAGAAGGGCTGAAAAGAAATATGAAAAAGACTAGTAGATAATGTGAAAGAAAATTGTAAGGACATTTATATGCATATAAAGAGTAAAAAAATAGTTAAGGGGAGGGTACAACCACTTCAGGGATGAAAAAGGGAGCCTAATTATGGAGGATAAAAGTATGGTAGAAATATTAAACAAATATTTTACTTCGGTTTTAACAAATGACGATGAAAGTGAGAACGTAGATGTACTTGAGAGGACATTATAGAATTAACTTGATAAAACTAACTGTAGAAAAGGAATTGGTTGTTAAACAAAAACAGAATTCAAGATGGATAAGTCACCAGTCCTTGACGGCATGCATTCTAGGCTGTTAAAAGAAGTGAGAGAGAAGATAACAGAGGCTCTGGCTACAATTTTTCAATTCTCCTTATATATTCAAACTTTCCATGGGACTGGAGAATACCCGATGTTCAGTAAGGGAAAGAAAGGTAATCCGGGTAACTGTAGACCAGTTAATCTTAATGTCAGTTAATGGTAAATGCTTAGGTCCTGAAAATCCTGGAAGTTCATCTACCAACGCAACATCAATGGCCCAAGTCAAGCCCAATCCACCCTTTTTAAGGTGGAGCAGTGCCACGCTGCTGCTCCTGAGGTCCCCACAAGGCACAACTGGGTCGAAGAAAATGTTCTTCTTTTGATTCTTCAGAAGTCATAGTTAAGATAATTGAACCCTCCAGGTTTGATTACTTTAATCTACTAAAGGTCTGGGGCCATTTTGCAGGTCTCAAAGGGCACATTCCACTGAGGTCTTTCATAAGAACATAAGAAATAAGAGCAGGAGAAGGCCATACGGCCCCTCGAGCCTGCTCCGCCATTCAATAAGATCATGGCTGATCAGCGACCTCAACTCCACTTTCCTGCCCTATCTCCATATCCCTTGATTCCCCTAGAGTCCAAAAATCTATCTATCTCAGCCTTGAATATACTCAAAGACTCAGCATTCACAGCCCTCTGGGGCAGAGAATTCCTAAGATTCACAACCCCCTGAGTGAAGAAATTCCTCCTCATCTCAGTCTTAAATGGCATACCCCTTATCCTGAAACTATGCCCCCTAGTTCTAGACACTCCAGCCAGGGGAAACAACCTCTCAGCATCTACCCTGTCAATCCCCTTCAGAATCTTGTATGTTTCAATGAGATCACCTCTCATTCTCCTGAACTCCAGGGAGTATAGGCCCATTCTACACAATCTCTCATCATAGGACAACCCTCTCATCCCAGGAATCAATCTAGTGAACCTTCGTTGCACGGCCTCTAAGGCAAGTATATCCTTCCTTAGATTAGATAAGGAGACCAAAACTGTGCACAGTACTCCAGGTGTGGTCTCACCAAGGCCCTGTACAATTGTAGCAAGACTTCCTTACTCTTATACTCCAACCCCTTTGCAATAAAGGCCAACATGCCATTTGCCTTCCTTATTGCTTGCTGTACCTGCATGCTAACTTTCTGTGTTTCTTGCACAAGGACACCCAAATCTCTCTGAACACCAACATTTGGAAGTTTGGCCTAAAAATTCGGTTGCTTTGCGCCTCCCGTTAGCGCCCAAGCAACTAGCGCCTGGGCACGACACCGCCAACGCCTCCCGCGAAATTCAGCGGGAGTTTAGCGGCGACGGTAACCATTAGCACCCCACAGCCTTGCGCCACCAGCGATGACGTCATCTTCGGTAGCACCCCCTGATTTACCGCCGGACGCTATGTCCGACGGGGTTAGGGGGGCCTACCTGCGGACGGGGCAGCGCTAATTAAAGGGAAGGTGCCAGGTGGCCATTTTTGTTGCTGGCTGCCTGCCAGCACCTGCCCCCATTGCCATCCCCAGCCTCCTGAGCAGCCCCCTCCCCCTCCCCCTCCCCCGCGGAGAGCTGGCTGTGCTCCGTGAGCCCGGCTCTTCTCCTGAGTGCCAGGCTCTTTTGCCGACACTCTGATTCCTGCTGGCCCAGTTGGGCCCTGGGTCGCGCTGCGCTAGGCCCCTCCTCTTTAATAAGGGGAGGAAGGCCTGCAGTACCGTGGCACGTAGCACCGTGATATTCACTCGCAGCGCCCCAAGAGGGAGGCGGGGCACTCCCAGTAGCACCCCGCTTCCCTCTTGGGGCACTACCGGTGAATTTTGGCCGCGGGGGTGCTAATTTTTTGGGGGCGCTAAAAGTAGCGCCCATGTCAATTTTTCCCCCTTTGTGTTTCAATGATGTAAAGGGTGGAACTTCCCAGGAAAACTTGGGAAAGCCCCCAACATGGCCACTTGATGTGGGAGGAGGTGGGCAGAAGAATCCCCAAGACAGTAAGAGGATTCTGCTGCTTCTCTGCAAATATGAGGTACATAGAGTACCAAATAAATAAGTTCCTATAAGATGAAAAGGGGTGCACATCCCCCCCACCCCTGCACTGGATTTTAAAAGGCCATGGCAAATGAGGCGGAATTTGGCGGAACCAATTTCCACTGGTTATTCCATATCCCCCAGCCAGAAATCAACCATCCTCTCCAGCCTCCAGGAATTTGGCGCCTTCAAGATAAAATTAGTGAGCATTTAGAAATGCATGGGTTAATGAAGGACTACCAGTACAGATTTGTCAAAACAATTTTTTTTTAAATTTGTTTGGGATGTGGGCATCGCTGGCAAGGCCAGCATTTATTGCCCATCCCTAATTGCCCTTGAGAAGGTGGTGGTGAGCCGCCTTCTTGAACCGTTGCAGTCATGTGGTGAAGGTACTCCCACAGTGATCAATTTAATAAAGTTTTTTGAAGTGACAGATTGATTAGAAGGCACTTGATAAGGTGACTATTATCTGAATGGCAATAGATTGGGAGAAGGGGAAGTGCAACGAGACCTGGGTGTCCTTGTGCACCAGTCGCTGAAGGTAAGCATGCAGGTGCAGCAGGCGGTTAAGAAGGCAAATGGTATGTTGGCCTTCGTAGCGAGAGGGTTTCAGTACAGGAACAAGGATGTCTTGCTGCAGTTGTACAGGGCCTTGGTGAGACCACATCTTGAGTATTGTGTGCAGTTTTGGTCGCCTTATCTGAGGAAGGATGTTCTTGCCATGGAAGGAGTTCAGCGAAGATTCACCAGGCTGATACCTGGGATGGCAGGAATGACGTATGAGGAGAGATTGGATCGATTGGGCTTGTACTCGCTGGAGTTTAGAAGAATGAGAGGGGATCTCATCGAAACTTATAAAATTCTAACAGGACTAGACAGACTAGATGCTGGAAGGATGTTCCCGATGGTCGGGGAGTCCAGAACCAGGGGTCACAGTCTAAGGATAAGGGGTAGGCCATTTAGGACAGAAATTAGGAGGAATTTCTTCACCCAGAGAGTGGTGAACCTGTGTAATTCTCTACCACAGAAGGTAGTAGAGGCCAATTCATTAAATATATTCAAGAAGGAGTTGGATATATTTCTCAAGGCTAAAGGGATCAAAGGGTATGGGGAGAAAGCAGGGACCGGGTACTGAATTTGGATGATGAACCATGATCGCATTGAATGGCGGAGCAGGCTTGAGGGGCCGAATGGCCTACTCCTGCTCCTATCTTCTATGTGCCTCACAAGAGACCTGGTAGAAAAATTCAGGCATATGGTATAAGAGGAAATGCAGTAGCATGGATAGAAAGTCAGTTGACTAACAGGAACAAAGAATTAGGGTATACTGGTGTTTTTCAGAGTGGAGAATGGTTGGAAAGTGTATACCCTAGGGGTCCACATTTGTTCTCGGTATATATTGATGATTCAGACTGAGTAATAGGGAACACATTCTTGAAATTTGTTAGCAACACAGAAGTAGGTTATTTGACAAATAGTGAAGGGGACTGTTATAGACTTTGGAAAGACACAGAGGTTAGCCAAACAGGTGGCAGATATAATTTAATGTAGAGAAGTGTGAGGTAATAAATACACTTTAGGAGGGAAAGCTCTGAAGGTTGTTGATGAACAGAAAGACCTGGAGGTTCAAATATATAAATCCCTGAAAGTGCAAATGCAGGTAGATAAAAACATAAAGGTCCATAGAATTTGGGGTTTCATAAATAGGGCATACAGTATGAGATTAAAGAAGTAATGATACATTTATATAAAACATTGGTTCTGCCACAATTAGAATACTGTGTACAGTTTTTGATGTCCCATTATAGAAAGGACATTAAAACCAGAGCGTACAGCGTATATTCACCAGGCTGATGCCAGATATGGGAGGCTATAATTATGAGGAGAGACTTCCACAGGAGCAGAGAAGGCAAAGGTTTTTAAAATTATGAAGTGTTTTGATAGTGAATAGGGTAAGACCTATTAGAAGTCAATTACAAATAATTACTGAGTAAGGAGCGATGTTCGGAGAAATTTCTTTACACAGGTTTGTTGGATAATGGAATGTTTGCCGAGTCTTACTCATTTTGGTTCCCAAATATGAAAATGTGATTTATTTTTATCTGAAAGAAGAAACATTGCTTCATATGTTTAAACAGATTTACAATCTGTCTCACTCTGTAATTATAAATTTCACTCTTAACAAAACAGGCCTGCTGTTGCATTAGTGAAAGAAATGGTCTATAGAGCTAATGAACCATCTGATTCCTGCCAACTAAACCCTTTCTTTCCTGCAGGTGGCAGCAGGGTTGAAGACGGAGTTGGAAATTGAACTTTATGCCATGGCAATTGGTTTGGAATGTACTGAAGGAGCAGGGTACCTTTGTCATCACCTAGAGATCCAGACTGAAGCAGAAGAATTGTTCCTCCCCATTATTGCAAATATCTTTTCAAATTTCACTGTCTTCATGGACAACTCACGTTGTTATAAGGCCTTAATTCTGAAGACAGAGAAGAGAGGTAGGGTAAGAACTGTCTTGATGCATCTTTCAGCACTACAAGCATATGCCATCCATTGGCTAAGTAGAGAGCATCTTTGGCAAAGAAGCATTTTATCTGCCAGCTATGTATAAAAATGCCAGCCTGTATAAAAATCAAATTTCAAAAAACGTAAAACAATTTATTTTATAGGGCAGGACACACAAATTTTGGCTTAGTTTCAAGAAGAGTAGGTGCTTTTGCTGAAAGTTATATCCACTTCTTTATGCAATCTTGGTGAACTGGTGCCAAGAGTGGCTAGCTGCTAGTACAAAGCCAGTCAAAAATCCACCATGTTGACTGACCACAATTTTCCAGGTTGAGTTCACTTGAATAATTAGCATGAGATCCTTAGAGTACCTTTGGCCTTGTGCCAGGAGCTAGCCAAATGGGGAACGTGGAAAATTTGGCTTAAGTGTAAAGGTAAGTAGCCTCGTAAGAGGGGAAATATTGTTTCAGCTTTTATAAAGCATCAAAGTGGATCTGAATTGTTTTTCAGGCTTTCTTCAGGCTGTGGAGGGAGAAGGGTTAACAAGTATGGATAACAATGAAGTGAAAGGAAGCCTGTAGGCACGTGACAAAATAGTGCAACAGCCAACTACCTTAGCCAATAGCCTCTTGTCAGGTCTAGAATTGTCAGATACATGATGCCCCTGAGCTTCTCAAGGATTTTCCTTCGTGCAAGGCATAAGCTAGACATCAGCTTTTGTCAGGTCATTTAATTCCCTATAATCTATACAGAATCACATAGTATTGTCCTTCTAGGGCCCAGGACCAGCACCACCACGAGCTCTAGGACAACCATATTACATCCAGATCCAACATCCTGTGCATTTATCTGCCTATGTGTTCCCATGCACTTTGTGTTGCAGGGTATGCTTGTTGGAATACTCGATTTGAGGTACCTGTGTTTACCTGGTGACAAACTGGTTTGCATAGCCTGGCTTGCCTGAGAACAATGATTGAAATCATAGCAACATTTTGCTAGCTTTCTGTTTGTGTGGGAGATAACTGAGCTGAGAGTAATTTGCCCACCAAGGACCATGCCTTACTCTCGGATAAGAAGTCAATAATCTCACTTTCCTCACCCTCCTCTAGGGTGATCATGATACATAGGGCCAGTGAGGCAAGGCTTTACCATATTCATGTGGTATACCTGGTGCTTATGTGATGGATTGGGCATCTTGACTACATATCTACTATTTGTATCATTATACCATACGAACATACGAAAATGACTGGCAGGAAAAGACCAGCTGTTCCATCAAGCCTCCCCCACCATCACAATGCCTGGAGCATCATGACGAGACACCGCCTACACCCTCACCCACCGCCCTCTTCCACAGCCTGTAATCTCCTGAGATTGGCAAAAACCCAGGGCCTATAAGGTAAAACAAATCTGGAAAATTCTTCTCCGACCCCCTCAGCCGATCAAAACCAGTCTAGGAGATCACATTGACCTTGCGTATGTTCATTGTTAATCCACTTATCTTTCAATCTCTGTCCCAGCCAAGAATCGGCCCAGCTCTCTCTTGAAATTGTGCAGAGAGTCAGCACTCAACGCACAAGTCGACAACGCATTACAGAGGCTCACTACTGTCTGGGGAAAAGAAGAGCTGCCCAACATCTAGCCTATTCCCACTCTTGTGTACTTTAAATGTATGTCCCCTGGTCCTCCCCAATCTGTGAAACTGAAATAATCTATCAATAGTCACTCAATCAAGCCCTTTCATTACTTTATATACCGCTCTCAGGTCGCATCAAGTCTATGCTGCTCTAAAGTAAATAAACCCAGCTCTATAAACCTATCTGAGTAGGTTTGTTATGGGGGTTTTTAAGCTAGGAATCATTCTTGTAGCTCTCCTTTCAACCTTTTCCAAGGCCACTATATCACCCAACATGTGAGGTGACCAACACTAGGCCTAGATGCGGTCTAACCAAGGACCTGTATAATGACAGAATGGTGTTTTTCTTATTTATTCATTCGAGTGATGTGGGCGTCACTGGCAAGGCCAGCATTTATTGCCCATTCCTAATTGCCCTTGAGAAGGTGGTTGTGAGCCACCTTCTTGAACCGCTGCAGTCCTTGTAGTGAAGGTACTCCCAGAGTGTTGTTGGGTAGGGAGTCCCAGGATTTTGACCTAGAGACAATGGAGGATCGGCGATATATTTCTAAGTTAGGATGGTGTGTGATTTGGAGGGGAACTTGGAGGTGGTGGTGTTCCCAAGCGCCTGCTGTCCTTGTCTTTCTGGGTGGTAGAGGTCGCGGGTTTGGGAGGTGCTATCGAAGAAGCCTTGGCGAATTGCTGCAGTGCATCTTGTAGATGATGCATACTGCAGCCACATTACGCCGGTGGTGGAGGGAGTGAATGTTTAAGGTGGTGGATGGGGTGCCAATGAAGCGGGCTGCTTTGTCCTGGATGGTGTCAAATTTCTTGAGTGTTATTGGAGCTGCACTCACCCAGGCAAGCGGAGAGTATTCCATCACACTCCTGATTTGTGCCTTGTAGATGGTGGAAAGACTTTGGGGAGTCAGGTGAGGCATTTGCCATCAAATACCCAGCCTTTGAACTGCTCTTGTAGCCACAGTATTTATGTGGCTAGTCCAGTTAAGTTTCTGGTCAATGGTGACCCCCAGAATGTTAATGATGGGGGATTCAATGATGGTAATGCCATTGAATGTCAAGGGAGGTGATTAGACATTCTCTTGTTGGAGGTGCTCATTGTCTGGCACTTGTGTGGCACGAATGTTACTTGCCACTTATCAACCCAATCCTGAATGTTGTTCGGGTCTTGCTGCATGCGGGCACGGACTGCTTCATTATCTGAGGAGTTGCAAATGGAACTGAACACCATGCAATCACGAGCAAACATCCCCACTTCTGACCTTATGATGGAAGGAAGGTCACTGAAGCAGCTAAAGTGGTTGGGCCTCGGGCACTGCCCTGAGGAACTCCTGCAGCGATTGCCTGAGGCTGAGATAATTGGCCTCCAACAACCACAACCATCTTCCTTTGTGCTAGGTATGACTCCAGCAAGTGGGAAGTTTTCCCCCTGATTCCCAATTACTTTAATTTTACTAGGGCTCCTTGATGCAACACTTGGTCAAATGCTACTTTGATGTCAAGGGCAGTCACTCTCACCTCACCTGGAATTCAGCTCTTTTGTCCATGTTTAGACCAAGGGGGAGAAATTCGGTATCGCCCCATTTGGGGCGCAATTATCGGCCGGGCGCAAAGTTTAGCGCCTGGCACTAATTGACGCCTCCGACTGCAAACTTGGCTTCTATCACCCCTGGAGGTGATTGGAGCGCTAAATCAGGCGCTACACACCTCTCTTAAAGCGCTAACGCCGAGGAGCGAGGCGCTATGTCAGAGCGCTGGCGAATCTCATGTGATGTCTGATGCGCCTCAATGACTTCAGGACTCGAAGTTAGCAGAATAAAACAAGGCTTTTATTAGCAAAGAAACGATGCCGGTGTCTGCACCTAGCTTCACCTAGCGTGCTGCTGTTCTACTGCAAGACAAGCCTGGACTTGTCTTAAGTAGGGCCAGGTATGGGTGGAGCCGACACACAAAGGGGGTGGTGCCCTATACACAATACAAGGTACAAACACCGGAGCAGGCAATACAATATATACAGTTAACTACAGAGTCTGATGAATGGCATATTTCATCACAATGTCAGTCAGCAATGGAACACAGACACACTGGCACCATCTTGAAGGGGAGGGTTGATTTTGCTCTCCATCCACACCCTGCTCATTGTGGCCTTGAATCTCGGCCTGGAGAGACCTGTACATCAAATCTGCTGGAAAGAACAATGGAGAGGCCCAGGGAAAGAGATCAGAGTGCAGCCCCCATAGTCCCTTCTAAATCGATGCAAGGAAGGTCAAATCAAAATGAACCTGCAAAGTGCTGCTAAGCACCCAAAACTCCTTCACACAGCGTTGAATCTCTCCAGAAGTCTCTCTCTCTCTCAGAATGAGTGGTGCAAAAATGTCAACGACAAAAAAAGGCAGGAAGCGGTCGCCTTTAAATAGCGCTCCCCCAGTCCCTTCCCGACTGCAAATCGTTCCCCTCAACCTGTCATTGCTAGCGGCAGGCGGAAAGGCAGGGGATGCCACTCAATATCCGGTCCGGGGCATTGAACGCTCGACTGACGTCACGATATGCGGGTGTATGAGATCGTGGCAGTAGTGTTTAGCGTCGCCGCAAAATGTCTGGTCAATTTCGCGAGTGGCGTAAACATCGCCGTGCCCGGGCGCTAGTTGCTTTGCGCCCCATTAGCGCACTCTTAGGGCGCTAACGGGAGGCGCAAAGCAACCGAATTTTCCCCCCAAGGCTGTAATGAGGTCTGGAGCCGAGTGGTCCTGGCAGAACACAAACTGAGCATCGGTGAGCAGGTTATTGGTAAGTGCCACTTGATAGCACTGTCGACAACACCTTCCATCACTTTGCTGATGTTTGAAAGTAGACGGTAATTGGGCGGTAATTGGCCGGATTGGATTTGTACTACTTTTTGTGGTCAGGATATCCCTGGGCAATTTTCTACTTTGTCGGGTAGATGCCAGTGTTATAGCTGTACTGGAACAGCTTGGCTAGAGGCGCGGCTAGTTCTGGAGCACAAGTCTTCAGCATGACAGCCGGGATGTTGTCGGGGCCCATAGCCTTTGCTCTATCCAGCGCATCAGCCATTACTTGATATCACGTGGAGTAAATTGAATTGGCTGAAGGCTGGTTTCTGTGGTGGTGGGGACTTTAGGAGGAGGCCGAGATGGATCATCCACTCAGCACTTCTGGCTGAAGATGGTTGCAAATGCCTTGTCTTTTGTACTCACAGTAATGCCAACTCTCAAGTTTTAATCGCGAGACATACGACTCCTGTGTCCATGGGAAGGTGTTACTTATTTATTTCCCAAAACTTACCTTCGGTTGGCAGCTGCAGGGACTGCATTGCGTAGTGGTTGTGTTGGGCACCAGGTGAAGGGTGGTGATAACGGGTAGGATTTTTAAAACGTGTTTTGTAAAGCATTTTCAGATGCAGTAATACAGTTTTTGTAAAGAGCTGTGACCTGTTAGAGATTAAATAAAGCCAATAATGAGGTTTATAAACCAAAAAATTGCAACTCATGATTTCTTACCAAATCTCATGATTTTTAAGAATTTGTCTCATGATTTATGAGATGGTGGGATTGGCATTACTGCACTCATCTGCTAGGCTCCACCATCATTGAGGATGGGATGTTCATAGAGCCTCCTCTTCCCGCTAGTTGTTTAATTGTCCACCGCCATTCACAATTAGATGTGGCAGGACTGCAGAGCTTTGATCTGATCCGTTGGTTGTAGGATCGCTTAGCTCTGTCTATAGCATGCTGCTTCCGCTGTTTAGCATGCATGTAATCCTGCATTGTAGCTTCACCAGGTTGGCACCTCATTTTTAGGTACACCTGGTACTTCTCCTGGCGTGCTCGTCTACACTCCTCATTGATCCAAGGTTGGTCCCCTAGCTTGATGGTAATGGTAGAGTGAAGAATATACTGGGCCATGAGGTTACAGATTGTGGTGGGATACAATTCTGCTGCTACTGATGGCCTGCAGCACCTTGTGGATGCCGAGTTTTGAGCTGCTAGATCTGTTCTGAATCAATCCCATTTAGTATGTGATAGTGCCACACAACACGATGGAGGGTGTCCTCAGTGTAAAGACGGGACTTCGTCTCCTCAAGGACTGTGCGGCGGTCACTCCTACCAATGCTGTCATGGACAGATACATCTGCGACAGGTAGATTGGTGAGGACGAGGCCAAGTAGGTTTTTCCCTCATTTTGGTTCTCTCACCACCTGCTGCAGGTCCAGTCTGGCAGCTATGTCCTTCAGGACTCAGCCAGCTCAGTCAGTATTGGTGCTACCGAGCCACTCTTGGTGATGGACATTGAAGTCCCCCAGCCAGAGTGCATTCTGTGCCCTTGATACCCTCAGTGCTTCTTCCAAGTGGTGTTCAACATGAAGGAATACTGATTCATCAGCTGAGGGAGGGCGGTAGGTGGTAATCAGCAGGAGGTTTCCTTGCCCATGTTTGACCATGGGGTCTGGAGTCAATGTTAAGGACTCCCATGGCCACTCCTTCCTGACTGTATACCACTGTGCCGCCACCCCTGGTGGGCCTGTCCTGCCGGTGGGACAGGACATACCCAGGGATGGTGATAGAAGAGTCTGGGACGTTGGCTGAACGATATGATTCAGTGAGTATGACTATGTCAGGCTGTTGCTTGACTAGTCTGTGGGACAGCTCTCCCAATTTTGGCACAAGTCCCCAGAGATTAGTGAGGGGGACTTTGCAGGATCAACTGGGCTGGGTGTGCCTTTGTCGTGTCTGAATCCGGTGTCTAGGTCGATGCTGGATGGTTCTCCTTTGACTTGTACTGAATGGTTCTATTAATACAACCCACTACTCGGTTTGCTTTGACTATGAATTCTCTGCATTGGTCGTGAACTTTGAGTGATCTATGCACAATAATACCTATCTCCTTTTCTCTCTCACCTTCTCTCAGTATTGTTCTCTGTAAGTGATAAGTGTATTCTGAGTTGGTCAACCTGCATGCATCATACTGCATTTATTTAAGTTAAATGCCATTTACTATTGTTTGGCCCATTCACCTATTGCATCTAAAACATTTTGCAGAAGATTGTACTCCTCTACAGTCTTAACACGTGCATAAATTTTAGTATCATTTGCAAACTTGCTGACCATATCCCGAACACCACTATCCAGGTCATTAATAAAAACAGTATGAACAGTAGTGGGCCTAACACTGATCCCTGGAGAACACCACCAGTAACGTGCCTCCAGGCTGATCCGTTGACTACAACTTTTTGCCTGTAGGATTGGAACCAATTCCTAATCCAGCATATCAAATTTCCACTGATACCACAAGATTCTATCTTGTGAAGTAACCTGGTGTGAGGTACCTTATCAAAAGGTTTCTGAAAATCCAGGTAGACAACATTAACCGGATTACTTTCATCCACTAACCAAGTAACGTCTTCAAAAAAACTCAATCAAGCATCTTCCCTATGATGGATGTCAGGCTTATAGGTAGTTCCCTGGTTGATTTGTCCCCTTTTTTAGAAGATTGAAACTACATAAGCTACCTTCCAGTCTAAGGGAACTATCCCTGACTCTATTAAGCTATTGAAGACAAGAGCAAGGGACTCACAGAACACCTGTCGCATCTCTTTAAACACCCTTGGGTGGATGGCATCTGGACCTGGAGCAATATCTATCTATCTTTTCCTATTCTATCCAAGGTGACATCTCTGTTTATTTTAATATTTATAATTTTATTTATTACAGTACATCTCACAGCTGGAATATGAGCGGTATCCACAGGAACGTAGACTGTTGCAAAATAGTCATTTAACAGCTCTGCTATAATCGGAGAAACTTTTGCTATTACTACCACAATTGTGCACCAATCTTGCTGATATAGTATAGAGATATCTTGGTCTCGTTCTTGCTCTTGAGTAGCTCAGAACCAAGAGTCTCCTTACAAAGGACCTGGCCACTGCCTCTAATGCTGTGTAGATTCAGCTCGCCACTACAGCAGGTACAATCACTGGTTTGGTCGGGCTCAACTCCACTTTGCCGGTCTCTGGGTAATGACCAAAGCTTTCACTCCCTTCATCATTCAGATCGTTACTCAACAAAGCTCAAACAATACAGGCGCAGACACCGCTACTTCTTTCACCCACAACCAAGAGTGCTACCCTAGCTATACTTCAGCTGGTGGTACATCAACTTACCTGGTAAGACTGTGAATGTAGGTCATCCTATCCTCTGGGTATAAGTTGAACCACACCAGGTGTCGTCATACTAGTGTTACTTGTATCACATAATCGTTTGGTGGCTGCTCCTTCATTGAAATTGGATGCCATCATATTCCATGGATTGTGTGTCATTGCACACCCAGCAGTTTCATGCATCATGACTGGTTATGGTCTTCTCAACTGGGACAAAGCTCCTCACTTAGACCAGAAATAGCCTGCATTGTGACCCTGAGATCTCTGGCATCATCCCCTGGGGTCCTGTTCTTGGGATTGTAGACTGGCTAGGTGGGACTCCCCCTCCCCCAAGTGACTGGTAGGAGAAATCTGGCCTTCCGTTATTTTGCAAAACTTAGTGTTAAAGCTGTAGGGAAAGCAAACTCTTCTGCTGTCTTAGTATGTTTCTTGTGTTATTGAAATTCATAGAAACTGTAGCTATCTCTGAAAGGAGGAGGAAGGAAAATATTTTCTACAAATGACCTTAAAGAAATTCAGTTCAGAAAGGAGTCTGATGAAGGGTCATCGACCTGAAACGTTAACTCTGTTTCTGTCTCTACAGATGCTGCCTGACCTGCTGAGTATTTCCAGCATTTTCTGTTTTTATTTCAGATTTCCAGCATCCGCGGTATTTTGCTTTTGTATTAAAGAAATTCAGCATTGCTGCTCGTTGTTTATCTTTGATAAAAATTCCCACAAGTCATAAGGGAAAAATATTTCTGTATGTGAACATAACTAATGTTTCTGGGAAGGGAGTGATATTGGCAATAGGTTTAACAAAAACCTTGAAGAGAACAATAACAACACAAATTACAGGAGAAAATGGATTTGGGTGAAACACTGTCTATACCTAATGACAAGGAAATTGTTAAACCCTTAACCAAATTCACCAGTTTTAACAGAAAGTGTTTGCAAGAACAGACCAGAGGAATTTCCAAAATGTGGAAAGGTTGCAGGAGTGCGACTGGTCTGTACTGACCCCACCTCCCGCATGGACATCATACGGCCTCGCAAACCTCCAGCAGAAGGTACAAATTATGTATAAGTTAACATTCTCCTGGTGATCTGAGAACACACTGGTTACTCTTGAATTCTCAGTTAATTGTTCATGGATTTAGCCTAGAGCTGCTTCTCAGTCAAATAAAATCCATTAGGCACAGCCCTTTGCCAATTCGCTGCTAGACTCAACACATAGTCGGTCTCTGTCAATGTCCACATCCATGAATCCATCTACATGTTGACCACGGTACAGAATTTATGATGCTTATGGAGCTATCTCTATACTGAGCAGCTCCACCCTACCAACCACAGGAGTTTAGAAGTCTTCCTCCCAGAAAAGGGGAATACGAGATCAGGTAGGACCTTCAGGCTACAGTTCAACATCCAGGTGTATTGGAAACACTGAATTCAAATTGACAGGCTTAGACAGAGGCCAGCTAGAGATGAAGGCCTAGAAATTCGGTGGGCTGCGCCACCAGTTAGCGCCTAAAGAGGGCACTCAGTGGCTTTGGCGCCACTGGCCACGCCTCCCGCGATATTTAGCTGGGGCGCTAATGGCAGCGTTAGCCTGTTGCGCTGCGCTGCCACCGATGACGTCATCGGTGTGCGCAGCGCCCCACTACCGCCCCGATCTCGATATTCAGCAGCGCCCGCTTCTGTAGCGCCGTTCGCAAATCGCGCCCGGTTCACGGGGCCTTCCTGTGGTGGCAGTGGCGCAAATTAAGGTGGAGGTGCGGGGCGGCCGTTTTTTCCGGCGGCCACCTGCCAGCACCTCCGCCCCCGGCCTCCTGAGCTTCCCCCGCGGCAGTGCTGGCTGTTTTCCAAGAGCCCGGCACTTCTCCTCGGTGCCGGGCTCTTTTGCCGGCACTCGCAATCTCCGATCGCGCTGGTGCAGGCCCCTCCCCCTTAAGAATGGGAGGAAGGCCTGCAGTACCGCAGCGCGCCGTGCCGCAGCGTGTGGTGCTGCGGCACGTTGCGCTGCGATATTCAGTTTCAGCGCCCTAAGAGGGACGCGGAGCGCCTCGAGCCTCGCCCCGTGTCCCTCTTGGGGCATTCAAGCTGAATTTCCGGCGGTCGCTACTGCTCCGATCACTGCGCTAATTCCGGCGCCCAGGCGAGCTTGGCAGAAAAGGGAGCAAAATTGGCAACAGAGCCTACTGTCACCTCACTGCTCCAACCTGAATTTCCTTCCCCCTGCCCCTACTGGAAAAGCTCCCGGACATTTCTTCACTGCCCACCGCACGCAAATTCCAGTGGTAGGTTGAGCCTGGGTTCCCAGCCTATTTTCTTTCCATCTGCTATATTTCCACAGCTCCCCGATACTTCCAGATGAAACCTGACTGTATGCCTGGGGTAGAAGAATGGCCACAAAATGCTGCAAATAGTGGAGCTGACCTAGTATAGGCCCCTTCCACCTTGATGGCTTTCTTGCTAAAGGCGTTGGTCTCGGCCAAGGCCTTCAATTAATTATTTCTTCCAGTCTTCAGGGCCTGACCCTATGACCCCTTTTGGCGCTGACGTGGCGGTGCTATTGGAGCACCACCTGGTTCTTCCTGGGAGCATGCTGCAGCTTACCAACAAGAATCACACCAGAAGCCCAACATGAGTACAGCCTGACCCCAGACGCTGGGGCAGGGGCAGGGGGCTGGGCCAGGGGCAGGGGCAGGGCCAGGGGGAGGGCCAGGGGCTGGGCCAGGGGGCTGGGGTAGGGCCAGGGACAGGGGCTGGGGCAGGGCAGCCAGCAAAAGTTGCCCCTGCCCCTGCCCCAGGCCCTATAGGGTCAGGAAAAGGAAAGACCAGCGCTGAATCTGGAAAAACAATTGCAACAATTTAAAGGGACAGGCAAGCTCAATTCTCTGCTCCACTGAAGTCTACAGGTGTATAAACACCAATCTATTGGGCCTAACTCAATTTTTTTTAGCTTGCCTTGGACTCTGCTAACTACACTGGATGCCCGTTGAATGCTAACATTCCTAGTGTACAGTGTTGCCAGTGCATTAACGATGGGTAATGTGAGGTATAACATCACTCCATCGTTATTCACTCGGTGGATTGGTCCCGCTTCTATTTGGGCAGGTGCTTCAGAAGTGAGGCCAGGAAGCCAGAACAGACGTGAAAATGAGTGGGATCAATCACAAGGTTCTTGCCCAGCTTTCCACCTGCAATCATTCCAGTACTGCTAGTAAACTGGTGGAAAATACTACTGAGTACCTGCACATAATTTACTGAAATTCCACGGATGCTGGCAATTGGTGACGTTATTATACTATAGTGTTTGGATGTGCTTATTCTGTAACTGTTTCACGTGCCACCTACTTATTCAGTAAAAGTTATGTTCCTTTTCTTTTGTTACAGATCCAGTTGGTACCTACGTCCTGTGTGAAACTTAAAGCTCCTATCCCATCACGCAGCAACACTGACCCAGCTTTCTGTTTTTACTGGCTATTCCCACTTGCATATTGATTCAAACCAAGCATTTATTGTTGTTATTTTTGATATAACCATTTTGTTGCTGTATTAACAGAAAAATTAATGTGCTATTACACCAAACTTTCTAACAACACATTTTCGAAGGAATTTATTTTGTGGACTATATGTTGTAGTGATTGATAATAAAACTAACATAACTTACTGAAGCCATTAACTTTATTTTACAGAAAATCAAGACTTTTAGTTTAGTTTGTGAGATGCTCTTCAAGTTTAGTATGCTGTTTAACTGATTAAAAACTCATGAGTAACTTATATGGGGGAAATAACTGAAATCTTCCAGCAACCATAAACTCAAACTCATTCAAACCCAATCCATCCTTATTCTGTCTTGCATTAAATGCTGCTTTCCATCCTCGCAAACCTACATTGGGTCCTGACCTTGGACATAATGAATTTTAAATCTTTGTCCCTATCTTCAAATCCCCCCATGGCTTTGCTTCACCCTATGGAGGGGGAATTTCCTCCAACTTTAGATATCACCCCTCCCCCCTCCCCCACACACAACATTCGATCCTTGAACTCTGCCTTTTGTGAATCCCTTTGTCCCACCATTCATCGCAGGGCTGCCTCAGTCCTACTCTCTGGAATTCCCTCCATAAACCCCATCCACCTCACTCTATATCTTAATGAAAACTTTCTCAAATCTCATCTTTTCAATCCATTTTTTGGTCACTGTCCTAATTCTCCCCCCATAGCTCAGTGCCTATTTCTTTTCCCTCCCTACTGTAAAGTGCCTTGGGATGTTTTCTATGTTACATGTAATATATAACCAAAAGTTACTGGCCCTGAAATTGCTGGTTTGGGGGTAGGGCATAAGTCAGGGTTTGCATCTTTTCAAATCCAGGAATTTTTGATGGGCCAATTTATGCTGGGGTTCCACTGGAAAATACGGCTCTCAAATGTTATACCACAGACTCATCAAGAGAGCCACAGAGGGCATTGTCAGATCAGCCAATTTGATGTGGACTCGACTATTAGTCAAGTCGCCAATGCCCACTTTGCCAGGGCAGTTCAATTTATACAATTTGATCGTGCTCCCACACAGATGACTGAGTGGGCCATCACATTTTTCAGAATCACTTAATTCCCTCGGTTTGCCGGGGCTATTGGTTGCACACATGTGGCACTGCATGCCCCAAATGTAAACCCTCTATATTTACATGAACTGCAAAGGCTTCTGTTCTCTCAATGTGCAGCTTATTTGCGATGATAGGCACAGCTTCTTGCACATCAATTTGTGACATGCAGGGAGCTGCCATGATACTTTTACACTTCAACAGGCAGTGTCTCAGCTCTATTTCAATAACAGAGGCAAGGCCCAATGTGGTTGCTAGGTGTCTAGGGATACCTACTACTTCTATGGCTCATGACACCTCTTTGTTGGTCTACCAGTGCTGCAGAGAAGTACACACATGAAGGCAAGGATAATAATCGAATAAGCCACTGGGATGCTCAAAGGAAGGTTCTGATGTCTGGATAGGCCCACGGTGCCTTGTTGTATGTGCCCAGCATCATTTTGCAATTGTGGTAACGTGTGCATCACAACTTTGCAATCAGGAAAGGGTCGATGGTGGATTCCCCGAGAGCGTGATGATGCTGTGGACCCTGTCAATGAAGAGCAAGAAGCAGAGCGGTGGCAACAGCTGCTAGACATATGAGAAAAAAACTCATTTGGCATACCTTCACAGATTAACATAGCATGATTATTTGGAAGCCTCAACCCATCAAAGATCTGCCTTCTTTCAACAAAACTCTCAATGGTCTATGTAAAATCCTTGCTCTTCACAGTTAGCCATCACTTCCTAATCATGAACTATAACATCAGCACATTAGCTGCTCCTCATTGTCATGCAAGAGAACCAAACAATCTTACAACAAATAATCCAGTGATTTATTACAACTAATTACAAGAAACATAATTTGGTTTTGTCACCATGCACATCCTTGTGACCATGAGTTTTTTTAATGCCCTATTCTAGCACTTCTGTACCCATGCTGCAAAATATTATGCGCCTCTTGGGAACGAAGTGGCCCTTTACTCAGGGACCTCAAGTCCTGGGATGGACGCAGGACAGATTGACTCTTTTCCATGGACTCCTTGGCTGCCTGGTCATTCAAAAATTGTCAATTTCTCAGCTACCATGTGTACCTGCTAAAGCAGGTGTCTGGGCGGCTGAGTGCAAGGGAGATGGTTAATTACAGGATAGGTGAGTGAATGTCAGTGTTGCCAGAAGTAGAGGAGACTGCAAGGTCTTGCTCTTCAGAAATCTTCTGCAGCCAATTGAAGGAAATTAAGAGTACTGTTAACTTTGCTATGTTGGAGCAACATTCTATCATTTTTGTAAATTTCTTATAAGGAAAGTGATAGCTGGTGAAGAGATTAATGAATACATAGAAACATTAAAAAGCCAAAGGTATACTTTCTCATGAATCCACTGAGGGCACAGAGACTCCCAAAGTGGAAGCCAATTATGGCTTTTGCATCCACTTAGTGCAGTGTCAAATGCCAGTTGTAGGCATGTTCCCATCCACTCGCCAGGCATTGTGTGCAGCCTTCTCCAGCAGGAGGCATGCACAGTGTTAATTGACTGCTGCAGTCTCCACATCCTGTAGTTACAAGCAGTCAGGATTTGTGGAATGGATGGTAGTAAGGGTAGGTGTCACAGAGCAAGGACCGATGTGGTGAGACTTAAGTTTGCTAGAATGGATATAATCTACCAACATTCACTGGGGGGGGGGGGGGGTAATTTAAATTTTTATTTGCAGGTGGCAAAAAGGTGATTTGCTACCACCTGTTTTTCGCCTGGTGATAAAAGTTAAAATGTTGGTGGGTTATTTTGAAGGGATAATTACTAGTCCTACCCCGGATCAGGCGTATTCCTCAGACATTCACTTTCAACTAAAGTTTGAAGTAGCCGAATCCTAAAGACGCTTAATTGGGTCTAAAGGTCTGGACTATCTCTCCCTAAAGGAAAGGAACAACTTGAAAATGTTACCATCCTCCAGATAGCACTTTTAATAAGTTTAGCTAGACTGTAACGTTCCGGATATTTTGAGGGTCTGGAAAACTCCCCCAGAATTCTGCAACTCCTCACCAAAGAGTGTACAGAGATTGAGTTTACGAGTTTGATACAGAAGTATTATGTGAGACAATTCTAAAAATATATAGATTTATTAAAGAACCGACGTGCAGTTGACAGTTGGTGAGTCAATTGCAACATTAACAGTTCCAAAAAGAGAAAGCTTTACAATCTTATTATCAGAGATCCTTCTCTCAAATCTTAACTTCACTACAGTTTTACAGTTCTTAGTTTTCTACAGGATATCCACCAAAGTCAAATACAGTACTTTTGATCCCCGAGGTACAAAGAGTTGGAGACTTACAGAGCCACCTCTGAAGCCAAGAATCACTTAGTCCCTTTAAAGCGAGTCTACTATCCCATTTGAGAGTTCAATATTTATACCCTTTTCCAGTGGTATTTCCTTTAAGGTTTTCTGCTGATGTAAGCTAATTATCTCTAGTCATTTTTCTGCTGACCCCTGCAATTCTTACAGTCACCTCAGCTGGTAGCATTACAGAATTATGTCTCTCCTCTAGGTGTTCTAAGTTTATCATAAAAAACGGTGTAACAGCAGGTGCGTTTTACTTGGTATCATTTTTACGAAGGCAGATGTTTGTTATTTTTATGTGCTTCTTTATGAGGTGTAAATTAGAACACCTTGTACAGGGTGAACTATTGTGTTGTTCCCAAAGATTCAGACTGTCAGGAGCCTTTAACCTTCTGTTTCAATAAGGTTATTGATTCAGTGTCAACAACTATCTTATCTCAATAGCCAGAATGCTATCACAGCTTTTTCATCGTCAGGCTTCTAGATTTCCAGACCCAGTTTGTCATGTTTTAATAAGGCCAGAATTCTTTCATAGAATAGCGTATTTTTCTGAATAGATTATATGGCTTATTCCTTCACAGTTTCCTTGTAGAACACTGAAGTCTCACAACCTAGGTCCTAGCACCTGTGTTGTCATTCCCTTCAGAGAAGGAGGGGGGAGCGTAGGAGCTAAAGGCCTGCATGGTTTCTTCAGCTTATAGTAAATTGGGTGAAGCAACATCACAGAATGCAAGTGGTGAAACTGCTGAGTAGGCAACTAAAACTGCAACTACAACCAAGCAGGCATTGTGAAGCAGCCCGCAAAAAATTTCACATGTTCCGATCATTCAAATAATTTGCATGTCGACCAAGAGAGCTACACATCGACTGAGAGAGCAAGAGCAAGCAAGCTACACACTAAGAATTAAACACCAACTATAAAGCCAGTAAACCACTAGGGTTTCAGAACAGACCTGGGATCAGTGCTTTGACCATTGAAGCCGCAAAGGTGAGACTCACTGAGAAAGGAACAACTTCTGTTGAATTTGTGAGTCTTGCTTGTGGAGTGCTTTAGTGTTTGGTGAAGTTGATGATCCAGTGAAGCTTTGTACCTGTGGGCTGACAGGTGGTTAATTAGTTATTGTAACATTATGGTACCAAATGTACTGAGTAACAATTTGTGATCCATTCGATACAAGGCACCTAGAGTAAGGGTGACGGCTGTCTTTTTATCAGCAGGATATGTTTCTTCTAATCTCTGCCATGCCTATGTAACCTGAATTCCCTCTGTGTCCATTGTATCCATTTGCTTGCGCATTTTGGCTGCCACTCCAGACCTGAGCCCATTACTTCTATTTTCTGTTTTATTTCTCTTGGCCCCTCCTCTCCTATCTCCTCTCCTTCCTGTTGCCCAGTCATACCACCTTTCATATCTCCCCTTTTGGATACTTTGCCACCCTGTCCCTACCCCAACCTATCACTACTCCTCTGCCTTCCTCCTCTCTTGCCTCAGGAACAGTGAATCTTGAGAGGCGGTAGAAGCAGACTGTGCAGGGTTACAGAACTATGAGTTGGAGGCCATTAAAGGAAGATCTCCAGAGAAGGTGATGTCAGTAATGGTCTGGTAAATGATAGCTTGATGTTCAGTGGTGGGTCATGATACAGGGCGAGGTAGGAGGAGTTGTCAGAGTTGGTGTTCAACCTTGGCACGGTAGAGATCTTTCTTATCGTGTATGTGTGTGATTGTGCATACACATGCATGTGTGCATGTATGTGTATGTTTTCCCTCCCCCTTCCTTTTGTTCTGTTTATTTTAATATGCAGTTTACTTGTAAAGTCTTCCAGTTCTGAGAAAGGGTCCACATCTGAAACATTAACTCATCTGTTCTCTCCTCAGATGCTGACTGACTGGCTGAGTGTTTCCAGCATTTTCTGTTTTTGTTTCAGATTTCCAGCTTTTGCAGTTTTTTGCTGTTTGTTTAGTAAGAATACAGTTTATTGAAGATTGAACATCACCCAAAGTGCACTGTACCTGTTGTGGCCCCTGCACGCTTGAATTTGGTGAGCAGGTTATTTGCATGACCCACTACACCCCTGACAGAAGCCCGTTCCTTAGCATGGCCTTGCATCTGGAAACGGGGGTGGAACACAGGATGGCTGCCGGCCTTGGTGCTTCTGGCTCTAGTGGAGAAACAATAACAAGAAAGCTTCCAGGCCAAATGATTGTTTAGGAGGCATTCCGTGCATACCATTAGAAAATGAGCTGGACAATTAAAGCAGAAAGAAAGCCCATGAGAAGTACTTTCACATCTATAATTAACTTAATTACCCTCCTGGAGTGGACCTAAGCATTAATGAAGATCGGAACTTATGAGAGTCCACAAGAAAAAAAGTAATATTAAACTCCTCTGATCTGCTATAAGGTAAGATATGCTTTCATGTTTTTGCATTATTATCCATATGGAGAGTAATATGTACTGAAATGATGCCTCAGTCTCTCCCAATCCTTTAAGGAGCTGAATTAACATTAGTACAAAAACATTTTACCAGGGAAGATTCAACATCAGCTGTGTATGTTCATTTAGTTTCTTACCCCTTATTGGACTTCCAAGGCAGTACCTGCGCATAGTATTTCAAAAAATAATTTAATAATTTGTCCAATTAGCCAAAATAAGGAGAGTACTAGGATGTTACTTTTAATGACAATTCTTTATAACTGATGTTCAAAAATCATAGAATTGGCAAGAGTCCCTCTTTAAAATTATGAAATAAATTAGGGCATGGGTAAGAAATATCCTGCTCCTTTGGTGGTCTTCCTATCTAGACATTCTGTGGAATAGTCAAAATTAATGTTGCTATGTTGGTCCATAGAAAAGAAAGTATTTCATAACAAAGATTGTTTCTGTTCCCTCGTGAGGTCCTTGGATTTTTTTAATCTCAGCAATGTGCTTGCTTGGTAACACTGCCAGATTACAAGTCTTCTAACTGTGCTGTTACAACTAACAGTAGATAAGAGTTCAAACCTCAGCTGTACAGTGGGGAAGGGTGAAGCAAGAGCATGTCTCTGGCTCCTGCCTTCTGTCTGATTTTTCTTCAAATATTACTTAAAGGGGTAAAATGTGTCTGATGTTATAGCTCGACATCAATATCACAGAGCTGTGCTGTCAATGTTTTAGCGAGTGGTTTACCAAAAGAGAAAAGGAAACATGATCAGATTAAACATTCTGGGCCCAGGACTCCAGCGTCCCCACTCTGCCACCAAAAGTGCAGTGAGGCAAGACTTCCGCCTGCCAGCCTGGACCGTGGTCCAAATCCCAGGGACAAGGTCATTTGCATAAAAGTACACCCACACCGTTGCCAGCGTTTCCCGAGAGTCCAACCCATGGAGCATAGCAATTCTACAGCAGCAGCTTGCTGCTCCATCAGCATTGGTTGTTGTAGCCAAAGATCAATTCATTTGTTAAGAACTAGTGCATTTTGCTGTTACTGTAATCAACAGGCATTGTGGGTCCCATTTCCAGCAGGATGTTATCCTGTAACGCAGTATTCCTGTATCAGGCAGGGGTACTTTGTTTGGGGGGATGGGTAAGTGAGGTGGAACTGGCATGATTTCTGCCAGATGACATCATTCTATCTCCTCTGACATCGGCATGGGGGGGGGGGGGGGTGAGGTGCAAAAAGCATCTGCCCCACCTCCGTCAGGATATAAGGTGCAGAGTCCCAGCAGAATTGGGTCCCTCCCCAAATTCATATCCCACCACCCAGCCTCCGCTTCAGAACTGTCCTCCCAGACTCAGTCATTTTGGACCCTTCATATGGAAGCAAGTCAGAAACACTTGTGGCATTAGACTTTGCAAAGAAATATTGATTGAGATGATGGGGCCAATTTTCATCTTCACATCCAAATGTTAACGTGGGAGAATGTTGCCATTGTATGCCTCTCTGCTGATACAGACCTCCCCAATCACTGCCAGGTAGATGTGTCAGGGCTTGCCAAAATGGTTAGTACATCTTGACAGTTTCAACCAATCAGACAATGCTGGGTCTTGGCCACCCTGACATGCCCTCTTCCCTGCAGTGCCATTCAAAGTATAACATGTGATTGGGATACTTCTGAAGAATCATCCAGCATAATCTAGCATTATTTAGGCATTTATATAATGGCCCAGAAATTCGGCTCTCCCCGGGTGAGTACGCACGGGGTACTCACCCGTAGGCCTAATGGAATTGCCGGTATCCTGCATGGCCTGCGCATGCGCGGGAAACCGGCACTTCCGATCCTCTGAACGAAGAGGTTCAGAGGTCGAACGCGCGTGCAGGGGAGGCTGCGCGTGCGCTTTGAACTTAGGTTTTTTTTACAGGTTTTCCCGGGAGGGTAAGCCTGCAGGATTTACACATTTAAAAAGCAGGCGTAAGGCCTGCTTTTTGCAAGTTAAGTGGTCAATTCATTAAAATTAAAACATTTTTTCCACAGGTTTATTATTTTTAAATACTTTAGGTAAGTTTATTTTTAGCCCTGTTATAATATAAAATTATTTTTTTCAAAAATTTAAATTATTGTTTAAAATAGTTATTTAATGTAATTTATAGTTTATTTAAAAAGTGTGATTTAAAAAAAAAATTATTTGAAGGTTTACTGCTATTTTGGGCCCGTAGTATTTATAAGTTTTGACAGGTCTACCTGTCAATCTTATGAATGGGCTTTTCCCTCCTCCGATTGGCTGCCCATGGCTCACATGATCCCAGGGGACACATCGCACTAACTACGCCCCTGGGACACGCAAGCACAGCGCGCCGGCAGCTGGGCCAGGCCCCGGAGCGGAATTCCACGGGGCCCAACATCTCAACTGCCGGCGCGCAAGGCAAGTGCAGGTCGGGGGCTTACACCCGTGGGAAGCCCCCGACCCGAATTTCTGGGCCATTGTAATGATGCCTTTGGGGATATACTGTTGTGGCTTCCTTTGGGAAGAAGAGCCTATGTCTGCCAAAGTGAGGTCATTTCAATTCCTTCTGCAGATGTAAGTGTACAGGTGCCAGTGGGAGTTCACAAAGCACTTAGAATCATAGGCCTAGAAATTCGGGGTTTTAGCGCCACCCGTTACCGCCAGATTCGGCAATAAAAGGTGGCCGCCGCTGCCGGCAGGTCCCGTGGCAGCCGCCATTTTCGGATAACCAGCAGCAATGTCAAGAGCCGCTGTAAGAATTCGCAATAATTTACAGTTATGAAGATTCATTTTTTTGATTAAAGGATCCCTGAGCGAGGTACTTTTAAGTTTCCAAAGATAAAATGGCTGTCACACCACATGGCCGAAGGACAAAAGAGGTTTGGAATGCAACTTTCTGTGTCTGGAAGTAAGGTTCAATGAAGACAAAGGACAATGCTTTGTTTACAAAGCAACTGAATGCTATTAGCATTTGTTTAGATACACCTGAAACTGCAGAAGAGACTTTTGCACCTTGAATGGGAATCGTTCAAGATTTGAAATGGGTTTCCAATCACCCAGTACTGGACAATAGAGCTTTTGTATCTCCCTTTTGTTTCAGCAAAGGGAGCTCTGAAAATCACATTAACTCAATCTAACCACTTTGAGTTAGCCTATCACAGCTTTGGGGTTAATTTTGCACACAGCCCTTGCAAGGCAGAACGGCAGGGGGGCTCACCAGGTATAAAGATAGATGCTGAAGCCAGCTTTTTCTCTTGACTTCCTGGGACGATAGGTGAGCTCTCTCTCTCTCTCTCTCTCTCTCTCTTCGCTGGACCACATGTCAGCAGAGTTTCTGACTCCTCAACAAGGCAACCTAGCAGGAGTTAAGGGGGGATGGTGATTTAAGGGAATTGCTAAGATTGTTTAAATAACATTGTAGCCATTGTACCCCTCGTTTTTGCCGTGTGTACCCCCTTGATATATAGTTTTACAATTTTACTGTGTTCGTGTGGGATAGTTTGATATTGTGATTGTAGTTTCTTTTAGTTAATAAAGCTTGATTTGTTTCTCTCATCCAAACCACGTGTTCCGTTTTAATATCATTAATTATAAGTTCCTCCACTCAGAACTAAAGAAGGGGTAGCGATTAGAAACCGCTGTTTTGAAATTGGTTTTATTGGAATTGGTCTGATGTGCAGGCAAAGGCTGCAAGACCAGGAAAATTGCTTTAAACCAGTTTAAAAGAAACCCCCGTAATCCTTACAATGGCGAGTCAGGCAGGAGTGGAGGCAGTTTTTGATTTAATAAGTGGTCTGGATCTGGTGAAAGCATCAGCTCTTGTTTCTCTCGTTTTCAGTATGTGGGTAGCCCTGCGAATGTTAGCAGCAGCGTGTAGGCTCACCTATCGGGGTATAGGTGGCTGGGTTAGGAAGGGTGTGATGGGAGAGCAGGAGGAGTTTAAAGAGGCCAGAGCTAGTGGTATGAGGGTGCGGGAAGAGAATGCACGCCTCACACTAGAGGTCATGAAATGCCAGGCATTTATAGAGCGCCTTGTGCAGGAAGTCACAGAGGCGAGGGACAGAGAGATGAGACTGCGGGAAGAGAATGCCAGGTTTGGTGAAGCAGACCATGGCCCCTGTAGGGCAGAGATAGAAAGTCTTAACGTGGCTTTAAAGGCAGCAAGGGGAATGATTTGCATGATCAGCCCGAAGGCAGGTCAGCTGGATTTTACTGGCAGCCCAAATCAAACTGCCCCACAGGCAACACCCAGGGAAAGGCTGGCTAGGGAATTAGAGATCCCAAGTCAGCAGCCCACAGCTCCGGGTTTTGAGGAGCTCTGGCAGCAAGGAGGGGTGGACAACGGGGTGGTAGGAGAACGCCAGCAGGTCCCGCTAGGCAGGCGGGGACCAGGACCAGTGTACCCCCTCCGACAACGGAGGTACGGTCAGCCCGTGAATAATAATGACCCAGGGGCTGTTCAGAATACCTATCTGGTCCCTTATGATACCCCACAGCTCAGGGGTATGGTGAAACATATTCCCATGCTCTCTGAAAAGGGAGACCCCTCACTGCACTTCCAACAAGTAGACCAGGCAGCCGGTGTTAACGGCTGTGATGATGCAGAGAAAGCCAGAATGTTGCTTTTCTCTGTGGATAGCAGGCTCTATCAGACCCTTTCCAATGATGCCAAGAGAGGGCAGAAGGGTTTTGAGAACATGAAGGAGGAAATACTGGAAGCCATGGGTGTGAACGACGGCAATCCGTTTGATCGCATAGGTAAAATGAAGCAGCAGGAAGGGGAGACCCCACAGGCATTTGCAGACAGGCTGTGGCCAGTCTACAACCGTGCCTGTGCAGGGGGACAAGATAGGGCACAGCTGAACCAGCAGCAGCGGACCCAATGGCTTCGTTGCCTGGTGTACAATTGCCTGCCCCAGATAAGAGCAAAGGCCGATGCTTGGTTTGACCCCCGAGACCCCCTAGCAACCGAAGCGACTGTAATCTGGCAGCTCACGGTAGCATTTAGGAATGGGAGGAATAGTGAGAGCCCCCAGCAAATGGGTAAAGTCCACAAGGTTAAACCTGGGGCTCCGTATAAGAAAGAGTGGCACCAGGAGGGGAACAGTCCCTCCCAGGCTAGGTTAAATTGCTGTGGGTGTGGGAAAGACAGTCACTGGAGAAAAGACTGTAAGAATCCCTGGAAGGATAGCAAGAGAAAAAATCCCACAGCCCCAGTCCAGAGGGTAGAGACAGGAATTTCCCCCGCCTCAGTCGAGCCGCTACTGGAAGCAATGCGGTCTCTCCTGACCAACCAGGGAAAGGTAGCAGCCATCAGTGGTGCTGCCGCCCCCTCGCCCACCTCTGCCTCCCCACTATGACTAGAGCCCGTGCAGCCTGTCCGTCTGTGTAATCTCCAGTATGATGAATGGAAGAGACCGCTTGTACAGATGGAGGTAGAGGAGGTTACAGGGATTTATCTATTGGATACAGGGGCATCATGCACCGTGATCCATACGGATAATCCCACCACCTCACCTCTGTCTAACGGGGTTCCATACATACTATCGGGATTCACTGGTCAGGAGCAGGCGGGAGTATACTCCAAGCCACTCTCAATCCGCCTGGGCACGATCCGGACCGAATGGACGTGTATCCTGGCAAGGTGGGAGGCGGAGGGAGGAAAGGGGATCCTAGGAGCCGACTTCCTGGTGGGCCACGGGATCCTCGTGGATCTCCGCAATCATTGCCTGTGGGGAGCCAATACGGGTGGAGAGGGAGGTGTAGTAATCATCCCCCGCAAGGAAGGGAAGGGGACCCTGTGTACTGTGAAGCCTAAAGAAGGTTACAACCTCGAGCTCATGGTCGAGGGTGTCCCGGGGGAAATTCCAGACAGTTGTGCAGGCTAATCTAGCTGCGTTTGCCACGCACAAACACGACTGTGGGAGGGTCACAGGGTTTGAGGTTAGAGTGGATGGGGACCCCATGGCCCGGCCCCAAATGCAGTATAATTTCCCCAAGGAGGCGGAACCCGACATGGAGGCAGCCATGGCCTCTTTGGTGCAGCAGGGAGTGTTGAGGCCCAGAGCCACCCATGTTAACTCTCCGCTTTGGCCGGTCAGAAAACCGGACAATACGTGGAGAGCCACGGTGGACTATCGGGTGCTTAACAGTAATATCCCAGCATGTGCGCCCACGGTGGCAGCGGTTGCTGACCTGATAGGAAGTATTCCAGCATCCGCTACCATTTTCACGGTGCTGGATATTTCTAACGGGTTTTGGTCCATCCCTTTAAGGAGGGAGGATCAGTACAAGTTTGCATTTACCTTTAAGGGGCAACAGTACACGTGGAACTGCTTGCCACAAGGTTTTCATAACAGCCCCAGCATCTTCCACCAGTGTATGGCAGCACAAAGTGGTTCCACGTCAACCAATGCAAATTGTACAAGGCAAGTTCAAGTTCACCGCCTGTAAGGACAGGCACTGTGGCCTGTTTAAAGGGGCCAGCTTCCCAGCCCGCTTCTAGAGTGGTCCCCCCCATGATGTGGGACCCTGCGGGGGCAGGGATAGCAATCCCTCTTGCAGGAGACATAGGGAGGGAGCTGACACCAGGTTTTAAACATGGGGAGGAAAATTTCCAGCCACCAGCAGCGGGTGGTGAGAGTATACCTGCCCCCAGCACAGGTGTGGGCAGGAAAGAGCAGACAAACCCAGAGAGAGATTTGCACCGGCAGGCTGCCAGGTACATTATACAGTGCGGGCTATTTGGACATGGGGGAGCAGGTTCCCAGCCAGCTGGGGCTGTGACCCAAGCTCAGGGTCCGCCAGCCAAAGTTTCCCCCGTAGAGACACCCCTCAGAAGGTCTCAGCGGGTGCCCCAGCCTAAGAAAGCATGGTCACCCACTTTACAGTGGAGTAGGGCGGTCTCCCGAGCCAGGGAAAAGCCAGAGAACAGAGGCCCCCCACTCAACAGCCATAAGCTGCGAGGGACCAGAGACAGGAGGCAGTCCAGCTTCGCTGCAGTCAGCAGCAATCTGCGACAGTGCCAGAGATTAGACTGGCCGTCCGGAGACGGGCGGCATTTGTATTATAGCTATGTGTGTGTATATAGCGTGCTTGGAAGGTGTATTTTAAGTTTTGTTGATTTAACTAGTTTGTTAAGTGTGTTTAAAGAGTTTAAGTTTACATGTGTGCCGAATGTTTGTATTTTGGTCCGAGGTCGAGGGACCCGACCATGTCTCCACCTAAGGCAGCAGGTCAGTGAGACCTGGCTCCATGTCCCTTTTAAGTTTTTGCAGGAGATGGGAAAATGAAGCAGCCATGTTCGCCCAGCCTGAGCTGGACATCGAATGAAGATACGGAATGTTGGGGATCACCTCGCCATTGGACGAATCCAGGAGACCCCGCAGCGATCTTCGGGAAAAACCGGACAGAGTCCGGAGGAACTTGCCTACTCCTCCTACGGGGAGGAGATGGCCCCAGCTGGGTGGGGCATGGCCCCCAACCCAGCACTATCCTGACCGAAGTTCACGTGCGGGAGACCTCGCTGTTGAGGAGTCACGATGGGGAAGCGCGGGCGCCTGGTCATAGGGACGCGTTCCCCGGGGGTGGGTGGTGATGGCCCGGGAATGATTGTATGGAGGAGGGGGAGACCCAAGAGTCGCGTGGGTGCGGTCGGGGGAGGGAGGAACTCACCCGGGGGCCCACGGGCAAAGAAGATAAGTGTGGCTGGGAAGGATGAGTGGGTGGCCGGATCAGTGTGGGGCCAGGGAGTGCCGCCACACAGGCACCCATCATTTTCTGCAGCCAGTCGAGGGAAGACGGGAGGGGGAGGGACTGGGAGTCATGAGATCCCATACTCCCCGGTCTCGGTCTGTGGAAGGTAATCTTTAAACGTGAGGGGTACCCCGCCTCCACAGAGGGACAAGGGAACGGCTCGGGGCTGGCGGAGCAGGCTGGTCGCTAAATCCATTCTGCCTGTTTTAAAGTTTAAGCCGATCAAAGGGGGGTGGAAGGTACTTTTACTGCCCGAGTGGGAGGAGCAATACCCACTCGAATTTCGCGACCCATCATCGGCCCGTGATGATCGGGGTTCATAAGCATGTTGTTTAATGATTTTTTGTATTTTGTGTTGCAGCCCCAAGTTGAGCAGAGGCGTGAGGTCCTCTCCGTGCTTGGGACCAGTTTGTGACAACTCCAAGTTGAGCAGAGGCGTAGGACCCTCTCCGTGCTTGCGATAATTTTTGAGTACATTGTGTAACTAAGATTGCAACATTTTGTAATAACTTATGATGTAAAAAAAAAAGGTGATTGTAAATTTGGTTTACACTGTATAATTTTACAAGCGTGTAGGGGTATGAGACCCCTTAGTGAAAACTGAAGTATCTGTAAGATGCCTACCGTACCATGGTTTTTTTCTTGAATTTAAGGGGAATAGACGGGACGGGGATCAGTGGCAGATAGCTATTAGGTAAATACAGGGGATGGTTGTTTGTGGGGGGTCAGAAATTATTGCTCATTTCTTCAAGAGGATACTACAAGCAAGCTGGAAGTATCCAAGGGCGGACTGTAAGAATTCGCAATAATTTACAGTTATGAAGATTCATTTTTTTGATTAAAGGATCCCTGAGCGAGGTACTTTTAAGTTTCCAAAGATAAAATGGCTGTCACACCACATGGCCGAAGGACAAAAGAGGTTTGGAATGCAACTTTCTGTGTCTGGAAGTAAGGTTCAATGAAGACAAAGGACAATGCTTTGTTTACAAAGCAACTGAATGCTATTAGCATTTGTTTAGATACACCTGAAACTGCAGAAGAGACTTTTGCACCTTGAATGGGAATCGTTCAAGATTTGAAATGGGTTTCCAATCACCCAGTACTGGACAATAGAGCTTTTGTATCTCCCTTTTGTTTCAGCAAAGGGAGCTCTGAAAATCACATTAACTCAATCTAACCACTTTGAGTTAGCCTATCACAGCTTTGGGGTTAATTTTGCACACAGCCCTTGCAAGGCAGAACGGCAGGGGGGCTCACCAGGTATAAAGATAGATGCTGAAGCCAGCTTTTTCTCTTGACTTCCTGGGACGATAGGTGAGCTCTCTCTCTCTCTCTCTCTCTCTCTCTTCGCTGGACCACATGTCAGCAGAGTTTCTGACTCCTCAACAAGGCAACCTAGCAGGAGTTAAGGGGGGATGGTGATTTAAGGGAATTGCTAAGATTGTTTAAATAACATTGTAGCCATTGTACCCCTCGTTTTTGCCGTGTGTACCCCCTTGATATATAGTTTTACAATTTTACTGTGTTCGTGTGGGATAGTTTGATATTGTGATTGTAGTTTCTTTTAGTTAATAAAGCTTGATTTGTTTCTCTCATCCAAACCACGTGTTCCGTTTTAATATCATTAATTATAAGTTCCTCCACTCAGAACTAAAGAAGGGGTAGCGATTAGAAACCGCTGTTTTGAAATTGGTTTTATTGGAATTGGTCTGATGTGCAGGCAAAGGCTGCAAGACCAGGAAAATTGCTTTAAACCAGTTTAAAAGAAACCCCCGTAATCCTTACAATGGCGAGTCAGGCAGGAGTGGAGGCAGTTTTTGATTTAATAAGTGGTCTGGATCTGGTGAAAGCATCAGCTCTTGTTTCTCTCGTTTTCAGTATGTGGGTAGCCCTGCGAATGTTAGCAGCAGCGTGTAGGCTCACCTATCGGGGTATAGGTGGCTGGGTTAGGAAGGGTGTGATGGGAGAGCAGGAGGAGTTTAAAGAGGCCAGAGCTAGTGGTATGAGGGTGCGGGAAGAGAATGCACGCCTCACACTAGAGGTCATGAAATGCCAGGCATTTATAGAGCGCCTTGTGCAGGAAGTCACAGAGGCGAGGGACAGAGAGATGAGACTGCGGGAAGAGAATGCCAGGTTTGGTGAAGCAGACCATGGCCCCTGTAGGGCAGAGATAGAAAGTCTTAACGTGGCTTTAAAGGCAGCAAGGGGAATGATTTGCATGATCAGCCCGAAGGCAGGTCAGCTGGATTTTACTGGCAGCCCAAATCAAACTGCCCCACAGGCAACACCCAGGGAAAGGCTGGCTAGGGAATTAGAGATCCCAAGTCAGCAGCCCACAGCTCCGGGTTTTGAGGAGCTCTGGCAGCAAGGAGGGGTGGACAACGGGGTGGTAGGAGAACGCCAGCAGGTCCCGCTAGGCAGGCGGGGACCAGGACCAGTGTACCCCCTCCGACAACGGAGGTACGGTCAGCCCGTGAATAATAATGACCCAGGGGCTGTTCAGAATACCTATCTGGTCCCTTATGATACCCCACAGCTCAGGGGTATGGTGAAACATATTCCCATGCTCTCTGAAAAGGGAGACCCCTCACTGCACTTCCAACAAGTAGACCAGGCAGCCGGTGTTAACGGCTGTGATGATGCAGAGAAAGCCAGAATGTTGCTTTTCTCTGTGGATAGCAGGCTCTATCAGACCCTTTCCAATGATGCCAAGAGAGGGCAGAAGGGTTTTGAGAACATGAAGGAGGAAATACTGGAAGCCATGGGTGTGAACGACGGCAATCCGTTTGATCGCATAGGTAAAATGAAGCAGCAGGAAGGGGAGACCCCACAGGCATTTGCAGACAGGCTGTGGCCAGTCTACAACCATGCCTGTGCAGGGGGACAAGATAGGGCACAGCTGAACCAGCAGCAGCGGACCCAATGGCTTCGTTGCCTGGTGTACAATTGCCTGCCCCAGATAAGAGCAAAGGCCGATGCTTGGTTTGACCCCCGAGACCCCCTAGCAACCGAAGCGACTGTAATCTGGCAGCTCACGGTAGCATTTAGGAATGGGAGGAATAGTGAGAGCCCCCAGCAAATGGGTAAAGTCCACAAGGTTAAACCTGGGGCTCCGTATAAGAAAGAGTGGCACCAGGAGGGGAACAGTCCCTCCCAGGCTAGGTTAAATTGCTGTGGGTGTGGGAAAGACAGTCACTGGAGAAAAGACTGTAAGAATCCCTGGAAGGATAGCAAGAGAAAAAATCCCACAGCCCCAGTCCAGAGGGTAGAGACAGGAATTTCCCCCGCCTCAGTCGAGCCGCTACTGGAAGCAATGCGGTCTCTCCTGACCAACCAGGGAAAGGTAGCAGCCATCAGTGGTGCTGCCGCCCCCTCGCCCACCTCTGCCTCCCCACTATGACTAGAGCCCGTGCAGCCTGTCCGTCTGTGTAATCTCCAGTATGATGAATGGAAGAGACCGCTTGTACAGATGGAGGTAGAGGAGGTTACAGGGATTTATCTATTGGATACAGGGGCATCATGCACCGTGATCCATACGGATAATCCCACCACCTCACCTCTGTCTAACGGGGTTCCATACATACTATCGGGATTCACTGGTCAGGAGCAGGCGGGAGTATACTCCAAGCCACTCTCAATCCGCCTGGGCACGATCCGGACCGAATGGACGTGTATCCTGGCAAGGTGGGAGGCGGAGGGAGGAAAGGGGATCCTAGGAGCCGACTTCCTGGTGGGCCACGGGATCCTCGTGGATCTCCGCAATCATTGCCTGTGGGGAGCCAATACGGGTGGAGAGGGAGGTGTAGTAATCATCCCCCGCAAGGAAGGGAAGGGGACCCTGTGTACTGTGAAGCCTAAAGAAGGTTACAACCTCGAGCTCATGGTCGAGGGTGTCCCGGGGGAAATTCCAGACAGTTGTGCAGGCTAATCTAGCTGCGTTTGCCACGCACAAACACGACTGTGGGAGGGTCACAGGGTTTGAGGTTAGAGTGGATGGGGACCCCATGGCCCGGCCCCAAATGCAGTATAATTTCCCCAAGGAGGCGGAACCCGACATGGAGGCAGCCATGGCCTCTTTGGTGCAGCAGGGAGTGTTGAGGCCCAGAGCCACCCATGTTAACTCTCCGCTTTGGCCGGTCAGAAAACCGGACAATACGTGGAGAGCCACGGTGGACTATCGGGTGCTTAACAGTAATATCCCAGCATGTGCGCCCACGGTGGCAGCGGTTGCTGACCTGATAGGAAGTATTCCAGCATCCGCTACCATTTTCACGGTGCTGGATATTTCTAACGGGTTTTGGTCCATCCCTTTAAGGAGGGAGGATCAGTACAAGTTTGCATTTACCTTTAAGGGGCAACAGTACACGTGGAACTGCTTGCCACAAGGTTTTCATAACAGCCCCAGCATCTTCCACCAGTGTATGGCAGCACAAAGTGGTTCCACGTCAACCAATGCAAATTGTACAAGGCAAGTTCAAGTTCACCGCCTGTAAGGACAGGCACTGTGGCCTGTTTAAAGGGGCCAGCTTCCCAGCCCGCTTCTAGAGTGGTCCCCCCCATGATGTGGGACCCTGCGGGGGCAGGGATAGCAATCCCTCTTGCAGGAGACATAGGGAGGGAGCTGACACCAGGTTTTAAACATGGGGAGGAAAATTTCCAGCCACCAGCAGCGGGTGGTGAGAGTATACCTGCCCCCAGCACAGGTGTGGGCAGGAAAGAGCAGACAAACCCAGAGAGAGATTTGCACCGGCAGGCTGCCAGGTACATTATACAGTGCGGGCTATTTGGACATGGGGGAGCAGGTTCCCAGCCAGCTGGGGCTGTGACCCAAGCTCAGGGTCCGCCAGCCAAAGTTTCCCCCGTAGAGACACCCCTCAGAAGGTCTCAGCGGGTGCCCCAGCCTAAGAAAGCATGGTCACCCACTTTACAGTGGAGTAGGGCGGTCTCCCGAGCCAGGGAAAAGCCAGAGAACAGAGGCCCCCCACTCAACAGCCATAAGCTGCGAGGGACCAGAGACAGGAGGCAGTCCAGCTTCGCTGCAGTCAGCAGCAATCTGCGACAGTGCCAGAGATTAGACTGGCCGTCCGGAGACGGGCGGCATTTGTATTATAGCTATGTGTGTGTATATAGCGTGCTTGGAAGGTGTATTTTAAGTTTTGTTGATTTAACTAGTTTGTTAAGTGTGTTTAAAGAGTTTAAGTTTACATGTGTGCCGAATGTTTGTATTTTGGTCCGAGGTCGAGGGACCCGACCATGTCTCCACCTAAGGCAGCAGGTCAGTGAGACCTGGCTCCATGTCCCTTTTAAGTTTTTGCAGGAGATGGGAAAATGAAGCAGCCATGTTCGCCCAGCCTGAGCTGGACATCGAATGAAGATACGGAATGTTGGGGATCACCTCGCCATTGGACGAATCCAGGAGACCCCGCAGCGATCTTCGGGAAAAACCGGACAGAGTCCGGAGGAACTTGCCTACTCCTCCTACGGGGAGGAGATGGCCCCAGCTGGGTGGGGCATGGCCCCCAACCCAGCACTATCCTGACCGAAGTTCACGTGCGGGAGACCTCGCTGTTGAGGAGTCACGATGGGGAAGCACGGGCGCCTGGTCATAGGGACGCGTTCCCCGGGGGTGGGTGGTGATGGCCCGGGAATGATTGTATGGAGGAGGGGGAGACCCAAGAGTCGCGTGGGTGCGGTCGGGGGAGGGAGGAACTCACCCGGGGGCCCACGGGCAAAGAAGATAAGTGTGGCTGGGAAGGATGAGTGGGTGGCCGGATCAGTGTGGGGCCAGGGAGTGCCGCCACACAGGCACCCATCATTTTCTGCAGCCAGTCGAGGGAAGACGGGAGGGGGAGGGACTGGGAGTCATGAGATCCCATACTCCCCGGTCTCGGTCTGTGGAAGGTAATCTTTAAACGTGAGGGGTACCCCGCCTCCACAGAGGGACAAGGGAACGGCTCGGGGCTGGCGGAGCAGGCTGGTCGCTAAATCCATTCTGCCTGTTTTAAAGTTTAAGCCGATCAAAGGGGGGTGGAAGGTACTTTTACTGCCCGAGTGGGAGGAGCAATACCCACTCGAATTTCGCGACCCATCATCGGCCCGTGATGATCGGGGTTCATAAGCATGTTGTTTAATGATTTTTTGTATTTTGTGTTGCAGCCCCAAGTTGAGCAGAGGCGTGAGGTCCTCTCCGTGCTTGGGACCAGTTTGTGACAACTCCAAGTTGAGCAGAGGCGTAGGACCCTCTCCGTGCTTGCGATAATTTTTGAGTACATTGTGTAACTAAGATTGCAACATTTTGTAATAACTTATGATGTAAAAAAAAAAGGTGATTGTAAATTTGGTTTACACTGTATAATTTTACAAGCGTGTAGGGGTATGAGACCCCTTAGTGAAAACTGAAGTATCTGTAAGATGCCTACCGTACCATGGTTTTTTTCTTGAATTTAAGGGGAATAGACGGGACGGGGATCAGTGGCAGATAGCTATTAGGTAAATACAGGGGATGGTTGTTTGTGGGGGGTCAGAAATTATTGCTCATTTCTTCAAGAGGATACTACAAGCAAGCTGGAAGTATCCAAGGGCGGACTGTAAGAATTCGCAATAATTTACAGTTATGAAGATTCATTTTTTTGATTAAAGGATCCCTGAGCGAGGTACTTTTAAGTTTCCAAAGATAAAATGGCTGTCACACCACATGGCCGAAGGACAAAAGAGGTTTGGAATGCAACTTTCTGTGTCTGGAAGTAAGGTTCAATGAAGACAAAGGACAATGCTTTGTTTACAAAGCAACTGAATGCTATTAGCATTTGTTTAGATACACCTGAAACTGCAGAAGAGACTTTTGCACCTTGAATGGGAATCGTTCAAGATTTGAAATGGGTTTCCAATCACCCAGTACTGGACAATAGAGCTTTTGTATCTCCCTTTTGTTTCAGCAAAGGGAGCTCTGAAAATCACATTAACTCAATCTAACCACTTTGAGTTAGCCTATCACAGCTTTGGGGTTAATTTTGCACACAGCCCTTGCAAGGCAGAACGGCAGGGGGGCTCACCAGGTATAAAGATAGATGCTGAAGCCAGCTTTTTCTCTTGACTTCCTGGGACGATAGGTGAGCTCTCTCTCTCTCTCTCTCTCTCTCTCTTCGCTGGACCACATGTCAGCAGAGTTTCTGACTCCTCAACAAGGCAACCTAGCAGGAGTTAAGGGGGGATGGTGATTTAAGGGAATTGCTAAGATTGTTTAAATAACATTGTAGCCATTGTATCCCTCGTTTTCGCCGTCTGCAACCCCCCTTGATATATAGTTTTACAATTTTACTGTGTTCGTGTGGGATAGTTTGATATTGTGATTGTAGTTTCTTTTAGTTAATAAAGCTTGATAATTTTCTCTCATCCAAACCACGTGTTCCGTTTTAATATCATTAATTATAAGTTCCTCCACTCAGAACTAAAGGAGGGGTAGCGATTCGAAGCCGCTGTTTGTAAATTGGTTTAGAGTGCAGCAGCAAAAAGACTGCTGGCCAGGTAGATTACCTTAAACCAGTTTAAACGAAGCCCCCATAATCCTTACAATGCGCTCGCTAGGGATATGTAGATTATGCAATTCATGATGTTAGTGAGTGTGCAATGCTCACTTGACACCCGATCTGCAAGTTTCAACATGGCTGCTCCACTTACCATCATGTCTTAATTGCAACGAGCTGAGCAAGCATTGACAAGCAGGAAGGAGGCTCCAGCAGCGGTATTTAAAAGGATCATCAGCAACTACTTGCAGCTGACATGTTTCTGCAGTTTGTCTGGCTCTGTGCAACTTTCTGCAACTCCAGCAGCTTTATTAACTTGTTTTAAGGTTCGAAGGTAACAGGGAGTGTTGTTGCAAGTGGAGAACGCCTTCATTCTTATTTAAAGGCCTCTGCTCACAACACTTGCTCGCAGTCATGGGGACTCTACTGGCAGTCCCCCTCATGCTCGAGTATGTTTGGGAGAGGGAGCGGAAGCAGCGAAGAAGAGGAGATGATGTGTGCAGAGGGAGGAGGAGGCCTTACCCACCTAGGGTCTTCCGAGAGCACTTTGCTTATATCCACTTAAGCGAGGAGCAGTGTATTAGGAGGGTACACTTCACCAAGGAGGTGGTCACAGAACTATGCCACCTCCTGCAACCAGACCTGCAGCCTGAGAGCAGGGTGACCATGGCTCTCCCAGTGGCAGTCAAGGTCACCTGGCCTTCAATTTCTTCACCAGCGGATCTCCCGATCTGCAGCAGGAGACATAGCTAACATCTCCCAGTTCACCATTCATCGCTGCATCCGGGAGGTCACTGAGGCACTCTACACCAGGAGAAGGGACTATGTGTTGGCTTCTCTCTCAGCAGAGAGAAGCAGGACAAGCGCGCATGTGGCTTTGCCAGGATAGCGGGCTTCACTATGGTGCAGGGCGCCATCGACTGCACCCATGTGGCTTTATGGGTACCTGGCCCTTCTGCAACCCCACCATTCGAGCCCAGCACTCATATAATGACAGCCATGCTTCCACCAGGAACATCATCGAGCAGACCATCGGACTACTGAAGCAACAGTTCTGCTCCAGTAGTAAGCGGAGTGGGTGTCCCATTTTGTGGTGGTCTGCTGCATGCTTCATAACTTGGCCATGATGAGGGTGCAGCCCTTGCCACCAGGGATTGCGGGACCACCTCAGGAGGAGGACGAGGGAGAGGAGGAAGGGGAGGAAGAGGCAGCTGAGCAAGAGGAGGAGGAAGGGAGGAGGCAGGCAGGCAATCCCCCTTCCGGACGGGCTGTCCATGAACGCCTCATCAGACTCCGTTTCCAATGAACGAAATCCCAGATCCCCATTGCTCACTACATTCCCATCATACCATCGTTCTGTCACGGAATATCACAGCTTCTTCCTGGGCGCAAAGCTGAAATGAGAGCCGCCACAAAAGATTCCAAATAAAATTAATAAATTTATCCAAAATCAATTGACACATACGATATGAACTAATCACCCTTGTGCAATCCCTTAGTGCCTGTTGTTCAGGTGCCCATTCCTGACCTAGTGCTCCTACGAAGTGCTCCCCCACAGTTGCTGCAGCATGGCTGGTGGAAGGTTGTTGAGATTCCATGGCGAAGATTTCAGGTGGCGTTGCAGGACGACCTCGAGCAGCTCTGGTCCTAGAAGGTCCGGCTGGAGAATGCACCACCTTGGCATGGGCGGCAGCAGTCTGGGCTGGCTGGCTGACAGGCACTGGCAAGGGCAATGGCGAGAACAGGAATGTTGTGATCCTCAGAGAGGACAGCAGGGACCTGCTCCACTGATCCATTGCCTCTCCCCCAGGGTGGCGCCTCAGCATTCCTAGCAATCTGTTGGAGCACAGTTTTCTGGGCTGCTGTGACACCGTGAAAGCCCCGGTCAACACTGGTAAACCCAGCCAAGATGGCAGCAGTCTGAGCTTGGGTGGCAGCAAGCTAAGGCTTCATGAGAGCCGTCTGCACTTCCACTGCAGCACTAAGACATTGGGTTGCTTCCACCTGTGCTGCAATAGCAGCTGCGACATCACCCATCACACGCAGCATCACATCTGGATTGACACGATCTCTTCGGGAGTTTTCCGTCATTTCCAGCCTGGAAATCCTGGGCTCCAAGCTCTGCGCAGAACCCTGTATAATGTTGGAGGCAGACTTCTCCATGCTCCTTGACATTGCCAAGAGGCTCTCTGACAGGCTTGCCATTGCACATATCAATTCAGTGTGCATGCCCATCACCCTTTTTTTGAAGGCCACCCCATTGAGGTCCTCATCTGAGTCCTGTGCAGCAGAATTCGCCCTCTTGGGAGCTGGCCCCCTGAGTTACCCTTTACCCCTGGCCTTGCTGCAGCCCGCTGGTGCCTCACCCTGTGCAGATCCCACTTCTACACTAGCCTCTAAAGTATGCGCAGTGCCAGTTTCTGAATTTGCGTCTGTGAGTAACAGATGCAGTGACGCTGTTTTGTCTTCTTCTTCTTCTTCCCCCTCGCTCTCCTCCATTGCCTTGGGGACAGGCTGGTCTGGTGCTTGTTTTTGATTAGCTGAAAGCAGAAAGACTCAAGAGTCGGGTTATGGTGAGGTGGGGGGGGGGGTGGGTGGAAGCAAGATATAAATACATCAGCAGCAGCTTGAAAGTGAGAAGAGATTGTGGGATGAGGGGGAAGTGGGATGTGAGAAGAAGGATTAGGAATGAGCATACCTTTATTGTCCCCAAGGGCTTCAACCTGTGATCTGCTAACCAATGATCTCCAGCACACTCTCCTCCAGCTGGCTGAGGTCCTGGATGGCAGCTTGTCCCCCGTCTGTCTGCCGCTGCTCTCTCCGATTATGCGCAACCTTGGCCTGCAAGAGAAAGAAAAGTGTGAGTGAGTGTGATGCAATGTGTTTGGGTGATGTGCCTGCCATAGCTGAATAGCTGTCAGTGTGTGCAAGGTGTGAGATGTGGGTGTGAGTGTTGCAGCAGTGGGAAGTTTGTGAGGGTAAAGTGAAGCTATGATTGTGAGGTCTGAGTGGCGATAGGTAGAGATTGTTGGTAGGTGAGTCCTGGGGTTGTGGTGCATTGAGCACTGTGTGAGGCTTGTGGTGCAGATGGTGGGATGTGGCATTTGCTGAAGCCTTCACTCACCTTGGCCTGCCGTGTGAGGTCATTAAACTTCTATCGGCACTGGATGGCCGACCTTGGGACCACAGTGCTGGCTGTCACATAGGCAGCTATCTCCTGCCAAAGCCTTCAAAATGTGTGTGGTGAGGGCTTCCTGCCAGTCTGTGGAAAGAGGACAGCCCGCCTCCTCTCCACGGCCACCAGCAGTGCCTCAAGAGCTGCGTTGGAGAATCTGCAGGCTCTCTCCCTGTGCTGAGGCTCAGCCATGTGTTTCTACTGCTGTCTTCTTCTAGGTGAAGTTGTAAGTGGCTTGACAATGAGGTGCTGTAGCATCAGTGCACTTCCCCTTTAAGTACTGAATAAAACCTGTGCCACACATGGCTGGGAATTAGACTGGACCCGATATTGGCCCAGCTGTTGAGCCGTAAGCAGTGATTTTAGCGCTGAGATCAAGACTAGACCATTTTGACCTGGCACAGCTTAACATCATTGGGCCTTAACACTGCCCATTTTGTAGCCATATCCAATTTCTAGGCCATAGAATCTTAGAATAGTACAGCACAGAAGGAGCCCATTCAGCCCATATCGGCAGCCTGATCTGTCTACCATTCCTTTGGAGGTCTCCTCTTCTGAACATGTCCAGCCTGAATCTCATTGGAAAGCCCATTGGTGGTTGTCAGGGAGCACCAAAAATAAATAATTAGGACCATCTGCCATAGAAGCTCCTAAATGCCAGCAGGAAAAGAAAGAAAAATAAAATTCAGGAAATGGCCAGAAATTACCTCCCTTTTTTATATTTTATTTAATTTTGTCCGCAGCATGTGGGTAACACTGACAAGACTACATTTACGGCCCATCCGTAGTTGCCCTGACAAGGTGGTAGTGGAGTTTCTTGAACCGCTGCCATCCTTGTGGTGATGGTGCTGCCACAATGGTGTTAAGTAAGGAATTCTAGAATTCTGACTGGTGACATTAAAGGAATGATGCTATATGTCCAGGCCAAGAT
Organism: Somniosus microcephalus; assembly: GCF_052327205.1. NCBI lineage: Eukaryota > Metazoa > Chordata > Chondrichthyes > Squaliformes > Somniosidae > Somniosus > Somniosus microcephalus. The sequence continues at coordinate 83,359,846 of NC_141000.1, forward strand.
GGTGTGGAAGTTGGAGTTGATGATGTTTACTATTCTTGTCCTTCTCAGTAGTAGAGGTCGCAGGCAGGGGAGTTGCTGCGGAACTTATTTGGCAAGATGCTACAGTGTATCCTGTAAGTTGTCCGTACTGCAGCCACAGTGCACTGGTGGTTAATGTGTTGGATACTGAGTCCAGTGACATGTCTCTCCTAATCTCTTCTCTGTCTACATAACCTGAATTCCCTCTGTGTCCATTCATGTGTGCATTTTGGCTGCTGCTCACTGCTATCTTATGTGCCTCTCTTGGCATTCTCCAAAGGGCCCCAGCACCGATCCCCAGAGGACACCACTGCACATTTCCCTCCAGTCTGAAAAACAACCGTTCACCGCTACTCTCTGCTTTCTGCCCTCTGCCTTTAACAAATCCATGCTAGTTTCCTATTGACGCATATTTTTCAAAGTGCCAATGAACTTTGTCCCGAATTATTGTCTCTAAAAGTTTCCCCACATTAGACTTACGGGCCGGTAGTTTCTGGGTTTATCCTTTTCCCCTTTTTTGAATAAGGGTGTAGCATTTGAAATCCTCCAGTCTGGCACCACTCCTGTATCTAAGGAGGATTGATTTTGGCCAGAGCCTCTGCATTTTCCATCCTTACTTCCCTCAGCAACCTAAGATGCATCCCATCCGGACCAGAGGACTTTTCTACTTTGAGCGCTGCCAACCTTTTAAGTACCTCCTCTTTATCTATTTTTATCCTATCCAATTTATCTACTACCTCCTCCTTTACAGTAACATTGGCAGCATCCTCTTCTTTAGTGAAGACAGATGCAAAGTGCTCATTTAATACCTCAGCTATGCCTTCTGCCTCCACAAGATCATCTCCTTTTTGGTCCCTAATCAGTCCCACTCTTCTGTTGACTGCCCTTTTACTATTTATATGTTTATAAAAGACTTTTGGGTTCCCTTTTATGTTACCTGCTAATCTATTCTCATACACTCTCTTTGCCCCTCTTTTCATTTTTCAGTTCGCCCCTGTATTATTTGTATTTAGTTTGGTTCTCTACTGAATTATGAACCTGACATTTATCATAAGCTTCCTTTTTCTGTTTCATTTTAATCTCTATATCTTTAGTCATCCAGGGAGCTCTAGCTTTGGATGCCCTTTCTTCCCCCCTCGGGGGTATGTGTCTGGTCTGTAGCCAAACTACCTCCTCTTTGAAGGCCTCCCATTGCTCATTTACTGTTTTACCTGCCAATCTTTTATTCCAAGCCACCTGGACCATGTCCTCAACCTTGTCATCTCATGACCTCTCCACTCCTGAGGTTTCAATCATCGACAAAGCTATCTCCAAGCACTTCCTTGTCTCCCTCCCTTTTGTCCTCAAAAGAATTCATCCTCAACCAATCAGTGCTCTCCAACTGCGTAATGCACCAGAAAGAGCAGAATAAAACTATTGGTTCGGGCCAGTGTCACTACAAATGAGGTCACCTGCAAAAGGTGGTTGACGTAATAAAACTCACCACGCACTTGGTTCGAGTATAAAGCAAGGCTTTAATCAACTTGTTTCAGAACATGGAGGTCTAGTTGTACTTCACTAGTTCCTGTCTTACAAAATGTCCCTGGGCAAGCTGGGCCCATGCTCGAGTATTTATACTCCTTGGACGGCGCCACCAGCTGGCTGTCCAGTGCTATTTCATGAGTAGTTTCTTTATAATGATGAGATTTATAACATTCTTCCTGTCTAAAAGATTTGGAAGTCCGACGACTTCCTCCTAATGGGTTAGGCAGACCACAAATAGCCGCAGTCTTTTAGATCTTTGTTTATAGCTGGAAGGCACGTCTCCCCGGACCGTGTCTTGGTCCCTGGGCCGCTTGATCCATACCGGTGGATTGACAGGGCCCGTGTTGCCCTGATCGACCCGAGGGAGGCTGGGGATATCGTGACTCCGGGTGCAGGTCCCCACAGGCGCAGAGCTGGCTTCATCCTGTTTGATAGCTGGGGATTGACCGGCGTCCTGGTCTCGGGAGGCCATTCCACGGGGAGCGCTCGGCTCCCCGAGTGGATCCAGTGGGGCAGCCGGCAGATAAGTGCGGCCATTGAGAATAAGGTCGACAAGACAAAAGCCGGAAGAATTGGTGGTCTGTGTCATCAGAGCTATTGCAATTTCCCTGTCCGAGGGGTAAATACGCAGTTTTAACTTACTGACAGCCCACTCACTAATGAAGTTGTCAGAGCTGCATGAGTCGATTAGTGCGCTCAAAATGTGTCCATTTACCAAAACCTTCGTGGCTGCATGGGACAGATTTTGGGGGAAAATCAGCTGTGATGGGAGGAGGGGCAGTTTTACCCTTGACAGCTGTAACCTTAGTAGTGGTTCTTGGGGGAGGAGCAGTTTCATAGATAGCAGCTGTAACATTAGTAGTGGCTCTTGGGGGAGGAGCAGTTTTATAGATAGTAGCTGCAAAACTAACAGGAGCTCTCGACCGGTATACCTTAGAAAAGTGGCCTATCTTACTGCAATGATTGCAGGTTGCGTTATGAGCCGGACAAAATTTCCTATAGTGGAATGCACCTCCACAGAAGAAACACTTCCTTCCAGATTGCCAAGATGCCGCTAGGGTGGGGTCGTCATCAGTGAAGGTTTCTAGGGTAGGGTTGTCATCAGCCAGGTTGGAGTCGTCATCCGTGAGGGTTTCCGCCCGAGGCCTATTGAAGGAGTTACTAAAAGTGATAGCAGCAGCCCGTGCATGTGGTGATAGGTATCTGCATTCCTCTTTGCAGTGGGAGCAGCGAGGAGGAGCTCGGGAGAAAACCCGGCGACCAGCAAGGCCCGAGACCAGTCGGGAGCAGCGTGGTGAGACCGGTATAAAAACCGGAGAGAGGCGAGGCCCGAGACCAGTCAGGACCAGCGGGAGCAGCGAGGAGGAGCTCGGGAGAAATCCCGGCGACCAGCGAGGCCCGAGACCAGTCGGGAGCAGCGTGGTGAGACCGGTATAAAAACCGGAGAGAGGCGAGGCCCGAGACCAGTCGGGACCAGTCGGGAGCAGCGTGGTGAGACCGGTATAAAAACCGGAGAGAGGCGAGGCCCGAGACCAGTCGGGACCAGCGGGAGCAGCGAGGAGGAGCTCGGGAGAAAACCCGGCGACCAGCGAGGCCCGAGACCAGTCGGGAGCAGCGTGGTGAGACCGGTATAAAAACTGGAGAGAGGCGAGGCCCGAGACCAGTCGGGACCAGCGGGAGCAGCGAGGAGGAGCTCGGGAGAAAACCCGGCGACCAGCGAGGCCCGAGACCAGTCGGGAGCAGCGTGGTGAGACCGGTATAAAAACCGGAGAGGGGCGAGGCCCGAGACCAGTCGGGACCAGCGGGAGCAGCGAGGAGGAGCTCGGGAGAAAACCCGGCGACCAGCGAGGCCCGAGACCAGTCGGGAGCAGCGTGGTGAGACCGGTATAAAAACCGGAGAGAGGCGAGGCCCGAGACCAGTCGGGACCAGTCGGGAGCAGCGTGGTGAGACCGGTGTAAAAACCGGAGAGAGGCGAGGCCCGAGACCAGTCGGGACCAGTGGGAGCAGCGAGGAGGAGCTCGGGAGAAAACCCAGCGACCAGCGAGGCCCGAGACCAGTCGGGAGCAGCGTGGTGAGACCGATATAAAAACCGGAGAGAGGCGAGGCCCGAGACCAGTCGGGACCAGCGGGAGCAGCGAGGAGGAGCTCGGGAGAAAACCCGGCGACCAGCGAGGCCCGAGACCAGTCGGGAGCAGCGTGGTGAGACCGGTATAAAAACCGGAGAGAGGCGAGGCCCGAGACCAGTCGGGACCAGCGGGAGCAGCGAGGAGGAGCTCGGGAGAAAACCCAGCGACCAGCGAGGCCCGAGACCAGTCGGGAGCAGCGTGGTGAGACCGGTATAAAAACCGGAGAGAGGCGAGGCCCGAGACCAGTCGGGACCAGCGGGAGCAGCGAGGAGGAGCTTGGGAGAAAACCCGGCGACCAGCGAGGCCCGAGACCAGTCGGGAGCAGTGTGGTGAGACCGGTATAAAAACTGGAGAGAGGCGAGGCCCGAGACCAGTCGGGACCAGCGGGAGCAGCGAGGAGGAGCTCGGGAGAAAACCCGGCGACCAGCGAGGCCCAAGACCAGTCGGGAGCAGCGTGGTGAGACCGGTATAAAAACCGGAGAGAGGCGAGGCCCGAGACCAGTCGGGACCAGTCGGGAGCAGCGTGGTGAGACCGGTATAAAAACCGGAGAGAGGCGAGGCCCGAGACCAGTCGGGACCAGTCGGGAGCAGCGTGGTGAGACCGGTATAAAAACCGGAGAGAGGCGAGGCATACCAACTCAGCAGCGGGGAGAGAGGTAAAAAGTAATCAGTGTGTGACGTCACCAGGGAGCAGGTAGGTGATTGGTTGGTGAGTATTTCTCTTTTTTCAATACAAGCTTGAATTCTGTGGTGTTAAATTTCTGTGGTGTAGTGGGGATAGTTGGTAAATAAAGCGCCCTAGAGCATACCTGTAACTGGGGTATTGAATAAATTTTTTAAAGTAATTAAAGGGGTAAGTCATGGCAGGAGAGTTCAGACCCGTGCTCTGCTCCTCCTGCTCTATGTGGGAAGTCAGGGATGCTGTCAGTGTCCCTGACGACCATGTGTGCGGGAAATGCATCCAGCTGCAGCTACTTGTAGACCGCATTGCGGCGCTCGAGCTGCGGGTGGATGAATTTTGGAGCGTGCGCGATGCTGAAAGGCTCGTGGATAACACGTTTAGCGAGTTGTGCACGCCTCAGGGTAGGGCAGCACAGGGGGTGACCATCAGGTGGAGCAACAAAGGCAGGCAGGTAGTGCAGGGAACCCCTGCGGACATCCCCCTTTCAAACAAGTATACCGCTTTGGATACTGTTGAGGGGGATGACTCACCAGGGGAAGGCAGCAGCGGCCAACTTCCTGGCACTGGGGGTGCTCCTGCTGCCCAGGAAGGGGGGAAAAAGAGTGGGAGAGCAATAGTGGTAGGGGATTCTATAGTAAGGGGAACAGATAGGCGTTTCTGTGGCCGTAGACGTGAATCCAGGATGGTTTGTTGCCTCCCTGGTGCCAGGGTCAAGGATGTCACTGAGCGGCTGCAGGGCATTCTGGAGGGGGAGGGAGAACAGCCAGTGGTCGTGGTCCACATTGGTACCAACGACATAGGTAAAAAGAGGGATGAGGTCCTGCAGCAAGAATTTAGGGAGCTAGGTGAAGGATTAAGGAGCAGGACCTCAAAGGTTGTAATCTCTGGATTACTCCCGGTGCCACGTGCTAGTAAGTATAGGAATAGGAAGATAGAACAGATGAATGCGTGGCTAAAGGGATGGTGCAGGGGGGAGGGCTTTAGTTTCCTGGATCACTGGGTCTGCTTCTGGGAAAGGTGGGACTTGTACAAGTCGGACGGTTTACACCTGAACCAGGGGGGAACCAATATCCTTGCGGGGAGGTTTGCTAGCACTGCTGGGGAGGGTTTAAACTAACTTGGCAGGGGGTTGGGGTACAGAGTGGAGCTATAGTAGGGGGTGATTTACGGCCAAATACAGAGGGAAAAACAAGTCAGCTGGGAAGGCAGAGCAAATATGTGAAGGCAAAAGAGAATATGGCAGGGCTGGAAGGCATTTATTTTAATGCAAGGAGTCTTGCAAATAAGGTGGATGAACTGAAGTTGTTGTTGAACACATGGGAGTACGATATTGTTGCTATCACGGAGACATGGTTGAGGGAGGGTCAGGACTGGCAGCTCAATATTCCGGGGTATGGAATCTTCAGGCGAGACAGAGGGGGGTGTAAAAGGGGAGGGGGTGTCGCAATATTAATTAAGGAGTCAATTACTGCTGTAAGGAGGGATGATATATTAGCGGGTTCCTCTAATGAGGCCATATGGGTAGAACTTAAAAACAAAAAGGGGGCAAGCACTTTGCTGGGAGTGTACTATAGGCCCCCAAACAGTCAGGGAGAGATAGAGGAACAGATATGTAGGCAAATCTCAGAGAAGTGCGAAAATAATAGGGTAATAATAGTGGGGGATTTCAACTTCCCCAATATAAATTGGGACAGTCAGAGTGTGAAAGGCTTAGAGGGTGCAGAATTCTTAAAGTGCATCCAGGAGAGCTTTTTGAGCCAACATGTAGAAAGTCCTACAAGAGAGGGGGCGGTACTGGACCTAATTCTGGGGAATGTAGCCGGGCAAGTGGTGGAAGTGTCAGTAGGAGAGCATTTTGGCGACAGTGACCATAATTCGGTGAGATTTAAGGTGGTCATGGAAAAAGACAAAGACGGCCCGGAAATAAGGGTTCTAAATTGGGGGAAGGCCGATTTTAATATGATAAGGCAGGATCTGACCAAAGTGGACTGGGAGCAGCTGCTTATAGGAAAATCCACATCAAAACAGTGGGAGACTTTCAGAAGGGAAATAGAGAGAGTACAACGCCAACATGTTCCTGTAAAGGTCAAAGGTGGGACCAACAAGCAAAGGGAACCTTGGATGACAAGGGATATACAAAAATGCATTAGAAATAAAAGGGGGGCTTTTGGCAGTTACAAAAGACTAAAGACAGAAGAAGCCCTAGAGGAGTATAAAAAGTGCAGGGGCATACTTAAAAAAGAAATTAGGAGGGCGAGGAGGGGCCATGAAATAACACTGGCGAGCAAAATAAAGGAAAATCCTAAGATGTTTTATAAGTATATTAAGGGCAAGAGGATAACCAGGGAAAGGGTAGGGCCCATTAGGGACCAAAGTGGCAATCTGTGTGTAGAGCCAGAGGATGTAGGCGGGGTTTTAAATGAATTTTTTGCATCTGTGTTCACTATGGAGAAAGACGATGCAGACATAGAAATCGGGCAAGGGGACTGTGACATACTTGAACATATTAGCATCGAGAGGGAGGAGGTGCTAGCGGTTTTAGCGGGCCAAAAAGTGGATAAATCCCCAGGCCCGGACGAGATGTATCCCAGGCTGCTGTGGGAGGCAAGGGAGGAGATTGCAGGGGCTCTGACACTAATTTTCAGAACCTCTCTGGCCACAGGGGACGTACCAGAGGACTGGAGAACAGCTAACGTAGTACCATTATTCAAGAAGGGTAGCAGGGATAAACCAGGGAATTACAGGCCAGTGAGTCTAACATCTGTGGTGGGGAAATTATTGGAAAAAATTCTGAGGGACAAAATTAATCTCCACTTGGAGAGGCAAGGATTAATCGGGGATAGTCAGCATGGCTTTGTCAAGGGTAAATCATGTCTAACAAATCTGATCGAATTTTTCGAGGGGGTGACTAGTGGGGTGGATGAGGGAAATGCTGTGGATGTGGTTTACATGGACTTCAGTAAAGCTTTTGACAAAGTCCCGCATAGGAGACTGGTCAAGAAGGTAAGAGCCCATGGGATCCAGGGTGCCTTGGCGCGTTGGATCCTAAACTGGCTGAGTGGCAGGAGGCAGAGGGTGATGGTCGAAGGTTGCTTTTGTGACTGGAAGCCTGTGTCCAGTGGGGTACCTCAGGGATCGGTGCTGGGTCCCTTATTGTTTGTGATCTACATAAATGATTTGGATGAGAATGTAAAAGGTATGATCAGTAAGTTCGCAGATGACACGAAAATTGGTGGGGTGGTAAATTGCGAGGAGGAAAGCCTCCGGCTACAGGACGATATAAACGGGTTGGTCAGATGGGCGGAAAAGTGGCAAATGGAATTTAACCCTGAAAAGTGCGAGGTGATGCATTTTGGACGGACAAATAAGGCAAGGGAATACACAATGAGTGGTAGGACCCTAGGAAGTACAGAGGGTCAGAGGGACCTTGGTGTACATGTACATAGATCCCTGAAGGCAGCGGAGCAGGTAGATAAGGTGGTTAAAAAGGCATATGGGATACTTGCCTTCATTAGCCGAGGCATAGAATATAAGAGCAGGGAGGTTATGATGGAGCTGTACAAAACGCTGGTGAGGCCACAGCTGGAGTACTGTGTGCAGTTCTGGTCGCCTCACTATAGGAAGGATGTGATTGCTTTGGAGAGGGTGCAGAGAAGATTCACCAGGATGTTACCTGGGATGGAGCGCCTCAGCTATGAAGAGAGGCTGGACAGGCTGGAGTTGTTTTCCTTGGAGCAGAGAAGGCTGAGGGGGGACCTGATTGAGGTGTACAAAATAATGAGGGGCATAGATAGGGTAGATAAAGAGGAACTTTTCCCCTTAGTGGGGGGGTCAATAACAAGGGGGCATAGATTCAGGGTAAGGGGCAGGAGATTTAGAGGGGATTTGAGGAGGAACTTTTTCACCCAGAGGGTGGTTGGAATGTGGAACTCAATGCCTGAAAGGGTGGTGGAGGCAGGAACCCTCACAACATTCAAGAAGCATTTGGATGAGCACTTGAAATGCCATTGCATACAAGGCTATGGATCAAATGCTGGAAAATGGGATTAGACTGGACAGGGATGGATGGACGGCGCAGACACGATGGGCCGAAGGGCCTCTTTCTGTGCTGTAAAACTCTATGACTCTATGACTCTATGACTCTAAGTCCAGAGAACATGCCTGGTCATAGGCAGCCTGTAACTTGAGGGTTTTATTCTCCAACAGACACTGACGTATGAAGGGAGACGCAATCCCATTAATAAAGGAATCACGAATTAACTCCTCCTGGTACTGCTCAGCTGTAACAGCTTTAAGATTACAATCCTTGCTGAGCCTGCAAAGTTTCTGATGGAATTCATCAAGTGATTCCCCGGGTTGTTGTCGAGTTGTGGCCAGTAGATGCCGAGCAAAAATTTCATTTGGGGACTTGACATATAGCTGCTGTAGTATTTGGATAGCGGCGTCATAGTCTACACAGTCTTCGATATAATCAAACACATGAGGGGATACATAATTAGCAAGCATTCGTAACTTATTAGGAACATTCTCACCACACTCCTCAAGGAAGTTGCTAAAGGTACGATACCAGTGTTTCCATACCTTAGCAGCTGTAAGTGAATTCGGGTCCAGGTCGAGACGGGTGGGTCTGAGTAGTTTCGCCATGATGGATCGATTACTTGTCTGAGTTCCCTTCTATGGTTCGAGTCATAGCTGGCTGTTCCCGAAATCACCCAAAGCGTGGAGTCGATATCAAGTTGATTAAATTGACGTAATAAAACTCACTACGCACTTGCTTTGAGTATAAAGCAAGGCTTTAATCAACTTGTTTCAGAACATGATTCTGGACGTAGTACAGGTTGACTATCCCTTATCCGAAAACCTTGGGACCAGCTGTGTTTCGGTTTTCGGAAATTTTCGGATTTCAGAAGGTATTATTTCAGACTGGGAAACTCTGAACATTAAATTAATTTGGTAATTAGTATTTGTATTTAATATAAATTTTAAAAGTTCAGGCTACCTCTTGCGACTGTTCCGTGTCTCATTCCCCTTCCTGCTTCTCTGTGCTGCCGCTCACAGTCTGTTTACAGCTCCCCCTGCTCCATGTCTCATTCCCCTTCCTGCTTCTCTGAATTCCTTGACTTAGCGGGGGTCTGGGGCTCGACTGCTGCCGCCAGTTGTGGGAAAGCCGGATATCGGCTGACTCCTACGCTAAGCTGGCCCGCAAATCAGGTCGGGGAGGGGAGAAAAGAATATCGGACGGGCCGCTGCAGCTATCGGACGGGCTGCTGTATTGTTGGGTTTACTCTCCCGGTACCTCCTTCACACTGCCCGGAGGGAACTCTGTGACCCTCTGCCCTGCTCACAGGGAAAGGCAGAGCTCCCTCAGTCACACTTAACATCGAGAGCGTGTCGACAATCTGCAGGAATTCTTGTTCTGGGCCCTGGAGGACCACTCCTGTCATGTTTTGCACCACTCGGGTCATGTCGTGCGCACGACTTACGCTGAATGAAAAAACTTTCGGTTTTCAGAGGTTTTCGGTTTTCGGAAGTTCGGATACAGGATAGTCTACCTGTATTTCTAAATTTGACAGCACTTCCTGTCACACTTATGAATGAAGCATTCCCTGCTCCGATTGGCTCCCCATGGCCCACGTGATCTCAGGGGACGCTTCGAACTAACTGCGCCCCTGGGATACGCAAGCACTGCGCGCCGGCAGTTGGAGCAGGCCCAGGATCGGAATTCCATGGGGGCCCACAGCTCAACGGCCGGCGCGCAAGATAAGTGCAGGTCGGGGGCTTGCACCCGCGGGAAGCCTCCGACCTGAATTTCTGGGCCAATAATTATCATCAATGTGCCATTAATTCCATGACTCTTAATCTTCTTTGGATGCAAAACTTATCAAATAACTTCTGAAAATCCAAGTACGTTATATTCAATAGATAATGCTTGTCTACTTTATTCAGTTAATTCCTCAGATGAATTCTTGGGTCTTCTAAAACTTTTTGACCATCCTTTTATGGCCCTTATGCTCTTTAGATGACTGTTGGTAACAACCTGAAAAATGCCCTCGAGTATTCCTCACTCCAAAGCTAGACTAACTGGTTCATAATTCGTTGGTTTCCATCTGACTCATTTTTTGAACATTATAATATTTATTATCCCCCAGTCCTCGGGTACCACCACTATATTGACAGAGCTACTGCCTTGCCTATTACATCACTCATTTTCTGGCATCCACCCGGTCCAGAATCCTGTGTACATTTTTATGTGTTTAATTTCCTCTGTGTGCTATTTTAGTGCACTGTTTAAACCTACTATATGCAAAGCTTCTATTCTCTTTGCACAAGTAAGGAAATTAGCAAAGAGGATAGTTTTAATTCAGTTTGATCTGTCATTTTTTGATCTTCATTGTATTATGAATTAATATCTAAATGAGCTTACGGTATAAATGTCACAATTACTTGAAAGATCAGTGTAATTCTAATGTTTTGAATTGGATTCAGTTTATTCATAATGCTGTGGTACATAAATGCGAATTGACAGTTATATGAAAGTAGATACTCTTTGAAAATCTTTATGACGGCTTCAGAATCGCAATGTAAGAGTTCTTCCTTTTTACCGATCTGCACAGTTTGCTGGACATTTTCTCTTGGGGAATTTCCGGTTACATCCATTCACAATTGCCACCATTCCTTCCATAAAAAATAAATTGGCTGTTTTCAGTCTCTGAAGTTCATCCACATGCGGAGCAAACATTTCAGTTACTAATGGGGTTACAGTATGAGAGACATCACAGCCAACTGACCCTGGTCACTAAGCTGAAAAAGTGCTAGGCCTGCCAAACTTACTGACCGATGATGAGCCAAATCTGATATTTTTAAGTAACTGATTTTTGATTCATAACATATTTGTTGGGAAGTTTTGCCAGTTAAATCCTTATAACAGTGGAAATTCTGCTGAATGCTATTTTTAGTACAGTAGTTAACTCATTTTGTAAAATTGCTATGTGCATGTTTTTAACCTTTTTATACATAAGAATGTTATATAAAGACATTAACTAGTGCACTAAAATAATCACGCAGAATTTCAAACTTCTCTCCCCAAAGATTTATGCTTTTACTCTTGAAGCTCTAGCATTGTTTTTTATTTAAAAAATCTCTCCGCTCTTGTACAATTGAAGCCAACCAGGTAACGGTCTTCTTTTTTGCCACTTCCCAACTGTAATGGGGTATGTAGTCAAAATCACTCCGGGCTTTGTGGCTGGTAAAGGTGAAGTTTGTGTTGAGCATTGTGATGAGGTGTCGGTTTGTTTTGGGAACATAGCTGATAAATGGCCTTAGCAAAAATGCCATCATCTCCAGTATGAAAGCAATGAAGTACATGAGCAGCAGAGGCATTCTAAGCTTTTCTGGAATTGTTAACCCCAACGGGCTCATTATCTCGTAGTTAAAATCTGAGTAGCTCACGTGAGGGGTATCATCTGTGATGTAATAGAACTTTCCACCAACAATTTTCTTCTTGTCCTGGTCTTTCATGGCTCTGGCCACTAAAACATGAGCCCAAGCCACATTGCCGACGTACACTGGGTTCACGAGAGCCTGTTTCCTGGAATTTCTCTGCAGAACATCTCCATTGATAATTCCTTCATCCAAGTGTCCTAATATAAAGCGGCAGTTTTCTCCATAGATATACATGGGGCGTAAGGCACATGTTACCATCCGCTCGCCATTAGGTAAGAGGCATCCATTCATTGACAGGGCTAATCGCTCTGCTGTGTATTTTGTTCTGCTGTACCAAAACTTTAGTTGGCCAAGGTAGACCGTGTCTTCATCGCCATTACAGATAGGATCACCTCTTGCATTTGGCCCCACCACCTCTACACTACTGGTGTAGATGAAACATTTCACATTCTGCTGAATACAGGTTTCTAACAAAAGACGACTTCCTGCCAAATCAAAATGAAACAATATCATTCAAGGCTGATAAAAAAAAGAAACAGAAACCATGCTAGTACATAATGAAAAAGAAAGACACTGTTTATCATGAGCAGAAATGAAGAGTGAAAGCAACTTTTATCATCATTTTGAACTTGTGGACAGTTGATACAGAAGCATAACGTTGTAAGAATTTAAGAGGCTGTCAAATCTAGAGTTTAATTTGATCCAAATGCAAGTTGTATTCACTTTAAGTACTTGTGTAAAATGACTGTACTATATAAGTTGCTATCCTGTATGTAGAGGAGTTAAATTAGGTCTAAAGTAAAGATTCATAGCCCAGATTCTACAATATATATATATATATATCCTTATATAAATAATTATAGGGGGTCATTTTAACCCCCAAAGACTGGTGGGTTTGGTTCGGCTGGACATGCAGTGATCTTATCCTCTTTCCCATCTCACTGAAATTTCACCCACACTCAAGGTGCTGTGGCTTTGCCCACCACAGCTATCTCAAGTGCCCTCAGTGGAAGCTCAGCAGCCTTCCATCTCTTAAGATGCCATCTCATCGGAGCTCTAGGATAGGCAGCATTTAGTAGCAAGGGTAAGCAGAGATAGATGCATGTCTCAGCACTTTATCATACATAGTGTGCGAGGGTGAGATTTAAGTGAAAAGGGAAAGAGGTAAAAATTACTAACTACCACACCATCTCAAGCCTCTTTTTCCTCTCCAAGGTCCTTGAATGTATTGTTGCCTCCCAGGGCTGTACCCACTTCTCCCACATCTCCCTTTTTTAATCCTCCCAATCAGGTTTCCGCCGCTCCCACAGCACCGAAATGGCCCTAACCAAAGTTACAAATCACATTCTAGGTGCATTTTCCCACCTCATCGTCTTAGACATCTCTGCAGCCTTCAAGACAATCACATCATCTTCTTCCAACACTTCTCTGCTGTCAAGCTCAGTGAGACTGCTCTCACTTGGTTCCACTCTTACCTATCTGATCATAGCCAGAGCATCTTTAGAAATGGTTTCTCTTCCCAACCCTACACTGTCATCTGAGGAATCCCACAAGGATATGTTCCTGGCCCCCTTATCTCCCTCATCTATATATTGCTCCTTGACAACATCATCGTAAACCTGGAAATAGCTTTCACATGTACACTAACAGCGCTCAGCTCTACTTTTCCACCACCCTCTTGACCCCTCCTCCACTGCCTCTATACTAGAAGACTTCTTTTTTGACATCAAGTCTTGATTGAGTTGTAATTTCTTCCAAATAAACATTGGGAAGACTGAAGCCATTGATTTTTGGCCCCTGCTACAAACTCCATACCTTTGCATTGATTCTATACCTGTCCCTGGCCACTGTCTCAGTTCGAACCAAATTGTTCACAACCTCTGCATCCTATTTGATCCCAAGCTGAGCTTCTGACCCACAAACACTGCCAACTTCCACCTCCATAACATAGTTTGTCTCTGCTCCTACCTTAGCCCATCTGCCGTTGAAACCCTCATTCATGTGCTTGCTACATAGAGACTTGACTATTCCACTGCTCTCCAGGCTGGTCTCCCATCTTCCATAAACATCAGCCTAACCAAAACTCTGCTGCTTATATCCAATCTCGCAATGTCCTGCTTGCCCATCATCCCTGTCCTCGCTCCTAGTCCCCCAACTCCTTAATCTTAAATTTCTTGTTTTTAAATCTATCTGCGGCCTCACCCCTCTAGATCACTGACCCCTTCCCCAGCCCTACAGCCACCTCCTACTGCATGCTCCATTGTTCCAACCTCTTATGCATCCCTCCTCCCTTAGCCCTACTTTTAGCAGCCGTGCTTTCAGTCACTTAATGCCCGCATTCTAGAATTCTTTCCCTAAACCTTTCCATGACGCCACTTCCCTCTCGTGCTTTAAGACCTTCTTAAAATCAATTTCTTTGACTAAGCTTTTGGTCACCCCTCCTCATATTTCCTTCTTTGGCTAGGGGTCCCTTTTTCCTTACTCCTCTGTGAAGTGCCTTGGGATGTTTCTATGTTAAAGACGTGATATAAATGCAAATTGCTGTTGTTGATTAAGTTCTGATTGTCACATACAGCCTGCAACAACAACAACAATTTTCATTTATATAGTGGCTTTAATGTAGTAAAATGTCCCAAGGTGCTTCACAGGAGCGTTATCAAACAAGAGTTGACACCGAGTCACATAAGATAAGATACAGGTCTTCTTGTAATTTGTTGTAGTCCTCCTCAATATTTACTATCCCCCCCCCCCCAATTTGGTGTCATCTGCAAATTTAGAAATTGTATTTTTGATTCCAAAGTCTAAATCGTTAATATAAATTGTGAACAACAGTGGTCCCAGCACTGATCCTTGTGGAATACCACTACCCACCTTCTGCCAATGTGAATAGCTACCCTTTACCCCTACTCTCTGCTTTGTCTTGAAGCCAGCTAACTATCCATTCTGCTACTTGTCCCCTGACTCCGCATTCTCTGACCTTGTTCATTAATCCATTATGTGGTACCTTATTGAAGGCCTTTTGAAAATCTAGATAAATTACTTCTACTACATTACCCTTGTCTACTCTCTCTATTACCACTTCAAAATATTCAATGGGGTTGGTCAAGCAAGACTATCCCTTTTGAAATCCATGCTGACTATTCATTGTTATATTTTTGGTTTCTAGATATTCTCCCATTTTCTCCTTTAGTAGTAGGGATTCCATTATTTTTCCTACCACCAATGTTAAGCTGACTGGTCTATAGTTCCCTGGACATGTTCTATCTCCCTTCTTAAATTAGGTTATTACGTTAGATATCTGCCAGTCCTCTGGCACTACACCGTTTTCTAACAAATTATTAAATATGTGTAACTAATGCCTCTGCTATCTCTTCCCTAGATTCTTTTAAAATGCGCGGATGTAATCTATCCGGACCAGGGGTTTTATCCTCTTTGAGTTTGATTAGATTATTTAATATAGCTCCTCTTTTTATTTTAAATGCAGTTATCTCATTACTAATCTCATCATCCAATGTCATCTCCACCTGTTCTATCTCCCTGGTAAATACTGAAGCAAAGTAATTATTTAATATTTCTGCCATCTCTCTATCATTGCCTGTGGTATTATCCTGTCCATCCCTTAGATGCCCTGTTCCCATCCCGACCTTTATTTTTTTATTTATGTGCCTATAAAATATTTTACTATTTTGTTTTATCTTCCTTGATAATTTAATTTCATAGTTCCTCTTTGCCTTCCTAATTGTTTTTTTGACTTCTCTCCTAATCTCTTTGTATTCTCCCTCATATGCTCTCCCCTGCTGTCTGTGTACTTAATGTATGCCTCTTTCCTTACCCTCAATTGTTCCCTTATGGCTTTATTCATCCATTTGTGTTTAGTTGTTTTTTTAGCGGAATATATTTTTCCTGGACTCTGTTGAACACTGTTTTAAATGTTTCCCATTGCTGTTCTACATCATTGTTTGCCAATCATTGTAGGGCCTCAGCAGCTGAAAGCATGGCCAGCTATGGTGGAACGATGAAAATTGGGGATGCACAAGAGGCCAGAGTTAGAGGAGCGCATAGATCTCGGAGGGTTGTAGGGCTGGAGGAGGTTACAGAGATATGGAGGGATTTGAAAACAAAGATGAGAATTTTTAAATCGAGCTGTTGCGGGATCAGGAACCAATATAGATCAGCAACCACAGGGATGATGGGTAAATGGGACGGTGCAAGTTAGGATATGGGCAGCAGAGTTTTGGATGATCTCAAGTTTACAGAGGTCAATAAGGTGGAATCTCTTCCTGTT
Source organism: Somniosus microcephalus (assembly GCF_052327205.1). NCBI lineage: Eukaryota > Metazoa > Chordata > Chondrichthyes > Squaliformes > Somniosidae > Somniosus > Somniosus microcephalus. The sequence continues at coordinate 83,375,925 of NC_141000.1, forward strand.
CATAAATGCCATAGTATTGTTGAAAGGAACCTGTGCAGCCACATTGGCTGCATAGGTGTGGCCTTTGATTCTTGGGAAGCCAACTAAGAGCCTCTTCTATTGATGTTCCTTGTCCTCATAGAAAAAGTGATGAAGTAATTAGCCCTGGCAAACAATGTCTACTGACCTGCTGTATGCAATGGTGCACTGAATACTGGCTAATCTAACAGATGATACCTGCAACTTCCTGTAAGAAGCCAGTGGCATAGAAGTTCAAGGCTAATGACTTTAACTTCCATGGGCAGATCCATACCAGTCATAGAGGAGTGTACGAAAGGCTAATATTTAGTAGACGAGAATCATATATGTATAACTTTAAGTGTAGCCATTGACCAAATAATATTACCCATAATTACTCCTGGGTAACTAAAAAGCTAAGACTTTTTCAAAATGCAGCTGCGAAGGACAGTCAAAAGCAGTTTTGACTAAGTTTTGATAACAAACAGCCACAGACTGCGAGTGAAGGGTAAATTGCTAAAAAAAATATGATGCAAAGTAAAAATTAGAATTCGCTTACCAAAACTAATTGCAATGATATTTTAAAAATAATTAGTATAAGGACATAAAATGAAAGAGAGAAAGTAAATTCCAATGGGGTGAAAAACTATAAACAAGATAACACTGAACATGGCAAAGTTGGTGGAAAAATACTGGAAAGGTGGGATGCTACCTTAGTATGACTGACAATGGTATTTTGACCATTAGAACCAATTAAAAAAGGTGATTTTGTTAAAGACCATATACGGACACTGGCCAAACCAACTTTTGATAAGAAAAAGGTTAAAACCTCAATACTCAAAGAACAACTTTACACAGACGTACTGCGAGAACAAAGGAACAGACTTAAGACGACGTCATCTGTGTCCAAGAGGTTCCAGAGACCAAGGGCTGTGAGCTACTCGTTAAAACTATCGCCTAATATTAAGTATATTACGCTGTATGCTTAATAAATCTTGATCTATTGCATAAACATACTGGCTGCTGCCTATTGGTGTCTTGTCCAAGAACTCAGAGATCATTAAGATCTTACAGGAGTTTGGAGGTTCAGTTGCAGGAGACAGCAGAGTTACTTACATGACTGCACCCCAGTAAAGACACAGCTCCTCAGGTACCTGTGGCATGATCTATACTCAGGTCTGCTGAGCCATCTCCCAGTGCATGCATACCTGCCTCTGCTATTGACTATAAAATTCTGTTTTATTCTCCATCATCCTAATGGAAAATAGGAATTCCCAAGAGAATGCCCATGCTATCCACAGGATGCAGGTGCCTAACTCAGACAAACTATCTTGAATGGAAAGAAGCAAAACTTAAATTCTAGCCAATGAAAGGCAACAAATTAATGAACCAAGCCAAAGAAGCTCGGAGAACAAAAGTGCAATTTAAACAGCACAAAAAAGGCCCAAATATGAGGTCTCAAATCACTGCAAAAGAGTCAGGCAGGACAGCTTTAAGAGTACTTCTGTGGCTGTGCACCTATAGGAGTGTGCTGTGTTCCAAGTTTTACAAGCGCACACCAATGACATCATGCTAGTGATGCAACCCATCCAAATTTGCACGATAGTCAGCACAAATCTCCTCCTCAAATATATAAAATTAGCACCCTACTGAGCATGAAACTCCAGGTGCTCCAGTGCAGGCTCAGCAGAAAACCCGGAGCAAGTGCAAATTCGGTGTATGGCCTCTGCTCCCAGTTTTGCGCTGCTTCTGCACCCAGCGTCACCAATGCACAGTAATTAAATTTCAGCCTATTCTCGGATGCAGTTATATCCTGCACTTTTCTATGCCTTGCTCTCCTTCATCTCAAGTTGTACCTTCAACATTGATAGCTTCTAGTTCTTCATTGGTGATGTTACCCCAGATGTCAATCACAGAAGCAGTGTGAATAACGCAGGTCACTCCTTGGCAGGCTTTCTGCAGGACCTCTTTATCTCTCACATCTCCTTTGAACACCATCAGCTTAATTCTGCTTCCAACCAATGCTGAAAAACAAATTTTATTAAGGAAACAAAATCATTAGATTTATTGAATCCACATTCACATGTCATTTTCTATGCATTAGGAGCTGATTTTGTTCAAGCTGCCACAAAAGAAGAACCATGCTTCCCCACAGTGAGGGAAGAAAAATTGAAGTGAGACTCACCTACTCTGCTCACACATTTTCCAGCGTTTACTTACTCTGTTCTCTTCGATCTCCAAACATTTACCTATTTTGCTCTTGCACATTTTCCAACATTTACGTACTCTACTCTCACATAACTCACATTTATCCATATCTCCCAACATTTACCTACTCTGTTCTCACACATCTCCCAGGGTGTACCTATTCTGCTCTCATGTAGCTCCAGTAGGAGCTACATTGGCAGAGATCTGACAGAAAGTTGCCTGCCAATTCATTCAATAGGGGATGGTGTTGAGGCAATCAGGAAGCAGAAAATAACTGAACATTCAGCCAAAAACACATTAAAAAACAATTGCCTGCTTTGCCATTTTTCAGCAGATTAGAAACAACATAGCTTAAGTAACCTTATGACACCGAAAGTTAAAGGAGTGAACTTAATCGTTGAACCTTCCAAGAAAATGTCAGAGGCATTATCTGTAGTCAACTGAAGGTCAATGCATCTAGCCTACAGCAATTCTATCAAACACAATAATGGCCCAGAAATTCGGGTCGGGGGCTTCCCGTGGGTGCAAGCCCCCGACCTACACTTACCTAGCGCGCCAGCAGTTGAGCTGTAGGGCCCCGTGGAATTCCTCTCCGGTGCCTGGCCCAGAGGCCGGCGCGCTGTGCTGGCGTGTCCCAGGGGCGTAGTTAGTGCGATGCGTCCCCTGGGATCACGTGAGCCATGGGCAGCCAATCGGAGGAGGGAAAAGCCCATTCATAAGATTGACAGAAAGACCTATCAAAACGTATGAATGCTGAGGGCCCAAAACAGTAGTTAACCTTCAAATAATTTTTTTTTTTAAATCACACTTTTTAAATAAACTATAAATTACATTAAATAACTATTTTAAACAATAATTTAAATTTTTGAAAAAAATAATTTTATAAAAAAACGGGGCTAAAAATAAACTTACCTTGCTTTAAAGTATTTAAAAATAACAAACCTGTGGAAAAAATGTTTTAATTTTAATTAATTGACCACTTACCTTTTAAAATGCAGTCCTTACGCCTGGTTTTTACATTTCTAAAATCTAAAGACTTACCCTCACGGAAAAACCTGTAAAAAAAAACGTAAGTTCAAAGCGCACACGCAGACTCCCGCGCACACGCGTTCGACCTCTGAACCCCTTCGTTCAGAGGATCGGAAGTGCCGGTTTCCCGCGCATGCGTAGTGCATGCAAGGAACCGGCACTTCCATTGGGTCCACGCGTGAGTACCCCATGCGTACTCACGCATTGGGACCCGAATTTCTGGGCCAATGTCTATTTTTTAATTATGGAGCAATGTATGCCAGCTAATAGAACAGTGAGATACTTTGTAGCTGATGAGGAACAGATGTTTGTTTTGTCAGTACTGCAGGCAGAACATTTTTTTCTACTTTCTTGTAAAGGTACCCGAGTTAATAGTGGGAGTAGCTGCAATGACTATCCCTGAGCTCATACCACTTTGCTCTGTTTCAGTGGTTTCATTGGAGAACTACAGATACTCATTGTGCTAATAAGGGTCTCATTCATTTGTTCTTTTACAATATGTGGTCCTAGATAGTGTGGAAGTAAGTCATGCTTCCAGCAGTATCTCAACATCTGCAGGAGCACTGATGCCTTCACTTACCTTGGCCAGCTTGTTGAGGTCATTAAAACATTTCTGACACTGAATAGCTGTTTGTGAGCACCTCCTTCCAGATTGCCTGCACAACCTTTGTACAGATTCTGAGGCATAACTGCTAGAGACCCAAAGAGCCTTTGTGGATGAAATTGGATAGCACCGGCCTGCCAGCGTCAACTGGCCGCAGGGAAGGATCCCTGTGCCGGAACGGGTAGGCCTGAGGTACACTCGATATTGGGTCTCTGGCCTCATTTAAATTAGACCAGTGAGCTGCGGACGTCAGCTGCACGTCCCCAGGCAACTAGATGGCGGAGCAGGTGTAAATTTCGGGCTGCTGCCGCCAAGGAGGAAAAATACATTTTTTACCACAGGCCACCCTGGAAGCACCTATTGCAAATGGCAGCTAAGCAAGTGAAGTGTTTTTCAGATACTCCAGCCACTTTTTCTGACTTTGCCCTGTGCTGGCACTTTAATGTGCCATGTACACAGTTGGAGGTCGATTTTCACTGCAAATGCCTGGCGGTAACAGCCGAAAAATGGGGTCAGTAGCCTTACCGTCCCGTTAACACGGCTGGCTTCATTTTGAAAGGGACCAAACGGCAGGTGTCCAAAGTGCCTGCCTTTTTCAGGTGTTGGGCCCCTTTTATTATAGAAATCGGGGTCCTATGATGTAAATAGGATCCCAATTGCCATTTTTGGTCGGAACGAGCACCATGCACACTCTGACCAATTTCATGGGCGATGGAACCGAAGAGGCGTGCCAGAGGTATGTGTCAAATTATTTTTGTGGGACTCAGTGCTCCTCTGAGGAAGGGGGGGAAGAGAGAGGAAGGAGGGAAGAGAGAGGAAGGAGGGAAGAGAGAGGAAGGGGGGGAAGAGAGAGGAAGGGGGGGGAAGAGAGAGGAAGGGGGGAAGAGAGAGGAAGGGGGGAAGAGAGAGGAAGGGGGGAAGAGAGAGGAAGGGGGGGAAGAGAGAGGAAGGGGGGAAGAGAGAGGAAGGGGGAAGAGAGAGGAAGGGGGAAGAGAGAGGAAGGGGGGAAGAGAGAGGAAGGGGGGAAGAGAGAGGAAGGGGGGAAGAGAGGGGAAGAGGGAAGAGAGAGGAAGGGGGGAAGAGAGAGGAAGGGGGAAGGGGGGAAGAGAGAGGAAGGGGGGAGAGGGGAAGGGGGAGAGAGGGGGAAGGGGGAGAGAGGGGGAAGGGGGTGAGAGGGGAAGGGGGAGAGAGGGGAAGGGGGGAGAGAGGGGAAGGGGGGAGAGAGGGGAAGGGGGGAGAGAGGGGAAGGGGGGAGAGAGGGGAGGGGGAGATAGAGGGAAGGGGGAGAGAGAGGGGAAGGGGGAGAGAGGGGGGAGAGAGGGGAGAGAGAGGGGCAGGGGGAGAGAGAGGGGTAGGGGGAGAGAGAGGGGAAGGGAGGGGGGAGGGGGAAGGGGGAGAGAGGGGGAGAGAGGGGAAGGGGGAGAGAGAGGGGAGAGAGGGGAAGGGGGGAGAGAGAGGGGAAGAGGGGGGAGAGAGGGGAAGAGGGGGAGAGACGGGAAGAGGGGGGAGAGACGGGAAGAGGGGGGAGAGAGGGGAAGGGGGGAAGAGAGAGGAAGGGGGAAGAGAGAGGAAGGGGGAAGAGAGAGGAAGGGGGGAAGAGAGAGGAAGGGGAAGAGAGAGGAAGGGGGAAGAGAGAGGAAGGGGGAAGAGAGAGGAAGGGGGGAGAGAGGGGAAGGGGGGAGAGAGGGGGAAGGGGGGAGAGAGCGGAAGGGGGGAGAGAGGGGAAGGGGGGAGAGGGGGGAAGGGGGAGAGAGGGGAAGGGGGGAAGGGGGGATAGGGGGAAGGGGGAGATAGAGGGGGAGAGAGGGGAAGGGGGAGAGAGAGGGGAAGGGGAGAGAGGGGAAGGGGGAGAGAGAGGGGCAGGGGGAGAGAGAGGGGTAGGGGAGAGAGAGGGGGAAGGGAGGGGGGAGGGGGAAGGGGGGAGAGAGGGGGAGAGAGGGGAAGGGGGAGAGAGAGGGGAAGGGGGGAGAGAGAGGGGAAGAGGGGGGAGAGAGGGGAAGAGGGAGGAGAGAGGGGAAGAGGGGGGAGAGGGGAAGAGGGGGGAGAGAGGGGAAGAGGGGGGAGAGAGGGGAAGAGGGGGGAGAGAGGGGAAGAGGGGGGAGAGGGGGAAGAGGGGGAGAGAGGGGAAGGGGGGAGGAATGGCGGTGGGGGAGGAATGGGGGGTGGGCGGGGACGGTCGCCATGTGACTACCCTAGCTGATTTTTCGCTTCCCTAGCTCAGGGGCACTGAGGCCAATATTAATGGCTCTATTAATGCCCAGTTGAGAACAGTGAACTCTGCACAGACCGGGGATTGAAGATGGGACCTTGTGATTTTCAAGGGTCAGTATCACATTGAACAGTGCATTTAGGCACCAAACCATTTGGGAGAGCTCTCTGGATTTAACTTTAACTAAATGCTTTCAGGTCAGTTTCAAACAAAGTATGAAAAATTATGACTCTCTCTATCCAGTATTCTCCTCTATGATCGTTAATGTGTTCTGAAAAATAATATACTGGCTGCACTTTGTGGGGGGGGGAAAAAATTAGGTCATCGTTCAACTTTTTTTCACTAAACAGCCAGATATTGCAAACCATAAACATAATTAGAAAGAATAGAATGGTATGTAGCATGCCAGATTTGCTGCGACATCAGGCTTGGAAAGTTCCAGCAAATTGAAGAAAACATTCACTTTTTTGGTGAATGTTTTCACTTTGATACTTATTTGCACGTATCATTAATTGAGTGATGTATATTCTTTGTCCAGGGAACAGCAGCAAGTTAAGAGCTTCTGTTTTACTGGTTGTGTTTGGGTCTTGGACAAGTTGATTTGCTACTTTTCAGTAACACTAACACAAGAATGAATGCCACAGATAAGCCTCGATTGAAATACACTTAGTAACCAAACTCCATCCCCCATAGGAACATAAGAAACATTTTTTTTCAGATCTCTTGCTTTTATAATGGTGCACCATATTTTTGGGATAAACCCCAATTTGCCCAGCATTCCCCTCAAAACCATCCTCAAGCTCCATCACTGGAAATGACTATAAATATTTTTCTTTATTCAGTTACTCCCCACTCCTCTCCTGAAGGCACAACAGTTCCACATTATCTCATCCAAGTGAAGATTCTACGTATGTAGGCTCAGCCAGTGAATTTCGGCAGGTTATTCAAAGTCCAACTTCTGTGCTTACCAAACATCCATGTATTTTCCACTAGGACTTGGTGGATTGTGATCAGGAAGAGGAACCCTGGTTGATTTTCCCCTCTGGAGCCCAGGGGTGCCAAGACCAGTTGTAATGGTCCTACAATCTGCCGCTTGGGCTGAGATGAGCTCACTGAACACAGGCCAGGCAATGCATTTACTAATAACCATCAGGGGAGCAACAGCTTTAGGGTTAGCAGTAGCCACTTGTTTATTGATTTCTGTACATCTTGCATAGTCCAAGCAATGCAATGCAAAGCAAATCTGGCACTAGCACTTTTACACTAGCATTATTGCCCTCATTCAAGTTTAAAATAAGTTTATTTTTTAATTACAATAAAAATAAATTATTTCCAAAGTTTTTAAGCTCTGTTCAAAGTTCTTTTTTGAAATAGATTTTAGAATCTCTCAGGTCCTTCCAGTGCTGAAGAACTGGTTAACTGGCACCTCACAGTTCTAAAGCATAAGGAGAACGCTCAAGAAAGCACAACTCAAACGAGAACTGAAAACCTTCAAACCTTACAAGAATGCAGCAAAGTCTGAGAGAAAAATTCTAACCTTGAATTAGTTTTAGACTTTCTCATACCAAATAATTTTTTTTTGCAGTCGTTAAATTGAATAACCTAAAATAATTTTATACAATTTTTCAGAATTTTACAGTGGTATACATATTGATGCAGTTACACACTTTTGCCCAAACAAACATTGTTACAATAAGTCACTTGTAATAATTATAATTACTGGAATAGCAGTATCACATATTTCATTTTACGCACCTTGCAAAGTTTCCACAAAGTCCTGTTGTATCACCTTGTCCAAGATCCTGACTTCTGAGAGATCACGATTTTCTTCAATCAGAAGTTTTGTGACTTCTTGTCCAAGAAATCCATTTCCTCCTGTAACTAGGTAGACATCTCCAGCAACAGCCATCATGTTGATATAGAATGTACTGTCGGTGTTGTGAGCTGACTGTTGAAGTGAAACTGCCTCTACTGTGTGGTGGCTACTAACAGGTATATAAATAGTAGAGTTAACCTTGAAGTACTCCCCTAGACTGATAAGTGAATAGAAATGATTCCAGCTGTGGGCAACTAGTCAAGGATTACTACATCTGTTACCTTGTTATCATTTGGAGGCTGTCAGCAAGGACGAATGACTTAATTCTTTCGTAAGTATGTCAGATTCATGGCCACATTAGGTAATGTATAAAAACTTGCTTGGTTATCAAAGTGATGAAACCAAAGTAAATCATTTAGATCCACCACTTTTATTCAAAAACAGAGGTAGAAATTCGTCAGGCGCCTTGTTTTGGGCACAAAGACTGCGATGAGGCTGCAATGCATGCCCGAACAGAGAAGCAGGCCCGAATTTGGGCTTCAGTCCTCACTACCAACTGGGTGAGCTGCCAGTGCCCGTCGCGCCTCCACAGGAAACTCGTCCAATTTGAAGGCCTCGTCGGCAGCAGCCCGAAAGTAAATCCTGGGGGGTGGGGGAGGTTTGGAATGGCAACAGATGGGGGCGGTCGGGCCTGGGAGCACTCCTGCTCCTCCTGGCTCCACAGTAACAATTTTTTTTAAACTTACCTTTTAGTGGCAGTCCCCCAGTGATCACTTAAGAATCTTGAACGGTTGAATTTTGAAGCCAACAAATTACTTTACCTCCTCTTCTGGAAACGCCCTGCCTCCCTCCTGAGGCGCTGCGGGCCTTCCTCCCCTTCTTAAAGGGGAGGGGCCTTGCGCAGCGCAACCCGGGCCCAGCTGGGCCACCGGGATCAGTGTGCCAAGGCTCATGGAGCGCAGCCGGCACACCGCTGGGGGGGAGGGATGCTCAGGAGGCCAAGGACGGCAACATAAATGGCTGCCCGGCAACTCGCCTTTAATTAGCGCTGCCCTGGCCGCAGGTAGGCCCCCCAACCCTGTCGGACATAGCGTCCGGCGGTTAGTCAGGGGGGCTACCGAAGATCGTGGCCGGGGCGCGAGTGGGGCACTGCGCATGGCGATGATGGGTGCTAACGGTTACCGCCGCTGCTAACCTCCCGCTGAATTTCGCGGGAGGCGTTGGTGGTGCCACGCCCAGACGCTAGTTGCTTTGCGCCCCATTATAGGCGCTAACGGGAGGCGCAAAGCAACCGAATTTCTCCCCCTTAAGATTTATTATTTATTTGTAGTTTAATTCAGGTGTTCATAGGCACTTACCCAACCCTTTACAGTTGTGTCAAATGACTTTTAATGCACCACTATTCCATCTTTCTACTCTGGCAGCCTGTCATCACTGAAATAAAACTTTCTGATATCAGTAATGGGAATTTCTAAATAAGATTTCTATTCCTTTGCTGCCACTAACCAGCAGTTTTAAAGAATAAAATGTGCAAATGAGAGAAATGTTCACAGATATTTCCCATTCTAGTATTTAGGATCATGTGGCATTACAGATAAGCACTTATCCTTCTTAAATGAAAAAAGTTCGATTGAATTGTTTTGCTGCTGTACAGTACAGTGAACTACCTCTGTTTGCTCATAACTGTATTAACACGAGAAGTTCACCAACACTGAGCTGTGCCTTCAGTCTCAAGAGCCTTGCTCAAATTGCCACATGTTGGGAGATCCGTACTTGTAAGGCATCTCTCTCTGGTCCAGGGAGTGCATCCATTGGTACACATGTCATGACACACACACACAGCATTGCACACACATCACTAACACACGGGCCCAGATTTTCCTGGGGGGTGCATCTATGGTGTGGGGACCCTTGAACGTTGGAAAAGAAAGAGGAAATTCTGGAGGAAGTGACTTACACCATTAGTTATTTTCCTAGGATTTTTGCGCCACTCCACCATTAACCTCGCCAAAAACAGAAGACATTTATCATAGCTCCGCGCCCATTAAAATCCATGGTGATCACGATTTTCCTGCATTTAAGTTATCACACTATTGCTAATCATTAGACTGAAAAATAATGGCACTGCTGGCTTGGCAGTGGTGTGTTTGACTTTAAATGCATTCTCAGGTTGCATTTAAAAGACGTGCTATTATATTTTACTGATTGGGACTTGTTGAAAGATAGGTTCTGAAACCAATGCATTGTCATGTCAATACAAATGTATTATTAATGATTTTTTTTTAACTATGTTTCTTTTGTTGCTATGAAGAGTAATAATTGTTTTGCAACAGTGGCAGAAATAAACTGGGCTGGAGGGTGAAACAACAGCAGTTACAAAGAATATTGGTCCTTTACGTCAAGAAGTTGAAGGTCTCTTAGATGACGCTGGTCCCAGCTCATCCCTCATACTTGCATTACAATGTTCTGTATCTGTATGAAATGGCAGTTTTATGAACCAATTAAGCTAAAAAAAATTGCTTCACTTTTGTTCACCATTGGAAAAGATCCTGGAATTAACTGGAGCCCCAACCTGCTTTAGTCCAAGGTTCTTTTTTTCAATCATTAAATGAAGGAGCTCTGGAAGATTCCTCTCGCTATTTCTAGCAGCTAACCCCTGCCCACCCTCCCCGCACCTCCCCGCTCCCCCCACCACCACCCCCCCCCCCCCCCGTAAAGGTGAAATACTTTGCATTGAATGTATTCATAGAATATCTGGGGGGGGAAATGGCCGTGCCGCTTATGATCCGCCGCCACGCACACTGCGACATATTCTAATTAGAAATGCAGGAAAATAAGGAGTAAGTTATAAACGGCAAGATTGGTGCATGAAATGGCAGAATTTGCAGTGAACGTCGCAAATCTCTCCCTTGCAGGAAAGTCTGTGTCAGGTACACACATCACTATTCAATATGTCTGTATGTCCCTGTCTGCAAATTTTATTCCTGCGGAAATGACCAAGTTGGCAGGTACAAGATTTCAGACTGTACTAGCTTTATGAACATATGAACATACAATAAGGGCCCATTAATATTCAGCCTATTCACTAGGTGATACAATGTTTTGCACTGCTGTCTGCAACCACTTGTAATAATGGCCCGGAATTTGCAGTCAGCAGCAAAGTGAAGACGTTCGCTGCTGGCCCCGAAGTACGCTTTGCACAAAGATCTCGCGATCCCTGTGTCGAGAACTTTGGGGTTCTGATCTTCAATTCAAATCAACCAACTGTAGTGGGGATCCCCTTGTGCGAACGGCTGTGATGTCAACAGGCTGTCTAAGCAGCCAATCAAAATGCAGAATTCTCACAGACAGCGAACAAGGAAGTGAGTAAGCTGTTAAAGTTCTAACTTTTTTAAAAATGTTAAAAAGAGCAAAACCAAGATTGGGGCTCTCACATGGGGAAAAGGCAAACCTGAAATAAAGATGGCCAAACTTAAAAAAAAAGTTAAAACATTTTTTTGAAAAGTTTCTTAAAAATTTTAATTTTTATTAAAATGGACAAATTTCACACTACAAAAAAATAATTTTCCAGGCGCTTAACATTTGTTTAGCAGGAATAACGCTGTTAAAACCTCAGTTGCACCTAATCCCTTTGGGTCTACCTTTTAGTGGGGAATTTAACAGCATACTTCCTCCGGAAGAGCCGAAGTTTTTGTCAGATTTGGCTGATCACACAGATTGCCGGCTCTGTGGGGGTGAGCACAGCGCAGCCTGTTTCGGAGCTGTCAATGACAGACTGCAACTTCAGGGTTTCCGCATGCGTCAAGTCCCGAAGTTGCGGTCAGTTTCATTGCTCTTGCCTGTTTAATCTCGATCATATTTTGCACTGCAAGTTGCTGGAAGTATATGTGCAAATTCTACAAGTGGAGCATGTTCTTTTCATGTCTTCCGTAGAAAATGGGAGATTTTTAGATCGCACAAAGTGCAACATACGGGTAACGACAGGATGGCACAAGTCAGTATGAAGATCCGCAAGAGTCGAAGTTGACATGGAAGAGCAGAATGCACGCGTGAGGGTATCCGGGGCCACATTCTCTTTGCCGGGTCGATAATGTATGGTGTAGCCAAAGGCGGCCAATTCCATCCTCCAAAGCTGTATTTTGTTATTCTTGATCTTCGTGCGTTTCCGGTTATCCAGCATAAAGGCCACGGAGCGCTGATCGGTTATGTGTGAAATAGAAACATAGAAACATAGAAGATAGGAGCAGGAGTAGGCCATTCAGCCCCTCGAACCTGCTCCACCATTCAATGCGATCATGGCTGATCATCCAAATTCAGTACCCGGTCCCTGCTTTCTCCCCATACCCCTTGATCCCTTTAGCCTTGAGAAATATATCCAACACCTTCTTGAATATATTTAATGAATTGGCCTCTGCTGCCTTCTGTGGTAGAAAATTCCACAGGTTCACCACTCTCTGGGTGAAGAAATTCCTCCTCATTTCTGTCCTAAATGGCCTACCCCTTATCCTTAGACTGTGACCCCTGGTTCTGGACTCCCCGACCATCGGGAGCATCCTTCCAGCATCTAGTCTGTCTAGTCCTGTTAGAATTTTATAAGTTTCGATGAGATCCCCTCTCAGTCTTCTAAATTCCAGCGAGTACAAGCCCAATCGATCCAATTTCTCCTCATACGTCATTCCTGCCATCCCAGGTATCAGCTGAACTCCTTCCATGGCAAGAACATCCTTCCTCAGATAAGGCGACCAAAACTGCACACAATACTCAAGATGTGGTCTCACCAAGGACCCTGTACAACTGCAGCAAGACATCCTTTTTCCTGTACTCAAACCCTCTCACTACGAAGGGCAACATACCATTGGCCTTCTTAACCGCCTGTTGCACCTGCATGCTTACCTTCAGCGACTGGTGCACAAGGACACCCAGGTCTCGTAACAGTTCCCCTTCTCCCAATCTATTGCCATTCAGATAATAATCTGCCTTCCTGTTTTTGCTACCAAAGTGGATAACCTCACATTTATCCACGTTATATTGCATCTGCCATGCTTCTGCCCAATCACCCAACCTGTCCAAATCATCCTGGAGTTTCTCGGCATCCTCCTCACAGCACACACGCCCACCCAGCTTTGTGTCGTCTGCAAATTTGGAGATATTACATCTAGTTCTCTTGTCTAGATCATTAATATATATTGTGAATAGCTGGGGTCCAAGGACCGATCCCTGCGGTACCCCACTAGTCACTGCCTGCCACTCGGAAAAAGACCCGTTTATTCCAACTCTTTGCTTTCTGTCTGCCAACCAGTTCTCTATCCAAGTCAGTACCTTGCCCCCAATCCCATGTGCCTTAACTTTACACGCTAATCTCTTATGCGGGACCTTATTGAAAGCCTTCTGAAAGTCAAAATACACCACATCCACTGGTTCTCCCTTATCTATTTTACCAGTTACATCCTCAAAAAATTCCAGTTGATTAGTCAAGCACGATTTACCCTTTGTAAATCCATGTTGACTTTGTCCGATCCAGTCACTGTTTTCCAAGTGTTCTGCTATTACATCTTTTATAATGGACTCTAGCATTTTCCCCACTACCGATGTCAGGCTTACCGGTCTGTAATTCCCCGTTTTCTCTCTACCACCTTTTTTGAATAGTGGGGTAACATTAGCTACCCTCCAATCCATGGGTACTGTTCCAGATTCCATCGAATGTTGGAAGATGACCAGCAATGCATCTACTATTTCTAGGGCCACTTCCTTAAGTACCCTAGGATGTACATTATCAGGCCCTGCGGATTTATCAGCATTCAATCCCATGAATTTCCTTAACACCATTTCCCTACAAATACTGATTTCTTTCAGTTCCTCCCTTTCATCAGACCCTATGTTCCCCGACATCTCTGGGAGGTTATTTGTGTCCTCCTTTGTGAAGACAGAACCAAAATATATATTTAATTGGTCTGCCATGTCTTTGTTCCTCATTATAAATTCCCCTGATTCTGACTGCAAGGGACCTACGCTTGACTTCACCAATCTTTTTCTCTTCATATATCTATAAAAGCTTTTACAGTCAGTTTTTATGTTCCCTGCAAGCTTACTCTCATATTCTATTTTCCCCTTCTTAATTATCCCTTTGTCCTCCTTTGTTGAATCCTAAACTGCTCCCAATCCTCCGGTTTACTGGTTTTTCTGGCCAATTTATATTGTCCTCTCCTTGGATCTTATGCTATCCCTAATTTCCCTTGTTAGCCACGGTTGAGTCAACTTTTTTGTTTTATTTTTATGCCAAACTGGGATGAACAAATTCTGTAGTTCATCCATGCGGTCTTTGAATGTTTGCCATTGCCTGTCCACCGTCAACCCTTTGAGTGACATTCCCCAATCAATCCTACCCAATGCGTGCCTCAGACCATCGTAGTTTCCTTTATTTAAATTCAGGACCCTAGTCTCTTGAGTCAACAACTTCATTCTCCATCTTAATGAAGAATTCGATCATATTATGATCGCTCCGACCCAAGGGGCCTCGTACAACAAGATTGTTAATTAATCCTTTCTCGTTACATAATACCCAGTCTAAGATGGCCTGATCTCTGGTTGGTTCCTCGACATATTGGTCCAGGAAACCATCCCGTAAACACTCCAGGAATTCCTCCTCCACAATATTGTTAATAATTTGGTTAGCCAATTTATATGTAGATTAAAGTCACCCATGATGACTGCTGTGCCCGTATTGCACGCTTCTCTAATTTCCCTTTTAATGCCATCCCCAACCTCCGCATTACTGTTTGGAGGTCTATATACCACTCCCACTAACGTTTTCTGCCCCTTGGTATTTCTCAGTTCTACCCATACAGATTCCACATCATCAGAGCTAATATCCTTCCTTACAATTGTGTTAATCCCTTCTTTAACCAGCAATGCTACCCCACCTCCCTTTCCTTTTTGCCTATCTTTCCTGAATATTGAATACCCCTGGATGTTGAGTTCCCAGCCTTGGCCACCCTGGAGCCATGTTTCCGTAATCCCAACCAAATCATAATCGTTTACCTCTATTTGCGCAGCTAATTCATCCACCTTATTAAGAATGCTCCTCGCATTAAGACACAAAGCCTTCAAGCTGTTTTTTTTAATGCTCTTAGACCTATTAGAATTATTATTTACTGTGGCCATGTTTGATTTAAACTGTTGATTTCTCTGACTGCCACTTTTGTTTTTCTCCTTCCTATCTTTTTCTTTTATCCTTGTTTCCCTTTCCTCTGTCCCTTTGCTCAGGTTCCCAACCCCCTGCCATTTTAGTTTAAACCCTCCCCCAGAGCACTAGCAAACACTCGGTCCCGGCCCTGCCCAGGTGCAAACCGTCCAGTTTGAACTGGTCCCACCTCCTCCAGAAACGGTTCCAATGTCCCAGGAATTTGAATCCCTCCCCCTCACACCATTCCTCTAGCCACGTATTCATCGGAAATATCCTTCTATTTCTACTCTGACTAGCACGTGGCACTGGCAGCAATCCTGAGATTACTACCTTTGAGGTCCTATTTTTTAATTTACCTCCTAACTCCCTATATTCATCTTTTAGGACCTCATCCCATTTTTTACCTATATTGTTGGTACCTATATGTACCACGACAACTGGCTGTTCACCCTCCCCTTCCAAAATGTTCTGCAGCCGCTCTGAGACATCCTTGACCCTTGCACCAGGGAGGCAACACACCATCCTGGAGTCTCGGTTGCAGCCGCAGAAACGCCTATCTATTCCCCTTACAATAGAATCCCCTATTACTATAGCTCTACCCCTCTTTTTCCTCCCGTCCTGTGCAGCAGAACCACCCCTGGTGCCAGGAAGTTGGCTGCTGCTGCCTTCCTCTGATAAGCCATCCCCCCCCAACAGTACTCAAAGTGGTGTATCTGTTTGAGAGGGGGATGTCCACAGGGGACCCCTGCACTACCTGCCTGTGCCTAGTACTCTGTCTGTTGGTCATCCCTTTCTGCCTGTCCAACCTTTGCCTGCGGTGTGACCAACTGATCAAACGTGCTATTCACGACATCCTCAGCATTGCGAATGGTCCAGTATGAATCCAATCGCAGCTCCAGCGCCGCAATGTGGTCTGCCAGTAGCTGCAGCTGGACACACTTCCTGCACACATGGTTGTCAGGGACACAGGAAGTGTCCCTGAGTTCCCACATATCACAGGAGGAGCATACCATGGCACTGGGCTGTCCTGCCATGAATTACCCTTTAGTTAATTGCAATTAAATTAAATTAAATGGTGACGAGCGAGAAAATGACTCCTTTTACGTACTGCTTCGATGATAGCCGTAGCCTCCTTCTCGACAGGAGGATAATGGAGCTCGCTACCCTGCAAAGTTCTGGACAGAAATGCAACAGGTCGACCACCTTGATTCAAGGTAGCCGAGATCGCCACCTCCGATGCATCGCACTCGACCCCGATAGGGAGATTTTCATCGATGGAATGAAGCGTGGCTTTTTCCAGTTGTCGCTTGAGGAGGTTGATAGCTGAAATAGCCGTTGCCTCCAACGGAAATTACTTCGCCTGAAGCGGGGCTGGATCTTGTCGGAGAAGTGGGGTATCCACTTCGCGTAATAGGCGAACATGCCGAGTGCCCGACGAAGAGAGCTAAGATTCGTAGGAGGAGGGAGCTCCTGAAGCGGACGAAGTCGCTCTGGATCCGGTTTGATGACACTATTGCCCACCCAGTAACCAAGGATGTTGACTGATGGTGCTGATTTCACAGATTTGGACTCATTTAAGGTTAAGTTGCGATGACGGCGAACGTCAAAAAATTTCTGGAGGTTGGCATCATACTACTTCTGGTCATGACCAGCAATGGTGATATTATCCGGATATGGAAAAGTGTCTGTTAAGTTCTCCTGTATGACTAGGCTGTCCATTGCCTGTTGAAAGATGGCCACCCCATTGGTGACCCCAAATGGAAGGTGACAAAACTGGTAAAGCCGACCATTGGCCTCAAAGGCCGTATACTTTTTGTCAGAGTCTTTTAACGGCAGTTGATGGTATGCGCTCTTTAAGTCAAAAGTTGAAAATACCTTGTAGTTGGCAAGGTTATTGACCATGTCATCGATGCGTGGTAGTGGGTAGGCATCCAGGTCGGTATACTGGTTAATAATTTGCGAGTAATCGATGCAAAGACATTTCTTGTGTTGCTTCAGAGGATTTTTAACAACGATGACTTGAGCCCGCCAGGGAGATGAACATGGCTCAATGATACCGTCAGCTAGAAGGCGAGAGATCTCTGCCTCGATAAAGGATAGATCATCTTGGCTGAAACGTCGTGATTTAGTGACTATGGGCTTACATCGGGGGGGAAAGATTGGCAAACATCGAGCGAAGCCGCCGAAAGCGCACAAAACGGTACTTTGGAAATAGTAAGCTCTGGCTTTGACCCTCCAACCTCGAAAATGAGTCTTTTGTATTGTTTCTGGAAATCCTGTCCCAGGAGCACATCACTGCATAGGTTTTTGAGCACCTTGAGCCGGGTGGAGAAATAAGTGCGGCCATTGAGAATAAGGTCGACAAGACAAAAGCCGGTACAGTTGGTGGTCAATGTTGTCAGAGCCATTGCAATTTCCCTGTCTGAGGGGTAAATACGCAGTTTTAACTTGCTGACAGCCCGCTCACTAATGAAGCTGTCAGAGCTACATGAGTCGATTAGTGCACTCAAAATGTGTCCATTTACTGAAACCTTCGTGGCTGCATGGGACAGGCTTTGGGGAAAAACAGCTGTGATGGGAGGAGGGGCAGTTTTACCCTTGACAGCTGTAACCTTAGTAGTGGTTCTTGGGGAAGGAGCATTTTTATAGATAGCAGCTGTAACCTTAGTAGTGGCTCTTGGGGGAGGAGCAGTTTTATAGATAGTAGCTGCAAAACTAACAGGGGCTCTCGACCAGCATACCTTCGAAAAGTGGCCTTTCTTACTAACAGAGGCTCTTGACTGGCATACCTTAGAAAAGTGACCTTTCTTACTGCAATGTTTGCAGGTTGCGTTACGAGCTGGACAAAATTTCCTATAGTGGAATGCACCTCCACAGAAGAAACACTTCCTTCCAGATTGCCAAGATGCCGCTAGGGCAGGGTCGTCATCAATTAAGGCTTCTAGGGTAGGGTTGTCATCAGCTAGGTTAGAGTCATCATCAGCAAGGGCTTCCGCCCGAGGCCTATCGAAGGAGTCTCCAAAAGTGATAGCAGCAGCCCGTGCACATGGTAAAAGATAGGTATCTGCATTCCTCTTTGCTAAGTCCAGAGAACATGCCTGGTCATAGGCAGCCTGTAACTCGAGGGTTTTATTTTCCAACAGACGCTGGCGTATGAAAGGAAATGCAATTCCGTTAATAAAGGAATCACGAATTAACTCCCCCTGGTACTGCTCAGCTGAGACAGCTTTGAGATTACAATCCTTGCTGAGCCTACGGAGTCTTTGAAGGAATTCATCAAGTGATTCCCCGGATTGTTGTCGAGTTGTGGCCAGTAGATGCTGAGTAAAAATTTCGTTTGGGGCCTTAACATATAGTCGCTGTAATATTAGGATAGTGGAGTCATAGTCTACACAGTCTTCAATATAGTCAAACACATGAGGAGATACATAATTGGCAAGTATCTCTAATTTATCAGGAACATTCTCACCACACACCCTGAGGAAGTTGCTGAAGGTACGGTACCAGTATTTCCATACCTTAGCAGTTGTAGGTGAATTCGGGTCCAGGTCAAGACGGGCGGGTCTGAGTAGTTTGTCCATGATGGATTGATTACTACATCGGAGCTCCCTTCTACAGTTGAAGTCGTAGCTGGCTGCTCCCAAAATCACTCAGAGCGTGGAGCCGATACACAGTTGATTAAATTGACGTAATAAAACTACTAAGCACTTGGTCTGAGTATAAAACAAGGCTTTAATCAACTGTTTCACAACCAGGAGTTTTAGTTACATCACTAGTTCCTGGTTACAAAAAACATCCTGAGCAAGCTGGGCCACGCCTGAGTATTTATACTTTCCTTGGACGGCGCCACCAGCTGGCCGCCCAGTGTTATCTCATGATTCATTTCTACATGAATGGTAAGATCCATGACAGAGGAAAATCTGACAGGTTCCTTTACAGGTCTGTGCTCCAACATGCCCAGTTTCCCAATATTCACTGCACCCAGGTGATCCAGTGCACCTGAATGCAGACCGTGGAAAATTTCTGCTACTATCAGTTCAATCCAGCTTTTTGAAATACTGAAACAAATCAGGAAGGTAAACAAGTTGTATTATGACTTGGCTGGAATGGTTTAAAGTTTTTAAATGTAATGGTAGAAAACTGATTAAACAAATACTGTACGTACATAATAAACGTCTTTGTGTTTGCATGCCCTGAATTGGCATTGAACAATTTCTCCAAGTCTGTTAACCCTGAATTAAAGTGATTAAACTATGAATGGCATGTCAAGGATTGCATTCTCGATAACTTCATGCCTCATACAGAGCTATCAGTAAGGACAAGTGGTAGAATTTTTTTTTGCTGACAGTGTGCTATGAAAGTGTTTGCATGTTCATTGATGTAAATAAATCTGAAGTAAAAATAAAATGGCAATAAATTATAAGGTAACATCTTGTTATTCAGAATCTAGAGACTGTGCCAGTCACTTGACCTTCTTACAAATATTGCTCAACAATAAATCATTTTTACAAGAGGGTGATCTTAGGTGTACTCTTGAAATCCTGAAGAAACACTAAAAACCCTACAACTCATAATGAAAATGTAAAGTTTCACTGCTGTATTCTTCCAATTCTTTTAGTTTCTTTATTATTCCAATTTATTCAGCCACACAAACAATACCCTCTTCTACCACCACATACTTGCCAACTCTTTAAACTCAAAGCTTTGAGATGGCTCTTGGGGGCTGAATTTCTTTTCTCTTTTTACAAAGGTTCAGCAGAAGCTTGGAATTTTGATTGATAGATGTTGGCCACAAATTTAATTGCGCTGAGGGGGCGGGTCTGTAGTGAAAATCAGAGAAATTGGGGGTGGGCTACGAACCTGCCTCCATCCCGCCTCTACGTGACTTTGGGAAGTGTCGGGTCAGCCGCTCCCGAACTGACCCGAAAGCAAACGGCGGAACAAGTTGTTAAGGCAGTTAACAGGTCGTTAACTGCCTGAGTAATCCTATTTTAAAGGGCTGATCTGATTTTCATGGTTTTTTAACATGCTGCCCGCCTTCATTAAAACACGTCTGGTGAATCGAGCTGGGTTGACCTAGGACCTGAATTGTTGCCAGCTGCTCGAGCAGCTTAAAAGCGGTCCTGCAATCTCTAATTCTTTCACATGCCACAACTTAGTGGTTTGAGGTTTGGGAGACATTTTGCAGCTCAACTAATCTTGTGAGTGTTGATTCTGAAATCCATCTGCTGTGTGGCCTCCTTGAAATACCCTCTGGCCACTTTGTCTGAACGCACACAACCTCCATTCCTTGACTGAGATATATACCAGCGGAATGGGAACAATTTATATCCTCTCATCCTAGTCGTTAGATTTGGAGGAACAGCAGCCATGGCAGCAGCGCAACCAGGCACAGCAGCAGCACCAACAGCAGGAGCGCCAACCTTCTCCTCAGCCTCCTGATGCTGCACAGGGCAGAGGGCGTCAGTGCAGGCCTGCACTTCGCCACAGGAGAAATCCCCAACACTGGGTTTACAAGCAAAGGATGAGCTTCCTCAACATGAGTGAGCAGCAGTGCCAAATGAGGCTGAGACTTCTGCGAGACGGAGTCGCTGACGTCTGCGCAATGCTGCACCAACACCTGAAGCCCAGAGGAGCGGGTGGACACTCCTTACCAGTGGCTGTCAAAGTCACCACCGCATTCAACTTCTTAGCTTCAGGCTCCTTCCAGGGATCATCTGCAGACATCAGCGGCATCTCTCAGTCGGCCGCACATGCCTGCATCAGGCAGGTTACCGATGCCCTCTTTGCAAAGGTGCACAATTACATCCACTTCTCCACGGATGAAGCAAGTGTAACCGCGCGTGTGCAGTTGGCTTTGCAAATATGGCAGGCTTCCCAAGGGTGCAGGGAGTCGTAGACTGCACACGTGGCCGTTAGGGCACCCCCATTAGAACCCAGCTGTATTTGTCAACCGCAAGGGCTTCCACTCCCTTAACGTCCAGCTGGTGTGTAACCACAGGAACATCATCATACATGTTTGCGCAAAGTACACTGGCAGTTGCCATGACTCCTTCATCCTGCGGCAGTCTACTGTGCCTCAGCTCTTCAATCCGCCAACCCAACTTTCCAGATGGCTACTTGGAGACAAGGGCTATCACCTGAAAAAGTGTCTCATGACACCGATGAGGAGGCCGTCAAACGAGGCTGAGGAGCGGTACAATGTGAGCCACATTTCCACCAGAAGCATCATAGAGCAAACCATCAGCTTTCTCAAAAAGTGATTCCGATGCCTCGACAGATCTGCTGGAGCCCTGCAGTATGCACCAGCCACGGTTTCCAGAATCATCGTCGTCTGCTGTGCCCTGCACAACAACGCACAGCAGTGTGGCTTAGTGCTCCCTGAGGAACAAGTGGCTCAGCACAGAGCTTCCTCGGAAGAAGAGGAGGAGGACGAGGAGGAGGCACGCCTTGCGGGTCCAGATGTGACCAATGCAGCAGCACGCGACCACATTGCTGGCCGTCACACAAGGGATGCACTCATCCATGCCAGATTCGTGTAAGCTTACTCTTCAACCACAGGTGGCTACCTATGGCTATGAATGTGTAGGCAACCTTCTTACAACGCCATACATCATCTCTGTAATAAATGGTTATTTCCTATCACTTTCACCATCATCATTACAAATGCAAGTCGCCCTGAGCCCTCAATGTGGAACTTCCATTTCCCAGAACACTTAGACCAGACCTTCAACTGTTTGCCATCACTTTTGTTTACTACATTCACAGAAGCATAATTCAAAATATTAAACAGAACCAAAGACAACAGAACAAAACACTCAAGTGACTCCCTTTGTGACTATTTGTGCTTTATTTTCCTCTTACACATACTCCTATGTGGTGCTTCCCCTGTGGCTGCAGCAGATGTAGAGGCACCTTGCTGACTAGGATGCTGCGCCTGCTTAGACGCCTTTGGCAGGCGTTCTCTGGGTTTGGGAGCCTGGAAGGGCTCTGCAACAGTCTGGTCTTCCTGCAGCTGTGCAGGGGATGAGATGACCATCGCAGTTGGGTGTGCAATGTGGGTCTCTGAGCGAAGGCTCTGCAGTGGCATGGTAGTGTGAGCGCTTGGAGAGGAGCCCACACTTCCTTGTTGGCTGCCACCAACATCCAGCTCATGGGTCAGACGCACTTCAGTGCTAGCAAGTGGCTGGAGAGCACCTTGCTGCACATCAGGGGGGCCATGAGGACCCGTATCTGTACTGGTAGTCCTCATAACAAGGATGTCCATGAAGCTCTGGTGTCTCTCCTCAATAGATGCCCATCTCTCCTCCATAGCTGACAATCTATTTTGAAGAGTCACCATGTTTTTGTTAGCCTGGCGACTTATGTCCTCCATGGCGGTTGCCACCCTCTCCATGGCGGAATGTTCATGCGCCATTGCCTCCACGAAGGCAATGCTCATGTTAGAGATGGACTCCCTCCATTCTCTCCACACTCACAGTTACCCTGGATGCAAACCCTCTCAGAGACTCCTGCACTTGTTCCTGGAGTTCCAGCACCGCTCTCTTTCTGGATGGCCCCAGAGGCACAGCGTCTACATGCAGCTGAGCAGAGCTAGGAGAGTCCTGCGACCTCCGCCAAGGACTCGCCACTGCTGTCGCTGTCTCCACCATCTGCTGATGCTCACTTGTAAGCTGTGATACACCAGGTGACAACACTACTCTATGTCGCGAAGGCCCCGCCGAGGTGTGCGTCTCTGCGCTGGTGCTGGGTGCGCTGAGTCTTGGTGTCGCTGCTCCCTCAGAGGCTGCACGTTCCTCTGAGGAGTCATTTGGCTCTCCCTCCTGGACAGTGGGCGGGGGGAGGAGGGGGCGCTCGTTGGTCCTGTGGGAGAGCAAAGGCATGAGTTAGACATCTGATTTTGAAGTAGCAGACACATCCTTTTGTGCAGATGATACAAAGTGAATCTCTATGAACATCATATGCCATTGCAGTCAAACACTAAATCTAAATGAGAGGGATGAAACTCTATTCTGTCACCAGCTTCATCTAGTGCACCCGTCTCTCCATCCCCCACTTCCAGATTCTCATCACCTCCAATGATTTCGTGCGCAGCCTCCTCAGTACTTGTCAATGTTGCGAGAGATGGTGTGCCTCCTCCTGTCTGTGCTCTCTCCCTCTTATTGTGGGCTATCTTTTCCTGCAAAGAGGGACACAAGTGGAGTTTCAGCGAGAGTGATGGAGTGACCAAGATGGAGTGAGGTGCCAAGAGGGAGCTAGCTCCCTGTGCGTTGTTAGTTGTTGTCAATGCATAATAGTGAGAGTGAGTGTGAGGGGTGCATAGCAGGGTGGTGAGGTCATTCAGTACAGAGAGAGAGATGGATAGGTAAGGGTGCAAGCGAAGTAAGGGTAAGGTGGGATGTGGAAGAGCAGGCTTACAACGCAGAGTACTGGTGATGAGAAGAGAAGCGAAACAGATTGAAGGTAAGTGTGATGGGATACTCACTTTTGCTGATCGCAGAAGATCATTAAAGCGTTTCCTGCACTGGATCCAGGTGCGAGAACAAACTGACCTAGTGCTGACCTCCTCAGCAATGCGCAGCCAGGCTGCCTTGGTTTGCTGAGGAGGCTTCCTCTGGCCATGGGGAGGGAACAGAATCTCCCTGCGCCCTCTAACTCCCTCCACAAGAGCTTGGAGGCAGTCCTCAGTGAAGCGTGGTGCTGCCTTAGGTTTTGAAGCACTCATTGTGGCCTTGCCACTTCCAGACACCAGCAGAATCAAGAAATGAAAGACTGAGGCTGCATGGGGCCCTTAAAAACCATCCGCACTAATGACGTCATCAGAGGTAACTAACAGACCCGATCCCAGTCATTGGACTGGCCAGCGTGCACCACTCAACTTAAGGGACCAATTAAACTAAAATCTCAACTGGGGATTGGATGAAGCCAGAAGCGGGTCCGGACCCCGCCCACCACACAACCCGACTCCAAGCCGCCTCCTCAATTATTTTTGTGGCTGTAAAGTAAGTAATCACTAAAGGTAAGGGAAGTATTTTATTTTGTGTAGGCTATGAGAATAAGTGATATATATTAAATAAATGTACGTATAATATTACTTTACAGTAGTCAGGAACATTGTGTGGACCTTTAGATCTTATTTTTGGGGGGGGAGGGGACGTGGGAGGAGTGGATTAGGGATTGAACTAAAGGTAAAGGTTTTGTTGCATTGCAGTTTCCCCCATTCCCAGCAGGTCTCTCAGTGAGAAGACCCCAAACTTTAGAGACTAAAGGAGCAGAACTATCTAGGGATGTTTTAGATCAATTTGGTAGATATGGAGTTCTTCCTGAGTACTAGTAGACAGTCAACTTTGAGGCAATGCTAAGGACTTAGTAAGAGTGAGACAGATTCTAAACCTATTTAAATATATGAGACTTGCCAAGTGTCATTCATTTGGAGCCAGACACATTCATGTCAGTTTAAAAATGTACATATTTTGATTCACTTTAAAAATAAACCATTTCATTTATTTAGATAGGTTCACCTCTAAGAGTTCCCTAATGTTGATGGTTCTGATATATTGAGTTGTGTTTGTTGTTAAGCGTGATATATGTCAAAATAGATTATATTCTAAAATCAAAATAAGTATCACTCCTAATGAGTGAGGCTTGATATGGCTGTTTAAGCCTGTAGAATGATGTTGGCTTTTCAGAGTTGGGTAATGTAAAATAGGTTACATTTCTGAGTGTGAGTTACGGTATGCCCAAGCCTCTAAGGAGTAACACTTGCTCATCTTCCACATTTAGGCTCATTTTACGAGAATCTGTACTTAACTCCTTAATTAGCTTAGTTATATATTTTGTACCAAATAAAATAAATGGAGGAATTAAATTTTGGCTTTTTTGTTGTTGGTCTTCAGACATCTTTTCATAACTTCACTGAGAACTTTGGGGGAAATTTTTTCCCCCAAAGTTCTCAGTGAAGTTATGAAAAGATGCCTGAAGACCAAAATCTGAGCAAACCAATTCCCAAATGGAAGAGATAAAGGTAAATGTGAATAGGAAAAATAAACGGGAAAATAGAGGAGGTCACTAAGTTTTTAAGTTGTGAAAGCGAATGTTCAGTCCAGAGGGCTGCAGAGTGCCCAGAAGGATGTGATACTCTTCATAAGGTTTGCATTGAGCTTGGTTGGAACAACAAAAAAGCCAAAATATGGAAAATCAGAGTGGAAATGGGTGAAGAGGTTGAAGTAGTGAGGCATAGCGAGGTCAGCATTATGCTTGGGAACAGAATAGAGAAGTTTGCAAAGCAATCACCTAACCTGAATTTGGTTTCCCTAATATAGAGAAGGCCATGCCCTGAGCAGCTAATGCACTAGACGAGATCAGACCGGCTGCCTGTATCTGTTAATCTTTCCTATTTGTACTGTCCTCCCTACGTGTATGTGTCTGTACGCAGTTAGACAGCCAGCCAAACTCCTTTCAATAACGACATGGGAGTCAGGATGTAGCATCCAAGCTCCGGTGTTTAATAATGCCACACTTGCATGAGGTCAATGAAACAATACAAATCAGTTGCATTGGGTTGGAGTAAAACTGAGAAAGACAAAAGAAAGAAATGCACCTTGTTACATACATGAGATATAACTAACATCTAAACATGGCTATGTAATGAAACCATTCAACTCACAGGCAATGCTTTCGAAGGCATAACAATGTAGGATTACAGTGGATTAACTTGCAGCACGCTCCATGCTGCTGTGACCTCTTTGATTGCTATCACTATACTACTTCCTGTTGAGTGACCCTACTGGCCATTTCCCTTTACTGCCACCTACTGGCGGCAACGAAACGAAACTCCTGCAATTATAAGGCAGAACACTCCCTGCCTGGCGTCTATTAGATGCCACTACTTATAAAACATACAGAACTGTGGAATCAATACCACTCAGTCCTCCTTAGGTAAGAGGAGTACGACCTCTGAGATAGGTCTGAAGAACTTTTGACCGTCCCTTGAACAGTGGCCTTCACATCGAGTTCTGGGCTGACGAGCTTGAATGATTCTTGTGCCGTATGGTCAGCTTGGTCAGGTTTGTGTAAGAAAGCTGGCCCGGTAAACCACATTGTACTGGAGAGCTGGGAGGCAGGCACTGACCTGGTGGCGAGGTCAGCTGGATTCAGCTCTGTGGGCACATAGTGCCACTGGTCGGGGCATGTTGATTGTCTTATTCACTGAACTCTGTTGTGTACATATATGAAGAACCTCTTTGACTCATTGGAGGTGTAACTGAGCACAACTTTGCTGTCACAGTAGAATTTCACTGCATCAACCTTGAAATCTATCTCATCCAGGATGAGATCCGCCATCTCCACCGCTAATACAGCAGCGCATAACTCCAGGCGTGGTATGGTGGGCTCTGGCCGGGGTGTCAACTTTGCCTTTCCCAGGACAAATCCCACGTTGCTTTGGCCCTCATCATCCAGGGATCTCAGGTAGGCTACCGCGCCAATAGCTTTCTCGGACGCATCTGAGAATACACACAACTCGGTGCGTTTGGATTTGGAGAGTGTGTCTGGTGAGTAGCTGCGTGGGATATGAAGATTTTTTAGATTTTTGAGAGACTTTCTCCATGTCTCCCATTCTGTTAACCTGCCTTCGGGGAGTGGAGAGTCCCAGTCGCTCGTGTCTGTGCAGAGTTCTTGTAGTAGGGCTCTTCCCTGAATAGTCACGGGCGCCACCATGCCGAGAGGGTCAAAGAGTGAGTTGACCGTTGACAGCACTCCACGGCGTGTAAATGGCTTGTCACCTACAGACACTGCAAAGGTGAAGGTGTCAGATTCAATTTCCCAATGTAAACCAAGGCTTAGCTGGGCTGGCATGGTTTCGTCGCTGAGGTCTAAGTCTTTAATGCCCTTGGCGAGATCCTCAGCTGGAAAGGCCTTCATCACTGCTACACTGTTTGAGGCAATTTTGTGCAGCCTCAGGTTGGACTGTGCTAATGAAGCTTGAGTTCGCTTCAGCAGGTTGATGGCTTCTGCTTCTGAAGGTAAGGATATGAGGCCGTCATCAACATAAAAATGTCTCTCCACAAACTGTCTTGTGTCTGTTCCATGCTCGTGTTCTCCCTCTTTGGCTGCACTTCTGAGCCCATAGATGGAGACTGCAGGGGAGGGGCTGTTACCAAAAACGTGGACCCGCATCCTGTATTCAGTGATGTCCTTTGACATGTTGTTGTCGCGATACCAGAAGAACCTCAGATAGTTCCTATGGTCCTCTCTCACCACAAAGCAATAGAACATCTGTTGGATGTCTGCGGTTACTGCTACGAGCTCTTTCCAAAAGCGAATCAGCACGCCAAGGAGGGTGTTGTTTAGGTCTGGACCGGTGAGCAGAATGTTGTTGAGTGAGATGCCACAGTGCTGAGCGCTGGAGTCGAAAACTACTCTTATTTGACTAGGTTTCTGGGGGTGATAAACTCCAAAAATCGGGAGATACCAGCACTCTTCTCCTTCTTTGAGTGGAGGTGCTAATTCAGCGTGGTTACTCTCGAAAACCTTTTCCATGAAGGCAATAAACTGTTCCTTCATTTCGGGCTTTCTATCTAATGTGCACCACAGTGATGCGAGGCGTGACAGTGCCTGATCGGGATTGTTAGGCAGAAGAAGCCGGGGTACCTTGAAGGGGAGAGGCGCAACTCAGCTGTTCGCCTCATCTTTGTGAAATTCTTTCTCCATAATATTCATGAAAGCTTCGTCTTCGAAGGAGAGAGCACCTTTGTTGTCATCTTTTGTCTTTTCAAACACGGTGTGCCCCAGTTTGTCGACAGCTCTGGTGTCAGCCGAGCACCCCCATGCTGTGTGAGAGAAATCACCTTGTTGCTCCCCGCCGTAGCTCGCTCTCTCTTTCAGGTGGATGTGACTTGGGCAGGGAGTGAGGAAAGAGGGCCGTCCGCTTTCTAGCACGTTGGTCTTAAAGGTGCTTACGTTGGGCTTGTGAGCTTGGCCTAGGCACACTTCTCCCACGAGCACCCAGCCTAAGTCGAGTCTTTGGGCAAAGGGGGCATCGTGTGGTCCGTTAACTTGCTCTCTCACCTTATGCACCCTCACCACATCTCTCACGAGCAGGAGGTAAATCTGGGCCTTTGGATCCAATGCTGGGATGCGTGATGCTATGGGCTTTAGGTGGGCATGGTGAAGTGCTGCCTCAGGCGTTGGTATCTCCGATCGGTTGTTCGGGATTTCACTGCACTCTATCAGTGGCGGTAAGTCTATGCTCACCCCTTCACTCACTGCCTCGGCACAGAACCCATCTGCTTTCCTTCCTGCCATCTCCAAGAGTCCGGCACAGGTTCTCAGTGAGTAAGGGACTGGGCTACTCTCGACGCCAAATATGTCAAAAAAGTCTGACCGTGCGAGTGACCGGTTAATTTGGTCATCGAGTATTGCGTACATGTTAACTGAGCGGTCGCGCTGTCCTTGTGGTAGACTCTTACAAGGCATATTTTGGAACACGATCGTCCTGTGAGACCTTGGCCACACACCTCAGTGCATATGGAGCTCACCGTTGGTGCAGTGGTAAGGGTTCCCTTTCTCTCGTCTCCGGGCTCAGAGTCTTTGATGGTTGGCTTTTCCGTTGTGGGGGTAGGACCTGGGTGCATAGCTGTGCTGTGGCGGTCACTCTCACACTCCCTGCATCTCAATGCTATCCTACAGTCTCTTGCAGTGTGGGAAACGGAGGCGCAACACCTAAAACATATCCCATTATCTTTGAGGTAGGCTCTGCGTTCATCTATGGTCTTGTTTCTGAAGCCTCTACAATTTGCGAGCGGATGAGGCTTATGATGGTTTGGGCAGTGTTTTCCAGGATCGTCTTCATTCTTTGCTGCATCTATGCTGATGTCGGTCTTTGCAGTGACATCCGTCTTATGCACGGATATAGGCATTCTTGTGCCTGC
This sequence comes from Somniosus microcephalus, assembly GCF_052327205.1. NCBI lineage: Eukaryota > Metazoa > Chordata > Chondrichthyes > Squaliformes > Somniosidae > Somniosus > Somniosus microcephalus. Next base: position 83,404,902 of record NC_141000.1, read on the forward strand.
GTACTTTGACATGGGCTCCTCATACTTTGAGGGTCCACTACAGTAGCTGGACAGGGCAAAGCTTGGATCATTTCTAATTCTGGCCTCTCTGCAGATAAAGTTCACAAAGAAGGAAAATGGGGAAACCACATGTGGTTGTCTTCTTTGAATTTTGAGCCTACGTTGATCCATTTTTCTTGGAGAGGGTGGGGCAACTTCTCCACTATTGGGTTGATGCCGCGAGCAGTATCTAAATAGAAGAGCCCAGGTAAGTATCCGTCTGTTTTGGCTGCCAGTAACTCCATTAAAAGGTCTCCGAGTTCTCTAAGCTTAAGGTAGTCTCTGTTACCTATTTTAGGAAAGTCTTCCAGCTTACTGAAGAGGGCCTTCTCTATCACCTCAGGAGCGCAGTAACACTCCCTGAGTCTTGCCCAGACCATTCTAAGGGCTGTGCTTGGGTCATTTGTGTACACAAACCGGATCCTACGGGCATGTTCTGATGATTCTTTGCCCAGCCATGATGACAATAAATCCAACCCCTCACTAGCACTCAGGCTCAAGCCGCCAGTGGCATTAAGGAAGGATGACTGCCATGCTCTAAAACTCTCTGGCTTGTCATCAAATTTTGTGAGACCTGTCCTTACACGTTCTCTACGTGCCAAATATTGGGCAATGCCTGTCATATTAGGAGTCTGTGCATGGGTTGCCAGAGTATGATCGCATCGGAAGGGCTGTGATTGGATGGGAGACTGCCATGCCGGGTGACTTGTTCGAACCTTTGAAAAGGGTTCTTTTTTGATGTGTGGAATTTTGGCATGAGTACCTTCCAAGTGGTTGGGAGCGGCGGATTGAGGCACAGGTTTCTTCGGGAGCGCTGCAAACTCTCCTTCGTGTGACCAGTCGTCAATAACAAGGAAGGGGTCGTCATCAGTGAAGCTTGAATGATCCACCTGAGTGACCTCATGCTGGGCTGGTGATGGCGATTCCGTGTTCTCGTGCAATGGTTCAAAGTTTGGGAAGGAGGAGATGTCTGTGCGTATCCTAGCCTGCTCCTGGACATAGTCGCTTGTCCGCCTCTCAGTGCTTTGAGGTGATGCAGGACGAGCAATGCTGCGGTGCTGTCCCACCTCTGCTTCTAGTGCCGCTTCCCATATCTCTGCCTCAGCAGTAGCGGCAGCTGCTTCTTTCTCAATGTGTAGTGCCTCCAGTGTGGTGTCCAATGTAGCAGCTTTTGTTTGTAGTCGGACCTTCTCTTTCTTCACAGCCAGTTCCTGATTAGCAAAGGTCACGCGAGCCTGTGCCGCTTTAGCTTTAGCCCAGGCTCTAGCTGCTGCTACACTGGCTGTTGATGATCTAGATGAGCGTGTACTTCTTGAGCTGGTCACAGATCTCTGCTCGTCTTGGAAGCTCTTGCCGTCCATGGTTGCACCGTGCTGCACTGCGAATGTTGCTTGTTGCGCCAGCTGATGATTTGCCTTTTTACTGTACTGTCCTCCCTACATGTATGTGTCTGTACGTAGTTAGACAGCCAGCCAAACTCCTTTCAATAACGACATGGGAGTCAGGATGTAGCGTCCAAGCTCCGGTGTTTAATAATGCCACACTTGCATGAGGTCAATGAAACAATACAAATCAGTTGCATTGGGTTGGAGTAAAACTGAGAAAGACAAAAGAGAGAAATGCACCTTGTTACATACATGAGATATAACTAACATCTAAACATGGATATGTAATGAAACCATTCAACTCACAGGCAATGCTTTCGAAGGCGTAACAATGTAGGATTACAGTGGATTAACTTGCAGCACGTTCCATGCTGCTGTGACCTCTTTGATTGCTATCACTATACTACTTCCTGTTGAGTGACCCTACTGGCCATTTCCCTTTACTGCCACCTACTGGCGGCAACGAAACAAAACTCCTGCAATTATAAGGCAGAACACTATTTGTTTTTGTCAGTTCTATAAAGGAACTCAATGCATTCCTGTTGCAGTTCTGCTGCAGCGTCTCTACCCAGTGTTGACCTATCTTTTTTTTGAACAGATGCTGATCAACCTGCTGTGTATTTTTGGCATTTTGTTTTAATTTCAGATATCCAGCTTTAGCATCTTTTTAATTCCTCCATTTATTTTATTTGGTACAAAATATATAACTAAGCTAATTAAGGAGTTAGGTACAGTAGATGGCGCTAATTCAGCATTGAGAGCTGTAACGACAGCTCCTGTCGAATCCACCGCCACACGCCAAATCGAGACCCCCCCCCTGTAGTGCTGCTGGTAACAGCGATCGCCGGGGACTTCAACACCATGGAGATCATGATGTCAGTGAGTGTGTAACGCTCACTCAATGCCCAATTTGCCAAATTGCTCCTCACCACCTGGAGTTAACGACAGGGAGAGCTGGCATGCAGCACCAGGAAGCCAGCTCCAGGGATGTTATTTAAAGCAATCAGGCCCAATCACTCGCACCTGACAGGTTAGTGAAATTTCAGTGCCTGTGTGTTAGTTCCTGATACTGCAACAGTTTCATTTAGTGATTTGAAGGTTCTTTGGTATCAGGAGTGTTGTGGCATGTAGAAAAGTGCAAAATTTATTCCTGAAAGATTTAACCTACTACACTTGCTAAAAGTCATGGGGGCTGTACTCGCCCTCCAGGAATGCACCTCCACAGAAAAAACACTTCCTTCCAGATTGCCAAGATGCCACTAGGGCAGGGTCGTCTTCAGTGAGGGCTTCTAGGGTAGGGTCGTCATCGGTTAGATAGAATAGTCATCAGTGAAGGCTTCCGCCCGAGGCCCATTGGAGGAGTCACCAAAAGTGATAGCAGCAGTCCGTGCACGCGGTAAAAGATAGGCATCTGCATTTCTGTTTACTAAGTCCAGAGAACATGCCTGGTCATAGGCAGCTGCATTTTTTTTTTGCTAAGTCCAGCGAGCATGCCTGGTCATAGGCATCTTGTAACTTGAGGGTTTTATTCTCCAACAGATGTTGGCGTATGAAAGGAGACGCAATTCCGTTAATAAAGAAATCACTAATTAACTCCTCCTGGTACTGCTCAGCTGAGACAGCTTTGAGATTACAATCCTTGCTGAGCCTGCAAAGCTTTTGAAGGAATTTGTCAAGTGATACCTCGGGTTGTTGTTGAGTTGTGGCCAGTAGATGCAAAAATTTCATTTGGAGCCTTAACATATAGTTGCTGTAGTATTTGGATAGCGGAGTCATAGTCTACACAGTCTTCAATATAGTCAAACACATGAGGGGATACATAATTGGCAAGTATCTCTAACTTATCAGGAACATTCTCACCACACACCCTGAGGAAGTTGCTGAAGGTACGATACCAGTGTTTCCATACCTTAGCCGTTGTCGGTGAATTCGGGTCCAGGTCAAGACAGGCGGGTCGGAGTAGTTTCTCCATGATGGATTGATTACTACCTCTGGTTCCCTTCTACCATTTGAGTCGTAGCCGTCTGTTCCCAAAACCACTCAGAGCGTGGAGCAGCAAACAGTCGATTAAATTGATGTAAGAAAACTACTAGGCACTTGGTCAGAGTATTAAACAAGGCTTTAATCGACTGTATCACAACATGGAAGTCTAGTTATCCTTCACTAGTTCCTGTTTACAAAATGTCCCTGAGCAAGCTAGGCCCGTGCCCAAGTATTTATACTCTCCCTGGACAGCGCCACCAGCAGGCCGCCCAGTATATTTCATAAGTCCTTTCTACATAAATGGCACAATTTATGTCAGTTAGTATGTGAGGTGATTGTAAAGTGTTAGAAAATGTTCAGTTACCTTTGTTTCTGCCTACAGCCTTCAGTCGCTCTGGATCCGGACTCCCGACATCTTCATTGTAGATTTCACAGACTGGTTGTTGGATCCTCTGAACCAACAGTCATCTGATTTCTACAAAGTAGAAAGGTTTGATGAGTCCTGAACACAAGGGCTCATCAAACTACACAGAATGTCAGTGTTTGCCAGCTTCACAGAGCTGTCAAATGCTGACATTTCTTCTTTCAAGAAATCTTGTCCGATGGCACGTCAGACGTTGACGTGCTCTGTCAGTGACTTCTCCCTAATTGGCCTGCTGAGCCCACTGGGTGGGCTTAACAAGGTCAATCAGGGGAAAATCCTGCTGGTTGGCCAGAAGATGATGGAGGCGGGACTGAGACCCAGCAAGCAGCAGTCCTGCCTCCAACACGTTTCCATTCAGAAAATCCAGCCCTCTATGTCTTCTGAAGTCTATTACTATCTTCCTCAGTGTTTACTACACTTCCAAGTTCCGTGTCATCTGCAGATTTTGAAATTGTGCCCTGTACCCCCAAGTCCAAGTCATTCATGTATATCAAAAACAGGTCCTAGTACTGAACCTTGGGGAACGCCACTGTATACATCCCTCTCATCCAAAAAACAGCCAATTCACCACAACTGCTTGTTTTCTATCCCTTAGCCAATTTTGTAGACAATTAGCCCCTTTAATCCCATGGACTTCAAATTTGCTAACAAGCCGAGTATGTGGTACTTTATCAAACACCTTTTGAAAGTCCATATACACAACATCAACTGCATGTCCTCATCAAAAAACTCAATCAAGTTGGTTAAACACAATTTGCCCTTAACAGATCCGTACTGGCTCACCTTTATTAGTCCATGCTTGTCCAAGTGGCTGTTCATTTTCTCCTGGCTTATTGTTTCTAAAAGCTTCCCCACCATCAACGTTAAACTGACTGGCCCGTAATTGCCAGGTTTATCCTTCTCCCCTTTTTTGAACAAGGGTGTAACATTTGCAATCCTCCAGTCCTTTGGCACCACCCCTGCATCTAAGTAGGATTGGAAGATTGTGGCCAGCACCTCCGCAATTTCTACCCTTACTTCCCTCAGCAACCTAGGATGCATCTACTTTAATTACTGCCAGCCTTTTTAGTACCTTCTCTTTATATATTTTTAATCTCATCCAGTTGTGAGGGTGCCGGTTAGTTCCCTCAGTAATCCCTAGATGGCACCTTCACTTGTTTGTTTCCTTTTGCTAAATTGTTACTTGTTTACTTAACTGCCTTTTATCAGGTTCATTGGTTTCACCTGGTGTTGCTTGTATTTAAGTTCTGTGGTTTCTTCCCTCTGTGCTCAGTCTTGACAAGCCATTGGCCTAGTGGTAGCTTGTCTTGAGCTCCCATGTTTGTAACTGCTTACCTGTGTGATTCTAGTAAAGTACTTTTATTTAAGACTGCATACCTGCTTCTCGCCTCATCTGTCTGCACTTGGGTCCAGAACCAGCCTCGCCCTGACAGCAAGACTGAGCCAGTATGGACCCAGCAGTGATGGAGGAATTTTGTGCTATTCTCTCCCTTCAAGGTGCTTTCCTCGGCAGCCTTGAGCAACTTCTCCAAAGCATTTCGGATAAGGTAGATACGTGGACTCAGACCATTCAACACCCAGCCGCTGTGACTTCTGCTCAGGATGTTCCTCCTCAGTCAGTTCCTTTGGATACTACCCCACCGGTCGTCGATCTCCAGACTCACCGAGAGCCTCGCCTACCCGCGCCAGAGCACTATGACGGTCATCCGGGCAAGTGTCGCGGCTTCTTGACCCAGTGCTCCCTAGTTTTTGAACTCCAACCCTCCATGTTCCTATCACCCTGCTCTAAGGTAGCGTTCATCATATCACTACTCTCGGGAAAAGCTCTCGCCTGGGCTACCGCTATCTGGGAGCAGCAATCTTTCATCTGCTCGGACATTCTCCTTTTCGCCGAACAGATGAGCAAAGTCTTTGACTATTCTGTGAGTGGACGGGAGGCAGCTAAGAGACTTTTGAATCTCCGCCAGGGCAACTGCAGCGTAGCCGACTTCGCCATTGAGTTCCGCACACTTGCTGCGGAAAGCCGCTGGAACACCGAGGCCCTTCTCTCCACGTTTCATCATGGCCTCTCCAAATCTAACAAAGATGAACTGGCGTCCAGAGAGGTTCCGGAGGACCTTGACACGCTCATCTCCCTTGCCATCAGAGTGGATAACCGCCTCCGGGAGCATGGTCGAGAGAGGAGATTCACTACTTCCACAGAGGTGAGATCTTCCGATGTTTCGAATCTGACCAAGAGTTTCCAAGTACCCCTGAGTCCACCTGTTAGCACCGAAGAGGAACCTATGCAACTCGGCAGAACTCAGCTCTCCCAGTTTGAGAGACAGAGGAGATTGAGAGAGGGGTGTTGTCTTTACTGTGGCCTGTCTGGCCATCTCAGAGCCACATGCCCTGAGCTTCAGGAAAAAGCCAGGAGGATTGGGAAAATACGGACAGATCAAATCCCTTCTCCTACCCCTTCTGTCTTCCAAACCCTGCTTCCCGCTTGTCTCTCTTGCGTTTGTTGACTCCGGGGCCGCTGGCTGTTTTATCGATGCCACCCTTGTGCGCAGCCTGAAAATTCCTTTCTCCCGCCTTGACAAGCCTTTACAAGTCACCGCCCTCGACGGCAGGCCCCTTGGTTCTGGGCATATTCATCATATCACCGGAGTATTACATGTCCAAGTAGGGGAGAGACATCAAGAGTTGCTGCAGTTTCACCTTATTGATTCACCTGAGCTCCCTCTCGTTCTTGGACATCCGTGGCTCTCTCTTCACAACCCTCACATTGACTGGACTACCGGGACTGTGCTGGAGTGGGGTCCTTCATGTCTAACCAACTGTCTTAAGGTCTTCCCTAGTCAGCCCCGTCCTTCCTCTCCCGAGCCAGCTGATCAGCTGGACCTTGCTCATGTGCCCCCTGAATATTCGGACCTCCATGCTGTGTTTAGTAAGAAGCGGTCCACTACACTCCCCCCACACCGATCCTACGACTGCGCCATTGATCTCCTGCCTGGCACTAGCCCCCCTCGGGGTCGGCTCTACTCTCTCTCTGGCCCTGAGAATGTTTCCATGGAAGAATACATCAAGGAAGCCCTCGCTACAGGTTTCATTCGCCCTTCCACCTCCCCAGCGGGTGCTGGCTTCTTTTTTGTAAAGAAGAAGGATGGCGGTCTCAGGCCTTGCATAGACTATCGAGGGCTTAACAAAATTACCATTAAGAACTGCTATCCTCTCCCTTTGATGTCTTCAGCGTTTGAGCAGCTGCAGGGAGCTACCATCTTCTCCAAACTTGACCTCCGCAACGCGTACAACCTGGTCCGCATTAGGGAGGGGGATGAATGGAAGACTGCCTTTATCACCCCTAGCAGTCACTGGGAATACCTCGTCATGCCCTTTGGTCTCACTAACGCTCCTGCTGTCTTCCAAGCTCTGGTTAATGACGTGCTCCGGGACCTGCTGAACCAGTTCATGTTTGTTTATTTGGATGACATTCTCATCTTCTCAAAGTCCGCCCAGCAGCATGTCCAACACGTCAGACAGGTTCTGCAGAGGCTTTTGGAGAACCGTCTCTTTGTCAAACCCGAGAAATGTGAATTCCACATCTCTAAGGTCACCTTCCTGGGCTACGTCATCTCCTGTGGAAGCGTCCAGATGGATCCTAGCAAGGTTCAAGCCGTCTTGAACTGGCCGCGTCCCACGTCGGTTAAGCAGGTTCAGCGGTTCCTGGGATTTGCCAACTTTTACAGACGCTTCATCCGCATCTTTGGCTCCATTTCCGCCTCCCTCTCCACATTGACCAAGGGCTCGTCTCTACAGTTCAGTTGGTCTTCTGAAGCGGAACGGGCCTTCCAGGAGCTCAAACAACGTTTCACCTCTGCTCCCATCCTGGTACACCCGGACCCCACCCTTTATCGTAGAGGTGGATGCCTCGGATATTGGAGTCGGGGCTGTCCTGTCCCAGCGCTCCCCTAAGGACCAAAAGCTACATCCCTGTGCCTTCTTTTCCCGTCGTCTGAAGCCAGCAGAGAGTAACTACGATGTCGGCAACAGGGAGCTCTTGGCAGTTAAGTTGGCCTTGGAGGAGTGGAGACACTGGTTGGAGGGAGCAGAGCATCCTTTTGTCGTCTGGACCGACCATAAAAATCTGACATATATCCAGGACGCCAAGCGCCTCAACCCTCGGCAGGCCAGGTGGGCTCTCTTCTTTAACCGGTTCAACTTTCTCCTGTCGTACCGCCCAGGGTCTAAGAACCTCAAACTGGATGCCCTTTCTCGCCAGTTTGACCCCTCAGAAAAGGACCGGACCCCGGAACCTATCATCCCCAGTTCCTGCATCGTTGCTCCCGTCGCATGGGAGATTGAGACTGTGGTGCAAGAGGCCCAACGTCAGGAGGCTGACCCTGGAGGAGGCCCTCCTAATAGCCTTTATGTCCCCAGTCAGGTGCGCACCCAGGTCCTTCAATGGGGGCACTCTTCTCGATTGACTGGTCGTCCTGGGATCCGTCGGACTCTCGAGTTCCTGAAGAGGAGGTTCTGGTGGCCCTCTATTGAAGCTGATACCCGGGCCTTTGTCTCCGCTTGTCCCGTCTGTGCCCAGAACAAGACATCCCAACAACCCCCGCTTGGTCTCCTGCACCCCTTGCCCATCCCCAGCCGTCCCTGGTCTCATATCGCCCTGGATTTCATCACCGGGCTACCTCCAGCTGAGGGATTCACTACCATCCTAGTTGTGGTCGATCGCTTTTCCAAGGCTGCTCACTTCGTCCCTCTTGTCAAGCTTCCCTCTGCCAGAGAGACTGCCCAGCTGGTTGTCCAGCATGTCTTCCGCCTCCATGGCTTGCCCCTGGATGTCGTCTCTGACCGTGGTCCCCAGTTCTCATCCAGGTTCTGGAAGGCTTTTTGTTCCCTCCTGGGCGCTTCCATCAGTCTCTCCTCTGGGTTCCACCCACAGTCGAACGGCCAGACTGAGAGAATCAACCAAGATCTGGAAAGGGTGCTAAGAAGCTTTGTGTCCTCCAATCCTTCTACCTGGAGCAAGTATCTGGTCTGGGCAGAGTACGCGCACAATACCCTTCAGAGCTCCTCCACGGGCCTCTCGCCTTTCGAATGTCAATATGGCTTCCAACCGCCACTCTTCCCTGAACAGGAGAGGGAGGTAGGAGTCCTGGCTGCCCAGGGGTTCGTCCAACGCTGCCGCCGTACCTGGAGAAGGGTCCGATCCGCCTTGCAGCTCGCTTCTTCTCGGCAGAAAGTGCAGGCTGACCGACACCGCCACCCAGCTCCTCAGTTCCGGACCGGACAGAAGGTCTGGCTGTCTACCCGGAATCTTCCGCTCCATGTGGAGTCCCGCAAGTTGACTCCCCAGTTCATCGGACCATTTAGGATCTTGAAAAAAGTAAACCCTGTGGCCTACCGGTTCCTCCTTCCTCGGTCGATGAAGATACATCCCACGTTCCACGTCTCTCACCTCAAGCCGGTACTTACCAGTCCCTTGGTCCCTGCTTCCAGACCTCCCCCCCCCCCCCCCCCCTACCCGCATGATCGACGGTCAGCAAGCCTGCACTGTCCGTCGCCTCCTTGATAGTCACCGGGTTAGGAGGAGCATTCAATACCTGGTCGACTGGGAGGGTTATGGTCCTGAAGAGCATTCCTCGGTTCCGGCCCGGGACATTTTGGATCCTGAACTCATCAGGGATTTTCGTCGTCACCACCCTGATCATCCAGGAGGAATGTCAGGAGCCGTTCCTAGGGGAGGGGGTCCTGTGAGGATGCCGGTTAGTTCCCTCAGTAACCCCTAGATGGCACCTTCACTTGTTTGTTTCCTTTTGCTAAATTGTTACTTGTTTACTTAACTGCCTTTTATCAGGTTCATTGGTTTCACCTGGTGTTGCTTGTATTTAAGTTCTGCGGTTTCTTCCCTCTGTGCTCAGTCTTGACAAGCCATTGGCCTAGTGGTAGCTTGTCTTGAGCTCCCATGTTTGTAACTGTTTACCTGTGTGATTCTAGTAAAGTACTTTTATTTAAGACTGCATACCTGCTTCTCGCCTCGTCTGTCTGCACTTGGGTCCAGAACCAGCCTTTCCCTGACACCAGTATCCCAGCGACCTCCTGGTTCACCATAGCTTTGGCAAAGTCCTCTTCCTTGGTAAACACCGATGCAAAGTATTCATTTAGCACGTCAGCCATGCTTTCTGTCTCCACCAATCGTTCTCCATTTTGGTCCCTAATCAGCCCCACCGCTCCTCTGACAACCCTTTTGCTGTTAATATGCCTATAAAAGAGCTTTAGATTCCCTTTTATGTTAGCCGCCAATCTATTCTCATACTGTCTCTTTGCCCTTCTTATTTCCCTTTTCACTTGTCCTCTGTATTTTTTATATTCAGCCTGATTCTCCCTTGTATTATCAAGCTGACACCTGTCACACGCCTCCTTTTTCTGCTCATCCTACTCTCCAACTCCTTCATCATCCAGGAAGCTCTGGGTTTTGTTGCCCTTCCTTTCCCCCTTGTAGGAATGTACCCAAACCATCTCCTCTTTAAAGGCCGCCATTGCTGCATTACATTTTTTCCTGCCAGTCTTTGACTCCAATTTACCCGGGCCAAATCCCTCCTCAATTCGTTGAAATTAGCCCTCCTCCAGTTAAGTATTTTTATGCTAGATTGCTCCTTGTCCTTCGCTATAACTAATCTAAACCTTATGATACTATGATTACTATTCCCAAGATGCTCTCCAACTGTGACATAGAAACATAGAAGATAGGAGCAGGAGTAGGCCATTCAGCCCTTCGAGCCTGCTCCGCCATTCAATGTGATCATGGCTGATCATCCAAACTCAGTACCCTGTCCCCGCCTTTTCCCCATATCCCTTGATCCCTTCAGCCTCAAGAAACATATCCAACTCTTTCTTGAATATATTTAATGAACTGGCCTCCACCGCCCTCTGGGTGAAGAAATTCCTCCTCATTTCAGTCCTAAATGGCTTACCCCTTATCCTTAGACTATGACCCCTGGTTCTGGACTCCCCGGTTGATGTTGACATTCTCCACTTGATGCACTTCATTCCCCAGGACTAGATTCAGCAATGCCTCCTTCCTCTTTGGGCAGGAAACATACTGTTCAAGAACGTTCCCCTGACACACCAGAAATTCCTCGCCTTCTCTGCCCTTAACACAATCACTGCCCCATTCAATATTGGGGTAGTTAAAGTCTCCCATTATCACTATGCTATAGTTCATGCACCACTCAGTAATTTCTTTGCAAATCTGCTCCTCTATCTCCTTCCCACAATTTGGTGGCCTATAAAATACACAAAGTAGCGTAATAGCTCCTTTACTGGCCCAGAAATTCAGGTCCCCACGGGTGAGTACGCGCTGGTTACTCACGCGTAGGCCCAACGAAAGTGCCAGTTTCGTGCATGCACTGTGCATGCGCGGGAAACGGGAACTTTTGTTCCCTTAAAGGAAGGGGTTCACAGGTCGAACGCGTGCGCCGGAGAGGCAGCACGTGCGCCTGAAATTACATTTTTTTTGCAGCTTTCTCCGGGAGGGTAAGTCTCCAGGCGCTATGCTTGTAAAAAGCAGTCGCAAGGCCTGCTTGTAACAAGGTAAGTGGTGAATTAAATAAAATTAAAAAACATTTTTTCCACAGGTTTATTAATTTTAAATACTTTAAAGAAAGGTAAGTTTATTTTTAGCCCCATTAGAAACTGTAATTAATTTTTTCAAAAATTTAAATTATTGTTTAAAATAGTTATTTTATGTAATTTATAGTTATTTTAAAAATGTGATTTTTTAAAAATTTATTTGACGTTTTAGTTATGTTTTGGGGCTGAATTATATTTATAGTTTTGACAGCTCTTCCTGTCAAATTTATGAATGGGCATTCCCTGCTACCATTGGCTCTCCATGGCCCATGTGATCCCAGGGGACGCATCGAACTAACTGCGTCCCTGGGATACGCAAGCACTGCGCGCCGGCAGTTGGAGGAGGCCCAGGATCGGAATCCCACACAGGCCCACAGCACAACGGCCAGCGCGCTAGGTAAGTGCAGGTCGGTGGCTTGCACCTGCGGGAAGCCTCCGACCCGAATTTCTGGGCCATTGTTTCTCAATATTTTTAATTTTTAAGCCTTTCTTTACTCAACTCTAACCAAATACATTGGGCTAGAAATTCAGTAAGGCCCCGCCAGCTTTGCGCCCAGTTACCGCCCAAAGAGGGCTTCTGCGCCAATAGAGGAGTTTGCGCTGATATTCAGCGCAGCGGTAATGGCGGCGGTAGCCGGTAGCGCTGCGCCAGCACCGATGACGTCATCGGTGTGCGCAGTGCCCCGGTTCCGCCCCGATACCGGCCCGACCCCCATATTTAGTTGCAGCCGCCTCTTCCGCAGCGGCCGCAAACAACGTTCTGCAACCGTGGCCGTCCTGCAGCCTTAGTGGCGCTAGTTAAGGCGGAGGTGCGGCCGGCCGCTTTTTCGGCGGCCGCCTGCCCGCACCTCCTTCCCCGGCCTCCTCCACCGCCCCCCCCCGCCCCCCGCGGCATTGCCGGCTGCTTTCCGCGAGCCCGGCACTTCTCCGTGGTGCCGGGCTCATTTGCCGGCACTATCAAGCGGCGATCTCCCCGTTGCAGGCACCTCCCCCTTAAGAGAAGGAGGAGGCCTGCAGTACCGCAGCCTGCCGCTCCGCAGCGGGTGGCGCAGCGGCACCTACAGCGCTGAAATTCAGTTTCAGCGCCCCAAGCGGGGGCGGGCACACCCTGGAATAGCGCCCGGTTCCGAATTGGGGCGCAAAAACTGAATTTCTGACGGTTGCAACTGGCTCCGCGCGCAGCGCTAACTTTTGGGCGCAAGCGAGCTGGCGGGGCCTTACTGAATTTCTAGGCCATTCTGTCTTTGACCCCTCAAGGACATTCTTTCTTTCTAGCACTGTAATATTTTCCTTAATCAAAACTGCTACCCCTCCTTTTTTCCCTTCCCTATCTTTCCTGAATACCTTGTACCCAGGAATATTAAGCATCCAGTCCTCCCCTTATTTGAGCCAGGTCTCAGTTATCGACACTACATCATATTCCCACATGGTTATTTGCGCCTGCAGCTCCCCAACCTTATTAAACACACTTTGTGCATTTACACACATGCATTCCAAACCTAACTTAGACCTCTTTGTATTTTCTATGATCCCACCTAATTCTGTATTCTTTCTAACTTTAATTGTTTCTCCCAGTCCTCTGTGCACCTTGTTTCTACCTTTTAATACTACATCCTGGTGCCCAACCTCCCTGCTCTGCATACATCCGGCAGACGTTCACTGTATGTGCACTAATGCCCTCACCAATATGGTGTCCGGCGCGATTCGCCCCACAAGGATGTGCGCGCATGCCCCAGACGCCATTTTGGAGCTCTAAGGGCACTTGTAGCACCCAAAAAATGGTCGCCAACAATCCAGATTTTGCGGCCATCCAATTTAAGTACTGCCAGCCTTTCTAGTACCTCCTCTTTATTTTTATCTCATCCAGTATCCCGACAACCTCCTCGTTTACCGTAGCTTTGGCATCACACAGTAGTCAGGTGAGGGGCAAATCGTGAAAGGCTGGCTCTGTAAATGGAGAGGTGGAGGATGAATGAGAAGGAAATAACATTACCTGGGTAAATAGCAGGAGATGGGAAGAAGACCATCAGCATGGACTTGGGGGAGGGAAGAATGTAAATGTGAAATGGAAGAGTACCATTATGAAATGGGGAGAGATGTGGCAGTGTAAACTGGGATTGGGTGAGGGGTGGGCAGGTGTAAACTGGGATTGGGTGAGGGGTGGGCAGGTGTAAACTGGGATTGGGTGGGGGGTGGGCAGGTGTAAACTGGGATTGGGTGAGGGGTGGGCAGGTGTAAACTGGGATTGGGTGAGGGGTGGGCAGGTGTAAACTGGGATTGGGTCAGGGGTGGGCAGGTGTAAACTGGGATTGGGTGAGGGGTGGGCAGGTGTAAACTGGGATTGGGTGGGGGTGGGCCGGTGTAAACTGGGATTGGGTGGGGGTGGGCCGGTGTAAACTGGGATTGGGTGAGGGGTGGGCAGGTGTAAACTGGGATTGGGTGAGGGGTGGGCAGGTGTAAACTGGGATTGGGTGGGGGGTGGGCAGGTGAGAAAGAATGCCAAAATGACCTGGATGGAGGAGGATGCCAGCTGGAACGAGAAGGGGATGGAGAAGAAGAGCGGCAGCATGAATGGAGGGTAGGAAAGGGAGTGGGAGAGAACAGCAGCAGTATGAACTGTGTGGCAAAAAGAGTGGTTTGTGAACTGCAAAATGAGAGGGGATTAATAAATAATTTTGAAATAAGTTAACAATTAGTCTTACAGAGTACCAATACATATCCACAATTTCTCTGCAAGAAATGAAGGAAAATTACTGCAACTTTTCCCACATTTTTTGAGTGGCCCTTGTAATGATCAGTAACATGTCATTCTAGAATGGTACACTAGGTGGAGCTGTATGTTTAGTAGTGGGCTACCGACAAGGCGGTAGTCAAGATGGATGCCTGTACACTAGTCCACATGGCTGAATAAATGACTAGCTCAAGCTAGCTGTTCATAATGAAAACGTCTATTTATTTATGAACATAATAACATGGTACCAGGATTGGGAATATCTGCTGAATATTGTGAAACGCGACATGGAGAATTTGAAGCCACCGGAGGGTTTGAAACTCACGGGGAATGTCGACTGCAATTGGCGGACTTTCAAACAACAATTCGAACTCTATATTGCTGCCATCAGGTTCGGTACGATGCCAGACACAAGGAAAATAGCGTTGCTGATCACAGTTGCAGGCCCGCAGGCGATAGAGGTATTTAATACGTTTGTATTTGATCAAGAGGAGGACAGAGAAAAAAATGGATGATGTGCTAAAGAAGTTTGATACACATTGTTCTACCAAAAAGAACGAGACCTATGAGAGGTCCGTGTTCCGTTCACGGACACAGCAGCAAAATGAGACTTTTGATAGCTTTGTGACCGATCTGAAACTGAAAGCACAGACATGTAATTTCGCTGAACTGAAATCATCCATGATTCGTGACCAGATTGTGTTTGGTATTCATGATAAAAAAAGTCAGGGAACGTTTGTTGAGAGAAACCGAACTAACATTGGAGGATGTTGTGAAAATATGCCATGCCAGTGAGCTAGCTCGGCAGCATGCAAAGACTTTCAGTGAAATTAATAATGATGCGACTGTAATGAGTGACTGTGCTGCTGTCGATGCTGTGTCCTACAAGGGGAAGAAACGTGGGCAGAACAGAAATGCAAAGCAATCGTAGGATGGAACTTTCAATTGTAAACGCTGTGGTTACCAGCACCAGTCAAGAGAATGCCCAGCGTTTGAGAAAATGTGCACAAAATGCAATGGAAAGAATCACTTTGCCAAACAATGCTTTTCAAAAGTAAAAACAAAGAAAAGGCAACAAGTCAATGTGATTGAGGACACTGATTTAAGTGAGACATTTTTTGTAGGAATGGTGTCATGTGACAATATAGAAAAGGGTACAGAAAATGTGCAGCCCTCAGGAATGGACAATGCTGAACATAAAGTTAATGCAGTAAAAGAGGACAAATAGATGATGCCACTGCAGGTAAATGGAGCATTAGTTACATTGAAACTAGACACTGGGGCAAAAGCAAACTTAATCAGTATGAGTGACATTAAAAATATGAAAGAAAAACCCAAAATACAGAAAAAGTCAGTACTACTGAAGAACTATAATGGACGGAAAATAGATAGCTTAGGTGTATGCAGACTTAAAGTGACAGTCAAAGACAAAGTGCATCATCTCATGTTTTCTGTTGTGGCTGAAGGACTTGATTCACTATTAGGTGACAAAGCTTGTGAGGACTTAGAACTGGTCAAGAGAGTCTACCGTATAAACTGTGCTATAAGCAGACCAGTTGACTCAGTGGATTCTGTAGTGAGTAATTTCCAGGATGTGTTCAAAGGATTTGGAGTTCTACCATTCGCATACAAGATCCAGCTAAAGGAGGATGCTTAGCCAGTGGTACATGCTCCACGGAGAGTTCCAGCACCCCTGCGTGACCGGCTCAAGAAAGAACTGGACAGAATGACCACACTAGGAATCATCAGGAAAGTCGAAGAGCCAACAGACTGGGTTAACTCCATGGTATGTGTAAAGAAAAAGAACAATGATCTAAGAGTATGCATGGATCCAAAGGACTTAAATGCAAACATAAAATGTGAACACTACCAGATTCCCAAGCGAGAAGAAATCACCAGTGAAATGTCAGGTGCCAGATACTTCACAAAGCTCGATGCCTCACAAGGATTTTGGCAACTAAAACTGGATGAAGAGAGCACCAAATACTGTACCTTCAACACACCATTTGGCAGGTATTGTTTCCTCAGAATGCCTTTCGGGATAATATCTGCATCTGAAATCTTTCATAGAGCGATGGAACACATAATTGAAGGTCTGGAAGGAGTTCGGGTCTATGTTGATGACATCATCATCTGGGGCTCCACACTGAAAGAACACAATGAGAGACTGACTAAAGTGCTACAGAGCATATGCCAGAATGGACTGAAGCTGAACAAAGCCAAGTGTCAGGGTTGGGGAGCCACGGGGCCGTATAAATACGAGGCCGTGCTCTCCGGGCGAGGTAGGATCTGGACCCAAGTGCAGAAACCAGACAAGAGACACATATACAGTACTTTGTTTGAACTTTACTAGATTTACACATAACCAGATTAACACAAGGGACACAGCAATATACATAAGAACTAGAGGCAAGAGAACTAGAGACAAGTTACAAGACGGCTAGTCAAGATAGGAACTCAGGACAGCTTCCACGAGGAAGCCCACTTGTCTATACTGAGCTTGCGACAAGCTACCACAAGGGGCAACCGGCTTGCCGAGGCTAAACTCCAGACAAGCTACCCCAAGGGTAATCGGCTTATCAAAGCAAAGCTCAAGACAAGATCCCAACGGCTCCCACATAGCAACACGCTAGTCCAAACAGCACCTTACCAAGACAAGCAGCTCAACAGAACAAGACTTAAATACATCTTAAATCCAGAGACAAGAACACAGACTTAGATACATAGCTCGAGAGAACTAGAACACAGATTTAGGTACATAGCTCGAGAGAACTAGAACACAGACTTAGATACATAACTCGAGAGAACTATGGCACAGACTTAGATACATAACTCGAGAGAACTATGGCAGCCAGCTTGTGAAGGCAAGCTGCCATAGAGGAAAGGCTAGTCACACAGAGAACCTAGTCAAGACAAGGAACATTGTCAAGACTAACTCCCTGGTTCACCCTAGTGAGGACTGAGCACTGAGTGAAACAACAACAGAACTTATATACCAAGAAAACCAGGTGCCACCCATAAACAGCTAACAGGCTGATTAAAAACTAACAGGGTTAGGAACAATTAACACCAGAGAACGAGAAACAATTAACAAAGGAACAGTGAAGGTGCCATCTAGAGGTTACAAAAAGGAACTGACTGGCACCCTCACACCAAGTGTCAGTTTGGCGTCCAGGAAGTCACTTTCCTAGGAGATAATCTATCTGGTAAAGGAATAGAGCCAGATATGGAAAAAGTAAACGCCATACTCAACATGCCCCGACCCACTGACAAAAAAGGAGTGCTACGCATCATGGGGATGATAAACTTCATTGGAAAGTTCATTCCTAACTTGTCAGCCAAGACAACTTGTCTGCGAGACCTGCTACATAAAACAAATGAGTTCACATGGACAGAAAAACATGAACAAGTGTGGATGAACCTCAAAACAGTGCTGACAACCACACCTGTACTCACCTTCTTTGACCCAACAAAGAGAATCAAAGTGTCAACGGATGCATCAAAAGATGGCCTAGGCGCGGTCTTGCTACAAGCAGAGGGTGAAGATTGGAAGCCTGTTGCCTATGCCTCCAGGTTTATGACTGATTCTGAGTGTTGATACGCCCAGATTGAAAAGGAATGTCTGGGCTTGGTAGTTGGACTAGAAAAGTTCCATGGCTACATATATGGACTTCCCACCTTTACAGTTGAGACAGACCA
Organism: Somniosus microcephalus; assembly: GCF_052327205.1. Taxonomy (NCBI): domain Eukaryota; kingdom Metazoa; phylum Chordata; class Chondrichthyes; order Squaliformes; family Somniosidae; genus Somniosus; species Somniosus microcephalus. The sequence goes on from NC_141000.1 coordinate 83,422,786, forward strand.
CTGCCCACTGGTTGCCATCATAAAAAAAAACCTGAATGAGATGTCTCCAAGGATTCAACGACTCATGATGAAGCTGCAAAGATATGACTTTGAACTGATCTACACACCAGGCAAACACATAGGGCTGGATTTTCCTAAGTCCCTGGAGTCGGGTTGGAGGCGTGCGGGCGATTAAAAACCGGAGATCCGGGGGTCCCGACCCCATCCCGCCTCCAACCCGCCTCCATGTCAATTTCATAGGAGTTGGGTTGCCGACAAGTGCTGGAACCCGACTCCCAGAGGCAGGAAGGGATTAAAGGCAATTAAACTGCCTGTTAACAGGTAGTTAACAGGTAGTTTTTTGCCTATTCGCGATTTTTATTGCTGGTTTGTGGGCTTCCCGACAGCTCCAAACCACGAAAAGTTTTCGAGGCGGGACGTGGGTCTGAGGTCTTGGAGGGGTCGAGATGCCCAGTGTTCAGGTGAGTGAGGGGTGCAGGAGTGCAAAGGTAAGTGTTTTGCAAGTGTTTAAATAAGTTTAACTTACTTTTACTTACCTTTACAGGAGTCCTGCATTCCGGTGTCGGGAGTCGGCTGCAAGAACCACAGAAGCTCCGATTTAAAAAAAAAAATCAGCTTCTTGGTTTCTGCAGCAAAATGATTTTAAAGTTATCCTGAGAAAGGACTGAGGCTGAATTAGCAGTTTTTCAGTTCTTGACAGCTTCAAACACTGATATTTCATCTGCCAAAAGCTTTTGACAGATGAAATGTCAATCTCTGACGTCACCTGTTGCCAGGTGGCCCTTAATTGGCCTGCTGAGCCCACAGGGTGGGCTCAACAAGGTCAATCAGAGGAAAATCCAGTGGGTTGGCCACATCTCCATGGAGGCAGGACAACAAGCCCGAATGTGGGTTTCCCACCTCCAACCCGCCCCCGTAGCAAAATCCAGCCCATAGTGTTAGCAGATGCACTATCCCGAGCACCCACAATGAGTCATGTGAGCTCTACTGAGGAAGACGTGGATGTTCATGTGAGTATGGTCACTGCTGCGCTGCCCATGTCAGACACAAAATCAAAGCAAATAGCAGAAGAAACAGTAAAAGATACAGTGTTACAAACAGTAATAGAGAACATTCACAATGGTTGGCCAAAAGGTTCCTGTCCAAAGTACTATCACATCAGGTCAGAGTTAAGTGTCGCAAGTGGACTATTACTAAAACAGAACAGAATAGTCATTCCACAGGCTCTACGTCAAGACATGCTCAAAAGGATTCATGAGGGACACCTCGGAATTGAAAAATGCAAAAGGAGAGCAAGAGACACTGGCCTAGAAATTCAGTGCCCTTAGCGCCGATTTTGCGGCGCTAGAGGGCCTAGCGCTGCAATTGGCGCCGGCGCCGAAATTGCCTGGGGCCCTTCCGCCGCGGTAGACCGGTAGCGCTGCGCCGGCACCGATGACGTCATCGGTGTGCGCAGCGTCCCGGTTGCCATGCCGACGGGCCCCAGCGCCGAAATTCAGTTGCGGCCACCTCGCCCGTGGCAGCCGCAACTAAGAGTCTTACATGACTTTGCGCCAGCGCATTAAAGGCACCGCGGCGGCCGGCCGCTTTCCCGCCGGCCGCCTGGCCGCAGCTCCCTCCCCGGACTTCCCCCCCCCCGCCCCCGGAACAGAAGCAAGCCCGGCACTTGTCCGAGGTGCCGGGCTCATTTTTAAAAAGATTTTCGCGGGCCGCGGCCGGGTGCAGGCAGCTCCTCCTTAAGGGAAGGAGGAGGCCTGCACTTCCCGAACCTGCCGCACCGCAGCGGGCGCCGCAGCGCCGGAATAGCGCCGATATTCAGCGCGTAGCGCCAGTTTTCAGGCGCAAACAGCTCTCAGCAGCGCCGGCAGCCGTTTGGGCGCAGAATTGGTGAATTTTGGGCCCGACCAGCGTGACTTAGCTCCGGCACTAACTTCCGGCGCTAAAGCCCTGGCTGCGCCAAAACTCAATTTCTAGGCCACTGTTTATTGGCCTGGCATAAATAAGGACATTGAGAACATGATAGGTATATGTGAGACATGTCAGAAACACCAAAACAAACAAGCAAAGGAACCAATGATAGTAGCTGACATACCAACAGCACCATGGCAAAAGGTTGGTATGGACCTCTTTCATTTGAATGGTAAAGACTATCTAATAGTGATTGACTACTATTCTAACTATCCTGAGATGGCGCTGCTCTCAAGCACATCAGCAAGTAGTGTCATAATGCATGTTAAATCCATCTTCGCCAGACATGGTATTCCCAGGATTGCCGTTAGCGACAATGGTCCGTGCTTCAACTGTAAGGAGTGGCAACAGTTTGCAGCACATTATGACTTTCAACACATCACATCCAGTCCTCTGTATGCTCAGTCGAATGGTAAGGCAGAGAAAGGTGTTCAAGTTCTCAAACAGCTACTGAAGAAAGCAACAGAAAGCAAGTCTGATCCTTATCTCGCCCTGCTGAGCTACCGAGCCTCCCCTTTAGACTGTGGTTCTTCACCTGCTGAACTCCTAATGGGTCGCAAGTTGCGCACCATGCTACCCTGCTGTGCAAAAGAAAAGCAGAGTAAGGAACTGAGACAGAGACTTCAACTGTTAAAGCTGAAACAGAAATCACACTATGACAAGTCATCCAAAAACTCTGAAACCACTGACAAGGGATGATGTTGTCATGATTGAGGATCCAGATGCATGGAACAGGAAAGCTACAGTTCTTGAGGAAGTAGGACGAAGGTCATACACTGTTAGAACTGAGGAAGGACAGATTCTCAGGAGGAACTGCCGTTCCCTCCTGAAAACACAAGAAACTATCCAAGAGCAAATCGATGACAATGCCGCAACTGAATCTTGTCACTCACCACCAGAACAATCTAACACAAACACACATACAGGCTCTCATGAAAACACATCAGACTTACCTGTGCTGAGAAGATCCACACGTGAAGTAAAAAAGCCTGATAGACTTTGGCCTAGAAATTCAGTATAGCCACGTTCGGGGCGCTACAGTCGGGCGGCCGCTAAAGTTTGCGCCCAGCGCAAGTTCGCGCCACCTTCGCCGATATTCAGTCACATCGCCCCAAGAGGTTGCTGCTGCGCTAAAACAGGCGATGCACGACTATCATTAGGCGCTAAGCCGGCGGTCCGGGGCGATACCCCCGAGGGCGGGCGCAGTGCAGGTGTGGCGAGTTGCTGATTGATGGCAGACACTCTGGCGCCGGTCAGCTCTTAAAGGGGGAGGGTGGACTTGTCTGGCTGCCATGCCCTGCGCACTGCAGCCCTGAAGCAAGGCCTGACCAATGCTGGTTCATCAGTTCTACGCCCTGGACCATGGTGAAGCCCGCTATTCTTCCAAATCCCATTGTACGCTCTTGCTGCTTGTCCAGGGTCATGGGGAAGGAGGTGTACTGACGTCTCCTTCTGAAAAGGGCATTGTTCACCTGTCGGATGCAGCAATGTCCCCAGTAGCGGATTGGAAGGAGCCGGTGGCATAGAAGTTGAGAGCCACCGTCACCTTCACTGCCACCGACAGAGACGTCCTGCTCCTCAGCTGTGGCTGCAGATCTCTGCGAAGCAGGTGGCAGATCTCAGTGACCACCTCCCTTCTGAATCGCAGCCTCCGAACACACTGCTCCTCAGACATGTTCAGATATGAGAACTGCTGGCGGTATACCCTGGGTGGGTAAGGCCGACACCTGTTGGCCCTTCTCCGTCTGGCCATGACTGGCACTCTCTCACGGCGTCTCTGATCCCTTTGAATGCAATGCTGAAAGCCAACGTTTCCACCCATTGTAGCCCCCATTACAGTATATGTGGCGACTCAAGGCTATGGCACTGAAAGTGAAATCCAAGTGCAAAGCTCTGGCCTGAAGCCAGAAGTACCTGTGCAAGCGCTGAGTCAAAGCAGAAAGCTCTCTGCCTTTGTCTCTCACACAGAAGGATTGGCACAAAATGGCTGTCACTTATAATGCAGGAGGAGTCCCCTTTAAATAGCGCCCCCCGCACCCCGCAGCGACTGGGAATCGTTCCCCTCTACCAGTCGCTGGGGGCGCCAGGCGCAAAGAAGGGCGGCGCCACTGAAGTTCCGGTTTGGGGCGCACAAAGGGCGTTGCACGATGAAATGACGTCAGGATCTGCGAGCGCAGCTGAGTGCGCACAAAGACTTTGCGCCAACGCTAAATCTCTAGTGAAGTTGGGGAGAGGCGCAGATCGCGCTGCGCCCAGCCGCTAGCCGCCTAGCGCCCAACATCTCCTCCTCCTAAGGTGCTACTGGCTGGCGCAAGCAACTGAATTTCTAGGCCTTAATCTTTGATTACAAAGAAAACTATAATAAAAGAATGAAAAGCTTAGAGTTCATAAAGTAAAGCTTTGAAAATGTGTTGACTGTTGTGAAGATGTTTATGTCGTTATGATTGATTGATATTGATTTTGTTTAACCTCTAAGGAAGGGGGATGTAATGATCAGTAACATGTCATTCTAGAATGGTACACTAGGTGGAGCTGTATGTTTAGTAGTGGGCTACCGACAAGGCGGTAGTCAAGATGGATGCCTGTACACTAGTCCACATGGCTGAATGAATGACTAGCTCAAGCTAGCTGTTCATAATGAAAACGTCTATTTATTTATGAACATAACAGTCCTGCCCTTAGCTGCTTCTTTGACTGTAATTAATCTATTGGCTCACAACCTGTACCTGTTGTTTTTCTCTTCCTCCTTCAATACTTCAATGGAACTTAGTTGGGCTCCTTTTTCATTTCAGTCAGTGTCTACCCAAGTTGTTAAATGAATCTTTTTCCTTTTCAGATACTGCCAGAGCTGCTGTGTATACTTCCAGAATAAATGAAATCTTCATTGCAATTCAAACCTTCCAAGATAGGAACATTAGGAACAGGTGAAGGACATTCAGCCCCTCGAATGGAGCCTGCTCCACCATTCAGTTTGATCATGGCTGATCTGCACCTCAACTCTATTTTCCCTCCTTTGCCCCATATCCCTTGATACCCTTACCTAACAAAAATCTATCAATCTCAGACTTGAACGGTCCACTTGACCCAGCATCCACCTGCTTTGGGGGAGAGAGTTCCAAATTTCTACTACCCTTTGTGTGAAAGTGTGCTTCCTGATTTCTCTCCTGAATGGCATAGCTCTAATTTTAAGATTATGGGGCAAAATTGGGCTTGGTAATGACCATTTTTTGGGCACTACGAGGCCCCTTAAGCTTCCAAAATAGCATCCGCGGCATGCGCACACATTTCTGACGCGAAGTGCGCCGGACGCCTTATTGATGTACGCGTGCACCTAATGTCTGCCGGCAGCATGCAGAACAGGCATATCATGTTGTCAATCAGCGTGTAATGCCGATTTGGCACCAGTGCTGCTATTTTGGAGCTCCACACTCCAGCCTATGCCTTCTCTTAACCTCCCACAGCTGAACACGCGTTCAACGGCATGACGGACCCCTCACCCGCACTCTTTAAAGGGATCATCAACTACTTACAGGTTAGTTGCTGGATTATTTCTTCCGCTGTTGCTGCAGTTCTACGCATTTTGGGTGCTTTTCCATACTTGTTCAAAGTTTCAATAGTCTACAGGGAGTGGACTGGCTGGTGATGAAGTACTTTTTTAGTGACTTAAAGGCTTGTGCACAAACCAGTTGCTTCCAGACATGGGTGGCCTAGTAGGGCTTCCTCTTGGCATTCAGCATGACTGTGAAAATGAGCAGAGGCCATGCAGAACAGGACAAGCTGATAGAAGGGAGAAGGGAGAGTGGGGGAGAAGGGCTGTCAGCAGGAGGCCATATCTGCAGAGGGTCTTTAGGGAGCAGATCTGTTGGAGAACAGATTGTTGGAATGCTGTGATGCCCTGGAAGCCCCTTTACACACTGGTATCCAGAGCCAAGATTGGCAGCAGTCTGAGCTTTGACTGCAGCACTCAGATGTTGGGTGGAGGATGGAGGTGGCCACCCGTTCCATGTTGGAAAGGATGGGCTCCAAGTTCTGCCCAAAGCCCTGTGCCAAGTTGGTGCTGGACTCCTCCATGCTCCTTGACATTGAGCGCAGACTTTCTGGCAGACTTCCCAGTGCACCCAGCATTTGGGTGTGTACACCCATCAGCCTTCTTCTGCAGCCTGGCCCATCGAAGTCCTCATCTGAGTCCTCTGCAGCAGACCTCGTGTGCGACCTCACCCTCTGGCGAGCTGGCATCTTCGCTATCCTTTCCCCCCACCCTGGCTCCAGCGCACTTGTGCCCGGTGTCCCACCACGTGCAGATCCCGGCTGTACCCTATTCTCTAAATTACGTGCACTGTCAGTATCTGAGCTGGTGTCTGTGACTGTGAAATCGAGTGATGTTGTTTCTTTATCTTCACTGTCTTCTGGCGCTTCCTCCACTGCCTGGGCAGGTTCCAGTTCTCCAGTAACTGAAATGAAAAAGGGACAAGGGTTTGTTTGTGGTGAGGGGAGAGGAGAAAATACAAAATGCATGCTTACACCATCAGCAGCTTGTAAGTCAGAAAAGTTAGAAGGATGAGGGAGAAGTGATATGAGAGAAGGAGGATTAGGTATGGAGATATCCTCATCCTCAATGCCTTGAGCCTTACTGGCCTCACCAATGGCCCTTCTCATAATGGCCATCACCGTCTCCTCCATGGGGATTAGAACATGCAGGCGCGCCTCTGCCCCTCCGGTTAGTTCCTGCTTCCTTCAATTGTACACCACGTTCTCCTGCAAGAGAGAGGGAAGTGTTTCAGTGAATGTCGTGCAATCTGTGTGGGTGATGTGGCTGTCATGGTAGAATAGCTGGCAGTGTATGCAAGCCGTGAAATGTCGGTGTGAGGCTTGCAGCAGTGTTAAGTGTATGAGGGTGAGGCATATGACTGTTAGGTATGAGTCCTGATTGAAAGAGATTGTTTGTGGTAGGTGAGTGATGGGAGTGTGATGAATCGAGTAGTGGTTGAAGCTAGTGGTGCAGTTGGTAGGATATGGCATTTGAAGATTCATTCACTGACTTTGACCACTCGTGTGAGATCATTAAACTTCTTCCTGCACTGCATCCATGTTCTTGGAGCAATAGACCTGGCATTGACCTCCTCCACTATCTCTTGCCACTACCTCCTGAGCATGTGTTTGGAGGGCCTCTGGCCCCCAAGGGAACAGGTCATCTCTCCTCCGTTCCACCTTTTCAACCAAGTCCTCCAGTGCAGCGTCCAAAAACCTTGGTGCCCGCTCTCTCCCATGGTCAGCCATTGTTAATTGTTGCAGAGCTGATTGGGTGAGTACGGCCAGGTGAGTATTTATTTATACTATATAGTTTGACAGTTAAGGTTAATAGCTTATAAAGTTTAGAAGGTCTTAATTTTTGTGGTTATAGTTTATAAGGTCTCGATTGTGTATCGGGGAGTGCTAGTAACCAAGGGCCCTTGAGTATATTACTTAATTGTAATGTAATTGGTGGTATTGGTTTGATTTAATTTAATTTAAATTAATTGAAGGGTAAGTCATGACAGCACAGCTCGGCCCCGTGGCATGCTCCTCCTGCACGATGTGGGAAATCAGGGTCACTTCCTGTGTCCCTGACGACCATGTGTGCGGGAAGTGTATCCAGCTGCAGCTACTGGCAGACCGCATTGTGGCGCTGGAGCTGTGAATGGATACATACTGGAGCAGTCACGATGCTGAGGACGTCGTGGATATCACGTTTAATCAGTTGGTCACACCGCAGGTAAAGGCTGCACAGGCAGGAAGGGAATGGGTGACCGCCAGGCAGAGTAGTAGGCGCAAGCAGGTAGTGCAGGGGTCCCCTGTGGCCTCCCCCTCTCAAACAGATATACCAAATTGGATATTGTTGCGGGAGATGGCTTATCGGGGGAAGGCAGCAGCAGCCAACTTCCTGGCACCGTGGGTGGTTCTGCTGCACAGGACGGGAGGAAAAAAAGCAGGAGAGCTATAGTGATAGGGAATTCTATTGTAAGGGGAATAGATAGGCGTTTTTGCGGCCGCAAACGAGACTCCAGGATGGTATGTTGCCTCCCTGGTGCAAGGGTCAAGGATATCTCGGAGCGGCTGCAGGGCATTCTGGAGGGGGAGGGTGAACAGCCAGTTGTCGTGGTGCATATAGGTACCAACAACATAGGTAAAAACCGGGATGAGGTCCTAAAAGCTGAATATAGGGAGTTAGGAGGTAAATTAAAAAATAGGACCTCAAAGGTAGTAATCTCAGGATTGCTACCAGTGCCACATGCTAGTCAGAGTAGAAATAGAAGGCTATTTCCGATGAATACGGGGCTAGAGGGATGGTGAAAGGGGGAGGGATTCAAATTCCTGGGACATTGGAACTGGTTCTGGGGGAGGTGGAACCAGTACAAACTGGAAGGTTTGCACCTGGGCAGGACTGGGACTGATGTCCTAGGGGGAGTGTTTGCTAGTGCTGTTGGGGAGGGTTTAAACTAAAATGGCAGGGGGTTGGGAACCTGTGCAGGGAGACAGAGGAAAGGGAAGCAAGGATAGAAGCAAAAGACAGGAAGGAGAAAAGCAAAAGTGGCAGTCAGGGAAATCAAGTGTGTAAATCAAACATGGCCACAGTAAATAATAATTCTAAAAGGTCTAAGAGTGTTAAAAAAAACAAGCCTGAAGGCTTTGTGTCTTAATGCGAGGAGCATTCATAATAAGGTCGATGAATTAGCTGCGCAAATAGATGTAAATGGATATGATATAATTGGGATTACGGAGACATGGCTCCAGGGTGACCAAGGCTGGGAATTCAACATCCAGGGGTATTCAATATTCAGGACAGGCAAAAAGGAAAAGGAGGTGGGGTAGCATTGCCAGTTAAAGAGGAGATTAACACAATAGTAAGGAAGGATATTGGCCCAGAAATTCGGCTCTCCACGAGCGAGTACGCATGGGTTACTCACCCGTAGGCCGAATGGAAGTGCGGGTTTCCTGCATGCACTGCACATGCGCGGGAAACCGGCACTTCCGATCCTCTGAGCGAAGGGGTTCAAAGGTCGAACGCGCGCGCAGGGAAGGCTGCGCGTGCGCTTTGAACGTAGGTTTTTTTTGCAGGTTTTCACGCGAGGTTAAGCCTGTAGGATTTACACATTTAAAAAGCAGGCGTAAGGCCTGCTTTTTGCAAGGTAAGTGGTCAATTAATTAAAATTAAAGCATTTTTTCCACAGGTTTATTATTTTTAAATACTTTAAAGCAAGGTAAGTTTATTTTTAGCCCCGTTCTTTTATAAAATTATTTTTTTCAAAAATGTAAATTATTGTTTAAAATAGTTATTTAATGTAATTTGTAGTTTATTGAAAAAGTGTGATTTTTAAAAAATTTATTTGAAGGTTTAATGCTATTTTGAGGCCCGTAGTATTCATAAGTTTAGACAGGTCTTCCTGTCAATCTTATGAATGGGCTTTTCCCTCCTCCGATTGGCTGCCCATGGCTCACGTGATCCCAGGGGACGCATCGCACTAACTACGCCCCTGGGACACGCAAGCACAGCGCGCCGGCAGCTGGGCCAGGCCCCGGAGCGGAATTCCACGGGGCCCTACAGCTCAACTGCCGGCGCGCAAGGTAAGTGCGGGTCGGGGGCTTGCACCCGCGGGAAGCCCCCGACCCAAACTTCTGGGCCATTAGCTCTGATGATGTGGAATCTGTATGGGTAGAGCTGAGAAATACCAAGGGGCAGAAAAAGTTAGTGGGAGTTGTATACAGACCCCCAAACAGTAATGCTGAGGTTGGGGATGGCATTAAATGGGAAATTAGAGATGCGTGCAATAAGGGCACAGCAGTTATCATGGGCGACTTTAATCTACATATAGATTGGGCTAACCAAATTAGTAACAATACTGTGGAGGAGGAATTCCTAGAGTGTATACGGGATGGTTTCCTGGACCAATATGTCGAGGAACGAATTAGAGATCAGGCCATCTTAGACTGGGTATTATGTAATGAGAAAGGATCAATTAGCAATCTTGTTTTGCGAGGCCCCTTGGGGCAGAGCGATCATAATATGATAGAATTCTTCATTAAGATGGAGAGTGAAGTATTTGACTCGGAGACTAGGGTCCTGAATTTAAATAAAGGAAACTACGATGGTATGAGGCGCGATTTGGCTAGGATGGATTGGGGAACGTTACTTAAAGGGTTGATGGTGGATAGGGAATGGCAAACAGTTAAAGATCGCATGGATGAACTACATAAATTGTTCATCCCTGTGTGGCATAAAAATAAAACAAAAAAGGTGACTCAACCGTGGCTAACAAGGGAAATTAGGGATAGCATAAGATCCAAGGAGAGGACATATAAATTGGCCAGAAAAGCAACAAACCTGAGGATTGGGAGCAGTTTAGGATTCAGCAAAGGAGGACAAAGGGATTAATTAAGAGGGGGAAAATAGAGTATGAGAGTAAGCTTTCAGGGAACATAAAAACTGACTGTAAAAGCTTCTATAGATATGTGAAGAGAAAAAGATTGGTGAAGTCAAGTGCAGGTCCCTTGCAGTCAGAATCAGGGGAATTTATAATGGGGAACAAAGAAATGGCAGACCAATTAAACACATACTTTGGTTCTGTCTTCACAAAGGAGAACACAAATAACCTCCCAGAGATGTCAGGGAACATAGGATCTAATGAGAGGGTGGAACTGAATGAAATCAGTATTTGTAAGGAAATAGTGTTAGGGAAATTGACGGGATTAAAAGCCGATAAATCCCCAGGGCCTGATAATCTACATCCTAGGGTACTTAAGGAAGAGGCCCTAGAAATAGTAGATGCATTGCTGGTCATCTTCCAAAATTTTATAGACTCTGGAACAGTTCCCATGGATTGGAGGGTAGCTAATGTAACCCCACTATTCAAAAAATGTGGTAGAGAGAAAACGGGGAATTCCCACTAAGCCTGACATCGGTAGTGGGGAAAATGCTAGAGTCCATTATAAAAGATGTAATAGCAGAGCACTTGGAAAACAGTGACAGGATCGGGCAAAGTCAACATGGATTTACAAAAGGTAAATCATGCTTGACTAATCTACTGGAATTTTTTGAGGATGTAACTGGTAGAATAGTTAAGGGAGAACCAGTGGATGTGGTGTATTTGGACTTTCAGAAGGCTTTTGATAAGGTCCCGCATAAGAGATTAGTGTGTAAAGTTAAAGCACATGGGATTGGGGGTAAGGTACTGACTTGGATAGAGAACTGGTTGGCAGACAGGAAGCAAAGAGTTGGAATAAACGGGTCTTTCTCCGAGTGGCAGGCAGTGACTAGTGGGGTACCGCAGGGATCGGTGCTAGGACCCCAGCTATTCACAATATATATTAATGATCTAGATGATGGAACTAGATGTAATATCTCCAAGTTTGCAGACGACACAAAGTTGGGTGGGCATGTGTGCTGTGAGGAGGATGCCGAGAAACTCCAGTATGATTTGAATTTGGACAGGTTGGATGATTGGGCAGATGCATGGCAGATGCAGTATAATGTGGATAAATGCGAGGTTATCCACTTTGGTGGCAAAAACAGCAAGGCAGATTATTATCTGAACGGCAGTAGATTAGGAGAAGGGGAAGTGCAACGAGACCTGGGTGTCCTTGTGCACCAGTTGCTGAAGGTAAGCATGCAGGTGCAGCAGCCAGTTAAGAAGGCAAATGGTATGTTGGCCTTCATAGCGAGAGGATTCGAGTACAGGAGCAAGGATGTCTTGCTGCAGTTGTACAGGGCCTTGGTGAGACCACACCTTGAATATTGTGTGCAGTTTTGGTCGCCTTATCTGAAGAAGGATTTTCTTGCCATGGAGGAAGTGCAGCGAAGATTCACCAGACTGATACCTGGGATGGCAGGAATGACGTATGAGGAGAGATTGGGTCAATTGGGCTTATATTTGCTGGAGTTTAGAAGAATGAGAGGGGATCTCATTGAACCTTATAAAATTCTAACAGGACTAGACAGACTAGATGCAGGAAGGATGTTCCCGATGGTCGGGGAGTCCAGAACCAGGGGTCACAGTCTAATGATAAGAGGTAAGCCATTTAGGACAGAGATGAGGAGGAATTTCTTTACCCAGAGAGTGGTGAACCTGTGGAATTCTCTACCACACAAGGCAGCTGAGGCCAATTCATTAAATATATTCAAGAAGGAGTTAGATATATTTCTTAAGGGATCAAGGGATATGAGGAGAAAGCAGGGACAGGGTACTGAATTTGGATGATCAGCCATGATCTCATTAAATGGCGGAGCAGGCTCGAGGGGCTGAATGGCCCACTCCTGCTCCTATCTTCTATGTTTCTATGTTTCTATACTATTCCCAATGATCTCAGCACCGCCAGCAGCCACAATGCACCTCCTTTAAGAAGTGCAGGCTAGCTTTAAGTAGTGCGAGGCAGTAAGGATATTAGGTAGCCAATGAACAGAGCAGGGAGCACTGGCTGCACGCAGAAATCATTATATATTACATTGGATTGCACCGGATATACAGCACAGAAACAGGCCATTTGGCCCAACCAGTCAATGCTGGTATTTATGCTCCACTCAAGCCTCTTCCCGTATCTCCTTATCCATCACTATCGGCATAACCCTTTACTCCCTATTCCCTCATATGCTTAACTAGCCTCCCCTTAAATGCATCTATACTATTTGCTTCAACCACACCCTGTGATTGCCAGTTCCACATTCTCACCATTCTCTGAGTAAAGAAGTTTCTTCTGAATTCCGTATTTGATTTCTTGGTGATTATCTTATATTGATGGCCTCTAGTTTTACTCTTCCCCACAAGTGGAAACACTCTCTCTGTATCTACTCTATCAAAACCTTTCATATTTTTAAAGACCTCTATTAGGTCAAGAGAAAAAAGAGACCCAGCCTGTTCATCCTTTCCTGATAGGTATACCCACACATTTTTGGTATCATCCTTGTAAATCTTTTTTGCCCCCTCTCCAGTGCCTCTATATTCTTTTTATAATATGGCGACCAGAATTGTATGCAGTACTCCAAATGTGGTCTAATCAAGGTTCTATACAAGTTTAGCATAACTTCACTACTTTTCAATTCTATCCCTTCAGAAAAAAACCCTAGTGCCTGGTTTGCTTTTTTTATGGCCTTGTTAACCTGTGTCGCTACGATTTGTGTATTTGTACTCCGAGATCTCTTTGCTCTTCTACCCCACTTAGATTCGCATTTTCCAAGTAATATGTGACCTCCCTATTTTTCTTACCAAAACCTAATACCTCACATTTATCTGTGTTGAATTTCATTTGCCAATTATATACTCATTCTTCAAGTTTATTAATGTCTTCTTGTAATTTGTTGCAGTCCTCATCAGCATTGACTAACCCCCCCCCCCCGAATTTGGTGTCATCTGCAAATACAGAAATTGTGTTTTTGATTCCAAAGTCAAAATAGTTAATATTAATTGTGAACAACAGTGGTCCCATCACTGATCCTTGTGGAACACCACTTCCCACCTTCTGCCACTCTGAATAGCTACCCCTTACCCCTACTCTCTGCTTTCTGTCTTGAAGCCAGATAGTTATCCATTCTGCTACTTGTCCCCTGACTGCGCATGCTCTGACCTTATTCACTAGTCTATTATGTGGTACCTTATCAAAGGCCTTTTGAAAATCTAGATACAGGAAACTCTTTATCCGGCACCGATGGGACCGGCGTGGTGCTGGTTTATCAAAAAGTCCGGATTACAGAGAGTTATAGTTAAAAGGTACGAGAGCTCCGTACACAGCAACAAATCCAGGCTTCCCTGTTGCTTAGCAACAGCTGCAAGAACCCCGGCAACAGACCAAGCGTCCCTGTTGCTTAGCAACAAGTGCAGAAACCCCCGATTACACAGCCAAGAATCAAGAAACGGCCACTAATATGAAGAAAAACTTAACTGAACCTATTCCTGAATTTTGCCGGTTAACCGAGATTTCCGGTTGTTTGGGTGCCGGTAAATCGAGAGTTTCATCTACTGCATTACCTTTGTCGACTCTCTCTGTTACCACTTCAAAAAATTCAATGAGTTTGGTTAAGCAAGACTTTCCCTTTTGAAATCCATGCTGACTATTCATTATTATATTTCTGGCTCCTAGACATTCTTCTATTTTTCTCCTTTGGTAGGGATTCCATTATTTTTCCTACCACCGATGTTAAGCTGACTGGTCTATATTTCCCTGGACATGTTCTATCTCCCTTCTTAAATGTAGGTATTTCATTAGCTATCCACCAGTCCTCTGGCATTATACCTTGTTCCAACGAATTATTAAGTATGTGTAGTAATGCCTCTGCTAACTCTTCCCTGGAGTATTTTAAAATGCGTGAATGTAATCCATCCGGACCAGGGGTTTTATCCTCTTTGAATTAGATTAGTTTATTTAATATTTCTCCTTTTTATTTTAAATGCAGTTATCTCATTTCTAATCTCATCATCCGATGTCATGTGCACCTGTTCTGTCTCCCTGGTAAATACGGAAGCAAAGTAATTATTTAATATTTCTGCCATCTCTATCGCTGCCTGTGATATTATCCTTCATGGGCCTATTCCCATCCTGACTTTTTTTTATTTATGTGCCTGTAAAGTATGTTACTATTTTAATTTTATGTTCCTTGACAATTTAATTTCATAGTTCCTTTTTGCCTTTCCAATTGTTTTTTTGACTTCTCTCCTAATCCCTTTGTATTCTCTCGTCATGCTCTCCCCTGCAGTCCATATACTTAATGTATGCCTCTTTCCTTACCCTGAATTTTTCCCTTATGTCTTTATTCATCCATGGTATCTCATTAGTGTTTAGCTTGTTCTTATAAAATTCTGACAGGACTGGACAGACTAGATGCAGGAAGAATGTTCCTGATGGTCAGGGAGTCCAGAACCAGGGGTCACAGTCTAAGGATAAGGGGTAGGCATTTAGGACAGAAATGAGGAGGAACTTCTTCACCCAGAGAGTGGTGAACTTGTGGAATTCTCTACCACAGAAGCCAGTAAAGGCCAATTCATTAAATATATTCAAGAAGGAGTTGGATATATTTCTCAAGGCTAAAGGGATCAAGGGGTATGGGGAGAAAGCAGGGACCGGGTACTGAATTTGGATGATCAGCCATGATCGGATTGAATGGCAGAGCAGGCTCGAGGGGCCGAATGGCCTACTCCTGCTCCTATCTTCTATGTTTCTTGTTTTTTAGCGGAATATATTTTTCCCAGATTATAATGAGCAGGCAACATGAAGTTGGCGTGCTGCCTTTATTCCACTGGATGTGTGCGCGTTAATCGTGCATCACGATCTGCGCCCGTTTTCAGGGGCTAACCAATTTAACCCCCTATGTCTCCTTGTTCTGGATTACCCCACCAGAGGAAATTATTTCTCCATACCTACCCTATTATATCCTTTTACCATTTGAAACACCTCAATCAATCACCCCTCAATCCCTTCTTCTAAAGGGGCCTACAGCAGCCTTTGTATCCCAAGCCAGCTGGCTAGTCTTTACTATTCTTTAGCCTCAAACTTTCCTTCAGGCTGCAGGGTCATCTTTTGTTTAGGCTGATGGGCAACATTGTGCAAGACCAATGTCATCGCAACATCTACAACGACCCCTTTTCCACACCTCCTAAATTTAGGAGGGTACCACTAGTAAACAAAATTGACAGCCCATCCAACATAGAAACAGAAGATAGGAGCAGGAGTAGGCCATTCGGCCCCTCGAGCCTGCTCTGCCATTCAATGAGATTATGGCTGATCATCCAATTTCAGTACCCGGTTCCTGCTTTCTCCCCATACCCCTTGATCCCTTTAGCCTTCAGAAATATATCCAACTCCTTCTTGAATATATTTAATGAATTGGCCTCTACTGCCTTCTGTGGCAGAGAATTCCACAGGTTCACCACTCTCTGGGTGAAGAAATTCCTCCTCATTTCTGTCCTAAATGTCCTACCCCTTATCCTTAGACTGTGACCCCCTAGTTCTGGACTCCCCGACCATCGGGAACATCCTTCCTGCATCTAGTCTGTCCAGTCCTGTCAGAATTTTAGAAGTTTCAATAAGATCCCCTCTCATTCTTCTAAACTCCAGCGAGTACAATCCCAATCGTCCCAATCTCTCCTCATACGTCATTCCTGCCATCCCAGGTATCAGCCTGGTGAATCTTCGCTGAACTCCTTCCATGGCAAGAACATCCTTCCTCAGATAAGGCGACCAAAACTACACTCAATACTCAAGGTGCGGTCTCACCAAGGCCCTGTACAACTGCAGCAAGACATCCTTGTTCCTGTACTCAAACCCTCAACATACCATTTGCCGCCTTAACCGCCTGCTGCACCTGCATGCTTACCTTCAGCGACTGGTGCACAAGGACACCCAGGTCTCATTGCACTTCCCCTTCTCTAAAGCAAGATCTATTTGAATTCAAAGTTTTTAGACCACAATTTTCAAATTTAGCCCAATAAAGCAATCAATATCCTGTGGTGCCCACCAGTCACCAAGAGCTTCAAGTAAATCAGATTGCAACGTCGAATGGTACTGACTAGTGTTTGCCCCGCCCGTGATGGTACCTAGTGTGACAAAGCCAGCACCACCTAGACCCTTTTCACTGCTTCCTGCCTGTGGGGAATTTTATTCTTGTGTCACAATGAAAGCCATTGCTGACGTGGGCGGGACGTATTTACACTGACGAATAAGGAGCTGAGCTGGCCTGTCAGTTTGTCTCCGGCAACCAATCAGCATCGCGTGGGCACGGCCTGGGCACGCGTCGCCCCGAATGCTCAAACAAGCTCGAGGCGGAAGGATTCAAACCGAGAGACCGGAAACCCACCCCCCACACACGGTGATCGACAATTGGAAGAGCCAATTGGGTGAAAGGCAGCTGCCAATCAGCCAGTGCCCCGCCCACTCCAGTCGCAAGGCCTTGGCGGCGCTTCCGCCGTATTGCAAGCCGCTGCGATGAAGACAAACTTGGCTGCCGGAAGCGCGCTTTGATGGTCGGCTATCTGACCAATCGGCGTGTGGGCCGGCCTGTCGGTCACCGCGTTCCCCGCAATCAGCGTGGAAAAAGTGGGCGGGATTTCCGCTAGCAGGCTGGGTTGCAGTGTAGTTTAGGGATCGCCACGTCGTCCAGCTGATCGGTCTGTGGTTGAATTTGAACAATTTTGGAGGAGGGGGGGAGATTGAAACTAATGTAGTTTTTTCCCCCTCAACAGCCTCATGTTTTCGTTTTAACTGAATACTCTTCCGGTCCTGAGTCGATGGTTGTGAAACGGTCTCATTCCCGGAACATTGATGTGTAAGTGTCTGCAGAGCAGTTCAGTGCTGCATGGTCTCGGTGTGTTTAAAACATCAAAGAACGTGCTTGGAAACTTTCAGTGTTTGCACAACTTTTTTTCCCGATATACTTTTTGTATAAAACCAGAGAGCTTGCATTCGAGGTCCAATCATTTTCTTTTGATCTTTCTGGGATTTTTTGCATTTTATTTTTTAATTTTACCTTCTTGAGACTCGTTTGTAAAAATGCATATTAACTACTTTTTAAATGGTGGAATAGTCTAATTCATCATAATAAGGAAATGCCACTCATTCATTAGTTTCTGGTGTTTAAACTGGAGTTGGCTGTGAGGATTACCATTCCATAGCTACAATTTCAACCCCAAGAATTAAAAACGAAGTAGGTATGTTTCCATCTGGAGTTTCTTGCACAAACGGTGAGATGAAGATAGCATTGATTTGGAAATTGCGTTAGTCAATGTCTAACAAAAGGGTGTTAATGTCGTGTATTAGTTGATGCAATTCCCTCTTTTTTTCTCCCATCCCCCTCCCTTCCCCAGCCACCAGGTGTAAATGGGTGTTAAAGAAGTTAAAAAAAACATTCTTCCCGATTCTGTTATAAGGATATTCATAATGGGATGTGCAGCTTGGTTTTGATCTTCATGCTTTATTCCTGGATTGACTAGCCCAGAAATTAGACCAAAAAGTTTAGTAGTGTTGACCCGCAAACCATGCACTCATACAATTGATCTAAATTGCAAAAAAAAAAGCATAAATATGGAACTATAAAAGAAAATGATATGTAAGAAACCCTCTTTACCTCCTACTTGCACGGTGGGGTAGGGGGACGAGAGGAATGTGGAAGAAAAGCAAAAGGATGCAATGAAGATTTACTAGAATGATGCGAGGAGTGAGGTGTTATGAAGGTTTGAAAAGCTGAGTCTGTCAGAGAAGAGTAAGTGGATGTAAGAGATTACTTTTCACAATTTTGGCTATGTGCAAGGTTTTTCCACCCGTTGTTGAATTGGGTATCTAGGGGAATAGACTGAGAATTATCACTAGAATAAATAAGGGTTAGTAATGTTTATTCACCTGGGTTATTATTAGAATATGCTTTATCACACGTGACTATTGAAGCAGAGACTAATGCGATAAAGTGATCTTGATTACGTGTTTGAAAAGCAAGTATATAAAAGGATATGGAAAAATACCAGGTGCAGAGGAATAGAGTAGATGAAGAGTTAGTACTGGTACAGACATGTTGTATCTAATGGTCTCCATGTATACTGTATTTTCTATAATTCTGTGAAATAACTGAGCAATGCAGCTTATGTTTCCTGTCACTTTATCACAATATAAATTTGTTTTGCCCTACGTGCTGGTATTCATTTATTGTCTGTAGTAATGGTAAGTTATAGTATTTGAATGCAAAAAGTGAAAGCCCTAAAGAAATGTACTTGTGATATCTTTTTGGTTTTTTAGCCAAGTACCACAAGACAATATTCATAACATTGGGTCCTGAAAATTGTCCTAATTTTCCAACATTATGCTTGGTTCATTATTCCTATATTTGATAATGACTGGGATATTGGGCAATTCAAACTTTTTTGGGGTTCAGGTATGGACTGATCTAAGTGTTCACAACGTGCCAGTAACAAGTTTTATTTCAGGCCCACTGACCATAATTTAGTGTTACCAAGAGTTATCTAGATCTTGAGCTGACCACAATATTAGCTGAAATTTCTAATCATTGAATAATCAGTTTGAGGGTACCTTCCACTCCCCAACTTGAAAAATGGGGCATTTAATTAGTGGGATGTGAGCCAACAGGCGCCGAACATTTTTCTGACTGGATACCTGTTTGTGCTCAACACTGTTAAGTTTCTCTCATTTGATAAACCTACCTTGTTTGTATGTGAGGCACTTTCAGCCCCAGGTAGAGCAAAGTATGTCACCTACCTCTGGTTTTACAGTGCTGCTCAAAAAGGAGATAAAATAGCTGAATTAAAGGACATGTAAATCTACTTGGATTTTTTTTAAAAGCTTATTTATTATTCTCTATATATTGTCAGACTGCTTGTCTGACATACAGTTCTGGAAGAGCAGAAATTTTCTCCAGTTAAATATTGGGAAGACCGAAGCCATTGTTTCCAGTCCCCGCCACAAACTCCGTTCCCCAGCCACTGACTCCATCCCTCTCCCTAACATCTGTCTGAGGTTGAACCACACTGTTTGCAATCTTTGTTTCATATTTGACCCTGAAATGAACTTCCGACCACACATTCGCAGCATAACAAAGACTGCCTATTTCCACCTCCGTAACATCGCCCATCTCTGCCCTTGCCTCAGCTCATCCACTGCTGAAACCCTCATCCATGCTTTTATTACCTCTAGATTTGACTATTCCAACACACTCCTGGCTGGCCTCCCACATTCCACCCTCCGTAAACTTGAGATCATCCAAAACTCTGCTGCCGTGTCCTAACTCACACCAAGTCCTGTTCACCCATCATCCCTGTGCTCGGTGACCTACATTGGCTCCCGGTTAAGCAGCGCCTCGATTTCAAAATTCTCATCCTTGTTTTCAAATCCCTCCATGGCCTCGCCTCTCCCCCCATCTTTGTAATCTCCTTCAGTCCCACAACCCCCCCCCCCCCCCCCCCCTCCGGAGATACCTGCGCTCCTCTAATTCTGCCCTCTTGAGCATTCCTGATTATAATCGCTCATCCATTGGTGGCCGTGCCTTCTGTTGCCGAGGCCCTAAGCTCTGGAATTCCCTGCCTAAGCCTTTCCGCCTTGCTTACCTCTCTTTCCTCCTTTTAAGACGCTCCTTAAAACCTCCCTCTTTGACCAAGCTTTTGGTCACCTGCCCTAATTTCTCCTTATGTGGCTCGGTGTCAATTTTTTTGTGTTAATACTCCTTTGAAGCGCCTTGGGACGTTTTACTACGTTAAAGGTGCTATATAAATACAAGTTTTTAAAATTTGTTTATGGGATGTGGGCAAGGCCAGCATTTATTGCCCATCCCTAATTGCTCTTGAGAAGGTGATGGTGAGCCGCTGCAGTCCGTGTGGTGAAGGTACTCCCACAGTGCTGTTGGATAGGGTGTTCCGGGATTTTGACCCAGTGACGATGAAAGTGGTTGTTGTTGTTGTATTCGGTGTTTTTTTTAAAATGATGAACCATATCCAAAGTCGACCTGTGTAAGCCACTCAAAGGATGACAATGTATATCAGATGGTACTTGAAAGGAAATGCTTTGGAATAAGCCGTCTTTAGCTGTACGTTGGGGGTGAGGAGTAATAAGGAGGAAAAGAAAAGGGTGTCATGAATGGAATGGTCAGGAAGCAGGTGTGATGCAAGTCTGTGTATTGAACCTGTAGCATCTATGATGGTAAGGGCTCTGTTTGTGAAATTTTCAACAAACAAAATTTATCGTTACATTGACTGACCCAAATTGCGATGGTTATAGCAGCAAACAGGAGCTGAATCACTTAATTTTGTATGCCACATTTACTTAAGAACTACTTACTAAAGTGTGTGAAAGTTGTATGCTGTTCCTGTTGTTGCATTATTAGAGTTCACAGTGGAAAATTGAAGACCTTGAATGCAGAAGGAACAATGTTTTAGAACGTAGGAACATCAGCTTGCTCCACCATTCAAATATATTGTGGCTGAACTGCACCTCATCTCCACTTTCCTGCCATTGTTACATATCCTTTGATGCCCTTACCTAACAAAAATCTATCTCGGTCCCCTGAATTAACTGGAAAGCTAACCCGGGGCAGCACGGTGGCATAGTGGTTAGCACTGTTGCCTCACAGCGCCAGAGACCCGGGTTCGAATCCAGCCTCGGGCGACTGTCTGTGTGGAGTTTGCACAGAAAATCCACGTGTTTGCGTGGGTTTTCTCCGGGTGCTCCGGTTTCCTCCCACAATCCAAAGATGTGCGGGTTAGGTTGATTGGCTATGATAAATTGACCCTTAGTGTTAGGGGGATTAAATACGTGGGGTTACAGGGATAGGGTGGGATATATGTTGGTGTAGGGGTTACGGGGATCGGGTGGGATATGTGTCGGTGCAGGCTCGATGGGCCGAAATGGCCTCTATCTGCACTGTGGGGTTTCTGTGACAGCTCCAATTGTCCCAGCATCTGCAGCCTTTTGAGGGGAAGGAGTGTTCCAGATTTCTATTACCCTTTGTGTGCAGAAGTGCTTCCTGATTTTTGCCCCTGAACGGCCCAGCTGTAATTTCAAGATCATGTCCCCTTGTTCTTGATGCCCCCACCAGAGGAAATCATTTCTCTGTGTCTACCTTTTCAAATCCTTTTAACATTTTAATCACCTCGATCAGATTACCCCTCAATCTTCTATATTGAAGGGAATATGAGTCAAGTTTTATTTTATTCTTAGGTCTACGCATTCTGAAAGGGGATGGAATTGGTGACCTGTTCTGTTACAAGCCCCTAAGAGATACAAGTGGTCAGGCATAATCTGTTCTCCAAACAAAAGCTAAAGTGTGGAACTTTGTGTGTAGTGTGTAGAATTGAATATGAATTTGTATGTAGTGGCGAGCAGGATTTACCAATCTCAACAGCTCTGGACTGTCTATTTTGGGTGCTTCCATGTAGTTGGGGGAGGGGAAAGAGCACTAATCATCTAATACAATGCTTCCCATTAGTTTTTATTATTTGGTATTAAATTGTGAAGATAGACAAGGAGTATAATCCAGTGGAGCACTGGCTTTAAATTTCAAATGTATAGCAAATTTCTTCCAGGCATTTTAATCGGGGGTGGGTTCCTAACTGCTATTCCCTAATAACTACTGAGAAATACACAGCAGGTCAATTGTCTGGAGCCCTAAACACATTTTGATGATTTATATGAACTTTCTACAATCTAATGCACTACATTTGTTGCTCGTAGTATAGTATCCTCTCTGCAGACCAAATGCCGATTGGCCGCTCTACCAAACATCTCCATTCTGTCTGCATGCATGATGCTGATCTCCATTTTGGTTTGCCATTTCAATTCCATGCCAAATTCTGACTTTTTTTATTTTTGGCCTCCTACATCACCACTATTCAAAATGGTGAGGCATAGTCCACATCCCCTCTCTTATTTTGGATATCCATTTTTTTCCTTGTCTTCTGACTTGAGTAAAGACAGAATGGTGAAGAAATGAGTGTTTACCATAAACCATGCCTATGCAGAGCTGATTTGTTATGTGAAATAAATGTTGGCTTAATGGTTATAAAGTCTTTAAAAAAAAAAAATCATCAATTCACTGAAGTTAATAGAACGGTTTCTCTGGCCAGCTTGTAACTGTTTCTGCACAGTTACAATCTAGAATAGAGGTGGTGACTATATCCATGTGTCATCACATGTCTATAGGGAATGTCAGATTCCCGGAGGTGGTTTATGTTGTACTGTGAGTAACCTCGGTTGAAAATGCATAAGTAAAGTAAGTAGTTGACCGTCGGAGCTACAAAACAATATAAACATATTTGACACAATAACAAAATACTGCGGAGTGTTTCCAGCATTTTCTGTTATTTTATAAACATAGTTGAAACCACCAAAGGAAATTGCAATGTAATGTGGACTTGACATGATTTCAGAAGAAACTTTTCTGTACTTGCATGGACATTTAAAGGAAAGATGAAATGTACAAAAGAGCAAGAG
Source organism: Somniosus microcephalus (assembly GCF_052327205.1). Taxonomy (NCBI): domain Eukaryota; kingdom Metazoa; phylum Chordata; class Chondrichthyes; order Squaliformes; family Somniosidae; genus Somniosus; species Somniosus microcephalus. The sequence goes on from NC_141000.1 coordinate 83,445,697, forward strand.
GGAGATTTTTTATTTGCTGAAATGCAGATTTCTAATTTGCCTGCCTTTTGCCCCCATTTCCACTGTCACAGCAGTGTGGCTGAGATCTGAAATTCCATGCTACAACAGTGCATTGGTGCTCAAGCATGTTGTATCTCTGAGCCTGATTTGGGGATATGTGAAAGAAAGAGGAGGCATTTATACACACAAGCAGCAGGAGCATTTTGTAACTTTGGGCCCTGGTATTTGACTGTCTTAACGGCAGAATCTATAGAAAAACCAGTTGTGGTACAGAAGAGAATTGGACTTGGTATATGTGGGGCTGTGTGGTAACAGTGGATGTCTACTAACCAGCAGGAAGAGAGCGGTCATACAGACTGTTGCTGCGATGTTGGCGTGTGCGCACGTGTGTTTACATGTATGCTGCAAGTACAGTATAAGCAAGAGAATAATTTAGCTTGGCTAGGCCTTTGTAGTACCCTGTATATATGATAATATGGGGGGCGGGGGAGTCGGTTATCTCTGAGGTATTAAAACTGCAAGTGACAGTAATTGCTCTCCAACGTGTGAATATTAAGTTTGTGAGCTGCTTCATGTTTTGAGGTAAGAATAGGTTTCAAAGAATTTGCTTGGTGGAACTTATGTGGCAATAATGGGTGTCATTTAAAATAACAATTGGGTACAAATTACTATTCACTTCATGCAATGTGTAGTGAAGGATCCTGCTGCCCACACCAGCGATATTGGAATTTATGCATTCTGTACCGCATTTGCCTTTTTTAATTTAGGCAATTCATTTGTATTCTCCTGTATCTATTTTTACTGTTAGTATTTTTAATCTCAATGTGATTAATATATTTGTATGGTAATTCCATTTTTGACAAAATTACAAACTTACTCCCAAGACCTACTTTTATTCCCTTTGGGGCCGAGGTGACTCCAAGATAAGATGTCCTTTCTGATAGAAATTCAGAACCAAGCAAACCCTCCAGTACCTGAGCTACGCAGGCCCACAGTACTACAGGGCACTGTTAATGATCAGCCAGCCAGCCTGCCTGTCTCACTAATGGAAGGGTACTGGGACTCTGGGGGCTGGGATTCTTCCTACTCAGCTCCAGGTGACCTTGCAGGACAAAGCCTTACCAGTGAACTGTTCTGTTAAGCTCCATGTTTTTAGCTGGTAAAACTCCAGGAATACTGTATTTTGCACTTGGACCTTCCTAAGACATGGGGTCTCTCTGCCAACTTTGGCTCTGTGGACTTGATGGAGAGAGAATATGTACTCTATACTGAGCAAGTAGGAACCTTACAGGTGGATGTAGATTTTTCAGTAGCTTGAATTGTTTATGCAAGGTACATATCTGTGCATGTTAGACACCTGGCTGACCCCCCCAAAATTCTATTGTAACTAGAAACCCTGGGAATGGGACATTTGAACTCTATGGTTGGATCTGCTGTGCTTTATCCCGACTCCATGGCCCATGTTGTGGTACTGTGGAAAGTTGTGCCCTTACGTTTCCAGGAAGTGATAAGTTATCCATTGCTTGGTCAAAAGAAAACCAGTTATCATCTTTAATCCTGTTTTCTTCAGTCATTATCAGCTCAGTTTTATAGGGCTTACAGTAATGGATATGGGATTCATTCCCACTATTTAAAATGGCTGCATTGTATTTTAGATTAGTAAGCCAGATGTACATTGTGTACCTGGAAATTGCTTAGATTGAAAAGAGCAGCTTATATTACCAGAGTGACGATGTCAATCAAACATAGCAGAGATTTTGGAAGTTTTCACATTCTTCATTTAGAAGCTCGGGTGAAGCCAGCCAGCACCTAAAAATCTACTATTACTGAAATATTAACGCTACTTTCCATTGAAATAAATTGTACTGAATGTGGGGTTTATTTATACCTGAAGTTCATGATTGCACCCTTTTTAATGCCTTGAAAAATTGCTATTTGTTATCCGGTTCGCTTAATGGATGTGTTTTTGTAGAAAGCAAACATTCCCTTTTCACGCAGTCCAATTTAAAAGTATGTGGATTCTAATCCTAATCGGTAGTAGCATGTCATGTGTAAATAAGGCCTTGGATTGGCTATTGGCATTGCATAAAACGAGGTACAATTTTGATCCAAAAACTGATCTGATACCAGTAGCAGGTGGTTAGGTCCAACTAGCTGTGCTACTTTTTGGGAAAAGTTAATGCTCCCAGAGGGTGATATTACTTGGTTATTGGCTTGCAAGCAAAGTTCTGATTTTCTTGTTCTTAACTGTTTATTTCCTAAAGCTAAAATGCTCCCTAAGAATTGTTCCTCAAAAATTGCAATTACAGATTAAACAGAATTCAGTGCTCGATCAGATGTGTACTTGGTGCAGGCATTGGATGTGCTGATACTGGACCCGTACTGGCAGGGTTGCAGGTAACAACATTCTCTTGTGCTGCAAGAGCAGTGATCTAGCATCCCTTCCCCAAAGCTACAAATAACCCTGATTGGACCAGTACAGTTTGATATTGGTCTGCTCCTACTGTCGATTTGTCTTTTAATTTAATTTATATCTTCTTAGGCAGTCCCTCGGAACCGAGGATGACTTGCTTCCACATTAAAAATGAGTTCTCAGGTGACTGATGAGTCCAATGTGAGACCTGCAGTCTCCATCACAGGTGGGGCAGACGGTGGTTGAAGGGGCGGGTGGGGTGCTTGGGTTGACGTGCGCTCCTTGCACTTCGCTTCCGCTTGCTCCCGGCAAAGAGACTCGGTGTTTGGCGCCTTCCCGGATGCTTCTCCTCCACTTTGTGCAGTCTTGGGCCAGGGATTCCCAGGTGTCGGTGGGGATGTTGCACTTTTTCAAGGAGGCTTTGAGGGTGTCCTTGAAGCGTTTCCTCTGCCCACCTGGGGCTCTCTTGCCGTGTCGGAGTTCCGAGTAGAGTGCTTGTTTTGGGAGTCTCGTATCGGGCATAGATGATATGACCCGTCCATCGGAGCTGATTGAGTGTGGTCGAAACTTCGATGCTGGGGATGTTGGCCTGGGCGAGAATACTGACGTCGGTGCGCCTATCCTGCCAATGGATTTGCAGGATCTTGCGGAGGCAGCGTTGGTGATACCTCTCCAGTGCTTTAAGGTGCCTGCTGTACATGGTCCATGTCTCTGAGGCATACAGGAGGGCGGGTATCACTACTGCTCTCTAGACAGAGGATGGGACGACCTTGGATCTGGACTGGAGGCGACGGAGATTGAACAGTTTCCCCATTTGTTCTGTAAATTAGCTCCACTCCAGCGGGGAGCTTACTGAGGGTGAGATGGAGCATTGCAGCAAGGAAGATCGAGAAGAGCGTTGGTGCGATGACACAGCCTTGCTTCACCCCAGTCCATATGTGAATTGGGTCTGTGGTGGAACTGTTGATCAGGATCACGGCTTGCATGTCGTCGTGAAGCAGGCGGAGGATGGTGACAAACTTTTGAGGACTGCCGAATTTGAGGAGGACACTCCATAATCCCTCACGGTTGACAGTGTCGAAGGCCTTTGTGAGGTCAAAGAAGGCCATGTATAGCGGTTGGTGCTGTTCCCTGCATTTCTCTTATAATTGACGTGCGGTGAAGATCATGTCCATTGTACCCCTTAGTGGGCGGAATCCGCATTGCGACTCTGGGAGGAGCTTTTCAGCCACTGGGAGAAGGCGATTGAGGAGGATTCTTGCAATGACTTTCCCTGTGGCAGACAGCAGGAAAACTCCTCTAAGTACCGCAATCGGACTTGTCACCTTTCTTGAAGATGGTCACAATTAAGGCATCTCTGAGATCCCCTGGCACGCTCTCCTTCCAGATGAGAGAAATGAGTTCATGAATTCACACCAGTAGTGCTTCTCCGCCATGCTTTAGTGCCTCAGCAGGGATTCCATCTGCTCCTGAGGCCTCCTTGTTCTTCAGTTGTCGGATGGCCTTTTTAACCTCATGCCCAGCTGGGGTTGTGCTGAGATGGTGGCGGGTAGCATGCTGCGGGATGGTGTTGAGGACACTCGCATCGAAGACTCTGCTAAGGAGATCTTCGAAGTGCTCCTTCCAGCGGGCACTGACTTGCCTCCCTGTCCTTGATGAGTACCTCTCCGTTCTTGGCCCACAGTGGGGTAGGGCCTTGGGTGCTTGGGCCGTAGGTGGTCTTGACTGCGCTAAAGAATCCACGCACGTCGTGGTTGTCGGCTAGCTGCTGGATCTCCTCTGCTTTTTCCACCCACCGTCTGTTCTTTAGGTCGCAAGTTTTTTGTTGGACCTCGGCCTTCAGGCATCTGTAGAGCTGCTTTCTTGCTCTCTAGTTCTGTTGCTGTTTCCAGATCAGGAATGTCTTGCACTTGCGGCTTATTAGCTCCTGGACATTCTCGTCGAACCAGTCTTGGTGTTTCCTGGTTGAGTGACCGAGCGTCTCTTCACAAGTGCTGATTGTGGAGGTCTTGAGTGCATTTAATTTATATGTAACACAGCTGAATGCCTCTGTTACGGTATCTGCTGTGCTGTTGCATGCAATACACAATAGTTAATAGGCAGCTGACCTTTTCCATAGAAACATAGAAGATGGGAGCAGGAGTAGGCCTTCGGCCCCTCGAGCCTGCTCCGCCATTCAATGCGATCATGGCTGATCATCCAAATTCAGTACCCGGTCCGCGCTTTCTATCCATACCCCTTGATCCCTTTAGCCTTGAGAAATATATCCAACTCCTTCTTGAATATATTTAATGTATTGGCCTCTACTGCCTTCTGTGATAGAGAATTCCACAGGTTCACCACTCTCTGGGTGAAGAAATTCCTCCTCATTTCTGTCCTAAATGGCCTACCCCTTATCGTTGGACTGTGACCCCGGTTCTGGACTCCCCGACCATCGGGAACATCCTTCCTGCATCTAGTCTGTCCAGTCCTGTCAGAATTTTAGAAGTTTCAATGAGATCCCCTCTCATTCTTCTAAACTCCAGCGAGTACAAGCCCAATCGACCCAATCTTTCCTCATACGTCATTCCTGCCATCCCAGGTATCAGCCTGGTGAATCTTCGCTGAACTCCTTCCATGGCAAGAACATCCTTCCTCAGATAAGGCGACCAAAACTGCACACAATACTCAAGGTGTGGTCTCACCAAGGCCCTGTACAACTGCAGCAAGACATCCTTGTTCCTGTACTCCAAACCCTCTCGCTACAAAGGCCAACATGCCATTTGCCGCCTTAACCGCCTGCTACACCTGCATGCTTACCTTCAGCGGCTGGTGCATAAGGACACCCAGGTCTCGTTGCACTGCCCCTTCTCCCAATCTATTGCCATTCAGATAATCTGCCTTCCTGTTTTTGCCACCAAAGTGGATAACCTCGTATTTATCCACGTTATATTGCATCTGCCATGCTTTTGCCCAATCACCCAACCTGTCCAAATCATCCTGGAGTTTCTCGGCATCCGCCTCACAGCACACACGCCCACCCAGCTTTGTGTCGTCTGCAAATTTGGAGATATTACATCTAGTTCCCTTGTCTAGATCATTAATATATATTGTGACTAGCTGGGGCCCAAGGACCGATCCCTGCGGTACCCCACTAGTCACTGCTTGCCACTCGGAAAAAGACCCGTTTATTCCAACTCTTTGCTTTCTGTCTGCCAACCAGTTCTCTATCCAAGTCAATACCTTGCCCCCAATCCCATGTGCCTTAACTTTACACGCTAATCTCTTATGCGGGACCTTATGGAAAGCCTTCTGAAAGCCCAAATACACCACATCCACTGGCTCTCCCTTATCTATTTTACCAGTTACATCCTCAAAAAATTCCAGTAGATTAGTCAAGTGTGATTTACCTTTTGTAAATCCATGTTGACTTTGTCCGATCCTGTCACTGTTTTCCAAGTGCTCTGCTATTACATCTTTTATAATGGACCCTAGCATTTTTCTCTCTACCACCTTTTTTGAATAGTGGGGTAACATTAGCTACCCTCCAATCCATGGGTACTGTTCCAGATTCCATCGAATGCTGGAAGATGATCAGCAAAGCATCAACTATTTCTAGGGCCACTTCCTTAAGTACCCTAGGATGTAGATTATCAGGCCCTGGGGATTTATCGGCCTTCAATCCCATCAATTTCCCTAACACCATTTCCCTACCAATACTGTTTTCTTTCAGTTCCTCCCTCTCATTAGACCCTATGTTCCCTGACATGTCTGGGAGGTTATTTGTGTCCTCCTTTGTGAAGACAGAACCAAAATATGTATTTAATTGGTCTGCCATTTCTTTGTTCCCCATTATAAATTCCCCTGATTCTGACTGCAAGGGACCTACGTTTGACTTCACCAATCTTTTTTTCATATCTATAAAAGCTTTTCGTCAGTTTTTATGTTCCCAGCAAGCTTACTCTCATATTCTATTTTCCCTTTCTTAATTAATCCCTTTGTCCTCCTTTGTTGAATCCTAAACTGCTCCCAATCCTCAGGTTTACTGCTTTTTCTGGCCAATTTATATGTCCTCTCCTTAGATATTATGCTATCCCTAATTTCCCTTGTTAGCTACGGTTGAGTCACCTTTTGTTTTATTTTTATGCCAAACTGGGATGAACAAATTCTGTAATTCACCCATGCGGTCTTTGAATGTTTGCCTTTGCCTATCCATCGTCAACCCTTTGAGTGACATTCCCCAATCAATCCTACCCAACGCTCGCCTCAGACCATCGTAGTTTCCTTTATTTAAATTTAGGACCCTAGATTCTGAGTCGACTACTTCATTCTCCATCTTAATGAAGAATTCGATCATATGATCGCTCCGACCCAAGGGGCCTCGTACAACAAGATTGCTAATTAATCCTTTCTCATTACATTATACCCAGTCTAAGATGGCCTGATCTCCGGTTGGTTCCTCAACATATTGGTCCAGGAAACCATCCCTTAAACACTCCAGGAATTCCTCCTCCACAGTATTGTTACTAATTTGGTTAGCCCAATCTATATGTAGATTAAAGTCACCCATGATGACTGCTGTGCCCTTATTGCACGCTTCTCTAATTTCCATTTTAATGCCATCCCCAACCTCCGCATTACTGTTTGGAGGTCTATATACCACTCCCACTAACGTTTTCTGCCCCTTGGTATTTCTCAGTTCTACCCATACAGATTCCACATCATCAGAGCTAATATCCTTCCTTACAATTGTGTTAATCCCTTCTTTAACCAGCAATGCTACCCCACCTCCCTTTCCTTTTTGCCTATCTTTCCTGAATATTTAATACCCCTGGATGTTGAGTTCCCAACCTTGGCCACCTTGGAGCCATGTTTCCGTAATCCCAATCAAATCATATTCGTTTACCTCTATTTGCACAGCTAATTCATCCACCTTATTAGGAATGCTCCTCGCATTAAGACACAAAGCCTTCAGGCTTGTTTTTTTAATGCTCTTAACACCTATTAGAATTATTATTTACTGTGGCCATGTTTGATTTAAACCATTGATTTCTCTGACTGCCACTTTTGTTTTTCTCCTTCCTATCTTTTGTTTTTATCCTTGTTTCCCTTTCCTCTGTCCCCTTGCTCAGGTTCCCAACCCCCTGCCATTTTAGTTTAAACCCTCCCCCAGAGCACTAGCAAACACTCCCCCATGGACATCGGTCCCGGCCCTGCCCAGGTGCAAACCGTCCGGTTTGAACTGGTCCCACCTCCCCCAGAACCGGTTCCAATGTCCCAGGAATTTGAATCCCTCCCCCTTGCACCATTCCTCTAGCCACGTATTCATCTGAAATATCCTTCTATTTCTACTCTGACTAGCACGTGGCACTGGTAGGAATCCTGGGATTACTACCTTTTTGAGGTCCTATTTTTTAATTTACCTCCTAACTCCCTATATTCTGTTTTTAGGACTTCATCCCGCTTTTTACCTATATCATTGGTACCTATATGTACCACGACAACTGGCTGTTCACCCTCCCCTTCCAAGATGTTCTGCAGCCGCTCTGAGACATCCTTGACCCTTGCACCAGGGAGGCAACACCCCATCCTGGAGTCTCGTTTGTGGTCGCAGAAACGCCTATCTATTCCCCTTCCAATAGAATCCCCTATTACTATAGCTCTCCCCCTATTTTTCCTCCCGTCCTGTGCAGCAGAGCCACCCTTGGTGCCAGGAAGTTGGCTGCTGCTGCCTTCCTCTGGTAAGCCATCCCCCCCAACAAGTACTCAAAGTGGTGTATCTGTTGGAGAAGGGGATGTCCACCGGGGACCCCTGCACTACCTGCCTGTGCCTAGTACTCTGTCTGTTGGTCACCCATTCCCTTTCTGCCTGTCCAACCTTTGCCTGCGGTGTGACCAACTGATCAAACGTGCTATTCACGATCTCTCAGCCTCGCGAATGGTCCAGTATGAATCCAATCGCAGCTCCAGCGCCGCAATGTGGTCTGCCAGTAGCTGCAGCTGGACACACTTCCTGCACACATGGTTGTCAGGGACACAGGAAGTGTCCCTGCGTTCCCACATAACGCAGGAGGAGCATACAACGGGGCCGGGCTAACATGCCATGACTTACCCTTTAATTGCAATTAAATTTAATCAAATCAATCCCACCAATTACACTACCGTTAAATAGTATATTTAAGGGCCCTGGTTTATAAACAGTCCCCGCTACACCACAGAGACTTTATAGAAACTATAAACCAGAGAGTTAAAGTTTATAAAGAGAGAAATACTCACCAACCAATCACTTACCTGCTTTCTGGTGACATCACACTTCGATTACTTTTTACTTCTTTCCCTCTGAGATTGGTACGCTCTGAGGCCGACCTGGTCTCTTGGAGCCTTTTGTACTGCTGCCGCTCCGCGATTCCCGCCGAGATTTCGCCCGCTTTCCACCAACACACTCCCAAACTATAAAGCCACGGCTTAATTGGTAAAGTGAAGTAAAGGAAATTGTTTGTTCACCAAATGGTGTTGTCACTAAGAGGCTTATGAATATACACGTTTTGTAGGTCCTGCCCGATGATGTACAATATTGCTATGTGACTTCAGTACTCTTAATATAGGGTGAGAATTTCTTCTCTCTAATCTTGCTTGAGGCAGTATAATTTTAGACTCTACTTCTAGCTCTGAAATGGTCATGTCCCTCCCTTTACTTTTTGAACACGTTGATATTTGGTGTTGCAGACTTCAGCTATGGTTTCTTAAGGTGCTGTTTTAAAGTATTACATAAGAAATGTGTGTGAACGTTTTCTGTACCACTCCTCATGGGCATTTGCCTACAGTGTAAAGCTACCTATAATTTGACACAAATTGAAATTTCATTCAGAGCTGGATACTCTTCTGAAGTTGGGGTTTAATTTGCATCTTGGAGTGTTTGGTGATGCTGGTATCCAAAATGGAAATGGATAATTGCCAAATACTGTACTAGCAGCCCTTCTCTTGAGTACTTCGCTGGAGGTGATTTTTATTGTAAAGTGTAATTCAGAAGTGTGCAAATTGTCAATCTAGGCTTTTTGTGTATTTATAAAAAATAAAAAAAATAAAAAATTCTTTATGCCTGTGGTGGTGGTGTTTCTAGCAAAATGTTTGTGTACTTAAAATGTGGACAGTGATGGTTGGAATGCACAACTTGAGGGAGGGGGTAGTTCATCGTGGGCGGTTGCACAAACAGGACGGTATCACCTCAGCTACCTGTTACGTACCCCACTTGATATTCAGTTCTATTGAAGTCAATGGAACTGAAGAACAGGCGGCAGATATTGCACCGTCCGCTTTGTGCTACCATCCAAGACTAATTTCTACCTTGAGATGCAAGAACTGCTCAGGTTGGCTCCCCAACACCCCTCGAGTGCTGTTTACAGACTGACATCAATATAGGCCAGGGAGCTGCTTAATGAGAAGGTAGTTTTTAAAAATGTGGTTCCACATACTTGATTCAGTTCTGCATTTGTTAACTTACTGTAAAGTTGTAAATGTTAAATGGCCAAAGGTATTGTGAAAGGTTCAAAGGAAGTGCAATACTTATAAAGGATAATAAAGCATGTATTCTGCTTAGCCATGTACATTTTTCAGCTAATAACTATGTTTTTTAAAAGCAGGCTTAAACTATTTTGCTCCTTTTTGAAAGCTCTTCATATAGAATAGGGCTCAAATGGCCCAACCGGAGGATTTAACAGATACCTTGTAAGTGAAGTAGGTTACAAAAGCAGCTATTTATTGCTGTAGTTTGATTTCCAAAATAGCCCCAAATATCACACCCTTGTTTGAACCTGTTGCAAATGCATGTGTGCACAGAATTGTACTTCGCCTTTTTATAGTGGACTGTCAAATCTATTGTTGACCTGTGTTCCAGTTTGAATAATAATTATGTAGGAATGATTACACGCCTTTATAGAGGGGGTTCAAATGACCTTGCCCCCGCATGCATGCACACAAGAGAGCCAAACTAAACAGTTTATTACTGAATTGGCTAAAAGACAGTAATGCATCATGGATCAAGAAGTTATCATCTTAGAACAGCAAATCTGTTTATTCTGAACATTGAAATATGATTCATCTTTACAATGGACTCCAACCTGCTGTGGTCTTTGTAGAATTAGCTCAACAAATGCATTCATAAGCAATTTAATTGCACTTAAATACTACACGGTAGACTCCTGCAGTCAACTCATGACCTGGGTTGTATTTACCCATTTAATTATGAAATTAAACCTAACTGAACTTCCATTCAGATCACGTGGTGCAATAGTGCTGTCTGCCATGACTCCTGTTGCAGTTTTTTTTTAAACATACACATCTGGTCAAAAATGGAATACAACCACACACCAGGAAGATGCCAGCTTCAATCCTGTTTACACTTAGTTCAGCCAGAAAAGCAGTGGGGACACTATCCTTGGTGCATGGAGCTCCTAGGCTAATAAGTGGTAAATATCAGCCACGATTCCCACTCGTGTTCACTATTCAAAGACTCTCGTGTGGGCATTTTGTGATGATGGCATCTCGACTGAATTTTGCTGCAATCTGTTGACCATGTGTCAAGGCTGGTGTGAAGGATGGGCACTTGGGTGCAAGGTTCAAGATGGCAGCTGATGTGTATACAGCAGTGTCTCCGTGTGAGTTGCTACATTTAGGAGAGGAAGCAGAAAACTGGAGGGGAAAACTTCCACGCAAACTGCTTTTAAGAATTCATATTAAGGTTCAGATGAAAAACGATGTGAGATCCTATATTTTAGCTGCATTGTAGGGAAATGATGTACTGTGGCGTTGCCACATTGGGGAAACACTGTGTGTATGTAGATAAACCTGTATAATCCCCTTTTAACTGCTGTATTCCCCTCCCCCCCCCCCCCCCCCCCCCCCCCCGCAAGACAGTTGCAAGCTGAGAGGAATAAGGCACGTTCAGACTTGCCTGCTGCTGAGAGAAGGAAAACCAATCAGGTTCCAGCAGGTGACCAATCCGTGAGTCATCACAGGTTCGCGGGCTTCACGAATTCAGTACTGTTTTGTGAGAGTTGGAGTAAAGACCTATTTCTTGTAGCTCGCTGTGTTGCCTATTTCTTTACGCGGGAGACCGTAGTCCCCCACGGTACCCTCTATATAACTTGAGAGCATATTGCTAGGTTCTGGGATGTGCTTTGGTATTCCTGGGATGTACCTTGATGTTCCTAGCCTGCCTAGATCTGTGAGATGACATGAAATACTAGATATGATTGGGGGATAAGCTGTATGCAAGTACGCTAGATTTTAAAATTGAGCTTATTCTATGCTTAAAATCAGTGACAAATAGGGCTTTGCATTTATAAGGAATATATACTCTGGGATGAGCCTGGCCCTGTTGTACAGCTTTGATCCTTGGATTGGTCCAAGATGAGTGAATTGTTATAAGAATTAAGCTCTTGTCTCTGTCTAATCTGGGGTTTGCTCTTTCACCATGGGTATCTTCGCTGCGTCTCTTGACTTTTTTTGTGTGCACGGTGATGCTATTTATCTGTGTGATTGTTCTTCAGTTTGCTTCCAGACCTCTGTGGCCTGGCGTGACCAGATTCTATGCAGAAAATTGATGTGCCCATAGACGTGTAACATTCGCTCTGGCTTGCATTGCAAGTGGTTTTAAAGATTAGTTTTCAGTTTATTTGAAATACCTGAATGCTGCAAAGATTGTTGGGAAGTGACTGTCCACCAGCCTGAGAGTAGGTTATTTGATGTTTTGCATAATTTTGGTCAAGCATGCTTGTGCAGATTCATATGTCACCAATAGATAACCAGAGCCAACGCTCAAAAGCTGGAAATTTAACTTTGAATTTCCGTCATCTTTCTTGTACTTGTATTAATACAACTTTCAGTGCCTATTATTGCGAGGAGAGATTCCAAGCTTAGGTGGGACACATTAACAAAGCTAGAAGCTGACAATACCAATTTTTGCTGCGGGATTACTCTAGTCCGAGGTTGTGGTGAGAGCAATTGGTAACTTTCTTGCAGTCAATACTTTCAGATCCACACTTCAGTTGTGTCTTATTTGAAATGCCAGGAAATCAAAGGCAAGCTGTTCCTGTTCCAGTACTTGAGTTTGGGATTGGCTGGTAGTCCAGTGCTTGTGAATAACTAAGTCTTTTCTCCGAGTTCTGTTATGAGCTGGATATTAAACATTTTGATTTGTTAGCAGGAGTGGGTAGAGTAAGGGGAAGCGAAGTTGAGGCATGTAAAGTTTTCAGTGACCAGCACGTTGTTTTTAAGTATGGTATAATACAGTTTTAGCAGTGGAGCACCGCAAGTACAAGTATGACTGGTAGATGGAATAGTGACTGTTTCAAAGGCAACAAATCACTCACTATGTTGCACTCTCACAGACAGGAACTTTCTCATGTAGGTTTTATATAAGCTGCATTCAGCAAATGTTTGTGTGCGCTGCAGTGAGTATATTTATGTTTTTGTTTGTGTTGCTGGACTAAAGGTTATTTTAAATTTCAGACTGATGACTTGTATCAGATACTAGCCCTGCTGCAAGTGCGGGGTGGGGGTCGCATTCATTTCTGGGTCAAGGACAAGGGGGAAATGAAATTTCAGGTGGGGCCTTTATATAAAAAAAAAAAAAAAATGTGAAGGGTTTCCACAATATCTCAGTAGAACTGAGATCAATATTTTTTGGTCCAGGTTTACAAATAAATTGAAGGAATTCATCTACGGGCCCAGCATCTTTCCTTCCATAGCATTCTAGAAACAAATCTGGAAACACTGGATCAAGCAGACTCCATGTGAGTGAGAGAGATGCTTTTGGTGAAATAAACACAACCACAGGAGTTTTTAGAAAGGGAAAAATGTCACATGACAACCTGCTTCCATGGTTGGTCCAACATCAAACCTGTTTACGTTAAAGTGCAATAGTAACAATGCTAAATGTGTACAGAATCTGCTAACTAAAACGTGGGCTGGATTGTTGGAATTTCAGCAGCTAAAAGGAGAAAAAAAAGCAATTACTCTGCACTTAATATCTCATAACACACATATTCACCATGTAATCATAATGAGTGATCCAAACAAGACATCTTGCGTAGTTGGTGTTAAAAGCTGCGAATTGGATTTTAATTGGAATATATGCCCTGTTTCATTAATTCTTCCTTCCCCCTCTCCACACACCACGTTATTATGTATTGTATATAGGTATATTGAACACAGCCTGATTTACAATATATACGCAGTGTAAATCAGGAGGGGAGGAAGAAGAAACGTGGTTCAATTCAGTTCTAATTCAAGGCAATGGTGACTGGGTGGGTGGGGGGAGGAGTCACATCAGTGGAGGTCTTCTAGAAGTTTACAGGAGCTTTCATCAATGCCTTGTACAGCTACTGGGGAAATAATATGGGTGACAGATCAAATTCTCAGTTTTTGAGTTGTTAAATTTCTCAAAAGTGGGGGGGGGAATTTGCTGCCTAGTTGCTAACTCTCTTGTTTTTTGTTGCAGAGCACAGAACGTGTTGGTTTGGGGCAGACTGCACCGGTGCTTGATACAGAGTTGGCCCATGCCATGCCTGGTGGACGGCGGGGCCCGAGTCGGCAGCAGCTGAGCCGTTCAGCATTACCTTCTCTCCAGACCATTGTGGGCGGGAGCTGTGGGAATGGGACCGGGATGAGGAACAGGTATGCAATATCACCGCATAAAGTTGACGGCTGCAGCTCTTCCCATTTTAAAATGGGTGATATCATTGTACTGTTTAAAATCGAGTATACTTATTCCTCTGGAAAGTCCCTTGATACACTGGTGATTTCTAACATGTTGACCTGTCTGAATTAAACCACAAGCAGCTTCAGCAAGAATGCTGCAAATTGTTAGACATTTCTGATTGTTTGTAATATATAGTTACAGTCTGCAGTTGTGGCATGTTTAAGCATGCACACTGCCAGACTTGTGATTTTGACTTTATCTGCAAAAACAGTAAAAGAAAGTATGGGGAGTTTTGATCAAACTATATAATGCTCTGGCCAGATCATGCCTTGAATAATGGCCCGGAATTTGCAGTCAGCAATGAAGCGAAGGCATTCACTGCTGGCCCCGAAGTACGCTTCACACAAGGGCCTCACGGTCCCTGTGTCAAACTTCGGGTTTTCCGACATTCAATTCAAAACAACGAAGTGTAGTGGGAGATCCCCTTGTGCGAAATGCTTTGACATCAACAAGCTGTCTAAGCAGCCAATCAAAATGCAGAATTCTCAAGCAGCAAATAAGGAAGTGAGTAAGCTCTTAAAATTCTAATTTTAAAAAATGTTAAGGAACAAAAGATTGGGGCTTTCACATGGGGAAAAGGCAAATCTGAAATAAAGATGGCCAAACTTAAAATTGAAAACATTTTTCAATTTTTAATTTTTTTAAAAAATGGACAAATTTCACACTGCATTAGTTTTCCAGGCCCTTAACAACATTTGTTTAGCAGTAATAACGCTGTTAAAACCCCCAGTGTTACACCTAATCCCTTTGGGTCTAACTTTTTTAGTGGGGAATTTAACAGGGTACTTGCAGCGGAAGAGCCAAAGCTTTCATCAGTTTCCCATGTTTAGCTGATTACACAGATTGCCGGCTCTGTGGGGAGTTGGGGCACAGCGCAGCCTGTTTCAGAGCTGTCGATGACTAACCGCAACTTCAGGATTTCCGCATGTGCCAAATCCTGAAGTTGTGGTCAGTTTCAAAGGCGGAATGACTGCGAATGCTGCCAGTTCACTGCCATCCCGACTGCAAATTCTGGGCCAACGTATCCAGTTTCGAGACACGAGGAAGGCAGTGAAAAAGTAAATCCAGATTATTACTTTAAATAAAATTGCAAGAGTAGGACTAGATGGACACTGGTTCAAACTAATAAAAGGCAAATGTAGGACTTGTATCAGGATGTTCTTCATACTGAAAAGTGATTGATGCATGGGATGATTCCTGGATAGAGCAGTGGAGGCAAGAACCCTGGAATCATTTGAAAAAACAATTGGATGCAGCAGTGAGGGACTGTAGTGTTTCTGGGTGAATCAATTAAGATGGACCAAATGACCTTCATCCTTAATTATCTTATCGTTACTGTGATTTTCAGTAGACTTCAAATGAACGTTGTCATGAATAAATCCATTAAATAAAAATGCCATTTTCTGTTGCTCTTGCTGTGGTATGAATTCACTGGCAGTGATTGCCATTCAACAACTTGTCTAAGTGCCTATTCATGTGTGAGCTTCTACAGTGAGTCAGGCTATTCTATCATTGGGATATCACATTAGAACCAGTGTTCCTTCTAAGCTGTGGGAATGGAAGGGCTGAGGCCATGGAGGGATTTGAAAACATTTGGGATTTAGGGATTTGGGTGAACGGGACTTGGTGCGAGTTAGGACACGGGCAGCCGAGTTTTGGATGACCTCAAGTTTATGTAGGGTGGAATGTGGGAAGCCAGCCAGAAGCACGTTGGAATAGTCAAGTCTAGAGGTAACAAAGGCATGGATGAGGGTTTCGGCAGCAGATGAGCTGAGGCAAGGGCGGAGACGGGCGATATTACGGAGTTGGAAGTAGGCGGTCTTTGTTATGCTGCGGATATGTGGTCAGAAGCTTATTTCAGGGTTTAATATGACACCAAGGTTGCGAACAGTGTGATTCAGCCTCAGACAGATGTTAGGGAGAGGGATGGAGTCAGTGGCTAGGGAACGGAGTTTGTGGTGGGGACCGAAAACAATGGCTTCGGTTTTCCCAATATTTAATTGGAGAAAATTTTTGCCCATCCAGAACTGTATGTCGGACAAGCAGTCTGACAATTTACAGACCGTGGAGGGGTCGAGAGAAGTGGTGAGGTAGAGCTGAGTGTCGTCAGCGTACATGTGGAAACTGACGCTGTGTTTTCGGATGATGTTGCCAAGGGGCAACATGTAGATGAGAAATAGGAGGGGGCCAAGGATAGATCCTTGGGGGACACCAGAGGTAACGATGCGGGAAGAGAAGCTGTTGCAGGTGATTCTCTTGCTATAATTAGATAGAAAAGAATGGAACCAGGCAAGTGCTGTCCCACCCAGCTGGACGACGATGGAGAGGCGTTGAAGGATGGAGTGGTCAACCGTGTCAAAGGCTGCAGACAAGTCAAGAAGGATGAGGAGGGATAGTTTACCTTTGTCACAGTCACAAAGGATGTCATTTTTGACTTTGACGAGAGCCATTTCGGTACTGTGGCAAGGGTGGAAACCTGATTGGAGGGATTCAAACATGGAATTGTGGGAAAGATGGCCACAGATTTGGGAGGCAACAACACGTTCAAGGACTTTGGAGAGGAAAGGGAGGTTGGAGATGGGGCGCTAGTTTGCAAGGATGGAGGGATCAAGGTTTGTTTTTTTGAGGGGAGGGGTAATGACGGCAGATTTGAGGGAGGGGGGACCGTACCTGAGGAGAGAGAACCGTTAACAATATCAGCTAACATGGGAGCCAGAAAAGGAAGTTGGGTGGTCAGCAGTTTTGTGGGATTAGGGTCGAGGGAGCAGGTGGTGGGTCTCGTAGACCAGATGAGCGCAGAGAGATCATGGAGGGAGATTGGAGAGAAACGAGTTCAGGGCTAGGGCAGGGGTGAAACTTAGTGGAAGTTTGGCCCGGTGGGCTAGGGGAAGGAAGGGAAGTGGCAGAGGCAGCTGAACGGATGGCCTCGTCATCCATGTATAGGATGTATTGTCGCTCCTCTTGGAAGGACAATTGAAACAGCATTTTTATGTGATGCTCCTAAAAAGTGGTCACAAATGCAACAGTTTGATATTGGGAGCACCTTCTCGATAGTAGTGTGATGTGGGAAACCTCTTAAAATGAGTGACCCAATAACCATGAACACCAGTCATTAGTGGGTTATGGTGATTCACGATTAGAAATATTGTATCACTACCGGCCATGAAATGGCCAATACCTGTAGCATTTTTCCCCCCAGAGATATACCTACAGATTTGGCCATTACTAGCTGCTCCAAGTCAACAATTTTTTTCTGTAACTATCTGTTTCCTGCTCTCTCTTCCTTTGTCCTTCTCACTTTCTGCGCTTCCCACCATCATTCCATACAGTGCTCAAACTTTTTTCTCATCATCCATGTATATGACTGTTTTTCTCACTCGCTTTTTCTTTATGCAAGTCATTTCTCCCTTTTGTCTCCTATCATGTCTACGATTCTACATCTTTTGCGGAATCTGACTCTCTGCCTGTAAATAACAATAACTGCTTCGAAAATAATTGGTTAGGAAGTTCTTTTGAGATCTTCTGAGAACATGGTTTGGTGTTAAGTTGCTCTCGCTCTCTCTTCTCCCCTGCCCCCCCCCCCCCCCCCCTCACCTATTTTAGTCTTTCCACTCACCCCACTATTAAAATGGGTCAAGAAGCTGGGGAACAATACTTAGCGGGCAGGAACCTAGGTGTGTGTGTGCTCAGCGGAGAGATTTAAGTTGGGCTTGTAGGAATCGGGACACCAGAAGAAAAAATTTAAAAAGGATGAATGGTACAAATACTTTAAATAAAAGTAAAAAATGTCTGGTTTGTGCTTGTGGAGATCTGATTGATCTATGGTTAGCATGGACCTATACTGCAATATGATGTAGTGTATTTGGACTTTCAGTGTGGTGTATTTGGACTTTCAGAAGGCTTTCGATAAGGTCCCGCGTGTAAAGTTAAAGCACATGGGATTGGGGGCAAGGTACTGACTTGGATAGAGAACTGGCTGGCAGACAGGAAGCAAAGAGTTGGAATAAACTGGTCTTTTTCCGAGTGGCAGGCAGTGACTAGTGGGGTACCGCAGGCATCGGTGCTAGGACCCCAGCTATTCACAATGTATATTAATGATCTAGATGAGGGAACTAGATGTAATATCTCCAAGTTTGCAGACAACACAAAGCTGTGTGGGCGTGTGTGCTGTGAGGAGGATGCCGAGAAACTCCAGTATGATTTGGACAGGTTGGGTGATTGGGCAGATGTATGGCAGATGCAGTATAATGTGGATAAATGCGAGGTTATCCATTTTGGTGGCAAAAACAGGAAGGCAGATTATTATCTGAACGGCAATAGATTGGGAGAAGGGGAAGTGCAACGAGACCTGGGTATCGCCAGTCGCTGAAGGTAAGCATGCAGGTGCAGCAGGCGGTTAAGAAGGCAAATGGTATGTTGGCCTTCGTAGCGAGAGGATTTGAGTACAGGAGCAAGGATGTCTTGCTGCAGTTGTACAGGGCCTTGGTGAGACCACACCTTGAGTATTGTGTGCAGTTTTGGTCGCCTTATCTGAGGAAGGATGTTCTTGCCATGGAGGGAGTGCAGCGAAGATTCACCAGACTGATACCTGGGATGGCAGGAATGACGTATGAGGAGAGATTGGGTCAATTGGGCTTATACTCGCTGGAGTTTAGAAGAATGAGAGGGGATCTCATTGAAACTTATAAAATTCTAACAGGACTAGACAGACTAGATGCAGGAAGGATGTTCCCGATGGCGGGGGAGTCCAGAACCAGGGGTCACAGTCTAAAGATGAGGGGTAAGCCATTTAGGACAGAGACGAGGAATTTCTTCACCCAGAGAGTTGTGAACCTGTGGAATTCTCTACCACAGAAGGCAGTAGA
Source organism: Somniosus microcephalus (assembly GCF_052327205.1). NCBI lineage: Eukaryota > Metazoa > Chordata > Chondrichthyes > Squaliformes > Somniosidae > Somniosus > Somniosus microcephalus. The sequence continues at coordinate 83,464,715 of NC_141000.1, forward strand.
GGCCAATTCATTAAATATATTCAAGAAGGAGTTAGATATATTTCTTAAGGCTAAAGGGATCAAGGGATATGGGGAGAAGGCAGGGACAGGGTCGTGAGTTTGGATGATCAGCCATGATCTCATTAAATGGCAGAGCAGGCGCGAGGGGCCGAATGGCCTACTCCTGCTCCTATCTTCTATGTTTCTATGATTGCCCTGTGCTAACCACAGACTAATTGGGAATGATAGAGGCTTATTACAGCGTTGGATGTACAGGGTTACACATGCGTACAATTAAATGTCCACAAATTTTAATGTACATTTTTATTGAAGAAAATCTGTTAACTGCTTTTATGATTATCAGTTTAAAAAAATTAAAATGACATTTGCAGTGCTCGTTCCCCATGCAATGCTTATAAAATCTCATCACAGCAGCCATTGTGCATTTATATGAAAGATTGATGGCAGTCATACTCCCAAGAGATATTGTTAAAATCATCTTAAATGCTTGTGCATCACCTTGTACACTGAGTTATAATTTAATCTGCAGTGATCTTTGTTTGAGCGTTTATTTGGGGTCTACCATATATATACGTCATGTCTCACCTGCAGCAGAACAAGAACTGGTATGTGAAGTAAGTATTCTGAAGCTAATGCACTGTAACTGAAGAGGCACATATTAAATATGAAATTGCAGTACGTTGTTTTGCTTAGAATTAGGTGTGCTACGCTTTGCTTTAAGGTAAATGAGTTGGTACCATTTGTCATTAAACCTTCATACTGAAAATACGTTGCAGGTAGTTTAAAACCTCAGTGACCTTCAAAGGAATGTAACCTCACAATGTGTTGTCTGATCTGAATGATTAAAAAATTTAAAATTTGCTTATTAGGTGACTAGTGGCGAATAAAGGATAGGAAGTTGTGTTTTACAGAAAGCTAATGCTAATTACATCTGGAAATAAGTAGTTCCAGGACAGATAACTGGGTTACTAATTTTCTGACGTGCCAGGGATGATTGAATTGTTCTCTGGTTCATGCTACATTGTAGTTTGAGAACAAAAGGTATGGTGGACTTGATAATATAAGCTGTTCTAGAGAGGTGAATGAGAGAAAGGGGGAAAATTCGGTTGATTAGCGCCTCCCGTTAGCCGCTCGCAAAATTGACCAGACATTTTGCGGCGGCGCTAAACACTACCACCATTTTTCCATAAAATTGGATAGTTGTGAAGCTGTTTCAGTAGTTCCTGCGTTTCCTCTGGGGTGTTGGTTTATGCTTGATCTAGGCTTCAAAATTTGTATGACTTCTACTTCTGGTGATGCAAAAAAGGGGAATCGTGGAAATTTTGCTAGTAGTGAGGTGATAAATGTATTTCTTTTAAATGTACCTAGCTGAAATAGTACAAGTCAAATGCAATGAGTCAGCTTACAAAAAACAGTACAAGTTGGAGCAGAACGCCACCGGCTTCATTGCACAGCCATTTGTCATTGTGTGACATGGAAATATTGGCGAGCCTGCCCTGTACCGACTTTGGCCGTGAGACCACGTCCTTGTGGCTGGTATTTGTTGGCAGTATCTTCAAGTGGGCACAGTCCATGGAGCATCAGAGAATAATGGCACCAACTAAATACACAATAGCACCAAGTTAATGCTCATTTTTTTTGGTTCAGGCATTTGTTGATTTTGGCCTGTAGGTTGCTGTCTTCAGCTGAACGTTGGCAAGACTGAGGCCATCCATACAGTTCCTGGTTGAACCTCTTGTCTCTTTTTCTCTCTTGCATCACTTCTGGATGTACTGGGACCTCAGCTTTTCAGTATATATTAATGACTTTTTAATGCAGGAATAGAGGGGGAGAAATTGGGTGAGTAGCGCCACCTGTCAGCGCCGAAAGAGGCAGTCAGTGGCTGTAGCGCCACTGGCTGCGTCTCCCGCGATATTCAGCAGGGGCGCTAATGGTGGCGTTAGGTATTTGCGCTGCACCGCCACCGATGACGTCATCGGTGTGCGCAGCGCCCCGTTCGCGATATTTGGTTGCGAACACTGCAGTTGCGCCGTTCGCTACCCGTGCCCGGTTCACAGGGCCTTACTGTGCCGGCAGCGGCGCAAGTTAAGGTGGAGGTGCGGGGCGGCCGCCTTTTTCGGCGCCCGCCTGCCAGCACCTCCATCCCCGGCCTCCTAACCACCCCCCCGCGGCATTGCCGGCTGTTTCCCGAGAGCCCGGCACTTCTCCTTGGTGCCGGGCTCAATTGCTGGCACTCGCGAGCGGGGATCGCGCTGTGGGAGGAAGGCCTGCAGTACCGCAGCGTGCCGCAGGCGCTGCGGCACGTTGCGCTGCGATATTCAGTTTCAGCGCCCTAAGAGGGACGCGGAGCACCTCGAGCCTCGCCCCGTGTCCCTCGAGGAGCAATGAAACTGAATATCTGACGATCGCTAAAGCCTCGAACGCTGCGCTAAATCCTGCGCTCAGGTGACTTTTGTACCACTTTGGGGCCCCAACCCAATTTCTAGGCCAGAGTGTTTTATATTCAAGTTTGCGGAGGACATGAGTTAGGAGGTACAACAAGTTGTGTAGATAGGAGTGGGAAGGACATAAACTAAGTGAGTGGGTAAAACTGTCAGATGGAGTTCAATGTGGGGAAGTAATAAGGTTAAGTATAACTTTGGATCTGAGGAAGACAAAGTGGAATATTTTCTTAATAGTGAAACTAGGAACTGTGGAGGAGCAACAGGATTTAGGTGTCCATGTACACATTAAAAGCTAGATCTTTTCATTGCTAACTGCTGGCGTGACATTGGCCGTCTCAATTTCTCTGCTCCCCTCACTCACTCCAACCTACCTCCCTCTGAACTTGCGATCCAACCCTAACATCATTAAACCTGCTGACAAGGGCGGTGCTGTTGTTGTTGACCTTTACCATGCGGAGGCTGAACGCCAACTCTGACACCTCCTCCTACCGCCCCCTGAACCATGACCCCACTACCAAACACCAAGCCATTGTTTCCAAGACTCATTGGCCTCATCTCCTCTGGAGATCTTCCTTCCATCACTGTCAACCTCATAGTCCCCCATCCCCACATAGCCCACTTCTACCTCCTTCCCAAGATCCACAAACAGGGCTGCCCTGGTAGATCCATCGTTTCAGCCTGTTCTTGCCCCACGGAACTGATTTCTTCCTATCTCGACTCTTTTATCCCCTTGTCCAGTCTCGTCCTGCCTACGTTCGCGACTCTTTCCGGTGTCCTCCACCACTTTGGGTGTCCAGTTTCCTGGCCCCAACCATCTCCTTTTCTCTCTGGACATCCAATCCCTCTACACCTCCATCCCCCACCAGGGCAGCCTGAGGGCACTCCGCTTCTTCCTTGAACAGAGCCCCACCCAGTCCCCATCCACCACCACCCTCCTCCGCCTGGCTGAACTTGTTCTCACATGGAACAATTTCTCCTTTGACTCCAGTCACTCGCTCCAAATTAACGTGTTACTATGGGAACCTGCATGGGCCCTAGCTATGCCTGCCTTTTCATGGGCTATGTGGAACATTCTTTGTTCCAGTCCTATTCTGGTCCCCTCCCTCACCACTTTTTCCGGTACATTGATGACTGTATTGGTGCCATTTCCTGCTCTTGCCCTGAACAAGAAAATTTCATTCACTTTGCTTCCAATTTCCACCCTTCCCTCACCTTCACATGGTCCATCTCCTACTCTTCCCTTCCCTTCCTCAACTTCTGTCTCCATTTCTGGGGATAGGCTATCGACAAACATCCACTATAGGCCCACTTCCTCCCACAGCAACCTGGACTACACTTCCTCCCACCCTGCTTCCTGTAAGGACTCTCTTCCATTCTCCCAGTTCATAGAATCATAGAAATTTACAGAAGGAGGCCATTTGGCCCAACTTGTCCGTGCCAGCCGACAAAGAGCTATCCACCCTAGTCCCACTTTCCAGCACTTGGTCCGGAGCCTTGTAGGTTACGGCACTTCAAGTGCATATCCAAGTAGTTTTAAAATGTGACGAGGGTTTCTGCCTCTGCCACCCTTTCAGGCAGAGAGTTCCAGACGCCCACCACCCTCTGGGTGAAAATATTTCTCCTCAAATCCCCTCTAAACCTTCAACTAATTACTTTAAATCTATTCCCCCTGGTTATTGACCCTTCTGCTAGGGGAAATAGGTCCTTCCTATCCACTCTTATCTAGGCCCCTTGTATTTTTATACAACTCAATTATGTCTCTCCTCAGTCTCCTCTGTTCCAAAGAAAACAACCCCAGCCTATCCAATCTATCCTCATAGCTAAAATTTCCCAGCCCAGGCAACATCCTCGTAAATCTCCTCTGCACCCTCTTGAGTGCAATCACATCCTTCCTGCAATGTGGTGACCAGAACTGTACACAGTATTCTAGCTGCAGCCTAACTAGTGATTTATACAGTTCAAGCATAATCTCCCTGCTCTTATATTCTATGCCTTGGCTAATAAAGGCAAGTATCCCGTATGCCTTCTTAACCACCTTATCTACCTGTCCTGCTACCTTCAGGGATCTGTGGACATGCACTCCAAGGTCCCTCTGATCCTCTGCACATCTCAGTGTCCTACCATTTATTGTGTATTCCCTTGCCTTGTTAGCCCTCCCCAAATGCATTACCTCACGCTTCTCCGGATTGAATTCCATTTGCCACTGTTCTGCCCACCAGACCAGTCCATTGATATCATCCTGCGGTCTACAGTTTTCTCCTTCTTCATCAACCATAGGGCCAATTTTTGTATCATCTGCAAATTTCTTAACCCTACTTCTTGCATTCAACTCCAAATCATTGATATGTACCACAAAAAGCGAAGGACCCAGTACTGAGCCCTGTGGAACCCCACTGGAAACGGCCTTCCAGTCACAAAAACACCCTTGGACCATTACCCTTTGTTTCCTGCCTCTGAGCCAATTTTGGATCCAACTTGCCACTTTGCCTTGGATCCCATGGGCTTTTACTTTCATGACCAGTCTGCCATGCGGGACCTTATCAAACGCCTTGCTAATATCCATATAAACTACATCAAACGCTCAACCCTCACAAAATTCAATCAAGTTAGTCAGACACGACCTTCCTTTATCAGATCCATGCTGACTGTCCCTGATTTAATTCGTGTCTTTATAAATTAAGATTTATCCTGTCCCTCAGAATTTTTTCCAATAATTTTCCCACCACTGAGGTTAGGCTGACTGGCCTGTAATTACTCAGTCTATCCCTTTCTCCCTTTTTAAACAACGGTACCACATTAACAGTCCTCCAGCACCACACCTATAGCCAGAGAGGATTGGAAAATGGTGGTCAGAGCCTATGCTATTTCCTCTCTTACTTCTCTTAACAGCCTGGGATATACTTCATCCAGGCCTGGGGATTTATCCACTTTCAAAGATGCTAAACCCCTTAATTCACTGTTTCACTGTTTATTTCATCTAATATTTCACACTCCTCCTCCCTAATTGCAATGTCTGCATTGTCCCTCTCTTTTGTGAAAACAGACGCATTAAGAACCATACCATGTCTTCCACCTCCACACACAAGTTACCTTTATGGTCCCTAATAAGCCCAACTCTCTTACTTTAGTTATCCTCTTGCTCTTAATGTATTTATAAAACATCTTTGGGTTTTCCTTGATTTTACTCGCCAATATTTTTTCATGCCCTCTCTTTGCTTTCCTAATTTCCTTTTTAATTTCACCCCTGCACTTTCTATACTCCTTTTAGGGTTTCTGCGGTATTGAGCCCTCGGTATCTGTGTCATAAGCTTCCCTTTTTTCTTTATCCTAACCTGTATGCCCCGTGACATCCAGGGAGCTCTAGATTTGTTAGTCCTGTGCTTTTTCTTGAAGGGAACATACTTGCTCTGAACCCTCACTATCTCCCCCTTGAATGCCTCCCACTGCTCTGACACTGATTTACCTTCAAGTTTCTGTCTCCAGTCCACTTTGGCTAAATCACATCTCCGCTTAGTAAAATTAGCTTTTCCCCCAATTGTGAACTTTTATTCCTGGTCTGTCCTTGTCCTTTTCCATAACTACCCTAAATCTAACTGAATTATGATCACTACCACCAATATGCTCTCCCACTGATGCCCTTTCCACCTGCCCAGCTTCATTCCCTAAAACTAGGTCCAGAACCGCCCCCTCTCTTGTTGGGCTTGCTACGTACTGGCTAAAAAAATTCTCCTGAATGCATTTTAAGAATTCTGCTCCCTCTATACCTTTCACACTTATTTTATCCCAGTTAATATTAGGGAAGTTGAAATCCCCCACTATTACTGCCCTATTTTTGCACGTCTCAGAAATTTGCCGACATATTTGCTCTTCTCTCCCCCTCTGACTATTTGGGGGTCTATAGTACACTCCCAGCAGAGTGATTGCCCCTTTTTTGTTCTTCAGTTCAACCCATATGGCCTCATTGGATGATCCTTCTAAGATATCATCCCTCCTCACAGCTGTAATTGTTTCTTGAATCAATATTGCGACCCCCCTCTCTCTATCTAGTCTGAAAACCCTGTAACCAGGAATGTTGAGCTGCCATTCCTATAGCTATAGTATCATACTCCCACGTGTCTATCTGTGTCCTCATCTCAACTGCTTTATTCCCTGGACTCCTTGCATTGAAGTATACACTATTTAGCACTGCCAAACTCCCTTGTTGTCTATTTTCAAGCCTTTATTTTGTCTGGCTTCCAAACTCGCTTAATAATTTTCTGACTTCCATTTCCAGCTGTGCTTCTCTCCCTTCTGAATCTACTCTCTGGTTCCCATCCCCCTGCCAAGCTAGTTTAAACCCTCCCCAACAGCACTAGCAAACCCCGCCCCCCCCCCCCCCCCCCCCCCGCGAGGATATTGGTCCCGGTCCTGTTGAGGTCCAGCTTGTACAAGTCCCACCTCCCCCAGAAACGGTCAAAATGCCTCAGGAGTCTAAAGCCCGCCCTCCCTACACCATCTTTCCAGCCACGCATTCATCTGCTCTATCCTCCTATTTCTGTACTCACTAGCACGTGGCACCGGGAGTAATCCGGAGATTACTACCTTTTGAGGTCCTGCTTTTTAATCTCTTTCCGAGCTCCCTAAAATCTGCCTGCAGGACCTCATCCCTCTTTCTACCTATGTCGTTGGACCGCGACCTCTGGCTGTTCACCCCCCCCCCCCCTCAGAATGTAAGCCATTTAGGACAGAGATGAGGAATTTCTTCACCCAGAGAGTGGTGAACCTGTGGAATTCTCTACCACAGAAGGCAGTTGAGTCCAATTCATTAAATATATTCAAGAAGGAGTTAGATATATTTCTTAAGGCTCAAGGGATATGGGGAGAAGGCAGGGACAGGGTACTGAGTTTGGATGATCAGCCATGATCTCATTGAATGGCAGAGCAGGCTTGAGGGGCCGAATGGCCTACTCCTGTTCCTATCTTCTATGTCCTGCAGCTGCTCCGTGACATCCTGGACTCTGGCACCAGGGAGGCAACATACCATCCTAGAGTCACGTCTGCGGCCGCAGAAACGCCTGTCTGCTCCCCTATCGAATCCCCTATGACTATTGCTCTTCATCTCCGCTCCCCCCTCCCCCGGTGCAACTGAGCCACCCGTGGTGCTGTGGACATGGTTCTGGCTGCACTCCCCAGAGGAACCATCACCTTCCACCAGTATTCAGAACTGAAAACCAGTTAGTGAACGAGAAGCACTTGGGATTCCTGCCCTACCTGCCTGGTGCTCCTCTTCTATCTGGCGGTCACCCATTCCCTCTCTGCCGGCACACTCAAGCTGTGGGGTGACCTCCTCCTGAAACGTACTATCCACAAAGTTCTCAGCCTCGTGGATGCACTGCATTGACTCCAGCCGCCACTCATGCTCCGAAACCCGGAGCTCGAGCTGCTGTAGCTGATGACACTTACCCTGCACACGTGGTCGTCCAGGCCACAGGAAGCGTCCAGGGCTTCCCACATGGCACAGGATGTGCATTCCATGGGGCTGAGGTGCCCTGCCATGCCTTTACTTTGTGGACTATTAACTAGAAACACTTACCAGCTATTTTATCTCATTGAAACATACAATATTCTTACAGGGCTTGATAGGGTAGATGCAGGGAGGATGTTTCCCCTGGCTGGGGAGTCTAGAACCAGGGGTCACAGTCTCAGAATAAGGGGTCGGCCATTTAGGACTGAGATGAGGAGAAAGTCCAAAGATGTGCGGGTTAGGTTGATTGGCTATGATAAATTGACCCTTAGTGTTAGGGGGATTAAATACGTGGGGTTACGGGGATAGGGTGGGATATGTGTCGGTGCAGGCTCGATGGGCCGAAATGGCCTCTATCTGCACTCTGGGTTTTCTGTGAAATGTCTTCACTCAGAGGATGGTGAATCTTCGGAATTCTCTACCCCAGAGGGCTGTGGAGGCTCAGTCATTGAGTATGTTCAAGACAGAGAGCAATAGATTTTTGAATATTAAGGGAATGAAGGGATATGGAGAGAGCACAGGAAAGTGGAGGAGTTAGAAGATCAGCCATGATCTTATTGAATGGCGGAGCAGACTCTAAGGGTCAAATGGCCTACTCCTCCTATTTCTTATGGCCTACTCACCAATCAGCTCCTTCCCTGGTTGTGATGTCGCTATACCTGGTTTGCAGTTGTTGCTTTTAAGTACCGCCGCCACTGATACCGCCACCAATTAGGTCCTCCATCTCCGCCGCATCTGTTCTGACGATGCCACCTTCCATACCAGTGCTTCCGATATGTCTTCCCTTTTCCTCAACCGAGGATTCCCCTCTACCGTGGTTGACATGGCCGTCGACCGTGTCCGTTCCAATTCCCGCACTTCTGCTCTCACCCCTTCCCCTCCCTCCCAGAACATTATAGGGTTTCCCCTTGTCCTCACCTTTCACCCCACCAGCCTCCATGTTCAACGGATCATCCACCGCCATTTCCGCCACCTCCAGCGTGATCCCACCACCAATCACATCTTTCCCCCCACCCCCCCCCCCTTCAGCATTCCAAAGGGACTGCTCCCTCCGCGACACCCTGGTCCCCCCTCTATCATCCCCAGCACCCCTTCCCCTTCCCACGCCGCCTTCCCGTGCAAGCGCAGATGAAACACCTGCCCTTTTACCTCCTTTCCCACTGTCCAGGGCCCCAAACACCCCTTCCAGGTGAAAGTGATTTACTTGTACTCCTTGCAATCTAGTATACTGTATTCGCTGCCCACGATGCGGTCTCCTCTACATTGGGGAGACCAAATGCAGATTGGGTGACCGCTTTGCGGAACACGTCCGTAAGCGTGACCCCAAGCTTCCGGTCGCCTGTCACTTTAATTCTCTGCGTCACTCCCTCTCTGATCTCTCCATCCTCGGCCTCGTACACTGTTCCAGCGAAGCTCGAGGAACAGCACCTCCCCTTTCAATTAGGCACTTTACAGCCTTCTGGACTCAACATAGAGTTCAACAATTTCAGATGGTAACCTCTGCCCCTATATTTTTTCTCTTTTTCTCATGTGGCAGCTGTTGATGATTCTGCCATTGCCATTTACACCTCATCTAGGGTCATCTTTTGTTTCTTAACTTGTCCCATTACCATTTCATTTTGCCTTGCACCATCATCCCTTTTGTCTTTTCATCTCTCCTGCCTTCCAGCCTATCACAGACCTTCCCTTTGTTCTTTCCTCTCCTCCCTTTCCCTGTCCCACGCTTGCTTAAAAATCTGTTACATCTCTAACTTTTTCCAGTTCTGACGAAGGGTCATCGACCTGAAATGTCAACTCTGTTTCTCTCTCCACGATGCTGCCTGACCTGAGTGTTTCCAGCATTTTCTGTTGATTAAAAGGTAGTGCACAGGTACACACAATAAATCAAAAAGGCTAATGGAATGATGGTTGGCCTTTATCTCGAGGTTGGAATTTAAAAGTGAGGATGTGATATTTCAGTTGTACAGATTGTTGGCCTGATCCCATCTGGTGTACTGTTTACAATTTTGGACACCGAACCCCCGGAAAGATATACTGGCCTTGGAAGGGCAGATTCACCAGGGCTTAAAAGGTTAAATTGTGAGGACAGGTTGCATACACATGGCTTGTATTTCCTTGAGTCTAGAAGGTTGAGGGGGTAATCTGATCGAGATATTTATAAAATGATAAAGGGATACCATTGGTGGCTGCTCATTCTAGAATCCTATCCAGTTCAGTTCCCTCCATCTCCTCCCAGCTTTCAAAAATATCCTTGAAACCTGGTTTTTTGTCGTGCCTTTGGTTCCCCTTCCTAGTCTCCTTTCTGTCTCCATTGTCTACTGTATCCATGCTGGTTGTCAACTGTGTCCCTCCTTATTCTAGAGCACACTGAGATTTCTTCTTGCATGTGAGGAATGCTATATACTTTTAACAGCATTCACACCAGTATAAAGAGGGTGGAAGATATCTGGAACACACACTAGTTCTTTCACAATGTGCTATCTGAGCAGCTGCAGATGCGAGTGGAGAACCAGATTCACGGGTACGTATGGGAAGGGAATTGAGTTGCAAATTTAAGATGCCTCCTCCAGGTAAAAGCTGCTTTCTGTGTGGAAGTTCTTCATACTGAATAATCTCCAGCCTCTCCTCTTCTTTTTAAGTGAGGTGGAGGAGAGGCCTTATTGGTAAAACAACAGCTTCTATTTATATAGCGCCTTTAACATAATAAAACGTCCCAAGGCACTTCACAAGAGTGTTATAAGACAAAAAATTGGCACCAAGCCACATAAGAAATTAGGGCAGATGACCAAAAGCTTGGTCAAAGGTAAGGGATGATATGAAAGCAAAAGGAGAGATGATAAATGGAGTACAAGTAGAAATAAATAATTAGCAATTGCTGTCTATCAGTTCAGGATAGTGGTAAAATAGTACAGTAACCTGCAGGGAATTTCAATATACAGGATTGTTCAACAATTCAAAAGGAACAAATGAAAGTACAAATAATTTCATGGAGGTGATGAGAGACTGGTAAACGTGTGAAGTAGGTTGTCGTCCTCCTGAAATGGTCATTCCCCCATAAGTCAGTGGACACTTGCATTTAGTTGATTATTGTACAGTTAGTTTTGATATAAAATAGGTTACATCCAAAAAGAAATTACAGATGTGCAGAACTTTAGAAGATTTAACTTGACCATACGCGCGCGCTACATTGCTCCGAAAAGTTAAATGCCCCAGGGCTAAGGAACGGCAGATTTTTTGTGAATTTTTAAGCATTTATGGTCATAGTGTCATGAAGCCAAAAATGCAAGGTAGTGAGATCCTCCCTATTGGTGTGGCAGACTACGACCGTTTTTTTTTCCCCACAGTGCGAGAAAAAGAAAACTGATGTTGAAGTTCTTGCCAGGGTTATTTGAATGATGAGGTTATTTGCTCCCCTGTCCCATACTGTTCTACATGGGTGATCAGGAGTGAGAACTTCAGCCAAATTCTTTCTTTCCCCCCCCCCCCCCCCCCCCCCCCCCTCCCAAGAAGGCCGAGGAACACTTGGGTTCAGTGTCCTGCTGCTCTAGCTGAGATTAGATAACTACACATCAGGACCTTGATGTGATACCACACAAGACAGACCATAAATGCTCACTTTTCTAAAGGCTGGATTTTTTTAGGTGGTATTTACTGGGAATGTTTTGGGCTTTTTGAGAAAAGAAACTAAAATCAAAAACTTTAGCCTTCCCACTGAATAGTTAAATTGCAGCAATGAGAATCCAAAAACAGAACTCCAGTCCGAGACTACACCGAATTCCATTTCTACTTGGGTAGGTTCTTTTCAGCAGAACCAGACTGACACTAGCTACTGGGAGCCACTTCTACTTTGACTGCTTGTTTACTTCAAGTGTTTGTGTTCAATCCTGATTGAAGCTCCTTCTGGCGTCTTGTTTTTAAAGTGAATCTGGCACGGTTGTGCAGCATTTTATTTTTGCTGAACCAAATTTCTCCCCTTCCACCACACCACCCCCCCCCCCCCCCCCCTCTTTATTGCTAACTTGCTGAGGTAGGATTCTGTGGGCCCCTTTTTGGCTCCTGGTGCTTTGCACAAGTGGTCATTTTTCAGGTATGTGCCTTGGCATCGAGTGTAGGCAGTCTGTTCAACTCTGGGGCCCTTGGAGCCAAATTCAAACTGTACTTGCACAACATCCACTCGTCCATTTCCAGCAATGACCCTGGCAGTGAGGTGGAGTGCAACCATGACTGATTTTCTTTTTTTCTGCTCCAAGGCCTTTATTAGTTTTCCTTTGCTCGCACTGTGGAAGGAAGCTCCCCAACCAGAGCTCAAAGATCAGCTAACCTAACGCAGACCAGGGATTGAACCAGTGACTTTTCTGGTTTGTATGGCTCAAGTATTTACTGGATAAACTTATGAGCCATGAAGAGAGTCTTCACCATACAGAATTTGAGCTTTATTGTAATCATCTGACGGAGGTATGAACTTTTCCTAAGGCAGCAACCAATTCCAATTGGTGGTGGGCTGATTCTGAACAACCATCCATATATTAAAAGTTTGTATATCCTGCCACATTCCATTGAAAATGTCCTATGTACCCTATACCCTGTTTCCTGTGACACCTGTAGGAGGCTGGCTTAATGAACTTTCCAATACATAAACATAGAAGATAGGAGAAGGAGTAGGCCATTCGGCCCCTCGAGCCTGTTCTGTCATTTAATGAGATCATGGCTGATCATCCAAATTCAATACCCTGTCCCTGCTTTCTCCCCATATCCCTTTAGCCCTTAGAAATATATCTAACTCCTCCTTGAATATGTTTAATGAATTGGCCTCAACTGCCTTGTGTGGTAGAGAATTCCACAGGTTCACCACTGCCGGTGAAGAAATTCCTCCTCATCTCAGTCCTAAATGGCTTACTCCTTATCCTTAGACTGTGACCCCTGGTTCTGGACTCCCCCGCCATTGGGAACATCCTTCCTGCATCTAGTCTGTCTAGTCCTGTTAGAATTTTAAAAGTTTCAATGAGATCCCCTCTCATTCTTCTAAACTCTAGCGAATATAAGCCTAATCGACCCAATCTCTCTCCATATGTCATTCCTGCCATCCCAGGTATCAGTCTGGTGAATCTTCGCTGCACTCCCTCCATGGCAAGAACATCCTCAGATAAGGCGACCAAAACTGCACACAATACTCGAGGTGTGGCCTCACCAAGGCCCTGTACAACTGCAGCAAGACATCCTCTCGCTATGAAGGTTAACATACCATTTGCCTTCTTAACCACCTGCTGCACCTGCATGCTTACCTTCAGCGACTGGTGCACAAGGACACCCAGGTCTCATTGCACTTCCCCTTTTCCCAATCTATTGCCGTTCAGGTAATAATCTGCCTTCCTGTTTTTGCCACCAAAGTGGATAACCTCGCATTTATCCACATTGGGCAGATGCATGGCAGATGCAGTATAATCACCCGACCTGTCCAAATCATACTGGAGTTTCTCTGCATCCTCCTCACAGCACACATGCCCACCCAGCTTTGTGTCATCTGCAAACTTGGAGATATTACAAGTAGTTCCCTCGTCTAGATCATTAATATATATTGTGAATAACTGGGGTCCTAGCACCGATCCCTGTGGTACCCCACTAGTCACTGCCTGCCACTCGGAAGAAGACCTGTTTATTCCAACTCTTTGCTTCCTGTCTGCCAACCAGTTCTCTATCCAAGTCAGTACCTTACCCCCAATCCCATGTGCTTTAACTCTGCACGCTAATTGACATAAATCGTGCCATTCATGTAGAAATGACTTATGAAATATACTGGGCGGCCTGCTGTTGGTGCTGTGCAGGGAGAGTATAAATAATCGGGCATGGGCCCAGATTGCTCAGGGACATTTTGTAAACAGGAACTAATGAAGGATAACTAGACTTCCATGTTGTGAAACAGTCGATTAAAGCCTTGTTTAATACTCTGACCAAGTGCCTAGTAGTTTTCTTGCGTCAATTTAATCGACTGTTTGTTGCTCCACGCTCTGAGTGGTTTTGGGAACAGACCGCTGCGACTCAAACGGTAGAAGGGAACCAGAGGTAGTAATCAATCCATCATGGAGAAACTACTCCGACCTGCCCGTTTTGACCTGGACCCGAATTCACCTACAACGGCTAAGGTATGGAAACACTGGTATCGTACCTTCAGCAACTTCCTCAGGGTGTGTGGTGAGAATGTTCCTGATAAGTTAGAGATACTTGCCAATTATGTATCCCCATGTGTTTGACTATATCGAAGAATGTGTAGACTATGACTCTGCTATCCAAATACTACAGCAACTATATGTTAAGGCCCCAAACAAAACTTTTGCTTGGCATCTAATGGCCACAACTCGACAACAACCCGGAGTATCACTTGACGAATTCCTTAAAGCTTCGCAGGCTCAGCAAGGATTGTAATCTCAAAGTTGTCTCAGCTGAGCAGTACCAGGAGGAGTGAATTCGTGATTCCTTTATTAACGGAATTGCGTCTCCTTTCATACGCCAGCGTCTGTTGGAGAATAAAACGCTCAAGTTACAAGCTGCCTATGACCAGGCATGTTCTCTAGAGCAAAAAAAAAATGCAGATGCCTATCTTACCGCGTGCACGGACTGCTGCTATCACTTTTGGTGACTCCTCCAATGGGCCTCGGGCGGAAGCCCTCACTGATGACTACTCTATCCTAGCTGATAACGACCCTGCCCTAGTGGCATCTTGGCAATCTGGAAGGAAGTGTTTCTTCTGTGGAGGTGCATTCCACTATAGGAAATTTTGTCCTGCTCGTAACGCAACTTGCAGTAAGAAAGGTCACTTTTCTAAGGTATACCAGTCAAGAGCCTCTGCTAGTCTTGCAGCTGCTATCTATAAAACTGCTCCTCCCCCAAGAGCCACTACTAAGGTTACAGCTGCTATCTATAAAACTGCTCCTCCCCCAAGAGCCACTACTAAGGTTACAGCTGCTATCTATAAAACTGCTCCTCCCCCAAGAGCCACTACTAAGGTTACAACTGTCATGGGTAAAACTACTCCTCCTCCCATCACAGCTGTTTTTTCCCAAAGCCTGTCCCATACAGCCACGAAGGTTTCAGTAAATGGACACATTTTGACTGCACTAATCGACTCATGCAGCTCTGACAGCTTCTGAGCAGGCTGTCAGTAAGTTAAAACTGCGTATTTACCCCTCAGACAGGGAAATTGCAATGGCTCTGACGACACTGACCACCAACTCTTCCGGCTTTTGTCTTGTTGACCTTATTCTCAATGGCCGCACTTATTCCTCCGCCCGGCTTGGGGTGCTAAAAACCTATGCAGTGATGTGCTCCTGGGACAGGATTTCCAGAAACAACACAAGACTCACTTGAGTTTGGAGGGTCGAAACTGGAGCTTACTATTTCCAAAGTACCATTTTGTGAGCTTTCGGTGGCTTCGCGCGACGAGCCCTCCTTGTTTGCCAATCTTTCCCCCTGATGTAAGCCCATAGTCACTAAATCAAGACGTTTCAGCCAAGATGATCTATCCTTTATTGAGGCAGAGATCTCTCGCCTTCTAGCTGATGGTATCATTGAGCCATGTCCATCTTCCTGGCGGGCTCGAGTCATCGTTAAGAATCCTCTGAAGCAACACAAGAAACGTCTTTGCATCAATTACTCGCAAACTATTAACCAGTATACCAACCTGGATGCCTAACCACTACCACGCATCGATGACACGGTCAATAACCTTGCCAACTACAAGGTATTTTCAACTTTTGACTTAGAGCGCATACCATCAAGTACCGTTAAAGGACGCTGACAACAAAGTATACGGCCTTTGAGGCCAATGGTCGGCTTTACCAGTTTTGTCGCTTTCCATTTGGGGTCACCAATGGGGTGGCCATCTTCCAACGGGCAATGGATAACCTAGTCAAACAGAACTTAACGGACACTTTTCCATATCTGGATAATATCACCATTGCTCGTCATGACCAGAAGGAGCATGATGCCAACCTCCAGAAATTTCTTGACGTTCTCCGTCATTGCAACTTAACCTTAAATGAGTCCAAATCTGTGAAATCCGTACCATCAGTCAACATCCTTGGCTACTGGGTGGGCAATGGTGTCATCAAACCGGATCCGGAGCGACTTCGTCCGCTTCAGGAGCTCCCTCCTCCTACAAACCTCTTCGTCGGGCCCTCGGCATGTTCGCCTATTATGCGACGTGGATACCCCACTTTTCTGACAAGATCCAGCCCCTGCTTCACACAGTCATTTCCATTAGAGGCAACGGCTATTTCAGCTTTCGACCTCAAGCAACAACTGGAAAAAGCCACGCTTTGTTCCATCGATGAAAATCTCCCTTTCGTGGTCGAGTGCGATGCATCTGATGTGGCGATCTCAGCTACCTTGAATCAAGGTGGTCGACCCATTGCATTTCTGTCCAGAACTTTGCAGGGTAGCGAGCTCCATTATCCTTCTGTCGAGAAGGAGGCTACGGCTATCATCGAAGCAGTACGTAAATGAATTCATTTTCTCGCTCGTCGCCATTTCACACTTATAACCAATCAGCGCTCCGTGGCCTTTATGCTGGATAACCGGAAATGCGCGAAGATCAAGAATAACAAAATACAGCTCTGGAGGATGGAATTGGCTGCCTTTGGTTACATTATCGACCCGGCAAAGAGAATGTGGCCCCGCATACCCTCACGTGTGCATTCTGCTCTTCCATGTCAACTTCGACTCTTGCGGATCTTCATCCTGACTTATGCCATCCTGCCGTTACCCGTATATTACACTTTGTGCGATCTAAAAATCTCCCATTTTCTACGGAAGACGTGAGAAAAACATGCTCCACTTGTAGAATTTGCGCGGAATTAAAACCGCAATTCTTCTATCCGTCGGATGGCTCGCTCATACACGCTATGCAGCGACTCAGCATTGACTTTAAAGGACCACTGCCTTCCTCAACGCGAAACACCTACTTGCTTACTATGGTGGATGAATATCCACAGTGATCAAATGCCTCGATCAGGTCTTTTCCCTTTGCGGTATAGCCAATTTCATCCACTCTGATCGGGGTCCCTCCTTCATGTCAAGCGAACTCCAAAGTTATCTTTCCCAACGGGGAATCGCCACAAGTAGAACATCACCATATCATTCTATTGGAAACGGACAGGTTGAGATACGCTATCATTTGGAATGCTGTTCATCTTGCACTGAGGTCACGCAACCTATCAGACCAGCAGTGGGAAACTATGCTCCCTGACGCATTGCATTCTGTCAGTCTCCTCTTTCTACATCCACCAACGCTACTCCTCACGAACGATTCTTCGGGTTCCAGCGTCGCTCCACTCATGGGATGTCCCTACCATCATGGTTGGCAGCTCCTGGCACCGTGCTGCTCCAAAGATTCATCCGATCCTCTGAGTGATCCCCTCGTCGACGAAGTGGAACTGACGGATGTCAATCCCACGTACACATACGTGTGGTACCCTGATGGCCGGGAATCCGCAGTGTCACTCCCGGATCTGGCTCCCTGCCCAACCAGTCCCACGGACCCAATCGATGGTGGGACCTGTATCAATGACACCGATACCCTGTGCTCCTCTGAGGATGACACCCTACCCGGGACATCAAGGGATCTGCCAGCTATTCCGCCAGATCAACCCGGGGAACAGAGCGCTCCCCGCGGGATGGCCACCCGAAGCCAGGACGCCGGTCAGTCAGAGACTACTGGGCAGGGTGAAGCCAGCTCTGCGCCTGTGGGGGCCCGCACCCAGAGCCACGATCTCCCCAGTCCCCCTCAGGTCGATCAAGGCGACACGGACTCTGCCAGCCCGCTGGTACGAACTAAGCGACCCAGGAACCAAAACACAGTCCGAGGAGACGTGCCTTCCGGCCACCGACTGAGAGCCAGACGACTGCGTCTATTCTTAGTCCGACTAATACGGTAGAAAGAAGCCACTGGACTTCCAATCTTTCAGACGGGAAGAAGACATAAATCGTGCCATTAATGTAGAAATGGCTTATTGAATATACTGGGCGGCCTGCTGGTGGCGCTGTCCAGGGAGAGTATAAATACTCTGGCACGGGCCCAGCTTGCTCAGGGACATTTTGTAAACAGGAACTAATGAAGGATAACTAGACTTCCGTGTTGTGAAACAGTCGATTAAAGCCTTGTTTAATATTCTGACCAAGTGCCAAGTAGTTTTCTTACATCACTAATCTCTTATGCGGAACCTTATCGAAAGCCTTCTGAAAGTCCAAATACACCACATCCACTGGTTCTCTCAACTATTATACCAGTTACATCCTCAACAAAAATTCCAGTAGATTAGTCAAGCATGATTTACATTTTGTAAATCCATGTTGACTTTGTCCGATCCTGTCACTGTTTTCCAAGTGCTCTGCTATTACATCTTTTATAATGGATTCTAGCATTTTCCCCACTACCGATGTCCGGCTTACTGGTCTATAATTCCCTGTTTTCTCTCTACCACCTTTTTTTAAAATAGTGGGGTTACATTAGCTACCGTCCAATCCATGGGAACTGTTCCAGAGTCTATAGAATTTTGGAAGATGACCAGCAATGCATCTACTATTTCTAGGGCCACTTCCTTAAGTACCCTAGGATGTAGATTATCAGGCCCTGGGGATTTATCGGCCTTCAATCCCGTCAATTCCCCTAACACCATTTCTCTACAAATACTGATTTCATTCAGTTCCTCCCTCTCATTCGACCCTATGTTTCCCGACATCTCTGGGAGGTTATTTGTGTCCTCCTTTGTGAAGACAGAACCAAAGTATGTATTTAATTGATCTGCCATTTCTTTGTTCCCCATTATAAATTCCCCTGATTCTGACTGCAAGGGACCTACAGGTTTCCTGGAGCGCAAACATCCCCATTTCATCCCTTTTTGACATCCAGCTCTCCTATTTCTCTTCTCTAGGCTTCTGCATTTTCGTCCCTTCTCTATTTCTCAACCGTTGTTCAAGCACCGTCTCATTCCTGGCTCCCACTGCTCGCCGGGTCAGCCATGGACCAATCCTGTGCCTAAACTACTTCTGCCTGCCTCCTGAAGCCCAGGCAGCTCTAACCAATTTGCACTTTTGTTAAAAAAAAAAAAAAATTCGATTTGAATTTTTTGGGCCTGGAGGTTTGGAAAGTGCCGTTCCCTCATTGGCAGATAGATCATAAATTAGAACATTAACATAAACCTGTTCATGTCAGCAACTTTAGATATATGCAAATTTGTGGGAACATAGATTTAAACTTTTATACGTGGACCCTGAGGCGCCATGGTATGCACCTATGTAGCCCATAAAGACACAAAGTTTGGACACCCCTATTTCTACAGCATTTATAAAGTACACTAGTTCCATCTAGTTGCAAAAATTGAAACTACAGGAAACTTTCTGGTATCCGGCACGGACGGGACCGAGCTGGTGCTGGTCTATCAACAATGCCGGAGAATCGAGCGCTATAGTTAAAAGGTACGGAGCTCAGCGCTCCGTCTAAAGCAACAAACCCTGTTTAGCAACAGCTTCAAAACAATCCGCACAGCTTGCAAGCGTCTCTGTAGCTTAGCAACAGCTTCAGTTAGACGCTTGCACAGCCAGAAATTAGTTTAAAAAAAGTAACTAAAAGTAAAAAAAAGTTATCTGAACCGACTCCTGAATTTTGCCGGTTAACCGACATTTCCGGTTATTTAGTGGCCGGTTAATCGAAAGTTTCCTGTACATGGTTTTCCTTTGATCTTGCTCTATCATGAAGGTCACTGAGTCACCTGTCGAGTAACCACCAGATGGACAATCCCAGAAGTCTATCTCAAAATAAAAGGGCTTCTTCCATCTTTCTTTTGTGTCTAGATGTTATGAAATTCACATTTATGTCCTGTTTAAAAGCAGCCTCACGTGAGCATTCTATTCTGTCAAACAATTTGATGCACTGTGGTTTAGATGTCTAGTATTTGTATCTTGCTCAGCAATCATGCAGTTGCCCTAAAGAGAAAGGGGGTGGAGCTTCCCAGTTCATGGTTTGACTTTTCCACTAAGATATTAAATAACTACTTTCAGTTTAAGTAGATTTTGGGGTTGTCCATCCACTCTAAATTGAAAAATGACAACAGTGGATTCTCGTTTTTGTGGCTGTGTCCTTTTATTATAACTCACCCTTTAGAAAATTACAGAGAATCTTGAAGTCTAATGAGATTTCTCTGATCACTTTTTTGAAAGTGAAGTTTTGTAGGCATTGAATAAATTTTGATGTTTGTGCATGCTTTTAAGAAATCAGTGGAGATGCTTTGAACTACTTTGTTTAAAATTGTGTTTTCCCTATTCCTTTTTTTGGTTTTACAATGTTTTTTCTTTCTCCCGTTTTAGGAATGGCAATGCCATTGGTCTGTCTGCCCCTCCCATCACTGCCTTGATTACCCCGGAACCTGTCCGCCACTGCCGTATTCCTGACCTGCCAACGGATGGATGCCTTGTCTTTGAGCTCTTTTTTTTCATTTACCTGCTGATGGCCCTTCTTGTTCAGTACATTAACATTTACAAAACAGTGTGGTGGTTTCCATATAATCACCCTGCTGCTTCTACCTCACTGGTGAGCATGTCTTTTGTAGTCAGAGTTACGAGAACTTTATAATTGACTGTTATTTGAGAGTGCAGTTAGATTTCTGTACATCATGCACAATACATACAGGCTGTGGTGATAGAGATTAATTAAGCAGTGAAATAAATTCCAATGTGACTGTTTAAATTGTATAGTGCAATACCCCTTCTCTTGAAATCATGAAATCATGAGATTATGAAATTCACAAGCACTGACAAGTAAATGCCAGTAGGCAAAAAAACAGAATGCATTTCCAGCTGGCCAGGAGAAATATGTTAAAGAAAATTTGGAATTTATAAGCAGCTTAAGTATATAAAGTACTGCACTGTACAGGAATAAACTAAAGGTGTGATGTAGGGCCATTAACCTTTGAATTCGGACATCATAACCTTTTGTTTACTTTATAAACCATGGGGAAATGACTCACCATTGGAGCCTTCAATTCGAAGTTATATTTTTAATAGACAATGTACCTTTTGAAGCTGGGGTTCTACAACATTTTATTGAATTCACAGCAGAATGTTAGACTTTACTAATTTCTCCTGTACTTTGCAGTGAAAGTGACTGTAAACATTTCTGCTGTGTTAGTGCATAGATTACAAATATTATCATAGATGAGTGAAAAATCTTGTGTTCCAGCAATTGATTCCACCATTATCATGGGGCACGTATATTCGTATCTAATTTGCCAGACACACTTTTGGTGACTTGTTTAAACCAAGGCAGAAGTTCTGACACACAACAGGTGAAGACACATGTTGCAAGCAGCCTTACTCATCGAGTAAGGAATTCACAGCTGGGCTGGGTGTGGACTTTTTTTAAAATAGTTGGCTACTTTTATTTTCAGTGCATGCTGTGCTCTGCAAATTATTTTTTGACCAGTTTTACATTTGAGTACGATAGCAAAATACTGCAGATGCTGCAAATCTGAAATAACAACAGAAAATGCTGAAAAAACTCAGCAGGCCAGGCAACATCTGTGGAGAGAAATTTCATTCCCTGTGCCTCTTTAGTCTTGACAAAGGGTTTGACCTGAAACGTTGACTCTAATTTCTCTCCACGGATGTTGCCTGGCCTGCTGAGTTCCAGCATTTTCTGTTATTTTACATTTGAGTAGTTAGTTTGAGTTTGTTGCTACAGCAGTGTGTACGTATAATGGCTATTCTAAAATTTTACAATCTTGAAAACTGAAGACAAAGCAAATTTTATTCCAAATTTCTGAGGAAATTCCAGTGCAGTATTTACTTTAGTCATAAATTTGACCAAAATATGTGCACCCACACCTTGCTGTTTTCTTTAATCAATTGGGGTTAGAGAAAATTACAAGATAATGTCAACCTACATGAATCTTGAAAAGTGGCTACAGCAAAGCAGATTGACTATCATAGAATGGTTACAGCATTGGAGAAGGCCATTCGGCCCGTCAAATCCTGGCCAGCTCTCTGCAAGAACACCTCAGCTAGTCCCACTCCCCGCCCTTTCCCAGTAGCCCTACAGTTCCTTCAGGTACTTATCCAACTCCCTTTTGAAAGACGTGATTGAATCTGCCTCCACCACCCTTTCAGGCAGTGCATTCCAGATCCTAAACACTTGCTATGTAAAGTTTTTTCGTGCGTCGCCATTGGTTCTTCTGCCAATCACCTTAAATCTGTCTCTTCTGGTTCTTGACCCTTCTGCCAATGGGAACAGTTTCTCTTTATCTACTCTGTCCAGTCCCCTCATGATTTTGAACACCTCTATCAAATCTCCTCTCAACCTTCTCTGCTCCAAGGAGAACAACCCCAGCTTCTCCAGTCCATATACGTAACTGAAGTCTCTCATTCCTGGAATCATTCTAGTAAATCTTTTTGCACCCTCTCTAAGGCCTTCATATCCTTCCTATAGTGTGGTGCCCAGAATTGAACACAGTACTCCAGTTGGGGCCGAACTAGTGTTTTATACGCTACATCATTTCCACGCTTTTGTACTCTATACCTCTATTTATGAAGCCCAGGATCCCGTAAGCCTTTTTAACTGCTTTCTCAACCTGCCCTGCCACCTTCAACGATCTGTACACACATACCCCCAGGTCTCTCTGTTTGTGCACCCTCTTCAGGATTGTACCATTTAGTTTATATGTCCTCTCCTCGTTCTTTCTATCACAATGTGCCACTTCAGACTTTTCTGCATTAAATTTCATCTGCCACGTGTCCGCCCATTTCACCAGTCTGTCTACGTCTTCCTGAAGTCTATCACTCTCCTCCTCACGGGTCACTATACTTCCAAGTTTTGTGTCATCTGTACATTTTGAAATTGTGCCCTGTACACCCACATCCAAGTCATTAATATATATCAAGAAAAGCAGTGGTCCTAGACCCGACCCCTGGGGAACACCACTCCAGTCTGAAAAACAGCCATTCACCACTACTCTCTGTGTTTCCTGTCACTTAGCCAATTTCATATCCATGCTGCCACTGTCCTGTTTATTCCATGGGCTCCAACTTTGCTGGCAAGCCTATTATGTGGCACTTTGTTGAACGCCTTTTGGAAATCCATGTACACTACGTCAACTGCATTACCCTCATCAACCCTCTCTGTTACCTCATCAAAGAACGCAATAAAGTTAGTTAAATATGATTTGCCTTTAACAAATCTGTGCTGGCTTTCCTGAATTAATCCACACTTGTCCAAGTGCCTTGTTAATTTTGTCCCTGATTACTGTTTCTAAAAGCTTCCCCACGACCGAGGTCAAACTGACTGGCCTGTAGTTGCTGGGTTTATCTTTACACCCTTTTTTGAACAATGGTGTAACATTTGCAATTCACCAGTCCTCTCGCATCACCCCCATATCTAAGGAGGATTGGAATATTATGGCCACGACCTCTGCAATTTCCACCCTCAATTTCCTCAGCATCCTAGGATGCATCCCATCTGCTCCTGGTGATTTATCTACTTTAAGTACAGCCAGCCTTTCAATTCTTATCCTATCAAGTGTCTCCACTAACTCCTCTTTCACTGTCTATGGCAGCATCCTCTTCCTTGGTGAAGACGGATACAAAGTACTCATTTAGTACCTCGGCCATACCCTCTGCTTCCATGCATAGGTCTACTTTTTGGCTCCTAGTCGGCCCTGCCCCCCCCCCCCCCCCCCTCTTACCACGCTTTTACTATTTATATGTCTATAGAAGACCTTTGGATTATTTTTTATGTTGGCTGCCATTCTATTCTTATACCCTCTCTTTGCCCCCTTATTTTCTTTTTCACTTCTCCTCTGACCTTTCTATATTAATAATATCTATATTAGTCTGATTCTCAGATGTATTTGCAACCTGACATCTATCATACGCACTCTTTTTCTGCTTCATCATATTAGCTATCTCTTTTGTCATCAAGGGAGCCCTGACTTTTAGTTGCCCTGCCTTTCCCCCTAGTGGGAATATACCTGAACTATTTCCTCTTTAAAGGCAGCCCATTGTTCCTTTACAGTATTGCCTGCTAATCTTTGTTTCCAGTTTACCTGGGCCAGATCTGTTCTCATCCCACTGAAATTGGCCTGCCCCCAGTGAAACATTTTTACTCTAGATTGCTCCCTGTCCTTTTCCATAACTAATCTAAACCTTATTATACTATGATCACTGTTCCCTAAATGTTCCCCTAATGACACTTGCTCCACTTGACCAACCTCATTCCCCAGAACCAAATTCAGCAGTGCCTCCTCCCTTGTTGGGCCGGAAACATGCTGATCAAAAAAGTTCTCCTGAACACACTTCAGAAAATCTTCCCCTTCTCTGCCCTTCACACTATTACAATCCCAGTCTATATTAGGATAGTTGAAGTCCCCCATTATTACTACTGTATAGTTCTTGCACCTCTCTGTAATTTCTCTGCAAATTTGCCCCTCTATATCTTTCCCACTATTTGGTGGTCTATAGAATTCACCTAGTAGTGTAATGGCATCTCTATTATTTCTTAACTCTAGCCATATAGATTCTGTCCTTGACCCCTCCAGGACATCTTCCTTCTTCAACACTGTAACATTCTCCTTGACCAATACTGCCACACCACCTCCTACCTTTCCTTCCCTAATTTTCCTAAACATCTTATAACCAGGAATAATTACTACCCAATCCTGCCTTTTTTTGAGCCAGCTCTGTTGCCACAACATCATATTCCCATGTGGCTATTTGTGCCTGCAGCTCACTTACTTTGTTTACTACGCTTCATGCGTTCACATACATACACTGGAAATCCATCTTGGACCATCCTGTATTCTTAGTTTGACCCCCCCCCCACCCCCATACCTTACTATTTCTTACTTTAGTGCTCTCTGCCTCTCCCAATCCTTTTAGCACTTTATTTCCCCTTTCTAATATTGCATCCTGGTGCCCATCCCCCTGCCAAATTAGTTTAAACCCTCCCCAACAGCACTAGGAAACCTCCCCGTGAGGATATTGGTTCCGGCCCTGTTGAGGTGCAACCCGTCCGGCTTGTACTGGTCCCAATGCCCCAGTAATCTAAAGCCCTCCCCCCCCCCGCACCATCTCTCCAGCCACACATTCATCTGCGCTATCCTGCTATTTCTATACTCACTAGCACGTGGCACCGGGAGTAAACCGGAGATTACTACCTTGAATTCCTGCTTTTTAATCTCTTTCCTAGCTCCCTGAAATCTGTGCAGGACCTCATCCTTCTTTCTACCTATGTCATTGGTACTGATATGGACCATGACCGCTGGCTGCTCATCCTCCCACCTCTGCTCTGCAGCTGCTCGGTGACATCCTTCACCCTGGCACCAGGAAGGCAACATATTACCCTGGAGTCACGTCTGCGGCCGCAGAAACGCTTGTCTGCTCCCCTAACTATCGAATCCCTTGGCATTATTGCTCTCCCACTCTTCCTCTTTCAATACAAAGCACCTTTATTACATTCAATTAAGTATTCATCTTCATGCAGCACTGTAGCTTGAATGAACACCCAGTCAAGTGGCTACACACTGTCATCCACTTATTGCCTTGCTTTTTTCGTGGGTTGCATTTCATAAAATGGCTGTCATGACTTCTGTCAGATCTGTGATCTGGAGAAAGGGTGGTGGGGCCAATACTCCTTGTGAAATTATATCACTGGAAATCAATCTGTGCAAAAGCTTTTGTGTAGTATCGTACTGGTGATCACAAATAGGCGTTTTACTTGGCATTTAACTTTTCTTTCTTTCTTCCTAAAGAACTTTCATCTGATTGATTATCACTTGGCAGCGTTTATTACTATAATGCTGGCCCGAAGACTGGTGTGGACCCTCATTTCGGAGGTGAGTTCAGCATGTGGAAGTTTTTGCCATCTAAAAATGGCCTTCTGACTACCTTTTGGCAGTGAACTGTGTGCATTACCTATCTCGGTGGAAGCTAGTACCCACCCATAGCATGTAGAATAATTGGCAATAATTGTAGTGAGTTAGTGGCGTAAATCAAAACCGATCTTCTTCCACATACTGTAGTTTGTAAACGCCTCACTATTGTTTGTGACCTGACTTTCGTGAGCGCATGTATGGGTTTTACAACCAGGTTATTTGTGATATTTCAAGTACTATCAATGGGCTGGAGTATCGTTGATTAATTTTCTATGCTTCAATGAGCCTAGTCTAATTCTAAGATTGCTAGAACAGATTCTCTGATTATTATCCTATTAACTGATATTTCAAATATGTCAGCATGGTCTTGTGTTGCAAATTACACTTCTATCCCACTGAGGCACCTATTTCTATTATATCATTTTGAAAAGTTTGACAATTGTGTGGTTCTTTGAAAATAAAAATGCCGATCATGGTTTTTGTCTTTAAAACTGCTAGAGATAAATGATTGCTGCTGTTATGATTGTGATTCTCTCCTATTGGTGGCTGATTTCTAAGAAAACAGCAGTACTTGTGTAGATGTTCCAGCAGTAGCCATCTGCAGATTTTATGCATAGAACTGATGAGACTGGTTTTCTGCTTATTTGGGGTATAATTTTCCTAAATTGCTTAATCTACACACAATTCAAATCTTGAATTTTGTCAGTTAATGTAATTCTTTCTTGCAGGCGTCTCAATCCAGTACAACCTCTGTAGTGCGGTACACTTTGTTGATTGTGGCTCGTTTGGTACTTCTCACGTTGTGTGGCTGGGTTCTGTGCTGGACACTTGTCAATCTTTTTAGGAATCATTCTGTGCTAAATCTCCTGTTCCTCGGGTACCCGTAAGTATTTTATAAATATTTTACTGCTGGCTAATGAGAGACAGTGATTTTTATGTTGTGACTTCTAAATGGCTCACGTAAATTTATAATTATAAATCTTCCAGCTGTTTTTCTAAAACAGTGTTAAAAGATACGAGAGGCTCACCTAATTGTGACCCTCTTGAAATTCTGTAGTCTTATGTTGCGGCAAATCCTCAAGATGCATTATAGTTGTCTATAATGAAAGTGGCAGGACAAGTTGTTGAGGCTGTAAAAGCATATGGGATCCTTGCTTTATTAGAGGCGTAGAGTACAAAAGCAAGGAAGTTATGCTAAATCTTTATTAATCACTGGTTAGGCCTCAGCTGGAGTATTATGCCTAGAATTGGACACAACACTTCAGGAAGGATGTCGAGGTCTTGGAGGGTGCAGAGGAGAGTTACTCGATTTGATAGATTACGGAGAATCTGTTTCCACTGGCAAGAGGATCGATAACTAGAGGACACAAATTTGATAATTAGCGAAAGAACCAAGGAGGAGATGAGATTTTGTTACGCAGCGAGGTTATGATGATCTGGGATACACTCCCTGAAGGGGTGGTGGAAGCAGATTCAATAGTAACTTTCGAACAGGAATTGGATAAATACTTGAAAAGGGAAATTTTGCAGTGCTATGGGGAAAGCTCAGGGAGTGGGACTAAATGGCTCTACCAAAGAGGCATGATGGGCTGGATAGCCTCTTCTATGCTGTATGATTCGAATCGAATTGCAGCTGTAACTTTCTGGGGAATTGTTTAAATCAATTGCTTTGTGCCGAACTTGACTGAATTCCAGCTTGCATGTAAAATACTGGTGAATTTTTGTTTTGCTTGTGACTCTTCCAAAGAAAAGCAAAGGTTAACTAGCCAAGGCCTGTCAGTGACCAAGAATGGTTTGTGCTTGTTTTTTGTTTTATAATCCTAGCTGTTCATCTGAATTATGCATTTAAAGAACACTTGGCATTGCCAGACATAAAGTTTTTAAATTTATAGATCAGCATAGAAGCACCCGAGTTGGTCCTACAGTATGGAGTTGGTCAATCTTCCTGTAAGCTTCTGATCTTGGCTGTGTTCGCCAATGGGCCCGTGTACTTCCTTGGCATAGAGAGAGAATATTTGAACAAGTGCTGCACCTTTGAATTGCTAGGAGAAGGGATCCCAGAACTGCTCCTCACTTGAACTTGCCAGCCTCAAATGAGGGTTTTTTTTTTTTGTTGCTGCCTAAAATCCATCTTCTGCCCCTCTTTGCCAGTTTTCTCTCCTGAAGATGTTGACTCCTTACTGGAGTAGAGTTCTTTGGCTCCTAGTACCTGATCAAATGATAATTATTCAAGTGTGAGTCTTGACTAAATATTTGATGACAAGGTTCAGCAAAGTGTAGGAATGCAGCACTAATTAGGGATTCGATAGTCATGGGGACAGACAAGGTTCTGCTACTGTCAATGTAAGACCTGTATGGTATGTTGCCTCCCTTGTGCCAGAGGGTGCAGAACATTCTGCAGGGGAAAGGGAAGGAGCCATGTCGGAAGCAACAACATAGGGAGGAAGAGGGTTGAGGTCCTGCAGTCAGAGTTTGAGGGGTTCAAAAGCAGAACCTCAAAGGTAGTAATCTCTGGATTACTCCCAGTGTCTCACGCTAGTGAGAGTAGAAATAGGAAGGTTAATGTGTGGCTAGAGACATGGTGCAGGAGGGAGGGCTTCAGATTCCTGGGACGTTGGGACCAGTCCTATGGCAGGAGGGACCTGTTCAAGATGAACAGGTTGCACCTGAACAGAGCTGGGACCAATAACCTTGCGGGCAGGTTAACTAGTGGGGTGGGGATGAATTTAAACTAATTTGGCAGGGGGTTGGGCACCAGAATGTAGTATTTAAAAAGTAGAAACAAGGTGCACAGAGGACTGGGAGAGACAGTTCTAGTCAGAAAGAATACAGAATTAGGTGGGATCATAGAAAATACAGAGAGGTCTAAGTTCGATTTGGAGCGCATGTATGTAAATGCACAAAGTGTGGTTAATAAGGTTGGTGAGCTGCAGGGGCAAATAGCCACGTGGGAATATGATGTAGTAGCAATAACTGAGACCTGGCTCAAAAAAAGGGGAGGATTGGATGCTTAAAATTCCTGGGTACAAGGTATTCAAGAAAGATGGGGAAGAGAAAATGGGAGGGGGAGGGGAAGAGAGAATATGGGCGGGGGGTAGCAGTTTTGAGTAAGGAAAATATTAGTGCTAGAAAAAGAGAATGTCCTTGAGGAATCAAAGACGGTATCTGTTTGATTGGAGTTGAGAAACAATATAGGAGCTATTGCGCTACTTGATTTATTTTATAGGCCACCAAATACTGGGTAGGAGATAGAGGAGCAGATTTGCAAAGAAATTACTGAGGTGCAAGAACTATAGAGTAGTGATAATGGGAGACTTTAAC
Organism: Somniosus microcephalus; assembly: GCF_052327205.1. NCBI lineage: Eukaryota > Metazoa > Chordata > Chondrichthyes > Squaliformes > Somniosidae > Somniosus > Somniosus microcephalus. The sequence goes on from NC_141000.1 coordinate 83,493,895, forward strand.
TACCTCAATATTGAATGGGGCAGTGATTGTGTTAAGGGCAGAGAAGGGGTGGAATTTCTGAACTGTCAGGAAAACTTTCTTGATCAGTATGTTTCCTGGCCAACGAGGAAGGAGGCATTGCTGGATCTAGTCCCGGGGAACGAGGTGCGTCAAGTGGAGAATGTCAGTCGGGGAGCATCTCTTTGGGTGGGGGGGGTGGTGGGTGGTGATCATAGTATCGTAAGGTTTAGATTAGTTATGGAGAAGGATGAGGAGCAATCTAGAATAAAAATATTTAACTGGAGGAGGGCTAGTTTCAGTGAAATGAGGGGTCTGGCTTGGGGTAAATTGGAGTCATAGACTGGCAGGCAGAATTATAATGGAGCACTGGGTGGCCTTTAAAGAGATGGTTCAGGTTACAGTAAAGGTACATTCTACAAGGGGGAAAGGGAGGGCAACAAAATCCAAAACTCCCTGGATGATGGAGTTAGAGAGTAGGATGAAGCAGTAAAAGGGGACATGTGACAGATGTCAGCTTGCTAATACAAGGGAGAATCACGCTGAATATGAAAAGTATGGAGGACAAGTGAAAAAGGAAATAAGAGGGGCAAGGAGACAGTATGAGAATAGATTGGTGGCTAACATAAAGGGGAAATCCAAAGGTCATTTTTAGGCACATTAACAGTAAAAGGGTTGTCAGAGGAGCAGTGGGGCCAATTAGGGACCAAATTGGAGATCTGTTGGTGGGGGCAGAAGATGTGACTGAGGTACTAAATGAGTATTTTGCATCGGAGTTTACCAAGTGTAGGGATCTTTCTCTTCCCCACCTGGGTTTCCGACTTGAGATTTACGATCTAAATGAGAGAAAGAAGATTCACACTGCAACCGATTGTTTGGTTCTGTTTAATACGGTAGTTCCTTTTATTAAACACACACATAGAAACATAGAAGATAGGAGCAGGAGTAGGCCATTGGGCCCTTTGAGCCTGCTCCGCCATTCGATGAGATCATGGCTGATCATCCAAATTCAGTACCCTGTCCCTGCCTTCTCCCCATATCCCTTGATCACTTTAGTCTTAAGAAATATATCCAACTCTTTCTTGAATATATTTAATGAACTGGCCTCCACCGCCCTCTGGCAGAGAATTCCACAGGTTCACCACTCTCTGGGTGAAGAAATTCCTCCTCATTTCAGTCCTAAATGGCTTACCCCTTATCCTTAGACTATGACCCCTGGTTCTGGACTCCCCGGCCATCAGAAACATCCTTCCTGCATCTAGTCTGTCCAGGCCTGACAGAATTTTATAGGTTTCGATGAGATCCCCTCTCGATCTTCTAAACTCCAGTGAGCATAAGCCCAATCGACACAATCTCTCCTCGTACATCATTCCTGCCCTCCCAGGTATCAGCCTGGTGAATCTTCGCTGCACTCCTTCCATGGCAAGAACGTCCTTCCTCAGGTAAGGCGACCAAAACTGCACACAATATTCAAGGTGCGGTCTCACCAAGGCCCTGTACAATTGTAGCAAGACATCCTTGTTCCTGTACTCGAACCCTCTTGCTACGAAGGCCAACATACCATTTGCCTTCTTAACCACCTGCGGCACCTGCATGGTTACCTTCAGCGACTGGTGCACAAGAACACCCAGGTCTCTCTGCACTTCCCCTTCTCCCAATCTATTGCCATTCAAATAATAATCTGCCTTCCTGTTTTTGCCACCAAAGTGGATAACCTCACATTTATCCACATAGTGCATTTGCCATGTTTCTGCCCAATCACCCAACCTGTCCAAATCGTACTGGAGTTTCACGACATCCTCCTCACAGCATACCTTCCCACCCAGCTTTGTGTCGTCTGCAAATTTGGAGATATTACATCCAATTCCCTCGTCCAGATCATTAATATATATTGTGAACAGCTGGGGTCCGAGGACCGATCCTTGCGGTACCCCACTAGTCACTGCCTGCCACTCGGAAAACGACCCGTTTATTCCAACTCTTTGCTTTCTGTCCGCCAACCAGTTCTCTATCCAAGTCAATACCTTGCCCCCAATCCCATGTGCCTTAATTTTGCACGCTAATCTCTTATGCGGGACCTTATCGAAAGCCTTCTGAAAGTCCAAATACACCACATCCACTGGTTCTCCCTTATCTATTTTACCAGTTACATCCTCAAAAAATTCCAGTAGATTAGTCAAGCATGATTTACCTTTTGTAAATCCATGTTGACTTTGTCCGATCCTGTCACTGCTTTCCAAGTGCTCTGCTATTACATCTTTTATAATGGACTCTAGCATTTTCCCCACTACCGATGTCAGGCTTACCAGTCCATAATTCCCCGCTTTTTCTCTACCGCCTTTTTTGAATAGTGGGGTAACATTAGCTACCCTCCAATCCATGGGCACTGTTCCAGAGTCTATCGAGTTCTGGAAGATGACCAGCAATGCATCTACTACTTCTAGGGCCATTTCCTTAAGTACCCTGGGATGTAGATTATCAGGCCCATGGGATTTATCGGCCTTCAGTCCCATCAATTTTCCTAACACCATTTCCCTACAAATACTGATTTCTTTCAGTTCCTCCCTTTCATCAGACCCTATGTTCCCCGGCATCTCTGGGAGGTTATTTGCGTCCTCCTTTGTGAAGACAGAACCAAAATATGTATTTAGTTGGTCTGCCATTTCTTTGTTCCCCATTATAAATTCCCCTGATTCTGACTGCAAGGGACCTACGCTTGACTTCACCAACCTTTTTCTCTTCACATATCTATAAAAGCTTTTACAGTCAGTTTTTATGTTCCCTGCAAGCTTACTCTCATACTCTATTTTCCCCCTCTTAATTAATCCCTTTGTCCTCCTTTGCTGAATCCTACACTGCTCCCAATCCTCAGGTTTGCTGCTTTTTCTGGCCAATTTATATGTCCTCTCCTTGGATCTTATGCTATCCCTAATTTCCCTTGTTAGCCACGGTTGAGTCACCTTTTTTGTTTTATTTTTATGCCAAACTGGGATAACAAATTCTGTAGTTCATCCATGCGGTCTTTGAATGTTTGCCATTGCCTATCCACCATCAACCCTTTGAGTGCCATTCCCCAATCAATCCTACCCAACTCGCTCCTCAGACCATCGTAGTTTCCTTTATTTAAATTGAGGACCCTAGTCTGAGTCAACTACTTCATTCTCCACCTTAATGAAGAATTCGATCATATTATGATCGCTCCGACCGAAGGGGCCTCGTACAACAAGATTGCTAATTAATCCTTTCTCGTTACATAATACCCAGTCTAAGATGGCCTGATCTCTGGTTGGTTCCTCGACATATTGGTCAAGGAAACCATCCCGTAAACACTCCAGGAATTCCTCCTCCACAGTATTGTTACTAATTTGGTTGGCCCAATCTATATGTAAAGTCACCCATAATGACTGCTGTGCCCTTATTGCACGCTTCTTTAATTTCCCTTTTAATGCCATCCCCAACCTCCGCCTTACTGTTTGGAGGTCTATATACCACCCCCACTAACGTTTTTTTCCCCTTAGTATTTCTCAATTCTACCCATACAGATTCCTCATCAGAGCTAATATCCTTCATTACAATTGTGTTAATCCCTTCTTTAACCAGTAATGCTACCCCACCTCCCTTTCCTTTTTTGCCTATCTTTCCTGAATATTGAATACCCCTGGATGTTGAGTTCCCAGTCTTGGCCATCCTTGAGCCACGTTTCTGTAATCCCAACCAAATCATATTTGTTTACCTCTATTTGTGCAGCCACTTCATCCACCTTATTACACACATACGTTCAGCAAGCGTAAATCTCTAGCAGTTTCCTTATCTCTTCCCCTTAGTGTGTGTATACTCACTATCGCCGGTCCGGTTGGTCTTAGCAAAGTGGTTGTGAATGACTGACCGTTTCCACCTCCTGCTTCTTCTGTCTGTCTAGATCAGCAAGCTGTTTAAATACAGCTGTTTGCACGCAAAAGTCAAGTCATGTCCAGAAAGTTTGTTTTGTTCTGTTCCATACGTACATTTATAAAGCCACCTGCACTTTGTCCTCAACCGTAATGACTTTACCAGTTCTTATCAGTTGCAGTCCCAGCCGTGATGACTTTACCAGTTCTCAAGTCCTTGTTTCTCACAAGCTGGTTCCTGGTTATCGCATTCCTTTGCTTGCTTAGCAGGATGATGCGGTTAGTCAGATGAACTTGTCTTTCACTCTGGTTCACAGTCAGCACTTTTCCCACCACTACTGATCTCCGTTCTTGACCAACTATCCCATCATTCCGTTGGTCTCAAGGCATAGCCTGAGCCTGTCCTTTTAACTGGGCTGTTAAGTCTCTAGTCAATTCGCTACCTCTACAGCGAGGCCAAAGTCACATTGTAGGCAATTAGGGCCCTTCACAAGGAAGAGGACTTTGCCAAACCCATGGTAAACAAAGAGATTGCTGGGATACTGGATGAGATTAAAAATCAATAGAGGAGGTACTAGACAGGCTGGCGGTACTTAAAAGTGGATAAGTCATCCAGTCCGGATGGGATGCATCCTAGGTTGCTGAGGGAAGTAAGGGTAGAACTGTGGAGGTGCTGGCCACAATCTTCCAATCCTCCTTAGATACAGGGGTGGGGACAGAGGACTGGCGGATTGCAAATGTTACACCCTTGTTCAAAAAGGGAGAAGGATAAACCTGGCAATTACAGACCAGTGTGTTTAACGTCAGTGGGGAAGCTTTTGGAGACAATAATCCGAGAGAAAATTAACAGCTGCTTGGACAAGTATGGACTAATAAAGGAGAGCCAGCATGGATTTGTTGAGGGCAAATAGTGTTTGACTAACTTGAGTTTTTTGATGAGGTAACAGAGGGTGGATGAGGGCAGCGCAGTTGATGTGTATATGGACTTTCAAAAGGCATTTGATAAAGTACCACATATTAGGCTTGTTAACAAAATTGAAGCCCATGGGATAAGAGGCAGTAGCAACATGGATGCAAAATTGGCTAAAGGAAAGAAAAAAGTTGTGGTGAATGGCTGTTTTTCGGAGTGGAGGATGGTATATAGTAGTGTTCCACAAGGTTCATATCTAGGACCAGTGTTCCCTTTTAAGCTGCGCAGCGCTCTGGAAGTCCTGCGCAGCAGGCTCACCAGCTTTTAAAGAAAAAAACCGCACATGCACAGAATTTTGAATAGGCCACGCAGCCCAAAAGAAAATTAGAGGGACCATTGACTAGGACCACTGCTGTTTTTGATGTGTATTAATGACTAGGACTTGGGGGTACAGGGCACAATTTTGAAATTTGCAGAAGAGACAAAACTTGGAAGTGGTGTAAACAGTGAGGAATATAGTAATAGACTTCAAGAGGACATAGGCAGACTGGTGGAATGGGTGGACACATGGCAGATGAAATTCAATGCAGAAAAGTGAGGTGTAATGCATTTTGGTAGGAAGAATGAGAAGAGACAGTACATGCTAAATGGTACAATTTTAAAGGGGGTGCAAGAACAGAGAACAGACCTGGGGGTGTTTGTGCACAAATCTTTGAAGGTGGCAGGGCAGGTTAACAAAGCATATGGGATTCTGGGCTTTATAAATAGAGACATAAGAGTACAAAAGCCAGGCAGTTATGCTAAACCTATAAAAAACACTAGTTCGGCCCCACCTGGAGTATTATGTCCAATTCTAGGCACCACACTTTAGGAAGGACGGGAAGGCTTTGGAGAGGGTACAGAAGAGATTTACTAGAATGGTTCCAGGGATGAGCGATTACAGTTATTTGGATAGACTGGAGAAACTGGGGTTGTTATCCTTAGAGCTGAGAAGCCTGAGGAGATTTGATAGAGGTGTTTAAAATCATGACTGGTTTAGATAGAGTAAGTAAAGAGAAACTGTTTCTAATGGCTGAAGGGTCGATAACCAGAGGGTGCAGATTTAAGGTAATTAGCAAAAGAATCAGGCGACGTGAGGAAAAACTTTTCTACACAATGAGTGGTTAGAATTTGGAGTGCACGGTCTGATAGGATGGTGGATACAGATTCAATAGTAGCCTTCAAAAGGGAACTGGATAAAATTGCAGGGATATGGGGCAAGAACAGCGAAGTGGGACTAACTGGATTGTTCTTCAAAAGAGGCAGCTTAGACTCTGGGCCGTATGGCCTCCTGTGTTGTACTATTTTGATTCTATAAGGCATCACTTCTGAGTCCAACCCTGTGACTGCACACTCACGCAGAGATTGCTGGCAGAGTCAGGAATGGAAACCTTTCCTGAGTTTTTATTCCATCTCCTTATCGAGAGGTGCTAAAGCTTATTGTATTCACCCCACTTGACATCCGCTAGCTTATATCAGAGCTGTGATCAAACCTGGAACTTTCTGGGTCTGTATGTCTCAGCTACTCACTGGTTAACCTTGCTAAATTCCAAAAATGAGTTTTTAAGCTGAGACACTAGGTTGGATTACTGAAGGTGGAACACACAAAGAGCTGTGCGATTTTAAAGTTAATTGATCAGTAGAACTGTGTACAATACAACAACAACTTGTATTTATATAACGCCTTTAAAGTAGTAAAACGTCCCAAGGCGTTGCACAGGAGTATTCAAAGACAAAAAATTTGACACCGAGCCACATAATGAGAAATTAGGGCAGGTGACCAAAAGCTTGGTCAGAGGTCAGTTTTAAGAGCATCTTAAAGGAGGAAAGAGAGGTAGCGAGGCGGAGAGGCTTAGGGAGGGAATTTCAGGGCCCAGGCAACAGAAGGCACTGCCACCAATGGTTGAGCGATTATAATCAGGGATGCTGGAGCGGGCAATGATAGATGATAAAGCAAACAAACCTTTTATTGTGCACGAAATGTAACGTACAAGTCGGCTGAAGTCACGTGAACGGCCTATTAGTTGAATGCTGTATCCTCGTTCTTTTATCTGCAAACAAATTGTTAGAAGCCTGAATCAATTCAATTCAATTCAATTTTATTTGTCATGTATGCAGCAGACGTGTGTACTGCACAATGAAATGTTGATTTTTACGAGTCCTCCCAACATTGGAATAAATATGGCATAACAATGATAAAATACTAATAGAAATACAGTAATAATAAATAAAACGACAGTAATAAATTATACGTTCATGAGTCTTATGGCCTGGGGGTAGAAGCTGTTTCGAAACCTGCTGGTACGAGACCGTATGCTTCGGTATCTCTTACCGGACGGGAGCAGGGCAAAGAGGTTGTGGCTGGGGTGGCTCATGTCTTTAATGATTCTCAGGGCCTTCCCCCAGCACCTCTCGGGGTAGATATCCTGGACAGCAGGTAGTTTAATTCCTATAGTATGTTGTGCAGCTTTCACCACCATCTGTAGAGCCTTGCGGTCTGTGGCGATGCAGTTGCCATACCAGGTAGTGATGCAGCCGGACAGGATACTCTCGATGGTGCACCGGTAGAAGTTGGTGAGAATCTGGGGGGCCATTCCAAATTTCTTCAGTCTCCTGAGGAAGAACAGGCGTTGGCATGCCGCCTTCGTTATGACGTCGATGTGATGTGACCACGTTAAGTCCTCCGTAATGAATACACCCAGGAATTTGAAGCTGCTGACCCTCTCCACCTCAGCCCCTTCGATGTAGATTGGGGTGTGTCCCTCCCCCTACCGCTTCCTGTAGTCCACGATCATCTCCTTTGTTTTGCTGATGTTGAGGGAGAGGTTGTTGTACTTGCACCATTCTGCTAGAGCTCTTGTCTCCTCCCTGTAGCCTGTCTCGTCGCCATCTGTGATCAGGCCTACAACGGTAGTGTCATCAGCAAACTTGATGATGGAGCTGGAGTTGTGCGTGGCCATGCAATCGTGAGTAAACAGGGAGTACAGAAGGGGGCTGAGCACACAACCCTGGGGAGCTCCCGTGTTCAGGATCAGAGTTGAGGTGTTGCTGCCTATTTTCACCACCTGGGGTCTGCCCGTCAGGAAGTCCAGGATCCAGTTGCATAGGGAGGTGTTAAGTCCTAGCTCACTGAGCTTGTTGACAAGCTTGGAGGGGATAATGGTATTGAATGCTGAACTATAATCAATGAACAACATTCTCACATAGGTGTTCCTCTTATCCAGGTGTGATAAGGCAGTGTGCAGTACAGTGGTGATGGCATCATCCCTGGATCTTTTTGGGCGGTAAGCAAATTAGAGTGGGTCCAGTGTGTCAGTTAGTAAGGAGTTGGTGGGTTTTGACCAGCCTCTCAAAGCACTTCATGATGACCGGAGTGCTATGGGGCGGTAGTCGTTTAAACAGATTACTTTTGGTTTTTTGGGGACTGGAATAACCGATGTCATCTTGAAGCAGGTGGGGACTACAGACTGGTACAGTGAACGGTTGAATATATCCGTAAACACGGCTGCCAGCTGGTCAGCGCATGCTCTAAGGACACGCCCAGGGATTCCATCTGGACCGGGTGCTTTGTGGGTGTTCACTCTCAAAAGTCTTGCTCACGTCAGCCACGGAGATTGAGAAGACCCGGTCGTCCTGAGCCGCGGGTGCCCTTGTAACAGGCCAGTTGTTGTTGGCCTCAAACCGGGCGTAAAAAGTGTTAAGCTCGTCTGGGAGAGAGGCATAGCTGGGTTTTTGTTTTTGTATTGCAAGAGCTTGGTTTATTTTCATGGAGGGATGGAAGAGCTAAGACATGATTGAGACGAGACACATGTTATCAAATAATGGTCGTGGAATTTGTTGTACTAAATCTAGCACATAGAATAGTGGCTTGGTTTTAAAGTGAAGAATATTCAGTGGTAAGTGCAAAGTACTTCCTTCCTAATGTATGCTGGGAATATTATTGATTGATCGTAAGCTTCCTGTTACAAGGACTGTACTTCACAAGTGTGGTGACCTAACATTTCCGGTTAAGTAGAAGCCCTCATGCTGATGCAGAAATCTTAAGAAATTTCCTGGTTAGTAAAGTTTTTCCCTATTTAAAAACATCAGCACTGAGCTGTCAATATTATAGGCTGAGTAAACAGCAGTTAACTCTGAAATGAAAAAGTAATCCGAGCCAAACCAGTTCAAATGTGTAGTTAACGCCTTGAAATTCTCGTGTTGCTGTTGCAATGCCACCAGTCATCCATGGAACAGGCTCTGAATAATGAAAGGCAATGATTGCACTATGGGCTGATTTGACAAGTTAAATCTGTTAATTTCCTCTAGATCTACCAATGTCTACTTTTAACAAGATTACAATTACATTTTTAATTTCAGTCACTGATGCTGGTTTGTTAATTTCTTTTTCAGATTTGGTGTTTATGTGCCACTGTGTTGCTTCCACCAGGAAAATCGGACTCAACCATTACCAGCGGAATGTGGCTTCCTGTTAAATGACCAGCTGGAAACAGTCATGGTCAGACCAAAGGACTTCTTCACACTCCTCCGAGAATCATTCAGAGAACAGTTTAATAATCCGACCTCCATCCCCGCTCACACTTGCCCGCTCTCCCCAGATCTTATCCGAAACGAGGTTGAATGTCTGAAGGCAGATTTTAATAAAAGGATCAAAGAAGTTCTCTTCAATTCACTGTTTAGTGCCTACTATGTAGCATTTCTGCCTCTTTGTTTTGTTAAGGTGAGTTTACACAGGTTTTTTTTCTCCAAGTGACCTTTCTACATTGTGTATATACCTACTGAAGTGGGCAGAACAGATATGTTCACATTATCTACTGTAAATCAAATTGGGGAGAAAGGCTAAAATTAAGCAAATACCCCTGTTAGGTGTTGAAAGCCTCGTCTTTATCTGTGCAGGGTTTCAGCTATGTGGAGAGCTGTTTCTGGCCCATTCTTTACTGCCAGACTACCCACTGTTAGCTTTGTTTATTTTGTTGCCTTCTAATTTTAATGAACTCTGCTTGCAAATGAAAATGTATAAATGTGGATCTCTTCAGTTTCATAGAATGGTTATAGCACGGAAGAACGCCATTCGGCCCGTCGAGACCATGCCGACTTTCAGCTAGTCCCACTCCCCCCACCCTTTCCCCGTAGCCCTGCAGTTTTTTTTCCTTCAGATACATATCCAATTCCCTTTTTGAAAGATAAGATTGAGTCTGCCTCCTCCACCCTTTCAGGCAGTGCATTCCAGATCTTAACCACTCGCTGTGTAAAGTTTTTTCTTATGTCGCCTTTGGTTCTTTTGCCAATCACCTTAAATCTGTGTCCTCTGGCTCTCGACCCTTCTGCCAATGGGAACAGTTTCTTGCTATCTACCCTGTCCAGACCCCTCGTGATTTTGAACACCTCTATCAAATCTCCCCTCAATCTTCTCTGCTTCAAGGAGAACAACCCCAGCTTCTCCAGGCTATCAATGTAACTGAAGTCCCTCATTCCTGGAATCATTCTCGTAAATCTTTTCTGCACCCTCTCTAAGACCTTCACATCCTTCCTAAAGTGTGGTGCCCAGAATTGGACACTATTCCAGTTGAGGCCGAACTAGTGTTTTATACAGGTTCATCATAATTTCCACACTTTTGTACTATACATACCTCTATTTATGAAGCTCAGGATCCCGTAAACCTTTTTAACTGCTTTCTCAACCTGCCCTGCCACCTTCAACGATTTATGCACACATACCCCCAGGTCTCTCTGTTTGTGCACCCCCTTTAGGATTGTACCATTTACTTTATCTCCTCATTCTTTCTACCAAAATGCATCACATCACACTTTTCTGTGTTAAATTTCATCTGCCACATATCCGCTCATTTCACCAGCCTGTCTGTCTTCTTGAAATCTATCACTCTCCTCCTCACTGTACACTATACTTCAAGTTTTGTGTCATCTGCAAATTTTGAAATTGTGCCCTGTACACCCACATCCAAGTCATTAATATATATCAAGAAAAGCAGTGGTCCTAGAACCGACCCCTGGGGAATACCAGTCCGAAAAACAACCATTCACCACTACTCTCTGTTTCCTGTCACTTAGCCAATTTCGTATCTAGGCTGCCACTGTCCCTTTTATTCCATGGGCTTCAACATTGCTGCAAGCTGTGGCACTTTGTCGAACGCCTTTTGGAAATCCATGTACACTGTCAACTGCGTTACCCTCATCAACGCTCTGTTACCTTATCAAAAAACTCAAATCAAGTTGGTTAAGCACGATTTGCCTTTAACAAATCTGTGCTGGCTTTCCTTAGTTAATCCACCCCATCCAAGTGACTGTTGATTTTGTCCCTGATTACTGTTTCTAAAAGCTTCCCCACTACCGAGGTCAAACTGACTGGTCTGTAGTTGCTGGGTTTATCTTTACACCCTTTTTTGAACAATGGTGTAACATTTGCAATTCTCCAGTCCTCTGGCACCACCCCCGTATCGATGGAGGATTGGAATATTATGGCCAGTACCTCTGCGATTTCTGCCCTCAATTTCCTCAGCATCCTAGGATGCATCCCATCCGGTCCTGGTGATTTATCTACTTTAAGTACAGCCAGACTTTCTAATACCTCTATCAATTTTTATCCTATCGGGTATCTCTACTACCTCCTCCTTCACTATGTTTATGGCAGCATCCTCTTCCTTGGTGAAGACAGATACAAAGTACTCATTTAGTAACTCAGCCATAACCTTTGCCTCCATGCATAGGTCTCCTTTTTGGTCCCTAATTGGCCCCGCCCCCCCCCCCCTCTTGCTACCCTTTTACTATTTATATGCCTATAGAAGACTTTTGGATTACCTTTTTATGTTGGCTGCCATTCTATTTTCATCTTCTCTTTGCCCCTCTTATTTTATTTTTCACTTCTCTTCTGACCTTTCTATATATAGCCTGATTCTCAGATGTATTTGTAACCTGACATCTGTCATATGTGCTTGAATGGGAAAGTAGTTGGGATGGGGCTCCAGACTTTTTTTAATTCGCTTATAGGATCCGGGCGTCGCTGGCAAGGCCAGCATTTATTGCCTATCCTCATTTAAGTGCAAATAATTTGGTTTTTTTTAATGAGCCGCAAAATATATTTTCACTTCTGAATTTAACTTTTAAGCCAACCAGCCTGAATCAAAGCAAGAATTGCAAAAAGCTAAAATACAAAATATAAATATGTCTAGTTGTAACTAATGGTCCTCTAATTTGTGGTTTAAGTGCGCGCAACTTTAAATTTGCTGCGCGGCCGCGGTTGCGCGGTATCTTCCAGCGGCAGCAGCTGGTGACCTGCCTGCACGGGACCTCCCGATTGCTGCGTGGCTCTGCACCTTAGGGGAAACATTGGTTGTAACCCCCAGGCAATAATTACCTTTGGTCACTTCCAGTAAAGCAAGAAAAGATCTGGCATTTCTATAATGTCTTTCAGTCCCTCAGGATGTCCCAAAGCGCTTAACAGCCAGTGAAGTACTTTTGCTGTGTAGTCACTGTTGTAGGGAAATGTGGCAGTCAATTTGCGCACTGCAAGGTTCCGTAAGCAGCAATGTGAGAATGACCAAATAACGTGTTTTATTTGTTAGTTGAGGGATAAATTTTGGCGAAGACACCAGGAACAGCTCCCCTGTTCTTCTTTGAAATAGTTCTATAGGATCTCTTACATCCACCTGGGGGCAGACGGGGCCTCGGTTTTACGTTTCACCTGAAAGACTGCACCTCCGACAGTGCAGCACGCCCTCAGAACTGCACTGGAGTGTCGGCCTAGATTGTGTGCTCAAGTCTCCAGTGGGACTTGAACCCACAACCCTCTGACTCAGGCGAGCCTGCTACCACTGAGCCAAAACTGACAGTACAAACATCTGGTGCTGTCTGAGCAGAAGTGTCTAGTTGAAGCAATGCCAATGAGGAAATGCTATAGTTAGAGTAGGGAAAGTGCTTTCTGTAGTTGCAGATCTACTGTTGAAAATGTGGTTTGCTTTGTTACCATTTTACACGAGTCATTGGGAATGTAACTAGCTAAACATAAATATTAAATTTTGCTAGTCGGGTGTTTTGTATTCAAGGTAATTACTCTGGTTATTCCAATTTGGCACAAATTCCTAAAGCCTTTTGTGTAATTTCATTTTTGAAACACTACAAAACACTTTTTAATTGGTAATATAAAAGTGACCAACAAGTAAGTTTGGGAAGAATTCATGTCGAGTGCCCTATCAATCCATTTTAATATCAACTTAAAAAAACAAAAAAAAACAAAAACAAGACAGCACCATGCTTAAAGGACAACCAAGCCAACCTGGGCTCCAGAAAGCAAGCAAACCAAACCCCACAGATAAGTTGCAATTCCTATTTTTTCTATAGATACCAGTAAAATACTTTGTAAATGAATGACTCTACTGGAGCAGCAAATATGGCTACTTTTTTTTTAATCCAGCTGTCTGGCTCAGAATATCATTCTGTACTTTTATAAATTAGCACATTGATTCACCAGAACACTAGCAGAACGGCCAAAGGGCTTAGTTTTGCCTTTTTTCTTTAAATTTCTATTTTTCTCATCTCCTGAAGCTAGTAACCTGTGTTGCAATATAGTTCCACAGGCTCTGATGGCCTTTCAACACCTTGCCCAGGTGGCTATTCTTATATAAGGTTTGCCAGTGAATGATGGCAAGTTATTTGACTGATGGGGTGTTCATAGGCTAGCCTGGCTTTGGCCTTAGCGGACGTCCTCCCCCTATGCACACTTCCAGCAGAGATTGCTGAGTAGAGATCAGAAGTGGGAATGTTAGCTGTTGTCTTTACCCCCACCCCCCTCACTTTTCCTCTGCCCCCACCTCAGTTGAGATCAGCTAATTCAGCTCTTAAACTTGAACCGGGTCTTGGTCTGTACGGCCAGTGTCACATCAATGAGCCATTACTGAGATTCATGCTGTTGCTGATCAAGACTTAAACAAACTCAGTCACTGGATGTACAGTCATTACATTTCTCTTTCACCGATCGAGGGTAATTTGCAGTTTGGCTGAAACTTCATCTGAGCTAAAACATGCCTCTGATTCAACCCAAGTTGGCCTGCACTTGCAAGCCTAGTTTATTCATCTCAAACAATAACTTAATGAATTTAAGCAAAAGATTTGGTCGGTTAAACCCGATTCTCCAGCCAAGATTATTAGTTAGTGGCAAAGTGCTTTTCTTCCAGGGTTAAAGAAAAATAAGTTAGAAAAATAAGTTAGACTAAGTAAATCTGCTCCCCGAGAAATCCAAGCATTGTTTAGATAGAACAGTGTTTCAAGATGCCTTGGAATGGGGGTGCAGACTAATTTAAAAATTTGACTATAAAATACTGAAGAATAATGCATATTAAAACTTTTCATGATTGATTTTTTTTTTTATAAAGTGACTCTTTAGTGAAATTCTAGTTTTCTGCTAAATCTACTTTTGATCAAGAACGGTAAATTTAGTTTAAAAATAAATTAGTATTGAGATGGTGTGTGATGTGGAATTATTATTGCAAATTATAGTGGTGTGTCCTGTAACAAGTGACATCATGATGGCAGCCTTGAGTAAATGCATTATTGTTGGCTGGAGCTGTAATTCTCGTGAATCTCAATTTACTCTGTTAAGCGCTAGAAGTCGGGGGTGGGGGGGGTGCGCGGTGGCTTGTAGGCTCAGTGAGAAAATGCGGTTTTGCAATTATTTGCCTTGCTATGTAAGTCTACATTTGCATTAAATTGTAGTGAATTCAGTGGAAAGTGCAAGTTACACTTTTTAAAAAAGAACGCTTGTTAAAACAATTAGTTTACAGTGTTAAATGCAGTACTTTTTCAAACCTAGTGAAGTGATTTGGGCAGTTTTAAAATGACAGGGAAACTGCCTCTACCAAGAGTTTAGGTAGAAATTGAAAATGGGCTTTCATCATTTTTTTCCAGTTTTTCTCTTTCCTCTCCTGAAAGCAGTGGATCCAGCACCAAAGATGGCAGCAGCCCCATTACCTTGTGTGCAGCCATTCTTTGTGTGAGTATTGGCATCTTGTTTGACCATGAAGGCCAATACAGCTGGGTCGGCCTTTCTTGTACTGACATTGCGCTGGCAGTGATCCCAAGTGGGAACCTTGGCTGACTTTTTTTCCGCTACCACATTCTCCTCCCATTTCACCTCCAAAACAATCCCAAACTGCTGTCCAGGGGAGGCCTGTTGACTCAGTGCAGCTCAGGAATCAAACCAGGAACCTTCCTAGTCTATATGGTACAGAAACATCCTACAGTGCATTTACCTGCTCAATGAGAGAATTGCTATTGCATTTTCCTCTCCCAATTTTATTTTATTGTGCCTGGTAGGAAAGGAACTGTACAAGGATGTACCGGACCTTTTAGTATAGGTGCTGTTTCCAAAGTATCCTTGTAATACTACCTGGGTTAGACCTTTGCCAAAGAATCATTTTATTTTGCAGTAAGAAGCCACTTATCTGAACCTCCCCAGCATGCTCTGTGTATAACTTTATCAAACATAATGTTGCTTTTTGTGCTGAATTAATACTATACAATGCAACATTAGAATTAATGCATGAGTGGGTGTTCTAATTATTCAGGTTTCTTGGTGTACTCTGTCCCGTTGTTTTTAAGTAGCTGCCAAAAGATGATAAACTCACTGGCTAAACAGCGAACTGTTCAAAGTTGTTCTTGAAGCACTGATGTTTAAAACCTGACTCTCTCTTGCAGAGTACACAGTACTACGACATGCGGTGGTCCTGTGAGCATCTTATCATGATTTGGGTAAATGCCTTTGTGATGTTGATGAGCCAGCTGCTGCCACCCAGGTATTGTGATCTTCTGCATAAATCAGCTGCTCACCTTGGGAAATGGCAGAAGATGGAACATGGTTCTTACAGTAACACGCCGCAACACATGTAAGTATTATATTCATTCAGTTCTATTTAAATAACCTGGCCAAAGTATCATGAGCTAATTGCAAACATTAAACTGGCCAGCAAATGCCTCCATGATTTAATGCTGGTAGATTATAAACCAGTATTGGTAAACTAAATAGTAAAACCAATGGCACCATGCTACTTAAAAATAAATAAATAAATAAAAAATAAAATAAAATAAAAAACTTCTAGTCTAGCCGATTGGCATGATAGTTTAATTTAGTTAATTTGAATAGTAAAACCTGACCACTATGTAGACACATTTAATTCTTGTTTTAGGATCACTGAGAAACAGTTGACCCTTCCCTCACCTTCACATGGTCCATCTCTGACTCTTCCCTTCCTCGACTTCTCCGTCTCCATCTCTGGGGATGGGATAGGTTATTGACAAACATTCACTACAAGCCCACTGACTCCCACAGCTACCTAGGCTACATTTCCTCCCACCCCGCCTCCTGTAAGGACTCTATTCCATTCTCCCAGTTTCTCCGCCTCTGCCGCATCCGCTCCGACGATGCCACCTTCCATACCAGTGCTTCCGACATGTATTCTTTTTTCCTCAACCGAGGATTCCCCTCTACTGTGGTTGACACGGCCCTTGACTGTGTCCATTCTATCTCCCGCACTTCTGCCCTCACCCCTGCCCCTCCCTCCCGGAACCACGATAGAGTTCCCCTTGTCCTCACCTTTCACCCCACCAGCCTCCACATTCAACGGATCATCCTCCGCCATTTCCGCCACCTCCAGCGTGATCCCACCACCAAACACATCTTCCCCTCGCCTCCCCTTTCAGCATTCCGAAGGGACCGCTCCCTCCGTGACACCCTGGTCCACTCCTCTATCACCCCCAACACCCCTTCCCCCGGCACCTTCCCATGCAAGCGCAGGAGATGCAACACATGCCCTTATACCTCCCCCCCTTCCCACTGTCCAGGGCCCCAAACACCCCTTCCAGGTGAAAGTGATTTACTTGTTGTACTTGCAATTTAGTACACTGTATTTGCTGCTCACGATGTGGTCTTCTCTACATTGGGGAGACCAAACGCAGATTGGGTGACCACTTTGCGGAACACCTCCGTTCAGTCCGTAAGGGGGACCCCGAGCTTCCGGTCGCCTGTCACTTTAATTCTCCGCTCCACTCCCACTCAGACCTCATTGTCCCCGGCCTCTTGCATTATTCCACTGAAGCTCCGCGTAAGCTCGAGGAACAGCACCTCATCTTTTGATTAGGCACTCTACAGCCTTCTGAACTCAACATAGAGTTCAACAATTTCAGATCATAACCTCGGTCCCTATCATATATATATTTTTTATCCACACCTTTTGTTTGTCTTTTCTTCTCTCCCACATGGCAGCTGTCTTTCATTCTGCCAGCGCAATTTACACTTCATAATGGTACTACATTAGCGGTTCTCCAGTCCTCTGGCCACAGGGGATGTGCCAGAGGACTGGAGAACCGCTAATGTAGTACCATTATTCAAGAAGGGTAGTAGGGAAAAACCGGGGAACTACAGGCCAGTGAGCCTAACATCAGTGGTAGGAAAATTATTGGAAAAAATTCTGAGGGACAAAATTTGTCTCCACTTGGAGAGGCAAGGATTAATCAGGGATAGTCAACATGGCTTTGTCAAGGGAAGATCATGTCTGACTAATTTGATTGAATTTTTTGAGGGGGTGACTAGGTGTGTGGATGAGGGTAATGCAGTGGATGTGGTATACATGGATTTCAGTAAGGCCTTCGATAAAGTCCCGCACAGGAGACTGGTCAAGAAGGTAAGAGCCCATGGAATCCAGGGTGCCTTGGCACATTGGATACAAAACTGGCTTAGTGGCAGAAGGCAGAGGGTGATGGTCGAAGGTTGTTTTTGTGACTGGAAGCCTGTGGCCAGTGGGGTACCACAGGGATCGGTGCTGGGTCCCTTGCTGTTTGTGGTCTACATTAATGACTTGGATATGAATGTAAAAGGTATGATCAGTAAGTTCGCGGATGATACAAAAATTGGTAGGGTGGTGAATAGCGAGGAGGGTAGCCTGTCTGCAGGACGATATAGATGGGTTGGTCAGATGGGCGGAACAGTGGCAAATGGAATTTAACCCAGAAAAGTGCGAGGTGATGCACTTTGGGGGGGACTAACAAGGCAAGGGAATACACAATGAATGGAAAGACCCTAGGCAAGACGGAGGGTCAGAGGGACCTGGGTGTGCAAGTACACAGATCCCTGAAGGCGGCGGAACAGGTGGATAAGGTGGTAAAAAAGGCATATGGGATACTTGCCTTCATTAGCCGAGGCATTGAATATAAGAGCAAGGAGGTTATGATGGAGCTGTATAAAACACTGGTTAGGCCACAGCTGGAATACTGTGTGCAGTTCTGGTCGCCACACTACAGGAAGGATGTGATCGCGTTGGAGAGGGTGCAGAGGAGGTTCACCAGGATGTTACCAGGGCTGGAGCGCTTCAGCTATGAAGAGAGACTGGGCAGATTGGGTTTGTTTTCCTTGGAGCAGAGGAGGCTGAGGGGGGACATGATTGAGGTGTACAAAATTATGAGGGGCATAGATAGGATGGATGCTGAGGAGCTTTTTCCCTTAGTAGAGGGGTCAATAACTAGGGGGCATAGATTCAAGGTAAAGGGCGGGAGGTTTAGAGGGGATTTGAGAGAGAACTTTTTCACCCAGAGGGTGGTTGGAGTCTGGAACTCACTGCCTGAAAGGGTTGTGGAGGCTGGAACCCTCACAACATTTAAGAAGCATTTGGATGAGCACTTGAAATGCCATAGCATACAAGGCTACGGACCAAATGCTGGAATATGGGATTAGATTAGACAGGGCTTGATGGCCGGTGCGGACACGATGGGCCGAAGGGCCTCTATCCGTGCTGTATTACTCTGAGAGCCATCCTTTGTTTCTTAACCTGTTCCCTTACCATCTCCTTTTGCCTTGAATATCTCTTGATGTCTCTTAACCTCTCCTGTCTTATATCCTATCACACACTTTCCCTTTTGTTCTTTCATCCCCTCTCCCAGCCCCTACACTTCTGTTCCATGTCCTCTTTTTTCCAGTTCTGACAAAAGGGTCATCGAACTGAAACGTTAACTCTGTTTCTCTTCACAGATGCTGCCTGAGCTGAGTATCTCCAGCATTTTCTGTTTTTATTATAGTTGATATACTTACTTGCCTGTTTATGTAAGCCTTCATGTTAATATATAAAAAGCATGGCAACATTCCGTGTACTACAGGTTGAAGAGAAAACCACACTCTTTCCGCTGCACAACATATTACACACAGATGTGTTTTGAATACCCATAAATTTGATTACATTTTATATTTGGAGGGCAACAGAAAGCAAGATGGAGAGTTCCTTTTAATCTGTCTGAGGTTTAACTAGATTAGTTAGCCAAATAAGATACCATCTCCTATTTACTGAAGGACATTGGGAATAACTAGCTGGAAATCAGAGGGGAAAATGCTGGAAACACTCGGCGGGTCTGGCAGCATGTTGTGGAGCGAGAAATAGATAACGTTTCAGGTCGATGACGTTTCATCAGAACTGGAAGATGGTAGAGATGAACAGCTTTTAATCAAGTTCGGAGCCAAAGAAAATGGGGGTGGGGGTGGCAGGGAAAGAAAAGAACAGAGGCCTGTGACAGGGCCTTGGTGAGACCACACCTTGAGTATTGTGTGCAGCTTTGGTCGCCTTCTCTGAGGAAGGATGTTTTTGCCATGGAAGGAGTTCAGCGAAGATTCACCAGACTGATACCTGGGATGGCAGGAATGACTTATGAGGAGAGATTGGGTCGATTGGGCTTATACTCGCTGGAGTGTAGAAGAATGAGAGGGGATCTCATTGAAACTTATAAAATTCTAACAGGACTAGACAGACTAGATGCAGGAAGGATGTTCCCGATGGTGGGGGGAGTCCAGAACCAGGGGTCACAGTCTAAGGATAAGGGGTAAGCCATTTAGGACAGAGATGAGGAGGAATTTCTTCACCCAGAGAGTGGTGAACCTGTGGAATTCTCTACCACAGAAGGCAGTGGAGGCCAATTCATTAAATATATTCAAGAAGGAGTTAGATATATTTCTTAAGGCTAAAGGGATCAAGGGATATGGGGAGAAGGCAGGGACAAGGTACTGAATTTGGATGATCAGCCATGATCTCATTGAATGGCGGAGCAGGCTCAAATGGCCTACTCTTGCTCCTATCTATGTTTCTATGGCGGGCAGGAATGATTAAATGACAAAAGTGATGGTGCAAGGCAAAAGGAGGTGGTGATGAGACACGTTGGCCTGGAGCTTCCACTAGGTTGCACTGTTCTTTCAGCAAAATCTGCCAAACCAGCGCAAAGGATGGCGGAATTTCAAGCGCAAATTATGCTCCATGCAAATGGAGTGTCCGTGATCTATTGCGCTAGAATTTGGCCCTGCCGACAAAATTAGCCATGCCCCCCGAGCGAATTAATCGCCATGGCAAGTTTTCGCTAATTGCGCCTTTTGTGGGCCTTTGAGGAGGCTCTTAAAGTTGAGGTTTTTTTAGGTGTAAGGACACTGATGGGCACATTTTAAAAGCTTTGGAATATATTTTTTTTAATTTACTAAGAAACTGATTACTGTACACCAATTCAACTAGTAAATGGTTTTGTGTAGTTTTTTTTTACAAGTTATTTAAAATTGGGTTACTCACAGGTGGTGGACTAGACACCGAGTAAAAATGCTTAGTTTTTATGATAACCCCATTTTCAGCTGTACTAATCAAACTGCACCAAATTACCACTCTTAAAATTTTGCTTTAAAAAGTATTCCTTATTTTTCAATTACATTCTAAAACGCTGCCCAATTGTGCTGGTTGATGGTAGATTTTACATTTGCCGATATGAAAAAATCAGCAGAAGCTTGAGGGAAAAAAACACTTGAAAACTAGCATAATTAGCACTAGGATTGCCAATTGCGCCCAAAGCGGAAACGCCAGGCGTTCTATTTAATTATGTTACATTATGCTATGTAAACTTCTTTAATTTTCCTATTCAGATGGTCTGAAACAACAATTTGGCCACAGGGTGTGCTGGTACGACACAATCGATGCCTTTATAAAGCTGTAGGACCTTATAATGTAGCAGTGCCTTCTGATGTTTCACATGCCAGATTTTATGTAAGTAGTTCTCGCTGCTATTGAAGTCATTCTTTATGGTTGAGGAATAGACATTTTAGGGATTGGAATGTTTAACTACACTGCAGTGGAATCAACCACTTCAGCGGCACGCATGAGATGCATTCTTAAGTTTGCGATTAAACACTTAAAATACACCATCACCCAGCCCCCACCAATTAATGAAGATCTCTATTCCCCCTTTTTTTTCTGGATTCAGGGAGTGAAAGGACTGTATTCTGTTGTATTGTAACATTCAGCTCCCATCTGAGACAGATCTTCATTCCCTTTAAAAACTGACTGGTTAAAGTCAGTTTGATTGTGATGTTCTACTGGTAGATGTTCCCAGTGCAATTTGTAAATCTCGTCTAGTGGCATAAATCCATTACTTAACCACGGAGATGAAGAATAGTGCGATAGTACTAGTCATAGAATAGAATCATAGAATGGTTACAGCACAGAAGGAGGCCATTCAACCTGTCGAGCCCATGCCAGCTCTCTGCAAGAGCACTTTGGCTAGTCCCACCCTTTCCCCGTAGCCCTGCAAATTTTTTTCCTTCAGGTACTTATCCAATTCCCTTTCGAAAGCCATGATTGAATCTGCCTCTACCACCCTTTCAGGCAGTGCATTCCAGATCCTAACCACTTGCTGCATAAAAAAGTTTTCCCTCATGTCGCCTTTAGTTCTTCTGCCAATAATCACCTTAAATCTGTGTCCTCTGGTTCTTGACCCTTCTGCCAATGGGAACAGTTTCTCTTTATCTATTCTGTCCAGACTCCTCATGATTTTGAACCCCTCCATCAAATCTCCTCTGAACCTTCTCTACTCTTAAGAACAACCCCAGCTTCTCCAGTCTATCCACGTAACTGAAGTCCCTCATCCCTAGAACCATTCTTGTAAATCTTTTCTGCACCCTCTCTAAGGCCTTCACATCCTTCCTAAAGTGCAGTGCCCAGAATTGGACACAATACTCCAGTTGAGGCTGAACCAGTGGTTTATAAAGGTCCATCATAACTTCCTTGCTTTTGTACTCTATGTTTCTATTTATGAAGCCTAGGATCCCGTATGCTTTTTTAACCACTTTCTCAACCTGCCCTGCCACCTTCAACGATTTGTGCACATATACCCCCCGGTCTCTGTTCATGCACCCCCTTTAGAATTGTACCCTTAGTTTATATTGCCTCTCATCGTTCTTCCTACCAAGATGTATCACTTCACACTTTTCTGCGTTAAATTTCATCTGCCACATGTCCGCCCATTCCACCAGCTTGTCTGTCTTCTTGATGTCTATCACTATCCTCCTCACTGTTCACTATACTTCCAAGTTTTGTGGCATCTGCAAAATTTTTAATTGTGCCCTGTACACCCAAGTCTAAGTCATTAATATATATCTAGAAAGGCAGTGATCCTGGTACCAACCCCTGGGGAACACTACTGTATACCTTCCTCCAGTCTGAAAAACAACCGTTCACCACTACTGTTTCCTGTCACTTAGCCAATTTCGTATCCATGCTGCCACTGTCCCTTTTATTCCATGGGCTTCAACTTTGCTGGCAAGCCTATTATGTGGTACTTTGGAATGCCTTTTGGAAGTCCATGTACACCACATCAACCCTCTGTTACCTCATCAAAAAACTCAATCAAGTTAGCTAAACACGATTTGCCTTTAACAAATCCGTGCTGGCTTGCCTTAATTAATCCATACTTGTCCAAGTGACTGTTAATTTTGTCCCGGATTATAGTTTCTAAAAGCTTCCCCACTACCATGGTTAAACTGTCTAGCCTGTAGTTGCTGGGTTTATTCTTGCACCCTTTTTTGAACAAGAGTGTAACATTTGCAATTCTCCAGTCCTTTTGCACCACCCCCATATCTAAAGAGGATTGGATGATTATGGCCAGTACCTCTGCAATTTCCACCTTTACTTCCCTCAGCATCCTAGAATGCATCCCATCTGGTCCTGGTGACTTATCTACTTTTAACTGCAGCCAGCCTTTCTAGTACCACTTGCTTATCAATTTTTATCCCATCCAGTATCTCAACTACCTCCTCTTTCACTATGACTTTGGCAGCATCTTCTTCCTTGGTAAAGACAGATGCAAAGTATTCACTTAGTACCTCAGCCATGCCCTCTGCCTCCATGTGTAGGTCTCCATTTTGGTCCCTAATCGACCCCACCCCCCCTCTTACTACCCATTTACTATTTATATGCCTATAAAAGACTTTTGGATTCCCTTTTATGTTAAGTCAAACTGCTTTTCATGTTATTGAGTGTCAAAATTATTGTCATACATTTAGCCACTAGTACCTGGTCCAAACTGCATAGTAGTTCCTGAATTCAGCACATTTGAATCAAGTCTAGTCAGGAGTATTTTTAATTCAAGCTTACTAAGGTTAAGGTGACTGTCAATACCGACAAGTAGTGTTCAACAGTACTGACATGGTAGATTGACTACTGAGGAATAATGTAATAAAGCACCAAAGACTTTAGATGGTGGTGTGACATCAGAAATCCTGCAACACTGCTACGGGAGAGATGGGGAAATAAAGGTTCCAATACAGTGCTTAATATGCATACTGCCTTACTCCGCACTATGAGCAATTGCTTTGATGTCGCACTTTAGATGCAGTGCATCTAAACTTTTTGCACAATGGACTGGATTTTTTTTCTCTGGCAGGAGTTCCTCAGGGAAGTCTGCTTGGCCAACCATCTTCAGCTCCATTATCAATGACCTTCCTCCACCCCATCATAGGATCAGGAGTGAAGCTGCTCGCTGAAGATTATACTGTGTTTGTTTAGTTCCATTTTGACAAGACTCCTTTTGACAAGGTTCCACATGGCAGACTGGTCAGAAAAGTAAAAGCCCATGGGATCCAAGGGAAAGTTGCAAGTTGGATCCAAAATTGGCTCAGTGGCAGGAACCAAGGGTAATGGTCGACTGGTGTTTTTGTGGCTGGAAGGCTGTTTCCAGTGGTATTTGGCAGGGCTCAGTACAGGGTCCCTTGCTTTTTGTGGTATACATCAATGATTTAGACTTCAATGTAGGGACCATGATTAAGAAGTTTGCAGATGATACAAAAATTGATAGTGAGGAAGAAAGCTGTAGATTGCAGGAAGATATCAATGGACTGGTTAGGGGGCAGAAAAGTGGCAAATGGAATTTGAGGGGTAATGCATTTGGGGAAGGCTAACAAGGCAAGGGAATACACCATAAATGGTAGGATACTGAAATGTAGAGGAACAGAGGGATCTTGGAGTGCATGTCCACAGATCCCTGAAGATAGCAGGACAGGTAGATAAAGTGGTTAAGAAGGCATGTGGGATACTTTCCTTTATTAGCCAAGGTTTTGAATATAAGAGCAGAGAGTACGGCGTACAGTTCTGGTCACCACATCACAGGAAAAATGTGTTTGCACTGGAGAGAGTACAGAGGAGATTTACGAGGATGTTGCCAGGACTGTAGAATTTTAGCTGAGGAAAGATTGGGTAGGCTGGGGTTTTCTTTGGAACAGAGGAGGCTGAGGGGAGACTTAATTGAGGTGTTCAAAATTATGAGTGGCCTAAATAGAGTGGATAGGAAGGACCCTTAGCAGAGAGGTCAATAATCAGGTGCATAGATTTAAATTGATAGAAGGATTAGAGGGGAGTTGAGAACTTTTTTTCCCCCCATCCAGAGGGTGGTGGGGGTCTGGAACTCACTGCCTGAAAGGGTGATAGAGGCAGAAACCCTCATCACATTTTTTAAAAAGTACTTGGATATGCATTTGAAGTGCCGTAACCTAAAAGGCTACAGACCATGAGCTGGAAAGTGGAATTAGGCTGGATAGCTCTTTCAGCCAGCACAGACACGATGGGCTGAATGGCCTCCTTCTGTGCCATAACTTTCTATGATTTACAACTCCTCTGATTAAGCAGCCCATGCCAGCCTAGAGCAGGACAACAACCAGACTTGGGCTAATGAGTGGCAGATAATGTTTGACTACTAAAATACCAAGCAATGACTATCTCCAACAAGAAAGGGCCAAACCATCATCCCTGACCTTTGATGGTACCACTATTGCCAAGTCTCCCACCATCACCCCTGCGATCACCAATGACCAGAATCTTAACTGGACCAGCCAAATCCATGTGAACAGGACAAAGGATGGGTATTTTGTGATGAGTGGCTCACTGACTCATCAAAACCTCTTCACTATCTACAAGGCTCAAGTCAGGAGTGTGATGGAATACTCACCCCTCACCTGGATGAGTGCAGCTGCAACAATACTGAAAGCTCAATAATGTCCATAAAACAACAATCTGCTTGATCGCACGTGCCACTGGACTAAATATCCACTTCCTCCATCACTGACTCACGATGGCTGTGGTATGTACTATCTAAAAGATGCACTACACCAACTCGCCAAGCCTGCTTCAACTGCACCTCCTACCACTAAAAATGACGAGCAGCAAGATCATGGAACACGATCACCTCCAAGTCGCACACCATTGGACATATATCGCCATTCCTTTATCCTCACTGGGTCAAAATCCTGGAATTCCCTACATAATGCCATTGTGGGAGCACCATCACCAAAAGACCATGTTGGTTCAAGGAGAAGGCTCACCACCACTGTCTTGGGGCAACTAGGAATGGGCAATAAATGCAGCCTTGCCCGCATTGCCCAAAGAAAAAGAAAGTTAGTGTCACAGATCATCAAATTAACACCATAACTGTACACTGGTAATGAGATTTGAATTCTGCTTGAGTAAATTGCTTGTGTTGCATGCTCACAAGTTGACTTAAGCACTTAAATTGTGTTGCCTTGAGGTTTTTTTCTCCCTGCCTATTTGTATACATTGTTATTCTGACACCTCTGCATTGGATCAGTGTAATGCAAATATAGAGTTGAACTGATTTTTTTCCCCTTAATTTCTTTTTATTACAGTTTTTATTCCATAAGCCATTACGGATCCTGAATCTCCTCATCCTCATAGAAGGCAGCGTAGTGCTGTATCAACTATATTCTCTGCTTCGGTCAGAAAAATGGAACCATATACTTTCCTTGGCTTTGATACTGTTTTGTAATTACTACGTCTTATTTAAACTTCTAAGGGACCGGATTGTGCTGGGCAAAGCATATGCTTACCCTCTGGGCACCATTGGACTAAAATCTCATTAGACAGTCTAAAAAAAGAGGGGGAGAGGGAAAGGATTTAAAGAAATTATTTTGATACGGTTTCTATTTTTCATGCAGTGTTTAAATATTTAAAATATTTTATATTTTGTATACTTGGATATTTTGAAGAGCTATTCTTTGCATAAGCAAGTTGTATTTTTCGTCTACTTAGCAATTTCACAAGCTAAGTGTGCGCTTTGCTCCATATGACAAGTGCCATTTATAATCGCAATAATCAACACGTGTAGTATTGATCAGAGGAATAAAGGATGATGATGTGACAAGTTTATTTTTCTTTGCTTTACGTTGTCACCTTGAAAGAAGAGGTTGTTTTTAGGCTATTGTTGTCTAAACATTTACATGAATGGAACTGTGTTCATAGTAAATGGTCACATTTACTGATAAATGTTCAATGTGTGAACTTGTTTTAATAAATGGGGGTTTACAAGATGGTGTCTGTGAATAAAGCCCATTCTTCAATTATGATATTGTTTACATGATCCCACCTCTTCAAAAAAAAAAAAAAAAAAGTACTTCAATAAAAAAGAACATTCCTAATTTGCTTTTTAAATCTATTTATGCATTGGATTTATTTTGCTGGACTTTGTGTATGTGAATTGGGGTGGACAAGAATGCTTGCATTTAAATTATATAAAACTACCAGTTCTTAATATGGCTGCTGAAGTTTCTTCTGCAGACGAATAACTGATGGAACAGTGGAAGAAGGACACTGTCTTGTTTGCTACAGACATGCCTTCAACTGGAGCAGTGTTGACGTCTACAGCACGGAGCACTTGTCCATAAGATTTGATGTTACAACAATCACATTTTTAAATTTTGTTTTAGTTGCCAATATAAAAGCTACAACCCTCCGAGATCTCTGCGCTCCTCCTAGTCTTGTCTCTTGAACATCCCCGATTTTCTTCGCCACGATTGGCAGCCGTGCCTTCAGCTGCCTAGGCCCTAAGCTCAAATTGCCCCTCGGAGGCCCACGAAACGTTTGTGGGCAGCTGTCAGCATAGTGAACGGCGTGCGCCATTCCTTCACCACTGACTGCAAAATCCGGACCCATGTGTTTGGTATAGTAAATTAAGGATGTTATTTTAAAAATAAGGGCGATAAGATAAGCCAATTTGTTCAGGATTATTTCTCCTTTTCAAAAGTTGGGATATGAAAATTTTCAGCTTTTCTGGTCACTGTTTTAGGAATTATGAGTCACCTGCTTGATCTGATGCCTTTATCCCGTTTAGAAGACCCTACATTAAAATGTATTCTTGGTTAGTTCAAATTTGTAGTTCTGTACGAGTTTTATTCAGATAGTAATCTACAACTTCTTTGCAACACTGAAGATAAATAAGATGCAATAAAACACGAGTATCCAATCTGTGGCTCAAGCTCTGGAATCCAGCCCTCGATGCCCAGGTACTATATTTCTTATTTGCTGGTTTGTCCTGTTTTTATTTTGTGAGCCTGGAGATTTGGAAATGTACATCTTGATTGTTTTTGCTCATTTGCAGATAAACCCTGAATCAGAACGCCAAGGTCAATTGCTGTCAGCAATTTTATATCTTGAGATATATGCAAATTAATGGAAATAAAGAGTTAAACTTTATATCTGGCAGCAGCCTCATGGTGTAACCCTATGTGACCCATATGCAAAGCCTTGGACACCCCTCCATCAGAGTCCACATTGATGTGAGAAAGAGTAATGGAATCTTTGATTATCAGCACAGACAGTACAAGATAATATGGTTGCAATGTACAAACTCCTAGTTTAATGGTGATTCCTAATCACTGTCACCTTGTACTTTAATTAGCTGTAGCTGTCTGTTCAGTGATGATGTGCAGGATGAACACAACAAACTAAAGACATTCCTGAAGAGTGACTCGGAACACATTGGCCCAGATTTTGCTGGAGTGGGGCATGTTGCAGCATGCCCTGTTTGACTTTCTCCCTCACTAATCAGCTCAAAAAAATTTGCCCTGCAACTTGCTGGAAGTGCGAGCTGATAACGGTGCAGCGAAGGCAATGGGGCATCTGAGACCTTGGTGAACAACGGGATCAACAGTCTATCTGCTTAACCAATTAACTTTAAGGATTGAGAAAGAAACAGGAATGACTGACTCTAATTCACCCTATTAATTAGCTACAGAAAGGGAAAGAGTGGATTGAGGGGGGGAAAAAAAATTATAATCTCAATTTACTAATACTCCACAATTTCAAATGTTGCTTTTCTGGGCTGGAGAAGGTGAGTGCCATTGCAGGAACATAAATCTCATCATTAAATAGCTTACACTCAAGTACAGTACTAACCCCAACTTTCTGCAGCAAATTTAATTGGCATTTAATGTGAAAATGTAAATTTCTTAACTCATGGGACATCTCTTCCTTGACAAGTTGCTGGACTATTTACACAATAATGGCGAGTGCCATTAAACTTGCTGTTACTTTGGCAACATAATCTAGGCCATTATTTTAACTTCATGAGATTGCCTATTACAAAAACAATTTTAAAAATTAGTTTCATGCTAGTGAAAATGTGCTTTAATCATGCATGTAAAGTGTGACTCATGAATCTTAAACTTCCTAAAGAAAACTATCTGCATAATCCATGTCCTCTATTACAATAGACTGACATGTCAAAGGATTAATTGCTCTTTCTACAAAGAAAAATATAATATCTGATGTAAGACAGAAACATGCTGAATTTGCACATATGTAGGTAGCAGACCCAGAGATTGTATTGCAGCCTTTGATACCAGTGGTGCAAGTTGGATGAATCTTCTGTCCTGCCACTGTAATTCAAGTGTAATCCAATTCTGGCCTCTTGAGCATCCCTGATTTTAATCGCTCCACCATTGGTGGCCATGTCTTCAGCTGCCAAGGCCCTAACCTCTGGAATTCCCTCCCTAAACACCTCTTTCCTCCTTTAAGATGCTCCTTAAAACCTACCTCTTTGACCAAGCTATTGGTCACCTGCCCTAATATATGTGTCTCTGTCAAATTTTGTTTGATAACGCTCCTGTGAAACGCCTTGGGACCTTTTACTACGCTAAAGACGCTATATAAATACAAGTTTTTGTTGTGTAATTCTTCATTATCATTGGAAAATGCATACATTAAGAATATCCTTTTGATCATTCAAGGAAGATTGCATGTTTGAATTTACAGAAAATGTGATGATGGTGTATACCAGTAAGGTGTCCCCCATGTCCTATTTTTCTCAATGCTACAATTAATAGCACAAGACCATTTCTGTGCATACTGAAAATTCTGTCCTAAATTGCATTTTGAATCCAGTGTTTATTCTCAATGAGAAGAAAATAAAAATTCAATGTTGCCTTTTTATTATACAAAATGACTGATTAGATAGAGAACATGTTACAAATCTATGCATTGGTATAATGCAGTCCCCAAATTAATTCAAGACTGCGGACACATTTGTAATTTGTTCCATGATTGTTTTAATGTATGTATTAAAGGGAATGCTCTGTTGTGTAATGTGTTGTAGTTCACACATCCATATCAGCAGTGTGAATGCTGATGTATTAATTTTCTATTCCAGAGCTGCACCCTTCAATGTGCTGTTAAATTCAGCTTAGGTTGACACCTCGTCCAGTGCCAAATGAGTGTTTGCCTGAGCGGTTATGTAGTTCCAAGCACAGTGACACCGAGACAGCTCCTTCGCCCCGCAGTTTCCATATACTCTTGTAAACTTAACCTTTTTTTTTCTAGGTTTAAAAAAAAATGCAGAACTGCAATTTTTATTTAAATCATTATTCTAAATACATACTTTGGTTCTGTCTTCACAAAGGAGGACACAAATAACCTCCCAGAGATGTTGAGGAACATAGGGTCTAATGAGAGGGAGGAAATGAATGAAATCAGTATTTGTAGGGAAATTGACAGGATTGAAGGCCAATAAATCCCCAGGGCCTGATAATCTACATCCTAGGGTACTTAAGGAAGTGGCCCTAGAAATAGTAGATGCAGTGCTGGTCATCTTCCAAAATTCTATAGACTCAAACAGTTCCCATGGATTGGAGGATAGCTAATGTAACCCCACTATTTAAAAAAAGAGGTAGAAAATGGGAAATTATAGACCGGTAAGCCTGACATCAGTAGTGGGGAAAATGCTAGAGTCCATTATAAAAGATGTAATAGCAGAGCACTTGGAAAACAGTGACAGGATCGGGCAAAGTCAACATGGATTTACAAAAGGTAAATCATGCTTGACTACTGGAATTTTTTGAGGATGTAACTGGTAGAATAGATAAGGGAGAACCAGTGGATGTGGTGTATTTGGACTTTCAGAAGGCTTTCAATAAGGTCCCGCATAAGAGATTAGCGTGCAAAGTTAAAGCACATGGGATTGGGGGTAAGGTACTGACTTGGATAGAGAACTGGTTGGCAGACAGGAAGCAAAGAGTTGGAATAAACGGGTCTTTTTCCAGTGACTAGTGGGGTACCGCAGGGATCGGTGCTAGGACCCCAGCTATTCACAATATATATATATAAATGATCTAGACGAGGGAACTCGATGCAACATCTCCAAGTTTGCAGACGACACAAAGCTGGGTGGGCGTGTGTGCTGTAAGGAGAAACTCCAGTATGATTTGGACAGGTTGGGTGATTGGGCAGATGCAGTATAATGTGGATAAATGCGAGGTTATCCACTTCAGTGGCAAAAACAGGAAGGCAGATTATTATCTGCACGACAATAGAAGGGGAAGTGCAACGAGACCTGGGTGTCCTTGTGCACCAGTCGCTGAAGGTAAGCATGCAGGTGCAGCAGGCGGTTAAGAAGGCAAATGGTATGTTGACCTTCATAGCAAGAGGATTCGAGTACAGGAGCAAAGATGTCTTGCTGCAGTTGTACAGGGCCTTGGTGAGACCACACCTTGAGTACTGTGTGCAGTTTTGGTCGCCTTATCTGCCATGGAGAGAGTGCAGCGAAGATTCACCAGATTGATACCTGGGATGGCAGGAATTACGTATGAGGAGAGATTGGGTTGATTAAGCTTATATTCGCTAGAGTTTAGAAGAATGAGAGGGGATCTCATTGAAACTTATAAAATTCTAAAGACTAGATACAGGAAGGATGTTCCCGATGGCGGGAGAGTCCAGAACCAGGGGTCATAGTCTAAGGATAAGGGGTAAGCCATTTAGGACTGAGATGAAGAGGAATTTCTTCACCCAAAGAGTGGTGAATCTGTGGAATTCTCTGCCACACAGGGCAGTTGAGGCCAATTCATTAAATATATTCAAGAAGGAGTTGGATATATTTCTTGAGGCTAAAGGGATATGGGGAGAAAGCAGGGACAGGGTACTGAATTTGGATGATCAGCCCTAGCGCTTCAGGCCCGGCCGGGCTCGCGGGCCGAGACGGAGCCCAGCTGAGCTCCCCCGCAGGTGGCACGGTTGACGGCCGGCCGTTGCCGCTCCCCCGCCCGCTGTGTGTAAACACCTGCCGCTCCCGGAGTCGGAATGTGGGGGTTTGGCTGTGGCTGTGGGGATGAAAAAAATGGCGGCGAAGTTTTGGGAAACTGAAGGATTAGGTCCCGCCCGTGATGCAGCGATTGGTCAACCATCAGGTCACTGAACTGTAGGATTGATCAACCAGCACGTCACTCAACGCTAATGAGAGGTAGGATTGGTCAACCGCTAATGAGCGGAGTTTTGAGGATTTTAAAACTTTTTTTGTATACTGTCCGAACAATTTTTGTCTGACCAAAAAGTAAATACACCTATGAGACTCCCCTAACGATAAGCTTTCTTTTGATATAACATGCGTGTAGGTACGCTCTATAACTTTTGATTGTATAGCCGGACAGACAGACAAACTCTTTTACTGTAGTACCATTTTGGGTACTGCTAACCAATCTTAATAATTGCCAACCCCCGTGTTGACTATGAAATCCTTTGTTGCTGCTGCTCAAGGAGCTGGAGGAAGTCTCTGAATTGAAATAGGTAAACCTGTTTTGGTTCAGTATTGCAAAGTCTTTTATGTTTCTAAATACACAATGGAACTGTGCAGATCACCAAGTCACAACAAGGCTTTTTTTTCCTCAACAGCCTTTTTTAGGACCTGTAAGGCAAAAAGAGTCTGTGTCAGTGATCCAGACCTCAGCCGCACCCTGTCAGCAGGACTCCCCTCCTGGAGACCAACTTTAGTTAACCAAAGTGCAGAAATACCTCCTGCACTGAGGTCCAAAGTGACAGAGGAAATTTCTATTTACAGTAGAATGTTTGAGCCAATATATAGTGAGTAGCTCCATACATCTTGAGCCAGGATTCACAGAAATAGTGAACTTGGATCAGTTGGAGATATTCTGGCAGCTAAAATGAACAATTCACATACAACAGAGGAGATTGCAGGATGATTTAAAAAAAGATTCTAAAAATAATAATATCTAGTGGACTCTGCTTAGCAGTGGATTTCAACTTGTATTTGACTGCTCAAGGAGTAGAGACAGATTAGTTTGGAGGCTGGGGCTCCTTTCCCAGAATGTGTCCTTTATGTATTTTCACAATTCTTTTCTGATTCTCAAGAGTTTTGCGTGGAAATGCAGTTGTAATTTTGATAACCAGTTATTGACCTTGCAGTTAGTGGTACTGCAAACAGTAACGATTCCAATTGCAATGCCACCTAGGAATGATCTATCCTACTGGAGAGCCAAATTCTGAATCAAGACCTTAATACCCTAGGAGAGTTTATTAACCAGAAAGCATGTTACCCTGTCTAGAAGAAACATGAGGAAATCTTCCATTAATAAGATCTATAATGCCAACTGAGAATTTTGTCTAGACATCTATACCCATTATTCTGTCAACTTTCAAATAGCTTGGACCACTTGGAATAGCCTGTACTTGGGGATTTGCTAAACGCATGCTTGAAGTTGATTTCAAACAAGGTCAATGACTGAAGCAGCACCCCAACTTGCTCTAAGCCATAAAATTGGTATTATTTCTTTTTCCATAGCAAATTTTGTGTGGACCAGTATATAGTGAAATGAAAAATGAAACTGCTGCATTTTGAAACATATTATTTTGTCCTGCTGCCTGGATTAAGGCAATACAAGAAAGACTTGCAATTTCACAACCTCAGGATGTCCCAAAGCACTTTCCAGCCAAGGAAGTACATTTGAAATGTGGTCACTGTTGTAATGTAGGAAATGCGGCAGCCAATATGCACACAGCAACCTCCCACAAACAGCAATGTGATAATGACCTGATAATCTGTTATAGTGATGTTGATTGAGAGAGAAATATTGGCCAGGACACCAGGAAGAACGCCTTTGCTCTTCTTTGAAATAGTACCATGGGCTTTTAGTCTACCCGAGAGAGCAGACGGGACCTTGGTTTAATGTCTCATCTGAAAGGCGGCACATCCGACAATACAGCACTCCCTCAGTACTGCACTGGAATGCCAGCCCAGATTTTGTGCTCGAGTCTCTGGAGTGGGGCTTAAACGCACAACTTTCTGACTTAGAGGTGAGATTGCTACCGCTGAGCCACGGCTGACTCTTAAGGCAATTTGCAACTATTGTCAACAGATATGTAGGGCTGAATTTTAGCACACAAAAATGGGTGGGCTGGGTTCAAGTCAGATGTTAAATTTTTTTTAATCTGGACCCCAACCTGCCCACTTCTGGGTTTTACGGAGGCAAGAAAGGGGCAGGCAACCAACCCACTCCCAGGAGACAGGTTGACAATTTCAATATTTCAATGAGGCTAGCAGCCTCTGATTTAACCTGCTTTGCAGGTTTTACAGTGGGTAGCCGGGTTTCCCAGGCCCGGGAAACCTGTCAGCTGAAATGAGGAGAGGACAACTTTGGGGAGAAGGCAAGTGTCTTCACAGCAATGCTTGTGGGCCAGGAGGAGCAGGAGTGCTTCCTCCGACCTCCCCAAGCTTCCCCCCCCCCCCGCCATACAAAGGCCCCCATGGTCATGGATTGGACCTAGCTGGTCCTGCGGCCTGCTCCAGAGTGCTTCCCACCTGACTGGAAGCCAAGCCTGTCAATCAGGCCAAAAGACGCACGCTGTGGAGTTAAAACTCCACGGCATGCAGGGAAACCTGGAGTCTCCTGGAGGAAAGTTATTACATGGCAGCACGGTGGCATAGTGGTTAGCACTGTTGCCTCACAGCGCCAGGGACCCAGGTTCAAATCCGGCCTCGGGTGACTGCCTGTGTGGAGTTTGCACATTCTCCCCGTGTTTGCGTGGGTTTCCTCCGGGTGCTCCGGTTTCCTCCCACAGTCCAAAGATGTGCGGGTTAGGTTGATTGGCCATGATAAAAATTGGCCCTTAGTGTTAGGGGGGGATTAAATAAGTGGGGTTACAGGGATAGGGCTTGGGTGGGATGGCTGTCGGTGTAGGGACCGGGTGCTAGGGTTTGGATGATCAGCCATGATCTCGTTGAATGGCGGAGCAGGCTCAAAGGGCCGAATGGCCTACTCCTGCTCCTAGTTTCTATGTTTCTATGTTAAATGCATTAGAAATTCTCTCCTGGCTTTGAAATGTTGAATGCATCTGAGCTTGCAATTTTACATCAGTGTAAAGGTATTTGATATACATTGGGTGTCATTGCAAACAATAACTCCGATAGGCTTTTATTTCACAACTGGCCTCGTAACCAACGCTCCAGATATTGAAGGGACGGCTGTCCACATTCCATCTATTTGAGTGATAGAAATAATTAATATTATACTTGCTTGTTGAAAAAGGATCAGGGCTTCTTTAAAAAAACATGCCTAGTGTTATAGGGCTGCTTTGATCTGGGATGGCAAAATTTTGCATGCAGAAGTGGATGTGCTGCTGATTTTATCTATTTTGCAGTTCCCTTGCTTCAATCGTCTGTTTCCACATCACAGCAGTGAGAGAAAACTCCATGAGCAGAAGTGCACCCATGTCACAAGATTTTGATTAGGAGCCTAAGATGTTAGACACTACTTTTCAAAATATTTTTACGTAGTTTGTAGGTTAAGCATTGTATTGCTAATTATCTGCTATATACTTTTAGTTTCTTTGTAACTAAAATTGTGTAAATATATGTAATATTTTTACTACTGAACATTATGGTCTGACAGCATGGTGTGTTCTGCTTTTTGGAGTGGACAGGAGTGTACAATGGGCAGTAATTGCAACCCTGGTGTGAAATATCTTGGTACAACATTAATTGTTCCCTTTTCCATTATTCCCAGTCATGGATTGCATAGAAGTGTAAATTTCAGATCACAAGAGATGTGGGTCTGCCTATGGAAACTGCATTTTGTCTTGAGCATAGTGTTAGGAGAGTGCCTGAGTTATATGCAACATGTAGATATTAAACCGAACCACTTAAATTTGTGGAGGATTTAAAAATATGTACAGGTATTAGTAATGTAGAACAAAGCAAAGAATTTTTTATAGTGCCTTTCATGAACTCAGGACGTTTCAAAGTGCTTTACAGCCAATTAAGTACTTTTGAAGTGTGGTCACTGTTGTAATATAGAGAAATGCAGCAGCCAATTTGCATACAGCAAGGTCCGACAAACAACACAGATACATGACCAGATAATCTCTTTTATAGTGATGTTGGTTGAGGAACAAATATAGGCCAGGATACTGGGAGAACTCTTCACCCCCCTACTGCTTTTCTTTGAATAATGCCTGGGAGTGCTCCCAATGAGCCAAGTCTGATACATGAACAAAGTGATAAGTTGCAGGCTGATTTAGATAAGTTGGATGAGTGTGCCTGTATGTGTCAGATGTAACTTCAGTGACGTGCTAACGAGATTAGGAAACTCCAGGCATAACTATACCATGCAGGAGTACCTGTTAAAGGAAACCGATCAGGAAATTGAACTGGGGATAGTGGATGCACACATGTTAAGGGGACTAAACTTAGGTTGTAGAAGGTTCTGGTACATCTACATTGTGCCCAGTTTTGCTTCCTGTACATCATGAATGATATCAAGGCTCTGCACAGGATGCAGAGGAGGGGACCATGATGATAATAAATCTGAGTTTAGATATAAGAATAGGTTCCAAGAACTTCTTTGCAAAAACACAAGCTTAGAAGGGACATGACTGAAGTTTTTAAAATGAAAAAATAGGATAAAAGAAAAAAAGACTTGCATTTATAGAACGCCTTTCATGACCTCAGGACATCCCAAAGTGCTTTACAGCCAATAAAATACTAAATTTACTTAACTAGGATTGTCTAGTTAGATGGGTTATTTAAAACAGATAATGATGGTCAAGGTGATACCTATAAAATCCATAGGCAAAGAGTTAGGTTACATACAACCCAGTATTTATTTTCACAGAGAGTAATTACTCTCTAAATCAAACTTCTGAGACATGGTGAGAATGTGGTTACTATAGTCCTGTAAAAGGGAACTTGACAGCTTCCTGAAAGAAAAGGACATTTCGGGTAATAAGAATAATCCATTAGTTAGTTGAGATTGTGGTGAGTCATGGACAACCAATTCCTTTGAGTTTTACAGTCAATAATTTACTAGAGTTTTTCCTATATTGGTCACAGTTTTATTTTGTTTTGCTTTTCTCAGAGGACAGGGTTGCTGGGGGGTGGGTGGACTTGCGTGCATTGTTGCACAATCAACTGTATGGGGCAAGCTTGTTTGGCTTTTCTTGCCTTTCTTTTCGTATGTTCCTGAATGCAGTGGATCTCCTGATTAGTCACACCCCTCTGTAGCCTCAGTTATTCATATGGGTATTCTTAACAGTACAGGTTGGCATGAGTAAATTTGATTGCACAACCTGATTCTGAGGTAACATCATGGCATGGATAGTAAAGTGGTTGGAAGGCCAAGTTGAAATACAAGGTACATTTGCAGATTGGTGGGCAATTAAGAGCGTTTCCAGATACCAGCACCAGCTTTTCATTATTTATAAGTGTCTGGAATGAGTGTATCCTATCTTCTATTCCCAGAGAGTAGTGAGCCTTGCCAGCTTGTGTGGTATGTGCTGACTCTCTGCGTGTCTTCAACATGGAGTTGGACTGGGATAGAGATCGTATCATATATAAGGTAAGTGGATTAACAGTTAACGTACACATTGTCAATGTGATCTCCTGGACTGGTTTTCAAAGGCTGAGGGGGTTGGAGAGGAATTTTCCAGAGTTTTTCCTCCCCCTCTTATTGGCCTGGGGTTTTTGCCTCTCCCAAGAGATTACAAGGCTGCAGGGGCAGGGCTGTGGAAGTGTCTGGTCATGATGTTCCAGGCATCATGAGTGTAAGGCAGGCTTGATGGACCAGCTGGTCTTTTCCTGACTGTCATTTTCGTATATGTGGGCAAAATGATGGCTGATGCACTTCAATGCAACAAATTGTAAGGTAGTAGTCTAAATGAGGAAGCACTGATAATGGGGTAGATGAACAAACAGGTTTGGGAATCCAGGTACATATGCCATTAAAAGTTAGGTTATTGATGCAAAATAAATGCTAATGGATTGGTGGACATCATCACAAGAGCTTTAGAATATAAAAAGAAAGATTACTACAGGTACACTGTACATTGGTAAGACCTCATTTGGATACCCTACCTTAGCAAAGTTATATTGTCCAGGGAGGGGTGATCCATCAATGATTGAACAAAATAATATCTCAGATGAAGGGATATGGTAATGAGAGACTAGGTAAACTTTGGTTATATTTCTCAGTAATTAAGTTAATGATGATTAACTGGGGTGATTAAATAATTAAGGGAACTCGTAGGTAAATAGGGAACATTTCTTACCTCAATGTGGAATTCCAGAACAAGGGGACATAATCTTAAGATTAGAACCAAGGCAAAACCAGGAAAGTGTCTTCATACAAAGGGTTGTCAAAATGTGGAAGGCATTGCCTCAGAATCAATTCTGATGTTTAAAAGGGAGATAGTTAGGTGGGAAGCAAGGATATGGAGAAAGGATGTGGAATTGGGATTAAAAAGATGAAGAATTGTCATTGCTAAAAAATTGGAGAGAAGATTCAATAGGCCAAATGGCCTACTCCTGTTCCTAAAGCACTGAAGGATCTCTCTGCAGTGTAACACTACCATTGTAGCCAAAACTGATAAAGCAGCATTGATATTTGAATATAAGGCAGAATTAAGCTGTTGTGTCAGCCATTGTTCAGTTGGTAGTACCCTTGCCTCGGAGTCAGAAGGTTGTGGGTTCAATTCTCACTCCAGGGATCTAAGCAGAAAAATCTAGGCTGATACTCCAGTGCAGTACTGAGAGAGGTGCCATCTTTTGGATGAGACGTTAAATCGAGGCCCCATCTTCTCTCACAGGTGGACGGAAAAGATCCCATGGCACTATTTTGAAGAGCAGGGGAGTTATCCCTGGTGTTCTGGCCAATATTTATACCTCAATTAACATCAGTAAAAACAGATTGTCTGGTCATTATCACATTGCTGTTTGTGGGATCTTGCTGTATGCAAATTGGCTGCCACATTTCCTACATTACAACAGTGACTACACTTCAAAAAGTAATTCATTGGCTGTAAAGCACTTTGGGTTGTCAGGTGGTTGTGAAAGGCGCTATAGAAATGCAAGTCTTTCTTTTAGTGTCAGAATAATTGTACAACTTGTAATTCTATAGGAATTACAACATGGAAACAGGCCGTTGAGCCCAACCAGTCCAAACAGACAGTAGTCCTAATCCCATGTGCTCACTCTGTTCTTATATTCCTTTATCCCATTTTCCTTCTACCACATATCTAATGTATTCTTAAAAGATGACAGGGCTGGATCTTACCAACCTCGGCGGGTCTGTAGCAGGTAATGTCGGTGGGGGTCCCGGCCTTGCTGCTGGCTCCAGCCCGCTGTCCAAAAAGATTTTCCGATGATTGGGCTTGTTAAGCCCGCCCAGCACGTTTGCCGGCCAATTGTAGGAAGTGGGTCTGATGATGTCATTTGAAGACGCGTCATCAGCCAGTTTCCTTAAAGGGACCATGCGTAAATTGATTGTGACATTTATGCTATCAGTGTTCTACAGCATCAAGGTGCTGCAAACACTGACAAGCATTGCACAGAGGTGCACGGCTTCACCCAGGCTCTCCCACGACTCCCTCCATATGCTTATGGAGGGAGTCACAACACGCAAAGAGGTTCTCTTCCCTTCCAATGGGCGTAAGAGACCTCCCCAGGAGACCAACGCAGCCTGGTTGCACATTGCACTGGAGGACACAAGCAGGGATGTCATCAGGAGGACCTGAGTGCGTGGTACAAACCTTTCAATGATCTCAGTAGATCACAAAATGTTAGTACGAAGCCACTGAACCTCATCCTGCTGTGCCACTCATCACATCCCCATCACTCTGCCTTCCCTACCCCTGCACATCCTTACTCACACCAACTTACCTTGCACCTCCACCCATCCCTATCTACATTATCATTTCCCCATTTCACTAGCTACCCCTCACACTCACCCTAGTGCAATCATACCAACTAACAACACAAGGTAGGCACTTGGGTGTTTTATGCAATGTTCATGTAAAGTTTCTGTTAATGTGGTGTCAAACATTGAAATTGAACACTTTGCATTCTTGGACAGATTTGTGTGCAGCTTTGGAAGTGGCTTAATGAGTTGCAGTGAATCGTGAGACATAACGGTACCCCCCGCAATGGTGATGAGTGTGAAAGGAATGGCTTGGGCATTGTAGGGATGCTTTATGGTGTTTGTGTGGGGTGGTGCCAACCTGGTGCTTCATGTGGCAGCCAGGGCATACAGCGTCAAGTGAAGTAAATGTGGCCATGGTGAGGCCATCCCTGGTCTCCCGGGCAGCAATGTGGTCGAGTGCTGATGCCCTGTGCAGCAGCAGTTGATTGCGGAGGTTGGTGTTGTTGTTGGTGCTACTGGTGTTGGGGCTGATCGTGGTGGGATTCTGAGGACCAAGGTGAGATTGTTTCAAGGGCACTGATGCTGATGGAATAGATGGCAGGTGAAGTAAAGATGACAGAAGTGATCTGTCAATGGTGAGCGAGGTTGTTCCAATGAGGATACAGAGTTTACTCCAAACACTTGCAACCTGCATAAAGCTCAATCTGTCTTCCAAATGCAGTAAGCAACAGCTTCTGAGCTTGGAAAGTGAACAGCTGTGAGGTGGGAGTTTTTATAGCACTTTTGCAGCTGTCAAGTAATGATGATTCCATGGCCATTCAACTCCAGCCCTGCTTACCTGACGTGATCCCCGAGCAGCGTGGACTCAGTGGGCGACCTGGTAAACTCTGAAGGTGAGCTGAAAATAGTTCTTAATGCTCTGTTAACAAGGTCATAATGACCATAATTGCCTCTCCTGCCGCTGCGTGTTAGGTCTGCTCAGCGTTGACAGACCCGACATTTGGGAAATGTGCATTGCAGCGGGGTCCCAACCCGCTGTCAAAAAAAATTCCCACCTGACCTGCCACCGATCACACCCGCTGACCACCCCCCCCCCCGCAAAATTCCCCCATAGTCTCTGCTTCAATCACTAACTCCAGTAGGACATTCCACATCCTCACAACCCTACAAAAGTTTCTCCTGCTCACTGTCCTAAATTTATCACATTTAATCTTGTATCCATGTCCCCTCATTCTAGACCCCTTAACTGACAAACTGCGTGATCAGCACTGGTACATTTATTCACCATGTATTTTATCTCTGCATCTCTATTTTGGACTGTTCAAAGCTCCTGAAGTCCACCTCAAAAGGCACAAATTTTTGTGGAACGAAGTACTGGGCAAGGAGCTGAGGGCAACACTCAATAAGCCCTTCTATCAGTTTGGAAATAACATGGTGGAATAAAAAGAGATGAACAAATTGACCCTGCAGTATCCTTGAAGGTTAGCAGTACTGATGTTGCTACATTGTATCTGCTTTCAGCTCCTTAGTGAACAAAGACCTAGTCAAAGCCTGCACATTGTGGTAGTGCAGAAAACTTGCAATTGGAATATTACGTTATGTTCTTTAATAGAAGGCCTCTCTGCAGCATGTTGTAAGTACACATGTAGGGGTTTTAGTGAAGGACAATGTTATCTACACTACAGTCACAAGAAAATCAAATTTTGTGATGGAATATACAAATCTCTCCATCGTTGAATTCTACTATCTTCTTCAGTGAACTGACAATCATGTATTTTTATCAATTCTTTAAAGAGAATCTGTCTGGAGCTTTCTGCCATGGCAATTGATGAGGTTTAGTCAACAGTTTCACTACATTCACTGGGGAGACTGCTAAATTCTTAGTTCTGAAAAGACAGTCTGGCAGTTCATAAAAATATTCAGTGCTGCAGCAATCTTCTTTGTGGTATCAAGCATATTCGCTACTTGTGTCATGGCACAAGAGGACAATTGTAGTTCTGAGGCTATATGCATTGCAAACAACATACAAGGCTTCAGTGGCAACCATTTTAATGTATGCTTGAACCCCATAAAATTTACTTACATATTGCTACATTTGGAAAAGCCTTGTCCTTGCTTAACTTTTCCTAGACTTGAGGCAGTTATGCCACATCATGACCTCTTCTGTCTAAAACTTCAATAAAATATTCATGTACTTGTTCTTCCAATGTGGAGTATACACACTTTCTCTTATGAAAAGTGTGTGTGCACCCTATACCAGGCAAACAGAGATTCTACTTGTGTTGACTTCTCAGTAGCTTGGTTCTTGGTCCCAGTAACTTGGAGACTCAATCAAAAGCTTCTGTGCATGTCAGACTCCCAGCCACAACAAAAGAAGCAAAATGCTCATGGATTTGTCTTCAAAAGTAAGCTTGCACCCTCTGCTCTTCTGACTGATCTGCTGCATAACTACTATTCTGCTCCATCAGTGGTGGCAACCTGCAGCCATCTCTTGATTTCCCATCCTAAAACCATCCATCTTGCTACATCTCTCCCCACTTAAAAAAGCACATCAAAACCTACCTCTTTGATCATACCTCTGGTTACCTTCTCTTCCTTCAACTCCTGCTTGGTGTGGTGTTGTGTTTGGTTTGCTCTCCTCCCTGGGAAGTGCTTTGGGATGTTTTTGTTACATTATAAGTCCACGTTGTTATTAATTGAATTAGCTCATTATAGGGTTGCCAACTCTGATTGGACCGTACTCCAGGAGGTTTCATCACATGACCACCAGCCTCCAACCGCCTACCTCCCACAGTCCTGCTATTGGTTGCCCGACATGTTAATCCTTGCAGCAATCAGCCAATAATGGTGGCTACAATAGCCACAATTCTCAACACACCAAAACCACTCTATCCATTGTGTGCATATACCAGGGCCACATTGCATCATGAGCACATTATATGCCCTGTTGTTGTTGGGAGTCTTGCCCGAGCAAAACGGGAAAAGAAAATGCCCCATGATTATTCGCACAGGGATATCTGGAAGATTAATATTTAATTCCAAGCTCATTATGAAGTGGTGCTGGTGTACAGCCCAATCTTGGTGCCACTTGGAAATATTCTTGGAGAATGGGATCCATTTCAGATATGTAATACAAAAGTGAATCAACATTTCCAGTCTCATAATACAACTGCAAATGTTGGAAATCTGAAATAAGAACATAAAATGCTGGGAATACACAGGCAAGTCAGCATCTGTAAAGAGAAAAGACAGAATATGAGGTTCGGGTGGTTACCTTTGATCAGAACTCGAATAAAAGTAGATCAATGCAAATAGTCAGACAAGGAGGGAAAGAAATAACAACAAAGGTGAACAGGACCAAAAGGACAAAATAACTTCTTCAAAACTGACATCCTTGGAAGAGAGATGACAGTAAATCAAGCAGTAAAATTTAAAAAACTGCAAATGCTGGAAATCTGAAATAACAGAAATTTCTAAAATACATGGATCAGTATCTGTAAAAACATTTCACGTGAGCAGCCTGCATTAGAATCTCCAATGCCGTTATGCAGTGCGATGCCTCCCACATTCAATTCAATTCAAATCGCTTTATTGGCATGACAAGGTACATCTTATGTTGCCAAAGCATCGAAAAACATTCATGCTTGTACACAAAAATACAGATCTATCCATACAGTGTATAAACAGATATATCCCTGAGTGTGTAAATATACATTCATATAATTTGTATATACTCTTTTCTTATATTTAGTGGTTATCCCTCTGTTTATGGCAAGCTGTAACATAGTGTGCCGCTAAGGTTACACAATTTCTCTCTTCCCCTAATAGGTATGGGAGTTTTTGGTCGTCATTCAAATTTCTGAATTCCGGGCATATTTTTGTGAATTTTGGGTAGAAATTCTCCCTTATGCCCTGATATTTTCTACAAGCTGTGAGGAAGTGCATCTCTGTCTCCACCACTCCCTGACTGCAGTGAGAGCATATCCTGTCCTCTCTTGGTAGTCGGGTCTGCCTGTGTCTACCTTTTTCGATCGCCAGGCTATGTTCACTAAGTCTGTACATTGTCAAGGTTTTTCTCAGTTTGCTATCCTTTACCATGGTCAGGTAATCAGCCATGTTGTATTGTCTGTTTAGGGCCAAGTAGCAATTGAGTTTGCTTTGGGTTTTTGTTGTTTCTGCCCAATATGACAGATATTTTTCCTTTTGCTTAGCGACGATTGTGTTGGGTCGAATTCTTTGTGTTACGCTGTCACTGTCCTGGGGCTGGTTATTGTTAGTAGTGTTAGTAGTTACTTCACTGAGTCCCAGGACTAGTTGACTGAGGGTATTCTTCTTTATGGTCCTCTCTTGGCATTTCAGGGCTTCGTAATGATAGCATTGGGGGTTGCTCATTTCTAGGTGTTTCCAAAATTTGGTGGCTCTTTTTTGGATAGTGATTATTAATGGATATTGGCCTAATTCTGCCCTGCATGTATTGTTTACGGTTTTCCTTTGAGTCCGGAGGATACTTTTACAGAATTCTGCAATTGGGTGTTTGTCCCATTTTGCAAATTCTTGTTGTGTTAGCGGTCCCCACACCTCACTGCCATAGAGTGCAATTGGTTCAATTACTGATTTAAAAATTTTGAGCCAAATGCTAATTGGGATTTCTATTTGGATAAATTTTTAATGGCATAGAAAGCCCTTCTTGCTTTCTCTTTCAGTTCATTCACAGCCAGATGAAAATTTCCCGTAGAACGGATTTTTAAGCCCAAGTATGTGTAGTTAGTGGTTTGTTCAATTTTGGTTGTTCCTAGTGTGAAATTTATTTTGGGTCCCTGATGTCTGGATCTTTGCTGGAACACAAGGACTTTGGTTTTTTGGGGATTTATTGTCAGGGCCCAGGTCTGGCAGAACGACTCCAGCAGATCCAGGTTCTGCTGTAGACCCTCCTTAGTTGGTGACAGCAGAAGCAGGTCATCTGCATAGAGGAGGAATTTAACCTTCGATTCATATAGGGTGAGGCCGGGTGCTGTAGATTGTTCAAGCAGTTTTGCCAATTCATTTATGTAAATATTAAAGAGTGTCGGTGAGATGGGCGAGCCCTGCGTCACCCCCCGCCCCTGTGGGAAGTATTTTGTTTGTTTGTCTCCAATTTTAACTGCACATTTGTTGTTTGTATACATTGATTTAATTACATCATATGTTTTTCCCCCTACCCCGCTTTCGATAAGTTTCAGGAATAAACCGTCGTGCCAGATGGAATCGAAAGCCTTCTGGAAATCTATAAAGCATGCGTAGATTTTGCTTTTGTTTTGATGAACGTGTTTGTCAATTAGGGTCTGTAGGGTGAAGATATGATCTGATGTTCTATAGTTTGGCAGGAATCCAATTTGGCTTTTACTCAAGACATTGTGCTCCTCAAGGAAGTTTATAAGTCTTTTGTTTATGATACTACAGAATACCTTCCCCAGGT
The DNA here is from genome assembly GCF_052327205.1 of Somniosus microcephalus. Taxonomy (NCBI): domain Eukaryota; kingdom Metazoa; phylum Chordata; class Chondrichthyes; order Squaliformes; family Somniosidae; genus Somniosus; species Somniosus microcephalus. Next base: position 83,538,735 of record NC_141000.1, read on the forward strand.
TACTGTTTACACAGATGCCTCGATAGTTATTTGGGTCGACTTTGTCCCCACTTTTGTATATGGGCGTTATGAGTCCTTTGTTCCAGATATCAGGGAAGTAACCGACACTCAGAACCAAGTTGAAGAGTTTTAGGATAGCCAGTTTCATTTTATCATCTGTGTGTTTAATCATCTCGCTTAGTATGCCGTCTGCACCGCAAGCTTTTCCTGGTTGCAGGTCCTTGAGTTTTTCAAATAGTTCTTTTTCTGTTATTATGGAGTCTAGCGGGTTTTGGTTATCTTTTATGGCCATTTCGAGCTTTTCCAGTTTTTTGCATATTTGGTGTTGCTCTGGCCTTAGTGTGTTTTTCTGGTATAATTTTTCAAAGTGGTTTTCCCATGTGTCTCCATTTTGAATGGCCAATTCGTCGTGTTGTTTTTTGTGTAATGTATTCCAGTTGTCCCAGAAACAATTGGAATCAATGGATTCCTCAATGGAGCTGAGTGTATTCTTAATATACTGCTCTTCTTTGGTTCTGAGTGTGTTTCTGTATTGTGTTAGTGTCTGACAATAAGTAAGGCGTAATTCCTCGTTTTCTGGCTGTCTGTGTTTTTGGTTTGATATTTTTCTAAGTTTTTTCCTCATGTTATGGCAATCTGGGTCAAACCATTTTTCATAGTTTTTTGTTTTGGGTTTGTTCTTGCGAGCTTTCAAGTTTGACCTTGTTGCCAAATTATCAAAAATATTGTTTAGGTTATTCACTGCCCGGTTTACGCCTTCTTTATTGTGAGTGTATATGTTATCCAGAAAGGTGTCCAAGAGAGCTTGAGTTGATTCATTGCTAATTGCTTTCTGGTATTTTTCCATGCTGTTTTTGGCCCATCTGTACGATTTTTTGGTGTTGTACAGCTTACTGGGTTGTGTTTCTGTGTTGGTTGTTTCTGTCTTTTTAAGATACATAGTAATTTGACTGTGGTCTGACAGTGTTGTTTGTGGTTTAACTGTGAATGCTCTGAAAGAGGATGGGTCCAAATCCGTAATCATATAGTCTACGGTGCTACAGCAAAGAGGTGAGCAATAGGTCGATCTTCCTAGGAGGTCTCCCATGAACCTACCATTGACAATGTACAGACCCAGGCTTCGACAGAGCTGCAGGAGCTGTTTTCCGTTGGTATTTGTCTGCTTGTCGCAGTTATGCCTGTATGGATGGGAAGGGATATCGAAGTGGTTATTCCCGAATATGTAATTGTTTCCCTGATTATTGGTGAAGTCTGGTTCTTCGCCAGTTCTTGAATTGAGGTCACCACAGATCAACACGTTCCCCTGGGCCTGGAATTGGATAATCTCCCTCTCAATGTTGGAGAAGGTGTCCTCTTTAAAGTACGGGGATTCCATTGGGGGGGATATAGAGTGCGCAAATGAAAACATCTTGGGTGTTAGAGATAGTCCCCCTCTCAATTTTGAGCCACATGTGGTTTTCGCCCTTTTTTATAAATTTGATGCAATTCTTAAGCTCTGTTTTAAACTAAATCAGTATGCCTCCGGAGTCTGTGCCTTGGGTTACTCCTGGCAATTTATTGGAGGGGACCACCAGCTCTGTGTACCCTTGGGGACGTCCAGTGTGTCCTTCTCCTCTATACCAAGTTTCCTGTAAAATGATAATATCCAGATCTTTAGTTTCATCTATGAACTCTGTGGTCCTACTCTTCACGCCGAGCACCGAAGAGCGTAGACCTTGGATATTCCAGGTCGAAATATATAAGGATTTCATGTTAAGTTTGATCTTTTACTATGATAGGTTAAAGAATGATATGTGTTTGTCGTGTCTAAATGGGGGGAAAAAAATCATCTCAATTGTCTATAAATGCTAATACTACTTGGTTACAATTCTTTCTAGTAATTAGTCCTTGATTTTTTTTTTCATTTTCTGATCCATAAGGCGGAAGTAGATGCTGCTCCACGTCTGCTTAGTGTCTCTTAATGGATTGTCTCTGCCTGAGGTATTGCGTACGCCCTGTGCATCTCTCCCTCTGTCTGGCTGGGGGCGGTCCTGTTCCCCTGTAGGACATACTATATGGTGATATTCGCAATCCTAAGCAGGGCCGGGCTGATTCGTTTTTCATGTTCTTGTCACTCTCAAGATGCTTGATGCACGGTTTTGAAATTCTCTGCAAAACTGGTCGTGCTCGTTATGCTGCCTGGCTCCCGTGCGCCCACCCGCACACGTCCTCGCGGCGGATCCGCGGAGATTCGATTGAACAAACCTGAACCTGTTGCGTGGGGGGGGGGCGGGGTGTTGGCGAAGAGCGGTGGAGCGTCACCGGGGGAGAGAACCAATCAGCCACAGCAAGCTTTATCGGTGACGTATGAGCACGCGTCACAGAGAGGTGGGCGTGTTGGCGAAGAGCGGCGGAGCGTCACCGGGAGAGAGAACCAATCAGTCAGCAAGCTTTATCGGCCACGTGTAAGCATGCGTCAGTAGAGGCAGCGTGTTGGCGAAGAGCGGTGGAGCGTCACCGGCCGCCCCGGGGCTGGAGGAGAGAACCAATTACCCAGCAAGCTTAGCGGCGGCGTGTGGGCATGCGCGAGTGGGTGGCCCTGGGGTTCCGAAAGCGCCGGGAGGTGAAGGGGAGAGAACGCGGCTATCAGTAGAAATACCCAGAGTATATTGAACATTAACAGAGAGGGGAATAGCCGGTAAGTTGTGGCTGTGTTACATTGTTTTAAATATGTCAAGTAAACGCGAATGTGTTCCAAGTGTGGCGGTGCAAGTGGAGTTTTTTATATACTGCTGTTATTGAATGGTGTGCGGTGTTAAAACTCCGACAGGGGCCTAAAGTAGATCGAAGCCAAGGGATTGCCGTCAATATAAACCGAGTAAAAATCTAGTGCGATAGCAAGCCAAATCTAATGAGGGTGGCCAAATCAATAGCCAAATCTAGTGAGGGTGGCTCTGAGAAGGGTTCGGAACCCAGGCTTCCGACTATTGGTATGTAACAACTGTGCATTCTGTAAACCACTTACATTTTCCAGATTATTTTGTTGAGGAAGGTGGGGAGTGTCAGAATTCAGTTCTTATCCTGACCGAGGTGCTTTTTAGTAATTTTGATGTATTCATTCCTCTGTTAAGTCGATAAGTATGACATAAATGTAGTTATATAAATAAACGATTCTCTCTGAATTTTTAAAGCATTCCCTAATATTATAGATAAAATATTTCTTGTAATAGTAGCCTAAAGTACAATTTGTAAAACTTGCCTATAATTACCACCTTTGGGACTGATTCCAGCATATATCATGTTAAGTGAATGATTATCCAGATAGGTTTCACTATATACTGTCATAACAAGATTACACAATATTATTCGATACCATTATAGGGAATATACAGGAAATAGATCCAGTGCAAAATAGTTTCTATGCCACTCACCACAGCAGTATTTGCATGGGAATGAATGTTGACTTCCAGTTGCCATCTGAGAACCAAAGGGATCCTAATTTTCCTGCAATGTAAGCACAGCTGATTGGTGACTGAATTCCTGTCTGTCGTGAGCAAAGTTTCAGTCAGGGTCAGCATCTGACCCAATAGGTCAAGTATCCTTCAGGTATGCTCTAATAATTTTTCTAATCTGAATTAATTTTTAGAAAGGAAGGTTTTAGGAGGAAGAGTAAAGGGTAAAGATTAAAATTAAAATATACCTCCCTACTACTTAGTTCATATTTAAAATGAGAACAATACTATGTTGTCTAGTAAGGTGTGCCCTTTCCCATTAGGTTTGTAGTAGTTAATATGGCTTGCAATCTCCATTCTTGTTTATTTTTTTTTTTAAGAGTAGTTATGGGCACACCCCTAAAAGTAAGATGCTCAGGCTACTTGCAGGAGTGACCAGTGCCACTAGCACTGTTGTGCCCAAGAGAATATTTATGGCAAGATAGCCAGATCTTCAGACTGAGAGACTGTAACATTCATGTTGCTTACTAGATTTGTAAGGGAAAGGATAGACATTTGATGTAATAGATTTAATTAAGATGAAAAGAAGACATTTTAAATTGGGTTTCATAATAGTTCTGTCCCTATTGATTTCATAAAGAGAAAGCATGAAACTCGTTGACCAAAGAACACTAACGAGAAGTTGTCTCATAAGAAAGAAAGACTTGCATTTATATAGTGCTTTTCATGACCTTGGACATCCCAAAGTGTTTTACAGCCACTTAAATACATTAGAAGTGTAGTTACTGTTGTAATGTAGGAAATGTGGCAACCAATTTGCGAGCAGCAATGTCCCACAAACAGCAACATGATAATGACCAGATAATTTATTTTAATGATGTTGGTTGACGGATAAATGTTTGCTAGGACACTGGGGAGAACTCCCTTGCTCTTCTTCGAAATAGTACCGTAGGATCGTTTATGTCCACCTGAGAGGGCAGACGGGGCCTTGGTTTAACATCTCATCTGAAAGATAGTCCCAACATCCTTAAGGAGAAGCAAGCCTCTAAACCTGCTCTTGGGAGGAACAAGTATGTGGCTGCACATATGCCCTTGAACTGATATTGGCAGCAACACTAAGCTCTTGTTTTGAAGTGGGCTATGTAAAGGTGTAGGTGTTGGCACACTTGATATAAAGACAATACTGACTTTATGGTAGAGTAATTATGTAAAAAAAAATTATGGGCTGTTAATTTATATAGCATCTTTCATGTTCTTGGGACATCTCAAAGTGCTTCACAGCTGGTGACTTAACTTTTTGAAGTGTAATCCCTGTTCTAGAACAGTAGATGTTTACAACCAATGAGGCCATTTAGCCCATGTGCCTGTGCTTCAGAGAGCCATATTGTTTTGTAGACTCACACAGCAACCGGTTTGCGCACAGAATGGCCTCGCAAACAGCAAATGAGATAATTGACCATTTTTGTGGTGATGGTGGTTGAGGGTTGAATATTGGCCAGAACAATGGGGGAACTCCTTGCTCTTCAAATAGTGACCTAGGATCTTTTACAACCATCATTTATGTAGTGGGGAAAGAAATGCAAAGTCTAGTATAGTACTGACCCACTTGTGGCAGAAAGGTTCTCAACCCGAAACGTTGACTCTGTTTCTCTCTCCTCGATGCTGCCCGACCTGCTGAGTGTTTCCAGCATTTTCTGTTATTTCAGATTTCCAGCATCCGCAGTATTTTGCTATTGCTGAGTGAGTTGATCTTGGTAGGGACTCCAGTATGAGTTGGGAATTGGCCTTCGTGTCCCAGATCTATGTAGGACAGAAAACATGGAGATATCCTTGATTGCTATTTAGTGACTTCTGCTAGAAGTGTTTGTCTGTAGATTTTGGTTGAGAACAAGTTTTGGTTCAGCTGTCATGTGCCTCAGAGTAAAAAAAAAAAAAAAAAATTTGCTGCACATTTACAGACTGGGTTCATAGATGAAGAATGGGCACTTGGATAAGGTTTTCGAGGTATGTCAATGATCATAGAATTATACCTTGGTGTGCACCTTCCACAAAAAGGTGAAAACTAATACTGCCTGATAAAGCCAATTTATTGCATATTCTTTGGCTATTTTGAGCTTGCGTTTTAAATATTTCTGTGTTGGCTATTGAACCCATTAACTGTCTCTTTTTGTGAAAGTATAATAGCAAAATACTGCGGATGCTGGAAATCTGAAATAACAACAGAAAATGCTGGAACTACTCGGCAGGCCAGGCAGCATCCGCGGAGAGAGAAACAGAGTTAACGTTTCAGGTCTGGGACCCTTCATCAGAACTGGAAAAAGCTGGAGATGTAACAGATATTAAGCAGGTGCAGAGACAGGTGGGGGGGAGGGGTTAGGAGGGGAGGAAGGAAATGAAGAATATACTGTGCTTAGGTAAGAGGCAGGAAAGATAAAATGTTGCACCTCCTCCTACCTCCGCCTGGACCATGACCCCACTAGCAAACATAAAGCCATTGTTTCCAAGTGTGTCACTGACCTCATCTCCTCTGGAGATCTTCCCTCCATGGCCGCCAACCTCATAGTCCCCCAACCCCGCACAGCCCGCTTCTACCTCCTTCCCAAGATCCACAAACAGGACTGCCCTGGTAGACCCATCGTTTCAGCCTGTTCTTGCCCCACAGAACTTATCTCTTCCTATCTCAACTCTTTTTTTTCTCCCCTTGTCCAGTCTCTTCCCACCTACATTCGCGACTCTTCCGACACCCTCGGTCACTTTAACAGTTTCCAGTTTCCTGGCCCCAACCGTCCCCTTTTCATTATGGACGTCCAATCCCTCTACACCTCCATCTCCCACCAGGACGGCCTTTGGGCGCTCCGTTTCTTCCTTGAACCGAGGCCCAACCAGTCCCCATCCACCACCACCCTCCTCCACCTGGCTGAACTTGTTCTCACATTGAACAACTTCTCCTTTGACTCCACTCACTTCCTCCAAATTAAAGGTGTTGCTATGGGAACCCGCATGGGCCCTAGCTATGCCTGCCTGTTCATGGGATATGTGGAACATTCTTTGTTCCAGTCCTACTTGGGTCCCCTCCCTCACCTCTTTTTCCGGTACATCGATGACTGTATTGGTGCCGTTTCCTGCTCTCGCCCTGAACTAGATAAGTTCATTCACTTTACTTCCAATTTCCACCCTTCCCTCACCTTCACATGGTCCATCTCCGACTCTTCCCTTCCTTGACTTCTCTGTCTCCATTTCTGGCGATCGGCTTTCGACAAGCATCCACTACAAGCCCACCGACTCCCACAGCTACCTGGACTACACTTCCTCCCACCCCGCTTCCTGTAAGGACTCTATTCCATTCTCCCAGTTTCTCCGTCTCCGCTGCGTCTGTTCTGACGATGCCACCTTCCACACCAGTGCTTCCGACATGTCTTCCTTTTTCCTCAACCGAGGATTCCCCTCTACTGTGGTTGACACAGCCCTCGACCATGTCCGTTCTATCTCCCACACCTCTGCCCTCACCCCTTCCCCTCCCTCCCAGAACCACGATAGGGTTCCCCTTGTCCTCACCTTTCACCCCACCAGCCTCCACATTCAACGGATCATCCTCTGCCATTTCCGCCACCTCCAACGTGATCCCACCACCAAACACATCTTCCCCTCACCTCCCCTTTCAGCATTCCGAAGGGACCGCTCCCTCTGCGACACCCTGGTCCACTCCTCAATCACCCCCAACAGCCTTGCTCCTTCACCTGGCACCTTCCCGTGCAAGCGCAGGAGATGCTACACATGCCCTTTTACCTCCTCCCTTCCCACTGTCCAGGGCCCTAAACACCCCTTCCAGGTGAAACAGCGATTTACTTGTACTACTTGCAATTTAATATACAGTGTTCGCTGCTCACGATGTGGTTTCCTCTACATTGGGGAGACCAAACGCAGATTGGGCGACCGCTTTGCGGAACACCTCCGTTCAGTCCGTAAAGGTGACCCTGAGCTTCTGGTCGCCTGTCACTTTAATTCACCGCTTCACTCCCGCTCTGATCTCTCTGTCCTTGGCCTGTTACATTGTTCCAATGAAGCTCAACGTAAGCTCGAGGAACAGCACCTCCTCTTTCGATTAGGCACTTTACAGTCTGCCGGACTCAACATCGAGTTCAACAATTTCAGATAATAACCCCTGCCCCTATTTTTCATGCTGTATTATTTTGCCATTCCCATTTGCAACATTTTATTTTTCCTGCCTCTTACCTAAGCACAGTATGTTCTTCAATTCCTTCCTCCCCTCCTAACCCCTCCCCCCCCACCCCCTGTCTCTGCACCTGCTTAATATCTGTTACATCTCCAGCTTTTTCCAGTTCTGATGAAGGGTCCCAGACCTGAAACGTTAACTCTGTTTCTCTCTCCACGGATGCTGCCTGGCCTGCTGAGTATTTCCAGCATTTTCTGTTGTTATTTCTTTGTGAAAGTAGTTAGATAAACAAACTTTAGACCTCTACCTGTTGTTCTTCCTGTCCCTCTTCAATTTTGTCAATTTTTTAAAGGGACCTCTCCTGCCTGACCTGGCCAGTTCTTCGAAGGATCCTTTCTGAAATGTTAAACGGTTCTTCACTTTAAAATGCTGGATCACCTCCTGTGCATTTGCAGTACTTTTTATTTGTATTTCAGATTGCAGGATTCCTTGTATTTCTTTTCAATATTATATCTATATCTATCTATATTTTTTGTTCCTGGGATGTCAACAACTTTGGCCTGGCTACATTTATTGTCCATCGTAGTTGTATTTCTTGAAGCATTGCAGTCCTTGAAATGATGGTTCTTCCACAGCGGTGCTAGATAGGAAATTCCAGAATATTGTCCCAGTGACGATGAAGGAATGGTGATATCTGTGCAAGTCAGGATGCTGTGTGATTTGGAGGTGTTAATGTTCGCACGACACTGCTGTTTTTGTCTTTCTCGGTAGAGGTCACAGGGAAGGAAGCTGCTGTTGAAGATACAAATGAGGAATGCCATGTAAATTATCTTGGCTCATCCATCCATTAAGAAAAAGTTCCCAATCCATGGCATGACCCATCGTGATGTGATATATTATAGGAATCAGTCTTGTGGCTCTTCTGTAAACATCCTCCAGGGCTTGTCACCATTGTGGCTCAGTGACAAGATTGGATGCAGTACTCAAGATGTGGCCTGCCAGACACAGCATTGTACAGTACGAACATGACTTCCTACAGCTTGTATTCTATTGTTTTGGTGATATATTTGAGCATTCTATTCACAGATGATTGCTGCTCCACAGTGTTTGAACATGTTGAGCATTCATCTCATTAAAATAACCTGTGCTGCTGTAATAATTCCATTAAAAAAAATATATATATATTTGATCAAAACAATCCCACAGATGTGTATCAATATAATGCAGGAAGAGTAACAAGTAATACCACCGTTATTCAATTTTAGAACTCTCTTGAGACTGTGTATTCATTGGTATTTTGAATCCTATTTGGAATGTATGGTCAGCAATAAGTGGCACAATACCAGCCAACACATAGCCAGCAGTGGCATGTCCTAGCTGACTGTGATGTATTATACCAGATAAAGATATAGAAGGTATATTTAGTTAATATTTTGCATTAGTTTTTGTAACTTAGAGAAAATTAATTGAATCTACATTATGATATTATATTTGTCACTGTGGCTTACCAGTGTGGCTTTTATTTCACACGCAGCCATTAAAAAGATGATGCAAAGTGCGATCCTGATGTGTTTTTCTGTGCATAAGAAATAGGAGCAGGAGTAGGCCATTCTGCCCTTCGAGCCTGCTCCGCCATTCAATGAGATCATGGCTGATCTTCTGCCTCAACTCCATTCACCGGCCCTATCGCCATATCCCTTGATGCCCTTACTAGTCAGAAATCTGTCGACTTCTTCTGTTTTGAATATACCCAATGACTGAGCTTCCACGGCCCTCTGGGGTAGAGAATTCCAAAGATTCACCACCCTCTGAAGAAATTTCTTCTCATCTCAGTCCTGACAAAAGTCGAGAGCGAAATGACGGCTCGTCCAGGATTTGAACCCGGGACCTGTCGCAATAAACTCGACGCGAAAATCATACCCCTAGACCAACGAGCCCACATCAGCATTCCTTAGCCAGCAATTGTTACAAACCATTCAGTTACTGTTGTGATTTTGAATTGAGCATAACGAGAGTTTGTCATTTAAGTCCAGCCAGAATTTTCATTTTGGTATCTGAATATTTAAACAGATCTTCCGTTTTGCCAACCGTAGCAAATCCCCCAAGTTTACTTTCAGGTTGCAGCCGGCTGCACAACATCTATCCATCAGGAGCTGATGCCAGTAGCAAAATGCAACGGCAATTTTAGTTATCCCAACCATATACTGTACTGAATTCCACTCTGGAGGATATCCAAATAGTCTGCTTCTTCTTGCCCCATCCCAAATTGGGTGGTGATATGGTGACAGCTGAAAGTTTGAGCTTCTGCTTCTGATGGTTTTGTTGTGCATGCCCTAATTTCACAATGGTGATCTAAAGGAGGGACTTGAGGGACTGGTCGGCTCTTTGTAGTAGCATAACCCAATATGTCAGCGCCACCTTCAGGAGGGTAGAACATTGGATTGGGAAAACAATTGGTAAGTTGTACAATCTTGGTAATTAAGGGAAAGTTTTGTATTGGGACTTTTTTTGAAAGTGCCATGGATGAGAGCATCTTATGATGAGCAAACAGAGAAAAGGGCTGGGGGTGATGGAGAAGACAAAGCTAAAGTAAGGATAAACATACAAGGAGAGAAACTATTAGACACATTACTGAAAGGAAAGAAAGGCATCAATTTTCATTATCTCTCAAGTACTTTGTATTCTGTAGAAATCTCCCATATCATTAAAAACATCAATTTCTGTTGCTGCAATCCTGCATTGATTGCAAGTAAACAAGAGTTTGTGGTTTGTCTTTACTGAAGTGATATTATCAGTGTCCTCAGATGTATTCATATGTGTATTTATGGTTGGGATTGAGAAACAGGTTAAATGAAGTATAGCAGGAGCAAAGGAGTCATTCCATCCAGACGTCCTGAGGAGGGTCTTCAACCTGAAACATTGACTGACTAACTTCACTTTCTCCACAGATGCTGCCTAACCTGAGTATTTCCAGATTTTTCTGCTTTTTTTAGCCAACAAACCATATACAATTTATACTGACATCAACGCTCTCTAATTTATTTAATTCCTTAAATGAAATGAGTAACCACATATAACACTTCGCAAGCAAACTTTTAAATTTCTCCCTGAAATGATGGAGTTTTGTTTAATTACCCTATCAGTTGGACTTTACAGACTACGGTATTTAACTGTATTTTATCAGTGGCTTGCCCACAGTCTTAAGTGAATAATGTTGTTCGTGATTTTGAGTTAAATTCAAAATCATTACCACAGCATATTGTCAGTTCATTTAATGGTCTATTCATTCAAGCTTAAAGTGTTCTTGAGCAATGTCACTTTGAACTCTAAATCTTCTTCTCTTGCATGTGTGTTACATTTATAATTGCGCATTATGACAACTGTGCAGGAATAACAGAAATGGGTTAAAATGTACTTGAGCTTTTTTCTGAGGGGTAATTAAATTGTCAGGGCTATAAATACCAATGCAAGATATAGGTATCTTGTAATGCAGTGATTGAATACTGTGTCACTGGGATTTGGGAAACAAGCTGTATGAATGCAGATTTTTAGTGATTTTTTTTCCAGGCATCTGGCCCGGCACCCCCCCCCCCCCCCCACACCAAGTAGATTTTCATGTGTTTTTCAGCTTTATGCACCTCACTAACTCTTGTATCAATACATAACACAGCTACAGAAGCTGCACTATTATTTATCTCCCTTCCTCGCATGATCCATTAGTGTTGGCTGCTCTCTGGTACCTTGGCTGCATTTGTTCTTCATGTGTGAATGCCGTTGATGAATGTGAATATGATTTGATACTTGACTGAGGGGGGAGCATTATAGTCAAGCCAAATCCAATTTGCCTCTCTGACATTGATATGTACACGGTCCAAGTAGGTTTTCCAACAAGATCTCTGGATAGTGATCAGGAGCAAAAACTGTGGCTAATCTGTTTCTCCCCTTCCCCCCCCCCCCCCCCCCCACAAAAAAAAAAGCCTACATCATCAAGGATAATTTATAGTTCCGCCACTGCTGCCCAGGCTGAGATCAGCTAACTCAAGCACTGCTAGTTTAATCAGAAATTCATAAATGATTCCCATGTCAGATGGGGGTTCTGTGAACCATGCATTTGTCTGTATCCATAAACGCAAGTCTATCCTTTTAAATACAATGATTTATTAGATTACAAGTAGGACTCTCTCTTTTCTCTCTTCCTACCCCCTTTATTTCTCTCCAGCTCCTTTTTTTTGTGTCGTTCATTATCCTCTGATTTAAAAGTCAGTTTATTCACTGATTTTTTTTTACCTGGATTTAAACTGCAAATGTTTCTGGCTTCCCTAAAAAAAAAAAACTTTCTCTTCCTGTCCCATATTTTGGTTCTGAAGTACATCTGGAAGTTAAGTTACAGCTGTGCAGAGCTCTGGTTAGACCGCATTTGGAGCAGTGTTCAGTTCAAGGCACTGCACCTCGGGAAGGATGTATTGGCCTTGGAGGGGGTGCAGCGCGGATTCACCAAAATGATACCAGGGCTAAAAGGGTTACATTATGAGGACAGGTTGCATAGACTTGGCTTGTATTCCCTTGAATATAGAAGATTGAGAGTTGATCTAATTGAAATGCTTAAGATGATTAAAGGATTTGATCGGGTAGAGAGAAACTATTTCCTCTGATATTCCTCGGAAAAGTCCAGAACAAAGGGGAGTAACCTTAAAATTAGAGCTAGGCCGTTCAGGGTGATGTCAGAAAAAACTTCTTCACATAAAGGGTAGGTGGAAATTTGAAACTCTTTCCCCCAAAAAAGCTGTTGAGGCTAGGTCAATTGAAAATGTCAAAACTGAGTTTGATAAGATTTTTGTATTAAGGGTTACAGAACCAAAGCAGGTGGATGGAGTTAAGGTTCAGAGCATGCTATGAACTAATTGTATGGCGGACCAGGCTTGAGGGGCTGAGCGGCCAACTCCTGTTCCTATTTCCTAGCCCTGAGTCTGACACTAAGAAAGTGGAAGACTCTTGTAGAGCAGATTACATTGGGGGAATACCTTGTCAACTAGTGGCATGCTAAACTGAAGCTTAAGTGGAGCAAGCAGAGAACTCTCTTGAGCACAGCAGAAAGAGGGGAAGTAGAACATAGGAATGAGTTTTTGTGCAATGTGGTGTGCTGGATTACCTTTATTTCCAGCTGTCAGGCCTGTTGACTGTGAAGTATTATCCTGCTGTGAAAACCCTTTCTAATGCCTAAAATGAAAAGAAAGATTTGCATTTCTGTAGCGCCTTTCATGACCACCCAACGTCCCAAAGCGCTTTACAGCCAATTAAGTACTTTTTGAAGCGTAGTCACTGTTATAATGTAGGAGAAACAGCAGCTAATTTGTGCACAGCAAGCTCCCACAAACAGCAATGTGATAATGATCAGATAATTTGTTTTTTTAGTGATGTTGATTGAGTGATAAATATTGGTCAGGACACCGGGGATAACTCCCCTGCTCTTCTTTGAAATAATGCCATGGGATCTTTTATGTCCGCCTGAGAGAGCAGACGGGGCCTCGGTTTAACATCTCATCTGAAAGACGGCACCTCTGACAGTGCAGCATTCTCTTGGTGCTGCACTGGAGTGTCAGCCTAGATTTTTGTGCTCAAGTCTCTGGAGTGGGACCTGAACCCACAACCTTCTGACTCCAAGGCAAGAGTGCTACCCACTGAGCCACGGCTGAAAATGTTAGTGTGTTGGTTGAAAAGACAAAGGAGCGTGTGGGTAGGTCGTTTTGTGTTTGATGAATCTCTGACTTGGATTGTCCTGTTCTTATGATTGTGTTTTGCTTGTAATTTTTCTGGTGACGAGGCCAGTTCTGGTTTGTATAAACATTTTGTTCTATTATCTGTAAGCAGTGAGTGAGAGTGTGGTTGTATTGATGACATCATGGCGCAGTTTGCTCTGGCATGGGAGCAAATGGCAATGTTCAAAATAGATTTAGCCTCCTGCATGACAAAGTAGGTAAGAGAAATAAAATGCAATGTCAAACCAGATTTCCTCTTAAGTTACAGGCCCAGCTTGTCTTATGCATGTTCCTACAAATATAACAAGCTTCACTGAGGGACTGCAAGATGTGAAGTCCTTTCTGGTTGGCTTTGGCCAGGTCTATGAATATATACATAGCAAATTTCAAATGTCACTCCATTATTTGAAAAGGGAGGGAGAGAGAAACCAGGTAATTACAGAGCTGTCAGTTTACTATCAGTTGTGTGGAAGTTACTGGCATCTATCAGAGACAGAGTGACTGAGCACTTGGACAAGTATATGCTGATCGGAGAGAGTCAGCATGGATTTGTGACAGGTAGGTCATGTCTGACTAATCTAGTTGAAGTTTTTTGAGGAGGTTACTCAAATGCTGGATAAGGGGGTGTCTCTGGATGTTGAATATAAAAGAAAGAAAGACTTGTGTTTCTATAGTGCCTTTCACGACCACCGGACGCCCCAAAGTGCTTTACAGCCAATGAAATACTTTTGAAGTGGAGTCACTGTTGTAATGTAGGAAACGCGACAGCCAATTTGCGCACAGTAAGCTCCCACAAACAGCAATGTGATAATGACCAGATAATTTTTTAAAATATTGATTGAGGGATACATATTGGCCAGGATCCTTCCAGATAAATGGACTTCCAGAAGGCATTTGGTAAGAATCCACACGTGATTATTGGCAAAAATGAAAGCACACGGAATTGGAGGTAACCTTGTGACATGGGTTGGTAATTGGTTCAGAGGTAGGAGACAGAGAGTAGGGGGAAAGGGAATATTCTTTGATTGGCGGGATGTAATAAGTGCTGTTGCCAAGAAATCTGTGCTGGGACCTCAGCTTTTCACCATATATATTAATTAATTAATGACTTGGATTCTTCTTCTTCTTATCGTGTCCACGGACAGTCTATACATAGCCCAGCCAGAACTGGACACATTTTTGCGCCTTGTTGTTGAATTCGGCAAGATCTGCAACAGTGCAGGGTTCCTCTAACGATGGGCATTGCAGGAGATGTTGCATAGTCTGTGCCTCAGTTCCACATTCACAAGTTGTCGGGCTGGTTGAATATCCCCATTTGCTTAGTGATACCTTTGAGCAACCTACACCGGTCCTAAGTCTGTTAAGGCACTTCCAGGTTGCCCAGTTGCAATTAGCTCCTGGGGGAAGGCTTTCATCAGGTAAAATTTCCATCGCTTGGGGGTTGTTCAAGACTGGCGAGCCCGTCTTTCCACAAGGCGATGCGGGCTTCAGATGAGGTTGATTGTAATGGAACAACACTGTTCGTGAAGCTCTTCCTTGACTTTAGGCAGCTGGGTGTAGGTGTGTGACAATGCAGAGGGTGCCTCTCATCTGATGTTTGACGGAGTCGTTCTTTCTTGCTGGCTACCGTTCTTCTTATATCAGGGGGAGCGATACCCGCCAGGATATATAGGCTGTTGGTGTTTGGTTTTAAGCAACCTGTGATAAATCGGCAGCTTGCATTCAGAACGGTATCCATCTTCTTGGCATGAGTAGACCTTTCCCATGCAGGGCAGGCGTATTCGGCAGTGGAATAGCAAAGAGCAAGTGCACTGGTTCGCAATGTTTTCGGGCTTGCTCCCCATCTTGTGTTAGTGAGCTTATTCAGGATGTTGTTTCGTGCGCTCACTTTTGCCTTTGTCTTCTCGATGTGGTTCTTGAAGGTGAGGCATCAGTCAAGGGTGACTCCTAAGTAGACAGGGTGCTCGTAATGCGTCAGTGTTGCTCCACACCAGGTTACTTTCAGCTGGCGTTTGGCTTCACGGTTTCTGAGGTGGAATGCACAAACTTGCGTCTTTGATGGGTTTGCGCGAAGGTGGTTTTCTTCATAGTAGGATTTTAGTCTCTCCAAGGCCTCAGAAAGCGTTTTCTCCACGGTGTTAAAATCAGTGCTTTGGGCAGTGACACATAAGTCATCATCAGCATATATAAAACGGCATGTGACACCATCTATAGGTTGGTCATTCGTGTAGATGTTGTACAGCAGCGGTGCAAGCACGCTTCCCTGAGGAAGACCATTCTTCTGAATACGCCACCTGCTGCGCTTCCCACCTAGTTCAACATAGAACCGGCGATTCTGAAGCATGCTTTCTAACAGCTCTGTTAAGTGAATCTCTTTTGTCATCTCTAGAATCTTGCAGAGGAGACGTCTATGGTTCACTGTATCGTATGCTGCTGACAGGTCTACAAAAACAGCACCCGTTACCATCCCTTGCTCAAAACCATCTTCGATGTGTTGTGTGAGGTTGAGCAGTTGGCTTGTTGTTGATTTGCCAGGGATGAAGGAATAGAAAGTTGAATATCCAAGTTTGCAGATGACACTAAGTTAGGAGGCACAGCACGTTGTGTAGATGGGAGTAGGAAGTTATAAAGGGATATAGACAGACCAAGTGAGTGGCCAAATCTATGGCAGATGGAGTTCAATGTGAAGCGTGACGCTACTTACTGTGGACCCGAGAAAGACAGATGTTTTATTGGTGAGAAACTAGGAGCCGTGGAGGAGCAAAATGATTTAGATGTCCCTGTACATGAATGACTAAAATCTAGTATACAAGTATAAAAAGTAATCAAAAAGGCTAATGGAATGTTAGCCTTTATCTCCAGGAGGTTGGAATACAAAAGTGAGGACATTATGCTTAATTTATACAGCGTCTTGGTCAGACCCTATCTGGAGCAGTATGTCCAGTTTTGGGTGCTGCACCACAAGAAAGATATATTGGCCGTAGAGGGGAGACAATGTTCCCCCCCTAAGCTGCGTGGGCGCTTGGCCGTACATCAATCGGGAGGTCCCGCACAGGCCACTCGCCAGCTGTTGCCACTGGAAAAGATACCGCAAATGTTAAGGGACCGCTCGTGGGGGGGGGGGGTAGCGAAAGAGGGAACATTGGGGGGGGGTGGAGGTAGCGAAAGAGGGAACATTGGGGGGGGGTGGAGGTAGCGAAAGAGGGAACATTGGGGGGGGTGGAGGTAGCGAAAGAGGGAACATTGGGGGGGGGTGGAGGTAGCGAAAGAGGGAACATTGGGGGGGGGTGGAGGTAGCGAAAGAGGGAACATTGGGGGGGGTGGAGGTAGCGAAAGAGGGAACATTGGGGGGGGGGTGGAGGTAGCGAAAGAGGGAACATTGGGGGGGGGTGGAGGTAGCGAAAGAGGGAACATTGGGGGGGGTGGAGGTAGCGAAAGAGGGAACATTGGGGGGGGTGGAGGTAGCGAAAGAGGGAACATTGGGGGGGGTGGAGGTAGCGAAAGAGGGAACATTGGGGGGGGTGGAGGTAGCGAAAGAGGGAACATTGGGGGGGGTGGAGGTAGCGAAAGAGGGAACATTGGGGGGGGTGGAGGTAGCGAAAGAGGGAACATTGGGGGGGGTGGAGGTAGCGAAAGAGGGAACATTGGGGGGGTGGAGGTAGCGAAAGAGGGAACATTGGGGGGGGTGGAGGTAGCGAAAGAGGGAACATTGGGGGGGGTGGAGGTAGCGAAAGAGGGAACATTGGGGGGGGTGGAGGTAGCGAAAGAGGGAACATTGGGGGGGGTGGAGGTAGCGAAAGAGGGAACATTGGGGGGGTGGAGGTAGCGAAAGAGGGAACATTGGGGGGGGTGGAGGTAGCGAAAGAGGGAACATTGGGGGGGGTGGAGGTAGCGAAAGAGGGAACATTGGGGGGGTGGAGGTAGCGAAAGAGGGAACATTGGGGGGGGTGGAGGTAGCGAAAGAGGGAACATTGGGGGGGGTGGAGGTAGCGAAAGAGGGAACATTGGGGGGGGTGGAGGTAGCGAAAGAGGGAACATTGGGGGGGGTGGAGGTAGCGAAAGAGGGAACATTGGGGGGGGTGGAGGTAGCGAAAGAGGGAACATTGGGGGGGGGGGTGGAGGTAGCACAGATTCAGCAGAATGATACAAACAATGACGGACAGGTAAAGACCATCTGGCCCATCCAGCCTGTCCCCCACAATTGCGATACTTTGTGGATCACAATACATACACTCCACCCACCCGAAAACATGTGATCGCCTGGGAGAGGCAAAAAAACAGATTAAAAAACCCAGGCCAATTTGGGAAAATAAAATTGGGAAATTCCTCTCTGACCCATCTAGGCGATTGAAACTAATCCAGGAGATCATTCTGGCCCTGAATTACCTATAGTATCTACCTTCTGTTAAAGGTGATCTCCATCCCAGCCAGAAACAAATTCAGCTCTCGCTTGAAGGAATTCAGCGAGTCCGTATCCACCACACGAGACAGCAGCTTGTTCCAGAGGTCCACTATTCTCTGGGAAAAGAATCACCTCCTGACATCTAACCTGATACCAGGGCTTAAAGGGTTAAATTAACTGTTTAAAATGATAAAGGGATTCGATAGGGTAGATACAGAGAAACTATTTCTGCTGGTGGGAAAATCCAGAACATTGAAGCATAATCTTAAAATTCGAGCTAGGCTATTTAGGAATGAAATTAGGAAGCACTTTTTCACGAAGGTTAGTGGAAATTTGGAACTTGATTCCCCCAAGAGGTTGTGGATGCTGGGTCAATTAACATTTTCAAGACTAAAATCGATAGATTTTTGTTAGGTAAGGGTATCGAGGTATATGGAGCAAAAGCTAGGAAATAGGAGTTGAGGTACAGATCAGCCATGATCTAATTGAATGGCGGAACAGGCTTGAGAGGCTGAATGACCTACTCCTGTTCCTATATATAAAATAATAATGGGAAAAGACTATTAGGCCCACTGAGGATGTCCCATCCAGGTTTGGTGTAACCAACTGCACCATTTACTCACCCCCTCAACCACACAATCTCCTGGGAGACGCCCAAAAAAAGAGGAAAATACTTGCAACCAATAAACTGGAAAATCCTCTCCGACTGCCTAAGCAGGCACCAGGAGATTATAGTAGCGCATTACTCCTCATAATCCCAACTAACAAACAATTTATTTTCTATAACTGGAAATATTCTCCTCACTTGGGAACTTAAAGTACTGCAGCAAATCCCTGTGCGCACATCTTTTGGTAGTCTGTTCCAAAGGATGCAGACTGAAAAGAAATACCTCCTGATATGTAACTTAACTATTTGCTTACCCTCTGGTCCTATTATACCAATCCATCTCTATAAAATCTGGTCAACCAGACTGAATCCATTTTAAGTACCACTTTAAACCTCCGTTTTGCTGTTATAAATAGCTCTAACTGTTGGTGGCTGTCCTGGTAACCAAGAGCCCTAAGGATAGGTATCAATTTCCTCTGCCAATTCTTCACAGTCTGAATATCTTTGTCAAGTGCAGGGAACAAAATTGGACATCTGAATGGATTTTTACAGTTCTGGTGGGGCATGTTGCTAAAGCATAGAATATGCTCAGTCACCTTGTGGATAATTGGAAGTTCAAAGATCAAATGTAGAAATTCTGAATTAGCTGGCAGGTAAGTTAAGGCAGAGGCAGATTTTTAGAACCAAACTGAAGTTCCTGGTTGAACCTATAGTCCCTGGCAACTGCACACAAGCAGTTGGAATTTTTGCCTACCAACACAAAAGATTCCTCTAACACTAATTCTGTCTCCTGGCACTCAGGCTTATGTAGAATGTACAGCACAGAAACAGGCTGTTCGACCCAATTGGTCCATGCCGGTTTTTATGCTCCACACGCGACTCCTCCCACTCTTCATCTAACCCTATCAACATAACTTTTTATTCCTTTCTCCCTCGTGTGCTCATCTAGTTTCCCCATATCTCAGCACCATCTCTGCTGCGCTGCAATCCAATAGACAGAATCAGGGTTATGGTGTCACAACTCCAGTCTTAATTGATACTTTGCCTGAAGAAGACCAAAGAAAGATGATGGCCACATTTGGAGATTTCTGGAACACTTTGCATAGTTTTGGAGACTACCGTTGCCTGAAATATAAATCCTGAAGTTTTTCATGTGGATAATTCTTTATGTAGTCATGCAGCTATTGAATCCTCACAAGAAGTCTTCTAATGCCAACTACCAATGATACTAACCAGTGTTCCTTGCAACTTCTTGGAAAAAAAGGATATGTGAGCAAATTTACTGCCTACTTGGAAAGGCTAGCCTCATGCTGCCAAACCTCTAAGCTGTTGAGCTCTCTGCACGTTGCTGATACTGAGCACATATTTTCTAACCTGATGTATGTTCAGAACATTTGACTCATTTGTTGTAGAAACTGCTCCGACCATATGCTAACCAAGAATTCATATCACTTGTAATTGCACAGTACCTTTTGTAGAACACTATTTTATGTTTCTCTTGCCTCATGAAGAGAGTTCAGAGATACACATTTGAATGTATTGTAGTAGAAATAGAAAAGATGCATAACAATGAAAAAAAATCAAATATAAAGGCAGTAGTTTTTCTTGTAGATGAGTAGAAAAGAAAAACTACAAAGTATATTTATGAATAGGCTTTTAATAGTTTGTCTTGATAAAATAAGATCAGTTATGAAGTCTTGCATATGGAGAAGGCACTAAAAAATATTGATAACGTGTAAAGCAAAAACTTCTGCCAACTTTTTTTTTAAATTTTCTCCCAATTTTCATTAAACCTTTCAACCCCCTCAGATGTTTAGCTGATATTCAGTAGTCAAAAATAAAGCTCTCAAAATTCTTGGAAATTCTTTTCTTCCCCAAATAATAAAACCTGAAAACGGGGCCCTAATTATAACAACTTTATCAGTGACAATGGGTCCTTTCTCAAATGTGCATATTAGAATGAAATCATAGAACAGTTCGAAATGCCTCGACATTCAGTAACTGCTTGGAGTCCTAAGCTGGTACAAGATTCACTGCTTTGCTGTATGACCCTCCTCAAACTCCCAAACTTTCATGCAGTAGGAGCTCTTCCAATAGTGAAAGGGGAGAAACGTTCCAAGTATAGGTAGAAAATTGGGTGGACATTTTATTTTTTTAATCTAAGTGCTCAATTTCAAATCTCAGATATGCACTCTTAAATCGAAAGCTTCTTCTTCAACACAGAAAGACAAGTGTTTATTTAGCATCTTGCATATCTTTGACCTCTCTAAGCGTTTCACATAATGATTTTTGGTGCGCAGTGACTTATGTCAGCAAACTTGAATAGCCATTTTGTGCATTTAGCACATATTTACCAGTACAGTTTACATTGTTATTTTATACACCTGATTGCTTTCACATTTCAGTTATTTCTAAGAGTTTATTGGCTTGGATTTTTCTTAATTGGTGTTGCACTGTTTTCTGTTTTTTAACTTCTATAGTTTTAGCCTTCAAGGGTCATTTCCTCCATAGGGTTGCTAAAAGAAAACTTTTGGTGGCACTGAGCTCACTACCATACATGAATATCTATCATTGAAGTGAAGTTAATCTTTCTGCAATTGTCTTTTCACAGTTTGCCCGACACCATGTTAAGTGCAGGAAAGGAAAATTTCCGAATGAAAAGCTACAAAAACAACTCTCTCAATCCTGATGAGATGAGAAGGCGACGTGAGGAGGAAGGGCTACAACTACGGAAACAGAAACGTGAGGAACAGGTACAGTCGCAGCTTCTTTGCTGTGGTTGGCCTAGAGCTTGGGGTGGGGGTTGGAGGGGTGAGCTTTAGTTGTCCAGTATGGCAGATAATGTGAAATAAACTATTTCCATGTACACACATTAATATTTGTCACAACATGCACCACTTTGGTAAGGAACCATACAAGTCTGTCAACATGCATTCATACCTGTACTGAGGTATGCGGCGTGATTTTGAAACTTTGACACTTGATAGGAAATGTGGGGTTACGCCTGACGCTCCCTAGTTTCTCGTTCTCACATGCCTTTTCTGAGCTAATCTCGTCCGTGAGACCCACCTTCTGCTCCCTTGACCCTATTGCCTCCTTATCATCCAATTTCCCATCTTTGGTCCCATGCTAGCTGACATTGTAAATAATTTCCTCTGCTCAGGTATTGCCCCCTCCCTTTCAGAAAAAAATACCCGCAATTCCTCTGGCCTTGCAAAACTATCATCTCCAACTTCCTTTATCGCTCAAGTCCTTGACAATGCGGTTGTCTCCCAGATCTATAGCCATCTTTCCAACAACTTCCTGCTTCAATCCTTCCAATCGGATTTCTGCTTCTCCCAAAGCCTTGAAATGGTCCTAACTAAAGCCACAAACGACATTCTTTGTGGCTACGACCATGGTGCATTGTCCCTCAAACTTTCTGCAGTCCTTGACATGGTTGATCACACCTCTTCCAACACCTGTCCTCCTGTTGTCCAGCTTGGTGGGACTGCCCTGGCTTGGTTCCACTCTTACCCAACCAAGCCAGAGGATCTGTAGCACTGGTTTATTTTTCTACCCCCACACCTTAACCTCGCAAGAATCTTTCCTCTGCCCCTCTTCCTGATCTACATTCTACTCCTTGGCAACATCAGCTGCAGACGAGGAGTCAGCTTCCATAAGAACATAAGAAATAGGAGCAGGAGTAGGCCATTCGGCCCTTCGAACCTGCTCTGCCATTCAATAAGATCATGGCTGATCTTCTACTTCAACTCTACCTTCCCGCACTATCCCCATATCCCTTGATTCCCTGTGTATCCAAAAATCTATCGATCTCTGTCTTGAATGTACTCAACGACTGAGCATCCACAGCTCTCTGGGGTAGAGAATCCCAAAGATTCACAACCCTTTGAGTGAAGAAGTTTCTCATCATCCCAGTCCTAAATGGCCGACCCCTTATTTTGAGACTGTGACTAATGATCCCTTTAAGCCGTGCTGCCGCACAGCGCTCTGGAGACCCTGTGCAGCTGGCTCATTGGCTTTTAAATGGAAAAAAACGCGCATGAACGGAATTTTGAATGGGCCGTGCAGCCCATTAAAGGGGCTGTGTGGCCCCCAAAAAATTTAGAGTGAGCATTGACTGTGACCCCTAGTTCTAGACTCTCCAGCCAGGGGAAGCATCCTCCCAGCATCTACCGTGTCAAGCCCCTGAAGAATTTTACATGTTTCAATGAGATCACCTCTCATTCTTCTAAACTCTGGAGAATATAGGCCTAGTCTACTCAATCTCTCCTCATAGGACAATCCCCTCATCCCAGGAATCAGTCTAGTAAACCTACGTTGCACTCCCTCTAAGGTAAATATATTCTTCCTTGGGTAAGGAGACCCAAACTGTACACAGTACTCCAGGTGTGGTCTCACCAAGTCCCTATATAATTGTAGTAAGACTTCTTTACTCTTATACTCTAATCCAGGGGTGGGCAATTATTTGGGCTGGAGGGCCACTTAACAAATTTTGGTGAGCTGTTGAGGGGCGCGCGCACAAAATGAATTGTGTTAACAACAGCTACCATTAAAATTTGTCACGGCATTTATTGTATAAAGAATCCTTCATGTCATTTCCACACTTGAATAAAAATAACACTTATTAACATGCTAACGCACATGATACAGGTTTACCCAAAACCTATCTTAGGTATTGATTATATAAAACTGGTTACTCGAAGAGATCAGCCATGGTCTTATTGAATGGTGGAGCAGGCTCAAGGGGCCATATAACCTACTCCTGCTCCTATTTCTTATGTTCTTATAAACACCGGCAGAGAACAGTTGGGCTGAATGGCCTGTTTCTGTGCTGTACATTCTATGCATGCAAAATATATTGACCCCACTTGCTTCTGTCGAAACTTGACTATAAGCAGCTGGTGCTGAAACTTGTCATTCACAAGCACGAAAGATGGTAACATTAACTGACCTTTCACACAAGATGTGTAGTCGAGATGAAAGCTTAGGTTAGACTACAGTCCATTAACCACAGGGATCCTCAAATGTGCTCACTCCTGAGCGTATTCCAGAGCCTTTATTGTTTGCACTATCACTTCATAAAATCCGAGTAGAATTTTTTCCCCCCTCTTGGAAAATTTCACCCGTAGCCAATTAGTGATTAATTGGCAAAAAAAATAAGTTATTATACGGATGAACTGTTAAATGTGAAATCATTAAAGTAATAATCATTCAACTGATTAAACGTGAGCAGAGAATTTGTGTCACATTAGTAAATGTATCAGTATGAGGTTACAAAATTAGGGAATAGTTGTGCAATTAGTAAATTAATCACAATTTAAATTGCTCACCAATTGCTTGATGAGCAGGGCGTGTGTTAAGGTCATGAATAAATAGTCTGTGATCAGTAAATTAGTTGGACACTAGTAAAAATTAGTGTTAAATAAATAACTCTGGGCTGTTATTAATAGCTGTGTAATTAGTACAGTACTGAGCCCAATTAAATTGCTCACCAATTGCCTAATGAGTAGAGGGTGTTAATTAGTACATTAGTTAACAGATTTATTCACTAACTTATCAGTTAGTATAAATAACCAGTGTTAAATAAATAAATGTGCGATAATTAAAATGCTAATTAGTAAACACAAACCAGGCTTGCATTAATTAGTTAGGTGGTAGTTAATAACTGGTTAACGGGTGTCATCCATCACTGGGGGGGGGGGCGCGGCGCGGAGCAGGCCTTTCTCGCTGCTGCACTCGTCAGTCTCCACTGATTTAGGGGCCGCGCTGCTGTTGGTAAAAGGTCCTTCCCCGGGGAGTTGTGGCCCAATCTGCAACTCCCAGCCGCCTTCTGTCCACCTCAACCGCCGGTCTCCGTATCTTCACCTCCCGTCTCTAAGGCCCGTTGCTACGTTGACTCCTCTGCTGCCTCGGAGACAATGGCCCTCCTCCTGACATCACGTGGGGCGGGGTCAGGTGTGGCGGATGTTTGAAGCTCGAAGCCAGGCCTTGACAGGCCAGATAGAATCCATTGGCCGGCCGGATATGGCCCGCGGGCTGTATTTTGCCCACCACTGCTCTAATCCCTTTGTAGTAAAGGCTAACATACCATTTTCTTTCCTAATTTCATGCTGTACCTGCATGTTAATTTTCTGTGGTTCGTGTACAAGGATACCCAGGTCCCTCTGAGTACCAACATTTGCCAGATTCTCGCCATTTAAAAAATATTCTGCTTTTCTATTTTTCCTACCAAAATGGATAACTTCACACTTTTCCATATTATATTCCATCTGCCATGACCTTGCCCAATGACTTAACCTTTTGCAACCTCTTTGCTTCGCAGCTTACTTTCCCACCTAACTTTGTATCATCAGCAAACTTGGATATATTATAATCGGTCCCCTCATCTAAGTCATTGATCTAGATTGTAAATAGCTGAGGCCCAAGCACTGATCCTTGCAGTACCCCACTAGTTACACCATGCCATCCCGAAAATGACCCGTTTATTCCTATTCTGTTTGTTTTCTGTCTGTTAATCAATCCATGCTAATATATTACCCCCAAATCCCATGAGCCATAATTTTGTGTAATAACCTCTTGTGTGGCACCATATTGAATGCTTTTTGAAAATCCAAAACACTATATTCACTGGTTCCCCTTTATCCACTCTGCTGGTTACAACCTCAAAAAACTCTTAACAGATTTGCCAAACATGATTTCCCTTTTTGAAATCCGTGTTGACTCTGCCCAATCATATTATGATTTTCTAAGTGCCCTGTTATCACGTCCCTAATAATAGATTCTAGCATTTTCCCTACTACTGATGCCCGGCTAACTGGCCAATAGTACCCTGTTTTCTTTCTTCCCTCCTTTCCTGAATAGCGGGGTTACGTTTGCCACCTTCCAATCCGCAGGGACCCTTCTAGAATCTAGGAAATTCTGGAAAATCAAAACCAATGCATCCAGTATCTCTGTAGCCACCTCTTTTAAAACCCTAGGATGTAGGCCGTCTGATCCAGAGAATTTGTCGGCTTTTAGTCCCATTAATTTCTCCAGTACGATTTCTTTACTAATACTAATTTCTTTAAGTTTCTCATTTTCACTAGGCCCTTGGTTCCCCACTATTTCTGGAATGTTTTTGTGTCTTCTACCATGAAGACAAATACAAAGTATTTGTTTAATGTCTTTGCCATTTCTTTATTTCCCATTATAATTTCTTCTGTCTCTGCCTCAAAGGGACCCACGTTTACTTTTGCTAATCTCTACCTTTTTACTTGCCTATAAAAGCTTTTACAATCTGTTTTTATGTCTCTTGCTAGTTTACTCTCATTCTATTTTCTCTTTCTTTATCAATTTCTTGGTCCTCCTTTGCTGAATTCTAAAATCCTCCCAATCCTTAGGCTTGCTACATTTTTTGGCAACATTATAAGCCTCTTCCTTTAATCTGATACTATCTTTAACTTCTCTTGTTAGCCACGGTTGGACCACTTTTCTCATGGGGGTTTTTATTCCTTAAGGGAATGTATATTTGTTGTGAATTATGCATTAATTCTTTAAATGTTTGCTGTTGTTTATTTACTGTCATATCTTTTAGTCTAGTTTCCCAGTCTACTTAGCCAACTCGCCCCTCATACCTACGTAGCTTGCTTTGTTCAGATTTAAGACCCTAGTTTCGGATTTGAGTTTCAAATATAAAATTCTATCATATTTGATCAATCTTCCCCAGAGGCTCCTTTACCACAAGGTTATTAATTAACCCTGTCTCATTGCACAATACTAGATCTGCAACCACGCCTCCGTAATGGCTATTTGATCAAACCTATTTATTTCTGTCTGCTATTAATTCATCTATTTTGTTGCGAACGCTTCGTGCATTCAGATATAGTGCCTTTGGCTTCAACTTTTTTCTATTTTTCCCTGATGTCACCGTAGTCAATAATGCCCTATTACCTCTGTAAAGCTCTATGTCCCTTCCTGACGCACTCTGCTTACTTTTACCCAAATCTCTACTCTGCTCTACTGGCTTGACATTTTTCTTACTGCTTTTGAATCTACCCTTTCCTGAATCCTTACCCCCCCCCCCCCCCCCCCAATTAGTTTAAAGTCCTATCTACCGCCCCAGTTATTCGATTCACCAGGACACTGGTCCCAGTTTAAGTAGACACCATCCCAAAGGAACAGCTCCCTCTTTCCTCAGTACTGGTGCCAGTGCCCCATGAATTGAAACCCCTGCCTCCAACACCACTCTTTCAGCTACACATTTAACCTTCTCATATGTTTGTTTGTCCCTATACCAATTTGTGCGTGGCTCAGGTAACAATCCAGAGATGATTACCTGTGAAGTTCTGCGTTTTAATTTCAAAGCTAGCTCCTCAAACTCTGAGCGGAACCTCATTCCTAGTTCTACCTATGTCGTCGGTTCCTACGTGGACCACGACAACTGGATCCACCCCCTCCCAAGTTCTTCTCCAGCTGCAAGGGGATGTCCTTAACCCTGGTACCAGACAGGCAACAGAACTTTCAGAACTCCCGGTCGTGGCTGCAGAGAACAGTATCTATCCCCCTGACTATACTGACCTCTACCATTACCATATTCTTTTTCACTACCCCCACCCCCCACTTAAATGGCCTTCTGTGCCATGGCGTCATGGTCTGTTTGCTTATCCACCCTGCAGACTTTGCCCTCATCCACACATGCAGCAAGAACCTCTTACCTGTTGGATAAGGGCAAAGGCCGAGGCTCCTCCAACACTGCACCTGCGGTCCCCTTACCTGTCTGACTCGCAGTCACACCCTCCTGTCCCTGACCACTAACCAGACCTGTACCACTACCACCGTGTGACTACCTCCTGGATCAGTGCCCAGGTAACTCTACCCCTCCCTGATGCCCTGCAATGTCTGCACCTCGGACTCTAGCTCAACAACTCTGAGCTGAAGTTTTTCAGGATGCAGACACTTCCTGCAGATGTGGTTGTCCGGGATTACAATGCTCTCCACAAACTCCCGCATGCTGCAGTTACGGCACATCACCTGCACTGCCATCCTATCTGATCTTGTTTTGTTTATTTTAATTAATTGAAGTTTATGTATTTAATCAACTTGCCTTATATTTTTTAGTTTTTGAACTAATTGCTTGATCTAGTTTAAGTTATAGGTAGGTTAAGTTCAATATTTACCTTTAACCTGTGCTCCACTCTCTGCCTCATCCTTTTCTCTTGCTCTGCTCTCGGCCTTGTCCTTTTCTTAGATCTTGAATCTATTTGTTTACCTAAAGGATGCTATGTTCTTAATACTTAGATAAATGATAAATTAAACATTTAGCTTTGATTCTTCGGCTCATGCCGCTCCTCACTCTATACCGACTATGACGTCAATTTTTTTTTTTTTTTTCTCCGTTTGTCTGGTGTCAGCTGCTGCTCTCTGCTGCCGCTCCTTTTGAATCACTGGTGCTCGGGGTTCCTGCTCTTAATCAGCTGCTGCTCTCTGCTGACCAGCTCTACCTCTCGACCCTTCCACTGCCTCTGTACTGTCGGACTGTTTGTTCAACATCTGGTCTTGGATGAGCTGCAGTTTCCTCTAGTTAAGCATTCGAAAGACCAAAGTCAGTGTCTTTGTCCTTTACCACAAATTTCGCACCCGCGATACTGACTCTTTTCCTGTCCTTAGCCACCCTCTCCGGCCAAACCAGACTGTTTATAAACTTGGTGACTTATTCGACCCTAAGCTGAGCTTCCGCCCTGATATCCTTTGCATTAAAGACTGCTTACTTCCACTTCTGCAATATTACATGCCTTTCCCCCAGCTCAGCTCATCTACTGCTGAAGCCCTCATCCATGCCTTTGTCACCTCTGAACTCGATTTATTCCAATGCTGTCCTTGCCGGCCTCCCATCTTTCATCCTCCGTGAGCTTCAAGTCATCCAAAACTCTATTGCCCTTATCCTATCCCGTAGCAATCCCCCTCCTCCTTTGATTGCGGCCATGTGCCACCTCAACTCAGCCATCTAGGCCCCATGCTCTGGAATTCCCTCCCTAAATCCCTCTACTTCTCACCCACCTCTTTTGATCAAGCTTTTTGTCATCCCTCCTAATATCTCCTCCTTTAGCTCAGCATAATCTTTCTTTGCATCCCTGTGAAGCACTTTGGGATGACTTTCTACATTAAAGGCATTATATAAATGCAAGCTGTTATTGCAATTAAGTCTGGTAAGTGTTTCAATTTTACGTTGCTGCCCAAAAGCATTAGGAAATTGATGCTTTATCATTTTAAAAATACATGCTGTTCATTTCAAGTCCCTGGAATTACAGATTTTCTTTTTGCTTATCCATACATTAGTGTAACAGCATGGAGCAGTAAATCAGGATTTGTGCCCACTATTCCCCACATGGCGAGTTCTGAATCATGGGCACGCTGTCTGGGAACCAAATGATGCATAATATGGGGAATCTAAGTACAAGAAAGAAAGAAGGGGGAAAGGTAAAAGTGAAATTAGGTTTGATTACACCAGCCTGTTAAACAAAAAAAAAAGCTCTGATTTTGCTTGTGTGCACCATATTTATAAACTGGAGAGCTGAGCGGACCTGACATCTGGTTAATTCCATCTTACTATTAACGTAAGATTTTCAAGTTTTATGCTCTTGATTCAGCTCCATAACAGAACAGACCCACATTGAGACAGTTTTTGCTGAATGATTTGACATCATACATTGCAAATAATCCATGTATAGTTTTCTAAAAAAATAAAGTCGTAAACATCTTAACTGTTGTACTGTATAGTTATTCTTTCTAAATATTTGCTATTCTGTACATTTATGTATCTGCTTGCAATTCTACTGATCTTGCACTTGTGTACCAAGTGCTTAAGTATTGGATGATATCGCAACTAACATGACGAGTAACTTCATTTTATTCTCCCTTACTTTCCCCTGTAGAGTTGTATATTTTAAAGTTTGCTTTCTGTTTCTTCAGCTATTCAAACGTAGAAATGTCGCAAATACAGAACAGGAAGAGGAAGAGGAAGAGGTAATGAGTGACAGTGGATTCCATGAGTCACAAGTAAACATGGATATGGCTTTGGTAAGCAATATATCATCTACTGCTGCACCATACTCCATCCAGCCAATAAGGCAAGTTGACGCCGTGCAGATTTCTGCACTTCCCCCTCACTAAATCATGATTAGCATAATTGAAAAGGCCCTGCCTCCAACAACGTTGCTACTGAAGTAAGTTAGCAAAGTAGGTGTAGAAGTCTACTGAGGAATCTATGAAGGTGCCTTTGTAAATAATTGGATCCACTACTCCCCTACTATAGCTGCTTCTTAATTTTTTTTTTTTTTTTAATAATTTGGTTAAGTTTGCTGTTCCATTAGATTATAAATGCCATGTTTACTGAGAGACACTGTCTGAGACTTAAGATATGTTCTTTTAAACTTTTAAATCAAAATGGTGTTTCCTTAATTTCTATCAAACTGTGTGTACACTTAAAAATTAGAATAAATATTTTTTGTGGAACTGCTATCCTAGAAGCTAAGAATCTAGGTGCTATTATGTTATTGGAATTTATGTACTGATCTTTAAGTTGTCAGATGTTACTTTATGCATATTTATTTGCAGCCAACATATCCTTATGAGCACACTATAAATGTATGCAAAGGGTTCACCAGACATGATGGGCCAAATGACCTATTCTCTTATGTTATATTATAATATGGGGATGTCTAAACTTTTTATCTTGGGTTACATAGATGCATTCATGGAGTTTTGGGGGGTCCATATAAAGTTCCCATTCCATGTTCCCATTATTTGTGTATATCTTACACTGCTGATACAAATAGGTCTGATTTGTGGTTTACCCACAAATGAGGCGAAAGTGCTAAAAATAGCCTCCTGCGGAGCTCCAGCCCCATAAAATTCAAACAGGACAAACCAGCATATATAAGAAATAGCAGCTCAAGCAGCTCTAAGTTTTCTGGTCTTTGAATGCTGTTTGTTATGGCTGAAGATCATGTGTGGCCCAGGAGCTACTGACTGGACTCCTGTTGGAATGTATATCACTGAGAATCCTGAAACCACCTCTAGTGGCAGCAACTGAATACTGCAGTACTGTGGAATAGTAAATTTCCACATCATTTTAACTAAAATTTCCTGCAGGCCTCATTCCCAGCACTGGGGCTCGCCAAAGTATTTGACTCTGGTAGAAAATTGAGGTGCAGTAGTTTTCCACCCTGGAGCATTTTTCTTTAGTAAAGGTATGAATCCCTCTGTTTTCTCACTAGACTAAAAGGGCAGACAGGCAGGTGAAATACTCCAAGGCTGTCTCCAACACTGCTTTTGAGTTGGTTGCTGGTGTTTTCTTTCTCATGTGGAGCTGATATTGAGAATTCTGCAGCCTGGGAAATCGACCCTCCCTTACTGCTATGGTGCTCCAATACATTGGGTTACTGTGCCACTGTGATGAACTATCTACATAACAAAGATGCTGCAACTCATCCTGGTTCAGTTAACAGTAGTGTTGTCTCGGAGCTGAAAGATCCTGAGTTCAAGTTCCTTTCCAAGACTTGAACACATAAATCTAGGCTGACTCTTCAGTACATTGATTGTTGGAGCTGCCATCTTTTGGGTGAGATATTAAACTGAGACTCCGCTCGCCTAAAGAAGATATTAAGAATCCCGTGGCATTATTTGAAAAGAGCAGGATTTCCCTCAATCAACACCACCAGAACAAGATTAACTGATCATTTATCCCACTTGCTGTTTTTGGGACTTTACTGTATGTACATTTCTGCTATAATTCTCTACATAACAATTGACTGCACCTCGAAAGTAATTCATTGAGTCAAATGCAGATCGTCTGAGGACATTGAGGTTCTTTCTTTTTTTAGTCTGAGAGCCCTAGTACAAGGGAATTAAAATCTTCCAATAGTAGTAAATTAAAATATCAGACTTGTAGCAAAGTGATGCTGGACTAGAAACAGAATAATTTGAGACCAGTTTAGATATAGCACAATGTAACTCGTAAGGGAATCTTCCTGTCTAATGCTGATTAAATGATTTTTTTGTTAGCGATTCTGATTTTTTGTGTTCTCCCTTGTGTATACACAGACTGGAGTAATCACCTCGGATATGGTACAGATGATTTTCTCTAATAATTCTGAACAGCAGCTGGCTGCTACCCAGAAATTTCGGAAACTCCTTTCCAAAGGTGAAAACGTAGTTTGTGCAGCATTCAATATTGTCATTATTCTAATTTTTTGGGTGCTGAATGGTATTGACAATGCTCTCACTTCTTGATCTGTGATGATGAAATGACAATCTCAACTCGCGCTTATGCTAATGCTGCCTAGCTCAGGTTCAAGATTTGGGAACTCAACAACATGTAAAAGTATAATGTTAATACTGCGTGGTGTAATGCATTGCCTTTTTAACAATAGTGATCTATCAAACATTGATTCAAAGTTCTTTGTGTAAGTAAAAGGACAGAATAGTTTTATTGCTGATTTCATAATTAGTTACAATCCTGAACATCTTAACATAGGTTATACTCATGAGTTGGTCCAGTTGTAAATGAAGTTTAGCTGAACTTTAGGGTAAATGGATGTTTCTCGGACTGGAGAAGGATTGAAAGTGATGTACCCCAGAGATCAGTGCTACGTCCACTTTTTACATATAAATGATTTGGACTTGGCTATAGAGAGTAAGTATATAGGAAAGTGCTGAGAGGTGTGGATGAACAGAGACTTGGGGGTTTAAGTGCATAATTTCCTGAATGTGAGTGTGCCCAATACAATTTGGGTTTATAAATAGATAAAATTAAATAAATAATGATTAATTGATAAAAAATGTCAGTTAGGCCACAGAGTAAATGCTGTAGGCAGTTTTGGGCGCCCCATTAAGAAAGGACATCAAAGCCATAAGGATTTGGGGTGATTTGATAGAGCTGTTTAAAATTATGAAGCAGTAGGACAGTTCAGATAAAAATGGGCTGTTTCCATTAGTTTAGGGGTTTAGAACAAGGGGGACATAGATACAAGATTAAATGCAAGAGATTTAGAGCAGCGAGCAGGAGAAACATTTTTTTAGTGTTGTGAGACTGTGAAATGCACTACTAGAGTTAGTGATTGAAGCCGAGACCATGTCGATTTTTAAGAATAGCTTAGATAGATGGTTGAAAGAAAAAGCCATGGTGTGGAGATGCCGGAGTTGGACTGGGGTGGACAAATGTAAGAAGTCACACAACACCAGGTTATAGCCCAACAAATAAAACTGTTGGACTATAACCTGGTGTTGTGTGACTTACATTTGAAAGAAAGAGATAATGGGATCTGGTAACTGGATGGGCACATGGGATTAGAACTGCTGCTTATGTGGAGAATAAACACCAACTTGGACTGGTTGGGCTTGTTTCCGTGTTGTAATTTCTATGTAATCAGAATGACTCCAAGGATGGGAAACTAGTTATGAAGAGAGACTTGCGATACTGGTACTATGTCTACTGGAGCAGAGGAGGCTTAATAGAGGTGTTTTGATAGCATAAATATGAAAAGACTATTTCTTCTGGTTGGGGAGTTGATGACTAGGGGCAATCATTTAAAATTATTACTGACAAGGAAGAGAGAGGTTAGGAGATTCTTTTCCCACAGAGTTGTTTGGGTGTAGAATACTTTGCCACATGGATGGTTAATGCAAAGACCATTGCTTCTTTAATGGAAAAATTGGATAAATATTTGAAGCGGAGAAAGCAAAGCAGTGGAATTAGTTTTGTATTTCTTTAGTTAAGAACCAGCATAGACATGATGGGCCAAATGGCTTCTGCCTGTGCTGTAAAATGTTCTGGTTCTAGGGCTATGGTTAGAATATTGCACACCGCTCTGGGCACCCCTTCATAGGAAGGATGTTTGACCCATGGAAGTGGTACCATCAGATTTACTGGCATGGTACCAGGAATTGAGAGGTTATAGTTATACAGAAAGGCTTTGTAAAAAAAAAAAAGATTTATTTTCACCAGAACAGAGATGATTAGGGGTGGGGAGGGGGTCCTATAGAAGCATTCAAAATTGTGGAAAGATATGAGAAGGTGAACAGTGATTGTTTCCATTGGTTGGCAAATCAGTAACAAGGTGGCATAGACTGAGGATTATCATTGGAGGAACAAAGGGGGAAATTAGAATTTGTTTCAGACGGGTTTATTAGAATGCTTTACCATGGGTGTCTATTGAGGCAGAGACTAACATTGTTTAAAATGGAATAATAAGTATCTGAAAAGGAAGAATATGGGGAAAAGGCAAGGAAATGGGTTTAGAGTAAATAGATCCAGTTGAAGAGCTAGCATTGGCACAGGTGTGATGGGTTGAATGTGCTTGTAAATGATCTAATTCAATTGGGGAAAGGGTATGTGTAATATTGATCATGTCACCAATGACCTAGGCTTATATCTTGCCTAGACAGAAGGGCGTAAACGTATTAATTATCTGGTGAGGCCTGTACAGTGACGTGTTTGAGAACACTAATCTTTTTACTTCTGGCACATGTTTTCTAGCTGTCAGATGGAATAAAAAACTCTTCTCTCTGATTGCTGTGTTAGATGAAGTTATTTTGATCCATCTTAATCCAGTTATCATTGAAGGAAAGTCCACTGTACAAAGGTGTTTACATTTCATGCTACCTGGATAAAGTCTGCAAATTTTGATCAAAAGACAAACCCAACCCAGCAAGAAACCATTAATCCCAGCATGTAATATGATTTTTTTTAAACAGAGCCGAATCCTCCTATTGATGAAGTGATCAACACGAAAGGAGTAGTGGAAAGATTTGTAGAATTCCTCAAAAGGAGAGAGAATTGTACATTGCAGGTAATCTCGGAGCACACCATGAAGTCCTTAATATAATCTACATCTTCTACTGTTTTTGTAATATAACGGTATCATCTGCACACTGTAGCCATGACTAATACTGCAGCTCATTTTCCTTCCCAAATGTTATACATTTCTATGCTGCACTTGTGGCCCATTTATGTGCAACAGACTTGAGAGAATTATCCAGTAGCTCTCATTTGTCCAGCTAACTCAAACTACTGTTCAATATTTTTCATCATTTGCAAAAGTGTAACTACAGTGTTGAGTGTACAACATGCTACTTTTAGATATCCCCACGATGTATTTTCCAAAAAATTTAATTCTGCAATCGGCTTGGCTCTGTGTGAGAAAATGCAAACTTAATTCTTCACCAGTACCTGAAGAAGCCACTGTACCTGCGATGCATTGTTCTTCATTACCAAGTGCAATTTCATCTGTGCAACCAATTCATTGGACTGTGATTGTGTTTGGAGGGGAGAGGGGATAAAAAACCTTGCACATGTTAAACAAAGTGACAAGTTGAATTGTAGGCCTGTGTTAAGTCCCTCCTGAGGTTTCTTTTGGATTAGTTGTACATTTGTGGCTTTGCCAGTTGTTTGCATAGAATACCAACATAGTTGTACGTAAATTAATCCTGATTCAATAATTCTGTCTATGAAAATTATCCATATTGTTATAGTGAATTCTTAAATGTAACCTACTTCCTGAAACATTGTTATTTACAGCACAGCATTGCTTCCTCAAATGCTGGTGTTTACAGTGTGAACAATTTACTAAACTACCCTAACAATTATATCCAATTATTCATAAATATGGTGCAGTGTGATATGTCTTTGGCCAGCTTCCAAAAACAAAGTTTGCTCTTTTAGGTATGATCAAATCTACTTAATTGGAAATCTCCAGTGGTGAGCAAATATGCCCTTTACACAAGTATATAAAATAACCGTATGTCCAATCTGGAAATTAAATTAATTCCACAAGTGAGACCTAACTAACAACTTGCCAGTGAGCTGTCTAGATCTACCCCTCACATCTGATCAGCATTTTACAGAGCACACAAAAATCAGTCTATATTTTATACCACAGGTTTAATATCAGCAAAAATTAATGTAAATTAACAGTTGTTTTAACAATTACTTTTAAGTAGAAGTATAAATACTTTATAAAGTCACACATTTTACCCTTGCTTGTACTCTTCCTAAGGCTTTTTGTTTGTTTTGCGGTGGTTTCTAAAATCTCATTTGTTAATGGGTAAAGCTGCCTGATAATGGCAGTGCTTTTTCCATGGTTCCTATAGAGCTTTAAAAGAGAGGACTATGCATTTTTGTGTAATTCTGCTGTGCTGTGTGTACATAAAGAGATCCATCGATTATCAATTTTTATTACTTTTTTAAAGTTCCAACCCCAAAATTATTTCCCATTTTCATAATTTTTTTATCACTTTGAACTTGACTGACAAATATTGGCCCAGAAATTAGGTTCGGGGGCTTGCCGCGCGTGCAAGCCCCCGATGTGCACTTACCCGACGCGCTGACATTTCAATCCTGGCCCGCATTGCATTTCCTGTCACTGGCCCGCTTCAGGTCCTGCCGCGCTGTGCGTGCGTGACCCAGCGACGTACTTAGCGCGATGAGCTGGCTGGGATCACGTGAGCACTGGGCAACCAATGGGAGGTTGCAAAAGTTCATTCATGAGTTTGATAGTAAGAACTGTCAAACTCATGAAAACCCCTGGCCCCAAAACACTACTTAAACTTGAAAGAAAATTTTAAAAAACATCGCACTACTTAAATAAACTATAAATAATAACTAAAAAAACTATTTTAAACAATAATTTTAAATTTTGAAAAAAATGATTATATAA
Organism: Somniosus microcephalus; assembly: GCF_052327205.1. Lineage (NCBI taxonomy): Eukaryota > Metazoa > Chordata > Chondrichthyes > Squaliformes > Somniosidae > Somniosus > Somniosus microcephalus. The sequence goes on from NC_141000.1 coordinate 83,574,801, forward strand.
AAAATCGGGGCTAAAAATACACTTACCTTACTGTAAAGTCTTCAAAAAAAAATGAACCTGTGGAAAAATTTTCTAATTTTACTTAATAGACCACTTACCTGTTAAAAGTAAGTACTTACGGCTGCTTTTTCCACGTGTAAAAACCGGAGTCTTTTCCCCACGGGCAACTCTTCAAAAAAAAAAAAAAAAAAAGGGAAGTTCAGCGCGCACGCGCTACCTGAAACCTCACACGTGTTCCGCCTCTTAACCCCTTGGGTCAGAGGAGAGGAAATGCCGGTTTTCCCGCTGAAAACCGGCAATTCCTCCGGGCCCACGCGTGAGTACCCCGTCCGTACTCACGCGTTGGGACAGGAATTACTGGCCCATTAATTCCAGTGTGTATAGTGTGTAATTATAATGTTTCCTCTTTTTTTGTTTAATGCAGTTTGAAGCAGCATGGGTGCTGACAAACATTGCATCAGGAAGCTCATTACAGACCCGTGAGGTCATCAAGGCTGGTGCTGTGCCTGTCTTTATTGAATTGTTAACGTCAGATTTTGAAGATGTGCAAGAACAGGTAACTGTCAAATTGTTAATTCTACTCCCTCCACCTCATTTTAGGACCAGATCATTAATATCAATGTGTTTACACCTCTGAGCATGGGATTTACCCATTTTTAAAAAGTGATTAACAAAGGTTACCAGTTAAAAATAAGTGGAGCTAACTTGGGGTTGAGTCCTAGGGATAATTGTCAATATTTTCAAAGTAGGCCCAATAATTTTAGAATATCAAATTAAAAATTCATGGAAATAAAGTAAGCTACGGAGGTAAATAATAAAAGTATTTCTGTAGCAGAGTGGAAAATACTACATTTATAAAGCCTCTTTGCTTTGCCTTTATGTTGATATGCTATGCTGACTATCCTTTGTACAGATACAGCACATGGACTTTTAATTCAGAAGATATTTACAGGATCCCTGTATTTTACAGGATAAATATATGTGAATTACAGATGGAAAGGAAACTAACAACAGAAAATAGAGATCCTGTTTATTGCTCCAAGTAAAGTGGTCACTTAGTGTTTTGAGAACCTTGTACAATACCACTTGTGTATTGTCATGTGCTCATTTAGGTATTTGGAACAAACATATCTACTGTCTCTGAAAATATTGTAGCAGTTTCATTGTCTTCATACGACATTTTCACTTTTAGAAAATTTACTGAGAATCACGAGGGAAAACAGTAGTATACAGGAAACAACAACAAAAAAGCGCTGGAAAAACTCAGCAGGCCAGGGCAGCATCCGTGGAGAGAGAAACAGTTAACGTTTCAGGTCGAAGACCTTTCGTCAGAACTGCTATAGTATACAGGAAAGGCTGATCATGAATTGGGTGCACTGCTAGATGTTTACAACAAAAATAGGCATTTTTGAAGGGCAGCCACTTTTCTAGGGGTTAGTTTATTTGTGTGATTCTGTATACTGTAGAACCAATGTCAGTCAATTGGGCAGGAAGGGAGGTTGACAAATGCAGTTTTGCGCTAGTCCAAAGGCAGTTGTAAATTGGGGTGGGTGAGTGCAGTGTTGAGATATAAATGGTTGAACGATTGTAGTATATTGGTGTTTGTGGATAAAGCTCTGCTCTTTTGGTGATATGTTCAGAGGTGTAAACACATTGGGCCTGAATTTGCGATCAGAGGCTTCCCGCGGGCAGATGCCTCCAATCATCAAAAAATCTACGCATTTACCTGGTGGTCCGGGAGATACGGATGCTTGCGATCCTGGGCCTCTCCTGGTAGAAATGCGTAGAGGCCCACGTATCCCAGGGGCGTGCGCGGTTCGCAAGCACCCCTGGGATCACGTGGGCCAGCCCAACCAATGAAAGAAGGGAATCCCCATTCATAGTTATGGGAGTTCTGTACGTATGGAACTGTCGTAAGTATGAATGGGGATGACTTAAAAATTACACGAACACATGAAATAATGTTTTTTTTAAATTACATATATAAAATTAATTTTTTGATTTAAAAAAAAAAAAAAAAAATGTTTTAACGGGGCTAAATATAAACTTATTTGACAGGGTTTTTAATGTATAAGTGAGTGATAACATTTTATTTTTCTATTTTTTTTAATTCTTGTGTTGGTAAAAGCAGGCCTTACGCCTGAAGAATTCCACGGCCTTTCAGCGGGCAGAAGTTGGGCAAATAGCGCAGCTCTCCACCCGCAGAGGCCCTTTTCCTGGGGATGCGGGGGATCTGTCAAGAAGATTCTTGACAGATTGCAAGTGCCGGGTTTTAGCGCATGCCTAAACCCGGAACTTGTGTGGCCCCTACAGGCGCATGCGCACCTCGTACGCACCCATAGGGGTCGCAAAATACGGCCCATTGACATTAATGACCTGGTCCTAAACAACAGCCTGCTACATTATTCTCTTGTATCACTGACCAGTTGCAGTTATGCTGTATTGCAAGGTCACTTGTGCATGCATCCTTCAGTTGAATCCATGTATAATCAGTGGTTTTAAGCAAGTGTTTATTCAAAACTGTTGTACATGCTGTCTAAAGGAGTCAGATCAAGTAACCAAGATTTTTTTTTTTCACTGTTTATTTTTTAATTGCAGGCAATCTGGGCCCTTGGGAACATTGCAGGGGACAGCACCATGTGTAGGGATTATGTGTTAGACTGTAATATACTGCCTCCTCTCATTCAGTAAGTAACTGAGTTTTTAAAATAAATTTTCAAAGCTGAGTTTTAAAGTTTACTGGAAAAAGCAATCACACTTTTTTCAAACACCTTGGGATTAGCAAAATACTTATTAAACTAGTGCCTTTTAGATTTTGTCTCCTCTCAATTTTAATAAAACTTAAGTTTGCACCTTGATGAAAGTTAGCTACATAAGATTTTTCCGCTACGTTTTTTCTTCCAATTTTCATCCATTCATTTCCTAAAGGCACTGACATGCTGGTTGAATTCAGTTTCATGGGTGTCGATGGCCTTCTGGTGTATCATTAGTTGACCAATTTCTATTTCACACTTTCTTTGTATGCGCCCAGCCAGAGAATGTTGGCAGGCTATTTGACTATGTAGGGTGCTGCAACTGAGCCTAGTTCTGTTCTCCCATGATGTCCAAACGCACACTTTCCATCAGGAATCAAGGAGAAGAAATCTGTCAATTTTCCCCAAATACCGGGCCAATGAAGTTGAGGTCACTTGTAGGAATTGGGTAGGGCGTTCATCTGTTAAACAGTCAGGTGAACTACATAAAGGGTTTCTAATAAGAATTATAAGTAGCAATTTTGCAAGACTCCATTCCCAGTGTGGAGCCTCACTAAATGGGAGTGCATGTCATAGAATTGGCCCTATAGTGTTATAGCCCATGTCCAACCCATGCTTCTGGATCACGAGGCTCCACGCCAGCAGTGGAGTCTTGCAAAGTTACCTCTATAGCTTTTTAAATTGCAGCTTTCCAAGCACTGGTCAGACTCTGAAGATACCTAGCTCTGTCTGTTCTAATTCTATTCATTCTTAATCAGTCAGCTCCAGTAAATTGATAGAGGACAGCCTTTCTAGGAGCATTTAAATAAATATTTATGATTCCCATGTGTTTTGATTTTAAAGATGCAAAGAGGCCAGACTTCTGAGTTATTTCTGTGCACTTATTTGTTAACCTGAATTATCTGTATTTTAAATGCACAGGCTGCTATCAAAACCCAACCGATTGACAATGACGAGGAATGCTGTTTGGGCACTGTCAAACCTGTGCAGAGGGAAGAATCCTCCACCAGACTTTTCAAAGGTAATGTCCCTCCTGTGGAGCAGCAGTCTACTTTAACTTACTCTTGGATTTTTAGGAGTGAAGCATATGCAATGGAAAACAATGTTTCAATTCCATAAACTGTGATGGTAGTATGTAAATTGTTCACATCTGTTGATGTTTGTTGAAATGATTAGTAGTCTTTTCATGCGATTTTAAGGAATAATTTTGCCTATGCAGAAGATATGGGTACATGACCACTTTTTTAAAGAATGAAATGTAAAGCAGATCATTGACACAAATTGTTGGTATACCCATCCACTGTGCTAAGAAGGATAATTACCAGTTCATACCTGCAGCTTGCCACGTGATGAATTGTTTAACCTTATGGGATGAGACACTTTTCCACAGGAAACAAAAGAAAATCAGTGAATGAAACAATTCGGCTTATCAATCTGAGCAGCCAGTTATTGATGAATATCCATAGATTGTCTGCACATACTCTTATGCTGCTAAATGGTGGGAATGTAGCATTATAAAATGAATTTGAAATAGTTTAAAAGCATGTAGATTTTGAGACAGCATGTTGGTGCTGAGCTCTTTTCCCTCATCCACAAATACCCTGATTTCAGCTGCAGTGTATGTGGGGGCACTGGATGAAAGCCAGGCTTTCCCAGTGGGGAAGGGAAAGTAAAGCAGCTCGATGAGTCTGCTGCACCCCTTAGCAATTGGCCAGTAAGTGACATTGGCGGAGACTTGGGAACCAGATGTCTCCCTTGACATTACTGGGTAACACAGTAGGACTTAAGTAAGCAACTAAAGGAAGCAAATAACCTTCAAAATTAAGACTTTCTGGGATAGGGAATCAATATCCCAGAGATGCTGTACTTACCAGGGTTATAAAATCTGTTTTGGCAGTCATCAGAACACAGTTATATCAAATAATGCAACAAAAAGGAAAGGAGAGTAATGAATTTCATTATGAAAATACTTCATTTGTTTTGTTCTTACTGTAATCTTGTTAAAAGTACAGTACTGTAAACTTTTTTGCAGAATATTCTGAATTATAGCGCCAGGTAACAAAGTATTGAACAAATCGCCAAAAATACTTGGAGAGTTTTAATGTAGAGTATGTACACTACGTTACAGCAGCTAAAATAGTTTAAACTTAGCTAGGTAACAGAGAGAGATTTTGTGTGTGTGCATTATACACTATCCCTGAAACAGTCTTGTGTGTTTATCCCTTACCATAGTTTTCTGATAGGTAAATGTAACACTGATCTGGGTCTACTGTAACCTTTCAGTAGAATGATACCTAATTTGAGAGTTTTTTTTGTTGAGAGTCTCTGAACTGCGATTGTTGGCACAGGCAACTCTGTTTGACCCAGGAGCCATAAATTGTTGTATTCTGTTGCTTTCCATTTCCAGGTATCCCCCTGTCTCAGTGTTGTGTCCTGGCTGCTGTTCCTCAATGACATAGATGTTCTGGCTGATGCCTGCTGGGCTTTGTCATATTTATCAGATGGACCTAATGATAAAATCCAAGCAGTAATAGACTCGGGAGTTTGCAGAAGATTAGTGGAACTATTGATGTAAGTTACTTTCTAAATATTTAATTTAGACTCTTTGGTGATAGATGACTATATACCTGTATATTACATATACATATAACTTTTTCCCCTTTTGTGATCATTTTGAACTGCAAAATAGATAAAGGCACTTCAGTTTTCATGGGAAACATATTTATATTTTGCAGTAGAAACCTGTTTCCTTCCAATTTTCTCCCTTTACCTTTTCTGAAGGTGGTGACTGCTGGGTTACAGTTCAGCAGGCACTGGTGGCCCTCTCATAGTGGCTGCTTTTCATGTCTGAGCCTGAATACAGAGAAGTTTGGCAGACTGTTCAACCACAGGGCTCAATGCAAGTCAAATACAAGTGCCACACTTAGGCTGTTCAAATGATCTAAAAATCAAATACTTCACCTTCAGCCCCATATTAAAGTGGCTGGATCAGATTCTAGAGTCTTAAATTGCTCCTTTACTGATGGCAACAAATGAATTTAGTAATTAAGAATAAAACTTGCATTTATATAGTACCTTTCAAGATGCCCCAAAGCACTTTGCATTCAGTGAATTAGTTTTTTTTGAAGTGTAGTCACTTTTTTGTTGTGAGTAAGTGCAACAGCTAATTTGCACACAGCAAGGTGTCACAAATAATAATCCAATGAATGACCAGTTAATCTGTTTTGGGGAATGTTGGCTGGATAGTGGGAGAACTCCTTGCTTTTCTTCGAATAGTGCCATGGGGTCTTTTATGTTCACCTAAACCACGGGAACAGGCAGAAGGGGCCTCAATTTAGCTGAAGAACAGCAATGTAGTCCTCCCTCAATACTGCATGGAAGTGTCAGCCTGGGTTATGTGCTCAAGTTCTGGAGTGGGTTTGAACCCACAACCTACTTGAGGTGAGAGTGTTTCAATTGATCCAATATGACGGTTTGGAAATCTAGAATACACAATGTTATTTACTGGCAAATGAAGAGTAACTAGGTTACTGAGGTGCTTTATCTCTTTAACAGTAAATCATTTCCAGTTACAGTGGAGGACCAGACTTGAGAACAACATTAGGATACCATTTTTTCTCCACAGTATTATCATATGCACAATAGTATGGAAAACTCACACTGACTCTTCAAGTAATAACATAAGAAAAAGCAAAGGATGAGAAATTGCACATTGATGCTCATACTAGTTCAGCCCAGCATCCCAATTGCATTTGAATGCCCCCTGGCAGATTATTCCAAATGTTCATCACCCTTTGTGCATTTTGATTTTTCTAATACCCACTTTAAATTAGTTTTTAATCATTTACATTATGTCCTGTTGGTGTGCCTTGCCTTCTGGGTTTACCTTATCTGTACTATCATAGAATAGAATCATAGAATGGTTACAACATGGTAGAAGGCCATTCGGCCCGTCGAGCCTGTGCTGGCTGCTTGCAAGAGCACCTCGGCTAGTCCCACTCCCTGGCCCTTTCCCCGTAACCCTGCAATTTTTTTCTTTCTGTACTTTTCCAACTGCCTTTTGAAAACCGTGATTCAGTCTGCCTCTACCACCCTTTCACTGCATTGCAGGTCCTAACCATGCGCTGCGTAAAATGTTTTTTCTTATGTCGCCTTTGGTTCTTTTGCCAATCACCTTAAATCTGTGTCCTCTGGTTCTCGACCCTTCTGCCAATGGGAACAGTTTCTCTCTACTCAGTCCAGACCCCTCATGAGTTTGAACACCTCTATCAAATCTCCTCTTGATCTTCTCTGCTCTAAGGAGAACAACCCCAGCTTCTCCAGTCTATCCATGTAACTGAAGTTCCTCATCCCTGGAATCATTCTTTTCTGCACCCTCTCTAAAGCCTTCACATCCTTCCTAAAGGGTGGTGCCCAGAATTGGACACAATACTCCAGTTGAGGCTGAACCAGTGTTTTATACAGGTTCATCATAATTGCCACGCTTTTGTACTCTATACCTCTATTCAAGAAGCCCAGGATCCCATAAGCTTTTTTAACTGTGTTCTCAACCTGCCCTGCCAACTTCAACAATTTGTACACATGTAACCCCAGGTCTCTGTTCATGTACCCCCTTTAGGATTGTACCCTTTAGTTTATATTTCCTCTCTTCATTATTTCTACCAAAATGTATCACTTTGCACTTTTCTATATTAAATTTCATCTGCCACGTGTCTGCCCATTCCACCAGCCTGTCTATGTCCTCTTGAAGTCTATCACTAACTCCCTCACTGTTCACTATACTTCCGAGTTTTGTGTCATCTGCAAATTTTGAAATTGTGCCCTGTACACCCACAACCAAGTCATTAATATATATCGAGAAAAGCAGTGGTCCTAGAACCGACCCCTGGGGAACACCACTGTATACCTTCCTGCAGACCGAAAAACAACCATTCACCACTACTATGTTTCCTGTCACTTAGCCAATTTCGTATCCATGCTGCCACTGTCCCTTTTATTCCATGGGCTTCAACTTTGCTGGCAAGCCTATTATGTGGCACTTTGTCAAATGCCTTTTGGAAATCCATGTACACCACGTCAACTACATTACCCTCATCAACCCTCTGTTACCTCATCAAAAAACTCGATCAGGTTGGTTAAACACTATTTGCCTTTAACAAATCTGTGCTGGCTTTCCTTAATTAATCTACACTTGTCCCAGTGACTGTTAATTTTGTCCGATTATTGTTTCCAAAAGCTTCCCCACTACTGAGGTTAAACTGACCGGCCTATAGTTGCTGGGTTTACCTTTACACCCTTTTTTGAACAATGGTGTAACATTTACAATTCTCCAGTCCTCTGGCACCACCCCTGTTTCTAAGGAGGATTAGAAGATTATGGTCTTTTTATACTGTTTGTTTGTTTACAGCCAAATGAGTCACCCCTGCTGATTGGTTAGAAAACTGGTTTCCACTGCCTGCTGTGCCAATTTACTCCTACTGCTTGTTACACATATAATGTTTGGGATTCTGTTGGTTTAAGAAGAGTAAAACAAGGTTACACTGCAGTAGGAGTAAATTGGCACAGCAGGCAGTGGAAACCAGTTTTCTAACCAATCAGCAGGGGTGACTCATTTGGCTGTAAACAAACAAACAGTATAAAAAGACCAGTCCGAGTGCGAGCAAGCACCGAATGCGAGTCATCAAAGAGTGCTGTGAGTTTGGGTAAGGGGTGTTAGGTGCTCTTTTCAAACTTTAACTCTGTGGGTTGTAGTTAATAAGGTCTTTCTGGTGCAGAGTGACTGTTGGTAAACCATTTAACTGGTGTAACTAGAGGGATTGATTTAATTTAAATCCAATTAATTAAAGGGGATACTAGCATCTAAAATCGGGCAGAGGGTGTCCATAACTAACAATAAAAAATTTAATTAATTACATAGAATGGAGCAGGTGATGTGTTACTGTTGCGAGATGTGGGAGCCGGTGAACCCCACTGAGGCTCACGGTGATTACGTCTGTGACAAGTGTCTGCTGCTACAGGAACTCCAGCTCCGTGTTGATGAGCTGGAGTCTGAGCTTCAGACACTGCGACACATCAGGGAGGGGGAGAAGTACCTGGACTCTGTATCAGGAGGTGGTCACACCTATGAAGTTAAGTAATTCAGATGTAGCCCATGGTCAGGGACAGGACGGTGTGATTACGAGTGAGGCAGGTACAGGGATCCAGGAGGTAGAGCTGGAGGAGCCGCAGCCCTTGCTCTTGTCCAACAGCTTCGAGGTTCTTACTCCCTGTGGGGACAGGAGCAGGGACTGCAGGGAGGATGAGCAACCTGGCCACAGCACTGTGGAACGGGGGGCCATTCAAGAGGGGGGAGTAAATAGAAATGCTGTAGTGGTAGGGGATAGTATTAGGGGGATAGATAGAGTTCTCTGCAGCCGAGAGCGAGAGTCCCGAAGGCTGTGTTGCCTACCCGGTGCCAGGGTTAAGGACATCTCCTCTGGGCTGGAAAGAAACTTGCAGTGGGAGGGGGTGGATCCAGTTGTTGTGGTCCATGTTGGTACAAACGACATAGATAGGACTAGGAAGCTGGTTCTGTTAAAGGAGTATGAGCAGCTAGGGGTCAAATTAAAAAAACAGAACCTCAAGGGTAATAATCTCTGGATTATTACCTGAGCCACGAGCGAATTTGGCTAGGACAAATAAAATTAGAGTGTTAAATGCGTGGCTCAAAGACTGGTGTGGGAGAAATGGGTTTTGCTTCCTGGGACACTGGCACCAGTACTGGGGCAGGAGGGAGCTGTTCCGTTGGGACGGGCTTCACTTGGCCAGTGCTGGGACTAGAGTCTTGGCGGATCATATAACTAGGGCTGTAGAGAGGGCTTTAAACTAACTAGTGGGGGGGAAGGTTCCTCGAGCAAATAATAAAAATGACAACAGAGAAGGTCATAGACTTAGGTAGCAGTGGGGAAATTAAAAACCAGAGCGTGTCAGGAAGGGGCAGAAGGTATGGAGTAAAAGGTAAAGTAATAAAAAGGGCAAAAGCAGGAACTAAGTGTCACAAAACATATTTGAAAGTTCTCTATCTGAATGCATGTAGCATTCGTAACAAAATAGACGAGTTAATGGCACAAATAAGTACATATGGGTATGATCTTGTGGCCATTACAGAAACATGGCTGCAGGGTGACAATGCCTGGGAATTAAACATACCAGGTTATTTAATGATCAGGAAGGACAGGCAGGAAGGAAGGGGAGGTGGGGTGGCTATGTTAATAAAGGAAGGAATCACTGTAATACAGAGAAATGATATTGGGTCAAAAGATCAGGATAATGAAACAGTTTGGGTGGAGGTAAGGAATAATAAGGGGAAAAAAACACTAGTAGGCGTAGTCTATAGGCCTCCGAACAGTTGCAACTCTGTTGGACGGAGTATCAATCAGGAAATAGTTGAGGCTTGTAATAAGGGAACATCTATAATTATGGGGGATTTTAACTATCATATTAATTGGACAAATCAAATTGGACAGGGCTGCCTTGAGGATGAGTTCATTGAGTGTATTAGGGATGGGCTTCTTGAGCAGTATGTAACTGAACCGACCAAGGGGCAAGCAACCTTAGATCTGGTCCTGTGTAACGAGACAGGATTAATTAAAAATGTCCTAGTAAAGGATCCCCTTGGAATGAGTGACCATAACATGGTTGAATTCCATATTCAATTAGAGGGTGAGAAGGTTGGATCTCAAACAAGCGTGCTAAGCTTGAATAAAGGAGACTATGAAGGTATGAGAGCGGAATTGAGTAGAGTGGATTGGGAAAATAGATTAAAGGGTAAGACGATACATGATCAGTGGTGTACATTTAAGGAGTTATTTTACAACTTCCAAAAAATATATATTCCACTGAGAAGAAAAGGGTGTAAAAGAAAAGACAGCCATCCGTGGCTAAGTAAAGAAATTAAGGATAGTATTCGACGAAAAACAAGGGCATATAAGGTAGCCAAATCTAGTGGGAGGATAGAGGATTGGGAAAACTTTAAAAGACAACAAAAAATAACAAAAAGATTGATTAAGAAAGGGAAGATAGATTATGAAAGTAAATTAGCAAAAAATATAAAAACAGATAGTAAGAGTTTTTATAGTTATATAAAAAGAAAAAGGGTGGCTAAAGTAAATGTTGGTCCCTTAGAGGATGAGACCGGGAAATTAATGGTGGGAAATATGGAGATGGCAAAAACACTGAATGAGTATTTTATATCAGTCTTTACAGTAGAGGACACTAAGAATATCCCAACACTGGACAAACAGGGGGCTATAGGGGGGGAGGAGATAAACACGATCAAAATCACTAAGGAAGTGGTACTCGGTAAAATAATGGGACTCAAGGCGGATAAATCACCTGGACCTGATGGCTTACATCCTAGGGTCTTGAGGGAAGTGGCGGTAGGGATTGTGGATGCATTGGTAATAATTTTCCAAAACTCCCTGGACTCAGCAAAGGTCCCGGCAGACTGGAAAACTGCTAACGTAACACCCTTATTTAAAAAGGGCAGTAGACAGAAGGCTGGAAACTATAGACCGGTTAGCCTAACATCTGTGGCAGGTTAAAATTTTGGAGTCCATTATTAAGGAGACAGTAACAGGACATTTGGATAATCATAATTTAATAGGACAAAGTCAGCATGGTTTTATGAAGGGGAAGTCATGTTTGGCAAATTTGCTGGAGTTCTTTGAGGAAGCACCATATAGGGTGGATAAAGGGGAACCAGTGGACGTAGTGTATTTAGACTTCCAAAAGGCATTTGACAAGGTTCCACACAAGATTATTGCTTAAGATAAAAAATCACGGGATTGGGGGTAATATTCTGGCATGGATAGAGGATTGGCTATCTAACAGAAGGCAGAGAGTTGGGATAAATGGTTCATTCTCAGACTGGCAATCAGTAACTAGTGGTGTTCCACAGGGGTCAGTGCTGGGTCCCCAACTCTTTACAATCTATATTAACGATTTGGAGGAGGGGACCGAGTGTAACATATCAAAGTTTGCAGATGATACTAAGATGGGAGGGAAAGTAGTGAGTGAGGAGGATATAAAAAACCTGCAAGGGGACATAGACAGGCTAAGTAAGTGGGCAGAGATTTGGCAGATGGAATACAATACTGGAAAGTGTGAGGTTATGCACTTTGGCAGGAGAAATCGTAGAGCAAGTTATTATCTTAATGGCAAGAAACTGGAAAGTACTGAAGTACAAAGGGATCTGGGGGTCCTGGTGCACGAAACTCAAAAGGTTAGTATGCAGGTGCAGCAAGTGATTAAGAAGGCCAATGGAATGTTGGCTTTCATTGCTAGGGGGATAGAATATAAAAATAGGGAGGTATTGCTTCAGTTGTACAAGGTATTGGTGAGACCGCACCTGGAATACTGCATACAGTTTTGGTGTCCATACTTAAGAAAAGACATACTTGCTCTCGAGTCAGTACAAAGAAGGTTCACTCGGTTAATCCCGGGGATGAGGGGATGGACATATGAGGAGAAGTTGAGTAGATTGGGACTCTACTCATTGGAGTTCAGAAGAATGAGAGGCGATCTTATTGAAACATATAAGATTGTGAAGGGGTTGGATCTTTTGGATGTGGGGAAGATGTTCCCGATGATGGGTGAAACTAGAACTAGGGGGCATAGTCTTAGAATAAGGGGCTGCTCTTTCAAAACTGAGATGAGGAGGAACTACTGCACTCAGAGGGTGGTAGGTCCATGGAATATGCTGCCCCAAAAAGCTGTAGAAGCTACATCATTACATAAATTTAAAACAGAAATAGACAGTTTCCTAGAAGTAAAGGGTTATGGGGAGCGGGCAGGAATTTGGACATGAGTCTCGGTTCGGATCGGACATGGCCCTGTGGGTAGCAGAGCGGGCCCAGGGGCCGTGTAGCCTGATCCTGCTCCTATTTCGTGTGTCTAATTCTGTTAGATTCAGGAGATGGTTCTGTGATAGTAGATTGGCAGTTAGGATCAGATCAGCCATGATCTTATTGAATGGCGGAGCAGGCTCGAGGGGCCGATTGGCCTACTGCTCCTATTTCTTATGTTCTTATGATCTCATTGAATGGTGGAGCAGGCTCAAAGGGCTGAATGGCCTACTCCTGCTCCTATTTCTTATGTTCTTATGACATAGTGCAACTAGGATTTTGGTGCTTTAGGAGACACTCTGACGTCACTCAATATGTAAGCAGAACTTTGGTTCTAAAGATTTTTAAGTAACTTTCCTCCATTTGCTTTTCTGACAGGCACTGTGACTATAAAGTGATCTCACCAGCCTTGCGTGCAGTAGGAAACATTGTAACAGGCGATGATATACAGACTCAGGTAAGTGGGGGGGGAAGGTAAAATGTGCAAACTTTGATGGAGAAGCACGTCATAGGGATAGTTCAGGTGTATAAAAGGATAACATTGCGGCATGAGGAGTGGTACAATGATATGAAGGAATAGTGCTTATTTCATATTTATAGATAACAGCAAACATTTTTATAGCACTCCTTGAGCAGAAAGACATCTGAGTACTTCACAAGGTGGATAGAAAGGGAGACGGGTTTGGAAGTGGACAAAAGCATGTAGAAAAGAGGTTTTTTTTTGGAGACGGCAGGGACGTAGTGGCTTAACGAGCAGCTGCTGGTAGTGGTGGCGAGAATGGGAAAGGAGGACTAAATGAGGAGCAGAGGGTACATGTGGGGACTCCTTGGATAAGTTATAAAATACCCAAAAGATCCAATGGACTGCCTGAACACTTAAGCCCAGCTTTACAGTACCAGGCTGAAGATATTTCACCCATTGCAAAGCCCAAGAGGGGTAAGGTGGCCTGCTGTAGGGAGATTTCCTATCACTTGGCTCTAGCGTGCTTCGGATTGGGATCCAACTCCCAAATTTACTGCCAGTGTTAATGTCCATGCACATCTAAAACCACTTTGCATTGACTCAAAAATGACAGTGCAACTGTAACCTTAATTATTTCATGGTCTTTGTCTCTCTTACATTTTCCCCAGGTAATTTTAAATTGCTCTGCTTTGCAGAGTTTATTGCATTTATTGAGCAGCCCAAAAGAATCGATCAAAAAGGAAGCATGTTGGACCATCTCCAATATTACAGCTGGCAACAGAGCACAGATACAGGTATGCTTCACCCTTTGTGGCCAGTGCATCAACTAGTAAACTCCAGATTGTTCTCTTACACAAGCAGCGCTTGTTGGCACCATTTTACTTATCTACATCTGTGTTTATGTCCCAGTCTCAACTGCTTGCCATGATAGAGTTTAGCCAGATACCAGGGCATTATTTACATGGTGGCACCTCTGGAGCTTAAAAAGTTGGATTTCTATAGAAGAATAAAGTTTATAATTTTCCTATTTATGTGGTACTTTTTAAAAACATTTTAAACGTTGTTTGTAACATTTGCAGGCTGTGATAGATGCCGACATCTTTCCTGTCCTAATAACTATTCTACAGACGGCAGAATTCCGGACAAGGAAAGAAGCCGCTTGGGCTATTACCAATGCAACATCTGGTGGAACTCCTGAACAGATCAAGTAAGACTTTTGTACCAAATTTTTGGTTTTGTTCATGAAAAGACACACGGTCTAATGTTTAAATATGCATCTGCTCTTTAAATGTTTCCATTGATTCTCTAGGCTGCCTGCCCATTTTTTACATGGTGTACTCTTGCAGTGGGAGTTCCTTCTGTTTGTTTGGTCTGGGATTGTCACTCCTGTTCTCTTTCATATGTTCCCCCCCCGCCCCCACATCCTCTACCTGTTTCCAGTTTGTTCCTCTATTACTACTAAGGGGAAGCCTCTTTTCCTCAGATGCAGACTGCTCCTTCAGCTCAGCTGCTCAGATGATCCTTGTGCTCTTTAAGGCTCAGTTGTAAGTGGGACTCAGTCAACTGTTGGTTCACCATTTTGACTCCAGGGCAAATATTGCCACTAGGTGGCCTGGTTCCACTCCAAGAATTTGTCAATGCCTCTCCTAGGCCCAGACTCTAAAGATTTGAGAGAGAGAGAGAGAGAGAGAGTAATACAACAGCAAGTTGAAAAAAAAGTAAGTGAAGATAAACATGATTAAGTGGTCCAAACTTCTTTAAAATTAAAGACTAAATGGATGCCCAAAGGAGATGAAATGTGAGAGAAAGGAAGGGAAAAACAGCAGGTACATTCCACTTTGTAAGCTTGTATCAAAAAACTTAGTGAAGGCTTGAGAATCAAATTAAAGACATTGATTTCTATATTGGTAGTTTCAAAATGTCCCTTTTAAAAGCAATTGTGTATAGATTAGTAGGTCAGGATTCACCTTGAATGCTGCATTCAGATTTGATCATTAAAGTAAAAAGGAAACTGAAGTCCTGGAAGCGGTGCAGAGAAGGGCCACAAGGCTGATCTCTGGTGTCAGAGGACTGAGTAAGGAGTAAAAGGTTAGGACAGCTTGAATAGTGGTGGCATAGTGGTTAGCACTGTTGCCTCACAGCGCCAGGGACCCGGGTTCAAATCCGGCCTCGGGTGACTGTCTGTGTGGAGTTTGCACATTCTCCCCGTGTTTGCGTGGGTTTCCTCCGGGTGCTCCGGTTTCCTCCCACAGTCCAAAGATGTGCGGGTTAGGTTGATTGGCCATGATAAAAATTGACCCTTAGTGTTAGGGGGGATTAAATACGTGGGGTTACGGGGATAGGGCTTGGGTGGGATGGCTGTCGGTGTAGGGACCGGGTGCTAGGGTTTGGATGATCAGCCATGATCTCGTTGAATGGCGGAGCAGGCTCGACGGGCCGAATGGCCTACTCCTGCTCCTATCTTCTATGTTTCTATGAAAGGATATGAATGAAAGGGGATCTTATAGAGGTATATAAAAAGACACCAAGTGAAATAGAAGTTAATCTTGAGCACTATTTCAAGTTAAATCCCTGACTGCAAAACAAGGGAATGCAAGGACAAACTGGTAAAATGTAAATTAAGAACTTTATTCTGTTCCTCAAACAGTTTCCTGGAATTAAACAGTCCTCTGCTACCTTAGTGACTGTTAAGTCTAACCTTTTCAATGCCTCTGGGCAGCAGAATATTGTTGAGCTATATCCCTCCAGTAGGAAGTTTTATATGGAATATGTAAGTGAGACACCCATAGAGCTCATTCGCTCATGCCAGATTCAGACGGCTTATCAGACAAAAGAACCTGCAGCAAAGGAGCAGACTTACACCCAAGTTCCTTTGATGTGAAATCAAACCAGTTGCTATATTCTTCCCAGTGATTTCCCTCACCATTTTCTCTACGCACTTTGTAGGGTTTGTATTTTTTAGTTATTTCACTTAATATTGTCTTGTTAATCCATTTAGGATCATATTTGGTTAGTTGTTGGTTACTAGTCCTTGGTATGTGTTTATCCTTTGCGTTTATTAGTAAGCCCTTAAAGATATTTCATTTTTCCTCAATGGAAGCTTTGAGTACAATCCTCCTCTTTTCCCCACCCTATTCAACTTCATTAAAAGCTCTTCCCTCATTCCTTTGAGCTGGTCTTTTTAAATTTGTATTGGGATTAAACAAAATCTACAGTATTGGCATGATGAAAGTTAACGGTCTAATCTTTTCAATTACGCTTGGCTACAGAATATTATCTTGAGCTGTACCCCTCCAGTCGGAAGATTTATGTGGAATATGTATGCATTTAACCCACATCTAAAATTTAATAATATTGTTGTTGCCCAGGGGCACCACTACTTCTGTTTCAGTTCAGTTCCATTTAGCTCCAGTGTCCTAGTCCCTTTAACAGCTGTATACTAAGTGACAGAATGCAGCGAATTTGCTACTTCTCCACACACACACACACACACACACACACCGGATAAACTAGGAAATCAAAGCAAGATTACAATCCCTACTTGTTACTAACAAACCTTTTACAAAGGTGGGTAGACATGTAACGGATCAGTGCCTGCCAGAATTAAATCCAAGAAACTGTACATATTGACATAGGTGGATTATATGTACAAGTTAATTAATTAAATACATTAGAGATGGCAGGGCAGGCGATGTGTTACTGCTGCAACATGTGGGAGCTGGTGGACACCATTGAGGTCCACAGCGACCACATTTGCAGTAAGTGTTGGTTGCTCGAGGAACTTCGACTCTGTGTTGATGAGCTGGAGTCAGAGCTTCAAACACTGCGACACATCAGGGAGGGGGAGAGTTACCTGGACGCTGTGTTCCAGGAGGCAGTCACACCCGTTAGATTAATTCAGATTTGGTCTGTGGTCAGGGACAGGTGGGTGTGACTACGAGCGAGGCAGGTATGGGAAACCAGGAGGTAGTGGTGGAGGAGCCTCAGCCCTTGCTCTTGTCCAACAGTTACGAGGTTCTTACTCTGTGTGGGCGAGAGAAGGGACTGCAGTGAGGATGAGCAAACTGACCACAGCACTGGTACAGGGAGCCATTCAAGTGGAGAGGCAAAAAGAAATGTGGTAGGGGACAGTATAGTTAGGGGGATAGATACTGTTCTCTGCAGCCGAGAGCGTGAGCCCCGAAGGCTGTGTTGCCTGCCCAGTGCCAGGGTAAAAGACATCTCCTCTGGGCTGGAGAGGAACTTAGAGTGGGAGGGGAAAGATCCAATTGTCGTGGTCCATGTAGGTACCAACGACATAGGTAGGACAAAGAAAGAGGTTCTGCTGAGGGAGTATGAGCAGCTAGAGGCTAAATTAAAAAGCAGAACCACAAAGGTAATAATTTCTGGATTACTACCTGAGCCACGTGCAAATTGGCATAGGGTCAATAAGATCAGAGAGATGAACGAGTGGCTCAAAGGCTGGTGTGGGAGAAATGGGTTTTGATTCCTGGGGCACTGGGATAAGAGGGAGCTGTTCCGTCGGGATGGGCTTCATTTGAACCAGATTGGGACCAGTGTCCTGGCAAATCGAATAACTAAGGCTTTAAACTAAATAGTGGGGGGGAGGGATATGCTGAGCGGAAATTAAAAAAGTCAAAGAAAAATGAGATGGCAAAATTGCAGGGCAACGATGGGGGTAATGATAACCAGAGTGTGACGGGAAGGGACAGAGCGTATACACACAATAGTGCATCAGAAAGAGGGGTCAGTAGGGAAAAATGGTAAAAAGGCAAAATTAAAAGCTCTATATCTGAACACACGCAGCATTTGTAACAAGATAGATGAGTTGACAGCACAAATAGAAATAAATGGGTATGATCTGATGGCCATTACAGAGACGTGGTTGCAAGGTGACCAAGGCTGGGAACTGAATATTCAGGAGTTTTTGCCATTTCATAAGAATAGGCAGAAAGGAAAAGTAGGTGGTGTAGCTCTGTTAAGGGATGAGATCAGTGCAGTAATGAGAAATTATATTGGCCTAGAAGATCAAGACGTAGAATCAGTTTTTTTTTACATAGAATTTTACAGCACAGAAATAGGCCATTCGGCCCAACTGGTCAGTGCTGGTGTTTATCCACCACACGAGCCTCCTCTCATTATTTTATCTCACCCTAGCAGCATAACCTTCTATTCCTTTCTCCCTCGTGTACTTATCTAGCTTCCCCTTAAATGCATCTATGCTATTCGCCACAACAACAACAACTTGCATTTATATAGCACCTTTAACCTTATGAGGAAGGATGTTCTTGCCATGGAAGGATTGCAGCGAAGATTCACCAGGCTGATACCTGGGATGGCAGGAATGACGTATGAGGAGAGATTGGGTCGATTGGGCTTGTACTCGCTGGAGTTTAGAAGAATGAGAAGGGATCTCATTGAAACTTATAAAATTCTAACAGGACTGGACAGACTTTTGGATGGAGATAAATAATAAGGGTAAGAAGTCACTGGTAGGAGTGGTCTATAGGCCCCCAAACAGTAGCCACACTAGGACAGAGTATAAATCAAGAAATAATAGAGGCTTGTAAGAAAGGTATGGCTATAATCATGGGAGATTTTAATCTTCATATTGATTGGACAAAGCAAATTGGCAAAGGTAGACTTGAGGAAGAGTTCTTAGAGTGTATACGGGATGGTTTCTTGGAACAATATGTTGTGGAACCAACCAGGGAGAAGACTATCATATCATATTTCTTAGGACATTCCATAGCTTCACATACAACAAATTACTTTGAAGTGCAGTCACTTATATTGCTATAAAGGCGAACACCGCAACCACTTTGCACCCAGCAAGGTCCCACAAGCAACTATGAGATGTTTTTGATGCTATTGGTTAAAGGAAGTATATTAGCCAGGGCACTGGAAGAACTGTCTGAGGATCTTTAACATCTACCCGGTCATCTAACAGTGAAGGGATTTTTACTAGTCCTAGCCCCTTTAGGGCTATCCCAGATCAGGTGTATTTCTCAGACGTTCACTTTCAACTAAAGTTTGAGGTAGCTGAATCCTAAAGACGCTTAATTGGATCTAAAGATCCGGGCTATCTCTCCCTAAAGGAAAGGAACAACCCGAGAATGTTACCGTCCTCCAGATAGCATTTTTAATAAGTTTAGCTAGACTGTAACGTCCTGGATATTATGAGGGTCCGGAGAATTCCTTCAGAATTCTGTAACTCTTCAAAGAGTGTACAGAGATTGAATTTGCGAGTTATTGATACAGAAGACTTATGTGAGACAATTCTAAAAATATATAGAGATTTATTAAAAGAACCGACATGCAATTCACAGTTGGTAAATCAGTCAATTGCAACGTTAGTATTTTTTCTCTTTTTAGAGCTATCATCTTATTAACAGAGAATCTTACTTTTAAATCTTAACTTCGCTACAGTATTACAGTTCTTAAAGTTTTTTATGCAGGATATCCATCAATATCAAATACCTTTGATCTCTGAGATACAAAGAATTGGAGACCACAGAGCCGCCTCTAGCTGAGAATTGCCTTGCCTGATTAAAGCGACTCTGATATCCCATTTGAGACTTCAATATTTATACCCTTTTCCAGTTGTATTTCCTTTAAAGTTTCTGCTAATGCAAGTCAATTATCCCTATTCTTCTTTCTGCTGACCTCTGCAATTCTTTACTGCTACATCAGCTTGTAATATTCCAGAATCTTGTCTCATCTCCAGGTGTTCTGGGGTCACCATATAAAACGGTGTGAAGGGCAGGTGTTCCTTATTTTATGTCATCTTTACGAGGGCAGATGTTCCTTATGTGCCATCTTTACGAAGTTTAAATGAAAACACCTTAATCCAGTATGGACCATTGTTTTTGTTCCCAAAAGGTCAGCTTGTCGGAGCCATGCACTTTGTTTCAATAAGGTTATTTATTCAGGGTCAACAACTGTCTTATCTCAATAGCTAGAATTCTTTCATAGCTATTTCATAGTTAGGTTTCTAAATTTCCAAACCCAGTTTGTCATGTTTTAATGAGGCCAGAATTCTTTCATAAGATAGTGTATATTTTTCTAATTAGGTTATATGGCTTATTCCTTCACAGCAGGACTTCAGTTTAAGATCTCATGTGAAGGACAGGATCTTTGATAATGCAGCACTTCTCCAGTACTGCACTGAAATGTCAGCCGAGATGAAATATTTAAAGCCTAGCAGGAAATATGGTTGATACAGGATTAAAGTACCATAGATGACTGTTAATGGATCTCATCCATGACTGCCTTCAGAGCTTGATAGTCTGGATGTAGTTGAGACCCTTTTTATTAGGTTGAAGTAGAGTCTGTGCTCAACTACTATTTTAATCAGCCTAGACTATAAGTGGGAATTCATGGTTTACATGGACACATCTGATTGGGGTATCTGGGTGGAGAGTTAGTGAATGGAAGAGAAATCTTTGTTTATCTGAATCTCAAGCTGTTGCCACAGGAGATGGCACACACTGTGATTGAGCAGGAAAGCACCAGTGTTGTGTGGATATTTGATACACAAACCATATTTATAAAGGAAAAATGTTTTACCGTATATTCTGACCACAGCCCTTTGGTGGGGCGAAATTTATCGTACAATAAGAATGCAGGTATACTTTGTTATGGGGATGTACTTGTAAGTTACTTTCGCTGTACAATTCAGAATTGGGAATTGTCTCTATAAATTCCATCATTGCATAATGTCAGATGTAAATGCATTTTCATTGTTGAAACTCTCAGAACTCTGGTCTTTTGTCCATCCCCACTTCCTTCACCCCGCCATTGGTGGCTGTGCCCTAAACTCTGGAATTCCTGCCCTAAATCTCTCGGCCTATCCACGCTCCTCCTTTAAGACCACCCTTAAAATCTGCCGCTTTGACCAAGCTTTTTGGTCACCTGTCCTGATGCCGTCTCCTTTTGCTCGCTGTCATTTCTTTGTCCAATTATGCACCTGTGAAGCACCTTGTGACATTTTAGTATGTTTTAAAAATGCTATATAAATGCAAGTTGTTATGAATCGTAGTTTTCTTGAACTCTAGTATTTGTCTAATTTGCTATTTTTCCTATATTTTATAACTACCTGATTTTTGTAAATAAATTTAATTTGTTGTTTTCACATGTTGAATCTTTGGTCTATGTGTAATATTTCAGCTTATCTGAATAGATGAAACAGGTAGTGCGAATTCAATTTAAATTCCAGTATGCAGTTTACCTCAATTGGGATAATTGATAAACCTTGGGTCCATGTATTCTCTGCAGAAGCAGAAAACAAAGACAGTTATCATATTTAGTCCACTTATGGAAACTTTCAATCAGGACATTGAACAAAAAACAGTGCAGAAGTACTCAACTGTAACATTGCTGTCAACAAGTCAATGCCTTGTGGAGATTGACCCTACAAAATGAGTATATAACTATTGGAAGAATTAAGTGTGATGCACCCTAGCCCTGGACCAGTGAATCATTATCCTGTACTTAATTTGTAACAGTATTTTCTGTGCATCTGTCTGGCAGTAAGATTTGATTATGTCCCTCCTATAATCTTCCTCAGATATATAGTGGAGTTGGGCTGCATTAAACCGTTGTGTGACTTGCTGACTGTTATGGATGCAAAGATCGTTCAGGTATCACTGAATGGCTTGGAGAATATCCTTAGACTGGGCGAGCAGGAAGCTAAACAGAATGGAACAGGAATAAATCCTTACTGTGCACTAATAGAGGAGGCCTATGGTGAGTTGATGTGGCAGAATTATCAAAGATCTTTTATGTACAATTAACGGGTAAATAAGTTACATAGAGACTTAAGTTGCTTGCTTTATACTATATATATATGTAATTGCAGGAAGTACATTATGGAAATAGTACTTTTAACATTTTAAATCAATGTTCTTTAAAAATAGCAAAGAAACTATCCATCTTGCAGCACTGGGGGAATAATACACTATCCATCACGGGGAAGCATTTTTACACACTGTCTTTAATCTGTCTATATCTCTAAGTTGAACTGTACTTAACAAAAGTGGACTGGAATTAACCACTTCCTGAAAGTTAGCATGTTTTTTACTTTTCCAAGCTCTGAAGAATTTTACGATGGCTTAGTATTTGCTGAAAGAATTCCAGCATATGAGCGACACACAACATTCTTAATGTGAAAATCGGCCAGCACCTTATGGCAAGGGAAGAGATACCCTGTGAATTGCGAGTCGCCACAAGTTGCTGGCTGATTTGCATTGCTCTGCCGTTAGCTTTGCGAAAACAGAATCTCGCCCTTAACCTCCCCGTGATTTTCATGAAGTTGTTGCATTTGCACATTAATTGCCCATTAAACTTACCACAGAAAGTTAACTCTCGTAATTAACAGGTTGTGAATTGTTGGGGGTTTAAAAATATATATTTTTTTTCTTTTTCCTTTCTGTCTTTTTCTCTCAATCCAATCTTTCATTCCCTCTTTCTCTTTCTGTACTTGATTTGACATTGAATTCACCCACTCTAATTCGCCCTCCTTCTCAATCCTTCCTCTTTATTTCTCAATCCTTTAATCTCATTGTTTAAGGAGGTACACAGTTGCCTACCCTGTTCACCAAGGTCCCAGATGCCCTGTTGTCCTCCCACTTCTGTTATCAGCTTGCACTTCCAGCAACTTTGTGGACAAAAATTTTTAAAACCTAAGCTCGCATGAACAAGTCTGGGCCATAGAATTACATAGAAATTAGAACACGAAAACCGGCTGTTCAGCCCAGCCAGTCCACATTGGTGTTTATCCTCCACGTGAGCAGCAGTCCTAATACTACGTGCTTGCCCTGTTTCTATATCCTTTTCTTCTCTCTTCCTTCAACCCCTATATAACCTATATTCTTAAATGTTGACATGGTCTCTGCATCAATCACTAACTAGTGTATTCCACAGCCTCGCACTCCTGTGTTTATAAAAAAAAAAAAAAAGCTTCTCTAGCTCTGCATTTAATCTTGTATCTATGCTCACTTGTTCTAGATGCCTCAGTCATTGGAAACTGTCTATTTCTATCCATTCTGTCCCATTTTTTCATAAATTTAAACACCTCTATCAAATCACCCCATAATCTTCTCTCTCCTAACAAAATCAACACCAATTTTTCAAGTCTTTGTATTTGTATTTCCTCATACCAGGCAGCATCTTAGCAAATCTGCATCATACACTCTCTCTTGCCTCAACATCCTTCCTATAATGCAGAGCCCAAAATTGCATGTGGTCTTACTAATGTTTTACAGGAAACTTTCTGGTATCCGGCACGGACGGGACCGACATGTTGCCGGTTCATCAACAATTCCGGATAACCGAACGCTGTAGTAAAAGATACAGAGCTCCGAGCTCCGTATAAAGCAACAAACCCTGAACAGCTTCAAAACAATCGGCACAAGTTGCAAGCGTCTCTGTAGCTTGGCAACAGCTTCAGCTATACCCTTGCACAGTAACAAATGGAGTAAAAAAAGTAGCTAAAAGTAAAAAAAAGTTACCTGAACCGACTCCTGAATTTTGCCAGTGGATAGAGCATTTCGGTTATTTAGGGGCCGGTTAATCGAAAGTTTCCTGTATATAGATTCACCATTACATCTCGACTTTTATATTCTATACCTCTTGCCATAAAACCAAGTATTTCATTAGCTTTTTTTATTGCCTTATCCACTTTTAATGTCTTGTGAATCTAAACCCCCAAATTCCTCTGCCCTTCCACATCAACCAGCTTTTCCCCCATTCAAACTATAATTATTACTTCTAGTTTCTTTTTTCAAAAGTGCACTTCACATTTATTGGTATTGAATTCCATCTGCCACTTTTTTGCCCATCTTATCAGTATCCTCTTCCAATTTAATTTGGCCCTTCGAATTATTTACTATACCTTCTATTTTAGTATTGTTTGCAAATTTGGACACCACTCCCTCTAGCCCTATATCCAAATCAGTGATGTGCACAGTAAACAGAAGTTGTCCCAGAACAGAACCCTGTGGGACACCTGTACCCACATAAAACCAATCTGAGAAATTCCCCATAACTTCTACTCTGTTTCCTTCCTTCTAACCAGTTTTTAATTCAATTTGTTGCTGCTCCTCCTAATTCCATACCCTTAATCTGCTCCGATAGTCTCCTCTAGTACCCGGTCAAAGTCTTTCTGAAAGTCTATGTGCTCCCGTTCACTGTATTTTCCCCCATCCACCATATCTGCCACTTCCTCAAAGAACTCGTAGGTTTTTCACGCACTATTTTCCTTTCATGTTGGCTGCTTCTAATTATTTTCTCTACATATAAATATTTAATCTATAAAGATTCCAAAATTTTCACTACCATAGATGTTAAATTAATTGGCTAGTAATTACCCAGGTTAACAATATCTCCCTTGGTGAAAATGGGTATTAGATTGGCCACTCTCCAGTCCTCTGGCACACATCCTCTCTTAATAGAACCCTGAAATATAATTTCTAGGGCCTCCGCTATTTCTACCCCCATTTCCCTCAGGATCTTGAATCTATCCCGCCAAGTCCCGGCACTTTGTCCTCCTTTTGTTTAACGTTTTCTAATGGTTTCCTTTATTTATGTTTAGATAAAAAGTTAGGAGTAAGTAGATTATAGCAGCAAAACACTAGTAGAACCATTTTCTATTTATAAAAAAAAAAAAAAAAAACCTTGTGCTAACATGAAAGTAGTTTGGCATCTAAGCAGATTTATGACAATTTAAAGAAGTGATGATCCCACAAATACTGTTGCATTGCAGTGAGGGCAGATTGATGCTCTGGGTTTTCAGTCCACACAAGTGATATAAAAGTTGCTGTTTAAAGTGCTAGTTGTAGCATGTGTTGTTAATCCTGGAGAAGTCTCTTCCATAGGAAATGGATTTAATTTTGAACCTTGTGAAAGTTGTTCTGATGATCAGAAATAGGAACTTCATTTTATGTAAAGACAAAGGAGTAGAGTTTGTGCGAGTAGTATCAGCGTGAAATAGGCCGAACTAGCGCACAAGATCGGGGAATTTTAAACGCAAGTTACGCCAGGCGTAAATCGAGTTTCTGCGAACACTGATTTAAAAATCATTTCGCCCGAAACTGTCTCGTCCACAAAACTGGCCATGCCCCCAAAGAGGCCCATCCCAGCTTTCCTTACCCCAGATCGAAATAATGAGGATGGCGAGTTTCCGCCGATTGTGCCCGATTGCAGCCATTCGAGGAGCTCTTCAAATTGAGCTAATTTTTTAGGCATACCGGCACTAGTAAAGCCTTTACATATTACAGGTAGACCATCCTTTATCCGAACTTACTGAAAACCTCTAAAAAACCGAAAGTTTTTTCGTTCAGCGTAAGTCGTGCGCTCGACATGACCAGAGTGGCGCACGACTTACACTGAGCAGGGCAGAGGGTCACAGAGTTCCCTCCTGGGTAGGAGATTGCAGGCCGAGCCGGGCAGTGTGAAGGGGGTACCGGGAGAGTGAACCCAACAATACAGCGGCCGGTCCGATAGCTGCAGTGGCCCGTCCGATATTCTTTTCTCCACCCCCCCCCCCCACACCCGACCCGACCCCCGACCCGTCCGATATTCTTTTCTCCCGACCCGAACCGCGGCCCGTCCGATATTCTTGACCGACCCCGACCCCCCTGACCCGTCCGATATTCTTTTCTCCCCCTCCCCCACCCGACCTGATTTGCGGGCCAGCTTAGTAGGAGTCAGCCGATATCCGGCTTTCCAGAGAAGCAGGAAGGGGAATGAGACACGGAACAGTCGCAAGAGGTAGCCTGAACTTTTAAAATTTATATTAAATACAAATTTCACAGTCTTATAATAATACCTTCTGAAATCCGAAAACCGAAACTCAGCTGGTCCCAAGGCTTTTGGATAAGGGACAGTGTACCTGTAATAAGTATTTAATTTACTAAGAAATTGATCAGTATACACCAATGAAACTAGTAAATGGTTCAGTATAGTTTTTTTAAGTAATTTTCACTGATTTAAAATCAGGTTACTCACCGGTGGAGGACTGGAGACTCATTAAAATGCTTATTTTTGTGATAAACCCATTTTCAGCTGTACTGATAAAACTGGACCAGGTTACCGCTATTAAATACAATCAATTAATATTTTTTTAATGCAAAGAAAAAAAATTAAACGCTTATGTTCTATTACGCTGACCAATTGTGCTGGTTCATGGAAGATTTTACATTTGTGATTATGCAAATGTGTTTGGGCAGAAACTTGAGCCATAACTTCACTTCGTAAAAACCGCAGTTTCAAACGCAACTTGTGTCCAGTTTCCCGATTGCGCCCAAAGCGGAAACTCTGCCCTTAAGTGTTGTTAAAAATCTTTCATTTTACTCTCTTT
This sequence comes from Somniosus microcephalus, assembly GCF_052327205.1. NCBI lineage: Eukaryota > Metazoa > Chordata > Chondrichthyes > Squaliformes > Somniosidae > Somniosus > Somniosus microcephalus. The sequence continues at coordinate 83,601,261 of NC_141000.1, forward strand.
AACCTTCTGCAGGTTTGGATAAGATTGAATTCCTGCAAAGCCATGAAAACCAGGATGTTTATCAAAAAGCATTTGATCTAATAGAACATTATTTTGGTACAGAAGAGGAGGAAGATGCCAACATTGTCCCGCAAGTCGATATTAATCAGCAGCAATACATCTTTCAACCACACGAAGCTCAAATGGAGGGCTTCCAGCTGTAAGCACGATCACCGAGAGGACTACTGACTCCACTTGAGGCACACACACACTTCTCCCAGGGCTATTGGGACTGATATGTTTGTGGGAGGGGGGGATGAGAAAGAAGGGACTGCACCTGGACACAACGATAAATATACACCTATACAGGTGAGCCATGCTAGTAAGAACTTGCTCAGATAGCTGATTGGTTCTTATTAACAAAAGGTTGTATGTAGGTGTATAGAGAAGCACGTATTTACATACAGTACACTCTACAAAGCTGCGTTTGGGAACCACACAAAAAGTATGTTATATATGAAGGTTGTATTCTTGCGTGTATAATAATATATGTATATAAACATTCAAATAGGGGTTAGGGTAAAATGAGCAAATTTGCACCACCTGACTCTTCCATCTTAAATACTTGTATCCTTTGCTGTGGCTCTGTCCTTTCTATTGTGATGTTTAATATTGCTGATTTAAAAAAAAAAAAAAAAAATCAAAATGGTGCAATATCAATGTAGGTGGACTGTCTACCCAGTAATGCTCTCCATCTAATAACTTTTCATTTCCATTTTATCCAGTTAACAACAAATCTGTTAAGAGTTGTGATCATTCCTTACTGTGGTTTAATTGAGAGATGGCTGGTCTTGGTGTTATGAACATTACTTCCTGTTACTTGGTTTTATCAATCGAACAAATGGGACCAGTGACGAGATCTACTGAACTAAACTTTTAGTTTGTAGTAATCCTAGACATAATGTACAAGAAATTTCTCCAGCTCCATATTTTAAAATGTTCTTGTAAAAATTGGACGAGATTTCTGTTGGGATTGTGAAGCTGAGAAATTTAAGTTTATAAACATAAGGGCCTGTGATTGGTAGTGAATTATATTGCATCCATGAGAAAATCAGCAATTCAACTGTAGGAAATATTGGAACTACACTGGCAGCATAACTTTAAATGGCTGGTATACAGTAAGTGCACGGGGGAGTCATGGAGTAGAGGTTTATTCTAGAACCCATTCTGATGTCTGTATACATTTTAAATGTTTTAGAAAATGTGTTTAGTGCGCGGTGTACATTAGAACCAGAAATCATTTGCTTGTTAGTTTACGTTAATTAAAATCCACTTTCCACTTAGGAGCAGTGTTCTGGGCAATGTAACTGCCATTCTTTTCAGAACAAGGTTATTAACTAGGTTCCACCAACCTGTTCTTTATTTAAACGAAGCCCATCCCAGCTTTTCTTACCTCTGGTGTTAGCTTACAATGCAGCCCAGCTGATGTAGTGAGTGCAAACTGAAGGGACGTGAGAACGGAAGAAATGGCTCGCACAAAAAAAAAGACAGGAAGAGCAATCGGCAGCAGAATCTTACCAAGAGTATCACCAAAATTACTTGTCACAGAAAGTGTATTTTTGAAGGACTGTTTCTTCACAAATCTTTTTTGGATGCAAATGAATGGTATTCATCCCATTCAACTTGCCATGTCATTTCAGTCCTTTAACGACCTACCAGCGTTCATCATTTCAGATAGTATCCAAATTCCTGTAATGCAAGAAAAAACTACTGGTTTAGGCTTGAGAGGCCGAAGCTTGAAATTGTGCTTTGATGTCAGTGTCGTGTCATTGCCTGCGCATGTAAAGAGATGACATGGGATGGTTCTTGCAGCACCGTTAACAGTCACAGTCCATTTAGTTAGTTTGCTGCTGTTTCATTTCTATTTTTTTTGATGTTCTAATCAATGTTCGAAACCAATTAATTTACTTCTCCCTCAAGAGGTTGCTGAGTTGCACATCTCCTGTGACTGAGAATATATTGGCAACTTGTTATCCTGGCCTTTACCAGTCAACTGCTCTAGGAGGTACAGAAGTGTGGCTCAATGTTGGATGTTCTGCCCCCTTTGGGCTAAGATTTGGGAGCAGATCATTGGCCACCATCCTTTTACAAGGCAGAGTTGGAATCAGCAAATGAACAAAGCAAGTAAATTGAATCTTCATCTCTTCATTCCATGATACTTCACAGAGCTCTGATGTGCTACTCCATACAATTTTAGCATAGATTTTATCTATTACCTAAACTAACTGGTCTCTCTTCCCTCCATTATGTTTCTAAGTTAGTGGATTGACGACTGCCGTACTGACCTTTTTTTTGCATCTGACACTGTACAATGTGCTACCTGGTAAACTGGATCGGGGTGTATGTGACCAGCAGTGCACATCTACAGTTGGCTTAGCTTTCCCATGTGAAATGACAGCTGTGGTTGGGGCAGCAGGTTCACTACTCCCCTTGAAAATGAAAATAAAAGTTAATACATTATTATTAATGGCAGAATTTCGGTATTAATGATTCTACCACGAGCAATGCTGCAGAAAGGGCAACAGCTCCTTTTAAAACACTGGGTTATACTTTACCCGTGCAATATTAGTTGCCGTATTACAAAGTATCAAATTTATGATACTAGCTTCTTGGTGGAAGGATAGTGCAGCAATACAACCCTGAACAAACATGGCACATCTTATCCAGGACCATACAAAATTTCCAGTTCCAATTTTTGTTCATCATCTTTGGACATGCTATTCTCAGTATAGTCCAGCTTTATAAACATCTTAAACATTGTGTTATCAATAGGATTGTATGGAAAAAGATCAACAGGAAATGCTGTTTAATCAGCCACTAGCAAGGTTCATCAATGTGGCCAAATAGCATTCCTGCACTTACTAGTTGAGGTCATTTTTAGACTCTAAATTTGTATTCTAAAAATATATATATTTTAAAGTGTTTCTTTTGTAAATGTTGGTTTAAAAATCTATCTCATCCTTATTTTTTTATGTTGCACTCTGTTGGAATCATAGATTTCCAAGGCTGTAGGACCAGTCTTGACCTGTTGTATTATTTCTATGATTCACAGAAAAATGAAGACAATTTAAGGAGGGGGAAACTATCAGTTTTTGTCCATATAATAGTTCAACATTTTTTATTTTGTTTTTATAATGTGAAATGTTTGACAAAAATTAGGTTTTATGCCAGGAAGTTCAAAGGTACCCCCCAGTAAATAATAACGTTTATTCTAACAAGCTGCATGTCCCTTATTAAGATGACAATGATCCATGGTTTAAATCTTTAAAAATATATATCTATATATAATATATTTGGCAATGAACTGTTCCATAGATGTCACAAATTGAATTTCGGCAGTGTTCTTCACGCAACTCTGTTCAATTTGTCCGTGGAGTAATTTATTGGACCAAAAAACCCAGATTTGGCAATAAATAAGGTGCAAATTCAATCTCTTACATTTTGAGCAATGTTTTAATAAGGGACCAGTTAGTTATCATGTTTGAAAAGTGTTAGCTGGAGGATTCACCTTAACACTGAGGTCTGCAGTAAGGATTCAGCAGCGCCTGTTAGAACTTTTCATTTTCTTCAGTGTGCGATAAATACAAACTCATTTTTGTTTACAGGAATATGAACTTATTTCTTTTTTCCTTAGTCACTTGGGCTATCTACTTGCCAAATTTGATAGCTTGTTAAAATGTTAGCACAAGTCACAACCAGTTCAGCTCTTTTGCTCTCCATGACTGATTACATAAAAACAACACATTTGCCATGTGGCGAGCAGTGAAAATGTAATAAAAATATTATTTCTAGGTGGATGTTTGAAATTTAATAGTGTGGATTATTGAGCTACTGTGAATTTCATTCTGACATTAATCTGTTCTATATCAAGTATAGCAAGAGGGGGCTAGGTTATACAGTGTCATTGCAATATTTTAAATTCCACCATACACAGAAATGGACACCCCCGTGTCTCATTTTTGAGAAGAGAAAGAACAGAATAAGTTATTACAACATGTTTGTTTCAACTCCTGGGATTTGGGTTTTGATCCACACAATTTCCCCCCCTAAAAAGGGGGAGGGTTGATCTAAAGAGCTTGAAACAAATAAGTTTGGGTGTTCAGTTCCAATCTATATCTCAAAACTGCCTTAAAATTTGCCAATCTTGGTAAAAGTGGTCATAAAGATAGATTTACAAAAGGTAAATCGTGCTTGACTAATCTACTGGAATTTTTTGAGGATGTAACTGGTAGAATAGATAAGGGAGAACCGGTGGATGTGGTGTATTTGGACTTTCAGAAGAATTTCGATAAGGTCCCGCATAAGAGATTAGCGTGCAAAGTTAAAGCGCATGGGATTGGGGGTAAGGTACTGACTTGAACAGAGAACTGGTTGGCAGACAGGAAGCAGAGTTGGAATAAACAAACTTTTTCCGAGTGGCAGGCAGTGACTAGTGGGGTACCGCAGGGGTCGGTGCTAGGACCCCAGCTATTCACAATATATATTAATGATCTAGACGAGGGAACTAGATGTAATATCTCCAAGTTTGCAGATGACACAAAGCTGGGTGGGGGTGTGTGCTGTGAGGAGGATGCCAAGAAACTCCAGTATGATTTGGACAGGCTGGATGATTGGGCAGATGCAGTATAATGTGGATAAATGCGAGGTTATCCACTTTGGTGGCAAAAACAGGAAGGCAGATTATTATCTGAACGGCAATAGATTGGGAGAAGGGGACGTGCAACGAGACCTGGGTGTCCTTGTGCACCAGTCGCTGAAGGTAAGCATGCAGGTGCAGCAGGCGGTTAAGAAGGCAACTAGTATGTTGGCCTTTATAGTGAGAGGATTCGAGTACAGGAGCAAGGATGTCTTGCTGCAGTTGTAGAGGGCCTTGGTGAGACCACACCTTGAGTATTGTGTGCAGTTTTGGTCGCCTTATCTGAGGAAGGATGTTCTTGCCATGGAGGGAGTGCAGCGAAGATTCACCAGACTGATACCTGGGATGGCAGGAATGACTTATGAGAAGAGATTGGGTCGATTGGGCTTATACTCGCTGGAGTTTAGAAGAATGAGAGGGGATCTCATTGAAACTTATAAAATTCTAACAGGACTAGACAGACTAGATGCAGGAAGGATGTTCTCGATGGCGGGGGATTCCAGAACCAGGGGTCACAGACTAAAGATAAGGAGTTAGCCATTTAGGACAGAGATGAGGAGGAATTTCTTCACCCGGTGAACCTGTGGAATTCTCTACCACAAAAGACAGTTGAGGCCAATTCATTAAATATATTCAAGGAGTTAGATATATTTCTTAAGTCTAAAGGGATCAAGGGATATGGGGAGAAAGCAGGGACGGGGTACTGAATTTGGATGATCAGCCATGACCTCATTAAATGGCGGAGCAGGCTCAAGGGGCCGAATGGCCTACTCCTGCTCCAATCTTCTATGCTTGGTAGAGGGTAATATAGAGAGAATTTGCTAAGCTTCTGGCCAGTCCTCTACAAGGCAAGGCATGTTGTCCCTCACCTTGATGAGCACGTACACACACCTTTTGAAAATTTAATGCCTGGGACAACTGGTGTTCATAAGATGATACAGCTGTATCAAATAACTATTGTGCAGTGTTTGATATAATGGGATTTCCACAAGTTATTTTCAAAGCTCTGTTCTGTTCCATTGTGAAAGCAGGTCATTTATCTTGGGAACTTATTTGATCCATTTGAGGTCTATGGGAATGAGACTACTCCATATCTAAAATAACCCTAAGATTTCTCAGTTGCCATTGTTCTTTCTAAGTGTACTGCCCATACCTCAATTGTTGCAGATGTGAATGTTGGGGTCTACACAAATGCATCAATCACATGTTAAGGTGTTTTCATACTATGAACTTTGGTTAGGTTGTGTTTAAAATTCTTTAGAATACCTCATTGAGATATTGGTAATTTTTTTGACTTTATGCCCCCAGCGTGGCACCTTGTCTGCTGGGAGTACATATTGGAAATTCATGTGTTCTGTGCAAGGGTTAAGACAGTGGAGGAGAGCAATCAAATGCAAAAAGATTTAGATATGCTAGACAAATGGCATTTAATTTAGATAAATGCAGTGTTGTACATGTTGGTAGGGCCAACACAGAATACACGTATCATTTGCAGGGTACAATATTGAAAAAGGTTTTTAAAAAAAAAAAAAAAAATCTAGATGTTATTGTGTACAGATCACTGAAGGCTCATGGCCAATGTAGAGAGACTATAGCTAAAGCTAACGGGGTATTAATAGAACCAAAGGACATCATTTTGTCAATATACAGGTTGCTGGTCAGACTGCATCTGGAGTACTGTGCCCAGTTTTGGTCCACCGACGGTGATTTAGTAGCCATGGAAAGGTCCAGAGGAGAGCTATTTCTAGCTTAAAGAACCTCAGCTACTCCGGCTCAGTGACCTTGGTCTATTTACTTTAGAGGCGACCTGATAGAGGCCTTTAAAAATAATTAAAATGCTGGATAGTGTGCCTATTGATAAGATTATTCCAGTTTAACAGATTGGGTAGGACCAGGGGACACGAGTTTAAAATATGTAAATGTCGGAATAGACAGGATCTTAGGAGGTTTTCTTTTCCCATAGTGATCCTCTAACACACTTCTGGAGGGTGTAGGTGATGACTATGCCTTCAAGAGTGCGCTGGACAGGTTCTTGACTGGTAAAGATCGCAACATCTAGAAGTATCATTATAGATAACACTTAATCCATGTGATCTGGACTGGTTTTGATTGCCTGAGGGGATCGGAGAGGAATTTGAGAGTACTTTTTCTGTTTTTTTTGCCTCTTCCAGATTATTACATGGCTGCAGGAGGAGAGGGAGGCAGTGTTTAGTCATGATGCTCCAGTCATCAGGGTGTGGGGCAGGCTTGATGGACCTGCTGATCTTTTCTTGCTCATCAATTGTGTATGTACCCCACAAAATTTTTATCTGGTAGTATGAATGTGCAAATCCATTAGATAATCAGTCCAAACCAATTAGTTGCACAAATACCCAGTTATTTAATTAAATATTTTAAACTGCTATAGGCCCACTATTGTGATGGTACAGTGTGTAATTTTTTTTAAATGTGCTGTTCTACAGTTCTAAGCAAAATTTTCCAAAATTATTCAGACTTATGGTATGAATGCACAAAACCCAGTAAATGCTTAAAATTGTGAGTAAATCAATTGTTCAGTTACAAATGCACTTTATAGCACAACTTCATTTACGTTACAGCAGCATCCTTTGCTACAGTGGTAGGCATTTCCCCATTAAAAAAAAGTGACTCCTCCATCCAATGGCACCTGGGTAGAATTGCTTAGTTATGGAAACAGTTGCATATTTCACTCCTTTTTTTGAGTGCCTTCTGATTACACCAGTGAGTTAAGTGATATATAGACCAGAGCATTTTTTTTCCAGTTAGTCAAATCTCAGGTTACAAAACAAGCCAACACATGACTAGCATCCGTTTTTTAAATAACTGCCTACATATTCAGGTCAAGAGTTGAATAAATATTTAGCTTTAGCTCATCTATATTTACAAACTGGTCTGTCAATGTAGAATGAAGCCTGTATTACCAATTAACTGTGAAATTTCTTAATTTAAGATTATTAAACTCCATCTTTCAATTTACCATGAATTTTACATGTGTAATCACAGTAGGGACAAGAAAAATTAAGTCAACAATAAAAGCTAAGAAGGGAGAGGCAACACTGCTGCTAAAAAGCATTTAACAATTAGAATACTGAACCGGAAAAGATTCCTCAAGTGCCCAAAAGGCAGGATCTCTGCACAGTAATTGTTAGGAACACTAGCAGGAAGGGTTTTCTTAAAGAATCCATTTTATGTTCGGGACTCCATGTGAAGTTAAGACAGTTTTTGTAGAATCTGTTGAAACGGGCAATATCTGTAGTATGTTACATTAGCAAACTGTCTTCATCTAAGAGACTTGTGTAGTTCTAACCTAATAGATATACAGCAACCTGTTTTGACAATTATGTTTTCCTTTTCTGTACCTGTAAGGACCGCTTTTTAAAAAATGAGACCCACTCTCTAGAATGCTGAGCTAATGTAAGTTAGTGTTAACCAAGAGAAGGTCATGGAGGAGGCATGATGTAACGGCCTTTTTCCTGTAAGATTAATCAATGAGAGCGAGTTAGAGAAGACCCCAAGGGCTAATCACTCTACAACTGAGCTCAGTAACTAATGCAAGGTCTCCCGCACCCTTGTTGTCACTAAGTGAAGATTCTGCATCTAGAACTTTAGTTCCTGGCACAGATGCAACAGCTCCAAGCTTGTATCGAACAGTAAATATGACTTAATACTATGGAAATGGATGGGTTTTATTTTCTGATCTAGAAAGACATCAAATAAATAAATAGGCATGCTTGCTAGGAGTAACTCTGGCTATTACAGTAGGTCTTGACTTTGTGCAGGAAATGGGCATTTCCTGGGTTCTATGAAGTAACCAAAGTAGTTTAACCAGGTTGGATGAAATGGAAAGCTTCAAACACAAAACATCTCTAGGGGAAATATTTTGCAAAGTACTTGCTATTTGAGACTACTTCCTTTTATAAGTGCTATCAAGTACAGAACTTGTCTACAACTTAACTATTATTCATTTGTGGTGCTGGATCACTTTGTATTCCAGCTGTCTTTTCAACATCAATAATTCAGATGCAGGGAAGGAAGTAGGCAACAACAGTTCCATATATATGTAAAGTTTGTGGCTACATCAGTTATATTGTCAGAATTCATGACCAATCCTGTTAATTTGAATTAAAACAGCCTCTAAATTAGTATGTAGCATATTTATTTTTTATAAATTGGTTACATTTTGAGGGGTCCTGGAGCATCTTAAAAAGAGGCGAAGTACTAATGTAAATTGTGTCCACATCCAAGAATGTGGATATATATTTTCAAGACTGGGACCCTTCAATCATTGGCTTTTGGTAACCTCTGCTTCTTGCCGACTCTCCTCTTTCCACCTGGCTTTCTTCGCCATATTAATGCTAGTCAGTGATTCGTGTCTTGCAGCCTGCAGACATATGGGGGGAAAATGGTAGAGACATCATTTTTAGGTACCAAATCTATTCAGGCTTTGAAACATTCCAAGTCCCAAATGTTTAATAGGTTTCAAATAGCAGCTAATAGTTTCATACAGTATTAACTTCACTGCTATGATCTCAGTCATATTTGATCCATGTCCTGAAACTTGTGTTGGCTCCTCAGGCAGAAGATTAAATTGGAAGCATGCATTAGTGATTTAATGAGGGACTTCAAAAAAGGAACATTTGACTTTTCATACAATGGTTCAATATTTTATTTATCTTTCTGATCATAATGTGCTCTTTTATATATTCCCCTCCTCAGACAAGATGCATCAAATTAACTGATCTAAGTCATCACCCTAATCCATCTAAACATTAAACAGTCTTAATGACTTGCTCAGCCGCACATATACCTGTTTGAGTGTCTAGTTTGATGTTTTAGGATCAAGACGGAGGTTGCTTGCGATATCTTCATTATCACCACCAATATCACTAATTGGCCAACAGGTGTACTGTATTTGTAGTAGGATGGCCAAGTCTTTAAATAGTCGTTAAGCACCAGGAATCTTGCATGTTATTACAAGATGTGTACCATAAGGAATACCTTACAAGTAGAGCCCCTAGACGGCTATTTTCTGCTGCAATCTCACCAAATTCTTCATGTGTGGATTTTGCATAAAGACTGTTCCAAGACATCTAATATTTTAAAATCCAGTGCAAAGTGGGTGGCTTTTGTTGGAAAAAATGTGCATTTTAAACAGTTTACTCTCAATAGCCTCATTTCCCCCCTCGCAGTTGCTACTTAATACATTTCACCTAGCCAGGTGAGACAGCTGGGTGTTCAGTAACCAATTATTGTTGATTCCGAGACCAATTTTCTAATTCCCAATGATTTACTACCCAATCAATCCCCTTATATTTCACATTTGAATACCAAGTCCTGTAGATGGAGTGCCAATGAAGCGGACTGATCTGTCTTGCATGATAAACTTCTCTAATGTTTGTTGGGCCTCCACTTGTCCAGGCAAGTGGCGAGTATTCCATCACACACCTGATTAAGACTTGTATGTGGTGGAAAAGCTTTGAGGGGTCAAGAGGTAAACCACTCAATGCAGAGTACCCAGCCTCTACCATGTTATTGATATGGCTGATCCAGTTAACCTTCTGGTCAGTGGTGATCCCCAGGCAATGGTGATGGTAATACCATGGAAGGTGGTCCTATCTTGTAGATAGTCATTGCCTGACACTAATGTCACACAACCGATACCTTCTAATTGTATGATAGCAAAATACTGCGGATGCTGGAAATCCAAAATAACAGAAAACGCTGGAAAAACTCAGCAGGCCAGGGCAGCATCCGTGGAGAGAGAGAAACAGAGTTAATGTTTCAGGTCGAAGACCCTTCGTCAGAACTGGGGGGGGGGGGGGGGGGGGAAAGCAGGAAAAAGGGATAGATTTTAAAGCAAGTGGGGGCTGAGGAAAGGGGGAGGGGATGAAAGAAAAGGGAAGGTCCGAGATAGGATAGGATAGAAAGCAGGGGGGATTAAGAGACATTGAGATATATTCAAGGAACGAAGGATGGATCTAGATGAAGTGTGAATGGCCCTGGCAGAATGAAGGACGGCTGTAATTGTAAGCCTGGGAGTTTGCCAGGTGCTGCTGTAGACTGGCATAAGCTGCTTCATTATTAGGAGTTATGAATGTTACTGAACATTAGCAAACAGCCTACTCCTGATCTTACGACAAAGGGAAGCTCATTGATGTAGCAGCTGAAGAGGATGCTACCAGAAGAACTCCTGTAGTGACGTCCTGGTCTCTAATGATTGGCCTCCAACAACCACAAACGTATAACTTCCGTCACTAGAGCGTTTTCCCCTCAACTAGAGTTGGTTTGCTAGGGCTCCTTGGTTTCAAATGCTACTTTTATGTCAAGCAAGCAGGTTATTAGTGAGCTGGTGTTTTTTGATAGAACTATTACGGACTCCGTCCATCACTCTCCTGATTAATGCTAAGTGGCTGAATGGGCAGTAACTGACCGTATTAGATATGTCTGGCTTTTTGTGGATAGCACATATCTGGGCAATGTTCTACATTATCAGGTAAATGACACAAAGAGCCTGCAAAGGGATGTAGACTGGTTAAGTGAGTGGGCAATAAGGTGGCAGATGGCGTATAATGTGGTGAAATGTGAGGTTATTCACTTTGGTAGGAAGAATAGAAAACAGTTTCTCACCATTTAAAAAATATTCTATTAAATGTTGGTGTTCAGAGAGATTTCAGTGTCCTCGTACAAGAAACAGCAAGCAATTAGGAAGGCAAATGGCATGTTAGCTTTATTGCAAGGGGGGCTGGAGTACAAGAGTAAGGAAGTCTTGCTACAATTGCACAGGGTGTTGGTGGGAGCACATCTGTGCAGAATTTTGGTCATCTTATCTGAGGAAGGACATACTTGCCTTAGAGGCGGTGCAACAAAGCTTCACTAAATTGGTTCCTGGGATGAGATGGTTGTCCTGAAGAGAGATTGAGGCTATACTCTCTGGAGTTTAGAAGAATGAGGTGATCTCATTGAAATATACAAGTTTCTGAGGGAGATTGACAGTAGATACTGAGATTGTCTCCCCTGGCTGGAGAGTCTAGGACTAGGGGGCATAGTCTCAGGCCAAGGGGTCGGCCGTTTAAGACTCAGATGAGGAGGAATTTCTTCACTCAGAGGGTTGTGAATCTTTGGAATTCTCTACCCCAAAGGGCTGTGGATGCTGACTCAGTATATTCAAGGCTGAGATAGATAGATTTTTGGACTCGTGGGGAAATTGAGGGATATGGGGATAGGGCAGGAAAGTGGAGTTGAGGTCAAAGATCAGTCATTATCTTATTGAATGGTGGAACAGGCTCGAGGGGCCGTATGGCCTACTACTGCTCTTAATTCTTATGCCAGTGTCATTGTTGCACTGAATTAGCTTAGCATAGGCAGTAGCTAAAGTTTTCAGCAAAATAGCTGGGATCCATAGCCTTCGTTGTGTCCAGTGCACTCGGTCACTGCTTTAAGTCACTTGAAGTGAACAAAATTGCCTGGAAACTGGCATCTCTGATGGTGGGGATCTCAGGAGGAGACCGTGTGAGATAATCCACTATGTACTTTTGGCTAAAGACGCATGTAAACACTTTAGCCCCACTTCTTGCATTCAGGTGCTGGGCTCCATGGTTGATGGAGCCTCTTCCCATTAGCCGCCTAATTCTCCACTACGACTCAACCAGACGTGGTAGCGCTACATAGCTTTGCTCTGATGTGTTTGTTGTGGGACCGGTGAGCCTTGTCTATAACATGCTGCTTTTTTGTTTAGCATGCAGATAGCCTGGTTTTGTAGCTTCCTGAGGTTGGTGTGGCATTTTAAAGTATGCCTGGGATGCCCTTCTACAATCCCCATTGAATCAGCTTTGGTCTCAGCTAGATGGTGATCAAGAATTGAGGGATGTGCTGGGCCATGAGGTTACAGATTACAACTCTGCTGCTACTGATGGCCCACAACACCTCACAAATGCCCAGTGGTAATACCACACTACACAATGGAGAGTATCCTCACTGTGAAGATGAAACTTTGTCTTCAATGACTGTGTGTGCAGTGGTTACACCTACCAATATCATGGACAGACATCTGTGACAGGCATGGTTATGTTCTGCAGTTACATTCGATGGTAATCAGTACATCTGTGAGGACTGCTTCACATTAACTTTTTAAGCTTTCTGCTATTTAGTTGCCAGTTTGCCTTGGGTCCTTTTGCAAGGAAATTAATAACTTGAGACCATTTAAATTGCTCTCTAAATCATCCACAATATGGAAGCAAGTTTCCATTTTTGACCAGTATGGTGACTGAAAATGGACAATTTCTTGGTCCAAATTAAACTGGGAAATGACTTTTGGTAAAAGTTCCATTTGAGTCCCAATGACTGACTGACTTGTCAGAATGACATCAAAAACAGCTGATCTGCAAGGGTTAGCAGTTCACCAACTCTACAAACCATACATTGACATTGACAGTGCAGTTTTCCATGCAAGAAACCTATCTTCAAGTTCAAGAGCTTCAAATGGTGAGTGCAGTAACTTGTGACGAGGGAATCGGTCAATGTCTTGCAAGGAGCCTCCAGTGTAAATGTTATGGATAGGGACCATACTATGCAGGTACAGGCATGTTGCTCTTCCAACATGGCAGGAGGGGTGAAATACAAAGCCAGTATTTGGGTTATGGCACAGGAAGCATCCTTCACTGAGTATAAAATTACAATTTCTGCCTTAGGCCAGAGTATGCTAATACAGGTTTGGTTTTGCTAGCTTCAGCTGCACTCTATGACCATCTCTGAAGCTTAGGACTGATCACTGGTCTAAGTACCTTGAACTCACTCCAACCTGCAGCACTCCATTCTCTTAGATTCAACCCTGACATTGTCATTAAACCCGCTGACAAGGGTGGTGCTGTTGTTGTTTGGCGAACTGACCTCTACCTAGCGGAAGCTGAACACCAACTCTCCGACACCACCTCCTACCTCCACCTGGACCATGACCGAACATCAAACCACCGTTTCCAAGACTGTCACTGACCTCATCTCCTCTGGAAATCTTCCCCCTGCTGCCACCAACCTCAGTTCCCCAACCCTGCACAGCCCGCTTCTACCTCCTTCCCAAGATCCACAAACAGGACTGCCCTGGTAGACCCATCGTTTCAGCCTGTTCTTGCCCCACAGAACTTATCTCTTCCTATCTTGACTCTATCTTTTCTCCCCTTGTCCAGTCTCTTCCCACCTACATCCGCGACTCTTCGGACGCCCTCCGCCACTTTAACAGTTTCCTGGCCCCAACCGCTTTTCACCATGGACGTACAATCCCTCTACACTTCCATCCCCCACCGGGATGGCCTGAGGGCGCTCCGCTTCTTCCTTGAACAGAGACCCGACCAGTCCCCATCCACCACCACCCTCCTCCGCCTGGCTGAACTTATTCTCACATTGAACAACTTCTCCTTTAACTCCACTCATTTCCTCCAAATCAAAGGTGTTGCCATGGGTACCCGCATGGGTCCTAGCTATGCCTGCCTTTTCGTGGGCTATGTGGAACAATCTTTGTTCTAGTCCTACTCGGGTCCCCTCCCTCACCTCTTTTTCCGATACATTGATGACCATCGGTGCCGTTTCCTGCTCTCTCCCCGAACTTGACAATTTCATTCACTTTGCCTCCAATTTCCACCCTTCCCTCACCTTCACATGGTCCATCTCTGACTTTTCCCTTCCTCGACTTCTCCGTCTCTGGGGATTGGTTATTGACCAATATTTACTACAAGCCCACTGACTCCCACAGCTACCTGGACTACACTTCCTCCCACCCCACCTCCCTGTAAGGACTCTATTCCATTCTCCCAGTTTCTCCGTCTCCGCCGTATCTGCTCAGACGATGCCACCTTCCACACCAGTGCTTCAGACATGTCTTCCTTTTTTCCGCAACCGAGGATTCCCCTCTACCGTGGTTGACACTGCCCTCGACCATGTCAGTTCTATCTCCCGCACTTCTGCCCTCACCCCTGCCCCTCTCTCCCGGAACCACGATAGGGTTCCCCTTGTCCTCACCTTTCACTCCACCAGCCTCCATTCAACGGATCATCCTCTGGCATTTCCGCTACCTCCAAAGTGATCCCACCACCAAACTTATCTTTCCCCTCCCCATCCCTTTCAGCATTCCGTAGGGACCGCTCCCTCCGAGACACCCTAGTCCACTCCTCTATCACCCCAAACAGCCCTTCCCCTTCGCCTGGCACCTTCCCGTGCAAGCGGAGGAGATGTCACACCTGCCCCTATACCTCCCCCCTTCCCACTGTCCAGGGCCCCAAACACCCCTTCCAGGTGAAACAGCAATTTACTTGTACTTCTCGCAATCTAGTATACTGTATTCGCTGCTCACAATGCGGTCTCCTCTACATTGGGTGACCGCTTTGCGGAACACCTCCGTTCAGTCCGTAAGGGTGACCCCGAGCTTCTGGTCGCCTGTCATTTTAATTCACCGCTCCATTCCCACTCGGACCTCACCGTCCTTGGCCTCTTGTATTGTTCCACGGAAGCTCAACGTAAACTCTAGGAACAGCACCTCATCTTCCGATTAGGCACTTTGCAGCCTTCCGGACTCTCTTAGAGTTCAACAATTTCAGATCATAACCTCGGCCCCGATTACATTTTCACTTGTAATTTTTCCACTCCTTTTCCCCCCCCCCGCCCTCCTTTCCTTTTGTTTCTCTCTCACACCTGGCAGCTATCTCTTGCCCTGCCAGTACACTTCACACCTAATCTCAGCCTATTACAATCTCGTCTAGCTTCATATACCTTTTATTGTCTCTTTTACTCCTTTTGTTTCTTTTACTTCTTTTGTTTCTTTTACTTCTTTTGTCCGATCGCAGCCCTGCCTTCGATTTATTTTATTTTATTTCCAGTTTTGAAGAAGGGTTCGACCCGAAACGTCAACTCAAATTTCTCTCCACGGATGTTGCCTGACCACCTGAGTTTTTCCAGCATTTTCTGTTGTTATTTTGAACTTACTTGTGTCCATTTCATTGAAGGAGGCCATTCAGCACATCGTGTGTGCTGGTTGAAAGGAGCTATCTAGCCTAATCCCACTTTCCAGCTCTTGGTCCGTAGCCTTGTAGGTTACGGCACTTCAAGTGCATATCCAAGTACTTTTTAAATGCGATGAGGGTTTCTGCCTCTACCACCCTTTCAGGCAGTGAGTTCCAGACCCTCACCACGTTGTGGGTGAAAAACTTCTCAACTCCCCTCTAATCCCTTCTACCAATTACTTTAAATCTAAGCCCCCTGATTATTGACCTTTCTGCTAAGAGAAATGGGTCCTTTCTATCCAGGCCCCTTATAATTTTATACACCTCAATTAAATCTCCCCTCAGCCGCCTCTGTTCCAAAGAAAACAACCCCAGCCTATCCAATCTTTCCTCATAGCTAAAATTCTCCAGTCCTGGCAACATCCTCGTAAATCTTCTCTGTACCCTCTAGTGCAATCGATCATTTGCTCTTCAGCGGACACACACACACAATCCCATCCCATCTTGTCAAACTGAATAAACCTCAGCAACTACTTGTTCAAACCAAGTGTCACCATGGTATTTAAATACTTGTGACAATCTAAGTCATCATTTTGTGACCCAAACAAGTACAATTATTGATCATGTGACTTACAGAAGGTCTGGATCTTCAGGCAAGGTAAAGAAAGTTGAAATTAATTAAGAAAACTGAGCTCGAGTTATAACATTCATGCCATTCCTGAACCAGCTAATAGGATTTCCCCTTACCTTCTTTCCTGAAATGACAGTTACAATGCAGGCTACAGTTGTCATGACTACCATAATATAACACGCTCTCACTCTCATTTTGTTCCTTGCAGCATCAATCATCTCAAATCTGAAACAGAAATGAAATACACATCTAAGTTATTATCAACATAAACATGAAGTTAGCAGCAATTTCTTTACACGGAGAGCTGCTTTGGCACAAGGAATAATTGAAGCAGAGATAGTTGCATCTGAAGAGAGAAAGTAGATAAAATATTTGAAGCAGAGGAACATAGAGGGCTATGGGGAAAGTGTAGGGCAGCAGGTTCGCAGACACAATAGGCTGAATGGCCTCACATTTTATGGCATACATTAACAAGGCTGTAAAGTTTTAAAATCAGTGCATTAAAATATAATGTCAATTATTGGAGGCAGATCAATTAGTTTTAGTCAGGATGCAATTCCTGAACAGATGCAATTCCTGAACAGTTGCAATATAAAAATTAACAGAAAAAGGCCATTAAGCTCAACCAGGTATTCCCCACATATCAGGTCCACCTTGATATCTTCTCACGATATCCCTCCATTCCTTTTTTTACCCATAAAAGCATCCAAATGTCTTTTGAAAACAACTATTCTTTCTGCTTCAATGACCTTTCCCAATAACTTAAATCTACAACTCTTCCTTTGGGGATAAAAGTTCCACTCAACTTCCCTTACACCCAACCAAGATCATATTTTAAAGCATTCCCTTGTATTTAAACCATTAGTGGATAATTTGCCTGGATCAATTTCCTTCAGAATTTTGGAAACTTCATTAGATTACCTCAATCTCCTGTTTTTTCAATAAAAGCTTAAAATACAAAGAACTTTTGAAACAGATCTCCAGGAGCATTACTCTCACCAAGTTCAAAGGTAGTTCTGTTGCAGGGGGCGTGGGGCAGTTTGCACATTTCCACTGAAGGAATTTCGGAACAGGTTTGGGGGAGGGAGGGGGAGGGGAGGGAGGGGGAGGGGAGGGGGGGGGAAGATAGGTTTATTGATTGGATCCAGTGAACAAATACCTACTACAGGCAAATAAAATCTGTTCCCTCATGTATCAGTTACATAAGTGAATAAATTTGTGTATGGAACATGGGGCAGAAGAGCATCTCGGGACCACATGGGTCTGTAATTCTTTTGTCCAGTAAAATGGTGCAGAGCAGGAATGTCTAACCTTTTGGAGCTGGGCTACAGCTACAAGTGTCATAACCAGCAACTGGGCCACATACGATTATACAGAAATGTGAGTTCCGATACATAAAAAACACCCTTATACATACAAAAAGCTCCCAAAATGAGATCCTCACACACAAAAACACTCCCATACACAAACAAGATTTTTTCTGATTATTGGTGCTGTAAAGGAAGCAGAGCTTTGAGCATATGTGCTCTGGCCAGCCACAAGTTGCAGTTAACATTTATATTAATTAAGAAGGGAGGAGGCAGGAATTGATGAAAGACCTGTGATGTGTCGAGAGGAAGTGGAGGTTTCAGTCAAAGCGAGTTGCCATAATTAAGGAATGGCCTGTGATCTACATTGCTGTGGAATGGTCAGAGAGGGTCAAGTGCAGGACAATAGAAATGGCAGTAGAATCTTGCCATCAAGCCAGAGACAGGCTGGGAAACTCAGAGTTCCGAGTGTAATTATGAAGTTTCAGTAGTAATTAAAGCTAGAAATGCCACATATAATATAGAAATAAAAGTAGTAACAGAGCACCTGGAAAGCAACAAAAAATGCATGCCGAGTTATCTGTACTTACTTTCTATCTTCCCGGTGAGGAAGGCAGCAGTTATGTGACAGCCAGGGAACAGGAACCAGTATATGGTGCCAGTGGGTGTGATGGGGGTGGGGGAAAAAAATCTACCTGCTCCCCAAGTGCATGCAACTACTTTGTGGGTACTTTCTCACTACAACTTCTGTAGTGGTAGACACGAGCAGACAGAAGCCTATAAAGTACAATGCACCAGGTGACAGACAATCTGGTTGCTTTTAGGTAGCAAATGATCAGTAATTACATTTCAGTACACAATGACTGCTCAAACCAAGTCAGTGCTCCATTCTACACAAATCTCAACTGTTGTCACTATTTTCAATTGTTTCTACTGGTCAATGATGCAGGCAGTGAGGTTACTGAATGAATAAAAAGAAACATTTACAAAGGAATTTAAAAAGCCACCAGCCAGTAAAAATCCCATACCCGTTTCACCACTTACGAAACCGCAGCTGGTATATCCTCTTCTCGTTTGAAACGACCAGTCCACACCAACATCTTTTTATCAAAAGCAGAAGGCTTGTATCCTGGTAATTTGAAAGCTGGGCGTTCTGAAAGAAATATAAAGACACAACTTATTTTCATAGAACACCGTTCCCTGATAAACTAGTTCATGTTACACTAACATCGCAGAATATGAAATACTAAAAGTTCCAATAAGGTGCTAGCCTTGGCTCAGTGGGTAGCACTCTCACCGCTGGAGTGGGACTTGAGCACATAATCTAGGCTGACACTTCAGTACTGAGGGAGCGCTATGCTGTCAGAGGGCCAGTCTTTCGGATGAGCTGTTAAACCGAGGCCCTGTCTGTCCTCTCAGATGGACATAAACGATCCCATGACACTATTCAAAGAGGAGCAGGGGTGTCCTGGCCAATACTTATCCCTCAACCAAACAACAACAACTTGTCTTTAATATAGTAAAACACCCCAATGCGCTTCACAGGAGTGTTATAAGACAAAAAATTGACACCGAGCCACATAAGGAGAAATTAGGGCAGATGACCAAAAGCTTGATCAAAAAGGTAGGTTTTAAGGAGCGTCTTAAAGGAGGAAAGAGAGGTTTAGGGATGGAATTACAGAGCTTAAGGCTTAGGCAACTGAAGGTACAGCCACCAATGGTTGAGCGATTATAATCAGAGATGCTCAAGAGGGCGGAATTAGAGGAGCGCAGATATCTTGGGGGTTTGTGGGGCTGGAGGAGATGAGAGATAGGGAGGGGCGAGGCTATGCAGGGATTTGAAAACAAGGATGAGAATTTTGAAATCGAGGCGTTGCTTAACCGGGAGCCAATGTCGGTCAGCGAGCACAGGGGTGATGGGTGAACGGGACTTGGTGCGAGTTAGGACATGGGCAGCAGAGTTTTGGATGACCTCAAGTTTACGTAGGGTAGAATGTGGGAGGCCAGCCAGGAGGGCGTTGGAATAGTCAAGTATAGAGGTAACAAAGGCATGGATGAGGGTTTCAGCAGCGGATGAGCTGAGGCAGGGTGGAGACGGGCGATGTTACGGAGGTGGAAATAGGTGGTCTTAGTTATGCCGCGTATGTGTGGTCGGAAGCTCATTTCAAGGTCAAATATGACACCAAGGTTGCAAACAGTGTGGTGCAGCCTCAGAAAGATGCTAGGGAGAGGGAGGAAGTCAGTGGCTAGGGAACAGAGTTTGTGACGGGGACTGAAAACAATGGCTTTGGTCTTCCCAATATTTAATGGAGAAAATTTCTTCCCATGCGGTACCGGATGTCGGACAAGCAGTCTGACAATTTAGAGACCATGGAGGGATTGAGAGAAGTGGTAGTGAGGTAGAGCTGGGTGTCGTCAGCATACATGTGGGAACTGACGCTGTGTTTTCAGATGATGTCGCCAAGGAGCATGTAGATGAGAAATAGGATTGAGTAGAGGACAGATCCTTGGGAGACACCAGATGCAACGACGTGGGAGCAGGAAGCGAAGTCATTGCAGGTGATTCTCTGGCTACGATTAGATAGATAAGGATAGAACCAAGCGAATGCAGTCCCACCCAGCTGGACGATGGTGGAGAGGCATTGGAGGAGGATGGTCTGGTCAACTTGTCAAAGGCTGCAGACAAGTCAAGAAGGACGAGGAGGGATAATTTACCCTTGTCGCATTCACAAAGGATGTCATTTGTGACTTTGATGAGAACCGTTTCGGTACTGTGGCAGGGGCAGAAACCTGATGGAGTTCCAGGAAAGCTGGGCACGAATTTGGGAGGCAACACATTCAAATACTTTGGAGAGGAAAGGGAGGTTGGAGATAGGGTGGTGGTTTGCAAGGATAGAGAGGTCAAAGGTTTTTTTTGTTGAGAGGGATGATGACGGCAGATTGAAGGTGAGGGGGACCGTACCTGAGGAGAGAGAACCGTTAACAATGTCAGCTAACATGGGAGCCAGAAAAGGAAGTTGGGTGGTCAGCGGTTTGGTGGGAATAGGCTTGAGGGAGCAGGAAGTGGGTCTCATGGACAAGATGAGCACGGAGAAGTCATGAGGGAGGATTGGAGAGAAACTGGAGAAAAATGTGAGTTCAGGGCTAAGGCAGGGGGAGATCCTTAGCGGAAGTTTGGCCCAGTGGGATGATGTCGCCAAGGGGCAGCGATAGCTGATCGGATGGTTTCAATCTTAGAGACAAAAATGTCCATGTTGTTGGAGGTGAGGGTGGAGGAGACGGGGGAGAATGGTTTAAGGAGACAGCTAGCAGTAGAGAATAGAAGCCGGGGTTATCTTTGCATTCCAGAATGATTTTGGAATGAGCAGTTTTGGCAGACGAGAGCAGGACCCGATAATGCTTTATGTGGTCCAGTCAGATCTGGCAGTGAATGGCTAAACCAGTTGTCCGCCATATCCGTTCAAGTCTGCGTCCCTTGGACTTAAGGGAGTGAAGATGAGGGCTGTACCAGGGGGAACAGCCAGGGTGAGAGAGTAATTGTTTTAATAGGCCTTATCGGCGATTGACACGATGAGAGTAGCGAGGTCACGGTCAAGGGGGTGGCAGTGAATATGGGTTGGAGAGTTTACATGGAGGGAGAGATTAAGGGAGGATAGTGAACTCAGGAGAGAGAGCATGATGAATTGAGATGGAGGTTGAAATCACCGAGGATGAGAAGTCGCTCGGTGCAGAGGCTGAGAGAGGAAAGCAGTGAAGATATCTCGGTGATAAAAATTTTTTTATGGTAATTTGGTGGGCGGTAGAGAATGAGAATTTTAAATGAGAGGCGAGAGGGTGGAACTAGATGAGGTGATCAAAGGAGGAGAAGAAAGTGCCAGAGGAGTAGGGGGAAAGACCAAGGTGTGATTTGGTGATGAGAGCCACCCACCCCCACCACAGCGGTTTGGGCAGGGCAAGTGGTGGAAGGTATAACCAGGTGGAGAGGCTTCATCTAAGGGTAAGGTGTCATCACCCCTCAGCCAAGGTTCCATCAGGGCCATGATGTCGATGCAATCATCCACGACAAGCTCATGGATAGCAAAGGTCTTGTTCGCAAGTGAATGAACATTCTGGAGGGAGATGCGGAGAGGGTCGGTGATGGATGACCCACTGCCAGCGTCCACAGGGTCAGCGTTTGGAGGGGTGAGTTGGACGGGGAGGAGATTGGCGAGATTAACCCTTAGTGGGCACGCTGCATAGAGAGGTCGGCGACAGAGTAGGATGGGACAGTTGGGGTTGCTGCTGGGGAGGAGGGAGCGACAAGTGCCACGGTGGGCCTTTCGTAGGATGCCAAGAGAGGCAGAGAGGGAAGCTGTAGGCTTATCTAAGAGGGAGTCAAGCCTGGGACAGCGGCAGGAGAGTAGGCAAGGTCGAAGAATAATTAGGGATTTGGGAGGGCAGAGTATCCGAGAGAGGAGAGATGAAAGAAGGCATGACGACAGGAGAGAGCGGTCAGGGAGAGATAGAGAGAAAAGGAAGGGGGAGAGAAAAATGTGGAAATAGAAGTGAACGACTTGGGTCCAGAGCATCATCAACAACATCACTAAAATAGATTATCTGGTCACTACGTCATTGCTATTTGTGGGACCTTGCTGTGTGCAAATTGGCTACCACGATTCCTACATTACAACAGTGACTATACATCAAAAGTACTTCATTGGTTGTAAAGCACTTTGGGATGTCCCGTGGTCTTGAAAGGCACAATATAAATGCAAATCTTTCCTCCTTTCTTTCAATATGGGTGTTACAAATTTCAGGCCTGCCTTAGATAACCTCTTCAGTTAGCATCACTGGTCTCTCCCATAAGCTGACCCATGTCACTCATGATCAGAAGTTTACTTTCATTACCCAATATTTAGGCGTACAGTGTTGTAACCTGGGGGCGCAAGAATCAGACCCTCATTATGAGCTGGATATTGTGATCCTTACACGTGACCTCACTTGTGCATCTCCAATCATCCTAAAGAGAAGCTGATTCATACTTTGGTGAGACGAGGTCAGACACGATTTAGTAAACCGTTTTATTTTACGGTCTGTGAACGTACAGAATAAAAGTTATAGCCAATTTCACCCCATTTTAACTTAACTTCAGACCCTTGGGAATAAAAAAATAAAAATATGCTATTGATTAAGTAACATGTTCTTTTGGTCATCCTCATCACAAAATCAGAGTACGGCTCGCTCTGGGCCCGATCTACTCCGTTCTTAAGACAGACTGTCCTCGGCATTCCTGCCTCACTTAGCAAACTTTATCAACTGACCTTGAACAGTGTGTTTCACTCTTTTATTATATCTGAGCAGAGGAAGTCGAGGGTTATACCGCCCACTTCTTCCCTGGCCAGGGGCTGGCCATTCAGCCTGTCAATTAAACTAACTACTGCCTTGCTGGCTAATATTGTGCATGCAAGAATTCAGTTCCTCCCAACATCTTGTGTGTGAATATGCACTGGAAGTATCTGAAACAAGATAATTACTTCTTACCAGCCATTGTCCCAGGACATCTAGGATAATCTACAATGGTTGACTCGCCTGACTTGACCGCCTTGCTTGTGCTACTCCCACCCACCCACCTAGCTGCAAACTGGAATTTAAATCTTTCGGAACTCACTAATATAAATGCAACACGCCTATGTAAATCGTACCCGAAACTTTCCATGGTGAAATGGTCAAAAATCCAAAAATGCGACAAAAGGACGAGAAAATAAAAACAGAAAATTGAGCATCATCTCCTTGGAAGTTTTACCTGTGGTTCTTCACTTTCCTCAAGAACTAAATAGAGTTAAGCAAAATTGTACTTGGTCCACTGAAGGAATGGGCTTGACTCGTTAAATAGACCTTTCTCTACCCCACTCTAAGCCTTTCAAGCTTTTCATCAATTTCACAACCCAAACCAACTTAATGCGCAGGTACACTACTGTACTATACATGAAGCCTTTTCTTCATTTTCAGTGTCAGACATTGGTTCAGAGTACTATATACACAGCAGCATTGTGTTCTCTCACACTTGGAATACAATAGTCTGATCATCTAATAAATGCATGTAATATACATTTTTAGTTGTACAAATTAACATTAAGGCTAAAAATACAGCAATTACTACACTTTTTCACACTAGAGCACTCAAAGCACAACTGAAAACTGGAGGGGGTGAATGGGGGGTGGGGGTGATGGAGGAGGGGGAGGGGTGGGGGTGATGGAGGAGGGGGAGGGGTGGGGGTGATGGAGGAGGGGGAGGGGTGGGGGTGATGGAGGAGGGGGAGGGGTGGGGGTGATGGAGGAGGGGGAGGGGTGGGGGTGATGGAGGAGGGGGAGGGGTGGGGGTGATGGAGGAGGGGGAGGGGTGGGGGTGATGGAGGAGGGGGAGGGGGAGGGGTGGGGGTGAGAGTGAGCGGCGGGGCGGGGTGAGAGTGGGGTCAGAGAGGACGGTGAGGAATGAACCCCACAGCTCTCCCAACCCGAAGTCCCTTCCTTTACCTTCACTTTTCGGCGGTGTTACTGGGCCAGTTAGCGCTGGGGATTTACCATCCTGAGGTTTACTGGAAAGCCATCGGCTGCTCCACCAAACCAGCCGCTCCGAGCGACCCGAGAACCGCCCGAGCGCCGCACCTGCCCCAGCTCGGCACCACACCGCCAGCGGGAGACCGCCAGCCGCCGCCGCACACCGACAGCTCCACATCCCCAGGCCGACCACCATCAACTGAAGAAACCACCGCGGGGGGGGTCAGGCTCGGAACGACCAGCCGCTCAGGGTCGAGGGTCAAAGAGACAGGCATTTAAAATACACTATTCCGTCGAAAGGTCATCGACCTGAAACGTTAACTCTGTTTCTCTCGCCACACGTGCTGAGTATTTCCAGAATTTTAGTTTTTATTTTTAAAAATACACAATTGTAACTAATCGATATGATTCAAATCGGTGCACTGATTACTTAGGAGTCGAAGGCGCGCCTGTCGCTACGAGAGGAAGGTTAAGAGGCGAATTTATAACGGGGGAGACTGGTAGAACTGTGTTTATTAATGAAAAGGAAACCCAACGGGTTTTAAACCAGCGAGTGGCACTTGTCTGCACTGTTCTTTGACAATAAAATATGACTGAATAGCATCTTTCCTGCGAGGCAGCTTTTATTTAAAAACAATTGGCGCGGGCGACGTCTAATAATATGTAGACCGTGGATCTTGGCCGCGCCGCCGGTTTGATGCTGTCGCTCTGATTGAGTTGTGAGGCTGTCGGGTCACCGCCGAGCGGGTCCTGAGAGGCGGCGGGAAGATGGCGGCGCCCAGCGCGGAGCTGAGCTGCCAGGATTTCTCCGAGTTTCAGGTGAGGGGCCCAGGAGCCGAAACCGCTCCCCCGTTCAACGCTGCTCATAAACAGCCGGCTCGGTTTCCGCTTTGACCGCGGCGGTTCCGTGTGGGGTCGGGAATCGCCCTTCAAGAGACCGCGGCGCGGTGTTGGGTTGTGGGGGGGAAGGTAAGCGGACAGTCCGTCCGTCCCGTGTTTGACCCTCGGGCCGGAGTGTCCGCGGGGAGTCGGGGCCGAGCACTCGATACCGGCCGAATTACAGGGCCGGCCAGTGGCGGCCTGTCAAAGCGGCTGCCCCGGGGTTTAGGAACATGGGAACAGGAGTAGGCCATTCAGCCCCTCCAGCCTGTTCTGCCATTCAATGGGATCATGGCTGATCTGTGACTTAACTCCATATACCCGCCTTTGCCCCACGTCCCCTAATACCACTGGTTAACAGAAAGCTCTCAATCGCGGATTTAAAATTAATAATTGATCTAGCATCAATTGCTGTTTGCAGAAGAGAGTTCCAAACTTCTACCACCCTTTGTGTGTAGAAGTGTTTCCTAATTTCACCCCTGAAAGATCTGGCTCTAATTTTTAGACTATGCCCCCTAGTCCAAGAATCCCCAACCAGCAGAAATAGTTTCTCTCTCCCTTAATATCTTTGAAAACTTAGATCAGATTATCCATTAACCATCTAAATTCTAGGGAATATAACCCTAATTTGTGTAATCTCTCTTCGTAACTTAACCCTTGAAGTCCGGGTATCATTCTGGTAAACCTACGCTGCACTCCCTCCAAGGTCATTATATCCTCCTTAAGGTGTAGTGCCCAGAACTGCTCACCGTACTCCAGGAGTGGTCTAACCAGGGTTACATAGGAGCAGGAGTAGGCCATTTGGCCCCTCGAGCCTGTTCTGCCATTTAATGAGATCATGGCTGATCATCTAAATTCAGTACCCTGTCCCTGCCTTCTCCCCATATCCCTTTAGCCTTAAGAAATATATCTAACTCCTCTTTGAATATATTTAATGAATTGGCTTTAACTGCCTTCTGTGGTAGAGAATTCCACAGGTTCACCACTCTCTGGGTGAAGAAATTCCTCCTCATCACAGTCCTAAATGGCTTACCCCTTTGTCCGATCCTGTCACTGTATTCCAAGTGCTCTGCTATTACATCTTTTATAAATGGACTCTAGCATTTTCCCCACTACTGATGTCAGGCTTACTGGTCTATAATTCCCCGTTTTCTCTCTACCACCTTTTTTAAATAGTGGGGTTACTTTAGCTACCCTCCAATCCATGGGACCTGTTCCAGAGTCTATAAAATTTTGGAAGATGACTAGCAATGCATCTACTATTTCTAGGGCCACTTCCTTAAGTACCCTAGGATGTAGATTATCAGGACCTGTCGATTTATCGGCCTTCAATCCCGTCAATTTCCCTAATACCATTTCATTCAGTTCCTCCCTCTCATTAGACCCTATGTTCCCCGACCTCTCTGGGAGGTTATTTGTGTCCTCCTTTGTGAAGACAATACCAAAGTATGTATTTAATTGGTCTTCCATTTCTTTGTTCCCCATTATAAATTCCCCTGATTCTGACTGCAAGGGACCTACGCTTGACTTCACCAATCTTTTTCTCTTCACATATCTATAGAAGCTTTTAGTCAGTTTTTATGTTCCCTGCAAGCTTACTCTCATACTCTATTTCCCCCCTCTTAATTAATCCCTTTGTCCTCCTTTGCTGAATCCTAAACTGCTCCCAATCATGAGGTTTGCTGCTTTTTCTGGCCAATTTTTATGTCCTCTCCTTGGATCATATGCTATCCCTAATTTCCCTTGTTAGCCAATGTTGAGTCACCTTTTTTGTTTTATTTTTATGCCAAACAGGGATGAATAAATTCTGTAGTTCATCCATGCGATCTTTAAATGTTTGCCATTGCCTATCCACCGTCAACCCTTTAAGTAACATTCCCCAATCCATCCTAGCCAATTCGTAGTTTCCTTTATTTAAATTCAGGACCCTAGTCTCTGATTCAACTACTTCACTCTCCATCTTAATGAAGAATTCTATCATATTATGATCGCTCCTCCCCAAGGGGCCTCGCACAACAAGATTGCTAATTAATCCTTTCTCATTACATAATACCCAGTCTAAGATGGCCTGATCTCCAGTTGGTTCCTCAACATATTGGTCCAGGAAACCATAGAAGATAGGAGCAGGAGTAGGCCATTCGGCCCCTCGAGCCTGCTCCACCATTCAATGCAATCATGGCTGATCATCCAAATTCAGTACCCGGTCCCTGCTTTCTCCCCATACCCCTTGATCCCTTTAGCCTTAAGAAATATATCCAACTCCTTGAATATATTTAATGTATTGGTCTCTACTGCCTTCTGTGGTAGAGAATTCCACAGGTTCACCACTCTCTGGGTGAAGAAATTCCTCCTCATCTGTCCTAAATGGCTTACCCCTTATCCTTAGACTGTGACCCCTGGTTCTGGACTCCCCCCACCATCGGGAACATCCTTCCTGCATCTAGTCTGTCCAGTCCTGTCAGAATTTTATAAGTTTCAATGAGATCACCTCTCATTCTTCTAAACTCCAGCAAGTACAAGTCCAATCGACCCAATCTCTCCTCATACGTCATTCCTGCTATCCCAGGTATCAGCCTGGTGAATCTTCGTTGAACTCCTTCCATGGCAAGAACATCCTTCCTCAGATAAGGCGACCAAAACTGCACACAATACTCAAGGTGTGGTCTCACCAAGGCCCTGTACAACTGTAGCAAGACATCCTTGTTCCTGTACTCAAACCCTCTCGCTACGAAGGCCCTCTTGCCTTCTTAACCGCCTGCTTGCACCTGCATGCTTACCTTCAGCGACTGGTGCACAAGGACACCCAGGTCTCGTTGCACTTCCCCTTCTCCCAATCTATTGCCATTCAGATAATCTGCCTTCCTGTTTTTGACACCAAAGTGGATAACCTCGCATTTGTCCACATTATATTGCATCTGCTATGCTTTTGCCCAATTACCCAACCTGTCCAAATCATCCTGGAGTTTCTCGGCATCCTCCTCACAGCACACACGCCCACCCAGCTTTGTGTCGTCTGCAAATTTGGAGATATTACATCTAGTTCCCTTGTCTAGATCATTAATATATATTGTGAATAGCTGGGGCCCAAGGACCGATCCCTGCGGTACCCCACTAGTCACTGCTTGCCACTCGGAAAAAGACCCGTTTATTCCAACTCTTTGCTTTCTGTCTGCCAGCCAGTTCTCTATCCAAGTCAATACCTTGCCCCCAATCCCATGTGCCTTAACTTTACACGCTAATCTCTTATGTGGGACCTTATCAAAAGCCTTCTGAAAGTCCAAATACACCACATCCACTGGTTCTCCCTTATCTATTTTACCAGTTATAGCCTCAAAAAATTCCAGTAGATTAGTCAAGCACGATTTACCTTTT
The DNA here is from genome assembly GCF_052327205.1 of Somniosus microcephalus. Classification (NCBI taxonomy): domain Eukaryota; kingdom Metazoa; phylum Chordata; class Chondrichthyes; order Squaliformes; family Somniosidae; genus Somniosus; species Somniosus microcephalus. Next base: position 83,629,665 of record NC_141000.1, read on the forward strand.
GTAAATCCATGTTGACTGTCCGATCCTGTCACTGTTTTCCAAGTGCTCTGCTATTACATCTTTTATAATGGACTCTAGCATTTTCCCCACTACCGATGTCAGACTTACCGGTCTGTAATTCCCCGTTTTCTCTCCACCACCTTTTTTGAATAGTGGGGTAACATTAGCTACCCTCCAATCCATGGGTACTGTTCCAGATTCCATCGAATGCTGGAAGATGATCAACAAAGCATCAACTATTTCTAGGGCCACTTCCTTAAGTACCCTAGGATGTAGATTATCAGGCCCTGGGGATCATCCCGTATACACTCTAGGAATTCCTCCTCCACAGTATTGTTACTAACTTGGTTAGCCCAATAGTTGGTTCCTCAACATATTGGTCCAGGAAACCATCCTGTATACACTCTAGGAATTCCTCCTCCACAGTATTGTTACTAATTTGGTTAGCCCAATCTATATGTAGATTAAAGTCACCAATGATAACTGCTGTGCCCTTATTGTACACGTCTCTAATTTCCCGTTTAATGCCACCCCCAACCTCAGCATTACTGTTTGGGGGTCTGTATATAACTCCCACTAGCGTTTTCTGCCCCTTGGTATTTCTCAGCTCTACCCATACAGATTCCACATCATCAGAGCTAATATCCTTCCTTACTATTGTGTTAATCTCCTCTTTATCCAGCAATGCTACCCTACCTCCTTTTCCTTTTTGCCTGTCTTTCCTGAATATTGAATACCCCTTGATGTTGAATTCCCAGCCTTGGTCACCCTGTTCCATGTCTCCGTAATCCCAATTATATCATATCCGTTTACATCTATTTGCGCAGCTAATTCATCCACCTTACTATGAATGCTCCTCGCATTAAGACACAAAGCCTTCAGGCTTGTTTTTTTAACACTCCCTTTTAGAATTATTATTTACTGTGGCCATGTTTGATTTACACACTTGATTTCTCTGACTGCCACTTGCTTTTCTCCTTCCTGCCTTTTGCTTCTATCCTTGCTTCCCTTTCCTCTGTCTCCCTGCATAGGTTCCCAACCCCCTGCCATTTTAGTTTAAACCCTCCCCAACAGCACTAGCAAACACTCCTCCTAGGACATCGGTCCCGGTCCTGCCCAGGTGCAAACCATTCAGTTTGTACTGGTCCCACCTCCCCCAGAACCAGTTCCAATGTCCCAGGAATTTGAATCCCTCCCCCTTGCACCATTCCTCTAGCCACGTATTCATCTGAAATATCCTTCTATTTCTACTCTGACTAGCGCGTGGCACTGGTAGCAATCCTGAGATTACTACCTTTTTGAGGTCCTATTTTTTAATTTACCTCCTAACTCCCTATATTCAGCTTTTAGGACCTCATCCTGGTTTTTTACCTATATCGTTGGTACCTATATAAGAAGTAGGAGCAGGAGTAGGCCATACGGCCCCTCGGGCCTGCTCCGCCATTCAATAGGATCATGGCTGATCCGAACCTAGATTCACGTCCACTTCCCTGCCCTCTCCCCGTAACCCCCAATTCCCTTATCAGCTAGGAAACTGTCTATCTCCGTTTTAAATTTATTTAATGTCGCAGCTTCCACAGCTCTCTGAGGTAGCAAATTCCATAGATTTACTACCCTCTGAGTGAAGAAGTTTCTCCTCATCTCAGTTTTGAAAGGGCAGCCCCTTATTCTAAGATTATGCCCCCTAGTTTAGTCTCACCCATCAGTGGAAACATCCTCACCGCATCCACCCGATCAAGCCCCCTCACAAACTTAATATGTTTCAATAAGATCGCCTCTCATTCTTCTGAATTCCAATGAGTAGAGGCCCAACCTACTCAACCTTTCCTCATAAGTCAATCCCCTCATCTCCGGAATCAACCGAGTGAACCTTCTCTGAACTGCCTCGAGATATGCACCACGATAACTGGCTGTTCACCCTCCCCCTCCAGAATTGTTTTGTATAGCTGTAGCATAACTTCTATCCCTTGTATTCCAGTCCTCTAGATATAAAGGCCAGCATTCCATTAGCCTTTTTGATTATTTTCTGTACCTGTTCATGACATTTTAATGATCTATGTACCTGGACCCCCCCCCAAGTCTCTTTGGACCTTCTGTTTTTAGCTTTTCACCATTTAGAAAGTACCCGGTTCTATCCTTTTTAGGTCCAAAGTGGATGACCTCACATTTGCCTACATTGAAATCCATTTGCCACAGTTTTGCCCATTCACTTAATCTGTCGACATCACATTGTAATTTTATGCTTCCATCTACACTGCCTCCAATTCCACCTATCTTTGTGTCATCGGCAAATTTGGATAAATGACTTGCTATGCCATCATCTAAGTCGTTAATAAATACTGTGAATCGTTGAAGCCCCAGCACAGGTTTGCCTCCTGGATGGGACCGGTGGATTATTACAATGCGCGAGGCTCCATAATTCCCACATTTTACGTGTTTTATATAAATTTTACAAATATTCCACTGGGTCACCACTTCTCTGAACCATCTGGACTTCGCAGCTCGTGAATTTATTACATTTATCCCTCTGGGCCCACACAAGGTCAGTTATCCGGGGAAATTGGCCCCGAGTGGCTCGGCGCACACTGGGCAGTGCGATCACCCACTGGAGCCGCCGGAGAACGAGAAGCCTTGCTTGTTCCATTAGCATCTCCCTTTCTTTACCTTCACATTTAGGCTGTCTCACTGGACCACTTTGTATTGGAAGGTTAGCTGTTTCAAAGTTTGAAGCAAAACCACCTGCTGCTCCCTAACTCTGCCGTGGCCGACTACAGATGCTGCCTGATCTGCTGAGTATTTCCAGCATTTTCTGTTTTTATTCCAGATTGCCAGCATCCACAGGATTTTGCTTTTGTATCCTGATCAATGGTGTGGTGTGGGGAAAACATACAGTAAAGCACCAAGAGGTGGTGACCCTGGCTGCAAAAAGATTGAATCCTTGGGCAAAAACATACTTTCCAGTTGAGAGTTTCATGAAATAAAAGACACAGGCTTTGTGTGTTTGAGTTAGTGCTATGGATACTGGTCTGAATGTAATTCATAGCCAGCATGCTCAAATTATGCTGCTGGTGCTACTCTGTTGTGCTTCACGTTGCACGCAGAGACTTTTTTAATGATACAAGGGAGAAGGCAGAAGCACCCACTTTTTCCTAGCATTAAAAAGTTTAAATACTAAGTTTAAAAAGTGCCCAGGTGTCCAGCAGACCATAAGAATTGCACTATACCTGATGCAAAACCCAAGCAGGTGAAGCAACCTGCTAAAGTTGGTCTCGTACTTCCCACCTTCAGTATGCTTGGGAGTTGGTTTATCTCCTAACTTTGCAATTATACTGCCACTTAAGTATCAGTGTATGTCAGAAATAACTTTGCGTTGATCTGTGGTATACCATCCCTGGGTATGTCCTGTCCCACCGGCAGGACAGACCCACCTGAGATGGCAGCACAGTGGTATACAGTCAGGAGGGAGTGGCCCTGGGAGTCCTCAACATTGACTCCGGACCCCATGAAGTCTTATGGCATCAGGTCAAACATGGGCAAGGAAACCTACTGATTACCACCTACCACCCTCCCTCAGCTGATGAATCAGTTCTCCTCCATGTTGAAAACCACTTGAAAGAAGCACTGAGGGTAGCAAGGGCACAGAATGTACTCTGGGGGAATTCAGTGTCCATCACCATGAGTGGGTCGGCAGCACCATGCTGATCGAGCTGGCCGAGTCACGAAGGACATAGCTGCTAGGCTGGCCTGTGGCAGTGGTGAAACAACCAACATGAGGGAAAAACCTACTTGACCTTGTCCTCACCAATCTACCTGATGCAAATGCAGCGGTCCATGACACTAGTGATAGGAGTAACCACAGCACAGGCCTTGTGGCGACACTGAGGACACCCTGCATTGTGTTGTGTGGTACTACCACCGTGTTAAATGGGATAGATTCAGAACCAAACTAGCAGCTCAAAACTGGGGAGTCAAGGGTTATGGGGAGCGGGCAGGAAAGTGGAGTTGAGGCCAAGATTGGATCAGCCATGATCTTATTGAATGGCGGGGCAGGCTTGAGGGGCCAAATGGCCTATTCCAGCTCCTATTTCTTATGTTCTTATGTGGCGCTGTGGGCCATCAGCAGCAGAATTGTATTCCACCACAATCTGTAACCTCATGGCCGGCATATCCCTCACTCTACCATTGCCATCGAGCCAGGCAACCAACCCTGGTTCAATGAGGAGTGTAGAAGAGCATGCCAGGAGCAGCACCAGGTGTACCTAAAAATGAGGTGCCAACCTGGTGAAGCTGCAACACAGGACTACATGCATGCTAAACAGTGGATGCAGCATGCTATAGACAGAGCTAAGTGATCCCACAACCAGCAGATCAGATCAAAGCTCTGCAGTTGTGACACATTCAGTCGTGCATGGTGGTGGACAATTCAACATCTAACGGGAGGAGGCTCCATGAACATCCCATCCTCAATGATGGCAGAGCCCAGCACGAGTGCAAAACGCACGGCTAAACCGTCGCAACCATCTTCAGCCAGAAGTGCCAAGTGGATGATCCATCTCGGCCTCCTCCTGAGGTCACTACCACCACAGATGCCAGTCTTCAGCCAATTCGATTCACTTGAGTGCAGACTGGATACAGCAATGGCCATGGGCCCTGGCAACTTCCTGGCTGTAGTGCTGAAGACTTGTGCTCAAGAATTAGCTGCACCTCTCGCCAAGCTGTTCCAGTACAGCAACAACACTGCCATCTACCCGGCAAAGTGGAAAATTTCCCAGGTATGCCCTGTTCACAAAAAGGAGGACAAATCCAATCCGGCCAATTACTGCCCCATCAGCCTACTCTCAATCAGCAACAAAGTGATGGAAGGTATCGGTGACAGGGCCGTCAAGCGGCACTTAACTCACCAATAACCTGCTCACTGATGCTCAGTTTGGATTCCACCAGGACCGCTTGGCTCTAGACCTCATTACAGCCTTGGTCCAAACATGGACAAAAGAGATTAATTCCAGAGGTGGGTGAGAGTGACTGCCCTTGACATCAAGCCAGCATTTGACCGAGTGTGGCATCAAGGAGCCCTAGTAAAATTGAAGTCAATGGGGATAAGGGTGAAAACTCTCCACTGGCTGGAGTCATACCTAGCACGAAGGAAGGTGGTTGTGGTTGTTGGAGGCCAATCATCTCAGCTCCGGGACATCGCTGCAGGAGTTCCTCAGCGCAGTGTCCTAGGCCCAACCATCTTCAGCTGCTTCATCAATTACCTACCCTCCATCGTAAGGTCAGAAGAGGGGATGTTCGCTGATGATTGCGGTGTTCCATTCGCAATTCCTCAGCTAATGAAGCAGTCTGTGCCCACATACAGCAAGACCTGGACAACATGGATGATAAGTAGCAAGTAACATTTGCGCCACACAAGTGCCAGGCAATGACCATCCCCAACAAGATAGAGTCTAACCACCTGCCTTGAAATTCAATGGCATTACCATCATCAAATCCCCTACCATCAACATCCTGGGGGGTGTCACCATTGACCAGAAACTTAACTAGACCAGCCACATAAATACTGTGGCTACAAGAGCAGGTTAGCGGCTGGGTACTCTGTGGCGAGTGACCAACTTCCTGACTCCCAAACCTTTTCCCCCATCTACAAGGCACAAGTCAGGAGTGTGATGGAATACTCTCCACTTTACTGGATGGGTGCTGCTACAACAACACTCAAGCTCGACACCATCCAGGACAAAGCAGCCTGCTTGATCGGCACCCCACCCACCACCTTAAACATTCACTCCCTCCACCACTGGCGTACCGTGGCTGCAGTGTGTACCATCTACAAGATGCACTGCAGCAAATCACCAAGGCTTCTTTAACAGCACCTGCCAAACCCACGTCCTCTACCACCTAGAAGGATAAGGGCAGCAGGTGTATGGGAACACCACCACTGCCTCCAAGTTCCCCTCCAAGTCACACACCATCCTGACTTGGATGCACATCGATGTTCCTTCATCGTCGCTGGGTCAACATCCTGGAACTCCCTACCTAACAGCACTGTGAGAGTAGCTTAAACACATGACTGCAGCAGTTCAAGAAGGCGGCTCACCACCACCTTCTCATGGGCAATAAATTTTGGCCTTGCCAGTGATGCCTGCATCCCGAGAATGAATTAATAAATATATATATTTTTAAAAGTAACGTTCTTCACAGAAGGTCTCCATTTGGCCCATTGTGCCTGTGCCAGCTCTTTGAAAGAGCTATCCAATTAGTCCCACTATCCTACTCTTTCCCCATAGCCCTGCAAATTTTTCCTTTTCAAGTATGTATCAATCAATCAACTTTATTGTCATTGTTAGTGCACAAGTGCAGTACAACGAAATGTAGGCTTGCGGCTCCCGAGATTGTACATTTTAGATTAAGACATTTAAACATTCAACATACATTTGGCTTGTAATATATTAACATAAACATAACCATAATTCCAATTCCTTTTGAAAGTAACTATTGAACCTGCTCCCATCATGTTTTCCAGGCAGTGCATTCCAAATCATAACCACTTGCTGCGTAAAAACAAAAATTTTCCTATTCTCCCCCTTCTTTTGCCAATTATGTTAAATTTGTGACTTCTGCTTACTGGCACTTCTGCCAGTGGAAACAGTTTATCCTTATTTACTCTACCAAACCATTATTTTGAACACCTCTATTATATCTCCCCTTAACCTTCTTTGATCGAAGGAGAACAATCCCCACTTTTCTAGTCTCCCCACATAACTGAAGTCCCACATCCCTGGCATCATTCTTGTAAATCTCTGCACCCGCTCCAAGGTCTTGACATTCTTCCTAAAGTGTGGTGCCCAGCATTTGAGACAATACTCCAGCTGAGGGCTAACCAGTGTTTTATAAAGGTTTAGCATAATCTTTACATTAAAACAATTAATTAAACAATGATAAATAACTTTATTCAGCCATGGATCATAACATGCCATCACTTAAATGCATCAAACTCAAGTTAACCAGTATTATTAATGCCAGACCCACTTCTTTTTTGCCTATCGACAGGACGCACTGCGGGTGATGCGACAGATTGATGATAGGATAGTCCATGAATTAAATACCACTCTCCCTACAGCATCCTTTGTTGGGAAGATTGATGCAAGTCAAACATGCAAACAGCTTTATGATTCTGTAAGTAAAGTTCAAGTCCTGCTTTTCCCCCCAAAAAATGCCTGTTTGTTGTGGAGTCTGTTTTCTGTGACCTGTGTTAGATAAGAAGCTAAGAGCAATTTTGAACTCTGATTGTAAAGTCCAACTCACTTCATGCTGGGCCAGTTACATTTTGACTGACTTCACTGACAACAATTTGACTGATTTTTTTCAGCATGGAACCTCATGAAGCCAGAATAGTGGGTGCATATTCTCACCCCTCCCCCAAGGCATGCCTAATAACTCATGAAACATCACCAAGCAGACTATGCTCTCAGCCACCTGTGCAATTCTCTAGTTATAGATTTCTGTCACTTTTTAACCAGTTGATAAGTGCACAAGAGTAGCGTCAGGCAGTGTTTTGGCACTATTCTGAGTGAGGACTGCCTGCAAATATTGACACACTCCAGGGGACCTCATTCTAACTTCTAAAAAGCAGTGTCAGCCATTTAAAGAAAAACAGTACTTTCATTTCAGAAATGCTTTTTATTAGTATCATTAGTATGCAACAATAGAAACAACATGTCAGTAAGTCAACAAATACAGGAATCTGCAAATCTTGTGAACCCCTAAAGTCTGGGAAACCCCCCGTTTGAAAACTTACAGCTCAGGGAGTTCCATTCACTCTCCCAATTTTTTCTTCTCTCCAGATGGGAAATCTAAATTCTGATTTTATTGCTTAAATAACCAATAGACTACATAACCTACGATTTCATTATTTAATCAGTTGGTACAAGCAATAGCCAGCCAATGGCAGTTGCAGGAGCTGGGAAGCAAGCTGTGTTTTGGAACACTATCTGAAACCGGGGTTAATAATTATGACTGCAGCTTTTAAACTATCCATTCTCCACTGGCACGCCAGGATGCCTCACTGAGTTGTGTCGGGGATGGATGCAAACATGTGACGTGCATGTTTTTCTTTCATTAGCTGGTGATACAGTTGATCACGTTAGTTGATGCCTGTTGATTTCTTTAGCTGGTTTTGGTTAGTATTTCTGTGGTTAGAATGAACTGGGCCTAAACAAAGTAGAACTGCAGTAAATATTAGTCTGCATATTGTTCTTAAAGTATATGGGTTTTGCATTGTCAGCTGAGGAATTCCATAAATATTGGCACTGTAAAACATGGACTGTGTTTGAATAGTCGAGGTGAAATCTGCGAGACATTTGACCTTGTTACAGTTCCATCCAGCTTCATTTCATTAGCATCTAATTAAGCCATAAGAGAAAAGTCATTCCATCCATGGAACCTGTGTTTAAATCCTGATGAAATGAAAGTCTGTTTGGCCGTAAGGGTCCTAGGTGAAATGAGTTTGGGTAGTCTAAAATCATTTCCTGCCACTATAAATACACAGCTCAAAATCTGGCACAGTTGCTCAAAGGTATAAAGATGACTGCTATGGAAAATGGAAATGTGATATCTGTGCAAGAGGATGTACTCCTGTGGTGTTGCTGCATTTTGTTGGGACTCTGTAGGATAAAGTTCACTCTGCCTGTACGATGCTTGGGCAGCACACCGTTTTGGCCTTTCAACCAACTGACGTCATGGTCCAGGCCATACCTGGCCATCCATTTGCACCCCCTGTGGTTACGATCAATAACGTACCACTCCAGGTCACGGACAAATGCTTGTATCTCGGTAGTGTTCTCGCAGGATACCACAATCGACGATGACAGCACTCACTGGATTGGCAGGGCCAGCTCCGCTTTTGGCAAACTTGAGTGGAGACTCTGGCAAGAACGAGGAGGGTCCGTCTGCCAACAGCGTCACTATATAGGACTTGGGAGTGCTTGTTGCATCTGGTGTGACAATGTTCTATTCCCTGTACTGTCATCAGCTCGATTATTGTAAGGTTCACCTAAAAACTAATCCGAACAGATTTTTAAAAAAAAGTTACATCAAGGGATGTAAAGAATGGTCTAAAGTGTAAGTCCCATTTCCAAACATGTTTTCAGTTTCAAAAATCTATAAAATGCTTCTTGTATTTTTTGTTCTTAATTCTTGCCACATGTTCGTTTCTCTAAAGTTTACTTGCATGGTAAAATTTAGTCATAACTCGGTCCATTTTCTGAAAACTATGTCTACCATATCAATGCAATTTTTGAATTGGTCAGAACCAAATGAAAGGATATTAATATACTATAAGGCTGGTAAACTTTGTGTACCTATCTTCCTCTCTATTTCCTTCTAGCTAATGCAAGCTCACACTAGTAGGGAAAAAGCCATAAAGACCTGCATAAACCAGTCCTCCAGTATGGTGAACAAGCTACGAGAAGAGAGGTATAAGGACATGGACAATTTAACACTATTAAAACAGCTTCGAAAAGAACAAACAAACGTAAGGCATGCATAGAATCATAGCACTTACTCCCAGAGTTTCCTTCCTTTGAAACCATGTTTACAGAGATATTTTCTATGTGGATGTGCCAAACTTTAAAAAAAAAATTATTAATGGAAGAAGCTTAAAATAGAATTGCACTCTAAGTTTTCTTTTGGTGCAGAGGTGCTGCTGACGTTCTTTTATACCAGTAGTGCTACCCAGTTGCCAGGTGATAAGCAGCAGAACACACTCATTATCTGCAGTTTAAGTCTTCAAAAAGACTAGATACTTAAATGACCTGCTTGTATATTTAATAATATTGTTACATTTGTAGTGTTTACAAAAAAGTTTTTAATGACTAAATCTCAATCTGGAAGTAATTTGAGGTTTTAAGGACAATTTGAGCCAGGCTTCAGCTTTTTTTGTAGAGAAAGCCGTAGATATTTCCCTTCTAAATGAAGACAAAAAGACCGGCGTTTCTGTGGCCGCAGACGTGATTCCAAGATGGTATGTTACCTCCCTGGTGCCAGGGTCAAGGATGTCTCTGAGCGGCAGCAGAACATTCTGAGGGGGGAGGGTGAACAGCCAGAGGTCGTGGTCCATATCAGTACCAACGACATAGATAGAGGGATGAGGTCCTGCAGGCAGATTTTAGGGAGCTAGGAAAGGGATTAAAAAGCAGGACCTCAAAAGGCAGTAATCTTTGGATTACTCCCGGCGCCACAAGCTAGTGAGTATAGAAATAGGAGGATAGAACAGATGAATGCGTGACTGGAGAGATAGTGCAGGAGGGAGGGCTTCAGATTCCTGGGACATTGGGGGAGATGGGAGCTGTACAGGCCGGCCGGGTTGCACCTCAACAGGGCCGGAACCAATGTCCTCGCAGGGGGGGTTTGCTAATGCTGTTGGGAAGGGTTTAAACGAATTTTGCAGGGTGATGGGCACCAGGATGTAGCATTAGAAAGGAGAAACAAAGTGCACAAAGGATTGGGGGAGACAGATAGCACTAGAGTAAGAAATAGTAAGGTATTAGGTGGGGTCAGACTATGAGAGAATACAAGAAGGTCTAAGATAGGTTTACAGTGCATATGTGTAAACGCACGAAGCGTGGTAAATAAGGTCGATGAGCCTCAGGCGCAAATAACCACATGGGAATATGATATCGTGGCGATAACAGAGACCTGGCTCAAAAAAGGGCAGGATTGGGTTTTAAATATTCCTGGATACAAGGTGTTCAGGAAAGATAGGGTAGGAAAGAAAGGCAGTGCGGTGGCAGTATTGATTAAGGAGAATGTTACATTGCTGGAGAGGGAGGATGTCCTGGAGGGGTCAAGGACAGAATCTATTTGGTTAGAATTAAGAAATAATAGGAGGTGCCATTACACTACTAGGTGTATTCTTTAGGCCACCAACTAGTGGAAAAGATGTAGAGGAACAAATTTGCAGGGAAATTACAGAGAGGTGCAGAACTATAGAGTAGTGATAATGGGGGACTTCAATTATCCTAATATAGACTGGGATAGTAATAGTGTAAAGGACAGAGAGGGGGAAGAATTTCTGAATTGTGTTCTAACTTTCTTGATTAGTATGTTTCCAGCCCAACGAGGAAGGAGGCATTGCTGGATCTGGTTCTGGGGAATGAGGTAGGTCAAGTGGAGCAAGTGTCAGTAGGGGAACATTTATGGAACAGTGATCATAGTACCATAAGGTTTAGATTAGCTATGGAAAAGGACAGGGAGCAATCTGGAGTACAAATACTTAATTGGAGGAGGGCAAATTTCAGTGGTTTGAGAACAGATCTGGCCCGGGTAATTTGGATTCAAAGATTGGCAGGCAAAACTGTAATCGAACAATGGGCTGCCTTTAAAGAGATGATTTGGGTACAGTTGAGGTACATTCCCACGAGGGGGAAAGGGAGGGCAACTAAAGCCAGAGCTCCCTGGATGACGAAAGAGATAGAGAGTAAGATGAAGCAGAAAAAGAGCACATATGACAGATGTCAGGTTGAGAATACAAGTGAGAATCAGGCTGAATATAGAAAGTTCAGAGGGGAAATGAAAAAGAAAATGAGAGGGGCAAAGAGAGAGTATGAGAATAGATTGGCAGCTAACATAAAAAGGAATTCAAATTTCTTCTATAGGCATATAAATAATAAACAGGTATTACATAGGATATACGGCACAGAAACAGGCCATTCGGCCCAACCAGTCCATGCCGGCGTTTATGCTCCACACGAGCCTCCTCCCGTCTTTCCTCATCTAAATCTATCACCATAACCCTCTATTTCCTTCTCCCTCATATGTTTGTCCAACCTTCCCTTAAATGCTTCTATACTTTTCGCTTCAACCACTCCCTGTGGTAGCGAGTTCCACATTCTCACCACTCTTTGGATAAAGAAGTTTCTTCTGAATTCCCCACTGGATTTCTTGGTGACTATCTTATATTGACGGCCTCTAGTTATGCACTTCCCCACAAGTGGAAACATTCTCTCTCTATCCACTCTATCAAAATTTTTCATAATTTTAAAGACCTCTATTAGGTCACGCCTCAGCTTTTTTTCCAAGAGAAAAGAGACCCAGCCTTCATCCTTTCCTGATGTGTATACCCTCGCATTTCTGGTATCATCCTTGTAAATCTTCTCTGCACCCTCTCCAGTGCCTCTATCGTTTATATAATATGGCGACCAGAACTGTACGCAGTACTCCCAAGTGTGGTCTAACCAAGGTTCGATACAGGTTTAGCATAACTTCCCTACTTTTCAATTCTATCCCTCTAGAAATAAACCCTAGTGCTTGGTTTGCTTTTTTAATGGCTTTGCTAACCTGTGTCGCAACTTTGTGATTTGTGTATTTATACTCCGAGATCCCTTGTTCCTCTACCCCACCTAGACTCGCACCCTCCAAGTAATAAGTGACCTCCCTATTCTTCCTACCAAAATGTAATACCTCACATTTATCTGTGTTGAATTTAATTTGCCAATTATATGCCCATTCTGCAAGTTTATTAATGTCCTCCTGTAACTTGTTGCAGTCCTCCTCAGTATTGACTGTCTCCCCCCCCCCCCAAAATTTGGTGTAATCTGCAAATTTAGAAATTGTGATTTTGATTCCAAAGTCTAAATCGTTAATGTAAATTGTGAACAGCAGTGGTCCCAGCACTGATCCTTGTGGAACACCACTACCCACCTTCTGCCACTGTGAATAGCTACCCTTTACTCCCACTCTCTGCTTTCTGTCTTGAAGCCAGCCAGCAATCCATTCTGCTACTTGTCCCCTGACTCCACATTCTCTGACCTTGTTCATCAGTTTATTACAGGGTCCCTTATCGAAGGCCGTTTGAAAATCCAGATAAATTACATCTACTGCATTACCATTGTCTACTCTCTCTGTTACCCCTTCAAAAATTCAGTAAGTTTGGTCAAGCAAGACTTTCTCTTTTGAAATCCATGTTGACTATTCATTATTGTATTTTTGGTTTCTAGATGTTCTTCTATTTTCTCCTTTAGTAGGGATTCCATTATTTTTCCTACCACCGATGTTAAGCTGACTGGTCTGTAATTCCCTGGACATGTTCTATCCCCCTTCTTAAATATCGGTATTACGTTAGCTATCCGCCAGTTCTCTGGCACTATACCTTTATCTAATGAATTATTAAATATGCGTAGTAACACCTCTGCTATCTCTTCCCTAGATTTTTTTTCCAGATCAGGGGTTTTATCTTCTTTGAGGTTGATTAATTTATTTAATATATCCCCCTTTTTATTTTAAGTGTACTTATCTCATTACTAATCCCATCATCCAATGTCATGTCCACTTGTTCGATCTCCCTGGTAAATACTGAAGCAAAATAATTATTTAATATTTCTGCCATCTCTCTATCATTACCTGTGGTATTATCCTGACTATCCCTTAATGGCCCTATTCCCATCCCAACCTTCCTTTTTTATTGATGTGCCTATAAAATATTTTACTATTTTTTATGTTCCTTGATTATTTAATTTCATAGTTCCTCTTTGCCTCCCTAATTGTTTTTTTGACTTCTCTCCTAATCTTTTCGTATTCTCTCTTATCATGCACTCCCCTGCTGTCTATGTACTTAATGTATGCCTCTTTCCTTACCCTCAATTGTTCCCTTATGGCTTTCTTCATCCATGGAGTCTCATTATTGTTTAGTTTGTTCTTTCCTTTTAACGGAATATATTTTTCCTGCACTCTGAAACATCGTTTTAAATGTTTCCCATTGCTGTTCTACATCGTTGTTTTCCAATATTGTTGCCCATTTTTTCCCCCCAACTTCTATTCTCAGCCCCTCAAAATCAGCTTTTCTCCAATCTATTAACCTGGTTTTCATCATACTTATGTCCTTCTCAATTATCATCTTAAAAGCGTATTATATTATGATCACTATTGCCTATATGTTCCCCTACCTTTACTTCTCTTATCTGCTCTGGTTCATTCCCCATTACTAAATCCAATAGCGAATCCTCCCTTGTTGGGCTTTTTACATATTGAGTTAGAAAGGAATCCTGTACACATTGTAGGAACTCCATTCCCTTATCCCCTTTACCTACCTCTTCTGTTCAATTAATATCGGCATAGTTGAAATCCACCATGATTATTATTCTATGTTTTTTACTCATTTCCCTAATTTGTCTGCATATTTCTTCCTCCACCTCCCTTCCACTATTAGGTGGTCTGTATACTATGCCTATTAGTGTGATTGATTCTTTATTATCTTTTATCTCTATCCATATGGATTCTATTTTTGTCTTGCTGATATCTGCATCACTTTTTTCTACTGCCATTATGTTATCCCTAATAAGTACAGCTAATACACCTCCCCTTTTCCCCTCCCTATCTTTTCTAAATATGTTATACCCTGCAATGTTTAATTCCCAGTCCTGATTTTTCTGTAGCCATGTCTCAGTAATCCCTACTATGTCTGGTTCCTCGCAACGTATGATTGCCTCCAGCTCCCCTGTTTTATTACGGACACTGGGTACATTGCTGTGCAGACAGTTGAACTCATTTTTAATAGGATTTCCTCTCACTTTATATTTAACCATCTTTTTAGACTTCTGTTCTATAACTATTTATTCCCTTGCCATGAATGTCCTCCCTTACTTTATTCTTTCCTATGCTCTCTTTTCCTGTTTTGTTTATATTTAGGCTGGTTACGTTTCTTGTAGATCCCTAGGGTAGTAAGAGGAGGGGTGGGGCCAATTAGGGACCAAAATGGAGACCTACGCATGGAGGCAGAGGGCATGGCTGAGGTACTAAATGAGTACTTTGCATTTGTCTTCACCAAGGAAGAAGGTGCTGCCAAAGTCATAGTGAAAGAAGAGGTAGTGGAAATACTGGACCAGATAAAAATTGATATAGAGAAGCTGGAAAGCCTGTTAGTACTTAAAGTTGATAACTCACCAGGACCGGATGGGATGCACCCTAGGATGCTGAGGGAAGTTAAGGAGGAAATCGCAGAGGTACTGGCCATAATCTTCCAATCTTCCTTAGATACGGGGGTGGTGCCAGAGGACTGGAGAATTGCAAATGTTACACCCTTGTTCAAAAAAGGGTGTAAGGATAAACGCAGCAACTACAGGCTAGACAATTTAACCTTGGTCATGGGGAAGCTTTTAGAAATGATAATCAGGGACAAAGTTAACAGTCACTTAGACATGTGTGGATTAATTAAGGAAAGCCAGCACTGATTTGTTAAAGGCAAATCGTGTTTAACTAACTTGATTGTGTTTCTTGATGAGGTTACAGAGGGTTGATGAGGGCAATGTGGTTGATGTGGTGTACATGGACTTCCAAAAAGCGTTTGATAAAGTGCCACATAATAGGCTTGCCAGCAAAGTTGAAGCCCATGAAATAAAAGGGACAGTGACAGCATGGATACGAAATTGGCTAAGTGACAGGAAACAGAGAGTAGTGGTGAATGGTTGTTTTTTGGACTGGAGGAAGGTACACAGTGGTGTTCCCCAGGGGTCAGTTCTAGGACCACTGCTTTTCTTGATATATAGTAATGACTCGGACTTGGGTGTACAGGGCACAATTTCAAAATTTGCAGAGGACACAAAACTTGGAAGTATAGTGACCAGTGAGGAGGATAGTGACCAGTGAGGAGGATAGTGACAGACTTCAAGAGGGCATAGACAGGCTGGTGAACTGGGTGGACACATGGCAGATGAAATTTAATGCAGAAAAGTGCGAAGTGATACATTTTGGTAGGAAGAACAGGGAGAGGCAATATAAAATAAAGGGTACAATCCTAAAGGGGCTGCATGAACAGAGAGACTTGGGGGTATATGTACACAAATCGTTGAAGGTGGCAGGGCAGGTTGAGAAAGCGGTTAGAAAAGCATATGGGATCCTGGGCTTCATAAATAGTAGCATAGAGTACAAAAGCAAGGAAGTTATGATGAACCTTTATAAAACACTGGTTCGGCCTCAACTGGAGTATTGTGTCCAATTCTGGGCACCACACTTTAGGAAAGATGTGAAGGCCCTTGAGAGGGTGCAGAGAAGATTTACGAGAATGATTCCAGGGATGAGGGACCTCAGTTACGTGGATAGACTAGAAAAGCTGGGGTTGTTCTCCTTAGAGCAGAGAAGGTTGAGAGGAGATTTGATAGAGATGTTCAAAATCATGAGGGATCACAGATCACAGAATCCCCACAGTGCAGATAGAGGCCATTTTGGCCCATCGAGCCTGCACCGACACATATCCCACCCTATCCCCGTAACCCCATGTATTTAATCCCCTAACACTAAGGGTCAATTTATCATAGCCAAATCAACCTAACCCGCACATCTTTGGACTGTGGGAGGAAACCGGAGCACCCGGAGGAAACCCACGCAGACACAGGGAGAATGTGCAAACTCCACACAGACAGTCGCCCGAGGCCAGATTTGAACCCGGGTCCCTGGCGCTGTGAGGCAACAGTGCTAACCACTATGCCACCGTGCCTCTCTAGATAGAGAGAAACTGTTCCCATTGGCAAAAGGGTCCAGAACCAGAAGTCACAGATTTAAGGTGATTGGCAAAAGAACCAAAGGCAACACGAGGAAAAACTTTTTACACAGTGAGTGGTTAGGATCTGGAATGCACTGCCTGAAAGGGTGGTGGAGGCAGACTCAATCATGGCCTTCAAAAGGGAATTGGATAAGTACCTGAAGGAAAAAAATTTGCAGGGCTACGGGGAAAGGGCGGGACTAGCTGAAGTGCTCTTGCAGAGAGCCGGCATGGGCTCGACGGGCCGAATGGCCTCCTTCTGTGCTGTAACCATTCTATGATTCTATGAAATGAGTGGAACAATTTTTTTTTTTAAAGCTCCCCTTGCTCAGCCATTGAAAGCAGGCTCTAGCAGGTACATGGAAGGGGGCTAAGTGACTGCTCATCCTAATTTTTCCCTTCATCTTTTTGGAGATGTTGCTGGCTACTTCTCACATCTCTTTTTAAGGCTGAAATCAGTAACTCAAGGGGGAGGGTTACAAGTGCAAATCTTTGCCTTGTCACTCCTCTAAAGCTGTGGCTGAATTCTAATGCCAACTTTGAATTCCATTTTGCTATAGTAATTTCCAATAATAAATCCAGAGTACTTGTTAATTACAACTTCTTTAACAAATTAAGAGGATTAATTTGGCCAAAGGGTGAAAACAGATGCTAAATTGCTGCTGAGTTAATAAGAAATGCCTGTCTGGATTTAGCACACTATTTTGGTCCTGATTGCTGATTACCATAATTTAAATTTACCAGGAGGTGCTAAACCGGAAACCTGCAGGTTTAGCACTCAAGTGCTGATTAGATGCAATTTCCATGGAGCAGTATATGTGGGCTCCTTGCACCCAGTTCTACTGAGGGTGTGGAGTGCTCTGGCTGGCACACAGGATGGCTCAGGGACTGAGGGGGAGGGCGCACAGGTTCGTGGACGCGGCACTGGAGGTCCTGGTGGAAGAGTTCCAGAGAAGGAGGGATGTCCTGAACCCAGAGGGGGGAAGGCCGTCACCTCCCCCTCCTGTCCCTCTCTCCTTCAGCAGCTGGTGCTGCTCTGCCTGGCCTCTTGTCCTCCTCCCATTCTTCATCCAAACCAAGGGGGACCTCTAGCAAGGTGCCAATGATCAAGCACTTCCTTTCTCCTGGTGACTCCTATAAAGTGGTGTAGCACAGCACTTACTCGGTGAAGTCCTCAGAGAATTTGCGGAATAATTGTTGATAGAGTGTTGGTGAAGTCTTGGCAAAGTGTCCCAGAAAGTCTTCCGATGTGTTTCAGAGATCCTCTTCACAGCTCCGGCAGCATTGAACATGAAATGGTGAGCATCTCTTTAAGTAGTGCATGAAATCCACATCATGCCATGTTTACTCCCAAACTGCTGGTCGCTGTTAGGAGAGGGCATTAGGACAAGCGGTAGCCACCAACATCCCGTGCACCCTCCTTAATGCGCGATAGCAGGCGTTTTAAGTGCCAATCCACTGCTTAACAAGCCTCCGGGCAGCTATTCCTAGCGCAGGCTTCAACTCCTTTACCAAGCTGGTGTCTTGTGTTAAACGCAGGTTTCAGCTCAAGACCCCACCCTGGCCACCTCGGAGGCTCTTTAGCGCCTGAACATGCTGCTGAAAATTGCCCCAAGTGTTCTTTTTAGTTTTATCAAAGTTGATCAGCATTATTTTAATGCTAGTGAATAGTGACACATCGCATGTCATTTTGTTAATCTCAGTCTCCTGTACAGTCACACATATGAATCGCACAGCAAAATGAGAATGTTGAAAATAAATTCTCCTCACTTTTCACAACTACAAAAATAAAGTAAAATAATAAATATATATGATGCTTTAATTCCACTTTTAAGTAACATTCCCGAACTGGATATTAGTGTCACTTATTTTGTCATCAATTTAATATTACATGATCAGCTTAATGTTTTACAAAAATTGATCGAAATAGTTGATGCTATTTCCCCCCAATTTCCTTACCCAAATTATTTAAGTATTTTAAGTCTTTGCAAAAATTAGAACGCTGTCAATTTATGATTGCGTACAAGTTAATGTTCAAAGTACCCGACCTTTATAAGACTGTTACCGCTGAAGTACTATGAATGAACCTGGACTTTAATGGGCATCACAGGCCTCGGAGATTTTGGCTCCAGAGGTGCACTGGTTAGACCACTGAACCTCTGCAAACACCAGGCTCAGTTTTAAGTGATAGAATCACAATTAAAATTAAATCCCTAAAAAAAGAAAATTCATTTTTTTTCTACCTCCAGCTTTCTCCCATTCTGAAGGCACTGACTTATGCTGGCATAATGTTCCACCAATTCTGAGTGACCTCTGGTACCTTGTCCAAGTGCCTATTGATCATATTTCATTCTTAACAGTGAGTTTTCACAGGCTATTTGACTGTGGTGGATATCACATCTGACCGTAATCCTATTCTCACCCGATGGTCACACACATGCACTTTCCAGCAAAGGTCACTGGATACTGATTAGATTAGAAACCCTGGCTGATTTCCCCCACCCCCGAAATCTAGGTGCTGAGGCTACACCCTGGTTGCGATAATTGAACTCCAAAAAAAAGTCCTTCCTCTTTTTCAGATATTCTTTTTGGGGTACACAGAAGATAAAGGGAAAAAAAACTTTAATAGGAACGACTTTGTCTCCATTGGAATTGCAAATACGAGAAGACTATCGTTGACCTATGATTGACATTATATAGGGCCTTGGTGAGACCACACCTGGAGTACTGGGCAATGTTCTCTCTAAGGTGCGCACGCGCGGCTGCGCAGTAATCTGCAAGGTCCCACGCAGGCCGCTCACCAGCTTTTACATTGTAAATACCACACATGCACAGAAATTTAAAGGAATTGCGCATTGAAAGAAACAGGCCATGCAGAACAAAGCACAGCTTGCAGGGAACATTGGTACTGAATACAGTTTTGGCCTCCTTACCTAAGGAAGGATATACTTGCATTAGAAGGTTCACCAGACTGATTCCTGGGATGGGGGGATTGACCTATGAGGAGAGATTGAGGAGACTAGGCCTATATTCCCTAGAATTATAGGAATCATTGAAACATATAAAATTCTTACAGGGCTTGGCAGGGTAGATGCTGAGAGGATGCTTCCCCTGTTTGGGGAGTCTAGAACCAGGGGTCACAGTCTCAGAATAAGGGGTCGGCTATTTAGGACTGAGATGAGGAGAAATTTCTTCACGCAGAGGGTTGTGAATCTTTGGAATTCTTTACCCCAGAGGGCTGTGAATGCTGAGTTGTGTATTTTCAAGACAGAGATCGATAGATTTTTGGATATTAAGGGAATCAAGGGATATGGGGATAGTGCGGGAAGGTGGAGTTGAGGTAGAAGATCAGCCATGACCTTATTGAATGGCGGAGCAGGCTCGAAGGGCCAAATGGCCTACTCCTGCTCCTATTTCTTATGTTCTTACCTCTATTTCTCCTGACTTCTTAGTGGAAACTGAGCACTTTCTGTTTCCTGTGATCAGTCACATTTGGTGGCAAAAACAGGAAGACAGATTATTATCTGAACGGCAATAGATTGGAAAAAGGGGAAGTGCAACGAGACCTGGGTGTCCTTGTGCACCAGTCGCTGAAGGTAAGCATGCAGGTGCAGCAGGTGGTTAAGAAGGCAAATGGTATGTTGGCCTTCATAGCAAGAGGATTCGAGTACAGGAGCAAGGATGTCTTGCTGCAGTTGTACAGGGCCTTGGTGAGACCACACCTTGAGTATTGTGTGCAGTTTTGGTCGCCTTATCTGAGGAAGGATGTTCTTGCCATGGAGGGAGTACAGCAAAGATTCACCAGACTGATATCTGGGATGGCAGGAATGACGTATGAAGAGAGATTGGGTCGATTAGGCTTATATTCACTAGAATTTAGAAGAATGAGAGGGGATCTCGTTGAAACTTACAAAATTCTAACAGGACTAGACAGACTAGATGCAGGAAGGATGTTCCCGATTGCGGGGGAGTCCAGAACCAGGGGTCACAGTCTAAGGATAAGGGGTAAGCCATTTAGGACTGAGATGAGGAGGAATTTCTTCACCCAGAGAGTGGTGAACCTGTGGAATTCTCTACCACAGAAGACAGTTGAGGCCAATTCATTAAATATATTCAAGAAGGAGATAGATATATTTCTTAAGGCTAAGGGGATCAAGGGATATGGGGAAAAAGCAGGGACAGGGTACTGAATTTGGATGATCAGCCATGATCGCATTGAATGGCAGAGCAGGCTCGAGGGGCCGAATGGCCTACTCCTGCTCCTATCTTCTATGTTTCTATGTTTCAGATCCAAGTTCCACATTGTAAACAGGACTCAACTGTCAACACTGAACTGGAAAGGGAGGGGGGAAAGGGGCTATGCAAAAACTTAGATTTCTGTAGTGCGCATTGCGTACAGAAAGCATTTTACAGGGTGGTTGAGTAAGAGTGGACACTGAGTAAAGAAAGACTTGTATTTACATAGCGCCTTTCATGACTTCATGATGTGCTAAAGTGCTTTACAGGCAATTAAGTACTTTTGTAATGCAGAGGGAAAAGGATAATGGGTTTCTGTGTGGTGATATGAAACATAAAACAGAACACCTGGAAACAACATGCTTGAGTTTCTATAGAAATGGTGATGTCTATGTCACTGTAAATGGTTTCACCCCAAATCATCTGGACATTTCTTTAATAAACTTGTATTTTGAAGCTAAATGGGCTGATGTTTATTAAATTGTACGTTTGTGGATTACAGTTGGGGAATTGAGTGCATTCATATTTCTCATCTTCAGCCCTTGTCATTTAAAAATTATACAATGGTTTCTAAAGGGACATGGTAACAAAAGGGAATCCTAGTATATGAGGCTCTGTTTTTGGCACAACCTTTAACAAGGGTTTCTTACTTCTGCTACTTGTATGTAGATTTGCACATGTTTTTTGAAGACTCCAATAAGTCATGTATGTGTAAACACTTGACAATATCTGCAGCATCCTTTATTACGCAGTTACTGTGTGTGTTGTAAAATATTCTACACTTTTCTAATATAAATGTTCTGTCTATTGTCTATTTATGTTTCAGTTGAAATTGATGCAGTCTGAATTAAATGTTGAAGAGGTTGTCAATGACAGAAGTTGGAAGGTAGAGACTGTTTTTGTATTTCTCGTTATAATATCCTTATGAGTGTAATATTATGGAAACTAACTCATGATTATGCAGGCTGACTAAATTAGTTTTTTTTGTTGCCTAGATTACATAGTTTACTGTGTCTTGCAGTCCATAGTACCGCCAGCACAAATTCTGACTAATAGCTTCACTGATTCCAAACAATGAGTGAATAGAAAATCAAGATACATTTATCAGGGAAACAATGCTAGTAAAGGAGTCCCAAAATGAATAATGTAGCAAATATATGGTTATCTTGAACAAATAACACTGCAGTTCTGAACAAGATCTCTGCATTTTATCTGGTAACAGATGTTTTGGCACAGTTGGGTGCTCAGTATGTCCTCATCTCGTCACCTCAGCGAGACTTCTCATGAGGTGGCTAAATATACTGGGCCTCTCCTTTAGTTGGTTATCTATTGATTTTTGAAAAATTTGTTCTCTGGATATGGGCAGTGCTGCCAAGGCCATATTTATTGCCCATCCCTAGTTGTCTTCAGAAGATGGTGGTGGACCTGCTCCATGAATGGCTGCAGTCCTTCAGGTGATGGTATTCCACAATGGTGTTAGGTGGGGAATTCAAGGATTTTGAGCCAGCAACGATAAAGGAATGGTGGTATATGTCCAAGCCAGGAGGTGCTGTGAAAATAAACGGTGAGTTGCTCCAGTACATCCTGTAGATAATATATACCACATCTACAGTGCTCGATATTGCGTTTAGGGGCAAGGCGCCAATCAAACAGATATCTTTGCCCTAGATGATGTTGAGCTTCTTGAATATTGTTGCAGCTGCATCTGTCCTGGTGAGTGGTGAGTATTCCATCAACCTCCTGACTTGAGCGTAGTGAAGAGGCTTTATGCGATCAGGAGGTGAGCCACTCATTGCACAATAACCAGCCTCTGCCCTGCTTGTTGTAGGCACAGTGGTGATATGACTGGTCGACTTCAGCTTCTGGTCAGTGGCGGATGCCACCCGTCTCCCCCGCCCCCAAAATGATTTGAGGAACTCGACGATGGTGGTGCAATTGAAGGTCGGGGAAGTTGTTGGGCCTTTTCTTGGTGGAGATGGTTTTTGCCTGGCATTTATATGGCACAAATGTTCCCTGCCGCTTGTCAGCCCAGGCCTGGATGTTGTCCGTCCTGCTGTAGGCTGCCATGGGCTGCTTCATTGTTGAAGGAGTTGCGATTGTAGCCAAATACTGTAGAATCATCAGTGAACAGCTCCACTCCTGACCTTTTTGATAGAGGGACAGGCATCGATGAAGCAGCTGAAGATGGTTGGCCAAGGACACTGCCCTGAGGAACTCCTGTAGCAGTATCCTACAGCTGCGATGGTTGGCCTCTGACAAGCATGACCGTGTTCCTGTGTCTCAAGTACGACTGGAGAGTTTTCCAGTTGATCTTGGGGTGCCATACTCAGTCGAATGCTGCCTTGAAATTGAGAGTGGCTTCTTTCACCTCACCTCTGGCATTCAGCTCTTGTGACTATATTTTTCCCCTCTAACTCTCATCTCTCTCCTCCTGAAGGTGCCAACCCATGCTGGAATTCTGGACCTACTCTACCTCGCCCAATTTTCCATTCTTCATACATGAGCCTGGCCTGGACAGTGAGTGTAGACATGCTATTTGACCATGGAGCATGTTGTAGCCAAGTCCAATCCTGTTCCTGCTCAACATTCATACTTCCCTTTTCTTCCAAACTCAAGGCCACTGACGCCATTTTGTAGCACCACAATCACCACCTTAGCTAGTTTATTAGCTATCTCAGAACAGGCTAAGAATTGAACCTCAAACGTTCCTGATCTGTATGACTCAGTTCCGCATTGAGCAATGCACTTCCTAACTGAGACACAGGAGCCAAAATCCACGACTTGTTCTCCAATCTCATAAGTGGAGTAAGTCTACTGCTAACCGTCTTCTTAAACCTCTCTCCCCTGTCTTCTCCACCCTCACCTCCGATAACAAGTGTGAGGAGCTCATGGACGTCTTTGTCTCTAAGATTGAGACCATCCATTCAGCTGCCTCTGCCACTTCCCTTCCTTCCCCTAGCCCACTGGCCAAACTTCCTCTCAGGTCCCCCCTGCCCTAGCCCTGAACTCGCATCTTTCTCCAGTTTCTCTCCGATCTCCCTTCATGACCTCTCTGCGCTCATCTTGTCTATGAGACCCACCTCTTGCTCCCTCAACCCTATTCCCACCAAACTGCTGACCACCCAACTTCCTTATCTGGCTCTCATGTTAGCTGATATTGTTAACAGTTCTCTCTCCTTAGGTACTGTCCCCCTCTCCCTCAAATCTGCCGTCATCACCCCTCTCAAAAAACCAAACCTTGATCCCTCCATCCTTGCAAACTACCGCCCCATGTCCAACCTCCCTTTCCTCTCCAAAGTCCTTGAACGTGTTGCCGCTTCCCAAATCCGAGCCCATCTTTCCCGCAATTCCATGTTTGAATCCCTCCAATCAGGTTTCCGCCCTTGCCACAGTACCGAAACGGCTCTCATCAAAGTCACAAACAACATCCTTTGTGACTGTGACAAATGTAAACGATCCCTCCTTGTCCTTCTTGACTTGTCTGCAGCCTTTGACACGGTTGACCACGCCATCCTCCTTCAACGCCTCTCCACCGTCGTCCAGCTGGGTGGGACTGCACTCGCCTGGTTCCATTCTTATCTATCTAATCGTAACCAATCACCTGCAACGGCTTCTCTTCCCACACCCGCATCGTTATCTTTGGTGTCCCCCCTAAGGATCTATCCTTGGCCCCCTCCTATTTCTCATCTACATGTTGCCCCTTGGTGACATTATCCGAAAACACAGCATCAGTTTCCACATGTACGCTGATGACACCCAGCTCTACCTCACTACCTCTTCTCTCGACCCCTCCATGGTGACTTCTCACATTTGTCCACCCCAGTCCAACACCGGCATCTCCACATCCTTGCTGACCTACATTAGCTCCCAGTTAAGCAGCACCTCGATTTCAAAATTCTCATCCTTGTTTTCAAATCCCTCCATGGCCTCGCCTCTTCCTAGCTCTGTAATCTCCTCCAGCCCCACAACCCCCCCCCCTCCCCCCCCAAGATATCTGCCCTCTTGAGCATCCCTGATTATATTTGCTCAACCTTTGGCGGCTGTGCCTTCTGTTGCCAAGGCCCTAAGCTCTGGAATTCCCTGCCTAAACCTCTCTGCCTCGCTACCTCTCTTTCCTCCTTTAAGACGCTCCTTAAAACCTACCTCTTTGACCAAGCTTTTGGTCATCTGCCCTAATTTATCCTTATGTGGATCGGTGTCAAATTTTTTGTCTTAAAATACTCCTGTGCAGCGCCTTGGGATGTTTTACTACATTAAAGGCGCTATATAAATATAAGTTGTTGTGAAGGAAAAGCTGGATTGGTGAAAGAAGTACATTAGAGTGGGTAGAGATTTGAAATAATTTTTTTAACTTGCATTTTTTTAAACTTTACTTTTTAAAGGTCTTCAAGGATCGCTGTAGAATTCATTACAAGCCTTCAAATGGCCTGTAACACTGAAGCACTGTGACGACAGGCCAGCCCCTGCCTACCTGTGGCTTGAGAAGGATGAATCGGATGAAAGTTGTTCAGATAAAGTGCAGTGGACCATTACAGGGACCGTTTATAGGTATAATAAGCAAAGGGTTTTGGATTTGACATGCCTTTTTATCTGGGGGAAACTAGCAGTTCCAGTAATCACTTAAAACAGCCCGTAAAAATGGTTCTAACCAAGTTAGTATGCTGCAAGTTTGCTGTGAGCTTTTCAAAAACATAACTATCCATTTTGAATATCTTAGATAAGGCAGTTTTCATACACGGTTTAAATTTTTTTTTAAACTGCATAATAGAACAGATCATGTCAGTTATTGCTAAGGAATGCACCTGAAAGGGACTCTGTTTTCATTACCTCATTTACTGGATTGTTTTCCCCTTTGTCATGTGTAGAATTACTCAACAATTTTGGTGATGTCACGGCAATTCTTTTAAAAAAGTTTATCTCGCTTAAATTGCCCAATCCGAGCTTTAATTTGTAAAAAAAAATCTTGTTATTTGTTTCAATTTTTTATTCAATTGTAGATTGCAGTTTTTAAAGTAACTGCTACCATTCTGAGCCTGACTCCCACTAATAATCCCAATGGAATTGTTGCACCATCGCTCAGAACTGTCTTGACAAGTTGAAGTGAAAGGAAATACTGACTCATCTGCCAATCACACCGCTGTTCAAATGAGTGCTATAAGTGTTTATTGAAATCTGATAATTGGGTAGGAGCACAGCATAAAATCACGATGATTAAGCTACCCAATTTGTAGCAGCCTAAGAATTTAAGAAACTCCTAATTCAGACATTAGAGTTTGATGGACCATTGTCACTGAAATTTAAACCTGAGACATTCAGGCTAGGAATTAAACACTTGCAGTAACTTCATTGTAAATAGCATTTTAACAAAGTAATGTCAAATTAGAATCTTTTGCAAATCTTTCACTCAGGCTGCCTAGTCTGCATTTCAAAACATTTAGAATTATGTATGTGCAGGTTAATGTGTCTTCTACATTCTGTATCTGTCTCCATAATCCACTTTTTTTTAAACAAAGTTTTGTCTAAATTAAAAAAAAATATTTCAATCCTCACAAAAGTTACTTATCTATTCCATGCAGTAGGGGAGGAATGAGGGGGGGCAGGTTAGTCTTGACCACATGCCTCCCCATACCTACCATCAATTTCACTTCCTTGAAAGCTTGATTTGGAGGTGTGTTTTCATGTGGATGGGATGTCAGGATTTTTTTCTTGCTTGATGTGGAGCACCCAGGCAGCATCAAGTGTTCCCCCTATGCTCCTGACTGAGCACTGATTAAAGTATTTATTCTTCCTTGCAACAAAAGGATTGTGATCAGTTTCAAATCTATAAGGCTTTTTCAATAATTTCTGCCATCTACCTTGACTTCCAGTGTCACAGGGATGATTATGATCTGCTTTGTTTTGTGTGGTATAGTTGTGTTATTTTGAAGTTTTTCCTCCATTAAAAGAAAACAAAACCTAGGGGGTGAAGGAATTCCTTCCATTTTTTCTGCTCTCACTTGTTATGCCAAAGCCATCCAGACGCTCTTTCCAACAAAATCTGCCCAATGTGACAATATCAAGCAGGGCAATGATACTTAAAAAAAAAATGAATTGTAGCTACATTGGATAAAGGAACATTGATACTGCCTGTATCACAGCATCCTTCTGAAAAAGGGATTCTACTGGAACCCAAGTGTCAACGATTTCATATTTTTATAAAACTCAATCAAGACTTTTTTTTAAATCTAGAGAAAATGTAGTTCTGTTCCTGTTTATTCATGTGTTTAAATATTGGACATGTTCAGTTATGTGCAATCTGGAGTTTTTACTTCTGAAGAAACCACTGTGAAACAATGTTTGTTTTCTTTCTGGAGAGTATGCCACATTAATAAAAATCCACTGGTGCTTTTAATCTTGTGCATACGTAGACATGATGTGCAAAGTACATCTTTTCCAAAGAGCTGTCCCTCCCCTCATATAAAAAGGTCATACCCAAAGAACAATATTGCTGTCACTTTGAATTTTTGGAAAAGGTTGCTCTGAAAATTCCATTTTAAAGTTATCATATTGGCTGCTGGGAAAGTTTGAACTACAGCAAATGCAATATCTAGCAGCACAAACTTCCACAGGTTTCTTTTATGAACGTGGATATATCAATGACTTTAAAGAATAATGTCAGTTATGGCTGGTGTATTCAGACAACCCTGAAATGCTTTTCAGTGGTAACCATTTCTCATCCCCGCCGTGGTTTCCTCAACCCAGAATTGTGGTAGTCTCAATTATTTCATTTAGTTTTGATTCATAATTTCTTGGCATTCAGAATAAGATCTCATTGCTAGACTCTGCAGCTCAAGCTTTTTGCCTTCAGGAACAGCACCAGATGTGCCTCAGGGATAACGATTTAAACATTGCCCAAGACATTCAAAACATACTTTACTTGTCTTATCCAGTGTGGTGAGATTTGGTTATGTCCATCCCAAAAAGTGTTTATTTTGGCCTTCTGAAAGCAGTCAATGCTGAGCAATTTAATGCTCTTCAACTTTGAGCACCATTGGGCACAGACTGTGTAGAATTAAGCTACAGTCCCCAACACTTATAGCAGACAAGTTTGTGCAAATGTGATTTACCAGACATACGCAGTGTAAGCAGGAAATTAACAATCCATATATTATAGTGGTTATTAGTGACTGCTCTCTAAATACCAGTATGGAAAGACTGCAACTTCTGGTGTTGACTCCAATATGTGCTCAGTTTTAGTTCATGTTTTGGTAGATATAATGCTGGTGGGAACAGAACTGACAGCTGGGACTGGCTTCCTACGTCTCAATGAACCAACATCAGGGTTCCCTTCTTGTAGCTGCTAAAAATAAGTGGCTATTTGAGGCTGTGTACATCATGCATCTGGTTGTTATTTCACTGGATAAATTTGATTTTGCTTTTTTCAGACCTTACATAAGAATTAAGAGTAGGCCATACGACCACTCAAGCCTGCTCCACTATGCAATAAGATCAAGATCATACAAACATAGAAGATAGGAGTAGGCCATTCGGCCCCTCGAGCCAGTTCCGCCATTTAATGAGATCAGGGCTGATCATCCAAATTCAGTACCCTGTCCCTGCTTTCTCCCCATATCCCTTTAGCCTTAAGAAATATATCTAACTCCTTCTTGATTATATTTAATGAATTGGCCTCAACTGCCTTCTGTGGTAGAGAATTCCACAGGTTCATCACTCTCTGGGTGAAGAAATTCCTCATCTCTGTCCTAAATGGCTTATCCCTTATCCTGTGACCCCTGGTTCTGGACTCCCCCGCCATCGGGAACATCCTGCATCTAGTCTGTCTAATCCTGTTTGAAACTTATAAAATTCTATGAGATCCCCTCTCATTCTTCTAAACTCTAGTGAATATAAGCCTAATCGACCCAATCTCTCCTCATGCGTCATTCCGGACATCCCAGGTATCAGTTTGGTGAATCTTCGCTGCACTCCCTCCATGGCAAGAACATCCTTCCTCAGATAAGGCGACCAAAACTGCACACAATACTCAAGGTGTGGTCTCACCAAGGCCCTGTACAACTGCAGCAAGACATCCTTGCTCCTGTACTCGAATCCTCTCACTATGAAGGCCAACATACCATTTGCCTTCTTAACCACCTGCATGCTTACCTTCAGCGACTGGTGCACAAGGACACTCGGGTCTCGTACTTCCCCTTTTCCCAATATATTGCCGTTCAGATAATAATCTGTCTTCCTGTTTTTGCCACCAAAGTGGATAACCTCGCATTTAGCCACATTATACTGCATCTGCCCAATCACCCAACCTGTCCAAATCATACTGGAGTTTCTCTACATCCTCCTCACAGCACACACGCCCACCCAGCTTTGTGTCATCTGCAAACTTGGAGATATTACATCTAGTTCCCTCATCTAGATCATTAATAGATATTGTGAATAACTGGGGTCCTAGCACCGATCCCTGCGGTACCCCACTAGTCACTGCCTGCCGCTCGAAAAAAGACCCCTTTATTCCAACTCTTTGCTTCCTGTCTGCCAACCAGTTCTCTATCCACGTCAGTACCTTGCACCCAATCCCATGTGCTTTAACTTTGCACGTTAATCTCTTATGCGGGACCTTATCGAAAGCCTTCTGAAAGTCCAAATACACCACATCCACTGGTTCGCCCTTATTTATCCTACCAGTTACATCCTCAAAAAATTCCAGAAGATTAGTCAAGCATGATTTACCTTTTGTAAACCAATGTTGACTTTTTCACTGTTTTCCAAGTGCTCTGCTATTACATCTTTTATAATGAACTCTAGCATTTTCCCCCACTACCGAGGTCAGGCTTACAGGTCTGTAATTCCCCATTTTCTCTCTACCACCTTTTTTAAATAGTGGGGTTACATTAGCTACCCTCCAATCCATGGGAACTGTTCCACAGTCTATAGAATTTTGAAAGATGACCAGCAATGCATCTACTATTTCTAGGGCCACTTCCTTAAGTACTCTAGGATGTAGATTATCAGGCCCTGGGGATTTATCAGCCTTCAATCCCGTCAATTTCCCCAACACCATTTCCCTACAAATACTGATTTCATTCAATTCCTCTCTCTCATTAGACCCTAAGTTCCCCAACATCTCTGGGAGGTTATTTGTGTCCTCCTTTGTGAAGACAGAACCAAAGTATGTCTGCCATTTCTTTGTTCCCCCATTATAAATTCCCCTGATTCTGACTGCAAGGGACCTACGCTTGACTTCACCAATCTTTTTCTTTTCACATATCTATAGAAGCTTTTACAGTCAGTTTTTATGTTCCCTGCAAGCTTACTCTCATACTCTATTTTCCCCCTCTTAATTAATCCCTTTATCCTCCTTTGCTGAATCTTAAACTGCCCCCAATCCTCAGGTTTGCTGCTTTTTCTGGCCAATTTATATGTCCTCTCCTTGGATCTTATGCTATCCCTAATTTCCCTCGTTAGCCATGATGGAGTCACCTTTTTTGTTTTATTTTTATGCTAAACAGGGATGAACAAATTCTGTAGTTCATCCATGCGATCTTTAAATGTTTGCCTTTAAGTAATGTTCCCCAACCCATCCTAGCCAACTCTCGCCTCATACCATCGTAGTTTCCTTTATTTAAATTCAGGACCCTAGTCTGAGTCAACTACTTCACTCTCCATCTTAAATGAAGAATTCTATCATATTATGATGGGGCCTCGCACAAGATTGCTAATTAATCCTCTCATTACATAATACCCAGATCATCCATCCATCTATCTAGAATATACTCAAAGACTCAGCATCCACAGCCCTTTGGAGCAGAGAATTCCAAAGATTCACAACCGAGTGAAGAAATTCCTCCTCATCTCAGTTTTAAAAGGCTGACCCCTTATCCGGAGACGATGGCCCCTAGTTCTAGACACTTGAGCCAGGGGAAACAACCTCTCAGTATCTACCCTGTCAATCCCCCTCAGAATCTTATATGTTTCAATGAGATCACCTCTCATTCTTCTAAACTCCAGAGAGAATAGGCCCAATCTACTCACTCTCCTCATAGGACAACCTATGGGATCAATCTAGTGAACCTTTGTTACCTCCAACGAGACCAAAACTGTGCACAGTTCTCCAGGTGTGGTCTCGCCAGAGCCCTGCACAATTGTAGCAAGACTTCCTTACTCTTGTACTCTAACCCTCTAGCAATAAAGGCCAACATGCCATTTGCCTTAATTGCTTGTTGTACCTGCATGCTGTTTCTTGTACTAGGACACCCAAATCTCTGAACACCAACATTTAATAGTTTCTCACCATTTAAAAATGTTCTGTTTTCTATTCTTCCTACCAAAATGAATAACTTCACATTGCCCCACATTATATTCCATCTGCCTCCTTATTGCCCACTCACTTAACCTGTCTATTTCTTTGCAGGCTCTTTGCGTCCTCTTCACATCTTACTTTTCCACCTAGCTTTTTATCATCAGCAAACTTGGGTACTGTGGTAAACCACTGTATACCTGTCTGTATGTGTATGCCACTAGGTACAGGTCTGGACATGCCTCGGCTGACTCCTCCCACTATTCCAGGTATATAAGTGACTACCTCCCAGTCCCTTAGTATTCTGGACGGGTCGACCACTCGAGACAAGACCTTCATTCTTTAGTTAATAAAAGCCTGGTTGTTACTCGCTTAACCTCAGTCTTTTGAGTAATTGATGGCGCATCAGGTACAATGCACTCAGTCCCTTCATCCAAGTTAATAATATAGATTGTAAATAGCGGAGGCCCAAGCACTGATCCTTGTAGCCTGCCAATCTGAAAATGACCTGTTTATCCCTACTCTGGTTTTCTGTCAGTTAACCAATCCTTTATCCATGCTAATAACTTACCCCCAACCCATATCTTGCTCAACCACCTTTTATGTGGCACCTTAGTGAATGCCTTTTGGAAATCCAAATATACTACATCTACTGGTTCCCCTTTATCTACCCTGCTAGTTACTTTCTCAAAAAACTAAAATTTGTCAAACACAATGTCCCTTTCATAAAACCATGTTGACTCTGCCTAATATGATTTTCTAAGTACAGGTAGACTAACCTTTATCCGGACTTCCGAAAACCGAAACCCTCTAAAAACCGAAGGTTTTTTCGGTCAGCGTTAAGTCGTGCGCACGACATGACCAGAGTGGCGCACGACTTACAGGTCTAGCCGGATAAGGGATAGTGTAGCATTTTTCCGCACTTCTGAAAACCGAAATCGCTCAGTGTAAGTGTACCAGCCTTTATCCGCACATCCGAAACCAGAAAACCTCTGAAAGCCGAAAGTGGAGCAAAGCATGACTTCTGAAAACCGAAATGCGCACGACCACGACCCCCGCCGACCCCCACCCCCGACCCCCCCCGGCCGAACCCCACCCTTTCGGATAAGGGATGGTGTATCCTTTATCCGCACTCCCGAAAACCGAATTACTCTGAAAACCGAAGTGTTTTCGCGCACCTTCCGAAATTTTCCTAAAACCGAAACACGGCTGGTCCCGAGGTTTTCGGATAAAGGATAGTCTACCTGTACTCTGTTACCACTTCTTTAATAATGGATTCTAGCATTTCCCCCCCCAACGACTGATGTCAGGTTAACTGTAGTTCCCGGTTTTCTCCCTTTCTTGAATAGCGGGGTTACATTTGCGACCTTCCAATCCGCTGGGACCTTTCCTGAATCTAGGGAATTTTGGAAGATCACAACCAATGCATCCACTATCTCTGCAGCCACCTCTTTTAGAACCCTAGGATGTAGGCCATCAGGTCATGGGGATTTGTCAGCTTTTAGTCCCATTAGTTTCCCCAAGTACTTTTTCCTCTACTGATATTAATTACTTTCTTTAAGTTCCTTGCTCTAATTAGCCCCTTGGTTCCCCACTATTTTTGGTATACTTTGTGTCTTCTACTGTGAAGACAGATACAAAATATTTGTTTAAAGCCTCTGCCATTTACTGGTTCCCCAATATAATTTCTCCTGTCACAGCCTCTAAGGTACAATTGCTTACTTATGCTACTCGCTTCCTTTTTACATACTTGTCAGAAGCTCTTACAATCTGTTTTTATATTTCTTGCTAATTTATTCACGGTTTTCTCCCTCATCAATTTTTTGGTCATTTTTGCTAGTTTCTAAAGCTCTCCTAATCCTCAGGCTTACCACTATTCTTTGCAACACTACAAGCCTCTTAATCTAATACTCTCCTTACCTTCTTAGTTAGCCACAGATGGCTCAACTTTTCCCGTGAAGTTTTTATTTTTCAATGGAATATATTTGTTGAAAATTTTGGAATATTTCTTTAAATGATTGCCATTGCTCATCTACTTTTAATCTAATTTCCCAATCTACCTTAGCCAACTCGCCCCTCATACCTATGTAATTGGCTTTGTTTAAGTTTAAGACTCTAGTGGCGGACTTAAATGTCACTTTCAAACTCAATGTGAAATTCTATCATATGATCACGCTTTCCTAGAGGATCCTTTACTATAAGATTACTAATTAATCCTGTCTCGTTACACACAAAAAAAAATCTTTAAAAAAACCTGTTCCCTGGTATTGTTCTAGGAAACTGTCTCGAATACATTCCATGAACTCGTCCTCCATACTACCCTTGCCAATTTGATTTGCCCAATCTATATGCAGATTAAAGTCCTCCACGTTTATTGTATTACCTTTGTTACAAGCTCCTATTATTTCTTGATTAATACTCTGTCCAATGGAGCTGCTGTTAGGGGGCCTATAAACTACTCCCACCACTATTTTCTGCCCCTTGTTATTTCTCATCTCCACTCCATACCGATTCTACTTCTTCATCTTCTGAGCGAAGATCCTTTCTCACTACTGTCCTTATGTTAGCCTTAATTATCAGGGCTACCTCCTTCCTGGTCCAGTCTGCTTGTCTTTTTGATAAGTCAAGTACTCTGGAATATTTAGTTCCCAACCCTAGTCACCTTGCAACCATGTCTCTGTAATGACTATTGGATCATACTCATTTATCACTACTTGTGCCACTAATTACATATTCGTAGCATTCGTAACAAGGTAGAGCTTTTAGTTTTAACTTTACCATTATTCCCTGCTTTCATCTTATGCGCTGATGCACGATTACCTTTAAACTCTGTCCCTTCCTGTCACACACTGCTGATCTTTACCCAAATTGCTACACAGCTCCATTGCCTTGACTTTTCTCTTTAGCTTTCTAAATTTCCCCTCACCTGACCCCTCCCTCCCCTTTTAGTTTAAAGCCCTAGTTATTCGACACTAGTCTCAGCCCAGCTTAAGTGGAGACCGTCCCAACGGAACAGCTCCCTCATTCCCCAGTACTGGTGCCAATGCCCCATGAATCAAAACCTCTTCCTCCCCCACCACTTTGAGCCACACATTTAACTCCGATCTGATTGTCCCAATGCCAATTTATGTATGGCTCAGGTAACAATCCAGAGATTACCTTTGAAGTTTTGCTTTTTAATTTGGATCCTAGCTCCTCACACTCTCCACAGAACCTCATTCTTCTTTCTACATATGTTGTTGGCTCTCAAGTGGACCACGACAACTCGATTCTCCCCCTGCCACAAGGAGATATCCTTAACCCTGGCACTGGGCAGGCAACACCGCCTTTGGAACTCCTGATCGTGGCTGCAAAGAACAGTATCTATCCCTGACTATACTGTTCCCTACCATTACAACATTCCTTTTCATTTCTTCTCCCCTCCGCCCAAAACTTGAATGGCATCCTGTACCATAGTCAGTGCCATTGGCCCCTGTCTGGGTTAAATGGCAACTGTACTTCTACACTGCCCAATATACTTTAACCTAAATAGAACAGTACTATTGTACTTGTAAAGTTTTCACACGAAAAGAACAAACTTGCATTTATATGGCACTTTTCCTAACCTCATGACGTCCCAAACATTTTATAACCAATGAAGTACTTTTGAAGTGTAGTCACTGTTTTAATGCAGGGAAACACAGAAGTCAGTTTGCACATAGAAAGCTCCCACAAATGGCAATGAGATAATTACCACATAATCAGTTTAGTCATGTTGGTTGAGGGATAAGGATCAGCCAGGGCACTGGGGAGAACTCCCCTGCTCCTTCCAATAGTGCAAAAGCAAAATACTGCAGATGCTGGAAATCTGAAATAAAAACAGAAAATGCTGGAAATACTCAGGTCAGGCAGCATCTGTGGAGAGAGAAACAGAGTTAATGTTTCAGGTCGACGACCCTTCGTCAGAACTGGAAAAAGTTGGAGATGTAACAGGTTTTTAAGCAAGTGTAGGGGCAGGGAAGGGGAAGAACAAAAGGGAAGGTCTGTGATAGGATGGAAGGCAGGAGAGATTAAAAGACAAAGAGATGATGGTGCAAGGTGCAAGGCAAAAGGGTCATGTTATCGGTTACGTCCACCCACAAGTGCAGATGAGGCCTTGATTTTACATCTCCTCTGAAAGATGGCACCTCCAACAATGCAGAACTCCCTCAGTACTGCACTGAAGTGTCATCCTAGATTATGTGCTCAAGCGTCTGCAGTAGCCATTCTTATGGCCCTTGAGCCAGTACAACGAGCAGTTTCATGCATACTTACTGTGAAGTCCCAGGTTATGTAAAATACAGTGCAAATTGTAACAGCCAGCACTTTCCTCCGCTCACCTACACTTGGATATTAATATGAACTCCAGCTTTATTCAATTACATTTTCAATCAGTGCCCATGGCAGCATTCAAACCACTAAACTGACATTTAGGAATTATTTTTAATCACCTTAATTTCTAAAGATATAGAACATCAGCTGTTACAAGGGAATAACTGTTCCAATCCATTGGAAAGATTGGTCATTATTGAAGTCCCTTCCTGCCCCCAGCCAAAATTTCACTCCCTTTAAGTGTTGCTTTTATTTTTATTTTTTTTTAATCTTTATTTAGCAAGCTGAAAGCATATGGATTCTTTAAGGGGAGGCAGTATTATTACCAACAAAACATGCTTTCCAGAGCAGAGCAATATTTATTCATATTACTATTCCTTACAATGCAGAGTTAACCAATGCAAGCAAATATTTGAATTTGTTTTCTATTGTGTATAATGTCCAGTAAACAGATAAGAACAAGATTTAGTACAAAACAGATGCCTGACTGGGTTTGCATTATATGCATAAACTATCCAGAAAATAATTGATAAAATTTCCATTAGGATTGAGTGATTAAAAAGCACTTACAGTATTCTTTCCCCTAACAAACGCAATCTCTCCCATTAGGTCTAGGATGGAGCAAAAACAGCCAATCAGAATGTCGGACTCATTGGACCCATGCATTTTCCTGGATCAGTTAATTTGATTTCCTAAACATCCTTGTAACCTTTGAACATCATTTCATCATAACTAAAAAAAGTTTCTATCCATTGAAAACTATGTAAAAGGAACAGAAAGAAGTCGTCACAATTTATTTGGCGAGTAGCTCAGCTGGCAATGGGGGTGGTGCAGGGAAAAAGGAAGAAAAAAAAAACTTAACAGAATTTAATAAGCATTTAAAAAAAACCATGAAAACAAAAAAAGGTCAATGTTGCATCCTCCCAGGTACAAAGGCACATAAAGACCCATGGAAAAAAAAGTCACGAGCTGAGAAACTGCTTTTGCTCTGGCCTTGCGCACTAAATGCAAAGCTGGTTTTAAAAATAGGTTAATTCATCGTGGTGCAATTTGTTGGTCTTTACGCCAGTCACCTCCTGTGTACCTCCCCTACAAGGAAGGTCTTCAAATACTTTTGCATGTAGGTAGTCGTCACCACCAACGTGGATCTAACAAACAAAAAAAAAAAAAAGTTAGGCTAGTGCAGGCCAAGTGTGCATTCTCAACTGACAGTCCAGGTATTCAAACCACAGCAAATCCTGAAAACAAGTTGAAGACTAAATGTGCATCCTCCCATTCCATATGACTGAGCACTAACCTTCTTCCAATCACTACCTAAAGATTCTTTTTTAAATAAACCGGACTTTAAAAAAAAACTTCACTTATGTCTAAGTAAAGTGGATGCCAGACAAATGCAATCTGTTCTAGGATCATTCCTCCGAGAAATGAACAACCGTGCCAGCTGCTTTCAATCATACAATAAACATCCCAGTCACTTATGCCCTGAACACAGTTCCTCTCCCCCTCCACACTCCCAGGTTTCACACACATATGAATTTGGTGCAGGAGTAGGCCACTCGAGCCTGCTTCGCCATTCACAGAATCACAGAAACCCCAGTGCAGATAGAGGCCATTTCGGCCCATCGAGCCTGCACCGACACATATCCCACCCGATCCCCGTAACCCCTACACCAACACATATCCCACCCTATCCCTGTAACCCCACGTATTTAATCCCCCTAACACTAAGGGTCAATTTATCATAGCCAATCAACCTAACCCGCACATCTTTGGACTGTGGGAGGAAACCGGAGCACCCGGAGAAAACCCACGCAAACACGGGGAGAATGTGCAAACTCCAAGTAAGATCATGGCTGATTGATTACTCCACATTCCCGCCTACCCCCAATAACCTTTCACCCCCTTGATTACTCCACATTCCCGCCTACCCCCAATAACCTTTCACCCCCTTGATTACTCCACATTCCCGCCTACCCCCAATAACCTTTCACCCCCTTGATTACTCCACATTCCCGCCTACCCCCAATAACCTTTCACCCCCTTGATTACTCCACATTCCCACCTACCCCCAATAACCTTTCACCCCCATGCTTATCAAGAATCTATCTACCTCTGCCTTAAACATATTCCAAGAATCTGCTTCCACCGCCCTGAGGAAGAGAGTTCCAAAGACTTACGACCCTCTGAGGAAAAATTTCTCATCTGTTATTTTTAAACAGTGACCCCTAGTTCTAGATTCTCCCACAAGAGGAAACATCCTCTCCACATCCACCCTGTCAAGACCCCTCAGGATCTTATATGTTTCAATCAAGTCACTTCTTCACAATGCCACCAAATCTGTAAACCAAGCTTTGCACGTGATTTCCCCCAAACATAAAACAGAAGTCTTCATAATGGAACGACTATGCAATATAATTTTTCATTCATTCAGCATTCGCTGCCGCATTTGAGGAGCGCAGATATCTCAGGAGGTTATGGGGCTGGGGGAGATTACAGAGATAGGGAGGGGTGAGGCCATACAGGGATTTGAAAACACAAGGATGAGAATTTTGAAATCAAGGCATTGCTTAACCGGAAGCCAATGTAGGTCAGCGAGCACAGGGATGATGGGTGAATGGGACTTGGTGCAAGTTAGGACACGGGCAGCAGAGTTTTGGAGGACCTCAAGTTTACATAGGGTAGAATGTGGGAGGCCAGTCAGGAGTGCGTTGGAATAGTCAAGTCTATAGGTAACAAAGGCATGGTTGAATGTTTCAGCAGCAGATGAGCTGAGGTAGGGGTGAAGATAGGCAATGTGATGGAGGTGGGAATAGGCGGTCTTAGTTATACCATGGATGTGTGGTCGGAAGCTTATTTCAGGGTAAAATATGACACCAGCAATTGTGATATGAAAACAAAGTGATTAAATGGGAGAAAAAAAATTCCTCAGCCTCAAACACTATAAAAGATGCCCCCCCGCCAATTGCAAAGTTAACTTGGATGGGGAAGGGACTGCACCCCTCCTCAAGGATAAGGCTAAATGATTAGATTTATAGTCTTCAAATATATGGTAAAAAAATGTGAAAGCAGGAGTCTGTGGTAGAAATGATTATTACTATCCAAGTTTCCGAGTGGCTACAGAAGTATCCAGCCACCTTCCACATGAGATTAATAATGTGCCAGTTCTGAGTGTTATAATAGACCCCATCTCCAAAACATTTGCACCCCTAGAAGGATAAACTTACTTTAATGAAATAGTTGGTTCCAGATACAATTTGACTCTTGAAGGATTTGACAACAAACACATCAAATGTTTTTTTAGCTTGTTCTTCAATTTTAGACTTCATCTGCAAAACAAATAAAAGGGAGTCTTGAGGACTTCAGAACAACTTGCATTTATACACACGCTGCCTTTAATGTAGAATAATGTCCCATAGTGCTTCAGAGGATTAAATCAAGCAATGGATACAGAGCCAAAGGAGGAGATATTAAGAGCTAACTTGCATCCAGGTAGTGTCTTTCATAAGAATTAGGAGCAGGAATAGGCCATACGCCCCTAGAGCCTGCTCCGCCATTAAATAGGATCACAGCTGATCTTCGACCTCAACTCCACTTTCCCGTCCGATCCACATATCCCTTAAGAGTCTAAAAATCAAATTTATCTATCTCAGCCTTGAATATACTCAATGACTGAGCATCCACAGACTTCTGGGGTAGAGAATTCCAAAGATTCACAACCCTCTGAGTGAAGACATTTCTCCTCATCTCAGTCCTAAATGGCTGATCCCTTATCCGGAGACTATGCCCCCTAGTTCTAGACTCACCAGCCAGGGGGAAACAGCCTCAGCATGTATACGGTCAAGCCATCTCAATCTTATGTTTATGGGTTCTTATTCTTCTGAACTTGAGTATAGGCCCATTCTACTCAATCTCTCCTCATAGGACAACCTGCTCATCTCAGGAATAAATCTAGTGAACCTTTGTGGCACCCCTTCTGAGCCAAGGATATCCTTGATTAGGTAAGGAGACCAAAACTGTGCACAGTACTCCAGGTGTGGTCTCACCAAAGCCCTGTACAATTGTAGCAAGACTTCCTTACTCTTGTACTCCAACCCCTTTGCAATAAAGGCAAACATTCAATTTGCCTTCCGAATTGCTTGCTGTACTTTTGTTTCGTGTACAAGGACACCTAATCCCTCTGAACACCAACATTTAATAGTTTCTCACCATTTAAAAAATAAATTCTGTTTTTCTATTCTTCCTATCGAAGTGAATAACCTCACATTTCTCTACATTATGCTCCATTTGCCAACTTCTTGCCCACTCACTTAACCGGTCTATATCCCTTTGCAGACTCGGTGTCCTCCACAGTTTACTTTCCCACCTAGCTTTGTATCAGCAGCAAACTTGGATACATCACATTTAGTCCCTTCATCCAAGTCATCAAATAGATTGTAAACAGCGGAGGACCCAGCACTGACCCTTGCAGCACCCCACTAGTAACAGCCTACCAACCTAAAAATGACCTGTTTATTCCTACTGTTTTCTGTCCTTTAACCAATCCTCTATCCATTCTAATATATTACCCCCCACCCCATGAGCCCTCATCTTGTGCAACCACCTTTGAGGTGGCACCTTATTGAATGTCTTTTGAAAAATCCAAATATACTGAATCCCCTTCACCTACCCTGCTAGTTACATCCTCAAAAATCTCTCAAACACGGTTTTCCTTTCATAAAACCATGTTGACTCCGCCCAATATGATTTTCTAAGTGCTGTGATACGGCTTCCTTAATAGCTTCCAGCATTTTCCAGATGACAGACGTCAGACTAACTGGCCCCATTTTCTCTCCCTCCTTTCTTGAATAGTGGGGTTACATTTGCTACCTTCTAATCCACTGGGAGCATTCCAGAATCTATGGGGGGGGGGGGGGGGGGGGGTGGGAAGAAAAGAGAAAGGAAAAAGGAGGAGGAGCAAGTGGGCAGGATTGGTGGCGGGTCAGGTGGGAAATTTGATTTGATTTCCCCCCCCCCCCCCCCACAGCAGGTCTGGACCCCACCGCAACGCACTTTTCCCAATGGTGCGTGTGTGATCTCTGATCCGACCTGACCAGACATGCGACCCAATTATTGCCTTGTTGACAGACCCTTAATAATGCTTTTAAGCTTACCTTTTCACTTTAACTGCTCGCCAATGGGGTCCACGCAGCTCGGGGATCGGTTAACCCGAGGCGGGAGTTGAATGGCCATGGAACCAGCTGATGAGGGGACAGCTTGAAGTGTGCTATAAAAGCTCCCACCTCATCTGTTCACTTTCCAAGTGCAGAAGCTGTTACTTACTCCATTTGGAACACAGATTGAGCGTTATGCAGGCTGCAAGTGTTTGGAGCAAACTCTCCATCCAGCATCACCTCATTGGAACAACCTCTTTCACCATTGACAGCTTGCTTCTGTCATCTCAACTTCACCGGCCATCTATTCCATCAGCATAGGTACCGTTTATACTGTTTCATCTTGGTCCTCAATCTGACCATGACCAACACCAGCAGAACCAGTAGCACCAACACCATCCTTCTCAACGCCCTGATGCTGCACAGGGTAGAGGGCATCAGCGCAAGGCTGCACTGTGCCGGAGGAGAGACCCCCAACACCAGGTATACAGGCAGAGGATAAGCTTCCACAACATGACTGAGCAGCAGTGCCAAAGGAGGCTCAGGCTATCGCACCAGGTCATCACAGACATTTGCACATTGCTGGAGCAAGACCTGCAGCCCAGAGGAGCGGGTGGACACTCCTAACCAGTGGCTGTCAGTCACCAGCACCCTCAACTTCTTCGCCTCAGGCTCCTTCCAAGGATCTTCAACAGACGTTTGCGGCATCTTGCAGTCGGCCACCCACGGATGCATCGCACAGGTCACCGATGCCCTCTTTGACAAGTCAGCCAATTAGATCAACTTTGCCACTGATGAAGCCAGTGTTACGGAGCAGACGCTTGGTTTTTCCACTCTGGCCGGCTTCCCATGGATGGAGGGAGTCATTGACTGCACACATGCGGCCATCAGGGCATTCCAGCATAAACCAGAAGCTTTCGTCAACCGCAAGGGCTGCCACTCCCTCAATGTGCAGCTTGTCTGCAACCATAGGAAAATCATCATGCATGTGTACCAAGTTCCCTGGCATCTGTCAGGACTTTCATCCTGCGCCAGTCCACCGTCCTTCAGCTCCTCGCACCTCCAAACAGACTTACCAGCTGGCTGCTTGGAGACAAGGGCTAGCCACTGAAGACGTGGCTCATGACACCTTTGGAGGAGGCCAAGTAATGAAAGCCACATCTCCATCAGGTGTCAGAGCAGACAATAGGCTTGCTCAAAATGCAATTCAGATGCCTTGACAGATCTGGGGGATCCCTTCAGTATGCACCAGTCAGGGTCTCCAGAATTGTCATGGTCTGCTGTGCCCTGCACAACATAGCACAGCAGCGGGAATTAGCACTGCATGAGGAACAAGGCGCAGAGCACACAGCCTCTTCAGAGGAGGAGCATCAGGTGGAAGATGAGGATGACCTAGATTTACCAACAGTCCAGATGCTACCAGTACACAAGCACATTGCTGCCAGTGAGGCCAGGGATGGCCTCGTCATGGCCAGATTTACTTAACTTTACACAGCACAAGCCATGTGGCTGGTACATGCGTCGCCAGGTTGGCTACACCCCACATCCATACCATAAAGCATCCCTACAAATGACTAGTCCATTCCTATGATATTAAGGGGCAGTTTTCAAAGATAAAAGGGGAACAGATGGGGTAGATAGAAACTATTTCTGCTGGGCCATCTAGGACAAAGGGGGGGGGGGGGGGGAGGCATAGTCTAAAAATAAGAGCCAAACTTTTCAGGAGTGAAATTAGGAAACACTTCTACACACAAAGGGTGGTAGAAGTTTGGAACTCTCTTCCACAAACAGCAATTGATGCTAGATCAACTGTTAATTTTAAATCTGAGATTGATAATTTTTTATTAACCAAAGGTATTAAGGAATATGGAGTTAGGTCACAGATCAGCCATGATCTCATTGAATGTCAGAACAGGCTCAAGGAGCTGAATGGCCTACTCCTGTTCCTATATTAGACCCCCTACACTACCCCACTCTCTATTCCTAACTCCAGCCTCTTCCACGTCCTCACTCCCACCCATTGGCAGTTGTGCTTTAGTCAGCTGGATCCTATTATTTGGAAATCGTTCCCTAAATTAATCTGTTTCCTCACTTTCTCCTCTTCCCTAAATCCCAAGTCTTT
This sequence comes from Somniosus microcephalus, assembly GCF_052327205.1. Taxonomy (NCBI): domain Eukaryota; kingdom Metazoa; phylum Chordata; class Chondrichthyes; order Squaliformes; family Somniosidae; genus Somniosus; species Somniosus microcephalus. Next base: position 83,672,339 of record NC_141000.1, read on the forward strand.
GAACAAGCTTTTGGTCACTAATCTTTCCTTCTAGGGCTTGGCTTCAATTTTTCCTCACTCCCGAGTTAAGCGCTTTGAGGCGGGTTTTTTTTTAACATTAATGCCGTTGTTTCTGGGAAATCATACTCACGGAATCAGCAATCTGCTGGATCTCCGGGGTAGGCGATTTCTCGCTGCTTGTGCCTCCGCAACACATCTTTTGTTGGCTCATGATCTGCTTCTGGTTGCTATTCCGTTCCTAGTCTCTCACTCTCAAATGGGATACAACGTAGCTGATGATTGCATCAACACCGGCCGTCACCTTCTTTAAATACCTCCCACTCACGCACGTCTGCCTCATTCGCAAATTCCAATCCCACAGAGGGGGAGACAGTCATATGGTTACTGTCTGACCAAGCACTGCGTCTGGAAAGTTTAAAAAACAAAGCAAACACACTGTACATACTTATTGTGTGTCTAAAACTTAAACGTGTCTTCAAAATAATCAGTGATTCAATTATATCTGAATATTCATTCCCTGTCTCCCCCTCGAGTACTATAGTTGTTACCTATTTTTGTTCAGCACGGTGTCCGCCCTCGGACGCAGTGTGAGTCACTGTGCCGGAAACCAGACAACCTCCTTTTTCCGTGAATGAGCACAGATGTTGCTGAAATTATTTTTAGTTTCGAGTGTTCTGAAATGCATCGCATAATTTGAAGGAGACCGACGGTTTAAAATTTAAAAAAAACACGTAATGTGCAGCAAAAGCGCTGTTGTCACGCTGTCATTACTCACTCATGGTTACCAAATCCGCAACCAGCAACAACTTAGCCTGGAACAATAGCAAAATACTGCGGATGCTGGAAATCTGAAATAACATCAGAAAGTGCTGGAAACACTCAGCAGGTCCGGCAGCATCGCGGAGAGAGAAACAGAGTCAACGTTTCGGGTCAAAATCGGTCCTAGATATTGGATACCGCTGGAAAACGGAGGTGGGCTCCGCAATGGGAGATATGCCCGTTCAAAAGGCTCAGCTTGGTATTGCCTGCTAATTACCATGATTGTAGCGCAGAGCCTAGTGCGGAACGCGTGGCTGACCAACATTCCTGTTTAGCTGGATTTGCAGGTCTCACACAGCCGGCCCCCAAGGCGTTAAAATGGCAAAAACCACGCAAGCGCGATAATTTGAAGGCGCCGCGCACCCAAAAATTACGGGGAATACTGCTGCTGACAGGGGAGCAAAGTTCACATGGCTGGAGGAAAGCTAGAAGCTAGCTCCTCTTCAAGGCAGTCCACAGCTCTTAAAGCTGAGCTGCCTTCTGCAAATAAAAAAATTAAAATTCCTTCAGCACTAGGCAGTCTGCACCTCTTAAAACTGAGCTGCCTTCTGAAGCTAAACAAATTTAAAATTGCTTCAGCACTAGGCAGTCTGCACCTCTTAAAACTGAGCTGCTTTCTGAAGCTAAACAAATTTAAAATTGCTTCAGCACTAGGCAGTCTGCACCTCTTAAAGGTGAGCTGCCTTCTGCTGATAAAAAATGCTAAAAGTGCTAGCACAAATGGCTCAACAGGCCAGGGAAAGGGCACCCAGGGTCTCGGGTGTAGCACCCCAGCTTTAGAGGTGGAGAGGTTTAGGATGGGAATTCCAGAGCTTAGGGCCTTGGCAGCTGAAGGCATAGCCACCAATGGTTGAGGGATTAATATCAGGGATGCTCAAGAGGCCAGAATTAGTGAGCACAGACATCTTGGTGTGTGTGGGGTGGGGGTGGGGGGGGGTGGTGGTTGTGGGGCTGTCAGAGATTACAGAGATAGGGAGGAGCGAGGCCATAGAGGGATTTGAAAACAAGGATGAGAATTTTGAAATCGAGGCGTTGCTTAACTGGGAGCCAATGTTGGTCAGCGAGCATAGGGGTGATGGGTGAACGGGACTTGGTGCGAGTTTTGGGTGACCTCAAGTTTACGGAGGGTAGAACTTGGGAGGCCAGCCAGGAGTGCGTTGGAATAGTCAAGTTTAAAGGTAACAAAGGCCTGGATGAGGCTTTCAGCAGCAGATGAGCTGAGGCGGGGTGGAGTCGAGCGATGTTCCAGAGATGCAATTAGGCAGTCTTAGTGATATACGGATATGTAGTCGGAAGATCATCTCAGGCTTAAATATGACAACAAGGTTGTGAACAGTCTGGTCCAGCCTCAGACAGTTGCCAGGGAAAGGGATGGTGTCGGTGGCTAGGGAATGGAGTTTGTGGCGGGGACCGAAGACAATGGCTTCGGTCTTCCCAATATTTAATTGGAGGAAATTTCTACTCATCCAGTACTGGGACAATTTAGAGACAGTGGAGGGGTCGAGAGGTGGTGGTGAGGTACAGCTAGGTGTCGTCAGTATACACGTGGAAACTGATGCTATGTTTTTGGATGATATCGCCGAGGGGCAGCATGTAGATGAGAAATAGGAGGGGACCAAGGATAGATCCTTGGGGGACACCAGAGATAATGGTGTGGGAGCGGGAAGAGAAGCCATTCCAGGTGAGACTCTGGCTATGATTAGATAGATAAGAATGGAATCAGGTGAGTGCAATCCCACCCAGCTGGACGACGGTGGCAAGACGTTGGAGGAGGATAGTGTGGTCAACCACGTCAAAGACTGCAGACAGGTTGAGAAGGATGAGGAGGAATAGTTTACCTTTGTCACAGTCACATAGGATATCATTTGTGACTTTGAGAGCTGTTTCGGTAATGTGGCAGGGACAGAAACCTGATTGAAGGATTCAAACATGGAGATCTGGGAAAGATGGGCACGGATTTTGGAGGCTACAACACGTTCAAGGACTTTGGAGAGGAAAAGGAGGTTGGAGATGGGGCAGTAGTTTACAAGGACGGAGGGGTCAAGGGTTGGTTTTTTGAGGAGAGGGGTGATGACGGCAAATTTGAAGGAGAGGGAGACAGTACCTGAGGACAGAGAACCATTAATAATATCAGCTAACATGGGAGCTAGCAAGGGAGTTGGGTGGTCAGCTATTTAGTGGGAATAGGGTCAAGGGAGCAGAAGGTGGTTCTCATGGTCCAGATGAGCTCTGAGAAGGCATGAGGGGAGATTGGAGAGAAACTGGAGAAAGATACAAGTTCAGGGCTAGGGCAGGGAGGAACCTTAGAGGAAGTCTTTTCCGGTGGGCTAGGGGAAGGGAGGGAAGTGGCAGAGGCAGCTGATTGGATGGTCTCACTCTTAGTGATAAAGAAGTCCATGAACTCCTCGCACTTTTTGTTGGAAGTGAGGATGGTGGAGACAGGGTTGAGGGGTTTAAGAAGATGGTTTGCGATAGAGAAAAGAAGCCAGGGGTTATCTTTGCATTCCAGGGTGATCCTGGAATGGTGAGCAGTTCTGGCAGATGAGAGCGGGACCCAATATTGCTTTATATGGTCCAGTCAGAGCTCTGTAATCTCCTCCAGCCCCACAACCCCCTGCGATATCAGTTATCCTCCATATCCGTCCAAGTCTGTATCCCTTGGACTTAAGGGAGTGGAGAGAGGGCCGTACCAGGAGGAACAGCTAGGGTGAGAGAGAGTAATGGTTTCAATGGGGACTAGGGCATCAAAGGTGGAGGTGAGGGTGTGGTTGAGCAGATTAGTGGCTGCAGAAATGTCATGGTGAATGGAGGGCCAAAGGCTAGACAGTTGGGATTTTGAAATTGCAGTTGTAAGTGAATTGGGGGAGTTTTTTCAGGGGCGGTCACAGAAGGAAGTAGGGTCGGGAGGGGGAAAGGATTTGGTTGGAGAGCAATAAAAAGAAGTGACCAGAGATGGCCTTATCTGTAATTGACACGATGGGAGTAGTAAGGCCATGTGAGATGGCAAGGTCAAGGGGGTGGCAGTGAATATGAGTTGGGGAGTTTACATGGAGGGAGAGATTAATGGAGGATAGGAGGGCAGTGAACTCAGAGGAGAGAGAGCATGATGAGTTGTGATGGAGGTTGAAATCACCATGGATGAGAAGTCACTCAGTGCAGATGCTGAAGGAGGAAAGCAGTGAAAATATCTCGATGAGAACATTTTAATGGTACTTTGGTGGGCGGTAAGAGAATGAGAAATTTAAGTGAGAGGTGAGAGGGGTGGAACAAGATGAGATGCACAAAGGAGGAGAAAGTGCCGGAGGAGTAGGGGGAAAGACCAAGGTGTAATTTGGTGATGAGAGCCACACCGTCACTGTGGCGGTCTGGCCAGGGCAAGTGGTGGAAGGTATAACCAGACGTTGAGGCATTATTTAGGGGTAAGGTGTCATCACCCCTCAGCCAGGTTTCCGTCGAGGCCCTGATGTCAATGCAATCATCCTCAATAAGCTCATGGATGGCAAGGGCCTTATTCACAAGTGAACACACACTCTGGAGCGAGATGCAGAAAGGGACGGTGATAGTTGATCCGTTGGCAGAATTCACAGGGTCAGCACTAGGAGGGGTGAGTTGGATGGGGAGGAGATTGGCAAGATTAGTCCTCAGCGGACGCTCTGGGCAGTAAGATCGATGAGAGAGTAGGACGGGGCAGTTGGCATTGCTGCTCTTAAGGAGGCAGCGACGAGTGCCTCGATGAGTCCTTCAGAGGATGCCAAGAGAGGCACAGAGGGAAGCTGTAGGCTTATCTAAGAGGGAGTCAAGCCTGGTATGGTGGCAGGAGAGTAGGATGGTCAAGGAGTACTGAAGGGTTGGGGTTGGAATGTGGAAGGGCAGAGTACCTGAGAGGGAGAATTGAAAGGAAGCATGATGACAGGAGAGAGGTGTCTAGGAGGGGTAAAGAGAAAAGAAGTAAAAGAAAGGGGAGAAAAAGTGGAAATAGATGTGATGGGCTCAGGTCTGGGTGGCAGCCAAAATGCACATGCAAATGGACATGGAAAATTCAAGTTACATAGGCCTGCTTACGTAGCAATTACTAGGATGCATATATCCTTGTAGTAACGGAATAGATTGGAGATAATAGGAGGGAGTCCAGAGTTAAAGTCAGAGGTCCTGTGGTGGGATAAAGTTGACATAGGTAGGGTGGAGTCGACATGGAGCATAGATGAACTGTTGTCCAAGTTCGGAGACCGGTGTGGCGGGCGAGTGAAGTACAGAAGCTATTTGCAGGGTAGCGTATCGGAAGACGTACGGATGCAGGAATTTCCGTGGGAATGAGGATCCAGAAGGTGTGCAGAATCGGTTGCGGGGCAGAATGATGATGGCAAAGTTGGAGGTCATCATAAGACCCAGAGCAACGGAGAAATGTACCGCAGCCCAGGAGAGTGAGTTTCTGGCCAGGAAACAGACTGTAGCTGAAGCTGAAAAACCAGTAAAACCAGTAAACCCAGTAGGCTAGTCACAGGCTCAGCGGGGAACAGCAGTGGTGGGGGAAGGGCTGTAAGCTGATCAAAGTTACTTTAAAATTTAATGTAAGAAGTCACACAACACCAGGTTATAGTCCAACAGCTTTATTTGAAATCACAAGCTTTCGGAGTGCTGCTCCTTCGTCAGGTGCAGCTGACTGACACTTCACCTGACGAAGGAGCAGCGCTCCGAAAGCTTGTGATTTCAAATAAAGCTGTTGGACTATAATCTGGTGTTGTGTGACTTCTTACATTTGTCCACCCCAGTCCAACTCCGGCATCTCCACACCATGTTTAAAATTTAAGCAACAGAACGGCAGATTGGAGACACAGCAGATGAGTCTTACGGCGTAGTCCAGTGCAGAAGCGTAGTCTTGATGTCCAGAGAAGTCCAGGAATTTGGAATTTGGAAGCCAAATTTGAGAGAAGTTCCAGAGCTCAATGAGCAGGCATGGCCAGGGGATGGGCGTATCCTCCAATTACAAACAAATACACTGAATCACTTAGATGGTAAGGAGACCTACATCAGAATGCTGTTCATAGACTACAGCTCAGCATTCAACACTATCGTCCCCAACAAGCTGGCCACCAAACTCCAAACTCTTGGCCTGAACACTTCCCTCTGCAACTGGACCCTGGACTTCCTAACAAACAGACCCCAGTCTGTCAAATTAGGTAACCACACCTCCCCTCCCCTGACCCTGAACACGGGGGCCCCATAAGGATGTGTGCTGAGCCCCCTCCTCTACTCCCTCTTCACCCACGACTGTGTGGCTGTTCATGGTTCCAACACCATCATCAAGTTTGCGGATGATACCACGGTAGTAGGCCAGATCACCAACAACAATGAGTCAGCCTACAGGGAGGAGGTCCAGCATCTCGTGAAGTGGTGCGCTGATAACAACCTGGCCCTTAACATCAAGAAAACCAAAGAAATCATTGTGGACTTCAGGAAGTCTAAAGGCGGAAGTCACACCCCCATCCACATCCATGGGGCTGTGGTGGAAAGGGTGGACAGCTTTAAGTTCCTCGGAGTCCACATCACGGAAGACCTCTCCTGGTCCCTCAATACCTCCTCTCTGGTGAAGAAGGCCCAGCAGCGCCTATATTTCCTAAGGAGGTTGAAGGGATGTAACCTGTCACCCCTGACCCTCTCTAACTTTTACCACTGCACAATAGAGAGCATCCTGATGAACTGTATCACAGTATGGTATGGCAGCTGTAGCTACTATGACCGGAAAGCCCTGCAGCGGGTAGTCAAAACTGCCCAACGCATTACCGGCACCCGGCTACCGACCATAGAGCACATATACCAGAAACGCTGTTTACGGAGGTCACGGTCCATCATCAAAGACCCTACCCACCCCAGCCACAGTCTGTTTGCCCTCCTGCCATCTGGGAGACGCTACAGATGCATTCGCACCCGTACGACCAGATTTAGGAACAGCTTCTTTCCCAGGGCTGTCCTCCCACTGAACTCCACAAATAAACTCTAAAGCCTGCACATCTGCCAATGCACTTTATTATGGTTATGTTTATGTTAATGTATTACAAGCCAAATGTATGTTGAATGTTTAAATGTCTTAATCTAAATGTACACTCTCGGGAGCTGCAAGCCTACATTTCGTTGTACTGCACTTGTGCACTAACAATGACAATAAAAGTTGATTTTTGATTTTGATTTCCCCCTTTTTTTCTCTCCCACATGGCAGCTGTCTCTCATTCTGCCAGCACATATCACACCTAATCTAGAGCCGTCTTTTGTCTCTTTACTGGTCCTATCACCATCTCGTCTCGTTTTGAATACCTCTTAATGTCTCTTCACTTCTCTTTTGTTCTTTCATCCCCATTTCCCAGCCCCCAAACTGGCCTTTTTATCTGTTTCATTTCCTGTGTTTCTTCAGTCCTGACGAAGGGTTTCGACCTGAAACGTTGACTCTATTTCTCTCTCCACGGATGTTGCCTGGCCTGCTGAGTTTTTCCAGCATTTTCTGTTGTTATTTCGGATTTCCAGCATCCGCAGTATTTTGCTATCGTACAAGGTCCTTGTGTTGCCAAGTGAAAAAAAACACACCTTTTAAAATGTTTTCTGGGTGTCAAGTGAGAAGGAAAGGAAAGATTCCACAGACAGCAGAGGAAAACTCAGCTCAGCACCAACATTTCTAAAACCACTCCCTGGGCTCGGACTCAATAAAGGAGAGTTTTCATAGAATTATAGAAATTACAACACATGTGTCTGCACCAATCTCACTCCCTCTCAGTTTATCGGAACTGTCTATTTCTTTCTGAGTCTGAATTTCTCTCTGTCTTATATAGTTATGAGGAAATACTGAGACTATTTCACTGGAGCAGAGAATGTTAAGAGATTTAATGGAGTTTTTTTTAAAATCACCAAGGGTTTTGATAGAGTAAAAAGGGAGAGAATATTTCCTCTCGTTGGGGTGTGGTTATCAATTTAAGATTGCAACTAAGAGATTTAGGAGGGGTTACGAGGAATTTCTTTACACAGAGAGCTGTTGGAGCATGGAATGCTTTACCACGGAATAGTTGAGGCAGAGACCATTGCATCTTTTAAAGGAAAATTGCTACGTATTTGAAGCAGAGGGCAATACAAAGTTACAGTGAAAAAGCAGGGCAGTGGGATGTATTTTGGATTGTTTTAGTAAAGAGCCTGCATAGTCATGTAGAAAAGCTTCCTCTGTGCTCTAAACTTCCATGGTTCTATGGGTCTGAGTTGCTATGTTGCTCCATGTACACTGAACTTTTCCAACATGCCAACCAACAAAACTTGGAAAAGGTGACAAATAGTTCCAAAGAAGCTGGTACCCACCCCACCCCCCAAAAAATTAAGCTGATGACTAAAAAAACAAGGCACAACAGAAGAACAGCCAAGAATTAAGGTCCACGACCAAGGCTACTATTTCAAGGTGATCGAATGAGTAAAATTCCTTTTTAATTACATTGGATTTCAGGAGTTTTATTAGTATTTGTTTTGTTTTTCAGTTTGTTTTTCTGTGAAACCACAAACCCATTGGCCGCGCACATGACATTTGAAAGAAATAGTTACTATGGGACATTAGCTGCAGCTACGCCGAATATTCCATCAGTTTTGTTATAGGAAAAACTGAAACAAAAATGCATTTTTTTGCAGTACAGGATTTAGACATTTTTGAAGAGAGAAGTGGTTCTTCACCATTTCTCTCTTCTCCCCTCAGCGTCACCTTTCACTTACCTCACCGTTCCTATCTTCCTCCCCATCACTGTTGTCCCTCAATGCCCTCACCGTTTCTCTTTTCCATTCCCCCACCCCTCACTGTTTACCTCTTCTTTGCTCCTTCCCTTTTTTCCTCCCCTTTCCTCTCACATTTCCACTTTCATGGCCTTCTGCCATAGGATGCTGGCGTTTACTTTTAAAGTGCTCATATGGCTTATGATATACCTGCTGGGTAAAAATGATTTAACAGATAAATTCTAGCACTTTAAAAAGTAAAGTGCTGGTGTCCCACCAGTAAAGAGCAGCCAGTGGGCCCAAGGGCACCAGAGAATAGAGCCAGTGGCATTAGTGCTATTGGCACATTAAGCTCAAAAGAATACCTATAAGCCCAGGAGTAGCTAAAGTCTGAGGCAGGTACCTCAGAACGGACGAGACCAGAGCACACAGCATAGAGGCGCACGGGAAACCACTACTTCTATCCTACTGATTACTTCCAGTGATGCTGCTCAATTTGTAGATTTGATCCTCTCCCACTCTGCTGACTGTCTGTTCACTTCTGACCAATCTAGTAACACTGGTCAATTACTGTAGACACTGACATTCCCAACTGATGGGATTACCTGAGAATCCTCCAGTGTCCATTAATTGTTTAATAAGAATCATAGAAATTTACAGCACAGAAGGAGGCCATTCAGCCCATCTTGTCTGTGCCGGCCGACAAAGAGCACACAGCCTAATCCCACTTTCCAGCTCTCAGTCCATAGCCTTGCAGGTTATGGCACTTCAAGTGCATATCCAAGTACTTTTTAAATGTGATGAGGGTTTCTGCCTCTACCACCCTTTCAGGCAGAGTTCCAGGCCCCCACCACCCTCTGGGTGAAAACATTTCTCCTCAAATCCCTCTAAACTTCTGACCAATTACTTTAAATCTATGCCCCCTGGTTATTGACCCCTCCACTAATGGAAATAGGACCTTCCTAACCACTCTATCAAGGCCCCTCATAATTTTATACACCTCAATTAGGTCTCCCTCAGCCTCCTCTTCCAAAGAAAACAACCCCAGCCCATCCAATCTTTCCCCATGGCTAAAATTCACCAGCCCAGGCAACATCCTCGTAAATCTCCTCTGTATCCTCTCTAGCGCAATCACATCCTTCCTGTAGTGTGGTGACCAGAACTGCACGCAGTTCTCTAGCTGAGGCCGAACTAGCGTTTTATACAGTTCAGGCATCAATGTTTAACGGATATATGTAGATGCTAGAGTGCTGGTGCCTTACACCATTGCTATATTTCACCAGAGTGATTATTTTCATGGTGTTCTGAGTTGTCTGGTGAGCCTTAAGTCCGTTTTGGTACCGCGCATGCGCACCCGACATTACGACGGCTGTGGCCTGCGACCTCAACTAGTACGCTTTTCTCGGCTCCCTGTGGAGAAGGTCAGGGGAGGAAAGGGGATCGAAGGGGGGGAGCTCGGAGAGGGGAGAGAGGAGAGTGAGAGAGGAGCCCAGAGAGGGAGAGAGGAACTCAGAGAGAGGAGCCCAGAGAGGGAGAGAGTAGAGAGGAGCTTGGAGAGTGAGAGGAGCTGGGAGAGGGAGAGGAGCTCGGAGAGTGAGAGGAGCTGGGAGAGAGAGAGGAGCTAGGAGAGGGAGAGAGGAGAGAGGAGCTTGGAGAGAGAGAGGAGAGAGGAGAGGGAGAGAGGAGAGAGGAGCTCGGAGAGAGAGAGGAGCTCGGAGAGGGAGAGAGGAGAGAGGAGCTGGGAGAGAGAGAGAGGAGCTCGGAGAGAGAGAGAGAGGAGCTGGGAGAGAGAGAGAGGAGCTGGGAGAGAGAGGCGCTCGGAGAGGGAGAGAGGAGAGGAGTTCGGAGAGAGAGGAGAGAGGAGAGGGAGAGAGGAGAGAGGAGCTCGGAGAGAGGAGAGAGGAGAGAGGAGAGGGAGAGAGGAGCTCGGAGAGAGAGAGAGAGGAGCTGGGAGAGAGAGAGGAGCTCGGAGTGAGAGAGAGAGGAGCTGGGAGAGAGAGAGGAGCTCGGAGAGAGGAGAGAGGAGCTGGGAGAGAGAGAGGAGCTCAGAGAGGGAGAGAGGAGAGGGAGAGAGGAGCTCGGAGAGAGGAGAGAGGAGAGGGAGAGAGGAGCTCGGAGAGAGAGAGAGGAGCTGGGAGAGAGAGAGAGGAGCTCGGGGAGAGAGAGAGAGGAGCTCGGAGAGAGAGAGAGAGGAGCTGGGAGAGAGAGAGGAGCTCGGAGAGAGGAGAGAGGAGCTGGGAGAGAGAGAGAGGAGCTCGGAGAGGGAGAGAGGAGCTCGGAGAGGGAGAGAGGCAAGAGGAGCTCGGAGAGGGAGAGAGGAGCTCGGAGAGGGAGAGAGGAGCTGGGAGAGGGAGAGAGGAGCTCGGAGAGAGGAGCTCGGAGAGGGAGAGAGGAGATAGGAGAGGGAGAGAGGAGCTTGGAGAGAGGAGCTCGGAGAGGGAGAGAGGAGCTCGGGGAGGGAGAGAGGGGAGAGGAGCTCGGAGAGGGAGAGAGGAGCTCGGAGAGGGAGAGAGGGGAGAGGAGCTGGGAGAGGGAGAGAGGAGCTCGGAGAGGGAGAGAGGAGCCCGGGGAGGGAGAGAGGGGAGAGGAGCTCGGAGAGGGAGAGAGGAGCTCAGAGAGGGAGAGAGGGGAGAGGAGCTGGGAGAGAGAGAGAGGAGCTCGGAGAGGGAGAGAGGAGCTGGGAGAGGGAGAGAGGAGCTCGGAGAGGGAGAGAGGAGCTCGGAGAGGGAGAGAGGGGAGAGGAGCTCGGAGAGGGAGAGAGGAGCTCAGAGAGGGAGAGAGGGGAGAGGAGCTGGGAGAGGGAGAGAGGAGCTTGGAGAGGGAGAGAGGAGCTGGGAGAGGGAGAGAGGAGCTCGGAGCTGGGAGAGGGAGAGAGGAGCTGGGAGAGGGAGAGAGGAGCTGGATGAGGGAGAGAGGAGCTTGGAGAGGGAGAGAGGAGCTCAGAGAAGGAGAGAGGAGCTCGGAGAGGGAGAGGAGCTTGGAGAGGGAGAGAGGAGCTCGGAGAGGGAGAGAGGAGCTCGGAGAGGGAGAGAGGAGTTCGGAGAGGCGAGAGAAGGTCAGGAACTTTGGGGGGTAGAAGGTCAGGAGCATGGGGGGGAAGGTCAAGAACGCAACAGGGGAGAAGGTTAGTAACTCGGAGGGCGTGAAGGTCAGGAACTTTTTGGGGGAGCACGGTGAGAACAGTGGGTGGGGGAGAACGTGATCTAGGTCTACAGGGGGGGGAATGACAGCAAGAACATGATCCAGATAGGAAGATGGATCATGTTCTCCCCACTCTGTTCGGCCTGGATCATGTTCTTCCATCCCCAGCCCCTTTTTACACCTGGGCCATGTTTTCCCTCTCCTTCCCACCCCCCCCCCCACCTCCACCCCCACCCCAGACCACAGCAGTTCAAGAAGGCAGCTCACTACCACCCTCTCAAGGGCAACTAGGTATGGGCAATAAATAAATGAATTAAACAAAATGAGAGCATATTCAGTGTTGGTCCTAATACATGCATAACATTACATTTATGTGTTATTTGCCAGACTCGACTATTCCAATGTTCTCCTGGCCAGCCACTCATCTTCCACCCTCAATGAACTTGAGCTCATCCAAAACTCTGCTGCACATATCCTTTTTAAAAATTTGTTTATGGGATGTGGGCGTCGCTGGCAAGGCCAGCATTTATTGCCCACCCCTAATTGCCCTTGAGAAGGTGGTGAGCTGCCTTCTTGAAACGCTGCAGTCCGTGTGGTGAAGGTGCTCCCACAGTGCTGTTAGGAAGGAAGTTCCAGGATTTTGACCCAGCGACGATGAAGGAACGGCGATATACTTCTAAGTCAGGATGGTGTGTGACTTGGAGGGGAACTTGGAGGTGGTGGTGTTCCCATGCACCTGCTGCCCTTGTCTGTAATGATATCAGCAAATAGTGATGGTATTTGCCTGTTTGATTATGATGCCTTACCAGCATGTTTGCCTGATTGATTACTTATGCCTGACCAGCAGAGGGCATGTGAAAGACAGGCAGTTTAGTTTTAGTTTTGCTTTTAGATGGATCACTAGCATGGTGTCTCCTGTAATGCTGTTAAAAAGAGTTGAACAGACTTTAGATTAAAAGACATTCTCTTTCATAAATGTCTCGTCATTGAACCCACAAAGAAATCAATACATGGTGTCAGAAGTGATTGAAAGAGATGAAGAGGAAAAATCTGAAGTTAAATCAGCTCTCCACATATTAGCAAGCCAAAAGAGAACATCGTTACTTACCATTGGAGAATAGCTAACGAAGTGGAAAAATGGAAGGTTTACACCCACCGGCGAAGCTTCAGTTGACAGGTAATGTGGCTGAAAGTTGGAGGAGGTTCAAACAACGTATAGAGTTGTATTTAGCGGCAATCGGAGCTGACGAGAAAAGTGATAAAATGAAAGCGTCAGTGTTCTTACATGTCGTGGGTGATGAAGCGCTGGAGGTGTATAATAACTTCACATTCGCTGCTGATGGAGACAAAATGAAGCTAGATAAAATAATGGAACAGTTTCAGGCCTACTGCATACCTAAACGTAACGTGACATTTGAGAGGCACAGATTTTTCACATGTGTACAGAAGACGGGAGAGACTATTGATTAGTATGTGACTGAACTGAGAAACTGAAGCAAAACATGTGAATTTGGGGGACTGACAGACTCGCTGATAAAAGACAGACTGGTGTGTGGTATTCCAGATAATGGTCTAAGGGAAAGACTGCTAAGAGAGCAAGATCTAGACCTGGGAAAAGCCATAGCACTGTGTAGGGCTACAGAGACTGTGAAGTCGCAGGCAAAAGAGCTGTTCAGTGACAGTAGCTGCAACGTGGATGCAGTGAGTAAGAACGGACACAAACCGTTTAACAAAAAGAGCGCCAATGTGAAAAAAGAGGCGTGGCCAGCGAACGAAAATGAAAGGGACAATCGAAAGTCATGTAGTCGATGCGGTACACAGCATCCACCAAGAAAGTGTCCAGCATATGGTAAAACATGCAATAGTTGCAACAAAAACAACCATTATGCCCGTTGCTGTAAGAACCAAGCGCAACAAAGCAAGATCCATGCAGTAGATGAAAGCGAGATAGAGGAATTCAATGTAGATGTTGTGTCTGAAAACAAAGAAGAAAAAAGAGAGTGGATGTTGACACTAAAAGTGAATGACATACACATTCCATTTAAATTAGATACTGGAGCACAAGTTAATGTGATATCAGAGACTGATTTTAAGAAAATTAGACCCAGACCAAAGATACATGGAATAAAAGTGAAAGTGACAGGATACTCAGGTACTGATATACCAGTGAAAGGAAGATGCATTGTCAAAGTGACACACAAGGACAGAGAGCACACGCTAGCATTAATCGTGGTGCCAAAGGATGTGCAGGCCATACTAGGTTTAAAAGCCTGTGAGAGACTGAACCTGGTAAAGAGAGTCCTCGTTGTGGAAAGCGAAGGAGAGACAGTCTATGATGAACTCATGAAAGAGTACAAAGACCTATTTCAGGGTCTAGGCTGCCTTCCAGGAGAACACACGATCAGAGTAGATAAAAGTATGCCAACGGTCATACATCCATGCAGAAAAGTTCCGTTTGCTCTTCAAAAGCAACTGAAGGCAGAGTTGGACAGGATGGAAAGCCTGAACGTGATTCAAAAGATAGATGAGCCAACTGAGTGGGTGAGTTCCCTCGTCATTGTGGACAAAAAGAATGGAAAGCTCAGAATTTGCCTGGATCCAAGAGATCTAAACAGAGCAATAAAGAGAGAGCACTTCAAGCTTCCTACACGTGAGGAAATCATGGCACAGTTTGCAAATGCAAAGTATTTCAGCAAGTTAGATGCATCATCAGGATTTTGGCAGATGAAATTGGACGAGGCAAGTTCAAGACAGTGCACGTTCAACAGTCCATTTGGCAGATACAGATTCCTAAGGTTACCATTTGGCATTGCCTCAGCTCCTGAAGTGTATCACAAAACTATCCATATGATCTATGAGCACCTGGAGGGAGTTGATACATCAATGGATGACATCATAGTATGGGGAACCATGAGAACTGAGCATGACGAGAGACTGAAAAAAGTGCTGGAAGCAACAAGGAAAACAAACCTGAAGCTGAATAGAGAGAAATGCCAGCTCGGGGTGACAGAACTGACATTCGTGGGAGATATCCTTAGCAGTGAGGGCATCAGACCAGATCCCAGAAAGATGCCCGCCATTGAGAATATGCCAAAGCCACAATGCAAAAAGGACGTGCAGAGGTTTAACGGAATGATCAACTACATGGGTAAATTCATATCCAACCTCTCAGAAAAGATGGCGCCACTGAGAAGACTAACTGAAAAGAACATAGAATGGGAATGGAATCATGAGCATGAGAAGTCATGGAGCGATCTAAAGAAACTGCTCACAGAGGAACCAGTTCTGAGGTTTTATGACCCAGCGAGACCCATCAAGATATCATCAGATGCATCACAGAGTGGGCTCGGTGCTGTTCTTCTGCAAAAATATGACTACTGGCAACCTATTGCATATGCATCGCGCTCAATGACAGACGCGGAGACGCGATATGCTCAAATAGAAAAGGAGCTGCTCAGCATCACATACGCCTGTGAAAGATTTCACCAGTTTGTGGCAGGACAAGCAATCAGTGTAGAGACTGACCATAAGCCCTTGATTGCATTGTTCCAAAAGCCACTAAATAGCTGTCCGCTTAGAATACAAAGAATGATGATCAGGCTGCAACGCTATACACTGAATGTTGCGTACACACCGGGTAAGCTGATGTATACAGCAGACACGTTGTCCAGAGCTGTTGACCCAAGTGAGCCCGCAAACACCACAATGGATGAAAAAGTGAACGCCTACGTGGACATGATCACAAGTGCACTGCCCATAGCAGATGCAAAAATGGAGCTCATAAAGACTGAGACAAACAAAGATGAAATAATGAGACGACTGAGGAAAAACATCTTGGATGGATGGCCCAACATGAAGCAAGACTGCTCACCTGACATGGCAGAGTACTGGAACTGCAGGGTGGAACTATCAGTGGTCGAAGACATCATCTACAAAGGAAGTAAAATAGTTATCCCAAAGAGTCTGAGAAAAGAGATGCTAAAAAGGATCCATGGAGGACATCTGGGAATCGAAAAGTGTAAGAAAAGAGCACGAGAGGTGATGTACTGGCCACGAATCAACCAAGATGTGACAAATGAGGTGTCAAACTGCACAATATGCCTGAAATATCGAGCAAGCAATCTGGTAGAACCACTAAAGCCACACCCAGCGCCAGACAGACCTTACCAGAAGGTAGGCGCTGACCCATTCGTATGTCAAGGGAAGGACTATTTTGTAGTCACAGACTATTATTCCCTGTATCCAGAGGTTAGTAGACTGTACACCACCACTGCAGATGCTGTGATAAGATGTATGAAAGCCATATTCTCCAGACATGGCATGGCAAGCGAGGTCTTCACAGACAACGGACCCCAGTTTTACAATGCAAGTTTCCGACACTTTGCCAAAGAGTGGGACTTTGTCCACACAACGTCAAGTCCTCACTTTCCATAGTCCAATGGACTAGTGGAAAAATCGGTCCAGACAGTGAAAAGACTGATGTACAAGGCAAAAGACAGTGTAACTGACTTTTACCAGAGCATGCTTGTATACCGCACAACGCCGCTCGAGTGTGGTATGTCACCAGCCCAACTCCTTATGGGACGTCGGCTAAGGTCAAACCTACCCATCCCGGAGAACCTCCTGAAAACAAAAGAGGGGGAGAAAGTGAGGAAGTTCAAAGAACAACAGAAAGAAAAGCAAAAGTACTACTATGACAGAGGAACACAAAACCTACCTGAACTCCACACGGGTGACCAAGTAAGGTTCAAAGACAAAACAAACATATGGACTCAGAAGGGAACTGTCCTGAGTGAAGTTCAACCAAGATCATACACCATTCAGACAGATGAGGGTGCTGTTCTGCGAAGAAATCGTCGAGATCTTCTCATGGGACCAGCCACAGCAAGTCAAAAGACTGATACAGGTAGACTACCCTTTATCCGGACTTCCGAAAACCGAAACCCTCTAAAAACCGAAGGTTTTTTCGTTCAGCGTAAGTCGTGCGTACGAACGAAAAAACCTTCGGTTTTTAGAGGGTTCCGTTTCGGAAGTTCGGATAAAGGGTAAGTCGTGCGCACGACCCCCCGCTGACCCCCCCGCGGACCCCGCCGGCCCCGACAACCGCCGGCCCCGCCAACCCCGACAACCGCCGACCCCCCCGGCCCCGACAACCGCCGACCCCGCCAGCCCCGACAACCGCCGACCCCCCCCGGCCCCGACAACCGCCAACCCCGCCAGCCCCGACAACCGCCGACCCCCCCGCGGACCCCGCCAGCCCCGACAACCGCCGATCCCCCCCCGCCGACCCCCCCGCGGACCCCGCCGGCCCCGACAACCGTCGATCCCCCCCGCCCCGACAACCGCCGACCCCCCCGCGGACCCCGCCGGCCCCGACAACCGCCGACCCCGTCAGCCCCGACAACCGCCGACCCCCCCGTGGACCCCGCCGGCCCCGAACCCCGCCGACCCCGACTGACTTACGCTGAGCGTCAGCGTAAGTTGTGCGCACGACCCCCCGCCGACCCCCCCGCGGACCCCCGCCGACCCCCCCGCGGACCCCCGCCGACCCACCTTCCGAAATCCGAAATTCTCCTTTATCCGAAACTCGGCTGGTCCCGAGGTTTTCGGATAAAGGATAGTCTACCTGTACTGTTGAACAACCTGATCACACAGCAGGTCAAAAGACTGATACTGTTGAACAACCTGATCACACAGCTGAGAAACCATCATCTGAGGCAACAACTCAGATTCAAGGACAATCAATCAGAAAATCCTCAAGACACGTGAAGCCTCCTGAGAGACTCATTGAGCAAATTTAAGGACTATTGTTATAGAAGGAAGTAATGTTATCTTATTCTTTCTTCAAGTTCTAGTGTATTTACATATTTCATGTGAACACACAAAGCAAGGTTAAAAAACCTTGATAATGATAATGTTAATGTAAGTTCATTAAGTGTTACAGATAAAATGCAGGTTAATACAAAGAAAACATGTTGTTAGTTAAAAGTAAAATACTTTTGTTTTAAGAAAGGGAGATGTAATGATATCAGCAAATAGCGATGGTATTTGCCTGTTTGATTATGATGCCTTACCAGCATGTTTGCCTGATTGATTACTTATGCCTGACCAGCAGAGGGCATGTGAAAGACAGGCAGTTTAGTTTTAGTTTCGCTTTTAGATGGATCGCTAGCATGGTGTCTCCTGTAATGCTGTTAAAAAGAGTTGAACAGACTTTAGATTAAAAGACATTGGCCTAGAAATTGAGTGCCCTTAGCGCCGATTTTGCGGCGCTAGAGGGCCTAGCGCTGCATTTGGCGCCGGCGCCGAAATTGCCTGGGGCCCTTACGCCGCGGTAGACCGGTAGCGCTGCGCCGGCACCGATGACGTCATCGGTGTGGGCAGCGTCCCGGTTGCCATGCCGACGGGCCCCAGCGCTGAAATTCAGTTGCGGCCGCCTCGCCCGTGACAGCCGCAACTAAGACTCTGGCAACAGAGTCTTACGAGTCTTTGCGCCGGCGCATTAAAGGCCCCGCGGCGGCCGGCCGCTTTCCCGCCGGCCGCCTGGCCGCAGCTCCCTCCCCGGACTTCCCCCCCCCCCCCCGGAACAGAAGCAAGCCCGGCACTTGTCCGAGGTGCCGGGCTCATTTTTTAAAAGATTTTCGCGGGCCGCGATCGGGTGCAGGCAGCTCCTCCTTAAGGGAAGGAGGAGGCCTGCACTTCCCGAGCCTGCCGCACCGCATCGGGTGCCGCAGCGCCGGAATTGCGGCGCGAAACGGCAGTTAGCGCCGATTTACCGCCGCAAAGACCCTTCAGTAGCGCCGGCAGCCGTTTGGGCGCGGCCCTGCTGAATTTTTGGCGCGCGCAGGGGGACTTAGCGCCGGCACTAACTTCCGGCGCTAAAGCCCTGGCTAAGCCAAAACTCAATTTCTAGGCCATTCTCTTTCATAACTGTCTCGTCATTGAACCCACAAAGAAATCAATACATTGTCCTTCTAGGTGGAACAGGTCCCGGGTTTGGGAGGTGTTGTCGAAGAAGCCTTGGCGAGTTGCTGCAGTGCATCTTGTAGATGGTACACACTGCAGCCACGGTATGTTGGTGGTGGAGGGAGTGAATGTTTAAAGTGGTGGATGGGGTGCCAATCAAGTGGCTGCTTTGTCCTAACACACAGCAAGTCCCATTCACCCGTCACCCCTGTGCTCTTTGCCCCACATTGGATCATGGTCCACCAATGCCTTGATTTTAAAATTCTCATGTTGCAATCCCTCCATGGCCTCACCCCTTCCTATCCAAACTCAGCAGTGTGAGCACTGTGAGTGCTCCTAGCCCGGGAGGGTGAGCTGTGCCTGTTCTCTGAAAGCAGTAGTGTTGGCACTGTGAGGTCTGGAGCATGCCTGTAACAATGTCTGGATCAAATTACATATTGCAGAGAACGTGATTACTCTCCAGCAGACAGGATAAAATTACACATTCCAGACAAACAGTTGGGTGTGTCTTGTCCTCCAAGGGGACCAATCAGAAATCTGGTCTTGTCCTCCAAGGGGGCCAATCAGAAATCTGGTGTTGCAAATAGACGCTGCTATAATTTACTGCTTGTGTGATCTCAGAGGCCCACTGACTCCAGCAAATGACAGTTAGGGAGTGGTGCAAGCTGACAAGAATAGGAGAGGTGAGACAATTAAAAAACAATTATGAGCAATCTGACTAAAATTAAGTGAAAAAGTTGGCTATCAGCAGAAGTAAGAGAGAATAAGATAGTGAACAGATGCAGCTATGTTCCCATGGGAACCAAGAATAGGCGGGTAACCTAATCAATTTGGAGGTGATCAAGGATGCCTAATTTCTTCAGTGTGGAAACACGTTTCTTTGTGTTACAGCAGCTGCACTGATAACAGTCCAACAGTCAAAATAAGTGATGTCAGAGATCGAAACCTGAGCAAACAGGGACATGTGTGTGTGGCATTTCTTTAATTAGATAATAAGATGTAAGCCTATGATTCAATTAGCGAGATTCAATAGTTTTCAATTATAGAAAAGGGTATAAGAGAGGGCCCCAAACAGACAGGAGATGTAGACGACCTTTGAGAGAATTCAGGGAATTCAAGAAACACTCAGAGGATGAGCCAGGGGTTCAGGCCAGAGGGTGCAGCCATTTGTCATCGCAGCTTCTACCCAAGGCATAAACAGGTTAATATAACTCTCAATTATACCTTGAAAACTACTGCTCAGATACTGTAGTGTATCAAGTCTCACTTGTGCTGAATAAAGTTTAATCACTGCCACCAACATGGGTCAACGTTGAATTATTGGATATCAGGGGTTTATCAAAACCTAACAAATTGGCGACTCTGATGGGACATTGATGGGCATGTTGATTTTTTTTAACATATTCAATGCAAGTGAGGTCTTAGGACTGGCTGAAGGGTCAGTAACTAGAGGACACAAATTTAAGGTAATTGGCAAAAGAACCAGAGGCGAGATGAGGTTTTTTTTTACACAGCATGTTGATCTGGAATGCACTGCCTGAAAAGGTGGTGGAAGCAGATTCAATAATAACTTTCAAAAAGGAATTGGATAAATACTTGAATTGGAAGAATTTGCAGGGCTATGGGAAAAGGGCAGGGGAGTGGGACTAATTGGATGGCTCTTTCAAAGAGTTGGCACAGGCACGATGGGCAAAATGGCCTTGTCCTGTGTTCTGTATCATTCTATGAAACATTGGCCCAGAATTTGTGGTCCGGATGACGGCGAACTGGCAGCATTCTCCATCATTCCGCCTTTGAAATTGACCGCAACTTCAGGATTTGGCGCAGGAGCATGTGGAAATCCTGAAGTTGCGGTCTGTCATTCACTGCTCCGACACAGGCTGCACTCTGCCTGCCACCCACCCCACCACCCCTGCCCCCACCCAACCCTGCAGAGCCGGCAATCAGTGTAACCATTCAAAATGAGGGAAATGGACATAAACTTCGGCTCTTCCGCGGTAATAACGCTATTAAATTCCCCACTAAAAGTCAGGTGTAACTGGGATTTCAACAGTGTATTGACTGCTAAACAAAGGTTATGGCCCCGAAAAACTCATTTTAATTTTGTGCAGTGTCTAATTTATCCATTTAATAAAAATAAAAAAAATTAAAGAAACAATTTCACTTTTTTTTTTAAGTTTGTTCATCTTTATTTCAGGTTTGCCTTTTCCCCATGTGAGAGCCCCAATCTTTGTTTTGCTCTCTAACATTTTAAAAAAGTTAGAATTTTAAGAGCTTACCCACTTCCTTGTTCGCTGGCTGTGAGAATTCTGTGTTTTGATTGGCTATTTAGACAGCTTGTTGATGTCACAGCAGCTCGCACTAGGGGATCCCCACTATACTCTGTTAATTTGGATTACACATCAGAAAACCCAAACCTCTCAACACAGAGATCGCGAGATCTTTGTGCGAAGCTTATTTCGGGGCCAGTGACCTTTGCTTCGCCTCTGACCGCGAATTCCGGGCCATTTATTATTTTTTAAACTGAAATGAGATAGAAAGGAAGAAGACTGACAAAAATAAATAGAAAAGCATGAAGTTGGAGGAGAAAGAGCTACAGGGAGATTGGGAACTGGTAGCAGAAAACAATATAACACAATATAATCCAAATTGGTCAAAGTTTGGGTATTCTTGAGTTAATCTTTGAGGATTAACTCAAGTCAAGGGATGTGGAAAGAAGCGACTAAGCATAAAGTCAGATTGATCTATATGACTAAACTACACCACAAATTCCACATGTTTATGCAGCTACTCAATGCTGGGTTCACAACTTTTGACCAAACGTCCTTGTCTAATTTATAAGCTGTTCATTTTAGCTACTGATCTCTTTTCACTATAAAATTGGTTCAAGCTGTTGAGAAAACATAATTTTAACAAAACTGCAAGCATTGGCAGCCTGCCAAATGTGTTGAAAGTGTCATTTTCTTCATCTACATCATATCTTCAACATAGGGCAGAAAATTATGGCTTTTGTGATTGGTGATAGTTTCAGTGCTTTTGTTCCACTTGCCTCCTAATTTGTGATTCAGTAAAAGATTCAAATGACGCAAATGCACAGCATCTGGCTCATACAACTAGCCTCGAAGGAATGTTGGCAAAGGGTGCTGAGTTGCAGACATCTCTGCTGGCAAAATTGAAATTGTTTTAAATTACAAAATAACTCTTTATATATAAAAAAAGAAAACAAATTCAAATTGTTTTGAAGATGAAGGGTGCACACCCAAAACATTATAACCAGTCTTTTCGTTTTCCAGATGCTGACTGATCTCTGTGTATTTCTAGCATTTTCTGTTCTTATTTCTAATTTGTGTATATTCCTGCAACCATATCCACATTTAAAGTCTTCAATGAATATTTCTTTTCTGACCTTTATCTTCCTTCCTCCCCGCTCTCCCCTTTCTCACCAGGAATGGATTCAAAGGAGTAGCTAACCATTATTACTTTCTTATGTGACATAAAAATACGGATCAGGCTCCTGTGGATTTACTAGGCTTCCCAGAATAGTTAGGAATAACACAAACCCCTCAAACAGTCATGTTAGGCAATCATCCTTATCAGATTTATAAATACATATTCATCCACGTGTACTAAGTTTCAAATGGGTTCCAAATATTATGAAACTTTATCTTAAACCGGGCTGGGACCAGTGTCCTGGCAAACCGAATAACTAGGGCAGTAGACAGGGCTTTAAACTAATGAAGGAGGGGCGGTGGGAGGATTCAGGAAAGAGTAAATTTAAAGGCAGCGAGAGAAATGTCAAGGCTCTAGAGCAGAATAGAGTTTTGGGTAAAAATAAGCAGAGTGGGTCAGGAAGGGACAGAGAGAGTAACAAAGGTAATAAGGAATCAATGACTAAGGTGACATCAGGGAAAAATAGAAATAAGTCAAAGCTAAAGGCATTATATCTGAATGCGTGAAGCATTCGCAACAAAATAGATTAATTAATAGCGCAGATAGAAATGAACAGGTTTGATCTAATAGCCATTATGGAGAAGTGGTTCCAAAGTGGCCAAGGTTGGGAACTAAATATTCCAGGATACTTAACTACGTAGGTATGAGGGTTGAGTTGGCTACGGTAGATTGGGAAACTACATTAAAAGGTTTGACAGTAGACAAGCAATGGCTAGCATATAAAGAATTAATACATAATTTACAACAAATCTACATTCCTTTAAGGCACAAAAACCCCACAGGAAAAGTGGTCCAACTGTGGCGAACAAGAGAAGTTAAAGATAGTATTAGATCAAAGGAAAAGGCTTATAATGTTGCCAAAAAGAGTTGTAAGCCTGAGGATTGGGAGGATTTTAGAATTCAGCAAAGGAGGACCAAGAAATTGATAAAGAAAGGGAAAATAGAATATGAGAGTAAACCAGCGAGAGACATAAAAACAGACTGTAAAAGCTTCTATAGGTATGCAAAAAGGAAAAGATTAGCAAAAGTAAATGTGGGTCCCTTACAGGCTGAGACAGGAGAAATTATAATGGGGAATAAGGAAATGGCAGAGAAATTAAACAAATACTTCGGGCTCGAATTTATCAATGGGGACGTGATGGAGGCGGGACTCCCACTTTTTGGGTTGTAGTCCCGCCTCCATCGACTTGTGGCCAACCCATGCTATTTTCCATTGATTGACCTTGTTAAGCCTGCCCAGCGGGCTCAGCAGGCCAATTAAGGGACACCTGGTTACTGGTGACGTCAGCGATTGACATTTCATCTGTCAAGAGCTTTTGACAGATGAAAAATCAGCGTTTGACAGCTCTGTGAATCTGTCAAACACTGACAATCTGTCTTCTAACTTGAGTCCTTCTACTCAGACTCAGTTAGAGAGCTCTCCAGACCAGAAAGCAGAGGCTGCAGCTTTTGACAGTTCAGCGGCCATTCTGCTTTCTGTGCCGGTGAGCTGAGGGACTCCCGAGGACTGAAGGAAGGAAGCCTGCAGGAGAAAGTAAAGGTAAGTAAAACTTATTAAAACACTTTACACTTACCTCACACACTTACCTCTGCACACATGCACCCATCACTCACCTACACAACGGACATCTCGACCCCTCCAACCCCTTCAGACCGACGGCCCACCTCGCTAACTTGGTGTGGTTCGGAGCCATCGGGAAGCCCACACTTCAGGGCTAAAAATAGGGATTAGGCAAAAAACTGCCTGTTAACTACCTGTTAACAGGCAGTTAATTGGCACTAATCCCCTTCCCGCCTCGGGGAGGCGGCTCCCAGCACAGGTTGGATACCCGCCTCCTGGGACATTGGCATGGAGGTGGGTTGTGGGCGGGATGGGTTCCTGCCCCCCGATACTGCAATTTTCCCACCACTCCCGCCTCCATGGGGCTTGGAAATTCGAGCCCCTTGTATCCATCTTCATCGAAGAAAACTCAAAAAACTTCCCAGAAATAGTGGAGATCCAAGGCTCCAGCGAGAATGAAGAACTGAAAGAAATTAGTATTAGGTAAAAAATAGTACTGGAGAAATTAATGGTACTGAAAGCTGATAAATCACCTGGACCTGATAGCCTACATCCTAGGGTTTTGAAAGAGGTGGCTATAGAGATAGTGGATGCATTGGTTGTCATTTTCCAAAATTCCATAGATTCCAGAATGGTTCCAGCAGATTGGAAGATAGCAAATGTAACCCCACTATTTAAGAAAAGAGGGAGAGAGAAAACGGGGAACTACAGACCAGTTAGCCTGGCATCAGTAGTAGGGAAAATGCTAGAATCTATTATTAAGGACACGGTAACAGGGGACTTAGAAAATAATAATAGGATTGGGCAGAGTCAACACAGATTTATGAAAGGGAAATCATGTTTGAGGTTGTAACTAGCAGAATAGATAAGGGGGAACCAGTGGATGTGGTGTATTTGGATTTTTATAAGGCATTTGATAAGGTGCCACACAATAGGTTATTAAACAAAATTAGGGCTCATGGGATTGGGGGTAATATACTAGCATGGATTGAGGATTGGTTAACGGACAGAAAACAGAGAGTAGGAATAAACGGGTCATTTTCGGGTTGGCAGGATATAGCTAGTGGGCTACCGTAAGGATCAGTGCTCGGGCCTCAGCTATTGACAATCTGCATCAATGATTTGGATGAGGGGACCAAATGTAATATATCCAAGTTTGCTGATGATACAAAGCTAGGTGGGGATGTAAGTTGTGAGGAGGATGCAAGGAGGCTTCAAGGGGATATAGACAGGCTATGTGAGTGGGCAAGAACATGGCAAATGGAATATAATGTGGAGAAATGTGAAGTTATCCACATTGGTAGGAAAAAAAGAAAAGCAGAGTATTTTTTAAATGGTACGAGATTGGGAAATGTTGGTGTTCAGAGGGACCTGGGTGTCCTTGTACATGAATCATTGAAAGTTAATATGCAGGTACAGCAAGCAATTAGGAATGCAAATGGTATGTTGGCCTTTATTACAAGAGGATTTGAATATAAGAGTAAAGACATCTTACTGCAATTATATAGGGCCCTGGTGAGACCACGCCTGGAGTATTGTGTATAGTTTTGGGCCTAGAAATTCAGTTGGTAGCGCCAGCTGCTAGCGCCTTAAGGAAGCGATAAGTGGGGCGCAAAGCGGCTAGCGCCCAGGTGTGGCGCAACCTGCGCCTCTTGTGAAATTGAGCGGACATTTAGCGGCGGCACAAAACCGCAACGCCCACACAGCTGCGCGCACAGATCCTGACGTCATTTCATAGTGCAACGCCCTTGTTGCGCCCCGATCTGGAAATTCACTTGAGTGCCCCTTCTTTGCGCCTGGCGCTCCCAGCGACTGGTTCACTGGAACGGTACACAGTCGCTGTGGGGCTGTGGGGGCGCTATTTAAAGGGGGCTCCTCCTGGCTTCTTGATGGTAGCCATTTTTGGACCACTCCTTCTGTGTGAGAGAGAGAGAGATTTGCAGAGAGACAGAGGGAGAGAGCTTCCTGCATTGACTCCGCGCTCGCACAGGTACATCTGGCTTCAGCCCAGAACTTTGCCCTTGGATTGATTTTTCACTGCCACAGCCTTGAGTGGCCAAATAATATGGGGGCTGCAATGGGTGCAAACGTTGCGCTTCTCCATTGCATTGAGAGGGCTCGGAGACGCCACGAGAGAGTGCCAATCATGGCCAGATGGAGGAGGGCCAACAGGCGTCGGCACAGGAGGCCTTACCCTCCCAGGGTATTCCGCCAGCGGGTCTCATACCTCAACATGTCTGAGGAGCAGTGTATTCGGAGGCTTCGATTCAGAAGGGAGGTGGTCACTGAGCTCTGCCACCTGCTTCAGAGAGGTCTGCAGCCTCAGCTGAGGAGCAGGACGTCTCTGTCGGTGGCAGTGAAGGTGACAGTGGCTCTCAACTTCTACGCCACCAGCTCCTTCCAATCCGCTACTGGGGACATTGGCAATGTCTCCCAGTTCGCGGTGCATTGCTGCATCCTCCAAGTCACGAATGCCCTCTGCAGAAAGAGACGTCAGTACATTTCCTTCCCCATGACCGTGAACAAGCAGCAAGAGCGCGCAATGGGATTTGCATCAATCGCGGGCTTACCCATGGTCCAGGGCGCCATTGACTGCACGCATGTGGCTTTGCGGGCGCCTCTAGAGAATGCCGAGGATTTCCGCAACCGGAAGGGGTTCCATTCGTTGAACGTGCAGTTGGTGTGTGACCACAGACAGCTGATACTAGCTGTCAATGCCCGCTTTCCAGGCAGCAGCCACGACGCCTTCATCCTTCGCCAGACTTCTGTGGCAGACCTTTTCGAAGCCCCGGCTCACCCAGGAGGCTGGCTTCTTGGGGACAAGGGCTATCCTTTGTGCACC
This sequence comes from Somniosus microcephalus, assembly GCF_052327205.1. Classification (NCBI taxonomy): domain Eukaryota; kingdom Metazoa; phylum Chordata; class Chondrichthyes; order Squaliformes; family Somniosidae; genus Somniosus; species Somniosus microcephalus. Next base: position 83,698,849 of record NC_141000.1, read on the forward strand.
TGGCTGATGATCCCGCTCCGTGCGCCCAGCATCCCTGCTGAAGAACGATACAATGAAAGCCATCAGGCGACCAGGAACATCATTGAGCACACAATCGGCGTGCTCAAGCAACGGCTCCGCTGTCTGGACCATTCTGGGGGAGCCCTTCAGTACTCGCCTGAGCGAGTCTCCCATTTCGTGGTAGTGTGCTGCATGCTGCACAACCTGGCTATCCTCAGGACTCAGCCACTGCCAGCGGACATTGGAGCACCACCAGAGGAGGAGGAGGAGGAGGAGGAGGAGCACCAAGACGGGAGGGAGGCACAAAGTGCAAGGGCCGTCCGTCAGCGGCTTATTGCAAGACGGTTCTAGACCCCCTCTGAGGGAATGGTTTGTGCCAGCAACCCCTGAGCCGGTCAAGGCAACAAATATTTCAAAGAGCAAACATCCACAATCTGATTAAATAAAAATTTTTATTCAACAAGCTCTGTGCCCTTCCCGCATGACAAACAGAAAAATACAAACCCCCAAACAAACAGTCAAACACATCACTGGCTCTCACCACCTGGAGACAATCAGCAAACGAGGTAATCCAAAAGGACCATCATCCTCGGCCTACACAAAAAAAACCAACATTTTGCAGCACCTCCTACTTTCTCTCCTGCGGGGGTGATCTGCCTCGCTTGTGTGTTTGGCCCCTTCCCACCCTGCTGCTCCTCCGCAATGGGACCCCAGTGGCTGCAGCAAGGCTGGGGGAAGGCTGCTGTGTGTCTGATTGTGAGGCAGCAGATGCCCTTGGGGGGCGGCCTGGACCAGCTCTGGGCCTGGAGGGCCCGGCTGCTGACTGCTCCAACTCTGCATGGGCGGCAGCAGTCTGTCCTATGGGTGGTGGCAGCTGCAGTGGAGGAGTGACAGTGCTGGCAGCAGGAATGCTGCCAACCTGACAGAGCACAGGCACTCCCTGGTCGGACGAGACATTGGCACTCGCATGGGGCTGCACTGAAGCCTGCGCAGCAATCGGCTGCAGCACAGACTGCTGGCATGCTGCGGCACGGCGAGGGCCCGGCGAATCCTGCCCGATCCAGCGAGGGTGGCAGCAGTTAGTGATCGCGTGGCCCTGATCTGTGTCTGCATCAGACCAGCCAGTGACTGCATGGCACGACTAAGCACTTGGCTGGAAGCCGCCTGTGCTGCACTGAAGTCCTGCAGACTCCTTGCCTGTGCTGCCCCGAATTCCTGTACACTCCTTGCCAGTGACTCTATGGAGTCAGGCATCCTTGCCACTGCAGCCATGAGCTCAGTGTGCCTCTGCTCTGTCTGGGCGCCCATTTCATCAAGGAGCCGCACCTCCTCTGCGCTCACTGTGGCAGGACTGGAGGCCACACTCTCCCTCCGGGGAGAAGGCCGCCGAGCTTCCCTACCCCCCCTGCGTTGCTGCAGCCCGCTGGGCCCCGGAGCTTCACCCTCCTCAGACCCTACCCCCCTGCTCCCCTCCAGGGAAGACATGTCCCCATGATGGCTATGGCCTGCCTCGGTTGAGGGTGGCACTGAAGTTCCAGCTTCCTCTTCCTCCTCCTCGCCTTCTGACTCAGTCCCAATGGCAGCTTGAGGGCCCGCCTCCTCACCTGGCGATTCAGCATCTGAAAGCAGGGAGGTACAAGAGTTGCTTTAGCGTGAGGACAGGGCGGCAGCGAGGGAGGCATGAGTGCTGCAATGCACTGCATTGGTTCAATAGTGGTAAACGATGCTGGTGTGAGGTGCAAGTGGAAAGAGAGAGGACAAAAAGGTGATGACCTTACCATCGCTGTCCAGAACAGGGCCGGCATCTCCAGAGGTGACGGGGCCACTCAGCCGGCCTGCCATAATCCGCTCGACGCGCAGCTCCAGATGGCTCAGCTCTTTCAGTTCAGCACGGCCTCCCCTGCCGTTGCTGCTGCCTCCTGTTATGGGCCAGCTTGCCCTGCAAGAGAAAGGACAGACTCTGAGTACAGTGTGAAGCCCTGATCTTGGCTGCACTGCCTCCCATGGTCGAATGGCCCTTAAAGTGTGAAGCCCTGATCTTGGCTGCACTGCCTCCCATGGTCGAATAGCCCTTACAGTGTGTGAAGTCGCGAATCTGCATGTGAGTTTCATGAGAGGCCTACAGGTGTTGGATGAGGGCTGGCCATTGGGGCTTTCAGGAGCCTTTTGGCCATAAAGTGAGGTGCACATGCAGGGATGAAGAGGATACTGGAAAGGGAACTCACCCTGACAACCCGAGTGAGGTCGTTGAACTTCTTCCTGCATTGCGTCGGGGTCCTAGGCACCATGCTGCTGGAGGTCACTCTGTGTGCCACCTCCCTCCAAGCTTCTCTGTACTCGGTGGGCAGCGGCCTCCTGACACTGTCCGGGAAGCGGATATGGTGCCTGCGCTCCACTGTGCCAACCAGCACGTTCAGCGCCCCCTCAGAAAACCGCTGCGCCCGCTCCCTGGCTCTCTCCATGGTCGTTCTCAACAAAATGTCGCAGCAGGTCTGTACAGGTGGAGAACCAGGGCTGGAATGTGCAAGGCATGGCTGCAAGCCAAATCGACCCTCCCCCTTTAAGAGGTTACCGGCGCCAGCGTGTCTGCCTGCAATCGCTAAGTGGCTGCACCTGCGCTGCGCCCGCCCTCGGTGGTAGCGCCTCGCCTCTCCGGCTTAGCACCTTAGGATAGTGGTGCAGTGCCTGATTTAGCGCACCAAGAACCTCTTGGGGCGAAGCAAGTCAATTTCGCTGAAGGTGGCGATAATTTGTGCCGGGCGTTAAATTTAGCGTACGGTCGACGATAGCGCCCCAAACGTGGCGATACCGAATTTCTAGGCCTTGGTCTTCTTACCTAAGGAAGGATATACTTGCCATAGAGGGAGTGCAACAAAGGTTCACCAGACTGGTTCCTGGGATGGGGGCATTGTCCTATGAGGAGAGATTGAGTAGACTTGGCCTATATTCTCCAGAGTTTAGAAGAATGAGAGGTGATCTCATTGAAACATACAAAATTCTTACAGGGCTTGACAGGGTAGATGCAGGGAGGATGTTTCCCCTGGCTGGGGAGTCTAGAACCAGGGCTCACAGTCTCAGAATAAGGGGTCGGCCATTTAGGACTGAGATGAGGAGAAATTTCTTCACTCAGAGGGTGGTGAATCTTTAGAATTCTCTACCCCAGAGGGCTGTGGAGGCTCAGTCATTGAGTATATTCAAGACAGAGATCGATAGATTTTTGAATATTAAGTGAATCAAGGGACATGGGGATAATGCAGGAAAGTGGAGATGAGTTAGAAGATCTGCCATGATCTTATTGGCTTGAAGGCCCATATGGCCTACTCCTGCTCCTATTTATTATGTTCTTATGTTCCCCGTAACTCTTGACTCCCCTGTAGTTAAAAATCTGTCTATCTCAGCCTTGAATATATTCAATGACTCAGCCTCCACATGATGCCCAAAGAAACTTGATCGCCACTGAATCATGCAGCACAATGTATTGCGAAAGTAAGTAAAGGAAGACTGACATCAGAACATTAAGCATGCAACATTTTTGTGGTGAAATAAAACTCCAAGGAGTTGTCTCATGCCCAATAGTCAGGGGACTGAAATGGAACTGAAAATAGGAAGGCGTAGAAATTCAGTGGTGCCCCGTTTGGGGTGCCAGCCTTGCCAAGGTGCCGGAAGTACCGCCCCGGAAGTAGTCGCGGCCGCCCGCCGCAAATTCACTTTCAGCGCCCCAGAGGGAAGTGCGGCGCTACTCGAGGCGCCCTGCATCCCTCTTGGGGTGCTGCAACTGAAGATCGCAGCGCAACGTGCCACAGCGCCACACGCTGCAGCACGGCGCACTGTGGTACTGCAGGCCTTCCTCCCCTTCTTAAAGGGGAGGGGCCTGCTGCAGCACGCTCGAAGAGCGCGAGTGTCAGCAAAAAGCCCGGCACCGAGGAGAAGTGCCAGGCTCTTGGGACACAGCCGGCACTCCGTGGGGGGGGGCGGTGCTCAGGAGGCCGGGGACGGTGGTGCGGAGAGGTGCTGGCAGGCGGTCAGCAAAAAAAATGGCCGCCCCGCACCTCAGCGCCTCTACCGCCATGGGTAGGCCCCCCTGAACCGGTCGCAAATTGCGACCGGCGTTAAAGCAGGGGGCGCTACTAAATTTCACGATCGGGGTGGTAGAGGGGCGCTGCGCACACCGATGACGTCATCAGTAGCGGCACAGCGCTAACGGCTAGTGCCGTCATTAGCGTCCTGCTAAATTTAGTGGGCGGCGTGGCCAGTGGTGTACAACCCACTAAGTGCCCTCTTAGGGCGCTAACGGGTGGCGCAGCCCACTGAATTTCTAGGCCGAAGTTTCCTATATGAAAAAAATAAGGGCCCAATATTGCTCTCTCTAGCACCTGTGGGATTCTCATTTCCAGGTTCTGTGGAGAGGAAAAAGGAGCAGAGACCCGTAATGGCAGGTCCCTGCCCCCTTTATTTCACACCCAGATTTCCTGAGCTTCCACCTAGAACTGACATGGGGCCAGAGCAGCAACGAGGTGGGAGTGGGCATTCCCAGCCCGCCTGCCTCAATTTTCTGTGCGTTTTGTCTGAGGGGCACTCATTTCCAGTGGTGCCAAAGAAGTTGGCAATGGGCCTTGCACCTGGGACTCCCTCAAATCAGAGGGTTGAAGGGGACAAAGCAAGGGAGACCGAAAAGGTAAGTGGCACCCTTCTTTTGCCGCCTTCCATTAGATCTTTAAGCCTGGAGACCTTCTGTTTGCTGTACTCCAGCTGTAGACAGAGGTCTTGAGGCCAGCGACTTGTCCTGCAGCTGAAGGGCTCTTAGCTTCTGTTTCTCCTACCATTTCCCGATGCAGAAACTGGGCCTGCACCAGAGGTGAAACCGGCCCACTAAATTCAGGCATCCTAGGCCTGTACAGATGGAGCGAACTTTGGGTGCAATCAGTCTGTCCAACATTCAGATAACGGAGGAGTGAGGGAAGGAATATTGGGTCAAGAAGTTTAACTATTGAGAAATTTGTAGTCCACTCCAGCTCTGCAGGTGTAAGTTCTAAAAGATGCTTTGAAAAATGTTTTTAACCAATATCTTGATATCAAACAATTCTATTTAACTGAATCGCAATTTATTTATAAATTATGTATTTCAAAATTATTCCAATTAAAACGTTTAGGGCTAAAATTTCAGTTGCGTAGCGCCCGTTATTTGGGTGTTATGGGTGCCGAATTGGGTTCAAAATGGCGTCTGAGCAGCGCGCGCACTTCTGGTGCGGCCGCACAGCATACCATCACGGTGACTGCTGTAGGGCGGCCGTTAGGAGTGTGCACTGTAAGTATGGTAAGGAGACAGATTGTGACGTCAATCAACGTGCATCGCTGATTTGGCGCCCACACTGCCATTTTCGTCATCATCACTGGAGCTATCTTAACCTCACACAGCTGAACATGTGTTCAGCAGCACGAAGGACCCCCCACCAGCGTTACTCAAAGGGATCATCACCAATTTTCAGGTAACTTGCTTTTTGATTTCTACTGGCTCTGTGTAAGTTTGTAGAAGTCTTTGGTGCTTTCCACAGTTGTTTGAAGTTGGTGAGATGACAGGGAGTGGTGATACAAGTGGAGAAGGCCTTGGTTCTGAATTCAAGCTTCTGGTCAGACCACTTGCTCCCAGTCACGGGTGCTCTAGTTGTCATCCCCCTTGGCCTGCAGCATGACAGGGAGATGGAGCAGAGGCAGCAAAGAAGAGGACAAGCTGCTTCTGGAGGGAGGGGGAGAAGGGCTCTCAGCAGGTGGCCTTACCCACCTGGGGTCTTCCAAGAGCAATTCTCTTACCTCAGCCTGAGCCAGGAACAGTGTACTTTACGAAGGAGGTGATCACAGAACACTGCCACCTCTTACAACCAGACCTGCTTTCTCACACTAGGGCAAGGACAGGGCTACCAGTGGCTATGAAGGTGACCATGGCCCTGAATTTCTTCACGTCGGGATCCTTCCAGGCTGGAGCAGGCGACATCTGTAACATCTCCCTGTTCGCCGTCCACTGCTGCATAAGAGAGGTACAGATGCTCTTTTTGCCAGGAGAGGGGACTTCATTGTCTCCTCTCTGACCAGAGAGAAGCAGACAGAGTGTGCATGTGGCTTTGACAGGATAGCAGCGTTCCCCATAGTGCAGAGCGCCATCGACTGCATGTATGTGGCTTTGCGGGCGCCTCTTCTAAAAGCAACTGCAAAGGTTACCACTCGCTGAATGTGCAGTTGGTGTGCGACCATGCTCAGCACATCATGATGGTGAATGCCCAGTATCCTGGCAGCAGTCATGAAGCTTTTATTCTCGCCAGTCCACTGTTCCCTCAGCCTTTGATCCACCATGCCAAACCAGAAGCTGGTTGCTGGGTGACAAGGGCTATCCCTTGACCACCTGGATTGTTACTCCGTTCCACAACACAATCTCACGTGGCCGGGATGCGTAGAACGAGAGCCATACTGCCACATGAAACATCATAGAGCAGACCATTGGGATACTGAAACAATGGTTCCGCTGCCTGGACCACTCTGGAGGAGCTCTACAGTGTGACCCGATTCATGGTGGTCTGCTGTATCCTCCACAACCTGGCCATTATGAGGACGCAGCCCTTGCCATCAGGGATACAGCCACCAACTCAGTAGCAGCAGGAGGAGGAGGAGGAAGAGGAGGAGGAGGAGGAAAAGGAAGAGGAGGAGGAGGAAGTGGAAGGAAGGTGGCAACTGAGACAGCCCCTTTCTGGCCGGGATGTCCAGGATCGAATCATCCGCCTGCGGTAGCAGTGAACGCAACCCCATTTCCCCATTCAACATTAGTCCCATAACTTACCTTCCCTCTGTTATTGACCATCACAGCGGCCTTTTGGCCACCACAAAGCAAACTTTAATCTATCCATCCAATATTACATCAAAAAATTAACTAATCACCATTGTACATTCCCATAGTGCCTCTGTTGTACCTGCCTGTGCCTATCCTAGTGCTCCTACGCAGTGCTACCCCAGTGCCTGCAGCATGGCTGGTGGAAGGCTTCTGATTTTTAGTGGGGGAGACTACAGATGGACTTGCAGGATGACCTCGAGCAGCTGTAGGCCTAGTACACCCGGCTTAGGACTGCAGCACCTCGGCATGGGTGGTAGCAGTCTGGGCTGGCTGGCTGACAGGAAACAGAAAGGGCACTGGTGGAATAACAGTGGTGGGAGTATGAATGCTGCCATCCTGAGAGAGGACAGCAGGTTGGGCCTGCACAGATCCACTGCCACTCCCCCGGTGCCTCAGCAATCCTAGTAATCTGCTGGAGTACAGACTGCTGGACTGCTGGGACACCCTGCAAGCCCCATTCAAAACTGCTAAAAGCAGTCTGTGCTTGCGTGGTAATAAACTGAGATTGCATGACTTCAGTCTGAGCTTCCATTGCAGCACTTGTAAGGGGTCGTTTTAACGAGCTTGTGGTGTGCGAGATCGGTTTTTGATTTCACACTGCTCGTGAGTGGTTCCGAAGCGCTCCCCCCTCACCGGTTCTAGACACTGGGCTTATTGCCAGACCACCTTGATGTGTTGGCCCAACTTGTGACTTGGAAGACAAATGGACCAGGTGAGACAAGGTAAGTTTTAAATCAAAGGTATCTTTATTTTTAAGGAGAATAAAACATAGAGAATGAAGAAACAATGCAGACAAAAATCATGAACACGCCTCTCAATGGGAACTAAAATTTAACACACAAGAGTTACTTTGACTATCATAATACATCAATTCTAGATCAGCGATATAATAAAACGGGGGTGGAGAAAGCGCACGGCACAACGAAGGATGACTAACACTCCCGAATTACAAAGCCCTTAATATTAAAAACCCTCCCGTCTCTACAGTATACCTCAACTAGATCAGCTAGGTGGAGTTGGGCCTCTATGCTCACCAGGGTTTTTAAAACTGTCCTTGACCTTGGTGCTCCTGTATCATCCGGGATCTCCAATCTTCCTTATGGGACCGGCTCCTGAACCTGCTCTCCTGCTCGAACTTGTAGGCCCTCCGTGCTCCTCGAACTGTAATCGAACCTCTCCACTCGCTCTGCCTTTGACCTCGTGTCTGTGTGAAACTGTGTTTTTTTTAATGTCTCTTTTCCCCCCAACAGTTATACTGTTTTCTTGCCCTTATCTTGGCGCCAAATCAGGGGTTTTCTTTTGTTAAAGTAATGGGCAGGCTGCTTTGACAAAAGCGGGTACTTTTTTTTAATGTCTTGTAAATGAAACTAATGGGATCTGTCCTGTGTCCCTCTGAGTTTGGTACAGATAGTAGGTTTTGTCTGTGCTCTGCGATTTCAGAGGTGGGTTTGCGTTTTGCTAGCAATTAACACACCTTGAGGTGTAAATACTTTTGTTTTGACTTCGTTACTACTGTAACCATTTTACCATATCAATTGCAGCCAGTTCTGGAATCTTCTAATTGGTGGTGACTCAGGTTTCTTTAAGATACTGCAGTGGTATGTCATTCTGAAATGAGTCATGTGATCTGCCAACTCCATCTTGTGTTCATAAAATGTGGCCATTTCAGGGGTTTTACAATGTAGACTGTATTTTCCTGGATTTTTGCGAATCCTACACACTCAGATGTTGGGTGGCTTCTGCTTGTGCTGCAATGGAAGGTGAGACTTCGGCCATCAGATGTGGCATGATGGTTGCGTTAATGGATGTGCCCACCCCTTCCACGGTGGAAAGGATGGGCTCCAAGCTCTGCCCAAATCCCAGTGCAAGTTTGGAGCTGGACTCCTCCATGCTCTTTGATATTGCACTCAGGCTTTCTGGCAGGCCTGCCAATGCACCAAGCATTTCATTGTGCACACCCATCAATGTTCTTCTGTAGGCTGCTCCATTGAAGTCCTCACCTGTGTCCTGTGCAGCAGAACTTATGTACGACCTCGCCCTCCAGGAAGCTGGCACCTATGCTACCCTTTCCCACTGGCCTAGCTGCAGCCCACTCTTGCCTGGTGTCTCACCACGTGCAGATCCCGCGTCTAACCTATCCTCTAAAGTACGCGGAGTGCCCGTATCTGAGCTGATGGCTGAGAGTGTGAAATCGAGTGATGGTGTCTTTTTTTTATATACGTTACTGGGATGTGAGCGTCGCTGGCAAGGCCAGCATTTATTGCCCATTCCTAATTGCCCTTGAGAAGGTGGTGGTGAGCCGCCTTCTTGAACCGCTGCAGTCTGTGTGGTGAAGGTACTCCCATAGTGCTGTTAGGGAGTGAGTTCCAGGATTTTGACCCAGCAACTATGAAGGAATGGCGATATATTCCCAAGTCAGGATGGTGTGTGACTTGGGAGGGGAACTTGGAGGTGGTGGTGTTCCCATCCACCTCCTGCCCTTGTCCTTCTAGATGGTCGAGGTTGTGGGTTTGGGAGGTGCTGTCAAAGAAGCCTTGGCAAGTTGGTGCTGTGCATCTTGTAGATGGTACACACTGCAGCCACGGTGGGCTGGTGGTGGAGGGAGTGAATGTTTAAGGTAGTGGATGGGGTGCCAATCAAGCGGGCTGCTTTGTCCTGGATGGTGTTGAGCTTCTTGAGTGTTGTTGGAGCTGCACTCATCCAGGCAAGTGGAGAGTATTCCATCACACTCCTGACTTGTGCCTTGTAGATGGTAGAAAGGCTTTGGGGAGTAAGGAGGTGAGACACTTGCTACAGATTACCCAGCTTCTGACCTGCTTTTGTACCCACTGTATTTATGTGGCTGGTCCAGTTAAGTTTCTGGTCAATGGTGACCCCCAGGATGTTGATGTTGGAGGATTTGGCGATGGTAATGCCATTGAATGTCAAGGGGCAGTGGTTAGACTCTCGCTTGTTGGAGATAGTAATATAGTAGTAGGGAAAATGCTAGAGTCTATTATAAAGGATGTGATAACAGGACACTTAGAAAATTTCAACGGGATTAGACAAAGTCAACATGGATTTATGAAAGGGAAATCGTGTTTGACAAACCTACTGGAGTTTTTTGAGGATGTAACTGGTAGACTAGATAAGGGAGAACCAGTGCATGTGGTGTATTTAGATTTTCAGAAGGCCTTTGATAAAGTCCCACAAAAGAGGTTAGTGTGCAAAATTAAAGCACATGGGATTAGGGGTAATATACTGGCATGGATTGAAAATTGGTTAACAGACAGGAAACAGAGAGTAGGAATAAATGGGTCTTTTTCGGGATGGCAGATGGTGACTAGTGGGGTACCGCAGGGATCAGTGCTTGGGCCCCAGCTATTCACAATATATATCAATGATTTGGATGAGGGAACCAAATGTAATATTTCCAAGTTTACTGACAACACAAAACTAGGTGGGATTATGAGTTGTGAGGAGGATGCAAAGAGGCTTCAAGGCGATTTAGACAAGTTGAGTGATTGGACAAATACATGGCAGATGCAGTATAACGTGGATAAATGTGAAGTTATCCACTTCGGTAGGAAAAACAGAAAGGTAGAGTATTACTTAAATGGTGATAGATTGGGAAATGCTGATGTACAAAGGGACCTGGGTGTCCTTGTACACCAGTCACTGAAAGCAAACATGCAGGTGCAGCAAGCAGTTAGGAAGGGATATGGTATGTTGGCCTTCATTGCAAGAGGATTTGAGTACAGGAGCAAGGATGTCTTACTACAGTTGTACAGGGCCTTGGTGAGACCACACCTGGAGTACTGTTGCAGTTTTGGTCTCCTTACCTAAGAAAGGATATACTTGTCATAGAGGGAGTGCAGCAAAGGTTCACCAGACTGATTCCTGGGATGGCAGGACTGTCGTATGAGGAGAGATTGGGTCGACTAGGCCTGTATTCACTAGAGTTTAGAAGAATGAGAGGGGATCTCATTGAAACATATAAAATTCTGACAGGGCTAGACAGACTGGATGCAGGGAGGATGTTTCCCCTGGCTGGGGGGTCTAGAATGAGGGGTCACAGTCTCAGGATAGGGGGTAGGACATTTAGGAATGAGATGAGGAGAAATTTCTTCACTCAGAGGGTGGTGAACCTGTGGAATTCTCTACCACAGAAGGCTGTGGAGGCCAAGTCACTGAATATATTTAAGAAGGCGATAGATAGATTTCTAGACACAAAAGGCATCAAGGGGTATGGGGAGAGAGCGGGAATATGGTATTGAGATAAAGGATCAGTAATGATCATATTGAATGGCAGAGCAGGCTCGAAGGGCAGAATGGCCTACTCCTGCTCCTATTTTTCTATATTTATATGTAATTGCCTGGCACTTGTGTGGCGCGAATGTTAGTTGCCACTTATCAGCCCAAGCCTGAATGACGTCCAGTTCTTGTTGCAAGCGGGCTTGGACTGCTTCATTATCTGAGGAGTTGCGAATGGAACTGAACACTGTGCAATTATCAGCAAACACCCCCACTTCTGACCTTTTGATGGAGGAAAGGTCATTGATGAAGCAGCTGAAGATGGTTGGGCCTAGGACACTGCCCTGAGGAATTCGTGCAGCAATGTCCTGGGACTGAGATAATTGGTCTCCAACAACCACAACCATCTTCCTTTGTGCTAGGTATGACTCCAGCCAGTGGAGAGTTTTTCCCCTGATTCCCATTAACTTCAATTTTACTAGGGCTCCTTGATGCCACACTTGGTCTATGCTTCCTTGATGTCAAGGGAAGTCACTCTCACCTCACCTCTGGAATTCAGCTCTTTTGTCCATGTTTGGACCAAGGCTGTAAAGCGGTCTAGAGCCAAAACTGAGCATCGGTGAGCAGGTGCCGCTTGACAGCACTTTCAACAACACCTTCCAGCTCTTTGCTGATGATTGAGAGTAGACTGATGGGGTGGAAATTGGCCGGATTGGATTTGTCCTGCTTTTTGTGGATAGAACATACCTGGGCAGTTTTCCAAATTGTCGGGTAGATGCCAGTGTTGTAGCTGTACTGGAACAGTTTGGCTAGAGGCGCAGCTGGTTCTGCAGCACAGGTCTTCAGCATGACAGCCAGGATGGTGTCGGTGCCCACAGCCTTTGCTGTATCCAATGCGCTCAGCCATTTCTTGATATCACATGGAGTGAATCGAATTGGCTGAAGACTGGCTTCTGTGACAGTGGGGACCTTAGGAGGAGGCCGAGATGGATCATTCACTTGGCACTTCTGGCTGCAAACGCTTCAGCTTTATCTTTTGCAATCGCGTGCTGAACGCCATCATCATTGAGGTTGGGGATGTTCGCAGAGCCTTCTCCTCCCATCAGTTGTTTAATGGTCCACCACCATTCACGACTGGATGTGGTAGGACTGCAGAGCTTTGATCTGATCTGTTGATTGTGGGATCGCTTAGCTCTGTCTATAGCATGCTACTTCCGTTGCTTAGCATGCATGTAGTCCTGTGTTGCAGCTTCACCATTTTTAGGTACACCTGGTGCTGCTCCTGCACTCTTCATTGAGCCAGGGTTGGTTGCCTGACTTGGTGTTAATGGTAGAGTGAGGGATATGCCAGGCCATGAGGTTACAGATTGTGGTGGAATACAATTCTGCTGCTGCTGATGGCCCACAGCACCTCATCGATGCCCAGTTGTGAGCTGCTAGATCTGTTCTTAATCTATCCCGTTTAGCATGGTGTAGTGCCACACAACACGATGGCGGGTGTCCTCAGTGTGAAGGTGAGACTTCGTCTCCACAATGATTGTGCGGTGGTCATTGCTACCAATAATGTCATGGACAGATGCATCTGCAATAGGTGAGGATGAGGTCAAGTAGGTTTTACCCACGTGTCGGTTCTCTCACCACCTGCTGCAGGCCCAGTCTGGCAGCTATGTCCTTCAGGACTCGGCCAGCTGAAGTCCCGCACACAGAATACATTCTGTGCCCTTGCTACCCTCAGTGCATCTTCCAGGTGGTGTTCAACATGGAGGAGTACTGAATCATCAGCTGAGGGAGGGCGGTAGGCGGTCATTAGCAGGAGGTTTCCTTGCCCATGTTTGACCTAATTTCATGAGACTTCATGGGGTTCAGAGTCAATGTTGTTGACTCCCAGGTCACTCCCTCCCGACTGTATACCATTGAATGGCTTGCTAGAGGTAACCACATTGCTGTCGCATATAGGCCAGACCAGGTAAGGACGGCAGATTTTGTTCCCTCAGGGATATTAGTGAACCAGATGGGTTTTTACGACAATCCGATAATTTCATGGTCACCATTACTGATACTAGCTTTTTATTCCAGATTTATTTAATTAACTAAATTTAAATTCCACAGCTGACATGGCGGGATTTGAACTCACATCTCCGGATTATTAGTTCAGGTCTCTGGATTACTAGTCCAGCAAGATAACCACTATGCTACTGTTCCCTACTGTTAGATCTGTGGTTCAGTGGATAAATAATTACACGGATGCTGTACATAAACAAACAACTGATCTTTACTGGAGGAGGGTCATCTCTAGACTGGGGTACAGAGGCATGCGCACAGCTTATATACCGGTGTGGTTACTGCCGGTACTACAGTATACAGGAGCTGTAAAAAGTAGTTCTGACTTAAAGCACATACACTACAATTCCTCCCTTTTTAGATTAATAATACCCCCTTAATATTCAAATAACAATTACATTTTACATGTACATTTAATAACAAAAGTCCATTTATAGATTCAGTCTTTGGGGCGGCTTCCTGACCCTTTCGGGATAGCGCCTTTCTGGAGGTTCTTGTTCTTGGTGCAGAGGCGATTCTGACCCCTTTGATGTGCCTCAATAATTCCGAGACTCGAAGTTAGCAGAACAAAAACAAGGCTTTTATTAACTTAGAACGTAACACGTAAGAGAGAGAGATGTCTTCCTTCTGGAGACTGAGGCCAGACTGAACTAGCTTACAAGCGGGGCCAGGTATGGGCGGAGCCCTACACACAGCACATTCCAGTATACAATACAGCACATTCCAGTACACAATACAATGAGGTCTGGGGGAAGGGAAATGACACTGAAACCGATCTCAGTCACAGGCAGTGGTGAATGGAATATTTCATCACACCCTTTTCATCGGGTAGTTCATCGGGTTCCACTGCTACTGGGTCTGAAGTAGATGCTACCGGTATGTCGGGTTCATCCCCAGGTACTCGAGACATGGGGTTGACGCCTTCCTGTGATGCTAAGATCTGATCGATGTGGCGTCTCACAATGTTCTCCCCGACATCCACTGTGTACATTAATGGCCCCTGCCTTGTACATATCGTTCCGGGTTGCCACTTCTCTGTTCGATAGTCACGGGCCAAGACTGGTTGCCCTACATTGAAGCTCCTTGTCGGCTTCTCGTTGATGTGCTGGAATTGTTTGTCCTCAACATTTCTTCGCACATTTGGTCTGAGCAAGTCCAGACGAGATCTCAACCTTTGGTTAAAGAACATCATGGCCGGGGTCTGGTTGGTAACTGCATGTGTCGCGTTTCGGTAGGCTAATAAGAAATTGTCCATCTTATGCTGTAGTGGAATTTCCTCGTCGCACATGGCCTTTATCGCCTTCTTAAAGGTTTGTACGAACCTCTCAACCAATCCATTGGTGGCTGGATGATACGGGGCGGATGTGTAATGCCTTACCCCATTCCTTTTCATGAATTTTTGGAACTCGTCGGACACAAACTGTGGTCCATTATCAGAGCAGATCTGCTCTGGCAAACCGTTTCTGGCAAATATGGTCCGTAGGACTGCAATCGTTTTCTCTGTAGTGGTTGAAGACATCTTTATCACCTCAGGCCACTTTGAATGAGCATCCACTGCTATTAAGAACATTGAGTCCATGAATGGACCAGCGAAATCAATATGCACCCGTTGCCATGGAGAGGAGGGCCACTCCCATGGGTGTAGAGGGGCATGTGCTGGTGCATTTTGGACCTTCTGGCATCCTAAGCAGCTCTTAGTTAGGTCTTCGATTTGTTGATCGATTCCCGGCCACCACACATAAGCCCTAGCAAGGCTTTTCATTTTCACTCCCCCCAGATGACCTTCATGTAGCTCCTTTAGCACTCTCTCCCTTAACTTGGGTGGAATCACCACTCTGGATCCACACATCACTGTCCCCTGGCATACTGACAGCTGTTCTCTTCTGGATGAGAATGCTGGCAACAGTGAGTCGCCATGTGTTGGCCATCCCCTCGCCGTCAATTCACATACCCGTGACAGCGTTGGATCATTGCGGGTCTCCTTCTCTATATCCGCGTTTGTTACTGGCAATCGTTCAATTATCGACGAATAAAATATCTCGATAGGGTCCACTGCTGGTGCTTCCTCCACCGTAGGCAGTGGCAGGCGCGATAGCCCATCAGCGTTCCCATGCTGTTTCGTGCCTTTATATTCTATTTCATATTGATTCACCCCTAGAAACAGGGACCATCTTTGTAACCGCTGTGCAGTCATTACTGGCACGCCCTTCTTAGGATTAAAGATGGAGACAAGTGGTTGGTGGTCAGTCAGCAAGGTGAACTTCTGCCCATGCAGATAATGGTTGAATTTTTTTACTCCCCATACTAGGCTGAGGGCCTCCCTGTCAATCTGGGCGTAGTTGCGCTCGGCTGAGGTTAGTGACCGAGACGCAAAGGCCACTGGCCTCTCCAACCCGTCTGGGAATTTGTGCGACAGCACCGCTCCAATGCCGTAGGGTGATGCATCACATGCCAAACGAATTGGTAGTGCTGGGTTGAAATGGGCCAACACCTCTTTTGATGTGATCAATTCTTTACACTTCTGGAAAGCTCGTCTACGTTCGTCATCCCACTTCCATGGTACCCCTGTGTGCAGTAGGGTGTTCAGCGGGTGTAGTACCGTAGACAAATTTGGTAAGAACTTGTGGTAATAGTTTACCAGCCCGAGGAACGACCTCAGTTGTGACACATTTTCCGGTGCTGGAGCCTTGACTACTGCCTCAATCTTGTCAGGGGACTTATGTAACCCCTCTTCATCGATGACGTGGCCGCAATACGAGATCTGTTTCTGGAAAAACTCGCACTTGTGGCGATTAGCTCGTAGCCCATATTCCTTTAATCTGGCGAGCACCTTCTCCAAGTTAGCGAGGTGATCACCATCATTTTCGCCCGTGACCAAGATGTCGTCCAAATAACACTGGGTCCCTGGAATCCCTTGCAGGACCTGATCTATCGCCCTTTGCCAGATAGCCGGAGCCGAGGCTACTCCAAACACCAGCCGGTTGTATTGATAGAGACCTTTATGGGTGTTGATCGTAAGGTAATGTTTCGAAGCTTCTTCTACCTCCATTTGCAAGTACGCCTGGGCTAGATCAATTTTGGTGAAGCGTTTACCACCAGATAGCGAGGCGAAAATATCCTCAATTCGTGGAAGCGGATATTGCACCGTGTGAAGGACTGGGTTCGCTGTCACCTTAAAATCCCCACAGATGCGGACCTTCTTTGGTTCCCCAGACGTATTACTCAACGACCTTTTCATTACAGGGACGATGGGTGTAGCCCACTCGCTCCAGTCCACTTTGGACAGTACTCCTGAACGTTCCAACCCTTCCAGCTCTGCTTCAACCGCTGGTCTGATCGCATAAGGCACTGGTCTGGCCTTCAGAAACTTTGGGCTTGCATTATCCTCTATTTTAATTGTTGCTGTTATTCCTTTTAGTGTTCCTAGTCCCTCCTGGAACACTTCTTTTGCGTCAGTTAGCATTTTTGACAGTCGTCCAGGTGTGACGTCGTCATCCTTTTTGGCCTCCACCTTCAGTGCCTGTATGGAATGCCAATCTAAATGTATCTTCCGGATCCACTCACGTCCTAGCAGTGGTGGTCCTCCATTTGGCAATACATATACATCCATTTTAGGTATTTCCTGACCTGTATATGTCACTTTCACCCTTATTTTTCCTTTGGGGTAGACTTTTTGCCCCGTATACGTCTTCAAGACAATCTCTGTAGCTTTCAAGGGTATATGTGAAAATAGCCGCTTGTAGTCTCTTTGATTTATGACTGTTAGAGCTGACCCTGTGTCCAATTCCATTTCCACTTGGACTCCGTCTATCTTGAGTGTAACCCAGATAGTCTGGTGATCCTCTATTTCAGTTACATTATGTAGTTTCAGACAACCCAGCTCCTTGCTTCCGGAGTCTGTGTCACTTTTCTGTTCGTCTGAACCACTGTCCATCACCTGGTGTACCTTTTTGTACTTCTCCTGTGGAGATTTCTTACTGTTGGTTTTCTTCCCAGACCTGCAGACTCTTGCTATGTGTTCTGCTTTCCCACACTGTCTGCACACTTGGTCCTTGAACCAACAATCTTTCTGGTCATGTGTTGTTCTGCCGCAGCGATAGCCCTTCCCTGTTCCATAGGTCATTTCGTTGGTGCCGTATTCTTGCGGTCTCCGTTGTATCTCTGCAGCGCCCCTTGCGGCTGCTTCGTGTGATACTGCCATATTGAAAGCGTTGTCCAGCGTAAGGTCCTTTTCTGATAGAAGCCGTTTCTGGGTTCCTTCACTTTGTAGCCCACACACAAACTTGTCCCTTAACGTGTCTGCTAGTCCCGCTCCAAACTGGCAGTATTTCGATAGCTTGCGCAGTTCCGTTAGGTACTCAGCATTGCTTTCGTCTTTGTGTTCGTTCCTTTTATGGAACTTAAATCGTTCTGCTATCAGCAGCGGTGTGGGGCTTAAGTGGTCCTGTAGGATTTCTACTATGCTTCCAAAATCCTTGTTTACCGGCTTCTCTGGGGTTATTAGATTTCGCAGTAACCCATAAGTTTTTGCACACATGGAATTTAACAGCACCAGTGCTTTATTAGCATCTGGCACTTCATTCGCCCTGCAGTACACCTCAATACGTTCCACATATGTCGCCCAATCTTCGACTTCACTGTCGAACGTAGAGATACTGCCACTCTTCGGCATCCTTGGTTGTGCGTTAACTATCCCCAATGGCGCCTCCCGCGCTTCCCCTTCTTCTCCGCTGGCACAAAATGGCGTCTCCCGCGCTTTCCTTCCTTCCCGCGCTCGCCCGTCTTCTCCACTGCGGCTTCGCAAAATGATGTCTCCCGCGCTCTTCCTTCTCCGCGGCTCAATGGCGCCTCCCGCGCTCTCCCTGCTTCTCCGTGGCTCAATGGCGTCTCCCCTTGCTTCGCCCCGTGGACCCTGATCAGCCCGTGATCCCTGGCTGTGCTCTGCGCGTTCTTCTCTTGATATTTGTCGACGCCGCTCAGTCTAGAACCCGGCTGTTTCTTACCCTCTCTCTCTCCGGTTTGCAGTATTTTTCCTCGACACCGCTCCGTGATCAATCCCCGGCTGCGCCCTGCTCTCTTCACCCTCTTTCTTACCCTGTCGACGCTGCCCGGCTCTCTCTCTCTGCCGTCGGTCGGCTCCAGCCGCCGCTGCTCGGGAAGGGTCTGCTCTGGACCTGTCGTCGGTCTCTTACTGCTCGTTGTGGCTGGGGAACCAAGCCCGGCTCTCCACAGCCTCCCCAGCGAAGTTGGATCTCTGCCTGACTGCTGGGCGGTTGCTCGCGGTCGACGCCCGTGTTCCTGGACTCGACTATTTATTTTTATGTTGCAGGTAGATTCGCATCAACACTCGTCACCACTGTTAGATCCGTGGTTCAGTGGATAAATAATTACACGGATGCTGTACATAAACAAACAACAGGTCTTACTGGAGGAGGGTCATCTCTAGACTGGGGTACAGAGGCATGCGCACAGCTTATATACCGGTGTGGTTACTGCCGGTACTACAGTATACAGGAGCTGTAAAAAGTAGTTCTGACTTAAAGCACATACACTACACCTACGTTCTTCTTCTTCACTCTCCTCTCCCTCTTCTTGTTGAAGCACTTGCTGGGCAGGCTGGCTTTCTTGGGTATCTGAAATGATAAAGGCACAAGGGTAGGGTTATGGTGAAGGGAGGGAGGAGGGGAGACCAAGAGGTGCATGCTTACACCATGTGCAGCTTGTAGATCAGATGAGTTTGTGGGATGAGGGGCAAGTGGGATGTGAGAAGGAGGATAACGTTATGAGGATACCAGCAACTTCTATTCTTACAGCCCCATTGCTGGCCAAGGGCTCAGCCATGCCCCTGCCAAGAATGGCCAGCACCGTCTCCCCCATGGGGTGAGGTCATGCAGGCAGCCTGTCCCCCACCAGTTACGTTCCGCTGGCGCCGGTTATGCACCACCTTTTCATGCAAGAGAAACAGAAGTGTGTCAGTGAGTGTGGTGTAATGTGTTTGGGTGATGTGGCGGTCATGGTTTAATAGCTGACAGTGTGTTCAAGCCGTGAGATGAGACTTGCAGCAGTGGTAAGTGTGTGTGGATGAGGTGAAGCTATGAATGGGATGTGTGAGTCATGTTTGGTAGAGATTGTTGGTAGGTGACTGATGGGGGTATGGTGCATTGAGCAGTGGTGAGGCTAGTGGTGCAGATGGTGAAATATGGCATTTGAAGATGAATTCACTGACCTTCACCACTCATATGAGATTATTAAACTTCTTCCTACACTGTGTCCACATCCTCAGGGCTACACAGTGGCTATCTGCTCCCACAATACTCTGGTCTGTTGCCTGGAGAGCCTCCTGGCTCCCTGTGCAAAGAGGACCTCTCTCCTGGAGTTGACCTCCTGGACCAAAGCCTCAAGTGCTGCATCGAAGAACCTTGCTACACTTTCTCTCCCCTGTTGTGCCATCATTATAACTTTCTTGTCCACTGTCTTCCCAGCCACTTCAATCACTTGTTGCAGGTAGAAGGGACCTCCCTTTAAAGAGGTGCAGACTGCCTTTAAGTAGTGAAGGCTAGCTTTAAATTGGAGCTTGCCTTGCATGACTTGGGCCCCCTGCTGAGCGTTCAGCCACTCAGCAGCGTGTTCAACACTGGACGGTATGCCACAATCATGCAAATGAGCAGGCAGCACAAAGTTCGCGTTTTCACAGGCTATCAAATTTCTAGGCCGTACTATTTTAAAATAAAAACATAGCTCTATTTGTTTACAGTATTTTAATTGAGAAACACACTCATAAATATATTACAGCTGTGAGGAGGGATGATATGTTGGAAGGATTATCAAATGAGGCCATATGGGTTGAACTGAAGAACAAAATGGGTTAATTACACTGCTGGAGTATATTATAGACCCCCAAATAGTCAGAGGGAGATAGAAGAGCAAATATGTCAGCAAATTTCTGTGAAGTGCAAAAACAATAGGGTAGTAATAGTAGGGGATTTCATCTACCCTAACTAACTGGGTTTGAATCAGTGTAAAAGGTATAGAGGGCTCAGAAATCTTATAATGCATTCAGGAAAACATTTTAGCCAGTACGTAGCAAGCCCAACAAGAGAGGGGGCGGTTCTGGACTTATTTTTAGGGAATGAAGCTGGGCAGGTGGAAGGGCTATCAGTGGGAGAGCATTTTGGTGGTAGTGATCATAATTCAGTTAGATTTAGCATAGTTTCGGAAAAGGACAAAGTTAGATCAGGAGTAAAAGTTCTCGATTGGAGACAGGCCAATTTTACTAAGCTGAGATCTGATTTAACAAAAGTGGACTGGAAACAGCTATTTGAAGGTGTAGTGTCCGTGTGTAGACAAAGACACTGAAGACAGGAGTTGGTTCATAGGTATTTACTAAGCAAGTCTGGGGGGGGGGGGGGGGGGGGGGGTTTCTAAAGGATATACACAATACACAGGCTTATATAGCCCAAGTGGCAATTACCGGCATTACGCACACCTGGGGCTCTTAAAGGCACATACACCATAATTCCTCCCCTTCTAGCTAACTAGTACATCATATTTTAAGTAATTATTAATTACATGTTATATGCAAAATAATATACATTGCTGTATTAATTAATTATAAGTTAGTCTCTCAGGAGGCTTCCTGACTCGGTCCGGATAACGCCTCGGGGGTGCAGTAGTTTCTGGTGGTGTAGTAGGTTCTTCTGGCAAGGCTGATTCGGCTTGAAGGCCAGTGTCGGGTTCATCGGGCTCCAGTATCACCGGATCGGAGGTAGATATGGGTATCTCTACTTCATCGTTAGATGTATAGAGTGGTGGTGTAGGTTGTCCCTTTTCGGATGACTTGATGATTTGGTCAGCATGGCGCCTTATTATGCTGTCTCCGATGTCCACGGTATACATCAGTGGTCCTAATCGTGTGCAGATAGTTCCAGGCTGCCATTTCTCGGTACGGTAGTCCCGGGCCAAAACCGGTTGGCCTATCTGGAAGGCCCTAGTTGGCCTTTCATTCATGCCCTGAAACTGCCGGTTCTCCACGTCCCTTCGGATGTTGGGCTTGACCAAATCCAGCCGGCATCTTAGGTTTCTATTGTAGAACATCATGGCGGGAGTTTGGTTAGTAACCATATGCGTTGCATTCCTATATGCAAATAAGAAGTTATCCACCTTGTGCTGAAGTTTTATGTCTTCATTACCCATGGCCTTGATGGCCTTCTTGAAGGTCTGGACAAACCTTTCAGCCAATCCATTGGTGGCGGGATGGTATGGGGCGGACGTGTAGTGCTTTACCCCATTGTTCTTTAAGAACTTTCTGAATTCTTCGGACACAAATTGCGGTCCATTATCAGAACATATCTGCTCCGGCAGCCCATTCCTGGCAAATATGGTCCTTAATACTGTGATGGTTTTTTCCGTGGTGGTGGAGGACATCTTTATTACCTCCGGCCACTTGGAGGGTGCATCAACTGCGATTAAGAACATTGAGTCCAAAAATGGACCAGCAAAGTCGATGTGCACCCTTTGCCAGGGAGATGAGGGCCACTCCCATGGATGTAGAGGGGCCTGTGGCGGAGCATTTTGGACCTTCTGGCATCCTAGGCAGCTCTTGGTCATGTCTTCGATGTCTCCATCGATACCTGGCCACCATACAAACGCCCTAGCTAGGTTCTTCATTTTCACTCCACCCAGATGCCCCTCGTGAAGCTCCTTTAGCACGTTATCCTGGAGTTTGGGTGGAATCACCACTCTGGATCCACACATCAAGGTTCCTCGGCACACTGACAGCTGTTCTCTTCTTTGCGAGAATGCTGGCAACAGTGGTTCGCCATGTGCTGGCCATCCCTTCACTGTTAAATCGTAGACCTGTGAGAGAGTAGGGTCATTTCTTGTCTCCCTTTCAATGGCAGAATTTGTCACCGGTAGACATTCCACTATGGTAGAGTGGAATATCTCTACTGGGTCTACTGTAGGTGCCTCTTCTATCGTTGGCAACGGTAGGCGTGATAAACCGTCAGCATTCCCATGCTGTTTTGACCCTTTGTATTCAATGTTGTATTGGTGTGCCCCTAGAAAAAGGGACCACCTCTGTAGTCTTTGTGCCGTCATAATGGGGACACCTTTTTTAGGGTTGAATATGGAGATGAAGGGTTGATGGTCAGTCAGCAAGGTAAATTTTTGTCCGTGTAGGTAATGGTTGAATTTCTTCACTCCCCATACCAGGCTGAGTGCTTCCCTGTCTATCTGGGCATAGTTACGCTCAGCTGAGTTCAATGAGTGTGACGCAAAAGCTATCGGCCATTCCGAGCCATCAGGGAATCTATGGGACAATACCGCTCCTATGCCGTAAGGGGATGCATCGCACGCCAGTCTGATTGGTAGTGATGGGTTGTAATGAGCCAAAATTTTCTCGGATGTGATTAAGTCTTTACATTTATGGAAGGCACGTTTACAGTCTTCGTTCCATTTCCAAATCACTCCTGTCTGTAGAAGATCATTAAGAGGGTGTAGAATAGTTGATAAGTTCGGTAAAAATTTATGATAGTAATTTATTAATCCCAGGAATGACCTTAATTGTGAAACATTTTCAGGTGCTGGGGCTTTTATAACTGCTTCAATTTTTTCAGGTGACTTATGCAACCCTTCCTTATTAATTATGTGGCCACAATATGATATCTGATTTTGGAAAAATTCGCACTTGGGGCGATTTGCTCGTAGGCCCCGTTCTTTCAGCCTAGTGAGCACCTGCTCCAAATTGGCAAGGTGCTCGTTGTCGTTTTCTCCTGTTATAAGGATGTCGTCTAGGTAGCATTGAGTCCCCGGAATCCCTTGCAGGACTTGCTCCATAGCTCTTTGCCAGATAGCTGGAGCTGATGCTATTCCAAAAACCAGTCGATTGTACTGGTACAGGCCTTTGTGTGTGTTTATTGTGAGATACTTTTTAGAGGTCTCCTCAACCTCCATCTGTAGATATGCCTGTGCCAAGTCAATTTTTGTGAAACGTTTCCCTCCGGATAGTGAGGCGAAAATATCTTCTATCCTCGGAAGAGGATACTGTACCGTGTGAAGGACCGGGTTTACAGTCACCTTAAAGTCTCCACAGATGCGAATTCTTTTCTGTTCCTCAGAGTTATTTTTCAATGTTTTTTCATGACTGGAACGATGGGTGTTGCCCATTCGCTCCAATCTATTTTGGATAATACGCCTGCCTTTTCCAAATTCTTCAGCTCTGCCTCGACTGCTGGACGTATTGCGTATGGCACCGGTCTTGCCTTAAAAATTTTTGGAATTGCTGTATCTTCCACTTTTATTGAGGCGGTGATGCCTTTCAAGGTTCCTAGTTTCTCTTGAAACACTTCTTTGACGTTGGCCAAGATGTCTTTTAATCGTTCAGGTATGATGTCATCATTGTTTTTTTCCTTACTGGTCACCGTCAGTGCCTGAATGGAGTGCCAGTCTAAACGTATCTTCCTTATCTATTCACGTCCCAACAACGGTGGACCACCATCTTGGAGAATGTATAAATACAACTTTTGTATTTCTTTGCCATTGTATACCACAGGCACCCTTATTTTTCCTTTGGGGTAGACTTTCTGCCCCGTATATGTTTTTAAGATAATGGATGTGTCTTTTAGAGGTATATGCGAAAATAGCCTCTCGTAATCTCGTCAATTTATTACGGTTAGAGCTGATCCTGTATCTAGCTCCATTTTAACTGGGGACCCTGCTATTGTGAGGGTAACCCAAATGGTTTGGTAATCCTCTTTGGCAAGTACATTATGTAATTTGAGACAGCTTAGTCTCTTGTTTCCGGAGTCGCTATCGCTATTCTGGTCTTCGGAGCTATTGTCCGTCATCATTTGTACCTTCCTGTACTTTTCTTTATTGATTTTTTGTTTTCTGTCAGTGGATTTATTTTGTCCAGATTGGCATACCCGTGCAATGTGTCCAATCTTACCACATTGCCTGCATGCTTTGCCCTTGAACCAGCAGTCCCTCTGGTTATGGGTGGATCTGCCGCAGCGATAACATCTTCCGAACTCCTGTGTCATTTTATGGGTGCCGAAGTCCTGTGTCTCTTGTTGTATCTCTGCAGCTCCTTTTGCTGCTGCTTCGTATGATACAGCCATACTGAAAGCTTTGTCCAATGTTAAATCTTTTTCAGAAAGCAGTCTTTTTTGTGTTCCTTCACTTAAGAGACCGCAAACAAATTTGTCTCGAAGATAATCCGATAGTCCTGCTCCGAATTGGCAGTACTTTGATAGCTTTCTTAATTCGGTTAGGTAATCAGCGTTACTTTCATTCTTGTGTTGATTTCTCTTGAAGAACTTGAATCGTTCCGCTATCAGCAGCGGTGTTGGGTTTAAATGCTCCTGCAGGGTATCAACAATTTCTTTAAAAGTCTTGTCCTTTGGTTTGGCTGGAGTGATTAAATTTCGTAACAGCCCGTATGTCTTCGCGCCCATTAAGTTCAGAAGTACTGAAGCTTTTTTTTCATCTGTTATTCCATTTGCAGTGCAATAAACCTCTACTCTTTCCACGTATGTGGTCCAATCTTCTATTTCGCCATCAAAAGCCTCAATATTACCAGATTTAGGCATTTCAGAAAAGATATGGCGCTTCCCGCGCTTTTTTTTTTCTCTCTGTAGCAACGATATGGCGCTTCCCGCGCTTTCCCGCCGCTGCTACTGATAACAACGCTGTTTTACTGTGGTTTCAGTTTATTCACTGTTGGAGACTCGTTCCCGACGGAGGTCTAAACGCTGACCTGCTTGCCGCACCGGCCGTCTCTCGAGTGCACCCTCCCAGTCCGTTATTGCTTGCCTCCGATTTCGCTGCCTGTCTCAGCTGTAGAGCCCGCCGCTGGAGCTCCAGCCTGACGCCCAGGAAGGATTAGCGCAGTACCTGTCACCAGCTTGGCCAGCTGGTGAAACCACAGTTTCTCTTACTTCCTTGAGTCTTCTGGACGCTGGAGGAATCGATGTCCTTGAGGTGCTGCCGAATTGCAGGTAAGTCCGTTTCCACTTCGTCGCCACTGTAGTGTCCGTGTGTAGATAAAGACACTGAAGACAGGAGTTGGTTCATAGGTATTTACTAAGCAAGTCTGGGGGGGGGTTTCTAAAGGATATACACAATACACAGGCTTATATAGCCCAAGTGGCAATTACCGGCATTACGCACACCTGGGGCTCTTAAAGGCACATACACCATAATTGCTCTTAAAGGCACATACACCACAGAAGGTAAACCAGTGTCAGAGCAGTGGGAGGCATTCAAGGAGGAGATAGTGAGGGTTCAGAGCAAATATGTTCCCACAAAGAAAAAGGGTGTGACTCCCAAATCTAGAGCCCCCTGGATGTCAAGGGGCATACAGGGTAGGATAAGGCAAAAAAGGAACGCTTATGTCAGATACCGAGAGCTAAGTACTGCAGAAAGCCTAGAGGAGTATAGAAAATGCAGGGGTGAAATTAAAAAGGAAATTAGGAAAGCAAAGAGAGGGCATGAAAAAATATTGGCAAGTAAAATCAAGGAAAACCCAAAGATGTTTGATAAATACATAAAGAGCAAGAGGATAACTAAAGAAAGAGTAGGGCCCATTAGAGACCAAAAAGATAACCTGTATGTGGAGTCAGAAGACGTGGGTATGGTTCTTAATGAATACATTGCGTCTGTCTTCTCAAAAAAGAGGGACGATGCAGGCTTTGTAGGTAAGGAGGAGAAGTGTGAAATATTAGATGAGATAAACATAGTCAGAGAGGAAATATTAAGGGGTTTAGCATCGCTGAAAGTAGATTAATTGTCAGGCCCAGATGAAATGTATCCCAGGCTGTTAAGGGAAGCAAAGGAGGAAAGAGTGGAGGCTCTGACCATCATTTTTCAATCCTCTCTGGCTAGAGATGCAGTGCCAGAGGACTGGCGGACTGCTAACGTTGTACCATTTTTTTTAAAGGGAGAAAGGGATTAGACCAAGTAATTACAGGCCAGTCAGCCTAACCTCGGTGGTGGGCAAATGGTTGGAAAAAATTCTGAGGGACAGTATTAATCGTCAAAGATGTGCGGGTTAGGTTGATTGGCCATGATAAAAATTGGCCCTTAGTGTTAGGGGGGATTAAATATGTGGGGTTACGGGGATAGGGCTTGGGTGGGATGGCTGTCGGTGTAGGGATCGGGTGCTAGGGTTTGGATGATCAGCCATGATCTCGTTGAATGGTGGAGCAGGCTCGAAGGGCCGAATGGCCTACTCCTGCTCCTATCTTCTATGTTTCTATGTTTCTATGTCATTTAGAAAGGCACGGAATAATCCAGGACAGTCAGCACAGATTTGTTAAGGAAGTTCATGTCTGACTAACTTGATTGAATTTTTTGAGGAGGTAACAAGGAGGGTTGATGAGGGTAGTGCGTTTGATGTAGTCTACATGGATTTTAACTAGCCTTTTGACAAGGTCCCACATGGCAGACTGGCCAGAAAAGTAAAAGCCCATGGGATCCAAGGGAAAGTGGCAAGTTGGATCCAAAACTGGCTCATTGGCAGGAAGCAAAGGGTAATGGTCGACGAATATTTTTGTGACTGGAAAGCTGTTTACAGTGGGGTTCTGCAGGGCTCAGTAGTAGGTCCCTTGCTTTTTGTGGTATAGATCAATGATTTAGACTTCAATGTAGGGGACATGATTAAGAAGTTTGCAGATGATACAAAAATTGGCTGTGTGGTTGATAGTGAGGAAGAAAGCTGTAGACTGCAGGAAGATATCGATGGACTGGTCAGGTGGGCAGAAAAGTGGCAAATGGAATTCAATCCAGAGAAGTGTGAGGTAATGCATTTGGGGAAGGCTAACAAGGCAAGGGAATACACAATAAATGGCAGGATACTGAGAAGTGTAGAGGAACAGAGGGACCTTGGAGTGCATGTCCACAGATCCCTGAAGGTAGCAGGACAGGTAGATAAGGTGGTTAAGAAGGCATACGGGATACTTTCCTTTATTAGCCGAGGCATAGAATCTAAGAGCAGGGAGATTATGCTTGAACTGTATAAATCACTAGTTAGACCGCAGCTAGAGTACTTTGTACAGTTCTGGTCACCACATTACAGGAAAGATGTGATTGCACTAGAGAGGGTACAGAGGAGATTTACGAGGATGTTGCCAGAACTGGTAAATTTTAGCTATGAGGAAAGATTGAATAGGCTGGGGTTGTTTTCTTTGGAACAGAGGAGGCTGAGGGACGTCTTGATTGAGGTGCATAAAATTATGAGGGGCCTAGAGTGGATAGGAAGGACTTATTTCCCCTAGAAGAGAGGTCAATAACCAGAGGACATAGATTTAAAGTAATGGTAGAAGGATTAGAGGGGAATTGTGGAGAACTTTTTTCACCCAGAGGGTGGTGGAGGTCTGGAACTCACTGCCTGAAAGGGTGGTAGAGGCAGAAACACTCATCACATTTAAAATGTATTTGGATATGCACTTGCAGTGCTATAACCTACAAGGCTACGGACCAAGAGCTGGAAAGTGGGATTAGGCTGGATAGCTCTTTTTCAGCCAGCACAGACACGATAGGTCGAATGGCCTCCTTCTGTGCTGTAAATTTCTATGATTCTATGATTCTATGATAAATGACAGTGACAGGCCAAGAAATCAGGGCAAACTGAAAAGATTGTCACTCTAATGTTGGTATGGATCTTAGGAACATATGATTGTACATCTGAAGTGATGGCAAATGGATTAGTCTTCATATAATATACTGAAAGATGGGATGGGATTACATTACTCCGAGATAAGACATAACATGCACACAATCTTGGAGAAAGAATATGAAGATACAGTACTTGTTCAGTATTTACAAATAAGATGCCTCAGTTACTTTCTACATATGAAGCCAGGTATAGTAACATGAATCACCAGCAGAGGCCAGTAGATGTATTGAAATCCCCTTATTCAGAAATGTGACTGCTTAGGACTTTGTAATCTGATCTATCCACAACCAATGGCTTGACTGAATAACTCAGGAGGAACAAAGTAGCCTTACATCAGGGTGTATTATGGAAATAGGAAAAAATCTGGAAATGTCGTAAATACATTTAAAACTGAGTGGTAATATTTTCGAAGCATTAACTTTCCTACTCTTGGGCATTGTAGGGATATAGGAACAGGTGCAGGTGCTTGAATCACAGTTTAAAGGAAACGGAAAACATAGGGGAACTGCTAGAGGGCAAAGTGCTCTCACATCGATATTTTAATTTCCTTGTAGAAAATACAATAATTTCTGTTACTGAATTTCACCTCCCACCCCCTCCAATAGATACCTGTCATTGTGTATCTTCTTCTGCACCAGGGAATTGTTTTGATCACAAAGTTTACAGGAGCACATGAAAGCAGCTCCATAAAGTAACCAGGAAATTGGTGGTTGACTCGGCCTGAATGCTGTTGCCTTAACAGAGAAAGGCTAGTACTCACTGGATACTGCAGTGTGATCCCCACAGAAAGCGTATCTGATGGCTTTGGTCTGGTAGTGTCCATGGAGTGATAAAGAAACTGATGCTTTATTTGGGGCTGAGTGCTTTGCATTAAAATGGCTCCTCCATGCAATTGTTCTCCTTTAAAAGTTTTGCTACCAGCCGCTATGAAATCCTAAGAAGTTTAATAATTATGGAACAATTGAAGTCCATTAGAATATTTCAGACTGCTTTTTTCCAACAGACCATTTACAATTAGCTTTATCATAGACCCTGCCAATGTATTCACTCCTCTAAGAATACCCTTAGGTAACACCTCCAAGAAGAGAACATTCTGTAATTTCTGTAACATTACATTGAAAGGTGGGAGAGGATAACATAAATCTGAGGTTCAGTCACAGGCTATAATGCACAAACATTTCAAGAATCTCGCACATCAATGAAATCCTCACCATGCACAGACAGCATGTTCATGGTTTTAACTGGACTGAAACTGTAGGCCTCCACAAATATTTGCATGTCGCTACTTATTCCTTAAATATCCAATCATTTTAGTTTTTAAAAATAATTTGCATTGGGTTCTCAAGAAAGTATTTTTACATTTTATGAAACAATTGCGCATATTTACATTCATACATATATTTTATGAAACCATTGCACAATTAAGCATACATTCACATATATATTTTATGAGCTCATTGTTTACTTAGGTGTACAATCACACACATTTTATAAGAGTGTACATTCCCAGAAGTAGGTTACAAAGTCACCAATCATGCTTTTTCACCAGATTTTTACCCAAGCCTTTTTAAAGAAATGAATGAACATAGCATTAATTGTTTTAGTTGGGAGTCAATTACACGTATTTTTTTTATTCATGGGCTGTAGGCGTCGCTGGCAAGGCCAGCATTTATTGCCCATCCCTAGTTGCCCTTGAGAAGGTGGTGGTGAGCCGCCTTCTTGAACCGCTGCAGTCCGTGTGGTGAAGGTACTCCCACAGTGCTGTTAGGGAGGGAGTTCCAGGATTTTGACCCAGCGATGATGAAGGAACGGCGATCTACTTCCAAGTCAGGATGGTGTGTGACTTGGAGGGGAACTTGCAGGTGATGGTGTTCCCATGCGCCTGCTGCCCTTGTCCTTCTAGTTGGTAGAGGTCGTGGGTTTGGGAGGCGCTGTCGAAGAAGCCTTGGTGAGTTGCTACAGTGCATCTTGTAGATGGTACACACTGCAGCCATGGTACACTGATAGTGGAGGGAGTGAATGTTTAAGGCGGTGGATGGGGTGTCAATCAAGTGGGCTGCTTTTTCTTGGATGGTGTCGAGCTTCTTGAGTGTTGTTGGAGCTGCACTCATCCAGGCAAGTGGAGAGTATTCCATCACACTCCTGACTTGTGCCTTGTAGATGGTGGAAAGCCTTTGGGGCGTCAGGAGGTGAGACACTCGCCGCAGAATACCCAGCCTCTGACCTGCTCTTGTTGCCACAGTATTTATGTGGCAGGTCTAGTTAAGTTTCTAGTGAATGGTGACCCCCAGGATATTGATGGTGGGGGATTTGGCGATGGTAATACCATTGAATGTCAAGGGGTGGTGGTTAGGTACTCGCTTGTTGGAGATAGTCATTGCCTGGCATTTGTGTGGCACGAATGTTACTTGCCACCTATCAGCCCAAGCCTGAATGTCGTTCAGGTCTTGCTGCATGCGGGCATGGACTGCTTCATTATCTGAGGAGTTGTGAATGGAACTGAACACTGTGCAGTCATCAGTGAACATCCTCACTTCTGACCTTATGTTGGAGGGAAGGTCATTGATGAAGCAGCTGAAGATGGTTGGGCCTAGGACCCTGCTTGAGGAACTCCTGCAGTGATGTCCTGGGGCTGTGATGATTGACCTCCAACCACCACAACCATCTTCCTTTGTGCTAGGTATGACTCCAGCCAGTGGAGAGTTTCCCCCCCGATTCCCATAGACTTCAGTTATACTCGGGCTCCTTGATCCCACACTTGGTCAAATGCTGCCTTGATGTCATAAGCAGTCACTCTCACCTCACCGCTGGAATTCAGCTCCTTTGTCCATATCATATACATATCTATTACTCTGGGCTTCTAATTCTTCTAAACTGTGGTCTCACTTGAGAGCTTATGATTTCCCTGGTGCAGTGATTGCAATTTAGATTGAATTAACTAAACTGGTTGCATCATCATTATCCATACCTTTCAGATCTTTAAAGGCTTGGACTAAGTACCCTTTCAAATTTCTTTTCTTCAGTAAGAAGTTCAATTCTGGCAGTCTATCCTCATAGGGTAATGTTTTGAGTGCCTGAGGGTGAAAATGGTCGTTGGCTAAATGGGTGATATTGAATCGGCACCTGTTTTACACCGAGCCAATTTTCTATTCCATTCAATCTTCCCATTCAATGGAAAAGAAAACCAGGCAGGGTGTAAAATGGGCTGTCGCCTGTCGAATACCAATTTCATTCCCCGTGTATTACTCTTATCACTCTTTCTGAATTCTGTCCAATCCAGCAAGGTCTCTTTAAAGGTGGAGATAGGGGATGAGAACAGGGCAAAGTGGGAAGATACAGTGCAGCAGGAAGGAGGGGGAAAGTAGACCCGGGTGGGACAGTGTGGCGACTGATGCTGTGAGGACAGAGGAAGACAAAATATGGTTACAGGACATGAGAGGGGCAGGGTGGCGTATAGTCAGAGTCCATAGGAGGTATATTAGAGGTCTGTGAGAGTGTGGGCAGAATTGAAGGCTGCTGGAGGATTTCAAGGCAGGAAAGCTAAAGGAAGAGGCCGCACTTTTGGAACCAGTACTTCAAGAAGGGGGAAGAACTGAAGGAGAGAGGAGACAATATGGGGAGAGAGATTGTGGAGGAGAGATAGTATGGGAACAGGGAAGGAGATGGCGTAGAGGGTGGGGAAAGGGGGAGAAAATGGGATGGGGAAGAGGAGGTGAAGGGGCGAGGATGGGG
Organism: Somniosus microcephalus; assembly: GCF_052327205.1. Taxonomy (NCBI): domain Eukaryota; kingdom Metazoa; phylum Chordata; class Chondrichthyes; order Squaliformes; family Somniosidae; genus Somniosus; species Somniosus microcephalus. The sequence continues at coordinate 83,730,429 of NC_141000.1, forward strand.
ACAGGGTAGAAGATGGGGAGGGGGAAGATATTGGGCAAGGGAAGAGGATGAGCGAGAGAGAGAAGTCAGGGAAGGGGAAGAGGATGGGGAGGCGGAAGAAGGCAGGGGAGGGGGAAAGAGGTCAAAGGAGTGGCGATAAAGGGGAAGAGGTCTGGCAGAGAGGTCAGGGAGAAAGAGTAAAGAGGACAGGATAGTTGAAAATAAAAATGGAACTGAGAAAAATGTATCAAATGAAAATGGGATGATTTATGAATTTAAAGCAGCTTTACACAGAATAGGGAGAAATGGCACAAAAAATAAAATTAAAGAAAGTTAGTAATAGTTGGTATAAAATGAATTAAATAAATTGTGGCAAAAGTTGACAATATTAACTTAATAAAGATGTGGAGTTAATAAATTGAAAGGGTCCTTACACATCAGCAAAATCTACTAAATAAAGACCAGGACTCCAGTCCACAAAATTAATTAAAAATAGGAGCGTCACTGGGGAAAATTAATTAAATAAAGATCAGGGTTTCTGTGGGGAATAAACACAAGGCCATCAAGAGGTTAATCAATGGGGTCAGAGAGAAGCAGAATTGACAACTGGCATTTACCTCTGATTACCACAGGGTTATTGGGAGCAGCAGCAGTGTGCAGTAGGGCTGTAGTACCACAAGACCAGTGACACGGGCAGGTGGGCCAGCAAGCAAGGGTAGCTGAGCAGTGGCACACAGAATAACCCAATGGCCGAAGCAGTCATTTAATATCTGCTGGGAGAAGAGAGGCACAGCAGCAGTGCCAACACTGCCATTAAACAGAAGGGATTGGCAAGTGGAGCAGCTCCAGGAGTGGAAAGCAGGCTACTTGACAAGAACAGGAGTGGGGGAATACAAAAACGTTGATTTGTACGGGCCCTGAGGTGAGTACAATGGACTTGCTTTTTTGGTAAGATGTCTGACATTCTCTGAGAAATGCACTGCAGTGCACTGTGGTGAATGTTAAGTACTGCAGTTATAATTGACATAAAGGGCTTGAGTTCAATTGATTGCCTGGCAGTCACATGGTATTAGGTGGCATAACGTTATGCTTACAGCATCACCTACAGGTGCAATACCATTGGGATGTTGCGACCGCTCACTATTTCCAATATATAATGGGCCAGATTTTGCTGTCAAAATAACGATGAGGCTAATGGTGCTCTCATTATTTATGCGTAAATGCCACAGCAACTTCAGGCGAGGAGCAGATGTGCAGTTAAATGCCAATATCCAAAAGTTGCTGTCTGAGATATGCCGCTCCGCCGTTAGCGTCACGAAAACAGCATCTCGCTGCCTGCCTCACCATTGAAATGTGTTGAATGTCATGAAGTTGCTGTATTAGCATGAACAAGTCTAACTAACGGCAGATGGTGTTAGATGCCCTGCTACAGCAAAATATCAGCCATTAGATTTAAAGGATTCTCGTTTTAATCAGAAGATGGGATTTCAGTTACTAAATATTGATTATATCAACCAGCGGAAATAGAGCCATACCCTGGTGAAACTGTTTAGCATAATGGCCTCCTGGGCTGTGGGAAAAGTTGACACATACCAACTGTACTTGCACAGTACACTCTGCACAACATTATGCCTGTTGCTGATGCAAAATTATTTTCAATGGTAACATACCAAACTTTTAGTGCACTGATTTCATCTGTGGTGAGGAGTGGGGTGGCTGAGTACCAAAGAAAGTTACTCAACGAGCAGGTTAATTATAACAATGCGTAGCACAATGACTTGAACCTGTGACATAATTTTCCTTGGCAATCTTACAGGCAACAGAGATGAACCAACTGAAGCTTAATAACTTTTTTATTAATTAGATGATCTCAACCACAGTGAGGAAGTACTATGCGTTGACAGCAATCAGTGCAGCTAATTTTTTTTTAATTCTCGGGATGTGGGCGTCATTGGCAAGACTGGCATCTATTGCCCATTCTAGTTGCCCTTGAGAAGGTGGTGGTGAGTCTTCTACTTGAACCGCTGCAGTCCGTGTGGTGAAGGTACTCCCACAATGCTGTTAGGTAGGGAGTTGCAAAATTTTGACTCAGTGACAATGACGGAATGGCAATATATGTCCAAGTCAGGATGATGTGTGGCTTGGAGGGGAACTTGGAGGTAATGGTGTTCCCATGCATCTACTGCCCTTGTCCTTCTAGGTGGTGGAGTCCGCTGGTGTGGGAGGTACTACCGAAGAAGCCATGGTGAGTTTCTGCAGTGAATCCCCTAGATAGTACATACTGCAGCTACAGTATGCCGATGGTGGAGGAAGTGAATGTTTAAACCAGTGGATGGGGTGCCGATCAAGCGGAATGCTTTGTCCTGGATGGTGTTGAGCTTCTTAAGTGTTGTTGGAACTGCACCCATCCAGACTGCTGACTTGTGCCTTGTAGGTGGTAGAGAGGCTCTGGGGAGTTAGGAGGTATTGATAAATTGTGTTATGCTTTGATGCACTCGCTGTTTGGCATATAGGAATGCATCCATTTTGTGCAAATCCATCTCATATTTGAAGCTGTATATCAGTGGAGGAGCGAGGAGCAATGGGAGTAAAACCCAAGAACCAAGAGCAGTGGAGCCCAAGGAGCCAGGAAGGATGAAAGCTAAATCCATAGAATCAGTGCAGATGAGGAAGCTGGTCCGAGGAACAGCTATACGGAGGTGAGGAGCACACAAGATCAGGAGGTGTGGTAGGAGTTTGAGGATCCAGTCCAACCCAGTCCATGGGTGACGGAGCTCCGGAGGATGAGTAGAGTCAGCGGCCATGGGAAGCAGTAAAGCAGGGATCATTCAGCAGCATAGGTGCTGAATCCAGAACAAGATGGGAACTAGAAGGAACTGATCCACGTTTGATTTCAATGTAGGTTAAAAGGTTTCCAGCAGAGGAGCAGAAAACGGAGCTGGTAGAAGTAGACTAGGTACTGGAAGAGAGGCAGTCCAGCAGAGAGTATAATCTCAGAGGCAGTCCAGCAGAGAGTATAATCTCAGAGGCAGTCTAGCAGAGAGTATAATCTCAGAGGCAGTCTAGCAGAGAGTATAATCTCAGAGGCAGTCCAGCAGAGAGTATAATCTCAGAGGCAGTCTAGCAGAGAGTATAATCTCAGAGGCAGTCCAGCAGAGAGTATAATCTCAGAGGCAGTCTAGCAGAGAGTATAATCTCAGAGGCAGTCTAGCAGAGAGTATAATCTCAGAGGCAGTCCAGCAGAGAGTATAATCTCAGAGGCAGTCTAGCAGAGAGTATAATCTCAGAGGCAGTCTAGCAGAGAGTATAATCTCAGAGGCAGTCTAGCAGAGAGTATAATCTCAGAGGCAGTCTAGCAGAGAGTATAATCTCAGTAGAAAGCTGTAAGAAGTCACACAACAAACACCAGGTTATAGTCCAACAGTTTTATTTGAAATCACAAGCTTTCGGAGCGCTGCTCCTTCGTCAGTAGAAAGCAGCAGTGAAGGAGGAGATCACAGTTACACCTCAAAATGGACTTTGGCCCAGGAGAACAAATGGTTCTGTTTTGGCAGGACAATAACAAAGAACAGTAATTAAAGTCACATGCACAGGAGCTAGCATTGGGAATCTACAATCATAAAATTGCAGAGAAAGAGAGAAGTGCAGTGCCAGTGTGAAATTCAAACAATTTGATGATAAGAACAGGTCTCAATAGCAGCATGTATCCAAGAGAAAGATATCTCACCATAGATTGGTGCTTATCCTTCACACACAGTCCTTACTATGGTCTTTGTATTATTTCCGCAGAGACTGTCCTCATTAAGGACGAGTTTTACAGAGACTGGCCTCACTATAGATTACTACTTGTACTGCAGAAACAGGCCACACGGTGGACCGTCACTTACCATGCAGAGAGAAGTCTCACTATAGATGGTGCGAGTCTGGGGACAGGTCTTACTATGGACCTGTTCTGGCTCCGCAGGTGCAGACCTTAGTAATTCCACAGGGTCTGGTTTCACATGTCCACTAAATGTTTTAGAGCTCTATAGGTATAACTTACAAAATCCAGTTTACACCAAATCTATGCACATGACTTTATTAAGAAAGTAGCTAATTGATTTGAGTTCAAGAATTTTAATAGGTAAGGGATTTGATAACAACCTAGGTAGGGATATTCTAGGGAGCCCCCTCCCCCACCCCGGCCCACCCACAAACCATTTGTACACATCATGGGCACACTGTATCTCAATGTGCTATGCAAAACAGTTAGCTCAATTGTAACAATTTCTAAAAGCATTTGGAAATAATTGTTTTTTAAAAACAATGTGGCTATTCCACATTGTTGGCAAGCTGTTTCCCAACAGACAATAATGGGAAGTGGCTCCTGGGCAGAAGAAATAGCCACAGGGGTTAATTTGAACCGAAACGCACTCGCTGGCCTAAGTTTGCAGCCCGGGAAATTTTAACTCCCGGGCCTCGTCTACAGCTGCCTGCCTGAATGGGCAGAAAGTGGCATCTGGCTGATAGGCGGGAAAGGTGGCCGGCACCAAAAGATGGTTCACTGGCAAGCAGGTAAGTCATGGGGAGGCGGTTTCAGGAGAGAATCACAGGAAAGAATGGTGGTGGGTGGTGGGGGGGGAGCGGGGTGTGGGGGGAGTCCGGGGCAGGGGAGGACGCAACTTTCTTTGTGGAAAGTTTTTGACTTAACTTGGAGGGCTTGTTCATCCTCCCGACAGCTGCTGACTTGCCTTCACTGAGTCAGGCCAGGGTTAAAATGCAATTGAGGTCCTAGTGACGCTTGTAGAACCTGCAAGTTTAGATTGCAGGTGGCTGGAAAGGGGCAACTAACCTGCTCGGTTTTAACTGGCCAGTTCACTCAGTTTTTGCCAGGCAGGTAAGGTTAAAGTCAACCCTACAATGTCTTTTCTGTAGCTTTGGAAATCTGGTGTGAGACACAGGCAATTTCTGACAGCAACTGCTTGTTTGGTTGGTTAACATTAAAAAAAAGATACTTCAGTGGATTAGGGTTTATTTACATTCAGGGCATGGCTTTTCCCAATATTTACATGGCAGGTTCGAGTCGCACTGCACCTCCGAGTCTAACTACTTTTTGTACATCAAAAGCAAGGCTATTAGGTTTCATTTTTCACAGAAAAACAAACTTAATTGCAGAATGTGATCCCAAAACTCAAATAAAATCCTGAACTCCAGCGTAATAGAAAATAATTTAAGTCGTTGGTTACCTTGAAACAGAGGCCTTTACTCAGAGCTTTTTTAAAAAACATGTCAGCCTTTTTTTGAAGCTGTTCATCAGCTTTTCTCAGTTTTTAGATTGGAATGTATGGTATGTTCATTAATCCTGTCAATTGAAGTCAGTTATAACTGGGTAAAGCTGTCATATGTGTATACATATGAATTTCTAATTCAGCTAAAAGGGCAAGTATATCGAACTTGCTGATTCTTGAGAAAAAAGTAATTACTGAAAGAGATACTGGGTCGCAGTAATGTGCTGATAGAAGACTAATTTCCCACTGCTGAAGCTAAACAGTTTTTATTCTGTACCTAATTTGGGGGGCTTGTGTTCAAAGCTAAGGAAACTAAAAGTGTCCAATCTATTTCCAGAATTTCTTGTTTATCAAAACCATTGATATTTAAAGAGAATGTACAGAGATCCATGTTGGCTCACTCCTACAAGTCAAGATCAAGGGACGAGGCCTGTCCCTATAGTTAGGATAGCTGATTGTTGACATCCATAAGTATGTGAGAGGCATATAATTACAATAAAAAGAGAGCTGGAAAGAATTGAGTTGATACCAGTTAATGAGCAAAGATATAAAAGAAGAACGTGGGAGGAAGATATCTTGCACCCTTGCTGGAAGTAGCTTCGGGAACTCTTGAGCAGGAACATATCATCTGATTCTGTTCAATCTATGACTCATATTATGATGAATCATAGAATCATAGAATGGTTACAGCACAGAAGAAGGCCATTCGGCCTGTCGAGCCCATGCCGGCTCTCTGCAAGAGCACTTCAGCTAGTCCCACTCCCCCGCCCTTTCCTTGTAGCCCTGCAAAAAAATTTTCCTTCAGGTATTTATCCAACTCCCTTTTGAAAGCCATGATTGAATCTGCCTCCACCACCCTTTCAGGCAGTGCATTCCAGATCATAACCATTCACTGATAAAAAGGTTTTTCCTCATGTTTGGTTCTTCTGCCAATCACCTTAAATCTGTGTCCTCTGGTTCTCAACCCTTCCGCCTATGGGAACAGTTTCTCTATCTACTCTGTCTAAATCCCTCATGATTTTGAACACCTCTTATTAATTCTCCTCTCAACCTTCTCTGCTCTAAGGAGAACAACCCCAGCTTCTCCCATCTATCCACGTAACTGAAGTCCCTCATCCCTGGAATCATTCTCGTAAATATTTTCTGCACCCTCTCTAAGGCCTTCACATCCTTCATAAAGTGCAGTGCCCAGAATTGGACACAATACTCCAGTTGAGGTCAGACTAGTGTTTTATAAAGGCTCATCATAACTTCTTTGCTTTTGTACTCTATGGGCTGGATTTTAATTCAGGGGCGGGTTGGGGTCGTGTAATCCGCAATTCGTGTTATCCACACGAATCTAATTCGATGTGGGAGATTGATGCGATTTTAGCTTAATTGGCCAATTGAGTTCCAGCATGTGGGAACCCATGGCAAATGAGTTTTTCCAGTCTGAAAGTCGCCTCCGATGACGTCATCAATGCTGCTGCATTTAAGGTCTGAAACAAACCTTGCTTCTTCTGCAGACTGCCAACCTTTTGGCCTTTCATGCTACAGGGACCTGGAGGCAGAATGGCCAGTGAAAGACCTAGGTCTGCTCCAAGGTTTGACGACGTTGCCCTTCAGGCTTTAGTTGAGGGAGCAAGGGCTCATAAAGAGGTGCTCTTCCCTTCATCAGGGAGGAAGAAGCCTCCCCAGCAGATCAAGACTGTGTGGCTGCAAGTGGCAGAGGAGGTCAACTCCTTATCAGTTACCCGCAGAATGTGGATTCAGTGCAGGAAGAGATTTCATGACCTTCTGCGCACTGGAAAAGTGAGTATGAATTTCCCATCACCCTCAATCTGATCCCCATTGCCTTTCCTCACTAGCACTCAGCTTTAGCAATCTCTTCCTCCACATCCCACTTGACACTGACATCCATGCACCCTTACCCATTCCCTTTCTCTCTATGGTCACATTCACCTAACTATTCGACTATGCAGCCCTCACACTCCCTATCACTGTGGTGCGATGAAAACAACTGACAACACACAGGGAGAGCCCTTGGTCTTGCCACCTCACTCCATCTTTGTCTCCTTCTAAGTATCTATGCTATGGAATCTCTACACTCACTCCTTCATTCTCACTCAACCGCCACTTGTCTCCCACATGTCAACCCTCTGCCTCTGGGTCCATCCATAAGATCAGTGGTGCTGGAACTCCAGGAACAGATGCAAGAGTCTCTGGCAGGTTTTGTCTCCAGGGTCACTGCGAGTGTGGAGCGAATGGAGGAGTCCATAGCGAACATGAGCAGAACCTTTGTGGAGTCATTGGCGCATGCACGCATCACCATGGAAAGGATGGCAACCTCCATGGAGGTGATAAGTCGCCAGAGTGCAGAAAACATGGTGAGTGTTCAGAATAGAATGACATCTCTGGAGGAGCGATGGTTATCTATTGAACAGAGAATCCAGACCTTCATGGAAGCCCTTCTGAGTAGGACTGCCAGTGCAGATACGGGTCCCCATGGCCCCCCTGATGTGCAGCAAGGTGCTCTCAAACCACTTGCAAGCGCTGAGGGGGACCTGACCCATGAGAGAGAAATTGGTGGCAGACATCAAGGAAGTGGGGGCTCCACTCCAAGCGCTCACGCTTCCATGCCACTGCAGAGCCCTCGGTCAGAGCCCCACCAGAGTCCACACCCAACTGAGATCAGCGGCTCAACCCCTGCACAGCCGCAGGAGCAGCAGACTGTTGACAAGCCCTCACAGGTTCGCAACCCCAGAGGACGCCCGCCAAAGGTGTCGAGACAGGAGCAGCAGGAAAGTGGGCAAGAGGCCTCCACATCTGCTGAAGCCACAGGGGAAGCACCACATAGGAGCATGCGCAAGAGAAAGATACTGCACAAATAGTCACAAGGGTATTCACTTGGATGAAATTTGATGTTTTCTGTGAAAAAGCCATCAGATGAATAATTTAATTAAAAATCTGATGGTTACTGCTGTAGTTGAGGCGTGTGTCATTTCGCAAATGGGACTTTCACATTGAGGGCTTAGGATTACTTGCAGTTGTCAGTATGGTGGTCAAATTGCTAGGAATCTGCTGGTCCTTGGCCATTGTCGATGCTCAGATAAGAAGCTGCAAGGCAAAAGTGCTTGATTGGCTAGGTTAAGCAAATCTGGCCAAGATGAGTGCGTTCCTTGCATCCCGGGCAGCAATGTGGTCGCACGCTGGTGCCTTCTGGCCTGTGCAGCTTCAGGTGGGTGAGCAGCAGCTTGGCGCTCCTGTTGTTGCTGCTGCTGTTGGTGCTGCTGTTGTTCATGGTTCTGCTGCTGCCGCGGCTGGTCTTCGTCCTCATCTAATGTCCAGAAGGGAAGGAAATAAATGGTTCCCGTGCTTCTGGTATATGCCTCAGTTGAGGAAGCACTCAATGAAGGTGGCGAGAGGGGTTTCCCAGGAGGTCACACTGGAGATGGGTGTCAGGCTCCAAACTTCCACAGCTGTGGTTATGCCTTCTAAAAGTTCCCCCAGACCTGAGACTACAAAGTCCTGCCACCTGCAAATGATGGCTGATCAAATTTCCTCTTTAATGGTTGCCCTGCAGCTGATAGTCAGCAATCCAATTGTGCTCCCGCCAGGTTTCACCGTCATGTTTCAGAACAAGCGTGTTTCATGTGGGAAAAGGGTTAAAATCGCAAAGGCCTTTCAAAATGGCATTATAGAGGCAATTTAGTGCTTGTTAAGGGCCTTAACGGCCTATCCCGCCTCTTGGAGACGGGACCATTAGACACGAATGAATGAAAATTGCGTGGAGGCGGGATGGAGGTGGGGTTGGGCCCGCCCGCCAGTTTTTGCAATTTTAACCCCCCACACGCCTCCAATCCCGCCTCCACGGCCCAATGAAAATCCAGCCCTATGCCTCTATTCATGAAGCCCAGGATCCCGTATGCTTTTTTAACCGCTTTCTCAACCTGCCCTGCCACCTTCAATGATTTGTGTACACATACCCCCAGGTCTCTCTGTCCATGCACCCATTTTAGAATTGTACCCTTTAGTTTATATTGCCTCCTTGTTTTTCCTACCAAAATGTATCACTTTGCACTTTTCTGCGTTAAATTTCATCTGCCATGTGTCTGCCCATTCCACCAGCCTTTCTATTTCCTCTTGAAGTCTATCACTATCCTCCTCACTGTTCATTATACTTCCAAGTTTTGGGTCATTTGCAAATTTTGAAATTGTGCTCTGTACACCCAAGTCCAAGTCATTACTATATATCAAGAAAAGCAGTGGTCCTAGTACCGACCCCTGGGGAACACCACTGTATACCTTCCTCCAGTCCGAAAACAACCGTTCACCACTACCCTCTGTTTCCTGTCACTTAGCCAATTTCGTATCCATGCTGCCACTATCCCTTTTATTCCATGGGCTTCAACTTTGCTGGCAAGCCTATTATGTGGCACTTTATCAAGCACCTTTTGGAAGTCCATGTACACCACATCTACAGCATTGCTTTCATCAACCCACTCTGTTACCCCATCAAAAAACTGAATCAAGTTAGTTAAACACAATTTGCCTTTAACAAATCCATGTTGGCCTTCCTTAATTAATCCACACTTGTCTAAGTGACTGTTAATTTTGTCCCGGATTATCATTTCTAAAAGCTTCCCTACTATCGAGGTTAAATTGACTGGCCTGTAGTTGCTGGGTTTATCCTTATACTCTTTTTGAACAAGGGTGTAACATTTGCAATTCTCCAGTCCTCTAGCACCACCCCTGTATCTAAGGAGGATTGGAAGATTATGGCCAGTACCTCTGCAATTTACACCTTTATTTCCCTCAGCATCCTAGGATGCATCCCATCGGTCCTGGTGATGTATCTACTTTAAGTACAGCCAGCCTTTCTAGTACTTCCTCTTTATTAATTTTTATCCCATCCAGTATCTCAACTACCTCCTCTTTCACTATGACTTTGGCAACATCTTCTTCCTTGGTAAAGACAGATGCAAAGTACTCATTTAGTTCCTCAGCCATGCCCTCTACCTCCATGTGTAAGTCTCCTTTTTGGTCCCTAATTAGCCCCACCCCTCGTCTTACTACCCGTTTGCTATTTATATGCCTATAGAAGACTTTTTGGATTCCCTTTTATGTTAACTGTCAATCTATTCTCATACTCTCTCTTTGCCCCTCTTATTTTCTTTTTCACTTCCCTCACTTGTATTCTCAACCTGATATCTGTCATATGCCTCCTTATTCTGCTTCATCTTACCCTCTATCTCTTTCATCATCCAGAGAGCTCTGACTTTGGTTGCCCTACCTTTCCCCCTCCTGGGAATGCACCTCGACTGTATCCGAACTGTAGTGTATGTACCTTTAAGGGGAGAACTACTTTTTACAGCTCCTGTATACTGTAGTACCGGCAGTGACCACACCTGTATATAACCCTGAGTAGGGATCTGTACTGTTTAGTTTTAGAGCAACCCTCATCCAGTAAACACCTGTTGATTGTTATCTGCAGCCTCTGTCGATTATTTGAAGGACACACTACCTAAAGATATCCAGATTTAACATTGGCGACGAGTCGTTTCGAACCTACCTGCAACTCTGAAGAAGAAGGCCGATTCCACCAGTGCAGGCGTCGACCATCCAGGGAGAACTTGAGCATCGCAGAGGAGGCTGTAGAGAGCTGGGCTTGGTTCTCCAGCCGCGACGATCCAGCGCAGCGGGCTGGCAGCAGGTACGGCGCAGACCCTTCCCGGACAGCGGCGGCGGGAGCCGACCGACGGCACAGAAAAAGGCCGAGCAGCGTCGACAGGTAACAGAGAGGGTAAAGCGCACAGGGCGCAGCCGGGGTTGAAGACCGAGCGGCGTCAACGAGAGAGGGGAAAACACGCAGAGCGCGGCCGGTGTTCAAGGGCTGAGCAGCGTCCGCAGGGGAAGAAAAGAAGGGAGAGTGCGGGAAGACGCCATTTTTTGAGCCGCAGTGGAGAAGAAGGGAGAGCGCGGGAGACGCCATTTTGAGCCAGTGGAGAAGAAGGGAGAGCGCGGGAAGAAAGGAAAGTGCGGGAGACGCCATTTTTAGCCAGTCTAACCACACCCAGGGATGCCGAAGAGTGGCAGTGTCACAGCATTCGACAATGAAGTTGAAGATTGGGCGACATATATAGAACGCATAGAAGTGTACTGCAAGGCGAATGAAGTGCCAGATGCCAGGAAAGCACTGGTATTGTTGAATTCCATGGGTGCAAAAACGTACGGCTTACTGCGAAACCTAGTAACCCCAGAGAAGCCAGTGGAAAAGGATTTTGAAAGCATAGTGGCAATCCTACAGGACCACTTAAACCCCACACCGCTGCTGATAACAGAAAGATTTAAGTTCCACAAAAGGAACCAGCATAAAGACGAAGTAATGCTGAGTATTTAACGGAACTGCGCAAGCTATCGAAACACTGCCAGTTTGGAACGGGACTAGCAGATACTTTAAGGGACAAGTTTGCGTGTGGGCTTCAAAGTGAAGGAACCCAGAAACGGCTTCTATCAGAAAAGGATCTTACGCTGGACAAGGCTTTCAGCATGGCAGTATCACACAAAGCAGCCACACGGGGCGCTGCAGAGATACAATGGAGACCGCAAGAATATGGCACAAATGAAATGTCATATGGAACAGGGAAGTGTTATCGCTGCGGCAGAACAACACACGACCATAAGGATTGTTGGTTTAAGGACCAAGTGTGCAGACAGTGTGGAGAAGTAGGACACATAGCATGCGTCTGCAGGTCGGGAAAGAAAACCAGCAGCAAGAAATCTCCACAGGAAAAGTACAAAAAGGTACATAAGGTGACGGAGAGTAGTTCAGACGAACAGAAAAGTGATACAGACTCCGGAAGCAAGGAGCTGGGTTGTCTGAAACTACATAAGGTAATCAAAATGGAGGATCACCAAACTATCTGGGTCACGCTCAAGATAGACGGAGTCCGAGTGAAAATGGAATTGGACACAGGATCAGCCCTAACAGTCATAAACCGAAGGGACTACAAGTGGCTATTCTCACATATACCCTTGAGAGATACAGAGATTGTCTTGAAGACGTACACGGGGCAAAAAGTCTAACCCAAAGGAAAAATAAGGGTGAACGTGATATACAACGGCAAGGAAACACCAAAAATGGACCTATATGTATTGCCAGATGGAGGACCACCACTACTAGGACGTGAATGGATCCGGAAGATACAGTTAGATTGGCATGCCATACAAGCACTGACGGTAGATGCCAAAAAGGATGACGACGTCACACCTGGACGACTGTCAAAAATGCTAACTGACGCACAAGAAGTGTTCCAGGAGGGACTCGGAACACTAAAAGGCATAACAGCGATGATCAAAATAGAGGAAAATGCAAGCCCAAAGTTTTTTAAGGCCAGACCGGTGCCTTATGCGATCCGCCCAGCCGTCGAAGCAGAGTTGGAAGTTTTGGAACGTTCTGGAGTACTGTCCAAAGCGGACTGGAGCGAGTGGGCTACATCCACCATTCCTGTAATGAAGAGGTCGTTGAGTAATACGCCTGGGGAACCAAAGAAGATTCGCATCTGTGGGGACTTTAAGGTGACAGTGAACCCAGTCCTTCACACGGTAAAATATCCGCTTCCGCGGATTGAAGATATTTTCGCCTCGCTATCTGGAGGAAAACGCTTCACTAAGATTGATCTGGCCCAGGCGTACCTGCAAATGGAGGTAGAAGAAGCCTCGAAACAGTACCTCACGATCAACACTCATAAAGGTCTCTACCAATACAACCGGCTGGTGTTCGGGGTAGCATCAGCTCCGGCTATTTGGCAAAGGGCAATGGATCAAGTCCTGCAAGGGATTCCAGGGACCCAGTGTTATTTGGACGACATCCTGGTCATGGGCGAAAATGACAGTGATCACCTCGCCAACCTGGAGCAGGTGCTCACTAGATTGAAGGAATATGGGCTCCGAGCTAATCGCCACAAATGCGAGTTTTTCCAGAAGCAGATCTCGTATTGTGGCCATGTTATTGATGAAGAGGGGTTACATAAGTCCCCTGAAAAGATTGAGGCAGTAGTCAAGGCTCCAGCACCGGAAAATGTGTCACAACTGAGGTCGTTCCTCGGGCTGGTGAACTACTACCATAAGTTCTTGCCGAATTTGTCTACAGTACTACACCCACTGAACACCCTACTGCAAACGGGGGTACCATGGAAGTGGAATGACGAATGTAAACGAGCTTTCCAGAAGTGCAAAGAATTGATCACATCAAAAGAGGTGTTGGCTCATTTCAACCCAGCACTACCAATTCGGTTGGCGTGTGATGCATCACCCTATGGTATTGGAGTGGTGCTGTCGCACAAATTCCTGGACGGCTTGGAGAGGCCAGTAGCCTTTGCGTCTCGGTCACTAACCTCAGCTGAGCGTAACTACGCCCAGATTGACAGGGAGGCCCTCAGCCTAGTGTGGGGAGTGAAAAAGTTCAACCACTATCTGCACGGGCAGAAGTTCACCTTGCTGACTGACCACCAACCACTGGTCTCCATCTTTAATCCAAAGAAGGGCGTTCCGGTGATGACTGCGCAACGGCTACAAAGATGGTCCCTTTTTCTAGGGGCGAACCAATATGAAATAGAGTATAAGGGCATGAAACAGCATGGAAACGCTGATGGGCTATCACGCCTGCCACTGCCTACTGTGGAGGAAGCACCAGCAGTGGACCCTGTCGAAATATTTTATTCATCTATAATTGAACGCTTGCCAGTAACTAACGCGGATATAGAGAAGGAGACCCGAAATGACCCGACACTGTCTCGGGTATATGATTTGACGGTGAAGGGATGGCCAACACATGGTGACTCACTGTTGCCAGCATTCTCATCCAGAAGAGAACAGCTGTCAGTATGCCAGGGGACCTTGATGTGTGGATCCCGAGTGGTAATTCCACCCAAGTTAAGGGAGAGAGTGCTCAATGAGCTTCACGAAGGCCATCTGGGAGGGGTGAAAATGAAAAGCCTTGCTAGGGCTTATGTGTGGTGGCCGGGGATCGATCAGCAAATCGAGGACCTGACAAAGAGCTGCTCAGGATGCCAGAAGGTCCAAAATGCACCACCACATGCCCCTCTACACCCATGGGAGTGGCCCTTCTCTCCATGGCAACGGGTGCATATTGATTTTGCTGGTCCATTCATGGACTCAATGTTTTTAATAGCCGTGGATGCGCACTCGAAATGGCCTGAGGTGATCAAAATGTCCTCCACCACCACGGAGAAAATGATTGCAGTCCTATGGACCATATTTGCCAGGAACAGCTTGCCAGAGCAGATTTGCTCTGATAACGGACCACAGTTTGTGTCTGAAGAGTTTCGGACATTTATGAAAAAGAATGGGGTAAGGCATTACACATCCGCCCCGTATCATCCAGCCACAAATGGATTGGCTGAGAGGTTCGTACAAACCTTTAAAAAGGCAGTAAGGGCCATGTGCGATGACGACATTCCACTGCAGCATAAGGTGGACAATTTCCTGTTAGCATACAGAAATGCGACACATGCAGTTACCAACCAGACCCCGGCCGTGATGTTCTTTAACCGAAGGTTGAGATCTCGTCTGGATTTGCTCAGACCAAATGTACGAAGAAATGTTGAGAATAAGCAATTCCAGCACATCAATGAGAAGCCGACAAGGAGCTTCAATGTAGGGCAACCAGTCTTGGCCCGCGAAATGGCAACCAGGAACGATATGCACATGGCAGGGGCCACTAATGTACACAGTGGATGTTGGGGAGAACATTGTGAGACGCCATGTCGACCAGATCCTAGCGTCACAGGAACGAGTCAACCCCATGTCTCGCGTACCTGGTAATGAACCCGACATACAGGTAGCATCTACCCCAGAAACAGTAGTATCGGAAGCTGATGAACCAACCGACGACAGGGGGCCAGAATCGCCTCCGCACCAAGAGCAAGACACTCAGGAAAGGCGCTATCCAGAAAGGATCAGGAAGCCGCCCCAAAGACTAAATTTATAAATGGACTATTTTCAGTTAATGTTGCATGTTAAAAGTGTTAATTATTAAATGAATGTTATGGTACTGTTAATCTAAAAGGGGAGGAATTGTAATGTATGTACCTTTAAGGGGAGAACTACTTTTTATAGCTCCTGTATACTGTAGTACCGGCAGTGACCACACCTGTATATAACCCTGAGTAGGGATCTGTACTGTTTAGTTTTAGAGCAATCCTCATCCAGTAAACACCTGTTGATTGTTATCTGCAGCCTCTGTCGATTATTTGAAGGACACACTACCTAAAGATATCCAGATTTAACACGAACCATCTCCTTTTTAAAGGTAGCCCATTGTTCAATTATAGTTTTGCCTGCCAATCTTTGATTCCAATTTACCTGGGCCAGATCCATTCTCAACCCACTGAAATTGGCCTTCTTCCAATTAAGTATTTTTACTCCAGATTGCTCCCTGTCCTTTTCCACAGCTAATCTAAACCTTATGGTACTATGAACACTGTTTCCTAAATGTTCCCCTACTGACAGTTGCTCCACTTGACCCACCTCATTCCCCAGAACCAGATCCTGTAATGCCTCCTCCCTCATCGGGCTGGAAACGTACTGATCAAGAAAGTTCTCCTGAACACACTTCAGAAAAGTAATGGGGCAAATAGAGGCCTGACTGAGGTAGTAAGAGAGATGGAGAGAGAAATGATTTTGGCGGCGGTAGAACAGGCAGTAAGGCAAATGAGGATGTGGAATTACTGTTGAATTGCTTTAAGACTACAGGCTTGAGGTACTCTTTTAAAAATGTTATTGCTGGACAATGGAAATTATTTTGAAGGAGGAGAGATGCATCATGGGATGCGAAAAAGAGTGTGCACAAGGCTAGTGTCCAGTTGATCTGTCTGTGTGGTGGTGAGAGCTTGATGTTGTTATAGAAACATAGACTGGATGCATTGGAACACTCTATGGAAGGAAATGTTGGGTATCAAGTGGAGGACAGAGTGATGAAGACTCAAATAACGTGAAGGAGAGAAGTAACACAGTATATTACAATGGGAAGATTGTAATAGGAAGGGCAGAAGTGTGCACTATTGAAGATTGGTAACCTTTGAAGATAATGAAGAGCTGAAACTGGGAACCGATCTCATAGAAGACCAAAAAAGCTGAGATGGTAGGACTGATAGGAAAATGCAGAATGGAAGAGTGACAATCTGTGAGCTGGCAGCGTGGAGAACATGATAATAAGCCCCATTTATTTCCACGGTGTTTCTCCTGCTCATTTGGCATAACTTCGGCGGAATGTTCACGGTAACCATGGAGAAACATTTCACCGGGATTTCTATGGATCCTCCTCCGAAGTTATAGCAGACAATTGGCACAACTCCCATGAAAATTCAATCCAAGGTCCTGTGGCATCTATGCCCAATCATGTTTTTGATGACTGACTATTGACAGTAATAAAACTTAACTGTGGATAAATTAGTGTTTCTAATTCACTGGGAATAATCATTTGTTGTTGTATTAAACATGTGTCTGAACGTGTGGAATGACAGTTAATACTATTGAAAGTATCCTTAATGCCTAGACTCCAATGTTCCACCTGGAAATAATTGGGTGATAAAATTACTGATATCAGATATCTGCTCCATTGAGTTTGTAATAGTTTTTTTTTAATTTTAAGGGCCTATTGGTGAGGAAAATCTAACATTCTAATTGGCTAGACAGCGGAAACCATGGGCGCGATCTTTCCAGCCTTGGGGAGGCAGATATGGAGGCGGGACTGCCGGGAAAATGGCAGAATTTGGGGGCGGAAGCCCAACCAGCCTCTAACCCGCCTCCATGTCATCTTCCCAGGAGGGTGTGGAGAGGTGAGTATCTGAGGTAAGTGGAAAGTGTTAGAAAAAGTATACTTACCTTTGTTTCTTTCTGCCGGCTTCAGTCGGTGGGTATGCAGAGAGTCTCGCACCTCCGTGGTAGAGATGACAGATGGCCGTTGCATTCTCCAATGCAACAACCATCTCATTTCTGCAAAAGAAAGAGGTTTGATGAGGTCTTGAATTCAAGAACTCATCAAACTACAGAGAATCAGTGTTTGACAGCTTCACAGAGCTGTCAAACGATGACAATTCATCTGTCATACGCTGACATTCTCTGTAACCGGCTTTCCCTTAATTGGCCTGCTAAACCCGCTGGGCGGGCTTAACAAGGTAAATCAAGGGAAAATAGCGTGGGTTGGCCAGAAGTTGATGGAGGCGGGACTAAAACCCGACAAGTGGGAGTCCCGCCTCCAAAAGCTCCCCATTGGCAAAATCACCCCGATTGTACTGATTGGTACATGTTCTACAGCTAAATGCCAAATAAAACTGTTTAGTCAAACTAAATTTTAAACTCATTCGCAATGTCTTTGTCCACTCCCACTCTGATATCTCTATCCTCGGCCTCTTACACTGTTCCAATGAAGCTCAACGTAAGCTCGAGGAACAGCACCTCATCTTTCGATTAGGTACTTTACAGCCTTCTGGACTCAACATCGAGTTCAACAATTTCAGACCGTAACCTTTGCCCCTATTTTTTCAGGCGGCAGCAGTTGATGATTCTACCATCCCCATTTGCAACATTTAATCACTCCTGCCTTCCACCCTATCACAGACCGTTCCTTTTGTTCTTTCATCCCCTCCCCCTTTCCCTGCCTCTGCACCTGCTTAAAATCTGTTACATCTCTAACTTTTTCCAGTTCTGACGAAGGGTCACAGACATGAAACTTGGGGTGTGATCTTGCCAGCCCTGGGGAAGCGGGTATGGAGGCGGGACTGCTGGGAAAATGGCAGAATCTGGGGGCAGGTACACATCCCGCCCCCAACCCGCCTCCGTGCCATCTTGCCAGGAGGCGGGTAGCTGACCCAAGCTGGGTCCCGTCTCCTGGAGGCGGGAAGGGGATTACAGCCACTTAGCTGCCTGTTAACAAGTAGTTAACAGGCAGCTAAGAGGATTATCCCCATTTTTCCAACAGAGGCACGGGCTTCCCGACGTCGGGAAACCCCGCCAGGGTCACCGAGGCGAGCAGTGGGTCGGAGGGGGTCGGAGGGGTCCAAAAGTTCGCTGTGGAGGTAAATGATGGGTGCAAGTGTGGAGATGTAAGTATGTGAGGTGAGTGGAAAGTGATAGAAAATGCTTACTTACCTTTGTTTCTTCCTGCAGGCTTCAACAGTTGGGGATGCGGAGATGACAGATGGCTGCTACATTCTCCGATGCAACAACCATCTAATTTCTGCTAAAGAAAGAGGTTTGATGAGTCTTGAATACAAGGACTCATCAAACAACATAGAATGTCAGTGTTTGACAGCTTCACAGAGCTGGGTGGGCTTAACAAGGTCAATCAAGGGAAAATAGCGTGGGCTGGCCACAAGTCGATGGAGGCGGGACAATGACCCGACAAGCAGCAGTCCCGCCTCCAATGCGCCCCCATTGGCAAAATCGCCCCCGTTAACTCTGTTTCTCTCTCCACAGATGCTGCCTGACCTGCTAAGCATTTGTAGCATTTTCTGTTGTTATTTCAGATTTCCAGCATCTGCAGTATTTTGTTCTTGCACAATGTCTTTGTTGTTAGCTTGTTTGATAAACAAGGCTCCATCCTTGAATACGGGGATTTTTGAGTTGATGAGAGGAAAATACAATTACTGAGTGCTTTAATCACCTCTCTGCTACACATTCCACTGAATAACCTACTAGGTACTTAATCATACACTAGAGCATCAGTGTGCAGTCTATGTTATGTATTGCTGTAGATGGCTATTGCCTGGTGCTTTAATTGCCTTTCTGTCCCTGATCTCAGCGTAGAGTCTACTCAACCATATTCTACAGCTGCACTTTCACTTCAGCTTTACTCAGTTGTAAAGTACAGCTGGGGTATTATTATTGTACAACAATCTGAGACATTTTTTATTTACTTGATATATTGGCAAAGATGAGGCCTGTATTTTAAGGATCTTTTATAAGATCGTTCATAAGCTCACCCTATGATGTGGAAAACCTTGGAGGCCATTTTGTAAAACCGCAAACTGGGAATGAATTTTAAAAAAATAGTCCCCTTGGGACAAATGTAATGTGCTATGTATGTGTTAATGTTAGTACTTGGGGAATAATGACAAAAACCAGTTACATGCTGTTTGTGCTGCTTTTCTTTGTTAACAGCGTGTCAAAGGTTTACCAGAGCCCAGAGGCCACTTATTGGCAAAAGACGACTTAAAGCAGTAATTTACCGATGAATGCAAAAGAAAAGCAGCAGCATGACAAACTAAACTTTATTGTGCGATTAAAATATTGTCTAGATACAATAGACCAACTCTGAGCTCATCTATTTAAAAGGCTTGCGGATTCTGGACAATTTTTATGTGATCCAGTATGTTTCTAAATGGCAAAACGATTTCTCCACTCTGATTACTTCTGGTTTTTGGAATAGTTCAGTACCACCAGAACTTGCTTTAATTTGAAGCATTCAATTTAATGCACAAAGTGAAAAAAAGTAGTATAACAAATCACATGGTAAAAACGATGTTTAAGGAATGTTCACAATAACTGTAGTAGAGAAACACAGAATAATTGGTGAATGCTGGAAATTCGAAATAAAAACACGAAACACTGAAAATATACAAGTATATCAGCATATGAAATAGAAAGCTAGGATAACATTTCAAGGGGGCTTTTCTTCAGAACTGCCTCAGTCAGACGAGAACGCCTTTTATAGGACTGAGTAAAGGGAAGAGGGAGGGGAAAACACAGGTGGAGATTCAGAGTGGAAATAAGCTAAGTGCCCATTAGTTGCCTCTTTGTGTAAGTAGTTAGCATATTTGACCTCTGGACCATTAACTGTTTTTCTCCTCCCTCTCGGTTTTGATCAGTCTTATAAAAGGACAGCCTGATCATTGCCAGTTTGATTGGAGGGTCCCAGCTGAACTGTCAACATAGCTTTCTCTTTCAGATGCTGACTGACACAAAGATTTCCAGCATTTGTTGCATTTAAATGTTGCCAAGACTATTTTCATCTTGTAGAGTTAAAATAAGAATTATATAAATCAGGATGAAACCACCAAAAAGGAAAAAAATGTTGACAGCTGTGGCAAAAGCAGTAGAAATTCTGTTACTTTTTCTCCTGCATATCTCTATCCAGTTACATGTTACGCTTTTATAGCCTAGAATCATAGAATGTTACTGCACAGAATTAGGAAATTTGGCCCATAAAGTTCATGCTGACATTTTTTACCAGGAGGCGACTCGTGTAATCCCAATTTCCTGCTCACTCCCATAACCTTTAATACCCTTGAGGCAAAGGACATCACAAATAATCATCTAACAGTCCTCAAAGTCCACAGCTTAATTTAAACTGCAGTTCCCAAGGTTACAGTTAGAGAAATTATAGCTTTTGATCTTCAACTGTATCTGTCTGGCAGACTACATGATTATAGACCAGTTAATTGTTATGCTCATTCCCATTATTCAAATTTCAGTTATTTCTAGTATGAAAACACCATAGAAAGTAAAATGCCTTCATTAATCAAGCTCACTAAGAATGTATTCCGATGGGAGGTACGCCGGACGCCATCTTGATAAAGGGATTTTCGCGCGTGACCGCTGGCAGCATGCAGAGCAGGCAGATTATGACAATCAGTATGAACGCTGATTTGATGCCAGCGCTGCCATTTTCAAATGCCACGCTCCAGCCTATGCCCTGTCTTAACCTCGCACAGCTGAATACGACATTAAATGGAATGAAGGACCCCCACCAGCACTATTTAAAAGGATCATGAACTATTTGTTATAAATCTCATCATCATGAAGAAACGACTCATGAAATAACACTGGCTGGCCAGCTGGTGGCGCCGCCCAAGGAATATAAATACTCGGGCGTGGGCCCAGCTTGCCCAGGGACATTTTGTAAGACAGGAACTAGTGAAGTACAACTAGACCTCCATGTTTTGAAACAAGTTGATTAAAGCCTTGCTTTATACTCGAACCAAGTGCGTGGTGAGTTTTATTACGTCACTACTTATAGGTTAGTTGCTGGATTATTTCTTCTGGCTGCTAGTGCAATTGCACCAGTTTTGGGAGCTTTTCCATACTTGCTAAAAGTTTGAATAGTCGACAGGGAGCAGTCTGGCTGGTGCTGAAGTACTTTGTTGTTCATTTTAAAGCTTGTGCTGAAACAAGTTGCTTCCAGACATTAATGGCCTGGTAAGGTATCATCTTGGAATTGAACATGACTGGGAGAATGAAGAGAGGTCACACAGAGCAGAATAAGATGCTAGAAGAGGGAAGAGGAGGGGGAGGGGGAAGAAGGGCTCTCAGCAGGAGACCATATCTGCCTACGATCTTTAAGGAGCAATTCTCTTACCTCAACTTCAGCGAGAACCAATGCTTGAGACATCTTCACTTCACTAAAGAGGCCGTGACTGAAATCTGCCAACTGCTGCAGCCACAACTGCAACCTCAAAGCAGGGCAAGGACAACATTGCCTGTGGCTGTCAAGGTGACCATGACTCTTACCTTTTATGCACCTGGCTCCTCCTATATTGTTGCTGCAGATATAAGCAACATCTTGCAGTTTGCAGTACAATGCTGCATAAGGGAGGTCAATTAGGCTCTCTATACACAAAGAGACAGATTCATCTCATTCCCTATTGCCAGAGACAAGCAGAAGGAGCAAGCTCAAGGGTTTACATGGATTGCAGGCTTCTCCATGCTTCAGGGTGCCATGGACTGCATGCACGTTGTCTTGTGTGTGCCTCATCTGAACTTGGCCATTTTCATGAACCAAAAGGGATTCCACTTCCTCAATTTGCAGCTGGTGTGTGACCACAGGCAGTGCATCACACAGGTGAATGCCTGTTATCCTGGCAGTAGTCACGATTCCTTCATTCTGCGGCAATCCTCTGTGCCACCTGTATTTGACCCACCATGACAAGTCAAAGACTGGCTACTGGGCGGCAAGGGTCATCTGCTCATGCCATGGCTTATGACTCCAGTCCGGAACCCATGCACATTTGCACAGCAAGCCTACAATGAGAGCCATGCTGCCACAAGGAACATTATAGAACACAATCGGCATCCTCAAGCAATGCTTCCGCTGCCTGGGCCGCTCTGGAGGAGCCCTGCAGTAAAAGGTTGAAGGTTGAATGGGTCTCAAGATTTGTGGTAGTATGCTGCATGCTGCCCAATGTCGCCATTATGAGGGAACAGCCCTTGCTGCCACCTATCAGGTGAGAAGCTGAGGAGCAGGAGCAGGAGGAAGAGGAGGAGAAAGTGAAGGAGGAGGAAGTGCAACAGGAAGTAGAGGAACAGGAAGAGGAAGGGAGGCTACATCATAAACAACCCCTTTCTGCCCGGGCTCTACATGATGAAATGATTCATGAGTGATACCAGTAACCTCAACCACACCTCCCCATTCACCAACAGTTCCACCCTCCTTACCATTCCTCTATCACTGACCATCACAGCATCCTCTTTCCGACAAAACTAAAATAAAAACCACCAGAAAATGCACATTAACATCCAAATTTATAAATTCAATCATGAAATCATTTATACAAAAATAAACTAATCACCCTTGTACATTCCCTTCGTGTCTGTCTTCCATGTACTTTTGCCTCTCCTAGTGCTCCTACAAAGTGCTTCCTCAGTGGCTGCAGTATGGGTGGTGGAAGGCTGCTGACTTTCAGTGGAGGAGACTGCTGATGGCCTTGGAGGGCGACCTCGAGCAGCACTGCACCTAGAAGGACCGGCTTCAGATTGCACCATCTCGGCCTGGGCTGCAGTAGTCTAGATTGGCTGACTGACAGGCAACAGCAAGGGCACTGCCAAAGTGGGAGGAGATGGGAGCAGGAATGCTGTCATCCTGAGAGAGGACAGCAGGTTTGTGCTCCATGGAACCACTGCCACTCTCCTAGGGTGGCGCCTCAGCAATCCTACTTATCTGTTGGAGAACAGATTTATGGACTGCTGTGATGCCCTTTTGAACAGTTGTATCCAGAGCCATGATGCCTGCAGTCTGACCTTGCAAAGCAGCGGTCTGAGCTTCCACTGCAGCACTCAGACCTTTGATGGGAGCTGTTTGTGCTGCAATGGAAGCTGTGACATCGGCCATCAGATGCTGCATCATGGTGGATTCCATAGCAATGTTCCCTTTAAGCTGCGCGGTATTTTGAATGGGTCGTGCAGCCCGTTAAAGGGGCCACTGCTTTAGACTGCCCCCAGCAAATTACAGGGAACATTGTTCCACAGGTGTGCTGATAGAGGTGGCCACCCGTTCCATGTTGGAATGGATGGGCTCCAAGTTTGCACAAAGCTCTGCGCCAAGTTGGTGCTGGACCCCTCCATGCTCCTTGACATTGAGCGCAGGCATTCTGGCAGGCTTTCCAGTGCAGCATGCATTTGGTTATGTACACCCATCAGCTTTCTTCTGTAGTCTGGCCCATTAAAGTCCGGCGAGCTGGCACCTGCGCTACCCTATCCCCCCGCCCTGGCTCCTGCGCACTTGTGCCTGGTGTCTCACCACGTGCAGATCCCTTTTCTATCCTAGACTTTAAAATACATGCAGTGTCAGTATCTGAGCTGGTGGCTGCAAGTGCAATATCAAGTGACGCTGTCTCTTCATCTTTACTGTCTTCTTCCTCTTCCTCCACTGACTGGGAAGGTTCCAGTTCTTGGGTATCTGAAATGAAAAAAGGGACACGGGTTGGGTTGTGGTGAGGGGAGAGGAGAAAGTAAGAAGTGCGTGCTTACACCATCTGCAGCTTCTAAGTCAGAAGAGATTGTGGGATGAGGGAGAACTGGGATGAGAAAACGATGATTAGGTATACAGATACCCTCATCATTGATCCCTCCAGCCCTGCCAGTGGTCACGGCCTCAGTGATGCCCCTTCCCATGATGGCCAGCACTGTCTTCTCCATGGGAGTTAAAACATGCAGGTGCGCTTGTCCTCCTCCAGTTCTTTACTACTGTCTGCTGTTATGCGCCAGCTTCTCCTGCAAGAAAGAGGGATGTGTGTCAGTGAATGTTGTGCAATATGTTTGGGTGATGTGGCTGCCATAGTTGAATAGCTGCCAGTGTGTACGAACTGTGAGTTGTGGGTGAGAGGCTTGTAACAATGCTAAGCGTGTGAGGGTGAGGTAAAGCGTATGAATTTTAGGGTTAAGTACTGATTGCTAGAGATTGTTGGTAGGTGGATGATGGGGGTGTAGTGAATTGAGCAGTGGATGAGACTAGTGGTGCAGTTGGTAGGATATGCCATTTGAAGATGAACTCACTCATCTTGACAACTCATGTCAGATCCTTAAACTTCTTCCTGCACTGCATCCATGTTCTTGGAGCTACACCCCAGCACTGACCTCTACCACTACTTTTTCCCACTGCCTCCTGAGCATATGTATGTAGGGCTTCCTGCCCTTCTGCGGATACAGGATGTCTCTCCTTCTTTACAACTCTTCCACCAAGACCTCCAGTGCATTGTCAAAAAACCTTGGTGCTCGCACTCTTGCATGTTCAGCCATTGCTCAAAGTATCACAGCACAGATTGCCTTTTGAAAAAACTCCCACCACTGCTTGCAGCCACAATGCACCTTTCCTTTAAGAGGTGCAGGCTGCCTTTAAGTAGCGCTAGCCACTCGCGATATCGGGCCCCTGCTGATACATACAGCTATTGGCTGCATGCAGAAATCATGCAAAAGAGCAGGCAGCACCAATTTAACATGCTGCCTGCAACGCAATGAACGGGCGCAGGTTAATCACGTACTGTGAACCCCACGCCTGTTTTTGGGGGTTAGTCAATTCCCCCCCTTTAATTACTAACATTGTGCGGCACAGAGGCAGAGATACAAATAGAGAGAAACTAACAAACACAAAGATAAACTGCCATAAACAACTCTCAAAATGAAAAATATGTTTACAGAGATCTCTTTGAATGTCACAAACAAGTCAGACATGGGATATTTCTCAATGTTATCAAAGTCCAGGACTATTTCTCAATGTTACCAAAGCCTAGGACTATTTCTCAATGTTATCAAAGTCCAGGACTATATCTCAATGTTATCAAAGTCCAGGACTATATCTCAATGTTATCAAAGCCCAGGACTATATCTCAATGTTATCAAAGCCCAGAACTATTTCTCAATGTTATCAAAGCCCAGAACTATTTCTCAATGTTATCAAAGCCCAGAACTATATCTCAATGTTATCAAAGCCCAGGACTATTTCTCAATGTTATCAAAGTCCAGGAATATTTCTCAATGTTATCAAAGCCCAGGACTATATCTCAATGTTATCAAAGCCCAGGACTATATCTCAATGTTATCAAAGCCCAGAACTATTTCTCAATGTTATCAAAGCCCAGGACTATATCTCAATTTTATCAAAGCCTAGAACTATATCTCAATGTTATCAAAGCCCAGGACCATATATCAATGTTATCAAAGCCCAGGACTATTTCTCAATGTTATCAAAGTCCAGGAATATTTCTCAATGTTATCAAAGCCCAGGACTATATCTCAATGTTATCAAAGCCCAGGACTATATCTCAATGTTATCAAAGCCCAGGACTATATCTCAATGTTATCAACGCCCAGAACTATTTCTCAATGTTATCAAAGCCCAGGAATATTTCTCAATGTTATCAAAGTCCAGGAATATTTCTCAATGTTATCAACGCCCAGAACTATTTCTCAATGTTATCAAAGCCCAGGACTATATCTCAATGTTATCAAAGCCCAGGACTATATCTCAATGTTATCAAAGCCCAGGACCATATATCAATGTTATCAAAGCCCAGGAATATTTCTCAATTTTATCAAAGCCCAGAACTATATCTCAATGTTATCAAAGCCCAGGACTATATCTCAATGTTATCAAAGCCCAGGACTATATCTCAATGTTATCAACGCCTAGAACTATTTCTCAATGTTATCAAAGCCCAGGACTATATCTCAATGTTATCAACGCCCAGAACTATTTCTCAATGTTATCAAAGCCCAGGACCATATATCAATGTTATCAAAGCCCAGGAATATTTCTCAACGTTATCAAAGTCCAGGAATATTTCTCAATGTTATCAAAGCCCAGGACTATATCTCAATGTTATCAAAGCCCAGGACTATATCTCAATGTTATCAATGCCCAGAACTATTTCTCAATGTTATCAAAGCCCAGGACTATATCTCAATGTTATCAAAGCCCAGGACCATATATCAATGTTATCAAAGCCCAGGAATATTTCTCAATGTTATCAAAGTCCAGGAATATTTCTCAATGTTATCAAAGCCCAGGACTATTTCTCAATGTTATCAAAGCCCAGGACTATTTCTCAATGTTATCAAAGCCCAGGACTATTTCTCAATGTTATCAAAGTCCAGGAATATTTCTCAATGTTATCAACGCCCAGAACTATTTCTCAATGTTATCAAAGCCCAGGACTATATCTCAATGTTATCAAAGCCCAGGACTATATCTCAATGTTATCAAAGCCCAGGACCATATATCAATGTTATCAAAGCCCAGGAATATTTCTCAATTTTATCAAAGCCCAGAACTATATCTCAATGTTATCAAAGCCCAGGACTATATCTCAATGTTATCAAAGCCCAGGACTATATCTCAATGTTATCAACGCCTAGAACTATTTCTCAATGTTATCAAAGCCCAGGACTATATCTCAATGTTATCAACGCCCAGAACTATTTCTCAATGTTATCAAAGCCCAGGACTATATCTCAATGTTATCAAAGCCCAGGACTATATCTCAATGTTATCAAAGCCCAGGACTATATCTCAATGTTATCAACGCCCAGAACTATTTCTCAATGTTATCAAAGCCCAGGACTATATCTCAATGTTATCAAAGCCCAGGACCATATATCAATGTTATCAAAGCCCAGGAATATTTCTCAATGTTATCAAAGTCCAGGAATATTTCTCAATGTTATCAAAGCCCAGGACTATTTCTCAATGTTATCAAAGCCCAGGACTATTTCTCAATGTTATCAAAGCCCAGGACTATTTCTCAATGTTATCAAAGTCCAGGAATATTTCTCAGTGCTGCCAAAGCCCAGGACTATATCTCAATGTTATCAAAGCCCAGGACTATATCTCAATGTTATCAAAGCCCAGGAATATTTCTCAATGTTATCAAAGCCCAGGACTATATTTCAATGTTATCAAAGCCCAGGACTATATTTCAATGTTATCAAAGCCCAGGACTATTTCTCAATGTTATCAAAGCCCAGGACTATATTTCAATGTTATCAAAGCCCAGGACTATTTCTCAATGTTATCAAAGCCCAGGACTATTTCTCAATGTTATCAAATTCCAGGAATATTTCTCAATGTTATCAAAGCCCAGGACTATTTCTCAGTGCTGCCAAAGCCCAGGACTATCCCTTATGCTATCAAAGTGCTTGGACCATCCCAGTTAAACTCAACGCCCCTAATTAGTACTGCTAAGCTAACTCCAGCTGGTATTTATTGAATACCATTTGCTATGTATTCTCACCTTTAAAGCTGGGTAAGGGATAACAAATTAAATACATAGATGAAGAAATATACAGAAAACCACTCAGTTACAGTCTTCGCAGCAAAATGGATGAAGTTGCGCAATTCATTCCCCAAACCATCAACAAAATCTCAGAATACGATTTAACAAAAATGGAATTTGCTCATTCTGTCACTGTTAACCAATAGCCCTGATGTTATCCCCTACTGACATCAGCACCTTGTTATAAAACAACGTGTCCTCTAACTCACTGTGAGCAGCACGATGGGAGATCGGCTTCTACTGCATTCATTATCTGTTTTTTGAAGCTGTATAATTTATTGTCCAGCAAAATAAAAGTGCAGTATAAAACTTCCATGTGCCATGTTCCATATATTCAGTAAGGGTAACTTTAGGACAGTATGGCCGGAATTTTCCCTTCTGAGTCAGGTTGGGTGCGAGCGGGCCGCGTAGCGGGTCGGGAACACGGTGTCTTGATCAGCCCGCTCTTCAGAGCGACATTAGCATAATGGCTCCAAATAAACCAGCCATACACGTTTACTGGCCCTATTATAGGGTGTGGGTCTGATGATGTCATCGATTACTCATTTCTAGCACCCATATTTAAAGCAGCCTTGCACACATTTGAAGGTCGGTAAAGGAGTGTGGAAGGAGCATTGGAAAGGTTGGAGTTATTGAGCAAAGTGAAAAATATGAATACCCAAAGGCAGAGGGATGCACCCCGCTTTACAGATGCCTTGCTGCATATTCTGGTCGAGGCAGTAAGAGCACGCAGGGAGATCCTCTTCCCAGCAGATAGGCGCAAGAGACCTCCCCAAGAGACCAAAAGGGCCTGGTTGGAAATAACAGAGAAGGTCAGCAGCAGGGAGGTCATGAGGAGGACCTGGATTGCAGGGGGATATTCAATGATCTGATGAGATCAGGAAAAGTGAGTGCAATGCCACACCTTCATCCTGATGAGCCTGTCACCACATCCCCATCACTCTGCCTTCCCAAGCCTACTCCTCACACCAACATACCTTCCAGGTCCTCCCATCCCTCTCTCTATGTACATACTCACATCCCCATTTGCTGAGTTTCTGTAAGAAGTCTATAGTTTCGCAACAGAAGCTGCGGGTTCCCTGTACGATGGGTTTCAGGATGCCCTCGACGTATCCAGAGAGGTTCTCACACAGGGTTCCATTGCCTGATACGATAGGATGTCCGGGTGTGTTGGCTTTTTGTATCTTTGGGAGGCAGTAGAAGTCTCCCACGTGGGGAGTATGTGGGATGAGAGCGCGTAGGATGCTTTGAAGGTCTGGATCGAAGGTCTTGATCAGTCTGTTGAGTTGGCGAGTGTGTTCTTTGGTCGGATCTGCGGGTAACTGTCTGTACTGTTCCTGGTTGTCCAGTTGTCGGTATGCTTCTTTGCAATAGTCCATTCTGTTCTGTATGACAATGGCTCCTCCTTTGTCTGCTGGTTTGATGACGATGTTGCGGTTGGTCTTGAGAGCGTGGATGGCGTTGCGTTGTGCTTGGGTGACATTCTGGACTGTCTTGTGAGTGCGGCTGATGAATCTGGCGTTGATGCATCTCCTGACAGCTTGAGCATACATGTCAAGCTTAGGGCAGCGACCCTCCGGAGGGGTCCAATTTGACTCTTTCTTCTTCGCGCCACCACTACTCGCCTTCAAACAGCTGCCTAACCTCAAACAGACCATCATTCGCAGCAAATTACCCAGCTTTCAGGAGAACAGCGACCACGACACCACACAACCCTGCCACGGCAACCTCTGCAAGACATGCCAGATCATCAACACAGATACCATCATCACACGTGAGGATACCACCCACCAGGTACATGGTACATACTCATGTGACTCGGCCAACGTTGTCTACCTCATACGTTGCAGGAAAGGATGCCCCGGAGCATGGTACATCGGCGAGACCGTGCAGACACTGCGACAATGGAAGAACGGACACCGCACAACAATCGCCAGGCAGGAGTGTTCCCTCCCAGTCGGGGAACACTTCAGCAGTCAAGGACATTCAGCCTCCGATCTTCGGGTAAGCATTCTCCAAGGCGGCCTTCGAGACACACGACAACGCAAAATCGTCGAGCAGAAACGGATAGCCAAGTTCCGCACTCATGAGGACGGCCTCAACTGGGATCTTGGGTTCATGTCACGCTACATGTAACCCCACCTGACGTAGAGTCATCCAGACTCGAGTCGTCATTGGCTTGTTCTCTCTACACAGATGCGGCCGGACCTGCTGTGATTTCCAGCAAAAAAAATCTTTTTTTTTATTGTTCTTTGTTTGTTTTTTGTTTTTCATACAGACCCCAGCATCTGCAACATTTGACCCCTGGTGACCCCACCTCATTGTTCTTTGATGTAATATTTTCCTGACTGACCTGTTTGGACACCATCCACACCTTTGATTGCTGTGATTATCTCTCTGCCGAGGTGGGACAAAGGGCAGTTAGAAAGATTACCTGTAATCATCTGGCAGTGTTCTCTGACTATATATGCTGTGCCTATATGCATCTCTTCACTTCACCTGACGAAGGAGCAGCGCTCCGAAAGCATGTGATTTCAAATAAAGCTGTTGGACTATAACCTGGTGTTGTGTGACTTCTCACATTCAAAAATATTAGCTGCTATCCGACGTTTGTCGATTTTTTTTATTTGTTTATGATATGAATGCAGATAAAAGATCTTATCACAGATCATCTTCAATCGTTGCAATGGAGTTCACCCATTGATTGGTAAAAACATATGGTCGATTCACATTGTATAATTCATGAAGGCTCAATAATGACATGAAATTATTCTTAGATAATACATATTCTGGACCATATAATGCTGGCTCATTACAAATATTTCGCCATATTATAAATGAGTAAATGAAATGTCTATATTCCCTGTTGTGTTGCAAAGACTTAGAGGTGCATGACTGCAACTGTAGTTCCCGACAGTGAATCTTGTGTTGTCCGCTCATTTATTAAATGGTTTATGAAAAATACTTGTATAAGTATCTAACCTGGGAACAGGTCCAGTAGAGTCTCATCATTAGGTTTAGTTATTCTTCTGTGCTTAACGTTGATTATCTGGGCCTATCCATCTGAAATCCAACTGTGAGTCTTGCCATCTAATACAGTCCGAATCCACCACCACAAGTTGCAAATGTATTCCGATCATGTTTGGTTTTCAGTGTAGGCAGATGGAATTATACTATTGACCTGTATCAATAAATGGAATAACATTCAATTACCAAGAGCTGCAGCAAGGGAAGTGGCTGTGAATTTCACTGCGAGTGTTATGTTTTTTTACAGATGTTGAGCAACAGCTACTGTTTAGGGTCAGTTGTTGAGTCGAGTATTGATAAGAAATGGGTGTGTTTTTGTTGAGAGGTGAAATTATTTACTGACCCACAAACACTGTAGGTCTCCCGGAAAGCTGCTGGAAAATGCAACCGCCCCCCAACCCCCGCCACTGATGGGCAAAAAATGAAAATTTAAAAGAAGAACCTTGGCAAAAGAAGCATTTGAAATTCCGGCATCCATCTGAGGTGTTTTCCACTTGTCAGCATCCAACTTCATAAGTCCTGCCAGACTCCTCATGGCCGTTAACGCTGTTGAAATACCTTTCGGCGGCAGCGCTCACTGGTGTGATTTAGCATGGGCGGAGAACTCCAAAATGGATGAGCTGGCGTCAACTCGGTGTTGCACGCCGATTGACACCATGCTCCAACTCATTAAATTACTCTCGCCAATGGCAGGCAACAGAAGCACTGCCATCCGGCTAAAAATGGCAGCCGCCGCGGGACCCACCACCAGCTGGCGGAAGAGCGGCGGCTGCCGTTCTCTCGCCATTTCATGGTGGTAACGGGTGGCGCAAACCACCCGAATTTCTAGGCCACGATTCTTGAAATGATTAGGAGCATTGTGCCTTTAAAGAAAGTATTAGAAATATCAGAGGGAAAGAAACATGGGGAAATTATTTTGATTCAGCTGTCTGGGTGACTGCACTTAGGCTAACAACTTCCCAAGTGTCTGCTGTGAATCAAACACCTTTTATAGCTAGCTATGATTATCCAATAAAGGGATAAGAATTCCTTGGGTCACTAAGTGTAGCAACATAATAAATGATTTTGATTTTATTGCCTGGTATTTCGAGTGCAATGGTAAACACGTTTTAAAGACAGTGGGGTTGAATTTCTGCAGGTGTCCTCTTGATCGTCCGCCATAACTTTGGTGGAAGATTCGCGAACTTCCGAGAGAAAGGGTGTATGCTCCGATATCTCCTCAAAAAATGCTAACAGGTTTGTCCAACAGGGTCTTCTCCCCATAAGCCATGCCAACTTGCCCTGACGATATCCTATTCCTCCAGCTGTTTCATAATAACCTTCTTTCATTAAACAGTATTAATATGAATCCTCTGCATTTTACGAGCCAGATTGGCCAATTTTATATTAACTGTCAGTGACTTTGTGGAATGATAAGTAGGCTGTAATGGGTGAAGTAATAATTAGTTTGAGACCAATCCTAAAAAAGTTAAGAAAGCTATTAATCAAAATGCTAGTCTAGATAACAGTTGAGTAGGCAACCCTATGTGAGGTATATCGTTCCTCACAACTCCATTCTTCAGCTATAGCCAATTGCTTGTAAAGTTGAATAGCAATCAATTTGCTAACTAGCATAATCAAATTACCTCTATTTTGTTTTGTCACAACTTATCCCAGAGTATGCACCATATCCCATTTCTAGTCAACATATATGAGAAGCTCTTAGGCCTCTGCCTATGTCTGTGGTGAGACTTTGAAATCTTCCTTTTGTTAAGCTGACTACCTCAGGTCTGATATCCAGTGCTGTAGAATGGTGCATGAGTTTCTCATAGTTTGCCCTTCATAAAGCTTTAGCAAGCTCTAAACTCTTTTTTTCCCTGCTTTTATGCTAAGGTTTCTAAAAAGAGCTTAATTTTCAGGAGACTATTGGGAAGTTGTTAGCCTAAATACAGTTGGAGGGGTAGAAATGGGTTAAACATACATAAATAGTACAACAGTACTTTCATTACAACTTCTACCACTTTTTACAGACATTCATTGCTATCATTAGAAAAGACAGGAATTTTGAGCCCAGTGAGACAATAACAGGAGCAATTTTGATTGAGTAATTTCTTGGTGAAAGATCCTATCTAAAGGGACATGACTGTACATAAAGTTAATAAGGGAACCACTGGGAATCATGGTGGAGCATTTGAGCCTGTTCCTTGTTGCATTATGAGAAATTTTAACGGTGTGGCTTTCTTGGGGCTCATTCCATTCTGCTTCTCACCAGGTGTTAAATCAACACACTTAGGTTTCTGTGGATGGATTGGCCAGTTGGAGCCTGACTGCGCCGTGTTCTTTCAGTTGTCTTCTCTTCTTCCTCCGGCAGGTGCTCCTGCTCCTCTTCCGGCTGCTCCACTCCAGTGGGATTCCCCTATCAGTTGTTATGTTGTGTATCACACAGCATGCCCCTATGATCCTGGATAGCTTTCCCGGATTATACTGCAGGCACCCCAAAAATGATCCAAGCATCAGGACCTCTGCTTTATAATGTCAATGATGTTCTCAATGGTTACTTCATTACATCATTGATCACCACTGGCTTTGGCGGCGGATGAGGTGCCCTCAGGCAGAAAATGGCCTGCATAAATGCTAATCAGGGTCCTAAAGCTAATTATATCAGTAGGACCCTGATGGCATTTTAACTGGGACCTGGGTGGGGAATCCACCACCAGGACCTGATATGCATATGTTGAAAAGGAGCCCAGCAGCTTAGGGCAGGTGTCCTTGCCGCCTGCTCAGTGAAACAGGTTAAAATAGCAGCAGGTCAGCTCCTAGTGGCTCCATGGCAGGTCGCCTGTCATTTTAATTCACCACCCTGTAATGTATGTACCTTTAAGGGAAAGAACTACTTTTTACAGCTCCTGTATACTGTAGTACCGGCAGTGACCACACCCGTATATAAACCCTGAGTAGTGATCTGTACAATTAGTTCTAGAGTAACCCTCATTCAGTAAACACCTGTTACACCGTTTCTCCTGCAGTCCGTGTCTTATTATACACAGACACAACATTGGTGATGAGCAGATTCGAACCTACCTGCAACTCTGCATCACCTCCCAGGGATTCGCTCCTGGAGAACAGTGGAAGGAGGTTGAGTCCAGAAGCACGGGCGTCGACCACGGGCAACCGCCCAGTCATCCAGCGGAGATTTGAGCATCGCAGGGGAGGCTGTCGAGAGCCAGGCTTGGCTTTCCAGTCACGGTGGTCCAGCAAAACGGGCTGGCAACAGGTACTGCGCAGACCCTTCCCAGACAGAGGAGGCTAGAGCCAACCGAGCGGCACAGAAAAAGGCCGAGCAGCGTCGACGGGGGAGAGAGAGAGGGCAGAGCACACAGGGCGCAGCCGGTGTTCAGGCCCGAGCGGCGTCAACGGGGAGAGAGACGAGAGA
This sequence comes from Somniosus microcephalus, assembly GCF_052327205.1. Classification (NCBI taxonomy): domain Eukaryota; kingdom Metazoa; phylum Chordata; class Chondrichthyes; order Squaliformes; family Somniosidae; genus Somniosus; species Somniosus microcephalus. Next base: position 83,764,661 of record NC_141000.1, read on the forward strand.
GAGCAGAGCGCAGCCGGTGTTCAAGGGTCGAGCAGCGTCAACGGGGGAGAGAGGCGCACAGGAAAACGCGAGGCGCTGCCATTGCCACGAGGACCACCGAGAGCGGCGTTGGCAGCAGCGCGGGAGACGCCATTTTAAGTCGCAGCGGGGAAGAAAGGAAAGCGTGGGAGATGCCATTTTAAGCCGCAGCGGGGAAGAAAGGAAAGTGCGGGAGACGCCATTTTAAGCCAGTCTAACCACACCCAAAAATGCCAAAGAGTGGCAGTATCACAGTGTTCGACAATGAAGTTGAAGATTGGACGACATATGTCGAATGCATAGAAGTATACTGCAAGGCGAATGAAGTGCCAGATGACAAGAAAGCGCTGGTATTGTTGAATTCAATGGGTGCAAAAATGTATGGCTTACTACGAAACCTAGTAACCCCAGAGAAGCCAGTAGAAAAGGATTTTGAAAACATAGTGTCAATCCTACAGGACCACTTAAACCCCACACCGCTGCTGATAGCAGAAAGATTTAAGTTTCACAAAAGGAACCAGCATAAAGATGAAAGTAATGCTGAGTATTTAACGGAACTGCGCAAGCTATCGAAACACTGCCTGTTTGGAACGGGACTAGCAGATACTTTAAGGGACAAGTTTGTGTGTGGGCTTCAAAGTGAAGGAACCCAGAAACGGCTTCTATCAGAAAAGGATCTTACGCTGGACAAGGCTTTCAGCACTGCAGTATCACACGAAGCAGCAGCACGGGGTGCTGCAGAGATATAATGGAGATCGCAAGAATATGGCACAAATGAAATGTCAAACGGAACAGTGAAGTGCTATCGCTGCGGCAGAACAACACACGACCATAATGATTGCTGGTTCAAGGACAAAGTGTGCAGACAGTGTGGAAAAGTAGGACACATAGCAAGAGTCTGCAGGTCGGGAAAGAAAACCAGCAGCAAGAAATCTCCACAGGAGAAGTACAAGAAGGTACATAAGGTGATGGAGAGTAGTTCAGACGAACAGAAAAGTGATACAGACAAGCAAGGAGCTGGGTTGTCTGAAACTACATAATGTGATCAAAACGGAGGATCACCAAACTATCAAGATAGCAGGAGTCCAAGTGAAAATGGAATTGGACACAGGATCAGCCCTAACAGTCATAAACCGAAGGGACTACAAGCGGCTATTCTCACATATACACTTGAGAGATACAAAGATTGTCTTGAAGACGTACACGGGGCAAAAAGTTTACCCCAAAGGAAAAATAAGGGTGAACGTTATATATAACGGCAAGGAAACACCAAAAATGGACCTATATGTATTGCCAGATGGAGGACCACCACTACTAGGACGTGAATGGATCCGGAAGATACAGCTAGATTGGCATTCCATACAAGCACTGACTGTAGATGCCAAAAAGGATGCCGACGTCACTCCTGGACGACTGTCAAAAATGCTAACTGACGCACAAGAAGTGTTCCAGCAGGGACTCAGAACACTAAAAGGCATAACAGCGACGATCAAAATAGAGGAAAATGCAAGCTTTTTTAAGGCCAGACCGGTACCTTATGCGATCCGCCCAGCCGTCGAAGCAGAGCTGGAAGGTTTGGAACGTTCAGGAGTACTGTCCAAAGTGGACTGGAGCGAGTGGGCTACACCCATCGTTCCTGTAATGAAGAGGTCGTTGAGTAATACGCCTGGGGAACCAAAGAAGGTTCGCATCTGTGGGGACTTTAAGGTGACCGTGAACCCAGTCCTTCACACGGTACAATATCCGCTTCCGCGGATTGAAGATGTTTTCGCCTCGCTATCTGGAGGGAAACGCTTCACTAAGATTCATCTAGCCCAGGCGTACCTGCAAATGGAGATAGAAGAAGCCTCGAAACAGTACCTCACGATCAACACTCATAAAGGTCTCTACCAATACAACCGGCTGGTGTTCGGGGTAGCATCAGCTCCGGCTATTTGGCAAAGGGCAAGGGATTCCAGGGACCCAGTGTTATTTGGACGACATCCTGGTCACGGGCGAAAATGACAGTGATCACCTCGCCAACCTGGAGCAGGTGCTCACTAGATTGAAGGAATATGGGCTCCGAGCTAATCGCCACAAATGCGAGTTTTTCCAGAAGCAGATCTCGTATTGTGGCCACGTTATTGATAAAGAGGGGTTACATAAGTCCCCTGAAAAGATTGAGGCAGTAGTCAAGGCTCCAGCACCGGAAAATGTGTCACAACTGAGGTCGTTCCTCGGGCTGGTGAACTACTACCATAAGTTCTTGCCGAATTTGTCTACAGTACTACACCCACTGAACACCCTACTGCAAACGGGGGTACCATGGAAGTGGAGTGACGAATGTAAACGAGCTTTCCAGAAGAGCAAAGCATTGATCACATCAAAAGAGGTGTTGGCTCATTTCAACCCAGCACTACCAATTCGGTTGGCGTGTGATGCATCACCCTATGGCATTGGAGTGGTGCTGTCGCACAAATTCCCGGATGGCTCGGAGAGGCCAGTAGCCTTTGCGTCTCGGTCACTAACCTCAGCCGAGCGTAACTTTGCCCAGATTGACAGGGAGGCCCTCAGCCTAGTGTGGGGAGTGAAAAAGTTCAATCACTATCTGCACGGGCAGAAGTTCACCTTGCTGACTGACCGCCAACCACTGGTCTCCATCTTTAATCCAAAGAAGGGCGTTCCGGTGATGACTGCGCAACGGCTACAAAGATGGTCCCTTTTTCTAGGGACGCACCAATATGAAATCAAGTATAAGGGCACGAAACAGCATGGAAACGCTGATGGGCTATCACGCCTGCCACTGCCTACTGCGGAGGAAGCACCAGCAGTGGATCCTGTCGAAATATTTCATTCGACTATAATTGAATGCTTGCCAGTAACTAACGCTGGTATAGAGAAGGAGACCTGAAATGACCCGACACTGTCTCGGGTATATGATTTGACGGTGAAGGGATGGCCAGCACATGGCGACTCACTGTTGCCAGCATTCTCATCCAGAAGAGAACAGCTGTCAGTATGCCAGGGGACCTTGATGTGTGGATCCCGAGTGGTAATTCCACCCAAGTTAAGGGAGAGAGTGCTCAATGAGCTTCACGAAGGTCATCTGGGAGGGGTGAAAATGAAAAGCCTTGCTAGGGCTTATGTGTGGTGGCCGGGGATCGATCAGCAAATCGAGGACCTGACCAAGAGCTGCTCAGGATGCCAGAAGGTCTAAAATGCTCCACCACATGCCCCTCTACACCCATGGGAGTGGCCCTCATCTCCATGGCAACGGGTGCATATTGATTTTGCTGGTCCATTCATGGACTCAATGTTTTTAATAGCCATGGATGCGCACTCGAAATGGCCTGAGGTGATCAAAATGTCCTCCACCACCACGGAGAAAACTATTGCAGTCCTACGGACCATTTTTGCCAGGAACGGCTTGCCAGAGCAGATTTGCTTTGATAACGGACCACAGTTTGTGTCCGAAAAGTTTCGAAGATTTATGAAAAGGAATGGGGTAAGGCATTACACATCCGCCCCGTATCATCCAGCAACAAATGGATTGGCTGAGAGGTTCATACAAACCTTTAAAAAAGCAGTAAAGGCCATGTGCGATGACGACATTCCACTGCAGCATAAGGTGGACAATTTCCTGTTAGTCTACAGAAATGCGACACATGCAGTCACCAACCAGGCCCCGGCCATGATGTTCTTTAACCGAAGGTTGAGATCTCGTCTGGATTTGCTCAGACCAAATGTACGAAGAGATGTTGAGAGTAAGCAATTCCAGCACATCAATGAGAAGCCGACAAGGAGCTTCAATGTAGGGCAACCAGTCTTGGCCCGCGACTACCGAACAGAGAAATGGCAACCAGGAACGATATGCACACGGCAGGGGCCACTAATGTACACAGTGGATGTTGGGGAGAACATTGTGAGACGCCATGCTGACCAGATCCTAGAGTCACAGGAACGAGTCAACCCCATGTCTCGGCCATACGTACCTGGTGAGGAACCCGATGTACAGGTCGCATCTACCTCAGAAACAATAGCATTGGAAGCTGATGAATCAACTGACAACAGGGTGCTCGAATCGCCTCCGCACCAAGAGCGAGACACTCGGGAAAGGCGTTATCCAGAAAGAATCAGGAAGCCTTCCCAAAGACTGAATTTATAAATAGACTATTTTCAGCTAATGTTGCATGTTAAAAGTGTTAATTGTAATTAGTTTGATATTTAATTGTTAAATGAGTGTTATGGTAATGTTAATCTAAAAGGGGAGGAATTGTAATGTATGTACCTTTAAGGGAGAGAACTACTTTTTACAGCTCCTGTATACTGTAGTACCGGCAGTGACCACACCTGTATATAAACCCTGAGTAGTGATCTGTACAGTTAGTTCTAGAGTAACCCTCATTCAGTAAACACCTGTTGTACCGTTTCTCCTGCAGTCTGTGTCTTATTCTACACAGACACAACACACCCCATTCCCACTCAGACCTCACTGTACTCGGACTCTTGCATTGTTCCCCGGAAGCTCAGCATAAGCTCGAGGAACAGCACCTCATCTTCTGATTAGGCACTTTACAGCCTTCTGGACTCAATATCGAGTTAAACAATTTCAGATCATATCCTCGGCCCCCATTACATTTTTACTTATTTTTTATCCACACCTTTGTTTTGGCCCTCCCCCCCTTTTTTTTCTCTCCCACATGGCAGCTGTCTCCCATTCTGCCAGCGCATTTCACACCTAATCTAGAGCCGTCTTTTGTCTCCACTAGTCCTATCACCATCTCGTCTCGTTTTGAATACCTCTTAATGTCTCTTCACTTCTCTTTTGTTCTCTCCCAGCCTGGCCTTCAGTCTTGACAAAGGGTTTGACCCAAAACGTTGATTCTATTTTCTCTCCACGGATGTTGCCTGGCCTGCTGAGTTTTTCCAGCATTTTCTGTTGTTATTTTAGTCAATCTCTGGTTGTGCGTGGCATTGTTCTTCAGTTGCTGGAGATTGTGGTTTATTCAACATTCGCCAATGTGACATTAAGTTCGTAGGCAATATATTGAGGGATTAGTTCACTTGAACATAGATCTAGGGGAGGAGCGGAGGAGGCCAACATTTATCAATACGAGCATAAATACTCAAATATGAATATCAGTTTAAATTACAGCCAAATGAGCTACTTTACTAATTACATTATTCAGGCTATTTAACTTGCCTCTAATTTTTTTACAAGATCATACTCGTCTTCACTTACTGATGTTTCATTTAACTGAATGGTGGTGAGCCAAGAGCGGATTCTGCACAGAATTGAATGGTGTCTCACAATATCAATATACATTAGCTACTACTGCTTTTTAGACCTAACTTTACATGACTATTGTAAGAGTCTTATCTCAGTGCCATCTACAGACATAATACTGCATGTAAAGGTGGACAGACTTAAAATGGTAAAATCCTATAGAGCAGGCTGATATAGGGGTTTTGCATTTAGTTTGAAATGGAATGTTGTGGCATATTCAGCAGTTTTAGTATATAATACATAATGAGTGCTGATCACATTCATAAGAAGAAATAACAAGAATGGAGCCATTTTTGGGTTCAGTTGAACTGATAGTAGACATGTTTAGCTTCAGGCTTGTCCATCCTTTTTTCAAGAAAAGTATGGCTTTTCATATGCACAACATCAACTGGCCAACTGAGCCAAGTACTAGTGAAGTTCTGCTGTAAGTAATTGAACCAGACGATGAAAAGAAGATTTCCACCATTTATTCTTTTTTAATATGCATACCCTATTTCCACAAACGTTACTATTGCAAAATTGGTTTTTCAATATCTGGGGGACAAATAATGTTTTGAAGTTTATATTGTGGTGAATACTTCATATGCCAGCCCTCATTTATTACAAAAGAGTAAAGAAGTCTTACTGCAATTATATAGGGCCTTGGTGGGGCCACATCTGGAGTACTGTGTACAATCTTGGTCTCCTTACCTAAGGAAGGATATACTTGCCTTAGAGGGAGTGCAGCGAAGGTTCGCCAGACTGATTCCTGGGATGGGGGGATTGTCCTATGAGGAGAGATTGAGGAGAATAGGCCTATATTCCTTAGAATTTAGAAGAATGAGAGATGATCTCATTGAAACACATAACATTCTTATAGGGCTTGACAGGGAGGATGTTTCCCCTGGCTGTGGAGTCTAGAACTAGGGGTCACAGTCTCAGAATAAGGGGTTGGTCAGTTAGGACTGAGATGAGAAGAAATCTCTTCACTCAAAAGGTTGTGAATCTTTGGAATTCTCTACCCCAGAGGGCTGTGGAGGCTCAGTCGTTGAGTACATTCAAGACAGAGATCGATAGATTTTTGGATATTAAGGGAATCAAGAGATATGGGGATAGTGCAGGAAAGTGGAGTTGAGGTAGAAGATCATCCATGATCTTATTGAATGGCAGAGCAGGCTCAAAGGGCCGAATGGCCTACTCCTACTCCTATTTCTTATGTTCTTATGTTCATATGACACACAATTACATATCTTGGCCAATTCCTTTATGTAGGCCTTAATTGAAACAACCCTACAATAGAGGAGCACTGAATTACTGTTGATCTACTACTGATGCATATATGATTCCTTAGGATTCTACAGGTGGGTTTATAGCCATGTTCTCTGACAAATTAAGTGCTGGGGGGAACTCTTTTTCTATTGGGTCTGGTGCGGGAGGTATAAAAGATCATTGATCCAGGAAGACTTGATTGCTAGACTGATTTTATGTGAAGCTCAGGTTTAGAATTCTTATACCTAAAAAAAGACCTTGCTAATTAGTGGTAATGATAATGAAGTGATGTGTGCTATCTTGAGATTTCTTTATTCCAAACAAGATCCCTACAAATTCCTTTGGACTTGGAATGATTGAACTGCAGCTTAAATTTTCTTGAATGTGATGCTTTCTAACAATGCTAGAATTTCCCCCACTCTTTTGAAACACAAGATTCAACAACTTCTCTAACAGTAGGACGATCAGATCAATCATTAACCAAGGTTATATAGCTTTGACCTTTCTTAGAGCTTAGCGTGCATTGCATTAATGTGCAAAAGACTAAATTACATTAAATTAACCCCAAGGAAAATATTGTTAGCTGAACTCCCCCAACTGCAAAACAAGTACTGCTGGTTGCCATTACAGGAACATACATCTGTGTTAATGAAATATTTCCAGCTATCAGAAGGTTATTAAAATATTTCTGTAAGAATTCCCTCAGCTAAGGAAACAATTCTGCAAGTTTCCCATTGTCATTGCATGAATAACTGACCAGTGTACCAAAGGTAAGAATTTGTTTCGATCCCATTGCATTTCAGTTGCTTATTTATACTCTTTTCGGTAGGGTTTGTAATTTCAATATTAACCAGCTATCATTCTCTGTGGACTTAAGAAGAGACTGAACAGGGCAGTAAACAGACTACGGTGATGATAAATAACTTGCAGGTGCAAAAGTGAATGAAATAAGTAATGACAGAGCTTACAATGTGAGGACAATGTATAACTATCAAAAAATATTTTTGTTGTTTCAGTTAAAGTTTAAAAAAAGGAATTAACCAAGATATGTAATTACTTGTCCTCATGAGGGCTGGTATATGAAGTACTGGCCACAATATAAACTTCAAAATATTATTTGAACCCCAGATATTGAAAAACAGATTTTGTAATAGTAACATGTGTGGAACTAGGACATACAGGGGCTGAATAAAACAGTTAAAAGGATAGGATCTTGCTGGAAAAATGATGACTGTTTTATTTTGAAACTCGATTGTAACAGATATATTAGCCTAGTAATTCAGGTAGCTATGTGTGTTGGATGAAGGCTAAAGTTAAAAAGATGAGTTCTCACTAGAAGACATTTCTGGAGTAGATTTTCAACTTTCCGCCTGGGTGTGAAACTGCCATTACGGGTCAGCCACTCGATTTTCCCTTTCATTGATTTCAATGGAAAGGAATATCGGGCGGTTTCTGTAACGGGCGGCCAATCTGGAACACCAGATAAATGCCCAAGTGTCAAGTTAAAAATCTATCTCTATTTAATAATATAAAGACTTAATTCAGCTAATCCATTTCCAGGTTTTTAAAAAGCAGCTAAAACTTTTCCTTTCTGGACAGGTACATTGAAATTGAACTTTCTGAATTTCAATGATCAGAACCCAGCAGCTCAAAGTACTTTATTCTACTTTCTTTCTTCTTGAAATGGTATTATATGTAGAAGAGTTGTTTTACACTGTGAACAATAAAGCCAACTGTTTTATATTTTTCCATATCAGAGGCTGATTATCCAAAGAAATCGATTGCACAAATATTACCTTGCTTTATAATTTTCAACATTGTGAAAGCTTTTTTACTTAAGAATTGTATTTGCCACATATACTCACTGAATAGGAATTTAAACTTAATTTTCTTTAAATTATGAAGTAATGCCCTTTTAACTGTTATGAAATGCAAATGATTTCAGAATATTATTGTAACTTGCATTTTTATTATAAACTGTTCTGCAGTTTGGACTGTGATTATTCTGTTATCTGGGCCAAGCATATTAATTTCATTAACATGAGCATAGGCTAAAATAATTACAGAAATATCAAATATTTAATTCAACAACAACTTGCATTTATAAAGTGCCTATAATGTAGGACAATGTCCCAAAGTGCTTCACAGGAGCATAGTCAGACAAAAGTTGATGCAGAGCCTAAGAAAGGGATATTCATAGGGGTGACTAAAAGCTTGATCAAAAAAATAGGTTTTAAGAAGGGTCTTAAAAGAGAAGAAAGAGGTAGCAAGGTGGAGAGGTTTAGGGAGGGAATTCCAGATGCTAGGGCCTAGACGGCTGAAAGTACAGCTACCAATGGTGGGGTGAAGGGAGTGGAGGATGCACGAGAGGTCAGGAACGGTGTGGGTAAATCGCATGGGCCATTTCTACTTCCCACCCACCTGGTGTGTGTCTGGTGGGCAGGGTATAAATCAGCCCTCACACTTTTTCAAAGGATCTGTGGTCAGAATCTCCCACTATAAAAGCTCAGACATTATAGTGTTCTTATGCCACAAGATAGAACCAGTATACCTTGTACTTACTACTTTAGTAGAAAATATCACCAATATCTGAATGTTTGAAGTTTTAGCTTAAAAGTCAGTTCCTTTAAAGAAATGTATGTGTGTGATTGGGCTTGTTTGACTGACTAGTTATTAACTATTATAATGGGAATTCTTCATCTGGCCAATCAGGAGAGATGCTTGTGTGCACAAGACTATGTCCACTAACCCTAGCAGTAAACCGTCAACAGGAACAACCAATTTGGGTAAGGGTAAATGTTTCAAAAATCAATAGTTTAAATATTTTAAGAGTGAGTATAAATAGTTAACTCATTGACCCTTGAAAAAATTCCCCCTACTCAAGTGAGTTCATGATTACTAACACTTTTGGATGTGATATGGAAGCACTTCCACTTTCTACAATCATTGTGGGGCCTGAGCTCCTTCCTGTGCAGCAGAGAAGCACTCGGCTGTTGATTCACAGTTTAACAGGGCAGGAGAAAACTCAAGGATACCCTCGATGAGAAGATATATTTTTCAACTATCAAAATAAGTTAAAAGGAATACATAAAAAATGACTATTATCTTTTATACTAAAGTACTGCAAGAAACCTGCAGCATTTCGCTTTTTATTCTTTACCTGAAGGAAGCGAGTCTCAAAAGGCTGTTAAAAATACTAAGATTCACTTTATTTATGAAAATGGTGCTCTTTTCCTCTTGATCTTGAACTTTTGAGTGATTTAGTTAGATTTTTCTACCCTACACTTAGAAGAGGAATCAAGTTTAAGGTCTAACATATGAAAAGGAAACCAGAAAACAGAAAAGATGAACAATGAGCTCTTTAATATCCTGTACATATATTGCCAATGTATTAAATTGAACAGGGTATCAACCTACAAGATGAAAGAAGCAAACGTTTGATTTTGCAGAAAATAACTTAAACATTAAGGCCTAGAAATTCGGTGGGCTTTGCGCCCAGTTAAGGCCCAAAGAGGGCCTCTGCGCCATTGGAGGAGTTTGCGCTGAAATTGAGCCCTGCGCAAATGGCGGCGGTAGCCGGTAGCGCTGCGCCGGCACCGATGACGTCATCGGTGTGCGCAGTGCCCCGGTTCCGCCCCGATGCCGGCCCGACCCCCATATTTAGTTGCGGCCGCCTCCTCCGTGGCGGCCGCTACTAACATCGGGAGACCAGGGCCTTCCTGCAGCCTTAGTGGGGCGCATAAAGGTGGAGGTGCGGCCGGCTGCTTTATCGGCGGCCGCCTGGCCGCACCTCCCTCCCCGGCCTCCTCCACCACCCCCCCCGCGGCATTGCCGGCTGCTTTCCGCGAGCCCGGCACTTCTCCGTGGTGCCGGGCTCATTTGCCGGCACAATCCAGCGGCGATCTCCCCCTTGCAGGCACCTCCTCCTTAAGAGAAGGAGGAGGCCTGCAGTACAGCAGCCTGCCGCACCGCATCGGGTGGCACAGCGGCTCCTGGAGCGCTGAAATTCACTTTCAGCGCCCCAAGCGGGGGCGGGCACACCCTGGAACAGCGCCCGGTTCCGCCTTGGGGCGCTAAAAGTGAATATGGGACGGGCGCAACTGGCTCCGCGGCCAGCGCAAAATTTTCGGCGCAACCGAGCTGGCGGGGCTATACCCAATTTCTAGGCCTAATTCTTTAATCTTCTTACTTTGCCATTTAAATGAGCTTCTGCCTGTAGCTGATGCCCTAGCAACCATAGACAGTCATTATATGTAGATGAGATTTGGAAGTGGAGAAGAAAAATGACAGCACCATTATGATGTCACTTCTACCTCATTTGAATATAATGAATCTCCTGTTCCCAGGCCCAGTGGAGATGTGGGTTATGTTCAAATGGAGTGAATACCTGGTGTTACAGGCGTTGCCTCTTTATCCGGTCCATTACAAGTGATAGACCATCGCCAACTTTAATAATCCAGTTAAATTTTTCCTCACGCAGTGAACTGGACCACACAGGGCATAATTGACACAAAAATTGGCCCACAGTCTCTAGTTTTGCTGGAGACTTACTCATTTTATTTTCATGTCACTTAGTTCTATGGTTGCAATCTAAGATAAGTAACATCACATCTACATTATCCATTTCTCTCATCAATTTATAGACCCAAATCCTGTCCCTTCTCGATTGTTTTACAATTAAATTAAGTTTGGTTCTTTGAGTCTCTCCTAATACTTTAGAGCTCTAACTCTTAGAATCTCCCTCCTCTGAACAATCAGAAATATAAGAATGTCCTTTTCAAGGTACAGACCTTGAGCGAGAAATTCTGCATCGCCCCGTTTGGGGCGCTAAATTTTGAAAGCTGGAAAAATTAGCTCTAGACACTAATCATTCTCAACTTTTGGTAAATTCAGTGTTAGCGCTCCAGGAAGGAAATGGAGTGCTAAACCAAGCGCTACCACTTCCCTTCTGCAGCGTTAAACCAAGCAGGTGGGAGGAGGGTGGTAGAGGTGCAGCGCTGCACGGTGACCACTGCAGGGATCCGAGGGCTCCTTCGCTCCCTTAAAGGGAAGGGCCATTGCTGCAGGCTCACATTTGAATGATCTCCCTTGTCGCCGATGGCAGCCGGGATCCTCGACGATCAGCCCCAAGCACTCTAACAGAGTGCAGGGCTGATCAATCACGCCATTTAAAAATTTTCAAAATGCACCCTAAAGGAAGGAAACACGTTTCTACTGACGACCAGTGGCCTTACCTTTAATTAGTGCTCCCGAAGCGCCCAAACCCCCCGAACAACGTCTCCTGCAGTAGTCGGTGTTATCGCCTGCCGATGCTGCAGGGGGCGGAACTGAATTTCAGGTCCGGGGCGCTAACGGGGCGCTGCGCAGTCAGATGAGGTCATGATCTCTGGGCGCAGGAGAGCGTGGCGCTAGGGGTTACCGTCACCGCAAACCGGCAGGTGAATTTCGCGGGCGGCATTAACATTGCCACGCACGGGCGGTAAGTCATTAGTGCCCTGTTATCGCCCCCAGAGGCGCTAACAGGAGGTGCTAACCAACAGAATTTCTCCCTCCTTGACTTTCTGCCCACCCGTGCTGATTTTTTGACAGTCCTGGGATGGGTGGGGGTGGAAAGGTGCTCAAGGAACATTCTGCCGTATCCCTGCCTCTATGAGGCTCCCCTCCATTTCCCAGCAGTTGGGCCCAGTGGCAGAGGGTAAGCCCACCCATATGTTGGATGCAAGGGCTGCCTGTTAAGGTCAGGCATCCAGCGTCCTTCCTAATGGTAGTGGGGACACAGAAATGTATTTTTGGCACCAGAGCCTGTGCATGCACTCACAGTTGCCAGAAGGCCTCACGTGTCCAGGTTCATAGCTGCATGTCTCTCACGTTTCCCTGCACAAGGGGCTGTGCTAGGGGTGCCCCTGGGTTTGTGACACCAAAATTGTCCAAAGCTCAGCTATGGAGAGGTGCATCACACTTTAGGGCTAGCACTGGGTCAGAGGGCTTCCAGAAAAATCAGCCCCCCACTGGTCACTACCCCAGACAGATTCTTTTTTCATTTACCATCACCTTCTGCTTTCCATAGCCAAGGCTATGTTCATATTGGATACCTGGTGAAACTCAATGCAAATGTAACTAATGGACTTTAGTGTCACTTAATATTTAGATTATTGGATTAGCCATAAAGGATGGTTCTAATTGCTGTCTTTTATAAAACAAATGAAAGCTGTGCAGTTTTGTTCAGTCGCAAAACATTTCATTTGTTAATGGATTATGAAGGATAACACACAGCAACAGCATCTATATTTAAATAAGGAACACATTATACCTTTAATTAAAGGGTAATTATGAACTCAGTTGGTCTTTAGGCTTTAGCACTCAAGGTTGGCATGAATGGGCCAAAATCCACAAGAAAGGCATCTTATTATAATTAGTATATTTAAAGAAGCCATGGGGGTAGAAGGATCTTTTTTGAGTGGCACAGGCTTACTATCATCAGAACTAACATAGCTTCAGATGTTTACTGGCTCCAATGCTAGATTGTCTGACTGTCACTTAACAGAAGTTTTCATAAAATAACCTGCTGACAAACATGGGCAAAGTTCACAGATGGATAACGGCCACTTCAGTGAGATACCAGAGAGTGACCAGTGACCAGTGCCATTGGAACTATACCTCCCTCCACAGAGTCAATATCATGAGAGCTGGGAAGCTGACATGAAAAATACATTTAAAAAAGGGGAAAGTAAAACTGCTTTTTAAGCATTAATATTTTTATAGACCAAGATGAAAAGTTGTTTATTCATTTACCTGTTTTCATTTTATTTTTGTGTGTGCATTTTAAGCTCATGTAAGGAATGAATGTTGATAGTGAAGCATAACTAGTCCTCATTACACTGAGTTAGAGTCCCCAGGACTCTCAGGTCAGATATAATAGGGGTTAAATGCAGTGTATAAATCAGTCTATACCACTCTAGTATTACATTTGATTTGTGATAATGTTAACTCTCAAACTTTTAGCATAACATTTATTATTGCTGTTCAATAATAGTCAAAACATTGTCAATAATATCCTTTCAACATGTTAGCCAAATACTAGGCAATTAGCACTGCTGCATCCCCTCGGGGCTTATTGCAACTGAGTCCATTGACGTGTCACTGAGGGGCCTGTCATGTTATTTAAGATACCTTGATGATTGTGTAATGCTGGTGTTCAACACATTGAAAATATTGAATTGAAAGGTAATAATCTTTAAAATATGTTGCCAAATTGAAGATACAGATTTTGAAGGAATTAAGTAATGTTGCTGATCCACTATGTAAATATTAGGCAGTGATTCCCAGAGAGCACTGGCACAGATTACTATATAACAATGTTCAGGTATGTTGACCTTGATGTTAACCTTATTTATGCTCACTGATAAGGCCACAGTTGAAATAGTGTGTAATCTTAGATACCCTACCTTCAAAAAAGCATTGATGCATTCGAGAAAATCAGACAGGATGATTCTAGAACTAAGAGTAGAGACTTGTAGAAAGGAATGTGTTTTGCTGGTGAACATAAGATTTAGCAGAACATGATCCACATCTCTAAAATTAGGATAAGCACAGATGATGTAGATGTAAGAAGGATATTTGATAAGAACATAAGAATTAGGAGCAGGAGTTGGCAATTTGGCCCTTCGAGCCTGCTCCGCTATTCAATGAGATCATGGCTGATCTTTGACCTCAACTCCATTTCCCGCCGATCCCCATATCCCTTGATTTCCCTAGAGTCCAAAAATCTATCTTTCTCAACCTTGAATATACTCAACAACTGAGCATCTTTGGAGTAAAGAATTCTAAAGATTCACAACCCTCTGAGTGAAGAAATTCCTCCTCATCTCAGTCTTAAATGGCCGACCCCTTATCCTGAGACTATGACCCCTAGTTCTAGACTCTCCAGCCAGGGGAAACAACCTCTCGGCATCTACCCTGTCAATTCCCCTCAGAATCTTAAATGTTTCAATGAGATTTATAGATTTATATTTGATTTCCAGAACAAGGGGGCATAACCTTAAAATTAGAGCTAGGCCGTTCAGGGGGTGAAGCATTTTCTCACACAAAGGGTACTGGAAATCTGGAACTCTCTAACCCCAAAAGCTGTTGCGGCTAGATCAATTGAAAATTTCAAAACTGAGATTGATAGATTTTTATTAGGCAAGGTATTAAGGATATGGACCCAAGGCAGGTAAATGGAGTTAACATACAGATAAGCCATGATCTAACTGAATCGCGGAACAGGCTCAAGGGGCTGAATGGTCTACTCCTGTTCCGATGCTCCTATAACGTCAGCACAGAAATAAGTTCAAAGTTAACAAACCATAAACAAGGCTAGAGATTACACCTTTTATCCCACAGAATAGTGGATATCTGGAACTACTCCCAGCAAAAATAGTTGTATAAAATTCCTGCCTCTGCTATATAAATGGAGGTGTTAACCTATTTAATGCCTCACTTAACTAGTAGAAATGTTAAGCATTCATATGATAAGATCGCCGACAATAACTTCTACCTCTCACTATCTCCTATAATGTGAACATATGAAAAAAGACATGAAAACACCAGCTGATCCATCAAGCCTGTCTCATCCACCCTGTCTCATCCACCATAGCACAATTTGTTCACATCATTAACCTTCGGCCCCCCTGCCCCCACCCACCCAGCCCAGCCACTGCCATGCAATCTCACGAGAGAGGCAAAAAGAGAGGGGAAAAAATAGGCTAATTTAGGGAAAAAATTCTGGGAAATTCACTCCCAAACCCTTAGATGATCATGCAAGGTCCAGGAGCCCGCAGTGTCTATTACTACTATCCCTGTCAACCCAAGGTCCTTCTATAACTCAAGATGTCTTCCACTCTCCGGAACTTGGCCAACTTCCTTTTCGATGATTACAGCAAATCCGTACCCGCTGCCCATAGTGACAGCTTCTTCCAGAGCTTGACGACTCTGCAAAAGGAAGAACTTCCTGGTCTCTAACCTAACCCTATGCTTTTGTAATGTGTACTAGTATCTCCTGCCTATCTAAATATAGTACTTTATCCATGTGGACAGAATTTCATTCCTTCATAACTTGAAATACCTCAATCATATTCCCCCAGTCTACACTTTTCCAAGGTAAAAAGTCCCAGCCCTCTAAGCCTGCCCTGGTGTTCCCTCTGACTTGGAAAAATCACCCCTTAAAAGACCTTAGAATTAGCTTTACTCAAGACTCAATTAGAAAGCCTTCCCGAGCAGAAAGCAGAAGGCTGATACATTTGAGAATGCAGCGGCCATTCTGCTTTCTCTGCCAAGACCTGAAGGGATGAAGCCTGGAGGAAGAAGCAAAGGTAAGTAAAGCTTTTATAACACTCAACAGTCACCTCACACACTTAACTCTGCACACATGCACTCATCACACACCTGCACACCGGACATCTCAGCCTCTCCGACCCCCGCAGACCCACGGCTCGCCTCGCTGACCCTGGCGAGGTTTGGAGCCGTCGGGAAGCCCACACATTAGCTGGCAAAATAGGGATTATACAAAAAACTGTCTGTTAACTACCTGTTAACAGGCAGTTAATTGGCAGTAATTCCCTTCCCGCCTTTAAGGGGGGGGAACTACTTTTTACAGCTCATGTATACTGTAGTACCGGCAGTGACCACACCTGTATATTACGCTGAGTAGTAATCTGTACAGATCAGTTGCAGTCTGAGCCATGTTGAGTAAACACCTGTTGTACCGTTCTCCGCAGTCTGTGTCTCATTATACATGGACATAACATTGGCGATGAGGCAGGTTCGAACCTACCTGCAATTCTGCATCACCTCCCAGGGATTCGTTCCTGGAGATCAGTGGATTGGAGGTCAAGGCCAGAGACTCGGGCATCGACCACAGGCAACCGCCCAGTCATCCAGCAGAGACTCGAGAATTGCGGGGGAGGCTGTCGAGAGCCAGGCTTGGCTTTCCAGTCGAGGTGGTCCAGCGAAACGGGCTGGCAACAGGTAGTGCACAGACCCTTCCCGGACAGCGGCGGGCTAGAGCCCGACCGAGCGGCACAGCAAAGGGCTGAGCAGCGTTGACGGGGGAGAGAGAGAGAGGGCAGAGCGCACCGGGCGCAGCCGGTGTTCAGGGGCCGAGCAGCGTCGGAGAGAGGGAGAGAGAGACGCGCAGAAACCCACGCGGCGCTGCCATTGCCATGAGGACCGCCGAGAGCGGCGTTGGTAGCAGCGCAGGAGAAGCACGCGAAACCTACAGGGCGCCGTCATTGCCGGGAGCGGCGTCGGCAGCAGCGGGGGAGGAAGGAAAGCGCGGGAGACTACATTTTAAGCCATTGGGAGATGCCATTTTAAACCACACCCAAAATGCCAAAGAGTGGCAGTATCACCGCATTTGACAATGAAGTCGAAGATTGGACTACATATGTCGAACGAATAGAGGTGTACTGCAAGGCAAATGAGGTGTCAGATGACAAGAAAGCGTCGGTATTGTTGAATTTAATGGGTGCAAAGACGTATGGTTTATTGCAAAATCTAGTAACCCCAACGAAGCCAATGGAAAAGAGTTTTGAAGACATAGTAACGATACTAAAGGAACATTTAAACCCCACATCGCTGCTGATAGCAGAAAGATTCAGGTTTCACAAACGGAACCAGCATAAGGATGAAAGCAATGCTGATTATTTAACAGAACTGCTCAAACTATCGAAACACTGCCAGTTTGGAGCGGGACTGGCAGATGCCTTAAGGGACAAGTTTGTGTGTGGGCTTCAAAGTGAAGGAACCCAGAAACGGCTTTTATCTGAAAAGGACCTTATGCTGGAAAAGGCTTTCAGCATTGCGGTATCATATGAAGCAGCAGCACGGGGCGCTGCAGAGATACAACAGAGACTGCAAGAATATGGCACAAACGAAATGTCATATGGAACAGAGAAGTGCTATCGCTGCGACAGAACAACACACGACCAGAATGATTGCTGGTTCAAAGACAAAGTGTGCAGACAGTGTGGAAAAGTAGGACACATAGCACGAGTCTGCAGGTCGGGAAAGAAAACCAGCAATAAGAAACCTACCAAAGGAAAGTACCAGAAGGTACATAAGATGACGGAGAATAGTTCAGACGAACAAAAGAGTGATAACGACTCCAAAAGCAGGGAACTGAGTTGTCTGAAACTACATAATGTGATCACAACGGAGGATCACCGAACCATTTGGGTCACTCTCAAGATAGCAGGAGTCCAGGTAAAGATGGAATTGGACACAAGATCAGCCCTAACAGTCATAAACCGATGGGACTACGAGCGGCTATTCTCACACATACCCTTGAGAGACACAAAAATTATTTTGAAGACGTACACGGGGCAAAAAGTCTACCCCAAAGGAAAAATAAGGGTGACCGTTATATATAACGGTAAGGAAACACCAAAACTAGACCTGTGTGTATTGCAAGATGGAGGACCACCATTACTGGGACATGAATGGATC
This sequence comes from Somniosus microcephalus, assembly GCF_052327205.1. NCBI lineage: Eukaryota > Metazoa > Chordata > Chondrichthyes > Squaliformes > Somniosidae > Somniosus > Somniosus microcephalus. The sequence continues at coordinate 83,782,677 of NC_141000.1, forward strand.
CGTAAAATACAACTGGATTGGCATTCCATACAGGCACTGACTGTGGCTGACAAAAAGGATGATGACGTCACACCTGGGCGACTGTCAAAGATCCTAACTGACGCGAAAGAAGTGTTCCAGCAAGGACTCGGAACACTAAAAGGCATGACAGCGACGATTAAAATTGAAGAAAACGCAAGCCCAAAATTTTTTAAGACCAGACTGGTACCTTATGCGATCCGCCCAGCCGTCGAAGCAGAGCTGGAGAGTCTGGAACGTTCAGGTGTACTGTCCAAGGTAGACTGGAGCGAGTGGGCTACACCCATTGTCCCTGTGATGAAAAAGTCGTTGAGCAGCACGCCTGGGGAACCAAAGAAGGTTCGCATCTGTGGGGACTTTAAGGTAACAGTGAACCCGGTCCTTCACACCGTACAATATCCACTTCCGCGGATTGAAGATATTTTCGCCTCGCTATCTGGAGGGAAACGCTTCACTAAGATTGATCTGGCCCAGGCGTATCTGCAAATGGAGGTAGAAGAAGCATCAAAAAAATACCTCACAATCAACACCCATAAAGGTCTCTACCAATACAACCAGCTGGTATTCGGGGTAGCATCAGCTCCGGCTATTTGGCAGAGGGCAATGGAACAAGTCCTGCAAGGGATCCCAGGGACCCAGTGTTATTTGGACTACATCTTGGTCACGGACGAAAATGACAGTGATCACCTTGCCAACCTGGAGCAGGTGCTCACTAGATTGCAGGAATATGGGCTCCGAGCTAACCGCCCCAAATGCGAGTTTTTTAGAAAACAAATCTCGTATTGTGGCCACGTTATCGATAAAGAGGGGTTACATAAGTCCCCAGAGAAGATTGAGGCAGTAGTCAAGGCTCCAGCACCGGAAAATGTGTCACAACTGAGGTCGTTCCTCGGGCTGGTAAACTACTACCATAAGTTCTTGCCAAATTTGTCTACAATACTACACCCACTGAACACCCTACTGCAAACTGGGGTGCCATGGAAGTGGAGTGACGAATGTAGACGAGCTTTCCAGAAGAGCAAAACACTATTCACATCGAAAGAGGTATTGGCCCATTACAACCCAGCATTACCAATTCGGTTGGCATGTGATGCGTCACCCTACGGCATTGGAGCGGTGCTGTCGCACAAATTCTCGGACGGCTCAGAGTGGCCAATAGCCTTTGCGTCACGATCACTAACCTCAGCCGAGCGTAACTACGCCCAGATTGACAGGGAGGCCCTCAGCCTAGTGTGGGGAGTGAAAAAGTTCAATCACTATCTGCACGGGCAGAAATTCACCTTGCTGACTGATCACATAAGAACATAAGAACATAAGAAATAGGAGCAGGAGTAGGCCAATCGGCCCCTCGAGCCTGCTCCACCATTCAATAAGATCATGGCTGATCTGATCCTAACCTCAAATCTTCTATCACTCTGCATCCACCCGAACCCATGTGATCTCCCGGGAGAGGCGAAAAACCAGATAAAGACCCAATGGCCAATTTGGGAGAAAAAAATCTGGGAAATTCCTCTCCGACCCATCTAGGCGATCGAAATTCTTCCAGGAGATCACTCTGTCCCTATATTTTCTACAGTACTTACCTTCTGTAAAGGCGATCTCCACCCCAGCCAGGAACAGGAATAAAACCATCTCCTGAAATCTAACAGAATTAGAACACAGTAGGAGCAGAACAAGGCTACACGGCCCCTGGGCCCGCTCCACTACCCACAGGGCCATGACCATTCCGAACCCAGACTCATGTCCAATTTCCTGCCCGCTCCCCGTAACCCTTTATTCCCTTTACTTCTAGGAAACTATCTATTTCTGTTTTAAATTTATTTAATGATGTAGCTTCCACAGCTTTCTGGGGCAGCAAATTCCACAAACCTACCACCCTCTGAGTGAAGAAGTTTCTCCTCATCTCAGTTTTGAATGAGCAGCCCCTTATTTTAAGATTATGCCCCCTAGTTCTAGTTTCACCCATCATTGGGAACATCCTCACCGCATCCACCCGATCAAGCCCCTTCACAATCTTATATGTTTCAATAAGATCGCCTCTCATTCTTCTGAACTCCAATGAGTAGAGTCCCAATCTACTCAACCTCTCCTCATATGACCACCCCCTCATCCCCGGGATTAACCGAGTGAACCTTCTTTGTACTGACTCGAGAGCAAGTATGTCTTTTCTTAAGTATGGACACCAAAACTGTATGCAGTATTCCAGGTGCGGCCTCACCAATACCTTGTACAACTGCAGCAATACCTCCCTGTTTTTATATTCCAACCCCCTAGCAATAAAAGCCAACATTCCATTGGCCTTCTTAATCACTTGCTGCACCTGCATACTAACTTTTTGAGTTTCGTGCACCAGGACCCCCAGATCCCTTTGTACTACAGTACTTTCCAGTTTCTTGCCATTAAGATAATAACTTGCTCTATGATTTTTCCTGCCAAAGTGCATAACCTCACACTTTCCAGTATTGTATTCCATCTGCCAAATCTCTGCCCACTTACTTAGCCTGTCTATGTCCCTTTGCAGGTTTTTTATGTCCTCCTCACTCACTACTTTCCCTCCCATCTTTGTATCATCTGCAAACTTTGATATGTTACACTCGGTCCCCTCCTCCAAATCGTTAATATAGATTGTAAAGAGTTGGGGACCCAGCACTGACCCCTGCGGAACACCACTAGTTACTGGTTGCCAATCTGAGAACGAACCATTTATCCCAACTCTCTGCTTTCTGTTAGAGAGCCAATCCTCCACCCACGCCAGAATATTACCCCCAATCCCGTGATTTTTTATCTTGAGCAATAATCTTTTGTGTGGCACCTTGTCAAATGCCTTTTGGAAGTCTAAATACACTACGTCCACTGGTTCCCCTTTATCCACCCTGTATGTTACTTCCTCAAAAAACTCAAGCAAATTTGTTAAACATGACTTCCCCTTCATGAAACCATGCTGAGTTTGCCCTATTAAATTATGTTTATCCAAATGTCCCGTTACTGTCTCCTTAATAATGGACTCTAACATTTTACCAACCACAGATGTTAGGCTAACAGGTCTATAGTTTCCAGCCTTCTGCCTACTACCCTTTTTAAATAAGGGTGTTACATTAGCAGTTTTCCAATCTGCTGGGACCTTTGCTGAGTCCAGTGAGTTTTGGAAAATTATTACCAATGCATCCACAATCCCTACCGCTACTTCCCTCAAGACCCTGGGATGCAAGCCATCAGGTCCAGGGGATTTATCCGCCTTGAGTCCCATTATTTTACCAAGTACCACTTCCTTAGTGATTTTAATCGTAGCCTCTTGTCTCCATTTTTAATCCGAAGAAGGGCGTTCCGGTGATGACTGCGCAACGACTACAAAGATGGTCACTTTTTCTAGGGGCGCACCACTATGAGATTGAATATAAGGGCACGAAACAGCATGGAAATGCTGATGGGCTATCACGCCTGCCACTGCCTACTGCGGAGGAAGCACCAGCAGTGGATCCTGTCAAAATATTCCATTCGACTATAGTTGAATACCTACCGGTAACTAACGTTTGTGTCGAAAAGGAAACCCGAAATGACCCGACACTGTCTCGGGTATATGATTTGACGGTGAAGGGATGGCCAGCACATGGCGACTCACTGTTGCCAGCATTCTCGACAAGGAGAGAACAGCTGTCAGTGTGCCGGGGGACCTTGATGTGTGGATCCCGAGTGGTAATTCCACCCAAGTTAAGTGATAGAGTGCTCAATGAGCTTCATGAGGGTCATCTGGGAGGGGTAAAAATGAAAAGCCTAGCCAGGGCTTATGTGTGGTGGCTGGGAATCGATAAACAAATCGAGGACCTGACCAAGAGCTGCTCAGGATGCCAGAAAGTCCAAAATGCACCACCACAGGCCCCTCTACACCCATGGAAGTGGCCCTCATCTCCATGGCAGCGGGTGCATATTGATTTTGCTGGTCCATTCATGGACTCAATGTTTTTAATAGCCGTGGATGCGCACTCGAAATGGCCTGAGGTCATCAAAATGTCCTCCACCACCACGGAGAAAACTATTGCAGTCCTACGGACCATTTTTGCCAGGAATGGCTTGCCAGAACAGATTTGCTCCGACAACGGACCACAGTTTGTGTCCGAAGAGTTCCGGAGGTTCTTGAAAAAGAATGGGGTAAGGCATTACACATCCGCCCCGTATCATCCAGCCACAAATGGATTGGCTGAGAGGTTCGTACAAACCTTTAAGAAGGCAATAAAGGCTATGTACAATGACAACATTCCGCTGCAGCACAAGGTGGACAATTTCCTGTTCGCCTACCGGAATGCGACACATACAGTCACCAACCAGGCCCCAGCCATGATGTTCTTTAACCGAAGGTTAAGATCTCGCCTGGATTTGCTCAGGCCAAACGTATGAAGAGATGTTGAGAGTAAGCAATTCCAGCACATCCATGAGAAGCCAACAAGGAGCTTCAATGTAGGGCAACCAGTCTTGGCCCGCGACTACCGAACAGAAAAATGGCAGCCAGGAACGATATGCACACGGCAGGGGCCACTAATGTACACAGTGGACGTTGGGGAGAGTATCGTGAGACGCCATGCTGACCAGATCCTAGAGTCACAGAAACAAGTCAACCCCATGCCTCGCCCATACGTAGCTGGTGATGAACCCGACGTACAGGTAGCATCTACCCCAGAAACAGTAGCATCGGAAGCTGATGAACCAACCGACGACAGGGGGCCAGAATCGCCTCTGCACCAAGAGCAAGACACTTGGGAAAGGCACTATCCAGAAAGGATCAGGAAGCCTCCCCAAAGACTGAATTTATAAATAGACTATTTTCAGCTAATGTTGCATGTTAAAAGTGTTAATTGTAATTAGTTTGATATTTAATTGTTAAATGAGTGTTATGGTACTGTTAATCTAAAAGGGGAGGAATTGTAATGTATGTACCTTTAAGGGGGGGAACTACTTTTTACAGCTCCCGTATACTGTAGTACCGGCAGTGACCACACCTGTATATAACGCTGAGTAGTAATCTGTACAGATCAGTTGCAGTGTGAGCCACGTTGAGTAAACATCTATTGTACCGTTCTCCGCAGTCTGTGTCTCATTATACACGGACGTAACAGGGTCCATTCGCAAATCAGGGACCCGACACTTGGGAAAGCTGTTTAGAGGCGGATTGACGGCGGGTTCGGGACTCGCCGTCAATTAATAGCACTTTAACCTCTGACCTGCCTCTCTGAGCGCCGGCAAAATCGCGGCCTAAGAGTTTGGCTAAAAACAACAAATCAAGTTTACTAAGAAGTAAGATTAAAAGACCAAAATTAACAGCAGGTTATAGTTAGATTATAATACTTTGTGCAACTCATGTTCCAAAACAATAAAAGTCAACTTTAGCAGCTTTCTGCCGTACCTTAAGGAACTTAGATCACCTGTCCTTGATGAAAAGCTTTTATGTGACAAATGAACTACATGGATTTCTTTGTTGCGTTTGCTCCTATAGCAGGACAGCAAGAAGGGAACTGAAAACAAGTGCTACCACCCTGGATTATATAATTCTCTTTCCCTTTGATACTAAGCTGATACAAAGGAAGATCAGGAAGGTATCTTTCACAGTTAGTCAAAACTATCAAAGTAGGGCTCAAAGGCACAAGGGCTGCCTGAGAGAGTTCCTGATTCAATTTTCAATACCCGCAAAACAAAGCAATACTTCCACAATGGGTGAGAGCTTTTCCCTGATGGAATGGCCAATACAGTAAATGGTTTGTATGCAGTACCAGCTAAGCAATTTACATAAACAGAGGTCAACATCTACATACTAGCCAGGGATGTAGATTTGCTCAAATCTCCCTTTACATTTTGCTTACCATGCTATTGAGACAATTGAAGCTTTCTAGGAATCCAATAAAAAAACAAGGTATTGGACGAGTTATAAATTCATTAAAAATACAATATGGAGATTTTTATGATCTGAAAGTGAACATATATCTGATTTGTTACAGTGAATTTCAGACTGGTGCTCATTGGTGGCTAAGGAAATGTTTGTTGTTTAGGACACACTTTAGTGTAACATATGATTTTCCGTAGCAACTCAATGAGGGAAACACAGCTGTTAACGTTTAACCATCCGGCATTGTTATGCCCAAATACAGAGAAAAACAGTTCTGCAATAACTTATATCCCTAAATGCCATCTTATGTGCTGAACTTGATTCAAACAAGGAATTCCAGGAACTGACTGAGTCAAAGTATTTCTCCTCAGAATGTCCAGAGACAGTTAAATTGCTTTTGACTATTAAACCGCAAATAAAAGCCACACATTGCAGCTGTTGAATTGCTTCATAATCTATCTGGCAGCACAAAGAAATACAAAGAAATTTGGAAAGATTTGACGCAGGCTGCTCTCCGCCTCCGTTAAAAGAATTGAAATACAGTGGGATGGGTTTCCACACTGACCCATGGTCTGGTTTAGTGTAAGACAAACCTCTGTTTCCTTTTCATGATCAAGCCATGACCAAGCTCTATGTTTTAGTATCTCTATTACAACATGTGGGTACATGCTTATGTGTGATGCTCTGTCCAAACTGTCTCCCCACCATCACAATGATTTCTTGATCGGTAAACCTTCAAAAACAAAAGATAATGGTGCAAGGTGGGTCTCGTATCCATGGCTTTGAACTAGTGGTTTGTGTGCCTGGTCTACCATGATGAGGTGAAGCTCTTCTGGAATCAGAGTCAAAAAGGTAAGTTATCTTACCCAACTTGTATCTTCTGATTCCTGAGGAGACCCTTTGAGCTACTGGTTGTTTCACCTAGTTCTATTCTTCTGACGCTCTTAATTTCAAATTTCTTTTGCAGTGTTTCTGTTGCCTTGTGCTCTATTGTAGATCCTTTACTCTTCAGCCACTAGTTGTTTTGAGAACACCAGCAATATCAGCTTTTGTAGTTTTCCCTTTTTGTCTAATGTATATTGAACTTTAAATGGATAAATACTGTATTAGCATTCAGAGCTATTACCTCCTGAAGAACTACAGACAAGTCTGTCTCTGTGCGTTTGCTTCTCAGGGGTGAGACAGGAAACAGAATTACCTGCTTCAGACCTTTTGTTTTGGTCTCAGTGTTTCCCACTTTAATATTTTTTTAATTCAGCAATGTGATCCTCTGTGCGATTAATGCACTCTTTTAAAGGTTTCTCTTTATATATGCTAGAAGTAACGTCCCTTTTTAGTGAGAGAGTACGTTGGAAGTCCAGAGCCCCAACCGACTGTTACCATGCTCTAGAAGGTTTGTCAGTGATTTACTACAGGTAGACTATCCTTTATCCGAAAACCTCGGGACCAGCCGTGTTTCGGTTTTCGGAAAATTTCGGATTTCGGAAGGTATTTTATAAGACTGGGAAATTTGTCGGGGGTGGGTCGGCGGGGGGGTCGGCGGGGGTCCGCGGGGGGGGTCGGGGGTGGGGGTCGGCGGGGTGGGCGGTGGGGGTCGGCGGGGGTCCGCGGGGGGGTCGGCGGGGGTCGGGTCGGCGGGGGGGTCGGCGGGGGTCCGCGGGGGGGGTTCGCGGGGGGTCGTGCGCACGACTTACACTGACCCTCTGCTCAGCGTAAGTCGTGCGCCACTCTGGTCATGTCGTGCGCACGACTTACGCTGAACGAAAAAACCTTCGGTTTTTAGAGGGTTTCGGTTTTCGGAAGTTCGGATAAAAGGTAGTCTACCTGTATTAATGTTTATGCGAACTGCAAATAAACAACGTACACTACACAGTTGTACACACAAATTGTCCCTTATTTGCTGTTGACTGTTCATAGGGGTGCAGTTAGGCTACCATATTTATATCAAGAAGGAAAGAAAAATAATGATCTTGCTGGAAATATGAATGAGAAACAGAAAATTGTAGAAATATACAATAGGCCAATCAGTATCTAAAAGAGAAGGACAGGTGAGGATCATTAAAGTCAGTTTTTATTGGAGATTTAAAAAACAGTATTTTATTGAGTTCTATTTTTAGTGCCAAACTAAAACAGGAGAAAATGGATCGACCTAAAATATATGGATAAATTCAGAGAAAATTGTTAAAAATCATTCATTTATTATTTATTTATTATTTATTTATGAACATTGCTACAAAAAATAAGGGCTTAAACAAAATGTTGCTTTATTGATGAACTCAATGTTTGAGATTCTGAACCAATTGTGAGGCACAGTAAAAACAAATCAGACAAACACGTTCTTCCAGTTCCCTTCATTAAAAAAACAGCACTGTACAGCTTAGGTCATGGGTTAAAGTACAATAAAAATTCACTTGGGCTAATAAACAAAATCCACATTTTTTTTGCACTGAAAGTCGACTCCAGGTTTGAATGTTCCGTAAAGATGGGTTAATGTTTTGGGCGTGACCCCTCATCAAAATTGGCCAGAAGATCATCTGAAGAAAAATCTTAACCTATCTTTCTCTTTCAGATCCTGACTGACCAGAAGCTCCTGTTTGTATTTTAGACTTTTTTTGTTGTCTGTTACCACAGGCAGAATTCTATGAAATTCAAATTCAGCTTTTTGTTTCCATCCTCAGTGTAATTGAACCAAAGTGAACCCCTTTACTGCACTGCTGAACTCTCCAGTTGAATGTTTAACTATTCAAGGACACAGGTATTGGACATTTACATGTTTGGTATGATGACACCATATGGATATGATGGCAAAGTAATATGTCATATGTGATAAAGAGAATGGGCTCTAATTCAGCAGCCACCAGTAAGGGCCATTTTATTAATGGAGCAAGTATTTGACCTTCTGACCTGCACAGAACTATTTAATATTATTTCTCAAAATCACTGTTCATGCCCCAGTAACTCAGCGAATAACTGATGCATTCACTTGGAAATCGTGAAGTTCTGTGAAAAGAATTTCAGTGTTGTATTAGAGCTTATTTTTACTGATAGAGGTTAATGCCCGGATGACTAATTATGAGTCATACAGAGCTCAGAAGCAGGTCCCATACTGGCGCTGATTTGAATGCATAGAAACAAATAGCCCGAATATAAACTAGCAGTGGATTCAGCCCAATTCTCTGAACTCTGAACTATTAACTCTGAAATATATTTTTCTTCTGTTCCCCACTTCCTTCCAACTCTAATTGTCATCATGGGAAAAAAATATACCTTCTCACTCACATACACACTCTGTACCTACACTCCCTGTACATACGCATCCTGTAAATGCATACTCTGTACATTTACACTCTGTACATATACATAAAGAACATAAGAACATAAGAATTAGGAGCAGGAGTAGGCCATACAGCCCCTCGAGCCTGCTCTGCCATTCAATAAGATTATGGCTGATCTTTGACCTCGACTCCACTTTCCTGTCCGATCTCCATATCCCTTGATTCCACTAGAGTCTAAAAATCTATCTATCTATCTATCTCAGCCTTGAATATACTCAACGATTCAGCATCTGCAGCCCTCTGGGGCAGAGAATTCCAAAGATTCACAACCCTCTGAGTGAAGAAATTTCTCCTCATCTCAGTTTTAAATGGCCTACCCCTTATCCTGAGACTATGCCCCCTAGTTCTAGACTCTCCAGCCAGGGGAAACAACCTCTCAGCATCTACCCTGTCAATCCCCCTCAGAATCTTATATGTTTCAATGAGATCACCTCGCATTCTTCTAAACTCCAGGGAGTCTAGGCCCAATCTACTCAATCTCTCCTCATAGGACAACCCTCTCATCCCAGGGATCAATCTAGTGAACCTTCGTTGCACCGCCTCCAAGGCAAGTATATCCTTCCTTAGATAAGGAGACCAAAACTGTGCACAGTACTCCAGGTGTGGTCTCACCAGAGCCCTGTACAATTGTAGTAAGACTTCCTTACTCTTGTACTCCAACACCTTGCAATAAAGGCCAACATGCCATTTGCCTTCTTAATTGATTGCTGTACCTGCATGCTAACTCTCTGTGTTTCCTGTATGAGGACACCTAAATCTCTCTGAACACCAACATTTAGTAGTTTCTCACCATTTAAAAAATTCTGTTTTTCTATTCTTCCAAAGATGTGCGGGTTAGGTTGATTGGCTGTGATAAATTGACCCTTAGTGTTAGGGGGATTAAATACGTGGGGTTACGGGGATCGGGTGGGATATGTGTTGGTGTAGGGGTTACGGGGATCGGGTGGGATATGTGTCGGTGCAGGCTCGATGGGCCGAAATGGTCTCTATCTGCACTGTGGGGTTTCTGTTCTGTTCTGTTCTGTTCAAAGTGAATAGCCTCACATTTCCCCAAACTATCTGCCACCTTATTGCCCACTCACTTAACCTGTCTATATCCCTCTGCAGGCTCGTTGTGTCCTCCTCACAGCTTACTTTCCCACCTAGCTTTGTATCGTCAGCAAACTTGGATACATTACATTCAGTCCCTTCATCTAAGTCATTAATATAAATTGTAAATAGCTGAGGCCCAAGCACCGATCCTTGCAGCACCCCACTAGTTACAGCCTGCCAACCTGAAAATGACCCGTACACTCCAAACCTACACATTTTATACATACACACACTGTACATTCACACTTTGTACATACACATGTACACACACACCCTGTATCTAAACACTGTACATGCATACTCTGCATATGCACACCCTGTACATGCACACTCGGCACATACTCACTGTACATGCACACTGCATTTATACAACGTTGATATTCTTATTTATGAACCACTCACATGCCTTTGTCCACATAGAATTCAATTTCAAACAAGCATCCAAGTATCATTATTTAGCATAAACAGGGTGACGTAAGAAAACTACTAGGCATTTGGTCTAAGCGTTAAACAAAGTTTTAATCAACTGCTTTACAACATGGAGGTCTAGTTGTGTCCTTCACTAGTTCCTGTTAAGAATGTCCTGCGCAAGTTGGGCCCGTGCCCGAGTATTTATACTCTCCCTGGACAGCGCCTCCCGCAGGCCGCTCATTATTATTTCATAAGTCTTTCTTTCATGAATGACTGATTCATGTCACAGGGCATCTCTATAAATCTGTCTGTGCTGGCTAGATTGCTAAACCCAGATTAAAGCACCAGATCTAATATTCAACAAGGAATCTTTTCTGGAAATCAACATGTAAGTGAGAAATACTAAAGGATCAATGAGTAGTCATGTGGGGTTTTGTTTGAATTGACTATGAGGTAATGTAGTCACTTCTGATTCCTTCCCATTTGCTCATTACACCAATGATATACTTTCAGTACCAATCACCTCTCTTCAAAGGTGACATTTCACCCCAACAAAAGCAGCAGTGATTGGTGTTTTATTTGCCAGTCTTTATTTGGTATCTGTGCCAATTTTGTAATATGACCAATAGATGGCGCAGTCTGCACCAACAAAATGCTGTACCTGGGGACAGGGGCAATGAATGGGTAAACACAGTAATGCTAGCTGATCATGGACTGAGACAGAGGGCAGCTGTGGTGGAGCCCAGGGGCCAAACTGTGCTAACATACCACCTTTAGAAGATTAGAGGAGAGATAAGAAATGGAAGACCTGAACAGGGGAAACTGGAGGAGAAAAATCAGTTACATTTTTTCAGGTGATTTTCAAATTTAATTTCCCCCCCCCCCAGAATCTTTGGTGCAGATTTAATGTAATTTATTTGCATGTCATTCACAGGAACATAAATTAATACAATAGGCCTGTTGGCATGGCTGTACTTACAGTACTAGTACATTAGTTTCTACGCTACAGAATCAGGGTGGTTTTTTGGCCATAGTGTCAAATTTTATTTGATAACGCTTCTCTGAAGCACCTTGGGACATTTTATTACATTAAAGGCGCTATATAAATTCAAGTACAGGAAACTTTCGATTAACCGGCCCCTAAATAACCGGAACGCTCTATCCACCGGCAAAATTCAGGAGTCGGTTCAGATAACTTTTTTTTTACTTTTAGTTACTTTTTTTGCTCCATTTGTTGCTGTGCAAGGGTGTAGCTGAAGCTGTTGCTAAGCTACAGAGACGCTTGCAAGTTGTGCCGATTGTTTTGAAGCTGTAACAGGGTTTGTTGCTTTATACGGAGCTCTGAGCTCCGTATCTTTTACTACAGCGTTCGGTTATCCGGAATTGTTGATGAACCGGCAACATGTCGGTCCCGTCCGTGCCGGATACCAGAAAGTCTCCTGTCGTTGTTCCTATGGGTACGGGAGGTGGGAAAGGGGAGCGCAGAAGCCGGTAAAAGGGATTGATCAGCTATGATCTAATTGAGTGGTGGAACAAGCTCAAGGGGATGACTGGTCTACTCCTGTTCCTATGAATGCAGCAGAGCAGTCCAACCTTGTCTGAGACTCTTTTAGGTTGGTTAGTTTTGCCCAATGTGGGGGTGATCTGCTCCCATCTTCACAGACTCCGTTGCTACAAGCTGATCCAGAACCTGACATGAGGGAATCATGGGAATAAAAATCAGGCGGTTTCTATAACAGGCAATCCAGTGCATAATGCCAGTTCTACGCCCGAGCGGGAAGTTGAAAATGTACCTCGAGCTCTCACCAGACTAAACCAGCTTCATCACAAGGGTATGATATCCTTCCGCCAAATTTCACCTCGCCCAGCATGACCTTTTCTGGTATCTTTATAGCAAATACATTTTCCCGATGTCAGTGATGCTCTGCAAACTCCAGCGGGAGTGAATCCCATATAACTCTGCCTCCTCAATTCCAAAGGTGACTTTTCTAATGGGAGGCAGCAACACATAACAAACTCCTTTAATGCGAAAGTTCGTCATTGACAGTTTTTGTAGCTCGTGCAAACCGACATATTATGGAGACAAAAATATTCTCAAAACATTAACCACTTCTCTACAAAATTTACCACTTCACACTGAATTTATAATAATTAATTTCTCATAAACTTTTCACAGTATTTTCATTCAAACTTTATAGGAGAAGGTAAGTGCAAGGGGAGCACTTTCAGTATAAATGTAGGTATTCTGGAAAGAAAAGTATAGACAAATCTCCTCTCACACATGCCTCTATATCAATCGTAGGCTTTCCAACACTCAGAAGATCATTAGGGGCGGTTTTAACCCTGCCCGGCGGGAACGGGGCAGGCAGGCGGTTAAAATCGCTATAGGGTACTTCCAGCTGCCACTGCACACCACAGGGCTGCTCAAACAGAGGATCAGGTGCCGGAACAGGTATGGTGAGATCCTACCAAAAACGCCTCCTACAAACAGCCTCCCGTATTATAATAGTGTGCTGCATCTTGCACAACCTCGCCATACAGAGAGGTCTGCATTTGGAGGAGGCAACAGCAGTCCACATCGGACGAGGAAGACCAGGGTGAAGGTGAGGAAGCAGCAGAAGAAGGAGGGCCACCACAATACCTTGCAGCAAGAGGTGCGAAAGATAAGCTAATTGCTCAGCAACGCCAGTGACCTGTTCATTTGCCTGCCCTGAAAACTTACACGCCGCCCCGCTGCTTTAACGGCCTTTGTTAACTCCTTCACCACCCCCTCAATCCTGCATTAAAGAAAATTGGGGGAGCAATTGTTCACTGTCGCACTCTGTTATTTGGGCATGAAATGTACATCGAGGGGACAAATTTCCAGGCGCAATCTCCTGTGCCCGATCGCCCCCAGAAGTGCGCTGGCTGCCAATTTGGCAATTCACGACTTCTGAGTACCCGGGGCACCCATCTAAAACTGGCATTAGTCCCCTTGCTAATCAGGAGCCAAATAACTGTTTCAGGATCTGATGCCAAATTTGACCAAAGCTGGGCAGAGCATGGGCTGTGCTGCTCTGCTCAGCTGTTCCAGGTGTATGGCGGCTTAACCAGCGGTCCTTAAAGGGAAAGCTGGAAGCCACTGAAGAAGAGGTAAGTCTTTTCCGCACTTACCTTAACGCGGAGCCAGAAGGAGCAGTAATGTCCCTCCTGGCTCTATATCAATACTGCAGGCCTACACTTGCCCCCTTCCCATTTATCTTGCCCCACCCCCTGCACTCGCCTGCAAGCTGGCCCCACATTCTAGCTGGCCAATTTTCGGAAGGACCCAATTGGTAAGCTGCAGCGGGATGCTTGTTTGGAGTCCATAGCTTGCTGGCATTATGTAGATAAGGCCCGAGGCCCAATTTGGAGCCAGCCTGGGGCTTCCATTTTTGGGCGCACATTCTAGCTGCATCATTGATTGCACACCATTTCCCAGCGATGACCAAATTTCTCAGCCATTGAAACCGTTCAGCCAACTTCTATATCAATGACATACTGACAATGCAGACTCAGAAGTTGCTATTAAATCACACAGCAGACCAAAGTGCCAAATATGATAATGGTGATGAATTCCCAACACTATACTTGTCTTAAATTCATTTCTTACACAAGTATCAACCCAAGGTGCCCTTTTTTATAAGAAGGTTTTCTAAATCTACTCCTGCAAGGTGCTCCCTTTGTGGCCTCACCAAAGCTGGTGGAAGGCTGTTGTTGCTCATGTTGGGACCCTGGAGATGATCATGGCCGGCATCTTCTGGATGTGCGAGCCTGTGAGGACTCGGCTGCAGACTGCCGCACCTCGGCTGCTGCTGGGCAGTCTGGCCCAGTCGACTTTCTGGCACCATGGCGGGTATTGGTTGAGGGGGTAGCGAAGGAACAGAGGAGCTGTCATCCTGAGAGTGGAAAAACGTACTGCTCCCATAGCGCCACTGCCACTCCCATGGGGCAGGGGCTCATTACTGTTGTGTATGTACCTTTAAGAGAATAACTGGTCTCAGACTGCAGTACCGGCAGTGACCACCCCTGTATAAAAGGCGCTAGAGAGCCTCTGTTTGTTAGTTTCACTATTGACTTCCACCAGTAAAGACTTGTTTGTTTTCACTCCTGCTGGTCCGTGTCTCAATCATTCACGGACTTAACACTGGCGACGAGTAAGAAACGAACTTACCTGCAACTCGGCAGCACCTCAGGCGACGTTGTTGAAGGTCGGAGCCAGAAGAAAGAAAAAAAAATAGAGTCCAAAGAAACTCGAGAAACGGGCGTCGACCGTCAATCATCGGTTTGAAAACTTGCAGGAGAGACTGTTCAGAGCCAGGCTGGGTTCCTCGGTCCGTGGTTTCCCAGCTAATCGGGCTGGTGGCAGGTAGTGCTCTGATCCTTCCTGGGCTGCGGCGGGCTGAAGCTTGATCGGGTGGCTTTTCAACAGGGCCGGGCAGCGAGTCGGGAAGCAAAGAGAGAGAGAGGGTGGAGCACACAGGGCGTGGCCGGTGCTTCGAAGCCGGGCAGCGTTCGGACCTAAGAAGAGGGAGGGAAGTGTCCCAGAGGGTCCGCTCCACGACGGGAAAATAATAAAAGAAAAAGATTCAATATTTAACGCCAAGAAACCGTGGAAAGCAGCGCTAACAACAGCGGGGAAGAAGGCAAAGCGCGGGAGGCGCCATTTTGTTAAATCGGGGAAGAAGGCAAAGCGCGGGAGGCGCCATTTTAGATTTGCAAGATGCCGAAGACTGGCTCTATCACTGCTTTTGATAATACATTAGAGGACTGGACCACGTATGTGGAAAGAGTCGAGGTATATTTCGAGGCAAACGAAATAGCGGAGGGGAAAAAGGCATCGATATTGCTAAACTTAATGGGCGCTAGAACGTACGGCCTATTGCGGGACCTGATTACTCCAGCCAAACCGAAGGCGAAGAGTTTTAACGAAATTGTTGCTGTCCTACAGGAACACTTAAACCCTGCACCGCTATTGATAGCAGAAAGATTTAAATTCCACAGGAGAACTCAGCACAAAGATGAGAGCAATGCTGAGTATCTTACGGAACTACGCAAGCTATCAAAGCACTGCCAGTTCGGAGCAGGACTGGCAGATACCCTACGGGACAAATTTGTCTGTGGACTCCTGAGTGAAGGAACACAGAAGAAGTTACTCTCAGAAAAAGAGCTGACGCTAGATAAGGCTTTCAGCATCGCAGTATCGTATGAAGCAGCAGCCAGGGGAGCTGCAGAAATTCAACAAAAACCACAGGAATACGGCACCCACGAAATGACACGGGGATTTGCAAAATGTTATCGCTGCGGCAGAACTAACCATGACCAGAAGGACTGCTGGTCCAAAGACAAAATATGCAGACAATGCGGGAAGATTGGACACATTGCACAAGTTTGCAAGTCTGGGAAGAAGACCAGCGACAACAAAAAGGCTACTAAGGAACCGTACAAGAAAGTACAAAAGATGACAGACAGTAGTTCCGAAGATCAGATGAGCGATAGTGAATCCGGAAACAGGAGACTAAGCTGTCTCAAACTTCACAATGTAATCGCAAAAGAGGATCACCGAACTATTTGGGTCACCCTCATGATAGCAGGGTCCCAAGTTAAAATGGAATTGGATACAGGATCAGCGCTAACCGTCATGAATCGACGAGACTACGAGCGGCTATTTTCACACATACTCTTGAGAGAGACATCCATCGTCTTGACGACGTATACGGGGCAAAAAGTATACCCCAGAGGAAAAATAAGGGTGCCTGTCGAATACAATGGCAAGAAAATACGGAAATTGTATCTCTACATACTGCCAAATGGTGGACCACTGTTATTGGGACGGGAATGGATCAGGAAGATAAACTTAGATTGGCATTCCATTCATGCAATGACGGTGGACGGTAAAAAAGATGAAGACGTCACTCCTGGACGATTGTCAACAATCTTAGCTAACGCCAAAGAGGTATTTCAACAAGAACTGGGCACGCTTAAAGGCGTAACCGCCTCGATAAAAATAGAAGAGAATGCAGTTCCCAAGTTTTTCAAAGCAAGACCGGTACCATATGCAATTCGCCCAGCCGTCGAGGCAGAGCTGGAGAATCTGGAGAAGGCGGGCGTGTTGTCTAAGGTCGACTGGAGCGAGTGGGCGACACCCATCGTTCCTGTCATGAAGAAAACGTTAAGCAATAAGTCCGGAGAGCCAAGGAAGATTCGCATCTGTGGGGATTTCAAGGTGACGGTGAACCCTGTCCTTCACACAGTACAATATCCTCTTCCAAGGATCGAAGACATCTTCGCCTCACTGTCTGGAGGGAAGCGTTTTACAAAAATTGACCTAGCACAAGCATATTTGCAGATGGAGGTTGAAGAGTCCTCTAGGAAGTATCTCACGATAAACACTCACAAAGGTCTTTACCAGTATCATCGATTGGTATTCGGAGTAGCATCGGCTCCGGCGATATGGCAAAGAGCGATGGAACAAGTCCTGCAAGGGATTCCGGGGACTCAGTGTTACTTGGACGACATCCTTGTAACAGGTGAAGATGACAGTGAACACCTTAACAACCTAGAACAGGTGCTCACTAGACTACGGGAACATGGGCTGCGAGCCAACCGCCCCAAGTGCGAATTTTTTAAGAAACGAATATCGTATTGTGGCCACGTGATTGATGAAGAGGGGTTACATAAGTCCCCTGACAAAATTGAAGCAGTTGTTAAGGCCCCAGCGCCTGAAAATGTGTCGCAGCTGAGGTCATTCCTCGGATTGGTGAATTACTCTCATAAGTTTTTGCCGAATTTGTCGACAATTCTGCACCCACTGAACGCCCTGCTACGAACGGGGGTAGCATGGAAATGGAACGATGATTGTAAGCGTGCTTTTCAGAAGAGTAAGGACTTAATCACTTCAAGGGAAGTATTGGCTCACTACAACCCAGCACTGCCAATCAGGCTGGCGTGTGATGCGTCTCCCTACGGCATTGGGGCGGTACTGTCACATAAATTCCTTGATGGTTTAGAGAGGCCGATAGCTTTTGCGTCACGCTCGTTAACTTCTGCCGAGCGTAACTACGCCCAGATTGACAGAGAGGCCCTCAGCCTAATGTGGGGGGTGAAGAAGTTCAATCACTATCTGCACGGTCAAAAATTTACTCTACTAACCGATCATCAACCTCTTGTCTCCATTTTCAACCCTCAGAAGGGCGTACCGATAATGACGGCACAACGGCTGCAGAGATGGTCCCTTTTCCTAGGGGCACACCAATATGACATTGAGTACAAAGGAACTAAACAGCATGGAAATGCTGATGGATTGTCACGCCTACCGTTGCCGACGGTGGAAGAAGAAGACCTTGCAGTGGATCCAATGGAGTTATTCCACTCGACCATAGTCGAATGTCTCCCTGTGACGAATGCAAACATAGAAAAGGAAACACGGAATGACCCGACACTATCACGGGTCTATGATTTAATGGTGAAGGGATGGCCAGCACATGGCGAACCACTGCTGCCAGCATTCTCGCCGAGAAGAGAACAGCTGTCAGTGTGCAGAGGAACCTTGATGTGTGGATCCAGAGTAGTAATTCCACCTAAGTTGACGGATAGAGTACTCAATGAGCTTCATGAGGGTCATCTGGGTGGGGTAAAAATGAAGAGCTTAGCCAGAGCGTTTGTGTGGTGGCCGGGAATCGATAGAGAAATCGAAGAGATGACCAAGAGCTGTGCAGGATGCCAGAAGGTCCAAAACGCCCCACCACAAGCTCCTCTGCATCCATGGGAGTGGCCCTCATCTCCATGGCAACGGGTGCACATTGATTTTGCTGGTCCCTTCATGGACTCGATGTTTTTAATTGCGGTGGATGCACATTCAAAGTGGCCAGAGGTAATAAAAATGTCCTCAACCACCACGGAAAAAACTATCACAGTTTTGCGAACCATATTCGCCAGGAATGGGCTGCCTGAACAGATTTGCTCTGACAATGGACCACAGTTTGTGTCTGAAGAGTTCCGGAGGTTCTTAAAGAACAATGGCGTTAAGCATTACACATCTGCCCCATATCATCCAGCCACTAATGGATTGGCCGAGAGGTTTGTCCAAACATTCAAGAAGGCTATCAAGGCAATGTGTAATGAAGATATACCCCTACAACACAAGGTGGACAACTTCTTGTTTGCCTACCGGAATGCGACACATGCAGTTACCAACCAAACTCCAGCCATGATGTTCTTCAATCGAAGACTACGATGCCGCTTGGATTTGGTTAAGCCAAACGTCCGAAGAGATGTGGAGAACAGGCAGTTTCAGAATATGAATGAAAGGCCGACCAGGAGTTTTAAGATAGGTCAACCAGTTTTGGCCCGGGACTACCGCACTGAGAAATGGCAGCCAGGAACGATTTGTACACGACAAGGACCTCTCATGTATACCGTGGACATTGGGGAGAGCATTGTAAGACGCCATGCTGACCAGATTCTAGAGTCACTGGAAAACGTCAACTCCACACCACGATCTGATACACCTGGTAATTAAATTGACGTTCCAATTGCAGCTACCGCAGAACCGGTAATATTGGAAGCAGATGAACCAAACAAAGACATTGATCCCGACGCAACATTGCCAGAAGAACCTGATACCCCAAAGAGGCGTTATCCAGACAGAATCAGGAAGCCTCCTCAAAGACTGAACTTATAATTGCTTAAACTTAACCAATGTATCTAGCAACAGTAATTGTGATTGTAATTCGTTATCATTTAGTTGTTAAATGAATGTTATGTACTGTTTATCTAAAAGGGGAGGAATTGTTGTGTATGTACCTTTAAGAGAATAACTGGTCTCAGACTGCAGTACCGGCAGTGACCACCCCTGCATAAAAGGCGCTAGAGAGCCTCTGTTTGTTAGTTTCACTATTGACTTCCACCAGTAAAGACTTGTTTGTTTTCACTCCTGCTGGTCCGTGTCTCAATCATTCACGGACTTAACAATTACTTCCACTGATCTGCAGGAGCGCAGACTGCAGACGATCAGTCATTCCATGAACGCCCCTATCTATTCAGTCCACCAGTCTATCTAAGATGGACACCTGTCTCTCCTATGTGGAGTCCAAATCCAGAGCCTGTATGGCAGCCATTTGAGCTTCCACTAAATCTGCAAAGGCTGTTGACACTGACTCCTTTTGTGAGGGCCGAGTTACAGCGTCCCTGAAGGTGTCCACACTCTCCAAGGTAGACTGCACAGTGCTGATGCCACGTGAGATGACACCACACCGGCTGGAAGCAGACTCCTCCATAGTCTCAGTCATTCTGCTGAAACCAGTAACAGAATGTTTGGGGCCACCTATTACTAATCAGATATTTTGTATTCCACAGTATTGGCAGATCCTAGGAGTTTAATCATGGATTTTATATTCATTCCTAAATAAAGCCCATGGCCTCTCAAGTTCTCTAAATTCTCATTTTTATTTTTCAAATCTACAGCTAGTTATTTTAGCATGTTCACTGCCACAGATGCTTTTTTTTTGAAGAAATAAATATGCAAATAGGCCCCATATCCTAAGGTGCATATTGTAGAGCTCGAACTCGTAACCTTTCACAGAAAGGTGAAACGATTTAGATTGAAGTAGCAATGGAAACAGTATTGTGCCTCCAGCCATCCTTTCTTGCTTGGTGTTGCTCACAATGCTTGTGTCCGACAGTGCAGCTTTCTGTGCTCCCCCTTGCTGCACTGATTTACTAAGATTCAATAAGAGTATTTAGGAACTGCTGCACCTACCGTAGCTGACCTCTGACGGTACTATAGTTACCATCTCTGTTACTGAGGTTGCCACACGCCACTGGTTCCAACGTAACTACCTGGAGTAGTTCTACTTGACTTTAAGAAATGGTAATGCTTCTGTTTTCTCAATCTTGGAACTGATTACATATAGCGCAACATATCCATGGGAGGGAGTTACAAGACTGCAACTTCATTCAAGATTTCAGATGATAGAATTATCCACAAGACCTTGACTTGCAAATGACATTTGAATGTTGATATTTCTGCTCGTTGGAGTTTTTTTTAACTCTTACCGTCTCATGGATAAGTACAACCCATTGTTTATTATTCCATTAAGAGCCACTCTGTGTGATCGCCACACTAGTCAGTGGAATCATTTTATTTAGTGGCATATTTTCTCTTGTGTAAGATGCAAGGACTGTGTAATCTTCTCCTTGTGAACTTGTTCTGTGTGATCATATTCTGGCTACTTCACTGGCCAAAGGAAACATGAGGTAATAGTTTTTTTAAAACTTTATTCTATTGATTAATGCTTAAATCAAAAGTTAACAGTGAAGTGAAATGCCCAGGGGGTAGATTTTCTGTCTGTGTGGTTTCGGGTGGCCGGTTGGCAATTTTACTGGTGGAAAACAAACAACCTGGGGCAGCCTTGTGGCTCCATACTGAGGCAATATTGGGCATTCCGCCTGGCATTCAGGCTCGGAGAAAGGTAGGTTGAGAGGGGGTTTGGTCTCAGGGAGGGGGGACCAGGTGTGGCAGGGGACCAGGTGTTTCAGGGGACCAGGTGCGGCGGGGGTCCAGGTGTTGCGGGGGACCAGGTGCGGCGGGGGACCAGGTGCAGTGAGGGACCAGGTGCGGTGGGGGACCAGGTGCGGTGGGGGACCAGGTGCGGTGGGGGACCAGGTGCGGTGGGGGACCAGGTGTGGCGGGGGACCAGGTGTGGCGGGGGACCAGGTGTGGCGGGGGACCAGGTGTGGCAGGGGACCAGGTGCAATGGGGGACCAGGTGCAGTGGGGGACCAGTTGCAGTGGGGGCCCAGGTGCGGTGGGGGACCAGGTGCGGTGGGGGACCAGGTGCAGTGGGGGACCAGGTGCGGTGGGGGGACCAGGTGTGGCGGGGACCAGGTGTGGCGGGGGACCAGGTGTGGCGGGGGACCAGGTGCGGCGGGGGACCAGGTGCGGTGGGGGACCAGGTACGGTGGGGGACCAGGTGTGGCGAGGGACTAGGTGCGGCGAGGGACCAGGTGCGGCAGGGGACCAGGTGCGACGGGGGACCAGGTGCGGTGGGGGACCAGGTGCGGGGGGGGGGGGACCAGGTGTTGCAGGGGACCAGGTGCGGCGGGGGACCAGGTGCGGTGGGGGACCAGGTGCGGCGGGGGACCAGGGGCGACGTGGGACCAGGTGTTGCGGGGGACCAGGTGTTGTGGGGGACCAGGTGCGGCGGGGAACCAGGTGCGGCGGGAGACCAGGTGTGGCGGGGGTCCAGGTGTGGTGGGGGACCAGGTGCGGTGGGGGACCAGGTGTGGCAGGGGACCAGGTGTGGAGGGGGACCAGGTGCAATGGGAGACCATGTGCGGCGTGGGACCAGGTGTTTCAGGGGACCAGGTGCGGCGGGGGACCAGGTGTTTCAGGGGACCAGGTGCGGCGAGGGACCAGGTGTGGTGGGGGACCAGGTGTGGCGGGGGACCAGGTGTGGTGGGGGATCAGGTGTGGCAGGTGACTAGGTGTGGCAGGAGACCAGATGTGGCGGGGGACCAGGTGTGGCGGGGGACCAGGTGCGGTGGGGGGACCAGGTGTGGTGGGCAACCAAGTGTGGCGGGGGACCAGGTGCGGCGAGGGACCAGGTGTGGCAGGGGACCAGGTGCGGCGGGGGATCAGGTGTGGCGGGGGACCAGGTGCGGTGGGGGACCAGGTGTGGAGGGGGACCAGGTGTGGCGGGGGACCAGGTGTGGCGGGGGACCAGGTTATTTTAGTGGACGTCGGAGGAGAACTCCTGCTCCCCTGGCCCCACAAAAATAAATAAGTACTTACCTTGAGCTCCTCTTTGGCTGAACTGTCAGACGATACTGGATGGCATGTGGAGGGTGCACATTCCTCCCAAATGGGGGGGATTTTAAGATTACGGCCAACCGCCTGTGCCGGGTGCAAAGGGGCTGCAGCCTTTTCCAGGCCAGGCCTCATTTAACTAGAACCGGCTAGCTGCCCGCTCCAAACGGGCATTTCAATGCAGCCCGCCAGATTCAGGCTGGCCCAATATCGGGCGGCCAGGACATAAATCCTGGGAGGGGGTTCGCGATCATGGGAGGAGGGGCTGCCTGAAGGAAACCCGGGGCAGCATCGGCCCAGGGAAGCACTCACTCCCGCTCCTTCTGGTCCCTCAAAAGTAATTTAAAACTCGGCTTTTTTTTGGTCCTGTTCGGCTGTACCGTCAATAAAACTGGTCAATGAATCCAGTACCTTTGATTCTCTAGGGGTAATTTTCACCTTTATCGCTTGTGCGTTGAGCTGGTGGTGCAGATTACCTGCCCATTGTAGAACCCACTTGATTGGATGGGTTCTATAACAGGTGGAAGATCTGCTCGCCCTGTTTTCCGCCCAGGAGCTGAAGGTGAAAATGACCCTTCTGTGTCTTCATTTGTTTATTACAATATTTCTAGTCAGTCGTACCAATTGACTTTTTTCACAAATAATTCCTTCAGTCTGTATAATAAAATTGGGGAGAGAAACAAACTGTGGGAGTACAAAATAAATTGGAACGGTCTACAGGAAACACTACCTGAGAAGGATTTGGGGGTTTTAGAGGTAAACATCATTAAAACATCAGCAAATGTGCAGTGGAGGTAAAAAAGGCAAACAGAGTTTTGAGATGCATAGTTCGAGAGAAAGATCACAAGTCTCCAGGAAGTAATAACTAGTTGGCACAAAGACTTCATCCTGAGTATTGCACACTGTTCTGGACACCACAACACAATGGAGACAGCTTGGCTTTCAAGGGATTAGAAAGAAGAGCAACTAAGTTGATGAATAGGATTGGACATCTGTGCTATGAGAAAAGGCATGTGATATTAGGAATAGTCTACCCAGTAAAGTGGAAGATATTCACAATTTCAAGAGGGTGATGGATATATTTCTGGGGAATGCTGTTATCTTTGGAATTAGCCCAATTTTGGAAATAATCTCTTTTGGTCATGTGCAGGCCTATGTTTCTAAGGACGTTGGGACATATGGGAGGGGAGTTAGTTAAGTATGTCTAGTGATGGGTCATGGGTAACCGTGATCTTCTGGAACTTGCTTGATTGCCTTTAGGGAGTTGGGGACAAATTTCATGGGGCTTTTCCTAAAATTGACCATTTAAAAAATATTATTGCCTCTTTATGCACAGAGTTAAAGGGGTCGATTTTCATTGACCTGTGGAGTCGGGATTGGAGGCTTGCAGGGGGGTTAAAGTCCGAATTCGGGGGTCCCGACACCATCCCGCCCTCAACCCGCCTCCATGTAAGTTTCAAAGGAGGCGGGTACCCGCCCCGCACTGGGACCCACCTACCCGAGGTGGGAAGGGATTAGTGCCAATTAACTGCCTGTTAACAGGTAGTTAACAGACAGTTTTTAGCCTAATCCCTATTTTAAAGCTTGAAGTGTGGGATTCCCGACGACTCCAAACCACGCCAAGTTAGAGGAGTTGGGCCGTCAGGTTGAAGGGCTTGGAGGGGTCGCGATGTCAGTGTTCAGGTGAGTGATGGGTGCATGAGTGCAAAGGTAAGTGTGTTTTGGTGTGTCTAAAGTGTGTAAAGAAGTTTAAATTACCTGTACTTACCTTTACAGCCTTCCTTCCTCTCGGTTTCGGGAGTCCATCATCTAACCGGCACAGAAAGCAGAATGGCTGCGAACTGTCAAAAGTGACAGCCTGCAGCTTTCTGTGCTGGTGAGATTTCTAACTGAGTCTGTGTAGAAGGACTCAGGTTAGAAGTAAGACTGTCAGTGTTTGACAGCTTCAAACAGCTGTGAAACACTGATATTTCATCTGTCAAAATGTCTTGACAGATGAGATTTCAGTCTGTGACATCACCTGTTGCCGGGTGGCCCTTAATTGGCCTGCTGAGCCCGCTGGGTGGGCTCAACAAGGTCAATCAAGTTAAAATCGCATGGATTGGCTGCATCTCAATGGAGGCGGGACTACAACCCCGAAAGTTGTAGTCCGGCCTCCTTCCCGACTTCTGAATGAAAATCACCCCCAAAGTGTATGAGGGAAGGTGTATTATCTAAGTGATAGGATGAGCACTGATGGGCTGGATGGGCTTTTTTCACCCTTTTCGTATGTTTTTAAATCACTGTTCCTAAGTGTGATCATCCTATGAGCTCTCTACCACATGAGAAATCTCTTGTCAGGAAGCTTTAAAATTTTATATATATAGAACTAAGTTTCCATCTTTTCAGTAGCTCAACAGCACTGTATACTAATTAGGCACACAGAACCTAAATTTGTTCTCTGTCTCATTCTGTCACGCACATGCTTTTGCATTTTCTGAAGCAATGACCCTATTACCCTGGCTAAATGAGCCATTGGCTCCTCAAGTCACAACGTCTCCCAGGCAATTTGATGTATTTCCTTATAAATTGAGGTAGAGAGCTCTGGAGCATGACCCCAGGATTTTCATGTCACATGGTAGCATTTGAAAGATCACCTTCATGTTTGTCTATGGGAGTACCATGTTACAAAATTCACACAAGAATCAATAAGCCATTAGTATTAAGAGGCAGTAAACTAGAACTGCAGTAACATTGATTAAAAAAAAACCATGTTCTGCAACATATACAATTAAACTGCTCTCCCGTGTCAGGTTCTTCTGTTTTACCACGTTTCCATAAATTCTGTCTTTAGAATCAGTAAAGGTTTCCAAAAACATTGGTGCCTAAATTTGTTAGTGCCCCAAACCGGCTGAGATTCCAACAGCATGCAGCGAGGATCAAACTAATATCATCCTCGAACCTCATCATCAGAATTCAGGCGAGCTGCGGGCACCACTCAGGTGCCCCGATGCAGGTCGCCTGTTGGGGCCTAACAAATTTCGGGCGACGCCGGGGCTGAGAAAAAATAAACCATGTTTTCAAAGATAGGCAAGTGAAAACTTTCAGATTTTTAACAAAAGACCTACAGAGATATTGCTGAAAGTCTCAATTATTTTTACTTCCTCTGAGGGTTTCCTGGAGAATCTCTTGAACTAAGGTGTGTGCTCACCTGTCATAGCCATGTTTTTCTGCTACAAGCCTGTTTCACCTGCCTCTTTTCAGCCAATCTTTGAGTGACATTAGCAGAAGAAATTCGTAGTCTTCTCCACTGCACCTTTTCCATAAATGGAGGCCAAATCGAAGTGAATGGGCTTCATGGGAAGAAATTAGGAAGGGCAGAAAGCAAAAGACAATTTATGTTTTGCAATTCCAAAGTACAAGCTTACAGTTACACAACTTATGTATTTTCTTTCCCAAAGGAATCTGTCAAAATGGAAAGCTGAACAGCTTATTCACCAGCTATAGGACTGTATGATCACCTTTTCACAAGATGGAAGACTCCAAGGGGAAATCAGTTTTCATCTTTCAAAAATTCTACAACAGAGTCATCCCTCATCATTACAAAGATAAGCAAAAAGCTTCAGCGATTCCTCTCTAAGCGAATATTTGTGGGAGTGGAGCAGTCTGATTTGGTGAAGACATCGGGAAAACAGGATTGTACAATGGGGCATTATTATTATCATCTCTTATTCTTGGGATTTACTCTTCTTCAATCTTACAGTGTCTCGGGATACGGTCCAAACCAAAGGGCACAGAAAAAGGGAGACATTATACTGGGAGGTCTTTTCCCAATACATTTCGGAGTAGCTGTAAAGGATCAAGACTTAAAATCTAGACCAGAGGCAACTAAATGTATTAGGTAGGACCTTAAGTACAACAAACTTTTCAAACAAAATTGTGTTATATGCATTTTTTAAAAAGTATATTATGTGTCCATCTTCAGACTTCCATTTATTCTATTGCTTTTGAAAGATGGCCTGATAAGGTCATACATAGACTTTCTCGTAATAATCATCAACTACATTCCGTTCAATTGATATAAGGGGAAAATATGAAAAATGTCAGCTTTTCTTCGTGTCAATTTGAGCCACTCAGCTTCCAAAGCTACAATTCTGAAATAACCTTTATTAGTTTTGCACAGATGAGCCAAAGTGAAAATCTGAATTGTATTATTAAGTAAGACCATGATATTTTGAGATTCTGGTATAACTGAGTTTTCACTGAATATATAACATTGAATCACACTATGATTTACAAATATGGAACTTTTACTGTGATTTTATTGAGTCATACTAGATTATTGAAGAAGAATTGTGATTACACAGTGGCTTAATAATATGTAACTGAGTTTCACTGAATCTTACTGTGATTTATTGAGGTATTGCTATATATATATATAAAAATCATTGTCACATTACTATTTGCTGAGATATAACTGAATCCGTGTCTTGTCACATTGTGACTCACTGTGAGACAGTAATTGAAGTGTAATTGAGATCTCATTCAGTTATGTAATGACTTAATGAGATTTAACTGAGATCTCACTGAGGCCTATTGTGCTTTACAAAGGCAGTGTTTAGATCTCACTTAGCCCTACAGTAATTTACTAAGATTTATCTGAGATATGACTTGACATTCATTGTAATGTTTTTAGCTATAAGATATCATCATTATATACTTACATTGTGATTTTACTGAAATCTCACTGGTCCACACTGTAATTTCTGAGATAGAACATTGATCTGACTAAAGCATACAATGATGAACTGAAGCCTCACCTGGATCTTAATTAATTACCACAAGACTCAGTGGGACGTAAGTGAGATTTCTCATTTATGTTGGGATTTACTGAGATGTAGCTAAGTTTCACTCTTCCTTGCAAATATGTATCTGAAATCCCACTCGGTCACACTTATTTATTGAGACATAAATCAACTTTCAATGGCACCGTAATGCCTATATTATTGAACTTCAGTGTGATTTACTAACACATACTGTATCTTAGATTTTACTGAGTAGACAGTGATCTACTCTGATTGAACCTTGCAAGGATTTGATATCTTACTGAGTTACATTGTGCTTACTGACATAACAGTTTTCACTGTGATTCGCTGATACTTATTTGATATATGGCCTTGTTGTGAAATATAAGGAATTTACTGAAATCCATTGTAACTTGCTGAGCTGTTACGTTACTCACTGTGAACTATCCTTAGATGCAAAAGAGATCTCACTGAGTATTGTTCTTTACTAAGATGTAACTGAGAGCTCACAATGCCACCTCGTTTAGCCTCATGTTTTTATCAACGTAACACTGAGCTTCATTGTAACAGTTTTGGTCGCCTTATCTGAGGAAGGATGTTCTTGCCATGGAAGGAGTGCAGCGAAGATTCACCAGGCTGATACCTGGGATGGCAGGAATGATGTATGAGGAGAGATTGGGTCGATTGGGCTTGCACTCGCTGGAGTTTAGAAGAATGAGAGGGGATCTCATCGAAACTTATAAAATTCTAACAGGACTAGACAGACTAGATGCTGGAAGGATGTTCCCGATGGTCGGGGAGTCCAGAACCAGGGGTCACAGTCTAAGGATAAGGGGTAAGCCATTTAGGACAGAGATGAGGAGGAATTTCTTCACCCAGAGAGTGGTGAACTGGTGGAATTCTCTACCAAAGAAGGCAGTGGAGGCCAATTCATTAAATATATTCAAGAAGGAGTTGGATATATTTCTGACGGCTAAAGGGATCAAGGGATATGGAGAGAAGGCAGGAACAGGGCTGAATTTGGATGATCAGCCATGATCTCATTGAATGGCGGAGCAGGCTCGAGGGGCCGAATGGCCTACTCCTGCTCCTATCTTCTATGTTTCTATGTTTACTTTGTTCACTGTAGTATAAGTGAATCAATCAGCCGTATTTCAGATCTCACTGGGTCACAATCCTGTTTATTGAGGCATTATTCAAACTTCCCTGACTAGCATTGAACCAAAAATTCAGCGGGGGACACCTCGCCAATGGAAGAGTAGCAGAATGGAACATCTATCACCCATTTGGTTGTCTGTAGACCCCATCACAAATTGTGGGGATAGTGCCATTTGCTTATTTGGGCAGGCTGCCGATTGCTGTTAAGGGCACTTCAGCACTTGATCTTGTAAGGCGGAGTGGCACACAGCCAACCCATCTGAGGTGCCTTCTAGGATTGATTACCTTAGTCTAGGTACGGTTTGGGGCCTTGCAAAAGTGCCCATGTCCCAGGCTGGAATTTAAGGACCCTTAGATTTTATTGAAATAACGAAGACAATTAGTGAGCTTAGCTAATATTTACTGAGCTAGAACTGAGATCTGATTCAGTCTTACTGTTTTTAAGATCGCATTGACATATGCTGTGATTTACAGAAGTGTGAAATAAAATCCCACTAATCCACATTATGATTTACTGTGTCAGCTTGGCTCAGTAGTAGCATTCCTGAGTCAGAAGGTTGTGGGCTCAAGCCCCATTCCAGGACTTAAGCACATACTCTAGGCTGATGTTTCAGTGCAGTACTCAAGGTGCGGTTTTTCTAGTGCCCTAGACACCATTTATCCCTCAACCAACACTACCAAAATAGATTAACTGATCGTTTATTTCATTGATGTTTGTGGGATCTTGCTGTGCATAAATTGGCTGCGTATTTGTCTACATAATAACCGTGACTACAGCTCAAAAGTTTATACTTGGCTGTGGCATGCTTTAGGACATGCAAGTTCTTTCTTTCCCTACTGGAACGTTTCATTTATATCCCACTCATGGAACTGATCATATCACACTCATGATTTTGTTACTCAAGTGTTACATTTATTGGATGAAAATCATACTTCATAGCTCTTCAACATGTAAATTGAATGTTCATTCATTTACCGTGAATCAATTAGCTCATGTTGAGTTAGATAACATTTCAATGTGTTGCACTATACATTATTGAGTTTTCATTGTTCGTATTAAGTTATATTTGATGTATTGAGTTCTCATTGAACTACAATGTGATTTGCTAAGTTCTCATTGAGTTAAACTGAGGTTTACTGGATCCTTATTGAGTTGCACCATGGTTTACTGAGATTGCATTGGCCTGTAATTTGCGGTCAGTGGCGAAGCAAAGGTGTTCGCCGCTGGCCCTGAAGTAAACTTCCCACAAAGATCTTGTGATCTCTGTGGCGAGAAGTTCGGCTTTTCCGACGCGTAATTGAAATCAACACAAGTTAATGGGGAATCCCTAACGCGAGCTGCTGTGACGTCAACAAGCTATCTAAGCAGCCATTCAAAATGCAGAATGCTCACAGACAGCGAACCAGGAAGTGGTTAAGTTTCTAACATTCAAAGGCCCAGAAATTGGCCCACTTAACGCCATGAGTTTTCGCCGCGATCTGGCCTAAAAATGGCGGCCGCCACTCTAGCGCACTTCGGTTGCGTGGGACTCAGCGGCCACCATTTTGATGAGGGCCTTAGCACTGCCTATAGCAGCGCTGGCCCTGGAAATGTAAATTAAGAGAGAGTGACGTCAGTCGGCGTGCAGCGTCGACTTAACGCCACCTCAGCAAACTTGGACCTTAGCGCTAGGTTCAGTGCTGGGTTCTAAGTTCGCCATAAAAACCCAGCATTCAACAAACTGACAAAGGCGCTGTCAGCACCTCTTAAAGGGACACACAGATCTTTCAGGTAAGTTTGCATTTAAGCTTTTGAACTGGATTTTTTTATTTTATTGAAGTAGAGGCTTGGTGCAATATATATTAAAAGTTTTTTAAGCATGCAGGGAATGCTGCTGGACGCTTGTAAGCCTTGGATGATAAAGGAAGGCCTCTGCGAAGACAGAAAGTGCTGCAAATGCTCAGCAGGTTGGGCAACATCCATGGAGAGAGAAACAGAATTCATGTCTCAGGTCGAAATGCTGCTTGACCTGCTGAGTATTTCCAGCATTTTATGCTTTTATTTCAGATTTACAGCATCCACTCGCAGAGAAAGAGGAAGAAGCAGAAGAGGAAGATGCAGAGGAGGAGGAAGCAGAAGGAAGGATGCAACCCAGACAGCCCCTTTCTGGCCGGGATATCCGGGATGGAATCATCCGCCTGCGGTACTAGTGACCACAACCCCAATTCCCCTTTCAACATTTGTCCCACACCTTATTTTCCCTCTGTTACTGACCATCACAGTGTCTTCTTGGCCACAATGCTGAAATAAGACCACCACAAAGCAAACTTTCCAATCCAACTTTATACATCTATCCATCCAATACAACATCAAGAAATCAACTCATCACCCTTATGCATTCCCTTAGTAAATGTCTTGTGTGTGCCTTTGCCTATCCTACTGATGTCACGCAGTGCTACCCCAGTGGCTACAGCATGGCTGGTGGAAG
Source organism: Somniosus microcephalus (assembly GCF_052327205.1). Lineage (NCBI taxonomy): Eukaryota > Metazoa > Chordata > Chondrichthyes > Squaliformes > Somniosidae > Somniosus > Somniosus microcephalus. The sequence goes on from NC_141000.1 coordinate 83,813,641, forward strand.
GCTGCTAACTTTCAGTGGAGGACACTGCAAATGTACTTGCTGGTCGACCTTGAGTAGCTGGTGGCTGGGAGTGTCGAATTGAGTGACGGTGTTTCTGTTTCTTCTTCTTTTTCTTCTTCACTCTCCTCTCCTTCTTCTTGGACAACCAGTGGCTGGGCAGACTGCATTTCTTGGGTGTGTCAAATGAGGAAGGCACAAGAGTGGAGTTGTGGTGAGGAGAGGGCGGGAAAGCAAGTGGTGCATGCCAGAAGGAGGCTAATGAACAAGGATACCCGTTGTTGTATCCTTTCAGCCCCACCACTGGCCAAGGGCTCGGCCATGCCCCTGCCAAGAATGGCCAGCACCGTCTCCTCCAAGGTGAAGCTAGGAATGAGAGATGTGCCTCGTGATTGGTACAGATTGTTGGCAGGTCAGTGATTGGGGGTCATGCATTGAGCAGTATGTGAGGCTAGTGATGCAGTTGGTAGAAGATGGCATTTGCAAATGCACTGACTGACCTTGACCACGGGTCTGAGGTCATGAAGCTTTGGGCACTGGAGCCAGGTGGTGGGTGCGACACTGCTGGCAGTGACGGCCTCGGTAATGTGATCCAATATCGTTCTTTCTGGGTGGCTTCCTGGCCCCTGTGGGTACAGGACCTCTCTTGCAGTGTTGACCTCTTGCACAAAGCTGGAGTGCTGTGTGCGAGACCCTGGATGCCCCTTCCCTGGCTTGCTGAGCCATTTGTGTTAGTGCTGAGGCAGTTTTCCAATTTTTTTTAGGTGCAGAAGTGAATTCAGCTTTATGAGCTGAAGACTTCCATTTGGGAATTTTTTTTTTTTTTTCAAAAGGCAGTTGAGCTGTAAGGGCTAAAAACTGCATATTTTTACATCATTTTTATTTTTATAATTTCAGAAAGCATTGCCCTTTTAAGAAAATGACAATGCGTTGCCCTTTTAAGATCCCACAACGCTTTGCAAAATCATAGCCTCGCTTTTGAAGGCTGTTGAAGTAGCAACGCCGCTTGGGCTCGCCACATTGGGGCCTGATACCGGGACGTACGCCACCAGGACGACGTTACACTGTGAGTTTAGCGCTGGGCTAATGGTCATTAGTCCCCAGCACCAATTTTTCAGTCCACAACCATTTTCGGCAGCCGTTAACCCCTGGCTGCAGTGGCACTGGCAGCTTTTGTGGCGGCCACGAATTTCTAGGCCTAACTTTTTTTTAAATATTAGAGAGAGCAAAATAAAGATTGGGGCTCTCGCATGGGGCAAAGGCAAACCTGAAATAAAGATGAACAAACATTTTTTTTAAATTGGAACTTGTTTTTAAAAGCTTCTTTAAAAATTTTATTTTTATTAAAGTGGTTAAATTTGACACTCCACAAAATTAAAATTAGTTTTTCAGGACCTTACCTTTGTTTAGCAGTCAATACACTGTTAAAACCCCAGTTACACCTAATCCAAAAGGGTCTAACTTTTAATGGGGTATTTAGCAACGGTATTACCCGTGAAAGAGCCAAAGTTTTCGTCAGTTTCCGTGATTTGACAGATTACACTGATTGCTGGTGGGGGCGGGGTCCACAACGCAGCCTGTGGAGGAGCAGTGAACGACAGTCCGCAACTTCAGGATTTCCGTGTTAGGCTGCACATGTGCTAAATCCTGAAGTTGCGGTCAGTTTCAAAGGTGAAATAACGGCAAACACTGCCAGTTCACTGCCATCAGGACCGCAAGTTCTGGGCCAATGAGTTAGATTCTGAGTTATTGAATTCTCATTAAGCTAAGCTGTCAGTTAATGAGCTCTCATTGGATTCCACTATGGGTGAGTTCCTGAATTCTCCTTGAGGTACACTATGGTATGCTGTGTTCTTATTGAGTTATGCTATGTTTGGTAGAATTTTCATTGAGTTACACCGTGATTATTGAGTTAAAGTGTGGTTTACTATGTTCTCCTTGAGTTACACTGTGAAATAATGAGCTGCCATTGTGTTACATTACAATATACTGAGTTCTCAGTGAGTTGCACCGTGTTTTGCTGAATTCACATTGAGTACCCTGACATTTACTGAGTTTGGATTTAGTTACAGTGTGATTTATTGACATCTGATGTAACTTTGTGATATAATGGGCTCCCAATGAGTCAGAATGTGCATTACTGAATTCTCATGAAGATAGTCTATGATTTACTGAGCTTTGAATCGCTTTGTGTGTTACTGAGCAGTCTTGAAACACCGTAATTTATTGACCTCATTGAGGTACACTGTGCTATACTGCGATTAAAGAAAGAACTTCCCATAATATAGTGCCTTTCATGTTCTCAAGATGTCCCAAAGTGCTTCACAGCTAATTAAGTATTTTGAGGTATAGTCCTTGTTGTCATGTAGGCAAATGTGGCAGCAAATTTGCACACAGCACAGTCCATAAAACAGCAGAGTTCGATGGCTAAATAATACTTTTCGGGGGGGTTCAACAAATCATTTATCCTAACTATATCATGATGATTTGGTAAAGTCTCATTACGAGAGCGCTCATTGAACATTGTTGTGGTTTATTAAGATGTAACTTCTCAATGTTGCCATATTTATTAGCGCCATATGATTTTACTAAGACAACAAAATACCTGTATTGTAATTTATTACAATGTAACAAAATCAATAAACTGCATTTGAGATCTTGTTGAGTCATAGTGTGAGCTGGTAATATGCCATTCCCATCTCCCTGACAAATGTGGTTTATTGGGATATTGCTGATATTTACTGAGCTAGAACCAAGGTCTGACTGAGCCTCACAATTTCTAAGATATAATTGCAGTATGTTTGGTTTACAGAGATGTGAATTAAGGTCGCACTGTCCATACAACAACAACTTGCATTTATATAGCACCTTTAACATAGTAAAACATTCCAAGGCGCTTCACAGGAGCAGTTTTAAACAACATTTGATACCGAGCCACACATGAGGACAGATGAGGTAGGTTTTAAGGAGCATCTTAAAGGAGGAGAGAAGTAGAGAAGTGGAGAGGTTAAGGGAGAGAATTCCAGAGCTCAGGGCCTAGGCAGCTGAAGGTACGGCTGCCAATGGTGGAGCGATGAAAATCAGGGATGTGCAAGAGGCCAGAATTGGAGCAGAGCAGAGATCTTGGAGGATTATAGGGCAGGGGGAGGTTACAGAGATAGGGAGGGGTGAGGCCATGAAGGGATTTGAGAACAAGGATGAGAATTTTAAAATAGAGGTGTTGCTGGACTGGGAGGCAAAGTAGGTCAGCGTGCACAGGGGTGATGGGTGAACGGGACTTGGTGCGAGTTATGATATAGGCAGCAGAGTCTCAGCGTAAGTTAATTGTATTATGATTAACTGACATAATTCATCTATATCCCACTCAAGGCTTTGGCAATAACATACTGCACAAATGACAAAGTCATAAGTAAGAGGACAGCACGCAGGGATCAAAATCACATTCCATAGTCCTGGTTGCATGATTGAGTTGCATTGTGATTTATTTAGTTTGCATTGAGTTAATGAATTCCCATTGAGCTACATTGTGAATTACTGAGTACTCACTGAGTCACAGTAATATATTGGTTTACTCACTGAGTTACACAGTGATCTATGGAATTCTCATTTTATGACAATGTGGTGTTCTTAATTTGCATTAAGGTCCACTGAAGTACTGCATTCACATTAAGGCACACTGTGAAGTACTGAAATCTCATTGTTATATTGTGACTTTTTATTAGATTACAATAATGCTGGAAATTTCCTTGGGGTTTCTCCAACTGTGCCACCGTAACTTGGTGGCAGAGCGACAGAAGCCCCAAGAAAATTGCCTGCATGTGTTACTGAGTTCAAATTCAGGTACACCGTAATGTATTAAGTTGCACTGTTATTTTGCATTGAATAACAGTGTATGTTATTGAGTTAGACTGTTCTCCACTGAATGCTGATTGAGTTACACTAAAATTAATTAACTTAGATTATAAGTACTGAGTCCTCACTGAGTTCTCCTTGGGTTACAGTATGAGTTACTGAATTCTCATTGAGTTGGAATATGTGTTAATGTGTTTTCAGTGAGTTGTAGTATGACATCTTAAGTTCTCAAGTGAATTACACTCTAACTAACTGAATTCTCACTGAGTTACACGGTGTATTGCTGAGCTGGCATTGTGTTACATTGAAATATACTGAGTTCTCAGTGAGCTACTCTCTGACTTACTAATTGTTCATTCAGTTGTACTGTAATTTACTGGGATTGTATTACATTACACTGTGATTTACTCTAAATGTAACTGTATTGCACTGTGATACTCGGTGCTCAATAAGTTTACTGTGATAAATGGAGATTCTATTCACTTTCAGAAGGGGCAGATCCTGCCTGATGAGCTGGTTGACCTTTTTGAGGAAGTGACATCCCAAGTGAACATTGGATAAACCTATGCTGTAGTATATTTAGACCTCTAGAAAAACTTTGATAAGGTCCTACATGAAAGGCTGTTACAAAGCTTAAAGCAGTAGATATTCCAAGTAAAACTTAGAGCTGGATAAGGAGCTAGTTGAAAGAAAGCAGAGGATGCTAGTTAGGGGAGTGATGTTGGACTGGGGTGATGAGCAATGAATGGAATGCCCCAAGTATCTGTGATGTGGCGCCTACTGTTTCTGATCAAAAAAAATGACCCGGATTCAGAAAATTATTGATTGATTGAATTACAGTGTGATTTACAAAGGTGGAAGACCTCACTGCTCTAATGAAAGAAATTCTGGTGATGCCATTAAATCACAGGATGGGACTTCCACCCACCTGTTTGGCCTTGCTCTAACCTCATCCCAACTCCAAGGGCTTTACCATTCCATTGAGAGAGCAAAGACTGGGCTTCAATTTTATTTACTGCTGTTCTCTTGCTGGTGGGCAGCACCATCCACTTGTTCGCATCAAGTTTCAGATGCTATTCATTTGCATGTATGTAGATTTTATCGAACTCACTGTGCAATTTCTGAGCTGCCTCCTCCAATTCCACTGCCTCTCTTGTTTTGCCTCATCAGCAAATTTCACCACTTTGCATTAAGTTTCTGAGTCATGCTCATTTATGTAAATTAGAAACCGTAGTGGTCCAAACGCTGACCCCTGGGGCATCCCACTCATTACCCTGTCATAATTCCTCTAATGCATTGTTTTCTACAATTGCTGAGGGAGTGCTGCACTGTCAGAGGTGCCGTCTTTCGGATGAGACGTTAAACTGAGGCCCCGTCTGCCCTCTCAGATGGACGTAAAAGATCCCACATTTCGAAGAAGAGCAGGGGAGTTATCCCCGGTGTCCTGGCCAATATTTATCCCTCAACCAACATAACAAAAACAGATTATCTGGTCATTATCACATTGCTGTTTGTGGGAGCTTGCTGTGCATAAATTGGCTGCTGCGTTTCCCACATTACAACAGTGACTCCACTTCAAAAGTATTTCATTGGCTGTAACGCGCTTTGAGATGTCCGGTGGTCGTGAAAGGCGCTATATAAATGCAAGTCTTTTTTCTATTTTTTACCCTTCAGCCAGTTTCTTTTTCATTCCCAGGGTGTACCCTGAATCCCCACAGCTATGAGTTTGACTAATAGCTTTTCATGTGGGACTTTGTTAAATGCCTTTTGGAGGTGTAGAACTTTCCACAGTCCACTTGGGGATGTCACTTCCTTAAAAAAGTCAAGAAGGTTGGTCAGGCAGCATCTTCCCCCCTCTAAGTCTATGTTAGCTACTGTTTACCAAGTCACTAACCATTCAGGTGGGGAATGTTGTTCTGCAAGTGATACCTCTGAGAATAGGAGGGGGAGTGGACTGTGTTAGTAGTTAATTGGATTCCTTGCAGCAACTGTAGCCATCTGCTCAAGATGGTGAGGCTGGAGTGGGAGGAAGAAAGGGAAAATTTTTGTTAACGGACACGAGGGATGTAAATATTTCCTGTGACAACCAAATGACATTAAACATTTTTTATTATAAAACATTCCCTTTTTTCGCAATCATAGTTCCAAGGAGTAGTATTCATACTTAATGTTAATTTACTGCAAAATGGCAGCCTTAGTTGGGCAGTGGGTATATTAATGCATTTTGTATTAATGAGAAAAGAAACTTATAAAGGTAAATTGTTTGCCATGGCTCAGTGGCAGCAGATTGCTTTGTGGGTTCAAGTCCCACTTCAGAGACTTGAGCAGAAAAATCTAGGCCGACACTCCAGTGCAGTACAGAGGGAGTGCTGCACTGTCAGAGGTACCATCTTTTGAATGACACCTCTGCTTTCTCAGGTGGACCTAAAAGATTCCATGGCACTATTTCAGAGAAGAGCAGGGGAGTTCTCCCCGGTGTCCTGGCCAATATTTATCCCACAACCAACATCACTAAAAATAACAGATTATTTGGTCTTTACACATTGCTGTTTGTGGGACCTGGCTGTGTGCAAATCAGCTGCTGCATTTCCTACATTATAACAGTGACTACACTTCAAAAGTACTTCATTGGCTGCAATGCTCTTTGGGACATCCTGAGGTCATGAAAGGCGCTTTATAAATGCAAGTCTTTCTTTTTCTTTTCTTTTAAAATCACAATACTAGTAATTAAGCTGTAAACAATTCCAAATTAAAGCAATATGGCTGCTTATTTTTGCAGTGGAATAGTATGCATTGAAGTAGGTAAGGCATCTTTCCTTGTATCCAGCTCAGTTACAGACTGATCATCAGAAACGCCACAGTAGTGAGACTGGCTGGCTGAAAAAGTGGGTGAGGATGTAATAAACAAGTTAAAATTTTTGTTAACAGGTACAATTTTAGAGGATTCCGGTGGTTGCAGGCGATGATATTTGCGATCGAGGAGATCAACAACAGCATGAAATTTCTGCCAAATATCACCCTCGGATACAGGATATTTGATACATGCAACACAGTGTCCAAAGCTCTGGAAGCAACACTGAGCTTTGTAGCCCAGAACAAAATAGATTCACTGAACTTGGATGAGTTCTGTAACTGCTCTGATCACATCCCATCAACCATCGCAGTTGTGGGAGCAACGGGATCTGGAATTTCAACTGCTGTCGCCAATCTGCTGGGTTTGTTTTACATTCCACAGGTCAGTACACTTAGCAAAATTGAGCAAGAGTCTAAGTGTGTGCGCATTGTGGAGCACAAGTGTTTCTGTATATCTGTGTGTAACAGCATGTGTGTGAGTGTGTGTGCATTTGTGAAGGAGATTGCATGCGGCTGCACACATGCAACCATCTCCTTGTGAATACCATGTTTTAACAACTTGGAACTTTATAGTCAAATTTAAGTTCATTTGCGTCCTTTCTGTTCAACATGTAAAAATATAACATATTACAGGAATTTTTACATTAATATCAGCAGCCTGACATTGTGATTTTATTAGTTGCAGTCGGGACAGCGATTTGTAAGCCTTTATCTCATCTATTCTGTTTTTTAAACGAAAGTAGATGATGGACCTAAGTTTCTTTCTGCTTACAGAGCAGCAGAGTTGAGGAATAAATAATCACGGAAGGCCTTTGAAGCAAAAGTAAAAATGGATTTGCTGGGCTGAATGATCTTATTTCATGCCTGACTTTTCATACGTTTTTGTAATTAGAGATGTGGCAGAGGAGCTGGATGCAGTTGTTTGGTGTTTTCCTTTAGTTAAAATTGTAGTTTTGCTATCTGCATAGGCTTAAATTAAATTAAATTAAAAATGTCTATTTAAGTGCCAACTTTCTGCTAATTAAGAGCTCCTCCCTCCTTACCTGGAGGCCTCGTTTCCACATGATACTCCCTTTATCAAATGAAATAGGCAAGCAAAACAAAATAACAGTGGCGGCCATTTTAACTATGAGCAATGGAAAGGAAAATGAAGCGTGGTGTAGAATGGGCGGCTAATTTGATATCACCCATTTTACACCATCGTCCAAAGTTAAGATGACCCTCAGTGATCTCAGGACACAAGCTCAAGCACAGATTGGGATACAAGTGCTCAATCTTCTGAGTTACAGGATGAATGCTAACAAAGCCTTAATACACACGGTAGGGTATTATCTCCATTTGATCATATCTAGCAAATCTTAATATCTAATAGCAATATTAAAATTTATGGTTATAGTGTAGGAGTCTACGTACTCCTAGCAAAAAATACTGAACTTGGAGAGGTTCAACAGAAAAGGTTTAATTGTTGAGGCTGCATGCTGAACACAAAATGGAGTCAGAGACTACACAAAGTACAACTGTCTTTCCTCAGTGCACAGCTTCGACTGCTCCTCCCCCGCTCTGGGCTTAACTATGTTGCAGATCAACTTTCTTAAAGGTGTGATGCTTCTTAAAGGTATGACGCCTGATTTATAGTCTACGGACCGGAAAGCGGATTGTGTCCTTTGTGATCGGTACACCACACAGCTCCCCCCAGAATCCGCTAGTAGGGAGTGTACGAACCGGCGTGGCGGCTTGATGGCACGGCCGGAACGGCTCTTGGCGGTTGGTGTCGGGAGCGGTGCGGTCGGGCGCGTCGGGCTCTTAGGCGGCCTGCCCCGCGGTGGGGGTTGGCCCACTTGAACGGGTTCGTCGGGCTCTAGGTGCGCCAGCTTGAGCCGGTCGACCGACATCTTGTCAGTTCTGCCGCCCACTTCGAGGAGGAAGAACTTGTTCCCTGTCTGGAGTACCTTGTAGGGTCCGTCGTATGGGGGCCGTAGAGGTCCTCGGTGGGCGTCATGGCGCACGAAAACAAACTTGGCCATGTGCAGGCTAGGTGGTACGCGGGTTGCTGGTTCGCCGTGCCGGCCGGTGGGGACCGGAGCGAACTGTTGTGCTCGGTTGGCGAAAGCGCAGCGTTGCTGGTCAGCCGACCAGGGGGTCATGGCGTTGGGCAGGAACTCTCCGGGTACGCGCAGCGGTTGGCTGTACACGAGTTCCGCCGCCGAGGCTTGCAGGTCTTCCTTGACTGTGGAGCGTAGGCCGAGTAGCACCCACGGGAGGCGGTCGATCCAAGCCTCGTCCTCAAGGCTGGTGCGGAGGGACGCCTTCATGGACCTGTGGAAACGCTCGCACAGTCCGTTGGCTTGGGGGTGGTAAGCCGTGGTGCGGTGAACGGCCACCCCGAGGTTTCGGGCGATGGCGGCCCACAGATCAGAGGTGAACTGCGGGCCTCTATCCGATGTCATGTCGGAGGGGACGCCGAACCGAGCGACCCAGGTACCGATGAACGCCCTCGCAATGTCGGCGGTGGTGGTGGATGTCAGTGGAATGGCCTCGGGCCAGCGGGTGGTACGGTCCACGATTGTCAGCAGGTGCGTGTGACCTTGTGATGGCAGCAGGGGGCCAACGAGGTCGATGTGGACGTGGTCGAACCTTCTTTCTGGCACGGTGAACTCCTCGAGTGGGGCTTTGACGTGCTGGTGGATTTTGGCATGCTGGCAAGCTATGCAGGATCTGGCCCAGACGCGCACATCTTTGCGCAGGCCGCGCCAGACAAATTGGTTGGCCACCAGTCTAATGGATGCGTGGGTGCCGGGGTGTGAGAGGCCGTGGACGATGTCGAACACCCATTTTTGCCAGGACGCCGGGACTACGGGGCGGGGTTGCGCCAAGGAGGTGTCGCATTTGACTGTGACGGCGGACGAGCCGCAGGCGACGTCAGTCAGTCGCAGCCCTGGGAGGGTAGTGGGCGTGGAGAGCAGATCGGGGTCGGTGCGTTGCTCCGCTGCCAGTTGAGCATAGTCCACTGACAGGTGGGCGCCGTGGACGGCGGGGCGGGATAGGCAGTCGGCCACCACGTTGTCTCGACCGGAGACGTGCTGGATGTCCGTGGTGAATTCGGACACCGCGGCGAGCTGGCGTTGTTGCCTGCCTGACCACGGGTCCGCAGATTTCGCCATCGCGAATGTCAGGGGTTTGTAGTCGACAAACGCAGTGAAGGGGCGGCCCTCCAGAAGAAATCTAAAATGGCGGACTGCCAGGTACAGTGCGAGGAGCTCGCGGTCAAAGGCGCTGTATTTGGCCTCCGGGGGGGCGCAGTTGGCGGCTGAAAAAGGCCAGCGGTTGCCAGGCCCTGTCGACCCACAGTTTGTACATGGCGCCGACTGCGTGGTCGGAGGCGTCCGTGGTGAGGGCCACCCTGGCGTGGGGCTGTGGGTGAGCGAGCATGGTGGCATCGGCGAGTGCCTTTTTGGTCGAGTCGAAAGCGGTCAACATGTCCGCCGACCACTCGATCGCCATTCTGTCTTTCTTACCCCGGAGGGCTTCGTATAGGGGCCGCATGAGGGAGGCCGCTCCGGGGATGAAGCGGTTGTAAAAGTTGATCATCCCCAAGAACTCCTGGAGGCCTTTGATGGTGGTAGGCCGGGGGAACTGCTGGATGGCTTGCACCTTGGCGGGCAGGGGAATGGCTCCGTCCTGCGTGCTGTGGTGGCCGAGGAATTCGATCCTGCTGAGGCCGAATTGGCACTTGGCTGGGCTGATGATGAGCCCGTGCTCACTGAGCCGCTGGAACAGGGTGCGGAGGTGCTCGATGTGTTCCTGCTTGGAGGAACTAGCTACCAGGATGTCATCCAGGTAGACAAAGAGGAACTTCAGGTCCCGGAGGACCGAGTCCATGAGCCGCTGGAAGGCCTGGGCCACGTTTTTGAGGCCGAAGGGCATTCGGAGGAACTCGAATAGCCCAAAAGGGGTGATTATGGCCGTCTTGGGAATGTCCGTGGGGTGGACTGGCACCTGATGGTAACCGTGCACCAGGTCGACTTTGGAGAAGACTGAGCGGCCAGCCAGTCTAGCCGAGAAGTCTTGAATGTGCGGTATGGGGTACCGATCCGGCGTGGTGGCGTCATTTAGGCGCCGGTAGTCCCCGCAGGGGTACCATCCCCCATCGGGTTTGATGACGATGTGGAGTGGGGAGGCCCAGGGGCTGTTGGAGCGGCGGATGATGCCGAGCTGTTCCATTGTGGCGAACTTGGCCCGTGCGATCTCCAGCTTGGCCGGGTCCAGCCTGCGGGCGTGGGCATACACCGGTGGGCCTGTGGTGGGGATGAAGCGTTCTACCCCGTGCTTAGCAACCTTCGCGGAGAAGGTCGGGTTGGTGAGGGCTGGGAACTCAGCCAGGAGTGCTGAGTAGTCGTCCGTTGAGCGGGCGCGGCACTGCCACGCCATTTCGGCGGGTTGGGGGGGGCCATGGCGCCCGTGACAGGTGACATGGTGTTCATGTCCACGAGGCGGCGCTGAGGCATGTCGACCAACAGGCCGTGGGCGCACAGGAAATCCGCACCGAGGAGCGGGGAGAGCACCTTGGCGGTGATAAACTCCCAGTGGTAGCGGCGGCCTGCGAGGTCGATGGTGATGGTGCGGGTGCCGTACGTCCGGATGTCAGTGCCGTTGGCGGCAGCCAGCGCAGGGCCGCGGCCACCTCGCTGGATCTCGAGGGCGGACGCGGGGATGATGCTGCGCTGCGCGCCCGTGTCGCATAGGAAACGGCGTCCGGAGGCGCTGTCCGTAACGTACAGCAGCGCGCCTGCTTGCCCCACGGCCATCGTGTAGGCCGGTGTGGGGGCGGTTGGAAACATGCAGGGATGGCTGCAGCGGCGTGCCCGTGCGCCGAACCGGGTATGGAACTAGCAGTAGCCCTGGGTCGGAGGGCTTGGGGGACGTGGGGGCCTGGGGGGCCTCGTGGCCGAGCTGTGTGGCTGCGCGATAGAGGGTGGAGCGCGCGCCAATGCTGCGGAGGCCAGGTCGGGGGTGACGGCGTGGTTGGAGCTGGCGGACAGGAGCTTATCGGCTTCGTCGGCCAGGGCCTCGAGGTCCGTGAGGCTGGACGCCACGATCGCCGGGCGGATGCTGGGAGGTAGTTGGCGGATAAAGAGCGTGCGGAAGAGGGAGCCGGGAGGTTTCTCGTCGGTCAGAGCAAGCATGTGTGAGAGCAAGTCTGACGGCGTGGAGTCACCGAGGCCCGGGAGGTCGAGGAGGTGGCAGTTGCGCACGAATTGGGAGGTTGTGAATTTTTTAATGAGCGCAGCCTTGAGATGTGCGTACTTGCTTTCCTCCGGAGGGTTTTGTAGTGTTGTCCAGACTTTCATGATTGTGGAGCTGCCCAGGGAGGCAAGGAGGTAGTCATACATCGTTGCGTCGGCGGTGATGCCGCGGAGTCGGAATTGCGATTCGGCTTGAAGGAACCAGGCGGGGGCCAGGTTCTCCCAGAACTCCGGCAGCTTCACAGAAACTGCGTTTGTGTCAGCCATGGTTACGCTTAGGAGTCGTCCTGAGCGTCGGGGTCACCAATGTAGGAGTCTATGTACTCCTAGCAAAAAATACTGAACTCGGAGAGGTTCAACAGAAAATGTTTAATTGTTGAGGCTGCATGCTGAACACAAAATGGAGTCAGAGACTACACAAAGTACAACTGTCTTTCCTCAGTGCACAGCTTCGACTGCTCCTCCCCCGCTCTGGGCTTAACTATGTTGCAGATCGAGTTTCTTAAAGGTGTGATGCTTCTTAAAGGCATGACGCCTGATTTATAGTCTACGGACCGGAAAGCAGATTGTGTCCGTTCTGTGATCGGTACGCCACAATAGTAACATTCAGCTTGCTACACAATTACCTGAATTCAGTGATGTAAGAGGCACTGTAGCTGTAGGGTAAGTGCGAGATGATGGTTGCTTTAGTTGGAGGTCATTTAACATTGTAACTATGTTGATGATTGACTGCAGCAGTTCTATTTTTAACGGTGCACTAACTCTGCTGACTTCAGTAGTGAGGTCACTGCTGTTCACTAATCATGACAGCTTACACCTAACTTCTAGAAGCAGTTACTTTTTTGGCGACTCTTGCTACTTTTTTTTTAATGGTAGCGATACTGAGTCTGATACTGAGATATCGATCTATAGGATATTATTCTAACATTCAGTTTCTTGCAAGTAAGCTGAATAATTTGAAGCTGTTTAACAGATAGGTGAGAACGAGGTTATCTCATGGTGCAGATGGCATTTATAAGTAAGACTTCACTTTTTTGGTGCACAGGTTTTCCCAAATCTCTTGACTGTAACTCCGCCCTAGATATCCAACTCAATACAGCGCATTAACAAAGTATCCTCCAAGAATTACTATTTAACTGTAGATTTTCAGCTGAATACATTTTTCTAATACAGTGAAAACATAGTTCATCAAATTTCAGTGATCACCTAAAGCGAGCAGGCCATTTCGGAAAGGGAGCAATTGAAAGCCAGAGGGAACCAGAGATCCTTCAGTGTTTTCTTTGGGAAATATTAAACAGAAAAGTTATGTTCTGTTTTTAATCCATGAGATCTTTAGTATCCACAGAACGGGTATTTGGTGCTTTAATTTTCACCTGAAGAATGGTGCCTTCAATAGAATAGAGCTTTCCGCAAACTGTACTGAAGTGGCAGTATTCAGATTGAGAAAAATAATTACAGTAAAACCACTTTACTACAAATGTTTTTCTTGATCTTGCCAGAAGTTCTATCACAGCCGCTAGAAAAATTCTGACCCTTTACTACTAAACTGTTTACCTTTCTAGTCCCCATGACTGCTACAATGAATTAAGACTGCATTTAGATGACAGAAACATCTATCTTAACCATATATGCTTCACACAGACAATCCGCACGGTCAGGTCATGCACACCTGTATACATTCACAAATGAAAATCAGTGCCTCCATCACTCAATGCTGCTCCTGGCTCCTATCCACCTGCTGCTACTCATCCAAGAGATTAAAAACAAGCTACATGCTGTGGGTGGAAATCAGGAATTCCTGTTCACAGCGTGCAATGGTATTCAATCCCCTGGAGCAGCAGCAGCAGGAGGTAGGAAGCAAGAGCAGGAGGGGGTGGGGGGTGGCGGGGGGGATGGGGTGAAGGGGAGAACCAAGAGCGACACTGGGGAGGCTGAGTAGGGTGTCGTTGTTAGCTTTTGGGGGAGGAGAGTAGAATGCCAGCATGAACTGAGTGGCAGCTTGATTTGAAAGCTGAGAAGAGTGCCAGCTTGAACTGAGGGGAAAAGGAGAGCCAGTTTGAACTGTGGGGGGATGAAGAGTGCTAGCTTAAATTGATGGGACATAGAGAGAAATGCACTAGCTAGAACTAGGGGAGAGGGGTGGTCTGGTTAGAAGAATGTTAGCTGGAACTGGGGTGTTCAAGTGGAGAAAAGTGGAAAGTTAAACTGATGATGGGAGAAGAGTAGCAGAGTGCCAGCTTCAACTGGGGAAGTAAAGGAACACCAGCTTAAACTGGGTGGGTGGAAAGGACCGGGAGGAGATAGAATGCCAACTAGAACCGGGTGGGGAGTGCTAGCAAGAACCATTGAGGGGAGGGGGGGGGCGTGGGTGTTAGCTACAAATATAGTGGTGGGGAGTGTTAGCTAGAACCACGGTGCTGGGGGGGGTGGTGGCAAAGTGTTAGCTAGAAACATGCAAGCACTGCTTGGGAAATTGCAAGCCTGCAACTCCTGATTTTCCATTAATGTAAATGGATGGATGGTCAAAGTTTGTGGCCCCACAATTTCACAACCAGCTCTCCCAGTGACCGCCGCTGCTTGCCGAGGTCGTAAGCTCAGGGGAGCTCCCTTAAATGAAGTAAAAAGTGTTTAAGTTCACCAGAATGCACCATTTTAAATGTTCTGGGGAAACCTCTCCTGGACTCCCTGTTCCAAAACTTGCCACGGAAGGGGTGTGGGCATTTGGAAGGAGTGCGTACAGTTCTAAGTTTTGTGTTCAAAGACTTGACTGAAATTCTCCTATGGTAAATAAGATATAAATAAGGTAATGAGGGAGTACTTTTCAACAAAATTCAACAAATTTCTTTTCTCTTTTAAAAAAAATTGAATGCCAATGTTCATTGTAGATTTCAAAATGCAAGAAAAGGCACCAACTAAAGTGTAAAATATTGTGCGAATGTATAACTCCAGACCCCACCTAGAAGATAAATCTTGTGTCTTTCATATACTTACGGTTTATTTCCTCTGATATGAGTTAAGGAATGTTGGATGTACCTACAGTTTCAGTTACAATCCGTGTCCCAAATTGTAATTATTTATTTTCACATCATAAGTCTACATTCAAGGCAGTTTTTGAGTTCTCAGCCTTTTGTTAGGGCTGTGTCAGCTTTTTTGAAGCTGTTTTCTTGGTCAGAGTGTATGTAGAAAGCAAATTTTCAGTTCACATACAATTAGATTTTCGGATTAATGACTGTTTAGCTATTACAGAAGTGACCCTTGCTAACGTATTTTGTTTCTATTGAAGGTCAGTTATGCCTCTTCAAGCAGACTCTTGAGCAACAAGAATGAGTACAAGGCTTTCCTTCGCACAATCCCCAATGATGAGCAGCAGGCCACGGCAATGGCCGAGATTATCGAGCATTTCCAGTGGAACTGGGTGGGAACTCTGGCAGCTGACGATGATTATGGCCGCCCAGGGATAGATAAGTTTCGAGAAGAAGCTGAAGAGAGGGACATCTGCATAGATTTCAATGAGATGATTTCTCAGTACTATACACAAAAAGAGCTGGAGTTTATTGCAGATACTATTCAGAATTCCTCAGCCAAAGTGATTGTTGTCTTCTCAAATGGCCCTGACTTGGAACCACTAATACAAGAGATAGTTCGACGGAACATAACTGATAGAATATGGCTAGCAAGTGAAGCGTGGGCTAGTTCCTCGCTGATAGCCAAACCAGAGTATTTCCATGTTGTTGGTGGAACCATTGGATTTGCACTAAGAGCAGGACGCATCCCAGGATTCAACGAGTTTTTAAAAAAGGTCCATCCCAGCAGGTCCTCCCACAATGGCTTTGTCAAGGAATTCTGGGAAGAAACATTTAATTGTTATTTCACTGAAGAATCCCTAACACAACTAAAGAATTCCAAAACACCAACCCATGGATTAGCAACGCACAATGACAGTGCGAAAATGGGGCATTCCACAAGGACAACATTACGACCTCCATGCACTGGAGAAGAGAATATCACGAGTGTGGAGACCCCTTACCTGGATTATACTCACTTCCGTATTTCATATAATGTGTATGTGGCAGTGTATTCGATTGCTCATGCTCTGCAGGACATCTATGCCTGCACACCTGGGAAGGGGATTTTTGCGAACGGATCATGTGCCGATATAAAGAAAGTTGAGGCATGGCAGGTAAACAAATTGAATGATTGTAAGTATCAACTTAATAGAAACTCTATTCCAGAGCTGTCCATTGTATGAGTAGTTAAAGGGATAGTTTAATAAAATAGTTATTATATTTGTGAATAATACTAAACTGCATGGTAGGATCAGGACCTTAGAAGAAGAGGCAAAGGATGAAAAAAGGCTAGACAGTCTAATATACTTGCTCTTTCCTCAAACTATGTATAATTTAATGTAGCATAGGTTCACCATAACTACTTAATTTCCATAAATACTCTATCCATTATTCAATCCTGATTTATTGCAAAGGGAATGGAGTATAAAAGTAGGGAAGTCCTGTTACAACTGTACAGGGCGTTGGTGAGACCACACCTGGAGTACTGCGTACAGTTTTGGTCTCCTTATTTAAGGAAGGATATACTTGCTGATGTAATAAAACTCACTACGCACTGGTTTGAGTATAAAGCAAGGCTTTAATCAACTTGTTTCAAAACATGGAGGTCTAGTTGTACTTCACTAGTTCCTGTCTTACAAAATGTCCCTGGGCAAGCTGGGCCCACGCCCGAGTATTTATACTCCTTGGACGGCGCCATCAGCTGGCCGTCCAGTGTTATTTCATGAGTAGTTTCTTTATGATGATGAGATTTATAACACTTGCATTGGAGACAGTTCAGAGAAGGTTCACGATGTTGATTCCGGAGATGAAGGGGTTGTCTTATGAAGAAAGGTTGAACAGGTTGAGCCTATACTCATTGGAGTTTAGAAGAATGAGAGGGGATCTTATTGAAACATATAAGATTCTGAAGGGGCTTGACAGGGTAGATGCAGAGAGGATGTTTCCCCTCATGGGGGAATCTAGAACTAGGGGGCAGAGTTTCAGAATAAGGGGAAACCCTTTTAAATCGGAAATGAAGAGGAATTTCTTCTCTCAGAGGGTCATGAATCTTTGGAATTCTCTTCCCCGGAGAGCTGTGGAGCCTGGGTCATTGAATACATTTAAGGTGGAGATAGACAGATTTTTGAATGGTAAGGGAGTCAAGGGTTATGGGGAACGGGCAGGGAAGTGGAGTTGAGGCCAAGATCAGATCAACCATGATCTTATTGAATGCCGGAGCAGGCTCGAGGGGCCAAATGATCTACTCCTGCTCCTACGTCTTATGTTCTTATGTTCTTATGATTTGTGCCCTCCGGAGAGGACAGCTCTCTCCTGTGTTTCTGGAGCATGGGAACTGTTGCGCCTGAGTATTTGATCAACTCAATTTACACCTATCACTATCACCTTTACTTCCATATCCCCAAATACTTAATTAGTTATTTGACACAGCATCAGTCACTTTTCCTGGGAATCTATTCCATACATCCACTACTCTGTGGCGAGTGGGAAGTTTGCAGGGAATTTCTTCTAATGTTGTCTCTCACCTGAGCATATCAATTTTAAAACTATGCCCTTTATATACTTGCCGTGGCCCAGTTGGTAGAACTCTCACCTCTGAGTCCAGAAGGTTGTAGATTCAAGTCCCACTCCAGAGATTTGAGCACAAAAATCTAGGCTGACACTCTAGTGCAGTACTGAGGGAGTGCTGCGCTGTTGGAGGTGCTGTCTTTCCAATGAGATGTTAAACCGAGGCCATGTTTGCCCTTTCAGGTGGATATAAAAGATCCCATGGCACTATTTTGAAGAAGAGCAGGGGAGTTCTCCCCATTGTCCTCGCCAATATTTATCCCTCAATCAACATCACTAAAAATAGATTATTTGGTCATTATCGCATTGCTGTTTGTCGGAGCTTGCTGTGCATAAATTGGCTGCCATGTTTCCTACTTACAACAGTGACGACACTTCAAAAGTACTTCTTTGGCTGTAAAGCACTTTGGGGCGTCCTGAGGTCGTGAAAGGCGCTATATAAATGTAACTCTTTCTTTCTTCTTTCTCTAGTGTTCACAGTCCAAATCAAATAGTCGACGAAGCATAATACTTTTACATCACAATCTTACTATTAGAATTTAAGTTAATGTTAAATGCATTTTAAAATTAATTTGGACAGGTTCCCTTTCCTTGAATATTAATGATATCCTCCTAGTCAATCCAATAAACTTGCTGGTTTTCTCTGAAATAAGACACCCTCAACACACACACATTTTGAAGTAAATAGTATTTATATTCCTTACTTGTGTCTACAGTGTTGTCCTTTCCCTTTCCGTATCGGTTTTTAAAATCCCATTTCATGTGTGTACATGAGGTTTACTAAACATATTGCAGCAAGCACCACAAGGGCAAAACTCATCAGTATTCATGCATGATGTCTCCATAGACATCAGAATGGTATGCAAACTCATTTTAACTGTTAAAGGAACATTAACTTTATGAAAATATGTTTGGAAACCTGCAAGATGATGACCTAAATCATACTCAACTGTGTCACTTGCATATGGCACCAACATGATGGAGTACAGTTCTTCTGCTCTGGATAGCAGTCAGTAGTGGAAAGTGTGGCTGATGTTTTCCCCTCTCTACCTTTTGGTCACATTTGTTCCTTACAGCTGAGTTCAGTGAACTCGACACAGGCCAGGGATTGATCCTCTGTTCTTCCTGATCTGTATGGCTCATTTCCTCACTAAATAATACATTTACCAACAGAGGTACTGGCTGGGAGCCGTAGCTGATGAATAGTAAAAGCATATACTCAGCATTTGTTTTACTAATGGTCTCATTATTTAAAATGATTGCCAACGTTTATTGTTAATCATTGACCTTGAGATTTTGTTTTGAAAGAGAACTAACCCAAGAGACAAACCAGTCCTTTCGTTGCATTATTCACATGGATTTAGATTGTTTTTACTAGGAAACTGTTTGTAGTTCTTGTGGAACTGGGACTCTGTAGCTACTTACTTATGCTTCAGTGCTTGTCATTACCTCTTTCTCATACTACGAGTTATAGGCAGACGAGTTTCTGAGCATTGATGCCACTTGTGTAAAGCATAGCCCATTCTCACCTGGATGGATTGTGACAGTTGCGTTGGACCACAAGCTGAAATTTTTGGCACACAATGGCCACTCTCAATATTTTCTACAATGAAAGCACTGTGAAAATCAGCCTTTTTCAAAACCTATTCATGTTGTGTATTCCAGTTAAGGACAGGACTAAATCCCCGATTATAACTCTCTGCCGGTATGGGTTATAATATAGGCAGAGTGGCTCTCACCGGATCCAGCCTTGCCACCAATTTCACCCCCTCACAGACACTGTCTCAGGCTGAATTGGACTGTTCTCAACCTCTGTGTCCTACACGACCCTGAGCTGAGCTTCCAATCCCATATCCTCTCCATCACAAAGACTGCCACTTTGTTCGCATTCAACCAACACACGTCCCATGTGCCTGACCTGCTGGGTGTTTCTAGCATTTTCTATTTTTGTTTCAGATTTGCCTCATCTGCAATATTTTACTGTTTGTGAATTTAATAGGCATTATGAGCCAGGCAAATAATGATGGCCTCAAATTTGCTGTCAAAATAGCAGTGAGGCTAATAGTACTCACCGTTATTTATGTCCAAATGCTACAGCAACTTCAGGTGAGGGCAGATGGGCAATTAAATGTGGAAATAGAAAAGTTACTGTCAGAGATTCCTTCAGGTTTTAATTGTTATTCGAGATTTAAACTTAAAAAAAAATATTTTTTTTTTTTTAATTTTTCTTTCTGTCGCTTTTTTCTCTCTCTTAATCCAATCTTTCTTTCCCTCTCTTTATATCTCTTCCTGTACCTGATTTGACATTGAATTCACCCACTCTAACTTACACTTCCTTCTCAGTCCTTGCGCTGTTCATTTCACAATACTTCAATCTGATTGGTTAAGGAGATACACAGTTACTTGTCCTGTTCACTCGGATCCCAGAGGCCCCGCAGAGGGCACGTGCCATTTCCATCTCACACTTCCAGCAACTTGCAGCGCAAAATATCACGGAGATTAAACAGGCGAGAGCAAGTCTAACTAACGGCGGATGCCATTCGTTGACCCATTACAGCAAATTCTGAGCCCATATAAATAAATCTACTAAACTGGAAAGCCCAATTACAGCACCACCTACAAGCATCACAGGCAATTACAAACATAACAGGTCGGTATGGACACACTTCGCCATAGTGTCATAGAGTTATACAGCATCGAAAGAGGCCCTTCGGCCCATCGTGTCCGCGCCGGCCATCAAGCCCTGTCTATTCTAATCCCATTTTCCAACAATTGGTCCGTAGCCTTGTATGCTATGGCGTTTCAAGTGCTCATCTAAATTGAAAGTTCCAAAGGAACTGTTTACATAGGACTTTAGAATGCGAAGATGACAGGACATACTGATTTTAATAATATATGAATATTACAGGAAACTTTCGATTTACCGGCACCTAAATAACCGGAAATCTCGGTTAACCGGCAAAATTCAGGAGTAGGTTTTACTTCATATTGACTTGCGTTCCTCCATCTGTTGCTGTGCAAGGGTGTGGCTGCAGCTGTTGCTAAGCTACAGAGATGCTTGCAACTTGTGGCCATTGTTCTGAACTTGTTGCTAAGCAACAGGGTTTGTTGCTTTATACGGAGCTGTCAGCTCTCCGTATCTTTTACTATAGCGTTCGGTTATCTGGAATTTTTAATGAACCGGCACCACGTTGGTCCCGTCCGTGCCGGATAAAAAAAGTTTCCTGTAATCAGCAATACACGTCAGGAGAATGATGGAGCCAAATTTCCTCAATATTTCTGGCATACTTCCACTGCAACTTTACTGGGAATATGCTGTGAGACCCTGGAAATAGGACAGTGCCTGGATACACTTGATCCCTGCCTAGGCTTGGAGTTCCTGCTCAGCCTTGTAAGAGGCAGAAACTCTGACCAGCGATGCAAAGGGGGTGGAACTGAGGGCTTAGATTTCCTACACTGGGAGATCCCACTTTCCTAACCTGTGAGGTTGGAAGCTAATATGCCCAGTGAGCTGAGGTATACCGGCCTCCAAAGGGGGCAAGTGAGCACCAGTGTGGTGGTGTCCAGTCCAGGGAAGCGACCTAGTCCTCCAAAGAACAGGTATGATTTTTTTTTAAATGTTTTAGTATCGGTCTCCTTACAAAGGGAGCCAGTAAATGGTTTTTCAGGAGGGAATAAACCAGGTTCCCCACTCCTAGATAGCTGTAGATTTCAGCATCACAGGGCTGGCAGGAGCCTGAGCTGCACCTGTAGTGCTGTGGATGAATGCCAGGCCATGCAAGTGAGGAGCCCTCCCATTAACCCAGCACACTCTGGCAGGGTCAGTGCTGGACGGCTCTGGCAGCCACGGTCCAGGAGTAACCACCAGAATCACAGCCCATGTAAATTCGGGGCCAATAATACTAGTTACCAACAACAGTGGGAATGAACTTTTGGACTACAGTAACATATACGTAACAAGATCACAGAACAGCGCTTCCAATGATATCAATAGGAGAACATTTTAAATTATAAAAAGCTGTGTACTTAAGTTATTATTACAATGTATGAAACTTATGTGGCCTGGATGACCAACCTTAGCTAATGTAAGCACACATTAACTGTGAGTATCAAGGCAGTTCTCTTTATGCATTGTGTAACCTGTGCAAGTGGTTTAGTCTTCTGCTGTGATTAAATGCAGTTGTCAGCCTGACATTAACAACAAAGTGTCTCTTGCAGTTGGTACACAATACCCTCCTTAATGAAAGATTGATTTTGGGAAGCAATTATGGCAAGATTACTGAATTTAATCTACTTTGATTAATGCTGCTATAAATATTAGACATGTTTATTTTTATACTTGTCTAGTCTGTTTTTCTCTGGATATCCATTCCTCCTTTAAATTGAGTTTCCTTGAAAACTGTTAGAAGCCCTTGTGGCAGGCTATGCGAATTGATACAGTAATTGTTATTTAACATGCTGCTTGAGTGTTCTAAGAGGTTTCCCTTTGCATTAATGAGTTTCCCTGGCACCCTGGTGCTGATAGAAAGAGGGTGATGGGTATGGAGGTGAGTGAAGGCAGTACGAGTGGTAGAAAGTGTGTATTGGCACCAGTGCCTAGATTTACTTCAGATACCCTTGTGAGATCATCGAACCTTTTCCTAAACTGTAGGTAGTTCATGGGGTGGTGAAGTTGCACTGTTCGGGCAGGATTTTCCCATCGGAGGCGGGAGAGCTGGTTGGTGGGTTCCAGTCCCTCTCCCATGAAAATGATTTTCCATAGATTGGCCTTGTTAAGCCCGCCCTGCGGGGTTCCCAGCCAATTAACAGGAAGCGAGTCTGATTACATCATTTGATGCGTCATCAGCCGGTTTCCTTAAAGGGACCACGGCCACATTGATTTTGACAGTTGTGTTGTCAGTGCTCTACAGCATTGAGGTGCTTCAAACACTGACAGGCACTGCACAAAGGTGCACGGCTGCACCCAGGCTCTCACATGACTCCCTCCATATGCTTATGGAGGGAGTCATAGCACGCAGGGAGGTTCTTTTCCCTTCCAATGGGCGGAAGAGACCTCCCCAGGAGATCAACGCAGCTTGATTGCACATTGCACAGGAGGGCAAAAGCAGGGATGTCATCAGGAGGACCTGGCTGCAGTGGCGCAAACCTTTCAATGATCTCAGTAAATCACGAAATGTTACTGCAAAGCTACACTCAACCTCATCCTGCTGTGCCTCTCATCACATCCCCATCACTCTGCCTTCCCTACCCTACTCCTGCATATGCTTACTCACACCAACTTACCTTGCACCTCCACCCATCCCTCTCTATCCACATTATCACTTCTCCATCTCACTAGCCACCCCTCACACTCACCCTCATCCTAGTCCAATCATACCAACTAACAACACACAAGGGTAGGCACTTTGATGTGTTATGCAATGTTCATGTAAAGTTTCTGTTAATGTGTTGTCAAACATTGAAATCTTTATTTTCAACACTTTGCCTTATTATACAGATCTGTGTTCACCTTTGGAAGTGTCTTAGTGAGTTGTAGTGAGTGGTGAGATATAACGGTATCCCTCGCAATGGTGATGATTGTGAAAGGAATGGCTTGGTCATTGTAGGAATGCTTTATGGTGATGGTGTGGGGTGGTGTTAACCTTGCGCATCATGTGGCAGCCAGGGTGTACAGCATCAAGTGAAGTAAATCTGGCCATGGTGATGCCATCGCTGGCCTCCCGGGCAGCAATGTTGTCGGGTGCTGATGCCCTGTGTCCTGTGCAGCATCAGGTAATTGCGGAGAAGGTTGGTGGTGTTGTTGGTGATGTTGGTATGCCTGGTGCTGCTCATGTTGGGGCTGATCGTGGAGGGATTCAGAAGACCAAGGTGAGATTTTTTTAAGGACACCGATGTTGCTGGAATAGATGGCAGCTGAAGTTGCAATGGCAGAAGCGATCTGTCGATGGTGAGAGAGCTTGCTCCAAGGGGATGACAGTGCATATAGAGTTAATACATAGAAACATAGAAACATAGAAGATAGGAGCAGGAGTAGGCCATTTGGCCCTTCGAGCCTGCTCCGCCATTCAATGAGATCATGGCTGATCATCCAAATTCAGTACCCGGTCCCTGCCTTCTCCCCATATCCCTTGATCCCTTTAGCCTTAAGAAATATATCCAACTCTTTCTTGAATATACTTAATGAACTGGCCTCCACCACCCTCTGTGGCAGAGAATTCCACAGGTTCACCACTCTCTGGGTGAAGAAATTCCTCCTCATTTCAGTCCTAAATGGCTTACCCCTTATCCTTAGACTATGACCCCTGGTTCTGGACTCCCCGGCCATCAGAAACATCCTTCCTGCATCTCGTCTGTCCAGGCCTGACAGAATTTTATAGGTTTCGATGAGATCCCCTCTCAATCTTCTAAACTCCAGTGAGTATAAGCCCAATCGACACAATCTCTCCTCATACGTCATTCCTGCCATCCCAGGTATCAGCCTGGTGAATCTTCGCTGCACTCCTTCCATAGCAAGAACGTCCTTCCTCAGGTAAGGCGACCAAAACTGCACACAATACTCAAGGTGTGGTCTCACCAAGGCCCTGTACAACTGCAGCAAGACATCCTTGTTCTTGTACTCGAACCCTCTTGCTACGAAGGCCAACATACCATTTGCCTTCTTAACCACCTGCTGCACCTGCATGCTTACCTTCAGCGACTGGTGTACAAGAACACCCAGGTCTCTTTGCACTTCCCCTTCTCCCAATCTATTGCCATTCAAATAATAATCTGCCTTCCTGTTTTTGCCTCCAAAGTGGATAACCTCACATTTATCCACATTATAGTGCATTTGCCATGTTTCTGCCCAATCACCCAACCTATCCAAATCGTGCTGGAGTTTCACGACATCCTCCTCACAGCATACCCTCCCACCCAGCTTTGTGTCGTCTGCAAATTTGGAGATATTACATCCAATTCCCTCGTCCAGATCATTAATATATATTGTGAACAGCTGGGGTCCTAGGACCGATCCTTGCGGTACCCCACTAGTCACTGCCTGCCACTCGGAAAACGACCCGTTTATTCCAACTCTTTGCTTTCTGTCCGCCAACCAGTTCTCTATCCAAGTCAATACCTTGCCCCCAATCCCATGTGCCTTAATTTTGCATACTTATCTCTTATGTGGGACCTTATCGAAAGCCTTCTGAAAGTCCAAATACACCACATCCACTGGTTCTCCCTTATCTATTTTACCAGTTACATCCTCAAAAAATTCCAGTAGATTAGTCAAGCATGATTTTCCTTTTGTAAATCCATGTTGACTTTGTCCGATCCAGTCACTGCTTTCCAAGTGCTCTGCTATTACATCTTTTATAATGGACTCTAGCATTTTCCCCACTACCGATGTCAAGCTTACCGGTCTATAATTCCCCGCCTTTTCTCTACCACCTTTTTTGAATAGTGGGGTAACATTAGCTACCCGCCAATCCATGGGTACCGTTCCAGAGTCTATCGAGTTCTGGAAGATGACCAGCAATGCATCTACTATTTCTAGGGCCACTTCCTTAAGTACCCTGGGATGTAGATTATCAGGCCCTGGGGATTTATCGGCCTTCAGTCCCATCAATTTTCCTAACACCATTTCCCTACAAATACTGATTTCTTTCAGTTCCACCCTTTCATCAGACCCTATGTTCCCCGGCATCTCTGGGAGGTTATTTGTGTCCTCCTTTGTGAAGACAGAACCAAAATATGTATTTAGTTGGTCTGCCATTTCTTTGTTCCCCATTATAAATTCCCCTGATTCTGACTGCAAGGGACCTACGTTTGACTTCACCAATCTTTTTCTCTTCACATATCTATAAAAGCTTTTACAGTCAGTTTTTATGTTCTCTGCAAGCTTACTCTCATATTCTATTTTCCCTTTCTTAATTAATCCCTTTGTCCTCCTTTGTTGAATCCTAAACTGCTCCCAATCCTCAGGATTATTGCTTTTTCTGGCCAATTTATATGCCCTCTCCTTGGACCTTATGCTATCCCTAATTTCCCTTGTTAGCCACGGTTGGGTCACCTTTTTTGTTTTATTTTTATGCCAAACTGGGATGAACAAATTCTGTAGCTCATCCATTCGGTCTTTGAATGTTTGCCATTGCCTATCCATCGTCAACCCTTTGAGTGCCATTCCCCAATCAATCCTACCCAACTCGCTCCTCAGACCATCGTAGTTTCCTTTATTTAAATTGAGAACCCTAGTCTCCGAGTCAACTACTTCATTCTCCATCTTAATGAAGAATTCGATCATATTATGATCGCTCCAACCCAAGGGGTCTCATATAACAAGATTGCTAATTAATCCTTTCTCATTACATAATACCCAGTCTAAGATGGCCTGATCTCTGGTTGGTTCCTCGACATATTGGTCCAGGAAACCATCCCATAAACACTCCAGGAATTCCTCCTCCACAGTATTGTTACTCATTTGGTTGGCCCAATCTATATGTAGATTAAAGTCACCCATGATGACTGCTGTGCCCTTATTGCACGCTTCTTTAATTTCTCTTTTAATGCCATCCCCAACCTCCGCCTTACTGTTTGGAGGTCTATAAACCACTCCCACTAACGTTTTTTTCCCCTTAGTATTTCTCAATTCTACCCATACAGATTCCACCTCATCAGAGCTAATATCCTTCAATACAATTGTGTTAATCCCTTCTTTAACCAGTAATGCTACCCCACCTCCCTTTCCTTTTTGCCTATCTTTCCTGAATATCGAATACCCCTGGATGTTGAGTTCCCAGTCCTGGCCTTCCTTGAGCCACGTTTCCGTAATCCCAACCAAATCGTATTTGTTTACTTCTATTTGCGCAGCCAATTCATCCACCTTATTACAAATGCTCCTCGCATTAAGACACAAAGCCTTCAGGCTTGTTTTTTTAACGCTCTTAGACCTATTAGAATTATTATTTACTGTGGCCATGTTTGATTTAAACCGTTGATTTCTCTGACTGCCACTTTTGTTTTTCTCCTTCCTATCTTTTGCTTTTATCCTTGTTTCCCTTTCCTCTGTCTCCCTGCTCAGGTTCCCAACCCCCTGCCATTTTAGTTTAAACCCTCCCCCACAGCACTAACAAACACTCCCCCTAGGACATTGGTTCCAGCCCTGCCCAGGTGCAAACCGTCCGGTTTGAACTGGTCCCACCTCCCCCAGAACCGGTTCCAATGTCCCAGGAACTTGAATCCCTCCCCCTGGCAACATTCCTCTACCACACACTTACAGCCTCCAGACAGATCAAATGTGGCTTCCAAATCTTGAAATCAGACACCTCTGACATTTGAAAGTGAACTGATGTGTGAGTTCAGCTTTTATACTGCAGTTGCAGCTGTGAATTATGCAGCTCGCTGCTACTACCGACATACTTACCTGACGTGATCTCCGAACGTCGTGAAAACCATTTAAAATGTGGGAAAATAGAAAAAGGCTATCCAAATAGCAATTAACAAGCACTTAACAAGGAGTTAAGTGTCGTAAATCCCTCACCCGCTGCTTGGTGTCGGGTCTGCTCTGAGATCGCAGACCTGATACTTTGGAAACTCACACGGAGGCGGGATTGCGTCAATCATTTTGAATTTAACAGCTGACCTGCCTTTGAACCCGCCCTCTGAGCACCGGCAAAATCGCAGCCTTCATCTCTGGCAGCACCCTCCATACAAAAACATCCTTTCAAAAATGTTTTACCAGGATCATAAATAAATATAAAATGCGAGGGAGAGCTCAACATTTTCTTCCCATTTATTATTTTAGAAAATTAACAGATATGTATTACAGGACCAATGGAACATATAAATGAAACATTATCTAATGAAAGGTCTTGTTCACTAGTGCGTACCACACCCTCAATGTGTTTGCCATATCTTAACTCTGTATGTCATATTCAATGTCTGAAGCTGACACTGATACTGTATATGGCTATGGTCAGGCTGCACCTTAAATAATCTTTTTTCATTCATAGGATGTGGGCATCGCTGGCAAGGCCAGCATTTATTGCCCATCCCGAATTGCCCTTGAGAAGGTGGTGGTGAGCCGCCTTCTTGAACCGCTGCAGTCCGTGTGGTGAAGGCATTCCCACAGTGCTGTTAGGGAGGAAGTTCCAGGATTTTGAACCAGCGACGATGAAGGAACGGCGATATATTTCCAAATCAGAATGGTGTGTGACTTGGAGGGGGACTTGCAATTGGTGGCATTCCCATGCGCCTGCTGCCCTTGTCCTTCTAGGTTGTAGAGGTCGCGGGTTTGGGAGGTGCTGCCGAAGAAGCCTTGGTGAGTTGCTGCAGTGCATCTTGTAGATGGTACACACTGCAGCCACAGTACGCCGGTGGTGGAGGGAGTGAATGTTTAAGGTGGTGGATGGGGTGCCAATCAAGTGGGCTGCTTTGTCCTGGATGGTGTTGAGCTTCTTGAGTGTTGTTGAAGCTGCACTCATCCAGGCAAGTGGACAGTATTCCATAACACTCCTTACTTGTGCCTTGTAGATGGTGGAAAGGCTTTAGGGAGTCAGGAGGTGAGACACTCGCCGCAGAATACCAAGTCTCTGACCTGCTCTTGTTGCCATTATATGGCTGGTCCAGTTAAGTTTCTGGCCAATGGTGACCCCCCAGGATGTTGATGGTGGGGGATTTGGCGATGATAATGCCGTTGAATGTCAAGGGGCAGTGGTTAGATTCTCGCTTGTTGGAGATAGTCATTGCCTAGCACTGTGTGATGCGAATGTTACCTGCTACTTATCAGCTCAAGCCTGAACGTCGTCCAGGTCTTGTTGCATGCAGGCATAGACTGCTTCATTATCTGAGGAGTTGTGAATGGCACTGAACACTGTGCAGTAATCGGCAAACATCCCCATTTCTGATCTTATGATGGAGGGAAGGTCATTGATGAAGCAGTTGAAGATGGTTGGGCCTAGGACACTGCCCTGAGGAACTCCTGCAGCAGTGTCCTGGGGCTGTGATAATTGACCTCCAACCACCACAACCATCTTCCTTTGTGCTAGGTATGACTCTAGCCAGTGGAGGGTTTTCCCCCCGATTCCCATTGACTTCAGTTTTACTAGGGCTCCTTGATGCCACACTCGGTCAAATGCTGCCTTGATGTCAAGGGCAGTCACTCTCACCTCACCTCTGGAATTCAGCTCCTTTGTCCATGTTTGGACCAAGGCTGTAATGAGGTCTGGAGCCGAGTGATCCTGATGGAACCCAAACTGGGCATCAGTGAGCAGGTGCCGCTTGATAGCACTGTCAATGATACCTTCCATCACTTTGCTGATGATTGAGAGTAGAGTGATGGGGTAGTAATTTGCCGGATTGGATTTGTCCTGCTTTTTGTGGACAGGACATATCCTGGGCAGTTTTCCACATTGTCGGATAGATGCCAGTGCTGTAGCTGTACTGGAACAGCTTGGCTAGAGGCTGGCTTCTGTGATGGTGGGGACCTCAGGAGGAGGCCGATATGGATCATCCACTTGGCACTTCTGGCTGAAGATGGTTGCAAACGCTTCAGGCTTGTCTTTTGCACTCACGTACTGGGCTCCACCATCATTGAGGATGGGGATATTCATGGAGCCTCCTCCTCCTGTTAGTTGTTTAATGGTCCACCACCATTCACGACTGGGTGTGGCAGGACTGCAGAGCTTTGATCTGATCCGTTGATCACTTAGCCCTGTCTATAGCATGATGCTTCTGCTTTTTAGCATGCATGTAGCCCTGTGTTGCAGCTTCCCACCTCATGTTTAGGTATGCCTGGTGCTGCTCCTGGCATACTCTTCTACATTCTGAACCAGGGTTGGTCCCCTGGCTTGATGGTAATGGTAGAGTGATGGATAAGCACCAGATTGTGGTGGAATACAATTCTGCTGCTGACCCACAGCTCCTCATGTATGCCCAGTTTTGAGCTGCTAGATTTGTTCTGAATCTATCCCATTTAGCACAGTGGTAGTGCCACACAATACGATGGAGGGTGTCCTCAGTGTGAGGACGGGACATTGTCTCCAGAATGACTGTGCGGTGGTCACTGCTACCAATGCTGTCATGGACAGATAGATTGGTAAGGACGAGGTCAAGCTGATTTTTCCCTCTCACCTGTCGCAGGCCCAGTCTGTCCTTCGTCCTTCAGAACTCAGCCAATAGTGGTGCTACCAAGCCACTCTTGGTGATGGCCTTTGAAGTGCCCCCACCCCGAGCCCTAGCTACTTTGTGCTTCTTCCAAGTGGTGTTCAACATGGAGGAGTACTGATTCATCAGCTGAGGGAGGGCAGTAGGTGGTAATCAGCAGGAGGTTTCCTTGCCCATGCTTGACCTGAAGCCATGAGACTTCATGGGGTCTAGAGTCAATGTTGAGGACTCCCAGAGCAGATTTCCTTCCCTAATGAACCAGATGTGTTTTTACGACAATCTGATAGTTTCATGGTCATCATTACTGATATTAGCTTTTTATTCCAGATTTATTTAATTAACTGAATTTAAATTCCCCAGCTGCCGTGGTGGGATTTGAACTCATGTCTCACAGATCATTAGTCCAGGCCTACTGGATTAATAGTCCAGTAACATTATCACTATGCTACCATTCCCATTCAGGTTTTGGAGGCTCAGGAAGCAGTAAAGAAAAGGACCGCAAGGCTGATTCCTTCGAGTCAGAGGACTGAGTTATAAGAAAAGAAAAAAATAATTCTACTAGCTTACAGAATTACCCTAGAGTTTGTTATTAGGAAGGGTTGTCAAACTAGTTCGACTACATTCAAATTAACCTTGCATTGTGTCGCAAATATTAGCTTTATATCGACCAAATAGGTTTGACCTAAAATCTCATCCTTAAAAGGAGGTGAATGAAAGGGATCTATTGCTTTCCACATAAATATTCTGTGGCTCTTTTTCACAATGAACAAGGGTTCCAATTTTATAATTACTTTCATTTTACATTTTATTTTATTTATTAAATATATTCAGAATTTTAAGTCAGCCTGCCAGAAGTGGAATAGAAAAACTTTACCCTGAGCAGAGTTTCAAGTTAAACTATGACGGCAGGTCAAAGGGATATGTACAGATAACTGTAGCTGTAGTAAAGACAGCTGCTTTACGGTAGCTGTAGTAAAGACAGCTGCTTGACGGCAGTCGTATAAATAGGAAGCCATCTTGGCCATGCGGCAGTACTGCACGAGCTGGCACTGACTCAAGACCTAATAAAGAGTATTCAACGATATCTACTCGTAAGCCTCTTAATACTAAGATATAAGATAACATTACATGGTACCAGGATTTATAGAACGCACGATACGGGCATACCACAACAATGGAAGGGATAAAACCACCGACTAGCCTGCAACTTGAAGGAAATCTGGATGAAAATTGGCGCGAATTCAAACAATGCTTTCTTCTCTACCTCACAGCGATCGACGCCACGACTAGCTCTGGAACACATAAGGTAGCTTTGTTGCTAACAGTGGCTGGCTTGCAGGCAATCAAGCTGTATAATACATTTACGTTTGCAGCTGAAGGTGACAAAAATGATCTGGACAAGGTGATAGATTTGTTCGATAAATACTGCACACCTAAAAAGAATGAAATGTTCGAGAGATTTGTTTTTCGCTCCCGCGTGCAAAAGCAAGGAGAATCCTTTGATGTTTTTCTGACGGACTTGAAAACAAAAGCACAAACATGTAACTTTGGAGACTTGAAGGAATCGATGATACGCGATCAGGTCGTTTTCGGAATACTTGACAAGAAGGTGAGGGAGAGAATGCTTAGGGACAATGACTTAACTTTGGATGCTGCAGTAAAAATATGTCATGCTAGTGAACTCTCAGCCATGCACACGCAAACATTCGATGGGAGAACTACAGCAACGGGCGTGAGAGCGCTGGGACTGGACAACCTACCAGTGGATGTAGTACCCAGAAGGGACACAAGAGGGTGCACAGAGTTCAGGACTATGACGCCATACGATTGCAGACGGTGCGGCAATAGACACGGCAATAGACAATGTCCGGCTTATGGGAAGAACTGCGCAAAATGTAAAGGCAGGAATCACTTTGCTAAAATGTGCTTTTGGGAAGAGAAAACCGAAGGTAAAAAGACAGTGCATGCTATTGAGACTGAAGACACGGAATCAGAGACTTTGTATGTTGGAATGGTGCAAAATGACTTAAAACAGGGTAAAGATATGGAAAAGGAAGTACATTCCGTAGGACTAAAGACTGAAGTTTGGATAGCCCCCTTGCTGGTAAATGGCACCATTGTTCCCTTCAAGCTAGATACAGGTGCTAAGGCAAACCTCATAAGCTGGAGTGATGCATGGAATCTCAAAGTGAGACCAAAAATACTGAACAAGACAGTGGCTTTGAAGGCGTACAATGGACAAAGTATTGAAACAAAAGGAACGTGTAGGCTGAATCTTAAGGTAAAAAATCGCATTCACCCATTGACGTTTGTTATAGTGCCTGAAGGACATGAGTCACTGTTGGGGGATAAGGCATGTGTGGATTTGGGCTTGGTAAAACGAGTCTATACTATTAATGAACTGAACTGTGTGCAGGGTGCCCCCCAAGACAGTACAAATATAAAGCATGATGCTATAACACACAAGTACGCAGATGTATTTCAGGGTTTTGGAACACTGCCCTTTACATACTCCATCAAACTGAGAGATGACGCACAACCTGTGATTCACGCACCCAGGAGAGTTCCGGTGGCCCTCCATGAGAAACTGCGGAAAGAGCTAAACCGCATGGAGGGACTAGGTGTCATAAAGAAGACTGAGGAACCGACTGACTGGGTAAATTCCATGGTTTGCGTCAATTCAAAAAAGACTGATAAATTGCGTGTCTGCATGGATCCCAAGGACGTTAACGCTAATATAAAAAGAGAGCACTATCAAATCCCTAAGAGAGAGGAAATAGTCAGCGAAATGACAGGAGCAAAATTCTTCTCCAAGATGGACGCCTCGCATGGATTCTGGCAGCTGAAACTTGATGAAGAGAGTGCTAAGCTGTGCACCTTTAACACCCCGTTTGGTCAATACTCTTACCAGCGCCTGCCCTTCGGCATTAGCTCCACCCCAGAAATCTTCCACAGAGCAATGGAGCAAATCATCGAGGGCCTGGATGGTGTGCGGGTGTACGTGGATGATCTGGTAGTATGGGGCTCCACTCAGGGAGAGCACGACACCAGACTGGAAAAAACACTTGAGGATACGGCAGTATGGACTCAAACTAAATAAAGACAAATGTCAGTTCAGCGTCAATGAAATCACATTCCTCGGGGACAAGATTTCTGCAGAAGGGATTCAGCCAGACAAGTCAAAGGTAAAGGCCATACATGACATGGAAAAACCAAAGGACAAGAAAGGGGTTCAGCGGGCCCTTGGCATGGTTAATTACCTAGGGAAATTCATTCCAAATCTGGCAGTGAAAACCGCTCACTTGAGAAAACTGCTGCACCAAGAGACAGAGTTCCAATGGGGACACGAACATGAGAATGAATGGAAGGGGCTGCTACACATTCTAGCAAGTGAACCCCTACTGAAGTTCTTCTGCCCTGAAAAGAGGACAAAAGTGTCCACAGATGCCTCTAAGGATAGATATGGGGCTGTCCTTCTACAGGAAGATGAAGGAGAATGGCGACCAGTGGCATATGCGTCACGCTCCATGACGGCTACAGAGTGCCGGTATGCGCAAATAGAGAAGGTGTGCCTGGGCTTGGCATTTGGGTGTGAAAAATTTCATACCTACATCTATGGACTTCCCAAGGTTATCCTAGAAACTGACCATAAGCCACTGCTAGGGATCGCAAAAAAGAATCTGTGTGACATGTCATCACGGATACAGCGCCTAATGATGAGACTACAATGTTATGATTTTGAGCTCACATATGTGCCAGGGACACAAATGTTCATAGCAGATACACTATCCAGGGCTGCACCTCGTGCCACACAAACCAGTGAAACAGAAGAGGATGTGGCCCTTCATGTGGATATGGTCTATGCAGCATTGCCCGCCTCACAGGAACAACTATCAAAGATAGCCACAGAGACATCAAAGGACCCTGTTCTGAGGAAAGTGATGAGAAATCTTCAAGAGGGTTGGAAGAAAGGGTCATGTAAACAATATCATCATATTCAGTCTGAGCTTTCTGTGGTCAATGGACTACTGCTTAAGTGTGACAGGATTGTAGTGCCCATCTCTATGCGACGAGAAATGCTTCACAGGATACATGAAGGGCACCTGGGTGTGGAAAAGTCAAAAAGGAGAGCACGTGAGGCACTCTACTGGCCAAACATGAACTCTGATATTGACCAGATGATCAGTGAGTGTGCTACATGTCAGGAGTATCACTACAAGCAAACAAAAGAGCCCCTCATTACCACAGAGCTCCCATCACAACCTTGGGAAAAGGTAGGAACTGATATTTTTCACTATGAAGGAAAAGACTATTTGTTAGTTATTGATTATTACTCTAATTATCCTGAGATTGCTCTCCTACCCAGCACCACGTCAAGAACTGTGATAACTCACCTGAAGTCAATCTTTTCCAGGCAAGGCACCCCTCTAACTCTGGTCTCTGATAATGGCTCTCCCTATGCCAGTCATGAGTTTCAGTCGTTTGCTACAGAGTATGAGTTTAAGCATGTAACCTCCAGCCCGCTCTACCCTCAAGCCAATGGAAAAGCGGAGAAGGGGGTACAGATTGTGAAAAGACTATTAAAGAAAACAGCACACAGCAACACAGCCATGATGTCGTACAGGGCGGCCCCGCTGGAAAGTGGCAAGTCTCCAGCTGAGCTCTTACTGGGTCGCAAAATCCGTACTCGACTTCCCAGGCATGTCACACCTGATCACAGAGATGAGGTATGGGCAGACAAGGCCCGGAAACTTCAACGGAAACAAAAAACGCTCCACTGCACTAGTGCCTCTACAGGAGAAGGATGTAGTTCGCATTGAAGGGCCTGGGTCATGGAATCAAAGAGCCACCGTTCTACAACAGGTCGCCCCCAGGTCATACAGTGTCATGACAGAAAATGGCAATGTGTATCGCAGAAACAGGAGGCACCTACTGAAAACCACCGAGACCTATCAGCCGCAGGACAGAGAGGATGAGCTGATGATGGAAATCCGACAGAGTGACGAGGAGACGAGGGCAATGCCACAAAGTGATGAAGTACACAGGGGTGACAATGAGACAAGGGATCCGTGTGGTACAGACATGAACTTAATGGACACAACTGGGTTGGCCCAGCAAATACCCGCTCAGCTATGCAGGTCACAGCGCACCAGAAAGCCTGTCGTTAGACTCGACCTGTAGACAAGGGAAAGACTGTAAACAGCTAATGGACTTCTGGGTGTGGGTAGTGTTTATATGTACCGGCAGTTATTGCAAGGTATAGTTACACTGACAGTTTTTACATGTTGTTAATAGTAATTAATAGTAGTTACACTGACTGTTTTTATATGTTGTTAATATGTGTTCTATGTGTTATGTTATGTTATGGTGTTTACTGTTTATGTCATCGTTGAGGGGGAAAGATGTACAGATAGCTGTAGTAAAGACAGCTGCTTTACGGTAGCTGTAGTAAAGACAGCTGCTTGACGGCAGTCGTATAAATAGGAAGCCATCTTGGCCATGCGGCAGTACTGCACGAGCTGGCACTGACTCAAGACCTAATAAAGAGTACTCAACGATATCTACTCGTAAGCCTCTTAATACTAAGATATAAGATAACATCACAGGATATAAGTACAAAAGTGTAAAAGGCAAGCTTAGGACCGATGTCAGGAAACACTTCTTCACATGAGGAGTGATCAGTACCTGGAAAGTGGGTAAATGGTGTTGAGGTACAGATCAGCCATGATCTACTTGAATGGTGGAACATGCTTGAGGGGCTGAATGGTCTATTCCTATTCCTATCTTCCTATGTTCCTATGGAATGGTCTCTAGGTAGGACAGTAAAGGCAAAATCTCGGGTGTTATTTAAGAAGCTATTAATGGTGTGATGAATGTTTATAGGTTTCTTATAAAGGATGAACCAGATGTATTGGATTATTTCCCTCAACTGTAATTTATCTTTGTGATCATTGTGAAATCTGTGGATCACACCTTAAATGCGTATACTATACCTAGGGAGCCACACCTCTTTAGCACTTCAGTGACTGGTTTAACGAGCCATACTAACTTATCAAATATCTAGAATTGCCTTTCAACTGCCGGAAAAAGCTACCATTAACAATCAGGAACAGCAACTCATAAAAGTGACCAAATTGCTCAAGGCCCCCCCGCCTCCCCCACGCCACCAGCCTCCAATCAGGAACCAGCAACACCCACAAAACAGTCCAATCAAATAGCTCACACAATTTTTTTCAAATTGCACCGGCTATCCATCTTGGGTTTTTTTCCTCCATCCTTCCTCTTTTTTGTTATTTTTTTTCTCAGTTTGATTTAGAAAGTTTTGTTATGTGTCTTGTTCACTGATATCAGCATCTGCCAGAAGCTGTTGTTTTTTTCTTGCTTGAATTAGAAAAAGTTTTTGCTACATTTCTTCTGCAGCCTCTTTTTGTGCACTACAAGTCTATTTGTCAAATTGCTAAATTTGTTTTCCATTTAAATATTCTGTGGCTCTATTTCACAATGAACAAGGGTTCCAATTTTATAATAACTTTATTTTACATTTTATTTTATTTATTAAATATATTCAGAATTTTAAGTCAGCCTGCCAGAAGTCTGCTCAAAGTGATTGAATTTTCTAGTTTTAGTATCTCCGAGCCATATAGGGAGAAAGAGAAATATAACAAAGAAAGAATGGAGACAAATAGAAAGACACAGACAGAGGGAGACAAAGGCCCATATTTTCCAACCCCTACGGGTGTGTACGAGCTGTGTACACACCCGTAGGGACATCAGAAATGCCGGTTTCAGGCATGCGCACATGCGCTGAAAACCGGCACTTCCTATCTGTCAAGAATCCTCTTGACAGATCGCACGCCTGCCTTGGAGAAGGGCCTCTGCGGGTGGAGAGTTCCGCTTTCTGCAGAACCTCCGCCCGCTGAAAACACTTAAAAATCTTACGCCTGATAAAAGCAGATGTAAGGCCTGCTTTTACCAGCATAAGAGTTTAAAAAATCTTTTTTCACTCATTTATAATTTAAAAATACATTTTAAAAAGGTAAGTTTATTTTTAGCCCCGTAAAAAACGTTAATTTTTTTTTTCAAAAAATTAAATTTTTGTTTAAAATATTTAATTTAATGTAATTTTAACTCATTTTAAAAACGTGATTAAAAAAATTATTTAATGTTTTGATGTGTTTTCGGGGTGATCTCCATTCATACTTTTGACAGGTCTATCTGTCAAAAGTATGAAGAGAGATTCCTTTCTCCTGTTGGCTCACCTGGTCCACATGATCCCAGGGACGCTTGTGAACCGCATGCGCCCCTGGGATACGTGGGTCCTGCGCATTTCAACTGTGGACAGGCCCAGGATTGGAAGTGTCCGGACCACGGGAGCCCACCGGTAAGAGCGTAGATTTTTTTCCAACAGGAGGCATCCGCACGCAGGAAGCCTCCGATCAGAGATTACAGGCCAAAGAATTTGAGAGGGGATAAGTGGAGACCATTACATGAATAGAGACAAATGGTAGTTTTCTTGTTATCCATCTGTTTTGTCTTTGTTTCGGTTTGAGCATTGCTATAGTAACATAATACACATGGGTTTTGTAAAAATGTCTGGAGCAACACCATGGGAGATAAACTAGTGAGCTTGAATAAATTGAATATGCAAGGTTTGTTACAATTACTTTCAAATTTCTACCTAGGTTCTCAACCACCTGTTGCATTTGAAGTTTACAAACAGCATGGGCGAGCAGGTCGATTTTGATGATCAGGGTGACCTCAAAGGAAATTATACTATTATCAACTGGCAATTGTCCCCCGAGGATGAATCTGTCGTGTTTCAAGAAGTTGGCAACTACAATGCATATGCTAAACCAAGCGACAGACTCAACATAAATGAAAAGAAAATCTTGTGGAGTGGGTTCTCAAAAGTGGTAGGTGATTAATTTTTGATCACACATCTTATTTTATTCAATATCCCATTTGCCAGGTTTAAAATTCCATAATTTTCATTGACAGTGGGGTATATTTCCTCTACCTCACTCTCCTCCTTTAAGACGCTTCTTAAAATCTACCTCTTTGACTGAGCTTTTGGTCATCTGCCCGTATATCTCCTTATGTGGTTGGGTGTCAAATTTTGTTTGATAACGCTCCTGTGAGGCGCCTTGGGACGTTTTACGCCGTTAAAGGTGCTATATAAATGTAAGTTGTTGTTGTATGCAAAGGTAAAAAAATAATAATTTTACTAAACTACGATGACAGATTAGTAAAAATATTTTTTCTTTGATTTTATACAGAGGAAAATATACCTGAATATATTTTTGTAGATGGTTGCACTTATTGACATCTGTCAAAATATAATGAAGTATTTTGCTACTAACAGTAACTGTACTGGCCGCACTAGACGTGCTCCTATCTAGCTATCCAGCAAGTTAAACACTCATTCATAATAATTCTTCCCTGAAGCGGTTGCTGTTTGAAGCTTTTACTTGAACGAATTTGTGAAACTGTAAACAAAGACAAAGTATGTTTTGTACATAAACTGAGTACTACACATTCGATATTACACAAGATATAAACATATTTACAACAGTAGAATAGACTAATTGTATAACTAACTAACATTTGAACTAACTTCTGTAACTATTAAATATTAACCTTTTACAAACATAGTATTATCAAAATATTACTCTGACAACATTGCTATTATGCTAAGAACTAAAGATACTCACAGATATTGCGTTTGGCCTAACATATGAAGTCAGATTACACTGGATTGAAAATCCCTCATGGAATTCTCCATTACTTAAGTCAGGTTCTTCCTGGTAAAACTGCTTCCTGGGATCAACAGGAAGAAAGGTAAGAAGGTTAAATGACCTCTCACAGGAAGAAAGGAACAAAGGTCAAATGACCTCACACAGGAAGAAAGGAACAGATGACCTTTCCAGCTTACAAACTGTTAACACAATAACTGCCACCAGAGGGTGCTATTGCATGTAAAAACATCCAGGATGTCACAATGTCCATCGGTCCAGAACAGTAACTGTTCAAATACTATTTACTAATACTGCTAGTTTCTCAAACAATGTTGGAACTTAATTTCAAGCTGCTTCCACATGGTAGAGATACAGCATGGACTGGGATAATGTTCAGATGCACACTGATCTGTAACGAATTGTTCATGCTTTGTACAGGAAACTTTTGATTTACCGGCACCTAAATAACTGGAAACCTCGGTTAACCAGCAAAATTCAGGAGTAGGTTTTACTTCATATTGTATTTGCCTTCTGATGCGCCATCAATTACTCAAAAGACTGAGATTAAGCGAGTAACAACCAGGCTTTTATTAACTAAAGAATGAAGGTCTAGTCTCGAGTGGTCGACCCGTCCAGAATACTAAGGGACTGGGAGGTAGTCACTTATATACCTGGAATAGTGGGAGGAGTCAGCCGAGGCATGTCCAGACCTGTACCTAGTGGAATACACATACACATACAGACAGGTATAACAGTGGTTTACCACATTCACCCCTTGTTTAAAAATGAGTCCGGCGGGGTGAAGTGTATTTAAAAGTTTGTGTATTGGAGTCTCTCCGGAGGTCTTGTCTGCCGCTGTGATCGACGTGGCGATGGCAGGGGTGGTGGAGCTTCCGGCGTCGCGTCCCGTGTAGGCTGGGGCACTGGAGTGTAGTCCTCGTGGGTGACGGTCCAAGGCGAGCCGGCTGCTGGGGTTGGATATCGG
The DNA here is from genome assembly GCF_052327205.1 of Somniosus microcephalus. NCBI lineage: Eukaryota > Metazoa > Chordata > Chondrichthyes > Squaliformes > Somniosidae > Somniosus > Somniosus microcephalus. Next base: position 83,853,080 of record NC_141000.1, read on the forward strand.
GTCGTGGGGGGGGGGGTGGTAATGGGTAGTGGGTTACAGCGGTCCCCGAGGGTGTCGTGGGGGGGGGTGGTAATGGGTAGTGGGTTACAGCGGTCCCCGAGGGTGCGAGGTCTCGTATGGAGACTGTGTCCTCCCGCCCGTCCGGGTGCGCAATGTAAGCGTACTGGGGGTTGGCGTGGAGGAGGTCGACCCTCTCGACCAGGGGGTCCATTTTATTGGTCCTCACGTGTCTTCCCAGTAGTACCGGCCCTGGGGACGTCAGCCATGGCGGTAACGCTGTCCCCAATGTGGACTTCCTTGGGAAGACAAACATTTTCTCGTGAGGGGTGGCATTGGTGGCAGTGCAGAGCAGTGACCGAATCGAGTGGAGCGCCTCGGGGAGCACCTCCTGCCAGCGGGAGGTCGGAAGGCCCCTAGACTTTAAGGCTAGTAGGGCGGCCTTCCAAACAGTTGCATTCTCTCTTTCCACCTGTCCGTTCCCCCGGGGGTTGTAACTGGTGGTCCTGCTTGTGGCTATACCCCTAGCGAGCAGGTACTGGCGGAGTTCGTCGCTCATAAACGATGAGCCCCGGTCGCTATGGATATAGCTGGGGAAACCGAACAGGGTGAAGAGGCTGTTCAGACATTTAATGACCGTGGCACTGGTCATGTCCGGGCAGGGGATAGCGAACGGGAAACGGGAGTACTCGTCAATGATGTTGAGGAAGTACACATTGCGGTCGGAGGAGGGGAGAGGCCCTTTAAAATCGACGCTCAGGCGTTCGAAAGGGTGAGTGGCTTTTATCAGGTGGGCTCTGTCTGGTCTATAAAAGTGCGGTTTGCACTCAGCGCAGACTTGGCAGTTCTTGGTCATGGTCCTGACCTCCTCAATGGAGTAAGGCAGGTTGCGGGCCTTGATGAAGTGGAAGAACCTGGTGACCCCCGGGCGGCAGAGGTCATTGTGGAGGGCCCTCAGCCTATCGATCTGTGCGCTGGCGCAGGTGCCACGCGATAGGGCATCTGGGGGTTCATTGAGCTTCCCAGGCCGGTACAAGATCTCGTAATTGTAGGTGGAAAGTTCGATTCTCCACCTCAAGGTCTTGTCATTTTTGATTTTGCCCCTCTGCTTGTTGTTGAACATAAAAGCAACTGAACGCTGGTCAGTGAGCAGGGTAAATCGTTTTCCGGCCAGGTAGTGCCTCCAATGACGCACAGCCTCCACAATAGCCTGGGCCTCCTTTTCGACCACGGAGTGTCTGGTCTCCGGGCCCTGGAGGGTTCGTGAGAAGAATGCCACAGGTCTCCCCGCCTGATTAAGGGTGGCGGCCAGAGCGAAGTCGGACGCATCGCTTGCCACCTGGAAGGGGATGGATTCGTCCACTGCGTGCATGGTGGCTTTGGCAATGTCCTCCTTGATACGGTGGAAGGCCGAGCGGGCCTCTGCCATCAGGGGAAAAGAGGTGGATTTGATCAGCAGACGGGCTTTGTCTGCATAGTAGGGGACCCACTGGGCGTAGTAGGAAAAAAACCCTAGGCACCTCTTCAGAGCTTTCAGGCAGTGGGGCAGTGGGAGTTCCATAAGGGGACGCATCCGGTCCGGGTCGGGACCGATGACCCCGTGTTCCACAACACAGCCAAGGATGGCGAGGCGGTCTATGCGGAATATGCACTTCTCCTTGTTATATGTCAGGTTCAGGAGTTGGGCGGTGCGGAGGAATTTCTCGAGGTTTGCGTCATGGTCCTGCAAGTCATGGCCGCAGATGGTCACATTGTCTAGGTAAGGGAAAGTGGCCTGCAGCGCGTTTTGATCGACCATCCAGTCCATCTCCCTTTGGAAGATGGAGACCCCGTTGGTGACGCCAAAGGGAACCCTAAGGAAGTGATAGAGGCGGCCGTTTGCCTCAAAAGCAGTATACTGGCGGTCTTCGGGGTGGGTGGGGAGCTGGTGGTACGCTGATTTCAGGTCAATGGTCGAAAAGACGCGGTACTGCGCGATCTGGTTGACCATGTCAGCTATGCGGGGGAGTGGGTAGGCGTCCAGCAGGGTGTAGCGGTTTATTGTTTGGCTGTAGTCGATGACCAGGCGTTGTTTCTCGCCGGTCTTAACGACCACAACCTGGGCTCGCCAGGGGCTGGAGCTGCCCTCAATAATCCCCTCCTTCAGGAGCCGCTCCACTTCGGTTTTGATGAAAACCCTGTCCCCGGCACTGTATCGCCTGCTCTTTGTGGCGATGGGCTTACAGTCGGGGGTGAGGTTAGCAAACAGTGGGGGGGGTGGGACTCTGAGTGTGGAGAGGTTGCATCTGGTGCGCGGCGGGCAATTTGGAGGCTGCTGGCTGCGGACTATGAGTGGGGGGAGGGGGCCACCGTACGCCATCGTAACGCTTTTGAGGTGGCACTGGAAATCCAACCCCAGTAGAACGGCAGCGCAAAGTTGGGGCAGGACCAGGAGTTTAAAATTATTGAACACAGTCCCGTCTACTACTAGTGTCACCACGCAGTAGCCGCCAATGTCCGCTGACTGGGACTCGGCGGCCATAGAAATCCGCTGGTGCGCAGGCAGGACTGGGAGAGAGCAACGCCGCACCGTGTCGGGGTGGATGAACCTCTCTGTGCTCCCGGAGTCAAAAAGGCAGTTTATTGCATGGCCGTTTACCTTAACGTCCATTTTGGACCGAGCTAGTTGGTGCGGTCTCGTTTGGTCCAGCGTAACAGAGGCCAGTGTAGGGGTCGGTGTGTCGCTGCGGGTATCAGATGGGGGGGGGGTTGGCAGCCTGCTGCGTCCCGGCTGGTGTCCAAGATGGTGGCGTCCATGATTCCCATGTGGCTGGAGTCGTCCAAGATGGCTGCTGCTGCGGTGGTTCGCACATGGCTGGGGAGGCCCAAGATGGCGGCCCGCACGGCCCACACGCGGCGCTGTTGGGGGCCCAAGATGGCGGCTCGCACGGCCCACACGCGGCGCTGCTGGTGTTCGGGGTGGCTTTGGCCTTGCAGACACTAGCGTAGTGTCCCTTTTTCCCGCAGCCCGAGCAGGTCGCATTCTTCGCCGGGCAGCGCGCTCTGGGGTGTTTGGCCTGGCCACAGAAGTAGCATTTCTGGCCTTGGGATACTGCTGTCTGGCTTTGGGACACTGCTGCGGTGGTTGGGCCGTTGTTGGGCTGTGGCTGGGGTGGCACGGTGCTATGGGGCTGTCCTACCGTGTCCCAGGTTGTCGTTCCCCGCGGCGTCCGCGGTGCAGAGGAGTAGACATCCATGCCCCGGTAGGCTGTGTCCAGCGTTAGTGCGATTTCGGAGGCTTTGTCGAGGGTGAGGTCACTCTGCTCCAGCAGTCGCTGTCGGGTGTAGTTGGACCTGTGGCCCGCTACGAAGGCATCCCGGATCAGTTCCTCCGTGTACTTAGTGGGCGTTACCGCCTTACACCCACAGGCCCGGCCAAGCACGGACAGTGCTTGGAGGTATTCCTCAGTCGATTCCCCAGGTTGTTGCTTGCGACTCCCCAGGAGGTGCCTGGCGTAAACTTCGTTCACAGGGCGCGTGTACTGGGTCTTGAGGAGCTGGAGGGCGGCTATGTACGAGGTCGTGTCCCGGATGACTGAGTACACTTGGTGGTTCACCTTGGAGATCAGGACAGACAGTTTGTTCGCATCCGTTACGACCGCAGTGGAGGCAGTCAGGAATGCCTCGGAGCACATGAGCCAGTAAGCAAACTTGGTGGAAGCGTCCGCTTCCCGACTGTCCAGGTCCAGGCATGCTGGTGTGAGGATCTTCTCCATTATAAAAAATTTAGTTAATAAAATTGATGCGCCATCAATTACTCAAAAGACTAAGGTTAAGCGAGTAACAACCAGGCTTTTATTAACTAAAGAATGAAGGTCTAGTCTCGAGTGGTCGACCCGTCCAGAATACTAAGGGACTGGGAGGTAGTCACTTATATACCTGGAATAGTGGGAGGAGTCAGCCGAGGCATGTCCAGACCTGTACCTAGTGGAATACACATACACATACAGACAGGTATAACAGTGGTTTACCACACCTTCTTCCATCTGTTGCTGTGCAAGGGTGTGGCTGCAGCTGTTGCTAAGCTGCAGAGACGCTTGGAACTTGTGGCCAGTGTTCTACAGTTGTTGCTAAGCAACAGGGTTTGTTGCTTTATACGGAGCTGTCAGCTCCCGCTATCTTTTACTATAGCGTTCGGTTATCCAGAATTTTTGATGAACCGGCACCACGGCGGTCCCGTCTGTGCCGGATAAAAAAAAGTTTCCTGTAGTAGCTTTTATTTTGTAACTTATTCAAAGACCCAGTTGCCATGATGCGGAATAAATAATTGAAAAGGATGAAGAAGTGTGTCTGACTTTTGCTAATAAACATTTGGCTGGAGAGCGGAGCAATAAAATGGCAGGAGATAGTGGTACTATAAGTGCTGTGTAAAAACATATGGATAAGAACATCAAATATGAAATGAGTAAAGGCCATTGGCCCATCAAACCCATGCCCTCCAGAGAGCTTGTACAGTTATATTATGAACTGCAGCCAAAGCACTCATTCTCCTGAAGGAGACAATCACCCAGAGGTAAAACTTTTAAGAGAAGATAAATCTCGCCAACCCTGAAGTTAATTGACACCCTTCAGGGGGCTTCCAGATGTGCTACTGAGATCAGCAACTCGGAAGTGTAGGTGAGTTGATGCTGTGGCTCCCAGTGCTATAGCTCCATGTTGGTATCCCAGTGGATTGCACATCAAGGCTGCTTTCATGTTAAACCTTTTCTCAATTGGGAACCAGGGCCACATTTATTTTACAGAAGTGCCTTTAATGGCAAAAAACTGTTGGAGACAACTTTGTAAAATTAAAAGAAAGACTCCCCTTGAGAGAGAGTTTTGCCTGGTACTTCCAATCAAGAGGTCTGTCAGCCACAAATATAAAACAAACAGCTGCATCCACCACTTTGGGTATGCCTGCAGCCTGACTGATGCCTGAGCTTTCCCATATATGTCAGCAATGTTCTGTCGGGCTGTGAAGACCTTTGTAAAACATTAGGGAACATGTGGAATAAAAACAGAAAATGCTGGAAATACTCAGCAGGTCAGGCAGCATCTGTAGAGAGAGAAACAGAGTTAACATTTCAGGTCGGTGACCCTTCGTCAGAACAGAAGGGAATATGTGGGGTAAAATCGCAGAATTCCAAATGCAACTTTGTACCAACTGCACATTTGCGAAATATACATACACACAGTGGCCTAGAAATTCAGTTGCGTTCGCCAGCCGTTAGCGCCATAAGAGGGGTAGATTTCGAGCGCTAGGCACTTAGCGCCCGGGCGCAGGCCGATCTGCGCCTACGCCCAACTTCAGTTGACATTTAGCGCCGGCGCAAAGTGTTTGCGCCCGCTCAGCTGTGCGCGCAGCTTATGACGTCATTTCGTCGTGCAACGCTGTTTGTGCGCCCCAAACCGGAAATTCAGTGGCGCCCGCCCAATGTGGGCATGGCGCTGTTAAGAACTGTGAAGTGGAACGCAGCAGAGGCCCTGCGGGCCTCGGGGAGCGATAATTAAAGGGCACTTAGACTGAACTATAAAGGCCAGCCATTTTGCTGCAATGACTTTAGTGCTTTGGATTTCTGGACAGAGACCAAGGAACAGACCTTACTGATTTGGGACAACATAGGAGAGGTATTTTTGGCTTCTGCCCAGAGCTTGGAAATTTGACTCATTGTGATTTCACTGTTTGCAAGTTTATTATGGGGGCTGCATGGGGTTCCAACCCTCAGTTCCAGCATTATGTGCGAAGGGCTCGCAGACGCTGTGTGAGAGGGCCAGCCATGCCTAGACGCAGAGGGGCCATCAGGCGTCGGCAACGTAGGCCTTACCCACTCAGGGAATACCGGCAGCAGGTGTCCTATCTCACCATGACTGCCGCGCATTGTGTTAAGAGGCTGCGCTTCAGAAGGGAGGTGGTTGCAGAGATCTGCCAGCTGCTTCACAGAGATCTGCGTCCACAGCTGATGTGCAGGACGTCTCTGTCGGTGGAAGTGAAGGTCACGGTGGCTCTGAACTTTTATGCAAGCGGCTCCTTCCAAGCCGCTGCTGGGGACATAGCGAACATCTCCCAGTTCGCCGTGCATCGCTGCATCCGGCAGGTCACCGATGCCCTTTTCGCAAGGAGACACCAATTCATCTCCTTCCCCATGACCCTAGAGAGGCAGGAGCAGCGTGCAGTCGGTTTTGCCAGGATCGCCAACTTCCCCATGGTGCAGGGCGCCATTGACTGCACGCATGTGGCTATGCGGGCACCTATCGACAATGCCGAGGATTACCGCAACCGGAAGGGCTACCATTCCCTCAATGTACAGCTGGTGTGTGACCACAGGCAGCGCATCCTAGCTGTCAATGCCCGCTTTCCAGGAAGCAGCCACAATGCATTTATCCTGCGCCAGACTACTGTGGCTGACATGTTCGAAACACAGCCTCCACCAAGGGGATGGCTTATTGGGGACAAGGGCTACCCTTTGTGTACATGGCTCATGACCCCGCTCCGTGCGCCCAGGACCCCTGCTGAGGAGGCATACAACGAAAGCCATCAAGCCACAAGGAACATCATAGAGCAAACGATTGGCGTCCTCAAGCAACGGTTCCGCTGCCTGGATCGTTCCGGCGGATCTCTACAGTATTCGCCGGATAGAGTCTCCCAGTTCGTCGTCGTTTGCTGCATGCTGCACAACCTGGCTATTCGCAGGACTCAGGCACTGCCACCTCACGTTGGACCACCACCTCAGGAGGACGAGCAGGAGGACCATGAGGAGGAGGAGGAGGAGGAGGAATACCAGCCCAGGAGGGAGCCACAAGGTCCAAGGGCCGTCCGTCGGCGGCTTATTGAATGACACTTCTAGGCCCCCTGTCAGGGAATGGCTTGTGGCAATGAACGCACCTGAATGCAGCCGCTCCGCAAGCCCTCAGCCGGTTAACGCAACAACCACTTGAAACATGACACCTGGACAAGCTGAATAAATAAAAAGCTTTATTTAACAAACTCAGGGCCCTTCCCACATGAAACAGAAAAACAGACAAGACCCCCAAAAAACAGTCAAAAACATATCTCACTCCCAGAACCTGGGGAGGAATAACAAAACTTGTCCATCCAATTGGCCTTCATCCTCGGCCTAACCAAGACAAACCCCCCATACAGAACACAAACACCCCCATATAAAAACACAGTTGCCTTCATCTTCGGCCTTACCAAAATAAGCCCCCCCCCATACAGAACACAAACACCCCCATATAAAAAAACAGTTGGCAACACACTCTACTTGGTGTGCCGAGAGGGCGAGTCCTTGTGCAGGCTTCTCCGGCCCCTGCCCGACCTGTTGCTCCGCCTCAACCTGGGCCCTGTGGGTGTTGCAAGGCTGGGGGAAGGCTCCTGAGGGGCACAATGCGTGACGGCAGATGCCCTTGGGGGTCGGCCTAGACGAGGTCCGGCCCTGGAGGGGCCGGCTGCTGACTGCTGCAGCTGTGGCTGGGCAGCATCAGTCTCTGCAGCAGCTCGTCGCAGCTTGGCTGGGGGAGTGGCAGTGGCGGCTGCAGCAATGGGGGCAAGCTGGCTGATGCCAGGCGCTCGCTGGTCGCCAGAGACACTGGCACTCGGCCGGGCTGGCACTGCAGCAAGCGCAGCAATCTGGTGAAGGCCAGACCGCTGTGCTGCAGCAGGTCGGCGGGTGCCCTGGCGATGCCTCCGTGACACAGCGAGTGTGGCAGAAGTGAGTGCCCGAACTGCCCTGGTCTGTGCCCGCATCAGACCAGCCAGTGTCTGCACGGCACCACTCAGGAACTCTCGACTCGCGTCCTGTGCTGCCGCGAGTTGGTCGACACCCCTGGCCTGTGAGTCCCCGAAATCGGCCACACTATGAGCCAGAGACTCAATGGCCTGAGGCAACTGTCCCACAACCCTCATGAACTCGGTGTGGCGCCGCTCCGAGTCCGCGGACATTTCATCAAGGAGGCGCACCTCCTGGGCGAGGACCGTCTCCGGACTGGAGGCCGGACTCTCCCTCTGGGGAGAAGGCTGCCGAGCTGCCCGACCCTTCCCGCGTGCCTGGACGCCACTGGGCCCAGCAACTGCCCTCCCCTGCAACACTTCCCCCTCTGGGGAGAAGGCCGCCGTGCTGCCCGACCCTTCCCGCGTGCCTGGACGCCACTGGGCCCAGCAACTGCCCTCCCCTGCAACACTTCCCCCCTCTGGGGAGAAGGCCGCTGTGCTGCCCGACCCTTCCCGCGTGCCTGGACGCCACTGGGCCCAGGAGCTACACCCCCCTGCAACACTTCCCCCTGGCTCTCCTCCAGGCAAGACGTCTCCCCTCCATTGCCATCCCCTGGCGCGGATGAGGGTTCCCCCGATGTGCCACCTTCCTCTTGGTCCTCGTCGTCCTCCTCTTCCGAGGGACTGGCACTCTCAGCTTCAGGGACCTCCTCCTCACCAGCTGAAAGCAGGAAGGCACAAGAGTAGCTTTAGAGTGAGAACAGGGCGTCAGCGAGGGAGGCATGAGTGGTGGCATTATGCGCATTGGTGGGACAGTGGCAAAGGATGTAGATCTGAAGCGCAAGGGGAACGAGAGAGGTGCAAACGGTCATGTCCTTACCATTGGGGCCCAGCACAGGGTCGGCATCTCCAATAGCTACGGGGCCAACCACCCGGGCACGCATGAGTCAAGCCACGCGCTCCTCCAGGTCACTGAGCTCCTGGAACTGGACACGGCCTCCCCCGGTGACAGTCCGGCTCTTCAGATTCTGCGCCAGCTTGGCCTGCAAGAGAAAGGACGGCCTCTAAGTACAGTGTGGTGCCCTGTTGTTGTGTGCACTGCCTCCCATGGTCGAATAGCTTGGCCAGTGTGGTGCCCTGTTGTTGTGTGCACTGCCTCCCATGGTCGAATAGCTTGGCCAGTGTGTAAAGTGCAGAAAGTGCTACTGATGATCATGCCAGTGCCATAGCTGCGGGAGGAGGGCTGGCCATTAGGCCTTTGAGGTCCCTTTGCCCATAATGTGAGGTGCACATGCAAGGATGAGGAGGACACTGGAAAGGGTACTCACCCTGACCAACCGAGTGAGGTTGTTGTACTTCTTGCGGCATTGGTCACCAGTCCTGGGGACATCGCTGTTGGCTGAGACCCTCTGGGCGATTTCCCTCCAGGCTCTCCTGTACTGCCTCCTGGGAGCCTTCTTGCCACTGTCCGGGCACAAGATCTCTCTTTTCTTTTCCAAACCCCTAAGCAGCACCCTCAAAGCATGCTCTGAGAAGCGCTGCGCTCGTTCACGGGCCTTCTGCATGGCTTCAGGCGCTATTTGGGTCCACCAGCAGTGTTCAGGCCTAGCTGCAGGGCTCCACTATCCAGGGCGTGGCAGCAGGCAAAGTCGACCCTTCCCCCTTTAAGAGCTGGCCGGCGTCAGGGTGTCTGCTGTCAATCAAAACATGACCGCACCTGCGCTGCGCCCGGCCTCGGCGTTATCAGTCTGCACCGCCGGCTTAGCGCCTAAAGATAGGAGTGCAACGCCAGTTTCAGCGCTCGCCCAAACTTCTTGGCCAAAGCTACTGAATATTGGCGAAGTGGCCTCCACTTTCCGGCGGGCGCTAAATTTAGCGCCCGCCCGACTTTACCGCCCCAAAAGTGGCTATACTGAATTTCTAGGCCAGTTGCTTTAACGTTGAATTGCAACTTCAGAGCAACTGCACATGGACAAATGTCACACATGGATAGTTACCAAACCTACTTGCAGTATAAATGGGGCTGAGACAGCTGCAAAGGAATAAAGTTATATGACAGAACTCCTTTCAATGGAAATAGTTCTATAATAAAAATGAAGTACTATGTTACATAACAATGGAGAAAAAACATGGGGGTGAATTTCCACAGGGGTTCTCCCGCTCACTGACCATAAATTTGCCCCCAATGAGTTTAACTAAACTGCTCAGTCAAAGTTTCAAAATATTTCTTTTCTTTATTTACATTTCTAGGTCCCTTTTTCCAACTGCAGTCGTGATTGTGTGCCCGGCACCAGGAAGGGGATAATTGAAGGGGAGCCCACCTGCTGCTTTGAATGTGTAGGATGTGCAGCAGGAGAATTTAGTGACGAAAGTGGTAAGCAAAACATCTGTAATTGAGACTGATATAAAATCTCAGTTCAAATCTCAGAGAATTCTGCCTTCAGAAACATGTAAACTAAAATGAAAATATTATAATTGACAGACACTTACATCACTGCAAAGATAACCAGGCACATTTGAAGGAGATTGCATTTACAAAGCTATTTGTGTTTAAATAAATCACCAACATATATAAGGGGAAAAATTCGACTCGGCTGCACCTGAAAAATGGACAGCCAGCAGTTGCAAATCGGGAGGGGGCACTTTGACTGGCCCATTAATGCCCAAGGCCCGTTAATGCCCAAGGCCCGTTAATGCCCAAGGCCCGTTAATGCCCAAGGCCCGTTAATGACCAAGGCCCATTAATGCCCAAGGCCCATTAATGCCCAAGGCCCGTAATGCCCAAGGCCCGTTAATGACCAAGGCCCATTAATGCCCAAGGCCCATAATGCCCAAGGCCCATTAATGCCCAAGGCCCGTAATGCCCAAGGCCCGTAATGCCCAAGGCCCATTAATGCCCAAGGCCCGTAATGCCCAAGGCCCGTAATGCCCAAGGCCCCTAATGCCCAAGGCCCGTTAATGTCCAAGGCCAGTATAATGCCCAAGGCCCATTAATGCTCAAGGACCATTAATGCCCAAGGCCCGTAATGCCCAAGGCCCATAATGCCCAAGGCCCATAATGCCCAAGGCCCATTAATGCCCAAGGCGTGTAATTCCCAAGGCCCATTAATGCCCAAGGCCCATTAATGCCCAAGGCCCGTAATGCCCAAGGCCCATTAATGCCCAAGGCCCGTAAAGCCCAAGGCCCATTAATGCCCAAGGCCCATTAATGCCCAAGGCCCATTAATGCCCAAGGCCCGTAATGCCCAAGGCGCATTAATGCCCAAGGCCTGTAATGCCCAAGGCCCGTTAATGCCCAAGGCTCGTTAATGCCCAAGGCCCATTAATGACCAAGGCCCATTAATGCCCAAAGCCCATTAATGCCCAAGACCCAGTAATGCCCAAGGCCTGTAATGCCCAAGGCCCATTAATGCCCAAGGCCCATGAATGCCCAAGGCCCGTAATGCCCAAGGCCCATTAATGCCCAAGGCCATTCAATGCCCAAGGCCCGTAATGTCCAAGGCCCGTAATGCCCAAGGCCCGTAATGCCCAAGGCCCGTAATGCCCAAGGCCCATTAATGCCCAAGGCCCGTAATGCCCAAGGCCCATTAATGCCCAAGGCACATTAATGCCCAAGGCCCGTAAAGCCCAAGGCCCATTAATGCCCAAGGCCCATTAATGCCCAAGGCCCATTAATGCCCAAGGCCTGTAATGCCCAAGGCCTGTAATGCCCAAGGCCCGTTAATGCCCAAGGCCCGTTAATGCCCAAGGCCCATTAATGCCCAAGGCCCATTAATGACCAAGGCCCATTAATGACCAAGGCCCATTAATACCCAAGGCCCAGTAATGCCCAAGGCCTGTAATGCCCAAGGCCCATTAATGCCCAAGGCCCGTAATGCCCAAGGCCCATTAATGCCCAAGGCCCATCAATGCCCAAGGCCCGTAATGCCCAAGGCCCGTAATGCCCAAGGCCCGTAATGCCCAAGGCCCATTAATGCCCAAGGCCCGTAATGCCCAAGGCCCATTAATGCCCAAGGCCCGTAATGCCCAAGGCCCGTAATGCCCAAGGCCCATTAATGCCCAAGGCCCAGTAATGCCCAAGGCCTGTAATGCCCAAGGCCCATTAATGCCCAAGGCCCAATAATGCCCAAGGCCCGTAATGCCCAAGGCCCGTAATGCCCAAGGCCCGTAATGCCCAAGGCCCCGTAATGCCCAAGGCCCGTAATGCCCAAGGCCCGTAATGCCCAAGGCCCATTAATGCCCAAGGCCCATTAATGCCCAAGGCCCGTAATGCCCAAGGCCCATTAATGCCCAAGGCCCATCAATGCCCAAGGCCCATAATGCCCAAGGCCCGTAATGCCCAAGGCCCGTAATGCCCAAGGCCCATTAATGCCCAAGGCCCATTAATGCCCAAGGCCCGTAATGCCCAAGGCCCATTAATGCCCAAGGCCCGTTAATGCCCAAGGCCTGTAATGCCCAAGGCCCATTAATACCCAAGGCCTGTAATGCCCAAGGCCTGTAATGCCCAAGGCCCATTAATGCCCAAGGCCCATTAATGCCCAAGGCCCGTAATGCGCAAGGGCCATAATGCCCAAGGCCCATTAATGCCCAAGGCCCATTAATGCCCAAGGCCCTTAATGCCCAAGGCCCATTAATGCCCAAGGCCCGTAATGCCCAAGGCCCATTAATGCCCAAGGCCCGTAATGCCCAAGGCCCATTAATGCCCAAGGCCCGTAATGCCCAAGGCCCGTAATGCCCAAGGCCCGTTAATGTCCAAGGCCCGTATAATGCCCAAGGCCCATTAATGCCCAAGGCCCATTAATGCCCAAGGCCCGTTAATGCCCAAGGCCCATTAATGCCCAAGGCCAGTAATGCCCAAGGCCCATTAATGCCCAAAGCCCGTAATGCCCAAAACCCATTAATGCCCAAGGCCTGTAATGCCCAAGGCCTGTAATGCCCAAGGCCCATTAATGCCCAAGGCTTGTAATGCCCAAGGCCCATTAATGCCCAAGGCCTGTAATGCCCAAGGCCCATTAATGCCCAAGGCCCAGTAATGCCCAAGGCCCATTAATGCCCAAGGCCCAGTAATGCCCAACGCCTGTAATGCCCAAGGCCCATTAATGCCCAAGGCCTATAATGCCCAAGGCCCATTAATGCCGAAGGCCCAGTAATGCCCAAGGCCTGTAATGCCCAAGGCCCATTAATGCCCAAGGCCCGTAATGCCCAAGGCCCGTAATGCCCAAGGCCCGTAATGCCCAAGGGCCGTAATGGCCAAGGCCCGTAATGCCCAAGGCCCATAATGCCCAAGGCCCATAATGCCCAAGGCCCATTAATGCTCAAGGCCCGTAATGCCCAAGGCCCGTAATGCCCAAGGCCCGTTAATGTCCAAGGCCAGTATAATGCCCAAGGCCCATTAATGCCCAAGGCCCATTAATGCCCAAGGCCCGTAATGCCCAAGGCCCGTAATGCCCAAGGCCTGTAATGCCCAAGGCCCATTAATGCCCAAGGCCAGTAATGCCCAAGGCTCATTAATGCCCAAGGCCCATAATGCCCAAGACCCATTAATGCTCAAGGCCCGTAATGCCCAAGGCCCATAATGCCCAAGGCCCGTTAATGTCCAAGGCCAGTATAATGCCCAAGGCCCATTAATGCCCAAGGCCCGTAATGCCCAAGGCCCGTAATGCCCAAGTCTCATTAATGCCCAAGGCCAGTAATGCCCAAGGCCTGTAATGCTCAAGGCCCATTAATGCCCAAGGCCCATAATGCCCAAGGCCCATTAATGCCCAAGGCCTGTAATGCCCAAGGCCCATTAATGCCCAAGGCCCATTAATGCCCAAGGCCCGTAATGCCCAAGGCCCATAATGCCCAAGGCCCTTTAATGCCCAAGGCCCATTAATGCCCAAGGCCTGTAATGCTCAAGGCCCATTAATGCCCAAGGCCCATAATGCCCAAGGCCCATAATGCCCAAGGCCCATAATGCCCAAGGCCCATTAATGCCCAAGGCCCATTAATGCCCAAGGCCCATTAATGCCCAAGGCCCGTAATGCCCAAGGCCCATTAATGCCCAAGGCCCATAATGCCCAAGGCCCGTAATGCCCAATGCCCATTAATGCCCAAGGCCCGTAATGCCCAAGGCCCGTAATGCCCAAGGCCCATTAATGCCCAAGGCCCATTAATGCCCAAGGCCTGTAAAGACCAAGGCCCATTAATGCCCAAGGCCTGTAATGCCCAAGGCCCATTAATGCACAAGGCCCATTAATGCCCAAGGCCCATTAATGCCCAAGGCCCGTTAATGCCCAAGGCCCGTTAATGCCCAAGGCCCATTAATGCCCACGGCCCGTAATGCCCAAGGCCCATTAATGCCCACGGCCCGTAATGCCCAAGGCCCATTATTGCCCAAGGCCCGTTAATGCCCAAGGCCCGTTAATGCCCAAGGCCCATTAATGCCCAAGGCCTGTAATGCCCAAGGCCCATTATTGCCCAAGGCCCATTAATGCCCAAGGCCCGTAATGCCCAAGGCCCATCAATGCCCAAGGCCCATCAATGCCCAAGGCCCGTAGTGCCCAAGGCCCATTAATGCCCAAGGCCCGTAATGCCCAAGGCCCATAATGCCCAAGGCCCTTTAATGCCCAAGGCCCATTAATGCCCAAGGCCTGTAATGCTCAAGGCCCATTAATGCCCAAGGCCCATAATGCCCAAGGCCCATAATGCCCACGGCCTGTAATGCCCAAGGCCTGTAATGCCCAAGGCCCATTAATGCCCAAGGCCTGTAATGCCCAAGGCCCATTAATGCCCAAGGCCCATAATGCCCAAGGCCCATTAATGCCCAAGGCCCATAATGCCCAAGGCCGGTAATGCCCAATGCCCATTAATGCCCAAGGCCCGTAATGCCCAAGGCCCGTAATGCCCAAGGCCCATTAATGCCCAAGGTCCATAATGCCCAAGGCCCATTAATGCCCAAGGCCTGTAATGCCCAAGGCCCATTAATGCCCAAGGCCCGTAATGCCCAAGGCCCGTAATGCCCAAGGCCCATTAATGCCCAAGGTCCATAATGCCCAAGGCCCATTAATGCCCAAGGCCTGTAATGCCCAAGGCCCATTAATGCCCAAGGCCCATTAATGCCCAAGGCCTGTAATGCCCAAGGCCCATTAATGCCCAAGGCCCGTAATGCCCAAGGCCCGTAATGCCCAAGGCCCGGTAATGCCCAAGGCCCATTAATGCCCAAGGCCCGTAATGCCCAAGGCCCGGTAATGCCCAAGGCCCATTAATGCCCAAGGCCCATTAATGCCCAAGGCCCGTAATGCCCAAGGCCCGTAATGCCCAAGGCCCGGTAATGCCCAAGGCCCGTAATGCCCAAGGCCCATTAATGCCCAAGGCCTGTAATGCCCAAGGCCTGTAATGCCCAAGGCCCATTAATGCCCAAGGCCTGTAATGCCCAAGGCCTGTAATGCCCAAGGCCCATTAATGCCCAAGGCCTGTAATGCCCAAGGCCCATTAATGCCCAAGGCCTGCAATGCCCAAGGCCCATTAATGCCCAAGGCCCAGTAATGCCCAAGGCCTGTAATGCCCAAGGCCCGTAATGCCCAAGGCCCGTTAATGTCCAAGGCCCGTTAATGTCCAAGGCCAGTATAATGCCCAAGGCCCATTAATGCCCAAGGCCCATTAATGCCCAAGGCCCGTAATGCCCAAGGCCCGTAATGCCCAAGGCCCATTAATGCCCAAGGCCAGTAATGCCCAAGGCTCATTAATGCCCAAGGCCCATAATGCCCAAGACCCATTAATGCCCAAGGCCCGTAATGCCCAAGGCCCGTAATGCCCAAGGCCCGTAATGCCCAAGGCTCATTAATGCCCAAGGCCAGTAATGCCCAAGGCCCAATAATGCCCAACGCCCATAATGCCCAAGGCCCACTAATGCCCAAGGCCCATTAATGCCCAATGGCCGTAATGCCCAAAGCCCATTAATGCCCAAGGCCCATAATGCCCAAGGCCCGTTAATGCCCAAGTCCCATTAATGCCCAAGGCCTGTAATGCTCAAGGCCCATAATGCCCAAGGCCCATAATGCCCAAGGCCCATAATGCCCAAGGCCCATAATGCCCAAGGCCCGTAATGCCCAAGGCCCATTAATGCCCAAGGCCCATAATGCCCAAGGCCCATTAATGCCAAAGGCCCAGTAATGCCCAAGGCCTGTAATGCCCAAGGCCCATTAATGCCCAAGGCCCGTAATGCCCAAGGCCCGTAATGCCCAAGGCCCATAATGCCCAAGGCCCGTAATGCCCAAGGCCCGTAATGCCCAAGGCTCATTAATGCCCAAGGCCCATTAATGCCCAAGGCCCATAATGCCCAAGGCCCACTAATGCCCAAGGCCCATTAATGCCCAATGGCCGTAATGCCCAAAGCCCATTAATGCCCAAGGCCCATAATGCCCAAGGCCCATTAATGCCCAAGGCCCGTTAATGCCCAAGGCCTGTAATGCTCAAGGCCCATTAATGCCCAAGGCCCATAATGCCCAAGGCCCATAATGCCCAAGGCCCGTAATGCCCAAGGCCCATTAATGCCCAAGGCCCATAATGCCCAAGGCCCATTAATGCCAAAGGCCCAGTAATGCCCAAGGCCTGTAATGCCCAAGGCCCATTAATGCCCAAGGCCCGTAATGCCCAAGGCCCGTAATGCCCAAGGCCCATAATGCCCAAGGCCCTTTAATGCCCAAGGCCCGTAATGACCAAGGCCCATTAATGCCCAAGGCCCGTAATGCCCAAGGCCCATTAATGTCCAAGACCAGTATAATGCCCAAGGCCCGTAATGCCCAAGGCCCGTAATGCCCAAGGCCCATAATGCCCAAAGCCCATTAATGCCCAAGGCCCGTAATGCCCAAGACCCGTTAATGCCCAAGGCCCGTTAATGCCCAAGGCCCGTAATGCCCAAGGCCCATTAATGCCCAAGGCCCGTAATGCCCAAGGCCCGTTAATGCCCAAGGCCCATTAATGCCCAAGGCCCGTTAATGCCCAAGGCCTGTAATGCCCAAGGCCTGTAATGCCCAAGGCCCATTATTGCCCAAGGCCCATTAATGCCCAAGGCCCATAATGCCCAAGGCCCATTAATACCCAAGGCCCATCAATGCCCAAGGCCCGTAATGCCCAAGGCCCATTAATGCCCAAGGCCCATTAATGCCCAAGGTCCGTAATGCGCAAGGCCCATTAATGCCCAAGGCCCGTAATGCCCAAGGCCCATTAATGCCCAAGGCCAATTAATGCCCACGGCCTGTAATGCCCAAGGCCTGTAATGCCCAAGGCCCATTAATGCCCAATGCCTGTAATGCCCAAGGCCCATTAATGCCCACGGCCCGTAATGCCCAAGGCCCATTAATGCCCAAGGCCCGTAATGCCCAAGGCCCATTAATGCCCAAGGCCCATTAATGCCCAAGGCCCATAATGCCCAAGGCCCATTAATGCCCAAGGTCCGTAATGCGCAAGGCCCATTAATGCCCAAGGCCCGTAATGCCCAAGGCCCATTAATGCCCAAGGCCAATTAATGCCCACGGCCTGTAATGCCCAAGGCCTGTAATGCCCAAGGCCCATTAATGCCCAAGGCCTGTAATGCCCAAGGCCCATTAATGCCCACGGCCCGTAATGCCCAAGGCCTGTAATGCCCAAGGCCTGTAATGCCCAAGGCCCATTATTGCCCAAGGCCCATTAATGCCCAAGGCCCATAATGCCCAAGGCCCATTAATACCCAAGGCCCATCAATGCCCAAGGCCCGTAATGCCCAAGGCCCACTAATGCCCAAGGCCCATTAATGCCCAAGGTCCGTAATGCGCAAGGCCCATTAATGCCCAAGGCCCGTAATGCCCAAGGCCCATTAATGCCCAAGGCCAATTAATGCCCACGGCCTGTAATGCCCAAGGCCTGTAATGCCCAAGGCCCATTAATGCCCAAGGCCTGTAATGCCCAAGGCCCATTAATGCCCAAGGCCCGTAATGCCCAAGGCCCATTAATGCCCAAGGCCCATAATGCCCAAGGCCCGTAATGCCCAATGCCCATTAATGCCCAAGGCCCGTAATGCCCAAAGCCCGTAATGCCCAAGGCCCATTAATGCCCAAGGCCCATTAATGCCCAAGGCCCGTAATGCCCAAGGCCCATTAATGCCCAAGGCCCGTAATGCCCAAGGCCCGTAATGCCCAAGGCCCGTTAATGCCCAAGGCCCGTAATGCCCAAGGCCCATTAATGCCCAAGGCCTGTAATGCCCAAGGCTTGTAATACCCAAGGCCCATTAATGCCCAAGGCCTGTAATGCCCAAGGCCCATTAATTCCCAAGGCCTGTAATGCCCAAGGCCCATTAATGCCCAAGGCCTGTAATGCCCAAGGCCTGTAATGCCCAAGGCCCATTAATGCCCAAGGCCTGTAATGCCCAAGGCCCATTAATGCCCAAGGCCCATTAATGCCCAAGGCCTGTAATGCCCAAGGCCCATTAATGCCCAAGGCCTGTAATGCCCAAGGCCCATTAATGCCCAAGGCCTGTAATGCCCAAGGCCCATTAATGCCCAAGGCCTGTAATGCCCAAGGCCCATTAATGCCCAAGGTCTGTAATGCCCAAGGCCTGTAATGCCATATTCAGGCCGGGCATAAGAACATAAGAAATAGGAGCAGGAGTAGGCCAATCGGCCCCTCGAGCCTGCTCCGCCATTCAATAAGATCATGGCTGATCTGATCCTAACCGCCAATCCACTATCACAGAACCATCTCCTGAATCTAACAGAATTAGACACACGAAATAGGAGCAGGATCAGGCTACACGGCCCCTGGGCCCGCTCCGCTACCCATAGGGCCATGACCGATCCGAACCTAGACTCATGTCCAAATTCCTGCCCGCTCCCCGTAACCCTTAATTCCCTTTACTTCTAGCAAACTGTCTATTTCTGTTTTAAATTTATGTAATGATGTAGCTTCTACAGCTTTTTGGTGCAGCATATTCCATGGACCTACCACCCTCTGAGTGAAGTAGTTCCTCCGCATCTCAGTTTTGAAAGAGCAGCCCCTTATTCTAAGACTATGCCCCCTAGTTCTAGTTTCACCCATCATCTTCCCCGCATCCACCCGATCCGACCCCTTCACAATCTTATATGTTTCAATAAGATCGCCTCTCATTCTTCTGAACTCCAATGAGTAGAGTCCCAATCTACTCAACCTCTCCTCATATGTCCATCCCCTCATCCCCGGGATTAACCGAGTGAACCTTCTTTGTACTGACTCGAGAGCAAGTATGTCCTTTCTTAAGTATGGACACCAAAACTGTACGCAGTATTCCAGGTGCGGCCTCACCAATACCTTGTACAACTGAAGCAATACCTCCCTATTTTTATATTCTATCCCCCTAGCAATGAAAGCCAACATTCCATTGGCCTTCTTAATCACTTGCTGCACCTGCATACTAACCTTTTGAGTTTCGTGCACCAGGACCCCCAGATCCCTTTGTACTTCAGTACTTTCCAGTTTCTTGCCATTAAGATAATAACTTGCTCTACGATTTTTCCTGCCAATGTGCATAACCTCACACTTTCCAGTATTGTATTCCATCTGCCAAATCTCTGCCCACTTACTTAGCCTGTCGATGCCCCCTTGCAGGTTTTTTATGTCCTCCTCACTCACTACTTTCCCTCCCATCTTAGTATCATCTGCAAACTTTGATATGTTACACTCGGTCCCCTCCTCCAAATCGTTAATATAGATTGTAAAGAGTTGGGGACCCAGCACTGACCCCTGCGGAACACCACTAGTTACTGATTGCCAGTCTGAGAATGAACCATTTATCCCAACTCTCTGCCTTCTGTTAGATAGCCAATCCTCTATCCATGCCAGAATATTACCCCCAATCCCGTGATTTTTTATCTTAAGCAATAATCTTTTGTGTGGCACCTTGTCAAACGCCTTTTGGAAGTCTAAATACACTACGTCCACTGGTTCCCCTTTATCCACCCTATACGTTACTTCCTCAAAGAACTCCAGCAAATTTGTCAAACATGACTTCCCCTTCATAAAACCATGCTGACTTTGTCCTATTAAATTATGATTATCCAAATGTCTTGTTACTGTCTCCTTAATAATGGACTCCAAAATTTTACCTACCACAGATGTTAGGCTAACCGGTCTATAGTTTCCAGCCTTCTGTCTACTGCCCTTTTTAAATAAGGGTGTTACATTAGCAGTTTTCCAGTCTGCCGGGACCTTTGCCGAGTCCAGGGAGTTTTGGAAAATTATTACCAATGCATCCACAATCCCTACCGCCACTTCCCTCAAGACCCTCGGATGTAAGCCATCAGGTCCAGGTGATTTATCCGCCTTGAGTCCCATTATTTTACCGAGTACCACTTCCTTAGTGATTTTGATCGTGTTTAGCTCCTCCCCCCCTTTAGCCCCCTGTTTGTCCAGTGTTGGGATATTCTTAGTGTCTTCTACTGTAAAGACTGATGTAAAATATTCATTCAGTGTTTTTGCCATCTCCATATTTCCCACCATTAATTTCCCGGTCTCATCCTCTAAGGGACCAACATTTACTTTAGCCACCCTTTTTCTTTTTATATAACTATAAAAACTCTTACTATCTGTTTTTATATTTTTTGCTAATTTACTTTCATCATCTATCTTCCCTTTCTTAATCAATCTTTTTGTTATTTTTTGCTGTCTTTTAAAGTTTTCCCAATCCTCTATCCTCCCACTAGATTTGGCTACCTTATATGCCCTTGTTTTTAGTCGAATACTATCCTTAATTTCTTTACTTAGCCACGGATGGCTGTCTTTTCTTTTACACCCTTTTCTTCTCAGTGGAATATATTTTTTTTGGAAGTTGTAAAATAACTCCTTGAATGTACACCACTGATCATGTATCGTCTTACCCTTTAATCTATTTTCCCAATCCACTCTACTCAATTCCGCTCTCATACCTTCATAGTCTCCTTTATTCAAGCTTAGCACGCTTGTTTGAGATCCAACCTTCTCACCCTCTAATTGAATATGGAATTCAACCATGTTATGGTCACTCATTCCAAGAGGATCCTTTACTAGGACATTTTTAATTAATCCTGTCTCATTACACAGGACCAGATCTAAGGTTGCTTGCCCCCTGGTTGGTTCAGTTACATACTGCTCAAGAAACCCATCCCTAATACACTCAATGAACTCATCCTCAAGGCTGCTCTGCCCAATTTGATTTGTCCAATTAATATGATAGTTGAAATCCCCCATAATTATAGATGTTCCCTTATTACAAGCCTCAACTATTTCCTGATTGATACTCCGTCCAACAGAGTTGCCACTGTTCGGAGGCCTATAGACTACGCCCACTAGTGTTTTTTTCCCCTTATTATTCCTTACCTCCACCCAAACTGTTTCATTATCCTGATCTTTTGACCCAATATCATTTCTCTGTATTACAGTGATTCCTTCCTTTATTAACATAGCCACCCCACCTCCCCTTCCTTCCTGCCTGTCCTTCCTGATCGTTAAATAACCTGGTATGTTTAATTCCCAGGCATTGTCACCCTGCAGCCATGTTTCTGTAATGGCCACAAGATCATACCCATATGTAGTTATTTGTGCCATTAACTCGTCTATTTTGTTACGAATGCTACGTGCATTCAGATAGAGAACTTTCAAAGATGTTTTGTGACACTTAGTTCCTGCTTTTGCCCTTTTTATTACTTTACCTTTTACTCCATACCTTCTGCCCCTTCCTGACATGCTCTGGTTTTTAATTTCCCCACTGCTACCTAAGTCTATTACCTTCTCTGTTGTCATTTTTATTATTTGCTCTCTAGGAACCTCCCCCCCACTAGTTAGTTTAAAGCCCTCTCTACAGCCCTAGTTATATGATCCGCCAGGACTCTAGTCCCAGCACTGGCCAAGTGAAGCCCGTCCCAACGGAACAGCTCCCTCCTGCCCCAGTACTGGTGCCAGTGTCCCAGGAAGCAAAACCCATTTCTCCCACACCAGTCTTTGAGCCACGCATTTAACTCTCTAATTTTATTTGTCCTAGCCAAATTCGCTCGTGGCTCAGGTAATAATCCAGAGATTATTACCCTTGTGGTTCTGCTTTTTAATTTGGCCCCTAGCTGCTCAAACTCCCTCAGCAGAACCTCCTTCCTTGTCCTATCTATGTCGTTGGTACCAACATGGACCACGACAACTGGATCCTCCCCCTCCCACTCCAAGTTTCTTTCCAGCCCAGAGGAGATGCCCTTAACCCTGGCACCGGGCAGGCAACACAGCCTTCGGGACTCTCGCTCTCGGCTGCAAAGAACTCTATCTATCCCCCTAACGATACTATCCCCTACCACTACAACATTTCTTTTAACTCCCCCCACTTGAATGGCCCCCTGCTCCACGGTGCTGTGGCCAGGTTGCTCATCCTCCCTGCAGTCCCTGCTCCTGTCCCCACAGGGAGTAAGAGCCTCGAACCTGTTGGACAAGTGCAAGGGCTGCGGCTCCTCCAACACTACCTCCTGGATCCCCGTACCTGCCTCACTTCTAGTCACACCATCCTGACCCTGGCCACGGACTACATCTGAATTAATTAATCTAATTGGTGTGACTACCTCATGATACACAGAGTCCAGGTAACTCTCCCCCTCCCTGATGTGTCTCAGTGTTTGAAGCTCGGTCTCCAGCTCTTCAACACGGAGCCGGAGTTCCTCGAGCAGCCAACACTTACTGCAAATGTGATCACCGTGAGCATCAATGGTGTTCACCAGCTCCCACATATTGCAGCAGCAACACATCGCCTGATCTCCCATTCTATGTAATTAATTAAATTTATTAATATTATTCTTAAATATCCTCTGCCCCGATTCTAGATGGTGTATATCACACCTTAGAAACTATGAACCAAAGAGATTTAAGCTTAAAAGGGAGGAATACTCACCAACCAATCACTTACCCGCTTTCTGGTGACGTCACACTTGGATTACTTTTTACCTCTCTCCTTCCCTCCGCGTTCAGAGACTGGTGACTGGTAAACCTTACCTGGTCTCTGGGGACTTTTATATCCTGCTCTGCCGCTCAGGTTTCCCGCCGACGCACTGAGGCCTTACCTGGTCTCTGGGGACTTTTATATCCTGCTCTGCCGCTCAGGTTTCCCGCCGACGCTGTGAGGCCTTACCTGGTCTCTGGGGACTTTTATATCCTGCTCTGCCGCTCAGGTTTCCCGCCGACGCACTGAGGCCTTACCTGGTCTCTGGGGACTTTTATATCCTGCTCTGCCGCTCAGGTTTCCCGCCGACGCTGTGAGGCCTTACCTGGTCTCTGGGGACTTTTATACCCCGCTCTGCCGCTCAGGTTTCCCGCCGACGCTGTGAGGCCTTACCTGGTCTCTGGGGACTTTTATACCCCGCTCTGCCACTCAGGATTCCCGCCAACGCACTGAGGCCTTACCTGGTCTCTGGGGACTTTTATACCTCGCTCTGCCGCTCAGGATTCCCGCCGACGCTGTGAGGCCTTACCTGGTCTCTGGGGACTTTTATACCCCGCTCTGCCGCTCAGGTTTCCCGCCGACGCACTGAGGCCTTACCTGGTCTCTGGTAGATGGACAAGCAACCCAGAGGCCTGTAACAGATGTAAGGCTACTTAAATATGTAAATTGGGGTCCTACACAAGATATTTGAAGATGGGGAGAGATGCAGTAAGATGGAGGGATTTGGAAAATGAATTGCAGAATACAACATGATAGCTGATGGCTTTGATAGTAATGTTGAAGTATTGGGATGGTAGAATGCACAGATGACCAGAGTCAGAAGAGCAAAGGATGCAAGCTGGGCCATAAGGCTGGTGGAGGTCGCAGAGCTAGGGTGTAGTGATGCCTTGCAAGGATTTGTAAACAGAGATGACCAATTTGAAATAAATGCACTGGGGATGCAGAGCCATTGGTGATTGGCGAGGACAGGCGTGATAGCTAAGCAGAACTTGGTATGGGATAGGATGTGAGTGGTGGATATGATAAGTTGGAATTTGTGTAGGGTGGAGCTAGGGAAGCTGATGAAGGGAGCGTTGGAGAAGTCAAGCCTGGAGGGGATAAAGGCAAGAATGAAAGTTACAGCTGCAGTGGGGGGTAGGGGAGGTTGGTCAGTGAACCAACTACATCAGATGTTGAGAATTTAACAATAAAATATTAACCAACTTTATGACCCAGCTAAGAGGTAACAAACCTTAATCCTAGTGCTAATAGGTAGGTAAAGTGACAATTACATCTTGGACTTCAGTCCAAAAGTACCTCGTTAGAAGTAAGACAGTATGCAATGATTATCCACTTACATTGAATAAAGAGTTAACGCTTTGAAAGCCTAATTGTACCTAAGAAATAACTAACTACACTTGATTCATTGTTTGCTTGTTTTCTCCTTTAGATGCAAGTGCATGTACAAAGTGTCCCAATGATTTTTGGTCAAATGAGAATTATACATCATGCACAGCCAAGGAGATTGAATACCTGTCATGGACTGAACCTTTTGGAATTGCTCTGACAATATTTGCCATGCTAGGAATACTGATCACTTCCTTTGTTTTGGGAGTATTCATTAAGTTCAGAAATACTCCTATTGTGAAAGCCACTAACAGAGAACTCTCCTATCTCCTCCTCTTCTCCTTAATCTGCTGTTTCTCCAGCTCATTGATCTTCATTGGAGAACCCAAAGATTGGACCTGCAGATTGCGTCAACCTGCATTTGGAATCAGCTTTGTGTTGTGCATTTCTTGTATTCTGGTGAAAACTAATCGTGTGCTATTGGTCTTTGAGGCCAAGATCCCAACTAGCCTCCATCGAAAATGGGTGGGCCTCAATTTGCAATTCTTACTGGTTTTCCTCTGTATTCTCGTGCAAATTGTTACTTGTGTCATCTGGCTTTACACAGCACCCCCTTCGAGCTACAGAAATCATGAACTAGAAGATGAAATCATTTTTATTACATGTGATGAAGGTTCCTTAATGGCACTTGGTTTTCTCATTGGTTACACATGCCTCCTTGCTGCCATTTGCTTCTTTTTTGCCTTTAAGTCTCGCAAACTCCCAGAGAACTTCAATGAGGCCAAATTTATTACCTTCAGCATGTTGATATTTTTCATTGTCTGGATCTCATTCATTCCTGCTTATGTCAGCACTTATGGGAAATTTGTTTCAGCTGTAGAAGTCATTGCCATACTTGCATCAAGTTTTGGGTTACTCGGATGCATTTATTTTAACAAATGCTATATCATTTTGTTTAAACCATCAAGGAATACCATTGATGAAGTGAGATGCAGTACAGCTGCCCATGCTTTTAAAGTGGCAGCCAGGGCAACTTTGCGGCGTGGTACCTTGTCTCCTAAGAGGTCCAATAGTATAGGTGGTTCAACTGTCTCCTCTCCAACATCTTCAATCTGCAGCAGAAGTGCCCATGATGAACCAATCACCATGGAGATGCAGCGGTGCAGTAAGCAGAAGGTCAGTTTTGGCAGTGGAACTGTCACGTTATCCCTGAGTTTTGAGGAAACTGGAAGATATGCAACTGTTAACAGGAACATGAGGAGGAGAAATTCAATGGAAGCCAAAAATAGTGATGATATTTTGATGAAGCACAATGCTTTGATCCCCCTTCAGAATTGCGATACAGGAAATGACATACGGTGCAAGATAATGGGAAACAATGGGTCAGGAACTCTTGAGTCACTGGATGGTAGCAAAGAACATGCCAAAAATACTGAAGAAATTTCCTCCAACACTTCAATAAATTCGAGAAACCTTGTTGATGACACTATCGTAGATAATGCCATAAATTCTTAACAGTGACTGCGAATCCTACTTTCAGTATTAGCAGCATAAATTCAGATAGTTCCAGCATCTTTGTGAATTGCTGTTGGTTCAAAATGTTAATTATGCTGTTGCTATGTGTATCAAAAATTAAAACTCAAAATTATACCTAGAAAGCCAACTACGTGCCAATTCAGAACA
Organism: Somniosus microcephalus; assembly: GCF_052327205.1. NCBI lineage: Eukaryota > Metazoa > Chordata > Chondrichthyes > Squaliformes > Somniosidae > Somniosus > Somniosus microcephalus. Next base: position 83,878,750 of record NC_141000.1, read on the forward strand.
TTAAAGGATTGCCAAAACTGAGGGGTACATTGGGAGAATAGTTTTTGTCATGGAAGGCCAGTTTCTGGATTTTCTATAATGATGAGGAGCACATTACTAGAAAATAAGAATGCAATCCTAGAAATGCATAAGCTACAGTAAGAAAATTGGAAGGAAAACAAAAGCTTAAAACAGGATGGCCTATGGATCCACACATTAACAGCTTTATTCTTTCAACAGTTGCCAAATAACAAACTAAAGAGCCCTATATACCTGAAAGGTCATCAAAGTTGTGATTTTGTAAACTTCTGTATGTTTTCAAGAAGATATACTGGGTTATATATATTGCAAACAAATCCACGTAATTAGAGAAAGAGCGATGAACTATCTGAAACAGTGTTGAAAATGTTGCTGACAACACAAAGAACCTTTTGATATCCTTCAAGGAGATTCACACTGTTACAAAAACGAGTTACTCTTACACAATGGCACTGCTGTAAACACAGGTTGTTTATTCTGCATCAACATGACAGTTCTGCCAATCATATGGAAACACTGTGGCAGTTGTTAAATTTCACCAGAAGTGAGGTCCATTATATTAAGTAGAAATATGGCTCAGGAAGCAAAAGAGTGTCACTAGTGGTAACGTGTTATCACATTGCATCTCCATGGTCATTGTCATAATGTTACACAAATTTAATTACATAGCAGTTGAATGTTACAGTAAGGATATTATTGTTGAAAGAGTACAGAGGTAAGCAACAAAGATGATTCTGGGTATCAGGAATTTAAGTTATGAGATGTCACAGAGGTTGGACTTCTTTTCTTTGTAAAAAGGAAACTTTTATAAGACCAGAGTGAAGTCTTCAAAATGATGAAGGGAAGTGACTAAGCTGATCCAGGTAACTTGCTCATTGTGGTGAAGGGTTCATATACCAGGTGACACAAGTTAAAGAATTAGGAAAGTAGGAATAAGGAGAAAGAACTTTTTCACCTTCAGGGTAATAGAGTTGTGGAGTAAGTTACCAAGGAAGGCCATTGAAGTGGACAGTACAAGAATCAATTGGTTGTGTTTCTGGAGCGAGAAGGGATTGAGGCCCATACTGACAAGATGGGTCGATGGCACTGATGTTTCAAAAAGAACGAGCTTCCTGGGGCTAATGGCCATTTTCTGTTTCTAACAATTCTAATGTTCTGCACTTGCTCTTCTCATACCTATTGAAAGTCGTTTAAGTGTAGTGCATTAGTAGTAAAGTTTGGTAAAAACAAAGCTATACTGCTACATGTATCAAATTATGTTTCATTTCCAGTATTAAGACCAATGCTGTTTTTAACTTACTGATACTAAGACAGTAATGTGATGCTCTGGTAGGCATTTGATGATATGATTATATGGATAGTGGTATCAAAGGGTAACAGTGGAAATAGAATGTTACATCATACATTAATGAAGCAGTAATAATAGAAAGGTACAGAATTTGTAAGAAAATTGTAATGCTTTAGTTTGATACTGATGATAAAATAGAATAGCTTTACATGAATAATCAACAGTCAGTGACTTCAGGAAAGAAGGGGAGAAAATGAAAGGAAAAAACATAAAAAGAATCTAGGAATGAAATATCATGACACGGGTGAGATGTATGTACAGTAGTAGAAATATATGACTGATGAGACAATAATAAATCATAGCTTAGTAGCAATCTAATGTATTATATTGGTGAGAATGGAACAGTCTAACATTGGCAAAACAGGCAGTGAAACAGAATAGCAGCTAATGACAGTGGTGATCAAGTGGCATAACATTACAGGGATAATAGCAGTGGAAGAGTATTCCTTCAATGTGTGTGCGATAATGAAACAGTGTGACATTAGTATGACATTGGTAATCGTATATTGTGAGATCGATGAGACACTAGTAATAGAGCAGCTTAACATTAGTGAAACGTTAGTAATGGAAGAGTATGACATCACTGAAACAATGATAATGGCACAGTGTGACATTTGTAAGATTGGTGAGGCAGCGGTAATAAATGCAATCAAATTAAAATTATTCCATCACTTATCACCTAGAATTTATATTGCATGCAATGCCTGTTCATTTTTTAATGTTTCTTAAGATTGACATTTTCTGATCTGGATCTTTTGTACTGTGTAACAGGATTACATGACAGAATGAATGCCACAATTAGGCAAGCTGAGTTTGGCTATGAAATATACAGCCAGATAACTGAATTCCATTTATCCTATCTGATTGGATGGCATGCATTTTGAAACATGTGATCAGATAGTGAAATTGTGGTTCTTACATTGTCAAGTTAGCTAGGGAAAAAGTAAATAAGATTGAGAATTTAGAGCCACATGAAGCTGTAACCAAGATTGGCAGCTGAGATGATGAAACAGTTTTCTTGCATTTATATTTGAAACTTGGACTTCAATGAACTGTAACAAGAACAAATGACTTTGTAACAAAAAATTGTTAAGATTATCTTAAAAAAGCAAATTGCATTTTTTAACATCAGATGTGTAAAATTGGTAATTATTATATATCTATATATTAAATACATATTTCTTGTTAAATGGTTGTTCATAAGAATCAAAACATCTTGTAGTGCTTGAAGATTTTTTTTGTGCACTGTTCACCTGTATAATCTGTGATCAGATTTCTTTTGTAGACTCAAGCATAAAGGATTTCCATTTTGGAATCTCTATTGAAATGCACTTATCTATCTGTGTGTACATGCGTCTGCCTCTAATTCTCTCTTTAAAGGAGTCTTTCAAGAAAGACAAACCAAAATTATATTTGTGAGTTCCTTTGTAGTCTCTGGTATTTCCTAAGACCAGAAATTAAACTTAAACACGATCTGTGTAAGTCATTTCATTTTTTAATTCTCCAATGAACAGGGGCTGTTGCTTTCATTTTCAGAGCACTACAGCAACACCCATGTCAAGCCGCCATTGATAAGCAGAGGCTGCTACCATACGTACTACTCCTACTGAATTATCATTTAGAAGGAGCACAAGATTAGGTTATAGATGACATGCACCATACTCTCACCAAGAGCAGGCATCAGATAAGTAAACATTGAAGGACATATAAAGGGCGCTGGAGTAGAGAAATAAACTGGTTTCTCCTTTTAAAACCATTATTACAATTTCTGCCTTAGCAAAGCAATTGTTCTTTTCTTCCTTGCCCACCCCAAGCACCAGCACACACTTCGCCCCCTTAAAGCAACACTTGCACAACCCTAACCCTTCACAATGCTCTCTGATAAAGGGGGGCTCTAACTCAGCATCTTGAACTGTAGCTGCCCAGCAATTACATACATTCTCGACCTTAAAACCCTTCCTCCACTTTAACCACCTCATATTCCCACATCTCTTACTACAACTCTCCCATGTCAATTGGCACACACTCCTCAACTGCTAACCTTACCCTTATTTACTCTACCTTCTTGCAGGATAAATTTGCACACAAAGCTCCCATCGAGCAGAGCACCAGAGGGTCCCTTCCCAATATTAAATACCTTGCCCTTCAAGGCGAAGGCCATAAAGCTCATGGGAAAGTTCTCAGTTCTTGTCCTGGGAGATGGGGAGGTCGATGGCATCTTGCCACTGCCAGGTTACTGACTGAGCACTTGTACTGTTGACCTAGCATCCCCGTGAAGCAGCTCACAGACACAACCCTTTACCCCCTCCTGTGTTTCCTCAATCCCAAGGGGGTAATGCTCACCAATCTTAGTTTCAACCCTCCTGTCCTGCAGATCTATCACAGCAAAGGGTGACACAGGATTAAGAAGATGATAATGATGAAAAGAATAATGAGAACCAAGACACCCAAGGGTCACAGCTGCAAAATATTGCTGTTTCTCAGGACAGCAGCACATGCCAGGCCTTGGCCCTTCCCCCGAGAGCAATAATCCAGTGGAAATTGGGGACAACATCAAGCTGCCTAAAGCAAACTGACATTAAATGAGGGCCACCTCAGTGCCATGATGCTTCTGTACGATGACCTCCTGTGCTCCTGGCCCTCAAGTTACACTTAGAAGGTGCACTAGAATAGATGTTAGAAAGGCACGTGTAGGCATCCAGGGGAAGCACAGTGTTAGGAAAGAGTCGGCTGATTGTTTTCACTTTGTGATTATTATATTAAAATAAACTGCGCACTGAAATGGCACTTTGTTACTAATGAAAGTTACAGTCGTGCAGGAAAGGGTGCACTCATTTGGTGCTGACATTCACTTAGATGATGAATATTAGCAGGCACGTGTAGAAGCAAAAAGGGTTGATGTGTTGTCATGTGGTAGGACAGATAGTGGTTTGAGGGAATGTTCCTTTATTTAAAAGTGGGTGAAAAAGAGGCATGGCTGTGGTGTCAGAGGTAGACTTTGTTCCACAGAAGAGAAGACTTCAGTGATAATGTGTGCTGTGATGCCTCTTGCAGTAAATGCTGCCTGAGTCTCCTTTGCTCCATCTTGTGGTGCTCCTCCTCTTCCTCCATGATGATGGCACACTAGAATATGGTTATTGGGAATGTCATTGCTACTCCTAAGATGCTCTAACTGCTGATGTGTGGGTGGGTCTGAAATTCTGCCTGTGGCCTGACCTTATCAGAAGCAGTGAGAAGCAACTACTGCAGCATGTAGGGAGAACTGCAGCAACAACAAAAATCACTTTAAAAAGCATTTCTCACCTGCAGAAATCAGTATTCAAAATTTTCAGACTCTTTTGTGTCAGGAACCCCTCACTTCCCCCTGTATCAGCTGACTCTGGCTGCTGCTGTGCCTCATACACCCGACTGAGTTACCCAGAGTGCATTAGCGGCTCAAAAGCAGGGAACTCACAGCTGCTGTGCCATCGGCCCTCACTGTGCCATCTGTGGAGAGAAACGATAGATTCATGTTGCAGGCAGAATCCTTCTTTAGAACATTTCTTCTCAAGGAGGCTTCTGCCCAAAAGATGAATCTTTCTTTTCTCAAGGAGCTGACTGGCCTGCTGTGTATTCTGTTTCAGAAGTGCAGTGTTTGCAATTTTTTATTTATATTTGTACTGCCAGCTGTATCAGGTTAAAGTATGCTGTTGGTTAAGGTAAGATATTATTTGATGGTGTATGGGAAGTTCCAAGGAATCTTATCATATTTAAAGTTAAATCAATTATTCTTTGGGAAAAAAACATATTGGTCTCTTTTTAGGTGAGAAAGAAACATGCTTTTTAATCTCTGTAGCTCAGGTTATAAGGTAACAATGTTTTTGCTTAAATTTCAGAAACTGGCTTGCAAAGAGGCTAAAAATCCAATTAAAGCAGTTTAGTTATCAGAACTGACTTCCCAGAGTGTTTATGGTGTAATATTAGATTTTAATATTTTTGTATATAACCTGAAGCAAATATCTTTTTAAAGAATAAATCAGCATTAACAGTGTAGTACAGTGAACATGCTCCTTACCTCAGGGCAACCACAAATGGACAATAAATACGTCCTTGCCAACTTTACCCACATTCAGAGAATAAATAATAATTTATAAAATATTGATAAAGGAAATTATTAGCTTGTTAATATTCATTTATGGACAATTTTCACAACTTTTGAAATCCAACATTATACCATAATGTCGTTGAATTACAGTATGCAGACGACGCTTGCGTCTGCGGTCACTCGGAGGTCGAACTCCAAACCATCGTCAACACCTTCACCGAAGCATACGAGAGCATGGGCCTTACACTAAACATCCATAAGACAAATGTCCTCTACCAACCTGCCCCCGCCACACAGTACTGCCCCCTGATTATCAAAATCCATGACAAGGCCTTGGACAACGTGGACTGTTGTGTCGGTACCTTTCTACCTAGACACCATTTAGGACTCAGAACTCAGAGATTCAAACATGAAGTGCTTTATTGGAAGGAAAGGAAGTTCTGGCAAGTTCCGAACAAAGAGAGCTAGACTTAACCAAGAGAACACCCAACCATTTATCTACTGTGACAGTGCCACCACAGGTGGGAGGAGAACACACAATACATAACATTTCCTCCCCTCTTAAATGGAAGGTCCACATTATTCCTCAATAGGTAAGTTACTTTCAATACACTCAACTAACCTAGGGTAGAGGTAGACTGCCTCAAACCCTGACTTTACCCTGGGCTTTATTCTGCCCCAGTCTTGTGGGTAAGTCACTAAGCCTACAGATCCAAGTGCCTTGGAGGCCGCCGCTCTCTGACAGGATACCGGCGGTCATCGCTGGCTTCCACAGCAGTAGGCATTGACACAGGCCTGGATGGAGAAGGTGCCTGTGTCAGTTGAAAGTCAGGAGTTTGCACAGGTGGAACAGTCTCTTTGACTTCCTGTGTTGGAGAAGAGCACTGTGGCAAAGGGTGCTGGTTTGCGGTATCATTCGGAAACAGTTCAGGACAACCAGCCGTTGGAGCCTCTGTGGCTGTCTCTGCTCCTAGCAACAGTTGATCTGTGTGTCTTCTCCAGACGACGTCCTCAGCAGTCTCAACCGTGTAAGACACAGGGCCCGTCTGCGCGATCACCATAGCAGGAACCCATTTCGGTCCAGTGTTGTAGTTTCGAGCTAGGACGTGCTCTCCCGGATGAAACCGTCTCTCCTTGGCTCTTTTCTCTCTCTTTTCAACTTGAGCTTGTTGTTGACGATGGACAGCCTGCCCTGCCCTTGGAGGTTTGAGTAAGTCAAAACTTGTCCGCAACTGCCTCTTCATCATGAGCGAAGTGGGGGAAGTTTTGGTTGTGGCATGCGGCTCGTTCCTGTAGGACAACAGGAAGCTGCTCAGACGTTGGTGGATTGAGCCCTGACCTTGCGATGCCTTCAAGGCGTGCTTCAAAGTTTGCACGAACCTTTCTGCCTGGCCGTTAGTAGAGGGATGTTAGGGCGCAGACCTGATGTGTTGGACACCATTCACATGCAGGAAGGTTGCAAACTCCTGTGATACAAATTGTGGACCATTGTCACTTACGAGTTGTTCCGGTGAGCCATAACGGCTGAAGATCTCACCAAGTTTCTCAATTGTTTTCTCTGCCGTGGTAGACCTCATCACAGTGACCTCTGGCCACTTGCTACGAGCGTCCACAACCACCATAAACATCTTCCCTTCGAAAGGACCGGCGAAGTCCACATGTACTCGCTGCCACACTTCTGCAGGCCAATCCCAGGGGTGTAGGGTTGCCAGCTGTGGAACATTCCGGACCCTTTGACATGGGGAATATGTTTTGGCTTTCTCCTCAATATTCCCATCGAGACCTGGCCACCAGAAGTAGCTTCTTGCCATTTCCTTCATCCGAACCATCCCACTGTGGCCTGTATGAAGTTGTTGCAGTATAGGTTCCCTCAGAGGTGGCGGAATGATGACACGGCGTCCCCAAAGAAGACAATCTGCCTGGACGGAGAGCTCATTTTTTTTGAAACGTAAGGTTTCAAACTAGGAGAATCTCCTATCACTCTCCCTCGAATGACATCGTCCATTACCTCAGACAGGACTGGATCGTTGCGGGTGTACCTTCGCACCTGAACTGCAGTGACAGGTGCTCCCTCCACTTGTCTAAAGTAGAAGATGTCTATCTGACGAGGCTCTGGGGGAGTAACAGGCAAGGGTAGCCTCGAGAGACCGTCTGCGTTGCCGTGCAAGTCTGATTTGCGATATTTGATGTCGTATGTGTGTCCTGACAACAGTAAAGCCCACCTTTGCATCCTGCTTGCAGCGAGAGACGGAATTCCGGTGTGGGGCCCGAAGATTGAAGTCAATGGACGGTGGTCTGTCAGGAGTGTGAACCTTCTCCCAAAGAGGTACTGATGAAATTTTCGAATTCCAAAAACGATTCCCAAGGCCTCGCACTCGATCTGCGCATAGTTACTCTCGGCCTTGTTCAAGGTGCGTGATGCAAAGGCGATAGGTTTCTCTTCACCCGAAGGCATGATGTGGGATATGACTGCTCCCACACCATATGGTGATGCATCACATGCTAGCTGCACGGGTAGCTTTGGGTCGAAGTGTGTCAGGACCTCCGAATTCAGCAATGCTTTCTTTGCTTGGGCGAAAGCTTCGTTACACAGTTCAGTCCATTTCCATGTTTTGCCTTGACATAGCAACTGATGTAACGGCTTCAGCAATGTTGCTAAGTCTGGAATAAACTTCCCATAGTAGTTAAGTAGCCCCAGAAATGAACGTAACTGGCTCACATTCTGGGGTGCTGGGGCCTCCACGATCGCCTTGACCTTTGGCGGCGCCTTATGCAGGCCAGTAGCGTCAATCACATGCCCCAGGTACTCAACTGAAGACTGAAAGAATTCACATTTGTCTTTACGAACTCTGAGTCCGTACTCTTTCAGTCGTTGTAGTGTCGCATCCAAGTTCAGAAGATGATCCTCCTCATTTGTCCCAGTGACAAGGATGTCATCCAGGTAGCACTGGACTCCTGGCAGTCCACTCAAAATCTGATCCATTGCCCTTTGGAATAGAGCAGGGGCTGACGTAATTCCAAACGGAAGGCGGCAGTACCTGTATAGCCCCTTGTGTGTCACAATTGTCAGCAGCTCCTTTGATTTGTCATCGACATGCATTTGTAGATAAGCCTGGCATAAGTCTATTTTGCTGAACTTTTGCCCTCCGGCCAGGCCCGTAAAAAGATCAATGAGGGGAAGAGGGTACTGTTCCACAGACAGCACCAGGTTAACAGTCACTTTAAAACCCCCGCAGATTCGAACAGATCCATTCTTTTTCAGGACGGGAACAATGGGTGTGGCCCATTTGCTCACGCTCACAGGCTCCAGGACTCCATTCTCGACTAAGGCCTCCAAGTTAGCCTCAACTTTTGGCCTAATTGCATAGGGTACAGGTCAGGCTTTGTGAAACTTCGGCTTGCTGTCAGGTTTAATGTCCAGTCTCACGCTGATCTTTTTCATGCTCCCAAGTTCCCCATTGAAGAGTTCTGCATGTTTGTTTAACACTGCAGTCAGACCTGACTCCCTTTTTGACATCATGCGGACTGCAGGCCAGTCCAGCGTGATTTTCTCTAGCCACGCACGTCCCAGTAGTGATGGGTAATTTCCCTTTACCACATATAGTGGCAGTTTTGCAGTCTGTCCGTTCAATTTAACTGTCACCTCAATGACGCCTCTCATGGCCACAGGTTCGCCGGTATACGTCTTTAGCACAATGTTTGTTGGCTGAAGGGTAAGATGCTTTAGAATTTTTTTGTAGACAGTGTCTGAAACAAGGGACACAGCCGCGCCTGTGTCCACCTCCATCCGCACTGATTGTCCCTCCACCAGTGGTGACACCCAGTAGCCATTTGAACCACCTGCAACCGTCAGTATGTGCACCTCTTCCTCCTCAGAGGTGTCGCTCCCCTCTGTTTTGCTTGTTCCATCATACTGCACTGAATGAACACTCTTTTTCCTCTCTTGTCCAAATACAGACATTTTGCTTCCATGCTTCCCAGCTCTGTCTGTTCTTTTTTTACCTCTACAGGCGCGTTCAATGTGACCTTTTTTGCCACAATTTTGGCATTCCAGCTCTGTACACCAGCAGTCATTAGCGTGATGGCCCGTTTTCCCACAACGGTAACATGTGCCGTTCCGCGCACCTTTAGGCTCAGATGACACCTTGTGAACTCTCCCTGTTGAACTCAACTGGTGAGCCTCCTTTTCCGCCATCTCCATGGAGACACTAACTTCAATGGCCTTTTCAAGAGTAAGGTTGTCCTCAGTAAGAAGGCGCTTCAGTGTGGCTGCATTTTGCAGACCACACACAAGTCTGTCTCTAATGGTGTCATTCAGCACCTCCTTGAACTGGCAGTGTTCCGACAACCTTTTTAAAGCAGCAATAAACATCATCACTGATTCCCCCTCCTCTTGATTCCGTTTGTGAAATCTAAATCTCTCAGCAATAACCAGAGGTTTTGGTGAAAAATGTGCTCCAAGAATTTCCACTAGTTGCTTATATGTGTTAGTTCCTGGCTTATCTGGCTGCACGAGGCTGCGAAGTAAATTGAAAGTCTTCGGCCCGATTACACTCAAAAAGGTAGGCACGACCTTTTCATTTGCCACCGCATTCGCCAATACAAAATAGTCAAAACGTTCCGTATATGCGCTCCATTGCTCCACATTTTCATCAAAATCGCCGATGTTTCCTAATATAGTAGCCATCTCACGTTTCAAATTAAATTTTCTGTTTACTCACTGCACCCGTAACGTACGCAGATTCATCCCATCCTCATCGCCACTTGTTGTGTCGGTACCTTTCTACCTAGACACAATTTAGGACTCAGAACTCAGAGATTCAAACATGAAGTGCTTTATTGGAAGGAAAGGAAGTTCTGGCAAGTTCCGAACAAAGAGAGCTAGACTTAACCAAGAGAACACCCAACCATTTATCTCCTGTGACAGCGCCACCACAGGTGGGAGGAGAACACACAATACATAGCATGGACCACTTTCCATACCTCGGGAGCCTACTGTCAACAAGGGCAGACGTCGATGACGAAGTCCAACACCGCCTTCAGTGTGCCAGTGCAGCCTTCAGTCGCCTGAGGAAGAGAGTGTTTGAAAACCAGGACCTCAAACCTGGCACTAAGCTCATGGTCTACAGAGCAGCAGTGATACCAGCCCTGCTTTATGCCTCAGAGACATGGACCATGTACAATAGGCACCTCAAAGCACTGGAGAGGTACCACCAATGCTGCCTCCGCAAGATCCTGCAAATCCATTGCAGGATAGGCGCACCAACGTCAGTGTTCTCGCTCAGGCCAACATCCCCAGCATCGAAGCTTTGACCACGCTTGAGCAGCTCCGATGGACAGGTCACATCGTCCGCATGCCCGATACGAGACTCCCAAAACAAGCGCTGTACTCGGTGCTCCAACATGGCAAGAGAGCCCCAGGTGGGCAGAGGAAATGCTTTAAGGACACCCTCAAAGCCTCCTTGAAAAAGTGTAACATCCCCACCGACACCTGGGAATCCCTGGCCCAAGACCGCACAAAGTGGAGGAGAAGCATCCGGGAAGGTGCCGAACACCTCGAATCTCTTCGCTGGGAGCAAGCGGAAGCCAAGCGCAGGCAGCGGAAGGAGCGCACGTCAACCCAAGCACCCCACCCACCCACCCCTTCAACCACTGCCTGCCCCACCTGTGACAGAGGCTGTAGGTCCCGCATTGGACTCATCAGTCACCTGAGAACTCATTTTTAAGGTTCCCGAGGGACTGCCTAAGAAGAAGATACAACATTGTGGGGATAAATAAACTTATTTAGTTGTATTTTTAACTCAGTTGCAAACCAGTTTATGTAAATAAGAGAAAAAAAATATTGGCCAATTTTCTTTCCTTTTCCTATCCTGAACACATTGATATATCTACTGGAGTATGGTTCTATGGGTGACAGATAGCCTCCTCAAGTAACTATTCTTTGTTTGTGAGTTTAGATAGTAACCGTTGGCAGGCTATTTGACTGGGGGGCGGGAGGCGTTACGGCTGAACTTAATCTGATGATTACCCAATAAACATATACACGCAATTTCAACATAAGAACATAGAACATAAGAAATAGGAGCAGGAGTAGGCCATACGGCCCTTCGAGCCTGCTCCGCCATTCAATAAGATCGTGGATGATCTTCAACCTCAACTCCACTTTCTCGCCCAATCCCCATATCTGTTGATTCCAGTCTAGAATATGCTCAACGACTCAGCATCCACAGCTCTCTGGGGTAGAGAATTCCAAAGATTCACGACCCTCTGAGAGAAGAAATTCCTCCTCATCTCCATTTTAAATGGCCGACCCCTTATTCTGAAATTATGCCCCCTAGTTCTAGACTCTCCAGCCAGGGAAAACAACCTCTCAGCATCAACCATGTCAATCCCCCTCAGAATCTTATATGTTTCAATGAGATCACCTCTCATTCTTCTAAACTCCAGAGAGTATAGGCCCAATCTACTCAATCTCTCCTCATAGGACAAGCCTCTCATCCCAGGGATCAATCTATGGGTCATAGTCTAAGGATAAGGGGTAAGCCATTTAAGACTGAGATGAGGAGGAATTTCTTCACCCAGAGCGTGGTGAACCTGTGGAATTCTCTACCACAGAAGGCAGTGGAGGCCAATTCATTAAATATATTCAAGAAGGAGTTGGATATATTTCTTAAGGCTAAAGGGATCAAGGGATATGGGGAGAAGGCAGGGACAGGGTACTGAATTTGGATGATCAGCCATGATCTCATTGAATGGCGGAGCAGGCTCGAGGGGCCGAATGGCCTACTCCTGCTCCTATCTTCTATGTTTCTATGTTTCTAATCTAGCGAACCTTCGTTGCACTGCCTCTAAGGCATGTATGTCCTTTCTCAAATAAGGAGATCAAAACGCTGCCCAGTACTCCAGGTGTGGTCTCACCAAAGCCCTGTACAATTGTAGAAAGATTTCCTTACTCTTGTACTCCAACCCCCTTGTAATAAAAGCCAACATGCCATTTGCCTTCCTAATTCCTAAATCTCTCTGAAAACTAACATTTAATAGTTTCCCACATTTAAAAAATATTCTGTTTTTCTATTCTTCCTACCAAAGTGAATAACTTCACATTTCCCCACATTATACTCCATCTGCCATCTTGTTGCTCACTCACTTAACCTGTTTATATCCCTTTGCAGACTCTTTGGGCTCGATTTTCATTGGGCTGTTGAGGCGGGATTGGAGGCGTGTGGGGGATTAAAATTGTGAAATCGGGGGGTACGAACCCATCCCGCCCCCAACGCGCCTCCATGCCAGTTTCAAAGGAGGCGGATAGCCGACCTGTGCTGGGACCCACATCCCCGAGGCGGGAAAGGGATTAGTGCCAATTAACTGCCTGTTAATAGGTAGTTAACAGGCAGTTTTTAGCCTAATCCCTATTTTTATCCCTGAAGTGTGGGATTCCCGATGGCTCCAAATCACGCCAAGTTAGCGAGTTGGACCGTCGGGCTGAAGGGCTTGGAGGGTTCGAGATGTCCGATGTTCAGGTGACTGATGTGTGCATGAGTGCAGAGGTAAGTGTGTTTGGTGTGTGTAAAGTGTTTAAATAAGTTTTACTTGTGTATGTAATATGTATGTTACTTTAAACCTACGGCCAGGGCGGCACTACTTTGTAGGGCGTAGTGATACCATAGTACCACTCCTGGCCATAGGGGTATAAATAGTACTGTGGGTACTGATCTCCCCTCAGTTCCTACCTGTTGGTATTAAGTAAAGACCTACGTTGAATCTTCCAAGCTGTCTCGTCATTATTGGATTAAGTATAGACACATACTTTACACTGGCGACGAGTAAGGTTCGAACTCACCAGTACACGGTGCAACAAAGGAACGGCAGCAGTACGGAGAGAGGAGAGAGGCTTCTTACCAGCCAGCCTGCAGAGTCCAGCGTCGACCAAAGGAAACCGCCCAGCACTCCAGGTTCGGGAGGAGCAGCAGCAACAGAGAGAGAGAGAGAGGGTTCCAACAGAAGCTGCAGCAGCTGAGAAAAGAGGCTGAACGGGCGCTCCAGCCACGGGGCAAAAGTCCACCCAGGGCCAGGTAAACTGAAATCCTTCCCGGGGAACGGGAGCTGCAAGGGCCAGAACGGGCAGACGATCTGGGGAACAAACGGAGCCACGAGGACTAGCAAGCCACGAGAGGGGAAGGTTGTTGTTAATAGCGGCGGTGGCAATAACGGGAGCTGCAAGGGCCAAAAATAACGATGCTGGAGAGAGGTCGTTAGCAGCAGCAGGAGAAAAGGCAGGAAAAACGCCATCTAGTGGACAAAGGGGAAAAGTTTTTTCTCTTCAGCAGTTTAAAATAAAAAAATAAAAAAACCGCCATCTAGTGGACAAAGGCGGGAAAAGCTCTTCAGCAGTTTAAAATGTCTAAAGAAGGTTGGTTGTCAGAATTTGTTGAGGACACAGAAGAGTGGGATGCCTATGTCGAAAGGCATGAACTTTATTGCATAGTACACAAGGTGAAAGATGACGAAAAGGCAGCAACCTTATTAAATTTTATGGGGGCAAAAACATACGGTCTGCTGAGGAATCTTCTTACTCCAGAAAAGCCAGCAGACAAAACGTATGCCCAAATTGTTGATACGTTAAGGGAACATTTAAACCCTAAGCCACCATTTATAGCGGAAAGGTACCGCTTCTACAGACGCGACCAAAGGAATGATGAGTCGCAGGCAGCCTATTTGGCTGAGCTCAGAAGGTTGTCCAAACATTGCCAGTTTGGAGCCTTTTTGGCAGACGCGATCAGAGACAGATTTGTCTGTGGCATGTTAAATGAGAGTACACGAAAACGGTTGCTAGCCAAGAAACAGCTCAGCCTAGATCAGGCGATTGAAATAGCATCTTCCCATAAAGCAGCAGCACAGGGTGCTGCTCAAATGCGACAAAACACAACCTGCTATGACACCCATGAGGTGACATTTCACAAAGGTAAATGCTACCGTTGTGGCAAAACCACCCACGACCAAAGTAATTGTTGGTTTCGTGATAAAATATGCCGGCAGTGTGGGAAAAAGGGGCATATAGCGAAAGTTTGTCGGTCGGGTACGAAACCCAATAGTGGGGGCAGTCCGAGCAGTACCAAGGCAAAGACAAAAATACATAAGATGTCTGACAGTAGCTCAGACGAGTCACAGGAAGGCACAAAAGCAGAGCCTAAAGGTCTGGGATGTCTCAAGTTATATGGCAAAACGGAGGACCACAGCACAATGTGGGTTAAAATGAAGGTAGCAGGCGTCGAAGTTAATATGGAGCTGGACACGGGTTCAGCCCTATCAGTAATTAATGAACAAGATTATAACAGGCTGTTCAAACGCATTCCCTTAAAGGATATGGAAATTTAATTAAAAACATATACAGGACAAAAAGTTTACCCGAAGGGAAAAATGCAAGTAACAGTTAAATACAACGGCAGAAAAGTGCCAGGACTTTATTTATACGTCCTACCAAACGGTGGACCACCACTTTTGGGTAGGGAATGGATAAGAAAAATCCATTTCGACTGGAAGTCAATACACGAGTTAAAAGTAGAGACCACCAAGGATGATACAACCATTACAAGCAGGCTGTCGAAAATATTGGCAAAAACGCCAGAGGTGTTCCAACAAGGGCTGGGGACCTTAAAGGACATTAGAGCAAAAATAACTATTGCTCAAGACGCAAACCCCAAGTTTTGTAAGGCCAGACCGGTGCCTTACGCCACTCGGCCAGCTGTGGAAGCAGAACTGGATGCCTTAGAGAGTGCAGGTGTCCTTACAAAGATTGAGTGGAGTGAGTGGGCCACGCCCATCATCCCAGTTATAAAGAAATCTGCAAATAACACACCGGGGGAACCAAAGAAGGTTCGCATTTGCGGGGATTTTAAGATAACTATTAACCCAGTCCTGCACACGGTACAGTATCTGCTGCTGCGGATAGAGGACATATTCGCATCGTTAGCTGGGGGTAGACACTTTACGAAGATTGACCTTTGTCAAGCTTATTTACAGATGGAGGTGGAACAGGACTCGAAAAAGCTCCTAACGATTAACACACACAAGGGATTGTACCAGTACAATCGCCTGGTATTTGGTGTGGCGTCCGCCCCGGCAATATGGCAGAGGACCATGGAACAGGTCTTACAGGGCATTCCAGGAACGCAATGCTACCTGGATGACATCCTGGTGACAGGACAAACGGATAACGACCACCTCGCTAACCTGGAGCGAGTACTTCTGCGGTTACAACAATACGGACTCAGGGCGAACAAGCAGAAATGTGAGTTTTTCCAGGAACGTATCTCATACTGTGGTCACATTATAGACAAGGAAGGCCTGCATAAGTCCCCGGAAAAGATCGAGGCAGTAGTGAAGGCCCCGCCCCCTGAGAATGTATCTCAGTTACGATCATTCTTAGGCCTTATAAACTATTACCATAAGTTCCTCCCGAACTTATCGTCCATTTTACATCCACTAAATTCATTGCTGCAAAGGGGAGTCTCCTGGAATTGGGACGAAGCATGTGAGGCTGCTTTTAAAAAGGGTAAACAACTCATTACATCAAAGGAAGTGCTCGCACATTTTGACCCAAAAATGCCAATGAGGTTGGCATGTGACGCCTCCCCGTATGGTATAGGGGCAGTGTTGTCACACAAATTTCCCAATGGGACGGAGAGGCCAATAGCATTTGCCTCAAGGTCGTTAACTACAGCCGAAAGAAACTATGCGCAAATCGACAGGGAGGCCCTCAGTCTGGTGTGGGGTGTAAAAAAATTCCACCACTACCTACATGGGCAACGTTTCACACTACTGACGGATCATCAACCGTTGGTGTCGATATTTAATCCAACAAAAGGGGTGCCCCTGATGACGGCCCAAAGGCTACAGAGATGGTCACTGTTCTTAGGCGCACACCAGTACCTTATCGAATATAAGGGTACCAAACAGCATGGCAATGCGGATGGCCTGTCGCGGCTACCATTGCCTGCCAAGATCGAAGAGATAGTACAGGACCCCGTGGAAATATATCATACGGCTGTTATGGAACACTTGCCCATCACCAGCCAATGTATCGAGCGGGAAATACAGAACGACCCGACACTGGCAAGGGTTTACGAATTGACCGTGAAAGGCTGGCCGGCGCAGGGTGACGCATCATTGCCGGCATTTTCGGCAAGGAAGGACCAGTTGTCCGTCTGCCGGGGCACATTGATGTGCGGAGCCAGGGTGGTGGTCCCTCAAAAATTACAACATAAAGTGTTGCGGGACTTACACGAAGGTCATCTGGGGGGTGTCAAAATGAAAAGCCTCGCCAGAGCCTACGTCTGCTGGCCCGGCATTGACAGGGACATCGAGGAAGTAGCAAAAGCATGCCAAGGGTGCCAGATGGTACAGAACGTACCACCCCAAGCCCCACTACATCCGTGGGAGTGGCCCTCAACGCCGTGGCAAAGGAGCCACGTGGACTTCGCTGGGCCCTTCCTGGATGCGATGTTCCTTATTGTAGTGGACGCCCACTCAAAATGGCCGGAGGTCATAAAGATGTCATCAACGGCAGCCGAAAAGACGGTCGCAGTCTTAAGGACCATTTTTGCCCGAAACGGGGTGCCCGAGCAAGTCTGTTCGGACAATGGGCCACAATTTGTGGCAGAAGAATTTCAAGCATTCCTAAAAAGGAATGGAGTGCGACATTATACGTCCGCACCATATCATCCGTCTACAAATGGGCTGGCAGAGCGCTTTGTACAGACTTTTAAAAAGGCCATCAAGGCGATGGGGGAGGAAAGGTTGCCACTACAACACAAGGTGGACAATTTCCTATTCGCGTACCGTAATGCTGCACATACGGTGACCAACCAGGCCCCCGCCGTCATGTTCTTTAATAGAAGGTTAAGGTCTCGCCTTGAATTGCTCAGACCAAACATCCGGAGAGATGTGGAAAACCGAGTATTTCGTAGGGCTCCTGACAGACAGACACGGAGCTTCGAGGTGGGGCAGCAAGTGTTGGCCCGTGATTATAGAAATGAAAAGTGGCGGTCTGGTACGATAAAGGCCCACCAGGGACCTTTGATGTACACAGTGGATACAGGGGACGGCATAATCAGACGACATGCTGATCAACTTGTGGAGTCCAGAAACCCAACTGATTCACTACCTCAAACGTCTCAGCACATTGCTACAGCGGAATCACGGCCCAGCTCGTCGTTACGGAGGTCTCAGGATTGCGAGGAGTTCAGCACTCCAGTGATCTCCACGGCACAGGATGTGCCATCAGACACCGACGACTCCAGCGATGAAGTGGTGACGGAAGTACCGCCGCCTACACCGAGACCGACTAGAGAAAGACGTTATCCTAGTCGAGACAGGAGGCCTCCTCAGAGACTGAATCTATAACATGTTTCTTTTTATATATATATATAGGTAGACAACTCTGATGTAAATATGTTATGTATATTGTGTTACCAAATGTTATTAGCCCTAGTTATGGTGCATCTGTTGACTTAATTGCACGGGTATGTTTTAATTAAAAGGGGAGGAATGTTGTGTATGTAATATGTATGTTACTTTAAACCTATGGCCAGGGCGGCACTACTTTGTAGGGCATAGTGATACCATAGTACCACTCCTGGCCATAGGGGTATAAATAGTACTGTGGGTACTGATCTCCCCTCAGTTCCCGCCTGTTGGTATTAAGTAAAGACCTACGTTGAATCTTCCAAGCTGTCTCGTCATTATTGGATTAAGTATAGACACATACTTTACATTACTTACCTTTACTTACCTTTACAGCCTTGATCTTCCTTCAGGTCTCGGGAGTCCCTCATCTCACCGGCACAGAAAGCAGAATGGCCACGAGCTGTCAAAAGTTGCAGCATTCAGCTTTCTGTTCTGGAGAGATCTCTAAATCAGCCTGAGAGGAAGGAATTAACTTAGTGTACAGATTGTCAGTGTTTGACAGCTTCAAAGAGCTGTCAAACGCTGATATTTCATCTGTCAAAAACTCACTGGGTGGGCTCAACAAGATCAATCAAGTGAAAATCACGTGGCCACAACTCGATGGAGGCGGGACTACAACCCCAAAAGTTGTAGTCCTGCCTCCTACATGCCTCCAGTATCAAAATCCAGCCCTTTGTGTTCTCCTCACAGCTGACTATCCCACCTAGCTTTGTATCATCAGCAAACTTGGATACATTGCATGCGGTTCTTCATCTAAGTCAGGCCAGAGGCTGGGAATTCTGCGGCGAGTGTCTCACCTCCTGACTCCCCAAAGCCTTTCCACCATCTACAAGGTACAAGTCAGGAGTGTGATGGAATACTCTCCACTTGCCTGGATGAGTGCAGCTCCAACAACACTCAAGAAGCTCGACACCATTCAGGATAAAGCAGCCCGCTTGATTGGCACTCCATCCACCACCTTCATCATTCACTCCCTCCACCACCGGCGCACTGTGGCTGCAGTGTGTACCATCTACAAGATGCACTGCAGAAACTCGCCAAAGCTCCTTCAACAGCACCTTCCAAACCCGCGACCTCTACCACTTAGAAGGACAAGGGCAGCAGACGCATGGGAACATCACCACCTACAAGTTCCCCTCCAAGCCACACACCATCCTGACTTGGATCTGTATCGCCGTTCCTTCACTGTCGCTGGGCCAAAATCCTGGAACTCCCTTCCTAACAGCATTGTGGGTGTACCTACATCATATGGACTGCAGCGGTTCAAGAAGGCGGCTCACCACCATCTTCTCAAGGGCAATTAGGGATGGGCACTAAATGCAGGCCTAGCCAGCGACGCCCACATCCCATCAATGAATAAAAAAATATATATATAGATTGTAAATAGCTGAGGCCCAAGCACTGATCCTTGTGGCACCCCATTAGTTACAGCCTGCCAACTGGAAAATGACCCATTTAGCCCTACTCTCTGTTTCTGTCCGTAAACCAATCCTCTATCCATGCTAATATATTACCCCCAACCCCATGAGCCCTTATCTTGCATAGTAACCTTTTATGTGGCACCTTATCAAATGCCTTTTGAAAATCCAAATATACTATATCCACCGGTTCCCCTTTATCTACCCTGCTAGTTATATCCTCAAAAAACTCAAAATAAATTTGTTAAACATGATTTCCCTTTCATAAAACCATGCTGACTCTGCCTAATCATATTATGATATTCTAAGTGCCCTGTTACCACATCCTTAATAATGGATTCCAGCATTTTCCTGATGACTGATGTCAGGCGAACTGGCCTGTAGTTCCCTGTTTTCTCGCTCCTAGAAACTAGAACTAGGGGGCATAATCTTAGAATAAGGGGCTGCTCTTTCAAAACTGAGATGAGGAGAAACTTCTTCACTCAGAGGGTGGTAGGTTTGTGGAATTTGCTGCCCCAGAAAGCTGTGGAAGCTACATCATTAAATAAATTTAAAACAGAAATAGATAGTTTCCTAGAAGTAAAGGGAATTAAGGGTTACGGGGAGCGGGCAGGAAATTGGACATGAGTCTAGGTTCAGAATGGTCATGGCCCTGTGGGTAGTGGAGCGGGCCCAGGGGCCGTGTAGCCTGGTTCTGCTCCTACTTCTTGTGTTCTAATTCTGTGTTAGATTTCAGGAGATGGTTTTATTCCTGTTCCTGGCTGGGGTGGAGATCGCCTTTACAGAAGGTAAGTACTGTAGAAAATATAGGGACAGAGTGATCTCCTGGACGAGTTTCGATCGCCTAGATGGGTCGGAGAGGAATTTCCCAGATTTTTTTCTCCCAAATTGGCCATTGGGTTTTTTATCTGGTTTTTCGCCTCTCCTGGAAGATCACATGGGTTCAGGTGGGATGGAGAGTGATAGTAGATTTGAGGTTAGGATCAGATCAGCCATGATCTTATTGAATGGTGGAGCAGGCTTGAGGGGCCGATTGGCCTACTCCTGCTCCTATTTCTTATGTTCTTATGTTCTCCTTTCTTGAATAGTGGGGTTACGTTTGCTACCTTCCAATCTGCTGGGACCTTTCCTGAACAAAATTTGACTGAGCCACATAAGGAGATATTAGAGCAGATGACCAAAAGCTTGGTCAAAGAGGTAGGTTTTAAGGAGCGTCTTAAAAGAGGAAAGAGAGGTAGAGAGGTTTAGGGAGGGAATTCCAGAGCTTAGGTCCTAGAAAGCTGAAGGCACGGCTGCCAATAGTTGAGCGATTAAAATCGGGGATGCGGAAGAGCCCAGAATTGGAGTAGTGCAGATATCTTGAAGGGTTGTAGGGCTGGAGGAGATTACAGAGTTAGGGAGGCCATGGTGGGATTTAAAAACAAGAATGAGAATTTTAAAATCGAGGTGTTACTCAACCGGGAACCAATGTAGGTCAGCGAGCACAGGGATGATGGGTGAACGGGATTGTCGTGAGTTAGGATACGGGCAGCAGAGTTTTAGATGAGGTTAAGTTTATGGAGGGTGAAAGATAGGAGGCCTGCCACTGCCAGGAGTGCATTGGAATAGTCAAGCCTAGAGGTAACAAAGGCATGGATGAGGGTTTCAGCAGCAGATGAGCTGAGGCAGGGTTGGAGTCGGGTGATGTTACGGAGCTGGAAGTAGGTGGTCTTTGTGATGGAGCAGATATGTGGTTGGAAGCTCATCTCAGGGTCAAGTACCACACTAAGGTTGCGAATGGTCTGGTTCAGCCTCAGACAGTTGCCCCAGATAAGGGAGCGAGATGGAGTTGATGGCAAGGGAATGGAGTTTGTGGCGGGGACCAAAGACAATGGCTTTGGTCTTCCCAATATTTAGCTGGAGAAAATTTCTGCTCATCCAATATTGGATGTTGGACAAGCAATGTGACAAATTAGAGACAGTGGAGGGGTTGAGAGACAGTGGTGGTGAGGTAGAGCTGGGTGTTGTCAGCGTACATGTGCACCCTGATGTGTTTTTGCATGATTTTGGATGATGTCACTGAGGGGCAGACTGTAGTTGAGAAATAGGAGGAGGCCAAGGATAGATCCTTCTTTGCACAGTGTTGTGAGGTGAATTCACTTCCAAGGTTAGTGGTTTAGGCAGAAACTATTATGTCATACGATAGCAAAATACTGCGGATGCTGGAAATCTGAAATAACAACAGAAAATGCTGGAAAAACTCAGCAGGCCAGGCAACATCCGTGGAGAGAGAAACAGAGTCAACGTTTTGGGTCAAAACCCTTCTATAGAACTGAGAGAAAAGGCAGGAAATGAAACAAAAGGCAGTTTGGGGGCTGGGAAATGGGGGAGGGGATGAAAGAAGAGACATTAAGAGATATTCAAGGTGAGACGAGATAGTAATAGGACAGGTAAAGAAACAGACAATGGCTCTAGATGAAGTGTGAAATGCGCTGGCAGAGTGAAAGACAGCTGCCATGTGGGAGAGAAAAAAAGGAAAAGTCACAAACCAAAAGTGTGGATGAAAAATATAAAAATATAATAGGGGCCGAGGTTATGATCTGAAGTTGCTGAACTCAATATTGAGTCCGGAAGGCTGTAAAGTGCCTAATCGGAAGATGAGGTGCTGTTCCTCGAGTTTACCATGAGCTTCCGTGGAACAATGTAAGAGGCCGCAGACAGTGAGGTCTGAGTGGGAATGGAGCGGTGAATTGAAATGACAGGCGACCGGAAGCTCAGGGTCACCCTTACGGACTGAACGGAGGTGTTCCGCAAAGCGGTCACCCAATCTGCGTTTGGTCTCCCCAATGTAGAGGAGACCACATCGTGAGCAGCGCATACAGTATACTAGATTGCAAGAAGTACAAGTAAATTGCTGTTTCACCTGGAAGGGGTGTTTGGGGCCCTGGACAGTGGGAAGGGGGGAGGTATATGGGCAGGTGTTGCATCTCCTGCGCTTGCACGGGAAGGTGCCGGGCGAAGGGGAAGGGGTTCTGGGGGTGATAGAGGAGTGGACTAGGGTGTCTTGGAGGGAGCGGTCCCTACGGAATGCTGAAAGGGGAGGGGAGGGGAAGGGAAGATGCGTTTGGTGGTGGAATCACATTGGAGGTGGCGGAAATGGCGGAGGATGATCCGTTGAATGTGGAGGCTGGTGGGGTGAAAGGTGAGGACAAGGGGAACCCTATCGTGGTTCCGGGAGGGAGGGGCAGGGGTGAGGGCTGAAGTGCGGGAGATAGCACGGACCCGGTCGAGGGCCGTGTCAACCACAGTAGAGGGGAATCCTCGGTTGAGGAAAAAGGAAGACATGTCGGAAGCACTGGTGTAGAAGGTGGCATCGTCGGAGCAGATGCGGCGGAGACGGAGACACTGGGAGAATGGAATAGAGTCCTTACAGGAGGCGGGGTGGGAGGAAATGTAGTCCAGGTAGCTGTGGGAGTCAGTGGGCTTGTAGTGAATGTTGGTCAGTAACCTAACCCCAGAGATGGAGACGGAGAAGACGAGGAAGGGAAGGGAAGAGTTGGAGATAGACCATGTGAAGGTGAGGGAAGGGTGGAAATTGGAGGCAAAGTGAATGAAATTGTCTAGTTCAGGGCGAGAGCAGGAAACAGCACCGATACAGTCATCAATATACTGGAAAAAGAGGTGAGGGAGGGGACCCAAGTAGGACTGGAACAAAGAGTGTTCCACATATCCCACAAAAAGGCAGGCATAGCTAGGGCCCATAACAACACCTTTAATTTGGAGGAAATGAGTGGAGTCATTATGTCATGATTAGATGAGATAGCTGGATGAAGAAAAAGGAGATGGAGAGATATGGGAACGGGGTGGGTAAATGTGATTAGGACTATTTGCTATTGTGGAAGGTAAATACCAACACAGTCTGGTCGGGCCGAACGGCCTGTTTCCTTGTAATTTCTACTTTTTTCATTGAAACCCTTAAGAAGACACAGGGTTGCCCCAATGCCATCAACCAAAAAACCTAACAAAAGTGCGCCGTTTTTAGAGGGTCACAACTAATAAAAACCCAAATCATTTAAAAAGGAAACTTATGTTGCACCTTCTGTGTATGCATTTCTCGCTCCCTCGCTGGCTGTGTTGATTTTTAGTCGGCTAAATGTGCATGTGTGACCTGCCCCTTTAATGGCACCAGTAAGTGCAGGTGCTGGAAATCTGCAAAAGCGGAAAACCCGGGGCGGATCAGTGAGTGTCTGTGGAGCCCAAGGGTACATTCACTATTGAGCTGCTAGACCCATCAGAACTTGAACTTCCCGGCTGGGTTCGGACACCGTTCCGCGACCCGCTTTCTTTTGTTTCTCTTCTGTAATCATGGAGTTGATCTGGTTGGCGCTCCTGGCGATTGTCTCTTATTTCGGCTTCTTTTACCGCTGTACGGGCTGTTGGATGAGGCCGGTGATCCGAGAGAAGGGCAAAGCGGATGGGTCGCTCCGTTATGGTCTGAAGGACATGGTAAGTGAGCCAGGCCCTGGATCAGAGCCACAACAACCAAGTGCGGCTGGGCAATCTCTCTCCTTCCAGCTCCTTTTCAACTTTTTGTAGGTTTGCATTTTTCCCCGTTTAGATTTTTCTACTTCTCCTTTGATCGTTTTGATTATTTTGTCCGCCTTTTATTCAGCCCCACCTCCAAATATCTTTTATAAAAGCAGAAAATGCTGAAGATACTCAGCAGGTCTGGCAGCATCTGTGGAGCGAGAACCAGAGTTACCGTTTCAGATCGACGACCCTTCATCCAAATAACTTTTTCTCGGTTCCGTTCCTTTTATAGGATTTATATTCAAGTGTCAACCCAGTAGATAAAGGGAAATAATCCAAAAGCAGGAAATAAGATTTTAATTTCCTGTTGCAGGCCCATAAATTGAGATTTATTGAGTTTATTTTCACAACTTGCCATGTTAGTCCAGTACCATAGCCACCGGACGACTGTACCCTATCACCTGGCTCAGTTTGACCCACTTTTTGGGTTGACAATTAAGGTTTCACACCCATTCCTAGCGTCCTCCATATTAGTAAACTTGGCTCAAATTGCTTCTCTTCTCGAATTTGGTTCGGAAAGTCTGACTCTGGAATAATCCCACATCACACCAGTGACATCTTCACATGTATTGTATGAAACGTAATCACACAACATGTGATGATGCCTCTAGTGCAGCCTGCCTGCTTTGCTGGATCCAAGAACAGCAAGGAAAAATCCTCTTCTTTTTCATAGGTCAGAATCTGGTAGAAATCGGATTTTACCAACCCAGAAAAATCCAGGAATTTATCAATGGGAGACCCAAAAAAGGGCCTGCATTTATTGTAACCTTTCGTAGTTTTGAGGATCTCTCCGATCACCCATTAACCTTCTCTGCTCCAGTCCTAACTTATCACATCTCTTCATAACTAACCCCTCCTCACTAGTGTCATCCTAGTGAACCTATGCTGCAACTTTTCCATTGCTTTTTATATCTCTCCTGTGATGGGGTGCCCAAAATTACTCCAACTGCAAGCTAAGGTTGTGTACAAGCTCATACAAGTCCTGCGGTTGTATTTGAATGCTTCTAAATACAAAACCCAGGATTCTGTTTGCCTTGTTTATGGCTTTAGCTATATCTGCTGCCAACTTTTAATAACCTTAGTCTGCACACCAAGGGCCTGCTACTCTTTTTTTACTTTATTTAAAATCTTGCCTTTTAAGGTATATGTCCTTTCTGTGTTTCTTTACATAGAATTAGATGCAACAGATGCTCACACCACCTTCTCCAGGGTTAGGAATGGGCAAAAAATGCTGGCCTTGCCAGCGATGCCCACATCCCAGGAATGACTTTTTTAAAAACAGGAAAGGCAGGTGCAGGCTGGAGATGAGGTGCAAAACAAGTTACATGCAAGTTGACAAGCTGTGAGATTAATTCTGTGATGGAAACCAACTTGCTCTGACTGATTGCCAAATGGAAATGTGCCAGAAAGAAGAAAACGGAACAAAATAAGTGATCAAACAGTTCAGTCAGGGGCGATGTTCACTCGAATACAAATCCATAGGACTAACTCAAAATCCCAAATATAAAGAGATCCATGAAACCAATGTTCTCATGGATAGGATAGAATTGATTTGATTTTTACTAAATAATACTGATTGTGATCCAACTGTCACTCATTGATTATTACTATTAGGATTACTTGAGAATTAAATGGGAGAAAACAATAAACTTGAGAGACTCTTAACTGCTCGTTTTCCTACTTTTTTTTGTTTCAGCCAGTGATGCGTCTGTCTGGTCTTGCACTGAAAATAACAGCACATCTATCAAACACAGTAAGTGAATATATTGAAATTGACCTGAAGGAAGTGATTATTCAAGATGGATTTTGTAGCTTTTTTTCTGGCAGTGTGATCATTATGAAACAAATAATAAATGCTGCTGAAATGATTATTGATTTAATCTTTAGCCTTTCATTTGTGTAGGAGAAATGAAAACTTTTGTGTTTCTTTTGAATTTAATTCCTGAACCCTATTTTGCAATAATGATTGTTGTGGAAATCCACAAGAATAATGTCTTCGATACAGTAGCAGACGAGCTTTCATTGTTCAGTTGTGGGTAACTGTAAACGAGGGGCCGGGGCGAGAGTCTAATAGTTCTAGTACACATTGTTACAGAGCAATCTTCCCATTGCCCACCCAGAGAGTTCTTGATCCCAACCCTTCGGCAGTACCTCTCAAACCCGCGACCTCTACCACCTAGAAGGACAAGGGCAGCAGGCGCATGGAAACACCACCACCTGCAAGTTCCTTCATCGTCGCTGGGTCAAAATCCTGGAACTCCCTCCCTTACAGCACTGGGGGAGTACCTTCACCACACGGACTGCAGTGGTTCAAGAAGGCAGCTCACCACCACCTTCGCAAGGGCACTTAAGATGGGCAAAAAATGCTGGCCTTGCCAGCAACACCCACATCCCATGAACGAATAAAATAAAACACAGCAGCGATATATTTCCCTAAGAAGCAGGTAGGAAAACATCACTCTGCACTGCCTTTGCCCACCTTCTATAGTTTCTTATGAAAATGCTTTGACAGAGGTCTTTGGAACAGGTCACTTCTCAACACGTTGCATCAGGGAATGGCATGATGCAGTTAGACCTAAAAACAAGAAGAAATTGCTGGAGATTGTAACAAATTTGAACTTATAAAAATTAGGTACCTTAAAAAGTATTGTTTAAATAAAAACATCATGGTGAAAGCATTTGTTTAATCCTCCCTCTTCCCATAGTTTAACAAGTGTCTTGTGAATGAATCATTAGTAATTTTTGCAAATGATGCTGCAGAGATGGTGTAAAAATAAGGTTCTAAAATGTTCTTATTTAACACACTAAAAAATAATAGTAGCACTGCAACTCTAAATTGCCCTATTGTATCAGGTTTCCTTTTTTAAGAGTACCAAACACATTCAGAATGCCCATTGTAGAGATTGTAATGACTCAAAACTGGCATGGTCTGTGGGGCATTTAAGGGTTTGAAATGTTAAAGTTTATCTTGGTTTGTGACTGGATGGTGCAGTCCATTACCCCTATCATTTGTAAGTACAGGTTTACTACCAACCCAGACTGGTGAGTTGAAGTCTCTTTCTTGTCTTTAGTTTATAATGAGTTTGGCCAGTCTTATCCCATTTCTTAAAGGGGTATGCTCACAGCACAAAACTTACAAAATGGCAATCTCGATTAGCGAGGTCACAAGAAGCTTGTGTGGAAAAAGGAAAACATTAATAGGAGGTGGCCTTCTGAGGTTGCAGTAAAGCACATTGTTAGGTTATAATAGAGGCAGCGTTACTCCGCATCTGGCTGGACTATGCCTGACCTGGGGATGCTTGACGGTGACATTGAGTGCCAGAAGTAGAAAATTGTTCTACAGTACTTCATTAACATTCCTCATTCTGGTGAATATGAACATTTATCAGTGTCTCCTATAAGGCTTCAAAACCTACCTAGCTGTAATGGCAAAAAAAATGCTGATGAAATGGTTGTAACAAAACCCCCACTTCACTGCAGAAAGTGGAATCTGTTTTGCTTTGATACCTCACTGTGCATCTTCAGAAGCCCCCCCATTGTCCATGCTTTTGTTCACCACCCCAGTTTTTACCTTACTGCTTCGAGTTTAAAGCACTTTGGAGCATTTTGTTATGTGCAAGGCACTATATAAATTTAAGACCTTCCTGAACCCTGTCCTATTTTTCATTTGTGTTCTCACAGTTGTAATTTAGATTTCCCTGCCTTATTCTCACAGTAGTGAATTATATAAATTCTTTTCCATACACCTATATGTGGTGCAGAGTGAACAGGTGCGAAACTCCTTGACATTGCCTATCAGTAGTAAAATAATACCGTATTTTGACAAACCTATAAATGTAGACCGTATCTCTCCAATCTAAAAAAGCTAAATCTACTCAACAGATGGAGTTTTGTGAGCTGTAACTAGGGATAACTTTCCATTCTGACCAGACTCCTGGCAGGGAGCCACATCCACTGGAAGTGCATGTTGGAAATTTGTTTAAATTAATGATTGGAAAATATGAGCAGTATGTGCCTGAATTTCTGATCCTTGCTCTTGGTGGCTGAGACTCCATGCTGGAGCATGAAATCATAAAATGACTCCTGTCTGTTTTGGAGTGGGGACAAGGTGAGAGAACGTTTCCCACCTTGTAGCCTGTAAGAAAATCATATGTCCGTAAATGCAATGGAGAGCTTATAAAAAGAAAGACTTGCATTTATATAGCGCCTTTCATGACCACCGAACGTCCCAAAGCGCTTTACAGCCAATGCAGTACTTTTTGAAGTGCAGTCACTGTCGTAATGTAGGAAAGGCGGCAGCCAATTTGCGCACAGCAAGCTCCCACAAACAGCAATGTGATAATGACCAGATAATTTTTTAAAATTTGTTTTTTGATTGAGGGATAAATATTGGCCAGACACCAGGGATAGCTCCCCTGCTCTTCAAAATAGTGCCATGGAATCTTTTGCGTCCACCTGAGGGAACAGACGGGGCCTCAGTTTACCGCCTCATCAGAAAGGCACCTCTGACACTGCCGCACTCCCTCAGTACTGCACTGGAGTGTCAGCCTAGATTTTTGTGCTCAAGTCTTTGGAGTGGGACTTGAACCCACAACCTTCTGACTCCAAGGCAAGGGTGCTACCAACTGAGCCACAGCTGACACTTGCAAACAACATAACTTTCCTTATTTTAATCCTTTTATAGGTTGCATAGTGCATAATCATTGAATCAGTGCCTCTGTTTAGGAACAGATTTTGGACTATGGACACTTTAAATGCACAATCTCAACCAAAAAGAAATGATCTTCATCCCTCCTGTCTGGAGTACATTCGAAGCCAGATTGAGATGAAAGGACGGTGTTCAAAAATATTGTGCTACCTTTACTTTTATGACCTGGGATAAGCAGCTGGTCTTCCTCAAAGAGCAATTTCCAGTTTTAATTAAATAGAACGAGCACCTGGATTGAGCAGCTGTTGCAGACACAGTTGTTGCTTAAAATGAATGTAATATATTTGTATTTGTCATCCCAACTGAATGGTCTAGGGACAAAGAAGCAAGTCCATGTCCTAGAATCTTGTTACCTGCTCCTGCTCTGACAGCCAGAAAGCAATTAAATGCCACAATTGAGTTCTGCCTGTCTTGCATACAACAGAAATGATTCCAGACACTCCCACATCTCGGTGGATTATCTGGTTTTCTCATGTGACTAGTTTGGTTTTGACTACTTTCTGCAATATATCTTAAGCTATTATGTTTAACGCACCTATTTGCGAGACCAGGATCAATATATAGGTTTATATTATCCTGCTATAACTATCCCCAGACTGCCCAGCTGGTTAAATCCATTCTTGTTCTTTCTAGTCTATTTTTAGGGTGAATCTATTGAGGACTGCAACAACAATAACAGCATACCAGTTAGAGTCTTTCTCACTAGCAATAGTAGAAGTAGCTGCAACCTAGGAAATCTGCAGTATGACTTCCTCATTTTCTACTTTAGAAAATTTTAAAATAACATTTATAAAAAAAAAAAAGCCTGTAACTATTGTTAGTAGATGTCTGGTAATTTTACCTTCAACCATGTTGTGTTTGCATCAGGCAACTTTTTCCAAATTATTAGCATAGCCTTGGGGGCACTACCAGGTAATAAACATTTATTTTCCACATTTGCTAAATGTTGAATGACTGACTTTCAGGTGAGGATTTGTTGGAATGTGAATGACCAGCAGCTTAGGATTCAATTTGCTACTTTTTCTTAAATGAAGCTACTACTGTGTTTTTTTAAGCAGCACTATTGCTGTAATAGTGGCCCCACAAACTGTATGCAGTGGTTGTCATGCTGGGTTATAGAGCAAATCTGTAGAGAGAGTTCTGAATTACATCTAATCCATGGGGTGCCTAACCCAAGAGTGCTTGTTTTATCAGTGAATAAAAATGTTATGTTTCTTAGAAACTGTCAGTCTTATTTTAATGTTTTTCTTTATCAGTTCTATAATTTAATATGTCATTGTGTGTGGTTATTTTTCAGATCTTTGGGCAGCTGATTTTAATTCCACTGATCATGAGGTACAGTATTTGCACATGTTGTAATCCTTCAGTATGGATGACATCCCGTGTCAATTATATGGACTATGTGGCCACTGCGGTCACTATGACAATGGGCCAGAATTTACTGTAGCCGGCAAACAAATGGCACCTGCTGTTCATTAGACTTGCCCTTGCCCTTTTTAATTTCCATGAGCTTTTCAACATCAAGTTGCTGTAAGTGGGAGATCAAAATATCTAGGACCTGTGAACTGTGTTTTTCCTTAACCAATCCAGATTGAAGAATTGTTAATGAACCGCACAGAGACTGAACCAGGAAGTGTAAGTTAGAATCGTGAATTTAATATCAAATCCGGTACATAAAGCAAAATAAAGAGAGGGAAAGAAAGATTGGATTGGATTGGATTGGATTAGATTAAGAGTGAGAGGAAAAAATGATAGAAAGTGAAAGTTAAAAAAAATATTTTTTACATTTAAAAAAAAAAAAAAATCTCCTGAAGGACTGCAACTCCACACTTTTTTGGAAGTTAATTTTCAGTGCCAAGAGGTTGTTTGGCAGTAATTAAGACTCTTCACACCATTAAAAAGGGTATTTAGTCTGAAATGGACAAGTCCTAACTCTCTGTGGCAAGGTTAGTTTCGTATCTACCATGCAAGTACAGGAACCTCCCGCCTTTCAAGGCATTTGAACGTATTTTGCAGTGGATTCTACTTATTGTCCTACCTGGGTAAGGACAGTTTCATCAGGCTAATGTCAAAATATGGATCTCTTCCTCTTTATCAGTTAAAAGATTTACAATGATGATACCAGAACTGAGAGGTTATAACTATCGGAAAAGATTGAAGAGGTTGGGCTCTTTTCTCGAGGAAAAGAAAAGGCTGAGGGGCGACCTAATAGAGGTCTTTAAAATTATTGAGGGGTTTGGTAGGTTAGACGTAGAGAAGATGTTTCCGCTTATGGGGGAATCTAAAACTAGAAGCCATAAATATAAGATAGTCACTAATAAATCCAATAAGGAATTCAGAAGAAACTTCTTTACCCAGAGAATCGTTAGAATGTGGAATAGCATAGATTCATTTAAGGTGAAGCTAGATACGCACATGAGGGTGAAAGGAATAGCAGCTTATGCTGATAGTGTTAGATGAAGTAGGGTGGGCGGAGGCTCGTGTGGAGCATGAACCAGTTGGGCCGAATGGCCTCTTTCTGTGCTGTAGGCTCTATATAATTCTATGTAAACCTGAGCCAAATCATTATTCTGCTGCAGGGAAACTTTTTTTTAAAAATTTGTTCACAGGATTTGGGCATCGCTGGCAATGATTTGATTGGGATTACAGAAACGTGGCTGCAGGGTGGGCAAGGCTGGGAACTTAACATCCAGGGATATACAATATTTAGGAAGGATCGGCAAAAAGGTAGGGGAGGTGGGGTAGCATTGCTGGTAAAGGAGGGGATTAATGCAATGGAAAGGAAGGATATTAACTCGGATGAAACGGAATCTGTATGGGTAGAAATGAGAAATAGCAAGGGGAGGAAAACGTTAGTGGGTGTGATATATAGGCCTCCAAATAGTAATATGGAGGTGAGGGAAGGCATAAAAAGGGAAATTAGAGAAGCGTGCGATAAGAGCACAGCTGTCATCATGGGTGACTTTAATTTACATATTGATTGGACTACCCAAACTAGTAAAAATTCTGAGGAGGAGGAATTCCTGGAATGTTTTCGGGACGGTTATCTGGACCAATATGTCGAGGAGCCGACTCGAGATCAGGCCATTTTAGACTGGGTATTGTGCAATGAGAAGGGACTTATCAGCAATCTTCTTGTACGAGGCCCCTTGGGTCAGAGCGATCATAATATGATCGAGCTCTCAGTCGAGATGGAGAGTGAGGAAATTGAATCAGAGACTAAGGTCCAGAACTTAAATAAAGGGAATTACGAGGGTATGAGACGGGAATTGGGTAAGATTGATTGGGTGGTGTTTCTGGGGGGATTGACAGTGGATAGACAATGGCAAGCATTCAAAGATAGAATGGAAGAATTCCAGAACATGTTTATACCGGTTTGGCACAAAAATAAACCTAAAAAGGTGACTCAACCGTGGATAACGAGGGAAATTAGGGACAGCATAAAATCAAAAAAAAGGGCATATCAACTGGCAAAAAAAAGCACCAGACCGGAAGATTGGGGGCAGTACAAGATACAGCAAAAGAGGACAAAGGGATTAATCAGGAAGGGGAAAATAGAATACGAAAGTAAACTTGCAGCAAACGTAAAGACAGACTGCAAAAGCTTTTATCGGTATATCAGGAGGAAAAGACTGGTAAAATCCCAAGTCGGTCCCTTGCAGTCCGATTCGGGAGAATATATAATGGAGAATAAGGAAATGGCAGACCAATTAAACTCATACTTTGGTTCTGTATTCACAAAGGAGGACACAAATAACCTCCCAGGAATATCGGCAAACATAGGGACTAATGAGAGGGAGGAGCTGACAGAAATTAGTATCTCTAGGGATATGGTGCTGGGTAAGTTGAGGGGACTGAAGGCCGACAAATCCCCGGGGCCTGATAAACTACATCCTAGGGTACTTAAGGAGGTGGCCCTGGAGATAGCAGATGCTCTAAGGATCATCTTCCGGAACTCCATTGACTCGGGAACAGTACCCGTGGATTGGAGGGTAGCTAATGTTACCCCAATATTTAAAAAGGGGGGTAGAGAGAAAGCAGGGAATTATAGACCAGTAAGCCTTACATCGGTTGTGGGCAGAATGCT
This sequence comes from Somniosus microcephalus, assembly GCF_052327205.1. Lineage (NCBI taxonomy): Eukaryota > Metazoa > Chordata > Chondrichthyes > Squaliformes > Somniosidae > Somniosus > Somniosus microcephalus. The sequence goes on from NC_141000.1 coordinate 83,911,447, forward strand.
AGAGTCCATTATTAAGGATAAAATAGCGGAGCACTTGACAAATGGGGAAAGGATCGGACAGAGTCAACATGGATTTACAAAGGGTAAATCGTGTTTGACTAATCTGCTGGAATTTTTTGAGGAAGTAACTGGTAAAATAGATGGGGGAGAGCCAGTGGATGTGGTGTACCTTGACTTCCAGAAAGCCTTCGATAAGGTTCCACACAAAAGATTATCATGCAAAATTAAGGCTCATGGGATTGGGGGCAAAGTATTAACGTGGATAGAGAACTGGCTGGCGGATAGAAAACAGAGAGTTGGAATAAACGGCTCGTTTTCGGAGTGGCAGGCAGTGACCAGCGGGGTGCCGCAAGGATCTGTCCTGGGACCCCAGCTGTTCACAATATATATAAATGATCTGGATCAGGGAATTGGATGCAATATTTCCAAATTCGCTGACGACACTAAACTAGGAGGAGGGGTGGGCTCTGATGAGGATGTCAGGAGGCTACAGTGCGATTTGGACAGGTTGGGGGAATGGGCGGATACGTGGCAGATGCACTATAATGTGGATAAATGCGAGGTTATCCACTTTGGGGGTAAAAACAGGAGGGTAGATTATTATCTAAATGGCAATAGATTGGGAGATGGGGAAGTGCAGAGGGACCTGGGTGTTCTTGTGCACCAGTCACTGAAGGAGAGCATGCAGGTGCAACAGGCGATTAAGAAGGCAAATGGTATGTTGGCCTTCATATCAAGGGGGTTCGAGTATAGGAATAGGGATACCTTACTACAGCTGTACAAGGTGCTGGTGAGACCGCATCTGGAGTATTGTGTACAGTTTTGGTCGCCCCATCTGCGGAAGGATGTTCTTGCCATGGAAAGAGTGCAACGGCGATTCACCAGGCTGATACCTGGAATGGCGGGAATGACCTACGAAGAGAGATTAAATAGTTTGGGCTTGTACTCACTGGAGTTTAGAAGATTGAGAGGGGATCTCATCGAAACATATAAAATTATGGCAGGCCTGGACAGGCTGAATTCAGAGAGAATGTTTCCAATGGCCGGGGAGCACAGAACCAGGGGCCACAGTCTAAAAATAGCGGGCAAATCATTTAAAACAGAGATGAGGAAGAATTTCTTCACTCAAAGAGTGGTGAGCCTGTGGAATTCCCTGCCACAGAGGGCTGCGAAGGCTAATTCAATAAATATTTTCAAGAGAGAATTGGATATATTTCTGAAGGCTAAGGGGATTAAGGGTTACGGAGAAAAGGCGGGGACGGGGTACTGAACTGGTAAGATCAGCTATGATCTCAGACGAAGATCAGCCATGATCTCATTGAATGGCGGAGCAGGCTCGAAGGGCCGAATGGCCTACTCCTGTTCCTATCTCTATGTTTCTATGTTTCTATCCCTAGTTGCCCTGTAGATGGTGGTGGTGAGCCGCTGCCGTCCCTGTGGTGAAGGTACTCCCACAGGGAGTTAGGGAGGGAGTTCCAGGATTTTGACCCAGCGACGATGAAGGAACGGCGATCTACTTCCAAGTCAGGATGGTGTGTGACTTGGAGAGGAATTGGAGGTGGTGGTGTTTTCCCCTAATCCCACCCTCTGCTGAAACACTCCTGCAGGCCTTTGAGCATTCTATCATCTGTGGAATTCTCTGCCCCAGAGAGCCGTGGAGGCTGGGTCATTAAATACATTTAAGGTGGAGATAGACAGATTTTTTCAAGATAAGGGAGCGAAGGGTTATGGGGAGCGGGCAGGGAAGTGGCTTTGAGCCCAAGATCAGCCATGATCCTATTGAATGGCAGAGCAGGCTCGAGGGGCCAAGTGGCCGATTCCTGCTCCTATTTCTTATGTTCTTAAAACAAATTGTAAGGGAGGTGATTTCTAATGGGGATTGTGAGTTGGTAATGTAGTTTTTTCCAGTTTCTCTCTAAAATTGTGATAGAACCATAGGAGACAAGAGGACCATAAGAAACAATGCAGTCCATTTGGCTGATGCCAAAAATTAATATCTCTCAATCACCCACTTCCTAAGCTATCTGCATTTGTTCATATTAAATGCCATTTGCCATTCATCAGCCCACCTAGATTACATGGTTTGCTTTTTCCCTATTGTTTGAATTCACCCCCACATCCCAGTATAGTGTCTGCAAATTTAGTGATCTTGACCAATTATTCTAGGTGACCATCCAGTATTGTGTCCAGTAACTCTAGTTCAAACTTATTTTCCTATTACTGTTCAGGTCACCTGTAACTATGATCCGTATATCAGTAGGATTATCCTCGAGCGCCATTAATAAGTTAATTGGTTTCTTCTATTCTGTTACCCTTGTAAAGGAAAATATGTTCAGTTAATATGAGATCACCATCTTCCAGGCATATTCTCGCTTAAATGTGCCATGAAAATCTTAATGGGGATGTTTAATTTGTTTAGCCCACCTCCTATGCGACCCATTCAAACTGAAACTGAGGTGGTTAAAGTGTGGTAGTAATCGGCAGCAGCTGGTAGAACAACACAGTGCTCCAGAACCTAATTTGTGCCATCATGCCATTGCATGCATCAGAATTGCTTTTGAGCCAGTAGTCTAACCCTGGTAAATAAATATAGCATGCATGGCTATATTATACATGTACATGCTGGGTACTCTCACTTCCTCTGCAACCGAGGGTACCACTGCTTACATGATGTATGTGTGTATAGTGACCCTTCAGTTTCTTCTGAAACATGTAACAGCCATAGTGCATGCTTAGTGTAACCTGGCCAGTACAAGTAATCTCACTTATGCTTGCCTGGTAAGTACTGCACCCACTGCCTTCCCTAGCTCCTCCACCCTCTCCTCCAACAAGTGCGAGGACCTCATGGCCTACTTTGGTATTAAGATTGAGACTGTCTGTTCTGCTGTCCCGAGTGGAGGTTTCCTAGGGATCAGTATTGGGCATCCCTACTGTTTTTACTAGTGTATTCACCTCCCAACTGTAGTGTTGTTGTTGTGAACTGGTTTGGGGTTCACATTGACGCTGCAGTCATAATGTAGATGCAGCCTGATTCCTGTACCTTGGCTTGACCTGACATTAAAAAAAAGTTGAGTGAAACTGCCTGGAGTTGGGAATCCGTTCAGGCCTTGGCACTCAATTTACACTTTGCACCAACATTAAACATCCCTAATTTACATTAGCGACCTAGATTCAGAAACTTAATGCAAATTAATTACACTTTTAGATAATGCCAAACTAGGAGGAACACCTAAATCTGAGGAAGAAACTTGAGAATGATAATAGCCTGGAATTTGCAGTTGTGATGACGGCAAAACTGTTGGTGTTGGCCATTATTGTTCTGTGAAACTGATAGCAACTTCTGGCATCCGCACCTGCGCAGTTAAATGCAGAAATCCGGAAGACGATGTCAATGATGCCCTGCTCCTCTACAGGGTGCGTTGTTGCAGTCCTCACAGATGGAATCAATTAGAAGTCACCGATTTGACATGAACTTCAACTTTTTACAGATTATTCTTGCTGTAAAAACCTTTGAAAAAGTTAAGTCTTGTTGAATGAGGTTTAACTGAGTTTTTTAATGGCATACTAGGTCATAATTACTGCTGAACAACTTCTCTGGCCCTGAAAAACTAATTTTTATATTGTGCAGTGTTATTTTCTCTCTTCCATGATTAAAAATTCCATAGATTTAAAAAAAAAAAAAATTTTTTAAAGCTTATATTTCAGCTTCTACCTTAATCCCATATGTATATCCCAATCTTTATTTTGCTTTCTGTAAAATTATTAAAACGTGAATAACAAAACTTGCTTTTTATTTCCTGGTTTGCTGTCTGTGAGAATTCTTCAATGTGATTGGCTGCTCAGTATGCTTGATGACATCACCGTTGCTGGATGCCACAGATCCCCTATCGATGGTGCCAGATGGAAAGTCATGTCGGAAAAGGGGAAATCAACGCCAAATAGCCCGCTAAGACATTGTGGATAGCTTTCTTCGATGTCAGCGGCGAGCGCCGTCACTTCACCGTGATTGGGGGCACTCACTTGCTCAATATCTTGGTTGGGAATGATCTTTGTTGGATAGCAGCAGAAAGAGAGGAGGGAAAAATAAAAAAAATAATTGAACAACATTATCCTCCAATTTATAAAAAAAAAAAATGTGCTCCTGTTTCTAGGGTGACCAACCTTACCTTGCTGCGATACCTAGTTATTTCCGAAGACCCTATATTCATTCCTATTGTTAACCCTGAGAGCAGCATTGAGGCACCAAGAGATAGTGACAGCATTCTGAATGAAGTCCTACAGCTGAGGTGGGTAATACGTGTTGGATAAGGTTTTATCAGAGATATTTTCGAAAGATGTTTTTGTTTCCAGAGGTTATGAATGTATTTACAAGCCTTATACTAATGGATGAATCATTTATGTTGATCTCTTTGATTCTGAGACAGTCGCCAGAATAATTGGTGCTAATGAAGTGACTAATCCGCAAAATTGCAAATTAAGCTTCCAATCAGGATTATTCACTTAACAGGAATGCACAAACATGTGCACTCTCCTGCATACTTTAAATTGGAATTTCTTCCAAATGTAACGTGTTTCATAGTAAGTTAATTTGATAGAATTTAATGCTTGGTTCATAAACCTAATAAAATGAGAACTTTGTAAATCAAACTTTAAGAAAACCCAAGTCTCTTCTGTAGTTTTTTTGCAAATTGCTTTGCCTTAGCCTCCCACTGGATGAAGTAAAAATTATTACTAAGATAATCCACTCACAAACTACCTTATCGCAAAATTAACGTTTGGTAGCACAACCAGTTGGTCAAAGGTTCTCAAGTTGGGGGAAAAAGTAAATCTAGAATTTTACATAAAATGAAATTGTAAGGCTAAACCAAGGATACATCGGTTCAAATTAGTGAAAGGTAAATCGAGAACTGATATTAAAAAATCTTGGTAGCGTGCATTCAGCATCTTGGGATCCGAGAAGACAGCAGGAGACTGCTTGCCATACTGTTGCAGTATCTGTCTCGGGACAGTCCTTTGCTGTTCGGCAGTGATTAGAGGTGCACCAAAAACGGACTGAATGGGTCCTATTTTGACACATTCATTGTGTACCCATGTTTTACATTCCCATGTACAATACCTTAACATTTCTTCATGTTCTATATCCATTGGCTTATTTTGTCTGGATTCTTTTGAATGTTGTTGATTTCCCTTATGCATAAAGTCATTGTAATTGCTAATTTCAGCACCTGTAACATGTCTGGTGTAAACAGCAGGGAACACAGAACAAATTTCTTCCTCACCCAGACATAGCCTTTTACATTTCTTACTTTCTGCTCTGCATTGTCAAGCAGCTCTCAAACAAGGTAGCTAATTGTCTCTCAATTTCATGAACGTTGATCTTCTCTAAAAGACTTGTATTTAAAACTCTATATAAATCTTTATGAAAATCAAAGCGACCTATATCCATTACTGTTATCCATCAATGTAGTTAGCTCCTCAGAGTTCCTGTAGACTTCTGAGGCATAACTTTCCTTCTAACACCATGTTGCCTCTAAACATGTCCAACCAATGCAGCACAGCAATCAACAGAGCCAACAGAATGTTGAACTACAGAGCCAGAACAGTAGACCACAAGTCCGAGGAAGCTGTGATAAAACTGTGCAGTGCTCTGGTCAGACCCACCGCCACCTTCTCAGGGCAACTAGGAATGGGACATAAATACTGGTGTTTGCCAGTGACTCCACATCTTGAAAATGATTTTTTAAATATAAGACACGCCTTCAATACTACAACCCTTTCTGAGATACAAAGGCTACATTCAAGCACTGGAGGCAGTGGAGAGAAGCGCCACAAGGCTGATCTCCAGCCTTTGATGTCATGATAAATACGGCAGACTTGGGCTTTTCAGCCTGGAAATTAGGTGTTTGTGAGGTGACCTTAGAGGTATAGGGGCATGGAAAAACATAGTTAAGGAAATGGGGAAAAAGTAAATCTAGAATATTACTTAAAATGAAATTGTAAGAATAGACCAAGGACACATCGGTACAAACAAGCAAAAGGTAAATCTAGAACGAATATTAAAAAATTCTTCAATGTATTGTTCAATATATGGAATAAACCTCTAGATAGAGTAGTGGAAGTGGAAAAACCTGGAAGTATTTAAGACCGTTGAATGCCGCAATGGGGAAATGGAAGGATTTTTCTTGATGACAAATTTAGATGGGTTGAATGGCCTTCCTCATCAATAATTATCTTGTGACCTATATTCCTTATGGACCCTGCACTCACTAAGGGAACACTGATAACACTTGTTTAGAAGAAAATGATTGGAGGTATGACAGTGTGGAAAAACAATAAAGAGGAATCTTTGTTTATAGATATTTATGTTGTTCAGTCTCCCATGTAAGTAATGGCACATTGACATGTTGCTTAGTCTAACCTTTGGTCCATTTTTTTTAGTATAAATGCTTCTAATTTGCTAAGAGTGACAATTTCATATATAATTTGCAGTGTTACTGAAGAGAGGCCTGGATTTAACTTCAAAAGCATCTCTGATTTCCTCGAAGGATACAAGTATGTATATAAATGTAAAATGTGACTTCATTATATCCTTAATGCCCCCCCCCCCAAATAAAAGTTCAATGGTTCTGAAAAGATCAGTGATAGCTTAGAATGCTATACTGTACTAGTGCCATTTCAACTACCATCCCCACCCGATCCAAAAAGTTTTACACATATAGAATTAAAATCCTGTTGAAAGAAAAGAGAGAGAATTATATTATGTGCTTATCACAAAGTATTGTTATCTTTGATCATCATTACTAGAAGCTATAGATGCTAACCCATCATAGACCGGAGTCTAATCACAAATGCCTTGCTTCAGAAAGAATTTGGCAACCGCAGATGAACAGCATGTCCAGTACCTCAGGAACAGAACCTGAGGAACACGAATACACTGGCTTCAATTTGCAAATATAGATAACACAAATTAAGTGACAATGTAATTGACCTAAAGTACGAAATGTAATAAATGTGGCTTTCTGACATTTAAATGCTGTGCAGGCTCCATTGCTTAAAAAGTTACCCTAATTGCTGCCACCCAAGCACCCGTCATTCTACAATGACTGTGTCTCGTTTTCCACCAGTGTTTATTTCAATATTGATGTCACTAGGAGCAAAATAGTGGCCCAGGTGAATGTTGAGAAAAGCCATGGTAATGAGTATTTCCAGGGTATCTTTGGCCATATGATTTTTGCCTCCTTATTTGTTAAGCTATTCATGGAGTGAATGGAACAGTTTCATGAACAAGTAGTTGGTGTAGTTTGAATGCTCCGGCCCAAATTTTTGGTTCGAATAAGTACCAATGTGGGATAAGTGAGACTTTTCATTTACTGGCTACATTGAAGAGTAATGCATGCAGGCGCTTGTGCCATTTGGTTATATATAAATAATAACTATGTAGTTATTATGAACTGCTGTCAGCTATTGACAAATGTTTTAAGACTACCAGCTACTATATTAAAATAACCATAAGTTGCTGATGTAGGTTTGAAATTTGTGTTACATGAGGCAATAATGGAGAAAATCTACACGTCTGGAACAAGGTTTATAGTTCAGAAAAATCTTTTTTGCTCCCACAGGCTAGTGGATTTCTGGAACACATTCTTAGAAAAGAGAGTTGATTCAGGGTCAGTTTGAAAAGGAACTCAATTGATAGCTGTTAAGAAGCAGGATTGAGATTAAAGCAATATTTAATACTCTTTGGTTTTTCTTTCATGGGAGATTGGTGTTCCTTAAAGTATGGGATTAACAGATGGTGTGGGAGAGACGTCCAGTATAGAACATTGCATGAAGCAGGCTCAGTGGGCTGAGCAGCCTTTTCATACTCTGGATTTTGTTATATTCTTGAGATGAAACTTGCATGTTATGGATGTTTACATAAACTAGAAACGGAGCGTCCAAATATCCATATTAACAGCTAATGGATAAACCACATAAAACATTTTGGTAAATTGGGTAGTAAACTGGTGGAGCAGGCAGCCCAGTTTTCATTCATTGCCACACATGCAGTGAAGATGAAAATGTATCTCGCCCACCCTCTCCTGTCTTAACACTGTTAGTTTGACTCCTAAAAAACCATGTCTTGCCTTGCTGAAGTGCTTTTTTAAAAATAAAATGGGTGCCCGTTTTACACCCCACTCAATTTTACTCTCCATTGATATCAATAGGCTAAAATCTGCCCCTGGGTGTTTGTCTTCTCTAGGTACCTGTATCAGTGAAGAAGTGGATTGATGAATAACTTGTCCCTAATGCTAGTATGTTCTTCTTGGCTAATCAATTGATCTAATTATTACCAATATATTTTTAAAAAAACATTCTAACCCATCCAATTTTGTTCTTGTACAGGTCAGGTAAGATTACTCCAACCCAGGTTGCTAAGAATGTGATCCGAGCTCTAGAAGATGCCGATCAAGCAGTTATTCCATTGCATGCTATTGTGCAGTATGAGGGTGACCTAATAATGAAGGTTGGTAATATTTTTAATTTATCAAAGACAATGGTAATCGTTCTTACTTGGACTGTGGAGCCTGTGATGTTCAATAGGGAGATTTTGATGGCGAAAGAGCCCTCATGTTTTATAGTTTTAGTTTGATGAAATTTTTATCAATCCAGTTGGATGACAAGACCATATCTTGGCTTAACATTACATCAATGATTGTATCACTGGGTGCACACAACTAATGTTGTTGAAGAAAAATTCTGAAGATCTGGAGCAAAATTATTTTATTTTCATGTTTTCTAAGCAAGACTTTGTGGCGGCTCACTCTCGCCACAAATAAAGGATCAAAATTAATCTCGGTCCCCGTGTGTATCTGTGGTTTTCTCACACTCTATCACTGCATATCTGGATTTCTCTCTATTGCTCACTCTCTGTACCATTCTTTCTCTGTCCTAAACTTCTTTTCCCATAACTCTCTGGTTTTCACCTCTCCTCTCACTTGGTTCCTGCTGGGAAAGTTTCCATAGGTGCTGGGCGCCTCCCAATACCTCATTTTAAGTGTCTTTTTTTACATACGAGCCCAGGCCGTGGTTGTTGGCAGGATATTTGACTCTCTGGTGGGATAACACAGCCAAGCCTGATGATGTCTACACATCTGCACTTTCCAGCATGATCGTTATCAGGAACAGGAATCATGTTTGATTTTCCTCTCCCTGGCGCAGGAGTGCTGATTGTAGCACCCCATGCAGATCCACGAGTATAACACAGATTATGGATTGAACCTGGGACATCCAGGTTATATACGGTTTAGTTATATTCTGCTTTAAGCAGCTGAGCATTTGGAGGAACTGCATATTTAATTATATTCACTTTCTCTTCCCCTCCCCCCCCCCCCCCCCCCCCCCCCCCCAACCACATACATACACCCACTTTCCTGCTGCTTTATTCTTTTACTACACACTATGTCAAATACCCTATTTTTATTTTCCTAATCTGCTTTTAGAAGATGAAGGGCAAAAGTGTGTGGGGGTTAATTCTGTGATCTGGTGCTCCAAACAGGAAATATAGCTCAGGAAATTGCAGGCGCACAGCTTTTGTTTTTCCAACCATTAAAATGATGAATGGTTGGATAATCATCGGCTGCGTGCCCAAGGTTTTGCGATCATATGCTCGCTGCAGTTGTCACTCTCCGCTGAGTCGCAGAATTGCCATTGTATGCGGATTGACACTTTTTCTATTTTGAGAAGAGGTGGCAAAGCAAAAGATCTGCATTCGATTTGTGGACTGCAAAGCTAAATATTTACCATGTTGTGTACTTGGCATAACAAGCTCCTTTGCAGTAAGTGGGTGGGTGGGGGGAGGTGTGGAGAAAATTGAGCTTTTACTATGTTCATTTAATTTGACCTTCACTAACAGTTACTTTGGAACCCTGTGATCAGTCGTAGCTCAGGCAGACAAAAGAGTTCCATCTAACAAGACTCTGCTGTTTATTGACTATGAAAGGAACAATACTAGTAACAACTTGGCAGCAATTCTAATTTGTCAGCACATTGCCAGGAATGTGCTTAATACTATTGACCATTCTTCCAACATGGTATTTGTAAACCAGCCAAAAATTGTGGAATGATGGGATTACATTATAGGCCCTGGACTCCCGTAACGCCTCGTGAAAACAAGATTCTCCTCACCTACTGTAAAGATAATCCAAACTTCTCTGCAAGGATAAATACTGGTGGTAAATTCCACATATTACACACTGTTCTATTTCACATTCCTGAGAATGAATACCTGCTGTGGCAGTATTGAAAGCAATGATCATCTGAGACGCTGGTTAAAAGCATATGCGAAATGTACAGCAAGTCAATTTCCTCTCCTAGGCTGATGTAACTACAGCTTCAGCAAATGGATGCGAGGAGAAATATTGAAGCCAATCAAGCAGTCAAAGTGAGGAAACTGTAAAACATCCACATGCAGTTACTGCTGAGTGGCATCAACAGCGTTCTGGTCTTGCAATATGAATTTATTTCTGTTTTACTGTCCTTGCAACTTAATGTCATAGCTATTTCCATCTAGCTGTTCACCTTCACAACCAGCTGGCTCACTCCCGGTAATCTGTCAGCTCTGTGCTTCTCCACCTTTGTGCAACACCATCCTTCTCCGTGGGGCCTATCCCAGTTGATTTCCACTCTGTCCTGCATGTTGCTGTTTTATCTATGTGCCTCAGTGAAGTATAATGTTTTGCTGTAGAGAATGCTAGAGACAGATATACAAGTGGAGAAGTATATCGTATAAAAGTGGAGAAGTTGCTTATGTTTTTCAGCAGTCTTTGTACTGGTGCATGACTCAAATGTCAAGCAGCTCCAGAAAAATTGAAAAATTGAGATAAAATGATGGCCCGGATTTTGCGGTCGGTATGATGGCGTACTCGCAGAGTATGCCATCAGGCCGCCTTTGAAATGGACAGCAAGTTCTGGATTTCAGCGCATGCGCTAAATCCCGAACTTGTGATCTGTCAAGTTCCGACGTGACAGATGATCCGCACCGACATGGAAATCCTAATTGCCGGTGCAGAGTTGGGCTAATCGCCCACCAACTACCCGGCAATTATGTATGAAAATTTTACAGCTGGTGCAAACGGGCATAGCGCCTGTTTCCACAGCATAAGGGGTGTTCTGAAGCACAGCCCCAAGTGGAACAGCAATTAATATTGAATACTATTGCCATCTGAAATACTCTGATAGATACGAATTTATAGTCCAATATCTCTAGTCATGCTCTCTTCTGATTCATTTGCTGTAATAGGTTGCTTTTTTAAAAAATTAGATGACATCCTGGAACATATGAAGTTGTAAAACCTGAGTGTCTCATTTGGGACGGCACCCAGTGAACATGTGGAATATTAGCACAAATATTAATTGACAGGCATACACACAGAATCATCTAATAACTTATAGTGGATGTTGTTATTTTGTCTCCAATTTGTGTTTCTTTAAAAGAAATAGGAATGTAGCAGATGCTAATTTAACTGAATTTCACCCCGATTCTCCTGAGTAACATTAAACTACTGCAAAGAACTGTAGTTCTGATAAAAGATCAATTTCATTTCTCCAAATAACATGTTGCTTCTGTTGCTTGATTGGAGCACCGGCCCACGTGATCCCAAGTACGCGTGCGCACACGGTGCGCCCCGGGATCCGTGGGCTACTACGCTGCGCTCAACTGTGCAGCGTCTGACAGCAACCTTTCCTTTGCGCACTCCTGTTGCGAGGCCCCATTCAGTTCGGATGCCGGTGGCATAATCTTTAATTACACCGCCGACTGCAAAATCCCGGCCTATGTGTTCGCACTATTATTCTGCTACTTTTCAACACTGTGACATTCTGTTCTGATGTATAGATGGCAGAAGCCTCCACTGCTCGATACAAAGCCAATGCACCTCTTTCTCCACTGGATGGAATTCCTGTCTGCGTGAAGGAGGAAATTAAAGTTGTAAGTATAATACTGTTTGAGTAGGGATTGACTAGAATGAGAATATGTTGGAATAAGGTGCTTTTTGTGATGAATACCAACAACTGGGGAGCAAGAGGAGGGAGACTGGGGGAACTGACGGAGAAAGAAGGGGAGTGGGGAAAGAAGGGGAGTGGGGCAAGAAGGGGGGAGACTGGGGGATTGGTGGAAGAGGGGGTGCCTGGGGAAATGGGTGGCCATGGAGCCCAGAATTCCCTGCAAAGCTGGGAGCAGCAGCAACGTGTTGAGTGGGACCAGCATCAAGAGGAGCAGCGAGTAAAAGAGTGGGTGAAAGCTGCAGACATTACTGTGGGTAAACAGAAACATAGAAGATAGGAGCAGGAGTAGGCCATTCAGCCCCTCGAGCCTGCTCTGCCATTCAATGCGATCATGGCTGATCATCCAAATTCAGTATCCGGTCCCTGCTTTCTCCCCATACCCCTTGATCCCTTTAGCCTTGAGAAATATATCCAACTCCTTCTTGAATATATTTAATGAATTGGCCTCTACTGCCTTCTGTGGTAGAGAATTCCACAGGTTCACCATTCTCTGGGTGAAGAAATTCCTCCTCATTTCTGTCCTAAATGGCCTACCCCTTATCCTTAGACTGTGACCCCTAGTTCTCGACTCCCCGACCATCGGGAACATCCTTCCAGCATCTAGTCTGTCTAGTCCTGATAGAATTTTATAAGTTTCAATGAGATCCCCTCTCATTCTTCTAAACTCCAGCGAGTACAAGACCAATCGATCCAATCTCTCCTCATACGTCATTCCTGCCATCCCAGGTATCAGCCTGGTGAATCTTCGCTGAACTCCTTCCATGGCAAGAACATCCTTCCTCAGATAAGGCGACCAAAATTGCACACAATACTCAAGATGTGGTCTCACCAAGGCCCTGTACAACTGCAGCAAGACCTCCTTGTTCCTGTACTCGAACCCTCTCGCTACGAAGGCCAACATACCATTTGCCTTCTTAACCGCCTGCTGCACCTGCATGCTTACCTTCAGCGACTGGTGCACAAGGACACCCAGGTCTCGTTGCACTTCCCCTTCTCCCAATCTATTGCCGTTCAGATAATAATGTGCCTTCCTGTTTTTGCTACCAAAGTGGATAACCTCACATTTATCCACGTTATATTGCATCTGCCATGCTTTGGCCCAATCACCCAACCTGTCCAAATCATCCTGGAGTGTCTCGGCATCCTCCTCACAGCACACACGCCCACCCAGCTTTGTGTCGTCTGCAAATTTGGAGATATTACATCTAGTTCCCTTGTCTAGATCATTAATATATATTGTGTATAGCTGGGGTCCAAGGACCGATCCCTGTGGTACCCCACTAGTCACTGCCTGCCACTCGGAAAAAGACCCGTTTATTCCAACTGTTTGCTTCCTGTCTGCCAACCAGTTCTCTATCCAAGTCAGTACCTTGCCCCCAATCCCATGTGCCTTAACTTTATATGCTAATCTCTTATGCGGGACCTTATCGAAAGCCTTCTGAAAGTCCAAATACACCACATCCACTGGTTCTCCCTTATCTATTTTACCAGTTACATCCTCAAAAAATTCCAGTAGATTAGTCAAGCACGATTTACCCTTTGTAAATCCATGTTGACTTTGTCCGATCCTGTCACTGTTTTCCAAGTGCTCTGCTATTACATCTTTTATAATGGACTCTAGCATTTTCCCCACTACCGATGTCAGGCTTACCGGCCTGTAATTCCCCGTTTTCTCTCTGCCACCTTTTTTGAATAGTGGGGTAACATTAGCTACCCTCCAATCCATGGGTACTGTTCCAGACTCCATCGAATGTTGGAAGATGATCAGCAATGCAGCTACTATTTCTAGGGCCACTTCCTTAAGTACCCTAGGATGTAGATTATCAGGCCCTGGGGATTTATCGGCCTTCAATCCCATCAATTTCCTTAACACCATTTCCCTACAAATACAGGAAACTTTCGATTAACCGGCCCCTAAATAACCGGTAATGTCGGTTAACCGGCAAAATTCAGGAGTAGGTTCAGGTAACTTTTATTACTTGCCTTGCTCCATGTGTTGCTGTGCAAGGGTGTGGCTGCAGCTGTTGCTAAGCTACAGAGACGCTTGCGACTTGTGGCCATTGTTTTGAACCTGTTGCTAAGCAACAGGGTTTGTTGCTTTATACGGAGCTCTCCGCTCCGTATCTTTTACTATAGCGTTCGGTTATCCGGAATTTTTGATAAACCGGCACCACGTCGGTCCCGTCTGTGCCGGACAAAAGAACGTTTCCTGTACTGATTTCTTTCAGTTCCTCCCTTTCATCAGACCCTATGTTCCCCAACATCTCTGGGAGGTTATTTGTGTCCTCCTTTGTGAAGACAGAACCAAAATATATATTTAATTGGTCTGCCATGTCTTTGTTCCTCATTATAAATTCCCCTGATTCCGACTGCAAGGGACCTACGCTTGACTTCACCAATCTTTTTCTCTTCACATATCTATAAAAGCTTTTACAGTCAGTTTTTATGTTCCCTGCAAGCTTACTCTCATATTCTATTTTCCCCTTCTTAATTAATCCCTTTGTTGAATCCTAAACTGCTCCCAATCCTCAGGTTTACTACTTTTTCTGGCCAATTTATATGTCCTCTCCTTGGATCTTATGCTATCCCTAATTTCCCTTGTTAGCCACGGTTGAGTCACCTTTTTTGTTTTATTTTTATGCCAAACTGGGATGAACAAATTCTGTAGTTCATCCATGCGGTCTTTGAATGTTTGCCATTGCCTATCCACCGTCAACCCTTTGAGTGACATTCCCCAATCAATCCTACCCAACGCGCGCCTCAGACCATCGTAGTTTCCTTTATTTAAATTCAGGACCCTAGAGGTAGATTTCGCCGAACCTGTCGGGAAGAAGGCGGCACTTCCCCTTTCGGGTTTTTGACCCGCCTACTTTGACGTCCGGCCAATCTGCGGAATTTTCCCTTGATTGACCTTGTTGATCCCGCCCAGCGGCCAATTAAGGGCCACCCAGCAACAGGTGATGTTACCGACTGCAATTTCATCTGTCAAGAGTTCTTGACCGATGGAAGTATCAGTGTCTCACAGCTGTTTGAAGCTGTGAAACACTGACACTCTGAGTTCTAAGCTGAGTCATTCTGCACAGACTCCGAACTCTCACTGGCACTCAAAGCTGAAGGCTGTCACTTTTGACAGATCGCAGCCGTTCAGCTTTCAGTTCCGGCTGAGTGATGCGCTCCCGACGGCTACAGGAAGAAAGGCTGCTAAAGTAAGTACAGGTAAGTAAAAGTTCTTCACACACTTTAGACACACCAAACACACTTACCTTTGCACTCATGCACCCATCACTCACCTGAACACCGACATCGCGACCCCTCCAACTCCTTCAACCCGACGGCCCACCTGCTCTACCTGGCGTGGTTTGGAGCCGTCAGGAAACCCACACGAAACCCCTCAAGATAGGGATTAGGCTAAAAACTGCCTGTTAACAGGCAGTTAATTGGCACTAATCCCTTCCCGCCTGCTTTCGGTGGGTCCCAGTGCAGGGCAGGTACCCGCCGCCCCTGAAACTTACGTGGGGCGTGGTTTTGGGCGGGATGGCGGCGGGACCCCCAAATTCGGTATTTCCCCCCCACGCCTGAAACCCCGCCTGACTGCTGGGGGAAAATCGGGGCCCTAGTCTCTGAGTCAACAACTTCATTCTCCATCTTAATGAAGAATTCTATCATATTATGACCGCTCCGACCCAAGGGGCCTCGTACAACAAGATTGTTAATTAATCCTTTCTCGTTACATAATACCCAGTCTAAGATGGCCTGATCTCTGGTTGGTTCCTCGACATATTGGTCCAGGAAACCATCCCGTAAACACTCCAGGAATAATTCCTCCACAATATTGTTACTAATTTAGTTAGCCCAATTTATATGTAGATTAAAGTCACCCATGATGACTGCTGTGCCCTTATTGCACACTTCTCTAATTTCCCTTTTAATGCCATCCCCAACCTCTGCATTACTGTTTGGAAGTCTATATACCACTCCCACTAACGTTTTCTGCCCCTTGGTATTTCTCAGTTCTACCCATACAGATTCCACATTATCAGCGAAAGATCATTTCCACCAGTGGGTGAATGGGGAACGAGGGGACGGAAACTGATGATTCTTGCTGGAAGAATCAAGAGGGTCGGGAGAAGGAAGGTTTTAGAACTGAGTGCTATTAGATCATCAGATGCTATACCATAAGTGGTTATTGAGGCAGAGACTAGAACACTATTTTAAAGTGAATGGGGTATTTGAAAATGTGGACTATGAATGGGGGTCACAGGACAGAGGGTCAGCACCGGCACCGGCGGCTGAATGGGCTCCTTCTATGCTTTAATTTCTGTCATTCTATGAAAACTCTTTTATTGTGTTTGAGCCCAGGGAGTGGTTTTGAAATTTTGGTGCTTCGCTTTGACGTGTCCCAAACACTGAGCCCACTGCCCTTTGTGCGATCTCTGTTTGGTTCAGGTTAGTCTCTGCCAGCTGATTTTTGACATGTAAAGTCAAAGCACATATTGGCTCCGTCTGAGGCTCCCAGTTCAAAGTTGTCCCCTTCACACACAATTTCGAGACAATTTGTTGTTTTTGACTCGTAAAACAGTTTAAAGTATCAGAGACAATCAAGTAATTGTGTTCTTAATCTATCTGCTGATTTGTTTTTGCATCTGGATAACTTTTAAATTGTGCAATAAAATAGATTTTTTTTTTAGTTTTATCCCGAGTTATGTATTTTGGCAATGTGCTGTTCCTCTGGCACATTAAGAGATCATGATTTTGTTTTTATTATTTGCTCTTGGGATGTGGGCGATGCTGTCAATACTGCAATTAATACAGCATCGCCCACATCCCAAGAGCAAATAATAAAAACAAAATCCTGATCTCTTAAAGTGGCAGAGGAACAACACGTTGCCAAAATACATAACTCGGGCTAAAACTAAAAAAAATACTGCATTAATTGCTCATCCCTAGTTGCCCTAAAATGATGGTGGCAATCATTCTCGTTTAAACTTCAACAGTCCTTGTGCTAATGTTGCTTCCATGGTGCATAGGTAGAGATTTCCATGACTCAATCTTCCCATCCCACAAGGAAATTGATGTGCATCCAGGTGGGTAGGGAGGGAGGAAAGCACAATTATAGCATTTTCAGTTCATGGGCAGTGGAAGGTTTTTGCAAAGAATGGGGCATCTAGAAATCAATTTATGTTTAATGGAAATGTTAACCTCTCACTCAAAATGAGTTAGACTTCTCATGGGACAATACACCCTGCTCCTGCTATTTAAAGGGGGGTGGTTGATGGACTGCTGCATGCAACAGTGTTTTCCAAAACCTATTTTATTTCTTGCAACTAAAAGCAATGTAGATGGGAGCTTTAATGCACAAATGTTGAGGCCTCTGAGCTTGGCCTTGAGAGCTAATGAAAATAGCATGAACTTCACGTATTATTGCAAAACTTCAAATCAATAACCATAAATAATTACTCTTCTCTTAGTGTTTGTATTTGTAAGTCTTCTCTTGTTACTGATTTTTTAAAGATAAGAGAAACCTGAATGTCGTGTCTCTCCTGACCACTGTACCAGGCTGTATTCCTTTGTTAAAGTGATGTCACTATGTAAAGCTTTTACCACGGAAACCAGAGATTCCCAGATACGCAAGCGAACCTATTTGATAACATTAGAGCTCATCAGCATCCATCCAAAGATGTTGGCTTTTTCCTTTTTTAATTCAGAATTTTAGCAAGATTTTGATTGGAGGAGAATGTATCAGATTGAAGAGGATACTTGCCTGGAAAAACACACCAAGTTGTGTACAATGTGTAGGGATGGTGACCCTCTCCTTTCCTCTGCTAATAACATTGCTCTTTACAGGAATGTTAAACTGTAAGTCACCAAAAAAGGGCTGAATGTATATTGTAGTGCAAACCTAATAATCAAGTTCATTTGCTGCTGAAACCCTAATCTGTGCTTATGTCACTTCTAGGCTTCACTATTCCTGGCCAGCCTCCCATTCTCTACCCTCCATCATCCAAAACTCTGCTGCCTGTGTCCTAACCCACACCAAGTCCCACTCTATAATCTCCTGCAGCTCTGCAACCATTCGATAACTACATTCCTCCAACTCTGGCTTCTTTTTCACATCTTCCCCCCCCCCCCCCCCCACTCTCTTTGCTCCACCATTGCTTGGGATGAGAGGGTTGTCCTATGAGGAGAGATTGAGTAGATTGGGCCAATATTCTCTGGAGTTTAGAAGAATGAGAGGGGATCTCATTGAAACATAAGATTCTGAGGGGGGTTGACAAGTTGGATACTGAGAGATTGTTTCCCCTGGCTGGAGAGTCTAGAACTAGGGGCCATAGTCTCAGGATAAGGGGCCGGCTTTTTAAGACTGAGATGAGGAGGAATTTCTTCACTCGGAGGGCTGTGAATCTTTGGAATTCTCTGCCTCAAAGTGCTGTGGATGCTGAATCTTTGAGTATATTCAAGGTTGAGATAGATAGATTTTTGGACTCTAGTGGAATCAAGGGATATGGGGATCGGGCGGGAAAGTGGAGTTGAGGTCGAAGATCAGCCATGATCATATTGAATGGTTGTAGCAGGCTCGAGGGGCCGTATGGCCTACTCCTGCTCCTAATTCTTATGTTCTTATTGCTTCAGCTATCTAAGCCCTGAGCTTTAGCATTCCCTCTCTAAACCTGTCCACCTCTCCACCTCCCTCCCTCCTTCTTTAAGACCCTATAGTCACCACTCCTAATATCTCCTCCTTTGGCTCAGTGTCAATTTTTGTCAAATTTTGCTTCTGTGAAGTGCCTTGGGATGTTTTCCTATATTAAAGGTGCTATATAAATGCAAGTAGTTATTCTGACTCTACCCATTCAGTAACAATCCAAGGTTATTTAAGTTATTATAAATCAGAGTTAGCAGGCTATAACACTGTCCTCAAGTCTTATTGCCTGTGGGCGGGCTGGCTAACTGACCGATTAGGGCCCGTTTGAATGAGTAAAATGTTATACCTGACAGAGGCTGAGACGTTTAATGAATGTAGTGATTAAATGAAACCCAATTGTGCAATGGGTGTTTTTGCTTAGAAATCAGTTCAGTTGATGTACAACACGGGTTTGTGAGTAGGGTGGAGCTTCAGGACTTTGATTATAGATTCAGTTCAAGTGATCACATTCAAATGTTTAACTTTTTTTGAAAAATGGAACCAGTTGAGAATTACTGAAGTTAAGATCATCATTTTGCTGTGAAATTTCAGATGCTCATCCCTACCTGTTGACTGTTGTACTTAAAGCCCCAGTACAATCATTGCATTAGGAAATCTGTCACTGTTGGATAACATATGTTGCACTTGCTGCTTAAAAGAGATTTCTTTACTAACTTCATTTACTTTTGAATAGGTTCCATACTATCACCGGGTGGGGACTCTTTATCTTGGTGAGGAGCGAGAAACTGAGGATGCTACAATCACAAGAAAATTACGAGAGGCTGGAGCAGTTATCATTGGTGTATCCAACATGCATGAGCTTGGGTTAGGTGTAACTGGCTGCAACGTCAACAGGTGAAGCTTTGGCTTTTGCAGCTTAACTCCATAACCAATAGACAGTTTAATTTACAATTCTGTTTCCCATGGTGCAAGTATTTTAATATCTTGGGGGATCAACAACAACAACAACTTGTATTTGTATAGCGTTAAGTAGTAAAACATTCCAAGGCGCTTCACAGGAGTGTTATCAAACAAAATTTGACACCGAGCGACATGAGATATTAGAACAGATGACCAAAAACTTGGTCAAAGAGGTAGGTTTTAAGGAGCATCTTAAAAAGAGGAGAGTGAGGTAGAGAGGCGGAGAGGTTTAGGGAGGGGATTCTGAAGCTTAGGGCCTAGGTAGCTGAAGACACGGCCGCCAATGATTGGAATTTACTCGCTAATGTTTTATACTATAGTATAAGCAGCCAAAAAGTATAATGCATAATTTTTTCTGGTTTTTACATTCGTGAGACAATTGTAACAATGTTGTGTACTGACTGTGGTAAATGGAGGATGTGGAATGTGCCAGTGTTCTAAAGTGATGTCTGCTGAATTTCTACATTCTTGCTGGAAATTAACATTGCTGTAAGCGATGTGGATTATTTGAATTACGTTAGTACATGATCGATGGAGAGTCCTATGTATAATATTTGGAGTATCTTAGTAGAGGTTGCAGCATTTTCAAACTCGCACATGCCACCTTCTTCAGCATTCTTGTGAGGTGCTCCAAGTGTTGTCTTGTCCCTTGTTGTGCTGTAGATCAATGTTGTGCTGATGCCTCAACTCCTGTGCATTTACCCATCAAATGATATTTCTGCTTCTCTTGCTTCTGTTTGGAGTTGGTGGCATGCCCCTGTCCTGTCTCCATAACCTTTTGAAATTTTCTTTTTTCAAATATTTATCCACTTCCCATTTAAAAGCTATTGTGGATTATATTTCCACCATTGTTTCTGTCCAAACAACCCTCTGCATCAGTAAATTCTCTTGATCTTTCCCTTTGTCCTTTTTTGGTTTTAGATTTAAATGAGGCTCAAGCACAGCATAACACGCTTTGCTAATCCCAGAATCATTCAGAGCACTACAAATTGGGTGGACAAGGTTCAGGACCCTACTAACCAGTCCTAACCTAGCCCCTGGAGATGCTGCTGTGTTCATCCCTCCAGTCCAAAAAGCCTCTTCAACCACTACTCTCTATTTTCTGCCCTTTAGCCAACTTCCTATCCATGCTGCCACACTCCTTTCAATATGCAGTGCCTTCATTTTAACAACAATCCTTCTCTGTGGCATCTTATCAAATGTCTTTTGAAAATCCATATACACAATATTATCAGCAGTTCCTTTATCAATTCTTTATTTCATCTGAAAATTCTATCAAATTTATCAAACACAAATTGCTTCCTGGCTGCAAGGTATTGTTATTTGGAGACTTTTTTGGAGTCTAATTTCTCGACCTTTATCCTATCTTTGCTTGTGCATTAAACATTTGGCAGAGATCAATTTCCCCTCTATAGTATTGCTGGAAGGCTACAATTGGCAAAGGCACGTTTCCCTGCAGTCTAAGTGATAACTGTTGCAGTTGCAACAACAAAGTAAGGATGATGGAAAACTTTTTGGGTGTTGCCATAGTGGTTTGTAAATTGTATGGGAGGAGCATTTCATGAAGGCACAACATCTCCATATCCAGTGATACTTCAGGCTCACTTCTGCGAAGACCCAAGCTCCCATACTTAGAGTGCACCACTCCAACCTGGGTATGTCAAAGGACACCCATCTCCAGCACCTACACTTTACTCCAGAAGTATGCCATCTGCTGCATGCTGACTTACTGACAACAACAACTGTCATGGCTCTCCTCATAGCTATGAAGGGCTATAGAACTATGTTTGTTTTTAAGAGCGAGGTACATCAAAATTGATCATGTTTATGAATTTAAATTAACTGTCCTCATTCCTGAAGGGTGACATCGCATGTCTGCGCTTTGGCAGGTCTTGGGTGTATGTGGCTGATGTAACTGGTTCCGCCCCTTCCCCGCCCCCCCCCCTCCCCGCACACTCCAGTAAATCTGTATCTGCAGATTGACTGACTGATAGAGGTGAGTTAGGAGGAGTTGTAGTGTAAGACCGCAGCAAGAGACCTAACAAAGAGGAAACAGTATGCATGCACGAGGCAGTGGAAATATACATTTTTTTTAAATTCTGCTGGTGTGAAGTATATTTTACAAACTGTCCTGTCATTCCAGCTATCATGGTGTTTCCAGGAACCCTTACAACCCTCGCCATTTTACTGGAGGAAGTTCCAGCGGCTCGGGGGCCTCCGTAGCAGCTGGTAAGAGTTTAATTGTTCAAAGAATATGGCAGTGTCTGACACCAAATTTTAAAATGGGCCTTCTTAAGCTACCTGTTTTAGTGAAGAATGTAGAAATAATGTATTCAGTTTTCTGGTAGCATCATCTGTTGTGCATATTGAAGGCAGAGCGTGCATATCTAGTAGGATGTACAAGGAGCTGATTAAATCTCCATCTGAACTGAACTGGTGAGGTGATTTCCTATAACAAATGTGTAGCTCCTGGGACTTTTGTGGATTGCTTAAGTAACCTTGGCTAGTGCTTATCAGAATAAGTCATAATAAGGGTGCTCTGTATTTCACAGTTTCTAGAAGATGAGTATTTCTAGAAACCAAGAAAATACTATGTAGGCACTCTCGCCACTTTAGTTCCATTTGGCCTGCAGTAAAGGAACTCATTTTCTGATTACTAGAAAGCAAAATATTTTTGTTCCTTGCCAGTTTTCTCCTCTTCGCCTGTCTTCATGAAGTCTTTGACTGCTACTAGAACATGGTCCCAGGAGTGCTGGTTGCTCTCCAGTACCTTTCCAATTGGCCACTATTCACGTTTGAACTTTGACAGAATGTGTAGATGGCATAGCCAAGCCCAATCCCGCACTCGTCTGATATCCCGGATACACTTCCAGCATGTGTTGCTTGACGGTGATTAGGAGCAGGAACCTCTGCTGAATCTTCACCTCTCTAACAGGCACTAAAATCAATTGTAGCGTTCCGTCACCATCCAGTTCAGATCAGCTAGTTCACCACAGACGGGACGAACCTGGGACTTTTCTGGTCTGTATGGCTTAGCTACTGACCACATAAATTTGCTGAGCCAGCAGAAGAACCTGCTATTCTTGTATATCAACATATCCTCAATTTAAAAAATATATTACAAGGAAGAGAATGTGTTAAATCTGCTATTTTTTTAAACGCTTAGTTATAATGGAACTGCACCAGCAACAAAGTCTACATAGTTTGCACTTTAATTTTCCTTGAATTGATTTTTTTGAAAGTTCATATTTGTATTTGCTTTTACTTATAAAACACTTAGCCACAGTTATCTTATTTAGAGTTAGATCGTTCCCTATTTTATCTGTGATATTGCCCTGTCACTTTCTGTATCTTAGAGTAACTTTTGTTGGCATCTGTCAATTAAATAATTGTTATTCATGTGGCTTGCTTTGTTGCACTGATTTTGTTACATTAAGATGTAGAATATAGTTCACAGACCTAAGCCTAGAAGTTGCAGTCTCTCACTGTGTGGATTTAACCTGTAGTCACTTTTTTTGTTTTCTTAAAGGTCTTTGCCCATTGGCTATTGGGACTGATGGAGGAGGTTCGATAAGAATTCCAGCATCGTTTTGTGGTGTGGTAGGACTGAAAGGTATTTTTGTCTTGGTATGATTGTAAGATGCACTTGCAAAGAGGAGCTCTATAATCAAGAACTTTGGGCTGGATTTTGTCAATGGGAAGCTTTTGGAGGCGGGACTGCTGCTTGCCGGCTTTCAGTCCCGCCTCCATCAGCTTTTGGCCAACCAGTGGGATTTTCCCCTGATTGACCTTGTTAAGCCCGCCCAGCGGGCTCAGCAGGCCAATTAGGGGTAAGTCAGTGACAGAGCACGTCAACGTCTGACGTGCCATCTGTCACAATTTCTTGAAAGAAGAAATGTCAGCGTTTGACAGCTCTGTGAAGCTGTCTAACACTGACATTCTGTGTAGTTTGATGAGGCCTTGTGTTCAGGACTCCTCAAACCTTTCAACTTTGCAGAAATCACCTGGCTGTTGGTTCAGAGGATCCAACAGCCAGTCTGTGAAATCTACAATGAAGATGTCGGGACTCCAGATCCACAGCGGCTGAAGGCTGTAGGCAGAAACAAAGGTAAGTGAACATTTTCTAACACTTTACACTCACCTTACATAATTACCACTCCACGCTTGCACCCATCACTCACCTCTACATTGCACTTTCAGACCCCTCCGACCTCCTACACCCCGGCGGGGTTCCCCGAGGTCAGGAAGCCTGCACTTGGAAAGATAAAATGGGACTAATTCTATTTTCTGCCTGTTAACTACCTGTTAACAGGCAGTTAATAGGATTTAATCCCTCTCCCGCCTCGGAGACGGGACCCGGGGCAGGACAGCTTCCAGCCTCCTGGTAAAAGGGCATGGAGGCGGGACGGGGCGGGTTTGCCAGCCGCCCCCACATTCTGCAACTTTACCGGCAGTCCCGCCTCCATACCCACCTCCTCGGGGCTGACAAAATCCAGCCCTTTGTGTCCAGCCTAATATCTGCCCATTTGTAGGTCTTTGCCCTTATACTTGCTACTTTAAATCAGAAATCCTTTATTGAGGTGACTCAGGTAATTGACTTCCAAACACAAAATTGCAAGTTAGGGTCCAGTAGTTGTATGTCGGTAAGGCAGCAGTTACCCTACAAGTGTGGCATCGGTGCATAGGGAAACTCTGTCTACTTTGCCCTAGAATCAGGTCAGGTGAAACCACCTCACACTGACTCTACAGCTGTGTAAATGAACTCCAAAGGGATGAGTTTCTGACATTGCCCTTCCAGTGAGGACCCTTGCGTAATGTAAATATGGGCACGCGCTATCGTGTATCAATAGTCAGAAAATCGCACGCGCAGGTATTTCTAATATGCACTGTTGTGGGGGAGGCTTCCTGCTGGGAGTTTGAAATCTGGAACTCACCCCTTTTTAAATGCCAATTACCTCATTTAGATGACTTCATGAATTCTTAGCTAGGCCATCGGATGGAGTACTAACAGAAATGTATTTAGTGTAAACAAACTGGAATTTCTGTATCCACCAGGCTGTAATGACAGAGTGCACCAGTAAGATAAAAACATATAGAAAAAGAAAATAAAAAACATAGCTTGGGGACAAAAAAATCATCAAACGAATTCTGCTGGAAATATGCAGTTTACAAAATTATATTGAAGGTAATTGCACAGAGTTCTACAGAAAAGACCATTTCAGCTGGAGAATGAAACATACTAGTGAGCAGACTGCAGGTGTAGAGAAACCATTTCTGAAAATCTATGCAACGTGTTATCTGCTCATTACAAAACTTTATTTTAGAAGTAAGTGCTTGTCAGACTCTGGGCCTTTTATCTGAAAAGGAATCTGCTGGGGACAGAACATCTGGTACACTTCTCCTTTTGTGAGCACTAAAGCTGTCTCTTAAACTGACATGTATAGTATTGTTCAGTTTCAAGATTTTCTGTTTATGTAGTTAAGTTTACACTTTTTTTGTGACATCCTGCAAAATTGGCAGAAGAACCAAAGGCAACATGAGGGGAAACTTTTTTACGCAGCGAGTGTTTAGGATCTGGAATGCACTGCCTGAAAGGGTGGTGGAGGCAGATTCAATCATGTCTTCCAAAAGGGAATTGGACAAGTACCTGAAGGAATTTTTTTTGCAGGGCTACGAGGAAAGGGCGGGGGAGTGGGACTAGCCGAAGTGCTCTTGCAGAGAGCTGGCATGGGCTCGATGGGCCGAATGGCCTCCTTCTGTGCTGTAACCATTCTATGATTCTATTTAGACTTTGGTTTGGTCTCAAGAACTTCTGTTGACATATGCAGTCGAAATACTTGTTTAATTGTTAATTTGATTGTTAAAGAAGAAATCTGTTAACATTTTTATTTTTGTGGTTTTCTTTTAGTTACTTTTGGTCGAATCAGTACCTTCGGGTCCCATCCTCTTTCTTACTCCACTGTCAGTTTGGGTAAGACGAGACTTTGCTGCACTCCATTAAGTTACATACACAATTCTCTGTCCAATTTTATGAACCTGCAAGGAATATACATGATATGTGTAACAGGCTGAGTTTGTTAAAAAATATTTTATTACATTTTACAAATACTGAATTATAGCTTGGGAAGAGTTTTAATACTCAAGTGCTATTTAAATTCTAAATAATCTTTTAAAGAAAACTGAGTGACACTGTGCCTCTTCACACATTTATAATGGATGAATTAATCCAAATTCCCATTGCAACACTATACAAAAGTGATGTTGCAGCTGTATCTTGTCTAATACACTACTCTAAGGATCGGAAACAATTGCTGTGTAGAACTACAGCATTTAATTGAATTGTTTTTCAGTTTATTTAACTTCATTTTCTAAAAGGAATGTGGTGATATTTTCTGCTCCTGGACGTGTTGTAATGATGCAGAAAGGAAGTTACAAAGTCTAGCTGCATCCTCCACTCTCTCCTTAATCTAAGTTGCTCCTTTTTCTCCAAAGTGTTAAGAAAAGAACTGTTTGATTATCTGCTGTGTTGGACAAGGCTGAAAACTCTGAATAATTTGTTTGTAATTACAGGTCCAATTTGTACCTCTGTGAAAGATGCTGCTATAGCCTATGCAATTTTGGCAGGCCCAGATTCCAATTGCCCATATAGTAAGTTTTTTGTAATTTACTGGAATTATATTTGGGTGCTGAATAATTCTCAGCATCGATAATTGTGATTAGCCCAACATCAATAATTGTGACTAGATCAGCAGAAAAACATCTAAAAGAAAAATGTAGCTGTTACAGTCCTAATACAGTAAAATGGAAAACACCCACTATTTTAAAAGTGGGGAGTGTAACAGCATTGTTTTCCTCTGTATTGTGCAGAAATCTAGCTTGTAACAGAGGAGATAATCATTATATCTGCCTGGATTTGAGCCTATATGCCAGAGTTCATTTGAGTGGTGTCCTGAGCTGCTCTGACACCAGCGCCCTGATTTTGGTGGCTGATAAAAGCCCTAGGAAAGGTCCAGAGGAGGCTCACTAGATTGACATGTAGTTAAAAAAGACATTAGTTAACATGATAGACTTCGAGACCTGGGGCTTTTTAACTTTAGAAAAGTGTAAACTTTGAGGAGATTTGATTGAAGTTTTTAAAATAATGCAAGGATTAAACTGCATCTGGATGGGCTATTCAAGCTAAACAAATTTGGGAGGACCAGGGAGCACGGGTATAACTTTGGTAAGCAAAGAACTAGGTTAGATGTTGGGAGGTGCTTTCTTTTCGTAAAGAGTTGCCGACCTCTGGAATAAGTTGCCAGCATATGTAGAGTGCGGATTTGCTGTAAACATTCAAAAGGGAACTCAGAGTTTTTGTGGCCAACATAACTGCATATAGAAGATAGGTGGGTATTAATGGGGTGTGTCTGTTACCATGGTTTCCTGGAACCTGTTTGATTGCCTTCAGTGCTTAAAGAGGAAGTTCCTAGAAGCTTTTCCCAAATTGGCCAAAGATTTTTTCATTTTTGCCTGTTCAGGAGAGATTTTGTGACTGGTATGTGGGCGTAGATGGGTGTGTAGAAGTCACATCATTACATTATAGGACAGACTCTGGTCTTTTCCTGTTTTGTTTTTGTATGTTCATAATTTAAGTGCAATCTTTGCAAAATTCTGTGATTTTTTTTTTTTTGATGGTTTTTGAATAACATGACATTCAAACCTGCAATTTAATGGGCATTTTGTAAAACATGTTTATCCCTCTTGTGTTGTCATCTTTCTAGTAGGGTGAAATGAAGACATTTTGCATGTATGTTTGGGAGCCAGAGGAACTCGTGAAGGGTCATTTCTCCCACAATAATGTGTTCTGCTACAGAGTGGGAAATTCAGTGTGGCAATCATCCTCGGGCTGTTACCTGCACTTGGCAGCATTGCCAGTGGTCTGGGAACAGCTTATACATTTGTTTTCTTGGCTGCAGGTGGTGCAAGGTCTAGGGTGACAGTTGACAAAATAAAGGAATTCTTACCCTCACGAAAATTATGAATGAAATCGATGTCCGTCTCGTTCCCTCCCCAGCCTCAATCAACGCTCTCTTGAGCAGAGGCGCCTTTGTGCCTCAGTGTATTTTCCCTGTTCATTTAACTGAATGTTTGTTTGAGATTTTATTGCATTTTATTCCGCATGTGAATTTAGTTTTAAAACTGTATAAATAATGTTACTACAAGTTTACAAGATTTGGAAGTTTACAAGATTTGGAAGTTTCATGTTTTGAAAGTCTCTGGCAGTGCAAAAGAATGCACAGATCTGTGGGAAAGATCTGTGGGAAAGATCTGTGGGAAAAGTCTTGTAGCTGACTTCCCACATGTAAAAATGAGAGTGGCATTGTCAAGTTTCCCCCAAAAATTACAAACTTACAACTAGAAGCATTGTAAAAGTTGCCTAATTCTCTTTGCAGGAAAGCAACCATTTTAAAAAATAAGGTCTAGTCTTATCCAGTGTCCTCGTAGTCCTTTGTTTCACCTTCCTGGTGAAAATGCAACTTTCAAATCCGTAACAATTGTGTTTTAATCTACTTCATCGCCAAGCCTTCTTGGGGTAAATCTAATTTAGGTTGGTGTCATGTTGCTGTTCTTCTTTCAGGTCTGCAACAGCCTTCGTTGAACTTTGACAATATTGGAAATCCTGATCTGAAGAATATAAAAATTGGGATAGATTGGAAGTTCTTCATGGTAAAGTCCAG
Organism: Somniosus microcephalus; assembly: GCF_052327205.1. Lineage (NCBI taxonomy): Eukaryota > Metazoa > Chordata > Chondrichthyes > Squaliformes > Somniosidae > Somniosus > Somniosus microcephalus. The sequence continues at coordinate 83,939,809 of NC_141000.1, forward strand.
ATTATTCTGCTGTGGTGAAATAACGTTCTATGGAAATGTATGTTTGGGTACAAGAATGTGTGGCAGGGCAGAACTTCCACCTACCCCTTTACCCTGCTGGTGATTTCCCGCCCCCTCCCCCCCACCCCCCCCCCCCCCCCACCCGCACCCCAACCAAATCTGGAGGATGGGGCCATGTAAACATCTAAAGGTTTGCCATGCATGTGGAAGTGCAACAGAGGCACGCAACCTGATAAAGTGTTGGAGATCGGAGCAGATCCCTTGAGGTACCTGAAGAAAAATGTCCTTGTAATTGTTACAATTCTCAAGGGGGCAATTGTTTGAACCTGCTGAGTATTTTCAGCATTTTCTGTTTTTATTTCAGATTTCCAGCGTCCTCGGTATTTTGCTTTTGTTATAGGTGTTCAATTCCTCTGGGATCAGTTAGCTTTCATTGCTGCATTTCTGGGCCTTGAAGGCGCAGAATGGAACCTGTGCCTACTTTCAGCCAGTTTAGGTACTGCTGGGCCCTATGGGATGGTAGTCTGGGCAGAATTCCCAGGAATGTCCAGACACACCTCCTAAGTGGCACATCTTGGGTGGGCCCAAGAAATGTCTTGCTCCTCCCTCAGAAATCAATATCAAGGGAAGACACTGGGCACAAAGTTGGTGCGGTTTCTGCCACCCCGACTGGATCAAGCTGCAATTGCTCTCGTTCCGGTCCCTGGAACTGTGGGGTCTAAATGTTTGCAGTATCTCTGTCTCCTGATTCATGTTTTCCTATGATTTTCTGTTATTTGTGGTTTTGTATCCTGAAATTCTATTCTGTTCTGAATTTCGTCTTTGTCTTGAATTTTAACAGGACTGTGATACTGAAATTTTGGATATTTGTCAGAAAGGTATGAATACCTGGAAAGTTTCCTTTTCTAAATTTATTATTCTATACAATGTGGCTGAAAATCCGCAGTGGAGCCTCTACCTGTAGCTATCAGGCCATCCTGGACCCCCGTAGAATGGAAGAATTTTATATTTTACAATGTTACAAGCTGATCTCCCACCTTTGAGGGTGGTGGAGGTAGGGGGAAGAAGAGAAGCTAGCACTGCATCCTACCTCCCTCCCCACACCCCCTGTCCCCCGACACACACAGGCTGGCAAGCTTCAACTATCACTTCTGGCCTCTTTGGCATGGGGGCACTGTAGAAATGCCTCAATCCACAAAAGGCTCACTTCTCATTACCCGACCCTGCAAACTTCAACAGGGTGAGCCATAAACAGACTCATCCTGACACTTGTGCTCCACACAGTTTTTAGATCAATGCCTTTTTGTGATCTAGGACACTTTTTTTAAATCTGAAGTGAAATGTGTAAGGATAGAAGAGCTGGTAAGGGGGTTTGATTTAGGTAATTGAGCCTGGATTCAACAAATCTTCAGTTGAATTGTGGCTCAAACCTTGGCAAAAGTAAAATGAGGATCTGAAACTCAGCAGGAGAAAAGCTAGATCAGAGAATACATTTTCTGTTTGTGCTCCCAATGCAGAGCCTCAGCTCTGCAAGTGGATATCGGGGAATTATCGGCACAGCCCATAGTTTTCCATTCGTTCAATAATCTCTTCTCTTCTTAGGCAGTCCCTCGGAACCGAGGATGACTTGCTTCCACATTAAAAATGAGTTCTCGGGTGACTCCATCACCGGTGGGGCAGACGGTGGTTGAAGGGGTGGGTGGGTGGGGTGCTTGGGTTGACTTGCGCTTGGCTTCCGCTTGCTCCCGGCGAAGAGACTCGGTGTTCGGCGCCTTCCTGGATGCTTCTCCTCCACTTTTTGCAGTCTTGGGCCAGGGATTCCCAGGTGTCAGTAGGGATGTTGCACTTTTTCAAAGAGGCTTTGAAGGTGTCCTTGAAGCATTTCCTCTGCCCACCTGGGGCTCTCTTGCCGTGTCGGAGCTCTGAGTAGAGCGCTTGTTTTGGGAGTCTCGTATCGGGCGTGCAGACGATGTGACCCGTCCATCGGAGCTGATCGAGCGTGGTCAAAGCTTTGATGCTGGGGATGTTGGCCTGAGCGAGAACACTGACGTTGGTGTGCCTATCCTGTCTATAATAATAGACAGAAAATCACAACCTGCACCTGTGTCATTCCCTGATGTATATTCCTGGAAGGTAAGGCTGTGTGTGAGGAGCACATTAGTGGAGAATTTACCCGCTAATATAGGAACCACTTCAGAGTCTGATTTTGGTCAAGAGTAAGATAGCTTCAACTGAGTTGATAGCCGTAGAATTGTAATACACAGTCTTGCACCAATGACTTCCTACAAGGTAAATTCTCAATCTCAGCCATTGACCACCTAGCGAAAGGGAGGAAACTGCGTTTCTCCAACATACCTCCTAACAGCTCATTCAATTGCTGTTGAGAGATGGTAAAAGCAAGTCACCTGCCCTCTGCAGAGATTGATGCAGGGCCTTCGGAGACTTGAGAGAAAATTTAAAAAAAATTAGAGGTTAAATTAGGAGAGTGGTGAAAATTGCCTGTTTGAATAAATAGTTTATTATGCCAAATAACAATATATCATTTTTTCTTTATTAATAAAAGATCAGTAACTCAGTCAGATGTACCAACCTAAACTGTGATTTTTAACATGTCAGCTGGGCTGCTATTTACATGCCTTCCAGCAATGCTGCATCCATGTAAGAGCGGAGAGCGAGGGGCAGGGCCCTTGTATCACTAACGCACCCTCCTTAACTTTGAGGATGGTCAGTACAACAGGACTCGCAGCCTGCAATATCCCATTGTCTTGCACAGAAATTAAAATTGGTATTTACAAAAGGAGTTGAGTTAAAAGTAGAAAATGCAAATGAATTATTTCAGTGCTTTCACAATCAATTTGTTAATTTTGTCACTCTTATGTAGCGGTGCAGTACCTAACGGGTTTTGGCGCAACACTGGTAGACCTGCACATCCCAGAGTTGGAGGAGACCCAGGTTTCTCATATTATCTGCATTCTGAGTGAGATACGACAGTCCTTACACATGGATTTAAAAAATCAGTACAACAAGATGGTAAGGAAATAATTAGATTTGGTTGTTTAATGGAAAGAATACCCTTCATTACTTAATACTTGCTACTGATTAATTCACCTACACAGTAAAAAGTACATTTCAAAGTAAATATTTTTTACACTCCCGAGACGTCTTTAATCCCTCTGGGGAGATAGGTTACTGCTTTCTGTCAGCAGGTGTTATACGAAGGTGCCTGTTGCTGCTGGCTGCAATCCTGTAGCAAGGAAATTTTAAATATGCAAGTTGTTACTGTTGTTGCTTTAAACCAAAAGGGGACTTCCTGTGTTTTGATGTCCATCCCAAACTTTGACAAGATTTTTTGTGCATTTTTTTAAAATTTAAAGCTTTTAAAATAAAACCGTATTTATCTCGGTTTGGAGTCTGTTCTCCTCTATCAATAATTCATCATTGATTACTAGTGCCAGTTTTTAACCATTTAGCCTTGCTATATCTGTAGGATTGTAACCGTGACCCCCTCAGGATTAAAAAAAATTTTTTCTTGCAATGGTTACTTAAAATGAATTCTGATAAAATGTTTATCATTATCATTCCCAACTAGGAGTCATTTACCTGCTGATTAATATTTTCAATCATTTCATCTACATGGTAAAAGATATTTTTCATTTATCCAGTATCATCCATTAATTGTTTTGCAGAGATGGAAAGATGCTTACAATTAAAACAAGATATTATAAGAGAGTTCTGATTGAAGGGTCATCAACCTAAAACGCCAACTCTCTTTCTCTCCCCACAGATGCCACCTGACTGCTGAGTATTTCCAACATTTTCTGTTTTTATTTCAGATTTTGCTTTTATATTAGAGTTATGTAGCTTAGTAAATTGGCATCAGGAGATCGCAAGATAATTACAGATGATGAAGGCTATTTGGCCCATCTTAGATCCTGCATCCAGAATAACCCTAAAGGCTCACATTACAGCATCAAAGGCTGGAATTTTCCCCTTAAAAAAACGGGTGGGTTTGGAGCGTGGGGGCAGTTAAATTGTTAAAAATGGGATTCCCGACCTGATCCCCGCCTCTAACTTGCCCACTTCCGGTTTTACCGGGGGCAGGATGGTTGGTGGGCGACCAACCTGCTCCCGGTGGGGGGGGGGAAACTTAATTTAAATATTGTAATGAGACTGGAAGCCTCTTTTTTTTTCCCCATCCATTTTGAATTTTAACTGCCCGTAGATGGGTTTCACATAATTCGTGAGACCCGGCAGTTAAACCGAGGCGGGGATTGCTGCATCCAGGAGGTAAGCCTCCCGGGTTTCCGGCCCGCCTTGGAGGCCCCCTGCCCCCCTGGAGAAAATTCCAGCCAAATTGGTTTTTTAATGGTGCCAGTGTTTGTTAAACCGAGGCGGGGGCCTGCTACATCCAGGAGGTAAGTGGCTTTATACCTACCTCCTGTATCCAGGGTCCCTGCCTAACCCACCCCCCCCCCCACGATCGGAGAACCCCTCACGAGGCCGCCGATCACCTCCTCCTCCCCACCCCCACCCCTGGCCAGGCCTCCGATCCCCGCCATGAGGCCGATGATGCTGAGGCCGTCCACAGGCACTTAAATTCAAAACAGTGTTTGTAACATCTAGGAGTTCATTCCATTTGTTAATTTTTTTTTTTTGAGTGTAGAAAAATGTCCTAATATCAGTCCTAAATTTTGTCATTTACTAGTTTGAACTTGTGGCCCCTTATCTTACACTCTCAATTGAAAGTAATTTTCTGGATTTACCTTTTCCATACTACTTACAACCTTGTACGTCTATTTGATCAGCTCAGTGCTGCTGCTGTCAAGAATGAGAAGCCCGAGTTTCTCCAGTCTTTCCTCGTAGATTAGAGCTGTAAAATTAGGGAACAGTTTTGTGACTCTTTGAGCTGATTCCAATGCTTGAAAGAATCTCTGAGTATCAGTGAACAGAACTGGACACCAGTGCTCAAGGTTTTGGTCTGATCAGAGCTCTGTACAGTTTGATCATGACTTCCTCTGACTTTATTCTACTGATTTGGTTATGCAGTTCAGCATTCTGTTGCCTTTGTTGATTGTTCCTCTGCAATGGTTGGACATGTTGAGTATTGAGTCTACCAAGGCTCCTTCCTGCTTTTCAACTTTATCTTGGCCAGTTCAGCATCATTCATGGAGTATGCAAGTTGCCCATTTTCCCTTCCTACGTGTAATACTTTACACTTGTCTATATTTCATCTGGGACTGTTCTCCTATTTTGTCCAACTCATTCTCTAATTTTTACTTCTGCTGATTCCACTGCCCCTCTTGGTTTTGTAACATCTGCAAATTTGATCAATTTTCATTGGGTTTCTAAGAAAAGTAGACACGATAGATTCTGTATCTCAATTGTCACTGAAATGTGTTACAGGCATAAATTGTAAGTGATTATAATATATTTTATCTTTAATGTTTTCCTTTAAAAATTGAACAAATGAGAGCAGGATAGATAGTCTGATTATTTTTATAGTACATCTTGACACTCTGGCCTAGAAATTGAGTTTGCGCTGCGCCGGGGCTTAACGCCGGAAATTTAGCGCCGGTGCTAAGTCGCGCTGTGCGCGCCAAAGATTCAGTAGCGCCGCGCCCAAACGGCTGCCGGCGCTACTGAAGGCTGTTTGCGCCTGAAAACTGGCGCTACGCGCCGCATTGCGGCGCTATTCCGGCGCTGCGGCGCCCGATGCGGTGCGGCAGGCTCGGGAAGTGCAGGCCTCCTCCTTCAGTTAAGGAGGAGCTGCCTGCACCCACCCGCTGGCCGGTTAAATCGCCACAAAAATGAGCCCGGCACCTCGGGGAAGTGCCGGGCTCGCAGCCGAGAAGCATCTGTTCCGCGGGGGGGGGGGGGGAGTCCGGGGAGGGAGGTGCGGGCAGGCGGCCGGCGGGAAAGCGGCCGGCCGCCGCTCCACCTTTATGCGCCGGCGCAAAGTCGTGCAAGACTCTGTTGCCAGAGTCTTAGTTGCGGCTGCCACGGGCGAGGTGGCCGCAACTGAATTTCGGCGCTGGGGCCCGTCACCACGGCAACCGGGACGCTGCGCACACCGATGACGTCATCGGTGCCGGCGCAGCGCTACCGGTGTAACGCCGATGTTGGGCCCTAGTCAATTTCAAAACCGGCTGTAAGTCCAGCGCAATGCCCTCTAGCGCCGCAAAATGGGCGCTAAGCCCACTCAATTTCTAGGCCTCTGTGTTTTGCATCATAGAATTAATTGCCTAACACTTCCCAGTCCTAAAGCAAGGCAGAGAATCCTGAGTATGTGTTGTCAATATGAGATTACGATCATCTGGTTGCCTTTAACAATGTTTCTACTGGTTACAAAACTAAACATAATAAAACTGTTCGAAGTAGGATAGCTGACAGGCAAAAAGATGAATGATAATTGTATTTTTTTGTAACTTTATTCTCTGCCTGAGAGTTTTTCTTGTTTTTCCTCCTGGTAGCTTTGGTGCTTGCCTAATGGGAAGTTGCATGTACAAATTTAGATCTTGTCATTACATATCGGAACACCAACATGGTACGATATCTCTTGCCCCATATCTGTCTCTCTGTTGTTAACACTTGGAAGGTATTACAGCTCTTTATTAGTTTCTTACCCGCATGTGCCTGTCATAGCTGCAATACCCATTTTACCTTACTTTGCAGCTGACTGCAAAGCACGTTTTATCTTAAACTGTACCGTCAATATTTTTTTCTCTTACAGAATCTAGATACTCGTGCAACTTTAGCTCTTGCTTCTTCATTCACAAGCCTTGATTACATACAGGTATGTAACCATTCATAAATATCAGTCTCTCTTGCAAAAAAAAGTAGTTTGTCTTTAAATCCCTAATTGTGCCTCTTTGCGCGACCCCCCCCCCCCCCACAATATTTCTCCTAGGAGCTGCTCGCAGCCAAGCAGCTTCCCTTACCTAGGTAGTTGTGAGTGTTCACTGTCTCATTTCTGTTGTCAGTGCTGGTCCTTGATTGGCTGACTTGGAGGTACATGTACTACAGCAAAGAAAGTCCATTATTCTCTTTACTGGCGATGAAGTGAAAAGCGCTTAACCAATCTCTGGACAGCTCCCAGGAGATGTAACTTCATATTTAAAAATGCTCACAACCTGACATCCATTTGGGAATCTCACAGTGCAGCTATAACACCAGAGAATAATATTTCAGGGTGTGTTTGAAATTTGGTATAAGGATAATCGGGTGTGTTCTCTGTTTACATCTCTCCACGCCTATTCCAATTGTCTTGCTCTGCTGCTTTCTGATGAGCCCAAATGTGCATCTTTCCCTTCAGTAAAAGACAGACTCTTAAACTGCCATTTTCTTCTTGTATCTTGCACTTCCTCGCAGGCTAATCGTCAACGATCACGGACTATGCAGTTCCTGAAAGAAATCTTCAATGACGTGCAATGCATCATCACACCAGGTAAGGCTATACTTTTGTCCAACGCAGTGTCAAACTAAACAATAGATTAAATGAAGTATGCGCAGATCATTTTAATATAGATTCTCTAATCCAAGAATGTCTAAGCTTTTTGCCTTCATGGGCAACTTAGGTATATAGCATTGAAGCCGCGGAGACCACAAGTAAAGTTTAAATCAATGTTCTTGTTAATTTGCATATATCTTAAGATGTGGATGCTAATTGATCTTAGGGGGAGAAATTCAGTTGCTTAGTACCTCCCGTTAGCGCCTGGTGGGGGCGCTAATGAAGTAACGCGGGCAAGGCGAAACCAGTGCCACACAGCAAATTTGGTCACCCCTTAGCACCGTCGGTAACAGTTAGCACCTGGGGCTTTAGCACCAGGCAGATCGTGACGTCAGTGAGTGTGCAACACTCACTCAGCGCCCGATCTGCCAAATTGATCCTACCTTAGTGCCTCCCCCTGACAACAACAGGAAGAGGAGGCATGAAGCAAGCGGATGGCGGCTCCAGGGGCACTATTTAAAGGGATCAGTCACAGCTGTCGGGTTAGTGCTGTTTCACTGCTTACTTGTCAGTCATTGTGCAAGAGTTTAATTCAGTCATTTAAAGGTTCTTTAATATCAGGAGTGTTGTGGCTACTAGAAATTTGTTGCATTTATTCTGACAAAATTTCAAAGTGCTAACCATCGTTACATTAATGGGGGGCTGTACTGGCAGTCAACCTCGCCCTCCAGGATCTACTGCGGAGGCAGCGAGAAAGATTGCAAGATGTAGCCAGAGGGAGGAGGAGGGCCATCAACAGAAGGCCTTTCCCTCCGAGTGTATTCCGAGAGCACTTCTCCTACCTCCAATTAAGCGAGGAGCAGTGTATTAGAAGGCTCCGCCTCAGCAAGGATGTGGTTACTGAACTCTGCCACCTCCTGCAACTAGACCTCAAGCCTCAGATCAGGTCGACCACAGCTCTCTCAGTGGCAGTCAAGGTCACCGTCACCCTCAATTTCTTCGCCAGCGGTTCCTTCCAGTCTGCAGCAGAAGATATAGTGAACATCTCAGAGACGAGGGCTATCCGCTCTCCACCTGGCTCATGACTCCCCTCTGCAACCCCAACACTCCTGATCAGCACTCATATAATGAAAGCCATGCTGCCACCAGGAACATCATCGAGCAGACCATCGGGGTGCTCAAGCAACGGTTCCACTGCCTTGACCGCTCGGGAGGAGCCCTCCAGTACTCGGCTAAGCGCGTGTCCCATTTCATCGTGGTCCGCTGCATGCTCCACAACTTTGCCATCATGAGAGCCCAGCCCTTGCCACCAGAGATTGCGGGACCACCTCAGGAGGAAGAACAGGAGCAAGGGAGGAGGCAGCCACTCAGTCGGCCTTCTGGAAGGGCGTTCCGTGACCGTCTCATCAGACTGCGGTTCCAATCATGAAAACCCAGATCCCCTTTGCTCACCACATTCCATCCCTGTCACAGGCCATATCACAGCGCAAAGCTGAAATGAGAGACACCACAAAAATCATCCCAAGCCAATTAATAAATTTATCAGTAATCAGTGAACACATACTTACAACAACAATATTAGCTGTTCACTTTTGTGCAGTCCGTTCGTGACCCTCGTTACAGTGCCTTTGTCTATTTTGCCCCCTGGTACAAGGACTAGGGGACACAGATTTAAGGTTTTGGGCAAGAGATTCAGGGGGGATTTGAGGAAATACTTTTTTACGCAGCGAGTGGTGAGGACCTGGAACTCGCTGCCGACGGAAGTGGTGGAAGCAGAGACACTCAATGTTTTCAAGGGGAGACTGGATAAGCACTTGCGGGAAATAAACTTGCAGGGCTACGGAGATAGAGTGGGGGAATAGGATTGACTGGATTGCTCTGCAGAGAGCCAGCATGGACTCGATGGGCCGAATGGCCTCCTTCTGTGCCGTTATGACTCTAGTGCTCCTACAAAGTGTTGGCCTAGTGTCTGCAGCACGGTGGGTGGAAGGCTGCGAAGTGTCCGTGCGGGGAACTTCAGATGGCCTTGCAGGGCGCCCTCGACCAGCTCTGGGCCTGGAAGGCCTGGCTGTAGACCGCAACACCTCCGCATAGGCGGCAGCAGTCTGGGCTGGCTGGGTGACCAGCAGCGACAAAGGCAATGGCGGAGTGGCAGTGGTGGGAGCAGGAATGCTGTCATCCTGAGAGAGGACAGTAGCTTACTGATCCACTGCTACTCCCCCGGGGCAGCACCTCAGCATCACTATCAATCGGCTGGAGCACAGATTGCTGGCCTGCAGCCACAGTGAAAGCCCTGGTGGACGGTGGTCGACTCGGCCATGATGGCAGCAGTCAGAGCTTGCGTGGCATCAAGCTGAGACTGCATGAGAGCAGTCGGAGAATCAATGGCACCAAGCATATACTGCATTACAGCACGAAGACATTGCGTGGCTTCTGCCTGTGCTGCAATGGGAGCTGCCAGATCACCCATCACACGTGGCATGAGGTCTGGGTAGCCATGGTCTCTCTGGGTATCCAGCATCCTTTGCAGACTGCAAATGATGGGCTCCATGGTGTGCACAGAGCTCTGTGCAATGTTGGAGACGGACTCCTCCAAACTCCTTCTCATTGCCGAGAGACTCTCGGGCACCCTTGCCATTGCACCGATCATCTCCGTATGCATGTCCATCACCCTTCTCCTTAAAGCCTCCCCATCGAGGTCCTCACCTGAGTCTTGTGCAACGTGCGAATTTGCCCTCCGGGCAGCTGACTCCCGAGCTACCCTTTCCCCCTGGCCTTGCTGCAGCCCACTCATCCCCGGTGCCTCAACTTGTGCAGATCCCACTACTATACTAGCCTCTAAAGAACGCGTAGTACCAGTATCTGAGCTGGTGTCTGTGGGTGAGACATGCAGTGACGCAATGTGTTCTTCGTCGTCCTCTTCTTCACCTCTCTCTCTATGGTGCCCTTGGACAGGCTGCTCAGCTGCTTGCTCATTATCTGAAAGCATAACCCAACTCTTGTGCCTTTATGGTGAGGGGAGGGGTCAGGAAGAGAGAAAGGCATGAATACAGCATGATTAGCTGGAAAGTGGGAGTGGCTTGTGGGGGAAGTGGGATGTGAGAAGGAGGAGTCCGAATGAACATACTGTTGTTGTTCCCAAGGGGGTCAGCGTTGCCGGTGGCCACAGCGCCCGCCTACCTGGCGCCCAATGATTTGTAGCACTCTTTCCTCCAGCTCAGAAAGTGGTTGGTGTCGGTTTGTTCCCCCGCCTGTGCGCTCCTGCTCCCTCCTGTTGTGAGCGACCTTGGCCTGCAAGAGAGAGGAAAGTGTGTGAGTGAGTGTGGAGCAATATGTTTGGGAGATGTACCAGCCATAGTTGAATAGCTATCATTGTGTGCAAGGGGTGAGATGTGGGTGTAAGTGTTGGTAGGTGGAGATTGTTGGTGGGTGAATGCTGGGGGTGGGGGGCTTTGGCCAGTGTGTGCAGACTGTGGTTCAGACGGTGGTATGTAGCATTTGTTGAGGCATTGACTCACCCTGACCACCCGAGTGAGGTCGTTAAATTTCTTCCTGCCCTGTGTATGGGTCCTGTGGACCACAGCGGTGCCCGAGACCCACTGGGCTACCTCCCTCCATAAGTGCGGCAGACTTGCAGCGAGGGCCTCTTGCCACTTGCCGGGTAGAGCACCGCCCTCCGTCTCTCCACAGCGAAGACCAACGCCTCCAATGCTTGGTCGCAGTATCTGCGAGCTCTCTCCCTGGGCCGTGGATCTGCCATAATGACATCTCCTTCAGTGATCCAGTTCCTGTAAAGTATATTATAAGCTATGCTCACAAGTTATTAATTGAACAGATCCTGTAATATCCAATATTATATCACATTGTTAAGAATTTTACCATATCTGTCTCTTGGCGTAGGGTCTGACATGCTATAGATTCAGTTCCCTGAAATAAACTTTAACCAATCTTGCCAATTTAGAAGTGCTAATTTGCATTGCTGTTGCACATTGTCCATCGAGTTAGATATAAAGGGTTTAATGGAGGATTTCTATCCTGATAGAGACTCAAACAAGGTTGAAATGTTTGGGGGACGATTCTCACAGCCTTTACCATGTTCTTCACTGAATTCAGATAATGCCAATAAGCAGAATTTAAACATGTTGGGTCTAGATTTTTGGTAACCTTGCCTGGGATATTTAAGAAGTTATTCTGCTTGAATCCAAGAATCAATTTGAAAAGGTTTGGGAGGCAGCTGTTCTATCTACAGTGATGAAAAAGAGGCAAATGTTACATTTATTGGCTTCAAGAGACCGCTTGAGAAAAGGAACCATTCAATTTGAAACTCGTAAGAGGAAAATTGGTTTGAAGCTTAGATTGGAGCAGCCTCTCAACAGTAAGAAATATAAGACCAGAAACACTGGTTGGAATTTTCTGGGGTCCGTGCAGGCGCGATTGGAGGCGGGTCGGGTGGGAAATTTGAAAAAAGCCGGAGCGGGTTGGGAACCCGCCGTCATCCCGTTCCCACGTGCCTTTCCCTGCGGCTGCGACCTGACCAGCAGAGGCGGGCGTCCTAATTGAAATCATTATAAGCTTGTTGTCAGACACTTTCCGCCCCCCCCCCCCCCCCCCAAATTCCAAATTTCCCTGCACGGCCACGGGATTCACGCAGCTCGGGAACCACATCTGTCAACCTGTGGCGGAAGTTGAGTGGCCATTGATCCAGCTGATTACTTGACCGCATCAAATATACTATAAAAGCTCCAACCTCACAGCTGATCACTTTCTTCAGGCAGAAGCTGTTGCTTACATTGTCAGCACAGATTTAACTTTCTGAAGGCTGCCAGTGTTTCCAGCAAAGTTTCCATCCAGTGTCCCCTCATTGGAAGAACCCCTCGCACCAGTGACATTGTTTCCCTCATCTCTACTTGACCTGCCATCTATTCCATCAGCATGGGTGCCGTTTATACTGTCTCCCCTTGGTCCTCCGAATCTGACCACGATGAGCCCCAACACCAGCAGCACCACCAACCTTCTCTGCAATCACCTGATGCTGTGCAGGACAGAGGGCATCAGCACTCGAGCACATTGCTGCCCGGGAGGCCAGGGATGCCGTCATCATGGCCAGATTTAGTTAACTTTATGCTGTACACCCATATCACTGTCACATGCTGCGCCAGGATGGCACCACCCCACAGCAACACCATAAACCATCCCCACAATGACCAATCCATTCCATTGGTGGAAGTACTGTTATGTCTCACCATTCAGTGCAACTCACTAAGCCACTTCCAAAGGTGCACACAAATATGTCCAAGATGGGAAAGTGAGGAAAATAAAGATTTTAATGGTTGACAATACATTAACAGATTCTTGCCATTAACATTGACTAAAACACCCAAGTGACTACCCTGGTGAATCTACTTGTGTGTCACCTTTCTCTTCCGCATGCTTCTACGAGGTGCTACCCCTGTGGCTTCAGCAGAGGTAGAGGCAGCCTGCTCACTTCCCTGCTGCCGCTGTTTAGACACTCTTGGCGGACGTCCTCTAGGTTTTGGAGCCTGTGATGGCCCCGGCAAACTCTGCTCCTCCTGCGACTGTGCAGGGGCAGACTCGGCCATCGCTGTCCGAGGAGCCACCTGGGACTCTGACTGAGGGGATGGCAATGGGGGAGAAGTATAAGCGCTTTGAGAGGAGCACCCACTTCCCTCTTCCCCTCTCGCCATCATCCCTATTGTGGGCCACCCGCACTTCCCTGCTGGAGAGCACCTTGCTGCACATCATTGGGCCCATGAGGACCCACGTCTGCACTGACATCCCTCCTAGACAGGAGGTCTATAAGCCTCTGCCTTCTAATCTCCATAGATAGCATATGCGCCTGTGAGTGGCACATTAGCTGCTCCATGCAGGTGGCCATCCTATCCATGGAAGAGCCTACAGTCACTATCGTCTGCGACACGGTGGTGCTCATGTTGGAAATGGACTCCTCCATTCCCTGAACATTTGCAGACATCGCGGTCGCAAAACCTGTCTGAGCCTCCTGCACCTTCAGGATCGCCCTCTTTCTGGATGGCCCCTGAGGCTCAGCGTCTGCATGCAGCTGAGCACAGCTGGGAGCATCCTGTGCCCTCCAGCCAGGAGTCTCCACTGCTGTCCCTGTCTCCACCATCTGCTCTTGCTGATTTGTGACAGACGCGGTGACAACACTACGCGATCTCGCGTTCGACCCAAGGAAGTGTGCATCTCTGCGCTGGTGCTGGGTGTACTCCTGTCTGGTGATGGTGCGCCCTTAGAGGCTGGCGGCTCCTCTGAGGAGTTGTCTTGCTCTTCCTCCTGGACAGTTGGGGTGGGGGGGGGGGGTCTTGATGGACCTGTGGGAGAGTAAAGAGATGAGTTGGATATGTCATATGAAGAATGGGTGCACATACCATTATGCACATGATGACTGTTATAAATCTCATCATCAAGAAACTACTTATGAAATAACGCTGGACGGCCAGCTGGTGGCGCCGTCCAAGGAGTATAAATACTCTGGTGTGGGCCCCAGCTTCCCAGGGACATTTTGTAAGACAAGGAGCTAGTGAAATACAACTAGACTTCCATGTTCTGAAACAAGTTGATTAAAGCCTTGCTTTATGCTCAAACCAAGTGCGTAGTGAGCTTTATTAGGTCAATGACCATTCAGTGGCTGGTGTATGCCATGTAGCTGTATGATATGTAATTCTGTCACCAGCTTGCTGGGATGCCCCCCTCTCTCCATCTCCCACCTCCAGCTGCTTGGCAACTCCAGAGATCTCCCACGTATCCTCCTCTGCTGTTGAGGTTCGCAAATGATGGAGGCCCACCTCCAGATCTCTCCCTCTCCCTCTTATTGTGCACTCTGTTCTCCTGCAAGGTGGAAAAGAGGAGAAGGTTGAGTGAGAGTGATGGAATGAGTGTAAGGAATGGATGGGTTAGAACTTTAGAGGAGACTATGATAGATTGGGGTGGCAATGCCAAGTGGGCTCTTGTGTGTTAGTATAATTGCATTAGGATGAGGCGGAGTGTGAGGGGGGGTTAGTAAGATAGGGTAGTGATCATGTAGAGAGAGAGAGAGGGATGGATGGATGTGTAAGGTATGTTGGTGTGAGTAAGGATGTGCAGCAATAGGGTTGGAAAGGGAGAGTGATGGGGATGTGATGAACGGCACAGCAGGATGAAGTTGAGTGTGGCTTTGCACTCACCTTTCCCGATCTAATGAGATCATTGAAACGTTTGCGGCATTGCACCCAGCTCTTCCTGACAACATCCCTGCTGTTGACCTCCTCTGCATTTTGGAGCCAGGCTCTCTCTGTCTCCTGGGGAAGTCTCTTCTGCCCTTTGGTAGAGAAGTGGGCCTCCCTGTGTGCTGTGACTCCCTCCACAAGGATATGGAGGGAGTCATCGGAGAACCTCTGTGCAGTCATCTCCAACTGTTTGGAGCAATGAAAACCTCCACTGTGCTGCCTGCACACTCCTAGATGAACCTTCAAGTGCAATGTGCCACGGCTCCTTTAAAAATACCGGCTGAAAACGTGTTATGGATGATGTCATCAGACCCGCACCATTTAATAGGGCCGGGTAACACGCAGGACTGGCTTAATAGGCCCCATTATCGCCAAGTTGTTTTCTGCAGCGGGATGGAAGCAACAACAGGGTCACGACCCACCACGCTGATCACACGTACCCGACCCGCCCAGGTACAGAAAATTCTGGCCTGTGTATTTAAAAGTTATTTACAAAGACTTAGCTTATTACTTAGAGTTGAAATCCTTTTATTATTTCCCTCTTGGGTGAAAGGAATTCTACTGCAAATATATCCCTGTTATATAACTTATTTTTAATAAATTCATACATTTAAATCTAAAATGAGGTCTGCTGTGATGTCTGGCCACTTTCAATGACTGGACTGAGATCCTATGGAGGCATAAAATAAATTCAAGAAACTTAAAAATAATTACATAGCAACATAGTAGGAGCAGGAGTAGGCCATTCAGCCCCTCGAGCCTGTTCCGCTATTTAGTGAGATCATGGCTGATCATCCTAATTCCCGGCTTTCTCCCCATATTCCTTGATCCCTTTAGCCTTAAGAAATATATCTAATTCTTTCTTGAATATATTTAATGAATTGGCCTCAACTGCCTTCTGTGCTGGAGAATTCCACAGGTTCACCACTCTCTGGGTGAAGAAAGTCCTCCTCCTCTCTGTCCTAAATGGCTTACCCCTTATCCTTAGACTGTGACCCCTGGTTCTGGACTCCCCCGCCATCGGGAACAGCCTTCCTGCATCTAGTCTGTCTAGTCCTGTTAGAATTGTATAAGTTTCAATGAGATCCCCTCTCATTTTTCTAAACGCTAGCGAATACAGGCCCAATCGACCCGATCTCTCTCCATACGTAATTCCTGCCATCCCAGGTATCAGTCTGGTGAATTTTTGCTGCACTCCCTCCATGGCAAGAACATCCCTCTTCAGATAAGGCGACCAAAATTGCACACAATACTCAAGGTGTGGTCTCACCAAGGCTCTGTACAACTGCAGTAAGACATCCTTGCTCCTGTACTCGAATCCTCTCGCTATGAAGGTCAACATACCATTTGCCGCCTTAACCACCTGCTGTACCTGCATGCTTACCTTCAGCAACTGGTGCACAAGGACACCCAGGCCTCGTTGCACTTTCCCTTCTCCCAATCTATTGCCGTTCAGATAATAATCTGCCTTCCTGTTTTTGCCAACAAAGTGGATAACCTCGCATTTATCCACGTTATACTGCATCTTCCATGCATCTGCCCAATCACCCAACCTGTCCAAATCGTACTGGAGTTTCTCTGCATCCTCCTCACAGCACACACGCCCACCCAGCTTTGTGTTGTCTGCAAACTTAGAGATATTACATCTGGTTCCCTCGTCTAGATAATTAATCTATATTGTGAATAACTGGGGTCCTTTACCCCACTAGTCACAGCCCGCCACTCGGAAAAAGACCCGTTTATTCCAACTCTTTGCTTCCTGTCTGCCAACCAGTTCTCTATCCAAGTCAGTACCTTACCCCCAATCCCATGTGCTTTAACTTTGCACGCTAATCTCTTATGTGGGACCTTATCAAAAGCCTTCTGAAAGTCCAAATACACTACATCCACTGGTTCTCCCTTATCTATTCTACCAGTTACATCCTCAGAAAATCCCGGTCGATTAGTCAAGCATGATTTACCTTTTCAAATCAAATCAAATCAAATCATCTTTTATTGTCATTGTTAGTGCACAAGTGCAGTACAACGAAATGTAGGCTTGCGGCTCCCGAGAGTGTACATTTAGATTAAGACATTTAAACATTCAACATACATTTGGCTTGTAATACATTAACATAAACATAACCATAATAAAGTGCATTGGCAGATGTGCAGGCTTTAGAGTTTATTTGTGGAGTTCAGTAGGATGACAGCCCTGGGAAAGAAGCTGTTCCTAAATCTGGTCGTACGGGTGCGAATGCATCTGTAGCGTCTCCCAGATGGCAGGAGGGCGAACAGACTGTGGCTGGGGTGGGTAGGGTCTTTGATGATGGACCGTGACCGCCGTAAACAGCGTTTCTGGTATATGTGCTCTATGGTCGGTAGCCGGGTGCCGGTAATGCATTGGGCAGTTTTGACTACCCGCTGCAGGGCTTTCCGGTCATAGTGGCTACAGCTGCCATACCATACTGTGATACAGTTCGTCAGGATGCTCTCTATTGTGCAGTGGTAAAAGTTAGAGAGGATCAGGGGCGACAGGTTACATCCCTTCAGCCTCCTCAGGAAATATAGGCGCTGCTGGGCCACCTTCACCAGAGAGGAGGTATTGAGGGGCCAGGTTGACTTTGTCTGATCCTGTCACTGTTTTCCAAGTGCTCTGCTATTACATCTTTTATAATGGACTCTAGCATTTTCCCCACTACCGATGTTCAGGCTTACCGGTCTATAATTCCCCGTTTTCTCTCTACCACCTTTTTTAAATAGTGGGGTTACATTAGCTACCCTCCAATCCATGGGGACTGTTCCAGATTCTATAGAATTTTGGAAGATGACCAGCAATGCAGCTACTATTTCTAGGGCCACTTCCTTAAGTACCCTAGGATGTAGATTATCAGGCCCTGGGGATTTATCGGCCTTCAATCCCGTCAATTTCCCTAACACCATTTCCCTACAAATACTGATTTCATTCAGTTCCTCCCTCTCATTAGACCCTATGTTCCCCGACATCTCTGGGAGGTTATTTGTGTCCTCCTTTGTGAAGACAGAACCAAAGTATGTTTTTAATTGGTCTGCCATGTCTTTGTTCCCCATTATAAATTCTCCTGATTCTGACTGCAAGTGACCTACGCTTGACTTCACCAATCTTTTTCTCTTCACATATCTCTAGAAGCTTTTACAGTCAGTTTTTATGTTCCCTGCAAGCTTACTCATATTCTATTATCCCCCTCTTAATTAATCCCTTTATCCTCCTTTGCTGAATCCTAAACTCCTAATCCTCCGGTTTGCTGCTTTTTCTGGCCAATTTATATGTTCTCTCCTTGGATCTTATGCTATCCCTAATTTCCCTTGTTAGCCACGGTTGAGTCACCTTTTTTGTTTTACTTTTATGCCAAACAGGGATGAACAAATTACGTAGTTCATCCATGCGATCTTTAAATGTTTGCCATTGCCTATCCACCTTTAACCCTTTTAAGTAACATTCACCAATTCATCCTAGCCAACTCCCGCCTCATACCATCGTAGTTTCCTTTATTTAAATTCAGGACCCCAGTCTCTGAGTCAACTACTTCACTCTCCACCTTAATGAAGAATTCGATCATATTATGATCGCTGCTTCCCAAGGGGCCTCACCCAACAAGATTGCTCATTTCATAATACCCAGTCTAAGGCCTGATCTCCAGTTGGTTCCTTGACATTTTGGTCCAGGAAACCATCCCGTATACACTCTAGGAATTCCTCCTCCACAGTATTGTTACTAATTTGGTTAGCCCAATCTATATATAGATTAAAGTCGCCCATGATAACTGCTGCGCCCTTATTGCACGCATCTCTAATTTCCCATTTAATGCCATCCCCAACCTCAGCATTACCGTTTGGGTGTCTGTATACAACTCCCACTAACGTTTTCTGCCCCTTGGTATTTCTCAGCTCTACCCATACAGATTCCACATCATCAGAGCTAATATCCTTCCTTATTGTTGTGTTAATCTCTTTAACCAGAAATGCTACCCCACCTGCTTTTCCTTTTTGCCTGTGTTTCCTGAATATTGAATACCCTTGGATGTTGAATTCCCAGCCTTGGTCACCCTGGAGCCATGTCTCCGTAATCCCAATTATATCATATCCGTTTACATCTATTTGCGCAGCTAATTCATCCACCTTATTACGAATGCTCCTCGCATTAAGACACAAAGCCTTCAAGCTTGTTTTTTTTAACACTCAGACCTTTTAGAATTATTAATTACTGTGGCCATGTTTGATTTACACCCTTGATTTCTCTGCCTTCCACTTTTGCTTTTCTCCTTCCTGCCTTTTGTTTCTATCCTTGTTTCCCTTTCCTCTGTCTCCTGCATAGGTTCCCAATCCCCTGCCATTTTAGTTTAAACCCTCCCCAACAGCATTAACAAACACTCCCCCTAGGACATCGGTCCCGGTCCCGCCCAGGTGCAAACCGTCCAGTTTGTACTGGTCCCACCTCCCCCAGAACCGGTTCCAATGTCCCAGGAATTTGAATCCCTCCCCCTTGCACCATTCTTCTAGCCACGTATTCATCTGAAATATCCTTCTATTTCTACTCTGACTAGCATGTGGCACTGGTAGCAATCCTGAGATTACGACCTTTTGAGGTCCTATTTTTTAATTAATCTCCTAACTCCCTATATTCAGCTTTTAGGACCTCATCCCAGTTTTTACCTATATTGTTGGTACCTATATGCACCACGACAACTGGCTGTTCACGTTCACCCTCCCCCTCCAGAATACCCTGCAGCCGCTCCGAGACATCCTTGACCCTTGCACCAGGGAGGCAACATACCATCCTGGAGTTTTGTTTGCGGCCGCAGAAACGCCTATCTATTCCCCTTACAATAGAATCCCCTATCACTATACCTCTCCTCTTTTTCCTCCCGTTCTGTGCAACAGAACCACCCATGGTGCGAGGAAGTTGGCTGCTGCTGCCTTTCCCTGATAAGCCATCTTCCCCAACAATATTCAATGCGGTATATCTGTTTGAGAGGGGAATGGCCACAGGGGACCCCTGCACTACCTGCCTGTGCCTACTACTCTGCCTGGTGGTCACCCATTCCCTTCCTGCCTGTGCAGCCTTTACCTGCGGTATGACCAACTGATTAAACGTGATATCCACGACGTCCTCAGCATCACGAATGCTCCAGTATGTATCCATTCGCAGCTCCAGCGCCGCAATGCGGTCTGCCAGTAGCTGCAGCTGGATACAGTTCCTGCACACATGGTCGTTAGGGACACAGGAAGTGTCCCTGATTTCCCACAACGTGCAGGAGGAGCATGCTACGGGGCCGAGCTGTGCTGCCATGACTTGCCCTTTAATTAATTTAAATTAAATCAAATTAATGCCACTAATTACACTACAATTAAATGATATTCTCAAGGGCCCTTGTTTACTAGCACTCCCCGCTACACAACAGAGACCTTAGAAATTATAACCACAAAAATTAAGACCAGGTAGGATTTGGCTGTTTATTATTTTGTAGCTATTTCTGCAGTCTTACCTAGATCTTAAGTTTGGGATAGACACTTTCAAAGTAATGGAGCACTGGGACTTGCCCATGAAACTGATCTAAGATGAGAGCTGAAATAATCTTGAGTAAGAAAGAATAAAAGGACCAAAAATAACCACCTAATTTCTTGGTCCCCATTCACCAAAATTCAGCGCAAGGCAATCTGTCAATCGCAAAATTACCCTTGTATTTTATAATATGGTTTTCTCCTGTATTACAAAATAAACATTCTTTTATATTTCCGAAGCTGTCATTGTGTTCAGTAGAGGGAAGGTTGTGATTGCTGCAACCTCAAAGTGTGCGAGAATGCTGGAACTCGAGACTGATCTCTTGACATATTATGTTCATATTAGAGGGAATGAGGGGGTGATGTGTCCGATGCGAAAGACGCCGCAGGAACCTGGGAGGTTATGAGTAACCTGATCCACCAGGTGGTGCTGTGGCAATTGCTCTCCTGAGTTAAGTCTGATCTGTACTGGTTGTACTCTTTGTTTTTGCTGCCTCATGGCAGAAGCTTTTATGTGCAAGTGTTGATTCAACCATGTTAAGGAGTTAACCGGTGTCTGTCTCCATCTATGGCCACCTCAAGATACCACATATGGCGACGAGAATAAAGGACGGAAGAGTTTTGGAGTATTCGGAAGAGGTGCTCGGGTTGGTTAGCAAACTAGTCAGAAAAGCACGAGGCTGGGCCGCGGGAGTTGAAACGGAGTTTGATTTTTTGGCTGAAGTGACCGGACTCCAAGGATGGCAGGAACGGTAGGCTCCGTGGCACCTTTTGACAGCAAGTCGCAGTCTTGGGAGGAGTATATTGAAATACTGAGCCATTTCTTTATGGCAAACGAGGTGGACAGTGCTGAAAAGAAAAGGGCCATTTTACTGAGTTGTGTGGGAGCGCAAACCTATACACGGATGAGGAATCTGCTGAGCCCGGAGCGGCCAGGAGAAAAATCTTTTGACGAGTTGGTGAGTCTACTAAAGAATCATTTCAATCCGAAACCTAGTGAAATAGTACAGAGATGGAAATTCAATTCGAGGATTAGGAGGCCGGAAGAAAGCGTTACTGAGTATGTGGAGCAGCTTCGGAAGCTCGCACAGGACTGTAATTTTGGAAATGCGCTCAGTCATGCTAAGGGACAGACTAGTATGCGGAGTTAATGACGACAGTATACAGCAAAGGTTGCTGTCAGAAAAAGGATTAACGTTTGAGACGGCACTTAAAAAAGCACAAGCCATGGAGACGGCTAACAAGGACATTAAGGACTTAAACAGTATGAGCAAGGAGAAATGGAGTAAACCAGTGGGAGGAGCTGTTTTCAAGATGGAAGCTGGCGCGAAAAGTCCACCAGTCGGGGTTGGGGATTGCTACCGATGTGGCGGGACGAGCCATTATGCAAAGGACTGCAGGTTTGCAAAGACAAAGTGCCACAACTGTGGAAAAATAGGGCACTTAAAGAAAGTCTGTAAAAGGGCAGTGAGTGAGAGAAGCAGTGCTAAAGGGGCAAAGCATGCTAAAGGGGGAAGGGAGAAGTACACAAAGTGGGCAAATTACATACAAGAGGAGGAAGAGTCTAGTGAGGAGGTTTTCATTTCTACTGAGGAGGTTGGCCATTATATTTGGAGTAAAGAAATTCCATAAGTACATATATGGGAGGAAGTTTGTAATCAGTACTGACCACAAGCCTCTTATTAGCTTACTGAATGAGATTGACACCGGATGTAGCGTAACCATAATGTCGCAGACTGAGTACACCAAGCTATGGGGGGAAGCAAAAGTACCAGAGCTAGGTACATGCCCCATTAGTCTCAAAACCTACACAGGACAGAAGGTGGACATTTTGGGGGTGGCCGAAGTACAAGTGGAACACAAAGGAGTCACCAAAGAGCTTAGGTGGTAGTGGTAGCAGGGTCAGGGCCAAACCTGTTAGGGCGAGGGTGGATCAGTGAGTTGAGTGTGTACTGGCAGGCAATGAATAAAATGGAGGACAGTACAGAGGCACTGCAAGAAGTGCTGATGAAGCATGAGTTAGTGTTCAAGGACGAACTGGGCACCTTAAAGGGAGCCACAGCCAAGATTCATGTAGCCAGTGATGCCACGCCTCATTTCTTTAAACCAAGGTCGGTACCTTTTGCAATGAAAACCAAGGTTGAGGCGGAACTAGATCGCCTGCTAAGGGACAAAGTAATAGAACCAGTGAAATTTTCAGACTGGGCGGCACCAATAGTCCCGGTATTGAAGCCCGACGGTAAAGTAAGGGTGTGTGGTGACTATAAGTTAACAGTGAACAGAGTATCATCACTGGAACAGTACCCCATTAAGAGAATGGAGGACATGTTAACATCGCTCGCTGGGGGAGAAAGATTCAGCAAACTGGACATGAGTCATGCGTATCAGCAGATATTGCTAGATGAAGAATCAAAAAAGTTTGTCACGGTGAACACGCACAAGGGGCTGTTCACGTATGCCAGGTTACCATTTGGTGTCAGTTCTAGCCCAGCAATATTCCAACGGACTATGGAGGGCATTCTGCAGGGCATTTCAAAGGTGGCCGTGTACTTGGTCACTTCCTGTTAGCAGAATATCATCTATCAGGATCACGTAAAAACACTGGACAAAGTGCTACAGCGGCTGGAAGAGGCGGGGCTACACCTGAAATGGAGTAAGTGTAGTTTCATAGAGAAGGAAGTTACATTCCTGGGACATCGGGTGGATGCCACAGGCCTCCAGCCATTACCAGGGAAAGTGCGGGCAGTGCAGGATGCACCGGCACCCACCTCAGTGACTGAACTGAAAGCCTATCTAGGGCTCCTGAATTATTATAACCGGTTTCTTCCAAACTTATCGATGCTGCTGGCACCCCTGCACAAACTGCTGAGAAAGGAGGAGCCATGGCGTTGGGGGCCAGAGCAAGTGAAAGCGTTTCAGCAGTCAAAGGAGCTACTTCAGTCCAGCAGGGTGTTAGTGCATTACGACGAGAAGAAGGAGCTGATAATGTCCTGCGACGCATCACCCTATGCAGTGGGGGCAGTGTTGGCCCACCGCATGCCAGATGGAGCGGAAAGGCCCATCGGGTTTGTTTCACGCACGCTCACAGCTGCGGAAAAGAACTATTCACAGCTTGATAAAGAGGGGTTGGCCGTTATATTTGGAGTAAAGAAATTCCATAAGTACATATATGGGAGGAAGTTTGTAATCAGTACTGACCACAAGCCTCTTATTAGCTTATTGAATGAGATGAAAGCGGTGCCTCAAATGGCATCACAGAGAATAATGAGATGGGCAGTAATACTAAGAGCCTATGAATATGTGATCACGTACAGAGCCGGCAAGGAAAACGGGAACGCGGATGCTCTCAGCTGCCTCCCTCTCTCGAAATCTCCTTGCAGTACTTCCCCTGAGGAGCATGTCCTGATGCTGGATCAGGAGATCAGTCCCCTGATGACTTCAGCGCAAATCCAGGGCTGGACAGCCAAGGACCCCGTTCTGTCAAGGGTCCGTGAGTATGTGTTGAAAGGCTGGCCAGATCACCGTGAGGGACCGGAGTTTGCGCCGTACAGACAGAGGCAGCACGAGCTCAGTGTCCAAGATGGATGTGTGCTGTGGGGAGCACGCATCATAGTCCCAGAGCGGGGACGCTCTACTTTGATGGAACAGTTGCATCAATCGCACACAGGAATGACTAGAATGAAAGGACTGGCTAGGAGCTACCTATGGTGGCCTAACTTGGATGCTGAAATTGAGTCAAAGGTAAAGTCATGCACTATATGTCAGGAACAGAGGAAAGCACCTGCCAGGGCACCACTCCATCCCTGGGAGTGGCCCAGCAAACCCTGGAGGAGAATTCACATAGACTATGCGTGACCTTTTTATGGGCAAAATGTTTTTGGTGCTGGTTGACGCTCACTCAAAGTGGAGTGACGTTTATCCAGTGAGCTCTGCAACGACTGATGCCACACTGAATTGTCTCAGGAACAGCTTCAGCACGCATGGTATTCCAGAAATGATTGTATCCGACAATGCACAGTGTTTAGTTAGTGAAGGGAGCAAAGAATTCATGGTAAGGAATGGAATCACACATGTCACCTCTGCTCCATATCACCCAGCCTCAAATGGGTCAGCCGAGCGAGCCATGCAGACTTTTAAGGAGCTCATGAGGAAGAGCTCAGGTGACACCCTGGAGACCAAGCTCAATAGAGCCTTGTTTAGTTATTGTATAACACCCCAAGCTACCACGGGGCTTTCTCCGGCTGAGTTGATGATGGGGAGAAAGTTGCGGTGCACGTTAGACCTGATACACCCAGATCTCAAAAGCAAGGTTGAGAAAAAACAAACAAACCAAAAAGCGTACCATGACAAACATACTAAAGCTCGCCATTTCGCCATAGGGGACTCTGTGTACACCCGGAACTTCGGTTATGGACCTAAATGGATACCAGGACTAATCCAGGACATTACAGGACCTGTGTCGTACTCCGTGTTACTAGGGGATGGTCGAGGGGTTTGTCGGCATGTGGATCAGCTTTTCAGCCGGCAGCAGGGGGAACTGCCTCAGATGGAACAAAGGGCAATAGAGGAGGCTGTTCCAGGACCCAGCACGGCTTAAGGTGCCAGTGGACACTGGTACTGCCAGGCCACAGTGGGACAGAGTAAAACCAACATCAGAGACTACTCCAATCTCAAGTGCGAGTGAATCTGAGAATCCACCACAAGTGGAATTAAGACGTTCACAAAGGATTCGCAAGCAACCAGGAAGACTTATACAAACCTGTTTAAATTAGTCAGGGGTTAACCATGGTTAGAGCATACTGGTTAATTAAAACGTAGTACCTAGTAAGGGTTATTGTTTAAGAATTGCATACGGCAATCTTAAGGGGGGAGGAGTGTAGTAACCTGGGAGGTTATGAGTAACCTGATCCACCAGGTGGTGCTGTGGCAATTGCTCTCCTGAGTTAAGTCTGATCTGTACTGGTTGTACTCTTTGTTTTTGCTGCCTCATGGCAGAAGCTTTTATCTGCAAGTGTTGATTAAACCATGTTAAGGAGTTAACCGGTGTCCGTCTCCATCTATGGCCACCTCCAGATACCACAGTTCAGTAGAGGGAAGGCTGTGATTGCTGCAACCTCAAAGTGTGCGAGAATGCTGGAACTCGAGACTGATCTCTTGACATATTATGTTCATATTAGAGGGAATGAGGGGGTGATGTGTCCGATGAGAAAGACGCCACAGGAATCAATCACAACTATAGTGTTTAATGTTTACTGCGAGGGTTGTTTTGAAGTATAAAATGGCTGCTGAGCTTCAGCATTACATCTAAGGTATGGGATTTCATTTTGACAGTGTCCTGGATTGGTAATGCCACTCACACAAGTAAGGAGCTAATTTGTTTATGTGCGTGATATTACCATAGAATAACATTGCATGCAATTTGGGACATTTAAATCTGTTTGTCATTGGTATGGATTTGTTAAAAATGGGTACTTAGGTGGTTTTAGCAAGTTTGCCACTGATTTTATGCCATAAAGTCTTCATTTGGTTAACTTATAGGCAGTTTTGTTAATGATTTTTTATATTTGTATTTTTATGTATGTCCCTAGCTATACCATGCACTGCTCCACCTTCTGAACCCTCCGACTTTGAAACAGGTTGCAGTGATCTTCGTTCCTTGTTCTGTATAATAAGGTAAGAATAAGGGATTAACGGATTAGGCTTCTGGATAAAGGATACCAAAATGAAAACCGTAATATAGATAGGAACATGACCTGATCTGCCAATAATTCTACAGATTCTACAATTAAGTAGTGTGTTGGCTGTGCTTAAATGAAAGCTGAAAATATGAGTTTTTCTCCACCTTACTAAATTCTGTGGTGGTGTGGTCACACCTTGTCTCTCCCCTACTCCTCTGACACCATTTCCCCCTTTTGTACTTCACCTTGTTCCATCCTCTCCTTTTAAAATCCTCAATATCTACCGCCCCTCTTGGACTTTTTCGCTAAGATTTGCTCCTTCAGCCTCTGCACTGAGCAACTCCTCATCCACAGTGATTTCAATCTCCAACTCAATTCTGCTTGCACTCTGTCCTCTGAATTTATTGCTCTCCCTAAACCTCTCCCTCCATATAAACTCTCCTACCCGTGGCAAACCCCCCAGACCATCTCTGACTTCCTTGTATCCTTCATTACCCACATCCCTCTATCCTCTTTCAACCCTTCTGCATCTGCCCCTGGAAATAAAAACTCTTCCTTCAAGTCATTAACGAGCTCCTACTCCCTAGTCTTTGGAGCGCCATTCACCATGGTACCTCTGCATCTGTTGATTTGTTCAACAATTCCTCCACCTTTGACGCCCTTGTTCCCAGCAGGACCTTAATTGTCACTCTCTCACGCTTTGTTTGATAATATTAAAGGGGATGATAAATGGAAAAACGCAGTCCTTGGGTACACCAAAATATTAACCAGAGTTTCACCTATTCACTTATTTCATTCAAAAGTATAGCATGTATCTCATTTGGTTATGGTAACCTGTGGATAATTTATTCTAAATGTTTATCTTCTTTTACTTAGTACCACTGCAAGCTGACCAGGGATTAGTCAGAATGTCATGAGTGCAAATCAGACATTGTACACTGCAGTAGGAAATGTGCACTATTCTGATGGTGTATGGTGATTTATACATTGCATTTCACTTATACTGGGCCTTGAAGTTGTTATTCAACCAAGAAGAAAAATAAGTAAGAGTCCACCGTACACACCATGAACAGATATACAAAAGAAATGCATAATCAAATTCGCATTACTTAGCTGTGGGAATTCTTACTTTTAACTGGCTAATAGATTTTTTCTTCAGATATATGCAGCTTGCGAATTTGACAGGAATTCCCTCTCTTGTGGTTCCTGTCGGGTACAGCTCCTCCAGTCTACCCATAAACCTTCAGGTAATTTCACATTCTCTCAATACTCAATGCAAATGCCCCACAAAAGTCATCCTGAGCGAACAAAGCAAAAATTCTTCTTTAGATCTGATTACGGATTACGGCAATGAGTAGCTGAAGATCCCAGGTACGAGCCACCGTTTGTACTGTGCTGATGTGGCTCTACAATTGCTTTAAGTGCCCTTGGGTAAGGGAGTAAAAAATCCATCAGACTCCTGCTCCTGATTGCTGCTCGGTAATCTGTGTTGGAAATGCTCGTGTGTGGATGTTGGGTAAGGACAGAATTGGATTTGCCTGTGATGCTCCATGAGGTTGAACAGCAAGCCTATTCTGCCTATGCTCAAATGAGGAAAGGCCATTTAGGCAACGTCCTGGAGAATGCGTGTTGCCAATAGAACCATACTCTATCTAATAGTCACTGCCTTCAAGAAAGATAAGGGGAGAGAACAAAATTAGCAAAAGAGGACACCACATATGTAAAACTGATTGTAAGAATTCTGATAAGCTTTAAAGATTGGGGACAGGGGGGCAGGAGGTAGACATCTAATTTATTCCCATCCAATCAAACTTTCATAATTCAAAATGGGCAGAGATTTTTTGGAACTATGGTTCCATGAGAGCTATGGTGCACTCAAGATATCCACAATGTCTGTCCGCAAGGAAAAGATCTGGTTTTGGTTATTCTTGGAGTAATATTCACTAGGAATTTCTGGTGGATTGCTAGGATTACACCAATTGATGTAAGTTTCATAACATTATCAAATTTTATGTTAATGACACAGACTCTTCCCTCCAGTAGGGGAATCCAGAACAAAGAACATAGTATTAGTATTCAAGCTAAGCCAGGTAAAAGGGAATCCAGGAATAATTTCACACGAAATGTAATGCGAATGTGGAATGCACTGCCCTGGAAGGCCAGCTGCAAAGTCTGAACCACCCTGAATTCAATGTAATCTTGAGACTCCCCTAATGGCTTAGTTAGATAAAGTAGGTAGTAATGCTGGAAATACTCAGCAGGTCAGGCAGCATCTGTGCAGAGCGAAACAGAGTTAACGTTTCAGGTCACTGACCCTTTGTCAGAACTCCTTCAAGAAAGATGAGGTTCTGACAAATGGTCATCGACCTGAAACGTTAACTTTGTTTCTCTCTCCACAGATGCTGCCTGACCTGCTGAGTATTTCCAGCATTTTCTGTTTTTATTTCAGATTTCCAGCATCCGCAGTATTTTGTTTTTTGTAAGCTAGGTAGTAGCTGTGCCGTACTGACCAGGTAGGTCCTATTAGAATAAAAAACAAAATATAATCTTGGGGAGTATTCATGAGCCTTTTTCAAATACTCTGCCGTTTCATTTTAAGGTGTTTGTGGTAAATTATTACTTCCTCCATGGTTGAGGAAAAGCTAGTTATTCATTTTTATTTTGTGGAAGACTCCATATGAGAAAATGAAACCACGGTCTATAAAATGTGAAATGCAGCATACAGGAAAGATTCAGGCATCTATGTAGATGAGTCTGTTGTAATTGGGATCAATCAGCTTGAATTGGGACAGATTTGCATTTTTTAAAACTCATTCACTGAATGCGGGTGTCATTGACGAGGCCAGCATTGATTGGCCATCCCTAACTGCCCTTGAGAAGGTGGTGGTGAGCCGCCTTATACATCTGAGTGGATTGCTAGACCATTTCAGAGGGCAGTTAAGAGTGAACCACATTGCTGTGGGTCTGGAGTCACATGTAGACCAAGTAAAGATGGCAGATTTCCTTCCCTAAAGGACATTAGTTAATCAGATGGGTTTTTACAACAATCCGGTAATTTCATGGTCACCATTACTGGTGCTTATTCCAGATTTATTTAATTAACTGATTTTAAATTCCACAGCTGCCGTGGTGGGATTTTAACTCGGGTCTCCGGATCAATAGTCCAGGCCTCTGGGTTACTAATCCAACAGCATAACCATACTCGGCATGCACTGGCATGTGCCGAAACATTAAAAACTAAGCCTAAAACAATGCGGAAATCAGCGCAAACTATCGGGATCTTTCTACTGTAAGATTTCTTTTTTCCCCTCATGTGGTTGCACCTCTTTAATTGTTACCAGTAGCCTTGAGCAGCTAGAGTGCTCAGCCCTGCATCGTTGTGTTCCCAGCATGTCGTGCGCCAAGTTCTGTGGGTACTTAAGTCAGCTAACCTTCTGTTATACCATTGCACTGGGATCACATAGTCTGCCCTTGTATTAAAAAAAATATCATGTGCAATTACATTAATAATTCTGATTCTTCCTCCCAGATTATGGGTAAATGGTGGGATGAAGCAATTCTTTTCCGAGTTGGAATGAAGGTGGAACAGTTCCGTGCTGAAACTAAGAAACCTCAGATTTATTATGATCTTCTGTAACAAAGCATTCAGGACCTCACGGTGATTTGTTGTGTTTTACAAACTGGAGCCAATATTCTTTAATGCTCATGTACTTGGAAGAAATATTCAACACTTGTGCATAATGACTTGAAATTTGAAGCTGCCTCTTTTTTCAAAAGATTTTATTAAGTTATCTTTAGCTGTGTCTCCTGCTTAGCCATTCCTGTACATTTCTTTTTGTTGTACTGCTCGTCAGCCCTCCTGCTGGAGACCAAATTGGTTGGTTGTAGGCACAGCTGATCTGTTTCTCTTTCCTTTTACAGATTACCTGTAGGCTGCTATTGAGAAGGATGTTAGATTAAAATGGTTCTTTACGTATGTACAATAAATTATCTCGTGCAATTCATGGAGTGTAGTACTATATTACACAAGCTGGCAGCAAGTGCGGAGTTTAAATAAACAAAATCAAACAAATGATTTCAAGGAGGAAGCTAATTCTAAATGAGAAGGCACTTATCAAAACTCCTCGCCAAATCTACCTAATTGAAAGACAGTGAACTTTCTGTTCCTGATAATGCCATTTTTGGTGCTAGTCATTGAGCAGCTTAATCATTAAATCTGGGAGTCACACAGAAACACTTGTTACAAGCCACATCATCTTAAGCAACTGTATTCATTCTTGCAGCATTCCCGGGGTTTTCCTTTTCAGGCCTGACCTAAATGTGCGTTTCTTAGATTCCGAACACATTGAAATCCATAATTCTAGATTCTGATGATGCATAAATTGTACTGTCTTAAGTTATGAGTTATCCCAAAGATGAAACTTAGTATAAAAAGCAAAATGCTGAAACAAAAACAGAAAATGCTACAAACACATAGCAGGCCAGTTAGCATCTGAGAGAACACAAGTTTATGTTCAGCATCTGAGAGAACACAAGTTTATGTTCTGGGTGGAAAATGTCTGCACCTTAAACATGAAACTTAACACTCTCTACCAGATGAAGATAGCCTGGAAATGACTGCGTTTTTAGGACCGTGCAATAAATTACAAAAATGATTTTTGTTCAAAATGAATGTAATGTAGATCATTGCCATCATGTAGCGAGACTGGAATGACATTTGTTGTTTGCATTATGTAATAATCTTGAGTAACTCTGCTTCTAATATTAAAACGCACTAACTTGTCTAATAGTTTTGTTAGCATGATCCTACTGAGAGTTTGACTGTTGCCTGCCAGTCAGGAGAGACCATCAACATGTCCCATCCCCCAAGGAGTTCTCTCTATGGAGTTTTAATCAAATAGTGAGTTGAATAAGCCTTGCAGGCCGTGTGGTTGATGGTGAGTAAGAAAGCTGCAGACTGCAGGAAGATATCTATGGACTGGCCAGGTGGGCAAAAAAGTGGCAAATGGAATTCAATCCGTAGAAGTGTGAGGTAAGGCATTTGAGGAGGGCCAACGAGGCAAGGGAATACACAATAAATGGTAGTATACTGAGAAGTGTTTAAGAACAGAAGGACCTTGGAATGCATGTCCACAGATTCCAGAAAGTAGTAGGACAGGTAGATAAAGTGGTTAAGAAGGCATACAGGATACTTTCCTTTTTTAGCCGAGGCATCGAATATAAGAGCAGGGAGGTTATGCTTGAAATGTATAAAACACTAGTTAGGCAAAAGCTAGAATACTGTGTACAGTTCTGGTCACCACATTACAGGAAAGATGTGATTGCACTAGAGAGGGTACAGAGGAGATTTACAAGGATGTTGCCAGGACTGGGGAATTTTAGCTATGAGGAAAGATTGGATAGGCTGGGGTTGTTTTCTTTGGAACAGAGAAGGCTGAGGGGAGACTTCACTGAGGTGTATAAAATTATGAGGGGCCTAGATAGAGTGGATAGGAAGGACTTATTTCCCTTAGCAGAGAGGTCAGTAACCAGGGGGCATAGATTTAAAGTAATTGGTAGGAGGATTAGAGGGGAGTTGAGGAGAACTTTTTTCACCCAGAGGGTTGTGTGGGTCTGGAACTCACTGCCTGAAAGGGTGGCAGAGGCAGTAACCCTCATCAGATTTAAAAAGTACTTGGATATGCACTTGAAGTGCTGTAACCTGCAAGGCTGCGGACCAAGTGCTGGGAAGTGGAATTAGGCTGGATAGCTCTTTTTCGGCCGGCACAGACACGATGGGCCAAATGGCAGCCTCCTGTGCTGTAAATTTCTATGATTCTACAGATACTACAACTTGAAATGAATTCTGCCCCAACATCAAAGCTTTCTGGCGAGCTATGCAGTGCAATTTCAGCACAATTGTTAAAACATTATGAATAGGAACTGCATATGCCTTCCTTAAATTGTATTGCATGTTATGTTGTATAACTCACATTCTTTCATTTGAATTGCTCAGCTGGAAGATGAGAATGATTTTAGGAACATTACTGAAATGACAGACAGTGGGTGGAACTTTCAGCTTCGGGGGTGTAAAATGGGCGATAGCTGATCGATGGCCTGTTATACAAATTTCATTGACTTCAATAGAAAGGAAAATCGGGCAAGGCATATAACGGGCGGTTGATCCAATATCACTCGTTCCACACTCGTGCCGAAGTTGAAGTTCCAGTGAATGTTACTGAACAATGAAGATAAGCACAAATTCATTACATATTTGATTAAATAAAAAATCCTTCTATATTGCACCTGCAACACTTGTTGATGTTTTGTGTTTTAAACTATTGCTGTTGTACTATTGTGGTATGACTGACCAACCTTTTAACTGTGCTGCTCACATGAATCTGTTCAACTGAATAAACCATGTGATGGGGTAATTCAGATGAGTGTGATGGAGCCCATCCACTTTTTGGGTATATATTCAGCATCTGTATCTTTGAAATATTTTCATTTTAATAAAAAGCCTGTTCACTATCCGAATTGAAGAAGGCTTTTGTCGCATTCCTTGGCAAAACCGTTTATTAAAGACCTATTTTTACATTTTTTTAGCATTAAAAGATTAGGATTCGATTGAGAAGTAAAATAAAAGCATACAATTTAACCACAATGATCATGATAGGGCTTCACTAAATTACTGTAGCAATATACTGTTACCTTACTAATGTCTACCAAAATTGCAAAGCTTTGTTCTTTGAGCTGGAGATTTGTTCCTTTATTGAAGAAAAGATATACAAAATTATATTAAGCATTTGTCGATTTTTACTAAGCTTCCTGTAGCTTTATATAGCGCCTTTCACAACCACCGGATGTTCTAAAGCACTTTACAGCCAATGAAGTACTTTTTGAAGTGTAGTCACTGTTGTAATGTAGAAACGCGACAGCCAATTTGCACACAGCAAGCTCCCACAAACAGCAATGCGATAATGACCAGATAATCTGTTTTAGTGATCATGATTTGAGGGATAAATATTAGCCAGGACACCAGGGACAACTCCTCTGCTCTTCTTCGAAATAGTGGCATGGGATCTTTTACATCCACCTGAAAGAGTAGACAGGGCCTCGGTTTAACGTCCCATCCGAAAGATGGCACCTCAGACAGTGCAGCACTCCCTCAGTACCGCACTGGAGTGTCAGCCTAGCTTTTTGTGCTCGAGTCTCGAGTGGGACTTGAACCCACAACCTTCTGGCTCAGAGGCGAGGGTGCTACCCACTGAGCCACTGACAGATTATTGTACATTATTTACATATTCCAACCCCGTACACTGTACATAGTAAATTTAGAATTGTATTCGCTACATCTAAATGCTGTCCTGCATGCCCTCGCCCCCATCATGGCCCACAGGTGGTATATTTAGGATAATCTGTACACTATTCACTGGATGATTTTGAATTTATATATTAAAAATGGTGCATTCTGGTTCATATTAAACATTTATTTTACTTCATGAATGATCATTTTAAGGTAAAAGAAGTGACATTTTGGATTTGTCCATAGTCCGTATACCAGCTGTGATTTAACGTGTCTGCTACATATTCAACATAATTTCCTTGCTTTCATATTTGATGCCGCTATGTATAAAATAATTTTATGGCTCAAACAGAAAACATAGAAACTAAGAAAAATAGGAGCAGGAATCAGCCATTCGAGCCTGCTCCGCCATTCAATACTATCATGGCTGATCCTCTATCTCAATACCATATCCCCACACTCTCCCCATACCCCTTGATGCCTTCTCTGTCTAGAAATCTATCTTATCGCCTTCTTAAATATATTTAATGACTTGGCCTCCACAGCCTTCTGTGGTAGAGAATTCCACAGGTTCACTACCCTCGGAGTGAAGAAATTTCTCCTCAACTCAGTCCTGAATGTCCTACCTCGTAGCCTGAGGCTGTGACCCCTATTTCCATATCTACCTCTTTTTTAGTACTCTGGGATGCAGATTATCAGGCCCTGGGGATTTATCGGCTTTCAGTCCCATTCATTTCTCTAGCACTAATTTTTTTTACTAATACTAATTTCCTTTAATTCCTCCTCACTAGACCCTTGGTTCCCTAGCATTTCTGGAAAGTTATTAGTGTCCTCTTCCGTGAAGACAGAACCAAAGTATTTGTTTAATTGCTCTTCCATTTCCTTGTTCCCCATTATAAATTCTCCCATTTCTGACTAAGGGACGTACATTTGTCTTCACTAATCTTTTTTCTTTTTACATACTTGTAGAAGCTTTTACAGTCTGCTTTTATGTTCCTTGCAAGTTTACTCCCATGCTCTATTTTTCCCCTCTTAATCACTTGGTCCTTTTTTGCTGAATTCTAAACTACTTTTTCTGGCAACTTTATATGACTCCTCTTTGGATCTAATACCATCCTTAATTTCTTTTGTTAGCCATGGTTGGGCCGCTTTTCCTTTTGTGTTTTTGCGCCAGAAAGGAATGTGTAACTGTTGCAATTCATGCATTCGTTCCTTAAATGTTAGCCATTGCCTATCCACTGTCTGCTGGCACTCTCACTTTTTTAACGACCATTGTATTTGTGCCTCTAGATCTCTCTCTTCCTCCAAGGTTACCCGACCGTTATACACATCACAGAATTTGCCTTTCCATTGACTTCAGTGGAACTTCCATCAAAGTTGAATTGTACCCCCAGTATGTTTCATGACCGTAGGAATTTCCAAAAGTGTGTCACAGCCAATGCATTATTTTTGAAGTGTAGTCACCACTTTGTAGGCAAATGTGGCAGCCAATTTCAACACAGCAAGGTCCCACAGACAGAAGTGAGATGAATCTGTTTTGGTGGGAGGGATAAATGTTGACCTGGACACCAGGAAAACTCCTTGCCCTTTTTATATAAAAAAGTGCCATGGGACAAAACAAGGTCTCTGTTTAACATGTCATCTGAAAAACAGCCCCTCCAACAATGTATGGCTCCCTCTGTAATTCACCTGAAGTGTTAGCATAGATTGATTTTTATTTGTTTTTTATGGGATGTGGGTGTTGCTGGCAAGGCCAGCATTTATTGCCCTTGAGAAGGTGGGGGTGAGCCGCCGCCTTTAATCACTGCAGTCCTTGTGGTGAAGGTACTCCCAGGTGCTGCTAGGTAGGGAGTTCCAGGATTTTTGACCCAGCGACGATGCAGGATCAGCGATATGCTTCTAAGTCATGATGGTGTGTGACTTGGAGGGGAACTTGGAGGTGGTGGTGTTCCCATGCGCCTGCTGCCCTTGTCCTTCTAGGTGGAAAAGGTCATGGGTTTGGGAGGTTCTGCCGAAGAAGCCTTGGTGAGTTGCTGCAGTGCATCTTGTAAATGGCACACACTGCAGCCACGGTACTCCGGTGGTGGATGGGATGCAAATCAAGCAGGCTGCTTTGTCCTGGATAGTGTCGAGCTTCTTGAGTGTTGTTGGAGCTGTACTCATCCAGGCAAGTGGAGAGTATTCCATCACACTCCTGACTTGTGCCTTGTAGATGGTGGAAAGGTGTTGGGAGTCAGGAGGTGAGACACCTGCCGCAGGATACCTAGCCTCTGACCTGTTCTTGTTGCCACTGTATTGATGGGGCTGGTCCAGTTAAGTTTGTGGTCAATGGTGACCCCCCCAGGCTGTTGATGCTGGGGGATTAGGCAATGGTAATGCCGTTGAATGTCAAGGGGCGATGGTTAGACTCTCACTTGTTGGAGATAGTCATTGCCTGGCACTTGTGTGGCGCAAATGCTACCTGCCACTTATTAGCCCAAGCCTGAATGTCGTCCAGGTCTTGTTGCATGTGGGCATGGACTGTGTCATCATCTGAGGAGTTGTGAATGGCACTGAACACTGCAGTCATCAGCGAATATCCCCATTTTTGACCTTATGTTGGAGGGAAGATCACTGATGAAGCAGCTGAAGATGCTTGGGCCTAGGATACTGCCCTGAGGAACTCCTACAGCAGTGTCCTGGGGCTGTGATGATTGTGTGCCCAAGATTATGTGACAAGTCCTGGAGTGGGGCTGGAAGCTACAACGTCACAGCTTGGCATACTCCTAATTTGCTATCAGCAAACATTGTCATTCCTCTTGTGCCTATATCCAAATCTTTCAGATAAATGGAAATAGAAGAGATCTCTGGGGCATATCACTGCCTACATCCCACCAATCATGAACATTTTGCTTTACTCCTACTCTTTACTTTCTGCCCCTAACCATCCTCTATCAATGTGCCTATATCCCCTTTAATATCACGTGCCTTAATTTTCATAAGTCTTTTAAGTGGACCATCTAAAATTCCTTCTGAAAATCCATATATTCAACGTTTATTGTAGTCCTTGTAATTTCTTCAAAAATTCAGTGAAATAACTGAAGCACAATCTGTTGTTTACAAGTCCATGCTGAGCATCCTTGATTAGCCCATGCCTTTCTAATTGCTTATTAATTTCACCCTGTAGTACAGACTCCAGTGAGCTGATTTCCTTCTGCATTGTGTGCCTATTTCCAGGGTGCAATGCAGAGGGAAAAGGAGTGGAGATTCCCTGTTCCTGGTCTCTGTCCCATTGGTGCTTGTTGTGTCTGTAACTTTCTACCTAGACACAATTTAGGACTCAGAACTCGGAGATTCAAACATGAAGTGCTTTATTCAAAAAGAAGGTTCTAGAGAGTACCGAACAAAGAGAGCTAAAGCTTAACCAAGACAACAACCCCAACCATTTATTTGCTGTGACAGTGCCACCGCAGCTGGGAGGAGAACACCCAATACATAACATATTCCTCCCCTCTTAAATGAAAGGTCCACATTATTCCTCAACAGGTAAGTTACTTTCAATGTACTCAACTAACCAAGGGTAGAGGTAGACTGCCTCAAACCCTGACTTTACCCTGGGCTTTATTCTGCCCCAGTCTTGTGGCTAAGTCACTAAGCCTACAGATCCAAGCGTCTTGGAGGCCGCCGCTCTCTGACAGGGCACCGGCGGTCATTGCTGGCTTCCATAGCAGTAGGCATTGACACAGGCCTAGATAGAGGAGGTGCCTGTGTCAGTCGAAAGTCAGGAGTTTGTACAGGTGGAACAGTCTCTTTGACTTCCTGTGTTGGAGAAGAGCACTGTGGCAAAGGATGCTGGTTTGCGGTATCATCCAGAAACAGTTCAGGCCAAACAGCTGTTGGAGCCTCTGTGGCTGTCTGCTCCTAGCAACAGTTGATCTGTGTGTCTTCTCCAGACGGCGTCCTCAGCAGTCTCAACCGTGTAAGACACAGGGCCCGTCTGCGTGATCACCGTAGCAGGAACCCATTTCGGTCCAGTGTTATAGTTTCGAGCTAGGACGTGCTCTCCCGGATGAAACCGTCTCTCCTTGGCTCTTTTCTCTCTCTTTTCAACTTGAGCCTGTTGTTGACGATGGACAACCTGCTCTGCCCTTGGAGGTTTGAGTAAGTCAAAACTTGTCTGCAACTGCCTCTTCATCATGAGCGAAGCGGGGGAAGTTTTGGTTGTGGCATGCGGCTCGTTCCTGTAGGACAACAGGAAGCTGTTCAGACGTTGGTGGATTGAGCCCTGACCTTGCGATGCCTTCAAGGCGTGCTTCAAAGTTTGCATGAACCTTTCTGCCAGGCCGTTAGTAGAGGGATGATAGGGCGCAGACCTGATGTGTTGGACACCATTCACATGCAGGAAGGTTGCAAACTCCTGTGATACAAATTGTGGACCGTTGTCACTTATGAGTTGTTCCGGTGAGCCATAACGGCTGAACATCTCACCCAGTTTCTCAATTGTTTTCTCTGCCATGGTAGACCTCATCACAGCGACCTCCGGCCACTTGCTACGAGCGTTCACAACCACCATAAACATCTTCTCTTCGAAAGGACCGGCGAAGTCCACATGTACTCGCTGCCACACTTCTGCAGGCCAATCCCAGGGGTGTAGGGTTGCCAGCTGTGGAACATTCCGGACCCTTTGACATGGGGAACGTGTTTTGGCTTTCTCCTCAATATTTCCATCAAGACCTGGCCACCAGAAGTAGCTTCTTGCCATTTCCTTCATCCGAACCATCCCACTGTGGCCTGTATGAAGTTGTTGCAGTATAGGTTCCCTCAGAGGTGGCGGAATGATGACATGGTGTCCCCAAAGAAGACAACCTGCCTGGACGGAGAGCTCATTTCTTTTTGAAACGTAAGGTTTCAAACTAGGAGAATCTCCTATAGCTCTCCCTCGAATGACATTGTCCATTACCTCCGACAGGACTGGATCGTTGCGGGTGTACCTTCGCACCTGAACTGCAGTGACAGGTGCTCCCTCCACTTGTCTAAAGTAGAAGATGTCTATCTGACGAGGCTCTGGGGGAGTAACAGGCAAGGGCAGCCTCGAGAGACCGTCTGCGTTGCCGTGCAAGTCTGATTTGCGATATTTGATGTCGTATGTGTGTCCTGACAACAGTAAAGCCCACCTTTGCATCCTGCTTGCAGCAACAGACGAAATTCCGGTGTGGGGCCCGAAGATTGAAGTCAATGGACGGTGGTCCGTCAGGAGTGTGAACCTTCTCCCAAACAGGTACTGATGAAATTTTCGAATTCCAAAAACGATTCCCAAGGCCTCACGCTCAATCTGCGCATAGTTACTCTCGGCCTTGTTCAAGGTGCGTGATACGAAGGCGATAGGTTTCTCTTCCCCAGAAGGCATGATGTGGGATATGACTGCTCCCACACCATATGGTGATGCATCACATGCTAGCTGCACGGGTAGCTTTGGGTCGAAGTGTGTCAGGGCCTCCGATTTCAGCAATGCTTTCTTTGCTTGGGCGAAAGCTTTGTTGCACAGTTCAGTCCATTTCCATGTTTTGCCTTGACATAGCAGCTGATGTAACGGCTTCAGCAATGTTGCTAAGTCTGGAATAAACTTCCCATAGTAGTTAAGTAGCCCCAGAAATTAACGTAACTGGCTCACATTCTGGGGTGCTGGGGCCGCCACGATCGCCTTGACCTTTGACGGCGCCTTATGCAGGCCAGTAGCGTCAATCACATGCCCCAGGTACTCAACTGAAGACTGAAAGAATTCACATTTGTCTTTACGAACTCTGAGTCCGTACTCTTTCAGTCGTTGTAGTGTCGCATCCAAGTTCAGAAGATGATCCTCATTTGTCCCAGTGACAAGGATGTCGTCCAGGTAGCACTGGACTCCTGGCAGTCCACTTAAAATCTGATCCATTGCCCTTTGGAATAGAGCAGGGGCCGACGTAATTCCAAACGGAAGGCGGCAGTACCTGTATAGCCCCTTGTGTGTCACAATTGTCAGCAGCTCCTTTGATTTGTCATCGACATGCATTTGTAGATAAGCCTGGCATAAGTCTATTTTGCTGAACTTTTGCCCTCCGGCCAGGCCCGTAAAAAGATCACCAATGAGGGGAAGAGGGTACTGTTCCGCAGACAGCACCGGGTTAATAGTCACTTTAAAATCCCCGCAGATTCGAACAGATCCATCCTTTTTCAGGACAGGGACAATGGGTGTGGCCCATTTGCTCACGCTCACAGGCTCCAGGACTCCATTCTCGACTAAGGCCTCCAAGTTAGCCTCAACTTTTGGCCTAATTGCATAGGGTACAGGTCGGGCTTTGTGAAACTTCGGCTTGCTGTCAGGTTTAATGTCCAGTCTCACGCTGATCTTTTTCATGCTCCCAAGTTCACCATTGAAGAGTTCTGCATGTTTGTTTAAAACTGCAGTCAGACCTGACTCCCCTTTTGACATCATGCGGACTGCAGGCCAGTCCAGCGTGATTTTCTCTAGCCACGCACGTCCCAGTAGAGATGGGTAATTTCCCTTTACCACATATAGTGGCAGTTTCGCAGTCTGTCCGTTCAATTTAACTGTCACCTCAATGGCGCCTCTCATGGCCACAGGTTTGCCGGTATACGTCTTTAGCACAATGTTTGTTGGCTGAAGGGTAAGATGCTTTAGCATTTTGTTGTAGACAGTGTCTGAAACAAGGGACACAGCCGCGCCTGTGTCCACCTCCATCCGCAATGATTGTCCCTCCACCAGTGGCGACACCCAGTAGCCATTTGGACCACCTGCAACCGTCAGTATGTGCACCTCTTCCTCCTCAGTGGTGTCGCTCCCCTCTGTTTTGCTTGTTCCATCATAATGCACTGAATGAACACTCTTTTTCTTCTCTTGTCCAAATACAGACATTTTGCTTTCATGCTTCCCAGCTCTGTCTGTTCTTTTTTTTACCTCTACAGGCACGTTCAATGTGACCTTTTTTTCCACAATTTCGGCATTCCAGCTCCGTACACCAGCAGTCATTAACGTGGTGGCCCGTTTTCCCACAACGGTAACATGTGCTGTTCCGCGCACCTTTAGGCTCAGACGACACCTTGTGAACTCTCCCTGTTGAACTCAACTGGTGAGCCTCCTTTTCCGCCATCTCCATGGAGACACTAACTTCAATGGCCTTTTCAAGAGTAAGGTTGTCCTCAGTAAGAAGGCGCTTCTGTGTGGCTGTACTTAGCAGACCACACACAAGTCTGTCTCTAATGGTGTCATTCAGCACCTCCTTGAACTCGCAGTGTTCTGACAACCTTTTTAAAGCAGCAATAAACATCGTCACTGATTCCCCCTCCTCTTGATTCCGTTTGTGAAATCTAAATCTCTCAGCAATAACCAGAGCTTTTGGTGAAAAATGTGCTCCAAGAATTTCCACTAGTTGTTTATATGTTTTAGTTCCTAGCTTATCTGGCTGTACAAGGCTGCAAAGTAAATTGAATGTCTTTGCCCCCATTATACTCAAAAAGGTAGGCACGACCTTTTTGTTTGCCACTGCATTCGCCAAAACAAAATAGTCAAAACGTTCCATATAAGCACTCCATTGCGCCACATTTTCATCAAAATTACCGATGTTTCCTAATATAGTAGCCATCTCACATTTCAAATTTTATTTTCTGTTTACTCGCTGCACCCGTAACGTTAATGTGATGCTGCAATCTCTGTTGCGAGTGTTTTGTAGTCGAAAACAAGAAAGTTCCCACAACGCAGATTCATCCGCTCCTCGTCGCCACTTTGTTGTGTCTGTACCTTTCTACCTAGACACAATTTAGGACTCAGAACTCAGAGATTCAAACATGAAGTGCTTTATTCAAAAAGAAGGTTCTAGAGAGTACCGAACAAAGAGAGCTAAAGCTTAACCAAGAGAACAACCCCAACCATTTATCTGCTGTGACAGCGCCACCGCAGGTGGGAGGAGAACACCCAATACATAACAGTGCTCCTCAGGACTTCTGATTGTGGGTCCAGTGGGGACTGAGTCAGTGTGCCTGAAACGTGTTTCAATTCAAATTAGCTTAAAATGATCTGCAAGTGGTCATTTGGGGCCTGCATGCCAATTTGGTTGCTAGACCTAACAATAACATCACTTTCCACACGAACAACACAAAGAAATAGGAAAGAGTCCTAAGTTTTTAAAGAATAGCAGGATTCCCTAAAGTTCAGGGTGTCATTGATGGCACCAATGCAGCCCTATGTGTTACTGTACATGGGACACAGGAACTTTTATTTCACCAATGTGCAGCTTCTGCGTGACCATCTGCATCATCAATGCCTGTTTCCCAGCGAGCAGTCATGATGCATTAATTTTTATAACAGGCCATCATTATTTGCAGATACCCAGCAAGTCAAAGATTGGGTCCTGGAAGACCACTGCTGTCTTGGTGGCATCTCCGTACACCAGGTAAGTGCAGACACAATGAGGTGTGTGTCTCTACCAGATCCATAATTGAGCACAACATGGGTATGCTGAAGCCATCGTCCTGTTGCTCTGACAGGTTTGAGAACATCTATCAGTATAATCCAGCCAAAGCTTCTTGCATCATTATGGTCTTCTGTGTTCTCCATAACATTCCAATACAAAGGCATCCACATGGAGCAGTAGCAACAAGAAACCTGTGAAAACCAGTACCCTGAGGAACCATAGGAGGCAGCAACCCAAGCATCTTCGGCAGCTGGAAGAGCCATTCGAAATACTTTAATACAGGACACTTTCTACCAAAGTCCCCAAGAGCCCTTTTCATTACCAATCACCTCTGTATCTTTTCTGTCTCCTGCAATAAATTAAATTCCCTAAATTTTACATGCAAACCCTATTCAGCCAGCCAAAGCACATCTCTTTACTGTACGTGTTACCACAGCCTCACAAATGAAACTCTTTAAATACAGTACCACCATAATTTATTATCCAAATGAGAAGTTTCACTAAAATTAGAGCCTGCTACAAGAGTACCACACTCCCTCCTATCAGTGGGTATGCATTGTTCTTTACCTATTTCAGTTCTTAGTAAGAGCTTGAGCACAGAGCTGGGTAATATCGCAATTGGAGTGGATCGCAAGCAGAGTGGAAGAATTTGGTGATAGTAGGAATTGGTGGAGAGGAGGAAGGCAGTTTCTCACATCTAACTCAAAAGGAGGATTCTAAGTTAAGTGTAATGTATGTACCTTTAAGGGGGGGAACTACTTTTTACAGCTCATGTATACTGTAGTACCGGCAGTGACCACACCTGTATATAACATTGAGTAGTAATCTGTACAGATCAGTTGCAGTCTGAGCCACTTTGAGTAAACACCGTTTGTACCGTTCTCCGCAGTCTGTGTCTGATTATACACGGACGTAACATTGGCAACGAGGCAGATTCGAACCTACCTGCAACTCTGCATCACCTCCCAGGGATTCGCTCCTGGAGAACAGTGGAAGAAGGTCGAGTCCAGAAGCACGGGCGTCGACCACGGGCAACCGCCCAGTCATCCAGCGGAGATTTGAGCATCGCAGGGGAGGCTGTCGAGAGCCAGGCTTGGCTTTCCAGTCACGGTGGTCCAGCGAAACAGGCTGGCAACAGGTACTGCGCAGACCCTTCCCGGACAGCGGCGGGCTAGAGCCCGACCGAGCGGCACAGAAAAAGGCCGAGCAGCGTCGATGGGGGAGAGAGAGAGGGCAGAGCGCACAGAGCACAGCCAGTGTTCAAGGGCCGAGCAGCGTCAACAGGGGAGAGAGGCGCGCAGGAAAACGTGAGGCGCTGCCATTGCCACGAGGACCGCAGTGAGCGGCGTTGGCAGCAGCGCAGGAGCAGCGCATGAAACCCACAGGGCGTCGCTATTTGCCACGAGGACCGCCGAGAGCGGCGTTGGCAGCAGCGCGGGAGACGCCATTTTAAGCCGCAGCGGGGAAGAAAGGAAAGCGTGGGAGATGCCATTTTAAGCCAGTTTAACCACACCCAAAAATGCCGAAGAGTGGCAGTATCACAGCGTTCGACAATGAAGTCGAAGATTGGACAACATATGTCGAACGCATAGAAGTATACTGCAAGGCGAATGAAGTGCCAGATGACAAGAAAGCGCTGGTATTGTTGAATTTAATGGGTGCAAAAACGTATGGCTTACTACGAAACCTAGTAACCCCAGAGAAGCCAGTAGAAAAGGATTTTGAAAACATAGTGTCAATCCTACAGGACCACTTAAACCCCACACCGCTGCTGATAGCAGAAAGATTTAAGTTTCACAAAAGGAACCAGCATAAAGATGAAAGTAATGCTGAGTATTTAACGGAACTGTGCAAGCTATCGAAACACTGCCAGTTTGGAACGGGACTAGCAGATACCTTAAGGGACAAGTTTGTGTGTGGGCTTCAAAGTGAAGGAACCCAGAAACGGCTTTTATCTGAAAAGGACCTAACGCTGGAAAAGGCTTTCAGCATTGCGGTATCATATGAAGCAGCAGCACAGGGCACTGCAGAGATACAACAGAGACCGCAAGAATATGGCACAAACGAAATGTCATATGGAACAGAGAAGTGCTATCGCTGCGGCAGAACAACACACGACCAGAATGATTGCTTGTTCAAAGACAAAGTGTGCAGACAGTGTGGAAAAGTAGGACACATAGCACGAGTCTGCAGGTCAGGAAAGAAAACCAGCAATAAGAAACCGACCAAAGGAAAGTACAAGAAGGTACATAAGATAACGGAGAATAGTTCAGACGAACAAAAGAGTGATAGTGACTCCAAAAGCAGGGAACTGAGTTGTCTGAAACTACATAATGTGATCACAACAGAGGATCACCGAACCATTTGGGTCACTCTCAAGATAGCAGGAGTCCAGGTAAAGATGGAATCGGACACAGGATCAGCCCTAACAGTCATAAACCGACGGGACTACGAGCGGCTATTCTCACACATACCCTTGAGAGACACAAAAATTATTTTGAAGACGTACACGGGGCAAAAAGTCTACCCCAAAGGAAAAATAAGGGTGACCGTTATATATAACGGTAAGGAAACACCAAAACTAGACCTGTATGTATTGCAAGATGGAGGACCACCATTACTGGGACATGAATGGATCCAGAAAATACAACTGGATTGGCATTCCATACAGGCACTGACTGTGGCTGACAAAAAGGATGACGACATCACACCTGGGCAACTGTCAAAGATCCTAACTGACGCGAAAGAAGTGTTCCAGCAAGGACTCGGAACACTAAAAGGCATGACAGCAATGATTAAAATTGAAGAAAACGCAAGACCAACATTTTTTAAGGCCAGACCGGTACCTTATGCGATCTGCCCCGCCGTCGAAGCAGAGCTGGAGAGTCTGGAACGTTCAGGTGTACTGTCCAAGGTAGACTGGAGCGAGTGGGCTACACCCATCGTCCCTGTGATGAAAAAGTCATTGAGCAGCACGCCTGGGGAACCAAGGAAGGTTCGCATCTGTGGGGACTTTAAGGTAACAGTGAACCCGGTCCTTCACACCGTACAATATCCACTTCCGCGGATTGAAGATATTTTTGCCTCGCTATCTGGAGGGAAACGCTTCACTAAGATTGATCTGGCCCAGGCGTTTCTGCAAATGGAGGTAGAAGAAGCATCAAAAAAATACCTCACAATCAACACCCATAAAGGTCTCTACCAATACAACCGGCTGGTATTCGGGGTAGCATCAGCTCCGGCTATTTGGCAGAGGGCAATGGAACAAGTCCTGCAAGGGATCCCAGGGACCCAGTGTTATTTGGACGACATCCTGGTCACGGGCGAAAATGACAGTGATC
This sequence comes from Somniosus microcephalus, assembly GCF_052327205.1. NCBI lineage: Eukaryota > Metazoa > Chordata > Chondrichthyes > Squaliformes > Somniosidae > Somniosus > Somniosus microcephalus. Next base: position 83,984,771 of record NC_141000.1, read on the forward strand.
ACCTTGCCAACCTGGAGCAGGTGCTCACTAGATTGCAGGAATATGGGCTCCGAGCTAACCGCCCCAAATGCGAGTTTTTTAGAAAACAAATCTCGTATTGTGGCCACGTTATCGATAAAGAGGGGTTACATAAGTCCCCAGAGAAGATTGAGGCAGTCGTCAAGGCTCCAGCACCGGAAAATGTGTCACAACTGAGGTCGTTCCTCGGGCTGGTAAACTACTACCATAAGTTCTTGCCAAATTTGTCTACAATACTACACCCACTGAACACCCGACTGCAAACTGGGGTGCCATGGAAGTGGAGTGACGAATGTAGACGAGCTTTCCAGAAGAGCAAAACACTAATCACATCGAAAGAGGTATTGGCCCATTACAACCCAGCATTACCAATTCGGTTGGCATGTGATGCGTCACCCTACGGCATTGGAGCAGTGCTGTCGCACAAATTCTCGGACGGCTCAGAGAGGCCAATAGCCTTTGCGTCATGATCACTAACCTCAGCTGAGCGTAACTACGCCCAGATTGACAGGGAGGCCCTCAGCCTAGTGTGGGGAGTGAAAAAGTTCAATCACTATCTGCACGGGCAGAAATTCACCTTGCTGACTGATCACCAGCCTGTCTCCATTTTTAATCCAAAGGAGGGCGTTCCGGTGATGACTGCGCAACGACTACAAAGATGGTCACTTTTTCTAGGGGCGCACCACTATGAGATTGAATATAAGGGCACGAAACAACATGGAAATGCTGATGGGCTATCACGCCTGCCACTGCCTACTGCGGAGGAAGCACCAGCAGTGGATCCTGTCGAAATATTCCATTCGACTATCGTTGAATACCTACCGGTAACTAACGCTTGTATCGAAAAGGAAACCCGAAATGACCCGACACTGTCTCGGGTATATGACTTGATGGTGAAGGGATGGCCAGCACATGGCGACTCACTGTTGCCAGCATTCTCGACAAGGAGAGAACAGCTGTCAGTGTGCCGGGGGACCTTGCTGTGTGGATCCCGAGTGGTAATTCCACCCAAGTTAAGGGATAGAGTGCTCAATGAGCTTCATGAGGGTCATCTGGGAGGGGTAAAAATGAAAAGCCTAGCCAGGGCTTATGTGTGGTGGCCGGGAATCGATAAACAAATCGAGGACCTGACCAAGAGCTGCTCAGGATGCCAGAAAGTCCAAAATGCACCACCACAGGCCCCTCTACACCCATGGGAGTGGCCCTCATCTCCATGGCAATGGGTGCATATTGATTTTGCTGGTCCATTCATGGACTCAATGTTTTTAATAGCCATGGATGCGCACTCGAAATGGCCTGAGGTCATCAAAATGTCCTCCACCACCACGGAGAAAACTATTGCAGTCCTACGGACCATTTTTGCCAGGAATGGCTTGCCAGAACAGATTTGCTCTGACAACGGACCACAGTTTGTGTCCGAAGAGTTCCGGAGGTTCTTGAAAAAGAATGGGGTAAGGCATTACACATCCGCCCCGTATCATCCAGCCACAAATGGATTGGCTGAGAGGTTCGTACAAACCTTTAAGAAGGCAATAAAGGCTATGTACAATGACAACATTCCGCTGCAGCACAAGGTGGACAATTTCCTGTTCACCTACCGGAATGCGACACATGCAGTCACCAACCAGGCCCCAGCCATGATGTTCTTTAACTGAAGGTTAAGATCTCGCCTGGATTTGCTCAGACCAAACGTACGAAAAGATGTTGAGAGTAAGCAATTCCAGCACATCCATGAGAAGCCAACAAGGAGCTTCAATGTAGGGCAACCAGTCTTGGCCCGCGACTACCGAACAGAAAAATGGCAGCCAGGAACGATATGCACACGGCAGGGCCCACTAATGTACACAGTGGACGTTGGGGAGAGCATCGTGAGACGCCATGCTGACCAGATCCTAGAGTCACAGGAACAAGTCAACCCCATGCCTCGCCCATACGTACCTGGTGATGAACCCGACGTACAGGAAGCCTCCCCAAAGACTGAATTAATAAATAGACTATTTTCAGCTAATGTTGCATGTTAAAAGTGTTAATTGTAATTAGTTTGATATTTAATTGTTAAATGAGTGTTATGGTACTGTTAATCTAAAAGTGGACGAATTGTAATGTATGTACCTTTAAGGGGGGGAACTATTTTTTACAGCTCATGTATACTGTAGTACCAGCTGTGACCACACCTGTATATAACGTTGAGTAGTAATCTGTACAGATCAGTTGCAGTCTGAGCCACGTTGAGTAAACACCGTTTGTACCGTTCTCCGCAGTCTGTGTCTGATTATACACAGACGTAACATTAAGTATCTAGATAGTTAATACATAGTTTCTTTGTGTTTTGTATCTCTGTGGTTCTTGTTAAACTTGAGCAAATTTGTGTCTTCTTTCTCTCTCTTAGGTCAGTGGGTTAAACTAAAGTTTAAATAGTAGTCTAATAAATAGAGGCATGGCAGGGCACCTAAGTCTAGTCAAATGCACATCCTGCACCATGTGGGAAGTCCAGGATACTTCCAGTGTCCTGACCAGCCACATGTGCAGGAAGTGTCGTCAACTGGAGGAGCTCAGGCTCCGGGTTTCGGAGCTTGAGCAGCAGCTGGTGTCACTGCAGTGCATCCGCGAGACCGAGAGCTTCACAGATAGCACTTTTCAGGAGGTGGTCATCCCGCAGCTTAAGAATTTGCAGGCAGAGAGGGAATGGGTGACAGCCAGACAAACAAGGAGGACAAGGCAGGTAGTGCAGGAGTCCTCTGAGTGCCTCTCGCTCTCCAACCGGTATTCTGTTCTGAATATTAAATGGACTATATTGAAGGAAATGAGTGAACAACTAAAAATAAAAATATGGGGAGGTTGTTCAACCACACTTAAGTTTTCTGTTAGTGTTGGTTTTCTGGGACATTTCAGTTTTCTAAATATATATATATTGGCCCAGAAATTTGGGTCGGGGGCTTCCCGCGGGTGCAAGCCCCCGACCTACACTTACCTAGCGCGCCGGCAGTTGACCTCTTGGCCTGCGTGGATTTCCTCTCCGAGGCCTGTCCCAGGGGCCGGCGCGCTATGCTGGCGTGTCCCAGGGGCGTAGTTAGTGCAAAGCGTCCCCTGGGATCACGTGAGCAACAGGCAGCCAATCGGAGCAGAGAATGCTCCATTCATAAGTCTTGACAGATAGACCTGACAAAACGTATAAATGCTGAGGCTGTAAAACTGTACTTTACCTGCAAATAAAAAAAATTTTAAATCACACTTTGTAAATAAACTATAAATGACATTAAATAACTATTTTAAACAAAAATTTAAATTTTTTAAAGAATTTTTTAAATAAAAAAACGGGGCTAAAAATAAACTTACCTTGCTTTAAAGTATTTAAAAGTAAAAAACCTGTGGAAAAAATGTTTTAATTTTAAATAATTGACCACTTACCTTTGAAAATGAAATCCTTACGCCTGCTTTTTACATTTCTAAAATGTAGAGACATACCCGCACATTAAAACCTGAAAAAAAAAGGAAGTTCAACGCGCACGCGCAGACTCCCGCGCGCACGCGTTCGACCTCTGAACCCCTTGGTTCAGAGGATCGGAAGTGCCGGTTTCCTGCGCATGCGTAGTGCATGCAAGATTCCGGCACTTCCATCGGGTCCACGCGTGAGTACTCCGTCTGTACTCACGCGTTGGGACCCGAATTTCTGGGCCATTATGGTTTTTCCCTTGGAATTTTAATATAAATCATTCGTAAAATTAGTTCAGTGATTTTGTAAATTTCCAGAAGATTCTTACTTAACTTAGGGTTTTCAATTTACTGTTCTCTAAGAGATGAACAGGTAATGGGGGGTCCAATAATCTTAAATTAAAAACAGAAAATGCTGGAAATGCTCAGCAGGTCAGGCAGCATCTGTGGATATAGAAACAGAGTTAACGTTTCAGTTCAATTAACTTTTGTCAGAACTAGAAGAAATTAGAGATGTAACAGTTTTTAAGCAAGTACAGAGGCTGGGAAAAGGGGGAGGCCATTCAGCCCCCCTCGAGCCTGTTCCATCATTCAATGAGATCATGGCTGATCTGTGCCACTCATGGAGGGGAGGAAAGAACAAAAGGGACGATCTGTGATAGGGTGGAAAGCATGAGGGTGGAAAGCATGAGTGATTAAATGACAAAAGGAATGATGATGCAGGGCAAAAGGGGGCGGTAATATAACGTGGATAAATGCGAGGTTATCCACTTTGGTGTCAATAGCAAGAAGGCAGATTATTATCTGAATGGCAATAGATTGGGAGAAGGGGAAGTGCAACGAGACCTGGGCGTCCTTGTGCACCAGTCGCTGAAGGTAAGCATGCAGGTGCAACAAGCGGTTAAGAAGGCAAATGGTATGTTGGCCTTCGTAGCGAGAGGGTTTGAGTACAGGAACAAGGATGTCTTGCTCCAGTTGTATAGGGCCTTAGTGAGACCACATCTTGAGTATTGTGTGCAGTTTTGGTCACGTTACCTGAGGAAGGATGTTCTTGCCATGGAAGGAGTGCAGCGAAGATTCACCAGGCTGATACCTGGGGTGGCAGGAATGACATATGAGGAGAGATTGGGTTGATTGGGCTTGTACTCGCTGGAGTTTAGAAGACTGAGAGGGGATCTCATTGAAACTTATAAAATTCTAACAGGACTGGACAGACTAGATGCAGGAAGGATGTTCCCGATGGTCGGGGAGTCCAGAACCAGGGGTCACAGTCTAAGGATAAGGATAAGGGTAAGCCATTTAGGACAGCGATGAGGAGGAATTTCTTCATCCAGAGAGTGGTGAACCTGTGGAATTCTCTACCACTGAAGGCAGTTGTTGTATGAACACATTAAAGCATAGAATCAGGCAGACAGGCTCATAACTGCGATGTTCACTTTATTGTGTAAAATGGCTGACTGCCGTTTTCCCGGGTAATTCCCATAATGCAATACACATTACATTACTGTATTTACTGGTGTCAAACTCGCACATTACATTACTGTATTGACTGGTGTCAAACTCGCAATCAATACACGCCATCCCCCTTTTCCTTGGAAACAAACTTGCAGTTTACAAACAGTTGCTTACAATAACGCTGCATAACTTATTTGGTTTATAAACTTTTTACAAACTTGTGTCTTACCACACAACTAAATAATTCCCAGGTTTAAACATTTAACATCACCCATGCAGTTCTCGCACAGTTTATGTTGTGACATAATCAGACAGTCTTTGGGGTTTTCTTTTAACCTTTTGAGGTCTGGCTGTATTGGGTGTGTCTGACATGTTGGTGTCAGTGGGTATCGCCTGTGTCACAGTGGTATGTCTACTATACTGTCCTCAGTCCCTTGTGTTTCCTCCTGCTCATGGAGTGTCTCCTTTGGTCCATTGGTTCTGTATTTCTTCACAAACGTAGTGTTTCTCGAGTAGTGTGCTCCGTCTGGAGATTCTACTACTACTTGACTCCCTGTTTTACTCAAAACTTTGTGGGGTGTGGCATTAAAAGGAGTGGTGAACTTGTCCACTTTGTCCTGCCGTACCAGCACCGTGTCGCCAACTTCCACTTCTGAGTATTGTGTTCTCCACTGTTCATCTGCGTATAGTTTGGACTTGCCTTTTTGTTCTGCGTCCCGGTCACGTACTTCCATGTCTGCACGTGACTCTGTGATGTCTGGCAGCTTTCCTCTCATTTTCCGTTTAAAGAGCAGCTCTGCCGGGCTCTTTCCTGTCGTGGCATGGTCAATGCTCCTGTACACAGTCACATATTTTCTAAGTTCACGTTTCCAATCTAGTCCTTCTGACTGAGCAATTCTGCTTCTCTTCATCAGCGATGCATTCTGGCGCTCGACTTCTCCGTTAGCCTGAGCCCATTTTGCTGTCGTTTTCAGGTGTTTGATCCTGTTGTTTTCACAGTATTCTTTGAATAATTCAGATCTGAATTGGGGACCATTATCAGATTTGCAGGTGATTGGCAAACCATGACGGCTGAAGATTGACTCTAAACTATCAATAACCTTCTCTGTTGTTGTGGAGGTCATGATGTCGTATTCATAGTAGTGACTACAATAATCAACTACCACAAGAGTGGAGTGGTTGGATGGCAAGGGTCCCGGTAAGTCTATAGCTACATCCTGCCAGGGGCCCTCCGGTAATGGTGTTGGTCTCGACGGTTCAGGTGGGTCGGGTCTGGCTACTACCTGACAGCCGTGGCACGCTTTACAGTGTTTTTCAGCTGCCTTGTCCATGCCAGGTCACCAAACCTTGGTTCTGAGATGTTGCTTTGTTCCAACTATTCCCAAGTGTCCTTCATGTGCTAACACCAGGGCTCATGCGTGTAACACTGTGGGTAGCACGATGCGTGTTCCCCGAAGAACTAGGTACCCCACTACGCACCCACTACGCACAGCTCGTTTGCAATTGCTGCATAAGCTTTACAGTTCTCAAAATGTCCGTTTGTGATTGCCTTCCGTACCTCAATCAGCTCTGGATCGGTAGCAGAGGCTTCCTCCACCTCTCTAGTAGTGAGTGCTTTTGGTGTCGCCCTCACAGCTACAAATCTCACGTATTCATCTGAGCCATGAGAATGTCTCTCCTGTTTTGCTGTCTCCCCCAGCAATCGTGACAGTAGGTCTGCAATGTTTTGCTTGCCTGGAATGTGTATCACCTTAAAATCATACGGCTGTAATCTAAGTACCCATCTCTCTATACGGGCACAGGGTTTAGAGTGTGGGCCGTATATCACTTGTAATGGCTTATGGTCAGTTACCAAGTTAAATTTTCGGCCATACACATATGGATGCAGCCTCTCACAAGCCCATACAAGAGCTAAGGCCTCTCTCTCTGTTTGAGAGTATTTCCTCTCACAGTCTGTTAAACTATGACTTACATAGCATATTGGCACCTCTTGTCCCTGTTGGTCCTGAACTAGTACTGCGCCTAAACTTACAGGACTGGCATCTGCTATCACCTTGGTTGGTGCGTCCTTATCAAAATATGCTAAAGTGCCAGCTCTAGCCAACTCTTCCTTGAGTGCACTGAATGACTGTCTCTGTTGTGATCCAAATTTAAATGGTGTGGCTTTTCTCGTCAGGCGTCACAGTGGCTCTGATAGCGTTGCAAACTGCGGGATGAATCTGCTGCTGTACCCAACGAGTCCCAAGAAACTCCTCACCTCTGTAGCATTCTCTGGTTCCCGAGCTTCTGCCACCGCTCGCACTCTCTCTGCTGTTGGTCCGATGCCCTTTTCAGACAACAGGATTCCCATGAAAATCAATTGGTCCATGTTGAATTGGCACTTCTCTGAGTTTAGTGTCAATCCACTTTCCATTAGTCTGGTCATGACAGCGTGCAGGCGTCTGTCATGCATTTCCTGGTCGTGTGCATGCACGATAATGTCGTCTGAGATGTTTTCAACACCCTCTATTCCAGCTAAGGCATTAGCTATCTCGTGCTGATATTGCTCACTAGCTGAAGATACACCGAATATCAGCCTCTTGTATCTGTATACTCCGTTATGTACTGCAAACGTTGTGATTTCTCGTGACTCAGGGGTCAGTTCTAGCTGGTGATAACCCCATTTCAGGTCTAGCTTACTAAACACCATCGAGCCATTCATACCTTGGAGTATCTCATCAACGGTGGGGATTGGATATCGTTCCCTCACTATTGCCTGGTTTGCTCGTCTCATGTCTAGGCATAACCTTACATCCTTATCTGCTTTTGGTACAATAACCACAGGATTTATGAAGTAAGATATTAAAATTGGGCATAACAGGGCAAGACAACCAGGATTCAATTGCAACACCAATGTACAAGGTGGAGGTAATGGGTTAATTCATACTCTGAGTTAAACGATATCGAGGTCTATATATTGCATTTACCCAGCTAAGTTTTAAAAACAAGATTAGGTGACTTCAACTGCTGAGAGATTAAACTGCAGAGCAACTCGTAGAAAGATTAGAGAGGATGTCTGGTCAGCCAGGTGAGGCGGCACATATACAAGATAACACAGGAAGAAGTCATTTGTTATAAATTACAACAGGGTTGCATTCTTCAAAGTATGCAGCATGCGGCATCGGCAGCGGGTGGAGGCGGAGCAGCGGGGCAGAGCGACTACAAGAGGCCCCAGAGGCTCAGGTAGGCCTCAGTGCGGCATCGGCAGCGGGTGGAGGTGGAGCAGCGCGGCAGAGCGACTACAAGAGGCCCCAGAGGCTCAGGTAGGCCTCAGTGCGGCATCGGCAGCGGGTGGAGGCGGAGCAGCACGGCAGAGCGACTACAAGAGGCCCCAGAGGCTCAGGTAGGCCTCCGTGCGGCATCGGCAGTGGGTGGAGGCGGAGCAGCGCGGCAGAGCAACTACAAGAGGCCCCAGAGGCTCAGGTAGGCCTCGCCAATCTCCAATCTCAGGCAAGGAGAGAGGTAAAAAGTATTCAAGGTGTGACGTCACCACAAAACAGGTAGGTGATTGGTTGGAGTATTTCTCTCGTTGTTAAGTCTGTGGTTTATAGTTTTTAAGGTTGCTGCGGTGTACCAAGGCCTTTCTGGTGCAGAGTGACTGTTGGTAAACCATTTAACTGGTGTAACTAGAGGGATTGATTTAATTTAAATCCAATTAATTAAAGGGGATACTAGCATCTAAAATCGGGCAGAGGGTGTCCATAACTAACAATAAAAAATTTAATTAATTAAATAGAATGGAGCAGGTGATGTGTTACTGTTGCGAGATGTGGGAGCCATTGAGGCTCACGGTGATTACGTCTGTGACAAGTGTCTGCTGCTACAGGAGCTCCAGCTCCGTGTTGATGAGCTGGAGTCTGAGCTTCAGACACTGCGACACATCAGGGAGGGGGAGAAGTACCTGGACTCTGTGTATCAGGAGGTGGTCACACCTATGAAGTTAAGTAATTCAGATGTAGTCCATGGTCAGGGACAGGACGGTGTGACTACGAGTGAGGCAGGTACGGGGATCCAGGAGGTAGAGCTGGAGGAGCCGCAGCCCTTGCTCTTGACCAACAAGTTCGAGGTTCTTACTCCCTGTGGGGACATGAGCAGGGACTGCAGGGAGGATGAGCAACCTGGCCACAGCACCGTGGAACGGGGGGCCATTCAAGAGGGGGGAGTAAATAGAAATGTTGTAGTGGTAGGGGATAGTATTATTAGGGGAATAGATAGAGTTCTCTGCAGCCGAGAGCGAGAGTCCCGAAGGCTGTGTTGCCTACCCGGTGCCAGGGTTAAGGACATCTCCTCTGGGCTGGAAAGAAACTTGCAGTGGGAGGGGGTTGATCCAGTTGTCGTGGTCCATGTTGGTATAAACGACGTAGATAGGACTAGGAAGCCGGTTCTGTTAAAGGGGTATGAGCAGCTAGGGGTCAAATTAAAAAACAGAACCTCAAGGGTAATAATCTTTGGATTATTACCTGAGCCACGAGTGAATTTGGCTAGGACAAATAAAATTAGAGAGTTAAATGCGTGGCTCAAAGACTGGTGTGGGAGAAATGGGTTTTGCTTCCTGGGACACTGGCACCAGTACTGGGGCAGGAGGGAGCTGTTCCGTTGGGACGGGCTTCACTTGGCCAGTGCTGGGACTAGAGTCTTGGCGGATCATATAACTAGGGCTGTAGAGAGGGCTTTAAACTAACTAGTGGGGGGAGGTTCCTAGAGAGCAAATAATAAAAATGACAACAGAGAAGGTCATAGACTTACGTAGCAGTGGGGAAATTAAAAACCAGAGTGTGTCAGGAAGGGGCAGAAGGTACGGAGTAAAAGGTAAAGTAATAAAAAGGGCAAAAGCAGGAACTAAGTGTCACAAAACATATTTGAAAGTTCTCTATCTGAATGCACGTAGCATTCGTAACAAAATAGATGAGTTAATGGCACAAATAACTACATATGGGTATGATCTTGTGGCCATTACAGAAACATGGCTGCAGGGTGACAATGCCTGGGAATTAAACATACCAGGTTATTTAACGATCAGGAAGGACAGGCAGGAAGGAAGGGGAGGTGGGGTGGCTATGTTAATAAAGGAAGGAATCACTGTAATACAGAGAAATGATATTGGGTCAAAAGATCAGGATAATGAAACTGTTTGGGTGGAGTTAAGGAATAATAAGGGGAAAAAAACACTAGTGGGCGTAGTCTATAGGCCTCCGAACAGTTGCAACTCTGTTGGACGGAGTATCACTCAGGAAATAGTTGAGGCTTGTAATAAGGGAACATCTATAATTATGGGGGATTTTAACTATCATATTAATTGGACAAATCAAATTGGGCAGGGCTGCCTTGAGGATGAGTTCATTGAGTGTATTAGGGATGGGCTTCTTGAGCAGTATGTAACTGAACCGACCAAGGGGCAAGCAACCTTAGATCTGGTCCTGTGTAACGAGACAGGATTAATTAAAAATGTCCTAGTAAAGGATCCCCTTGGAATGAGTGACCATAACATGGTTGAATTCCATATTCAATTAGAGGGTGAGAAGGTTGGATCTCAAACAAGCGTGCTAAGCTTGAATAAAGGAGACTATGAAGGTATGAGAGCGGAATTGAGTAGAGTGGATTGGGAAAATAGATTAAAGGGTAAGACGATACATTTAAGGAGTTATTTTACAACTTCCAAAAAATATATATTCCACTGAGAAGAAAAGGGTGTAAAAGAAAAGACAGCCATCCGTGGCTAAGTAAAGAAATTAAGGATAGTATTCAACTAAAAACAAGGGCATATAAAGTAGCCAAATCTAGTGGGAGGATAGAGGATTGGGAAAACTTTAAAAGACAGCAAAAAGTAACAAAAAGATTGATTAAGGGAAGATAGATTATGAAAGTAAATTAGCAAAAAATATAAAAACAGATAGTAAGAGTTTTTATACTTATATAAAAAGAAAAAGGGTGGCTAAAGTAAATGTTGGTCCCTTGGAGGATGAGACCGGGAAATTAATGGTGGGAAATATGGAGATGGCAAAAACACTGAATGAATATTTTGTATCAGTCTTTACAGTAGAAGACACTAAGAATATCCCAACACTGGACAAACAGGGGGCTAAAGGGGGGGGGAGGAGCTAAACACGATCAAAATCACTAAGGAAGTGGTACTTGGTAAAATAATGGGACTCAAGGCGGATAAATCACCTGGACCTGATGGCTTACATCCTAGGGTCTTGAGGGAAGTGGCGGTAGGGATTGTGGATGCATTGGTAATAATTTTCCAAAACTCCCTGGACTCAGCAAAGGTCCCGGCAGACTGGAAAACTGCTAATGTAACGCCTTTATTTAAAAAGGGCAGTAGACAGAAGGCTGGAAACTATAGACCGGTTAGCCTAACATCTGTGGTAGGTAAAATATTGGAGTCCATTATTAAGGAGACAGTAACAGGACATTTGGATAATCATAATTTAATAGGACAAAGTCAGCATGGTTTTATGAAGGGGAAGTCATGTTTGACAAATTTGTTGGAGTTCTTTGAGGAAGTAACATATAGGGTGGATAAAGGGGAACCAGTGGACGTAGTGTATTTAGACTTCCAAAAGACGTTTGACAAGGTGCCACACAAAAGATTATTGCTTAAGATAAAAAATCACGGGATTGGGGGTAATATTCTGGCATGGATAGAGGATTGGCTATCTAACAGAAAGCAGAGAGTTGGGATAAATGGTTCATTCTCGGACTGGCAATCAGTAACTAGTGGTGTTCCACAGGGGTCAGTGCTGGGTCCCCAACTCTTTACAATCTATATTAACGATTTGGAGGAGGGGACCGAGTGTAACATATCCAAGTTTGCAGATGATACTAAGATGGGAGGGAAAGTAGTGAGTGAGGAGGACATAAAAAACCTGCAAGGGGACATAGACAGGCTAAGTAAGTGGGCAGAGATTTGGCAGATGGAATACAATACTGGAAAGTGTGAGGTTATGCACTTTGGCAGGAAAAATCGTAGAGCAAGTTATTATCTTAATGGCAAGAAACTGGAAAGTACTGAAGTACAAAGGGATCTGGGGGTCCTGGTGCACGAAACTCAAAAGGTTAGTATGCAGGTGCAGCAAGTGATTAAGAAGGCCAATGGAATGTTGGCTTTCATTGCTAGGGGGATAGAATATAAAAATAGGGAGGTATTGCTTCAGTTGTACAAGGTATTGGTGAGACCGCACCTGGAATACTGTATACAGTTTTGGTGTCCATACTTAAGAAAAGACATACTTGCTCTCGAGTCAGTACAAAGAAGGTTCACTCGGTTAATCCCGGGGATGGACATATGAGGAGAGGTTGAGTAGATTGGGACTCTACTCATTGGAGTTCAGAAGAATGAGAGGCGATCTTATTGAAACATATAAGATTGTGAAGGGCTTGGATCGGGTGGATGCGGGGAGGATGTTCCCGATGATGGGTGAAACTAGAACTAGGGGGCATAGTCTTAGAATAAGGGGCTGCTCCTTCAAAACTGAGATGAGGAGGAACTACTTCACTCAGAGGGTGGTAGGTCCATGGAATATGCTGCCCCAAAAAGCTGTAGAAGCTACATCATTACATAAATTTAAAACAGAAATAGAGAGTTTCCTAGAAGTAAAGGGAATAAAGGATTATGGGGAACGGGCAGGAATTTGGACATGAGTCTAGGTTCGGATCGGTCATGGCCCTGTGGGTAGTGGAGCGGGCCCAGGGGCCATGTAGCCTGATCCTGCTCCTATTTCGTGTGTCTAATTCTGTTAGATTCAGGAGATGGTTCAGTGATAGTAGATTGGCGGTTAGGATCAGATCAGCCATGATCTTATTGAATGGCGGAGCAGGCTCGAGGTGCCGATTGGCCTACTCCTGCTCCTATTTCTTATGTTCTTATGTTCTTATGGTGGGACTAATGAGGATGTGCTTGCTTTGCAGGAGTAACCCGAGTCGAGGCCAAAGTCTGTGCTTTGCACGCCTTAACGAGGACTGTTATCTTAAGGAAACATGTAACGAGTAACACCACCTGGCTACGGGCAATTAGATGGTTGTAATGCAATTAAAATGAGGCCCATAGTCACAGGACATGATGGGACCAATTGATAACTGGAATGTGGGATTTGAGGGTGGCAGGAAGAAGAAATGTCACGGTTTTATTGCAATTTAGCTATAACTCTGTATATGCTGATAAGCTTACCCCCCCCCCCCCGCCCCTAGGGCAGGGCCTTAATTTTTGTATAACTGTGTGGACTTTGAGAGGCTCGTTGGAGTTTTGGTCTTGCGTAGGGACGCAAGAAGTTCTCCCCAGGCCTGAATAAACTGTTTTGACTTCAATTATTGGGTCTGTCTTTCTTGCAACAAGCCAGTGATGTCGACCTTGTATATCACTTGGTCCGCACTTTGGGGGCTTACATCAATTTACCCATGGGGTGGGACCAGTTACAGGTTCGATAATGTCCATGTCCCTCAATTGTTTTATTTTGACCTCTACTGCCCCCCTTAAGTTGAATGGTATACACCTGAGTGGCTGGGCCACAGGCTTCACTTGTGGGTCGATATACAAACTGATCTGTTTTGTGTTCAGCCTTCCTCCTCCCTGGAACACCTTTGATACCGCTGTTCTAGTAGCTGTCTTACATCTACCACAGCTGAGACATCTGTGCCTATTTTTAAAACTCCCAGTTTCATGGCTGTCTCCCTTCCTAGCAACGGCTCTCCATGGCCTTTAACCACAATGAACTCCGCCTGCTCAGTTCTCTTACCTATTGTAATCCCACATGTGAATACACCTTTAACTGACAGTGGTCGGCTAGAAGCATAAGAGAATAACTTTCTCTCTGTCTTAGGGACATGTGACTGACACTTAATGTGTTCTGACTTTAATCCTTCCCATATATTCTCATCTATCACATTATTAGTTGCACCCAAATCAATTAACATTCTCAGGTTTACTCCCCCCACACAAAAGGTAAGTCTCTCTGTCACGTTATTTCCAGTAACAGCAAATGCAAAGTCATTTTGTTCCTCTACATTGTTCACAACGTGTTTCTTTGTACCCTTTGTGCGGCATACTTTGGAGAAATGATCCTTTCCCTTGCACTTATGACACGTTTGTCCACATGCTGGGCATTTCGGATCTCTGCCCATGTGGTCTATGTGTCCACATCTGTAACATTTCCTTTCGTTCCTATCGCCATTTCCCTTTGGTTTCTCTGTCAAGCTTTTCGCATAATACCCTCTTTTCTGTGTAACACGACGAACAGTATCTGTCTCCGCCTTCTCTGTACATGACATGGCTGACATCTGCTCCTCGACGTTTTCACATTGTGAGGCTAATTATAACATGCGGGCGAGCGTTAGACCTTGCCCTTCCTCTAGTAATTTCCTCCGCACATAAGCTGATGTGCACCTACTCAGGATAGCGTCTCTTATTTGATTATCCGCAAACCCCCCAAAAGCACAGTCTTTAGCAGCCTGCCGCAAGCGAGTAGCAAATTGTTGCACAGTCTCACCTGTCTTCTGGGACAACTTATGAAAAGTCTGTCTAGCAAATGCTGCATTGACCTGGGGCATGAAGTAGTGATTCAAAGCACTAACCGCCGCCGTGTAGTCTGCTGGTTCTCCTGCGTCCGGTAGAGTCGAAAAGATATCCTGGACATCTGGTCCTGCTAGGTGTAGAAGTAGAGCTATTCTCCTCTGCTTTGTGGCAGCTGTAGAGGTATCGTCGATAATGAGTCCTTTGCTGTCGGCATAAAGCTCAAAAGACGTTAACCACCTCGTCCATCTTGGACCCAACGTGGCTGGCTTGGCGAAGCATGCAAAATTCTGAATGCCGGTCTTCTCCATCCTAGCTAACTAAAACTTGGGCAACTACCTATCTAAAATGATTCCGTTCGTTATCCTCGTCGCCAATGTTGTATGAACGAATTAAAGCATAGAATCAGGCAGACAGGCTCATAACTGCGATGTTCACTTTATTGTGTAAAATGGCTGACTGCCATTTTCCCGGGTAATTCCCATAATGCAATGCACATTACATTACCGTATTTACTGGTGTCAAACTCGCACATTACATTACTGTATTGACTGGTGTCAAACTCGCAATCAATACACGACAGCAGTAGAGGCCAATTCATTAAATATATTCAAGAAGGAGTTGGATATATTTCTTAAGGCTAAAGGGATCAAGGGATATGGGGAGAAAGCAGGGACCGGGTACTGAATTTGGATGATCAGCCATGATCGCATTGAATGGCGGAGCAGGCTCGAGGGGCCGAATGGCCTACTCCTGCTCCTATCTTCTATGTTTCTATGTTTAATAGGACCAAGTAAAGAAACAAAAGATGTGTCTAGAGGAGCTGTAAATGGCAACAGCAGAATCATTACTGTTAAATCCGTGAATTTTAAGGTATGGTGTTCTTCAATAAATAGACGGAGACTGCAGATCAACAATCAACAGGTGTTTACTGGATGAGGGTAGTCTAAAAACTAACAGTACAGATGCCTGCTCAAGGCTTATATACAGGTGTGGTCACTGCCGGTACTACAGTATACAGGAGCTGTAAAAGTAGTTCTCTCTTAAAAGGTACATACACTACAATTCCTCCCCTTTTAGGTTAACAGTACCATAACATTCAAATAACAGTTAACACTTTTAACATGCACATTAACTGGAATAGTCCATTTATAGATTCAGTCTGTGGGGCAGCTTCCTGATCCTTTCTGGATAGCGCCTTTCCTGAGTGTCTTGTTCTTGGTGCGGAGGCGATTCTGGCCCCCTGTCGTCGGTTAGTTCATCAGTTTCCGATGCTACTGTTTCTGGGGTGGATGCTACCGGTATGTTGGGTTCATCACCAGGTACGCGAGACATGGGGTTGACTCGTTCCTGTGACGCTAGGATCTGGTCGACATGGCATCTCACAATGTTCTCCCCGACATCCACTGTGTACATTAGTGGCCCCTGCCGTGTGCATATCGTTCCGGGTTGCCATTTCTCTGTTCGGTAGTCGCGGGCCAAGACTGGTTGTCCTACATTGAAGCTCCTTGTTGGCTTCTCATTGATGTGCTGGAATTGCTTATTCTCAACATTTCTTCGCACATTTGGTCTGAGCAAATCCAGACGAGATCTCAACCTTCGGTTAAAGAACATCATGGCCGGGGTCTGGTTGGTAACTGCATGTGGCGCATTTCTGTAGGCTAACAGGAAATTGTCCACATTATGCTGCAATGGAATGTCGTCATCGCACATGGCCCTTACTGCCTTTTTAAAGGTTTGTACGAACCTCTCAGCCAATCAATTTGTGGCTGGATGATACGGGGCAGATGTGTAATGCCTTACCCCATTCCTTCTCATAAATTTCCGAAACTCTTCGGACACAAGCTGTGGTCTGTTATCAGAGCAAATCTGCTCTGGCAAGCCGTTCCTGGCAAATATGGTCCGTAGGACTGCAATCGTTTTCTCCGTAGTGGTGGAGGACATTTTGATCACCTCAGGCCATTTCGAGTGCGCATCCACTGCTATTAAGAACATTGAGTCCATGAATGGACCAGCAAAATCAATATGCACCCATTGCCATGGAGAGGAGGGCCACCCCCATGGGTGTAGAGGGGCATGTGGTGGTGCATTTTGGACCTTCTGGCATCCTGAGCAGCTCTTTGTTAGGTCCTCGATTTGTTGATCGATCCCCGGCCACCACACATAAGCCCTAGCAAGGCTTTTCATTTTCACCCCTCCCAGGTGGCCTTCGTGGAGCTCATTGAGCACTCTCTCCCTTAACTTGGGTGGAATTACCACTCGGGATCCACACATCACTGTCCCCTGGCATACTGACAGCTGTTCTCTTCTGGATGAGAATGCTGGCAACAGTGAGTCGCCATGTGCTGGCCATCCCTTCACCGTCAAATCATATACCCGAGACAGTGTCGGATCATTTCGGGTCTCCTTCTCTATATCCGCGTTAGTTACTGGCAAGCGTTCAATTATCGACGAATAAAATATTTCGACAGGGTCCACTGCTGGTGCTTCCTCCGCAGTAGGCAGTGGCAGGCATGATAGCCCATCAGCGTTTCCATGCTGTTTCGTGCCCTTAAACTCTATTTCATATTGGTTCACCCCTAGAAAAAGGGACCATCTTTGTAGCCGTTGCGCAGTCATCACCGGAACGCCCTTCTTGGGATTAAAGATGGAGACAAGTGGTTGGTGGTCAGTCAGCAAGGTGAACTTCTGCCCGTGCAGATAGTGGTTGAACTTTTTTACTCCCCATACTAGGCTGAGGGCCTCCCTGTCAATCTGGGCATAGTTGCGCTCGGCTGGGAATTTGTGCGACAGCACCGCTCCAATACCATAGGGTGATGCATCACACGCCAACCGAAATGATAGTGCTGGGTTGAAATGGGCCAACACCTCTTTTGATGTGATCAATTCTTTGCACTTCTGGAAAGCTTGTTTACATTCGTCATTCCACTTCCATGGTACCCCCGTTTGCAGTAGGGTGTTCAGTGGGTGTAATACTGTAGACAAATTTGGTAAGAACTTATGGTAGTAGTTCAACAGCCCGAGGAACGATCTCAGCTGTGACATATTTTCCGGTGCTGGAGCCTTGACTACTGCCTCAATCTTTTCAGGGGACTTATGTAACCCCTCTTCATCAATAACGTGGCCACAATACGAGATCTGCTTCTGGAAAAGCTCGCACTTGTGGCGATTAGCTCGTAGCCCATATTTCTTCAATCTAGTGAGCATCTGCTCCAGTTTGGCGAGGTGATCACTGTAATTTTCGCCCGTGACCAGGATGTCGTCCAAATAAGACTGAGTCCCTGGAATCCCTTGCAGGACTTGATCCATTGCCCTTTGCCAAATAGCCGGAGCCGATGCTACCCCGAACACCAGCCGGTTGTATTGGTAGAGACCTTTGTGAGTATTGATCGTGAGGTATTGTTTCGAGGCTTCTTCTACCTCCATTTGCAGGTACGCCTGGGCCAGATCAATCTTAGTGAAGCATTTTCCTCCAGATAGCGAGGCGAAAATATCTTCAATCCGCGGAAGCGGATATTGTACCGTGTGAAGGACTGGGTTCACTGTCACCTTAAAGTCCCCACAGATGTGAACCTTCTTTGGTTCCCCAGGCGTATTACTCAATGACCTCTTCATTACAGGAATGATGGGTGTAGCCCACTCGCTCCAGTCCACTTTGGACAGTACTCCTGAACGTTCCAAACCTTCCAGCTCTGCTTCGACGGCTGGGCGGATCGCATAAGGTCTGGCCTTAAAAAACTTTGGGCTTGCATTTTCCTCTATTTTAATCGTCGCTGTTATGTCTTTTAGTGTTCCGAGTCCCTCCTGGAACACTTCTTGTGCCCCAGTTAGCATTTTTGACAGTCGTCCGTGTAGTGTATGTAACCGTTCCACCTTTAAGAGAACCGTTCCACCTTTAAGAGAACTATTTTAAGAGTTGCACTACTTTATCTTGGCTGCTGTATACTGTAATACCGGTGGTGACCACACCAGTATATAAGTGTTGTGTAATGATTTATTGGGCAGTTCCGCCCTGACCTTCGACTAGTAAAGACCTGTTAAATTTTACTCTTGTGGTCTGTGTAGTAATTCTCAATATAACACACAGACTTAACAGTGGCGACGAGTACGATCTTACCCTGCGGCAGAGATACATCCAAGGCAGGTTAACGGGCGTCGAGAGGAGGCATCCGCCCTCATCATTCTGCTGAGAGAAGACTCGGGTCTGCAGAGCAAAGGAAGAATTCTGACACGAAGCCTTCCATCAGCAACAGGCAGTGATCATCCCTTCTATCACGGTGGTGGGTAAGCCGATCAGCGACGAGCAGCAAGTCGGCCACGTTGGCTGTGAAATAGGGGAGGGAAGATCGGAGGATATAAGGGCGGAGAACTCGACCACGGCCGGGGAAAAGAGCCGGACAGAAGTCGGGGCCAGAGGCGCTGAGACTGGGGCAGCGTAAGGCACGGAAGCCGCGGTGAATGCAAACGCAGCCGGTGTGAGAGACCGGGCTGCAAGCGGGCTGGGAGACGCAACAGCGTCGAGAGCAAGCTCGACCGCGACCGGTGAAAAAGGCCGGGCAGCTACCGAGGCCGCGAGGCGCAGCGACCGGGACAGCGAAAGGCGCGGGAGAAAATTAAAAAAATTTTTTTTTAAAACCACGGAGAACTCAGCCGCAGCCAGGGGGAGAGGACCGGACTGCAAGAGGGGCTGGGAGGCACGATTTGAGAACCGCTGGGGAGGGCGAACGCAGCAATACGGCAATCGCCATTACAGCCAGCGGGGGAGAAAGGCAAACGTGGGAAGCCGCCATTTTCGTGGGCGGGGAAGAAGACAAGCGCGGGAAACCGCCATTTAAAAAAAAAGTTAAAGAAAAATTTCTTTTTGTTTCTCAAGAAGATTGCGAAGATGCCTAAGCATGGTAACATCAACGATTTCGATCCCGATGTTGAAGATTGGGCCACGTATGTAGAACGCATAGAGATATATTGTAAGGCAAATAAAATATCAAATGAAGATAAAGCACTAACCTTACTAAACTCAATGGGTGCAAAAACATACGGGCTATTGAAGCATCTTCTATCACCAGCTAAACCGGCGGATCAGACTTTCGCTAATATTGTTGCTGTCCTGAAGGATCATTTGAACCCCACACCGCTGATGTTAGCGGAACGATTTAAATTTTATGCGAGAATGCAACTGAAAGAGGAAAGCAACGCGGAGTACTTAATTGGACTGCGTAAGCTAGCGAAATACTGTCAGTTTGGGGAAAGTCTGACAGAGGCACTGAGAGACAAATTCGTGTGCGGATTGTCGAAAGAAGGAACACAAAAGCGGCTGCTTGAAGAGAATGATCTTACACTTGATAAGGCTGTCTCTATTGCAGCATCGCACGAAGCCGCAGCGAGAGGCACTGCGGAAATGCAGCTGAAGGCAGCGGTACTCGGCGTAGATCAAATGGCTTTGGGTACAACGAAATGTTATCATTGTGGGAAGACAGAACACGATCAGAACCAATGCTGGTTTAAAAACCAGGAATGTAGAAAATGTGGCAAGCTCGGTCACATAGCTAAAGTATGCCGGTCAGGAAAGAAGGCCAGCAACAAAAAGTCACCGCAGGAAAAGTGCAGAAAGGCACATAAGGTGGCTGAGAAGAGTTCGGATGAACAGAATTCGGATTCAGACTCCAACAGCAAGGAACTGGGTAGTCTGAGAATTCACAATGTGAGTAAGGAAGCTGACCGACAAACTATCTGGGTCACACTGCAGATAGCAGGAGTCCAAATGAAGTTGGAATTGGACACCGGATCGGCGTTGACGGTCATGAATAAGCAAGATTACAAAAGGTTATTCAAACATATTCCCCTACGGGATACGGAGATAGTATTGCAGACATACACGGGGCAAAGAGTATACCCCATCGGAAAGATAAAAGTCAAGGTGAGACACAAGGGCAAAGAACACCAAGGAATGGACTTATATGTACTACCTGAGGGAGGTCCACCACTTCTGGGACGGGAGTGGATCAGGAAAATAAATATGGACTGGCACTCCCTAAAAGCAATGACGGTAGATTCCGGAAAAAGAAAAGATGTCAAACCTGAACGATTGTCCAGAATATTGGATGAGGGCATATGCAGCAGTGACAGTGACAAAGCAGAGAGTGAGAACTCGGTGAAGACAATCAGCTCAGACTCTGGAACTGATGATGGTAAGACCAGCCCATGTGCAAAAGACAAGTCTAAAATGGACTTGCAGACTAATGATGGAAAAACAAAGGAGGGCATAAATGCTTCAGAAGAGAACAAAGTAGCAGAACAGAATTCCACTGAACAACAACAACAACAACATAGTTTGACAGAGAATTCTGAGTCTGTCCAGTCTACAGACATGTATATTTCTGAGGAACACCGGGCTCGAACTCAACTCCATTTCAAACTACAACAGCAATTAGAACAAATGATTCGCCGTTTTGAACAGGAGATGAATGCAAAGAAAAAGTTCTTTGACACAGAGTTGGAGAATCTGGGAAGACAGCAGAAGCAGCTGATCGAGAAAATGAATCAGGAACACACAAACCGTCTGCGCGATGAGGCCAAACGAATCAAAGCTGAGCAAGAAAGGGAATATGTCAAATTCATCGATCAGTTGAAAGCTAAGAAGAGCACCCTTTTGTGAGCAGTGTCAGCAGTAATAAGCCGCTAAGGGAATTGGTGGCAGAGGCAAAAGCTGAAGTGATGGAGGAAATAGAAGACAATAGAGAAGAAGCAGGAGATGATGACTCATCTGAACCATTATCACCCCTACCAGGTCACGCACGTGGTCCCTCTGAACTGAGCCAAATCAGTTTGGAAGTAGAAAAACTTCCCAAGGTACTCGAGCCTTTAGAAGTCAGCAATGCTGGTTCTGAAGTTACGAAAGTTCAAGCTGTTAAGTCCAGTGAAGGACTATTAGATGAGTCACCCCAGCAACGAGAACCTACTACACCACCGAGAACCACTACACCACCGAGGCGTTATCCGGACCGAGTCAGGAAGCGCAGGAGGCGCCTCCGCAGAGACTGAATCTGTGAACTGTTTTTACATGAAGTTGTGTATATATGTTATGATGTTATGTTTAATGGGAAACATATACTGTTAAGCTAAAAAGGGAGGATTGTAGTGTATGTAACCGTTCCACCTTTAAGAGAACCGTTCCACCTTTAAGAGAACTATTTTAAGAGTTGCACTACTTTATCTTGGCTGCTGTATACTGTAATACCGGTGGTGACCACACCAGTATATAAGTGCTGTGTAATGATTTATTGGGCAGTTCCGCCCTGACCTTCGACTAGTAAAGACCTGTTAAATTTTACTCTTGTGGTCTGTGTAGTAATTCTCAATATAACACACAGACTTAACAGTCCGGGTGTGACGTTGTCATCCTTTTTGGCCTCTACCGTCAGTGCCTGTATGGAATGCCAATCTAATTGTATCTTCCGGATCCATTCACGTCCTAGTAGTGGTGGTCCTCCATCTGGCAATACATATAGGTCCATTTTTGGTATTTCCTGGCCGCTGTAGATCACGTTCACCCTTATTTTTCCTTTGGGGTAGACTTTTTGCCCCGCGTATGTCTTCAAGACAATCTCTGTAGCTTTCAAGGGTATATGTGAGAATAGCCGCTTGTAGTCCCTTTGGTTTATGACTGTTAGGGCTGATCCTGTGTCCAATTCCATTTTCACTTGGACTCCGTCTATCTTGAGCGTGACCCAGATAGTCTGGTGATCCTCCATTTTGATTACATTATGTAGTTTCAGACAACCCAGCTCCTTGCTTCCGGAGTCTGTATCACTTTTCTGTTCGTCTGAACTACTCTCCGTCACCTTATGTACCTTTTTGTACTTCTCCTGTGGAGATTTCTTGCTGCTGGTTTTCTTCCCCGACCTGCAGACTCTTGCTATGTGTCCTGCTTTTCCACACTGTCTGCACACTTGGTCCTTGAACCAACAATCCTTCTGGTCGTGTGTTATTCTGCCGCAGCGATAACACTTCCCTGCTCCATATGACATTTCATTGGTGCCATATTCTTGCGGTCTCCGTTGTATCTCTGCAGCGCCCCGTGCGGCTGCTTCGTGTGATACTGCCATGCTGAAAGCCTTGTCCAGCATAAGATCCTTTTCTGATAGAAGCCGATTCTGGGTTCCTTCATTTTGAAGCCCACACACAAACTTGTCCCTTAACGTATCTGCTAGTCCCATTCCAAACTGGCAGTGTTTCGATAGCTTGCGCAGTTCCGTTAAATACTCAGCATTACTTTCGTCTTTATGCTGGTTCCTTTTGTGAAACTTAAATCTTTCTGCTATCAGCAGCGGTGTGGGGTTTAAGTGGTCCTGTAGGATTTCCACTATGCTTTCGAAATCCTTATCCACTGGCTTCTCTGGGGTTATTAGGTTTCGCAGTAAGCCATACGTTTTTGCACCCATGGAATTCAACAAAACCAGTGCTTTCCTGGCATCTGGCACTTCATTCGCCTTGCAGTACACCTCAATGCGTTCCACATATGTCGCCCAATCTTCGACTTCATTGTCGAACGCTGTGACACTGCCACTCTTCGGCATCCCTGGGTGTGGTTAGACTGGCTAAAATGGCGTCTCCCACGCTCTCCCTTCTTCTCTGCTGGCTCAAAATGGCGTCTCCCGCGCTCTCCCTTCTTCTCCGCGGCTCAAATGGCGTCTCCCGCGCTTCCTTTCTTCCCCCGCGGACGCTGCTCAGCCCTTGAGCCCTGGCTGCGCTCTGCGCGTTTTCCTGTGCGCCTCTCTCGTTGCCACCGCTCGGTCCTGAACCCCGGCTGTGCTTTACCCTCTCTTTTTTTTTTCCGTCGAAGCCGCTCGGTCTTCAACCCCCGGCTGCGCCCTGTGCGCTTTACCCTCTCTCTTACCCCGTCGACGCTGCTCGGCCTTTTCTGTGCCGTCAGTTGGCTCCAGCCGCCGCTGTCTGGGAAGGGTCTGCGCTGTACCTGTTGCCAGCCTGTTGCTGGATCGTCATGACTGGAGAACCAAGCCCAGCTCTCAACAGCCTCCCCTGCGATGCTCACTCTCTGCCGGATGACTGGGCGGTTGCTCCTGGTCGACGCCCGTGCTTCTGGTCTCGACTTTCTTCCACTGTCCTCCAGGAGCGAATCCTTGGGAGGAAATGCAGAGTTGCAGGTAGGTTCGAATCGACCTCGTCGCCACTGTTAAATCCGTGAATCTTAAGGTATGGTGTTCTTCAATAAATAGATGGAGACTGCAGATCAACAATCAACAGGTGTTTACTGGATGAGGGTAGTCTAAAAACTAACAGTACAGATGCCTGCTCAAGGCTTATATACAGGTGTGGTCACTGCCGGTACTACAGTATACAGGAGCTGTAAAAGTAGTTCTCTCTTAAAGGTACATACACTACAATTACCAGCACCTGCTGACTGAAAATATAGTAGTGGTTATGATCTTACATGGGCTTGACGGGCTAAATGGCCTTTCTGGCTCTGAATTTTCTGATGTTAGTTTATGAAGAATTTTATTCCTGTCGATTTCAGACTTTTTTTCGTTTTTTTAAAAACATTTTTTTCTTGTATTTCTGTTGCAAGGTTAAACATTCCGAGTTCTCCACATCCTGCCGCAAGAGGGTACTGTAGGAAGAGCGGCCACAGAGAGAGGTGGGCAGTGTGCGCATGCTCAGCAGGGCGGCCGGCCGTGTTAATAAAGTTGGGTTTGAAGGACGCTTGTCGCTCGGGTCGCTGTCGATAAAGTTGTTGTTGCAGCGATGGCGCAGTATCGCGAGGCGCCGCTCGCTTCCCTGCCTCGCACCCTCGAGCCCAGTGAGTACCTGCAACTGAGCCTCGAGGAGCGCCGGGCCCAGCAGGAGAGGTTCGCTATCCGCTCCCGCCTCAAGCTGCAGTACCTCCGCCAACTCAACGACCCGAGGCGGACGGAGCTGATTGTGAGTGAGGGCGAGCGGGCAGAGAGACAGGCGCTCTTGGTCCTTCTAACAGTGAAGGGCATCGAGCGCAGGCTGGGGATATATTGGTGAGGGTGCGGCACTTCACAGTGAGTCCGCGATGTGTCAGCCAGTGGCTCAGTGGCTAGCACTTGGACTCTGAGTCACAAGATTGTGGGTTCCAGTCCCCCTACAGGGACTTGTGCGCAAAAAAAACCTAGGCTGACACTCCAGTGCAGTGCTGAGGGAGTGCTGCACTGTCAGAGGTGCCGTCTCTTGGATGAGACGTTAAACTGAGGCCCCATCTGCTCTCTCAGATCGACGTAAAAGATCCCATGGCATTATTTTGAAGAAGAGCAGGGGGGTTCTCCCCAGTGTCCGGGACAATATTTATCCCTCACTAAAACAGATTATCTGGTCATTATCACATTACTGTTTGTGGGAGCTTGCTGTGCACAAATTGGCTGCTGCTTTTCCGATATTATAATAGTGACTACACTTCAAAAAGTACTTCATTGGCTGTAAAGTGCTATGGGATATCTGGTGGTCGTGAAAGATGCTATATAAATGCAAGTCTTTCTTTACTCTTTCTCTCATAATTTAACATCCACCAACCTGAAATAAGAGCATGGCATCTCTGTCTGGGGACTGTAGACCCTTCAGGGCAAAGTCAGACCTGGTCCAGACCCATTCAAATCTGTTTGTTTCTGGAGTGTTGCCTCCAATGTAAAATTAGTTTCTTTCAAGGACTTGCCCCTCCCCATCTCTAACCTTCCCCCAAAAACACACTTCCTCTTGTTCATCCCTGTTTTGTTTGTCTTGCCATTGGTGACCCAGCCTTCAGCTGACCAAGTGCCATGCTCTGGAAGTCTGAGTTTCCTCCTTGAAAACATTCCTGAAAATCCACCTGTTCAATTGACCAAGCTTTTTTGTCACCCCTTCTAAAATCTCCTCCTTTGGCTTGACATCCACCTTTTTCTGATTACACCTCTGTGAAGCGCCTTGGAATATTTTTCTATGTTAAAGGAGCTATATAAATGCAAATTGTTATTGTTGAAGATGGATTACACTTCTAAACCAAATTCAGTGATTTCCCCCTCTGAACGACACTTCATGGATTCAAATGAATGTCTCGCAGTGCCTTACAGGAATGTTATTTACATTATTAAGTTGGTGAAAGTACAGTAAAACAATTGTATGCTGCAAGTTTAAAAAAAAACAGAATTACAGTCCACTGTTAGTCTGGTCCATGTCATTTAGATGTTAATGCAAGAAATTAGATTTTTCTAGACACTAAGTACTTGCATATGGACAAGTAAAGACCCTCTGGTTCATCCAGCCTGTGTGTCTCAATTGCGATACCTTGTGTATTACAACATATACGTTCATTAAACCATGTGATCGCCTGGGAGAGGCAAAAAACCCAGGCCAATTTGGGGGGGTAAAATCTGGGAAATTCCTCTCTGACCCATCTAGGCGATCGAAACTAGTCCAGGAGATCACTCTGGCCCTGAATTCCCTACAGTACCTACCTTCTGTTAGAGGTGATCTCCGCCCCAGCCAGAAACAAATCCAACTCTTGCTTGAAGGAATTCAGCGAGTCTGCGTCCACCACACGAGACAGCAGCCTGTTCCAGAGGTCCACTATTCTCTGGGAAAAGAACCAGCTCCTGACATCTAACCTAGATCTAGCCTTATACAACTTAAATTTGTGACCCCCTGGTCCTCCCTAACCTATTTAATTGAAACAAACTTTTTTTTTATTCGCTTATGGGATCTGGGTGTCGCTGGCAAGGCCCAGCATTTATTTTATTGCCCATCCCTCGTTGCCCTCGAGAAGGTGGTGGTGAACCACCGCTGCAGTCCGTGTGGTGAAGGTGCTCCCACAGTGATGTTTCGTAGCAGTTAGTTACAACTGAGTGGGCTTGCTTGGCCATTTCAGAGGGGCAGTTAAGAGTCAGCCACATTGTTGTGGGTCTGGAGTCACATATAGGCCAGACCAGGTAAGGACGGTAGATTTCCTTCCCTAAAGGAATTAGTGAACCAGATGGGTTTTTACGACAATCCGGTAGTTTCATGGTTACTAGCTTTTTTTAAATTCCAGATTTATTTAATTAACTGAATTTAAATTCCCCAGCTGTCGTGGTGGGAACTCACGTCTGTGGATCATTAGTCCAGGCCAGGATTACTAGCCCGGTGACATTACCACTACACTACCATTCCCCTGAACTGTCAGTTGTAACACAATCTATTCCCTTCATTATCTTATGAACCTCAATCAGATCCTCCCTAAGTCTACGCTTCTCTAAAGTGTAGAGCCCCAACTCTTTTAGCCTAGCTTGATAACTGAGATGCTTTAAACTGGGAATTAGTCTAGTGGCCCTCCTTTGCAAAGCCTTAATATCACCCACCATGTGAGGAGACCAAAACGGGACACAGTATTCCAAGTGAGGCCTGACTACTGTCTTGTACAAGGACAAAATAGTATGCCTCGTCTTGTACTCAATTGTCCTATGGATACACCCCAACACGGTGGCATAGTGGTTAGCACTGTTGCCTCACAGCGCCAGGGACCCGGGTTCGAATCCGGCCTCGGGTGACTGTCTGTGTGGAGTTTGCACATTCTCCCCGTGTTTGCGTGGGTTTCCTCCGGGTGCTCCGGTTTCCTCCCACAGTCCAAAGATGTGCGGGTTAGGTTGATTGGCTATGATAAAAATTGACCCTTAGTGTTAGGGGGATTAAATAAGTGGGGTTACTGGGATATGTGTTGGTGTAGGGGTTACGGGGATTGGGTGGGATATGTGTCGGTGCAGGCTCGATGGGCCGAAATGGCCTCTATCTGCACTGTGGGGTTTCTGTGATTCTGTGAATACCCTATTTGCTCTAGCTGTACTTCATGCCGGTCACATTGCAGAACAGAGTGGGACAGTGGAGTGAAATTCTCAAAGTCACACACTATGCTAATTTGGATATATATCACTGTTTCTTCATTGTTGCTGGATCAATATTCTGGAATTCCCTACCATACACCACTGTGGGAGCAACATCACCAGGAGGACTGCTGCAGTTCAAGGCGAAAGCCCACCACCATCAAAGGGAACTAGGGGTGGGCAGTAAATGTGGCCATGCCAATGTCACCAACAACAACTTGCATTTATATAGTCACCTACATACTGAGAACCAGTAATTAAAAAAAACCCACAATCTTCCCAAAATGATGAGCTGAACTCCTTAACACGTGGTTGTAAAAGTTAGAAGCTATACAGTTGCTTAAATGTTTCCGCATTCCACTTGAAATGAATTTTGGCAGTTTAACCGAATTCCTAATGTGTATGGATCACAAAACTGCTCACAATTTGCTTCAAGTTGGTAATTTCAAGTCACAAGGCTGGTTATTGTGAGAAATAGAAATGTTACACTGCATTAGAGAATTGGAGCAGGAGAAAGGCAGCAAAACTGCATCTGATCGTGCTTCTTCAGGGTAACATGGGAAACTTATGAATGTTATTGATACTTAATTTGATGAATGTTCTTCAATGTTTAA
This sequence comes from Somniosus microcephalus, assembly GCF_052327205.1. Lineage (NCBI taxonomy): Eukaryota > Metazoa > Chordata > Chondrichthyes > Squaliformes > Somniosidae > Somniosus > Somniosus microcephalus. The sequence goes on from NC_141000.1 coordinate 84,012,703, forward strand.
TAGGAAACTTATTTGAAGCTTGTTTACATTCTGTGCAAATTGGTTGCTCAAAAAATCGCCATAATCTATTTCATATTTTGACACTAATTTTTAATGCTTCTAGTCTTTTCCAACAAATAATTTGCTGCAATTTCTTTGCATTTTACAGGAAGACCCAGCCCTCACTCGCTGGGTATATGCTCGCAATCTGAACCACATCTATCCGAACTTTCGTCCAACTCCTAAGACGTCACTGATGGGGTTTGTCTTTGGCGTAGTGCCTCTATTTTTCTGGTACTACGTCTTCAAAACTGATCGGGTAAGAATAATGAGAATAAATGAAAGAAGCGGAATTGGGCAATAATTAGATGAAATTTGATGAAAAAGTGGGGAAATTGGGACTATTCAGGGCTGGATTTCCTAATTGACAAATTTGTCACCGGAAGTGCACTAGAACTGTGCTTTCACCTGCTAGTGTTATACTGCTGATACCTGGCCTGATATTCCTCAGTGTAGCTTCATTATATATTTGTGGCAGGTTCCAGGCAGTGTTGGAGATCTCTGTAGGTAGCCTGCCTTGGTGGGAGGGAATAGAAAAGTAATATCCAATGCTGCAGAAGAAGCTGAAAGGGTCAAGGCAGTAATTTTGTGTACGTAACAATGCGGCTCAGTGAAGTATTTGAGGCTGGTACATCATCAGTGGACAGAGCCCACAAATTTAAAGATTCTTCTGTTGAGGTCTGTAATATGGCAAAGGAGGACCTAAGGAAGGAGGCCCTTGAAGGGCATGATCTGGGCCTGTGGAAGGAGGTGGCACCTCACCCTTGTCAAGGAATGCTTTCTGAAATCTTAATTCCATACGATGGCATGCAATGTGCTTTTACCCCCTCTACTTTCTACTTGAAGGGAAAATGGCCCACAACTAAAGACACGGAAGTATCACTTCAGTCCCCAAAGCTGTTGCTGAAAATCATCAGCCAGCACCCTCAGAACCTCCTGCCACTTTAGGATAAGTCAGTGGCTGTGACTGAAAAGTACACGAGGCACCAAGGAGAGGCATGGTGACTTCAAATAGTTGGAGGGTTGTCAGATTTGTTTTCAGTGAGATGTTTTTGTCACTGATGGGTTATGTGCAGAATGATTTGGTACAAGATAGAGGGAATGCCTGTGTGATAGGGTAGCAGAATGATCTCCAAATAGGAGCCTTAGTAGTTGAGGAGGTAACTGTTTTTTGCAAAGGGGGAGTGTGAGTTGTGCACAAAGCTATCTGTAGTTACTGCTTTGTGAAGGAGCTGCAGCCATCTAAAGCATTTCTGAGGGGAGTCGGTGAAGTAGTGAAACCTGGATCTGTGGATGTCACGGTATGGGTACCATCGGATAGGATACCAGAGGCTGCCTACAGTGCTTGTTCAGCTTGATATCTGCGGTAGTCTTTCTGATCTTCAAAGCAGAGGTATGGAGGAGCCTTAAGAGAGACCCCATAGGTTCCCCAAACCCAGTCTGCAAGATTTATCTTTGAAAAATACTTCAAAGAATATATGAAAATACTTCAAATATACTTAAAGTTTTTTCCCAAAATAAATAAATAGTTGAAGACTTGCCTGCTGATTTTTCCTGTAACAGTGGAGTACATCTGGCCCACTAAAGCAGGCCACAATGCCTGATATTCAACCCTGCCTGTAGCGATTAGAGGTGGAGAAAACTCTTTTGGGTATATTTCTGGGATGGAGATTTGGCATTGGACCATCACATCTGATTGCCTGGCCCAGGTGTGCCCAAAAATGGGCAGCTAAACAGACAAAAGCAAGGCCTCAGACTGCTGAGCAATTGGTGAGCATTTTCTGTTGGGATCAGAAGTCTTGTATATTAGGAGTAAATGTGAAGTTATTTGAAATTCTGTACTTTAATTAAAAATGAGGTCTTCATAATTAGTATCACATTTTGTTTGTTCTGTGTAAGATGCAGGGCATATTTGAAATTAAGTGACTTTTAAATGAATAGTGAGTTCTCTTGGTGGGGGGGGGGGGAAGAGAGGAGGAAAGGGCTTAATTAATTGTAGTGAAAGCTACCCAGAACATTTAGCAAACTATAAAAGAAATGAGAGATGAGAATAAAAGTCAGACGAAGGTAAAGAATAAGCGTAACTTAAAATGGCCAGAAAACAGATACAGTTATAGTATACAAGTATAAAATTATTGTTTAAAAATAAAGTGAGTGGAACAATTACTAAAAACAAATTAATTTACCTGTACAGCATTGTTCACCGCATCCGAAACAAAGTGGGGGAACACAATGATTCATAGTGAGGAGCCGGATGTAGAAGGGGTAACTGAAACTAGGTTTAATAAAGAACAGGACTGGCAGTTATATATTGCAGGATGTAGTGCATTTAGAAAGGGACATAACCTTAAGATAGAAACAGAATCCATATGGATTGAGACAAAGGATAAGAACTGATCGATCACGTAAATAGGGGTATTCTACAGACCATTTAATATTGGAGAGAAAGAAATATGTAGGCAAATCTATGAAATGAATAAAAGAAATAGAATAATCGAGAGATTTCAACAACCCCTATTTCTGTAAGTCAGTTAATAGTCTATTAAATAGAGGCATGGCAGGTCAGCTCAGACCCACAGAATGCACATCCTGTGCCATGTGGGAAATTCAGGATGCTTCCCATGTCCTGGACAACCACATGTGGAGGAGGCGTCGTCGGCTGGAGGAGCTCGAGCTCCGGGTTTCGGAGCTTGAGCGGCAGCTGGTTTCGCTAAGCTGCATCCGCGAGGCTGAGAGCTACGTGGATAGCATGGAGGTGGTCACCCCACAGCTAAGGAGTGTGCAGGTAGAGAGCGAATGGGTAACCACTAGACAGAAGAGGAGGACCAGGCAGGTTGTGCAGGAGTCCCCTGAGTGCATCTCGCTCTCCAACCAGTTTTCAATACTGAATACTGATGAGGGCGATGGTTCCTCTGGGGAGTACAGCCAAAGCCAAGACTGTGGCACCACAGGTGGCTCAGCTGTACGGGGGGGGGGGAGGAAGAAGAGTGAGAGAGCAATAATGCTAGGGGATTCGATAGTTAGGGGAGCAGACAGGCGTTTCTGTGGCTGCAGACGTGACTCCAGGATGGTATGTTGCCTCCCTGTTGCCAGGGTTAAAGCTGTCTCTGAGCGGCTGCAGAACATTTGGAGGGTGAACAGCCAGAGATCGTGGTCCATATTGTTACGAACGACATAAGAAGAAAGAGGGATGAGGTCCTGCAGGCAGAATTTAGGGAGCTAGGAAAGAGATTAAAAAGCAGGACCTCAAAGGTAGTAATCTCCGGATTACTCCCGGTGCCACGCGTGAGTGATTATATAGAAATAGGAGGATAGAACAGATGAATGTGTGGCTGGAGAGATGGTGCAGGAGGGAGGGCTTCAGATTCCTGAGACATTGGGGTCGGTTCTGGGGGAGGTGGGACTGTACAGGCCGGAAGGGTTGCACCTTAACAGGGCTGAAACCAATATCCTCGTGGGGAGGTTTGCTAGTGCTGTTGGGAAGGGTTTAAATTAATTTGGTGGGGGGGTGGTGGGCACCAGGATGTAACATTAGAAAAGGGGAAATAAAGTGCTCAAAGGATTGGGAGAGGCAGAGAGTCCGAAAGTAAGAAATGGTAAGGTATTAGGTGGGGTCAAACTAAGAGAGAATACAGGATGGTCTAAGATGGGTTTACAGTGTATGTATGTGAATGCACGAAGCATAGTAAACAAGGTAAGTGAGCCGCAGGCACAAATAGCCACATGGGAATATGATGCTGTGGCAATAACTGAGACCTGGCTTAAAAAAGGGCAGGATTGAGTATTAAATATTCCTGGTTATAAGGTGTTCAGGAAATATAGGGAAGGAAAGATAGGAGGTGGTGTGGCAGTATTGGATAAGGAGAATGTTACAGTACTGGAGAGGGAGGATGTCTTGGAGGGGTCAAGGACAGAATCTATATGGCTAGAGTTAAGAAATAATAGAGAAGCTGTTACACTAGTAGGTGTATTCTGCAGACCACCAAATGGTGGGGAAGATATGGAGGAGCAAATTTGCAGAGAAATTAGAGAGGTGCAAGAACTGTAGAGTAGTAATAATGAAGGACTTCAACTATCCGAATATAGACTAGGATCGTAATAATGTAAAGGGCAGAGAAGGGGAAGAATTTCTGAAGTGTGTTCAGGAGAACTTTCTTGATCAGTATGTTTCCGGCCGATGAGGGAGGAGGCATTGTTGGATCTGGTTCTGGGAATGAGGGTCGGTCAAGTGGAGCAACTGTCAGTAGGCGAACATTTAGGGAACAGTGATCATAGTATCATTAAGTTTAGATTAGCTATGGAAAAGGACAGGGAGCGATCTAGAGTAAAAATGTTTTAACTGGGGGCAGGCCAATTTCAGTGGGATGAGAACTGATCTGGCCCGGGTAAACTGGAATCAAAGATTGGCAGGCAAAACTGTAATGGAACAATGGGCTGCCTTTAAAAAGGAAATAGTTGAGGTACAGTCGTGGTATATTCCCACTAGATGGAAAGGCAGGGCAACTAAAGTCAGGGCTTCCTGGATGACTAAACAGATAGAGAATATGCTGAAGCAGAAAAAGAGTGCGTATGACAGATGTCAGGTTACAAATGCATCTGAGAATCAGGCTATATATAGAAAGGTCAGAGGAGAAGTGAAAAAGAAAATAAGAGGGGCAAAGAGAGGGTATGAGAATAGAATGACAGCCAACATAAAAGCTAATCCAAAAGTCATCTTTAGGCATATAAATAGTAAAAGGGTAGCAAGAGGAGGAGTGGGGTCAATTAGGGACCAAAAAGGAGACTTATGCATGGAGGCAGAGGGTATGGCTGAGGTACTAAATGAGTACTTTGCATCTGTCTTCACCAAGGAAGAGGATACTGCTATAGACATAGTGAAGGAGAAGGTAGTGGAGACACTTGATAGGATAAAAATTGATAGAGGTATTAGAAAGGCTGGCTGTACTTATAAAGTAGATAAGTCACCAGGAGCAGATGGGATGAATCCTAGGATGCTGAGGAAATTGAGGGCAGAAATCGTGTTGGTACTGGCCATAATATTCCAATCCTCCATAGATACGGGGGTGGTACCAGAGGACTGGAGAATTGCAAATGTTACACCATTGTTCAAAAAAGGGTGTAAAGATAAACCCAGCAACTACAAACCAGTCAGTTTAACCTTGGTAGTGGGGAAGCTTTTAGAAACAGTAATCAGGGACAAAATTAAGTCACTTGGATAGGTGTGGATTAATTAAGGAAAGCCAGCACGGATTTGTTAAAGGCAAATCGTGTTTAACCAACTTGATTGAGTTTTTTGATGAGGTAACAGAGAGGGTTGATGAGGGTAATGCGGTTGATGTAATGTACATGGATTTTCAAAAGGCATTCGACAAAGTACCACATAATAGGCTTGCCAGCAAAGTTGAAGCCCATGGAATAAAAGGGACAGTGGCAGCATGGTTACGACATTGGCTAAGTGATAGGAAACAGAGTAGTAGTGAACGGTTGTTTTTCGGACTGGAGGAAGGTACACCGTGGTGTTCCCCAGGGGTCGGTTCTAGGACCTCTGCTTTTCTTGATATATATTAATGACTTGGTTGTGGGTGTACAGGGCACAATTTCAAAATGTACAGATGACACAAAACTTGGAAGTATAGTGAACAGTGAGGAGGAGAGTGATAGACTTCAAGAGGACATAGACAGGTTGGTGAAATGGGTGGATACGTGGCAGATGAAATTTAACACAAAAGTGTGAAGGGGTAAATTTTGGTAGAAAGAATGGGGAGAGGCAATATAAATGAAATGGTACAATCCTAAAGGGGGTGCAGGAACAGAGACCTGGGGATATGTGTGCACAAATTGTTAAAGGTGGCGGGGCAGGTTGAGAAAGCAGTTAAAAAGGCTTATGGGATTCTGGGCTTCATAAATAAAGGTATAAGTACAAAAGCGTGGAAATTATGATGAACTTCTTGTACAAAGAGTGGTAAGAATGTGGAGCACACTACTACAAGATGCATTTAAGGGGTGGGAAGAGGCTCGTGTGCAGCATAAAGTTGGGCCGAATGGCCTGTTTCTGAACTGGAGACTCTGTAACTCTAAATTATGTAGGTAATCATTTTGCGATACAGTTCATTATATTTCATGTGTATTTGAAATCTTACCTAAGTTGTGGCTTTTATTTTCATTCAAGGATCATAAAGAAAAGCTTATCAAGGAGGGAATGGAGCGACCATTTAGTCTATCATCATGAGCACTTGAAGCAGAGACAGCAGACATGACTAGTAATTGTACAGTATATTATGCAGAAGTTATAAAATGCCTTTATGCTTTAATAAATGTTGATCAACTTATTCCAGTTTCCTTGGTCTTTGCAAAATTCCATTACGTAACCAAGGCGAGAGTGTTGGGTCTACATGTTTCTGTTTCTGGTTCAGATCATACCATGAGTATACTTGATGAAAGTAGCGAAAGTGGGTTGAACTGTGAGTTGACTATGCATCCACTTGCCACGTCCCGCCAATCAGCGAATGTTCCCTTTATGCCAACTCACCTACCTCCCAACCCATGTCACAAGGTTATCTCCAATTTTGTGCACTTTCATTTTTGCTAATCTTGTGCAAAACCTTATCAAATGCTTTCTGGAAGTCCGTATCGACAATATCCATAGACATTCGCCTATCCACCATGCTAGTGACCTCAAAAAAATTCAGCTAGATTAGTCAGCCATGATCTACCCATTACAATTCCAACAAGCTGATAACAGAAGAGGTTTTGGAGGCAGAGGGTGTGATCAGCTGGGTCAAAGGTTGCAGAAAAAACGAGGAGGAAGAATGTACCGCGCCACCCAGAGAAAGTTGGTTAGGGTCATCTCAATGCATTCTCCACAGAGAAAGTTCTCCAACTCAATTAACTGCAAAAGGACCTACATACACTGCTGGAAGATGATTAATTGATGCATCTGTAGACCAGGGCATTGTGGGTTCAGGCATCACTTAAAACTGGAGTTAATACCCAATACTAAACATCCCAGTGAAATGTTAAGACACTCACAATAGGAGAGCAGCTGGCAACAGACATGTAGGTCTTGCTCCATCAGTGGCATTGCTAAATGCAAATGAGCTCAGGTTTCCAGAGCTTATGACATTGTAGGCCCACCATACTGTGGTTTGTCCAAGACAATGTCAGACAAACAGTCTGGCTGCAGAGGCAGTGCAGAGTCAAGAGGTGATGAACAGGTAGAGCTGGGTGTTGTCTGCATACATGTGTCTGCAGATGATGTTGCCAAGGGGCAGAATGTACAGGAGGGAGCCTATGGAGGTAACCAGGTGAGGACTGGATGGGCAGCCATTGCTGGAGATTGGATAATTATGAGTGGAACCAAGCGAGTGCAGTGCCAACAAGCTGACAGCGAAACAGAAGTGTTGAATGGGGATTGTGATCAACCAGGTCAATACCTGCAGAGAAGACGAGGGGGAATAATGCATCATGATCACAGAGAATGTTGTGACTGGTTAGTGCCATTTCAGTGCTGTGGGAGGTATGGAAACCTTTTTTGGAGCGATTCAAAAATAACAAAATGCTGGAAACACTCAGCAGGTCAGGCAACATCCGTGGAGAGAGAGAAACAGTTAACGTTTCAGGTCTGACCCTTCGTCAGAACTCGGAGAGATTCAAATATTGGCATAAATAAACAGCAGAGGTCCAAGTATGATCCATGTGGAGCAATAATACTCCTCAACCACCATCTTGTTTGTTGTCCTTTAGCCAGCTCTATCTAGTTCTGTAATGTCCCTTAGATTTCCATGTTTTTCTCAATTAATAGTCTTTCATGCCAGAACCTTACTAGAAGTCGCTGAAAATCCAAGTAAACAATATCATAGGGAATGTTATTGTCTACCTATAATGCTCTGAAAGAAGTCAAGGAGGTTTATCTAGCATGTTCTTCTAAACTTGTTCACTCTTGTAAGGTAATTTCTATACAGCCATCCTCCATTATTTTAATTTTAATTGCTCTATTTATCCATTTTGAGCATTGCTTTTTTGGCTTACATGCATTTCTCTAAGGCTTATGCTTAGCCTGTATGTTCAACATTGAGTTAAAGTGTGTTCCATTTTTCCTGAATGAGATGTAGTAGTTCCCAATAATTGCAATACTTCTAAATTAAAACTGTTGTAATAATTGCTTCCTGGAACCATGTGCAACTAGTCAGGTTCTTCATGCATTGGGTCAAAAAGCAATTGCGTACTACATTGTTTGTGATTTCTTCACAAATGTTTGGGTGTTGCTAGCTTATGTTGGCATGATTGAAGTCAGCCATGATAATCATACATCACATTGTAATATTTTGGAACTTCTGTTTCTGAATCTTTTAGTTCAAAACTACAGGGTCCACATGGCTAGGTTAGAAGAATGGGCCAGAATTTGCTGGAGTGGGATATCTTGCGACATGCCCTGTTAGTTGGATTTTTTTTCTTCACACTTCAGCTTGAAAAAATTTTGTGCCACAAATTGCTGGAAGTTCAAGTTGAAAACAGTCGATCTTTGTGAACGACGGGACCAACAATTTATCTTAACCAGTGAGATTTAAGGATAAAGAAACAGTAGTGGAGGAGGAAATAGGGTGAACTAGAATCAAATTAGATACAGAAAGAGAAATAAAGAGGGAAATAAAGGTTGGATTGAGAGAAAAATTATGACTAAGGAAAAGTAAGAATTTTTTCAGAAATTTACAGTTTTAAACACCTCCTAGGAACAATTTACTACCTGCAGGAGTGAGACGCCACTGTTTCAATTGTTCCCTTTCTGGGCCGCCGAGGTTGAGTGGCATTGTAAGAAAGTTAATCTCATCATTAAAAGGGTCCTTACGTCATTAAATACCAGCCCTAACTTTCTGTGGCGAGTTTAATTTGTTTTAACAGCGCAAATGCAGCAATATCTTGAAACTCATGGGGAGGTTGACGGCGAGCTGCTGTTTTTGCAAGGATAATGTCAGAGTGGCGCAAATTGTCCAGCATGGGATATGGGCCAAAGGCGGGTATATGGAGTTAGGTCGCAGATCAGCCATGATCTCATTGAATGGCGGAACAGGCTCGAGGGGCTGAATGGCCTCCTCCTGTTCTATGATTTGCAACTCCTTTTCTCGCCACAAATTGCTAGATTATTTACACACTAATAGCGGCGTGTGCATTCAACTCACCGTTACTTTCCCAGCAAATTCTGGCTCAATAATGTATTCTTGTGCTCCTACTGTCTTCCACAATGTTTGCTTCTTGGATGCACCTTCCCTACAGAGACTGACAAAATGGTGTCCAGTAAACCAAAATGCCTAAGTGTCTCGAGTGACGGATAACAGGATATACTGTATTACAAAGATTTGTAGTACTAAAATAGTTACATAAATCTTGTTTTAGCTTTCCAGATGGGACATAAGAAATAGGAGCAGGAATAGGCCACTTGGCCCCTCGAGCCTGCTCAACAGAATGCACAAGGGGGTAGCAAGTGTGTATCAACATAGTTTTGATGACCACTTTGTGCACCATCATGTTCTTTATTGTTTCACATAACCAGCAGTGTGAGTCTGAACATCAGTCATTTAACTTTCTTTTACTTGACTAAATTCATGGTTAAATGTAAATATTTAAGTAAATGGAAAATTACACTTTCTATTACTGTAAGCAATTTTATGTCAGTAGAAGTGAAAATTACATTTCAGTGGTGACTTGATGATCTGTCTGTTGTATGGAAAATAAAATGGAAATGTTGTGACTTCTTTCCAGTGGTCACGGGCTGATCTGAAAATATAAAAATGAATATAAGTTGACTAAAAGCACATTGGAAATATAAATCCAAACAATCTGGAACAAATAAGAAAAAATAATTTAGTTTGTGAATACGGTAACCATGTGACAGATCATGCAAAATCTGATGGGGGAAAAATGGGAAAAGTGCTTCAGCACTAACACAAATGTTTCAGCAAGCCAGAGAAGGGGCATCCAGGGTCTCTCACGCAGCACTCCATCTTTGTGCAGGGGATCAACACTGCAAGAGAGGTCCTCTACCCACAGGAGCCAGGAAGCCCTCCAGAAAGAAGGATGAGGGACCAGATCACCGAGGCCGCCACTGCGAGCAGGGTCGCCCCCATGACCTGGCTCCAGTGCGCGAAGAAGCTTCTTGACCTCAGACCAGTGGTCAAGGTCAGTGAATGCATCTTCAAAAGCTGTTTCCTACCAACTGCACCACTAGCCTCGCACACTGCTCAATGCAAGACTCATTAAGCCCCCACCCCAATCACTTACCAACAATCTGTACCAAACAAAGGTTTCCTCCCATTCCTAGCTTCAGAGGAGACGGTGCTGGCCATTTTTGGCAGGGGCATAGCTGAGCCCTTGGCCAGCGGTGGGGCTGAAAGGATACACAATGTTGGTATCCTTATATGTTATCCTCCTCCTGGCATGCACCGCTTGCTTTCCCACCCTCCCCTCACCACAACTCCACCCTTGTGCCTTCCTCATTTCACACACACACAAGAAATGCAGCCTGCCCAGCCAGTGGTTGACTAAGAAGAGGGAGATACCAGCTTCTCAAGGTCGACCAGTAAGGTCATTTGCAGTGTCCCCCACTGAAAGTCAGCAGCCTTCCACCAGCCATGCTGCAGCCACTGGGGTAGCACTGCGTGACATCAGTAGGATAGGCAAAGGCACACACATGACAGTCACTAAAGGAATGCATAAGGATGATTAGGTGATTGCTTGATGTCATATTGGATTGACAGACGTATAACGTTGGATTGGAAAGTTTGATTTGTGGTGGCTTTTATTTCAGCATTGTGGCCAAGAGGACGCTGTGATGGTCAGTAACAGAGGGAAGGTAAGGTCTGGGACTAATGTTGAAAGGGGAATAGGTGTTGTAGGCACTGGTACCGCAGGTGGATCATTCCATCCTGGATATCCCACCAGAAAGGGGCTGTCTAGGTTGCATCCTTCCTTCTGCCTCTTCCTCTTCTGTGTCTTCCTCTTCCCTCTGAGAGTGGATGCTGTAATAATAAAACATAAAATGCTGGAAATACTCAGCAGGCCAGGCAACATCTCGACCTGAGAAGTGAACTCTTCTGTTTCTCTCCCTATGGATCTGCTGATTATTTCCAGCATTTTCTGTCTTCTCAGAGGCCTTCCTTTACCATCCAAGGCCTTGGAAGCAGCCAGCTGCACTCCCTGCACACTTAAAAAAACCTTTAACGTGTATTGAACCAAGCCACTACTTCAATAAAATATTAAAAATCCAATCCAAAAACTTAAATGCAAACTTACCTAAAACATGTGTGTGTCCCTTGAAGAAGTGCTGACAGCGTCTCGGTAAGTCTGCTGCATGCTTGCTTTTTAGAGCAAGCTTAGGACCCTGGGCTAAACTCAGCGCTAAGGTCCAAGTTCGCAGAGCATGACGTTAAGTCGGCGTGACATCACGCTCTCCATATTTGCGTCTCCAGGGCCAGCGTTGCTAACGGCAGCGCTAAGGCCCTCGCCAAAATGGCGGCAGCCATGTCCTGTGCCAGAGAAGGGCGTTAGAGTGGTGGCCACCATTTTTTGCCAGGATTGTGGCGCTAACTCGTAGCGGTAAGTGTAATGTATGTACCTTTAAGGGGGGGAACTATGTTTTACAGCTCATGTATACTGCAGTACCGGCAGTGACCACACCTGTATATAACACTGAGTAGTAATCTGTACAGATCAGTTGCAGTCTGAGCCACGTTGAGTGAACACCTATTGTACCTTCTCCGCAGTCTGTGTCTTATACACGGACGTAACATTGGTGACGAGGCAGGTTCGAACCTACCTGCAACTCTGCATCACCTCCCGGGGATTCGTGCCCGGAGATCAGTGGATTGGAGGTCAAGGCCAGAGACTCGGGCGTCGACCACGGGCAACCGCCCAGCCATCCAGCAGAGACTCGAGAATTGCAGGGGAGGCTGTCGAGAGCCAGGCTTGGCTTTCCAGTCGAGGTGGTCCAGCGAAACGGGCTGGCAACAGGTAGTGCGCAGACCCTTCCCGGACAGCGGCGGGCTAGAGCCCGACCGAGCGGCACAGCAAAGGGCCAAGCAGCGTCGACGGGGGAGAGACAGAGAGGGCAGGGCGCAGCTGGTGTTCAGGGGCCGAGCAGCGTCGGAGAGAGGGAGAGAGAGAAGCGTGCAAAACCTACAGGGCGCCGCCATTGCCACGAGAACCGCCGGGAGCGGCGTCGGCAGCAGTGGGGGAGGAAGGAAAGCGTGGGAGACGCCATTTTAAGCCATTGGGAGACGCCATTTTAAACCACACCCAAAATGCCGAAGCGTGGCAGTATCACCGCATTTGACAATGAAGTCGAAGATTGGACTACATATGTCGAACGAATAGAGGTGTACTGCGAGGCAAATGAGGTGTCAGATGACAAGAAAGCGTCGGTATTGTTAAATTTAATGGGTGCAAAGACGTATGGGTTATTACGAAATCTAGTAACCCCAACGAAGCCAATGGAAAAGAGTTTTGAAGACATAGTAACGATACTAAAGGAACATTTAAACCCCACACCGCTGCTGATAGCAGAAAGATTCAAGTTTCACAAATGGAACCAGCATAAGGATGAAAGGAATGCTGATTATTTAACAGAACTGCGCAAACTATCGAAACACTGCCAGCTTGGAGTGGGACTGGCAGATACCTTAAGGGACAAGTTTGTGTGTGGGCTTCATAGTGAAGGAACCCAGAAACGGCTTTTATCTGAAAAGGACCTTACACTGGAAAAGGCTTTCAGCATTGCGGTATCATATGAAGCAGCAGCACGGGGCGCTGCAGAGATACAACAGAGACCGCAAGAATATGGCACAAACGAAATGTCATATGGAACAGAGAAGTGCTATCGCTGCGGCAGAACACACGACCAGAATGATTGCTGGTTCAAAGACAAAGTGTGCAGACAGTGTGGAAAAGTAGAACACATAGCACGAGTCTGTAGGTCGGGAAAGAAAACCAGCAATAAGAAACCGACCAAAGGAAAGTACAAGAAGGTACATAAGATAACGGAGAATAGTTCAGACGAACAAAACAGTGATAACGACTCCGAAAGCAGGGAACTGAGTTGTCTGAAACTACATAATGTGATCACAACGGAGGATCACCGAACCATTTGGGTCACTCTCAAGATAGCAGGAGTCCAGGTGAAGATGGAATTGGACACAGGATCAGCCCGAACAGTCATAAACCGACGGGACTACGAGCGGCTATTCTCACACATACCCTTGAGAGACACAAAAATTATTTTGAAGACGTACACGGGGCAAAAAGTCTACCCCAAAGGAAAAATAAGGGTGACCGTTATATATAACGGTAAGGAAACACCAAAACTAGACCTGTATGTATTGCAAGATGGAGGACCACCATTACTGGGACGTGAATGGATCCGGAAAATACAACTGGATTGGCATTCCATACAGGCACTGACTGTGGCTGACAAAAAGGATGACGACATCACACCTGGGCGACTGTCAAAGATCCTAACTGACGCGAAAGAAGTGTTCCAGCAAGGACTCGGAACACTAAAAGGCATGACAGCGATGATTAAAATTGAAGAAAACGCAAGCCCAAAATTTTTAAAGGCCAGACCTGTACCTTATGCGATCCGCCCAGCCGTCGAAGCAGAGCTGGAGAGTCTGGAACATTCAGGTGTACTGTCCAAGGTAGACTGGAGCGAGTGGGCTACACCCATCATCCCTGTGATGAAAAAGTCGTTGAGCAGCACGCCTGGGGAACCAAGGAAGGTTCGCATCTGTGGGGACTTTAAGGTAACAGTGAACCCGGTCCTTCACACCGTACAATATCCACTTCCGCGGATTGAAGATATTTTCGCCTCGCTATCTGGAGGGAAACGCTTCACTAAGATTGATCTGGCCCAGGCGTATCTGCAAATGGAGGTAGAAGAAGCATCAAAAAAATACCTCACAATCAACACCCATAAAGGTCTCTACCAATACAACCGGCTGGTATTCGGGGTAGCATCAGCTCCGGCTATTTGGCAGAGGGCAATGGAACAAGTCCTGCAAGGGATCCCAGGAACCCAGTGTTATTTGGACGACATCCTGGTCACGGGCGAAAATGACAGTGATCACCTTGCCAACCTGGAGCAGGTGCTCACTAGATTGCAGGAATATGGGCTCCGAGCTAACCGCCCCAAATGCGAGTTTTTTAGAAAACAGATCTCGTATTGTGGTCACGTTATCGATAAAGAGGGGTTACATAAGTCCCCAGAGAAGATTGAGGCAGTAGTCAAGGTTCCAGCACCGGAAAATGTGTCACAACTGAGGTTGTTCCTCGGGCTGGTAAACTACTACCATAAGTTCTTGCCAAATTTGTCTACAATACTACACCCACTGAACACCCTACTGCAAACTGGGGTGCCATGGAAGTGGAGTGACGAATGTAGACGAGCTTTCCAGAAGAGCAAAACACTAATCACATCGAAAGAGGTATTGGCCCATTACAACCCAGCATTACCAATTCGGTTGGCATGTGATGCGTCACCCTACGGCATTGGAGCGGTGCTGTCGCACAAATTCTCGGACGGCTCAGAGAGGCCAATAGCCTTTGCGTCACGATCACTAAACTCAGCCGAGCATAACTACGCCCAGATTGACAGGGAGGCCCTCAGCCTAGTGTGGGGAGTGAAAAAGTTCAATCACTATCTGCACGGGCAGAAATTCACCTTGCTGACTGATCACCAGCCTCTTGTCTCAATTTTTAATCCGAAGAAGGGCGTTCCGGTGATGACTGCGCAACGACTACAAAGATGGTCACTTTTTCTAGGGGCGCACCACTATGAGATTGAATATAAGGGCACGAAACAGCATGGAAATGCTGATGGGCTATCACGCCTGCCACTGCCTACTGCGGAGGAAGCACCAGCAGTGGATCCTGTCGAAATATTCCATTCGACTATAGTTGAATACCTACCGGTAACTAACACTTGTATCGAAAAGGAAACCCGAAATGACCCGACACTGTCTCAGGTATATGATTTGACGGTAAAGGGATGGCCAGCACATGGCAACTCACTGTTGCTAGCATTCTCGACAAGGAGAGAACAGCTGTCAGTGTGCCGGGGGACCTTGATGTGTGGATCCCGAGTGGTAATTCCACCCAAGTTAAGGGATAGAGTGCTCAATGAGCTTCATGAGGGTCATCTGGGAGGGGTAAAAATGAAAAGCCTAGCCAGGGCTTATGTGTGGTGGCCGGGAATCGATAAACAAATCGAGGACCTGACCAAGAGCTGCTCAGGATGCCAGAAAGTCCAAAATGCACCACCACAGGCCCCTCTACACCCATGGGAGTGGCCCTCATCTCCATGGCAATGGGTGCATATTGATTTTGCTGGTCCATTCATGGACTCAATGTTTTTAATAGCCATGGATGCACACTCGAAATGGCCTGAGGTCATCAAAATGTCCTCCACCACCATGGAGAAAACTATTGCAGTCCTATGGACCATTTTTGCCAGGAATGGCTTGCCAGAACAGATTTGCTCCGACAACGGACCACAGTTTGTGTCCGAAGAGTTCCGGAGGTTCTTGAAAAAGAATGGGGTAAGGCATTACACATCTGCCCTGTATCATCCAGCCACAAATGGATTGGCTGAGAGGTTTGTACAAACCTTTAAGAAGGCAATAAAGGCTATGTACAATGACAACATTCCGCTACAGCACAAGGTGGACAATTTCCTGTTCGCCTACCGGAATGCGACACATGCAGTCACCAACCAGGCCCCAGCCATGATGTTCTTTAACCGAAGGTTAAGATCTCGCCTGGATTTGCTCAGACCAAACGTGCAAAGAGATGTTGAGAGTAAGCAATTCCAGCACATCCATGAGAAGCCAACAAGGAGCTTGAATGTAGGGCAACCAGTCTTGGCCCGCGACTACCGAACAGAAAAATGGCAGCCAGGAACGATATGCACACGGCAGGGCCCACTAATGTACACAGTGGACGTTGGGGAGAGCATCGTGAGACGCCATGCTGACCAGATCCTAGAGTCACAGGAACAAGTCAACCCCATGCCTCGCCCGTACGTACCTGGTGATGAACCCGAAGTACAAGTCGCATCTACCCCAGAAACAGTAGCCTCGGAAGCTGATGAACCAACCGACGACAGGGGGCCAGAATCGCCTCCACACCAAGAGCAAGACACTCGGGAAAGGCGCTATCCAGAAAGGATCAGGAAGCCTCCCCAAAGACTGAATATATAAATAGACTATTTTCAGCTAATGTTGCATGTTAAAAGTGTTAATTGTAATTAGTTTGATATTTAATTGTTAAATGAGTGTTATGGTACTGTTAATCTAAAAGGGGAGGAATTGTAATGTATGTACCTTTAAGCGGGGGAACTATGTTTTACAGCTCATGTATACTGCAGTACCGGCAGTGACCACACCTGTATATAACACTGAGTAGTAATCTGTACAGATCAGTTGCAGTCTGAGCCACGTTGAGTAAACACCTATTGTACCTTCTCCGCAGTCTGTGTCTTCTTATACACGGACGTAACAGTAAGTAGCCCAATTTCTGGGCCTTCATTTAAGATTCACACTGGCATGAAATTGCCACTGTAAACAGAGAACATGCTCACAGTCATTAACTGAACAAAGGTGTCAGGAGTGCCTCATGTGGAATTTTAAAGATCATCAATTGATAGTTCTTTAAACCACATTGTGAGCTCAAGCATCACTTAGAACTGGAGTTCATAGCCAATACTAAACATCTCAGTGGAAGGTTAAGACACTTTTACACAATAAGAGTGCAACTTGCAACATACATGTTGGGCTGGATTTTCTCAGCCCCAAGGAGGTGGGCATGGAGGCGGGACTGCTGGTAAAGTAGCAGAAAGTGGGGGCGCATGGCAAACCCGCCCCATCCCGCCTCCCTGCCCTTTTGTCAGGAGGCGGGAAGATGTGCTGCTTCGGGTCCCGTCTCCTGGAGGCGGGAAAGACATTAAATACTACAGAGCTGTCAAACGCTGACGTTTCTTCTTCCAAGAAGTCTTGACAGATAGCATGTCTGACGTTGACGTGCTCTGTCAGTGACTTCCTCCCTAACTGGCCAATCAGGGGAAAATCCCTCTGGTTGGTCAGACGAGGATGGAGGCGGGACATTGACACGACAAGCAGCAGTCCCGCCTCCAACTCGTCTCCATTGAGAAAACCCAGCCCGTTGTTTCCACTCTATCAGTGCATTCCTAAATGTAAGCAAGCTGAGGTTCTGAGAACTGATTACATTGTAGACCCACACCTAACACCATCCTCTCCGAGGAGCGGCCATCAAACAATGGAAGATCCTGCCGAAATGTTTCAGCTGATTCCAGGGGCCAGCCATTATAGAAACCTACATCACTAGAGGTTGAGGGGAAAGTGCTAAGGATGTAGTAATGTAAACATTATTAGAATCGTAGCTTGTCTTTATTCATGCATCCCCCACCCCAGTGGAAGTATTTCTGTACTGTGATTCACTTATACGTGTACTGGATAATCAGAGGAAATGCAATGTGCAGCCACAAATTGTATAACATACAGAAAAAGGTCAATCAAAGGAACAGAGGAGGCCCTTTATGCCTTTTGTTACCAATGGCAGCTCTTATGTCTTTAATCCGAATTTCCTGACTTTCCATATCCCTTAATATCCTTACTTTCCAAGTATCTATTTCCCTTTTAACACTGCAATTGATTCTGCATGAGTTGGGTTTACTGGACCATCTCACCCTGTAGTTACAGGCATCTTGCACCCCAGGTTCACTTGTCACTTGGCTTCCAGTTGGGATTGAAATTACTTTTCAGTGGCTGCCAACAGTTTGAGTAGCTTTTGTCCAAGCGATTGCAGGTCTCCAGGCCCCATTTAGTGACAGTCATGTTGAATGAGGACTCGAACATAAACGCCTGTCAAATGAAATAGAAAATGAAACAACTTAATGTGCAGATTAGCTTAACAATGAATGGAGTATTATGCCGTATTGGACAGGGACCAATGTACTTTGAATCAAACTGGGATAATTATCATAAAATGAGTATGTGTTCCTCTAGGAACGGCAGATTTCCCAGTCTGTACAAGCTTAGCAGTGCCACTCAATTGGAGGATGCATATTCACCAGCAGCATCCTGGGCCATGAGCAATCATGTCCTAGGAAGCAGTCTGCAGTGTTGAAGTTTTTGTTTGTGACACGGCCTGTTCACGTATAAGTAACAAATGAGAAGTATTGCTGCAATATCACAATCCCTAATTCTCATGATCAAGCTTTTGAAAAGTAATTATTTTCATCCATTTTAATTTAGCCCCGTTAGTGGTGGTTGAGGGAGTTTATGTTTGGGAGATGTTTGATTTCCAGTAGTCGTGACTGAGTAAGATTTAATATGGCGGTTCTACTGATTATGCAATAGATTTTGCAGACCTTCCAGAAACAGGAACAGTCTCTGACACTAACACACTGATCTCACATGAGACTTTGAATCATCATCTCTTTAATACACTCCTCTGATTACCAATACAATAAATGCCCATCAATGATTTGTAACTCTTTTGTGCAAACGTTCATCATGTGAGAAGCTATTTGAGTTAATTTAACAAGTCAATGGGATGTTTATAATCTTAAAAAATTGTGTGCACAATACTCACAAAACAAAAAAAATAAGACAATGGTAATCTGATCCCGACTGCTTTGCCATCATCTCTCCTTCTGAGGTATTGGCTGTGCCTGTGTCCGAATGAGCGGACCTCATTGCATAATGCAAAGTCAACTCATTTGAATATTTTAGCGGTGATCCTGGCGCAAAGCGCAGGGCACATTGGGAGCACCACAGGAGTTGGGGGCCAGAATGTGGTGAGCTAAGAGCCAAGTGAAGAGCTGAAGGCTACCCATAGAGTGCTGCTATTTTTTTTGTATTGGTTTGCCGCTGGGGATTTGTCCTCTTGTGCAATTTGGCTGTTGAAGGTTGAAAACAACAATGGTAGCAAAGAAAGTTGGCCCTATAACAGGGAGAGAGACACCCAATAGCAACATTTATCCCACTTATGGGCTGTCCTTGGAATACTCACCCAAGTAGGTGCTTAGTGTCTGGAGTACCATTCAGATACTCCACTCACGTTATTGATGGGCCCCTAATTTAAATAAAATGTGTGGCCTCAATGAGCCTCTCAGTACACACTGACCACCTGCACTGGGATTCGATGAGCACATCAGGTACATGGTAGATCTCAGGCCTCCATAGAAACATAGAAAAATTGGAGCAGGAGTAGGCCATTCGGCCCTTCGAGCCTGCTCTGCCATTCAATATGATCATGGCTGATCCTCTATCTCAATACCATATTCAGGATCAGCCATGCCCAATAATACACGGCACATGTTGACCATTACATGATTGGTCACTTAATGTCCTCTGTAATTTAGTATTTTCATTTATTGTTGGTCACAGCACTTATCTGCTTAATGTGATTATTAATATCAGCTCAATATAAATGTGAATGTATAGGGCTTGTTCAGATTTGGCTTCATGCTCATTCTTTCTGTACATCGGCAGGATTCTCTTTAGTTGTGGTCCAGCAAGGCACTTATAATTGTCTCTCAGCAGAACACTGCTTGTTTTTTTATAATTTTAAGCAGGGTTACCTCAGGTTTACTTATGCTTCCCACTTGGTAACCATTGATCCTTTTAATGAGAAGTGCTGTTTTTGTTAGCCTAGTTCTGCTCTGTAGTATTTTTGTATTTTTTTTAAATTCAAATTAATTAAACTGATCTTACTGAACTTGCCAAATGAAATGATGATGTCAGATGTATAAGCTGCTACTCCAAACTTGCCAGGGATGACATTTTTTTGTACAGTGTGACTTATACAACTTTTTGGTCAGCATTATTTAT
Organism: Somniosus microcephalus; assembly: GCF_052327205.1. Classification (NCBI taxonomy): domain Eukaryota; kingdom Metazoa; phylum Chordata; class Chondrichthyes; order Squaliformes; family Somniosidae; genus Somniosus; species Somniosus microcephalus. The sequence continues at coordinate 84,032,640 of NC_141000.1, forward strand.
TCTGAATTTTAAGAGACTTGGTCGTGTTGGTGAGTTACCTTTTAGCCTTGGCTTGGTGGTCGTACTCTCGTCTCTGAGTCAGAAAGTTGTGGGTTCAAGCCTCACCCCAAAGACTTGAGCACATAGTGAATGCTGTCACTTCGGTGCAGTACTGAGGGAGTGCTGCATTATCGGAGCTGCCATCTTTTGGATGAGAGTTAAACTGAGGCGCTGTTTGCCCTCTCAGGTGGACGTAAAAGATCCCACGGCATTATTCGATGAAGAGCAGAGGAGCTCTGCCTGACCAATATTTATTCCTCAACTAACATTACTAAAAGACACATTATCTTGTCATTATTTCATTGCTATTTGTGGGACTTTGCTGTACACAAATTGGCTTCCGCATTTCCCTACATTACAACAGTGACTGCACTTCAAAAGTACTTCAGAGGCTGTAAAGTGCTTTGGGGCATCCTGAGCTTATGAAAAGCGCTGTATAAATGCAAGTTCCTTCTTTCTTCCAAGTCTTTCAATTAAGAAGATCATGGCCAGCACTCCTGTCTTCCACCTAGTGGCTGCTATTTGAGCTGCACCTAATATAATTTTAATGGAAGCAAGACAAAACATTAACACCAAAAATGCAGTAGCATTTTTTTAAGCTCCTTATTTGCCAGAATTAGCCATCAAACTGTTTGAGCACAGGAAGGGGCTGGCAGTGGCCATATTTTTCTCCATTGCAACAGTATAAATGAGTCAGTTTATTGCTGCAACACAAATTAAGTATAGGGTGTGGCGTACCGATCACAGAAAGGACACAATCCGCTTTTTGGTCCGTAGACTATAAATCAGGCGTCATGCCTTTAAGAAGGATCACACCTTTAAGAAACTCGATCTGCAACATAGTTAAGCCCAGAGCGGGGGAGGGGCAGTGGAAGCTGTGGACTGATGAAAAGCAGTCAGACTTGGTGTAAGCTCTGACGCCATTTTTGTGTGCAACATGTGGTCTCAACAATTAAACCTTTTCTGTTGAACCTCTCCGAGTTCAGTATATTTTGTTAGGAGTACATAGACTCCTACATTGGTGACCCCGACGCTCAGGACGACTCCTAAGCGTAACCATGGCTGACACAAACGCAGTTTCTGTGAAGCTGCCGGAGTTCTGGGAGAACCTAGCCACCGCCTGGTTCCTTCAAGCCGAATCGCAATTCCGACTCCGCGGCATCACCGCCGACGCAACGATGTACGACTACCTCCTCGCCTCCCTGGGCAGCTCCACAATCACGAAAGTCTGGACAACACTAAAAAACCCTTTGGAGGAAGGCAAGTACGCACATCTCAAGGCCGCGCTCCTTAAAAAATTCACAGCCTCCCAATTCGTGCACAACTGCCACCTCCTCGACCTCCCGGGCCTCGGTGACTCCACGCCGTCAGACTTGCTCTCACACATGCTTGCTCTGACCAACGAGAAACCGCCCGGCTCCCTCTTCCGCACGCTCTTTATCCGCCAACTACCCCCCAGCATCCGCCCGGCGATTGTGGCGTCCAGCCTCACGGACCTCGAGGACCTGGCCGACGAAGCCGATAAGCTCCTGTCCGCCGGCTCCAACCACGCCGTCACCCCCGACCTGGCCTCCGCAGCATCGGCGCGTGCTCCACCCTCTATCGCGCGGCCACACAGCTCGGCCACGAGGCCCCCCAGGCCCCCACGTCCCCCAAGCCCTCCGACCCAGGGCTACTGCTAATTCCATACCCGGTTCGGCGCACGGGCACGCCGCTGCAGCCATCCCTGCACGTTTCCAACCGCCCCCACACCGGCCTACACGATGGCCGTGGGGCAAGCAGGCGCGCTGCTGTACGTTACGGACAGCGCCTCCGGACGCCGTTTCCTATGCGACACGGGCGCACAGCGCAGCATCATCCCCGCGTCCGCCCTCGAGATCCAGCGAGGCGGCCGCGGCCCTGCGCTGGCTGCCGCCAACGGCACCGACATCTGGACGTACGGCACCCGCACCATCACCATTGACCTCGCAGGCCGCCGCTACCACTGGGAGTTTATCACCACCAAGGTGCTCTCCCCGCTCCTCGGTGCGGATTTCCTGTGCGCCCACGGCCTGTTGGTCGACATGCCTCGGCGCTGCCTCGTGGACATGAACACCATGTCACCTATCCCGGGCGCCATGGCCCCCCTCCCCAACCCGCCGAAATGGCGTGACAGTGCCGCGCCCGCTCAACGGACGACTACTCAGCACTCCTGGCTGAGTTCCCAGCTCTCACCAACCCGACCTTCTCCGCGAAAGTTGCTAAGCACGGGGTAGAACACTTCATCCCCACCACAGGCCCACCGGTGTATGCCCACGCCCGCAGGCTGGACCCGGCCAAGCTGGAGATCGCGCGGGCCGAGTTCGCCAAAATGGAACAGCTCGGCATCATCCGCCGCTCCAACAGCCCCTGGGCCTCTCCACTCCACATCGTCACCAAACCCGACGGGGGATGGCGCCCCTGCGGGGACTACCGGTGCCTAAACAACACCACCACGCCGGATCGGTACCCCATACCGCACATTCAAGACTTCTCAGCTAGACTGGCCGACCGCTCAGTCTTCTCCAAAGTCGACCTGGTGCGCGGTTACCATCAGGTGCCAGTCCACCTCACGGACGTCCCCAAGACGGCCATAATCACCCCTTTTGGGCTATTCGAGTTCCTCCGAATGCCCTTCGGCCTCAAAAACGCGGCCCAGGCCTTCCAGCGGCTCATGGACTCGGTCCTCCGGGACCTGAAGTTCCTCTTTGTCTACCTGGATGACATCCTGGTAGCTAGTTCCTCCAAGCAGGAACACATCGAGCACCTCCGCACCCTGTTCCAGCGGCTCAGTGAGCACGGGCTCATCATCAGCCCAGCCAAGTGCCAATTCGGCCTCAGCAGGATCGAATTCCTCGGCCACCACATCACGCAGGACGGAGCCATTCCCCTGCCCGCCAAGGTGCAAGCCGTCCAGCAGTTCCCCCGGCCGACCACCATCAAAGGCCTCCAGGAGTTCTTGGGGATGATCAACTTTTATAACCGCTTCATTCCCGGAGCGGCCTCCCTCATGCGGCCCCTATACTAAGCCCTCCGCGGTAAGAAAGACAGAATGGCGATCGAGTGGTCGGCGGACATGTTGACCGCTTTCGACTCGACCAAAAAGGCGCTCGCCGACGCCACCATGCTCGCTCACCCACAGCCCAACACTAGGGTGGCCCTCACCACGGACGCCTCCGACCACACGGTCGGCGATGTGTACGAACAGTGGGTCGACGGGGCCTGGCAACCGCTGGCCTTTTTCAGCCGCCAACTGCGCCCCCCGGAGGCCAAATACAGCGCCTTTGACCGCGAGCTCCTCGCACTGTACCTGGCAGTCCGCCATTTTAGATTTCTTCTGGAGGGCCGCCCCTTCACCGCGTTTGTCAACCACAAACCCCTGACATTCACGATGGCAAAATCTGCGGACCCGTGGTCAGCCAGGCAACAACGCCAGCTCGCCGCCGTGTCCGAATTCACCACGGACATCCGGCACATCTCCGGTCGAGACAACGTGGTGGCCGACTGCCTATCCCGCCCCGCCATCCACGGCGCCCACCTGGCAGTGGACTATGCTCAACTGGCAGCGGAGTAATGCATCGACCCCGATCTGCTCTCCGCGCCCACAACCCTCCCAGGGCTGCGACTGACCGACGTCGCCTGCGGCCCGTCCGCTGTCAGTCAAATGCGACACCTCCTTGGCGCAACCCCGCCCCGTAGTCCCAGCGTCCTGGCGAAAACGGGTGTTCGACATCGTCCACGGCCTCTCACACCCCGGCACCCGTGCGTCCATTAGACTGGTGGCCAACCGATTTGTCTGGCGCGGCCTGCGCAAAGATGTGCGCATCTGGTCCAGATCCTGCATAGCTTGCCAGCGTGCCAAAATCCACCAGCACGTCAAAGCCCCACTCGAGGAGTTCACCGTGCCAGAAAGAAGGTTTGACCATGTCCACATCGACCTCGTCGGCCCCCTGCCGCCATCACAAGGTCACACGCACCTGCTGACAATCGTGGACCGTACCACCCGCTGGCCCGAGGCCATTCCACTGACATCCACCACCACCGCCGACATCGCGAGGGCGTTCATCGGGACCTGGGTCGCTCGGTTCGGCGTCCCCTCCGACATGACGTTGGATAGAGGCCCGCAGTTCACCTCTGATCTGTGGGCCGCCATCGCCCGAAACCTCGGGGTGGCCGTTCACCGCACCACGGCTTACCACCCCCAAGCCAACGGACTGTGCGAGCGATTCCACAGGTCCATGAAGGCGTCCCTCCGCGCCAGCCTCGAGGACGAGGCCTGGATCGACCGCCTCCCATGGGTGCTACTTGGCCTACGCTCCGCGGTCAAGGAAGACCTGCAAGCCTCGGCGGCGGAACTCGTGTACGGCCAGCCGCTGCGTGTACCCAGAGAGTTCCTGCCCACCGCCACGACCCCCTGGTCGGCTGACCAGCAACGCCGCGCTTTCGCCAACCGAGCACAACAGTTCGCTCCGGTACCCACCGGCCGGCACGGCGAACCTGCAACCCGCGTACCACCTAGCCTGCACATGGCCAAATTTGTTTTCGTGCGCCATGATGCCCACCGAGGACCTTTACGGCCCCCATACGACGGACCCTACAAGGTACTCCAGACGGGGAACAAGTTCTTCCTCCTCCAAGTGGGCGGCAGAACTGACAAGGTGTCGGTCGACCGGCTCAAGCTGGCGCACCTAGAGCCCGACGAACCCGTTCAAGTGGGCCAACCCCCACCGCGGGGCAGACCGCCTAAGAGCCCGACGCGTCCGACCGCCCCGCTCCCGACACCAACCGCCAAGAGCCGTTCCGGCCGTGCCATCAAGCTGCCACGCCGGTTCGTACACTTCCTACTAGCGGATTCTGGGGGGAGCTGTGTGGCGTACCGATCACAGAAAGGACACAATCCGCTTTTTGGTCCGTAGACTATAAATCAGGCGTCATGCCTTTAAGAAGGATCACACCTTTAAGAAACTCGATCTGCAACATAGTTAAGCCCAGAGCGGGGGAGGAGCAGTGGAAGCTGTGGACTGATGAAAAGCAGTCAGACTTTGTGTAATCTCTGACGCCATTTTTGTGTGCAACATGTGGTCTCAACAATTAAACCTTTTCTGTTGAACCTCTCCGAGTTCAGTATATTTTGTTAGGAGTACGTAGACTCCTACAAGGGTGTGATCAAGACTGTGATTATGATTGCCTGCATAACCCAGATTCCACTTTCTTATTACTATCCTGTCACATTATTAACAAATAGTTCTAGTTCCAAAGGGAAACTGCTTTTGAGAATAAAGGGGTTGTTTAAGATAGGAGCTGATGATCGAGAAAACTTGTTCCATTGTTCAGAAGGTACAGCCCACAGTCTTTGAGTTCCTCTGTCACTTACCATAGTTCTGTCAGCTACTCGTTCTGGTTTGAGTTCTGCCTTGCTTGCTTTCTCAAAGCATTCTGCATCTGGCCCATGTGGAGTCATAATACTATGCAGACTGCCTCCGCCAGGCAGAAAGCCCTCCTCTTTTGCCTCATAATGACCTTTGATCAGCCCCATAAATTCACTCATACAGTTGCCTGGTGAACAAAGAAACAAAGCATTAAAACCCTTTCATTTGCAAACTACTGATCCTACTTTCTACACCGATCAATTTTCTGTTTGAGCAGTGTCGTGCTGGGATTTTAAAACAATAATGCTCAAATCTTAAAGAATTATAATTAAGTCTCTTTTCATAACAGTTTATTACTCGCCTTCCTTTTAGGTAAAATGCAAAACTCAACTGTTGAGGACTTGGGAAATGCACATGAATGATTTACTCCTGTGGTGGAGTGAAACCTGTCTTAAAAATGACAGGCCCAAAAATCCCCACGCCAACCACCCCAGCATGAATGCAGGTGACCTCCAGCGCGAACCCTGTCAAAGTATGCAGGGTTTGGGGAGATCACCCTATTTACATAATCCAACCCCCTCCCCCACCTAAAAGTTGTCTTCAGTATCCTATTGGGGGCTGAATAATATTGGGAAAATTCTTTCAATCTTCAGGGGACCAGGCTGTGATCCAGGCCTGGACCCTCAAGTGGGATTAATATATGCCAGTAGACAGGCCGGTACATCTCTTCTCACTCTGTGTACCAGCCTGCTGCTGATCCGCCAGGCTAGGAGCAGGAAACCCTGAGCCCGGAAGTCCCTTTCCCCACCCATACACTGTCTGATACGGCTGTCCTTGTTTGGGGCTCGGAAACCTGTGGGAAGTCTGGGTCCACCACGTTCCCACCAGGCTTATGGTGGGAGTGTGCCAGAAAGGCCACAAAGTTTTGGCCTCCACCTGATTACTTAATAATAGTACTAAAATGTGATATTAGATTGGGTATTAGAGCCATTGAAAGGGTACACCAGAGATTCATGAGTGTGATGCTGGGAGTTAGAGGTTATAGTTATAAAGAAAGGCTTTTCAAAATTGTGAAAGGTTTAAGAATGATTGTTTCTGCTGGTTGTTGGAATGGTAACAAAGGACATAGATTGAGGATTAGTGCTAGAAGAACAAAGGGAGAAGTTAGAAGTTTTTTTTCACACAGAGGATTATTAGGACATGGAATGCTTTACTACAAATGGCTATAACATTGTTGTAGGTCATACAATTGCATGTTCATGCATGTGCAATGCATGGCCTCCTACAATCTGAAATATTGCACTACAAAACTAAGATGAAACTTAAATACTTGATCCAATTTAAAAAATAATCATGTAACATTATAGTTTACCTCCCAGTTTCAGCTGGAAGTTAATTACAGATTAAATTTTGAATCTGCCTTAGACCACCTGTCTAAAATCTTTTAAAATCAGTGGCTTTCAAAAGGGAGTTGGATAAGTACCTGAAGGAAAAAAAATTGCAGGGCTACAGGGAAAGGGCTGGGGAGTGGGACTAGCTGGAGTGCTCTTGCAGAGAGCTGGTATGAGCTCGACGGGCCAAATGGCCTCCTTCTGTGCTGTAACCATTCTTTGATTCTATGACTGGACAGGACTCACTGAACTGGTTTACTTGCCCTCTTGTACATAATATCAGTTTCTATTACTGTATCGTGTTAATAAAAAAGCACAATAAATTTGCAATTGAGATTTGCCATGCCTTACGATGGTAGTAGGGGGGTCTGAATGTGTGATCAGCTACTCCCCAGCGTGGTGGAAAGATCACAAAGTCTGCGATAGCCACACCTGGACGAGTCGACTTAGCAGTCAGCACTGTGAAAATCGAAGGATCCTGAAAAGACACATGGTTATTGTTAGGCTGGTCTTCTATCTCTCAACTGTGGTAATATCATGCAAATCTGTGTTGTCTGCATTTGGTTTCCTGTACTCTATTTTTTCCTTGCACAGGAATCTACTGTATGAAGCTTTAAAGTTTAACTGGGCTGTTTGGATATTTAAGGAAAACCAGGCTGATACCTGGGATGGCAGGAATGACGTATGAGGAGAGATTGGGTCGTTTGGGCTTGTACTCGCAGGAGTTTAGAAGAATGAGAGGGGATCTCATTGAAACTTATAAAATTCTGACAGGACTGGACAGACTAGATGCAGGAAGGATGTTCCCGATGGTCGGGGAGTCCAGAACCAGGGGTCACAGTCTAAGGATAAGGGGTAGGCCATTTAGGACAGAGATGAGGAGAAATTTCTTCACCCAGAGAGTGGTAAACCTGTGGAATTCTCTACCACAGAAGGCAGTAGAGGCCAATACATTAAATATATTCAAGAAGGAGTTGGATATATTTCTTAAGGCTAAAGGGATCAAGGGGTATGGGGAGAAAGCAGGGACCGGGTACTGAATTTGGATGATCAGCCATGATTGCATTGAATGGCGGAGCAGGCTCGAGGGGCCGAATGGCTTACTCCTGCTCCTATCTTTTATGTTTCTATGGCCTAGAAATTGGGTATAGCCCCGCTTGAGGCGTTAGAACTGGCGCGGCGCAAAGTTTATAGCCAGACGTAACTTATCGCCGCCTGGCGCGATATTGGGTTGCATCGCCCCCAAAGGTGATTGAGGCGCGAATTCAGACGTTGCACGGGACTCCTAAGGCGCAAAACTTCCGGCGCAACCCAATATTGACGCGGACGGGCGCAGCGCAGGTGCTCTCAATTACCGATAACCACGAGACTTCCAGGCGCCAGCCGGCTCTTAAAGGGGTGGGTCAGTCAGCCTCAGCTTCCACACTCAGCGCCTTGTAGGCCTCAGAATCAGCGCAGGCCCTTCTCTGGCGCAAAAAACTTGGACCAGATGGAGAAGGTGAGGCAGAGAGCAGAGCGCTTCAGCAATGAGGCTCTGGAGCAATTGGTGGCCGCAGTGGAGCACCGTCGAGATGTTCTGTACCCAGACAATGGCAGGAGGCCGAATCATAAGGACTACCGACGAGCTTGGAGGGATGTATGCCAGAGGGTCAACTCCAGCAACATGGTGACCAGGAGCCCTGTCCAATGCAGAAAGAAATTCAACGACCTCACTCGGGTCGTCAGGGTGAGTGTTGTTTCTGCATATTTCTGCATCCCTTCATTTGCACCTGTCTTTATGGCTACAGGGTGGCCTGTGCCCCATTGGCCATCTGCTAGCAAGCACCGATGGCCCTTTCTGGGCACACACATCCACATTTGACTCAGGGCATCATGTAAGGGCTCTTGCACCATGGGGGGCATGAGATGCTCACTCAGGGCATCATGTAAGGGCTCTTGCACCATGGGGGGCATGAGATGCTCACTCAGGGCATCATGTAAGGGCTCTTGCAACATGGGGGGCATGAGATGATCACTCAGGGCATCATGTAACATAACTTCTCCTCCTTTCCCCTGCAGTCCAAGCTGGCGAAGATTCGCAAAGACCAGCTTCGAACCGGTGGAGGACCTCCACAAGTGGTCACTCTCACGGATCTCGAGGAGAGAGTGCACCAGATTCTTGGAGGACGTCTGAGTGGTCCTGTTAGCACTGCAGCTGCCGACCCCATTGTCGACAGCGATGGTAAGGTTCTCACCTTTTACAACTGTCTCCTTCCACTTGGTCCCCCCGCCAGCATGCTTTCTCACTGTGGAGCCATGTCAGAGCCTTGCCGCAATCTGGCATCCCTTGCTGCCAACCTGTCCTTTTGCTAAAGCCACTCTTCCATCTCCCTGCTTTCAGATGCTGCATCACCAGCTCGGGATCCGGGCCCTGAAGCTGCCAGTACCAGTGCCTCCGGAGGCGAGGAGCAGGAGGAAGCCGGACCATCCGTTCCAGCCTCAGGGGAGCCTACACATCTGCAGACTGGGGATAGTAGTTCCCTGGAGGGGAGGGGGGGGGTGGCTCTGATGAGGAGCCAGTTGCCAGAACAAGCGGCCTGCAGCAACGCGAGGGGGGTAGGCAAGTTCGGGCACTGGCTCCCCGGAGGGCAAGGCAGGGAACGATGACTGCTGCACAGAGTGCAGAGGAGGTGCATAGCCTGGCTGAAATGAGCACCCAGGTCCGGCTCAGGCACTGAGCTTATGGCTGCAGTGGGGAGGATGCCTCAGTCGATTGACACACTGGCAAAGAGTGTGCTAGACTTTGGGGCAGCAATGGAGAGGACTGTCCAGGGCTTCGAGGCCGCTATGGAAAGGACTGTTCAGAGCTTCGGACAATCCCTGGAAAGGTCTGTCCAGGGCTTGTCCGAGGCAGTGGAACGGACTGCTCCGGCCTTGTCCGAAGCAATGGAAAGAACTGTCCAGGGCTTCTCCGAAGCACTGGCACCTGCCACACAGGTCCTCACTGCTGCCACGCAGTCACTTGCTGGCCTCGTCCACACCCAGATTGAGGTAACGCGAACTCTCACTGCTGCCACCCTATCTGCATCAGCCAGGATCACCCCGGGCCCTTCCAGTACCACACGAGGCCAGGAATCAGTGGAGCAGTCGATTGTGGCAGATGATCCGAGCCGGTCCCCTCAGAGAGCCAGTGTGTCGTCCGACCATGGTGCAGGTGTCCTCTCTCGGCAGGTGAGCATTGCTCATGCCACCGCTGGAATGTCTGCAGTGCAGCTGCCACCACCTGCAGTGCACACTGCTTCCAGCCATGCCCAGTTCAAGCAGCCAGCTTCGGCGCCCTCCAAGCCCAGAGGTCGTCCAGGCCATCCCTCAGGGGCTTCTGCGCTTCCAGACAGTCAGCAGGCGTCCCCCCGCCTTGACGCTGCCACTGGGGTTCAATTACGTAGGAGCTGCAGGGAGGGAAGGGGCCGACCGCGAAAGAGAAGTCGGTCTCCATCAAGGGGCCAGCAGTAGAGGGAGGTGCTGAGACGTTTCTTTCTCCAAATTCAAGGACGCCCTCACCTGTTGTGATTGTTTGTGGTGGTTTGTTTAGTTTTGCGGCTTTGCCAGAGAGTTAACTGTTATTTTGTTAGTTATGGTTTCTGTTGACATGACGTTATTATGCTGAAAGGAAGCACTTTTTTGACAATAAAGAATTTTTTTTATTTACAATGGTAATTGTAACTATTTACACTCATGGTGGCCTTCATAGGCTTTGTACGAGCCGAAGTGCACAGTACGAATGACACCCATCATTCCGTCAGAGGGGCCTAGAACCGAGTCCTTATGAGCCTTTGACGGACGGCCCTTCCAGTTTCAGGAGCCCTCCCATCTTCCTCCTCCTCCTCCTCCTCCTCCTCGTCTGCATGCTCCTCCTCCTCCTCCTCGTCTGCCTGCTCTTCCTCCTCCTCCTCCTCGTCCACCTGCTCTGCTGGACCTTGAGGGTCGGCTGGCATTGGCTGGGTTCGTCGAATGGCCAAGTTGTGGAGCATGCAGCAGACGACGACGATGCGACCCACTTGCTCCGGTGAATACTGCAGGGCTCCCCCCGAATGGTCTAGACAGCGGAAACGCTGTTTGAGCACACCAATAGTGTGCTCCACAATGTTCCTGGTCGCCTGATGGCTGCTGTTGTAAAGCTCTTCTGCTGGGGTGGCGGGCAAATGGAGTGGGGTCATGAGCCATGGGCAGAGAGGATAGCCCTTGTCGCCAAGAAGCCAGCCTCGTGGGTGAGCCGGGCCCTCAAAAAGGTCAGAAACTGAGGTCTGCCGCAGGATGAACGCATCGTGGCTGCTCCCAGGGAATTGTGCGTTGACTGCCATGATCATCTGGCGGTGGTCACACACCAGCTGGACATTGAGGGAGTGGAACCCCTTGCGGTTGCGGAACTCCTCCGGATTCTGTAATGGCGCCCGCAAAGCCACGTGTGTGCAATCAATGGCCCCCTGCACCATGGGGAAGTCCGCAATAGCAGCGAAGCCCTGCGCACGCTCCGCCTGCTTCTCCAGGGTCACTGGGAAGGTGATTAATTGACGCCTCCTTCTATAGAGGGCAGCTGTCACTTGCCGGATGCAACAATGCACTGCAAATTGTGATATATTCGCGATGTCCCCAGTGGCTGACTGAAAGGATCCGCTGGCGTAAAAGTTCAGGGCAACAGTCACTTTGACGGCCACTGACAGAGAGGTCCTGCACCGTAGGCGCGGCTGCAGATCTTCAGCAAGCAGGTGGCAAAGCTCAGTCACAACCTCCTTACCGAATCTGAGCCTTCGCAGACACTGCTCCTCCGACATGGTAAGGTATGACACCTGCTGCCTGAAAACCCTCGCAGCGTATCGTCGGATTGGGCGACCTCCATTGCCCCTCCTCCTTCTGGCCAATCCCGGCCCTCTCACCCGCCGTCTCTGTGCCCCTTCCAAGTGTCCGGCCATGAGGACGTTCCCCTCCAAAGCAGCTCCCATTGCTATGCCAGACGGGCAACACGCAGTAATGTCTAGCGCTCCAACTGCTCCGGACAGGGCTGCAGGTCCCAAGTCTCCGAAGGCTAAACCCGAAAAAGACTGTGCAACAGTAGTTCACCAACTCTCTCCAACAATGCTCAGAATGACCAGGCCAAGTGGCTGCAGCTTTTATACTAGAGCTGTCCCCTTTAAATAGCGCCCCCCGACTCAGAGAAGGGCCTGGGAACGTTCCATCCAACTGTCACTAATAGCGCCAGGCGGAAAGGTTCCGGGCGCCACCGAATATCCGGTCAGGGGCGCCAAAAAGGCGTTGCACACTGAAATGACGTCATGATCTGCCTGCGCACGCGGGCGCGCGCTAAGAGTTAGCGCAGGCGCTAAATGGATACTCAATATGGGAGGTGGCGCTATCTTCACTGCGCCCGCCTGAACATTGGGTAACGCCCCAATTCTCGGGCTCTTTAGGCGCTAATCGCTGGCGCAAACAACCGAATTTCTAGGCCTATGTTTCTAAAACAGAGTGAAAAAGCAGGATTTTTAAAATTCATCTCTAATTCCTAAGTCATATAATACCTATCTTTTGTGAATTTACATATTAAAATTTAGACTAAAATACAAGGTAATACAAGGTCCCCTGAAGAGGAGTCATTTAAAAAAAAAAATTCTTGCTTCTCCCAAGAAATGGGCTTTACTGTGGTTCAGTCCACCTGTGTCAAAAGGCAGAATGTGAAAATGCTTGAAACAGTTCCACAAATGGCTCCTGTAGCCTTGTAAAGGTCAAGGTGATGTGAATCTATAATTTTGTAATATTTTCTATGTTCTTTTGAATATTTTCTCCCCTTTTATAGTCTTCTTACCCTTCATCTGGTCTGTATAAATCAGCTGTGGACATCTCCATAGATGCCATCAATTGATGGATACACTAAGGGTGCACATTGTGGTGTGGAGCAGAACCTCTTGTCAGTTGTTCCTCCTGGCTCTCTCCCAGAGACAAAACATCAGATGGCAAAACACGCCATCCAGTGGAAGCCCCCACTTTTGGAAATCATTTTAGTTTGGTTAGAAATCAAAGTGCCTGCAGTTCACCACAAGTAGGAATAAAACAGAAAAACTACCAGCTTAGCACGTTGTCATTGCAAAATATTTGACTTCCAAATAGTGCCTATGCTTAATGTACCAAAAAAAGCAAGGAGACACATGAAGAAAATGACTTACTGCATGATCAAACGCAACAGAATTAATGACCATGAAGCTATCCAGATTGTACTTGTAGGGTGTATAGTTTCCATGCCAGGCCACAACATTAAATGGAGAAGCGCCCTGAAAAGAATGAGATTGAATTCTTTAATCTGTTTGAATATTAGAGACTGAAGGATTATATTTGAGATCAAAAGGCCGGTTCCATGATTCTGGGCAAATGGGCCCCAGTATTGCTGCACTTAGGAGTGTAAAGTAATTAAAAATTATTAAAGTATGCTTGCCTTTATTTTGAGGGGGTTAGAATATAAGTGAGAAAATGATGCTTCAGTTGTACAGAATCTTGGCCAGACCCCCATCTGGAGAACTGAGTTCCCATGACACGAAGCACTCCTCAGTGCACAGGTACCAACACAAAAATATCCACCTAAGGCGCATCAACTCAAGAAAGGCAGGGGGAAGTACCTGGTGAAGTGCATAATACTAGAGGGGGGAGCACATGGAGGGGGCAGCAGAGGAACACAGGGTAAAGGTGGGGCTCGAGCTAGATGTTTCTCTGCTACAGGGTCCCTGTACCCATACCTCATGGGCTGCATACAAAGGGGAACTTAAACAGAGAGGAACTATCCAATCAATCCTTTGAGAATCTTCAGTGCCCCCCGCATTATGCCAGAAACTTTGCAAAAGTGCAGCTCCATCATCTGTGCAGGCATGCAAGAGGGTTTCAGAAGTGGAGTGAGTGGCAGGGGGTCCCTGAGGGCAGAGGTCGTGAGTTTGTCATGGGACTTATTTAATTAAGAATGACTGATATTAGGGAGGTAAGGAGGTCTACACACATTCTTAGTACAAACTGAGGGAATGTTGAACACGGGCAGACACTGACTTTACCCAGTTTTCTCCCCTCCACCCTGAATGTGCTGACTCTTGCTGGAATATTGTTCCATAAAAATGTGCAGACCTCCAGTACCTTTCCCAAAGTGCCATAGGAACTCGAGCCCGTTCTGTCTCCTTTGAGCATCTCACCTTATTCCACCCCTTTGTGTGTAGAAGTGTTTCCTAATTTCACTCCTGACAGGTCTGGCTCAAATTTTTAGACTATACCCCCTAGTCCTAGAATCCCCAGCCAGCGGAAATAGTTTCTCTCTATCTACCCTCTCTGTTCCCCTTAATATCTTGAAAACTTCGATCAGATCACCCCTTAACCTTCTAAATTCTAGGGAATACAACCCTAGTTTGTGCAGTCTCTCCTCGTAACTTAACCCTTGAAGTCCGGGTATCATTCTGGTAAACCTGCGCTGCTCCCTCCAAGGCCAATATATCCTTCCTAAGGTGTGGTGCCCAGAACTGCTCACAGCACTCCATGTGTAGTTTAACCAGGGTTTTGTATAGCTGCAGCATAACTTCTACCCCCTTGTATTCTCGTCCTCTAGATATAAAGGCCAGCATTCCATTAGCCTTTTTGATTATTTTCTGTACCAGTTCATGACATTTTAATGATCTATGTACCTGATCCCCAAGTCTCTTTGGACCTCCACTGTTTTTAGCTTTTCACCATTTAGAAAGTATCCTGTTCTATCCTTTTTAGGTCCAAAGTGGATGACCTCTCATTTGTGTACATTGAAATCCATTTGCCACAGTTTTTCCCATTCACTTAATCTATGTAATTTTATGCTTTCATCTATACTGCCTACAATGTAGCCTATCTTTGTTTCAAATTTGGATATATGAATTTCTATGCCATCATCTAAGTCGTTAATAAATACAATGAATAGTTAAGGCCCCAACACAGATCCCTGCGGGACACCACTAGTCACATCCTGCCAATTAGAGTATCTGCCCATTATCCCTACTCTCTGTCTCCTGCCGCTCAGCCAATTTCCTAACCAGGTCAATAATTTGCCTTCAATTCCATGGGCTTCTACCTTAATTAATAGTTTCTTATGTGGGACTTTATCAAATGCCTTCTGGAAGTCCATATAAATAACATCCATAGACATTCATACAAAAGCAAAATACCACAGATGCTGGAAACCTGAAATGAAAACAGAAAATACTGGAAATACTCAGCAGGTTGGGCAGGTTGGCCAGTTCTGACGAAGGGTCATCGACCTGATACGTTAACTCTGGTTCTCTCTCCATAGATGTTGCCCAACCTGCTGAATATTTCCAGCATTTTCTGTTTTTAATCCATAGACATTCCCCTGTCCACTGCTTTAGTCACCTCCTCAAAAAATTCGATCAGGTTTGTCAGGCATGACCTACCTTTCACAAATCCATGCTGGCTCTCTCTGATCAACCGAAAATTTTCGAGGTGTTCAGTCACCCTATCCTTAATTATAGACTCTAGTAATTTCCCAACAACAGATGTTAGGCTAACTGGTCTATAGTTTCCCTCTCTCACCATTCTTAAATAGCGGAGTGGCATGCACAATTTTTCAATCTAAAGGAATGGTTCCTGAATTGAGAGAACTTTGGAAGATTATAGTTCGGGCATCTGCAATGTGCTCACTTATTTCCTTTAAAACCCTGGGATGGAAACCATCTGGTCCTGGGGATTTGTCACTCTTTAGTGCCATTATTTTCCTCATTACTGTTATTTTACTTATGTTAATTTTGTGAACCTTATATGAACCTTGATGACGAGTGTCTGCAGACCATGCAAAGAAGTGGTGGGGGGGGGGGGACATTTCACAAAGTCTAGTCCTTCAGCTCAAGTCACTGGATAGTGATAAGAAGCAGGAAACCGGGCTGAACTTTCCCCATCCCAGTTCAGGAGTGTTGCGGCCAATTGTAGCGCCTCTTATTGCTGTCCCAGCAGAGATTAGTTAATTCAGCACAGACCGGAGATTGAACATAGGCCTTTCCTGGTCCATATGGTTCAGCACTACACTACGCAGAGTGCTTTCTGAGTAACTTATTAATGGACCTGCGCACTAAAAGTTTAGTCTGATCTGTGTCTTTGTACCCTCATGACACATTCAGTATTTGACACCGAGAATAAGATACTGATTTACCTGCTGAGCAGCAAATAGCTTGCCCTGGAACTTGCTGATGACAGTGAACCCAGCTGGAACCTGTCGGTTCTCATACCATGCAACTGGAACCTTGAAATCCCTGGGATTGGCAAGGCCATTGGCTCCTAGTGAAGCAATTCAAATAAAATTCTAGGGTCAACATCATGGATCTTTGAGAATATAAGAGAGAATACTTATTTGATATGGAGTACTAAATTTCTGCTACTTTTTAAAACATTATATTTTCTCAAATATTTCACGTTTTGTTTACTTCAGTTTAACAAACGAAGGGGGCAAGCTCTCTGTGACCACCCACAGTGATTGGTGGAGGATGTCCTTTTAGCAGATTAAATTCAGAAATGTTGTTTTTGTTGTGATGTTGTCATCAGCGCAATGCTTGTTCATCTCGGGATTCACTAAGGGCAGAGAAAAATCTAGCTTTTGAAAGATAAGAAACGGTCAGAAATTGATTTTAACCAATCCACCAACATAGAAAATCCAGGAATATTGTTGCGTTTGCAAAGATAATCCAGAGACCGTCAGTGAGTTCAGTTCATGCTGCTTTTAATATGGCTGCCACACACACACACTTCCAGGCACAAGCAATCGAATACCTATACACAATACAATGATCACAGCACTATCAAACTCCATGTGCTCAGGCCAAGGCAATCGAGTACCTATCACCAAATGTCAGACATAACAAATATATCGGCAGAAACCTGTAAAAATCAATTTAAAGAATTCTAAAATCAGTCAATTAAACAAATGAGTAAGATCTAAAACCCTGCTGTGCTGGTGTGTTAAAAGTAGTTCTCTCCCACCCCATATCTATGCACCTCAATGTCGCTGACAACAGGTTTTGTTAAAGCCTAGGACTAAATATTATGCAATGTAAAATCTTTACCAATAGGCCCAAGATCAGGCAACTCAAAATGGCCTTCAAAGATCTCCAGGATGTAACCTCTGGTCTCTTCGAAAACCTGCACACTGAAATGCATCCCTTGCTGGAAGAAAAATCGAAATGATATTGCTATAAGTTCTATATATTTCATTGGTTATTTTTCATTCAAACAATAGCTATGAATTTCATGCAAAAAAACAACTAGTTCTAATTTTCTTAAAATTCATAGGTAACCCTTGCGTAATCGGAAAAGGCTACAAAAGGAGACTGCATCGTATGCTTCTTGAGTTAATGGGGTACAGCCAGGTTAATAGTATTAAAATTAGAACTGTGTGTGAAATATAGCTTTCTCCTTTTATAGATTATTAGTATAGTTACCATATGTAATGTGAGCAGTACAATAAGGCTTCCCCTCATGAGATAACCTGAAAGGAGTCAGCAGCCCCGGAGAAGGCAGAGGATAAAGAGCACGGGAGGCCGAGGGCAGCGGACCTGAAAGGAGTCGGCAGCCCCGGAGAAGGCAGAGGATAAAGAGCACGGGAGGCCGAGGGCAGCGGACCTGAAAGGAGTCGGCAGCCCCGGAGAAGGCAAGGATAATTCAGAGCAGCTAAAGGCAGTTAATCAGGGAAACAAGGCCTATAAAAACAGGCTTCGCAGTGCAACCTGCACTGAGTGCGGTTTGAACAGAGTGCTGAGAGTTGGGTGAGTGAGGGAGTTAGGTGGGTGAGGAGTGGAAGGAGGAGCCCCCTTGCTTCGCCTTTGCTTTCCCTAACTTTTCACTCTGTAGGAATTGGTTCTTACTTTACACCGAGGAAAGAGTCCAAGAGTGGGAGCAGTCAAACAACAACAACAACTGCAAAACCGCTAAAGTGATGTCAAAACCAGGGAAGGAGCTGATTGGCAAGTGGGACCTGGTGAGTGTTTCTACAGTCCAGTCGTTAAAGTAAAAGTCAGGTCTCTAGTTTAGAGTAAATAGTGTTTAAAGTGAAGTAAGGTCCCTAGTGTTTTTAATATTCTTTAATTTAGAGGAAGTAAAGGGAGTAACTTAAGGGTAGGACATGGCAGGGCAGCTCGGCAGCGTGGAGTGCTCCTCCTGTGCTATGTGGGAAGTCAGGGACACTTTTGGTGTCCAGGGCGAACACGTGTGCAGGAAGTGTCTCCGGCTGCAGCTACTCGAAATCCGTATTTTGGATCTGGAGCAGCGGCCGGAGTCACTGTGGAGCATCCGCGACGCTGAGATTGACGTGGATAGCATGTTTAACGAGGTGGTCATACCGCAGGTAAAGACTACACAGGCAGAAAGAGAATGGGTGACCGCCAGACAGAGTAAAAGAACTAGGAAGGTAGTGCAGGAGTCCCCTGGGCCCATCTCCCTCTCCAACAGATTTTCCGTTTTGGATACTGCTGGGGGAGATGGCTTCTCAGGGGAATGCAGCAAGAGCCAAGTCCGTGGCACTACGAGTGGCTTAGCTGCACAGGAGGGGAGGAGAAAGAGTGGGAGAGCAATAGTGATAGGGAATTCTATCATAAGGGGAACATTTCTGTGGCTGCAGACATGACTCCAGGATGGTATGTTGGCTCCCTGGTGCCAGGGTCAAGGATGTCACTGAATGGCTGCAGGACATTCGGAAGGGGGAGGGTGAACAGCCAGAGGTCATGGTCCACATCGGTACCAACGACATAGGCAGAAAGAGGGACGAGGTCCTGCAAGCAGAATATAGGGAGCTAGGAAATAAATTAAAAAGCAGGACCTCAAAAGTAGTAATCTCAGGATTACTCCCAGTGCCACGTGCTAGCGAGAGCAGAAATAGAATAGACCAGATGAATGCGTGGCTGGGGAGATGGTGTAGGAGGGAGGGATTTAAATTCCTGAGGCATTGGGACCGATTCTGGGGAAGGTGGGACCTGTACAAGCTGGACAGGTTACACCTCGGCAGAACCGGGACCAATATCCTCGCAGGGGGGTTTGCTTGTGCTGTTAGGAAGGATTTCTAAATGTGGGCCCAGAATGGAGAGAAACAAAGCTGGAAGTGCAAGTTAGAAAAGTAGTCAGCAAAACTAGTAGGGAGCAGAAACAAAGGCCAACAGTAAAGAGAGTCAAAGTGCAGAAAAATATTAAACAGGCAAAGTTGAAGGCACTTTATCGAAATGCACATAGCATTCGCAACAAGGTGGATGAATTAATGGCACAAAAAGAAGTAAATGGGTATGATGTAATTGCCATTACAGAGACATGGTTGCAGGGTAACCAAAGCTGGGAACTGAATGTTCCAGGGTATTCAACATTTAGGAAGGACAGACAAAAAGGAAAAGGAGGTGGCGTAGCGCTATTAATAAGGGATGAGATTGGTACGGTAGAGATAAAAGATCTTGGCTCAGCAGATCGTGATGTAGAACTGGAATCAGTTTGGGTGGAGCTAAGAAACAGCAAAGGGTGGAAAACATTGGTGGGAGTTGTGTATAGGCCACCAAACAATAGTGGTAATGTAGGGCACAGTATCAATCAAGAAATTAGAAGTGCATGTAACAAGGGCAATATGGTAATCATGGGGGACTTTAATCTACATATTGACTGGGCAAATAAAATTACCACTAATGGTGTGGAGGACGAATTCTTGGAATGCATGCGAGATGGTTTCCTGGATCAGTATGTGGAGGAACCAACCAGGGAAGAGGCTATTCTGGATCTGGTACTGTGTAATGAGAAAGGGCTAATCAATAATCTTGTGGTAAAGGGGCCTTTAGGGACAAGTAACCATAATATGATTGAATTTTACATTAAGTTTGAGCATGATGTAGTCCAATCTGAAACTAAGGTCTTCAATCTAAACAGAGGAAACTACAAGGGTATGAGGGACAAGTTGGCCATGGTAGATTGGGAGACTACACTAAAAGGTATGAAGGTGGACATGCAATGGCTAACATTTAAGGAAATAATGCATAATTTGCAACAAACATATATTCCTCTAGGGCATAAAAACCCAAAAGGAAAAGTGATCCAACCATGGCTAACAAAAGAAATTAAAGCTAGTATTAAGTCAAAGGAGGAAGCTTATAAAGTTGCCAGAAAAAATCGGTCAGCCTGAGGATTGGGATCTTTTTAGAAATCAGCAAAGGGGGACCAAGAAATTGATAAAGAAAGGGAAAATGGAATATGAGCACAAACTAGCGAAAAATATAAAAACGATTGTATGTGAAAAGGAAAAGACTGGTGAAGGTAAATGTAGGTCCTTTACAGTCAGAAACGGGAGAATTTATAAAGGGGAATGAAGAAATGGCAGAGAAATTAAATAAATACTTTGTTCTGTCTTCACAGAGGAAGACACAAAAAACCTCCCAGAAATACGAGAAAACCAAGGGTGTGGCGAGAATGAGGAACTTAAAGAAATTATTATTAGTAAAAAAACAGTACTAGCAAAATTAATGGGACTAAAAGTCGATAAATCCCAAGGACCAGATGATCTACATCCTAGGGTTTTGAAAGAGGTGGGCATCGCGATAGTGGATGCATTGGTTGTCATCTTCCAAAATTCTATAGATTCTGGAACGGTTCCTGCAGATTGGAGGATAGCAAATGTAACCCCGCTATTTAAGAAAGGAGGGAGAGAGAAAATGGGGAACTACAGACCTGTTAGCCTCACATCAGTAGTTGGGAAAATGCTGGAATCTATTATAAAGGATGCAATAACTGGGCACTTCGAAACTAATAGTAAGATTGGGCAGAGTCAACATGGATTTATGAAAGGGAAATCCTGTTTGACAAACCTATTGGAGTTCTTTGAGGAGGTAACTAGTGGAGTAGACAAAGGGGAACCGGTAGATGTGGTGTATCTGGATTTTCAGAAGGCCTTCGATAAGGTCCCACACAAGAGGTTGGTGAACAAAATTAGGGCACATGGAATTGGGGGTAATATACTAGCATGGATTGAGAATTGGTTAACAGACAGAAAACAAAGAGTAGGGATAAACCGGTCTTTTTCAGGATGGCAGGCTGTGACTAGTGGGGTACGGCAAGGATCGGTGCTTGGGCCCCAGCTATTCACAATCTATAGATTTGGATGAGGGGACTAAATGTAACAGTTCCAAATTTGCTGATGATGCAAAGCTAGGTGGCAGTGTCAGTTGTGAAGAGGATGTGAAGAGGCTTCAAGGGGATCTCAACAGGCTCAGTGAGTGGGCGAGAACATGGCAGATGGAATATAATGTGGATAAATGTGAAGCTATCCACTTTGGTAGAAAAAACAGAAAGGTAGAGTATTTCCTAAATGGTGAAAGATTGGGGAATGCAGATGCTCAAAGGGACCTGGGTGTCCTTGTACATGAGTCACTGAACATGAATGTGCAGGTGCAGCAAGCCATTAGGAAGGCAAATGGTATGCTGGCCTTCATTACAAGAGGATTTGAGTACAGGAGTAAAGAAGTCTTACTCCAATTATATAGGGCCTTGGTGAGACCACACCTGGAGTACTGTGTACAATTTTGGTCTCCTTACCTAAGGAAGGATATACTTGCCATAGAGGGAGTGCAACGAAGATTCACGAGATTGATTCCTGGGATGGCGGGACTGTTGTATGAGAAGAGATTGAGTAAACTAGGCCTGTATTCTCTTGAATTCAGAAGAATGACAGGGGATGTCATTGAAGCATACAAAATTATTACAGAGCTTGATAGGATGGATGCTGGGAGAATGTTTCCCTTGGCTGGGGAGTCTAGAACCAGGGGCCACAGTCTCAGGATAAAGGGAAGGCCATTCAGGACTGAGATGAGAAGAAATTTCTTTACACAGAGGGTGGTGAATCTTTGGAATTCTCTACCCCAGAGAGCTGTGGAGGCTCAGTCATTGGGTATATTCAAAACAGAAGTCGATAGATTTCTGACTAGTAAGGGCATCAAGGGATATGGCGATAGGGCCGGTGAATGGAGTTTTAAAAAAAATTCATTTATGGGATGTGGGCGCTGCTGGCAAGGCCAGCATTTATTGCCCGTCCCTAGTTGCCCTTGAGAAGGTGGTGGTGAGCCGCCTTCTTGAACCGCTGCAGTCCATGTGGTGATGGTGCTCCCACAGTGCTGTTAGGTAGGGAGTTCCAGGATTTTGACCCAGCGACGATGAAGGATCGGCGATATACTTCCAAGTCAGGATGGTGTGTGGCTTGGAGGGGAACTTGGAGGTGGTGGTGTTCCCATGCGCCTGCTGCCCTTGTCCTTCTAGGTGGAAGAGGTCGTGGGTTTGAGAGGTGCTGCTGAAGAAGCCTTGGCGAGTTGCTGCAGTGCATCTTGTAGATGGTACACAGTGCAGCCACGGTGCGCCAGTGGTGGAGGGAGTGAATGTTTAAGGTGGTGGATGGGGTGCCAATCAAGCGGGCTGCTTTGTTCTGGATGGTGTCAAGCTTCTTGAGTGTTGTTGGAGCTGCACTCATCCAGGCAAGTGGAGAATATTCCATCACACTCCTTACTTGTGCCTTGTAGATGGTGGTAAGGCTTTCGGGAGTCAGGAGGTGAGACACTCGCCGCAGAGTACCCAGCCTCTGACCTGCTCTTGTTGCCACAGTATTTATATGGCTGGTCCAGTTATGTTTCTGGTTAATGGTGACCCCCCAGGATGTTGATAGTGGGGGATTCAGCGATGGTAATGCCGTTAAATGTCAAGGCGAGGTGGTTAGACTCTCGCTTGAGGCAGAGGATCAGCCATGATCTCATTGAATGGCGGAACAGGCTCGAAGGGCCGAATGGCCTACTCCTGCTCCTATTTCTTATGTTCTTAAATAGTACTACATGCATGACAGATATCAATGTTCCTGCTAGTCCTTTTGAATTATGATACACACTGCGAAACTGCTCCTTGGTGGATTATATAAATTATATTGGATTTAAGTGCAGTAATGTGCTGTCAATCATGTTTTTAGAGAATTATTTTATACAAATACATAGAAAATTAAATTAGGAATCATGTGGTGTAGGTAGGTTTGTGGCAATGCCTTGCAGTCTATTCATACAATTGTCCATTGTCACTCATCCTGTTCCACATTTTGGCCAACGATGTGCTGGACAGCAGCATGTGGGTCTTGAAGTATATTTCTGAATAAACTGTGCTGCTTTTTTCCGGTCAATATGTTGTTACTGGATTTGCTTGAGAATCTAGTATACTCCAGTAGAAATGTTTAAAAGAAAAAGGATATATTTCACATATCCGTCTAACTTTAATATAAATAAACTGGCTCTGTCTATTAACTCAAACATTAGGCTACACTCCCATTGCCCTTGTCCTTGTCAAGCGCCACAGGCTCCCTGCTCATTATTGAATTAATTTCAAGATCAAATCCTTCCATGGTTTTGCCCCACTTTATATGATGGATCTTCTTTAGGATAGTTGGATCCAACTCTACTCCTCTGATTATAGTTTTCTGCTTGTTCTCCATTCCCTCTGCTCTACCATTAGAGATGGAACCTCAATCACTACATCCTTCAATCGCAATATCCCTACTCTTTGGTACTCTCCCGGAACCACCTTGCCTTGCAACCTCTTTCCTTGCCTTCAAAACTTTCTGAAAGATAACTTTTCAAACATTTTTTTTCTGTTAATCTTTTCTATTCTTCTCTGCCTTGTAAAACAATCAAAGACATTTGCATTGTGTTGTGTAGTTAAACTGGCAAACATAAGAACATAAAAATTAGGAGCAGGAGTAGGTCATACGGCCCTTCGAGCCTGCTCCGCCATTTAATGAGATCATGGCTGATCTTCGACCTCAACTCCACTAAGCAAAGTGAAGAAGGAAAATGTAGTCATTAATATCAAATTGGATGATTAACAAAACAGAATTAATAATTAATGATATTTCAAAAACAGGCCTTTCCTCCAGCTTACCTGAATGACACAAATCTCATAGGGTTCAACCAGCATCTTGCCAAATTCTGTTGTAATCAACAGGTTCCCTTTTTGGGGCACTGCAAGCAAACAGGTATACAATAAAAATCCAAAATCTTAAAAAAAAATGTATATGGTGTTTCCTATTGTCAGTTTTGGAGAACTATTAATGGCCCAGAAATTCGGGTCTCCACGGGTGAGAACTCACGGGGTACTCACCTGTAAGCCCAATGGAAGTGCCAGTTTCCCGCATGCACTGCGCATGCGTGGGAAACCGGCACTTCCGTTCCCCTGAGAGAAGGGGTTCAGAGGTCGAACGCGTGTGCAGGAGAGGCTGCGCGTGCGCATTGAACTTACGCTTTTTTTGCAGGTTTTCCCGGGAGGGTAAGTCTCCAGAAGTTACACTTTAAAAAAGCAGTCGCAAGACCTGCTTTTTACAAGGTAAGTGGTGAATTAATTAAAATTAAAACATTTTTTCCACAGGTTTATTATTTTTAAATACTTTAAAGAAAGGTAAGTTTATTTTTAGCCCTGTTAGAAAATAAAATTATTTTTTTCAAAAATTTAAATTATTGTTTAAAATAGTTATTTCATGTAATTTATAGTTTATTTAAAAAATGTGATGTTTTTTAAAAATTTATTTGAAGATTTAGTGATGTTTTGGGGCTTATAGTATTTATAAGTTTGACAGGTCCTCCTGTCAAACTTATGAATGAAGCATTCCCTGATACCATTGGCTCTCCATGGCCCACGTGATCCCAGGGGACGCATCGAACTAACTGCACCCCTGGGATACGCAAGCACTGCGCGCCGGCAGCTGGTGGAGGCCCAGGATCGCAATTCCACGGGGGCCCACAGCTCAACAGCCGTCGCGCAAGGTAAGTGTAGGTCGGGGGTTTGCACCCGCGGGAAGCCCCCGACCCAAATTTCTGGGCCATTATTTTACTTCCTCCCCATCTTTTCCCATTTTCTTTCTCTTGTGGGTTAGCCACCACTGCAATTTTTCTTAAGTCAGCAAGGTGGAATGGTCTGGCCTGCATATTTCCCTGTAATTGACATTTGTGTCATACCATTATTTAAACCAAAATAATGCAATGACAATAATTACATTTTGAGGATCAATACTCTTAGCTATGTTTGTAGTGTTCTATTCAGGTAATGCAGTTCAAAATAATGAGAGCAGAGGTCACCTTATTATCCATTTATACTGTTCACTACTCCATTTTATTTGGTAAAGTATTCTCAGTATTAATTTTTGGTACAGCAGAGATTTTAATCCACCCAACAGATTAGATTTAAGGTCAGATTTCAAAATTGAAGGGACAATGTTCGGAAACATTGCAGCCCCTTTTATCATTATCAATAAACTGCCTTTCCCTTGTTGGCTAAACATGAATCCAAGCCCAAATAGTGAAAGTGCCAAGGAATGCCCTCTGAAGTTTGCTTCCAGAGTGAATCTAGGGTTGATGTTGGAGTCTGAAATTAGTTACACAATTCTCAACAAAATGGGATGTGCATTCCTTGTCCGGCTTATTTCTTAGATTTATGTTCTGCTACACATAAACAGGAAAACAGCCATTTAACTCCTGCAGTCACGAGCAACACTGCCTTCTAACTTCAATCTCGTTCCATGGTTCCACCAGCAGAAGGTTCAAATTCATGGAATACAGGACTGGCACTATTTTTTTGTAGTTGCTTTGATATTAAGTTTCTAGGGAGATAGAATCATAGAAAGTTACAGCACGGAAGGAGGCCATTTTGGCCCATCGTGTCCGCGCCGGCCAACAAAGAGCTATCCAGCCTAATCCCACTTCCCAGCTCTTGGTCCATAACCCTGCAGGTTACAGCATCCCAAGTGCACATCCAAGTACTTTTTAAATGTGGTTAGGGTTCCTGCCTCTACCACCCTTTCAGGCAGTGAGTTCCAGACCCCCACAACCCTCTGGGTGAAGAAATTTCCCCTCAAATCCCCTCTAAACCTTCCACCAATTACTTTAAATCTGTGCCCCCTGGTTTTTGACCCCTCTGCGAAGGGAAATAGGTCCTTTCTATCCACTTTATCTATGCCCCTCATAATTTTATACACCTCAATAAGATCTCTCCTCAGCCTCCTCTGTTCCAAGGAAAACAAACCCAGCCTATCCAGTCTTTCCTCATAGCTAAGATTCTCTACTCCCGGCAACACCCTTGTAAATCTCCTCTGTACCCTCTCTAGTGCAATCACATCTTTCCTGTAATGCGGTGACCAGAACTGCACGCAGTACTCTAGCTGAGGCCTAACTAGTGTTTTATACAGTTGAAGCATAACCCCCCCTGCTCTTGTATTCTATGCCACGGCTAATGTTATGTCAATTTAATTGCTGGATTACATGGGAGACTCATTTCATTCACGTTATGATAATATGGTAGAGTATGTGAACAGACTTTTCAAAAGGTTTTACTTACCTAGAAGGAAATCCCCATCTGAATTATAAAAACTCCTGAAATACAAAACATAAGTACTATAGTACCCTAGGATTTTACTATTATGAGTGGGAAATTATATTGAATTACTGGTCCATGATCATTTAAAATGAAGTTAGGACAAAAGAATTGTATTAGCTGTTGGACCAATGAAACAATATTCTTCAGGCTGGTATTCTGGTGGTAAATCCTGGGTCAACACAAGCTAGTGCCAGGTAACTTGAGACTAATGGAGATGTCAAATACTCTTTAAAATAATTACATAATTGTAACTTTTTTTCTAATACCAATCAGTGTTGCCAATGAAGCATAGTCAAACACACCGACTTGGTTGAGATTGCTGCGACTAATTTAATTAAAAATCTTTGCAGCTGTAAAACACAAGTTCCTTCACCTGTTTTAGGCGCAACTGATCCCGATCTTGTATTTGAAACCACTCTGCTACCAGACGGACCACCCAGCATCAACCTAGGTACCGGACACGACAAAGGCACACCCAGTTGACCCTGCAAAGTCCCCCTCACTAACAAAATTGGGAGAGCTATCCCACAGACTAGTCAAGCAACAGCCTACACACAGGATTATACCTTTCAGCCAAAGTCCCAGACTCCTTGATCAACCTCTCAGAGGTGGCGGCACAGTGGTCTACAGTCGGGAGGTAGTGCTAGGAGTCCTCAACATTGACTCCAGACCCCATGACCTCATGGTGTCAGGTCAAACTTGGGCAAGGAAACCTCCTGCTGTTTACCATTTACCGCCCTCCCTCATCTGATGAATTGATTGGTACTCCATCCACCACCTTAAACGTTCACTCCCTCCACCACCAGTGCACCATGGCTGCAGTGCAAGATGCAGCAACTCGCCAAGACTTCGTCAACAGCATCTCTCAAATCCACAACCTTTACCACCTAGAAGGAGAAGGACAGCAGGTGCATGGGAACACCACCGCCTCCACGCTCCTCTCCAAGTCACACACCACCCTGATTTGGAAATATATCGCCGTTCCTTCATCGTCGCTGGGTCAAAAATCCTGGAACTCCCTCCCTAACAGCACTGCGAGAGTACCTTCACTTCATGGACTGCAGCAGCTCAAGAAGGAGGCTCACCACCACCTTCTCAAGGGCAATTAGGGATGGGCAATAAATGCTGGCCTTGCCAGCGAAGCCCACATCCCATGAATGAATAAAAAAAAAGATTGGCACCCATGTCCCAGAGATGATAAACACTCAAACATTCAGGGGCCCAAATTCCTTGGAATTCTGTGGGTCTTCGGCCGTAAATCTGCCAAAAAATAGCAGAGACCTGGTTGCACTGGGCTCCCTCATTTTGTTTTGGGGTCAGAACCCCTGCCCTGACTGCCCACCTATGCTGTAATCTTCAGGCAGTGGGATGTGGCCGATACATACTCTGTGACTTCGACCTCTGGCCCTGCGAACTTCGGTAAGGACAGCAGTGGCAGCTGTGTGCAGGCACATCCCAGTACTTATGCCAGGATGTGTCTGCCCACACATTTCCGGGGCTTCAGTCTTCAGTGCAACAAAGAAAACACGAGTAGCAATAAAAAAAATTAAAGAGAAAAATAACAGAAACGAGGACATTATCTATCTTCATACCACAGAAAAAGGCAGAAATGCAAAACAGTTTACAACAGTAAATTTTCTTAAAGGTAGTCACATACTTATTCACCATTGATGTGTTGCACGCAAAAATGTGAATAGCCAAGCCACTGCGGGCCTTGATGTCTCCAGCTCCACATAATGTATGTAAACCCTGTTGAAAAAGAGTGCCATTCAATTGCTGTTCTGCCAAAAAGATAAAGCGGTTACACTGGGATAGGCAGTCTGTTCCAGAGGCTAAGAAAAGACCCATAAGTGACAAAATGATAAGTACGTTATGGAGGCCTTATTCATGCTGGAATAAACTCGACAACTGATAGTTCCCCATTACGCTTTCAGTTTATTCTGCTTCAAAAAATAAAAACAGGAACTATTATCATCTATCTCCTGTAAAAAAGTGTATTGGTTTTAATAAAGTGAGAGAGAAGGAGTGCATGAATGCAACTTATGTACAATATTTTGCAGTAATCTATCTACATAATATATTAAAAATATTATATCTGCTCAGCCCCCTCCTGATCGCCTCCCCCTGCAGGTGTCTGCAGCTCGTCAGTCTAGTTTAAATGAGCCCTGAGATCCAATTCCAATCGGCACTCCGGTCTACCTGTTCCAGTGCAGGGATTATTCCCTGCACCCAGTTCGCATCGGCAGACCAGCACTATCCAATTTCTACCCCTAGTAATTGTATCTCCCTCTATCCCAAACTTTGTAGGTACGATATAAGTAAATTCACAGATGGAGAAGCAGGCAAAAGTAAAATAAACCCAGTCTTACTGTTACAAAGTCGACCATCTTCTCCGATGTTTCGTGAATTTTAAATGGCAGCCATCTGAGCTAGAAGCAAAATGAAAGAGTTTGTGTGAGACAAGTTTTATTTCAAGGTGTGTATATGCACTACAAGTAATATCAATCAAGACTTCTGCTGTTTTGTCAGCACTGAGTTGAAATTCCATGTTTGGAAGATATAAAGACCTACAGGAATGTACAACTTATGTACAATATTTTGCAGTAATCGATCTACATAATATATTAAAAATCATGTATCTGTGAGCACTTCCTGTCAACAGAATATATGGGAGCGAAATTGGGTGCCTTTGCACCGGGCGTGGCGCTGACATCGACTCCCACCATATTTGGCAGGAGTTTTGCGGCAGCGCTACAGCGTTGCACCCTGTTCTCCTTCGCCCGGAGATCGTGACATCATCGCCGTGTGCATCGCCCCGGTAGCGCCCCGGACCCGAAATTGACTTCCGCCCCCTGCAGCAGCGCTGGTTGAAAACACCGACAGCTGCAGGAGGTGTGCAACGGGCGGCCGGCCGCTTCAGGGGCAATGATTA
Source organism: Somniosus microcephalus (assembly GCF_052327205.1). Taxonomy (NCBI): domain Eukaryota; kingdom Metazoa; phylum Chordata; class Chondrichthyes; order Squaliformes; family Somniosidae; genus Somniosus; species Somniosus microcephalus. The sequence continues at coordinate 84,061,829 of NC_141000.1, forward strand.
AAGGCGAGGTGGCTGAGGCAAGTAAAAAAAGCACTTACCTTTCTTGTTGCAGTTTTTTGTGCGGGTTCCTGCCCGCGATCGATCAGCCCGACACTCTGCTTGAAAATTACCCTTGGTGTCAAGACCAATGTAGTCTTCAGGTGAAGCAGGGTTAGAGGGCACGGGATAATTGGGCCAGATATAATTCAGACCCCATTTTTAAAGTCATAGGGAGAGAAATTCATTATAGCCCTGTTTGGGGATGCCTTGGTGGTCCAGGTAGGTACTTTTTATATTGCAGATCCTGCAGCGATGGCCCTTCCCTTTAAGGGAGGGAAGGAGCCTTTGAACTCTGAGGCGCTGCACGGCCCAGTGAGCAGCGCTGCTGAAGTCTCCGCCCCGCCTGCTGCCAAGAAGGAAGTGGAGCGCTTGATTTAGTGCTCTACTTCCTGGAGCGCAAAACTGAATTAAATTTTTTTTTGAAACATTAGTGCCTGGCGCTAATTTTCTCAACTTTTATAAGTTAGCGTCCTAAACGGGGCTATAATGAATTTCTCCCCCTATGACTTTAAAAATAGGGTCTGAATTATATCTGGTCCAATTATCCCCTTCCCTCTAACCCTGCTTCACCTGAAGACTACATTGGTCTTGACTCCAAGGGTAATTTTCACACTCACCATCTGGGTGATAATCTGATGGAGTGGATCGTCCACCCATTGTAGAACCTGCCAGAGTTTCATCCCATCAACAAAATGAAAATTAGGCAGGTTCTACAACGGACAGGCTAAACACCAAAGACCACTCACGTAGGCCAGACTTTGTTCCCTGTGAAACAAACTGTGCCTTGAAACGCCCGATATCCCAAAATGTAGCAAGCCCGGGGCTAACAAGAAATCTTTGTAGTGTACAGGTATTTAGCTTTCTGAATATGTCATACATCCCCTTGTGACATTCTAGATTTTGGAAGGTGGTAGAATGAACATTTTACAAGACTGTTGCTTAGACTATTAACTATGGAACAGGTTTATTAAAAACTAACAGATAAATGGTCACGATATACAATGTAGTTTTATGGCTGGAGAGTCTAGAACTAAGGGACAAGTCTCAGGATAAGGGATTGGCCATTTAGGACTGGGATGAGAAGAAATTTCTTCACTCAGAAGGTTGTGAATCTTTGGAATTCTCTACCCCAGAGGGCCATGGATGCTCAGTCGTTGAGTATATTCAAGGCTGAGATCGATAGATTTTTGGACTCTAAGGCAATCAAGGGATATGGGGATCCAATTCTACAGCTACTTAAGGACACAAGAAATGTCTAGAGTTCAGGAAGTGTCAGCAGCTTCCAACAACACCCTGGTCCACTCCTCTATCACCCCCAACACCCCTTCCCCTTCGCCTGGCACCTTCCCATTCAAGCGCAGGAGATGCAACACATGCCCTTTTACCTCCACCCTTCCCACTGTCCAGGGCCCCAAACACTCCTTCCAGGTGAAACAGCGATTTACTTGTACTTCTCGCAATTTAGTATGCTCACGATGCGGTCTCCTCTACATTGGGGAGACCAAACGCAGATTGGGTGACCACTTTGCGGAACACCTCCGTTCAGTCCGTAAGGATGACCCCGAGCTTCCGGTCGCCTGTCACTTTAATTCTCCGCTCCACTCCCACTCAGACCTCACCATCCTCGGTCTCTTACACTGTTCCAATGAAGCTCAACGTAAGCTCAAGGAACAGCATCTTTCGATTAGGTACTTTACAGCCTTCTGGACTCAACATTGAGTTCAACAATTTCAGATCATAACCTCTGCCCGTATTCTTTTTTTTCCATTCATTTTATTTATTTATTTATTTATTTATTTTTACACTTCATCTAGAGCCATCTTTTGTTTCTTAACTCGTCCCATTACCATCTCCTTTTGCCTTGCACCATCTCTTAATGTCTCTTAATCTCTCCTGCCTTCCATCCTATCACAGACCTTCCCTTTTGTTCTTTCCCCCCCTCCCCTCTTTCCCTGCCCCTGCACTTGTTTAAAAATCTGTTCGATCTCCAGCTTTTTCCAGTTCTGACGAAGGGTCATTGACCTGAAACGTTATCTGTTTCTCTCTCCACAGATGCTGCCTGACCTGCTGAGTATTTCCAGCATTTTCTGTTTTTATTTCAGATTTCCAGCATGCGCAGTATTTTGCTTTTGTTTCCATCTAACAGATGTCTGACACAAATCTATATGTCACCTCCAATTGTCTTAATGAACCATTCAAGGAACAAAGCAAGCAGCAACAGGAAGTGGTTCTGGTGACATCAACCCAAAGGGTGCTGCAATTACCCATTATTAACATATGGAAACAAATTGGTCTCTCCCCAGCCAATTTGTTTCTTGGAATTGATACACTGGGATAATGAAATGCACAGCTCCTAGACTGGGTAATTTATTTAAACAAATCTGGTTTTAATCCCAAAGGTACTGTGTCGAAAAGACTGAACATACATCACTGACAACATTTTGGCACAATGTACAACATGCAAGACATTTTGTTTCATTAGATTGTGCCTCATGTTGAAAGAGTACAAATCTTTTTTAAATGTAGCACAAATATTTTTATGCGTAGATAATTGCAACTCTGTGAAGACTTATTGTTACCTGGTTGGGGTCAGGGCTGATTTCATCCCAATTGTAGGACAGGTTTTCCTGGGGTATGGAAGTGAAGGGCTTGTGACGAACTGAAGGTAAAATACGATAGAGCCAACTGGAAGGAAAAGGGAAGGCAGAAACAAATTAAAATTGAAGTAAAACGTGTAGACGTATTAGGCCCCATATTGCATGAATAGCAAAAATGAGGTTGGACTGGCCTGTGGGCAGGTTCACCTGTATTGGCAGCTTAGAGAGTGGGTCATGCCAAATTTTGCAATGGGACTCTCTCCCTCAAATTTGAATAGATGACTGGCAGGTGAAAGCATGCCGTGAAAGCTTGGCCAAGAGCATATATGCTGGAGAGTGTAAAATCCAATGAGGCAGCAGTCTTTAAAGGGCTGCATAATCCATTAAAGAGCAAGTTGCGCTGGTGGAAGAAAAGTGGGTTAATTGTTCGTAACATGTGAGCAATAGTGCTCTATTTAATGCTGAGGAATTGGAGGTCCTCCCACAGGAGGTACACCAAAGGAATGCAGCCCTATTAGGGGTTGGAAGCTTGCCTCCAGTAAAAGCACAAGTGCAAGCTGAAAGGAGGAGGTCATTGATTGAATCAATGCAGTCACCAGGGCTCCTTACACCTGGCTTCAAAGGAATAAGAAGTTTGCTGGTATCAAGAAGCAGATGAAGGTAAGTGTGCTACTCACCTTTACACACATTTCTTGTCAAACCCATCAAGCTTGACACAAACCTAAGTTGAAAGCGCCCGCACTTTTTGGGAGGTACCGTTGCAAGTATCGTATACAACCATTATCCTTCTCAACACACATCTTTCATTGTGCCTAAGCTGGATAGTATAGAATCATAGAAATTTACAGCACAGAAAGAGGCCATTCGGCCCATCGTGTCTGTGCCAGTTACTGGTGGCTGTGGAAAAGCGGCAGGCTGTCCCCTTCCCGCAAGCCGGCAGGAAGCCATCAGCTCAAATGCCCATTGGAGGTGATGGACAAGGAACAACAGCAGCTGTTCAGGCCTAAACCTGAGGCTCTTCTCTGCTATTGATAGGTTTTTCAGTGGGGTCATCAGCCAATGATGCAGAGGTTAGTCCTGGTCTCCTAAGAGCCATCACCCCAGTGTTTCTTCTCCTTTCAAAAATGTAGGAAATGTAGAAAATCTGTTATTTTAACAAAAGCATTAACACATTTAAGAGCTTTACTCCACCCCAGCCACCAGCCTTTTGCCAAAACTCTATTTTATTTCATTATAAGATTAATTACCTCTGGATAAAATTCTTCAACTGGTTTTGATAAATTAAATATTAAGTTAGGAAAAGAAAGGTTTTAAAATATTATGGGCTGGATTTTCTCAGCCCCGAGGAGGTGGGCATGGAGGCGGGACTGCCGGTAAAGTTGCAGAATTGGGGGGAGGGTGTCAAACCCGCTCCCATCCCGCCTCCGTGCCCTCTTGCCAGGAGGCGGGAAGCCGTCCTGCCCCAGGTCCTGTCTCCTCGAGGCGGGAAAGCAATTAAAGCCTATTAACTGCCTGTTAACAGGTAGTTAACAGGCAGAAAATAGGATTATCCCCATTTTGCATTTCGATGTGCAGGCTTCCCGACCTCGGGGAACCCCGGCAGAGTGGGGGAGCTGAGTAGGAGGTCTGCGGAGGTCGGAGGCGTCTGAAAGTGCAATGTAGAGGTGAGTGATGGGTGCAAGTGTGGAGTGGTAAGTATGTAAGGTGAGTGTAAAGTGTTAGAAAATGTTCACTTACCTTTGTTTCTGCCTACAGCCTTCAGCCGCTGTGGAGCCGGAGTCCCGCCATCTCTATTGTAGATTTCACAGGCTGGCTGTTGGATCCTCCAATCCAACAGCCAGGTGATTTCTGCAAAGTTGAAAGGTTTGATGAGCCCTGAACACAAGGACTCATCAAATTACACAGAATGTCAGTGTTAGACAGCTTCACAGAGCTGTCAAACGTTGACATTTCTTCTTTCAAAAAATCTTGACAGATGGCACGTCAGACATTGACATGCTCTGTCACTGACTTCCCTCTAATTGGCCTGCTGAGCCCGCTGGGCGGGCTTAACAAGGTCAATCAGGGGAAAATCCCGCTGGTTGGCCAGGTGCTGATGGAGGCGGGATTGAAAGCCAGCAAGCAGCAGTCCCGCCTCCAAAAGCTTCCCATTGACAAAATCCAGCCCAATGTGTTCAAATAATTTAAATAATTTTTAGCTGATGTGTTCTGAACCGAGCAAAACACAATACCGGGATTTTGTAATTACTGTGGTTCAGAATTATTAATACTTAATAATGTCATTCACTTCTTAAAGACTTCTTGTGAGAAACTAATACTTGCTTTGAAAGCCTCACTAAATTGATGGGCCAGTGTTTTCACCATTTGAGTAATAGGGATATTGGAGTCTACCCATTAAGAGGTTTCTATGAATATCATGGTTTATGATGATCACATAGGGCATTTCCAATGGGGCAATTATTGGGTGCAGGAAGCTGTTTCATGATGTAGAAATTATCTTATTTCTTTACATGCTACAATACATGGAGTAAGTAATATTCTTAATTTTACCATAAAATCAATATTACCTCCTTTTATTGTTGTATCTTGGGCAGGTGAAGGCTGAACCCGAGAGCTGTTCGGCGTACAACCCATATGGACAAACCTGTGGATTATTCTGAAATGTAAAAAAAATGCAGAAAAGTTATTACTTCATTGTTTACTTGACAGGATTGTTCCCTCTGTTGCTGCCATTCACAATTGGAAATCATTGCAGCATTCCTGACCAATCAAGAGTAACCCTTTCATATACAACAACTCATTGTCAAACAATTGCTATGGACTCATAACTCCCTCCCCTCCCACCTCCACCACCCCCCAACCCAGCACACTCCAGAATATTCGGAATTGTTTTGATGTATATCATTAAATGTGTATATTTCTGTTAGATGATGAAGAATTCCAGTTTGATGTAACAGTTTAAGTTGCATTTTAGTCTTTCAGATGAGACATTAAACCGAGGCCCGTCTACTCTCTCAGGTGGACGTAAAAGATCCCATGGCACTATTTCGAAGAAGAGCAGGGCAGTTATCCCTGGTGGCCTGGCCAATATTTAGCCCTTAATCAACTTAACAAAAACAGATTATCTGGTCAGTATCACATTGTTGTTTGTGGGAGCTTGCTGTGCACAAATTGGCTGCTGCCTTTCCTACATTACAACAGTGACTCCACTTCAAAAGTACTGCATTGGCTGTAAAGCGCTTTGGGACGTCCTGAGGTCATGAAAGATGCGATAGAAATGCAAGTCTTTCTTTCTTCCTTCAGTAAATGTTAAACAAGTTAAAATGTTGCTGGCATTTACAGGCCAGCATTAAACTGTCCTTTGAAAAATAAGGGCATTGTGGACATTACCAACCGGAACATTGGCATAGATCTATCTCCACTCATGGTACATATCACACACATTTCCAATGGGGCAATTATTGGGCGCAGGAAGCTGTTTCATGAAACAGGCAGGAGCTTCATTTGAATATTCAAATGATGTTCCAATGACATCACATTGACATGTCTAGAATTACCTTTAAGCTGCAACAAGACTATAAATCCTCCAGCAACATGCGATTTCCTACACACCAAAGGGTGAGCTTGAAATCACAAGCAGTTAACATGCCTGGAGATCAAACACAATATTAAAATGAGGCTGACCACAGAAACATGCATGTTGGGAGGGTATTATTCCCATACTGCCCCACTTCTGGTTGGGCTAACACGTGATTGGAAAGGCGATGTTGTGCAGTGAAAAGATATGCATAGTTTATTCCAGTTGTTCACTTGGTTGGCAGAGCGTCGGCGGGAAACTCGAGCGGCAGAGCGGGGCTATAAAAGGCTCCAGAGACCAGGTAAGGCCTCACAGCGTCGGCGGGAAACTCGAGTGGCAGAGCGGGGCTATAAAAGGCTCCAGAGACCAGGTAAGGCCTCACAGCGTCGGCGGGAAACTCGAGCGGCAGAGCGGGGCTATAAAAGGCTCCAGAGACCAGGTAAGGCCTCAGAGCGTCGGCGGGAAACTCGAGCGGCAGAGCGGGGCTATAAAAGGCTCCAGAGACCAGGTAAGGCCTCAGAGCGTCGGCGGGAAACTCGAGCGGCAGAGCGGGGCTATAAAAGGCTCCAGAGACCAGGTAAGGCCTCAGAGCGTCGGCGGGAAACTCGAGCGGCAGAGCGGGGCTATAAAAGGCTCCAGAGACCAGGTAAGGCCTCAGAGCGTCGGCGGGAAACTCGAGCGGCAGAGCGGGGCTATAAAAGGCTCCAGAGACCAGGTAAGGCCTCACAGCGTCGGCGGGAAACTCGAGCGGCAGAGCGGGGCTATAAAAGGCTCCAGAGACCAGGTAAGGCCTCACAGCATCGGCGGGAAACTCGAGCGGCAGAGCGGGGCTATAAAAGGCTCCAGAGACCAGGTAAGGCCTCAGAGCGTCGGCGGGAATCTCGAGCGGCAGAGCGGGGCTATAAAAGGCTCCAGAGACCAGGTAAGGTTCACTAATCTCCGAACTCGGAACTCAAAGGGAAGGAGAGAGGTAAAAAATAATCAAAGTGTGACATCACCAGAAAGCAGGTAAGTGATTGGTTAGTGAGTATTTCTCTCTTTTTAAACTTAAACTCTGTGGTTTATAGTTTCTAAGGTGTGATATTCATCATCTAAAATCAGGGCAGAGGGTATTTAAAAATAATATTAATAAATTTAATTAATTACATAGAATGGGAGAGCAGGTGATGTGTTGCTGCTGCAATATGTGGGAGCTGGTGGACACCATTGATGCTCACGGTGATCACATTTGCAGTAAGTGCTGGCTGCTCGAGGAATTCCGGCTCCGTGTTGATGAGCTGGAATCCAAGCTTCAAACAATGAGACACATCAGGGAGGGGGAGAGTTACCTGGACTCTGTGTTTCAGGAGGTAGTCACACCAATTAGAGTAATTAATTCAGATGTAGTCCGTGGCCAGGGACAGGATGGTGTGACTAGAAGTGAGGCAGGTACGGGGATCCAGGAGGTAGTGTTGGAGGAGCAGCAGCCCTTGCTCTTGTCCAACAGGTTTGAGGCTCTTACTCCCTGTGGGGATGGGAACGGGGACTGCGGGGAGGATGAGCAACCTGGCCACAGCACCGTGGAGTAGGGGGCCATTCAAGTGGGGGGAGTTAAAAGAAATGTTGTAGTAGTAGGGGATAGTATCGTTAGGGGGATAGATAGGGTTCTTTGCAGCCGAGAGTGAGGGTCCCGAAGGCTGTGTTGCCTGCCAGGGTTAAGGACATCTCCTCTGGGCTGGAGAGAAACTTGGAGTGGGAGGGGGAGGATCCAGTTATCGTGGTCCATGTTGGTACCAACGACATAGATAGGACAAGGAAAGAGGTTCTGCTGAGGGAGTTTGAGCAGCTAGGGGCCAAATTAAAAAGCAGAACCACAAGGGTAATAATCTTTGGATTACTACCTGAGCCACGTGCAAATTTGGCTAGGGTAAATAAAATTAGAGAGTTAAATGAGTGGCTCAAAGACTGGTGTGGGAGAAATGGGTTTTGCTTCTTGGGACACTGGCATCAGTACTGGGACAGGAGAGAGCTGTTCCATTGGGACAGACTTCACTTGGCCAGTGCTGGGACTAGAATCCTGGCGAATCGAGTAACTAGGGCTGTAGAGAGGGCTTTAAACTAATTAGTGGGGGGGAGGTTTTAAGAGAACGAAAAATAAAAATGACAGCGGAGAAGGCAATAGAGCAAGGTAGCAGTGGGGGAATTAAAAACCAGAGCATGTCAGGAAGGGACAGAATGTATAATGATAAAGGTAAAGTAGTAAAAGGGGTAAAAGCAGGAATAAATTGTCAGAAAACATATTTGAAAGTTCTTTATCTGAATGCACGCAGCATTCGTAACAAAATAGACGGGTTGATGGTACAAATAACTACACATGGGTATGATCTGGTGGCCATTACGGAAACATGGCTGCAAGATAATCATGACTGGGAACTAAACATACAAGGGTATTTGACAATTAGGAAGGACAGACAGGAAGGAAAGGGATGGAATCACTGCAATAGTCAGAAATGATATTGGGTCAAAGGATCAGGATAGTGAAACAGTTTGGGTGGAGATAAGGAATAATAAGGGGAAAAAGTCACTAGTGGGCGTAGTCTATAGGCCTCCTAACAGTTGCAACTCGGTTGGTCGGAGTATAAATCAGGAAATAGTTGGGGCTTGTAATAAGGGAACAGCTATAATCATGGGGGATTTTAACTTTCATATTGACTGGACTAATCAAATTGGGCATGGCAACCTTGAGGAAGAGTTCATAGAGTGTATTAGGGACGGGTTCCTTGAGCAGTATGTAACTGAACCAACCAGGGGGCAGGCAATCTTAGATCTGGTCCTGTGTAATGAGACAGGATTAATAAAAAATGTCCTAGTAAAGGATCCCCTTGGAATGAGTGACCATAATATGGTTGAATTCCAAATTCAGTTTGAGGGTGAGAGAGTTGGATCTCAAACCAGCGTACTGAGCTTAAATAAAGGAGACTATGAAGGTATGAGAGTAGAATTGACTAAATTGGACTGGGAAAACAGATTAAAGTGTAAGACGGTACAAGAGCAGTGGTCTACATTCAAGGAGATATTTCACATCTTTCAAGATAAATATATTCCACTGAGGAAAAAGGGGAGTAAAAGAAAAGACAGCCATCCGTGGCTTAGTAAAGTAATAAAGGATAGTATCCGACTGAAAACAAGGGCATATAAAGTAGTCAAGTCTAGTGGGAGGATAGAAGATTGGGAAGCATTTAAAAGCCAGCAAACAATAACTAAAAGATTAATTAAGAAAGGGAAGATAGATTATGAAAGTAAACTAGCAAAAAATATAAAAACAGATAGCAAGAGTTTCTACAGCTATATAAAAAGAAAAAGGGTGGCTAAAGTGAACGTTGGTCCCTTAGAGGATGAGACTGGGAAACTAGTGGTGGGGAACATGGAGATGGCAAAGACGCTGAACAAATATTTTGTATCAGTCTTTACAATAGAGGACACTAAAAATATCCCAACACTGGACAAACAGGGGGCAATGGGGGGGGGGAGGAGGAGCTAAACACGATTAAAATCACTAAGGAGATGGTACTCGGTAAAATAATGGGACTTAAGGCGGATAAATCCCCCGGACCTGATGGCCTACATCCTAGGGTCTTGAGAGAAGTGGCGGTAGGGATTGTGGATGCATTGGTGATTATTTTCCAAAACTCCCTGGACTCAGGAAAGGTCCCGGCAGAGTGGAAAACTGCTAGTGTAACACCCTTATTTAAGAAGGGAAGTAGACAAAAAGCTGGAAACTATAGACCAGTTAGCCTAACATCTGTGGTTGGCAAAATGATGGAGTCCATTATTAAGGAAACAGTAACAGAGCATTTGGATAAACATAATTTAATAGGACAGAGTCAGCATGGTTTTATGAAGGGGAAGTCATGTTTGACAAATTTGCTCGAAATATTTGAGGACGTAACATACAGGGTGGATAAAGGGGAACCAGTGGATGTAGTGTATCTGGACTTCCAAAAGGCATTTGACAAGGTTCCACACAAAAGATTACTGATCAAGATAAAAAATCACGGGATTGGGAGTCATATACTGGCATGGGTGGAAGATTGGCTATCTAACAGAAAACAAAGAGTTGGGATAAATGGTTCATTCTCAGGATGGCAATCAGTAATTAGTGGTGTTCCGCAGGGGTCAGTGCTGGGACCCCAACTCTTTACAATCTATATTAACGATTTGGAGGAAGGGACCGAGTGCAACGTATCCAAGTTTGCCGACGATACAAAGATGGGAGGGAAAGCAGTGAGTGAGGAGGACATAAAAAACCTGCAAAAGGACATAGACAGGCTAAGTGAATGGGCAGAGATTTGGCAGATGGAATATAATATTGGAAAGTGTGAGGTTAGGCACTTTGGCAGAAAAAATCAAAGAGCAAGTTATTATCTAAATGGAGAGAAACTGCAAAGTGCTACATTACAAAGGGATCTGGGGGTCCTGGTGCATGAAACACAAAAAGTTAGTATGCAGGTGCAGCAGGTGATCAGGAAGGCCAATGGAATCTTGGCTTTTATTGCAAGGGGGATGGAGCATAAAAACAGGGCGGTCTTGCTGTAGTTATACAGGGTACTGGTGAGGCCACACCTGGAATACTGCGTGCAGTTTTGGTTTCCATATTTAAGAAAAGATATACTTGCTCTCGAGGCAGTTCAGAGAAGGTTCACTCGGTTGATTCCGGAGATGAGGGGGTTGACGTATGAGGAAAGGTTGAGTAGGCTGGGCCTCTACTCATTGGAGTTCAGAAGAATGAGAGGCGATCTTATCGAAACATATAAGATTGTGAGGGGTCTTGATCGGGTGGATGCGGGGAGGATGTTTCCACTGATGGGTGAGACTAGAACTAGGGGGCATAATCTTAGAATAAGGGGCTGCCCTTTCAAAACTGAGATGAGGAGAAACTTCTTCACTCAGAGGGTAGTAAATCTATGGAATTTGCTACCCCAGAGAGCTGTGGAAGTTGCAACATTAAATAAATTTAAAACAGAGATAGACAGTTTCCTAGCAGACAAGGGAATTAGGGGTTACGGGGAGAGGGCAGGGAAGTGGACGTGAGTCTAGATTTGGATCAGCCATGATCCTATTGAATGGCGGAGCAGGCCCGAGGGGCCATATGACCTACTCCTGCTCCTACTTCTTATGTTCTTATGTAGGAATAAAAATAATGAAAAACACCAACATTTTTCACGGCCCAACAGGATTACCTATTTAAAAGAAAATTTCAAATTCCAGGAAATTTCTGGTAACTTCTGCAATATCTAGAACCTAACATTAGAGCTTATCATTCCACCTGCGCAGTAAAGTTTGCATTTCAATTTAAATGTCTTTCATTTACTGAAAGCAGCCAATTATTATTTTTGTCAAGTTAATCATCAGAAGCCTTTTGTCGCTTGGTTGATGCAACACTTCTTGCTGTTGTTGGATGGAACACATAGCTAAACTCAAGCTGTCAGTGACATCAATGATCTTTTTTATTAGGAGCTTCTGTAATATCAATTTTTACTCGTGGAGTGAACAGGAGACAAGTTCTCTGTGTGTTAATGGGCATCAAAAGAAGAAAAGAAAAGTTTAAAAGATTAGAGAATTGCTTTTGCAAATCATTTCAGCAGAAACTGGTGATACGACATCGGACCTGATGGTATAAAAGACACTGGCCTAGAAATTCAATAAAGCCCGAAAACAGGCGGTGCCACCATGGGCTGAGGTCAACTCCCGCCCGTAAAAAGAGCACAGGCAGCACTGTTATTTTGGTGCTGTCTGCTGATTTAAATGAGGGCAGCACAGAATCTCCCGTGCAATGCACTCTTTCAGGCAGTAAGATCAGCAGGAGGCCGAAGGTCGGGTCTAAACTATCTGTGGAAATATTTCTGATTTTTGAAATATCTGTTCTCAGGAAATCGCGATTTATGAAAGTGAACTGCAATGTTTCCAGTTATGTTTCTGGTGTTTTGTAGGTTGACAGAGAGGGTATGCAAAATAAATCAAAGCTTAAAAATACACTAATCTGTCAGATTTTAAAGAATGCAACCTGCAGTTTAGCTGAAATCTATCTTTAATTCAACTGCTGACACTCTACTATTTAGCCGGCTAATTTGTCAAGTGCAATTATTAATCAAAAAAAGTAATCATTAACGGATTAAATGACTGCAATTTGGGTGGAATAATTCTAGCAGTTTGAGATTCCAAACACCTGAAGTTATCAAAACTCATGCAAAATGCATCATAAAATTTCTGATTACACCATCTAGTGCAAACAATGTCAAAATTATTTGAAACAGTGATCAGTGAAGAATGCAAAACTGTCACAGCCTGGGTTTGGTGGTGCGGCACATACTCTGCATAGTTATTGGAGACTTCTCAGAGATCTCTAGATCTCTGTCGTTTTCTCCCAGGTTGGATACGCGCTGGCAATGGCTGCACACACAGGCGTGCTTTGGAGAGGGCAGTAAATGGAGCGCCGATGCCCAAAAACACTCAGAGTGCGTCAATTTGGCGTTGCACGCAGATTGACTTCACGCTCTTGATCATTAAAATATTTGAGGCAAGCGCAGGCAACGGCAGCGCTGCCGACCTGCCCAATATGGCGGTCGCTGCGTTCTGCGCCGGAAGTGGGCAGAAGCGAGGCGGCTGCCATTTTTTCTTCAAAACCGGCCTTAACGGCTGGTGCTTAAAGTTCCAGTTTCTAGGTCTTTGGACCTTTAAAGCAATTAATTACTGCTTCAGTAAGTGGAAAACATTTACCCTGAAACTTATTTTTTTACTGTACAAGAAATAATAATTAACCACTCTGGGAGTTACACAAACCCATGTACAAACATTGGGTGAGATATTACCATACCCTCAGCAGGCTGTGGGTGGAAAACGGGCACCCCGAGGCAGCCCAGTGGCACCAGGCTGGCCCAATATTGGGCAGCCAGGAGGCTGACTCAACCCAGAAAAGGGTAGATCAGGGGAGTGGACCCGTTCAAAGGGAGGAATCCAATGTGGCAGCGGCCTTTTGTGCATCCTGAAGGAGCACTCCTGCTCATTTTGATGCCACAAAAATTAATAACAACTTAATTATGGGCTCCCCTTCGGCTGGACTGTCAGTTGAAACTGGGTTGAACATGCGCAGCTGAAACAGATGGGCATTTTGGCTGCCCAGCGGAAGGAGCCTTTGAAGGTGGCAGAGGCTTGAGCGTTGGCATAAATGGGGCACTAAGCCATTTTTGGGATGTTACTTCCCCATTTATGCTGGCTGGCCCAAGTTAAAATGTAACCCTTTATATCTACTTTAGATTGGGGGAGGAAAATTTGGCTGTTTTGCGCCTCCTGTTAGCGCCTCAAGGAGGCGCTAACAGGGTGCAAAGCAACTAGCGCTGGGGCACGGCGCCACTAATACCTTCCGCGAAATTCAGTGGGAGGTTAGCGGCGGCAGTAGCCAGTAGCACCCCGCGGTGTGCGCCTCCGGCGATGACATCATCACCGTGCGCAGTGCCTCGCTCGCACCCCCTGACCTACCGTCGGACGCTCTGTCTGACAGGGTCAGGATGGCGTTATTGCGGCCGGGGCGGCGATAATTAAAGGGCAGGTGCCGGGCAGCCATTTTTTTTTGGGCCGCCTGCCAGCAGCTGCCCACTCTCGCCTCCTCCTGCGGGGTGCCGGCCGCGATCGGTCAGCCCGGCACTCCTCTTGAGCCAGGGGAGGGAGGCCTGCAGTACCGTGGCGCTACATGGCGAAGCAGCACGTAGCGCCGCGATTTTCAATGGGAGCGCCCCAAGAGGGAGGGGGAGCACTTCCAGTAGCGCCCCGCCTCCTGCTTGGGGCGCTACCATTGAATTCTGGGCGCGTGGGCGCTAACTTTTGAATATTGAAGTTATCGCCCCAAAGGGGGCACGAGCCAATTCCCCCCCCTCCCCCCTCCCAAGGGATTTTAATTAGTCTGTGCTGCCGGTGAGGAGCCTTGCCCACTAGTGGTGCATATCAAAAATTCAGGCGTGTGCTGCCCACTATTTTCTGACCATTCATTTTATTGGAAAAACATGAGTAGCATTCACCCCAGTTTCAAATATACATTGCAGGGGAGCAAGGCTTCCTGCCAGAGATGCGGACATATAAGATTTGCCCCTATTGTGTCGTGTCTGAATCGCTCCTGTTTGCTTGCTGCCTAGCATTTGCAGATCAAGTGAGTGGGAAAGAGTGTTGAGAAAACATTCTTCAATAGAGGGAAGCAATTGCAGTCATCATTATAAACTTCTGTGATTACTACGGACTAGTGACACACAATAGTAGGAAGATAAAAAAGAATGAGGACACTGCATTCTTACAGAGCAACATGATTAACCATCAGCACTGCAGTGTCAGTACTCTGTCTTTTGTATTGACGAGTATTGTAGCATAAATAAAAAGAAAAAACTGCAAATGTTAGACATCTGAAATAAAAGCAGGAAATGCTTGAAATACACAGCAGGTCAGTGGCATCTTAAAGACAAAAGACAGGTTATGATCTTTCAGGTGTATACATGTAGCACTGTGGAGATAATTTCTACCACTGGCAATGTTCCCGTTGAGCTGCACAGCCGCGTGGCCACGCAGCTGTCTGAAGCTCCCGCACAGGCCTTAAAGGGGCCACGCACCCAAAAAAAATTAGAGGGAACATTGCTGACATCCCACATAAAGATTGGTGCCCCAGTAGTGCCCTGAAAAATCCATTGAAGCGTTCATTTTTAATAAGCTCAAGCTTACAGGTACATACAAACATACAAACATACGAATTAGGAGCAGGAGTAGGCCACTCGACCCCTCGAGCCTGCTCTACCATTCAATAAGATCATGGCTGTCTGATTACTCCACATTCCCACCTGCTCCCAATAACTTTCCACCCCCTTGCTTATCAAGGATCTATCTACCTCTGCCTTTAAAAAGACTCTGCTTCCACTGCCCTCTGAGGAAGAGGGTTTGAATCGTCAAACTGACTGTCCCGTTCGCCCATCACCCTTTTGCTCGCTGACCTACATTGGCTCCCGGTTAAGCAGCGCCTCAAATCCCTCCATGGCCTCGCCCCTCCCTATCTCTGTAATCTCCTTCAGCCCCACAACCCCCCGAGATATCTGCGCTCCTCTAATTCTGCCCTCTTGAGGATCCCTGATTATAATCGCTCAACCTTTGATGGCCGTGCCTTCTGTTGCCTAGGCCGTAAGCGCTGGAATTCCCTGCCTAAACCTGTCTGCCTCTCTACCTCTCTTTCCTCCTTTAAGACGCTCCTTAAAACCTACCTCTTTGACCAAGCTTTTGGTCACCTGCCCTAATTTATCCTTATGTGGATTGGTGTCAAATTTTCTGTCTTAAAATACTCCTGTGCAGCACCTTGGGATGTTTTACTACGTTAAAAGCGCTATATAAATACAAGTTGTTGTTGTTGTTGTTGTGCAGATTTCAGCAGGTAACTGTCAGAACTCAGTGAAAAGTGCTAGTTATTTAATCTTACTGCAGGTGATAAACAGGTGGGAATTGTACAGTACCTGACCCTCTGGTAAGGACCCAGGACAGCGTGGATCTTCTGAAGCAAATTCATTGCCAAATCCTGACATGTACTGGAAAAGAACACAGTGAACAATCAGTAATGTACCATGTTGGTATTCTTGTAAAGCATGAAAGTGGCAGATAAACACCAAATAATATTGCAACAGAGCAGAAGTATCAGAGTTGGGCTGTTCGAAAGCCTTTTCATATTCTCATGAATAACTAGGAATGGCGCAAGAGTACTACAAAGACTACTGCTAGAACTAGTAAAAAAAAACTAGAACTAAACTAAAATCTAAGGACTGAGACTGAGAACTGAAGACTGAATTTTAGTTCAAAAACACTATCTTGTATATCCTTCATTTCCAAAGAAACCTTTTCAATTCTATTGACCAATCTCAATGACACATGTGTTGGAAGAGTTCAGCCCTTCTGGTATCAATCACCTCATCAATTGCCCTGTTGGTACCTCTGATGACCTCCATATCAATAAAGCACCAGCTCCTCTAAATGCCAATTTTCTCGCATACTCCCTAGTTTCACAGGTCTTTGTTAACAAAGAGGTTGCTCACGGTTCCAGATAAGACAGGACATCTTTATGTCTCCCTTAATGAGTCATCTGTGGTTTTGATGGCTTGCTTTCTATCCCTGGCAAGGAATGTTTTGTTTCTATAAGCCTTCATGGCTAAATTAATATTAATATTTTCCTTTAGTATTTTACTTTCCTAGCATTCAGTTTGACTACTGACTCCATTTTGAGGACTTCTTAGTGCAATTCTCCTATAACCTATATTCTATTGTTTTGACTGTGTGGTTCAAAATCCTATTGGCTTTGTTGACTACTGCTCCACCCTAGTTGGACATGCATTGTGTTGACTCTACTAGGACTCCTTGGTCTCTTCAGTTTCATCCTTATCTATTTCAACATCATTCATGGAGCACGCTTGTCATCCATTTTACTTCCTATGTTGAAAGGATTCGCAAATTTCATGTCTCCCCCGAGGATTTACTTTTGGTTTATTAAAGAAGCCCTGGTTGGACTGAGTTTGGAATCCAGGGCTCAACAAGATGGCCTCATGGCCAAAGCCTGTAAGTTTCAGTTTGGACTGACAAGCTTGTATTCTGATGACTGTGAGAAGGAACTTTCCAGAACTCAAATGCAGACAGACCTTCTGCATTTATGCATTAGAAGCAAACCCAGTGGCATTCGGGCCTCTGATTAAAAGCCATCAAGGTTGTTTGCACAAACAATCAACAGCAGTCAGGGCCTATTGAATATGTAGTGGGACAAGCTCAGCAGCATTCAGGCCTCCGTTTAGAGAACATCAACACTGTTTACAAACGATCAACAGGGCATTCAGACTGGAATGGCCCCATCACGAAACCAGTTGGACAAAGGGGAACACTGATGAGATCAGTAAAACCGATTACCGACCGTCCAGGTCGATGGGCCCAGATCGGTACCTTTTGTATAAGTTTCAATACGTCCAGATTAGACAAAAGAAATGAGCTGATCTGGTGGGAGATAAGGGCTACCTGGAAGGGTATAACTAGTCCCTCGGGAAGCCGTATCTCTCTCTCTCCTGCCTCGCCTCCAGTGCCCTGCCTTACCATCAACCCAGCATAAAGGACCATCGACGAAGAGCCTGTCCAGGGAAGTAGAATACCCACAGTTACGTTTAAATTACCGGGGTATCTCTGCTTTGGGGCGGTGAAAACCTAAGACATCAGCAGGCAACAGGGCACGGAGCAGGCGTTTCAACATCCTAGACTAGTGAGCATCAATTACCTGGCCCATCACAAGATAACTTAGATAGGTATAAAGGGTGGGAGTTAAGGGAAATTGCTAAAGTGTCATTTTAGTCATTTTCCCTCGATGTGTCCGTTTCTCCTCCCCCGTTAAGTGTAATTGTGCTGTATCCATAATGATTTTCTCTGTAGTAATTGTTCTCTATTTTAATAAACATTGGTTTTCTTTGCACCGAACCACTGGTCTCGCTTGTCTATATCGCTACTTGTAAATAAGTCCGGTGCTCAGAACCAAAAAGAGGAAGCGATTCGAACTGCATGGGGCTGGAGCAGCTCAGACACACGACTGACTGACCAGACACAAACCCCAAACCAAAACCCCCTACAGAAATGGCGAGCCAGGTAGGAGCATCAGCGACAGTATGCGATATGACAGACAGTGGTGTGGAGGGAGAAACCGCAATGGAAGAGAGGTTGTCCACTTATGTGTGCAGAAAGGTCAATATCGTCAAGAAATGGGTGGGCGCTATGTTAAAGGCCGAGCGTCCCATAGACGCCGCCGCCCAGTGGACGGCAAGTAAACAGCATAAGCGGGCAATTGAAAAAGGCAGTCTGTTATAAGAAACAAGTCCTAGTGCTGGACAGTGTTGTAGCAGCACAGGCTGCCAAGCTCAAGAAATTGGCCCTAGAAATGCAGGATAAGGTTTTAGCGGAAGAGAAAGTGCTAGTGGCACTTCAGGCGTTAAGCCAAGAAAGAGCGCAGACGGCAAAGGAACACCAGGCAAAGGTAGAGCGCCTGGAGGCCCGGGCCGGCGAAGTGCAACGGGAACATCAGGCAAGGGTAGAGCGCCTGGAATACCAGGCCGCTGAAATTAAAGCCAGCGCTAGGCGCAAGATGGAGCAGCTCAGACACACGGCTGACTGACCAGACACAAACCCCAAACCAAAACCCCCCTACAATGTGTAGCACTGTACATTTACTTGCATTAAATTTCATCTGCCATTGTCCTGTATATTTACATATTTTGTCCAACGCATTTTGTAATTTCTGAGCTATGTTTTCGGATTTCACATCTCGTCCTAGTTTGGTATTATCTGCAAATTTGATCACTTTCCATTGGGTGTCTGAATCCAGGTTATTTATGTAAATTAAAAACAGTTGTAGTCCCAGTACTGAGTCACTCAGTATCCCCCCTGACTCTGATGTAACTCCTGTAGTGTCCGCGTATCAATAACACACGGACTGCAGGAGAACGGTAATAACAGGTGTTTACTGAACAGAGGGTATGCTGGAACTGAAAGTACAGAAGCCTGCTACGGCTTTATATACAGGTGTGGTCACTGCCGGTACTACAGTATAAAAGCAGTTCTCTCTTAAAGGTACATACACAACAATTCCTCCCCTTTTAGATAAACAGTACATAACATTCATTTAACAATTAAATAATAACTAATTACAATTACAATTTTCTCTGTACTATATACATCAACTGAAGTAATCATTTATAAATTCAGTCTTTGAGGAGGCTTCCTGATCCTGTCTGGATAGCGCCTTTCTCGAGTATCCTGTTCTTGTGGCGGAGTCGATTCTGGCTCATTGTCATTGGTTGGTTCATCAGCTTCCAATACCGCTGATTCTGAGGTAGACGCAATCTGTACTTCGGGTTCATCACCAGGTGCGCATGCTCGTGGTATGGGTTTGACTTGTTCCTGTGACTCTAGAATCTGGTCAGCATGGCGTCTCACGATGCTCTCTCCAACGTCCACTGTGTACATTAATGGTCCCTGCTGTGTGCATATCATTCCTGGCTGCCATTTTTCTGTTCGGTAGTCGCGGGCCAAGACTGGTTGCCCTATCTTGAAGCTCCTGGTTGGCTTCTCATTGGTGTGCTGGAATTGTTTATCCTCAACATCTCGTCTTATGTTTGGTTTGAGCAAATCCAGGCGACATCTTAACCTTCGGTTAAAAGAACATTATGGCTGGAGCTTGGTTGGTAACTGCATGTGTCGCATTCCAGTAAGCAAACAAGAAATTATCCACCTTGTGTTGTAGTGGTATGTTGTCATTATACATCGCCTTTATTGCTTTTTTAAAGGTCTGAACAAACCTCTCAGCCAATCCATTTGTGGCTGGATGATATGGGGCAGATGTGTAATGTTTTACCCCATTATTCCTCAAAAACCTCCGGAAATCCTCGGACACAAACTGTGGTCCATTGTCGGAGCAAATCTGTTCTGGCAAGCCATTCCTGGCGAAGATGGCCCGTAGGACTGCAATAGTTTTCTCCATGGTGGTGGAGGACATTTTGATGACCTCTGGCCATTTTGAATGTGCATCCACGGCGATTAAAAACATTGAGTCCATAAATGGACCAGCAAAATCAATGTGCACCCGTTGCCATGAAGATGAGGGCCACTCCCATGGGTGTAGCGGGGCCTGTGGTGGAGCATTTTGGACTTTCTGGCATCCTGTGCATCTCTTGGTCATATCCTCGATTTCTTTATCGATTCCCGGCCAGCACACAAACGCCCTGGCTAGGCTCTTCATTTTTACCTCTCCCAGATGACCCTCATGAAGCTCATTGAGCACTCTATCTCTCAACTTGGGTGGAATTACCACTCGGGATCCACACATCAAGGTCCCCCGGCACACTGACAGCTGTTCTCTCCTTGGCGAGAATGCTGGCAACAGTGAGTCGCCATGTGCTGGCCATCCCTTCACCGTCAAATCATAGACCCGAGAGTGTCGGGTCATTTCGGGTTTCCTTCTCTATACTTGAGTTTGTAACAGGTAGACATTCGACTATGGTCGAATGGAATATCTCAACAGAGTCCACTGCAGGTGCTTCCTCCACCGTAGGCAACGGCAGGCGCGACAGCCCATCAGCGTTTCCATGCTGTTTTGTACCCTTGTACTCTATGTCGTATTGATGTGCCCCTAGAAAAAGGGACCATCTTTGCAGCCGCTGCGCCGTCATCACCGGGACGCCCTTCTTTGGGTTAAAAATGGAGACAAGAGGCTGGTGATCAGTCAGTAGGGTGAATTTCTGCCCGTGCAGATAGTGATTGAACTTCTTCACCCCCACACCAGGCTGAGGGCCACCCTGTCAATCTGGGCGTAGTTACGCTCGGCTGAGGTTAACGAGCGCGACGCAAAGGCTATTGGCCTCTCTGAACCGTCAAGGAATTTGTGTGACAGCAGCGCTCCAATGCCGTAGGGAGACGCATCACATGCCAACCGAATCGGTAGTGTTGGATTGTAGTGGGCCAATACTGCTTTTGAAGTTATTAGGCATTTACATTTCTGAAAGGCACGCTTACACTCATCACTCCATTTCCATGCTACTCCAGTTTGCAGCAGGGCGTTCAGTGGGTGCAGAATTGTAGATAAATTTGGCAAGAACTTATGGTAGTAGTTCACCAACCCGAGGAACGACCTCAGTTGCAACACATTTTCTGGTGCTGGAGCCTTGACTACTGCCTCAATCTTGTCTGGGGACTTATGTAACCCCTCTTCATCAATCATGTGGCCACAATACGAGATTTGTTTCCTGAAAAACTCGCATTGGGGGCGGTTGGCTCGTAGCCCATATTCTTGTAATCTAGTGAGCACCTGCTCCAGGTTGGCAAGGTGTTCACTGTCATTTTTGCCCGTAACCAGGATGTCGTCCAAATAGCACTGGGTCCCCGGGATCCCTTGCAGGACTTGTTCCATCGCCCTCTGCCAAATAGCCGGAGCTGATGCTACCCCGAATACCAGTTGGTTGTACTGGTAAAGACCTTTGTGAGTGTTTATCGTGAGGTATTTTCTAGATGCTTCTTCTACCTCCATTTGTAGATACGCTTGGGCCAGATCAATCTTCGTAAAGCGTTTCCCTCCAGATAGTGAGGCGAAAATATCTTCTATCTGCGGAAGTGGATAATGTACTGTGTGCAGGACTGGGTTCACAGTTACCTTAAAGTCCGCACAGATGCGAGCCTTCTTCAGCTCCCCAGGCGTGCTGCTCAATGATTTCTTCATTACAGGAACGATGGGTGTGGCCCACTCACTCCAGTCCACCTTGGACAGCACACCCGAACGCCCCAGACTCTTCAGCTCTACTTCGACGGCTGGGCGGATCGCGTACGGTACCGGTCTGGCCTTAAAAAAATTTGGGTTTGCGTTATCTTCAATTTTTATCGTTGCCGTTACTCCTTTTAGAGTCCCAAGTCCTTGCTGGAACACCTCTTTCACGTCAGTTAGAATTTTTGACAGTCGTCCAGGTGTGACGTCGTCATCCTTTTTGTCAGCCACAGTTAGTGCCTGAATGGAATGCCAATCCAATTGTATTTTTTGGATCCATTCACATCCCAATAATGGTGGTCCTCCATCTTGTAGTATATAGAGATACAGTTTCTGTGTTTCCTTGCCATTGTATTTAACGGGCACCCTTATTTTTCCTCTGGGGTAGACTTTTTGCCCCGTATACATCTTCAATACAATGGACGTGTCCTTCAAGGGTATGTGTGAGAATAGCTGCTCATAGTCTCGTCGATTCATGACTGTTAGGGCTGATCCTGTGTCCAATTCCATCTTTACTTGGGACCCTGCTATCATGGGGGTGACCCAAATGGTTCGGTGATCCTCCTTTGCGATCACGTTGTGTAACTTTAGACAACTTAGTCTCCTGCTCCCGGAGTCATTATCACTCTCCTGATCTTCTGAACTAATGTCTGTCATTTTTTTTAACTTTCTTGTACTTTTCCTTAGTAGTTCTTTTAGTGTTGGTTTTCTTTCCCGACCTGCAGACTCGTGTTATGTGTCCCACTTTTCCACATTGCCTGCATACTTTGTCCTTAAACCAGCAGTCCTTCTGGTCATGGAGGTTGGTCAGGAGAATCTCCCCTTCCTGAATCCACACTGACTGCAATTATCTATGCTATCGTTGTACAGTGATCCTCAAGCTTGCTCCTGTTAATCAATTCCATTATTTTACACGGAATGGAAGTAAGACCAATGGGTCGCTAGTTGCCTGTGTCTGTTTTTGAATATGGGCACCACATTAGCCTGCTACCAATCTACTGGCACCTCGGCCATTCCATTGACTCTTTCATAATGATTGTTAGTGCCTTACAAGTCTCCTTCCTAGTCTCTCTCAGCACTGTGGGATAAATACCATCCACCTCTGGGGATTGATTTGTTTTGAGGCCGTTCAACCTGTTTAGCACTTCCATCTGATTTATAGTGAAGTCATTTATTGTTTGGAGAGGGCACGTTGCTCATATCTTCCTGTGATTACTTGGGATAAGTCATCATATTTACTATTTTGTGCCTTTCCTCAATTTCAACCCTATTTGCATCTTTTACGATTTTCACCTCTTCCCTGACTGGCCTCTTACAGTTGTAGTACTGAAAGAACTTTGACAGTTACGCTTCGCCTCAGATGCTATACAATCTTCCAGGTCTTTCATTGCCTCTCTGATCATCCTCCTGAAGTGTTTCTGTACTTTCTTATATTCTTCCCAGTGCGTCCTTCTTCTTTGTCCCTGCAGGATTTATACAAGCCATTTTCCCTCTCTCTCTCACTTTTGTTTGTTAATCCATTTAGGATCATGTTTGGTTAGTCTGAGCTTGTTGGTTTTGTTTGGTTTTAACTTGCATTCTTGGCATTGTACCTTTAACGATGTTCCACTTTTCTTCTACTGAAGTGTTGTATTTGTTTTAGTTGTTCCCTGATTTCATTGAACTTAGCCTTTTAAAGTTATGTATTCAGCTCACTGTTCCCTCAGGGATGCTATGAGTTCCATTTCATTTACTGGGTCATTAACGAATACCAGTTCTCATGGCTTCCTTGGTGCATTAGGTCAAGAAGTAGTTGTGCACTACATCTACCCATACATCACTTGATTTTCAGTTTATTTAAAGATGACTGAAGTCTTCCATTATAACTTTCCTGTCCTCATATAACCTTTTGATCCCTTCATAGAGCAAATGTTCTCCTTCTTATGCTGACCTTGTGGTCTATAGCTTATCTCTAGTTTTAGATTGGATCATTTGGCATTTTGCTTTATTCATTCTTGGGATTTGGGCATCGCTGACAAGTCCGGCGTTTATTATCCATTTGTAGTTGCCCTGAGAAGGTAACGGTGGGCCTTCTTGAATCACTGCATTGTTTCTTTGTACTACTCTAGTTAGATTTCTCTTCAGTACAGTAAGGTAGTGATTATGTTACTGGACTGATAATCCTGAGGCTTGGACCAATCATCAAAAGAACAAGAGTTCAAATCCCACCATGGCAGTTATAGAATACAACTTGCTGGCTCACTTCAGAGGGCAGTTAATAGTCAACCACATCAGTGTGGGACTGGAGTCCATGCCAGGTAAGGATGGCACGTTTCCTTCCCTAAAGGACATTATTAGTGAACCAGTTAGGTTTTTATGACAATCTGACAGCTTCATGCTCATTTTTACTGATACCAGTTTTTTAAATTTGCAGATATTTTTTTAAACTGAATTCAAATTCTAAAACTGCCATGGTGGGATTTGAACTCTTGTTCTTTTGATGATTAGTCCAAGCCTCAGGATTATCAGTCCAGTAACATAACCACGACACTACTGTACTGAAGAGATATCTAACTAGAGTAGTTCATTCTGTAGCTTTCTACTTCCCACAGGATCAACTTATTTTACCTCCCAGGTGTCCCTGACTTACAGGGCTACACCACATCCTTTTTTATCCACTTTGTCTTTTCTAAACACTCTATACTCCTGAATGTCATATTCATTTCTATCCTCTGGATTTAGCTATGTTTCTGATATTTCTACAACAGCCTCCAGTTCCAGCATTTTATTTCTAATGCTTCTAACATTTGTGTATATACCTCTTATAGTTCCCCCTCTTCCCACAACCACCAGTGTCTGCCTATTCCTGGTCTCCAGTTCAGGTGAGAATCAAATAGTACCTGCTCGATCCATAGTTACTGTATTATGGATCTTATGGAACAGGATTGGGAAAAAAAACATAGGATCTGTAGGATTTGGGGGAAGACCAGTTTGACCGGATTTAGCAATTTAATTCTTGTACAGAAGTATTAATGGAGTAAAGGTAAACAGTAATATTATTTTAATAACCAATTGAGTGAGTTTCTGAGTTGATACCAGCCTGCCGACTACCTTCTGTCCTATGATCTGTTTAATCTGGGATCTGTTTCCTCCCTGCCCTTTCACCCCCTCACCCCACGCTTCTAGTTTAAATGATTTGCTATTGCAGCCTTGATGTTCCTTGCAAGTCTTTTTGTTCCTTCATGATTTAGGTGCAGCCTACCTCTCCTGTACCAGTAATTTTTTTTCTGGAAGGATTCCCAGTTATTTATGAAGGTAAGAAGGTTGTGCTCACACCATGTTGCCAGCCATTTCTTCAGCTCCTCAATTCTTTTGGTGAATTCTCCTCCTTTCCCAATTATTTTTGAGGAAATTAAGACTGGATTATCACAGAAACATCACAAAGGATATGTTTAAAATGATGGAATTTTAAAGAGGCAGCAATATTGTTTAGCATGTTTACAATATACCCCATAATAATGAGGAGGCACAGGGTGATGTTCCAACTATAACTGTGACCTCTTGTCGGTAGGCAGATACTTGCAGCCTCCTGCTCATTGGCTGTTGTTCAGGCAACGCCCAAGTTTCAAAATACATGTTTGTGATCAAAGTCTGAAAGTTGTGCAATGCACAGTCACAGACTGCTTTTTACCGGTTTTAACCAAAAAAAATACTGCTATATTTTATTTCCAAAAGATACCAACTTTCAGCTGCTGAAAACAGTAAGTTATGTGACAGAGATATTGGAGAAAATTGTGCATTTGAAAGAAAATGATAAAGATGCAGTAGAATTTCAGCAATAAAACTAAAAAGTGATTATAATTTTCAGAAGTATAGGTAGACTAAATAGATCCATAGTATGCTAACAGTGGTTGGAAAGATAATACTATTACAGCAAAGTAAATTGCCCAAGAAAAGTTATAAATGAATATAAAATTAATTGGGAGAAAATAGAATATATTTTTAATTAAGGTTTTTACCCCCTGAGTAATTTGAAACCAAGGATTATATCAATAAATATTAGTGGATCATATCAACATTGGTGAAAGAAAAACAATAAAAGAAATTGTTTATGAAATTTGGCTCCTGTGATAAAACATATTTAAGTCTAACATTGATAAATTTGTAGTTCTTACCTTGAGCGATGCCATTTTTATTCTGCTTTTCTTTTGTTTTTATAATCCACGGCAGGTCCAAATTACAACTGGACAGAAGTGATTGAACCAAAGGTAATTCCCGGAGAAGAGAGAACCTTGTAGCACCAGGGGAGGGAACTTTATAAAACAGGGATTGCATTCGGCAAGTCCAGAACTGATGCAACACATCTGATAAAAAAGATATGTGGAGAATCAGAGAAGTCACAGAATGAGAAGTAGAGAGAGAAAAGGAAGAGGCTTAAAAAATGTGAATAAAAAGTAAAAAAAACACCAAACAACTAAGAAAAATTAAGTAGTGAAAAAATAATTTTAAAATGGAAAAGAAAAAGGAGTCGAGAAAGAGAAAGGTACTACAATTCAGAGAGAGTTTAATTATTAAATAGTCATTCTTCTATTAACCGCTTTCACCTTTTGTATCAGCTTCCATTTCAGAGACTATTCCGAAACCACATCAAGTACTACTGGACTTCCTTCTCCTCTGCCAAGACCACCAGTACTCCAGGTTCATTCTGGAGAGCAAAGATAACTCCTGACTTCTTTTCTCCACAGCCATGACCCCATTCCACCTAAACTGCTGGCCACTCATCATCCTTTTTGGCCTCCATGCTAGTTGGCATGATAAATGGTTCCCTCTCCTCAGGTACTGTTGTCTTCCCATTCAAAACTACCATTATCACCCCCTCCTCATAAAAATCACCCTCAACCCCTCTGTCCTTGCAAACTACCATCTCATCTCCAACCTCCCTTTCCTCTCCAAATGTGTTGTTATTTCCCAAATCCGTGGCCATCTTTCCCATAACTCCATGTTTGAATCTCTTCAATTAGGTTTCCGCCCTACCACAGCACTAATATGGCCCGAGCCAAAGTCTGAAATGACCTTCTCTCTGACATAGAAACATAGAAGATAGGAGCAGAAGTAGGCCATTCGGCGCCTTGATCCTGTTCCGCCATTTAATGAGATCATGGCTGATCATCCAAATTCAGTACCCTGTCCCTGCTTTCTCTCCATATCCCTTGATCCCTTTAGCCTTAAGAAATATATCTAACTCCTTGAATATATTTAATGAATTGGCCTCAACTACCTTGTGTGGTAGAGAACTCCACAGGTTCACCACTCTCTGGGTGAAGAAATTCCTCCTCATCTCAGTCCTAAATGGCTTACCCCTTATCCTTAGACTGTGACCCCTGGTTCTGGTCTCCCCTGCCATCGGGAACATCCTTCCTGCATCTAGTCTGTCTAGTCCTGTTAGAATTTTATAAGTTTCAATGAGATCTCCTCTCATTCTTCTAAACTCTAGTGAATATAAGCCTAATCGACCCAATCTCTCCTCATACGTCATTCCTGCCATCCCAGGTATCAGTCTGGTGAATCTTCGCTGCACTCTCTCCATGGCAAGAACATCCTTCCTCAGATAAGGTGACCAAAACTGCACACTCTGACCATTGTGCAATGTCTCTCCTTGTCCTCACCACAGCCTTTGAGATGGTTAGCCACACCATTCTCCTCCAACACCTCTCCTCCGTTGTCCAGCTCAATGGGATTGCTCTCACTTTGTTCCACTCTTATCTATCTGATCAGAGCCACAGCTTCTGTTCCCTCACATCCCCCCACCACCCACACACTATTACCTCCAGTGTCTTAAATCTATCTTTGGGCACCTCCTCTTCCTATCTATATGCAACCCCTTGGGAACATCATCCACAGACATGGAATCAGCTTCCGCATGAACATTGGGAATACTCAG
The DNA here is from genome assembly GCF_052327205.1 of Somniosus microcephalus. NCBI lineage: Eukaryota > Metazoa > Chordata > Chondrichthyes > Squaliformes > Somniosidae > Somniosus > Somniosus microcephalus. The sequence continues at coordinate 84,089,290 of NC_141000.1, forward strand.
CTGTACCACTCTCAACCTCGATTTGATAGATAAGAATGGAACCGGGCAAGTGCAGTCCCACCCAGCTGAATGACGGTGGAGAGGCGTTGGAGGATGATGGAGTGTTCAATCGTGTTAAAGACTGCAGACAGGTTGAGAAGGACGCAGAGGGATAGTTTACATTTGTCACAGTCACAAAGGATGTCATTTGTGACTTTAACCTGATTGGAGGGATTCAAACATGGAATTGTGGGAAAGATGGGCACGGATTTGGGAGGTGACAACACGTTCAAGGACTTTGGAGAGGAAATGGAGGTTGGAGATGGGGCAATAGTTTGCAAGGACGGAGGGATCAAGTTTTGGTTTTTTGAGGAGAGGGGTGATGACGGCAGATTTGAAGGAGGGGGGACAGTACCTGAGGAGAGAGAACTGTTAACAGTATCAGTTAACATGGGAGCCAGAAAAGGAAGTTGGGTTGTCAGCAGTTTGGTAGGAATAGGGTCGAGGGAGCAGGAAGTGGGTCACATGGGCAAGATGTGTGCGGAGAGGTCAAAAGGGGAGATCGGAGAGAAACTGGAGAAAGATGCGAGTTCAGGGCTAGGGCAGGGGGGAACCTTAGAAGAAGTTTTCCCCCGTGGGCATGGGGAAGGAAGGGAAGTGGCAGAGGCAGCTGATCAGATGGTCTCAATCTTTGAGACAAAGAAGTCCATGAGCTCCTTGCACTTGTTGTTGGCACTGAGGATGGAGGAGACAGGGGAGAGGGGTTTAAGAAGGTGGCTAGCAGCAGAGATTAGAAGCCAGGGGGTTATCTTTGCATTCCAGAATGATCCTGGAATACTGAGAAGTTTGGCAGACGAGAGAAGGACCCGATAATGCTTTATGTGGTTCAGCCAGATCTGGCATGTAGCAGTCGACGCAGACTTCATGGATTTTTGGATTTTTAACCCCTATTAAAAACTGGACAGGCTGTTTGGGGGGGGGGAGCAGTGTAAAACCCACTCAAGCTGGAAATGACTCATTCGTATGGAAACGAATTGTCCTGGGAACAATGGCCCGAGAGGCCCACTCCCAAGTCTTGATTAACAAGGCTGACGTATCATTGTTCTAGTCAAGATGAACTCGTTAAGTTAATCGGCAGGAAGATCAAAAAGAGATCAAAAACTATTTCAAACCATTCAAGAGATCAAAAACCCATTCCCCCAGGCCATGTGTCCATTAAAACCACAATGATTTGTGTATTGGAGGGGTATATCAGAGAGCAGTTTGGATAGAACGATAGCAAAATACTGCAGATGTTGGAAATCCGAAATAACAACAGAAAATGCTGGAAAAACTCAGCAAGTCAGGCAACATCCGTGGAGAGAAATTTGAGTTGACGTTTCGGGTTTGACCCTTCTTCAAAACTGGAGAGAAAAGGAACTAGATCGAAGGCAGGGCTGCGATCGGACAAAAGAATAAAAGAACCAAAAGAAGTAAAAGAGATTAGAAGCTAGACGAGATGGTAATAGGCTGTGATTAGGTGTAAAGTGTACTGGCAGGGCAAAAGACACCTGGCAGCTATCTTTTGCCCTGCCAGTACACTTTACACCTAATCACAGCCTATTACCATCTCGTCTAGCTTCTAATCTCTTTTACTTCTTTTGGTTCTTTTATTCTTTTGTCCGATCGCAGCCCTGCCTTCGATCTAGTTCCTTTTCTCTCCAGTTTTGAAGAAGGGTCAAACCCAAAACGTCAACTCAAATTTCTCTCCACGGATGTTGCCTGACTTGCTGAGTTTTTCCAGCATTTTCTGTTGTTATTTAGCAGTTTGGATAGCTCGCTCTCTCTATCCTGCCCTCCACACAACGTAACACCAAGAAGAGCTGAGCCTTGCTCTTCCAACCGAGATGAACGTCGACTAAGGCTGGGACTCGCATGCCGCAAGGCTGGTACGGAACCAGGTAGCCGAGACGTACAGGAGGAAGCTGCAAGCAAGATGAAAGGGGCAATCTAGGTGAACATTGTCAAGCCTACACACCCACAAGATCACTTAGCTGTGTGAGGGGGTGCCTGTATGTTCTTACCAAACCAGAGGGGGTTTAGTGTTGGAAGGGTCCTGTGATAGTTTAGTTCACGGGAGGGTGTTTTTAGGCCGTGGTAAGTCAGCACGGCAGGGGCTTGTTGGACAAGTCAGGGTTGTACTGTTTTAAACTGTACTGTTGTGTTCACACTGCTTGTACTGTATGCGAGTGGAGTGGTTTTTGTTAACCTTAATAAACACTGTACGGGTGAGCCCGAAAACGCTGTCCGCATTCAAATCTGTCCTCAGTAATCCCTATCGTCCAGAACTTGTAGTAAGGGGGTTTGCGTGCTTGCTACAGGCGGGGCGAAACCACTTACAATAATTGCCGATTGCGGCAGAGCCCATAGGAAATTGGCCACCGCAGAAACCGGTTACAGGCAGTGAATGGCTAAACTAGTTGTCCACCATATCTGTTTAAGTCTGCGTCCCTTGGACTTAAGGGAGCGAAGATGAGGGCCGTACCAGGGAAACGGCCAGGGTGAGAGAGAGTAATGGCTTTAATAGGGACTAGGACATCAAAAGTGGTGGTGAGGGTGTAGTTGAGCAGATCGGTAACTGCAGAAATATCATGATGAATGGAGGGCCAAAGGCTGGACAGTTGTGATTTCATAAGTGCAGTTGTAAGAGAGCTGGGAGTTTTTTCCAGGGGTAGACACAGAAGGAAATAGAGTTGCGGGGGGGGGGGGGGGAGGAAGAGGGATGTGTGTAGAGAGCGATAAAAGGAAGTGGCCAAAGATGACCTTACCTGCAATTGACACAATAGGTGTAGCGAGGCCACGAGAGTTGGCAAGGTCAAGGGGGTGGCCGTGAATATGGGTTGGAGAGTTTACATGGAGGGAGGGATTAAGGGAGGATAGTGAACTAAAAGAAGAGAGAGCATGATGAATTGAGATGGAGGTTGAAATCACTGAGGATGAGAAGTCGCTTGGTGCAGAGGCTGAGGGAGGAAAGCAGTGAAGGTATCTCGGTGGTAATTTTTATGGTACTTTGAAGGGCGGTAGAGAACAAGAATTTTAAATAAGAGGTGGGAGGGGTGGAGCAAGGTGAGATGTTCAAAGGAGCAGAAAGTGCCAGAGGAGTAGGGGGAAAGACCAAGGTGTAATTTGGTGATGAGAGCCACACCGCCACCATGGCGGTCTGGGCAAGTGGTGGAAAGTATAGCCAGATGGGGAGGCTTCATTTAAGGGTAAGGTGTCATCACCCCTCAGCCAAGTTTCCGTCAGGCCATGATGTCAATGCAATCATCCATGATAAGCTCATGGATAGCAAGGGCCTTGTTCACAAGTGAACAGACATTCTGGAGGGAGATGCGGAGAGGGTTGGTGATGGCTGATCCACTGCCAGCGTCCACAGGGTCAGTGCTGGGAGGGGTGAGTTGGATGGGGAGGAGATTGGCAAGATTAGCCCCTAGCAAACGTGCTGGGCGGGAAGGTCGGCGAGAGGGTAGGATGAGACAGTTGGGGTTGCTGCTCGTGAGGAGGCAGCGACGAGTGCCATGGTGGGCCTTTTGGAGAATGTCAGGAGAGGCACAAAGGGAAGCTATAGGCTTATCTAAAAGGGAGTCAAGCCTGGGACAGTGGCAGGAGAGTAGGAAGGTGAAAGAGTAATGAAGGATTGGGGTAGGGATTTGTGAGGGCAGTGTATCTGAGAGAGGAGAGATGAAAGGAGGCATGACAACAGGAGCGAGCAATCAGGGAGGGATAGAGAGAAAAGAAAAAAGTGGAAGTAGAAGTGAACGGCGGCTGCCAAAATGCACACGAATGGACACAGGGAAAAACTCAGGTTACATAGGCCTGGTTATGTAGCACCAAACGTATCTTCCCCTCCCCTCCCCTTTCAGCATTCCGTAGGGACCGCTCCCTCCGAGACACCCTAGTCCACTCCTCTATCACCCCAAACAGCCCTTCCCCTTCGCCTGGCACCTTCCCGTGCAAGCGGAGGAGATGTAACACCTGCCCCTATACCTCCCCCCTTCCCACTGTCCAGGGCCCCAAACACCCCTTCCAGGTGAAACAGCAATTTACTTGTACTTCTCGCAATCTAGTATACTGTATTCGCTGCTCATGATGCGGTCTCCTCTACACTGGGGAGGCCAAATGCAGATTGGGTGACCGCTTTGCGGAACACCTCCGTTCAGTCCGTAAGGGTGGCCCCGAGCTTCCGGTCGCCTGTCATTTTAATTCACCGCTCCAGTCCCACTCGGACCTCACCGTCCTTGGCCTCTTGTATTGTTCCACGGAAGCTCAATTTAAACTCGAGGAACAGCACCTCATCTTCCAATTAGGTACTCTGCAGCCTTCCGGACTCAATATCGAGTTCAACAATTTCAGATCATAACCTCGGCCCCTATTACATTTTCACTTGTAATTTTTCCACTCTTTCCCCCCCCCCTTTCCTTTTATTTCTCTCCCACACCTGGCAGCTAGCTCTTGCCCTGCCAGTACACTTCACACCTAATCTCAGCCTATTACCATCTCGTCTAGCTTCGAATACCTTTTATTGTCTCTTTTACTTCTTTTGTTTCTTTTACTTCTTTTGTTCCGATCGCAGCCCTGCCTTCGATCTATTTTCTTTTCTTTCCAGTTTTGAAGAAGGGTTCGACCCGAAATGTCAACTCAAATTTCTCTCCACGGATGTTGCCTGACCTGCTGAGTTTTTCCAGCATTTTCTGTTGTTATTTCGGATTTCCAACATCTGCAGTATTTTGCTATCGTACATTGGGATATATATTTCCTGGTAGTACCAGGGAATAGGTTGGAGACAATAGTAGGGAGTCCAGAGATAAAGCCAGTGGTCCCGTAGAGGGAAAAAGTTGATATAGGTAGGATGGAGTTGGCACGGAGCATCGACGAACTGTTGTCCAAGTTCAGAGACAGGTGTAGCGGGCAAGTGAAATCCAGAGGCTATTTGAAGGGGAGAAGTGAAGGATGGGGGTTATTGTCGTAGGAATGAGAATCAGTTGCGGTGCAGAAAGATGATGGCGAAGTTGACGCGAAGTTGGAGGTCACCATAGATCAGAAGCAGAGGAGAAAATGTAAAACCACTAGCCAGTGACCAACAAAGCAGAAAAATCAGTAGAACGAGTCACCCAGTTCAGCAGAGAAACAACAGCAGCTAGCCAAAAACCAACGAAGCTGAAAAACCAGTAGAACGACCCAGCTCAGCAGAGAAACAGCCGCAATGGGGGAAGATTGACAAAAGTTAGTTAAAATTTTTTAGCAGCAGAATCTGTTGAAAGGTTCTGTTGAAAATTCTCTTGAAAAAGGAAGGCTGAGGGGTAACCTAATAGAGGTCTTTAAAATTATGAAAGGTTTTGATGGAGTGGATAGAGAGAGAATTTTTCCACTTGTGGGGAAGAGCATAACTAAAGGCCATCAATATAAGATAGTCACCAAGAAATCCAATAGGGAATTCAGAAGAAACTTCTTTACCCAAGGAGTGGTGAGAATGTGGAACTCGCTACCACAGGGAGTGGTTGAAGCGAATAGTATCGATGCATTTAAGGAGAGGCTAGACAAGCATATGAGGGAGAAAGGAATAGAGGGTTACGCTGATAGATTGAGATGAGGAAAGACGGGAGGAGACTCGAGTGGAGCATAAATGCCGGCATGGCCTGTTTTGGTGCTGTATATCCTATGTAATCCTATGTAATTAGAGATACAGCAGTTGAGTTGTATGGTGTAATCCAGTGTAGTCTAGTGCAGAAATGTGGCCTTGATGTCCAGAGAAGTCCAGGAAGTCGGAAACCAAATTTGAGAAGAGTATTTAGCAGCTCAGTGAGAAGCAGAGAGCAGGGGTGGGGCAATGTACAACAATTTCCTCCAGCTAAACTTTGGCAAGACCAAAGCCATTGTCTTAGGCTCTGATGTGCCTTCAATAACCACAAAACTAGAAGTTATAGACTTTAACAAGTTGGCTTTTAACCACTAAGATCAGAGCTAACATCTCAACACACCGACTGGCTCACAGGAATGAGTCATACAGATCCTGAGATCTTTAAGTAAGAGAAGTCAGGGGCGGAGCCAAGAGCCAAGACCTGGAACCTTCCAGGTTAGTCAGGAAAGAGGAAGTGAAACTATACACCGTGTGGGGGAGGGTAACATACATGAGTGCAAAACAGATACAGGCAAGACAAACAGATTTCATTACAGGCTCCCACCACAAACTCCTTGCCACTAATACCATCCCTCTCCCTGGCCATGGTCTCAGGCTAAACCACTGTTCACTACCCCAGCATTCTGTATGACCCTGAGCTGAGCTTCTGACCCATATGCTCTCCATCACAAAGATCGCCTACTTTACCCTCTGTATATCACTCTCCTCCGGCCCTACCTCAGCCCATCTGCTGCTGAAACCTTTATCCATGCCGTTGTCACATCCAGATTTGATGATTTCATTGCTCTAGAGGCCGGATTGCCATCCTTCACCCTCTGTAAACTTCTGGCTCATCCAAACCTCTGCTGCATATATCCTATCTCACACATCACCCCTGTGCTCGCTGAGCTACATTGGCTTCTGGTCCCCCAGCTCCTCAAATTTTAAATTCTCATCCTTGTGTTTAAATCCCTTCATGGCTTTGCCCCTCCCGATTTCTGTAACCTCCTCCTGACAACCCCTCTCATCGAACTCGCCATTCCTCCAAATGTGGGCTCTTGTGCATACCCCCACCTTGCCCACTATTATCCAATGTCCCTTCATCCACCTTGGCTCCACACTCTGGAATTCCTTCCCTAAATCCTTCCACCTTCATCTCCCTTTCTCTCTTTAAGACACTCTTTAAAACCTACTTCTTTGGCCAAGCTTTTGGTCACACTATCTCCTTGGCTCAGCATCCATTTTTTAATTACACCTCTATGAAGCATTTTGGGATCTTTTTCTATGTTAAAGGCATTATATAAATGGCAGTTATTATTGTAAAGTGAAAATCCCTTTGTGCTAAGTGTAGGTAATGCACAAACCTTTCTCCTAGAATACCAGAAAATCAAATACAGACCTATTTATGGATTGTGAGCAAATCAAACGTAACCTCTACAGTAGAGGGGGATAAAATTAAAATCTGCTCCAGGATACTGTCTATCACTCTGAAGGGGATAAGATGATGTCTACCGAAACTATGGTGTTCCTCACTGCAGCTACAGCAGGTACTCCTGCAGCACTTTCATTCCTGTAGCTGCTTTGGACACTCTCCATTCTCCCACAACTACTGTCCTGTGGTTGGTCTCGGATCTCCTTGATCCTGACTTTAGTTGGCTCAGCCTTGCAGTTGCTCCTGGCTCTCCGATAGCTAGTCCAGGCTCTCTGCCCCCCTGCCCAGAATAGAATGCAAAATAAAGAAATCCATGATTCCTTTTGCAATAGAATAAAAACTTAGTAATAATCACCTAATAGCAGGAACAACAACAGAAAACGTTGGAAAAACTCAGTAGGCCAGGGCAGCATCCATGGAGAGAGAAACAGAGTTAATGTTTCAGGTCGATGACCCTTCATCAGAACTGTCAGTTCTGACGAAGGGTCATCAACCTGAAACATTAACTCCGTTTCTCTCTCCACGGATGCTGCCCTGGCCTGCTGAGTTTTTCCAGCGTTTTCTGTTGTTATTTCAGATTTCCAGCATCCGTAGTATTTTGCTAACCTAATAGCAGGATACTGGAACCCTATTAAATGGGGATTCCAATTACCTCTTTGCCATAAGAACATAAGAATTAGGAGCAGGAGTAGGCCATACGCCCCCTCGAGCCTGCTCCGCCATTCAATAAGATCATGGCTGCCTCAACTCAATTCCACTTTCCCGCCCGATCTCCATATCCCTCGATTCCCCTGGAGTATAAAAATCTATCTCAGCTTTGAATATACTCAACAATTCAGCATCCATTAGCTCCTTCATCCATTCAACAGCCCTTCGTGGTAGAGAATTCCAAAGATTCACAAACCTCTGAATGAAGAAATTCCTCCTCAGTTCAGTCTTAAATGGCCGACCCCTTAGCCTGAGACTATGCCCCCTAGTTCTAGACTCTCCAGCCAGGGGAAACAACCTCTCAGAATCTTGTATGTTTGAATGAGATCACCTCTCATTCTTCTAAACTCTAGAGAGCATAGGCCCGATCTACTCAATCCCATTTGGGGTCATCCAAACACAAGAGGTAAATTTTTTGAAACTCCCCTTGCAGCAATGAAACCTTTCTGACAGGGATTGCATATTGTAAAATCAGGCACCAAAGTCAGCATGCCGGAGTTGCAGCATGCTACATTTTGTGGAAAATAGATGCTTACGTTTTTTTAAGAGGTCAGACTGCTGACTAGTGACGACTTTATTAAACTTTTGAATTTTATTCAAACTGATCCCATGTCAGATTTTACTACTTTTGGTGAACCTTCTCCCCCATATACAGCACACCCACATAAAATGAGTGCATGTTGGTTTGGCTGGCTCGGCCTTCATAAGTTGGTATCTTAAAAGCATATTGGAGTTTAGAGAGTTTATTGGAAACTTTGATTTCTTTTTACATCTTCCAGCTAGTTTCATCTGCATTTTTACCAGTAGGATTGACACCAAGCCAAAGAAAGAGATATTAGGTCAGTGAATAAAAGTGTGGTCTTTGGACGATGTCGGCGAGGAGCATCATGTAGAGGAGCAATAGGAGAGGGCCAAGCATAGATACTTGGGGTACTCTAGAAGCAACAGTGGGGGGACGGGAAAAGAACACATTGCAGGAGATTCTTTGGCTACAACTGGATAGTTAAGAGAACCAGGCGAGGGCAGACTCACTCAGTTGGATAACGGAGGAGAGGTGTTGGAGGATGGTGTGGTCAATTGTGTCAAAGGTTGCAGACAAGTCAAGAAGAAGAGGAATAGTGCACCATGGTCAGTCATATAGAGGATGGCATTTGTGACTGTGACCGTGGTTCACAGATTTGGGAAGCGACAAGGACGAGAGGAAAGGGAGATTGGAGAGGAGATGGTAGGATAGAGGGGTCAAGGGTGGGATTTTTGAGAAGGGGGGGTGATGATGGAAGATTTTAAAGGGAGGCAGAGGAGAGGGAACCATTTACAATATAAGCTACTATCAGGGCCACGAAAGGAAGTTGGATGGTCAGTAGTTTAGTGGTAATAGAGGTGAGAGAGCAGGAGGTGCAACTCATGGACAAGATGAGCTCAGAAAGGGCATGAGGGGAGATAAGAGAAATTAAAGAAAGACGCGAGTTCATGGGTAGGACAGGGGGGAACCTTGGCTTGGTGAATAAAGGGAAGGGAAGGATGCAGAGGCAGCTGAACAGATGGTCTCCTTGCACATCGTTGGTGTGGTTGGAGGGAGCAGAGGAGAGGGGTTTATGGAGACACCGTATGTTCATTTTCTAAGGTTAGTTCCAGGACCAGTCCCAGCTATTATTTTGTATTACTGGCTTTTAAATAGCTTTATTTATTTACTTAATTTTCCCAGATGTGCAGATAGCACTCTTCCTTGGATAGAGGAACATGACTGATCCCAAATGAGATCTCAACAATGATCATCCTTTAGGTGATTCCAAAGTTGCCTCATACATTCTTGGCCTCTCTTTCCATCTGTAGTTATGATCTGCTTATACTGTGGTTTGGAAATCACAGAGCTACCTATTCCTGGCACTCTAATTTCCTAAGAACTGGTTCAGACTATTTAACATAGCCCAACCCAGTCACCAGCAGACCTTCATTCATGGTTTTCTATTAATTTTGGTTAAAACCAATTTCAGAAAAGTGGCTAACCAATTTCTCAATACTGGTTTGCATCTACAGTGCATTATAAATAGCAAAATACAAATTACTTTGTTGTAATTTATCTAGTTAATGGTCTGGTTTAATAAATTTGACTTATGTTTGAGAAACAGAGGAACCAGTGTTTTGCAGCTGTTTTGTTCTCATTCCTCTGAGAATACCAAGTTGAACAAAAATAAATAGGATGATGCTGTTTGAACAGTCATTTCATGCTTCTATTAACAATGCTCTTTCAACCGTTAATGTGAACATGATTAAAAATCATCATCCCAGGTGCTCACAAATAAGGCTGTGCTGGGGGGGGGGGGGGGGGGGGGGGAGGAGCACGAGGAGAAACAAGGTGTATTAATTTAACACTCTTCTGTAGGAATGTATAAATAATTTAAACTGACAGTACATTTGAGCAATTTAAAAGAGCTTCACATTGTAAGGTTCTTAGGCTTCATAGCATTTTTTGGTTGCAAGTAATCTTTATTGAGATCGACCAAGTCTTGACACAATGTGTAAGCAATAGTCACACAGAGAAATAAACAATATTACCTGCTTTCTCTCTAGGTGGAGACGTAACCATCGTTGATTCTTTCATTCTTGTCTGTCTCTACGAATTGTGAAGGAGAGCTTAAGATCTTTATAAAACTCTAGTCACTCACACCCATCCTTGATGATTCATTATGGTGTGATGAGTTGTTTTTCAGTTTAGTTAGGAAAACTGGAAAAAAACTAATCTGTTGATCAGTCATGTTTGTTTGTGATATAGGCTACTCACTTATCTGAAAGACCTTTGACCCCTTATTCACCATTCCTTGCTAACTCTTGAAGGTCATCCATACCCTGAAACATTCTGGGAATGATCAAATTGACATGAGATATACATATATATGTAGAATTTGGTTTAAGAATAATAGGGTACGTTACAATATTTGTATAAAAGAGGATCTTCCTTTCTTTTTTTTCAGTGGTAGATTGTCCACAGCCTACTTGACACAGCCGGTTGTAAAGATCCTATGTGAAATGAGTTTGATCACTCTCAATCCAGTTCCTTGTGAGCACAAAACTATCCCTAATTTGGCACTAGTTGGCAATGTCACTCAGAAGGCCTAAGGATAGCTGGTGTGGGAATGGAAGAAAAGATCATGCTGGCGCAGTAAAGGGTGTTCTTCGGAGGTTGGGGCTGCATCTACATATCCTGACACACACACACACTATTAATTCCTCCAATAAATTTACTTTGTTTCAAAACTTTCAAAAATATACATAATTGAGTCAGCATCTAGGATTTTCAATGTTTAAATATAGAACTACAGAATGTGCATTACTGAACAATATTTAATAAATAATTTTCTTACAATGGACTGTTACAAAAACATGAAAAATGTTGATTTAATTTTGAACTTTTGTATTAATTTATTTTTCTAAATCCTGAATGCAAATCATACTCCAGCTTTAGAAATGAATTAAGTCCCAATTCTTCACCTTATGCATTCAAAGTAATTTCTAGAGGTATTGTAAACATATTCATAATATACATTTATGTCTGGTTTTACAACAAAAACCTATTAGGAGAAACTTTAGAAATTGTATGAAGTCAACAATTAAAGCAGCACAATAGTTTGTATAACTACAGCAGACACAAGGCTCCCCATTAAACCTACAATTAGAAATACAGTACTAGTATAAGCCTTTGAAACATAGGTGCCTAAATATTACTTACTTCTGTATTCAAGGAACCATTACAAGCTATTATGGAGTTCTGGTAGCTTTAATTATCCAATGTCTAACATAAAACATCAGCAAAGTAAAACAAAACTAAATGGTCAAACCTACGTATCCACCAGTTTTAGTCACAGGAATAGACGGAGTGCTTTACAGCAACTGGAGGTGGTGTTGGGAAAGAAACAAACAAAATAAAATAATGTTGTAAGGACCAGCCTTGCCCTTCAAAAGTACCATGCTCTTAAATACAGCTCTGATGGCGATTGTGGTGATGCCCATAGTCCAAACAATATCACCTTCAGGCAAGAGTGGAAGTATGGCAGTTGGGTAAAACAGTTGCAAATACAAGGAACTCAAGGGTAAAAGAAATTCATTAGATATGTGGTTTTTGTCTTTTTGCTTCAGAAACTTTCAAAATTATGGAACAGATGCTAACCTACTGGCAGTTTAAAACACCGGCACCTGGCAAACATAATTTTGAAGCTTCTCTGCTCCTCAGGAATAGCAATTACTTCAGATGATGCTGTGCTCTGGTATTATGGTGGAAGCCTTCCCAAGAAGGCAGATTGTCTATTGCCCAAGGCAAGATTTAAAACTATATTTGTGCACATGTTTACATACAGCATGCTTCAAAGAGTGTTGAATCCAGCACTCTAAAAAGCTGTGGTTGCTTATTAGAGATCTAAAATGCCTCTGGCACTTCTCTAATAAATGTTTATCCCCTTTCTCAGCCTACAAACACCTGAGGAACATATATTTTGAGTGTCACTGGTCCCTGGGAATAATGACTGAAGAGGTCTCTAGGCGATTCTGGATAAATATAGCAACAGGCTCTGGCAGATACTTCAGATACACATTAATAAAAGGTTTGCAAATGAAATAGAAGACAGTTACATATGAAAGGGATTAGAACATTTACTGAAAAAGTTAAAGTTGTGTGCATCTTCAGATTTGTACAACTGCCTAAAAGCTCTCACAGCTCAATCTTATTTGAATACAAGTTCTATACTGCATATCATTTCATATTGCTTTTCATTTGGTTCCTTAAAAAGTTCTCACCATATGGAATATACACTTTTCACATGAACAGGTGTAATTTACAGATTGGAGAGGATATTTGAAACATGCATCTTTTGAGGGGGGAAACCAAGAATCCTGATAATGCAAAATAGCTCACTGATCTTCTCAAAAGATCAATGTTTCAAATATCCTCGTACTACTCAATTTAAAAAAACCAAAAGCTGTAAACCGTTTCTTCAAAGAAATTCTCAAAATATTTAACTGCAATCACTGTGTGATGTTGAGAGTTGAGCAGAAGCCTTTTGCCTCTACAATGCATGAGCCACTGGCAATTCTGCTTAATCATAATGAAGAATCTTCAATGCACCTGCTGTTCCAAATCGTTTTCGGTCCACGAAAACAGGAATCTGCAAAAATATATATATATATTTTTTTAAATAACAAGTTACAGTTGCCGCATTCTCCCTGTATCTGTGCAGTCCGAATTCCGTTTCCAATTATCAAAACTTGCCTTACTTTGACATGATCACAAAGATGTGCTAGGGCTGTAAGTGGAAACATTCAGTGATACAGAAGCTTCTGCTTCAAGCAATCACATATTTTGGCAAAGAAAGATTTTTCTCTGTTAGTAACTCTGGGGCCAATAATTCAGCCCCGGTGCAGCACTGCCACTGTTCAGGCACTTTGTGCATCTGTGCAAGAACAAGCTGAACTTGTCTGATAGGTCAAGGAGCATTGTTGACGATGAACCGGAAGCACCAGCGGGATGGGCATTGAAATGTCAGGAAAGGTTTACTGGCCGACTGTGGAGCATTGGCAGTTTTGCCTCCTGGGGGAGGGGGAGGGGTAGGAAGGTGGAGCAGCAGCAGAGCAGGAGCGGAAAGGAAGACCATCACTAGAGAAGGAAATAGGCATTTTTTTTTCTTAGGCTCAGGTGTTTCAGTCGCATTATAAAAGGAAATACAGAAACCACTGTAAATGAACTATTGAGTACCGTTCTTTCATTGTTTAATGCTCAACAAACTTGTCTTGTAGTTTAAAACTTAAGCCTCGGTCTGATGGTGTTTTTAATTAATCTGCAGCAGTGCTGTATTCAGCAAGACCAGGTTTTCTGGTCAACACCTAGATCTCGCTACATTTAACTAGATACTGGGCAGGTGAAGGCACATTCTGGTTCATAGGGAATTGAGGTCGGTTCACAGTGGTCAATGTGACTAAACCCAAGGAAAATATCAAGGTGTTCCAATCACATTATGAGGAAGCCCTCAATTTATTTTCCCGAGGCCTAATGAACCACGCCTGTAGCTTCTACGCAGGTTCCCAGTACCCATAGCTCTGGCCGGCTGCATTGGGGCACGCTAGGTGCCTCGCAAGCATCTGCCCGCGATTACCCAGGGAGAGGATGCCCTACATCCCATTATTTGTCCCTCCAAGTAGGACACTAGCAAAATCATATATATCAACAAGCAGGCACTCTTCCTTGCTAAATGAAAAAAGGATCTTTCAATCCACCTGAACAGGCAGGCTTGGATTCATGTCTCATCTGAAAGAAGGTACCTCTAACAATGCAGCTCTCATTGAGTACAGGAAACTTTGGTTTATCCGGAGGTTGTATGTCCGGAAACCTCGATCTACCGGCAGAAATCAGGAGCCGTTTTGTTAAGTTTTTTTTCTTCTCGTGGCTTTGTTTTCAACAGTCAGGCTCTGGAAAGTCTCTCTGAAGCTGTTGCTAAGCGACAGAGACGCTTCCAAGGTACGGGCCGACTGTTTACAAGCTGTTGCTAAACAACAGTGTTTGTTGTCAGATACGGAGATGAAAACCTCCGTATGCTTCAACATTAACTTTGTATGTCCGGCAGTTTTGATAGATCGGCAACAGCTCGGTCCCGTCGGTGCTGGATATAACAAAGTTTCCTGTACTACACTGAAATATCAGCCTAGGTTATGTGCTTAAGTCCTGGAGTGTGCCTTCAGCCAACAATCTTCTGACACACAGGCTACCAAGTGAGCCAAAGTGACCCAGCAGGGGATGCTATTCTGAAGCGGAGGTAGATTGCTGGAGCTGCGCCCGGAAACAAACCATGCTGCGTCTGAACAGAGATTGGTTTGATCCCGAGATTGGTGCCCATTGATCTTCAAATGCACGTATTTCAAATGCTTGAATTATTCACTTATCTGAACCACTAGATTGGAGAGAAGCAAAGCAAGTAGGGCCTGGTTTGGGAGAAAAATATAAATTTAAAGATGTACAAACCTGATTACCATCACGCAAAAAATACCTCCTTTCTATTACCTAAAAACTCAAAACAGAACAATTATTAGTACATTTATCAGCGAGATAGATACAGATAGCACCAAATGTGCTGCAAGCACTTGAGCAAAAAAAGATGCAGCATCATGCGAGAGTTTTAGCAGATTATTTGAAGTATGTAATTAAGTTATTTACTACTTGTACAAACCTTCACCCTCATCGTACTGTCTCTCCCAGGAAGAAAAATATTTTACATTTCAGCAAGATGTTGAACCCAGCAAGTGATTTGATCCAGTGCAACATGCTGCAACAAATCCCACAAATTTCTACAATTGCAATTTAACAAAGTCTCAGAAGCAGTGAAAATGGTAGTTTCTGAACAGACATGAATAATAACAAATCACTTGCCAGAATGATAAATACCTGGAATATTAGTATAAAATGGAGCACATGGAAAGTCAGGAATCAAGATCCCAAGGGACTCAGTGATAATGGCAACATGTAACTACAGCATTACAGACCAGAAGGTCCCAAGTTCAATTCCTCCTCTTTCTAAAATTAGCTCATTTCTGACAGGAGGACAGTAGGAGTGCTACAACGGACCTCAGCACTCTGGGCTCAAAAGAGAAAAATCAGCCAAGATTCCCACGCCCGAGTGCTATCCTAGGACTCCTGCTGGAACATTATGCCTGTGCATAATTGACATAATTGCGTGCAATCAGCTGTGTTTGCATGATCCAGCAACACGCTGTCCAGCCTCACACCTGAAGGATGGCCACTTAGGCAAGACTCTACAGCCCTCTGTTACGTATGGAACTCTACAACAGCAGTTGTCAAGAGGGGAGGGAAAAGATGATAAGAATTAGGATCGGAGGTACAGCAGCTTTGCAAATAAGAGCAAGTTGCATGATACCATTACAGAGTGAATTCACTATAACATTCCAAAAATGCATAAAGCTTACAATAAAAAAAGCATATCTTATTTACACTTTTTGCAGGAACTCGATTAAACACTTAACAATGGATTCTCTTACAATAACATGGATATGAGATTGGGGGTAATATACTGGCATTGAATGAAAATTGGTTAACAGACAGGAAACAGAGAGTAGGAATAAATGGGTCTTTTTCGGCAGGCGGTGACTAGTGGAGTACCGCAGGGATCGGTGCTTGGGCCCCAGCTATTTACAATATACATCGATGAATTGGATGAGGGAACCAAATGTAATATTTCCAAGTTTGCTGACGACACAAAACTAGGTGGGATTGTGAGTTGTGAGGAGGATGCAAAGAGGCTTCAAGGTGATTTAGACAAGTTGAGTGAGTGGGCAAATACATGGCAGATGCAGTATAACGTGGATAAATGTGAAGTTATCCACTTCGGTAGGAAAAACAGAAAGGCAGAGTATTATTTAAATGGTGATAGATTGGGAAATGTTGATGTACAGAGGGACCTGGGTGTCCTTGTACACCAGTCACTGAAAGCAAACATGCAGGGGCAGCAAGCAGTTAGGAAGGCAAATGGTATGTTGGCCTTCACTGCAAGAGGATTTAAGTACAGGAGCAAGGATGTCTTACTACAGTTATACAGGGCCTTGGTGAGACCACACCTGGAGTATTGTGTGCAGTTTTGGTCTCCTTACCCAAGAAAGGATATACTTGCCATAGAGGGAGTGCAGCGAATGTTCACCAGACTGATTCCTGGGATGGCAGGACTGTCGTATGAGGAGAGATTGGGTTGACTAGGCCTGTATTCACTAGAGTTCAGAAAAATAAGAGGGGATCTCATTGAAACGTATAAAATTCTGACAGGGCTAGACAAACTGGATGCAGGGAGGATGTTTCCCCTGGCTGGGGGGTCTAGAACAAGGGGTCACAGTCTAAGGATACGGGGTAGGACATTTAGGACTGAGATGAGGAGAAATTTCTTCACTCAGAGGGTGGTGAACCTGTGGAATTCTCTACCACAGAAGGCTGTTGAGGCCAAGTCACTGAATATATTTAAGAAGGAGATAGATAGATTTCTAGACACAAAAGGCATCAAGGGGTATGGGGAAGAGAGCGGGAATATGGTATTGAGATAGAGGATCAGCCATGATCATATTGAATGGCGGAGCAGGCTCAAAGGGCCGAATGGCCTACTCCTGCTCCTAATTTTCTATGTCTATGTTTCTATGATATTAGCTACTTGCAGCAGATCCAATCAGAACCTGACAATCTAAATATGAGGACCCATTGTGCAGTTTTACATTTCATTATTAACAAGTACAGATACAACAAGACTGGCTATCAGGGAGTAAATTTTCACCATCTAACCCCCACCCCACCCCAAAACAAATCAAGTTCAAAAAAGGCTTTCAGTGATGGATAAGTGGCAACCTTGCCAACTCCACTTCCGACAGGTTTTGGAATTCTTAACTTCTGTAGACTTGTCTTCAACAAACCTCAAAATATTTCTTAATAAAACCTTCTAAGTGCTGTTAAAAGATGGAAGCAGCAAAAGTTGCCACTAGATGGCACTTGTTAATGATAACTAGATCCTTGTCATCCAGTTCTACATGTAGAGATTTTTCAATATTCTATTTTTTTTACATTACCAGCAGAGTAGATCAAGAGATTCAGGCTGCAATGCCAATTGCAAGCACAAATTTAAGCAGCCCCTAAAAGCCGTCAGAACCTAGTTTGTACAAGCAGTGTACAAGATTGTATGCAGTTGTAACATAGTCCATACATTAACATTAAAAAATGACCAGAAATATGTCCATCATGTCAGTTCAATAAAATGAGATTCTCAAGGCTAAGTCCTCCCAAGTGGTAGGTATAATTTTATTGAGACAGCTGGCAAATGATACCTGCTCATTTAGAATTCTAATTCATTGGTCTTTTATCTAGTAGAGGGGCGTTCCAAGGTTAGTTACAGTAAGAAGTTAAAAAAAAACCTACTTTATCAAAAAAACGGCTCAGTTTCACAGCATTGGAAGATCCTGCAGCCAAATAACGTGGATTGGTACAATCCTGGGACAAGTAGTAGAAAAATGGATTAATAAAGAGCAATCCCACAGTAATTATTTAACTTTATGTAAATAATTGGTTTACATCATATTCCTAATTCTCACTTTGATAACACTGAATTTCTTTGGGATCACTTAGAGGACTAGTTATAGTTCTTTACTATTTGAGACATTTTGAAAAAAAAGTTGTAACTGCACTACTAATATAACTATTAATTCAACAGACTTATAAATCCACTTTATATAAAATTGCTTGCAGTTAAGGCTGTCCTAATGCGCTCCATGATGTCGTCCCGAGTTACACAGATCATGAATGACCCAACTTGACTGGGACAGCAGTGGAGGCTCTGAAGTTGGCCTCCGTGTCCTAGAGTTGGGAAAGGGGTAAAATTCAACCAGGGTTCCTAGTCCAGAACACTATCCAAGTGACTACCCTGCAGTGGACAAGACAGGTCTTGGCTGAATGAAAAATATGAATAAAAACATGATATTGTACATAAATGCTTTTTAAATCTATTTGTGATAGTAACTCATTTTAAAACTCAAAAGTCTTTTTTTCCCCCCATGTAACGGAAGCAGTTATCAAGAAATCCAAATTAACCCTGATCTCAACACTAAACTGTCCGAGCACGACCCATTCCAATTTCTTAACTGGAGACCAAGCCAACCCATTACAGTCTTCTTGGACACGATGTTAGAGATCTAATCTGGCCCAGTCTATCCAAGAGCAGTAATTGCCTTGTATAATAATTACACTGATTTTATTAAACAAATATAAACTTAATATACTAGAATAATTTTCTTAATCTATCTTCACTCCTACAGGAGGTCCTGCTCCAGCAGAAGTAAATTTTCTTTTTGTAAACTTGAATCAGAGGTACAAAAAGCACATACCAGATTAATCTCCTCAGCATTGAAATCCTCCGCCAAGAATGCCGTCCTCGTCAACACCTCATTCCTTTTCGTTTCATGAATTTGGTCCAACTTAGTACCAATGACCAACAACGGTATCTGGTTATCTATAAACTGCTCACGATCATAGTCCCTTTAAAAAAAAGGTTGACTTTTGACTTCTGCATGACCCATGCACACTTGCAATTTAAAAAATCAAATGCTGATTTGATGCAGAGTAGGAATTGTGAAAGAAGTCGTAGATTGCACTCAACTCTTCCTGCACCCACCACTGGCTAAAATTTGCATTAGTTCACCACTGGATGCATCTCACCTACCAGGTCACGGCATTTCCCATTTCAACCCACCACTGGCAGCAAATCCCCCCTTCACCACCCGCACTGGCGGCAAATCCCCCCCCTGCTTCACCACCACTCACTGGCAGCAAATCCCCCCTTCACCAACAGCACTGGGCACTAGCGGCAAATCCCCCCCTTCACCACCCGCACTAGCGGCAAATCCCCCCCTTCACCACCCGCACTGGCGGCAAATCCCCCCCTTCACCACCCGCACTGGCGGCAAATCCCCCCTTCACCACCCGCACTGGCGGCAAATCCCCCCTTCACCACCCGCACTGGCGGCAAATCCCCCCCCCGCTTCACCACCACTCACTGGCAGCAAATCCCCCCTTCACCAACAGCACTGGGCACTAGCGGCAAATCCCCCCCTTCACCACCCGCACTGGCGGCAAATCCCCCCCCTTCACCACCCGCACTGGCGGCAAATCCCCCCTTCACCACCCGCACTGGCGGCAAATCCCCCCTTCACCACCCGCACTGGCGGCAAATCCCCCCCCCCCTTCACCACTCACTGGCGGCAAATCCCCCCTTCACCAACTACACTGAGCACTGGCGGCAAATCCCCCCCTTCACCACCCGCACTGGCGGCAAATCCCCCCCTTCACCACCCGCACTGGCGGCAAATCCCCCCCTTCACCACCCGCACTGGCGGCAAATCCCCCCCCTTCACCACCCGCACTGGCGGCAAATCCCCCCCCCCTTCACCACCCGCACTGGCGGCAAATCCCCCCCTTCACCGCCCGCACTGGCGGCAAATCCCCCCCTTCACCGCCGGCAAATCTCCCCCTTCACCGCCGGCACTGGCAACAAATACCCCCCTTCACCGCCCGCACTGGCGACAAATCCCCCCCTTCACCACCCGCACTGGCGGCAAATCCCCCCCCTTCACCGCCCACACTGGCGGCAAATCCCCCCCTTCGCCACCCGCACTGGCTGCAAATCCCCCCCTTCACCGCCCGCACTGGCTGCAAATCCGCCCCCCCCTTCACCACCCGCACTGGCTGCAAATCCGCCCCCCCCTTCACCACCCGCACTGGCTACAAATCCCCCCCTTCACCACCCACACTGGCTGATAATCCCTCCCTTCACCAGCCACACTGGCTGCAGTCCCCCCTCAAGAGGTTATCCTTACCGCACTTCATTTACCCTTTCAGCAGTAACCCACCCCACACTCGCTGGTATTCTCCTCCCCGAAATGAATGGCTCCCATGCCTCAATCGCCCTACTCCCACTGATCTGAATTCACCTTCTTTACCATTCTCCCCACTGTCTGGATTTTCTGGTCATTGGCAATCCCCACCCCTTGCACAGAGAGGATTTCCCAGGCAGGGATCCAGTCCCCTGAACATTACCCTCTACAGTCTTCTTCTCTCCACTCCTCCCCTCCTCGTTATTTCTTTCCCAGTCCCTCTCCCACCTCCACCCCTACCTCTTCCTTCTACTCCTGCCTCCCTCCTTTCCCCCCCAACTCCATTCCATTCCCATTCCTATCTACCTCCCGCCCCCCTTCCCTCGCTAAGGTTCCAATATCCCCTCTAACTCTACTTGACCTGAAAAATTTAATTTAGTCCTATCCATGTGCAACACTACAGATCATCAACTAGTTATTAAAGGTTATTGCCTGTGTTGTGTATCAAATTTTAGTTGAATGCAGTACAGTTCATATATAAACCTCTCCATTTAAGTTTTCAAAAGGGTATTCCAGTAGGTGTATTGCTACTGCACACAGAATGAAAAAGATATAATAGAAACACAACTTACCCATTCGTCACTATGACTCCAGTAGGAGAGGAGTCCTTATTTAAAGCTTCTAATGACCACCGATACAGATTCTGGGATGATTTTTTGTTAGTACAGTCATGCACTAATATTATACCTACAAGAACAAGGAAACAAAAAAGAAACAGAAAATATAAATTTTATATTTAGAAAAATACCACCCAGATTATAGAAATAAAACCATTGATTAGTACTACCATAGTTATAATGCTACTTCATAAAGTAATTTATGGATGTGAAGCACTTTGGAACAGCCAGAGGACGTGATAATGTGCTAAATACAGGAAACTTTCTGGTATCCGGCACTGACGGGACCGAGCTGGTGCCGTACCATCAAAACTGCCGTACAAACCAGCGCTAATGTTAAAACATACGGAGCTTTTGAGCTCCGTATCTAGCAACAAACCCTGTTGCTTAGCAACAGCTTCAAAACAGTCGGCCGCAGCTTAAAAGCGTCTCTGTAGCTAAGCAACAGCTTCAGCTAGACCTTGCAGAGTCTGACTGGAAAAAAAAAAGCAACGAGAAGTAAAAAAACTTATAGGAAACGGCTCCTGAATTTTGCCGGTAGATAGAGCTTTCCGGACATTTAACCTCCGGTTAAACGAAAGTTTCCTGTAAATATAAATTCTCTCTTTCTTTACTTAAGGAAATTCTTAAATCAGTTAAAGTTCAGAAGAAACCAGCAGGAAATTGCTTTCATTCTTTCTCTTCAATTAAAAAAAAAGTGTCACGTGGAAATGTCTATGCCTAACAAAGTGTGGGATTGGAGTGTGATGGGAGCATCTCAAAACATGTATGTCTGTGGATGGTCCATGGTGCATTTTAGGACAAAAGAAAGCAATGCTGACTTGAACTAATATCTAAAGACAGATTAAAATCCAAAATACATAAAATTAGTTATAAATGGCCCTTTATTAAGATAATATATGAAATACAGGTAGTTCCATCACCTATATGATTTCAAAAATAGGACTGAAATGTAACGCATGGTATTTTCTGTATGGTATCGAAGGCAATGTTTTGGTCCAGCTGGCACCTGTACAAGTTCCAGGTTGGTGAAGCAGAGTCCATAAATTCTTTTAAAAGGGATGTAGATAGTTGCTCATGAAAGAATATTCAACGGTATGGAGCAAGAGAGGCTCAGTTTAGAAAAACCACTAGCACAAACTTGAAGGGCTGAATTATCTATTTCTGTGCTGATGGAAGAAATAATGCAGATTAAAAAAGGACTAAGTTTACACAGAATAATTATGGTCAAAAATATTGAATCACAAAAGTAGCTTCCATACCATTCACAGAGTTGTAAAATACAGCTCTAGTGCTTTTAATACTGCTGGCATTGCCCACAGATCCACCAACATCCCACAGTTCAGTGTAGTATGTTTTCTCAGCAGGTGTGCCTTCTTTGTAGTCATGAACCTGAATTAAGTGAGAAACAAAATCTATATAAACTCCACAAAAGACACCAATTCCTGTAGTTACAGACTACAATCAGAGTCAACATGGTTTTATGAAAGGGAAATCGTGTTTGACAAATTTATTAGAGTTTTTTTGAGGATGTAACTAGCAGGGTAGATAAAGGGGAAACCAGTGGATGTAGTATATTTGGATTTCCAAAAGGCATTTGATAAGGTGCCACATAAAAGGTTATTACACAAGATAAGGGCTCATGGGGTTGGGGTTATATAGGAGCATGGACAGAGGATTGGTTAACGGATAGAAAATAGAGTAGGGATAAACAGGTCTTTTTCAGGTTGGCAGGCTGTAACTGGTGGGGTCCTGCAAGGATCAGTGCTGGGGCCTCAGCTATTTACAATCTATATTAATGACCTAGGTGAAGGGACTGAGTGTAATGTATCCAAGTTTGCTGATGATACAAAGTTAGGTGGGACAGTAAGCTGTGAGGAGAACACAAAGAGTCTGCAAAGGGATATAGATAGACTGAGTGAGTGGGCAGTAAGGTGGCAGATGGAGTATAATGTAGGGAAATGTGAGGTTATTCACTTTGGTAGGAAGAATAGAAAAACAGAATATTTTTTAAATGGTGAGAAACTTTCAAATGTTGGTGTTCAGAGAGATTTGGGTGTCCTCATGCAAGAAACACAGAAAGCTAGCATGCAGGTACAGCAAGCAATAAGGAAGACAAATGACATGTTGGCCTTTATTGCAAGGGGGTTGGAGTATAAGAGTAAGGAAGTTTTGCTACAATTATACAGGGCATTGGTGAGACCACACCTGGAGTACTGTGCAGAGTTTTGGTCTCCTTATCTAAGGATATACTTGCGTTGGAGGTGGTGAAACCCTCATTCATGCCTTTGTTACCTCTAGACTTGACTATTCCAACATACTCCTAGCTGGCCTCCCACATAAGAACATAAGAAATAGGAGCAGGAGTAGGCCAATCGGCCCCTCGAGCCTGCTCCGCCATTCAATAAGATCATGGTTGATCTGATCCTAACCATCAATCTACTATCACAGAACCATCTCCTGAATCTAACAGAATTAGACACACGAAATAGGAGCAGGATCAGGCTACATGGCCCCTGGGCCCGCTCCGCTACCCACAGGGCCATGACCGATCCGAACCTAGACTCATGTCCAAATTCCTGCCCGCTCCCCACAACCCTTTACTTCTAGGAAACTGTCTATTTCTGTTTTAAATTTATGTAATGATGTAGCTTCTACAGCTTTTTGGGGCAGCATATTCCATGGACCTACCACCCTCTGAGTGAAGTAGTTCCTCCTCATCTCAGTTTTGAAAGAGCAGCCCCTTATTCTAAGACTATGCCCCCTAGTTCTAGTTTCACCCATCATCGGGAACATCCTCCCCACATCCACCCGATCCAACCCCTTCACAATCTTATATGTTTCAATAAGATCGCCTCTCATTCTTCTGCACTCCAATGAGTAGAGTCCCAATCTACTCAACCTCTCCTCATATGTCCATCCCCTCATCCCCGGGATTAACCGAGTGAACCTTCTTTGTACTGACTCGAAAGCAAGTATGTCTTTTCTTAAGTATGGACACCAAAACTGTATGCAGTATTCCAGGTGCGGTCTCACCAATACCTTGTACAACTGAAGCAATACCTCCCTATTTTTATATTCTATCCCCCTAGCAATGAAAGCCAACATTCCATTGGCCTTCTTAATCACTTGCTGCACCTGCATACTAACCTTTTGAGTTTCGTGCACCAGGACCCCCAGATCCCTTTGTACTTCAGTACTTTCCAGTTTCTTGCCATTAAGATAATAACTTGCTCTACGATTTTTCCTGCCAAAGTGCATAACCTCACACTTTCCAGTATTGTATTCCATCTGCCAAATCTCTGCCCACTTACTTAGCCTATGTCCCCTTGCGGGTTTTTTAATGTCCTCCTCACTCACTACTTTCCCTCCCATCTTAGTATCATCTGCAAACTTGGATATGTTACACTCGGTCCCCTCCTCCAAATCGTTAATATAGATTGTAAAGACTTGGGGACCCAGCACTGACCCCTGTGGAACACCACTACTTACTGATTGCCAGTCTGAGAATGAACCATTTATCCCAACTCTCTGCCTTCTGTTAGATAGCCAATCCTCTATCCATGCCAGAATATTACCCCCAATCCCGTGATTTTTTATCTTAAGCAATAATCTTTTGTGTGGCACCTTGTCAAATGCCTTTTGGAAGTCTAAATACACTACGTCCACTGGTCCCCCTTTATCCACCCTATATGTTACTTCCTCAAAGAACTCCAGCAAATTTGTCAAACATGACTTCCCCTTCATAAAACCATGCTGATTTTGTCCTATTAAATTATGATTATCCAAATGTCCTGTTACTGTCTCCTTAATAATGGACTCCAATATTTTACCTACCACAGATGTTAGGCTAACCGGTCTATAGTTTCCAGCCTTCTGTCTACTGCCCTTTTTAAATAAAGGCATTACATTAGCAGTTTTCCAGTCTGCCGGGACCTTTGCTGAGTCCAGGGAGTTTTGGAAAATTATTACCAATGCATCCACAATCCCTACCGCCACTTCCCTCAAGACCCTAGGATGTAAGCCATCAGGTCCAGGTGATTTATCTGCCTTGAGTCCCATTATTTTACCGAGTACCTCTTCCTTAGTGATTTTGATCGTGTTTAGCTCCTCCCCCCCTATAGCCCCCTGTTTGTCCAGTGTTGGGATATTCTTAGTGTCTTCTACTGTAAAGACTGATACAAAATATTCATTCAGTGTTTTTGCCATCTCCATATTTCCCACCATTAATTTCCCGGTCTCTTTAGGTCACCCAAAACTCGGCTGCCCATGTCCTAACTCGCACCAAGTCCCGTTCACCCATCACCCCTGTGCTCGCTGACCTACATTGGCTCCCGGTTAAGCAATGCCTCGATTTCAAAATTCTCATCCTTGTTTTCAAATTCTTCCATGGCTTCGCCCCTCCATACCTCTAATAATCTCCTCCCACCGAGATATCTGTGCTCCTCTAATTCTGCCCTCTTGAGCATCCCTGATTATAATCGCTTAGTCATTGGTGGCTGCGTCTTCTGTTGCCTAGGCCCTAAGCTCTGGAATTTCCTGCCTAAACCTCTCCGCCTCTTTCCTCCTTTACGACGTTCTTTAAAACCTACTTTGACCAAGCTTTTGGTCATCTGCCCTAATTTCTCCTTTAATGGCTCAGTGTCAAATTTCTTATAACACTCCTGTGAAGCACCGTGGGACATTTTTACCATGTTAAAGGCACTATATAAATACAAGTTGTTGTTGTATCTAATTAATGAAGCCACTACCTGTCCCTTTGACTCTCTTCTGTCCCTACTCCAGACACCAACTTCCCCTTTTTACTGACACAAACCTGTCCCTAAATTCCAGCTCTGTCTGTACATCTTTTAAAATTGGTATCATCAATTCCCTCCTCAAAAAAACTGCTCTCTTCCCATCAATAAATTACAAGTCATCCATAACGCTGCAGCCAATATTCTCACCTGCACAAAGGCCATAACCACATCACTCTTGTCCTTGCCAAGTTCCCTGGCTTCCTGTGTCCAGGAGAATTTGCTTTGAGATTCTTGTCCTCACCTTCAAATCCCTCCATGGTCTTGCCCCTCCTTACCTCTGATCACCTCCAACCCAATGTTCTTTTATGCGCTCTCCATTCCTTCAATATTGGCTTGTTTACTCCCCACTCTACCACTGACAGCTGTTGCTTTACCCACCTTGCCCCCATTCTCTGGAACTCCCTTCCT
Source organism: Somniosus microcephalus (assembly GCF_052327205.1). Lineage (NCBI taxonomy): Eukaryota > Metazoa > Chordata > Chondrichthyes > Squaliformes > Somniosidae > Somniosus > Somniosus microcephalus. The sequence goes on from NC_141000.1 coordinate 84,115,339, forward strand.
TAGCATCTCTGCCTTGTCATCTCCCTCCTTACTTTCAAAAACCACAAGTTCCTTTTTGACTGTGCCTTTGCCCCTTCCTAATCCTCTGCCCTTCCCCTCCCCTCCCCACTTACTATCTACTGCCCTGTAAATCACGTGGACCTCTCTTTGTACTAATAGCATGACAGAAATGTAAACTGTTGCTGTAAATTATTGCTACAGTAGCACCCTTATTTGGAAATCTTTTCTAATAACCAATTAGTCCCATGTAGAGATGAAAATTGACACACTAACTTCTTCCAAATTCTTGTCTAGCAAACTATCGGGATGTCACAAAAAAACCCAATAGGTCTTTATCCAACCCAAAACACCAACTTACTCACAATTCCATATAGTAGAAATTCGAGTCTTTCCCTCCTTTTCTATACTTTCTTCCTCCCTATTAAAAAGCATTATAACAGTTATCCCTGTTGTGTATGTCCCTTTAAGGGAATAACTGGTCTCAGACTGCAGTAACCACCCCTGTATAAAAGGCCCTAGCCGGCTTCTGTTTTTTTAGTTTCCAGGTTGTCTCCATTCAGTAAAGACTTGTTAAACCAACTCCTGCATTCCGTGTCTCCATTAACACACGGATATAATACTGGTGACGAGTAAGAAACGAACTTACCTGCAACTCGGCAGCACCTCAGACGACGTTATTGAAGGTCGAAGCCAGAAGAAATAAATAAATAAATAAATAAATAAATAAATAATCCAAGAAACTCGAGAAACGGGCGTCGACCGTGGGCAACCGCCCTCCAAATCATCGGATTGAAAACTTGCAGGAGAGACTGTCAAGAGCCAGGCTTGGTTCTCCTTCTGTGGTTTCCCAGCTAATCGGGCTGGTGGCAGGTAGTGCACTGATCCTTCCTGGGCTGCGGCGGGCTAGAGCTCGATCGGGTGGCTCTGCAACGGGGCTGGGCAGCGAGTCGGGAAGCAAAGAGAAAAAAAGAGGGTGGAGCACACAGGGCGCGGCCGGTGCTTCGCAGCCGGGCAGCGTTCGGACCTAAGAAGAGGGAGGGAAGTGTCCCAGAGGGTCCACTCCACGACGGGAATGGTTAAAAGTAAAAATACCGCGGAGAGCAGCGGCAGCGGCGGGAGGCGCCATCTTAACTCGGCGGGGAAGAAGGAAAAGCGCGGGAGGCGCCATTTTGATCCATCGGGGACGAAGGAAAAGCACGGGAGGCGCCATCTTAGATTTTCAAGATGCCAAAGACTGGCGATATCACTGCCTTCGATAATGCAATAGAAGACTGGACCACGTATGTGGAAAGAGTCGAGGTATATTGCGAGGCAAACGAAATAGCCGATGAGAAAAAGGCATCGGTATTGCTAAATTTAATGGGCGCAAGAACGTACGGCCTATTGCAGGGCCTGATTACTCCAGCCAAACCTAAGGCGAAGAGTTTTAACGAAATTGTTACTATCCTACAGGAACACCTAAATCCTACACCGCTGCTGATAGCAGAAAGATTTAAATTCCACAGGAGAAATCAGCATAAAAATGAGAGCAATGCTGATTACCTTACGGAACTACGCATGTACTGGCCGCGCTAAACGTGCTCCTATCTAGTTATCCAGCAAGTTAAACACTTATTCAAAAATAATTCTTCTGAAGCCGGTTGCTGTTTTGAAGCTTTACTTGAACAAATTTGTGAAACTGTAAACAAAGACAAAGTATGTTTTGTACATAAACTGAGTACTATACATTCGATATTACATAAGATATAAACATATTTACAACAGTAGAATAGACAAATTGTATAACTAACATTTGGACTAACTTCTATAACTATCAAATATTAACCTTTTATAAACATAGTATTATCAAAATATTACTCTGACAACGTTGCTATTATGCTAAGGAACAAAGATACTCACAGATATTGCGCTTGGCCTAACATATGAAATCAGATTACATTAGATTGTGAATGGAACCTCTCATGGCAGATTCTCCATGACTCAAGTCAGGTTCTTCCTAGCAAAACTGCTTCCTGGGGTCAACAGGAAGAAAGGAACAAAGGTCAAATGACCTCACACAGGAAGAAAGATCAGATGACCTTTCCAGCATACAAACTGTTAACACAATAACCACCACCAGAGGGCGCTATCTGCACACATAAAATGTTCATTGGTCCAGAACACTCCCCGTCTGGGGTCGTTAACGACTCCACATAGTCCGAACTCTTACTTGTCACTGGAGTCCTCTGGCGACAAAAGAAGAACCACCTCGGAGACGGTCCGTCGGTGTCGATGATAGGATGCAGCTTCCGTAGACTGCTGTGAGGGGGTAGGTTGCGTTCTGCTACGCACAGTTCCAACCTGGGTATGGTGAGGTCTGGCTGGGGCGCCAACTTGCCTCTATCAAAGACGAAGCCGATTTTGCTTTGTCCTTCTTGAGTGGTGACCTTCAGATAAGCCACACTTGCAACGGCCTTAGCGGATGCGTCTGCAAAGACACAAAGCTCTTTGAATTGGGCATTTAAGGGAGAGAAAGACGAATAGCAGCGAGGTATTCGGATCGCCTGTAAGTCTTGGAGTGAGTCTCTCCATCTGTCCCACTCTGCTTCCATCTCTTCAGGGAGAGGTGAATCCCACTCTTCAGCGCGTGTGGAGAGTTCCCGGAGGAGCAGCCTGCCTTGTATGGTGACAGGGGCTAAGAAGCCGAGAGGGTCGTACAGGCTGTTGACTGTAGAGAGCACTCCTCTACGTGTGAAGGGTTTCTTGGCATCTAGGACTTGGAACGTGAACGTGTCTGTTGCTATGTTCCACGACACCCCTAGGCTACGCTGTAGGGGGAGGTCATCAGTGAAGAGGTCTAGGTCCTTGACATCCTTAGCACGATCTTCAGGGGGGAATGCCTCCATCACTGCTGGTCTGTTAGAGGCTATCTTATGCAGCCTGAGGTTGGATAGTGCAAGTAGTTCCTGGGCTCGTCCGAGGGTACCGATGGCCTCTGCTTCGGTCGGGAACGACTTCAGTGCGTCGTTGACATAGAACTCTCGTTCGATGAACCCTCTCACATCACTGCCAAAGTCGTCGTCTTCTTCCTTGGCAGCCCTCCTCAGTCCGTATATGGCGACAGCAGGGGATGGGCTATTCCCAAAGACATGAACACGCATTGGACACGCATTCTGTAGTCCACAATGTCTCTATTAGGGTCATTGTCCCGATACCACAGGAAGCGGAGGAAGTCTCTGTGGTCTTCTCTCACCACGAAGCAATGAAACATGTGCTGGATATCGGCAGTGATGGCGACGGGCTCTTTCCTGAATCTCATGAGCACTCCAAAGAGGCTGTTAAGATCGGGCCCTGTGAGGAGTACGTCGTTGAGAGAGACACCCTGATATGGTGCACTGGAGTCAAACACCACGCGGATCTGTCTACTGCATGGGGTAAGGTAGCTTGGGCGACCATTCTCCAAGATGGAAGTCTTGAGTGTGTTCACCCGAGATGGCTTGTTCTCTAGTGTGCGACGTCCTACGGGGTACACATTAACGAGGCATATCTTGGAGCATGCTCTTGCGCTCACTCCTTCTCCACACACCTCGGTGCACCTGGATGTAATCTCCGAACCAGCAGCTCCCTCTCTCTCTCCCCACCGTGCTCTGAAGCGGGAGGAGGCGTCTCTGACTTCCAAGGAGCTGGGCCTGGGTGTAGTGCTGAAATGTGCCGATCACTTTCACATTCTGTGCATTTTGCATCTACCTTGCAGTTCTTGGCGAGATGGCCCGTGGAAGAGCAGCACTTGAAACATAGAGTTCTCTAAGATATTGTTTCCGATCTTCCAGGGACATCTCCCTGAAGCCTCTGCACTTCTTTAAAGGATGGGGCTTGTTGTGGATAGGGCATTGTTTGCTCATATCCTCAGGTTTCTTCTGAATCTTTGTGTGCTCAGTTGAGGACACTTGCATTCTGTGGACAGATATTGGTGCCTTTCCATGTCTGTTGAACTTGTCTCTTCTGGCAAGTGCTGGGTGGGAGGAGAAGAAGTTGAAGCTGGGGTCGTTCCTTGCTTTGGCTTCTTTACGGATGAATTTAACGAATGCAGAGAATGGTGGGAACGCCACGTTGTGCTTTAGCTTGAACTTTGATCCAAACGTTATCCACTTCTCCTGCAGGTTAAATGGAAGCTTCTCAATGATGGGACTTACCCCTCTGGCAGTGTCTAAGTACGATAGACCGGGTAGGTAGCCGTCCTGCTTTGTGGCTTCGAGTTCCGACAGCAGATCTCCAAGGTCACGGAACTTCTGGGGTTCCTTACTCGTCAACCTCGGAAAGTTCTCCAACCTGTCAAAGAGAGCCCTTTCAATGGCTTCGGGCGAGCCATAGCTTTCTTCCAGCCTCACCCAAGCCTTCTTCAACCCCTCTGGCAGCTGCCCCACGTTGGCCGCTTTTATCCTGCAGGCCTGTCCGGCGGACTCTGGGCCGAGCCATTTGACAAGGAGGCCGAGCTCTTCTCCTGCCGACAGGTCTAAGCCCGATATGGCATCGTGGAAGCAGGACTTCCAAGCCCGATAATTCTCCGGCCGGTCATCAAACTTGATTAACCCCGAAGTCACCAGCTGGGTGCGTGCAAGGTATTTGGCGAGGTCGTAGGTGCTGGGACCTGTGCCAGGGTTGCCTTGGCTGGGGGCTCTGTTGGGGGTCTCAAGGGACCGAGAGGGGATTTGCCTCTGACTTTCTCTATTCGGCATCCTATTCCTTTGCACGTGTCTTCCGTTCTGCTGGCGGAGACTCTGCGGCTTGAGGCACGCCGTCTGCTTTGACGTTGGTTGGCAACTTGTGGCATGTTATACGAAGTGTTTGCGTCTGTAGAGATGTGCGGGCCTCCATTCCTTTCTCCTGTAAACTGTATGTCGGCATGGTCGCTCACGTAATCTATGGTGCGCTGTCGTGGACTCTGCCACGGAACAGGAATTAAAGGTTTGTAAGCTGTCTCGGGATCAGCTCCCTCCAAAATTGCCTCGAATACTTGTGTCTCGGCTAATGCAGCATCTATCTCTTTTTGTTGCTGCAGAGCGTCTAATGTGGCTTAGAGACGGGCCTGTTCAGCCTGGCGTTCCACTTGGTGATGGGCCTGTTCCGCTTGGAATTCAGCTTGGAGTCGGGCCTGTTCTGCTTGGAGTCGGGCCTGTTCTGCTTGGGGTTCAGCTTGGAGATGGGCCTGTCTTACTTTTATTTCTATTTCACTGTCCGTATGCGCAGCTCTGGCTTGAGCTGCTACTAGCTTAGCCCGTGTTTTGGCGATGGCTATGCTTACTCTAGAACCACCCGATGACCGTGAACCAACTTGCGATCTGTAGTAACCGGAGCTTATAGACCGATTGTCACGTTCTACAGTTTCGTCTGCCTGTTTAAGGTCTTCTACTTGCTGCAAAGCATTTTCGTTATTATCTTCTGACATGCTGATGTGAGGTAGATGTGCTCTACGAGGTTAAGGTTTACTCTGGGTTCCTCCTGCTCCGCTCTTCACAGCTTCACAATATTGCTATCTTTTCACTGATATCTTTTCACTGTACTGGCCGCGCTAGACGTGCTCCTATCTAGTTATCCAGCAAGTTAAACACTTATTCAAAAATAATTCTTCTGAAGCCGGTTGCTGTTTTGAAGCTTTACTTGAACAAATTTGTGAAACTGTAAACAAAGACAAAGTATGTTTTGTACATAAACTGAGTACTATACATTCGATATTACATAAGATATAAACATATTTACAACAGTAGAATAGACAAATTGTATAACTAACATTTGGACTAACTTCTATAACTATCAAATATTAACCTTTTATAAACATAGTATTATCAAAATATTACTCTGACAACGTTGCTATTATGCTAAGGAACAAAGATACTCACAGATATTGCGCTTGGCCTAACATATGAAATCAGATTACATTAGATTGTGAATGGAACCTCTCATGGCAGATTCTCCATTACTCAAGTCAGGTTCTTCCTAGCAAAACTGCTTCCTGGGGTCAACAGGAAGAAAGGAACAAAGGTCAAATGACCTCACACAGGAAGAAAGATCAGATGACCTTTCCAGCATACAAACTGTTAACACAATAACTACCACCAGAGGGCGCTATCTGCACACATAAAATGTTCATTGGTCCAGAACAACGCAAGCTATCAAAGCACTGCCAGTTCGGAGCAGGACTGGCAGATACCTTACGGGACAAATTTGTCTGTGGACTCCTGAGTGAAGGAACCCAGAAGAGGTTACTCTCAGAGAAAGAGCTGACGCTAGATAAGGCTTTCAGCGTGGCAGTATTGTACGAAGCAGCAGCAAGGGGAGCTGCGGAAATACAACAAAAGCCACAGGAATACGGCACCCACGAAATGACACGGGGATTTGCAAAATGTTATCGCTGCGGCAGAACTAACCATGACCAGAAGGACTGCTGGTCCAAGGACAAAATATGCAGGCAATGCGGAAAGATGGGACACATTGCACGAGTTTGCAGGTCTGGGAAGAAGACCAACGACAACAAAAAGGCTACTAAGGAACCGTACAGGAAAGTACAAAAGATGACGGACAGTAGCTCCAAAGACCAGATGAGCGATAGTGAATCCGGGAACAAGAGACTAAGCTGTCTCAAACTTCACAACGTAATCGCAAAAGAGGATCACCGAACCATTTGGGTCACCCTCACGATAGCAGGGTCCCAAGTCAAAATGGAATTGGATACAGGATCAGCTCTAACCGTCATGAATCGACGAGACTACGAGCGGCTATTCTCACACATACCTTTGAGAGAGGCATCCATTGTCTTGAGGACATATACGGGGCAAAAAGTATACCCCAGAGGAAAAATAAGGGTGCCTGTCGAATACAACGGCAAGAAAATACGGAAATTCGGAAATTGTATCTCTACATTCTGCAAGATGGTGGACCACCGTTATTGGGACGTGAATGGATCAGAAAGATAAGTTTAGACTGGCACTCCATTCAGGCACTGGCGGTGGCTGGTAAAAAGGATGACGGCGTCACTCCTGGCCGATTGTCAACAATCTTAGCTGACGCCAAAGAGGTATTTCAACAAGAACTGGGCACTCTTAAAGGCGTAACCGTCTCGATAAAAATAGAGAATGCAATTCCCAAGTTTTTCAAAGCAAGACCGGTACCATATGCAATTCGCCCAGCCGTCAAGGCAGAGCTGGAGAATCTGGAGAATGCAGGCGTGTTATCTAAGGTAGACTGGAGCGAGTGGGCGACACCCATCGTTCTTGTCATGAAGAAAACGTTGAACAATAAGTCTGAGGAGCCAAGGAAGGTTCGCATCTGTGGGGACTTCAAGGTGACAGTGAACCCAGTCCTTCACACAGTACAATATCCTCTTCTAAGGATAGAAGATATCTTCGCCTCGCTATCTGGAGGGAAGCGTTTTACAAAAATTGACCTAGCACAAGCATATTTGCAGATGGAGGTTGAAGAATCCTCTAGGAAGTAGCTCACGATAAACACTCACAAAAGGTCTTTACCAGTATAATCGACTGGTATTCGGAGTAGCATCAGCTCCGGCTATATGGTAAAGAGAAATGGAACAAGTCCTGCAAGGGATTCCGGGGACACAGTGTTACTTGGACGACATCCTAGTGACAGGTGAAGATGACAGTGAACACCTTGCCAACCTAGAGCAGGTGCTCACTAGACTACGTGAAAATGGGCTACGAGCCAATCGCCCCAAGTGCGAGTTTTTTAAGAAACAGATATCGTATTGTGGCCACGTGATTGATGAAGAGGGGTTGCATAAGTCCCCTGACAAAATTGAAGCAGTAGTTAAGGCTCCAGCGCCTGAAAATGTGTCGCAACTGAGGTCATTCCTCGGATTGGTGAATTACTACCATAAGTTTTTGCCGAATTTGTCCACAATTCTGCATCCACTGAACGCCCTACTACGAACGGGAGTAGCATGGAAATGGAGCGATGAATGTAAGCGGGCCTTTCAGAAGAGTAAGGACCTAATCACTTCAAGAGACGTATTGGCTCACTACAACCCATCACTACCGATAAGACTGGCGTGTGATGCGTCTCCCTACGGCATTGGGGCGGTGCTGTCACATAAATTCCTTGATGGTTCCGAGAGGCCGATAGCTTTTGCGTCACGCTCATTAACTTCAGCCGAGCGTAACTACGCCCAGACTGACAGAGAGGCCCTCAGCCTGGTGTGGGGGGTGAAGAAGTTCAATCACTACCTGCACGGTCAGAAATTTACTCTACTAACTGATCATCAACCTCTCGTCTCCATTTTCAACCCTCAGAAGGGCGTACCGATAATGACGGCACAACGGCTACAGAGGTGGTCCCTTTTCCTAGGGGCACACCAATATGACATCGAGTACAAAGGAACTAAACAGCATGGGAATGCTGATGGATTGTCACGCCTACCGTTGCCGACAGTGGAAGAACTGCTGGCAGTGGATCCAGTGGAGTTATTCCACTTGACTATTGTCGAATGTCTCCCTGTGACGAATGCAAACATAGAAAAGGAAACACGAAATGACCCAACACTCTCCTGGGTCTATGATTTAACGGTGAAGGGATGGCCAGCACATGGCGAACCACTGCTGCCAGCATTCTCGCCGAGAAGAGAACAGCTGTCAGTGTGCAGAGGAACCTTGATGTGTGGATCCAGAGTAGTAATTCCACCCAAATTGAAGGATAGAGTGCTCAATGAGCTTCATGAGGGTCATCTGGGAGGGGTAAAAATGAAGAACTTAGCCAGAGCGTTTGTGTGGTGGCCGGGAATCAATAGAGAAATCGAAGAGATGACCAAGAGCTGTACAGGATGCCAGAAGGTCCAAAACACCCCACCACAAGCCCCTCTACATCCATGGGAGTGGCCCTCATCTCCATGGCAAAGGGTGCACATTGATTTTGCTGGTCCCTTTATGGACTCGATGTTTTTAATTGCGGTGGATGCACATTCAAAGTGGCCAGAGGTAACAAAAATGTCCTCAACCACCACAGAAAAAACTATCACAGTCTTACGAACCATATTCGCCAGGAATGGGCTGCCTGAACAGATTTGCTCTGACAACGGACCACAGTTTGTGTCTGAAGAGTTCCGGAGGTTCTTAAAGAACAATGGTGTTAAGCATTACACATCCGCCCCATATCATCCAGCCACTAATGGATTGGCCGAGAGGTTTGTTCAAACATTCAAGAAGGCTATCAAGGCAATGTGTAATGAAGATATACCCCTACAACACAAGGTGGATAACTTCTTGTTTGCCTACCGGAATGCGACACATGCGGTTACCAACCAAACTCCAGCCATGATGTTCTTCAATCGAAGACTACGATGCCGCTTGGATTTGGTTAAGCCAAACATCAGAAGAGATGTGGAGAACAGGCAGTTTCAGAATATGAATGAAAGGCCGACCAGGAGTTTTAAGATAGGTCAACCAGTTTTGGCCCGGGACTACCGCAGAGAAATGGCAGCCCGGAACGATCTGTACACGGCAAGGACCTCTAATGTATACCGTGGACGTTGGAGAGAGCATTGTAAGACACCATGCTGACCAGATTCTAGAGTCACTGGAAAATGTCAACTCCACACCACGATCTGATACACCTGGCGATGAAACCGAAGTACCAATTGCATCTACCGCAGAATCGGTGATATTGGAAGCAGACGAACCAAACAACGACATAGATCCCGACTCAACCTTGCCAGAAGAACCTGATATCCCAAAGAGGCGTTATCCAGACAGAATCAGGAAGCCTCCTCAAAGACTGAACTTATAATTGCTTAACTTCAACCAATGTATCTAGCAACCGTAATTGTAATTGTAATTAGTTATTATTTAGTTGTTAAAGGAATGTTATGTACTGTTTATCTAAAAGGGGAGGAATTGTTGTGTATGTCCCTTTAAGGGAATAACTGGTCTCAGACTGCAGTACCGGCAGTGACCACCCCTGTATAAAAGGCCCTAGCAGGCTTCTGTTTTTTTAGTTTCCAGGTTGTCTCCATTCAGTAAAGACTTGTTAAGCCAACTCCTGCATTCCGTGTCTCCATTAACACACGGATATAATAATCCCCATTATACAAATCATCATCACGGTATCCCATACTATTTTTAATTCAAAAAGTGGTGAGACTGACATTTTTGAACCAAAGCTAAGTGACCTCTTCTGTGACTGTAACAGATGAGTCTTATTGTTCCACTTTTTGGAGGCTCCTCATATGATAGAAACAGATTTGAAACAGAAAGAGCTCATTTCAGTATATTGTAGGTTAGAAAAGAAGTTCTGTGAGCGAACGGTACTATTGGTTCATTTTAATGACCTTGTTTACTAGTCATAGAGATTACAGAGTAATATGTATTTACATGGATGAGCAGAAATTTCCAATATTGGGAAGACCAAAGCCATTGTCTTCGGTCTCTGCCACAAACTCACCTCCCTAGCCAACAACTCCATCCCTCTCCCTGCCAACCATCGGAGGCTGAACCAGATTGTTCGCAACCTTGTGTCATCTTTGATCCAAAGATGAGCTTCCAACCACATATCCGCGCCATCACCAAGACCACCTATTTCCACCTCCATAGCATCGTCTGACTCCACCCTTGCCTCAGCTTATCTGCTGCTGAAACCCTTATCCATGCCTTTGTTACCTCTAGACTTGATTATTCCAATGCACTCCTGGCCAGCCTTTCACGTTCTACCCTCCATAAACCCAAGGTCATCCAAAACCCTGCTGCCCGCGTCCTAACTCGCACCAAGTCCTGTTCACCCATCACCCCTGTGCCAATACATTGGCTCCTGGTTAAGCAACACCTTAATTTTAAAATTCACATCCTTGTTTTCAAATCCCTCCATAGCCTCGCCTCTCCCTACTCTGTATTCTCCTCCAGCCCTACAACCCTCCGAGATATCTACGCTCCTCCAATTCTGCCCTTTTAAGCATCCCGTTTTTAAAAACGCTCCACCATTGGTGGCTGTGACTTCAGCTGCCAAGGCCCCAAATTTACATAGGATATACAGCACAGAAACAGGCCATTCGACCCAACCAGTCCATGCTGGAGTTTATGCTCCATTTGAGCCGCCTCCTGTCTTTCCTCATCTAAATCTATCAGCATAACCCTCTATTCCCTTCTCTCCCATATGCTTGTCTAGCCTCCCCTTAAATGCATCTATACTATTCGCTTCAACTAGTCCCTGTGGTAGCGAGTTCCACATTCTCACCACTCTTTGGGTAAAGAAGTTTCTTCCGAATTCCCTACTGGATTTCTTGGTGACTGTCCTATATTGATGGCCTCTAGTTATGCTCCTCCCCACAAGTGGAAACATTCTCTCTCTATCCACTCTATCAAACTCTTTCATAATTTTAAAGACCTCTATTAGGTCACCCCTCAGCCTTCTCTTTTCAAGAGGAAAGAGACCCAGCCTGTTCATCCTTTCCGGATAGGTATTCTCGCATTTCTGGTATCATCCTTGTAAGTCTTCTCTGCACCCTCTCCAGTGACTATATCGTTTATAATAATATGGCAACTAGAATTGTACGCAGTACTCCAAGTGTTATCTAACCAAGGTTCGATAGAAGTTTAGCATAACGTCACTACTTTTCAATTCTATCCCTCCAGAAATAAACCCTAGTGCTTGGTTTGGTGGTTTGCCTTTTTTTATGGCCTTGTTAACCTGTGTTGCCAAGTTCTGAAATTCCCTCCCTAAACCAGCTGAAACCTGGTTTTGATCACGTCCCTCTAATCTAATTAGTGCCTCTAGTTCTGACTTAATTTCTAATGATTTACACAATTGCTATAAACATTGCAAACTTGACCAATTCTTACTTCTCTGTATGCCTTTTTCCTCTTACTCCTTCATTATCCCTCTCCTTAATCTCGCTCTAATGTCCTCTCTCCATACCCCTCATTGAACCTTCTATTTTATACTCCTTAAAAATCATACTCATTAACTCCAGCCCCATATGCCCTGTTGCAGGTCTCTCCATGCCACTGAGTTTATTAATTTAAACTCACAGCTCTATTTATTCAGTGCTAGTTCTGTTTAGGGGAAATTCATCCATCCAGTACAGCATGTTCTAAAACTGGTCCGAAGGCTCCACAAACTTGAACTCTCCTTCTTCAAACCACAGGTTCAGCTTCTTAATCATTCTCTACCTGTCTGGTTTAGCAGTTGACACAGGTAGTATTCAGGAGAATGTTAGCTTTCATGTTTTGCTTTTTAGCTTCCTTCCTAGTTCCTCATATCCTTTACATAATATCTTTTCCTCAATCCTACCAATGTTGTTAGATTACACATTGACTGGGCACTATTTCGAAGAGGAGCAGGGGAGTTATCCCTGGTGTCCTAGCCATTATTCATCCCTCAATCTACATTTAAAAGAGATTATCTGGTCATTATTACGTTGCTGTTTGTTGGAGCTTGCTGTGCGCAAATTGGCTGCCGCGTTTCCTTCATTACAACAGTGACTACACTTCCCAAAGCACTTTACAGCTAATGAAGTACTTTTTGATGTCCACTTTTCGTGAAAGGCACTATATAAATGTAGGTCTTTCTATTGGACTATAACCACTGGCTGCTCACCCACCCTGCCAATATCCTGTTTTCACATTACTTTAAAAGGAGACAACATACCATCTTGGACTTCAAGTCATACCCACAGATATACCTCTGTACACCTGGTCACTGAGCCTCCTGCTACCAATACCCACCTCCTCCTATGCTCCACAGGGCTGGTGTTATCCAGGGGAGAAGTGACATAGCAACAGTCTTGCTTCCTTCAGATACAGCCTCCACAGACTCACACTCAATGAACTCCTTTCATTCCAGGCTGGAGAAGAAGTTGATTTTGTTTTAGCTCTAGTCTCACTCTCTTCTGCCGGTCACGTTCTCCCAGTCATTCCCTTCCTCATCTTCCGGTTAAGGCTCAACCATGCTATATAATTTCTAGGCTTAAACCTTCTCCCAGCCAATTGGACTGTGTGATGCATCAAGGTGCTTCTCAAACATAGAAACATAGAAGATAGGAGCAGGAGTAGACCATTCGGCCCCTCGAGCCTGCTCCGCCATTCAATGTGATCATGGCTGATCATCCAAATTCAGTACCCGGTCCCTGATTTCTCTCCATACCCCTTGATTCCTTTAGCCTTAAGAAATATATCCAACTCCTTCTTGAATATATTTAATGAACTGGCCTCCACCGCCTTCTGTGGTAGAGAGTTCCACAGGTTCACCACTCTCTGGGTGAAGAAATTCCTCCTCATTTCTGTCCTAAATGGCCTACCCTTTATCCTTAGACTGTGTCCCCTGGTTCTGGACTCCCCAACCATCAAGAACATCCTTCCTGCATCTAGTCTGTCCAGTCCTGTCAGAATTTTATAAGTTTCAATGAGATCACCTCTCATTCTTCTAAACTCCAGCGAGTACAAGCCCAATCGACCCAATCTCTCCTCAAACGTCATTCCCGCCATACCAGGTATCAGCCTGGTGAATCTTCGCTGAACCCCTTCCATGGCAAGAACATCCTTCCTCAGATAAGGCGACCAAAACTGCACACAATACTCAAGGTGTGGTCTCACCAAGGCCCTGTACAACTGCAGCAAGACATCCTTGTTCCTGTACTCAAACCTTCTCGCTACGAAGGCCAACATACCATTTGCCTTCTTAACCGCCTGCTGCACCTGCATGCTTACCTTCAGCGACTGGTGCACAAGGACACCTAGGTCTCGTTGCACTTCCCCTTCTCCCAATCTATTGACATTTAGATAATAATCTGCCTTCCTGTTTTTGCCACCAAAGTGGATAACCTCACATTTATCCACGTTATATTGCATCTGCCATGTTTCTGCCCAATCACCCAACATGTCCAAATCATCCTGGAGTTTCTCGACATCCTCCTCACAGCACACACGCCCACCCAGCTTTGTGTCGTCTGCAAATTTGGAGATATTACATCTAGTTCCCTTGTCTAGATCATTAATATATATTGTGAATAGCTGGGGTCCAAGGACCGATCCCTGCAGTACCCCACTAGTCACTGCCTGCCACTCGGAAAAGGACCCGTTTATTCCAACTCTTTGCTTTCTGTCTGCCAACCAGTTCTCTATCCAAGTCAATACCTTGCCCCCAATCCCATGTGCCTTAACTTTACACGCTAATCTCTTATGCAGGACCTTATCGAAGGCCTTCTGAAAGTCCAGATACACCACATCCACTGGTTCTCCCATATCAATTTTACCAGTTACATCCTCAAAAAATTCCAGTAGATTAGTCAAGCACGATTTACCTTTTGTAAATCCATGTTGACTTGTCCGGTCCTGTCACTGCTTTCCAAGTGCTCTGCTATTACATCTTTTATAATGGACTCTAGCATTTTCCCCACTACCAATGTCAGGCTTACTGGTCTGTAATTCCCCGTTTTCTCTCTATCACCTTTTTTGAATAGTGGGGTAACATTAGCTACCCTCAAGTTCAACAATCTGCTGCTCGAGTGCAACAACTTGATAACAATTAGTACAAGTGTATTCATAGAGTCATAGAATTATACAGCACAGAAAGAGGCCCTTCGGCCCATCGTGTCTGCGCCGTCCATCAAGCCCTGTCCAATCTAATCCCATTTTCCAGCATTTGGTCCATAGCCTTGTATGCAATGGCATTTCAAGTGCTCATCCAAATGCTTCTTGAATGTTGTGAGGGTTCCTGCCTCTACCACCCTTTCAGGCAGTGAGTTCCAGACTCCAACCACCCTCTGGGTGAAAAAGTTCCTCCTCAAATCCCCTCTAAACCTCCTGCCCCTTACCTTGAATCTATGCCCCCTTGTTATTGACCCCCCTACTAAGGGGAAAAGTTCCTCTTTATCTACCCTATCTATGCCCCTCATCATTTTGTACACCTCAATCAGGTCCCCCCTCAGCCTTCTTTGCTCCAAGGAAAACAACCCCAGCCTGTTCAGTCTTTCTTCATAGCTGAGGCGCTCCAGCCCAGGTAACATCCTGGTAAATCTCCTCTGCACCCTCTCCAATGCAATCACATCCTTCCTATAGTGAGGCGACCAGAACTGCACACAGTACTCCAGCTGTGGCCTTACCAGCGTTTTGTACAGCTCCATCATAACCTCCCTGCTCTTATACTCTATGCCTCAGCTAATGAAGGCAAGTATCCCATATGCCTTTTTAACCACCTTATCTACTGCTCAGGTATGCATACATAGTGCACTTGACACATTTCATTGCTTTCAACATGGTACACATTTTTAAATAATCTGCTTCTTTATAAAATAGTCTTATATCTGAAATTTAGCATTTCACTCAAAATGCAATCAGTATTATATGGGTTACATCTCCAGCTTTTTCCAGTTCTGATGAAGGGTCCCAGACCTGAAATGTTAACTCTGTTTCTCTCTCCACGGATGCTGCCTGGCCTGCTGAGTATTTCCAGCATTTTCTGTTGTTATTTCAGATTTCCAGCATCCGCAGTATTTTGCAATTATATTGAGAAGTAGTAGTGTTGGAGAAAATATCCAGCATTCATCCACTCCTTAATTCCATGATAGCAAACTAGCCCAAGCCACAAACATCCCCATGACAGTCACCGAGTCATTGGAATCAGCCAGTAAGAATGCACAATTACATCCAGGATATGTGAATCAAGACTGTTTATCCTCTGCACCCAGTGAACCGATCAATAGCTTGAAAACAAATCCTCAACTTTCACATTTATGAACAAACTCTGTCCCCTCTCGTACTTACCCTCACATCAACCGAGCATCCAACTGTCCATGATGGATTTCCCAACACTTGGTTGTGGCACAACAAGTGGACAAGAGATGATTTCCCAACTCCTAGAAAATAAACACAGAGTCAAGACTGAAAACAGAAGTGGAATAAATGCTTAAACCGATGGATGTCAGTGTTTCCTTAACAGCACAATGTTTTATATACACACACCAATAAATA
Organism: Somniosus microcephalus; assembly: GCF_052327205.1. Taxonomy (NCBI): domain Eukaryota; kingdom Metazoa; phylum Chordata; class Chondrichthyes; order Squaliformes; family Somniosidae; genus Somniosus; species Somniosus microcephalus. The sequence goes on from NC_141000.1 coordinate 84,131,283, forward strand.
AAAATCACATTACATGCAAAAACCTCACTGCCACGTGCAGCATTCTACTGATATTCAAGGATTAACTAGCAACCAGCTGGAGAACAGACACTTTGTTTGCATCAAAAGTAACTATGAATACAGGTCTTTTTATAGGGGAAATTCAAATATCAATATCAGAACACCATTGTTGTGAAGAAAATAGTGGAAGAACTTGCATTTATACAGCACCTTTCACACCTCAGCACACCTAAAAGAGCTTCGCAGCCAATTTAAGCATGTTTGAAGTGTAGTCACTGTTGTAACAGAGGGGAAAATGGCAGTCAATTTGCACACAGCAAGGTCCCGCAAACAGCAACATAATAATGATCAGATAATGTTTTTGGTGATGTTGGTTGAGTGATAAATGTTGGCCAGGACATCAAGAGAACTCTTCTCTGAATAGTCCCATGGGATTTTTATGTTCACCTGTAGGGGCAGACAGGATACATCTGAAAAACTCTACCTCCACCAATGCTCAAGTCCCTGAAATGGGGCTGGAGCAGGACAGATCCACCAAGGGTGACGGCACAGTGGTATACAGTTGGGAAGGAGTGGCCCTGGGAGTCCTCAGCATTGAGTTCGGACCCCATGAAGTCTCATGGCTTCAGGTCAAGCAAGAGAGGGCCTGCACCTGTTTGCATCAGTCGTACAATTTCCAGGCATAATTGCCGGGCAGTTGGTGGGCAATTAGCCCAACTCAGCGCCAGCAATTAGGATTTCCCCGTCTGTGCAGATCATCTCTCATGTCGGAATTTAACAGATTGCAAGTTTTGGATTTAGCGCATGCGCAAATCCGGAACTTGCCGTCCATTTCAAAGGCGGTATGACGGCGTACTCTGTCACACCCACCACAAATTTTGGCCCAATAAGTTGCATTTATTATTGAACAGAATCAGCTGCATTTTTAAAACAAAGTGAGTGAGCATGGTTCCTGATGTGTGAAATTTGAAAGGTCTGTAAATGGGATATAGCAAGTTTCACTCACAATGTCAACACTCTAACACCATTTTAAGACATTTATAGAACTTTATATTTTCAACCCTTAATAATTCAGAACTCTCTCCAAGCATATACCATATGCACTATGTAAAGATGCGCAGGCCTACCAATAAAAAAAACTTGCATTTATATAGCACCTTTCACAACCACTGGCGGTCTCAAAGCGTTTTACAATCAATGAAGTGCTTTTGAAGTGGAGTCACTGTTGTAATGCGGGAAACGCGGCAGCCAATTTGCACACAGCAAGCTCCCACAAACAGCAATGTGATAATGACCAGACTATCTGTTTTTGTTATGGGATGAGGAATAAATAAATATTAGCCTGGACACCGGGGATAACTCCCCTACTCTTCTTCAAAATAGTACCATGGGACCTTTTACCTCAACCTGAGAGAGCAGACGGGCCCTCGGTTTAACGTCTCATCCAAAAGACGCTACCTCCGACAGTGCAGCACTCCCTCAACCTAGCTTTGTGCTCAAGGTCCAGCAACATGCTGGCACAGAGGAGAGTATGCTACCCACTGAGCCACGGCTGACACACACACACTGTCCTTTACCTGAATCCCCCAGCACCAACACCTTCACTCGGTCCAACGACGCCATGTCACGAACACGTTCGCTCTCTCGCAACCCAAGGTCGGGTTGCCTGGTGGAGGTTTTAAACAAATGCCCGATTGGGGGCTGAGGGACCTGAACGGATCAAACTTTCCTTGAAGAGCCACAGGCTCGAGCCTTCTCAACCACGACACGTCATCACGTCACGCTGAGGGTGACGCAGGCCGACGCGGCCCGCGGTGCTCGCCGGGTAAGGCGGCGTTGCTGCGTGCGGTGCCGCTCGAAAGCTTGTGCTGAGTGACTGGGGGGGTGAGTGTTTCAACGTTAAAATCAGTCAATTCGTTGCTCCAATTGACCAATTTTAATGCGAGCGGCTGTTTAAAACTGCCCCGCTTTACTTGCGAGACTGGACGGTTGCTAGTATTAATTAGCATTGTTCTTGGGTCCTAAGTATGGACCTGCTGTTTTTGGTCATTCAGGATTTGTTGAGTAATTTTGTATTTTATTTATATATTTTTAAAGACTTCACGTGAGGGGATCTGATTTTATTTGGTCTGGTCCTGTACTGTGAAACAGTATTTAAGTTTAGGTATTTACGTTGAGTACTTTCAAGTGAGGTGTAATTTGTGAGACTGCAGTACGAGATGGATGTGGTATAATTATATGAGGAGTAAACTATTTGAAGATTAAAATACTCGGGGTGGGGGTTTGGATGATCTCCTAAACAACCAGAGTAAATCCCGAGTGGATTACAGGGCATTTGAATGAACCTTGAGTGCTATTCCCCTGTGACCTGAAGTGAAATCTAATGCCCCTACTTATTTTAAAGTAGACCAATAAGGCTACAGGTATACTGTAACAACCAGTATTTGTGGGCCAATATTTGTGAACTCTGATGTGGGCCTCCGTGCACATGCAGAGATCTGTTCTGAATGTGACTCATGTTAGGAAAGAACTGGTGGGGGTGTTTGTTTTCTGTTATCAATGAAACAAAGTTTTTAAAAGTGTGGCTTTGTGCTGGTCTGGAGTCTTGGTTTTAGAGTGCTTGGGACTTAATTTGCTACCGTACCTGATTGATGCAAAGCAACTTTTTTGTCAATGTGATAGGGGTAGTTTAACTGCACAAAAGCAAAATACTGCAGATGCTGGAAATCTGAAATAAAAACAGAAAATGCTGGATATACTCAGCAGGTCAGGCAGCATCGGTGGACAGAGAAACAGTTAACGTTTCGGGTTGATGACCTTCCGTCAGAACTGGGAAAAAGTTAGAAATGTTACAGATTCTAAGAAGTGCAGGGTTAGGGAAAGGAAAGAACAAAAGGGAAGGTCTGTGATGGAATAGAAGGCAGGAGAGATTAAAAGACAAAAGGGATGATGCGGCAAAAGGAGATGGTAATGGGACAAGTCAAGAAACAAAAGATGAGTCTAGATGAGGTGTGAATGGGAATGGCAGAATCATCAACAGCTACCATGTGGAAAAAAAATAGGGGCAGATGTTCTGATCTGAAATTGTTAAACTCGAAGTTGAGGCCAGAAGGCTGTAAAGTGCCTAATCGAAAGATGAGGTGTTGTTCCTCACGCTTACGTTGAGCTTCGTTGGAACAGTGTAAGAGGCCGAGGTTGGAGTGGAGTGGAGAATTAAAGAGGCAGGCGACCGGAAGCTCAGGGTCCCGCTTACGGACTGAACGAAGATGTTCCGCAAAGCGGTCACCTAATCTGTGTTTGGTCTCCCCAATGTAGAAACATAGAAGATAGGAGCAGGAGTAGGCCATTCGGCCCCTCAAGCCTGCTCCGTCATTCAATGAGATCATGGCTGATCATCCAAACTCAGTACCCTGTCCCTGCCTTCTCCCCATATCCCTTGACCCCTTTAGCCTTAAGAAATATATCTAACTCCTTCTTGAATATATTTAATGAATTGGCCTCAACTGCCTTTTGTGGTAGAGAATTCCACAGGTTCACCACTCTCTGGGTGAAGAAATTCCTCCTCATCCTAAATGGCTTACCCCTTATCTTTAGATTGTGACCCCTGGTTCTGGATTCCCCCGCCATCGGGAACATCCTTCCTGCATGTAGTCTGTCTAGTCCTGTTAGAATTTTATAAGTTTCAATGAGATCCCCTCTCATTCTTCTAAACTCCAGCGAGTATAAGCCCAATCGACCCAATCTCTCCTCATACGTCATTCCTGCCATCCCAGGTATCAGTTTGGTGAATCTTTGCTGTGCATAGCTGGGGTCCTAGGACTGATCCCTGCGGTACCCCACTAGTCACTGCCTGCCACTCGGAAAAAGACCCGTTTATTCCAACTCTTTGCTTCCTGTCTGCCAACCAGTTCTCTATCCAAGTCAGTACCTTGCCCCCAATCCCATGTGCCTTAACTTTACACGCTAATCTCTTATGCGGGACCTTATTGAAAGCCTTCTGAAAATCCAAATACACCACATCTACTGGTTCTCCCTTATCTATTCTAGCAGTTACATTCTCAAAAAATTCCAGTAGATTAGTCAAGCAAGTAGAGGAGACTGCATCGTGAGCAGCGAATACAGTATACTAAATTGCAAGAAGTACAAGTAAATCGCTGTTTCACCTGGAAGGAGTGTTTGGGGCCCTGGACAGTGTGAAGGGAAGAGGTAAAAGGCCAGGTGTTGCATCTCCTGCGCTTGCACGGGAAGGTGCCGTGGGAAGGGGAGGGGTGATTGAGGAGTGGACCAGGGTTTTGCGGAATGCTGAAAGGGGAGGTGAGGGGAAGATGTGTCTGGTGATGGAAATGGCGGAGGATGATCTGTTGAATGTGGAGGCTGGTGGGGTGAAAGGTGAGGACAAGGGGAACCCTATTGTGGTTCCGGGAGGGAGGGGCGGGGAAGGGGTAAGAGCAGAAGTGCGGGAAATAGAACGGACACAGTCGAGGGCCATTTCAACCACGGTAGATGGGAATCCTCGCTTGAGGGAAAAGGAAGACTATCGGAAGCACTAGTATGATAGGTGGCATCGTCAGAGCAGATGAGACAGAGAAACTGGGAGAATGGAATCAGAGTCCTTACAGGAAGCAAGGTGGGAGGAAGTGTAGTCCAGGTAGCTGTGGGAGTCGGTGGGCCTATAGTGGATGTTTGTCGATAGCCTATACCCAGAGATGGAGACAGAGAAGTCGAGAAAGGGAAGGGAAAACTCGGAAATGAACCATGTGAAGGTGAGGGAGGGGTGGAAGTTGGAAGCAAAGTGAATGAAATTTTCTAGTTCAGGGCGAGATACAGTCATCAATATACAGCAAACTTTCGTTTATCCGGAGGTTAAATGTCCGGAAAGCTCTATCCACCGGCAAAATTCAGGAGTCGGTTCAGATAAGTTTTTTTTTCAGTCGTGGCTCTGCAAGGTCTAGCTGAAGCTGTTGCTTAGCTACAGAGACGCTTGCAAGCTACGCCGACTATTTTAAGGCTGTTGCTACAGGGTTTGTTGCTAGATACGTAGCTCAGAAGCTCTGTATGTTTTAACATTAACGCTGGTTTGTCCGGCAGTTTTGATGGGACGGCAACAGCTCGGTCCCATCAGTGCCAGATACCAGAAAGTTTCCTGTACTGGAAATAGAGGTGAGGGAGGGGACCTGAGTAGCACTGAAACAAAGACTGTTCCACATATCCCACGAAAAGGCAGGCATAGCAACACCTTTAAAGTACTCATAATCCCTCATCCCTGGAACCATTCTAGTACATCATTGAGCTAGTTCCCAATACAGGAGACTTTGGTTTATTCGGAGGTTGTATGTCCGGAAACCTCGATCTACCGGCAGAAATCAGGAGCCGTTTTGTTAGGTTTTTTTTCTTCTCGTGGCTTTTTTTTTCAACAGTCGGGCTCTGGAAAGTCTCTCTGAAGCTGTTGCTAAGCTACAGAGACGCTTCCAAGGTACGGGCCGACTGTTTAGAAGCTGTTGCTAAGCAACAGTGTTTGTTGTCAGATACGGAGATGAAAACCTCCGTATGCTTCAGCATTAACGCTGGTATGTCCGGCAGTTTTGATGGGATGGCAACAGCTCGGTCCCGGATATAATAAAGTTTCCTGTACAATGAGCTAGTTCCCAATACAATAAAGCAAATAAGAGTAGTATAACTGTACCCTTATTTGCTTTATTGTATTGGGAAGTAGCTCAATGATGTACTTGAATGGTTCCAGGGATGAGGGATTACGAGTACGTGGATAGACTGGAGAAGGTAGGGTTGTTCAACAGAAAAGGCTAAGTGGAGATTTGATCGAGATGTTTAAAATCATGAAGGGTTTAGATAGAGTAAATAATGAGAAACTGTTTCCAATGGCTGAAAGGTCGATAACCAAAGGGCACAGATTTAAGACGATTGGCAAAAGAACCAGAGACGACATGAGGAAAAACATTTTTATGCAACGAGTGGTTAGGATTTGGAATGCACTGCCTGATGGGGTGGTGGAAAAGGATTCAATGGTAGCTTTCAAAAGGGATTTGGATAAATACTTTCAGGAGAAAAAATCGCAGGGATATGGGGAAAGAGTGGAGGAGTGGGACTAACTGGATTGCTCTTCGAAAGAGCCAGCATAGACTCGATAGGCCGAATGACTTCCTTCTGTGCTGTACTATTCTATGAACTGAAACTGCGATCTGACTTGTGTAATGCTTTAGAAATTGTAAACTTCTCCTTTTCTTCCTCCTTGTAAGTAAAGACAGAAGCTGCAGTCCTTGTCTATGAACCAGAAATGAGACGCAGGAGTCAAACATTTACACCCGGTGTTGTTTTGCTGTAGAAGATCGCACATTACAGTCGTTGAGCTCAACATTCTAGATCTCTTCCTTCTGTTTCATCTTCCAATTTTGTGTTTAAAATCTCGCCCCTTGTATATTTTTCTAACTATATTACTTCACTTGCATTCCATGACCTTTATACATTCCACCAGCTTGTACCAGTCTTTTATCAAGAAGTTCTAGGCTATTTAAACATCTATCAACCGAGTTCCCAAAGGCTAATAGGAACTGCTTATGTATAGGTTAAGCAAAGCATCGAATGTACATTGTCACTGGGTCAAAATCCTGTAACTCCCTACCTAACAGCATTGTGGGAGCATCATTACCACATGGACTGCAGCAGTTCAAGAAGGCGGCCCACCATCACCTTCTCATGGGCAACTAGGGACGAGCAATAAATGCTGGCCAACGTTCATATCCAGAGAATAAATTAGAAAAGAAAAATGGCGATTCTACAGATAAGTTAGCCTCTAAGCATGTGTGAATTTGTGAGAGAATTTCAGAATGAAATGTAATTGTTTTACCTCGATCAGGTTGTTTGTGTCCTCTGTGAAGACTGCCACTGTCAGCAATGTTCTGCAGGCTTTTAGACTTGGGCTTGATATAAAGTGGATTTCTCACCTGCTCTCGATCCCTTAACACTCATCAACTTTTTTTTTGCCTCTTTTGTCCAAATTACATGGTGCACTTCAGATTGTAGAAGCCTTCCATTTTTTTGGTGTCTGTCTTGGTACCTGTAGCCAGACCAAAAAAAATCCCAAAACAATAACATTTCCACAAACTCTAATTGTACATTAATACTGGTTTGAATGTAGTTTAAGGATGTAATGAATTGCAGGGCTCAGTTTGAATCACAGAACGTTACAGCATGAAAGTAAACTATTTGGCCCATCAAGCTTAGACTTTTTCCCCCCAAACCAGCCTACCTGTCTAAACGCATTCTTCTACTTGCTCCCTGTAGCCTTTAATTTTTCAAAGCAATTATCTAATTCTCTTTTTTAATGGAATGTTTTAAAATTCTAACCTTGCCTTTAATTCTTTTTATGATTTATGTTAAATTTATGCTCTCTGGTCAATGACTTGCTGACCAGTTCCAATGATCAATCAGTATTTACCATATCATAACCATTCATAATCTTGAAGACCTCTCGCTGTTTGCTCCTTAGTCTTCTCCACTGAAGTATCGACTATAACCCCATATCCCATCTATCATCCTAGTGAATCTATGCGGCACTTTTTCAACTGCTTTTTATACTTTTCCTATAATGGGGTTGCCCAAAATTGCACAAGTTGCAATTTGCTCCTGAGAGTTCAAAGTTTTTTGCAATTTTAAATTTTAAAAAATGGAATTATCCAATCATTTCAAAGTGACTTTGAATGAAGAGAAGACCATATGCCAATTGCCTAACTAAGTTTAAAAACAATTGAAAGGGCCATGTGAAAGGAGCATGAGCGCTGAGCATTTAAAAAGAGCTGGAGAGCCCCTTTATTAAAGGTGGGAAAGGGCATCTGTGAAAGTAGGAAAGATTGGGAAGGGTAAAAGAGTGCCTCCATGAAGGAAGAGGATATTTTTAACACATGGTTACAGGAAAGGGAAGGCAATCAGAAAATGTTCTTGCTTCACAGAAGTGGTTCATGACTTTTTTTTAAAGTTACTTGATCCATGTGAATTAATGTGACGTCATGCAAACTTCTCAAAATCAATCAAATATAATGATGCATTTTTAGTACAAATAGCCCAGAAGTTTGCAAGAATAGTTGGACCACTACAGCACTTCAAAATTCCACAAATTGCATCGGACTGCTGCAATGACAGTATTGATCTCTTGTCAAAGATGAAAACTGAACATAAACAGTGGTCTACATTACAACAAAAAAACTCTCAAAAGCCCCACAAGAATAAAGGTAACTGGTTCTAGTGCAAGAACTGGCAAATGTTTTATTCTACTTGACAAGAAGAGATGGTACCTTTTCAGAATCTGATTAGTTTGGTAAGTGTCACTCAATGTTTCTTTTTAATTGTCCTGTACAGTAGTTTGAAAGAACTGCTCTTAATATCTTCCTTAATATACTACATAATATCGGGTTCTAAAGTCATAAAAGTTAAGGTGGTCATGTGTCCACGGTCATCGACAACTCTTCAACAACGTATTTTGTGCCTCTGCGTCTGCAGCATTATTTCAACATTTCTAATGCTTTGTTTTTTAAAGTATTTAAAGAAACAATATTTTCCTCATCTCTACAGGTGAGTTATCATCGTGCTGGATCCATCCCTGATGTGCATTCAACCCTATGCCTAAAGATTTAAACCAGTCTCTGAAGAGGCACAACCCAGAAACTTGGGGTGTGTTTGAAGGGAAATTTCCTCTTTTTGTTATGTGAAGCATTCATTATATGCACAATTATCTGTTTGCTACAAATAGGAAACAGGAAATCTTCTTCACCCCCAAGTTCTAGCTGCTGATGTTGACTAATGAGAAGACCCTTCATCTGTTGCTGAAACCTTCAATGAACCTTCTCTGGGATGCACTGCACAAGCCGATAGCATCTGCAGTAACCAACCACATGGTACACATACCAGCCCTTCATTATATTGCTGTTCACCTTCATGTGGACTGTGCTACCTGTAATGTATAGAAAGTGGCTTGACTTGTACCATTTGCAATTTTTATGTATGTCCATTTGGATAAATGCACTAATATAATGTACACCATAGACATGGAAAAGAAACTCTTTTGCTGCATGATGCACCCTAATCCACCTGTGTGATGTACAAACTCATATTAATTCTGTCACATGTTACAAACGGGATTCATAGTTTAGCTTAAATTTGCTGGCAAGAAACCCTAGTCGGAGTGTGGCTAAAGTACTGGTAGGGTATGTCATTTTTAAAATTTGGAATCTGCAGTGTGACTTGTTTAGATCTGTGTAAAATATTTACAGCCCTGTTATTCCTACACGAAATATGAAACTGCCCTAGCCTTAATTCCTGGACTGGCATTTACTACATGGTTTTCCTGAAAATAATGCTTTTTGATCAGCTATGCTCATTGTATAGCATAGTTAAGAAAGGATTATTGAGAAGTAAGGTATTTTTATCTTTTTTATAATTATTTTTGTGCTCAAAGTAGCTGAATGTCCAGGCAGTCATTCAATGCTTTTGGCCTGCTGGGCACTAAATGAAATTTCTGATGATTTTGTCATCCTAATTTAGTTTTTTTTTTAAGTTTCTTTAATTTTAAGGTTATTTTGGGTAGACTAACCCTCCTTGGAGATATCAGTGGTGTTGTCCTGAAGCCACTGGCTTCATGTTTAAACCAGTCTACACAAAAAAGGAATGTGGAGGGATTTCTTTTGGGGAATAGAACTCTCCATTTCAGGGTCTGAGCTTCAGCATCAGGTCAGGTATAGCACAGACAGCTGCAGGTGTATCTGAACATAGAGACTGTTAGCAAAACATAATCTGATGTTTAAAAATGCCATCCCAACTGACAACTGGATGTTGCCTTCTTTTATATCCATATAACACAGTTAACTAGATTTGCTTCAGCTAACAGAACCACATGATTCACATCACTATTGAGGTTTCTATTGCCTGCCCTGAATGTAACTCCACAGCTGACACTTCTTTATGCAGCATATAGGGCTTCATTAAACAGTGGGTCATAGAGTTTATTAGTCTGGTCCAGGCAAACTCTAGTCGATATACATGCTACTCTAAATTTGAAAATGCTTAATTTGAATTACCTGATGGTTCATTTTTTTTGAGAATGGAGCACGTTACCGTGTTAATTACATTGTTTTTGAATTATTGGATAATTAGTGCAAAAACAATTTTTGAATTATCAGGAGGAGATTGTGATTTGGTACAACATCACAAAACAACTGACTTTCTTGGGTTACAAAAATACAGACCACTTATAGTTGGTGTTAACGCGATGAACCTGCTATAAGTGTTGGACGGTATATCATCTCTTAGAGAGAACAGCAGCAGCAAATGTCCAAGGCTGGGATTGAAACGACCATCATTATGGACTTAGCCAACTTTGCGGTCATGTTTCAGGTTAATAAGGGGATTGTTGGCCACTCACGGAGGATTGAGAGCACGCTCTCGCTCGTGCAGCCAAAGCACCACACCACGCCCATTATAGTCTCTGCAGCCACATTTAAGCTGTGCCCATAATACTGCAATGAGGAGAATATGTTTCACGGGTGTGTTTCACTACAGGAGGTTCTTCCCTTCACAGAAGGTAAGATTCTCTCCAAAGTGAGCACACGCTGCCTGTGTTTGACTACGTCCCTTCAGAACCGATCATTCTGTTCATCTCGAACACCGGGGGAAACATCCCCTCGTACATCTACTAGCTGATGTGAACTCTACAATCCTGACAACCACCAAATCTAACTTAATAAAACCTGCTGAAACCCAAAAAAACCCCCAAAACAGACATAGACACAGATTGATCCATGGAGCGCTTTAAATTCAAATATGACAGTGAGGTGCGAAGAGCTTATTGACTTCCCCAATATAGTTGCCACACAATGTGTTATAGGAGGTGCTTTTGTAATTGACTTCAGTGGAAATAGCAAATAGTTAGCGTCTTTGCCTGATAGTCGACTGCCCGTGATAAGTGTGGACGGTGCAAGTGGTGGGGACTGCACTTATTTAAATTCATTACCAGAAGCATTATAAAAAGAAAGCACCAAAGTTACTTAACAAATATTCACTACTCGGTGAACCATGGATCTCCTGATGTATCTGGTCAGTCTAGCTAGCACAGATGTGATGCATTTCATGTTTGCCAAGGCGTTTTATTTTAAGGGAACTAACATTATACTGTATGTTTAAAACCAGAGTGTAGGTTCACATTTAAAATGTGCATATTATATCTGTGAAGTTCTCCACGATGTAAAATCCATCGCAATTGTACTGTGTGCTTTTTCTTCCCCTATTGTAATCAATGTAATTATAAAAGTAGGTTATAAAAACTGCTATGTGAGAATCTGAAGCAAGATCAGCCAACTATCTGCTCCATGGGTTGGAACAGGAAGTAGTCCTTATCTGTTATCCTTTGATTTCGTCATTGGACGCGACTGCTGCCAACGAAATAAAGTAGTTGCCCATGCGCAGTTCCGGTTGTGATGAACATTACTTTTTCTTATTTGGGACCTGACATTTATACACAGAATGCTTCTGCGCAGCTTCTGGTTCGTTGGCAGCAGTTACTCTGTTTTTAAAATTTGAATTATCATTGTGGATAACTATTTCTGACAGCAGGCATGCAAACCAAGAGATTCTATTGCTTCAACAATGCAGTAAGTTTGGTCAGACTTGAATGTTATGCATATACAAGGCTACAACAGAATACAGGATCTATATTTGCATATGTAATTCCCCATGTGTGAGTTCCTAATCTTGAATGAGTTTTCTTTTCGTAAACCCAAAGGTCAAAGATGACTGATCCAGATGTTGTGACTGAGGTGCCTGCGGCTTTGAAACGTCTTGCCAAATATGTTGTGAGAGGATTTTATGGGCTGGAGCATGCATTGGCCTTGGATATTCTCATTAGAAACCCTTGTGTCAAAGAGGAGGACATGTTGGAGCTGCTGAAATTTGACCGCAAACAACTGCGAGCAGTCTTGAACACACTGAAAAATGATAAATTTATTAAAAGTAGAATGCGAGTTGAAACTGCTCCAGATGGTAAAACTACAAGACACAATTATTACTTCATAAACTACCGTCTTCTGGTGAATGTGGTGAAGTACAAACTTGACCACATGAGGCGAAGGATTGAGACAGATGAACGAGATTCCACCAACAGAGCCTCTTTTAAATGTCCCACCTGTTTCAACACATTCACTGACCTGGAAGCAAACCAACTGTTTGACCCAATGACAGGTACAGAAAGAGTTTTGTACTTAATTGTTCAGCGTTCCATCATTATTTTTTAACCGAGTAGTTTAAATGATCCCGACTTATCTGATAGTTACACTAGTGAATATCTGACCCACATGGACTAGGAAGGTTCCAATCATAAGTCCCAGTCTATACTGAGGTAACTGAACTCAGTCAGGGTAGTGGTAGGGTTACTACAATTGGCATGAGTGTCTTGGGTTGGGGAGGGGAGAATCTGCTGGGATTCCAGGATCCCTTGGTGGAAATGTATACCTATGGACAGGTTTAGTTTGGGCTCTGAAATTCTTTAAACCAAAGAGCACATCATCACAAGTTCATGCATGAAGAATGGCCACTTGTGGAAGGGGCCCATGGAATTGTGCCCCAACAAGTAGCCCAAACCTTTGGGAGAGGAGGAAGGGGGGAAAATGGAGGAAGGAAAGAGCTCTATTGTTGTAAAATGTATTGGGTATTGATTTTGTTGATGACTTAAATTTTGAAAAAGTAGTTATTCGACTAGCAACTATATTTGGATTTCAAATGAATATTTCTGTTCTTTCGGTGAGTTGCCAATCTTGATTCTGTTTTCTTTTAATACGCCCATTTAGGAACATTAGGAACAGGAGTAGGCTATTGAGCCCCTCGAGCCTACTCCATCATTCAATTAGATCATGGCTGGTCTGCACCTCGCCTCCATTTATCTGCATTTTCTCCATATCCCTTAATACCCATACCTAACAAAAATCTATCAATCTCAGTCTTGAAAGCTCCAATTGATCCAGCATCCGCAGCCTTTTGGGGGAGAGAGTTGCAGATTTCCACTACCCTTTGTGTTTAAAAAAAAAAAAAAAATGTGCTTCCAGGTTTCACTCCGCAAAGGCCTAACTCCTAATTTGAAAATTATGCCCTCTTGTTCTGGACTCCCCCACCAGAAGAAATACTCTGTATTTATCCTATTGAATCTCTTAAATCATTTTAAGGGACTTTTTTTTAGGTGAAGTCGTCAGAGAATTTTCAGAATAAATGTTGATAGTGTTGGTGAAGTCTTGACAAAGTGTCCCAGAAAGTCCTCTTCAAACCTCCAGCAGCAAGTGAACAATAAAAGGTGATATACCTTTAAGTAGCGCTCAAAATCCTCTGCAACGACTTGTTTACTCCCCATCAGCTGGTCGCTGTTAGTAGAGGGTGTTAGTTCAAGTGCTAGCCACCAAAATGCCGTGCAGCCTCCTTAACAAGCATAAGAAATTTAAGTGGCAATTGGAGATCGGACCCCCCCTTCCCGGGGTCAGGGATCGGACCCCCCCCCCCCCCCCCCCCCATTCTGAGTCTGGACCATTGCAAAACACACACCTTTTTAACAAAATTAACAATGTTATTCAGTAACCAATATTGAATGTTTTACCATCTTGTAACCATGGATTAATATCTAGTGCTCAGCACCATGTAACCGATAGTAATTTGAAGTCACATTGGGGAAAACAGATTATAAAGAAAGAACAAACTTACATTTAAATAGCACTTTTAACATCCCCAGGATGTTCCAAAGCACTTCACAGCCACTAGATTAATTTGAAGTGTAGCCATTGTTTAGTAGGCAAATAAGGCAGCCAATTTGTGCGTAGCAAGGTCACACAAACACCAGTGAGATAATTAACCAGTTAATCTGCTTTTGGTGGTGGTAGTTGAGGGATAAATATTGCTAGGATGTAACGAAAACTCCCTTGCTCTTCAGTTAGTGCATGGGATCTTTTACGTCCACCTGAACAAGCAAATGTAGTTGATTAACTACATTATCACTACCATTGCCCTTCATGTTTCTCTAAACCTGTGTAGCACCATCCTGTTGGAGGAGATGATGGAACTTTAGTTTGTTCATCTCATTTAAAATGGAAAATAGTATATCCTGGCCTTGTCTCATGTACTACAGTTATACAGAGCCTTGGTGAGACCACACCTGGAGTACTGTGTGCAGTTTTGGTCTCCTTGCCTAAGAAAGGATATACCTGCCATAGAGGGAGTGCAGCGAAGGTTCACCAGACTGATTCCTGGGATGGCAGGACTGTCGTATGAGGAGAGATTGGGTCGACTAGGCCTGTATTCACTAGAGTTTAGAAGAATGAGAGGGGACCTCATTGAAACATATAAAATTCTGACAGGGCTAGACAGACTGGATGCAGGGAGGATGTTTCCCCTGGCTGGGGGGTCTAGAACGAGGGGTCACAGTCTAAGGATACGGGGTAGGACATTTAGGACTGAGATGAGAAATTTCTTCACTCAGAGGGTGGTGAACCTGTGGAATTCTCTACCACAGAAGGCTGTGGAGGCCAAGTCACTGAATATATTTAAGAAGGAGATAGATAGATTTCTAGACACAAAAGGCATCAAGGAGTATGGGGAGAGAGCAGGAATATGGTATTGAGATAGAGGATCAGCCATGATCATATTGAATGGCAGAGCAGGCTCGAAGGGCCGAATGGCCTACTCCTGCTCCTATTTTCCTATGTTTCTATGTACACAAAAGGATATGCCTTAAATTATTTCAAATTAAATCCAAATTTTTGTTAAATCATTTATCCTCCTTTTGCAGTTGAGAGGTGTTTGCTCTTTTTTAGGATCTCCCTCCTTTGATTGCATGTTCAACAATGCAGCAGCCCCTCAGTACTGCACTGTAGCAATGTATTGATTCAATTCCTATTTGTGTAAATGGCAATATTTTTCTAAGCCAGATAGACTGACTAAGGGTATGAGGGACAAGTTGGCCATGGTAGATTGGGAGACTACACTAAAAGGTATGAAGGTGAACATACAATGGCTAACATTCAAGGAAATAATGCATCATTTGCAACAAACATATATTCCTCTAGGGCATAAAAACCCAAAAGGAAAAGTGATCCAACCATGGCTAACAAAAGAAGTTAAAGCTAGTATTAAGTCAAAGGAGGAAGCTTATAAAGTTGCCAGAAAAAGCAGTCAGCCTGAGGATTGGGATCTTTTTAGAAATCAGTAAAGGGGGACCAAGAAATTGATAAAGAAAGGGAAAATGGAATATGAGCACAAACTAGCGAAAAATATAAAAACGGATTGTAAAAGCTTCTATAGGTATGTGAAAAGGAAAAGACTGGCGAAGGTAAATGTAGGTCCTTTACAGTCAGAGACGGGAGAATTTATAACGGGGAATGAGGAAATGGCAGAGAAATTCTGTCTTCACGGAGGAAGACACAAAAAACCTCCCAGAAATACGAGAAAACCAAGGGTGTGGTGAGAATGAGGAACTTAAAGAAATTATTATTAGTAAAAAAAAAAGTACTCGCAAAATTAATGGGACTAAAAGTCGATAAATCCCAGGGACCGGATGACCTACATCCTAGGGTTTTGAAAGAGGTGGGCATTGGGATAGTGGACACATTGGTTGTCATCTTCCAAAATTCTGCAGATTCTGGAACGGTTCCTGCAGATTGGAGGATAGCAAATGTAACCCCGCTATTTAAGAAAGGAGGGAGAGAGAAAACGGGGAACTACAGACCTGTTGGCCTCACATCAGTAGTTGGGAAAATGCTGGAATCTATTATAAAGGATGCAATAACTGGGCACTTAGAAACTAATAGTAAGATTGGGCAGAGTCAACATGGATTTATGAAAGGGAAATCCTGTTTGACAAACCTATTGGAGTTCTTTGGGAATGTAACTAGTGGAGTAGACAAAGGGGAATAGACAAAGGGGAACAGGTAGATGTGGTGTATTTGGGTTTTCAGAAGGCCTTCGATAAGGTCCCACACAAGAGGTTGGTGAACAAAATTAGGGCACATGGAATTGGGGGTAATATACTAGCATGGATTGAGAATTGGTTAACAGACAGAAAACAAAGAGTAGGGATAAACCGGTCTTTTTCAGGATGGCAGGCTGTGACTAGTGGGGTACCGCAAGGATCGGTGCTTGGGCCCCAGCTATTTACAATCTATATCAATAATTTGGATGAGGGGACTAAATGTAAGTTCCAAATTTGCTGATGATGCAAAGCTAGGTGGCAGTGTCAGTTGTGAAGAGGATGTGCAGAGGCTTCAAGGGGATCTCGGCAGGCTCAGTGAGTGGGCGAGAGCATAGCAGATGGAATATAATGTGGATAAATGTGAAGTTATCCACTTTGGTAGGAAAAACAGAAAGGCAGAGTATTTCCTAAATGGTGAAAGATTGGGGAATGCAGATGCTCAAAGGGACCTGGGTGTCCTTGTACATGAGTCACTGAAGGTGAATGTGCAGGTGCAGCAAGCCATTAGGAAGGCAAATGGTATGCTGGCCTTCATTACAAGAGGATTTGAGTACAGGAATAAAGAAGTCTTACTCCAATTATATAGGGCCTTGGTGAGAACACACCTGGAGTACTGTGTACAATTTTGGTCTCCTTACCTAAGGAAGGATATACTTGCCATAGAGGGAGTGCAACGAAGGTTCACGAGATTAATTTCTGGGATGGCGAGACTGTCCTATGAGACGAGATTGAGTAAACTAGGCCTGTATTCTCTTGAATTCAGAAGAATGAGAGGGGATCTCATTGAAGCATACAAAATTATTACAGGGCTTGATAGGGTGGATACTAGGAGAATGTTTCCCTTGGCTGAGCAGTCTAGAACCAGGGGCCACAGCCTCAGGATAAAGGGTAGGCCATTCAGGACTGAGATGAGAAGAAATTTCTTCACACAGAGGGTGGTGAATCTTTGGAATTCTCTACCCAAGAGAGCTGTGGAGGCTCAGTCATTGGGTATATTCAAAACAGAAGTTGATAGATTTCTGACTCATAAAGGCATCAAGGGATATGGCGATAGGGCCGGTGAATGGAGTTGAGGCAGAAGATCAGCCATGATCTCATTGAATGGCGGAGCAGGCTCGAAGGGCCGAATGGCCTACTCCTGCTCCTATTTCTTATGTTCTTATGTTAATGACATGTTATCCATGCAGTTGTGCACACTGTGGTTACAGAAGACCATTGCTTATAATTTGCATTTAATACCTGTAGGAGATGACTGAGAATTACTATCAGATGTATCACTCTCACAAACATTGTGCATTGGTATCATTAAACTCTTCTCAGTTATGCCTGGCTTTCTGCAATTGTAGTAATATAGTTGTTATTAGTGATCATTCTTTAATTGCTGAGTGTTCTTGGGAACAAAGCATTTTTAGAAAAAAAGTGGTTTTCTACACAGTATATTAGAAATAACTGTATGAGGGAACTCCAGCCTTCCTCGTTGAGGTTATACATACAGAAAATCAAGAACCGTACCACATCCAGGAATACAAAAAAAAACTTTATCTAAAATGGTGTATGGTTCGCTCCTACAGACTTGTTAATGTTACATATATACTCATCACAGGGATGAAAAAAATGTTCAAAATTCTGTTGCCGTTGGGCTAGGCAGCTTAAAAAGAGAGTTAGCCCAGAAGAATTGTGCTTGGTCCAGTGTCAGCTATAATTCTGGCAGAGACCCAACAATATTGCATAAGCCTATTTATTGACTGCTCAAGTCATAACCTACTAATCTTTGCTGCAAACTATAGTTGAAGTGATGTAGTTTGTATTGAGTAATGTATAATGATGCACAATATTTTGTATCCTTGGGACAATAACCATAAATCTGAGCTCATTCCAGCATACTTCTAAGCTGTCTCAAATAGGTAGTTATTTTCAGAATGAGCAGAGAATAAAAGGAAAATAAACCCAAAAAGAAAAACAAATGAAATGGAGAGTGAAGACCAATTGAAACTTGTGGAAATTTCAGCCACTCTCCACTCTAGGTGCATTTTTCTTTTAAGGCTTCATTTTCTTTTGAGTTGTCTTTCCCACTCTTTTCCTGCTGGCCCTGGGCCATGTTGCTCTAAGCTAACTGCTCGGAGGTGCATTAGAATGGCATCACGGTGGCTTTCACTTGTTTTTTTCTGGTCTGCACAGGAAACTTCCTACAGTGATGCAGCTCAGAAGTGGAACTCAATATAGGTGTTGCAAATGTAGAATAACTTCCGCTATTCTTTGACTCCCACAGATTTCAACACCACCATCTTGCTCACTTTATGTACTTTGGTCATTCTATGTGAGCTTCTTGCTATTTGTTGAGTAATTTATCTTCTTTCCCCCCCCCATTTCCCCCAGTAACTTCCCTGTTTCTACAGAAGTCCTTCACTAGTCCAGAAATATTGTTGTTACATAGAATAATCAATAGAGGGCAACACAATACCAGTGGTTATAAAGAAATCTGAAATCCACTATCAGACTCTGCATTAATGTAATGGCACTGCTGTGTTGTATTACACAGCTACTCAGCTAAATATCTAACATTAAACTCATTGAATCACTCATCTATGTTCTTGGCATTTAACTTGTATATACTTGTATATAAGTACAAGGAGAAAATTGCATGGCTATGAGCAAAAAGCAGGGGAGTGGGACTAATTGGATAGCTCTTTCAAAGAGCCGGCATAGACATGATGGGCGGAATGACCTTCTGTGCTGTATGATTCTATGCTCTAACATACCTTCTGTGGGGGTGTTCACAGTGAGTCAGAGGTTTTATAAGAACAGGGGGGTGTTATGCCAAGTATTATTATCAGGGACACTCATTTATCAGTATGGGGGCGGCATTTAAAAGGGGGCATGAGGTCTGGCAGTACTGGCATAAAGAAGCTAATACCATGCAATACATCTTGACAAAAACAAAGCATTTTTGCCTAATGTGTTATAGCAATGCAAGTTGTTGTACAGAATATTTATATTTTAACATTTTCTACTTAAGCTCATTAGTAGACAAAGTAAATCCAGGTTACATGCATATGTCATGATCATCTGTGATAAGATGTATTCAAAGCAATGAGGTAATCACTAGTGTTTAGTTCCTGTTTATTTTCTATACAATAAATAAGACAAACACAAATGTGTATCACAGAACACTTGTGCAATTACCAGGGCCACAGGAAAATTATAGAAGATTGTGGCAAAAGTGACACGAATGTTTCTTCATCTCTTGTGAAGGAACTGTGGGCTATTGTTGCTATGTATTGGTACTCACTGTGTCAGCGGTGGCTCAGTGGGTAGCACACTCGCCTCTGAGTCAGAAGGTTGTAGGTTCAAGTCCCACTCCACATAAATCTAGGCTGACACTCTAGTGCAGTGCTGAGGGAGTGCTGCACTGTTGGCGGTGCTATCTTTTGGATGAGACGTTAAACCGAGGCACCGTCTGCTCTCTCAGGTGGTTGTGAAAGGCGCTATATAAATGCAAGTCTTTTTTCTCTGTTGCTAAATCTGATGGTTAAATTGTTTCTTAATCCCATTCCTTTCTCAGTTCATGGAGCTACACTTCTCCTTACTCCCTGATCATGCTGGCACCCTTCTTCTCTTCCCCACTTCACTCTGGCACCTTTTTTCCTCCCTCCCAGTTCATAATGTCACTCTTTCCCATCCTCTGCTCCAGTTCACATTGGCACTCTTACTCCCCCACTTCATTCTCACACTCTTTTTCCCCTCCTCCTCTTCAATGCACACTGGAAAATCACACTGGTGCTCTTCTCCCTCTCCATCCCTAGCCCAGTTCATGGGGCAAGTCTTTCCCATTTTAACAGCATCAGATAGAAGCTGTGAAGAGCGAGTTGGGGAACAAGATATGGTGATTTTTACCTGGAAGCAGTTTTCCTGTGTAATGGGCCATTACTTCATGTACAATGAGAAGACTTAGCAGCAGTTTCCATAATTTCTTTAGATCAGGGTTGCATAAACTCTATGTAGATCAAATTGTACAATCTACTTAGAATGTAAAGCACAGAAATAGGCCATTTGGCCCAACTAGTCCATGCCGTTGTTTATGTTCCATGCGGACTCCTCCCACCCCTCATCATATAACCCTTCTATTCCTTTCTCCCTCCCCTTAAATGCATCTATGTTAATCGTCTCAATTATTCTTTGTGGTAGTGAGTTCCATTCCACATTCTAACCACTCTCAGGGTAAAGAAGTTTCTCCTGAATTCGCTATTGGATTAGTTAGTGACTATCTTATATTTATGGTCCCTAGTTTTGGTCTCCTCCACAACTGACAACATTTTCACTACCTTATCTAACCCTTTCATAATCTTAAAGACCTCTATCAGGTCACCCCGGCCTCCTCAATCTTTCCTGATAGATATAACTGAGTTCTGGTATTATACCTGTAAATCTTTTTTGCACTTTCTCCAGTGCCTCTATATCCTTTTTATAATATGGACACCAGAACTGTGTGCAGTACTCCCAAGTGTGGTCTAACTAAGGTTCGATACAAGTTTAGCATAACTTCTGGTTTTCAATTCTATCCCTCTAGAAAGGAGCCCCAGTGCTTTGTTTGCGTTTTCAATAGCCTTATTAACCTGCGTTGCTACTTTTAGTGATTTGTGTATCCCAGTAGTTAATGGTACAAGGACTAGGGGACACAGATTTAAGGTTTTGGGCAAGAGATATAGGGGGGATGTGAGGAAAAACTTTTTTACGTAGCGAGTGGTGATGACCTGGATTTCGCTGTCGGTGGAAGAGGAGACACTCAATGTTTTCAAGGGGAGACTGGATAGGCACTTGAGGGAAATAAACTTGCAGGGCTACGGGGATAGAGCAGGGGAATGGGACTGACTGGATTGCTCTACAGAGAGTCGGCACGGACTCAATGGGCCGAATGGCCTCCTTCTGTGCCATTATGACTCAATGATTCCAAATGCTTTTCAATTTTTTTAATTCCATTTTTGCTGACTGAAATTTCTATTGTCCAAAGTAAGGTTTTGAACAAAATATATATTTTTTACATCTTTCACAATAACCTGATTCAATTTAATCAATTGAATAGTTATTTTAAATCTTTTAATACCTTCATTAAGTTTTTTTTTTACATGAAGTCTTCGGCTTCAGTCTCTCCCAAGAGCCTCGGCTTGGACTTGATGTTTATGCCCAGAGGGGTGACTGTTAACTGAAAGCAGATGCTGTTGCCTTAGCATTGGGTGAGCACAATTTCTCAGGATGCTTCAGTAACATTTAAAGTAGCCAGAAAATCTCTAAATTTATTTTGTTGTTTTTCAACATTATTTTGATTTTTAAAAAAGGCTAGAGGACAAATTTCAAAACCTTTAAGATAAATCTATATTGAGTATTTTTTCAAAATGCTGTGAAAGAGCGAAAGAAACAAATTATAGACTGTACTTACTATCTACCTGTGTAGCTTTAGTTGGTATTGGTATATAAATATATACCATAGACTTCAGTAAGTGTATTAAGCTGAGAGAAAATGTTTTACCTCATCCTAGTTTTCCTTTTTTAAAAAGGAGCATCATTATAAAAACAAACAAAACTGCTATCACTTGATTACAAATGTTTTATTGATAATTAAACAAACTTTGGAACAAATGTTTCCATTTTCTAACTGTGTACCTGGTACCTCCCCAGCACTCCTAAAACCAAAGATCCCAGTGCTTCCAGACCCTGAAACATCCTTTTTCTCAACCGCCCCCAACCAACCCAACTGGTGCTAGATCACGAGATGACCCCTTCTGAGTGTAGTCAGAACCCCACATCCTTCTTGCTGGTGCGACAACACCCCATTAACACCTCCACAATGCTACAAGATCCCAGGATATTCCCATGTCTGGGAGTACCTTCACCACACGGACTGCAGTGGTTCAAGAAGGCGGCTCACCACCACCTTCTCAAGGGCAATTAGGGATAGCAATAAATGCTTGCCTTGCCTGCGACGCCCACATCCCAGGAATGAATTTTTAAAACTTCTGACGATCCCTAGGTTCACTTCAGTGCTCCGGACTCTCTCTTGCTGCAGACTCTAGCACTCTGCTCCATGCTGTGCCATCATTGGACTCGTCTCCAGTGCCAATAAATGCCAGTACCACCTCCAATGCCCCGGGACCCAGAAATTCTTCTCTTTCCCTCCCTCCCCGTCCCACATTGCTGTCATGCCCTTAAACATGCGATTGCACCCCAACTATAAAACCTCTCACTGTTGCCTAACCGTCTCGTTTATTGCCAATCCTTAGTTTCCCTGAGAAAGTGGTGGTGAGCCACCTTCTTGAACCACTGCGGCGGTTTGATACAGTTGAGTGGTTTGCTAGGCCACTTCAGAGGGCGGTTAAGAGTCAACCACGTTGTTGTTGGACTGGACTGGACATAGGCCAGACAGAGTGAGGATGGCAGGTTTCCTTCCCTAAAGGACCTTAATGAACCAGTTGGGTTTTTATGACAATCCGACAGCTTCATACTCACTTAATTTATGTTGAGAAATCATGGTGCCAAAATTTCATCTGCCACCACATGTGTTTTTGTTGCGAGAAGTAAAATTTTATTGATGTTTACAGAGCAATTGGGGGTATTTTTAACCAAAAAAAAAGTGGGTTGGGGTTGGGTGGGATGTTAAAATGTTTTAAATCTCCAACCCGCCCACTTCCGGTTGTAACGGAGGGGGGACGGGGCGGGAAACCAACCCGCTCCCAGGAGGCGGGTTGGCCATTTAAATATTGTAACGAGACTGCGTGTCTTATAGTTAGCCTGTCTTCCAGGTTTAACCCTGGCTGGCCGGGTTTTCCGGTAACTACAGGTAGGTAAAGACTGCTTTGTGGAAAAGGTAAGTGCCTGTACAGCACTGGAGTGCTTCCTCCCAGCCCACCAAACTTACCTTCTGTGCCTGCCATCGGACTCCGGACCCCCCCCAACAATTCCCTTTGCAAAATCCCAACCCCCCACGCGCTCACTAATGCAGCTGCAGGCTCTCTACCTGCTCCTGGGGTTGCGGCCTCCTTCAGAGCCTTCCCCACCTGACAGGTCGCCAAACCTGTCAATCAGGCTGGCTTCCGGCGGGGAACCTGCTAGGAAAATAAAGACGCATGCTGTGGACATCCAGGTTTCCCGAACAAAACTCCTTCCTGCTCACGGAACCCACCCCAGTCACTATAGGGGCCATTGTATTCAACAAAGCTAGAACCAAGGACATTTGGCTGTTGTCTAGCTAGGCAATTTTATTTAGTAATAAAATCTTGGGAAAATCATAGCTAAATAGTGTCTAGATGAATGGGCTGTACAATGTACTTGACTTTGTTAATCCTTAGCTGGCCAGGAACCACAAGAAAATGCTAGATCTCATTCTAATTGTGACATAACTATATCAAGGGCAAAAGTGCCGTGGGTTTCTCTTAATAATATTTGCAAATACATGTTTTGACGAAGTATTTCTATTTTTATTTGACAGCAAAAGATGGCAGAAACTTTGGCACTGGTGTATTACGGGCTGACCTTGAATTCTCTTTTTGTATGTAAAGCACTTTAAGACATTTCTGAGCGATATAAATGCAAGTTTTACTTTCTTTACTCTGATTCACTTAGCCCCCTGCAGTGATTTTCTTCAAAAATTGAGATACAGTTTCAGAAATGGACTTTTGCACAAGATTGTAGAAATGAGAAGATCCCATATGCTGCTGGACTCTTAAAATGAATGTCCTAATAGTTTACCCCCTCTTATTTGGATGATGATCATCTGTATCTTGATTTGAACTACATTTTAAAAGAATAAGATGAAAACACAGTAGGTAATTTTAACATTTTGATATAATTAGCTGCTACTTAGCACATTTTAACTAAACAGGAATTAGCTTAAAACACTGCAAGCTTACACTCCTGCATGTTAAATTTAAAAGTCATAGCCATCTGGTACCAACTGCCACATGATTTGGAGAAACCATATAGTGTGGCACAGAGTCAGGAGCAGTAGGATTTGCTCTGAATGGTTCTATTCAAGCATCTGTACCTTGTTGGCAATGTGATTTGTGGTTTATTCAGATTTCAAGAGAGAAGTGATGACTGACTGCATTTTAAATGTTCCTTTCTTTTCAAAAATTGTCTCTGCCAATTGTTATTACTGTCCCTGCCGACCATGAAAACATTGACTCCTCCATCTCTTTCCCCCCCTTTTCCTCCTCCATCTCTTTTCCCCCCCCCTTTTCCTCCTCCGTCTCTTCCCCCCCCCTTTTCCTCCTCCGTCTCTTTTCCTCCCCCCGCCTCTTCCTCCCCCCGCCTCTTCCTCCCCCAGTCTCTTCCTCCCCCGATAGAGCAAAAGGATATTGACATGTTTAAGTTCACTGGTAGAACAGCTTAGAAAAATTTTCAACACCATACCCAAGGTCGAAATATCTCGTAATCCCAGATATTACAATCCCGCCAGCCATGCAATATCCCAATACAGTCTACTTCTTTTAAGTCAAAATCACTTGAATTTGATTCTTGTTTGTGTGCTTCTGTGCTATTATTTTAATTGCTTAATTCCAGATATTTGAATTTGTTAGTGCAAAAAAAACACTTTGAATTAAACAGGAGTACACTATACAATAAATGTAGAATGAAAAGCACTGTTTATAAATTTAAAATATGCAGAATGCCAAAACGTATATTTAAAGTTTTTTTATGTAATATGCAGATAGTTCTGTGTATAATAATCCATAATTGCAATACACCTGCTTTAGTAAATCTTTTTCAAAATGCCTCTTAAGCTGTCTGTCTTCAGTTCCATTGTGCATTTGTATAAAATGTTTTTTTTGCCGACTCAAATTTGTCATCTTCCACCTGCACTCTATCTGTTGCAAAAACCATGACTGTTTCTGAGGGCACTGAAGGGACACTGCGGGCTAGATTCCATTTACAAGGAGGCGCTCTCATTTACAGCCATGGAAAAGCTGTCCATCAAAGGAGGGGAGTGCATACTCTGCTGCCAAACAATGGGAGGATCCATCTGTTGTCAGATTCTCCATTGTGTCATAGAATGATACAGTACAGAAGAAGGCCATTTGGCCCATCGTGTGTGCCTGTGCCTCTGATGGAGTTATCGAATTAATCCCACTCCCCTGCTTTTTCCCCATAGCCCTGTAATTTTTTTCCCTTCAAGTATTTATCCAGTTCCCTTTTGAATGTTACTATTGAAGCTGCCTCAAACCTTCAAGGGATTTTTCCCAGAAAATATTATGCACTTGCTGAAGCAGGCCATTGATTATGTCTTTGGCAGTGTGTGATTTGACAGTAATCAGATGCACATGACCATGCACAGCATTATGCAGTTGGGCAGGACATGTTTGGACTCTGAGCAACCTTCCTCCACATTGGCCTGGGATGTAACCCTTGAGAGCCCTCTAGGGATATCTGAATGGCTTTCCACAGAGAACATCTGCTTTACCTGTGACTGTAAATAATCTTCCCCTCCCTCATGGTAATTCCTTTAACGGAAAGACCAGAAACTAGACTTGTAAATCTGAAAAGAATAAGGGAAGTCATAGTTAACCTTTTCATTAAATTGATCTGTTCCACACAGTGATAGTAATCTTTGATGAGCACTATTTATCTTTTACAATATTTTTGCATAGAAATTACTTGTAGCACACTTGGATTAAAGTAGATATAATTATTTAGCTATCTATTCAGTTGAACAAACTGCCTCTTTGTAAGGAGATTAACTACTGTTACATATGTATTTTTCTACAAGCATTCATTCTTCTCATTTCTGCCTGTGTCTTTGCCTACTCCAGACAAGACTTTCAAACCTAGTTTTTGTAGAAGAGAACCTTTCAGCCCGGTGGCTACTTGCCCCATTGTATGGAACAGTAACTGTTTCTGGAATGTTCGGTCCAATTTGTTATTCTTGTAATGTCAGGCTCTCCAGGACATCATCCATGTGGAGGGTGCCCTGCCTACTGTCAGTTGCAAAAACGCAATTTTGTGCTGGCACATCCATGTTGCCCAAATGAGTAGTACACTATCGCAATGCAAAAAAAATTAGAACCCCTTGAATACTTATTTACTAATCCTCCATGTTGATACACGATGTCTCCTCCTACACCAGTACAGCAGGGTGAGCTGCTTTGATCACTGAGATTGTATGTGATTCTAAAAATCTATTCTCGTCATACTGAAAGATGTTAAAATAAAGTCTGGCTGAGTGCGGCTAAAACATCCTAGTAAATATGTCACATTATAAAATCATAGAATCATACAGCACAGAATGAGGCCATTCGGATCATTGTGCCTGCACCAGCTCTTTGAAAGAGCTATCCAATTAGTCCCTTTCCCCATAGCCCTGAAATTTTCTCCCCTTCAAGTATTTATCCAATTCCCTTTTGAAAGTTACTATTGAATTTGCTTCCACTACCCTTTCAGGTAGTGCATTCCAGATCATCATAACTCACTGCATAACAAAATTTCTCCTCATCTCACCTCTGAGTCTTTTGCTAATTACCTTAAATCTGTGTCCTCTGGTTACCGATCCTTCAGCCAGTGGAAACAGTTTCTCCTTATTTACTCTTATCAAAACCCTTCATGATTTTGAACGCCTTTACTAAATCTCCCCATAACATTTTCTGCTCTATGGAGAATAATCCCCAGCTTTAGGAATTACTGCCTGGCTAAAATGAATTGGATGTAGTCCCCAATATTGTCTTAATTGTTGCCACCAGAGCACTAACATTATTTTACAGCCCTGTTAAACCTATACACAAGTGCACGTTCTCCGGCTTTAGTCAAAGTGGGAGTACAAAGTCACAAGTTTTGGCCTCAAATATAATCATGCAAATTTTTCTGGGCATGTATAACATGTAGTTTTCTCAGAACCTATTAACTTTGGCGAAGTTCCTACATTATAATTTGAAGAATGAAGACAACTCCATAAGAACATAAGAAATAAGGCAGTTCATCTATCTTCACAGTAGATTCAAACCATTTCCTGTGGGTTTGTCACAATTAAATATCCACAATTACCATTATGATTATTATTACATTTTTCACGTGTTAGTATTGGTTGTGAGCTAATACTTGGAGTTATACCTACTTAGATGCTCATTTGATGGTTGTGGATGGCACTTGAATGCTGGCCAACATTGTGACTGTTGTTTCTGTTAACTTAGGAGTGTCACAGTACATTAGAGATCTGGGTTGCCTCAAGACTAGATTCTAAGGTGCTAAAAAGTCCTATGTGCAATGAGTTTGGACAGTCTCAATCCAGTTCCTAGTGGGTATGTACCCACAACACAAAACAGTCCATAATTAAAACAGATTGCCAGTCTCCCTCAAGATGAGGACTTTAATGTAGCTGACATGGAAAATTGAAAAAAATCACCCTGGTGCAATGGTAAATGGTGCTCCGAGGTTGGGATAAAATACATTTTTGAGCTGTACTGTACCCGGCCAATGTTGGTACTGGGTACCAAAATTAGAAAAGTATTTGATTCCTCAAGATGTAATTTCCCACCTTGCTTCACCATTACTTTTTTTTAGAATCGGGGCTAAAGATTTGATGGGGGAAAAGTTCATATTGTCTTGTTCCATGTGTGTTTGCTGTTTGACAACTGACTGGCTTTGATGACAACTATGAGAGGTCAGTAGTCCAGATCTCTGACCTCGATGAGTAAACTTAATGGTGGCAGCAGTACAAGTATAACACGAATTTGAAGAGAATTCATTCTTCTACTGTTAAGTATGATGAAAATCATGGTCGGTTTATATCTTTCCCTCCGAAAACCTCTCTGTAGAAGCTACTGACCACTCAAAAGCTTATCACAGCCCATCAATGCTGCCACCAGGGGATGCATTTAACATCATGAGTAAGCTTTCAATTTTCCTCTTGACCTTCTCCTATTCTCCAAAAAAAAAGGAATATGCTAAAAGGCATGCTTAGTGCAGGAATGAGTTAATTGTTTGCTTCCTCTCCCACTCCTGCCATCGTAAAATTATCATGGAATTTATTCCATTAGTCTTGCTGAAAATAGCCAAATATCGTTCCCTATAGTGGCAGATGGAAACAAATGACAGCCCTCACACTTGAACCCTGGCATCTAATTGGTAGGCAGCTGCTTTAGTGTGGGTACCAACAAGCTGCCAAATAATCATATTTTTAAAAGCTGCACTGAAAGAATTAAGGGTTTCTCTTTCCATTCAGGGACATATTAGATAATTTGTTACTTGCTGTTTGTGTGTGCTCCTTGGAGTAAATAAATTCAGCAAGTGATAAAACATTATTCCCCTGTTGCTGATGTGACAGACATTCTGCATATAGAAATTGCTGTGTGTCTGCTCTTGCTCCGCAGTAACAACAGACCAGTAAAATCTAATTCTCTACATGAGCTGATGTCATTGATTGCAGTAAAATTCCCTTACCATTCACAAGTCTTTGAAAATGCAGCAGAGCTAAGCTGAAATGCTTAAGGATGGACACCCCTGTGTGAATAGGCTTGAATTTATTGAAGGAATTGTGCTATCTTGCTTTGTTGTATAGTATATTTGAATCATTTTGTTTAATTATATTCAATAAAATTTTCCATTATGATGCATCAAATGTTGTGGAGCAGTCCTCAAATTGCTCATGCCAAAAATCCCTGTTTGTAATTAAACATGGCAGACCTTCTAAAACAGCATACAAGCACTGATTTTTGTTGTTGTTTCTTCCCTTTGTCAATCGCTGAATGCATGTTGCACACAGAAAAATAACAGTTATTTATACCTTATTTATACTCACAATGGAGCTCCATTCAGGTTACATAGAACTAGTCTAAATTCAATTTCTGTAACATTTACACTATTGTATCACTGAATTTGTTCTTGTGCTACGCTATATCAAACTACAGCTTGCTGTGCTGCAGTACACCTCAAGCAAGAAAGCAGGGATTTAAATCTTTAGAGCTGTGAGCTTTTAAATAGATTTTTTGAGTCTTATGTTTCATTCAGGTTGCTCACAAGGAAGTGAATTATTAATCGAGGTATACAGGCTATTCCAATGAAAAGCAATCCTGGCAATAGCAAGTTTCCTCCATCTATAGGCATCCTCCTTTCATTTTAGTAGGGCTGAAATCATGACAAGGAACCGTTTTAAGTAAAAGAGAAGCTAGGATCATTAAATAAGATGTTTAACTAGTAACTGTTGGCAGCTCCAAGGAATTGCAGGCTCAGTGGGCTGGCTTTTTCATTTCTTACAGGGTGGTGCACAAACAAACCCCAATATCACAGTAATAAAACTACTTGTATGTCAGGTGTGTAGCTTCATTACCTTCTACTGCTAAAATAAAAACTTAAAAAACAAAGTAGCTTGAAATTGGATCTTTTAGAAGATAGCCACGTGGACAGGATTATATATTCTCTCCAGTTGCACCTTAACACATTCCTGGAAGTATGGACACACTTTTTGGATCACTCTTGGAAACTATCCACAAAGGAGATGCGATCTGCTAGAGAATTTCAAGTGCCTTGAGTGTGTATTGGGTTTACCTATGTGGAGCTCTACTGTTTGCTCTTGAAAGTTATTAAGCCATTAAGGAATACGTTTGTACATAACTCTTGGGATACTGGAGGGTGTTGTAAATTCAATAATATGCCAGCTATATAATAGAAAACAAAGGGTACAGCTCAGTGGGAGTATTTCAGATTGAACCAGACTGTTCACAACCTCGGTGTCCTATTTGACCTTGAGCATATCTTCTCCATCACCAAGATCCAAGATCCTACATCCACCGTCATAATATTGGGTGCCTCCGCTCCTGCCTCAGCCAATCTGCTGCTGAAACCCTCACCCATGCCTTTGTTACTTCCAGACTCGACTACTCCAATGCTCTCCTGGCCGTAAACTTGAGCTCATTCAAAACTCTGCTGTCCGTATCCTAACTTGCACCAAGTCCTGTTCTCCCATACCCTTGTGCTTGCTGAGCTACCTTAAGCTCTCGGTCCAGCAAGACTTCAAATTTATTATTCTTATCTTTGTGTTCAAATCCCACCATGGCGATTCCCCTACCTCTGTAACCTCCTCCAGCCCTACAACCCACCGAGAACTCTGTGTTCCTCCAATTCTGACCTCTTGTGCATCCCCGATTTTCTTCACCCCACATAAATGTAAGTTGTTGATAACTATGACCAATGGAGTATCCTCAGGATCAATTCTGGGATTTTTGCTGTTCACAATATTATAAGATTGCTCCTACTTTTCTTCCATCTTATTCTGAAGATGTTGACTGCTGTTGACAGGTAGGGCTCCATGAGCACTGGCAGCTCTCCGGTACCTCCTTTTGAATGTCCATTTCTCATGTGTAAACCTGTATAGAGAATATTAGGCTATTCATCCATAGATGGCATTACTGTAATCCCTTTTTTTAGCTGGCATCCACACGTGCACACATTCCAGCAAGCAATTCAACTGCTGTCCCAACTGAAGTCAGGTAACTCAGCACAGATTAGAATTCATACCTGAAACATTTTTGTATAGATACACTGGGAATTGCCTTTACCTACGAGGTTCAGGGAAGCTCTGTTGCCAATATTTATAAATGATCTAGATGAAGGTGTTAATGGCAGAAATTTCTTGTTTGCTGATAATGTATGGAATGGTAGGATATTCAGAGTAAAGGACAATAGTGAGATTCTTTTACAGCAAGTAAAATGATGAATCATGTGGCACTTAATAGCGCTTTCATTACTAAATAGTAAATATGATTACAAAATAGTTGTGTCATTAAGTAAAGTGAGTCAGAGAAAAAAATTGAAGTGTACTTGACCAAATAGTGTCAACAGTATATGATAGTTTAAAGGTAAAAAAAAATGTTGGGGATTTTTGTGACAATTCATAGCATTAGTCTAAAGAACTGATTGTTAAACTTCATAAGAATGTGAGTCAAACTTCATGAGAATGTGAGTCCATCAAGTTGCATGAACATAGCATGATTAGAAGGTGGACCAGATCACACCTGTACAACTCTGCCCACAGTGTATAAGAACATAAGAAATAGGAGCAGGAGTAGGCCATTCAGCCCTTTGAGCCCGCTCCACCATTCCATAAGATCATAGCTGATCTTCGACCTCAACTCCACCTTCCCTCACTATCCCCATATCCCTTGGTTCCCTTAGTATTCAAAAATCTATTGATCTCTGTCTTGAATATACTCAGTGACTGAGCATCCGCAGCTCTCTGGGGTAGAGAATTCCAAAGATTCACCACCCTCTGAGTGAAGAAATTTCTCATCTCAGACCTAAATGGTCGACCCCTTATTCTGAGACTGTGACCCCTAGTTCTAGACTCCCCAGCCAGGGGAAACATTCTCCCAGCATCTACCCTGTCAAGCCCCTTAAGAATTTTATATGTTTCAATGAGACCACCTCTCATTCCAATAAACTCGAGGGAATATAGTCCTAATCTACTCAATATCTCCTCATAGGACAATCCCCCCCATCCCAGGATCAATAACTCTGGTTGAGTGGGGCTTGGGAGGACACTATTTATGGAAATGGACAAGAGCTTTGTTTAAATGTAATTACAGGAAACTTTGGTTTATCCGGAGGTTAACTGTCCGGAATGCATGAGCCACCGGCAAAAATCAGGAGCTGTTTCGTTAGGTTTTTTTTCTTTTCGTTGCTTTTTTTTCCACCAGTCAGGCTCTGCAAGGTCTCGCTGAAGCTGTTGCTAAGCTACAGAGACGCTTGCAAGGTACGGCCGACTTTTAGAAGCTGTTGCTAAGCAACAGGGTTTGTTGCCAGATACGGAGCTCAAAATCTCCGTATGTTTCAACATTAGCGCTGGTTTGTCTGGCAGTTTTGATGGGACGGCAACAGCTCGGTCCCGTTGGTGCCGGATAGCACAAAGTTTCCTGTACATTGAAATTCATTATAGTGAAGGCACACATAATTTCCTACATTTCAGGTTGAGAATGTGACGTGCTCTCATAACACCCATATAAAATGGGTGTTTTCTGGATTGTACTAACAATCTTAGATTTATTGGTAAAAAAGAGAGAAAGCCAGTCATTTCATGCTCTTAGTGATGCATGGATTATAGTGTTGGAGCAACTGAATGGAGACAATTGGAGCACTGTCCTAAGAATAGACCCAGGTATTAACAAGGCAGTAAGAGCTTCTGCTGAAGAATGCAACACTGTTTATAGTACCCATAAACAAACAATATTCAGTAATTTTTATTATTTAATAGGATTTTCTCAGATCTAGCCATATTTCAATATTTAGGCAGTTACAACAAGACTAGGAAGATAAAAATTTGTCAATTTATGTACTGTATGATGTAACAAGTAGGCAATTTTGGTTTATATCATTGAGCCTATGCAGAATTTCTAATACTAAAGGTGCATTGACCAGTTCTAAGCAGTTTGTTTGAAGAACAAACTCATTAGTTATTAAAGAATTAGTTACTGTAATTCCTAATTTAAAAACAATCTATTTTGGAAAAGTAAAAGTGTAGAGATACCGATAATTAAAAAAAAAGCTAATTAGAGCGCTAATGTGTGGAGCTATACAGTTTAGCTTACATCTGCAATTGCCTGCAAGCCACGTTCCCAATCTCTTCTGCGTCATGATGGGATACAGTGAAGAAAGGCTTAGTGCTTCCCCACAGCGAAGAAGGGGAGTTTGCAAGATTCTACCTCCAGCTGCTCTCCTACAATGACAAAAAATCAGTTCTAGGTTATGTTGCCAGAGGCAGAGGAGAAAGTCACTTGCTAGCTGGTATAATATGTGGTGCAAGAAAACCAAGAGTATGCTACTCCCAAGTAATGTGCTCAACTTTAGTTGAGAGTGCTATTTCATTAATCCCATTAAATTAAACAGCAAGTTTACCAAAAAAAAATCATTTGTTTTGGGGATATAAAATGAAGTAGGGAAAAGCAAAAAAAAAAAAATTACTTGACAAAGTTGAAATTTGCGTTTATATGCGCTACTTGAATTAGTTGAGGCAAAAATACAACAAAGCTGTTTTGCTGTTTGAAACCATATCAAATGATAGTTTCATCTTATGTAGAAATTCATCAGAACAAATAATGGATTGTATCATTTCTAAAACCTAAAAAATACTGGGTTATTAATATGAATTTATGGTTTTCTAAATTTTTAGATGGAGAGACAAGGACGCATGCGATGATAAGTGCCCCTTTTGATTGCTAGACTAATATCAGATTTTAAAAAAAGACTACAGCAAGTACAAAGTAAGATGAGCATATTCTAGTCATTTTAAATCTATTTTGAACCGTTATCCTCCAGGCCAGTGTTCCTCCTTATTTTTTTTCGGTGCGCAGGCCATTTAACTGGCTGTACAGCCCATACAAATTTCTGCGCATGTGTGATTTTTCCTCATACAAAAGCCGGTGAACGGCCTGTGCAGGACCTCAGGACCGCTGCACAGCCATGCAGCGGTCAACAGGAGCATTGCCCCAGGCCCCATATACCTGTTCAGATGAATGTTAAAGATCCCACAATACTATTCAAAGAATAAAACTGGGAGTTCTGTGTCCAGACCAACATTGTCCTCTGAACCAACACCAACATAAACAGATTAACTGGTAATTTATCTCACTGCTGTTCGTGAGATCTTTTTGTGCTTTCACATTTGTTTGAGAGACATGATATGGCGCTGCGTAAA
Source organism: Somniosus microcephalus (assembly GCF_052327205.1). NCBI lineage: Eukaryota > Metazoa > Chordata > Chondrichthyes > Squaliformes > Somniosidae > Somniosus > Somniosus microcephalus. Next base: position 84,164,951 of record NC_141000.1, read on the forward strand.
TGCAATTCTTTCTTTCCTAAAATGGATTTGACCTTATTCCAGACAGCAGCTGAATATAGCCTGTGTTGCAACTCCTCCTCCCAAGCCAAGCATTTCCTGTGTCTGGGGATCAGGCCTGTTCCCAGGCCAGTGGAGACACTCCTTCCAATTTTTAGCCTTCCTTGCCCCTTCCAAGGAGATACCTGATCCCTGCTCAGTATATCACTACACAGCAACACCACTGAGCAAAGAACTCAACAGCGGGGAATCTGCATCTCTCCTCTCCATAGCACTATATCCTAGTGGTCCAATGTTTAGAGTTTAGAAGAATGAGAGGTGATCTCAGTGAAACATAAAATTCTTAAGGGACTTAACAGGGTAGATGCTGGGAGGATGTTTCCCCTGGCTGGAGAGTCCAGAACTATGGGTCACAGTCTCAGAATAAGCGGTCGGCCATTTAGGCCTGAGATGAGAAATTTCTTCACTCAAAGGGTTGTGAATTTTTGAAATTCTCTACCCCAGACGGCTGTGGATGCTCAGTCGTTGAGTATATTCAAGAGAGAGTTCGATAGATTTTTGGATACTAAGGGAATCAAGGGATATGGGGATAGGGTGGTAATGTGGAGTTGAGGTAGATCATCAGCCATGATCTTACTGAATAGTGGAGCAGGCTCAAAGGGCCGAATGGCCTACCCCTGCTCCTATTTCTTGTGTTCTTATGCTGATTTCTTCCTCACCTTTACCTTTTCCCTTATGGAAAGAGCTAGGGATTTAGAAGCAGTTGTTAATCTTGTGTCAAACCTCCCTGAACAACTGGTCAGGATGTGCTTTTTCAGAGCACTTGCCCACAGGATGTAGTTGAACAGAGAGAAGATTCATGGCTTTAAAGGGGTAGGCCACTTTAAAACCGGTCCACTTTATCAGCAGAAAACCTTCCTCAAATGAGTTCCCTTATACCTACTAAGAAAGTTGATGAAGACATAAATACTGCCCTTATTATGATGCATTGTGTGTATATATGATATAATACTGCTTCTTTGTGAAGCATCTTATCCTCTTACCATGAGCACTGCCTCAAGATCAGCTGATATATTTCTAAAGATAGTTGCAAAATGGTTCAGAAAGCAGTTTCTACAAACTGATTTCCCCACATAACCACTTAGTCCTGGTTGAGATCCCAGGGGTAATTTGAAATGTGTTGCCTATATTCCACTGGCTCGGACTCTGTAGATATTTGGTGCTGTGACCTCACAAGTGGCAGGTTGGACTGTAAGCAGCAGAGAAGTGAAAGGCACTTGCTTTAAATTAAATTCAACAAAGTGGTTGTTTCATCTCTCATTAAATGGATTTCAATCACAATTAGACATTTTTACTTGAACCATTCACTTTCTTGAATATTGTTCATTGCAACAGCAAATTGGAGGGTAATGAAGTTTTAATTAATTAGATTTCAAGGAAATACAGATTCAAACAACTAACAGTTTTTCAATTCTTGCTATCATAACCATAAAAAAAGCAAAATTTATACACAGATGTGGTTGATAATTCAGATTAATCTGGAATTTAAAACATTTCAATTGATCCAGCATCCAGACCTTAGAGGGAGTGAGTTCCAGATTTTCACTAATCTTAGTGTATGTAAATGTATAAACTAATGAGGTCATAAAATTAACAAGACATTAATACTAGTCCTGTTTTTTCCTATTCAGCCTAATGATAGATAAAATAAACTATCATACTATAAATAAATAACATTTAGATAGCCGTTAAAGCATTTTATTTTTCGGAAACACACAAAATGAAGGGGACGAATATCCTTAGTGCTTCTGGCACACTCCCGCCATTAGTCTGGGCAGAGGGCATCAGAAGAGCTGGAAATTAGGTCAGGACCCAGATTGACTGAGGCAGAGCCTCTGCCCACTCCAAGCAAGGTAATTGGCATAGTAGTGGTCAGGGCAGGGACTCCCAATGCTGGGAATTTGCATGTCCTTGGCTCTGAGGCCCAGCAAATCTTTGGCAGCCAGTTAGAAAAAGGTGTAGTGCCAGAGGACTGGCAGATAGCTAATGTAATACCTATATTTAAGAAGGAGGCTAGAATATGTCCAGGGAATTATAAACCCATCAGCTTAACATCGGTGGTAGGAAAAATAATGGACTCCCTACTAAAGGAGAAAATAGAAGAACATTTAGAAACGAAAAGTATAATAATGAATAGTCAGCATGGATTTCAAAAGGGAAAATCTTGCTTGACCAACATCATTGAATTTTTTGAAGAGGTAACAGAGAGAGTAGACAAAGAGAGTAGACAATGGTAATGCAGTAGATGTAATTTATCTGGATTTTCAAAAGGCCTTCGATAAGGTACTCCATAATAGACTAACAAATAAAGTCAGAGAATGTGGCGTCAGGGGACAAGTAGCAGAATAGATTGCTAGCTGGCTTCAAGACATAGAAACATAGAAGATAGGAGCAGGAGTAGGCCATTCAGCCCTTCGAGCCTGCTCCGCCATTCAATGAGATCATGGCTGATCATCCAAATTCAGTACCCTGTCCCTGCCTTCTCCCCATATCCCTTGATCCCTTTAGCCTTACGAAATATATCCAACTCCTTTTTGAATATATTTAATGAACTGGCCTCCACTGCCCTCTGTGGCAGAGAATTCCACAGGTTCACCACTCTCTGGGTGAAGAAATTCCTCCTCATTTCAGTCTTAAATGGCTTACCCCTTATCCTTAGACTATGACCCCTGGTTCTGGACTCCCCAGCCATCATAAACATCCTTCCTGCATCTAGTCTGTCCTGGCCTGACAGAATTTTATAGGTTTCGATGAGATCCCCTCTCAATCTTCTAAACTCCAGTGAGTATAAGCCCAATCGACACAATCTCTCCTCATACGTCATTCCTGCCATCCCAGGTATCAGCCTGGTGAATCTTCGCTGCACTCCTTCCATGGCAAGAACGTCCTTCCTCAGGTAAGGTGACCAAAACTGCACACAATACTCAAGGTGCGGTCTCACCAAGGCCCTGTACAACTGTAGCAAGACATCCTTGTTCCTGTACTCGAACCCTCTTGCTACAAAGGCCAACATACCATTTGCCTTCTTAACCGCCTGCTGCACCTGCATTCTTACCTTCAGCGACTGGTGCACAAGAACACCAGTTGCACTTCCCCTTCTCCCAATCTATTGCCATTCAAATAATAATAATCTGCCTTCCTGTTTTTGCCACCAAAGTGGATAACCTCACATTTATCCACATTATAGTGCACTGCCATGTTTCTGCCCAATCACCCAATCTGTCCAAATCGTACTGGAGTTTCTCGACATCCTCCTCACAGCTTACCCTCCCACCCAGCTTTGTGTCGTCTGCAAATTTGGAGATGTTACATCCAATTCCCTCGTCCAGATCATTAATATATATTGTGAACAGCTGGGGTCCTAGGACCGATCCTTGCGGTACCCCACTAGTCACTGCCTGCCACTCGGAAAATGACCCGTTTATTCCAACTCTTTGCTTTCTGTCCGCCAACCAGTTCTCTATCCAAGTCAATACCTTGCCCCCAATCCCATGTGCCTTAATTTTGCACGCTAATCTCTTATGGCCTTGAAAGTAGAGAGTGGGAGTAAAGGGTAGCTATTCACTGTGGCAGAAGGTGGGTAGTGGTGTTCCACAAGGATCGGTGCTGGGACCACTGTTGTTCACAATTTACATTAACGATTTAGACTTTGGAATCAAAAACACAATTTCTAAATTTGCGGATGATACCAAATTGGGGGGATAGTCAATACTGAGGAGGACTGCAACAAATTACAGGAGGACATTAATAAACTTGCAGAATGGGCAAATAATTGGCAAATGAATTTCAACATAGATAAATGTGAGGTGTTACATTTTGGTAGGAAGAATAGGGAGGTCACTTATCACTTGGAGGGTGCGAGTCTAGGTGGAGTAGAGGAGGAATAAGGAGATCTCGGAGTACAAATACACAAATCACTAAAAGTTGCACCACAGGTTAGCAAGGCCATTAAAAATGCACACCAAGCACTAGGGTTTAATTCTAGAGGGATAGAAGTGAAAAGTAGGGAAGTTATGCTAAACCTGTATCGAACCTTGGTTAGACCACACTTGGAGTACTGCGTACAGTTCTGGTCGCCATATTATAAAAAGGATATAGAGGCACTGGAGAGGGTGCAGAGAAGATTTACAAGGATGATGCCAGAAATGTGAGGGTATACATATCAAAAGGATGAACAAGCTGGGTCTCTTTTCTCTTGAAAAAAGAAGGCTGAGGGGTGACCTAATAGAGGTCTATAAAATTATGAAAGGTTTTGATAGAGTGGATACAGAGAGAATGTTTCCACTTGTGGGGAAGAGCATAACTAGAGGCCGTCAATATAAGACAGTCACCAAGAAAGCCAATAGGGAATTCAGAAGAAACTTCTTTATGCAATGGGTGGTGAGAATGTGGAACTCGCTACCACAGGGAGTGGTTGAAGCGAATAGTATCGATACATTTAAGGGGAGGCTGGACAAATATATGAGGGAGAAGGGATTAGAGGGTTATGCTGTTAGATTTAGATGAGTAAAGACAGGAGGAGGCTCGAGTGGAGCATAAACACCGGCATGGACTGGTTGGGTCGAATGGCTTATTTCTGTGCTGTATATCCTATGTAATCCTATGCATGTAATGCGCAGTGAAGTCATGTATACTGGCCACTTCACTGGTAGATATGGGAAGAACCTTGGGCGGGTCCAGGCCAGGGAAGTACACCCCTCTGGACTCACCAGCATCACCATATGTTTGGCATCCTGGCAAAAGTTGGCACCTGAAACGCGTTCCTGATGGCACAGATGCCTATCTGGGCCATGTAAGCAGAATGATTCATTTAACAATGAGCAAATCAACAGCAATGAATGTTTTTAATCTTGCGAGTAGTTGTCGTAAAAAACCTTTTTAAATAAAAGAAACTCTGTAATAGCAGCATTATAGGGACAGAATCCTGAGTGAGTGCACTTGAGCTCTGTGGTTTATTTCTGATTGGAAGTCTGACCCAAACTCGACCACAATTATTTGTACAAGTCCTCGTCGGTGCCACTTATGGAAATAGAATATGATCAACTTTTCAGAGCCTAGTAGAGTTTTCATATTTTCTTTTGTGCATAAATAAAGTTAAAAAGTTATAACTCTCAACCTCCTCATACGACTTTGATCTTAGAAAGGGCGCTAATGATATTTAATAGTACAAAAATATTAAACTTCCGGTGCTATCAATTTCTTTGTGTCTGCAACGTAATTTAGAACTGAGAATTTCCATCAAATAGACTAGCAGTATACTTTAAACAAGATGTGCAAGACACCCGAGTTTGAGTTGGTGGCTGACATTCACACTTCCTTAAGAACATTGTTTGCTCATCTGGATCACAGAAGAAAGACAGGGCAATATACCCCTTGGTGATGTTCACAAGCTGGACAGCCTCACCATTCCATTAGAGGAAAAACATGTTCATGTTATATTAATTGGGGAGAGCAATCAGGAGGGAAAATGAAGGTAAAAAGAAAAAAAGCTTTAATTTTGCTATTCCTTAAAGAGGAAAAAAAGTTAAATTGCTGTTCCTTTTTATAAAGGAAAATGATACAATCGTCAAAAATTTAAAAAAATTAATTTTGTCCTGCAAACAATAACCTCCACATATTTAGTACCTATAATGTAGCAAAATATTCCAAGGCTCTTTGCAGGAGAGGAATGAAACAGGAATTGGGGGCTGATTGAAGACATGGTTGTAGAGATTAGTTTTGAGGAGGCTCTTGAATTTTGGAAGAGATGTAGCAAGGTTTCAACGGTTGAGAAAGGTGAAGTAGGGATGGAATAACAACAGAAAATGCTGGAAATACTCAGCAGGCCAGGCAGCATCTGTGGAGAGAGAAACAGAGTTAACGTTTCAGGTCTGGGACCCTTCATCAGAACTGGAAAAAGCTGGAAATGTAACAGATATTAAGCAGGTGCAGAGATGGGGGGGGGGTGGAGTTAGGAGGGGAGGAAGGAATTGAAAGAACATACTGTGAAAATGTTGCAAATGGGAATGGCAAAATCATACAGCATGAAAAATGGGGGCAGGGATTATTATCTGAAATTGTTGAACTCGATATTGGCTGTAAAGTGCCTAATTGAAAGATGAGGTGCTGTTCCTCGAGCTTACGTTGAGCTTCATTGGAACAATGTAATAGGCCGAGGACAGAGAGATCAGAGTGGGAGTGAAGCGGAGAATTAAAGTGACAGGCGACCGGAAGCTCAGGGTCACCCTTACGGACTGAATGGAGGTGTTCCGCAAAGCGGTCGCCCAATCTGCGTTTGGTCTCCCCAATGTAGAGGAGACCGCATCGTGAGCAGTGAATACAGTATATACAGTAATAACAGCTGGGGGAAGGGATGGAGTCGGCAGACAGTGTAGCGTTTCTGGTGGGAATCAAGTATGATGGTTGTGGTCTTGTCATTATTAAGCAGGAAAAGGTTCTGGGTCATTCACGATTTGATGTCAGAAAAGCAGCTGGACAAAACAGTAATGATTGTGGAAAGTGAAAACTTGGTATCATTAGCAAGGTGACCTTATGCTTCTGCATTTAGTTGAGTAATCCTAGGATGAAATTTTGAGGCAGGCCATGTGGGCACAGAAGGAGAAACCATTGCATATGTTAGCTAAGCTAGGACAGGTAGTAGTGCAACTATAAAAGGACACTGCCATGAAGATGGACCATGGAGGAGAGGTGGTAGAGCAGGATAGAACTGTCAGTAGTGATGGCCGCAGGGAAGTTGAGGGAGGTAATAAGGGATAATGTGCCATGGCTGCGGTTACAAAGGATGTCCAGAGTTGGTGAATCCTATGGGCAGGATGGAAACCAAACTGAAGTGATTCAAACAGGAAGAGATAGGAGATGTAAGCATGGAGTTGGGTGGAGACAATGCATTCATGGACCTTGGAGAGGAAGGGGAGATGAGAAATGATAAAGGGGTTGAGTGTCAGCTCTTTAGAGGGTCATGAGCATTAAAAAGAGCCTTCTTTTCTAATAGGGCACTCTGTTAACAGAAAGCATCCTGTAGGGCTCCATTGAAACTATTACATAAAATTTACAGCACAGAAACAGGCCATTGGAGTCTGTTCTATGCCAGTGTTTCTGCTCCACACGAGCCTCCCCCCACTATTTATTTCATTTCACCCTGTCAACATATCCTTCTATTCCTTTCTCCCTCATGTAATATCTAGCTTCCCCATAATGCTTCTATGCTATTCTCCTCAACCACTCCATGTGGTAGCAAGTTCCACATTTTCACCACTCCCTGAGTAAAGAACTTTCTCCTGAATTACTTATTGGATTTATTAAGTGACTACCTTATATTTATGGCTCCTAGTTTTGGACACCCCCACAAGTAGAAACCTCTTCCCTATGTCTCAGGATATATCTTTCTTTGTCTCAACATCCGTTCTTGTCTGGCTACACTTCTGTGAAGCGCTTTGGAACATTAGAGACGCAATAAAAGTACAAGATGTTCGTGTTGAAGTTGCCTATCAACAGGTTCAGGTTAGGTTAGGATTTTAACAGGTTAACACTACCAATCCTCTATTAGAATACATATAAGCTACTGATTGAATGAGTCAACCTCTTCTTGTCAAAGTACCAATGAGGAAGTCAGATCATGAACTCACATTTCTTTTATTTACACCCTTAGGATAATACAATTAGCAGCCTCTTAATGTTCAACAGCAAGAATACCCAAGGTACTCAAGTAGTTACTTCACTTATTAGTAACTAAATGAATTAATATTTCAGGTTACAAACATATGAACAATGACGGACAGGTAAAGACCCTCTGGTCCATCCAGCCTGGCCCACACTATTTTGATACCTTGTGTATCACAATTTATACACCCCACCTGACCCCACCCAAAACCATGTGATATCCTGGGAGAGGTGAAAAACCAGATAAACACCCAGGCCAATTTGGGGGAAACAATCTGGGAAATTCCTCTCCGACCCATCCAGACGATCGAAACTAGTCCAGGAGACCACTGGCCCTGAATTCCCTGCAGTACCTACCTTCTGTAAGAGGTGATGGCCGCCCCACCCAGAAACAAGTCCAGCTCTCTCGTTTGAAGGCATCCACTGCACGAGACAGCAGTCTGTTCTAGAGGCCCACTATTCTCTGGGAAAAGAGTCACCTGACATCTAACCTAAATCTGGCCTTATGCAACTTAAAATTGTGACCCCTGGTCTTCCCTAATCTACTTAATTGGAACAAACTGTCAACTGGAACACAATCTATTCCCTTCATTATCTTATAAACCTCAATCAGATCCCCCTTAAGTCTAAGCTTCTCTAAAGTGTAGAGTCCCAACTCTTTTAGCCTATTTTGTTAACTAAGATGCTTCATACTGGAAATTAGTCTAGTGGCCCTCTTCTGCACCCTTTCCAGAGCCTTAATATCACCCACCATGTGAGACCACCAAAACTGGATACAGTATTCCAAGTGAGGCCTGACCAAGGTCTTGTACGAGGACAAAATAGTATGCCTCGTCTTATATTCAATTGTCCTATGACTGCACCCCAACACCCTATTTGCTCTAGCTATTGCATCACGGCATTTCTCATGTACCTTTAGAGATGTATGCACTTGAATGCCCAAATTATTTTCTTTCTCCACCTTAAAATCATAGAAATTTACAGCACAGAAGGAGGCCATTCGCCCCCTCATGTCTGTGCTGGCTGAAAAAAGCTATCCAGCCTAATCCCACTTTCCAGCTCTTGGTCCGTAGCCTTGTAGGTTATGGCACTTCAAGTATATATCCAAGTACTTTTTAAATGTGATGAAGGTTTCTGCCTCTTCCACCCTTTCAGGCAGTGAGTTCCAGACCCCCACCACCCTCTGGGTGAAAAAAATTATCTTCAACTCCCCTCTAATCCTTCTACCAATTACTTTAAATCTATGCCCCCTGGTTATTGACCTCTCTGCTAGGGAAAATAGGTCCTTCATATCCACTCTATCTAGGCCCCTTATAATTTTATACACCTCAATCACGTCGCCCCTCAGCCTCCTCTTCCAAAGAAAACAACCCCAGCCTATCCAATCTTTCCTCATAGCTAAAATTCTCCAGTCCTGGCAACATCCTCGTAAATCTCCTTTGTACCCTCTCCAGTGCAATTACATCTTTCCTGTAATGTGGTGACCAGAACTGTACACAATACTCTAGCTGTAGCCTAACTAGTGTTTTATACAGTTCAAGCATAACATCTTCTTTAATGCTTTTCCCTTAAGGGTGTATGTATGTTCAGCATTCGCCTCGTCCACATGCAGAACACTGCACTTTTCCAAATTAAACATCATTTGCCAGTCATGAGCCCAATCTCCCAACACATCAAGATCCACCTGAAGCCATTGAACATCGTCTACAGTTCTAACACTCTCACAGATCTTAGTATATCCTCAACTTTAGAGTTCGTGCCCCCCAGCACCTACATCTAGATCATTAATAAAAAGAATAAAGAGCAACAGTCCCAACACCGATCCCTGCAGGACACCACTGGTGACCAGTCCTCAACAGATCCAAATCTATCTAGAATTACTTTTTGCTTATGTCCTTCCAGCCAGTTCTCAACACAACTCAATATATTACCACTAATACCAGAGACCTCAATCTTGTAGAGAATCCTCTTGTGCGTTACCTTATCAAAAGTTTTTTGGAAGTCTAAGTAGACAATGTCTACTGGGCTTTCCTCGTCCACCCATCTTGGAGACTTCTTCAAAAGACAGTACAAGTGTATCAGTGTAACTCAGCAGCAGCTGGTTCTATGTATTACAAGTTGATATTGGCCCAGTAATTCCGGTCCCAACGCGTGAGTACGGATGGGGTACTCACGCGTGGGCCTGTTGGAAGTGCCGAATTTCAGCATGCACAGCGCATGCGCGGAAAACCGACATTTCCTCTCCTGTGAACCAAGGGGTTAAGAGGCGGTTCCCTAGCGACGTTTGAGGCAGCGCGTACGCGTTGAACTTCGTTTTTTTTGACAGGTTTGTCTGTGCGTGAAGGCCCCCACTTTTTACGAATGTAAAAAGCAGACGTAAGGACTTAGTTTTATAAGGTAAGTGGTCTAATAATTAAAGTTAGAATTTTTTTTCCACAGGTTTATTATTTTTAAAGAATTTACAGTAAGGTAAGTTAATTTTTGGACCCGATTTCTTGAAAAAAAATTTGGCAGAAATTTGAATAATTGTTTAAATTAGTTTTTTAAAGTTATTAATAATTAATTTAATTATTGGAATTTTTTTAAACTTTTATTTAAAGTTTAAGTAGTGTTTTGGGCGCCCGTACTTTTCATGAGTTTGACAGGTCTTATGTCTAACTCATGAATGGACTTTTGTAAACTCCCATTGGTTGCCCAGTGCTCACGTGATCCCAGCCGGCTCATCGCACTAAGTACGCCGCTGGATCACGCACGCACAGCGCGCCGGGAGCTGAACCGGGCCACAGACCGGAAATCCAAGCAGGCCCAGTCTTCAAATGTCAGCGCGATATGTAAGTGTAGGTCGGAGGCTTGCACCCGCAGGAAGCCCCCGGCCCGAATTTCTGGGCCATTATTCTCAATGTCCAGGATTGGCGCAAAGTCAGCAAGGTTAGTACAGACTAGACTTTTGTGTATAGCTAACAAGTTAACAGCCTTGAAAACTCAGTCTATTGAATATATTAAAAGTTTAGTTCCTCAGCTTATATAAGCTTGCAGCTTTAGCAAAGATTTCAAAAGTTTATATGACCTTACTCTTCTGAGTCAATGCTGTAGTGTTGGTTGGTTTGTATTCCTCAGCTTATTACATAAGTTTGCAGCTTTAGCAAACATTTCAAAAGTTTATATGACCTTACCCTTCTGAGTCAATGCTGTAGTGTTGGTTTGTCTTCCTCTGGGATGTCGGGCTTGTTTCTGGGATGTCGACACAATGAATCTCAATTTGTCATTTGTAGTTTTTTTCCCATCCAATGTCTGTCTGTTATCACTATATCTAACCTAGTTCCTGATAACCCTTGCAGACACGTGATGCACTGAATAGCTGCATATCTCTTGGCCGATGGAGTTCTTAAACTTCTCTGGACTTCTGCAACCTCTAGCTCTCTCTCTTATTTCTTCTGCCGTGGACTCCTCTTTCCTGATCTTATCTTTCTACTCAAGTGTTCTCTCCTGATCTTTTCCTTTGATACCATTTCAACCAACATCCGTGATACACTTGTTACAGCACTTTCCTTATTTGGTGACAATACTCAGAACTGGCACATGTCAAGCACTTATAATGAGCAAATTCTTAATCGGGTAAAAGTTAGTATGGCCCATTAGCTGCAGAACTATTTATTTTGTTGGGCTGTAAGCCTGTAGTCAGACAAGCTAGATAAAAATGAGGTCTTCGGGGCTATTCATACGAAATACATGAACTCCTTTCACTTTGGCCATAAGTCACAACAAGAGGGACAGGACAAAATGAAGGATGATCACTCTAATCCTTCATTCACCCTTGACTAGGCTGGGTGTTTTTAATTACAGTCAATAATTGGAACCAGCTAACTGAGATCCTTTTTCTCACCGTGGACAGGGCTATCTTGAAGTATCCATGGTTTCTGTTTTTCCAGAGTTTGGGAATGCTGGAAACTCTGTCTTAAGGGCACCACTGGGCATTTTTAAGGCACTTTACCTACATTAATTAACATGGAAAATTGGAGTTCAGTCAGTGTTCTCTGAAAATAATTTTGTTTCTGTATGCAATAGTTGTAAAACTAGAACACTTTATGAAGTTTAATTTGTGCACATGAGGTGACCGATAGATGTAGGGCACTGTGGTAGTAAACCCTTTGAGTGTTGCTAAATAAATACACTAAAAGTACTGTTATTGGGTCTTGTGAAATCCAAGACCTGTATATTTCTAAATCAAAATTACTGGTTGTGTTTTATTGTTGTACTGATTGCACTATATTATATAACTCATATAAGTGTGTAATAGTGTTTCATTGTGAAATATCTATTGTCTTGCACAGAGCCCTATTGTGGCAGAAATACAGTTAAAGCTGCAGGTTAACACAGCTTTATTCTTTATGCTGAGACTCTCCAGATGGGAAAGATGCAGGATTCTCGGCAGTCTGGGTTGCATGTCTTGGGGTTGGTACCATCTGTTTTCCGTCCCTCTCACTTTGTTATGCACATGAGAGGGACTGATGCTTTCATTCCTGCAGAGAGCGGCATCAAGGGGAGCTCCAGTACGTGCAGTGTCTTTGCTTGACAAATCCTGGCTCTGTCCTAAAATAAACTAAAGACAGATGGCAAAGTGTATAATTCACACCCTGATGGAGTAACGTGACCTGTTAACTGCTGGTCTTAAGTAGGTATGGTGTTATGCATCTTAAAAGCTTTGAAAGGTTGATGGAGTATTCTATTTTCCCACTTAACTGAAAGCCATTTTCAGCTTTCGCAATGTATGTATTGTTTTTGTCCTGCATTGTAATTTCACTCCACTTTGTGTCATTGTACAAGAAGATGGTGTTTTGTACTATTTTGTTTTCTGCTTTAAATATTTACATTATCCAGTAATTTGCTAATGAATTTACAGTGTGTGCCAAAATGATTTACCTCAAATGTTGATCAGATCAACTTGAATCAAAAACTTTTGTATTCATTGCCAACAGCCAAGCAGTACAATAATGACACCACTTAGAATATGTTTCAGTGGATGCAATGTTTCTCAATAACTGTATACACGCCACATAAATTGTGGACAAACGGGAGGAGGGTGAGTGGTTCAAGAGTGGACCGCAGTATTACTCCAGATTATGCTAAATGAAAAAGCAAAAACCTACCCATTTTTCTGCGGCCTCCAGCAATCCCTTTAAGGACCGCTGGTTAGGCCGCAGTAGACCCGGAAAAAACTGTGGGGAAAATGAGCATGCTTTGCTCAGATTTTACCAAATTTGGCATTGGGGTCCTAAACCAGGGATTGAGCCCCTTCAATATGTTAATCAATATGTTAATCATGGACCTAACGACTCAGGCGGGCGCCCCCGTCACTCTGAATTCACCGAATAGCAATTTGGCAGCCGTTGCAATTCCGAGGGAGATTGAGTGGGGGTAGGGTTCCCAACCCTCACACTTTGGGTGGGAGTCTACCGGAATGGGCGATCAGTATCCCAAGCACTGCTGCTGGTGGCTCAGGAGAAATGGTCCTTGTATGTGTGGTTTGCGCGTGCACAGTACCCCAGCCCTAGTGACTTGCAACCAAACCGCGTTGTCTGAGCCCTGCTGGTCTCCCCATTATTCGGAACGCACTTCTTCATTGCCGGTTGTGAGGATGGCAGCATCGGGGCCAACGAAAATCACCTGAAAACTCCATGATCCCTGAGAGAGCAACTAAGGAGAGAGGGGGAGAGAGAGAAACACAAACTGGAAGGAAAGAGCGAGAAATACAAATTGGGGGTGGGGTGGGGGGGAGGGAGCAACACAAAGTGGAGCGAGGGAGAGTTCATGTTAGCCTGTGATGTGCGCTGTTATGTAATGTACAGTATTTTGTTCCGGGAGTCAGGCCGCGTTTGTGCTTCTTCCTGAGGACTGAGCCTCATCTCCCTAAAGCTGGGCTTCAGGGATGGGGTGTAGGAGTCAGTGAATTGAATGAGGTTTAGTTTTGGTATCATTTATTACCATTATAACTTGCTGTGTACTGTAAAAAGTCACAATTGTACAAAAATATTGGTTACAAGATACTGATATTGATGTTTTTAGTGAATCAGTGGAATTTACTTGGTGTTTCTCATTGCGATCGATACTGTAGAAACATCACATAGTTTTTATTTAAACATTACTTATCCTTAAATCTTTCTATTTTGTGTTCTTTCTTTGATTTATAAACTATGTTAATCATCTCTATAAAAAAGTCAAGTATTTTATTCGGGGCTTGATGATACTTAAGACACTCAACTAAGGTAAATTCAAAAACATTTGCAAACACTGGGCAAATGTCTCGTGATCAAATGTCATGCAATTAAGCATCACATGAGCGGTACCACATGATCGCATGCCTTGTGATCAAATGTGACATGACCAAATCTCCAGGAATACATCAAACCAGAGTTGGCAACCCTAAGTGGGTATCTGAAAGAGAAAAGCACAAGGGGCGGATTGTGGTGAGGGATGGATGGATGGGGGAGGGGAAGCAAGATATCCGCGAATTGACCATCAGCAGCTTGTAAGTGTGAAGAGATTGTGGGATGAGGGGGAAGTGAGATGTGAGAAGAAGAATTAGGTATGAGCATACCGTCGTCATCAGCAATTCTTTCAACTTCCCCGCTGGCCACAAACTGTGACAGCCCCTCCAATGATCTGCAGCACTGCTTAATCCAGCTCTGTCAGGTTCTGTAGACGGGCTTCCCCATCACCTGTCTGCTGCTGCTCCCGGCGGTTATGAGCGACCTTTGCCTGCAAGAAAAAAGGAAGTGTGTCATTGAGTGTGGTGCAATGTGTTTGGGTGATGTGCCTGCCATGTTTAAATAGTGTGATGTGTGGGGTGAGTCTTGCAGCAGTGTTAAGTGTGTGAGGGTGAAGTGAAGATGTGAATGTGAGGTATGAGTGGTGATTGCTAGAGATTGTTGGTAGGGGAATGATGGGGTGTGGTGCATTGAGCAGTGTGTGAGGCTTGTGGTGCAAATGGTGGGATATGGCATTTGATGATGCATTCACTCACCTTGACCACTTGTGTGAGGTCATTCAACTTTTTGCGGTACTTGATCCAGGTCCTGGGGACACAACTCATTGCACTGACGGCTTCAGCGATCTCCTCCTACAGCCTTCTGGTGTTCTGCCTTGAAGGTCTCCTGCCCCACTGCGAGTAGAGGACCTGACGGCATCCTTGAACCCCCAGGACAAAGGCTTCCAATGCCGCATCTGAAAATCTCCTCGGCCTTTCTCTTGGCTGTTGGGCTATGGCTTTCTACACAATGACAATAAGGTGCTTCTGCAACAAAGCACCTTTTTAAGTAGTGAAGAGAGCCTAGGCCAAACTTTATTGGCCAGTAGACTGCACCTGATATTAGCCCCCCCCCCCCGTTCAGCACTGAGCCAGTCAGCGATACATTTAGCGCTGAGCTCAACGCCACAATCGTTATAATCAGCAGGCAGCACGAATTTTGTGTGCTGCCTGCACCACTTTGAACGGGCGTGGGCACATCGTGCTTCGCGCTACCCGTGCCCATTTTCAGGCCTTATCCAATTTCTAGGCCTAAGTTGGTCAGGAGTGGCTCTCCTGTGGCTTTGCTCACTGAGTCAGAGGATATTCTGCTTAATAACCAATTCTGTCATGCATAGTATTATCAGGGCCACATGATTTTACCGTGACAAAGTAAAATTGCATTTTTAATCATGGTGTTCTGTGAGTTTTACTGATATTTTGTGAATTGAATTGAGTGACACTTCCTTTTTTCCATTAAAAACTGTAAATTGATATCCTTTGAATGTAATTATATGTATCTTTACCTATGAAGTCAATTTTTATCTCTTGCTTACAAGATGGTGGCCATAGGTACCTGCCATTTAGCAGCACTGGGGGAGAGTTGGTTGTGGGGTTTTACAGCATTGGAGCAATGAAATGCCTGTTATTTTCAAAGCAATTATTGACAAACCAAATATCACAAAACATGCCAATCAGATTGCTTAAACAATTTTTTCAAAATTTTCCCTGAGTAAGCAGACTGTAGAACCATTAAAAAAAACCTTAGTAGAAACATCATAACAAGTGAAATAATTCACACTTTTTTTTCAATTTTCCTATTAAATTGCTCGTATCCTACTGGAAATCTGCCGAATTTGTCCAGAGGCCTATGCTTTGTCAGGTGCATGGGCTTCAGTTTTTCTCTCGATACCATCTATCCTGATATTTTGAAAGTATTATTCAGAATGTTATGGAAATACTGGAATTATTATGGAATAAAAGGAAACAGGATAAAAACTTAAAAGAGCTGAAGACCAACAGAAGCAGTAAATTAAGCAAGGGAAAGAAAAGCAGTAAAAGAGAGAAGGAAAACGCAGGAATTTTTTTTGAAAAAAGTGCTCTCTGTACCATGTTGGTTTCCAAAAGAAGAACCACTCTTACAGCTTCCCTCGACCCTTCACCTGGCACCTCCCCAGGCTGCCTCCTTGGTGACATTATATGGGTTCTGCCTCGCCCCATTTACTTATGTACTCAATTTTTTTTACATTTTGATCTGTGAGCAATGCCACTGTTTTCCATTGATAAACTTTAGTAGCCTAATTATCGCAAGCTAAAAAACAGCTGGTGCAGAAATCTTGGGGTAAAATCTGTGATAATTCATTGGCATCATGGCATTCCTACTGTGGGAAATGTAATAGAAAATTCCTTTTTGTCCTTGCAGGAACATTCCGATGCACCTTCTGTCACACTGAGGTGGAAGAGGATGAATCTGCGTTACCAAAGAAAGATGCCAGGACACTGTTGGCAAGATTCAATGAACAGATTGAACCAATCTATGCTCTATTGAGAGAAACTGAAGATGTTAATCTGGCCTATGAAATCCTGGAGCCAGAACCAACAGAAATTCCATCGCTTAGGGCAAGGTCAGCTTGTGATCTAAATTTTTTGTTTATATTTTTATCCTACCAAGCAGAAAAGACTTACAAAACTTGGCTGTGTCATTGGTCTTCTAAGCTTATGAAAGGTGAACTTTAGGCAAGTTTTTCTCTGCTTATGAAGGATGTACTTTGGACAGCTTATCGTTTGACTTAGGAACTTACTATAACCAGAATCTCCAATATAAGCCTGAATCCTACTCATAGGACAGTATATGAAAATCATAAAGTAGAAATGAGAAAAAAGCATTTCAGCTCAACTAGTTTCATGTACAAGACTCACTCAGACCATTACCACCATCTTCCTGTTTTGGTATTCCCTTTTGAATAAGTAATGTATTCATTTCTTATGGAAGTTGTCTTTTATTTCCTAAAATCTTTATTTTTTTTTATGGGAGCTGTTGTCTAATCACTTTAATTTGGTTACTTCTCTGATAGAGTACAGGCTGGCAAGTTATATATACACATTCCATGACGCATAGTTATATAAATAGGGTGTCTTTGAGTTATTTTTCTTCTCTGATGTCAACTATTATAAATGAAGAAATATGGGCATTATGTGAAATCAAAGTTTTATTAACAAGTGAGAGAAGAAGCAGTTCGTCTAAGTACTATAAACAATTAACTTGTATAACCCGGCTATTAATCAATGACACGGTTTAGTTAGGAGAGCTGAAATCAACAGCATTTGTCAAACACCACACATGGCTAGTGGTACACTTTTATATATGTGTGAAGGAGATTAAAGTCCTCTTTTTGAATAAAGTACTCTGTCCACAGAAAGACTTCCCAAAGGCAAGACGGTTTAAAATGATTTGATGCATCAGTTAATTACAGTTTTACCTAACTGCAGCAGACATGGAGACCAGATGCGGCTCCATAGGTAGAACTGAAGGGTTTATATGTTTAACCCTTTCAGACTGGTTCAAACTGTTGTTGTATTTGGGCTGACTTCAACAACTTGTTGCTTGCTGCTGTAAATGACTTTGCACATAAACCATGCCTGTCATGACTGACATCAGTTGCCGTCTAAAGTGACTTGGATGTGTAGTGGAAACCTTACGTGTAATCCAGGGAGAATGAACAGGTCCACTATTCACTCAGAGTGCACTGTCTCTGCTTACTTTGCATACAAAATTTTACTTCAGTTCATAGGCGGTGCAGACATGCCTATCAGAGTAGGCTTTTGTGTTGGACATGAGAAAAAGTATCTGGGGAAGCGTGAACCATGACAGCACTCCGTTTTATAAGTTAACAGCTGTGTATGAAGTAATTATTCTTGAGTTCTATTTTGCTTGATATTTCTTTTGTTAATGGTCACATTTTATTTCTCCTGGTTGAGCACAAAGAATATTTAGCCTACTGATTTCCTTCATGTTTTAAAAAAAAAATGATCATCATTCTATTGATTTGTTTTCCCCAATCAATTTATTGGCTCCCTTTATAGCTTTTTGACATAAGACTTCGAAAAAATTTCTTGTTTGCTTTCTTTAACCTTTCCAGCATCTTCATTTCTTTAAGAGAGTGTCTTGTTCTCCAAGTGTGATCTCACCAAAGCTTTATGGGAATTCTGTATAATCTTGCATTCTAGAGATCTGCTCCTACATCGTAAAATTCTGTTTGTTTTGTCAACCTGTAAAGCCAAATAATGTCCTGGTGTATGATATGATGCGTCTTGATATGTCTTCAGTGTGTAACTATATTTTCTAATTTTAGCATAGGTCTGTGTATTACCTTCCACTTCTCAATATTAAATGCTATTTGTTTAAGTGCCCACTTACTAAATGGCAGCAGTTGGCTTTGAGTTAAATGCATCTCCTTTGGTTCTCTCTCCCCATCTCTAGCTCATGCTTTGTCCTCCCTTACTATGGATTTCATGGAATTTGGGGTGTCATAGGCTTTTGTGAGAGTCTAATTTTCCATTATAATGTTAAGTCCAATTTAATCTCAGTTGTATAGACAACCACTAAATTGTGCCAAAGACCTTTTCAGAATGGCTGTTTTAGATTTTCAGTGTTCAAACTCTATCTCTGCACAACTCCCAATCACCAATTCTTTCCCCTTGTATTCCACTCTATATGCTTCTAACACACTTTCTCTTGATCAACTTTGTAATTTTGTATCTCCCACATGTTTCCCTGCTTCTTTAAGTTTCTCCCTCCACCCTGTTTCTCTTCAGTATGCCTTTCAAGTGTCAGCTTGGCTCAGTTGGTAGCACTCTTAACTCTGAGTCATAAGGTTGAAGGTTCAAATTCCATTCCAAGATTTGAACATGTAATCTAGAATGACACTTTTTACCCTCTGTAAAGCACCGTGGGAACTTTTCTCCCAAGTTGTTGTTTAGATAAGTGTTTGATTCCGTGGCAACATCCTAGTCAAAATTAAAAATCGAGATAATGGCCCAGAAATTCGGGTCTCCACGGGTGAGTACGCACGGGGTACTCACCCGTAAGCCCAATGGAAGTGCCGGTTTCCTGCATGCGCGGGAAACCGGCACTTCCGTTCCCCTGAAAGAAGGGGTTCAGAGATCGAACGCGTGCGCAGGAGAGGCTGCGCGTGCGCATCGAACTTGCATTTTTTTCCCAGGTTTTCCCGGGAGGGTAAGTCTCCAGAAGTTAGACATGTAAAAAGCAGTCGCAAGGCCTGCTTTTTACAAGGTAAGTGATGAATTTAAATTAAAACATTTTTTCCACAGGTTTATTATTTTTAAATACTTTAAAGAAAGGTAAGTTTATTTTTAGCCCTGTTAGAAAATAAAATAATTTTTTTCAAAAATTTAAATTATTGTTTAAAATAGTTATTTCATGTAATTTATA
Source organism: Somniosus microcephalus (assembly GCF_052327205.1). NCBI lineage: Eukaryota > Metazoa > Chordata > Chondrichthyes > Squaliformes > Somniosidae > Somniosus > Somniosus microcephalus. Next base: position 84,184,402 of record NC_141000.1, read on the forward strand.
GTTTATTTAAAAAATGTGATTTTTTCAAAAATGTATTTGAAGATTTTGTGATGCTTTGGGGCTTATAGTATTTATAAGTTTGACAGCCCTTCCTGTCAAACTTATGAATGAAGCATTCCCTGCTACCATTGGCTCTCCATGGCCCACGTGATCCCAGGGGACACATCGAACTAACTGCGCCCCTGGGATACGCAAGCACTGTGCGCCGGCAGTTGGAGGAGGCCCAGGATCACAATTCCACAGGGGCCCACAGCTCAATGGCTGGCACGCAAGGTAAGTGCAGGTCGGGGGCTTACACCCACGGGAAGCCCTCGACCCGAATTTCTGGGCCAATACAATTTTTTCTCCAGGTTTCAACAGATTTTTGGTGTACTGGTTGAAAAAGTTGTGTCCATGTTCTCAATATTAATTCTTGTAGTGTAACTGTACTACACACAGGTCCCTTAAGTTAATCAGAATGCAGGGCAGTCAGAAGCAGCATTACAGTTCAATTCCAGGTAAAGTAAATGGAATAAAAAAGTTTTTATCAGTAAAAATCGGAAAACAACCTGATTGCCTATGGGTAAGACATGAATTTTTCAGCAGAAATTGTTAAAAACTGAAAATGTGGAGCCCTTTTTTTAGCTCAATTTCTTCAATGTCATTTATGACACAATAATGAACATGGACACAAACTATAAAACAGCAATAACATTTTTTTCAATCCCAGTTTTTCATCCCCAGTTTATGATACTAAATCCATGACCTTTGACCGTTGTGTTGTGATGTATTGTGTTGTATTTACTGATGGTGATATTTACTGATGGTGATATTTACTGATGGTGATATTTACTGATGGTGATATTTACTGATGTTTTTGACAGTCAACGGGCACTTGGCACTGGCAGTGGCAATATGAATCTTCAAAAAGAATCGTGGGCAAACAAAGGGCCTACATATGAGGATCTCTACACTCAAAATGTCATCATCAATATGGAGGAACATGATGTTCAGCATAAAGTTGTATCTGATGGGAAGCCAACTAAAGAGAGACCAATCTGGATGAGGGAGAGCACTGTCCGAGGAGCCTTTACAGACTTGGAAGAAGTTCAGGAAGGTGAGAGATCAGCTTCCTTTTCTCTTTCTTCTAATTTATTTGTAAGTTCATCAAAGTAAGTACCGATTCTACTGAGGCATAGAATTCTGCGTGTTCATTTTAGCTGTTCTGTGTAACGAGTATAGTTTCTGTTACCCAATTCTTTTAAATTTCTGTGCTGCTTTTTAGAGATGCTTTTGAAAAAGGAATACAAATTATTTGAAGCTATGATTCTTCAGTGCTGTGTTGCAAAAGAGTGGATGAAAAACAGGGATCCAGCTGCTTTGTTTATAATTATAGTCATTGAAAAGATAAGAAAGCAAAATGACCCGGAAAATGACGTATGCCATTAATTACACTGATTAGTTCCCCAATGTCAGCCATGGCTCAGTGGTAGCACTATGGCCTCTGAGTCAGAAGGTTGTGCGTTCACGTCCCACTCTATGACTTGAGCACATAATCTAGGCTGAAACTCCAGTGCCGTACTGAGGGAGCGCTGCACTTTCAGAGGTGCTGTCTTTCAAATAAGACATTAAACTGAGGCCCCGGCTGCCCTCTCTGGTGGGCGTAAAAGATCCCATAGCACTATTTTGAACAGCAGGGGAGTTCTCCGGGTGTCCTGGCCAATATTTATCCCTCAACCAACATCACTAAAAGATTGATACGAGCAGAGGTTATGGTCTGAAATTGTTGAACTCGATGTTGAGTCCAGAAGGCTGTAAAGTGCCTAATCGAAAGATGAGGTGCTGTTCCTCGAGCTTACGCTGAGCTTCATTGGAACAGTGTAAGAGGCCGAGGTCAGAGTGGGAGTGGAGCGGAGAATTAAAGTGACAGGCGACCGGAAGCTCGGGGTCACCCTTACAGACTGAACGGAGGTGTTCCGCAAAGCGGTCAACCAATCTGCGTTTGGTCTCCCCAATGTAGAGAAGACCGCATCGTGAGCAGCGAATACAGTATACTAAATTGCAAGAAATAGAAGTAAATCACTGTTTCACCTGGAAGGAGTGTTTGGGGCCCTGGACAGTGGGAAGGGAGGAGGTAAAAGGGCATGTGTTGCATCTCCTGCGCTTGCACGGGAAGGTGCCGGGCGAAGGGGAAGGGGTGTTGGGTGTGATAGAGGAGTGGACCAGGGTGTCGTGGAGGGAGCGGTCCCTTCGGAATGCTGAAAGGGGAGGTGAGGGAAAGATGTGTTTGGTGGTGGGATCACGCTGGAGGTGGCGCAAATGGCGGAGGATGATCCATTGAATGTGAAGGCTGGTGGGGTGAAAGGTGAGGACAAGGGGAACCCTATCGTGGTTCCGGGAGGGAGGGGAACTGGTGAGAGCAGAAGTGCGGGAAATAGAACGGACACGGTCACGGTCAAGGGCCATGTCAACCACAGTAGAGGGGAATCTTCAGTTGAGAAAAAAGGAAGACATGTCGGAAGGATGCATCATCAGAGCAGATGAGACGGAGAAACTGGAAGAATGGAATAGAGTCCTTACAGGAAGCAGGGTGGGAGGAAATGTAGTCCAGGTAGCTGTGGGAGACAGTGGGCTTATAGTGAATGTTTGTCTTCCTTTTTCCTTTGGGATTTGAACCCACAACTTTTTGACTCGCGAGGCGAGAGTGCTAACAACTGAGCCACAGTTGACACTGAGGTTATGAACGGCACTCTACGAATGCTAGCCTTTCTTTCAATCTTTTTGTTGCAAACTTACTCCAAACTTTCTTGGAAAAATAATTTGAGATACACCACAACGAGTATAATGGAGAATTAGGGAGCTCAGAGACGGTGCAGTCAGTGGCTTATCCCATCTGCATCAATGAACGAATTATGTATATCAATATTAGCTTAAGCTGCCTCGAGGCCCAACAGGTGCCTGCAGCTGACCGGAATTATTCAGATGGGCCTAAACTAATTTCTCCCCCACTCTCACTTTCAGTCGATGGCCTGGACATTTTAGAGCCCTACACTGTGCATGCCTTATACACTAAACCTAACGCGTAATGACGAAGAAGATGGGTTTTATCTAAGAATTAAAAATACCAAGAGGCCTGGAAGCAGGTTGTAGTCATTTAGATTGCATAAAAGCAAGGCTTGGGAGGACGGGAGGACTTCCTCTTTAAAGTACTCTCCCACTTTTCCTTAAAAATGAAATAAATGCTTATTTTTATTGCTATTTACGATCTTCCATTGATTTTTGTCAACTTTATTTTTAAGATTGAGACTGACATGGCAGGTCTCTTCTCCATTATCTCGGTTAGCCTGTGTGCATCTTGGAGAGGCTCATTGACTTTAATAGAGCAGCACTTTGGACTACCTTGGGAGAGGCTAATCCAGAACTGTCTAAACGGGGGGAAAAATCTCTACCAGCTGATCACTGCTGCATATTTGCCTTGTGCAGATCTTTGAAGCTTATGTGCCCTTAATCATGTTATTTGTATTCAATCTGTTGCTATCGGAATAAATGAAATGCATGGAAGTATTTTTGGGGGAAATCTAATTTTTTATAAACGTTCCCCCTGCTGTGTATATTATAGGTGATATGGATGTTGACTCATACCGTGATCATGAGGGAAAAGGAAACCCAATGGAAGCAAATGAAGAAGTCATGCAAACATTGCTTATCCATGAAAAGAAAAGTACATCTGCAACTGTGGCTGCAGCTGCTGCAATCCCAACTTCAAATGCCAGTGATTCAGAGAGTGATACTAGTGAATCAGAGGATGAATCACCTCGACCACAGGCAGCCACATCATTCCCAGTGGCAGCAGCAGAAGAGGATGAAGAGTTTGAAGAGGTGGAGGATGAGCCAACTGTGTTGGTAGCAGGACAGCCATATTCATATAGCCAGGTCAGCCAGTGTCTAGAGCTCGTGGCACAGATGACAGCTGAAGAGAAGGATGCATATATCGCCATGGGGCAAAGAATGTTCCAGGATATGTATGACTGATCTGTTGTCACAACACAGGAACATTTTTAAAGTCCTTATATATTTCCTATGGTTTTATTAGTCAGTGTTTCTACAATTTTAATTGTATCTGCCAAAGTGTCAAGAGACAGCATTCCTTTCAACAAAATTACAGGCTGGATTTTAGAAGTATTTCAAGACAAAAGTATTATTTTTAAGAGGGTAAAAAGCTGCAGTGCCCTATAACTTTAAAATTATGTACTTCACAGGTATTCTTGTTTTTATTGCATATTTCTTTCCTCTCGGTAACACTTAAATTCATGAAACCCCTTTGAGCTAGGACAGTTGAATGAGGCAATTATACTTCTTGTTCAGGCAATAAGAAATGTTTGTCTGGTATAGTGGCCTGGTTCCTGCCAGTTGGAAACACTTCCCTCTTGTCTCGTGCTCCATCAGGCTGTATGGATAATCACTGATAAAACATGCCTATCTGTCACAGCAAGCACATTTTAAGTGATGAGCAGCCATGAGATTCAAGCTCGGAACCTGCTGGTTTTGGAATCAGTTGCTTATTCACTTGAACTACCAGGCTATCCAGCACAGAATATTTGTCTCTTGGTACAAAATGTGTGTGTGTGGTTCTTTTTAAAGTAAAACAGTTTGTTTTGGCATTTAGAATAAGCATGATTAAGAGCAAGGGGGATTTGTAAAAACTGGAAGAGCAATGTCACCGCTGAAGAGCAGTCAGTTAGCTGTTTCACTAATATATCCATTTATCCTGATATTTGTAGGGTAAACCAAATGCTGATTAATTAAAATATTTTTAAAAAATTGATCAATCCTATTGCCCCTGTGGTTCAGCAGTAAAATCCCCCATCTCTCAGCCATACAGACCAGAAATGTTCCAGGTTGAATCTCCAGTCTGTGCTGAGTTAGTTGATCTTAGCTGGGACAGTAGAAAGGATGCTTAAATAGCCGCAGAGCCCCAGCTTAGGTAAGCGAACATCAGCTAGGATTCCTGCTTCTGATCACTATTCAGTCGTCCCTACTGAAAGTGCAGACGTTTAGACGACACGGGTGAGGATTAGGATCAGTTGTGATGTCCTCTGTGGCCAGACTGCTGCTAGCGTTAAGTGTCGAGGCATGGACACTTGCATGAGGTATCAGTAAATGACTGCCATCCCTGAAATTGTACCTCAGTGAGAGTCGGTGCCTGCAGGAAGCAGGGGGGGGGGGGGGAGAAAATTTGACAGAAAAGAATTGATCACATGATTTTGTTTAAATCTAAACGAGTAGTTTTTATCTGAAATGAAAATATTTTAAATGTAATCATTATAGAGCAGTGCAGTTTTTAAATGAGCTGGAAAAGTGCCAAACCATAGTGACCCTGTGTTACAAGCATCAGAGACAAAGCTTAAATATACAGACTGTGTGCGCATGGTCTTTGTATGTGATCTGCCTTCTTAAGCTCCATCTGCAGGATAACAGCTGAGGTTTTGAAATGGTTCAGTAAAGTTTTATTGTTCTTGGTATCTATGCAGCAGAACATTAATGCAAAGTTAATTTTTTTAACAGTCTTAACACGGTCAGGTTTCAATACCGTACTGCTATTCTAATCTAAACAGAAAATGCTGGAAATACTCAGCAGGTCAGACAGCATCTGTGGAGAGAGAAACAGAGTTAACGTTTCAGGTCAATCACCTTTCATCAGATCTGAAACATTGGGCTGGATGTTTACTGGGGCAGGTTGCGTAGGTGGGGTGGGGGGATGAATTTCGGATGGGGAACCCGGAAGTCTGGGTTTCCCCACATGCTGTGCTCCACAGCATGTGTCTTCTAGCCCTGACAGGTTCCCCACCTGGAAGTCAGGCTGATTGGCAGGCTTGGCTTCCAGTCGGGCGGGGAGCACTCTGGAGAAGGCTGCAGGACCAGGTAGGTCCGATCCCAGGGGGTGGGGTTTGATGGTGGGGGAGCTTAGGGGGCTGGGAGGAAGCACTCCTCCTCCTAGCCCACTTGCCTTCTCCCCAAGGCTGCCCTCCTCTTGCTGCAGCTACTGGGTTTTCCGAGGCCCAGGAAACCTGGCTGGTCACTGTAAATCCACAGCTTTCAGCTTTATTAACATACTTAAAATGCCAAGCCGCCTCCTGGTTGCGGTTGGCTGCCAGCCCCTTCTCCCACCTCAGTAAAACCCGGAAGTCGGCTGGTTAGAGTCTGCTTCCCGACATGCTCGAAATCTTTGCCCATTTAACCCCCTACCCGCACCCACCCCCACCCGTTCACCCATGCTAAAATTCTCCCCATTAACTCGGTTTCTCCTGATGCTGCCTGACAAGTTGAGTGTTTCCAGCATTTTCTATTTTTATTTCAGATTTCCAGCATCCACAGTATTTTACTTTTGTTTTAGCTGTTCTAATCTAGCTGTTGCAGAAAGTGACATATACAGCCTCACCTTCATTTGTGTGTGCTCCCTCATGCTTTCACTTAAGTCAGGCCCAATGTAACATTAAGTCTTTTCATAACTCATTATAACCCATAACTGCTTCCACCATCTTGCTGTGTAATCTGCTGTTTTGAGTATCAGACAGATAATGGGTGACCTGCAGTTTGGTTCTGGGGTCAGATTAATATGTTACAGCCTATAAAAAGTGAAAGGAATGTCTTATCAACTCTCCCAGTAACTCTTAACCTTTCCACCTGTACAATTCTACACAGAGGTTTGAACAAAACACTTACAGGATGATGGAAATATACACAATGGAAAACTAGAAGAAGCATTTGCCAAGTCAGAAATACTTAATTAACATTGAAAACGGTTAAAGTTTTTATAACAGCAGAGGAGTTGGCCTATCAAAAAGAGTATTAGCTCATCATGAAGTGTATTTTTATTACATTGTTTATCTGTACAATGGATTCTTGAGAGTGGTTACAATGCTGTCATCTAATTGAGAAGGCTCAGGTTACATCTAGACTGGGAGTGATCCTGGAGTAGAAAAGTAACCTGAATCTTGGGAATAAGCCTTCAAACTCACTTGCTGCTGTCTGTTTGGTTTTATCAATTTCTGTGTGACATTAGGTCATGTTCTGTAGCTGGTAATGCATTTTGTGTCTTATGATGCATGATGGTGTTAAAAGGGTATGGATGCCATTACTGCAAGTTTCTGAGAAACTCTTGGTGGTTGATTGCAAGGAAATGCTCTGTTCTGGCCTTATAAAAGATCACACCAGTGTAATGAACTATGAACTGTATGTTACTCTTTCCATGCATGAACCACTGCATTGTACGGTTAGTAATGCAATATTGTATTTATTCTACGGGTGTCTTACAGTTACCGAATGCTGAATTGCAAATAACTGTTTGTTTTCATTTTCCACACAGTTGAATATCAGATCTGGAGGGCAAGAGTCAGTCTACTGTCATTAATCCAACAATTGCTTAAGTTAAATTATCTGATGATTCAAGTTCTTTAGCACTAAAGAACCACTTAGTTGAGTCATTTATGTGCATTTAATTCATTATTATTGAATTATTCAAATTTTAGCACAAAAATGCCTTGTCATGATTAGATTTCCACTGTTGACACCCAAGGAATAAATCACTTCCAAGATAATTTTTCTAAAGTTCTTTCACAGTGTTGGAGAAAGTACTGGAAAAGAGTACTAGAGTCCATTGGCACTATTTTAATGTCATACTGTGAGCAGGAGATTAGTCCTTAATGCCCAAAGGGAAAAAAATTAAAGCTGCATTAAATTTTATTAAAGATTTGCAGATTACAAAGATTGCTCAATTCACTGATGGATGTCTACAATCTACATTTTTGAGGGGAAGGAATCCAGACCAGGCAAAAATCTATAAAGTCCGATGGACCAGTGGAAAATGTTTGTTGTACTGCAATGTGTGGCACTTAACTTCTCCATTTGAGTCTACTGGAGTACCCTGTATTTAGATAACTCACTAGCAGCATCCAGTGGCAAAAATCAAGTACTGCAGCTCATTACTGTACTATTGCAGGAGTGGATTTTGCACGAGTTAACTATACGTCACGGAAGGTCAATTGAAAAACATTTTCACATTTCTTATGTAAACAAAAATGAATAACTTGGTTTCAACGTAATAAAAATTGGCCCTAATCGCTTGCATGCAGTGACCAATTATAGTAATTTAGATTGTACAGTACTGCCAAATGAATAAAATATAACCTGGTTTTGAGATGGTGGGGGAAGGTTCTTCACCTCTTCCTTGCTGATACAGAAATTGTGCTTTTGCAATCTTTCTAACATCCAGCCCACAGCAGCGAGCAGACAGTCTCACTCTCTCAAATAAAAGACCTGCTGGAAATACTCAGCAGGTCAGGCAGTATCTATGTAGAGGGAAACAAAGTTAATGTTTCAGGGGTCAATGACCTTTCCTCACTCTCTCAACATGCCTTTCCTATCTTTCTCAAATACAGCATTACACAGAGAAGGTGAATCAATTTCAGTTGTCCTTAATCTCATATGCACAAGTGTGATTTACCATTCTAATGCATACACCCAACAGTACAGAAAAATTACTCGGACTTTCAAATATCTTGATTTCCCCTTAGAGCACAGCCGAGAAGATTTGTTCCGATATCTAATTCCTCTGTATAGAAAAACATTGTTTGCAACTGTGCTAGGTTTTGGTGGGTGGGGTGGGTGAGAAGGATATATAGAATCTAAAATGCTTTTACATTAGCTTACATGTTCTCAAGCAGGAAGTAAAGCAAGGGAATTATTTGACAAAGATCCGGAGAAAGGGTTAACCTCCTAGCATCACCTCGTGTCCAAAAACCTGAGTAAATTCTAACTTTGTTCAGCTCAACAATAAGCTTTCTCAGAAGTGGTAAATTATCCACAATTAAAATTTAAATTGTGCTCTTTGAAGAGAATATTCTTTTAAAAACAAAACCACAACCAGTGTCTTTTACTTATAGTGCTTTTTATTCAATCGGTTTTATTTGCTTATATTTGGAAATAAAAGCTTTGCAATATGTTAATTGTGTCAGTAATTGCTTTGGATAAAACCTCATTTCACCTGTCTTGCTGAATTTTATCAGTTATCAAATAACACAAAGGGGAGTTTGACAAATTCCATAATCTACAAATAGAAATAGAGGTAGGGAGAACTAAGAGGGCGTATGGAAAAAACCCTACAGCCAAAGTAAAGGGAAATAGTAAAGTTCTTATAAACACATTAGGTAAAAGAATCATTTAAGAAGGAGGTTGGCCTCTCAAATGAGCATGGTGAGATAAGGAAATAGTGGAGTTGCTTTATTAATATTTTGGCTCAGTATTGACAGAGGAGCAAGAAAGAAGTCTTCAGGGGCTTGTGGATGAGGAAGTAGGAGGTCAGCCGATAAATGCATTAGTAAGGAAACTCTTAAAAGGGCGCAAAATTGATGTGACCAGGGTCAAATGATGTGCTGCTCAAGAACTGTAGGTTAGTGAGGATGTAGCAGAGACACGCACCATGATTTTTCAAATTCATTCGAGGTAGGAGCTATGCCTAAGGATTGAAGGGTGGCACATTTTACCTCTGTTCAGAAAGGGGGGAAAGGATAAGCAAAGCAACTATCAACCAGCCTTATGTCAGTAGCAGGAAAATTACTAGAAACAATAATTAGAGTTAAAACAAATGAATACTTAGAAGGCCATGGACTGATTAGAGATGGTTCATGCAGATTTGTGAAGGATAGGTCATGATTGACTAACCTGAGAGAATTTTTTGAAAGAATAACAAAGTATAGACATTTGATAATGGTGCATAAGAAATTGATTGAGAAAATTAGGGTCCATGGCATGAAAGGTAAAGTGATGGATAGAGTAACAGTTGAAAGGCAGACTGCAAAGGATTGCAGTAAATGGACGTTTTTCAGAGTGGCAGGTGGTGCTGCAGAGCTGGATGTTGAGACTAATTTTGTTCTCCACGTAAATAAATAATCTGGACTTCGACATAAAGGGGTGAGTATGAAAGTTTTCTGATGATACCAAATCGGGAGAAGTAGTAACCTGTCAGGAAAATGCAGGAGATTACAGAAGGCTTTATCACAAGAGATGATCAATGCTAAATCAAAAAAGTATTGAACAGTTACTTAAAGAAGTATAAATGCCAAGCAGCGACACGTCATGCCGACAGCATTTGGGGCCTGGTTCACTTGTTGATATTTGCTGACAACTATCAGCATGGACCAGCCACCCTTTGCTCTTGGTTTCACATGCCTGGGACCAGCTGCTAATAAAGCCTCTCCGAATTCTTGGAAGCTTAGGAATTCCAGTTTACATCTTGCTGCAACTGGGAAACCTTGATTAGTAGTGGCACTCAGATAAAAGCAACTGAGGGAAGAAGGAAATGGATTGCAACTAATGAAAAAGGAAGGGGAAAATTAGTGGCAATTAAGGGGAGAGCGAGAATGGGGAAATAGTGTAACGTCCGTGTGTAATTGAGACACGGACTGCAGAAGTTGGTTATAACAGGTGTTCACTGAATGGAGACAAAACTGGAACTACTATACAAAGTTACTACACAGGCTTATATACAGTGGTGGTCACTACTGGTACTGCAGTATACAGGGGCTGCAGAATATAGTTCCTTCTTCAAGATACATACACTACAATTCCTCCCCTTTTAGCTAAACAGTACATAACATTCGATTAATAATTAAATAACATATTTACAATTACAGTTGCTATATACATTAGCTAAAGTTAATCAATTATAAATTCAGTCTTTGAGGAGGCTTCCTGATTCTGTCCGGATAACGCCTCTTTGGGGTATCAGGTTCTTCTGGCAAAGTTGATTTGGGATCAACGTCGTTGTTTGGTTCGTCTGCTTCCAATATCACCGATTCTGAGGTAGATGCAATTGGTGCTTCAGTTTCATCACCAGGTGTATAGGATCGTGGTGTAGATTTGACGTTTTCCAGTGACTCTAGAATCTGGTCAGCATGGCGTCTTACAATGCTCTCTCCAACGTCCACGGTATACATGAGAGGTCCTTGCCGTGTGCAGATCGTTCCTGGCTGCCATTTCTCTGTGCGGTAGTCCCGGGCCAAAACTGGTTGACCTATCTTAAAACTCCTCGTTGGCCTTTCATTCATACTCTGAAACTGCCTGTTCTCCACATCTCTTCTGATGTTTGGCTTAACCAAATTCAAGCGGCATCTTAGTCTTCGATTGAAGAACATCATGGTTGGAGTTTGGTTGGTAACCGCATGTGTCGCATTCCGGTAGGCAAACAAGAAGTTATCCACCTTGTGTTGTAGGGGTATGTCTTCATTACACATTGCCTTGATAGCCTTCTTGAATGTTTGAACGAACCTCTCGGCCAATCCATTGGTGGCTGGATGATATGGGGCGGATGTGTAATGCTTAACACCATTGTTCTTTAAGAACCTCCGGAACTCTTCAGACACAAACTGTGGTCCATTGTCGGAGCAAATCTGTTCAGGCAGCCCATTTCTGGCGAATATGGTTCGTAAGACTGTGATAGTTTTTTCTGTGGTGGTTGAGGACATTTTTATTACCTCTGGCCACTTTGAATGTGCATCCACCGCAATTAAAAACATCGAGTCCATAAATGGACCAGCAAAATCAATGTGCACCCTTTGCCATGGAGATGAGGGCCACTCCCATGGATGTAGAGGGGCTTGTGGTGGGGCGTTTTGGACCTTCTGGCATCCTGTACAGCTCTTGGTCATCTCTTCGATTTCTCTATCGATTCCCGGCCACCACACAAACGCTCTGGCTAAGTTCTTCATTTTTACCACTCCCAGATGACCCTCATGAAGCTCATTGAGCACTCTATCCTTCAATTTGGGTGGAATTACTACTCTGGATCCACACATCAAGGTTCCTCGGCACACTGACAGCTGTTCTCTTCTCGGCGAGAATGCTGGCAACAGTGGTTCGCCATGTGCTGGCCATCCCTTCACCGTTAAATCATAGACCCTGGAGAGTGTCGGGTCATTTCATGTTTCCTTTTCTATGTTTGCATTCGTCACAGGTAGACATTCGACTATGGTCGAGTGGAATATCTCCACAGGATCCACTGCAGGTGCTTCTTCCACCGTCGGCAACGGTAGGCGCGACAATCCATCAGCATTCCCATGCTGTTTAGTTCCTTTGTACTCGATGTCATATTGGTGTGCCCCTAGGAAAAGGGACCACCTCTAGCCGTTGTGCTGTCATTATCGGGACGCCCTTCTTAGGGTTGAAAATGGAGACAAGAGGTTGATGATCAGTTAGTAGAGTACATTTCTGTCCATGCAGGTAGTGATTGAACTTCTTCACCCCCCACACCAGGCTGAGGGCCTCTCTCTCAATCTGGGCGTAGTTACGCTCGGCTGCAGTTAACGAGCGTGATGCAAAAGCTATCGGCCTCTCTGAACCATCAAGGGATTTATGTGATAGTACCGCTCCAACGCCGTAGGGAGACGCATCACACGCCAGTCTTATCGGTAGTGATGGGTTGTAGTGAGCCAATACTTCTCTTGAAGTGATCAGGCCTTTACAATTCTGAAAGGCCCGCTTACATTCATCACTCCATTTCCATGCTACTCCAGTTTGTAGCAGGGCGTTCAGTGGGTGCAGAATTGTGGACAAATTCGGCAAAAACTTATGGTAGTAATTCACCAATCCGAGGAATGACCTCAGTTGCGACACATTTTCAGGCGCTGGAGCCTTAACTACCGCTTCAATTTTGTCAGGGGACTTATGTAACCCCTCTTCATCAATCACGTGGCCACAATACGATATTTGTTTCTTAAAAAACTCGCACTTGGGGCGATTGGCTTGTAGCCCATGTTCTCTTAGTCTAGTGAGCACCTGCTCTAGGTTGGCAAGGTGTTCACTGTCATTTTCACCTGTCACTAGGATGTCGTCCAAGTAACACTGAGTCCCCGGAATCCCTTGCAGGACTTGTTCCATCGCTCTTTGCCATATAGCCGGAGCTGATGCTACTCCGAATACCAGTCGATTATACTGGTAAAGACCTTTGTGAGTGTTTATCGTGAGATATTTCCTAGAGGATTCTTCAACGTCCATCTGCAAATATGCTTGCGCTAGGTCAATTTTTGTAAAACGTTTCCCTCCAGGTAGTGAGGCGAAAATATCTTCTATCCTCAGAAGAGGATACTGTACTGTGTGAAGGACTGGGTTCACAGTCACCTTGAAGTCCCCACAGATGCGAACCTTCCTTGGCTCCTCAGACTTATTGTTTAACGTTTTCTTCATGACAGGAACGATGGGTGTCGCCCACTCGCTCCAGTCTACCTTAGGTAACACGCCTGCATTCTCCAGATTCTCCAGCTCTGCCTCGACGGCTGGGTGAATAGCATACGGTACCGGTCTTGCTTTGAAAAACTTGGGAATTGCATTCTCTTCTATTTTTATCGAGGCGGTTACGCCTTTAAGAGTTCCCAGTCCTTGTTGAAATACCTCTGTAGCGTTAGCTAAGATTTTTGACAATCGTCCAGGTGTGACGTCGTCATCCTTTTTACCAGCCACAGTCAGTGCCTGAATGGAGTGCCAGTCTAAACTTATCTTTCTGATCCATTCACATCCCAATAATGGTGGTCCACCATCTTGCAGTATGTACAGATACAATTTCTGTATTTCCTTGCCGTTGTATTCGACAGGCACCCTTATTTTCCCTCTGGGGTATACTTTCTGCCCCGTATATGTCTTCAAGACAATGGATGTGTCTTTCAAGGGTATGTGTGAGAATAGCCGCTCGTAGTCTCGTCGATTCATGACAGTCAGGGCTAATCCTGTATCCAATTCCATTTTGACTTGGGACCCTGCTATCATGAGGGTGACCCAAATGGTTCGGTGATCCTCTTTTGCGATTATGTTGTGTAGTTTGAGACAGCTTAGTCTCTTGTTCCCGGATTCACTATCGCTCTTCTGGTCTTCGGAACTGCTGTCCGTCATCTTTTGTACTTTCCTGTACTTTTCCTTAGTAGTCTTTTTGTTGTCGTTAGTCTTCTTCCCGGACCTGCAAACTCGTGCAATGTGTCCCATCTTTCCGCATTGCCTGCATGTTTTGTCCTTGAACCAGCAGTCCTTCTGGTCATGGGTTGTTCTGCCGCAGCGATAACATTTTTCAAATCCCCGTGTCATTTCATGGGTGCCGTATTCCTGTGGCTTTTGCTGTATTTCCACAGCTCCCCTTGCTGCTGCTTTGTACGATACTGCCACGCTGAAAGCCTTATCTAGCGTCAGCTCTTTCTCTGAGAGTAACCTCTTCTGGGTTCCTTCACTCAGGAGTCCACAGACAAATTTGTCCCGTAGGGTATCTGCCAGTCCTGCTCCGAACTGGCAGTGCTTTGATAGCTTGCGTAGTTCCGTAAGGTAATCAGCATTGCTCTCATCTTTATGCTGATTTCTCTTGTGGAATTTAAATCTTTCTGCTATCAGCAGCAGTGTAGGATTTAGGTGTTCCTGTAGGATATCAACAATTTCGTTAAAACTCTTCTCTGTCGGTTTGACTGGAGTGATCAGGTTCCGCAATAGGCCGTACGTTCTTGCGCCCATTAAGTTTAGTAGTACCGATGCCTTTTTCTCATCGGCTACTTCATTTGCCTTGCAATATACTTCGACTCTTTCCACATACGTGGTCCAGTCTTCTATTGCATTATCGAAGGCAGTGATATTGCCAGTCTTCGGCATCTTGGAGATCTAAGATGGCGCCTCCCGCGCTTTGCCTTCTTCCCCGCTGGATTAAGATGGCGCCTCCCGCGCTTTCTGTCTTTTCCGCTGCTGCCAGCGCTGTTGCTGGCATTTTTATGCCTTGATGGCGACGCCCTATGGTCTTCGCGCACTTCCCCCCCGCGCTGCTGCCAACGCCGCTCTCCGCGGTCCCCGTGGCAAACTGCAGCTCCTCGCGGCTTTCTGCGCTTCTAATTTCTTTTATTTTAATTACTGTTCCCGTCGTCAGAGCAGACCCTATGGGACACTTTCCTCCCTCTTCTCGGGTCTGTACGCTGCCCGGCTTCGTAGCACCGGCCGCGCCCTGTGTGCTCCGCCCTCTCTCTCTCTCTCCTCTTCCCGACAACGCTGCTCGGCCCCATTGAAAAGCCACCCGATCGAGCTCTAGCCCGCCGCAGCCCAGGAAGGATCAGTGTACTACCTGCCACCAGCCCGATTAGCTGGAACACCATAGACTGGATAACCAAGCCCAGCTCTCGACAGCCTCTCCTGCAAATCTTCGAATTCGATGAATCAGAGGGCGGTTGCCCACGGTCGACGCCCGTTTCTTCTGTTTGTTTTTTTTTTCTCTTTTTAGATTCCTTCCTTCTGGCCTCAATCTCTAACAACTTCGCTTCAGGGATGGATCCCCGTGAGGTGGTGCAGAACTGTAGGTAAGTTCAGATCTGTTCGTCGCCAGTGTAACGTCCGTGTGTAATTGAGACACGGACTGCAGGAGTTGGTTATAACAGGTGTTTACTGAATGGAGACAAAACTGGAACTACTATACAAAGTTACTACACAGGCTTATATACAGGGGTGGTCACTACTGGTACTGCAGTATACAGGGGCTGCAGAATATAGTTCCTTCAAGGTACATACACTACAATTAGATTGTCATAAATGAGAGATGAAAAGAGGAAAATGGATATCAAAGAAGTGGTGTGACAGAAATTAGGTATTTATGTCTAATTCTGAATTAGTGAGTTTAAACAAGATGGCTCCTGGGCTGGCAGCTCTTTACTGAGCTCTTCCATCCATGGCCATCCATTTCCTGCGTGCTGTGTTTTTATTGTGCTCTTCAATGGCTGAAACCCTGCTCACATTTGATTTCCTGGACTCCGCTGCCATCATGTCTGTGCTGCTCTACTGGACTACACTAAGGCTCGACTGCTGTGACTTGCTTTGCCACTTAGCCACTTCAAATTTTAAAGTAATCTGTTCCAGCTTACAGTAGCCATTCTGCTGAGCTTTAGAACAGTACTTCAGTGCACTGTTGGCTTCTCAGCTTTACTCTGCTGCTGTGTTGGGTCCTTGACAGAAATCCATTTGTACCTGAGCCAAAGTCCATTGCTCCATTGGCTCCTGTGCTTTACTGTGACTTATAAGAACATAAGAATTAGGAGCAGGAGTCGGCCATACGGCCCCTAGAGCCTGCTCCGCCATTCAATAAGATCATGGCTGATAATCGACCACAACTCCACTTTCCCGCCCGATTCCCCTTGATTCCCCATGAGTCCAAAAATGTATCTATCTCAGCCTTGAATATATTCAATGACTGAGCATCCACAGCCCTTTGGGGGAGAGAATTCCAAAGATTCACAACCCTCTGAGTGAAGAAATTCCTCCTCATCTCAGTCTTAAATGGCCGACCTCTTATCCTGAGACTATGCCCCCTAGTTCTAGACTCTCCAGCCAGGGGAAATAATCTCTCAGCATCTACCCTGTCAATCCCCCTCAGAATCTTATGTTTCAATGAGATCACCTCTCATTCTTCTAAACTCCAGAGAGTATAGGCCCAATCTGCTCAATCTCTCCTCATAGGACAAACCTCTCATCCCAGGAATCAATCTAGTGAATGTTCGTTGCACCGCCTCTAAAGCAAGATTATCCTTCCTGAGATAAGGAGACCAAAACTGTGCACGGTACTCCAGGTGTGATCTCACCAACGCCCTGTACAATTGTAGTAAGACTTCCTTACTCTTGTACTCCAAACCCCTTGCAATAAAGGCCAACATGCTATTTGCCTTCCACCTTCGCTGCCACTTTCTACGGAGACTGTATTCTCCGCTGGACTGCATTTATTCTCATGCCTTGTCTTGCTTCTGCGGCCTCAGTTTCTGCCCCTCGCTGGTAATTTTCACACTACACTGAGCTAGCTCTAACCCTGCTCCCTTGCTGCTTTCCGTTTGCTTCCCATGAGTCCATTCATCCTTCAGAACTCTGTCACCCCTTGCTAGACTAGGTTGGACTGCTCCTACTGCTGCTCCTAATCTTGTGTGCTCCTCACCTCCCTACAGCTGTTCCTCAGACCAACTACCTCATCTGCACTGCTCCCATGGATTTACCTTTCAGTGACCCCTAGCAACCTTGATTTCACTCCTCTCAGTCCTTTGGTTTTACTCCTACTACTCCTCACTCCTCTGCTGGTATACTGGATCTGCTGGTGCACAGTACTAACAACAAGGCCACTAGGCCCCTCCACTGGAGCCTTGGATTAACCTCTGCTGGCTTACGGTCGACTTGCCACTCCTCCGCAGCCCCCAGTTTTCCACTGAACAACCTCCAGCACTGCGCCACCTAATACTTTGCCCCTCTAACTGCCCCTTATTCACTCCCTCTCCATAACTATCTCCGAACCTGGACATAGATTTGTTGATGCTCCAAGCTGACTCCACCCTGTTTACAAGTCAACTTCATCCCACCACCGAATCTCGGATTTTAATTTTGAACTCTCATATGGTCACCTTCCTGTCCTGTATGGCCAGGACATGTCTCCTAATCTATTGAGTTACTCCCTGGGATATCTTCCCTCAATTCCTCCCTCAGCCTCTTCACTGAGTGACTCCTAATCCTCGGTGATTTCAATCTCCATCTCAACTCACCTTGTCCTCTCTCCTCTGATTTCACTGTCTCCTCTTCACTCCCATGGTCACAGACATGGCCATTTATGACCATTTCCATGTACCCCTCACCACTTACATTCTGCCACTCCTTTCCTACCCACATCCTTCTATATCTACCCCTGGAAAAACTCTCCCCAAGTCACTTACAACTGCACTTTCAAAATCCCAACTCCCTAGCCTTTGGCGTCCAATCACCATGGTACTTTTGCAGCTATTAATCTGCTCAATGACTCCCTCTCCTCCACCTTTGATACCCATCTCCACAGTAAAAGCTTTACTCTCTCCCATTCTGTTTGCTCCCCTGGTATGGTCCCCAACTTCACCCCCTTAAATCCATCATCAGATCTGGCTGGACTACGTTTCAGCAGCATTGCGCCGCACTGTCCTCTACCAAAAACTCCCACTACTCCAGGATCATCCTGGACAGCAAAATAACCCCAGGCTTCTTTTCTCTACTCTGAACCACCTCCTTAAACCCATCTCCAATGTGGCCTCCATCCTCACCTCCAACAACAAATGTGAGGAACTCAGGGATGTATTTGCCACTAAGATTGAGACCATCTGTTTAGCTGCCTCTGCTGCATCCCTCCCTTCATCCTGCTCACCAAGCCAAACCTCCCCAAGGCTACCCACTTCCGTAGCCCTCAACTAGCATCTTTCTCTACTTTCGTATATCCCCTCATGACCTCCCCAAGCTCATCTTGTCCATGAGACTCACCTGCTTCCTTGACCAAATTCCCATGAAACTGCTGACCACCCAACTTCCCTTCCTGGCCCCCATGCTAGCTGACATTGTAAATCATTCCCTCTTCTCCGGTACTGTATCTTTCCCCTTCAAAAATTGTCATCCTCACCCTTCTCAAAAAAAACACCCAAACCCATCTGTCTTTGCATTCTACTATCCCATCTTCAAAATTCCCTTCTGCGACAAGGTCCTTGAAGGTGTTGTCACCTCACAAATCCATGACCACCTTTCCTTCAATTCCCTGTTTGAATATCTCCAATCAGCACAGAAATGGCCTTAAAGTCACAAATGACATCCTCTGTGGCCATGGTGCACTATCTGTCCTCGCCTTCGACCTCTCTGCAGTATTTGATATGGCTGCCCACCATTCTCCTCTGATGCCTTTCCTCTGTTGTATAGCTCAGTAGGGCTGCCCTCACAATGCGTTGGCATAGATTTACCCCCAGATAGAAAAGGCACAGCACGGCTCCATCACCTGAATTTGATGAAGCTGAGGAGATTGAGCTCTGAAGAACGTGGAGGTGGAGGCCCCAAATGGTTCCTGGCATTTGTAATAAGGTGGATGAATTGGCTGCGCAAATAGAGGTAAATGAATATGATTTGGTTGGGATTATGGAAACGTGGCTCAAGGATGGCCAAGACTGGGAACTCAACATCCAGGGGTATTCGATATTCAGGAAAGATAGGCAAAAAGGAAAGGGAGGTGGGGTAGCATTACTGGTTAAAGAAGGGATTAATACAATTGTAATGAAGGATATTAGCTCTGATGATGTGGAATCTGTATGGGTAGAATTGAGAAATACTAAGGGGAAAAAAACATTAGTGGGAGTGGTATATAGACCTCCAAACAGTAAGGCGGAGGTTGGGGATGGCATTAAAAGGGAAATTAAAGAAGCATGCAATAAGGGCACAGCAGTCACCATGGGTGACTTTAATCTACATATAGATTGGGCCAACCAAAGTAGTAACAATACTGTGGAGGAGGAATTCCTGGAGTGTTTACGGGATGGTTTCCTGGACCAATATGTCGAGGAACCAACCAGAGATCAGGCCATCTTAGACTGGGTATTATGTAACGAGAAAGGATTAATTAGCAATCTTGTTGTACGAGGCCCCTTGGGTCGGAGCGATCATAATATGATCGAATTCTTCATTAAGATGGAGAATGAAGTAGTTGACTCAGTGACAAGGGTCCTCAATTTAAATAAAGGAAACTACGATGGTCTGAGGAGCGAGTTGGGTAGGATTGATTGGGGAATGGCACTCAAAGGGTTGACGGTGGATAGGCAATGGCAAACATTCAAAGACCGAATGGATGAGCTACAGAATTTGTTCATCCCAGTTTGGCATAAAAATAAAACAAAAAAGGTGACTCAACCATGGCTAACAAGGGAAATTAGGGATAGCATAAGATCCAAGGAGAGGACATATAAATTAGCTAGAAAAAGCAATAATCCTGAGGATTGGGAGCAGTTTAGGAATCAACAAAGGAGGACAAAGGGATTAATTAAGAAAGGGAAAATAGAATATGAGAGTAAGCTAGCAGGGAACATAAAAACTGACTAAAAGCTTTTATAGATATGTGAAGAGAAAAAGATTGGTGAAGTCAAGCGTAGGTCCCTTACAGTCAGAATCAGGGGAATTTATAATGGGAAACAAGGAAATGGCTGACCAACTAAATACATACTTTGGTTCTGTCTTCACAAAGGAGGACACAAATAACCTCCCAGAGATGCCGGGGAACATAGGGTCTGATGAAAGGGAGGAACTGAAAGAAATCAGTATTTGTAGGGAAATGGTGTTAGGAAAATTGATGGGACTGAAGGCCGATAAATCCCCAGGGCCTGATGGTCTACATCCCAGGGTACTTAAGGAAGTGGCCCTAGAGATGGTAGATGCATTGCTGGTCATCTTCCAGAACTCGATAGACTCTGGAACAGTACCCATGGATTGGAGGATAGCTAATGTTACCCCACTATTCAAAAAAGGTGGTAGGGAAAGAGCGGGGAATTATAGACCGGTAAGCCTGACATCGGTAGTGGGGAAAATGCTAGAGTCCATTATAAAAGATGTAATAGCAGAGCACTTGGAAAGCAGTGACAGGATCGGACAAAGTCAACATGGATATACAAAAGGTAAATCATGCTTGACTAATCTACTGGAATTTTTTGAGGATGTAACTGGTAAAATAGATAAGGGAGAACCAGTGGATGTGGTGTATTTGGACTTTCAGAAGGCTTTCGATAAGGTCCCACATAAGAGATTAGCGTGCAAAATTAAGGCACATGGGATTGGGGGCAAGGTATTGACTTGGATAGAGAACTGGTTGGCGGACAGAAAGCAAAGAGTTGGAATAAACAGGTCGTTTTCCGAGTGGCAGGCAGTGACTAGTGGGGTACCGCAAGGATCGGTCCTCGGACCCCAGCTGTTCACAATATATATTAATGATCTGGACGAGGGAATTGGATGTAATATCTCCAAATTTGCAGACGACACAAAGCTGGGTGGGAGGGTAAGCTGTGAGGAGGATGTCGTGAAACTCCAGTACGATTTGGACAGGTTGGGTGATTGGGCAGGAACATGGCAAATGCACTATAATGTGGATAAATGTGAGGTTATCCACTTTGGTGGCAAAAACAGGAAGGCAGATTATTATTTGAATGGCAATAGATTGGGAGAAGGGGAAGTGCAAAGAGACCTGGGTGTCCTTGTGCACCAGTCGCTGAAGGTAAGCATGCAGGTGCAGCAGGCGGTTAAGAAGGCAAATGGTATGTTGGCCTTCGTAGCAAGAGGGTTCAAGTACAGGAACAAGGATGTCTTGCTACAGTTGTACAGGGCCTTGGTGAGACCACACCTTGAGTATTGTGTGCAGTTTTGGTCACCTTACCTGAGGAAGGACGTTCTTGCCATGGAGGGAGTGCAGCGAAGATTCACCAGGCTGATACCTGGGATGGCAGGAATGACGTATGAGGAGAGATTGTGTCAATTGGGCTTATACTCACTGGAGTATAGAAGATTGAGAGGGGATCTCATCGAAACCTATAAAATTCTGTCAGGTCTGGACAGACTAGATGCAGGAAGGATGTTTCTGATGGCCGGGAAGTCCAGAACCAGGGGTCATAGTCTAAGGATAAGGGGTAAGCCATTTAGGACTGAAATGAGGAATTTCTTCACCCAGAGAGTGGTGAACCTGTGGAATTCTCTGCCACAGAGGGCGGTGGAGGCCAGTTCATTAAATATATTCAAGAAAGAGTTGGATATATTTCTTGAGGCTAAAGGGATCAAGGGATATGGGGAGAAGGCAGGGACAGGGTACTGAATTTGAATGATCAGCCATGATCTCATTGAATGGCGGAGCAGGCTCGAAGGGCCGAATGGCCTACTCCTGCTCCTATCTTCTATGTTTCTATGTTTCTGGCTGCCTCCTACCAGACGATCTACTGCAACTGAAACTTTTCTGCTCAATTTCTGCAGTTTGCTCCTTCCCTAGCAGTTTTTAAAAAACTTTTTCTCAATGAGACCTGCACAGTACATTACTACAGAGCTCCGTCTCATTGCACCTGAGATATTTTGGATGCCCTCAACTCCACATGTTCAAAATGACTGAATGAGCTGCGGTTATGGGCTACCCAATGGTCTACCTCTGTACTTTATTATATTGGAGGAGGTAATGTTAGAGATAAAGATCGAGAGTCACTAAAATAATCAATTTTATATTGTTAAAGCTTTTTAGTTATGAGCCTGAAACTAAAAGCCTGCAAATGTAGCTGACAGTGCATGTCTGTATAGAGGTCAGAAGCATCCTGCTTTTCTGGGTCAGGCTACACATGTTTACATTTAGGCCCAAGTCTAACACTGTTTATGGACACCTGGAGACTAAGTTATCTGTAACTAACCATAGTACTACATTCTATGCTTTACTAACCCTAAGCACCAGTATTTTCTGTTAACCTTCTGGACCATGAGACATCATAAATGTTTAGATAGCCTAGTCTTGATAAGGACTGGTACAAGCTGGTACGTGTGTGCGTAAGGATCATGAAGTGCAGAATGTATTTGAATTAAATGGGCTAGAAACAGTACAAATGAGGTGAGATGGTAGCCATAAGTTGGAAGAAGAAACAGGAGAATGAAGAATTAGGGAGAGGAGAGCAGGTTCAGCTCAACTGACTGTAATGTACGTTCTTCTACAGCAAAGCATCTTTGGTAATCTCAGTATTGGCTGTGAGTATATGTTCATTTAATCCTTAATAAACGTGCAACTGTTTGACTCCATGGGCTGGATTTTGATACTGGAGGCGTGTAGGAGGCGGGACTACAACTTTCGGGGTTGTAGTCCCGCCTCCATCGAGTTGTGGCCAACCCATGCGATTTTCACTTGATTGACCTTGTTGAGCCCACCCAGTGGGTGCCACCCGGCAACAGGTGACGTCACAGATTGACATTTCATCTGTCAAGAGCTTTTGACAGATGAAATATCAGTGTTTGACAGCTCTTTGAAGCTGTGAAACACTGACAATCTGTACTCCAAGTTAATTCCTTCCTCTCAGGCTGATTTAGAGATCTCTCCAGAATAGAAAGCTGAATGTTGCAACTTTTGACAGCTCGCGGCCATTGTGCTTTCTGTGCCGGTGAGATGAGGGACTTCCGAGACCTGAAGGAAGGAAGGCTGTAAAGGCAAGTAAAGGTAAGTAAAACTTCTTTAAACACTTTACACACACCAAACACACTTACCTCTGCACTCATGCACCCATCACTCACCTGAACACCGGACATCTCGAACCCTCCAAGCCCTTCAGCCCAACGGTCCGCCTCGCTAACTTGCCGTGGTTTGGAGCCATCGGGAATCCCACACTTCAGCAATAAAAATAGGGATTAGGCTAAAAACTGCCTGTTAGCTACCTGTTAACAGGCAGTTAATTGGCACTAATCCCCTTCCCGCCTCGGGGAGGCGGCTCCCAGCACAGGTCAGGTATCCGCCTCCTTTGAAACTGGCATGGAGGCGGGTTGGGAGCGGGATGGGTTTGTGCTCCCCGATTTCAAGATTTTAACCCCCCACACGCCTCCAATCCCGCCTCCACGGCCCAATGAAAATCCTGCCCCATGTCTCAAGTTCATTCTTGGCACACAGACATAGGACTCCAGCCTCTGTTTATACTATTACAGAAATCCATTCTAACAGCAAGACGCTACAAGAGTGAGGCATCATGGCAGAAGACATCAACCCACTCGCTACTACTGAGAAAACGGAATTACAGGCCAGTTAGCCTGACATCAGTCATCAGGAAAATGCTGGAATCCATTGTTAAGGAAGTGGTATCAGGACACTTAGAAAATCATAACATGATTAGGCAGAGTCAACATGGTTTTATGAAAGGGAAATCGTGTTTGACAAATTTATTGGCGTCTTTTGAGAATGTAACTAGCAGGATAGATAAAGGGGAACCAGTGGATGTATTATATTTGGATTTCCAAAAGGCATTCGATAAGGTGCCACATAAAAGGTTATTACACAAGATAAGGGCTCATGGGTTTGGGTTAATATAGTAGCATGGATAGAGGATTGGTTAACGGACAGAAAACAGAGAGTAGGGATAAACTGGACTTTTTCAGGTTGGCAGGCTGTAACTAGTGGGGTGCTGCAAGGATCAGTGCTGGGGCCTCAGATATTTACAATCTATATTAATGACCTAGTTGAAGGGACCGAGTGTACTGTAGCCAAGTTTGCTGATGATACAAAGCTAGGTGGGTCAATAAGCTGTGAGGAGAACACAAAGGGGTCGATTTTCGTTCAGGTGTGGGGAATTGGCGGTGTCCCCGAATTTAGTGATTCCGACACGATTGTAAATGGGCCTGTGAGATTGATGCAAATTTAACACAATTGGCCAATTGATTTCCAGCGTGTGGGAAGCCTTGGCAATTGAGTATTTCCAGTCAGAAAGTCACAGAATATGACATCATTATTGCTGCTGCTTTTAAGGTTCACAGCAAGCCTTGCTTCCTCTGCAGGCTTCCAACCTTCCACATTAAGATGGCACAGGAGCCTGCAGGAGGAACGGCCAGCGGGAGGGCCAGATCTGCGCCCAAATTTGATGAGGCTTCACTATAGGCAATTTTGGATGGTGCTAGGGCCCACAGGGAGGTCCTCTTCCCTTCTTCAGGGAGGAAGAGGCCTCCCAGCCAGACCAAGGCTGTGTGGCTAGAGGTGGCAGGTCAAGTCAACTCCTTGGGGCTCACACGAAGAACGTGGTTGCAGTACAGGAAAAGATTTCATGACCTTCTTCGCACTGGAAAAGTAAGTACTGTATGATGTTTCCATCACCCTCAATCTGATCCCCATTGCCTTTCCTCACCAGCACTCAGATTTAGCAATCTCTTCCTGCACATCCCACTAGACACTCACATCCATGCACCCTTACCCATTCCCTCTCTCTCTATGCTCACATTCACAGAACTATACCACCATGCAGCCTCTCACTCTGATGCTTTGAACACAACTGACAACACACAGGGAGGGCCCTTGGTCTTGCAACCTCACTCCATCTTTGTCTCCTTCTAAGTATCTATGCTATGCAATCTCTGCACTCACTCCTTCATTCTCACTCAACCTCCACTTGTCTCCCTCATTGCAGGAAAAGAGAGCTCACAACAGGAGAGAGCGAGCCAGGACAGGAGGAGGGCCGCCCTCATTAGCCCAGCTCACCCCCTAGGAGGAAGGCGTCCTGGAGATTGCCGGGGCTGACCGAGATGTGGACGTTGGGGAAGGGCAGGCAGGAGCATCCCCGCAAGCTGGTGACAGAATAGTTTTCCATCTCTCTCATTGGCATTGCATGAGTCGCTGATAATGATTCTGAAGCTACATCATATGGACTTATGATCATCTGCAGAATGCAATGTGCATGTAACCTTGGCATCACATCTCTAACTTTTTCCTTGACTCCCCCACAGGACCATCGAGAGCCCCCGTCCCCACTCTGCAGGAGGAAGAGCCTGAGCAGCCAGACTCCTCAGAGGAATCTGCAACCTCTGAAGGTGCAGCGTCATCAGCAATAAGCGCACCCAGCACCAGCGCAGACACTCACACCTCGGTGGGACCTTCGGGACATAGAGTAGAGTTGTCACCTGGTGTATCACAGCTTACAAGTGAGCATCAGCAGATTATGGAGACAGGAACAGCAGTGGAGAGTCCTCGTCGGAGGGCGCAGGACTCTGCCAGCTTGGCTCAGCTGCCTGTCGACCCTCTACCTCTGGGTCTATCCACAAGATCAGCAGTGATGGAACTCCAGGCACAGATGCAGGAGTCTCTGGCAGGTTTTGTCTCTAGGGTCACTGCGAGTGTGGAGCGAATGGAGGAGTCCATAGCGAACATGAGCAGAGCCTTTGTGGAGTCATTGGCGCATGAACGCATCACCACGGAAAGGATGGCAACCTCCGTGGAAAAGATGGCTACAGTAGAGGAGAGGATGGCTATGGCCATGGAGGAGCTAAGTCGCCAGAGTGTTGAAAACATGGTGAGTGTTCAGAATAGACTGACATCTCTGGAGGAGTGATGGTCAGCTATTGAACAGAGAAACCAGACCTTCATGGCAGGTCCTCTGAGTAGGACTGCCATTGTAGAAACGGGTCCCCATGATCAGTCTGATGTGCAGCAAGCTGCTCTCAAGCCACTTGCAGGCACTGAGGGGGACCTGACCCATGAGAGGGAGGTTGGTGGCAGACCTCAAGGAAGTGAGGGCTCCTCTCCAAGCGCTCACACTTCCATACCACTGCAGAGCCCTCGGTCAGAGCCCCGCCGGAGTCCACACCCAACGGAGATAGAGGTCTCAACCCCTGCACAGCCGTAGGAGCAGCAGACTGTTGGCGAGCCCTCACAGGCTCGCCATCTCAGAGGACGCCCACCAAAGGTGTCGAAACAGGAGCAGCAGGAAAGTGAGCAAGGGGCCTCCACATCTGCTGAAGCCACAGGGGAACCACTATGTAGGAGCACGCTTAAGAGGAAAATAAAGCACTAATAGTCACAAGGGTAGTCACTTGGGTGAAATGTTGTGTTTACTTTAAAAATGCCATCAGTTGGTTATTGTAAATAAAATTTCTGATGGCAACTTCTGCAGTTGTGGCGTGTGTCATTTCGCGAATAGTGCTGGAGGTCCTCTAATGCCAAGAGGGGAAGGAAATAAAGGCCTCCCATGCTTCTGGTAGGTGCCTCAGTTGAGGAAGCGCTGAGTGAGGGTGGCGAGAGGGGTCTTGCAGGAGGTCACACTGGAGATGTGTGTGAGGCTCCAACCTTCCACAGCTGTGGTTATGCCTCCTAAAAGTTCCCCCAGACCTGAGACAACAAAGTCCTGCCACCTGCAAATGATGACTGATCAAATATCCTCTTTAATGTTGGTCCTGCAGCTAATAGTCAGCAAGCCAATAGTGTTCACACCAGGTTTCACAGGCGTCATCCCCACCAGGCGCGTTTTACGTGGGAAAAGGGTTAAACAGGCAAGGGCCTGTTAAAATGGGATTATAAAGGCCAGTCAGTGCTGCTTAAGGGCCCTAAAGACCAGTCCCACCTGTTGCAGGCGGGACTGATTCGGGTCAATCAGACACACCTAGGTTAAAATGGCGTGGAGGCGGGAACCAGGCGGGGGGGCCGCGACCCCTAGGTTTTGCGATTTTAACCCCCCGCCCGCCTAAAAGCCCGTCTCACGGCCCAATGAAAATCAAGGCCAAAGAGTCTGCAAAGGGATATAGATAGACTAAGTGAGTGGGCAGTAAGGTGGCAGATGGAGTATAATGTAGGGAAATGTGAGGTTATTCACTTTGGTAGGAAGAATAGAAAAACAGAATATTTTTTAAATGGTGAGAAACTTTTAAACGTTGGTGTTCAGAAAGATTTGGGTGTCCTCGTGCAAGAAACACAGAAAGTTAGCATGCAGGTACAGCAAGCAATAAGGAAGGCAAATGGCATGTTGGCCTTTATTGCAAGGGGGTTGGAGTATAAGGGCTGGATTTTCATTCAGAAGTCAGGAAGGAGGCGGGACTACAACTTTCGGGGTTGTAGTCCCACCTCCATCGAGATGTGGCCAATCCACGCGATTTTAACTTGATTGACCTTGTTGAGCCCGCCCAGCGGGCTCAGCAGGCCAATTAAGGGCCACCCGGCAACAGGTGACATGACAGACTGAAATTTCATCTGTCAAGACATTTTGACAGATGAAATATCAGCGTTTCACAGCTGTTTGAAGCTGTCAAACGCTGACAGTCTTACTTCTAAAATGAGTCCTTCTCCACAGACTCAGTTAGAAATCTCTCCTGCACAGAAAGCTGCAGGCTGTCACTTTTGACAGATCACAGCCATTCTGCTTTCTGTGCCGGTGAGATGAGGGGCTCCCCAAACCTAAAGGAAGGAAGGCTGAAAATGTAAGAAAATGTATGTAAAACTTATTTAATCACTTTAGACACACCAAACACACTTACCTTTGCACTCATGCACACATCACTCACCTGAACACCGACATCTCGACCCCTCCAAGCCCTTCAACCCGACAGCCTGACTCCTCCACCTTGGTGTGGTTTGGAGCCATCGGGAATCCCACAGTTCAAACTTAAAAATAGGGATTAGGCTAAAAACTGCCTGTTAACTACCTGTTAACAGGCAGTTAATTGGCACAAATCCCTTCCCGCCTCGGGTAGGCGGGTCCCAGTGCGGGGTGGGTATCCATCTCCTTTGAAACTGGCATGGAGGCTGGTTGGGGGCAGGATGGTGTCGGGACCTCCGATTTCGGGAATTTAACCCCCTGCACGCCTTCAAACCCAACTCCACGGCACACTGAAAATCGAGCCCTAAGAGTGAGGAAGACTTGCTGCAATTCACCTGGAGTAATGTGCACAGTTTTGGTCTCCTTATCTAAGGAAGGATATACTTGCCTTGAAGGCGGTGCAACAAAAGTTCACTAGATTGATTCCTGGGATGAGAGGGCTGTCTTATGATGAGAGATTGTGTAGAATGGGCCTATACTCTCTGGAGTTTAGAAGAATGAGAGGTGATCTCATTGAAACATACAACATTCTGAAGGGGATTGACAGGGTAGAGGCTGAGAGGTTGTTTCCCCTGGCTGGAGTGTCTAGAACTAGGGGGCATAGTCTCAGGATAAGGGGTATGCCATTTAAGACTGAGATGAGGAGGAATTTCTTCACTCAGAGGGTTCTGAATCTTTGGAACTCTCTGCCCCAGAGGGCTGTGAATGCTGAGTCTTTGAGTATATTCAAGGCTGAGATAGATAGTGTTAAGTCTGTGTGTTCTAGTTATGGTTAATAAGAATCACTGCACACAGACCACAAGAGTAAATTCAACAGGTCTTTACTAGTCGGGGGTCAGGCTGAACTGCCCAATAAATCATTACACAGCACTTATATACCGGTGTGGTCACCACCGGTATTACAGTATACAGCAGCCAAGATAAAGTAGTGCATCTCTTAAAATAGTTCTCTTAAAGGTGGAACGGTTACATACACCACAATCCTCCCTTTTTAGCTTAACAGTATATATTCCCCATTAACATAACATAATAATAACATATATACACAACTTCATGTAAAAACAGTTCACAGATTCAGTCTCTGAGGAGGCCTCCTGATCCGAGACGGATAACGCCTTTCAGGGGTCTCTGGTTCTCGTTGCTGGGGTGACTCATCTAATAGTCCTTCACTGGACTTAACAGCTTGAACTTTCATAACTTCAGAACCAGCATTGTTGACTTCTAAAGGCTCGAGTACCTTGGGAAGTTTTTCTGCTTCCAGACTGATTTGGCTCAGTTCGGAGGGACCACGTGCGTGACCTGGTAGGGGTGATAATGGTTCAGATGAGTCATCATCTTCTGCTTCCTCTCTATTGTCTTCTATTTCCTCCATCACTTCAGCTTTTGCCTCTGCCACCAATTCCCTGAGTGGCTTATTACTGCTGACACTGCTCACAAAAGGGTACTCTTTCTTCTTAGCTTTCAACTGATCGATGAATTTGACATATTCCCTTTCTTACTCAGCTTTGATTCGTTTGGCCTCATCGCGCAGACGGTTTGTGTGTTCCTGTTCCATTTTCTCAATCAGCTGCTTCTGCTGTCTTTCCAGATTCTCCAACTCTGTGTCAAAGAACTTTTTCTTTGCATTCATCTCTTGCTCAAAACGGCAAATCATTTGTTCTAATTGCTGTTGTAGTTTGAAATTGAGTTGAGTTCGAGCCCGGTGTTCCTCCTTCTGAAGTAACCGCAACTCTCGTAGCTCCTGCCGCCTTAGGAATCGCATTTCCTCAGCTTTCTTCTCATCCTCACCAATAATCTTTGAAGTAGTGACACTCACTTCCACTCCATCGACAACAAATTTTCTAGTTCGTTTCAGAGTTTTGTTGTATGCTTGGTTACCCCGTATTGATAGAGCGCCACTTTCCTTGTTTAAAGAGAGATCACCTGAAAGGGAAATGTTCAAGTCAACGCTATCGGATGCAGATATGCTACCCGAATCAGAATTTCTCTTTGACTTTCTATTGGTAGAATCTACTGCTCCATTGAGAGTTAATGAATCCGGGACCAGAGTGACTTGTTTATCAGATTTACTTTCCTTTTCATTTCTGGTTAGCAATTCTTTTTCATTCTTTGAATCAGCAGTGCCCTCAGAAATGTGCATGTCTGTAGACTGGACAGACTCAGAATTCTCTGTCAAACTATTGTTGTTGTTCAGTGGAATTCTGTTCTGATACTTTGTTCTCTTCTGAAGCATTTATGCACTCCTTCGTTTTTCCATCATTAGTCTGCAAGTCCATTTTAGACTTGTCTTTTGCACATGGGCTGGTCTTACCATCATCAGTTCCAGAGTCTGAGCTGATTGTCTTCACCGAGTTCTCACTCTCTGCTTTGTCACTGCTGCATATGCCCTCATCCAATATTCTGGACAATCGTTCAGGTTTGACATCTTTTTTTCCGGAATCTACCGTTATTGCTTTTAGGGAGTGCCAGTCCATATTTATTTTCCTGATCCACTCCCATCCCAGAAGTGGTGGACCTCCCTCAGGTAGTACATATAAGTCCATTCCTTGGTGTTCTTTGCCCTTGTGTACCACCTTGACTTTTATCTTTCCGATGGGGTATACTCTTTGCCCCGTGTATGTCTGCAATACTATCTCTGTATCCCGTAGGGGAATATGTGTGAATAACCTTTTGTAATCTTGCTTATTCATGACCGTCAACGCCGATCCGGTGTCCAATTCCATCTTCACTTGGACTCCTGCTATCTGAAGTGTGACCCAGATAGTTTGTAGGTCAGCTTCCTTACTCACATTGTGAATTCTCAGACTACCCAGTTCCTTGCTGTTGGAGTCTGAATCCGAATTCTGTTCATCCGAACTCTTCTCAGCCACCTTATGTACCTTTCTGCACTTTTCCTGCGGTGACTTTTTGTTGCTGGTCTTCTTTCCTGACCGGCATACTTTAGCTATGTGACCAAGCTTGCCACATTTTCTACATTCCTGATTTTTAAACCAGCATTGGTTCTGATCGTGTGTTGTCTTTCCACAACGATAACATTTCGCTGTACCCAAAGCCATTTGATCTACGCTGAGTACCGCTGCCTTCAGCTGCATTTCCGCAGTGCCTCTCGCTGCGGCTTCGTGCGATGCTGCAATAGTGACAGCCTTATCAAGTGTAAGATCATTCTCTTCAAGCAGCCGCTTTTGTGTTCCTTCTTTCGACAATCCACACACGAATTTGTCTCTCAGTGCCTCTGTCAGTCTTTCCCCAAACTGACAGTATTTTGCTAGCTTACGCAGTTCAATTAAATACTCCGCGTTGCTTTCCTCTTTCAGTTGCGTTCTCGCATAAAATTTAAATCGTTCCGCTAACATCAGCGGTGTGGGGTTCAAATGATTTCTCAGGACAGCAACAATATTAGCGAAAGTCTGATCCGCCGGTTTAGCTGGTGATAGAAGATGCTTCAATAGCCTGTATGTCTTCGCACCCATTGAGTTTAGTAAGGTTAGTGCTTTATCTTCATCTGATATTTTATTTGCCTTACAATAAATCTCTATGCGTTCTACATACGTGGCCCAATCTTCAACATCGGGATCGAAATCATTGATGTTACCACGCTTAGGCATCCTCGCAATCTTCTTGAGAAACAAAAAGAAATTTTTATTTATTTATTTATTTTTTCAAAATGGCGGTTTCCCGCGCTTGTCTTCTTCCCCCGCCTACGAAAATGGCGGCTTCCCGCATTTGCCTTTCTCCCCCACTGGCTGTAATGGCGATTGCCATATTGCTGCATTCGCCCTCCCCAGCGGTTCTCAAATCGTGCCTCCCAGCCCCTCTTGCAGTCCGGTCCTTTCCCCCGGCTGCGGCTGAGTTCTCCGCGGTTTTTAAAAAAAAAAATTATTTTCTCCCGCGCCTCGCGGCCTCGGTAGCTGCCCGGCCTTTTTCCTCGGTCGCGGTCGAGCTCTCTCTCGACGCTGTTGCACCTCCCAGCCCGCTTGCAGCCCGGTCTTTTACACCGGCTGCGTTTGCATTCACCGCGGCTCCCGTGCCTTACGCTGCCCCAGTCTCAGCGCCTCTGGCCCCGACTTCTGTCCGGCTCTTTTCCCCGGCCATGGTCGAGTTCTCTGCCCTTATATCCTCCGTTTTTCCCTCCCCTACTTCACAGCCAACGTGGCCGACTTGCTGCTCGTCGCTGATCGGCTTACCCACCACCGTGATAGAAGGGATGATCACTGCCTGTTGCTGATGGAAGGCTTCGTGTCAGGATTCTTCCTTGCTCTTCAGACCCGAGTCTTTTCTCAGCAGGATGATGAGGGCGGATGCCTCTTCTCGACGCCCGTTAAACTGCCTTGGATATGTCTCTGCCGCAGGGTAAGATCGTCATCGTCACCACTGTTAAGTCTGTGTGTTCTAGTTATGGTTAATAAGAATCACTGCACACAGACCACAAGAGTAAATTCAACAGGTCTTTACTAGTCAGAGGTCAGGCTGAACTGCCCAATAAATCATTACACAGCACTTATATACCGGTGTGGTCACCACCGGTATTACAGTATACAGCAGCCAAGATAAAGTAGTGCATCTCTTAAAATAGTTCTCTTAAAGGTGGAACGGTTACATACACCACAGATAGATTTTTGGACTCTAGGGGAATCAAGGGATATGGAGATCGGGCGGGAAAGTGGAGTTCATAGAATCATAGAAAGTTACAGCATGGAAGGAGGCCATTTCGACCCATCGTGTCCGCGCCGGCCAGCAAAGAGCTATCCAGCCTAATCCCACTTCCCAGCTCTTGGTCCATAGCCCTGCAGGTTAGAGCATGCCAAGTGCACATCCAAGTACTTTTTAAATGTGGTTAGGGTTCCTGCCTCTACCACCCTTTCAGGCAGTGAGTTCCAGACCCCCACAATCCTCTGGGTGAAGAAATTTCTCCTCAAATCCCTTCTAAACCTTCCCCCAATTACTTTAAATCTGTGCCCCCTGGTTTTTGACCTCTCTGCTAAGGGAACTAGGTCCTTTCTATCCACTTTATCTATGCCCCACATAATTTTATACACCACAATAAGGTCTCCCCTCAGCCTCCTCTGTTCCAAGGAAAACAGACCCAGCCTATCCAGTCTTTCCTCATAGCTAAGATTCTCTACTCCCGGCAACATCCTTGTAAATCTCCTCTGTACCCTCTCTAGTGCAATCACATCTTTCCTGTAATGTGGTGACCAGAACTGCATGCAGTACTCTAGCTGAGGCCTAACTAGTGTTTGATACAGTTGAAGCATAACCCCCTGCTCTTGTATTCTATGCCACAGCTAATAAAAGCAAACATTCCGTATGTCTTCTTAACCACCTTATCTACTTGGCCTGCTACCTTCAGGGATCAGTGGATATGCACGCCAAGGTCCCTTTGTTCCTCTACACTATTCAGTGTCCTACCATTTAATGTGTATTCCCTTTCCTTGTTAGCCCTCCCCAAATGCATTGCCTCACACTTCTCCGGATTGAATTCCATTTGCCACTGTTCTGCCCACCTGACCAATTTATTGATATCTTCCTGCAACCTACAGCTTCCTTCTTCAGTATCAACCACACAGCCGATTTTAGTATCATCTGCAAACTTCTTAATCATACCCCCTATATTCAAGTCAAGATCATTGATATATACCACAACGTGGTTGAGGTCAATGATCAGCCATGATCTTATTGAATGGCAGAGCAGGCTCGAGGGGCTGTACGGCCTACTCCTGCTCTTACTTCTTATGTTCTTATGTAATGAACAGGAGTAGGCCTTTCAGCCCTCGAGCATTCAATAAGGTCATGCCTGATACGCACCTCAACTCCGTTTATCCGGCTTTTTTCCATATCCCTTGATACACTTACCCAACAAAAATCTATTGATCTCAGTCTTGAAAATTTCAATTGACCCAGCATCCACAGAGTTTTGGGGAAGTGAGTTCCAAATTTCCACAACCCTTTGTGTGAAAAAGTGTTTCCTGATTTCCCTCCTAAATGGCCCAGCTCTAATTTTAAGATTATAGAAACATAGAAACATAGAGATAGGAACAGGAGTAGGCCATTCGGCCCTTCGAGCCTGCTCCGCCATTCAATGAGATCATGGCTGATCTTCGTCTGAGATCATAGCTGATCTTACCAGTTCAGTACCCCGTCCCCGCCTTTTCTCCGTAACCCTTAATCCCCTTAGCCTTCAGAAATATATCCAATTCTCTCTTGAAAATATTTATTGAATTAGCCTTCACAGCCCTCTGTGGCAGGGAATTCCACAGGCTCACCACTCTTTGAGTGAAGAAATTCTTCCTCATCTCTGTTTTAAATGATTTGCCCGCTATTTTTAGACTGTGACCCCTGGTTCTGTGCTCCCCGGCCATTGGAAACATTCTCTCTGAATTCAGCCTGTCCAGGCCTGCCATAATTTTATATGTTTCGATGAGATCCCCTCTCAATCTTCTAAACTCCAGTGAGTACAAGCCCAAACTATTTAATCTCTCTTCGTAGGTCATTCCCGCCATTCCAGGTATCAGCCTGGTGAATCGCCGTTGCACTCTTTCCATGGCAAGAACATCCTTCCGCAGATGGGGCGACCAAAACTGTACACAATACTCCAGATGCGGTCTCACCAGCACCTTGTACAGCTGTAGTAAGGTATCCCTATTCCTATACTCGAACCCCCTTGATATGAAGGCCAACATACCATTTGCCTTCTTAATCGCCTGTTGCACCTGCATGCTCTCCTTCAGTGACTGGTGCACAAGAACACCCAGGTCCCTCTGCACTTCCCCATCTCCCAATCTATTGCCATTTAGATGATAATCTACCCTCCTGTTTTTACCCCCAAAGTGGATAACCTCGCATTTATCCACATTATAGTGCATCTGCCACGTATCCGCCCATTCCCCCAACCTGTCCAAATCGCACTGTAGCCTCCTGACATCCTCATCAGAGCCCACCCCTCCTCCTAGTTTAGTGTCGTCAGCGAATTTGGAAATATTGCATCCAATTCCCTGATCCAGATCATTTATATATATATTGTGAACAGCTGGGGTCCCAGGACAGATCCTTGCGGCACCCCGCTGGTCACTGCCTGCCACTCCGAAAACGAGCCGTTTATTCCAACTCTCTGTTTTCCATCCGCCAGCCAGTTCTCTATCCACGTTAATACTTTGCCCCCAATTCCATGAGCCTTAATTTTGCATGATAATCTTTTGTGTGGAACCTTATCGAAGGCTTTCTGGAAGTCAAGGTACACCACATCCACTGGCTCTCCCCCATCTATTTTACCAGTTACTTCCTCAAAAAATTCCAGCAGATTAGTCAAACACGATTTACCCTTTGTAAATCCATGTTGACTCTGTCCGATCCTTTCCCCATTTGTCAAGTGCTCCGCTATTTTATCCTTAATAATGGACTCTAGCATTTTGCCCACAACCGATGTAAGGCTTACTGGTCTATAATTCCCTGCTTTCTCTCTACCCCCCTTTTTAAATATTGGGGTAACATTAGCTACCCTCCAATCCACGGGTACTGTTCCCGAGTCAATGGAGTTCCGGAAGATGATCCTTAGAGCATCTGCTATCTCCAGGGCCACCTCCTTAAGTACCCTAGGATGTAGTTTATCAGGCCCCGGGGATTTGTCGGCCTTCAGTCCCCTCAACTTACCCAACACCATATCCCTAGAGATACTAATTTCTGTCAGCTCCTCCCTCTCATTAGTCCCTATGTTTGCCGATATTCCTGGGAGGTTATTTGTGTCCTCCTTTGTGAATACAGAACCAAAGTATGAGTTTAATTGGTCTGCCATTTCCTTATTCTCCATTATATATTCTCCCGAATCGGACTGCAAGGGACCGACTTGGGATTTTACCAGTCTTTTCCTCCTGATATACCGATAAAAGCTTTTGCAGTCTGTCTTTATGTTTGCTGCAAGTTTACTTTCGTATTCTATTTTCCCCTTCCTGATTAATCCCTTTGTCCTCTTTTGCTGTATCCTGTACTGCCCCCAATCTTCCGGTCTGGTGCTTTTTTTTGCCAGTTGATATGCCCTTTTTTTTGATTTTATGCTGTCCCTAATTTCCCTCGTTATCCACGGTTGAGTCACCTTTTTAGGTTTATTTTTATGCCAAACCGGTATAAACATGTTCTGGAATTCTTCCATTCTATCTTTGAATGCTTGCCATTGTCTATCCACTGTCAATCCCCCCAGAAACACCACCCAATCAATCTTACCCAATTCCCGTCTCATACCCTCGTAATTCCCTTTATTTAAGTTCTGGACCTTAGTCTCTGATTCAATTTCCTCACTCTCCATCTCGACTGAGAGCTCGATCATATTATGATCGCTCTGACCCAAGGGGCCTCGTACAAGAAGATTGCTGATAAGTCCCTTCTCATTGCACAATACCCAGTCTAAAATGGCCTGATCTCGAGTCGGCTCCTCGACATATTGGTCCAGATAACCGTCCCGAAAACATTCCAGGAATTCCTCCTCCTCAGAATTTTTACTAATTTGGGTAGTCCAATCAATATGTAAATTAAAGTCACCCATGATGACAGCTGTGCTCTTATCGCACGCTTCTCTAATTTCCCTTTTTATGCCTTCCCTCACCTCCATATTACTATTTGGAGGCCTATATATCACACCCACTAACGTTTTCCTCCCCTTGCTATTTCTCATTTCTACCCATACAGATTCCGTTTCATCCGAGTTAATATCCTTCCTTTCCATTGCATTAATCCCCTCCTTTACCAGCAATGCTACCCCACCTCCCCTACCTTTTTGCCGATTCTTCCTAAATATTGTATATCCCTGGATGTTAAGTTCCCAGCCTTGCCCACCCTGCAGCCACGTTTCTGTAATCCCAATCAAATCATACTTGTTTACCTCTATTTCCACAACTAATTCATCCACCTTGTTCCTAATGCTTCTAGCATTAAGATACAAAGCCTTCAGGCTTGCTTTTTTCACACTCTCATTATGAATTAGTTTGGCCCTTTGTGTTTCTCTCCTTTGCTTATTGCTTCTCACCTTTCTACCATCTATTTCTGACTTCATATGACTTCCCTCTTTTCCACTACCTAGGTTCCCATCCCCCTGCCAAATTAGTTTAAATCCTCCCGAACCGCCCTAGAAAATATTACCCCGAGGACATCGGCTCCCTCACAGTTCAGGTGTAGACCGTCCCCTTGGTACAGGTCACTCCTCCCCAAGAACTGGTTCCAATGCCTCAAGAATTTAAATCCCTCTCCCTTGCACCACTGCTCAAGCCACGTATTTAGCTTATCTATCTTACTCTCTCTAAACTTATTAGCTCGTGGCACTGGTAGCAATCCAGAGATTACTACCTTTGAGGTCCTACTTTTCAATTTAGCTCCTAACTCCCTAAATTCAGCTTGTAGGACCTCCTCCCTCTTTTTACCTACATGCCCCCTTGTTTTGGATATCCCACTAGAGGGAATTATTTCTTTTTATCTACCTACTGCAATAAAAGTGATGGAATGTTGGGTGTACTTGTAGATTAAGCTATGACGAGCCCATGTCTCACTGCCGTCTCAGTTTAACTCTTTGTCTGTTTATGTCATAAGGCCTGATCCAGTGCTGATTTTGAGCTATCAATGTTTTTGAAGCTGCATCAGTTTTTTGCAACTGTTGGTCAGCTTTTGCTAGTTTTCTAGCTTGGCATGTATGTGGTCTCTGGACAGTTTGACAGTCCAAATTGACGTTATTTTTTATTGTTATTCATAGTCTATTGTGCCTGGAGTACTGTGCACAGTTTTGGTCTCCTTATCTAAGGAAGGATATACTTGCCTTGAAGGCGGTGCAACGGTAGTTCACTAGATTGATTCCTGCAATGAGAGGGCTGACTTTGATGAGAGATTGTGTAGAATGGGCCGATACTCTCTGGAGTTTAGAGGAATGAGAGGTGATCTCATTGAAACATACAAGATTCTGAAAGGGATTGATAGGGTAGAGGCTGAGAGGTTGTTTCCTCTGGCTTGAATGTCTAGAACTAGGGGGCATAGTCTCAGGATAAGGGGTAGGCTGAGATGAGGCGGAATTTCTTCACTCAGAGGGTTGTGAATCTTTGGAACTCTCTGCCCCAGAGAGCTGTAGATGCTGAATCTTTGAGTATACTCAGTTTAAGCAGAATCATAGAAATTTATGGCACAGAGGGAGACCATTTGACCCATCATGTCTGTGCTGGTCGAAAAAGAGCTATCCAGCCTAATCCCACCTTCCAGCTCTTGGTCCGTAGCCTTGTAGGTTACGGCACTTCAAGTGCATATCCAAGTACTTTGTAAATGTGATGAGTGTCTCTGCCTCTACCACCCTTTCAGGCAGTGAGTTCCAGACCCCCACCACCCTCTGGGTGAAAACATTTCTCCACAACTCCCCTCTAATCCTTCTACCAATTACTTTAAATCTATGTCTTATGGTTATTGACCTCTCTGCTAGGGGAAATAGGTCCTTTCTATCCACTCTATCTAGGCCCCTCATAATTTTATACACCTCAATCAAGTCTCCCCTCAGCCTCCTCTGTTCCAAAGAAAACAACCCCAGCCTATCCAATCTTTCCTCATAGCTAAAATTCTCCAGTCCTGGCAACATCCTCGTAAATCTCCTTTGTACCCTCTCCAGTGCAATCACATCTTTCCTGTAATGACCAGAACTGTACACAGTACTCTAGCTGTGGCCTAACTCGTGTTTTATACAGTTAAAGCATAATCTCCCTGCTCTTATATTCCGTGCCTTGGCTAATAAAGGAAAGTATCCCGTATGCCTTCTTAACCACCTTATCTACCTGTCCTGCTACCTTCAGGGATCTGTGGACATGCACTCCAAGGTCCTTCTGTTCTTCTACACTTCTCAGTATCCTACCATTTATTATGTATCCCCTTACCTTGTTAGCCACCCCAAATGGGGTGAAACAAGTGGTAGATGTACAAGAGGCCAGAGTCGGAGGAACGCAGAGTTCTTGGAAGGTTGTAGGCTGAAGGAGTCTACAGAGATAGGGAGGAGCAAGGCCATAAAGGAATTTAAACACAAGAATAAGAATTTTAAATCAGAGGCATTGGGGGGCCTGGGAACCAATGTAGGTCAGCGGGTGAGCGGGACATGGTTCGAGATCGGATACGGGCAGCAGAGTTTTGGATGAATTGATGTAGGTCATGTGCTTAAAGAATGCTATGTAAACATTTCTTATGTGAGTTCAAATGTTAAAATGTCCACACTTACCTATTACACTTCCCTGTTGGATTTCTTTGTAATGTTTGTAATACAAGTTCCAAATGTTAACTTTATGATTTACTAGTCCCGGCACTCTGTAAGACCAACATGTGATTCTGTGGAGGCTGATGATTCCTTGCCGTGGGATCTACTGTACAGCCCCGTCTAGTGCATCATGTGGATTTGTAAGTATGTTGTTGTGGTGGAGCCACTGAATGACTCTGGGCAATTGTATATAATTCCCTTTAACGATGTTCTAACACCAGCCTAAGCCTGTACCATTGTGTTAGACATTACTTTGTTTTGTATATAGTGTTTGTATGCACGGGGTGTGGCCCCTTTAAGAGCGCGGGAAAACGCGGGCAAACGCAATGACGTCACGTCGCAAACCACGTGACTGCCCAAGCAGTCCTCGTGGAATCTCCATCTTGTTAAGACCTGTTTTCGTGGTTCTCCTGTATCGATCTCATCAAACTGTTTGAACTCGTTTAGTTTTACATTAAAGACCTGTTTGATTGATCTCCTGAGTCGACCTCAGTTATTAGTTAGGAATTCGTCAATTCCTACATTGGTGACCCCGTTTTTTTTGAATGTTTTTCGCAAAAAGGACACAGCATGGAGGCCAACGCCGTTTCGCTGAAGCTACCGCAGTTCTGGGAGCAGCAAGCAACCTCGTGGTTCATTCAGGTCGAGGCTCAATTTGCCCTGAGGGACATCATTGCGGATCAGACCAGATATCTCTATGTGGTCTCCGCCCTCGATGGCTCTACTGCCTCACGGATCATCAGCCTCCGAGAACCCTCCAACAGAGCACAAGTATGAAACCCTCAAGGCGGGTTGCTGCAAATTTTCGGGCTCACTAAATCGGAGCGCGCCCGTCGACTGCTCGTTATGCCCGGGCTCGGGGACTCCAAGCCTTCGGAGTTAATGAGCCAAATGCTCGCTCTCCTTGGCTCCGAACCGGAATGCTTCCTATTCTGGGAATTATTCCTCAGCCAGCTACTGGAACAGGTGCAAGCTGCTCTGGCCAGATCCGAAGTTGAGGACTGCGCAGCACTCGCGGCAGAGGCGGACAAAATTTTCGCAGTTACTCAGCAGTACTGCACCGCCACGAGACACCCATGCCCCACAGGCGCCGCCCCAGCTTGTCAGCCTGCTGGGCTGTGTTCCTACCACGTGCAGTTCGGCGCGAAAGCGAGACGTTGCCGCCCTCCCTGCAGTTTCCATCAAAAAAAAACGACTACGACCACCGAGGAACGGGTCTAATGGGCACCTCGCGGCCGCGATGGCGATCGGCAACGCAGGCAAGTTGCTGTTTATCACCGATACTCTCTCCGGTCATCATTTTCTGTGCAACACCGGGGCGCAGTGCAGCATATTACCCGCGTCCGCCCTCGATGTGCAGACTGGGATTCATGGCCTCGCCCTTGAAGCGGCCAATGGCGCAGCAATTCGGACCTTCGGCAGACGGCGGGTGCAGTTGTGTTTTGGGGGCCAACGTTTCCACTGGGAGTTTGTGACGGCCAAGGTTTCGCAACCCATTCTCGGCACGGATTTCCTGTGCGCCAACAGCCTCCTGGTTGACGTGAGGAACCGACGGTTGATCAACGCGGCAACTTTTCATTCTATCCCTTGTTACCGCAGTAACACTAAGTCGTGCACCGTCGCCTGTGCTTTTCCGGCTCCGGATGAGTTCGCTCGCCTGCTCGGCGAATTCCCCGACCTGACAAGACCCACGTTCTCCTCCACGGCCACGAATCATGGTGTGGAACACCACATCACCACCAACAGCCCCCCGGTCTACACGCGGGCCCGGCGCCTGGAACCTGGCAAGATGGCGGTCGCAAAAGTGGAGTTCGCGACCATGGAACGGTTAGGGATTATTTGCCGGTCGAACAGTCCCTGGGCTTCACCCCTCCACATCGTCCCGAAGCCTGGCAGTGGATGGCGGCCATGCGGCGACTATCGACGCCTAAACGACGCCACCACTCCTGATCGGTATCCAATCCCCCATATCCAGGATTTCTCCGCCCATTTGGCAGGGAATACTGTCTTCTCGAAAGTCGACCTCGTCCAGGGCTACCACCAGGTCCCCGTTCATCCCCAAGACGTTCAGAAGACCGCAGTCATCACCCCATTCGGCCTTTGAGTTTTTAAGAATGCCGTTTGGCTTAAAGAATGCTGCCCAGGCTTTCCAATGCCTGATGGACTCCGTGCTGCGGGACCTCAAGTTCCTCTTTGTCTATCTGAACGATATTCTCATTGCCAGTCCCACCAAAGAAGAACACATCTGTCACCTACGCACCCTTTTTCGGCGTCTCAGCCAACATGGCCTGATTATCAGCCCGGCCAAGTGTCAGTTTGGCCTGCAACAAATTGATTTCCTGGGGCATCGCATCACTTCAGAGGGAGCGGTTCCTTTACAAGCAAAGGTAGAGGCGGTGACATCCTTTCCACGCCTGCAAACCATTAAGGCCCTGCAGGAATTCCTAGGCATGGTAAACTTTTACCACCGTTTCGTGCCTAAGGCAGCACTACTCATGCAGCCCCTGTACGAGGCCCTCAAGGGCAAGACTGGCAAAGATAAGGTAGACTGGACGGATGACATGGCCCGGGCGTTCGCCGACACCAAAAGCGCCTTGGCCAATGCGACTATGCTGGCGCACCCGCTGCCAGGAGCCACCATCGCCCTCACCACCGACGCGTCAAACTATGCAATCGGCACCGTGCAAGAGCAGTGGGTGAACGGGACCTGGCAGCCGTTGGAATTCTTCAGCCGTCAACTACGGCGGAACGAGAGAACGTATAGCACGTTCGACTGGGAGTTGCTCGCTCTTTTTCTGGCCATCCGCCATTTTCGCTTCTTCCTGGAAGGACGTCCCTTCACCGCCTTCGTGGACCATAAGCCGCTCACCTTCGCCATGGCCAAGACCGCCGAACCGTGGTCATCCCGACAGCAACGTCAACTGACCTACATATCCGAGTTCACCACGGATATACAGCACGTGGCCGGTAAGGACAACCTGGTGGCAGAATTCGTCAATTCCTACATTGTAAGTATATCATTTTTTTAAATTTAAATTTCCTAGCAGGTTTGTTGCTACTGAATTTCGGAGGCAGATGCTATCATTCATCATGCTCACAGCTGAGACTTCATCTTGGCTCACCACAGCCCTACTTAAAACAACTGAAAATGACCATCACTTAATTCCCAAAAGCAGCTGCAGGTGGGCCCTAACAGTCATTTGGGCCTTATTTTCCTATTTTTATGCCAAATTTGCTTAGTAATTTCAGTATCGTAAAGCACAGCTTTGCTAGAGAATATTAAAAGGAGACAGCTTGATTTTGCAAGATTCCATTGTAAACTAGCTCTTCAATTAACTAAATGGACAAATCAAGGACACATTTACATCCACTTCCACTCAAAGTAATTGATATGTACAATTCTAAACGACAAGAGTCTGTGGGTAGCCGCTGAAGCTATATAGGTGGAAGAAAGTTCAAAAACAGTAATGTCATTAATATTTTCAGTAAAATAGTTTTTAAAATTCTGTAAGATTCTCAAGACTTTATTTTCTGGGATGATTCATAGCAGAAGCACTCTTTCCTGGTGGGGAATTGTACCACCTGTGTTTCTTTTGTTTGATGTTTGTAAGTAACATGTTAAATGATGCTGTATGGACCATTGGATTGCAATTGTTTGTCTAACTCAGAAGTGAATTCTGTGATATTGGAAGACCTTGATTTATAAATACTATCCTTTTTGAAATTTAATATTTTTAGCATAATTTGTACCTTGGCTATATCAATTGAGTATTTAAACCAGAGAAATAATTATTGGAATTGGATTATACCAGTCCTGTGTCAATCTTAGCTAACATCCTAATGATCCAGCTTTGTCAAAGGGTTTATGTCCTATTACATGATTGTTAGAATGATGCTTGTCGTAAAATTCGGTCAGCACAAAATTGCTGGGTGTCCAGTGTATGGAGTACTAGAAAGTGAAGAATCTGCATAAACAGGTCATCAGACAAGTTAATCATTTTGTTCAAAAGAACTGATGCGCATCAGCACTCTCATAGAATCATAGAATGGTTACAGCACAGAAGGAGGCCATTCGCCTGTCGAGCCCATGCCAGCTCTCTGCAAGAGTACTCCAACTAGTCCGACTCCCCTACCCTTTCCCTGTAGCCCTGCAAATTTTTTTCCTTCGGGTACTTATCCAATTCCCTTTTGAAAGCCACGATTGAATCTGCCTCCACCACCCTCTCAGGCAGTGCATTCCAGATCCTAACCACTCACTGCGTAAAACGGTTTTTCCTCATGCCGCCTTTGGTTCTTTTGCCAATCACCGTGAATCTGTGTCCTCTGGTTCTCGACCCTTCTGCCAATGGGAACAGTTTCTCTCTATCTACTCTGTCTAGACCCCCCTCATGATTTTGAACACCTCTATCAAATCTCCTCTCAACCTTCTCTGTTCTAAGGAGAACATCCCCAACTTCTCCCGTCTATCCCCATAACTGAAGTCCCTCATCCCTTGAACCATTCTTGTAAATCTTTTCTGCACCCTCTCTAAGGCCTTCACATCCTTCCTAAAGTGCAGCACCCAGAATTGGACACAATACTCCAGTTGAGGCTGAACCAGTGTTTTATAAAGGCTCATCATAACTTCCTTGCTTTTGTACTCTATGCCTCTATTTAAGAAGCCCAGTATCTCGTATGCTTTTTTAAACTGCTGTCTCAACCTGCCCTGCCACCTTCAACGATTTGTGCACATACACCCCCAGGTCTCTCTCTTCATGCACCCCTTTAGAATTGTACCCTTTAGTTTATATTGCCTCTCCTTGTTCTTCCTACCAAAATGTATCACTTTGCACTTTTCTGCGTTAAATTTAATCTGCCACGTGTCCGCCCATTCCACCAGCCTGCCTGTGTCCTCTTGAAGTCTATCACTATCCTCCTCACTGTGAGGATGAAACATAGTGGTACCATTATTCAGATTCCATCTCCAACTACAACTATCTAGTTATTTTACTGTATGAGGAAAATGTAAAAGATTATACGCATACAGTAAAACCTTTTAAATTAAAGCTACTAAATTAGCTTTAATTCAGAAGATTTTAGTTTATAAGCCTTGACTGAATTTTGGGTAGTAGATTTAGTGATTAAAACTGCAAGTTAATAGACCATAATTTGCTGTCAAAATAACAGTGAGGCTAAAGGCACTTGCCGCTATTTATGCGTAAATGGTACAGTAACTTCAGGCAAGGAGCAGATGCATGGTTAGACTCAAATATCCAAAAGTTGCTGTCTGAGTTGCACCGCTCCGCTGTTAGTTTTGTGAAAATGTCATCTCGCTGTCTGCCTCCCCATTGCCATGCATTGAACGGCGTGAAGTTGTTGTACTTGCATGTTAGATATGAACTAAACTCGCCACAGATAGTTAATTCTTGTCCACTTCAGTCTAAATACCCTTTTAACAATGTGACAAGTGCTAATTACTGCCAGTCAACCTCTCTGGCACTGAAAATTATCTATTACAAGTGTGAAGTCTCATTTCTTCTGGTACTTAATTGTTGTTGGAGATTTTAAAAATGTAAAATTTTAAATTACATATGTTTCTTCCTTTTTCTTTCTGTCTCTTTTTTCTCTCTCTCTTATTCCAATCTTTCCTTCCAAGAACATAAGAACATAAGA
The DNA here is from genome assembly GCF_052327205.1 of Somniosus microcephalus. NCBI lineage: Eukaryota > Metazoa > Chordata > Chondrichthyes > Squaliformes > Somniosidae > Somniosus > Somniosus microcephalus. The sequence goes on from NC_141000.1 coordinate 84,229,162, forward strand.
AATAGGAGCAGGAGTAGGCCAATCGGCCCCTCGAGCCTGCTCCACCATTCAATAAGATCATGGCTGATCTGATCCTAACCTCAAATCTTCTATCACTGTGCATCCACCCGAACCCATGTGATCTCCCGGGAGAGGCGAAAAACCAGATAAAGACCCAATGGCCAATTTGGGAGAAAAAAATCTGGGAAATTCCTCTCCGACCCATCTAGGCGATCGAAATTTTTCCAGGAGATCACTCTGTCCCTATATTTTCTACAGTACTTACCTTCTGTAAAGGCGATCTCCACCCCAGCCAGGAACAGGAATAAAACCATCTCCTGAAATCTAACACAGAATTAGAACACAGTAGGAGCAGAACCAGGCTACACGGCCCCTGGGCCCACTCCACTACCCACAGGGCCATGACCATTCCGAACCTAGACTCATGTCCAATTTCCTGCCCGCTCCCCGTAACCCTTAATTCCCTTTACTTCTAGGAAACTATCTATTTCTGTTTTAAATTTATTTAATGATGTAGCTTCCACAGCTTTCTGGGGCAGCAAATTCCACAAACCTACCACCCTCTGAGTGAAGAAGTTTCTCCTCATCTCAGTTTTGAAAGAGCAGCCCCTTATTTTAAGATTATGCCCCCTAGTTCTAGTTTCACCCATCATTGGGAACATCCTCACCGCATCCACCCGATCAAGCCCCTTCACAATCTTATATGTTTCAATAAGATCGCCTCTCATTCTTCTGAACTCCAATGAGTAGAGTCCCAATCTACTCAACCTCTCCTCATATGACCACCCCCTCATCCCCGGGATTAACCGAGTGAACCTTCTTTGTACTGACTCGAGAGCAAGTATGTCTTTTCTTAAGTATGGACACCAAAACTGTATGCAGTATTCCAGGTGCGGTCTCACCAATACCTTGTACAACTGCAGCAATACCTCCCTGTTTTTATATTCCATCCCCCTAGCAATAAAAGCCAACATTCCATTGGCCTTCTTGATCACTTGCTACACCTGCATACTAACTTTTTGAGTTTCGTGCACCAGGACCCCCAGATCCCTTTGTACTACAGTACTTTCCAGTTTCTTGCCATTAAGATAATAACTTGCTCTATGATTTTTCCTGCCAAAGTGCATAACCTCACACTTTCCAGTATTGTATTCCATCTGCCAAATCTCTGCCCACTTACTTAGCCTGTCTATGTCCCTTTGCAGGTTTTTTATGTCCTCCTCACTCACTACTTTCCGTCCCATCTTTGTATCATCTGCAAACTTTGATATGTTACACTCGGTCCCCTCCTCCAAATCGTTAATATAGATTGTAAAGAGTTGGGGACCCAGCACTGACCCCTGCGGAACACCACTAGTTACTGGTTGCCAATCTGAGAACGAACCATTTATCCCAACTTTCTGCTTTCTGTTAGAGAGCCAATCCTCCACCCACGCCAGAATATTACCCCCAATCCCGTGATTTTTTATCTTGAGCAATAATCTTGTGTGGCACCTTGTCAAATGCCTTTTGGAAGTCTAAATACACTACGTCCACTGGTTCCCCTTTATCCACCCTGTATGTTACTTCCTCAAAAAACTCCAGCAAATTTGTCAAACATGACTTCCCCTTCATGAAACCATGCTGAGTTTGTCCTATTAAATTATGTTTATCCAAATGTCCCGTTACTGTCTCCTTAATAATGGACTCTAACATTTTACCAACAACAGATGTTAGGCTAACAGGTCTATAGTTTCCAGCCTTCTGCCTACTACCCTTTTTAAATAAGGGTGTTACATTAGCAGTTTTCCAATCTGCCGGGACCTTTGCTGAGTCCAGTGAGTTTTGGAAAATTATTACCAATGCATCCACAATCCCTACCGCTACTTCCCTCAAGACCCTAGGATGCAAGCCATCAGGTCCAGGGGATTTATCCGCCTTGAGTCCCATTATTTTACCAAGTACCACTTCCTTAGTGATTTTAATCGTATTTAGTTCCTCCCCCCCTAGAGCCCCCTGTTTGTCCAGTGTTGGGATATTCTTAGTGTCCTCTACTGTAAAGACTGATACAAAATAATTGTTCAGTGTTTTTGCCATCTCCATGTTTCCCACCATTAATTTCCCAGTCTCATCCTCTAAGGGACCAACATTTACTTTAGCCACCCTTTTTCTTTCTATATAACTATAGAAACTTTTACTGTCTGTTTTTATATTTTTTGCTAATTTACTTTCATAATCTACCTTCCCTTTCTTAATCAATCTTTTAGTTATTTTTTGCTGTCTTTTAAAGACTTCCCAATCTTCCATCCTCCCACTAGATTTGGCTACCTTATATGCCCTTGTTTTTAGTCGGATACTATCCTTAATTACTTTACTTAGCCATGGATGGCTATCTTTTCTCTTACACCCTTTTTTCCTCAGCGGAATATATATTTTTTGGAAGTTGTAAAATAACTCCTTAAATGTACACCACTGATCATGTACCGTCTTACCCTTTAATCTATTTTCCCAGTCCACTCTAATCAATTCCGCTCTCATACCTTCATAGTCTCCTTTATTCAAGCTCAGCACGCTTGTTTGAGATCCAACCTTCTCACCCTTTACTTGAATATGGAACTCAACCATGTTATGGTCACTCATTCCAAGGGGATTCTTTACTAGGACATTTTTAATTAATCCTGTCTCATTACACAGGACCAAATCTAAGGTTGCTTGCCCCCTGGTCGGTTCAGTTACATACTGCTCAAGAAACCCATCCCTAATACACTCAATGAACTCATCCTCAAGGCTGCTCTGCCCAATTTGATTTGTCCAGTTAACATGATAATTAAAATCCCCCATAATTATAGCTGTTCCCTTATTACAAGCCTCAACTATTTCCTGATTAATACTCCATCCAACAGAGTTGCAACTGTTCGGAGGCCTATAGACTACACCCACTAGTGTTTTTTTCCCCTTATTATTCCTTATCTCCACCCAAACTGTTTCACTATCCTGCTCCTTTGACCCAATATCATTTCTCTGTATTATAGTGATTCCTTCCTTTATTAACATAGCCACCCCACCTCCTCTCCCTTCCTGCCTGTCCTTCCTGATTGTTAAATAACTTGGTATGTTTAATTCCCAGTCATGGTCACCCTGCAGCCATGTTTCTGTAATGGCCACAAGATCATACCCATATGTCGTTATTTGTGCCGTTAACTCATTCATTTTGTTACGAATGCTACGTGCATTCAGATAAAGAACTTTCAAATATGTTTTGTAACACTTAGTTCCTGTTTTTTCCCTTTTTAGTACTTTACTTTTTGCTCCATACCTTCTGTCCCTTCCTGACACATTCTGTTTTTTAATTCCCCCACTGCTACCTAAGTCTATGACCTTCTCTGTTGTCATTTCTATTATTTGCTCTCTAGAAACCTCCCCCCCACTAATTAGTTTAAAGCCCTCTCTACAGCCCTAGTTATATGATTCGCCAGGACTCTAGTCCCAGCACTGGCCAAGTGGAGTCCATCCCAATGGAACAGCTCCCTCCTGTCCCAGTATTGGTGCCAGTGTCCCAAGAAGCAAAACCCATTTCTCCCACACCAGTCTTTGAGCCACGCATTTAACTCTTTAATTTTATTTATCCTAGCCATATTCGCTCATGGCTCAGGTAATAACCCAGAGATTATTACCCTTGAGGTTCTGTTTTTTAATTTGACCCCTAGCTGCTCATACTCCTTTAACAGAACCGTCTTCCTTGTCCTATCTACGTCGTTTGTACCAACATGGACCACGACAACTGGATCCTCCCCCTCCCACTCCAAGTTTCTTTCCAGCCCAGAAGAGATGTCCTTAACCCTCACACCAGGCAGGCAACACAGCCTTCGGGACTCCCGCTCTTGACTGCAGAGAACCCTATCTATCCCCCTAATAATACTATCCCCTACCACTACAACATTTCTTTTTACTCCCTCCACTTGAATGGCCCCCTGTACCATGGTGCTGTGGCCAGGTTGCTCATCCTCCCTGCAGTCCCCACTCCCGCCCTCACAGGGAGTAAGAACCTCGATCCTGCTGGACAAGAACAAGGGCTGTGTCTCCTTCAACACTGCATCCTGGATCCCTGTACCTTCCTCACTCGTAGTCACACCGTCCTGTCCCTGACCACAGACTACATCTACAGTAATTAACTTCATAGGTGTGACCATCTCCTGAAACATAGAGTCCAGGAACTTCTCCCCCTCCCTGATGTGTCGCAGTGTCTGAAGCTCGGTCTCAAGCTCCATAACATGGAACTTGAGTTCCTCTAGCAGCAAACACTTGTCGCAGATGTAATCACCGTGAGCCTCAATGGGAACCACCGGCTCCCACATCTCGCAACAGTAACACATCACCTGCTCCATTCTACATAATTAATTAAATGTCTTATTATTAATTATGAAGACCCTGCCCGGATATAGATGATAATGTCACACCACTATTCAAAGGACTTACCAACTTAAAGGTATAAAAGAGAAGAGAAGGAAGAAAACCAACCAACCAGCTGATCACCAACCTCCTCCTTGAATACTGTCTGTGGAGCCTGTTTGGTTGACTCGTCTCGCTGCTCTGCCTCCGCAGTGTTGTCCAAGCCTGGGAGTGGGGAACAAAACAGAGCAAAAAACACACCCTCACCTCCCACTTATCCGAACTCTCCCACTTAGCAAAACTCCAGCACCACTCAATGCCCAAGGCACTCTGTGCACTGCACTAGCCCCTCCCCTTTTATACCCAGATTCTACTTCCGGTTTAAACTGCCCAAGAGTTTAAAAAACCCTTAAAAAATTAAACTTACTTCAAATAATTGACTTCTTAACACACTAAAATTCACAAAATACACTTAAATGATTTTTCTCCCACTTAGCAAAACTCCAGCACCACTCAATGCACAAGGCACTCCGTGCACTGCACTAGCCCCTCCCCTTTTATACCCGGATTCTACTTCCGGTTTAAACTGCCCAAGAGTTTAAAAAACCCTTAAAAAATTAAACTTACTTCAAATAATTGACTTCTTAACACACTAAAATTCACAAAATACACTTAAATGATTTTTCTCCCACTTAGCAAAACTCCAGCACCACTCAATGTACAAGGCACTCCGTGCACTGCACTAGCCCCTCCCCTTTTATACCCGGATTCTACTTCCGGTTTAAACTGCCTAAGAGTTTAAAAAACCCTTAAAAAATTTAACTTACTTCAAATAATTGACTTCTTAACACACTAAAATTCACAAAATACACAAATGATTTTTCTCCCACTTAGCAAAACTCCAGCACCACTCAATGCACAAGGCACTTCCCTCTCTTTATTTCTCTTCCTGTACCTGATTTGACATTGAATTCACCCATTCTAATTTACACTTCCTCCTCAGTCCTTGTGCTGTTAAGTTCACAATCCTTCAATCTGATTGCTTGCCCTGTTCACTCAGGTCCCAGGTGCCCTGTTTCCCTCACTGCAATGTTATCAGTTCGCACTTTCAGCAACTTGCCATGCAAAAAGTTTCAAAATCCAAATGCGCGAGGGCAAGTCTAACGAATGGCAGACACCGTTAGATGACCTGCTACAGCAAATTATGGCCTGATAACTCTACAAAGTTGTTAGTCTGACATATGCATGCTCATCACAGAGCACTCATCTAATAACATTTAGCACTCTAACAATGTCCCTGTTAGAAGCTTCCAAGCTTTTGTTCATAATTTTCATTGTTTAGCACACTTACACTATAGAACATAATGGCACCTTTCAGGGTGGTGAACCTTCCATTGAGGGAGAACCAAGTAATCACTGAGTTTAATAGTTTCTTGGCAGCAGAGCTCTCATGCTGCCTATAGAATGCTAATTTATTCCATTTGATAACAGTCCTCTGAGTGTTCCTTCACTTGCTTATTTTATGGTTTCATGCCCTGTTGTTCTGTTTTGGATTGAATGCATTATATCTATTCCCTTCATTATTAAAATTTTTTAAATCAAGTCTCCCCTCAAACTTATTTTAAGGAGAACATTTTATTTTGAATTCCTTAATTTATCTATCAGTCCATTTCACACGTTTTCCAAAGACAACTTTCTACTGACACTGGAACAAGGTTTGATCGGTTTTCATTTTTAATTTCTTCATTTATCTTTCAACTATTTGGTTCAATTCTCGTGTAACTTTGTATTTGAAGTCAAATACAGGAGATTCCCTGGCTGTTTCCTCTGACAAAAATGATTGATAGGCTGGTTAGTTGAACATGACTGAACACTAAACAGCAAATGTTTTTAAGCTCTGAAATCTATTCTCATTTGTTATCGACCAGCCTTAATAATAAACGTGACATGGTGTTTGAAGTGAGATTATTTATTACACAAAATGTACCATTCCCAACAAAACTAGATGGTTGATAATCTAGTAACTGGTAAAGCTATAAGAGAATATGGTACAATTATGAGATTGCATCACATCTCATATGTGACAGACACTGAGAATACTTGATGGTCTTCAGTGTGCAAAGATGAAGAGAAGACTGATATAAAGGTTGCTCTTATTCAGATGGAACAATTCTGCATTGGAGAAAGCAATGAAACCTATGAACTCTGTGGGCTTGAAAATCTGATCTGGCTCAATGGTGGAGTGAGGGCGGGCCTGTTGAACAGAGCCGTACTTTCATGGGGGTGAACTTCCTTGGACCTTCTGCTCCACTGCTGAAAATTTGGCCGAAACCCTGCTTATTACATAAGTGTTGTTTCTGCCAAACTTCCACTGAAATTATGGCAGCAGAGTGGGAGAAGCTCCGAGGAAATTCCCGCACCCCACTCGCCATCCCACCACCGCCACCCCCCCCCAACAACATGTCTCAGCAAAGTGTCCAAAGTCCAGAAATCAGAGCAAAGGCAAAATGCAACAGCTTATTGTAGATGAAACTACACATGATGACACATATGAAAGTTAATTTTTTTAAATTGTAGTTGGATCTGTATATGGAGGGTTAAGAGTGAAGTGATTGACAGTCAAGCAAGGTGGAGGGAAGGAAACAGTGCTTGAGTGAGTGGTTCAAAGGGGAAGAGGTGGGGGTAATGATGGGTTTAGTAATGGTAGCAAAGGAAGTAGAGGTTGGTAGGAATGGGAGGAGGTAGTGGGAATGTGAAGGGGTAAGGAAAGTCAAGGACTAAGAGGTGGAGTGAAGCAAAGCTGATGAGGACTGCATGTCATGTTTTTCCCTACATTCCACAGCAGCCTACAGTAGCCCCTTTCCCTGCCAAGCCAACCATCACCTTTCAGCTGAGGAAACGATGAAAAAAACAGAAAGACTTGCATTTATATAGCGCCTTTCATGGCCACCAGACGTCCCAAAGCACTTTACAGCCAATGAAGTACTTTTTGAAGTGGAGTCACTGTTGTAATGTGGGAAACGTGGCAGCCAATTCACACTCAGCAAGCTCCCACAAGCAGCAATGTGATAATGACCAGATAATCTGTTTTAGTGATGTTGGTTGAGGGATAACTATTGGCCAGGACACCGGGGATAACTCCCCTGCTCTTCTTCAAAATAGTGCCATGGGATCTTTTATGTTGGCCTGAGAGAGCAGGGTCTTGGTTTAACATCTCATCTGAAAGACAGCACCTCTGACAGTGCAGCACTCCCTCAGCACTGCACTGGAGTGTCAGTCTAGACTTTTGTGCTCAAGTCCCTGGAGTGGAACTTGACCCCACAACCATTCTGACTCAGAAGTGAGGGTGCTACCCACTGAGCCACAGCTGCAAAGCAGAAGAGTTGCAGAATTCATTCCACAAATCATCAATAAAAATCCTGGAATTCCATGTAATAAAAACAGAATTTGACTTATTCAGTTACCATTAATCGCTAAGTCATTGTGCCTCTGCCTCACCTTCAGCAATGCCACAGGATTATATATAAATATTAAAATCCTTGAGTTAGTAATGCTGCAACACCCCCAGTACATTGAAATCAATGGGTAATGCTGTCTAACAGTAAGAACCTATTATTTTTACTTGGCACTGTAAAATCCCTCAGCCTTTTAGAAAAACACAGTTGAAAGACACATCATTTCCTCTGATTAACTGTCAGCAAAGTCACAGGCAATTCACCAGAAAACATATGAAAATCCTACATTTGCATGCACGTCCTATTGTGTAACATCAGAGGAGGAATGCCTCAGGCCTGAAGAGGTGCCTTTCCTTCACTGCGGACACACCAAATCTAATGAACTCCCCAACCCTACAGAAAAGGGCGTTATTTACCTGCTGAATGCAGGCCCTCATTGCCCCTTGACTAATCCTGCACAGGACCCTCGTGGATGCCTGGAAGGATCCAGATCCGTAAAGGTTGAGAGCTGTGATGACCTTCATTTCTACAGTTAAGGTGCTCTTGAAAATGTGGTTGTAATTTGAAGAGTACCACTGAGCAAGTGTAATTGCAGGAAACTTGCATATAAAGTTCTGTAAATTGGGGGATTGGGGCAGGGCCATTATTATCAGCAGAGATGCATTTGGGCAGTGGGAACGATAGATAATCATAATTTAAAAATAGTTGAATTTATATAGCGCCTTTCACAACCTTAGGATGTCCCAAAGCGTTTTACAGTCAATTAAGTACTTTTGAAGCGTAGTCAAGGTTGTAACGTAGGAAACGCGGCAGCCAATTTGCACACAGCAAGGTCCCACAAACAGCAATGTGATAATAACCAGATAATCTGTCCTTTTAGTGATGTTGACTGAGGGATAAATATTGGCCAGGGATAACTCCCCTAGTCACAGAATCACAGAAATCACAGAAACCCCACAGTGCAGATAGAGGTCATTTCGGCCCATCGAGCCTGCACCGACACATATCCCACCCGATCCCCGTAACCCCTACACCAACACATATCCCACCCTATCCCCGTAACCCCACGTATGTAATCCCCCTAACACTAAGGGTCAATTAATCATAGCCAATCAACCTAACCCGCACATCTTTGGACTGTGGGAGGAAACCGGAGCACCCGGAGGAAACCCACGCAAACACGGGGAGAATGTGCAAACTCCACACAGACAGTCACCCGAGGCCAGATTCGAACCCGGGTCCCTGGCGCTGTGAGGCAACAGTGCTAACCACTATGCCACCGTCTTCTTTGAAATAATGCCTTGGGATCTTTTACGTCCACCTGAGAGAGCAAACAGGGCCTCAGTTTAAAGTCTCATCCGAAAGACGCACCTCCGACAGTGCAGCATTCCCTCAGCATTGCACTGGAGTATCAGCCTAGATTTTTATGCTCAAGTTGCTGGAGTGGGACCTGAACCAACAACTTTCTGACTCAGAGGCAGAGAGTGCTACCAACTGAGCCACGAAATAGATCGAGGCGATTTGGGCATATTATGATTATGCACGTACATCACTTACGTCCAATTTTACCTGATTTTTTTAGGCCATGTATTTGCTTTGTGATCTGATTGCGCACGCCTCTTGTTGTGTATGTACCTTTAAGAGAATAACTGGTCTCAGACTGCAATACCGGCAGTGACCACCCCTGTATAAAAGGCGCTAGAGAGCGTCTGTTTTGTTAGATTCGTTTATGCCTTTCACCAGTAAAGTTCTGTTTGTTTCTCTCCTGCTAGTCCGTGTCTCAATCATTCACGGACTTAACACTGGCGACGAGGTAGAAAGAACTTACCTGCAACTCAGCAGCAGCTCCGACGACGTTGAAGGTCGGAAGAAGAAGAAAAAAAAAATAGAGTCCATTGAAACTCGAGGAACGGGCGTCGACCGTCAATCATCGGGTTCAAGGCTTTGCAGGAGCGACTTTCCAGAGCCAGGCTGGGTTCCTCGGTCCGTGGTTTCCCAGCTAATCGGGCTGGTGGCAGGTAGTGCTCTGATCCTTCCTGGGCTGCAACGGGGCCGGGCAGCGAGTCGGGAAGCAAGAAGAGAGAGAGAGGGCGGAGCATACAGGGTGCGGCCGGTGTTTCGAAGCTGGGCAGCGTTCGGACCTCAGAAGAGGGAGGGAAGTGTTCCAGAGGGTCCGCTCCACGACGGGAAGATAATAAAAGAAAATGAATTAATATTTAACGCGCAGGAAACCGTGGAAAGCAGCGCTAACAACAGCGGGGAAGAAGGAAAAGCGCGGGAGGCGCCATTTTGTTAAATCGGAGAAGAAGGCAAAGCGCGGGAGGCGCCATTTTAGATTTGCAAGATGCCGAAGACTGGCTGTATCACTGCTTTTGATAATACATTAGAGGACTGGACCACGTATGTGGAAAGAGTAGAGGTATACTTCGAGGCAAACGATATAGCGGAGGGGAAAAAGGCATCGGTATTGTTAAACTTAATGGGCGCTAGAACGTACGGCCTATTGCGGGACCTGATTACTCCAGCCAAACCGAAGGCGAAGAGTTTTAACAAAATTGTTGCTGTTCTACAGGAGCACTTAAACCCTGCACCGCTGTTGATAGCAGAAAGATTTAAATTCCACAGGAGAACGCAGCACAAAGATGAGAGCAATGCTGAGTATCTTACGGAACTACGCAAGCTATCAAAGCACTGCCAGTTCGGAGCAGGACTGGCAGATACCCTACGGGACAAATTTGTCTGTGGACTCCTGAGTGAAGGAACACAGAAGAAGTTACTCGCAGAAAAAGAGCTGACGCTAGATAAGGCTTTCAGCGTGGCAGTATCGTATAAAGCAGCAGCCAGGGGAGCTGCAGAAATTCAACAAAAACCACAGGAATACAGCACCCACGAAATGACACGGGGATTTGCAAAATGTTATCGCTGCGGCAGAACTAACCATGACCAGAAGGACTGCTGGTCCAAAGACAAAATATGCAGACAATGCAGGAAGATTGGACACATTGCACGAGTTTGTAGGTCTGGGAAGAAGACCAGCGACAACAAAAAGGCTACGAAGGAACCATACAAGAAAGTACAAAAGATGACGGACAGTAGTTCCGAAGACCAGATGAACGATAGTGAATCCGAGAACAGGAGATTAAGCTGTCTCAAACTTCACAATGTAATCACAAAAGAGGATCACCGAACCATTTGGGTCACCCTCACGATAGCAGGGTCCCAAGTTAAAATGGAATTGGATACAGGATCAGCGCTAACTGTCATGAATCGACGAGACTATGAGTGGCTATTTTCACACATACCCTTGAGAGAGACATCCATTGTCTTGACGACGTATACGGGGCAAAAAGTATACCCCAGAGGAAAAATAAGGGTGCCTGTCGAATACAACGGCAAGAAAATACGGAAATTGTATCTCTACATACTGCCAAATGGTGGACCACCGTTATTGGGACGGGAATGGATCAGGAAGATAAACTTAGATTGGCATTCCATTCATGCAATGACGGTGGACGGTAAAAAAGATGAAGACGTCACTCCTGGACGCTTGTCAACAATCTTAGCTAACGCCAAACAGGTATTTCAACAAGAACTGGGCACGCTTAAAGGCGTAACCGCCTCGTTAAAAATAGAAGAGAATGCAGTTCCCAAGTTTTTCAAAGCGAGACCGGTACCATATGCAATTCGTCCAGCCGTCGAGGCAGAGCTGGAGAATCTGGAGAAAGCGGGCGTGTTGTCTAAGGTCGACTGGAGCGAGTGGGCGACACCCATCGTTCCTGTCATGAAAAAAACGTTAAGCAATAAGTCCGGAGAGCCAAGGAAGATTCGCATCTGTGGGGATTTCAAGGTGACGGTGAACCCTGTCCTTCACACAGTACAATATCCTCTTCCAAGGATAGAAGACATCTTCGCCTCACTGTCTGGAGGGAAGCGTTTTACAAAAATTGACCTAGCACAAGCATATTTGCAGATGGAGGTTGAAGAGTCCTCTAGGAAGTATCTCACGATAAACACTCACAAAGGTCTTTACCAATATCATCGATTGGTATTCGGAGTAGCATCGGCTCCGGCGATATGGCAAAGAGCGATGGAACAAGTCCTGCAAGGGATTCTGGGGACTCAGTGTTACTTGGACGACATCCTTGTAACAGGTGAAGATGACAGTGAACACCTTAACAACCTAGAACAGGTGCTCACTAGACTACGGGAACATGGGCTGCGAGCCAACCGCCCCAAGTGCAAATTTTTTAAGAAACAGATATCGTATTGTGGCCACGTGATTGATGAAGAGGGGTTACATAAGTCCCCTGACAAAATTGAAGCAGTTGTTAAGGCCCCAGTGCCTGAAAATGTGTCGCAACTGAGGTCATTCCTCGGGTTGGTGAATTACTATCATAAGTTTTTGCCGAACTTGTTGACAATTCTGCATCCACTGAACGCCCTGCTACGAACGGGGGTAGCATGGAAATGGAGCGATGATTGTAAATGTGCTTTTCAGAAGAGTAAGGACTTAATCACTTCGAAGGAAGTATTGGCTCACTACAACCCAGCACTGCCAATCAGGCTGGCGTGTGATGCGTCTCCCTACGGCATTGGGGCGGTACTGTCACATAAATTCCTTAATGGTTTGGAGAGGCCGATAGCTTTTGCGTCACGCTCGTTAACTTCTGCCGAGCGTAACTACGCCCAGATTGACAGAGAGGCCCTCAGCCTAGTGTGGGGGGTGAAGAAGTTCAATCACTATCTGCACGGTCAAAAATTTACTCTACTAACCGATCATCAACCTCTTGTCTCCATTTTCAACCCTCAGAAGGGCGTACCGATAATGACAGCACAACGGCTGCAGAGATGGTCCCTTTTCCTAGGGGCACACCAATATGACATCGAGTACAGGGGAACTAAACAGCATGGAAATGCTGATGGATTGTCACGTCTACTGTTGCCGACGGTGGAAGAAGAAGACCTTGCAGTGGATCCAATGGAGTTATTCCACTCGACCATAGTCGAATGTCTCCCTGTGACGAATGCAAACATAGAAAAGGAAACACGGAATGACCCGACACTATCACGGGTCTATGATTTAACGGTGAAGGGATGGCCGGCACATGGCGAACCACTGCTGCCAGCATTTTTGTCAAGAAGAGAACAGCTGTCAGTGTGCAGAGGAACCTTGATGTGTGGATCCAGAGTAGTAATTCCACCTAAGTTGACGGATAGAGTGCTCAATGAGCTTCATAAGGGTCATCTGGGTGGGGTAAAAATGAAGAGCTTAGCCAGAGCGTTTGTGTGGTGGCCGGGAATCGATAGAGAAATTGAAGAGATGACCAAGAGCTGTGCAGGATGCCAGAAGGTCCAAAACGCCCCACCACAAGCTCCTCTGCATCCATGGGAGTGGCCCTCATCCCCATGGCAAAGGGTGCACATTGATTTTGCTGGTCCCTTCATGGACTCGATGTTTTTAATTGCGGTGGATGCACATTCAAAGTGGCCAGAGGTAATAAAAATGTTCTCAACCACCACGGAAAAAACTATCGCAGTTTTACGAACCATATTCGCCAGGAATGGGCTGCCTGAACAGATTTGCTCTGACAATGGACCACAGTTTGTGTCTGAAGAGTTCCGGAGGTTCTTAAAGAACAATGGTGTTAAGCATTACACATCTGCCCCATATCATCCAGCCACTAATGGATTGGCCGAGAGGTTTGTCCAAACATTCAAGAAGGCTATCAAGGCAATGTGTAATGAAGATATACCCCTACAACACAAGGTGGACAACTTCTTGTTTGCCTACCGGAATGCGACACATGCGGTTACCAACCAAACTCCAGCCATGATGTTCTTCAATCGAAGACTACGATGCCGCTTGGATTTGGTTAAGCCAAACGTCCGAAGAGATGTGGAGAACAGGCAGTTTCAGAATATGAATGAAAGGCCGACCAGGAGTTTTAAGATAGGTCAACCAGTTTTGGCCCGGGACTACCGCACTGAGAAATGGCAGCCAGGAACGATTTGTACACGACAAGGACCTCTCATGTATACCGTGGACTTTGGGGAGAGCATTGTAAGATGCCATGCTGACCAGATTCTAGAGTCACTGGAAAACGTCAACTCCACACCACGATCTGATACACCTGGTAATGAAATCGACGTTCCAATTGCAGCTACCGCAGAACCGGTAATATTGGAAGCAGATGAACCAAACAACGACATTGATTTCGACTCAACATTGCCAGAAGAACCTGATACTGCAAAGAGGCGTTATCCAGACAGAATCAGGAAGCCTCCTCAAAGACTGAACTTATAATTGCTTAAACTTAACCAATGTATCTAGCAACAGTAATTGTGATTGTAATTCGTTATCATTAGTGTTAAATGAATGTTATGTACTGTTTATCTAAAAGGGGAGGAATTGTTGTGTATGTACCTTTAAGAGAATAACTGGTCTCAGACTGCAATACCGGCAGTGACCACCCCTGTATAAAAGGCGCTAGAGAGCCTCTGTTTTGTTAGATTCGTTTATGCCTTTCACCAGTAAAGTTCTGTTTGTTTCTCTCCTGCTAGTCCGTGTCTCAATCATTCACGGACTTAACACCTCTGAGCTCAAATATGCAGGAAATTCTAGGCTATAGTACTTACCTATGGAGTGGCTGCGTGTGAGGTTAAATAGGAATCAAATTCTAGGGCAACAGTTTCCTTTGTTTACAAGTATTGTGAAATAATTGATGAATAAAAAGTAAGTGTTCCCTGCTTTGTGCTCACGTCTATTTTAAAATTAATAGACTTTCTCCAAATTTAACTAAAGCTCAGAAAAGTAAAGTCTTTCGAACTAGGTTTTTGTTACTTCTTTTTTTTTCAGGCTTGACTGGTAAATACAACAAATTTAAAGTCAGAACAATCCTATGGACAAAATTGAACCCTGATCTATAATTTGATAATGGAGCAATATGCCCCAGATAGAACATGAAGAAGATTCTGGAAGGTTATCTAGAATTTATGGGTATGGATCTATGAGCCCTGTAACTCACAGTTACTAATATTTTATTTCAGGCTTTCTTTTTGGAAAATTGCATTGCATTGTTATTTTTTCCTCAAATATTTTTGTTCTGCGTGTTTAATTTTAGAATTTAGCAAATGCTGTCTCAGGCTGAAAAAAATGATTTATTTCACTGCAGCAGCATATAGACTAAAGCAATTTCGATTATAGATAAATTGCTACAATGGAAAAGACACAAAAAACTCTCCACAGAAAAAACAATTAATACAGTTATTTTTGGTAATCATTGAAAATGCTTTTTAGATGTGAAAAGAACTTAATACAACAGACATTCAAATGTCATGATAGCTTAGTTAACATTGCCCTCTATGGCATTAATAAATGTATCTGTTCATCTCAAATCCACTCAGAATTGGAACCTGTCAAATCCAGACTAAATTTATATACTTTCAATTACTGCATAACATGTAATGCATGAAAAATATTTAAGATCCAGATTATTAGAAATAAGAATCTTACTTTACCTCAGTTGAAGCTCCGAATCCAGCAAAAGTCCCAAATGTAGCTATTTAAACAGTTCCTTCGAACTGGTTGAGAGTCAGCTGTCACATTGGCTATTGTAAAAATCACCCTAATTTTCATATTCGGAAAATATAAATAAAATAGGGGAAGTTCTAGCAATGTAGTAATTTGTAAAATATGAAATATTACAGACATCATTCTGAGAAAGCTTGTTGAAACAGTGGGCGCGATCTTGCCAGCCCTGGGGAGGCGGGTATGGAGGTGGGACTGCTGGGAAAATGGCAGAATCTAGGGGCGGGTGCCCAACCCGCCTCCGTACTATCTTGCCATGAGGCGGGTAGCCGACCCGCGCCGGGCCCCGTCTCCTTGGAGGCGGGAAGGGGATTAGTGCCACTTATCTGCCTGTTAACAGGTAGTTAACTGGCAGATAAGAGGATTATCCCCATTTTACCCACACAAGTGCAGGCTTTCCGAAGGCTGCGAACCCCACCAGGGTCACCGAGGCGAGTAATGGGTCTGCGGGGGTCGGAGCGGTGCAAAAGTGCGCTGTGAAGGTAAGTGATGGGTGCAAGTGTGGAGAGGTGAGTATGTGAAGGTGAGTAGAAAGTGTTAATAAAAGTTTACTTACCTTTATTTCTTCCTGCAGGCTTCAAGAGTTGGGTATGCGGAGAGCCTCGCACCTCCACGGCAGAGATGACAGGTGGCTGCTGCATTCTCCAATGCAACAACCATTTAATTTCTGCTAAAGAAAGAGGTTTGATGAGTCTTGAATTCAAGAACTCATCAAACTACAGAGAATGTCAGTGTTTGACAGCTTCACAGAGCTGTCAAACGATGACAATTCATCTGTCAATTCATCTGCAGGCTTAACAAGGTCAATCAAGGGAAAATAGCGTGGGTTGGCCAGAAGTTGATGGAGGCGGGACTAAAACCCGACAAGTGGGAGTCCTGCCTCCAAAAGCTCCCCATTGGCAAAATCCAGCCCAGTGTGTCAGTGTGGGGACAGCAGGGTAGCAAACGTAGTGTGAGGCCTGAGATACAAAAGCTATGGGACAGCTAAAGCCAGGGCTCTGGGAAGCAGCCAAGAAAGGGAGAGGGAGGCCTATAGCAGGTGTGAATTGTTAAGTCCGTGAATGATTGAGACACGGACTAGCAGGAGAGAAAACAAAACGATCTTTACTGGTGGAAGGCATAAACGAATCTAACCAACAGAGGCTCTCTAGCGCCTTTTATACAGGGGTGGTCACTGCCGGTATTGCAGTCTGAGACCAGTTATTCTCTTAAAGGTACATACACAACAATTCCTCCCCTTTTAGATAAACAGTACATAACATTCATTTAACACTAATGATAACGAATTACAATCACAATTACTGTTGCTACATTGGTTAAATTTAAGCAATTATAAGTTCAGTCTTTGAGGAGGCTTCCTGATTCTGTCTGGATAACGCCTCTTTGGAGTACAGGTAGACTATCCTTTATCCGAAAACCTCGGGACCAGCCGTGTTTCGGTTTTCGGAAAATTTCGGATTTCGGAAGGTATTTTATAAGACTGGGAAATTTGTCGGGGGTGGGTCGGCGGGGGGTCGGCGGGGGTCGGGGTCGGCGGGGGGTCGGCGGGGGTCGGCGGGGGGGTCGGCGGGAGTCGGGGTCGGCGGGGGTCCGCACGGGGGTGGGGGTCGGCGGGGGGTCGGCGAGGTCGGCGGGGGGGTCGGCGGGGGTCCGTGGGGGGGTCGGCGGGGGGTCGTCGGGGTCGTGCGCCACTCTGGTCATGTCATGCGCACGACTTACGCTGAACGAAAAAACCTTCGGTTTTTAGAGGGATTCGGTTTTCGGAAGTTCGGATAAAAGGTAGTCTACCTGTATCAGGTTCTTCTGGCAATGTTGAGTCGAAATCAATGTCATTGTTTAGCTCATCTGCTTCCAATATTACCGGTTCTGCGGTAGCTGCAATTGGAACGTCGATTTCATTACCAGGTGTATCAGATCGTGGTGTGGAGTTGACGTTTTCCAGTGACTCTAGAATCTGGTCAGCATGGCGTCTTACAATGCTCTCCCCAACGTCCACGGTATACATGAGAGGTCCTTGTCGTGTACAAATCGTTCCTGGCTGCCATTTCTCAGTGAGGTAGTCCCGGGCCAAAACTGGTTGACCTATCTTAAAACTCCTGGTCG
Source organism: Somniosus microcephalus (assembly GCF_052327205.1). Classification (NCBI taxonomy): domain Eukaryota; kingdom Metazoa; phylum Chordata; class Chondrichthyes; order Squaliformes; family Somniosidae; genus Somniosus; species Somniosus microcephalus. Next base: position 84,246,676 of record NC_141000.1, read on the forward strand.
GCCTTTCATTCATATTCTGAAACTGCCTGTTCTCCACATCTCTTCGGACGTTTGGCTTAACCAAATCCAAGCGGCATCGTAGTCTTCAATTGAAGAACATCATGGCTGGAGTTTGGTTGGTAACCGCATGTGTCGCATTCCGGTAGGCAAACAAGAAGTTGTCCACCTTGTGTTGTAGGGGTATATCTTCATTACACATTGCCTTGATAGCCTTCTTGAATGTTTGGACAAACCTCTCGGCCAATCCATTAGTGGCTGGATGATATGGGGCAGATGTGTAATGCTTAACACCATTGTTCTTTAAGAACCTCCGGAACTCTTCAGACACAAACTGTGGTCCATTGTCAGGGCAAATCTGTTCAGGCAGCCCATTCCTGGCGAATATGGTTCGTAAAACTGCGATAGTTTTTTCCGTGGTGGTTGAGGACATTTTTATTACCTCTGGCCACTTTGAATGTGCATCCACCGCAATTAAAAACATCGAGTCCATGAATGGACCAGCAAAATCAATGTGCACCCTTTGCCATGGGGATGAGGGCCACTCCCATGGATGTAGAGGGGCTTGTGGTGGGGCGTTTTGGACCTTCTGGCATCCTGCACAGCTCTTGGTCATCTCTTCGATTTCTCTATCGATTCCCGGCCACCACACAAACGCTCTAGCTAAGCTCTTCATTTTTACCCCACCCAGATGACCCTCATGAAGCTCATTGAGCACTCTATCCGTCAACTTAGGTGGAATTACTACTCTGGATCCACACATCAAGGTTCCTCTGCACACTGACAGCTGTTCTCTTCTTGACGAAAATGCTGGCAGCAGTGGTTTGCGATGTGCTGGCCATCCCTTCACCGTTAAATCATAGACCCGTGATAGTGTCGGGTCATTCCGTGTTTCCTTTTCTATGTTTGCATTCGTCACAGGGAGACATTCGACTATGGTTGAGTGGAATAACTCCATTGGATCCACTGCAAGGTCTTCTTCTTCCACCGTCGGCAACGGTAGACGTGACAATCCATCAGCATTTCCATGCTGTTTAGTTCCCCTGTACTCGATGTCATATTGGTGTGCCCCTAGGAAAAGGGACCATCTCTGCAGCCGTTGTGCTGTCATTATCGGTACGCCCTTCTGAGGGTTGAAAATGGAGACAAGAGGTTGATGATCGGTTAGTAGAGTAAATTTTTGACCGTGCAGATAGTGATTGAACTTCTTCACCCCCCACACTAGGCTGAGGGCCTCTCTGTCAATCTGGGCGTAGTTATGCTCGGCAGAAGTTAACGAGCGTGACGCAAAAGCTATCGGCCTCTCCAAACCATTAAGGAATTTATGTGACAGTACCGCCCCAATGCCGTAGGGAGACGCATCACACGCCAGCCTGATTGGCAGTGCTGGGTTGTAGTGAGCCAAAACTTCCTTCGAAGTGATTAAGTCCTTACTCTTCTGAAAAGCACGTTTGCAATCATCGCTCCATTTCCATGCTACCCCCGTTCGTAGCAGGGCGTTCAGTGGATGCAGAATTGTCGACAAATTCGGCAAAAACTTATGATAGTAATTCACCAACCCGAGGAATGACCTCAGTTGCGACACATTTTCAGGCGCTGGGGCCTTAACAACCGCTTCAATTTTGTCAGGGGACTTATGTAACCCCTCTTCATCAATCACGTGGCCACAATACGATATCTGTTTCTTAAAAAATTCGCACTTGGGGCGGTTGGCTCGCAGCCCATGTTCCCGTAGTCTAGTGAGCACCTGTTCTAGGTTGTTAAGGTGTTCACTGTCATCTCCACCTGTTACAAGGATGTCGTCCAAGTAACACTGAGTCCTCGGAATCCCTTGCAGGACTTGTTCCATCGCTCTTTGCCACATCGCCGGAGCCGATGCTACTCCGAATACCAATCGATGATATTGGTAAAGACCTTTGTGAGTGTTTATCGTGAGATACTTCCCAGAGGACTCTTCAACCTCCATCTGCAAATATGCTTGTGCTAGGTCAATTTTTGTAAAACGCTTCCCTCCAGACAGTGAGGCGAAGATGTCTTCTATCCTTGGAAGAGGATATTGTACTGTGTGAAGGACAGGGTTCACCGTCACCTTGAAATCCCCACAGATGCGAATCTTCCTTGGCTCTCCGGACTTATTGCTTAATGTTTTTTTCATGACAGGAACGATGGGTGTCGCCCACTCGCTCCAGTCGACCTTAGACAACACGCCCGCCTTCTCCAGATTCTCCAGCTCTGCCTCGACGGCTGGACGAATTGCATATGGTACCGGTCTTGCTTTGAAAAACTTGGGAACTGCATTCTCTTCTATTTTTAACGAGGCGGTTACGCCTTTAAGCGTGCCCAGTTCTTGTTGAAATACCTCTTTGGCGTTAGCTAAGATTGTTGACAATCGTCTAGGAGTGACGTCTTCATCTTTTTTACCGTCCACCGGCATTGCATGAATGGAATGCCAATCTAAGTTTATCTTCCTGATCCATTCCCGTCCCAATAACGGTGGTCCACCATTTGGCAGTATGTAGAGATACAATTTCTGTATTTTCTTGCCATTGTATTCGACAGGCACCTTTATTTTTCCTCTGGGGTATACTTTTTGCCCCGTATACGTAGTCAAGACGATGGATGTCTCTCTCAAGGGTATGTGTGAAAATAGCCGCTCATAGTCTCGTCGATTCATGACGGTTAGCGCTGATCCTGTATCCAATTCCATTTTAACTTGGGACCCTGCTATCGTGAGGGTGACCCAAATGGTTCGGTGATCCTCTTTTGTGATTACATTGTGAAGTTTGAGACAGCTTAATCTCCTGTTCTCGGATTCACTATCGCTCATCTGGTCTTCGGAACTACTGTCCGTCATCTTTTGTACTTTCTTGTACGGTTCCTTAGTAGCCTTTTTGTTGTCGCTGGTCTTCTTCCCAGACCTACAAACTCGTGCAATGTGTCCAATCTTCCCGCATTGTCTGCATATTTTGTCTTTGGACCAGCAGTCCTTCTGGTCATGGTTAGTTCTGCCGCAGCGATAACATTTTGCAAATCCCCGTGTCATTTCGTGGGTGCCGTATTCCTGTGGTTTTTGTTGAATTTCTGCAGCTCCCCTGGCTGCTGCTTCATACGATACTGCCACGCTGAAAGTCTTATCTAGCGTCAGCTCTTTTTCTGCGAGTAACTTCTTCTGTGTTCCTTCACTCAGGAGTCCACAGACAAATTTGTCCCGTAGGGTATCTGCCAGTCCTGCTCCGAACTGGCAGTGCTTTGATAGCTTGCGTAGTTCCGTAAGATACTCAGCATTGCTCTCATCTTTGTGCTGAGTTCTCCTGTGGAATTTAAATCTTTCTGCTATCAACAGCGGTGCAGGGTTTAAGTGCTCCTGTAGAACAGCAACAATTTCATTAAAACTCTTCACCTTCGGTTTGGCTGGAATAATCAGATCCCGCAATAGGCCGTACATTCTAGCGCCCATTACGTTTAGCAATATTGATGCCTTTTTCCCCTCCGCTATTTCATTTGCCTCGAAATATACCTCGACTCTTTCCACATACGTGGTCCAGTCCTCTAATGTATTATCAAAAGCAGTGATACAGCCAGTCTTCGGCATCTTGCAAACCTAAAATGGCGCCTCCCGCACTTTGCCTTCTTCTCTGATTTAACAAAATGGCGCCTCCCGCGCTTTTCCTTCTTCCCCGCTGTTGTTAGCGCTGCTTTCCACGGTTTCTTGCGCGTATTCTTTTTCTTTTATTATTTTCCCGTCGTGGAGCGGACCCTCTGGAACACTTCCCTCCCTCTTCTGAGGTCCGAACGCTGCCCAGCTTCGAAACACCGGCCGCGCCCTGTATGCTCCACCCTCTCTCTCTCTCCTTGCTTCCCGACTCGCTGCCCGGCCCCGTTGCAGCCCAGGAAGGATCAGAGCACTACCTGCCACCAGCCCGATTAGCTGGGAAACCATGGACCGAGGAACCCAGCCTGGCTCTGGAAAGTCGCTCCTGCAAAGCCTTGAACCCGATGATTGACGGTCGACGCCCATTCCTCGAGTTTCAATGGACTCTATTTTTTTTTCTTTTTTTTTTCTTCCGACCTTCAACGTTGTCGGAGCTGCTGCTGACTTGCAGGTAAGTTCTTTCTACCTCGTCGCCAGTGTTAAGTCCTTGAATGATTGAGACACGGACTAGCAGGAGAGAAAACAAAACGATCTTTACTGGTGGAAGGCATAAACGAATCTAACCAACAGAGGCTCTCTAGCGCCTTTTATACAGGGGTGATCACTGCCGGTATTGCAGTCTGAGACCAGTTATTCTCTTAAAGGTACATACACAACATGAATGGCCAAAGGAAAGCCAATGGCAGCTGAGGACAGGTGAGGGAAGGTCAATGGCGAAGGGTGTATGCCGGAGGGAGGCCAATAGTGGTGGGAATGGGCCACCATGGCAGCAGCAGCAACAGAAATAGTGGGGGTAGATTTTTTTAGAGTTAAATTTGAATTAAATTAAATTTAAAAGAATTACCTCCAAGGCTTGACAGGCCTGAACAGCACTGCCTAGGCAGAAGGCAGGGAGTGCTCAAAGGTAAGTAGTGAAAAAACCACAGTCTAGAAATTGGATAAGGCGCGAAAACGGGCGCAGGATCATGATGCGCTATCAAACCAAGCTAGTTCAGAAGCACGCAAACTTCGTGCTGCCTGCTGTGTAGCAAGATTGTATCATTCAGCCCAGCGCTGAATGCACTGCTGAGTGGCTGAACGCTCAGCACGGGGCCCAAGTTTGTGCAAGGCTAGCACCAATTAAAGCTAGCTTGCACTACTTAAAGGAAGCTGGAGCCTCTTTCCTGCTTGTCAACATTTGCTCAGCTCATCGCACTTAAGGCAGTGCCGATAAGTTGAGCGGCGAACTCCAAGCTCGCAGATCGGGCGTCAAGTGAGCATTGCACACTCACTGATGTCACAATCTCCATAAGCTACACATCCCTCGTGATTGCTGACATCGGCAGTGCTGCCGGCCGTCCAAAAATGGCGGCCGCTGTGGGGCCCACCTGCAGCGGGGCGGAAGAGCGATGGCCGCCATTTTGTTGCCCGAATCTGGCAGTAACGAGTGGTGCTAAACCACCCGAATTTCTAGGCCCTTAACCAGTAGGGGACAGGCTCACCTGCATCACCTCACCCCCTTGGAGGAGACGGTACTGGCCTTTCTTGGCAGGGGCATGGCTGAGCCCGTGGCCAGTGGTGGGGCTGAAAGAATACAAGATGCCGCTATCCTCATAAGTTATCCTCCTTCTCACATCCCACTTCTCCCTCATCCCACAATCTTTTCTGATTTACAATCTCACATGGTGTAAGCATGCACCGCTTGCTTCCCCGCCCACCGTCCCCCCTCACCACAACCCTACCCTTGTGCCTTTCTCATTTCAGACACCCAAGAAATCCAGCCTGCCCAGCAAGTGGGTCAACAAGAAAAGGGGAGGGAGAGTGGTGAAGAAGAAGAAGAAACAACATCATTCGATTTCACACTCCTATCCACCAGCTTAGATACTGACACTCCCCGTATGCTAGAGGATAGGTTAGATGCGGAATGTGCACATGGTGAGACACTGGGCATGAATGGGCTGCAGCCACGGCCGGGGGCAAGGGTAACTCATGTGTCAGCTCCCCGGAGAGCGAGGTCGCACATGAGTTCTGTTGCTCAGGACTCAGATGAAGACTTTGATGGGCCGGCCTACAGAAGAACGCTGATGGGTATGCACAATGAAATGTTTGGTGCATTGGCAGGCCTGCCAGAAAGCCTGAGTGCAATGTTAAGGTGTCCAGCTCCAGCCTTGCGCAGGGCTTTGCACAGAGCTTGGAGCCCATCCTTTCCAGCGTGGAAGAGCTGGGCAGATCCATTAATGCAGCTGTGAACCCAACCATGATGCTGCGTCTGATGGCCGAAGTCTCTGCTTCCATTGCAGCACAAGCAGAAGCCACCCAACATCTGAGTGCTGCAGTGGAAGCTCAGGCTAAAGTCATGCAATCTCAGTTTGCTGCCATGCAAGCACAGACTTCCTCTTTTTTAAGCTCTTTGCACCTTTCAGCCTCCTGTCACCCACTGAATTTTCAGCCAGCCATTGGCGCTCCACAAACCAAAACCTTAGACTCCACCCCCACTACTCCAGCCATCTTTTCTCCTGTTCTGGGACATTCCTCTGGCTTTCCACTGCCTGGATCCTCTTTTCTCAGCCCTCTTTGCCCCCACCCAGGGTCGACAGCTGACTTCCTTTGCCTCCTCTGTATCGTTTGATCCACCAGCGTGGTTCTTTTGGCCACACTAGCCTTTATCGCACCAGCTCCCACCCCAACTCTTCTCAGCAGTCTTTCCCAAATCTTCACATCCGGCCACTGACACTGCCTGCCAGCCCTTTCTTGTCCAAGTGAAATCTTTGTAGTCCTTGGGGTCCTTCTAACAGCTGAACATGCTTTGTACCCAAAACTGCATTTACTTTGTGGTAGCGTTTCAGGAGCATAATGGAAATTATAATGTGGATTGAGTGTTTTCACTTATTTAAAGACTGAAGAAATATTTCACACTGTTTATAGCTTTAGAATGATCAGTTTTGCAATTTTAGTTATAATTTTTTAGGAGCACTTATATAATACAAAATGTGTATAAAATATGCTCCAACCTTACAGAATTAAGAAAGTTCCGTCCTATTCTAACTGGGCAATCTAGCAGCAACTTGCTTTACATGTGACCAAAATATTCTGTAAAATAGTAAGAGGCTTCCCAAATGGTAATTTTTTTATTTTTTTTTCGCCCCTTAATTAAGGTTTTTTTTTCTTTTACGCAGCCCCATAGCTGGGGGTGACCATCACCACCCCATTACTGGGGTGTGACTACGCTTGATCTTAGCCAAAAGGCCGAGAATGGTAAATGTACCATCTGCTCTGGTAATGAACCATGCAAACAAGGAACCTCTTATGTTTGATCCCTGGTTTATTGTGGGTTAGCTTATATCTACTAAGATCATGGTGGCGGTGCTAAAATTGATTTCAAAACTTCTAGGCTCACTAGTACAAAAATCAGTTTCCCGTACTTGGTCACTACCCAAAGTCCTCAGGTTGGAAAGTGTGCGTGTACGGACATAGAGTGAGATCAGGATTGACCTCGGCTGTGGAGCCCATGCATGTTAATGTTGCCTAGGCTTGAATATGAAAAATGGTAATTTTAGCAAGGTATTGATGGCAGCCAATGCCAGCGTATGCTATCTCAGCATGTCGAGGCTTTTAGGAAAGGAGGCAAGAAAAATGATGTGTGTGTTAGGGTTGCCAACTCTGGTTGGACACATTCCAGGAGGTTTCATCACATGACATCCCGCTTTCACCATTGGTCGCCTAATATGCCCATCCTCGCAGCGCACTGCCTTCTCACGCCAATTGGACAGCAAACAGACTCTTGGTTACCTGATTGGATGATTACTTATTGTCAGTCGAGCAGCCTTTTATCCCATCTCCAATATTTTTCTCCCAAGCTGCTCGCAGCAGTGGTTAATCTTTAATTCCTGGAGACTCCAGGACAATCCAGGAGTGTTGGCAACCCTAATGTGTGTGTGTGTTTTTTGTGTGCATTCCTGTCGTAGGGAAAAATATTAATATTAAGAAGAAAATAAGTTATTATTCAGGAAATTCTTTAATGATCCTCCACAATCAACCACTAAAAAACAAAACCTGATCAATGTTGCCTTTGTTAAATTTGTAAAATGTAAGGGATATTCATCTATTTGCATTTACAGACGAACATAAGAAAATGACTTGATTTGTCTATTTGAGGATTATTTGCTCTGATATATATTTTCAGTTTGTTTAACCATCTGGGGGAAAAATTCAGTATCGCCCCGTTTGGGGCGCCATTATCAGCCGTGCGCAAAGTTTAGCACCTGGCACTAATTATCGCCTCCGACGGCAAACTTGGCTTTTATCGCCCCTGGAGGTGATTGGAGCGCTAAATCAAGCACTTCACACCTCTCTTAAGGCGCAAAGGCCGATGAGCGAGGCACTAACTCAGAGCGCTGGCGAAGCAAGGAAGGGCAAATCAAAATGAACCTGCAAAATGCTGCTCAGTACCCAAAACTCTTTCACACAGCGTTGAATCTCTCCAGAAGTCTCTCTCTCTCTCTCTCTCTCAGAATGCGTGATGCAAAAATGTCACCAACAAAAAAAGGCAGGAAGCGGCCGCCTTTAGCGCTCCCCCAGTCCCTTTCTGACTGCAAAACGCTCCCCTCAACCTGTCGTTGCTAGCGGCAGGTGGTAAGGCAGGGGGCGCCACTCAATATCTGGTTCGGGGCGCTACCGGGGCGTTGCACACTTGACTGACGTCACAATCTGCCGACGCAGGAGATCGTGGCGGCAGTGTTTAGCGTCGCCGTAAAATGTCTAGTTAATTTCGCGAGCGGTGCAAACATCGCTGCGCCCGGGCGCTAGTTGCTTTGCGCCCCATTAGCGCCCTCTTAAGGCGCTAACGGGAGGCACAAACAACTGAATTTTCCCCCCTCTATTTTTTATGGGCCAATCAAACACTCAGCGCCATTTAATTTTTTTACGTAGAGGTATATTACTGTTATTGACAATTATCAACCTAATAAGAAATTAAGAATCTACTAAAAAGCAGTGCAACAGTAGAGCTTATGTACTTGGTTTAATTTTGACCTAAATAAAACTGCAGAGAATTCAGGATTATGCAAATGGTGTAAAAAAAATCAATGATCTGATGAAGTGATTCGTACAAATTGCCAGAAAATTGGGTTTGCAGTCATCTTGCAGTTAAAAGAATGCCGAAAAGAACAACTTGACTCTCAGCAAATTTTAATTATTCTTTCCTCGCACGATAAAATAATCCCAGATAATGAATCCATTTATTTTAACATGCAATGTAGAGTTTCCCACAGTATCGCTACAGTTTTAATCATTCCATCCCATCCTTTTGGTTTGAGTCTAATTGTAGGCTCCACGACGCATTAATATGCTAATGTCATACTCCCTGTCACTACAAAGCACTGCCGCTCAGATGGGGGGAGGGATTAACGTCATCAGCAGTATAGTTATTAGTAAAATGACTTTCAAATAAATGAAGTGATCTATGCTTCCTTGCGCAGTCATTTTGCATTGACGACCTACTAGTTCCAGCAATGCTGTATTTTTATTCAATACTGTATACCGCATTTGTAATAATGTAAACATGCAGAGATATGAAATGCAATAACTAATTTCCTAGGCAGATACTGGAAACTTGATTGGTATCTGCATTTTTCATTTTAATCCAGTGAATATTCACGAAGGATAGTAACAGGATTAAATAAATGCTGCAAATACTATGAATTATGTTTGGATGGTGTGATATTTTACAAATACAGTACTTCTGTGGCAAAATAGGTCACCAGGTATTTCAAATGTCTGCCTGTATAATATCACAATAGATTCAACAATATCCACTTGATCAGGTTGGAGCTGTAAACATGTCTCACAAATATAGAAACATTATTTTAGAAAAGAGTAATAATCTCACATGCCAGTCAAATTGAGGCTGGTTGAAAGATTGACAGATTCAACCTTGAGTTTTGCCCTTCAGTCCTTCTGCTCATCTCAGTTTGGCAAATCACACGTGTGCCTATAATTGATTTAATTTCACATTAATAATAATTGTTGTCATCATCATTATCATTAGAGTAATACATTGTTTCAGGTTGTTCACCCAAAGCAGATAGAGCTACAGTTAGCACCCAGGGCATCCAGAAATTAGCACTTTATCTTTATGACTAAAAACAATTGTCTGTTCGATTTCTGCTATTCAAGTAACTGTTAATGTATTCTTGCAGGATCAACCAGATGCTATTTTTTAAATTTAAGGAGAAATTAGATGTTGATGGAGAGTGTGCCTATTTCTGTCCAATATCTGGGAAAATATAGTGGGAGCCATAGGTTGAACAGAAAACCCTTGTCACTGCCCTCCAGATTACTGGAATACATCCATCTCGGCCTCCTCCCGAGGTCCCCACCATCACAGATACCAGTCTTCAGCCAATTCGATTCACTCCAGGTGATATCAAGAAATGGCTGAGCGCACTGGATATGGCAAAGGCTATGAGCCCAGACAACATCCTGGCTGTAGTACTGAAGACTTGTGCTCCAGAACTAGCCGTGCCTCTAGCCAAGCTGCTCCAGTACAGCTACAACACTGGCATCTACCCAACAAAGTGGAAAATTGCCCAAGTATGTCCTGTCCACAAAAAGCAGGACCAATCCAATCTGGCCAATTACCGCCCCATCAGTCTACTCTCAATCATCAGCAAAGTGTTGGAAGGTGTCGTCGACAGAGCTATCAAGCGGCACTTACACACCAATAACCTGCTCACCGATGCACAGTTTGGATTCCACCAGGATCACTCGGCTCCAGACCTCATTACAGCCTTGGGCCAAACATGGACAAAAGAGCTGAATTCCAGAGGTGAGGTGAGAGTGACTGCCCTTGATATCAAGGCAGCATTTGACCGAGTGTGGCATGAAAGAGCCAATGGGAATCGGGGGAAAACTCTCCACTGGCTGGAGTCATACCTAGCACAAAGGAAGTTGGTTGTGGTTGTTGGAGGCCAATCATCTCAGCCCCAGGACATTCCTCAGGACAGTGTACTAGGCCCAACCACCTTCAGATGCTTCATCAATGATCTTCCCTCCATCAAAAGGTCAGAAATGGGGATGTTCACTGATGATTGCACAGTGTTCAGTTCCATTCGTAATTCCTCAGATAATGAAGCAGTCCATGCCCTCATGCAGCAAGACCTGGACAACATCCAGACTTCGGCTGACAAGTGGCAAGTAACACTCACGCCACACAAATGCTAGGCAACGACTATCTCCAACAAGAGAGAGTCTAACTACCTCCCCTTGACATTCATTGGCATTATCATCGTCAAAACCCCCACCAAAATCCTGGGGGTCACCATTGACAAGAAACTTAACTGGACCAGCCACATAAATACTGTAACTACAAAAGCAGGTCAGAGGTTGGGTATTGTAAGGGGTCGTTTTAACGAGCTTATGGTGTGCTAGATCGGTTTTGATTTCGCACTGCTCGTGAGCGGTTCCGAAGCGCTCCCCCCTCACCGGTTCTAGACACTGGGCTGATTGCCAGACAACCTTGATGTGTGGCCCAACTTGTGACTCGGAAGACAAATGGATCAGGTGAGACAAGGTGAGTTTTAAATCAGAAATATCTTTATTTTCAAGGAGAATAAACACAGAGAATGCAAGAATCAATTTAGACAAAAACCATTAGCACGTCTCCCAATGGGAACTAAAATTTAACACACAAGGAATAACTTTGACTATCTTAAATCATACAACAATTCTTAATCAGCGGTATACTAAAACGGGGGTGGGAAAAGCGCATGGACACATCGAGGGATAAATCACACTCCTGAATTACAAAACCCTTAATGTTACAAACCCTCCTGTTGCTAAAATATACCTCAGCTATGTCAGTTAGGTAGAGTTGGGCCTTTATGCTCACCAGAATTTTAAAACCCTCCTGGACCTTGGCACTCCTTGTTACGTCCGGGATCTCCAATCTTCCTTATGGGACCGGCTCCTGGACCCGCTCTCCTGCACAAACTTGGAAGTCCTCCGAACTCCTCGAGCCGTCTACTCTTCCGCACGGTCTTCGAACTCCTGATGGTATCTGGACTTGGACTTCACTGCTTCTGGTGAATCTTGTGGATCTGTCTGAGTCTGGCTGAATCTCTCTCCTGCACAATCTTGAAAAGTCCTCCGAACTCCTCGAACCGTCTCCTCTCCACTCGGCCTTCGAACTCCTGATGCTCTTGGATCTGGACTGAACTTCTGAATCTGCTCTCCTGCACAATCTTGTGGGTCCTCCTCGCTCTGTCCTTGACCTCGTGTCTGTGTGAATCTGTGATGGATCTGTCTGAATCTCACTGAATGAAAAAAAGGGTCTTGCTGTCGATTTTCCCTCAACAGTTATACTGTTTCCTTGTCCTTATCTCGGCGCCAAATCAGGGGGTTTCTTTTGTCAAGGTAATGGGCAGGCTGCTTTGACAAAAGCAAGTACTTTATTTTAATGTCTTGTAAATGAAACTGATGGGATCTGTCCTGTGTCCCTCTGAGTTTGGTACAGATAATGTTTTTTTTTCTGTGCTCAGCGATTTCAGAGATGGGTTTGCGTTTTGCTAGCAATTAGCGCACCTCCAGGTGCAAATACTTTTGTTTATGAGTTCGTTACTGCTGTAACCATATTATCATATCAATAGCAGTAAGTTCTGGAATCTTCTAATCGGTGATGACTCAGGCTGCTGTAAGATACTGCTGGTGTGTCCTTTTGAACTGAGCCATGAGAACTGCCAACTCCATCTTGTGTTCTCACAATGTGGCCATTTCAGGGGTTTTACCAATCTAGACTGTATTTTCTGGATTTTGCGAATCCTACAGTATTCTGCGATGAGTGACTCACCTCCTGACTCCCCAAGGTCTTTCCATCACCAACAAGGGACAAGTCAGGAGTGTGATGGAATACTCTCCACTTGCCTGGATGAATGCAGTTCCAACAACACTCAAGAAGCTCGACACCATCCAGGACAAAGCAGCCTGCTTAATTGGCACCCCATCCACCACCTTAAACATTCACTCTCTCTATCACCGGTGCACCGTGGCTGCAGTGTGTACCATCTACAAGATTCACTGCAACAATTCGCCAAGGCTTCTTCGATAGCACCTTCAAAACCCACAATCTCTACCACCTAGAAGGACAAGGGCAGCAGGCGCATGGGAACACCACCACGTGTAAGTTCCCCTCCAAGTCACACACCATCCTGACTTGGAAGTATATCGCCATTCCTTCATCGTTGCTGGGTCAAAATCCTGGAACTCCCTACCTAATTGCACTTTGGGAGTACCTGCAGCAGTTCAAGAAAGTGAGCCACCCCCATCTTCTCAAGGGCACTAGGGAAAGGCAATAAATGCTGGTCTTGCCAGCAATGTCCACATCGTGTGAATGAATACATTTTTAAAAACATTGCATGCCATCAAATGATCTCCTCAACTTTGGAAAGTGGAAGAATATGCAGCTTATCAGAACAGGTTATAAACCAATAGACAAATTTATTGAACTTTAATATCTGTGCATTTCCCCTGTAACTGTTACTGAGGGGAGGCCTTGTTTGGAATTGAAGCTGTGTCAACCCCTAACACAGTGCCTATGTTAGAGCGGGTGTGGCAGGGAGCAGGAACTCCCAGGCTGGGAATTTCCTCAGTTCTCAGGTTGGCCTGGTGAAGTAGTGGCAGCTGTTACACTGAAAAATAAGAGGTGTAGAGGACCTATGGGTAGCACATGTAGGATACACCTTGGCATCCAGGACTGGGTCACTGCCTGCACCCATGAGGAATTGATAAAGATATGTCATGTTTTCCACCCTTACACAGGGAGCCATTTGGGCGATTTATGATTCTTTTGGCTCTATTTGCTGTTTGTGGCCTCCCAGGCCTGGCCGACATCTACTATGCACCCCTAATCTTGTATGCATTTGCCACATACTCCTGCAAGGTCAGCACCAGAGGTCACTGACAGGTGTGATTCCAACGTAACTGTTGGACAGGTTTTCGGGCCCTGTATATTTACGGTAATTACAAACTGCCAAAACAGTAAAGGCACTTCCCTTATTTCCCTTACACTTGAAACAGGATAATTGACTTCTTATGTCCACTACTATGGAGGCAACTGATTAGTTACATACCCTGATGGCCTCAGACTGATTGTTGTCTGATTGTTATACAGACAAGATATAGCTCCAATTTTTTGAAGATATCACAGAACAAAAGGATATAAAAATTGTAATTCTTATTACTACATTAGAAAGTCAACCATTCACTGGGTTCAAAATGGTATTTGCCCAAATACAGCTGACAAACATAGAATCATAAAATCATAGAATGATACAGCACAGAAGGAGGCTATTTGCCCCATCGTGCCTGTGCCAGCTCTTTGATAGAGCCATCCAACTAGTCCAACTCCCCGCTCTTTCCCCATAGCCCAGGAAATGTTTTCCCTTCAAGTATTTATCCAATTCTCCTTTTGAAAGTTACTATTGAATGTGCTTCCACCAGCCTTTCAGGCAGTGCATTCCAAATCATAACAACTCGCTATATTAAAAAATGTTTCCTCATGTCGCCTCTGGTTCTTTTGCCAATCACCTTTTCTTCCCCTCCCTCCCTCCCTCCCTTTTCTTCTCCCCTCCCTCCCTTTTCTTCCCCCCTCCCTCCCTCCCTTTTCTTCCCCCCCCTCCCTCCCTCCCTTTTCTTCTGGTTACCAACCCTTCTGCCACAGGAAACAGTTTCTCCTTATTTACTCTATCAAAACCATTCATGATTTTAAACACCTCTATCAAATCTCCTCTTAACTTCCTCTGCGCTCAGGAGAACAACCCCAGCTTCTCCAGTCTCTCCACATAACTGAAGTCCCTCATTCCTGGTACCATTCTAGTAAATCTTTTCTGCACCCTCTCGAAGGCCTTGACATCCTTCCTAAAGTGTGGTGCCCAGAATTGAACACAATACTCCACCTTTGGCCTAACCAGTGTTTTATAAAGGTTTAGCATAACTTCCTTGCTTTTGTATTCTATGCCTCTATTAATAAAACCAAGGATCCCATATTCTTTTTTCACTAGAGAAGAGGATGCTGCCAATATAAGTGTAAAGAAGGCGGTAGTAGCGATATTGGATAGGATAAAAATAGATAAAGAGGAGGTACTTCCCTTTGCTACCTTCAACATTTTATACATACACCCACAGGTCTCTCTGTTCCTGCACTCCCTTTAAAATTATATCATTTAGTCTCTATTGCCTCTCCTCATTCTTCCTACCAAAATGTATCACTTCACACTTCTCTGTGTTAAATTTCATCTGCCATGTGTCTGCCCATTTCACCAGTCTGTCCATGTCCTCCTGAAGTCTCTTACTATCACTGTTTACTACATTTATGAATTTTGTGTCATCTGCAAACTTTGAAATGATGCCCTGTATATCCAAGTCCAGGCCATTAATATGTCTCAAAAAGAGCAGTGGTCCTAATACCGACCCCTGGGGAACAACACTATGTACGTCCCTCCAGCCCGAAAAACAACTTCATCACTGCTCGATAGCAAAATACTGCAGATGTTGGAAATCCGAAATAACAACAGAAAATGCTGGAAAAACTCAGCAAGTCAGGCAACATCCGTGGAGAGAAATTTGAGTTGACGTTTCGGGTTTGACCCTTCTTCAAAACTGGAGAGAAAAGGAACTGGATCGAAGGCAGGGCTGCGATCGGACAAAAGAATAAAAGAACCAAAAGAAGTAAAAGAGATTAGAAGCTAGACGAGATGGTAATAGGCTGTGATTGGGTGTAAAGTGTACTGGCAGGGTAAAAGATAGCTGCCAGGTGTGAGAGAGAAACAAAAGGAAAGGAGGGGGGGAAGGAAAGGAGTGGAAAAATATAAGTGAAAATGAAATGGGGGCCGAGGTTATGATCTGAAATTGTTGAACTCAATATTGAGACCGGAAGGCTGCAGAGTGCCTAATCGGAAGATGAGGTGCTGTTCCTCGAGTTTACGTTGAGCTTCCGTGGAACAGTACAAGAGGCCAAGGACGGTGAGGTCCGAGTGGGAATGGAGCGGTGAATTGAAATGACAGGCTCCATTCCCACTCGGACCTCACCGTCCTTGGCCTCTTGTACTGTTCCACGGAAGCTCAACGTAAACTCGAGGAACAGCACCTCATCTTCCGATTAGGCACTCTGCAGCCTTCCGGTCTCAATATTGAGTTCAACAATTTCAGATCATAACCTCGGCCCCCATTTCATTTTCACTTATATTTTTCCACTCCTTTCCTTCCCCCCCTCCTTTCCTTTTGTTTCTCTCTCACACCTGGCAGCTATCTTTTACCCTGCCAGTACACTTTACACCCAATCACAGCCTATTACCATCTCGTCTAGCTTCTAATCTCTTTTACTTCTTTTGGTTCTTTTATTCTTTTGTCCGATCGCAGCCCTGCCTTCGATCCAGTTCCTTTTCTCTCCAGTTTTGAAGAAGGGTCAAACCCGAAACGTCAACTCAAATTTCTCTCCACGGATGTTGCCTGACTTGCTGAGTTTTTCCAGCATTTTCTGTTGTTATTTCATCACTGCTCTCTGCTTTCTGTCCCTTAACCAATTTCGTATCCACACTGCCATTGTACCTTTAATCCCCTGGGCTTCAATTTTGCTAAGAAGTTTATGATGTGGTACTTTGTCAAACGCCTTTTGAAAGTCCATATACACATCAACTGCATACCCTCATCAATCATCTCCATTACTTTATCAAAGAACTCAATCAAGTTAGTCAAACACAATTTACTTTTAACAAATCCGCACTGACTTTCATTTAGTAGCCCATACTTTGCCAAGTGACAATTAATTTTGTCCTGGATTATTGTATCTAAAAGTTTTCCCATCACCGACGTTAAGCTGGCTGGCCTGTAGTTGCTGGGTTTATCCCTCTCCCCTTGTTTAAACAATGGTGTACTATTTGCAATCCTCCAGTTCCCCAGCAGCACCCCCAAAACTAAGGAGGATTGGAAGATTGTGGAAAGAGCCCCTGCAATTTCTACCCTTACTTCCCTCAGCAACCTAGGATGCATCCCATCCAGACCGAGTGACTTTTCTACTTTGAGGACTTCCAACCTTTTAAGTACCTCCTCTTTATCTATTTTTATCCTATCCAATATCGCTACTACCTCCTTTTTTACACTTACATTGGCAGCATCCTCTTCTCTAGTGAAGACAGATGCAAAGCACTCATTTAATACCTCAGCCATGCCCTCTGCCTCCACAAGAATAGCTCCTTTTTGGTCCCTAATGGTCCCCGCCCCTCCTTTGACTACCCTTTTACTATTTATATCTTTATAAAAGACTTTTGGTTTCCCTTTTATGTTAGCCGCTAATCTATTCTCATACTCTCTCTTTGCTCCTCGTATTCCCTTTTTTAGATCTCCTCTGTACTTTCTATATTCAGCTTGATTCTCTACTGTGTGTATTATGTACCTTACAATTGTCATAAGCCTCCTTTTTCTGTCTCATTTTAATTTCTATATCTTTTGTCACACAGGGAGCTCTAGTTTTGGATGCCCTTCATTTCCTCCTTGTAGGAATGTGTCTATTCTGTACCCAAACCATCTGCTCTTTGAAGGCCTCCCATTGTTCAATTACTGTTTTCACTACCAATTTTTGATTCCAATCCACCAGGGCCAAATCCCTTTTCAACTCACTGAAGTTAGCTCTCCTCCAGTTAAGTATTTTTACACTTGATAATTCCTTGTCCTTTACCATAATTATTCTAAACCTGATGCTATTATGTTCACTGTTCCCCAAATGCTCCCCTACTGAAACATGCTCCACTTGCCCCACTTCATCCCCCAGAACTAGACCCAGCACTGCTTCCTTCTTTGTTGGGCTGGAAATACACTGATCAAGAGAGTTCTCCTGTAAACAGCTCCATAGGATGCGTGATATTGAATGGTATGGCTTGACTCATTGATCAGTTCCAATAGCTGTGATGGATCTGTGAGCCAAGTCCCCATTCAAGGACAGTGGCAAACATCAATCTATGCATATCAGGGCTTTGTCCTGAGGTGCATACATGAACCTATGTTATAGAATGTTTACAATTGAATGGAATGGCTTGACTTCTTCCCATTGATCTACCAGTGACTTCAGGAAATTAAGACCTGTCCAGACAGCAGGGACACTACTGGACAGAATGATACTAATGGATTTACATTCAATAGACCTATTACCCTATTAAACCATTCTCTCATTCCACCAGAACAGTCTTCAGATGTACACTGATACCTATTGCATCTGAAACTGGGATGTGTATCGTCCGCAGCTTGCAGAAATATCTACTGTAACATATTTTAACTCTGTGTGCAGTGACCAACAAGAAATAATACAATAAATTACCTATCATAGACAACAATGTTTTATTTTTGCCCAAAATGTTTTGGTCTTGTCACCAAGGATCAGAGCCCTAAGTCTCCATAAACCTGAGAGGAAAGGAGAGACAGACATTCACAGAAAGAGAGAGTAATAGTTAAAGAAAGAGAACAAGAGAGACATACAGAGAAGCAAACAAAGTGAGAGGCATGCAGAAAGAGAAGGAAAAAATATATATGTAGAGACACACATACAGAGAGAAACTGAAATTATGTGAGAAGCTTAAAGAGAAAGTTGAAGATTGAAGAAACAGAGAGCAACAGAAGAAAAGGAGACAAAGTGACAAAGTCAGATACAAAAATGGTAAATGTGTGTGTGAAGCATAGAGAGAGATGGAGGGAGTCAGGAAAAGTGGAAAACAGAGACAAAGACAGAGAGAGGGAGGCAGAAAGAATCAGTGTCAGCCATGGCTCAGTGGTAGCACTCTCACCTCTGAGTCCAAAGGTTGTAGGTTCAAGTCCCACTCCACGAGACTTGAACACAATAATCTAGGCTGACGCTTCCGTGCAGTAATGAAGAATGCTGTGCTGTTGGAGGTGCCGTCTTTTGGATGAGACGTTAAACCGAGATTGCTCTCTCAGGTGTACGTGAAAGATCCCATGGCACTATTTCAAAGAAGAGCAGGGGACTTATCCCCAGTGCCCTGGCCAATATTTATCCCTCAATCAACATCACTTAAAAAACAGATTATGTGGTCATTATCACATTGCTGTTTTTGGGAGCTTGCTATGTGCAAGTTAGCTGCCCTGTTTTCTACATAACAGTGACTACACTTCAAAACTACTTCATTGGTTTTAAAACGCTTTGGGATGTCCTGAGGTCGTGAATAATGCAATATAAATGCAAGTCTTTCTTCTTTCTTTCTAGAGTGGGAGCAAGCAGATAGACAGTTCCAGGAAGAGGGAGACTTTAAATGTTGGTCCATGATTAATGCCTTAGGAGATCATTAACATATAAAATGATCAATGGCTACAAATAAAGTACAAAAAAGTCAGATAATATAAACCATAAGAGTGTGGTTAAAGCATTATAAATTATTCAAACCTCATCTATATAACATACAGCATATACAGGTTTATTTGTTCATGAACATAAAAATACTATTGGCTTAATTCATGACGATGTCTATTCCCAAATTGTTTTGCAGTTAATGTGAATGTAACTTTTGATAACAAAGGTAAACTGCTTGTATGACATCCAGTCCTGGATAAGTCAAAATGTCCTCCAATTAAACATTGTGAAGACTGAAGCTATTGCCTTCAGTCCCCACCACAAACTCCGTTCCCTAGCCACCGATTCTATCCTCCTCCCTGGCCACTGTCTCAGGCTGAACCAGACTGTTGGCAACCTTGACGTTCTTTTTGACCCCAAGCTGAGCTTCCGACCCCATATCTTCGCCATCATAAAGACCGCCTACTTCCACCTCTGTAATATTGCCCGTCTCCACCCCTGCTTCAGCCCATCTGCTGTTGAAACCCACATCCATGCCTTTTTACCTCCAAACTTGACTATTCCATTGCTTCCCATTTTCCACCCTCTTTAAACTTAAGCTCATCTAAAACTCTGCTGCATGTATCTTAACATACACCAAGTTCCATTCACCCATCACCCCTGTGCTCGCTGACCTACATTGATCCACCAACACCTTGATTTTAAAATTCTTATCCTTGTGTTCAAATCTCTCCATAGCCTCGTTCTCCCTATCTCTGTAACCATATTGTCACCTCAGCCCTACAATCCTCTGAAAACTCTGCGTTCTTCCAACTCTGGTCTCTTTTGCATCCTCCAGTTCCTTTGTCCCACCATTGGCGGCTGTGCCTTCAGCCGTCTAGATCCTGGAATTCCCTCCCTAAATCTCTCCACCTCGCCACCTCTCTCTTCACTTTTAAGATGCTCCTTAAACCTACCTCTTTGATCAAGTCACCTGTCTTAATGTCTCCTTCTTTGCCTCGGATCAGTTTGTCTCTCAGATGTTTTACTATGTTAAAGGCGCTACATATATGCAATTTGTTGTTGTTGTAAATTATTAATCAAGTTTAATAGAATTAAAGACATACAGGCAAATAAACAGGAAAAACAGACAAAATATAAAGGAAAAAAGTAATTAAAGACACACAATCCGTAAAGAGAACCAAGAAAGTATCCGAATCTTCTGATAGAACCAGTTAACAAGACTGTTTTATTTTCAGTAACTATAGGATTATTTACTACATTCGCAATGAATATGTAACACACAAACAGCAGTAGATGGAGTATAACTTTAATGCCATAAATATTTCCGTAGAACTTTTTGACATAAATGTTATCATTTCACTGCAGTGGAAACACTTCTGAAGGATAATTTTTTTCCCAGTTTTAACAGCTTATCAATAGTATAAGCATTACGTGCTGTATATTTTCTTGTGTTCTGCCAGAAAGGAAAACTCTGCATTGAGATACTTTCTACATTAATATTATGTAGTATGTTGCTTCAGGGTTCCATAGAAGTTCATACATTATCCAAATTCCACTCTCATGGTGTTGAGATTAGAACAGCTGAACTGAATTGCTGCCTCATAACTCAGTGCCTGCCATCCATCATCACATATTTGTTGTATGAACTAGAAATCTCACTATTTTCCTTTGTGTATCTTCTATTTTAGAAGCAAAGAGCTGCACAAATCATTGTGTAAGTACTCTCATGATTAAAATAAAAGTCAAGATTTCACTAATTAACAGTGTACTACGTGTGACTGTAAAACAAATACAGGAAATTCTTGTTTAAACGGCACCTAAATATCCGGAATTCTCTATTAACCGGCAAAATTCATACTCCGAAAACAACACCTCAATAACCGGAAATGTTGCCGAGTCCGAGTCTCCCGCGGTGGCCGAGTTAGTCAGTGGGGGTAGTTCTCCAAACTGCCACTACTCGGCTTGGCGCTGTCGGAAGTCCGAACACCTCAATAACAGGAGCCTGACTCTCCCGCGCTGCCACCATCTTCCACCATCCATTTAACACAACATTCTGTAGGTGAGTACCCAATTACTGTATACTGCACATTTCTTGATTTTTTAATTTTTATTTGTTAAAAATAGCCTCGGTAGATAACCCTCGCCATCATCCGGAATTTTTAATCAACCGGCACCATCCCGGTCCCGTCGGTCCTGGACACCAAAGAGTTTCCTGTGCATAGTTGGAAGTCATGATTTTCAAAGGGTTCGCTTCTACGTTAAAATAAGATTATTGTCCATTTTAGCTGTTTTGGAATCTATAATTCCTTCATATTTTTACCTTTTAATGGGCCACTTATTTTGCGCTCCATTAGTGCTTTTGGTCTAACCCTTTAATGTCAGCTTGGAAGACACTTCATTATTCATTAGTTAAATGTCTAAATTAAACCAATTTTTATAGCTTATAATGAATTAAAGTTAGAGCTGTTATGTAACTGGTTTTAAAAGAAACAAAAAACAACTTGTCTGAGGTGGCAGGCTGTGGTGGAAAGTTTAGTTGCTGGACCAAAGGACTATGAACTTGAATCCTAGCAATGATTGACATTCAAATCCAACTGCTCATTTGAGCTGGATCTGCCACTTTTAGGCTTCAGTGTTGTGTAGTGCCAGTTTTGGACCTACCGTGCAGGAGCACAGAGGTACACTTCCTCCTCTCCTTTTGCATTGGTGTAGGAAATCAGTCTTGGGAAAGCTTAAAAAAATGGGAAAATCTGGAAATAATTAGACTCCGTATGACAACTGAAACTCATCTTTAACTACTTTGAAAATTCTATAGTGGTAATTTTTGGCTGTTTGAAATGGGAGAGGGGCAATTCTTCCATCTCTATAAATCTCTATAATAGCCATAAATTCAGAGAAAAGTGATGAGAGCTCGGTGGTATATCGAGTAACTATTCCACCTTTATGTCTTAAATGTTGCTGCCTCAATCAGGTGTCTTACATCAATTCTCATTCACCCTGGCAGATGGACTGCCATATGGAAACATAGCAAAATGTGTGGCATTGCTCATCTCATTCTCCTTCAATCCTGTTTTGTTGCAGTTGATCACAGGCTGGTTCAAATCATCCTCCCTTTCTCCCAGCTGGAGAAGGATGCTTAGTAGAAGCATACCCTTGAAGGGATTCAAGCAGAATAAATAAATAAAATTACAAGTCGGTCTTCTGTCATAAGTGATTAAGAAGATCACGAGTTCAAGTACCAGGTCCACCAGTCCTGTTTCGATGGGTGAGCACTACGATGTAACACTATGATCTAATCATCTAATCCATTTCAGAGATAGCAAAAACAAAATGTGACTCGACTCTGCTTGAATCAGACTTTCTGGTGGTCAGATCCAGAATAACATTAATAATGGCTTTCGAAAGTCAGTGACATTGACCATTTCAAACATTTTTCCCCCAGATGATGAAACGAATTATGCCTAAAGGGAAGAACGTGAAAAAAGGGCAAAAATTATACAAGCCATTTCATGAAATGAGCTGATGCACTGTGCAGCATTAAAAAAATAGATCTGTTCATTATTATTTTATGCAGTAATTTCTCTGATTGTTTTCTCACTGTATGAAACCTAACAAATATTATCTATCTCTAGCTGCCTTGCTTTGGAATTTTATCCTCCAAAAAATAAACTGTATCACCTCAGTTCAGGTTTTTGGCCCGTTCATTATTATTTTATGTTGCAATTTCTCTTATTTTTCTCCCACTTTAGGTTAGCACTTCGCATGTACGGTAAGGAATGTGGGGCTGTTTAACTGAAAGTCACCAGTATGGATATCAGCAATGCTACTTCTTGCTTATCTCAGAGTTTTGAGTAGTGTAGGAAGAAGCCTTTCCCAGACAATATTTCCTCCAATACATCCCATGTGACCTAACTCAGGCTGACACCTTGGAAAGTCCCTTAGTGTAAATATCAGTTACAATATGAGCCTGGAGTCGGGATGCAGTTTGGGTTTGAACAAGGCAATGTGGAAAATCTGTTCTCACCTAAACTTTGGCAATGTTTCTATTTGTGGATGCCCCTCCTGCCCCTGCCCCTGCCCCTGCCCCTGCCCGCCCCGCCCCTAGGTACAGCAGGCTGTCTGTGGTAGACCTTGAGCTAATGACGTGAATTTCCGAACCCTGCTACAGTTACTTAAAGGGCTGCTGTAGCCATTTAAAGGGTGCATTCTCTGCTGGCCAGCAAGCTTAGGGATTGAAGTTAAACAACTGCAGTAAAATGAAGGGTACTAGACATTGGGTACCACTGAAGTTATACTGCATGGAGTGAGGCAAGTCCCCTCTTTGGCACTCAAGGGCTCTCTCCCCATATCAGAATCTTCCAAAATGCTTGGTAGGAGATAAATGACAGCGACCTGTTTGCAATGAGAAGAGGATGACAAACCTCAAGAAAGTTGTGAAGGTAAAGCTATCCAACACTTATCTATATGAGGCAGCTTTCCCAAGTATGCATCCTAGAGAAACGTTACTGCTTTATTTCTGCCCCATGCAAAGCATTCACGCAACAAAAGCCAAGCTGTCCAAACACAAAAACCATCAGGTTGCCTTTCTTTTACTTTCCAGCCTTATTTAGTCCAGTTCTGGGCACCTTGTTTTAGAAAAGATGTCAAGGCCATTGCTAGTTTGTGGAAGAGATCCACTAAGATAATGTCAGTGCTGACAGTTTTTAGTTCTGAGGAGAGATTAGCGTGGAACAGAGAAGGGTAATAGAGGTGTTCAAAATTATGAAGGGTTTTAATGAGATAAGTAGAGAAAAGCTATTTCCACTGGTTAGTTAGTCAGTCAGTAATTAGAAGATAAAAATTCAAGATCATCACCAAAAGAATGAAAGGAGAAGTTGGGAGAATGTATTTTATGCACAAGGCTGTTAACTTCTGTTCTGGGCCTGCATGCTAGCTGACATGGTAAGTGTTTCCCTCTTCCCAGGTACTGATCCCCCCCTTTTCAAAACTGCCATCACATGTTCCTCCTCAGAGACACCACTCTCGACCCCTCTGTCCTCTAAACTCCCTTTCCTCTCCAAAGTCCTTGAATGTGTTGTCGCCTCCCAGATTCCTACAATCTTTCCTGCAATTCCATGTCTGAATCTCACTAATCAGGGTTCAGCCTTTCCCACAGTACTGAAGTGGCCCAAATCAAAGTCAAAATTACATCCAGTGTGACTGGGATCGGAATGCATTAGCCCTTCTTGTCCTTCTTGACCTCTCTGCAGCCTTTGACACTGTCAATCACGCCATCCTCTCCTCCATTATCAAGCTCACTGGACTGCCATTTGAACTGTTCGGTTGAAACTGCCCTCATTTCGTTTCACTCTCACCTATTCAATGGTAGTAAGGGTATCTCCACCAGTGGCTTCTCTTCCCATCCCACATCATTATCTTTCGAGTCCTCCAAGGATCTATCCTTTGCCCCCTCCTCTTCCTCATTTGTATGCTGCCCCTTGGCAACAACATCTGAAGATATAGGGTCAGGTTCAACATGTATGTTGATGACACTCAGCTCCACCTCTCCACCACCACTTGATCCACTCATCCACAGCCTCTGTGTTAACAGACTGCTTGTCTGACATCCATTCTTGGATGAGCTTCAATTTCCTCCAGTTAAACAGCAATAGCCCTACCACTGACTCCTGAAGCCCTGCTGGTCACCTTCTTCCCTTCTGATGCAAAAGTTGTAGTCCCGTCTCCTACACACCTCCAGTATCAAAATCCAGCCCTATGAGCCCAGACAACATCCGGGCTGTAATGCTGAAGACTTGTGCTCCAGAGCTAGCCATGCCTCCTCAATCAAAATCCAGCCCAATGTGTCTGTGTCGGAAAATAAAATATAATATATAACATGTACTGAATGACCCTTACCAACTCGGTCTATTATATCATTAAAGAAGTTCAATAAATTTGTCAGACAAGACCTTCCTCTTACAAAGACATTCTGACTCCCTATTATTACTCCTTATTTCTCTAAGTACTTCATTGTTCCCTTATTAATTCTGCCCTCTAATGCTTTACCTTGACCAAAGAAGACCTGATATTGTTACTGAGTGCAAAATGTTAAAAAAAAATTATCAGTAATGAGTAAACCTGTTGCTCAAAAAGCAATCTGCTGTAACCTTTCAGATATGCATTGTACACTGTCAGAAAAATAATTTTATGTTAAGTCCAAAAACTGAATATCATAAAGAAGAAGATAAGTGGATGGAAACCCAAAATATTTCTATGACTAATGTTCTCTAGAAATGAATCATCATTTTTTTCTGGTCACCAAGTATTCTTTGTAGGATTAAAATCACTCAGTGCTATCGGCTGTTTGACGACACTGCAAAAGATTTTGTCTGGTTTGTGAACATTATGTGCACAGGACACGTGTGAGAGTAGCCTTGAGAAATAATGACACATCGATCAAAAAAAGTTGTGCTAAAGAAAATCTCGAGAGCTGCAATTTTCAGTGCTTAAGCACCATTTTTAACAGTTCAGGTTTGAAAAGTGCAATTAAACAGTGTCACACTCCATTGTTTTTATTCGGAAATATATATGCACCCACCAGAGGAATTTTTACAGCTGTAGAATGGAATAGAGTTTAAACACATAGCCCTAGAAATTTGGGCATGCCCACCTTTGGGTGTATGGGGTATGATCCCTAAGCCTGAATGGTAAGGCCCAAGGCGCACCTAATATTGAGGCTCAGGCTTCAATATCATTGGGCCGGTGAGCTGCGGACAGGAACAGGCAGCTCACTGGCGAAGCGGGATTTAAGATCAGGCCGCTGTGGTGTCAGCAGCAGCTCTCAGGTAAGTGATGCAGAGGGGACGACTGGGAGTGAGGGAGGGAGGGCGATCGGGTTGTGAAGGAAGTGGTGGCAGGGGGTAGGTAACGGCAATAATCTTGGGGGCAGCGGGGGTGATCGAGGGAGGCTGGCGTGGTAGCCAGCTGCAGCCCACGTTCTTTGAATGTGGGGTCAAGAGTCGCACTCCTGCTCCTCCTGGCTCCATATTCAGGGAAGTATATTTTAAAAACTTACCTTGTTGGTTGCTGCCTAACAGGCTCTCCCTTTAAGAACTGTGTGTTAGGCCACATGTAGACCTGGTTTTCCAGAGTGCAGCCGCCAAAGCAATCTTGCAGTGGGGCCCTCAAACATAAGCAGAGGGCCTGATGCTTATTTTAGTGGTGGGCACAGCACTCCAAATTTTTGGTCTTTACCAATATGATGAGTGGTGCACCTTCAGCTCGTAATGGGCCTTCACTTCCTGCCTGCCATATTAGAAACATAGAAAAATATGAGCAGGAGTAGGCCATTCGGCCCTTTGAGCCTGTTCCGCCATTCAATATGATCATGGCTGATCCTCTATCTCAATACCGCATTCCCGCTCTCTCCCCATACCCCTTGATGTCTTTTGTGTCTAGAAATCTATCTGTCTCCTTCTTAAATATATTCAGTGACTTGGCCTCCACAGCCTTCTGTGGTAGAGAATTCCACAGGTTCACCACCCTCTGAGTGAAGAAATTTCTCCTCATCTCAGTCCCAAATGTCCTACCCTGTATCCTGAGACTGTAGCCCCTCGTTCTAGACCCCCCAGCCAGGGGAAACATCCTCCCTGCATCCAGCCTGTCTAGCCCTGTCAGAATTTTATACATTTCAATGAGATCCCCTATAATTCTTCTAAACTCTAGTGAATACAGGCCTAGTCGACTCAATCTCTCCTCATACAACAGTCCTGCCATCCCAGGAATCAGTCTGGTGAACCTTCACTGCACTCCCTCTATGGCAAGTATATCCTTTCTTAGGTAAGGAGACCAAAACTGCGCACAGTACTCCAGGTGTGGTCTCACCAAGGCCCTGTACAACTGTAGTAAGACACCCTTGCTCCTGTACTCAAATCCTCTTGCAATGGAGGCCAACATACCATTTGTCTTCCTAACTGCTTGTTGCACCTGCATGTTTGCTTTCAGTGACTGGTCTACAAGGACACCCAGGTCCCTTTGTACATCAACATTTCCCAATCTATCACCATTTAAATAATACTCTGCCTTTCTGTTTTTCCTACTGAAGTGGATAACTTCACGTTTATCCACGTTATACTGCATCTGCCATGTATTTGCCCACTCACTCAACTTGTCTAAATCACCTTGAAGCCTCTTTGCATCCTCCTCACAACTCACAATCCCACCTAGTTTTGTGGCATCAGCAAACTTGGAAATATTACATTTGGTTCCCTCATCCAAATCATTGATATATATTGTGAATAGCTGGGGCCCAAGCACTGACCCCTGCAGTACCCCACTAGTCACCGCCTGCCACCCCGAAAAAGACTTATTTATTCCGATTAAAAAGACCCGTTTATTCCTATTATTCCTATATTAGAGGCTTAGGAGGCTGGTTAGCGCCAAGAAACAGGCGCTGCAAGGTGTCTAGGCCACAGTCACAATATTGCACTAACAATACACAACAATGATAGTGGCTTTCATTTAAAAAAAAAATCCTGCTCATCAATTTTCTAAAGATGATTGACTCAACATATTTGGTGTGTTGAATTGTAAATCATTTCCCAGGGGTTGAAAATTAAGGGTAAGTAATGACTGAGGTGATCAAATTCCCCATAGGGCTAGAGTTAGTGTGGTGGGGGGGGAACAACAGGTTATTTTATGTGAAGGGTAGTCAATCTGGGTAATTTTGCCAAAGTTCTCCCCTCTTGTCCCCTTCCCACTCCTCCTCTCTCTCCCTCTCTCCTACCCTCACCTCTTCCCCTGGAGGGCATTGACATTTTGCTGAAGGTATGGTTCCGTGTTTGGTTGGCTGCTTTGGTGCTTCACCCAAGTAGCCATTGTGAATTGCAACTCTAGGCAACAAATGTCCAGCAGGTCATTCTACACTGGGGGCATCACAAGCCTAATCCTGTCATCACCCAATATCCACACATGTGCACTTCCAGCAGGGCCTATTTTCAACCCTAACCCAGGACACTAAGGCCATTTGTAATTGAGGAAGACACAGAGAGAGAGCCAACAGAGGTCATGAAGGAGGAGCAGCATCATAGGTGTTTGGTGTGGCCAAAGTTCCCAAATTTTCAGAAGATTTCATCGAGATTCTGTTGACAGATATAAGGGCTAAGAGAAACTGGCTTTTTGGTATCAAAGAATGAAAACCTCAGAAGAGAGCGGGACGGGCAGCATGGAGAGAGGTGGAACAGCAACAACTTGCATTTCTGTAGCACTTTTAATGTAGAAAAACATCCCAAGGTGTTTCATAGAGGGGTAATCAAAAATGACTGCTCAGGCTGTAAGTGCCACCTCAACCACCCCACAAATTGCAGCACAGTGCTGGAAACAGTTTCATGACCTCACGAGGTTGGGCAAGGTAGTGAACTTGTAAGTCCCGATGCACATCCTGAGAAAATGCCAGAAGCATGACTCACATCCATAACTACCATGTCCTCACAGTGTAAATGAAGAGATAAATGTGGCATTTTATTCACGGCCCACACATGCATTCCTTTCCCATCATTCCTTCATTTTGTCTTCACCCAGTGCCTAAGTTCAAGGATGGTAGTGGTAGACTCAAAAGACATTGCCTGCACCTGAAAGCATTCTAAGCATGGAATGACTGTAGTCTCCTAGATTAAATTTAATGTTGTGTCGGTCTGATGCCTTTTTCAATCTGTACTCTCCTTGTAAAAGAAAAAGGTTGCTTACCATCAGTGGCAAAGAAGTGCCACAGAGAGAGGAATGCCTATCATTAGGCCACTTAGGACACAGGAGGAGGAAGTGTTACATCTCCTCAGCAGACACACTGAGGAGGTGGTAGGAAATGGAAAAGGTGATGGCGGCTGTCAGGAACAGCTGGGTAATGAAAGGGATCATGCACAGTACAATGAGTTGGTACAGTGTTGAGATGGTCACCTTCATTTTAAGGCCTCCTATCATTGCTCTGTTGCTTCTCCAAAGTTACATGTGAGAATCCACCCTCCAAAAATGATTTCCTTTGTTACTCTTATAGGTGATGCTCAACCTGAAGATAGCTAGTCTCAAGTACAGCGTGGCACATCCACTTATATCTCAGTCTCACCACTGGCACCTTACTTGCTTAAGCTCCAGCCCAGGAACACCTACCCTGAGGATAAAGTTCATGAGTTAGAGGCTGAGGCACTTTGCACAAATGAGCAAGAGCAGCTGGGAGGTGAAGAGGGGAAGCCAGCCATGCCACACCAGAGAGACGACTGTCCTTGGCTGAGGAGGCCACGGACCCTGATTTTACAGGCCAGGTTTTCAAGGGAAAACAGATAGAGAAGTATCAACCTCATGTGGGGGCAGTGGAGAGTGTTTGCATGCATGTGGTAGACATGGTGGATAAGTTGGTGAAGTCCATCAATCATCTCTGCAACACCATGCAGGAGGTATGTCAGGCCATGCAGAGCATCCTGGAATGTGTGGCAGTCCAAGAGGTATCTGTATCTCTGGAGGAAAGTGAGTTAAGGCACACCAGCCTCCAAATGAGTGAAAACGAGCTCCACTGGTGAGGTCCAAGTCAGGAAAACAGCTCGGACTCCTGAAGAAAGGGCTACATTTTTTTTTAAAACAGATCGTCCCCTTACTCTGAGATTGTAACTGCTGGGATCATGTTCTGAGGAATTATTGAGTTTATTAGCTTTAAATTAACAGTGCACAAAAAGTCTACTTACATAGTCTCATGCATACCAATCATCCGTATTTCAAACAAACTGTCAGTTTTCTCAACCCATGTGTCAGTTTATCAGAATTTCACCAGAAAAGCCAGCATTTTTTCACTGGGATTAGAAGTTGTCAGCATCAATCACTCAGATCATTTGGAAGGTGAGATTGCAGCCCATCAGAACCAGATTGGTTGTTGCGCAGAACTCCCACTTTAATCAGACTTTTCTTCCTCTCATTATTTGTTTTCGCCTCACCTTAAGGTGAAAAATTCAAAATGTGGGGCAGTGGATCAAGAGAATAGTCAAAGAAATTTACCCCCTAAAAGTAACAGACTAGTGAATTTAATGTTCACTTCCAAATAAGTTATATGGAACCAATAAGCTGCTAAAATGCTTTTTAAACT
The DNA here is from genome assembly GCF_052327205.1 of Somniosus microcephalus. Taxonomy (NCBI): domain Eukaryota; kingdom Metazoa; phylum Chordata; class Chondrichthyes; order Squaliformes; family Somniosidae; genus Somniosus; species Somniosus microcephalus. Next base: position 84,276,757 of record NC_141000.1, read on the forward strand.
TAAAAAAAAAAAAATTTCCTCAAAGGAACTTTCTGGGGCATACCCAGCTGTTGTTTTTTGTGAAAATGTATTTTCTTCAAGTCCATTTGCAGCTGCTGTTTTGCGATAAGCTGCATGTTCCTTGGTGTGAATGCATTAGCTATTTTTATTCAAAAACTCCTGTGAAATTGCCAGGGTTTAGAAATTAAATAGTGAGTGGAGTTGAAATGATGACGCAGTTTAGTTAATTAAAAACATTTGCACTGAAAGTTACAGTCAGAATTACAGTGGGCGCCAAAATGCCAATAAATGTATTAAATCAGGTGTGAAAATCAGTGTTGTGAGAGGAGCATGGCCACATAGAAAATAAATCCCATGCCTTCATCCCCCTTCATCATTCCAAATTACCACTGCTGCTAACTGTGCTTTTGTGTACTAGGAACATAGGAACAGGAGTAGGCCATGCAGCCCTCGAGCATTCAATAAGATCATGCCTGATTCGCACCTCAACTCCGTTTATCCGGCTTTTTTCCATATCCCTTGATACACTTACCCAACAAAAATCTATTGATCTCAGTCTTGAAAATTTCAATTGACCCAGCATCCACAGAGTTTTGGGGAAGTGAGTTCCAAATTCCCACAACCCTTTGTGTGAAAAAGTGTTTCCTGATTTCCCTCCTAAATGGCCCAGCTCTAATTTTAAGATTATGCCCCCTTGTTTTGGATATCCCACTAGAGGGAATAATTTATTTTTATCTACCTACTGCAATAAAAGTGATGGAATGTTGGGTGTACTTGTAGATTAAGCTATGACGAGCCCATGTCTCACTGCCGTCTCAGTCTGTTTGTGTCATAAGGCCTGATCCAGTGCTGATTTTGAGCTATCAATGTTTTTGAAGCTGCATCAGTTTTTTTGCAACTGTTGGTCAGCTTTTGCTAGTTTTCTAGCTTGGCATGTATGTGGTCTCTGGACAGTTTGACAGTCCAAATTGACTTTATTTTTTATTGTTATTCATAGTCTATTGTGAATTTTTTTATATTCCATTGTTTAAAAAGCAGCAATCTTTCAAAAATTTAACTATTTCAAACACTCACATTGTAAACAACATTCACATCTGTTAAATATTACAACACTTAGATACAATTTTCCTTTCCTTTCCTTTTTTTACAGTGCTCAAAGTCTATGTTGTATTTAAGACGAATTAAGCCCTAGATTTCCCCACAAGTTATCACCAGTTTTGGGTGGTAAATGAATTTAAATGGTTTCTTCAAGGCTATAGCCTCAAATCCACAAAAAAATTGCACCTTACAGCACAGAAGGAGGCCATTTGGCCCATCGTGTATCATCCCCAAAAAAGTGCCACTCCCCTAGAAGGGCTATCAGAGCCTGCTCAGCCTCATGTAAGTGAGTCAAAGGGGAAGTTTCTAACACCTCGGACCAATTTCCCTTAACGTCAGCCCCAGACATTTACCCCCACTATGTAAATGATGATAGGAGCTACAGCAACGTATCCCTGAGGGGTATACCACATTGACAAGGCCATTTTGTGTGCTGTTACCGAAGCTTGGTGTTACCTTTCATGCATGTCAATCTCTTCATTACTTTGCAGGTTCAAGCAGGGCCACTAGTTTCACAGCTCTGAAAAAGGTACTACTTCACATTGGGAACATACATTTCCCAATGAGAATATCTCTACTCTTATGCTCTGAAGACACTAGATTGGAGGTTCTTAGAGGCAGGCATCGCAGAGGGTGTGGCTTCGCTACATGGTCATACCTACTCACCAAGGTTTACAGTTTTCTGAATGTCACTGCCTTAGCGAGCTGTGCTGCCCCCTGCAGGTTATTGGGGTAATATAGTGCCAACTGTTGCATGAAGATCTGTAGTCCATTTCCACCAGTAGAACAACGTTGCCTCTACAAGACAAGATCACCTTCAGTTTCTTTGTTTCTCGATCTTTCCAATCAGTATCTGGTGACCTTTGCCACATTAGTCAGCAACAGCTCATCAACTGGTTCAAGGTCACTGATGCTTCATTCAGTAAGGCTGAGCAATTCATATCCTTCCCAATGGAAGCAGACAAATAAAGAGAAAGAGCTACAGACTGGCAGGGTTCCCATAGGTGCAAGGGGCAATTTATGGAATGTATGTGGCACCCATATGACCACTGCATCGATTTTATGAACATTGCTTTTATGGTTTTCATAATATTAATATCCGGCTAATGTGCAATGTCAATCACCTTCCCTACACATCAAAGCCAATGGCAGGAAGCTGCCATGACAATTTCATCATGCAACAATCCACAATGTCAACCCCCATGGCTTGGAGCCATGTATCACAATGGTTGAATGGTGATCAGGGATAATGCCTGCAGTCATGTCTGCTGACTCCAATAGGACTTCCACAGACAGATACAATGAGAAGTGTCTCAGAGCAGACTATAAGCATTCACATGTCCCAATTTAGGGCCCTGGATAAAACTGGTGGAGGCTGCAATACTGCCCAGTGAGAGTCTCAAGGATCATTGTGCACAAACAATATTTATTTTATAAAGCAACATATTCTCCCAAAAATGCCAAAAATTCCAAACACCCGATCTACAACTACTTCTTAATACCATGTCTACCCTTTGTGGCAGCTAACTTACTTGCTCATACTGTTAATCTACTACTCCCTGAGTGGGATGCCACCTTATTTCCAACCTTGCCCTCTCCCACAGGGCCTCCTGTCGTCAACACATCCTCTTTGTGTGCGCTCAGGGTTTTCAACACTGCTGCTCCTCCACGGGTTATATTTCTGTAGCATTGGTTTTAGGCCAACTTTTCCTTTGGAGGGAAAGAGGACACTGGTAAGGGCATGAGAGTGCGTAGAAACTTTCTCTATTTAAGACCATGCATCCCATAATGATGAGATATGGAGGGGTTTGGTCCCTTTAAATCAAGAGTCCTTGAAGACTAGCTGCAACTTTGTGGCAGACAATATGAGTTGCCAGAATGGTTTTCAGTCAAGAAGGTGCATGAGTGTTAGCAGAGGATGAACTTTACCTACCACACAGATGCTCAGAAAGAAAGAGTATGTGACATAAGGAGGTGGGTGAAGACTGTCTGAGTAGTAGAGGATGTGTATTGGCACCACTACCTTAGATATCCTAGTGAGGTAATTGAACCTCTTCTTGCACTGTCTGGTAGTTCTTCGTCTGGTTCAGGTTGCACTAGTTGCCTCTAGCACCTCTCTTCATATAGCCTGCACCATCCTCTTATGGGGCTTCTTGCCCTCAGTGACAATCTTGATCATCTGTCCCAAAAGGACCTCCATGGATACGTCCGAGAATCTGGGAGCCCGTCCATCCCCAAGGCTGCTGCTGTTTCAGCCGTTCTTGCAGGAAAGTGATGCGCTCCTTGAACTGGCTGCAGCCTTTTGCACCAGACCTGGATCAACCTCACACAGAAGTCAATGGAAAGTAAAATCTGGTGGAGTGTATAATGAGCAGCCGATCTGATCTCGTCCGTTTTATGCCACCGCCGAAAGTTTAAATTGCCCACAATGTATGTCATATTATAAGTGTGCCGGTGAAAAGATGTAAACGTGTGAAGAAATTAGATAGGGCACTGAATATCTCACCAGAAGTAACTGAAGTACTGGCAGTGAACCAGAAGGATTCGGAACCACATGGGAGCAACCTCACTGCCAAATCACCAACAAATAATGATGATGAAAATTATGGTGATTAAACTGCACAGCATGCACTGCTAAATGTCTGCTGGGTCTGTAACTACTGATCCCAAAAAGACCTTAATCTTCAAACTTAAATAGGAAAAGAAAATAGTCATAGCTATCAGAACACTCAATTGTTGCTTTTTAATATGCATGGATGGAGTCCACACCACAATCTATGGCTTTCAGATCAAGCGTATAACAGGAACCCATCGTTTACTGACCAATTGCTGTCAAATCTACTGAATCACTCACAGCTTGGTACATTTGTAAGCTGTATGCAAAAAGTATTAGGAGCAACTTTTGTACCAGATTTTAAAGGTTTAAAGCATGATCGTCACTATTAGCAAAGATAAAAAATAAAAGTTGCAAATACTTAAAATCTAAAATAAAAGCAAAGAATGGTAGAAATAAACAGTTCTCACGAAGTCTCAATCTAAAATGTAACAACATCGAAATATAGGAACAGGAGTGTAGTAACCTGGGAGGTTATGAGTAACCTGATCCACCAGGTGGTGCTGTGGCAATTGGTCTCCTGAGTTAAGTCTGGTCTGTACTGGTTGTACTCTTTGTTTTTGCTGCCTCATGGCAGAAGCTTTTATGTGCAACTGTTGATTAAACCATGTTACGGAGTTAACCTGTGTCCGTCTCCATCTATAGCCACCTCAAGATACCACATATGGCGACGAGAGTAAAGCACGGAAAAGTTTTGGTGGATCAGTCATAGTTATGGAGTATTCGGAAGAGGTGCTCGGGTTGGTTAGCAAACTAGTCGGAAAAGCACGAGACTAGGCCGCGGGAGTCGAAACGGAGTTTGATTTTTTGGCTGAAGTGACCGGACTCCAAGGATGGCAGGAACGGTAGTGTTCTGCCCTCGCAACGCGATTCTATGCAGAGCTAGACAGATAGCGAACAACTCGATATCTTCCAATAAAATCACAAGGCTTGACTTTTCTTGTAACGCTTTACTGAACGATTCTAATTGTAAAACTGAAATACAACACAGAAATGGAAGCACACATTAGTATACAAGCGCATAACTGATATGTATACACAAATTTAGGTACGCCTGAGCAACACAGTACATTTAGTAAACTGGGAGGCATTCTCTTTAAATTAGCCCTGTACATAGTGCATCAAAATACAGCTACTAGTTAATCAGCTAGACAGAGAAAAGTTACAACTAAACATTTTCTACAACATGCAGTGCACACTAATCATCCATAGCATTCTAAAATACTTACAGACAAACAATTTCCAAGACTCAAGCATGGGGACAATACAACTGCTCGGAGCCTGTGCTGCTGTAGGAGCACCGTGGTGTAGGTCTGTGTCCCAGCGAGGACTCCACGAGGACTACGTAGCAGTCCTGTGGGGAGCGTGATGACCTCATCACGCTCGGTAGCGTTGTCCGCGCTTGGGGCGTCACGTGATGCGCGTGGTCGCGTTTCTGGCCGTGGAGGCCGAAGTCGGGAGCGGGAGCTGGAGGCCAGGCTGAGCCGATGCTTGCCGCGGGAGCGGAAGATCGCGTCGCTCCCGGCGGCTGGTAGATGCGGCCAAAGACGCTAGGCCGGGCTGTGCCGGCAGCCTTTCTGGAAGGCCGAGTCGGGCCGGCAGCCGCCTCACGCACGTCACGTCGTACGTGCCGTGACGTCAGCACGCTACGTTGTACGTGACGTGACGTCAGCACGCTAAGGCGCGTCTTAAAGGGGCAATGGCCCTAAAAGGTAAGTTAAAGGGGCAACGGCCCCAACAGGTAGGTTATACATATATAAGTAAGTTAAATACATACAGTGAGGTTAAGTTAGAGGGAGAGGCAGCACAGGTAGGCTCCGTGGCAACTTTTGACAGCAAGTCGCAGTCTTGGGAGGAGTATTGTGAAATACTGAGCCATTTCTTTATGGCAAACGAAGTGGACAGTGCTGAAAAGAAAAGGGCCATTTTACTGAGTTGTGTGGGAGCGCAAACCTATACACGGATGAGGAATCTGCTGAGCCCAGAGCGGCCAGGAGAAAAATCTTTTGACGAGTTGGTGAGTCTACTAAAGAATCATTTCAATCCGAAACCTAGTGAAATAGTACAGAGATGGAAATTCAATTCGAGGATTAGAAGGCTGGAAGAAAGCGTTACTGAGTATGTGGAGGAGCTTCGGAAGCTCGCACAGGACTGTAATTTTGGAAATGCGCTCACAGTCATGTTAAGGGACAGGCTAGTATGCAGAGTTAACGACGACAGTATACAGCAAAGGTTGCTGTCAGAAGAAGGATTAACGTTTGAGACGGCACTTAAAAAAGCACAAGCCATGGAGACAGCTAACAAGGACATTAAGGACTTAAACAGTATGATCTAGGAGAAATGGAGTAAACCAGTGGGAGGAGCTGTTTTCAAGATGGAAGCTGGCGCGAAAAGTCCACCAGTCGGGGTTGGGGATTGCTACCGATGTGGCGGGACGAGCCATTATGCAAAGGACTGCAGGTTTGCAAAGGCAAAGTGCCACAATTGTGGAAAAATAGGGCACTTAAAGAAAGTCTGTAAAAGGGCAGTGAGTGAGAGAAGCAGTGCTAAAGGGGCAAAGCATGCTAAAGGGGGAAGGGAGAAGTATACAAAGCGGGCAAATTACATACAAGAGGAGGAAGAGTCTAGTGAGTCTAGTGAGGAGGTTTTCACTATATACAGTACAGACATTTCAAGGCCCAACGTACCCCCTCTCACTCAGTATTTGATAGTGAACGGAGGTCAAGTAAAGTTTGAGATTGACACCGGATGTAGTGTAACCATAATGTCGCAGACTGAGTACGCCAAGCTATGGGGGGAAGCAAAAGTACCAGAGCTAGGTACATGCCCCATTAGTCTCAAAACCTACACAGGACAGAAGGTGGACATTTTGGGGGCAGCCGAAGTACAAGTGGAACACAAAGGAGTCACCAAAGAGCTTACGGTGGTAGTGGTAGCAGGGTCAGGGCCAAACCTGTTAGGGCGAGGGTGGATCAGTGAGTTGAGAGTGGACTGGCAGACAATGAATAAAATGGAGGACAGTACAGAGGCACTGCAAGAAGTGCTGATGAAGCATGAGTTAGTGTTCAAGGGTGAACTGGGCACCTTAAGGGGAGACACAGCCAAGATTCATGTAGCCAGTGATGCCACGCCTCATTTCTTTAAACCAAGGTTGGTACCTTTTGCAATGAAAACCAAGGTTGAGGCGGAACTAGATCGCCTGCTAAAAGACAAAGTAATAGAACCAGTGAAATTTTCAGACTGGGCGGCACCAATAGTCCCGGTATTGAAGCCCGACGGTAACGTAAGGGTGTGTGGTGACTATAAGTTAACAGTGAACAGAGTATCATCACTGGAACAGTAGCCCATTCCGAGAATGGAGGACATGTTAACATCGCTCGCTGGGGGAGAAAGATTCAGCAAACTGGACATGAGTCATGCGTATCAGCAGATATTGCTAGATGAAGAATCAAAAAAGTTTGTCACGGTGAACACGCACAAGGGGCTGTTCACGTATGCCAGGTTACCATTTGGTGTCAGTTCTAGCCCAGCAATATTCCAATGGACTATGGAGGGAATTCTGCAGGGCATTCCAAAGGTGGCCATGTACTTAGATGATATTCTGCTAACAGGAAGTGACCATCAGGATCACGTAAAAACACTGGACAAAGTGCTACAGCGGCTGGAAGAGGGGGGGCTACGCCTGAAACGGAGTAAGTGTAGTTTCATGGAGAAGGAAGTTACATTCCTGGGACATCGGGTGGATGCCACATCCATTACCAGGGAAAGTGCAGGCAGTGCAGGATGCATCTGCACCCACCTCAGTGACTGAACTGAAAGCCTATCTAGGGCTCCTGAATTATTATAACCGGTTTCTTCCAAACTTATCGATGCTGCTGGCACCCCTGCACAAACTGCTGAGAAAGGAGGAGCCATGGCGTTGGGGGCCAGAGCAAGCGAAAGCATTTCAGCAGTCAAAGGAGCTACTTCAGTCCAGCAGGGTGTTAGTGCATTACGACGAGAAGAAGGAGCTGATAATGTTCTGCGATGCATCACCCTATGAAGTGGGGCAGTTTTGGCCCACAGAGAATAATGAGATGGGCAGTAATAAGCCTATGAATATGTGATCATGTACAGAGCCGGCAAGGAAAACGGGAACGCTGATGCTCTCAGCCGCCTGCTCCTCTCAAAATCTCCTCGCAGTACTTCCCCTGAGGAGCACGTCCTGATGCTGGATCAGGAGATCAGTCCCCTGATGACTTCAGCACAAATCCAGGGCTGGACAGCCAAGGACCCCGTTCTGTCAAGGGTCCATGAGTATGTGTTGAAAGGCTGGCCAGATCACCGTGAGTGACTGGAGTTCGCGCCGTACAGACAGAGACAGCACGAGCTCAGTGTCCAAGATGGATGTGTGCTATGGGGAGCACGCATCATAGTCCCAGAGCGGGGACGCTCTACTTTGATGGAACAGTTGCATCAATCGCACCCAGGAATGACTAGAATGAAAGGACTGGCTAGGAGCTACCTGTGGTGGCCTAACTTGGATGCTGAAATTGAGTCAAAGGTAAAGTCATGCACTATATGTCAGGAACAGAGGAAAGCACCTGCCGGGGCACCACTCCATCCCTGGGAGTGGCCCAGCAAACCCTGGAGGAGAATTCACATAGACTATGCGGGACCTTTTATGGGCAAAATGTTTTTGGTGCTGGTAGACGCTCAATCAAAGTGGATCGACGTTTATCCAGTGAGCTCTGCAACGACTGATGCCACACTGGATTGTCTCAGGAACAGCTTCAGCACGCATGGTATTCCAGAAATGATTGTATCCAACAATGCACAGTGTTTTGTTAGTGAAGGGAGCAAAGAATTCATGGTAAGGAATGGAACCACACATGTCACCTCAGCCCCATATCACCCAGCCTCAAATGGGTTAGCCGAGCGAGCCGTGCAGACTTTTAAGGAGCTCATGAGGAAGAGCTCAGGTGACACCCTGGAGACCAAGCTCAATAGAGCCTTGTTTAGTTATTGTATAACACCCCAAGCTACCACGGGGCTTTCTCCGGCTAAGTTGATGATGGGGAGAAAGTTGCGGTGCACGTTAGACCTGATACACCCAGATCTCAAAAGCAAGGTTGAGACAAAACAAACAAACCAAAAAGCGTACCATGACAAACATACTAAAGCTCGCCATTTCGCCATAGGGGACTCTGTGTACACCCGGAACTTCGGCTATGGACCTAAATGGATACCAGGACTAATCCAGGACATTACAGGACCTGTGTCATACTCCGTGTTACTAGTGGATGGTCGAGGGGTTTGTCGGCATGTGGATCAGCTTTTCAGCCGGCAGCAGGGGGAACTGCCTCAGATGGAACAAAGGGCAGTAGAGGAGGCTGTTCCAGGACCCAACACGGCTTTTAAGGTGCCAGTGGACACTGGTACTGCCAGGCCACAGTGGGACAGAGTAAAACCAACATCAGAGACTACTCCAATCTCAAGTACGAGTAAATCTGAGAATCCACCACAAGTGGAATTAAGACATTCACAAAGGATTCGCAAGCAACCAGAAAGACTTATACAAACCTGTTAAATTAGTCAGGGGTTAACCATGGTTAGAGCATACTGGTTAATTAAAACGTAGTACCTAGTAAGGGTTATTGTTTAAGAATTGCATACGGCAATCTTAAGGGGGGAGGAGTGTAGTAACCTGGGAGGTTATGAGTAACCTGATCCACCAGGTGGTGCTGTGGCAATTGGTCTCCTGAGTTAAGTCTGGTCTGTACTGGTTGTACTCTTTGTTTTTGCTGCCTCATGGCAGAAGCTTTTATGTGCAAGTGTTGATTAAACCATGTTACGGAGTTAACCTGTGTCCGTCTCCATCTATGGCCACCTCAAGATACCACAAGGAGTATCCCATTCAGTCCTCGAGCCTGTTCCACCATTTAGTTAGATCATAGCTGATCTGTACCTCAACTCCATTTACTCACCATATTCCGTATCCCTTGATAAACTAACCCAAAAAATGTTTATTGATCTCTGTCTTGAAAGTTTCAATTGACCCAGTATCCACAGCCTTTTGCGGGAGAGAATTCCAGATTTCCACAGCCCTGTGCGAAAAATAATTCCTGATTTCACTCCTAAATAGCTCAGTTAACATTTTAAGATTATTCCCTCTTGTTCTGAATTCCCCCACCAGCGGAAATAGTTTCAATGGCCCTGAATTTGCGGTCGGAGGCTTCCCGCGGGGAAATGCCTCTGATCCACAAATAAAATGCCCACGTACCTGGTTGTCCGGGAGTTACCGAGATTCACGGTCCTGGGGCTCTCCGGGGCTCGCACGTGAAAACCCAGAACTTGCGCGGTCCTTGCGTCCACATATGCACCTCATACGCACCCGTAGGGGCCGCAAATTACGGGCTTCTGTATCTACCCTATCAAATCTCTGTACCATTTTAAGCAACTTGATTAGATCACCCCTCAACCGTTGAAACACAAGGAAATATTTGTCTTCAAAATTAAACCCTTTAAGCCCCGGTATCATTTTGGTGAATCAGCGATATATCCCTTTCAAGGCCAATATATCTTTTCTGAGATGCGATGCCCAAAACTGAATGAAATACTCCAGATGGGGTCTGTATAACTGAAGCACCACTTTCTCACTTTTGAATTCCAACCCCTTTGAGATAAAGGCCAATATTCCGCCAATTGGAGGGAATTAAAATTCCTCCTACTGTGTAGGGTAATACCTGGCGGACAGGTGTCGTCTGCTATGCTGCCTTATTCTCCTCGATGCCACGTGCTGCTGTTCTTCCTCCACCTCCATAAGGATATACAGAGCAGTATTCCCATGGGAAATGCCATACCTTCTCTAGAGTCATTTTGCATATAACTGTGAAGTTCACAAAAGCTTAAAATTTTTATACCACAGGATTCTTCTAGAGCCCAACAAGGGACCTCAGTCAAATCAGCCAGTATACAGATCAAATAGTGTCATAGTGATAGGGGATTCCATAGTGGCAGTGATAGGGGATTCTATAATTAGGGGGATAGTTAGCATCCTCTGCAGCCAAGAACGAGAATCCTGAAGGGTGTGTTGCCTACCCGGTGCCAGGGTAAGGGATATCTCGAGGCGGCTGGAGAGGAACTTGGAAAGGTAGGGGATAAATCCAGTTGTTGTGGTCCATGTCAGAACAAACGACATAGGTAGGAAGAGGGAGGGGGTCCTGCTGAAGGAGTATCAGGAGTTCGGAATTAAATCAAAAAGCAGGACCTCGAGGGTAATAATCTCTGGATTATTGCCTGAGTCACATGCAAATTGGCATAGAAGCAGCCAGATCAGGAGAATTAACACGTGGCTAAAGGGCTGGTGTGGGAAAGAGGGGTTCCTTTTCATGGGACACTGGCACCAGGAACTGGGACAGGAATGAGCTATACCGATGGGACGTGCTCCACCTGAACCGGGATGGGACCCATGTCCTAGCGGAAAGGGTAAATAGGGAGGTGGCAAAGGCTTTAAACTAGTAAGGGGGTGGGGAGGGATCTAAAAACAAATGCCAGCAGCCAACTATAGACAAAACAGGAAAGGAGAGAATAGAAACGAGTAAAGTAAGGGAGGACATTGATGGCCAGGGAATAAATAGAGTTATAGAACAGGAGTGTAAAAAGATGGTTAAAAATAAAGTGAAAGGAACTGCTATTAAAAATGAGTTAAACTGTCTATACAGCAGTGCACACAGTGTCCTTAATAAAACAGGGGAGCTGGAGGCAATCATGTGTTGCGAGGAACCAGACATAGTAGTGATTACTGAGACATGGCTACAGAAAAATCAGGACTGGGAATTAAACATTGCAGGGTATAACATATTTAGAAAAGACAGAGAGGGAAAAAGGGGTGGTGGAGCAGCTGTACTTATTAGGGATAACATAATGGCAGTAGAAAAAAGGGATGCAGCTATCAGCAAAACAGAAATAGAATCCATGTAGATAAAGATAAAAGATAATAAAGGATCAATCACACTAATAGGGGTAGTCTACAGACCACCTAATAGTGGAAGGGGGGTGGAGGAAGAAATATGCAAACGAACTAGGGAAATGAATAAAAGACATAGGCCTAGAAATTGGGTTTTGGCGCAGCGACGGCTTTAGCGCCGGAAGTTAGTGCCGGAGCTAAGTCGCGCTGGGCGGGCCAAAAATTCACTAGTTCTGCGCCCAAACGGCTGCCGGTGCTGCTGAAAGCTGTTTGCGCCTGAAAACTGGCGCTACGCGCTGAATTGCGGCGCTATTCCGGCGCTGCGGCGCCCGCTGCGGTGCGGCAGGTTCGGGAAGTGCAGGCCTCCTCCTTCCCTTAAGGAGGAGCTGCCTGCACCCGGCCGCGGCCCGCGAAAATCATTGTAAAAATGAGCCCGGCACCTCGGACAAGTGCCGGGCTTGCATCTGTCCCGGGGGAGGGGGGGGGAGAAGTCCGGGGAGGGAGCTGCGGCCAGGCGGCCGGCGGGAAAGCAGCCGGCCGCCGCGGGGCCTTTAATGCGCCGGCGCAAAGTCCAGTAAGGCACCTCTGCCAGAACGTTGCTTGCGGCTGCCACGGGCGAGGCGGCCGCAAGTCAATTTCGGAGTTCGGGCGGGTTACCATGGCAACCGGGACGCTGCGCACACCGATGACGTCATCGGTGCCGGCGCAGCGCTAACGGCCTAACGCCGATTTAGGGACCCACTCAATTTCCAAACTGGCCATAACTCCGGCGCTAGGCCCTCTAGCACCTCAAAACCGGCGCTAAGCCTACCGAATTTCTAGGCCATAGAATAATAATCATGGGGGATTTCATCTACCCCGATATTAATTGGACAGAAGAGGTAGGTAAAGGGGATAAGGGAATGGAGTCCCTACAATGTGTACAGGACTCCTTTCTAACCCAATATGTAAAAAGCCCAACAAGGGAGAATTTGCTATTGGATCTAGTAATGGGGAATGAACCAGAGCAAATAAGAGAAGTAAAAGTAGGGGAACATCTAGGCAATAGTGACCATAATATAATGCGCTTTAAGATAATAATTGAGAAAGACATAAGTATGACAAAGACCAGGGTAACAGATTGGAGAAAGTTGATTTTGAGGGGCTGAGAATAGAACTTGGGAAAATAAAATGTGCAACAATATTGGCAAACAATGATGTAGAACAGAAATGGGAATCATTTAAATCAGTGTTCAACAGAGTCCAGGAAAAATATATTCAGCTAAAATACAAAAACAAGCTAAACACTAATGAGACACCATGGATGAATAAAGCCATAAGGGAAAAATTGAGGGTAAGGAAAGAGGCATACATTAAGTACATGGGCAGCAAGGGAGAGCATGACAAGAGAGAATACAAAGAGATTAGGAGAGAATGTCAAAAAACAATTAGGAAGGCAAAGAGGAACTATGAAATTAAATTATCAAGGAACATAAAACAAAATAGTAAAATATTTTACAGGCACATAAATAAAAAAAGGAAAGTCGGGATGGGAATAGGGCCACTAAGGGATAGACAGTATAATACCACAGACAACGATAGAGAGATGGCAGAGATATTAAATAATTACCTAGCTTCAGTATTTACCAGGGAGATAAAACAGGTGGAGATGGCATCGGATGATGAGATTAGTAATGAGATAACTGCATTTAAAATAAAACGAGGAGATATATTAACTAAACAAATGAAATTCAAAGAAGATAAAAAACCCTGGTCCAGATGGATTACATCCACGCATTTTAAAAGAATCTAGGCAAGAGATAGCAGAAGCATTACTACACATATTTAGTAATTCGTTAGAAAAAGGTGTAGTGCCAGAGGACTGGTGGATAGCTAACGTAATACCTATATTTAAGAAGGGAGATAGAACATGTCCAGGGAACTATAGACCAGTCAGCTTAACATTAGTGATAGGAAAAATAATGGAATCCCTACTAAAGGAGAAAATGGAAGAACATCTAGAAACCAAAAATATAATAATAGATAGCATGGATTTCAAAAGGGAAAGTCTAACCAGCCTAATTGAATTTTTTGAAGAGGTAACAGAGAGAGTAGGCAAGGGTAATTCAGTAGATGTAATTTATCTAGACTTTCAAAAGACCTTCGATAAGTTACCACATAATAGACTAATGAATAAGGTCAGGGAATGCGGAGTCAGGGGACAAGTAGCAGAATGGATTGCTGGCTGGCTTCAAGAAAGAGAGCAGAGAGTAGGGGTAAAGTGTAGCTATTCACAGTGGCAGAAGGTGGGTAGTGGTGTTCCACAAGGATCAGTGCTGGGACCACTGTTGTTCACAATTTATATTAACGATTTAAACTTGGGAATCAAAAACACAATTTCTAAATTCGCGGATGACACCAAATTGGGAGGGATAGTCAATACTGAGGAGGACTGCAAAAAATTACAAGAAGACATTAATAAACTTGCAGAATGGGCATATAATTGGCAAATGAAATTCAACACAGATAAGTGTGAGGTATCACATTTTGGTAAGAAAAATAGGGAGGTCACATATTACTTGGAAAATAAGAATCTAAATGCGGTGGATGAGCAAAGGGATCTCGGAGTACAAATACACAAATCACTAAAGGTATCGACACAGGTTATCAAGGCCATAACTAAAAGCAAACCAAGCACTAGGGTTTATTTCTAGTGGGATAGAGTCAAAAAGTAGTGAAGTTATGCTAAACTATCAAATCTTGGTTAGACCACACTTGGAGTACTGCGTACAATTTTGGTCGCCATATTATAAAAAGGATATAGAGGCACTGGAGAGGGTGCAGCGAAGATTTACGAGGATGATGCCAGAAATGCAAGGGTATACGTATCAGGAAAGGATGAACGGGCTGGGTCTCTTTTCTCTTGAAAAGAGAAGGCTGAGGGGTGACCTAATAGAGGTCTTTAAAATTATGAAAAGTTTTGATAGAGTAGATACAGAGAGAATGGCCTAGAAATTCAGTATCGCCATGTTTGGGGCGCTATAGTCGAGCGTGCGCTAAATTTAGCGCCCGGCGCAAATTATCGCCACCTTCAGCGAAATTGACTTGCTTCGCCCCAAGAGGTTCTTGGTGCGCTAAAGCAGGCGCTGCACGGCTATCCTAAGGCGCTAAGCTGGAGAGGCGAGGCGCTACCACCGAGGGCGGGCGCAGCGCAGGTGCGGCCAGTTAGCGATTGCAGGCAGACACGCTGGCGCCGGTCACCTCTTAAAGGGGGAGGGTTGATTTGGCTTGCAGCCACGCCCTGCACATTGGAGCCCTGATTCTCGGCCTGGACAGACCTGCTGCGACATTGTAACGCCTAGGACCATGGAGAGGGCCAGGGAGCGAGCACAGCGGTTCAGTGAGGGGGCCCTGAAGGTTCTGGTTGGCGCAGTGGAGCGCAGGTGATCTATCCTGTTTCCGGACAGTGGCAGGAGGCCACTGCCCAACGAATATCGAAAAACTTGGAGGGAGGTGACACATAGAGTGACCTCCAGCAGCATGGTACTTAGGACCCCTGTGCAATGCAGGAAGAAGTTCAACGACCTCACTCGGGTTGTCAGGGTGAGTACCCTTTCCAGTATCCTCTTCATCCCTGCATGTGCACCTCACTTTATGGCCAAAGGGTCCTGAAAGCCCCAATGCCCTGCCCTCATCCAACACCTATGGGCCTTTCATGAAACTCACATGCACATTCACCACTTTACACACTCTAAGGGCTATTCAACCATGGGAGGCAGTGCAGCCAAGATCAGGGCTTCACACTGTAAGGGCTATTCCACCATGGGAGGCAGTGCAGCCAAGATCAGGGCTTCACACTGTACTGAGAGCCCGTCCTATCTCTTGCAGGGCAAGCTGGCGCACAATAGGAGGCAGCAGCAATGGACCGGGGGAGGCCGTCTTGAACTTAAAGACCTCAGCGATCTGGAGCAGTGAGTGGAACGGATTATGGCAGGCCGGATGATTGGCCCCGTCGCCACTGGAGATGCCGACCCCGTTCTGGACAGCAATGGTAAGGTCATCACCTTTTTGACCTCTCTCCTTCTACTTGTGCCTCACACCAGCATCCTTTGCCACTATCGAACCAATACAGTGCATTGCAGCACTCATGCCTCCCTCGCTGCCACCCTGTCCTCACGCTAAAGCAAATCTTGTACCTCCCTGCTTTCAGATGCTGATTCGCCAGGTGAGGAGGCGGGCCCTCAAGCTGCCACTGTGAGTGATTCTGAAGGTGAGGAGGAGGAAGAGGAAGCCGGACCATCAGTGCCACCCTCAGCCGAGGCAGCCCATGGCCATAATGGGGACACGTCTTCCCTGGAGGGGAGCAGGGGGGAAGGGTCTGAGGAGGGTGAAGCTCCGGGGCCCAGTGGGCTGCAGCAGCGCGGTGGTGGGGGGGTAGGGAAGCTCGGTGGCCTTCTCCCCGGAGGGAGAATCTGGCCTCCAGTCCTGCTACAGTGAGCGCAGAGGAGATGCGGCTCCTCGCTGAAATGGGCACCCAGGCAGAGCGCAGGCACACTGAGCTCATGACTGCAGTGGCCAGGATGGCTGACTCCATAGAGTCACTGGCAAGGAATGTACAGGAATTTGGGGCAGCACAGGCAAGGAGTCTGCAGGACCTCGGTGCAGCACAGGCAAGGAGTCTGCAGGACTTCGGTGCAGCACTGGCAAGGAGTCTGCAGGACTTCGGTGCAGCACAGGCGGCTTCCACGCAAGTGCTTAGTTGTGCCATGCAGTCGGTGGCTGGTCTGATGCAGACACAGAGTAGGGCCACACGAGCACTGACTGCTGCCACCCTCGCTGGATCGGGCAGGATTCGCCGGGGCCCTCACCGCGCCACAGCAGGCCAGCAGTCTGTGCTTCAGCAGATTGCTCCGCATGCTTCAGTGCTGCCCCATGCGAGTGCCAGTGTGTCGTCCGACCAGGGAGTGCCTGTGCTCTGTCAGGATGGCAGCATTCCTGCTGCCAACACTGTCACTCCTCCACTGCAGCTGCCACCACCCGTAGGACAGACTGCTGCCGCCCATGCAGAGTTGGAGCAGTCAGCAGCCAGGCCCTCCAGGCCCAGAGCTGGTCCAGGCCGCCTCCCAAGGGCATCTGCCGACTCACTTTCTGACACTCAGCAGCCTTCCCCCAGCCTTGCTGCAGCCACTGGGGTCCCATTGCAGAGGAGCTGCAGGGTGGGAAGGGGCCAGTCTCACAAACGAAGCAGATCACCCTCGCAGGCCAAAAAGTAGGAGGTGTGGCAAAATGCTGTGAATTTTTTTAGTGAAGGCCGAGGATCATGGTCATTTTTGGTTAACTCTTTTGTTCATTGTCTCCAGGTTGTGAGAGCCAGTTTTGTGTCTGACTATTTTTTGGGGGGTTTCTCTGTATTTGTTTGTCATACGGGAAGGGCACAGAGTTTGTTAAATAAATAATTGTCTTTATTCAGGTTGTGCATGTTTGCTCTTTGAACTATTTGTTGCCTTGACCGGCTCAGGGTTTGCGGAACGGTTCCATTCATGTTCTTTCAATGGCACAAGCCATTCCCTCAGAGGGGGCCTAGAACCGACTTGCAATAAGCCGCTGACGGACGGCCCTTGCACTTTGTGCCTCCCTCCCGTCTTGGTGCTCCTCCTCCTCCTCCTCCTCTGGTGGTCCTCCAATGTCTGCTGGCAGTGGCTGAGTCCTGAGGATAGCCAGGTTGTGCAGCATGCAGCACACTACAATGAAATGGGAGACTCGCTCAGGCGAGTACTGAAGGGCTCCCCCAGAATGGTCCAGACAGTGGAACCGTTGCTTTAGCATGCCGATTGTGTGCTCAATGATGTTCCTGGTCGCTTGATGGCTCTCATTGTATCGTTCTTCAGCAGGGGTGCTGGGCACACGGAATGGGGTCATCAGCCAGGTGCACAAAGGATAGCCCTTGTCCCCAAGAAGCCAACCTCCTGGATGAGCCGGGGCTTCGAAAAGACCTGCCACAGAAGTCTGGCGCAGGATGAAGGTGTCGTGGCTGCTGCCTGGAAAGCGGGCATTGACAGCTAGTATCAGCTGTCTGTGGTTACACACCAACTGCACGTTCAACGAATGGAACCCCTTCCGGTTGCGGTAATCCTTGGCATTCTCTAGAGGCGCCCGCAAAGCCACATGCATGCAGTCAATGGCGCCCTGGACCATGGGGAAGCCCGCTATTCTTGCAAATCCCATTGTGCGCTCTTGCTGCTTGTCCAGGGTCATGGGGAAGGAAATGTACTGACGTCTCCTTTTGAAGAGGGCATTCGTGACTTGGCGGATGCAGCAATGCACCATGAACTGGGAGACATTGGCAATGTCCCCAGTAGCGGATTGGAAGGAGCCGGTGGCATTGAAGTTGAGAGCCACTGTCACCTTCACTGCCACCAACAGAGATGTCCTGCACCTCAGCTGAGGCTGCAGGTCTCTCTGAAGCAGGTGGCAGAGCTCAGTGACCACCTCCCTTCTGAATCGAAGCCTCCGAATACACTGCTCCTCAGACATGTTGAGGTATGAGAACTGCTGGCGGTATACCCTGGGAGGGTAAGGCCTCCTGTGCCGATGCCTGTTGGCCCTCCTCCGTCTGGCCATGATTGGCACTCTCTCTCGGCGTCTCTGAGCCTTCTCAATTCAATGGAGAAACCCAACGTTTCCACCCATTGCAGCCCCCATAATATGTGGCCACTCAAGGCTATGGCACTAAAAAATCAATCCAACTGCAAAGTTCTTGGCTGAAGCCAGAAGTACCTGTGCGAGCGCTGACTCAATGCAGAAAGCTCTCTCCCTTTGTTTCTCTGCAAATCTCTCTCTCTCTCACACAGGAGTTGTCCAAAAATGGCTACCACTAAGAAGCCAGGAAGAGCCCCCTTTAAATAGCGCCCCCCCAGCCCCACAGCGACTGGGAACCGTTCCAGTCAACCAGTTGCTGAGAGCGCCAGGCGGAAAGAAGGGGGCGCCACTGAAGTTCCGGTTCGGGGCGCACCAAGGGCGTTGCACCATGAAATGACGTAAGGATCTGCGCGCGCAGCTGAGCGGGCGTTGTGGTTTTGCGCCGCCGCTAAATGTCCGCTCAATTTCGCGAGAGGCGTAGGTCTCGCCACGCCCGGGCGCTAGCCGCTTCGCGGCTCACTTATTGCCCTCTTAAGGCGCTAGCGGCTGGTGCTAACAACTGAATTTCTCCCCCAATATTTCCACTTGAGGGGAAGAGCAAAACTAGAGGCCATCAGTATAAGATAGTCACCAAGCAATCAAATAGGGAATTCAGAAGAAACTTCTTTACCCAGAGGGTGGTGAGAATGTGAAACTCGCTACCACAGGGAGTGGTTGAAGCGAATAGTATAGATGCATTTGAAGGGAAGCTAGAAAAGTATATGAGGGAGAAGGGAATAGAGGGTTATGCTGATAGATTTAGATGAGGAAAGACGGGAGGAGGCTCGTGTGGAGCATAAACACCGGCATGGACTGGTTGGGCAGAATGGCCTCTTTCTGTGCCGTATATCCTATGTATTCCTATGTAAATAAGTCACAGACACAAGGGACAGTACTCTCAGAGGTACCCAAAATTCCTTCGCAGCTCACTGAGAGGTTCAATAGATGATGCTGTCTCAAACCCATGCCAAGTGTACTTTATAATTAAAAGATAGCAAGAGGGTCTGTTGGTAACTTATGCATCCTCTGCGTGGAGGATCCCACCTAAGATTAGCAACTCACTGTATGCCCTCTCCTAGTATCACATGGTAAGGGATTGCAAATCCACAGGATTAGTGCTAGGATTATATAGAATTTAGGGAAGTCGGTCTGGGAAAATTTGTCTTTAATAATGACAGCCATCGCTGATACTCACTTATGCAATATTTCCATTCCCTCAGGAATAAAGAAATGCTCCAGCTTTTAAAGCAGATGAAATGAATGAGTTGCAATATTGTCATCACTTTCTGGAAAGAACTTGATGGTTCTTAAGTCACAAGATCAAACAGACTATTGATTGTTGTACTGTTCTGGGCAAATCACATACAACACTCAATCATGCATCCTGCTACTCACTGAGAAAAGGGCTCAATGAGAAAGGCCAGAGCATAATTATAATATTAAATAACAGATGTGATATTGGCCGCCTTTCCATTCAGTTTTTCTTTCTGGAGATTATTGATCTAGGAATGACATACCGTATTCCTTGGATACCAAATCAATAGTGGCTAAGAGCCAACAACAATAGGAGGAATGGTCTATGCTTACCAGAACTGTAAATATACGTCTAGAGATTTGGAGGTCACTGCAGAATAATCGTGGAAACCATCAGCCTAGTACACAGCTTCAATGATAAAGACAAGCTAGATTAATTAGCAATTAAGCACCTTGGGACGTTTTATTACGTTAAAAGCTCTATATAAATGTAAGCTATTGTAGCAGAGGGATAGAGTACATATCTAAGAAGTTGATGTTACTGCATTAGGCACTGATTCAAACCCATGTGATGTGCTATGTACAATATTGATAAGTATAGTTACTATGTTACTATGGAAGTAAAATATTTGTACTAAACATTGCCATGTTTATATGAAATTCCTCATTTAATATAAATTAATATATTCATTAATCCATTTAAAGTAAACAGTTGAACAAATGCATTAAACTAGTGCACAGAGGAATTTCATAGAAACGTAAGGGGCAAAATTGGGCTCTGTAGCACCCGTTTTTTGGGTGCTACGAGGCCTCTTAAACTACAAAAATAGCGTCCACGACGTGCGCGCAAACTTCCGATGGGAAGTGCGCCAGATGCCAACTTTGTAAAGATGTAAGAAGTCACACAACACCAGGTTATAGCCCAACAGCTTTATTTGAAATCACAAGCTTTCAGAGTGCTGCTCCTTCTTCAGGTGAAGTGGAGAAATGCATAAAGACACAGCTTATATAGTCAGAGAATCATGTCAGATGTTTACAGGTAACCTTTCCAACTGCCACGGAACAGCCATGGGGACCAAATTCGCACCCCAATACGCAAACATCTTCATGCACAAGTTCGAGCAAGACTTCTTCGCTGCACAGGATCTCCAACCAACGCTATACACCAGATACATCGACGACATTTTCTTCCTATGGACCCACAGCGAAGAATCACTGAAAAGACTACACGATAACATCAACAAGTTCCATCCCACCATCAAACTCACCATGGACTACTCCTCAGAATCAGTCTCATTCCTGGACACACGAATCTCCATCAAAGATGGACACCTCAGCACTTCACTCTACCGCAAGCCCACGGACAACCTCACAATGCTTCACTTCTCCAGCTTCCACCCTAACCACGTTAAAGAAGCCATCCCCTATGGACAAGCCCTGCGAATACACAGGATCTGCTCAGACGAGGAGGAACGCGATGGACACCTACAGACACTGAAAGACGCCCTTGTAAGAACGGGATATGACGCTCGACTCGTCGATCGACAGTTCCGACGGGCCACAGCGAAAAATCACATAGGCCTCCTCAGAAGACAAACACGGGACACAACCAACAGAGTACCCTTTGTCGTCCAGTACTTCCCCGGAGCGGAGAAACTACGCCATGTTCTTCGCAGCCTTCAACATGTCATCGATGACGACGAACACCTCGCTAAGGCCATCCCCACGCCTCCACTACTCACTTTCAAACAGCCGCCTAACCTCAAACAGACCATCGTTCGCAGCAAATTACCCAGCTTTCAGGAGAACAGCGACCACGACACCACACAACCCTGCCACAGCAACCTCTGCAAGACATGCCAGATCATCAACACAGATACCATCATCACACGTGAGGACACCACCCACCAGGTACATGGTACATACTCATGTGACTTGGCCAACGTTGTCTACCTCATACGTTGCAGGAAAGGATGCCCCGGAGCATGGTACATCGGCGAGACCATGCAGACACTGCGACAACGGATGAACGGACACCGTGCAACAATCACCAGGCAGGAGTGTTCCCTCCCAGTCGGGGAACACTTCAGCAGTCAAGGACATTCAGCCTCCGATCTTCGGGTAAGCATTCTCCAAGGTGGCCTTCGAGACACACGACAACGCAAAATCGTCGAGCAGAAACTGATAGCCAAGTTCCGCACCCATGAGGACGGCCTCAACCGAGATCTTGGGTTCATGTCACGCTACATGTAACCCCACCTGATGCAGGGTCATCCAGACTCGAGTCGACATTGGCTTGTTCTCTCTACACAGATGCGGCCGGACCTGCTGTGATTTCCAGCCAAAAAAAATGTTTTTTGTCTGTTTTTTTGTTTTTCATACAGACCCCAGCATCTGCAATATTTGACCCCTTGTGACCCCACCTCATTGTTCTTTGATGTAATGTTTCCCTGACTGACCTGTTTGGACACCATTCACACCTTTGACTGCTGTGATTATCTCTCTGCCGAGGTGTGATAAATGGCAGTTGGAAAGGTTACCTGTAAACATCTGACATGATTCTCTGACTATATAAGCTGTGTCTTTATGCATTTCTCCACTTCACCTGAAGAAGGAGCAGCGCTCCGAAAGCTTGTGA
The DNA here is from genome assembly GCF_052327205.1 of Somniosus microcephalus. Lineage (NCBI taxonomy): Eukaryota > Metazoa > Chordata > Chondrichthyes > Squaliformes > Somniosidae > Somniosus > Somniosus microcephalus. The sequence goes on from NC_141000.1 coordinate 84,298,966, forward strand.
TTTCAAATAAAGCTGTTGGACTATAACCTGGTGTTGTGTGACTTCTTACATTTGTCCACCCCAGTCCAACTCCGGCATCTCCACACCATAACTTTGTAAAGGGATTAGCGTGTGCACACCCAACAACTGCCGGCAGCATGCAGAGCAGGCAGAGCAGGACATCAATCAGCTTGTAACGCAGATTTGACGCCAATGCTGCCATCTTGGAACTCCACGTTCCAGCCTACGTCCTCTCTTAACCTCTCACAGCTGAACACGACATTACACGGTATGAATGACCCCCCACCGGTGCTATTTAAAGGGATCATCAACTACTTGCAGGTCAGTTGCTGGATTATTTCTTCTGGCTGTTGCTGCAAATCTAAGCATTTTGGATGCTTTTCCATACTTGTTTAATGTTTCAATAGTCAATAGGGAGTGGTCTGGCTGGTGCTGAATATTTTTTGGTGACTTAAAGGCTTGTGCACTAACCAGTTGCTTCCAGACATGGGTGGCCTAGTAGGGCTTCCTCTTGGCATTCAGCATGACTGTGAAAATGAATAGAGGCTACGCAGAACAGGACAAGCTGCTAGAAGAGGGTGGAGGGGGAGAAGGACTCTCAGCAGGAGGCCATATCCACATAGAGTTTCAGGGAGCAACTCTCGTACCTGAACTTCAGCGAGAACCAATGCTTGAGATGTCTTCGCTTCACAAAAGTGGTCGTGACTGAAATCTGCCAACCGCAGCAGCCACAACTGCAACCTCAAAGCAGGGCAAGGACAGCATTGCCTGTGGCTGTCAAGGTAACTGTGGCTCTTAACTGTTATGCATCTGGCTCCTTCCAGGCAGCTGTTGGAGATATAAACAACATCTCACCCTCCAGTGAGCTGGCACCTGTGCTATCCTTTCCCCCTGCCCTGGCACCTGCGCACTTGTGCCCAGTGTCTCTCTGCGTGCAGATCCTTCCACTATCCTAGCCTCTAAAATACGTGCAGTATCAATATCTGAGCTGCTGGCTGCAAGTGTAAGATCGAGTGACAGTGTGTCTTCATCTTCACTGTCTTCTTCCTCTTCCTCCACTGCCTGGGCAGGTTCCAGTTCTTGGGTATCTGAAATGAAAGAGGGACAAGGGTTGGGTTGTGGTGAGGGGAGAGGAGAAAGTAAGACGTGCGTGCTTACACCATCTGCAGCTTGTGAGTCAGAAGAGATTGTGGGATGAGGGAGATGAGAGAAGGCGGATTAGGTATGCAGATTCCCTCATCATTGATCCCTCCAGTCCTGCCCATGGCCACAGTCTTAGTGATGCCCCTTCCAATGTTGGCCAGCACTGTCTCCTTCATGGGGGTTAAAACATTCAGGCACGCTTGTCCTCCTCCTGCTGGTCCTCCTCCTGCTGGTCCTCCTCCTGCTGCCAGTTAGGACGTGCCACCTTCTCCTGAAAGAAAGAGGGAAGCATGTCAGTGAGTGTCCTGCAATATATTTGGGTGATATGGCTGTCATGGTTGAATAGCTGCCAGTGTGTGCAAGCTCTAAGTTGTGGGTGCGAGGCTTGGAACAGTGCTAAGCGTGTGAGGGTGAGGTAAAGTATATGAATTTTAGGGTTGAGCACTGATTGATAGAAATTGTTGTGGGTAGGTGGGTGATGGGGGTGTAATGAATTGAGGTAGGATATGCCATTTGAAGATGAACTCACTCAACTTGGCAACTCATGTCAGATCATTAAACTTCTTCTTGCACTGCATCCAGATCCTTGGGGCTACACTCCTGGCATTGGCCTCTGCCACTATCTCTTCGCACTGCCTTCTGCGCATGTGCCTGGTGGGCCTGCGGCCCTCCTGAGGATATAGGACATCTCTCCTTTCCACCGCTTCCACCAAGACCTCCAGTGCAGCATCCGAAAACCTTGGTGCATGCTCTCTCCCATGGTCAGCCATTGTTGATTCTTCCATAGCACAATATTCAGAATGAATTCAACACCACTAGCAGCCACAATGCACCTCCCCTTTAAGAGGTGCAGGTTAGCTTTAAGCAATGCTAGGCAATCATGATATTGGGCACCCTGCTGATGCGTGCAGCCAATGAACAGTGCAGGGAGTACTGGCTGCTCGCAGCAATCATAGAAATGAGCAGGCAGCATGAAGTTGGCATCCTGTCTGCATTGCAGTGAACGGGCGCAGATTAATTGTGATCCCTGCGCCCGTTTTCGGGGGTTATCCAAATGAACCCCCACTGAGAGCAATATTACTTGCAATGTCACTATGATACTGTACTAAGATTTTATTACCCAGAATGGATGCAGTGTAGATCTCAAGAATCTAAGTTACGAGGGAAAGTTGAGAAAGTTCAAATTATCCTCTTTGGAAAAAGGCTTTGAGATAAAACAATTTGCTTCAAAGTTGTGAAATTATGGCTGACCACGGTGCATTATCTCACATTGTCCTCTTCAACCTCTCTGCAGCTGTCAGTTCATTCGGCCACACCATCTCCTTCAGTGCCACTGAGGAGTGGTCACTCCTCCACTGTCCAGCTCTGTGGGACTTCCCTTGCTTGGTTTCACTCTTATCTATCTGATCATTGCCACAGCATCCCTAGCATTTCGTTCTCTTCCCACCTATAGAGTCCCTCAAGGATCTATCCTTGGGGCCCTCCTCTTCCTCATCTACAAACTGCCCCTTGGTCCACTTCCATATGTATACTGATAACACCCAGTTCTACTTCTCCACCACCTATTTCGACCCCTCCTCTCTGCTGTCAGACTGTTTATTCAACTTTCAGTCTTAGATCAGTCATAATCTCTTCCAGCTAAACATTGGGAAGACTGAATCCATGGTCTTTGGCCTCTGCTACGAACGTCATATCCTCACCACTGATTCCATCTCCTTCCCCAGCCATTATCTCAGGTTTAACCAAACTGTTTGCAATCTGTTCAACTCTGGGTTGAGCTTCCGAACCCATAACCTTCCCATGATAAAGACTACTACTTCCATCTCTGTAACATCAGCCATCTCGACCCTTACCACAGCCCACCTGCCACTGAAACCCTCATTAACTCGATTAGCTTTCCTGGCAGGCCTCCTCCAAAATGCTGCTGCTTGTATCATATCGTTCACTGTTCCCCCTCACCCCTGCCCTCAACGACCTACATTGGCTTCTAGTCCCCCAAATCGTCAGGTTTAAAATTCCCATCCTTATGTTTAAAGCCTTCTATGGCCTCTCCCTTCCCTATCTCTGTAACCTCCTGCAGCCTTACAACCTCCATCCAAAATTCACCATTCCTCTAACTGCGGCCTTGTGCACCCAACCTCTCTTCACTCCATCATTGACTATCGTGCCTTCAGCTGCCTAGGCTGCACATCCTCGAATTTCCTTCCTAAACCCCTCAGCTTCTCCACCTTCTTCTCTTCCTTTACGACCCTCCTTAAAACCCACTTATGAGACCAACACCTCATCTTCTCTCCTTCTTTGCACAGTGTCATTTTTATCATGCGTCTGTGAAGCACCTTGAGACATTTTTCTACATTAAAGTCACTATATGAATGCAAGCTGTTATTACTGTTGATAAGGCCAATCAAGAAAAGTTGTTCAAATTGATGAGGGATTCAAATATTAATGGACATAATTTAAAAATAAGAAAATTAAGAGTAAATAAAGAAATAGCTCGTAATGGACAAATAGCATAGGTAATCAAGTAAAGCCATTTGAAACAAATAGTACAAATGGTTCAAGAGAAAAGTAGATACGTTTATGGAGAAAGCAAGGATTGAGGGATATGATAAAAAGACAGGAAAATGGTATTGAGATAAGTGACAAAGGGCCAGGCATTTTGGGCCAAATGGTCTTTTTCTATTCTAAAAATTCCTAAAAGTTCCAATATGCCAAGTGTCATATGAGAGAACATCTTCGGGTTAGCTAATAATTTTCTCAAAATGGCCCTGCTAATGGAACAACATTTTCATGTTCACGGCAGAGCAGGAGGAGCCTCGAGGAAGTTAATGCCAAATGTGACTTTGCATGAATCTACATTTACAATTGTTTTACATTATAACCTCAAAGAGTTGCTCTGGTCTAACACCTAAAAATGCACAATTATTAAAACATATTCATACAAATGGAGGGAAAAAATCTCTTGAGCGCAACATTGCATTCAGAGTACAACAATGCTCTTATATCAATAATGCACCAAAACTGAGAAGGAATTGAAGAGGTGGTTGTATTCAGCAATCTTTTGCAGCAATCAAGCTAAACTTTAGAAAAGGTAAGAGACTAAGATCTCACCTAGAGTTACAGAATTAGATTCACAGAGGATGCTGAGTTCAAATCACAGCCTTGACCAAGATTGATCTGTGCTCGAGCTGCTCTTGAAAGGCATTCTGATTTGTATTAGAGTTCTTTAAGAAAGGAGATTTGGATCTATTATTAAGCAGCTTTGGAAACACTTAGAGGTGTTCCCTAACTAATTCATAGATTTAAAAGAGGTGAACCAGGGTTATGCTTCTGTCTGAAAATGGGCAGGTCATCGTGGAGAATGACAGAAAAGTGAGGCCTACTGCTGCCTGCCTGGACTACTGCTGGCCTCTTCTTCCCTGTCCACTGCCCGCAAATGGCAGTGGGGTGACGGGACCCAGGTCCCTGGTGGATTTCCCTCCTGTCCACCCCACTCACCTGTGGCAGCCATGAGGAAGGTGGCGATAAGCCCAGGGAAGTGGCCATAATGATCCCATGTTTCCTCAATGACCCTGTAGCAGCCACTTCTCCCTTATTTCTGGCGGCAATTACCATCTTGTCTAGCCCTCAATATCTGCCGAGCCCTACCAGGATGTCGCTCTTCCAGTTTTTGGGGTGCTGCTACCCCTTTAACTGTCTGACAACCTATTCTGGTGCTGCAGAGGCAGTCCCGCTGCAACACTGTTGAATTTTGCAACCGGGCAATGGCAGGCTTCCACCTGGTGGTGAGAATTCATGGGGGGTGAACCTGGATCCAGAAAAATGAGTCAGGGTTCTGGTGGTGTCAGAGCGACAGATGGAAGTTCCACCCCGCTGGAACAGCACCGCTGGGAGGATAATCCTGGCCATGACCTTGAGTATAGAAGGTTGAGGGCCGATCTAATGAAGGTATTTGAAATGACAAAAGGATTCAATAGGGTAGATGCAGAGAAGCTATTTCCTCTGGTGGGGAATCCAAAATAAGGAGGAACAATCTTAAAATTAGAGCTGGGGTCTTCAAACACTCTCTTCCTCAGGCGACCGAAGGAAGAGAGTGTTTGAAGACCAGGACCTCAAACCCGGCACTAAGCTCATGGTCTACAGGGCAGCAGTGATACCTGCCCTGCTGTATGCCTCAGAGACATGGACCATGTACAGCAGGCACCTCAAAGCACTGGAGAGGTACCACCAACGCTGCCTCCGCAAGATCCTGCAAATCCATTGGCAGGATAGGCGCACCAACGTCAGTGTTCTTGCTCAGGCCAACATCCCCAGCATCGAAGCTCTGACCACGCTCAATCAGCTCCGATGGACGGGTCACATTGTCCGCATGCCCAATACGAGACTCCCAAAACAAGCGCTCTATTCGGAGCTCCGGCACGGCAAGAGAGCCCCAGGTGGACAGAGGAAACGCTTCAAGGACACCCTCAAAACCTCCTTGAAAAAGTGTAACATCCCCACCGACACCTGGGAATCCCTGGCCCAAGACCGCACAAAGTGGAGGAGAAGCATCCGGGAAGGCGCCGAACACCTCAAGTCTCTTCGCCGGGAGCAAGCAGAAACCAAGTGCAGGCAGCGCAAGGAGCGCACGTCAACCTAAGCACCCCACCCACCCGCCCCTTCAACCACCGTCTGCCCCACCTGTGGCAGAGACTGTAGGTCCCGCATTGGACTCATCAGTCACCTGCAAACTCATCTTTAATGTGGAAGCAAGTCATCCTCGGTTCTGAGGGACTGCCTAAGAGAAGAGAGGGAGAGCTGGGGTGTTAAGGGGTGAAATCAGGAAGCACTTTTTCACACAAAGGGTAGTGGAAATCTGGAACACTTTCCCGCACCCCCCCTCCCCCCCCCCCGCCCCACTCCCCGACCCCACCCCACAAAAAAAATCTGCAAATGCTGGGTCAATTGAAATTTTCAAGACTGAGATCAATAGATTTTTGTTAGGTAAAGGTATCAAGGGATATGGATCAAAGGTGGGTCAATGGATTTGAGGAACAGATCAACCATAATCTGATTAAATGGTGAAACTGGCTCGAGGGCTGATTGGCCTCCTCCTGCTCCTATGTTTAGTTTGTTTCTAAACTCTTTTTTTAATCTTTGGAATTCTGAAACTTGAATCAGCCTCCTTTTTTAATGGAATATATTTATTCTGTAATTTAGCATTCTCTTTTTTAAAAGTCATCGCTTCTTTCTCTACCACTGCCAGATCTCAATTTCTCAGTGGGGGTGACTAATCTCAAACTCTTCCTCCAGAAATATCTCTCCCTCCCGAATGTTTGAGATAGTCTCCAACTCTACCCCAAGTTCTGCGATCTTCAGCTCGAGTAATCTCAGTTGGAGACACTTCCCACAGATGAGTTGTGAGAGCAATTGATTACAATGGCCAATAATGAGACTGTTACACTGTGAACAAAGTGAAACTATCGCTAATCCAAAGACAGATGTCATCTGCATCTCAATTTTCTTTCTTTTGAGGCCAAAGAGGTTTCAAACATCTAGGAATTATCATTAATATTTCTCTTGTAAATTTATACAAAACTGGATCCAGCTCCAAAATTTCTGCTCAATCTGCCTTCTAAGTGTCATACACTAGTTTTTGGTAATACTTCAATGCATATTTTTTTTGAAAAAAACTAGTTACTTAAGAAACAAACCTTACTTACAGATAAGGTCTCTGGTAGCTTTTCAATAAAATAAATCATTACGTAGTTGCACAGACGCACTTCTGATCTGAATCAATCCCTAGATATGTGACTGTTCAAGCTGCTGGCTAGATTCCCTCTCACTGCTCTTCTTCCATTGACCTAATTAGCTTCTACTGAACTTTCTAGCAAGTCATATGTTGGTACACATGCCACCTTCAGAAATCTTCTGTATTGTTGCCCTATATTGATTTCCACTTAACAGTTCAAAGCACTTTTTCTGTTTCCATAGTAATATACCACACTAGGTGCTGCAGAAAGTAAATCTAAATGGTAACACAGAATGTATGAGATCTGCTGGGTGAAACTAAGAATGACGTAAGCAGGAACTATGGGGGTCTGATGTAGAATTGTTGATAACATTGTTATTTTACAATTTACTGCTATTGATCTGACTTATTTGTACCACATGCGTGTTCTGACCGAAACTGAACAGGGCAAATTCTATTTCTTTTATATGGGATTTTTACCAGTATAAATCGTCATTTAGAAAGCTACAGGTTAGTCAAGGACAGTCAGCATGGATTTGTTAAGGGAAGGTCGTGTCTGACTAAATTGATTGAATTTTTGAGGAGGTAACAAGGAGGGTCGATAAGAGTAAGGTGTTTGATGTAGTCTACATGGATTTTAACAAGGCTTTTGACAAGGTCCCACATGCCAGACTGGTCAGAAAAGTAAAAGCCCATATGATCCAGGGAAAAGTGGCAAATTGGATCCAAAATTGGCTCAGTGGCAGGAAGCAAAGATTAATGGTCAACGGGTGTTTTTGTGGCTGGAAGGCTGTTTCCAGTGGAATTCTGCAGGGCTCAGTACTGGGTCCCTTGCTTTTTGTGGTATATATCAATGATTTAGACTTCAACATAGGGGGCATGATTAAGAAGTTTGCAGATGATACAAAAATTGGCTGTGTGGTTGATAGTGAGGAAGAAAGCTGTAGACTGCTGGAAGATATCAATGGACTGGTCAGGTGGGCAGAAAAGAGGCAAATGGAATTCAATCCAGAGAAGTGTGAGGTAATGCATTTGGGGAGGGCTAACAAGGCAAGGGAATACACAATAAATGGTAGGATAACGAGAAGTGTAGAAGAACAGAGGGACCTTGGACTGCATGTTCACAGATCCCTGAAGGTAGCAGGACAGGTAGATAAGGTGGTTAAGAAGGCATACGGGATACTTTCCTTTATTAGCCGAGGCATAGAATCTAAGAGCAGGGAGATTATGCTTGAACTGTATAAAACACTAGTTAGGCCACAGCTAGAGTACTGCGTACAGTTCTGGTCACCACATTACAGGAAAGATGTGATTGCACTAGAGAGGGTACAGAGGAGACTTATGAGGATGTTGCCAGGACTGGGGAATTTTAGCTATGAGGAATGATTGGATAGTCTGGGGTTGTTTTCTTTGGAACAGAGGAGGCTGAGGGGAGAATTAATTGAGGTGTATAAAATTATGAGGGGCCTAGATAGAATGGATAGGAAGGACCCATTTCTCTTAGCAGAGAGGTCAATAATCAGGGGACATAGATTTAAAGTAATTGGTAGAAGGATTAGAGGGGAATTGAGGAGAAATCTTTTCACCCAAAGGGTGGTGGGGGTCTGGAACTCACTGCCTGAAAGGGTGGTAGAGGCAGAAACCCTCATCACATTTAAAAAGTACTTGGATATGCACTTGAAGTGCCGTAACCTACGAGGCTACGGACCAAGAGCTGGAAAGTGGGATTAGGCTGGATAGCTCTTTTTTGGCCGGCACAGACATGATGGGCCAAATGGCCTCCTTTTGTGCCGTAAATTTCTATGATTCTATTCTCTGATTTGGGGGCTGCATTCCACACATCCATCATTTTATAATAATAGAGACTGATTTATGATAACTGGATGAGTCAGATTCCATTTTTATTACGTGGGGGTACACATATTTTACCAGTGTTTTAGGGATTCTATTACATGATTCTATCCATTTTGCCTTGTCTATAATCATGAATTGATTTTTAAAGTGGTAAATTATTGCAGAAACATATCTCTCAGCCTTTTATTACAACCTATGTGCTGGGTGGAAATATAACTTGTAACTGCAGTTCAGCATCACCAGAGGGATTCCATTTCAGTTTGATGTGAAACATTGTAAAGGTTCCCAAAGAGATAGATATGGGGTATGGGTAGCAAAGTGGTTATGTTACTGGTCTAGTAATCCCGAGACATGAGCTCAAATCCCACTACGGGGAATTTAAATTCAGTTAATTTAATAAATCTGGACTAAAAAGCTAGTATCAGTAATGATGACCATGAAACTACTGTAAAAACCCATTTGATTCACTAATGTCCTTTAGGGAAGGAAATCTGCTGTCCTTACCTGGTCTGGCTTATATGTGACTCCAGACCCACAGCAATGTGGTTGACTCTTAACTGCCCTCTGTAGTTCAAGAAGGTGGCTCACCACCACCTTCTCAAGGGCAGTTAGGAATGGGTTATAAATGCATATCCCATGAACGAATAAAAAAAATTGCTCAGATTATAGAAGTTAAGCAATTTGTAGAGAATGGGTAGTGATTTCCTTTGCAATAGCTCATACTGTGAATTACCTCTGATTGGATTAGCTAAATTTGAGATTTGTTCATTCATAATGAAAACTCAGTGGCGCCTTCTAACGCAGCCAAAGTAATTTAGTAGCGGTCTACAAGTGAAGCCTGTTAGTAAATTAATGATATGGTAATATACATTCTGTGTTGAGAAGCTTTTGTAGTCATTTTTACTCAGCCCTAAAGGCAGTGCTCTCTGAAATTCAAACTCAGCTTTCACTTAGCTGAATTTCACTCAGGTAGAGGGGAGAATTATTAACATATCCCAATTATAGCTACTAAATCAGATGAATAGGGCATTTTGCACTTCCTACATCAAGTTCCTCCACCTAGGTATTAGCCTTGGGCTCAATGGTGGCACTCTCACATCTCAGTCAGAAGAGACTTGAACATATAATCTAGGTTAACCTTTCAGTGCAGCACTGTTGGAGGTCCCATTTTTGTTGCTATTTAGCAAAGTATTACAACAATGTAATTTTTCCATGTATTTGTGGGTTTTTCTTCACTCTATTAGTACATAGAATGAAATATAGGAAATCACAGTGTAAGGCGATCTTTAAAATATTGCCACTGTTTAAGGACTAGTTCAACCTAGTGTCTTTTCTAACATAAGCTCTTGATTCAGTAATTATAGTTCTGTACTTTTTTTAATCATGAAGGGAAAAATAACACACATATCAAGACATACATTTGAGCAATTCTAATCTTATTTCAAAACAGCTCAGTTTTACCAAAATGGATGTATTTGTCTTGGAGCTCAAACCTGTCAATCAAACTAATAACCATCTCAGTAGGTGCAAGGTTTTTATTGAATTGGGATTTATTTTGTCTCTGCATTTTGTCATGAGGGAAAAATCTGTTTTTGAATATCACATCCCCTGATGAGACTGTGTGGAGGCAGCACTTGCTTGTTCTGAGTTTATTATCAGAAAATGGATAGTTTCTTCAAAACAATATGAAGTTTTTTTCCCCATACAAAAAACGTCACTATTTATGGGTTGTGTGAGATTTATACTCATAAGACATTAACAAAAAATAATTCACTAGTTTGAAGTAATATCTTTTAATAGTGTACATTCTCTGTGTAAATTTCAATGCACAACATTGTACTATATTTTTTAAAAGAGGGAAAGGATTTACTCCCTGCCATAAATGTGGGGTAGATTCTAAATAAGAAGTCTCTTTCTCCATTGGGAGTACAAGACGCAAAGAGGAGACATTTCTTCAGAGCCTCCTCTACTGGAATGGTGCTCGAGTTGCCAAATCCGGTTGGATGTATTCCTGGAGGTTGCATGCATGAACTCCTGCCTCCAACCGCCCCGCCCCCACACTCCCGACATTGGCCGCTTGACGTGTCTATCCTCGTGGCGCACAGTCTTCCCACACCAATCGGAAAGCGAATCAAGTCTTCATTACCTGATTGGATGATTCTTGACACTCAGTAAAACAGCCTTTTTTCCCCCCATCACCAATATTTTTATAATTAATAAACAAAAAAGTGTTCAAGAAAGTGAAAAAACATAGCTGACTTTCACTCATATAGATAGGAGAATTATTAACATATTCCAATTATAGCTACAAAATCAGATGAAGAGGGCATTTTACACTTCCCACATCAAGTTCCTCTACCTAGGTGTTAGCCTTGGGCTCAATGGTGGCACTCTCACATCTCAGTCAGAAGAGACTTGAACATATAATCTAGGTTAACCCTTCAGTGCAGCACTGTTGGAGGTCCCATTTTTGTTGCTATTTAGCAAAGTATTACAACAATGTAATTATTTCTATGTATTTGTGGGGTTTTTAAGGCCCCTATAATTTTTCTCCCAGGTTGCTCACAGCAGTGTTCAGGAGAGTTTTTAATCCCTAGGTCACAAGATAATTACAGATGAAGAAAACCATTCAGCCTGTATTAGTTCATCCATCCAGAAGCACCCTATAGCTTCCCCATTATTGTATGAAATTGTTTCTTAAATGCATCCAGGGTTTTCACCGCTACCACTCTATCTGGGAGTCTATACCAAGTGTTGATCACTCTCTCTGTGAAGGAGAACTTCGCGCTATCAGTACTAAAGTTACCGTTTACTAGTTTGAACCTACATCCCCTTGTTCTACTCCCACAGTTTAATGTAAAGTAATATTCCCCATTTACCTTTTCCATACCATTTATTATCTTATTTCTGAGATTATCTCTCAGACATCTCCTTTCCAGGCTGAAAAGCTTGAGTCGCTGTAATCTTTCCTCAAAGCTCAGACTGCTAACACCAGCAATCAGCCTCATGGACTCTTTTTTGCACTGCCTCCAGTATTTGAATTTTTTTCTTGTGCCTCGGTAACCAGAGCTGGTCACAGTACTAAGTGTGGCCTGACCATAGCACTGTATAGTTATAGTTTGATCATGACTTCCTATGACGTATATTCAACTGTTTTAGCTATATAATTGAACATTCTATTGGGCCGGATATTCCGCCCCCCACAGGTGCTTACGCACCCGTAAGGACCTCGCAAGTGCCAGTTGCAGGCATGCGAAGCGCATGCACTAAAACCTGACACTTCCAATCTGACAAGAATTCTCTCGACAGATCCTCCGCCTGCCCTGGAGAAGAGCCTCCGCGGGCAGAGTGTTCCGCTTTCTGCACAACCTCCACCTGCTGAAAACCTTTAAAAATCTTACGCCTCGTGAAAGCCTGCGTAAGGACTGCTTTTACCAGCATAAGAATTTTTTTTTAATTTAAAAATACTTTAAAAAAAAGGTAAGCTTATTTTTAGCCCCATAAAAAACTTTAATTATTTTTTTTTTAAAATTACATTTTTGTTTAAAATATTTAATTTAATGTAATTTGAACTAATTTTAAATACATGGGGGGAGAAATTGGGTTGAGGCGCCAAAGTGGCGCCAAGTTCGCCTGGGCGCTGATTTTTGCGCAGCGTTTGGAGCATTAACGAACGTCAGAAATTCAGTTTCAGCGCCCCTAGAGGGTGACGGGGCAAGGCTCGAGGCGCTCCGCGTCCCTCTTAGGGCACTGAAACTGAATATCGCAGCGCAACGTGCCGCAGCGCCACACGCTGCGGCACGGCACGCTGCGGTACTGCAGGCCTTCCTCCCATTGTTAAGGGGGAGGGGCCTGCAACAGCGCAATCCCCGATCGCAAGTGCCGCCAAAAGAGCCCGGCACCGAGGAGAAGTGCCGGGCTCTCGGGAAACAGCCGGCAATGCCGCGGGGGGGGGGTGGGGGTCAGGAGGCTGGGGACGGAGGTGCTGGCAGGCGGCCGCCGAAAAAGGCGGCCGCCCCGCACCTCCACCTTAACTTGCGCCACTGCCGGCACAGCAAGGCCCCGTGAACCGGGCGCGGGTAGCGAACGGCGCTACAGCGGCGTTCACTACCAAATATCGTGATCGGGGCACTAATGGGGCGCTGCGCACACCGATGACATCGTCGGTGGCGGCGCAGCGCAACAGCCTAACGCCACCATTAGCACCCCCGCTGAATATCGCAGGAGGCACAGCCAGTGGCGCTACAGCCACTGACTGCCCTCTTTAGGCGCTAATAGGTGGCGCTACATACCCAATTTCTCCCCCATGATTTAAAAACATTTTATTTAATGTTTAACTATTTTTTAAGTGACCCCCATTCATAATTTTGACAGATGCGTGCGTAGAGAACTGTCAAAAGTGTGAAGGGGGATTCCCTTCATTGATTGGTTCCCCATGGCCCACGTGATCTCAGGGACGCTTGCGAACCGCCTGTGCCCCTGTGATACCTGGGCCTCTGCGCGCGCACCAGGAGAGGCCCAGGATCGCAAGTCTCGGGATGTACGGAACCAGCAGGTGAGTGCGTAGATTTTTCCCGATCGGAGGCATCCGCATGCAGAAAGCCTCCGATTGGAAAATCTGGCCCATTATCTTAGTTGATTGCTGTTCTGCATTAGTTGAACATGTTTAGCAAAGAATCTGCTAAGACTCCTAGGTCTCCTTCCACTTCATCCTTAGCTATTTGAACACCACTCATGAAGTACATGTGTTGCTTATTTTCCCATCCTATTTGCAGTACTTTGCATTTGTCTGCATTAAATTTCAGCTGCCATTTATTTTCCCACATTCTTATTTTGTCCAAGTCACTCTGTAATTTATGCACTGTTTCCCCTGATTCCACCGCCCCTCTCAGTTTGTTATCATCAGCAAATTTGACCACTTTGCATTGAGTTTCTGAGAAACAACAGTGGTCCCAACATCAAGCTGTGGAGCACCCCACTCAGTACTCCCCACCACCATCCAGACCTAACCCCGCTAACATGTAGGGGGCGATCTTGTGAATGGAGGCGCATTGGAGGCAGGACTACTGCTTGTTGGGTTTCAGTCCCGCCTCCATTGATTTGTGGCCAACCCACGCTATTTTCCCTTGATTGACCTTGTTAAGCCTGCCCAGATGAATTATCATCGTTTGACAGCTCTGTGAAGCCGTCAAACATTGACAATCTCTGCAATTTGATGAGGTCTTGCCTACAAGACCTCATCAATCTTCTTTCTTTTATAGAAATGAGATATTTGTTGCATCTGTGAATGCAACGGCAATCTCTCATCTTCAGCACGGAGGTCCGAGACTCTCCGCATACAAACCAACTGAAGTCTGCAGGAAGAAACAAAGGTAAGTACACTTTTAAAAACAGTGTGCACTTACCTCAGATACTCACCTCTCCACACTTGCACCCATCACTTACCTTCACACCACACTTTTGCACCCCCCCAACCCCCGCAGACCCAGTACTCGCCTCGCTGAGCTGACGGGTTTTGGAGCTTTCGGGAAGCCCGCACTTGAGAGCAAAATGGGGATACTCCTATTTTCTGCCTGTTAACAGGCAGTTAATAGGCTTTAATCCCTTCCCGCCTCCAAGGAGACAGGACCCGGCACGGGACGGCAACCCGCCTCCTGGGAAGATGGCATGGAGGCGGGTTGGGGGCAGGTTTGCAAAATCACCCCTGTACTCATTGGTTTCTACCCTTCAACCACTTCCTTATCCATTTCCAGTGTTTACCTATGAGTTTAAGTAGTCTTTTGGAAGTCAAGGTACACCACATCAATAGGCTTTACTACAGTCCATTTGGAATGATATTTCTTCAAAGAAGTCGAGCAGGTTGGTCAGGAGAGATTTTCCCCTTCTGAATCCATGATGGTTACTATTTACTATGTTATTATGATACAGATACTCCTCAGGTTTACTCCTGATGATTGATTCCATTAGTTTACATGGAATGGAGGTGAGGCTGATGGATTTGTAGCTGCCCGTGTCTGTTTTATTTCCCTTTTTGAATATTGGCACTACATTGGCCTTCTTTCAATCTACTGGTACCCCTGCTGCCATGAATCCCTTTACTGTCTTGAGTTCTGGCATTAAAACAAACTTTATTGAGGTCTAATTTTTTTATTTTTGTTTGAGACATAATTTTTAAGAGCCAGGTGGCTCCACTCATTTGGAGATTAGGATACCCTAACCTGAGAGTGCATGGGGAAGAGCTATAAAGAAGATGAGGGACAGAATTAGATTCTGAAATAACAACAGAAAATGCTGGAAAAACTCAGCAGGCCAGGCAACATCCGTGAAGAAAGAAATAGAGTCAATGTTTCAGGTCAAAACCCTTTGTCAAGACTGAAAAAGCACAGGAAATGAAAGAAATTAAAAGGCCAGTTTGGAGGCTGGGAGAGAACAAAAGAGAAGTGAAGAGACATTAAGAGGTAAACCTGATACCTGATCAAACACAAGAAGGGAAACTGAAAGTAATGACGATGAACAAGGTTGAAGAGCCAAACAGAGATCTCGTCGAAGAGAAGAGCAGAACTTCTTCAAGGTAGGCATTCCTAGAAGAGGTGTGGCAGTGAACCAAACACTAGTACGATAGCAAAATACTGCAGATGCTGGAAATCCGAAATAACAACAGAAAATGCTGGAAAAACTCAGCAGGCCAGGCGACATCCGTGGAGAGAGAAATAGAGTCAACGTTTCAGGTCAAAAGGAATCTGGTAAATTGTGCATAGCTTAGGGCCATTAATTAAAGAGATAGGAAGGTTCTCACTGCACTGCCTCTGGCACTATCTATCCAGTTGCACAACCTTAAACATACTTCCTGAACTAGCTGATAAAAGGAAGACAAAACTCACAAGTAATCTTGCAGGGCTGGTTTTACCTTGGAAATTATCACAAAGCTAGTAATGGCCTACCAAAATGTTAAACTAATTTCTGAGAAGTAGAGCATTAAGTATAGTCATGCACTATTCCTTAAACTTCTGCCACATGACGTAATGAACTCGGATAGTGAAAGTTTTCCTGGAACTAGTAAAGGATGAAATCAGAGCAATAGTGAGAAAGGATATTGGCTCAGAAAATCAAGATGTAGAATCTGTCTGGGTGGAGCTAAGAAGCACCAAGGGGCAGAAAACATTGGTGGGAGTTATCTATAGGCCTCCAAACAGTAGTGGTAATGTAGGGGACGGCATCAAACAGGAAATTAGAGATGCATGTAACAAGGGTGCTACAGTAATCATGGGACACTTTAATCTACATATAGACTGGCCAAACCAAATGAGCAATAATACTGTGGAGGATGAATTCCTGGGGGGAAAAATTCGGTTGGTTTGCGCCTCCCGTTAGCGCCTTAAGAGTGCGCTAATGGGGCGCAAAGCAACTAGCGCCCGTGCAAGGCGATGTTTGCGCCGCTCACGAAATTAACTAGACATTTTGCAGTGGCGCTAAACACTACCGCCACAATCTCCTGCGCCGGCAGATCGTGACATCAGTCACGAGTGCAACGCCCCGGATCGGATATTGAGTGGCGCCCCCTGTCTTACCGCCTGCCGCTAGCAACGACAGGTTGAGGGGAGCGTTTTGCAGTCAGGAAGGGACTGGGGAAGCGCTATTTAAAGGCGACTGCTTCCTGCCTTTTTTGTCAGCGAAATTTTTGCACCACTCATTCTGAGTGAGAGAGAGAGACGGCAGGAGATATTCAAAGCTGTGTTGAGGAGTTTTGGGTACTGAGCAGCACTTTGCAGATTCTTTCTGATTTGATCTTCCTTGCACCGATTTAGAAGAGAATATGGGGGCTGCACTCTGAACTCTTTCCCTGGGCCTCTCCATTGTTCTTTCCAACAGATTTGACGTACAGGTCTCTCCAGGCCGAGATTCAAGGCTGCAATGAGCAAGGTGTGGATGGAGAGCAAGATCGACCCTCCCCTTTAAGAACTGGCCGGCGCCATTGTGTCTGTGTTCCATTGCTGACTGACATCACATGAGCTTCGCCAGCGCTTTGAGGTAGCGCCTCGCTCTTTGGCCTTTGCGCCTTAAGACAAGTGTGTTGCACCTGATTTAGCACTCCAATCACCTCCAGGGGCAATAAAAACCAAGTTTGCAGTCGGAAGCGATAATTAGTGCCAGGCGCTAATCTTTGCGTCTGGCCAATAATTGCACCCCAAAAGGGGCGATACTGAATTTCTCTCCCCTGGAGTGTGTACGAGATTAGTGCATTGAGGAGCCGACTAGGGAACTGGCTATCCTAGATTGGGTATTGTGCAATGAGAAGGGGTTAATTAATAATCTTGTTGTGCAGGGTCCTTTAGGGAAGAGTGACCATAACATGATAGAATTCTTCATTAAGATGGAAAGTGAAGAAGTCCAATCCAAAACTAGGGTCCTAAATCTAAACAAAGGAAACAATGAAGGTATGAGGAGTGAGTTGGCTACGATAGATTGGGGAGCTTCATTAAAAAGGCTTGAGGGTGGATAGGCAATGGCTAACATTTAAGGAATGAATGCATGAATTGCAACAGCTATACATTCCTTTCTGGCGCAAAAACACAAAAGGAAAAGCGGCCCAACCATGGCTAACAAAAGAAATTAAGGATAGTATTAGATCCAAAGAGGAGTCATATAAAGTTGCCAGAAAAAGTAGCAATCCTGAGGATTGGGAGCAGTTTAGAATTCAGCAAAAAGGACCAAGAGATTGATTAAGAGGGGAAAAATAGAGTATGAGAGTAAACTTGCAAGGAACATAAAAGTGGACTATAAAGGCTTCTACAAGTATGTAAAAAGAAAAAGATTAGTGAAGAGAAATGTAGGTCCCTTACAGTCAGAAACGGGAGAATTTATAATG
Organism: Somniosus microcephalus; assembly: GCF_052327205.1. NCBI lineage: Eukaryota > Metazoa > Chordata > Chondrichthyes > Squaliformes > Somniosidae > Somniosus > Somniosus microcephalus. The sequence continues at coordinate 84,316,560 of NC_141000.1, forward strand.
GGGAACAAGGAAATGGCAGAGCAATTAAACAAATACTTTGATTCTGTCTTCACAGAAGAAGACAAAAATAACTTCCCAGAAATGCTAGGGAACCAAAGATCTAGTGAGAAGGAGGAATTAAAGGAAATTAGTATTAGTAAAAAAATAGTGCTGGAGAAATTAATGGGACTGAAATCTGATAAATCGCCAGGACCTGATAATCTGCATCCCAGAGTACTAAAAGAGGTAGCCATGGAAATAGTGGATGCATTGGTTGACATCTTCCAAAATTCTATAGATTATGGAACAGTTCCTGCAGATTGGAGGGTGGCAAATGTAACCCCACTGTTTAAAAAAGGAAGGAGAGAGAAAACAGGGAACTACAGACCGGTTAGCTTAACATCAATATTAGGGAAAATGCTAGAGTCTATTATAAAGGATGTGATAGCAGGAAACTTAGAAAATATCAACAGGATTAGACAAAATCAACATGGATTTATGAAAGGGAAATCGTGTTTGACAAACCTACTGGAGATTTTTGAGGATGTAACTGGTACAATAGATAAAGGAGAACCAGTGGATGTGGTGTATTTGGATTTTCAGAAGGTCTTTGATAAAATTCCACATAAGAGGTTAGTGTGCAAAATTAAAGCACATGGGATTGGGGATAATATACTGGCATGGATTGAAAATTGGTTAACAGACAGGAAACAGAGAGTAGGAATAAATGCGTCTTTTTGGGGTGGCAGGCGGTGACTAGTGGGAGGCTTCCCGCGGGTGCAAGCCCCCAACCTGCACTTACCTAGCGCGCCAGCCGTTGTGCTGTGGGCCCGCGTGGGATTCCGATCCTGGGCCTCCTCCAACTGCCGGCGCGCAGTGCTTGCGTATCCCAGGGGCGCAGTTAGTTCAAAGCATCCCCTGGGATCACGTGGGCCATGGAGAGCCAATCGTAGCAGGGAATCTCTAATCATAGATTTGACAGGAAGACCTGTCAAATCTATGAAATAGAGATCGGCCCCAAAACATAACTAAAACTTCAAATAAATAACTATAAATTACATAAAATAACTATTTTAAACAATAATTTAATTTAAAAAAAAATTAATTACAGTTTTTAACGGGGCTAAAAATAAACTTACCTTTCTTTAAAGTATTTAAAAATAATAAACCCATGGCAAAAATGTTTTAATTTTACTTAATTCACCATTTACCTTGTTAAAAGCAGGCCTTGCGACTGCTTTTTAAAAGCGTAGCTGCTGGAGACTTACCCTCCCGGAGAAACGTGTAAAAAAAACAGAAGTTCCAGGCGTACACGCTGCCTCTCTGGTGCACGCGTTTGACCTGTGAACCCCTTCTTTCAAGGGAACAGAAGTTCCGGTTTCCCACGCATGCGCAGTGCATGCACGAAATCGGCACTTTCGTTGGCCCTACGCGTGAGTACCCAGGGTACTCACCGATGGGGACCCGAATTTCTGGCCCAATATATATATCAATGATTTGGATGAGGGAACCAAATGTAATATTTCCAAGTTTGCTGACGACACGAAACTTGGTGGGACGATGAGTTGTGAGGAGGATGCAAAGAGGCTTCAAGGCGATTTAGACAAGCTGAGTGATTGGGCAAATACATGGCAGATGCAGTATAACGTAGATAAATGTGAAGTTATCCACTTCGGTAGGAAAAACAGAAAGGCAGAGTATTATTTAAATGGTGATAGATTGGGAAATGTTGATGTACAAAGGGACCTGGGTGTCCTTGTACACCAGTCACTGAAAGCAAACATGCAGGTGCAGGAAGCAGTTAGGAAGACAAATGGTATGTTGGCCTTCATTGCAAGAGGATTTGAGTACAGGAGCAAGGATGTCTTTACTACAGTTATACCGGGCCTTGGTGAGACCACACCTGGAGTACTGTGTGCAGTTTTGGTCTCCTTACCTAAGAAAGGATATACTTGCCATAGAGGGAGTGCAGCGAAGGTTCACCAGACTGATTCCTGGGATGACAGGACTGTCGTATGAGGAGAGATTGGGTCAACTAGGCCTGTATTCACTAGAGTTTAGAAGAATGAGAGGGGATCTCATTGAAACATATAACATTCTGACAGGGCTAGACAGACTGGATGCAGAGAGGGTGTTTCCCCTGGCTGGAGGGTCTAGAACGAGAGGTCGCAGTCTCAGGATACGGGGTAGGACATTTAGGACTGAGATGAGGAGAAATTTCTTCACTCAGAGGGTGGTGAACCTGTGGAATTCTCTACCACAGAAGGCTGTGGAGGCCAAGTTACTGAATATATTTAAGAAGGAGATACAGGAAACTTTCGTTTAACTGGAGGTTAAATATCCGGAAAGCTCTATCTACCGGCAAAATTCAGGAGTGGTTTCCTATAAGTTTTTTTACTTCTCGTTGCTTTTTTTTTCCAGTCAGGCTCTGCAAGGTCTAGCTGAAGCTGTTGCTTAGCTACAGAGACGCTTTTAAGCTGTGGCCGACTGTTTTGAAGCTGTTGCTAAGCAACAGGATTTGTTGATTCACACGGAGCGCAAAAGCTCCGTATGTTTTAACATTAGCGCTGGTTTCTACAGCAGTTTTGATGGTACGGCACCAGCTCGGTCCCGTCAGTGCCGGATACCAGAAAGTTTCCTGTAGATAGATTTCTAGACACAAAAGGCATCAAGGGGTATGAGGAGAGAGCGGGAATATGGTACTGAGATAAAGGATCAGCCACGATCATATTGAATGGTGGAGCAGGCTCGAAGAGCCAAATGGTCTAATCCTGCTCCTATTTTTCTATGTTTCTATGCTGCTTGAAATGCCAGGCAAATACATGGACTGTGTTAAGTCTGTGTGTTCCAGTTATATTTAAGGTCAATTACTGACACAGACTACAAGAATAACTTTTCAATAGGTCTTTACTATTCGGAGGTTAGGGCTGTACTACCCAGCAAATTACTACACAGCACTTATATACCGGTGTGGTCACCACCGGTATTACCGTATACAGCAGCCAGAGAAAGTAGTACATCTCTTAAGGTGGAACAAGTTACATACACCACAATCCTCCCTTTTTAGCTTAACAGTTATATCCCCATTTAACATAACATAATAACATATATACATATACAACTTCATGTAGAAACAGTTCAAAGGTTCAGTCTCTCAGGAGGCCTCCTGATTCGAGTTGGATAACGCCTTTCAGGGGTCTCTGATTCTTGTTGCTGAGGTGACTCCTCTAGTTGGTCTCTTATGTCTTGGACATCATCATCAGGTACATTCACTGCCGAGGAAGATGCTTCAGGTTCACTAACTTCTTCCACGGTTGTCTCTGTCGTAACCATGGGTTCGACCCTTGTTCTCGATTCTACCAGTTGGTCAGCATGACGCCGTATTACATTTTTACCAACATCTACCGTGTACATCAGGGGTCCTTGTCTGGCCCGAATTGTTCCAGATTGCCATTTCTCGTTTCCATAGTCCCTGGCCAACACTGGTTGTCCTACCTCGAAACTCCGAGTGGTCTTGTTATTTATATGCTGGAACTGTTTGTTTTCAACTTCCCTCCGCACATTTGGTTTTAACAAGTCCAACCTGGACCGCAACCTCCTGTTATAAAATATCATGGCAGGACTTTGGTTTGTCACTGCATGAGCGGCGTTTCGATATGCCAGTAGAAACTTGTCCACCTTATGTTGTAGTGGAATCTGATCTTCGCTCATGGCCTTTATTGCCTTTTTGAATGTTTGTACAAATCTCTCGGCCAACCCATTTGTAGCCGGATGATATGGGGCAGAGGTATAATGTTTCACCCCATTCTTCTTTAAGAATTTTTGGAATTCTTTTGACACGAACTGTGGTCCGTTGTCAGAACATATTTGTTCTGGCAATCCGTTCCTTGCGAATATCGTTCTTAACACCGCAATTGTCTTTTCTGAAGTAGTGGTAGTCATCTTGATCACTTCTGGCCATTTAGAATGTGCGTCCACCGCAATTAGAAACATGGAGTCCATGAATGGACCAGCAAAGTCAATATTTATGCGTTGCCATGGGGTTGAAGGCCATTCCCATGGATGCAGCGGTGCAATCGGAGGTGCATTTTGCACTTTTTGGCACCCTGAGCAGCTTTTCGTCAGCTCCTCTATCTGTTGGTCGATACCCGGCCACCACACATGAGCCCTAGCAAGGCTTTTCATCTTGACTCCCCCCAGATGACCTTCATGCAGTTCCTTTAGAACTCTTTCCCTTAACTTAGGAGGAATAATCACTCTCGTTCCATACATCAATGTTCCTTGACAGACGGACAGCTGGTCTCGTCTTGCCGAGAATGCCGGTAACAGAGAATCACCATGTGCTGGCCATCCCTTCACTGTCACCTCGTAGACTCGGGACAGTGTCGGGTCGTTCCTGGTTTCTCTTTCAATACTTGCATTGGTGACTGGTAAACACTCGATGATGGTCGAGTGAAATAACTCAACAGGGTCAACCTTCGTTGTCTCCTCTTCTTCAGGTAGTGGCAGGCGCGACAGCCCATCAGCATTACCATGCTGCTTTGTACCTTTGAATTCTATCTGATATTGATGTGCCCCTAGGAAAAGGGACCATCTCTGGAGTCTCTGTGCTGTCATCACCGACACACCCTTCTTAGGGTTAAAAATGGATACCAACGGCTGATGGTCTGTCAGAAGCGTAAACTTTTGGCCCTGCAGGTAATGATTAAACTTCTTTACTCCCCACACAAGGCTGAGAGCCTTCCTATCTATCTGAGCATAGTTGCGCTCAGCGGAGGTCAATGATCTGGATGCGAACGCGACTGGCCTCTCCGTGCCATTTGGCAACTTGTGTGAGAGTACTGCCCCAATACCATATGGAGAAGCATCACAAGCCAAACGAATAGGCAGTGTTGGGTTGAAGTGAGCCAACACTTCCTCTGAGGTTATCAATTCCTTGCTTTTGCGAAAGGCCTTCTTACAGTCCTCGCTCCACTCCCATGGTACTCCCTTCTGCAAAAGAGCGTTCAGCGGGTGCAGTACCGTGGATAAATTTGGCAGAAACGTATGGTAATAGTTAATCAATCCTAGGAACGACCTCAACTGGGATACATTATCCGGAGCGGGAGCCTTCACAACAGCTTCGATCTTGTCAGGAGACTTATGAAGCCCCTCCTGGTCAATGACATGACCACAGTACGAGATCCGCTTCTGAAAGAACTCACATTTCTGCCGATTAACTCGAAGTCCATATTCTTTCAATCTGATGAGCACCAGTTCCAAATTTGCGAGGTGTTCCTCGTCACCATCTCCTGTAATCAGAATATCGTCCAGGTAACATTGTGTGCCTGGAATTCCCTGTAATACCTGCTCCATGGCCCTCTGCCAAATTGCTGGAGCCGATGCCACTCCAAAAACCAGTCTATTATACCGGTACAAGCCTCTATGCGTGTTGATCGTGAGGTACTGGCGTGACTCTTCCTCAACTTCCATCTGTAAGTACGCCTGCACCAGGTCTATCTTGGTGAAATGTTTCCCGCCCGACAATGAAGCAAAGATATCCTCAATCCGCGGAAGTGGATACTGCACCGTGTGAAGCACCGGATTAACAGTGATCTTGAAATCTCCACAGATGCGAACCTTCCCTGGTTCTCCCGGCTTGTTGCTCAAAGGACGTTTCATCACGGGAACAATGGGCGTAGCCCACTCACTCCAGTCTACCTTAGACAGTACTCCTGAACGTTCTAGCGCTTCCAGCTCCGTTTCCACAGCAGGTCGTATCGCATAGGGTACCGGTCTGGCTTTGAAAAATTTTGGTTGTGCATGTTCTTCAATCTTGATGTTTGCCGTAATTCCTCTCAGTGTTCCCAGTCCCTGCTGGAACACCTCTTTAGCATCGTCCAATATTCTGGACAATCGTTTAGGTTTGACATCTGTTTCCCTGGCATCTACCATTAGTGCTTTTAAGGAATGCCAGTCCATATTCATTTTTCTAATCCACTCCCGTCCCAGTAGTGGTGGACCTCCCTCAGGTAGCACATATAAGTCCATTCCTCGGCTTTCTTTGCCCTTGTGGACCACCTTTATCTCTATCTTTCCGATGGGGTATACTCTTTGCCCCGTGTATGTTTTCAATACAATCTCCGTATCCCGTAGGGGAATATGTTGGAATAACCTTTTGTAATCTTTCTTATTCATGACCGTCAATGCCGATCCAGTGTCCAATTCCATCTTCACTTGGACTCCTGCTATCTGAAGTGTGACCCAAATTGTCTGGAGGTCTGCTTCCTTACCAACGTTGTGTACTCTTAAGCTACCCAGTTCATTACTGCTGGCGTCTGAATCTGACTTCTGTTCGTTTGAACTGTTCTCTGTCACCTTGTGTACCTTTCTGTACTTTCCCTGCGGTGACTTTTTGTTGCTGGTCTTCTCTCCTGACCGGCATACTTTAGCTATGTGACCAAGCCTGCCACATTTTCTGCATTCCTTATTTTTGAACCAGCACTGGTTCTGATCGTGCGTTGTCTTTCCACAACGATAACATTTTACTGTACCCAAGACCATTTGATTTGTGCTGAGTTCCGGTGACCGTAGCTGCATTACCGCCGTGCCTCTCGCTGTGGCTTCGTGCGATGCTGCCATAGCGACAGCTTTATCAAGCGTCAGCTCATTCTCCTCAAGCAGTCGCTTTTGTGTCTCTTCTTTTAACAATCCACACACAAATTTATCTCTTAGCGCATCTGTTAGTCCTGTTCCAAACTGACAGTACTTTGCTAGCTTACGCAATTCAATTAAAAATTCAGCATTGCTTTCATCTTTCAGCTGCTTTCTGCTGTAAAATTTAAATTGTTCCGCTAGCATCAGCGGCGTGGGGCTTAAATGATTTTTCAGGATGGTAACAATATCCGCGAAAGTCTTATCCGCCGGTTTCTCTGGTGATAGAAGGTGTTTCAATTGCCCGTATGTCTTCGCACCCATTAAGTTTAATAAGGTTAGTGCTTTCTCCCCATCTGGTATCTTATTTGCTCTACAATAAACTTCTATGCGTTCTACATACGTGGTCCAAGCTTCGATGTTGCTATCAAAAGTATTAATGTTCCCATGTTTAGGCATCTTTGCAATTTTTTTTTTCCAAAATGGCGGCTTCCCGCGCTTGGCGGTCTTTCCCGCGCTCGTCTTCTTCACCCGCTGGCTGCAATGGCGATTGCTGTGCTGCTGCCGGTCTCGCCTCCCCAGTGGTTAACAACTCCCCCGACGCTGCTTCTACTCCACCGCGGTTCCCGTGGGCATTCGCGCTTCCCTGCCGTCGCGCCTCGCAGCCCTTCTTGCAGCCCGGTTATGTGCATCCGCTGTGTTCGAATTCACCGCGGCTCTCGCGCCTTCAGCTGCCCCAGTCGCTGCACCTTTCGGCCCAAATGCGGCCCGGCCCTTTTCACCGGCCGCGGTCGATTTCACCGCCCTCTTTCCTCCGTCTTCCCTCCCCTTCGCTACAGCCAACGCGGCCGACTTTCGCTGATTGGCTTACCCACCACCGTGGTAGAAGGAAGATAGCTGTCTGCCGCTGATGGGGGCTTCGAGTTCAGAATTTCTCTTCTTCACTCCGGGTCCTCGATGCCTCCCGCGCGACGTGCTGTTCAGCAGGATGATGAGGGTGGATGCCTCTTCTCGATGCCCGTTCTGAGGACGAAGCTGCCGTGGATGTAAACTGCCGCAGGGTAAGATCGGACTCATCGCCACTGTTAAGTCTGTGTGTTCCAGTTATATTTAAGGTCAATTACTGACACAGACTACAAGAATAACTTTTCAATAGGTCTTTACTATTCGGAGGTTAGGGCTGTACTACCCAGCAAATTACTACACAGCACTTATATACCGGTGTGGTCACCACCGGTATTACCGTATACAGCAGCCAGAGAAAGTAGTACATCTCTTAAGGTGGAACAGGTTTAAGTTCTCTTAAGGTGGAACAAGTTACATACACCACAGACTGTATTTGCTCCCATTTGTCTTGGAGATGAGCTTCCCCCCACCAAGTCCTAGCATCCATCACTATTGTGAATTGAGGGAGGTCCCTAAAGGGGAACCCTAAAAGGAGGTTGTTGCTCTGAGTCCAGCACCAGAAATTCACTGCTTATGCCCTGCCCACACGTACCAGATAGAACTCAGAAGTCTGTGAGATGATCACTAACTGAGCAAATTTAACTGAATGGCTTTTATAAGCAGATGCATGTTGGGAACTAATGACTCAATAAAAAAGAAAAATAGTCCTACCATAATTTAAAAAAATGATGGTCACAAATGATTTTGCTTATTGAAGAGAGTGATTTTAATCAGTTTGAGTCCCAGAAGCTAAAAAGAGATTAAGTAAAAGATTTAGCAATAGCAATATTCTTATAAAAGTAAAGGGGGGGAACGGGGGTTGCAATACTTGTAAATTAAAATTTTCCCTTTACAATCATTACATCCATACAAGATCCATTAGAGAGACAGGTAATTATCTTAGTTGAAATATTCATCAGCAGATTTTTACTGATAATATCTAAACTGCAATCATATATAACATTGAATTCTATATCAAACTCAATTTAATAATTTACTTTACCACATTGCGGGATGTCCTAGTAATCCTGTCAGGTCCAGGAATGTGCTGTGAGTATTTTTAATAATGCAGACAGCCTGATCCAAATCCTCTGAACTCATTGAACAGGTGAGAGGCGAGTTAGGTCTAACATTTCTTTCTACAGAGTATTTGTCCCCATGAAAAGTATACTCCTGCTATTTTGACTGTATATTCTTGAGTAGACTGCTCTGTAATGGTCTCTTATGGCAGGAAACTACTGGAACCGTCGAGGAATTTAATAAAAAAGAGAGGTAAATTATCTGCATGATTGTCAAACCATGAAGTTTACAGGCTTTGTCAGTCTTACTCCTCCTAGCCCCACAAAATAAAAGAAAAAGAGGTTTGGGGCCCTTTTGTGGTGTGGCCACCAGTGATACTTTTAAGCATAAGAATAATATAGAAGCAGCTTAAAGTAGCTAAATGTAGATGGAGATTTAACATCTCCCTTACTCAATACCTGGAATCCACAGCATACAATGCAAAGGAGAGTAAGGAATCTACAGACAATAATACAGTGTCAGCTAATAGCTATACGCTAATGTGGCATGCATACAGTACACGGTCAAGAGGATGTAGCCATTCGGAAAAAAAATGAAAAGAAAATAATTGGCCCAGAACACAACATTAAAAAAAAATGCATCTAAATAGACCCACAAAAATTATAAAAACTTGGGCCTGATTTTAACTGCAGGCCAGTTTTGGGTGGGTGGACAGTGGTGTGAGTTAGAAACTCATCTGTTGCTCCAGAAATGGAGCCCAGGGAATTTTAACACTTGTGGCTAAGACCTGGGATGGGATCATTAGGAGGCGAAAGTGATGGTGGAAGTGCCACTTCGACACATTTGCAGCACAACAGTACCACAGAGTTTCTTCCCCTTGCATTTATAGTGGATTATCACATATTCAGCACATCCCAAAGCAGTTTACAATCAATGGATTACTTTTGCAATCACTTTTATTATGTCAGCAAACACATCAGCCAATGTGCACACAGCAAGGTTGAACATAAAGCAACTGAATAAATAATCAGACAATCTGTTTTTAGGTGGTGTTGGTTGAAGGACGAATCATTCCCAGCCAGCTCTTTTATGAATAACACCATCAGATCGTTTATGCCAATCTGAGGAGGTAGACGGCCATAACTTAACACGTCTAATAATACAGCACTCCCTCACTACTGCACTGAAGTCTCAGACTAGATTAAACACTTAAGTCTACAGTGGGAATTGAACATACAGCCTTTTGATCTAGAGGTAAAACTGAGCTGAGCTGACACACATCAATTGCTGATGGTACCAACAGGTACATTAACAGAGCTTAATCTAACCATAACTGATATTTTTTTTACAATTTTCTCCCTCTCCTGAAGGTGCTGAATCTTGGTGAGATTTGGTTCTACTGGGACTGGCAACCTTCGAGTCACCCAAGAGGCTATTCTTCAGCTGGAGAAAATGTAAGTTTTTTTTCCCCATAGCATGTGGTGCAGAATGAATAAATACCACATAGTACGTCATAGCAATGCTGTACACCAGGAATTTACAGTGTTACTTCTGTCCAGCATTGCTATGGTACATACATTGTATGGCACATTGCTATGGTACATACATTGTATGGCACATTGCTATGGTACATACATTGTATGGCACATTGCTATGGTACATACATTGTATGGCACATTGCTATGATTTGCACTTCACTTCAATGCATAGGTCCATATTACGGCAGGTGTATTTGAATACTCAATTTAATTCTTAGTGGGAAATCCCAGAAGTGATGGCAGGTGGCAGAGAGCTGACAGAGTGTCTCCCCATCCAATTTAATGCCTCCACCCAATAGAGTTACGCTGGGGAGCTGGCATTTCTCTAGCTGTGCCAGCGTGTTGGCAGGGTACTCAACCTTGATTAAATTAAAGCTGATGCTGATCCTGCGCCTACTCAAAGTTCACACATACTTTCTAGGAGGAGTCACAGGATAGTAACCAGGAATTGGAACTAGCTGATTTTCCCTGCCCAGTATGGGGGACTCGCAGCACCCAAACTAACATTCTGGCTGAGATCAGCTAGCGCAGCACAGACCTAGGGCTGAGCGTGGAGCTTTCTCATCTGCATGGCTTAGCTACTAAGCCACTGGGGATATATTCCATTTGAATTCTGCAAAAAATGATTAAAGTACGAGAGAATTACTAATAAAAGCCTTCCAAGGATAAAATTGAAGGCCACAGTTGTAATCACAGTAATTCCTTAATGAAATAGAGAGGCTGCTTTGAATGTGCCAATTATATACCAAACCCTGTTCTCAACCTGGACTAGAGGTTTTGACTAGTTTTAGTATTCTGATAGAAAAACTTCTGGCTGGAGTGTCTAGAACTAGGGGGCATAGTCTCAGGATAAGGGGTAGGCCATTTAAGACCGACATGAGGGGGAATTTCTTCACTCAGAGGGTTGTGAATCTTTGGAATTCTCTGCCCCAGAGGGCTGTGGATGCTGAGTCTTTGAGTATATTCAAGGCTGAGATAGATAGATTTTTGGACTCTAGGGGAATCAAGGGATATGGAGATCGGGCGGGAAAGTGGAGTTGAGGTCGATGATCAGCCATGATCTGATTGAATGGCCAAGCAGGCTCGAGGGGCCGTGTGGCCTACTCCTGCTCCTAATTCTTATGTTCTTCTGAATAAGCTGGTGACCCACCATCAAATTGAGTTCATCAAAGACATTTCTTCCACAGGTGCCTTTGTCACACCACAGCAGTGATTGGCTCAGAACTATCCACAGATGCATAATAGAGCTAAGTTCATCAAATCAGTTTTAGCTTTATACAATAAGCTCTTGGCACTGATCACATAGATCTGTTTCCTCAGCAGCAAACAACTAAAGTGGATGTTCACTCTATGCTCCATTTGTTTTGGCACATTTGGATCCACCGTCAGAGGGATATCAAAGAAATGTAGAGAGGCCACCCTCAAATTGTAGATGAAATTACTTATTCATTGACAAGCCCTGCATTGGTGATCCTGGAACTGAGCGACTCACTCTCATCTTTCGCAGGCTATAAAATTAAGTTGGGAAAAGCTCATGTTAATACCATTAACAGAATGCACCAAATCAAGCTGTGTAAACCTTTAAATGGATGCAGGACTGTATAAAATATGCAGGTTGGATTTGTAACACAGAATTCAGACAAATGTTGATAAATTGACAAATCAAATCAATAACAGCTTGGCTTGTTCAGACAAATCTAAATCTGTTCCTATGGCAAAGCTGATATAATAAAGATATAATTATAAGTTAATAGTCCAAGATGTAACAAGTACACCCCACCTCCTTCTCAGCACATTGCCTTGATGCAACAGCCTATAACTGAACTGACCTGGGACTACTTCAGGAAAATAGAGACTCAAAATAATTCATTCGTACTAGGATCATCTGTTGACTGGATTTGAAGTAAACTGATTAATTACAAACAAACATAATGATACATTTATCCCCCAAGCTATCAATCAGCTTGAACACTCTTCTTTTAACTAAATAAGCTAGGCTTTTCACAGACATTAAAAAAAACACATTCTTAATTATGATTTTGTTGTAAATAATTATAAATAAGAAATGCGATATTGATTATTGAATATTAACTTCAGCTTCTTTAAGCACCTGGAATCCAAATTCCACTCAATTAATGTTAGCAGAACAACAACTTGCATTTATATAGCACCTTTGATGTAGAAAAGCATCTCAAAGTGCTTCACAGAGGCATAAACAGACGTGATGGGTGAGCAGGGCACTTGGACAACAGAGTTTTGGATGAGCTGAAGCTTATGGAGAGTGAAGAATGGAAGGCCAGCAACGAGAGCATTGGAATAGTCAAATCTGGAGGTGACAAAGGCTAGGATGAGGGTTCCAGGAACAAATGGACTAAGGCAGGAGTAGAGGTAGGCAATGTTACAGAAGTGGATGTAGGCGCTCTTTTGTTATGGAGAGTATGTGAGATCAGAAGCTTAGGAGTCCAAAAGGACATGGACTGCAAATAGTCTGATTCCAAATGAGACGATGGTAGGAGAGGGACATAGAATCAATGGTGAGGGTACAGAGTTTGCGGCAAGGGCCAAAGCTGATGGCTTTAGTCTTCCCAATGTTTAACTGGAGGAAATATTAGCTCATTCAAGACTGTATATCAGACAGTGTGACAACACAGAAGTATTAGGGAGGTTGAGAGGATGTGGAGAGGTAGAACTGGGCATCATCAGCATATATGTGGAAGCTAACCCCATGTCCGCAGATGTTGTCATCAAGGGGCAGCAAGTAAGGGAAATAAGTAAAGTAAACAGCCCTTAAAATCTGGTGGCCACAAAGATCATGCTCGCTGGAGCCGTCCAGTACTGACTACATGGTCTTTGCGGGGACAATGGGAAGGCACTAGTGTGTGTGCTCAGGCCACTACAGATACATCTCCGTGCCCACCTGTCACATCAGCTGGAAAACCTGGTGCATACCTGCCATTGAGAAGGATAGCAACCCCCCCCCTCCCACCAAAGACTCCATAGTCCCCCCTTTTCTTGAGGATCTAGGGGCTCACCTGCGCCCTTCTGGAGGCCAGTACGTCATATCTTAGCGCGCCAGCCTCCAGTAATACAGTGTCCTATTGATCCAGGGAAGCAGGAACTCCAAGCATTTGGAGTCCTGAGACCACTCCTTGACCTCGTTGGCTTGAAGGTCTCCACTACAGATGACACTGGTGTTGCCATGTGCTTAATGGCAGACTGTTGTACCATCCCTCATGCAGATCTGGATTTTAGATTTGCTAATAATACCTAAACCAACTTTCAATGTTATGCTATTAATCAAGTGACTTCATAATATGGTGCTATTGCTGCAATAGCCTCTGTTTGAAAACAAGTTCACTAAAGTCTGAATCCCTATACAACTCAGTAGGATTACACACCATACTGCATCTCTACTCTGCACTATCTGACCCCTCATCAACCACCTAAACTGCTACCCTTTAGTGATGAGTGCTCAGTGTCTCACCCTATGCTTCCTCATCAACATCATGTATGCATGTGTTAGTGCCTACATCAGAAAGGGGTAGTAACATTTGTTTCTTCGATATGTGGTATTCTTTGGGTGCCACTGGTAGTCCGCTACATTCTCTTGCTTTATGAAGAGCAAATGAGGCCTTTGACGTGCTCAGCCCAACCGTGTGCACGAGGCATGTGTGCTAGACTCATTCGGATCCCGCTCTATTTAAATAAAGCATCCCCACCCTATAATGCAGCTGAAATGGCACTGAAGGGGGAGGCTGGCATAACAATGTTTTAAATTCAGATCTCCTGCCGCATTACCCAGTGCTTCCATCATCTTGTCACCATGCCTGGTGCCTGTTTGCCCTTTCCTCCCATCAAGAAAGTTCCCACCATGCAATGAACACATTAGTATACTAATCCATTTGAGTACTACTTTAATCATTACATACACTAATATATGCTTCTACACAATCAGTATGGACATGCTAGTGTAAAACATCATGTATACCACAGATTATACCATTAATGGAGTATCTGTTCCACAGTTTGCACACCTATTATGTGATAGTTTTGACTTTAAATACAATAGCAGTAGGGATTAGCATATAGTAATTTGGCCTATGGGAATATCTTACTGCAGTATAATTTATTTTACACATGGCGTGTATAATATAATTTGCACAATATTGTATTTTCACCAAATGCCCTACTTGATACATCCTTGCTAACATTTCATTGTGGCAGCAGAATGTTTTAAAAATATATTTTAGTACTTTCATTTATGTCCATATATGCCCTATGCTGCTAGTACTTGACAGTACCTTCAAGCCTTACATTTGTGCTCTCCTTAAATTATGCAATTCTTTCCAGACCTCCAGTCAGGTCCTTTTGAGTTGCTGACACCGTGTTCATTCTGTAGTGATATATTGCCATGTTTGATGCCTCCTTTGCATGCTTGGGAGCCATTTCCTCCCTCCCCCCACCACCCCCCCCCCACAAAAGTGTACTTGCATAACTCTTTTACAGAAGTTACCAGTAGTTGTAAGGTCTCATTGCTAAATTGTTATTTCAGCATTTTCTGTTCAGCTATTTTCAGCAAAAGTTTCACTGGATTAATGTGACTGGAGCATTAATTGGCAAGAAGAATATCGAAAAAAGGCTAGAAAAAAGCCGGGACTGCTTGAAACACCGTGATTACTGCATCACTGCAGGATTGGACAAAGGAGAAGCACTAATCTAATGCATGACAAATATGCCATACTGAATGGCTACTGATATGAAATTCATACAATACTGCATGAAATGGCTAACAGGATACAGTGAGTAATGAAATATGAAAGGATCGATGAAGAGTAATGAAACAGCTGATGACGGTGATAATGAATAGAAAAAGAAAACCACTATACAATATAGCTGATGAAAGAAATATTAGAATGCAAAACAAGATGCCTGGTAAAATGATGCAGAAATGAATGCTGAAAGATATCATACTGAAATGGCCAAATTAAAAAGAAACATACAAAATAACTGATGAAAACGAATATCAATGTGACTGAAACAATTATGCAATATAACCCATGAAAGAAACATTAAGCAAGATGTTGGATGAGAAATATTAATATACAATATGACTAATGAAAGATATTATAGAAAAGACTGTGTATAACAAATTAATATACAATACAACTGATGAAACTGAACAAATTACAAAACACAATGAAAAACTAGAACCAGTAATGATGTAATATAATTTGATTTGGAACAAATGGTGAGATATAAGGAGTAATCATATAATCAGCTGAGAAACTTTGAAAATTATTATACAAATAATTCACCTGATGCAAATAAGTATTAGGTACATGAGCAAATTACATATTTCTGAAAAGCAAGATAAAGCTGTATGAAAAAAATAACATTTTGACAGCAAGCCATAAAGAAGGTTTTACTTAGGCTGAAGGTAAATTAGTGAATGAAATGAAAAATGAGTACAAAAGCCAGATTTAACAATAAAAATACCAAGGTCAGAAACAAAGACTGTGAAAAGCAAGCAGAAACCGAATTTCAAGGCTCTGGAGGGCCACCATGCTAAGAGGAAATGAAAAAGCAGCATCAATTTGAAATAGCCAAAGTGAATTTGGTAGGGGACGTCTAGTCTAACATTAGGGCTCAATCAATTTTTATTGTGTGTAGATTTATGCACTGCTGTTGGTTGTTTTTTTGCCACGGCTCCTGTTTTGCATTTTATACTCAATGTACACAACATCAGAATCTACGTGAACCAGCTAATCATATGCACCAACTGATCATGTGCAAGCAGGTACGTCAAGAACAGCAGGTGCATAGGAACACGTTCCCCTCCAAGTCACACAACATCCTGACTTGGATGTATAATCACCATTCTTTCATTGTCGCTGGGTCAAAATCATGGAACTCTGTACTGCATTGTAGTAGCACCTTCACCACACAGACTTGAGCGATTCAAGAAGAAGATTCATCACAACCTTTTCAGGGACAAAAAGGGATGGGCAATAAATGTCAACCTTGCCAGTGATACTCACATTCTGAAGAATGATTTTAAAAAGGGCCTGCAATCAATTTAATCTGTGGGATCAATTATGTGATTGGGTGCACTGGTAGTTATTAGATATCCTGGAGAGATGCATGTTAGACATCTTGGGGAGTTAAGGGTTAACAGTCAAACTTCTTTTTATCTTGGAGCAACAGGCTTTCCAATATAAACAGGATGACTTTGAAGTGTCATAAGGGGAAAGCATGGCTTGTCTCCTGATATGTAACGTGCTTGTGCAAAGAAATACATGAGAGTAATGACGTCAGCCATGAGTGATTAAAGTGTAACATTAGGGTAATAAAACAAAGGAGGAATCCATTCGCTATAGTATAGAAAGATGACAGTTGATAAAGCCTATTCTTCAAAGGGTTTAAGGACAGTTACATCAGGAAGTCTTGTTTAGGGGAAGTAGCTTTGGGATAAACAACGACAACTGTTTACATGAACAAGCTGTCTTCAAAGGATTTGGGAATAGATACATCATGAAGTCTTATCAATGTCATGTACCTTTGATGTAGCTAAAATATATGGTGTATAAAGGAGCATGGTTTTTAGCATTTCTTTGGCAGGCTCAAAAGATACAGAAACCGAAAAGCCACTCTCTGTATACAGTTAGGCTGATCACCTGTATCAATAAAGTCTGTTTCCTATACATAGAAACATAGAAGATAGGAGCAGGAGTAGGCCATTCGGCCCCTCGAACCTGCTCTGCCATTTAATGAGATCATGGCTGATCATCCAAATTCAGTACCCTGTCCCTGCTTTCTCCCCATATCCCTTGATCCCTTTAGCCTTAAGAAATATATCTAACTCCTTCTTGAATATATTTAATGAATTGGCCTCAACTGCCTTTTGTGGTAGAGAATTCCACAGGTTCACCACTCTCTGGGTGAAGAAATTCCTCCTCATCTCTGTCCTAAATGGCTTACCCCTTCTCTTTAGACTGTGACCCCTGGTTCTGGACTCCCCCACCATCGGGAACATCCTTCCTGCATCTAGTCTGTCTAGTCCTGTTAGAATTTTATAAGTTTCAATGAGATCCCCTCTCATTCTTCTAAACTCCAGCGAATATAAGCCCAATCGACCCAATCCCTCCTCATACTTCATTCCTGCCATCCCAGGTATCACTCTGGTGAATCATTGCTGCACTCCCTCCATGGCAAGAACATCCTTCCTCAGATAAGGTGACCACAACTGCACACAATACTCAAGGTGTGGTCTCACCAAGGCCCTGTACAACTGCAGCAAGACATCCTTGCTCCTGTACTCGAATCCTCTCGCTATGAAGACCAACATACCATTTGCCTTCTTAACTGCCTGCTGCACCTGCATGCTTACCTTCAGCAACTGGTGCACAAGGACACCCAGGTCTCGTTGCACTTCCCCTTTTCCCAATCTATTGCCGTTCAGATAATAATCTGCCTTCCTGTTTTTGCCACCAAAGTGGATAACCTCGCATTTATCCACATTATACTGCATCTGCCATGCATCTGCCCAATCACCCAACCTGTCCAAATCATACTGGAGTTTCTTGGCATCCTCCTCACAGCACACACGCCCACCCAGCTTTGTGTCATCTGCAAACTTGGAGCTATTACATCTAGTTCCCTCGTCTAGATCATTAATATATATTATGAATAGCTGGGGTCCTAGCACCGATTCCTGCGGTATCCCACTAGTCACTGCCTGCCACTCGGAAAAAGACCCATTTATTCCAACTCTTTGCTTCCTGTCTGCCAACCAGTTCTCTATCCAAGTCAGTACCTTACCCCCAATCCCATGTGCTTTAACTCTTATGCGGGACCGTATCGAAATATTCCACTACAAAGTGTCTCGTGCTTACTCAAAACGTGTTGTGAACCAGAGAAGGAAGGAGGTTGACTGTTAACAGTACTGCCAGCAATGATTGGGCAATCAGGGAGGTATATTATCGGGCAAGTAGATCTTAGGCCTGATTCGTGCCCATGGTGCATACGGCACCATTCGTCAACCAGAGCACTATTTAAGAGCAAAGGGTGATGGCACTTTTCATGTGATCAAACATTTTAAGTTTATGGTTATTAATTTAAAGTGCTTGTCACCATTTTACTGTTCAGCACTGGAAATGCATTGAACTTATTCAGCGGACATTTAAAATGGGAATGGTTTAGGTCCCGTCAGCTATTTTGGACATAGCACTTGTTGTAGATAATATCATTATTAGTACCAAAGTTTGTGTTGCTGCGGTACTCAGTGTTCATTCAATTTTTGTATTTTTGTTACTGGTTTTGGTTGTGGCCTACTTTAATTATTTTGGAGATTTCTCTCTGACTCCCTATTTCCACCTGTTGCTTGTCAGCAGCAACAGTTTGTGTTGCCTTAACCGCAATTCTCAGTTGGGCCTCCTGCTGGGAATATTTCTCTCTATTTGCTGGTTCTGGAGGTGGATCCAAGGAAGCATGAGGAGGTGAGTTTACACCTGAACGGTGTGGCAACATCGATCCTTACCCAGCCACATGTGTCTACAGAGCAAGGTACTTCTGCCTAATCATTGTGAGGAGATCTGATTTCATCTCTCAGGGAGGCAGTCACGAAATTATGCTATCTTCTTGAGAAAGACCTTCAGATAAGTTTTACGACAGGGTTGACAGTTTGATGACAAGACCTTGAACATCTGTACTACTGGATCCTTTCAATTAATAGCAAGGGATGTGTGGCAAATTTTGCAACCAGCAATGTACTAATGGATCAAGCTGGTGATGGACACCCTGTTTCCAGAGCTAACCCCTCCATCCATTTTCCTATAGGAAAGCAGGCTGCAGGACACATGACAGGTTTCTAAAAGTGCAGGGCTGTTGATGACAAGCATGTGGCTTACAGTTTCCTATCCTAATCTCACAGCCTTCATGAACAGAAAAGGTTTCCATTCCATTGATGTGCAGTTGGCCTGTGGCCATAGGCACAAAGTTATGCACGTGAATATGCCCGATACCCTGGTAGCAGTCACAAATCCTTCTTTTTATGGCAATATATGGTGCCAACATTATTTGAGGCGACAGGAAAACTAGACAGATGGATCCTTGGGGACCAAGAATATCCTCTATGGTCTTAGTTCATAACCTTTTTGAGACAACCCCAAGCAAGAGCTGAGGAGCAATATAATAAGGCAAATGCACCCACCAGGATACTATCTGAACAGAATAAAAGACTATTGGTTCAAACTCTTGGACAGATATGGGCGGGGAAGATGTTGCAGTATAGCCCTGCCATGATCTCAAAGATCATTGTAATTTGTCGCCTATTGCACAATGTTGTCATCCAAAAAGGATTATAACAGAGCAGATGAAAAATGGAGGCCCAAGCACAACCATTAGCAGAGGGAGGACTCTGAGCCAGATCCAGAAGGCATGCCGACTGAAAGACCAGGATACATTGAAGCCTGAAGTCAAAGTTAAAAAACACAGTTACAGCATGCATTACGGAAACTGCCTCTGGTCTTAAGACCTCTGTCACTTGTGGGGTAGAGCTTGTTTGGAGTGGCCATTGTCTCCGCATAAGGTGCCATGAGATACTGGGGGCAGGGCAGATGGCAGATATTGGTCACTAATATATCTCCTCCTCATGGGCACCAATAGAATCAAAAAAATAACATATGTTAGAATGCTGACAGTAAGGACCCTTTGAAACAGAGCTTACATGGCAAGATATAGGGTCCAAAAATCTGCAACCCTTCTGGTGCATTTCTACTTGCTGTTTGTTTGTTCCCCCTCCCTACATGACCTCCGGCCCCAGACAATAATCAGCTCCTATCTCTAAGGACCTCAATGTAAAATAATCACCATAGGAAGGATGTCCAGGCCTTAGAGAGGATGCTGAGGAGATTTACTAGAATGGTACCAGGAATGAAAGAATTCAGTGATGAGTTTACTGTTAGACAAACCAATGAAATTGTTCTGAAAGGCACAAGACTCATATTTTTCCCTTAACTGCAGACACGTACTCTACCGTTAGTCCAGAAAGAACATCTTAGGGTCACAAGTATAATGAGTATAAACAGAAAATAGTTTCTGTTTTCCAGTTTCTGTGCAAATTGAGCAGTTTACGCTTTGGGGGGGGAAGTAATGACTGCAATAAGACATGAGTCAGAACACAACCCTCTACTTGCTGAAACTGACAATTTGAGTACTGAAACACCTCTCCAGCTTTCCAAATGATACTTTTTCAATAAAATCTCTTCAAAATAATGATCAGTAAATTTAAAATGCTAAGTTCTATAAAACTAATTTATATAAATATTTTCTAATTCCTAGCATTCTTGGAAATAAGCATACATATTATAACTTTTTATACTTTTCATTCACTAAGGAATTGTTACTGCAATATTCAAACTGTTAAATCACAGAGCTATCCACTGAATAATTAGTTTGACCTTTGTGTAGAAAACAAAGGCCAATGATGACAGATCCCGCGATCGGGTCTAAAGGCAAGGTGTCACCATGTTGTGATCATGCCCCAAAGGAAAGAAAGCGTTACAGAAAATCTCCCCAGAGGAAAAAATTGTCCACAGGTATTCAAAAATAAATTGGCTTGTCTCTCACTCCTCTTGCGTGACAGCTTCTTTTTACATGAGCAACAGTTCCTGCTGGGACTTGCACTCTTTCTGCACATAATTCCTAAAGGTTTCTCGACAGGGAGTATTGTTCAAGAAAGACATTGAAAATGGGTTATACACCGCTGGTCACAGAATTATTTGGAAAAGGGGAGATAAAAAAGTAAAACGTCAAAGATAAAAGACTTAAAAGGATAAGCTGTTGCCTGCAATTTGAGTTACCTAGGCAATGGCCTAAGGGGTTTTATGGCACCTAGTTCCCTAGGCAACAGTTTAAGCCTTTTTATTAATTTGTAGCAAATTATACCTGTAGCTGTTTTAGCAGCCCTATATTTGCTACTTTTTAACAGCTTCTGAAATTCGCTATCAATACCGTAACACTCTCCTTATTGATGTACTGAGTACTGTAATGCTCTCCTTAATGATACACTGAGGTACTGTAAAGTACAAGCAGCCCTGATCCGCCCAGTTAAAATCGCGTTGGCGTCCAAATGATGTAATCAGACCTTTATTCATGAGGCACCGGCCTGTTTCTGATGGGTGCGTTCCTGAATTTCTTAAGGTGTCTGCCATGGCTCAGTTGGTAGCACTCTTGCCTGAGTCAAAAGGTTGTGGGTTCAAGTCAAACTTCAGGAACTTGAGCACAAAATCTAGGCTGACACTTCAGTGCAGTACTGAGGGAGTGCAGTACTGTCAGAGGTACCGTCTTTCAAATGAGACGTTAAACCGAGGTCCCATTTTCCCTCTCAGGTGGACGAAAATGATCCCATGAAACTATTCGAAGAAGAGATGGGAAATTCTCCCCAGTGTCCTACCCAATATTTATCCCTCAACCAACATCAAATAAACAGATTACCTGGTCATTATCACATTGCTGTTTGTGGGAGCAAATTGGCTGCCACATGTTTTACATTGCAACAATGACTACACTTCAAAAAAGTATCTAATTAGCTGTAAAGCACTTTGGGACGTCCTGAGGTCATGAAGGCACTATATACATGCAAGTCTTTATTTTTCCTTTCTTTGAATCAAGTAAACTCCAGAGTTAAAATGGCGGTTGGCAGGTTTCTGGCCAGGAACAAGGCGGTAAGTCTATTTTCACAATTTTAACCACTCACCTGCCCTGTTCCCATCAGGCAGGCTGGTTTAAAATCAGGGCCATAGTATAATGAGGTGATTTGATTTCAGGTTTTTATAGATCCATTTTCCTTTGTCAACATTTTCACATGTAAGCAGACCTTGTCCCTATGATGGAGAAACTATACACTTTTTGTAACCTGCCCTTGCACAGTTGCTTGACCTGAGGGGCTAGTAATTACTTTACATGCAATAATCAATTTAATCCAGTAAACGTAGTCTTATGATCGTGCTGCACGAGTTCTTTAGGTTGGCAGATATTAAACTCTGATAGACTACATTTATTTAAAACAAAATAAAGATATGAAGTACAAAGTTTTTGTTAAAATACGACTGAGTACAATATGCAATAAAACAATGAAAAGTTCGTAATGGGTTAATTCATAAGAACTGACTCCAAAAGACAAAGATAGCCCACTTACTGGCAAAGCAAATCAAGTACTTTTATCTTTTTGTACTATTTTCAGTATTGGTGTAACATGAATTGAAATGTCTTATTCAAGCAGGATGCTAAAATCGAGCCTTCCATCTACTCAAACAGAAATTGTATGAACTGCAGTATTTTTTTCCCCAGACGGCTTAATGATTGTGGCTTTTGTATTTATGAATTGTATTATCAACAATATGAATATGCAGTTGGAGTTCAACTGGATTCACATGATACAATCACCTGGAACATAGCATAACATCCCCAACAATTCCCCATCAATAACTCAATCTTTTAAATTAAACCTTTTGAATTTTGTATCACAAGATACAGTGCTGCTGTGATTAAAAGGGAAATAAATAAATTGTGACAAGGGTATAAATAATTTACTTCAGAGTGGAGTCAACGACAGATATATCACATTACAAACTTTTAATAAATAGAAACTGGGCAAGAGGCAGTTAAAACACATGTTCATCAATCTACCGCTTCCCTTTAATTTAGGACCTATATTATTTTTCTATCTCAAGAGATTATGTCAGCTACGCTAAAGCAATCCTACCAGAAACAAAATGGTAGTTATATGGAAATCAGAGCATTGACATTGATAGGGATACATGGGAGCATTTGATGGGGAGGATTTGTAACAGTTTTCGTTGTCCAGATCATAT
Organism: Somniosus microcephalus; assembly: GCF_052327205.1. Taxonomy (NCBI): domain Eukaryota; kingdom Metazoa; phylum Chordata; class Chondrichthyes; order Squaliformes; family Somniosidae; genus Somniosus; species Somniosus microcephalus. The sequence continues at coordinate 84,339,547 of NC_141000.1, forward strand.
TTCCCAGGTATAAACAATGCTTGCGTTCAAACACCCTTAAGAATTATGGCAGAATTTTACCGTAGAATGTATTGTTACCACTGCCTGGTAAAATAGTTACTGTCCATGTTTTCAGTATTTCCAGTTTTCCCTTTATTGTTAATACTGGTAAATAATTAAAATCGTCTCTGTCTAAAACATGCCTGCACGGGCCATAATCACAGCACTACAATTAACTCTTCCAGGGAGATTTTTACATCTAAACCTAGTGCAGTAACTAAATAGATTTAACTATATTACCAACAAAAGTATTGTAACTGTTGTCCTGTGGAAAATCTCACCCATATCTTTATTAGAAAGGTCTTGGATGTTTGTATCTGCTATATTTTCCATTTCCCTGTACTGTTCTATATTTTCTCCTGGAAATTGTGAGGAAATATATAGAGCATATACATGTTAACTGTAATACAAAGTGAAACAGCTTTAGAACATTTGCAATATCTGACAGTTTTGGTGGGGGCGGGGGTGGGAGAATACAAGTTTAGAAAACTATGTGGCATTAGGGTTCTGTAGAAATACTGTATGAAGAAAAATTTTTAGAAGCTACTTTTGAAAAGAACTGAAAAGATAATCTAACCAGCCTGCACAGGAAGAGGCACAAGAAGCCAAGCTCCAATGGACTAACTTTCCTGATTTGTCGTATAACTGCGTATTCTTTGAGGATGGCCCTAAATTAAGGGTTATATCTTGTTACAAACTCTATCTGTATCAGTCTGCGTTGGAAACCTCAAACCCTGCAAACATTAGCACAAATAGATGAAATACTAAAATGCTAATATTAACACCTAGCAGCTGATGGAGGTGGCTTCCGTCACTGTTTATTCTAAAATCTGGACACCTGTTTGCTCAGCTGTCACATATGCCAGAAAACAACATTTTTAAGAGTAGGAGAGAGACAGTAACACAGAAACGAAAAGAGGTGGATCGAGTTGAAGTATGAAACAGAGACAAGGATAAAGGGGGGAATTCTGTTTGAAGGAGGAACACAAATATGGCAAATAGGAAAGAATGAGAGAGAGACAGAGACAGAGGAAAGGAACAGTCAGTGAATGAGAGAGAAGATGAGAAGGAAATGGAATCTGCATTAACAAAAATTGAGGCAGATATGTTATTTTCCATCTTTGCCTCTCCACCGGTGTTTTCTGTGTGAAAAAATTGCCACTTTCCTGATGAATGAAGCAGCTAAGCAAACAACTGTCCAGCTTTAGATTAAACAGTGAGAAATGCCCCCCTGCTCTCCCCAGTTTTCTTCTCTCCTCATGCTTGGGTAAAGGTCCATGGATGCTGGCACCTTCAGTATTTCACCTAAGTGAGAATTCTCCATATGTGAGCAATCGAGGGAGTTACAGAAATAATTTTGACTTCCTCTTGGTACTTTTAAAGCAATATAGGCTCGTCAAGGTGATTTTAAAGATATTTTTAAGGGTAGATTTTGTGAGGCCCCTTGTCGCCGGTGGGGCCTTGTACACAGCCAGCACATGTTGGAAAAGTGTGGGTGCAATGTCCAAGATTTTCCAATATGCGCCGGCTACATATGAGGTCACAGTGGCAGAATGGGACTTGTAACATTTACCCTTCATTGTCTGAATCCTTCATGGAACTTTCAAAAATGTTTTCACAGCTGCAGTAACATGTTGCATCAAAATAAAATACAATTACAAATTCAATATTTTCAACTATTCACAAAAAAACACTGCATTTCTTGAACTCTTTTATAAAATGTAGTTTTGTGGACATATGTGCTTATCAAGGTGTAGGTGGCAGTAGAGGGAATGTGAGTGATGTAATCTAGTTCTGTTTTATTATCTCCAACCTAAGCATTCAGAAAATTGTGTTCACAGATGGGAGAGGGGGGAGAGAAATTGACCCAGAAGTCACACAATTACAGAGCACTAATTGAGTGTTCAGGAGATAAATTTCAGGCGGCAGTATCCCGCCCTTATCCCCCTGGAAGTGCGCTGGCCGCCGAATTGGAAGCTGGCAACTTCCGAGCATCCAGGGCACCCACCTGAAATAGACGTTAGGCAGCTTGAATATTGTAATCACGGGACTAATGCCTGTTTAGAACTTTGCTCCCAACTTTGGCAGAAACTGGGCAGAGCATCCTTAAAGGGACCGCTGGAGGTCACCAATGAAAATGGGAAGTCAAATGTTTTTTACTTACCTTAATATAAATTATGTTATACGATGATTTGCACCTAGAGAGGCCGGTGTTGGGAGGAGCAGAGAGCGGCGGTACAGTGAGTACTTAAACTCACTTTTGCAGGCTTTTTTACAGTGGCCAGTGTTGGGAGGAGCAGAGAGCGGTGGTACAGTGAGTACTTAATCTCACTTTTGCGGGCTTTTTACAGTGGCCAGTGTCGGGAGGAGCAGAGTGCGGTGGTACAGTGAGTACTGAAACTCACTTTCGCGGGCTTTTTTACAGAGGCTTACCAATCTCACAGACCGGCAGCGGCGTTCTGGAGCCACATCACGATTCAAAAAGTGTCGCGGGCAAGAGGAAGCAGCTGATTGGGTGAGTACAGCCAGGTGAGTATTTATACTACTCTAGTTTGACAGTTAAGATTAATAGTTTATAAAATTTAGAAGGTCTTAATTTTTGTGGTTATAGTTTCTAAGGTCTCTGTTGTGTATCGGGGACTGCTAATAACCAAGGGCCCTTGAGTATATCATTTAATTGTAGTGTAATTAGTGGTATTGATTTGATTTAAATTAATTTCAATTAATTAAAGGGTAAGTCATGGCAGGACAGCTCGGTCCCGTGGCATGCTCCTCCTGCGCTATGTGGGAAATCAGGGACACTTCCTGTGTCCCTGACGACCATGTGTGTGGGAAGTGTATCCAGTTGCAGCTACTGACAGACCGCATTGCGGCGCTGGAGCTGCGACTAGATACATACTGGAGCATTCGCGATGCTGAGGACATCGTGGATAGCACGTTTAGGGAGTTGGTCACACCGCAGGTAAAGGCTGCACAGGCAGGAAGGGAATGGGTGACCACCAGGCAGAGTAGTAGGCGCAAGCAGGTAGTGCAGGGGTCCCCTGTGGCCATCCACCTCTCAAACAGATATACCACTTTGGATATTGTTGAGGGAGATGGCTTATCGGGGGAAGGCAGCAGCAGCCAACTTCCTGGCACCATGGGTGGTTCTGCTGCACAGGACGGGAGGAAAAAGACTGGGAGAGCTACAGTGATAGGGGATTCTATTGTAAGGGGAATAGGTAGGCGTTTCTGTGGCCACAAACGAGACTCCAGGATGGTATGTTGCCTCCCTGGTGCAAGGGTCAAGGATGTCTTGGGGCGGCTGCAGGGCATTCTGGAGGGGGAGGGTGAACAACCAGTTGTCGTGGTGCATAGGGGTACTAACGATACAGGTAAAAAACAGGATGAGGTCCTAAAAGCTGAATATAGGGAGTTAGGAGGTAAATTAAAAAATAGGACCTCAAAGGTAGTAATCTCAGGATTGCTACCAGTGCCACGTGCTAGTCAGAGTAGAAATAGAAGGATATTTCAGATGAATACGTGGCGAGAGGAATGGTGCAAGGAGGAGGGATGCAAATTCCTGGGACAATGGAACCGGTTCTGGGGGAGGTGGGACCAGTACAAACTGGATGGTTTGTATCTGCGCGGGACCGGGACCAATGTCCTAGGGGGAGTGTTTGCTAGTGCTGTTGGGGAGGGTTTAAACTAAAATGGCAGGGGGTTGGGAACCTGTGCAGGGAGTCAGAGGAAAGGGAAGCAAGGATAGAAACAAAAGACAGGAAGGAGAAAAGCAAAAGTGGAAGGCAGAGAAATCAAGGGTGTAAATCAAACAGGGCTACAGTAAATAATAATTCTAAGAGGACTAAGAGTGTTAAAAAACAAGCCTGAAGGCTTTGTGTCTTAATGCAAGGAGCATTCGTAATAAGGTGGATGAAATGGCTGTGCAAATAGATGTAAACGGATATGATGTAATTGGGATTACGGAGACATGGCTCCAGGGTGACCAAGGCTGGGATTCAACATCCAGGGGTATTCAATATTCAGGAAGGACAGGCAAAAAGGAAAAGGAGGTGGGGTAGAATTGCTGGTTAAAGAGGAGATTAACACAATAGTAAGGAAGAATATTAGCTCTGATGATGTGGAATCTGTATGGGTAGAGCTGAGAAATACCATGGGGCAGAAAATGTTAGTGGGAGTTGTATACAGACCCCCAAACAGTAATGCTGAGGTTGGGGATGGCATTAAACGGGAAATTAGAGATGCATGCAATAAGGGCACAGCAGTTATCATGGGTGACTTTAATCTACATATAGATTGGGCTAACCAAATTAGTAACAATACTGTGGAGGAGGAATTCCTAGAGTGTATACAGGATGGTTTCCTGGAACAATATCTCGAAGAACCAACTAGAGATCAGGCCATCTTAGAAAGGATTAATTAGCAATGTTGTTGTGCGAAGCCCCTTGGGGAGGAGCTACCATAATATGATACAATTCTTCATTAAGATGGAGAGTGAAGTAGTTGACTCAGAGACTAAGGTCCTGAATTTAAATAAAGGAAACTACGATGGTATGAGGTGCGAGTTGGCTAGGATGGATTGGGGAACATTACTTAAAGGGTTGAAGGTGGACAGGCAATGGCAAACATTTAAAGATCACATGGATGAACTACAGAATTTGTTCATCCCTGTTTGGCATAAAAATAAAACAAAAAAGGTGACTCAACCGTGGCTAACAAGGGAAATTAGGGATAGCATAAGATCCAAGGAAAGGACATATAAATTGGCCAGAAAAAGCAGCAAAACTGAGGATTGGGAGCAGTTTAGGATTCAGCAAAGGAAGACAAAGGGATTAATTAAGAGATGCAAAGTAGAATATGAGAGTAAGCTTGCAGGGAACATAAAAACTGATTGTAAAAGCTTCTATAGATATGTGAAGAGAAAAAGATTGGTGAAGTCAAGCATAGGTCCCTTGCAGTCAGAATCAGGGGAATTTATAATGGGGAACAAAGAAATGGCAGACCAATTAAATACATACTTTGGTTCTGTCTTCACAAAGAAGGACACAAATAACCTTCCAGAGATTTCGGGGAACATAGGGTCTAATGAGAGGGAGGAATTGAATGAAATCAGTATTTGTAGGGAAATGATGTTAGGGAAATTGACAGGATTGAAGGCCGATAAATCCCCAGGGCCTGATAATCTACATCCTAGGGTATTAAGGAAGTGGCCCTAGAAATAGTAGCTGCATTGCTGGTCATCTTCCAAAATTCTATAGACTCTGGAATAGTTCCCATGGCTTGGAGGGTAGCTAATGTAACCCCACTATTTAAAAAAGGTGGTAGAGAGAAAACAGGGAACTATAGACCGGTAAGCCTGACATCGGTAGTGGGGAAAATGCTAGAGTCCATTATAAAAGATGTAATAGCAGAGCACTTGGAAAACAGTGACAGGATCGGACAAAGTCAACATGGATTTACAAAAGGTAAATCATGCTTGACTAATCTACTGGACTTTTTTGAGGATGTAACTGGTAGAATAGATAAGGGAGAACCAGTCGATGTGGTGTATTTGGACTTTCAGAAGGCTTTCGATAAGGTCGCGCATAAGAGATGGGCATGCAAAGTTAAAGCACATGGGATTGGGGGTGAGGTACTGACTTGGATAGAGAACTGGTTGGCAGACAGGAAGCAAAGATTTGGAATAAACGAGTCTTTTTCCGAGTAGCAGGCAGTGATCGGTGCTAGGACCCCAGCTATTCACAATATATATTAATGATCTAGACGAGGGAACTAGATGTAATATCTCCAAGTTTGCAGACGACACAAAGCTGGGTGGGCTTGTGTGCTGTGAGGTGGATGCCGAGAAACTCCAGTATGCATGTGCAGCAGGCGGTTAAGAAGGCAAATGGTATGTTGGCCTTCATAGTGCGAGGATTCGAGTAAAGGAGCAAGGATGTCTTGCTGCAGTTGTACAGGGCCTTGGTGAGACCACACCTTGAGTATTGTGTGCAGTTTTGGTCGCCTTATCTGAGGAAGGATGTTCTTGCCATGGAGGGAGTGCAGCGAAGATTCACCAGACTGAAACCTGGGATGGCAGGAATGACGTATGAAGAGAGAGTGAGTCAATTAGGCTTATATTCGCTAGAGTTTAGAAGAATGAGAGGGGATCTCATTGAAACTTATAAAATTCTAAAAGGACTTGACAGACTAGATGCAGGACGAATGTTCCCAATGGCGGGGGAGTCCAGAACCAGGGGTCACAGTCTAAAGATAAGGGGTAAGCCATGTAGGATTGAGATGAGGAGGAATTTCTTCACCCAGAGAGTGGTGAACCTGTGGAATTCTCTACCACAGAAGGCAGTTGAGGCCAACTTATTAAATATATTCAAGAAGGAGTTAGATATATTTCTTAAGGCTAAAGAGCTCAAGGGATATGGGGAGAAAGCACGGGCAGGGTACTGAATTTGGATGATCAGCCATGATCTCATTAAATGACAGAACAGGCTCGAGGGGCCGAATGGCCTACTCCTGCTCCTAGCTTCTATGTTTCTATGTTTCTATGTAGTACAGGTGCACGACCCCTTATCCGCACTTCCGAAAACCGAAAAGCTCCGAAAACCGAATTTTTTTTCGTGGAGCGTCTCTCAGTATTTCCAGTGTAAAAGCTTGAGCAGCTTGCAAGGGAGGGGCCTGCACCAGCACGATCAGAGATCGCGAGTGCCGGCAAAAGAGCCCGGCACCAAGGAGAAGTGCCGGGCTCTTGGGACACAGCCAGCACTGCCCGGGGGCGGGGGGCTCAGGAGGCCGGGGACGGCAGCGCGAGTAGGTGCAGGCAGGCGGCCAGCAAAAAAGCATTATCTTTTCTGAAATCCGAAAAATTCCGAATTCCGAAACACAGCTGGCCCCAAGGGTTTCGGATAAGGGATCGTGCACCTGTAGTGTAAATTCAGAAAACAAGTCTATAGTATACAACAGCCAAATTGCACTTCAATTTTGCTGCACCACCTCCATTGAGGTTCCCAGGTAGATGGCTCAGGACTAAGTCTGCGCTTTGTCGAATCCAAAGTACCAACTGGAATTGGCATAGCTTAACAGAAACCAATGTATGGCATATCATCAATCAAGCATTCATGGCTGGCCGAAATGGGCTGTGAACATTTAACACTCTTCTGAAATGCTATTGTACATTTGCATACTAGGTAATGCCCTGAGTTTCAGAGGAAACGAGAGCTTTTGCTGACTACACTTCTGTAAAGCACCTTGGGACATTTTTCTATATTAAAGGTACTATATACAGTACATGCTTGTTGTTAGTTTGTTGTTAGTGTGTGTGTGTGTGTGTGTGTGTGTGTGTGTGTGTGTGTGTACCTCAATAAAGCTTTTTAAATGTGTCCTCTTGTTTTTCAGAAAATGCTAGAAACTAAGGGAGAAATTTTCCATAAGCACAACTGACTGAACAGTATAATCAATCCTGGAAAATGAGTACTGGCACATGCTCAGACTACACAATCTAAATTCAGCTCACAGAGTGACAGCTCCAGGCAAAAATATCAAGTTCACGGCAAATCGTTTGGGAGAGGCTGAAAGCCTCAAGTAAAAACTTTAATAAAGACATTAAAAAGCATAAAATAACAACAACTTGCATTTAGTTTAATATAGAAAAAAATTCCCAAGGTGCTTCACAGAGGCATAATGGAAAAATGGATGGCTGAGCCAAAGAAGGAGATAATAGGAGGGGTGACCTAAAGCTTGGTCAAAGAGGTGGGTTTTAAGAAAGGTCTTAAAGGACAACAGGAAGATGGAGAGGCATTGGCGGCTGAAGGCATGGCCACCAATGGTAGGGCACAGGGTGCTCGAATGAACAAGAGGCTGGAGTTAGAGGAACAGAGAGGGTTATAACACTGGAGGTTGTTATAGAGATAGGGAGTGGAAATCCCATAGATGAATTTAAACACAACCCAACTCCAACCTCAAACCTTCCCCCAGGTCACATCTTGATGTATCAGAATATGGCCATTTAAGAATATATTTGTTTAAATAGTAAAAAATGGACTTCTGTCCAAAGCCAGATATAAATGTTTTAACTGATATATTTTTATTCCACTTTGTATTCTCGCCCCTCTCTCAAGGTGCCTCCACACCACACAATATTCCCTGGATTAAAAGGATGATCAAGTAAATACTCCCAAGTCTCTGTCCATGCCCTCTAGGAGCAATTAGGCCTCATGCCCTAAACCTAGAATTCCCTCCCTAAACCTATCCGCATCTCCTCCTTTAAGACCTTCCTTAAGACCGACCTCTTTGACCAAGCTTTACAACTCCCTACTAATCTCTCCTCAGGCTTAGCGTCCATTTATATCTGAATATGTGTCTGTGAAGCACCTTGGGATGCTCTTCTGTGATAAAAGCGCTATATTAATGCAGTTGTTGTTGTTGTAGAATGGCTAAATCTCTTATTTTAACTTCCTACCTTTTGAGACCTGCCTAATCTCTGCTTGGTCCTGACACATGACCATTTACCTAAAATCAGGAACTTACTATGAGGGAAGGTTTTCTCTTGTAGCAAACCCATAAACACACTTAAAATTTGTCTACAAAACTCTTCCACCAATGTGAAGAAACATAGGGGAAAACAGGCTTGCAAGCAATACGTGGCGCAATACAGCTATCAAACTGCCTGAAATAAATCACACAACTGTTTACCTGAAGGGGGTGCTCTACATCCTTCCATTATTAGGCAGACAGTGAAGAAAGGCGCAAAAGGAACAGAACAACACACAGCAGTTGTTTACATAAGACACATGGCGGGGGCGGGGGGGGGGGGGAGGCTTTCCACAGGGTTCTCCCAATCTCATGCAATAACTTCGGTGGAAGATTGGCGAAAACCTTGAGAAAGCGGCATAAATGACTGTTTTTAGCTGTGTATGTTGATTCTCCCGGGGTTTCTGCCGACGTTACAGTGGGAGATCGGGAAAACCCTTGCGTAAATTCCAGGTAATGTTATTAATAGTGAATACTGCACATAGTATCAAAATACAATCGCTGCGCACGTGTACCTCAGTCATACATATACCGTTTGCCTTTGTGCTGACAGAGATAGAAATTGGACCTGAGCTTTTCCAAATCAATACCAAAGAAAACACACACCATTACTTGGATAAAAGGGTAATTGGATCTTAGGATCTTTATGCCATTGTGTTGTTTGGATTGCCAGGAGAGTTTCGAGTTTCCAGATCGCTTTTTACTTCATTATATCCCTTACTTATTCTTAATAAGGGAGTGAGCGTTGGCTCAGTGGTAGCATTTCCGCTTCTGAGTCAGAACCTTATGGGTTCAAGCCACAATACAGATAGCCCCAGCGAGCAGGAGGCCAGTGCACTGGCCTCTGAATACTGGGTTGACATCCAGTGGGGTACTCGCATCCTGACAGGAGTCGAGTAGAGACCCCACCCCCCATAGCATCTAGGAAGTCTGTAAGAAATTGTGAATTGGAAGAAATAACTTGAGACAAAAAAGTCTCTTCAGACTGGTGTTAGACTAACTGGATAGACGCTTAGAATTTGCTGATGTTCTTGGTTCCCTGCAGATGTTATAACATTCTGCACAGTGGCGGTGACTTTGTTTCCAGACTAGCTGACTGCTATTTGTGTGCTAGAAAGGTTGTTGACTGTATCTTTGATTTGGCCAACCGAGGCCCAACGCCTATGATTCTTCCATAATTATAATGACCATATTATAATGCTAAGTTAGGATTTTGACTTTGTTTAACAAAACTGCTTTAAAATGCATAAGTTAATTAAGTATAAGGACATAGAATAGAAGATATCTTTGGGAATGTAATGATTCATTCCATAGTACAATAGTTTGATGAACAGCGTGAACATAAATAATTGATAACAAGCAACTACAAACATCTGAAGGCCGAGAATGGCATGTCTGACTCCAAACTTGGGAGGATAAGCACAGGAGAGATAGCAGGAAATCATTTGAAAGTATAAACAGGAAAGACATGTGAAGGGGAGGGTTTTCTTCCGAAAGTTGAGACAAAGATCTCGACATACCATTGGGCACCTTGGCTTAGGAAGAGCCCTTACAGGTTAGATAGTCCTGTCCATAATCTACCCTAGGCCCACCCCATAAAAGCGAATAAAAGAGATATCTAAAGAGCCTTTAACACAGACGGTGAAGGGAAGAGTTGATCGCGCACCAGCCCTCTGTCCAATCAGGACCGATACCAGCTGCTTGTCATGGTCGTATGTCTACTATGTCTATCCTGACTGCGTGTTGTACTTAACTTAAACTGCCGCTCCTTAATAAAGCAAACTATGGCTCCTAAGACCCTTTTGGTAATCTGTGTGTGACCTGTGATCCAAATCTTACAAGTCCCCCCGGTCAAGCTAATGATGTGTCTGGGTTCTTTGTTATCGAAACAACCAAGAGCATGATCTGCTGGAAGCAAAGGCAGTGGAAGAAATGGGTTACCTCATGTGCTGCTAGGCAAGGAAGAGAAGAAAACCGTCAATCAGCTCTATCTGGGTGCTATTATCGACAGTTTCATTTGAATGGAGAAACAGTTGGAGGAAGAGGAGCCGCACAGCCTCTGCAACCAGCACGAGCAGCAGCTGGGCCTATTAGAAGCAGGCGAGCGGGCTGCTCGTAGGAGGCAGTACACGGCACAAAGGTGTACAGGCCAAGAGTCAGTTTCTTGAACCTATATCAAGAGCAGTGCATGAGGAGGCTGTGCTTCTCCAGGCAGGCTCTGCAGCGTCCTCCAACAGGCTCTACTGCCTGCGGGACCAGGAGGCCATGCTTTGCTTGAACTTCTTTGCCATTGGCTCTTTCCAGTTTGCTATAGGGGACATCTTCCACAACGAGTCTGCAGTACACAGCTGCATTAAGCAGGCCATTGATGCCCTGTTCGCCAGGGATGAGCAGCACATCACCTTATGTTCATTAACGTCAACAGTTAACAGGAGAGAGCTCGGGGATTTACAGCAGTGGCTGGCTTCCGTCTTGTCCAGGGAGTCATTGACTGCACACATCGCCATCAGGGCACTGGAACACCAGCCAGCAGCATTCTCGTGTAGGAAAGGCTACCACTCAGCTAATGTGTAGCTCGTCTCCGATCACAGAAACCATAGCATGCAACTTTGTGCACAGTTCCCAGGCAGCTGTCACAATGTTTTTATCCTGTGACACTCGACCAGTCTCCCAATACTCCACCAACGTGATAAGATGGCTGGTGAGGGACAAGGAATAATCCCTCCGCAACCCCACCACGTCTGAACAATACAGGTATCATCAAATCCATGGGACCACCAGAATGATTGATGAGCACACCGTAGAGTTATTGAAGTAGAGGTTCAGGTGTCTCGTCAGTGCTGGGGCTCCCTACAATATGCTCCACAAAGAGTCTCCCGCATGGTAGTCATGTGCCACATCCTGCACAACTTTGCCTCTTACAGAGGCCTGAATTTGGAGGAAGCACAGCTGCAGCAGCAGCCCTCATTGGATGAGGAAGGCCAGGGTGAAGGCAGCAGTAGAAGGAGGGCCACCTCAATGCCTTGCAGCAAGAGATGCGAGGGATGAGTTAACTGCTTAGCGATTCCAGTGACCTGCTTATTCCTCTGCCCTGAAAACTTACACAAAGCCTCACTGCATTAACGGTCCTTTTTGCATCTTTCACCACTCCTTTTATCCTGCATTAAAGAACATTGAAACCATTCAGCCACCTTCTATATCAATGACATATACCAACAGCGCAGACTCAGAAGCTGCTATAAAACCACAGTGCAGGCCAAAGTGCCGAATGCGATTAAGGTGAAGAATTTAATTCCCAACACAATAATTGCCTTCAATTCATTTCTCACCTAAGTGCCAAACCACGGTGCCTTTTTTTTTTAGTAAGGTTTCCTAACTCTACTCCTACAAGGTGCTCCCCCCAAGGCCTCAACAAAGCTGCTGTTGCTCATGTTGGGACCTTCGAGATGCTCGTGGCTGCCAACACCTAGGTGCTCGAGCCTGTGAGGGCCAGGCTGCAGACTGCTACACCCTAGCTGCTGTCGGGGAAGTCTGGTCCAGCTGACATGGCATTCTTTGATGTAGTGGCAAAGGAGAAGACATGCTGGCATCCTGAAAGAGGGCAACACTTACTGCTCCCTTAGCGCCACTGCCACTCCTGTGAGGTTGGGGCTCATCATTGCTACTGATCTGTAGGAGAGCAGACTGCAGGAGACCTTGAAAGACCCTAACTATTTGGTCCACCAATCTGTCCAAGGTGGACACCTGGCTCATCCATGGTGGTGCCCAGAGCCTGCATGGCAGCTGTTTGAGGTTCCAACTGCATTATCTAAGGCCTTGTGGTAACACAAATAACTTTATGTTTGAATTCGTATCAGCCAAGTTAGATAAACTCTGTAGTCGATGCTCTCACATCTTCAGATAGCTTTACATGCAGACAAGTAATGCTAGCCTGTCTCCGAGTTTAAATAACTGATCCTATTCAAAATTTGTCAGTTTAGATCACATTTTTTTTCAATTATCCATATTGAAATCAAATTTCTCAGTGTTTTTGCAACAAATCTTTATCATGTAGCAATAAAAGTGGTTATCAGTCTGGGTTTCTATACTTCTGTAAAATTGCATCCATGTCTGATTTATGCCATTCAATGCATCAATTATTTTTCATGTCTGATGATTCAGTTATCTATTCTATAGACGTTGTTTTGGTATGCTACACCTGTGATAGCATTTTATTAGCATTGTTCATGGTTACTGTACCCGTGGGCTTTATAATGTATGACTGGATCAGGAATGACATTTTCCTTTAATGTACATGGTATTTTAAGGTAAGTTATGAAATGAATGAGGATTTTTTTTGCTAAATTCCCAGATACCCTATTTCTTTCGCAGTTGACTGAACTTACTCAACGATGACACAGAGGTAGCTTGCTCTGGGTTTTTTCGATTTTGGAAAACTGTAGGGGGCATTTTTGATGTGTAGCATACATCGGGCGGACACTGGGCAGAGCAATCGGAACATCAGCATGATGTCGCCAGCAAGAATCCTGAAGCATTTTGATGGTTGGGCTTCAGTTGCATTAAAGTCGCAAGCTGCCATTGCAATTCAGGCACTGATTGGCAGCTCACCATTTAGAAGGGGAGGGAAATCTGGCACCCTTCCGTGGAGCAGAGCTGGCAGCAATGCATTAAAGGGAAAGGCTGGGCTGATTGGATGGTGGGGAGTAGGGCGGGGGGCGGGGGGGAATGGTGGCAACGGACATCAAAATTGAAGTTTTGGAGGATTGTCAGGGAGGTGCAATTGTGTTCATCCTGTTACTAGAAAAGACAACAACTTGTATTTATATAGCACCTTTAACGTAGTAAAACGTCCCAAGGTGCTTCACAGGAGTGTTAAAGCTCAAAAAAAACTATTTATCAAACATTATGTCCCACTCCAGGGACTTGAGCACATAAAGCTAGGCTGAAACTCCAGTGCAGTGCTGAGGGACTGCTGCACTGTCGGAGGTGCCGTCTTTCAGATGAGACGTTAAACCGAAGCCCCGTCTGCTCTCTCAGGTGGACGTAAACGATCCCATGGCACTATTTCGAAGAAGAGCAGGGGAGTTATCCCCAGTGTCTTGGCCAATATTTATCCCTCAGTCAACATAACAAAAACAGATTATCTGGTCATTACCACATTGCTGTTTTTAGGAGCTTGCTGTGCGCAAATTGGCTGCCGCGTTCCCCACATTACAAGAGTGACTACACGCCCAAAAAAGTGCTTCATTGGCTGTAAGGTGCTTTGAGACATCCGGTGGTCGTGAAAGCCGCTATATAAATGTAAGTCTTTCTTCCTTTCTATTTCCAGCACTGCTTGGAGCGTTTCCTTTAAGGGACACTGTTTCTGGCTAGTTCTGAGCAGGAGGCACGCTTTCCTACACCAAAATTGTAGCAGGATCCAAACAATGTGTTAAGACTCTGATTTGCATGGTATAATGTGTCTTGTTTTGCACACTTTGTACAAAAATAATAAACTGCAGGACAACGGAGTATTACAGTTTAACTCTTTTATTAAGCATTAGGTCTGATCTTACTCATACAGCATAGTGGGGCAAAGATGGCGTTAGGCCCCTAGCCTGGGTCTTCAAAACAATAGTAGTCCTTACAGATGCCTGCAGGCCAATGACAACTCAGCATGTGATCACATGTGAATATAATAGGTATTCCTTACAGATGCCTGCGGGCCAATGATAATTCAATATGCAAATGTTACATCCCCTTTCTTTTAAAAGAAAAATGTTATGCATTACTTTTAAACCTTTCTTCTACATAATGTTCTCGGTAGCATAAACATATAAGTAAACTCAGCATTTAACTAGCACTGAAAACATCTCAACATTTCAATAACGATGTACAGTTTTTTTTTTAGGGCAGCGATCCGCCTACACCCTTTGACAGTTCACAAGTCAAGGATACCTCTAGGCTTGACCTCTCGTCCCGACCTTGAGTGGTATGAAACTGAGCATGTTCCTGAGTCGGTCAACAATTCAGGTTCAGGTTTAGGTTCAGGTAAGTATGATGTGTTTTGTGTATTGCTCTGTTCATCACACTCTGTTGAACTGATCCTCTCGTCGGAATGACAGTGTTGTCCCTTGGTGTTCAGGAGGTGCCTGCGATTGCGGCGGTACACCTGTCCTTCTGGGGTGCGGGCGTGATACAATCGCTCAGTGTCAGCTGGCTGGATGATGACTGCTGGCTTCCAGTAGTAATGCTCCTGGATTCTGATGGATTCTCCATTGTACAGCGGCGGCAGTAGTCTAGCTGACCTGTCATAGTATCTCTTTTGGTGTTGCTGTCTCTGTACACGTTTTGCATGCACTTGCTTGCAGCTGATGACCTCTGGCTGCAGCTGCTGGTTGGTGTTTGGAAGGATTGAGCGAAGTCTGCGGCTCATCAACAGCTGTGCTGGTGACTTGAAGTTGTCAACCGGAGTGTTGCGGTACTCAAGGAGACTGATGTAAGGGTCTCTTTTGTCCGCTTTGGCTTTGTTCATGAGTGTTTTTGTAATCTGGACAGTTTTTTCAGCTGGGCCATTACTTTGAGGGTAATGTGGGCTTGATGTGACATGTGTGAAATCCCATGCCTTGGCAAACGACTCGAACTCTCTTGATTTGTATTGGGGGCCATTGTCTGAGACTAAAGTCTCTACAATGCCATGCCTGGCAAAGGCTGCCTTTAGCTTGTGGATCACAGCTGCAGATGTGGTCCTGTGAAGCTTGTCCAGTTCAAAAAATCTGCTGTAGTAATCAACAGTCACTATGTAATCCTCGTTGTTCCATGTGAACAGATCCATTGCCGCGACCTGCCAGGGCCTGTCTGGGATACGGTGAGGTATCATGGGCTCTTTGACATTTGATGGGCGGTGTTCTAGACAAATGGAACATTTTCCGACAATGTCCTCAATGTGTTTGCACATTTAGGGCCAAAACATAATGTCCCGTGCTCTTTGTTTGCATTTTTCCATGCCCATATGTCCAGCATGAATTTTTGTCAACATCTTTTCTCTGAGACTGGTAGGAATGATGATTTTCTCCCCTTTGAAGATGATTCCGTTGATTTGTGACAGTTCGTCTCTGTGGTTCCAGAATTCAGATATGCTCTGAGGGCATTTCCTCCTTTCCTCAGGCCATCCTTCATGTATGACTTTGCTCAGCAGTGTGAGTTGTGCATCTTTCTCTGTTCCTGCTCGGATCTCCTTCAGTTTTGAGTCACTCACAGGTAAGCTGTTGTACACCATGTGCACCTGCACATCCATGCCTTCACTGAGGCTGCTGTCCTGGTAGCTAAGAGACTTTCTGGAGAGCGTGTCTGCGACAGGAATGTCTTTGCCTGGACGGTGAATGATTGTGAAGTCGTACTTCTGTAGCTGAAGGATCATTCTCTGTAGCCTTGGTGGGGCTGCGGCTAGTGGTTTCCTCATGATTGACTCGAGGGGCTTGTGGTCAGATTCCACAATGACTTGTCAGCCATAGACATACTGGTGGAAACGCTTACATCCAAATAGAATTGCATATAACTCTTTCTCGATTTGAGCATAGTTGATTTCACTGTCTGTGAGAGATCTGGAAGCGTAGCCGATGGGCTTTCCTTCTTGCAGTAATACTGCACCTAGTCCGTACTTTGACGCGTCCACTTGTAGTCTGAGCTCTTTGTTGGGGTCGAAGTAGGCAAGAACTGGTCCTGGTTCTCTGGTGATTAGGTCTTTCATTTTCTGAAATGCTGTATCATGTTGTTTGTCCCACAGGAACTCATTGGATTATTTGAGCAACTGACGCATGGGTGCGTTGATTTCAGAGAGGCTCGGGGCAAACTTGGCTAAGTAGTTAACCATGCCTAGTACTGTCTCTAGCTCTGCGCGGTTCTTCGGCGGCTCCATCTTCTTGATGGCGGAGATTTTCTCTGGATCTGGCTTAATGCCATCAGTTGAGCCCAAAATAACTGATCTCGGTGGATCCGATTATGCTTTTCTCGGGGTTGAGCCGGATACCTTTCTCCCGTGATCTTTGTAGCATCGCACGGAGGTTCCTGTCATGTTCCTCTCTATTCCTGCCATAGATGAGGATGTCGTCTACGATTGCGACTACTCCGTCGAGGCTTTCATAGGTTTCGTCGATCTTCTGCTGGAATTCATCCTTAACTGAGATAAGACCAAATGGTAAACGCAGAAATCGGTAGCGTCCAAATGGTGTGTTGAACATTGTTAGCTTAGATGACTCTTCCGTGAGCTTGATAGTCCAGTATCCTGATCATGCGTCCATTACACTGAAGTAACGTGCTCCCACTAGCTTGGGTGTGATGTCATCTAGCGTTGGTAGAGGATAATGAGGGCGCTTGATAGCCTTGTTCAAATCTCTGGGGTCGAGACAGACTCTGAGCTTGCCTGTACATGGTTTCTCAACCACTACTAATGCGTTGACCCACTCTGTCGGTTCTATTTCCCGGATGATGATTTCTGTATTCTCTGTGCTTTGCAGCTCCTCCTTCAGGCGACTACGTAGAGCAAGGGGTATCCTTCTCGGTGGGCAAACCACAGGGGTTGCTGCTGGGTCAAGGTGAATAGTGCATTCACCTGGGAATAGTCCGATTCCTTTGAAAACGTCAGCAAACTCCTCCATGACTGCCTGCTTCTCAACTGGTGCTGTCAATGATAGCACTAGCTTGATGAGGTCCATGTCTAAACATGCCTTTAGACCTAGCACTGGAGGTGCTCGAGTGTCAACAATGTAAAAGTCCAACATCATGTCGCTTTCTTTGTACTTGCATTTCATCACACATGTGCCTTTTACAATGAGCTGCTCACCCCCATAGCTGGTCAGTCAGCATGAAGTGGGCTGTAGCTCACAATCATCCTTCAAGCTGTGATACTCACTCAGAGGAATTACATTAACCTGAGCTCCAGTGTCTTGTTTAAACCTAAGCTCTGTGCCCTGTTTTCCTATCTCAATATCAGCAAAGGCTTGCTCAGTCTCTGAAATCTGTTTTTTCTGTGACACAGAATCAATAAACAGTTCCTCTGCATTTGGCTCTCTATCTGGCATTTGGCTGTCACTCAATGTGTGTACTACTGATCCAAAAACAGTCCTGCAAACTTTAGCAAAGTGGTTCCGTTTACCACATTTAGCACATTGCCTTCCTTTGGCAGGGCATTGCTCCTTTTCCCCATACATCTTGTTTCCACAATATCCACAGTTTTTGAAGCATTTTATGTCTGTGTCGCTCATTTTTAGAACTCTCTCTGTTCTGAAACACGCTCTCTGGGTGGTGTTCTTTGGTGTGTGTCTATTAACTGCATGCACTGTCTGTTCACTCGAGCTGCTCGTGGCATTGGTTATGGTTTTCAACTGTGCTTGGGCTATCTCATGCGATCTAGCTATGTCCATAGCTTTGTCCAGCGTTAGCCCGGACCCAACATTCAAAAGTTTCTCTCTCACTTTAGCTGAATGTATTCCAAACACGATGCGGTCTCTGACCATCTCATCTTTATCTTCTGCATATTCACAGTCTTTTACCAGCAGTTTTAACTCAGTCACGAACTGTTCAAACGACTCACTAGCTCCTTGTACTTTCTCCTGAAACTTGTACCTAGCGAATATCGTATTTGTCTTGGGCATCACATATGATTCAAAACGGTCAAAATAACTTTTCAGTACCTTTGCTTCATCCGCGGTGAGAGACCATGTGTTAAAAATGTCTCTCCCTTTTTTTCCGATCCACAGGAGTAGGTAGCTGCATCTTTCTTCCTCCCCTTTGCTTTTCAACGGACCCAAGAACATTAACTCATTTGTTGCTTGAACTTGCACCATTCTCTATGTAAGTTCAAAGATTCCCAATTCATTCGAGGTAAGGGAGCTCCAACGATGTCCATTTTCAATCCCACTTCTGACACCATGTCTTGTTTTGCACACTTTGTACAAAAATAATAAATTGCAGGACAATGGAGTATTACAGTTTAACTCTTTTATTAAGCATTAGGTCTGATCTTACTCATACAGCATAGTGGGGCAAAGATGGCATTAGGCCCCTAGCCTGGGTCTTCAAAACAATAGTAGTCCTTACAGATGCCTGCAGGCCAATGACAACTCAGCATGTGATCACATGTGAATATAATAGGTATTCCTTACAGATGCCTGCGGGCCAATGATAATTCAATATGCAAATGTTACATAATGAGGCTCCCAGCTTTTTCCAGCAAGAGCGCTGACCATCTAAAGTGAGGCCCACTCGAAACTGGTAGCGAGTGGGCCTCAAGCGGGAAAGTAAGCATTAAGGTTTTTCAAAACAAATTTGGTCTCACTACCGCTCTGTCCCTGCTGAAAAATGGGGCAGTAGAGAGACCAAAATTGCCCCCTAGGAGTTTACATAAAATATAATTTGGATCCTACAGTTCTTTTATGCATCGGTTACTTTTAACCTGGAGCGTTATTTTGTTGTTCTTCAACATTAAAAGACGGCATAGCCTCAAATTTAGAAGGCAAAGGGTGAAAAGACAGATTAGGTTTAATGGGGCTGAAAATCCACAACCCTTTTGGTGCACTTCTGCCATAACTCCGGCAAGAGTGCAGCGGCAGGGCTGCGTAATAGGCTGGCCCGAGATACGCTGCGTACCTACTTTCCCCGAGACTTTCTGTGGGGCCTTGTTAGGAGAAGAGCCTAGACAATGGGACCGGCCAGATGGACTGTGTTAGTCTCATACACTCCTACATTTCTAAGCATGTAGAGGGTTGGGATTACCATCTTTAATTTATCTTTCTTATTGGTCACTTTTGCCAGGCAGGTTACCTCTGTTTTTTCAGATAGCTTAAACCAAAACTTCTGCTGCTGAGTGCACGGGTGGACAGCCTGCTTTCAAAACTCTGCCAATGCTCCATTTGGGTGGCTGCTGAACCACCACGTAGGCTCCAAGGTTCTCGGATGCAGCACTGGAGGCATTGGTCCAGGAGGTCAACTCCAGGAGAGAGGTCCACTTCCCACAGGGGATCAGGAGGCCCTCCAGGCAACAGACAAGATTGCAGTGGGAGCAGATAGCCAATGTGGTCAATATCAGCAATATCGCCGCAAGGACCTTGGCTCAGTGCAGGAAGAAGTTTAATGACCTCACACCACTGGTCAAGGTCAGTGAATTCATTTTCAAATGCCATATCCCACTATCTGCACCACTAGCCTCACACACACACGAACCACTACATAGAGTGGGTTATGTTCTCTGATGTTTCATTCCCCCTGTTCGGCATTCCATCTCTTGATGCAGCTGAGAACGGAAACTGAGCAGAATGGGAGATCACACTTACATTTTTCCCCTCTGTGGAACTGAATGTTGGTGCCACCACATCAGTCAGGATTACTTTCTGTAAAGCTTTCTTCCATCTTTTCATTAAAAAAAGGTTAGAAAGACAACCAGCGATACATTAATCTCTTCGGGCAACAAACAGTAAAGCCTTATTCAGAAGTTCATTTTTGTTTCTTCCCATGTGTTGATACTTCTACTGTTCCCAGCAGATGATTTAAATTACCACTCCTTTTATAGTGGCATGGCTAGTATAGTAGCCACAGTAGCAATAGTTGGTATCCCAGTGCATATCGTCAGGGTCTTGGGAGACAATATCAGATGACTTCACCTGATTGTGCCCACATTCAGAGATGGCTAAAAGACTTATACGCAAAGTGCTTTGTTACATTCTTAGAGAATCTTGGCCTTTAACTTCTTCAAGAACTTATGACTGAACATGATGGTTACACTTACAATTAAGCCAAACCTTGACCCTTGTCTATAAACATTCCATCAATGAACTGGTCAGTTTGTTTGGAAATTCAGCAACAAAACTCACTTAGCTTTTACAGCCAGTGGCCAAACACTAGGGTCCAGAAATTCGGTATCCCTGAAAATGGGCTTGGGGATCACGATGCGATTGCAACCTGCACCTGTTTGGAGGACTGCAGGCAGCACGTAAAATTCGTGCTGCCTTCTACTTTGCATGATTGTAGTGGTCAGCTGAGTGCTGAACGCACTGCTGAGTGGCTGAACGCTCAGCAGGGGTACCAAGTTCGTGCGAAGCTAGCTCCAATTAAAGCTAGCCTACACTACTTAAAGGCAGTCTACAATCTTAAAGAGGAGGTGCCTTCTGCCTGCAACAGGTGCTGGAACTGCTTGTGGAGGCTAGTGTCATAAACAGCAAGACTGAGTAATGGCTTAACAGGCAAGAGAAAGGGCTCCAAGGTTCTCGGATGTAGCACTGGAGGCATTGGTCCAGGAGGTCAACTCCAGGAGAGAGGTCCTCTTCCCACAGGGGGCCAGGAGGCCCTCCAGGCAACAGACAAGATTGCAGTGGGAGCAGATAGCCAATGTGGTCAATATCAGCAATATAGCCGCGAGGACCTTGGCTCAGTGCAGGAAGAAGTTTAATGACCTCATACCACTACTCAAGGTCAGTGAATTCATCTTCAAATGCCATATCCCACTATCTGCACCACTAGCCTCACACACTCACCTACCAACAATCTCTACAAAACACGACTCATATCTCACATTCATAGCTTCACCTCACCCGCACACACTTACCACTGCTGCAAGCCTCACACCCACATCGCACCGCTTGAACACACTGTCAGCTATTCAACCATGACAGGCACATCACCCAAACACATCACACCACACTCACTGACACACTTCCCCTTCTATTGCAGGAAAAGGTGGCGCATAACCGATGCCAGCAGACCTTAACCAGCAGGGGATAGGCTTGTCTACATCACCTCAACCCCTTGGAGGAGACAGCGCTGGCCATTCTTGGCAAGGGCATGGCTGACCCCATAGCCAGCGGTGGGGCTGAAGGAATACAAGATGCCGGTATTCTTATACGTTATCCTCCTTCTCACATCCCACTTCCCCCTCATCCCGCAATCTCGTCTGAACATAATGTAAGCATATACCTCTTGCTTTCCTGCCCTCCCCTCACCACAACCCTACCCATGTGTTTTTTTCATTTCAGAGACCCAAGAAATTCAGCCTGTCCAGCCAGTGGTTGAACAAAAAGAGGGAGAGGAGAGTGAAGAAGACGAAGAAACACCGTCACTCAATTTCACACTCCAGCCACCAGCTCAGATACTGACACTCCGCGTACTTTAGAGGATAGGTTAGACACAGGATCTGCACGTAGTGAGACACCAAGCACGAGTGGCCTGCAGCCAGGGATGGGGGAAAGGGTAACTCAGGTGCCAGCTCCCCGGAGGGGAAGGTCCCACACGAGTTCTGCTATACAGGACTCAGATGAAGATCTCAATGGGGCGGCCGACAGAAGAACGCTGATGCATATGCGAAATGAAATACTTGGTGCATTGGCAAGCCTGCCAGAAAAACTGAGTGAAATGTCAAGGAGCTTGGAGGAGTCCAGCTCCAGCCTTGCACATGGCTTTGGGCAGAGCTTGGAGCCCATCTTTTCCAGCATGGAAGGGCTGGGCAGATCCATTAACGCACTTGTGGACCCAAACGGATGGCAGAGGTCTCAGCTTCCACTGCAGGACAAGCAGAAGTCACCCAAAGTCAGTGCTGCAATGGAAGCTCAGACTGAAGTCATGCAAGCTCAGACTGATGCCATCATAGCTGGATTTACCAGTGTTGAAAGGGGCTTGCAGGATGTCACAGTAGTCCAGCAGTCTGTACTCCATCAGATTACCAGGATTGCTGAGGCATTGCCCCAGGGAGTGGCAATGGTTCCATGGAGGATGAACCTGCTGTCCTCTCTCAGGATGACAGCATTCGTCCTCCCGCCACTGGCATTTGCCAGTGTCCTTGCTGTTGCCTGTAGCCAGATAGCTGCTGCCACCCATGCTGAGTTGGTGCAATCCGAAGCCAGGCTTACTAGGCCTAGAGCTCCTTGGGGTCATCCTGCAAGGCCATCTGCAGTCTCCCCCACTGAAAGTCAGCATCCTTCCACCAGCCATGCTGCAGCCACTGGGGCAGCACTGCATGGAAGCACTAAATTAGTCAAAGGCACACACAAGACAGTTACTAAGGGAATGCACAAGGGCTCCCATATGCTTTTTTAACCGCTTTCTCAACCTGCCCTGCCATCTTCAACGATTTGTGCACATATACTTCCATGTGTCTCTGTTCATGCACCCCCTTTAGGATTGTACCCTATAGTTTATATTGCCTCTCCTCGTTCTTCCTACCAAAATGTATCACTTCGTACTTTTCTGCGTTAAATTTCATCTGTCACGTGTCCGCCCGTTTCACCAGCCTGTCTATGTCTTCTTGATGTCTATCACTATCCTCCTCACTGTTCACTATACGTCCAAATTTTGTGTCATCTGCAATTTTGAAACTGTGCCCTGTACTCCCAAGTCCAAGTCATTGATATATATATATATATATATATCTATCAAGAAAAGCAGTGGTCCTAGTACCGACCCCTGTGGAACACCACTGTATACCTTCCTCCAGTCAATAAAACAACCGTTCACCACTACTCTCTGTTTCTTGTCACTTAGTCAATTCCGTATCCATGCTGCCACTGTCCCTTTTATTCCATGGACTTCAACTTTGCTGGCAAGCCTATTATGCGGCACTTTATCAAACGCCTTTTGGAAGTCCATATACACCACGTCAACCGTGTTGCCCTCATCAACCCTCTCTGTTACCTCATCACAAAACTCAATTAAGTTAGTTAATCATGATTTGCCTTTAACAAATCCGTGCTGGCTTTCCTTAATTAATCCACACTTGTCCAAGTGACTGTTAACTTTGTCCCTGGTTATCGTTTCCAAAAGCTTCCCCACTACTAAGGTTAAACTGACTGGCCCGTAGTTGCTGGGTTTATGCTTACACCCTTTTTTGAACAAGGGTGTAACATTTGCAATTCTCCAGTCCTCTGGCACCATCCCCGTATCTATGGAATCTCAGCATTTATATACAGTGCCCACAAAGCCATGTGCGTGTAGTTGATGGTTCCCTACACCATGGGGAAGTCCTCTATCCTGGCAAAGCCACATACACACACTGTCTGCTTCTCTGTGGTCAGGGAGAAGACAATGAAGTCCCCTCTCCTAGCATAAAGAGCATCTGTACTTCTCTTATGCAGCAGTGCATGCGAACTGTAAGAGGTTACGGATGTCGCTTGCTCCAGCCTGGAAGGATTTCGATGTGAAGAAATTCAGAGCCATGGTCACTTTCACAGCCACTGGTAGCCCTGTCCTTGCCCTGGTGTGAGACTGCGGGTCTGGTTACAAGAGGTGGCAGAGTTGTGTGAGCACCTCCTTCGTAAAGTGCAGACGCCTCACACACTGTTCCTGGCTCAGGTTGAGATAAGAGAATTGCTCTTGGAAGACCCCAGGTGGGTAAGGCCACCTGCTGAGAGCCCTTCTCCCCCTCCCTCCAGAAGCAGCTTGTCCTCTTCGCTGACTCTGCTCCATCTCCCTATCATGCTGCAGGCCAAGAAGGATGACAACTAGAGCACCCGTGACTGGGAGCAAGTGGTCTGACCAGAAGCTTGAATTCAGAACCAAGGCCTTCTCCACTCTGTCATTTCACCAACTTTAAATAACTATAAGAAGCTCCAAACAGTTCCACAAACTTACACAGAGCCAGTAGAAATCAAATAGCAACTTATCTGAAAGTTGTTGATGATGCCTTTAAGTATCGCTGGTGGGGGGTCCTTCCGCTGCTGAACACATGTTCAGATATGTGAGATTAAGACAGGGCGTTAGCTCCAGCGATGATGATGAAAATGGCAGAGCTGGTGGCGAATCGCGCTTGCTGCTCGGCACCATTTTGGTCCCAATTCGGCACCCGTAGAGCCCAAAGAACGAGCTCTACGCAACCGAATTTCTAGGCCTAGTTATTTTTTACTGCAGGCTCTTTCTTTAGTAAGTCTATCTTGTGTAACACATCCCTGTGAGCCTCTGGGCACAATACTTCAAAGCCTTTAGTTAGTCCAGTCTGGAAGGTCAGATTAGCACTGCAGGATCTATTTGACATAAACCAAAGCCAATTCCAAGATACCTCTATTATTATGTCTGTGCTGTTGGCATGTGGGTGTTTCAAATGAGAAAAGCAATGTTATTAGCTCTGCTTTGACACAAAACATGTAACAACTTTACAATCTGTCTGGTTTCCTGTAAAAAGCTCATTCAGACACTATTGTAAGACCACTGAAGGCAATGCCAATGTTCAGTGATTATGAAATCTGCCTTGCCTCACTTTAAAAGCTCAAGGTATCCCTGCACACAAAGGAAACTCTCAAAAAAATATTAGTTCACTTACAAAACACTGAAATGCACAATGACCATCACAACCTTCAAAACTCACAATAACAAAACCCAAAATATAATTTATGAAGAGAAAAGGATAGTGAAAGTCTCATAAACTCAGAGTAAATAAACAGGAAGAAAAACATAATCCCCCACCTTAAAATAATTTCTATAAATAGTACTGAAAGGTAACAGAAACATTGAAAAAATACCAATACAAGAAATAAGCCAAACCTAATTCAGACAGTTAAGCCAATCAGTAAAATAAAACTATGTATGAAGCCACATTCCTCCAAGGAATATTCCAAAACATTGAAAGATATTTAAAACACAGAGGATACGAAAGGTCCATCTCACCACAGCCAACCCTCAATAAAACTAAAGATTGCCTCAATGTAAAGCAATTCACCCCGAAACAAATGGGTAAAGGAAACAAAGAGAATGCAGCTGAAGAACTGACAGACTCCAAGGAGAAGGTTTTTACTTTGTGCGATAGTGTAAAACAGGATCAATGCAAATAAAAATTGACAGATTTAAAGCGGGCTGCCATTTCACCATCACCCGTTTTACAAATTAAAAATCTAGCAGCATCATTGAAAAAAAAGATAAACTTAAGTTGCTGAGACCACATTTTTCCCCTTTTTTCAAAAAGAAACATGGCGAATTTTGGATTCATCTCGGTGGAAGATGTCAGCCCAGGAAGAGGAATACTCTTCTACTTTCAACACCAAGCATTCTGGGTCAGCTATAACACAACCAGGTAGAGAGTAGAGCTTTCTCTAATTATCCCCAAATTTTCCCTGGCGGAAACTGGACGGGAGGAGGGCATGGGGAGCAGTTAAAATAAGGCAAGTCACCTATGCCCTCAGTTCCCGCCATGTCCCAATATTAACCTGCCCTTTTGAGCAGGCGAGTAAGACACCTGCAGGAAGGAAGCAGAGTCCTTCTTTAAATATGCATTTCAGGTCCGATGATGCAATTTTAGTTGAAGGCCTGAGTGGGAGGGCAGTGACATCTTCCCCATCAGGCAATACCTGTCGGGAGCCAGATGGTGGGTTACTAGAGGCACAGAAGGTAAGTTTAAAAGTTTTATTTTAGCTTTCCTTGTGGGCTAGGAGGGGCAAGAGGCCTCCTCTGAACATCACAAGGAAGCCTTGGGCTACCCCCTCCCAATCGTTGCCAGATCTTTCTCCCCACTCCTGATTCTGCTCAGATCCCCCTCACCACTGACTGCCGGAAACCATTCACATGGGTATCCAGCTGTGGCCTCCTGCCGCCAGATGCCCACTCCCACCCGCTCGCCAGGCAGTCATCTGGCCAGGTGTAATGAGGCTCTGCTGGCCTTGCTGGGTTCACCGCCCGCTACTGGCATTAGGGGGCAGTGAGGACAGAGGTGATGGGTGAGAGAGACACTTGTTGTGGGATAGGATACAAGCAGCACAAGTTTGGATGAGTCAAACTTTATGGAGGATGGTGGATGGGAGACCAGCCAGCAGTGCTTTGAAATGTTTGAGTCTGGAGGTGGCAAAGGCATTGATGAGTGAGTCAATGACAATGGGCTGAGGTAGCGTTAGACACGGGTGATATTATGGAGGTGAAGTAGGCGGCCTTTGTGATGGAGAGGATTAGGGGTTGGAAGCTCAGTTTGGGGTTAAACAGGATGTTAAGACTGAATAGTTTGATTCAGCCTAAGACAATGGACTCAATTCTCATATTCCCTATTGAAGGTTTGCTGGGTATCCCACGCAAGAGCGACCGAAATAGATGGCACTGTGGTCTGATGCAATTTATTAAGCTGTTAACCAGGATCATTCTTAGAAATGATTGTTTTTATCTTGTATTTCTGAGGGGGGGGAAGTGATATGTATGGTACTTAACACTAGATGGCCCTCTGAGGGAGTAAGCAATGTATCTCTTGTATTGTTTTTGTTATTCTTTGATGGAATATTCCAGAGGGTCTGGAAAATAAAGCAGCTACTGGTTAATCACAAAACGATTGTGAGTTATTATTCAGACATAATGGTTTGCAATTACGTTGGCTGGATTTCCACAGAAGTCTTTGCTTGGATATTGCTTTATTCCACATCTATTCTGCTTCTACACCCTCAAGAAGCACAAGGCTCAAGATGGGTGTCATCCTGGGGTTGGAGGAAGAAGAGCAACAGGAAAACAGCAGCAGCAGCAGGCTGGGGAACCGCAAGGAGCTGCAATTGAGCCTCTCAGAAGACCACACAGGAGAGGGCCTGCTCACAGAAGGCCTCACCCAGCCCATAGGGTCTATAGGCTTAGAGTAATTTACCTACAATTTTCTGAGGAGCAATGCATGAACATGCTGCACTTCTCCAGAGAGGATGTAACAGACTTGTGCAGCATCTTACAACAAGACCTGCAACACACTCTCACAGGTGGCCATGCAGTGCGTGTGGCAGTGAAAGTGACCATTACATTTAACATGTTTTAGCCTTGGGCTCATTCCAGGCTGTAACAGGTGACATTACTCACATATGTCAAAATACAGTCCATATCTGCATCAAGCAGGTCACGACTGCCCTCATTGATCAGCCCAATGACTACATCACTTTCCCCATGGATACCAGCAGTCAGTCAGCAGGAAAGGGCTGTGGGTTTTGCTGCAATAGCAGACTTCCCACGAGTGCAGGCTCTATCATTGACTGCATGCAGGTAGCCAGCTCAGAGTATCATAGGATGGCTGCTAGGGGAAAAGGGCTTCCCCCTTGCACACATGGGTCAATAATGACTATCTGTAACCCGAGCTGGCAGAAAGAGGAGAGAGTTAGTGAGTGGCCACTGAAAAGGGTTGTGCATATGTGTGGAGTGTAGTGAATGTACTTTGCAGAAGGAACTATATTCTGCAGCCCTGTATACTGCAGTACCAGTAGTGACCACCCCTGTATATAAGCCTGTGTAGTAACATTTGCATAGTAGTTCCAGGTTGTCTCCATTCAGTAAAGACCTGTTATAACCAACTCCTGCCGTCCGTGTCTCAATTATACACGGACATAATACTGGCGACGAGCAGATACGAACTTACCTACAGTCTGCACCACCTCATGGGGATCCATCCCTGAAGCGAAGTTATCAGAGGTCGAGGCCAGAAGGAAGAAAGAAACAGAAGAAACGGGCGTCGACCGTGAGCATCCGCCTCTGAGTCAGCAGAGTTGAAGATTTGCAGGAGAGGCTGTCGAGAGCGGGGCTTGGTTATCCTGTCGATGGTGCTTCAGCTAATCGGGCTGGTGGCAGGTAGTACACTGATCCTTCCTGGGCTGCGGCGGTCTAGAGCTCGAGCGGGTGGCTTTGCAACGGGGCCGAGCAGCGTTGTCGGGAAGAGGAGAGAGAGGGTGGAGCACACAGGGCGCGGCCGGTGCTACGAAGCCGGGCAGCGTACAGACCCGAGAAGAGGGAGGCAAGTGTCCCGCAGGGTTGTTCCGACGACGGGGAAATAATAAAAATTAAACGCGCAGAAAGCCGCGAGGAGCTGCAGTTTGCCACGGGAACCGCGGAGAGCGGCGTTAGCAGCAGTGCGGGGGGAAGTGCGCGAAGACCATAGGGCGTCGCCATCAAGGCATAAAACGCCAGCAACAGCGCTAGCAACAGCGGAGAAGACAGAAAGCGCGGGAGGCGCCATTTTGTTAAATTGGGGAAGAAGGCAAAGCGTGGGAGGCGCCATCTTAGATTTCCAAGATGCCGAACACTGGCAATATTACTGCCTTCGATAATGCAATAGAAGACTGGACCACGTATGTGGAAAAAGTCGAGGTATATTGTGAGGCAAACGAAGTAGCCGATGAGAAAAAGGCATCGGTACTGCTAAACTTAATGGGCGCAAGAACGTACGACCTATTGCGGGACCTGATTACTCCAGCCAAACCGAAGGCGAAGAGTTTTAATGAAATTGTTGCTATCCTACAGGAACACCTAAATCCTACACCGCTGCTGATAGCAGAAAGATTTAAATTCCACAGGAGAAATCAGCATAAAGATGAGAGCAATGCTGATTACCTTACGGAACTACGCAAGCTATCAAAGCACTGCCAGTTCGGAGCAGGACTGGCAGATACCCTACGGGACAAATTTGTCTGTGGACTCCTGAGTGAAGGAACCCAGAAGAGGTTACTCTCAGAGAAAGAGCTGACGCTAGATAAGGCTTTCAGTGTGGCAGTATCGTACGAAGCACCAGCAAGGGGAGCTGCGGAAATACAGCAAAAGCCACAGGAATACGGCACCCACGAAATGACACGGGGATTTGCAAAATGTTATCGCTGCGGCAGAACAAACCATGACCAGAAGGACTGCTGGTCCAAGGACAAAATATGCAGGCAATGCAGAAAGATGGGACACATTGCACGAGTTTGCAGGTCTGGGAAGAAGACCAATGACAACAAAAAGGCTACTAAGGAACCGTACAGGAAAGTACAAAAGATGACGGACAGTAGTTCCGAAGACCAGATGAGCGATAGTGAATCCGGGAACAAGAGACTAAGCTGTCTCAAACTTCACAACGTAATCGCAAAAGAGGATCACCGAACCATTTGGGTCACCCTCACGATAGCAGGGTCCCAAGTCAAAATGGAATTGGATACAGGATCAGCTCTAACCGTCATGAATCGACGAGACTACAAGCGGCTATTCTCACACATACCCTTGAAAGAGACATCCATTGTCTTGAAGATGTATACGGGGCAAAAAGTATACCCCAGAGGAACAATAAGGGTGCCTGTCGAATACAACGGCAAGGAAATACAGAAATTGTATCTGTACATACTGCAAGATGGTGGACCACCGTTATTGGGACGTGAATGGATCAGAAAGATAAGTTTAGACTGGCACTCCATTCAGGCACTGACGGTGGCTGGTAAAAAGGATGACGGCGTCACTCCTGGACGATTGTCAACAATCTTAGCTAACGCCAAAGAGGTATTTCAACAAGAACTGGGAACTCTTAAAGGCGTAACCGCCTCGATAAAAATAGAAGAGAATGCAATTCCCAAGTTTTTCAAAGCAAGACCGGTACCATATGCAATTCGCCCAGCTGTCGAGGCAGAGCTGGAGAATCTGGAGAATGCAGGCGTGTTATCTAAGGTAGACTGGAGTGAGTGGGCGACACCCATCGTTCCTGTCATGAAGAAAACGTTAAACAATAAGTCTGAGGAGCCAAGGAAGGTTCGCATCTGTGGGGACTTCAAGGTGACGGTGAACCCAGTCCTTCACACAATACAATATCCTCTTCCAAGGATAGAAGATATCTTCGCCTCACTATCTGGAGGGAAGCGTTTTACAAAAATTGACCTAGCACAAGCATATTTGCAGATGGAGGTTGAAGAATCCTCTAGGAAGTATCTCACGATAAACACTCACAAAGGTCTTTACCAGTATAATCGACTGGTATTCGGAGTAGCATCAGCTCCAGCGATATGGCAAAGAGCGATGGAACAAGTCCTGCAAGGGATTCCGGGGACTCAGTGTTACTTAGACGACATCCTAGTGACAGGTGAAGATGACAGTGAACACCTTGCCAACTTAGAGCAGGTGCTCACTAGACTACGTGAACATGGGCTACGAGCCAATCGCCCCAAGTGTGAGTTTTTTAAGAACCAGATATCGTATTGTGGCCACGTGATTGATGAAGAGGGGTTGCATAAGTCCCCTGACAAAATTGAAGCGGTAGTTAAGGCTCCAGCGCCTGAAAATGTGTCGCAACTGAGGTCATTCCTCGGATTGGTGAATTACTACCATAAGTTTTTGCCGAATTTGTCCACAATTCTGCACCCACTGAACGCCCTACTACAAACGGGAGTAGCATGGAAATGGAGCGATGAATGTAAGCGGGCCTTTCAGAAGAGTAAGGACCTAATCACTTCAAGAGAAGTATTGGCTCACTACAACCCATCACTACCGATAAGACTGGCGTGTGATGCGTCTCCCTACGGCATTGGGGCGGTACTGTCACATAAATTCCTTGATGGTTCAGAGAGGCCGATAGCTTTTGCATCACGCTCGTTAACTTCAGCCGAGCGTAACTACGCCCAGATTGACAGAGAGGCCCTCAGCCTGGTGTGGGGGGTGAAGAAGTTCAATCACTACCTGCACGGTCAGAAATTTACTCTACTTACTGATCATCAACCTCTTGTCTCCATTTTCAACCCTCAGAAG
Organism: Somniosus microcephalus; assembly: GCF_052327205.1. Lineage (NCBI taxonomy): Eukaryota > Metazoa > Chordata > Chondrichthyes > Squaliformes > Somniosidae > Somniosus > Somniosus microcephalus. The sequence goes on from NC_141000.1 coordinate 84,370,543, forward strand.
GGCGTACCGATAATGACAGCACAACGGCTACAGAGGTGGTCCCTTTTCCTAGGGGCACACCAATATGACATCGAGTACAAAGGAACTAAACAGCATGGGAATGCTGATGGATTGTCGCGCCTACCGTTGCCGACGGTGGAAGAAGAACTTGCAGTGGATCCAGTGGAGATATACCACTCGACCATAGTCGAATCTCTCCCTGTGATGAATGCAAACATAGAAAAGGAAACACGAAATGACCCGACACTCTCCTGGGTCTATGATTTAACGGTGAAGGGATGGCCAGCACATGGCGAACCACTGCTGCCAGCATTCTCGCCGAGAAGAGAACAGCTGTCAGTGTGCAGAGGAACCTTGATGTGTGGATCCAGAGTAGTAATTCCACCCAAATTGAAGGATAGAGTGCTCAATGAGCTTCATGAGGGTCATCTGGGAGGGGTAAAAATGAAGAACTTAGCCAGAGCGTTTGTGTGGTGGCCGGGAATCGATAGAGAAATCGAAGAGATGACCAAGAGCTGTACAGGATGCCAGAAGGTCCAAAACGCCCCACCACAAGCCCCTCTACATCCATGGGAGTGGCCCTCATCTCCATGGCAAAGGGTGCACATTGATTTTGCTGGTCCATTTATGGACTCGATGTTTTTAATTGCGGTGGATGCACATTCAAAGTGGCCAGAGGTAATAAAAATGTCCTCAACCACCACAGAAAAAACTATCACAGTCTTATGAACCATATTCGCCAGGAATGGGCTGCCTGAACAGATTTGCTCTGACAATGGACCACAGTTTGTGTCTGAAGAGTTCCGGAGGTTCTTAAAGAACAATGGTGTTAAGCATTACACATCCGCCCCATATCATCCAGCCACTAATGGATTGGCCGAGAGGTTTGTTCAAACATTCAAGAAGGCTATCAAGGCACTGTGTAATGAAGATATACCCCTACAACACAAGGTGGATAACTTCTTGTTTGCCTACCGGAATGCGACACATGCGGTTACCAACCAAACTCCAGCCATGATGTTCTTCAATCGAAGACTACGATGCTGCTTGGATTTGGTTAAGCCAAACATCAGAAGAGATGTGGAGTGTAATGATATCAGCAAATAGTGATGGTATTTGCCTGTTTGATTATTTATGCCTTACCAGCATATTTGCCTGATTGATTATTTATGCCTGACCAGCAGAGGGCATGTGAGAGACAAGCAGTTTAGTTTTAGTTTCGGTTTTAGATGGATCTCTAAGATGGTGTCTCCTGTAATGCTGTTAACTGAGTTGAACATACTTTAGATAAAATGTCATTCTCTTTCATGAATGTGTCGTCATTGAACCCACATACAAACCAATACATGGTGTCAGAAGTGATTGAAAGAGATGAAGAGGAAAGATCTGAAGTTAAATCAGCTCTCCACATATTAGCAAGCCAAAAGAGAACATCGTTACTTACCATTGGAGAATAGCTAACGAAGTGAAAAATGGAAGGATTACACCCACCGGCGAAGCTTCAGTTGACAGGTAATGTGGCTGAAAATTGGAGGAGGTTCAAACAACGTTTGGAGTTGTATTTAGCGGCAATCGGAGCTGACGAGAAAAGTGATAAAATGAAAGCGTCAGTGTTCTTACATGTCATGGGTGATGAAGCGCTGGAGGTGTATAATAACTTCACATTCGCTGCTGATGGAGACAAAATGAAGCTGGATAAAATAATGGAACAGTTTGAGGCCTACTGCATACCTAAACGTAACGTGACGTTTGAGAGGCACAGATTTTTCACGTGTACAGAAAACGGGAGAGACTATTGGTCAGTATGTGGCTGAACTGAGAAACAGAAGCAAAACGTGTGAATTTGGGGGACTGACAGACTCGCTGATAAAAGACAGACTGGTGTGTGGTATTCCAGATAATGGTCTAAGGGAAAGACTGCTAAGAGAGCAAAATCTAGACCTGGGAAAAGCCATAGCACTGTGTAGGGCTACAGAGATTGTGAAGTCGCAGGCAAAGGAGCTGTTCAGTGACCGTAGCTGCAACGTGGATGCATTGAGAAAGAACGCACATAAACCGTTTAACAAAAAGAGCGCCAACGTGAAAAAAGAGGCGTGGCCAGGGAACAAAAATGAAAGGGGCAATCGAAAGTCATGTAGTCGATGCGGTACACAGCATCCACCAAAAAAGTGTCCAGCATATGGTAAAAAATGCAATAGTTGCAACAAAAACAACCATTATGCCCGTTGCTGTAAGAACCAAGCGCAACAAAGCAAGGTCCATGCAGTAGATGAAAGCGAGATAGAGGAGTCCTTTGTGGATGTTGTGTCTGAAAACAAAAAAGAAAAAAGAGACTGGATGTTGACACTAAAAGTGAATGACATACACATTCCATTTAAATTGGATACTGGAGCACAAGTTAATGTGATATCAGAGACTGATTTTAAGAAAATTAGACCCAGACCAAAGATACATGGAATAAAAGTGAAAGTGACAGGATACTCAGGTACTGATATACCAGTGAAAGGAAGATGCATTGTCAAAGTGACACACAAGGACAGAGAGCACACGCTAGCATTAATCGTGGTGCCAAAGGATGTGCAGGCCATACTAGGTTTAAAAGCCTGTGAGAGACTGAACCTGGTAAAGAGAGTCCTCGTTGTGGAAAGCGAAGGAGAGACAGTCTATGATGAACTCATGAAAGAGTACAACGACCTATTTCAGGGTCTAGGCTGCCTTCCAGGAGAACACACAATTAGAGTAGATAAAAGTATGCCAACGGTCATACATCCATGCAGAAAAGTTCCGTTTGCTCTTCAAAAGCAACTGAAGGCAGAATTGGACAGGATGGAAAGCCTGAACGTGATTCAGAAGATAGATGAGCCAACTGAGTGGGTGAGTCCCCTTGTCGTTGTGGACAAAAAGAATGGAAAGCTCAAAATTTGCCTGGATCCAAGAGATCTAAACAGAGCAATAAAGAGAGAGCACTTCAAGCTTCCTACACGTGAGGAAATCATGTCATAGTTTGCAAATGCAAAGTATTTCAGCAAGTTAGATGCATCATCAGGATTTTGGCAGATGAAACTGGACGAGGCAAGTTCAAGACTGTGCACGTTCAACAGTCCATTTGGCAGATACAGATTCCTAAGGTTACCATTTGGCATTGCCTCAGCTCCTGAAGTGTATCACAAAACTATCCATATGATCTATGAGCACCTGGAGGGAGTTGATACATCAATGGATGACATCATAGTATGGGGAACCACGAGAACTGAGCATGACGAGAGACTGAATAAAGTGCTGGAAGCAACAAGGAAAACAAACCTGAAGCTGAATAGAGAGAAATGCCAGCTCGGGGTGACAGAACTGACATACGTGGGAGATATCCTTAGCAGTGAGGGCATCAGACCAGATCCCAGAAAGGTGTCCGCCATTGAGAATATGCCAAAGCCACAATGCAAAAAGGACGTGCAGAGGTTTAATGGAATGATCAACTACATGGGTAAATTCATATCCAACCTCTCAGAAAAGATGGCGCCACTGAGACGACTAACTGAAAAGAACATAGAATGGGAATGGAATCATGAGCATGAGAAGTCATGGAGCGATCTAAAGAAACTGCTCACAGAGGAACCAGTTCTGAGGTTTTATGACCCAGCGAGACCCATCAAGATATCATCAGATGCATCACAGAGTGGGCTTGGTGCCGTTCTTCTGCAAAAATATGACTACTGGCAACCTATTGCATATGCATCACGCTCAATGACAGACGCGGAGACGCGATATGCTCAAATAGAAAAGGAGCTGCTCAGCATCACATACGCCTGTGAAAGACTTCACCAGTTTGTGTCAGGACAAGCAATCAGTGTAGAGACTGACCATAAGCCCTTGATTGCATTGTTCCAAAAGCCACTAAATAGCTGTCTGCTTAGAATACAAAGAATGATGATCAGGCTGCAACGCTATACACTGAATGTTGCGTACACACCGGGTAAGCTGATGTATACAGCAGACACGTTGTCCAGAGCTGTTGACCCAAGTGAGCCCGCAAACACCACAATGGATGAAAAAGTGAACGCCTACGTGGACATGATCACAAGTGCACTGCCCATAGCAGATGCAAAAATGGAGCTCATAAAGACTGAGACAAACAAAGATGAAACACTGAGACGACTGAGGAAAAGCATCTTGGATGGATGGCCCAACATGAAGCAAGACTGCTCACCTGACATGGCAGAGTACTGGAACTGCAGGGCGGAACTATCAGTGGTCGAAGACATCATCTACAAAGGAAGTATAATAGTTATCCCAAAGAGTCTGAGAAAAGAGATGCTAAAAAGGATCCATGGAGGACATCTGGGAATCGAAAAGTGTAAGAAAAGAGCACGAGAGGTGATGTACTGGCCACGAATCAACCAAGATGTGACAAATGAGGTGTCAAACTGCACAATATGCCTGAAATATCGAGCAAGCAATCCGGTAGAACCACTAAAGCCACACCCAGCGCCAGACAGACCTTACCAGAAGGTAGGCGTTGACCTATTCGTATGTCAAGGGAAGGACTATCTTGTAGTCACAGACTATTACTCCCTGTATCCAGAGGTTTGTAGACTGTACACCACCACTGCAGATGCTGTGATAACATGTATGAAAGCCATATTCTCCAGACATGGCGTGGCAAGCGAGGTCTTCACAGACAACGGACCCCAGTTTTACAATGCAAGTTTCCGACACTTTGCCAAAGAGTGGGACTTTGTCCACACAACGTCAAGTCCTCACTTTCCACAGTCCAATGGACTAGTGGAAAAATCGGTCCAGACAGTGAAAAGACTGATGTACAAGGCAAAAGACAGTGGAACTGACTTCTACCAGAGCATGCTTGTATACCGCACAACGCCGCTCGAGTGTGGTATGTCACCAGCCCAACTCCTTATGGGACGTCTGCTAAGGTCAAACCTACCCATCCCGGAGAACCTCCTGAAAACAAAAGAGGGGGAGAAAGTGAGGAAGTTCAAAGAACAACAGAAAGAAAAGCAAAAGTACTACTATGACAGAGGAACACAAAACCTACCTGAACTCCACACTGGTGACCAAGTAAGGTTCAAAGACAAAACAAACATATGGACTCAGAAGGGAACTGTCCTGAGTGAAGTTCAACCAAGATCATACACCATTCAGACAGATGAGGGTGCTGTTCTGCGAAGAAATCGTAGGGATCTTTTCATGGGACCAGCCACAGCAGGTCAAAAGACTGATACTGTTGAACAACCTGATCACACAGCAGGTCAAAAGACTGATACTGTTGAACAACCTGATCACACAGCTGAGAACTCATCATCGGAGGCAACAACTCAGATTCAAGGACAATCAATCAGAAAATCCTCAAGACACGTGAAGCCTCCTGAGAGATTCATTGAGCAAATTTAAGGACTCTTGTTATAGAAGGAAGTAATGTTATCTTATTCTCTCTTCAAATTCTAGTGTATTTACATATTTCATGTGAACACACAAAACAAGGTTAAAAAACCTTGATCATGATAATGATAATGTAAGTTCATTAAAGGTTACAGTTAAAATGCAGAGTAATACAAAGAAAACATGTTGTTAGATAAAAGTAAAATACTTTTGTTTTAAGAAAGGGAGATGTAATGATATCAGCAACTAGTGATGGTATTTGCCTGTTTGATTATTTATGCCTTACCAGCATATTTGCCTGATTGATTATTTATGCCTGACCAGCAGAGGGCATGTGAGAGACAAGCAGTTTAGTTTTAGTTTCAGTTTTAGATGGCTCTCTAAGATGGTGTCTCCTGTAATGCTGTTAACTGAGTTGAACATACTTTAGATAAAAAGACATTCTCTTTCATGATTGTGTCGCCATTGAACCCACATACAAATCAATACAGAGAACAGGCAGTTTCAGAATATGAATGAAAGGCCGACCAGGAGTTTTAAGATAGGTCAACCAGTTTTGGCCCGGGACTACCGCACAGAGAAATGGCAGCCAGGAACGATCTGTATACGGCAAGGACCTCTAATGTATACCGTGGACGTTGGAGAGAGCATTGTAAGACGCCATGCTGACCAGATTCTAGAGTCACTGGGAAACGTCAACTCCACACCATGATCTGATACACCTGGCGATGAAACCGAAGTACCAATTGCATCTACCTCAGAATTGGTGATATTGGAAGCAGACGAACCAAACAACGACATTGATCCCGACTCAACTTTGCCAGAAGAACCTGATACCCCAAAGAGGCGTTATCCAGACAGAATCAGGAAGCCTCCTCAAAGACTGAACTTATAATTGCTTAACTTCAACTAATGTATCTAGCAACTGTAATTGTAAATATGTTATTTCATTGTTAATCGAATGTTATGTACTGTTTAGCTAAAAGGGGAGGAATTGTAGTGTATGTACTTTGCAGAAGGAACTATATTCTGCAGCCCTGTATACTGCAGTACCAGTAGTGACCACCCCTGTATATAAGCCTGTGTAGTAACATTTGCATAGTAGTTCCAGGTTGTCTCCATTCAGTAAAGACCTGTTATAACCAACTCCTGCTGTCCGTGTCTCAATTATACACGGACATAATATGGAGCATCTTCATATAGTGCTCATGCTGAGAGGGAGAAGCAGTAAGTTGTGAACGGGATGGGGAGGTGCTCAAATAGGAAAGTGGCTGCAATGTGCAACGACAAAGCAGTCAGTAGCAAAGTGCGATGTTTAGCAGTTGCTACCAGGTAAAAGCAGAATGCTGTTAGTGGCTGTTTGGCTGTTGTGAGGGCAGCAAGCAATAGGTGACGGTGTAGTTTAAATGAGAAGGAAAGTTTATAGTGTCCCCTTGTGATTGGTGGAGAAACATGTGGTGTGGGGAGAGAAGTATTTAGAGTGCTGGGGGTCGAAAGTGTTGTGGCCAGGTGTCACACAGAGAAATGGAGTTAGAAAGACTTTGTGTTCACCTTTGCTGTTCTGCTCAGGTCATTGAAGCACTTCCGGAACTGAATCCACACCCTGGGGTGATCATGCAGGCATTCACAATGTTTGCCATCTCTCTCCAGACCTGCTGTAGCATTTGCTTGGGCGCCTTCCTGGCATCTCCTTCCATGCCCTCCTCTGCTCCATAAGCAGCTCAACCACTGTCAGGGAACCGAGGTGCTCTTGCCTGAGGCATTCTGCAACTCTCAATGCCAGCAAAATGAGTTGAATAACACATTGCTTTAGCAGGTGAATTCATGCTTAAATGGATGGCGGGCCTGCCGGAAATCCCATCCTCCAATTGGGTGGGGGGGGGCTGTCTCTCACTGCTGTAATCACTTGGTCAGCCCACCAATGAGATTCAAATGAGGGGACTGTCAAAATGATCCAGGCCTCAGACTGAAGTTGTCGGGCAGGTAGCCCGCTCGCCCCACCCACATGGAGCTATGGGTCGTTCTTCCTTTTTCTTTTCCTTCATCCTGCGACACTATAAATTTCTCTCCCTTTCTCTCATTCTCTGGGCTGTTGAAATAGACAAAACTGTAAATTTGATCATCCAAAACAGATGCCTTTTCCTTGTCCTCTCATTCCTCCTTCACTTCTCTTTTCCTGTGAGAAGAGTCTGGTACTAAAAGAGGTAGCCATGGAAATAGTGGATGCATTGGTTGTCATCTTCCAAAATTCTAGAGATTATGGAACAGTTCCTGCAGATTGGAGGGTGGCAAATGTAACCCCACTATTTAAAAAAGGAGGGAGACAGAAAACAAGGAACTACAGACCGTTGAGCCTAACATCAGTGGTAGGGAAAATGCTAGAGTCTATTATAAAGGATGTGATAACAGGACACTTAGAAAATATCAACGGGATTAGACAAAGTCAACATGGATTTATGAAAGGGAAATCGTGTTTGACAAACCTACTGGAATTTTTTGAGGATGTAACTGGTAGTATAGATAAGGGAGAACCAGTGAATGTGGTGTATTTGGATTTTCAGAAAGCCTTTGATAAAGTCCCACATAAGAGGTTAGTGTGCAAAATTAAAGCACATGGTATTGGGGGTAATATACTGGCATGGATTGAAAATTGGTTAACAGACAGGAAACAGAGAGCAGGAGTAAATGGGTCTTTTTCGGGGTGGCAGGCGGTGACTCGTGGGATACTGCAGGGATCAGTGCTTGGGCCCCAGCTATTCACAATATATATCAATGATTTGGGTGAGGGAACCAAATGTAATATTTCCAAGTTTGCTGATGACACGAAACTTGGTGGGATTGTGAGTTGTGAGGAGGATGCAAAGAGGCTTCAAGGTGATTTAGACAAGTTGAGTGAGTGGGCAAATACATGGCAGATGCAGTATAACGTGGATAAATGTGAAGTTATCCACTTCAGTAGGAAAAACATTAAGGTAGAGTATTATTTAAATGGTGATAGATTGGGAAATGTTGATGTACAGAGGGACCTGGGTGTCCTTGTACATCAGGCACTGAAAGCAAACATGCAGGTGCAGCAAGCAGTTATAATCATAATCAACTTTTATTGTCACTGTTAGTGCACAAGTGCAGTACAACGAAATGTAGGCTTGCGGCTCCCGAGAGTGTACATTTAGATTAAGACATTTAAACATTCAACATACATTTGGCTTGTAATACATTAACATAAACATAACCATAATAAAGTGCATTGGCAGATGTGCAGGCTTTAGAGTTTATTTGTGGAGTTCAGTAGGATGACAGCCCTGGGAAAGAAGCTGGCCTAGAAATTGAGTGCCCTTAGCGCCGATTTTGCGGCGCTAGAGCGCCTAGCGCTGCATTTGGCGCCGGCGCCGAAATTGCCTGGGGCCCTTACGCCGCGGTAGACCGGTAGCGCTGCGCCGGCACCGATGACGTCATCGGTGTGCGCAGCGTCCCGGTTGCCATGCCGACGGGCCCCAGCGCCGAAATTCAGTTGCGGCCGCCTCGCCCGTGACAGCCGCAACTAAGACTCTGGCAACAGAGTCTTACGAGTCTTTGCGCCGGCGCATTAAAGGCCCCGCGGCGGCCGGCCGCTTTCCCGCCGGCCGCCTGGCCGCAGCTCCCTCCCCGGACTTCCCCCCCCCCCCCCCCCCGGAACAGAAGCAAGCCCGGCACTTGTCCGAGGTGCCGGGCTCATTTTTTAAAAGATTTTCGCGGGCCGCGATCGGGTGCAGGCAGCTCCTCCTTAAGGGAAGGAGGAGGCCTGCACTTCCCGAGCCTGCCGCACCGCATCGGGTGCCGCAGCGCCGGAATTGCGGCGCGAAACGGCAGTTAGCGCCGATTTACCGCCGCAAAGACCCTTCAGTAGCGCCGGCAGCCGTTTGGGCGCGGCCCTGCTGAATTTTTGGCGCGCGCAGGGGGACTTAGCGCCGGCACTAACTTCCGGCGCTAAAGCCCTGGCTAAGCCAAAACTCAATTTCTAGGCCGCTGTTCCTAAATCTGGTCGTTCGGGTGCGAATGCATCTGTAGCGTCTCCCAGATGGCAGGATGGCGAACAGACTGTGGCTGGGGTGGGTAGGGTCTTTGATGATGGTCCGTGACCTCCGTAAACAGCGTTTCTGGTATATGTGCTCTATGGTCGGTAGCCGGGTGCTGGTAATGCGTTGGGCAGTTTTGACTACCCGCTGCAGGGCTTTCCGGTCATAGTAGCTGCAGCTGCCATACCATACTGTGATACAGTTCGTCAGGATGCTCTCTATTGTGCAGCGGTAAAAGTTAGAGAGGATCAGGGGTGACAGGTTACATCCCTTCAGCCTCCTTAGGAAATATAGGCGCTGCTGGGCCTTCTTCACCAGAGAGGCGGTATTGAGGGACCAGGAGAGGTCTTCCGTGATGTGGACTCCGAGGAACTTAAAGCTGTCCACCCTTTCCACCACAGCCCCATGGATGTGGATGGGGGTGTGACTTCCGCCTTTAGACTTCCTGAAGTCCACAATGATTTCTTTGGTTTTCTTGCTGTTAAGGGCCAGGTTGTTATTGGCACACCACTTCACGAGATGCTGGACCTCCTCCCTGTAGGCTGACTCATCGTTGTTGGTGATCTGGCCTACTACCGTGGTATCATCCGCAAACTTGATGATGGTGTTGGAACCATGAACAGCCACACAGTCGTGGGTGAAGAGGGAGTAGAGGAGGGGGCTCAGCACACATCCTTGTGGGGCCCCCGTGTTCAGGGTTACCTAATTTGACAGACTGGGGTCTGTTTGTTAGGAAGTCCAGGGTCCAGTTGCAGAGGGAAGTGTTCAGGCCAAGAGTGTAGAGTTTGGTGGCCAGCTTGTTGGGGATGATAGTGTTGAAAGCTGAGCTGTAGTCTATGAACAGCATTCTGATGTAGGTCTCCTTACCATCTAAATGATTCAGTGCAGAGTGTAGAGCAGTTGTGATTGCATCCTCCGTTGATCTGTTTGCACGATAGGCAAACTGGTGTTGGTCAAGAGAGGCGGGAGCACTGGCTTTGATGTGAGCCAGGACCAGTCTCTCGAAACACTTCATTATGATGGGTGTGAGTGCGACAGGTCGATAGTCGTTCAGGCATGGCACAGCCGTTTGCTTTGGCACAGGAATAATGGTAGCAGTCTTGAAGCATGTAGGGACTACTGCCTGGGCCAATGACAGATTGAAGATGGCGGTGAAGACATCAGCCAGCTGATCAGCACATTCCTTGAGTACCCGTCCAGGGATGCTATCAGGTCCAGCAGCCTTTCGTGTGTTCACTCCGCGTAGAACACCCCTTACGTCGGAGGTCGACAGAGTGAGCACCTGGTCTTCCGGGGGTGGCAAGGCTTTGGTAGCCGGCTCCCTGTTGTCCCTGTCAAAGCGAGCGTAGAAGTTGTTAAGCTCCTCCGGAAGGGAGGCATCTCTAACCGGGGGGCTGGTGTTTTTACTCTTGTAGTCAGTGATGGACTGGATGCCTTGCCACATGCGCCGGGGGTCCGAGTTGTTGTGGAAATGATCCTCTATCCGCAGTGTCTGTTTCCTTTTGGCAGTCCTGATACCCTTTTTTAGGTTGGTCCTAGCTGCACTGTAAGCCGCCGTGTCGCCAGATTTAAATGCTGTGTCGCGTGCTTTCAACAGCGAGCGGACCTCTCCGTTCATCCAGGGTTTCTGGTTGGGGTATGTCCTGATATTTTTATGGATCATGACGACCTCGACGCAACTGTTAATGTAGAATAGCACTGTGGATGCGTATTCCTCGATGTCATTATAGGCAAACATGCCCCAATCAGTGCATTCGAAGCAATCCTGAAGCTCCGAGACTGCCCCCTCTGGCCATACTTTCACTGATCTCACTGATGTTCTCACTCTTTTGATGAGCGGTTTGTATGCCAGGGCTAGAAACAGGGAGAGGTGGTCAGACTTCCCAAGGTGGGGGCAGGGAATGGCCTTATAAGCATCTACAATGCTCGTGTAGACTTGATCCAGTGTGTTCTCCCCTCTTGTGGGGCAGGAAACATTCTGGTGGAATTTCGGTAGTACAGATTTTAGGTTTATGTGATTGAAGTCCCCCGCGACGATAAAAGATCCGTCTGGGTGCGCAGTTTGTTGTTCGCTGATGGCCCTGTAGAGGTCCTTCAGTGCTAGTTTGGCATTAGCGTGTGGTGGGATGTAGACCGCAATGATGATAACAGCCGTGAATTCCCGAGGCAGGTAGAAGGGTCTGCACCTTACCATGAGGAATTCCAAATCAGCCGAACAGGATCTATCGATTATGTCCGTGTTAGTGCACCAGGCATTGTTAGTGTAAATGCACAAACCGCCTCCCTTGCTGTCGGCGCGGAAGACCGTGCGTCCTTCTAGCTGGATGGTGGTGTCAGAGATGCCGTTGTTCAACCAGGTCTCTGTGAAGATCATGGCACAGCATTCCTTTGTCCTTTTCTGTGAGGAGAGATCAAGTTTGATCTCATCCATTTTATTTTCTAGTGACCTGACGTTGGCCAGGGAAATGTAAGAATTCGCAATAATTTACAGTTCTGAAGATTCATGTTTTTGATTAAAGGATCCCTGAGCGATGTGCTTTAAATTTCCAGGGATAAAATGGCTGTCACCACATGGCCGAAGACAAGGACAATGCTTTGTTTCCAAAGCAACTGAATGCTATTAGCATTTGTTTAGATACACCTGAAACTGCAGAAGAGACGTTTGCACCTTGAATGGGAAGCGTTAACTTTAAATGGGTTTCCAATCACCCAGTACTGGACTATAGAGCAGATGTATCTCCCTTTTGTTTCAGCACAAGGAGCTCTGAAAATCACATTAACTCAATCTAACCACTTCGAGTTAGCCTATCACAGGGGAATTTTGCACACAGCCTGCAAGGCAGGATATGAGGGGCTCACCAGGTATAAAGATAGATGCTGAAGCCAGCTCTTTCTCTTGACTTCCTGGGACGATAAGGTGAGCTCTCTCTCTCTCTCTCTTCGCTGGACCATGTGAGCAGAGATTTTCTGACTCTCAACAAGGCAACCTAGCAGGAGTTAAGGGGGGATGGTGATTTTAAGGGAATTGCTAAGATTGTTTAAATACATTGTAGCCATTGTACCCCTCGTTTTTGCCGTGTGTACCCCCTTGATATATAGTTTTACAATTTTACTGTGTTCGTGTGGGATAGTTTGATATTGTGATTGTAGTTTCTTTTAGTTAATAAAGCTTGATAATTTTCTCTCATCCAAACCACGTGTTCCGTTTTAATATCATTAATTATAAGTTCCTCCACTCAGAACTAAAGGAGGGGTAGCGAAATTGGTTTAGAGTGCAGCAGCAAAAAGACTGCTGGCCAGGTAGATTACCTTAAACCAGTTTAAAAGAAACCCCGAAATCCTTACAGAAATACTTGGGAGGGAGGGTTTGTGTGGGGCCCTCTTCAGCCTATTTTGGATTCCGGCCCTCTTACCCCGCTTCTGCTTGCGTTCCCTGCGCGGTCTGCGCTGACTTCCGGCTGGGGAAGGACGCCACGCTGGTCCCGGGGGTCGGGCGATGTCGGGAGGCAGATCGACGGCGCCGAATGTGAGCCGCACGCAGTCGGCCCCGATATCGAGGAGCGTCTGCCGGCTGTACAGTAGGTCTGCCCTCAATTCCCGTATCAGCAGAGTCCAGAAGAGACTCAGAAAGAGGGTAAAAACGCTCAGTCTCGGGAGAGACAAAGCCGCTGAGTCCATGCGCGCCGCCATTTTTTTTTTTTTTTTGGTACGTTGGCCTTCATTGCAAGAGGATTTGAGTACAGGAGCAAGTATGTCTTACTACAGTTATACAGGGCCTTGGTGAGACCACACCTGGAGTACTCTGTGCAGTTTTGGTCTCCTTACCTAAGAAAGGATATACTTGCCATAGAGGGAGTGCAGCGAAGGTTCACCAGACTGATTCCTGGGATGGTAGGATTGTCATATGAGGAGAGATTGGGCCGACTAGGCCTGTATTCACTAGAGTTTAGAAGAATGAGAGAGGATCTCATTGAAACGTATAAAATTCTGACAGGGCTAGATAGACTGGATGCAGGGAGAATGTTTCCCCTGGCTGGGGGGTTTAGAACGAGGGGTCACAGTCTCAGGATACATGGTAGGACATTTAAGACTGAGATGAGGAGAAATTTCTTCACTCAGAGGGTGGTGAACCTGTGGAATTCGTTACCACAGAAGGCTGTGGAGGCCAAGTCACTGAATCTATTTAAGAAGGAGCTAGATAGATTTCTAGACACAAAAGGCATCAAGGGGTATGGGGAGAGAGCAGGAATATGGTATTGAGATAGAGGATCAGCCGTGATCATATTGAATGGCGGAGCAGGCTCGAAGGGTCGAATGGCCTACTCCTGCTTCTATTTTTCCATGTTTCTATGTTTCCTCACCCTCATTCCACTTTTATTTTCCCAGCCCACTGCTTCTTTATTCCTTTTCATTCTCCATGCACGTTTACCTATTTTCTCTCCTCTTTTCACTTAGTCTTTTACTTCCCTTTTGCCTCTCTCGATCCTGTTTGTTTCTGTAACATTTTTCTTCCCATTGTTTCCTACAGCATTTGTGTATGGCGGTGTGTGTGGCGGGGGTGGGGGGAGGAAACTGAACCACTGAAAAATAACAGAGATACAGGAAGGTACAGGACACCGAAAAAGCATGGAGAAATTATGAAGGAGCAGGCCACAAAAAAGCAAGGAGAGATTGGGAAGGGACAAGTCACTGAGAGAATACGGAGGGAATGAGAGAAAGCAGGCCATAGAAAAAGCATACCGAAATCAGGAGGGAGCATCAATAAAAAACAGATTTCTTTGTGCACGTATTGAAGCCCTCGATCCTTGATGGCTCTTGGAAATTGTACCCTGGTTGGGGTGTGCTCCGGGATTTTGCTGCCTTTCTATCAGCTCCTGTAGAGCCCCAGGAATGTAGTAACTCTTGGGAGTTTTGTTAGGGCTGCTCTTGAAAATTGTAGCCCTGAAACTCCTGCACATATTTGGAGTTAATTACCATGAGATGGCTTGTCAGAATTCCTCTATTAAAGAAAGTCACAGTGACTTTGGAAATTGTAGTTCTGGGTATGCCAATGAGCAAAGTGAATACAAGATTTTCCTGGTTGTTTACTGGGGCCTATGTGGTGGGGTGGTTGTGGTGGGGGGTGTTGGGGTGGTTGTGGTGGGGGGTGTTGGGGTGGTTGTAGTGGGGGGTGTTGAGGTGGTTGTGGTGAGGGATGTTGGGGTGGTTGTGAGGGGGGGGATGGGGGGTGCGAGGAAGGGAAGATGAACTGGAGTCCAGGATGTAGAGTAAGGCTGTGTTTTATTTTGTGTGAATACTATGTGATAAATGTTATTTTTAAGGATTTATAATGGAGTTTATAAGACGGATGTATTTTGTAGAATTGTTTTCCGCTTGAATGTGTTTTGGTAGAATATAGAAACATAGAAACATAGAAGATAGGAGCAGGAGTAGGCCATTCGGCCCCTCGAGCCTGTTCCGCTATTTAATGAGATCATGGCTGATCATCCAAATTCAGTACCCTGTCCCTGCCTTCTCCCCATATCCCTTGATCCCTATAGAAACATAGATTGTGTAGATTTCTTATTGGTGAAATCAGATTGGGGAGAAAATTTAAATGAGAGAAAAACAGTTTGGTGTACTATGATTAGTGAATAACAAAAGTAAAAATGTAGAAAGGAGAGAAAGATTAAAGCATAAATACTTAACAAGTGAGGAAGAAAATAAATTAGCTGACTGAATTGACATAGTTAACAAACCTGACAGCTTAATGGTCTTGATACAGACAATAGACTTGATGTACATGACAGACACAAGTAATTTTATTAGAAGGATATACAACAGAATGCCAAAAACCTAGACAGGTTTGGGCACCAAAGAAATCTGATAAATCAAACACGAAACTTTCTCAACCTTACTCTACCCTAAAAGAAAAACCTGTTGCGGACAAACATAGCCAACAAAAGCAATATGCCACAAACTGAATTATGTGCAGATGCCTTATTCTTCCTACCCATAAATCCTAAAACATCCTAACCAAGGCAAGATTTTTAGGAACAGGAAAAAGCCATTAGGCCCATCAAACCTGTCCCTTTCATGGACAAGCCTACCTACTCACTTTATCTCTCAATCCACAGGGATCAGTGCTGGGGCCTCAACTATTTACAATCTATATTAATGACTTGGATGAAGGGACCGAGTGTACGGTAGCCAAATTTGCTGACGTTACAAAGATAGGTGGGAAAGCAAATTGTGAGGAGGACACAAAGGGCAGGATTTTCATTGGGCCGTGGAGGCGGGATTGGAGGCGCGTGGGGGGTTAAAATCCTGAAATCGAGGGGCACGAACCCATCCCGCCCCCAACCCGCCTCCATGCCAGTTTCAAAGGAGGCGGGTACCCGCCCCACACTGGAACCCGCCTCCCCGAGGTGGGAAGGGGATTGGTGCCAATTAACTGCCTGTTAACAGGTAGTTAACAGGCAGTTTTTAGCCTAATCCCTATTTTTAATGTTGAAGTGTGGGATTCCTAACGGCTCCAAACCACGCCAAGTTAGAGGAGGCGGACCGTCGGGATGAAGGGCTTGGAGGGGTCGAGATGTCTGGTGTTCAGGTGAGTGATGGGTGCATGAGTGCAAAGGTAAGTGCGTTTGGTGTGTGTAAAGTGTTTAAAAAAGTTTTACATACCTTTACTTACCTTTACAGCCTTCCTTCCTTCAGGTCTCGGGAGTCCCTCATCTCACTGGCACAGAAAGCAGAATGGCTGCGAGCTGTCAAAAATTGTAGCATTCAACTTTCTGTTCCGGGGAGATCTCTAAATCATCCTGAGAGGAAGGAATTAACTTAGAATACAGATTGTCAGTGTTTGACAGCTTCAAACAGCTGTGAAACGCTGATATTTCATCTGTCAAAAGGTCTTGACAGATGAAATATCAATCTGTGACATCACCTGTTGCCGGGTGGCCCTTAATTGGCTTGCTGAGCCCGCTGGGCGAGCTCAACAAGGTCAATCAAGTCAAAATCGCGTGGGTTGGCTAGAACTCGATGGAGGCAGGACTACAACCCCGAAAGTTGTAGTCCCGCCTCCTACCTGACTCCTCAATGAAAATCCAGCCCAAAGAGTCTGCAAAGGGATATAGATGGGTTAAGTGAGTGGGCAAAAATTTAGCAGATGGAATATAATGTGGGAAAATGTGAGGTTATCCACTTTGGTAGGAAGAATAGTAAAGCAAAATATTATTTAAATGGAGAGAGACTACAGAATGCTGCAGTACAAAGGGATCTGGATGTCCTTGTACATGAAACACAAAACGTTAGCATGCAGGTACAGCAAGTAATTAGGAAGGCAAATGGAATGTTGGCCTTTATTGCAAGGGGGATGTGATAAAAATAATAACTTCCGGGAAGTTATGTCATCACTTCCTGTTAACTGTGAACTGTGAACTATGAACTGTGTACATACCTCACTTCCTGTCATATGTCACTTCCTGTTGGACTGGTATAAATACTGGTCTGTTCAGTATTGTAAGAGGCTTCTACCAGAGGCATGGTAAAGACCTCTCTTGTATATAGTGTGTTTATAAGTTACTTAAAGCTTACTTTAAAGTTACTTGATGGTAAGCCTCCTTTTTCATACATCAATTTAAGTAACTTAATATTTACACTCACAAATACTAGACCTTCGGACAAACTCGGAATTAAGGATCCAGGGAACCACCCATCATGGAGAAAATCCTTAGACCTATTCGTCTGGACTTGGACCCGAATGCACCAGCAGCTGGCAGGGTATGGAAGCATTGGTACCGTACTTTTGAGAATTTTCTGGATGAATGTGAAGCGGATGCTCCTGCTAGATTGAAGATACTTATCAATTATGTGACCCCAAAAGTGTTCGAATATGTTGATGAATGGGATAATTACGATGAGGTGATTCGGGCACTTAAGAAACTGTATGCCAAGACCCCAAATGAGGTCTATGCTAGACATCTACTGGCCACAGCCCAACAAGGGCCAGGGGAATCAATTGACGAATTCCTGCAAGAACTTCGCAGGCTCAGCATAGATTGTAACTTTCAGGCAGCCTCAGCTGAGCTGTACCGCCAAGAAATGATTCGTGATGCTTTCATCTGCGGGATTGCCTCTCCATTTATACGCCAGCGTCTACTAGAAAGTAAAACACTTGAGCTACAAAAAGCTTTTGACCTAGCTTGTTCTCTGGATTTGGCAAAGAGAAATGCAGACCTCTATCAGCTGCCCAGATCTCGATCTGCTGCTGTAGCTGCAACCAGACAATTCAAGCGGTCTCAGGTGAACCCTATCATGGGGGAATCTAATTCTGATAATTCTGATGAAGAAGAGGAGGACGACCCCACTTTAGCAGCCTCTTGGCAATCTAGGAAGGAATGCTTCTTTTGTGGAGATGCTTTTCACCCTAGGAAAACCTGCCCTGCTCGCAATGCAATCTGCAGTTATTGCGGGAAAAAAGGACACTTTGCTAAAGTTTGCCTATCAAGGGCCTCTACGAGGGCCAATCCAGCTAAGGCCTACCGAACTGCCCCAATTAGGGCCTATCAAGATGCTCCAGCTAGGACCTATCAAGCTTCCTCTCGAGCTCTCTCCCGAAGAAGCACACCGAGAGTTTTAGCCACTCTCTGTGCAACGACACCAATTACAGCTGCTTGCCCACAGAACCTGTCTCATGCAGCCACAAAAATTTCAATTAAAGGGCATACCTTAGATGCCTTAATTGACTCAGGAAGTACTGATAGTTTCATTAAGGAACAGATTGTTGCGAAATTGAAACTACATGTCTTCCCATCGGACCAGGCAATTGCAATGGCCCAGTTATCGCTTAATACCAGAATCTCTGGCTTTTGTGTTGTTGATATGACACTTCATGGTCGTATGTATCCCTCCACCCGACTTTCGGTGCTCAAGGACTTATGTAGTGATCTCCTCTTAGGGCTGGACTTCCAAAAACAGCATAAGAAACTCACCATTGAGTTTGGTGGATCCAAACCCGGACTTACTATTTCTAATATACCGTCTAAATTACCATTTTGTGCATTATCAGCAGCTTCACTTGATGAACCCTCATTATTTGCCAGTATTCCGCCTCAATGCCAACCGATAATAACGAAATCGCGGCGCTTTAATCAGGAAGACCAATCTTTTATTGCGGCTGAAGTCTCTCGACTTCTAGCAGAGGATATCATTGAACCATGTTCGTCGCCCTGGCGGGCTCAAGTCGTCATTGTCAAGAACCCTCTAAAACCTCACAAACAGCGACTATGCATCGATTATTCACAAACCATCAATCAATATACCGACTTGGACGCCTACCCATTGCCACGCATTGATGATATGGTTAATAAACTGGCCGAATACAAAGTGTTCTCAACTTACGATTTAAAAAGTGCCTATCATCAGTTACCCTTGAAGGTCTCAGATAAGCAGTACACAGCCTTTGAGGCTAATGGACGGCTGTACCAATTTCGTCGCCTCCCATTCGGGGTTACTAATGGAGTGGCTGTCTTTCAACGGGCAATGGATGGCCTGGTTAAGCAGGAAAACCTAAGGGACACTTTTCCCTATCTTGATAACATTACCATTGCAGGTCACGATCAACAGGAACACGACTCCAACCTCCAAAAATTTCGGGATGCCCTCCATCGCCGTAATTTGACCCTGAATGAATCCAAATCTGTTGAGTCGCAACCGACCATCAACATCCTTGGCTACTGCGTAGGCAATGGTATCATTAAGCCAGACCCAGAAAGACTTCGCCCGCTCCAAGAGCTCCCGTCACCTAAGAATCCGGCTTCTTTACGTCGGGCTCTCGGTCTGTTTGCATACTACGCTAAATGGATTCCTCATTTTTCGGACAAAATCCAACCCTTGCTGCATGCTAGATCATTTCCACTGGGAACAGCGGCTGTTGCAGCCTTTAACCTTCTCAAAAAACAGTTGGAGAAAGCGGCTCTTCACTCCACTGATGAGAATCTCCCTTTCGTGGTTGAATGTGATGCCTCGGAGGTGGCGATCTCGGCTACTCTGAATCAGGAAGGTCGTCCTGTAGCATTTATGTCCAGGACCTTACAAGGTGCCGAGCTACATTATCCTCCGGTTGAGAAAGAAGCCACAGCCATCATAGAGGCAGTACGGAAGTGGAACCATTTTCTAGCTCGCCAGCACTTTACATTGATCACGGACCAACGATCAGTCGCCTTCATGCTCGATAATCGAAAACGAACCAAAATTAAGAATAATAAAATACAACTTTGGAGGATGGAACTGGCCTCTTTTGGTTATACCATTCTCTATCGGCCTGGCAAGGAGAATGTGGCCCCGGACACCCTCACACGGGCATTCTGCTCCACTATGTCATCCTCCACTCTCATGGATGTCCACAATGGTTTGTGTCATCCTGGCGTTACGCGCATGCTACATTTCGTACGATCACGGAATCTCCCTTTTTCCACTGGAGATGTAAAGAAAATATGCTCAGAATGCCGGCTTTGTGTGGAATTAAAACCTCAGTTCTTCCGCCCCTCAGATGGTATACTCATACATGCAACCCAACCGATGCAACGACTTAGCATCGATTTTAAGGGGCCAGTGCCCTCTTCAACTCGGAACACATATTTGCTCACCATGATCGACGAATATTCACGTTTTCCGTTTGCCTTCCCCTGCTCCAATATGCTGGCGTCCACAGTAATCTGCTGCCTTGAGCAGGTATTTTCTCTCTGTGGCATGCCGGCTTATATTCACTCAGATCGGGGTCCATCCTTTATGTCGAGGGAACTCAAGGACTACCTCTCAGAACGGGGAATTGCTACAAGCAAAACAACACCATACCATCCCATCGGAAATGGGCAGGTAGAGAGGTATAACGGTATCATCTGGAATTCCGTACGTCTCGCTTTAAGATCTCGGGGCCTACCAGACCAGCAATGGGAAACAGTGCTTCCGGATGCATTGCACTCTATACGGTCCCTGCTTTCTACAGCCACAAATACTACACCTCATGAGCGGTTCTTTGGATTCCAGCGTCGCTCATCTCATGGGACATCACTCCCGTCATGGCTAACTACTCCTGGACCTGTATTACTCCGAAGATACGTTCGGACGTCTAAAAATGACCCTCTTGTAGACGAGGTCGAACTAACCGATGCCAACCCCACCTATGCAAACATACGATATTCCGACGGCCGAGAATCTACCGTATCATTACGGGATCTGGCTCCCTGCCCACCAGGACCTAGTGGGACATCGGGTGATGGCATTTCACCAGGAAACTCTTGGGACCTATCGGGTACCCCTCTCCAGGATCCTGATCGGACACCAACTAGCTTGGTGCCGGTAGAACCCCGTGCTCAAGGTTGCGACCCTCCCAGTACCGCGCATGAAAGTACTGATCCGCCACAGACCAGCTCTGCACCTCCCTCTGAACAGAGGCAGTCCGACTTTGAACCTATTGGGGCTCGTACTCAAAGCCATGATCTCCCCGACCCTTCACAGGGCAATCCAGGCCACACGGACTCTGACCAATGGCCAACCGCATGTAAGCGGACCAGCGACCCTCTATGACGGGAATCCAAACGGGTGCGACTCTTCCTTGTTCGGCGGCTGCGGACCAAAAGGTAGACCACAGCCTCCTAAACCTGCAGGAGGGAAGAATGTGATAAAAATAATAACTTCCGGGAAGTTATGTCATCACTTCCTGTGAACTGTGAACTGTGAACTATGAACTGTGTACATACCTCACTTCCTGTCATATGTCACTTCCTGTTGGACTGGTATAAATACTGGTCTGTTCAGTATTGTAAGAGGCTTCTACCAGAGGCATGGTAAAGACCTCTCTTGTATATAGTGTGTTTATAAGTTACTTAAAGCTTACTTTAAAGTTACTTGATGGTAAGCCTCCTTTTTCTTACATCAGGGGATGTGTATAAAAGTAGGTTAGTCTTGCTACAACTGTACAGGGCGCTGGTGAGACCACGCCTAGAGTACTGCGTACAGTTTTGGTCTCCTTATTTAAGGAGGGATATACTTGCATTGGAAGCAGTTCAGAGGTTCACTAGGTTGATTCCTGGGATGAAGGGGTTGTCTTATGAGGAAAGGTTGAGCAGGTTGGGCCTATACTCATTGGAGTTTAGAAGAATGAGAGGTGATCTTATTGAATCATATAAGAACATAAGAACATAAGAAGTAGGAGCAGGAGTAGGCCATACGGCCCCTCGGACCTGCTCCGCCATTCAATAGGATCATAGCTGATCCGAACCTAGACTCACGTCCACTTCCCTGCCCGCTCCCCGTAACCCCTAATTCCCTTCTAATAAGATTCTGAAGGGGCTTGACAGGGTAGATGCTGAGAGGATGTTTCCCCTCGTGGGGGAATCTAGAACTAGGGGGCATAGTTTCAGAATAAGGGGTCATCCATTTAAGACTGAGATGAGGAGGAATTTCTTCTCTCAGAGGGTCGTGAATCTTTGGAATTATCTACCCCAGAGAGCTGTGGAGGCGGAGCCATTGAATATATTCAAGGCTGAGACAGACAGATTTTTGAACTACAGGGGAGTCGAGCGTTATGGGGAACAGGTAGAAAAGTGGAGTTGAGGCCAAGATCAGATCAGCCATGATCTTATTGAATGGCGGAGCAGGCTCGAGGGGCTGAAAGGCCTACTCCTGCTCCTATTTCTTATGTTCTTAATCCCTTCTCACTCCAGATTATCTAGCCATTATCACATTGCTGTTTGTGGGAGTTTGCTGTGCGCAAATTGGCTGCTGCGTTTCCCACATTACAACGGTGACTCCACTTCAAAAAGTACTTAATTGGCTGTAAAGCGCTTTGAGACATCCGGTGGTCGTGAAAGGCACTATATAAATGCAAGTCTTTCTTTCTATATGGCTCTATCAAAGAAGAGCAGTGGAGGTGACCTGTCCAACGTTTACCTTTCAATCAAAACCACCAGAAACAGTATTTTTTCAACTAGTATCTCTTGGTACAGGAAACTCATCATCAAAGCAGTTCTGACGAAGGGTCATCGGCCTGAAACGTTAACTCTGTTTCTCTCTCCACAGATGCTGCCTGACCTGCTGAGTATTTCCAGCATTTTCTGCTTTTATTCCACCAGAAACAGGTTGATTTGTCAGTTATCACTAGGCTGCTACATTTTGCAGCATGTACATTAGCTGCTGCATTTGCCTATAAAACAACAGTGACTACACTTCAAAAGTAAACCATTAGCTGTGAAGTGCTTTGGGACATCCTGTAGATATGAAGGATACTATATAAATGCAAGTTCATTCTTCTTTCTTTCTAACTGCCTACTTTTTCAACTAGTATCTCTTGGTACTTGAACTGATCATCAAAGCAAACAGTATTATCACATCCTCCATAATCTTGAAAACTTCAATTGAAAACATCAATCACTTAATGTCTTGTGTTTTCAAAAAAAATCCTCAATGTTTCCTCATAAGTTAAACTCTTGATAGTAAAACAATTAAACAACCAAAGCTACCAATGACAGAAAAAAATGGGACCACATTATATGCAAACTGTGAAACTAATGTTTTACAAAATCAAATTCTGTAAATAGTGTGGTGAGTGCAGATTCGCTGCAACAGTCCAAGAAGGAGTTGCAGGAGTTCCCTACTGTGGCTAAAGTCACTGTGTACAAAAGGTAGGTGGAATGTTGGGTATGTACTTCATGGTCACTGTGATCTCCTGGAACTTGATTTGATCGCCTTTGCGGGTCGGTGAAGTTCCCAGATCAAATTCTCTGAATTAGCCTAGGGTTTTTAAAATCTTTTTTTGCCTCTCTCGGGAGATTACATGACTACAAGTGGGAGGGTACACTGATGATTGGTTGCGTTGTGACTGTTTGGGACAAGCTTAGTGGGCCAGCCAGTCTTCTCTTGTGTGTCTTTTCGTATATTGGTATGTATGTACAGCGCAACCTACGCTTGTTCTCAGCAGGTGTGGCTTCCACTGGGCATTGGGAGGGCGGACTGACTGGAATTCCTCCAAAGTTGACTGCTGATGTAGGAGCAAGGGTGGAAGACTCACCTTTCAGCTCCCAAGCCAAATTTGGGACAACGGATCTGGACCACCCCAAATTCATAGTCCCTGCAGGCAATCTTCCCACTTTGCACCCTCCCACCCCACAGGAATTTCAGCCCAGACATCCACTATCTGCCAGGTGGCATAGAAATTGCCAACATTTTGATTACATGCTCCAGCAGCGCCTGAAAATTGAAAGCAGAAACTGTAATTTGTTTTCTTAGTACATTTTTCTTTCTTGATAAGACAACAATAAAAAACAGCCTGCATCTTGAAAATGATTCGAATGATGAACCACAACAATCAAACAATAATCACATATCATTTGATTATTATAAAGAGGGATTCTTGTCATTAGCATTTTTTTAAATCATATACTTACAAATAATTAACTTTAAGATCCATTTTCTGGATATTTTCATTGATCTTCTTTCTGACCTGTTTGTTTAAATAATTAGTACTGATGAATTCATTGGGGAAATTTGCTCAGAGGAGTTTAAATATTACAGATAACTTTAATTGATTCTTTAATATTATAGGCACACTATTTTAATATATTCAATAATTTAACAGTTCTCAACACATATATTTGACAAGTCATTAATCAGTCTCCAGTTTAATATTCATACAACTTTTTAAAGAAATGAATAATTTAACAGATAATTCTTAATGAGAAGCTCTTAGTAAGTTCCCAGTTTAATACTATAAATACACATCTTAATCTGTCTAATCATTTCCAGTTCTTATCACCTGTCAGATTTGAGCAATTCTTCCGGAGTGCCAAATGCTATGTTCTCAGGTCTGCAGATGTTCAATAAAAACATTTCCAAATCAGTGAAGGTTTCTTGCCAGTATACTAACAATGCTTTAAGTTACTTATCAACTGATGAGTCAGACTTTTTAAAAATAAAGACTTGCCAAAAGCCAATGCTTGAACGCTAACAATTGAAAATGAATTACGAAAGGAATGAAATATACGTTTTGGTGTAGATAAGGAGATGGTCAATGGAGTAGTTATGATACACAATGAGGCACAAAGGATCAGATTTCGCAAGAATGGAGAGAAAGAACCAATGAAGAATGGGATTGATGGAGAAATACCTGTTCTTTGCAAGCTGGTGAATTGCTGTTATGCTTTT
The DNA here is from genome assembly GCF_052327205.1 of Somniosus microcephalus. Lineage (NCBI taxonomy): Eukaryota > Metazoa > Chordata > Chondrichthyes > Squaliformes > Somniosidae > Somniosus > Somniosus microcephalus. Next base: position 84,395,175 of record NC_141000.1, read on the forward strand.
AGGCTCTAATTAGACATTTCTATCATGCTCTGTACCAAAGTCTCCTCCCGTTAGCGAGCTCTCACTCCCTACAAACTGGAGTGCAACTCTACACACACACTATTGGTAATTTAGATCTTTTCATTTCCTCTCTAGGTCTTTTCATTGCAAACTGCCGGCGTGACATCGGCTGTCTCAATTTCTCTGCTCCCCTCACTCACTCCAACCTACCTCCCTCTGAACTTGCAGCACTCCATTCTCTCAGATCCAACCCCAACATTGTCATTAAACCTGCTGACAAGGGCGGTGCTGTTGTTGTTTGGCAAACCGACCTCTGCCTAGCAGAGACTGAACGCCAACTCTCCGACACCTCCTCCTACCTCCGCCTGGACCATGACCCCACTATCGAACATCAAGCCACCGTTTCCAAGATTTTCACTGACCTCATCTCCTCTGGAGATCTTCCCCCCACGGCCGCCAACCTCATAGTTCCCCAACCCCGCACAGACCGCTTCTACCTCCTTCCCAAGATCCACAAACAGGACTGCCCTGGTAGACCCATTGTTTCAGCCTGTTCTTGCCCCACGGAACTTATCTCTTCCTATCTTGACTCTATTTTTTCTCCCCTTGTCCCGTCTCTTCCCAACTACATCCGCGACTCTTCCGACGCCCTCCGCCACTTTAACAGTTTCCAGTTTCCTTGCCCCCAACCATCTCCTTTTCACTATGGACGTCCAATCCCTCTACACCTCCATCCCCTACCAGGATGGCCTGAGGGCACTCCGCTTCTTCCTTGAACAGGGGCCCAACCAGTCCCCATCCACCACCACCCTCCTCCGCCTGGCTGAACTTGTTTTCACATTGAACAACTTCTCTTTTGACTCCACTCACTTCCTCCAAATTAAAGGTGTTGCTATGGGAACCCACATGGGTCCCAGCTATGCCTGCCTTTTCGTGGGATATGTGGAACATTCTTTGTTCCAGTCCTACTCAGGTCCCCTCCCTCACCTCTCTTTCCGGTACATTGATGACTGTATCGGTGCTGTTTCCTGCTCTTGCTCTCACCTTCAGATGGTCCATCTCCGACTCTTCCCTTCCTTTCCTCAACTTCACTGTCTCCATCTCTGGGAATAGGCTATTGACAAACATTCACTACAAGCCCACTGACTCCCACAGTTACCTGGACTACACTTCCTATCACCCCGCTTCCTTTAAGGACTCTATTCCATTCTCCCAGTTTCTCTGTCTCCGCCGCATCTGCTCTGACGATGCCACCGTCCATACCAGTGCTTCCGACATGTCTTCCTTTTTCCTCAACCGAGGATTCCCCTCTACTGTGGTTGACATGGCCCTCGACCGTGTCCGTTCTATCTCCCACACTTCTGCCCTCACCCCTGCCCCTCCCTCCCGGATTCCCCTTGTCCTCACCTTTCACCCCATCAGTCTCCACATTCAACAGATCATCCTCCATCATTTCTGCCACCTCCAGCGTGATCCCACCACCAAACACATCTTCCCCTCACCTCCCCTTTCAGCATTCCGAAGGGACCGCTCCCTCCGCGACACCCTGGTCCACTCCTCTATCACCCCCAACACCCCTTCCCCCGGCACCTTCCCGTGCAAGCACAGGAGATGCAACACATGCCCTTTTACCTCCTCCCTTCCCACTGTCCAGGGCCTCAAACACTCCTTCCAGGTGAAACAGTGATTTACTTGTACTTCTTGCAATTTAGTATACTGTATTCACTGCTCACGATGTGGTCTCCTCTACATTGGGGAGACCAAACGCAGATTGGGTGACCACTTTGCAGAACACCTCCATTCAGTCCGTAAGGGTGACCCCCAGCTTCCGGTCACCTGTCACTTTAATTCTCCGCTCCACTCCCACTTTGACCTCACCATCCTTGGCCTCTTACACTGTTCCAATGAAGCTCAACGTAAACTCGAGGAACAGCACCTCATCTTTCGATTAGGCACTTTACAGCCTTCTGGACTCAACATAGAGTTCAACAATTTCAGATCATAACCTCGGCCCCTATCCTTTTTTTCCCCCACTTTTTTTCTCTCTCCCACATGGCAGCTGTCTTTCATTCTGCCAGTGCCATTTACACTTCATCTAGAGCCATCCTTTGTTTCTTAACTTGTCCCATTACCATCTCCTTTTGCCTTGCACCATCTCTTAATCTCTCTTAACATCCCTTAATCTCTCCTGCCTTCCATCCTATCACAGACCTTCCCTTTTGTTCTTTCCTCCCCTCCCCCCTTTCCCTGCCCCAACACTTGCTTAAAATCTGTTACATCTCCAGCTTTTTCCAGTTCTGACGAAGGGTCATCGACCTGAAACATTAACCCTGTTTCTCTCTCCACAGATGCTGCCTGACCTGCTGAGTATTTCTAACATTTTCTGTTTTTATTTCAGATTTCCAGCATCCACAATATTTTGCTTTTGTATTGGTAATTTATCATTGCTTAAGGATCCAATAGAAAACCTTGTTGCTGTATTTAGCTTACTGGATATGATACAAGCCCTCTCGCGATCTCCCAGACTTCAGAATGTGTATGTGGACATGATGTTTGGACAAGATTGAGCTCAGCTGGGACACCTTCCACATCAAGACTGCACTCATGGTGTGGGTTCACATGTCAAGAATGGTTACTTGGGTGTAATACTTGTCGGTATTGATAGAATCATACCCCAGTATGAATCGTTGCCTTCAGGAAAAGAGGAAAGTGAATTGAGGGAAAAAATGAACTCATTTGGCTATATACAGTAAGTTGCTTATATGGCAGTTTATTAGCACATTCCGTATGTTTATGTTTTGTGACAGATGACATTCTTGATCACCAATTCCAGCGAGAGCAAGTCTGAAATAAACAGGATCTTTAATCCAAAGTTATAAAGCAATCAAAAATAGGTACGTATATTAAGAATCACATAATCAGAATGGGGGAAAAACATTGGGGCAAATTTTCAACTGCGGAATGCCATTTCTGGCCTGCAAAACAGGCATCCGGCGGTTGAGATTCTGGTAGGGACCTTGCGCACCCATCCACCTGAACCAACTTTCAGACAAGCTTTTAAATGGGCATCTAGTATTCATAGAATCATAGAAACTTACAGCATAGAAGGAGGCCATCTGGCTCGTTGTGCCTGTGCTGGCTCTTTGAAAGAGCAGTCATGCCGTAACCCTGCAAGTTCCTCATCCTCAAGAACCTGTTCAACTCCCTTTTAAAATTATTGATGGAATCAGCTTCCATCACGCTTTCAGGTCGAGCGTTCCAGATCCCGACAACTCTCTGAGTGAAAACATTTCTCCTCATCTCCCGTCTAGATCTTTTGCCAATGATATTAAATCTATGACCTCTTGTTATTGACCCAATATTACCACACAAAACAGTGGGAGGCAATTTAAATAGGCAAATTGGAGGGTCCTATGACTGGTATAAGATCTGATTGCAACCTTCAAGAAGAAATGGGTGGAGTATGTTTATTTCCACTTGTGGGGGATGTTAAATCCGTGAATTTTGATGTATAGTGTCCTTCAATAAATCGACAGAGACTGCAGAGGAACAATCAACAGGTGTTAACTGGATGCAGGTTACTCTAAAACTAAAGTACAGATCCCTACTCAGGGTTCATATACAGGTGTGATCACTGCTGGTACTACAGTATACAGGAGCTGTAAAAAGTAGTTCTCCCCTTAAAGGTACATACACTACAATTACTCCCCTTTTAGATTAACAGTACCATAACATTCGTTTAACAATTAACACTTTTAACATGCAACATTAACTGCAAATAGTCCATTTATAAATTCAGTCTTTGGGGCGGCTTCCTGATCCTTTCTGGATAGTGCCTTTCCTGAGTGTCTTGCTCTTGGTGCGGAGGCGATTCTGGCCCCCTGTCGTCGGTTGGTTCATCAGCTTCCGATGCTACTGTTTCTGGGGTAGATGCTACCTGTATGTCGGGTTCATCACCAGGTACGCGAGACCTGGGGTTGACTCGTTCCTGTGGCTCTAGGATCTGGTCGACATGGCGTCTCACAATGTTCTCCCCAACATCCACTGTGTACATTAGTGGCCCCTGCCGTGTGCATATCATTCCTGGTTGCCATTTCTCTGTTCGGTAGTCGCGGGCCAAGACTGGTTGCCCTACATTGAAGCTCCTTGTCGGCTTCTCATGGATGTGCTGGAATTGCTTATTCTCAACATCTCTTCATACATTTGGTCTGAGCAAATCCAGACGAGATCTTAACCTTCGGTTAAAGAACATCATGGCCAGGGTCTGGTTGGTGACTGCATGTGTCGCATTTCTGTAGGCTAACAGGAAATTGTCCACCTTATGCTGCAGTGGAATGTCGTCATCGCACATGGCCCTTGCTGCTTTTTTAAAGGTTTGTACAAACCTCTCAGCCAATCCATTTGTGACTGGATGATACGGGGCGGATGTGTAATGCCTTACCCCATTCCTTTTCATAAATCTTCGAAACTCTTCGGACACAAACTGTGGTCCGTTATCAGAGCAAATCTGCTCTGGCAAGCCGTTCCTGGCAAATATGGTCCGTAGGACTGCAATCGTTTTCTCCGTGGTGGTGGAGGACATTTTGATCACCTCGGGCCATTTCGAGTGCGCATCCACGGCTATTAAAAACATTGAGTCCATGAATGGACCAGCAAAATCAATATGCACCCGTTGCCATGGAGATGAGGGCCATTCCCATGGGTGTAGAGGGGCATGTGGTGGTGCATTTTGGACCTTCTGGCATCCTGAGCAGCTCAGGATGCCAGCAGATCCTCGATTTGCTGATCGATCCCCGGCCACCACACATAAGCCCTAGCAAGGCTTTTCATTTTCACCCCTCCCAGATGGCCTTCGTGAAGCTCATTGAGTACTCTCTCCCTTAACTTGGGTGGAATTACCACTCGGGATCCACACATCAAGGTCCCCTGGCATACTGACAGCTGTTCTCTTCTGGATGAGAATGCTGGCAACAGTGAGTCGCCATGTGCTGGCCATCCCTTCACCGTCAAATCATATACCCGAGACAGTGTTGGGTCATTTCGGGTCTTCTTCTCTATACCAGCGTTAGTTACTGGCAAGCATTCAATTATAGTCGAATGAAATATTTCGACAGGATCCACTGCTGGTGCTTCCTCTGCAGTAGGCAGTGGCAGGCATGATAGCCCATCAGCGTTTCCATGCTGTTTCGTGCCCTTATACTCGATATCATATTGGTGCGCCCCTAGAAAAAGGGACCATCTTTGTAGCCGTTGCGCAGTCATCACCGGAACGCCCTTCTTTGGATTAAAGATGGAGACAAGTGGTTGGTGGTCAGTCAGCAAGGTGAACTTCTGCCCGTGCAGATAGTGGTTGAACTTTTTCACTCCCCACACTAGGCTGAGGGCCTCCCTGTCAATCTGGGCGTAGTTACGCTCGGTTGAGGTTAGTGACCGAGACGCAAAGGCTACTGGCCTCTCCGAGCCGTCCGGGAATTTGTGCGACAGCACTGCTCCAATGCCATAGGGTGATGCATCACACGCCAACCGAATTGGTAGTGCTGGGTTGAAATGAGCCAACATCTCTTTTGATGTGATCAATTCTTTGCACTTCTGGAAAGCTCATTTACATTTGTCATTCCACTTCCATGGTACCCCCGTTTGCAGTAGGGTGTTCAGTGGGTGTAGTACTGTAGACAAATTCGGCAAGAACTTATGGTAGTAGTTCACCAACCCGAGGAACGACCTCAGTTGTGACATGTTTTCCGGTGCTGGAGCCTTGACTACTGCCTCAATCTTTTCAGGGGACTTATGTAACCCCTCTTCATCAATAACGTGGCCACAATACGAGATCTGCTTCTGGAAAAACTCACATTTGTGGCGATTAGCTCGGAGCCCATAATCCTTCAATCTAGTGAGCACCTGCTCCAGGTTGGCGAGGTGATCACTGTCATTTTCGCCCGTGACCAGGATGTCGTCCAAATAACACTGGGTCCCTGGAATCCCTTGCAGGACTTGATCCATTGCCCTTTGCCAAATAGCCGGAGCTGATGCTACCCCGAACACCAGCCGGTTGTATTGGTAGAGACCTTTATGAGTGTTGATCGTGAGGTATTGTTTCGAGGCTTCTTCTACCTCCATTTGCAGGTACGCCTGGGCCAGATCAATCTTAGTGAAGCGTTTCCCTCCAGATAGCGAGGTGAAAATATCTTCAATCCGCGGAAGCGGATATTGTACAGTGTGAAGGACTGGGTTCACTGTTATTTTAAAGTCCCCACAGATGCGAACCTTCTTTGGTTCCCCAGGCGTATTACTCAATGACCTCTTCATTACAGGAACGATGGGTGTAGCCCACTCGCTCCAGTCCACTTTGGATAGTACTCCTGAACGTTCCAAACCTTCCAGCTCTGCTTCGACGGCTGGGCGGATCGCATAAGGTACCGGTCTGGCCTTAAAAAACTTTGGGCTTGCATTTTCCTCTATTTTAATCATCGCTGTTATGCCTTTTAGTGTTCCGAGTCCCTCCTGGAACACTTCTTGTGCGTCAGTTAGCATTTTTGACAGTCGTCCAGGTGTGACGTCGTCATCCTTTTTGGCATCTACAGTCAGTGCTTGTATGGAATGCCAATCTAGCTGTATCTCCCGGATCCATTCATGCCCTAGTAGTGGTGGTCCTCCATCTGGCAATACATATAGGTCCATTTTTGGTGTTTCCTTGCCGTTGTATATCACGTTCACCCTTATTTTTCCTTTGGGGTAGACTTTTTGTCCCGTGTACGTCTTCAAGACAATCTCTGTATCTCTCAAGGGTATATGTGAGAATAGCCGCTTGTAGTCCCTTCGGTTTATGACTGTTAGGGCTGACCCTGTGTCCAATTCCATTTTCACTTGGGCTCCGTCTATCTTGAGCGTGACCCAGATAGTTTGGTGATCCTCCATTTTGATTACATTATGTAGTTTCAGACAACCCAGCTCCTTGCTTCCGGAGTCTGTATCACTTTTCTGTTCATCTGAACTACTCTCCGTCACCTTATGTACCTTTTTGTACTTCTCCTGTGGAGATTTCTTGCTGCTGGTTTTCTTTCCCGACCTGCAGACACTTGCTATGTGTCCTACTTTTCCACACTGTCTGCACACTTGGTCCTTGAACCAACAATCCTTATGGTCGTGTGTTGTTCTGCCGCAGCGATAACACTTCACTGCTCCATATGACATTTCATTTGTGCCATATTCTTGCGGTCTCCGTTGTATCTCTGCAGCGCCCCATGTGGCTGCTTCGTGTGATACTGCCATACTGAAAGCCTTGTCCAGTGTAAGATCCTTTTCTGATAGAAGCCGTTTCTGGGTTCCTTCACTTTGAAGCCCACACACAAACTTGTCCCTTAAAGTATCTGCTAGTCCCGTTCCAAACTGGCAGTGTTTTGATAGTTTGCGCAGTTCCATTAAATACTCAGCATTACTTTCATCTTTATGCTGGTTCCTTTTGTGAAACTTAAATCTTTCTGCTATCAGCAGCGGTGTGGGATTTAAGTGGTCCTGTAGGATTGCCACTATGCTTTCAAAATCCTTTTCCACTGGCTTCTCTGGGGTTACTAGGTTTCGCAGTAAGCCGTACTTTTTGCACCCATGGAATTCAACAATACCAGTGCTTTCCTGGCATCTGGCACTTCATTCACCTTGCAGTACACTTCTATGCGTTCTATATATGTTGCCCAATCTTCGACTTCATTGTCGAACGCTGTGACACTGCCACTCTTCTGCATCCCTGGGTGTGGTTAGACTGGCTAAAAATGGCATCTCCCACGCTCTCCCTTCTTCTCCGCTGGCTCAAAATGGCGTCTCCCGCGCTTCCTTTCTTCCCCCGTCGACGCTGCTCGGCCTTTTTCTGTGCCGTCGGTCGGCTCCAGCCGCCGCCGTCCAGGAAGGGTCTGCGCCATACCTGCTGCCAGCCCGCTGCGCTGGATCGTCGCGACTGGGGAACCAAGCCAAGCTCACCACAGCCTCCTCTGCGATGTTCAAGTCCTCTCCGGATGGTCGACGCCCGCACTGGTGGAATCGGCCTTCTTCTACAGAGTTGCAGGTAGGTTCGAATCGACTCATCGCCACTGTTAAATCCGTGAATTTTGATGTATGGTGTCCTTCAATAAATCGACAGTGACTGCAGAGGAACAATCAACAGGTGTTTACTGGATGCAGGTTACTCTAAAACTAAAGTACAGATCCCTACTCAGGGTTTATATACAGGTGTGGTCACTGCCAGTACTACAGTATACAGGAGCTGTAAAAAGTAGTTCTCCCCTTAAAGGGACATACACTACAGGGGAGTCCAAAACTAGGGGTCATAAATATAAGGTAATAAGAAATTCAATAAGAAATTCAGGAGAAACTTCTTTACCCAGCGAGTGGTGAGAATGTGGAGCACGCTACCACAGGGAGTACTTGAGGTGAATAGCATAGATGCACTTAAGGGGAAGCTAGATATGTGCATGAGGGAGAAAGGAATAGAAGTTTATGCTGATAGGGTTAGATGAAGAGGGGTGGGATGTGGCTCGTGTGGAGCATAAGCACCAGCATAAACCGGTTGGGCTGAATGGCCTGTCTTTGTGCTGTAAATTCTATGTAATTTGATGTCGTATGCATGGCACATGCCAGTCTTACTTTCTCCAGACGCTGTGAGACCTTAAATGGACCACTGGAGGCCTCTCCCAAAAGGTCATTTTTTTTCATTTTCTTTGCGGCCTGAAGGAGCACAAAAATCTTCTGGCCCACTGCTGGCCTGTTCTCGCCCTGCCAGTACTTGCTCCCCACCCCCAACAGACATTACCTGCTGGATGGTCGCGTGCAGGAGCCAGGCGATTTGCTCCTGAACAGACCGGCAAGCTGCACCCAGGTGGGCAGCCAATCCGCTCCCAGGAAGGGGTTGTTCATTTAAATATTATAATGAGATTGGCATTCCTCGGATTTAACCACCATTTCAAATTTAACTCCAGCTGGTCAGGTTTCGCAGTCCTCGGGAAACCTGACAGCTATAATGGAAGGCGAGGACTGCTGGATCCAGGAGGTAAGTGCCTTTACACTTACTTCCTGGATCCAGCAACACTGCCTAACCCATTCCCCGCGATCAGAGACCCCCCCTGATGTTCCCTCCCTCCCCTTCCCCCTTCCCTCCACGATGCCTCGATTCCGGCCCCCGATCCTCCTCCGGCCCCCGATGTTCTCTCCCTCTCCCCCGATCCTCCTCTGGTCCCAATGTTATCTCCCTCTCCCCTTATCCTCATCTGGCCCCCGATGTTCTCTCCCTCCAGCCTCGATCCTCCTCTAGTCCCAATTTTCTCTCCCTCTCCCCTGATCCTCCTCCAGCCCCCGATGTTCTTTCCCTCTCCCCGATCCTCCTCTAGCCCCCAATGTTCTCTCCCTCCCACCCCCCCACCCGATGCCCGAGTCCAGCCTCAACCACATCCCGGCCCCACCTGATCCCTCCCTCCTCTCTGTGGCCTAGTGTTGCAGGCCTACCCACCCCCAACCAGCCAGCCTCTCCATCTGGCTGACTGCGGATGGGAAACAGGTGTTTCAAATGCAAATCAGGCCCTGCCATTAAAGTCGGAAGGGCTTGCGGGAAACCTGTTCTCCCGAGGTTCCCGACCGCTTCCTAGCCCCTCCCACTCCCAACCCGCCTCCCAATTAAAATTCCGGCCCTTGTGTATCATAATAACTCCACCCCACCCAAAAACCATGTGATCTCCTGGGAGAGGCGAAAAACCAGATAAAAACCAGATAAAAACCCAGGCAAATTTGGGGGTAAAAATCTGTAAAATTCCTCTCCGACCCCCCCCATGGCGATTGAAACTAGTCCAGGAGATCACACTGGCCCTGATAATTCCTTGCAGTATCTTCCTTTTGTAAGAGGTGATCTCCGCCCCAGCCAGAAACAGGTCTAGCTCTCGCTTGAAAGAATTCAGCGAATCAGCGTCCGCCGTACGAGCCGACGTTCCAGAGGTCCACTATTCACAGAAATCACAGAAACCCCACAGTGCAGATAGAGGCCATTTCGGCCCATCGAGCCTGCACCGACACATATCCCACCCGATCCCCGTAACCCCTACACCAACACATATCCCACCCTATCCCCGTAACCCCACGTATTTAATCCCCCTAACACTAAGGGTCAATTTATCATAGCCAATCAACCTAACCCACACATCTTTGGACTGTGGGAGGAAACCGGAGCACCCGGAGGAAACCCACGCAAACACGGGGAGAATGTGCAAACTCCACACAGACAGTCACCCGAGGCCGGATTCGAACCCGGGTCCCTGGCACTGTGAGGCAACAGTGCTAACCACTATGCCACCGTGCTGCGGTGGCATAGTGGTTAGCACTGTTGCCTCACAGAGCCACTATTCTCTGGGAAAAGAACCAGCTCCTGACATCTAACCTAGATCTGGCCTGATACAACTTAAATTTGTGACCCCTAGTCCTCCCTAACCTACTTAATGGAAACATACTGTCTACTCCTACACAATCTATTCCCTTCGTCATCTTATAAACCTCAATCAGATCACCCCTAAGTCTACATTTCTTTAAAATGTAGAGTCCCAGCTCTTTTAGCCTAGCTTGTTAACTAAGATGCTTTAAACTGGGAATTAGTCTAGTGGCTCCTCTTGCACCCTTTCCAAAGCATCAATATCACCCACCATGTGACGAGACCAAAACTGGATACAGTATTTCAACTGAGGCCTGGCCAAGGTCTTACTCAAGAGCAAAATAGTGGCCCGTAATTTCCGATAGGAGGCTTCCTGCGTGCGGATGTCTCCTATCGGGAAAAAATCTACGCCCTTACCTGAGGGCTCACAAGGTCCGGACTCTTCTGCTCCTGGGCATCTCCTGGTGCGCGCGTGCAGCGGCTCAGGTATCCCAAGGGTGCAGGCGGTTCGCAAGCGTCCCTGGGATCATGTGGGCCATGGGGAACCAATGGGAGAAGGGAATCCCCCTTCATACTTTTGACAGATAGACCTGTCAAAAGTATGAATGGGGATCACTGAAAAAAGACATCAAAACATTAAATACATTTTTAAATAACCATCACGTTTTTAAAATGAGTTAAAATTACATTAAATTAAATATTTTAAACAAAAATTTAATTTTTTGAAAAAAATAATTAAAGTTTTTTACGGGGCTAAAAATAAACTTACCTTTTTTAAAACTATTTTTAAATTATAAATGAGTGGAAAAAAATTTTTTAAAAATTTTTTTATACTCTTATGCTGGTAAAAGCAGGCAGCCTGCTTTTATCAGGTGTAAGATTTTGAAAGGTTTTCAGCGGATGGAGGTTCTGCAGAACTCTCCACCCGCAGAGACCCTTCTCCAGGGCAGGCAGAGGGTCTGTCAAGAGGATTCCTGATCGAAATGGCGGTTTTCAGCGCATGTGCTTCGCATGCCTGAAACCGGCACTTGCAAGGTCCCTACGGGTGTGTACACAGCTCGTACACACCTGTAGGCATCGGAAATTACGGGCCATTATGTCTCATCTTATAGTCAATTGTCCTATGACTGCACCCCTGTGATGAAATATTTCCATTCATCACTGCCTGTGACTGAGATCGGTTTCAGTGTCATTTCCCTTCCCCCAGACCTCATTGTATTGTGTACTGGAATGTGCTGTATTGTATACTGGAATGTGCTGGAATGTGCTGTGTGTAGGGCTCCGCCCATACCTGGCCCCGCTTGTAAGCTAGCTTCAGCCTAGCCCCAATCTCCAGAAGGACGACATCTCTCTCACTTACGTGTTTCGTTCTAAGTTAATAAAAGCCTTGTTCTGTTCTGCTACCTTCGAGTCTCGGAATTATTGAGGCACATCAATTTTATTAACTTATTTTTTCAACACTATGGATCAACTCCTGAAACCCGAACGTTTGGATTTGGATCAACATGCTCCGGACGCATCAGCACGCTTCAGACACTGGTTTGAGTGTATGGAATTCTTCCTGGACAATTCCGCAGCCGTCAAAGACGCTACGGACGCTGCAAGGATGAGACTCGGAATTCTGCGGAATTGGGTAAGCCACCGGGTTTACCCCCTCATCCAAGACGCCGAGACGTACCTGGCCGCCTGCGACATCTTAAAGGCGCATTACCAGCAGCCTACGAATGAGGTGTATGCTAGGCACCTGCTCGCCACCCGCGCACAGCGACCTGGGGAATCGGTGGAGGAGTTCCTAAGCACCCTGAAAATGCTTGGCAAAGACTGCAAGTGCCAAGATGTAAAAGCCGCGGTGTACACTGACGAGCTTGTTCGCGATGCCTTCATCACAGGCCTCAGCTCCACTTACATCCGGCAAAGACTGCTGGAAAAAACGGGGTTGGACCTGAAACAGGCTGCGGACACCGCGCGATCCCTGGATGTGGCCCAGAGAAACTCGGACGCCTACTCTTCAGCCCGCGCCGTCCACGCCGCCACGTGTGCACCGAGGGCGCCGCCATCTTGGAAGGCATCTTCCCCGCCCGACAGCCCGACACCGGCTGGGCCCCGCTCTCCCCCCAGTAGCCCTACGACAGCCGCGACGCGTCAGGGACCCAACTGCTACTTCTGCGGGCAGCCAAAGCACACCAGAAACCTGTGCCCGGCGAAAGGCACCACCTGCTTTAAGTGCGGTAAGAAGGGGCACTTCGGGAAGGTGTGCAGAGGGAACCCCGCCGGAAAACCCGCCACCACCGCGTGTGCGCCGTGGGAGCGGCCATCTTGGACGCCATCTTGCCCGACCTCGTGGGGTCCGCCATCTTGTGAGCAGACAGCGTGGACGCCATCTTGTATCGATCAGGGCCCTACAGTGGCATCGGTCACAGTGGACCAGACCAGGCCGCACCCGCTATCCAGATCAATGGTGGACATCGAGGTAAACGGGTGCCGGGTTAAATGCTTAATTGACAGTGGAAGCACGGAGAGCTTTATCCACCCAGAACTGGCACAACAACTCTCCCTAAAGGTGGTCCCTACTCAGGGTACCATCTCTATGGCTGACAAAACCCAGACATCGACCATTCTGGGTTACTGCACGGTACAATTGTGCGTTAACGGAACTGTATATGATAATTTTAAAGTATTAATCATGAAGAACCTATGTGCGAGCGTGATCTTGGGCCTGGATTTCCAGTGCAACCACCAAAGCATCACGCTCAAGTACGGTGGGTCCCAGCCGCCCCTCACAGTGTGCGGTCTGGCTACCCTGAAGGTAAAGCCGCCTTCGCTATTCGCGAACCTTACCCCTAACTGCCGGCCAATAGCGACCAAAAGCAGGAGGTACAGCTGGGAGGACAGGCGGTTTATCACGACCGAGGTAGACAGGCTCCTGAAAGAGCGCATTATTGAACGCAGCAACAGCCCGTGGCGCGCCCAAGTGGTAGTGGTAAGGGGTAGCGAGAAGAAACGGATGGTGATCGACTATAGTCAAACGATCAACAGGTACACCCTACTAGACGCCTACCCGCTACCCCGCATATCAGAAATGGTGAACCAAATCGCCCAATACCGGGTGTTCTCCACCATCAACCTCAAGTCAGCGTACCACCAGCTCCCTATCAGACCAGAGGACCGCCCGTACACCGCCTTCAAGGTGAACGGACGCCTCTACCAATTCCTCAGAGTCCCCTTTGGGGTGACGAATGGGGTCTCGGTCTTCCAGAGGGAGATGGACCGCATGGTCGATGACCACCACTTGCAGGCAACCTTCCCCTACCTCGACAACGTCACCATCTGCGGTCACAACCAGCAGGATCACGACTCGAACCTTGAGAGGTTCCTGAAAACCGCACAAAAACTCAACCTCACCTACAACGAGGACAAGTGCGTTTACAACACCACGCGCCTCTGCATACTAGGCAGCGTGGTGGAGAATGGGGAAATCGGACCAGACCCCGACCGATTGCGCCCCCTACGGGAGCTGCCCCTGCCCAACACTCCCAAAGCCCTGAAAAGATGCCTGGGGTTATTTTCTTATTATTCCCAATGGGTCCCCAACTACTCCGACAAAGCCTGCCCCCTCTTGAAAGCATCCTCTTTCCCGCTCTCTGCTGAGGCCCATGCCGCCTTCAAAAGCATTAAGCAGGATATTGAGCGGGCCACGCTACAGGCAGTGGACGAGAACACTCCATTTCAAGTGGAAAGTGATGCGTCTGACTTCGCCTTGGCGGCCACCCTCAACCAGGCGGGGCGGCCCGTAGCTTTCTTCTCGAGGACCCTCCAAGGGCCCGAGATCAGACACTCCTCCGTGGAAAAGGAGGCCCAAGCCATCGTGGAGGCAGTGCGCCACTGGCGCCACTACCTAGCCGGCAAACGCTTCACCCTACTTACCGACCAGCGGTCGGTAGCGTTTATGTTCAATAATAAACAGAGGGGGAAGATTAAAAATGATAAGATTCTTAGGTGGCGGATCGAGCTCTCCACCTTCGAGTACGACATCATTTACCGGCCAGGGGCCCTTAACGAATCCCCTGACACCCTCTCACGAGGGATGTGTGCCAGCGCCACCGGGGATCGGCTACAGACCCTCCACAACGACCTCTGCCACCCAGGGGTCACGCGGCTGTTCCACTTCATAAAGTCCCGTAACTTACCCTACTCGATTGAGGAAGTTCGGTCCCTGACCAGGAACTGCCGCACTTGCGCTGAGTGCAAGCCTCGGTTCTACCGCCCAGATAGAGCCCACTTAATCAAAGCTACACGGCCCTTTGAGCGGCTCAGCTTAGATTTCAAGGGCCCCCTCCCGTCCGTCGACCGCAATGTTTACTTCCTGAACATTGTGGACGAATACTCCCGGTTCCCATTCGCCTTCCCCTGCCCAGACATGACCAGCGCCACGGTCATTAAATGCCTCAACAGCCTGTTCTGCCTGTTCGGTATGCCGAGCTACATCCATACGGATAGGGGGGCGTCCTTCATGAGTGAAGAGCTATGCCAGTACATGCTGTCCAGGGGGATCGCCACGAGCCGTACCACCAGCTACAACCCCCGGGGTAACGGCCAAGTGGAGCGAGAGAACGGGACAGTATGGAAAGCAGTCACTCTAGCTCTAAGGACCAAGGGCCTCCCTATCTCCCGCTGGCAGGAAGTCCTCTCGGATGTGCTCCATTCGATACGGTCGCTATTGTGTACGGCCACTAATACCACGCCTCATGAACGAATGTTTGTCTTTCCCCGGAAATCCACCTCAGGCGTATCCATGCCGTCATGGCTCTCCACCCCAGGTCCGGTACTCGTGCGAAGGCATGTGAGGGGCCACAAGACGGACCCTCTCGTGGAGCCAGTACACCTACTCCACGCCAACCCCCAATACGCATATGTCCGGCACGCCGACGGAAGGGAGGACACCGTGTCCATAAAAGACGTCGCCCCAGCCGGCATCGACAACAACCACGGCAATAGCGGCAACGACGATCACAGCAACTCTTACCCACCCACTACTCTTTCATCACCCCTGGAAGAACACCGACCAACGGCACCCCCACCAACTACCCCTTCAACAACCCTAGCGGCACCCCCGGCAGAGACCCAGGAGGCTACCGGGGTCACCCAGCCGACACCCGCGGCACCACAACAGCCACATCGGTCGCAGAGGACTATCAAACCCCCGAACAGACTAAATCTATAGAAGGGGTGAATGTGATGAAATATTTCCATTCATCACTGCCTGTGACTGAGATCGGTTTCAGTGTCATTTCCCTTCCCCCAGACCTCATTGTATTGTGTACTGGAATGTGCTGTATTGTATACTGGAATGTGCTGGAATGTGCTGTGTGTAGGGCTCCGCCCATACCTGGCCCCGCTTGTAAGCTAGCTTCAGTCTAGCCCCAATCTCCAGAAGGACGACATCTCTCTCGCTTACGTGTTTCGTTCTAAGTTAATAAAAGCCTTGTTTTGTTCTGCTACCTTCGAGTCTTGGAATTATTGAGGCACATCAACCCCAACACCCTATTCGCTTTAGCTATTGCTTCGCGGCATTGCTCATGAAGCTTTAGAGATCTATAGACTAGAATGCCAAGATATCTTTCTTTCGTCACCTTCTTTAATGGTTTACCCTGAAGGCTGTTTGCACGTTGAGCACTCGCCCTGCTAACATGCATAACACTGCACTTTTCCAAATTAAACACCATTTTCCAGTCATGAACCTAATCCCTAACACATCCAGATCTGCCTGAAGCAGTCGAGCATCTTCTATAGTCCTAACACTCACATAGATCTTAGTAACATCTGCAAATTTGAAGATCAACAACAACAAATTGCATTTCTCTCACATCTTTAGTGTAGTAAAACGTTCCAAGGCACTTCACAGGAGCGTTATCAAAATCTGACATCGAGCCACATAAGGAGATATTAGGGCAGATGACCAAAAGCCTGGTCAAAGAGGTAGGTTTTAAGGAGCATTTTAAAGGAGGAAAGAGAGGTAGAAAGGCAGAGAGGTTTAGGGAGGTAATTCCAGAGCTTAGGGCCTCGGCAGCTGAATGGTGGAGCAAGTAAAATCGGGGATGCGTAAGAGGCCAGAATTGGAGGAGTGTAGATATCTTGGAGGGTTTTAGGGCTGAAGGAGGTTACAGAGATAGGGAGGGGCGAGGCCATGGAGAGATTTGAAAACAAGAATGAGAATTTTTAAATCGAGGCATTTCTTGACCGGAAGCCAATGTAGGTCAGCGAGCACAGGGGTAATGGGTGAACGGGACTTGGTGCAAGTTCGGATACGGGCAGCAGAGTTTTGGATGACCTTAAGTTTATGGAGGGTGGAAGTTGGGAGTCCAGCCAGGAGTACGTTGGAATAGATCGTGCCCCCAACACCTACATCTTGATTATGAATAAAAATAGTAAAGAGCAATGGTCCCAACACGCAGCCCTGCGGGATACCATTGGTGA
Source organism: Somniosus microcephalus (assembly GCF_052327205.1). Taxonomy (NCBI): domain Eukaryota; kingdom Metazoa; phylum Chordata; class Chondrichthyes; order Squaliformes; family Somniosidae; genus Somniosus; species Somniosus microcephalus. Next base: position 84,412,048 of record NC_141000.1, read on the forward strand.
TCAGTCTCCAAACAAATCCAACTCCATCTACATCATGCCCGTTCAATACCTGACTCGAAAGTCTCCTCTAATGTGTAAATCTGATCTGTATAAAACAAGAATGGTTGAACATGTTACTTCAAGCCTAAAGTTCCTGAAGCCAAATTAATTGCCTGAAAAGGCAGTGCACACAGCTAAAAGAGAGCTGAAAGTCAAAAGTGATGGAAGGAATCTACATGAATGGTTTTATCATTAGTGAATAAGTAATACATTATCGCATGAAATTAATAAAAGTAAAAAAATATAGTCACATTTTTGCTTTAAATATATATATATATATATATATATTTATCATGGGTTTAGCCCATTAGAACTTTTTTGAGAAACAATGGGCCAAAAATTGCGGTCAGTGGCATACCTCGGCGTACTCCAGAGGTACGTCGCCAAACTTAAAAAAAAATTGTTTATGGGGTGTGGGCGTCGCTGGCAAGGCCAGCATTTATTGTCCATTCCGAGTTGCCCTTGAGAAGGTGGTGGTGAGCCGCCTTCTTAAACCGCTGCAGTCTGTGTGGTGAAGGTACTCCCACAGTGCTGTTAGGGAGGGAGTTCCAGGATTTTGACCCAGCGACGATGAAGGAACGACGATATACTTCTAAGTCAGGATGATGTGTGACTTGGAGGGGAACTTGGAGGTGGTGGTGTTCCCATGCGCCTGCTGCCCTTGTCCTTCTAGGTGGAAGAGGTCGCAGGTTTGGGAGGTGCTGTCAAAGAAGCCTTGGCGAGTTGCTGCAGAGCATCTTGTAGATGGTAAACACTGCAGCCACGGTACGCCGGTGGTGGAGGGAGTGAATGCTTAAGGTGGTTGATGGGGTGCCAATCAAGTGGGCTGCTTTGTCCTGGATGGTGTCGAGCTTCTTGAGTGTTGTTGGAGCTGCACTCATCCAGACAAGTGGAGAGTATTCCATCACACTCCTTGCTTGTGCCTTGTAGATGGTAGAAAGGCTTTGGGGAGTCAGGAGGTGAGACACCCGCCGCAGACTAGCCTCTGACCTGCTCTTGTTGCCACAGTATTTATGTGGCTGGTCCAGTTAAGTTTCTGGTCAATGGTAACCCCCCAGGATGTTGATAGAGGGGGATTCGGCGATGGTAATGCTATTGAATGTCAAGGGGCAGTGGTTAGACTCTCGCTTGTTGGAGATAGTCATTGCCTGGCACTTCTGTGGTGCGAATGTTACCTGCCACTTATCAGCCCAAGCCAGGACCTGCACAAAGAATACGCACCTGCCTGATGGCAGCCCTCCTGCGTAAACCTGCGCTCTGACGTTGCGAGGAGAAGGGCAGTGTAATGGCCCACGGATCCCAGGGACGCAGCCTGTGCGTAAGCGTACCTGGGATCACGTGGGCCTGATCCTCCAATCAGAAAATGATTGCCTTTCATTCATTTAAATTACTACATTACTTTATTACTACAGCCTTTAAAATACATACAGATTTAGCTTTTATGAGAGACAGTGCAGAAATTCAATAACCTGATTATTATTCTTTGCAGCGCAGCCACTGGTAAATAAACTAGTTTGTATTCCTAGGAAGTAGCCAACTTTTGCCATAATTACAGCTGTGCACAGTGGGTGTAATAAGTTACGTCACAGCTGCGTAATATTGACCAGCAGCGAGACTCCATCTGTTTCTGTTTCAATCCAACTTTCTTACAATGCTCACAGTACAGCATGCTATTTACAATAAAAACCTAAACCCAGCTGGTTCTCACTAACACACCACTCTGCAAGACTGCATCACATTTCATTTCCTTTTTTTTCAAATATTACAAAGATCAGAAAAATATTCACATATGAGGGAAGCCATCTAGCCGATTAGCTCATACCAAAAACGGTGGGAAACCAAGGGTCTAATGAGGGTGAGGAACTTAACGTAATTAATATAAGTAGAGAAAAAGTACTAGAGAAACTATTGGGACTAAAAGCCGACAAATCCCCTGGACTCGACGGCCTACATCCTAGGGTTCTAAAAGAGGCGGCTGAAGAAATAGTGGATGCATTGGTTTTGACCTTCCAAAATTCCCTAGATTCTGGAATGGTCCCAGCGGATTGGAAGGTCGCAAATGTAACACCACTATTCAAGAAAGGAGGGAGATAAAAAACTGGGAACTGCAGGCCAGTTAGCCTGACATCAGTCGTCAGAAAAATGCTGGAATCCATTGTTAAGGAAGTGGTATCAAATCACTTAGAAAATCATAACATGATTAGGCAGAGTCAACATGGTTTTATGAAAGGGAAATCGTGTTTGACAAATTTATTAGAATTTTTTGAGGATATAACTAGCAGGGTAGATAAGGGGGAACCAGTGGATGTAGTATATTTGCGTTTCCAAAAGGCATTCGATAAGGTGCCACGTAAAAGGTTATTACACAAGATTAGGGCTCATGGGGTTGGGGGTAATATAGCAGCATGGATAGAAGATTGGTTAACAGACAGAAAACAGAGAGTAGGGATAAACGGATATTTTTCAGGTTGGTAGGCTGTAACTAGTGGGGTGCTGCAAGGATCAGTGTTGGGGCCTCAGCTATTTATAATCTAAATTAATGACCTAGATGAAGAGACTGAGTGTAATGTATCCAAATTTGCTGATGATACAAAGCTAGGTGGGACAGTAAGCTGTGAGGAGAACACATAGGGCTCGATTTTGCCAGGCCCAAGGAGGTGGGATTGGAGGCGTGTGAGGTGGTAAAATCTCAAAAAATGGCGGGCGGGCCCAATCCCGCCTCCATCCTGCCTCCGAGCAATTTTCCCAAATGCATGTTTTCTGACCCCGTTTCCATCCCGAGGCCCTTAAGGCCCTTAACAACCAGTTAAGTGCCTCTATTATCCCATTTTGAGAGGCCATTCTGATTTTACCACTTTTCCCAGGTCATGCACATCTCCTCTGGAACACGCCAGTGAATCCTGGTGGCCTCACAAGTAGACTGCTTACTAACAGCTGCAGCTCCACCATTAAAAAGGAGTTTTCAGCAATCATCATTTGCAGGTGGCAGAACTTTGTTGTCTCAGGTCTGGGGGAACTTTTAGCAGGACTACTCATTGTTGTGGAAGTTTGGAGCCTGACACCCATCTCCAGTGTGACCTCCTGGGAAACCCCTCTCGCCACCTTGACTGAGCGCTTCCTCAACTGAGGCATATACCAGAAGCATGGGAACCATTTATTTCCTTTCCTCCTGGACATCAGATTCGGACGAAGACCAGCCGTGGCAGCAGCAGAACCATGAACAACAGCACCACCAACATCAGCAGCAACAACAGGAGCGCCAAGCTGCTGCTCACCCACCTGAAGCTGCACAAGCCAGAAGGCGCCAGCGCGTGACCACATTGCTGCCCGGGATGCAAGGGACGCACTCATCTTGGCCAGATTTGCTTAGCCTGCACAATCAAACAATTTTGCCTCGCACCTTCTTATCAGACCATCGACAATGGCCAAGAACCTGCGGATCCTTATAACTCTGACCACCATACTGACAATTGCAAGTCATCCTAAGCCCTCAATGTGGAAGTCCCATTAGCGAAATGACATACGCCACAACTGCAACAGTTTGCCATCAGAATTTTTTATGGCAATAAGCAACTGATGGCTTTTCAAAATTAAACACAACATTACACCCAAGTAATTATGGTAGCCAGCCTTACCATGGAGGTAGCCAGCCTTACCATGGAGGTAGCCATCCTTTCTAAGGAGGTTGCCATCCTTTCCGTGGTGATGCGTTAATGCGCATAACACCTCCACAAAGGCTTTGGTCATGTTAGCGATGGACTCCTCCATTCACTCCACACTTGCAGCGACCCTGGAGACAAAACCTGCCAGAGACTCCTGCACCTGTTCCTGGAGTTCCAGCACTGCTCTCCTGCTGGATGGACCCGGAGGCACAGGGTCGACATGCAGCGGAACCGAGCTGGGAGCGTCCTCTCCACTGCGACGAGGACTCTCCACTGCTGTCCCTGTCTTCACCATCTGCTGATGCTCACTTGTGAGCTGTGATACACCAGGTGACAACTCTACTCTATGTGCCGAAGGTCCCACCGAGGTGTGAGTGTCTGCGCTGGTGCAGAGTGTGCTTAATTCTGCTGACGGAGTGCCCTCAGAGGTTACAGCTTCCTCTGAGGAGTCTGGAAGCTCAGGCTCTTCCTCCTGGACAGTGGGGACGGGGGCTATCGATGGTCCTGTGGGGGAATAAAGGAAAGAGTTAGAGATTTGAGGTAAAGGTTGCATGCACATTGAATTGTGCAGATGATCATAAGTCAATCTGTTAGAGCATCAGAATCATTATCAGTCACTCATGTAATGTCAATGACAGAGATGCCAAACTATTCTGTCACCAGCTTGCTGTGATGTGCCCATCTGTCCGTCCCCCACTTGGGAATCCTCCTCGATCCCGGCAATTTCCAGGACCGCCTCCTCCGAGGTGGTGAGCTGGGCTACTGAGGGTGGCCCTCCTTCTGTCCTCACTCTTTCCCTCTTATTGCGGGCTCTCTTTTCCTGCAATGAGGGACACAAGTGGAGTTTGTGAGAATGAAGGAGTGAGTGTAGAGAATCCATAGCATAGATGCTTAGAAGGAGACAAAGGGCCCTCCCTGTGTGTTGTAACTTGTTGTCATTGCGTCACAGTGATAGGGAGTGTGAGGGCTGCATGGTCAAATAGTTAAGTGAATGTGACCATAGAGAGAGAGGGAATGGGTAAGGGTGCAGGGATGTCAGTGTCAAGTGGGATGTGGAGGAAGAGGTTGGCAAAGCAAAGTGCTGGTGAGGAGAGGCGATGGGGATGAGATTGAGGGTGATGGGAAAGTCATACTCACTTTTCCTGTGTGGAGAAGGTCATGAAACCTCTTCCTGCACTGCAGCCAGGTTCTGCGGCACATAGAGATGGCATTGACCTTCCAGGCCACTTGCAGCCACACAGCTTTAGTTTGTTGTGGTGTCTTTTTTCTCCCTGAGGAAGGGAAGAGCACCTCCTTATTAGATCTTGCTCCCTGCACCAGAGCTTGGAGGGAGGGCTCATCAAAGCGAGGTGCACACTTTTGCTTGCTGGTGGACATGATCGGTAAATGAAGTCCTTCATACAATGTCCAAAGCGTTTCCAGTCTCCAGAAGAAGCGAGGCTGCTTGCAGGCCTTAAATCCAGCAGCACTGATGACGTCATCGGAGGCGACTTTCAGGATGGAAAGACTAATTGGGCCAGGGGTTCCCACACGCTGGAAATCAAGTGCCCAGTTAGGGGAAAATCCCACTTTTTTCCCATTTCACATCAGAGTCGGGGTCCTGACACAAAAACCACCAGACATGCCCCAGCCCGGAAGGAAGGCAAATGGCATGTTGGCTTTTATTGCAAGGGGGTTGGAGTATAAGAGTAAGGAAGTCTTGCTACAATTGTACAGGGCCTTGGTGAGACCACACCTGGAGTACTGTGCAGAGTTTTGGTCTCCTTATCTAAGGAAGGATATACTTGCCTTGGAGGTGGTGCAACGAAGGTTCACTAGATTGATCCCTGGGATGAGAGGGTTGTCCTATGAGGAGAGGTTGAGTGGATTGGGCCTAGACTCCCTGGAGTTTAGAAGAACATGAGGTGATCTTATTGAAACATACAAGGTTCTGAAAGGGATTGACAGGGTAGATGCTGAGAGGTTGTTTCCCCTGGCTCGAGTGTCTAGAACTAGGGGGCATAGTCTCAGGATAAGTGGTAGGCCATTTAAGACTGAGATGAGGAGGAATTTCTTCACTCAGAAGGTTGTGAATCTTTGGAATTCTCTGCCCCAGAGGGCTGTGGATGCTGAGTCTTTGAGTATATTCAAGGCTGAGATAGATAGATTTTTGGAATCTAGGAGAATCAAGGGATATGGAGATCGGGCGGGAAAGTGGAGTTGAGGTCGATGATCAACCATGATCTTATTGAATGGCAGAGCAGGCTCGAGGGGCTGTATGGCCTACTCCTGCTCTTACTTCTTATCTTATCTTCTTAAACAGAAACCTACATTTCCCACCATTGCATCTAACTGCCCCTTGAAAGATGCCGCCACCACCTTAACAAGGAGAAACATTCCAGGCAACGCTCACTGTATAAAGAAGTGCTTCCTGACATTAGTCCTGAACTTGACTTTATCAAAACAATTTAAAATAATCTAAAAATGTAACCATAACTTGGCTTTACCAAACAGAACTTCACTATCTATCTGCTCATTTGTAACAAAACTGTAATACTTGATCTTTCAGTCTATTTGATTTTATCATAATCTAAGCACCAAGTAGTAACAACATTTTCTGCGGTTCTACAGTTATTTCTGGTTTCTAGTGCCTGTTAGCAGACCAGGTGTTGTCTTTGGATTTGTTATTTTTTTCTTCATCCTTCTAAAATCGTATCTACTCTTTTATTTTTCTGTGTTGTGAATATATATACCTGTACTTCATTCAGTCTCTAGTTGTCAAATTATTTCTCTATTGTCAAAATGAGATTTCTTCTTTTATGTTTTCTGTACTGATTTCACAAAGTAGGACTTTGTAGCTACTTGTCCTTTCGGTGCAGTTGGTTCCCCCAATTTCTTACCTCATTGTGATTCTTACAGAATCTCCTTCCTCCATTACAGGCAAATGATTTGACTGCCCGTCAACCTCTGCTGTCTGGCCAACATTACAAACCAATCCTGGTTTTAACAGTAATACTTTTGTACACCTGCTCATTTGAGTTAATGATCTCATGAGATCAGTGGTTATGCTGTGATAGTTTCATAGTCTTAGATGTAGATTCCTTCCATCACTTTTGACTTTCAGCTATCTTTTAGCTATGTGCACTGCCTTTACATGCCCTTCATTTAGCTTTGGGAACTTTAGGCTTGAAATAACATGTTCAAATTGATATTCCTCAGCAAATGTTTTAAGTTCATCGCTATCATGATTTCATCTGGTATATTATGCTCAGCAAACTGTAGTACTTGTTATGACTGTTCTATTCTTCACACCTGCCAATTTGAAGTCTTCAGAGTTTGGTGTAGTAGTCAACTATAGAAGAGAAGCTTGCATTTATGTATGCCTTATCGCGTCTCTCAGAAACACCCCCAAAGCACTTCACATACAATGAATTATAGATAGTGACTAGTTATGTTGGCAAAAGTGGCAGCCATTTTGTGTACAGTAAGATCCCACAAACAGCCATGAAATAAACAACTGCTTTTGGTAGTGTAGGTTGAGGGAGGACTGTTGACCACAAAGCCGGAAGAACACCCTGTTCTTCCCCAAATGGTGCCATGGAATCTTTATCAGTACAGGAGTGGTCTTTTTTTGTAAACCAACTCCTCACTTACTGATCAATATGTTTACTATTTTGCCATTTTAATCTACTTCACACATCTTGGACATCACTCTGCAGTCTATCACTCTGCAATAGTAAATCTGATCAAGATTAGAGAAAGTCTAACTTAAAAATCAACAAAAAATAGCTATGTATTATTAGTGAATAATTGGCACATCATTCAATAAGATCCATTTGTATCTTGTCATGATCTCCTTTGTACTTCCTGAGGTTCCAATGGTTAGCTTGCATATTGACATTCTGTCTGTGTTATACATTGTGCATTCTGCTAACATACCCTCGATCTGGGTTAACATCTATGGCCCAAAATATAATTTCTGACAATGTTGCATTTTTCCATTCCTATACACCTCAGGCAATTTCTAACATGTCATTTATTTTAGAAGCTGATATAATCAATCTTTCTTCAGCAATAGCTCATCTTGTACATTGATTTCTTCACGATAACACCATTACAATCTACTAGTGACCTAACTTGTTAACTATTGCTTTTTTCAGCATGTTAACACTTCCTGTAGTTCCTGTCATTTCTGGTTAGCACAACGTTGTGTCAATCTCAATTTCCACTCTTTCTTATTAAATTTAATTCACCTGATTCATATATACTCCACTTAATGGACTTGCTACAAGCATGTCTTTTACAGCCTTAAATCCGACAGGCAACAATACAAGGTGGTAGATTTTTAACTTTCACCGTGGGTAGTAAACTTGGCATTGTGAATCACCCGCCCATTACAGGAAACTCTCGTTTAAACGGCACCTAAATATCCAGAATTCTCTATTAACTGGCAAAATTCTCACTCCGAAAACAACACCTCAATAGCCGGCAATGTTGCCGAGTCCGAGTCCGAGTCTCCCGCGGTGGCCGAGTTAGTCAGTGGGGGTAGTTCTCCAAACTGCCACTACTCAGCTTCTTGGCGCTGTCGGAAGTCGGAACACCTCAATACCCCTGTAACAGGAGTCTGACTCTCCCGCGCTGTCTCTACTGATCCGCCATTTTACAGGGGTACTGTGTGTCTCCCACGCTGCTGATAGTCATTGCATTGCATTACCCTCAACTGGCAGTACTGTACTTAATCAAGCATCTTCCACCATCCATTTAACACAACATTCTGTAGGTGAGTACCCAATTACTGTATACTGCACATTTCTTGATTGTTTTCTTTTTCTTTGTTAAAAATAGCCTCTGTAAATAACCCTCTCTGTCATCCGGAATTTTTGATCAACCGGCAACACGCTGGTCCCGTCGGTGCCGGATACCAAAGAGTTTCCTATATATACTCTGCCTGATTTTTCCTTTACATTCAAGTCAATGGAAAGAAAAGTCTGGCGGCTTGTATAACAATATTGATTTGCAATGCAGCATTTACATGAAAGTTAAATACTCTTAAAGGTAACAGCTAATTGGTATGAAAATCGCTTCAACACTGCACAATTTTCAGGATATCTGCAGGTCGTGGGAAATTTCCCACAATGTGTTGCTGATGTGGGTCATGGACTCCTTCCAGTTGTCCACCATCTCAGCCATATGCATGGAAACCATCTCCACTGCCTGCACATGAAACTGATGCTTCATAATCATAGGACTTTTGAAAACTGGGCTCCTGAGATCTGGGTTCCCAGGCTCCTTAACCAAGGATAGTCATTTGTCCACCCACCATGGAGGAATGGCATTCTCCCTTTCTACTGTTCTGGTCCTCATTCTCAATAGTGCTCAGTGTTTGATCCAGTGACAGCGCTTTTTAACTTAATAACTACTTCCCCTCAAGTGGGTGTAGCTGTGTAGGTGCTTGTGCAAGTAACAGTTCATGGCACAATTGGTGATAACATGTCAAGGCTGTGGTTCTGGCAACTAATTTCCCAGTGGATGTGCCTGGGTAGTCATCATCATGTCTGACCTTTTCCTGCAAGGCACCTCCTATGATGTGAAACACAAAAGAAATTGTTTAGCTGTGTACACAGTGACATACCCCTTGAAGAAATAATTGCTGAGTACAAGGCCATTGCAATCATTTGAGAAGGTACATAAAGTCACTATGTATAATGTTCATTTCCCAGCTTTAATTAACCTTCTATTGGCACCTCACCTTCCACCTCGCCCTCTCCCATAGGTTCTCCTGTCTACTTGTCCACAATTTACAGCACATCCTCCTCATCTGTGTTCAAGGATTTCAACGTTGCTGCTCCTCCAAAAGTTATATTTCATTAGTGTCGGTTGTAGGCCACCTTTTCCCAGGGAGGGAGAGAATACAATGCTAAATGCTTGTGACTGACATAGAAACCTTCCTCCACATGAGTGCATGCATCCCATAATGATGAGATGTGGAAGTGCTTGGTCCCTTTAAATCACGAGTCTTTGAAGATTAGCTGCATCCCTTGTGGCAGACAATGTGAGCTGGAAGAGCTGTTTTGGGTGAAGAAGGTGCATGAGTCTTTCCAGAGATTGCCCTTGAAGTGCGTTCCCCTGACACCCAGGTGTTGAGAGAGAAAGAGTATGATAGATGAGCAGGTAATTTAAGGTTGTCTGAGTGGTAAAGGATGTATATTAGCAAGAATGTGTAGACTTACCTTGGCTACCCTTGTGAGGTCACTGATCCTCATCTGGCACTGTGCGACAATTCTTGGGGTGATGAAGGTAGCACTGACTGTCTCTGTCACCTCTCTCCAGACAATCTGTTCCACCCTCTTCTGTAGCTATCTGCACTCACTGCCCAACAATCTTGCTTTTCTGTACCAATACATTCTCCAGGGATCTGTCCAAGAATCTGGGAGCCATTCCAGCTGCTGATATCCCCAAGGCTGCTGCTGCTTCAGCTATTCCTGAAGAAAAGTGATGAGGCCCTTTTAACTGGCTGCAACCTTTTAAAGACAGCATAGAACTGCACTTCTCCCTCACAGCAATGGTTAACCCATCAGGAGTGGTATTACAGCTGCAAAGCCACCCGGAAACAAATGAGGGCCCTGGGAGGAGACTGTAGCAGGTTAATGCTGGATTCACATTGGCGGTGGTATTGCCGTTCCACCGCTAATCTGCCAATGGGAGGGAAACCAGCCCAGTCTTTTTACATAAATACATTGGGTGGCGTAGCTATAGGGTGCAGCTGGAGAAAGCTGTAACAATGAAAGATGGTTTATGTTGTGTTTGTACCGCTATACACAACTACATAAAATAATAAAGCAGCAGAGACTGAGAGTAACTTCAAGTGATCTTTACTGGGTAACTGGAACTTCGGCACTGACTATACAAATCGATACGCGTCTGTTATATACGCTCGCAACTAAGGATGTACATCCACAAAACAAAGTAGTCCCTTCAATGTTGTATACATTACACTTCCTCCCCCTTTAGTTTAATAGTATATTAACGCAAAATTTCTATAATTAACATACAGAGCCTGTCTTTACAGTAAACTTTTTGTTTTCTTAAAAGTAACATCTCAAATTCCAACATAACATTTTATTTTGTCAACAGCCCTTTTACAAGTCAAGTCTCTGGGGAGGCCTCCTCTGCCTCTCTGGGTAACGTTTCTCCAGACTCTTTTGCTTTGGGGAATGAGACTGTACAGGTACAGGTGCATCAGGTGAGCTATCAGCACAGGTAGAGCTCTCAGCTGTGGATGAGGCTGGTGCTGATGCTGATGAATCAGGAGTGTCTGTTTCCATGTCAGGTGAGTCTGGGCGAGGTATAGGGGTGTTTCCCACCTGAACATCCAGAATTTGGTCCACATGACCTTTCAAAACGTTCTCTCCCACATCCACAGTATACATCAGTGGTCCCTCTCTTGTGGATATTGTCCCTGGTTGCCACTTTTCCGTCCGGAAATCACGAGCAAGAACTGACTGTCCCACACTGAAGCTTCTTGTTGGCTTAGCATTCAAATGTTTGAACTGTTTGTTCTCTACATCACGACGTATATTCAGTTTAAGAAGGTCCATGCGAGATCTCAGGTTCCTGTTCAGAAACATCATCGCTGGAGTCTGAATAGTGGCTGCGTGTACTGCGCTCCGATAAGCAAAGAGGAAATTGTCTATCTTGTGTTGCAGTGGTAGATTCTTGCTGTACATTGCTTTGATGGCCTTCTTGAAAGTCTGTACGAATCTTTCTGCCAAGCCATTTGTAGCTGGATGGTACGGAGCAGATCTGTAGTGCTTGATTCCATTTTTCCTCATGAAACCTTGGAATTCGTCAGAGACAAATTGTCGTCCATTGTCTGTGCAGATTTGTTCTGGTAGGCCATTTCTAGTGAACATGGTCCTCAGGACTGAAATGGTCTTTTCAGATGTGGTTAATTTCATTTTAATGACCTCGGGCCATTTGGAATGTGCATCAACTGCAATCAAGAACATGGAGTCCATGAACGGTCCAGCAAAGTCGATGTGCACACATTGCCATGGTGATGAGGGCCATTCCCATGGATGGAGAGGGGCTTGTGGTGGTGCGTTCTGGACATTTTGACATCCTGAGCAGCTCTTTGTCAGGTCCTCGATCTGTTTGTCAATTCCCGGCCACCACACATATCCACGGGCAAGGCTTTTCATCGTTACTGTACCTAAGTGGCCTTCATGCAGTTCATCTAGCACTCGGTTACGAAGCTTGGGAGGAATCACAACTCGTGAGCCGCACATCAGTGTTCCCCGACACACTGATAACTGCTCCCTCCTAGCTGAGAATGCTGGAAACAATAAGTCACCAAGCGCTGGCCATCCCTTCACAGTGATGTCATAAACTTTTGACAATGTAGGGTCATTGCGTGTTTCTCTTTCAATGAGGGAGTTTGTCACTGGTAGCTGCTCAACTATTGTTGTGTGAAATACCTCTGCTGAGTCAACTGTTGTAGTTCTCTGAGGTCGGCAGTGGTAAACGTGAGAAACCATCGGCGTTGCCATGTTGCTTGGTCCCCTTGCATTCAATGTCATGCAGGTGAGCCCCTAGGAAGAGTGACCATCGCTGCAGCCGTTGTGCCGTCATCACTGGAACACCCTTCCTTGGGTTGAAGATTGAAACGAGAGGCTGGTGGTCAGTTAACAGTGTAAACTGTTGACCATACAAGTAGTGGTTGAATTTCTTGACTCCCCACACAAGGCTGAGGGCCTCTAGGTCAATCTGTGCATAATTGCGTTCAGCTGTAGTCAATGATCTTGAGGCAAAGGCTATTGGTCTTTCTGAGCCATCTGGGAACTTATGTGGCAACACGGCACCAATGCCATGGGGTGAAGCATCACATGCCAGTCGAATAGGTAAGGATGGGTCAAAGTGAGCTAGCACCTCTTCTGAAGTAATGAGTCTTTTACTCTCTTGAAAAGCTTGTTCACAGCTGTCACTCCACTTCCATTGTGACCCTGTCTGTAGCAGTGCATTTAGTGCACTGTGGAGAGGTTGGGCAAGAACTTGTGATAGTAGTTCACCAGTCCAAGATATGATCTCAACTGAGACACATTTTCAGGTGTTGGTGCATTAATCACAACTTCAATCTTGTCTGGAGACTTGTGTAAACCGTCCTTGTCAATCACATGTCCACAGTACGAGATTTTCTTTTTGAAAAACTCACACTTGTCTCGGTTCGCTCGGAGCCCATACTCCCGTAACGTGATGAGCACCTGTTCGAGGTTGGAAAGGTGGTCGTTGTCATTCTTGCCAGTAATGATGATGTCATCAAGATAACACTGAGTACCTGGGATCCCCTGCAGGACTTGGTCCGTTGCCCTTTGCCAGATTGCAGGGGCTGATGCTATTCCGAATACCAGCCGATTGTACTGGTAAAGGCCTTTGTGCATATTTATTGTCAGGTACTTCTTTGATGCACCATCAATTTCCATTTGGAGATAGGCCTGGGCCAAGTCATTCTTTGTGAAGCGTTCCCCTCTTGACAGGGAAGCAAAGATGTCCTCAATGCGAGGCAATGGATACTGTACTATGTGGAGGACTGGGTTAACAGTCACTTTAAAGTCTCCGCAGATGCGCACTTTTCTTGGCTTTCCTGGATTTGTGCTGGAGGTTTTCTTCATCACTGGAACTATAGGTGTGGCCCATTCACTCCAATCCACCTTCGACAGGACCCCTAACTGCTCCAAGTTCTCCAGATCTGCTTCTACTGAAGGGCGAATTGCATAAGGCACTGGTCTGGCCTTGTGGAACTTTGGATTTGCGTTCTCCTCAATTTTAATTTTTGCTTTCATGCCCTTAAGTGTTCCTATTCCCTTCTTGAACACTTCCTGAGAGTCAGAGAGTATTTGTGACAGTCTCACAGGAGTGGCGTTGCTGTCTTCCTTTGCTGACACAAACAGTGCTTGGATGGTGTGCCAATCCAACTGTATTTTCCTGAGCCATTTGCGTCCCAGCAATGGTGGTCCTCCATTTTTCAGTACATAGAGGTTCAATTGCGGTATTTTTTTTTCTTTGTATGTCACTGTCACTTTTATTTTACCTTTTGGGCACACTCTTTGTCCTGTGTATGTCTTTAACAGTACTTTAGTTGGCCTTAGTGGTATGTGTGAAAACAGTCGTTTGTAGTCATGTACAGAGATCACTGTTAAAGCTGAGCCTGTGTCTAACTCCATTTTCAGCCTAACTCCTGCCACTTCTAGCGTAATCCATATTATTCTGTGATCCTCTGTCTCTTTCACACTGTGTAGTTTCAGACAAGCCAAATCCTCTTCCTCTGAGTCTGTGTCACTTTTTTTTATCTGAACTGTTTCCAGTCACGTGGTGTACCTTCTTGTATCTTTCTTTGAAAGGTTTCTTGTTTTCAGTCACTTGATGTACCTTCTTGTTACTCTGTATTGTATCAGTTTTCAGCTTCTTATTTGCTTTGCAGACTCTTTCAATGTGCCCTTGTCTGCCACATTGTCTGCAGTCTTTGTCTTTAAACCAACAGTCATTGTGGTCATGTGACATTTTGCCACAGCGATAACACTTCTTTTCTTGTTTCAGTGACATTTTATTAGTTGAATATTCCAGGGATTTTTGTTGAATTTCTAAAGCGCCATGTGCTGCTGCTTCCATTGATATTGCGATACTCAGAGCCTTCTCCAATGTGAGGTTTTTTCAGACAGGAGCTTCTTTTGTGTGCTTTCATTTTGCATGCCATACACAAATCTGTCCCTCACTGCGTCTGATAAGCCCACTCCAAATTGGCAATGTTCTGATAATTTGCGCAACTTTGCCAAATATTCAGAAATGCTTTCATTTTTGCTCTGGTTCCGTTTATGGAATTTAAATCTTTCAGCTATGAGCAGTGGATTGGGACTTAAATGGTCTTGGAGTGTGTCCACTATTTGTTTGAATGTTTTGTTTGCTGGCTTTTCAGGGGTTAATGAACTACGTAGCAGCCCATGTGTCTTTGCGCCCATAACACTCAGCAAAACAGTGACTTTCTTTTCTACCTCCACTCCGTTAGCCTCACAGTACAACTCCACTCTTTCAATGTAAGTTGCCCAGTCTTCAATGCTGCAATCAAATGCTGCAATGGTGCCAATCATCGCCATTTTTTTTTTCCAAACCCGTTTTTCTTTCTTTACTAGTTAGCTAGCGTCATGCAAGTCACTGTGCACTTTTCACTTGACTTACGTATCCCCTGCCTAGCTTAGCAAGCGTACTCCGTTTTCTCTGCCTTCTTGCTCCTTTCTTCCAAGTTTCGGTGTCCTCTGGATGCGATGCCAGAATAGGAAGACGTAGGTTCATAATTCTCGTCGCCAATTTGTTGTGTTTGTACCGCTATACACAACTACATAAAATAATAAAGCAGCAGAGACTAAGAGTAACTTCAAGTGATCTTTACTGGTTAACTGGAACTTCGGCACTGACTATACAAATCGATACGCGTCTGTTATATACGCTCGCAACTAAGGATGTACATCCGCAAAACAAAGTAGTCCCTTCAATGTTGTATACATTACAGTTTATTTTCTCCAGTATTACATTGGGTTAAATAGTTCTACCAGGTCATGCTGATATCAAAATTGTCTACAGTAATGAAATTTGCAGTCTGAAGAAAAATATTTTTGTACTATACCCCGACATATGGTCTAGATTTTTTCAAAAAATTTAACTGACAAGTTTCAAATGTAATTGTTACATTGCAAAATTTCCACTACAATGTATTTACAGTATGTGAAGCTTGTTAAAAAATTATCTTGTTAAAAGTTTCACAAATGTAAAATTTTTAACAAGAGAACCAGTTTCATGATATTTTAGTATCTCCAGAAATGAAATGATTCAAAACAGCTTTAAAGCAAATGGATCCAAATTTTGCTGCTGTAAACAGCCATATTTGAATTCCTGCTCCTCTTCTGCTGGATGATAATGGAATACTGTCCAATCCATGTGTCAGTAAGAAGGTGTCATCTAAACACTAGGGAGATTAAATTCAGCTCAGTTTGTCATCTTAACAGATCCTCCAAAAATCATTAAGGAACTATTACATCAGTTGGAGCATCTGAGTGCTCAACAAAAGCTTCCAACTAGAAGGTCACAAATCCAGTTCCCATGATTGCTTGTCACTTGAGCTCGTTTGTTTTCTTTTTGTGGGTTTTATCACTTTTCAGCTGGATGGTGACACTAATATGATGCAGAACTGAGATTTTTTTTAATGCAGCTGCTGCTGAGTTTTGGTGTGATCAGAACTGGCTGATAAAGTCAAAGGCAGCCAAATGCAAATAAAGCACACTCTATTCTGTTTGTATGTGCTTTAATCTTAACCTTAGAAAAACACCTCCCACATTACAACAGTGACGAAAGTTCAAAAGTATTTAATTGGCTGTGAAGTGCTTGGAATATCCTGAGCATGTGAATAGTAGTAGTGCTCTATAAAGGAGAAAAATCCCAGTTTCTCTAGTCTCGCCACGTAACTGAAGTCCCTCATCCCTGGTACCATTCTAGTAAATCTCCTCCACACCCTCCCTAAGACCTTGACATGCATCCTAAAGTGTGGCGCCCAGAATTGCACACAATACTCCAGCTGGGACTTAGCCAGTGATTTTAAAAGGTTTAGCATAACTTCCTTGCTTTTGTACTCTGTGCCTTTGTTAATAAAGCCAAGGATCCTATGTGCTTTTTTAACAACCTTCTCAACTTGTCCTGCCACGTTCAAAGATGTATGTACATACATCCCTAGATCTCGCTATTCCTACACCCCCTTTAAAATTGTACCATTTAGTTTATATTGCCTCTCCTCATTCTTCCTACCAAAATGCATCACTTAATACTCGTCTGTGTTAAATTTCATCTGCCATTTCACCAGTCTGTCTATGACCTCCTGAAGTCTGTTACTATCCTCCTCACTGTTTACTACATTTCTGAGTTTTGTGTCATCTGCAAATTTTGAAATTATGCCCTGTATACCCAATTCCAGGTCATTAATATATCAAAAAGAGCAACAGTCCTAATACTGACCCATGGGGGATACCACTGTACACTTCCCTACAGTCTGAAAAACAACCATTCACCACTATTCTCTGCTTTCTGTCCCTTAGCCAATTTCCTATCCATGCTGCCACTGCCCCTTTAATCCCATGGGCTTCAATTTTGCTAATAAATCTATAATGCGGTACTTTATCAAATGCCTTTCAAAAGTCCATATACTCAACATCAACCATACTACCTTCATTAACCCTCTCCATTACTTCATCAAAGAACTCAATCATGTTAATCAAACACGATCTGACTTCAACAAATCCGTGCTAGCTGTCATTTCCTACATTGCAACAGTGACTGCTCTTCAAAAGTACGTCATTGGCTGTAATGTGCTTTGGTACATCCTGAGCCTGTGAAAGGTGCTGTAGAAAGCCAAGTCTTTCTTTCTTTCCATTTATTAACCCATATTTTTCCAAGTGGCAATTAATTTTGTCTCGGATTATTTCAAAAAGTTCCTCCACCACCGACGTTAGACTGACCGGCCTGTAGTTGCCAGGTTTATCCCTCTCCCCTTTTTTGAACAGGGGTGTAACATTTGCAATCGTCCAGTCTTCTGGCATCCCTCCCATGTCTAAGGAGTATTGGAAGATTGTGGTCAGAGCCTCTGCTATCTCCACCCTTACTTCCCTCAGCAACCTAGGATGCATCCCACCCAGACTTTTTGAGTAACTTTTCTACTTTAAGCGCTGCCAACCTTTTAAGTACCTCCAATTTATCTATTCTTATTTTGTCCAATTACTCTATTACCTCCTCCTTTACTGTAACATTGGCAACATCCTTTTCTTTGGTGAAGACAGATGTGAAGTACTCATTTACTACTTTCTGCCTCCACTAGATTTCCTTTTCAGTCCCAAATCAGCCCCACCTTTCCTTTGACTACCATTTTACTATTTACATGTTTATAAAAGACTTGTGGGTCCCTTTTATGTTACCCATATTGGCCCAGAAAGTCGGATCCCAACGCGTGAGTAAGCACAGAGTACTCACGCGTGGACCCGATGGAAGTGCCGGTTTCTTGCATGCACTACGCATGCGTGGGAAACCGGCATTTCTGATCCTCTGAACAAAGGGGTTCAGAGGTGGAACGCGTGCGCGCGGGAGTCTGCGCGTGCGCGTTGAACTTCCTTTTTTTTTTACAGGTTTTTCCGTGCGTGAAGGCCGCTCCTTTTTACACATCTAAAAACCAGGCGTAAGGACTTCATTTTAAAAGGTAGGTGGTCAATTAATTAAAATTAGAACATTTTTTCCACAGGTTTATTATTTTTAAATACTTTAAAGTAAGGTAAGTGTATTTTTAGCCCCGTTTTTTATAAAATTATTTTTTCAAAAATGTAAATTATTGTTTAAAATAGTTATTTAATGTTATTTATAGTTTATTTAAATAGTGTGATTTTTTTTCAAATTTATTTTAAGGTTAAGTACTGTTTTGGGCGCCCGGAGTTTTCATAAGTTTGACAGTTCTTTCTGTCAATCTCATGATTGGGCTTTTCCCTCCTCCGTTTGGTTGCCCATGGCTCACATGATCCCAGCGGATGCATCGCACTAAGTACGCCGCTGGATCACGCAAGCACAGCGCGCCGGGAGCTGGACCGGGCCACAGACAGGAAATCCACGCAGGGCCAGGCCTCAACTGCCAGCGCGCTAGCTAAGTGTAGTTCGGGGGCTTGCACCCGCGGGAAGCCCCCGACATGAATTTCTGGGCCAATGAATTAAAATCAGAAAAGAAAAAAAAGTTTTAACTCAACTTTTTCTGACAATTTTTGGTCTTCTTTTGCTCTATAAATAGATTCCCAGAGAATTTGCAGCACTTTACTGAGCTATGGCACAGACTATGCCAATCATATTTGCATATCAGCTGCATTCCAACATCTTTAACATGTTTTAAATCTATAATTCTATGCTGAAAAACTGGAAATTTACAACATTTAGCAAAGCAGTCGAAGAACAGATGTTCTAACCCCTAGGCTTAGAAACATAGAAACATAGAAGATAGGAGCAGGAGTAGGCCATTCGGCCCCTCGAGCCTGTTCCGCCATTTAATGAGATCATGGCTGATCATCCAAATTCAGTACCCTGTCCCTGCTTTCTCCCCATATCCCTTGATCCCTTTAGCCTTAAGAAATATATCTAACTCCTTCTTGAATATATTTAATGAATTGGCCTCAACTGCCTTCTGTGGTAGAGAATTCCACAGGTTCACCACTCTCTGGGTGAAGAAATTCCTCCTCATCTCTGCCCTAAATGGCTTACCCCTTAGCCTTAGACTGTGACCCCTGGTTCTGGACTCCCCCGCCATCGGGAACATCCTTCCTGCATCAAGTCTGTCTAGTCCTGTTAGAATTTTATAAGTTTCAATGAGATTCCCTCTCATTCTTCTAAACTCTAGCAAATATAAGCCTAATCAACCCAATCTCTCTTCATACGTCATTCCTGCCACCCCAGGTATCAGTCCGGTGAATCTTCGCTGCACTCCCTCCATGGCAAGAACATCCTTCCTCAGATAAGGCAACCAAAACTGCACACAATACTCAAGGTGTGGTCTCACCAAGGCCCTGTACAACTGCAGCAAGACATCCTTGCTCCTGTACTCAAATCCTCTCGCTATGAAGGCCAACATACCATTTGCCTTCTTAACCACCTGCTGCACCTGCATGCTTACCTTCAGCGACTGGTGCACAAGGACACCCAGGTCTCGTTACACTTCCCCTTTTCCCAATCTATTGCCGTTCAGATAATAATCTGTCTTCCTGTTTTTCCCACCAAAGTGGATAACCTCGCATTTATCCACATTATACTGCATCTGCCATGCATCTGCCCAATCACCCAACCTGTCCAAATCATACTGGAGTTTCTCTGCATCCTCCTCACAGCACACACGTCCACCTAGCTTTGTGTCGTCTACAAACTTGGAGATATTACATCTAGTTCCCTCATCTAGATCATTAATATATATTGTGAATAGCTGGGGTCCTAGCACCGATCCCTGCGGTACCCCACTAGTCACTGCCTGCCAATCAGAAAAAGACCCGTTTATTCCAACTCTTTGCTTCCTGTCTGCCAACCAGTTCTCTATCCAAGTCAGTACCTTACCACCAATCCCATGTGCTTTAACTTTGCACGCCAATCTCTTATGCGGGACCTCATCGAAAACCTTCTGAAAGTCCAAATACACCACATCCACTGGTTCTCCCTTATCTATTCTACCAGTTACATCCTCAAAAAATTCCAGTAGATTAGTCAAGCATGATTTACCTTTTGTAAATCCATGTTGACTTTGTCCGATCCTGTCACTGTTTTCCAAGTGCTCTGCTATTATATCTTTTATCATGGGCTCCAGCATTTTCAGGCTTACCGGTCTATAATTACCCGTTTTCTCTCTACCACCTTTTTTAAATAGTGGGGTTACATTAGCTACCCTCCAATCCATGGGAACTATTCCAGAGACTATAGAATTTTGGAAGATGACCAGCAATGCATCTATTATTTCTAGGGCCACTTCCTTAAGTACCCTAGGATGTAGATTATCAGGCCCTGGGGATATATCGGCCTTCAATGGCGTCAATTTCCCTAACACCATTTCCCTACAAATACTGATTTCATTCAATTCCTCCCTCTCATTCGACCCTATGTTTCCCGACATCTCTGGAAGGTTATTTGTGTCCTCCTTTGTGAAGATAGAACCAAAGTATGTATTTAATTGGTCTGCCATTTCTTTGTTCCCCATTATAAATTCCCCTAATTCTGACTGCAAGGGACCTATGCTTGACTTCATCAATCTTTTTCTCTTCACATATCTATAGAAGCTTTTACAGTCAGTTTTTATGTTCCCTGCAAGCTTACTCTCATATTCTATATTCCCCCTCTTAATTAATCCCTTTGTCCTCCTTTGCTGAATCCTAAACTGCTCCCAATCCTCAGTTTTGTGCTTTTTCTGGCCAATTTATATGTCCTCTCCTTGGATCTTATGCTATTCCTAATTTCCCTTGTTAGCCACGGTTGAGTCACCTTTTTTGTTTTATTTTTATGCCAAACAGCATCTTAGTTCAGGTGTCTTTTTTTTCCAAAAATATCTATGCCATTCATTGAACATTCTCTGTGTGAAATTTCCTGCTACCTAATGCAAATTATATCTTATTTTTCCACCATTTCTGCCGTATAAAATTTGATTCCGTCCTCCCTAGTATATCCAAAAAGGTATGTGGCCTAATTTATATTGCACAGAACTGCTTTCAATGTACGTGCCAAATCCCAGTGCCCTGGAATCCACCCCATGTACATTATAGGTGCATTTATATTACCTTAATTTGTTGTTGTGGTATGGAAAGAGCAACGTCCATGCAGAACCCCTCCACCCCCACCCCCCCAAACCTCCACCTCCATCTCCGTCCATTAATACTGCTGCTTTGTCCAAGTCTCCGTGTAGTTCCATTGCAGACCAGTTCAAACTGCAGACTTGGGAACACATTTGAGAACACAACATCCTTTGCAAATCCTGCAGAATACAATGTATCGTGGTGAATCCTCCCAGCAGTTATGTGGAAAAGCTGCTGCAGGACGTAATCAGCACTATTGCAAAAGGATTTCTTCCCGAGGCAGAGATGAACTTTATGGTATTTTGCTTTGAGATTCCAAAGGTTACAGTGCCATCCTACCTTAGCAGGAGCTTTACTAAACCGATTGATCAGAGTGCAAATGTGGGGACAAGCTCTCCATGATTACATTGCTGCAGCAACAGACCTTGTGGTATCTTGAGGTGGCCATAGATGGAGATGGACACAGGTTAACTCCGTAACATGGTTTAATCAACACTTGCACATAAAAGCTTCTGCCATGAGGCAGCAAAAACAAAGAGTACAACCAGTACAGACCAGACTTAACTCAGGAGACCAATTGCCACAGCACCACCTGGTGGATCAGGTTACTCATAACCTCCCAGGTTACGACACTCCTCCCCCCTTAAGATTGCCGTATGCAATTCTTAAACAATAACCCTTACTAGGTGCTACGTTTTAATTAACCAGTACGCTCTAACCATGGTTAACCCCTGACTAATTTAACAGGTTTGTATAAGTCTTTCTGGTTGCTTGCGAATCCTTTGTGAACGTCTTAATTCCACTTGTGGTGGATTCTCAGATTCACTCGCACTTGAGATTGGAGTAGTCTCTGATGTTGGTTTTACTCTGTCCTGCTGTGGCCTGGCAGTACCAGTGTCCACTGGCACCTTATAAGCTGTGCTGGGTCCTGGAACAGCCTCCTCAATGCCCTTTGTTCCAACTGAGGCAGTTCCCCCTGCTGCCAGCTGAAAAGCTGATCCACATGCCGACAAACCCCTCGACCATCTCCTAGTAACACAAAGTATGACACAGGTCCTGTAATGCCCTGGATTAGTCCTGGTATCCATTTAGGTCCACAGCCGAAGTTCCGGGTGTACACAGAGTCCCCTATGGCAAAATGGCGAGCTTTAGTATGTTTGTCATGGTACGCTTTTTGGTTTGTTTGTTTTGTCTCAACCTTGCTTTTGAGATCTGGGTGTATCAGGTCTAACGTGCACCGCAACTTTCTCCCCATCATCAACTCAGCCGGAGAAAGCCCCGTGGTAGCTTGTGGTGTTATACGATAACTAAACAAGGCTCTATTGAGCTTGGTCTCCAGGGTGTCACCTGAGCTCTTCCTCAGGAGCTCCTTAAAAGTCTGCACGGCTCGCTCGGCTAACCCATTTGAGGCTGGGTGATATGGAGCCGAGGTGACATGTGTGATTCCATTCCTTACCATGAATTCTTTGCTCCCTTCACGAACAAAACACTGTGCATTGTCGGATACAATCATTTCTGGAATACCATGCGTGCTGAAGCTGTTCCTGAGACAATCCAGTGTGGCATCAGTCGTTGCAGAGCTCACTGGATGAACGTCGATCCACTTTGAGTGAGCGTCTACCAGCACCAAAAACATTTTGCCCATAAAAGGTCCTGCATATTCTATGTGAATTCTCCTCCAGGGTTTGCTGGGCCACTCCCAGGGATGGAGTGGTGCCCCGGCAGGTGCTTTCCTCTGTTCCTGACATATAGTGCATGACTTTACCTTTGACTCAATTTCAGCATCCAAGTTAGGTCACCACAGGTAGCTCCTAGCCAGTCCTTTCATTCTAGTCATTCCTGGGTGCGATTGATGCAACAGTTCCATCAAAGTAGAGCGTCCCTGCTCTGGGACTATGATGCGTGCTCCCCATAGCACACATCCATCTTGGACACTGAGCTCGTGCTGTCTCTGTCTGTATGGCGCAAACTCCGGTCCCTCACGGTGATCTGGCCAGCCTTTCAACACATACTCACGGATCCTTGACAGAACGGGGTCCTTGGCTGTCCAGCCCTGGATTTGCGCTGAAGTCATCAGGGGACTGATCTCCTGATCCAGCATCAGGACGTGCTCCTCAGGGGAAGTACTGCGAGGAGATTTTGAGAGGGGCAGGCGGCTGAGAGCATCAGCGTTCCCGTTTTCCTTGCCGGCTCTGTACGTGATCACATATTCATAGGCTCTTAGTATTACTGCCCATCTCATTATTCTCTGTGATGCCATTTGAGGCACTGCTTTCATCTCATTCAGTAAGCTAATAAGAGGCTTGTGGTCAGTACTGATTACAAACTTCCTCCCATATATGTATGAAATAAAGAGTAGATTGCCTTTCAAAAGCTAGGCTTTATTAACCTTAAAAAACCAGCAAGTACATGTTGAGCACCCAGTCTCAACCAAACTGTAGAGAACTGAATTTAAGATGGCCACCACAGGTCACATGGAATCAACTAACCAATAAGTTTACAGCATATATCTCAAGGCAGGAAAACAGGCAACCAATTACAATGCTTCTTATAAAACAAGAATAATCACCACAATGTACTTATGGAATTTCTTTACTCCAAATATAATGGCTAACCCCTCTTTATCAAGCTGTGAATAGTTCTTTTCCGCAGCTGTGAGCGTGCGTGAAACAAACCCGATGGGCCTTTCCGCTCCATCTGGCATGCGGTGGGCCAACACTGCCCCCACTCCATAGGGTGATGCATCGCAGGACATTATCAGCTCCTTCTTCTCGTCATAATGCACTAACACCCTGCTGGACTGAAGTAGCTCCTTTGACTGCTGAAACGCTTTCGCTTGCTCTGGCCCCCAACGCCATGGCTCCTCCTTTCTCAGCAGTTTGTGCAGGGGTGCCAGCAGCATCGATAAGTTTGGAAGAAACCGGTTATAATAATTCAGGAGCCCTAGATAGGCTTTCAGTTCAGTCACTGAGGTGGGTGCAGGTGCATCCTGCACTGCCTGCACTTTCCCTGGTAATGGATGGAGGCCTGTGGCATCCACCCGGTGTCCCAGGAATGTAACTTCCTTCTCCATGAAACTACACTTACTCCATTTCAGGCGTAGCCCCGCCTCTTCCAGCCGCTGTAGCACTTTGTCCAGTGTTTTTACGTGATCCTGATCGTCACTTCCTGTTAGCAGAATATCATCTAAGTACACGGCCACCTTTGGAATGCCCTGCAGAATGCCCTCCATAGTCCGTTGGAATATTGCTGGGCTAGAACTGACACCAAATGGTAACCTGGCATACTTGAACAGCCCCTTGTGCGTGTTCACCGTGACAAACTTTTTTGATTCTTCATCTGGCAATATCTGCTGATACGCATGACTCATGTCTAGTTTGCTGAATCTTTCTCCCCCAGCGAGCGATGTTAACATGTCCTCCATTCTCGGAATGGGGTACTGTTCCAGTGATGATACTCTGTTCACAGTTAACTTATAGTCACCACACACCCTTACGTTACCGTCGGGCTTCAATACCGGGACTATTGGTGCCGCCCAGTCTGAAAATTTCACTGGTTCTATTACTTTGTCCTTTAGCAGGCGATCTAGTTCCGCCTCAACCTTGGTTTTCATTGCAAAAGGTACCAACCTTGGTTTAAAGAAACGAGGCGTGGCATCACTGGCTACATGAATCTTGGCTGTGGCTCCCCTTATGGTGCCCAGTTCGTCCTTGAACACTAACTCATGCTTCATCAGCACTTCTTGCAGTGCCTCTGTACTGTCCTCCATTTTATTCATTGCCTGCCAATCCACACTCAACTCACTGATCCACCCTCGCCCTAACAGGTTTGGCCCTGACCCTGCTACCACTACCACCGTAAGCTCTTTGGTGACTCCTTTGTGTTCCACTTGTACTTCGGCCGCCCCCAAAATGTCCACCTTCTGTCCTGTGTAGGTTTTGAGACTAATGGGGCATGTACCTAGCTCTGGTACTTTTGCTTCCCCCCATAGCTTGGCGTACTCAGTCTGCGACATTATGGTTACACTACATCCGGTGTCAATCTCAAACTTAACTTGACCTCCGTTCACTATCAAATACTGAGTGAGAGGGGGTACGTTGGGCCTTGAAGTGTCTATACTGTATATAGTGAAAACCTCCTCACTAGACTCACTAGACTCTTCCTCCTCTTGTATGTAATTTGCTCGTTTTGTGTACTTCTCCCTCCCCCCTTTAGCATGCTTTGCCCCTTTAGCACTGCTTCTCTCACTCACTGCCCTTTTACAGACTTTCTTTAAGTGCCCTATTTTTCCACAATTGTGGCACTTTGCCTTTGCAAACCTGCAGTCCTTTGTATAATGCCACATCGGTAGCAATCCCCAACCCCGACTGGTAGACTTTTCGCGCCAGCTTCCATCTTGAAAACAGCTCCTCCCACTGGTTTACTCCATTTCTCCTTGCTCATACTGTTTAAGTCCTTAATGTCCTTGTTAGCCGTCTCCATGGCTTGTGCTTTTTTAAGTGCCGTCTCAAACGTTAATCCTTCTTCTGACAGCAACCTTTGCTGTATACTGTCGTCGTTAACTCCGCATACTAGTCTGTCCCTTAATATGACTGTGAGCGTATTTCCAAAATTACAGTCCTGTGCGAGCTTCCGAAGCTCCTCCACATACTCAGTAACGCGTTCTTCCGGCCTCCTAATCCTCGAATTGAATTTCCATCTCTGTCCAACACCGGCATCTCCACACCATGGCTATTTCACTAGGTTTCGGATTGAAATGATTCTTTAGTAGACTCACCAACTCGTCAAAAGATTTTTCTCCTGGCCGCTCCGGGCTCAGCAGATTCCTCAGCCGTGTATAGGTTTGCGCTCCCACACAACTCAGTAAAATGGCCCTTTTCTTTTCAGCACTGTCCACCTCGTTTGCCATAAAGAAATGGCTCAGTATTTCACAATACTCCTCCCAAGACTGCGACTTGCTGTCAAAAGGTGCCACGGAGCCTACCATTCCTGCCATCCTTGGAGTCCGGTCACTTCAGCCAAAAAATCAAACTCCGTTTCGACTCCCGCGGCCTAGCCTCGTGCTTTTCCGACTAGTTTGCTAACCAACCCGAGCACCTCTTCCGAATACTCCATAACTATGACTGATCCACCAAAACTTTTCCGTGCTTTATTCTCGTCGCCATATGTGGTATCTTGAGGTGGCCATAGATGGAGACGGACACAGGTTAACTCCGTAACATGGTTTAATCAACACTTGCACATAAAAGCTTCTGCCATGAGGCAGCAAAAACAAAGAGTACAACCAGTACAGACCAGACTTAACTCAGGAGACCAATTGCCACAGCACCACCTGGTGGATCAGGTTACTCATAACCTCCCAGGTTACTACAGGCCTTACGGCCGACATTTTCTTGGATCTAAAATGGCATTAATTCCCTGACTATCGAGTATATAAGTTACATAAAGGAGTGGAGCTGGCGGTGGGAAAACCGTTCATCTGTCCGTGGCTGCTTTCCTCCAATTTAAAAGAGCACTGTGAGCTAGGCTTCAGAGCATCATTTGCAAAACTAAAACAACTCATTGTATTGGCCAAGTGCTTAGCCCACCTTGAGGCACAAAAATTGACTGCCTGCAGTGATACACGTCACTAGAAGCAGTCATTTATATTTACTGCTGCTGGGACTTTGCCTCTGGCAGTGTGGGGACAGAACACTTCTTGCAGGGGTGCTCTGTGCTACTAGATACACAATGCCACATGATTTATCTTGCAGTGCTGCAGCTGAAGTCTGTACAGCATAACATAAGATAGCTATCTCTAGGCTCTGATATTCTGTCCTGTGGTGCCCAAGAATCAAAAATTAAGAGTCCACAAGGAGCAGCAGTAAGGAGACGCCTCCCAAGAAGTTGAAAAATAAAAATTTCACTGCTGGCAGATAAGGAACTAAATATATTTTTTGGGCCACAATTACTGGAATTATTTTTTTAAAGATGTTAATTACAGAGGGCTGGATTTTACCAGCGCTGAGGAGGCGGGGTTGGAGGCGGGACTGCTGGGAAAATCAAAAAGAATGGGAGCGGGTCCCGAACCCGCTCCCAACCCGCCTCCAACCAATCTTCCCGGGAGTCAGCTCCCTGATTTTTGCAGGGACCCAACTCCTAGCGGTGGGAAGAGGATTATAGCCACTTAACTGCCTGTTAACAGGTAGTTATCAGGCAATTAAGAGGCTTTTTCCCATTTTGCAACTTCTGCTGCGGGCTTCCTGATGTCGGGGAACCCCACCAGGGTAAGTGAGGCGTGTTGAGGGTCTGTTGTAATGTTTGTGTATAGATGACAGCTGCAGAAGTGGTGTGAAGGATACAATGGGACACTGGTGAGTATCAAAGGTAAGGAAATGTTGGGAAAGTCATTTTTAATGTGTTTAGATTTTTCTGTAGGTGACAGGCTTTGAAGTGTTTGTGTGGCCTCACCTCATTGGGAGAAGTGACAGATTGCTTCTGTACCCTCAACTGCAGCTGCCATCTGTTTTATCCTAAGGAGAGAGTCATTGGAGAGCCTGGGTGCAATGGTTCACCTTTGTACAGTGATTGTCAGTGTTTGACAGCACCTCAATGCTGTCAAACACTGTCAAATCATCTGTCAAAAATAAGGGGGAGAAATTCAGTATCGCCCCGTTTGGGCCGCAATTATCGGCCAGGCGCAAAGTTTAGCGCCTGCCGCTAATTCTCACCATCCGACTGTAAACTTGGCTTCTATCACCCCTGGAGGTGATTGGAGCACTAAATCAGGTGCTACATACCTGTCTTGAGGTACTAACACCGAGGAGCGAGGCAGTAGCTCAGAGTGCTGGCGAAGCTCATGTGATGTCAGTCAGCAATGGAACACAGACACACTGGCACTGGCCAGTTCTTAAAGGGGAGGGTCAATCTTGCTCTCCATCCACACCCTGCTCATTGCAGCCTTGAATCTCAGCCTGGAGAGGCCTGTACATCAAATCTGCTGGAAAGAATAATGGAGAGGCCCAGGGAAAGAGCTCAGGGTGCAGCCCCCATTGTCTCTTCTAAATCGATGCAAGGAAGGTCAAATCAAAATGATTCTGCAAAGTGCTGCTCAGTACCCAAAACTCCTTCACAAAGCGTTGAAGTCTCTCTCTCTCTCAGAATGCGTGGTGCAAAAATGTCACCGACAAAAAAAGGCAGGAAGCGGTCACTTTTAAATAGTGTACCCCCAGACCCTTCCCGACTGCAAAATGCTCCCCTCAACCTGTCGTTGCTAGCGGCAGGCAGAAAGGCAGGGCGCGCCACTCAATATCCGGTCTGGGGCGCTACCAGGTCATTGCACACTCGACTGACGTCACGATCTGCAGGCGCAGGAGATTGTGGTGGTAGTGTTTAGTGCCGTTGCAAAATGTCTGATCAATTTTGCGAGCGGCGCAAACATCGCCACGCCCGGGTTGGCACCATCCCACTGCAACACCATAAAGCATCCCTACAATGACCAAGCCATTCCTTTCAGACTCATCACCATTGCAGGGGGTACTGTTATGTCTCACCATTCACTGCAACTTAGATTAAACTTCAAATCTAACGTGGCCATGGACCCTTTGAAGATCCCGGCTGAAAACATGTCATGAATGACGTCACCAGACCTGCTCCATCTCATTGGGCCGGGCAACGTGCTGGGCGGGCTTAATAGGCCCCATTAAGGTAAATTCATTTTCAACAGCGGGATGGAGCCAGCAGCGGGGTTGCAACCCGCCATGGATGCCGCCCACACCGGACCCGCCCAGGTAGGTAAAATTCCAGCCATACACTTCTTTGTGTTGCTTCTTCCCAAGTGTCTTATTCCCAAGTGTTCCCCAACATGAGGGCATAGAAGTAGTTGGTGTCTTCTCAGGTAGCTGCCCAGCATGGAATTCATAAAACCTGTTGCCTCTACCTGCAACTTCCTCTGATGTACCTACACCAGTCCCAGTGCACCCTTTGTTTGAACCACGATGGGTTTGGTGTTTTTGGGTACAGTACTTGTGCAAGGCTATGTAATAGCACGTAACTGCCACTAACATAGAGTCATAGATTCATACAGCACAGAAGGTGGCCATTCGGCCCATCGAGTCCGTGCCGGCTCTCTGTAGAGCAATCCACTCAGTCCCATTCCGCCGCTCTATCCCCGTAGCCCTGCAAGTTTATTCCCCTCAAGTGCCTATCCAGTCTCTCCTTGAAAACATTGAGTGTCTCCGCTTCCACCACTTCCGTCAGCAGCAAATTCCAGGTCCTCACCACTCGCTGCGTAAAAAAGTTTATCCTCACATCCCCCCTGTATCTCTTGCCCAAAACCTTAAATCTGTGTCCCCTAGTCCTTGTACCATCAACTAGTGGGAATAGCGTTTCATCGTCTAGCCTATCCAAGCCCATCATAATCTTGTACACCTCTATCAAATCACCCCTCAACTTCGTTTGCTCTAATGAAAACAAATCCAGCTTCTCCAACCTATCCTTGTAGCTAAGATCCCCCATCCCCGGAACCATTCTGGTAAATCTCCTCTGCACCCTCTCAAAGGCTTCCACATCCTTCCTAAAGTGTGGTGACCAGAACTGTATGCAATACTCCAGTTGTGGCCTAACCAGCGCTTTATAAAGGTTCAGCATAACTTCTCTACTTTTGTACTCAATACCGCTATTTATGAAGCCCAAGATCCCATATGCTTTGTTAACCACTCTCTCAATATGTCCTGCCACCTTCAGGGACCTATGCACATTAACTCCCAGGCCCCTCTGTCCCTGCACACCCTTTAAAACTGTGTCATTAAGTGTATATTGCCTCTCCCTGTTCCTTCTGCCAAAATGCATCACCTCACACTTCTCTGTATTAAATTCCATCTGCCACTTGTCTACCCATTCAGCTAGCCTTTCTATGTCCTGTTGCAGTCGATTAGTATCATCCTCACTGTTTGCCACACCCCCAAGTTTGGTGTCATCGTCAAATCAAGAAATTCTACTTTGTATTCCAATATCCAGGTCATTTATATATATCAAAAAAAACAGTGGCTCCAGCACTGACCCTTGGGGAACACCACTGTCTACCATCCTCCAGTCTGAAAAACAGCCATTTACCACAACTCGCTGTTTTCTGATCTTAAGCCAATTCATTATCCAAGCTGCCACTGACCCACCTATTCCATGAGCCTCAATTTTGTTAACCAGCCTTCTATGTGGTACTTTGTCAAATGCCTTCCGAAAATTCATGTCGACAACATCCATTGCATTCCCTTCATCAATCCTCTCTGTTACTTCATCAAAAAATTCAATTAGATTAATCAAACACGATCTGCTGTTTACAAATCCGTGTTGACCCTCCATAATTAGCTTAAACCTTTCCAAGTGCCTGTTAATTTTTTCCTTGATTATTGTTTCCAAAACTTTACCCACCACTGATGTTAAACTGACCGGCCTGTAGTTGTCCTGACACCCTTTCTTGAACAATTTGCCACTTTCCGATCCTCAGGCACCTCTCCCGCAAAAAGGGAAAATTTTGGCAAGCCCTTCTGCTATCTCCTCCCCCAATTCCCTTAGCAACCTGGGATGCAAGCCATCTGAACCAGGCAACTTGTCCACTCTAAGCAGACTCAGCCTTTCTAGTACATCCTGTCTATCAATTTTCACCCCTTCCATTGCTTCTACCTTTTCCGCTTCTACCGATATTTTGTCAGCATTCACCTCCTTAGTAAATATTGATACAAAGTACTCATTGAGTATTCTAGCATTGCCCTGCGCCTCTAAGCATATATCACCTCTTTGTCTCTAATAGACCCCACCCTGCCTCTTAATACCCGCTTACTGTTTACATGCCGGTAGAAGATTTTGGGTTCCCTTTTATGTTAACCGCCATTCTACTCTCATATTCTCTCTTTGCCAATCTTCACTTCCCCTCTCAACTTATTGTATTTGGTCTGGTCCTCCCTTGAAGAATTCACCTGATATGTGTCATACACCCTCTATTTTTGTTTCATCATCTTCTCTATCTCCCTCATCATCCAAGGAGCCCGTGCTTTGGTTCCCTTACCCTTCCCTCTTGTTGGAATGTACCTAGCCTGTACTTGGAACATCTCCCCCTTAAAGATCACCTATTGTTCCGTTACAGATTTTCCTGTCAGTCTTTGGTTCCATTTTACCCTGGCTAGACCCTTTCGCATCCCATTGAAGTTAGCCCTATTCCAGTTTAGAAGTTCCACTCTAGATTGTTCCTTGCTCTTCTCCATTGCTAATCTAAAACTTATGATACGATGATCACTCGTACCCAAGTGTTCTCCCATAGACACTTGGTCGACTTGGCCCACCTCATTCCCCAGCACCAGATCCAGCAATGCCTCCTTCCTAGTTGGGCCAAGAACATATTGGCCAAGGAAATTCTCCTGAACACATTTCAGAAATTCCTTTCCCTCCTTTCCCTTTACCCTAGCATTATCCCAATCAATATTTGGGTAATTAAAGTCCTTCAGTATCACCACACTATAGCTCTTGCATTACTCTGCGATTTTCCTGCAGATTTGCTCCCCTACCTCCCTCTCACTATTTGGAGGCCTATAGAATACCCCCAATAGCATGATCATACCCTTTTTGCTCCTCAACTCTAACCAAATGGATTCTGTCCTTGTCCCCTCAAGGACATCCTCCCTTTCCAACACTACAATGTCTTCCTTAATCAGCACTGCCATCCCACCTCCCTTTTTTCCTTCCCTATCTTTTCTGAACACCTTGTACCCTTGAATATTAAGTGTCCAGTCCTCACCATTTTTAAGTCACATTTCCATTATTGCCACAACATCATATTGCCACACGACTAATTGTGCTTGTAGCTTACCAACCTTATTCACCACACTTTGTGCGTATACGTACATGCATTCTAAACCCATTGTTGAATTTTTCGTAGTCTTTCTTAGTCTGCTCCTATCTAATATGGTAGTACTTCCGCCTCTAGTACTACTTTCTTCTCCAGTACTATCCAACACACTCACTCCTCTATGCACCTTAGTCCTCTTTTCTACTCCTATATGCTGGTGCCCATCCCCCCGCCAAGTTAGTTTAAACCCTCTGCAACAGCACTAGCAAACCTCCCCATGAGAATATTGGTCCCGCTCTGTTGAGGTGTAACCCATCCGGCTTGTACAGGTCCCACTTTCCCCAGAAATGGTCCCAATCCCTCAGGAATCTAAAGCCCTCCCTCCTGCACCATCTCTCCAGCCACGCATTCATCTGTTCTATCCTCCTATTCCTGTACACACTAGCATGTGGCATTGTGAGTAATCTGGAGATTACTACCTTTGAGGTCCTGCTTTTTAATCTCTCTCCTAGCTCCCTAAACTCTGCCTGCAGGACCTCTTTCTGCCTATGTCATTGGTAGCAATATGGACAACGACCTCTGGCTGTTCACCCTCCCCACTCAGAGTGTCCTGCAGCTGCTCAGTGACATCCTTGACCCTGGCACCAGGGAGGCAACATACCATCCTGGAGTTACATCTGTGGCCTTAGAAACGCCTGTCTGCTCCCCTAACTATCGAATCCCCTACAACTATTGCTCTTCCACTCTTTTTCCTCCCCCCCCACCCCCGTGCAGCTGAGCCACCCGTGGTGCCGTGAACTTGACTCTGGCTGCCCTCCCCAGAGGAACCATCGCCCTCACCAGTACTCAGAACAGAATACTGGTTGGAGAGCGCGATGCACTCCGTGGACTCCTGCACTTCCTGCCTGGTCCTCCTCTTCTGTCTGGCGGTCACCCATTCCCTCTCTGCCTGAATACTCTTAAGCTGCAGGGTGGCCACCTCTAGAAACGTGCTATCCACGAAGTTCTCAGCCTCGCAGATGCACCGCAGTGACTCCAGCCGCCGCTCAAGCTCTGAAACCTGGAGCTCGAGTTGCTGTAGCTGGCGACACTTCCTGCACATGTGGTCGTCCAGGCTACACGAAGCATCCAGGACTTCCCACATGGCACAGGATGTGCACTCCATGGGACTGAGCTGCCTTGCCATGCCTCTAGTTAATAGACTAAGAACTAACCCAGCAGAAATAAACTTAAAACTTAACAAAAAACACTCCCCAGCTACTCACCAATCAGCTCTTTCCCTCTATTTTATAGGCTATTAACTAACTTAGCAGAAATAAACTTATGAACTTAAAATTTAAAAAAAAAATAATTTAAATTAAAAAAAATACACTCTCCAGCTATTCACCAATCAGCTCCTTCCCTTGTGCCCATGTCACTTTTTTTTACTCTGACGTCACTTTTTCAAAAACGGCCTCTGTTAAGCTGCTGCTGCTCGGGACTGCTCCGCTCTCGGTGCGCTCCCACCAGGTCCGCTCCTTCCGGTCTCCGTGCTGCTGTACGTCTGCATACACGCCACTGCTGGACAGACTGTCCTTGTAAGATCCTCTGATCTTTCTTTGCAAAGACCAGTGAACAGCTGTAAGGTAGTTCTCTGAATCCGTTGTGTATGGTTGCCTCTATGCATTTGCTGAACGAGTTGAAATCAGCCATGACTGCTTGAGGCAACTTATCCACACCATGTTCCATTGCTATGGATATCAATCCATACGCAGGCAAGTGACAGAATGAGGTGATTGCGAACTGTGAAAGCAGCATTAATACAGCTGCGTCTTGATTAGCTGATTTTCTGCCATTCCCACTAATGAATTTGTTTTTCATGAATTTAATGGCAAGAAAATCACTACTAGCCACCATTTAGAATGCCTGTGTTAATCGAGGGGAACAAATTAAGTAGTTTTCTACCCAAAAGACAGAAGTTATACCCATAAGTAGTGACTCAAAGCAAAGTTGATAGGGTTAATGGATGAATCAGAGTGACAGGCATGCTGGAAACTTAATCTGGAATGATATTCCAGGATGTAGATCAGTGATATAAGCTTTATTTCATTGAGATACAAGAAAATAACAATAGTGAGCTGAGGTTTTAGTGCAGTAATGCCATACAATTGCTATTTTACTGGCAGTGAAACCCTAATATATATTAATATCATTAGAAAATGTGTTTTTGGGCAGAATTTCATCACAGGCTTAGAATGAACAGGGTTTCACCTGGCACACAAAGGCTACTTCCCCCCAGGATGAGGATGAGATAGAGCAGAAATAATACCGGTGCTGTTTTTAGAGGCACTCAGGCCATTTGGAACCCCTGATGCATAGGAAAATATTTCCATTAAGCTTAATAAAAATCTTTATTTGATACTTGTTCTCTGCTCAAAGGCCTCACTGTAGCCACAGCAAGTGCACCATCTAAAAAAACACAAGATTTTTGGTGGCAGAACCCCAGGGGCATTACAGGAAACTCTTGTTTAAACGGCACCTAATTATCCGGTATTCTCTAGTAACCGGCAAAATTTTCACGCCGAAAACAACACCTCAATAACCGGCAATGTTGCCGAGTCCGAGTCTCCTGCAGTGGCCGAGTTAGTCAGTGGGGGTAGTTCTCCAAACTGCCACTACTCGGCTTCTTGGCGCTGTCGGAAGTCGGAACACCTCAATACCCCTGTAACAGGAGTCTGACTCTCCCGCGCTGCCGGTAGTCTCTTCTGATCCGCCATTTTACAGGGGTACTGTGTGTCTCTTACGCTGCTGGTAGTCACTGCATTGCATTACCCTCAACTGTACTGTACTTAATCAAGCATCTTCCACCATCAATTTAACACAACATTCTGTAGGTGAGTACCCAATTACTGTATACTGCACATTTCTTGATTTTTTTTTTTTCTTTTTTAAAAATAGCCTCGGTAGATCACCCTCTCTGGCATCCGGAATTTTCGATCAACCGGCAACACGCCGGTCCCGTCGGTGCCGGATACCAAAGAGTTTCCTGTAATACTGCCTCTACCCCCTCTGTGGCAATGTACTGCAAACTTAATGGAACATGGCAAATTTAAAGGAACAGCAGAATATGTTGTCGGATATGTGTATTGTATCACAAAATTCAAAGCAAACAGTGTTTTCCATGGCACACATGAAATAAAAGTCAGTAAATTAGACAGATGATCCACAGCAGCAATCATTTTTGTACTACAAGTTAAACCTGATCGGGTGGCAAGTGAATTTGTATATTCAGTGCACCTATTTCTGTGAAATTCCTGTAAATTATGGTGTTTCTAGCGGCAATATAGTTCGGGCATGGAGTTCCACAATTTATTGGAGATATTTCTAATAAACTCACTGGCCATTTTATTGCAGTGAATATGTTGTGTATCCTGCAGAATAAAAATGTTGAACAAGTAGCCATAACCACATAATACACAAGCATAAAAGACACTAATGCAATGTGTTGTGCTTGGTCCACAAGGTGTTTAGATACAAAATCACAATGGCATCTGTGAGTCATGATGGGTAAATATTTCACATTTTTTTAAGTGTTGAAATAAAGAACATAAAAAGAAACAGAAGATCAACCTTAAAAGTACGAGTATTACCCAAAAATAATACGGCTCTTGTGTTCCACAATTCTGCAGCTTATGAAGACTTAGGGCTAGAAATTCGGTGTCTTAGTGCCTCTAGTTATCGCCTCCGGTGGGTGATAATGGGGCGCTAAGGTCTTACCGCCCTGGCGCGGCGATGTTACCACCACCCACGAAATTCACCTGCTAGTTTGCGGCAGCAGTAACCCCCATCGCCACACTCGACTGCGGCCGGAGATCGTGACGTCATCCGGCCGCGCATCACCCTGGACCCAAAATTCATTTCTGCCTCCTGAAGTATCGCCGGGTGAAAACAACGCCAGCTTCAAGGGACGTGCATCAGGCGACTGGCCGCTTCAGGGGCGATGCTTAAGGGCGAGGTGGCCGAGGTAAGTAAACAAAAACTGACCATTTTTAATCCATTTTTCCGCGGGTTCCTGCCCGCGATCGATTGATAGAGGCAAACCCGCCCCCAAACCGCCTTTGTGCCCTCTTGCCAAGATGCGGGAAGCCGCCCTGCCCCGGGTCCCGCCTCCTTGGAGGCGGGAAGGGATTAAAGCCTATTAACTACCTGTTAACATCCTCCGATCCAAAAGTCAGCTGATTTCTGCAAAGTAGAGAGGTTTGATGAGTCCTGAACACAAGGACTCATCAAACTACACAGAATGTCAGTGTTTGACAGCTTCACAGAGCTGTCAAACAATGACATTTCTTCTTTCAAAAGTTCTAGACAGATGACATGTCATACGTTGATGTGCTCTGTCACTGACTTCCCCCTAATTGGCCTGCTGAGCCCGCAGGGTGGGCTTACCAAGGTCAATCAGGGGAAATTCCCACTGGTTGGCCAGAAGCTGTGGAGGCGGGACTGAGACCCGGCAAGCAGTAGTTCCACCTCCAAAAGCTTCCCATTCAGAAAATTCAGCCCTTTGTGTCCATCCAACTTCCCAAGCATTGTCTCCCAATGAGTTCATATGATCAGCCTCATTGACATGTTTCAGACAAGCTCCACTGTCCTCCACTCCCACTCATTTCCCAAAGGTCATCTCACCCTCAACTTGTTTTTTTTTTCCTGGTCTCCTTCCCCACCCTCCCTTGCTATCTATTTCCCTCAAAGAGGCACTGTTTGCTTTCAAAATTAAACTTAGTTGTTTTTGTAAAATAAATCAAATTGAATGAGAAAAAACAGTCTGCCTGCCATTCTCTCTCTACTTGTCTGTCTGTGTCTATCTCATAGGTGTAAGCAATTAACATTTACCTTTTCTAACTGTCAACAAAGCACAGATGAGATAAGTTTTGAAAAAAACGAAGAAAGACTTCGGGTTGATTTTCGTGTGGTGAATACAGGAAACTTTCGATTAACCGGCCACTAAATAACCAGATATGTCGGTTAACCGGCAAAATTCAGGAGTCGGTTCAGATAACTTTTTTTACTTTTAGTTACTGTTTTTTACTCATTTCTGGCTGTGCAAGCGTCTAACTGAAGCTGTTGCTAAGCTACAGAGACGCTTGCAAGCTGTGCTGATTGTTTTGAAGCTGTTGCTAAGCAACAGGGTTTGTTGCTAGATACGGAGCTCAGAAGCTCCGTATGTTTTAATTATAGCACTCGATTCTCCGGCAATGTTGATAGACCGGCACCAGCTCAGTCCCGTCCATGCCGGATACCAGAAAGTTTCCTGTACAATGAGTAGCGGTAGGTGGGGTGTCCACTCTGCCCACCTAATGCAGTCGGCGAGAGGTTGATGCCATTTTCGTGGTCAGGTCTCATTAAAATGCAATCATCAAGCTGCCAGTGCTAATCATGCTCCTGATAAGCACCTAACCGATTGCGAAGGTGGGAAATACGGCCACTACTTAAAGGCACCCAAAAATAGGAAATGCACTTTTCAATGGTGGATAGTGGGAAGCAATTTTCCGAAGCAGCAGAAAGCATGACTTCGTCCAAGGGCCCTAGATTATCTGATGCAGTTATAGAGATGCTCATAGAATAGGAAGAAGGTCCTCTTCCTCTCCGATGGGCAATGCGTGCTCAGAAAAATGAGTCAGCAGCAATGGAGAGAAGTGGCATAGCAAATGAATGTCACCAGCATTGTTCCATTGACTGCAGTTAAGGAAGAAATTTAATGACTACACCAGGAATTCCAAGGTAAGACCACCCTTTTATGTCTTTCTTATTATCTGTATGGCTGCAACATCCTACTTTAGCCCCAGCACGATCAATCATTCCCCTCCCCCCAACCACTTCTTATGTCTTTCCTCCAATCATAATGGGATACCTCACTGCACCTCCTTCTGTTTGCACTCACAACCTCAAGACCTCCTGCGGCCCTCACAACTAGTTCCCCCTCTTGGCCACACTTGACAAATTTTGATACCCTTCAGCAGGTCTTCAGGAGAAGCTAGCACAAAACAGGAGGAGGCTGCCATCAACATAGTTGGCCAGGGAGAGGGTGCACAGCATTGGACACAGCCAGGCTGGAAGCTGCACACAATAGGGTGCCTGACATCTGCCCATCTTTTCTCTATTTAACTCTCACCCACACACTCTGCATGGAAAACCTGGTGATGCATTGCACAGCCACTCATCCACTACTGCACAGCACAGAAATCAGTACCCTGCATAGTGTAGATAGTGAGTTAGAGGGATTAGCACTGGGTGATTCATCAAGCACAAGTGAGCAGGAGCAGATGCAGGTGGAAAGGACAGCCAAGGAAACTGCTCAATGGAGGGCAAGATCACATCCAACCATGGCTGAGGACAGATATGCAGACATTAGAAGCCCAGCCTTTAAAAGAAAGATGATGTCTATGCAAAAGTAATTGCTCAATGCATTGCATAGCCTGACAGAGAGCTTCAGAAATATGTCAGAGTGTGTAGAGGAGTCCACTACTGATTTGTGTGAAGTTCTGGTATGTGGTATTGACACTCTGCAGTCAACCGTGGAGCGAATAGTCACTTCAGTCAATGCAGCAGCTGAGCTCTCCCTGCAGGAGTCTGTGGCACCAGTAACAGCACCTCTCAGGGAAGCACATACTGGGATTATGCAGGTTCTGTGCTCAACTGTGTCCTCTGCCTGTGACAGGCTGAGAGACCAAATAGATAAGGGCTTCAATCGGATCACAGGTGTCCTACAGTCTGCTCTCTCACAGATCTGTAGAAGTGCTGAACCACAGCCTGGTAGCAGGGGCAATCATGCAATGGGAATGGAACCTTATGCCATCTCTCAGGATGACAGCACGTCTGGACCCTTGCCATGTCCTGAACCAATTAGTGCCAGAAAACCAGCTGGGCCAGGCTGCCCCGGCAGCCATTATGTTAGTGCACTCTGCAGCTGGGCTGTCTCAGACCCAAGCTCCTTAAAGTCGCTGACCACTAGCACCTCATAAGTCCTGGATTAAGATACCAGCCGAACAGAAACATGGAGGGCAATTTTAACCTAATCCACCCAGCAGAAAACTGATATGATCAGCTTGACATGTTCCCAGTTTTACTTTCCATCACCCGGCGTGTAAGACAGGCGGCCAATATGATCACATCAGTTTCCCCCGGGGAGTTTAGGTTAAAATTACCCCCAGAGACTGAGAGAACAAAATGTGAGACACAGCCAAGCAATGCATTAGAGATTTAAGAATTGATTTTAATGCTGCCCACCTGCCTGGTGGAAACGGGTGGGGAGTTTAGATGGCAGGGGAGCTGTGCCATGTTCCCGACGCGTTCCCACCTCCCACCATCTTAACTGACCTCAGGTCGGGCATGGGAGGGTCGCCTGTCCCAGACAAGCAGGGCCTACTTTACATGGAAAAGTCGCAATGCCGTCATGGAAAAGAAAATTGGGGCGGGGTATAAAATGGGTAGCAGATTCATTATTTTTTTTTATTCATTGATGGGATGTGGGTGTCGCTGGCTAGGCCTGCATTTAGTGCCCATCCCTAATTGCCCTTGAGAAGATGGTGGTGAGCCGCCTTCTTGAACTGCTGCAGTCCATATGGTGTAGGTACACCCACAATGCTGTTAGGAAGGGAGTTCCAGGATTTTGGCCCAGCGACAGTGAAGGAACGGCGATACAGGTCCAAGTCAGGATGGTGTGTGGCTTGGAGGGGAACTTGTAGGTGGTGATGTTCCCATGCGTCTGCTGCCCTTGTCCTTCTAAGTGGTAGAGGTCGCGGGTTTGGAAGGTGCTTTTGAAGGAGCTTTGGCGAGTTGCTGCAGTGCATCTTGTAGATGGTACACACTGCAGCCACAGTGCGCCGGCGGTGGAGGGAGTGAATGTTGAAGGTGGTGGATGGAGTGCCAATCAAGCGGGCTGCTTTATCCTGAATGGTGTCGAGCTTTTTGAGTGTTGTTGGAGCTGCACTCATCCAGGCAAGTGGAGAGTATTCCATCACACTCCTGACTTGTGCCTTGTAGATGGTGGAAAGGCTTTGGGGAGTCAGGGGGTGAAACACTCGCCGCAGAATTCCCAGCCTCTGGCCTGCTCTTGTAGCCACAGTATTTATATGGCTGGTCCAGTTCAGTTTCTGATCAATGGTAACCACCAGGATGTTGATAGTGGGGGATTCAGTGATGGTAATGCCATTGAATGTCAAGGGGAGATGATTAGAGTCTCGCTTGTTGGAGATGGTCATTGCCTGGCACTTGTGTGGTGCGAATGTTACTTGCCACTTGTCAGCCCAAGTCTGAATGTTGTCCAGATCTTGCTGCATATGGACACGGACCGCGTCAGTATCTGACGAGTCTCGAATGGTGCTGAACAGTGTGCAATCATCAGCGAACATCCCCACTTCTGACCTTATGATGGAGGGAAGGTCATTGATGAAACAGCTGAAGATGGTTGGGCCTAGGACACTGCCCTGAGGAACTCCTGCAGTGATGTCATGTGATTGAGATGAATGACCTCCAACAACCACAGCTAACTTCCTTTGTGCTAGGTATGATTCCAACCAATGGAGAGTTTTCCCCTTGATTCCCATTGACTTCAGTTTTGCTAGGGCTCCTTGATGCCACACTCGATCAAATGCTGCCTTGATGTCAAGGGCAGTCACTCTCACCTCACCTCTTGAGTTCAGCTCTTTTGTCCATGTTTGGACCAAGGCTGTAATGAGGTCAGGAGCTGAGTGGCCCTGGCGGAACCTAAACTGGGCGTCAGTTAGCAGGTTATTGCTGAGTAAGTGCCGCTTGATAGCACTGTCGACGACACCTTCCATCACTTTGCTGATGATTGAGAGTAGACTGATGGGACGGTAATTGGCCGGGTCGGATTTGTCCTGCTTTTTGTAGCCTATTTGTCACCCGGCACTAAAAGACTAAAAGTTAAAATAACCCCCTCCCTCGGAGATAATTACATTGTGTGCCATATAAAATATAGCAATCATAATACTAAGAATACCTAAAGGAGATTAAGGGAAATTCCTTGGAGCTTCTGCTGCTCAGCCGTAACTTTGGCGGAATTGTGGCAGAAACCCTATTAATGCACTTAAATGAGGTTTCTGCCACATTTAGGAACAGGAGTATGCCATTCAGCCCCTCGAGCCTGTTTTGCCATTCAATTAGATCATGCACTTCCAATGAAATTACAGTAGTGGCATGGGAGATGTTCTGAGGAAATTCACCCCTTACATTTTAATATATCTTGCCTGAAACAAAAACTGGAAAAGTTTAGCAACACTCTTGGTTACCATTGTGAATATGCATCAAATCAATGCTGCCGATGTCACATGTTCCCATTTGTCCGACAGTCAATGATATACAGACAGATATGATAGATTATTGCACACTTGTCATAGCATTTGACCTAATTTGATGTTTGAGAGTCACAGGTACCAGCTATTTGAGATAGCACCTCAGTAAAATCTGTGCATTAGAACAAATGAAAAAAGTAAACATAGCTTCTGTTTCGCATGTAACACGATGGTGCATCAGAAGCAAATGTTTCATCGTCAACAAGTTATCTTCTAAAAAATTGTAATGTTGCATAGTATCGAGTTGAAATAAAGAAATGCATAGAACCATAGATTTTTATAATTCATATTACATACTGAATAACAAATTAAAAACATTATTATTGCTTTTGTGCAGCCAAAAACTACCATAACACTCAAAGGCTAACAAAATCTGGAGTTCATTATGTGACATTCTCATGCCAGTCACGTCTTGACTGAAATGTGTAACCTAAGTAAAGAATTGCAGTGTAAAGTGACACATGTTTCACATGCCTCTGCTTCAACATCCCTTTAGGTCACAGCAGATTATTCTAACATATCAAAAAGAATTGACATGCTATGCAAGTGATGTCACTACTAACTATGGTACATGTGCCAACTATGTAAATTAAACCAAATGAGCCAGCTGTTCCATAAGTGCCAACAGGGACAAACAGACTCTCTGGTTCATAGATCCAGACAGCTCATTTGTTTGGTCTGGTCCAGGGACCCAGACAGCTTATTTTTTTGCCTTATTATTTATTTTTGTTACATTGTACTCTCCACATTTTGCAGTCTGAATCAAGGCAGCAACTATGGTTGCCAACCTTCCCTTCCAAGTCACACACCATCCTGACTGGGAAATATATCGCCATTCCTTCATCGTCGCTGGGTCAAAGTCCTGGAACTCCCTCCCTAACAGCACTGTGGGAGTACCTTCACCACACGGACTGCAGAGGTTCAAGAAGGCAGCTCACCACCACCTTCTCAAGGGCAATTAGGGATGGGCAATAAATGCTGGCCTTACCAGCGACGCCCACAACTCGTGAACAAATAAAAAAATATTGTCCTAGATTCTCCAGAAATTAAAGGTTAATCACCTGGACACTGCTTTGACCATCCTGGGAGAAAAATCATAGAGCATTCTCAAAATAAACACTATGGGGCCACTTGAAGCTGAGAAAGGGTGAGTAAATCAGCAAGTTTCTGCTCTGAATAAGACAAGCTAGAGCTTGGAATCTTCTTTTTTACTTCCCAGAGCTGGGCAACAAGCACCTGTAACAAGAGCTAAAACTTCTTTTTCCTTTTAAGTAGAGGACAAACATTTTTGCTTTGTTTAAACTCCCGGAATGTGTGATCTGGTTTAAATGCATTTCCTGAATGTGTGTTACTGACACACTGCAGACTATGTGGTATCCCAACTCCAATTACAGGGAGTTTCAATTGAAGTTTATTTTTCCCTCACCATCAACAGGCAAGTTAGTTCACTTACTTACACCGGCTCCTATTTCTTATGGTCTTATATTGTAAACTGAGATCTTCCAATCCAATCACAGCATGTGATGGGGTTCCTTTAACCACCAGAGTGCTTTCATTCCACTTGACTTGATGCTGTTGCATGAGGCTTGTGGTGACGTCTGTACACAGTTGTGCAAAAGTCACACTTTTAATGTTTTTTTGTTAGTTTGCAAAAAGAATGAGTCCTGATCAGATCAACCCATATTTTCCAGGGTCGGCCAGGGGTGGGGGCGACAGTTGATATTTGGGATGGAAGCCGCTCCACAAAGAGAATAAGATGTAATTAAGAATGGTACATTGTGTGTGTTTAAAGGTTAACCTTCTGATGATAATGCTTGTGCCAGATTATTGTACAGGAGTTCCACTCAGTTCAGTGTGCTACTTATCCATTTCTGTGATTTTTCAATATTGTTTATTTATATAATGTGCTTGAGCTTTGTGTGTACATAAAAAATCTGCTACACACACTGGTCCTTATTTTCCAGTGGGGGTAAACTGTGGGAAAACTGCCTGCTCCATTGTAGATGAGTTTCGAGCAGCACAGATCTTAAGCCATTACATTCTATGCTGAAACCTCCTGGAGTACGTCCAGCCAGAATTGGCAGCCCCAGCAGCAACTGTTTAATATAAGACGACTAATAAGAAGGGGAATGGGTAGAATTATGTTATCATACTCTTCCTTTACCTTAGAGACCATACAGATTTAATGTAGTGTCAGAGGATGAAGATGTCTCTCTGAATGTTGTGAAACACCCTAAATGAAATAATTTTGGGCAGTTCACATTAGATTGAGGCCCATAGGATAAAATGACCCTTCTAAAAAGGGTGAAAATATTACGATAAGGCTAACTTGACTCCGACTTGATTTTTTTTCAGCTTTGTCTCAATTGGGAAAGTTAGGTAAAAGGTCAATGCTGTAGGACAGCACAAAGTGAGAAAGAAGACAAGGAAAATCAAAAAGCGATGATAAGCTTATGCCACCTTAAGTTTTAAAAGCCAATAAATTGCAAGAAGGGGAGACTGAAGGAGATAGTCATGAGTTTATTTTGATTTTTCGAAACAATATGCAGTTTCGGTGGTCCCATTAAGCTCTCATTCAGGAGTCCAAACTAAATGTTATGCCTTCTGGTTGACTCTACAAATGTATATACTGTACAAATGAGACATGCAGGAATGTGTTAGTGAAATAGCTGTCAGAATGGATGAGCAATTGCAAGATACAGTCACTATATATACATGTCATAGAAAAGTTGACTTAAATTTGAATTGCTGTGTTCTCATGGTTCAAACTATATGAAGAAAAAATAAAACAGTGCAATGGTAGATTGACACATGGGTTACAACAGGAATAATTTGTAGGGCTATGGAGACACAGCGGGAGAATGGGACTAATTGGACAGCTCTTTCTAAGAGCCGGCATAGGCACGATGGGCCTAATGGCCTCCTTCTGTGCTGTAAGAGTCTATGATTCTACAAAAAAATTGTTCTTCACACCACATTAAAATGTTTATATGCAGGCATAATTCAACTTAATCAGGATGATCCAGTGACATGAATTGAATTTTAGCTTATTAATTTTGGTCAAGCATCTGTTTACATGCTAGTAAATTAAATTAAATTAAATTACTGTTAGCTTTATTTTAAGTCAAATTGCCTCCTGTATGTCAATCCAATACATGAAAATGTTTCATATATAATCCAGAAAGAGAGGCAGAAAGGACTAGTCAATCATACCCATCCCCCTGTTCAGCAGTCAAAAGCAACTGGTAAACTTGAATTGAAAATAATTAGAATCTTAGCACAAAGGCAGGCCATGCAGCCTATTGTGGCTGTGGCAGTGCTAGCTTTTAAACAGAAGCTATTTACTCCCTGATGGCTCAGTTGTTAAAAGGCAGGGCTCAATTTTGCCAGGCCCGAGGAGGCGGGAATGGAGGCGTGTGTGGTGTTAAAATTTCAAAAAGTGGCAGGCGGGCCCGACCCCGCCTCCAAGCAATTTTCCCAAATGCGTGGTTTCTGATCCCGTCTCCGTCCCACCTCCAAGAGGCGGGATAGGCCCTTAAGGCCCTTAACAACCACAGAATTGCCTCTATAATCCCATTTTGAGAAGCCTTTCTGATTTTAACACTTTTCCGACATGA
This sequence comes from Somniosus microcephalus, assembly GCF_052327205.1. NCBI lineage: Eukaryota > Metazoa > Chordata > Chondrichthyes > Squaliformes > Somniosidae > Somniosus > Somniosus microcephalus. Next base: position 84,456,901 of record NC_141000.1, read on the forward strand.
TGCACGCCTCCTCTGAACCACGACGGTGAAACCTGGTGGTAGCACAATTGGATTACTGACTATCAGCTGCAGCTCCACTATTAAATAGGAGATTTGATCAGTCATCATTTGCAGGTGGCAGGACTTTGTTGTCTCAGGTCTGGGGGAACTTTTAGCAGGCATAACCATAGCTGTGGAAGTTTGGAGCCTGACACCCATCTCCAGTGTGACCTCCTGGGAAATCCCTCTCGCCACCTTGACTGAGCGCTTCCTCAACTGAGGCATATACCAGAAGCATGGGAACCATTTATTTCCTTTCCTCCTGGACATCAGATTTGAACGAAGACCAGCCATGGCAGCAGCAGAACCATAAACAACAGCACCACCAACAGCAGCAGCAACAACAGGAGTGCCAAGCTGCTGCTCACCCACCTGAAGCTGCACAGGCCAGAAGGCGCCAGCGCACGACCACATTGCTGCCCAGGATGCAAGGAATGCACTCATCTTGGCCAGATTTGCTTAGCCTGCACAATCAAACAATTTTGTCTCGCACCTTCTTATCAGACCATCGACAATGGCCAAGAACCTGCAGATTCCTAGCACTCTGACCACCATACTGACAATTGCAAGTAATCCTAAGCCTTCAATGTGGAAGTCCCATTAGCAAAATGACACACGTCACAACTGCAACAGTTGCCATCAGAATTTTTATTTACAATAACCAACTGATGGATTCTCAACATTAAACATCACATTTCACCCAAGTGACTGCCCTTGTGACTACTGGGCAGTATCTTTCTCTTACGCATGTTCCTACGTGGTGGTTCCCCCTTGGCATCAGCAGATGTGGAGGCCCCTTGCTCACTTTCTTGCTGCTCGTGTCTCGACACCTTTGGCAGGCATCCTCTAGGGTTGCGAACCTGTGAGGGCTCGGCAACGGTCTGCTGCTCCTGCGGCTGTGCAGGGGTTGAGACGCCGATCTCAGTTGGGTGGGGACTCTGGTGGGGCTCTGACCAAGGGCTCTGCAGTGGCATGGAAGTGTGAGCGCTTGGAGAGGAGCCCCCACTTCCTTGTTCTCTGTCATCAACATCCCTCTCATGGGTCAGGTCCACCTCAGCGCTTGCAAGTGGCTTGAGAGCACCTTGCTGCACAAAAGCACAAAAGCAGTGTTGAATTGCAGAAAAACATCAGTAAGCAGCAGGAAAATAAATGCACTTGCTATAATGCACAATTTGGTTTGGCAAGTCAAAAACAGCATTCAAATGCAAGTCTCACAAATATGGCAGTCCACCTTTAAATGTTGAAATTCTAGATTAAATAATTTGGCGGCTTCCCAGTGCCCGATTTTTATGTGCGCTCAGTAAATGAGGAGCTGCGCTACAGAACAGAGTTAGTCATTTATCATGAGGCAGAATTTAATTCATTTAAATAATTTTGTAGCCTGTAATGAGGGCAGCACATGCACCTGGCGTGATATCAAAAACTTGAAAAATGTTTTCTCCCGTGGATTTGGAAGTATGGCAACAAGTGCGCTGAGGCGTATTTTCCCAATTCCACAGGTCTTGAGCCCTCAGATCAGGGGGTCTGCTCTCCAAGCGTTATGTTGAAGAATCAGTTCTTATGGGGGTATAATTGGTCTTCAACAAGAGCAGAAAACAGGCAATAGCGAATTGGCAGAACATTTTACACCCCATCCGGTTTCCTATTCTATTGACATTAATGGAAAAGAAAATAAGGCAGGGTGTGAAACAAGCTGCTGACCCGCTATTGCCTGAAGACCAATTTCACCCTCTGTATCTCTTGGACGTTGGCTCCTTCAGACTCTAAAAGCTACAGTTCGTTAAATATCCCTGAAAACAGCCATTGGAACTTCCTGGGTTTGAATAACTATTCACCAGATTTGAAAATAATTGGCTGTCATACATAAAATTGCACAAATCACACAATGCGGGGAATTTTAACCCCCAAGGGTTGGGGCGGGTGGGAAGGTAAAACATTTAAAAATCTTCAACCCAACCTCAACTCGTCTGCAACCCACCCACTTCCGGTTTCAATCTGCTCTTAGGAGGCGGGTCGATCACTGAAATCTTTAAAGGAGATTGCGTGCCTCCATTTGAGCAGGGTTTTTATTTTTAACTCATGGAGGCCTCGGGAATCCAGCCAGGTAAAAGGAGGTGAGAAGGGCCGGATCCATGAGGAGCCTGCCTTTATTGCACTGCTTGTGGGCCAGGAGGAGCAGAAATATTTCCTCCAACAAGCTTACCTTCGCGCAATCAGACACCGCGACTGTCTACTCCCTACCCCCCCACGATATCCGACCTCCCACAATGTCCGATTCACCACCTGCAATATCTGATTCACCCCCCACGATGTCTGATTCATAGAATCATAGAAATTTATGGCACAGAAGGAGGCCATTCGATCCATCGGGCTGGATTTTCATTGAGGAGGCGGGTAGGAGGCGGGACTACAACTTTCAGGGTTGTAGTCCTGCCTCCATCGAGTTGTGGCCAACCCACGCGATTTTCACTTGATTGACCTTGTTGAGCCTGCCCAGCGGCTCAGCAGGCCAATTAAGGGCCACTCGGCAACAGGTGACATCACAGATTGACGTTTCATCTATCAAGAGCTTTTGACAGATGAAATATCACCGTTCGACAGCTGTGTGAAGCTGTCAAACGTTGACAATCTGTACTCCAAGTTAATTCCTTCCTCTCAGGATGATTTAGAGATCTCTCCGGAACAGAAAGCTGAATGCTACAATTTTTGACAGATCACGGCCATTCTACTTTCTCTGCCGGTGAGATGAAGGACTCCCGAGACCTGAAGGAAGGAAGACTGTAAAGCTAAGTAAGACTTCTTTAAACACTTTAAACACACCAAACACACTTACCTCTGCACTGATGCACCCATCACTCACCTGAACACCGGACATCTCGACCCCTCCAAGCCCTTCATCCCGACGGCCCGCCTCGCTAACTTGGCGTGGTTTGGAGCCGTCGGGAATCCCACACTTCACCAATAAAAATAGGGATTACGCTAAAAACTACCTGTTAACTACCTGCTAGCAGGCAGTTAATTGGCACTAATCCCCTTCCCATCTCGAGAAGGTGGGTCCCAGCGTGGGTCGGGTACCCGCCTCCTTTGAAACTGGCATGGAGGCGGGTTGGGGGCAGGATGGGTTCGTGCCCCCCGATTTCAAGATTTTAACCCCCCACACTCCTCCAATCCCGCCTCCACGGCTCAATGAAAATCCTGCCCATCGTGTCTATGCCGATTCGCTCCCCACCTCTCCATGATATTTGTCCCCTGCGATATCTGATTCGCCCCCACAATGTCTGATTCATCCCCAATGACATCTGATTCGCCCTCACAATGTCTGATTCATCCCCAATGACATCTGATTCGACCCCACAATGTCTGATTCGCCCCCAATTGTAATGATCAGTAACATGTCATTCTAGAATGGTACACTAGGTGGAGCTGTATGTTTAGTAAAGGGCTACCCACAAGGCAGTAGTCAAGATGGATGCTGTATACTAGTCCACATGGCTGAATAAATGACTAGCTCAAGCTAGCTGTTCATAATGAAAACGTCTATTTATTTATGATCATAACATGGTACCAGGATTGGTAATATCTGCTGAATATGGTGAAACGCGACATGGAGAATTTGAAGCCACCAGAGGGTTTGAAACTCATGGGGAATGTCGACTGCAATTGGTGGACTTTCAAACAACAATTCAAACTCTATATTGCTGCCATCGGGTTCGGTACGATACCAGACGCAAGGAAAATAGCGTTACTGCTCACAGTTGCAGGCCCGCAGGCAATAGAGGTATTTAATACATTTGTATTTGATCAAGAGGAGGACAGCGAAAAAATGGGCGATGTGCTAAAGAAGTTTGATACACATTGTTCTCCCAAAAAGAACGAGACCTATGAGAGGTACGTGTTCTGTTCACGGACACAGCAGCAAAATGAGACTTTTGATAGCTTTGTGACCGATCTGAAACTGAAAGCACAGACATGTAATTTCTCTGAACTGAAATCATCCATGATTCATGACCAGATCGTGTTTGGTATTCATGATAAAAAGGTCAGGGAACATTTGTTGAGAGAAACTGAACTAACATTGGAGAATGCTGTGAAAATATGCCATGCCAGTGAGCTAGCTCAACAGCACGCAAAGACTTTCAGTGAAATTAATAATGATGCAACTGAATCTTGTCACTCACCACCAGAACAATCTAACACAAACACACATACAGGCTCTCATGAAAACACATCAGACTTACCTGTGCTGAGAAGATCCACACGTGAAGTAAAAAAGCCTGATAGACTTAATCTTTGAGTATAAAGAAAACTATAATAAAAGAATGAAAAGCTTAGAGTTCATAAAGTAAAGCTTTGAAAATGTGTTGACTGTTGTGAAGATGTTTATGTCGTTATGATTGATTGATATTGATTTTGTTTAACCTCTAAGGAAGGGGGATGTAATGATCAGTAACATGTCATTCTAGAATGGTACACTAGGTGGAGCTGTATGTTTAGTAAAGTGCTACCCACAAGGCAGTAGTCAAGATGGATGCTGTATACTAGTCCACATGGCTGAATAAATGACTAGCTCAAGCTAGCTGTTCATAATGAAAACGTCTATTTATTTATGAACATAACACCAATGACATCTGATTCGCCCCTCACAATGTCTGATTCATCCCCAATGACATCTGATTCGCCCCTCACAATGTCTGGGTCACCCTTCACGATATCTGATTCGCCCCTCACAATGTCTGGTTCATCCCCAATGACATCTGATTCGCCCCTCACAATGTCTGATTCATCCCCAATGACTGACATCTGATTCGCCCCTCACAATGTCTGGTTCGCCCTCCACGATATCTGATTCGCCCCTCACAATCTCTGATTCATCCCCAATGACATCTGATTCGCCCCTCACAGTGTCTGATTCACCCCAAATGACATCTGATTCGCCCCTCACAATGTCTGGTTCGCCCTCCACGATATCTGATTCGCCCCTCACAATGTCTGGTTCGCCCTCTACGATATCTGATTCGCCCCTCACAATGTCTGGTTCACCCCCAACCCCTCCCCGATGCCAGACCATCCTCCCACCCTGACCCACCGCGCGATATCAGACTGGGCTGGTATCCGCTCCCCGGCTGCTTTCCTGCCCGACTGAGCCTGTCAATCTGGCTGGCTGTCAGGTGGGAAACCAGTTGAAAAAAATTAAAAGCCGTCCTGCGGATAATTTCTGCAGGGGGTCCGGGAAACCCATACTTCCAGGTTTCCTGTCCGAACATCCTCTCGCCCCGCCCTCTTCCCAGCAGAGTAAATATCGGGGCCAATGCGTGTATATTCAAACGTAACTTGGCATCTCCCTCAAGTTTTGAAGAAAATTGATGAAGCTTGCAACATTTGATCCAAGTTAAGCTTCAGAGAAGATTTTAATTTTAGATATTTTTTTCAAAATCATCTTAATCCTGAATTTAATGCTAGGTAATATTGGGAAACCTAATATAACCTAAGCAGATGGGCGAGGAAAATCAGTTAGGGAACTGTTCTGCAAGATTCCTCGCCTTATAATCATACAATGTATTTCCTGTCATTTTCATGCTGACAACACTGGGCACAAGGGAAACCTGTGCATCCCTGCCATCCAGTGTTGGTAAGAGACTTGGAGGGATTTAAATTTTAAAAGGTTGTATTTAGCAATGCAATTGATTGCAGAGAACGGGCCAGTCTAACAAAAATATTTTTTTGCTGTTCCCTTGGATCCTATTACAGTACTTGTGTCACAACAAAATGCCTTTCTATTATAAAATACAAGGCAAGATCATTTTTGCCAGACACAAACTAATTGAATTTAGCTTTGTCTACCTTTACCTAAGTCTGCTGTACCTTCTCTTTCAGCTAGTTAATTTCCAGCAACATGCTGGTCTCTCAGTGAATCTACCTTCCCTACATAAATAAATCTACTATTAAAGCACCCATCTGACTGTGAGTGCCTTTACTAAAAAACACTTACAAGATAGGAAGTATATTCTGATATATCCTAAAATCAAGCATTACTCAAAATACACAGCACTGTACTCCAAAGCTTGCATGTGACTTCTGCATCATAGGGACGAAATGTGAACTTTTGCATAACCAGAAGCTACAAATTGAATGCCTGCCATAGCAGCACATCAATTGTTTGAGAGCAATAGGAGCTGTGTTGGCGATGGAGAAGCTGGTATTCATTTGTCTAGAATCTCAGGCAGGAACAGTAGTAATCTAAATGATTTACTTCCTTATAAATGATGCATGCCTCCTCTATAAATTGCATACAGTTCTTGAATGACATGTATGATATGCATAACAGTGGTAACTTTTACACGCTAGGGATGATCAGGAATATGGTCTGGTTGTATTTGCACCGGGACTGTTGTGTGTGCTCTTACAGTAGACTGAGCTGACCTTGCAGAATAATGCATATTTTTGTGGCACATGATACACTGGAAGTACACCAGGGTCCGGAGGATATCGGGTTAAGCAGTTCTTAAAGGGCCGCTTACCCTTAAGTGTGTCCCACTACAGAAGAGGGAAAGAATGGCTGAAGCATGACAATGAAGCAGCTTTGGAGGTACTGCTGCAGGAGCCCCTGGAAAGAAGGATGCCCCTTTTTGAAGCTGAGGACCACCTTACAGTGAAAAGCAGCATCAGTCTGGATAGAGGTTGCAGTAAAGGTAAATCCTGCCTCATCTGTGTAACATACCTGGAAGCAGATGAGGAATAAAATGACTAGTCTCAGGAAGATTGCTACATTAAGTAATGGTCACCTTTTGCTCATAGTTAGTATCTTCCTTTGCTTTTCATTTTTTATCTCCTTACTTATTCATTTATTCCCTCACATGCCGCATTGCAGCATAACACACTACAATGTCTTGCCATGTAAGCATACCCTGAATAGGCATCCCGCTGCAGCTTACTGGTTCTGGGTCAATGCAATATCAAGCAGCCAGAGGCCGACTCGGCCGGGTAAAAGGCTGGCCCAGGGAAGAGTTGTGATCGCGGAGGGTGGGGGGCGCTTGGAGCGGCAGTACGTTTTTGGGCCTCTTCTGTTGTTCCTCCAGGTTTTACTAAGCGAAGCATCCATGATGGATATTCTGTAGGCTGTTAAAATGCCATCAGGACCCTATGTACGTTATAAGATCTTGATTTGCATGTATTTATGAGGCTCTCACCTGATTCAAGTGGGTGCCTCCAACACACATGAAAATACCAGAGGGAATATGATGGCAGATTGGAAGCAAGGTGGTAAATTCACCGCTATGATTTTAACTCCATTATTGTCGTTTCCGCTTTTGGGTCACTATATTTATTAATTGTTTGTATACACAATATTTAAATTTCAGTAGTGATAATTGTGATTTGTAATCAATAAACAATTGTTAGTGGAGGTGCTGCTGCAGGAGCCCCTGGAAAGAGGGATGCCTCTTTTTGGAGCTTGTTGTCTGACTTATTTGATGATTTGGCAAAAAAGGGTGAATTAATTCAAAGTAACATGTAAGTATCCTAATTGAGGGTGGTAAGGTAAATTCATATTCAATCCGATCTGGGTGATCTAAGACAGTTTGGCAAGCCAAATGTGGCATCATTCACTCCTAGACCTAAACTGGATGGGAAACTCCAGAATCCTTTGTGAGGAGCTACATAAAATTACATAGAATATACAGCACCCTCTCCAGTGCCTCTATATCCTTTTTATAATATGGCAACCAGAACTGTAAACAGTATTCTAAGTGTGGTCTAACCAAGGTTCAATACAAGTTTAGCATAACTTCCCTACTTTTCAATTCAATCCCTCTAGAAATAAACCCTAGTGCTTGGTTTGCTTTTTTTATGGCCTTATTAACCTGCATCGCTACTTTAAGTGATTTGTGTATTTGTACTCCCAGATCCCTTTGCTCCTCTATCCCATTTAGATTCTTATTTTCCAAGTAATATACGACCTCCTTATTTTTCTTACCAACATGTAATACCTGACTTATCAATGTTGAGTTAAAATGAGGGCGTAAAGGAGTTGTCTGTTTCCTTGGCATATATTTATCGGGATATCTAAACCAGTGTTCTGACACAATCTATTCTTGAATATTGACATAGGCCCTGAATTTCCTCACTATCTTCAACAATTATGCTATTATTATGCCATAATTGTGCTAAAAAAGATAGAGGCAGCATTTGGAGCATAGTTCAGGTGCTCCAACCTCATGATGGGGCCATCACCTAATTTAAGTATTTTTGGCGGGTTTCATGAACCTAAGGTATGGAAGGTGCATAGATTATCTGCACCACAAGTGTTCAGTATTAAATTTCATTAATTAAAGTAAAGTATGGATTTAAAATCTGACAAGGCCATTTATCTTATCTAGGGAGAGGGGTTATGTTTGAGCAGTAGGCAGTATGAGTGTTGCTTCAAATAGAAAGTAAAAAAAAAAGTTATCATTTATTGCTGGGAAATTACTTCAGCTTATTTTGGATTCTACCACCTAAAATTTCTGTGGGGCTCTCCCCATCTCCTGCTGTAATTTCGGCAAAAGATCAGTAGAAACCCTGGAGAAACAGTGTAAACTACCTCAGCGCGCCCCTCATAGTCTCTATATTGTGCGGATGTTGCTGGCTGACTGCATGCCAAGTCTTGGAACTGTGACAGGGTGCCTGTGATAAGGTGCTTCTTACAGGTTCTGTGGAGGGCCCAGCCCAGAACACAGCACGGTGGCATAGTGGTTAGCACTGTTGCCTCACAGCGCCAGGGACCCGGGTTCGAATCCGGCCTCGGGTGACTGTCTGTGTGGAGTTTGCACATTCTCCCCGTGTTTGCGTGGGTTTCCTCCGGGTGCTCCGGTTTCCTCCCACAGTCCAAAGATGTGCGGGTTAGGTTGATTGGCTATGATAAATTGACCCTTAGTGTTAGGGGGATTAAATACGTGGGGTTATGGGGATAGGGTGGGATATGTGTTGGTGTAGGGGTTACGGGGATCGGGTGGGATATGTGTCGGTGCAGGCTCGATGGGCCGAAATGGCCTCTATCTGCACTGTGGGGTTTCTGTGATTTCTGTGATTTACTTTGTCATTCCTGTGCAGTCATAAAGAGGAAGAAATATAAAGGTAAATTAATGTGTAATAATGGGTTTTATCATCACCACACAGGATGGTCCTGAAAGTTCACATTTTCAGGCACATTGACCTCTCAAGGACAATTAGGGATGGGCAATAAATGCCAGCCTTGCCAGTGATGCCCACATAAATGAATAAAAATAATTGGCTGCCATGTTTGCCTACAAAACAACAGTAACTATACTTCAAAAGTAATTAATTGGCTGTAAAGTGCTTTGGGGTGTCCAGAGGATGAGAAAGGTGCTATATAAATGCATGTTCTTTCTTTCTTACGTGCTTTAAGGAGTCAAGGAAGGAAGGTAATAATACAAAGGCAAAATACTGCGGATACTGGAAATCTTAAATAAATTCAGAAAATGCTGGAAATACTCAGCAAGTCAGGCAGCATCTGTGGAGAAAGAAACAGAGTTAATGGGAGGAATTTTAACATGAAAAAACAGGTGGATTAGGAGCGTGGGGGTAGTTAGGTGGAGAAATTTGGTATCGCCCCATTGGGGCGCTAACTTTTAAAAGTTGAAAATATAAGCACCAGGCACTAATGCTTTTCAGCTTTAAAAAAATTCAGTGTTTGCACTCCAGGAAGGAAGTAGAGTGCTAAATCAAGCGTTCCACTTTCTACAAAAGCAAAATACTGTGGATGCTGGAAATCTGAAACAAAAACAGAAAATGCTGGAAATACTCAGCAGGTCAGGCAGCATCTGTGGAGGGAGAAACAGAGTTCGCATCCACTTCCTTCCTGGAGCGCAACAGGCAGCAGACGGGGCGGTAGGTGAGCAGCGCTGCACAATGGGCCATGCATTGTTTCCTTAAAGGGAAGGGCCATCACTGCAGGCTCTGCAAGGAAAAAACTTACCTGGTCCCCAACGGCAACTGCGATCCGGCTCGATCAGCCCAATGCACTGCAACAGAGAGCCGGGCTGATCGATCGCTGGTGAAGAAAATTGAAAAAAAAACAGAAAGAGCATTTGAGAATTTTTTCCACTTACCTCGGCCACCTCACCTTTAAGTATCGCCCCCGAAGCGCCCGGCCTCCCAATGAACGCTTCCTGCAGCTGCCGGTGTTTTAGCCCGGTGATGCTGCAGGGGGCGGAACCGAAGTTCGGGTCCGGGGCGCTACTGGGCAATGCGCAAGGCGATGGTGTCACGTTCTCTGGGCGAAGGAGATCGGGGCGCAACGCCATACTGCCACCGCAAACCTCCCGCCGAATATAGCGGGAGTCGATCTTCTTGCCGCGCCCGGGCGGTAAGTGATTAGCGCCCCATTGTCGCCCCTCCCCCCCCCGGAGGCAATAACGGGAGGCGCTAAGGTGCCCAATTTCTAGCTCAGAAAGTTTTAAATATCTAAATCCCAACCCCAACCCGTCCACTTTCAACTTTTACTCAGGCGAGATGGGGGACGGGCAGCCAACCCGCTGCCAGGAGACGGGTTGGCATTTTAAATATGATAATGAGGCCCTTAAGTCTCTGCTTTAACCTGCAGGCCAGGTTTAACTGCAGCCCCCCAAGCTCACCCAACAGCATCCCACCCCTCCCCGGGGTCGGGGATCGAACCCCCCCACCCCGGGGTCGGGGATTGAACCCGCCCGGGGATCGGAATTCACCCCTGGGGTCGGCGATCAGACCACTTCCGGGGATCGGATCCCCCGGGATTCGGACCACCCCACAGGGATCGGACCCCCCCTCCCCCCGGGCTTGGACCCCCCCCACCTTGGACCCCACACCTACTTGTTGCTGTGGCGTCCTCTCCAGCCAGTGTTTCCCGCCCGACTGGAAGCCAGCCTGTCAATCAGGCTGGCTTCCGGGCAGGGAACCTGCCCATGATGTCACACGTATGAGTTTTAACTCCACAGTGTGCGGAGAAACCTGGACTTCCGGGTTTACCGCGGTCTATCGGCCCCCCGCCCCGCGGTCAGAAACTTCAAAATCCAGCCCGATGTTTCAGGTTGTTGACCTTACATCCACCACCTGAAACATTAACTCTGTTTCTCTCTCCAACTATGCCGCCTGACCTGCTGAGTATTTCCAGCATTTTCTGTTTTTATTTAAGGTAATAATATTTTTTTTCATAGACTGACTCCTTACTTAGCTTCATTCCTGTACATTCAAATTGTTAAAACTCTTCAGAGTAGGGGTTTTACACAGTTAATACAAGGTTCAGCATCTTCCCTATTTAGAAACAGGTTAGATTTTTCTCAAATTTATAAAACATTGCTTTATAAAGTAGAGGATTAATATTTAATAAAGCTATTAAGTCATTACAGTTTAGCACCTATAAAAGGGAGTTGTTTAATCACGCATTGTAACATTTAAGGTACAGATTGTACAAAATGTTGATACATCTGTTACAAGCCACTTAAAGTAAGAGCGAGGATATATTTACATGCCACTGATTATTTTTAATCTTAAATTATTTGGATTTAAATTACAACTCTCATTATGGGTGCAGCTTCAGTGTTACTGTAAACATTGGGCGCTCAGACTGCATATTTTAATTATTATGTAATTTTTTGATGCAAGTGTAAACATTTGGAGATATCTCAGCTTTTTGCATTTTGCTATAAAGCTGGTGATTGATATGGCAGGATGGGGAGATAAATCGTACCAAGGGGGAGCTGGGAGGGATTTGGAACTCAAGGCCGATGCTGTCAGGATCAGGAAGCTCTAGGAAGGGAAATTAAATCAACAACGGGAATTAGGGGGAGCCTTGTGTTGACTACCTGAATCGAAAGCCCTGACGGTTGACAGGCCCATTTTGAAACAAAGAATCAGACATACTTGGATACATCAACCCCTGACAGAAATCAGCTGTTAGAAATAACAATTGGCACCGAAGTAGTCACTATTCTATCGGATATAAATATAGGAAAGAATAAGTCTACTATGTTAAACAGCAATGAAGCACAATTACCGAGTGACTGGCTGAATCAGATGTCACCATATAAAGTAGGGAAAGAATACTGATCTGGATACTTCCCAAATCCTTTATTATCTGGAAGGGCAATGTCGCCAAGGGAAAATTAGGACGTGGGAGAAAACCTCCAAATTGTTCAGATACGCGTTCTAGCCTCCAGCAGAGATTATCCTATCCTACAGAAGATCACAGCTAGAAAGCAATGGTTTAGTGACCCACTACCCATGTTTTTGTGCTCTGCGATTGCACAGTTCAGAAGCTTGCCATCACCCCATTTAGACTCATCAAATCTCAATAGTTCTGAGAAACATGAAGTACAAATTGCACAGGGGCCTATAGGTTTGCAACGATACCGGAAATGATATAACAACAACAACTTGTATTTATATAGCGCCTTTAACGTAGCAAAACGTCCCAAGATGTTTCACAGGAGTATTATAAGACAAACAAATTTGACATTCACAAAGTAGATTTGGGATGGCTGACATGCGAACATTCCAAGGAATGTCAGTATCTCTGGAAAGTGACTAGCAGCTGAAATATTTTTGCGGTATTATACCCAACTTCACAATCTGTACCTGCCTATATTGCAAGATGATTCATTAGGGGAAGAGTTAATTAAATCCAGGGAAGTTACAGACTGCAAAGAGCTATAATAGTGTTTCGGGGTTTCCTGGGGAAGGAGGACCAATACAAAACTGCCAACGATGAAACACAGGTAATATAACAGAATTCAAATTTATTTGCCACCTTAAGGAAAATAAAAGATGACGAGGTGTCACACCTGATTATCTGCATTAATGATATAAATTCCTAGCAAATGTGCTGGAGACATCTCTGCGATGAGGGCAGAACTTATTAATAATGTTCCAGGATTGGTCAGACCTTATGTAGATCCAGGCCTTATAGTGGCACCACGTACACTAGATAGCTTTAACGTAAAATTTTGAATACTGGTAGGATGAATTTGTCAGTGCCTTTTCCCTGGGCCATGATTTAATTTGCTAGCAAGAGGTAACGATTACACCTAGTGACTGGGTGCAATTGGATAACAGATACTAGGTGCTCCACAATGAAAAGAAAACTCCTCAGAGGCAGGTTACAGTCAGGCAGAAACCCATAGATAGATCTATCCAACCACAAATTGCAACACGGCAGAACCCCTTTGCTATGGTTGCTCAGCAACAGAGGAATATTGTAAGGTAGCCAGACAATTATTTGGGAACATGATTTTACCCAAGGATATTTGAAGAACAGTTTGAATTAATTGACAACCAGGTCTCTGGCAACATGTCAGAGAAATTGATTTGTTGAAACTGCTATGCGAATTCTCCACTGGGATGGATTGATAGGACTAGACAATATATTGAAAGAAAGGAAGCTTTTCTATTGCCTTAACCCCTTATTGCAACTCACTGGTAGCAAGAGTGTTGGTAGACCAACATATTGAGAAAGATGCTAGCAGATGATATGGTTGACCCAGCCTCCACCCTGTGGGCATTTCCTCTGGTGGAAGTTCCAAAGCCACCTGGGCAAGCTAGCCTCTGCATCAACTACAAAAGACTAAATGAGGTAACCATTGAAGACAAATCCCCAATGCCCTGTGTAGACAACTATTCAAACTTCCTGTCAAAGCTAAATATATTAGCACACTGCACCAGGATTCTGGATATTGGCAAGTGGCTGTACATCCTGACAGCAGGGTTAAGTTAGCATTTCACTCCAGCTGAGGGTTGTTCCAGTTGAAGGGACTACCATTTAGCTGTGCAATGCCCCCACTACGTTCTAGCATCTTATGAATAATTTGCTGGTCTGATTTACACCTGTTGTCTAATGTACCTGGAGTTGTGGTTCCACCCATGATACTGGACTACTTAAAGGACCTGCTTCAAGTGTTCTCCCAACTGCAGAAAGCAGGACTGACTGTAAAAACAAAATCAATTTTCAAGAAATGAATTATCACTCATAGGATGAAAACAACTTAGGACAAAATCCCAAATGGATTTCAATAGAAGTGAAAATTGGGCGGTTTCTGTAACAGGCAGATGATCTGCAATGCCAATTTTACACCTTAGTGGCAAGTTGAAAATCTACCCCATTGTGTTTAACACGTTTAACTTTTTTTCTTGCTAATTTTCACCATTTGCCCCCCTCTCCTGAAGTCACTAATAGTTTATTGGAAAATGCATGCACCCTGACTGCAATTGTTGTACGCCATTCAACCAAGAGATGCATCATAACCAAGCATAATCCTGTCTTTATTTGAACATCCACATGTGCATTTCTGGTGGGGAATCATTGGATAAGGATCAGGAGTAGGAAACTTCGCTAATTTTCCCTTCTCTAATCCAGTTATACTGCATCAGGTCAGTTAACTCAGGATGGACCAGTTGAAGCTAGGATCTTCCTCATCTGCATGGCACAGCTACTCACTGCAAAAACCCACTGAATTATTTAAATTTTTTACATTTTTAATTAAAATTGAAGTGTTTATTTTTGTATTTAGGGTTAATGTAACAATAATATATGAATAGCCTTATTACTGTAATATTAGTGTTTATTTCAGTGTCACATTGTATATCCTGCTGCTGCTCCAATCCCTATGCCTTAAAGATATGACCAAGAATCACAGAGGGAATGTCATATGCATTTGTACGATTTTACATTGACACCATTGCTACATCTTGTACTCCTCAGGCTTGCCAGACTAAATAAATTACGGAACCTAAATTCAGACTACCAGTCCCTTCAGTCTGTAGCTCCTCCACAGACTGCAGTCCGGGCTTCATGGCTGAATGCAATCTTTTCTGGTAGTTGTTTTAATATAATTAAAATATTCCATCACTGTGCTCCAGGCTTGTTATATGTCTTATAATTCTGTTCAACTGATGAACAACCTCCTCCCTCCTGCTGGGTAGATTTGAGGATATTCACCCCAGCACTAAATATTCTCTACCGCCAAATACACTTCTTGTTCTGTAAATCTGGGCATCGTGTTATTTAACCAAATATGCCATTTTCCAATCAGCTATGCCATTGGTATTATTGCATAGTTGCTCACAGGAGTCAAGACACTCATAGCTGGCTTGTTTAGATGGTGAAATGGAGTTATTACTGATTTCTAATTCTTGTCTGATTTACTTTACTGCCAATGCAAAGTTAGAATTTGGTGGAGCTACAAATGGGACACAATTGGTTGGCTGTGATACTGTGCAGTTAATGCTGCAAACCTGTCTAAATGTCTTTATTCCTGATATACAAAAAAAGGAATATTGACATGTACTAAAATAATAAACAATAAGAGAAAGCACTTAACAAATAAGGCCACTTACCCCATTGTGTCCACTCCTTCAACAAACCATATACAATTTGCACTATCATGAACTCTTCCCAACATGTAATCTTCCAAGATGATTAAACTCATTGAAATTTATCCCTGATCCCCAAAGGTACACAAGTGAAAACACCAGGATAGCCAGCTATAACATTCAACCGTGACCAGTTTCAGTTCACAGATGTTATTTGCAGGATTGTAACCATAGTATTCCATTGAGTATTTGACCACCTATGTCTATAAATAATCCTCAGTTTCATTCTTAACCAGATAGTCATCCAGCTTCCTTCTAAAGTTAGTAATCAGCATGACATTAACTGCTTCTAATGGAATACAAGAATGAAAATGAGAAATGAATGAGAAGTCAAAATTTAGAATGAGGCAATAGCTTTAATGAAGTTATTTATTTTCAGGAACTAATTGGATATGCTGTAGTGACTACAAATAGACTCTGTGAGTTCTGCAGAATGTCAAGTTCTTATTACTACAACAACCACTGACACAACTGCCTAGACTGTTAGTTATCATGTAGCAGAGCTTAACAGGACACAATGTTTATCTTAGCTGAATTCAAAAAGTTCTAGTCCAAGGGCAGAATGTCTTACTAAAAGAATATTTAATTTAACTCATGGAGCAAATAGGATACTCCAGCAGTACATCATTCCAGTTAGATGGTCGCAGATTTGATTTGTAGAATATTCCTGCCACCATTAGGATAACTTTTTCATTAAGTGCTTAAAAGTGAAAATTCGCTCAGGTAATTCAATATTCCATGCTGGAGGAAGGGTGTGGAAGTGAAAAAAAATCTGTGTTAACCCACTACAAGTATACCTTTTTTGGCTGAGATTGTTAAGAGTCATGAAATGTCATGACAGGGAAACATTGGTAAAGTCTAGAGTTGGGGAAAGACAAAAATGTAAAACAGGATGTAGATCTGTTGGACCAGAGAATTGGAAGTTTTATCCTGAATTGCCCATGACCTGAGATATTGACACTGGGTTCCAAAAATAAAGAAATGCTCTATTCCCTTTGCTGATAACACACAAAATTCATTGAAAACAACAGGTAAATATTACATTTCACGAGAGTCAGCCATGTCCTACTACTTCTTGAATCTAGTATTACCAGAACCAAAGCTCAGCATAAATGGATCAAAGTTATTTTGATTTTCTAGAAAATATAGCTAACTTTGCTGCTAATTCTTTGAGGAATTACCTTATATTTTTATATTGTTTCAATTCACCTTATATTAATGCCAGAAATACAATAGTTCCCAAAAGTAAATTACAGCAAAATACTATTCACTAATGTGATATTTACAATTATTGATAATTTCTTGCATATTTGTAATTATAATTGAACATTTTCTGAAAGTAAAACTTGTTCACTGTAGTATGATAGTTTACAATAATAACGGATATTATGCAACATGTGAGATAAAATCTGGCTAAATATTTGGATTGTAAATTTGTAATTAGCTTAAAAAAGTATTAATTTAATGGTAATTTACAACTAACACTAACAATGATTAATAGAATTGGTGCAAATAGTAATGGGCTGGATTATACATAAGAATCACTTAAAGGACAGTAATTTATCAAACATCTTTAAAGTGGAAAAGTGGAATGTATTCTATTTGGTTGGTTACAAACTAGCATAATATTATTCTCGTGATAATATTATTTATTAAGAAAGATGTTATAATAGCTGCAATCTACTTTTCTGTAGTACTTGTCAATATTTATTATCAAATGAAGTAATCAAATAATGTCTGCTGAGTATATTCCTCATACGGTCATACATGTGAGGAAATACAGTAGAGGAAAACCTATTACCCAAAGCCTAGAATAATTAGCCTGATATGTGATCAGTAAAGCGGAAAGATTTTCTAAAAGTAGAAACTAAAATTACAATGGTTCCAATCTGGCAGTGATTCAAGGTACTGATTTTTAAAATTTCCGCAGCGCAGAACTCTTCCCTCTGTAGACCACCTGAACAAAACCCACAATGTTACAATATTAAAATAAAGTAACAGGTTGCTACAAGATCGTGCTGTGGTTTGTTCTACTTGACGTATTACAAAGGATTTAAAGAGAACGTTAGTAGTCTTTACCTGGACGTTTTAACGGGAGTGTGTGATAGCTTCCATGTTTTGCTGCTTTTATGAATGCAGAACAAACCCTCTGTTTTCTATGATGCTTCCCCAGCCCGGTGATGAGAGTGGAAGGGATGAGGCGTCTCACCTCTGAGAAATGTAGTGCAAACCTATTTCAAAATATCCTTAAAGCAAAGACGCATCTCTACTGAGCCTAAAATATAAAACCGAAAATGTAATTATTTCTGATTGGCAGGCACAAGCGCTTCAATGAAACCTTGAACCGCAATCGAGACTGCAACCCATATACACATTGTGATGCTCGCGTACACAGATTGCTCGTCCAAATTGCTCTAAAAAGCGGATAGGGAACAGCAGTGAAATGAATGAAAAGGATAATCTTACACATTGCATCTTAAGGGCAGACACTTGTTTATTTCATAGGAGCGAGTCTTTGATATGAAACTGCGACTTGTTTCTCTGCAGATTGATTTCCTTCTCTGATTGCTTCACGACTCGGGCAGGTCTATATATTCCTGAATGCCGGGCAGCGCGGGGGAAAGGTTGGAAGAAAGAAAGGTACCTGTCAATCAAATGGATTTTCGGTTGCTTTGATCCAATCGGATCGAGGCTGGGCGGGATTGACTACAATTCCCAGAATTCCGCGAGCCATTCACGGGCGATACGTCAATCAGGCAGGAAATGGACCAATGAGACGCGGTGGTCCAGCCGGGACTTCCGGTTAGTGAGGCTCCGACCGTTAGCGCAAATTTTCTCTCAGTACGAGTATCCTCAGCGCGAGCGAGGCATGGCACCTGTATGAGGGGCAGCGCGTCGGATAGCTCATATTATAATATATATATATATGTCTGGAAGTATTTTTTTGTAATTAAATATATATATTTATTACAGACGGCAAATCCATTTTTCCAATAATTTGAATTTTTTTTTTTCTTGTGTGGATATTTTTTGAGGGAAGAAAAAAGGGCGACGGCACGGTGTATAGTTAAATAATTCCAATTTTGAAATTAAATTAATTATGAAGAAGTTTAATTTCCGAAAGGTGTTGGACGGTTTGACAGCGGCGTCCTCCCCGGCTCACCCTGGCGGCAGCGGCGGGCTCGGATCCGGGGCTGGCGGCAGCTGTGGTGGAGGCGGAGGCAGTGGCGGCGGCGGCGGCACCGCGGGAGGAGGGAGAGGAGGAGCTGGGGACGCGGAAATACCGGAGACGCTTACATCGGAACACTTCCAGATCTGTAAGGTAAGGGAAATAAACATGTAAAAAAATAGACTTCAATTAAAGGGAGAATGAAATAAACACATCTGGGTTATTGTTGATAAACATAATGAGGTGCAAGACCTCAGTGTAACTGTTAGCCGTCTGATCTGTCTAGTAATCAAATTAAAAACTTTTACATTAAGAGCGCAAGCATGAATTTCCCATCAGTTAGCTCATATTGACAGCTAATAGTGGAGGATTTAAACATGGATGATGGAATTATTGGTAACCCTGACGCAGTGATTTGTGTGAAGATCTAATTAATTTTCTCACTCTCACACACACAATATTAAATGCTGATTAATGATGAAGAACATCGTAAAGATGCACTTGGTGATGGGTTTAATGATGATGCAGAAGGTAAGGCAAATAAAAGCATACAGTATTCATGGTATCTTAACTAAAGTAACGAGTTTAATTTATATCTGAATTAACGCAAATCGTAATGAGGGACTAGGCGAGTCTTGGAAAACTTAATGCAGAGCCCTGTAAATTAAATTAAATGTTTATAAATTAATCGAAATCCACGTATTAGAGTCTATTTGAAATAAAGACGACAATAGAGTTCACATAGCAGGTAAAAAGTATCTCAGAACAGTTAAGAATCTGCAGGATAACTTTTAATACTGGAATTCAGTCAGTATATCATGCAAGATAATACATGCAGTAGCGAGCAGGAGGAGGGCGTCAAGAAGGTGAAGGTGCCAGAGACTTCTTACCTCAGAATATAAAGTCTGTAAGGAAACAGCATGATATAAATGACATGCAAAACTGGAGGTAGTTAAAAATGCACACCCCTGAGCTTGTCAAAATCGACATAGCATAAAAAGCCTTTAGATAGATTAGCTTCATGTAAAGATGTCAAACATAAATTGAAGTAAATAGAAAATTAAGAGAAGACAAGGGCAAAATGAAAAGACAGAGTTTTTCATGATTACAATATTTTTTCATGTTGTGAAGGGAGGCAATTAATAGAATCTGGGGAAATACCATTCATGAACACTAACCTGTAATTAAAGGCTTAATATTCTCAAATATATTATTTGTGACAATGTGTACAATAAATAACCTGGAGATAAGATATTCTCGGACAAGAATTTGACATTTAAAGAGGGTGGCTTGCTTCTGTAAGTGCAAAATATAATAGATAATATAGTGTGATTAAAAAAAGAGTGATCTATAGAACTACCTTCAGAACACTTAATGGCAGTCAGCTAAATCAATTAAATAATTTTGTATCTAAAAATAAATGTGATGCAATATGTATTAAATAATGCTATTACAAAGGTTTTCCATGGAAATACCAATAGAGCATATTTTAATGTAAATGCATGAATTGCTTTGTAATTTAGATGTGCTTATATACACGCGAAGGAAGAAATGTTTACGTGAAAAGACCTAAATATAAAATCCAAACTGTATAGGGTATGTAAATTTATTAAAATACTTCTAGAATTACTGAGTTATAATAGCAATAAATAGGGAATATGAAAGTTATTTCTTCCCCACAAAATAAATGTTGTAGTGGTCCTTAGCTTCTGAATAGCATTGGCATAATATAGAAATATATTTACAAATCACAATACATGAGCTGCAGTCTTTTTAAACCATCTTTGTTGTGATTATTTTAAATCAGAAAAATGTATTCTAAAGATCATGGTGGGATTTTTTTACTTGAGCAAAGTAAGTTTTCAGAAAGTAGATTGCATTATGCAGTGATTGACATGATAGTCTTGAAACGATTGTCATGCTGTTAATTCACCCCATGCTACAGATGTTTGAATACAAAGGAAGGGAGCCATGGATCGCTGAGTATTGAAAGTTAACTGTGGATTCAGTAATACGCTTGGGTGGAAACTTCTGGTATGATGTAAGAGCTTGTGCTGCAGAAATTGGGTTTCTGTGACGTATTTTAATATTTTTAAAGACAAATGTGTACTAGGACGCCAATGATGTTTTACCAAATGGCTATGTGAAAAAATGAGTGCTGTAATATTGAAATATCGTAGCAGGTTTAGCTGTGATAATTTCTATCTCTGTATGGATTCTTTTCTAGCAGATAAAATCTGCATGAATTACTTTCTGTAATTTAAAAAGTCTGTTATGTAGAATACTAAGATGTAATGAATACAACAAATTGCATTTCTATAACACTCCTCAGATGCAGGGAGGCATCTTAAACCACTTATAGGGCAATGGACAGAAAATAAACAGTAAGCCGGGTCAGGAAAGGGAAAAAAGAGGGATGGGATGAGGGTGGGTCAAAGCAGGACAAACTATGGTGGGGTGCAAAAGCACAGAATAGTTCTTTAATTAAAAAAAAATCCTGCTAATTAACATTTTATTCCACTGGTATCTATGATGGCTTCAAAATTCATGGATGTGACAGTTCAATGTAATGAACCTAAAATCGGTGAATTGGAAGTAACAGTGCAGGCTGTCAGGCATGTTTAGAATAAGTTCAGAATGTGAAGAGGCTTATCCATGGACTAAATAGCACTTTAGCGACAGAGAGCTGCTGACGTACTTTCACTCATGCGCTTGTGGTGCTGATGAAGAACTGTTGTATTGCACTGTCACTGCCAGTGCAATACCTATTTGTAATCATTTATACTCTTTGATTTTAGTGAAATAATGCTGTTGAAGTCCTCAAAAGATTAACTAGTCCCTGGTGCGTGTATTAATATTTTTTAAAAAAATTGTTAGAATAATAAGTAGGGGATAATATATAATGGGAAGTGGCATATTGATTTTTATTCAGAAGTGAGAGACTGCATAACTCATGAGCACTGCAGACTTGAGAACCGTATGGTCTTTTTAAAATCAATCACTTCATATCATCAAATTCTGTTTATTTTATGTCCTTTAGAAGCCAAGAAATACTTAATTCTTTAAATAATAATTCATTTTTAATCTCCCAAAACCATTTTACTCATTGGGCTATGATGTAGTACAGACAGTGTCTAGAGTACTGTCTACGCAAACTGAGGCTGTCACTTTCAGCGAAAACACTTAGGTGAACATCACCAATGTAATATTTATACAGACATAAAATATTATTATTACTTAAATAAACCAAAAGGAAGAAAGAAAGACTTGCATTTATAAACGCCTTTCACAACCTCAGGATGTCCCAAAGTGCTTTACAGCCAATGAAGTACTTTTGAAATGTAGCCACTGTTGTAATACAGGAAATGTGGCAGCCAATCTGCGCTCAGCAATGTGATAATGACCGTATAATCTGTTTTTGTGATGTTGATTGAGGGATAAATATTGGCCAGGACACCAGGGATAACTCCCCTGCTTTAGTGCCATAGGATCTTTTATGCCCACCTGAGAGGGCAGACGGGGCCTCGGTTTAACGTCTCATCTGAAAGACAGCACCACCGACAGTGCAGCATTCCTTCAGTGCTGCACTGGAGTGTCAGCCTATATATTTGTGCTCCGTTTCTGGAGTGGAATTTGAACCCACAACCTTCTGACTCAGAGGCGAGAGTACGATCAACTGAACCACGGCTGATAATACTCCAGAAGAGATAGGCACTGCAGACCCTCGCGTCAACAATGATAAATAATAGATAAAGGGAACCATATTATTTGGTTAGGCAGTTGAGTTGGTTGAATGATGTATACACGCTTATGTATATCCTTTATGTTCCACTAAAACATGGGGAACATTTGACCTGGTTATTTTTGATGTCTGGATTTGACTATGTGCAGTGAGAGATTTATGCAGTGTATGAGCCAAAGATAAGACAATTTTACTTATACAATACATGGACTTGTGAGACAAAAAAGGATCTGAAAATTGGACAATTGCAGATTCATAGTATTAACCATTCCTGTAAAACTGCCCAGGTATGCCCTGTCCACAAAAAGCAGGACATATCCAATCTAGCCAATTACCGCCACGTCAGTCTACTCTCAATCATCAGCAAAGTGATGGAAGGTGTCGTCGACAGAACATAAGAAATAGGAGCAGGAGTAGGCCATTTGGTCCTTCGAGCCGGCTCGCCATTCGATAAGATCATGGCTGATCTTCTCCCTCAACTCCACCTTCCCGCCCGATCCCCATGTCTCTTGGTTCTCTTAGTATCCAAAAATCTATCGACTTCTGTCTTGAATACACTCAACGACTGTGTATCCAGTCCTCTGTGGTAGAGAATTCCAAAGATTCACAATGCTTTGAGTGAAGAAATTTCTCATCTCAGTCCTAATGGCCGACCCTTTATTCTGAGACTGTGATCCCTAGTTATAGACTCCCCAACCAGGGGAAACATCCTCCAGCATCTACCCTGTCAAGCCCCTTAAGAATTTTATATGTTTCAAGGAGATCACCTCTCATTCATCTGAACTCTAGGGAATATAGGCCGAGTCTACTCGATCTCTCCTCACAGAACAATTCCCCCCCCCCCCCCCTCCCAATCGCAGGAATCAGTCTTAGAAATTGCTCGACCAAAAAAGATAATGTTATTATGAATTGTGTTAAGGTAATCCTGAAAAAAATTGCCCACAATTTAACACAACCCAGTATTAATCTCACTTAAAGGTCACAAGATTGGTCGTTGCTGGGCGTTCCCCCAAGGTTAGGTTTAACGCAGGCTTTGGACAGCATCGGGATCCTTTACTTAGCATCGGGCTGTTGCTCCCAGGGTGCTGTAGCACTTGCTGCAGCCTGGGAACAAATGTAGAGTATTCTATTCCACAGCATCAACACTCTTCAGTTTGATGGGAAAAGCACAAAAGCACGGTGGCATAGTGGTTAGCACTGTTGCCTCACAGCGCCAGGGACCCGGGTTCGAATCCGGCCTCGGGCGACTGTCTGTGTGGAGTTTGCACATTCTCCCTGTGTTTGCGTGGGTTTCCTCCGGGTGCTCCGGTTTCCTCCCACAGTCCAAAGATGTGCGGGTTAGGTTGATTGGCTATGATAAATTGACCCTTCGTGTTAGGGGGATTAAATACGTGGGGTTACGGGGATAGGGTGGGATATGTGTTGGTGTAGGGGTTACGGGGATCGGGTGGGATATGTGTCGGTGCAGGCTCGATGGGCCGAAATGGCCTCTATCTGCACTGTGGGGTTTCTGTGATTTCTGTGATCTGTGAAAATTAATGGAAAAATTGCAACTTCCTGTAAAATTTATCCCCCAAAAAGGTTAAGAAATTTAGACCCAAGTATGGCTTTGTAGTTGTTATGGTGCTGGACAGTGCTATCAAGCGGCACTTACTCACCAATAACCTGCTCACTGATGCCCAGTTTGGGTTCTGCCAAGACCACTCGGCTCCAGATCTCATTACAGCCTTGGTCCAAAAATGGACAAAAGAGCTGAATTCCAGAGGTGAAGTGAGAGTGACTGCCCTTGACATCAAGGCAGCATTTGACCGAGTGTGGCATCAAGGAGCCCGAGTAAAACTGAAGTCAATGGGAATTGGGGGGAAAACGCTCCACTGGCTGGAGTCATAACCTAGCACAAAGGAAGATGGTTGTGGTGGTTGGAGGTCAATCATCACAGCCTCAGAACATCACTGCAGGACTTCCTCAGGGCAGTGTCCTAGGCCCAACCACCTTCAGCTGCTTCATCAGTGACCTTCCCTCCATCATAAAGTCAGAAGTGGGGATGTTCGCTGATGACTGCACAGTGTTCAGTGCCATTCACAACTCCTCAGATAATTAAGCAGTCCATGCCTGCATGCAGCAAGACCTGGACGACATTCAGGCTTGGGCTGATGAGTAGCAGGTAACACTCGTGCCACACAAGTGCCAGGCTATGACTTATTTATAACAAGCGAGCATCTAACCACCACCCCTTGACATTCAACGGCATTACCATCGCTGAATCCCCCACCATCAATATCCTGGGGCTCACTATTGACCAGAAACTTAACTGGACCAGCCACATAAATACTGTGGCACAAGAGCAGGTCAGAGGCTGGGTATCCTGTGGTGAGTGTCTCACCTCCTGACGCCCCAAAGCCTTTCTACCATCTACAAGGCACAAGTCAGGAGTGTGATGGAATACTCTCCACTTGCCTGGATGAGTGCAG
Source organism: Somniosus microcephalus (assembly GCF_052327205.1). Classification (NCBI taxonomy): domain Eukaryota; kingdom Metazoa; phylum Chordata; class Chondrichthyes; order Squaliformes; family Somniosidae; genus Somniosus; species Somniosus microcephalus. The sequence continues at coordinate 84,481,721 of NC_141000.1, forward strand.
CTCCAACAACATTCAAGAAGCTCGACACCATCCAAGACAAAGCAGCCCGCTTGATTGGCACCCCATCCACCACCTTAAACATTCACTCCCTCCACCACTGGCATACCGTGGCTGCAGTGTGTACCATCTACAAGATGCACTGTAGCAACTCGCCAAGGCTTCTTCAGCAGCACCTCCCAAACCCGCGACCTCTTCCACCTAGAAGGACAAGGGCAGCAGGCGCATAGGAACACCACCACCTCCAAGTTCCCCTCCAAGTCACACACCATCCTGACTTGGAAGTATTGTCGCTGGTTCAAAATCCTGAAACTCCATCCCTAACAGCACTGTGGGAGTACCATCACCACACAGGCTGCAGCAGTTCAAGAAGGCGGCTCACCACCACCTCCTTAAGTGCAACTAGGGATGGGCAATAAATGCTGGCCTTGCCAGCGACGCCCACGTCCCATGAACAAATATTTTTAAAAATGCAGTAATACACAATTGGAATTTTATAGAGTAAGATCTAAATTGACATGTTCCATGTTTTTGCACATACATAATCTCTGAAATTAAATTAGGATTTAACTCTTGGGAACTGGTAGTTACATTCTTTTTATCGTTATGAATGCGTTCTTTTTTTAATCATTGAGGTAACATTTATTGCATTATTCAAAGCCTAACCTGCTTTGTGGTAAGAGGTAATCTTGGACTACTCTAAAATATGGGCAAAATTTTAGTCCTGAATATCAGCAGTATTTGTGCCATGGTATTAAAATTTTGTCTTACTCCATGACATGATGACATGCCAATCATCATTTAGATGTTCTTCTGTTTACGCATGTGCCCTGCAGCTATCGTCAATATGTCAGAGTACCTGGAAGGAACACTTAGGTATAGAGATCTCGCCAGGAGTGAATGGAACTTTTATTATTGCCTTATCCCATCGCTAGATAATTGAATATAGCAGCATAATTGTCATTTAGGGCACCTGACTGATCCTGATGCTGTAATTTTTTAGTTCAGGCATTTAAATGTAGTTTTATTGCTGACACGAAGGTGATGCCCACATGTTGAGGAAATTAAAATATGATGATTTTGACACTTGTTGCATTGCTTTAATGGAGATTTAGAGTTGCCTCCTTAGCAGCATGGTGTGAAATTCCTGTGATGCTGTTGAAGTAATTCTCTATTTTTACATGTAGCTAAAATTAATGGCCCGGAACTTGTGGTCAGCGCCGATGCTGACCTCAAAGAAAGCTGCCCGCAAAGATCTAGCGATCTCTGTGGCATGAATTTCCCCTCTCCCGATCTTTGTTTGAATCTGGTGCCACATTAGGCAATTCCTAAATGACCAGCAACAGTAATGTCATCAAGCTGGCTAAGCAACCAATCACATTGAAGAATTCTCATAGACAGCAAACCAGGAAGTAAAATGCACTGATTCTAATTTACTTTTTATAAATTTTAGAGAGCAAAATAAAGATTGGAACATGCACATATGATTACATTAGAAACTGAAATATCGCAAACTTTAAAATATATTATTATTAAAAACTTGAAATTCTTATTCATATTAATGGAAAAATGAAAAGGTTGTTCAGCAGTCAGTACGCTGTTAAAACCCCCAGTTACACCTCTTTTAACAAGGCTTAAAGTTTTAGGAGGGTTTTAACAGCGATATTCCATTGTAAAAGGGGAAGTTTTTATTTGTGATTTCAACTGATTGCCGGCTCTGGGAAGTTCCACAGCGCAACCTGTGGTGGAGCAGTGAATGACTGACCGCAACTTCAGGATTTCCACGTTCATCTGTGCATGCACTAAATCCTGAAGTTGTGGTCAGTTTCAGAGGGGTAATGACGGCGAACGCTGACAGTTTCACTGTCATTACCACCGCAAAATCCAGGCCATTAATTAATTTTTAAAATCAATAGTTGGCTCAAAAAATAACATTTATGGTAGTGTTAGCAAGAATATTAGTTATGTATTTTTATTTTGTCAGATAAAATTTACAGTATTGGGCTGTGGGTTATTGTAGAGTTAACAAACAGTACCACTGAGGATAGATGAATAGAGGATCTGCTCGGTTTTTGATCATAGCCACATCAAGCAGGAAGGCCGTGAGTCAAAAGTGCGACTTCTCCCAACATGAGACGGGAAAATTGGAGAGCTAATATGTCAGGCTGATCTTTGTGCCCTGGTGGTTTGCTGCATGGGCCATACATGACTTGGGAGCTGGACTGCGTATCCAACCCGTTGACTGCAGGCATCAGACACAACGGACAATTAAAAGAGAGTAAAAATAAAGGGTAAAGCTTATTTAATAAAATAATAGTAATGAAGCTGTATGTTATACTTCTGTGTATTTACTTTATAAAGCTATGAAAAACTACTCTTCCCTTTACTGCAATTTTACCATCTGTGTATCTAAAATTACTGAGGATAGTAAAAGTGCATACAGTATTAGATAAGTATACAATGTTTTCCTTGCATTACAACAGTGACTGCACTTCAAAAGTAAGTTATTGGCTGTGAAACGCTTTGGGATGTCTTGAGGTCCTGAAAGGCACTATATAAATGCAAGGTATTTCTTTTCTTTAGAGAAAAATGTTGTTTTAACATAAAGGGTACATCATGTGAAACAAATCTGATTTTAATTATCCTGTGATTGAGTTATTGGTATCCATCTAAAAACATTCAACTTTTCAAAACTAATTGTAAATTAAGTGTAGCAAGTTATATAACTCATTTATTCAACATTTTCTCCACAGTTATACATGTGTAGTCTGGAAAATAAAATTCTCATTTAAATTGACATAGTTGTGTATGAAAAAAAATCAATTCAGTTCTATTATTTAATCTATCAAAATATTTTTATTCATTCACTGGATGTGGGCGTCGCTGGCAAGGCCTGTGTTTATTGCCCATCCGTAATTGTCCTTGAGAAGGTGATGGTGAGCCCCCTTCTTGAACTGCTGCAGTCTGTGTGGTGAAGGTACTCCCACAGTGCTTTTAGGGAGGGAGTTTCAGGATTTTGACCCAGCGATGATGAAGGAATGGTGATATATTTCCAAGTCAGGATGGTGTGTGATTTGAAGGGGGACTTGGAGATGGTGTTCCCATGCGCCTGCTGTCCTTGTCTTTCTAGGTGGTAGAGGTCGTGGGTTTGGGAGGTGCTGTCAAAGAAGCCTTGCTGTAGTATATCTTGTTGATGGTATACACTGCAGACACGGTGTGCCAGTGGTGGAGGGAGTGAATGAGCAGTTTTGATTAATAAAATGATCTGTGATTCCTGCATTTTTTGTAAAACAGGATTTTGTGGAACTGAAACCCTATGTAGAGAATTAAATCAAAATTAATCATATAAATGCAATTTGAAAGCTGTAGCTAAAAGAGTTGAAGTAGAAAATGCCCTTGCACATTCTTTGCTATCAATTTCATAGTCATTTCAATGGATAAATTATAACTTTAAAAAAGTTGGTTAGGAACGGTGAATTTGGATTTTAGTTCATGTGATTTTTGATTATACAATGCTTTAATTTTAATGCAATTTGGTAATTCTTGATCAAATTAAATTTATGAAAAAAAGCTAGTTAATTTTCACAGAACAATTAAAAAAAAAAAAAAAATTCTGGAGGCAGCTGGCCAATTAATGTATGCCAGTGTTAGGAAAGATCAGTGAGCTTCTTATCCATTTTTAGATTCAAGTGAGTGGGCTCCAACGTGTTCTAACAGGCTTACAACAATTATAACTTGTATTTCTATAGCACCTTTAACATAGCAGAACATTTCAGGTGGTCAGACCTTACCAGGAGAGAAATTAGGGAGGTTATCGAAGGCATGGCAAAAGAGGTAGGTTTTAAGAAGGTTTTTGAAGGTGGGGAGAGATGTGAGAAAGTAGAGGGGCTTAGGGAAACAGTTCCAAAGTGTGGGGGCACAATGGCTGAAGGCTGTATTACCAAGTGAAGGTGGGGGGGGCGGTTGGTGGGTTGGTGGGTGCTGGTGGGAAGCACACAGTAGCCTGGAGTTGGAACCGTGAAGGGTGTGGTAGGGATGTAAGGCTGGGGAAGGTTGCAAAGGTAAGGCGGAGTGAGGTAGTGGACACATTTGTAGATGAAGCCAGTCATTTTGAAGCTGATGTGCTAAGGGACAGAGAGCCAATGGAGATGGGCAAGAAGAGTGGTGGTAGGTGTAAAGTCTGTGGGTTGTATTGCAAATAATACACAGACTCCAAGATTAACAAATAAAACAGGTCTTTACTATTCAGAGGTTCGGGCGAATCTGCCCTAGTTAACGTATCACAACCCTTATATACTGGTGTGGTCACTATCGGTATTACAGTATACATGAGCCAACAAATAGTGCCACACCTAAAGTAGTGCTCTTAAAGGCGAACGGTTACATTCTATAGTTCCCTTAAAGGTAAACGGGTACATACACTACAATCCTCCCTTTTTAGCTTTTTACTTACAGAATCCCGTTAAACATACAATCTTCAACTTTATATAAACAGTTTGCAGATATACTCTCGATGGAGTCAACGTCATATAACAGTTTACAAACATACTCTCAGTGGAAACAGTTTACAGGTTCAGTCTCTGTGGGAACAGTTCATAAATTCAGTCTCTGGTATTAATTCGTCCCAGACAGCATCTTTTTGGTGTAGCCGGTTCACCTGGTAAACGTGACTCCTCCATAGCCTTTTTAACAGCTTGTACTTTCGTCCTGTTGAACCAGCAGTGCGGACTTATACAACCCACTGGCTGTCTTGATAATGTCCCCGGATTTTTTTTACAAATTTAGCACCTTTCGTAGTGTTCGGACTGAGGTAGTAGAAGTAATAATATTTTAAACAGTTATTATCTCCGGCTTCTTCTTTTTCTTTTCTGCCTTTTTGAAACTCTCGAAGCTCCTTTCTCGGCGGCCAGCTGTAGCGCCACCAACTCTCTATGTTCCTTAGACCTTAAGTGCTTCATCCGCATTTCAGCACTTTGGGAGTTTTCATCACACTTTGGGCAGACCACCTCCTCGTAATATTCAGTGTCACTCAACAGGTCATGGTCACATTCGGGGTCATCCTGAGTTAGTCCATCGAGAGGCCCTTCTACTTCTTCCTTACCCAACTGGACGCTAGCCGACTGCTGTTCCTTCTCTATCTCTCTTTCTTTAAAAGACTTCCTCATGCGTTCATATTCATTCCACTCCTCCAGGGTTGTCTGCCATTCCTTCACTACTGACCTCAATACCTCCCCTTCCATCGAGGATTGAGTTATCAGGTGATTTAATCCTTCTATCGCAGCAGCTGTTTCCACATCCAGACATCTCTCCTGAAGAGACTTCTTCATGTGTTCAGCTTCCTCCAGCTTTTTCTGCTCCAAACCCCTCTCCTTTGACGATTTAAGCTCATGTTCAGGGCCCATTCTTACGATCTCTGTGTTTCTTACAGTTCCCTTTTCTTCCACTGAAAAGATTCCCAGTTGAATCTGTTCTTCAAGTCGTTGGACCTCGGCCATTGCCACTTCATATTTATTTCGTGTTTCCTTTAATAATTTAACGAGTTCTTGGACATCCTGTATTCCCTGTTCTGTTATGTCTTCCACCACTAATTTTTCCTCTATGGATTGAATCCCTAACGATGAGTCAGCCTTGGCCTGGAGCTCATCAAACATCTCCTGCAGTCTTTGTAATTCTTGCTCCTGTTCAGACTTTTGTTGTTCATATGCTTCCAGTAAAACTAGCTTTTCGGAGGTTGCCAAGTTAACCCCTTCCAGGATTGTAGTCTGAGCCTGTTCATACTGTTCTTTCAACTCGTTACACTCTGCTTGCAACAAGTCGTAGAGATGAACTGGAATACCATCCTGACTTCCTGAAGATTCCTCTTCCTTTGGATCGTTCTGTGCATATTCTAGTTCCTGAACAGCCTCAGGGAGATGTGATTGGTACTTGGCCACGATGGCTCTATGGTCGCTCTCTGCTTGAGCTAGCTGTCTCTGTTGTCTTTCCAGGGTCTCCCATTCGGTGTCCCAGAACTTTTTCATCTTTTCCATCTCTTGTACGAGACGGGCACTCAACTGTTCTAATTGTCGTTGTACTTTGACATAAGTTTGGGACCGAGCTCGGTGTTCTTCCATCGTGGATGAATCCTTAGCTTGAGCAGGCTCAGAATTCTCTGTCAACCTGGGGTTCTGCTCTACAGCTTGATTTTGCTTGGTAACATGGGCCTGCCTGCCTGTCTTCGTTTCCTTTCCCCTCATCAGCAATTCCCTTTTTGCCTTGTCTTCCATGTTTACATTGGTCGTCACGTCATCCATTTCAGAATCTGAGCTGATAGCTTGCACCGAGCCCTCCTTCCCTATGGCTTTTAGGTAGTGCCATTCTATGTTTATTTTCTGCATCCACTCCCGCCCTAGGAGTGGTGGTCCTCCCTCAGGTAATACGTACAGATTCATTCGTGGGTGTTCTTTGCCCCTATCTCTCACTTTGACTCGTATTTTTCCCATGGGGTATACATTATGCCCCGTGTATGTCTGTAATACGAATTTAGTATTTCTTAAGGGTATGTGAGAGAATAGCCGGTGGTAGTCCTTTTGGTTGATGACTGATACAGCTGATCCCGTGTCCAGCTCCATTCGTACTTGGACTCCAGCTATTTTTAGTGTGACCCAGATCGTCTGTAGATCAGTTACTTTACCCACATTGTGGATTCTCAGACTATCCAGCTCCTGGCTGTTTGGGTCTGAGTCTGAATTTTGTTCGTCTGAACTCTTTTCAGCCACCTGATGCACCGTGTTGTACTTTTCTTGTGGTGGTGGCTTCCTTTGCTTGTTGGTCTTCTTTCCGGACCTGCATACCTTCGCGATGTGACCCAGTTTGCCACATTTCCTGCACTCTTGGTTCTTAAACCAGCACTGATTCTGGTCGTGCGTTGTCTTTCCACAACGGTAGCATTTGGAAGTGCTTGCAGTAATTTGGTCCACCCCGAGTGCCGCCGCCTTTAGCTGCATTTCCGCCGTTCCTTTCGCTGCAGCTTCGTGCGATGAAGCTATGAGGACAGCCCTGTCCAGTGTGAGGTCGTTTTCTTCCAGAAGTCGCTTCTGCGTTCCTTCTTTGGCCAAGCCGCATACGAACTTGTCCCGCAGCGCCTCTGTCAAATTCCCTCCAAACTGGCAGTATTTCGCTAGCTTACGCAGTTCGACTAAGTATTCCGCATTGCTTTCATCTTTCCTCTGGGTTCTTGCGTAAAATTTAAATCGTTCAGCCAGCATCAACGGTGTGGGGTTCAAGTGATCCTTCAGCACTGCTACGATCTCTTCGAAGGTCTGGTCCACTGGTTTAACTGGTGCTATTAGATGTTTCAAGAGCCCGTATGTTTTTGCTCCCATCGAATTTAACAAAGTTATTGCCTTGTCGTCATCCTCAATTTCGTTGGCTTTGCAATATATTTCTATGCGTTCCACATACGTGGCCCAGTCCTCTATCTCAACATCAAAATCATTAATATTTCCTCGCTTAGGCATCTTCTTCTCTTCTCGAGCACAACACAAGTATTTCTTTACTTATTATTATTTTTCCTCTCTTCTTGAGAACAACACCAGTATTTCTTTACTTATTATTATTTTTCCTCTCTTCTTGAGAACAACACCAGTATTTCTTTACTTATTATTATTTTTCTCTCTTCTTGAGAACAACACCAGTATTTCTGTAAATTCTTATTATTTTTCTAAGATGGCGGTTTCCCGCTTCTGTCTTCTTCCCCGGCGGTTTTCCCGCGCTTCTCGGCTCTCCCCGCCCACTTTAATGGCGGTTTTCCCCGCGCTTTTCTGTTCTCCCCGCCCACGGCAATGGCGGTTTCCTGCTTCTTCCCCTGGCGGGAGGGGTACACTTTCCCCCGCGGGCGACGGCCGCTGGCTACCGGTCCCCAGCCTGTGCGTCGGCTTCAGCGCTCTCCGCTGGCTTTCAGACCCCCAGCCCGCGCGTCGGCTTCAGCGCTCTCCGCTGGTTTTCAGATCCCCAGCCCGCGCGTCGGCTTCAGCGCTCTCCGCTGGCTTTCAGATTCCCAGCCCGCGCGTCGGCTTCAGCGCTCTCCTTCCCGCGGCAGGCAACCGGCTCCGGGTACCCCCGATGACGGCGGACAGTTACAGCCTCTGAACTGGCTCTCGGCCAATTCCCGATTTCTCGGCTCTGTCTCACCCGGCCTGCTCCCGGTCTCAGCGCCTCTGGACCCGACTTTGTCTGGCTCCTTTCCCCCTCGACCGTGGTCGAGTGTACCGCCCTTATCCTCTGGTTTTACTCCTTCCTTATTTTCTTTTACTGTTCCCTTACTCACAGTCCGTGGCAGCCTTGCCTCTCTTGTCGATTGGCTCGCTCCTCACTGTGGCAGAAGGGACCGTCAGTGCCTGTTGCAGATGGAAGTTTTCAATGCCAAAATCTTCTTCTTTGCTATCGCTGCAGCCTCGAGTTTTCACCCAGCAGAACGACGAGGGCGGGTGCCTCACTTCGACGCTCCTTAGTTGCTTAGGAACTACTGTTGCCGCAGGGTACGATCGGCCTCGTCGCCATTGTAAAGTCTGTGGGTTGTATTGCAAATAATACACAGACTCCAAGATTAACAAATAAAACAGGTCTTTACTATTCAGAGGTTCGGGCGAATCTGCCCTAGTTAACGTATCACAACCCTTATATACTGGTGTGGTCACTATCGGTATTACAGTATACATGAGCCAACAAATAGTGCCACACCTAAAGTAGTGCTCTTAAAGGCGAACGGTTACATTCTATAGTTCCCTTAAAGGTAAACGGGTACATACACTACAGTAGGTGAGTGGGACTTTGGCAGGATAGGATGCAGGAGATGTAATTGGGATGAATTGGAGTTTATAAAAGGTGGAGGTTGGAAAGTTAGTGAAAAAGCATAAATGAGGGTTTCAGTGGCAGTGGGATGAAGTTGGGATGCAGATGGGTGATATTTCAGAGGTAAAAGTAGGTGGTCTTGGTGATGGATTGATTTGAAGCTCAAACAGGAGCATTATGTGGTAGAGTTTAAAGAGGCATCCAGGAGGGGTGTTGGGATCAAGGACTGAAGTGCAGTGTTTCTGGCTGGGACTGAAAAACATATCTTTGGTCCTGCTAATGTTGAAATTCAAAAAGTTGTAGCTCGTTCCCGACTTGATGCCGACCAGGCAGTCGACTAGCACATTGGCAGTTTTGTAATTGAGGGTTGTGGTGGAGAGGTGAAGCTGAGTGCCTTTTGGCATACAACAACAACTTGCATTTATAGAGCACCTTTTAATGTAGTAAAACCTCCCAAGGTGCTTCACTGGAGCGTTATCTAACAAAATTTGACACCGAGCCACATAAGGCAATATTAGGGCAGATTACCAAAAGCTTGTTCAAAGATATAGGGGGAGAAATTTGGTACCTTAGTGCCTCCAGTTAGTGCCTGGCCGGGGCGCTGAGGCAGTAGTGCCGCGGCGAGGCGAATCCAGTGCTGTACGCCAAATTCAGCCCCCCACGTAGTGCTGCCGCTATGAGTTAGCGCCGGGGACTTCAGCGGCAGGCAGATCGTGACATCAGTAATCGCTCACTGGGCGCCCGATCTGCCAAGTTGAATGTCGCCCCCCTGCCTTAGCGCCTCGCCCTGACAGAGACAGGGAGAGGAGGCGTGAAGCAGTTGGTAGCTGGCTCTAGGGGCGCTACTTAAAGGGATCATGAGCAATGAGTCGTAGCTCTCAGGTTAAGTGCTGTTTCACTGCTTCCTTGTCAGTTTGACATTGAATTAAACTGTTGCACAGTCATTTAAAGGTTGCTTAGTCTCTGGAGTGTTGTGGCTACTAAAAATTAATTACATTTATTCTCACAACATATCAAAGTGCTACACTTCGTTACATTAATGGGGGTTGTACTGGCAGTCGACCTCCAGGATCTATGGCGGAGGGAGTGGGGCAGCAAGAAAGATTGGAACATGTGGACAGAGGGAGGAGGAGGGCCATGAGGGCTCAACAGGAGGCCTTACCCTCCGAGGGTATTCCGACAGCACTTCTCCTACCTTCAATTAAGCGAGAACTCTGCCACCTCCTGCAACCAGACCTCGAGCCTCCGATCAGGGCGACCACGGCTCTCTCAGTGGCAGTCAAGGTCACCGTCGCCCTCAATTTCTTCACCATCGGATCCTTCCAGTCTGCAACAGGAGATACAGCTAACATCTCGCAGGTCGCCATCCATCGCTGCATCCGGGAGGTCACAGAGGCTCTCTACAGTAGGAGAAGGGACTACATTTCCTTCCCCATCACCAGAGAGAAGCACGATGAGCGTGCATGTGGCTTTGCCAGGATAGCGGGTTTCCCCATGGTGCAGGGCGCAATTGACTGCACCCATGTTGCTTTGCGGGCACCGCATAACAATTCTGACATCTTCCGTAACCGCAAAGGCTACCCCTCACTTAATGTGCAGTTGGTGTGTGACCGCAGACAGCGAATTCTCAATGTGAATGCCCGCTATCCTGGCAGCAGCCACGATGCCTTTATCCTGTGCTAGACCGGTGTGCCAGCACTCTTCCAGCCACCACATCAAGCTTGCTGCTGGCTGGTCGGAGAAGAGGGCTGGCTCATGACTCCCCTCCGCAAACCCAACATTCCTGCCCAGCACTCATATAATGAGAGCCATGCCGCCACCAGGAACATCATTGAGCAGACAATCAGAGTGCTCAAGCAACGGTTCTGATGCCTTGACCTCTCGGGAGGAGCACTCCAGTATTCAACTGAGCGGGTGACCCATTTTGTCGTTGTCTGCCTGATGTGCCTCAATAAGTTCCGAGACTGATGTTAGCGAAACAAAATAAGGCTTTTATTAACTTAGAAAGTAACACGTAAAAGAGAGAGATGTCTTCCTTCTGGAGGCTGAGGCCACACTGAGCCAGCTTACAAAAGGGGCCAGGTATGGGCGGAGCCCTACACACAGCACATTCCAATACATAATACAATGAGGACTGGGGGAAGGGAAATGACACTGAAACCGACCACAGTCACAGGCAGTGATGAATGGAATATATTTCATCACATTCACCCCTTCTATAGATTTAGTCTGTTCGGGGGTTTGATAGTCCTCTGCGACCGACGTGGTGCCGCGGGTGTCGGCTGGGTGTCCCCGGTAGCCTCCTGGGTCTCTGCCGGGGGTGCCGCCAGGGTTGCTGAAGGGGTAGTTGGTGGGGGTGCCGTTGGTCGATGTTCTTCCGGGGGTGATGAAAGAGTAGTGGGTGGGTAAGGGTTGCTGTGATCGTTGTCGCTGCTATTGCCGTGGTTGTTGTCGATGCCGGCTGGGGCGACGTCTTTTATGGACACGGTGTCCTCCCTTCCGTCGGCGTGCCGGACATATGCGTATTGGGGGTTGGCGTGGAGTAGGTGTACTGGCTCCACGAGAGGGTCCGTCTTGTGGCCCCTCACATGCCTTCGCACGAGTACCGGACCTGGGGTGGAGAGCCATGACGGCATGGATACACCTGAGGTGGATTTCCGGGGAAAGACAAACATACGTTCATGAGGCGTGGCATTAGTGGCCGTACACAATAGCGACCGTATCGAATGGAGCACATCCGAGAGGACTTCCTGCCAGCGGGAGATAGGGAGGCCCTTGGTCCTTAGAGCTAGAGTGACTGCTTTCCACACTGTCCCGTTCTCTCGCTCCACCTGGCCGTTACCCCGGGGGTTGTAGCTGGTGGTACGGCTCGTGGCGATCCCCTTGGACAGCATGTACTGGCGTAGCTCTTCACTCATGAAGGACGCCCCCCTATCCGTATGGATGTAGCTCGGCATACCGAACAGGCAGAACAGGCTGTTGAGGCATTTAATGACCGTGGCGCTGGTCATGTCTGGGCAGGGGAAGGCGAATGGGAACCGGGAGTATTCGTCCACAATGTTCAGGAAGTAAACATTGCGGTCGACGGACGGGAGGGGGCCCTTGAAATCTAAGCTGAGCCGCTCAAAGGGCCGTGTAGCTTTGATTAAGTGGGCTCTATCTGGGCGGTAGAACCGAGGCTTGCACTCAGCGCAAGTGCGGCAGTTCCTGGTCAGAGACCGAACTTCCTCAATCGAGTAGGGTAAGTTACGGGACTTTATGAAGTGGAACAGCCGCGTGACCCCTGGGTGGCAGAGGTCGTTGTGGAGGGTCTGTAGCCGATCCCCGGTGGCGCTGGCACACATCCCTCGTGAGAGGGCGTCAGGGGATTCGTTAAGGGCCCCTGGCCGGTAAATGATGTCGTACTCGAAGGTGGAGAGCTCGATCCGAAGAATCTTATCATTTTTAATCTTCCCCCTCTGTTTATTGTTGAACATAAACGCTACCGACCGCTGGTCGGTAAGTAGGGTGAAGCGTTTGCCGGCTAGGTAGTGGCGCCAGTGGCGCACTGCCTCCACGATGGCTTGGGCCTCCTTTTCCACGGAGGAGTGTCTGATCTCGGGCCCTTGGAGGGTCCTCGAGAAGAAAGCTACGGGCCGCCCCGCCTGGTTGAGGGTGGCCGCCAAGGCGAAGTCAGACGCATCACTTTCCACTTGAAATGGAGTGTTCTCGTCCACTGCCTGTAGCGTGGCCCGCTCAATATCCTGCTTAATGCTTTTGAAGGCGGCGTGGGCCTCAGCAGAGAGCGGAAAAGAGGATGCTTTCAAGAGGGGGCGGGCTTTGTCGGAGTAGTTGGGGACCCATTGGGAATAATAAGAAAATAACCCCAGGCACCTTTTCAGGGCTTTGGGAGTGTTGGGCAGGGGCAGCTCCCGTAGGGGGCGCAATCGGTCGGGGTCTGGTCCGATTTCCCCATTCTCCACCACGCTGCCTAGTATGCAGAGGCGCGTGGTGTTGAAAACGCACTTGTCCTCGTTGTAGGTGAGGTTGAGTTTTTGTGCGGTTTCCAGGAACCTCTCGAGGTTCGAGTCGTGATCCTGCTGATTGTGGCCGCAGATGGTGACGTTGTCGAGGTAGGGGAAGGTTGCCTGCAAGTGGTGGTCATCGACCATGCGGTCCATCTCCCTCTGAAAGACCGAGACCCCATTCGTCACCCCAAAGGGGACTCTGAGGAATTGGTAGAGGCGTCCGTTCGCCTCGAAGGCGGTGTACGGGCGGTCCTCTGGTCTGATAGGGAGCTGGTGGTACGCTGACTTGAGGTCGATGGTGGAGAACACCCGGTATTGGGCGATTTGGTTCACCATTTCTGATATGCGGGGTAGCGGGTAGGCGTCTAGTAGGGTGTACCTGTTGATCGTTTGACTATAGTCGATCACCATCCGTTTCTTCTCGCTACCCCTTACCACTACCACTTGGGCGCGCCACGGGCTGTTGCTGCGTTCAATAATGTGCTCTTTCAGGAGCCTGTCTACCTCGGTCGCGATAAACCGCCTGTCCTCCCAGCTGTACCTCCTGCTTTTGGTCGCTATTGGCTGGCAGTTAGGGGTAAGGTTCGCGAATAGCGAAGGTGGCTTTACCTTCAGGGTAGCCAGACCGCACACCGTGAGGGGCGGCTGGGACCCACCGTACTTGAGCATGCTGCTTTGGTGGTTGCACTGGAAATCCAGGCCCAAGATCACGCTCGCACATAGGTTCTTCATGATTAACACTTTAAAATTATCGTATACAGTTCCGTTAACGCCCAATTGTACCGTGCAGTAACCCAGAATGGTCGATGTCTGGGTTTTATCAGCCATAGAGATGGTACCCTGAGTAGGGACCACCTTTAGGGAGAGTTGCTGTGCCAGTTCAGGGTGGATAAAACTCTCCGTGCTTCCACTGTCAATTAAGCATTTAACCCGGCACCCGTTTACCTCGATGTCCACCATTGATTTGGATAGCGGGTGCGGCCTGGTCTGGTCCACTGTGACCGATGCCACTGTAGGGCCCTGATCGATACAAGATGGCGTCCACGCTGTCTGCTCATAAGATGGCGGACCCCACGAGGTCGGGCAAGATGGCGTCCAAGATGGCCGCTCCCACGGCGCATACACGGCGGTTGCGGGTTTTCCGGCGGTTGGTTTTTCCGGCGGGGTTCCCTCTGCACACCTTCCCGAAGTGCCCCTTCTTACCGCACTTAAAGCAGGTGGTGCCTTTCGCCGGGCACAGGTTTCTGGTGTGCTTTGGCTGCCCGCAGAAGTAGCAGTTGGGTCCCTGACGCGTCGCGGCTGTCGTAGGGCTTCTGGGGAGAGAGCTGGGCCCTGCCGGTGTCGGGCTGCCGGGCGGGGAAGATGCCTTCCAAGATGGCGGCGCCCTCGGTGCGCACGTGGCGGCGTGGACGGCGCGGGCTGAAGAGTAGGCGTCCGAGTTTCTCTGGGCCACATCCAGGGACCGCGCGGTGTCCGCAGCCTGTTTCAGGTCCAACCCCGTTTTTTCCAGCAGTCTTTGCCGGATGTAAGTGGAGCTGAGGCCTGTGATAAAGGCATCGCGAACAAGCTCGTCGGTGTACACTGCGGCTTTTACATCTCGGCACTTACAGTCTTTGCCAAGCATTTTCAGGATGCTTAGGAACTCCTCCACCGATTCCCCAGGTCGCTGTGCGCGAGTAGCGAGTAGATGCCTAGCATACACCTCATTCGTAGGCTGCTGGTAATGCGCCTTTAAGATGTCGCAGGTGGCCAGGTACGTATCGGCGTCTTGGATGAGGGGGTAAACCCGGTGGCTTACCCAATTCCGCAGAATTCCGAGTCTCATCCTCGCAGCGTCCGTAGCGTCTTTGACGGCTGCGGAATTGTCCAGGAAGAATTCCATACACTCAAACCAGTGTCCGAAGCGTGCTGATGCGTCCGGAGCATGTTGATCCAAATCCAAACGTTCGGGTTTCAGGAGTTGGTCCATAGTGTTGAAAAATAAGTTAATAAAATTGATGTGCCTCAATAAGTTCCGAGACTCGATGTTAGCGAAACAAAATAAGGCTTTTATTAACTTAGAAAGTAACACGTAAAAGAGAGAGATGTCTTCCTTCTGGAGGCTGAGGCCACACTGAGCCAGCTTACAAAAGGGGCCAGGTATGGGCGGAGCCCTACACACAGCACATTCCAATACATAATACAATGAGGACTGGGGGAAGGGAAATGACACTGAAACCGACCACAGTCACAGGCAGTGATGAATGGAATATATTTCATCACACTGCCCATTGTGAGGGCCCAGCCCTTGCCACCACAGATTGCGGGACCACCTCAGGAGGGGGGGGGAAGGAGGAGGAGGGGGGGGAAGGAGGAGGAGGGGGGGGAAGGAGGAGGAGGGGGGGGAAGGAGGAGGAGGGGGGGGAAGGAGGAGGGGGGGGAAGGAGGAGGAGGGGGGGGAAGGAGGAGGAGGGGGGGGAAGGAGGAGGAGGAGGGGGGGGAAGGAGGAGGAGGAGGGGGGGGAAGGAGGAGGAGGAGGGGGGGGAAGGAGGAGGAGGAGGGGGGGGAAGGAGGAGGAGGAGGGGGGGGAAGGAGGAGGAGGAGGGGGAAGGAGGAGGAGGGGGGGGAAGGAGGAGGAGGGGGGGGAAGGAGGAGGAGGAGGGGGGGGAAGGAGGAGGAGGAGGGGGGGGAAGGAGGAGGAGGGGGGGAAGGAGGAGGAGGAGGGGAAGGAGGAGGAGGAGGGGGGGGGAAGGAGGAGGAGGAGGGGGGGGAAAGGAGGAGGAGGGGGGGAAAGGAGGAGGAGGAGGAGGGGGGGAAGAAGGAGGAGGAGGGGGGGAAGAAGGAGGAGGAGGGGGGGGAAGAAGGAGGAGGAGGGGGGGAAGAAGGAGGAGGAGGGGGGGAAGAAGGAGGAGGAGGGGGGGAAGAAGGAGGAGGAGGGGGGGAAGAAGGAGGAGGAGGGGGGAAGAAGGAGGAGGAGGGGGGAAGAAGGAGAGGAGGGGAGGAAGGAGAGGAGGGGGGAAGGAGAGGAGGGGGGGAAGGAGAGGAGGGGGGGAAGGAGAGGAGGGGGGGAAGGAGAGGAGGGGGGGAAGGAGAGGAGGGGGGAAGGAGAGGAGGGGGGGAAGAAGGAGGAGAGGGGGAAGGAGGAGGGGGGGAAGGAGGAGGGGGGGAGGGAGGGAAGGAGGAGGAGGGAGGGGGGGAAGGAGGAGGAGGGAGGGGGGAAGGAGGAGGGGAGGGGGGGGAAGGAGGAGGAGGGGGGAAGGAGGAGGGGGAAAGGAGGAGGAGGGAGGGGGGAAGGAGGAGGGGGGGAAGGAGGAGGAGGAGGAGGGAGTGGGGAGGAGGAGGGAGGGGGGGAAGGAGGAGGATGTGATGAAATATATGCCTTCATCACCCCCTGTGTTTTACCTGCTTTGTATTGGAGGGAGGGGGAGGGGGAAGGAGGGAGAGGAGGAGGAGGACGACGATGAGGAGGAGGAGCAACAGGAGCAAGGGAGGAGGCAGCCACTCAATCAACCTTCCAGAAGGTCGGTCCCTGACTGCCTCATTAGACTGCGGTTCCAATAAATTAAACCCCAGATCTCTCTTCCTCACCACCTCCCCATCATTCCATCCCTGTCGCAGGCCATTTCACAGCGCAAAATTGAAATGAGACACCCCACAAAATAATCCAAACTGATTTAATAAATTTATCATTAATTGGTTAACACATATTTACAACAACTTTCACCCTTGTGCACTCCCTTAGTGTCTCTCGTTACTGTGCCTTTTGCCTACTCTAGTGCTCCTACAAAGTGTTGTCCTAGTGTCTGCAGCAGGGCTGGTGGAAGGCTGCTGAGTGTCCGTGCGGACTTGCAGGATGCCCTCGACCAGCTCGGGGCCTGGAAGGCCCGGCTGTACACTGCACCACCTCAGCATGGACGGCAGCAGTCTGGGATGGCTGGATAACGGGCAGCGACAAGGGCAATGGCGAAGTGTCAGTGGTGGGAGCAGGAATGCAGGCATCCTGAGAGAGGACTGCAGGTTCCTGTTCCACTGACCCACTGCCACTCCCCCGGGGCAGCACCTCCGCATCCCTAGCAATCTGTTGCCACACAGATTGCTGGCCTGCTGCGACACCATGAAAGACCCAGTCAACGGTGGTCGACTCAGCCACGATGGTAGCATGTCAGAGCTTGTGTGGCATCAAGCTGAGACTGCATGAGAGCAGTCTGAGATTGAATGGCACCAACCATAGACTGCATTACAGCACTAAGATGTTGCGTTGCTTCCGTCTGTGCTGCAATGGAAGCTGCCAGATCGCCTATCGCACGCGGCATCAGGTCTGGGTCGCCACGGTCTCTCTGGGAGTCGACTATCCTTTCCAGATTGGAAATGATAGGTTCCATGGTGTGCGCAGAGCTTTGTACAATGTTGGAGGCGGACTCCTCCATGCTTCTTACCATTGCCGACAGGCTCTCAGACACCTTTGCCATTGCACCTATTATCTCTGTGTGCATGCCCATCACTCTTCTTCTAAAGGCCTCCTCATCGAGGTCCTAATTGGAGTCCTGTGCAGCAGAACTCGTGCGCGAACTTGCCCTTCGGGGAGCTGGCCCCCGAGCTACCCTTTTCCCTTGGCCTTGCTGCAGCCCGCTCGTTCCCGTTGCATCACCCTGTGCCGATTCTGCTACTATACTAGCCTCTAAAGAACGCGTAGTGCCATTATCTGAGCTGGTGCCTGCAGGTGAGAGATGCAGTGACGCGGTGTGTTCTTCCTTCAACTCTTCTCCTGCCTCGCTCTCAACGGTGCCCTCCGGGACAGGCTGCTCGGGTGCTTGCTCATTATCTGGAAGCATTAAGGCACAAGAGTCGGGTTAAGGTGAGGGGAGGGGGGCAGGAAGTGAGAAAGGCATGCATACAGCATGATCAGCTAGAAAGTGGAAAAGGCTTGTGGGATGTGAGGAGGAGGAGTAGGGATGAACATACCGTTGTTGTCCCTAAGGGGGTCAGTGTCGCCAGTGGCCACGGCACCCACCACCTGGCACCCAATAATCTCCAGCACACTCTTTTCCAGCGCAGACAGTGGTTGGATGTCGGCTTGTCCCCTGCCTGTGTGCTCCTGCTCCCTCTTGTTGTGAGCCAACTTGGCCTGCAAGAGAAAGGAAAGTGTGTGAGTGAGTGTGGAGCAATGTGTTTGGGTGATGTGCTTGCCATAGTTAAATAGCTGTCATTGTGTGAAAGGTGTGAGATGTGGGTGTGAATGTTGGTAGGTGGAGATTGTTGGTGGGTGAGTGCTGGGGGTGGGGGGCTTTGGCCAGTGTGTGCAGACTGTGGTTCAGACTGTGGTATGTAGCATTTGTTGAGGCATTGACTCACCCTGACCACCCGAGTGAGGTCATTAAATTTCAACCTGCACTTTGTGTGGGTCCTGTGGACCACAGTGCTGCCCGAGACATGCTGGGCAACCTCCCTCCACATAGCACGGAAGACTTGTGGCGAGGGCCTCTTGCCACTTGCTGGGTAGAGCACCGCCCTCCGTCTCTCCACAATGGACACCAACTCCTCCAAAGCTTGGTCCGAAAATCTGCGGGCTCTCCCTGGGGCGTGGATCTGCCATCATGACAGCTGGTTGAGTCGTCCGGCTCCTTGAACTTGGCCTGTTCCTGCTTGCTGACACAGGTTCTCACAAGCAGCAATGCTGAGAATGAGGTTCTGCAGCATGAATGAACCTCCCCTTTAAGAACTGGAAAGAACCTGTGGCAATGATGACTTACGATTAGACTGCACCTGATATTGGCTAGCGCTTTGAGTCTAACACCTCTGAGCTAGGTCGTTAGCGCTTGATTTAGCGCTCCCATCCTTTGAGCGATGACACTGAATTTTGCGTGCAGCGAGATTCATTAGCGCCTGGCGCTAAATCTCAAACTTTTCCAAAGTTAGCGCCCATTCCTGGGCTATAATGAATTTCTCCACCATGGGTTTTAAGGAGCGTCTTAAAGGAAGAAAGAGTGGTAGATGTTTAGGAAGGGAATTCCAGAGCTTAGGGCCTTGGCAGCTGAAGGCATGGTTGCTAATGGTGGAGTGATTAAAATTGGGGATGTTCAAGAGGCCAGAATTGGAGGAGTGCAGAGATCTCTGGTCGGGGGGTGGGGGGAGCGGGGGTGGCGTTGTAGGGCTGGAGGAGGTTACAGAGATAGGGAGGGGGCGAGGCAATGGAAGGATTTGAAAACAAGGATGAGAATTTTAAGATCGAGACGCTGCTTAACCGGGATCCAATGTGGGTCAGCATGCACAGGGGTGACGTGTGCGCGGGACTTGGTCTGAGTTAGGTCACGGGCAGCAGAGTTTTGGATAACTTCAAATTTACGGAGGGTAGAACTAGGGAGGCCAGCCAGGAGCCCGTTGGAATAGTTGGAAGGTTTCTGCAGCAGATAAGCTGAGCGATTTTTTACGGAAGTGGAAATATGCGGTCTTAGTGATGGCATGGATATGTGGTAGGAAGATCATCTCGGGGTCAAATGTAACACCAAGGTTGCGAACAGTCTGGTTTAGCCTCAGACAATTGCCAGGGAGAGGGATGGAGTTGGTAGCCAGGGAATGGAGTTTGTGGCGGGGACTGAAGACAAGGGCTTCAATCTTCCCAATATTAAGTTGGAGGAAATTTCTGCTCATCCAGTCGGACAAGCAGTCTGGCGATTTAGAGACATTGGAGGTGTGAGAGAAATGGAAGTGAGGTAGAGCTGGGTATCGTCGGTGTACATGTGGAAACTGATGCTTTGTTTTCGGAAGATGTCGCTGAGGGGCAGCATGTAGATGAGAAATAGGAGGGGTCCAAGGATAGATCCTTGGACATCAGAGGTAACTGTGCGGGAGCATATGAAAGCTGACCCCATGCTTAAAAATTATGATATGAACAGAAACATATAGCTGAGGAATGTGAGTAGGCCAAGGGTAGAACCATGGCGCGTACCAGACATGACCATGCGGGCATGGGAGAAGAAGCTATTGCACAAGATGTGCTAGCTGCGTTAGCACAAGTAGGAGCCGTATGAAGACAGTGCCATGGAAGTCCACAGAGGTGGATGTGGAGAAGGAAGGTGTGGTTGATTGCGTCAAAAAGCAGGAAAGCATGACGAGGGGTAGTGCGCTGCAGTCATAATCACACAAAATGTCATTGGAGACTTTGACCTGAGAAGTCACAGTACTGCTGGCAAAGTGATTGAGGGTAGGCTTTTTTGGAGTGGGGTTATTATGGCACTTTGGAAAGGGAAGAAATGGTGTCTGAAGGAAGGGAACTTGGAAGGTCATTCAGCTTCTTGCATTTACACTGGCTCGCAGAAAGATCTGAGTCTCTTTTCCCAAATCATTAAAACATTTTCTTTATTAAATTCTTAATTGCTTCCCTTTTAAAAGCTATTATGGATTCTGCTTCCACCACTGTTGAGGCATCCTAGGTCCTAACAATCCTCTGAGTGAAAAAAAATCTCCTAATTGCTCCATTTGTTCTTTTGGTGACGATCATAAATTTATGTAGCCTAGTTACCAACTCACTAACCAGTGGAAATAGCTTTCCCTATTTACTTTACCAAAACCTTTCATGATTTTGAACTGCTCTAGCAGATCACCTTCTGTTCTAAAGAAAAGAGCCCCAGTTTTCTAGTGTCTCCTCATAACTAAAACCTCATCCTTGGTAAATATTAGTGAATTTCTTCTATACCCTCTTCATGGTCCTGACATCCTTGCTGAAGGTGCTCAAAACTGGGCACTGTATTCTAACTGCAACCTAACCAATGATTTAGATAGGTTTAGCATCACCTATTAGCTTTTGTACTCTATGACCCTAATTATAAAACTTAGAATCCCAGATTCTATTATTGTTTCATAGCAGTTTCTGATGTTGGTAAGGATTAATGGCTGAGTGTTCAGGCACTTAGTCCGGGGTCAGGGGAGCAAGTGATGGGTCATAGGGAGGGGATTAGTCTGGTGAGGGCTTCTTTCCATCTTCAACTCTGTTAGCATCGCCCTCTGCTTTTGGAATAAAACTACTCCAAGCATTTTCTTCAATTCCTACGCCTCCAGCCAAACATCTGTCACAAAGATGTTACCTCCATAAATGCACTTAACAATTCCCTTGCTTTCACTGTGGCGCACTCATCACCATCACTCATTTACAGTTTTCCACCCCCAACATTCCCCGGTACAGTAAAACCACCTTGTCCCTAAATTTAAAGGAGAGAATCGCAGATCGGAGAGAAGCTATAAAATGTTGTGAAGTTGGAGTTAGGATAAGGGGTGAGCTGGCATGCTCAGGGAGGACAGAGTGGCTTGAGGTTGAATAGATTGCCTCAATTTTGGAGACACATTGATAAATCGCAGCTGGTATCAGATGTGAGAATGGATAGGGCAGGAGAGAGAGCTTGAAGGAGGCAGCTAATAGCGGAGAAGAGGAACATGGAACTTCCCTTGCCTTCTAAGATGATCTTCGAGTAATAAGATGGCTTGGGTGTAGAGAGGGAGAGCTGATGTTGTTTCAGGTGGTTGAGCCGGATCTGGCGATGAATGACCCAGGCTGGTCATGCCCATGCTAACCTAAACCTGTGATCCGGGTAACGTTGGGGGTGGAAAACTGTAAATGAGTGATGGTGATGAGTGCGCCACAGTGAAAGCAAGGGAATTGTTAAGTGCATTTATGGAGGTAGCATCATTGTGACAGATGTTTGGCTGGAGGAGTGGGAATTGAAGATGATGCTTGGAGTAGTTTTATTCCAACAGCAGAGGGTGATGCTAACAGAGTTGAAGATGGATAAGGGTGTATGGATAACAAGAATGTGGTGATGGAGACCTCGGAATGACAATTAAGGTTAAGATTAAGGTAATAACAATCACTGTCAATCTGTGAAATATTATCCTCATAAATATAATTCTGATCTGGATTGACAGTACTGTGACATGTTTGACTGAGCACTTGGAAATCAATGAGGAACCACTTACAAAACACTACAACAATTACATACAACAGAAATTTAACTTGTTCACTGCTAACTATATCTTGGGATAAATATGAACATACATAAACAACAAACCCGAAAAGACCAGCTGGTCCATTGAGCTTGTCCTATACTGTCATGGCAATTTAAGCATGCCATGAGCCCTATTGCCCCCCCCCCCACCACCTCCCCCCGCTAGCCATGCAATCTCCTGAGACAAAAAACAGAGAAAAACCAATTTAGGGGGGAAAAAATCTGGGAAATTTCTCTTCGACCCCGAAGACAATCAAACATAACATACTGAATAGGAGCAGGAGTAGGCCATTCAGCCCTTCGAGCCTGCTCCGCCATTCAGTGAGATCATGGCTGATCTTCTGCCACAACTCCATTCACCGGCCCTATCGCCATATCCCTTGATGCCCTTACTAGTCAGAAATCTATCGACTTCTGTTTTGAATATACCCAATGACTGAGCCTCCACAGCCCTCTGGGGTACAGAATTCTAAAGATTCACCACCCTCTGTGTGAAGAAATTTCTTCTCATCTCAGTCCTGAATGGCCTACCCTTTATCCTGAGGCTGTGGCCCCTGGTTCTAGACTCCCCAGCCAAGGGAAGCATTCTCCTAACATCCACCCTATCAAGCCCTGTAATAATTTTGTATGGTTCAATGAGATCCCCTCTCATTCTTCTGAATTCAAGAGAATACAGGCCTAGTTTACTCAATCTCTTCTCATACGACAGTCCCGCCATCCCAGGAATCAATCTCGTGAACCTTCGTTGCACTCCCTCTATGGCAAGTATATTCTTCCTTAGGTAAGGAGACCAAAATTGTACACAGTACTCCAGGTGTGGTCTCACCAAGGTCCTATATAATTGGAGTAAGACTTCTTTACTCCTGTACTCAAATCCTCTTGTAATGAAAGCCAGCATACCATTTGCCTTCCTAATGGCTTGCTGCACATTTACTTTCAATGAACAAGTTCCAGGAGACCACAGTGAACAGAAGACACATCCACCAATACCCCCCCACCTACCTTTTGTACACTATGATGCAAGCCATAGTTAAGAACTTGTCCAGCTCCCTTTAGAATAATTGTAGTGAATCCACACTCGCTGAACAACCTGACATACTTGTTCACCTCTGAGAAAAGAAAAATCTCCTGACAGCTAACCTAGTTATATGTTTCTGTAACTTGTACTCGAGCCCTGTGGTCCTTCCTAATCTATTTACCTCAAATAGCCTACCCACATGGACTGGATCTAATCCATTCATTATTTTAAAGACCTCAATCAAATCTCTTTGAAGTCTATGTTTTCCAGAGCAGAAAACCCCCAGCCCTCTAAGCCTATTGTGGTAACTAAGGGCCTTTTAACTAGGTATCCTCTGAACCTTTTCTAGGGTCTCTTATCAGCGACCAAATGAGAGGACCAAAACTGGACATGGTATTCTAGATGCAGCTTAACCAAGGTTTTATAAAAGTATAGTGTTTTTTGTTCTATATTTGATCATCCTGGCAATAACTCCGAGTACTCTATTTGCTTTCTTCTGTAGTCTCGTGTCAGAGGGCGTGAACATTCATTTGTGTACTTTAACACCTAGGTCTTTCTGCCACTCAACAGCCTTAAGTACAAAACCCTGTATTGTGCATGCATGCTTAGTGATAGCCCTATCCACATGCATGTTACTACATTTATTGATATTAAATGACATTTGCCATATGAGTCCATTCCCTCATCTCATCTTGTAATCTATTTTTCGCATCCAAGGTCCTAACATTAGCACAGATCTTTGTATAATCCCAGAACTTGTCGACTGCTCCCCAACGCCTTCATCCAGATCATTCATGAAGATTTTGAAGAGCAATGGCCGTAACACGGATGCCAGTGGAACTCCATTAGTAACCAGTCCTGACACAGAATCATTGCCATCAATAACAACCTGCTGCTTACAAGAATGCTCTGGAATTCCCTTCCTAAACCTCAATTGTAAATTTTTTGGAATTCTGAAATTGAGACTGATGAAGTGTCTCTTTTTTTGCTTTTTCTTAACTTAGATTTATTTTTTATTCGTTCATGGGATGTGGGCGTCACTGGCAAGGCCAGCATTTATTGCCCATCCCTAGTTGCCCTTGAGAAGGTGGTGGTGAGCTGCCTTCTTGAACCGCTGCAGTCCGTACGGTGAAGGTACTCCCACAGTGCTGTTAGGGAGGGAGTTCCAGAATTTTGACCCAGCGACGCTAAAGGAACGGTGATATACTTCCAAGCCAGGATGGTGTGTGACTTGGAGGGGAACTTAGAGGTGATGGTGTTCCCGTGCGCCTACTGCCCTTGTCCTTCTAGGTGGTAGAGGTCACGGGTTTGGGAGGTGCTGCTGAAGATCCCTTGGTGAGTTGCTGCAATGCATCTTGTAGATGGTACACACTGCAGCCATGGTACGTCGGTGGTGGAGGGAGTGAATGTTTAAGGTGGTGGATGGGGTGCCAGTCAAGCGGGCTGCTTTGTCTTGGGTGGTGTCGAGCTTCTTGAGTATTGTTGGAGCCGCACTCATCCAGGCAAGTGGAGAGTATTCCATCACACTCCTGACTTATGCCTTGTAGATGGTGGAAAGGCTTTGGGGAGTCAGGAGGTGAGACATTCGCCGCAGACTACCCAGCCTCTGACCTGCTCTTGTTGCCACAGTATTTATGTGGCTGGTCCAGTTAAGTTTCTGGTCAATGGTGACCCCCAGGATATTGATAGTGGAGGATTCGGCGATGGTAATGCCGTTGAATGTCAAGGGGCAGTGATTAGATGCTCACTTGTTGGAGATGGTCACTGCCTGGCCCTTGTGTGGTGTGAATGTTACCTGCCACTTATCAGCCCAAGCCTGAATGTCGTCCAGGTCTTGCTGCATGCGGGCATGGACTGCTTCATTATCTGAGGAGTTGCAAATGGCACTGAACACTGTGCAGTCATCAGTGAACATCCCCATTTCTGACCTTATGATGGAGGTCATTGATGAAGCAGCTGAAGATGGTTGGGCCTAGGACACTGCCCTGAGGAACTCCTGCAGCAATGTCCTGGGGCAGTGATGATTGACCTCCAACCATCTTCCTTTGTGCTAGATATGACTCCAGCCAGTGGAGCGTTTTCCCCCCAATTCCCATTGACTTCAGTTTTACTCAGGCTCCTTGATGCCACACTCGGTCAAATGCTGCCTTGATGTCAAGGGCAGTCACTCTCACCTCACCTCTGGAATTCAGCTCCTTTGTCCATGTTTGGACCAAGGCTGTAATGAGGTCTGGAGCCGAGTGCCCCTGGCAGAACCCAAACTGGGATCGGTGAGCAGGTTATTGGTGAGTAAGTGCTGCTTGGTGGCACTGTTGATGACACCTTCCATCACTTTGTTGATGATTGAGAGTAGACGGATGGGGCGGTAACTGGCCGGATTGGATTTGTCCTGCTTTTTGTGGACAGTATATACCTGGGTACTTTTCCATGTTGTTGGATAGATGCCAGTGTTCTAGCAGTACTGGAATAGCTTGGCTAGAGGTGCGGCTAGTTCTGGAGCACAAGTCTTTAGCACGACAACCGGGATGTTGTCAGGGCCAGTACGCTCAGCCGTTTCTTGATATCACGTGGAGTGAATCGAATTGGCTGAAGACTGGCTTCTGTGATGGTGGGGACCTCAGGAGGAGGCCAATATGAATCATCCACTGGCACTTGTGGCTGAAGATATTTGCAAACGCTTCAGCTTTGTCTTTTGCACTCGTGCTGGGCTCCACCATCATTGAGGATGGGGATATTCATGGAGTCTCCTCCTCCCGTTAGTTGTTTAATGGTCCACCACCATTCACGACTGGATGTGACAGGACTGCAGAGCTTTGATCTGATCCGTTGATTGTGGGATCGCTTAGCTCTATCTATAGCATGCTGCTTCCGCTTTTTAGCATGCATGCAGTTCTGTGTTGCAGCTTCCCCAGCTTGGCACCGCATTTTTAGGTTCGCTTGATGCTGCTCCTGGCATGCTCTTCTACACTCCTTATTGAACCAGGGTTGGTCTCCTGGCTTGATGGTAATGGTAGAGTGAGGGATATGCTGGGTCATGATGTTACAGATTGTGGTAGAATACAATTCTGCTGCTGCTGATGGCCTAGTGCCTCCTGGATGCCCAGTTTTGAGCTGCTAGATCTGTTCTGAATCTATTCCATTTAGCACAGTGGTAGTGCCACACAACACGATGGAGGGTGTCCTCAGTGTGAAGACAGGACTTTGTCTCCACAATGACTGTGGTGGTCACTGCTACCAGTGCTATCATGGACAGATGCATCTCCGACAGGTAGATTGGGGAGGACGAGGTCAAGTAGGTTTTTCCCTCGTGTTGGTTCTCTCACCACCTGTTGCAGGCCCAAACTGGCAACTATGTCCTTCCAGGATTCGGCCAGCTCGGTCAGTAGTGGTGCTACCGAGCCATTCTTGGTGATGGACATTGAGGTCCTCCAACCAGAGTACATTCTGTGTCCTTGCTACTCTCAGTGCTTCTTCCAAGTGGTGTTCAACATGGAGGAGTACTGATTCATCAGCTGAGGGAGGGCGGTAGGTGGTAATCAACAGGACGTTTCCTTGCCCATGCTTGACCTGAAACCATGAGACTTCATGGGGTCCAGAGTCAATGTTGAGGACCCTCAGGGCCACTCCTTCCCAACTGTATACCACTGTGCCACCACCCCTAGTGGATCTGTCCTGCTGGTGGGACAGGACATACCCAGGGATGGTGATGGAGGAGTTTGGGACATTGGCTGAAAGGTATGATTCTGGGAGTATGACTATGTCAGGCTGTTGCTTGACTAGTCTGTGGGACAGCTCTCCCAATTTTGGCACAGGTCCCTAGATGTTGGTGAGGAGGACTTTGCAGGGTCGACTGGGCTGGGTGTGCCGTTGTCGTGTCCGTAGCCGGTGCCGAGATCGATGCCGGGTACCCTGTCCGGTTTTATTCTTGCTGTTTTTCGTAGCAGTTTTTTACAACTGAGTGGCTTGCTAGGCCATTTCAGAGGGCAGTTAAGAATCAACCACATTGCTGTGGGTCTGGAGTCGCATATAGGCCAGACCAGGTAAGGATGGCAGATTTCCTTCCCTAAAGGACATTAGTGAACCAGATAGGTTTTTACAACAATCTGATAGTTTCATGGTCAGCATTACTGATACTAGCTTTTTTTAAATTCCAGAATTATTTAATTAACTGAATTTAAATTCCCCTTGGTCTGAACATTTGTAGTGATGTGCATGCAACACACAAGAAGTTATACACTTTGAGGGCATTCACATGGTGGGTGTAAGTACCTTGGTGGGATGGGAGGAGGGACTGTTGGTACATTGGGGAGGGATGATTCAAGTGAACCGTTGCTCCGTGAGTTGCTGCCGCAGAGCTTTGGCAGCTGGTGGGATTGGTGGCCCTTGCTCTTTGTCATCCTCATCTTCCTGCTCCTCCATTTCTTCCTCCCCAGCTGTCTGTAAGGGTTGGCCCCTTTGCAGAGCAAAGTTAGGTAGAATACATCAGACAATGATGAAATTGGACACACTATCGGGGCTGTATTGCAGAATGCCTCCAGACCTGTCCAGGCAGCGAAACCTCTGCTTCAGAAGGCTGATGATTTGTTTTATGAGAGCTCTAGTGGAGGCGTGGGTCTGATTGTAGCACTCCTCAGTGTATGTTCTAGGTTCCTAACCGAAGTCATGAGCCAAATAGTTAGAGGATACCCCTTGTCCCCAAGCAGCCATCCTGTAACCCGATGGTTTGGATGGAAGAGAGGTGCGATTGTAAACTGGTGCAGGATAAAGGTATCCTGAGACCATGCACAGACCTTGCACAATGTGCTACCTGTCGTCACGCATTCAGGCATTGAGGGAGTGGAATCCCTTCTTGTTCACATATATCCCTGGGTCTTCACGTGGAGCATGCAAGATATTGTGCATGCATTCTATAATGCCTTGCCGCCTGGGAAGCCTGCCATCCTGGCAAAGCCCACAGCTCTTTCCTTGCTTTGCTGCCTCCATGGGGAACGAGATGTTTTGGTTCCTCTTGGAGTACAGTGCTTCCATCACATCCCTGATTCAGCAGTTGACTGCAAACTGGGTGATTGCTTATATCTTCTGTTGCAGCCTGGAATGACCCTATGGCATATAAAATTAAAGACCACAGTTACCTTGACAGAGGCATCTCAGACTAGGGTTTCCAACCCTTAGGATTGTCCTGGAGTATCCAGGGATTAAAGGTTAATCTCCCGTATATTACTGCAAGCAACCCGGAAAAAAAATCATAGGGGCATTAAATATAATTGTGTTTTTTTTCATTGAACACATTCGTTTCTTAGTTATAAAAATATTGGGCATGGAGAAATAAGGCTGTTTTACTGACAGCCAAGAACCATCCAATCAAGTAATGAACAGTCTGTCTGTTTGCTTTTCAATTGGCATGCAAAGACGGTGTGCTGTGAGGATGGATATGTCGGGCAACCAATGGTGGGAGTGTGGGGAGGGGACAGTTGGAGGTGGGAAGTCATGTGATAAAATCTCCTAGAATACGTCCAACTCACATTGCTCATCAATCAGGTTAAGGTATGAAATCTGGTTCGCGAATGCACGCATGGTGTAGGGCCTCCTGCGCCATTCCCTCCTTGTGGTGTACATGGATTTTCAAAAGGTGTTTGATAAAGTGCCACAAAAGGCTTGCCAGCAAAGTTGAAGCCCATGGAATAAAAGGGACAGTGGTAGCATGGATACGGAATTGGCTAAGTGACAGGAAACAGAGAAGTGGTGAACGGTTGTTTTTCGGATTGGAGGAAGGTATACAGTGGTGTTCCCCAGGGATCGGTACTAGGACCACTGCTTTTCGTGATTATATATTAACGACTTGGACTTGGGAGTACAGGGCACAATTTCAAAATTTGCAGATGACACAAAAATTAGAAGTATAGTGAACAGTGAGGAGGATAGTGATGGACTTCAAGAAGACATACAGGCTGTTAAAATGGTCAGACAACGTGACAGATGAAATTTAACGCAGAAAAGTGCGAAGTGATACATTTTGGTAGGAAGAACAAGGAGAGGCAATATAAACTAAAGGGTACAATCCTAAAGGGGGTGCATGAACAGAGAGACCTGGAAGTATATGTGCACAAATCGTTGAAGGTGGCAGGGCAAGTTGAGAAAGCGGTTAAAAAAGCATACGGGATCCTGGGCTTCATGAATAGAGGCATAGAGTACAAAAGCAACAAAGTTATGAGGAACCTTTACAAAACACTGGTTCGGCCTCAACTGGAGTATTGTGTCCGATTCTGGGCACCGCACTTTAGGAAGGAATATGAAGGCCTTGGAGAGGGTGCAGAAAAGATTTACAAGAATGGTTCCAGGGATGAGGGACTTCAGTTACGTGGATAGACTGGAGAAACTGGGGTTGTTCTTAGAGCAGAGAAGGTTGAGAGGAGATTTGATAGAGGTGTTCAAAATCATGAGGGGTCTAGGCAAAGTAGATAGAGAGAAACTGTTCCCATTGGTGGAAGGGTCGAGAACCAGAGGACACAGATTTAAGGTGAGTGGCAGAAGAACCAAAGGCGACATGAGGAAAAACATTATTACGCAGCGAGTGGTTAGGATCTGGAATTCACTGCCTGAAAGGGTGGTGCAGGCAGAGTCAATTGTGGCTTTCAGAAGGGAATTGGATAAGTAGCTGAAAGAGAAAAAATTGCAGGGCTACGGGGAAAGGATGGGGGAGTGAGACTAGCTAAAGTGCTCTTGCAGAGAGCCAGCACGGGCTTGACCGGCCGAATGGCCTTCTGTGCTGTAACCATTCTCTGATTTACCCTCTTCTACCAGTATCTCCTGGTCTATGCACTCTTCCTTGCTGTTGCTCCACATCCTCCAGCCGCAATAGTAAATCTAACAGAACAACCACAATAAAAATAATGGTGAATGCACAAATTGTTTAAACTCTGCTGCTGCAATCAAAACAACCAAAAAAAGAGACCCATAAGTATCCTCGCAGCCTAAAACGACTAACCAGAGACTTACTTTAATGGAGGGGAGGATTACTTTAAATTGCGCTTCTGCAGCCTGTTTCCCGATTGTTCCTGCCTTAATTTGCAGGATTTGCTTAAGAATTAGCAAAACAGGCGCTGGCGCAGATCAGTTTCACAAAAGGATCTTAAAACAGTTGAAGGACGCTGATTTAAATACACTATTGGCATAAACGCTTCTTTTAAATAGGCACCCGGGACAACTAATTTGCGGCCGAACCAATATGACACGCGACTCATGTCTGGTCAATATCAGGTGCATACAATTACAGCCCGATATTGGTAAGTTTAGCACCCCTTGCACGCCTGAAAAACAGATGAAAGGACATCCGATTTTGCTCCCAGAGTTCCTTCCCTGAAAAGAATCAAGCAGTACTAGTAATATTTCTATAACACTCAACCCCCCTGCACAACATGTATCACTTCCTTTTAAAAGTGTTAGCTGCCTTGTTTCAAATGATAAAATCTTTATATTCTGTCTTTTCATGTGAAATTGCAGTCAGACCACAGTGCTGGGATTTTTAAAATGAATGTCATGGCTGCAGTTTCCATTAAGCTGACCTCTGTTGGCTTGAGAGCTTGTTGATATAGCAAGTATAGACACTCGAGTGTACTTTCATATTCAAAAGAGGACATACCGCTTTGTTATAATATGGCTTGTAGACAGACTCCATTATGTCAGTTTGTTTGACTGTTACCACAAACAATTTATGCAGGTTTGCCACTGAGAAGAAGAGAGTCGTTATCTATAATGGCTGCCCTATTATGGGTATCCCGATGGGAAGGTTGTTATCGCTAGATACGAAAGGGCTACTTTGTTTGGTAGTGGGGAGTTACTCTTCAAAAATACTGGTTTTTATTTAAAGGAAATGAGGGATATATCTGAATGGCAGCCCTATGTTGTTGAGTTCACTCTGCTCAACCATATTTCTAGGGATTGCAGCGAAACAGCACTCCAGTTTATCAGAAGCGGCACTTATATAAAAAGCTTATTAAAAGTTATGATATAAAGAACTCTTTTTATAAAAAAAAAGACTTGCATTTATATAGTACCTTTCGTGACCTCAGAACGTCCCAAAGCACTTTACAGCCAATGAAGTACCTTTGAAGTATTGTCACTGTTGTCATGAGCAGCCAGGGAGAGAGAGAATCATGTATATAGGTATATAATTTTTGGCAGGAGCTGAATAAAATTGTTTTGGTTCTCCCAATGTTCAGTTGGAGAATGTGCCAGTTCATCTGTGGCTTGATGTCCAGTGGGAAATCTGACAACACGGGTGATTGTGGAATTGGGTGTGGTAGTGGTACTAGGTGTCACCAGCATAGGAAACTGAACATAAGGGGGTATAAATTATTTGGTGCCCAATTTTGGATGTGAATGTGGCAACGTGGCCGCGTCGCCTCCCGAACCTGGTGGCCTGAGGCCAGTCAGCGAGGCAAGAGTAAGGTAAGTTCCAAGAGGGACAGGTGAAGCGGTGGTTCGGGTGGAGGTTGGGATACTGTGAAGCCAGGGGAGCACTCCACCTGGCTGTACAGCAATGATTTAATTTTTTTTCTTAAACTTACCTTTTGGTGGCGGTCACCCAGTGATCACTTAAGCATCCCGAGCGGAGCAGGCCCGGCTCCTGTGGTAACGGATTTCGCAGAGGGGTCCTAAAACAACCATTAGACCCTTCATTTACATAGGTAAGGGGCTTAATACCTGAAAAATCACCTGACCCTCAATCAACTTGGACGTCTTCAGGCATTTTTTCAGCGCAGTGCATTGGTCCCCAAAATTGGCCCTTGTTACATCCGTAAAATGGGTGCAGTGAGGTCCAATTTCTACTCCAAGATGTTCAAGGGGCAGCATATAAATGAGGAAAAGTTAGACTGTCAAGAATGGAATCTTGGAACACTCTAAGGTAACTTTGCAGGGATGAAAGGAAGCCATTGCAAGAGACATGCTAGCTGCATAGAGATAGGTAGGAAAGGGATTGAGTGTGTGGAGCATGTAAGAGGACGGAGTGGTTGATAGTTGAACATCACGGAGAAATCGAGAAGGACAAGGGATGATATGCCACAATCGTTGTCAGTGTCTTTGACGGTCTCTGGCAGGATGGAAGCCAGATTGAGCAGATTCATGAAGGAAGAAGTGAGTACGAAGCTGGGTGGCAAAAAGGTGTTCAAGAACCTTGGAAAGGAAAGGGAAGTTGGATATAGAAATGGTATTTGGAGAAGATGGAGGTTTTTCTGAGTAAGGGCAATGGTTATGAAGAGGAGACGATCAGTACCTATGCAAAGGGAGCCACTGGAACAACAAATGGTAGTTGAGGGGAGAGGGGATTGAGGGAACAAGAGGTGGGTATCATGCAGGAGATCAGCCTGGTGAGAACTGTGGTGGTTGGAGGAATTATAGGGGAGAAGTTACAGAGTGATGTGGCATGAGGCTGGGCTGTTGAAAAGGGTGGAGGGGGCGGCGGTGGGAAACCGTGACAGACTGCAGGATAAAATGGTGATGGTGGCTGAGGCAGCTGCATGGATAGCCATTTTTGTAAGCTTGTGCTTGTTCTTGAAGTGAGTTTGGAGGGAGCAGGAATAGAGGACTAGAGCAGGTGGTTGGTCGTTGAAAAAAGGAATATGTAATTTATTATGTCCGTGTATAATTGAGACACGGACTGCAGGAGTTGATTATAACAAGTCTTTACTGAATGGAGACAACCTGGAAACTGAAACTACAGAAGCCTGCTAGGGCCTTTTATACAGGGGTGGTCACTGCCGGTACTGCAGTCTGAGACCAGTTATTCCCTTAAAGGTACATACACAACAATTCCTCCCCTTTTAGATAAACAGTACATAACATTCATTTAACAACTAAATAATAACTAATTACAATTACAATTACGGTTGCTAGATACATTGGTTGAAGTTAAGCAATTATAAGTTCAGTCTTTGAGGAGGCTTCCTGATTCTGTCTGGATAACGCCTCTTTGGGATATCAGGTTCTTCTGGCAAGGTTGCGTCGGGATCAATGTTGTTGTTTGGTTCGTCTGCTTCCAATATCACCGATTCTGCGGTAGATGCAATTGGTACTTCGGTTTCATCGCCAGGTGTATCAGATCGTGGTGTGGAGTTGACGTTTTCCAGTGACTCTAGAATCTGGTCAGCATGGCGTCTTACAATGCTCTCTCCAACGTCCACGGTATACATTAGAGGTCCTTGCCGTGTACAGATCGTTCCTGGCTGCCATTTCTCTGTGCGGTAGTCCCGGGCCAAAACTGGTTGACCTATCTTAAAACTCCTGGTCGGCCTTTCATTCATATTCTGAAACTGCCTGTTCTCCACGTCTCTTCTGATATTTGGCTTAACCAAATCCAAGCGGCATCGTAGTCTTCGATTGAAGAACATCATGGCTGGAGTTTGGTTGGTAACCGCATGTGTCGCATTCCGGTAGGCAAACAAGAAGTTATCCACCTTGTGTTGTAGGGGTATATCTTCATTACACATTGCCTTGATAGCCTTCTTGAATGTTTGAACAAACCTCTCAGCCAATCCATTGGTGGCTGGATGATATGGGGCGGATGTGTAATGCTTAACACCATTGTTCTTTAAGAACCTCCGGAACTCTTCAGACACAAACTGTGGTCCATTGTCAGAGCAAATCTGTTCAGGCAGCCCATTCCTGGCGAATATGGTTCGTAAGACTGTGATAGTTTTTTCTGTGGTGGTTGAGGACATTTTTATTACCTCTGGCCACTTTGTGCATCCACCGCAATTAAAAACATCGAGTCCATAAAGGGACCAGCAAAATCAATGTGCACCCTTTGCCATGGAGATGAGGGCCACTCCCATGGATGTAGAGGGGCTTGTGGTAGGGCGTTTTGGACCTTCTGGCATCCTGTACAGCTCTTGGTCATCTCTTCGATTTCTCTATCGATTCCCAGCCACCACACAAACGTTCTGGCTAAGTTCTTCATTTTTGCCCCTCCCAGATGACCCTCATGAAGCTCATTGAGCACTCTATCCTTCAATTTGGGTGGAATTACTACTCTGGATCCACACATCAAGGTTCCTCGGCACACTGACAGCTGTTCTCTTCTCAGCGAGAATGCTGGCAGCAGTGGTTCGCCATGTGCTGGCCATCCCTTCACCGTTAAATCATAGACCCAGGAGAGTGTCGGGTCATTTCGTGTTTCCTTTTCTATGTTTGCATTCGTCACAGGGAGACATTCGACTATAGTCGAGTGGAATAACTCCACTGGACCCACTGCCAGTTCTTCTTCCACCGTCGGCAACGGTAGGCGCGACAATCCATCAGCATTCCCATGCTGTTTAGTTCCTTTGTACTCGATGTCATATTGGTGTGCCCCTAGGAAAAGGGACCACCTCTGTAGCCGTTGCGCCGTCATTATCGGTACGCCCTTCTGAGGGTTGAAAATGGAGACGAGAGGTTGATGATCAGTTAGTAGAGTAAATTTCTGACCGTGCAGGTAGTGATTGAACTTCTTCACCCCCCACACCAGGCTGAGGGCCTCTCTGTCAATCTGGGCGTAGTTACGCTCGGCTGAAGTTAACTAGCGTGACGCAAAAGCTATCGGCCTCTCTGAACCATCAAGGAATTTATGTGACAGTACCGCCCCAATGCCGTAGGGAGACGCATCACACGCCAGTCTTATCGGTAGTGATGGGTTGTAGTGAGCCAATACTTCTCTTGAAGTGATTAGGTCCTTACTCTTCTGAAAGGCCCGCTTACATTCATCGCTCCATTTCAATGCCACTCCCGTTCGTAGTAGGGCGTTCAGTGGATGCAGAATTGTGGACAAATTCGGCGAAAACTTATGGTAGTAATTCACCAATCCGAGGAATGACCTCAGTTGCAACACATTTTCAGGCGCTGGAGCCTTAACTACCGCTTCAATTTTGTCAGGGGACTTATGCAACCCCTCTTCATCAATCACGTGGCCACAATACGATATCTGTTTCTTAAAAAACTCGCACTTGGGGCGATTGGCTCGTAGCCCATGTTCAAGTAGTCTAGTGAGCACCTGCTCTAAGTTGGCAAGGTGTTCACTGTCATCTTCACCTGTCACTAGGATGTCGTCTAAGTAACACCGAGTCCCCGGAATCCCTTGCAGGACTTGTTCCATCGCTCTTTGCCATATCGCCGGAGCTGATGCTACTCCGAATACCAGTCGATTATACTGGTAAAGACCTTTGTGAGTGTTTATCGTGAGATACTTCCTAGAGGATTCTTCAACCTCCATCTGCAAATATGCTTGTGCTAGGTCAATTTTTGTAAAACGCTTCCCTCCAGATAGTGAGGCGAAGATATCTTCTATCCTTGGAAGAGGATATTGTATTGTGTGCAGGACTGGGTTCACCGTCACCTTGAAGTCCCCACAGATGCGAACCTTCCTTGGCTCCTCAGACTTATTGTTTAATGTTTTCTTCATGACAGGAAGGATGGGTGTCGCCCACTCGCTCCAGTCTACCATAGATAACACGCCTGCATTCTCCAGCTCTGCCTCGACGGCTGGGCGAATTGCATATGGTACCGGTCTTGCTTTGAAAAACTTGGGAATTGCATTCTCCTCTATTTTTATCGACGTGGTTACGCCTTTAAGAGTGCCCAGTTCTTGTTGAAATACCTCTTTGGCGTTAGCTAAGATTGTTGACAATCGTCCAGGAGTGACGTCGTCATCCTTTTTACCAGCCACCGTCAGTGCCTGAATGGAGTGCCAGTCTAAACTTATCTTTCTGATCCATTCACGTCCCAATAACGGTGGTCCACCATCTTGCAGTATGTAGAGATACAATTTCCGTATTTTCTTGCCGTTGTATTCGACAGGCACCCTTATTTTTCCTCTGGGATATACTTTTTGCCCCGTATACGTCCTCAAGACAATGGATGTCTCTCTCAAGGGTATGTGTGAGAATAGCTGCTCGTAGTCTCGTCGATTCATGACGGTTAGAGCTGATCCTGTATCCAATTCCATTTTGACTTGGGACCCTGCTGTCGTGAGGGTGACCCAAATGGTTTGGTGATCCTCTTTTGCGATTACGTTGTGAAGTTTGAGACAGCTTAGTCTCTTGTTCCCGGATTCACTATCGCTCATCTGGTCTTCGGAACTACTGTCCGTCATCTTTTGTACTTTCCTGTACGGTTCCTTAGTAGCCTTTTTGTTGTCGTTGGTCTTCTTCCCAGACCTGCAAACTCGTGCAATGTGTCCCATCTTTCCGCATTGCCTGCATATTTTGTCCTTGGACCAGCAGTCCTTCTGGTCATGGTTTGTTCTGCCGCAGCGATAACATTTTGCAAATCCCCGTGTCATTTCGTGGGTGCCGTATTCCTGTGGCTTTTGTTGTATTTCCGTAGCTCCCCTTGCTGCTGCTTCGTACGATACTGCCACGCTGAAAGCCTTATCTAGCGTCAGCTCTTTCTCTGAGAGTAACCTCTTCTGGGTTCCTTCACTCAGGAGTCCACAGACAAATTTGTCCCGTAAGGTATCTGCCAGTCCTGCTCCGAACTGGCAGTGCTTTGATAGCTTGCGTAGTTCCGTAAGGTAATCAGCATTGCTCTCATTTTTATGCTGATTTCTCCTGTGGAATTTAAATCTTTCTGCTATCAGCAGCGGTGTAGGATTTAGGTGTTCCTGTAGGATAGCAACAATTTCGTTAAAACTCTTCGCCTTCGGTTTGGCTGGAGTAATCAGGTCCCGCAATAGGCCGTACGTTCTTGCGCCCATTAAATTTAGCAATACCGATGCCTTTTTCTCATCGGCTATTTTCGTTTGCCTCGCAATATACCTCGACTCTTCCCACATATGTGGTCCAGTCTTCTATTGCATTGTCGAAGGCAGTGATATCGCCAGTCTTTGGCATCTTGAAAATCTAAGATGCCGCCTCCCGCGCTTTGCCTTCGTCCCCGATGGATCAAAATGGCGCCTCCCGCGCTTTTCCTTCTTCCCTGCCGAGTTAAGATGGCGCCTCCCACGCTTTCCCGCCGCTGCCGCTGCTCCCAACGCTGTTGTTGGCGATTATATTTATTTTACTATCCTGTAATGGCGACGCCCTATGGTCTTCGCGCCTCCCTGATCGCTGCTGCCAACGCCGCGCTCCGCGGTATTATTTTTCTATCGCGCTTCAATATTTGCTCCGTTAATTGAAGAACAGTTCCCGTCGTGGAGCGGACCCTCTGGGACACTTCCCTCCCTCTTCTTAGGTCCGAACGCTGCCCGGCTTCGAAGCACCGGCCGCGCCCTGTGTGCTCCACCCTCTCTCTCTTTGCTTCCCGACTCGGTGCCCGGCCCCGTTGCAGAGCCACCTGATCGAGCTATAGCCCGCCGCAGCCCAGGAAGGATCAGTGCACTACCTGCCACCAGCCCGATTAGCTGGGAAACCACAGACTGGAGAACTAAGCCTGGCTCTCGACAGTCTCTCCTGCACTTTTCAATTCGATGATTTGGAGGGCGGTTGCCCACGGTCGACGCCCGTTTCTCGAGTTTCTTTGGATTTTTTTCCTTCCTTCTGGCTTTGACCTTCAATAACGTCGTCTGAGGTGCTGCCGAGTTGCAGGTAAGTTCGTTTCTTACTCGTCGCCAGTATTATGTCCGTGTATAATTGAGACACGGACTGCAGGAGTTGATTATAACAAGTCTTTACTGAATGGAGACAACCTGGAAACTGAAACTACAGAAGCCTGCTAGGGCCTTTTATACAGGGGTGGTCACTGCCGGTACTGCAGTCTGAGACCAGTTATTCCCTTAAAGGTACATACACAACATAATTCTCCTCACCGAAAGATGATCCTGTAGTTGTAGGAGGATTTGGCTGCGGAGAGGAAGGCTCGATCTGGTTGTTGACCAGGCGTATTATTTTTTAAATAAGAGCAGGAGTAGACCATACAGCTCCTCGAGCCTGTTCCGCCATTCAGCAAGATCATGGCTGATCTACTTCAGCTCCACTTTCCTGCCCTATCCCTTGATTTCCTTAGCGTCCAAAAATCTATCGACCTCAGTCTTGAATATACTCAACGACTGAGCATCCACAGCCCTCTAGAGTAGAGAATTTCAAAGATTTACAATCCACTGAGTGAAGAAATTTCTCCTCATCTCAGTCCTAAATGGCCCACCCCTTACCCTGAGACTATGATCCCTATTTTTAGCCACGTGATGGACTTTGTGGCCTTCGGACCTCAGGGCACAGAAGTGGGAGCCCATGATTGACTTGAAGGGGGCAAGCCTTCGGGGGTGGAACTTATAGAGATTTTGATTATGTTGGCAGTGGTGTTGTGGCAGATGGAGGGCCAGAAGGGAAAGAGTTGCCAATTTGAGACTGCTGGTGAAGGGGCTGCTAACAAGCTTTTTCCAGGGATTGAAGGTAAGTGTAGTGGGTAAGGTAAGCAGGGAAATGTGAATGGTGAAAGAGATGAGGTCGTGAATGGAGATGGTCTGTTAATGATTAAAATCCCACAAGTGACAAAGCTGCGTGAGATGCTCACTGCGAAAGGGGATGAATTGCTGCTGTGGTAGTAATAATGACAGGTGCCACAGAGGATTCCTGTGATGGAGCAAAAGGACTCATGTTCAGTGACCTGATGTCATTGTGTTGCTGGTAGTGCCCTAATTTCTTGCTGAATGCTTTACTAATCATGATACTCCTTTTTAATTATCACAATCTTACAATCACATGACAGATTCTACATCAGTGAGTATGTTTTTGATCACCTGAATTATCAAAATAACACATTACTGACCCTTCCACATAAACTACTGTGGTCACTATTATATATATTACAGTAATTTGTGTGACAGCAACAACTTGTAAATTATGTTTATTGCAGTTTGCTTCAACGGGAGTTAAAATTACTTAAGATCTATCGATTAGTAGTTAATTGGACCTGCTTATAATCATTAAATACAGATAAGAATGACAAAGGAAATAAATGCATTACCGTACACATCAAGTACAGTGATCACCTTCATTTCAACACTTCTAAACAAAATGTCTGCTCTTTTACAATGCACAAAACCAATGTGTTTATTATCATAGCAGTGAATTGTAATTCCCATTCTCCTTTTTTTAATCAGATAATTAATTTCTTCTCTAAAGAGGGTATGATATGACCTTAGGCAATGGTAATTGTTTGAATACAATTCAGTCCTATAACGAATTGTGGATCAAGTGGCAGCGTATTTTATTGTTAACCAGAAAGTTTTGCGTCCCATGACTACTTGTCATTTGAACTTGCTGATCTCACTTTAGCGTTTCTGTTTTTTGTCTTGTCCATTAGAATGGAGTGTGATCCAGAGCAAGTTTGCTATCCTCGAATGAGAGGGGAATAGAGATTCTCTTTCCTTAACTAAATCCCAGCTCTTAGTGGCCAGTCTTTGACGATATTAATAATTAACATGAAAACATCAGTATTCTTATAGAATATTGTAGGCCTGGACCTATTGGATAATTATCTATTGTGAATGGTATGTGAGGAGGTAAAACTCCTCAAGAGAGCTGCAGTTCCCTATTTTCAGGTTGCTGTGTATAAAAGTGCAAGGCATTAAACTTGTGTAGTTAAGGGAAGCAGATATATTAGTAACTTCTGATCTGTGTTTTGCCATGGATGTTAAACTATGACATTTAATGGCATGTTTGTTGAAAATGTTCAATTTTTAAAAAATAATTGAAACTCAGCACTTGACTTATGCAAGTAAGTATGGCTTGTTACAGCATTTTGGTGATTAAAGTTGGAAAATTACATCTAAGACCAAGGTAAGATGCATATCACTTTTAGTGACCATTTGGTTCCTTGTGCACCAGTCGCTGAAGGTAAGCATGCAGGTGCAGCAGGCGGTTAAGAAGGCAAATGGTATGTTGGCCTTTGTAGCAAGAGGGTTCGAGTACAGGAACAAGGATGTCTTGCTACAGTTGTACAGGGCCTTGGTGAGACCGCACCTTGAGTATTGTGTGCAGTTTTGGTCACCTTACCTGAGGAAGGACGTTCTTGCCATGGAGGGAGTGCAGCGAAGATTCACCAGGCTGATACCTGGGATGGCAGGAATGACGTATGAGGAGAGATTGTGTCGATTGGGCTTATACTCACTGGAGTTTAGAAGATTGAGAGGGGATCTCATCGAAACCTATAAAATTCTGTCAGGTCTGGACAGACTAGATGCAGGAAGGATGTTTCTGATGGCCGGGGAGTCCAGAACCAGGGGTCATAGTCTAAGGTTAAGGGGTAAGCCATTTAGGACTGAAATGAGGAGGAATTTCTTCACCCAGAGAGTGGTGAACCTGTGGAATTCTCTGCCACAGAGGGCGGTGGAGGCTAGTTCATTAAATATATTCAAGAAAGAGTTGGATATATTTCTTGAGGCTAAAGGGATCAAGGGATATGGGGAAAAGGCAGGGACAGGGTACTGAATTTGGATGATCAGCCATGATCACATTGAATGGCGGAGCAGGCTCGAAGGGCCGAATGGCCTACTCCTGCTCCTATCTTCTATGTTTCTATGTTATTGTCTGTGCTGGTTTATTGCTAGAGCAATCCAAAACGAATCTCGCTGCCCCATGCTCTCCTCAAAGCCTTGTATCTTCCTCTGCTTCAAATATTTATTCACTTCACTCTTTAAAGATGCACTGATCTCTGCCTCGTGCATTCCCTGTGGAAAATTCTATTCTCCAGTGTCCGAGAGCTACTGATGATGTCACTGAAGAGGAGTCATAGAGTCATAGAGTAATACAGCACGGATAGAGGCCCTTCGGCCCATCGTGTCCATGCCGGCCATCAAGCCCTGTCTAATCTAATCCCATATTCCAGCATTTGGCCCGTAGCCTTGTATGCTATGGCATTTCAAATGCTCATCCAAATGCTTCTTAAATGTTGTGAGGGTTTCTGCCTCCACAACCCTTTCAGGCAGTGAGTTCCAGACTCCAACCACCCTCTGGGTGAAAAAGTTCTTTCTCAAATCCCCTCTAAACCTCCCGCCCTTTACCTTGAATCTATGCCCCCTAGTTATTGACCCCTCTACTAAGGGGAAAAGCTCCTCAGCATCCATCCTATCTATGCCCCTCACAATTTTGTACACCTCAATCATGTCCCCCCTCAGCCTCCTCTGCTCCAAGGAAAACAAACCCAATCTGCCCAGTCTCTCTTCATAGCTGAAGCGCTCCAGCCCTGGTAACATCCTGGTGAACCTCCTCTGCACCCTCTCTAACGCGATCACATCTTTCCTGTAGTGTGGCGACCAGAACTGCACACAGTATTCCAGCTGTGGCCTAACCAGTGTTTTATACAGCTCCATCATAACCTCCTTGCTCTTATATTCTATGCCTCGGCTAATGAAGGCAAGTATCCCATATGCCTTTTTTACCACCTTATCCACCTGTTCCGCCGCCTTCAGGGATCTGTGTACCTGCACACCCAGATCCCTCTGACCCTCCGTCTTGCCTAGGGTCTTTCCCTTCATTGTGTATTCCCTTGCCTTGTTAGACCCCCCAAAGTGCATCACCTCGCACTTTTCCGGGTTAAATTCCATTTGCCACTGTTCCGCCCATCTGACCAACCCATCTATATCGTTCTGCAGACTGAGGCTACCCTCCTCGCTATTTACCACCCTACCAATTTTAGTATCATCCGCGAATTTACTGATCATACCCTTTACATTCATATCCAAGTCATTAATGTAGACCACAAACAGCAAGGGACCCAGCACCGATCCCTGTGGTACCCCACTGGCCACAGGTTTCCAGTCACAAAAACAACCTTCGACCATCACCCTCTGCCTTCTGCCACTAAGCCAGTTTTGTATCCAATGTGCCAAGGCACCCTGGATTCCATGGGCTCTTACCTTCTTGACCAGTCTCCTGTGCGGGACTTTATCGAAGGCCTTACTGAAATCCATGTATACCACATCCACTGCGTTACCCTCATCCACACACCTAGTCACCCCCTCAAAAAATTCAATCAAATTAGTCAGACATGATCTTCCCTTGACAAAGCCATGTTGACTATCCCTGATTAATCCTTGCCTCTCCAAGTGGAGACAAATTTTGTCCCTCAGGATTTTTTCCAGTAATTTTCCTACCACTGATGTTAGGCTCACTGGCCTGTAGTTCCCCGGTTTTTCCCTACTACCCTTCTTGAATAATGGTACTACATTAGCGGTTCTCCAGTCCTCTGGCACATCCCCTGTGGCCAGAGAGGTCCTGAATATATGTGTTAGAGCCCCCGCAATCTCCTCCTTTGCCTCACACAGCAGCCTGGGGTACATTTTCATCCGGGCCTGGGGATTTATCCATTTTTAGGCCAGCTAAAACCGCCAATACCTCCTCCCTCTCGATGTTAATATGTTCGAGCATATCACAGTCCCCCCGCCCTATTTCTATGTCTACATCGTCCTTCTCCATAGTGAAAACAGATGCAAAAAATTCATTTAGAACCCCTCCTACATCTTCCGGCTCCACACACAGATTGCCACTTTTGTCCCTAATGGGCCCTATTTTTTCCCTAGTTATCCTTTTACCCTTAATATACTTATAAAACATCTTCAGATTTTCCTTTATTTTGCTCGCCAGTGTTATTTCATGGCCCCTCCTTGATCTCCTAATTTCTTTTTTAAGTATCCCCCTGCACTTTTTGTACTCCTCTAGGGCTTCCTCCGTCTTTAGCCTTTTGTATCTACCAAAAGCCCTCCTTTTTTTCCTAATCCATTCCCGTATATCCCCTGACATCCACGGTTCCCTGTGGTTTTTGGAACCACTCTTGACATTTATGGGAACATGTTGCCCTTGTATGATCTCAATCTCCCTTCTGAAAGCCTCCCATTGCTCCGATGCGGATTTTCCTACAAGTAGCTGATCCCAGTCCATTTTGGCCAGATCCTGCCTTATCCTATTAAAATCGGCCTTCCCCCAATTTAGAACCTTTATTTCCGGCCCATCCCTGTCCTTTTCCATGACCACCTTAAATCTTACCATATTATGGTCACTATCACCAAAGTGCTCACCTACTAGCACTTTTTCCACTTGGCCGGCCACATTCCCTAGAATTAGGTCCAGTACCGCCCCCTCTCTTGTAGGACTTTCTACATGCTGGCTCAAACATACTACTCAAACATACTACTGTAGAAATTGAGCCCAAAACAATGTACAAGTTGTTTCTCCTATTTTAGAAGTACCATTTTGGTTAAAGTTACTACCTGGCATACTGGTGCATTAGTTGCATTTGTATATTTAGGTGGATACAAAAACATGTATAAATGTGGGACTTTGACACCAGATTTTACGTAAAGTTTGGTTTCACTTTAGTCAGAGGTCTCTGGCAATTTGAAGACTAATTGTTGGAATGTTTTTTGTGTAAGATGCTTCATGTAACAACAGCTGCAGACTTTTTTTTGAACAGGATACCTGGGTAGAGTTTTTCGGCCGAAATCAGCCCAACCAGCATAAAAGATCAATAAATTTCAAGTACAAGTTACATCCAGCGCAAATCGAGCTTCTGCGATATTTTATGCTGGTTTGCAAACATTGTGCTGGAAGCATGGCGAGCTTCCGCTAACTGCACCCATTTGTGGTCCTTCAAATTAAGCTTTTTTTTAGGCATAAGGCACTAGTTGGCACGTTTTAAATAGTTTATAAATATTTAATTTACTGAGAAACTGACTAGTGTATACCAATGAAACTAGTAAATGGTTTTGTATCATTTTTTAAAGTAATTTAAAATCAGGTTACTCACAGGTGGAGAACTAGACACTTATTAAAAATGCTATTTTTTGTGATAAATGCATTTATCCAATAGCATTTAGTGAAGTCTTGTAAATCAGACATGTATTCTTCATGAGCAACAATTTGCTGTCCATGAAGTGTATACCTTGCTTCTCCATCCCCTGAACACGTATTATTCATAAAAAA
Source organism: Somniosus microcephalus (assembly GCF_052327205.1). NCBI lineage: Eukaryota > Metazoa > Chordata > Chondrichthyes > Squaliformes > Somniosidae > Somniosus > Somniosus microcephalus. The sequence goes on from NC_141000.1 coordinate 84,525,438, forward strand.
ACACCTTTAGTTCATAGACAATCCAAAGTTAGCTAATAATCATTCTAGATATGGGCACAGATCATTATTCTGCATCCACAATCTTTTTTTCTTGGAGGGAGTGAGGAAATGGAAGAATGACCATGACATTAATTGGATGAACAACCAACCCATGAAAACAGGTGTTGATCAACAGGATCAGTCAGATCAGGTGTAAAACCTGCTACCATGACAATAGTAGACAATACTACCTGGACTGTTCAACACTGAGTGCTGGGTGGTGGGTAAGTAAGCCGGCCACTTCTAGAAAGTGCCAGCGCCTTACGGCGAATGAGTCCTGGAGGAGGTTAGTGGGTCTCTTGATGGAGGAAATGCAATCAAGATGCGGGTGAGCTAATCCTTGAATTAACCGACGTCATCCACAATCTACAAGCCGTGACTGGTAGAGTAGTGCTGCTTCTTCATAAATCTCACTTTAAACCAGCATCATGCACATGAAATATCCAAGGCCATTCTAAATTCAAAACTTCAGTGTCACCCAGTGATTTAACAATGTTGCATTATGTAATGCAATTTCCTTGAGTGCATTTTGTAGAGCAAATTGGTTCTAGAATTCATTTGCTCATCTGACAGATCAGAAAACAGCAAGACTGGCAGGTCCATGGTACAATTGTTTAGATCTTTCTAGTTGTTTGAAGGCCAGTCTGCAGAATTTTGACTGTTGTGTGCAACATCATCAATTGTGACTATGAAGTATTAATATAAAGTTATTTTTAAGTTCTATAGGAAATATATAAATAGATTTAGAAAGAGAAAATACTGTTAAACTTTATTCATTCAATTCTTAAGGAAAAATCTATTATAATTTTGTACATACAGTACTGAACATAGTTACTATTTTATTTCACAGAATAGAGGAAGTCCACATTTCTTGCTGATTTTAAATTAATTGTAGGACTAAGGTTAACTGTACTTCAGTTTTGCTTTGTTTAAAATATGTGCAATTTTTTTTCTATGTTCAAAGGTGCTATATAAATCTAAGTTGGTGGTGCTGTTGCCTATCTGAAATTTGATGTGGTCAGTTGAACATTTTTCGTGCTCCTACTACAAGCTGATTGCCCCATTATCTTCCATACAGAAAAGAAACTTAGAGAATGTTGCAGGTTCTCCCTTCTTTGTTCAGTTCATAGTTTCAGGACTTTTCTAATTGAGGCCTTTTATCTTTTAGGGCCTAGTTTCATTAATACTTTTTATAGAAATTGACTTGGTTTGTCTCATTTGAAACCAATTAATTGTTTTTGACATAACATTTATCATTGTAAACTTTTACTTATACTCATTTTACATTGCAAATTCTGAAGTTTTCAAATATTGAGAACATGGATTGTAATAAAACCTGGTTAGATTGACTTGTAGCACTTTTTTTTTAAATATCAGAAAATTGCAAATGAACTGAAACTTTCCTAATTCACTCTAATCACTCCCTATATTGGTGCTTTTCTCATTAGTATATTAGAATTTGAGCAGTATGCAGTAATAATAACAACTTATATATTTATAAAGCACCTTTAACGTAATAAAACATCCCAAGGCGCTTCACAGGAGCGTTATTAAAGAACAACAACATTTGACACCGAGCCATATAAAGAGATGTTGGGGCAGATGACTAAAAACTTGGCTAAAGAGAGAGGTTTTAAGGAGCGTTTTAAAGGAGGAAAGGGAAGCGGAGAGGCAGAGATTAAAGCACCCTTAGATTTTGAAATGCTATTTTTTGATTGGTATTAAGTGGCTGGTTAAAATCATCTCCCCCTAGGTCCCCAGCCTGTACACCAGACTCTAGGCTGCCGGTTGCTTAAAATGTGCCTGTCATTTAAAATGAGTTCTAGCAGTCTTTCCATAGACCACTGTAGCTGGAGTATTTCACAAAAGGAAAAATTATGGACAGAAATAAAACACCTGTAATTTATGCGTCACTTACTACAGCATTGGGAAAACAATAGATATTATTTCAAGGCAGTAATCTAATAATCCAGTGCCAAATTGTGAATACAGAGTCGATGTAGGTTATAGTCCATAATTGTTATCTGTATCCAAAGGTTAGTGCCTTGAAATTGCTGTTTCTTTTTAAATCCATAAATCAGTTTAATTTCATATGGTAGCTATAATAAAGATGTTAACTGCCATGAGCAGGAGTTGTGGTTATATTGTGCACTAGCATTGGTGTTGTTTGGGGGATAATCAAATCTCCACAAATACATACTTAAATAGAAGCACATAGCTCTGCTCATCAGTCTTCAACTGCCAGTGAAACCTGTAAAGGTAGAAAAGAGCTGATGGGATCCTGTGCCCTTTTTAATCATTAGAAATTTAAACGGCAGTGCAGTAGCCACATGAGCTCTTTTTTTGATTTAAAGATTAAAAATGTTATCTGTATACCTGTCATAATGGTTTGCTGAAGATGTTGACAAACTTCAGTTTAAGCTGCTACAGATGCCCTTTGTTGGCAAGAATCTCTGGTGAGCAAATAGGAAGTTGTTGATGGATTTTAGGAGGTGTTAGAAAAACCTCAAAGCTATACCAGATGTTGGACCAAAGACACTGATCCAGGGGTATGGGATACATGAATTAATGTAAAATGCATCAAAATAAGAATAGCATACTGATGTGTGTTATCTAGAATAATGGGTATGTAGATGGTAGTGATGAAAATAAGAGTTTTGATTAGGCATTTGTTTTAATGTATATTTAAAATATGCAAATAAACATTCTGACTGATTACTTCCTCTGGGTATTCACTAGGGAAGACATGAGCAATGTAACTAACACAGTAAAGTAAGAATTTAGTGCAAAAATTGAATGATCAGATGATTTGAATTGTGGCTTTGAATTAAGAATTAACTGTATTCATCCTTCTAGCACTTTGTTTCTAACCACATATTCATCCAGCTGTTTTCCTGAAAGATGTGAACTGATGCATCATAATTGCCATTGCTAGAGCCAGTTCCAAATATCGCTACTATGTAATGTATGAGGGGTATGTATGGGGGAGTCTTGGTTCCTTTTAATCTCAAGTCTTTGTGAGATGTTTTAATCGTACTCGTGTTCTTTGGTTTAGATCTGGGATCACAGTGCAAGTCAGATAGCATATTAAGCTAAATGACTTGTTTCTGTGCTGTAACATTTCACAACTCTATCTTGCAATGTTCAGTCCTCAGCATTTCAAAAGCTGGATCATGTCTTCTCCGATTTATTACTTTACATTTAAATATGGGCCTGAAACCTGAGTGTGTGTTATATAGGAAAACCTTAAAGCTTGTTTTCATACTTTCTTGCAAAATAAAGACACTACTTCCTGTTAGAAAATGGACCTAAAACCCATTATGACCAGTTATTGCAAATTGGGAAATTTTTTACAGATATGGAAAAATGTGAGTTATATATGGAATAGTTATAGTATTCCATTCACCCTCCCTCCCACCCCACCCCCTAAACAAATATAAAAATGTTTGGAATTTGCACACTTTTTGTGTAATGATTTTGATATGTGTTGAAGCTTGAGACATGAAAAACATTACATTTCAGTTATTGCTATAGATGTTAAATATCTAAATTAAATCTTAGAAGCTAGAAATCGGTTTTTACATTGAGGATTGTTGTGGATACCAATGGATTTTCCCCTCTGCAAAAATGTGGATTTAATTGTTCAGTACCACCATATGAATGGATAGATGTTTGCAGTATGGTTGATGCATTGTGCCACTGATGCAATAGCACTTGTGCCACTGATGCAATAGCACTTGTTATCTTGGCTATCCGTGTGTTCAGGAAAAAATATGTCGGTGAAAACACTCAATTTTGTTTCCCCATTCCCTGTACACTTTTTCTCTTTTATTGGCAGTTTATGCTTTTGTTATTGTACTTGTATAAAATACAGTATCGTGTAGAAAACAGTTGGATTTGACCTACAATCCAGACCCAAACTAATGAGAAGACCCATGTATGTCACTCATTCACTCCCTTTACAATCTTTGCTTTGTATCATAAATACCAAAGGCACTGTACCTGGTTCCTGTCATTGTTTTAAAAAAAAAAACCTGATGGTCAACATGAGTTGACTGCACAGCTCTGCCACTAATGAGGAGCAAAGAGTAGAAAAGCTCTTGAGCACAAGAATATAGTGTAATGGGTATTTGATGTTGTGGATGCAAATTGAACAGAAAATTTTTCACATTTTGATTGTACAACTTGCAAATATAGCATTTTCAGAAATTTGAAGAGGAAGTAACTTGATAAAACGGCAATTAATATTCATTGTTAAGAGGACCATGTGACTCATGCAGGTAAAAGTACATCTGTGAACTGCATTATACTAAAACTATTATGCAAAAAAAGTTCAAAATTCCATGTTTAACCCTGTGGATCCTTACTACATTATTGAACAGCATTTACATTGAAAATGAGGAATGTGAATATCAGTTTGAAGGAACAGAAAGGGTAGACAAGGGTAATGTAGTAGATGTAATATATTTGGATTTTCAAAGGTCCTTTGATAAGGTACTGCATAGTAGACTCATGACTAAGTTCAGAACATGTGGAGTCCGGAAACAAGAAGCAGAATGGATAGCAAGCTGGCTACAAAACAGAAAACCGAGAGTAGGGGCGCGATCTTGCCAGCCCTGGGGAGGTGGGTTTGGAGGCGGGACTGCTGGGAAAATGATAGAATCTGGGGGCGGGTACCCATCCCGCCTCCGTGCCATCTTTCCAGGAGGCGGGAAGGGGATTACAGCCACTTAACTGCCTGTTAACAGGTAGTTAACAGGCAGTTAAAAGGATTATCCCCATTTTGCCACCAGAGGCGCGGGCTTCCCGATGTCAGGAAACCCCGCCAGGGTCACCGAGGCGAGCAGTGGGTCTGCGGGGTGCAAAAGTGCGCTGTGGAGCCGAGTGATGAGTGCAAGTATGGAGAGGTAAGTATGTGAGGTGAGTGGAAAGTGTTAGAAAAAGTTTACTTACCTTTGTTTCTTCCTGCAGGCGTCAACAGTTTGGGATGCGGAGAGTCTCGCATCTTCACGGCAGAGATGACAGATGGCTGCTGCATTTTCCGATGCAACAATCATCTAATTTCTGCGAAAGAAAGAGGTTTGATGAGTCTCGAATACAAGGACTCGTCAAATAACATAGAATGTCAGTGTTTGACAGCTTCATAGAGCTGTCAAACGATGACAATTCAGATGAAACGTCATACGCTGATGTTCTCTGTAACCGGCTTTCCCTTAATTGGCCTGCTGAGCCCGCTGGGCGGGCTTAACAAGGTCAATCAAGGGAAATTAGCGTGGGTTGGCCACAAGTCGATGGAGGCGGGACTGAAACCCGACAAGCTGCAGTTCCGCCTCCAACGCACCCCCATTGGCAAAATCACCTCCTAGGGGTTAAAGGTAGTTACTCAGACTGGCAAAAGGTTGGAAGTGGTATTCCACAAGGATCAGTGCTGGGACCACTGTAGTTCACCATTTCCATAAACGATTTGGACTCAGGAATCGGAAGTGCAATTTCAAAATTTGCGGGTGACACCAAATTGAGGGATGTATTTAATAGAGAAGAGGACTGCAATAAAATACAGGAAGACATTAGTAAACTTGCAGAATGGGCATGTAATTGGCAAATGAACTTCAATATAGATAGGTGTGAGGTGGTACATTTCGGTAGGAAGAATAAGAAAGCCACATACTCCTTGGAAAATAAGTGTCTAAATGGGGTAGAGGAGCAGAGGGATCTGGGGTTATAGATGCATAAATCATTAAAAGTAGCTACACAGGTTAACAAGGCCATTCAAAAAAAGCAAACGGAGCTCTGGGGTTCATTTCTAGAGGGATAGAATTGAAAAGCAGAGAAGTCATGTTAAACTTGTATAGAACCATGGTTAGACCACACTTGGAGTACTGTGAACAGATCTGGTCTCCATATTATAAAAAGAATATAGAGGCACTGGAGGAGGTGCAAAAAGTTTTTTACTAGGATGATACCAGAACTGAGAGATTGAACAGGCTGGAGCGCTTTTCTCTAGAAAATAGAAGACTGAGGGTGACCTGATAGAGGGCTTTAAGATTATGAAAGTGTTTGATAGAGTAGATGTAGAGAAGGTGGGCTGGATTTTCATTTAGGAGGCGGGACTACAACTTTCAGGGTTGTAGTCCCGCTTCCATCGAGTTCTAGCCAACCCATGCGATTTTGACTTGATTGACCTTGTTGAGCCTGCTCAGCAGGCCAATTAAGGGCCACCCAGCAACAAGTGACGTCACAGATTGACATTTCATCTGTCAAGACCTTTTGACAGATGAAATATCAGCGTTTCACAGCTGTTTGAAGCTGTCAAACACTGACAATCTGTACTCTAAGTTAATTCCTTCCTCTCAGGATGATTTAGAGATCTCCCCCGGAACAGAAAGCTGAATGCTGTAATTTTTGACAGATCGTGGCCATTCTGCTTTCTGTGCCGGTGAGATGAGGTACTCCCGAGACCTGAAGGAGGGAAGGCTGTAAAGGTAAGTAAAACTTCTTTAAACACTTTACACACATCAAACACACTTACCTCTTCACTCATGCACCCATCACTCACCTGAACACCAGACATCTCGACCCCTCCAAGCCGTTCATCCTGACGGCCCGCCTCGCTAACTTGGCGTGGTCTGGAGCTGTCGGGAATCCCACATTTCACCAAGGAAAATAGGGATTAGGCTAAAAACTGCCTGTTAACTACCTGTTAACAGGCAGTTAATTGGCACTAATCCCCTTCCCGTCTCGGGAAGGCAGGTCCCAGCGCGGGTCAGGTACCCGCCTCCTTTGAAACTGGCATGGAGGCGGGTTGGGGGCAGGATGGGTTCGTGCCCCCCGATTTCGGGATTTTAACCCCCCACACGCCTCCAATCCCGCCTCCACGGCCCAATAAAAATCCTGCCCGATGTGTCCACTTGCAGGGCAGACCAGAACTAGAGGCCATAAATATAAGATAGTCACTAATAAATCCAATAGAAATTTCAGGAAAAACTTCTTTGCCAGAGACTGGTTAGAATGTGGAATTTGCAGAAGGAGTAGTTGAAGCAACTAACATTGATGCATTTAAGGGGAAGCTAGATAAACACGAGGGAGAAATATGTTGATGGGATTAGATGAAGAAGGATGGGAGGAGGCTCGTGTGGAGCATTAACACTGGCATGGACCAGTTGTGCCGAATGACCTGTTTCTGTGCTGTAAATACTATGTAATACTAAGTTTATTTATTTATTTATTGAAATTTGACATTCAATATGTTTCTTTTTTTTTCTTTATTCATTCACGGGATGTGGGCGTCGCTGACAAGGCCTGCATTTATTGCCCATCCCTAATTGCCCTTAACTGAGTGGCTTGCTAGGCCATTTCAGAGTGCTGTTAAGAGTCACCCACATTGCTGTGGGTCTGGAGTGACATACAGGCCAGACCGGGTAAGGATGGCAAATTTCCTTCCCTAAAGTAGATTAGTGAACCAGATGTTTTTTTTACGACAATCTGGTAGTTACATGGTCACCATTACTGATACTAGCTTTTTATTCCAGATTTATTTATTAACTGAATTTAAATTCCACAGCTGCCATGGTGGGATTTAGACTCATGTCTCTGGATCATTGGTCCAGGCCTCTGGATTACTAGTCCAGTAACATAACCACTATGCTACCGTTCCCTTGTTTCATGCCACATGAATGGATTTTTGAAAAAGTAGAAATGTATAGATTTAAATGCAGGTTTATGTCAGTCAAGATAGTTTTTATGTATAATTTTACCTTTGTGAAAGATGTTTACAAGGTCAGTTTTTAATGATTCCTTTGGTCCCATCTCTTATTTTGCAGACGGTGCGTCATGGCTTCCCCTGTCAACCGACTGCCTTAGCTTTTGATCCAGTGCAAAAAATCCTGGCCATTGGGTGCCGCACAGGAGCTCTACGAATGTATCCTTTTTTAAGAATTATTTTTTTGACTAGTTCACAAGAAGGTTTGTAACAGTGGACACTTGCATCTTCCCATCTACTGGTCATATTGCTTTCTTCTCCATTGAACCTGGATTGTTTGCACAGCAGTCATGGATAATATACAGCTTCGTCTCATTATGGTAAGTGTGTTTACCTGCAGCTTGTTCCATACTTAAATATTATTCAGATGAGTCTAGTCTGGCAGTGTTATGCTTATGTGACTAGGATTGTGTTGGAAAGTAATGATGTAATTCAATTTGGATCAGCTGCAGATGTAGGGGTAGAGTATTTGCTTCCTTTTATCCCATTTCTCTTGCTGGTATTGTGGTTTGCAATTCATTTACACACATGGTACAAAGAGAAACAGCTCAGTTCTCTGTCAGCAAATCTGCCTGTAATGTTTTTACCATTTTTCTGAACTGATAGGATGATCTCAGAGTTGAAATTGCCATCTATTGTTTTCAGTTTCCATTTCATTCTGGTGTTGCTGTATGTACAGTTTGCTACATGCATTCCAGCCATTTTAAGATTGAAGAGCCGTTGCAGCTTTCAGAATAAATTTCTGCTATGCACAGATTCTTTGATACAAATATATTTCTCACTTATTTCCACGAGATTGAGATGAAACAATTTTGTTCAAATGGAATAATTATTAGAGGATTGTTTTTTGAATAAAAACTTAGTTATAATCACATCTAGTGCAAGATTTTTGTTTCTTTATTTCAATAGGGATGTATGTGGTAGGGTACCTCAGTTCATGTGCTCTTAATGTGATCAAACTGCAGGAAAACGGAAATGCTCTGAATCTCGGTTCTAGTGGCGATACAAGATGGCAGACCTAATGAATAGAGAGATGGATACAGTCTCTTTTTGTACTTTAGGACAAAAGTAAATACAATTTAAGAAGAAAAAATTATTAGTTGTAGAATTGTATATTTATCTTTTTTAAATTAAGGTGCCACATTATTGAAGAGAACTAGTATATTGGGGAATTACTTCTTTATATTTTCTCTGTTTTTTGTCTCTTTTTATCATTGTATCAGGTGTTAGCCTGGCAATCTGCTTTCAGGTTTTAGCCAATGCAGATTTTGAGTTAACTCGAAGGAATGTCTTAGAATGATCTTAACTGATTTGACCTTGAATTTTGCCCTTTTTCTATAGCCTGTTCCATTATTGGGGATTTATGTGGGTTACTGTGTGTCTCATTAAGGATCTTGTGAGAAGATCACTTCTTTGAGCAAACATTATAGAAATTTAGGAAAGGTCAGACCAACTTCACCATACTGATGTCTTGGTATCAAAAAATTGTACGTAGTTCACCCTGCATACACCAAATACAAGGAAATATGTACACAGTACTCAGGAAAAAAAACTTGATTTTGTTCCTTCACCATCAGAAATATTGATCAATGACCAGGTTTATAACAAATGTGCGCATAAGTGGTTTGAAGTGCGATGTAGAGGCAGTCAAGAAAAATATGTTCAATAGTTCACAGTTTCATTGAAAATGACAGAATTATTTATTTCAGAGTTCTATGTAACAGGATACTCCAATCAAGCTGTTCATTCTGGAATGTATCCCTTGAATGAGGTGGACTAAATAACTCACGAGTGGCACAGAGTTCAGAAGATCCTACTTGCAAATGGAATCAATTCCAGATTTAGTATGTGTGGTGATATAAAACCTATTAAAAAAGGCACTTTATTCCTATAATAAAAACAGAGAAAATTCTGGAAACATGCAGCAGGTTAGGCAGTATCTGTGGAGAAAGGATGGTAAGGTTAACGAGCTCGATATTAACCTCCCCACGATGGGTGGGAGAGGGTCGGGGTGCATTACCAGTGGCTGTGAAAGCCGCCACCGCCACTCTCAATTTTTGTTCCTTCCAGGGCTCTACCGGAGTCATAGCGAGTGATTTGCAGTTGGCTACAAATAAATGCATAAGGCAGGTGACTAATGGATTGTTTGCCAGGGCTGTAGGTATGTAAACTTTCTCTGTGATACAATAGTCAGATTGAGCAGACACTAGGATTCGCGTCTCTGGCTGGCTTCCCACAGGTGCAGGGTGCCATCTACTGTTGCACACATTTGAGCACCTGTAGATCAACCAAGATCAACACAAGCGATCAATGTTCAGCTGGTCTGCAACCACAAGAAAAGTTTCATGCAGGCCTGTGCCAGATTCCCTGGGAGCCATGATGCTTTCATACTGCGGCAGTCCAACATCCTAACCCGTTTGGACCTGGAGCCAGCCTTAAAGGGTGACTGACAGGCAACAAAGGATACCCCCTTCAAATCTGCCTGAGACAACTCTGAGGAACCCCACCAATGAACACCAGGAGTGCTATAATGTGAGCCATATTTTTTTACCAGATATGTCATTGAACAAACCATCGGCATGCTCAAGTTGCGCTTCAGGTACCTGGACAGATGTGGAGGTGCCCTTCAATACTCACCAGCGAGAATCGCTAGGATAATCGTCGTGTACTGTGTTCTGCACAACAGAGCGCAGCAGCGAGGACTAAAGGTTGCAGGAGGAACAAGCCGCTCAGCTCTCCGCATCTGATGAGAATTCCAATGAAGAGGAAGATGGGGTGGCCAACGCTACATCAGCTGACCACAATGCTGCTCGGGATGCCAGGGATGTCCTAATAGCTCAAAGGTTCAGTTATTCACTCACTGGACCAAGTAACACCCCCCCCCCCCACCCACATTTACACGAGCAGTCCTTTTACCAACCACCCACTCGTTGCACATGTACCAATTGGTCTCAGTCAATTCATGTCTTTCACATTCAGCACCAAACAACTGAAAACCCAAGTTGGCACTTGACATGCCAGAATGGGGAATATGGGAAAATGGTGCCAAGTAATAAATTAAAGATATTAACACATTTTCAGATACACCCATGTACATAACTTCATTAAGCTGCAGCTTTTAATTTTCCTTCCCTGGCACTGCTACATGGTGCAATCCCTGTGCCTTTAGCAGCGGTAGTAGCAGGCTGCTCCATGCCTTACTCTGCCTTCTGAGGTGCTCGAGGCCAACGGTCTCTGGGTGTTGAGGCCCGTGAGGGCCCTGCCAAAAACTGGAGCAGGAGTGTGACATATTAGATGAAATAAACAGTGAGAGAGGAAGTATTAAGGGGTTTAGCAGCTTTAAAAGTGGATAAATCCCCAGGCCTGGATAAAATGTATCCTAGGCTGTTAAGCGAAGCAAAAGAGGAAATAGCAGAGGCCCTGACCATCATTTTCCAATCCTCTCTGGCTTCAGGCATGGTGACGGAGGACTGGAGGACTGCTAATGTGGTACCCTTGTTTAAAAAGGGAGAAAAGGATAGACTGAATAATTACAAGCCAGTCAGGCTAACCTCAGTGGTGGGAAAATTATTGGAAAGAATTCTGAAGGACAGGATAAATGTTAATTTAGAAAGACACGGATTAATCAAGGATAGTCAGCATGGATTTGTTAAGGGAAGGTCATGTCTGACAAAATTGATTGAATTTTTTGAGGAGGTAACAAGGAGGGTAGACGAGGGTAGTGCGTTTGATGTAGTGTATATGGACTTTAGCAAGGCTTTTGATAAGGTTCCACATTGCAGACTGGTCACGAAGTTAAAAGCCCATGGGATCCAAGGCAAAGTGTCAAGTTGGATTCAAAACTGGTTCGGAGGCAGGAAGCGGAGGGTGTTTTTGTGACTGGAAGGCTGTTTCCAGTGGGGTTCCGCAGGGCTCAGTACTAGGTCCCTTGCTTTTTGTGGTATAGAAACATAGGAGCAGGAGTAGGCCATTCGGCCCCTCGAGCCTGCTCCGCCATTCAATGAGATCATGGCTGATCATCCAAACTCAGTACCCTGTCCCTGCCTTCTCCCCATATCCCTTGACCCCTTTAGCCTTAAGAAATATATCTAACTCCTTCTTGAATATATTTAATGAATTGGCCTCAACTGCCTTCTGTGGTAGAGAATTCCACAGGTTCACCACTCTCTGGGTGAAGAAATTCCTCCTCATCTCTGTCCTAAATGGCTTACCCCTTATCCTTAGGCTGTGACCCCTGGTTCTGGACTCCCCTGCCATCGGGAACATCCTTCCTGCATCTAGTCTGTCTAGTCCTGTTAGAATTTTATAAGTTTCAATGAGATCCCCTCTCATTCTTCTAAACTCCAGCGAGTATAAGCCCAATCGACCCAATGTCTCCTCATATGTCATTCCTGCCATCCCAGGTATCAGTCTGGTGAATCTTAGCTGCACTCCCTCCATGGCAAGAACATCCTTCCTCAGATAAGGCGACCAAAACTGCACACAATACTCAAGGTGTGGTCTCACCAAGGCCATATATCAATGATCTAGACTTGAATATAGGGGGTATAATTAAGAAGTTTGCAGATAATACTAAAATCGGCTGTGTGATTGATACTGAAGAAGGAAGCTGTAGATTGCAGGAAGATATCAATAAATTGGTCAGGTGGGCAGAACAGTGGCAAATGGAATTCAATCTGGAGAAGTGTGAGTTAATGCATTTGGGGAGGGCTAACTAGGAAAGAGAATACACATTAAATGGTAGGACACTGAGTAGTGTAGAGGAACAAAGGGACCTTGGAGTGCATGTCCACAGATCCCTGAAGGTAGCAGGCCAAGTAGATAAGGTGGTTAAGAAGGCATACGGAATGCTTGCCTTTATTAGCCGTGGCATAGAATACAAGAGCAGGGGGGGTTATGCTTCAACTGTATCAAACACTAGTTAGGCTTCAGCTAGAGTACTGCGCGCAGTTCTGGTCACCCCATTACAGGAAAGATGTGATTGCACTAGAGAGGGTACAGAGGAGATTTACAAGGATGTTGCCGGGAGTAGAGAATCTTAGCTATGAGGAAAGACTGGATAGGCTGGGTTTGTTTTCCTTGGAACAGAGGAGGCTGAGGGGAGACCTTATTGAGGTGTGTAGAATTATGAGGGGCCTAGATAAAGTGTTTAGAAAGGACCTATTTCCCTTAGCACAGGGGTCAAAAACCAGGGGGCACAGATTTAAAGTAATTGGTGGAAGGTTTAGAGGGGATTTGAGAGGAAATTTCTTCACCCAGATGGTTGTGGGGGTCTGGAACTCACTGCCTGAAAGGGTGGTAGAGGCAGAAACCCTAACCACATTTAAAAAGTACTTGGATGTGCACTTGGGATGCTGTAACCTACAGGGCTATGGTCGAAGAGCTGGGAAGTGGGATTATGCCGGGTAGCTCTTTGTTGGCCAGCACGGACATGATGGGCCAAAATGGCCTCCTGTGCTGTAACTTTCTATGATAACTGCTCCACCTGCACCTGTGCAGGGGCAGACTGGCCCAGCGGGAGAGGAGGCAGTATGTTTGGTATTGGGGGTGGGGTGAGGTGGGCAAAGGGTGAGACATGCAAACACTTTGAGAGGAGTTTGCACTTTCATCTTCCTATCGCCAGCGTCCCTCTCCTGGGATCACTCCTGCTTTTCTCTGGGAGAGCAGCTTGGAGCAGATCAGTGATGTCTTGTAAGCCCATGGCTAATGTATCTGTCATCCTGTTTAAGGCGGTAAAAATGTTGGCATCCATAGGTGAGACTGCTGATAAGTGTGCCGCGATTCAGGTTCCACTGAGGTGGCCACTCTCTAAATGGAAGACATCCTCGCAATGGCTGCAAAATCAATCCACATATGTTTGAGCTGGACTCCTCCTTTCTCTGTGACATTGTGGAAATTGTGCCTGGCAAGACTGCCAATACCTCACACATTTGTTGTTGACTCTATTTTCTCCTTTTCATTGATGGCACCTTTGAGTTCAACATCTCTGTCCAGTTGAGCAGAACTTGGAGAGGACTGCGCCCTCCAACACAGACCTTCCACAGCTGGCCTTGTCACCATGCTCTGTTTGTGCTCGCTTGTGCAGTGCGAATTACCAGGTGACATCCCAACCAACTGTCCAACTGGATCCACTCAAGTGCTCATATCTGCGCTGATGCCTTGTTCTTGTTGAAGGAATGAGCTCCTCTAAGGAATCCTTGTCTGTAAAGGGCAGGGGCTGCTGTTCTTCGAGTGATGGCCTTGGAGGAGAGAAGAGACGGATATGATTTAGTCATGGGAATGTAGAAATGTTGAAATGATTAAGCACATGATTATTTCATTCGGTGCTGAATTCACGTCAAGATGACTTAGCCTTGTAGGAGATGTGGGTCAGAGAGATTAATTCTGTCACCCTGCAGCAATGAGGTAGGAGTCTTGCCACTTCCGATGTTCAGAATGGCTGATATGCCGCTTATCTCCAAAGCTTCCTGCTCGGCATTTTCAGCTCCATGATCAGTAGGGGTTCCACCTCTGGTCCTCTCCTGCTCCCATGTATTTTGCGCTCTCTTTTGCAAGGGAGCATGACAGACCTATGAGTGTCTTTAAGGCATGTGTGCATCCGATGGGTGCAGTGCTTTTGGTGAGGGTGACTATCAGGCAGCTGCATCACGAGTGTCACTGGCATGCATTTAAGGATGTGCGCTGAGCATTGGGGGAGCTGACTGAGGTGGGATCACGTTACATAAGGATTGGGGTGAATGGCAGTGGTGGATGGAGGAAGGGGGAGGTGAGGAAGTGCATTGAAACGCAACAATGGGTGCTGCAGAAATTTAAATGGGGGTGAGGGGTGATGTGAATGGAGTACGATGGACAAGACAGTGAGTGGTGGGGGGGGGTGCACTACAGGATCTAGGTTAGGCCACTTAAGCGCTTACTACACAGGGTCCATGTCCTCAAGACAACAGTCCTGCTGCTCACCTCTTGGGCCACCTCCAGCCATTCTTTCTTTGTTGTGGCAGCAGGTTTTTTCCCCCCGTTGCTAGGGAAGAGCGCCTCCTTGCATGACCTTTCTGCACCCAGCAGTATGTCCAGGGATGCCTCATTAAATCTCCGTGCAGCCTTTGCCTTCCCTGATTTTATTTTGCAACTTCCACTTAACACAATATTCAGAACGCCAAACTTCCTCCACCATTGCATCTGTGAAGTGGGCCTTTAAATAGTCAAGGTGAAATCGATTCATGTGGGTCTGCATCACACTTGATCATGCACATGGAGACACGAAACCTGGAATTAAAATAAGAGGCATTTCTATTCAAACCGGACATTCCCACGTGTCCCACAATCCTGTGCATTTGTTGCCTGCTATCGCCCGCACTCAGAACCTGTCTCAGCGTTAATATGGAGGCCAGCGTCTCAGGTCTATGACCCTTAGTCAGAACTGGAAGATGTTACAGATGAACAGCTTATAATGAGGAATAGAGCAAGGGTAAAGGGGGTGGGGAGAAAAAAAGAGACCACATACACAAGAAAAAAATGTAAACTGATTAACTAGCGGACAGGAGATAATTAAATACCAGATGTGATAATAGTATAAGACAAAAGGAGGCAATAATGAGATAATTTAGAGTAATAAAAATATATATGTGACCCAGAGGATGTATGAATGATTATAGCAGACTGGGAGGGAAGCGTGGAAAAACTGGCAAAGCAGAGTAGGCTCCAATGTTCCGGGAGCGTGGTGGAAGAAAATGACAGACCGACACCAGGGGTGTAGACCAATTCACCGGCCATGTAGGGAATACCCATGCCAAGCACCAACTCATACCTCCCCCATCCCCAGAAGTGCTGGTACACTCCTACATTACCAGCATCTGTTGTCAGAGAGGCAGGTGGATCCACTATAAGCTTGGGTATTACTTTAACATACCTTTAGGCGGCACTCACCTATTCCATAGATTTTGTTGGTCATCTTGGATGTTCTTTTCATTGGTGTGGAGATGCCGGTGTTGGACTGGGGTGGACAAATGTAAGAAATCACACAACACCAGGTTATAGTCCAACAGCTTTATTTGAAATCATAAGCTTTCGGAGCGCTGCTCCTTCGTCAGGTGAAGTGGAGAGATGCATAAAAACACAGCTTATATAGTCAGAGAATAATGTCAGATGTTTACAGGTAATCTTTCTAACTGCCATATATCACACCTCGGCAGAGAGATAATCACAGCAATCAAAGGTGTAAATGGTGTCCAAACAGGTCAGTCAGGAAAACATTACATCAAAGAACAATGAGGTGGGGTCACAAGGGGTCAAATGTTGCAGATGCTGGGTTCTGTATGAAAAACAAAAAAACAGACAAAAAACATTTTTTTTGCTGGAAATCACAGCAGGTCCGGCCGCATCTGTGTGGAGAGAACAAGCCAATGACGACTCGAGTCTGGATGACCCTACATCAGGTGGGGTTACATGTAGCGTGACATGAACCCAAGATCCCGGTTGAGGCCGTCCTCATGGGTGCGGAACTTGGTTATCAGTTTCTGCTCGACGATTTTGCGTCGTGTGTCTCGAAGGCCACCTTGGAGAATGCTTACCCGAAGATCGGAGGCTGAATGTCCTTGACTGCTGAAGTGTTCCCCGACTGGCGATTGTTGCGCGGTGTCCGTTCATCCGTTGTCTCAGTGTCTGCATGGTCTCGCCGATGTACCATGCTCCGGGGCATCCTTTCCTGCAACATATGAGGTAGACAACGTTGGCCGAGTCACATGAGTATGTACCATGTACCTGGTGGGTGGTGTCCTCATGTATGATGATGGTATCTGTGTTGATGATCTGGCATGTCTTGCAGAGATTGTTGTGGCAGGGTTGTGGTGTCGTGGTCGCTGTTCTCCTGAAAGCTGGGTAATTTGCTGCGAACGATGGTCTGTTTGAGGTTAGGCGGCTGTTTGAAGGCGAGTAGTGGAGGCGTGGGGATGGCCTTAGCGAGGTGTTCGTCGTCATCGATGACATGTTGAAGGCTGCGAAGAACATGGCGTAGTTTCTCCGCTCCGGGGAAGTACTGGACGACGAAGGGTACTCTGTTGGTTGTGTCCCGTGTTTGTCTTCTGAGGAGGTCTATGCGATTTTTCACTGTGGCCCGTCGGAACTGTCGATCGACGAGTCGAGCGTCATATCCCGTTCTTACGAGGGCGCCTTTCAGCGTCTGTAGGTGTCCATTGCGTTCCTCCTCGTCTGAGCAGATCCTGTGTATTCGCAGGGCTTGTCCATAGGGGATGGCTTCTTTAACGTGGTTAGGGTGGAAGCTGGAGAAGTGGAGCATCCTGAGGTTGTCCGTGGGCTTGCGGTAGAGTGAAGTGCTGAGGTGTCCGTCTTTGATGGAGATTCGTGTGTCCAAGAATGAAACCGATTCTGAGGAGTAGTCCATGGTGAGTTTGATGGTGGGATGGAACTTGTTGATGTTATCGTGTAGTCTTTTCAGTGATTCTTCGCCGTGGGTCCATGGGAAGAAAATGTCGTCTATGTATCTGGTGTATAGCGTTGGTTGGAGGTCCTGTGCAGCGAAGAAGTCTTGCTCGAACTTGTGCATGAAGATGTTGGCGTATTGGGGTGCGAATTTGGTCCCCGTGGATGTTCCGTGTGTTTGTCTTCACCGTCGACAACCAGTTCTTTACACATTGTGGTCAAGGATGAAGCGGATGAGTTGTAGGATGGCGTCTGGAGATTGGCTGTTGTTGGTGTTGAGTACTGAGGCTGTCGCAGCGATGCCGTCATCGTGGGGGATCATTGGAAATAGTTAACTGGGGTTTGGATAGTGTCTAGATGTTTTGCATATTCTAAGTCAAGATGCTAGATATTTCAAGTGTTTGTGCTTTCATATTGAAAAATAAATTGGTTTACTTTATACAAAGCTCAACTTGAAAGTAGCAATGTTGGATAGTTTGACCCTTAATCTTGTCTTTTGTGTATTTGTGCAGTGACTACTTGCAGCTTCTGTCTATACATTCATTTTTGTTCAGTACAGGAGATGACCCACCAGTATATCAGCAATTGTATAAAATCCATGGTCATAATTATTGTGGATATTGCTATTATAAATTTAAGCACTGATATAATGAGCTGAATTTGGAAAAATAGTAGTAAGTAGACTCCTTGGATATTTTGCCAATATAATATCTAGTGAACTGCTTTCTATAAAAACTGTCAGAATGGAAAACCTGTTAACAATAGTAGACTACCTCCACCATGTCAGAATTATCAAGAGTTTATAAAAAATAAAATTGCAAGAAAATGATTAAACTTAAAAATAGACATATGACAAATCTAGGGCTAATAGTACTAAAGAAAATTAAGAAAATAGAGGCAAAGCAAAAAAGATTAGTGAGCCCAAGAAGGGATGTGAAGAAAGACGAGGAGGTAACAAGGGAATTGGTTAAAGGTTTTTATAAACACTTTACAGCATTTGCAGTTTTACTTTTCTTTTGCCTTTGTACGAGGCAAGGCTTGTCTGACAAATTTAAGAGATCTTTGAGGAAATAATGGATAATATTGCTGAGAGAAATGCAGTGTATGTGGAATTTCAAAAGGCATTTGATAAGAATTCTTGTTGGTAAATTATGTGGCAAATTAAAAAGTTTAGAGAGCTTTCCAGATCAGTATTTTGCTCCCTATACAATCTGACTTCCTATAATGATGCATTGAGAAAACACAAATAAAGATGGTTTATGCTGCTAACAAGTGTTAAGATGTATTCCTGACATCATTTTGACCTGAATGGCCCTTAAATGTAGACGGCCTCAAGGTGAAGGCAAACCTAGATCACCTTATTGCAAGGTCAATTTAATACAACTGCTACTCAGTAAATACGTTTGTTTAATAGAATTATACATTTGTTTTGCATGGTACATAAATTATTTTCATTCAGGAATTAAATAGGGATATATTCTCATTTATGTTTACTCTCTTTTCACTTTTATTAATGTTCCTTTCATGTGGCACTACCTCTTTAATATCTCTTTTCCTTCATATCTTTTATTCATACATTATCAAACTTTACCAATGTGAAATGAAATTTGATACTGAATGTAACAGCAGTCTGATACTTGACATTTTCAAGAAGTGTGGATAAAGGTTAGGTGTTTATGCTATTAAGAAAAATATTAGTTGCAATGTTGGGGTTAGAACATATGTTAGATGAAATTCCTCTTATTGATAATTTTACCAAAAATATTGGTGTGACTACAAAATGGGAAATTTCAACTATTTCTTTTGCTAAAATTATCAACAGGATGAATTTCAACTCCCCATAGGAGTGAATGTGGATGAGAAATGCCAGCCCTCTTTCACCACTGAGTGTGTCTCTTACTTGTCTGTTGCCCGATAATGGAGTACCTGTAGCTTTGAAAGCCATGAAAGAATATATGGCTGACAATTCATACTTTCGGCAGAAACAGTTTGTATGATTGCGAGTGGCTCATTGGAGAAATAAGTGGACAAAATGGGGATAAAAATGTAACATGATAAAAACTGATCACTATATTACTGCATGAAAAGACAACAGTGTTATCCATTTCTTGGTACCTCAGTCATGGTCCAAAAATTGCTTCCTAATAAATCCCAGTGGGGTGTAAAAGTCAATCTTAGGAATGGTCTAGGATGGTTCGTATAAATGAGTACACAAGCAACTCCAGAAGCAGAGATGAAACAATATGATCCATTTATATGGTAATATTAATCAGAAGTTTACTGCTACTGGTTGGTGGCTCACAGGTGGGAAATTCTGTGTGCTTTGTTTCTGAATTAAAGTGCAAATATAATAGCAACTGATAACTCACATAATAGCAAACACGTCTTACTGCAGAATATAGAAATTTGTGATGATGTGCACTGTCCTATTTTAAAAATGTAACTGTATTACAAAATAACATTTCAGATCAAAGGGTGCTTTTGTATTACTTTTATATTATTGGCCTTGCATTATTGTATTCAGTTTGAATCAGGATCTTTCTTGTTCCCAGACTTTGCACTGACCCAAGTCATTGTAAGGTATTAAATTAACCAGGCATATCAGGTACTATTTTTCTTTGTTCATGTTGTCAGAAATATGCATCAAACTTATGATACTAGGCAAATATGAGCCTCTGCATTTGCAGCCCTCATCTGAAGATGAAGTCCCGTCTTCACAAAATGCAAATAATACTAAGCTGAAGGTGTATGACGTGACAACTAAGGAACTATAAAAGGACAGAAAAAAATTCCAAATGGACAAAATAATGGTAGATGAAATTCAATACAGACAATTGCAAGGTTTTACACATTTGATAAAAGAATGAGTTTCATGTTTACTTAATAAATTGTGTTGAACTAGTTAGGAAAGAAGCTGAAGGAGATCGGAGAGTGATGGTAGATTTAACATTTACCATGTTCATTCACTGCAGAGGAGCAGATAATAAAGCTAATGAAATGCAGAGCTATATTGTCAAATGCTGTGGCGGTAAAAATAAGTGATCTTGGTGATATATAGGAGGTGGGGTTGTAAGCTCAGCACAGTTAAACAGGATGCTGAGATTATCTACCATTGGGTTCAGCCTGAGTGAGGGTGATGGAGTCAGGACTTGGGTGTGGAGTTTTTAAGCAGGTGCCCAACAGCATGACTTCAGTCTCACTGATCAATTGGAGGAAGTACTGGCTCACCCCATGGCTTAATGATGGGAAGTGGTCAGACAGCACAATGGTGACGGTGGCAGAGAGGTAGAGCTGGGTTTCATTCACATGTATATAGAATCTGACCACATGCCTGTAGATTGCTGAGGAGCACCATGTAGAAAATGGGTAGGTGATGTTACAGCATGGAACCTTGGGGTAGTCCTGGAGTGCACTTGCAGGGAGGGAAGAGAAGTCATTGTACGAGATGTGCTGGCTATGTGGTACAAGTAGGAGTGATAACAAGTGAGGGCTACGACATAGAGTTAGGAACCATGGAAAAAAGACAGTGGAGGAGGATGAAATGGTCCAACATCTTGAACACAGCAGAGAAGTTGAGGAGAACAGACAGTTGCCCATGTTTTGGTAACTGACCAGGGTGGTTTCTATACTGTAGGCAGGGTAGAAACTAGATTGAAAGGATCCAAACAGTGAGTGATGGGAGGGATCAGCACGGAGCAGGGTAGAGATAACACACTTGAGGCCTCTGGAGAGGAAATGAAGATTAGAGATGGGGTAGTAATTGGAGAAGAATGTAAGGTTGAGGGTTAGAACTCTGGAATTATTCAAAAATTAGTTAGATGCTGTTATGGATGGACACTAGATTTCTGTGGCTAGATGAGCTAAATGGCTACTGCCATTTATACTTTTTTAAAAGAAGTGCAGTGACTGTTATGTCAGGAAATATGGCAGGCATTGTGTGTACAGTCAGATCCAACAAGCAACACTGATTTGAATGACAAGCTAATCTGATGGTGGTTAGTGGAGGAATATTGTCCTGGACATCATTCCTTACTTTTATTTGAATACTGTAATGTAATCTTTAACTTCCATGTTAATTATATGGGACAGAACCTTGCTATTTGAAACAGGCAGATGGGGTCTCAGTTCATTGTCATCCAAGGATGGCATTCGAACAATCCAGAATTAGAGTGTCAGCCTAGATTATGTATTCAGGTCCCAGATGATTCGTGAGTCCATAACCTACTGACTCAGATGAGAGTGTTGCCAAGTTGACACACAGTGAAAATGACTAATAACATGTTTAGCAGAAAATTAGTTAAAATAATGTGCCAATATTTTTTATAAAAGTGTGGCAATCTTCACAGTACTAATTAGGTTGTTAATAAGACATGTTCTCTGGCTTTGAACCCAAACACTTGTAATTATAGTAAGGTACAGTGCTAAATGTTGATCTGACCTAAGGATAGATACAAAAAGTGATTTCTGGTACAGTGGAAATATATAACTTGCATGATTGTGCAAAGCTATTTTGTTGAGGGTTTAAGCATATGATGCTATTAGGCCCATTTAAAAAAATATTGTGCTGCTTGATATATAGTTTATTTAGTATCATACAGCACAGAAGGAAGCCATTCAGCCCATCATGCCTGTGCTAGCTCTTTGAAAGAGCTATCCAATTATTCCCACTCCCTTGCTCTTTCCCCATAGCCCTGCACATTTTTCCTTTTCAAGTATTTATCCAATTCCCTTTCGAAAGTTAACTACTGAATCTGCTTCCAGCACTTTTTTAGGCAGTGCATTTAAGTAGTAAAGCATGATAGTTCAAGAGTATATAAAGTAAAAGCCTTTTAAAAATGAGTGCATAAAACACTGAGCCTGTTGTGTCTGCCATATCATTTTTATTCAATCCTGTGGTTTGGCAGAACATCTCAGTAGAATGCTAATTGGAAACTAAAGGTCAAATACTGTTTATTAGCCTGAGATTTGCAGTAAACATTGTGACTTGTTTTCTTCAGGATCTGAACTTATCTTATGCACAAGCTTAATGGATAAACCCAGGAGTTTATTCTGTTTGGTTTTTATAAAGGCAGTTACATGACAAATTGGTGAACCGGACGATCACACACCATTTCGGCTCAGTCAGCAAACATTGCATAGATTTATTTTCCTTCAAAATTATATAAGTTTTAAAACCAAAAAGTAATCAAACATGTACCTTGGCTTAAATTTGTGAGAGAAGATGCAGAGATTTAAAAATGGTTTTGACAAAAGGTCATCGACCTGAAACGTTAACTCTGTTTCTCTCTGCCTGACCTGCTGACTATTTCCAGCATTTTCTCTTTTTATTTCAGATTTCCAGCACCTGCAGTATTTTCCTTTTGATTTAAAAATGATGGATGTGCTAGTGAAATTGAGTAATGACTTAAAAATTCATGAGTGTCAGCCAGTCTGGTAGCTCTAGTAGCAGAACGTTTGAATTCTGGCCAGTGGGTTGTCAATTCAAATCTAGCTTTGACTGCTTTGTTTACCTCATTAAAACCTTGAAATGTAAAACTTCTTCAATCAAATACTGCACTGTACAGGAAACTCTCTTTTTACCGGCACCTAAATAACCGGAAATCTCTCAACCGGCAAAATTCAGGAGTAGGTTCAGGTAAGTTTTACTTCATATTAGTGGCCGTGTAACCGGGGTTCCTGGATCTGTGGCTGTGTAACCGGGGTTCCTGCACCTGTTGCCATGCAACAGGGACGCCTGGATCTGTGGCCGTGTAACCGGGGTTCCTGCACCTGTTGCCATTCAACAGGGACGCCTGGATCTGTGGCCGTGTACGGGGCTCTCGTACCTTAGTAAGTATACCTCTCTGTAATCCAGACTTTTTGATCAACCGGCACCACGCCGGTCCCGTCGGTGCCGGATAAAAAAGAGTTTCCTGTACTATTATTGTCTTAAATTGCTGTTTGAAAACCCATGTTAAACAGCTTTTTTTATTATACCTACAGCTAAAAATGGGGAAATGTTTTCTATAATGAAAATATCCTACTTGCCTGTGTCATATATCTGGTTTCATCCCTGTCACAATGTTTTGCATTGATTTGTGTCTCGTGTAACAGGGAGATTGGCTAGTTGATCACCTAGTACACAATTCAATCTTCTTTATTTAATTGAAAAAAATCACTTGATTATCTCATTGGATTGGACATGGATGTTTTATTGCGAAACGAAGAAATGTTGCCTATAGTCACATTTAGTATTGTCTTTTGTGTCCTTAGACAGCTAGTCTTGTGTCTGCGTTATAACTGTTATTGCCAGGATTAACAGGCAATAATATGGTCTAATAAGATAGAACTACTTATGCCATGTGAGAGTTTAGGCTATCTGTTAGAGTGTGCACTCCGCTTTGTAGGTTAACAGCTGACCAACAGTTGATGATGTGTGGGAAGCCAGTTTCATATTGCAGATGCATAATTCTACTGGTGAATGTGCAAAGATGGTAATGTTATCAGTTAAAAGTTTGATGCCTGTTCTCTACTGATTGATGTCTTAACTATCAGTTTTTTAAATTGATAGGTTTTCAGTATGAGCAGATGATTAAGACAGGTTTTACTGAAGTACTGCAGGGACTTGTATACCAGATGTGAACCAAATATGTACATCCATATCTGAGAGTTTTCATAGTCAACCAGTATATTTCTGGAGAGGGAAAGAGATAGAAAACATAATCTCTGATTAAGGGCTCAATTTTGCCAGGCCCGAGGAGGCGGGATTGGAGGCGTGTGAGGTGTTAAAAATCGCAAAAAATGGCGGGTGGCTCCGATCCCGCCTCCAAACAATTTTCCCAGAATTGGAGTTTCAGACCGTTTCCATCTTGCTGCCAAGAGGCGGGATAGGCTCTTAACAACCGGTTAAGTGCCTCTATAATCCAATTTTGAGAGGCCTTTCTGAATTTAACACTTCCCCCCCCCCGTGCTGCACGTCTCCTCTGGAACATGCCAGTTAATGCTGGCGGCCTCACAAGTGGATTGCTTACTAACAGCTGCAGCTCCACCATTAAAAAGGAGTTTTCAGCAATCATCATTTGCAGGTGGCAGAACTTTGTTGTCTCAGGTCTGGGGGAACTTTTAGCAGGACTACTCATTGTTGTGGAAGTTTGGAGCCTGACACCCATCTCCAGTGTGACCTCCTGGGAAACCCCTCTCGCCACCTTGACTGAGCGCTTCCTCAACTGAGGTATATACCAGAAGAATGGGAACCATTTATTTCCTTTCCTCCTGGACAATGGGGAAGGGGGGCTGTCGCTGATCCTGTGGGGGAGTAAAGGAAAGAGTTAGACATGTGAGATAAACGTTGCATGAACATTGAATTGTGCAGATGATCATAAGTCAATTTGTTAGAGCATCAGAATCAATATCAGTCACTCATGCAATGTCAGTGAGAGAGATGAAAAACTATTCTGTCACCAGCTTGCTCTGATGCACCCGTCTGTCCGTCCCCCACTTGCGCATCCTCCTCCACTCCCACGATCTCCAGGGCGCCTCCTCCGCAGTGGTGAGCTGGGCTATTGAGGATGGCCCTCCTCCTGTCCTTGTCCTCTCCCTCTTATTGTGGGCTCTCTTTTCCTGCAATGAGGGACATAAGTAGAGTTTGAGTGAGATTGAAGGAGTGAGTGTAGAGAATCCATAGCATAGATGCTTAGAAGGACACAAAGATGGAGTGAGGTGCCAAGACCAAGGACCCTCCCTGTGTGTTGTAAGTTGTTGTCATAGCATCACAGTGATAGGGAGTGTGAGGGCTGCATAGTCAAATAGTTAAGTGAATGTGAACATACACAGAGAGGGAATGGGTAAGGATGCAGGGATGTAAGCGTGAAATGGGATGTGGAGGAGGAGGAGGTTGACAAAGCAGAGTGCTGGTGAAGAGAAGCGATGGGGATCAGATTGAGGGTCATGGGGGTGGAATACTCACTTTTCCTGTGCGGAGAAGGTCATGAAACCTCTTTTGGCACTGCAGCCAGGTTCTGCTGCACATTGAAATCGCATTCACCTCCTGTGCCACTTGCAGCCACACAGCTTTGGTCTGTTGTGGAGGCTTTTTCCTCCCTGAGGAAGGAAAGAGCACTTCCTTGTTTGCTCTTGCTCCCTCTACCAGAGCTTGGAGGGAGGCCTCATCGAATCTGGGTGCACACTTTGGTCTGGTGCTGGACATAGTAGCAGTAGGAATCCCTCAGAAGTATGTTGATAAAGTTGTAAGGCTAAAAAAGAACCAAGGCCGCTTGCAGGCTTTAAATCCAGCTGCATAGATGATGTCATCGGAGGCAAGTTTCAGTATCAAAGACTCATTGGGCCAGGGGTTCCCACACGCTGGAAATCAAGTGCCCAATTAGGGCAAAATTGCACTTTTGTCCCACCTAACATTGGAGGCGGGGCCCTGACACGCCCCCAATGACAAAATCCAGCCCATAATCTCTGATTAAATAGTAACCACTTATAGTGGAAAAAATAAATAGTACAATGCAGTAAGAAGCATGAGACCTCATATTTGATAGTTCCTTTTGGTTCTGATTTAAACACATGATGATAAAACACTGAGTGACAAGCTACCCTTTTCCCCTTTAGCTGAACCAAAGGTCAGCTGCAGCTAAGAGAAATGGTGGGCAAACTGGCTATCCAAGTTTTTTCCAGTGCCCCTCTACAAGATCTTGGGAGGCATGAGAGTGGCTCAGGAGCAGGGCTCCTACTGACATTCCCTTCATTTCAGTGGGAAGGCAGCTGCCTTCTGCTTTAAACACTTTCCCTTTTCTCGTAGATTGTAGCTGAGATCAGGATATGAACATAGTGGAGGATTTGTCCTGTGTACCACCACACTACATCAACTGCTGATACTCACTTGAAGTCGTTGTGGTTAAATTGGGTGCATAAAATTGCAGCTAATGCTTTTCAACTGCAGTTTAATTTTCTTTTCATGTTTTCAAGGTTAAAGTGGTGTTTTTTATACCAAACTAAATTTTGTAATGGTGTTCATGTAGGTGATACATTAAATATGGTATCCAAAGTGGTGGGATGCTAAAGCTTTTATCTATCTTTATTACAGTTGCAAGGACCAACACATGTAATTATAGACAATTGGAGAAAAATGTAAGAACAGGGCCATAATAATGAGTGACTTTAATTATCCAAAAATAGACCGGGGTAAAAGTAATGTAAGTGACAAAGAAAGAAAGGACTTTCTATGTAGTGTCTAGATCAGCATGTCTTTAGTCCAACAAGGAAGGAGACAGTGCAGCATCTAGTTCTAGGAAATTAAGTGGGGAAACTAGGTAATTTAAGGGTAGAGGAATGTCTAGAAAATAGCAACCATAATATATTGAGGTTTGCCATAAAATTTGGAGGGAAAAAAAGGGAACCATCAAAGATAAAAGTACTTGATGGGGAAAAAGCAATTTCAATGAGATAAGAAGGGAACTAGCCAAAGTAAATTGCAAAGTAAAATTGGCAGTTAGGACCAGGACAAACAATGCGAAACATTCAAATTGGAGATGATTTGGGTAGAGATGAGGCATATTCCCACAGGAAGAAAAGGTAGTTAAGCAGAAGCTTTAGAGTTTTTTGGGATGAATAGACAACTTTAAATTAAGGTTAAAGGCATACGACAAATCTAGGGCTAAGATTAGCATACTAATTAAGTGATTCTGTTAATTCATAATAAGTGGCCCAGAATCTTCACTTAAGTAATTTCTGGAGTAAAAAGATCATTTTGGTTTTAAGTTCAGCTTTGGGGCAGCATTGTAAATAAGGCTAGTAGTTTGGTCTGTATGATTTATTTGTTATAATTGAAAATAGTTTCCTTCTGATCTTAATATATCTTTCTCTTTGGGGTTACTCAGCACCATAAGGGGAGGAGAGAAGTTCTGTTGTAGTACTAGATTTTTGCCAATAGAGGTCGTAAGTCATCTTCTAGGTGCAGAAAATGGATGTTGCAAAACAATTACAGTATTTACAAATATTGAAAATGCTGGAAACACTCAGCAGGTCAGTCAGCATCTGTGGGGGAGAACAGATAAGTGGATCTAACAACAGAAAATGCTGGAAATACTCAGCAGGCCAGGCAGCATCCGTGGCCTGCTGAG
Organism: Somniosus microcephalus; assembly: GCF_052327205.1. NCBI lineage: Eukaryota > Metazoa > Chordata > Chondrichthyes > Squaliformes > Somniosidae > Somniosus > Somniosus microcephalus. The sequence continues at coordinate 84,552,777 of NC_141000.1, forward strand.
TATTTCCAGCATTTTCTGTTGTTATTTCAGATTTCCAGCATCCGCAGTATTTTGCAATTAGATAAGTGGATCTGTTGTGTTTGTACCGCTATACACAACTACATAAAATAATAAAGCAGCAGAGACTGAGAGTAACTTCAAGTGAACTTTACTGGGTAACTGGAACTTCGGCACTGACTATACAAATCGATACGCGTCTGTTATATACGCTCGCAACTAAGGATGTACATCCGCAAAACAAAGTAGTCCCTTCAATGTTGTATACATTACACTTCCTTCCCCCTTTATTACTTTAATAGTATATTAACGCAAAATTTCTATAATTAACATACAGAGCCTGTCTTTACAGTAACCTTTTTGTTTTCTTAAAAGTAACAAAATTCAAATTCCAACATAACATTTTATTTTGTCAACAGCCCTTTTACAAGTCAAGTCTCTGGGGAGGCCTCCTCTGCCTCTCTGGGTAACGTCTCTCCAGACTCTCTTGCTTTGGGGAATGAGACTGTACAGGTACAGGTGCATCAGATGAGCTATCGGCACAGGTAGAGCTCTCAGCTGTGGATGAGGCTGGTGCTGATGCTGATGAATCAGGAGTGTCTGTTTCCATGTCAGGTGAGTGGGCGAGGTATAGGGGTGTTTTTCACCTGAACATCCAGAATTTGGTCCACATGACCTTTCAAAACGTTCTCTCCCACATCCACAGTATACATCAGTGGTCCCTCTCTTGTGGATATTGTCCCTGGTTGCCACTTTTCCGTCCGGAAATCACGAGCAAGAACTGACTGTCCCACACTGAAGCTTCTTGTTGGCTTAGCATTCAAATGTTTGAACTGTTTGTTCTCTACATCACGACGTATATTCAGTTTAAGAAGGTCCATGCGAGATCTCAGGTTCCTGTTCAGAAACATCATCGCTGGAGTCTGATTAGTGGCTGCGTGTACTGCGTTCCGATAAGCAAAGAGTAAATTGTCTATCTTGTGTTGTAGTGGTAGACTCTCGCTGTACATTGCTTTGATGGCCTTCTTGAAAGTCTGTACGAATCTTTCTGCCAAGCCATTTGTAGCTGGATGGTACGGGGCAGATGTGTAGTGCTTGATTCCATTTTTCCTCATGAAACCTTGGAATTCGTCAGAGACAAATTGTCGTCCATTGTCTGCAGATTTGTTCTGGTAGGCCATTTCTAGCGAACATGGTCCTCAGAACTGAAATGGTCTTTTCAGATGTGGTTAATTTCATTTTAATGACCTCGGGCCATTTGGAATGTGCATCGACTGCAATCAAGAACATGGAGTCCATGAACGGTCCAGCAAAGTCGATGTGCACACGTTGCCATGGTGATGAGGGCCATTCCCATGGATGGAGAGGGGCTTGTGGTGGTGCATTCTGGACCTTTTCACATCCTGAGCAGCTCTTTGTCAGGTCCTCGATCTGTTTGTCAATTCCCAGCCACCACACATATCCACGGGCAAGGCTTTTCATCTTTACCATACCTAAGTGGCCTTCATGCAGTTCATCTAGCACTCGGTTACGAAGCTTGGGAGGAATCACAACTCGTGAGCCGCACATCAGTGTTCCCCGACAGACTGGTAACTGCTCCCTCCTAGCTGAGAATGCTGGAAACAATGAGTCACCATGCGCTGGCCATCCCTTCACAGTGATGTCATAAACTTTTGACAATGTAGGGTCAGTGTGTGTTTCTCTTTCAATGAGGGAGTTTGTCACTGGTAGCTGCTCAACTATTGTGTGAAATACCTCTGCTGAGTCAACTGTTGTAGTTCTCTTGGAGGTCGGCAGTGGTAAACGTGACAAACCATCGGCGTTGCCATGTTGCTTGGTCCCCTTGTATTCAGTGTCATACAGGTGAGCCCCTAGGAAGAGTGACCATCGCTGTAGCCATTGTGCCGTCATCACTGGAACGCCCTTCCTTAGGCTGGTGGTCAGTTAACAGTGTAAACTGTTGACCATACAAGTAGTGGTTGAATTTCTTGACTCCCCACACAAGGCTGAGGGCCTCCCGGTCAATCTGTGCATAATTGCGTTCAGCTGTAGTCAATGATCTTGAAGCAAAGGCTATTGGTCTTTCTGAGCCGTCTGGGAACTTATGTGACAACACGGCACCAATGCCATGGGGTGAAGCATCACATGCCAGTCGAATAGGTAAGGATGGGTCAAAGTGAGCTAGCACCTCTTCTGAAGTAATGAGTCTTTTACTCTCTTGAAAAGCTTGTTCACAGCTGTCACTCCACTTCCATTGTGACCCTGCCTGTAGCAGTGCATTTAGTGGATGTAACACTGTGGATAGGTTGGGCAAGAACTTTTGATAGTAGTTCACCAGTCCAAGATATGATCTCAACTGAGACACATTTTCAGGTGTTGGTGCATTAGTCACAGCTTCAATCTTGTCTGGAGACTTGTGTAAACCGTCCTTGTCAATCACATGTCCACAGTATGAGATTTCCTTTTTGAAAAACTCTCACTTGTCTCGGTTCGCTCGGAGCCCATACTCCCGTAACCTGATGAGCACCTGTCCAAGGTTGGAAAGGTGGTCGTTTTCATTCTTGCCAGTAATGATGATGTCATCAAGATAACACTGAGTACCTGGGATCCCCTGCAGGACTTGGTCCATTGCCCTTTGCCAGATTGCAGGAGCTGATGCTATTCCGAATACCAGCCGATTGTACTGGTAAAGGCCTTTGTGCGTATTTATTGTCAGGTATTTCTTTGATGCATCATCAATTTCCATTTGGAGATAGGCCTGGGCCAAGTCAATCTTTGTGAAGCGTTCCCCTCTTGACAGGGAAGCAAAGATGTCCTCAATGCGAGGCAATGGGTACTGTATTGTGTGGAGGACTGGGTTAACAGTCACTTTAAAGTCTCCGCAGATGCGCACTTTTCTTGGCTTTCCTGGTTTTGTGCTGGAGGTTTTCTTCATCACTGGAACTATAGGTGTGGCCCATTCACTCCAATACACCTTGGACAGGACCCCTAACTGCTCCACGTTCTCCAGCTCTGCTTCTACTGAAGGGCGAATTGCATAAGGCACTGGTCTGGCCTTGTGGAACTTTGGATTTGCATTCTCAATCTTAATTTTTGCTTTCATGCCCTTAAGTTTTCCTATTCCCTTCTTGAACACTTCCTGAGAGTCAGAGTATTTGTGACAGTCTCTCAGGAGTGGCGTTGCTGTCCTCCTTTGCTGACACAAACAGTGCTTGGATGGTGTGCCAATCCAACTGTATTTTCCTGAGCCATTTGCGTCCCAGCAATGGTGGCCCTCCATTTTCCACTACGTAGAGGTTCAATTGCAGTATTTTTTTTCTTTGTATGTCACTGTCACTTTTATTTTACCTTTGGGGCACAGTCTTTGTCCTGTGTATGTCTTTAACAGTACTTTAGTTGGCCTTAGCAGTATGTGTGAAAACAGTCGTTTGTAGTCATGTACAGAGATCACTGTTAAAGCTGAGCCTGTGTCCAACTCCATTTTCAGCCTAACTCCTGCTACTTCTGGAGTAACCCATATTATTCTGTGATCCCCTGTGTCTTTCACACTGTAGTTTTAGACAAGTCAGATCCTCTTCCTCTGAGTCTGTGTCACTTTTTTCTTTATCTGAACTGTCTCCAGTCATGTGGTGTACCTTCTTGTATCTATCTTTGAAAGGTTTCTTGTTTTCAGTCACTTGATGTACCTTTTTGTTACTCTATTGTATCAGTTTTCGGCTTCTTATTTTCTTTGCAGACTCTTTCAATGTGCCCTCGTCTGCCACATTGTTTGCAGTCTTTATCTTTAAACCAACAGTCATTGTGGTCATGTGACATTTTGCCACAGCGATAGCACTTCTTTTCTTGTTTCAGTGACATTTTATTAGTTGAATATTCCAGGGATTTTTGTTCAATTTCTAAAGCGCCACGTGCTGCTGCTTCCATTGATATTGCAATACTCAGAGCCTTCTCCAATGTGAGGTCTTTTTCAGACAGGAGCTTCTTTTGTGTGCTTTCACTTTGCATGCCACACACAAATCTGTCCCTCACTGCGTCTGATAAGCCCACTCCAAATTGGCAATGTTCTGATAATTTGCGCAACTTTGCCAAATATTCAGAAATGCTTTCGTTTTTGCTCTGGTTCCGTTTATGGAATTTAAATCTTTCGGCTATGAGCAGTGGTTTGGGGCTTAAATGGTCTTGGAGTGTGTCCACTATTTGTTTGAATGTTTTGTTTGCTGGCTTTTCAGGGCTTTGTAAACTACGTAGCAGCCCATATGTCTTTGCGCCCATAACACACTCAGCAAAACAGTGGCTTTCTTTTCTACCTCCACTCCGTTAGCCCCACAGTACAACTCCACTCTTTCAATGTAAGTTGCCCAGTCTTCAGTGCTGCTATCAAATGCTGCAATCGTGCCAATCATCGCCATTTGTTTTTTTCCAAACCCGTTTTTCTTTCTTTTCTAGTTAGCTAGCGTCATGCAAGTCCTGTGCACTTTTCACTTGACTTACGCATCCCCTGCCTAGCTTAGCAAGCGTGCTCCATTTTCTCTACCTTCTCGCTCCTTTCTTCCAAATTTCGGTGTCCTCTGGATGCGATGCCAGAATAGGAAGACGTAGGTTCATAATTCTCGTCGCCAATTTGTTGTGTTTGTACTGCTATACACAACTATATAAAATAATAAAGTAGCAGAGACTGAGAGTAACTTCAAGTGATCTTTAGTGGGTAACTGGAACTTCGGCACTGACTATACAAATCGATACGCGTCTGTTATATACGCTCGCAACTAAGGATATACATCCGCAAAACAAAGTAGTCCCTTCAATGTTGTATACATTACAGGATCCTAAAGGCATGACCCCTTCATCATGGATTTACAACTGAAGCATTTTTTTTTCTGTCTCCACAGATTTTGACTGACTTGCTGAGTATTTTCAGCATTTTCTATTCTTGTTTCATATAGAAACATAGAAGATAGGAGCAGGAGTAGGCCATTTGGCCCCTCAAGCCTGTTCCACCATTTAATGAGATCATGGCTGATCATCCAAATTCAGTACCCGGCCCCTGCTTTCTCCCCATATCCCTTGATCCCTTTAGCCTTAAGAAATATATCCAACTCCTTCTTGAATATATTTAATGAATTGGCCTCAACTGCCTTCTGTGGTAGAGAATTCCACAGGTTCACCACTCTCTGGGTGAAGAAATTCCTCCTCATCGCTGTCCTAAATAGCTTACCCCTTATCTTTAGACTGTGACCCCTGGTTCTGGACTCCCCGGCCATCGGGAACATCCTTCCTGCATCTAGTCTGTCTAGTCCTGTTAGAATTTTATAAGTTTCAATGAGATCCCCTCTCATTCTTCTAAACTCCAGCGAGTATAATCCCAATCGACCCAATCTCTCTTCATACGACATTCCTGCCATCCCAGGTATCTGTCTGGTGAATCTTAGCTGCACTCTCTCCATGGCAAGGACATTCTTCCTCAGATAAGGCGACCAAAACTGCACACAATACTCAAGGTGTGGTCTTACCAAGGCCCTATACAACTGCAGCAAGACATCCTTGCTCCTGTACTCGAATCCTCTCGCTATGAAGGCCAACATACCATTTGCCTTCTTAACCGCCTGCTGCACCTGTATGCTTCCCTTCAGTGACTGGTGCACAAGGACACCCAGGTCTCGTTGCACTTGCCCTTTTCCCAATTTATTGCCGTTCAGGTAATCTGTCTTCCTGTTTTTGCCACCAAAGTGGACAACCTCGCATTTATCCACACTATACTGCATCTGCCCAATCACCCAACCTGTTCAAATCATACTGGAGTTTCTCTGCATCCTCCTCACAGCACACACGCCCACCCAGCTTTGTGTTGTCTGCAAACTTGGAGATATTACATATGGTTCCCTTGTCTGGATCATCATTAATATATATTGTGAATACCTGGGGTCCTAGCACCGATCCCTGCGGTACCCCACTAGTCACTGCCTGCCACTCGGAAAAAGACCCGTTTATTCCAACTCTTTGCTTCCTGTCTGCCAACCAGTTCTCTATCCAAGTCAGTACCTTACCACCAATCCCATGTGCTTTAACTTTGCACGCTAATCTCTTATGCGGGACCTTATCGAAAGCCTTCAGAAAGTCCAAATACACCGCATCCACTGGTTCTCCCTTATCTATTCTACCAGTTACATCCTCAAAAAATTCCAGTAGATAAGTCAAGTGTGATTTACCTTTTGTAAATCCATGTTGACTCTGTCCAATCCTGTCACTGTTTTCCAAGTGCTCTGCTATTACATCTTTTAAAATGGACTCTAGCATTTTCCCCACTCCCGATGTCAGGCTTACCGGTCTATAATTCCCCGTTTTCTCTCTACCACCTTTATTAAATTGTGGGGTTACAGTGGCCACCCTCCAATCCATGGGAACTATTCCAGAATCTCTGGAATTTTGGAAGATGACCAGCAATGCATCTACTATTTCTAGGGCCACTTCCTTAAGTACCCTAGGATGTAGATTATCAGGCCCTGGGGATTTATCGGCCTTCAATCCCGTCAATTTCCCTAACACCATTTCCTTACAAATGATACTGATTTCATCCAATTCCTCCCTCTCATTAGACCCTATGTTCCCCGACATCTCTGGGGGGTTATTTGTGTCCTTCTTTGTGAAGACAGAACCAAAGTATGTATTTAATTGGTTTGCCATTTCTTTGTTCCCCATTATAAATTCCCCTGATTCTGACTGCAAGGGACCTACGCTTGACTTCACAAATCTTTTTCTCTTCGCATATCTATAGAAGCTTTTACAGTCAGTTTTTATGTTACCTGCAAGCTTACTCTCATACTCTATTTCCCTCCTCTTAATTAATCCCTTTTTCATCCTTTGCCGAATCCTAAACTGCTCCCTATCTTCAGGTGTGCTGCTTTTTCTGGCCAATTTATGTCATCTCCTTGGATCTCATGCTATCCCTAATTTCCCTTGTCAGCCACGGTTGAGTCACCTTTTTTGTTTTATTTTTATGCCAAACTGGGATGAACAAATTCTGTAGTTCATCCATGCGATCTTTAAATGTTTGCCATTGCCTATCCATCGTCAACCCTTTAAGTAATGTTCCCCAATCCATCCTAGCCAACTCGCGCCTCATACCATCGTAGTTACCTTTATTTAAATTCAGGACCCTAGTCTCTGAGTCAACTACTTCACTCTCCATCTTAATGAAGAATTCGATCATATTATGATCGCTCCTCCCCAAGGGGCCTCGCACAACAAGATTGCTAATTAATCCTTTCTCACTACATAATACCCAGTCTAAGATGGCCTGATCTCTAGTTGGTTCCTCAACATATCGGCCCAGGAAACCATCCCGTATACACTCTAGGAATTCCTCCTCCACAGTATTGTTACTAATTTGGTTAGCCCAATCTTATTGCACGAGTCTCTAATTTCCCGTTTAATGCCATCTCCAACCTCAGCATTACTGTTTGGGGGTCTGTATACAGCTTCCACTAACGTTTTTTGCCCCTTGGTATTTCTCAGCTCTACCCATACAGATTCCACATCATCAGAGCTAATACCCTTCCTTACTATTGTGTTAATCTCCTCTTTAACCAGCAATGCTACCCCACCTCCTTTTCTTTTTTGCCTGTCCTTCCTCAATATTGAATACCCCTGGATGTTGAATTCCCAGCCTTTGTCATCCTGGAGCCATGTCTCCGTAATCCCAATTATATCATATCCGTTTACATCTATTTGCGCAGCTAATTCATCCACCTTATTACAAATGCTCCTCGCATTAAGACACAAAGCCTGCAGGCTTGTTTTATTAACACTCTTAGTCCTTTTATAATTATTATTATTTAATCTTGCCCTGTTTGACTTACAGCCTTGATTTCTCTGCCTTCCACTTTTGCTTTTCTCCTTCCCGTCTTTTGCTTCTATCCTTGCTCCCCTTTCCTCTGACTCCCTGCACAGGTTCCCAAACCCCTGCCATTTTAGTTTAAACCCTCCCCAACAGCACTAGCAAACACTCCCCCTAGGACATCGGTCCTGGTCCTGCCCAGGTGCAAACCGTCCAGTTTGTACTGGTCCCACCTCGCCCAGAACCGGTTCCAATGTCCCAGGAATTTGAATCCCTCCCCCTTGCACTATTCCTCTAGCCACATATTCACCTGAAATATCCTTCTATTTCTACTCTGACTAGCACGTGGCACTGGTAGCAATCCTGAGATTGCTACCTTTGAGGTTCTATTTTTTAATTTACCTCCTAACTCCCTATGTTCAGCTTTTAGGACCTCATCCTGTTTTTTACCTATATCGTTGGTACCTATATGCACCATGACAACTGGCTGTTCACCCTTCCCCTCCAGAATGCCCTGCAGCCGTCCCGAGACATCCATATTTCCAGCATCTGCAATGTTTTCCCTTTTGATTAAAACTTGCAGCAATTTTATATTGGCTTGGAGTTTCCACTGATATATAAACTGAACAGGTTGTGGATAATGCTAAAGGTAATATTTTGGCACTGAATTTAATTATATATAGATTTACTCATATATTACTTAACTTTAAAAATCCAAAGAATCTTGATTGTAAAAACTCATTCATAGAAAGCTTTTCTCCTGTTTGAAATGGTAGAGCATACCAGAAATGCGAGCTGGAATATGTAGTGATCAATAGCATGTCATTCTATAGTGGACACTAGGTGGAGCCGTAGAGCTGTATATAGCTGTATGTATAAGACTACACTACCCAGCTATATATTATATTAAGACTATATTACCCATGAGGCTAGGCTACCCACAAGGCAGCAGTCAAGATGGAAGCCTCTACAAGATGCTGTACAAGTCCACATGTGCTCAATAAAATAACTAGCAAAAGCTAGCTGTGTTCATAATAAGAATGTCTATTTATTAATGAACGTAACAGAATATTGAAGATATATAATTGGGTTATACCTATTCCTGTCTCCCGTGCTATGTGGTCATCTTTCCAGAATGCTCTAATTCACTGCCTTGTTGTCTTTGGTTCCTGATACAGTCAGATAGAAACTGCTCATTGTCTGCCACAGTTGCAGAGCCTTGGAGTATTTTTTGCTGTTACACAGCCTTTTCCTCTGGATATCTGGTAGAGAATCCAATGCTGTAATCTAATTAAGCAGTTCAAATTACATCATAAATGGCAAAAGAAGCTCAAATGGTTTATTATCATCTGAATTCTAACATTTACGTTATAGTTTTTAAGTCCATTCCTAGTGTCCATTGGCCCTATTTCTGTAAATTATAGAGAATAAAATATTACCCTATTGCCCATTCTTTTATGGAATGAACAGATTTCCAGTGATACACACATTGTTGTATGTGTTTAACAATACCAAAGCACTTCTCCCAAAAAAACACTAAGGGCTGGATTTTCTCAACGGGGCTGCTGCTTGCCTGGTTTCAGTCCCGCCTTCCAACAGCCTCTGGCCAATCAGCGGGATCTTCCCCTGATTGACCTTGTTAAGCCCGCCCGGTTGGCTCAGCAGGCCAATTAGGTGGAAGTCAGTGACAGAGCACGTCAACGTATGATGTGTCATCTGTCAAGAATTTTTGAAAGGAGAAATGTCACCATTTGACAGCTCTGTGAAGCTGTCAAACACTGACATTCTGTGTAGTTTGATGAGTCCTTGTGTTCAGGACTCATCAAACCTTTCTACTTTGTAGAAATCAGATGACTGTTGGATCGGAGGAACCAACAGCCAGTCTGTGATCTCTACAATGGAGATGTCAGGACTCTGGCTCCACAGCGGCTGAAGGATGTAGGCAGAAACAAAGGTAAGTGAACATTTTCTAACTCCTTACACTCGCCTCACATACTTGCCACTCCACACTTGCACCCATCACTCACCTCTACATTGCACTTTCAGACCCCTCCGACCCCCGCAGACTTCCTACTCAGCTCCTACACCCTGGCGGGGTTCCCCGAGGTCGGGAAGCCCGCACTTTGGAGTGAAAAATGGGGATAATCCTATTTTCTGCCTGTTAACTACCTGATCTCACAAAGGCCTTCGACACTGTCAACTGTGAGGGATTATGGAGTGTCCTCCTCAAATTCGGCTGCCCTCAAAAGTTTGTCACTGTCTTCCGCCTGCTTCACGACGACATGCAAGCCGTGATCCTGACCAACGGTTCCACCACAGACCCAATTCACGTACGAACCGGGGTCAAGCAAGGCTGTGTCATCGCACCAACGCTCTTCTCAATCTTCCTTGCTGCAATGCTCCATCTCACCCTCAGTAAGCTCCCCACTGGAGTGGAGCTAATTTACAGAACAAACAGGAAACTGTTCAACCTCCGTCGCCTCCAGTCCAGATCCAAGGTCGTCCCATCCTCTGTGATCGAATTACAGTATGCAGACGATGCTTGCGTCTGCGCTCACTGGGAGGTCGAACTCCAAACCATCGTAAACACCTTCACTAAACATCCGTAAGACAAAGGTCCTCTACCAACCAGTGCTGCCCCCCCCCCCCCGATTATCAAAATCCACGACAAGGCCTTGGACAACGTGGACCACTTTCCATACCTCGGGAGCCTACTGTCAACAAGGGCAGACGTCGACGACGAAGTCCAACACTGCCTTCAGTGTGCCAGTGCAGCCTTCGGTCACCTGAGGAAGAGAGTGTTTGAAGACCAGGACCTCAAACCCGGCATTAAGCTCATGGTCTACAGGGCAGCAGTGATACCTGCCCTGCTGTATGCCTCAGAGACATGGACCATGTACAACAGGCACCTCGAAGCACTGGAGAGGTACCACCAACGCTGCCTCCGCAAGATCCTGCAAATCCATTGGCAGGATAGGCGCACCAACGTCAGTGTTCTTGCTCAGGCCAACATCCCCAGCATCGAAGCTCAACCAGCTCCGATGGATGGGTCACATTGTCCGCATGCCCGATACGAGACTCCCAAAACAAGCGCTCTACTCGGAGCTCCAGCATAGCAAGAGAGCCCCAGGTGGGCAAAGGAAACGCTTCAAGGACACCCTCAAAGCCTCCTTGAAAAAGTGTAACATCCCCACCGACACCTGGGAATCCCTGGCCCAAGACCGCACAAAGTGAAGGGGAAGCATCCGGGAAGGCGACGAACACCTCGAGTCTCTTCGCCGGGAGCAAGCGGAAGCCAAGCGCAGGCAGCGGAAGCCAAGCGCAGGCAGCGCAAGGAGCGCACGTCAACCCAAGTACCCCACCCACCCGCCCCTTCAACCACCGTCTGCCCCATCTGTGACAGAGACTGTAGGTCCCGCATTGGACTCATCAGTCACCTGCGAACTCATTTTTAATGTGGAAGCAAGTCATCCTCGGTTCCGAGGGATTGCCTAAGAAGAAGAAGAACAGGCAGTTAATAAGCTTTAATCCCTTTCCCACCTCGAGGAGATGGGACCCGGGGCAAGAGGGCACGGAGGCGGGTTGGGGGTGGGTTTGCCACCCGCCCCCAAATTCTGCAACCTTACCGGCAGACCCGCCTCCTGTAAGTGGTCGTTTTAACGAGCTTGTGGTGTGCGAGATCGGTTTTTGATTTCACACTGCTCGTGAGCGGTTCCGAAGCGCTCCCCCCTCACCGGTTCTAGACACTGAGCTTATTGCCAGACCACCTTGATGTGTTGGCCCAGCTTGTGACTCGGAAGACAAATGGATCAGGTGAGACAAGGTAAGTTTTAAATCAAAGGTATCTTTATTTTTAAGGAGGATAAAACATAGAGAATGAAGAAACAATGCAGACAAAAATCATGAACACGCCTCTCAATGGGAACTAAAATTTAACACACAAGAGTTACTTTGACTATCATAATACATCAATTCTAGATCAGCGATATAATAAAACGGGGGTGGAGAAAGCGCACGGCACAACGAAGGATGACTAACACTCCCGAATTACAAAGCCCTTAATATTAAAAACCCTCCCGTCTCTACAGTATACCTCAACTAGATCAGCTAGGTGGAGTTGGGCCTCTATGCTCACCAGGGTTTTTAAAACTGTCCTTGACCTTGGTGCTCCTGTATCGTCCGGGATCTCCAATCTTCCTTATGGGACCGGCTCCTGAACCTGCTCGAACTTGTAGGCCCTCCGTGCTCCTCGAACCGTAATCGAACCTCTCCACTCGCTCTGCCTTTGACCTCGTGTCTGTGTGAAACTTTTTTTTATGTCTCTTTTCCCCCAACAGTTATACTGTTTTCTTGCCCTTATCTTGGCGCCAAATCAGGGGTTTTCTTTTGTTAAAGTAATGGGCAGGCTGCTTTGACAAAAGCGGGAACTTTATTTTAATGTCTTGTAAATGAAACTAATGGGATCTGTTCTGTGTCCCTCTGAGTTTGGTACAGATAAGAGGTTTTGTCTGTGCTCTGCGATTTCAGAGATGGGTTTGCGTTTTGCTAGCAATTAACACACCTTGAGGTGTATATACTTTTGTTTTGACTTCGTTACTACTGTAACCATTTTAGCATATCAATTGCAGCCAGTTCTGGAATCTTCTAATCGGTAGTGACTCAGGTTTCTTTAAGATACTGCAGTGGTATGTCCTTCTGAAATGAGTCATGTGATCTGCCAACTCCATCTTGTGTTCATAAAATGTGGCCATTTCAGGGGTTTTACAATGTAGACTGTATTTTCCTGGATTTTTGCAAATCCTACACTCCTCAGGGCTGAGAAAATCCAACCCTTAGTGTTTCAGCTCTAGTGCTCACTACTTTGGTGGCCACAATTTAAAGAGACAGCTGGGTAAGCATGGGAATATTCAAAACTTTTATGTTCTGAGGAAAGAATGCAGACTAGGTGACAATAGATTATCTGCCAGAGAAAATTTCTGCATACTGTACCAGGTCAAAGGACTGCTCTATTAAAGATAAAGTAACTTGAGAAACATCACTACCAACTGAGTAACTGTGAGTTGAAGTCTTAGGTCTGTGTAACTCTTGAACTTGCTTGTCATGGTTGTGCATCTTATTTAAAACCAGTTGCTAATTGAGCCACTAGATGTAGAGGAGCTTGAATTATAAATTTTGTCAGTTGATATTGGATCAACAATATCATCAGTTTTGTGGAAGTCTGTGGCTGTCGGACTATGCTGGATAGAGAAAGGTGTGTAGTGGAATGGGGTAAAGTAGGAAGAAAGTGTTTTCTGATTTTTTTTATTTAATGGTACATGGGTCTGTAAGTGCTCTTTTGCAACCTATTTACAAAAGTGAAGATAATTGTACTGAATTGCTATATGCAAACTATAGTTTAGATTTATACATACATTATAGGCTTCATAATAAAATAATATTTACATTTATAATGTCTTTTATGTTAAAAGATCCCAAAGTGCTTCACAAGATGAACAGTTTTTTGAAGTGCTTTGATTGTTATGTAGCCAAATGTGGCAGCCATTCAGTACCAGTAACATCCATGAGATAAATTACTAATCTTTTTAAGTGGGTTTGTTTGAAGGAGGAATGTTGCCCAGGAAAAATGTCATGGGAACCTACTTATGAAATACGTATGCATTGTACACAAGAGTATTGTATTTGGCAAATTGGCTGCTGCATTTTCTACATTGCAATAGTGACTGCACTTCAAAAGTACTTCTTTGGTTGTAAAAACGCTTTGGAACGTCCTGAGGTCTTGAAAGGCGCTATATAAATGCAAATCTTTTCTTTTTGGATTTGAGCACATCAAAAAACCTAAGCCAGTATAAATTGAAACTTACAAAAAAATCTAATAAGCAATTTTGATATGATTCATTGGGCTAGTAATTGCATCGCACAGTGCCCATTTTTCGGGTGCTGCGCGGACATCTAAGCCCCCACAATGGTAGGCAGGAAGCACATGCACATTTCCAGCAGGAAGTGTACCGACCGCCATGTAGAGTGAGGACAAACAAGAGGCATCCTTTACCCACGCCTGAAGCAGGCATTAGACCCTTTCCATATGCAAATAAGGGCTCTAAGCCCGCTTGAGGACCCCTCTCCAGGTTTGGTTTGCCCTGACACCCGATCTCACATTCTCCCGGCCCCAAGATCCCCGACCCCCTGATCACCCTCCCCCAGCCCGAGTGACCCCAGGCTCCCACAACCCGATCCTCGGCCCAAGCTACTATATTCTAGGGCTCTGGGGGAGGGTTTAAACTAAAATGGCAGGGGGTTGGGAACCTGAGCAGGGGGACAGAGGAAAGGGAAACGAGGATAAAAGCAAAAGATAGGAGAAAAACAAAAGTGGCAGTCAGAGAAATCAACGGTTTAAATCAAACATGGCCACAGTAAATAATAATTCTAATAGGTGTTAAGAGCATTAAAAAAACAAGCCTGAAGGCTTTGTGTCTTAATGCGAGGAGCATTCGTAATAAGGTGGATGAATTAGCTGCACAAATAGAGGTAAACAAATATGATTTGATTGGGATTACGGAAACATGGCTCCAGGGTGGCGAAGGCTGGGAACTCAACATCCAGGGGTATTCAATATTCAGGAAAGATAGGCAAAAAGGAAAGGGAGGTGGGGTAGCATTACTGGTTAAAGAAGAGATTAACACAATTGTAAGGAAGGATATTACCTCTGATGATGTGGAATCTGTATGGGTAGAACTGAGAAATACCATGGGGCAGAAAACATTAGTGGGAGTGGTATATAGACCTCCAAACAGTAATGCGGAGGTTGGGGATGGCATTAAAAGGGAAATTAGAGAAGCGTGCAAAAAGGGCACAGCAGTCATCATGGGTGACTTTAATCTACATATAGATTGGGCTAACCAAATTAGTAACAATACTGTGGAGGAGGAATTCCTGGAGTGTTTACGGGATGGTTTCCTGGACCAATATGTCGAGGAACCAACCAGAGATCAGGCCATCTTAGACTGGGTATTATGTAACGAGAAAGGATTAATTAGCAATCTTGTTGTACGAGACCCCTTGGGTCGGAGCGATCATAATATGATCGAATTCTTAATTAAGATGGAGAATGAAGTAGTTGACTCCGAGACTAGGGTCCTGAATTTAAATAAAGGAAACTACGATGGTCTGAGGCGCGAATTAGGTAGGATTGATTGGGGAATGTCACTCAAAGGGTTAACGGTGGATAGGCAATGGCAAACATTCAAAGACCGCATGGATGAACTACAGAATTTGTTCATCCCAGTTTGGCATAAAAATAAAACAAAAAAGGTGACTCAACCGTGGCTAACGAGGGAAATTAGGGATAGCATAAGATCCAAGGAGAGGACATATAAATTGGCCAGAAAAAGCAGTAATCCAGAGGATTGGGAGCAGTTTAGGATTCAACAAAGGAGGACAAAGGGATTAATTAAGAAAGGGAAAATAGAATATGAGAGTAAGCTTGCTGGGGACATAAAAACTGACTGTAAAAGCTTTTATAGATATGTGAAGAGAAAAAGATTGGTGAAGTCAAGCGTAGGTCCCTTGCAGTCAGAATCAGGGGAATTTATAATGGGGAACAAAGAAATGGCAGACCAATTAAATACATATTTTGGTTCTGTCTTCACAAAGGAGGACACAAATAACCTCCCAGAAATGTCGGGTAACATAGGGTCTGATGAAAGGGAGGAACTGAATGAAATCAGTATTTGTAGGGAAATGGTGTTAGGGAAATTGATGGGATTGAAGGCCGATAAATCCCCAGGGCCTGATAATCTACATCCTAGGGTACTTAAGGAAGTGGCCCTAGAAATAGTAGATGCATTGCTGATCATCTTCCAACATTCGATGGAATCTGGAACAGTACCCATGGATTGGAGGGTAGCTAATGTTACCCCACTATTCAAAAAAGGTGGTAGAGAGAAAATGGGGAATTACAGACCGGTAAGCCTGACATCAGTAGTGGGGAAAAAGCTAGAGTCCATTATTATAAAAGATGTAATAGCAGATCACTTGGAAAACAGTGACAGGATCGGACAAAGTCAGCATGGATTTACAAAAGGTAAATCGTGCTTGACTAATCTACTGGAATTTTTTGAGGATGTAACTAGTAAAATAGATAAGGGAGAACCAGTGGATGTGGTGTATTTGGACTTTCAGAAGGCTTTCGATAAGGTCCCACATAAGAGATTAGTGTGTAAAGTTAAGGCACATGGGACTTGGGGGCAAGGTATTGACTTGGATAGAGAACTGGTTGGCAGATAGAAAGCAAAGAGTTGGAATAAAAGGGTCTTTTTCCGAGTGGCAGGCAGTGACTAGTGGGGTACCGCAGGGATCGGCCCTTGGACCCCAGCTATTCACAATATATATTAATGATCTAGACAAGGGAACTAGATGTAATATCTCCAAATTTGCAGATGAGACAAAGCTGGGTGGATGTGTGTGCTGTGAGGAGGATGCCAAAAAACTACAGGATGATTTGAACAGGTTGGGTGATTGGGCAGAAGCATGGCAGGTGCAATATAACGTGGATAAATGTGAGGTTATCCACTTTGGTGTCAAAAACAGGAAGGCAGATTATTATCTGAATGGCAATAGATTGGGAGAAGGGGAAGTGCAACGGGACCTGGGTGTCCTTGTGCACCAGTCGCTGAAGGTAAGCATGCAGGTGCAGCAGGCGGTTAAGAAGGCAAATGGTATGTTGGCCTTCATAGTGAGAGGGTTTGAGTACAGGAACAAGGATGTCTTGCTACAGTTGTACAGGGCCTTGGTGAGACTGCACCTTGAGTATTGTGTGCAGTTTTGGTCGCCTTATCTGAGGAAGGATATTTTTGCCATGGAAGGAGTTCAGCGAAGATCCACCAGGCTGACACCTGGGATGGCAGGAATGACGTATGAGGAGAGATTGGGTCGATTGGGCTTATACTCGCTGGAGTTTAGAAGAATGAGAGGGGATCGCATTGAAACTTATAAAATTCTGTCAGGACTGGACAGACTAGATGCAGGGAGGATGTTCCCGATGGTCGGGGAATCCAGAACCAGGGGTCACAGTCTAAGGATAAGGGGGACAGAAATGAGGAGAAATTTCTTCACCCAGAGAGTGGTGAACCTATGGAATTCTCTACCACAGAAGGCAGTAGAGGCCAATTCATTAAATATATTCAAGAAGGAGTTAGATATATTTCTTAAGGCTAAAGGGATCAAGGGGTATGGGGAGAAAGCAGGTACCGGGTACTGAACTTGGATGATCAGCCATGATCGCATTGAATGGTGGAGCAGGCTCGAGGGGCCGAATGGCCTACTCCTGCTCCTATCTTCTATGTTTCTATATTCTCCCCCATCCCTTCCCTCCCCGACCCCCAGCCTGAGCAACGCTAGGCTTCTCGACCGCTGGACCAACTCTTGGACTGACTTACCTGAGGGCCAGTGTGACGCTAGAGGCCCGATTGTTCTTAAGTCGTCATCCAGTCTTTGCAGGCATGCTTTAGGAAGGGTTGCCTTATTAGACTTCACTGTTATAACTTCAGTCCATTCCTTCCCTAGGCTTTTGTGCATCAGAGTGAGAGTTTGGGGTAAAGAGGTGTTTCCAAATTAATTTGATGGTTATTGTCACTTCATCCTAACTACAATCTAACTCATAAAATTAGGTATTAGATTTGTATTTGCTTAATGAGCTGCAAACAGAACACACAAAAACTATTAACATGGCAATAATGTAATTTCAAAGGCCACTGTAGTCAGCATTGGCCTACTGGTACTCTGTAATTTGTCAGTAAAGGGAATAATTACATTTCTTGCTTCCCATTAAAATGAGGTTACAGTGTTTTAGTATTGTTATTGAAGCTGTTTTTCTATTTGTAGATGTATTTATGGTGCATGTATGAAAACATATGTTGGCTTCAGCACAGAAAATAGAATTATGTGAAGGTTAATTATCATTGGTGATTATGCATTTGAAAGCTTCCCACTGCTTTGCTAGATGCCTTCCTTCCACACACATGTTAACTTAGATGCTGAAAATTTTCATCCATTATAAATACATCACAGTTGTGTCTTAATTTAATCAGACCAAGAAAGGAGGAGAACTTGTGTTACTTGTTGAAACTACTATAATAAGCTCATTTACAAAGCATGTGAAGCATTATGTTATGGCTAAGATCATTCTGCATCAAAACTGGAGCGTAGTTTGTGAAGTGAAGTTTCAAGTCCGAGCTAGAAATTAAACTTACCAAACCAGAACTGCACAGAGTGGTCTTGCATGGAATGCACTTAAACAGAGTGTTAATGTTGGGAATTTGGAGAGAGTGGAAGTCTCTGGTAAGTATTGGGTGAGTACTAGATGTAAAAAATGAAATTTAGTTTAACATTTTTAATTTAACCGTAGTTAACAGAAATGGCCTGCCAGTGACAGTGAACCGTCAATCAGCAATAAGTGTGTTATTTGTTGCTAATTACTGAGAGCAGGAAGCTGAGTCAGCACTTGTAAATTGGATGTGGCTGCAACAGGTTGTGTATCTTCTGCTGCTTCAGAGAGAGGTGTCTTTGTGACTGAGAGGAAGAGGTAGAGGTCTCTGCTGCTGTTGCTTCTACAACAACAACTATTACTACTGAGGTGCCTGGAGAGAGGAGGGAAGAAAAAACATCAGAAGGTAGCAACTCTGCATTGTCTCCTTTGATTGTGCTCCATTTTGGGAGAGGGAAAGAGGGGAGGAAGAGACTATCTTAACAACAACAGCAGTAAGACCATCATCTGTTTGGAAGGAGGGAGAGCCAATTCAACCTTCACCATCAGGTGGGTGTTTTGGTGCACTCTCAAATAAAAGACTGTTACTTATAGGTGGGGGGAGGAAAGAAGGAAAAGGCCGGAACATCGTGGGGCGTGTGTGTGGCCTTGTGAATAACTGGGCCACACACACTACTAATAAACACCCCTCCCCCATTGCTTGGCCGGGACAGCTGGAGCTGCCTGGGTGAAGTCTCTTTAATTTCCCATCAATAAGACCTGTTGGAGGACTGTGCCTGGGTGTTTCCAGCTGTCCCAGGTGAAGACACGTTTTCCCCCCCCCCCCCCCCCGGAAGAATATCATCCTAATAGACATTCTAAATACCATCGGAGAGTGCACCCTGCAAGCACCCACCCACCCACCATCGTGAGTAGCGATCCTGCCCCTGCAGCCTTCCTCCTTCCCTTCCCCCCCCCCCATCTCTCTCTCCCTCTCTGAAAGGCACCTCAATTTTCTTAATTAATTGATTATTGAGCAGATGGGAGAAGGCCCTTCTCCCATCAATACAAAAAGGGAGGGGTGGGTTTCCTTTGAAATCCCCTCTACTTGAGAACAAAAAACCAAGGCCATAATTTTTAACATCAGGCCTAAGACTTGGGGTAAGTGTAGCCCTTAAAAGAACACCCTGCCATGGCAATTCCATCTTCGCCGGTGGCGGGGACAGCAAGGACGTACGCGGACGTGGCAACTACAGCCACAGCTGCTCCTGTTGCCCCGTCACCCTTCCGACTTTTAACCAAAAACATGGGTTCAAGAGCTACACTCACCCCAACATGACCATCAAGGCTTGCGTGAAAGACATGGCTGGGGTTGTCGGCCCCTCAGCCATTGTTGCAGCCTCGAAAATGTACGGGAAGGCTGTGTTCTTCCTGGAGTCGGAGCAGGCGGTGTCCCTGGCCCTTAATAAGGGACTCACGGTGGGCGGGACTTTCCTGCCGCTGGACCCCCCTTGTTATCTCTAACGTCCCGCCATTTGTCTCCGGTTAGCTCCTCCTCCCCCACCTATGTCAACTAGGGGAGGTGAGGTCGGGGATAACGGCGATCCCGCTCGGCTTCAGGGAGGCTAGCCTCCATCACGTCTTCTCCTTCCGGCGCCTGCTTTTTATTAGTTGGTGCGGGAGGAGGACACGGAGGGTGCTTTTACAGTGCATCACGAAGGGACAGCCTACTGCGTCTTCTGGATGGTGTGCGGTGCCACGCCTGTAAGGAGGTGGGGCACGTACAGAAAAACTGCCCCACCTCCAAGGCTGCTAAAATACTTTAAGCAGCCAAGGCTGGCGCCGCTGCCACTCCTCCCCCCGTTCCCATCCGTGCGTTTGAAGCAGCAGATGCGCTGGCGATGTCGGAGTCCAATGCCATCACGGCCTCCGGCGGGGGGGGAGGGAGAGCGTCCGAGTGGAAAGAAGGCGCGGAGGAAAAAGAAGCACAGAGAGGCGGGTCCCTTCGACACACCAAGCACACCCATAATCACGCGCGCCCCGAACACCATACTGGCGACTGTGAGCGTGAGGGATCCTGAGCCTGAGCCCGTGACTGTACCCGTACCTGTTGCTGTGGGGAACTTACAACCTGCAGTCAGGCTCGGGCCCGGCAGAGAAACACAGAAGGAGGGAGTGGATGCGTCAGTAGACATGGAACTCCGGGAATTTTTGGTGGAATGCCTGGGTCATCGCGATGAGATCCAGCTGGCCCGCGCCACTGTTAAGACCATGGGTTGGACAAAGACGCGAGCTGCGCCGGCTCAAGACGTTCCTCACTGGGCTGCTGAGGGAGTGGAGGATAATGCGTGACTCCGCTCCCTCCCCACGGTAGGTTAGGTAGAGGTTACATTATGCTCTTGCCATGAAGATAAGCAGGGTGTGACTGGGCGAGCTCAGTTTGGGGTGGGGTCTGCCTCCTGGCATTTTAACATCCTGCTGCTGGAGGACAAGCGGTTCCGGGACTCGTTCAGTCAGTTCTGGGCCGACTGGAGGATGCGCAAGTGCCAGCAGGCCTACTCGGTTGCGTCCTCCGCCAGGACCAATTGGGAGAAATGTTCCGGACTCCTGGTGGGTCAGTGGCGGGTGGACTCCCTGCCGGAAGAGCTCAGGCCTTTTGCCTGGAGCACTACTCATCTCTACCTTAGCCCTGCCGAGGAAGCCTAGCCGGCAAACTGGCAAGAGCTGGAGGCCAAAGTCACTGCTCGCCTAGGGTGCTGGACAGGACTGCCCCGAGTGCTGTCCTACAGTTGTCGAGCGCTGGTCATAAATCCAACTGGTGGCCGCTATGCTGTGGTACCGGTTGGTCACTTTGATCCCTCCCCCTGTGTTTATGTCACCAAGATACAGAAGAAGCTCATCGAATTCTCCTGGGACAAAAGGAAGCATTGGGTCTCTCCTGCGGTTCTGAGTCTCCCGCTTAGGGAGGACGGTCAGGCGCTGGTGTGCCTTCGTACCCAGGTTGCGACTTTCTGTCTTCAGACCCTGCAGAGCTACCTGTACGTCGAGAATCCTCTCAGATGGTGTGTGCTGGCGACGTATTTCTTTCGCCAGCTGTGGCCTCAATTACGACACGCAACTCCTGTTTATATACCTGGAGGGTACCCGTGCCTCCTTGCGGGTGCTGCCTGTCTTCTACAAGGAACTGATCAGGGTCTGGAACAAGGTTGCTTGCAGATGGAGTTCTCCCCCATCAGGAGTGGTGGCCATCCTTCGGGAGCTGCTACTCAGGAATCTGCACCTCCGCGATCGTGGGTTTATGTGGCTGATGGAGGGCAGGGTTCTGTCTGGCAAGGTGGCCGGACTCGGGGACCTACTTGATGGCGGAGGAGCGGGTTGGATGGTGCCAGAGGAGCTGGCACAGTGCCTGTCCTGGGCTGATGTCCCACTCGCGGCCAAAGCCATCGAATCGCTAAAAGTGGCAGTGGGCCCTGACTCCACTAGGTGTGTCGAGGAGCCTCGAGCATGTGGGGCGAGCCCATCTGAACTGACCCCTGTTCGGACGGAATTCCTCATTGGCGCCAGGCCCCGAAACCTCCCTCGGGAGCTGGTGCCTCACAACTTGAACCATCTCCAGGAAATCCCTTCTGTGTCTTTGCATTCTGCACGAAGGGGATTCCTTTATGGGCTGCTGTTGCACAGCCTGCACTTTGTCATCTTTGTCTGCCGTCCGGACACGACATGTTGCCGTCTGGAGGAGGCAGGGGTCCCCAATGGTGGGCTCTCTACACTGGTGTCTTCCCTTTATCTATTGAGGACTTGGCCTGGAGGGTGTTGCACGGGGCAGTCCCTTGCAATAAGGTTTTAAATCAGTTCATGGACTCCCAGGTCGCCTGCATTTTCTGCGGCCTGGAGGAGTCCGTGTTCCATGTCTACGTAGAGTGTGAGAGGTTGCAGCCCCTCTTCCACTATTTGAAGTGGCTGCTCCTTGATTTGCACTTCAGCCCCACGCTCCTGATCTGTGGTTACCCGGTGCAGGGGGGAGCGGACAAATTGGAGGACTTCCTCATAGGACTGCTTCTGGGCCTGGCCAAGGTGGCCATCAACAGGTCCAGACAGCGGGCGGTCAAGGGGGTCGTTTGGCCCAATTGCCTGCCTCTCTTCTGCGGCTACATTCACACCCGGGTGGCCCTGGAGATGGAGCACGTGGTGTCCACCGACAGACTCAGGCCTTCCGTGACAGGTGAGCATCGGAGGGTCTGGGGTATAACATTTTAATTTAATTTGCTACGGTGCCTTTAAACTTTTTTGTTAAGTTACAGTTTTTATTGGTTGTGCCCCTTTAAAAAGGGGACACATGCTTGACTTTTAATACGCATTTGCCTGTAACAAGAAGAGTCAGCACTTGTAACTTGGGTGAGGCTCAGCTCAGAGTTGTTGAGTTGGAGTCGGAGGTGACCAAGGTTGGGAACTAAATATTCCAGGGTACTTGACATTTCGAAAAGGCAGGCAGAATGGAAAATGAGCATGTGGGGGTGGGGGGGTGGGTAGCTCTGATAATAAAGAATGACATAAGGACAGTAGTGAGAAAGGATCTTGGCTCAGAAGACCAGGAAGTAGAATCAGTATGGGTGGAGATAAGAAATAACAAGGGGCAGAAAACACTAGTGGGAGTAGTTTGGAGACCCCCTAACAGTAGCTATACTGTTGGACAGAGTATTAATCAAGAAATAATAGCAGCTTGTAACAAAAGTAATGCAGTGATCGTGGGGGACTTTAATCTTCATATAGACTGGGCAAATCAAATTGGTAAAGGTAGTCTGGAGGAGGAGTACATGGAATGCATTTGAGACAGTTTCCTGGAACAATATGTCGTGGAACCAACCAGCGAACAGGCTATTTTAGATCTAGTATTGTGTAATGAGACAGGGTTAATTGGTACTCATAGTAAAGGATCCTCTGGGGAAGAGTGATCATAATATGATAGAATTTCACATTGAGTTTGAGAGTGACATACTTAAGTCTGAAACTAGAGTCTTAAACTTAAATAAAGCCAATTACATAGTTATGAGGGGCAAGTTGGCTAAGGTAGATTGGGAAATTAGATTAAAAGGTATGACAGTAGATACGCAGTGGCAAACATTTAAAGAAATATTCCAAAATTCTCAATGAATATACATTCCATTGAGAAATAAATGCACCAAGGGAAAAGTGATCCATCCGTGGCTAACTAAAAAAGTTAAGGATGTATTAGTTTAAAGGAAGAGTCTTATAAAGTTGTGAAGAATAGTAGTAAGCCTGAGGATTTGGGGAGCTTTATAAACCAGCAAAGGAGGACCAAAAAATTGATGATAAGGAAGAAAATGGAATATGAGATTAAACTAGCAAGAAAAATAGAAACAGATTGTAAGAGTGTCTACAAGTATGTAAAAAGGAAGAGGGTAGCAAAAGTAAGCATTGGTGAAATTATAATGGGGAATAAGGAAATGGCAGAGACTTTAAACAAATATTTTGTGTCTGTCTTCAAAGTAGAAGACACAAAAAGCATACCAAAAATAGTGGGGAAACAAGGAGCTAATGAGATTGAGGAACTTAAAGTAATTATCAGTAGAGAAAAAGTACTTGAGAAACTAGTAGAACTAAAGGCCGACAAATCCCCTGCACCTGATGGGTTCTAAAATAGGAGGCTGTAGAGATAGTGGATACATTGGTTGTGATCTTCCAAAAATTCCCTAGATTCCAAAACGGTCCCAACGGATTGGAAAGTAGCAAATGTAACCCCACTATTCAAGAATGGAGGGAGAGAGAAAACCGGGAACTACAGGCCAGTGAGCCTGACATCACTCGTCGGGAAAATGCTGGAATCCATTATTAAGGAAGTAACGGGGCTCTTAGAAAATCATAATGGACCAGATATTCCGATCCCTACGGGTGGGTATGCGCTGTGTACCCACCCGTAGGGACATTGGAAATGCCGGTTTCAGGCATGCGCTGAAAACCGGCATTTCTGATCTGTCAAGAATGGCCTTGACAGATCCTCCGGCTGCCCTGGAGAAGGGCCTCTACGGGCGGGTAGTTCCGCTTTTTGGAGACCCTCCGCCCGCAAAAAAACCCTTACAATTCTTACACCTGGTAAAAGCAGGTGTAAGGCCTGCTTTTACCAGGATATGAGTTGAAAAACGTTTTAAAAAAATTAATTTTTTTCACTGATTTATCATTTAAAAATACTTAAACGTACCTTCGTTTATTTTTAGCCCCGTAAAAAACTTTAATTTTTTTAAAATTTAATTTTTATTTAAAATACTTAATTTATTGTAATTTCAAGTCATTTAAAAAATGTGATTTAAAAAAAAAATGTATTTAAAGTTTTATTATGTTTTTGAGGTGATCTCCATTCATATATTTGACAGGTCTTCCTGTCAAATGTATGAAGGAAGATTCCCTTCTGTGATTGGCTCCCCATGGCCCATGTGATCCCAGGGATGCTGCGAACGTGGGCCCTGCACACTTCAAGTTCGAAGAGGCCCAGGAGCGGGAGGGTGTGCGTCCCGGGAGCCCTCGGGTAAGGGCGTAGATTTTTCCAGCCCGCGGTAGGCCTGTGATCGGAAAATAGGGGCCAATATGATTAGGTAGAGTCAGCATGGTTTTATGAAAGGGAAATATGTTTAGCAAAGTTAGAATTTTTTGAGGATGTAACTTGTAGGGCAGATAAGGGGGAACCAGTGGATGTAGTATATTTGGATTTCCAAAAGGTATTTGATAAGGTGCCACATAAAAGGTTGTTATGCAAGATAAGGGCTCTTGGGGTTGAGGTTAATATATTAGCATGGATAGAGGATTGGTTAACGGTCAGAAAACAGAGTAGGGAGAAATGGGTCATTTTCAGGTTGGCAGGCTGTAACTAGTGGGGTGCCACAAGGATCAGTGCTTGGGCCTCAGCTATTTACAATCTACAGGAAACTTTGAGTTATCCGGAGGCGAACCGTCCGGCAAGCTCGAGCCATCGGCAAAAATCAGGAGCCGTTTTTTATTCTTTTCGTTTCTTTTCTTTGCTTTTTTTGAACAGTCAAGCTCTGTAAGGTCTGTAGCTAAGCAACAGCTTCAGCTAGAGACGCTACAGAGACGCTTGCCGACTGTTTAGAGGCTGTTGCTAAGCAACAGGGTTTGTTGATTCATACGGAGATGAAAATCTCCGTATGTTTCAACATTAACTCTGGTGTGTCCGGCAGTTTTGAGGGAACGGCAGCAGCTCGGTCCCGTCGGTGCCGAATAGCAAAGTTTCCTGTATATTAATGACTTAGATGAAGGTGTAATGTATCCAAGTTTGCTGATGATACAAAGCTAGGTGGAAAAGTAAGCTGTGAGGAGGACACAAAGAGCCTACAGAGGGATTTAGACAGGTTAAGTGAGTGGGCAATAAGGTGGCAGATGGAGTATAATGTGGGGAAATGTGAGGTTATTCACTTTGGTAGGAAGAATGGAAAAAAATAATAGTTTCTCACCATTTCAAAAATATTAAATGTTGGTGTTCAGAGAGATTTAGGTGTCCTCACAGGAAACCGAGTTAGCATGCCGGTACACCAAACAATTAGGAAGGCAAATGGCATGTTGGCCTTTATTGTAAGGGGTTGCAGTACAAGAGTAAGGAAGTCTTGCTACAATTGTACAGGGTTTTGGTGAGACCACACCTGGAATACTGCACACAGTTTTGGTCTCCTTAACTGAGGAAGAATATACTTGCCTTAGAGGGGGTGCAACGACGGTTCACTAGATCGATTCCTAGGATGAGAGGGTTGTCCTATGAGGAGAGATTGAGTAGCTTGGGCCTATACTCTCTGGAGTTTAGTAGAATGAGAGGTGATCTCATTGAAACATATAAGATTCTGAGGGGGATTGACAGGGGAGTGTCTTAAAGGAGGAAAGAGAGGTAGAGAGGCGGAGAGGTTTAGGGAGGGAATTCCAGAGCTTAGGACCTTGGCAACTGAAGGCACAGCCGCCAATGGTGGAGCGATTAAAATTGGGGATGCGCAAGAGGCCAGAATTGGAGGAGCACAGATATCTCGGAGGGTTGAGGGCTGGAGGAGGTTACAGAGATAGAGAGGGGCGAGGCCATGGAGAGATTTGAAAACAAGAATGAGAATTTTAAAATTGAGGCGTTGCTCAACCGGGAGCCAATGTACGTCAGTGAGCATATGGGTGATGGATGAACGGGGTTTGGTGTGAGTTAGAATACAGGCAGCAGAATTTTGGATGACCTTAACTTTATTGAGCATGGAAGATGGGAGGCCGGCCAGGAGTGTGTTGGAATAGTCAAGTCTGAAGGTAACAAAGGCATGGATGAGGGTTTCAGCAGCAGATGAGCTGAGGCAGGGACAGGGTTAGGCAATGTTTGGAGGTGGAAGTAGGCTGTCTTAGTGATGGCACGGTTATGTGGTCGGAAGCTTATCTCGGGATCATATACGACACCAAGGTTGCGAAAGGTCTGGTTCAGCCTCGGGCAGTTTCAAGTGAAAGGGATTAAGTCGGTGGCCAGGGAACGGAGTTTGTGGTGGGGACTAAAGACAATAGCTTTGGTCTTCCTAATATTTAGTTGGAGGAAATTTCTGCTCATCCAGTACTGATGTCGGACAAGAAGTCTGACAATTTAGAGACAGTGGTGGGGTCGAGAGAGGTGGTGGTGAGGTAGAACTAGGTGCCGTCCGCATACAAGTGGAACCTGACGTGTTTTCGGATGGTGTTGCATATGCGGATCACAAGGAAGGATTCTAAGTTCTTTTGATCAATGGCCTTGACTAATTTATCAAACATGCTACTTGTAATTTAAGTTACTTCTGAAGCTGTGCCTATTAAACACTGACAATTTGCTGAGGGACTTTAAATGATGCAACTGCAAGTGATTTCCCAAGGCCCCCACCCCGAGCCTTGTGGGTGAACTTGCAATTAAAGGTGTTTTTGATGCTTGGAGCTCCCCCATAATATTTTAATGAGGCTGATCCTGGAAATCACAGCAGG
Organism: Somniosus microcephalus; assembly: GCF_052327205.1. Classification (NCBI taxonomy): domain Eukaryota; kingdom Metazoa; phylum Chordata; class Chondrichthyes; order Squaliformes; family Somniosidae; genus Somniosus; species Somniosus microcephalus. The sequence goes on from NC_141000.1 coordinate 84,579,839, forward strand.
TTCAGTGCCCAGCACACTGCCCTACTTCCAGTTAGGTTCATGCCCAAATGGAAAATCTAGGCTTATGAGTCATTTGTCTCTCCAGACACTGAACTCTCCATTGCACAAACAGAAGTTAATTTGAAGCCTTGATTAGAAATGATCATTTATACATTTTACTAATTCAAATGAGGAAACTACTGGTTCATAGCGATGACATAGGGGTCAATTTTCTGCCAGCCGTCGGGCGGCTTTTCATGTGGCCGGGGGCCGAAAATCGCCGAAAAAGTGGGTCACAACCCCCCTCCCCGTCTGACTTTCGGACCGCCGTTTCTCTCCGACCCGCTTCAACCCCGCCCGCTGCTGGCGGGACTGGCCGTCGGAACAGTAATCAATTACAGTATCACCTTGTTTAAGCCGATTTTAGGCTGCCCTTGTGACTTTCAGGGGTTTCCCACGCAAAACACGCCTGCGGGGAACCCCGCTGATGAGACCTGGCGTGAAGCTTGCCGGCTTGCTTGCTGTCAGCTGCAGGTCAATCGGAGAAGCTTCAATTTAAAGGGACAGCACTTGTATGTTGAAGGACCTTGTTGTTGCAGGTTTGGGGCTACTTCTTCAAGGCTTAGGCACAGCTGTGGAAGGCTGGAGCCTCACACACTTCTCTAATGCGATCTCCTGGGAAGCCCCTCTCGCCACCCTCACGCAGCGCTTCCTCAGCGGAGGCATCTACGAGAAGCATGGGACGCCTTTTTTTCCTTCCCTTCTTGCCATTAGAGGATCTCCAGCAGCAGAGGCGGCAGCAGCAGAACCAGGAACAGCAGGATGAGCACCAGGCTGCTGCTCACTCACCTGAAGCTGCACAGGCCAGAAGGGGCCAGCGCTTGGAAGTGGCTTGAGAGCACCTTGCTGCGCTTTAGGGGGCCATAGGGACCCGTTTCTGCACTGGCAGTCCTACTCGGAAGGACTTCCATGAAGATCTGGTTTCTCTGTTCAACAGATGGCCAACGCTCCTCAAGAGATGTCATTCTCTTATGAGCACTCACCATGTTTTCCGTACCCTGGCGAGTTATCTCCTCCATGGAGGTTGCCAACCTTTCCATGGTGATGCGTTCATGTGCCAATGACTCCACAAAGGCTCTGCTCATGGTCGCTATGGACTCCTCCATTCGCTCCACACTCGCAGCGACCCTGGAGACAAAACTTGCCAGAGACTCCTGCATCTGTGCATGGAGATCCATCACCTCTTCTCTTGCGGATGGAGGCAGAGGGTCGACATGCAGCGCAGCTGAGCTGAGCTGGCAGAGTCCTGCGCCCTCCGACGAGGACTCTCCACTGCTGTCCCTGTCTCCAGAATCTGCTGAGGCTCACTTGTGAGCTGTGAAACACCAGGTGACAACACTACTCTATGTCCCGAAGGTCCCCCCGAGGTGTGAGTGTCTGCGCTGGTGCTGGGTGCGCTTACTTCTGCTGACGCTGCGCCCTCAGAGGTTGGAGCTTCCTCTGAGGAGTCTGGCTGCACAGCCTCTTCCTCCTCCACAGCGAGGACGGGGGCTCTGGATGTTACTGTGGGGGAGTTAAAGAAGGAGTTAGAGATGTAATGCCAAGGTTCTTCTGGTGACTCCCAGTGAGTTGGCATCTGCTGACACCTGCATCCATGCAGCATTGGTCTCAGTGGGAGGCCTCTTCCTCCCTGACCTAGGGAAGAGGACCTCCCTGTGGGCCCTAACCCCATCCAATAATGCCTGCAGTGAAGCCTCGTCGAATTTGAAGGCAGCTCGGCCTCTGCCGCTGGCAGCAGCTGGTGCAGGCTCCTCTGCCATTGTGCAAGAGTGGTTGAGAAGCCTGCAGAGGTGGAGAAGCTTGCTGGACACTTTGAAAGCACCACGAATGATGACATCATACTGTGGGGATTTCTGACTCGAATTGGACAATTAGCAACGCTTCCCACATGCTGGGAATTAATTAGCCACTTGAGGGAAAATTGCGTGGAGCTGGCTGACACTTTTTTATGTGTCAGAAACCCCACATTCGGGGAAACCTGACCATTTCCCACACAAGCCGAAAATCGGGGCCATAGTCTTAGGTTGTCGATTTTCTAATTATTATTCCTAACTGATTGATGCAAGCACTTTAAAACTTTCATTTTGCAAAGTATGGCTAATATGGTTGAGTAGGTGTTTTGTTACTTTCCACTGTTGTCATATAATCAAGAGTCGTGAGGAGATGAACAGGAGTTTACAACCTATTAGCCCCAAATGTTGTTAGAGATAAGTTACAATAATACCTTTTTGGGTATATGCAAGATATGTTACACAAAAACTTGAGGCTGAAGTGGAACGAACTGAAATGAAATTAATTTTTTTGAATGATGTAATTTTACTGGTGTAAATGAGATTTATAGATTAAAATTGATGTTGGTATTTGGAACCCTTTTTTAAATTAGTTCCTAGGATGTGGGCGTCGCTGGCAAGCCCGGCATTTATTGCCCATCCCTTATTGCCCTTAAGGTGGTGGTGAGCCACCTTCTTGAACCGCTGCAATCCTTATGGTGAAGGTACTCCCACAGTGCTGTTAGGGAGGGAGTTCCAGGATTTTGACTCAGTGACGATGAAGGAACAGCAATATATTTCCAAGTCAGGATGGTGCTTAACTTGGTGATGGCGTTCCCAAACACCTGTTGCCCTTGTCCTAGGTGGTAGAGGTTGAGGGTTTGGGAGGTGCTGCTGAAGAAGCCGTGGCGAGCTGCTGCAGTGCATCTTGTAGATGGTACACACTGCAGCCACGGTGCACTGGTGGTGGGGAGAGTGAATGTTTAAGGTGGTGGAAGGGGTTCCAATCAAGTGGGCTGCTTTGTCCTGGATGGTGTCGAGCTTCTTGAGTGTTGTTGGAGCTGCACTCGTCCAGGAAAGTGGAGAGTATTCCATCACACTCCTGACTTGTGCCTTGTAGATGGTGGAAATGCTTTGCGGAGTCAGGAGGTGAGACACTCGCCACAGAATACCTAGTCTCTGACCTGCACTTGTTGCCACAATATTTATGTGGCTGGTCCAGTTAAGTTTTTGGTTAATGGTAACCCCCCAGGATCATGATGGTGGGAATTCGGCGATGGTAATGCCGTTGAATGTCAAGGGGCGGTGGTTAGATTCTCGCTTGTTGGAGATAGTCAGTGACTGGCACTTATGTGGCGCAAATGTTACTTGCCACTTATCAGCCCAAGCCTGAATGTCGTCCAGGTCTTGCTGCATGCGGGCATGGTCTGCTTCATTATCTGAGGAGTTGCGAATGGAACTGAACACTGTGCAGTCATCAGCAAACATCCCCACTTCTGACCTTATGATGGAGGTAAGGTCATTGATGAAGCAGCTGAAGATGGTTGGGTGTAGGACACTGCCCTGAGGAACTCCTGCAGCACTGTCCTGGGGCTGAGATGATTGATCTCCAACAACCACCTTTCTTTGTGCTAGGCATGACTCTAGATAGTGGAGAGTTTTCCCCCTGATTTACATTGACTTCAATTTTACTCGGGCTCCTTGATGCCACACTCACTCAGATGCTGCCTTGATGTCAAGGACAGTCACTCACCTCACCTCTGGAATTCAGCTCTTTTGTCCATGTTTGGACCAAGGCTGTAATGAGGCCTGGAGCCGAGTGGTCCTGGCAGAGTCCAAACTGAGCATCGGTGAGCAGGTTCTTGGTGAGTAAGTGCCGTTTAATAGCACTGTTGATGACACCTTCCATCACTTTGCTGATGGTTAAGAATAGGCTGATGGGGCGGTAATTGGCCGGATTGGATTTGTCCTGCTTTTTGTGGACAGGACATACCTGGACAGTTTTCCACATTGTCGGGTAGATGTCAGTGTTGTAGCTGTATTGGAACAATATGGCTAGAGGAGTGGCTAGTTCTACAGCACAAGTCTTCAGCACGACAGCTGGGATGTTGTCAGGGCCCATAGCTTTTGCTGTATCCAGTGCACTCAGCCGTTTCTTGCTATCATGTGGAGTGAATCGAATTGGCTGAAGACTGGCTTCTGTGATGGTGGGGACCTCTGGAGGAGGTCGCAATGGGTCATCCACTCGGCACTTCTGGCTGAAGATGGTTGCAAACGCTTCAGTCTTGTCTTTTGCACTCGTGCACTGGGCTCCACTATCATTAAGGATGGGGATGTTTATGGAGCCTCCTCCTGTTAGTTGTTTAATTGTCCACCACCATTCATGACTGGATGTGGCAGTACTGCAGAGCTTTGATCTGATCTGTTGATTGTGGGATCGCTTAGCCCTGTCTATAGCATGCTGCTTCTGCTTTTTAACATGCATGTAGTCCTGTGTTGCAGCTTCTCCAGGTTGGCACCGCATTATTAGATACGCCTGGTGTTGCTCCTGGCATGCTATTTAACCAGGGTTGGTCCCCTGGCTTGATGGTAATGGTAGAGTGAGGGATATGCCAGGCCATGAGGTAACAGATTGTGGTGGAATACAATTCTGCTGCTGCCGATGGCCCACAGCGCCTCATGGATGCCCATTTTTAAGCTGCAAGATCTGTTCTGAATCTATCCCATTTAGTATGGTGGTAGTGCCACACAACACGATGGAGGGTGTCCTCAGTGTGAAGACGAGACTTCGACTCCACATTGCGGTGGTCATTGCTACCAATACTGTCATGGACAGATGCATCTGCAACAGGTAGATTGGTGAGGACGAGTTCAAGTAGGTTTTTCTCTCGTGTTGGTTTTCTCTCCACCTGTTGCAGTCTAGCAGCTATATTCTTCAGGGCTCAGTTAGTAGTGGTGCTACCGAGCTACTCTTGGTGATGGATATTGAAGTCCCCCACCCAGAGTACATTCTGTGCCCTTGCTATCCTCTGCTTCTTCCAAGTGGTGTTCAACATGGAAGAGTACTGATTCATCAGCTGAGTGAGGGCGGTAGGTGGTAATCAGCAGGAGGTTTCCTTGCCCATGCTTGACCTGAAACCATGAGATTTCATGGGGTCCGGAGTCAATGTTGAGGACTCCCAGGGCCACTCCCTCCCGACTGTATACCACTGTGCCGCCACCCCTGGTGGGTCTGTCCTGCCCGTGGGACAGGACATACCCAGGGATGGTGATGAAGGAATCTGGGACATTTGCTGAAAGGTATGATTCTGTGAGTATGACTATGTTAGGCTGTTGCTTGACTAGTCTTTGGGACAGCTCTCCCAATTTTGGCACACGTCTCCAGATGTTAGTGAGGAGGACTTTGCAGGGTCAACTGGGCTGGGTGTGTCGTTGTCGTGTCCGAAGCCGAGGTCGATGCCGGGTGGTCCGTCCGGTATTTTTATTATTGTTTTTTGTAGCGGTTTGTTGCACCTGAGTGGCTTGCTGGGCCATTTCAGAGGACAGTTAAGAGTCAACCACATTGCTGTGGGTCTGGAGTCACATAGGCCAGACCAAGTAAGGATGGCAGATTTCCTTCCCTAAAGGACATTAGTGAACCAGATGGGTTTTTACAACAATCCGATAGTTTTATGGTCACCATTACTAATACTAGCTTTTTATTCCAGATTTATTTTAATTAACTGAATTTAAATCCCATGGTGGGATTTGAACTTACGTCTCTGGATCATTGGTCCAGGCCTCTGGATTACTAGTCCAGTAACATAACCACTATGCTACCGTTTCTGGTAATGCTTCGTGTTGGTTTGTGGAAATTTTGCAGGATGCTATAGCAGAAAACAATTACATAGAATAATGTAAGGATAGGTTTTCTGATTTCGGTGCAGTTCCGGCCGAAGTAGAACTCTGTGAGTGCACCACTTGCTTCTCTTTGGAATGCTGAATTTATCTGACGTGAAAAGGATAACTAGCATTCTTCCTGTGAGCTGCATGCGAGTTTACAACACTCAAACAAATTCACCAAAGGGCTGGTGAATAACGGGTTTCTTTTATGCTTCTATAGTAACTACATAGATACCTGACACAGTTTCCAGCCCTACAATACATTGCATGTCATATCTTTTGTGCGTACGCTGAAATGTCATATGAGATCTTAAGCAATGCATTCTGTTGGGATTTGAAGTTTCCAAGGTTGAGCGAGCATTCGAGGCCTAGTGCAAATAGAGGCTAGAAACTCTCACTGTCTGCCCAAAACACGAGCTGTTGGCAACTATGCTTCTTGAGCCATTCTGGTTGTATAAGTGGCATTTATTTGAGAGCTGATGGTTTGGACTGGACTAGAGCTGCTTAACTTTAATATTTAACGGTTCTCAGCCAGTATTGATATTGTAGCCTTGTCATCTGAATATTTAATCCATTGAATAATTTGGAAAATAAAATCTGGGGTCATCTAGCCTCTTGGAAAAAGTATATTTTTTGAAATGTTTGCATAACATTATTATATAAGCTGCGTATTGGCCTATTGCTGATGTGAAGATAATTAAATTCCAATAAGGAAACTTTCTTGCTAGTTTACTTTATTAGAATGCTCCACTTGCCAGCTGAGTGAATTCGTTGAATGTTAATGTGGCTTTGCTGAGAAAGATGAATTGTATATAGTGGGATGAAGGATGATTTTGATTTGAATGTTTTGCATCTGAAGTGGCTTTCAGCTTTTCTGACATTATGTAATCCGTCACTCATCTGGAGAGAGAGATGAGACATTCATTTGTTATTTTGTTAGTCACAGCAGGTTGGTGAGCTATCTAACATAATTGGTTTAATACAAGTCAATTCTTAATGCTGGTTAACTTCTCGGCATTCTTTTGCATATTTTCTGCATTCTACAATTGAATTCTGCCTTCAACTAGCAAGTTTTTGCTGGTGCTGAACTGCCTTCAGAGCAGTTTTATTGCAGTCGTGGGTGGTCTGCTAGGTCTGCCTTTGGGGCTGGAGGATGAGAGGGTGTGGTGACGTCAGGCATGCAAGACTTCAACTGTGTTAGTCCACTACTTGTGTCTGTTTTCTTGCAGTCGTCGTGACCAACCTTGCCCTGAAAATACATACAAGACATTAAAAATTGGAAAAGCAGCCAGATAGCCAGCATTGTAGTCATTGCACATACAGTACTGTGATTGCAATTCAATGTAGCATTTGGTGGTATTGCAGCTTCAGAGGACACCTTTCACTATTTAGGTGTCACACTGCTAGCTACTTGTGTGTAGCTTTTCTGGAATCATGCAGAAAGAGGGAAGCTCGTTTGGATGCTTTGCATAGTATTTCCCTGAGGGTGCTGCAACTCACAATTTTGGTTCTATCCTGTTTGTCATCCCCCAATATTAATCAAGTATGCAGAGATGTATATACTTAACTTTGGAATTCCTCCTGATCTCATGAAACTGCCACTAAATATTTTCCTCACTTATAATTTAGGCTTGTGGACATGAGACTCCATTCACTCTTTCTGTTACCTCCATCCATCTATTTTGCACCTCTGTTTTCACAGGAAGGTGGCCTTCCACTCCAAAGAATGGCACCTTCTATTGCCTCTTCATGAAAAGGAGCATTTTTCTTCACATTACCCCTTTAGGTGCATTGTAGCTTTGATAAGAATATCCTGTTAAATCCTGAAACGTTCCCATTTGTGTAGCAGCCCTTTTAAGAGTTGCTGCCTTGCTGAAAATCATGCTCCTGCCCCACACATTTGCGCCTGGTTGAACTACTAGCTCCTGGTGTGAGAACAATTAGGGGGAAAGGTCTAGCCTTGCAAGTTCCGGTGAGGCTAACCCTCCCCATTGCGAGCACTCCTATGCTTGTGCCATAGTGAGACACAACCTAAAATTGTAAACCGTGCCCTTTCAAGACATATATCTCTTGTTGATTGAGAGATATAAGCTTTGAAATGGCAGTGTTTACAATTTCTTCCACTGATTTAGTCACATAAGGGCAAATGATGATCTAATCCAATTTACTTGCTTTTAGAGAGATTTCAGAACTGCTACTTTGATACCTGATTTGATTGGTTCACAGATAATTTGCATGTGTCCCCTTTACCGATTCCTAAATTACCTGGAACAGTGGAGCCAGGGCTTGGATTCAAGCAGCTTGATCATATAAAGGTAATGTCAGAATATGCCACGAGTTTACTGTAGTATTTGCAACATCCAGGATAGCTAGATATGCATTTTTTCCCATATCGTTTATTTTTCATATAATTAACTGTAGAAATTTCTGCCCTTGTCCTTATTTATCATAGAATAGTACAGCACAGAAGGCGGCCATTCGGCCCATCGAGTCTGCGCCGGCTCTTTCAAAGAGCCATCCAGTTAGTCCCTGCAATTTTTTTCTCCTTCAAGTATTTATCCAATTCCCTTTTGAAGACTACTATTGAATCTTTAACCACCACCCTATCAGGCAGTGCATCCCAGATCCTAACCACTCGTTGCGTAAAAATGTTTTTCCTCATGTTGCCTCTGGTTCTTTTGCCAATCACCTTAAATCTGTGCCCTCTGCATATCGACCCTCAGCCATTGGAAATAGTTTCTCTTTATTTACTCTTATCTAAATCCTTCATGATTTGAAACATCTCTATCAAATCTCCCCATAGCCTTCTCTACTCCAAGGAGAACAACCCCAGCTTCTACAGTCTATCCACGTAACTGTAATCCCTCATCCCTGGAACCATTCTAGTGAATCTCTTCGGTACCCTCTCCAAAGCCTTCATGTCCTTCCTAAGGTGTGGTGCCCAGAATTGGACACAATATTCCAGCTGGGGCCAAACTAGTGTTTTATATAGGTTTAGCACAACTTCCTGGCTTTTGTACTCTATGCCTCTATTTATAAAGCCCTGTATTAGATATACTTTATTAATTGTTTTGTTAATCTGTCCTACCACTTTCAAAGATTTGTGCACAAGCACCCCAGGTCTCTCTGTTCTTGCATTCCCTTTAAAATTCTACCATTTAGTATGTATGGTCTCTCCTCATTCTTCCTACCAAAATGTCTGACCTCCCACTTCTCTCCATTGAATTTCATCTGCCATGTGTCCACCCATTCCACCAGCCTTTCTGTGTCTTCTAAAGTGCATTACTATCTTCCCCACTGTTTCCTATACTTCCAAGTTTCGTGTCATCTGCAAATTTCAATATTGTGCCCTCTACCCCCAAAGTCCAAGTCATTAATGTATATCAAAAACATAGAAACATAGAAGATAGGAGCAGGAGTAGGCCATTCGGCCCCTCGAGCCTGCTCCGCCATTCAATGCGATCATGGCTGATCATCAAAATTCAGTACCTGTCCCTGCTTTCTCCCCATACCCCTTGATCCCTTTAGCCTTAAGAAATATATCCAACTCCTTCTTGAATATATTTAATGAATTGGCCTCTACTGCCTTCTGTGGCAGAGAATTCCACAGGTTCACCACTCTCTGGGTGAAGAAATTCCTCCTCATTTATGTCCTAAATGGCTTACCCCTTATCCTTAGACTGTGACCCCTGGTTCTGGACTCCCCGACCATCGGGAACATCCTTCCTGCATCTAGTCTGTCCAGTCCTGTCAGAATTTTATAAGTTTCAATGAGATCCCCTCTCATTCTTCTAAACTCCAGCGAGTATAAGCCCAATCGACCCAATCTCTCCTCATACGTCATTCCTGCCATCCCAGGTATCAGCTTGGTGAATCTTCGCTGAACTCCTTCCATGGCAAGAACATCCTTCCTCAGATAAGGCGACAAAAACTGCACACAATACTCAAGATGTGGTCTCACCAAGGCCCTGTACAACTGCAGCAAGACATCCTTGTTCCTGTACTCAAACACTCTCGCTACGAAGGCCAACATACCATTTGCCTTCTTAACCGCCTGCTGCACCTGCATGCTTACCTTCAGCGACTGGTGCACAAGGACACCCAGGTCTCGTTGCACTTCCCCTTCTCCCAATCTATTGCCATTCAGATAATTGCATTCCTGTTTTTGCCACCAAAGTGGCTAACCTCGCATTTATCCACGTTATATTGCGTCTGCCATGCTTCTGCCCAATCACCCAACCTGTCCAAATCATCCTGGAGTTTCTTGGCATCCTCCTCACAGCACACACGCCCACCCAGCTTTGTGTCGTCTGCAAACTTGGAGATATTACATCTAGTTCCCTTGTCTAGATCATTAATATATATTGTGAATAGCTGGGGTCCAAAGACCGATCCCTGCGGTACCCCACGAGTCACTGCCTGCCACTCGGAAAAAGACCCGTTTATTCCAACTCTTTGCTTTCTGCCTGCCAACCAGTTCTCTATTCAAGTCAATACCTTGCCCCCAATCCCATGTGCCTTAACTTTACACGCTAATCTCTTACGCGGGACCTTATCGAAAGCCTTCTGAAAGTCCAAATACACCACATCTACTGGTTCTCCCTTATCTATTTTACCAGTTACATCCTCAAAAAATTCCAGTAGATTAGTCAAGCACGATTTACCTTTTGTAAATCCATGTTGACTTTGTCCGATCCTGTCACTGTTTTCCAAATGCTCTGCTATTACATCTTTTATCATGGACTCTAGCATTTTCCCCACCCCACTGTAATTCCCTGTTTTCTCTCCACCACCTTTTTTGAATAGTGGGGTAACATTAGCTACCTTCCAATCCATGGGTACTGTTGCAGATTCCATTGAATGTTGGAAGATGATCAGCAATGCATCTACTATTTCTAGGGCCACTTCCTTAAGTACCCTAGGATGTAGATTATCAGGCCCTGGGGATTTATCGGCCTTCAATCCCGTCAATTTCCCTAACACCATTTCCCTACAAATACTGATTTCTTTCAGTTCCTCCCTTTCATCAGACCCTATGTTCCCCGACAGCTCTGGGAGGTTATTTGTGTCCTCCTTTGTGAAGACAGAACCAAAATATGTATTTAATTGGTCTGCCATTTCTTTGTTCCCCATTATAAATTCCCCTGATTCTGACTGCAAGGGACCTACGCTTGACTTCACCAATCTTTTTCTCTTCACATATCTATAAAAGCTTTTACAGTCAGTTTTTATGTTCCCAGCAAGCTTGCTCTCATATTCTATTTTCCCCTTCTTAATTAATCCCTTTGTCCTCCTTTGTTGAATCCTAAACTGCTCCCAATCCTCAAGTTTACTGCTTTTTCTGGCCAATTTATATGTCCTCTCCTTGGATCTTATGCTATCCCTAATTTTCCTTGTTAGCCACAGTTGAGTCACCTTTTTTGTTTTATTTTTATGCCAAACTGGGATGAACAAATTCTGTAGTTCATCCATGCGGTCTTTGAATGTTTGCCATTGCCTATCCACCGTCAACCCTTGGAGTGATATTCCCCAATCAATCCTACCCAACTCGCGCCTCATACCATCGTAGTTTCCTTTATTTAAATTCAGGACCCTAGTCTCTGAGTGAACTACTTCATTCTCCATCTTAATGAAGAATTTGATCATATTATGATCGCTCCGACTCAAGGGGCCTCGTACAACAAGATTGCTAATTAATCCTTTCTCATTACATAATACCCAGTCTAAGATGGCCTGATCTCTAGTTGGTTCCTCGACATATTGGTCCAGGAAACCATCCCGTAAACACTCCAGGAATTCCTCCTCCACAGTATTGTTACTAATTTGGTTAGCCCAATCTATATGTAGATTAAAGTCACCCATGATGACTGCTGTGCCCTTATTGCACGCTTCTCTAATTTCCCTTTTAATGCCATCCCCAACCTCCGCATTACTGTTTGGAGGTCTATATACCACTCCCACTAACGTTTTCTGCCCCTTGATATTTCTCAGTTCTACCCATACAGATTCCACATCATCAGAGCTAATATCCTTCCTTACAATTGTGTTAATCCCTTCTTTAACCAGCAATGCTACCCCATCTCCGTTTTCTTTTTGCCTATCTTTCCTGAATATTGAATACCCCTGGATGTTGAGTTCCCAGCCTTCGCCACCCTGGAGCCATGTTTCTGTAATCCCAATCAAATCATATTCGTTTACCTCTATTTGCGCAGCTAATTCATCCATCTTATTACGAATGCTCCTCGCATTAAGACACAAAGCTTTCAGGCTTGTTTTTTTAACGTTCTTAGACCTATTAGAATTATTATTTACTGTGGCCATGTTTGATTTAAACCGTTGATTTCTCTGACTGCCACTTTTGTTTTTCTCCTTCCTATCTTTTGCTTTTATCCTGGTTTCCCTTTCCTCTGTCTCCCTGCTCAGGTTCCCAACCCCCTACCATTTTAGGTTAAACCCTCCCCCAGAGCACGAGCAAACACTCCCCCTAGGACATCGGTCCCGGCCCTGCCCAGGTGCAAACCGTCCGGTTTGTACTGGTCCCACCTCCCCCAGAACCGGTTCCAATGTCCCAAGAATTTCAATCCCTCCCCCTTGCACCATTCCTCTAGCCACGTATTCACCTGAAATATCCTTCTATTTCTACTCTGACTAGCACGTGGCACTGGTAGCAATCCTGAGATTACTACCTTGAGATCCTATTTTTTAAATTTACCTCCTAACTCCCTATATTCAGCTTTTAGGACCTCATCCTGTTTTTTACCTATATCGTTGGTACCTATATGCACCACGACAACTGGCTGTTCACCCTCCCCTTCCAAAATGTTCTGCAGCCGCTCTGAGACATCCTTGACCCTTGCACCAGGGAGGCAACACACCATCCTGGAGTCTCGTTTGCGGCTGCAGAAACGCCTATCTATTCCCCTTACAATAGAATCCCCTATTACTATAGCTCTACTCCTATTTTTCCTCCCGTCCTGTGCAGCAGAGCCACCCCTGATGCCAGGAAGTTGGCTGCTGCTGCCTTCCTCTGATAAGCCATCCCCCTCAACAGTATTCAAAGTGGTATATCTGTTTAAGAGGGGGATGTCCACAGGGGACTCCTGCACTACCTGCCTGCACCTACTACTCTATCTGTTGGTCACCCCTTCCCTTTCTGCCTGCCCAACCTTTGCCTGCGGTGTGACCAACTGCTTAAACATGATATCCACGACGTCCTCAGCATCGCGAATGGTCCAGTATGTATCCAATCGCAGCTCCAGTGCCGCAATGTGGTCTGCCAGTAGCTGCAGCTGGACACACTTTCTGCACACATGGTTGTCAGGGACACAGGAAGTGTCCCGGAGTTCCCACATAGCGCAGGGGGAGCATGCCACGGGGCCGGGCTCTCCTGCCATGACTTACCCTTTAATTAATTTAAATTAAATTAAATCAAATCAATCCCACCAATTACACTACAGTTAAATGATATATTTAAGGGCCCTGGTTTACCAACAGTCCCCGCTACACCACAGAGACCCTAAAAACTATAAACCACAGAGTTAAAGTTTAAAAAGAGAGAAATACTCACCAACCAATCACTTACCTGCTTTCTGGTGACGTCAGACTTCGATTACTTTTTACTTCTCTCCCTCCCTCTGAGCTCTGAGATTGGAGATTAGTAAGTCTACCTGGTCCTCGCCGCTGGTTTTATCCCGCCGCTCGACCGCCTCGTCTCCCGCAGGTCCGCCACTGCCGCCGCTCTCAGTGTACTACTTGGGGAACACCTCGCTCCAGTCCGAAAAACAGCCATTCACCATAACACACTGTTTTCTATCCCTTAGCCAATTTTGTATCCATGCTGCTACTGCCCCTTTTATCCCATGGGCTTCAATTGTGCTAACAAGCTTAGTATGTGGTACTTTATCAAATGTCTTTTGAAAGTCCACATACACAACATCAACTGCACTGTCCTTATCCACCCTCTCTGTTACCTCATGAAGAAACTCAATCAGGTTATTCAAACACGATTTGTCCTTAACAAATCACTGCTGGCTCTCCTTTATTAGTACATGCTTGCCCAAGTGGCTGTTAATTTTCTCCCGGATTATTATTTTTAAAAGGTTCTCCACCATCGACATTAAACTGACTGGCCTGTAATTGCCAGGTTTATCCTTCTCCCCTTTTTTGAACAAGGGTTTAACATTTACAATCCTCCAGTCCTTTGGCACCACCTCTGTATCTAAAGGAGGATTGGAAGATTGAGGCCAGCAACTCCCCAATTTCTACCCTTCCCTCAGTAACCTCGGATGCATCCCATCTGGACCGGGTGACTTATCTACTTTAATTACCGCCAGCCTGTCTAGTACCTCCTCTTTATGTATTTTTATCTCATCCAGTATCCCAGCAACCTCCTCGTTTACCATAGCTTTGGCAAAGTCCTTTTCCTTGGTAAACACCGATGCAAAGAACTCATTTAGTACCTCAGCCATGCCGTCTGCCTCCACCAACCCTCTGACAACACTTTTACAGTTAATATGCCTATAGAAGACATTTGGATTCCCCTTTATGTTAGCTGCCAATCTATTCTCGTAGTGTCTCTTTGCCCCTCTTATTTCCTTTTTCACTTGTCCTCTGTACTTTTTATATTCTGCTTGATTCTCCCTTGTATTATCAAGCTGACATCTGTCATTCACCCCCTTTTTTTGCTTCATCCTACGCTTCAACTCCTTCATCATTCTGGGAGCTCTGGCTTTGGTTGCCCTCCTTTTCCCCATTGTAGAATGTACCTAGACTGTACCTGAACCATCTCCTTTCTAAAGGCCGCCCATTACTCCGTTACATTTTTGCTTTCCAGTCTTTGACTCCAATTTACTTGGGCCACATCCCTCCTCAATTCACTGAAATTAGCCCTAGTCCAGTTAAGTATTGTTATTCTAAATTGCTCCTTGTCCTTCTCCATAACTAATCTAAACCATACGATACTATGATCACTATTCCCGAGATGCTCTCCAACTGTGACATTCTCCACTTGACTCACTTCATTCCCCTGGACTAGATTCAGCAATGCATCCTTCCTCGTTGGGCAGGAAACATACTGATCAAGAAAATTCTCCTGAACACACTTCAGAAATTCCTCCCCTTCTCTGCCCTTAACACAATCACTGCCCCATTCAATATTGGGTAGTTAAAGTCTCCCATTATCACTACTCTATAGTTCTTCACGGCTCAGTAATTTCTTTGCAAATCTGCTCCTCTATCTCCTTCCCAGTATTTGGTGGCCTATAAAATAGGGTACAGTAGCATAATGGTTATATTACTGGACTAGTAATCCAGACGTCTGGAGTAATAATCCAGAGACGCGAGTTCAAATCCCACCACGGCAGCTGGGGAATTTTAATTCAGTTAATTAAAAAATCTGGAATTAAAAAGCTAGTAGCAGTAATGGTGACCAAGAAACTACAGGATTGTTGTAAAAACCCAACTGGTTCAGTAATGTCACTTAGGGAAGGAAATCTTGCCATCCTTACCCAGTCTGGGCTATATGTGACTCCAGACCCACAGCAATGTGGTTGACTCTTAACTGCCCTCTGAAATAGCCTAGCAAGCCACTCAGTTGTACCAAACTGCTGCGACGAAGTCAGCACTATGGGAGTACCTTCACTGTAGTGGTTCAATGGCAATTAGGGATGGGCAATAAATGCAACGCCCACATCCCGTGAAGGAATAAATAAAACACCAAGTAGCGTAATAGCTCCTTTATTGGTTCTCACCATATAGGAGTTAATATCTTAGTGCAATAGTATGTTAAATGGTAGTTATTTTTTTCTTTGTGCGTTCAGAGGAATGCAGAACTTTACTCAGTGCCTTTATATTGAACTTGGATATGTTAAAATTAATGTGCAACTGAGGAGCCAATTATAACATACCACTTGTTGAACTGCTCATTATACTGGTTACATGCTTATTATATTAGTTAAATAATGTAGAGTAAGTCAATCCAGCTGTGGAGTGTGAAATGGAGAAAACAAGGAGATCCTGAAAAACATGCCTTAATGAAGAGACATTTCAAGTTTTTAGGTGGTATGAGTAAAGAAGACTGTTTCAGTCTGCTTGGCAGCATGAAACAATGTTTACTGCTATCAAGTACATTTTCTAATTCTAATTGAAGTGAACATCTGCCATTGCTTTAGCATTGGCACATGAGAATTGCAAAGGGCTTTAGGAAGGAATGTCTGGCATGACACAGCAAAGTACTGAAGTTACTTCCTCCCTGCAGACCGCTTTGGAAAATATAAAAGAAGGACTAAGAGGAACAATATAAAAAAGGGATAACCGTGTAGTTTTTATATTTTCATCAGTCTTGTTGTCTATATCCCATACAGGAGTGAAATACTGCACAGCATGATAAACATAGAATCTTTAAAGAAACAAAATTGCTGTTTTGGCAGTTGCATATCACATTGACTTACTCAACACTCCTCTCCTTGGCATTCACTGAAGAACATATGCAAGTGGAAGTGGAAGTCAGGATTTGTGCCCAGAAATTGGTCACCCTAATTCCTATTTTTCGCCCATGAATCGGGCATGATGGAAAGCAATTTCTCCTGCATTTTCTGTTAATGAGGAAGTTTCTTTCCAGATTAGAAATGATTAGGTTTCCATCCGTTTCTTACATCTTCTTTTGTGTGACACAGAAATTTTCATATTAGACCAAGATTAACATATGTGATTAACACATTACGAAGTGTGATGGACACATCTCAAAACCTTAATATATAAATTGAAAGAAGTATATTTGGTGTTCAGAGAGATTTATGTGTCCTAGTACATGAAACACAGAGTTAGCATGCAGATACAGCAAGCAATTAGGAAGGCAAATGGCATTTTGGCCTTTATTGCTAGAGGGCTGGAGTACAAGAGTAAGGAAAGCTACAATTGTACAGGGCTTTGGTCAGACCACACCCGGAGTACTATGCACAGTTTTGGTCTCCTTATCTAAGGAAGTGGAACAGTGATCATAGTATCATGAGGTTTAGATTAGGTATGGAAAAGGACAGGGAGCAATCTAGAGTAAGAATGCTTAACTGGGGGAAGGCCAATTTCAGTGGGATGAGAACAGATCTGGCCCGGGTAAACTGGAATCAAAGATTGGCAGGCAAAACTGTAGTGGAACAATGGGCTGCCTTTAAAGAGGAAATAGTTCGGGTACAGTCGAGGTACATTCCCACGAGGGGGAAAGGTAGGGCAACTAAAGTCAGAGCTCCCTAGATGACGAAACAGATAGCCAATATGATGAAGCAGAAAAAGAGTGCGTATGACAGATGTCAGGTTGCAAATACATCTGAGAATCAGGCTATATACAGAAGGGTCAGAGGAGAAGTGGAAAAAGAAAATAAGAGGGGCAAAGAGAGGGTATGAGAATCGAATGGCAGCCAACATAAAAGCTAATCCAAAAGTCTTCTATACGCATATTAAATAGTAAAAGGGTAGTAAGAGGAGGGTTGGGGCCGATTAGGGACCAAAAAGGAGACCTACGCATGGAGGCAGAGGGCATGGCTGAGGTACTAAATGAGTATTTTGCATCTGTCTTCACCAAGGAATAAGATGCTGCCAAAGTCATAGTGAAAGAGGAGATAGTGGAGATACTGGATGGGATAAAAATTGATAAAAGAGGAGGTACTAGAAAGGCTGGCTGGACTTAAAGTAGATAAGTCACCAGGACCAGATGGGATGCATCCTAGGATGCATAGCGAAGTTAAGGTGGAAATTGCGGAGGTACTGGCCATAATCTTCCAATCCTCCTTAGATACAGGAGTGGTGCCAGAGGACTGGTGAATTGCAAATGTTACACCCTTGTTCAAAAAGGGTGTAATGGTAAACCCAGCAACTACAGGCCAGTCAGTTTAACTTGGTAGTGGGGAAGCTTTTAGAAATGATAATCGGGGACAAAATTAACAATTACTTGGACAAGTGTGGATTAAATAAGGAAAGCCAGCACGGATTTGTTAAAGACAAGTCGTGTTTAACTAACTTGATCGAGTTTTTTGATGAGGGCAATGTGGTTAACGCAGTGTACATGGACTTCCAAAAGACGTTTGATAAAGTGCCACACAATAGGCTTGCCAGCAAAGTTGAAGCCCATGGAATAAAAGGGACAGTGGCAGCATGGATACGGAATTGGCTAAACGACAGAAAACAGAGAGTAGTGGTGAACGGTTGTTTTCCGGACTGGAGGAAGGTATACAGTGGTGTTCCCCGGGGGTCGGTTCTAGGACCACTGCTTTTTTTGATATATATTAATGACTTGGATGTGGGTGTACAGGGCACAATTTCAAAATGTACAGATGACACAAAACTTGGAAGTATAATGAACAGTGAGGAGGAGCGTGATTGACTTCAGGAAGACATAAACAAGCTGGTGAAATGGGCGGACACGTGGCAGATGAAATTTAACGCAGTAATGTGTGAAGTGATACATTTTGGTAGAAAGAATGAGGAGAGGACATATAAACTAAATGGCACAATCCTGAAGGGGGTGCACGAATAGAGAGACCTGGGGGTATATGTGCACAAATCGTTGAACGTGGCAGGGCAAGTTGAGAAAGCAGTTAAAAAGGCTTACGGGATCCTGGGCTTCATAAATAGAGGTATAGAGTACAAAAGTGTGGAAACACTGGTTTGGCCCCAACTGGAGTACTGTGTCCAATTCTGGGCACCACACTTTAGGAAGGATGTGAAGGCCTTAGAGAGTGCAGAAAAGATTTACAAGAATGATTCCAGGAATGACGGTCTTCAGTTACGTTGATAGACTGGAGAAGCTGGGATTGTTCTCCTTGGAGTAGAGAAGATCGAGAGGAGATTTGATAGAGGTGTTCAAAATCATGAGGTGTCTGGACAGAGTAGATAGAGAGAAACTGTTCCCATTGGCAGAAGGGTCAAGAACCAGAGAACACAGATTTAAGATGATTGGCAAAAGAACCAAAGGTGACATAAGAAAAATCTTTTTTACGCAGTGAGTGGTTAAGCAATGCACTGCTTGAAAGGGTGGTGGAGGCAGACTCAATCTTATATTTCAAAAGGGAGTTGGATAAGTATCTGAAGGAAAAGAAATTGCAGGGCTACAGGGAAAGGGCAGGGGAGTGGGACTAGCTGAGAGTCGGCACAGGCTCGATGGGCCGAATGGCCTTCTTCCTTGCTGTAACCATTCTATGAAGGATATGCTTGCCTTAGAGGCGGTGTAACGAAGGTTCGCTAGATTGATTCCTGGGATGAGGGGGTTGTCCTATGAGGAGAGATTGAGTAGATTGGGCCTATACCCGAGTTTAGAAGAATGAGAGGTGATCTCATTAAAACATATAAGGTTCTGAGGGGGATTGACAGGATAAACGCTGAGAGGTTGTTTCCCCTGGACGGAGAGGCTCGAATTAGGGGGCATAGTCTCAGGATAAGGGGTCGGCCTTTTAAGACTGAGATGAGGAGGAATTTCTTCATTGAGGGTTGTGAATCTTTGAAATTCTCTGCCCAAAAGGGCTGTGGATGCTCAGTCATTGAGTATATTCAAGGCTGAGATAGATAGATTTTTGGACTCTAGATGAATCAAGTGATAAGGGGATAGGGCAGGAAAGTGGAGTTGAGGTCGAAGATCAGCCATGATCTTATTGAATAGGCTCAAGGGACCGAATGGCCTACTCCTGCTCCTTATTCTTATGTTCTTATGTATCCATCTAATTTATGAACAACGAGGACAGCATAGAACCAAAAATAGATTCCTGTGGAGCTATACTAATCATAGTCCACAGCTACAGCTTTACTCTATCACTTTCTACTTTCTATTGCTATGCCAGTTTTAAATCCATCAGTAATCTTCCATTTATTCTATCATAGGCCCCAACATAGGGGGACTGGGGAACAACTAATACCCCAGCTTTATTGTCAGGCAGACAATCTGAGATAATTGTCAGGCAGGCAATCTGAGATAATTGTCTTTCTCTCTGGTAGGAGGGTATAACTACAGCGTGACAGGTTTGCATGGGCTGTTTACATTATAAATATGGACATAGGCATTTATAATGAGAAAAAAAGTTATGGACAGAATTTATGACTTCAAAATAGTGACTGAATTTCATCTGAGTGCCCTGTTCAAGTTTTCTCCCACCCTCTAACCCGGTTTTATATGAAGACTACGTTTGGTCTTCACTCCCGGGAGTAAAATGAGTGATAGTGAATCGGCAACCCTTTTTACCTCTTTCCCGATTTTTATTTTCACTGACTTTGTCATTGCCGATTTGCCATCACCTGTTTTATACCATCGTAGCAAGTCATAATACCACCCCCGCCCTGTGTGCAGTGCCACAAAATTGACTAGTCTTGTTATTAAAGTAAAAATGACATATTAAATGAATATTTAATTTTACTGTTTAAATGAACTCCTCAGAATTCTGAATAATTTATGAAACCATTTTATCCTCGCAAATCATTTAGAGCTTTACTTCAATAGCCTCTCTATCAATTTGTCTACAAAACCATCACTGGACTTGGGGAAATAGTGAATAGTTTTGAAAGTGAAACAAGTGGTAACAAAGGGGAAAGTTGTTGAGTCTGATTAATGATGGAAGGCAGATTGTGTGGGGAGGAGGCCCGTGATCGGGAAGGTTGGGGGGAGGAGGCCCTTGATCGGGAAGGTTGGGGGGAGGAGGCCCTTGATTGGGAAGGCTGTGGAGAGGAGGTCCTTGATCGGGAAGGTTGGGTGGGGGGAGGAGGCCCTTGATCGGGAAGGTTGGGTGGGGGGAGGAGGCCCTTGATCGGGAAGGCTGGGTGGGGGAGGAGGCCTGCGATCGGGAAGGCTGGGTGGGGGAGGAGGTCTGCGATCGGGAAGGCTGGGTGGGGGAGGAGGCCTGCGAGCGGGAAGGCTGGGGGGAGGAGGCCTGTGATCGGGAAGGTTGGGTGGGGGGAGGAGGTCTGCGATCGGGAAGGCTGGGGGGAGGAGGAGGTCTGCGATCGGGAAGGTTGGGTGGGGGGAGGAGGTCTGCGATCGGGAAGGCTGGGGGGAGGAGGAGGTCTGCGATCGGGAAGGCTGGGTGGGGGGAGGAGGCCTGCGATCGGGAAGGCTGGGGGGAGGAGGAGGTCTGCGATCGGGAAGGTTGGGTGGGGGGAGGAGGTCTGCGATTGGGAAGGCTGGGGGGAGGAGGAGGTCTGCGATCGGGAAGGCTGGGTGGGGGAGGAGGTCAGCGATCGGGATGGTTGGGTGGGGGGAGGAGGCCTGCGATCGGGAAGGCTGGGTGGGGGGAGGAGGTCTGCGATCGGGAAGGTTGGGTGGGGGAGGAGATCTGCGATCGGGAAGGTTGGGTGGGGGGAGGAGGTCTGCAATCGGGAAGGCTGGGTGGGGGGAGGAGGATGGGAAGGCTGGGAGTTGAGGCTGGAGATCTGAGCTGGAGAACGCCGAAGGATTACTTGAGGGGCCTGGGGGGAGCACTGCCACTCCTGCCCCACAAGGAGTGCTAAAAGAGCCACTTACCTTGGGGAGCCAGAGCTCTCGCCTCCGTTTCATTGCCAAGTTTCCCGAACCTGGGAAACCTGTGCAGCAACAGTTAATTTCAAATTAGGCTCCCAATTGAACAGTAGGAGACCTCCACGGCGGGACACTCGGATGCCCCAATATCTGCCACCGTAAAAATGGTGACTGGCATGTGCACCGCGTGTCATGGTTGGGTTACGGGGATTTCACATTGTAATGCAACCCTCTACCGCCCGTTGTGGGGGGCAGGGCAGGGTGGGGCCCGTGAGTCTGGCATTATTTGGGCATATTGATTTAGTGTTATGTGCATCAAGATCAGTTATTCACATAATTTCTTCAGCATGCTGCAGTCACAGGAGTAGAGTATCTTATCATTTTAGGACAAGATAGCTGTTAAACTGACGTTACAGAAACATAAAATCAATTTCAGTCATTTGCATTGAAACAGGCCAAAGCCATAGTTTCTGCAGATTGCTTGCAACTGGTGCTACATTTGATATTTCAATCCCCACTTTTTTTGAAAGGTTTTATACAAAATATGTTCAGTACATTTGATGAGATGTTGGTTTTATGTTCTTGGACTGGAAAGAACAGTGTGGATTCTTACTACTGCTGCTTTCAATTTGCCAAATCGAAAAAGTGATTGAGTGTAAAGTGACTAAATCAAAGGTTATTGATTCTATATGATGATGATTTCAATAGCAATGAGATAGTGATGTGATGTTGGTTGAGGGCTAAATATTGACCAGGGAAAGCTCCCCTGCTCCTTTTCGAAATAGTGCCATGGGATCTTTTACGTCCACCTGAGGGGAAGATGGGAGCTTGGTTTAACATCTTATCCGAAAGATGGCGCTTCTTAAAATTCTGGATGATTTTTGGTTCTTGCTTTCTCTCCCCGTCTGCAGTCAATTTGTAAGCAGACTAGTGCTGCCTCTTGTGGAAATCAGCTAACTCAGAAGCAACCTGGGATCAAACCTGGGACTTTACTGGTTTGCATACCTTGGTGACAATTTGCCCTTTAAGCCATGTAGTTCTCTGGACCTCCCACGCAGCCGGCTTTTCAGTGGGAAAAACCATGCATGCGCAGTGTTTTGAATGGGCCGCGCAGCGCCCCAAAAAATTAACTGGAACATTGCTTGTTCAATGCATTTAACTACTGAACCATTGGCAGAGCTCATTTTCCAAATATCTCTCCCAATAGTCTTTATTTCTTCCCTTTGGTAGATTAATTTTGGAACACTTTTCATGGCTGATAGATTTACAAAAAGATATTTTAATCAATTTATGTGATTGTTGTTGCCTAACCTATACTGAAATCTCTAGATGCTGCCAGATACAAAGGTCCAAATCGATAACTAAATCAGCTCGGTTCTTTGTCTTAATTCAAGACACCAAATAAACACGGTTATAGAGAAACATACATTTATTTAAACACACTACTTACAGATCAGCTATAACCACAGCTTGGGGACCGAGTAGGTTGCAGCGAGAAGCTCTTGCTGCCTAGGTGGAAAACCGAGTTCTTTATTGAATCATCACCTTTTCTATCTTTTTCTATCATTAGCATGTGACAGCTCCACATTTTGATCTAACGATAACTTCTCTTTGTTCAACAATAACAACTTGCATTTATACAGTGCCTTTAACATAGTAAAACGTCTCAAGGCACTTCACAGGAACGTTATCAAACAAAATTTGACACTGAGCTACATGAGATATTAGGACAGATGACCAAAAGCTTTGTCAGTGAGGTAGGAGATTATTAAAGGAGGGTAGAGAGGCAGAGAGGTTTAGTGTGGGAATTCCAGCTGAAAGCACGGCCGCCAGTGGTGGAGCCGTTAAAATCAGGGATGTGCAAGAGGCCAGAATTAGAGGAGCGCAGATATCTAGGAGGGTTTCAGGGCTGGAGGAGGTTACATTGATAGGGAGGTGCGAGGCCATGGAGGGATTTGAAAACAAGTATAAGAATTTTAAAATTGAGGCATTGCTTAACTGGGAGCCAATATAGGTCAACGAGTGCAGGAGTGATGGGTGAATGAAACTTGATGTGCGTTAGGATACGGGCAGCAGAGTTTTGGATGAGCTTAAGTTTTTGAGCGTGGAAGATGGGAGGCCTGCCAGGAGTGTGTTGAAATAGTCTAAAGGTAACAAAGGCATGGATGAGGGTTTCAGCAGCAGATGAGCCCTAATATCACCTTATGTGGCTCGGTATCAAATTTTGTTTGATAATGCTCCTGTGAAGTGCCTTGGGACGTTTTACTATGTTAAAGACGCTATGCAGGAGCTGAGGTGAGGCAGAGTCAGATGCTGTTACGGAGGTGGAAATAGGCAATGTTAGCGATGGCGCAGATATGTGGTTGAAAGCTCATCTCAGGGTCAAGTACGACACCAAGGTTGCGAACAGTCTGGTTCAGCTTCAGACAGTTGCCAGGATGAGGGATAGAGTTGGTGGCTAAGGAACAGAGTTTTTGGCAGGGACCCAAGACAATGGCTTTGGTCTTCCCAATATTTCTGGATGTCGGACAAGCAGTCTGTCAATTTAGAGACAGTGGAGGGGTCGCGAGAGGTGGTGGTGAGGTAGAGCTGGGTGTCGCCTGAGCATATGTGGAACCTGGCATGTTTTCGGATGATGTCAGCACAGAAGGCGGCCATTTGGTCCAGTGTGCCTGTGCCAACTCCCCTGCTCTTTCCCCATAGCCCTGAAAATTTTTCCCTTCAAGTATTAAAATGTCAACAATATGGGATCCATCGAAATAATAAAAAGGAATCTGTAAACGATGTGAATGCTTAGTATGATTTTGCTTCAGAAAGGATCTTTAATGTACATTTGGGATTAAAATGAAATTATTATGGGAAAACCCATTTAATTATGCTGCTTCAAATGTCTCTTACTACAATAACAACAGAAAATGCTGGAAATACTCAGCAGGCCAGGCAGCATCCGTGGAGAGAGAAACAGAGTTAACGTTTCAGGTCTGGGACCCTTCATCAGAACTGGAAAAAGCTGGAGATGTAACAGATATTAAGCAGGTGCAGAGACAGGGGGCGGGGGGTTAGGAGGGGGGGAAGAAATAGAACATCCTGTACTTTTGTAAGAGGCAGGAAAGATAAAATGTTGCAAATGGGAATGGCAAAAATCATACTGCATGAAAAATGGGGGCAGGGATAATTATCTGAAATTGTTGAACTCAATGTTGAGTCCGGCAGGCTGCAAAGTGCCCAATCGAAAGATGAGGTGCTGTTCCTCGAGCTTACGTTGAGCTTCATTGGAACAATGCAATAGCCCGAGGACAGAGAGATCAGAGTGGGAGTGAAGCGGTGAATTAAAGTGACAGGCGACCGGAACGGACTGAACGGAGGTGTTCCGCAAAGCGGTCGCCCAATCTGCGTTTGGTCTCCCCAATGTAGAGGAGACCGCATCGTGAGCAGCGAATACAGTATATTAAATTGCAAGAAGTACAAGTAAATCGCTGTTTCACCTGGAAGGGGTGTTGGGGCCCTGGACAGTGGGAAGGGAGGAGGTAAAAGGGCATGTGTTGCATCTCCTGCGCTTGCACGGGAAGGTGCCAGGTGAAGGAGCAAGGCTGTTGGGAGTGATTGAGGAGTGGACCAGGGTGTCGCGGAGGGAGCGGTCCCTTCGGAATGCTGAAAGGGGAGGTGAGGGGAAGATGTGTTTGTGGTGGGATCACGTTGGAGGTGGCGGAAATGGCGGAGGATGATCCGTTGAATGTGGAGACTGGTGGGGTGAAAGATGAGGACAAGGGGAACCCTATCGTGGTTCTGGGAGGGAGGGGCAGGGGTGAGAGCAGAAGTGTGGGAAATAGAACGGACACGGTCAAGGGCCGTGTCAACCACGGTAGAGGGGAATCCTCGGTTGAGGAAAAAGGAAGACATGTCAGAAGCACTAGTATGGAAGGTGGCATCGTCAGAACAGACGCGGCGGAGACGGAGAAACTGGGAGAAAGGAATAGAGTCCTTACAGGAAGCGGGGTGGGAGGAAGTGTAGTCCAGGTAGCTGTGGGAGTCAGTGGGCTTGTAGTGGATGTTTGTTGAAAGCCGATCGCCAGAAATGGAGACGGAGAAGTCAAGGAAGGGAAGGGAAGAGTCGGAGATGGACCATGTGAAGGTGAGGGCAGGGTGGAAATTGGAAGTAAAGTGAATGAACTTATCCAGTTCAGGGCGAGAGCAGGAAACGGCACCAATACAGTCATCGATGTACCGGAAAAAGAGGTGACGGAGGGGACCTGAGTACGATTGGAACAAAGAATGTTCCACATGTCCCATGAACAGGCAGGCATAGCTAGGGCCCATGCGGGTTCCCATAGCAACACCTTTAATTTGGAGGAAGTGAGTGGAGTCAAAGGAGAAGTTGTTCAATGTGAGAACAAGTTCAGCCAGGCGGAGGAGGGTGGTGGTGGATGGGGACTGGTTGGGCCTCTGTTCAAGGAAGAAACAGCGCCCGAAGGCCGTCCTGGTGGGGGATGGCGGTGTAGAGGGATTGGACGTCCATGGTGAAAAGAACTGATTCTATACTGCAGTACCGGCAGTGACCACCCCTGTATATAAAGCCATAGCAGGCTTCTGTATTTCAGTCTTGAACTACTCCCTGTTCAGTAAATACCTGTTTTATTGTTCTCCTGCAGTCTGAGTATTATTGATCCTCGGACACTACACTGGCGACGGGCAGGTTTGAACTCGCCTGCAGTACTGCATCACCTCACGGGGATCTTTTCCCTGAAGAGAAGCTTCTTGGAGGTCGAAGTCAGAACGGCGGGCGTCGACCGCGGGCAACCGCCCAGGGATCCATCGGAGAGTTGCAGGGGAGGCTGTGGAGAGCTGGGCCTGGCTCCCCAGTCAAGGTGTTCCAGCAAGTCGTGCTGGTAGCAGGTAGTGCGCTGACCCTTCCGGACTGCGGTGGGCTCGGGCTCGATCGAGCGGCTCTGCAAAGGGGCCGTGCAGCGTTGTCGGGAGGAAGAGAGAGAGAGAGGGTGGAGCGCACAGGGCGCAGTCGGTGCTCAAGAACAGGGCAGCGTGGAGAGGATAGAACGCGGGGAAGGAAAAGTGATACGCGCCGAAGCCGCGGGTCGCCGCCATTACCCTGTAGAACGCTAGGAGCAGCGTGGCAGCAAGGGGAAGAAGGAAAAGCGCGGGAGGCGCCATTTTATTACATTGGGGAAGAAGGAAAAGCGCGGGAGGCGCCATTTTATTCCATTGGGGAAGAAGAAAAAGCACGGGAGGCGCCATTTTAAATCACTCAAGATGCCGAAGAGTGGCAGTATCACTGCTTTCGACAACGAGGTAGAAGACTGGACCACGTATGTGAAAAGAATTGAAGTGTACTGCAAGGCAAATGAGGTGGCCGATGGAAAGAAGGCGTCAGTATTATTAAATTTGATGGGCGCGAGAACGTACGGCCTATTGCGGAATTTAATTACCCCAGCTAAACCAATGGAGAAAAGTTTTGAAGAGATTGTTAATATCTTACAGGAACACCTAAACCCTACACCGCTACTGATAGCAGAAAGATTCAAGTTCCATAAAAGAAACCAGCACAAAGATGAGAGCAATGCTGACTATCTTACGGAACTACGCAAGTTAGCGAAGAACTGCCAGTTCGGAGCAGGACTGGCAGACACCTTGCGGGATAAGTTTGTCTGCGGGCTCCAGAGTGAAGGAACCCAGAAACGACTACTTTTGGAAAAGGACCTGACGCTAGAACAGGCTTTCAGCGTGGCAGTATCCTATGAAGCAGCAGCACGGGGAGCTGCGGAAATACAACAGAAACCACAGGAATACAGCACTAACGAAATGGCGTATGGAGCAGAAAAGTGCTATCGCTGCGGCAGAACAACCCATGATCAGAAGGACTGCTGTGTTAAGGACAAAGTATGCAGGCAATGTGGGAAAATGGGACACATAGCAAGAGTCTGCAGGTCGGGAAAGAAAACCAACACTACAAGAACTACTAAGGAAAAGTACAAGAAAGTAAAGAAATTGACAGACAGTAGTTCGGAAGATCAGGAGAGTGATAAGGACTCCGGGAGCAGGAGACTAAGTTGTCTAAAGTTACACAACGTGATCGCAAAGGAGGATCACCGAACCATTTGGGTCACCCTCATGATAGCAGGGTCCCCAGTAAAGATGGAATTGGACACAGGATCAGCCCTAACTGTCATGAATCGACGAGACTATGAGCGGCTATTCTCACACATACCCTTGAAGGACACGTCCATTGTATTGAAGACATACACGGGGCAAAAAGTCTACCCCAGAGGAAAAATAAGGGTGCCAGTTAAATACAACGGCAAGGAAACATAGAAACTGTATCTATATATACTACCAGATGGAGGACCACCATTATTGGGATGTGAATGGATCTGAAAAATACAATTGGATTGGCATTCCATTCAGGCGCTAACTGTGACTGATAAAAAGGATGATGACGTCACACCTGGACGACTGTCAAAAATTCTAACTGACGCGAAAGAGGTGTTCCAACAAGGACTTGGGACTCTAAAAGGAGTAACGGCAACGATAAAAATCGAAGATAACGCAAACCCAAAATTTTTTAAGGCCAGACCGGTACCTTACGCGATCCGCCCAGCCATTGAAGCAGAGCTGGAGAGTCTGGAGCGTTCGGGTGTGCTGTCCAAGGTGGACTGGAGCGAGTGGGCCACACCCATCATTCCTGTAATGAAGAAATCATTGAGCAGCACGCCTGGGGAACCGAAGAAGGTTCGCATCTGTGGGGACTTCAAGGTAACACTGAACCCAGTCCTGCACACAGTACAATATCCACTTCCACGGATAGAAGATATTTTCGCCTCACTATCTGGAGGGAAACGCTTTACAAAGACTGATCTGGCCCAAGAGTATCTACAAATGGAGGTGGAAGAAGCGTCTAGGAAATACCTCAGGATAAACACTCACAAAGGCCTTTACCAGTACAATCGACTGGTATTCGGGGTAGCATCAGCCCCAGCTATTTGGCAGAGGGCGATGGAACAAGTCCTGCAAGGGATCTCGGGGACCCAGTGTTATTTGGACGACATCCTGGTTATGGGCGAAAATGACTGAACACCTTGCCAACCTGGAGCAGGTGCTCACGAGATTACAGGAATATGGGCTACGAGCCAACCGCCCCGAATGCGAGTTCTTCAGGAGACAAATCTCGTATTGTGGCCACATGATTGATGAGGAAGGGTTGCATAAGTCGCCGGACAAGATTGGGGCTGTAGTCAAGGCTCCAGCACCGGAAAATGTGTCGCAACTGAGGTCGTTCCTCGGGTTGGTGAACTACTACCATAAGTTCTTGCCGAATTTATCCACAATTCTGCACCCACTGAACGCCCTGCTGCAAACTGGAGTAACATGGAAATGGAGTGATGAGTGTAAGCGTGCCTTTCAGAAATGTAAATGCCTAATCACTTCAAAAGAAGTATTGGCCCACTACAATCCAACACTACTGATTCGGTTAGCATCTGATGCGTCTCCCTACGGCATCGGCGCGGTGCTGTCACACAAATTCCCTGACGGTTCAGAGAGGCCAATAGCCTTTGCGTCGCGCTCGTTAACCTCAGCCGAGCGTAACTACGCCCAGATTGACAGGGAGGCCCTCAGCCTGGTGTGGGGGGTGAAGAAGTTCAATCACTATCTGCACGGGCAGAAATTCACCCTACTGACTGATCATCAGCCCCTGGTCTCCATTTTTAACCCAAAGAAAGGCGTTCCGGTGATGACGGCGCAACGGCTGCAAAGATGGTCACTTTTTCTAGGGGCACATCAGTACGACATAGAGTACAAGGGTACGAAACAGCATGGAAACGCTGATGGGCTGTCGCGCCTACCGTTGCCTACGGTAGAGGAAGCACCTGCAGTGGACCCTGTTGAGATATTCCATGTGACCATAGTCGAATGTCTACCTGTTACAAACTCAAGTATAGAGAAGGAAACCCGAAATGACCCGACACACTCTCTGGTCTATGATTTGACGGTGAAGGGATGGCCAGCACATGGCGACTCACTGTTGCCAGCATTCTCGCCAAGGAGAGAACAGCTGTCAGTGTGCCGGGGGACCTTGATGTGTGGATCCCGAGTGGTAATTCCACCCAAGTTGAGGGATAGAGTGCTCAATGAGCTTCATGAGGGTCGTCTGGGAGGGGTAAAAATGAAGAGCCTAGCCAGGGCGTTTGTGTGGTGGCCGGGAATCGATCAAGAAATCGAGGATATGACCAAGAGATGCACAGGATGCCAGAAGGTCCAAAACGCTCCACCACAGGCCCCGCTACATCCATGGGAGTGGCCCTCATCTCCATGGCAATGGGTACACATTGATTTGCTGGTCCATTTATGGACTCAATGTTCCTAATCGCTGTGGACGCCCATTCGAAATGGCCAGAGGTCATCAAAATGTCCTCCACCACCACAGAGAAAACTATTGCAGTCCTACGGACCATCTTCGCCAGGAATGGCTTGCCAGAACAGATTTGCTCCGACAATGGGCCACAGTTTGTGTCAGAGGATTTCCGGAGGTTTCTGAGGAATAATGGGGTGAAGCATTACACATCTGCCCCATATCACCCAGCCACAAATGGATTGGCTGAGAGGTTTGTTCAGACCTTTAAAAAGGCCATAAAGGCAATGCATAATGACGACATACCACGACAACGCAAGGTGGATAATTTCTTGTTTGCTTACCGGAATGTGACACATGCAGTCACCAACCAAGCTCCAGCCATAATGTTCTTCAACCGAAGGCTAAGATGTCGCCTGGATTTGCTCAAACCAAACATAAGACGAGATGTTGAGGATAAGCAATTCCAGCACATAAATGAGAAGCCAACCAGGAGCTTCAAGATAGGGCAACCAGTCTTGGCCCGCGACTACCGAACAGAAAAATGGCAGCCAGGAACAATATGCACACAGCAGGGACCACTAATGTACACAGTGGATGTTGGAGAGAGCATCATGAGACGCCATGCTGACCAGATTCTAGAGTCACAGGAACAAGCCAAACCGTACCACGAGCAGGTGCACCTGGTAATCAACCCGAAGTACAGATTGCGTCTACCTCAGAAGCAGTGGTATTGGAAGCTGACGAACCAACCAATGACAATGAGCCAGAATCAACTCCGCCGCAAGAACAGGATACTCGAGAAAGGCGCTATCCAGTCAGGATCAGGAAACCTCCTCAAAGACTGAACTTATAAATGATTATTTCAGTTGATGTATATAGTACAGAGAAAATTGTAATTGTAATTAGTTATTTAGTTGTTAAATGAATGTTATGTACTGTTTATCTAAAAGGGGAGGAATTGTTATGTATGTGCCTTTTAAGAGCACCTCTTTTTCCGGTACATCGATGACTGTATTGGTGCCGTTTCCTGCTCTCGCCCTGAACTGGATAAGTTCATTCACTTTACTTCCAATTTCCACCCTGCCCTCACCTTCACATGGTCCATCTCCGACTCTTCCCTTCCCTTCCTTGACTTCTCCGTCTCCATTTCTGGCGATCGGCTTTCAACAAACATCCACTACAAGCCCACTGACTCCCACAGCTACCTGGACTACACTTCCTCCCACCCCGCTTCCTGTAAGGACTCTATTCCTTTCTCCCAGTTTCTCCGTCTCCGCCGCGTCTGTTCTGACGATGCCACCTTCCATACTAGTGCTTCTGACATGTCTTCCTTTTTCCTCAACCGAGGATTCCCCTCTACCGTGGTTGACACGGCCCTTGACCGTGTCCGTTCTATTTCCCACACTTCTGCTCTCACCCCTGCCCCTCCCTCCCAGAACCACGATAGGGTTCCCCTTGTCCTCATCTTTCACCCCACCAGTCTCCACATTCAACGGATCATCCTCCGCCATTTCCGCCACCTCCAACGTGATCCCACCACAAACACATCTTCCCCTCACCTCCCCTTTCAGCATTCCGAAGGGACCGCTCCCTCCGCGACACCCTGGTCCACTCCTCAATCACTCCCAACAGCCTTGCTCCTTCACCTGGCACCTTCCCGTGCAAGCGCAGGAGATGCAACACATGCCCTTTTACCTCCTCCCTTCCCACTGTCCAGGGCCCCAAACACCCCTTCCAGGTGAAACAGCGATTTACTTGTACTTCTTGCAATTTAATATACTGTATTCGCTGCTCACGATGCGGTCTCCTCTACATTGGAGAGACCAAACGCAGATTGGGTGACCGCTTTGCGGAACACCTCCGTTCAGTCCGTACGGGTGACCCTGAGCTTCCGGTCGCCTGCCACTTTAATTCACCACTTCACTCCCACTCTGATCTCTCTGTCCTCGGGCTATTGCATTGTTCCAATGAAGCTCAACGTAAGCTCGAGGAACAGCACCTCATCTTTCGATTGGGCACTTTACAGCCTGCTGGACTCAACATTGAGTTCAACAATTTCAGATAATTATCCCTGCCCCTATTTTTCATGCAGTATGATTTTTGCCATTCCCATTTGCAACATTTTATCTTTCCTGCCTCTTACAAAAGTACAGGATGTTCTCTCTATTTCTTCCTCCCCTCCTAACCGCCCACCCCCGTCTCTGCACCTGCTTAATATCTGTTACATCTCCAGCTTTTTCCAGTTCTGAAGGGTCCCAGACCTGAAACGTTAACTCTGTTTCTCTCTCCACGGCTGCTTCCTGGCCTGCTGAGTATTTCCAGCATTTTCTGTTGTTATTTCAGATTTCCAGCATCCGCAGTATTTTGCAATTATGTCTCTTACTACAAGTTGCATTCATGTGATTCAGCTATCCATGCTAATATTTCAAACAAAGCTGTATTTGCTCATGGCTCCAGCACTGTTCATCAGAATAAACAACAATATTGTAACGAGTTGGATCACTTTTATTACCTACTTAGCCACCTACCTTCCCTGTAGTTATTAATGTTCCTAAAAGCTTTGCCAAGAACCGCACAAAGTAATTTTGCTAACAATAGCCTTAGAAGTCCGTAAGCAAATCTGAATCACATTGCTGCATATCGTAGTAGCGGGTCGAGTTCCCAGTATACTTAGTACTGGGAACTTTCATAACATATCACGTACATCATTACACTTCACTTTCATAGTTGTAACTGACTTTAGTTCCACACCTGGACTAGTCTCCTTTATTACTTGCAGGTCTAAAGTAGCAAACTGTCAATGACTATGCTTGACTTCATCTTCAAATTTGGATCAATTCTGGCAGGTTTCTCTGGCTGGTATCCTCCTCTTGCTGCCAGCATTGTTTTATGCTACTAGGCTGCTCTCGGGGCTCTCTCCTTTCTTGAACTTAAAATTCTCCACTTGTGTTTCTCTGGCTTAGGTTCATGATTGACCGTCTACTCCTGACTCCTTGCTATAAGGCCTGCTGCCCTCAGCCTCTTCAGCATCCTTGGGAGAGAGATTCTACAATCTCACTCTTCCTCTACCTTTTTTTCTTCTTGATCCTACTATATTTATAACATTTTATTCCTGGGTTTTTGCTCTGATTCAGCATTTGTTTTCCTCTGCTCTGGCTTTTCCTGCCTTAGCTCATTGTGTTCATGCACATTTTTGCCCTCTCTTAGTCTTCCCAGGCTTTCCAACGATGTGCCAAAGTTTTTTGGGTGATTTTAATTGATTGCCGGCTGCGGGGAGTTCAACAGCACGCCCTGTGGAGGAGCAGGGAATGACTAACAGCAACTTCTGGATTTCTGCGTTTAACTGTGCATGTGCGGATGCCAGAAGTTGCTGTCAGATTCACAGTTGCAAAGACAGTGACGCTGACAGTTTCGCCGTCATTACAACCGCAAATTTCGGGCCATTGAAGTATTGTTCTAGATTTACTTTTGTATTCCCTTACTACATGCAAACTGATGAAAATGTTGGCCAGGAAAGGACCAGCTGGTCCATCCAGCCTGTACCATACCATTGTGATGCCTTTGCATCACGATTCAGACACTCCGCACCCTAGGAATCATGTAATCTTCTAGGAGAGGCAAATTGACAGATTAAAACTAACTCTTAACCCACTATGAAGCCCCAGTTCATCCAAAATCTGAAACTGCTCCCATAAATGGGGTGGCTCTTCAAGCACGCCTAGTCAGGATTCAAGAAGAAGCTCATCATCTCATAGGCAGTTATCTCTAGCCTCCAACCTTTCTCCATCGGAGCCTTTTTTGTTTTTCTCTATTTTACTACTATGGTCAGTGCTCCTCTGAACTTGACTCTTGTTCTTTCTAACTCCAAATATGCTATTCTACATACTCTTTCTCTTCCCACCTCCCCACTGTGTTGAAATTGAGTCACATTGTACAATCTCCTACTGTAATCATTCTTTCCCAAGGACCTCAAAAGTGTGGAACTCCTTAACTCCCTCATTTTTTACTTCCTCCTATAATCTTCAGGTTTTCGAAGCCCAAGCTTGACATTCCTTAATCATTACTTCCTGATTTATCTAATCTATTTTACTGTTTTCAACCTTGGTGGTATCTTCAATTATGGGCCTTATCCCTTCTCCTTGAATTCTAAATTTACAAAAAATCTTCACGGTAAATCTCCCAGAAGATAATTCTTTGAAATTCTCCCTGACACCCAAGAGTAATCGAGGAAAATCTCAGAATATTCATTCAAAATTATAACTAACACTTGTATCTGACTAGTTGTGCCCCATCTGTGCATGACTCTGTGTACTTTAGAGCATTTGATTATCTGTGTCAATCCTTATCAAGTTGGAAGTTAATATTTATCCTTTTTTTTCAATAATGTATTGGTACAATACTGTTTCGTGCGAGGTGTCTCGGAATTCGGAGTCTGAAGTCTGGGGCGTGGTCTCTGAAGTCTGGGGGAGTCTCTGAAGTCTAGGGGTGTCTCTGAAGTCTAGGGGTGTCTCTGAAGTCTAGGGGTGTCTCTGAAGTCTAGGGGTGGTCTCTGAAGTCTGGGGGGGTCTTTGAAGTCTGGGGGGGTCTTTGAAGCCTGGGGGGGCCTTTGAAGCCTGGGGGGGGCCTTTGAAGTCTGGGGGAGGCCTTTGAAGTCTGGGGGGGGCCTTTGAAGTCTGGGGGGGGCCTTTGAAGTCTGGGTGGGGCCTTTGAAGTCTGGGGGGGGCCTTTGAAGTCTGGGGGGGGCCTTTGAAGTCTGGGGGGGGCCTTTGAAGTCTGGGGGGGGCCTTTGAAGTCTGGGGGGGGTCTTTGAAGTCTGGGGGGGTCTCTGAAGTCTGGGGGGGGTCTCAGCATTTGGAGGGGATATCGGGGAGAGAAGGAGAAAGGGAAGAGAAGGGGACTAGGAGTTGGGAGATTGGGGCTCAAGCGAGGGGGAGGGGGGGAGGTGGGCATCATCATTCTCTGCCGAGCCAGAAGAAGCAGTAACAACATGTAGTGGAAGCAGCACTGAGAGAAGAGCAGCCAGTAGTGTAGGAAGAACCAGTGGGGAAGGGAGGAGGAAGGTTCTTAAACTGAGGGCTATTAGACCATGGGACCCTTCACCACATGTGGCTATTGAGGTAGAGACTAATATTTAATATGAAAGGGAAGGGGATAAATAAAAGGAGGAATATAATAGGAGGATCTGGGGGGTTACAGGACAGAGTCCCAGCACAAGGGACTGTAGGCATCTACCTGTGCTGTAATTTCTCAGTTTCCCCTCTTTATCTGCTCACTGGTGGCCTCCTGGTTCTTAGAACTTCCCACACAACAGCTGCTGGCACGAAACCACGAGCATAAATAGTCATCCACAGGAGACCCAACCATTTATAAGGTATATGCAATAACATTTGTAATAGTCATGTGATCAGATGTCACATGATCATGCATCGCATGGTTGGAGTTCATGTGATCAGAAAATCATGTGATCAAACCACCAGGGATGCCTCCAACCAGAGTTGGCAAACTTAACCGGGCAATCTTTTCAAACTTCAGTCTGTCGAGCAGGGCACCATCCGACTTCATGTGGTGGAATCCATTTATTTTCCATTCCTGTCAAATATTATCAGGTATTTCTAATTTAAATCAGCATTAAGTGCAGAGCAGAGGAGCACAGGTGCAGAGTGTGAAAGCGGTCACTCAAGGGGAAAGCTCCGGTCAGACTGCGAGCAACGGGCTTGACACGCGAGTCGAGCACTCAAAACCCAACCGAAAACACGCGAGTGGCTGGAGAGAACGGGAAATATTTAATCTGTGATTGGAGGATCGCATCTCACTCAATTAGTACGTCAGGTAGTGATGAGCTTTTAACAACCCCCTACCCATGCTCCAGCAGTTCAAACATTAGAAGCTGCAGCACACGGAGGGGGGGAGTCCCAGACAGGGGCATGCTGGCCATTAATCCTCCCAATTTGGCTGGGATCTCCCAGGCACTCCTACAGTAGCCACCTTGCCCTGTGCAAGCTGACAACATAGCAGTTCCCACGATCACAACATTGCTCCCTCACCAGTACTGGGGCAGGAGGGAGCTGTTCCGTCTGGACGGGCTTCACTTGGCCAGTGCTGGGACTAGAGTCCTGGCGGATCATATAACTAGGGCTGTAGAGAGGGCTTTAAACTAACTAATGGGGGGGAGGTTCCTAGAGAGCGAATAATAAAAATGACAACAGAGAAGGTCATAGACTTAGGTAGCAGTGGGGAAATTAAAAACCAGAGCGTGTCAGGAAGGGGCAGAAGGTATGGAGTAAAAGGTAAAGTAATAAAAAGGGCAAAAGTAGGAACTACGTGTCACAAAACATCTTTGAAAGTTCTCTATCTGAATGCACGTAGCATTCGTAACAAAATAGACGAGTTAATGGCACAAATAACTACATATGGGTATGATCTTGTGGCCATTACAGAAACATGGCATACCAGGTTATTTAACGATCAGGAAGGACAGGCAGGAAGGAAGGGGAGGTGGGGTGGCTATGTTAATAAAGGAAAGAATCACTGTAATACAGAGAAATGATATTGGGTCAAAAGATCTGGATAATGAAACAGTTTGGGTGGAGGTAAGGAATAATAAGGGGAAAAAAACACTAGTGAGCGTAGTCTATAGGCCTCCGAACAGTGGCAACTCTGTTGGATGGAGTATCAATCAGGAAATAGTTGAGGCTTGTAATAAGGGAACATCTATAATTATGGGGGATTTTAACTATCATATTAATTGGACAAATCAAATTGGGCAGGGCTGCCTTGAGGATGAGTTCATTGAGTGTATTAGGGATGGGTTTCTTGAGCAGTATGTAACTGAACCGACCAGGGGGCAAGCAACCTTAGATCTGGTCCTGTGTAACGAGACGGGATTAATTAAAAATGTCCTAGTAAAGGATCCCCTTGGAATGAGTGACCATAACATGGTTGAATTCCATATTCAATTAGAGGGTGAGAAGGTTGGATCTCAAACAAGCATGCTAACTTGAATAAAGGAGACTATGAAGGTATGAGAGCGGAATTGAGTAGAGTGGATTGGGAAAATAGATTAAAGGGTAAGACGACACATGATCAGTGGTGTACATTTAAGGAGTTATTTTACAACTTCCAAAAAATATATATTCCACTGAGAAGAAAAGGGTGTAAAAGAAAAGACAGCCATCCGTGGCTAAGTAAAGAAATTAAGGATAGTATTCGACTAAAAACAAGGGCATATAAGGTAGCCAAATCTAGTGGGAGGATAGAGGATTGGGAAAACTTTAAAAGACAGCAAAAAATAACAAAAAGATTGATTAAGAAAGGGAAGATAGATTATGAAAGTAAATTAGCAAAAAATATAAAAACAGATAGTAAGAGTTTTTATAGTTATATAAAAAGAAAAAGGGTGGCTAAAGTAAATGTTGGTCCCTTAGAGGATGAGACCGGGAAATTAAGGGTGGGAAATATGGAGATGGCAAAAACACTGAATATTTTACATCAGTCTTTACAGTAGAAGACACTAAGAATATCCCAACACTGGACAAACAGGGGGCTAAAGGGGGGGAGGAGCTAAACACGATCAAAATCACTAAGGAAGTGGTACTCGGTAAAATAATGGGACTCAAGGCGGATAAATCACCTGGACCTGATGGCTTACATCCTAGGGTCTTGAGGGAAGTGGCGGTAGGGATTGTGGATGCATTGGTAATAATTTTCCAAAACTCCCTGGACTCGGCAAAGGTCCCGGCAGACTGGAAAACTGTAAATGTAACACCCTTATTTAAAAAGGGCAGTAGATAGAAGGCTGGAAACTATAGACCGGTTAGCCTAACATCTGTGGTAGGTAAAATTTTGGAGTCCATTATTAAGGAGACAGTAACAGAACATTTGGATAATCATAATTTAATAGGACAAAGTCAGCATGGTTTTATGAAGGGGAAGTCATGTTTGACAAATTTGCTGGAGTTCTTTGAGGAAGTAACGTATAGGGTGGATAAAGGGGAACCAGTGGACGTAGTGTATTTAGACTTCCAAAAGGCATTTGACAAGGTGCCACACAAAAGATTATTGCTTAAGATAAAAAATCACGGGATTGGGGGTAATATTCTGGCATGGATAGAGGATTGGCTATCTAACAGAAGGCAGAGAGTTGGGATAAATGGTTCATTCTCAGACTGGCAATCAGTAAGTAGTGGTGTTCCACAGGGGTCAGTGCTGGGTCCCCAACTCTTTACAATCTATATTAACGATTTGGAGGAGGGGACCGAGTGTAACATATCAAAGTTTGCAGATGATACTAAGATGGGAGGGAAAGTAGTGAGTGAGGAGGACATAAAAAAACCCGCAAGGGGACATAGACAGGCTAAGTAAGTGGGCAGAGATTTGGCAGATGGAATACAATACTGGAAAGTGTGAGGTTATGCACTTTGGCAGGAAAAATCGTAGAGCAAGTTATTATCTTAATGGCAAGAAACTGGAAAGTACTGAAGTACAAAGGGATCTGGGGGTCCTGGTGCACGAAACTCAGAAGGTTAGTATGCAGGTGCAGCAAGTGATTAAGAAGGCCAATGGAATGTTGGCTTTCATTGCTAGGGGGATAGAATATAAAAATAGGGAGGTATTGCTTCAGTTGTACAAGGTATTGGTGAGACCGCACCTGGAATACTGCGTACAGTTTTGGTGTCCATACTTAAGAAAGGACATACTTGCTCTCGAGTCAGTACAAAGAAGGTTCACTCGGTTAATCCCGGGGATGAGGGGATGGACATATGAGGAGAGGTTGAGTAGATTGGGACTCTACTCATTGGAGTTCAGAAGAATGAGAGGCGATCTTATTGAAACATATAAAATTGTGAAGGGGTTGGATCGGGTAGATGCGGGGAAGATGTTCCCGATGATGGGTGAAACTAGAACTAGGGGGCATAGTCTTAGAATAAGGGGCTGCTCTTTCAAAACTGAGATGAGGAGGAACTACTTCACTCAGAGGGTGGTAGGTCCATGGAATATGCTGCCCGAAAAAGCTGTAGAAGCTACATCATTACATAAATTTAAAACACAAATAGACAGTTTCCTAGAAGTAAAGGGAATTAAAGGTTACGGGGAGCGGGCAGGAATTTGGACATGAGTCTAGGTTTGGATCGGTCATGGCCCTGTGGGTAGCGGAGCGGGCCCAGGGGCCGTGTAGCCTGATCCTGCTCCTATTTCGTGTGTCTAATTCTGTTCGATTCAGGAGATGGTTCTGTGATAGTGGATTGGTGGTTAGGATCAGATCAGCCATGATCTTATTGAATGGCGGAGCAGGCTCGAGCGGCCGATTGGCCTACTCCTGCTCCTATTTCTTATGTTCTTATGACCTCAGGATGACAATGAGCTGGGAAACCCAACAAACAGAACATGAACTGAAATCACATCCTACAGGCAGGGCTGCATAATTAGGCACAATCCCAGGTGAGAGATATATATCGAAGGAACGCTGCAGGAGATAAAGCAAATCCTAGGTTATTTGGCTCATCCGGTTTATTGTACATACAATGACCATTTTGAAAATAAGGACACCTGCAAATAAAGAACACCTGATGCAAGTCCCTTAGGTGTCTCTACAGGTTTCACTATCTAATCTGTTACATTGCTCTTGCTTTTGTTTAATTTCTTAATAAACATAGGTTAGCAGTTTTAGTCTGAGCTAATGTTCTGTCACTGGTGTTTCCTGCCATTTGGAAAGATCAGGAGAGTATAGTTAGTATCCTGTACATTTCCAGTATATATCCTGAAGACAAAAGGGTTCATCATTCACCTGGAGGCCCGCTATTCCAGATCCCTTGCACACAGTTCATAGGAAGTACACATTTACCTATGGAAGCTTATTTTTGCATTGATGATAAGTGAAAAGAAATGGGAGAGAACCTTGAATTGTGTACAGGCATGATGAGGAAAACAAAGCAAAATTAGGTTGTATATAAACACTGAATAGCCAGCCTTGTGTTCCCGAAATGCTATAGAGAGTAAATAAAGCATGTACAGAATGCAACAGCAAGCTAGAGGATTAGTTTACAATGGGGCAGAGGCATGAATTGGAACTTTACACTCAGTACAGAGTGTGTGCCTCAAGCTTGGCTGTTGCTTTATGTTTATGCTCTTCGAGACGGATCCATGCAATACAACATGGCCTGCATCATGCAAACTAGGTGCTTCCAGAAGTAGCATATCCGAATCAATATCTGCCAAAGGCCTTAAAAACCATGTCAAAAGCAGTAGCATATTCATGATCCATGACGTGTACGAGCATCACATAAAATGCATGTCACCAAAATTTGACACATTTTCCTTGAGTTCACTAATATGCCTATAAAGAACATATATACCATAATATGTTGCTCTGATTCCCTTTAGCAAAGCACAGTACTAGGTATCAGCCCTGGCTCAGTGGTGGCATTTTTGCCTCTGAGTCAGAAGGTTGTGGGTTCAAGTCCCACTCCAAAAACTTGAGTACAAAATCTAGGCTTGCACGTCAGTGCAGTACTGAGGAAGTGCTGCACTGTCGGAGGTACTCCCTTTCAGATCCCACGGCACTATTCGAAGAAGAGCAGGGGAGTTCTCCCGGTGTCTTGGCCAATATTTATCCCTCAATCAACATGACTAAAACAGATTATCTGGTCATTTATTTTTCATTGCTGTTTGTGGGATCTTGCTATGTACAAATTGGCTGCCACTTTTCTTACCTTACTACAACAACAATGCTCATATTTATAGAGCGCCTTTAATGTAATAAAACATCCCAAGGCACTTCACGAGTGTTATCAAAAAAAAAACAAAATCTGACGCAGAGCCATATACGGGAAACTTTGGTTTAACCGGAGGTTGTATGTCCGGAAAACTCGCTCTACCGGCAGAATTCACCCCCCGAAAACAGCGCCTGAGTAACCGGCAATGTTGCCGGTTGCGAGTCTCCAACGGTTGCCGAGTTCGTCAATGGGGGTAGTTCTACAAACTGCCACTACTCGGCCTCTTGGCGCCAGCGGAACACCTCAGAAACCCTGCATCAGGAGTCTCACCCTCCCACGCTGCCGGTAGCCTCTTCTGATCCGCCATTTTCGGGGTTCCAGTACAGTACTGTGTGTCTCCAACGCTGCCGGTAGCCTCTTCTGATCCGCCATGTTTCGGGGTTCCAGTACAGTACTGTGTGTCTCCCACGCTGCCGGTAGCCTCCTCTGATCCGCCATGTTTCGGGGTTCCAGTCCAGTACTGTGTGTCTCCAACGCTGCTGCAACTCATTGGGCTGCATTATGGAAATCCCAAAAGTTGATCCAACCAAAAGGGAGAGAGTGGCGTTAACTTTAAAGCAGAAAATTGATATATGCAAACGACTAGAAATGGGAGCGAAGCGTATGCACATTATGAAAGAATTCCAAA
Organism: Somniosus microcephalus; assembly: GCF_052327205.1. Taxonomy (NCBI): domain Eukaryota; kingdom Metazoa; phylum Chordata; class Chondrichthyes; order Squaliformes; family Somniosidae; genus Somniosus; species Somniosus microcephalus. The sequence goes on from NC_141000.1 coordinate 84,620,778, forward strand.
ATCGGTTCGTCAACAATGTACGACATCAAAGCGCAGAATGATAAGCTGCTCAAGTTTTATGCAAGCTCGGAGACATCTAAGAGTGTAGAGAAACGGCGCACGCTTCGTAAGCCTAAGCTTGAAGAGCTGGATACCGTGCTTTGAGTGGTTTGCTCTGAAGCGTTCAGAGGGTGTTCTGATTTCCGGACCCTTGCTAATATCAAAAGCAAAGGATTTTTATGCAAAGATTGAGCTCACTGACGAGTGTGCTTTCTCTGATGGATGGCTATCGTGCTTCAAGGCACGGCATGGGATACGACGACTCGATGTTTGCGGGGAGAAGAAATCGGCTGATCACGACGCCGCAGAAGAATACTGCGATTATTTCAATCAGATTGTGCAGCAACATGATTTGTCGCCAGCACAGCTATACAATGCCGATGAAACGGGCTTATTTTGGAGGTGTTTGCCAGAATCAACACTTGCTGGGGCTAGTGAGGCTAATGCTTCAGGTTACAAGAAAAATAAAGATCGTGTAACCGTGCTAACATGTGCGAACGCTGCTGGATCACACCGGGTTAAACTTCTCGTCATTGGGAAGTATAAAAATCCCCGTGCATTTAAAAATGTGAGGCACTTACCTGTTGAGTACAAAGCTCAAGCAAATGCTTGGATGGATAAGGAAATCTTTTCAAATTGGTTCCATCATACTTTTGCTCCATCTGTGAGGGAACATTTCCGTAGAATAAGGAAACCTGAAGATAGCAAATGCATTTTATTGCTGGATAATTGTAGAGCCCATCCGCATGAATCTGAGTTGGTTTCTGGAAATATTTTCACCATTTATTTGCCACCAAATGTAACTTCTTTCATACAACCCATGGACCAGGGCGTTATCCAAAATCTCAAGTGTCATTACAAGAAAGACTTCCTACGTAGACTGATAAGCCAAGATGATAATACAGGTATTCAGGCATTTCAGAAGGAATACAATCTTAAAGATGCCATCTTTAATGTTGCATGTTCCTGGAAATTGGTGAAAGGTCACACTTTGAGACAAGCCTGGTGCAAATTGTGGCCTTCTGTAATGTTTGCTGAAGGTTCTTCTTCAGAGGAGGAATTTCGTGGGTTCAATGTTCGTCCGCGGAAGACTGCAGTAATGGAAATGGCTGACCTGGTGAAAGATGTAGGCCCAGCAAACCCTCTACATCACCTCAGTGAAAGTGATATTGAGCAGTGGGTTGATGCCGATAGAGAAGTTGCTGTTGTGCATTTGCTAAGTGATGATGAAATAATGGAGAATGTTTTGAATCCAAGGAAAGAAAAGGAAAGTGTGATGGAAAATGAAGACGATGAGATTTCTGAAGTGAACAAGATTTCTTGGGCTAAAGCTGCAGCAGATCTTGCTTCATTCATCAAATTTGCTGAAAGCCGTTCTTGCTATTCTGCCCAAGAAGTTATGCAGCTCCATATTCTGCAGTCTACCTTTCTGCAAAGAAGGCAAGAGTCCACTAAGCAAGCAGACATCCGGGACATGTTTAAGAAAACTTCCAAAAGAGTTGGCGCACTGGAAGTGCCTGAAGAACCTGTTGAAGTGCATGATCCTGATGAACCAGTTGGCTTGGAATAAGTGTACAGTCAACTACCGTACAGTACTTTATACTGTACTGTACAGTCATTTAAGTTTTGGTGCACTGCACAGTCGTTTATAAGTTTTGTTTTACTGTTAAGTTATTGAAGAGTTATGGATTACCATCAACTGGCAGTACTGTACTTAATCAAGCATCTTTCACCATCCATTTAACACAACATTCTGTAGGTGAGTACCCAATTACTGTATATTGCACATTTCTTGATTTTTAAATTTTTCTTAGTTAAAAACAGCCTGGGTAGATAATCCGCTCACCACTCCGGAACTTTTGATAGATCGGCATCACGCCGGTCCCGTCGGTGCCAGATATCAGAACTTTTCCTGTACAGAGATTTAGGGCAGATGACCAAAAGCTTGGTTGAAGAGGTAGATTTAAAGGAGCATCTTAAAGGAGGAGAGAGAAGTGGAGAGGTGGAAAGATTTAGGGAGGGAATTTCAGAGCTTAGGACCTAGGCAGCTGAAGGCACAACTGCCAATGGTGGAGCAATTAAAAACCGGGATGTTCAAAAGGCCAGCATTGGTGGAACGCAGAGGTCATGGGGTTTATAGGGCTGGAGGAGATTACAGAGTTAAGGACGGGTGAGGCCATGGAGGGATTTGAAAACAAGGATGAGAATTTTAAAATCGAGGCGTTGCTTAACTGGGAGCCAATGGAGGTCATCAAGCACAGGTGAGCGGGACTTGGTGTGAGTTAGCACATGGGTGGTAGCGTTTTGGATGACCTCAAGTTTATGAAGGATAGGATTAGGGAGGCTGGCCAGGAGTGCGTTGGAATAGACAAGTCTAGAGGTGATAATGGCATGGATGAGGATTTCGACAGTAGATAAGTTGAGATAAGGGCAGAGACGGGCGATATTACCAAGGTGGAAATGGGAGGTCTTAGTGTTAGAATGGATATGAGGTAGGAAGCTCAATTCATGATCAAATATGACACCAAGGTTGCGAACAGACTTGGTCAGCCTTAGACAGTTGCTGAGGAGAGAGATTGACTCAGTGGAAAGGAAACGGAGTTTGTGGTGTGAACTAGTGAGGAAGAAAACTGTAGACTGCAGGAAGATATCAATAGACTGGTCAAGTGGGCAGAAAAGTGGCAAATGGAATTCAATCCGGAGACGTGTGAGGCAATGCATTTAGGGAGGGCTAACAAGGCAAGGGAATACACAATTAATGGTTGGACACTGAGAAATGTAGAGGAACAGAGGAACCTTGGAGTGCATGTCCACAGATCCCTGAAGGTAGCAGGACAGCTAGCTAAGGTGGTTAAGAAGGCATACTTTCCTTTATTAGCCGAGGCATAGAATATAAGAGCAGGGAGGTTATGCTTCAACTGTATAAAATACTAGTTAGGCCACAGCTAGAGTACTGCGTACAGTTCTGGTCACCACATTACAGGAAAGATGTGATTGCACTAGAGAGGGTACAGAGGAGATTTACGGGGATGTTGCCAGGACTGGAGAATTTTAGCTATGAGGAAAGATTGGATAGGCTGGGGTTGTTTTCTTTGGAACAGAGGAGGCCGAGTCGAAATTTAATTGAGGTGTATAAAATTATGAGGGGCCTAGATAGAATGGACCTATTTCCCTTAGCAGAGAGGTTAATAACCAGGAGGTATAGATTTAAAGTAATTGGTAGAAGGATTAGAGGAAAGTTGAGAGAGAACTTTTTTCACCCAGAGGATGGTGGGGGTCTGGAACTCACTGCCTGAAAGGGTGGTAGATGCACAAACCCTCATCACATTTAAAATCTGTTTGGATATGCACTTGAAGTGCCATAACCTATGGAGCTACAGACCAAGAGCTGGAAAGTGGGATTAGACTGGATAGCTCTTTTTTGGCCGGCACACACACAATGGGCTGAATGGCCTCCTTCTATGCCATAGATTTCTATGATTCTGTGAACTATTTGAACCCCTTAATTAATTTTCTTACATGGAAAATTATACTGTTAGCACTCATTTCATCTCTGAGTTAGTGAGCTGTAAACCCCTTTGGATTTGCATTCTGACTGAGCAGTCCTTCGGATTCATCCAGGGTGCTCACGTAAAGTTGATTTCTGGTTTAATTTGGGTCATGGTGCAGTGGTTTTATCCACTGTCACACAAGGCAGAATTGGAACATAAGTTCCGCTATGCAGATTAACGGTCCAGCAAACGGCAAGGCTGATGGCACTCGCTGTTATTTATGGGTAAATGGTATAGCAACTTCAGGCGAGGAGCAGATGCGCAGTTAAATGTGAATATCCAAAAGTTGCTGTCCGGATTGCTCCATTGTTAGCTTCGCAAAAACAACATCTCGCCTTTAACCTCCCTGTTTTTTAGTAACTTTCTGTATTTTCCTATTAATTGCCCATTTAACTCGCTACAGAAAGTTAAGTCTGGTCATTACATGCGCCTATACCCTTTTAATGACATAGCAAGTGTTAATAAGTGCCAATCAACCTCTCTGGCACTGAAAATTAACTATTACAAGTGTGGATTCTCATTCCTTCAGGTTTTGAATTGTTCTGGAAGATGTTACAAATGTCAGATTTTAGATTTTTTTTTTCTTACTGTTTTCTGTTTTTTTGTCTTTTGTTTCTCTCTTAATCCAATCTCCATTCCCTCTATTTCGCTTTCTGTACCTGATTTGACATTGAATTCACCCCCATTAATTCAGTTTCCTTCTCAGTCCTTCCTGTGTTTATTTTCCAATCCTTAAATCTCATTGTTTAAGGAGATACCCTGTTGGTTTCCCTGTTCACTCAGGTCCCAGATACCCTGTTGCCCTTGCTGCGCCGTTATCAGCTTGCACTTTCAGCAACAGTGTGGGCAAAATCTTTTTGAGCTGAAGAGTGTAGATGTTGGATGCCCTGCTACAGCAAATTCTGGCCCAATATTATGTCTCGTACAGAGCAATTGCAGAAGTTTTAAGTTATTAATTTCCTATGGAGCAAAGACTCGTGCAAACCAATGTCCAAGCTAATTGGACAGTTGAGTGCATTCTGCGGGTTAAAGGCCATTCTGCCCCATTCCACAGTTGCTTCCTTGGTGTCTTTATATCAGGTTCCAATTGACATAATTTGCAAGGTTCCCACTTGGAGGAATCTTCAGATACTTGCTACGTATTACTGACCAGATTTAACTGCAGCTCGTGACATGCTTTAACAGATTGTTCCTGACAACTGCTTGTTATGGCTTCTCCACAGGGGTCTCCTCTTCCTAAATGGCACTACATTGGTATGCTTCCACGTATAGAGGCTGCTTAATGAAAAAGGAAGATAAATTAATTACCTTTTAAGGTCATGCTTCAAATGATACACTTCCCCTACACATTGCAGTCCTCCTTATCAGGCTCTACAGGATTTACTTTTGTTGTTGAGCAGAATTAGAAGTTAGTTTCCATAGCATCAGATCAAAATGAACTGGTGCTATCATGCAGGTTTTTGGGGCTTTGTATGACATGGGCATAGGAGACCATGTTCAGTACTGCCTATCTACAACATCATGGCAGCTTTTTACATGCATCACACACATTTTCCCCAGAACCAATCAAGTTAGGCTTTATTCCTATGGTGTGTGGAAAATATACATCATTTGAATGATGATGAAGATCCCAAAGGGTATGTGAACCTGTCCCACTAATCTAATCACCTAAGGGAATGTTCTGTAAAAAATAAAATCCCCATCAAGACAATTAGGAACATAAAGCATACAGTTAAAAACTCTGTGGGATGCCAGGAATTGAACCTTGAGTTCATAGATATAAAGCATTTATTCTACTATTGAGTTACAACCCCTGAAATATCTCCTTTCGTAACTTAGAGCCCTAAGTTGAGCAGTCATCTCATATGTTGTTTTCTGAATTCTCTCAAAAGTTTCAATATTCTTTTGAAAATAGGATGCCTAAAATTAAACACAATGGCCCAGAAATTAGGATCGGGGGCTTGCCGCGCGTGCAAACCCCCGATGTACACTTACCCGGCGCGCCGACAGCTGAAGTTGGGACTGCTTGGAATTCCTGTCACTGGCCCGGTTCAGCTGTCGGCGCGCTGTGCTTGCCTGATCCAGCAGTGTAGTTAGTGCGATGTGCCGGCTGGGATCAGGTGAGCACTGGGCAGCCAATCAGGGGAGGGGAAACTTCATTCATGAGTTTGATAGTAAGAACTGTCAAACTCATGAAAACTACGGGCACCCAAAACACTACTTAAACTTTAAATAAAATTTAAAAAAATATCCCACTAATTAAATGAACTATAAATAACTTTAAAAAAACTATTTTAAACAATTAATCAAATTTTTGAAAAAAATAATTTTTTAAGAAATCGGGTCTAAAAATAAACTTACCTTACTGTAAAGTCCTTAAAAACAATAAAGCTGTGGAAAAAATGTTATAATTTTAAATAATAGACCACTTACCTTAAAGAATCAAGTCCTTACGCCTCCTTTTTACATTTCTAAAAAGTTTAGGCCCTTACACACGGGCAAACCTGTCAAAAAGAAGGAAGTTCAACGCGTGCGCGCAGAGTCCTGCGCGCACGCGTTGGACCTCTGAGCCCCTTGGAGGAAATGCCGGTTTTCCGCGCATGCGCTGTGCATGCTGAAATCCGGCACTTCCAACGGGCCCACGCGTGAGTACCCCGTCCGTACTCACGCGTTGGGACTGGAATTACTGGCCCATTATTCTAACTATCATCTTAACCAATGAGTTCTACAGCAATAAAACAACCTGTTAAACCTGTCTTAACAAAGGGTTCACCTGAAACGTTGACCCTATTTTCTCTCCACGGATGTTGCCTGGCCTGCTGAGTTTTTCCAGCATTTTCTGTTATTTCGGATTTCCAGCATCTGCAGTATTTTGCTATTGTAACCTATTAAATGTTCTTCGGATGCAGTCTAGCACTTGATTAGTTTCACTGATAACTTAACATTCACTGAATATTTTCAGTCAGTGGTTAATAATCATAGCCAGATTCTTTCTTATTCTACATTTGTTAGTGGATTATCCAGTTAATCGTCTAAGGAATGTTCCATGTTTCTTTGTCTTATGTGTGTGCATACCTTTCTTTAAACCATCCACTTAGTTAGTCTGGATTCCCCCCGTTTTTGAATACTGTAAATTTACCTTATACTAGTCACTTGGTCAAATAGCTTGATATCAGAAAGTTGTAATATTGCAAAACATACACTCCTCCATATCATTTAGGACACGTGTAGACAGAAAGAGATTGAAGAGATCCCTATTGAATTCTGTTAGTCATTGCTCCCCAGACATTTTGTTCCACTACTTCCTGATTTCTATTAGCAAACTCATTTTTGCAGAATGGCCAGCTCTTAAAACAGGACCAGAAAATGATGGTGCAAAATTATGGCAGAAATATTAAATGAGTACTTTGCATCGGTCTTCACTCTTGAAGATGATGCTCAACTATTAGAATTTAATAATATTACTAACAAAATTGGTAATATTAACATAGATGATCATATTGTTTTGGAAAGAATGAAGAACTTGAAAATAGAAAGAGCAGCCGGACCGGATGATATCCACCCATGGGTCCTCAGGGAGATGGGACATCTGCTGTGCAAGCTCCTAGCCTGTATTTTTAATAGCTCACTGCACTCTGCAATGCTTCCTGTAGATTGGAAGGAGGGTAATGTAGCCCCCAACTTTAAAAAAGGTGACGAGACAGACCCTGGTAACTATAGGCCCATTAGTTTGACATCAGTAATAGGTAAGAGGCTTGAGAGAATCATTAGGGATACAATATATGAATGCTTGGACAGAGAGGGACATATTGGGGATACCCAAAAGGGCTTCATAAAATGGTCATGTCCTACAAATCTAATTGTATCTTTTGAAGAAGATACTAAGTTGGTGGATGAGGGAAGCCCAGTCGACATTGTCTATTTAGACTTTCAAAAAGCTTTTGATAAGGTACCGCAATAGAGGATTCTCTAAGATCGAAGGCTCTGGTATTAGTGGTAATATATTGAGCTGGATTGAGAACTGACTAGCAGAACATAGGCAAAAAGTAGTTATAGATGGATTTGGATCTGTTTGGAGATCAATCACCAGTGATGTCCCGCAGGGATCTGTTAGATCCGTGTGTTAATGGAGACACGGAATGCAGGAGTTGATTTAACAAGTGTTTACTGAACAAAGTCTGGAGGTGAACTAACTACACAAGACGCTATACAGGCTTATATACCCGAGTGGTCACTACTGGTACTACAGTATACAGGGGCTTCAAAAACATAGTTCCTCTTAAAGGTACATACACTACAATTCCTCCCCTTTTAGATAAATAGTACATAACATTTTAAGTAATCATTAAATAACATTTTTACAAGAACAATAATATACACATTTGCTGAAGTTAATCAATTACAAATTCAGTCTCTCTGGAGGCTTCCTGACTCAGTCCGGATAACGCCTCGGTGGTGTAGTAGGTTATTTTGGCAAGGTCGATTCGGCTTCAATGCCAGTGTCGGGTTCACCTGGTTCCAGTATCACCGGATCAGAGGTAGATACTATGGGTATCTCTGCTTCATCACTAGGCGTATAGAGTTGTGGTGTAGGTTGTCCTTTTTCGGATGACTATGATCTGGTCAGCATGGCGCCTTATTATGCTTTCTCCAATGTCCACGGTATACATCAGCGGTCCTAGTCGTGTGCAAATAGTTCCAGGCTGCCATTTCTCGGTACGGTAGTCCCAGGCCAAAACTGGTTGACCTATCTGGAAGGTTCTAGTTGGCCTTTCATTCATGCTTTGAAATTGCCGGTTCTCTACGTCCCTTCTGACGTTTGGCTTGACCAAATCCAGCCGGCATCTTAGGCTTCTATTGAAAAACATCATGGCGGGGGTTTGGTTTGTAACCACATGTGTTGCATTCCTGTACGCAAACAAGAAGTTATCTACCTTATGTTGTAGATTTATGTCTTCATTACCCATGGCCTTTATGGCCTTCTTGAAGGTCTGGACAAACCTTTCAGCCAATCCATTGGTGGCGGGATGGTATGGGGCGGACGTGTAGTGCTTAACCCCATTGTTTTTTAAGAACTTCCTGAATTCTTCGGATATAAATTGCGGTCCATTATCAGAACAGATCTGTTCAGGCAGCCCATTCCTGGCGAATATGGTCCTTAATACTGTGATGGTTTTTTCCGTGGTGGTGGAGGACATCTTTATTACCTCCGGCCACTTGGAGTGTGCATCCACCGCGATTAAGAACATTGAGTCCATAAATGGACCAGCAAAGTCGATATGTACCCTTTGCCATGGAGATGAGGTCCACTCCCATGGATGTAGAGGGGCTTGTGGTGGGGCGTTTTGGACCTTCTGGCATCCTAGGCAGCTCTTGGTCATTTCTTCGATGTCTCCATCGATACCTGGCCACCACACAAACGCTCTGGCTAAGTTCTTCATTTTCACTCCACCCAGATGCCCCTCGTGAAGCTCCTTTAGCACTCTATCCTTGAGTTTGGGTGGAATCACCACTCTGGATCCACACATCAAGGTTCCTCGACACACTGACAGCTGTTCTCTTCTTTGCGAGAATGCTGGCAACAGTGGTTCGCCATGTGCTGGCCATCCCTTCACCGTTAAATCGTAGACTTGAGAGAGTCGGGTCATTTCGCGTTTCCTTTTCAATGGTAGAATTTGTCACCGGTAGACATTCCACTATGGTAGAGTGGAACATCTCCACTGGGCCCACTGTAGGCGCCTCTTCCGCCGTTGGCAACGGTAGGCGCGATAACCCGTCGGCATTCCCATGCTGTTTTCTTCCTTTGTATTCTATGTCATATTGGTGTGCCCCTAGGAAAAGGGACCACCTCTGTAGCCTTTGCGCTGTCATAATGGGAACGCCCTTTTTAGGGTTGAATATGGAGACGAGGGGTTGATGGTCAGTCAACAAGGTAAATTTTTGTCCGTGTAGGTAATGGTTGAATTTCTTCACCCCCCACACCAGGCTGAGTGCACACCACACCTGTCGATCTGGGCATAGTTACGCTCAGCTGAGTTTAATGAGCGTGACGCAAAAGCTATCAGCCGCTCCGAGCCATCAGGGAATCTATGCGATAATACCGCTCCCACGCCGTAAGGGGATGCATCGCACGCCAGTCTGATTGGCAGTGATGGGTTGTAATGAGCCAACACTTCCCTGGACGTGATCAAGCCTTTGCACTTATGGAAGGCACGGTTACAGTCTTCGCTCCATTTCCAAACTACTCCCGTTTGTAGCAGTGCGTTAAGAGGGTGCAGAACCGTCGACAAGTTTGGTAAAAATTTATGATAGTAATTTACTAATCCCAGGAACGACCTTAATTGTGAGACATTTTCAGGCGCTGGGGCCTTTACGACCGCTTCAATTTTTTCAGGTGACTTATGCAACCCCTCTTCGTTAATGACATGGCCACAATATGATATTTGTTTCTGGAAAAATTCGCACTTGGGGCGATTTGCTCGTAGGCCCCGTTCTCTCAGCCTCGTGAGCACCTGCTCCAAGTTGGCAAGGTGCTCGTTGTCGTTTTCTCCTGTTACAAGGATGTCGTCTAGGTAGCATTGAGTCCCCGGAATCCCTTGCAGGACTTGCTCCATAGCTCTTTGCCAGATAGCCGGAGCTGATGCCACTCCGAAAACCAGTCGATTGTACTGGTACAGGCCTTTGTGTGTGTTTATCGTGAGATACTTTTTAGAGGCCTTCTCAACCTCCATCTGTAGATATGCCTGTGCTAAGTCAATTTTGGTGAAACGTTTCCCTCCGGATAGTGAGGCGAAAATATCTTCTATCCTCGGAAGAGGATACTGTACCGTGTGAAGAACCGGGTTTACAGTCACCTTGAAGTCCCCACAGATGCGAACTTTGAACTTTTCTCTGTTCTTCAGATTTATCATTATTCAACGTTTTCTTCATGACCGGGACGATGGGTGTTGCCCACTCGCTCCAATCTACCTTGGATAACACGCCTGCTTTTTCCAAATTCTCCAGCTCTGCCTCGACGGCTGGACGAATTGCGTATGGCACCGGCCTTGCCTTAAAAAACTTGGGAATTGCCGCATCTTCCACTTTTATTGAGGCGGTGGCACCTTTCAGGGTTCCTAGTTCCTGTTGAAACACTTCGTTGGTGTTAGCCAAGATTTCTTTTAATCGTCCAGGTATGACGTCATCATTGTTTTTTTTCTTACTGGTCACCGTCAGTGCCTGAATGGAGTGCCAGTCTAAACGTATCTTTCTGATCCATTCACGTCCCAACAACGGTGACCACCATCTTGCAGAACGTATAAATACAACTTCTGTATTTCCTTGCCGCTGTATACAACAGGCACCCTTATTTTCCCTCTGGGGTATACTTTCTGCCCCGTATATGTCTTCAAGACAATGGATGTGTCTTTCAAAGGTATATGCGGAAATAGCCGCTCGTAATCCCGTCGACTCATGACGGTCAGAGCTGATCCTGTATCTAGCTCCGTTTTGACTGGGGACCCCGCTATCGTGAGGGTAACCCAAATGGTCTGGTAATCATCTTTGGCAATTACATTATGTAATTTGGGACAGCTTAGTCTCTTGTTTCCGAAGTCGCTATCGCTCTTCTGGTCTTCGGAGCTACTGTCCGTCATCATTTGTACCTTTCTGTACTTTTCCTTATTGACCTTTTTACTGTCAGCGGATTTCTTTCCAGATCTGCATACACGTGCAATGTGTCCCATCTTTCCGCATTGCCTGCATGCTTTGTCCTTGAACCAGCAGCCCTTCTGGTCATGGGTGGATCTGCCGCAGCGATAACATCTCTCGAAACCCCGTGTCATTTCATGGGTGCCGAAGTCCTGTGGCTTTTGCTATATCTCTGCAGCTCCTCTTGCTGCTGCTTCGTATGATACAGCCACACTGAAAGCCTTGTCCAGTGTCAAATCTTTCTCAGAAAGTAGTCTTTTCTGTGTTCCTTCACTTAGGAGACCGCAGACGAATTTGTCTCGTAGAGAATCTGCCAGTCCTGCCCCGAATTGGCAGTGCTTTGACAGCTTTCGTAATTCGGTGAGGTAATCAGCGTTACTTTCATTCTTGTGCTGATTCCTCCTGAAGAATTTGAATCATTCCGCTATCAGCAGCGGTGTTGGGTTTAAGTGCTCCTGTAAGGTATCAACAATCTCCTTAAAATTCTTGTCCATCGGTTTGGCTGGAGTGATCAAGTTTCGTAACAGCCCGTATGTCCTTGCGCCCATCAGATTTAGAAGTACCGATGCCTTTTTATCATCCGCTACTTCATTCGCCTTGCAATATACCTCCACTCTTTCCACACATGTGGTCCAATCTTCTATATCACTATCGAAAGCAGTAATATTGCCAGTCTTCGGCATCTTGAAAATCTAAAATGGCGCTTCCCGCGCTTTTCTTTCTTCCCCGCCGAGTTAAGATGGCGCTTTGCTGCCGCTGCTGCCAACGCTGTTCTCCGCGGTTCCCGTTGCGACCTGCAGCTTTTCGCGGTATTTCTATTTTTAAAAAATGTTTTTTTAATATATCGCTTCAATAGTTTCTCCGTTACTTGGAGAACCGTTCCCGTCGTGGAGCGGACCCTCTGGGACTTTCCCCTCCCTCTGCTCGGCCCGTACGCCGACCTGCTTTGCAGCACCGGCCGCGCCCTGAGTGCTCCACCCTCTCTCTTTGCTTCTGCTTCCCGACTCGCTGCGCGGCCCCGTTGCAGAGCCACCCGATCGAGCTCTAGCCCGCCGCAGCCCAGGAAGGATCAGTGCACTACCTGCCACCAGCCCGTTTAGCTGGTGAAACCACAGTTTTTTTTCTTGCTTTTGGCTTCGACCTTCGTCTGAGGAATCGATCTCCTTGAGGTGCTGCCGAATTGCAGGTAAGTTCGTTTCTAACTCGTCGCCACTGTTAGATCCGTGTGTTAATGGAGACACGGAATGCAGGAGTTGATTTAACAAATGTTTACTGAACAAAGTCTGGAGGTGAACTAACTACACAAGACGCTATACAGGCTTATATACCCGAGTGGTCACTACTGGTACTACAGTATACAGGGGCTTCAAAAACATAGTTCCTCTTAAAGGTACATACACTACAGGATCGGTGTTGGGACCGTTGCTGTTTACTATTTTTATTAATGATCCGGATGTGGGTGTTGGTGGCACAATCTGCAAATTTGCAGGTGATACTAAGATCTGTGCAAATGTTAGGACTGTAGACAATGCTCGTCTGTTTCAGGCAAATCTTAATGTGTTGAGAGATTGGGCTCAAGACTGGCAAATGATGTATAACTTGGATAAGTGTAGGGTTATGCATATGGGCAAGGCAAATGCTCAACATTCATATACCTTCAGGGAAAAGTATTACAGAAGTTTGCACATTCTCCCCGTGTTTGCGTGGGTTTTCTCCGGGCGCTCCGGTTTCCTCCCACAGTCCAAAGATGTGCGGGTTAGGTTGATTGGCTATGATAAATTGACCCTTAGTGTTAGGGGGGATTAAATACGTGGGGTTACGGGGATAGGGTGGGATATGTGTTGGTGTAGGGGTTACGGGGATCGGGTGGGATATGTGTCGGTGCAGGCTCGATGGGCCGAAATGGCCTCTATCTGCACTGTGGGGTTTCTGTGATTTCTGTGAGAAGGTGGAGATAGAAAGAGATTTGGGCATTCTAGTGCATATATCTCTAAAGGCACATGAGCAATGCTATGAAGCGATAGCTAGAGTGAATATGGTGTTAGAGTGTATTTATAGGACAATTGAGTACAAGACGAGGCATACTATTTTGTCCTTGTACAAGACCTTGGTTAGGCCTCACTTGGGAAACTCTGTCCAGTTTTGGTCTCCTCACATGGTGGGTAGGATTGAGACTTTGGAAAGGGTGCAGAGGAGGGCCACTAGACTAATTCCCAGTTTAAAGCATCTCAATTATCAAGATAGGCTATAAGAGTTGGGGCTCTACGCTTTAGAGAAATGTAGACTTAGAGGGGATCTGATTGAGGCTTATAAGATAATGAAGGGAATAGATTGTGTTCCATTTGACAGTTTGTTCCAATTAAAGAGGTTAGGGAGGACTACGGGTCACAAATTTAAGTTGTATAAGGCCAGATCTAGGTTAGATGTCGGGAGGTGGTTCTTTTCCCAGAGAATAGTGGATCTCTGGAACAGGCACCCATCTCATGCGGTGGATGCTGATTCGCTGAATTTCTTCAAGCGCGAGCTGGACCTGTTTCTGGCTGGGGCAGAGATCACCTCTAACAGAAGGTAGGTACTACAAGGAATTCAGGGCCAGTGTGATGATCTGGACTAGTTTTGATTGCCTAGATGGGTTGGAGAGGAATTTCCCAGATTTCTTTCCCCCAAATTGGCCTGGGTTTTTTACTTGTTTTTTTTGCCTCTGCCAGGAGATCACATGGCTTTGGGTCGGGTGGGGAGAATATATTGTGATACACGAGGTATTGCAATTGTGTGGGACAGGCTTGATGGATCAGAGGGTCTTTACCTGTCCGTCCTTGTTCGTAAAGTACGTTACTAATAGATGGAGCTGTTGAATATGGAGGTCACTAGAATTCAAATAGACTTGTAGTCCAGAATCTGGAACTGTCCTTCTTGTAACCAATAGCACGTTGAGATGCAATCAGCTCCTCAACATAAATTTAAAGAAACGTCACCTTAAGTGCTTAAGTACATTGTAAGCCATGTTATTAGATTTACATATTAAAATGATTTTGCTTATCTCAGAGATACCAATTTGCAAATCTGTAATCAAATGCAAAGTGTGTAATATAGCACCGAGCCTACCACTCCTGCTAATTGGCAATATGAATTAGAGCCCCAAGTCATTTTTTGTTTTAAATCTCCGAGGGTGAACAGTATATAGCTGAAATGGATTCTACAGCTTACAGTAACAGATTGTCTGTAAAGTGGAATACCAAATTAGTATAATGAGCCTTGTTCTGAGTCAATCTATTAATTGTAAGAGCAGGAGTAGGCCATATGGCCCCTTGAGCCTGCTCCGCCATTCAATAAGATCATGGCTGATCATCAACCTCAACTCTACTTTCCTGCCCGATCTCTATATTCTTTGATTCCCCTAGAGTCCAAAAATCTATCTATCTCAGCCATGAATATATTCAAAGACTCAGCATACACAGCCCTCCGGGGCAGAGAATTCCAAAGATTCACAACCCTCTGAGTGAAGAAATTCTTCCTCCTCTCAGTCTTAAATGGTCTATCCCTTATCCTGAAACTATGCCCCCTAGTTCTCGACACTTGAGCCAGGGGAAACAACCTCTCAGCATCTACCCTGTCAATCCCCTTTAGAATCTTGTATGTTTCAATGAGATCACCTCTCATTCTTCTAAACTCCAGAGAGTATAGGCTCAATCTACACAATCTCTCATCATCGGACAGCCCTCTCATCCCAGGAACCAATCTAGCGAACTGTCACTGCACCGCCTCTAAGGCAAGTATATCCTTCTGTAACCGCTTTCTGCGGTGGCCAATTTCCTATAGGCCCTGCCGCAATTGCCAATTATTGTAAGTGGTTTCGCCCTGCCCGTAGCGAGCATGCAAACCCCCTCACTACAAGTTCTGGACGATGGGGATTACTGAGGACAGATTGGAACACGGACAGCATTTTTGGGCTCACTCGTGCAATGTTTATTAAGGTTGACAAAACCATTCCATTCACATACAGTACGAGCGGTGTGAACACAACAGTACAGTTTAAAACAGTACAACCTTGACTTGTCCAACAAGCCCCTGCCGTGCTGACTTACCACGGCCTAAAAACAACACCCCGTGAACTAAACTGTCACAGGACCCTTCCAACGCTAAACCCCCTCTGGTTTGGTAGGAAAACACAGGCACCCCCTCACACAGCTAGGTGATCTTGTGGGTGTGCAGGCTTGGCAATGCTCACCTAGATTGCCCTTGATCTTGCTTGCAGCTTCCTCCCGTACGTCTCGGCTACCTGGTTCCGTACCGGCCATGCGGCATGCAAGTCCCAGTCTGAATCAAAGTCCGTCTCGGTTGGAAGAGCAAGGCTCAGCTCCTCTTGATGTTCCGTTGTGGGGAGAGCAGGAGAGAGAGAGCTATCCAAAACGGCGCTCTGATATAATCCCCCCCCCCCCCCCCCAAATACACAGACCGCTGTCTCTGGTTTTAATGGACACATGGCCTCAGGGAAATGGTTTCCAGGCCTCCTCCCAGGTTTGGATGGTTTAGATCTCGTTTCGATCTCCCAGCCGATTTAACTTAACGAGTTCATCTTCTTCAGAAACAATGAGCCGCCAACCTCGTTATTCATGACTTGGGAGTGGGCCTCTCAGGCCATTGTTCCCAAGGACAGTCCGTTACCAAACGAATGCAACCTGGTTACGTCAGCCACCTTCAGCTTGAGTGTTTTTCCACAGCTTCCCTCCCAAACAGCCTGTCTAGTTTTTAATAAGGGTATATGTTCATAATCTAAAAATCCATGGAGTCTGCGCTGACTGATACAGGCCCCCCTTTGATATTTCAACTTTTCCCAAACAGAAATATCATCAAAAGTTCTGTCGTCTTCCGCTGCGGGAGACGCACTGTACATCCCAACCAAACCGTACATCAAATTTTACCCCAGGGTCCTGTATCTCACACTTTATACAATAAATCACATCACAGTTACAGGTCTATATATACAAACAGAGTCAACTCTGGGCTATTCTTTAATCAAAGCTTGCCACTGGTTTCGGAGTGTTTTACTTCACTTTCTGCATGACAATCGGAGAAGGTAAAACACTAACGCACATTGAACTACTACAATCACATGAGAAATCACACGAATCCATGGGGGAATCACGATATTCAGACCGATGTCCCACCATGGCGGAGAAACCAGTTCTTTTATCTCATCCCCCGTTTCCCTGTTCTGATGCTCGAGGGTATAGAAATGCTTTTGGGAGAGTTCAACTTCCTTTATTAATTTTGTGAGGTGTTCGGGCAGAGGAGGAATTTCATACCCGAACCGTGTTAGTTATTGTTGCAGGTCTCATATTGAATCATTCACCGCGAGGTGTACCGTGGTGGGCTCTGAAATGGGAATGATGCGCTCTTGAGCCACCTGAACTTCTGTGTGGAGTTTGAAGCAGAAAGTCTTATCAGTGACCGGGCACCAAGTGTCGTTGTGTACCCGGTACTGGTCCACGCTTGTCGTGACGCAGTACGTCCCTCTGTCCGCATATGCTAGGGGTGGAACGTGACTTTGGGCCATCACCTCCATGGTGCAATTAATGGGCTCCGCACCCTCTGATTCAAACCCGCACACCGGCCGATTAAACGCATTCAAATGCTGGGGACAGAACACCACGTGCGCGCCCCTGCTCTGGCATCCATTGAGGTCAGTGCCGGTCATGGTGTGCTCCCACTTTACAACAAATGGAGGGGCCCCATGATGTCGCACGTGCACCCCATCCCTTAGGACGCCAATATTCTCTACTCGGTATACCTGCGCTGGCCGCGGTGACCCGCCCATTACCGGCATCTGGACTACAATCCCCATTATAGTGTTGTTGGACTGGCCACAGTCAACTGGGACCGGGTATGCCTCTGAGGCCAGTCGGAGTTGGCACGGGCTCATTAAATTTTCATACGGGCTGAGCGCAGTGAGGTGCTGGTTGCTGACCCATGAAGGGTCGCGACCTTGCTGTAGGCCCTCCAAATTACTGCACCCTTCGTTCAGCAGCCACGCACCGTACAACACACACGCATCGTTTTTCGCTGCCTGCGCTGAGGCATTCTGATTCTCCCTGATCAAAATATTGATCGTCTGAACGTGTGCCTCCAGCTCGGCTATGACTTCCTTTAAATGTATAGTCATAGTCTGATCTTCCCGTAACTCCGACCCCTCGAGCTCGTTACCCTCCCCCAGTAACTTTCGCAGCTGGTCCCTTAATCTGCAACTGTGCATCGTCCATACTGTTGATAATGGGCGTGCCCATGCTGAAGGCTATAGCCGCATCATTAAATAACCCCCGTCTATATCTCCCCGAACCACGCAATGGTTTACAGTTAAATCGAACAGACTTTCCCGATTCACGTCCCCGTAACTTAATTCATAAAATTGTCGGAACATTTCCTTCAACAGGGCTTCATATACTTTTTCCGTTGCTACCGGACACCACTGGGGCAGGTGTACCCGGGTTAAATTTAGAATGACTGACGAGACGTCGTAGTGAACATCTTGATACAAGATCTTGCCGGTCGGGACTAACACTAACCCATTCCTCGGTCCCGGTGTGGTGGTGGGGCAACTAATCTGTGTTTTCTGTACCGGTGGGGTTGTGGGCAGGGGCTTCCTTTCGTGTGCTACAAGTTCCGTGGAATTTACTGTGTTGGGAGGGTCTGGGATCACGCAGGAGTCCCCACTCTTGATCCCATCCGGTCCCGGAATCCTGCCATCGCCGCAAGAAGGCGATCGGCAGACCCGTTCCGACCCCCACATACACAAGTGAATTCCCTGTTGCTCTTTCCACCATTTGTTCCAGCACACTTCTACTCCCCTCCCCCCCCCCCCCCCCCCCCCCTTGCCCCCATAATCTGTCGGTACGTATCGTCCCCCAGTTTCTCCCAGTCCGCAGATCTGTTATGGCCTGGCCCAACTACCTTAACCACCACCACCGTCCCAAGGGAATGTGTCCCTCACATCTTAGACAGACGCATTTCCCCTCGGTCACCCTAACCCGTGTGGCTGTGATCTGCAGTTTGGGGCACGTGAAACCCTCGCTGCCGGAATACCGAGTCGAGTTCGCTGCCGGAATACCAAGTCGAGTTTGATCCTGGCCACCTTCCCTCGTGGAAGTAAGTGGCCATTCCGTCCATGTCCCATGTCCTATCCCCCTGTGTCACGGTAGGCCCGTTCCCTCCTGTGCAGCCATAGAGGAAGGACACCTCGGTGTCTCCTCTTTCCATGCTGCCAGTCCTGATCATCATTAGGAATAGAAGTACGATAAATTTGTTGGCCATATCCCCTTGTTCCTCCGATCTCCTTTGGTTCCCTGCCAAAACAAAAGCAAAACAGTTCCGTTCTGAGAGGGTTTTCCTCCACGGATCTGGTTTTGGTTATTTACAAAATATTTAGTGTTCCCTGCCGCATTAACGAGCGCCCCATTTAAGACCTCTCCTGTCGGGTCTCTTGCGGCTTGCGGTCGGCGAGTAGGGAGGCGTCCACGGCATCCTAGGCCGTGGGACCCGACTGCTCCTCCTTACTGCCCCGTCCTCCGGGTCATCATCGTCCCACACCATGGGAGGAAGACCTGCGTCCACCAGGCTCATGACTCTGCCCTGGTACCTTTTGGCCTTTGTTTTCCCCTTCTCGGGGTTAAACAACTTGCACTGGTTTACATGAAACCATTTTGTGCGTTTCGGGAATTTTACTGCATATACCATGGGGCTCGCTTTATCCACGATATTATAAGGCCCCGTGTACAGCAGCTCAAAAGCCCCTACTCGGACATAATTACGGACCATTACCTGGTCTCCCACTGCCCACTCGTGGGTTCTCTGGGGTTCTAAGAGCAGCCGATTTTTCTGGTGCTGGCTCCCCAGGTTACTGGCTGCCTGCCAGTGAATCCGTTGCAATGTCTCGTAGAGATTCTGGACAAACTTGTCCCGGTTCACCGCCTTGACCTGCGATTCGGTGAGGACCGGTGCCAACACATGGGTTGGGGTGTGCATAATCCTCTCGGTCATAAACTCGTGTGGGGAGTACCCTGTGCTTCTGGAGGGGCTGGCCCAGACACCCATTAAGACTAGAGGCAAGACCTCGTCCCATCTCTGCAGGAACGGGCTTATCTCCTTCCTCAGTCTTTCTTTCAGTGTCCGTTCACGCGCTCCACAATCCCTGATGACTGGGGGTTGTGAGCCACATGCCACTTCCTTTGTATTCCCAAGAGTTTTAAGGTGGCCTGCATCACCTGCCCCGTGAAATGGCTCCTTTGGTCGGACTCCACGACCTGTGGCAGCCCCCACTGGGAGAACACTTCCTTCACCAGGATTCTAGCTGTTGCAAGTGCTGTGGCTGCTTGGCAGGGGAAGGCTTCCACCCACTTGGAAAATATGTCCACCAGGACTAAACAGTACTTGTTGCCTGCTTTAGTGGTGGGTAGTGGTCCGATGAAATCGACCTGCAGGGACTGCCATGGCCCCTGTACCCTCCTGGTGTGTCCTATGGGGGCTTTCCTGCGCTGCGGATCGGGGTTATTGGCTGCGCACACCAAACAGTGCGCACAGAAAACTCGGACATCCTCCCTGAGCTGGGGCCACCACCCTGCCTCCTCTACCCTTTGCCAGGTGGTTTCTGGCCCTGGGTGTCCTGCTCCCGGGCCCCCATGGGCCAACTGGAGAAACTCCTCTCGGTACTGCGCTGGGACTACCCACCGATCCCCTTTGAAAAGCATCCCCTCTTTGATACTAATGTCCACTGCCCCGAACGGACCTTCTATGGACTCCCCATTCTCTCTCTTTACCAGGACGGCCTTATGGATAGGAACCTGCTTTAAGTCTGGGCCAAAGCTACCCCGTGTGCCTCCCTTGTCCCGGATTGCTGCTACCGGACCTGCTTTGTACGGATCCCAGAATACTCCTTCCCTGGCCCGCTGTTTGGCCAGCTCCTCTGCCTTTTGGTTGCCCTCCCACTTGTGTTTGACCTTCTCCCCGGAACCGGCCTTAAAAGCTAAGCCCAATTTCTGGAGCATGCCTGCCCCCGTGTTCACGAGGTCCTCGGAGTCAAATCATGGCTTTAATCCGTGGCAGGCTGTTTGCTACCAGGGTCCTGAGCCAGTCATTTCTGGGGACCCCTATCAGTTGTGTGCGGTCTGGTGCACCTCCAGTTGCCTTTGCGTACACCGGCCATAGCCTGTCCGCAAATGCAGCTGGTGCCTCGCCGGCCAACTGTCGAGTCCGTTCCACTTGTGAGAACGGACTACCCTGGGTGTGCCCCATGGCTCTCAGGATCTCCTCTTTCAACCCCTTTGTGGTGCCTCGCCCCGCTTTTGTGGCTGCGGACAGGCTCTGATACAGTTTCCCATCAAGGGAGAGCAGCACCAGCCTGTGGGTCTCGCCCTCGCTACACCCATTGATCCCCCCTACCTGCTCGACCTCCATAAAGTGAACTGAGGGGTCCTTGTCCTGTTTTAGTTTGGACAACTCTACTACCATGGCTTGCAACTGTGGGGTGGTGAATGGGACCACGTAATCGCTCTGCAGCGGGCCCTGGTCACCGTTTGGTGTGGGTGGACCGTACTTTTGCTGCCGCAGAGGATACATTGGTCTCAGTGGCGTTTCCGGCGGCGCTGGTGGGACTTCCCTGTCCTGAACCTTATCCTCTGTTTCCTGACCCTCCTTGTCCCACTCCACCCGGGTTTCCCCTGGTGCCATTAAACAGACCATGACTCTGGCCCCAGACAAGGCTTGGGTCAATTTTTTAATCCTTTCTTCGCAGGGATCGTGATCAGAGTCTTCATAGCCCCTACTTCTAGCTACCTTATGAGCTATTTTAATGTCCCTTAGCTGACCCTCCAAACCGCCAGCTCTCGTCGTTAATCTTGCGTTCTCCTCCCGTAAGGCCTGCTCATTTAACCTAGCCTCCGTAACCTGGCACTGCAGGTATTCCCCCATACTACGGGAGGTCTCTTCCTGCGCGCGTCTTTCCTGTCTTTCCTCGCGCAACTCCTCCACTAGTCTACTCCCCCTTGCGTCTGACTTGTCTTCAGACTCCTTCAGCTCGTTTTTGAGCTTTTCAACCTGCTCCAACAGAGCAATCTAGTCAGTCCCATTCTCCCGCTCTATCCCCGTAGCACTGCAAGTTTATTTCCCTCAAGTGCCAATCCAGTCACAATTCACAATTCACAATTCAAATCGCTTTATTGGCATGATAAGTTACATCTTATGTTGCCAAAGCATCAAAATACATTTATGGTTTACCACATAAACGCAGTTCTATTCATACAGTGTATAAACAGGTATATCCCGGAGTGTATAAATATACATTCGCATTGTTTATACATATTCTTTTCTTAGTTTACTGGTTGTCTCTCTGTTCATGGCAAGCTGTAACATAGCGTGCCGCCAGTGTTATACAGCTTCTCTCCTCTCCCAGTAGGAATGGGAGTTTTTGGTTGTCATTCAGATTTCTGAAATCAGGGCATATTTGTGAGAATTTTTGGTAGAAATTCTCCCTGATGCCCTGATATTTTCCACAAGCTGTGAGGAAGTGCATCTCTGTCTCCACCACTCTCTGACTGCAGTGAGAGCATATCCTGTCCTCTCTTGGCAGCCTGGTCTGCCTGTGTCTGCCTTTTTCGATCGCTAGGCTATGTTCGCTAAGTCTGTACCTTGTCAAGGTTCTTCTCAGTTTGTTATCCTTTACCATGGTCAGGTAATCAGCTATGTTGTATTGTCTGTTTAGGGCCAAGTAGCAATTGAGTTTGCTTTGGGTTTTTGTTGTTTCTGCCCAATATGTCAGATATTTTTCCTTTTGCTTAGCGACGATTGTGTTGGGTCGAATTCTTTGTGTTACCCTGTCACTGTCCTGGGGCTGGTTATTGTTAGTATTGTTAGTAGTTACTTCACTGAGTCCCAGGACTAGTTGACTGAGGGTATTCTTCTTTATGGTCAGCTCTTGGCATTTCAGGGCGTCGTAGTGATAGCATTGGGGATTGCTCATTTGTAGGTGATTCCAAAATTTGGTGGCTCTTTTTTGGATAGTGATTATTAATGGATATTGGCCTAGTTCCGCCCTGCATGCATTGTTTACTGTTTTCCTTTGAGTCCGGAGGATACTTTTACAGAATTCTGCATGTAGGATCTCAATTGGGTGTTTGTCCCATTTTGCAAATTCTTGTTGAGTTAGCGGTCCCCATACCTCACTGCCATAGAGTGCAATTGGTTCAATTACTGATTTGAAAATTTTGAGCCAAATGCTAATTGGGATTTCTATTTGGATTGATTTTTTGATGGCATAGAAAGCCCTTCTTGCTTTCTCTTTCAGTTCATTCACAGCCAGTTTGAAGTTTCCCGTAGAACTGATTTTTAAGCCCAAGTATGTGTAGTTAGTGGTTTGTTCAATTTTGGTTGTTCCTACTGTGAAATTTATTTTGGGTCCCTGATGTTTGGATCTTTGCTGGAACACAAGGACTTTGGTTTTTTGGGGATTTATTGTCAGGGCCCAAGTCTGGCAGTACGACTCCAGCAGGTCCAGGTTTTGCTGTAGCCCCTCTTTAGTAGGTGACAGCAGAACCAGGTCATCTGCATAGAGGAGGAATTTAACCTTGGATTCATATAGGGTGAGGCCGGGTGCTGTAGATTGTTCAAGTAGTTTTGCCAATCCATTTATGTAAATATTAAAGAGTGTCGGTGAGATTGGCGAGCCCTGCGTCACCCCCCGCCCCTGTGGGAAGTATTTTGTTTGTTTGTCTCCAATTTTAACTGCACATTTGTTGTTTGTATACATTGATTTAATTACATCATATGTTTTCCCTCCTACCCCACTTTCGATAAGTTTCAGGAATAAACCGTCATGCCAGATGGAGTCGAAAGCCTTCTGGAAATCTACAAAGCATGCGTAGATTTTGCTTTTGTTATGGTGAACGTGTTTGTCAATTAGGGTCTGTAGGGTGAAGATATGATCGGATGTTCTATAGTTTGGCAGGAATCCAATTTGGCTTTTACTCAAGACATTGTGCTCCTCAAGGAAGTTTATAAGTCTTTTGTTTATGATGCTACAGAATACCTTCCCCAGGTTACTGTTTACACAGATGCCTCGATAGTTGTTTGGGTCGATTTTGTCCCCACTTTTGTATATGGGCGTTATGAGTCCTTTGTTCCAGATATCAGGGAAATAACCGACACTCAGAACCAAGTTGAAGAGTTTTAGGATAGCCAGTTTCATTTTGTTGTCTGTGTGTTTAATCATCTCGTTTAGTATGCCGTCTGTCCCGCAGGCTTTTC
Source organism: Somniosus microcephalus (assembly GCF_052327205.1). Classification (NCBI taxonomy): domain Eukaryota; kingdom Metazoa; phylum Chordata; class Chondrichthyes; order Squaliformes; family Somniosidae; genus Somniosus; species Somniosus microcephalus. The sequence continues at coordinate 84,644,348 of NC_141000.1, forward strand.
CTGGTCGCAGGTCCTTGAGTTTTTCAAGAAGTTCTTTTTCTGTTATTATGGCGTCCAGCGGGTTTTGGTTATCTTTTATGGCCATTTCTAGCTTTTCCAGTTTTTTGCATATTTGGTGTTGCTCTGGTCTTAGTGTGTTTTTCTGGTATAATTTTTCAAAGTGGTTTACCCATGTGTCCCCATTTTGAATGGCCAAATCGTCGTGTTGTTTTTTGTGTAGTGTTTTCAAGTTTTCCCAGAAACAATTGGAATCAATGGATTCCTCCATGGAGCTGAGTGTATTCTTAATATATTGCTCTTTTTTGGTTCTGAGTGTGTTTCTGTATTGTGTTAGTGTCTGACAATAAGTAAGGCGTAGTTCCTCGTTTTCTGGATGTCTGTGTTTTTGGTTTGATATTTTTCTAAATTTTTTCCTCATGTTATGGCAATCTCGGTCAAACCATTTTTCATAGTTTTTTGTTTTGGGTTTGTTCTTGCGAGCTTTCAAGTTTGCATTTGTTGCCAAATTATCAAAAATATTGTTTAGTTTACTAACTGCCTGGTTTACGCCTTCTTTATTGTGAGTGTATATGTTATCCAGAAAGGTGTCTAAGAGAGCTTGAGTTGATGCATTGCTAATTGTTTTCTGGTATTTTTCCGTGTCGTTTTTGGCCCATCTGTACGATTTTTTGGTGTTGTACAGTTTACTGGGTTGTGTTTCTATGTTGTTTGTTTCTGTCTTTTTGAGGAACATAGTAATTTGACTGTGATCTGACAGTGTTGTTTGTGGTTTGACTGTGAATGCTCTGAAAGAGGATGGGTCTAAGTCTGTAATCATATAGTCTACTGTGCTGCAGCCAAGAGGTGAGCAATAGGTCGATCTTCCTAGGAGGTCTCCTATGAACCTACCATTGACAATGTACAGACCCAGGTTTCGACAGAGCTGTAGTAGCTGTTTTCCGTTGGTATTTGACTGCTTGTCGCAGTTATGCCTGTATGGAAGGGAAGGGATGTCAAAGTGGTTATTCCCGAAAACGTAATTGTTTCCTTGATTATTGGTGAAGTCTGGTTCTTCGCCCGTTCTTGAATTGAGGTCCCCACAGATCAACACGTTCCCCTGGGCCTGGTATTGGATAATTTCCCCCTCCATGTTGGAGAAGGTGTCCTCTTTAAAGTACGGGGAATCGATTGGAGGGATATAAAGTGCGCAAATGTAAACATCTTGGGTGTTTGAGATAATCTCCCTCTCAAGTTTGAGCCACATATGGTTTTCGCCCTTTTTTATAAATTTGATGTAATTCTTAAGTTCTGTTTTAAACCTGATCAGTATGCCTCCGGAGTCTCTGCCTTGGGTTACACTTGGTAATTTATTGGAGGGGACCACCAGCTCAGTGTACCCTTGGGGACAGCCAGTGTGTCTTTTCCTTTATACCAAGTTTCCTGTAAAATGATAATATCTAGGTCTTTAGTTTCATCTATGAACTCTGGGGTCCTACTTTTCACTTCTCGCAGTGAAGAGCGTAGACCTTGGATATTCCAGGTCGAAATATATAAGGATTTCATGTTAAGTTTGATCTTTTACTATGATAGGTTAAAGAGTGGTACGTGTTTGTCGTGTCTAAGTGTGGGAAAAAAAAGATCACATCAGTTGTCCACAAAAGTTAATACAATTTGGTTACAGTTCTTTCTATTAATTAGTCCTTGATCCATAAGGCGGAAGTAGATGCTGCTGCACATCTGCTTATTGTCTCTTAATGGATTGTTTCTGTCTGAGGTATTGCGTACGTCCTGTGCATCTCTCCCTCTGTCTGGCTGGGAGCAGTCCTATTCCCCTGTGGGACAGGAGTGGTGCAGGTCTGATATTGTTGTTTTGCATGGGGATCCTCTCTGGTCTCGGTTGGTGTGTTGGTCTCCCCTTGAAAACATTGCATGTCTCCGCTTCCACCACTTCCGTTGGCAGCGAGTTCCAGGTCCTCGCCACTCGCTGTGTAAAAACGTTTTTCCTTACAGACCTTGTATCTCTTGCCCAAAACCTTAAATCTGTGTCCCCTAGTCCTTGTACCATCAACTAGTGGGAACAGCCTTTCCCCACCTAGCCTATCCAAGCCCATCATAATCTTGAACACCTCTGTCAAATCACCCCACAACCTCCTTTGCTCTAATGAAAACAAATCCAGCTTCTCCAACCTGTCCTTGTCGCTAAGATCCCCCATCCCCGGAACTATTCTGATAAATCTCCTCTGCACCCTCTCGAGTGCCTTCACATCCTTCCTAAAGTGTGGTGACCAGAACTGAATGCAATACTCTAGTTGTGGCCTAACCAGCGCTTTATAAAGGTTCAGCATAACTTCTCTACTTTTGTACTCAATACCTCTATTTATGAAGCCCAAGATCCCATATGCTTTGCTAACCACTCTCTCAATATGTCCTGCCACCTTCAGGGACCTTTGCACATTAACTCCCAGGTCCCTCTGTCCCTGCACACTCTTTAAAACTGTGCCATTAAGTGTATATTGCCTCTCCTTGTTGCTTCTGCCAAAATGCATCACCTCACACTTCTCTGTATTAAATTCCATCTGCCACTTGTCTGCCCATTCGGCTAGTCTTTCTATGTCCTGTTGCAGTCGATTGGTATCATCATCACTGTTTGCCAAACCCCTAAGTTTGGTGTCATCAGCAAATTTAGAAATTCTACTCTGTATTCAAGTATCAAGGTCATTTTTTATCAAAAAAGCAGTGGCCACAGCACTGACCCTTGGGGAACACCACTGTCTACCATCCTCCAGTCTGAAAAACAGCCATTTACCACAACTTGCTGTTTTCTGTCCTTAAGCCAATTCTTTATCCAAGCTGCCACTGACCCACCTATTCCATGAGCCTCAATTTTGTTAACCAACCTTCTATGTGGTACTTTGTCAAATGCCTTCTGAAAATCCATGTAGACAACATCCAATGCATTCCCTTCATCAATCCTCCCTGTTATTTCATCAAAAAATTCAATTAGATTAGTCAAACACGATCTGCCTTTTACAAATCCGTGTTGGCTCTCGTTAATTAGCTTAAACCTCTCCAAATGCCGGTTAATCTTTTCCTTAATTATTGTTTCTAAAACTTTACCCACCACTGATGTTAAACTGACCGGCCTGTAGTTACTAGGAGTGTCCTTACACCCTTTCTTGACCAATGGTGTCACATTCGCCACTTTCCAATCCTCAGGCATCTAGGGAAGATTGGAAAATTATGGCAAGCCCTTCCGCTATCTCCTCCCCAATTCCCTTAGCAACCTGGGATGCAAGCCATCTGGACCAGGCGACTTATCCACTCTAAGCATCAGCCTTTCTAATACATCCTGTCTATCAATTTTCACCCCTTCCATTGCTTATAACTTTTCCACTTCAACTGATATTTTGTCAGCATCCACCTCCTTAGTAAACACCGATACAAAGTACTCATTGAGTATTCTAGCCTTGCCTTGCGCCTCTAAGCATATATCACCTTCTTTGTCCCTAATAGGCCCCACCCTGCCTCTTACTACCTGCTTACTGTTTATATGCCAGTAGAAGATTTTTGGGTTCCCTTTTATGTTAACCGCCATTCTACTCTCATTCTCTCTTTGCCAATCGTATTTTCATCTTCACATCCCCGCTCAATTTATTGTATTTGGTCTGGTTCACCCTTGAAGAATTCACCTGACATGCATCATACACCCTCTTTTTTTTGTTTCATCATCTTCTTTATCTCCCTCGTCATCCAAGGAGCCCGTGCTTTGGTTCCCTTACCCTTCCCTCTTGTTGGAATGTACCTAGCCTGCACTTAGAAAATCTCCTCCTTAAAGATCACCCATTGTTCTGTTACAGTTTTTCCTGTCCATCTTTGGTTCCATTTTACCCTGGCTAGATCCTTTCACATCCCATTGAAGTTAGCCCTATTCCAGTTTAGAAGTTCCACTCTAGATGAGAGGTAGAGCATAGTAAGAAGGCAGAGGAATTTTAGAGGCCCAGATAGATGGCGAATGGGAAAAGAAAGAGAATCTAAGGTTGCCAGAGCACAGAGGAGTGGTGCAGCTGTGCCGCTGCAACCAATGATGTGAGTACTGGGATGGGAAAGGGATATGTTAAGGGGAGAGAGGGAAGGGGGAGTAATTAAATAGATCTGGTAAATGAGCTAAATGTGGGTGAGCACCTTGGAAGTACTGACCACAATATAATAAAGTTTAAGATCCAACTAGAAAAGAAAACAGTCATTTCAAAACTAGAACACCAGATTGGATTAGGCAAATTTTAGAAAGATGAGAGAACTAGCTGAGGTGAGGTGGAAGGACAAATTGGCACACAGGGCTGTAGAACACCATGAATAAATAAAGAGGTTGGAAACCAATTAAAATTGAAGAAGCCTATAAGGACAATAAGAATAGTAATGAAAAAACTAAGAGAATTTGTGGTAATAAAGAAAACTCAGATGAATTATGAGGAAACTGTCAAAAAAAAAATCAGTAAAATATTTTACAAGTATATCAGTAAAAGGAGAATTGTTAGAAGAAAGGTGGGACTCCTGAGAGGAGTGGATTGGCAATTTATAGATGATGATCAAAACATGGCAGAGGTATTTTATAAGTATTTTGCATTGGTCTTTACCAAAAGAGAAGGATATCGGAGAGAAGGTTAATCCTGAAGTGGTTGAGGGTGAGATAAGGAAATATGATGGGTAAAAGAAAAATTGTAGACACATTAGTTAGGCTAAAGGAAGCCAAAGTGCCAGGAACCGATTGGCTACATCCTAATTTCCTACGGGAAATGAGGGAGGACATTTTCACGGCCTTAGAAATTATATTTCGGGGCTCTAGTGAGTATGGATGTGTGCCAGAAGACTGGAGAGTGGCCAATGTAGTACACATTTTTAAAAAGAGAGGCAGAGCTAATCCAGGTAATTACAGGTCAATTGGTTTAACATCTGTGGAACAGAAAATTATGAGTCACTAATTAATGATGAATTTACCATATAGCTGAATAAGAAGAAATAGTTAGAAGTAGCTTGCACAGATTTCAAAAGGGATGATCATGCTTGGTCAACCTCATACCCTGCTTTGAGAAGGTAGCAGGCATGGTCGATGGGGGAAATGCAGCAGATTACTAGAAGATTAAGGGGTCTGGATTGAGGGGTAGATAGCAAACTGGATTAAAATTGTTTACAAGGGAAAAAACAGAGTAGGAGTTAAGGGCTGTTTTATTTTTTAAAGTGTTTGGAAGTGGGTAGTGGCGTTCCACTGTGTTCGGTTCTGGGGCTACTTCTGTTTACTGTGTATATCAATGATTTGGATATAGGCCTAGAGGGAGTGATGTTGAAATTTGAAGATGATACCCAAATAGGCAGTACAGTTAATTCTTAGAAGACCAAAGAAAGCTGCAAAGGGATACTGATAAGATGGGCTTGAAAGTGGCAGATGGAATTAAATGTCAGTAAGTGTGAGGTGGTACATTTTGATTATTAAGACGAGCAGAAGTAATTATACTCTGAACAGAAGTAGGCTTGGTGCTGTGGAAGAGCAGAGGAATTTAGGAGTACAGGCTTGCAGAATATTAAAGGTAATAGGGCGTTAGTGACTAAGGTGACATCAGAGAAAAATAGAAAAAAGATCAAGCTAAAGGCACTATATCTGCATGAAGCATAAGCAACAAAATAGATGAATTAACAGCACAGATAGAAATAAATCGGTTTGATCTCATTTTCATTACGGAGATATTGTAAAGTCTGTGGGTTGTACTGTTAATAACGACACAGACTTCAGGAGTAACAAACAAACAGGTCTTTACTATTCGAAGGTCAGGGCGAATCTGCCCCAGCAATCCTGCCACAACACTTATATACTGGTGTGGTCACTGTCGGTATTACAGTATACAGAAGCCAAACAAGTAGTGCCACACCTAAAGTAGTTCTCTTAAAGGTGAACAGTTACATACAATAGTTTCCTTAAAGGTAGACGGGTACATACACTACAGATATGTTTGCAGAATGACCAAGGTTGGGAACTAAATATTGCAGGATACTTGACTTTTAGAAGAGAAAGGCAAAATGGAAAAGGAGGTGGGGGTAAGGGGTAACCCTGACGATAAAGGATGGGATAAAGACAGTAGAAAGAAAGAATCGTAGCTCGGAAAATCAAGATGTAGAATCACTTTGGGTGGAACTAAGAAACAACAAGGGGCAGAAAACACTGGTGGGAGTATATAGAGCCCCTAACAGTAGTTGTAGTATCAGGCGCAGTATAAATCAAGAAATTAGAGGTGCATGTAACATGGGTAATGTTATGTTCATTAATAAATAGACATTCTTATTATGAACACAGCTAGCTTTTGCTAGTTACTTTATTGAGCCATGTGGACTTGGTACAGTATCTGTAGAGATGCAGCATTGTGCTCCTGTGTGCAGGCTGCCATCTTGACTGTTGCCTTGTGGGTAGCCTAGCCTCATGGGTAATGTAGTCTTAATGTATGTATAGCTGGGTAGTGTAGTCTTAATGGGCCAGAAATTGCTGAACGGGGCTTGCAGCCCCGTTTTTGCACTTACCCCGCGCTCCTGCCGATCAGCTCCAGGGACGCCTGCACTTGCTGAAACAGAAAGAAGAATCCCGGGCAGCGTATGACGTCACGCCGCCCAGGAGTGCAGCCAGCGCGAAGCCAGGAGCGTGCAGTGCAAGTGAGACACGCCCCTTGAGGTCTCAGTTTCACTGGACACGCCCCCAATGTTTCTGTCAAGCTGCTAAGCATTTTTACATGCAAAGCAGCAGTTTAAATAGGTTTTTGGAAGTTTTTTGAAGATTTTGGTAACTTTTATAAACTTTTTAAAATGTTTACATTATTTTGAGTAATCTGAAGTAGTTTTAAAGAGAATTAAAGCAATTTAAAGACTTTTGAAAGCCCTAAAAGAATTTTTTAAATTCCATTTATTTATTTAGCAATGCCGTCGTCATACGTGTCTTCACACTGTTCTCTTTGGGGAACTGTATGAAGTAGTGGAAGGATTTATGGCCATGATTAACGCTCATTCCGTGACCGTAACCATCTTTGAACCAGCCATTAGGGCGGTTAGTCCTATGGCGGGAGGGTTTTACGGGCTCCCACAAGCTATACAAGGAGGGGGGGCCACCCACACCCACGGACGCAAATATCCCACTGGATGTCAACCCAGAATTTAGAGCCGGAGCTCCGACTCCACTTGCCGGGACTGTCTGGAGCGGGGTTCGAAACCCTACCCTGATCTGGCCCAGCGGCGGGGATCCTACCGCTATGACAAAGGCCCAATCCGATTAGCAACGTGAAATGGCAGCATAGGGCTCCAGTCACGGGGAGGGAAAAGGCGCAGGAAACGTATGGGTGTCACCTTTTGTGCGGAGTGGGCCTTTTGCGTAGCAGTAAGCATCCCCGCCGCTGGGCCAGAAGGAGTAGGGTTTTGAACCCCACTCCAGACAGTCCCGGCAAGTGGAGTCGGAGCTCCAACTTTAAATTCTGGGTGGACATCCAGCGGGATACTTGCGTCCGTGGGTGTTGGTGGCCCCCCCCCCCCCTCAGATGGGTTGTGGGAGCCCGTAAAACCCTCCCGCCATAGGACTAACCACCCTAATGGCTGGTTCAAAGATGGTTACGGTTACAGTCACGGAATGAGCGTTAATCACGGCCATAAATCCTTCCACCACTTCATACAGTTCCCCAAAGGGAACAGTGTGAGGATACGTACGATGATGACCTCTTGCGCAATGCACCTCCTTGGACCCTCAGTCGCAGATGCGAGGGGGCAAGTCGTGCAATTGTTAAATTTTTCATTTTATTGACATGTAAAATGTTGGCCCAGTAATTCCCTTCCAAATGCGCGAGTACGGTCGGGGTACTTACGCATCTGGCTGGATGAAATGCCGGTTTTCAGCATGCACGGTGCATGTGGGGAAAACCGGCATTTCCTGTCCTCTGAACTAAGGGGTTCAGAGGCAGAACGCGTGCGACTGCACAGGCAGCGCGTGCGCAGTATAATTCGCCGCTTTCATTAATGCTTTCAGTCAGGTCAAGTCATTACAACTTACACATGAAAAAAGCATGGGTACAGTTGCTCCAGAGGCTGCGGAGGAAGATATTTATTATCGTGGAGCTTCTGAAAGTATGTATGTCTGTATATATTCCTTTACTTATGTGTATGAATGTATTATTTAATTATGACTTTCAGAGAAAGTAACTTATTGGAAAATCATAATTAAAAACATACATTCATACACATTAGTAAAGGAATATAAAACATACATACATATACGTAAAGGAATATATGTGGACATACATACATAACTCATTCTCACATTCCATTCACACAGCCACAATTGCTCCTTCTACCTACCGTTCTGAAAACACTTTATTAAAAATAAAAAATAAAAATTTTAACTTTAAAACTTACTTAAAATTTCTTAAAATAACTTCCCTCCCTTTCCCAAACAAAAATATTGCATTTCAGAAGCTCCACGATAAAATATATCTTCCTCCGCAGCCAATGAACAACTTTACACTTGCTTTTTTCAAGTGTAACTTCTAAGGACTTACCCTCACTGAATCCATCATTGAAATCCACAAAGTTCACTGCGCAAGCGCTGCCTGTGCAGTCGCACGCGCTGTGAATAGACCTCGGGTCTGGAAATGCCGGCGTTCCCCGCATGCGCTGTTCCTGCTGAACGCCGGCATTTCCAACGGCCAGATGCGTGAGTACCCCGACCGTACTCACGCTTCTGGCCGCGAATTTCTGGCCCAACACATACAGCTATATACAGCTCTACTGCTCCACCTAGTGTCCACCACAGAATGACATGTTATTGATCACTACAGGTAATACAATCATGAGGGACTTTAATTTTCATATAGACTGGGCAAACCAAATTTGCAGTAACAGTGTGGAGGACGAGTTCATGGAATGCATTCAAGAGAGTTTTCTAGATCAGTATGTCGAGGAACTAACTGGGGAGCAGTCTATTTTAGATCTAGTATTGTACAATGAGACCGGGTTAATTAATAACCTTGTAGTAAAGGAGCTTCTCGGGATGACTGATCATAATATGATAGAATTTTATATTGCGTTTGAGAGTGATTCAGTTAAGCCCGAAACTAGGTTCTTAAATCTAAACAAAGCAAGCTACGTAGGTAGGAGTGGCGAGTTGGCTAAGGTAGATTGGGAACTACATTAAAGATATGATGATAGATAAGCAATGGCAAACATTTAAAGAAACAATTCATAATTCGCAACTAATTTTTTTTTGTTATTGGGATGTGGGCGTCGCTGGCAAGGCCAGCATTTATTGCCCATTCCTAATTGCCCATGAGAAGGTGGTGGTGAGCCACCTTCTTGAACCGCTGCAGTCTGTGTGGTGAAGGTAGTCCCACAGTGCTGTAAGGGAGGGAGTTCCAGGCTTTTGACCCAGCGAGGATGAAGGAACGGTGATATATTTCCAAGTCAGGATGGTGTGTAACTTGGAGGGGAACTTTGAGGTGATGGTGTTCCCATGCACCTGCTGTCCGTGTCCTTCTAGGTGGTAGAGGTCGCGGGTTTGGGAGGAGCTGCCGAAGAAGCCTTGCCGAATTGCTGCAGTGCATCTTGTAGATGGTACATAGTGCAGCCACGGTGGAGGGAGTGAATGTTTAAGGTGGTGGGTGAGGTGCCAATCAAGTGGGCTGATTTGTCCTGGATGTTGTCGACCTCTGAGTGTTGTTGGAGCTGCACTCACTAGGCAAGTGGAGAGTATTCCATCACACTCCTAACTTGTGCCTTGTACTTGTTGGAAATGCTTTGGGGAGTCGGGACGTGAGACACTCACTGCAGAATATCCAGATCTGACCTCTTGTTGCCACAGTATTTATGTAGCTCGTCCAGCTAAGTCTCTGATCAATGGTGACCCCCCCAGGATGTTGATGGTGGGGGATTCAGCAGTGGTAATGCTGTTGAATGTCAAGGGGCAGTGGTTAGACTCTTGTTGGAGACAGTCATAGCCTGGCACTTGTGTGGTGTGAATGCTACTTGCCACTTTTCAGCCCAAGCCTGAAAGTTGTCCAGGTCTTGCTGCATTCGGGCATGGACTGCTTCATTATTTGAGGAGTTGCGAATGGAACTGACACTGTGCAGTCATCCCCACTTCTGATCTTATGATGGAGGGAAGGTCATTGATGAAGCAGCTGAAGATAGTTGGGCCTAGGACACTGCCCTGAGGAACTCCTGCAGCGATGTCCTGGGGCTCAGATGATTGACCTCGAACAACCATAACTATCTACCTTTGTGCTAGGTATGACTCCAGCCAGTGGAGAGTTTTCCCTCTGATTTACATTGACTTCAGTTTTACTAGGGCTCCTTGATGCCACACTCAGTCAGATGCTGCCTCGGTGTCAAGGCAGTCACTCTCACCTCACCTCTGGAATTCAGCTTTTTTGTCCATATTTGGACCAAGGCTGTAATGAGCTCTGGAGCTGAGAGGTCCTGGCAGAACCCAAACTGAACATCAGTGAGCAAGTTATTGGTGAGTAAGTGCCGCTTGATAGCACTGTCGACGACACCTTCCATCACTTTGCTGATGATTGAGAGTAGGCTGATGGGGTGGTAATTGGCTGGATTGGATTTGTCCTGCTTTTTGTGGACAGGACATACCCGGGCAGCTTTCCACATTGTCGGGTAGATGTCAGTGTTGTAGCTGTACTGGAACAACTTGGCTAGAGGTGCGGCTAGTTGTGGAGTTCAAGTCTTCAGCTCGACAGCCGGGATGTTGTCGGAGCCCATAGCCTTTGCTGTATCCAGTGCGCTCAGCCATTTCTTGACATCACATGGAGTGAATTGAATTGGCTGAAGACTGGCTTCTGTGATGGTAGGGACCTCAGGAGGAAACCGATATGGATCATCCACTTGGCACTTCTGGCTGAAAATGGTTGCAATCGCATCAGCTTTGTCTTTTGCACTCGTGCTGGGCTCTGCCATCATTGAGGATGGGGATATTCATGGAGCCTTCTCCTCTCGTTAGTTGTTTAATTGTCCACCACCATACACGACTGGATGTGGCAGGACTGCAGAGCTTTGATCTGATCTGTTGATTGTGGAATCGCTTAGCTCTATCTATAGCATGTATGTAGTCCTGTGTTGTAGCCTCACCAGGTTGGCACCTCATTTTTAGGTATGCCTGGTGCTGCTCCTGGCATGCTCTTCTGCACTCCTCATTGAACCAGTCTGTGAGGGGTGGGTGGAGGGGGGGCGAGGGGAGGACCCCTGGCTTGATGGTAATGGTAGAGTGAGGGATATGCCAGGCCATGAGTTTACAGATTGTGGTGGAATACAGTTCTGCTGCTGCTGATGGTCCACAGCTCCTATGGATGCCCAGTTTTGAGCTGCTAGATCTGTTCTGAATCTATCCCATTTAGCACGGTGGTAGTGCCGCACAACACGATGGAGGGTGTCCTGAGTGTGAAAACGGGACTTCATCTCCACAAGGACTTTGCGACGGTCACTGTTACCAATGCTGTCATGAACAGGTAGATTAGAGGGGATGAGGTCAAGTAGGTTTTTCCCTCGTGTTGGTTTTCTCACCACCTGCCGCAGCTATGTTAGGTAACTTCAGGACTCGACCAGCTTGGTCACTTTTGGGGATGGATATTGAAGTCCCCCACCCAGAGTAAATTCTGTGCCTTGCTACCCTCAGTACTTCTTCCAAATGGTGTTCAGCATGGAGAAGTACTGATTCATCAGCTGAGGGAGGGCGGTAGCTGGTAATCAGCAGGACATTACCTTGCCCATGCTTGACCTGAAACCATGTGACTTCATGGGATCCGGAGTCAATTTTGAGGACTCCCAGGGCCACTCCCTCCGGACTGTATGCCACTGTGCCGCCATCTCTGGTGGGTCTCTCCTGCCGGTGAGACATTAGTTGAAAGTTATGATTTTGTGAGTATGACTGTGTCAGGCTGTTGCTTGACTAGTCTGTGGCACAAGTCTCCAGATGTTAGTGAGGAGGACTTTGCAGGGTTGACTGGGCTGCCTGTGCTGTTGTTATGCCTGTGCCGGTGCCTAGGTCGATGCCGGGTGATCCGGTTTTATTCTTACCTTTTTTCGTAGCAGTTTATTACAACTGAGTGGCTTGCTAGGCCATTTCAGAGGACAGTTAAGAGTCAACCACATTGCTGTGGGTCTGGAGTCACATTTAGGCCAGGTAAGGATAGCAGATTTCCTTCCCTAAAGGACGTTAGTGAACTGACAATCCGACTAGCTTTTTATCCCAGATTTATTTAATTAACTGAATTTAAATTCCCCAGCTGCCGTGGTGGGATTTGAACTCGCGCTTCTGGATTACTAGTCCAGTAACATAACCACTACGCTACCGTTTCCAGTGATAGACATTCTCTTAAGGAATAAAAACCCCACAGGAAAAATGGTCCAACCGTGGCTAACAAGACCAGTTAAAGATAGTATTATATTAAAGGAAGAGGCTTACAATGTTGCCAATAGAGTAGTAAGTCTGAGGATTGGGAGGACTTTAGAATTCAGCAAAGGATGACCAAGAAATTGATAGAGAGAAGATGGAATATGAGAGTAAACTAGCAAGAGACATAAAAACAGGTTGTAAAAGCTTCTATAGATATGTAAAAAGGAAGAGATTAGCTGAAGTAATTGTGGGTCCCTTGCAGGCAGAGACAGGAGAAATTATAATGGGGAATAAGGACATGGCAGAAACATTAAACAAATACTTTGTCTGGCTGAAGACATAAAAATCATTCCGGAGATAGCGGGGAACCATGGATCTTGTGAGAATGAGGAACTTAAAAGAAATTAGTATTATTAAAGAAATAGTACGTACTGGAGAAATTAATGGGACTAAGAGCCGACAATGACCCTGGATCTGATGCCTGACATCCTAGGGTTTTAAAAGAGGTGGCTACAGATAATGGATGCATTGGTTTTGATCTTCCAGAATTCCCTGGATTCTAGAACGGTCACCGCGGATTGGAAGGTAGCAAATGTAATCCCGCTATTCAAGAAAGGAGGGAGAGAGAAAATGGGGAAGTGTAAGAATAGATTCCAGGAGGTCAAAGGTTGTGCCACGGTTCTACATTACAACAGTGACTGCACTTCAAAAGTACTTCATTGGCCTTAAAGTGCTTTGGGACGTCCTGAGGTCATGAAAGGTGCTATATAAATGCACATCTTTCTTTTTCAAGTCTTTCAATGACGCCTCGCTTGATGTGCTGCTGGGGTCAGTGAGGAGCCGGAGAAATACACTCTTCCCCAGCAATAGGAGGAAGAATCCTGCTGCTGACACCTAGAAGGCGTGGCTGGAGGTGGTCCAGGAGGTCAGCAGCAGGAGCATAGTGTCACGCTCATGGATTCAGTAGTGGAAGCGCTTTAGTGACCTAACCAGGTCAGGAAAGGTGAGTAAAGTTGCATATTCATTTACATCCTGCTGTGCGCATCAGCCCACCCCCCTCACTCTGCTTTGTCAAGCCTACTCCATCACATCACTCCTCACACCCTTCCTCACATCCCCATCTATCCATGTTTCATGTCTCTCCCTCATCAACTGCATTGCATCAATTCGGTGAACACATGCCATTACAGTCACTCATAGGTCTCTTCTTTCCCTCATTTCAGGAGAAAAGAGTACACAACATTCGGGGGAGGGAGAGAACCAGAGGTGGTACTTCACAGATTTCCCAGCTCGCAAGTGCAGAGGAGGCAGCACTGGAGATCAGTGGCTTTTCGGCATCCCTGGCCGTCAGAAATGGGGACCTCCCAGCTACCTGGTGATGCAATTAAATATCAGCGACCTACATGTCATACAGCACTCAGTCATGTTGACTTGATTTCAACAACGAGTGAAATATGTTCATCTTCATAATGATAAGTTGCAGTATTCTTACATTGCCAGTACTAATTTATTTTATCTCCAATAGGGCTTTCACATGTGCAGTAGGAGTCGGTGGAGGTCGCGGACGACGATTCCTTAGAGGAGCTGATTTCTTTTGAGGGTGCACCATCATAGGACTCATGCATACCATGCACCAGCTCAGATATTCTCACTTCGGTGGGACTAGTTAGGCAGATACAGGAAACTCTTTGGTATCCGGCACCAACGGGACCGGTTTGGTGCCGGTTGATTAAAAATTCCGGATGACGGAGAGGGTTATCTACCGAGACTATTTTTAATAAACAAAAATTTAAAAAATCAAGAAATGTGCAGTATACAGTAATTGGGTACTCACCTACAGAATGTGTTAAATGGATGGTGGAAGATGCTTGATTAAGTACAGTACTGCCAGTTGAGGGTAATCCATAACTCTTTAATCGGAAGAGATTTCGGTAGCGCGGGAGAGTCAGACTCCTGTTATTGAGGTGTTCAGACTTCCGACAGTGCCAAGAAGCCGAGTAGTGGCAGTTTGGAGAGCTACCCCCACTGACTAACTCGGCCACCGTGGGAGACTCGGACTTGGACTCGGCAACATTTCCGGTTATTGAGGTGTTTTTGGAGTATGAATTTTGCCGGTTAATAGAGAATTCTGGATATTTAGGTGCCGTTTAAATGAGAGTTTCCTGTAGTTGGGTTTTTACCTGGTGACTCATCTTCACAAGTGAGCAAGAGCAGATGGTGGTGATAGGGACAGCAGTGGAGAGTCCGCGTCGGAGGGCACAGCCCTCTCCAAGCTCTGCTCAGCTGGACACAGATGCTTACCCCGGGGGCCGTTGATGAAAAGTAAAATCATTGAGCAGCAGCAGAAAATGTGCGATGCACTGACGCCTTCCAAGCATACTGAACACGATTGCAGAGAGAATGAAGGAGTCCGCCTCAAGCATGTCGCAGGACATTGAGATGATGTGTTCTTCCATGGGTAGAATGGCCAGCTCCATGGAACATTAAACGCTGCAATCAAATGAGTTCATGCACGCCTTGACCACAGCTGTGCACACTCTGAATGCCAACATGTCTGCCACCTTAAATAGGATGACAGATACCTTAGCCTTGGCCTTACAGTGCCACACTGATCTGCACAGAAGCTTTCCAGCACAGTGGTAAGAGTGAAATGCAGCTGGGCCATGAGAGGGATGATGGCAAAATGGGACATGGAAGTGGGGACTACACCGAAAGCACTTTTACTTCTCACCTGTTGCCCCCCCCCTCCCCCCCAGTCAGTACCCGACATACAGGCTCGTCTCCCAATGGCCGAGTCTGCCCCTGCACAGGTGCAGGTGGAGCAGTCTTTGGCGGGGCCCTCATGGGCTCCAAAGCCCAGAGGTCGTCGGGTAAGAGCATCTCCACAGTCAGAGCAGGGATCTGAGCAGCCTGCCTCTCTGCTGAAGCCACAGGGATTGCACCACATAGGAGCAGAAGGAAGAGGAAAGCTTTGTAGTTGCACAAGCGTGTATGAGAGAATGTAATGTTGTGAAGTTTCTGTTGTTTAGTTCAAGCATATAAATTTTACTCTTTTTGCACCACTTTCCCATCTTTCCCATTCTTGGTTGCTGGGTAGCAAGTTGTCTTTTAACTTGCTTGATGATGAATGGGAAGACATGAATTGACAGGGTCTGATGAGGGAATATGCAAGGGGTGGTTGGTTGTTTGCAATGTCAGTGGCATTGGGTGGGGGTGGGGTGAGAAGCGTGGCGTTGCATGTGCTTCTGATAGAGCACTGATGCAACCTAAGTAAACCTTGCATTAATAAGGGCATCCCGGGCAGCAGTGAGAGCATCTGGTGGTGCATTGCCCTTATCACCTTCCTGCTCCTTGTCTTCCTACTCCTCCCCCTCCTTGGAATTGTCTGAATAGGATCTGAGCTCTGCACCTTGTTCCTCCTCCAGGTTCAAACTTTGCTGCTGCGCAATGTTGTGCAGAGTGCAGCACACCACAACTATTCTGGACACCCTGGCCATTGCGTGCTGAAGGGCGCCTCCAGATCTGTCTAGACACCTGAAATGCATCTTCAGCATGCCGATGGCTTGTTCAATCACACATCTGATGGTCATGTGGCATTCGTTGTAGTGCAGATGGGCTTCATTTGTTGGGTTTCTGAGAGGTGTCATCAGCCAAGTTTGAAGTGGGTATCCCTTATCTCCTAGCAACCACCCCTTAAGTCTGCCTGCAGGTCCGAAGACGTCAGGGAGTGTGGACTGCCACTGGACAAAAGCATCATGGCAGCTGCCCGGGAATCTTGCGCACACCTGCATAAATATCTTTTTATGGTTGCACACCAGCTGCTCATTGATGGAGTGATGTAATTGCAGGCGGAGTTCACATAATTGCCCGCCCTGGCAAACAGCCCAGCAGTCACCTGCCTTATGCATTTGTGGACTGCCGACTGGAAGATCCTGGATATGTCTCCGGCAGAGCCCTGGAATGATCTGGAGGCTAAAAAGTTGAGGGTGTGGTGACTTTGACAGCTACTAGTAGCGCATGACCACAAGGTCCAGCAGGCAGCAGATCTTCTAGCAGGCTGCAGATGTCTGCCACCACCTGACTCGACAACCTGAGCCTCCTGAAACACTGCTGTTTGGATGTGTCAAGGAAACTCAGCTGAAAAATTTGAAAGTTAGTTGAAATATCACTCCAATTAAGCGATTAGCATATGTTAATAGGCAACTCCTGACTGGCTTTGAGTGGAATTTATTACTTAATCTTGGCTTTGAGTGGAATTTATTACTTAATTTTAAACAGTAATTTGTTGGTCCTCTGGGGGATTTAGTTAAAAAGCTCATTATTCTTTTATAATTTTAACTCCTCCCTCCCTTCACCTTTTTCCTATCCCCCATTCCTTACTCTCCCCTTCCTCCCTACCTCACCTCCAGTCCTTCCACTCTCCATCCACTTCCCTTCCCCGCAAATCTCACTCTCCTCTCTCTTTTCCACCTTCCTTTTTCTCTTGCCTCCCTTCAGGTTAAAATTCCCCCCATGTCAACATTCAAGATTAGATTGGACAGTTGGATAAAGGGAAAATGGATAAAGGGAAATGGGAACAGAGCAGGTAAATGTGATTAGGACTATTTGCTCGCGTAAATGGTAAAGAGAGGGAGAGAGAGTTGCGGAGGAGGGATAAAGGAATGAAGAGTGGTGGTGGGGGGGGGGAACGAGGAGTACGGCAGATAGATGGAAGGGGATAAGAGGGGATGGTGGATTGAGGAGAAGAGATGGAAGGGGGAAGAGTGGGCGGGTGGAGAAGGGAGGAGAGTGAAGATGGCAGAGGGATGGGTTGGGAAAGTTAGCAGGGAGGCAAGAGAAAAAGGAAGGTGGAAAAGGGAAAGGAGAGTGAAATTTGAGGGGAAGGGAAGAGGATGGAGAGTGGAAGGACGGGGGGAAGTAAGGAATGGGGAATAGGAAAAAGGTGAAGGGAGGGAGGAGTTAAATTTATAGAAGAATAATGAGCTTTTTAACTAAATCCCCCAGAGAGCCAACAAATTCATGTTTTAGATTATGTACTAAATTCCACTCAAAGCCAGAGGGCGAGGAAATTTAAATTGAATACTATTACTCACTCACTCACTCACACAATCGTGATCCCAATAAGCAGCTACAGACTGACAGGAAGCCTGCAAGTGGGCCAGCAATGAATGTCATAGAGGGCAGAAAGTTAATTTTTTTGAAGAAAATTTGTACCTTACAAACCTAAAGAGGCTTTTGGGATGAGGGAGCAAGATAGCTTGAGGAATGAAAAATGAAGGTTTTTAACCATAAAAATAGTGGAGACCGTTGGAGGGAGGAACAGGACACTGGAAACCCATGGATTTTCCTTAGAAAATTAAAGGGTTAAATATGTGTGTAAAAAGAGCTTCAAGGCTTTTATAAACTGCAATTACAGATATACTTTACAATTTAAATATATTAAATAAATGTCCTTTAATATTTTGGAAACACAAATCTGGTGCTGTAATCCTTATTTCTATCTTGACAAAATGAAAACAATCGTACTCAATCTGCTTTAACTGCCAAGGTTGGTTAAAGTCATTTTGTGCTGTAGCAGCAGTTCCAATGTGACAGGAGGACTATCTAAGCATCACTGATGCTTTGTTAGATATCCCATCAAGATTTGTTTAGAAGGTCATATTTCCTTACACATTTAGAATGTGAAGCATTTAGATTAGATGTGACATTGTGGCTGTGCAATTGTTAAAGTTTTAGATCTGATGTAAGTGCTAGGATTACTTTCATGCATTTCTGACATGATTTTGCTGTAATGAAGTTAGAAATAGAACAGGTAACTTTAATGGTAATAGACAACATGCACAACTTGCCATCATAGTGTGCCAAAGATCTGTTACCAAGCTCTATGAAATTTCATACGAACCAGTATATCTAAAGATGTTATAAAACTGAGTAATGCATGCTTGTACACAGCTGACCACTGTAGCCAGTTAATTCCCCACCATACATATTGGCGCAAAAAGTTCTGTAACCTGGTCAACGAACGCCGCCCACCGTCAGTTGGACTTTCCCTTGCCCGTTTAATTTCCATTATATTTTGCATGGCAAGTTGATAGAAGTGTGAAATGGAACCGACATGGTATCCTCTACAGGGCATCTGATATCTGAGTGAACAGGGCAAGCAACTGTATATCTTCTTAACCAATCAGATTGAAGGATTCTGAAATTAACAGCACAGGGTCTAAACAAGGAAGTGTAATTTAGAATGGTGAATTCAATATTAAATCAGGTACAGAAAGATAAATAAAGAGAGTGAAAGAAAGATTGGATTAAGAGAGAAAAAAGAAAAAGTAAAATAAAAATTCCAACAACAATTAAAACCTGAAGGAATGAGACTCCACACTTATAATAGTTAATTTTTGGTGCCAGAGAGGTTGACTGGCAATAATTAACAATTATCACACTGTTAAAACGGTACTTAGTCTGAAATAGACAAGCCCTAACTTTCTGTGGTGAGTTTACTTTGTATCTACAGTGCAAATAGAGGAACTTTACACTGCTCAAAGCATTTGAAGGGGGAGCCAGACACCAAGATGCCATTTTCACAAAGCCAAAGGAGGAGCGGCGCATCTCTGACAACAACTTCTCGATTTCCGCATTTAATCGCGCATCTGCAGTCGCCTGAAGTTGCTGTGGCATTTGCACTTAAATAAGCGAGAGCGCTATTACCCTCGCCGTTATTTTGACTGCAATTTTTGGACAATTGAGATGAGCAAGTGCTTCTACCTGCAAACACAACAATGTTTTGTAGAAGAAATGTAAATAAGATTTTTTTTTATGAATGACGCAATATTATCATGAGAGCACAATACGGAAAGATTCAAGGAATAAAATATAATGAAGTGATTAAGTAAAATATTGGTTTTAGGAACATTTTATAAAGCATCAAGCTAATAGAAGTAGGATTATGTATTTAGTAATTATTATTGTACTGAATTACATGGCATAACCCGAGTGGTTAGGAGCTGGAATGCGCTGCCTGAGAGGGTGGTGGAGGCAGATTCAATTGTGGCTTTCAAAAGAAAATTTGATAAGTACCTGAAGGAAAAAAATTTGCAGGGCTACGGGGAAAGGACGGGGGAGTGGGACTGGTTGAAATGCTCTTGCAGAGAGCCGGCACGGGCCGAATGGCCTCCTCCTGTGCTGTAACCAATGTATAATGGGAAATTCAAATCTACAATGCCATTATGACAGACTCTGTCACCATAAACTGTGATTATATTTGTTTGTGTCTCTTATTGAATCTCATTACTATTTACAGCTTTAATAAATTAACAAAGTGAGTTAATTTTCTGCTTAATGCACTGAGACTGGGTTAAATTAGAGATTTTTTCTCCCATTTTTAGTGAATTTGCAGACGTGTTTGACTTTATTCAGTACACAATAAATATTAGAATAACTAAATATTGCCAATTCCATCAACAAAAATCATGCACATTATTTAACCATATATTTAATGCAGGGGATGCACAAAATGACGTATGTATTTATCATGATGTCCCTTGAATTAAACATACGGCAACTTAGGTAATACTTTTTTACCTTTTTTGTGCTCATTCAGGTGAAGGATATTAGTGCTGGGGACTGGAAAACTTCCCATTTCAGTAACTCAGTGCCAGCTGCAAGGATAGTTAGGTGTAGGATGCAACTTGCACTCTGCCCTAACAATGTGTCTGAGCTTCAACCAAGCATCCTGGTTGTGATTGCACCAGTGTGACATCTTGTAGCGTCTATGGGCAAGAGTGCCAATTTTATGCTGTGGATTCAGATTACACAAATCTTTTTTAAGTACGACCTTTACAACCCACAGAGACTTTCATCCTATTATGAGAGTAAGCTTGCAGGGAACATAAAAACTGACTGTAAAAGCTTCTATAGATATGAGAAAAAGATTGGTGAAGTCAAGCGTAGGTCCCTTGCAGTCAGAATCAGGGGAATTTATAATGGGGAACAAAGAAATGGAGGACCAATTAAATACATACTTTGGTTCTGTCCTCCTTCACAAAGGAGGACACAAATAACCTCCCAGAGATGTCGGGGAACATAGGGTCTAATGAGAGGGAGGAATTGAATGAAATCAGTATTTGTAGGGAAATTGACGGGATTGAAGGCCGATAAATCCCCAGGGCCTGATAATCTACATCCTAGGGTACTTAAGGAAGTGACCCTAGAAATAGTACATGCATTGCTGGTCATCTTCCAAAATTCTACAGACTCTGGAACAGTTCCCATGGATTGGAGGATAGCTAATGTAACCCCGCTATTTAAGAAGGGTGGTAGAGAGAAAACGGGGAATTATAGACCGGTAAGCCTGACATCGGTAGTGGGGAAAGTGCTAGAGTCCATTATAAAAGATGTAATAGCAGAGCACTTGGAAAACAGTGACAGGATCGGACAGGTCAACATGGATTTACAAAAGGTAAATCATGCTTGACTAATCTACTGATATTTTTTGAAGATGTAACTGGTCGAATAGATAAGGGAGAACCAATGATCTAGACGAGGGAACTAGATGTAATATCCAAATTTGCAGACGACACAAAGCTGGGTGGGCGTGTGTGCTGTGAGGGGGATGCAGAGAAACTCCAGTATGATTTGAACAGGTTGGGTGATTGGGCAGATGCAGTATAATGTGGATAAATGTGAGGTTATCCACTTCGGTGGCAAAAACAGGAAGACAGATTATTATCTGAATGGCAATAGATTGGGAAAAGGGGAAGTGTAACGAGACCTGGGTGTCCTTGTGCACAAGTCGCTGAAGGTAAGCATGCAGGTGCAGCAGGTGGTTAAGAAGGCAAATGGTATGTTGGCCTTCATAGCGAGAGGATTCGAGTACAGGAGCAAGGATGTCTTGCTGCACTTGTACAGGGCCTTGGTGAGACCACACCTTGAGTATTGTGTGCAGTTTTGGTCGCCTTATCTGAGGAAGGATGTTCTTGCCACGGAGGGAGTACAGCGAAGATTCACCAGACTGATACCTGGGATGGCAGGAATGACGTATGAGGAGAGATTGGGTCGATTAGGCTTATATTCGCTGGAGTCTAGAAGAATGAGAGGGAATCTCATTGAAACTTATAAAATTCTAACAAGACTAGACAGACTAGATGTAGGAAGGATGTTCCCGATGGCGGGGGAGTCCAGAACCAGGGGTCACAGTCTAAGGATAAGGGGTAAGCCATTTAGGACTGAGATAAGGAGGAATTTCTTCACCCAGAGAGTGGTGAACCTGTGGAATTCTCTACCACACAAGGCAGTTGAGGTCAATTCATTAATTAAATATATTCAAGAAGGAGTTAGATATATTTCTTAAGGCTAAAGGGATATGGGGAGAAAGCAGGGACAGGGTACTGAATTTGGATGATCAGCCATGATCTCATTAAATGGCGGAGTAGGCTCGAGGGGCTGAATGGCCTACTCCTGCTCCTATCTTCTATGTTTAGGCTAGGCTTGAACCCAGATCCCAGAGGTGAAAGGCCAGTTTTTTTTTTAAACAGCCCTTTATATATAAGTTTTATGCAGAACTCATGAGTATGTTTGACATCTACTTTGGCAATTATCCTAAATTAGATTTAGGTACTTGGTTAGAATTGAATGAAGGAGTTCTGAATGAACAGAAAATGCATCCAACAACACAAGCTGCAATTGGAAGAAATTTCAATTTTTTACCCACATCAATTGAAATGATTAACTGGTTTTAAATAAACATTGCTTTAAAGCTGGTGGTTCTATTTCCTGAATGCTTTTTGTGTGAACAGTTAATAGCAGATTCCTTGACTCATATTCTATCAGACTCGGTCGTCCTGGCGTTGACTGCTACTGCCAACATGATAGTGGGGCAGCTGTGCTGCAGCTTCAGTTCCTGATCAATGAGGTAAGCTAATAATACTCAGTTGCCCGATTTCGGATAAATACAGAGAATCATTGACATATAATGGCATACATTTAAAAGATTCTGTGTAACTTAGATGGCTTATGTGCAGAGATCATGGCCTGAATATTCTGATTGGCCATGCTGGTAGACATGCAGTAGGATGGAAAAATCCATCGCTTTTCATCCTGGCCGGATTTGCAAGATCAGCTCATCCAAATAATTTTGGCAGGCTCCTTGACCACCCCAGAAGCCCACCTGAGAACAGTTAGAGAATGGCTATGGCAGGCCTTGGGCATCATAAATTTACAGTCGATCTTCCCCACCCATATACACAACATGCTTTTTTTCTGTTACTGTTTTCCTACCTTCCTTTAGTTCTCCCTTCTCCATGCATCTTTTGTATCTGTCCTCTTCAGTGGAGAACATCTTCACAAAGCCTTTTTAAAGCAGAGTAATCTACATCACAAAGTCCTCACAGTGACCATCATTAACTGTATAGCTCTGTGATTGTCATGAGTCACTGCAGTGTAAATGGTCACCATTCTTATTTCCTTTGCATGTAATTTCAAATGTTTCACTGATAAATTTCTCCACCTGCACCCTAATTAAAATCACTGATACTTAGCACAATAGTTTTATGAAAATCTAAGTGCCTTTAATTTGGGATTATAAGAACATATGAAATAGGAGCAGGAGTAGGCCATTCGGCTCTTCGAACCTGCTCTGCCATTCAGTAAGATCATGGCTGATCTTCTACCTCAACTCCACCTTCCCACACTATCTCTTGATTCCCTTAATATCCAAAAATCTATCAATCTCTGTCTTGAATATACTCAATGACTGAGCCTCCACAGCAGCAGATGGTAATTAGCAGTTACGGCCACATCAGGGAAAAATAGTAAAAAGTTAAAATTAAAGGTGCTATGTATGAATGCACAAAGCATTCGTAACAAGATAGATGAATTAATGGCACAGATAGAGATAAATAGGTTTGATCTTGTAGCCATTATTGAGACACGGTTGCAGGGTGTCCAAAGTTAGGAACTAAATATTCTGGGGTACTTGACTTGTAGAAAAGATACGTAAAATGGAAAAGGAGGTTGGGTAGCCTTGATAATAAAGGATGAGATAATGGCAGTAGTGTGGTAGGGCCTTAGCCTAGAAAATCAGGATGTAGAATCAGTATGGGTGGAGCTAAGAAATAACAAAGGGCAGAAAACACTGGTGGGAGTAGTTTATAGGCCCCCGAACAGTAATGATAGTGTTGGACAGAGTATAAATCAGCAAATTAGAGGAGCATGTAAAAAGGGTAATGCAATAATCCTGGGGGACTTTAATCTTCACATAGACTGGGCAATCCAAATTGGCAAAAGTAGCTTGGAGGATGAGTTCATGGAATGCATTCATGACAGTTTTCTAGAAAAATATGTTGAGGAACCAACTAAGGAACAGGCTGTTTAGAATCTAGTATTGTGTAATGAGACAGGGTTAATTAGTAATTTTATAGTAAAGGATCCTCTGGGGAAGAGTGATCATAATATGATGGCATTTCATATTAGTCCGAAACTAGGGTCTTAAATTTAAACAAAGCCCAATACGGAAGTATGAGAGGCGAGTTAGCTAATGTAGATTGGGAAATTAGATTAAAAGATATGATGGTAGATAAGTAATGGCAAACATTTAAAGAAATAATTCATAATTCTCAATGAATATACATTTCCTTGAGGAAAACAAATCCACTAGAAAAGTGGTACAACCGTGGCTAACTAGAGAAGTTAAGAGTTGTATTGGATTAAAAGAACAGGCTTACAATGTTGCCAAAAAGAGGAGTACGCCTGAAGATTGGGAGAGTTTCAAAATCAGCAAAGGTTGACCAAGAAAGTGATAAAGAGGGAGAAAATAGAATGAGAGTAAACAAGCAAGACATATAAAAACTGATTGTAAAGGCTTTTACAAGTATGCACAAATGGAGATTAGCAAAAGTAAATGTGGGTCCTTTAGAGGCAGAGACAGGAGAATTTATAATGGAGAATAAGGAAATGGCAGACGTTAAACAAATATTTTGTATCTGTCTTCACAGTAGAAGACACAAAGAACATTTCAGAAAGTGTGGGGAACCAAAGATCTAATGAGAGTGAGGAACTTAAAGAAATTAATATTAGTAGAGAGAAAGTACTGGAGAAATTAATGGGACTAAAAGCTGACAAATCCCCATGATCTGATGGCCCATATTCTAGGCATTTAAAAGAGGTGGCTGCAGAGATTGTGGAATGCCCTGGTTTTGACCTTCTAGAATTCCCTAGATTCAAGAACGATTTCCGCAGATTGGAAGGTAGAAAATGTAACCCTGCTGTTCAAGAAAGGAAGGAGAGTGAAAACAGGGAACTATCGGCCAGTTAGCCTGACCTCAGTAGCAGGGAAAATGCTAGAATCTATTATTAACGATGTGGTAATAGGGCATTTGGAAAATCACAGTATGATTTGGCAGAGTCAGCATGGTTTTATGAAAGGGAAATAGTGTTTGACAAATCTATTAGTGTTTTTTGAGGATGTAACTAGCAGGAAAGATAAGGGGGAACCAGTGGATGTAGTATATTTGGATTTTCAAAAGGAATTTGATACGCTGCCACACAATAGGTTGTTACACAAGCTAGGTCTCATGGGATTGGGGATAATGTAGTAGCATGGATTGAGGATAGGTTAATGGACAAAAAACAGAGAGTAGGATAAATGGGTCATTTTCAAGATGGCAGGGTGTAACTAGTGGAGTGCCACGAGGATCAGTTCTTGGGCCTCAGACATTTACAATCTATATCAATGACTTAGATGAGGGGACCGAGTGTAATTTATCCAGGTTTGCTGACGTTACAAAGCTAGATGAGAAAGTAATCTGAAGAGGACGTAAAGAGGCTGCAAAGGGATATAGACCGGTTAAGTCATTGTGCAAGAAGGTGACAGATGGAGTATAATGTGGGGAAGTGTAAAATTATCAACTTTGGTAGAAAGAATAGAAAAGGAGAATATTTTTTAAAAGGTGAGAGACTTACTAAATTTTGGGATTCAGAGGGATTTGGGTGCCCTTGTACATGAATCACAAAGTTAACATGCAGGTACAGCAAGCAATTAGGAAGGCTAATGGTATGTTAGACTTCATTGCAAGGAGGTTGCAGTGTAAGAGTAAGGAGGTCTTGCTGCAATTATATAGGGCTTTGGTGTGACCACACCTGGAGTACTGTGTATAGTTTTGGTCTCCTTACCTAAGGAAGGATATACTTGTCTTAGAGAGGATGCAATGAAGGTTCTATAGATTAATTCCTGGGATGAGAGGACTGTCCTAAGAGGAGAGATTGAGTAGAATGGGCCTATATTCTCTGGCGTTTAGAAGAATAAAAGGTGATCTCATTGAAACGTATAAAATTCTTAGAGTGCTTGACAGTGTAGATTGCTGAAAGGCTGTTTCTCTGGCTGGAGAGCCTAGCACAAGGGGTCATAGTCTCTAGGTTGACAATTTAGGACTGAGATGAGAAATTTCTTCAGAGGGTTGTGAATCTTTGGCATTCTCTATCCCAGTCATTGAGTATAATCAAGACTGAGATCAATAGATTTTTGGGCACTAAGAGAATCAAGGGATATGGGGATCGGGCGGAAAGTGGAGTTGATGTAAAATTTCAGCCATGATCTTATTGAATGGTGGAGCAGTCTTGGGGGGGGGGGTCATATGACCTATCCCTGCTCCTAGTTCTTATGTTCTTGTGTAAAAGCCCTTGTTCTTAAAATAAATATAGGGGATCGTTTTAAAAATTACTTTGGAAAGTGATGCGACTATTGTGGTTATTATGATGTTCCAACATATTTTGTGCTGATTAGGGGACACGAAAATTATTAAAGCACTTTGTTTTGTCTTGTCACTGTAAAGCATTACATTTAGCCCATCTAACTCGTTGCATTGTCTAGGCTCTATTCCATTTTTTTGTCTTTTTTAACCCCAAAATCATACCCCTCTAAACTATATGTTGAACAAAGAATCAATTTTAATTCCCTTTGAAAGTTTCAATTGGTTAATTACCCACTGCACTGGGTAGAAAACTACAACACACATCATTAAATCTGTATGAAGAAGTTATTCACTTAGGGAATTTGTGGTTACATTACTTTATAATCATGTTCTCTGGTTCTTCTATTTTCTTTGCTCAAAAAATTCAGATTATCAATGCTTTTTTGTTACTCTTTCCCTCCCCACCCCCCCCCCCCCCCCGCCCAAATTTGCTCCTTCTGCCTTGAAGACATTGGCCTAGAAATTCAGCTGTTCAGCGCCCGTGTTTCAGGCACTAACTGGCCTACTAAGCTCTCAATATGACCGGCAGGGAGCAAGCGAGAAGTGTACTGCCCACCATATTGGTAAAGGTAGATGTGTTGGCGACAGTTAAAGCCCAGAATAATTAATTCAGATTAGGGTCCTGCACGTCTTTCAGCACCCGTTTTCCATTTTCAAACGTCCCAGCGCTTCACTCGTCATGTGCTGACCCCCACAACACAACGTGCGCTAACTGGCAGGAAGGCCCTCTCACTAGTGCTATTTAAAGGGATCATGTAGAACTTACAGTTTAGTTGCTGGTTTCTCATTTCAGGCTGCTGGTTGTGTTCTGGATGTTTTTAAATGTATTTTATGAATATGGAAAGTTCACTTTGTCTACACAAAGAAAGATTTTGCTACATTGTTGTTTGCTCCAGCAATAGTTTGGGTGCAGACATGGGTGGTCTCATAGGGCTGTCTTCAGGGCTGGAGAACGAGGGGGAGCAGCAAGGAAAACACCAAAAAGGAAGAGAAGCTGTCAGAAGTGGGAGGAGAAAAGGGCACTGCGCAGGAGGCTATATCCATGGAGGAGCAATGTATGAGGTGCCTTTGCTTCACCAAGGAGGCTGTCACTGAGCTACGTCACCTGCTGCAGCCACATCATGGCCCACAACCTTTAAGTCATGGGCTCCTTTCAAGCTGCATCTGGTGATATCAGCAACATCTCACCGTTTGCAGTACACTGATGTATCAGGAAGGTCACTGAGGCTCTACACCATGAGGAACACCTACTTATCATTCTCTATGGCCAGAGTGAAGCAGGACGAAAGAGCACTAAGTTCTGCCAGCATTGGCAAGCTTCCCCAGGGTACAGGGTGCCATTGACTGCACACACATTGTCTTGCATACTCCCTATCACCAATCTGGCATCTTTATCAATCGAAAGGGATACTACTTCCTCAACGTACAGCTGGCTTATGACCACTGGCAGTGCATCGTGCAGGTCTGTGCCGCTATCCCAACAGCAGTCATGACTCTTTCATTCTGCGGCAGTCCTCTGCATTGCCTTTATTCCAATCGGGCCGCAAAGCTGCAGGCTGGAACCCGCATACAGCTGCAGAGAATGCATACAATGAGAGCCATTCTGCTACAAAGAACATTGTTAAGCAAACAATTGGGATGCTCAAGCAATGCTTCCGCTTCCTGGACCATTTTGGAGGAGCTTTGCAGTACATCCCTGAGTGGGGATGCTGATTTCTCAGCGTCTAATGCATGCTCCACAACTTGGCCATCATGAGGGACCAGCCTTTACCATCACCTGGGCAGCAACAAATGAAGGAGGAAGAGGAGGGTGAGAGGCAACGACCCCCAGAGCCCCTACCTGCCCAAGCTGTCAGAGATTATCACATCGAGGAGCGTGTCACATAAATCAACTTTTCCATTCCCCATTCCATCAACAGCCCCACAATCCTTACCACTTTTGTTACAACCACAATCCGATTGCTTTCCATTACTCTAGACTTATGGGTCTTGCCCTCAGTTCATTACAAAAACAAACACCAACACCAAATCCAGAACAAAACCCAAATTCATCAAACAAATATTCACAAATCATGTCACCATTGACAAAAAAAATCACTAATCACCCTTGTGTAATCCCTTAGTGTATGTCTTAAGTGCTCATTTTCTTATCCTCATGTTTCTGCAAAGTGTTGCCCCAGTGGTTTCATCTTGGGAGGTGGAAGGCTGCTGAACTTCCACTGAGGACACCTTAGATGGCCTTGTAGGATGACCTCAAGCGGCTCAGGGCCTAGAGGACCCCGTTGCAGACTGTAGCATCTTGGCATGGGCTGCAGTTGTCTGGGCCGGCTGGCTGTGTGGCACTAACAGAGGCACTGGTGGAGTATCCGGCGGTGAAGTAGACATGCTGTCATCCTGAGAGAAGACAGCCGGTACCTCTCCCATGGAGCGAAGGCCACTCTCCTGGGGTGGCACCTTAGCATTCCTAGGGCTCTGCGCGAGAACTAGGTGCAGGAGTGACTTGATGCCTTGGAAGCCCATTCAACAGCGGTCTCCAAAGCCTAGATAGCAGCCGTCTGAGCTTTCATGGTGGCAGCTTGTGCTGCAATGGAAACTGTAGGAACTGTCATAAGAGGCTCCATGATGGTGGGTTCCACTGTGGTGTTGATGGGCATATTGGACATAATTGTCACCATCATCTGCGTAAAGCCTTGAGCCAAGTTGGAGCTGGATCCCTCCATGCTCTGCGATATTTTGTACAAGCTCTTTGGCAGGCTGGCTAGTGTACCTAGCCTCTCCCGTTGTATGCCCATCAGCCTTTTCGGTAGGCTGGGCCCCTCAAAGTCAGCATCTGAGTCCGCTGCAGCAGAACAAGTATGCAACCTTGCCCTTTGGCGAGCTGGCACCTTTGGTGTCCTTTTCCTCCTGCCTTGCTCCTGCACACTAGTGTGCAGATACCTCCTCTAATCTAGTCTCTAAAGTCCACATGGTGTCAGTATCTGAGCTGGTGCTTACAAGTGACAGTGCATCTTTCAAAAGGCTGGACTCCTCTTCCTTGACTGGCTGAGGGTTGTAGACATTCTCAGCAACTGAAATGAAAGAGTGTGACAAGGATTAGCTTGTGGTGTGAAGAGAGAGAAAGAAGTGGGTGATGAAAGCATCTGAGGCTAGTCGTGCATAGTGCCTGCTGTTGTGTGCCACCTTCTCCAAGAAAGAAGGGAGTGTGTTAGTGAGAGTCTTGTGAAGTTTTGAGAGAATGTGGCTATCATGTTAGAATTGTTGACTGTGTGATGTGAGCTGTGGGTAAGTGAGTGTTGTAATAGTAGTGAGTGTGTGAGTATGAAGAGAAGGGAATGTAGTGAAGTGTGGTGCTTTGATTATAGGAGAGTGCAGGATATTGGGGGAAGGCAGTCTCGTGAGTGGTGTCAGTATTGTAATTAATTGTGCAACTGTGAGCAGGGAGTATGAGAGCAATCTTCTTACCTTAATAACTCTAGTTAGATCATTACATTTCTTATGGTATTGTAGCCATGTCCTAGGTACAGTACAATGCTTCTGGCATTGACATACACAGCAATTTTTTCCCCACTATCTGCTAATTAGATGCGTGGAGACCTTACTGCTCCCTGGCGGGGAGAGAGGATGTCCCTCCTCATCTCCAATGCCTGTACCAGGGTCCCCAACGCAGCTTGGGAAAACCTTGCTATCCATTCGCACCCTCCTTTAGCCATCTCTTAAGCAAGTTCTTCCTAGGTTTCTGCAGCTAGAATGCACCTCCCCTTTAAGAGGTGCTGGCTGCTTTTAAATGGCAGCATAGATGCACAATATCCAGCCAATGAGTTACACGGGTAGCGCTGGCTGCACGCTTGGATCATTAAAATCAGCAGGCAGCACAAATATTGCATGCGGTCTGCATACATATTAACTGGTGTGAGGCTTGCTCCTGTGCACCCAATTCTGGGCGTGACCAGATTTCTAGGCCATCATTATTTTTGACTATATAAACAACCGACGCTACCAAAACAGATTAACTGGTCAATCATCTTATTGCTATTTGTCATACCTTGATGTGTGTAATGTGGCTGCCATGTTTGTCTACACAGCAGCAGTGACTACACTTCAGAAGTAATTAATTGGCTATGAAATGTTTTGGCAGATCCTGATGATGTGAAAGACACTAGAAATGCAAGCTCTTTGTTCTTTCTGCTCTACATGTATTGTTTCTCAGTTGGAGTCTAAGCTAAGCTACAATAAGGAACCAGTAAATTTGACATTACTGCCACAGATACTGGAGGAAGGACAGAAGCTTGAAGTGCGATCATCCATTGTTGTTGCTACATACTTCAGGACTTCAACTAGAAAAGCCTGGTGCCACTGTCTTTCTGTGGCAAAAGGGTTATTTGGGGACCAGGTAGATGTGACCCTTGAGAATTGATGAAGCATCTGCAGACCTCCTGAGTTTATCCAGGGATTGCTCTGAAAGGGTCACTTTGCTGGGCAGAATGCCTAGTCAGCACCATGAGGTCACTTCTTCAGAATAAAGGAAGATTCATCCCAAAGATTAAACGCTCCTGACAGGATGGACAGTAGGGGGCCAAGAAGACTAATGTGTCAGCTTTACTTATTGTTCTAACCTTCAGTAGTGAATTTAAAATGTGTTGTGTCCGTGTATAATGAGACACAGACTGCAGTATACATGAGCTGTAAAAAATAGTTCCCTCCTTAAAGGTATATACATTACAATTCCTCCCCTTTTAGATTAACAGTACCATAACACTCATTTAACAATTAAATATCAAACTAATTACAATTAACACTTTTAACATGCAACATTAGCTGAAAATAGTCTATTTATATATTCAGTCTTTGGGGAGGCTTCCTGATCCTTTCTGGATAGCACCTTTCCTGAGTGTCTTGCTCTTGGTGCGGAGGCGATTCTGGCCCCCTGTCGTCGGTTGGTTCATCAGCTTCCGATGCTACTGTTTCTGGGGTAGATGCGACCTGTACGTCGGGTTCATCACCAGGTACATATGGGCGAGGCATGGGGTTGACTTGTTCCTGTGACTCTAGGATCTGGTCAGCATGGCGTCTCACGATGCTCTCCTCAACGTCCACTGTGTACATTAGTGGGCCCTGCCGTGTGCATATCGTTCCTGGCTGCCATTTTTCTGTTCGGTAGTCGCGGGCCAAGACTGGTTGCCCTACATTGAAGCTCCTTGTTGGCTTCTCGTGGATGTGCTGGAATTGCTTACTCTCAACATCTCTTCGTACGTTTGGTCTGAGCAAATCCAGGTGAGATCTTAACCTTCGGTTAAAGAACATCATGGCTGGGGCCTGGTTGGTGACTGCATGTGTCGCATTCCGGTAGGCGAACAGGAAATTGTCCACTTTGTGCTGCAGCGGAATGTTGTCATTGTACATAGCCTTTATTGCCTTCTTAAAGGTTTGTACGAACCTCTCAGCCAATCCATTTGTGGCTGGATGATATGGGGCGGATGTGTAATGCCTTACCCCATTCTTTTTCAAGAACCTCCGGAACTCTTCGGACACAAACTGTGGTCCGTTGTCGGAGCAAATCTGTTCTGGCAAGCCATTCCTGGCAAAAATGGTCCGTAGGACTGCAATAGTTTTCTCTGTGGTGGTGGAGGACATTTTGATGACCTCGGGCCATTTCGAGTGCGCATCCACGGCTATTAAAAACATTGAGTCCATGAATGGACCAGCAAAATCAATATGCACCCGTTGCCATGGAGATGAGGGCCACTCCCATGGGTGTAGAGGGGCCTGTGGTGGCGCATTTTGGACTTTCTGGCATCCTGAGCAGCTCTTGGTCAGGTCCTTGATTTGTTTATCGATTTCCGGCCACCACACATAAGCCCTGGCTAGGCTTTTCATTTTTACCCCTCCCAGATGACCCTCATGAAGCTCATTGAGCACTCTATCCCTTAACTTGGGTGGAATTACCACTCGGGATCCACACATCAAGGTCCCCCGGCACACTGACAGCTGTTCTCTCCTTGTCGAGAATGCTGGCAACAGTGAGTCGCCATGTGCTGGCCGTCCCTTCACCGTCAAATCATATACCCGAGACAGTGTCGGGTCATTTTGGGTTTCCTTTTCGATACAAGCGTTAGTTACCGGTAGGTATTCAACTATAGTCGAATGGAATATTTCGACAGGATCCACTGCTGGTGCTTCCTCCGCAGTAGGCAGTGGCAGGCGTGATAGCCCATCAGCATTTCCATGCTGTTTCGTGCCCTTATATTCAATCTCATAGTGATGCGCCCCTAGAAAAAGTGACCATCTTTGTAGTCGTTGCGCAGTCATCACCGGAACGCCCTTCTTCGGATTAAAAATGGAGACAAGAGGCTGGTGATCAGTCAGCAAGGTGAATTTCTGCCCGTGCAGATAGTGATTGAACTTTTTCACTCCCCACACTAGGCTGAGGGCCTCCCTGTCAATCTGGGCGTAGTTACGCTCGGCTGAGGTTAGTGATCGTGACGCAAAGGCTATTGGCCTCTCTGAGCCGTCCGAGAATTTGTGCGACAGCACCGCTCCAATGCCGCAGGGTGACGCATCACATGCCAACCGAATTGGTAATGCCGGGTTGTAATGGGCCAATATCTCTTTCGATGTGATTAGTGTTTTGCTCTTCTGGAAAGCTCATCTACATTCATCACTCCACTTCCATGGCACCCCAGTTTGCAGTAGGGTGTTCAGTGGGTGTAGTATTGTAGACAAATTTGGCAAGAACTTAAGGTAGTAGTTTACCAGCCCGAGGAACAACCTCAGTTGTGACACATTTTCCGGTGCTGGAGCCTTGACTACTGCCTCAATCTTCTCTGGGGACTTATGTAACCCCTCTTTATCGATAACGTGGCCACAATACGAGATCTGTTTTCTAAAAAACTCGCATTTGGGGCGGTTAGCTCGGAGCCCATATTCCTGCAATCTAGTGAGCACCTGCTCCAGGTTGGCAAGGTGATCACTGTCATTTTCGCCCGTGACCAGGATGTCGTCCAAATAACACTGGGTCCCTGGGATCCCTTTCAGGACTTGTCCCATTGCCCTCTGCCAAATAGCCGGAGCTGATGCTACCCCGAATACCAGCCGGTTGTATTGGTAGAGACCTTTATGGGTGTTGATTGTGAGGTATTTTTTTGATGCTTCTTCTACCTCCATTTGCAGATACGCCTAGGCCAGATCAATCTTAGTGAAGCGTTTCCCTCCAGATAGCGAGGCGAAAATATCTTCAATCCGCGGAAGTGGATATTGTACGGTGTGAAGGACCGGGTTCACTGTTACCTTAAAGTCCCCACGGATGCAAACCTTCCTTGGTTCCCCAGGCGTGCTGCTCAACGACTTTTTCATCACAGGGACGATGGGTGTAGCCCACTCGCTCCAGTCTACCTTGGACAGTACACCTGAACGTTCCAGACTCTCCAGCGTTTTCTTCAATTTTAATCGGCGCTGTCATGCCTTTTAGTGTTCCGAGTCCTTGCTGGAACACTTCTTTCGCGTCAGTTAGGATCTTTGACAGTCGCCCAGGTGTGACGTCGTCATCCTTTTTGTCAGCCACAGTCAGTGCCTGTATGGAATGCCAATCCAGTTGTATTTTCCGGATCCATTCACGTCCCAGTAATGGTGGTCCTCCATCTTGCAATACATACAGGTCTAGTTTTGGTGTTTCCTTACCGTTATATATAATGATCACCCTCATTTTTCCTTTGGGGTAGACTTTTTGCCCCGTGTACATCTTCAAAATAATTTTTGTGTCTCTCAAGGGTATGTGTGAGAATAGCCGCTCGTAGTCCCGTCGGTTTATGACTGTTAGGGCTGATCCTGTGTCCAATTCCATCTTTACCTGGACTCCTGCTATCTTGAGAGTGACCCAAATGGTTCGGTGATCCTCCGTTGTGATCACATTATGTCGTTTCAGACAACTTAGTGCCCTGCTTTCGGAGTCGTTATCACTCTTTTGTTCGTCTGAACTATTCTCCGTCATCTTATGTACCTTCTTGTACTTTCCTTTGATAGGTTTCTTATTGCTGGTTTTCTTTCCCGACCTGCAGACTCGTGCTATGTGTCCTACTTTTCCACACTGTCTGCACACTTTGTCTTTGAACCAGCAATCATTCTGGTCGTGTGTTGTTCTGCCGCAGCGATAGCGCTTCTCTGTTCCATATGACATTTCGTTTGTGCCATATTCTTGTGGTCTCTGTTGTATCTCTGCAGCGCCCCGTGCTGCTGCTTCATATGATACCGCAATGCTGAAAGCCTTTTCCAGCGTAAGGTCCTTTTCAGATAAAAGCCGTTTCTGGGTTCCTTCACTTTGAAGCCCACACACAAACTTGTCCCTTAAGGTATCTGCCAGTCCCGCTCCAAACTGGCAGTGTTCGATAGTTTGCGCAGTTCTGTTAAATAATCAGCATTGCTTTCATCCTTATGCTGGTTCCGTTTGTGAAACTTGAATCTTTCTGCTATCAGCAGCGGTGTGGGGTTTAAATGTTCCTGTAGTATAGTTACTATGTCTTCAAAACTCTTTTCCATTGGCTTCGTTGGGGTTACTAGATTTCGTAATAACCCATACGTCTTTGCACCCATTAAATTTAACAATACCGACGCTTTCTTGTCATCTGACACCTCATTTGCCTTGCAGTACACCTCTATTCGTTCGACATATGTAGTCCAATCTTCGACTTCATTGTCAAATGCGGTGATACTGCCACTCTTCGGCATTTTGGGTGTGGTTTAAAATGGCGTTTCCCAATGGCTTAAAATGGCGTCTCCTGCGCTTTCCTCCCTCCCCCGCTGCTACCAACGCCACTCCCGGCGGCTCTCGTGGCAATGGCGGCGCCCTGTAGGTTTCGCGCGCTTCTCCTGCGCTGCTGCCAACGCTGCTCTTGGCGGTCCTCGTGGCAATGGCAGCGCCTTGCGGGTTTCTGCGCGTCTCTCTCTCCCTCTCTTCGACGCTGCTCGGCCCCTGAACACCGGCTGCGCCCTGTGCGCTCTGCCCTCTCCCCCGTCGACGCTGCTCGGCCCTTTGCTGTGCCGCTCGGTCGGGCTCTAGCCTGCCGCTGTCCGGGAAGGGTCTGCGCACTACCTGTTGCCAGCCCGTTTCGCTGGACCACCTCGACTGGAAAGCCAAGCCTGGCTCTCGACAGCCTCCCTCGCAATTCTCGAGTCTCTGCTGGATGACTGGGCGGTTGCCCGTGGTCGACGCCCGAGTCTCTGGCCTTGACCTCCAATCCACTGATCTCCAGGAACGAATCCCCGGGAGGTGATGCAGAGTTGCATGTAGGTTCGAACTTGCCTTGTCGCCAATGTTGTGTCTGTGTATAATAAGACACAGACTGCAGCATACATGAGCTGTAAAAAATAGTTCCCTCCGTAAAGGTATATACATTACAAAATGCTTAATAGAGCATATATCATTGAATATAATAGCTGCTGGTTACTGTACATTCAATAAAACATATTCTGCTCACCAGCTAATTTAACATTTTGAGCACTAATTTTAAATGGGAACATTTAGTACTCTTAAGCGCCAGTAATTAGATTGGAGGTACCCAAAGCACTGTGCTTCAGGTGCTGCAGCTCCATATTTTCAGTGCAGGAGGTTGCTATTAAGTGTCAGAGCCTCATATTATGAGGTGTGGAGGCCTGAGACCTACCTTGTGCTTGATGTGCACTGCGCATAGGCGTACAACCTGGAATTGCTTTGAGCACTTCAACTCCCATAATGGATGCTTCAAAGGAGGCTCAGTTAAAAATTGCTCTCTCCTCCACAAAGGAGCACCCTTTATTACAGGAGCTCCTGCTGCATGGCCTTCAATCCCCGATCTGTGAACTATGCCATTCTTCCTACTGTGATTTTTTTTTAAAGTCTCCACTTTAAAGCAGTCTCCAGCCCTTTAACAGTTGCTGCCATCCAATCACCTGTCCTCACAACCTCAGTACTGCCCCACCATATCATGTGCAACGATGTGGCAGAACCATCTAAATTATGTACATTAGCTGACCTCAAATTATGGGCAATGTCAGCTTGTAGACTCTGCATGGCCAGCAGCCAATATGTAGCAGTCCCTTAATTTTAACAGTATTTAGATACTCATTATAATGAGTTCACAGTATTTCTGTTTAATATTGGAGTTCTAAATGGTTAAAGTGCCGGTCAACAGAGTGCCATTATTTGATACAGAATAACTAGTTTCAGAGGCACATTAAACTTTTTGAACTCCAAGCGATAGAAAGAGAAAGTGATTTCTCAATAGTGAACTTAGTGTTGTCCTAAATTAACGTAACTGACTTGATTTGTCTTGGAGCTTTACAAAAGCTAGTTCCCTATTGTCTTCAAGCGAAGCACCTCGGGAACTTTTTTACGTTAAAGACAACGGGCCATAATTTGTTGTAGTATGGCATCTAACGGCATCTGCTGTTAGTTAGACTGGACCTTGCACTTTTAGGTTTTAAATTTTTTTGCATAGCTAGTTGCTGAAAGTGCAAACTGATAATGTTGCAGCGAAGGAAACCGGGCATCTGGGACCTGAGTGAACAGGGCAACCGATCTCCTTAACCAATCAGATTGAAGGATTGTGAAATTAATAGCGTAAGGATTGAGAAAGAAGTGTAAATTAGATGGGCTGAACTCAGTGTCAAATCAGGTATAAAAAGAGAAATAAAGAGAGGGAAAGAAAGATTAATGAAGAGAAAAGAAGGAAAAAATGTTTTTTAAAAACTTTTTAATTTTACATTTTAAAAAACTCAACAATTTAACAATTAAAACCTGAAGGAATGAGACTCCACACTTGTAATAGGTACTTTTCAGTGCCAGAGAAGTTGTTGGCAGTAATTAAGACTCATCACGTTGTTAAAAGAGTACTTAGACTGATATGGACATTCTGTGGTGAGTTTAATTCATACCTACTGCACAAATACAGCAACTTCATGGCATTCAATGCATTTCAATGGTGAGCCAGAGAGGGAGGTGAGGTTTACCCTAAGCTAACGGCGAAGCGGTGCATCTCGGACAGCAACTTCCGGATTTCCGTGTTTAACAGTGCCTCTGCTCTCACCTGAATTTATGAGTGTAGGGAAAAAAATCAGGACAAGAAGCTATAATGGGCCAGAAATTCAGGTCCCCACGGGTGAGTACGTGCTGGGTACTCATGCGTAGGCCCAACGAAAGTGCTGGTTTCGTGCATGCACTGCGCATGCGCGGGAAACCGGAACTTCCACTCCCTTAAAGGAAGGGGTTCACAGGTCGAACGCGTGCGCGGGAGAGGCAGCGCGTACGCCTGGAACTTCCGTTTTTTTTACAGGTTTCTCCAGGAGGGTAAGTCTCCAGCAGCTACGCTTTTAAAAAGCAGTCGCAAGGCCTGCTTTTAACAAGGTAAGTGGCGAATTAAGTAAAATTAAAACATTTTTTCCCCACAGGTTTATTATTTTTAAATACTTTAAAGAAAGGTAAGTTTATTTTTAGCCCCATTAAAAACTGTAATTAATTTTTCAAAAATTTTAATTATTGTTTAAAGTAATTATTTTTTGTAATTTATAGTTATTTTTAAAATGTGATGGTTTTTAAACATTTATTTGAAGTTTTAGTTATGTTTTGGGGCTGATCTGTATTTATAGATTTGACAGGTCTTCCTGTCAAATCTATGAATAGAGATTCCCTGCTACGATTGGCTCTCCATGGCCCACGTGATCCCAGGGGACGCTTCGATCTAACTGTGCCCCTGGGATACGCAAGCACTGCGCACCGGCAGTTGGAGCAGGCCCAGGATTGGAATCCCATGCGGGCCCACAGCACAATGGCCAGCGCGCTAGGTAAGTGCAGGTCGGGGGCTTGCCCCCGCGGGAAGTCTCCGACCCGAATTTCTGGCCCCGCGATCTATATATATATCATAGAATCTTAC
Source organism: Somniosus microcephalus (assembly GCF_052327205.1). Classification (NCBI taxonomy): domain Eukaryota; kingdom Metazoa; phylum Chordata; class Chondrichthyes; order Squaliformes; family Somniosidae; genus Somniosus; species Somniosus microcephalus. The sequence goes on from NC_141000.1 coordinate 84,682,387, forward strand.
AGCACAGAAGAAGAATCTTACAGCACAGAAGAAGGCCATTCAGCCCATCTTTGAAAGAGCTATCCAATTAAGAACACTCCCCAGCTCTTTCTCCATAGCCCTTCAAATTTTTCTCCTTCAAATATTTATCCAATTCCCATTTGAAAGTTATTATTGAATCTGCTTCCACCACTCTTTCAGGCAGTGCATTCCAGATCACAACTCGCTGTGTAAGAATTTTTTTTTCCTCATGTCGCCTCTGGTTCTTTTGCCAATTACCTTAAATCTGTGTCCTATTCTGGTTACCGATCCTTCTGCCACATGAAATAGTTTCTCCTAATTTACTCTATCCTTCAAGATTTTGAACACCTCTATCAAATCACCCCTTAACCTTCTCTGCTCTACAGAGAACATGCCCAGTTTCTCTAGTCCCTCATGTAATTGAAGTAACTTCAGTGGGCCGTTCTATCCTGTGGAGAGTAAGAATAATTTGATCATGCATTTCCTTTTTCCATATCTCTGCAGGGAGCTTTAGTAAGTGCATGTGCAGATGACACACTTCATCTATGGAATCTTCGACAAAAGCGTCCAGCAATCCTTCATTCACTCAAATTCAACCGAGAGCGGTAAGAGGCCATTCATATTGCTATTTTTGTGACGTGGCGTAACAAGAAAATTTTTAAAGCAATGTCTGATATACAAGCATATTTTGGTTCATAGTTTGTGATTTTTTGAAATGATCATGTTCACATGCCTATGTTCAAAGACATTTTATCATAAAATCAGAATACATATGCGACTTTCTTCCTGTACCAAGGCTAACATATCAATTATTTTTTGTTGCCAGCATTGTGGCTACTCCTTACTGCTATTGCTATTCCTATATGTTAAGGTTTTAATCTGTGCCTTACTGTTTTTCCTTTTCAATTTTGCTGCAATTTGCTATTTACTTGTCTCTGGGTTTTCCTCTGAATGCGGTGAATCAGAGCAGCGTACAGTTCCATTGATGCGAGCAGTCCTCCAGTACATTGCTCAAATGGCCATTCTTCATGTGTGAGTCTAGGCATGTGTGAGTGTTGATGGGTGATATAATCATGAGAGGCATTACAGTTGTGTCTGATTATGTGTTTCCTGTCATGCAAACCTACACACTTTGCAGCAGGGGTCATTGGATAATCATCAGGAGCAGATCCCTGAATCCACCCCCCCCCCCCCAACAGTTATGGACATTAACATATTTTGTACTGTCCCACTGCTGCCCTTAGACAGATGAACTAACTCAAGAATAATACTGCATGGTATATTTACTCATTAAGCCCTCAAAGGGGTTACTTTGTTTTGTTTTTGACAAAAAGTTCTGTACCTTATTTCGACTGTATTCTAAGTGCAGTCAAGCATTTGGATTGGCAGATAATAAAGCAGTCTGATTCTTTTCATCAAGTTATGATATAGCCTGTGACTGTGCCCGGGCCCCTAAGTCTAGACAAGGCAATGCTGCTTAAGGAGGTAATCTTCCAAGATTGGAATGAGCCCAGATAAATCAGCAATTGGAGGTTTGCCAGCCCCATCTAACCTTAAAAACTCTGCTGCACTGGTTCTTTTTTATTCTGCTTTAACTTTAAAGTTTGGTACAGATAGTTGACCTAGTGTGGCACCAGCAGATTCTGCTTGAAGGCAAAGCAGAGAACTGGTAGCTTGCCGACATGGTTATGAACTGATTGGTTCCTTCAGATTCATCATACCGCTAAGCTTTTCCAAAGCATCTAAATATGTGAATGCAATTATATTTTTTTGATACTTCATTGCCACCAAATAAGATTAAGAAATGCTATTCCAACTGATAGCACAACTGAGCACTGACCAGTTCTCCCCTTCTACTAAATGCTCAGTGCTGAGTCCATTTAAACATCATTAAAAAGCAACATTGAAATATTACTCAGTAACAGTTTATCCGTTGCCAATGCATGATCTGAAAATTCCCTAGTCCCCATTTGAGAAATGCAGCATACTGTAGCAACAACAGGAGCAGTGCCTTTCTTTAAATTTGAGACCATCTCCATCAATTTTAATGGAACGTTAAAACTACTCTTCTTAGAAGATTACCATTAGGTAAAGTGACCAAATCTAAGCCAGGTTGTCTCATGTGGCCAAGGTGAACCATCTCTACAGTCCACAGAACTATAGTATCATACAGCACAATAGTAATACCATACAGAACAGAAGGAGGCCATTCAGCCCATCGTGCCTGTGCTGGATAAGTGCTTATAAGTAAATTTTTGCTGCTTCTATTACTACTTGTCGGTCATGTACCTAAAGCAACAGAAACATTACAGGGCCAGAAATGCAAATGATGGGTTCTTGGGGGATATCGTTTTGCAGATATAGTCATTAAAATTTGCATTGTATTTATGATTCTCTTCTGCCTAGCCCCAGCACCTGTTTCATTTTGGCATTAATTGTAAGTTGTTCTATTTACTGTCTTCTCTGGAGTAAAAACTGAGGGCTGGATGTTAACTTCACGACGCACGGGGGAGGGGGGGGGCGGCGGATCCGGTAGCAAGATTGCCACATACATGCAGTTGATGATGCCCTGCACCTGTGGGAAGCCAGCCAGAGCCGCAACAGCTGAGCACCCACTCATTCTGACTGGCGTCATTGCAGGAAAAGTGTACATAATTGCCGGCCCTAGCAAACAAGCCATGTCTTATGCATTTGTGGGCCGCCAACTGCAAGATCCTGCAAATGTCTACGGCAGAGCCCTGGAAGGATCCAGAGGCAAAGAAATTGAGGGAGGTGGTAATTTTGACAGCCATTGGTAAAGCGTGGCCACCCGGTCCACTTGGCAGCAGGTCTTGTTCCAGTAGGTTGCAAATGTCTGCCACCACCTGACGCGACACCCTGAGCCTCCTCAGACACTGGTGTTCCGATTTGTCGAGGAAGCTTATCCTCTGCCTGTAGACCCTGTGTGCTGGGTATGGCCTCCTGCGAGCTGCTCCTCTCAGCTGATCCCCTCTCTCCTGTGGAGCTGCAGGTCTGTGAGCATCAGGCTGGTGCTGCTCCTGCTCCTGGTGCTGGTCATTTCAGTCCTCATCTGAGGTACAAAGTAACACAGCACAAGCGACACCCATGCTGATCTGATATATCAGAGTGCCAAAGTGCTGATCAGACATACAAATCTCCAAAGTGTAGATGACACCTCCAAAGTTGTAAAAGTAACCCCCAAATTTGTAAAAGTAACCTCTCAAATACTGTGGAAAAAAGCTTTTCATACAAGCAGGAAAGACAGCAGCTGTGAGGTGTCATACTTCCCGGTCATGTCTTCAGCACCCTCAGTTGCTGCAGTGTTCTCGTCTTGCAAGTTCCAGGAAGCCTGGGAAATTCATGGATCCACAGTTAAATTGCAAAAGCCATGTCAATTTCGCTGTAATTGAGCAATTAACATATTGAAATTGACAACCTGCCTCTCCCGAGGGAGTTGCGCGCATGCAGCCTAATGCACTGGAGTTAAATGTGGAAGTCAGCGGGTTGGAGTCGGCTTGCCGATGCGCTCGCATTTTTCCAGGACTTAACCCCCCCCCCCCCCCCCCCCCACTCGCACCCAAACCCACACGCTCATCCATGTTAAAGTCTCCACTGACTGTCTAACGGGAAACCTGTTTATATGGCATAGTAAAGCCACATAGGTGTGTCATGTTATTAAGCACATATAAAGACTGTGTCTATGTTGGTACTCCCTTTGGCAACCTGAACTCCTCCGTCACTTTCCCTGGGTATGCCCAGTCCCACCGGCAGGACAGACCTACCAGAAATGGTGGCATAGTGGTATACGGTTGGGAAGGAGTGGCCCTGGGACTCCTCAACATTGACTCTGGACCCCATGAAGACTAATGGCATCAGGTCAAATGTGTGCAAGGAAACCTGCTGCTGATTACCACCTACTGTCCTCCCTCAGCTGATGAATCAGTACTCCATGTTGAACACCACTTGGAAAAGGCACTGAGGGTAGCAAGGGCACAGAATCTGGTGGGGGACTTCACTGTCCATCACCAAGAGTGGCTCGGTAGCACCACAACTGACCGAGCTGACCGAGTCCTGAAGGACATAGCTGCTAGACTTGGCCTACGGCAGATGGTGAGAGAACCAACGCGAGGGAAAAATCTACTTAACCTCGTCCTTACCGATCCACTTGTCTCAGATGCATCTGTCCTGGACAGTATTGGTAGGGGTGACCATCACATAGTCCCTGTGAAGACAAAGTCCTGACTTCACTCTGAGGACACCCTCGATCGTGTTGTGTGCCACTACCACTGTGCTAAATGGGATAGATGCAGAACAGATCTAGCAGCTCAAAACTGGGCTTCCATGAGATGCTGTGATCTATCAGCAGCAGCAGAATTGTATTCCACCAAAATCTGTAACTGCATGGCCTGGCGTATCCCTCACTCTACCATTACCATCAAGCCAGGCGACCAACCCTGGTTAAATGGAAGTGTAGAAGAGCATGCCAGGAGCAGCACCAGGCGTACCTAAAAATGAGGTGCCAACCTGGTGAAACTACAACACAGGACTACATGCATGCTAAACAGTGGAAGCAGCATTCTATAGCCAGAGCTAAGCGATCCCACAACCAACGGCTCAGATGAAAGCTCTGCAGTCCTGCCACATCCAGTCATAAATGGTGGTGGACAATTAAACAACTAACGGGAGGAGGAGGCTCCATGAACATCCCCATCCCCAATGGTGGCACAGCCCAGCACGTGAGTGCAAAAGGATAAGGCTGAAGCGTTTGCAACCATCTTCAGCCAGACGTGCCGAGTGGATGACCCATCTCTGCCTCCCCCTGAGGTCCCCACCATCACAGAAGCCAGTCTTCAGCCAATTCGATTCACTCTGCATGATATCAAGAAACAGCTGAGCGCACTGGATACAGCAAAGGCTATAAGCCCTGACAACATCCCAGCTGTAGTGCTGAAGACTTGCGCTCCAGAACTAGCCGCACCTCTAGCCAAGCTGTTCCAGTATAGCCACAACACTGGCATCTACCCAACAAAGTGGAAAATTACCCAGGTATGTCCTATCTACACAAAGCAGGACAAATCCTATCTGACCAATACTGCCCCATCAGTCTACTCTCATTCATCAGCAAAGTGATGGAAGGTGTCGTCGACAGTTCTATTAAGCGCTACTTACTCACCAATAACCTGCTCACCAATGCTCAGTTTGGGTTCTGCCAGGACCAGACCTCATTATAGCTTAGGTCCAAATATGTGTAAAAGAGCTGAATTCTAGAGGTGAGGTGAGATTGACTGCCTTTGACATCAAGGCAGCACTTGACCGAGTGTGGCATCAAGAAGCCCTAGATAAATTGAAGTCAATGGGAATCGGTAGGTGTGGGGGGGGGGGGGGGAACTCTCCACTGGCTGGAGTCATACCTAGCACAAAGGAAGATGGTTGTGGTTGTTGGAGGCAAATCATATCAGCCCCAGGACATCGCTGCAGGAGTTCATCAGGGCAGTGTCCTAGGCCCAACCATCTTCAGCTGCTGCGTCTGACCTTTCCTCCGTCATAAAGTCAGAAGTGAGGATGTTCGCTGATGATAGCACAGTGCTGAGTTCCATTCGCAACTCCTCAGCTAATGAAGCAGTCCATGCCAACATGCAGCAAGACCTAGACAACATTCAGGCTTGAGCTGATAAGTGGCAAGTAACATTTGCGCCACACAAGTGCCAGGCAATGACCATCTCCAACAGGAGAGAGTCTAGCCACCTCCCCTTAACATTCAATGGCATTACCATCATCAACATCCTGGGGGTCACCATTGTCCAGAAACTAACCTGGACCAGCCACATAAATACTGTGGCTACAAGAGCAAGCCAGAGGCTGGGTCTTCTGCGGTGAGTGACTCACCTCCTGACTCCCCAAAGTCTTTCCACCATCTACAAGGCACAAGTGAGGAGTGTGATGGAATACTCTCCACTTGCCTGGATGAGTGCATCTTCAACAACACTCGAGAAGCTCAACACCATCCAAGACAAAGCAGCCCACTTGACTGGCATCCCATCCAACACCTTAAGCATTCACTCCCTCCACCACTGGTGTATCGTAGCTGCAGTGTGTACCCTCTATGAGATGCACTGCAGCAACTCCCAAACCTGTGACCTCTACCACCTAGAAGGACAAGGGAAGCAGGTGCATGGGAACACCACCACCTTCAATTTCCCCTCCAAACCACACACTACCTGACTTGGAAATATATCGCCATTCTTTCATCGTCACTGGGTCAAAATCCTGGAACTCCCTCCCTGTGGTCAGGGACAGGAGGATGTGACTGCGAGTGAGGCAGGTATGGGGACCCAGGAGGTGGAGGAGCCTCAGCCTTTGCAATTGTCCAACAGGTTTGAGGTTCTTGCGGCCTGTATGGATGAAAGCGGTGGCTGCAGGGTGGATGAGCAAACTGACCATGGCACCGAAGTACAGGAAGCCATTCAAGCGGGGGAGTTAATAGGAATGTAGTGGTAATTGGGGACAGCATAGTCAGGAGGATAGATACAGTTCTCTGCAGCCAAGAGCGAGAGTCCAGCCGGCTGTGTTGCCTGCCTGGTGCCAAGGTTCAGGACATCTGTTCTGGGCTGGAGAGGAACTTGCAGTGGGAGGGGGAGGAGCCAGTGGTCGTGGTCCATGTAGGTACCAACGACATAGGTAGAACTAAGAAAGAGGTTCTGCTGAGAGAGTATGAGCAGCTAGTGGCTAAATTAAAAAGCAGAACCTCCAGGGTAATAATGTCTGCATTATTACCTGAGCCACGAGCAAATTGGCATAGGGTAAATAAAATTAGAGAGATGAATGCGTGGCTCAAAGACTGGTATGGGAGAAATGGGTTTTAATTCCTGGGGCACTGGCACCAGTAGTAGGGAAAGTTGGATCTGTATTGTTGGGACGGTCTTCACCTGAACCATGCTGGGACCAGTGTTCTGGCGAGTTGTATAACTAGGGCGATAGAGAGGGCTTTAAACTAAATATTGGGGCATGGGATCAAATTTGGGAAGATGTGGTAATTCAAAGATTAGAGACAAGGCAATAGAGTAAAGGTATTAATATGGGAACTGATACAGACCGTGACAGGAAGGGATAGAGAGTACAAATCTAAGAGTAAATCAACAGATAAGGCTAGAGGTGACAAAACTAAAGGCTCTGCATCTGAATGCATGTAGCATTCGAAACAAAACGGATGAACTGATAGCGCAAATAGAAATAAATAAATATGATCTGATAGCCATTACAGAAACAGGGCTGCAGGATGACATAGGTTGGGACCTGAACATTTAGGAAAGACAGGAAGGTGGGAAAATGTGGAGGGGTGGCTATGTTAATTAATGATGGTATTAGCACAATAGAGAGGGATGACCTAAGTTCAGGAAACCAGGATGTAGAAGCAGTTTGGGTAGAGATGAGAAATAATAAAGGCAAGAAGTCACTTGTGGGAGTGGTGTACAGGCCCCCTAACAGTAATCACATGGTAGGATGGAGTATAAAGGAAGAAATAATGGGAGCTTGTCAGATGGGTACGGCAATAATCATGGGGGATTTTAATCTGCATATAGACTGGAAAAATCAGATCGGCAAAGGTAGCCTAGATGAGGAGTTCATGGAATGTTTTCGGGATAGTTTCTTACAACAGCACGTTCTGGAGCCAACCGGAGAGCAGGCTATACTAGACCTGGTATTGTGCAACGAGATAGGATTAATTAATGACCTCATAGTGAAGGTGCCCCTAGGTAGCAGCGATCATAATATGATTGAATTTTACATTCAGTTTGAGAGAGAGAAGAGTGGGCCCAAGACTAGTATTTTAAACTTAAATAAGGGCAATTATGAGGGCATGAATACAGAGCTAGTTAAAGTGAACTGGCAAATTAGGTTAAGGGATAGGTCAATAGAGTTGCAGTGGCAGACATTTAAGGGGATATTTCAAAATACACAGAATATATACATTCCAACAAGAAAGAAAAATTCCAAGGGGAGGACCCACCATCCATGGTTAACTAAAAAAGTTAAAGATAGTATTTAACTTAAAGAAAAATCATATAATTGCGCAAAGATGGGTGGCAGGCCAGAAGATTGGACAGAATATAAAAAACAGCAAAGAATGACTAAAAGATTAATAAGGAGAGAAAAATTAGAGTACGAGAGAAAGCTAGCTAGAAATATAAAAACAGATAGTAAGAGTTTCTATAGATACTTAAAAAAGAAAAGAGTTAACAAAGTGAGTGTTGGTCCTATAAAAAGTGAGTCTGGGGAATTAATATTGGAAAATAAGGAGATGGCAGTTGAATTGAACAGGTATTTTGCATCGGTCTTCACTATAGACGATACAAGTAACATCCCAGAAATAGCTGTAAATCAGGAAATGGAAGGGAGGGAGGAACTCAAGAAAATTATAATCACCAGGGAAGTGGTACTGAGCAAATTGTTGGAGCTGCGGGCTGACAAGTCCCCGGGTCCTGATGGACTTCATCCTAGGGTCTTAAAAGAAGTGGCTAGTGAGATAGTTGATGCATTGGTTTTAATTTTCCAAAATTCCCTAGATTCGGGGAAGGTTCCATTAGATTGGAAAATAGCGAATGTAACTCCTTTATTCAAAAAGGGAGGCAGAAAGCAGGAAACTACAGGCCAGTTAGCTTAACATCTGTCATAGGGAAGATGTTAGAAGCTATTATTAAAGACGTTATAGCAGGGCACTTAGAAAAGTTCAAAGTAATCAGGCAGAGTCAACATGGAAGGGAAATCATGTTTAACCAACTTATTGGAGTTCTTTGAGGAAGTAACGTGCTGTGGATAAAGGGGAACCGGTGGATGCACTGTACTTAGATTTCCAGAAGGCATTTGATAAGGTGCCACATCAAAGGTTATTGCGGAAAATAAAAGCTCATGGTGTAGGGGGTAACATATTGGCATGGATAGAAGATTGGCTAGCTAACAGGAAACAGAGAGTAGGCATAAATGGGTCATTTTCTGATTGGCAAGATGTAACGAGTGGTGTGCCACAGGGATCAGTGCTGGGGCCTCAACTTTTTACAATTTATATAAATGACTTGGATGAAGGGACCGAAGGTATGGTTGCTAAATTTGCTGATGAGACAAAGATAGGTAGGAAAGTAAATTGTGAAGAGGACATAAGGAGGCTACAAAGGGATATAGATAGGTTAAGTGAGTGGGCAAAGAACTGGCAAATGGAGTATAATGTGGGAAAATGTGAAGTTGTCCATTTTGGCAGGAAGAATAAAAAAGAAGCATTATCTAAATGGTGAGAGATTGCAGAGCTCTGAGATGCAGAGGGATTTGGGTGTGCTAGTGCATGAATCACAAAAGGTTACTATGCAGGTACAGCAAGTAATTAGGAAAGCTAATAGAATGTTATTGTTTATTGCGAGGGGAATTGAATACAAAAGTAGGGAGCTTATGCTTCAGTTATACAGGCCATTGGTGAGACCACATCTGGAGTACTGTGTACAGTCTGGTCTGCTTATTTAAGGAAGGATGTAAATGCATTGGAAGCAGTTCAGGGAAGGTTTACTAGACTAATACCTGGAATGGGCGGGTTGTCTTATGAGGAAAGGTTGGACAGACTAAGCTTGTATCCACTGGAGTTTAGAAGACTAAGAGGTGACTTGATTGAAACATATAAGATCCTGACGGGCCTGGACAGGGTGGATGTGGAGAGGATGTTTCCTCTTGTGAGAGAATCTAGAACTAGGGGTCACTGTTTAAAAATAAGGGGTCGCCCATTTAAGACAGATGAGGAGAAATTTTTGTCAGAGGGTCGTGAGTCTTTGAAACTCTCTTCCTCAGAGGGCAGTGGAAGCAGAGTCTTTGAATATTTTTAAGGCAGAGGTAGATAGATTCTTGGTAAGCAAGGGGGTGAAAAGTTATCAGGGTTATGTGGGAATGTGGAGTAATCAGATCAGCCATGATCTTATTGAATGGCGGAGCAGGCTCGAAGGGCCGAGTGGCCTACTCCTGCTCCTAATTCGTATGTTCGTATGTCCCTTACCGCACTGTGGGTGTACCTTCACCTCACAGGTTGCAAGTTCACCACCACCCTCTCGAGGGCAATTAGGGATGGGCAATAAATGCTGGCCTTGCCAGCGATGCCCACATCCCAGGAATGAATTAAAAAAACATAGGGGGAGAAATTGGGTATGGAGCGCCACCTATTAGCGCCTAAAGAGGGCAGTCAGTGGCTGTAGGGCCACTGGCCGCGCCTCCCGCAATATTCAGCGGGGGCGCTAATGGTGGCGTTAGCCTGTTGCGCTGCGCCGCCACCGATGACGTCATCGGTGTGAGCAGCGCCCCATTAGCGCCCCGATCGCGATATTTGGTAGCGAACGCCGCTGTAGCGCCGTTCGCTACCCGCGCCCGGTTCACGGGGCCTTGCTGTGCCGGCAGTGGCGCAAGTTAAGGTGGAGGTGCGGGGCTGCCGCCTTTTTCGGCGGCCGCCAGCCAGCACCTCCTGACGCCCCCCCCCCCCCCCCCCGCGGCATTGCCGGCTGTTTCCCGAGAGCCTGGCACTTCTCCTCGGTGCCGGGCTCTTTTGCCGGCACTCGCGATCGGGGATCGCGCTGTTGCAGGCCCCTCCCCCTTAACAATGGGAGGAAGGCCTGCAGCGTGCCGTGCCGCAGCGTGTGGCGCTGCGGCACGTTGCGCTGCGATATTCAGTTTCAGCGCCCTAAGAGGGACGCGGAGCACCTCGAGCCTCACCCCGTCTCCCTCTAGGGGCGCTGAAACTGAATTTCTGACGTTCGTTAATGCTCCGAACGCTGCGCAAAAATCAGCGCCCAGGCGAACTTGGCGCCACTTTGGCGCCTCAACACAATTTCTCCCCCATAGTCTTCTATTACACAGAAAATGTTATGTTACTTTTAAAATATATATTTTCAATAGCGGTAGTTGGTAGCCGTACCACATAGCAAGTTATGGAAAAACTGATATCCAGGACAAACCAAAATTATTTTTAAGGACTTGTTATTTGACAGTGGAATTATATATGGTGAGTTGATGAATGCAGGCTTTTTAATACACAAGATAGTGACAATGTTAGGAGAGAAAATTCAGAACTCACCACAGAGCCTGCAGCCACATTTCAATGGGCTATGTTGCCATAGCAATTCACAATGGTAAATATTGACAGAAAGGAATTAAGGTTGCAGCACAGAAATATGCCATTTTGCCTATCAAGTCTCTGCCCATTTTTTCTCTGCATGAGCTAGAACTGAGAGGTTGTAACCAATGTTCCCTGTAAGTCAGTGCTCCAGCGATCCCGCGCAGCTGGCTTTTCAGTGTAATAACCTCTCGTGCGGTATTTTGAATGGCCCGAGAGGAAACATTGGTTATACCTATCAGGGAAGATTGAACAAGCTAGGGTTCTTCCCTCTAGCAAAGAGAAGGCTAATAGAGGTCTTTAAAATTATGAAGGGGTTTGATAGCTAGACATAGAGATGTTTCCACTTGTGTCGGAGTCCAAAACTGGAGGTTATAAATATAAGATAGTCTCTAATAAGGATTATCTTTCTGTCTTATGGTTATGTCTTTGTGTGTGTGTGTGTGTGTGTTTGAAGTAATTTGTGTATACTTGCAGGTGTGCCTGTGATCTTTATAGGGATTTTTTAATGTTGAGTGATAGTTGTAAAATTGATGTTTATCTGCATCTGTGCTACTGATTCCTTTTGAGCGCATGTCTTTTTTTTCCCAGTTGATTTTCTTTTCTTTCTCATGTCTGATTTATGTCATTAGTGATGTGTATGTTGCTGTGGGCCGTTGCTTCCTTTTGTCAAGTGTTGTTTGTTTTTCTAGTGGGATGTGTTGTAGCTCTATCTCTATGCACTTGTATATGTGTATTTGTGGTGATTTGCTTTTTGTGTTTTCTGTGATTTTGGTTTGTATGCTGTGCTATGCTTTTAGCTTTGTCTGAAAAATAATTATTTGGGAAGAGGAAGAGAAGGGATGAAAGTGGAGAAAACATTGAATGGGTGAAAAACCATTAAATAAAGGATCAGGAGACATAGGCTGTGAAAGCCAGAAAAAAGTATTGGGAAAGAGGGAGAGTTGAAGCAGGTGGTAAAAAGACAAAGGGGAAAAAAATGAATTTGGGTGAGAAGAGGCAGAGATCTAGTCTAAGATAAGTTGCGAACACCAGAGAAACAGGGATTATGGAGGGAGGAGAAATGGTCGTACGTATAATGCTAATCTAGGGTAGACTGCCAACATCTACGAGGCAGGGATCGCGGCGGAGTCACAGGTAGGTTACACACGGCTGGGAAGGAGTACGGATTGTGGTGGAATCACAGTAAGCCAAAATAAAAGCCAAAAAGGAGTGGGGATTAAGGCAGGATAGTGGGTGGGATATGAATTGCCATGCAGAGAAGAATTGCCAGCTTTGGACCCACAGCATAAGGAGAAATAGAGATTAGGCAAGTGATGAAATGGAGCACAGTGGTTGGAGTAGAACACAAATGCCAGAAAAGATTTTGAGTAGTGGCGGGAAGGTGAATCTGGAAGCAGAGTTAATAGGGTGCGAGATGTTTTGGAATTAATTAAATAGATTAAACTAAGATGAAATGAATGCTGGAAAGTACAACAATTATCAATATGATTAAAAATAAAACTTACTGAAGTGAAGTTGAGGAAAATATAAAATGTTAGAAGATACATCGGCCAGCAATTTATTTACATTAAAAAAATTTAAAATAAAAATATAGTAGCTATAGAACCAGATCAACAGGCTCCAACTGACTGTTACAATGACAGCCAAGTGTGACAGGCAAGGCAGAATTAATATCTTAAAACAATTATTAAAGCACCATCTACTTGTGTCACAGGGCAATGTACCAGGTAAGTATGGCTTTCCAAACATAGGAATTCTCATTACTAAGCATTTTTCAGTGAAACTCCTGATCCTTGCCATGATTTTAATGTATTACTAGCAGATCTGCTGAGGTGCTGCCTCTGGTGAGGCAGATGATATGTTTATAATAATAGGAGTGTCAGAACAAAATGTGTTACAGAAAGTAAATGTGACAGGTAGAGGAAGTACATGGTAGATGTTCAGAATATTAATCATTTTTAGGATGCGATTGGAAAGGCCATCACTATTTTAAAGAAAGAGAACAGAAGATTTTTAAAAAATCAATTGTATATTGAGGTAATTAGCTAAATTCCATGGTGCCGTGGCTATTTATAGTTGGTGGCAATAATTTATATTAATTTCTTTTTAGCTCAGTAGCAATAGAGAAAATCTTAATTTGAATGGACTGATAGTACAAAAATTAAATTAAGGGTAAAATCATGATTTTTAAAGACTGAAGGCAGAGATCTGGGCAAAGAATAATTGTAGAGTTGAATGTAAATTGTAAATTGAATTGGGCGAGCACCTGCAATAGCAGAAATGTGTTCATTTTTAAGTTTCTAGTTAGAACTAAACAGATTTTTGAAAAGCTGGTTTTTATTGCTATTTTGAGGTTGCTGAGGGGGAAAATATGCAGATTTGGAAATGTGATATTAGTTTTCAGTCACTGACAGTAGAATTAGTGTTAATATTTTTGGGGCCACAGGAACACAATTTATTTAATTATATCCAGCTCAATTACAGCAGGGCACAGCACCAAAATCAGGCCAGCTGGAACTCGGAGCGGAAAAACAGAGCAGCAAAACACGTGGCAATAACTTTTCATAAACATAGGGAAGAAATACAAAGCACACACAGGAAAATCTAAGATTTTAATTTAAAATTAAGTACCATTTAAAGAGGAGATGTAATGGTAGACACAACCTTTACCAAAATATCAACATGCTCGAGAACACCACAGGTGATGTGACAGGCACGTGTGACTTTTCAACTCAACATTTAAAACTGTTATAAAGCAAAAAATCCTCTGACTCACTAAAAGTGAGGAAAATGGTTAATAAACTACCACAGTCTTATGAAAAGACCCAATCTTGAATGACCAATCAGGAAAACCCACCAATAAAAGAAAGAAGGATGTGAGCTAATTGAATTACTTAAAATGCTTTTTGAAAAACAGCTGCCAATCAGAACTGAAGAGGGAGGGAACATACAAATTAAAAATGAGGAACACTTGTGAGAAGACAAAAATCAAACTATTTTTGGGGCTTAAAGATATAGGGGGCTAAATTCGGTTGATTTGCGCCTCCTGTTAGCGCCCTAAGAGGCCTGGGCACGGCGCCGCTAATGCCTCCTGCGAAATTCAGCGGGAGGTTAGTGGCGGTGCTAACGGTTAGCGCTGCGCCGCCGGCGATGACATCATCGCCGTGCGCAGTGCCCCGCTCACACCCCGGCTGTAACATTGGGTGGCTCCCACCTACTTACCACCGGATGCTATGTCCGCCGGGGTCAGGAGGGCCTACCTGCGGCTGGGGCGGCGCTAGTTAAAGGGGAGGTGGCGGGCAGCCATTTTTGTTGCTGGCCACCTGCCAGCAGCTGCCCCCGTTGCTGTCCCCGGCCCCTGTGAAGTCCCCCCGCGGGGTGCTGGCTGCTCTCCGTGAGCCCGGCACTCCTCTTGAGTGCTGGGCTCGTTTGCCGGCACTCCCGATCCCTGGTGGCCCAGCTGGGCACCGGGATGCGCTGTGCCAGGCCCTCCCCCCTTTAATAAGGGGAGGAAGGCCTGCAGTACCACGGCACGTAGCGCTGCGATATTGCCTCGCAGTGCCCCAAGAGGGATGCGGGGCACTTCCAGTAGCGCCCCCTCCCTCTCAGGTGCTACCTGGGAAAATCGGCCGCGGGGGCGCTAACTTTTTTGGGGAGCTACCCAATTAATACCCCAAAGTTTTTTTTGTATAGAAATGTGGAAACTGCATAAATAATAATCCTTTCAGCATTTCATAAGAATATAAGAAATAGGAGCAGGAATAGGCTACTTGGCCCCCCTTCAATAATATCATGGCTGATCTTGGGCTCAAAGCTACTTCCCTGCCCGTTCTCCATAACCCTTCACTCCCTTATCTTGCAAAAATCTTGTCTATCTTAGGGCAACTTTTGGTCAGATAAATTCCTCATCCCTTGGACCATGTTCCAGCAGATAAAAGCAGAACCACACCCACACCAAGGAGCTAATTAAATCACGCCGTCTAGACCAAGGTGACGTCAAGCGTAATCAAGTCAGTGAGATCACACTGGCCAATTCTTCTGTGGGTCAATGAGTTCAGAGCTACCGAGAGAGCAAGTGCCAGGACTAAACCAGGCAACAATTTCACGTGTAAAGCTCTCGGGAAGCTAGCAATACCGGGCAACCTTAAATATCTAGTACAATGCTGGCTCCTCCCTCCTCTCAACAGATAATGGCCCCTACAGATGAGGTTATCTTTTTTAAAGACTATACTGGAAGAAGAATGCACTGCCTCAGTACTAAGCAGAAATGCCAGCTTAGATTATGCGCTCAAGTCCCTAGACTTGGGCTTCATCCCATGACTCTCACAAGGTCATACTGTATAAGTTGGCAAACCACCAATATTGTGCTTCATGCTTAAAGGTTGACAGAGGGGAAAGCAGTGAGGAGGTGCATGATGACTGAATGAGGCCACAGGCTCATCAGGGAAGGACGCTGTCTGGCAGGAATATAGTGTGGTTAGATACTCAATCGTCCAAAGGAGGCCTTGGAAAGTTTGGGTTTCATTCTCCCAGGACACCTCCCCTTCAAAGCTAGTCGTCCCCTCTCAATACTGCTAGACTCGAGCAATCCTCCAATGCTGCCAAACCTTGCACCCAGTGCTCCTGGACAGCTTTCTTCATAATCCCAAATCCCAGCACCTGTTTCAGTGCCTGCAAGACCCCTCTCCACATGCTCCAAAGCCCCAGGATCCTCCCCTCATTGTTTTCAGACCCCGAGCCCCTACATTAGCCTGCTAAATCTGAGACCCTAGCCCAGTACTCCCAGACTTCGGGCAATCTCCAAATAGCCAAGATCCCAGGGCCTCCCCAAACTGAATAAATCAGTGTCCCTGATAATACCACTTGACGTACCCCACTATATTCTTACATAAATCCCCCAACTCACTGCGAGAAATGCCATGGAACCTCAGCTAATTATGCACATAGCCATGGAATTTGAACAGAAAATACCGCCAACAGTCTCGCAATACTCTAATAAAAAGGTAATGTAACAATTTAATTAGTTAATCAGTAGCCATTATAATATATTTTATATGGAAGGAAACAGCATATCCTCCATCTCGCCATGAACAACACCATGGGAGATAGAGGCAGAGCCAGTGGGAGGGGTTCATGACCGCCCCAATCACTTTGAGGTTGGTCAACGTAGCTTTGGAGCATCGCCTCCATTTCACTCCTAGGAACCTCTGTCACCTGTCTTTCGCCTCAGCCTGGAAGTCTGGCTCAGGCTTCGAACTAGTTATGTCGGCGTTCCCAGTTTGGTTCACTTCCTGCCAAGTCAGACATATCTCAAGTTTGATTTCCACCTCACCTCCACCCAATTGTCCAAACCTAGCTTGGCTACTGATGGGAGATCTTGTAGTAGATAAGCTAGTGTTGCATCTAGCACATATCTGTAGTGTGTGGCACACTTGAAAGTGTCATAGGTGTAAAAGTGTATATCACAATTCTGCCTCATTGGCCCAAATAACTACTATTTGTTAAGTTAACTGTGTTGATTTACTCACATATAAACACATAGGAAAACTTCTCAATCACCAACCTTTACAAAATGAACCAGTAAACTGCTTTTTTTTTTTCAAAACTACCACTTTTAAAAATGAGCAATTGCAGTAAAAAATACAAACTGAAATGTTGAACTAACTTTTTTCCAGTTTCATTTTTTGGTTATCATGTTGCTTCTTCAGCCAACCCACTAAATACTGCTTAAAAATACAATTCAAAACATAACATAACCATAAAAATGTCCATGATTTGCAGAAAAGAATATTTAAACTTATCCATAAAATTGTTCAATTCCAGTTGGGAACCAAGCCACTAAGTTTTGGCTTCACGGACCTACCCTGCATCAGAGGCCTGGGGCTTGTTATTTGCTCCAATACTGGCATTTGTATTGTTTAATTGGCTCTTGCATGCCCTTCTCAATCTCCCACATTTAGTTCCTCTCTCCTACAGATGATGAATAACTTTCTATGCTCCTGGTGTGGCTACTGCTCGTTTTGGTCGTTTAGTGATGACCTTAGCCACTTGCTGACCTCCCACTATGGCCATTTCTGCTTTTTGTTCTCCTTTTTGTCCAGTGCTATATGTGAAAAGTTTTAAAATACCTCCAGGAGCAATTTGCCATCTGCAGTGAGATTCCACAGTTTCATTGTTCCTTTGCTGGGCCTCCAGCAACAACTTTCATTTATATAGGACCTTTAACATAGTAAAATATCCCACGGTGCTTCACAGGAGTGTTATCAAACAAAACTTGACGTAGAGCCACATGAGATATTAGGATGGGTGACCAAAAGTTTTGTCAAAGGGGTAGGTTTTAAGGAGAGTTCTAAAGAAGGAGAGCGAGGTGGAGAGGTTTTGGGAAGGAATTCCAGAGCTTAGGGCTTAGGCAGCTGAAGGCACGGCCTGATCAAGAAGCTGACCCTGGACCTCTCCCTGGTCATTGGCGCCATTCCATACAAAGGGTTCAACAATTGGTCTTCCAGTGAGGCCAGTAACTATAGCATGAGCAGTACTAGCATGAGCTGGCCGCACATGGAGTTCCCACAGCACATGGGAACTCCTCCTTATGACATGGTCACTGGTGGATCGATGAAAATCAGGTGATATACATGAGACCAGAATTGGAGGAGCAGAGATTTCAGAGGGTTATAGGGCTGGGGAGGTTACAGACATAGGAGGGTTGAGGCGATGGAGGGATTTGAAAACAAGGATGAGAAATTTAAAATAGAGGCATTGCCTGACAAGGAGCCAATATAAGTCAGTGAGCACATGGGTGATGGGTGAACGGGACTTGATGAGAGTTAGGATATGGGCAGCAGACTTTTGGATGAGCTCTAGTTTACGGAGGGTGCAAGATGGGAGACCGGCTAAGAGAGCATTGGAATATACAAGTCTAGAGGTAACAAAGGCATGGTTGAGGGTTTCAGTAGCAGATGGGCAGAGGCGAAGACGGGCGATGTTACAGAGGTGAAAGTAGACGGTCTTTGTAATGAAGAGGATGTGAGGTCAGAAGCTCATCTCAGGGTTAAGAACATAAGAAATAGGAGTAGGAGTAGACCATTCGGCCCCTCGAGCCTGCTCCACCATTCAGTAAGATCAGGGCTGATCTGATCTTGGCCTCAACTCCACTTTCCTGCCCGCTCCCCACAACCCTTGATTCCCCTGTTTTTCAAAAATCTGTCTATCTCCACCTTGAATATATTCAACGACTCGGCCTCCAGAGCTCTCTGGGGTAGAGAATTCCAAAGATTCACGACCCTCTGAGAGAAGAAATTCCTCCTCATCTCCGTTTTATATGTGCGACCCCTTATTCTGAAACTATGCCCCCTAGTTCTAGATTCCCCCACGAGGGGAAACATCCTCTCTGCATCTACCCTGTCAAGCCCCCTCAGAATCTTATATGTTTCAATAAGATCGCCTCTCATTCTTCTAAACTCCAATGAGTATAGGCCCAACCTACTCAACCTTTCCTCATAAGATCAACCTCTTCAACTCAGGAATCAACCTAGTGAACCTTCTCTGAACTGCCTCCAATGCAAGTATATCCTTCCTTAAATAAGGAGACCAAAACTGTACGCAGTACATGGAGTCATAGAGTTATACAGCACAGAAAGAGGCCCTTCAGCCCACCGTGTCTGCGCCAGCCATCAAGCCCTATCTATTCAAAACCCATTTTAAAGCACTTGGTCCATAGCCTTGTACACTATGGCGTTTCAAGTGCTCCTCTAAATGCTGCTTGAATGTTGTGAGAGTTCCTGCCTCTACCACCCTTTCAGGCAGTGAGTTCCAGATTCCAACCACCCTCTGGGTGAAAAAGTTTTTCCTCAAATCCTCTCTAAACCTCCTGCCCCTTACCATGAAACTATGCCCCCTGGTTATTGACCCCTCTACTAAGGGGAAAAGTTCCTTTCTATCTACCTGTACTCCAGGTGTGGTCTCACCAACGCCCTGTACAGTTGTAGCAAGACCTCCCTACTTTTATACTCCATCCCCCTTGCAATAAAGGCCAATATTCCATTTGCCTTCCTAATTACTTGCTGTACCTGCATGTTATGTTTTTGTGTTTCATGTACAAGGACACCCAGATCCCTCTGTACTGCAGCATTCTGTAGTCTCTCTCCATTTAAATAATATTTTGCTTTTTTATTCTTCCTACCTCACATTTTCCCACATTATATTCCATCTGCCAAATTTTTGCCCACTCACTTAACCTATCTATATCCCTTTGCAGACTCTTTATGTACTCCTCACAACTTGCTTTCCCACCAATCTTTGTATCGTCAGCAAATTTGACAACAGTACACCCTTCATCCAAGTCATTAATATAGATTGTAAATAGTTGAGGCCCCAGCATTGATGCCTGAAACACCCCACTAGTTACAGTTTGCCAACCTGAAAATGACCCATTTATTCTGACTCTCTGTTTTCTGTCAGTTAGCCAATCCTCTATCCAGTTTAATATATTACCCCTAACACCATGAGCTCTTATCTTGTGCAGTAACCTTTTATGTGGCACCTTATCCTTCTGGAATTCTAAATACACGACATCTACTGGTTCCCCTTTATCCACCCTGCTCGTTACTTCCTCAAAGAACTCTAGTAAATTTGTCAAACACGGTATTATGATTTTCTAAATGTCCTGCTATTACTTCCTTACTAATGGATTCGAGCATTTTGCCAATGACAGATGTTAGGCTAAGTGGCCTATAGTTTCCTGCTTTCTGTCTCCCTCCTTTCTTGAATAGGGGAGTTACATTTGCTGTTTTCCAATCCGCTGGGACCTCTCCAGAATTCAGGGAACATTGGTAGATTACAACCAACGCATCCACTATCTCTGCAGCCACTTCTTTTAAAACCCTAGGATGCAGGCCATCAGATCCAGGGGACTTGTCAGCCTTTAGCCCCATTAGTTTGCCTAGTACTTTTTCTTCAGTGATAGTGATTGTTTTATGTTCCTCTCTCCCTATAGCCCCATGATTATCAATTATTATTGGAATGCTTTTAGTGTCTTCTACCATGAAGACTGATACAAAATATTTGCTCATGGTCTCTGCCATTTCCCTGTTTCCCATTATTAATTCCCCAGTCTCATCCTCTAAGGGACTTTAGCTACTGTCTTCCTTTTTTATATACCTGTAGAAGCTCTTACTGTCTGTTTTTATATTTTTAGCTAGTTTACTCTCATAATCTAGCTTCTCCCTCTTTATTATTTTTTTAGTCATCCTTTGCTGGTTTCTCAAAAATTCCCAATCCTCTGGCCTACCACTAAACTTTGCAACATTGTATGCCTTTTCCTTCAATTTGATACCTTCCTTAACTTCCTTAGTTAGCCACGGATGGTTCATCCTTCTCGTACAGTCTTTCTTTCTCACTGGAATAAACCTTTGCTGAGAGTTGTGAAATATCTCCTTAAATGTCTGCCGCTGCTTATCTACCATCTTACCCTTTAATTTATTTTCCCAGTCCACTTTAGCCAACTCTGTCTTCATACCTTTGTGATTGCCTTTATTTAAGTTTAGGACACTAGTTTCAGACACAAGTTTCTCACCCTCAAACTGAATTTGAAATTCAATCATGCTATGATCACTCTCCCCTAGAGGATCCTTTACAATGAGAGATCATTAATTAATCCTGTCTCATTAAACATTACCAGATCTAAAATAGCTTGCTCCCTGGTTGGTTCCACAATGTATTGTTCTAAGAAACCATCCCAAATACATTCTATGAACTCGTCCTCAAGGCTACCCTTGCCAATTTGATTTGTTGAATCTATATGAAGATTAAAATCGCCCATGATTATTGCAGTACCTTTCTTACAAGCCCGCATTATTTCCTGATTTATACTCTGTCCTAAAGTATAGCTACTGTTAGGGTGTCTATAGACTACTCCCACCAGTGACTTCTTTCCCATTTATTTCTTGTCTCCACCCAAACTGAGCCAATATCATTTCTCACCACTGCCCTCATCTCATCCTTTGTTAACAGAGCTATCCCACCTCCTTTTCCTTTCTGTGTATCCTTCCAAAATGTCAAATACCCTTGAATATTCAGTTCCCAGCCTTGGTCACCTTGCAACCACGTCTCTGTAATGGCAATCAGATAATACCCATTTATTTCTATTTGTGCCGTCAACTCATCTATCTTGTTACGAATGCTGCGTGCATTGAGATAAAGAGCCTTTAATTTTGTCTTTTTACCATTTTTCTCTACTCTGACTCTATTTGCTGGTGCACTCTTAAGTTTGTATGCTGTGTCTCTTCCTGTCATTACTCCTATCGCTACCATGCACTATTACCTTTTCTTTTTTCTTTGACTTTCTAAATTCCCCTTCACCTGAACCCTCCCCCCCACTATAATAAATAGGATGCCAGGATTGCGAACGATCTGGTTCGGCCTATACAGTTGCCAAGGAGAGGGATAGAGTTGGTGGCTAGCGAACAGAGATTTTGGCAGGGACCGAAGACAATGGCTTTAAGGTTGAATGGTATGTCAGGACCATAAATCATGTCATTAACAAGGTCCTTGCTGAATTATCAGCCCTAAATGGCTGCGGCAAGATTAATTTGCATTAATGGTGTAAATCCAGTAATTTCATGATGCACAGTGAACTTTAATTGGGAGCCTCACTGTGAGATTGCAATTTTTTTGGTTTTGTTGAGGCTAATGGCAAATCGTCCAGCAACTTGTGGAGAATCGGAATTCCTGGCGTGTCTCCTCTTCACTGCAAATTGCTGTTTTTTTTACGAACTAATAATGGCAAACATCGTTAATTCCCCATTATTTTCCCAGCAATTTAATTTCTGCAGTTTCTTTCCTTATCTCCCTCAGGATCCTAGGATGAATCGCAACGGGCCCTGGCTCTTAGTCTTCCTTTAGGCTAACTAACTTATCTACAATAGTTTTTTTTATTCACCGGGTTATGTCCATTGCTGGCAAGGCCAGCATTTATTGCCCATCCCTAATTGCCCTAGAGAAGGTGGTGGTGAGCCGCCGCCTTGAACCGCTGCAGTCTGTTGAGGTGAAGGTACTCCCACAGTGCTGTTAGGTAAGAAGTTCCAGGATTTTGTCCCAGCGATGATGAAGGAACGGCGATATATTTCCAAGTCAGGGTGGTGTGTGACTTGGAGGGGAACTTGCAGGTGGTGTTGTTCCTATGCGCCTGCTGCCCTTGTCCTTCTAGGTGGTAGAGGTCACGGGTTTGGGAGGTGTTGTCGAAGAATCCGTGGCAAGTTGCTGCAGTGCATCTTGTAGATGGTACACACTGCAGCCATGGTGCGCTGGTGGTAGAGGGTGTGAATTTTTAAGGTGGTGGATGGGGTGCTAATCAAACGGGCTGCTTTGTCCTGGATGGTGTCGAGCTTCTGGAGTGTTGTTGGAGCTGCACTCATCCAGGCAAGTGGAGAGTATTCCATTACACTCCTTACTTGTGCCTTGTATATGGCGGAAATTCTTTGGGAAGTCAGGACTGGGTCACTCGCTGCAGAATACCCAGCCTCTGACCTGCTCTTGTAGCCACAGCATTTATGTGGCTGGTCCAGTTAACTTTCTGGTCAGTGGTGACCCCCAGGATGTTGATGGTGGGGGATTCGGCGATGGTAATCCCGTTGAATGTCATGGGGAGGTGGCTGGGCACTCTTGTTGGAGATGATCATTGCCTGGCACTTGTGTGGCGCGAATGTTACTTGCCACTTAGCAGCTCAAGCCTGAATGTTGTCTCGGTCTTGCTGCATGTTGGCATGGACTGCTTCATTATCTGAGGAGTTGCGAATGGAACTGAACACTGTGCAATTATCAGCGAACATCCCCACTTCTGACCTTATGATGGAGGGAAGGTCATTGATGAAGCAGCTGAAGATAGTTGGGCCTAGGACACCGCCCTGAGGAACTCCTGCAGTGATATCTTGGGGCTGAGATGATTGGCCTCCAACAACCACAACCAACTTCCTTTGTGCTAGGCATGACTCTAGTCTGTGGAGAGTTTTCCCCCTGATTCCCATTGACTTCAATTGTCCTAGGACTCCTTGATGCCACACTCAGTCAAACACTGCATTGATGTCAAGGGCAGTCACTCTCACCTCACATCTGGAATTCAGCTCTTTTGTCCATGTTTGGACCAAGACTTTAATGAGGTTTGGAGCAGAGTGCTCCTGGCGGAACACAAACTGAACATCAGTGAACAGTTTATTGGTGAGTAAGTGCCGCTTGATAGCACTGTCGATGACACCTTCCATCATTTTGCTGATGATTGAGGGTAGACTGATGGGGCGGTAATTGGCCGGATTGGATTTGTCCTGCTTTTTGTGGACAGGCCATACCTGGGCAGTTTGCCACATTGTCGGATAGATGCTAGTGTTGTAGCTGTACTGGAACAGCTTGGCTAGAGGCGCGGCTAGTTCTGGAGCACAAGTCTTCAGCACTACAGCAGGGATGTTGTTGGGGCCCGTAGCCTTTGTGCTCAGCCATATCTTGAAGTCACATGGAGTGAATCGAATTGGCTGAAGACTGACTTATGGGATGGTGGGGACCTCAAGAGGAGGCCGATATGGATCATCCACTCGGCACTTCTGGCCTAAGATGGTTGCGAACTTTTCAGCCTTGTCTTTTGCACTCACATGTTGGGCTCTGCGATCGTTGAGGATGGGGAAGTTCATGGAGCCTCTTTCTCCTGTTAGTTATAAAGTCATAGGGCTAAAAATTGAGTTGGGGCGCTACTTTTAGCGCCCTGGAAAAATTAGCGCCCCCGCACCGGAAATTTAGTGGTTGCACCCCAAGAGGGAAGCGGGGTGCTACTGTAAGCACCCCGCATCCCTCTTGGGGTGCTACAAGTCAATATCGCAGTGCTACGTGCTGCAGCGTCCGGCGGTAAGACAGGGGGCACTCCCAAAGATCGTGGCTGGGGCGCTGTGCACGGCGATGATGTCATCATGATGGCACTACTGGTTAGCGCCACCGCTAACCTCCTGCTGAATTTCGCGGGACGCGTGGTCGGAGCCGCGCCCAGGCGCTAGTTGCTTTGTGCCCTGTTAGGGCGCTAACGGGAGGCGCAAAGCAACCCAATTTTTCCCCCATAGAGTCATAATGGCTCCGAAGGAGGCCTTTCGGCCTATTGAGTCCGTGCCAGCTCTCTGTAGAGCAAGCCAGTCAGTCTCATTCCCCCGCTCTATCCCCGTAGCCCTGCAAGTTTATTTCCCTCAAGTGCCTATCCAGTCTCCCCTTGAAAACATTGAGGCCTAGAAATTCAGTATAGCCACGTTTGGGGCGCTACAGCATGGCGTTCGCTAACTTTTGCGCCCGGCGCAACTTAGCGCCACCTTCGCCGATATTCAGTTGCATCACCCCAAAAGGTTGCTGCTGCGCTAAAGCAGGCGATGCACGACTATCATTAGGTGCTAAGCCGGCGATCCGGGCGCAAACACCGAAGGCAGGTGCGGCGAGGTGCTCATTGAGGGCAGACAGTCAGGTGCCGGTCAGCACTTAAAGGGGGAGGGTGGAATTGCTTGGCTGCCACGCCCTGCACACTGCAGCCCTAAGGCAAGGCCTGAACACTGTTTCTGGAACAGCTCCACGCCCAGGAGAATGGAGAAGGCCAGGGAGAGAGCGCAGCGCTTCGGCGAGGGTGACCTGAGGCTGCTGGTTGGCGCAGTGGACCGCAGGCGCCATATCCTCTTCCCTGAGGGTGGCAGGAGGCCGCTGCCCGCCGAATATCGGAAAGCATGGAGGGATGTGGCAAACAGGGTCACGTCCAACAGCGTGGTTGGCAGGACACCAACCCAGTGCCGGAAAAAATGCAACGACCTCACTCGGGTTGTCGGTGAGTACCCTTTCCAGTATCCTCCTCATCCCTGCATGTGCACCTCACTTTATGGCCAAACGGGTCTGAAAGCCCTAATGGCCAGCCCTCAGCCAGCAGCTATGGGACTGTCATGAAAAGCACTTGCGCAATCAGGACTTTAGACACTGTCAGGGCTATTCGAACATGGGAGGCAGTGCGGGCAAGATCAGGGCTTGACACTGTACTTAGAGGCGGTCCTTTCTCTTGCAGGCCAAGCTGGCGCATAACAGAAGACAGCAGCGACAGACCGGGGGAGGCCGTCCTGACCTGAAACAGCTGAGCGACCTCGAGCAGCGAGTGGAGCGGATCATGGCAGGCCGGCTGAGTGGCCCCGTCGCCACTGGAGATGCTGACCCTGTTCTGGGCACCAATGGTAAGGTCATCACCTTTTTGACCTCTCCCTTTCCACTTGCGCCTCACACCAGCATCCTTTGCCACTATCGAACCAATGCAGTGCACAGCAGCACTCATGCCTCCCTCGCTGCCGCCCTGTCCTCACTCTAAAGCAACTCTTGTGCCTCCCTGCTTTCAGATGGTGACTCGCCAGGTGAGGAGGCAGCTCCTCAAGCTGGCACTGTGTCCGAGTCAGACATAGAGGAGGAGGAAGAGGAAGCCAGCCCATCAGGGACACCCTCAGCTGAGGCAGCCCATGGCCATGATGGTGACACGTCTTCCCTGGAGGGGAGCAGGGGGGAAGGGTCGGAGGATAGTGAAGCTCCGGGGACCAGCGGGCTGCAGCAACGCGGGAGGGGTGGGGAAGCTCGGCGGCCTTCTCCCCGGAGGGTGAGCGCGGCCTCCAGTCCTGCTACGGTGAGCGCAGAGGAGGTGCGGCTCCTAGCAGAAATGGGCGCCCAGGCTGAGCGCAGGCACACTGAGCTCATGGCTGCAGTGGCAAGGATGCCTGACTCCATAGAGTCACTGGCAAGGAGTGTGCAGGAATTCGGGGCAGCACAGGCCAGGAGTCTGCAACAATTCAGTGTAGCACAGGCCAGGAGTCTGCAGGACATCGCGGCAGCACAGGCTAGGAGTCAGCAGGACTTCGCTGCTTCACAGGCGGCTTCTAGCCAAGTGCTCAGTCGTGCCGTGCATTCACTGGCTGCTGTCATGCAGACACAGACCAGGGCCACACGGGCACTAACTGCTGCCACACTCGCTGGATCAGCCAGGCATCGCCGGGGCACTTGCTGTGCCGCAGCAGCCCAGCAGTCTGTGCCTCAGCAGATTGCTGCGCATGCTGCAGTGCTGGCCCGTGCACGTGCCAATGTATCAGCCGACCAGGGAGTGCCTGTGATCTGTCAGGTTGGCAGCATTCCTGCAGCCAACACTGTCACTCCTCCATTGCAGCTGCCACCAGCTGTTGGACAGACTGCTGCCGCCCAAGCAGAGTTGGAGCAGTCAGCAGCCGGCCCCTCCAGTCCCAGAACTGGTCCAGGCCGACCCCCAAGGGCATCTGCCGTCTCATCATCTGACCCTCAGCAGCCTTCCCCCAGCCTTGCTGCAGCCACTGGGGTCCCATTGAGGAGGAGCTGCAGGGCGGGTAGGGGCCAGTCACGGAAGCAAAACGGATCACCCTCGCAGGGGAAAAAGTAGAAGGTGTGGCCAAATGTTTTGTTTTACTTATAAAAGCCGAGACTGGTGTATTTGTTTCATATATAAAGGCTGAGACTGGTGTATTTGTTTCATATATAAAGGCCGAGACTGGTGTATTTGTTTCATATATAAAGGCCGAGACTGGTATATTTGTTTTACTTGTAAAGGCCGAGACTGGTGTATTTGTGTTTTTGGGGGGGGTTTCTCTCCATTAGTTTGTCATGTGGGAAGGGCACAGAGGTATCACAGTAAAAAATTTTCTTAAATCGCACTGTCCATGCTTTCTTTTGGAAGTCCTGGTTGCCCTGCTCGGCTGAGGGCTTGTGTAGCGGCTACATTCATCTTCTGCCATTGGCACAAGCCATTCCCTGAGAGGGGGGCCTAGAACCTCTTATGTTCATTAATAAATAGACATTCTTATTATGAACACAGCTAGCTTTTGCTAGACACTTTTATTGAGCACATGTGGACTAGGTACAGTATCTGTAGAGGCATCCATCTTGACTGCTGTCTTGTGGGTAGCCTAGTGCCTCATGGGTAATGTAGTCTTAATATACATACAGCTATATACAGCTCTACGGCTCCACCTAGTGTCCGCTATAGAATGACATGTTATTGATCATTACATCCCCCTTGCTTTGAGGTTTAACAAAATCAGTATCAATCAACTTTCAAGAAAACAATAAAGATAATATCAGTAACACTTTTGTTAGTGCTCTATAAACATAAACATTTTCAAAACAGTCAACACATTTTCAAAGCTTTACATTGTACTCAAAGATTAAGTCTATCAGGCTTTTTTACTTCACGTGTGGATCTTCTCAACATGTGTAAGTCTGATGTGTCTTCATGAGATTGTTCTGGCGGTGAATGACAAGATGCAGTTGCGGCATTGTCATCAATCTGGTCTTGAATAGTCTCTTGTGTTTTTAGGAGGGAACGGCGGTTCCTCCTGAGAATCTGTCCTTCCTCAGTTCTAACAGTGTATGACCTTGGTCCTACTTCCTCAAGAACTGTAGCTTTCCTGTTCCATGCATCTGGATCCTCAATCCTGACAACATCATCCCTTGTCAGTGGTTTTAGAGTTTTGGATGACTTGTCATAGTATGATTTTTGTTTCAGCTTTAACAGTTGAAGTCTCTGTCTCAGTTCCTCACTTTGCTGTTCTTTTGCACAGCAGGGTAGCGTGGTGTGCAACTTGCGACCCATTAGTTCAGCAGGTGAAGAACCACAGTCTAAAGGTGAGGCTCGGTAGCTCAGCAGGGCGAAATAAGGATCAGACTTGCTTTCTGTCGCTTTCTTCAGTAGCTGCTTGAGAACTTGAACACCTTTCTCTGCCTTACCATTTGACTGAGCATACAAAGGACTGGATGTGATGTGCTGAAAGTCATAATGTGCTGCAAACTGTTGCCACTCCTTACAGTTGAAGCACGGACCATTGTCGCTAACGGCAATCCTGGGAATTCCATGTCTGGCGAAGATGGATTTCACATGCATTATGACACTGCTTGCTGTGGTGCTTGAGAGCAGCGCCATCTCAGGATAGTTAGAATAGTAGTCAATCACTATTAGATAGTCTTTACCATTTAAATGAAAAAGGTCCATACCAACCTTTTGCCATGGTGCTGTTGGTATGTCAGCTACTATCATTGGTTCCTTTGCTTGTTTGTTTTGGTGTTTCTGACATGTCTCACATTTGCCTATCATGTTCTCAATGTCCTTATTTATGCCAGGCCAATAAACAGTGTCTCTTGCCCTCCTTTTGCATTTTTCAATTCCGAGGTGTCCCTCATGAATCCTTTTGAGCATGTCTTGACGTAGAGCCTGTGGAATGACTATTCTGTTCTGTTTTAGTAATAGTCCACTTGCGACACTCAATTCTGACCTTATGTGAAAATATTTTGGACAGGAACCTTTTGGCCAACCATGGTGAATGTTCTCTATTACTGTTTGTAATACTGTATCTTTTACTGTTTCTTCTGCTATTTGCTTTGATTTTGTGTCTGACACGGGCAGCGCAGCAGTGACCATACTCACATGAACATCCACGTCTTCTTCAGTAGAGCTCACATGACTCATTGTGGGTGCTCGGGATAGTGCATCTGCTAACACTATGTATTTGCCTGGTGTGTAGATCAGTTCAAAGTCATATCTTTGCAGCTCCATCATGAGTCGTTGAATCCTTGGAGACATCTCATTCAGGTTTATTTTTATGATGGCAACCAGAGGGCTGTGGTCTGTCTCAACTGTGAAGGTGGGAAGTCCATATATGTAGCCATGAAACTTTTCTAGTCCAACTACCAAGCCTAGACATTCCTTTTCAATCTGGGCGTATCGACACTCAGTATCAGTCATAGACCTGGAGGCATAGGCAACAGGCTTCCAATCTTCACCCTCTGCTTGTAGCAAGACTGCACCTAGGCCATCTTTTGATGCATCCGTTGACACGTTGATTCTTTTTGTTGGGTCAAAGAAGGTGAGTACAGGTGTGGTTGTCAGCACTGTTTTGAGGTTTACCCACTCTTGTTCATGTCTTTCTGTCCATGCAAACTCATTTGTTTTATGTAGCAGGTCTCGCAGACAGGCTGTTTTGGCTGACAAGTTAGGAATGAACTTTCCAATGAAGTTTATCATCCCCATGATGCGTAGCACTCCTTTTTTGTCAGTGGGTCGGGGCATTTTGAGCATGGCGTTTACTTTTTCCATATCTGGCTCTATTCCTTTACCAGATAGATTATCTCCTAGGAAAGTGACTTCCTGGACGCCAAACTGACACTTGGCTTTGTTGAGCTTCAGTCCATTCCGGCCTATGCTCTGTAGCACTTTAGTCAGTCTCTCATTGTGTTCTTTCAGTGTGGAGCCCCAGATGATGATGTCATCAACATAGACCCGAACTCCTTCCAGACCTTCAATTATGTGTTCCATCGCTCTATGAAAGATTTCAGATGCAGATATTATCCCGAAAGGCATTCTGAGGAAACAATACCTGCCAAATGGTGTGTTGAAGGTACAATATTTGGTGCTCTCTTCATCCAGTTTTAGTTGCCAAAATCCTTGTGAGGCATCGAGCTTTGTAAAGTATCTGGCACCTGACATTTCACTGGTGATTTCTTCTTGCTTGGGAATCTGGTAGTGTTCACGTTTTATGTTTGCATTTAAGTCCTTTGGATCCATGAATATTCTTAGATCATTGTTTTTTTTCTTTACACATACCATGGAGTTAACCCAGTCTGTTGGCTCTTCGACTTTCCTGATGACTCCTAGTGTGGTCATTCTGTCCAGTTCATTCTTGAGCCGGTCACGCAGGGGGGCTGGAACTCTTCGTGGAGCATGTACCACTGGCTGAGCATCCTCCTTTAGCTGGATCTTGTAAGTGAATGGTAGAACTCCAAATCCTTTGAACACATCCTGGAAATTATTCACTACAGAATCCACCGAGTCATCTGGTCTGCTTATGGCACAGTTTATACGGTAGACTCTCTTGACCAGTTCTAAGTCCTCACAAGCTTTGTCACCCAGTAGTGAATCAAGTCTTTCAGCCACAACAGAAAACATGAGATGATGCACTTCGTCTTTGACTGTCACTTTAAGTCTGCATACACCTAAGCTATCTATTTTCTGTCCATTATAGTCCTTCAGTAGTACTGACTTTTTCTGTATTTTGGGCTTTTCTTTCATATTGTTAATGTCACTCATACTGATTAAGTTTGCTTTTGCCCCAGTGTCTAGTTTCAAGGTAACTAATGCTCCATTTACCTGCAGTGGGATCATCCATTTGTCCTCTTTTACTGCATTAACTTTATGTTCAGCATTGTCCATTTCTGAGGGCTGCACATTTTCTGTATCCTTTTTGATATTGTCACATGACACCATTCCTACAAAAAATGTCTCACTTAAATCAGTGTCCTCAATTACATTAACTCGTTGCCCTTTCTTAGTTTGTACTTTTGAAAAGCATTGTTTGGCAAAGTGATTCTTTCCATTACACTTTGTGCACATTTTTCCAAATGCTGGGCATTGTCTTAACTGGTGTTTGTAACCACAGCGTTTACAATTAAAAATGTCATCCTCCGATTGCTTTTCATTTCTGTTCTGCCCACGTTTCTTCCCCTTGTAGGACACAGCACCGACAGCAGCATTATCACTCATTACAATCGCATCATTATTGATTTCACTGAAAGTCTTCGCGTGCTTTCGAGCTAGCTCGCTGGCTTGGCATATTTTCACTGCATTTTCCAAATTTCGTTCGGTTTCTCTCAACAGACGCTCCCTGACTTTTTTATCATGAATACCAAACACAATCTGGTCACGAATCATGGATGATTTCAGCTCGGAGAAATTACATGTCTGTGCTTTCAGTTTCAGATCAGTTACAAAGCTATCAAAAGTCTCATTTTGCTGCTGTGTCCTTGAACAGAACATGTATCTTTCATAGGTCTCATTCTTTTTGGGAGAGCAATGTGCATCAAATTTTTTTAGCACATCTTCTAATTTTTCTCTGTTCTCCTCTGGATTAAATACAAATGTATTAAATACCTCTATTGCCTGTGGGCCTGCAACCGTAAGCAGCAACGTTATCTTCCTTGCGTCTGGCTTCGTACCGAATCCGATGGCTGCAATGTAGAGTTCGAATTGTTGTTTAAGAGTCTGCCAATTGTAGTCGATATTTCCTGTGAGTTTCAAACGCTCTGGTGGCTTCAAATTCTCCATGTCGCTTTTCACAATTTTCAGCAGATCTTCACCATCCTGGTACCATCTTATGTTCATTAATAAATAGACATTCTTATTATGAACACAGCTAGCTTTTGCTAGACACTTTTATTGAGCACGTGTGGACTAGGTACAGTATCTGTAGAGGCATCCATCTTGACTGCTGTCT
This sequence comes from Somniosus microcephalus, assembly GCF_052327205.1. Lineage (NCBI taxonomy): Eukaryota > Metazoa > Chordata > Chondrichthyes > Squaliformes > Somniosidae > Somniosus > Somniosus microcephalus. Next base: position 84,713,851 of record NC_141000.1, read on the forward strand.
TGTGGGTAGCCTAGTGCCTCATGGGTAATGTAGTCTTAATATACATACAGCTATATACAGCTCTACACAGCTCTACGGCTCCACCTAGTGTCCACTATAGAATGACATGTTATTGATCATTACAGAACCGACTTGCAATAAGCCGCCGACGGGCGGCCCTTGCACTTTCTGCCTCCCTCCTGTGCTGGTCCTCCTCCTCCTCCTCCTCTGGTGGTCCTCCAATGTCTGCTGGCAGTGGCTGAGTCCTGCGGATAGCCAGGTTGTGCAGCATGCAGCACACGACAACGAAATGGGAGACTCGCTCAGGCGAGTACTGTAGGGCTCCCCCAGAACGATCCAGACAGCGGAACCGTTGCTTCAGCACGCCGATTGTTTGCTCAATGATGTTCCTGGTTGCTTGATGGCTGTCATTGTATCCCTCTTCAGCAGGGGTGCTGGGCGCACGGAGCGGGGTCATCAGCCAGGTGCACAAAGGATAGCCTTTGTCCCCGAGAAGCCATCCTCGTGGGTGAGGCTGGGCCTGGAACATGTCTGCCACAGAAGTCTGGCGCAGGATGAAGGCATCGTGGCTGCTGCCTGGAAAGCGGGCATTGACAGCTAGGATGAGCTGCCTGTGGTCACACACCAACTGCACGTTGAGCGAATGGTAGCCCTTCCGGTTGCGGTAATCCTCGGCATTCTCTAGAGGTGCCCGCAAAGCCACATGCGTGCAGTCAATGGCGCCCTGCACCATGGGGAAGCCCACTAATGCTGCAAAGCCCATTGCACGCTCTTGCTGCTTGTCACGGGTCATGGGGAAGGAGATGAACTGACGTCTCCTTCTGAAAAGGGCATTGGTCACCTGGTGGATGCAGCAATGTACCGCAAACTGGGAGATGTTGGAAATGTCCCCAGTAGCGGATTGGAAGGAGCCGGTGGCATAGAAGTTGAGAGCCACCGTCACCTTCACTGCCACCGACAGAGACGTCCTGCTCCTCAGCTGTGGCTGCAGATCTCCGCAAAGCAGGTGACAGATCTCAGTGACCACCGCCCTTCTGAATCGCAGCCTCCAAACACACTGCTCCTCAGACATGTTCAGATATGAGAACTGCTGGCGGTATACCCTGGGTGGGTAAGGCCCCCCTTTGCCGACGCCTGTTGCCCCTTCTCCGTCTGGCCATGACTGGCACTCTCTGACGGCGTCTCTGAGCCCTTTGAATGCAATGGAGAAGCCCAACGTTTCCACCCATTGCAGCCCCCATTATATGTTTCCAATCAATGCTGTGACACTGAAGTTAAAGACAAGTGCAAAGCTGTGGCCTGAAGCCACAAGTACCTGTGCGAGTGTTGAGCCAAACCAGAAAGCTCTCTACCTTTGTCTCTCTCCAAAGATCCGTCTCTCACAAAGAAGGAGTGGTGCAAAATGGCTGCCATTTATACTGCAGGAGGAGTCCCCTTTAATTAGCGCCCCGCAGCGACTGGGAACCGTTCCCCTCTACCAGTCTCTAGGGGCGCCAGGCGCACAATAGGCCGGCGCCACTGAATTTCCGGTTCGGGGCGCACAAAGGGCGTTGCACCATGAAATGACGTCAGGATCTGCGCGCGCAAAGGTTTTGCGCCGCCGCTAAATCTTAACTGAAGTTCGTGAGAGGCGCAGATCGCGCTGCGCCCGGGCGCTAGCCGCTTAGCACCCCACTTCTCCTCCTCCTAAGGCGCTAGCGGCTGGCGCAAACAACTGAATTTCTAGGCCGGAGTGTCTCCGCTTCCACCACTTCCGTCGGCAGCGAATTCCAGGTCATCACCACTCGCTGCGTAAAAAAGTTTTTCCTCACATCCCCCTGTATCTTTTGCCCAAAACCTTAAATCTGTGTTCCCTAGTCCTTGTACACCAACCAGTGGGAACAGACTATCCCCGTCTAGCCTATTCAAACCCGTCATAATCTTGTACACCTCTTATCAAATCACCCCTCAACCTCCTTTGCTCTAATGAAAACAAATCCAGCTTCTCCAACCTGTCCTTGTAGCTAAGATCCCCCATCCCCGGAACCATCGTGGTAAATCTCCTCTGCATCCTCTCAAGGGCCTTCACATCCTTCCTAAAGTGTGGTGACCAGAACTGGACGCAATACTCCAGTTGTGGCCTAACCAGCGCTTTATAACGTTGTTTAATTGTTCACTACTATTCATGACTGGATGTGGCAGGACTGCAGAACTTTGATCTGACCTGTTGGTTGTGGGATTGCTTCGCTCTGTCTATAGCATGCTGCTTCCGCTGTTTAGCATACAGGTAGTCTTGTGTTGTAGCTTTACAAGGTTGGCACCTCATTTTTAGGTACACCTGGTGCTGCTCCTGGCATGCTCTTCTAAACTCATTGAACCGGGGTTGGTCCCCTGGCTTGATGGTAATGGTAGAGTGAGGGATATGCCAGGCCGTGAGGTTACGGATTTTGGTGGAATACAGTTCTGCTGTTGCTGATGGCCCACAGCGCCTCATCAAAGAATCATAAAAATTTACGGCACAGGAGGAGGCCATTTGGCCCTTTGTGTCTGTGCCGGCCTAAAAAGAGCTATCCAGCCTAATCCCACTTTCCAGCTCTTGGTCCACAGCCTTGTTGCGGCACTTCAAGTGCATATCCAAGTACTTTTAAAATACGATGGGTATTTCTGCCTCTACCAGCCTTTCAGGCAGTGAGTTCCAGACCCCCCACCACCCTCTGGGTGAAAAAAATTTCTGCTCAACTCTCCTCTAATCCTTCTACCAATTTCTTTAAATCTAGGTCCTTCCTGTCCACTCCACCTAGGCCCCTCATAATTTTATACACCTCAATCAAGTCTCCCCTCAGTCTTCTCTGTTCCAAAGAAAACAACCCCAGTCTATCCAATCTTTTCTCATAGCTAAAATTCTCCAGTCCTAGCAACATCCTCGTAAATCACCTCTGTACCCTCTCTAGTGGAATCACATCTTTCCTGTGATGTGGTGACCAGAACTGTAGACAGTACTCTAGCTGCGGCCTAACTAGTATTTTATACAGTTGAAGCACAACCTACCTGCTCTTATATTCTATGCCTCGGCTAATAAATGAAAGTATCTCAAACGCCTTCTTAACCATCTTATCCTCCTGTCCTGCTACCTTCAGGGATCTGTGGACATGCACTCCATGGTCCCTCTGTTCCTCTCCGTTCCCTCTCACTTCTCCGGATTGAATTCCATTTGCCACTTTTCTGCCCACCTGACCAGTCCATTGCTATCTTCCTGCAGTCTACAGCTTTCTTCCTCACTATCAACCACACGGCCAATTTTTGTATCATCTACAAACTTCATAATCATGCCCCCTACATTGAAGTCTAAATCATTGATGTATAACACAAGAAGCAAGGGACCTAGTACTGAGCCTGTGGAATTCCACTGGAAACAGCTTTCCAGTCACAAAAACACCCGTCAACCATTACCCTTTGTTTCCTGCCACTGAACCAATTTTGGATCCAATTTGCCCCTTTCCCTTGGATCCCATGGGCTTTTACTTTCCTGACCAGTCTGCCATGTGGGACCTTGTCGACTACATCAAACCCACTCTCCTTGTTACCTCCTCAAAAAATTAAATCAAGCTTGTCAGACATGACCTTCCCTTTACAAATCCATGCTGACTGTCCTTGATTAACCCATGCCTTTCTAAATGATGATTAATACTGTCCCTCAGAATTTTTTACAATAATTTGCCCACCTCTGAGGTTAAGCTGACTGGCCTTTAATTACTCGGCTAGTCCCTTTCTCCCTTTTTGAACAACGGTATTATTATGTCCGTGTATAATTGAGACACGGACAGCAGGAGTTGATTTAAACAAGTCTTTACTGAATGGAGTCAATCGGGAAACTGAAACTACAGAGGCTTGCTAGCGCCTTTTATACAGGGGTGGTCACTGCCGGCACTGCAGTCTGAGACCAGTTATTCCCTTAAAGGTACATACACAACAATTCCTCACCTTTTAGATAAACAGTACATAACATTCATTTAACAACTAAATGATAACTAATTACAATCACAATTACGGTTGTTAGATACATTGGTTGAGGTTAAGCAATTATAAGTTCAGTCTTTGAGGAGGCTTCCTGATTCTGTCTGGATAACGCCTCTTTGGAGTATCAGGTTCTTCTGGCAAGGTTGAGTCTGGATCCATGTCGTTGTTTGGTTCATCTGCTTCCAATATCACCGATTCTGCAGTAGCTGCAATTGGTACGTCGATTTCATTGCCAGGTGTATCAGATCGTGGTGTGGAGTTGACGTTTTCCAGTGACTCTAGAATCTGGTCAGCATGGCGTCTTACAATGCTCTCCCCAACGTCCACGGTATACATGAGAGGTCCTTGCCGTGTACAAATCGTTCCTGGCTGCCATTTCTCAGTGCGGTAGTCCCGGGCCAAAACTGGTTGACTTATCTTAAAACTCCTGGTCGGCCTTTCATTCATATTCTGAAACTGTCTGTTCTCCACATCTCTTCGGACGTTTGGCTTAACCAAATCCAAGCGGCATCGTAGTCTTCGATTGAAGAACATCATGGCTGGAGTTTGGTTGGTAACCGCATGTGTCGCATTCCGGTAGGCAAACAAGAAGTTGTCCACCTTGTGTTGTAGGGGTATCTCTTCATTACACATTGCCTTGATAGCCTTCTTGAATGTTTGAACAAACCTCTCGGCCAATCCATTAGTGGCTGGATGATATGGGGCAGATGTGTAATGCTTAACACCATTGTTCTTTAAGAACCTCCGGAACTCTTCAGACACAAACTGTGGTCCATTGTCAGAGCAAATCTGTTCAGGCAGCCCATTCCTGGCGAATATGGTTCGTAAAACTGTGCTGGTTTTTTCTGTGGTGGTTGAGGACATTTTTATTACCTCTGGCCACTTTGAATGTGCATCCACCGCAATTAAAAACATCGAGTCCATGAAGGGACCAGCAAAATCAATGTGCACCCTTTTCCATGGAGATGAGGGCCACTCCCATGGATGTAGAGGAGCTTGTGGTGGGGCGTTTTGGACCTTCTGGCATCCTGTACAGCTCTTGGTCATCTCTTCGATTTCTCTATCGATTCCCGGCCACCACACAAACGCTCTGGCTAAGTTCTTCATTTTTACCCCTCCCAGATGACCCTCATGAAGCCCATTGAGCACTCTATCCTGCAATTTGGGTGGAATTACTACTCTGGATCCACACATCAAGGTTCCTCTGCACACTGACAGCTGTTCTCTTCTCGGCGAGAATGCTGGCAGCAGTGGTTCGCCATGTGCTGGCCATCCCTTCACCGTAAAATCATAGACCCGGGTCATTTCGTGTTTCCTTTTCTATGTTTGCATTCGTCACAGGGAGACATTCGACTATGGTCGAGTGGAATATCTCCATTGGATCCACTGCAAGGTCTTCTTCCACCGTCGGCAACGGTAGGCGCGACAATCCATCAGCATTCCCATGCTGTTTAGTTCCTTTGTACTCGATGTCATATTGGTGTGCCCCTAGGAAAAGGGACCACCTCTGCAGCCGTTGCGCTGTCATTATCGGTACGCCCTTCTGAGGGTTGAAAATGGAGACAAGAGGTTGATGATCAGTTAGTAGAGTAAATTTTTGACCGTGCAGGTAGTGATTGAACTTCTTCACCCCCCACACCAGGCTGAGGGCCTCTCTGTCAATCTGGGCGTAGTTACGCTCGGCAGAAGTTAACGAGCGTGACGCAAAAGCTATCGGCCTCTCTAAACCATCAAGGAATTTATGTGACAGTACCGCCCCAATGCCGTAGGGAGATGCATCACACGCCAGTCTGATCGGCAGTGCTGGGTTGTAGTGAGCCAATACTTATCTTGAAGTGATTAAGTCCTTACTCTTCTGAAAGGCCCGCTTACAGTCATTGCTCCATTTCCATGCTACTCCCGTTCGTAGTAGGGCGCTCAGTGGGTGCAGGATTGTGGACAAATTCGGTAAAAACTTATGGTAGTAATTCACCAATCCGAGTAATGACCTCAGTTGCGACACATTTTCAGGCACTGGGGCCTTAACAACCGCTTCAATTTTGTCAGGGGACTTATGCAACCCCTCTTCATCAATCACGTGGCCACAATACGATATCTGTTTCTTAAAAAACTCGCACTTGGGGCGGTTGGCTCATAGCCCATGTTCCCGTAGTCTAGTGAGCACCTGTTCTAGGTTGTTAAGGTGTTCACTGTCGTCTTCACCTGTCACAAGGATGTCGTCCAAGTAACACTGAGTCCCCGGAATCCCTTGCAGGACTTGTTCCATCGCTCTTTGCCATATCGCCGGAGCCGATGCTACTCCGAATACAAATCGATGATACTGGTAAAGACCTTTGTGAGTGTTTATCGTGAGATACTTCCTAGAGGATTCTTCAACCTCCATCTGCAAATATGCTTGTGCTAGGTCAATTTTTGTAAAACGCTTCCCTCCAGATAGTGAGGCGAAGATGTCTTCTATCCTTGGAAGAGGATATTGTACTGTGTGAAGGACTGGGTTCACTGTCACCTTGAAGTTCCCACAGATGCGAACCTTCCTTGGCTCCTCAGACTTACTAATTAACGTTTTCTTCATGACAGGAACGATGGGTGTCGCCCACTCGCTCCAGTCGACCTTAGACAACACGCCTGCCTTCTCCAGATTCTCCAGCTCTGCCTCGATGGCTGGGCGAATTGCATATGGTACCGGTCTTGCTTTGAAAAACTTGGGAATTGCATTCTCTTCTATTTTTATCGAGGCGGTTACGCCTTTAAGCATGCCCAGTTCTTGTTGAAATACCTCTTTGGCGTTAGCTAAGATTGTTGACAATCGTCCAGGAGTGACGTCTTCATCTTTTTTACCATCCACCGTCATTGCATCAATGGAGTGCCAATCTAAGCTTATCTTCCTGATCCATTCACGTCCCAATAACGGTGGTCCACCATTTTGCAGTATGTAGAGATACAATTTCCGTATTTTCTTGCCGTTGTATTCGACAGGCACCCTTATTTTTCCTCTGGGGTATACTTTTTGCCCCGTATACGTCGTCGAGACGATGGATGTCTCAAGGGTATGTGTGAGAATAGCCGCTCGTAGTCTCGTCGATTCATGACGGTTAGCGCTGATCCTGTATCCAATTCCATTTTAACTTGGGACCCTGCTATCGTGAGGGTGACCCAAATGGTTCGGTGATCCTCTTTTGCGATTACATTGTGAAGTTTGAGACAGCTTAGTCTCTTGTTCCCGGATTCACTATCGCTCATCTGGTCTTCGGAACTACTGTCCGTCATCTTTTGTACTTGTACGGTCCCTTAGTAGCCTTTTTATTGTCGCTGGTCTTCTTCCCAGACCTGCAAACTCGTGCAATGTGTCCCATCTTTCCGCATTGCCTGCATATTTTGTCCTTGGACCAGCAGTCCTTCTGGTCATGGTTAGTTCTGCCGCAGCGATAACATTTTGCAAATCCCCGTGTCATTTCGTGGGTGCCGTATTCCTGTGGCTTTTGTTGTATTTCCGCAGCTCCCCTGGCTGCTGCTTCGTACGATACTGCCACACTGAAAGCCTTATCTAGCGTCAGCTCTTTCTCTGAGAGTAACTTCTTCTGTGTTCCTTCACTCGGGAGTCCACAGACAAATTTGTCCCGTAGGGTATCTGCCAGTCCTGCTCCGAACTGGCAGTGCTTTGATAGCTTGCGTAGTTCCGTAAGGTACTCAGCATTGCTCTCATCTTTATGCTGAGTTCTCCTGTGGAATTTAAATCTTTCTGCTATCAGCAGCGGTGCAGGGTTTAGGTGTTCCTGTAGGACAGCAACAATTTCGTTAAAACTCTTCGCCTTCGGTTTGGCTGGAGTAATCAGGTCCCGCAATAGGCCGTACGTTCTAGCGCCCATTAAGTTTAGCAATACCGATGCCTTTTTCTCATCGGCTATTTCGTTTGCCTCGCAATATACCTCGACTCTTTCCACATACGTGGTCCAGTCCTCTATTGTATTATCAAAAGCAGTGATACAGCCAGTCTTCGGCATCTTGAAAATCTAAAATGGCGCCTCCCGTGCTTTGCCTTCTTCCCCGATTTAACAAAATGGCGCCTCCCACGCTTTGCCTTCTTCCCCGCTGATTAAGATGGCGCCTCCCGCGCTTTGCCTTCTTCCCCGCTGTTGCTAGCGCCGCTTTCCGCGGTTTCCGTTGCAACCTGCAGCTCCTCACAGTTTCCTGCGCGTTTAATATTTCTTTTTTTTTATTATTTTCCTGTCGTGGAACAACCCTGTGGGACTCTTGCCTCCCTCTTCTCGGGTCCGTACGCTGCCCGGCTTTGTAGCACCGGCCGCGCCCTGTGTGCTCCACCCGCTCTCTCTCTCCTCTTCCCGACAATGCTGCTCGGCCCCGTTGCAAGCCACCCGCTCGAGTTCACGACCGCCGCAGCCCAGGAAGGATCAGTGTACTACCTGCCACCAGCCCGATTAGCTGAAGCACCGTCGACAGGAACCAGGCCCCGCTCTCGACAGCTTCTCCAGCAATCTTCAACTCCGCTGACTCAGGGGTGGATGCCCGCGGTCGACGCCCATTTCTACTGCTTCTTTCTTCCTTCTGGCCTCGACCTCTGCTCACTTCGCTTCAGGAATGGATCCCAGGAGGTGGTGCAGACTGTAGGTAAGTTCGTATCTGCTCGTCGCCAATATTATATCCGTGTATAATTGAGACACGGACAGCAGGAGTTGATTTAAACAAGTCTTTACTGAATGGAGTCAATCGGGAAACTGAAACTACAGAGGCTTGCTAGCGCCTTTTATACAGGGGTGGTCACTGCCGGTACTGCAGTCTGAGACCAGTTATTCCCTTAAAGGTACATACACAACAGGTATAACGTTGGCAGTCCTCCGGCACTACACCTGTAGCCAGAGAGGATTGGAAATTGATGGTCAGAGTCTCCGTTATTTCCTCCCTTGCTCCTCTTAACAGCCTGGGGTACATTTCATCCGGCCTGGTGATTTATCTACTTTCACAGATGCTAAACTCCTTAATATTTCCTCTCTATGTTTATCTCATCGAATATTTTACACTCCTCCTTAACTAAAATCGTCCCTCTCTTTGTGAAGACAGATGCAAAGTATTCATTAAGAGCCATACCCAGGTCTTCCACCTCCACACACAGGTTACCTTTTTGGTCTCTAATAGGTCCTACTCTTACTTTAGTTATCCTCTTGCTCTTTATGTATTTATAAATCATCTTTGGGTTTTCCTTGATTTTACTTGACAATATTTTTTTATGCCCTCTCTTTGCTTTCCTAATTTCCTTTTTAATTTCATCCCTGCACTTTCTATACTCCTCTAGGCTTTCTGCAGTATTTAGCTCTTGGTGTCTGACATAAACTTCCCTTTTTTGCCTTATCCTACCCTGTATACCCCTTGATATCCAGGGGGCTCTGGATTTGGGAGTCCCATCCTTTTTCTTTGTGGGAACATATTTGCTCTGAACCCTCACCATCTCCTCCTTGAATACCTCCCACTGCTCTACTTTCAAGTAGCTGTTTTCAATTCATTTTTGCTAAATCACATCTCAGCTCAGTAAAATTGGCCTTTCTCAAAATGAGAACTTTTACTCCAGTTCTATCTTTGTCCTTTTCCATAAGTATGCTAAATCTAACTGAATTATGATCACTACCACCAAAATGCTCTCCCACTGATGCCCCTTCCACCTGCCCAGCTTCATTCCCAAAAACCAAGTCCAGAATCGCCCCCTCTCTTGTTGGGCTTGCTACATACTGGCTAAAAAAGTTCTCCTGAATGCATTTTAAGAATTCTGCACTCTCTGTACCTTTTACACTGATTCTATCCCAGTTAATATTAGGGTAGTTGAAATCTCCTACTATGACTACCCTATTGTTTTTGCACTTCTCAGAAATTTGCCTACATATTTGCTCTTCTATCTCCCTCTGACTATTTGGGGGTCTATAGTACACTCCCAGCAGTGTGATTACCCCTTTTTTGTTTTTCAGTTCAACCCATATGGCCTCATTTGAAGATCCTTCTAACATATTATCCCCCCGCACTACTGTAATTATTTCTTTAACCAATATTGTGACCCCCCATCCTTTTTTTATCCCCCTTTCTATCTCATCTGAAATCCCTGTAACCAGGAATGTTGAGCTGCCATTCCTGCCCTCCTTTCAGCCATGTTTCAGTAATAGCTATGATATCATGCTTCCACATGTCTATCTATGCCCTCAGCAAACTCACTCACTAATTTTCTGCCTGCCATTTCCAGCTTTTCTCCTTTTTGAATCTCATAGATACCCAGTTTTGAGCTGCTAGATCTGTCCTGAATCTCTCCCATTTAGCATGGTGGTAGTGCCACACAACACGATGGAGGGTGTCCCCAGTGTAAAGACAGAACTTTCGTCTCCAGAAGGACTATGCGGTGGTCACTCCTACCAATACTGTCATGGACAGATGCATCTGCGATAGGTAGATTGGTGAGGACGAGGTGAAGTAAATTTTTCCCTTGCATTGGTTCTTGCATCACCTGCTGCAAGGCCAGTCTGGCAGTTATGTCCTTCAGGTCTTGGTTGGTAGTGGTGCTACCAAGCTACTCTTGGTGATGGACATTGAAGTCCCCCACCCAGAGTACATTCTGTGCCCTTGCTACCCTCAGTGCTTCTTCCAAGTGGTGTTCAACATGGGGGAGTACTTCCTTCTATCCATCATATTATCCTTCATCTAGCTCTTAACAACTTCAGGAATCACCTTCTTTATACTTTACTTTAGTAAAGGCTGATGAAAATTTAACGTTTCTTTCTAAAAGGAAAATAACATTGTGAGGGGTTTTAATAGAGTTGAAAGAGAGAAAATGTTTACACTGTCATGAGGATCGGCAACTTGAGGACACAGATTTTTACGCAGCGAGTTGTTCTGATCTGGAATGCACCGTCTGAAAGGGTGGTGGAAGCAGATTCAATAGTAAAAGGGAATTGGATATATGCTTGAAAAGGCAAACTTTGCAGGGCTATGGGGAGACAGCAGGGGACTGGGACTAATTGGCTTGCTCTTTCAATGAGCAGGCACAGGCACGATGGGCTGAATGGCCTTTTCCTCTGCTGTATGATTCTACAATAATGGAAAGGGAGTTGTGGAGCCAATTTATTCTTGTAGAAATACATTTGCAAAGCCTTACTAGTTTTTCTTGTTTTTTGTTTTACTCCCTGACATCATCTTCACCACCTCACCCTCTTACATCCTTATTTACTCTCACTTAAAATCATTGTTGTAAACTGCCTTTCCAAGCCCAACAGCAACTTCATCACCAAGATCCCCTCCCTTAGCCTCTGCTTCTACAAATTCCTCACGTTTGGTGATGTTAATCTATGGATATATTCATAGAAACATGGAAGATAGGAGCAGGAGTAGGCCATTTGGCCCCTCGAGCCTGTTCCGCCATTTAATGGGATCATGGCTGACCATCCAAATTCAGTACCCTGTCCCTGCTTTCTCCCCATATCCCTTGATCCCTTTAGCCTTAAGAAATATATCTAACTCCTTCTTGAATATATTTAATGAATTGGCCTCAACTGCCATCTGTGGTAGAGAATTCCACAGGTTCACCACTCTCTGGGTGAAGAAATTCCTCCTCATCTCAGTCCTAAATGGCTCACCCTTTATCCTTAAACTGTGACCCCTGGTTCTGGACTCCCCGGCCATCGGGAACATCCTTCCTGCATCTAGTCTGTCTAGTCCTGTTAGAATTTTATAAGTTTCAATGAGACCCCCTCTCATTCTTCTAAACTCTAGCGAATACAAGCCCAATCGACCCAATCTCTCTCCATACGTCATTCCTGCCATCCCAGGTATCAGTCTGGTGAATCTTCGCTGCACTCCCTCCATGGCAAGAACATCCTTCCTCAGATAAGGCGACGAACACTGCACACAATACTCAAGGTGTGGTCTCACCAAGGCCCTGTACAACTGCAGCAAGACATCCTTGCTCCTGTACACTAATCCTCTCGCTATGAAGGCCAACATACCATTTGCCCTCTTAACCGCCTGCTGCACCTACATGCTTACCTTCAGCGACTGGTGCACAAGGACACCCAGGTCTCGTTGCACTTCCCCTTTTCCCAATCTACAGGAAACTTTGTGCTATCCGGCACCCATGGGACCGAGCTACTGCCGTTTTTTAAAAAGCTCCGGATAGACCAGCGTCAAATGTTATCAGATAGGAGCTTTTCATCGCAGTATCTGAGCACAAACACTGTTGCTCAGCAACAGCTTGTAAACACTCGGCCCGTGGCTTGGAAGCGTCTCTGAAGCTGTTGCTAAGATACAGAGACGCTTTCTAGAGCCTGCCGTGTCTGACCACAAACACTGTTGCTCAGCAACAGCTTGTAAACACTTGGCCCAGTAGCTTGGAAGCGTCTCTAAAGCTGTTGCTAAGCGACAAAGACGCTTTCCAGTGCCTGCCTGTGAAAAGAATGCTAGGAGAAAAAAAAACCTAACCAAAACGGCTGCTGATTTCTGCCGTTAGATCAAAGTTGCCGGACATTCAACTTCCGGATAGCACAAAGTTTCCTGTATTGCCGTTCAGATAATAATCTGCCTTCCTGTTTTTGCCACCAAAGTGGATAACCTCGCATTTATCCACATTATACTACATCTGCCCAATCACCCAACCTGTCCAAATCATACTGGAATTTCTCTGCATCCTCCTCACAGCACACACGCCCACCCAGCTTTGTGTCGTCTGCAAACTTGGAGATATTACATCTAGTTCCCTCGTCTAGATCATTAATATATATTGTGAATAACTGGGGTCCTAGCACCGATCCCTGCGGTACCCCACTAGTCACTGCCTGCCACTCGGAAAAAGACCAGTTTATTCCAACTCTTTGCTTCCTGTCTGCCAACCAGTTCTCTATCTAAGTCAGTACCTTACCCCCAATCCAATGTGCTTTAACTTTGCACGCTCATCTCTTATGCGGGACCTTATCGAAATCCTTCTGAAAGTCCAAATACACCACATCTACTGGTTCTCCCTTATCTATTCTACCAGTTACATCCTCAAAACATTCCAGTAGATTAGTCAAGCATGATTTACCTTTTGTAAATCCATGTTGACTTTGTCCAATCCTGTCACTGTTTTCCAAGTGCTCTGCTATTACATCTTTTATAATGGACTCTAGCATTTTCCCCACTACCCCTAGTCCCCTAATCTCCTCTCTCCGACGACTCTGCCATCCTGTCTTCACTTAATCTCACCCTTCACATAAACACTTACACCAACACATACATCTATAACTATCCAGTCAACGTGGCCTCTTCACCTTTGCAGTCCTCATCACTGATGGGTCTTTCACTGACTACTTCCACATCTCCTTTACCACCCAATTTACCCCGATCTCACTTTCTTCACTCTCTATCTTTGGGGAAAAAAGTGTCCTGCAGCTTAATGGATTTCTTCATCACTAAGATTGAGACCATCCATGCAGCTTCCTCTGCTACCACTTTTTACCCACTCCCCCCCCTTTACGCTCTGCTTCATACTCAACCTATCCCTGATCCCCTGTCACTCCTTAGTTTCTCTCCCATCTCCCCTCTATCCTCTTCAGTTTTTACCACAAGTACATCTGCTGTTCCCTCGAATCTCATTCCCACCCAATTCCTGACCAGTGAATTACCTTTGCTGGCCCCCATGCTTGTTGATGTTGTTAATAGCTACTTTGGATAGGCACCACTCCTCTCTCTTTCAAAACTACCATCATTAGGCCCCAACCCCTGATTCTGATAAATCCCACTCGATCATTGTAACGCTAACCTCTCTTTCCTCTCAATGGTGCTTGAATATGCTGTCACTTTAATGACGTGTCCATCTCTCCCAAAAGTCCCCGTTTGAATTTTTTAGTTCAGCTTCTGCTCTGCTCACAGAACTGAGATTTCCCTGGCCAAAGTCGCAAATTATGTCCTTGGTGACTGCGAATGTGCTGCGTTTTCCATCTTTGTCCTTCTCCATCTCATGGTTGACCATGCCATATTCCTCCATTACCTCCTCTCTGTTGTCCAACCCCGTGGCATTGTCCCTGCATGGTTTCATTCCTTCCCTATCTTAATGCAGTCAGCGAATCTCCAGCAACAGCTTCTCTTACCACCCGTCGCCTTCAGAGTTCCCAAAGGATCTATCCTTGGCACTATCTTCTTCCTCTTCTATATTGTGCCCCTTGGTGACAATGACAACTTTCATACGTATGCTGTTGACACTCAGTTCTAAGTAAGGGTAAGGGCCTAAAAATGAATACGGCAGCCTGTTAACCCTGACAATCAGCCCACCACGATTTTGAAAGGGGCCTACCATTGGGTGGTTGAAGCACCTACCTGTTTCACGTGGTAGGCTCCTTTAAATATGCAAATTGGGATCCTAGGCCATACAGTTTAGGAGAAAACTGATCAAAGTGTGCGCCTTGCATTCTCCGATCAGTTTAACAGGCAATAGAGGAGAAGAGGCCCAGCAAAGTTAAGTTTTACAAATAATGTGGGCTGCTGCCATCCTGGGAACACCCACCCTCCTCGCACTTACCTATCGGCCAGCTGGGGCAGCGTGATGTAGATCAGCCTTAATCTGTTGAGCTGCATTGGGACGCCTGTTTGGCGCCACACAGCTCGCTGATCCATTGTAAATGAGGCATGGGCCTCAAAATCACAGCTACCTCGTCACTGTCGGTCAGCCACCCAATACTCAAACTGACCCCAATATCTCTAATAACGTCCATGCTGGCCTCTCATTCTCCACCTTCAATAAACTCCATAATTCAAAACTTAACGGCCCATATCCTGGCCTACACTAAATTCTGCTTGCCCATTGTTAGATCCGTGATTCTGAGAGTATGATGTTTTTCAATAACCACACGGATGCTGTAACTTAACAATCAACAGGTATTTACTGGAGTAGGGTCGTCTCAAGACTGGGGTACAGAGGCATGCTCAAGGCTTATATACAGGTGTGGTCACTGCCAGTACTACAGTATACAGGAGCTGTAAAAGTAGTTCTCTCTTAAAGGTACAGACACTACAATTCCTCCCCTTTTTAGATTAGTAGTACCCATAGTATTCAAGTAACAATTAACACTTTAACATGTACATTAAACAACAATAGTCCATTTATAGATTCAGTCTTTGGGGCGGCTTCCTGATCCTTTCGGGATAGCGCCTTTCCTGAGGTTCTTGTTCTTGGTGCAGAGGCGATTCTGGCCCCTTTTCATCGGTTAGTTCATCGGGTTCCACTGCTATTGGTTCGGAGGTAGATGCTACCGGTATGTCGGGTTCATCCCCAGGTACACAAGACATGGGGTTGACTCGTTCCTGTGACGCTAAGATCTGATCAACGTGGCGTCTCACAATGTTCTCCCCGACATCCACTGTGTACATTAATGGCCCCTGCCTTGTGCATATTGTTCCGGGTTGCCATTTTTCTGTTCGGTAGTCACGGGCCAAGACTGGTTGTCCTACGTTGAAGCTCCTTGTCGGCTTCTCGTTGATGTGCTGGAATTGTTTGTCCTCAACATTTCTTCGCACATTTGGTCTGAGCAAGTCCAGACGAGATCTCAACCTTCGGTTAAAGAACATCATGGCCGGGGTCTGGTTGGTAACTGCATGTGTCGCGTTTCGGTAGGCTAATAAGAAATTGTCCACCTTATGCTGTAGTGGAATTTCATCGTCGCACATGGCCTTTATCGCCGCCTTAAAGGTTTGTACGAACCTCTCAGCCAATCTATTTGTGGCTGGATGATACGGGGCGGATGTGTAATGCCTTACCCCATTCCTTCTCATAAATTTTTGAAACTCTTCGGATACAAACTGTGGTCCATTATCAGAGCAAATCTGCTCTGGCAAGCCGTTTCTGGCAAATATGGTCCGTAGGACTGCAATCGTTTTCTCTGTAGTGGTTGAGGACATTTTTATCACCTCAGGCCACTTCGAATGAGCATCCACTGCTATTAAGAACATTGAGTCCATGAATGGACCAGCGAAATCAATATGCACCCGTTGCCATGGAGAGGAGGGCCACTCCCATGGGTGTAGAGGGGAATGTGGTGGTGCATTTTGGACCTTCTGACATCCTGAGCAGCTCTTGGTTAGGTCTTCGATTTGTTGATCGATTCCTGGCCACCACACAAGCCCTAGCAAGGCTTTTCATTTTCACTCCCCCCAGATGGCCTTCATGTAGCTCATTTAGCACTCTCCCTTAACTTGGGTGGAATCACCACTCTGGATCCACACATCACTGTCCCCTGGCATACTGACAGCTGTTCTCTTCTGGATGAGAATGCTGGCAACAGTGAGTCGCCATGTGTTGGCCATCCCCTCACCGTCAAATCATATACCCGAGACAGCGTCGGATCATTGCGGGTCTCCTTCTCTATATCCGCGTTCGTTACTGGCAATCGTTCAATTATTGACGAATAAAATATCTCGATAGGGTCCACTGCTGGTGCTTCCTCCACAGTAGGCAGTGGCAGGCGCGATAGCCCATCAGCGTTTCCATGCTGTTTTGTGCCTTTATATTCTATTTCATATTGATTCGCCCCTAGAAACAGGGACCATCTTTGTAACCGTTGTGCAGTCATCACTGGAACGCCCTTCTTAGGATTAAAGATGGAGACAAGTGGTTGGTGGTCAGTCAGCAAGGTGAACTTCTGCCCATGCAGATAGTGGTTGAATTTTTTTACTCCCCATACTAGGCTGAGGGCCTTCCTGTCAATCTGGGCGTAGTTGCGCTCGGCTGAGGTTAGTGACCGAGACGCAAAGGCTACTGGCCTCTCCAACCCGTCTGGGAATTTGTGCGACAGCACTGCTCCAATACCATAGGGTGAGGCATCACATGCCAAACGAATTGGTAGTGCTGGGTTGAAATGGGCCAACACCTCTTTAGATGTGATCAATTCTTTACACTTCTGGAAAGCTCGTCTACGTTCGTCATTCCACTTCCATGGTACCCCTGTTTGCAGTAGGGTGTTCAGTGAGTGTAATACCGTGGACAAATTTGGTAAGAACTTATGGTAGTAGTTTACCAGCTCGAGGAACGACCTCAGTTGTGACACATTTTCCGGTGCTGGAGCCTTGACTACTGCCTCAATCTTTTCAGGGGACTTATGTAACCCCTCTTCATCGATGACATGGCCACAATACGAGATCTGCTTCTGGAAAAACTCGCACTTGTGGCGATTAGCTCATAGCCCATATTCCTTTAATCTGGTGAGCACCTTCTCCAAGTTGGCGAGGTGATCACTGTCATTTTTGCCCGTTACCAGGATGTCGTCCAAATAACACTGGGTCCCTGGAATCCCTTGCAGGACTTGATCCATCGCCCTTTGCCAAATAGCCGGAGTCGATGCTACCCCGAACACCAGCCGGTTGTATTGATAGAGACCTTTATGAGTGTTAATCGTAAGGTATTGTTTCGAGGCTTCTTCTACCTCCATTTGCAAGTACGCCTGGGCTAGATCAATTTTGGTGAAGCGTTTACCTCCAGATAGCGAGGCGAAAATATCCTCAATTCGTGGAAGAGGATATTGTACCGTGTGAAGGACTGGGTTCACTGTCACCTTAAAATCCCCACAGATGCGGACCTTCTTTGGTTCCCCAGGCATATTACTCAACGACCTCTTCATTACAGGAACGATGGGTGTAGCCCACTCGCTCCAGTCTACTTTGGACAGTACTCCTGAACGTTCCAACCTTTGACAGCTGGCCTGATCGCATAAGGCACTGGTCTGGCCTTAAGAAACTTTGGGCTTGCATTTTCCTCTATTTTAATCATTGCTGTTATGCCTTTTAGTGTTCCGAGTCCCTCCTGGAACACTTCTTTTGTGTCAGTTAGCATTTTTGACAGTCGTCCAGGTGTGACATCGTCATCCTTTTTGGCCTCAACCTTCAGTGCCTGTATGGAATGCCAATCTAATTGTATCTTCCGGATCCATTCACGTCCTAGCAGTGGTGGTCCTCCATCTGACAATACATATATGTCCATTTTAGGTATTTCCTGGCCTTTATATATCACTTTCACCCTTATTTTTCCTTTGGGGTAGACTTTTTGCCCCGTGTACGTCTTCAAGACAATCTCTGTAGCTTTCAAGGGTATATGTGAAAATAGCCGCTTGTAGCCCCTTTGGTTTATGACTGTTAGGGCTGATCCTGTGTCCAATTCCATTTTCATTTGGACTCCGTCTATCTTGAGTGTAACCCAGATAGTCTGGTGACCCTCCATTTTGGTTACCTTATGTAGTTTCAGACAACCCAGCTCCTTGCTTCCGGAGTCTGTGTCACTTTTCTGTTCGTCTGAACTACTGTCCATCACCTTGTGTACCTTTTTGTACTTCTCCTGTGGAGATTTCTTACTGTTGGTTTTCTTCCCAGACCTGCAGACTCTTGCTATGTGTCCTGCTTTTCCACACTGTCTGCATACTTGGTCCTTGAACCAACAATCCTTCTGGTCGTGTGTTGTTCTGCCGCAGCAATAGCACTTCCCTGTTCCATAGGACATTTCATTGGTGCCATATTCTTGCGGTCTCCGTTGTATCTCTGCAGCGCTCCTTGCGGCTGCTTCGTGTGGTACTGCCATACTGAAAGCCTTGTCCAGCGTAAGATCCTTTTCTGATAGAAGCGCTTCTGGGTTCCTTCACTTTGCAGCCCACACACAAACTTGTCCCTTAACGTATCTGCTAGTCCCACTCCAAACTGGCAGTGTTTCGATAGCTTGCGCAGTTCCGTTAAGTACTCAGCATTGCTTTCGTCTTTGTGTTGGTTCCTTTTATGGAACTTAAATCGTTCTGCTATCAGCAGCGGTGTGGGGTTTAAGTGGTCCTGTAGGATTTCTACTATGCTTTCGAAATTGTTGTTCACAGGCTTCTCTGGGGTTATTAGGTTTTGCAGTAACCCATAAGTTTTTGCACCCATGGAATTTAACAAAACCAGTGCTTTCCTAGCATCTGGCACTTCATTTGCCCTGCAGTACACCTCAATACGTTCCACATATGTCGCCCAATCTTCGACTTCATTGTCGAACGTAGAGATACTGCCACTCTTCGGCATCCCTGGGTGTGATTTAACTGTCAAAAATGGCATCTCCCGCGCTTCCCCTTCTTCTCCGCTGGCACAAAATGGCGTCTCCCGCGCTTTCCTTTCTTCCCGCGCTCGCCCTTCTTCTCCGCTGCGGCTTCTAAAAATGGCGTCTCCCGCGCTCTTCCTTCTCCGCGGCTCAATGGCGTCTCCCACGCTCTCCCTTCTTCTCCCCGCGGACGCTGTTCAGCCCTTGAGCCCTGGCTGTGCTCTGCGTGTTTTTTTTTCTTCTTTCTGTGTGCCTTTCCCGTTTCCACCGCTCGGTCCTGAACCCGGCTGCTGCTTTACCCTCTCTCTCTCTGTTTTGTTTTTCCTCAACGCCGCTCGGTTTTCAACCCCCGGCTGCGCCCTGTGCACTTCACTCTCTATCTTACCACGTCGACGCTGCTCGGCTTTTTCTCCGCCGTCGGTCGGCTCCAGCCGCCGCTGTCCGGGAAGGGTCTGCGCTGTACCTGTCGTCTGTCTGTTGCTGAACATCGTGGCTGGGGAACCAAGCCCGGCTCTCCACAGCCTCCCCTGCGATGTTCACTCTCTGCCGGACGACTGGGCGGTTGCTCGTGGTCGACGCCCGTGCTTCTGGCCTCGACTTTCTTCCACCGCCCTCCGGAGCGAATCCTCGAAGGGAAATGCAGAGTTGCAGGTAGATTCGAATCGACACTCGTCGCCACTGTTAGATCCGTGATTCTGAGAGTATGATATTTTTCAATAACCACACGGATGCTGTAACTTAACAATCAACAGGTATTTACTGGAGTAGGGTCGTCTCAAGACTGGGGTACAGAGGCATGCTCAAGTCTTATATACAGGTGTGGTCACTGCCGGTACTATAGTATACAGGAGCTGTAAAAGTAGTTCTCTCTTAAAGGTACATACACTACACCCATCACTCCATGCTTGTTAATCGAACTGGCAAGGTATTAAATCTAAACTTGTTTTTATCTTCAAATCCCTCGACAGCATTGCCCACTCATTCCTTTGCAATCCTCTCAGCTTTTCAGCTCGTTCCATACCATTTAGCCTAGTGTGCATCTCTTCCACCTCTCCCATTCTCTTGGATCCACCAGTGGAGCAGAGCCTTTGGTCCTATTTTCTAAACATCCTCTGCCTCTCTACTTCTTCCCATGCTTTGAGAAGCCTTTTCAAAACCTTTTTCAAAGCTTTTTAACGAACTTTTGGCCATCTCTCTGATTCTCTCACTACGCCTTGGTGTGCACTGCTTTATGAAAATGTTCCCTCCGTAAAGGACCTTGGGATGTTTTTCTATATTAATGGTGCTATAAAAGTACAAGTTATTGTTGCTTAATGCCGAGTAACCGCACACTAATGTAGTGTAATTCTGCAGTACTATTCACATATTTTGATTGACTGGCTAATGGTATACTTGACTCAAAATGCTGACGTATATCAATAGTCACAGAAGCCTGTACTTAGGCTATAATTGACTTTTAAGCAGGATTTGTTTTTGCCTGTTGAAGTCTTGACTGCTAATGCTGAGGTTTTTTCAAATTTCTACTCTTAAAATGTTTATCAGTAAAAGAAAAGATTATGGGATACCATATCACAATGCACTCATTTATGGTATTACAGGGCATTCATGCAGAAAACTAGTAATACATCCTCATCATTACAATAGGTAGCAACAAAACAGATCAGCCTTATTTATATGCAGAGCCATGTCATGCAATGAGGCATTGGAGAATGTTGATAAATGCGTGGAGCAGCTTTTTTTTCTTTGGTTTGTTTTAAATAAAAATGGGAATACTAATTATAATCATGTTTGACAGAAGTTGTCAAATTTTATGCAAATAAATTAAACAGGCACTTTTGAAGGTCGCGTCCCATTTCTCCTTTCTCTGAATTAAAATTATGCAAATATAAAGAAATTATTTTGTGTCAGTTGTCATGCTTGTGTTCTTGAGGATTTTGTGATTGATGATTCCAGCTATTCTAATGCATCACGCATGCATGCTTGCCAAGGCATGAGTTTGCAAACCACATAATGAGAAAACTGTAGTTGCTTGAACCTCTTCTGTTGGCAGCATGCCCAATGGATGGCATCATACCAGAGCAAATAAGATTCAGTCATTAGCATCACAAGTAATATATTTAAATAATATCATTCAAGAAAATATTTTGATGGGAGTATCAACAAGCTCTGTAGGGGAGGAAATCTATTTCATAAATTTGTAATTTCTGGAAGTCAGTCACTTTTTTTAAAATGCAGTTGTAATCCTGTAGATTTCCTTGTGTAATATTCACAGGCTAAATCTGTGCCCTTTTTATTCTAAATCCTCGGGTTAGGCCATGCCAAACAGCCTCACAGAAATAATTACACAGAACTTAACCCTCAATAGGTGATGACTTGCGTTGGGCATATATGGAGGGACGAGTAAACTGGTGTACTCATGTTACATATTGGATTATTCGCCACTGAAGGGTCCAAGAATTTGTTTTAATTCATTCACGGGATGTGGGCATCGCTGGCAAGCCCAGCATTTATTGCCCATCCCTAATTGCCCTTGAGAAGGTGATGGTGCGCCTCCCGCTTGAACCGCTACAGCCCGTGAGGTGAAGATACTCCCACAGTGCTGTTAGGGAGGGAGTTCCAGGATTTTGACCCAGCGACAATGAAGGAATGACGATATATTTCCAAGTCAGGATAGTGTGTGACTTGGAGGGGAACTTGGAGGTGGTCATGTTCCCATGTGCCTGCTGCCCTTGTCTTTCTCAGTGGTAGAGGTCACGGGTTTGGGAGGTGCTGTCGAAGAGATGATTAACGTTCTTATTTAACTGATATACAGATATGAGTGTACTAGAGGGTTGCAAATGTTACACCCCTGTTCAAAAAAGGGGAGAGGGATAAATCAGGTAACTACAGGCCAGTCGGCCTAACGTGGGGAAACTTTTAGAGACATTGATCCATGACAAAATTACTTGTAAAAATATGGATTAATCAATGACAGCCAGCACAGATTTGTTAAAAGCAAATCGTGCTTGACTAACTTGATTGAGTTCTTCGATGAAGAAATGGAGAGGGTTGGTGAAGGGAGTGCAGTTGATGTGTATATGCACTTTCAAAAGGCGTTTGATAAAGTACCACATAATAGACATGTTAGCAAAATTGGGATTAAATGGCAGTGGCAGCATTGATGCAAATTTGGCTGAGAGATATAAAGCAGAGAATAGTGGTGAATAGTTGTTTTTCAGACTGGAGAGAAGTATACAGTGGTGCCCCCCAGGGATCTGTATTAGGACCGCTGTTTTTTATATATATATTAATGACCTGGACTTGGGTATACAAAGCCTAACTTCAAAATTTGCAGATGACACGAAACACGGAAACTCATGAAGGGTTTTGATATGGTAACTAAGGAGAAACTGTTTCCACTGGCAGAAGGATCAGTAACCAGAGGACACAGATTTAAGGCAATTGGCGAAAGAGCTAGAGGTGAGACGAGGAGTAATGTTTTTACGCAGCAATTGTTATGATCTAGAATGCGCTGCCTGAAAGGGAGGTGGAGGCAGATTCAGCAGTAACTTTCAAAAGGGAATTCAATAAATATTTGAAGGGGAGAAAATTGAAGAGCTTTGGGGAAACAGCAGGCAAGTGGGACTAATTGGACAGCTCTTTCAAAGAGCTGGCACAGACATGATGGGCTGAATGGCCTCCTTCTGTGCTGTAAGATTCGATTTTTATATACTTGTCCTGAGTTTTTCCCCACACACCTATTTTTTAAATTATTGTAACTGTTTGTAATATATCTGTGACAAAAGGGAATTTTTTTTGTACTTGCCAATAGCTATACAAGGTGATCTGGTATACCAAAGGCATTAATATGTAGCAAACAGTGAGGCGGATATTAGCAGACTTCAGGAGGACGTTGCCAGACTGAGGTAATGGGCGGACACATGACAGATGGGGTTTAATGTAGAGAAGTGTCAAGTGATGCATTTTGGAAGGAAGAATGAAGAGAGGCAATATAAATTGCCTGCTAATTACTTGCAATCCCAGGTTGAGCAAAGTGTTTGGAACAGATCAAGCGGTCTAGCCATTCCATTCATTTCAAACTTCCTGATGATTGACATCCTGAGAATCTTTTTAACGTAATATGCTTCTGTGTTGAAGACGAATCAGGTTTTTGAGAGCAGCAGAGCCATGATTTTTTACAGACCCTTTGACAGACATTTCTGTAGCTGTGAGCTACAGCTTGTAGGCTTATATTGGCCCGCCTGCATTCAGCTCACTAATCTGAGGCTAGCAGGAGTAAAAGCCTGATCAAACCACTCCATGGGATGGAAATTTGTCAGCGCCCAGTTTCAGGCACAAAGGCACTAATACATGCAAGAACCACGGCCTGAACCTGGGCCTCGGATCTCAACTAAATCATGTGGGCGAGCTACTGGCACGTGTTGTGCCTCCATAGGCAGCTTGTCTGATTGAAGAATTGAATTTCAGACCGCCTACCTCACTGCCAGCAGTCCTCGTGTAAGTCCCCGGGCAAGGGGAGGAAAACAGGAGGGGGACCAGTCAAGGGCCAGAAGTGGCCCTCAGGAACACTGGAGCCAGGAGGAGCCTTCCTGCTCCTCCTGACTCCACAGGAACTTTAAAAAAAAAGAAAATTGTTTAAAAAAAACCATACTTTTCGTGGCTTAAGAATCCTGAGCCTGTCCTGTCATCACAGAAGAATGTCAACGAGGGGGCCTAAAACAGGTGTTAGGCTACTTACTGTATTTACATATGTAAGGGGCCTACTGCCTGTTTTAGGCAGATGCCATGAACACCTTAAAAAAAAAAAAATGGCATGACACAGCTTCGGGTCAGACATTTTACAGGCATCTTTGGAGCGCTAGACATTGGTCCTCATTGGTCCCAATTTACACCTGTAAAACAGGTGTAACTAAGTCCAATTCATACCCCCATAAATAATGAGTACCATGTAATAGGTAAGCAGCTATGTTTTGAGGGTCAGCCTAATTTTGATAGCAAAGGGAATGCATTTTTATGATTTTGGCATTTTTAGCAGATTGGTAAAAGTTTGTAATTACTGTCGTAGTGTTTGTACTGAATACTGTTCTTTTACCTGTTTATGTTCAATGGCTTATAACATGAGACATAGTCTGATGTTTTCTCTTTCACCTACCAAACTCGAGGAGATCATGTGGACGCATGAGACATATGCCAATAAACCAGAGTACAGTGATGAGGGTTTTGTGCTCAACCTCAGGGTCTCGCTCTATTTCTCTCGATATTAGGCAGATAGAGGCACACTTTTCCTGGGGAAGAGAGATCTGCTTATGGGAGTGTCCAGTGACACAGAATCCAAGGAAATATCTAGCGTAAAAACCCAAAAACGTAACTGCTATATCTATCCTAATTGTTTTTTCTTACTAAACTTTTTTTTAAACTTTATTTACTTATTTTCCCCATAGCCCCCCAGGGACCAATTGTTCAGTTTTTGGAGGTGTTACTAGCATTGAAAAAATTGGAATTTGTCATGAAATGGCTCCTGAAGCAGGTTTTTATTTCAGCTAAGCATAGCATAGAAGTATAATGATCAATATGGATACGTCATACTTGCAGCCGTGCTATCTTAGCTGATTTCTTAAATGAAAAACTTGTTAACACTGGACAAATTATATTCTCTATGGCGCTTACGAGAAATCATCCACTGTGCAACAAGGGATTAAAAAGAACATATTTGCCTTTGGTGGCCCTGCAAGACAAGCTATAAGCACCTGCCTCCTAACCAGATGGTAATGAGATTTGAACCGTGCGTGGTCTGTCGCTCCAGCTTGTTTCTCACTCTTGGAGACTCATTTTGCTACTTGGCAACTGCTGCCTGTGAAGCTATTACCTAAAGTGAGTCACTGCCTTTAGGAGTCAAGGGGTGAGAGGCAGTAATTGGATAAAAGAAACATTTCTTAATAAAAACACTTAATAATCATCAAATAAATATTTGAAAGATATCTGCATTTAAACCATAGAAAAGACTTTCATAATTCATTTATAATAGAATCCCTATGGTAATCGTGATAGTTCATGTTCCTCCATGACTGATTTCAATTCATTTTCAGAAAGGTTTTAATTTTCTGCAGCATGACTTACAGTTGGAGTACATAATTAAATAGGATCTTGATTCTGGTTAGAGTATCAAACTCGTCGGCCTAGAAATTGGATAAGGCCTGAAAACGGGTACAGGCATCGCGCAGTGCTATGTGCCTGCGCCTATACAAAGTGGTGCAGGCAGCACTCAAAATTTGTGCTGCCTGCTCATTATAATGAATGCAGCACTAAACATGCTGCTGATTAGCTTAGCGCAGAACAGGGGGGCTCTCTGCACTATGTAAAGGGGAGGTGCGGTGCTTTTTTGCAGCAACACCTCATTGTCATTGTGAACAGAGCCATGGCCCAACAGGCAAGGAAAAGGGCAAGGAGATTTTCGGATGCGGCACTGGAGGCCTTGGTCCTGGGGATACAAAGACACTGTGAGGTCCTCTAGCTGCAGGGGGCAGGAGACCTTTAAGTCTGAACACCAGAAGGCTGTGGGAGGAGATCTCTCCAGCTGTCACTGCGACGGGTGTTGTCCCCAGGACCTGGATCCAGTGGCACAAAAAGTTTAATGACCTCACACGAGTGATCAAGGTGAGTGAATGCATCATCAAATGCCATATCCCACCATCTGCACCACAAGCCTCTCACACTGCTCAATGCACCACACCCCATCAATCACCACTCATACTTCACAATCATAGCTTCACTTCACCTTTACATACTTAGCACTGCTGTAAGACTCACACCCACATCTCACATCTTGCACACACTGCCAGCTATTCAACCAGGGCAGACACAGCACACAAACACATTGCACCACACTCACTGACACACTTCCCTTTCTCTTGCAGGCAAAGGTGGCACACAACCGCCGGGAGCAGCAGCAGACGGGTGGCGGGGAAGACAGACTGCAGAACCTCACAGAGCTGGAGGAAGCAGTTCTCAAAATAATTGGAGGGGCAGTCACAAAGTCCGTGGTGAGCGGGGAAGTTGAAAGCATTGCTAATGATGACGGTATGCTCATACCTAATCCTTCTCACATTCCACTTCCCCATATCCCACAATTTCTTCTCACTTACAAGCTGCTGATTGATGGTTTATACATGGATATCTTGCTCCTCCCCCCCCACCCCTCACCATAACCTGACCCTTGTGCATTTCTCTTCAGATACCCAAGAACTGCCAGCAGCCCAGCCTGTCCCTGATGTGATGGAGGAGGACAATGATAGAGAAGATACACAGGCACTGTATCTGACACTCACAGCCAGCAGCTCAGATAATAGCACTGTGCCTACTTTAGAGGGTAGTATAGAGGCAGAATCTGCACATGGTGAGTCACTGGGTGGGCTGAAGCCAGGCCAGGGAGAAAGGGTAGCTCCCCGGTGGGCAAGTTTGCGTACGACTTCTGCTGCACAAGACTTAGATGATGACCTTGATGGAGCAGCCTTCAGAAGAAAGGTGATGGCATGCACTCAGAAATGCTTGGTGCAATGGCAAGCCTGCCAGAGAGCCTCTTGTCAGTGTCAAGGAGCATGGAGGATTCCGGCTCCAGCATTGAATGGGGCTTTGCGCGGAGCTTGGAGCCCATGATTCCCAGGATGGAAATGATGGGCAACTCTATTAGAGACCTTGTGAACCCAGCCATGATGCTGCATGTGATGAGCGATGTCACAGCTTCCATTGCAGCACCGGTGAAAGCGATCAAACGTCTCAGTGCTGCATTGGAAGCACAGACTGCTGCCATCGTGGTTGGGTTTGCGAATGGGGAAAGGGGTTTGCAGGGTCTCACAGCACTTCAATCTGTCCCCCAACAGATGGCTAGGAATGCTGAGGTGCCGCCCTGGGGGAGTGGCGGTGGCTCAGTGGTGCAAAAACCTCCTGTCCTCTCTCAGGATGACAGCATTCGTACGCCCACCATTGCCACTCCACTAGTGCCCTTGCTGTTGCCTGTCATCCAGCCAGCCCCAGACTGCTGCCGCCCATGCCGAAGTGGTGCAGTCTACAGCCGGGCCTTCCAGGCCCAGAGCTGCTCGAGGTCATCCCGCAAGGCCATCTGCAGTCTCCCCCACTGAAAGTCAGCAGCTTTCCACCAGCCATGCTGCAGCCACTGGAGGAGCACTTTGTAGGAGCACAAGAGTATGAAAAGGTGCACGAAAGACATGCAGGGAATGCAGAAGGGTGATTAGTTGACTTTGTTCTTTTGATTTGCATTTGATAAATTTATAAATTATGATTGGAATGTTTGTTTTGTGGTGGCTTTTAATTCATCTTTGTGCCCAGGAGGACGCTGCGTTTCGTGACAGAGCAATGGTAAGATGGGGCAGTGGCGAGCAATGGAGATCTGTGGTTTCATTCACTGGAACCGGAGTCTGATGAGGCGCTCACGGACATCCTGTCTGGAATGGGGTTCTACTGCTTTCCTCCTCTTCCTCTTTCTCCTCCTCCTCCTCCTGAGGTGGTCCCGGAACTCATGCTGGCAAGGGCTGCATGAAGGCCAAGTTGTGGAGCATGCAGGAGACCACCACAAAATGGGACACCCGCTCCGTGTACTGGAGGGCTCCTCCCAAGTGGTGAAGGCAGCGGAACCATTGCTTTAGCACCCCAATGGTCCGCTCTATGACGTTCCTCATGGCAGCATGGCTGTCATTATACGAGTGCTGGCCACGAGTGGTGGGGTTGCGGAGGGGAGTCATCAGCTAGGTGTCGAACGGATAGCCCTTGTCTCCGAGCAGCCACCCTCAGGTTCAACATGGTGGCTGGAAGATTGCTGGCATCCCGGCCTGGCGCAGGATAAACATTGAATGAGATCATGGCTGATCCGATTTTGCCCTCAACTCCACTTTCCTGCCCGCTCCCCATAACTCTTGACTCCCCTGTTGCTCAAAAATCTGTCTATCTCAGTCTTGAATATATTCAATGACTCAGCTTCCACAGCTCTCTGGGGTAAAGAATTCCAAAGATTCACGACCCTCTGAGAAAAGAAATTCCTCCTCATCTCCATCTTAAATGGGAGATCCCTTATTCTGAGACTATGCCCCCTCGTTCTAGATTCCCCCACGAGGGGAGACATCCTCTCAGCATCTACCCTGTCCAACTCCCTCAGAATCTTATATGTTTCAATAACATCACCTCTCATTCTTCTAAACTCCAATGAGTATAGGCCCAACCTGCTCAACCTTTCCTCATAAAACAACCTAGTGAACCTTCTCTGAACTGCCTCCAGTGCAAGTATATCCCTCCTTAAATAAGGGGGCCAAAACTGTACGCAGTACTCTAGATGTAGTCTCACCAGCACCCTGTACAGTCGTAGCAAGACTTCCCTACTTTTATACAGGTAGACTATCCCTTATCTGAAAATCTTGGGACCAGCTGTGTTTCGGAATTTGGAATTTTTCGGATTTCAGAACGGTATTACGGGGCAGCACCTCGTAAGCAAACACATTAATATTTCTGCAGCGAACCTTATGAATATTCACACTGAGTGGGATAAATAAAGACTATAAATAGTATTACAGTTTATTTGTACAGTAATAATTTGGTAAATTAAATAGTGGGAGAAATGTAGACCATAAATACTCTAGTACAGTTTATTTGTAAGGAAAACATTCAGTAAAACTTCAAACATATACAGGTACAAACTAAGCTAAATACCTGTACATATACATGCAGTAAAGGTACATTACATCTGGCTTGACGATCTTGGAGAAGAGGGTACATCAGTGTTGTCATCGTCGTCATCAGGTTGGAGTCGGACAGCTGAAGATGGGCCAGGAACAGGATTCTCAAGTGATGAAGCAGCACTACGACAGACGGCCTTTTTAAAGATTTCTTCCAGTGTCATCTGTCTCATTAACATTGGTTTCTGTCTAAGCAGTCTCTCTTTAATTGAGTAAACTTGCATAATCTCTTGCTCACTGATAAATGCACGTTGTTCAAGGCCAGCAATTAACTGATCACACATTGTCACCATATCGCCTATGGGGACTTTTTCACCTGTGTTCACAATGTCATCATCATCACTACTATCCTCATGCTTGTCTTTATTTAACACCATTTCAGTAATTTCCCCATCACTCAACGAATGCACAACAGGTGCATCATTGTCAATGTTCAGCACTTCTTCGATGTCAGCTTCCTCTAACTTATTTACACTTTCGGATGATAAACCTTTGGCGTAAGTAAGGAGGTTTGATATCATCATCTTCTCCTGACTGACAGGAAATCCTTCAAAATCTTCATCTGCAGGTCCATCTTCATCAAACATCGTTGTAGGCCAAAGTCTGTGCCAAGCATTTATTAATGTTGGTTTATCAACATCGTTCCAAGCATTAGCAACTGCGTAAATGGCATCCTTAACATTGAACTCTTTCAGGAAGCTTTGGATTCCTATGCCTCTGTTGATTGCATCAAGCATACAGTTCAAAAAAACGTCTTTATACTTGCTCTTCATGGAGCGTAAAATTCCTTGGTCACAAGGCTGTATTAAAGATGTCACGGGGAAAGTTAAAGCCGAAAACATTACTTTTCACAAGAAGTTCAGGAGGGGGATGTGCGGAGCAGTTGTCCAGGAACAATAAAATGTTGCCGTTTTCTTCCAGTCCAACTTGCCTGCAATGAGCTCGTATCGCTGGTACGAAGTGGTTATTGAACCAGTCAGAAAATATTCCTCTGGTTACCCATGCTTTCTTGCTCGCATGATAATGCACAGGTAAATTGCATACACCTTTCAAACATCTCGGATGTTGGCTTTTTCCAATCACTACCAACTTTAACTTTTGTGTGCCTGCAGCATTGGCACACCCAAGAACAGTCAACCTGTCCTTAGCATCCTTAAAACCTGCTGGTGCACTCTCATCAGCCGTTGTTAATGTTTTTCTAGGAACGTAGCGCCAGAACAGAGCTGTTTCATCAGCATTGTAAATTTGTTCAGGACCGAGGTTTTCATCAGATATTATTTTGGCAAATTCGTCTGTCATTTTCAGCTGCTTCATGATCAGCAGAAGCTTTTTCACCACAGATTTTCAGATATTTTATACCATGACGCTTCTTAAATTTATGCAGCCAACCTTCTGAATATTCACACTCAACTTCATGGTATATTCTAGCTTGTTTCACGACCATCAAACCAGTCAGTGGCACACGTTCACCTCTTCGTTGTCGAATCCACTCAATCAGCACACGGTCAAGATCTTCATTTTTTGCCCTATGCAATGTTTTCCTACTTTTCATTAGTTTATGGTCACCACTGTCAGTGTAAAACTTCAACAACTTGTCTTTCTGTTTCTTTAAGTCATATACGGTGGTAGTTCCCACACCATATTCTTCAGTAAGACGTCGCACAGACACACCACGATCAAGCTTCTGCAATAACTCCACTTTCTGCGATATCGATAATGAGAGATGCTTCCTTTTCTGCTTCTCACAGTTACCCATAGGGGTATCTGCAGCTCTTTTTAACATTTTCACAAATCACAAAAAAACAAAAAATATCAAAGAGAGCAGCAGACGCACGTGTGACAGCACTGAGACACAACTGACGCCTCACACCTGCGTGGGTCAAGCCTCCACGAAAAAACTTTCGGTTTTCGGAAGTGCGGATAAGGGATAGTCTACCTGTACTCCAGCCCCCTTGAAATAAAGGCCAACATTCTATTTGCCTTACTGCACCTGCATGTTAACTTTTTGTGTTTCATGTACGAGGACACCCAAATCCCTCTGTACCGCCGCATTCTGTAGCCTTTCTCCATTTAAATATTGGCCCGTATTTTCCGATCCCTACGGGTGAGTACAAGCTGTGTACACACCCGTAGGGACCTCGCAAGTGCCTGTTTCAGGCATGCGCTGAAAACTGGCATTTCTGATCTGTCAATCCTCTTGACAGATCGCACGCCTGCCCTGGAGAAAGGCCTCTGCGGGTGGAGAGTTCTGTTTTCTGCAGAACCTCCGCCCGCTGAAATCCCTTAAAAATCTTTCGCCTGGTAAAAGCAGGCGTAAGGCCTGCTTTTACCAGCATAAGAGTTTAAAAAAGTGAAAAAAAAATGTTTTCACTCATTTATAATTTAAAAATACTTTTAAAAAAAGGGAAGTTTATTTTTAGCCCTGTAAAAAACTTTAATTTTTTTCCAAAAATTACATTTTTGTTTAAAATATGTAATATTTAATATGTAATATATAAAATAATGTAATTTTAAAAACGTGATTTTTTTTTTTTTTTAATTTACTTAATGTTTTGATGTGCTTTTGGAGTGATCTCCATTCATACATTTCACAGATCTAAGCTGTCAAAAGTATGAAGGGAGATTCCCTTCTCCCATTGGTTCCCCATGGCCCACATGATCCCAGGGATGCTTGCAAACCGCCTGGGCCCTGCACATTTCGTAGAGCAGAGGCCCAGGAGCGGAAATGGCCGGACCTCTGGAGCCCTCGGGTAAGGGCATAGATTTTTTCCAGATCAGAGGCCTCCGCACGCAGGAAGCCTCTGATTGGAAAATACGGGCCAATATTTTTCTTTTCTATTCTTCCTACCAAAGTGGATAACTTCACATTTTCCCCAATTATACTCCATCTGCCAAATTCTTGCCCACTTACTTAACCTATCTACAGTATATCTCTTTGCAGACTCTTTATATCCTCCTCACAACTTGCTTTCCCACCTATCTTTGTATCGTCTGCAAATTTGGCTACAATACACTTGCTTCCTTCATCTAAGTCATTAATATAGATTGAAAATAGTTGAGGCCCCAGCACTGATCCCTGAGGCACCCCACTAGTTACAGATTGCCATCCTGAAAATGACCCATTTATCCTGACTCTCTTTTCTGTTAGTTAGCCAATCCTCCATCCAATCTAATATATTACCCCCAACACCATTAGCTCTTATCTTATGCAGTAACCTTTTATGTGGCACCTTGTCGAATGCCTTTTGGAAATCCAAATACAATGGCCCCAATTTTCGGCTTGTGTGGGGAATGGTCGGATTTCCCCGAATGTGGGGTTTCTGACACACATAAAAAAGTGTCAGCCAGCTCCACGCAATTTTCCCTCAAGTGGCCAATTAATTCCCAGCAGGTGGGAAGCCTTGCTAATTGTACAATTTGAGTCAGAAATCCCCACAGTATGATGTCATCATTCGTGGTGCTTTCAAGGTCCAAAGCAAGCACTGCATCCTCTGAAGGCTTCCAAACGAACCACACAGGATGGCAGAGGAGCCTGCAGCAGCTGTGGGCAGTGCCAGACCCCGAGCTGCCTGCAAATTCGACGAGGCTTCACTGCAGGCATTATTGGATGGGGTTAGGGCCCACAGGGAGGTCCTCTTCCCTAGGTCAGGGAGGAAGAGGCCTCCCACTGAGACCAATGCTGCATGGATGCAGGTATCAGCAGATGCCAACTCGCTGGGAGTCACCAGAAGAACCTTGGCATTACATCTCTATCTCCTTCCTTTACTCCCGCACAGTACCATCCAGAGCCCCCGTCCTCACTGTGGAGGAGGAAGAGGCTGTGCAGCCAGACTCCTCAGAGGAAGCTCCAACCTCTGAGGGTGCAACGTCAGCAGAAGTAAGCGCACCCAGCACCAGCGCAGACACTCACACCTCGGGGGGACCTTCGGGACATAGAGTAGTGTTGTCACCTGGTATTTCACAGCTCACAAGTGAGCCTCAGCAGATTCTGGAGACAGGGACAGCAGTGGAGAGTCCTCGTCGGAGGGCTCAGGACTCTGCCAGCTCAGCTCCGCTCCGCTGCGCTGCATGTCGACCCTCTGCCTCTGGGTCCATCCGCAAGAGAAGAGGTGATGGATCTCCATGCACAGATGCAAGAGTCTCTGGCAGGTTTTGTCTCCAGGGTCGCTGCGAGTGTGGAGCGAATGGAGGAGTCCATAGCGACCATGAGCAGAGCCTTTGTGGAGTCATTGGCGCATGAACGCATCACCATGGAAAGGTTGGCAACCTCCATGCAGGAGATAACTTGCCAGGGTACGGAAAACATGGTGAGTGCACATAAGAGAATGACACCTCTTGAGCGTTGGCCATCTGTTGAACAGAGAAACCAGATCCTCATGGAAGTCCTTCTGAGTAGGACTGCCACTGCAGATACGGGTCCCCATGGCCCCCTAAAGCGCAGCAAGGTGCTCTCAAGCCACTTCCAAGCGCTGGCTCCTTCTGGCCTGTGCAGCTTCAGGTGAGTGAGCAGCAGCCTGGTGCTCATCATGCTGTTCCTGGTTCTGCTGCTGCCGCCTCTGCTGCTGGAGATCCTCTAATGGCAAGAAGGGAAGGAAAAAAAGGCGTCCCACGCTTCTCGTAGATGCCTCCGCTGAGGAAGCGCTGAGTGAGGGTGGTGAGAGGGGCTTCCCAGGAGATCACATTGGAGAAGTGTGTGAGGCTCCAACCTTCCACAGCTGTGCCTAAGCCTTGAAGAAGTAGCCCCAAACCTGCAACAACAAAGTCCTTCAACATACAAGTGCTGGCCCTTTAAATTGCAGCTTCTCCTTACCTGCAGCTGACAGCTAGCAAGCTTCACACCAGGTCTCAGCAGCGGGGTTCCCCGCAGGCGGGTTTCAGGTGGGGAAAGCCCCAAAGTCGCAACGGCACGGGAAAATCAACTTCAACAAGCAGATAATTGCTTGTTAGTGCTCCGACGACCAGTCCCGCCAGTGGCGGCCGGGACTGAAGCAGGTCGCGGGGAAACGGTGGTCCGAAAGTCGGATGGGGTGGGGAATCAGGTGGGGGGGGGTGGTCCCGACCCGCTTTTTCGCCGATTTTCGGCCCCCGGCCGCATGAAAAGCCGCCTGACGGTGGCCAGAAAATCGGGGCCAATACATCTACTGGTTCCCCTTTATTCACCCTGTTCATTACCTCCTCAAAGAACTCTTAATAGATTCGTCAAACACAATTTCCCTTTCATAAAACCATGTTGACTCTGTTCGATTGTATTATGATTTTCTAAATGACCTGCTACTACTTCCTTAATAATGGATTCCAGCATTTTCCCAATGACAGATGTTAGGCTAACTGGCCTATAGTTTCCTGCTTTCTGTCTCCCTCCTTTTTTAAATAAGGGTGTTACATTTGCGGCTTTCGAATCCGCTGGGACTTTTCCAGAGTCAAGGGAATGAAAGCATCGTGACTGCTGCCAGGATACTAGGCATTCACCATCATGATGCGCTGGGCGTGGTTGCACAACTGTACATTAAGTGAGTGGTAGCCTTTGTGGTTGTGGTAGATTACAGGTTTGGTATGCAGCGGCTGCAAAGCCACGTATGTGCAGTCAATGGCGCCCTGCACCATCGGGAAGCCCGATATCCTGGCAAAGTCACGTGCGTGCTCCTCCTGCTTTTCTCTGTTCAGAGCGAAGACAATGAAGTCCCTTCCCCTGGAACACAGCATCTCTGACCTCCCGGGTGCTGCGATGGACGGCGAACTGGGAGAGCACAAGGGAAACTGCAAGTAGAGCCCCCATGACTGGAAGCAAAGTGGTGTGAACAGAGCCCTTTAAATGAGAAGCGAGGCAATCTGCACTTGCAGCAACACTCCCCGTCACCTCAGCAACTTTAAACAACTCTAGAAAGCTCCAAACAGTTGCACAAACTTACACAGAGCCTGTAGAACTGAAAAAGCAAGTCAGCTGCAAGTTGTTGATTATTCCTTTAAATCTCGATGCCGGGGAGTCCTTCCTGCTGCTGAACGCATGTGATTAGGAGAGGGTGTTAAATAGAGCGGAGGCGTTGAAAATGCCAGATCATGTGTCAAATCAGCATTGCACACTCATTGACGCCACGATCTGCCTCATCTTACTATCTGCAGCGAGCGCAGACAACGGCAGTGCTGCCGACCTGCCCAAACTGGCAGTCGCTGAGGGACCCACCAGAAGCGAGGTGGCCGCCATTTTTTTCTTCAAAACCGGCTAAAGGCTCCAATTTCACGTCCACAGCCTTTTATGCTGAGTTGGGGCATCAGTAGCTGTTGCCAAGCTGCTGCTGTACAAACTGGATACATATGGGACAGGAAGAGGATGTATTGTCAACCAAAACATTTTATGAAAAATTAAATGAATTATGAAATTCTGTAAAATATGAAGTCTACTCTCTATCTGCTTTCACATAGAAAGTGCTTTGGGATGTTTTAGTCAAAGTCAGTGTAAGTAAGCTTTCAGCTTAAAATGACCAATATGTGCACTTGGCATACACAGCAGGGCTGCAATGGAAAATCTCCCCTTATATAAATGCAGGTTGTTATACCAATTCCTGTTTTAGTGTAATCAGTTATAATGTGGCTATGACATACCTTCTAATTTTGTTTGGTTCCAATAGTACAGCACTAAACTTCTTATAATCTATCCAGATGGCTCCACAATTACCCTGCCAGATCAACCATTTGAGTTTTAGTATCTCTAACTATGTTGGTAAATCAAGTTATCATATACAATAAATAAACTTGACTGAAAAAGTACTGAGAAGGGACTATAATAAGAATCTCTTAACTATTCTGAGGTTTTGGTTTGCTTCCAAATTCTTTTCCACCAGCACCCTTTAAAATAAACACAGAAGTTGCTCCAAGGCTGAAAGCATGGGGACTCAAAAACTCTAGGGTATGAACTCGTGCAAGTGCATGTTTTCTGGGCAATTTAAAATGGCAGTCGGCCAGATTGGGGCAGGAACGGAGCGAGTAAGTTCTCTGCTCCACATTAACTTACCCACCCCCCTGGTTTCCGCTAGGTAGGGGGAGTTTAAATTGACCCCCATAGGTCTAAATGAGACAAATTTGCAATATTTTCAATTTGGCTGGCTCCCAAACAGTATTGTAGCAAGAGTCTATTGTGTTATCTTAATATGCTTTCTGATCTTTTTCATCTAGCAAATTTGTTGCATTATATTTTATGTTCAGCCCAATATACAGTATCACTTGGAGGAATTACTTTTTGCCATAAAGATGTTTTTGCCAAGCAGTCAAGATTGTGTAATCTTACTAGTGAATTACAATTGGGTGATGGGAGATGCATTTGCTGCAGTACAATTTATGAAAGCCCTGCCCCACAGTATACAGGGAATCCAGAACGATTGGCAAATGCTAAATCTTGAAACTATTGTTGTCTATTATCTCTAAATCTATTATGATAGTAGGACATTACTTAACTTATATCAACCCAGTATAGACCAGCTTTCCATAAATGTTTAGAAAAAGTGATCTGAGAACAGAGAAAGCAGAAACATAGAAGAATTTTCCTTTTCCTTTTCCTTTATATATGTAACGCTGATTGGATTTCAAACTATTTGATAGGTACATATATTGCAAAGATTAGTGGTAGGCCAGAGGATTGGGAATTTTTTAGAATCCAGCAAAGGATGATTAAAAAAATTATAAAGAGGGAGAAGCTAGATTATGAGAGTAAACTAGCTAACAATATAAAAACAGACAATAAGAGCTTCTACAGGTAGTAGCTAAAGTAAACGTTGGTCCCTTAGAGGATGAGACTGGGGAATTAATAATGGGAAACAGGAAAATGGCAGAGACTTTGAACAAATATTTTGTATCAGTAGAAGACACTAAAAACATTCCAATAATAATTGATAATCAAGGGGCTATAGGGAGGGAGGAACTTAAAACAATCACTATCACTAAAGAAAAAGTACTAGGCAAACTAATGGGACTAAAGGCTGACAAGTCCCCTGGACCTGATGGCCTGCATCCTAAGGTTTTAAAAGAAGTGGCTGCAGAGATAGTGGATGCGTTGGTTGTAATCTACCAATGTTCCCTGGATTCTGGACAGGTTCCAGCGGATTGGAAAACAGCAAATGTAACTCCCCTATTCAAGAAAGGAGGGAGACAGAAAGCAGGAAACTATAGGCCAGTTAGCCTAACATCTGTCATTGGGAAAATGCTGGAATCCATTATTAAGGAAGTAATAGCAGAACATTTAAATCAAATCAAATCAACTTTTATTGTCATTGTTAGTGCACAAGTGCAGTACAACGAAATGTAGGCTTGCGGCTCCCGAGAGTGTACATTTAGATTAAGACATTTAAACATTCAACATACATTTGGCTTGAAATACATTAACATAAACATAACCATAATAAAGTGCATTGGCAGATGTGCAGGCTTTAGAGTTTATTTGTGGAGTTCAGTAGGATGACAGCCCTGGGAAAGAAGCTGTTCCTAAATCTGGTCGTACGGGTGCGAATGCATCTGTAGCGTCTCCCAGATGGCAGGAGGGCGAACAGACTGTGGCTGGGGTGGGTAGGGTCTTTGATGATGGACCGTGACCTCCGTAAACAGCGTTTCTGGTATATGTGCTCTATGGTCATAATACAATCAAGCAGAGTCAACATGGTTTTATAAAAGGAAAATCGTGTTTGACAAATTTACTAGAGTTCTTTGAGGATGTAACGAGCAGTGTAGATAAAGGGAAACCAGTAGATGTCGTGTATTTGGATTTCCAGAAGACATTCGATAAGGTGCCACATAAAAGGTTACTACACAAGATAAGAGCTCATGGGGTTAGGGGTAATATATTAGCATGGATAGAGAATTGGCTAACTGACAGAAAACAGAGAGTCGGGATAAATGGGTCATTTTCATGTTGGCAAACTGTAACTAGTGGGGTGCCTCAGGGATCAGTGCTAGGGCCTCAACTATTTACAGTCTATATTAATGACTTAGATGAAGGAACCGAGTGTACTGTTGCCAAATTTGCTGACGATACAAAGATAGGTGGGAAAGCAAGTTGTGAGGAGTACACAAAGGGGATGATTTTCAGTGTGCCGTGAGGCGGGCTTTTAGGCGTGCGGGGGGGGGTTAAAATCCCGAATTCGGGGGTCCTGACACCATCCCGCCCAAAACCCGCCTCCATGTAAGTTTCAAAGGAGGCGGCTACCTGCCCCGCACTGGGACCTGCTGACCCGAGGCGGGAAGGGATTAGTGCTAATTAACTGCCTGTTAACATGCAGTTTTTAGCCTAATCCCTATTTTGAAGGTTGTCGTGTGGGATTCCCGACGGCTCCAAACCACGCCAAGTTAGAGGAGTTGGGCCGTCGGGTTGAAGGACTTGGAGGGGTCGAGATGTCGGTGTTCAGGTGAGTGATGGGTGCATGAGTGCAAAGGTAAGTGTGTTTGGTGTGTCTAAAGTGTGTAAAGAAGTTTAAATTACCTGTACTTACCTTTACAGCCTTCCTTCCTCTACGTTTCGGGAGTTCATCATTCAGCCGGCACAGAAAGCAGAATGGCTGCGATCTGTCAAAAGTGACAGCCTGCAGCTTTCAGTGCCGGCAAGATTTCTAACTGAGTCTGCGTAGAAGGACTCAGGTTAGAAATAAGACTGTCAGTGTTTGACAGCTTCAAACAGCTGTGAAACACTGATATTTCATCTGTCAACACGTCTTGACAGATGAAATTTCAGTCTGTGACATCACCTGTTGCCGGGTGGCCCTTAATTGGCCTGCTGAGCCCACTGGGCGGGCTCAACAAGGTCAATCAAGTGAAAATCGTGTGGATTGGCCGCATCTCGATGGAGGCGGGACTACAACCTGAAAGTTGTAGTCCCGCCTCCTTCCCGACTTCTGAATGAAAATCCAGCCCAAAGAGTCTGCAAAGGGATATAGATGGGTTAAGTGAGTGGGCAAAAATTTGGCAGATGGAGTATAATGTGGGAAAATGTGAGGATATCCACTTTGGTAGGAAGAATAAAATAGTAAAATATTATTTTAATGGAGAGAGACTACAGAATGCTGCGGTACAGAGGGATCTGGGTGTCCTCGTACATGAAACACAAAAAGTTAGCATGCAGGTACAGCAAGTAATTAGGAAGGCAAATGGAATATTGGCCTTTATTGCAAGGGGGATGGAGTATAAAAGTAGGGAAGTCTTGCTACAACTGTACAGGGCGTTGGTGAGACCACACCTGGAGTACTGCGTACAGTTTTGGTCTCCTTATTTAAGGAAGGATATGCTTGCATTGGAGGCAGTTCAGAGAAGGTTCACTAGAGTTGAAGGGGTTGTCTTATAAGGAAAGGTTGAGCAGGTTGGGCCTATACTCACTGGAGCTTAGAAGAATGAGAGGTGATCTTATTGAAACATATAAGATTCTGAGGGGGCTCGACAGGGTAAATGCAGGGAGGATGTTTCCCCTTGTGGGGGAATCTAGAACTAGGGGGCATAGTTTCAGAATAAGGGGTCGCCCATTTAAAACGGAGATGAGGAGGAATTTCTTCTCTGAGGGTCGTGAATCTTTGGAATTCTCTACCCCAGAGAGCTGTGGAGGCGGAGTCATTGAATATATTCAAGGAGGTGATAGACAGATTTTTGAAAAACAGGGGAATCAAGGGTTATGGGGAGCGGGCAGGAAAGTGGAGTTGAGGCCAAGATCAGATCAGCCATAATCTTATTGAATGGCGGAGCAGGCTCGAGGGGCCGAATGGCCTACTCCTGCTCCTATTTCTTATGTTCTTATGTTTCATTCGCTAATTAACAGAGAAACTTATGATACCGCTTGTTTAATCAGAAGTGTAGTCTTCTTTCTCTGGTTCCTTTTTAATTGCATGGTCTTTTAATGTTTCTTGCTTCAGAACATCCGGAGCTTGGCTGTTTTTCAGTTGAAATGTATAGCTCTATGTCCCATTTGTTTATTCGAAAGTTCTACCAACCTAGGCAGTATTATCTGCTTTTTCTTAGAGCAGACATACAGGTTATAATTATCAGTGGGATTAAGCTCAATTTAGACATTTGCAAGTAATCCATTCCTCTTGTAAAACTTTCTCAAGGTTCATTTTTAATTGCATGCAGTGTTAATTAA
The DNA here is from genome assembly GCF_052327205.1 of Somniosus microcephalus. Classification (NCBI taxonomy): domain Eukaryota; kingdom Metazoa; phylum Chordata; class Chondrichthyes; order Squaliformes; family Somniosidae; genus Somniosus; species Somniosus microcephalus. The sequence continues at coordinate 84,753,755 of NC_141000.1, forward strand.
TTTCTCTTTCAAGATTGTTTCTAAAAAGCTTCTATTTCATTAGGATTACCAGTTTTATGGATTTTTGTAGTTTACAACTCACTTTGAGTAATAAAATTATATTCTTAGGTGATACAAAGTACAACCACATTAGGTTAAAAAAAGATACAGAATACATTTATTAATTACTCACACACTCAGGATCCATTGAGATTCCTGGTGTCACAAATATCCTATGATGTACAAAGGGCCCTAATTGCCTTTTTGGGAGTCAGTGGCACCATGCACACCAGTTTTACCTGGTAGTACAGACGAATAAGACCAAAGACAGTAAATGTACAATTATGTTTGTGGGGCCAGGAGGAGCAGAAGTTCTCCTCCATAGAATTTTACAGCACAGAAACAGGCCATTCGGCCCAATAGGTCCATGCCAGTGTTTAACCTCCACACAAGGCTCCTCCTACCTTAATTCATCTCACCCTATCAACATATCCTTCTATTCCTTTCTCCCTCATGTGCTTATCTAGCTTCCTCTTAAATGCATCTATGCTAGTCACCTCAACCACTCCATGTGGTAGCGTATTCTACATTCTCACCGCTGCCTGAGTAAAGAAGTTTCTCCTGAGTCCCTTATCGAATTTATTAGTGACTATTGTATATTTATGGCCCCTAGTTTTGGACTCCACAAGTGGAAACATCTTCTCTACTTCTACCCTATCGAACCCCTTCATAATTTTAAAAACCTCCATCAGGTCACCTCTCTGTCCTCTCTCTTCTAGAGGAAAGAGTCCTGGCCCGTTCAATCTTTCCTCATAGTTGTACCCTCTCAGTTGCACTTTCTGCAGTGCTTCTACATAATTTTTGTAATATGGAGACCAGAACTGTGCACAGTACTCTTAAGTATAGTCTAACCAAGGTTCTGTATAAGTTTAACACCTATTCCTCTAGAAATGAACTCCAGTGCTTTGCACTTTTTATGGATTTGTTAATCTGCTATGTTACTTTTAATGATTTGTGAATCTGTACCTCTAGATCCCTTTGGTTTTTGCCTAGTTTATCAATTATCTCCCTCCTAGCTATCTTAAATGTCTTGATAACCTTTTTGATCTCTTCCTCTAATGTCATGTCCACCTTGTTAGCCTCCCTGGTAAAAACTGAGGCAAAGTAACTATTTATTACCTGTGAATTTATCTTGTGCATCCCTTAGTGGCCCTGTCCCTATCTTAATTTTTCCCTTTTTGTTTATACGTCTATAGAATACTTCACTATTTCCTTATATTTATATGTCTATAGAATACTTCACTATTTCTTTTTATATTCTTTGACAATTTCATTTTGTAATTTCACTTTGCCTTCCTAATTGTTTTTTTGACCTATTACTTAACCCCTTCCTATTGCCTTTTGTCATCCTCTCCTTTTATCGCCTACGTACTTGCTGTATGCCTTTTTCTTTCATTTCAGTTTTACCCTCATCCATGGTGTCTCATTATTGGCTAGTTTGCCCTCATTTTTCAGTTGAATGTATTTCTCCTGAACTCTCTTTGATCATCTTTTTAAATATTTCCCACTGCTGTTCACAAAAGGATGTCAAGGCCTTGGAGAGGATACAGAGGAGGTTTACCAAGATGATACCAGGGATGAGGGACTTCAGTTATGTGGAGAGCTCGGAGAAGCTGGGATTGTTCTCCCTAGAGTAGAGAGGTTTAAGGGGAGACCTAATAGAGGTACAGGAAACTTTCGATTAACTACCCCCTAAATAACCGGAATGCTCTATCCACCGGCAAAATTCAGGAGTCGGTTCAGGTAACTTTTTTTACTTTTATTACTTTTTTTACTCCATTTGTTGCTATGCAAGGGTGTAGCTGAAGCTGTTGCTAAGCTACAGAGATGCTTGCAACTTGTGCCAATTGTTTTGAAGCTGTTGCGCAACAGGGTTTGTTGCTTTATACGGAGCTCTGAGCTCCGTATCTTTTACTATAGCGTTCGGTTATCCGGAATTGTTGATGAACCGGCAACACGTCTGTGCCGGATACCAGAAAGTTTCCTGTATTCAAAATAATAAGGGGTTTTGATAGAGCAAGTAGGGAGAAACTGTTTCCTCTGGCAAGTGGGTCAGTAACCAGAAGTTACAGATTTAAAATTGTCGTCAAAAGAACTAGAGGGGAACTGAGAATTTTTTTCACACAGAGGGTTGTTAAGATCTGGAACGCACTACCCGAAAGGGTGGTGGAATCAGATTCCATAGGAACGTTCAAAAGGCAATTGGACGTAGTTGAAGAGGACTCATTTGCAGGATTATGGGGTAAAAGCTGGGGTGTGGGACTAAATTGGACAGCTCTTTCAAAGAGCCAGCACAGGCACGACGAGCTGAATGGCCTCCTTCTGTGATGCAAGATTTTATTATTCTATTCTATGATTCTATGCTGCTCTATCTCTCCGTTTGTCAATTTTTTTTTCCAGTTTACCTAAATACAAACTTACGAACAATGACAGACAGAAAAAGACCCTCTGGCCCATTAAGCCTGTCCCACACAATTCTCCACCTCACCTGAAACCATGTGATCTCCTGGGAGAGGTGAAAAATCAGATAAAAACCCAGGCCAATTTGGGGGGGGGGGGAAATCTGGTATATTCCTCTCTGACCCCCCATAGGCGATCAAAACTAGTCCAGGAGATTACTCTGGCTCTGATAATTCTATGCAGTGCTACTTTTTGAACAAGATGATCTCTGCCCCAGCCAGTAACAGGTCCAGCTCTCACTTGAAGGAATTCAGTCAGTTGGTGTCCACTGCACAAGCCGGAAACCTGTTCCAGAGGTCCAATATTCTCTGGGAAAAGAATCACCTCCTGACATCTATCCTAGATCTGACCTTGTATAGTGTAACATTGTGGCCCTTGGTCCTACTTAACATATTTAATTGAAACAAACTCAACTCTTACACAATCTATTCCCTTCATTTATCATATAAACCTCGATCTAAAGTGTAGGGTCCCAGCTCTTTTAGCCTACCTTAATAACTAAGATGATTCAAACTGGGAATTAAGTTAGTGGAATTATCTGGTGGCCCTCCTCTGCACCCTTTCCAAAGCCTCAATACTGTATCACCCACCATGTGAGGAGACCAAACCTGAGGCCTGACCAAGGTCTTATACAGGGACAAAATAGTATGCTTTGTCTTATAGTCAGTTAACCTATTAATGTACCCTAGCACCCTATTCATCCAGCTATCGCTTCATGGCATTGCACATGAACCTTTAAAGATCCACGCGGTAGAACGCCCAGATCTCTCTCTTTCTCCACCATCTTTAATGCTTTTCCCTGAAGGGTGTATGTATGTTCAGCATTCACCCTACCCAATTGCATAACACTGCACTTTTCCAAGTTAAACATCATTTGCCAGTCACAAACCTAATCCCCCAACACATTAAAAGATGCCTGAAGCAGTCAAGCATCGTCTACAGTCCTGACACTCTCACAAACCTTAGTATCATCTGGAAACTTGCAGATCGTGCCCCCAACACCTACATATAGATCATGGATTGAAAATTAATTAACAGACAGGAAACAGAGAGTAGGAATAAATGGGTCTTTTTCGGGTTGGCAGGCGGTGACTAATGGGGTACCGCAGGGATCGGTGTTTGGGCCCCAGCTATTCACAATATATATCAATGATTTGGATGAGGGAACCAAATGACGACCTGAAACTAGGTGGGATTGTGAGTTGTGAGGAGGATGCAAAGAGGCTTCAAGGCGATTTAGACAAGTTGAGTGAATGGGCAAATACATGGCAGATGCAGTATAACGTGGATAAATGTGAAGTTAGCCACTTCGGCAGGAAAAATAGAAAGGCAGAGTATTATTTAAATGGTGATAGATTGGGAAATGTTGATGTACAGAGGGACCTGGGTGTCCTTGTACACCAGTCACTGAAAGCAAACATGCAGGTGCAGCAAGCAGTTAGGAAGGCAAATAGTATGTTGGCCTTCATTGCAAGAGGATTTGAGTACAGGAGCAAGGATGTCTTACTACAGTTATACAGGGCCTTGGTGAGACCACACCTGGAGTACGTGTGCAGTTTTGGTCTCCTTACCTAAGAAAGGATATACTTGCCATAGAGGGAGTGCAGCAAAGGTTCACCAGACTGATTCCTGGGATAGCAGGATTGCCGTATGAGGAGAGATTGGGTCGACTAGGCCAGTATTCACTAGAGTTTAGAAGAATGAGAGGGGATCTCATTGAAATGTATAAAATTCTGACAGGGCTAGACAGACTGGATGCAGGGAGGATGTTTCCCCTGGCTGGAGGGTCTAGAATGAGGGGTCACAGTCTCAAGATACAGGGTAGGACATTTGGGACTGAGATGAGGAGAAATTTCTTCATTCAGAGGGTGGTGAACCTGTGGAATTCTCTACCACAGAAGGCTGTGGAGGCCAAGTCACTGAATATATTTAAGAAGGAGGTAGATAGATTTCTAGAAAGAAAAGGCATCAAGGGGTATGGGGAGAGAGCGGGAATATGGCATTGAGATAGAGGATCAGCCATGATCATATTGAATGGTGGAACAGACTTGAAGGGCCGAATGGCCTACTCCTGCTCCTATTTTTCTATGTTTCTATTAATAATAATAGTAAAAGCAACGGTCCCGACACCAATCCCTGCAGGACACCACTGGTGACAGGTCTCGTGACGGGTCTCCAAACAGATCCAAATCCATCTATAACTACTTTCTGCCTACGACCTTCCAACCAGTTCTCAATCCAGCTCAGAGTATTACCACTAATACCAGAGGCTTGAATCTTGTAGAGAAGCCTCTTATGTGGCACCTTTTCAAAAGCTTTTTGGAAGCCTAAGTTCACAATGTCTACTCTGCTTCCCTCATCCTCCACTTGGGTGACTTCTTCAAAAAATACAATCAAATTTATAAGATGCAATTTTTTTTTTGAAGCCATGTTGGGTATCCCTAATGATTCCCTCAAACTTCTTTCCTATTACTGATGTCAAACTAATGGGCATAAAGTTATCCAGGCCCGTCTTGTCTCCTTTTTTAAAGATGGGGAGTACAGTATATTAGCTTCCTTCCAGTCTACGGGAACTGTCTCAGAGTGCAGTGAGCTATTAAAAATGTGGGCAAGTGGCTTGCACAGCATGTGTCCCATCTCCCTGAGGATCCTCGGGTGGATATCATCCTGCCCGGTTGCTCTATTTATTTTCAGGTTTTTAATTCGAACTAAAACAATTTGTTCATCTATGTTAATATTACCAGTTTTGTTATTAACTTCTTCATTAAATTCTAAGTCAAGCATTGTCTTCAATTTGTAACCTATCTTTGGAACCATGATAGCGGGAAAGGGTTTGAAAAATGAAATCAGTTTTAAATAGAGGAAGTGCAGTGAACGTCAAAAAAAATCTCACCTTGAAATGGCTCTTGTGGGCGGGTGCAGCTGAACCTTGTCTGAAAAAAGACAGTGGCCTAGAAATTCAGTATAGCCACTTTTGGGGCGGTAAAGTCGGGCGAGCGCTAAAGTTTGCGCCCGGCGCAAAGTCGATGGCACTTCGCCGATATTCAGTAGCTTCGCCCTAAGAGGTTGCTTGAGCGCTAAAACTGGCGTTGCACGCCTATCTTTAGGCGCTAAGCCGGCGGTGCAGAGGGATAGCGCCGAGGCCGGGTGCAGCGCAGGTGCGGTCATTTTTTGATTGACAGCAGACACCGTGGCGCCGGCCAGCTCTTAAAGGGGGAAGGGTCGACTTGCTCTGCTGCAACGGCCTGCACACTGCAGCCTTCCAGCTAGGCCTGAACACTGCTGGTGATCAGAAGGCGCCATGGCAACGGTACAGAAGGCCCGTGAGCGTGCCCTGCGCTTCTCAGCCCATGACTTGAAGGTGATGGTGAGGGCCTTGGAGAAGAGACAGCACATCTTGTTCCCGGACACTGGCAGGAAGCCTCCCACTAGCGTCTATAGGAAAGCCTGGAGGGAGGTCGGCCACCAGCGATGCCCCCAGGGACAATGTCCAATGCCGGAAGAAGTTTAATGACCTGACCAGGATTGTCAGGGTGAGTACCCTTTCCAGTCTCCTCCTCATCCTTGCATGTACACCTGACATGATGGGCAAAGGGACCTGAAAGCCCTAATGGCCAGCCCTTAGCCAGCAGCTATGGGACAGTCATGAACATCAATTGCACATTCTGCACTTTACACCATGGGAGGCAGTGCACACCACATCAGGGCTACACACTGGCCAAGCTATTCCACCATGGGAGGCAGTGCACACCACATCAGGGCTACACACTGGCCAAGCTATTCCACCATGGGAGGCAGCGCACACCACATCAGGGCTACACACTGGCCAAGCTATTCCACCATGGGAGGCAGCGCACACCACATCAGGGCTACACACTGGCCAAGCTATTCCGCCATGGGAGGCAGTGCACACCACATCAGGGCTACACACCGTACTTACAGGCCGTCCTTTCTCTTGCAGGCAAAACTTGCCAACAACCGAAGGCACCAGGAGCAGATCGGGGGAGGCCGCCCCCAGATCCAGGAGCTCACTCCCCTGGAGGAGCGCGTGAGTCGCCTCATGGGACCCCGGGTGATTGGGCCCGTCGCCTGTGGAGATGCCGACCCTCTTCTGGGCCACAATGGTATGGACATCACCTTTTGGACCTCTCTCGTCGCATTTGCGCATCCGATCTACCTCCTTTGCCATTGTCCGACCAATGCGCTGAATGCCACCAGTCATGCCTCCCTCGCTGACGCCCTCTCCTCACTCTAAAGCTACTCTTGTGCCTTCCTGCTTTCAGCTGGTGACGAGGAGCTCCCTGAAGCTGCCAGTGACAGCCCCTCCGAGGAGGAGGAGGAGGAACAGGAAGGCGGACCATCAGGGCAGCAGTCAGGTGCGGCTGCAGATGCCGAAGTAGTGGACACGTCTTCCCTGGAGGAGAGCCTGGAGGAAGTGTCGGAGGGGAGTGGAGCTGCTGGGACCAGTGGCGTCCAGCAACCCAGGAGGGCTGCGGTTGGTCCGCGGCCTTCCCCCCAGAGGGGGGAAGGATCGGAGGGGAGTGCAGTTGCTGGGCCCAGTCGCCGCCGGCAACGTGGCAAGGGTCGGCCAGCTCTGCCCCCTGCTCCCCAGCGGGAGAGTCCGGACTCCAGTCCGGCCACCTTCAACTCAGAGGAGGTGCGCCACCTCGATCAAATGGCCCAGGATTCGGATCGCCGGCACACCGAGCTGATGGGGGTAGTGGCACGGATGCCTGAGGCCATCGAGTCCCTGGCTAGTAGTGTGCGCGAGTCCGGGGCCTCACATGCCGCGAGTGGCCGGCTGATCAGTGATGCCGTCCAGACAGTGGCTGCTCTGTTGCGGTCGCAGACCAGGGCAACAGTGGCACTGACTGCTGCCACATGCGCTGCGTCAGCCAGGCATCGCCTGGACACCCGCCGCGCTGCAGCAGCACAGCGGGCTGCCCTTCGGCAGATTGGTGCGCATGCTGCAGTGCGGGCCCGTGCGAGTGCCAGAGTGGCACATCACCAGCCAGGGCCGACCATCCGCCAGATTGCACACATTCCTCCAGCCGTCACCGCCACTCCCCCAGTGGCGCCTCAACGGCAAGCGGCTGCGAATGATGTTGGCCAGGCACAGCTGCGCCAATCACCAGCCGGCCCCTCGAGGGGCAAACCCCGTCTAGGCCGCCCCCCAAGGGCATCTGCCGGAAGAACATCTAACCCTCAGGAGCCTTTCCCCAGCCTCGCAGCAGCCACTGGGCAGAGCTTGCGGAGGAGCAGCAGGCCAGGCAGGGGCCCCAAAAGGCTCGACAAGGTCTTGCCCTCGCGGCCCAAGAAGTAGACGGTGTGGCCAAGTGTTATTTTATATGGCGATGCCTATGTTTCTTTTGGCCATGGTTGTTTTGTTTCTGGGGATGTTTTTTGGATTAAGGCCGAGGATGAAGGCCATTTTTGAACAAATGTTCAGTTATTCCTCCCCAGGTTGTGGGAGTGAGTCATTTGATGTACTGTTTTTTGGGGCCGTTTAATGTTTCTGGGTTTCATGTGTGAAGGGGTTTCATTGGTCTAAAATAAAGATTTCTCTTTATTCAGACAGTGTCCATGTTTGTTGCTGTAAGTGTTTGTTGCCTTCGCCGGCTGAGGGCTTGCGGAGCGGCTGCGTTCATGTTCCTTCATGGCCACAAGGCATTCCCTGACGGGGCTTAGAAGTGACGTTCAATAAGCCGCCGACGGACGGCCCTTGGACCTTCTCGCTCCCTCCTGGGATGGTACTCCTCCTGCTCCTCCTCCTCATGCTCCTCCTGCTCCTCCTCCTGAGGTGGTGGTCCAACGTGAGGTGGCAGTGCCTGAGTCCTGCGGAGAGCCAGGTTGTGCAGCATGCAGCAAACAACGACGAATTGGGACACTCGGTCCGGGGAATACTGCAGAGATCCGCCGGAACGATCCAGGCAGCGGAACCGCTGCTTGAGGACGCCAATTGTTTGCTCGATTATGTTCCTGCTCGCTTGATGACTCTCGTTGTATGCCTCTTCAGCAGGGGTCCTGGGCGCGCGGAGCGGGGTCATGAGCCAGGTACACAAAGGATAGCCTTTGTCCCCGAGAAGCCATCCTCTTGGGGGAGGCTGTGCCTCGAACATGTCACGCACAGTTGTCTGCCGCAGGATAAAGGCATCGTGGCTGCTGCCTGGAAAGCGGGCATTGACAGCTAGGATGCGCTGCTTGTGGTCACACACCAGCTGCACATTGAGGGAATGGTAGCCCTTCCGGTTGCGGTAATCCTCGGCATGCTCCACAGGTGCCCGCAAAGCCACATGCGTACAGTCAATGGCGCCCTGCACCAAGGGGAAGGCCGCGAATCTTGCAAATCCCAGTGCACGCTGATGCTGCCTCTCCAGGGCCATGGGGAAGGAGATGAATTGGCGTCTCCTTCTGAAAAGGGCATCGGTCACCTGGCGGATGCAGCAATGCACGGCGAACTGGGATATGTTAGCTATGTCCCCAGCAGCGGATTGGAAGGAGCCGGTGGCATAGAAGTTCAAGGCCACCGTCACCTTCGCCTCCACCGACAGAGACGTCCTGCTCCTGAGCTTTGGACGCAGATCTCTGCGAAGCAGATGGCAGATCTCTGCAACCACCTCCTTTCGGAATCTCAGCCTTTTTACACATCTCGCGCCACTCATGTTGAGGTAGGTGCGCTGCTGGCGGTATGCCCTGACTGGGTAAGGCCTATGTTGCCGACGCCTGTTGCCCCTCTGCGTCTAGCCAGGGCTGCCCCTCTCACACCGCGTCTGCGAGCCCTACGGACATGACGCTGAAACTTTGGCACCCCATGCAGCCCCCATAATATGCTGCCAAACAGTCAAATATCCAAGAGGCCACTTGCAACGCTCTGGCCTGAAGCCAAAAATACCTGAGCTAGTGTTGGCCCAAACCAGAAAGCTGTCTTCCTTGGTCTCTCTCCTGAAATCCGTTGCACAAGAGTGTTTGCTGCAAAATGCCTGCCCTTTATAGTGCAGGGTAAGTGCCCTTTAATTTACGCTCCCCGGGTCCCGCGTCGGCTCTGTTGCGTTCCACTAAACAAGCGTGCGGGCCGCCGGCCGCACAATGGGGCGGTCCCACTGAAGTTCTGGATCGGGGCGCGCAAAGGGCGTTGCACGAGGATATGATGTCATTTTCTGCGCGCGCAGGTGAGTGCGCGCTAAACTTTGCGCCGGCGCTAAATGTCTACTTAATTTGGGGCGAGGCGCAGATCGCGCTGCGCCCGGACGCTACACGCATAGCGCCCGAAATTCACTTCTCTTAAGGCGCTAACGGCTGGCGCAAGCAACTGAATTTCTAGGCCAGTGTTCCAAAATCATCATCATCCAACAGAATGGCTATTTGGATCTCCTGAAAGCTTTCACATTTAGCAACCTATACCTTTCCAAATACCACACATAGCTTGGAGGTATGTCGAGCATCCAGCACTTAAAATAATAAATTGTGCTGCAACAATCTCAACAGACTGAACAAACCTACTATGCATTCTGACTGAACTCTACTGATCAACCCCACTGAGACACAAGAGCTGAAATGGCTCTCCTTCCCCCAATTACAACACTTGTGATTTACACCCCCACCCAGTGCCTAGTTGTTTGGAGCCAACTCCTTCTCAGCCACTTCCACACTGGTGTTTTGGGGACTGGAGTTCACACACCTCAACAGAGCATATCTCCCTCCCCTCCCCCACATTAGCCATCCAAGCAATGCCTCCTCACACCTCCTCCTGTCCCCCGCCCCACCTATCTCTCATGAGCATCGTTTTGGTGACTGGATCCCAGCCTCCTCACCCGAGGACATCTCCCTCTCTTCCCCCCCACCCCCAAGCACTGCCTAAGTTGATTGTAACCAACCTCCCTATTCTCCTTTTCACTTCCTGCATCATCCTCACTTCTCCCTCCTTACTCTTCCTTGCTTCTCCTGCCTCCATTCTCTCCCCTCTGCTTCCATCCTCTTCCCTCTATCTCCATCTTCTCTCCCCCTTCTCATCTTCTCTCCCCCTTCTCATTTTCTCTCCCCCCCTTCTCATTCTCTCAACCCTTCTCATTCTCTCCCCCCCTTCTCTCCCCTTTCCCCTCCCCCTCCTCTCCCTCTCCCCTTCTCTCCCCCTCCCCCTCCTGGCCTCCTCCCCCTTCTCTCCCTCTCCTCTCCCCCTCCCCCTTCTCTCCCCCTCCCCCTTCTCTCCCCCTCCCCCTCCTATTCCCCTCCCCCTTCTCTCCCCTCCCCCTTCTCTCCCCCTCCCCTTCTCTCCTGCTCCCCTTCACTCCCGCTCCCCCTTTCCCCCCCGCTCCCCCCTTCCCCTTCCCCCCCGCTCCCCCCTTCCCCCCCACTCCTCCCCTTCCCCCTTCCCCCTTTCCCCTCTTTCCCTCTTCCCCTTTTTTGCTCTCCCCGTTCTTTTCTCCTGCCCTCTCCCTCCTTCCTCTCCCTCTCTTCCCCCGATGTCCTCTGCCCTTCCTTCGCCCCCTCATCTTCTCCCCTTCTTTACTCCACCTCATCCTCTCCATCCCTCTCTCCCACTCATCCTGCCCTGACTACACCCTCCCACCTGCCTCCCATCTCCCCCAGCAATTCAATGATCCCTAGCCATCTAACCTTGCTTGACCTTAATGCTCCACTTATTCTTGACTCCTCGTGTGCATCATCACAGAAGATCAACTAATTTTTTTGTAAATGAATGGAAATATTGCAATTGAGTTTCATGATCTTTTCATGATTGAAACAAAACTGACCTCTCACCTGGGACAATATTTTCTTCTTGTTGCATATGTGTAATTTTTTAATATTAAAAAAAAAAATATTGAGTGTTATAACTGATGTTTTTTTAAAACCAGGATTACCTGCTGCCATCTCCCTTTCCAGAGTAAATGGTTGTACGTGGGCACAGAGCGAGGAAACACGCACGTTGTAAATATTGAGTCCTTTGTCCTTTCGGGATACGTCATCATGTGGAATAAAGCAATAGAACTGTAAGTATCATCCATGACCAAGTAAAGAATATTATTGTGGAAGGAAAGTCACATCAGTTCACAATGGCCATTAACATGAAATATCTAGAATCACTTAAATTTATAGCAATGATGCTATCTAATGAAGTCTGATGTAGGTCAAAAGTAAACTTTTTTTTAAATTGAGCTTGTGATTTTCATAGTCCCTGTTTCAATTGCAATGCATTATTTTGTGAATATCAGTTATCAGAAAGATATAACACTTCAGTAGGAGACTCAGCAAGCCCAAAAGTGCCTGTCAAAACTTGCCATGGTCCATAAGATTGCCTAACATGGGAGAATAATAATGGATTAAAAGAATATAGTGGCATTAATATCAGGGCAGAAAAAGCTGCTGCTGTTTCAATAAATTAGACTAACTATGGGAAAAGAAACAAGAAGCAAAAAACTGCAAATGCTGGAAATCTGAAACATGCTCAGCAGGCCAGTCAGCCTCTGTGGAGAGAACTGATGTTAGTGGTGGAGAAATAGGCCCCAGTTTCAGCCATTTTATAGGTGTAAAACTAGGGCAAAAATGACCAATTTTGTAGCACAATGTCCTGCACCGGAAGTGCATCCAATGCCATGTTAATTCAGGTGCTCGTTAAGCATCCCTGGCAGCGCCTGAAACAAACACTTGCCTAATTAAAATATGTAAATAAGAGTCCTGCGCCTCAATCAGGACCCTTTTGTGCAATTCGTGTCTGGAAGTGCCTGATTGGTCAGTTTCTAACCCCACCCAGAAGAACATGTTACCAACAGTCGGAAAGCAGGCTACAATTGCGATATTTAAAGGATCCTCACCTCTATTAAGAGTTACTGGTTAGTTTTTATAGGCTGCTGGTGTACTTTTGTGCCAATTTTCAGCTACCCAAAATAGCTGGATTTCCACAGGTGCAGGAAGTCACAGATTGTACCCATGTATCTCTACATGCTCCCTATCATCAACCAGCAATATTTTACAACAGAAGGGCTTCCATTCCCTTAATGTTGAACTCGTCTGTGACCACAGACAGAGAATAATGCAAGTCTGTGCCTGGTTTTCTAGCAGTTGCCATGATGCTTTCATTCTGTGCCAGTCCTCAAAGCCTCCTCTTTTCCACCCAGACCATAGGGTCAAAGGCTGGCAGCTTGGGGACAAGGGGATCCCCTCAACACCTGGCTTATGTTTCCTGTTAGGAACCTGGGCACAGATGCAGAGTTTCACTATAATGAGAGCCACACAAGAACAAGAGTTCTGATAGAGCAGACCATTGAGGTCTTAAAAACAAAAATTCTGCTGTCTATAAAGCTTTGGAGACGTCCTTCAATACAGCCCGAGCATGTCTTGCGATTCATGTTCGTGTGTTGCATGCTGCACTGTTTAGCAATACAAAGGTGGCCTTGGAGCCATCAGAGGAGGAAGAGCTAGAGTAGGAACATCAAGAAGAGGACGAGGAAGCGGAAGGTCCAGAGGAAGAGGAAGGCCCAGCATTGCTGCCACCTGCCAGAGCTCTAAGGCAGCAAATCATTGAAGAGAGGTTCTGTTGAGGAATCCCTCTCCTTACTATGGTACCAACCTTCCCTCACCAATGCACAGTCCCTCCAACCATCTCACCCAGTCCTTACACCCACCATCTAAATGTTGTCGATCTGTACAACTTCATGGGTGATGCTCTTGCATCATTAAGAATATTAAGACCAACAGCAATCCAAAAAGAGGTTACTACTCCACAATACTTTATCACACTTCATTTGGCAAATGCTTGTATTGAACAGAGAGAACTAAAAATCAACTTTGTGCAAAGCCCTAATGACTCTTCTATACCCGTTAACCTATTTTGGTGCTCCTATGAGGTGTATCTCCAGTGGCTACAGCTTTGGAGGTGGAAGGCTACTGAACTTCCGCTGAGGGGCGTTAGCAGTGGCCTGATTTTTCTCCAGTCTTTGCCGGTGGGCTGTTTCGCCATGCCAGCTCTTGCAGTGATGCCTGACGTCCAATATCTGGGAAGCCTCTGACCTCGCCATTATGACGCAGGGTATTTATGGGCGCTCCTAAATGCCTGGGCCCTGGTGTCGGAAGGAACGATTCAGATTTCTGAGAATGTAATTGGCTGTTGGGAGGGGGAGTTTGGAGAGAGTACCAAGTAGCTTCTCAGTGGCGGGGAGACAGAATTGCTTCCGAGTGGTTGTGGGTATGAATTACTTCAGTCATAGTGGGATTTGATGAGCTTTTCCATGATTTTGCGGGTGTCACGATTCCTTCCATGTAACAGTGGGAATGTGCGGTTAGGAAAGTGAGGGTAATTATATTGGGAGTATTTAACTAAAACTTCAGGTACACAAAGATTAATTTGCAGTTCAGTGCAGCTCATGTCTGTCCATTTCAAATTGTCTGCTGTTGGAAGTTGTTCATGTTTCCACTTGCCCCTTCTGGGATGGTTATGATGGGCAGACTTTCTAAAACAGGGAGAGGAGGTAGGTGTTGGGAGGTACAAGTTGAGATAATGGAGAGATGAGCTGGAGTTATCCTCCTTAAATCTCTCCCTCCATAATAACTCCCATATTAACGGCCACCACCTCGGCCATGCCATCTGATGTGGCCTTGCTATGCCCATTCTGTCAATCACAGATAAGGCCATCTCTGACAACCTCCTTGTATCCCTCTCCACTCGCATCCCTCTTCCCCTCCCAACCCCACTTCCCTCTGTGTCTGCCCTGGAAAAAACTCTTACCCCCCACCCCCCCCACCCCAAGCCACTTAGAACTGCACTTTCAAATTCCCAACTGTCTAGCCTTTGGCCCTCCATTCACCACGACATTTCTGTAGCTGCTTCTGCTCAATCATACCCTAACCTCCACCTTTGATGCCCTTTTCCCCATTAAGACCATTACACTCTCTCACTCTGGTTGTTCCCCTGGTATGGCCCTCATCTCCGCTCCCTTAAGTCCAAGGTACACAGACTTGAACATCTATGGCGGACAGCTGGTTTAATCATTAATCGCCTGATCTGGCTGGACCACGTAATGCACTACCGGATCCTGCTCTCCTCTGTCAAAACTGCTCACTATTCCAGGATCATCTTTAAATACAAAGATAACCCCTTCTCTTCTCCATTAAAAGCTGTCTTTTTAAAACCCTCTCCCCTGCCTCTTACATCCTCACCTCCAACAATAAGTGCAAGGAGCTCATGGCCTCTTTGCCACAAAGATTGAGACCATCCGTTCAGCTGCCTCTGTCGCTTCCCTCCCTTCCCCTAGACTACCGGACCAAACTTCACCTAAGGTTTCCCCCCTGCCCTAGCCCTGAACTCACATCTTTCTCTAGTTTCTCTCCTATCTCTTATGCCCTCTCCGAGCTCATCTTGTCGATGAGACCCACCTCCTGCTCCCTCGACCCTATTCCCACCAAACTGCTGACCACCCAACTTCCCTTCCTGACCCCCATGTTAGCTGATATTGTTAATGCTTCCCTCTCCTCAGGACCAATCCCTCTCCCCTTCAAGTCTGCCGCCTTCACCCCTCTCAGAAAAAAACACCATTGACCCCTCTGTCCTTGCAAACTACTGCCCCATCACCAACCTCCCTTTCCTCTCCAAGGTCATTGAATGTGTTGTTGCCTTCCAAATCCATGCCACCTTTCCCGCAACTGCATGTTTGAATCACTCCAATCGGGTTTCTGTCCCTACCATAGTACTGAAATGGCCCTTATCAAAATCACAAATGGCATCCTATGTGACTGTGACCATGGTAAACTATCCCTCTTCATCTTTCTCGACTTGTCAGCAGCCTTTGATACATTTGACCACACCATCCTCCTCCAACTCCTCTCCTCCATCACCTTGTCTGATTCCATTCTTATCTATCCAGTCGTAGCCAGAGAATCACCTGCAATGCCTTCTCTTCCGGCTCCCACACCGTTGCCTCTGGAGTCCCCCAAGGATCTATCCTTGGCCCCCTCCTGCTTCTCAGCTACATGCTGCCCCTCAGCGACATCATCTGTAATAACACATCAGGTTCCACATGTATGCTGACGACACCCAGCTCTACCTCACTATCACCTATCTCAACTCCTACTCTGTCTCTGATTTGCGACACTGCTTGTCTGACATCCAGTACTGGATGAGCAGAAATCTCCCCCAGCTAAATATTGGGAAGACCTAAACCATTGTATTCAGTCCCTGCCACAAACTCTGTTCTATTCCATCCCTCTCCCTGGCAACTATCTGAGGCTGAACCAGATCATTCGCAACCTTGATGTCGTATTTGACACCGAGATGAGCTTCCGACCACATATCCGTTTTATCACTATGACCGCATGCTTCTACCTCCGTAACATTACCCACTTCCGCACCTGCCTCAGCTCATCTGCTGCTGAAACCTTCACCTATGCCTTTGTTACCTCTAGACTTGAATATTCCAATGCTCACCTGGCTGGCCTCCCATCTTCCATCATACATAAACTTGAGCTCATCCAAAACTCCACTGCCCTGACTCACACCAAGTCCCGTTCACCCATCAATCCTGTGCTCGCTGACCTCCATTGGCACCCGGTCTGACAACGCCTCAATATTAAAATTTTCATCCTTGTTTTCAAATCCCTCCATGGCCTCAACCTTCCCCATCTTTGCAGCCCTCAAGCTTTTGACATCTCTGCACTCTTCCAGTTCTAGCCTCTTGTGCATCCCCAATTTTAATCGCTCCACCAATGGCGGCTGTGCATTCATGGATGGTGTGTTCAACCATGTTCAAGGCTGCTGACAGGTTGAGAATGATAGTTTACTACAGTCATAGTCACATAGGATGTCATTTGTGACTTTCTTAAGGGCCGTTTCAGTGCTATGGTAGCAGCGGAAAGCTGATGCCTGGGCCCTAAGCTCTGCAATTCCCTCCCTAAACCTCTTCGCCTCTCTAACTCTCTCTCCCCCTTTTAAGATGCTCCTTAAAACCTACCTCTTTGACCAAGCATTTGGTCATCTGTCTTAATATTTCCTTATGTGGATTGGTGTCAAATTTTGTTTGATAACGCTTCTGTGAAGTGCCTTGGGACGCTTTACTACGTTAAAGGCACTATATAAATGCTGTTGAGTTTTTATTTGCTGCTGCACAATTGCAACAATCCATTGGAAGCTCATTGCAAGGTGCATTGTGTCCATTTCAATGCAGGTCTGCTGCTGGAGACTGCTACTTACACTCTACTTCTGAGGTAACATTGAACCAAAATTTGCGATCGGAGGCTTCCGACCTGTAAAAAATCTACGAATTTACCTGGTGGCCCAAGAGGTGTGGAGACTTGCGATCCTGGGCCTCTCCGGGTACGCGCGGGCAGAGGCCTACGAATCCCAGGCACCCCTGGGATCACGTGAGCTGGCCCAACCAATAAAAGAAGGGATCCCCATTCATACTTATGGGAGTTCCGTACATACGGAAACCCCTTAAGTATGAATGAGGATCACTTTAAAAAATACATGAACACATGAAATATATTTTTTTAAATTACATATTTAAAATGAATTAAAATGCCATTTAATTAAATATTTTAAACAAAAATTTAATTTTTTGAATTTTTTAAATATGTTTTATCGGAGCTAAAAATAAACTTACCTTATTGGACAGGGTTTTTAATGTATAAATGAGTGATAAAATTTAATTTTTACCACGTGTAAGAATTTCACGGGCATTCAGTGGGCGGAAGTTGGGCAAATAGCGCAACTGTCCACCCGCAGAGGCCCTTCTCCTGGGGTTGCGGAGGATCTGTCACATGCTTAAACCTGGAACTTGCGCGGCCCCTACAGTCACGTACACACCCCGTATGCACCCATAGGGGTCGCAAAATACGGCCCATTATCTTTGAGGATATAAGGGGCTTTCATTTTTTACTCCTGGGACAATTTGTGAGACCATTAAAGGAGCGTTCTTGCAAATTAACAGAATACATGGCAGTTTTGGCTATCTAAAGTGGTGGGAGATGGTACAGCAACCTGCCGCATAATGTTAAGGGGAGTCCCACTTTATCAAACTACAGGAAACTTTCTGGTATCCGGCACTGACGGGACCTAGCTGGTGCCGTACCATCAAAACTGCCGTAGAAACCAGCGCTAATGTTAAAACATACGGAGTTTTTGAGCTCCGTGTGAATCCACAAACCCTGTTGCTTAGCAACAGCTTCAAAACAGTTGGCCGCAGCTTAAAAGCGTCTCTGTAGCTAAGCAACAGCTTCAGCTAGACCTTGCAGAGTCTGACTGGAAAAAAAAAGCAACGAGAAGTAAAAAAACTTATAGGAAACGGCTCCTGAATTTTGCCGCTAGATAGAGCTTTCTGGACATTTAACCTCCGGTTAAACGAAAGTTTCCTGTAGTCACACAATGTAACATTCACAGTGCCACCTACAGGTGCAGGTCCATTAGACTATTGCATCCATTGGGCTAAAAATTCCAAGGTTTAGTGCCGGCTCGATTGGTAGGAAAAATGGCGGCTGCCGCACTTTTGCCCACTGCTGGCGGTACCCGCGGTGGCAGCCATTTTCAGCAGGTTGGCAGCACTGCCATTGCCTGCGCTCGCCAAAAATATTGTAATGAATCAGAGAGTGACGTCAATCGGTGTGCATGTTGGATATCGCCACTCCTATTGCTGCCCTCTCTAAAGCATGCCCGTGCGTGCAGCCACTAAAAGCACTTCAGCAGCGTTAATGGCCATGAGGAGTCTAGCAGGACTTGGCAGATTGTATACAAAGATGGAGGCTGACAAGTGAAAAACACCGTGGCCTAGACATTCACTATGGCCCCGCCAGCTGGCTAGCGCCCAGAAGTTAGCGCTGGGCGGGAAGCCTATAGCGATCGTCAGATATTCATTGTTAGCGCCCCAATTCGGAACCGGGCGCTATACCAGGGTGTGCCCGCCTCCGCTTGGGGCGCTGACACTGAATATCAGCGCTCTTGGCGCCGCTGCGCCAGCCGCTGAGGAGCGGCAGGCTGCGGTACTGCAGGCCTCCTCCTTCTCTTAAGGGGGAGGTGCCTGCAACAGCCGGAGCCCCGATCGCGAGTGCCGGCAAAAGAGCCCGGCACAACGGAGAAGTGCCGGGCTCCCGCAAACCAGCCGGCAATGCCGCGGGGGGGGGGGGTGGGTGGAGGAGGCCGGGGAAGGAGGTGCGGGCAGGCGGCCGCCGAAAAAGTGGCCAGCCGCACCTTCCCCTTTAAAGCGCCCCACTAAGGATTCAGCACGGCCCCGTTCTCTGGTCGCTGTTTGCGGCCGCTTCGGAGGAGGCGGCCGCAACTAAATATGGGGATCGGGCCGGTTTCGGGGCGGTACCGGGGCACTGCGCACACCAATGACGTCATCGGTGCCGGCGCAGCGCTAACGGCTACCGCCGCCAATACCGCTGCGCTGAATATCTGCGCAAACTCATTTTTGGCACAAAATCACTCTTTAGGCGTTAACTGGGCGCAAAGCTGGCAGCGCCTTAATGAATTTCTAGGCCCCTGGGTTAATGGCGGAACTTCAAACGCATCCTTTGCCAAGGTTCTTCGTTTATACTTTGATTTTTTACTCATTGAGCGGGGCCGGGGTGTGGGGGTTGCATTTTCTGCCGGCTTTCCAGGAGGGCTACAGTGCTTGTGGGTTAGTAAATCAATGGGTGAAACCTTGTGGAGCAAGCTTTTAGTTCAGAACTGAACACCTGCACAAAACTGTAAAACCCAGCAAATAATAAAAAAATAATTCCTGAAGGGTATCAGATTGCCTGGAACTCCATTGCAACGTTTGAAGATCATCTCTGATAAGATCTCTTTTATCTTTATGATAGCGTCAGCAGAACCTCTAGTAAATTTGGACTCAACTGCTTAAGATTTTAAGGAATTATAATTAATTTATGCAAAATTCCAGAACCAATTACCTATCCAATAACTATTTTGTTTCGAGTATGCAAGACCCACTAAAATCTGGCACAATTACTACACATTTAAACACTTTCAGGAGTAACCAATGGGAAAAGATTAGTGTTACAGAGAACGCAGATGCATTAATCTCATGAACTATTAAAAAATCAACAAACATTGGGTGGCAGGTAATATTTTTGTAGTAAGTACGGCAACTGTTCTGTACATGGCCTACAAGTTCGCTCCTTTCTTCCCCATTCTTCACTGCAAGCGAAAGACAGACGCGACCTTCGGCCTCCTGCTGATTTTGTGGCGTAACACGCTGGAAAGAGCGCATTTCACCACAAAATCTCCGCACTGCTGATGTTAATTAGCAGGCAGCACCAAAATACCAGTGCTGCATGTGCTCTCTCGGTGGGCGGCTGTTAGTCTTGGCCGGCATTGTTACTGGCGGGTTTCCAGCGTACTGGAATTTTTAGCCCACTGTTTTTAATATATAATAGTTAGGTGTATATAATAATGATGTTGAGGTATGACTGAGGATTAAACATGGTGTGTATTAAGTATATGGAAGATGTTGAAGACTAAGCATTACACACAAATTTTAATCCTCATTCATACCTTAGCCCCCTAAATAAAAGTGCATGTACTCAGTACACCATCAACTATATGTTGCCTCCAAACTCAGTATACCATCAACTACCACATTGTCTCCAAAAATGAAGTGTATGCACTCAATAAATCCTAGTAAAACTTCAGCTGCATTCTGGACTATAGTAATATAAATGTTTAATGATTGGGGGTGGAGTTGGTCTTAATTATGCAGAATTTAAAATCTCACTTAATTATTTTCTAATATAAAAATCACAATTGCTAGAAATGGCAACCTAACTTGCAGTGGTTATCAAATTGAAACACCGCTTTATTAGACTGTTGTTCAGTTGGGCTTCTTCTTGATTGTGGTTTGTTGAAGAGAATAAGTACTGATGTCCCTCTTTGGACAGTGGGTAAAACATAAAGGAGTGGCATTGATGACATCCATGACGAATCACGCTGCCCCCCCCCCCCGAAAATGAATATATTGTTGACTGGGAGTGAGGAAAATGGGTTTGTGAGGAAAAAGGGAAAGATTGCAAAATAGAAATGGGTGACGAATGCCATTTGGCCTATCCAACTTTGGGAATCAGTATGCACTGCCATGTCTTCAATTAGCTTATCCCATTAAAACATAGGGCTGGATTTTCATTGAGGAGGCGGGTAGGAGGCAGGACTACAACTTTTGGGGTTGTAGTCCCGCCTCCATCGAGTTGTAGCCAACCCACGCGATTTTCACTTGATTGACCTTGTTGAGCCCGCCAATTAAGGGCCACCCGGCAACAGGTGACGTCACAGATTGATATTTCATCTGTCAAGACCTTTTGACAGATGAAATATCAGCGTTCGACAGTTGTTTGAAGCTGTCAAACACTGACAATCTGTACTCCAAGTTAATTCCTTCCTCTCAGGATGATTTAGATATCTCTCTGGAACAGAAAGCTGAATGCTGCAATTTTTGACAGATCGTGGCCATTCTGCTTTCTGTGCTGGTGAGATGAGGGACTCCCGGGACCTGAAGGAAGGAAGGCTGTAAAGGTAAGTGAAATTTCTTTAAACACTTTAAACACACCAAACACACTTACCTCTGAACTCATGCACCCATCACTCACCTGAACACCGGACATCTCGACCCCTCCAAGCCCTTCAGCCTGATGGCCCGCCTCGCTAACTTGGCGTGGTTTGGAGCCATCGGGAATCCCACACTTCAAGAATGAAAATAGGGATTAGGCTAAAAACTGCCTGTTAACTACCTGTTAACAGGCAGTTAATTGGCACTAATCCCCTTCCTGCCTCGGGGAGGCGGGTCCCAGTGCGGGTCAGGTACCTGCCTCCTTTGAAACTGGCATGGAGGCGGCTTGGGGGCGGGATGGGTTCGTGCCCCCTGATTTCAGGATTTTAACCCCCCACACGCCTCCAATGAAAATCCTGCCCATATTCTCTATCAGGTGATTACTTCCCACATACATATTAAAACTGCTGGTGCTGTAAGGGTCAGTGGTCACTATCTTAGAATTGCTGTGTAGTTGTATAATTATAGCATCAATTCGTTATTTTAAGACATTACAATTTAAGAATCCTACTACCTTACTTAATAAACAATGGGCTAAATCACTTCAAGTCAGCAGCAGAATTCTGCTGCTACTCTGATCAACCCTTTCCTTACAGCATTACTTTGCAGATTTATAGGTTAATATGGGTAGAAATTAGTTGGGGCCCTTTTTCAGACCTAGACCCAGAGTTGTGGAGGCCTGAAGCAAGATGCATGAGGATTGATAGAAATCAGTCCTCGGGCCTCATCTGCTTACTTGGGGCCAGCTGCCGGTGTTGGTCGCACCTCCACAGACAGCTTCACCCATGGAAGAAACCAATTTTGGGCCACCTACCTCGCCGGCAGTGGCTCTCAGGTAAATTCTGGGAGGGGAGATGGAGCAGCCTTAGGGGCAGGGAAGGGGAAAGGGTCGATCATGACTCCTGTGGAGTTGGGGGAGCATTTTTGTTTCTCATGGCTCCATGGGAAGGTGTTTTTGAAAGGGAAATATTAAGTTGATAGCCACTGAAGAAGCCTGAGCAGTACAGGCCTGCCCATGAGGTGCCCAATTTGTGGAAGGTGTCCTTTAACAAGTGTTAGGAGACCTAAATTAGTTGCCTGTGCCCTTTGCATTACTATCTGCTGCATATCTCCTTTATGATATATTTCACATCACTCCGTCTCTGCAATACATTTTACATGAACAGTATACCTGTACCTGAAGGTTTGAAGTACTTAAACACCACTGGATACCATTTCATTATGAGATAGAACAGCACCCAAGTGATCATGCATCTGTGCAAGCTCTGGCATGTGTATGTGCAGAGGAGAATTGCATGAAATTTTGAGGAGACGTTGAAAGATGTGCCAGGTAGCATGGGACCCATATAATAGTGTTTGCGCATAAGTTTGCAGTATATTGCCACCTGAAATTTTAATGTACTTCTAAACCACTGGGTACTATTTCATTAGCTCGTCAGACTCTGACGTGAGAATTGCAGGGTGTTTTGGGGTGACCTTAGAAGACTGGTCAGTCATTGCAGGCAGCACTAATTTTGGTCAACACTGACACAAAGACACAGCTGTGCAAATGCTGACTGTTAGTGTGAAATGCTGATGATTGACATGTACATAGAAATACATAGAAGTTACAACATAGAAACAGGCCATTTGGCCCAAGCAGCCTGTGCTGGCATTTACTCTTCACGCATGCAAATAGTTCTAATCACACTAAAAGGGAGCAATGGAAGACGAGAAAAGGAAGTAATGCGCTTAGGTCCAGTGCAGCAGCCAAAATGTGTATGCAAATGGCACAGAGGGAATTCAGGTTCCATAGACAAAGATTAGGAAAGTCATGCCCTGGTCGTAAACAGATAAATGGAGGAGTCAATATAAGAGAGTCAAAAGTTATATGGTCTGAGATCCTCTAGTGGGATGAAGTTAACTTGAAGACTGGATAGTCAGCTTGGAGCATTAACAAACCAATGTCTAGGTTCGGAGACAGTTGCAGAGAGGGAGGGAATCCAGGAGTTGGTCGAAGGGCAGAGTATCAGTGGGTGCATTGCTGGAAGCTATCCAGTAGAAACTAGAGGGCCAAGAATAAGTGGAGAGTCTATCTTGAGCCAGCAGAGTTTTATGCAAGGGTCCAGCATAAGTGCATAGTTGCCTCAGCATTAGAAGTGCACACCAGCAGATCCAGTATACCAGCAGACGAGCGAGGAGCAGTGGGCGTGAAACCCAAGGACTGAGAACAGGGAGTTAGGGCAACAGTGAAAAAGGTAAATCCACGGGATCAGTGCAAATGAGGGAGCTGGCCCATGGAACAGCTGTATGGTGGTGAGGAGCACACAAGATTGGGAGTAACAGTAGGAGCTTGAGGAGCTGGTCCAACCCAGTCTGTTGAAGGGTGATGGAAGAGTTCTGAAGGAAGCAACTGGAAAGTAACAAAACAGAGATCATTTCGCAGTAAGGGAACTGAATACAGAGCAGGATGAGAATATCAGGAACTGATCAAAGTTAGCTTAGTGTAGTGAAAAATTCCCAACAGAGGAGCTGAAAGCTGAGAATGCAGGAACAGACCAGATACTAGAATAGAGGCATGCCAGTGGAGAATACAGTCTCCATAGAAAGCAGAGGCGAAAGTGAAGATCAAGCCCAGATGCCAGCAGAGATATTGACTTTGCCCAGGAGAAAGTAGTTTTTTTTTACGACCCAAAAGCAGTAAAACAGAGAAGCCAGGAGTGCATTGCAGTATAGTCCTGAAGCTTAGCAGGTAACAGCAGCAGTTTGGGGGATGGGCAAACAGCCTTCAGCCTGTAGCTTCAACTTGTAGATATGTGCTAAAGTCTGGAGGAGAGCTCCAAACACTTGCACAAAATGGATTGTATTTATTTTAGACTGGAAGGTGGAAAGTGTTTGCTATTGAAATATTTCAGATGATATGATATAGGAAGGTAGGCCACGAAATCCGGAGGTCTAGCGCCAGCAGTTAAGGCTGGTTTTGCTGAAAAAATGGTGGCCGACTTGGAACACGGCGGTTGCCATTTTGGGGAGGTCGTTAGCTCTGCCGTTGCCTGCGCTCGCTGCCCATAGGTAAATATGCAGATTGTGACTTCAATGTCTGAATTGACGCATGACTGTGATTTTGGACGTTACCGCCCTCTCCAAACCATGCACAGAAGAACGTGTGTGCAGCAGTACGACAGAGACGCTGCCAGCACTTCTTAAAGGGACACACGCATCTTTCAAGTTTAGATTTTAGCTTTTGGGCTTTTTTTTTACATTTTATTGAAGTGGTAGCTTGGTTCAGTACATTTAATAAGTTGTTAAAGTTTGCAGGGAGTGCTGCTGGATGCTTGCAAGGCTTTGGATGTTAAAGGAAAGCCTCTAAGAACACCACTTGCTCATAGTCCTGGGGGCTCTAGTTGCAATCCTCCTTGGGCTACACCACCACATGGAGATGAAGCAGAGGCAGCAAAGGAGACAAGATGCTCGCAGGGGGAAGAGAAGGAAGCCGAAGAGGAGAAAGCGGAAGGAAGGAGGCAACCCATACAACCCCTTTCTGGCCGGGATGTCTGGGATCGAATCATCCGCTTGCGGTACCAGTGAGCACAACCCCAATTCCCCTTTCAACATTGGTCCCACACCTTACCTTCCCTCTGTTATTGACCATCACACCGTCCTTTTGGCCACACTGCTGAAATAAAAGCCACCACAAAGCAAACTTTCTAATCCAACTTTATCCATATATGTATCCAATATTACATCGAAAAATCAACTAATCAACTCCCTTAGTGAGTGTCTTGCTTGTGCCTTTGGTTATCCTGCAGATGGCCTTGCAGGATGACCTTGAGGAGCTGGTGGCTGAGAGTGTGAAATCAAGTGATGGTGTTTCTTCTTCACTCTCCTCTCCCTCTTCTGGCTGGGCTGGCTGGATTTCTTGGATGTCTGAAATGAGGAAAGCACACCACCGCTGGCCAAGGGCTCAGCCATGCCCCTGCTAAAAATGGCCAGCACCGTCTCCTCCAAGGGGGTGACGAGAAGCAAGGAATGTGCGGTGTGCCTGGTGTTTGGTAGAGATTGTTGGTAGGTGAGTGCATTGAGCAGTATGTGAGGCTAGTGGTGCAGTTGGTAGGAGATGGCTTTTGAAGATGCATTCACTGACCTTGACCACTCGTCTGAGGTCATGAAACTTCTTTGGGCACTGGAGCCAGGTCCTGGGGGGTGACACTGCTGGCAGTGACCGCCTTGGCGATCTGGTCCCACTTCCTCCTGGCCCCCTGTGGGTAGAGGACCTCTCTTCCAGTGTTGACCCCCTGCACAAAGCTGGAGTGCTGCGTCCGAGACTGTAGGTGCCCTTTCCCTAATCTGTTGAGCCATTTGTATTGGTGCTGAAGCACTCTTAACATTTTTTATGTGCAGAAGGCAGTTCAGCTTTCGGAGCTGCAGACTGCCTATTTTTGAATGATTTGTAATTTTTTTTCAGAAGGCAGTTCAGCTTTAAGGGCTAGAGACTGCCTTGGAAACCAACAGCCTAGCTTAAAGGAAAGGCAGCCTCGCTCCAGCGACGCTAACTTGGGCCCCCTGCTGAGCGCACAGCCTGTCAGCAGCGCGATAGTCGCTAGGCTGTGCGCTACAATCATTTAAATTAGCAGGCAGCACCAAATTGAAATGCAGCCTGCGCTTTTTGAATGGGTACGGGCATATCTCGCATCGCGGTGCATGCGCCCGTTTTCTTGCATTATCACATTTCCCAGCCATAGAAAAAGGAGTAGGTGGTTAGCCTCTTGAGCCTGTTCTGCCATTCAGTTAGATCATGGCTGATGTGTACCTCAACTCCATTTGCTCGCCTTTGTTCCATATCCCTTGATAGCCTTACGTAATAAAAATCTGTCAATTTCAGTCTTGAAAATTTAAATTGACCCAACATTCGCAGCCTTTTGGGAGAGAGAATTCTAGATTTCCACTACCCTGTGTGTGGAAAAAGTGTTACTGAATGGCCCAGCCCTAATTTTAAGGTTGTGCCCCCTTGTTCTGGATTCCTCCCCCAGAGGAAATAGGTTCTCTCTATCTACCCTATTGGATCCTTTTATCATTTTAAACACCTCAATTAGATCACCCCATAACCATCTAAACTCAAGGGAATATAAGCCAAGTCTGTATGCATCCTATCATAATTTAGCCCTTGTATCATTTTGGTGAATCTGCACTGTAACCCCTCCAAAGCCAACATATCCTTTCTGAGGTGTGGTGCTCAAAACTAAATGCAGTACTCCAGGTGGAGTATGACCAAGGCTCTGTACAAGTGAAGTGTAACTTTTTCCCCCCTATGTATTCCAAAAGAATGATGAAAATAACATAGCACTTTAAACATAGCACTATGTTAAAATAACATAGCTCTTCGAAAGAGCCAGCGCAGATTCAATGGGTCACATATGCTGTACTATTCTATGATTCCATGATTAGGGACAATTTTCTTGTGCTTTGTACCCAGGTAACATTTAATATGTCAGCACAAAGCACCAAGAAAAAGTAGTGGGAATATGATACCATGATGCCAACTCTACTCTGTTACTTTGCCCCATTATTTCTGGAGCTTCCCTTGGGTAGAGGATGGAGTGCCTATGCCTACAGTAAATGTTGGCTAAGAGCTGTCATGGTTATGAGGTGGGAAGGGGAATCCCTGGCTGACTTGCCTCCCCTTGCTTCTAGATGCTATACCCGGGGGGCAAAGCTGCTCCAGGGGAGCACCTGATCTATGTCAGCTTCACAATCTGTATGCTGTGCCCCATGCTGATTTAGTTGTACAGCTTAAGTTTCAACTAATGTTTTGTCCTAATCACTTAAACTGAGGCAAGGGGGGGAGGGAAGAATTTGTTTGTGGAAGGGACCATCTCTACAAAACAGCAATCGTAGATCTTGTAAGCTACATACTAATACAGGTGTGTTTTTTTTTTAAATCAAGTTTTATTTTTTTCAATATTTTTCATTATGAAAATTATATATTTTTTTGCAGGTCGACAAAAACTCACCCTGGCCCTGTTGTTCATTTAAGTGACAGCCCAAGGGACGAGGGGAAAGTAAGTAAGAAAGAAAAATAACATATAATTGGTTTTTTTAATGCTTTTTTTTCTGTCCAGGAACTTCAGATGAGTTATTTGGGCTTTAAAATCCCAAATAAAAGTCTCATGGTACATATACAACATGTATTCATGATATCTGTTTTTTGTACCTTTACTGCCTTAAGATGTTAACCTTCAAAGCATCACTACAATTATTTCTGCTTCAATGATAAAAAAATTATGAAGGGACATTCCACTAAAAAAAATAGATTGGTCTTAAGTTGTTCACTCTTACAATAGACTTAAATGACATGTTTTACTTCTGCATTGCTTGTGAGTTCACAATTAGATGTACATCACTTCTAATCTGTTGTCTATGTCATAGACCCATAGAATATTACAGCAGTCTGTGCTGCTGTTTTTCTGCACTTGAGCCATCTAGTCTAATTCCATTTTCCAGCTCACTGTTTATTATCAAGCAACTAATTCCACTTTAAAAGAATTTATGGAATCTACATCAATAACAGTGCGTGACAAGGAATTCTGCATTCTAACTACCCTCTGTATGAAGAAAGTTTTCTTACTTCCCCTTTAGATCTTTTTAGGATTGGCTTAAATTTGTGACCACGTGCCACCATTTTGCTGACCAGTGGAAACAATCTATCACTATATACTCTAACATAACCCTTCATAATCTTGAAGACCCCTGTCAGATCACCTCTCAACCTTCTCAGATCCAGTGGAGAAAAAAACCCAAGGGTAATTGCTGTAATGCAGAACTCCAAACAGAATCAGACCTAACAGTGGACAACTTAACACTTAGCTCTTTATTAGTAGTTCAGTAATAAAATCATTGCAAGTTACTTCTCATCAGGGCAACGAGAGATATCCGCAATCATCATGTATATGAAAAAGCTGCTTGGTAAGGAACCTCTATGCACATAACTGCAAGGCTCCTTGGAATATAGTTCTCATAACCCTCAGGTGCCTCCCATATTTATAGTTAGTACAGAAATGCATACATTATAATTATTCATTAGCTTGCATGAATGTTAGGTCTCCTGCTTTGCCAAAAAACAGTCAGTTCTATTTAAAAAGTCTGTTTCTGGCCTTCAAATATGTGCTCATTCATGTTATAGATAAGAGTTAATGGTTCCTAACCACTATTGTCTAACAATACTCAGTATTTTTCCATCATGGGAACAGAAAACTACACATTGATTTTATCCCATTCGTTACCAACAGTAATTTATACCTTCACCACTTGGGCGATAAACAGGTGGCGTGGATTTCCTGCCCAGTGTAGAACCTGCCCAATTGGATGAAAATTGGACAGGTTCTACAGCAGTTGGAAAATCTGCTCCACCCATACTGCCCAAGTGGTGAAGATGAAAATACCCACCAATTTTTCAAGTCTCTCTTCATAATTGTAACTCCTCATCCCTGGCAACATCCTACAGAATCCCTGCTGTACTTTTTCCATTCCTTTGATAGTCTTCCTATAATGGGGTGCCCAAAACTGATTCATAATACTCCAACTGCAGCCTAACTAAGTTGAGCATTGCCTCCTTCCTCTTCTACTGTGGCGTTTGTATTACCTTATCTATATGTGCTGCCACCTTTAATGACCTGTATATCGTCACAATAAGTTCCCTCTGGCCCATTTAAAATCTCACCATTTAAGGTGTATTTCCTTTTCCTATTCTTACGTCCAAAATGTATTGCTTCACTTTTTTTTTTTACATTGAACTGTATTTGCCACCTCGTTGCCCATCCTGATAATTGTTCCAAGTCCTCTTACCGTCTTTCATGATCCCAATCACAGTTTGCCATACCACCCAATTTAGCGTCTTCAGTACCATATATCTTCCTATCTGACAACACTAAGCAGTATTTGGCAAAATATAAAGGACTCAATCTTTATCTGAAATGCGAATATTATATTAAATAGTTGTTATAAAGAATGGTAAGGATTATAAATTATAATCTCAACTTCAAGTGAAATGTTCATTAAAGTGGGCTGGTGGATTCTGTAATTGGTTTAATTTTGTCCATTATCCCCTTTCCCCCTCCATTTATGTATGTTGTTTTCTCCCATCTCAGTAAGTACATCCATACTTTGGGTAGAATTAAGAAACACCAAAGGATTCAAGACTCTTGTAGAAGTTCTCTACAGACTTCCTGACAGTAGTGATGTAGTGGGGAGATGTATAAATACTGAGATCAAGGACGCATGTAGCAAAAAAACTGTGGTTATAATGGGAGATTTTAATTTTCACATAGACTGGGAGAAGCAGAACAGCTCAAGTAGTAAAGGCAATTAATTTTTAGAATGTATTCAGAACAGTTTTCTGGAACAATAGGTTTTAGAAGGAACAAGCCATACTAGATTTAGTGATGAGTAAGAACCTGATGGTAAAGGAACACCTTGTGAACAACGCGACAGCGGGAGAAGCCTGGAGTTCAAAACAGCGGAAGAAGCCCGGAGTTCAAAACAGCGGGAGAAGCCCGGAGTTCGGGAGAGCGGGAAAAGCCCAGAGATCAAAACAGCGGGAGAAGCCTGTAAGGGGTAGTTTTAACGAGCTTATGGTGTGCTAAATCGGTTTTGATTTTCGCACTACTCGTGAGCGGTTTCGAAGCGCTCCCCCCTCACTGTTCTAGACACTGGGCTTATTGCCAGACAACCTTTGTGTGTTGGCCCAACTCGTGACTCGGAAGACAAATGGTCAGATGAGACAGATTGAGTTTTAAATCAAAACGATCTTTATTTTTGAAAGAGAATGTACACAGAGAAAAATGGCAGGAATAAATGCAGACGAAAAATAACGTTTCTCACAGAGGACTAAATTATACACTGAGAAAAATAACTTTAAAGCATATAAACAGTTCTAAAATAGCGATAAGCTAAAAGCGGGGGTGAGGGAAGCGCATGGACACATCGAGGGATAAATCACACTCCTGACTTACAAATACCCTTAACGTTACAAACCCTCCCGTTACTGAGTATACCTCAATTATGTCAGTTAGGTAAAGTTGGGCCTTTATGCTCACCAGAATTTCAAAACCCTTCTGGACCTTGGTACTTCTTGTTACGTCTGGAATTTCCGATCTTCCTTATGGGACCGGCTCCTGGACCCTGTTACTTGGTATCGTCCGGGACCTGCGACCTTCCTTATGGGACCGGCTCCTGGACTCGCTCTCCTGTACAAACTTTGGAAGTCCTCCGAAATCCTCGAGCTGTTTTCTGTTCCACACGGTCCTCGAACTCCTGATGGTAACTGGACTTGAACTTCACGGTGTGAACCGTCTCCGGAGGAGTCTTCCTTACTCTGGTCGAATCTTAGACTGACTTGCTGACGATTTACCTGAACGGTTATACTCTTTTCTGGCCCTAATCTTGGCGCCAAATCAACCGTTTTCCTTTGTTAAGGTTGCTTTAACAAAAGCAAGCACATTAATTTTAACTGCTCGCAAATCGAACTAATGGGAATCCGATTAGTGTCCCTTCGTTTGTGTGTGCTCAGCAGTTTCTGAGATCGGTTACCGCTTTGCCATAATGGGAATCCGTTTAGTGTCCCTCCGTTTGTGTGTGCTCAGCGGTTTCTGAGATCGGTTACCGCTCTGCCAGCGATTAGTGCACCTCCAGGTGCTAATAGTTTTGTTTACTGCTGTAACCACATTACAATATCAAAAACAGTAAGGTTCTGGATTCTTCTAATCGATGATGACTCAGACTGCTGTTAGGTACTGTGTGTGTGTCCTTTTGAGCTGGGCCATGAGAACTGCCAACTCCATTCTGTGTTCTCACAATGTGGCCACTTCAGGGGCCGTACCCGTATACTGTATTTCATGGATTTTTGCGAATCCTACAGTCCCCCCTGTGATACAATGAGCATCTTCAATCATCTTTGTATCATAGAATGTCTTTGGGTGAGCACAAATCCGTTCCCTCCCCAACTGACCTTCCCCGTAATTTACCTTGCTAAGGAGTGTACCTCGCCCGCACTTTCCTCATTCCGACAATGAAGTTGAGTAAACATCTCCTATCGGAGAAAACATTCAAACAATGTACAGACTCGCCTAGAGTCGTAACATAATCTTATTTCAATAATACAAAACCATCCAATGTACAAAACAATCCAATGGAATACCTCATACATTCATTCTAAAATAACAATAATCTTCGGTTGCGGTTTTCTATCTGACCGTCTGACGGTCACCACATATGAGGTTTCCTCATGGGTCGGACCCTTGGCTGGAGTTTTGGCCCTGGCTGCAGTTCGTGGCTTCCCCACGACTGCCGGCTGTGGGCTTCCTCCCGCAGGCTCCGCCTCCCTAGGCTCTGGGTCAGCGGCAGGCACCTCTTTGCTACCTGGGACTCCAGGTTGAGAGTCCCCGCCCCCAGACGCCACCTATCTAATGCTACACTGAGGGGCAAGACCTAAAACCTCGGCTCCTCCCCTTCGCCGCAGTCGGGGGCGGGACCTTCGTCCTCCGACTCGGCTTCATTATGACCAGGGACAGGGCCTGGGACCTCCGGCTCCTCCCCTTCTGGGTGATCGGGGACAGGACCTGGGACCTCCGGCTCCTCCCCTTCTGGGTAACCAGGGACAGGACCTAAGACCTCCGGCTCCTCCCCTCCTGGGTCCCAGAACAATGGGGGAGTCTCCCGTTTAGATGAGACCACTCCTCCCCTCACGCAGGCTGCACGTCCAGCCTGTGTGACCTGTGGCTGCAGCTCCCCTACAGCGTTTAACTCTTTACTGGCCTTTTCAGCCCCTGCTCTCTCTTTCCCTGCCTCCGGCTTAAACAGCTTGCACTGTTTAATATACCTGGCAGCTAGCCAGTAATCTAGTTTTATCTCCTCTTCCCTACCCACTCCTGTACTGGGGGCAGGTATCCCCTCACCACCCGCTGCTGGTGGCTGAAAATCTTCATGAACCATTTTAAAAACCTTTAGCTGACCCTCTAAACTGCCAGCCCTCGCTGTTAACCTAGCGTTCTCCTCCCTTAAAGCCTGCTCAACTAACTTAGCCTCCGCAACCTGGCACCGCAGGTATTCCTCCATTTTACTGGAGGTCTTTTCCTGTGCATGTCTTTCGAGGGGACACAGGTCGACAGGCTGCGCTGGCTCTAGTGATTGTGGGGGGGGCAAAGGTGGGGGAGGGAACTACAGCAGCTGTGCTTCCCTGGCCAGTCAGAAGAGACTGCATGGCCTCTAAAAATGACTCAATCCCAGCGGGATCAATTTCTGTCTCTGCCTTTTGGACTGGGGCTGTGGGAACCTTTTCCCTTGTGTCCTTCCAGGGATTCTTACAGTCCCTGCGCCAATGCCCCTCCTTCCCGCAACCGTAGCACGTTTGCCTGCTTTGGTTGGGACGGCTCCCTTCCTGGCGCCACTCTTTACGGGGCTGGTCACCAGGCCTGACCTCACAAACCTCCCCTTTTTGCTCGGGTGTCTCACTATCCCTCCCATTTCTAAAGGTGACAGTGAGTTGGCGGATTACCGTCGCCTCCGTGTTCAGAGGGTTTCGGGGGTCGAACCAGGCCATTGCCTGCATTCGAACGCGGGGCAGGGAGTTGTTCATAAGGCACCTTAGCCAGTGAACTAACGGTTCCCCGTCCAGGTGCGCTCGCGCCGGCATTCCCGGGCATGCATCCTGGTAGACTGGCCACAGCCTGTCCGCGAACGCCTGCGGGAATTCCCCGGGGAGCTGGACTGTTCTCTCTACCCGGGAGAACGGACTCCCCTCGTTCATCCCCATGGCCTCCAGGATCTCTTCCTTGAGCTTGCCATAATTCTCCTGACCCCTCTTACACTCATCGGGTAGCGTCTGGAGGAGATCGCTACCCAGGGAGAACAGCATCATTTTGGCCTTTTCTGCCTCGTCGCAGTCATTCACACAGGCCGCCTGCTCTATCTCCCTAAAGTGCAGGGAAGGGTCCCCCCTCATGGTGAGCTTGGGGATGTAGCTCACCATGGAACGCAATTGTTGCGTACCGTGTGGAATCTGGAATTGGTTCTGGATGTCCCCAGTTTCCCCGTCGTTACCAGGTGATCCGTACCTCCGCTGTATAACGGGGTACA
The DNA here is from genome assembly GCF_052327205.1 of Somniosus microcephalus. NCBI lineage: Eukaryota > Metazoa > Chordata > Chondrichthyes > Squaliformes > Somniosidae > Somniosus > Somniosus microcephalus. The sequence continues at coordinate 84,786,886 of NC_141000.1, forward strand.
CCGGTCCCGGTCCCTGACTCTCTTGGGCTAGCCTGGTCTACCTGGGGTTCTTCATCCCCCACCTGCTCCTGTTCCCAGACCTCTGGAAAACTAGGGGCTAGGGGTGGTGGCTGTGCAACCTCAGGTTCCCTAACCCGTTTAGTTCTAGGGGCTGCCTGTGGGACTGCCCTGACTGGGTTGCCGTTAAATTCGGCCTGGCCGATTTTTGGGCTAATGAGACATATCATCCCCTTTGCTTTGGCCAACTCCATACGTAGGCTTTCAATTTCCTGCCTACAGGTGCCGTGGTCTGCTTCCTCAAACCCCTGAGCGCAAGCCACCTTATAAGCTGCTTTTACCTCGGCTACTTTCTTCTCCTGTGCCTTAAGTTCCCCCGTGAGACTGCTAATTTCCGCCTTTAACTTCCTTTCTCTTTCCCTAGATTCTCTTGCTTGGTACTCAACATGTTCTACCCTAAAACTAGCACTCTCCTCTAACTCAGCTATCTTGCCCTTTAGCCTTTCTACCCTGGCTTGGTGCTCACGCTGTACTTCAGCGGCCTGGCTTTCCATGTGCTCTACTTTCCCCCGATGATCCCAGACCATCGCTGCCCTCTCTTGGCTTATTGCCTCCAGGGCCACTAACACTTTCCCTTCTGCTGCAACCTTTTCCTGCAGCTCTTGGGACAAATGCCTAATCTTAGATTCTTTACTGGCCACTGCGTGGTCCAGTACCAGAACCTGCTTTTTATAACACATGAGCCATACCACTTTCTCAATGCCCTTGCGGTGCTTTTTACTAGCCGTCCACTGAGCGGCTGCCTTTAGGGGACGCTCGGCTCCTAACATGTCATACACCCATTTTTTCGCTACATTGACTTTCCCACACACGTAGGAAGCTAACTTATCTTCCATTACATCTGTCTCACCCGAGTCTTTGTCCACCACACAAGGTTTCTGTAGCCAGTGTCCTGCCGCGGTCGCCATTCTGTAAGGGGTCGTTTTAACGAGCTTATGGTGTGCTAAATCGGTTTTGATTTTCGCACTACTCGTGAGCGGTTTTGAAGCGCTCCCCTCTCACGGTTCTAGACACTGGGCCTATTGCCAGACAACCTTTGTGTGTTGGCCCAACTCGTGACTCGGAAGACAAATGGTCAGATGAGACAGATTGAGTTTTAAATCAAAACGATCTTTATTTTTGAAAGAGAATGTACACAGAGAAAAATGGCAGGAATAAATGCAGACGAAAAATAATGTTTCTCACAGAGGACTAAATTATACACTGAGAAAAATAACTTTAAAGCATATAAACAGTTCTAAAATAGCGATAAGCTGAAAGCGGGGGTGAGGGAAGCGCACGGACACATCGAGGGATAAATCACACTCCTGACTTACAAATACCCTTAACATTACAAACCCTCCCGTTACTGAATATACCTCAATTATGTCAGTTAAGTAAAGTTGGGCCTTTATGCTCACCAGAATTTCAAAACCCTTCTGGACCTTGGTACTTCTTGTTACGTCTGGAATTTCCGATCTTCCTTATGGGACCGGCTCCTGGACCCTGTTACTTGGTGTCGTCCGGGACCTGCGACCTTCCTTATGGGACCGGCTCCTGGACTCGCTCTCCTGTACAAACTTTGGAAGTCCTCCGAAATCCTTGAGCCGTTTTCTGTTCCACACGGTCCTCGAACTCCTGATGGTAACTGGACTTGAACTTCACGGTGTGAACCGTCTCCGGAGGAGTCTTCCTTACTCTGGTCGAATCTTAGACTGACTTGCTGACGATTTACCTGAACGGTTATACTCTTTTCTGGCCCTAATCTTGGTGCCAAATCAGCCGTTTTCCTTTGTTAAGTTTGCTTTAACAAAAGCAAGCACATTAATTTTAACTGCTCGCAAATCGAACTAATGGGAATCCGATTAGTGTCCCTTCGTTTGTGTGTGCTCAGCAGTTTCTGAGATTAGTTACCGCTTTGCCATAATGGGAATCCGTTTAGTGTCCCTCCGTTTGTGTGTGCTCAGCGGTTTCTGAGATCGGTTACTGCTCTGCCAGCGATTAGCGCACCTCCAGGTGCTAATAGTTTTGTTTACTGCTGTAACCACATTACAATATCAAAAACAGTAAGGTTCTGGATTCTTCTAATCGATGATGACTCAGACTGCTGTTAGGTACTGTGTGTGTGTCCTTTTGAGCTGGGCCATGAGAACTGCCAACTCCATTCTGTGTTCTCACAATGTGGCCACTTCAGGGGCCGTACCCATATACTGTATTTCGTGGATTTTTGCGAATCCTACAAGCCCGGAGTTCAAAAGAGCGGGAGAAGCCCGGAGTTCAAAACAGCGGGAGAGCGGGAGAAGTCCGGAGTTCAAAACAGCGGGAGAAGCCTGGAGTTCAAAACAGCGGGAGAGCGGGAGAAACCCGAGTTCAAAACAGCGGGAGAAGCCCGAGTTCAAAACAGCGGGAGAGCGGGAGAAGCCCGGAGTTCAAAACAGCGGGAGAGCGGGAGTTCAAAACAGCGGGAGAGCGGGAGTTCAAAACAGCTAGCTCAGAGCAGCGCGAACGGACCTGTGAGGTGGGAAAAAAATTAAATCAAAGTGTGACGTCACAGGAAAGCAGGTAAGTGATTGGCTGCTGAGTATTCCTTTATTTCTCTTTTTTTTTCTAAACTTGGTTTAAAGTGGGAGCCGTGATTACAGATTAAAAGCTATACATAGATGATTGAAATTTCAATACTTGAAAACCAAATTAAATAAAATACATAAAATAGATGGCAGGGCAGGTGATGTGTGGCAGCTGGTGGACACCAGTGTGATCCACGGCGACCACATCTGCAGTAAGTGTTGGCTGCTCAAGGAACTTCGGCTCAGAGTTGATGAGCTGGAGTCCAAGCTTCAGACACTGCGATACATCAGGGAGGGGGAGAGTTACCTGGACACTGTGTTCCAGGAGACAGTCACACCCCTTAGGTTAAATACTTCAAATTTGGTCCATGGTCAGGGACAGGAGGGTGTGACTACGAGTGAGGCAGGTATGGGGATCCAGAAGGTAGCATTGGAGGAGACTCAGCCCTTGCAATTGTCCAATAGGTACGAGGTTCTTACTCCCTGTATGGACGAGAGCAGGGACTGCAGGGAGGATGAGCGAACTGACCGCAGCACCATGGTACAGGGGGCCATTCAAGTGTTGGGGGGGGGGGGGGGGGGAGTAAAAAGAAATGTAGTTATGATCGGGGACCGTATAGTTAGGGGGATATATACTGTTCTCTGCAGCCGAGAGAGTGAGTCCCAAAGGCTATGTTGCCGGCCCGGTGCCAGGGTTAAGGACATCTCCTCTGGGCTGGAGAGGAACTTGGAGTGGGAGGGGAAAGACCCAGTTGTCGTGGTCCACGTAGGTACCAATGATATAGGTAGGACAAAGAAAAAGGTTCTGCTGAGGGAGTATGAGCAGCTAGGGGCTAAATTACAAAGCAGAACCACAAAGGTAATAATCTCTGGATTACTACCTGAGTCACGAGCAAATTTGCATAGGGTAAATAAGATCGGAGAGATGAACACGTGGCTCAAAGATTGGTGTGGGAGAAATGGGTTTCGATTCATGGGGCACTGGCACCAGTACTGGGGTAAGAGGGAGCTGTTCTGTTGGGACGGGCTTCACTTGAACCCTGCTGGGAATAGTGTCCTGGCGACTCGAATAACTAGAGCTGTAGATAGGGCTTTAAACTAAATAGTGGGGGGGAGGGTTCAGGTGAGCGGAAATTTAAAAAGTCAAAGAGGAAGGCAATAGTGCAGGGTAACGATAGGGGTAATGATAACCAGAGTGTGGCAGGAAGGGACAGAGCGTATAAACATAAGAGTGCATCAGAAAGTGGGGTCAGGGTAGGGAAAAATTGTAAAAAGACAAAATTAAAAGCTCTTTATTTGAATGCACACAGCATTCGTAACAAGATAGATGAGTTGTCGGCACAAATAGAAGTAAATAGGTATGATGTGATAGCCATTACAGAGACATGGCTGCAAGGTGACCAAGGCTGGGAACAGAATATTCAGGGGTATTTGACATTTCGGAAGGATAGGCTGAAAGGAAAAGGAGGTGGGGTAGCTGTTACTAAAGGATGAGATCAGTGCAGTAGTGAGAAATGATATTGACTCAGAACATCAGGATGTAGAATCAGTTTGGGTGGAGATAAGAAATAATAAGGGAAAGAAGTCAGTGATGGGAGTAGTCTTGGCCCCCTAACAGTGGCTACACTGTAGGTCAGAGCATAAATCAAAAAATAATGGAGGCTTGTATGAAAGGTACTGCAATAATCATGGGCGATTTTAATCTTCATATTGATTGGACAAATCAAATTGGCCAAGGTAGCCTTGAGGAAGAGTTCATAGAGTGTATTGGGATGGTTTCTTAGAACAATACATTGTGGAACCAACCAGGAAGCAGGCTAGCTTAGATCTGGTACTGTGTAATGAGACAGGATTAATTAATGATCTCATAGTAAAGGATCCTCTAGGAAAGGGTGATCATAGCAAGGTAGAATTTCAAATTCAGTTTGAGGGTGAGAAAGTAGGGTCTCAAACCAGTGTCCTGAACTTAAATAAAGGCAATTACAAAGGTATGAAGGCAGAGTTGGCTAAAGTTGACTGGGAAAATAGATTAAAGGGTAAGACGGTAGATAAGCAGTGGCAGACATTTAAGGAGATATTTCACAACTCTCAGCAAAGATATATTCCAGTGAGAAGGAAAGACTCTAAGAGAAGGATGAAGCATCTGTGGTTAACTAAGGAAATAAAGGATGGTATCAAATTGAAAACAAAGGCATACAATATTGTGAAGATTAGTGGTAGGCCAGACGATTGGGAAATTTTTAGAAACCAGCAAAGGATGACTAAAAAAATAAGAGAGAAGATAGATTATGAGTAAACTAGCAAGAAATATAAAAACAGACAGTAAGAGCTTCTACAGGTATATAAAAAGGAAGAGAGTAGCTAAAGTAAACGTTGGTCCCTTGGAGGATGAGACTGGGGAATTAATAATGGGAAACAGGGAAATGACAGAGACTTTGAACAAATATTTTGTATCGGTCTTCACAGTAGAAGACACTAAAAGCATTCCAATAATAGATAATCAAGGGGCTATAGGGAGGGGGGACCTTAAAACAATCACTATCACTAGAGAAAAAATACTCAGTAAAATATTGGGACTAAAGGTGGACAAGTCCACTGGACCTGATGGCCTGCATCCTAGGTGTGGTGTATGTGCCTTTAAGAGCAATTGTGGTGTATGTGCCTTTAAGAGCCCCAGGTGTGCGTAATGCCGGTAATTGCCACTTGGGCTATATAAGCCTGTGTATTGTGTACATCCTTTAGAAACCCCCCCCAGACTTGCTTAGTAAATACCTATGAACCAACTCCTGTCTTCAGTGTCTTTATCTACACACGGACACTACAGTGGCGACGAAGTGGAAACAGACTTACCTGCAATTCGGCAGCACCTCAAGGACATCGATTCCTCCAGCGTCCAGAAGACTCAAGGAAGTAAGAGAAACTGTGGTTTCACCAGCTGGCCAAGCTGGTGACAGGTACTGCGCTAATCCTTCCTGGGCGTCAGGCTGGAGCTCCAGCGGCGGGCTCTACAGCTGAGACAGGCAGCGAAATCGGAGGCAAGCAATAACGGACTGGGAGGGTGCACTCGAGAGACGGCCGGCGCGGCAAGCAGGTCAGCGTTTAGACCTCCGTCGGGAACGAGTCTCCAACAGTGAATAAACGGAAACCACAGTATAACAGCGTTGTTATCGGTAGCAGCGGCGGGAAAGCGCGGGAAGCGCCATATCGTTGCTACAGAGAGAAAAAAAAAAGCGCGGGAAGCGCCATATCTTTTCTGAAATGCCTAAATCTGGTAATATTGAGGCTTTTGATGGCGAAATAGAAGATTGGACCACATACGTGGAAAGAGTAGAGGTTTATTGCACTGCAAATGGAATAACAGATGAAAAAAAAGCTTCAGTACTTCTGAACTTAATGGGCGCGAAGACATACGGGCTGTTACGAAATTTAATCACTCCAGCCAAACCAAAGGACAAGACTTTTAAAGAAATTGTTGATACCCTGCAGGAGCATTTAAACCCAACACCGCTGCTGATAGCGGAACGATTCAAGTTCTTCAAGAGAAATCAACACAAGAATGAAAGTAACGCTGATTACCTAACCGAATTAAGAAAGCTATCAAAGTACTGCCAATTCGGAACAGGACTATCGGATTATCTTCGAGACAAATTTGTTTGCGGTCTCTTAAGTGAAGGAACACAAAAAAGACTGCTTTCTGAAAAAGATTTAACATTGGACAAAGCTTTCAGTATGGCTGTATCATACGAAGCAGCAGCAAAAGGAGCTGCAGAGATACAACAAATGACACAGGAGTTCGGAAGATGTTATCGCTGCGGCAGATCCACCCATAACCAGAGGGACTGCTGGTTCAAGGGCAAAGCATGCAGGCAATGTGGTAAGATTGGACACATTGCACGGGTATGCCAATCTGGACAAAATAAATCCACTGACAGAAAACAAAAAATCAATAAAGAAAAGTACAGGAAGGTACAAATGATAACGGACAATAGCTCCGAAGACCAGAATAGCGATAGCGACTCCGGAAACAAGAGACTAAGCTGTCTCAAATTACATAATGTACTTGCCAAAGAGGATTACCAAACCATTTGGGTTACCCTCACAATAGCAGGGTCCCCAGTTAAAATGGAGCTAGATACAGGATCAGCTCTAACCGTAATAAATTGACGAGATTACGAGAGGCTATTTTCGCATATACCTCTAAAAGACACATCCATTATCTTAAAAACATATACGGGGCAGAAAGTCTACCCCAAAGGAAAAATAAGGGTGCCTGTGGTATACAACGGCAAAGAAATACAAAAGTTGTATTTATACATTCTCCAAGATGGTGGTCCACCGTTGTTGGGACGTGAATGGATAAGGAAGATACGTTTAGACTGGCACTCCATTCAGGCACTGACGGTGACCAGTAAGGAAAAAAACAATGATGACATCATACCTGAACGATTAAAAGACATCTTGGCCAACGCCAAAGAAGTGTTTCAAGAGAAACTAGGAACCTTGAAAGGCATCACCGCCTCAATAAAAGTGGAAGATACAGCAATTCCAAAATTTTTTAAGGCAAGACCGGTGCCATACGCAATACGTCCGGCAGTCGAGGCAGAGCTGAAGAATTTGGAAAAGGCAGGCGTATTATCCAAAATAGATTGGAGCGAATGGGCAACACCCATCGTTCCAGTCATGAAAAAACATTGAAAAATAACTCTGAGGAACAGAAAAAAATTCGCATCTGTGGAGACTTTAAGGTGACTGTAAACCTGGTCCTTCACACGGTACAGTATCCTCTTCCGAGGATAGAAGATATTTTCGCCTCACTATCCGGAGGGAAACGTTTCACAAAAATTGACTTGGCACAGGCATATCTACAGATGGAGGTTGAGGAGACCTCTAAAAAGTATCTCACAATAAACACACACAAAGGCCTGTACCAGTACAATCGACTGGTTTTTGGAATAGCATCAGCTCCAGCTATCTGGCAAAGAGCTATGGAGCAAGTCCTGCAAGGGATTCCGGGGACTCAATGCTACCTAGACGACATCCTTATAACAGGAGAAAATGACAACGAGCACCTTGCCAATTTGGAGCAGGTGCTCACTAGGCTGAAAGAACGGGGCCTACGAGCAAATCGCCCCAAGTGCGAATTTTTCCAAAATCAGATATCATATTGTGGCCACATAATTAATAAGGAAGGGTTGCATAAGTCACCTGAAAAAATTGAAGCAGTTATAAAAGCCCCAGCACCTGAAAATGTTTCACAATTAAGGTCATTCCTGGGATTAATAAATTAGTATCATAAATTTTTACCGAACTTATCAACTATTCTACACCCTCTTAATGATCTTCTACAGACAGGAGTGATTTGGAAATGGAACGAAGACTGTAAATGTGCCTTCCATAAATGTAAAGACTTAATCACATCCGAGAAAATTTTGGCTCATTACAACCCATCACTACCAATCAGACTGGCGTGCGATGCATCCCCTTACGGCATAGGAGCGGTATTGTCCCATAGATTCCCTGATGGCTCGGAATGGCCGATAGCTTTTGCGTCACGCTCATTGAACTCAGCTGAGCGTAACTATGCCCAGATAGACAGGGAAGCACTCAGCCTGGTATGGGGAGTGAAGAAATTCAACCATTACCTACACGGACAAAAATTTACCTTGCTGACTGACCATCAACCCCTCATCTCCATATTCAACCCTAAAAAAGGTGTCCCCATTATGACGGCACAAAGACTACAGAGGTGGTCCCTTTTTCTAGGGGCACACCAATACAACATTGAATACAAAGGGTCAAAACAGCATGGGAATGCTGACGGTTTATCACGCCTACCGTTGCCAACGATAGAAGAGGCACCTACAGTAGACCCAGTAGAGATATTCCACTCTACCATAGTGGAATGTCTACCGGTGACAAATTCTGCCATTGAAAGGGAGACAAGAAATGACCCTACTCTCTCACAGGTCTACGATTTAACAGTGAAGGGATGGCCAGCACATGGCGAACCACTGTTGCCAGCATTCTCGCAAAGAAGAGAACAGCTGTCAGTGTGCCGAGGAACCTTGATGTGTGGATCCAGAGTGGTGATTCCACCCAAACTCCAGGATAAAGTGCTAAAGGAGCTTCACGAGGGGCATCTGGGTGGAGTGAAAATGAAGAACCTAGCTAGGGCGTTTGTATGGTGGCCAGGTATCGATGGAGACATCGAAGACATGACCAAGAGCTGCCTAGGATGCCAGAAGGTCCAAAATGCTCCACCACAGGCCCCTCTACATCCATGGGAGTGGCCCTCATCTCCCTGGCAAAGGGTGCACATCGACTTTGCTGGTCCATTTTTGGACTCAATGTTCTTAATCGCAGTTGATGCACACTCCAAGTGGCCGGAGGTAATAAAGATGTCCTCCACCACCACGGAAAAAACCATCACAGTATTAAGGACCATATTTGCCAGGAATGGGCTGCCGGAGCAGATATGTTCTGATAATGGACCGCAATTTGTGTCCGAAGAATTCAGAAAGTTCTTAAAGAACAATGGGGTAAAGCACTACACGTCCGCCCCATACCATCCCGCCACCAATGGATTGGCTGAAAGGTTTGTCCAGGCCTTCAAGAAGGCCATCAAGGCCATGGGTAATGAAGACATAAAACTTCAGCACAAGGTGGATAACTTCTTATTTGCATATAGGAATGCAACGCATATGGTTACTAACCAAACTCCCGCCATGATGTTCTACAATAGAAACCTAAGATGCCGGCTGGATTTGGTCAAGCCCAACATCCGAAGGGACGTGGAGAACCGGCAGTTTCAGGGCATGAATGAAAGGCCAACTAGGGCCTTCCAGATAGGCCAACCGGTTTTGGCCCGGGACTACTGTACCGAGAAATGGCAGCCTGGAACTATCTGCACACGATTAGGACCACTGATGTATACCGTGGACATCGGAGACAGCATAATAAGGCGCCATGCTGACCAAATCATCAAGTCATCCGAAAAGGGACAACCTACACCACCACTCTATACATCTAACGATGAAGTAGAGATACCCATATCTACCTCCGATCCGGTGATACTGGAGCCCGATGAACCCGACACTGGCCTTCAAGCCGAATCAGCCTTGCCAGAAGAACCTACTACACCACCAGAAACTACTACACCCCCGAGGCGTTATCCGGACCGAGTCAGGAAGCCTCCTGAGAGACTAACTTATAATTAATTAATACAGCAATGTATATTATTTTGCATATAACATGTAATTAATAATTACTTAAAATATGATGTACTAGTTAGCTAGAAGGGGAGGAATTGTGGTGTATGTGCCTTTAAGAGCAATTGTGGTGTATGTGCCTTTAAGAGCCCCAGGTGTGCGTAATGCCAGTAATTGCCACTTGGGCTATATAAGCCTGTGTATTGTGTATATCCTTTAGAAACCCCCCCCCCAGACTTGCTTAGTAAATACCTATGAACCAACTCCTGTCTTCAGTGTCTTTATCTGCACACGGACACTACACTAGGGTCTTAAAAGAAGTGGCTGCAGAGATAGTGGATGCATTGGTTGCAATCTACCAAAATTCCCTGGATTCTGGAGAGGTCCCAGCGGATTAGAAAACCACAAATGTAACGCCCCTATTTAAGAAAGGAGGGAGACAGAAAGCAGGAAACTATAGACCAGTTAGCCTAATATCTGTCATTGGGAAAATGCTGGAGTCCATTATTAAGGAAGTAGTAGCAGGACATTTAGAAAATCATAATACTGTACAGTCAATCAGAGTCAGCATGGTTATATGAAAGGGAAATCATGTTTGACAAATTTGCTGGAGTTCTTTGAGGATGTAATGAGCAGGGTGGATAAAGGGGAACTAGTAGATGTAGTGTATTTGGAATTCCAGAAGGCATTCGATAAGGTGCCACATAAAAGGTTACTGCACAAGATAAGAGCTCACGGGGTTGGGGGCAATATATTAGCATGGATATAGGATTGGCTAACTAACAGAAAACAGAGAGTCGGGATAAATGGGTCATTTTCTGGTTGGCAAACTATAACTAGTGTGGTGCCACAGGGATCAGTGCTGGGGCCTCAACTATTTACAATCTATATTAATGACTTGGATGAAGGGACCGAGTGTAATTTAGCCAAATTTGCTGATGATACTAAGATAGGTGGGAAAGCAAGTTGTGAAGAGGACACAAAGAATCTGCAAAGGGATATAGATAGGCTAAGTGAGTGGGCAAAAAATTGGCAGATGGAGTATAATGTGGGAAAATATGAGGTTATCCTATTTGGTAGGAAAAATAAAAAATAAAATTATTTAAATGGAGAGCGATTACAAAATGCTGCAGTACAGAGGGATCTGGGTGTCCTTGTACATGAAACACTAAAAGTTAGCATGCAGCTACAGCAAGTAATTAGGACCACGCTGTGAGCCGCCTAACCAGTGGTCCTTAAAGGGACTATTGGAGGTTGCCCCAGAAACATCCTTGAACTTTTTATGGGGTAATTTTTGTGCGGCCAGGAGGAACATAAATGCTCTACCTAGCTCCACAAAAATATTGCTGGCTATGGGTCCCCCTCCCCTTCTTACAGCTGTGTTCTGGATCAGCTTATCCATGGAGCTACTGGATTTCCCACCCCCTGTGTGGCGAGCTGCACGCTAGTGCTCATTGAGCACTTGACAATTTGCCTTAGTTATGCTGATGAGGCCCCTCTGCCGATTTCACAGCCATTTTGGACAGAAGTTAAAATGGCCCCCGTGATCAGATTTTAAACATACAGGCGTTAAGAACATCTGAAGCTTTAAAAGAAGTAATTCAGTACAGTGCTATCTACTGTGTTGTTTTCTACTGGTCTGTGATAGGAGTGCAGCCAAATTAATTGAAGTAGCAGTGACCCATGAGTTCTGTTCTGCCTTCCTCTTGACTGCTCTGCATTTGGGCCTGTCTGCGTAAATTAGTCCCACTGGCATTGTTCAAAGGATCAAATCTAGAGTCTAATCTCAGCATCTGCTATGATGATTTGTGCACAAGAGTCACATAATGCAAAACTCCTTCAGTTATTTTATTTATGCAGGGCATGTTCAGGCTTGCAATCCGAAAAGCCAATGATCTGATTTCAGTGTTTACCAGAGGTGCCCATTAGATGTGTTTATGTTACATTTGGTGAAATTATGAAAGACTTGCTGATTTGCCAACTGCTAACTGGATTGTAATTTATGAAACAGAAAATAAAGTATATTTGACAAAAATTAATAACATTCCTAATACTTAATTCTTCTGCACTTTAGAACAGACATTTTATCCTGATGTTTCAACTGTATTCTTCTTTCAGAACCTGTATGTTCTGATTTACTTACATAGAACATGTGGTGTGTTAGGCAGCCACTTGCTGATGGGTATATAGCAATATACAGGAAACTCTCTTTTAACCGGCACCTAACTGAAAATCTCTCTTAACCGGCAAAATTCAGGAGTAGGTTCAGGTAAGTTTTAGTATATATTGATGTGGAGATGCCGGTGTTGGACTGGGGTGGACAAATGTGAGAAGTCACACAACACCAGGTTATAGTGCAACAGCTTTATTTGAAATCACAAGCTTTCGGAGCGCTGCTCCTTCGTCAGGTGAAGTGAAGAGATGCATATAGGCACAGCATATATAGTCAGAGAACACTGCCAGATGATTACAGGTAATCTTTCTAACTGCCCTTTATCCCACCTCGGCAGAGAGATAATCACAGCAATCAAAGGTGTGGATGGTGTCCAAACAGGTCAGTCAGGAAAACATTACATCAAAGAACAATGAGGTGGGGTCACCAGGGGTCAAATGTTGCAGATGCTGGGGTCTGTATGAAAAACAAAAAACAAACAAAGAACAATAAAAAAAGAATTTTTTTTTGCTGGATCTGTGTAGAGAGAACAAGCCAACGACAAACTATCGACACCACAAACTGCCGGCTCAAAGTGAAGAGGATCTCCAAGAAGATCGCGCATATAGACACAGACATCAGGTTTCACAGGATCTCCAACCAACGCTATACACCAGATACATCGATGACATTTTCTTCCTATGGACCCACGGCGAAGAATCACTGAAAAGACTACACGATAACATCAACAAGTCCCATCCCACCATCAAACTCACCATGGACTGCTCCTCAGAATCGGTTTCATTCTTGGACACACGAATCTCCATCAAAGACGGACACCTCAGCACTTCACTCTACCGCAAGCCCACGGACAACCTCACGATGCTCCACTTCTCCAGCTTCCACCCTAACCACGTTAAAAAAGCCATCCCCTATGAACAAGCCCTGCGAATACACAGGATCTGCTCAGACGAGGAACGCGATGGACACCTACAGACGTTGAAAGACGCCCTCGTAAGAACGGGATATGACGCTTGACTCGTCGATCGACAGTTCCGACGGGCCACAGCGAAAAATCGCATAGACCTCCTCAGAAGACAAACACGGGATACAACCAACAGAGTACCCTTCATCGTCCAGTACTTCCCCGGAGCGGAGAAACTACGCCATGTTCTTCGCAGCCTTCAACATGTCATCGATGACGACGAACACCTCGCTAAGGCCATCCCCATGCCACCACTACTCGCCTTCAAACAGCCGCCTAACCTCAAACAGACCATCGTTCGCAGCAAATTACCCAGCTTTCAGGAGAACAGCGAACACGACACCACACAACCCTGCCATGGCAACCTCTGCAAGACATGCCAGATCATCAACACAGATACCATCATCACACGTGAGGACACCACCCACCACGTACATGGTACATACTCATGTGACTCGGCCAACGTTGTCTACCTCATACATTGCAGGAAAGGATGCCCCGGAGCATGGTACATCGGCGAGACCATGCAGACACTGCGACAACGGATGAACGGACACCACACAACAATCGCCAGGCAGGAGTGTTCCCTCCCAGTCGGGGAACACTTCAGCAGTCAAGGACATTCAGCCTCCGATCTTCGGGTAAGCATTCTCCAAGGCGGCCTTCGAGACACACGACAACGCAGAATCGTCGAGCAGAAACTGATAGCCAAGTTCCGCGCTCATGAGGACGGCCTCAACCGGGATCTTGGGTTCATGTCACGCTACATGTAACCCCACCTGACGTAGAGTCATCCAGACTCGAGTCGTCATTGGCTTGTTCTCTCTACACAGTTGCGGCCGGACCTGCTGTGATTTCCAGCAAAAAAAAATTTTTTTTTATTGTTCTTTGTTTTTTGTTTTTCATACAGACCCCAGCATCTGCAATATTTGACCCCTGGTGACCCCACCCCATTGTTCTTTGATGTAATGTTTTCCTGACTGACCTGTTTGGACACCATCCATACCTTTGATTGCTGTGATTATCTCTCTGCCGAGGTGGGATAAAGGGCAGTTAGAAAGATTACCTGTAATCATCTGGCAGTGTTCTCTGACTATATATGCTGTGCCTATATGCATCTCTTCACTTTACCTGACGAAGGAGCAGCGCTCCGAAAGCTTGTGATTTCAAATAAAGCTGTTGGACTATAACCTGGTGTTGTGTGACTTCTCACATTACTATATATTAGTGGCTGTGTAACCGGGGTTCCTGGATCTGTGGCCGTGTAACTGGGGTTCCTGTACCTGTGGCCGTGCAACAGGGACTCCTGGATCTGTGGTCGTGTAACCGGGACTCCTGCACAAGTGCCGTGTACGGGGCTCTCGTACCTTGGTAAGTATACCTCTCTGTAATCCGGACTTTTTGATCAACCGGCACCACGCCAGTCCCTTCGGTGCTGGATAAAAAAGAGTTTCCTGTAGTACCCGCCCAATTTTAATTCCATTGATTTCAAAGGAATCAAACTTGGGCAGGTTTGATAGCATGTGGGTGATCTGCCCTGCCAGATTACCGCCCAGGTGGCGAGGATGAAAATCAGCCCCAGTGTATCCTCCAATTCACTATGAGCAATGCCAAAGGAGATCTGCTCGTTTGTATGGGGTAGTTCTTGAGAAATCTCACTTTTTACTTAGATTGAACTTATCTGGAGTAGCTTGTGCTAGAGTGTGGCGGCAAGCAGATCAGTGGCCAGTCATCAACAGCTTAGATCACTAACAGCCCATAATGTGGGTTGGGAAGCAGCAGAAAAGCTCTGGGGAGGGGGCGTGCAACAACATATATTTGGCGTAAGTGTGGGGTTTGACTTCTCTTCCTGGGAAGGGGGAGGAGGATGTTTATGAACAATGCGAGGAGCTAGTGTAGATTGATTTTCAATGCCCTACAGGTTGAGGAAGGGGAGGTACGATAATTGAAAAAAAACTTCAAACAAGATTTTAAACTACAGGCAATAGAAATTATTGCATGGGCGGGACCTGGCCAGAAAGCAGACAAAATATAGGAGGGTGAAGGGAAAGATAAGCCCACCTCAACTAGGCTTCGTAAATACTGAGGTACGCTTCTAAAGAAAACCTTGATTATTTTTCACTTTTGTATACACATTTACTATAAATTATAACTAACTAACGAATGGTGTGCACAATTCAATTGCTTTTAGATATAAGGAGATAGTATTGTTGGCCAGGCACCCAGTATTTTACGTGTGTACGCTAACTCATTCACTACTCCTGTATACATTGGATCTAACATTACATTACTTTTAACACTGTAAAAGCTTATCACAGCACCACGTACCTGTTTAGCACTAGCTGTTTAAACTTGTTTACTTGGATCAGTTTTGAGCTGGTAATAGGTAATTTTTTACAAAGGCAATCGGATTAACTGTTTGCTGGATAATTTTTTTCCCTCTGTGGCAGTTGGGCTATTGTGTAAGTTAAGATAGTATAAGTTTGAGCTGAGTAGCGAGAGATCAGTCTCAAGCTGCAAGATACCAGTGAAGTGTGATGTCAGAAGAATGTGGCATTTAGATTGACAAGAGTTTTTTTCTCTATAATTACTACTTTGTGAAGTTAGTAAGCATAGTTTGGTTTTTGCAACTGGTTTAGTGTTGTTGGGAGTTCAGACTAACACAAGGGTTCAATTTTAAATCCCGAGCAGGAATGCAGCAAAGTGAACGACCGCCCCATATGGGAACAGTGACATCGAGGCTCAACCGATTTTAACAGCCAGGCCTCATTAACATGTGGCTTACCGACTTCAAAACGGCCGGGAAGTCGGGGGGAATTGGCTGCCTGGCTGTTAAAATCAAGTGGTAGGTGGCCGCTGCCGGGGCCTCGGGAAATATCCCGAGCACATGGTAAGTGCTTTGGGAGGAAAATCTCAACTGGGGGAGTGGGGGAAGCACTCCTGCTCCTCCTAGCCCACAAGGAAACTAAAGAGACGTTATAAACTTACCTCTTTTGTCTTTGGCTCTGGCTCTAGATCCTGTTCCCAGCTAGTTTGGCCGAGTGGCCAACACCGCTCCCCCACTCAAACTTCGGGTAAAAATTGCAAATCAGGTCCCAGTGACGTCATTGGAGCATGTTTAAAGAGGATCTTGTTGGCTTGGGGTGGGTGTCCTTTTTACCTGCAATATAAAATTTCAGTCGTAAGGAAAAACTACTGAATCCACATGTTGAATTATCTCTGAAATTCCAGTAACAGTTTTTTTTTAAGCTGTGAAAGACTTAATTTTCATGGTATATAGTAATATTTGATGTGTGTGGCTAGGAGAAAAACTTCTTAAGTATTCCTAAATGACTATTTACAAAAACGGACACAATCCCCGGTATCTTGGATCTGTATTGGACATTGGCGCCGCCACTTCTGACTCATCGTTGTGTTCTCTGTGGTGTATTCAAATGAGTTTTCCAGCAAATTTTGGCATATATTTGACATTGGAGGATCAGGGAGCACAATGGGTCTAACTAGTGGTGTTCGTCACTAATATCACCGTTGCAGTTGTAAGGGTTGGGGCTTCTTTAAACTGGTTTAAAGTAATTTTCCTGGTCTTACAGCCTTTGCCTGCACATCAGACCAATTCCAATAAAACCAATTTTAAAACAGCAGTTTCGAATCGCTACCCCACCTTCCAGTTCTGACTGCAGGGCTTATAATTATTGATATTAAAACAGACACGTAGTTTGGATGAGAGAAAAAAATCAAGTTTTGTTAACTAAAAGAAACTATAATCAAAATATCAAACTATACCACACGAACACAGTAATTACAGTAAAACTATATAACGGGGTTGCAGATGGCGAAAACGAGGGATACAATGGCTACAATGTTATTTAAACAATCTTAGCAATTCCCTTAAATCACCATCCCCCAAACTCCTTAACTAGGTTGCTTTGCTGAGGAGTCAGAACACTCTGCTCACCTGTGGTCCAGCGAAGTAAGAGAGCGAGATAGCTTCTCAGCCGCTATCTTTATACCTGGTGAGGCCCCTGCCGTTCTGCCTTGCAAGGGCTGTGTGCAAAATTCCCCACCCAAAGGGTCCAATACACAAGAGAAAGCTGTGATTGGCTAACTCAAAGTGGTTAGACTGGGTTAATGTGTCTTCCGGAGCTCCCTGGGCTGAAACAAAAGGGAAATACAACTGCTCTATTGTCCAGAATGCTAAGTGATTTAGACCCATTCAATTCTTAAACGATCCCATTCAAGATACAAAAGTCTCTTCTGCAGTTTAGATGTATCCACTCGATATACAAACAAATGCTAATAGCATTCAATTGCTTTGTAAACAAAGCATTGTCCTTTGTCTTCATTGAACCTTCCAGACACAGAAAGCTGCATTCCAAGCCCCTTTTGTCTTCGGCCATGTGGTGCGACAGCCATTTTTATCCCTGGAAATTTAAAAGCACTACGCCCAGGGATTCTTTCATCAAAAAAAATTGATCTTCAGAACTGTAAATTATTGCGAATTCTTACACAGTGAATTCTGGGCTGATGAGTGGTTTGATGATTCCAATGACACTGAACTTGTAGGTGGTGCTGTAGAATGTTACATGACTAATTGAGCACGATAAGTCAGCACCTAATGTTACGTAACAGCCCTTAACTTAATGCTTAATAATCCTCAGGTAACGCTTTTTAAAATTGGATTTGCAGATGACACTACTTTAAAGGCACAGTAGCTTGTGTTTGCAAGAGAGCAGGAAGTTACAAAGGGGTGCAAACAGAGTAAGTGTGTGTGCAAACCTATGGCAAATGGAGTTCAATGTGGGGAATCATAGAATCTTACAGCACAGAAGGAGGCCATTCAGCCCATCATGCCTGTGCTGGCTCTTTGAAAGAGAATTATTGCCAATTATTGTAAATCTGTGTCCTCTGGTTACTGAACCGCCTGCCAATGGAAACAGTTTCTTCTTATTTACTCTGTGAAAACCCTTCATAATTTTGAACACCTCTGTCAAATCTCCCCTTAACCTTCTCTGTTCTAAGGAGAACAACCCCAGTCTCTCCACATAACTGAATCCCTCATCTCTGGTATAATCCTAGTAAATCTCCTCTGCACCTTCTCCAAGGCCTTTTCAAATATCTAAATATTTACTTGATGAGCATCTTAGACCTTAGGAATCTATTTGTTCAAGCCTCAATTTGTTATGATAATTAAAACTTTCCATAGACAACCAGAATGTTGCTGGCTTTGAGTAGAAACCACACAATATGGCATTTGGTTAAGTAGGAATGTAGATCATTGGGTGGGTGTTCCTCCTCTTCTTCCACTTCCTGTTCCTCAGTGGCCACTTCTGGATTCTCTGCTTCCATTTCCTTTTTTTGGAGTAGTTACTGCTTTTCTTTCTCTTTTTGTTCCTTTGCCAGCTTCCTCCATTTAATCTCTACATTTCTCTATCACATCAGAACAGACGTAAGTGTAATGATTAGAAATGCTCATGTTGCTTATCTCTGCATATTGCCAAACAATAATGCCATTGACTCAGTTTTTACAGTGTGTTCTCAGGATGTGGGTGTCACTGGCACAGCCCATCTCTATTTGCCAAAAGGCATTAAGAGTCAACACACTGGCCCTGATATTTACAGGGAGGCGGTTGGGTGGGGGGAGGAAGCGTGGGGAAAACCCGGCAAGGCCGGGGACGCGGAGGTCCTGCTGACTTTATTGGCAGGACCTCATTATAATTTTTTTCTTCTGTTTCCTGGCCAGCAGCTGGGCAAATTGACAGGCTGACCGACTGCCTGGCAAGAAAACCAGTGGCAGGAGGCCGCAGCCGGGGACCTTTGGGGACGGTCCCCGAGGTCATCTGCTTTGGATCCAAAATAGGCAAATCGCATTATTTTCTTAATGGTGAAAAGTTAGGAACTGTGGTGGAGCAAAGGGATTTGGGTGTCCAAGTACACAAAACACTAAAAGCTAGTGCACAAGCACAAAAAGAAATCAAAAAGCTGGCTTATATCTCATGAAGGTTGGAATTCAAAAGTGAGGAAGTGATTCTTCAATTGTACAGAGCTTTCATAAGACCTCATCTGGAGTACTGCGTTCAGTTTTGGGCACCGAACCTCAGGGAGGATATACTAGCAAAATACTGCGGATGCTGGAAATCTGAAATAACAACAGAAAATGCTGGAAATACTCAGCAGGCCAGGCAGCATCCGTGGAGAGAGAAACAGGGTTAACGTTTCAGGTCTGGGCTGTTCTGATGAAGGGTCCCAGACCTGAAACGTTAACCCTGTTTCTCTCTCCACGGATGCTGCCTGGCCTGCTCAGGGAGGATATATTGGCCTTGGAAGGGGTACAGCGCAGATTCACCAGAATGACACCAGGCCTTAAAGGGTTAAATTATGAAGCTAAGGTTGCAAAGGTAGAAAGGAAAAACAGAAGCAGAAAATTATAGAGACAAGAAAAGGTCAACAGAAAAGACAGAGAAGCAGGACAGAGAAGCAGAAGTCGTCGTCGTATGTGTCTTCATACTGTTCCCTTTGGGGAACTGTATGAAGTGGTGGAAGGATTTCTGGCCGCGATTAATGCTCCTTCCGTGACCGTAACCATCTTCGTACCAGCCATTAGGGTGGTTAGTCCTATGGCGGGAGGGTTTTACGGGCTCCCACAACCCATACGAGGGGGGGGGCCACCCACACCCACACCCACGGATGCAAGTATCCCGCTGGATGTCAACCCAGAATTTAGAGCCGGAGCTCTGACTCCACTTGCCGGGACTGTCTGGAGCGGGGTTCGAAACCCTACGCCTTCTGGCCCAGCGGCAGGGATGCTACCGCTACGCCAAAGGCCCACTCCGAAGCAGAAGTGAAACTGACACATGTACAGAAACATCAACTGGAAGATGACAGGCAGGTAAAGGAGAGGCCGTATGCTCCAACTTTCAGTGAATAATGCTACGGGAGATCCACTATATAATTGTTGAGGTGTAGGTAGTTTCCACTAATTTTGTGCAACTGTTCTATTCTTTCTGTAATCTTCAGCTGGTAAGAAGCTTTCGCTGTGAAATCTGTGAATTTCTTTATCTTTAAACTAAATAAAATGTGTATGTTTTCTCTCCATTTGTATACTTTCAATACTTTGTGTTAATAGTTTTCTCCATGTTTTTGAAATAATTCTTTGTAGGTGATGTGGCTATAAGAGAAATTAGTAGATTTTTTGAATTTTCCCTCCGTATTTGTGTTTTTCTCTGTCCTGCATTCTACCTGTTGTACTTACGGCATCCTACTGGGTGAAATGGCCTGTGGTAGCAATGGATTTCCTCTCATCCCCCGTGAGTGATTTGGTGGGAGAATTTAAATTTAATAGAAGATTTTCAGGAAGCATTTTTGTCTTAAAGTTTCCCTCTTGGGTTGTTTGTTCTCCGTGTTTGTGGCTGGAGTTGATGGTTTTGACCCGTGTCTGCTACCCTCCTCCCCACTCCAGGTGGCAAAGTGGAGCTTCAGCTGCCAATTTATTGGGTACAGCTTTGTTTCTAAGTCTGTATCATATCTTCTGCTTTAATGGGACCAACTAAAGTTATGTCCTTCTCGAGGATAAAGCACCTCAAAGTTAGCAATTGCTTTTATATATCACCTGATTGTCCCACATCCACTTAAAGGGACCACTGAAGGCCACCAAAGAAACCAGCAGGTAAGTTTTTTTTTACTAGGAGTCTTCTTCCTACTTTCACATTAATGCTTTGGGCCGCTCCCGCTCGAGTGCTCACTCCCCTTCCTGTTTGCCCACCCACTTGTTGGGCTTACCTGTTGGCTGGCTTGGCATCTGATCCAAGCAAAATTCCAAGTTCCCAGGCCAGCGAGATGTGTGAGGACTTGCAATTGGCACCCACAGCTTGCTAGATTTATTCCAGTGAGGCCCAAGGATGGATTTAGGATGGTCCTCGGGTCTCTTCTAACACGCGAGCCCAATGTGCCAATTATTTCATGCCAGATATCGGGTGCTATCGAATTTAGGCTCCACTGTCATCCCTTGGCCCTGGTCTAATTGTCTCCCACTGTCTAACCCCACTTCACCTGAGAACTGTCCTTGCTCTTGACTCCCCGTGTGCAACGCCATGGAAGATCGACTGGTGGTATAAAATGTTTCTACTTTGGCTTTACTTCCGTACAGGTGTATTGATAAACTATTTGCTAATTGTAGCTGCCTGCCTCACATTAGGGGGGTATCTCATCAACCTCTTTCTGGTCTGTTAAAGACACCCTCCTTGGACAATGACAGCCATAGCGTGATGACAATGCTGTCCAGGAGCTCCAATGAAAATATTTTAAAACAAGACTGTTGGCAATAGGAGCCTTGTAGTTAGATGTCAACATAGTTATTGGGTGCATCAATAAAGAACTACAAAGCTCACATACTTTGGACGAAGGTGATGTATGTGTAGCACATGCTGTTGGCACAGCATCTTTGGAACAGAAAACTTTACCAAAAGCTGGAACATAACCAAGAAGCAAATGACATATGGCCCTTCGCTTAACAGGCATTAGTCCTGTTCTGGGTGAATTTTGTGTGTTTTCTGAAAAAATGAAATAGACTGTAAGAAAGTTTTCAGCTGGAGATTGTATTAATTCAACACAGCAATGGAATTTTAATGCTGATACAATAACAATAACTTGAATTTATTTAGCGCCTTTACTATTGAAAAGCATCCCAAGGTGCTTCACAGAAATGAAATAAGCCAAAGAAGGATATATTAGGAGGAGTGACTGAAACCTTGGTCAAAGAGGTTTTTGATTATTGAGTTTCTTTGCAGCATTCAACACATACATATTTCTACAAAGTGACACTGAAACAGCATTAGTAACCTTTGTAGACAATTTTAGCAGTAAAACAGATACCCTTGATTGATTAAAAGCCAGTAATCTCAAATTTTGAGCAATTTTCAAGAGTTAGTTGAATCTTGTACTCACCACCATACAATATTTTATAACATATATACTGTTCGCTTCTTGCTGCTTGCAAATTATCATGATGAACATTGAAAGCAAGGGTGTTTCATCCATCTTAAAGGATATTAATGATTGACAAAATTGTTTTGCTTATTTAGTGATAACCCACAGTTGATAGCTAGGAAATAGCATATATTACAATAATTTTACTGAAGGAACTAAAAAGATCACAGACACTAACTTATAGGTGAGTCCAGTTAAGTATATTATGTAGTTAATCAAGAATATTATGCTTTGGATGAGAATTTCTATTGTCTATACAGGTATATGGATAAAATACAGCATTCATACCCTGGTCCTTTGAGACATTTACTCTGCAACAGAATCTGAATAAAATAAAGTGTACTATTATAAAAATGTACAGCAGTCATCATACACCAGCCCCCACCAATTTTCATTATTGTAGTTAAAATGCCATCTGTCCACCATATTCCTGCCAACTACCTCTTATTTACAAATGCACACCAACAGCATTGCAAATACTGTGCCAAATGGTTGCTTGGATTTTTTTTATTCCCTAAACTGATCTTAACATGAAGAAATGTTGAAAAACACTGACAAATAGAGTGATGTTTGTTTATTGGAAATCACAGTACACCTGGTTTTTAAAAACACTAGGTGAATGAAGATTGGGTCATCTCAGAAATCTATACTGTGTATTCCTGCTTAATGTATCAACATAGGTCTTATTTTAAAATATTCAACTGCAACAAAATGCTATTGCTTCCATTGTACAGGAGCTTCTATTGACTGTAAATTTTAGATGGTGATTGGATCTCATATTTACATAGACTCTGCCCCTTCTCTAGTCTCATAACACTGACATAATAAGTATAAAATTATATGCATTTGCCAGACGTTTTTCTTCTTTTGCAGTTTCTATACTACTAAGACATATATGCACAGTGCTGCGGCTAAGCAGCACGAATATTTACTCGTAAAATAGTGCATTGTGTCCCCACATTAGTTAGATTTGAAGCATATATATTTATCTGGAATTGACTATATTTCTTCAATTTCCTGTTGCAGCTCCTCATGGGATTTGAAAGTGGAACAGTTGTGTTGTGGGACATGAGGTCAAAAAGAGCAGATTTCAGATTTTATTACGATGAGGTGAGTAAAATTTTAATGTTTTGAAGAATGCAAGAATCCCCTTTTGTGTGTGAATATTATATGTTATTTAGATTGGGTCCGTCAATACCTTTTAAAAAGTTTCTATTTTGTGGAGGTGCACAGGAGCTTGATTTTTATGATACCTGTCTTAATGGTGTGATGAGCTGCTTTGGGGATTGCAGGTTTATGTATAAAGTTGGCAACCTGCTAATGAAGACTACAGCCTGTACTATATTATGTAAAGAGAAAATACCATTTGGTAAATTGTCCTAAAGGACAGTTTTCATGGGCTTTAGTTATGAGAAGGGACTAGAGAAATTGGGGCTCTGTTCAATATATCAGAGAAAGAGATCTAATAGTGGTGTTGAAAATTGATGAGAAATAGAGAAAACTATTTGCACTGGTTGGTGAGTCGGTAACTAAAGGGTATTAACATAATCATCAAAGGATTGAAGAGAGAGGTTAGGAGAATTCTTTTTACACAAAGGGGGAGAAATTTGGTTGTTAGCGCCACCGATTAATGCCTAAAGAGGCCGAGAAGTGGGGCGCTAGCCAATTTCCGGGCAGGCGCAAGGCGCCTATCGCCTCGCCCCATATTGAGCATGCATTTAGCGCCGGCGCTAAATCTTAGCGCCCGCTCATGGGCGCAGGCTGATTATGATGTCATTTGAGTGTGCAATGCCTTTTGGGCGTCCCGGACCGGAAATTCAGTGGCGCCCCCCTCCGTAGCGCCTGGCGCTAATAGTGACAGCTTACCTGGACCTTACCAAGTCGCTCTCGGGCTGGAGGAGCATTATTTAAAGGGGACTGGTGTGGTTTAAAAGCGGCAGCCATTTTTGGAGCACAACTTCCTCGAGAGCTACAAAGAGTTGCTGAGCTGCACACTGAGAGCCATTTGACCACTGAGCCAGTGCAGCCAGACGATCTTCAGCCTTCTGACCATCACCTTGCTGTTGGTGAGCCTTGACAACGGGGAACCTTCCTGTGGGCACTTATTATGGGGGCTGCATTGGAGGGGGACGTCCTGCTGCTGAATCATCTGGAAAGGGCACTGAGACGCTGGGAGAGGGGGACGGGCATGGCCAGACAGAGGAGGGCCAACAGACGTCGCCACAGCAGACCGTACGCTGGCAGGGTTTTCCGACAGCAGTTTTCCTACATGAACATGCCGGAGGAGCAGTGTGTCAGAAGGCTGCGATTTAGAAAGGAGGTGGTGACTGAGCTGTGCCAGCTGCTTCAGCCAAATCTGCAGCCTCAGATAAGGTGCAGGACATCTCTGTCGGTGGCTGAGAAGATGCCTGCTGGCCTGAACTTCTACGCGAGCGGCTCTTCTCAGGCTGCGCGTCAGAGGCTGATCAGAAGTAGCTTCTAGGCCCCTCTCACGGAATGTTTGCTGCCATTCCAAGAACAGGAATGGAACCGGTCTGATACCCCCAAGCCTGTGAAGGGCAAGATGCATGTAAATAGAAGGCATGGCCATTGTAAATGAAGAAAGTGTTTCATTACACAAAATGTGGTTCCTTCAAACATGAGAAAGCTATGGCAACAGAAAGCAAAACTAATACACTGACACATAACTGCCTCTCACACCCGGGAGACTGTCCAAAACATAAATCACATTCCGACCATCTTCCTTGGCCTTGATTCCACTGCGCCAACCAAAGCATCCAATGGCCCATCAGTGAGGCGTTCTGCCCTCTGCCTCACCCTTTCCATGTCTTGCTAGGCTGGTGTGCCACAGGTAGGCTCCCACCGCTTTGAAGGCCTACAAGGCAGTGAGTGTGTCTGGTGATGCCAATTGACCTGCCCCTTTAACAGCTGGCCGGCGCCAGTGTGTCTCAGGGAAAGTGATTATTGACAGCACCCTCGCTGCGCCCCGCCGCCGCGAAATTGGGTTACGCCACCGGGTTAGCGCCTTAAGAGTAGCGTGCAGCGCCTGATTTAGCGCCGCAATCACCTTTAGGGGCGCTGCAACCCAATATCGCACTAGGTGGCGCTAAATTGTGCCTGGCGCTAAACTTTGCGCATCGCCAGGACTAGCGCCCCAAATGCAGCTATACCGAATTTCTAGGCCAAAGTTTTGTTCGGCCATGGAATGGTGCAAGTAGAATCCATAATAGCTTTTAAAAAGGAAGTACATAAACATTTGAAATGAAAATATGTAAGGCTGAGGTGAAAAGACAGGGGAATGGGACTAAGTGGATAGCTCTTTTAGAAAGCTGGCTTAGGTATAATGGGCTGAATGGCCTCCTTTAGTGCTACAAAATTCTGCGATTGTAGCTCATATGAATAATAAACAGTTTTAGCCTTGTGCTGGCAGCTAGCCTAATGGGGCAGGTGAAAAATCTGTTAGCAGCTCAAATTTAAAGAGATGTGGCCACTTAAAGGTATGCAGATGCATAAGGGGGCAAATATTGTTTTAGTGTTTATAAAAGGTCAAATTAGATTTGAAATATTTATCAGCCTTTGACAAAGCTGTGAGGGGGGAAGAAGTGATTGGTGAAATAGAAAGAAATGCCAGGCATAAATGAATTGAAAGTAAACACAGTACGGAATGCATAAAACAAGTTTGTGGGCAAGTGACATGTTACCCAGATGTTTGATGGTTGGCGTAGTGGACGTGTTGCTGCATGAAATGAATGTTTGACACCCAGAGCACCCTTCCCTAAGGACAGCAGTGCACCTTGTCAGTCAGGAGATGGCAATCAGGTTCAGTGGTCTCTACAGTACATGAATGCTATCTCTGATGCTCTGCACCCTTGTGAGCCCTGCCACCAAAGAATAAGGCAATGGACAAACAATGGGAAATATTCAAACAGTAGATGATTAGGGTACAGAATAGACATTTTCCCACAAAAACAAAAAGTAAGTGTAGCAAAAAACTGGAGTTCCCTGGATAAGTACAGAAATTCATATTAAAATGAGGCTTAAGAAAGGCACATGACAAATTGTGGATTAATAATGCAAAAGAAAATAAAGCAGAGTATCAAAAATATAGAGGGAAAGCAAAAAATATTTTAAAGGCTAAGAGAGGGTATGAAGAAATACTGGTAGCACCATAAAGGGAAATAGTGAAGGACTTTATACAACACATGAAAAGTAAAAGGATAGTCAAAGAAAATATCCTGCCTTGTTACCATTGCCGCTGATCTTGTAATAAACAGTGTTAGCACAACCCAGCTGAGATGGTTTTTCTTGTGTCCTTAGCCAGAGTCTCTTCTGCCCTGTGTTACTCTATATGGAAGCTTTTTCTACTTGTTGATCACTCTTTGGGGCCGATTTGTATCTCTGTAACGGCCCGTTTTTTGGCACGACCAGGGCTGGGGCAGTAGAAAAACAATTGCCGACTTACCACCAGAGGCCTGCCCGTTGTGATTGCCAGGCCTCGATTTATGCGGCCATCTCTCCCACCCTAAACCAGCAGTGTCCTATTATGTTGTTAAGACCCAAATGCTTTTCATGTCAATCAGTGCTGTCACTGCTGCTTCCTCAACCCACCTGCAAACCATGGGCAGTACAGATTGGGAGGCAGCCATTTGCAACACTACTTAAAGGAAACATAAGCTGCACTTGGGTAAAGATGGAAGCAGGTCTGTCAATAACTTTTGTTTCATTATTTTTGGGACTTTGAAGCCTTAAAGCCTTCCCTAAGTTCAATTTCTTGCTGTTTGGTGTGCTCTTTACATTTCCCTGCTTTTTTAAAAATTCATTTATGGGGTGTGGGCGTCGTTGCCAAAGCCAGCATTTATTGCCCATCCCTAATTGCCCTTGAGAAGGTGGTGGTGAGCCGCCTTCTTGAACCACTGCAGTCTGTGGGTAGGGAGTTCCAGGATTTTGACCCAGCGACGATGAAGGATCGGCAATATACTTCTAAGCCATGATGGTGTGTGACTTGGAGGGGAACTTGGAGGTGGTGGTGTTCCCATGCGTCTGCTGCCCTTGTCCTTCTAGGTGGAAGAGGTTGCGGGTTTGGGCGGTGCTGCTGAAGAAGCCTTGGTGAGTTGCTGCAGTGCATCTTGTAGATTGTACACACTGCAGCCATGGTACGCCGGTGGTGGAGGGAGTGAATGTTTAAGGTGGTGGATGGAGTAACAATCAAGTGGGCTGCTTTGTCCTGGATGGTGTCGAGCTTCTTGAGTGTTGTTGGAGCTGCACTCATCCAGGCAAGTGGAGAGTATTCCATCACGCTCCTTATTTGTGCCTTGTAGATGGTGGAAAGGCTTTGGGGAGTCAGGAGGTGAGACACTCACCACAGAATACCTAGCCTCTGACCTGCCCTTGTTGCCACAGTATTTATGTGGCCGGTCCAGTTAAGTTTCTGGTCAATGGTGACCCCCGGGATGTTGATGGTGAGGGATTTAGCGATGGTAATGCCATTGAATGTCAAGGGGCGGTGGTTAGATTCTCACTTGTTGGAGATAGTCATTGCCTGGCACTTGCGTGGCGCGATTTGTTACCTGCCACTTATCAACCCAAGCCTGAATGTCGTCCAGGTCTTGTTGCATGCGGGCATGGACTGCTTCATTATCTGAGTTGTGAATAGTGCTGAACACTGTGCAGTCTTCTGCGAACATCCCCATTTCTGACCTTATGTTGGAGGGAAGGTCATTGATGAAGCAGCTGAAGATGGTTGGGCCTAGGACACTGCCCTGAGCAACTCCTGGGGCTGTGATGATTGACCTTCAACCACCACAACCATCTTCCTTTGTGCTAGGTATGACTCCAGCCAGTGGAGAGTTTTCCTCCTGATTTCCATTGACTTCAGTTTTACTAGGGCTCCTTGATGTTACATTCGGTCAAATGCTGCCTTGATGTCAAGGGCAGTCACTCTCGTCTTACCTCTGGAATTCAGCTCCTTTGTCCATGTTTGGACCAAGGCTGTAATGAGGAGTGGTCTTGTCAGAACCCAAACTGGGCGTCAGTTAGCAGTTTATTGGTGAGTAAGTGCCGCTTGATAGCACTGTTGATGACACCTTCCATCACGTTGCTGATGATTGAGGGTAGACTGATGGGGCGGTAATTGGCCAGATTGGATTTGTCCTGCTTTTTGTGGACAGGCCATACCTGGGCAGTTTGCCACATTGTCGGATAGATGCTAGTGTTGTAGCTGTACTGGAACAGCTTGGCTAGAGGTGCAGCTAGTTCTGGAGCACAAGTCTTCAGCACGATAGCTGGGATGTTGTCAGGGCTCATAACCTTTGCTGTATCCAGTGTGCTCAGCCGTTTCTTGATATCACATGGAGGAAATCGAATTGGCAGAAGACTGGCTTCTGTGATGATGGGGACCTCAGGAGTAGGCCGATATGGATCATCCACTTGGCACTTCTGGCTGAAGATGGTTGCAAACGCTTCAGCCTTGTCTTTTGCTTTCACGTGCTGGGCTCCACCATCATTGAGGATGGGGATATTCATGGAGCCTCCTCCTTCCCGTTAGTTGTTTAATGGTCCACCACCATTCACGACTGGATGTGGCAGGACTGCAGAGCTTTGATCTGATCCGTTGATTGTGGGATCGCTTAGCCCTTTCTATAGCATGCTGCTTCTGCTTTTTAGCATGCATGTAGTCCTGTGTTGCAGCTTCCCCAGGTTGGCATCTCATTTTTAGGTACGCCTGGTGCTGCTCCTGGCATGTTCTTCTACACTCCTTATTGAATCAGGGTTGGTCCTCTGGCTTGATGGTAATGGTAGAGTGAAGGATATGCCAAGCCATGAGGTTACAGATTGTGGCGGAATACAATTCTGCTGTTGCTGATGGCCCACAGCGCCTCATGGATGCCCAGTTTTGAGCTGCTAGATCTGTTCTGAATCTACCCCATTTAGCACGGTGGTAGTGCCACACAACAGGATAGAGGGCTTCCTCAGTGTGAAGACGGGACTTCGTCTCCACAATGACTGTGCGGTGGTCACTGTTACCAATACTGTCATGGACAGATGCATCTGCGACAGGTAGATTGGCGAGGACGAGGTCAAGTCGATTTTTCCCTCGTGTTGGTTCTCACCATCTGTCGCAGGCCCAGACTGGCAGCTATGTCCTTCAGGACTCGGCCAGCTCGGTCAGTAGTGGTGCTACTGAACCACTCTTGGCGATGGACATTGAAGTTCCCCACCCAAAGTACATTCTGCTACTTCCAAGTGATGTTCAACATGAAGGAGTACCGATTCATCAGCTGAGGGAGGTGGTAATCAGCAGGAGGTTTCCTTGCCCATGCTTGACTTGAAGCCATGAGACTTCATGGGGTCCGGAGTCGATGCTGAGAACTCAGGGCCACTCCTTTCCAACTGTATACCACTGTGCCGCCACCCCTGGTGGGTCTGTCCTGCCGGTGGGACAGGACATACCCAGGGATGGTGATGGAGTTTGGGACATTGGCTGAAAGGTATGATTCTGTGAGTATGACTATGTCAGGCTGTTGCTTGACTAGTCTGTGCGTCAGCTCTCCCAAATTTGGCACAAGTCCCCAGATGTTGGTGAGGAGGACTTTGCAGGGTCGACTGGGCGTGCCGTTGCCGTGTCTGTAGCCGGTTACAAGGTCGATGCCAGGTGATCCGTCTGGTTTCATTCTTATTATTGTGTTTCGTAGCGGTTTGTTACAACTGAGTGGCTTGCTAGGCCATTTCAGAGGGCAGTTAAGAGTCAATCACATTGCCTTGGGTCTGGAGTCACATATAGGCCAGACCAGGTAAGGATGGTAGATTTCCTTCCCTGAAGGACATTAGTGAACCAGATGGGTTTTTATGACAATCTGATAGTTTCATGGTTACCATTACTGATACTAGCTTTTTTTAAATTCCAAAGTTATTTAACGAACTGAATTTAAATTTGCTGGGATTTGAACTCACGTCTCTGGATCATTAGTCCAGGCATCTGGATTACTAGCCCAGTGACATTACCACTATGCTACCCGTTTCTCTATTCTTATATACCTCTATGAAATTACCTCTCAGTCGCCTCCTTTCCTGGCTGAAAAGCCCAAGTTTCACCAGTCTTTCCTCATAACTCAGCCCTCTAACACTGGAAACAAAAAGCAAAATACTGCAGATGGTGGAAATCTGAAACAAAAACCTTAAACACTGGAAACACTCAGCAGGTCAGGTAGTATCTATCGCGAGAACACAAGTTGATGTTTCAAGTACGGAGTTCTTCCTTGGAACTGGAAGATATTACAGAAGAACAGTATTTGAAAAGTACCAGAATAAGGGATTGACCACACACACAGGAAAAGAAATAGAATAACCTATAAAATGCTTAGGTGGAGAACAGCCGTTAGTTAATGGCAGAAGTGATATACTCAGGAGAGAAAATCGTTGGTGAGGCAGGATCTTTCCACTCTTAATCCATATCAATTACTGTTAACTAGGTTATTAATGTACAGATGATGCTCAAGTTTACTCCTGATAACCAGTTTCATAATTTCACCTTGAATGGACGTAAGATTAATGATTTGGCATGTCACCCTTTTTGAATATGGGTGCCATGTTGGTCTATTTCCAATCTTCTGGTACCTCCTCATTGTTCTTTGGCTCCCTTGTAATGATTGTCAGTGCTTCACAAATCACTTCCCTAGTCTCTTGCAGCACTCTGGGATAAATACCATGTATCCCTGGGCATCTATTTGTTTTGAACCCAATTAGCTTATCGAGGACTTGCATCTCATTTATAACAAAGTCATTGATTTTACATGGGATATCTTTGGAGAGGACATGTCGCTCATGTATTCCCTTTTGAATACTTGGAAAAAGTAGTCATTCAGAATAGAAAGAAAGAATGAAAGACTTGCATTTACAGTATATAGCGCCTTTCACGACAACTGGAATTCCCAATGCGCTTTACAGCCAATGAAGTACTTTTTGAGGTGTAGTCACTGTTGTAATGTAGGAAACACGGCAGCCAATTTTTGCACGCCAAGCTCCCAGAATATTACTGTTGTATGCTTATTCTCAGTTTCAAGTCCATTTACGTCTTTTATGGCTTTCACCTCTTTTCTGACTTGATGTGATACTGAAAGATTTTTTTTACTATTGCGCTTAGCCACAACTGCTGTGCTTTTTTTCCAGGTCCATCTTTGCCTCTCTGAAAACCTTTTTAACGTATTTCTGCAACTTCTTGTATTCATCCCCTTGAGCCCCTTTTCTTTCTCCCTGCAGGATTTGTACAGGCTATTTTTTCCTCTTTATCTCACTTTAAATTTGTTTGTTGATTTATTTAGGATCACATTTGCTTTGTCTGAGCTTGTTTGTTTTGAACATGCATGTATTCTGCATGCTCAGCATTATACTTTTATGCCTTTAACTTTAAAAGATGTTTAATGTATTATATTCTTACTGGACGATTATAAGGAACTTCATGAGCAGCAATGACCTGCTCACATTTAGAATTTATAAGATGGTTCTGGCAATGAGATGCAGAAACAGTAATAATGAAGATTTTTTAATTTTAAACTTCCTTTTCAGTATTATATTGACTATATCTAATATTTTAAATTATTAATCAATCATTCCACACTGTGTTCAGTACATGGTACTTCCACTTCCAATGTCCGAGTTAACTACACAGTGTTTGCAAAGTTCATTTTATGAAGTTAAATTTGGTCAAAATATTAACCACCCAATTTCCTTTCCTTGCCCCATGCTATCTGGTTGTAAATGATTCACTCTCCTCAGGTATTGTCCCACTTACTTCCAAAACCATCATCATCGCTCCCTCCTCAAACCGACCACCCTTGATCCTTCCGTCCTTGCAAACTGTTGCTCTATCTCCAATTTCCCTTTCCTCTCCAAAGTCTTAGAATGTGTTATCCCATTTTTTCCACAACTGCCTGAATCTCTCCAATCAAGCTTCCACCCCTACCACAATGCTGAACTGGCCCTAAGCAAAGTCACAAATTACATCCTCTGTGACCATGGTGCATTATCCATCCCTGTTTTCCTCAATCACTTTGCCACCTTTGACATGGTCAATTACGCCACCCTCTTCCAAGGTCTCTCCTCTGTTGTCCAGCTCAGTGGGACTGCCCTCATATGGTTCTACTCTGACCTATCCAGTTGTAGCCAGAGCACATCCAGCAATGGCTTCTCTTCCCGCCCCTGCAACGTTACCTCCAGAGTCCACCAAAGATCTATCCTTGACCCTCTCCTCTTTGTTAACTGCATGCTGCCCTTTGGTGACATCATCAGCAGACGTAGGGCCAACTTCCACGTGTATGCTGATATCAACCAGCTGTATTTCTCCACCACCTCTCTTCACCTGTCCACTGCTTGTCTGACATCCAGTCTTAGATGAATCGCAGTTTCCTACAGATAAACATTGGGAGACGGAATCCATCATCTCGGCCCCTGCCACAAACTCCGTACTCTTGCCACCGATTCCACCCCCCCTTCCTGCTACTGCCTCATGCTGAACCAGACCATTTGCAACCTCTGCATCATATTCGATCCTGAGCTGAACTTCTGACCGCATATACTCTACCATCACAAATACCACCTACTTCCACTTCTGTCACATTGCCTGGCATCGCCCATACCTTAGCCCACCTACTGCTGAAACCCTCATTCATGTCATTGTCACCTCCAGACTTGACTATTCCAACAATCTCCTGGCCAGCATCCCATCCTCCACCCTCTGTAAACTTTCAGTTCATCCAGAATCATGTTGCCTATATCCAATGCTGTGCCAAGTCCCGCACCCCCATCACCCCTGTCCTTGCTGACCCACATTGACATCAATGCCTTCAATTTAAAATTCTCGTTATGTTTAAATCCCTTCATGGCCTTGCCGCTTCCTATCTCTATAGCCTCCTCCAGCCCCACAATGCCCCCCCCCCCCCCGCCAATCTCTTCATTCCTCTGACTTTGACATCTTGTGCATTCCCTCCATCTTTCACTGCACCCTTGGCAGCTGTGCCTTTAGCTGCCAAGGCCTCATGCTTTGTAATTCCCTCCCTAAATGCCTCCACTTCTCTACCTCCCTCTCCTTTGTGACCCTTTTAAAGCCCATCTCTTTGACCATCCTAACATTTCCTTCTTTGGGTTAGGAGCCATTTTTAAAAATCTGTCTCTGTGAAGTGCCTTGGGCGTTATTTTACGTTAAAAGCACTACATAAATGTTACAAAATTAAAGTACTACGGATGCTGGAAATCTATAATAAAAACAGAAAATGCCGGAAGCACTCAGCAGGTCAGGCAACATCTGTGGCGCGTGGAACAGTTAAAGTTTCAGGTCGATGACCTTTCATCAGAACTGGAAGGTGTTAGAGATGAATACAATCTGAGCTGATTAGAGAGAGCCAACCTGGATTTATAAAGCCTAATTAATCTAACTGAATTTTTGAGGAAGTAACTAAATTAGTAGACGGGAATATCTATGGATGTAGTTTATATGGACTTCCAGATGGCATTTGATTATGTTTCACATATGAGACTGTTAGTGGAAATTAAAGCTAATGAAATTGAAGGCAATTTATTGACCTGGTGAGGAGAATGGTTAGGCGGTAGAAGACAAGAGAGTAGGGATAATGGGTATGTACTCAAATTGGAAGGAACCTGACTAGTGTTGCCCCACAAAGATCTGTGCTGGGGCCTCAGCTATTTACTATATTAATGACTTAGATAACACAATTGAGAGCCATATATCCAAATTTGCTGATAACACAAAGATAGATGGCATAGTAAGTAGTGTAGACGGGAGCACAAAATTACAAAGAGACATTGATAGATTAAATAAGTGGGCAAAATTGCGACAGATGGGTTTCAATGCAGCTAAGTATGAGGTCATCCATTTTGGACCAAAAAAGGATAGGTCCGACTATTATTTAAATGGTGAAAATCTAGGAGCAGTGGAGGTCCAAAGAGATTTAGGGGGTCCATGTACACGGATGTATCTGACTAAATGTACTAAAATATAGTGGTCAGATACAGAAAATAATCAAAAAGGCTAATAGGGGGCTAGAATATAAAGGGGAGAAAATTTTGCTACAGCTATACAAACCCCTAGCTAGACCACATCTGGAGTACTGTGTACAGTTCTGGGCACCGCACCTTAGAAAGGATATATTGCAAGGAGTGCAGTGCAGATTCACCAGAATGTTACCAGGGCTCCAAGGATTAAATTATGAGGAGATTACACAAACTAGGCTTGTATTCCCTGGGTGATTTGATTGAAGTTTTTTGGATTTTAAAAGGAATTGATAGGGTAGATAGAGAGAAACTTTTTCCACTGGTGGGGGAATCTAGGACAAGGGGGACATAACCTTAAAACCAGAACCAGGCCATTCAGTAGAGAAGTTAGGAAATACTTCTTCACACAAAAGGTGGTAGAAGTGTGGAACTCTCTCCCACAAAAAGCAGTCGATGCTAGCTCAATTAATAATTTTAAACCTGAGATGGATAGATTTTTGCTAGCCAAAGGTATTAAAGGATATGGAGCCAAGGTGGGTGGATGGAGTTAGGGTACAGATTAGCCATAATCTCATTGAATGGCGGAACAGGCTCGAGAGGCTGAATGGCCTGCTCCTGTTCCTGTGTTCCTAACAGTTTTTAAGCAAGCACAGAGCCAGGGAAAAGGGGGCAGGAAAGGAACAAAAGTGAGAGGTCTGTGATAGGGTGGGAGCTGAAATGACAAAAGTGATGATGGTGTTAGGCAAAAAGGAAGTGATTATGAGACAGGTATAGAAACAAAAGATGAGTCCAGTGGAGGTGGAAATAGTTACAGTAGGGGTAGGAAAACATAGAAAATCTGGCAAAGAGAAAACTCCCATGGCCCGGGAGTATGGCAAAAACATAGAAAAATAGGAGCAGGAGTAGGCCATATGGCCCTTCGAACCTGCTCCGCCATTCAATATGATCATGGCTGATCCTCTATCAATACCATATTCCCGCTCTCTCCCCATACCCCTTGATGCCTTTTGTGTCTAGAAACCTATCTATCTCCTTCTTAAATATATTCAGTGACTTGGCCTCCACAGCCTTCTGTGGTAGAGAAGTCCACAGGTTCACCACCCTCTGAATGAAGAAATTTCTCCTCATCTCAGTCCTAAATGTCCTACCCTGTATCTTGAGACTGTGACCCCTTGTTCTAGAAGAAAGACAGGTAGACGCCAGGAGTGCAAACCACCCACTGGCCATAAGGGACCCCCACCCCAAGCACCTGCCCACATCTCCTCCACTCCCAGTGGCTCTGGTGCAGTCATCCTCTATTACCAGCACCTGCTGTCCGAGAGAAAATGGGAGCGGTGATTAAGGTCTAAAGCTGTTAAACTCAGTGTTACGGCCGGAAGGCTGTAAAGTTCCTTGTAGAAAGATGAGGTGCTGTTCCTTGAACGTTGAGCTGCTTTGGAACAGTGTAGGACACCCTCAACCATGGCCATCTGATTTCCCACACTTCCACCATCATCCCTTCTCCCTCTCTCCCAGAACCATGATTTGGTCCCCCTTGTCCTCGCCTTCTATCCCATCAGCCTCCGTATTCAACAGATCATCTTCTACCATTTCTGCCACCTCCAGCACAATTAAGGTCTGGGATTGTTCCCAAGGACCGGTGATGCCTATGTAAAGAAATAAGTCAGAACCAGGAAATTATGGGCCCATTAATTTAACGTCAGTTATAGGCAATTTACAAGAAGCGTTTATTAGAGATGCATTATATGATGGTGCCTGAAACAGGTGGGAACTGCATTATAGAAATAATAAAGAACTTGGCCTAGAAATTGAGTGGGCTTAGCGCCCATTTTGCGGCGCTAGAGGGCATTGCGCTGGACTTACAGCCGGTTTTGAAATTGACTAGGGCCCAACATCGGCGTTACACCGGTAGCGCTGCACCGGCACCGATGACGTCATCGGTGTGCGCAGCGTCCCGGTTGCCGTGGTGACGGGCCCCAGCGCCGAAATTCAGTTGCGGCCGCCTCGCCCGTGGCAGCCGCAACTAAGACTCTGGCAACAGAGTCTTACACGACTTTGCGCCGGCGCATAAAGGTGGAGCGGCGGCCGGCCGCTTTCCCGCCGGCCGCCTGCCCGCACCTCCCTCCCCGGACTCCCCCACCCCCCCCCCCGCGGAACAGATGCTTCTCGGCTGCGAGCCCGGCACTTCCCCGAGGTGCCGGGCTCATTTTTGTGGCGATTTAACCGGCCAGCGGGCGGGTGCAGGCAGCTCCTCCTTAACTGAAGGAAGAGGCCTGCACTTCTCGAGCCTGCCGCACCGCATCAGGCGCCGTAGCGCCGCAATGCGGCGCGTAGCGCCAGTTTTCAGGCGCAAACAGCCTTCAGTAGCGCCGGCAGCCGTTTGGGCGCGGCGCTACTGAATTTTTGGCGCGCACAGCGCGACTTAGCACCGGCGCTAAATTTCCGGCGTTAAGCCCCGGCGCAGCGCAAACTCAATTTCTAGGCCCTTGTATTTATACAGCACCTATCACATCCTCAGGATAGTCAATGTGCTCCACAGTCAATTAATTACTTTTGAAGAATAGTTGCTGTTGTTCAAATGATGCAGCAGAGCCATTATATCGCCTCGTGTTTGTTTCCAACCATTACACAAATCTTCACCACTTGTAAACATCGTGCATATACAAGGTATTCTTTGGAAGTCGGGCTGAACATTACCTGGAAGTAAATTAAAGGGGCCAAAAAGATTAAAACAGTTGTATATATTACTGACTTGCTTTTCTTCATTTTTTTTCTGCTGGTACAGTACTTGGAATCTCTTGAGCCTTTGTGCCAATAGCTTTGAACATTTTTTTGCCTTCCGCACCCCATTACTGACATCAGTAGGGTGATGTCATGAAGCGACGTGGAGGGCGACCTCTTCACAGTCATCTCATGCATCAACTCAACTTCAATCACTATGAAACAGATGGTTGGGTGCTAGGCTGCTTCATCATTTGCTTGCAGATTTATACCTGCACATAGTGTTTACTTTCCCTTCATTTTTGTCTGATGCAATTAATCATAGACACTATAGGAGATTCCATTTTTTTTGTTGAACTTTTTTCTTCAGTCACTGTCTGCCACAATAATTCCCCTTTCCTGCATCCAGCACGGTGTCACTGTAAATACAGCTGGGAGCACCACCACAAACACTTAAGTGAAATTGATTCCAGAAGATCTGAAGGGGTCAGGGTGCAGGACCTATGAATCTCCTGTACTATTTTCAGCTTACTGTTGTATGTTTAGATGTTTTAGCTATTAACAGAGTAGCCCGAAGCAATTAAACCCTCAAATAGCTATGAGATTGACACCGAATACTAAATTTGTTAATCCACTGAGGACAGATGGAGTTTCTAGTTCCAGGAAACAAATACTGTTCCTACATTTTTAATGGTCTCTTAAAATATAGATATGGCATGAAACTGCCAGTAGAATAATCATTATGAAAAGATCACGATAGTCTAAATGCCATTAATCCTATTATTTTCAGCAATCATATTAACACTATGATCAACATGATGATTTGTTTTATTTATAATTTCACATAAAATAAAATATATTCACTATATTAGTATTTTAAACAACACTGCCTACAGTACTGATATTGTGCCATAAATTTTAGTTAATATGCTGTTTACTGCAGAGTATTTACAACATAAGATAAAGGCATCTAGAAAGCCAATATTCTCAATGCACGCTACCATTAAGAATCTCACCCACCTGCTTTATATTCAGAAAATCATCTCTGTACTGTCAAGACTGCAACTCTTTTTTTAGGAACATAGGAACCAGGAGTAGGCCATTCAGCCCCTCTAGTCTGTTCTGCTCGATGAGATCATGACTGATCTGTATTTTAACTCCATCTACCTGCCTTGGCTCCATATTCTTTTATACCCTTGGCTAGAAAAAACCTATTGATCTCAGATTTTAAATTATTAATTGAGCTAGCATCTACTGCTTTTTGTGGGAGAGAGTTCCACACTTCTTCCACCCTTTGCGCGAAGAAGTGTTGCCTAACTTCTCTCCTGGATGACCTGGCTCTGATTTTAAGGTTATATCCCCTTGTCCTCGACTCCCCCACCTGCCGAAAAAGTTTCCTTCTATCTACCATATCAGTTCCTTTCAAAATCCTAAAAACCTCAATCAAATCTCCCATAGCCTTCAATATTCCAGGGAATAACAGCCTAGTTTATGTAATCTCTCCTCATAAGCTAGCCCTTGGAGCCCTGGTGACATTCTGGTGAATCTGCTCTGCACTGTACAGAGTACTGCAGATGTAGTCTAACCAGGGCTTTGTATAGCTGTAGCAAAGCATCCTCCCCTTTATATTCTAACCCTCTAGTTATAAAGGCTAACATTCCATTTGCCGTTTTGGTTATTTTTTATACCTGACCATGTCATTTTAGAGATCTATGTACATGGACCCCTAAATCTCTATTGCCCTCCACTGTTCCTAGATTTTCACTATTTAAATAAAACTCTGATCCTTTTTGGTCCAAAATGTCACACCTAACTGCTTTGCAATTCATCTGCCACAGTTTTGCCCGCTCTTTTACTTTATCAATGTCTCTTTGTAATTTTATACTCCCGTTTACATTACTTAGTATACCACCAATCTTTGTGTCATCAGTGTATTTGTATACATGGCTCTCTATTGTGTTATCTAAGTCATTAATAAATGGAGGGAATAATTGAGGTCCCAGCACAGATCCTTGTGGGACACCACTAGTCACTTACTTCCAATTTGAGTACATATCCTGTGTTCAGAATTACAATAGCAACTGATTCATTTTCCATTTGGGAAAGTTGTTTTTGGTGGAAATATTGAAAACCTCTAAATATAAATCTAATTTCCGAAAGTTTAAGAATGTGGTAGGCATGAAGCAAAGGTATTGCACCACAATCATCAATTGTACAAGCAGTGCACCCCAGAGATTGGCTTGTGCCCATAGACTTAAAGGATGTATATTTTCACGCAGCAGTTTAGCCCTGCAATTAGTAATTTCTCCGGTTACATTTTCAGAGTACAAGTTCTCAGTAAATATTTCTTTCTTTTTGGCATTCCCTTTCAGAGTCTTTACAAAGTGTATTCCAGTAGTTACTCCACATCTATGTCTGCAGCTTATTCACACACATCCTTATTTAGTGAGTCCGATCATCTACCCAGGACTCTGCCAGGCAGGTAGTCCAGCAAGTAATCTATACCTTAACATCGTTGGGGCTTTTGTCAAATGACAAATGGACCCCTAAAGAACCTTGTGTTTCTAGTTTTGTAAGTTGGATATAGTTTTGTAAGTTGGATATAGTTTTGTACATTTAGGCACAGTGGCCCCCTTATTTATGGGGAAGCGGGGAGGGGGCGGGTGAGTCCGAGAATGGCCGAAGAACCCAGCAGAGGTCCTGCCAATCTTAGACCCTCAAACCTGTCCTGCCCGTTGTGGGGGGGGGGGGGGCGGTTTAATATCAAGGGCAGTGTGTTCCTGACCCTGAACAGATTTGTGACACGCAGGCATATAATTTCTTCCCTTTAAAGGAAGACACATCTCACAACTCAAATTTCCCAGGACTTATATCAGCTACAATTTTTGTCATTTCCAATGGTTCATGAGAGCCCCTTCCCTGGAAACTCCTTTGTCCTATCTGGCACATCTGGACAGGTGCTAATGATGGATTTCGATTGGTGGACTCAGCAGTAGGGTTGCAAAATTCCAGGAGTTTTTAAAAGAGGAAACTTTCCATGGGAATTTTCGGGAATTTATGGGAATTTTGAGTTTTTTTGCACACTGATGGTTTTTGTCTCTGACCCTTATATTATCTTTGTCATCAAAATAGACACACTGTTCCATACAAATAAAAACAGGCTTTCAAAACTTTATTTAGGTTATAATTTTGAACTTTATTGAACCCCCACAAAAAAGACCCATCTAAAATAAAATAAAAAGAGCGTCAGCTTATTTAGCCTGTAATTTGTCCTTATTTTGTCCCTTTGAGTCTTCTTCTCATGAGTCTTCTGAGTCTTCTACTCATCATTGCTCCTCCTGATTCCCTGACTCAGGCTCTGACGTGTCCATTTCCTCCTCTGTGTCACTGTCTAGCTGTGTGGTGGACACTTCTGTATCTGGCTCAGTAAGTTGTAGGTTCGCCCGGATAGCCACCAGTTTCTCCACTCTTGTTAGTCAGCCTGTTGCGCACCTTTGTATGCGTATTCCCAAAAAGTGACCAGTTTCGTTCAGAGGCCGCTGATGACGGTGGGATTTGGAGTATCACCGATGCAATGGGTGACAGGGCCTCAGATGCACAAAGTCCCTTCCACCAGGTATGTGCACTGATATGCTTGCATGATTCTCATATCCCGTCCTCATTCCAAAGACCTTGCTTGGTAGAGAACTTTGCCAGACTTCCCAGAACTTTGCCCACGTCCAGATTGAGGTGGCGTGAGAGGATAGAAATCACACTGTAAGCGCTGTTGATCTGTTCTCCAGAAAGTATTGGTCTCCCAACATGCTTTGGGTCCAGCATGTATGCTGCAGCATGAATCGGCTTGACGCAAAATTCTTGACGCGTTTGTATGAATTGAACAATTGCCTTCTCCTCTGCTTTGAGCAGCAGGGATGCGGGTAGGGCAATGCTGATTTGTTCTTTTAAATCAGCAAAAAGCCTGAGAACATCTGACAAGACAGCGTGATCTCCTTCAATCTGAACAATTGCAGATGCTACTGTTGAGAGTAGTTTAAGGCTGCTAACCACTCTCAAAACACATCATCCAGCAGTATTTTCTTAATGGTGGTTTCCATATCCCCAGACTGGGATATTGCCATTTCTTACAGCGACTCCTTACCCTCCAGAAGGCTGTTGTACATTATGACAATGCCACCCCATCTAGTGTTGCTGGGCAGCTTCAGTGTGGTGTTCTTGTTCTTTGTCATTTGTTTGGAGTTGCAGGTTGCTGCAACTACCTGTTTTCCCCTGACATACTTAACAACTTGCTTGGCTGTCTTGTACAGTGTTTCCAAACCCATGATGTCCTTGAGGAGCAGGTTGAGCCCATGAGCTGCGCACCCAATAGACGTAATATGAGGGTAGGCCTCCTCCACTTGAGCCCAAGCAGCCTTCATATTTGCAGCATTGTCAGTAACTACTGCAATGACCTTTTGTGATCCAAGATCGTTGATGACTGCTTTCAGCTCACCAGCAATGTATGTGCCTGTATGTCTGTTGTCGTTCGTGTCTGTGCTCTTGAAGAACACTGGGAGAGGAGTGGAGACGATGTAGCTTATGATGCCCTCCCCTCGTACATTTGACCACCCATCTGAGATAACTACAACACAGTCTGCCATCTCTATCATTTCTTTGAGCTTTCCTTGGACTCTGTTATACTCAGCCTCCAGCAAATAAGTAGACAAAGCATGTCTGGTGGGAGGACAGTATGCAGGGCGAATAACATTGAAAAATCTCTTCCAGTACACATTGGCTGTGAGCATGAGGGGTGAGCCTGTCGCATATACAGCTCAAGCAAGGCACTCATCTGCATTCTCCTGGCTATGGTTATCCATTGTATCAAAGAACCTTCCAAGTAGGCCAGGAGTTGCTGATGATAAGGAGCCTGATGCTGAATGTGAACCATCATCTTCTTGAATGGAAGCAGAGGAACTCTGGGCTGACTGCTGTGAGCTTTGAGTGAAGTTGTTGCATTTGGATAAATGCTGCTGCATCTTTGTGGTAAAAAAATATGCAGCAGTGTTTGCACATGTACACAGTCTTTCCATCTTTAATGCCTGTGGTAAAATGCTTCCACACATCCGACGGTAAACGTGGCATTGTTCTATGCAGAGAAATAAAGGGCATTCATCTCTGTGTCGAACTGTGGTCGATCAGCACGATTGCAACAGGGTGAGTAAATTTTTCCTGCTGCTCCATGTGATGGAAGCATGACCTGTGCACACACGACGCTACATCACCAATAGAGGGAGCTAATCACTCATCCAACCAATCAGGACACATTTGTTCACAGTCACACACAAAACTTGTAATTATTAAAACAAACCAAGTAAGAAGATAAACATATATTGATTAAGAAATTCCTTAATAATTAAGATTCCATCCCTGTTAGTAATTTTAAGAGAGGACCTGTGAAAAAAAATGAAAGAAATACAAAAAAAAACCCCAAAACCAATATTATGCTAGCATATGCTTCTTTGGGCAAAATTCCCAAGCTAAACTTCCCGTGGAAAATTTCTGGAAATTTACCGGAAACTTTCCACCCCTTCGCAACCCTACTCAGCAGTAATGATATTTTGTGGGTTTCCCTTTAAGCACCTTAAAATCAATTTGTGATAGTGGTGACTACATCCCTATTGGGCAGGGGGAGACAAATCTGTAAGACAAATGGGTGCAGAGAAGTTTTCATTTGTACAGTCCACTTAGCTCTTCAGTTATTTGGCATTTCAAGCAGTACATTGGCCTTGCATCAACAAACATGGATGAGGGAGTCAGTCCCATTTACTATGTCAGAATGAACTATGGCTGGCACTCTGGTGCCTCATCTAAGGAATTAGTCTCGCCTTTCACCTGGTAGGAGTGGAGAACATAAGGGTGATGCCTTCCGTTGGTTTACTATTCATCAACTTGAGCAAGAGATACAACTTCAGCTAATTCAAGAAACATTCTGCACATGGGTTGGCTGGAGATCAACCCGTTTCCACCCAAGAAAATCATCTCCGATCTCTAGGAACAGGAGTAGGCCATTTAGCACCTCAAGCCTGTTCGCCATTCAATGAGATCGTGGCTGATCTGTGACCTAACTCCATATACCTGCCTTTGCCCCATATCCCTTAATACCTTTGGTTAAGAAAAATCTATCAATCTCAGATTTAAAATTAACAATTGATCTAGCATCAATTGCCATTTGCGGAAGAGAGTTCTAAACTTCTACCACCCTTTGTGTGTGTAGAAGTGTTTTCTAATTTCACTCCTGTAAGGTCTGGCTCTAATTTTTAGACTATGCCCCCTAGTCCTAGACTCCCCAACCAGCAGAAATAGATTATCTCTATCAATCCTATCTGTTCCCCTTAATATCTTGAAAACTTTGATCAAATCACCCCTTATCCTTCTAAATTTCAGGGAATACAACCCTAGTTTGTGTAATTCCTCCTTGTAATTTAACCTTTGGAGTCCAGGTATCATTCTGGTAAATCTACACTGCACTCCCTCCAAGGCCAATATATCCTTCCTAAAGCCCAGAATTGCTCACAGTACTCCAGGTGTGGTCTAACCAGGGCTTTGTATAGCTGTAGCATAACTTCAGCCCCCTTCTAGTATTCTAGTCCTCTAGATATAAAGGCTAGCATTCCATTAGCCTTTTTTATTATTCTTTGTACCCGTTCATGACACTTTAATGATCTATGTACCTTGGACCTTGACTGTTTCTAGCTTTTCACCATTTACAAAGTACTCTGTTCTATCCTTTTTAGGTCCAAAGTGGATGACTTCATATTTACCTACATTGAAATCCATTTGCCAGTTTTGCCCATTCATTTAATCTATTAATATCTCTTTGTAACTTTATGCTTCCATCTACACTGCTGACAATGCCGCCTATCTTTGTGTCATCAGCAAACTTGGATATGTGGCTTTCAATCCCATCATCTAAGTTGTTAATAAATATGGTGAATAGTTGAGGCCCCAACACAGATCCTTGTGGGACGCCACTAGTCACATCCTGCCAATTAGAGTACCTGCCCATTATCCCTACTCACTGTCTCCTACCACTCAGCCAGTTTCCTAAACAGGTTCAATAGTTTTTTTTAATTCGTTTATGGGATGTGGGCGTCGCTGACAAGGCTAGCATTTATTGCCTATCCCTAATTGTCCTTGAGAAGGTAGTGGTGAGCTG
This sequence comes from Somniosus microcephalus, assembly GCF_052327205.1. NCBI lineage: Eukaryota > Metazoa > Chordata > Chondrichthyes > Squaliformes > Somniosidae > Somniosus > Somniosus microcephalus. Next base: position 84,830,732 of record NC_141000.1, read on the forward strand.
CCGCCTTGAACCGATGTAGTCCGTGTGGTGAAGGTACTCCCACAGTGCTGTTGGGTAGGGAGTTCCAGGATTTTAACCCAGCGACGATGAAGGATCGGTGATATACTTCTAAGTCAGGATGGTGTGTGACTTGGAGGGGAACTTGGAAGTGGTGGTGTTCCCATGCGCCTGCTGCCCATGTCCTTCAAGGTAGAGCGGTCACAGGTTTGGGAGGTGCTTCCAAAGAAGCCTTGGCCACAATTGCCTTCAATTCCATGAGCTTCAACTTTAACTAACAGTCTCTTATGTGGGACTTTATCAAATGTCTTCTGGAAGGCCATATAAATAACATCCATAGACATTCCCCTGTCGACTACTTTAGTCACCTCTTCAAAAAATTCAATCAGGTTCATCAGGCACGACCTCCCCTTTACAAATCCATGCTGGATCTCTGATCAGCTGAAAATTTTCAAGGTGTTCACTCTATTCTTAATTATAGACTCTAGTAATTTCCTGACAACAGATGTTAGACTAACTGGTCTATAATTCCCTGGTTTCCCTCTCTCACCCTTCTTAAATAGCAGAGTGACATGTGCAATTTTCGAATCGAGAGAACTCTGGAAGATTACAGTTAGGGCATCTGCAATATTCTCACCTACTTCCTTTAAAGCCCAGGGATGGAAAGCATCTGGTCCTGGGGATTTGTCACTCCTTAGTGCCATTATTTTCTTCATTACTGTTATTTTGCTTATGTTAATTTTGGTGAGTCCCTGTCCCTGATTCAATATTAGTTTCCTTGGGATTTCTTCCTCTACTGTAAATACTGATGCAAAGTAATTATTCAGCATGTCTGCCATTTCCTTATTTTCATTGCCAGCATCACCATTATCAGTTTTCAAGGGGCTCACATTGCTCCTGACCACCCTCTTTTTCCTAATATAATTGTAAAAATATTTTGCGTTGATTTTGATATCCCTTGCAAGTTTCTTTTCATACTCCCTTTTTGTAGCTCTAACTATTTGCTTTGTCACCCTTTGCTATTCTTTGTTTCTCTCCCATTCACTAGGATCTGTGCTATTTTTTGCAATCTTGAATGCTTTTTCTTTTAGTTTTATGTTCCTTACCTCTAGTCGTCCAGGGCTGGGGGTTTTTTGGCAAGTAGAGTTCTTGCCCCTTAGGGGTATAAACTGGTTCTGTATCACATTAAATTATTTTTTGAACACCTCCCACTGATCTCCTGTATTTTTACCCATTAACAGATTTGCCCAGTTTACTAGGGACAGTCTCTGTCTCATCGCATTGAAGTCAGCCTTACCTCAATCTAGATTCTTAGTAGCTGTTTCACGTTTCTCCCTTTCAAACACTATGTTGAACTCGATCATATTATGATTGCTATTCGATAAATGTTCATGCACTGTTAGACTGTTAACTCAATCTGACTCATTACTAAATCTAATATGGCCTGCCCCCTTGTTGGCCCTAGGACATATTGTTGCAGAAAACTATCCTGAACACACTCAAGGAATTCACTACCTTTATGACATGTGCTTGTCTGCATTTCCCAACCTATGTGAAAGTTAAAATCCCCCATTAAAACCACTCTGCCTTTACTACATGCTTGTCTAATCTCTGCAATTATACCATCTACCACTTCACTGTTGCTGCCAGGAGCCGATACACAACTCCCACTACAGTCTTAAATCCTTTTCTATTTCTTAATTGTACCTGACGTAAGAAAACTACTAGGCACATGGTCAGAGTATTAAACAAGGCTTTAATCGACTGTTTCACAACATGGAAGTCTAGTTATCCTTCACTAGTTCCTGTTTACAGAATGTCCCTGAGCAAGCTGGGCCCGTGCCCGAGTATTTATACTCTCCCTGGACAGCGCCACCAGCAGGCCGCCCTGTATATTTCATAAGTCATTTCTACATGAACGCACAATTTATGTCAGTGCCCATAAAGTCTCCACAGCCTGCTTACCTCTTGTTATATCCTCTCTTATCATTGAAGTAATTTCATCCTTAATCACTAAGGCTACTGCTGCCCTCTACCATTTTCCCTATCTTTCCTGTAGACCTTATTACCTGGTATATTTAGTTCCCAGTCCTGACTGTCTTTCAGCCATATCTCAGTAACGGCTACCATGTCATACCCTCCAAGTTGAATTTGCGCCTGTAATTCATTCAATTTGTTCTTTATATTTTGTACGTTTGTATAAAGAACGCTTATTTGGGGCACACACCCTAACCGGTCCTCTGCTCTAATGTTCTATTCGCACATTACATCTTTTCGTTTTCCTTTTACCTGTAGTGCCTAAAGCACAGTTTCTGACTATTGCTCCACTCCCTTCTTTTTCATTTGTTTCTGAACTATTGTTTATACTACCATTTCCACCTGAGCCCGCCCCCCCCCCCCCCCGGAACTACTAGTTTAAAGTCCTTATGCCCGCCCGATTTATCCTTTTATCCATATAAATGCAAGTCTTTTTTTTTCTTTTTCCACTAGGACCCTGGTCCCAGCCCGGTTCAGGTGGAGCCTGTTCCAACGGTACAGTTCCTTCTTGTCCCAGTACTGATGCCAGTGTCCCATGAAATGGAACCCCTCTTTCCTACACCATTCTCTCAGCCACGTGTTCACCTCCCTAATCTGCTTATCCCTACGCCAATTTGCACATGGCTAGGGTAATAATCCAGAGATTATAACCCTTGAGGTCCTGTTCTTTAATTTAGCTCCTAGTTCCTGGTATTTTCCAAACAGGGCCTCTTGTCTACTCTTTCCTATGTTGTTGGTCCCAACATGGACCGCAACAACTGGATCCTCCCCCTCCCATTCCAATATCCTTTCAAGTCGGTTTGAGATGTCCCTCACCCTGGCACCAGGTAGGCAACATACCATGCGGGACTCTCAATCCTGCTTACAAAAGATGCTATCCGTCCCCCTAATTATTGAATCCCCTACAACTACCACATTACGCTCCCCCCCCCCCCCCCCCCCCCCACGTTGGACAGCCTTCTGCTCCAAGGTGCCATGGTTAGCATTCTGGTTGTCCTTCTGACAGTCTTTATCCTTATCCTCACAGATAGCAAGTACATTGTACCTGTTGGATAGGATCAGTTTCTGTAATCCTCCTCTATCTCACCTGGGTTCCCCTTACTCTGTACACTATCGGTCACACCAACCCCGTTCTGAACCTGCACCTCTCTACAAGGTGTGACGAGATCTGGAACAAACTGCCTAGATACTCCTCCCCCTCCCTTATCTGTCGAGTGTCTCCAACTTGCACTCCAGCTGAATGACTGAGCCAGAGAGATTCGAGACAGAGACATCTACTGCAGCTGTGTTCACTTGGGACTGTCCACAAACTCTCTCATACTGCAGTCCAAACACATAACCTGCTCTGCCATATCTTAGTCTAACCTTGTTTTATTTATTTAATTAGTTAAAATCTTTATTCAAATGATTATTTATAGTTATATTAATTAGTTTATTTAGTTAAGTTATTAATTTAATAAAGTAAGCTATAGTTTCTCAGCTCTTAATTTAAATCACTGTCCTAGCTTAGAGAGGGAAAAAAATGCTAAAGCTCACCAACCAATCCCCTACCTGCTGTCCTGTGCCATAACTCCTTGTGTTTTTGTTGTTTTTGAATTCGCCGGATATACTCTGCCTCTGCTGCTGCCGCCGCTGCTCAGGTCCACAGCCTCCTGCTCTGTTTATACCCTGCCTCCACAGCTGCCGCCACTCAGGTTCACACTCTCCTCGGCTTCCCACTCTATTTATACTCTGCCTCTGCTCAGGTCCACTCTGTTGTGCTCTAGGATGGAGGCACTTTCACGTGGAAGCTGGCTGGTCTCTCTTCGTGGAGTTGGCGATTTCTGTACATGGTTTTTCCCTTTTGCCAATCCCCTAGATGCTGCAGAAGACAAGCGGACCTGGTGAACTCTGATCACCCTGCCTCATCAGCTGTGTTTTCTGGTGATCTGGGCAATGAGCAGAGTCAGCATTCCTCTAACCCACCGACAAGATCTGCTCTCACAGTGGAATGTAAGAGGTTCATTATATTCTAGAATAAATGCAGTGATTGAGCTGAATCTGAAGCCCAATCCATTCTAGTAGATGTGGCCACCATCATGGTCTTTCATGAACAATTAGCATTAGATTCTTGTGGCTTTGTGTCTTGCTTTGAAAACTATATGGAAATTACATTTAACTAGACCTTATTTAGATGAAACATCTATGTAGCTCACATAAGTGGGGCTTTAATTTAGTTGTCATAATTTTTAGGATATTCCAGGGTTCAGTATCACTGGTCACTCCTGTAAACAAAGTTCATGCCCCCTCTGACCTGGAATGCATTTGTTTCCATCCACTATCCAGTTAAACAATAGTATGCGCCGTAATCGAACCAGAGTACCCTTACTCCATACACTGGCTACTGAAATAACAAGCTGTCACATGAATTCTCCTCTCTTTTTAGAAGGCAGGCTGAATAGAGACAAGAATCCAACTTTGGACTTGAGCAGTTTATTTATGTACGACATATGAATGAAGAGTAGACAATTTTTATAGTGGGAGTATACATTTCCCTATAGTCTTCAGTTCATCAAATGAGATACAATATTCTTTCTGTCTAAAAGTGGGCCCAAGACAGAAGATCACTTAGACTAACTTCACCCTTCAAAGCTAAGTTGCCTCAGGCAACACAGATAACCTTTTGCTCTTAGTTGCAATATACACAAAACTCTGTGCTTGACAGAGAGACTTTCATGTCACTCCCTTAAATGTGTAAGAAAATGTGTAGGGTTTCTGCCTACTGAGCTGTCAATAACAGGACTACAGCCAACCAATGTCCTGCTCCAATCTTCAAAGGACTCCTAAATACATTATCCCTCAACCAACATCAATAAAACAGAATACCTTGTCACGTAACTCATTTCTTTTTGTGGGACCTTGCTGCGTTTCCATACATTACAACATTGACTACACTTCACAAAGTAATTAATTGGCTGTAAAGTGCTTTGGGATGTCCTGAAGTCATGAAATATGCCATATAGATGCAAGTACCTTACTTTCCTTCTTTCTTTTCTATTCTCTCCTTTTGATATGAGAGGTCAGGAGGCTCCCAGATGTCTGTCTGACTATATTCCCTACTGTGCAAATGGAATGGGAACACTGTAGATCAACAAGGACCCATCTCTGATATTGACATGAAATGTTTGAGATTGTAAATAATGATCCCCAGGTAGCTAATTATCACTTTAAATCACAATTATGAGCCTAAAGAAACTTGCATATTGAGGAAAATCTAATGGATGAACAGTCTAGTCTCAGGATTCTGGCTACTGTTTTTAAAAAAAGGATACAACCTTGGGAGTTAACCCCTTGTGTACTGATCTAGCAGAACAGAAATACAAGTTTAAAAATCCAACACAGGCAAAAATCAATTTTGCCACATAGTTCTTAAACTATGGACCCATCATTCAAAACTTCTCAAACATTTTGTACGGTTTCTTACCTCGAAGGCAGCATTAATACTCATGTTAGCTAGTGAGCTGCAGGGTTTCATTGTAGATTGGCCCTATTTAATTTAGCATTAGGATAGACTAATTTTTGGACACTCTCAAATTTTTTCATGAGGTGGTATTACAGTTTCATTTGGGTCAAAAGATTGTTGTACCCTCCGTATCCACCTCCCTAGCACTCAGATAAGGGGATGGATTTCCCCTTTGTTGCACCTGGGGAACAGTTCCTAAATGCAACAAAGAGGAAAAAGGAAGACCTATTACATCAGGTCTCTGCCCCACTGTGCCATGCTAGGATTTGCCAGATGGACAATACTGGGCCTGTGCCTGGAGTCAATACAGGCTCAGCATAATCATTCAAATGGGACAGGGATAGGGTGTTCCTTGCATTGTTCAACTATTGAGTATCCAGGCAGAGGGGTACCTAAAGGAATCAGGAGTCTGGAGGGGCGGGAGCGTGGGGGAAGACCTGGGAACATCCTGAAGATTTTGGGGACCGGATACGCAGAGGAATATCTACCCTGATGATTGATCAGATAAACTGTAAGGATAAAGTTACTTTTAAATTGTTGCACCTAGGTTATAAAATAACAGCATATTGTTTAAATCTATACAGATTATAATTCCATATCTTAGAGATCAGTGGAATGGTTCATTTAGCAAAGTCAATGTACATGGGTGTCAAATGAAATTTAGTGTGCAGAAGTAGATTACATTTAATTTTATCAATATTTATTGAATGTAAAGTACACTGGCACATTGATCTGTAACAATTATTAGATTGCTTGAAAGACACCAATAAAGCATAATCTATTACTCACAAAAATATAATGTACTCACTATAACTTTTTTTTTAATAGGCTATCCATTCTGTCAGCTGGCATCATGAAGGGAGGCAGTTCATGTGTAGCCATTCAGATGGTAGTTTAACCCTTTGGAACTTGAAAAACACAAGCAAACCTTTTCAGATCACAGTACCACATGGTAAGCACTTCTGAAAGCTAATAGGTAAGTGCAGGCGTATATTACCTTAACTTGCATGATGTCTTTAAAAAAATTAACAATCAACATAGAACGTTTATGACTGAATTTGTATTTTTGGGTGTTGCTAAAATAGATGCCTTCCGATGGCCTATAAGTTGGTTCATTCCGGCCTGCCGGTGCGAACTGGACACAGGTAACGATCCCTGGGCCAGAACCAGTAGGTCGGAGGCACACCCGATATTTCACTTACAGGGCGTCAGGCGGCGAATAGGATTTCAATTTTGGGCCACTGCGTCGTCAACAGCGGCCCTCAGGTAGGTCCTGGGAGAGGGAGGGAAGCAATCAGGAGGAAGAGGAGTGACCAGGAGAAGGGGAAGCGATTGAGAGGGAGGAGATGACCAGGAGAGTGAGGGGGCGGGGGAATTTTCAGGAGATAGAGGGGCGAACAGGTGGGGTGGGGGATGAAATTGGGAGGAGGAGGTTGAGCGGGGGCCGGCAGCAGTCTTCGGCACTTCAGTGCACCTCTCAGCCCCACATTTAGGTAAGTATTTTTTTTAAACTTACCTTCTTGGTGGCGGCCTCCAGCAATCCCTTTAAGGACTGTTGGTTAGGCCGCATGCAGACCACGGTTTCCTGAACGCAGTCAGCCTGGAGTCAGCTGCGTTCAAGGCAGCCCAAAGTTCCAAAGGGGATTTCAAACTGGTGTTAGGCCCCAAATTTGCATATGCAAACGGTTTAACGCCTTTTTCAGGCACAGGCTCGGGATGCCTCTTTTTCTGCCTCTAAGGATCACGCATGCTCCACCTGCTATATCGGGCACTAAGTGTGACAGTCCTCCCATGCAATCTCCAGGGAGAGGCAAAAATACAAAGTAGAAATTTTGGGCTAATTTATGTAAACTGGGAAATTACTCTCCAAAATTAATCTTAGAATTAGGGCATAAACTTTAGATTAGAGCTCGGCCATTCAGGAGCAAAATCAGGATGCACCTTTTTTCACACACAGGCTGTGGATGCTGGGATAATTGGAGCTTTCAAACCTGAGATAGATAGATTTTTGTCAGGTAAGGTCATCAAACGATATGGAGCAATGGTGGGAAAAGGGAGTTGAGATGCAGATCAGGGTTCAGTGTCGGGCTGCTTGCTCCATTTCACTGTTCATTACGGGAATGTGTTGCTTCACTTGTTGGACATTTATGCCCTAAGCAGTGGTGCAAATGATCGTGCTTCTTTAACCAGGTGTTTACCCATCTCTATTCCATTGATGCCATTTAGTGTATGGCCCTTTGGGGACAGGTGTGATTTTAATTGCACCCTCATGGTTCAAGACTGCACTGCTCTCCAGCAACATAAGGATCACACCCATGTGGAGCCAAAATATCAGCATTGAACTATAGCAGTTTACAGATTGAAAAGATGTTTTTCGGCTCATTGTGAATGTGCTTTTTTTTTGCTAGAGCAATCCAAAACTAATTCCATTGCTCCGCTTTCTCCCCATGGCAAATAATGAATCTGTTACACAATACAGTGATTATTCAGTACAGTGAGACAGATGGAGCAAATTCCACCTGACTGCAACAAGCAATAATTATTACCTTTTGGAAACAGAAAAGAAATTGCTCTGATTGATCCATGCATTGTGGAATTTTGCTACTATCAATCTGTGCCAAAGTCGTTTCATCAATCCTAAGCAGCAAAATCATAACATTAGTCTGATTCTAAATGCGCCAACAAAAGTTGGGCTGCATGCTGGGCTTCACCGCCAACATGATTTATGTAATTAGATTATTGGTAGAAAAATAATGAGAGTTCAACTGATCATTTTAAGTCACGTTTATTGATCTTGAAATTCTTTGACTCAGTTAACTGAAAACCCTTGTAGCTGCTGACTTGGGTGTGCCAACAAAATAACTGCAAATGTTTCAATTTTAGTACAGTAACATCACTAACTATATTCTCATTGGAAACCAAATCACCATGTGCAAATTGACATAGGGACAAGCAGATCGTAGAGTTAATTGCATGGCTCAAAGAGTGGTGTGGGAGAAAGGGGTTTTGATTCATGGGGTACTGCCACCAAAATTGGGGAAAGAGGGAGCTGTCCCGTTGGGACGATCTCCACTTAAACTGGGCTGGGACCAGTGTCCTGCGAATCGAATAACTAGGGCTGTAGATAGAAACATAGAAGATAGGAGTAGGCCATTCGGCCCCTCGAGCCTGTTCTGTCATTTAATGAGATCATGGCTGATCATCCAAATTCAGTACCCTGTCCCTGCTTTCTCCCCATATCCCTTGATCCCTTTAGCCTTAAGAAATATATCTAACTCCTTCTTGAATATATTTAATGAATTGGCCTCAACTGCCTTGTGTGGTAGAGAATTCCACAGGTTTACCATTCTCTGGGTGAAGAAATTCCTCCTCATCTCATCCTAAATGGCTTACCCCTTATCCTTAGACTGTGACTCCTGGTTCTGGACTCCCCCGCCATCGGGAACATCCTTCCTACATCTAGTCTGTCTAGTCCTGTTAGAATTTTATAAGTTTCAATGAGATCCCCTCTCATTCTTCTAAACTCTAGCGAATATAAGCCTAATCGACCCAATCTCTCCTCATATGTCATTCCTGCCATCCCAGGTATCAGTCTGGTGAATCTTCGCTGCACCCTCTCCATGGCAAGAACATCCTTCCTCAGATAAGGTGACCAAAACTGCACACAATACTCAAGGTGTGGCCTCACCAAGGCCCTGTACAACTGCAGCAAGACATCCTTGCTCCTGTACTCGAATCCTCTCGCTATGAAGGCCAACATACCATTTGCCTTCCCATCGGGCTTTAAACTAAAAAGGGCAGGGGGAAAGGTCAGAAGAGGGGAAATTTAGAAATCTAAAGAGAAAAGTCAAGGCAATGGAGCAGTGTAGCGACTTGGGTAAAGATAAGCAGAGTGTGACCGGAAGGGGCAAAGAGTTTAACGGTAAAAATGCATCAGCGAATAAGGTGAATGCAGGGAATAATGGTAAAAAGTTAAAATTAAAGGCTCTATATCTGAATGCATGAAGCATTTGTAACAAGATAGATGAATTAGTGGCATAAAAAGAGATAAATGGCTTTAATCTAATAGCCATTACGAAGATGTGATTGCAAGGCGACCAAGGTTGGGAACTAAATATTCCAGGATACTTGACGTTTCGAAAAGAGAGGCAGAATGGAAAAGGAGGGGGTGGGGTAGCCCTGATAATAAAGGATGACAAAAAGACAGTAGTGAGAAAGGGTCTTGGCTCGGAAGATCAGGAAGTAGAATCAGTATGGGTGGAGATAAGAAATAACAAGGGGCAGAAAACACTGGTGGGAGTAGTTTATAGGCCCCCAAACAGTAGCTATACCGTTGGACAGAGTATTAATCAACAAATAACAGGAGCTTGTAACAAAGGTAATACGGTAATCATGGGGGACTTTAATCTTCACATAGATTGGGCAAATCAAATTGGCAAAGGTAGTATGGAGGACGAGTTCATGGAATGCATTTGAGACAGTTTCCTAGAACAATACGTCATGGAATCAACCAGGCAACAGGCTATTTTAGATCTTGCATTGTGTAATGAGACAGGGTTAATTAGTAATCTCATAGTAAAGGATCCTCTGGGGAAGAGTGATCATAATATGATCAAATTTCACGTTGAGTTTGAGAGTGAAATACTTCAGTTAGAAATGAGTGTCTTAAACTTAAATAAAGTCAATTACATAAGTATGAGGGGCGAGTTAGCTAAGGTAGATTGGGAAATTAGATTAAAAGGTATGACGGTAGATAAGCAGTGGCAAACATTAAGAATTTTTGAATATTTTTTTAATGAATATACATTCCATTGAGAAATAAAAACTGCATGGGAAATGTGATCCATCAGTGACTAGCTAAAGAAGTTATGGCTAGTATTAGATTAAAAGAAGAGTCTTATAATGTTGAGAAGAATAGTAGTAAGCCTGAGGATTGGGAGAACTTTAGAAACCAGCAAAGGATGACCAAAAAATTGATAAAAAGAGAGAAAATACAATATGAGAGTAAACTACCAAGAAATATAAAAGCAGATTGTAAAAGCTTCTGCGAGTAATTAAAAAGGAAGAGAGTAGCAAAAGTAAGCATTGGTCCCTTAGATGCTGAGACAGGTGAAATTATAATGGGGAATAAGGAAATGGCAGTGACTTTAAACAAATATTTTGTATCTGTCTTCACAGTCGAAAAAGCATACCAAAAAGTGAGGAACTTAAAGTAATTAATATCAGTAGAGAAAATGTACTTGAGAAACTAATGGGACTAAAAGCCGACAAAGCCCCTGGACCTGATGGTCTACATCCTAGTGTTCTAAAGGAGGTGGCTGCAGAGATAGTAGATGCATTGGTTGTGATCTTCCAAGATTCCCTAGGTTCTAGAACGGTCCCAGCAGATTGGAAGGTAGCAAATGTAACCCCGCTATTCAAGAAAGGAGGGAGAGACAAAACAGGGAACTACAGGCCAGTAAGCCTGACATTAGTCGTCGGGAAAATACTGGAATCCATTATTAAGGAAGTGGTAACAGGGCACTTAGAAAATCATAGTATTATTAAGCAGAATCAACATGGTTTTATGAAAGGGAAATCGTAGTTAACAAATTTATTAGAGTTTTTTGAGGATGTAACTAGCAGGGTAGATAAAGGGGAACTAGTGGATGTAGTATATTTGGATTTCCAAAAGGCATTCAATAAGGTGCCACATAAAAGATTGCTATGCAAGCTAAGGGCTTATGGGGTTGGGGTAATATATTAGCATGGATAGAGGATTGGTTAACGGGCAAAAAACAGAGAGTAGGGATAATCGGGTCATTTTTCGGTTGTAACTAGTGAGGTGCCGCAAAGATCAATGCTTGGGCTTCTATTTTATCTATATTAATTAATGACTTAGATGAAGGGACTGAGTGCAATGTATCCAAGTTTACTGATGATACAAAGCTAGGTGGGAAAGTAAGCTGTGAGGAGGACACAAAGCGCCTGCAACGGAATATAGACAGGTTAAGTGAGTGGGAAATAAGGTGACAGATGGAGTATAATGTGGCAAAATGTGAGGTTATTCACTTTGGTAGGAAGAATAGAAAAATAGATTATTTTTTAAATGGCGAGAAGCTATTAATTGTTGGTGTTCAGAGAGATTTAGGTGTCCTCGTACAGAAAACACAGAAAGTTAGCAAGCAGGTACAGCAACCAATTAGGAAGGCAAATGGCATGTTGGCCTTTATTGCAAGGGGGTTGGAGTACAAGAGTAAGGAAGTCTTACTACAATTGTACAGGGCTTTGGTGAGACGACACCTGGAGCACTGTGCGCAGTTTTGGTCTGCTTATCTGAGAAAGGTCATACTTGGCTTAGAGGCGGTGCAACGATGGTTCACTATATTGATTCCTAGGATGAGGGGATTGTCCTATGAGTCATAGAGTCACAACGGCACAGAAGGAGGCCATTCGGCCCATCAAGTCCATGCCGGCTCTCTGTAGAGCAATCCAGTCAGTCCCATTCCCCCGCTCTATCCCTGTAGCCCTGCAAGTTTATTTCCCTCAAGTGCCTATTCAATCTCCCCTTGAAAATATTGAGGGTTTCCGCTTCCACCACTTCCGTCGGAAGCGATTTCCAGGTACTTACCACTCACTGCGTAAAAATATTTTTCCTCACAGCCCCCCTGTATCTCTTGCCCAAAACCTTAAATCTGTGTCCCCTAGTTCTTGTAACATCAACTAGTGGGAACAGCCTTTCCCCGTCTAGCCTATCCAAACCTGTCATAATCTTGTACACCTCTATCAACCTCCTTTGCTCTAATGAAAACAAATCCAGCTTCTCTAACCTGTCCTTGTAACTAAGATCCCCCATCCCTGGAACCATTCTGGTAAATCTCCTCTGCACCCTCTCAAGGGCCTTCATCTCCTTCCTAAAGTGTGGTGACCAGAACTGGATGCAATACTCCAGTTGTGGCCTAACCAGCGCTTTATAAAAGTTCAGCATAACTTCTCTACTTTTGTACTCAATACCTCTATTTATGAAGCCCAAGATCCCATATGCTTTGCTAAACACTCTCTCAGTTTGTCCCGCCACCTTCAGGGACCTATCCACATTAACTCCCAGGTCCCTCTGTCCCTGCACACTCTTTAAAACTGTGCCATTAAGTGCACATTGCCTCTCCCTGTTCCTTCTGTCAAAATGCATCACCTCACACTTCTTTGTATTAAATTCCATCTGCCACTTGTCTGCCCATTCTGCTAGCCTTTCTATGTCCTGTTGCAGTCGATTGGTATCATCATTACTGTTTGCCACACCCCCAAGTTTGGTGTCATCAGCAAATTTAGAAATGCTACTCTATATGCCAATATCCAAGTCATTTATATATATTAAAAAAATCAGTGGCCCCAGCACTGACCCTTGGGGAATACCACTGTCTACCATCCTCCAGTCTGAAAAACAGCCATTTACCACAACTCGCTGTTTTCTGTCCTTAAGCCAATTCCTTATCCAAGCTGCCACTGACCCACCTATTCCATGAGCCTCAATTTTGTTAACCAGCCTTCTATGTGGTACTTTGTCAAACGCCTTCTGAAAATCCATGTAGACAACATCCAATGCACTTCCTTCATCAATCCTCTCTGTTACTTCATCAAAAAATTCAATTAGATTAGTCAAACACAACCTGCCTTTTACAAATCCATGTTGGCTCTCCTTAGTTAGCTTAAACCTCTCCAAGTACCCGTTAATTTTTTTCCTTGATTATTGTTTCAAAAACTTTACCCACCACCGATGTTAAACTGACCGGCCTGTAGTTACTCGGATTGTCCTTACACCCTTTCTTGAACAATGGTGTCACATTTGCCACTTTCCATTCCCTAGGCACCTCCTCCGCATCTAGGGAAAATTATGGCAAGCCCTTCCGCTATCTCCTCCTCCAGTTCCCTTAACAACCTGGGATGCAAGCCATCTGGACCAAGCAACTTATCCACGCTAAGCATACCCAGCCTTTCTAGTACATCCTGTCTATCAATTTTCACCCCTTCCGTCGCTTCTACCTTTTCCACTTCTTCTGATATTTTGTCAGCATCCACCTCCTTAGTAAACACCGATACAAAGTGCTCATTGAGTATTCCAGCCTTGCCCTGCGCCTCTGTGCTATCCGGCACCGACGGGACCGAGCTGTTGCCGTTCCCTCAAAACTGCCGGACAAACCAGCGTTAATGTTGAAGCATACAGATCTTTTCAGCTCCGTATCTGGCAACAAACACTGTTGCTTAGCAACAGCTTCTAAACAGTTGGCCGTACTTTGGAAGCATCTCTGTAGCTTAGCAACAGCTTCAGAGAGACTTTGCAGAGCCTGACTGTTGAAAAAAAAGCCACGAGAAGAAAAAAAGCCACGAGAAGAAAAAAAACCTAACAAAACGGCTCCTGATTTTTGCTGGTGGCTCGAGCTTGCCGGACATTTAGGTCCCGATTTTCAGCTTGTGTGGGAAATGGTCGGATTTTCCCGAATGTGGGGTTTCTGACACACATAAAAAAGTGTCAGCCAGCCCCACGCAATTTTCCCTCAATTGGCCAATTAATTCCCAGCATGTGGGAAGCCTTGCTAATTGTCTAAATCGAGTCAGAAATCCCCACAGTATGATGTCATCATTCGTGGTGCTTTCAAGGTCCATAGCAAGCACTGCATCCTCTGAAGGCTTCCAAATGAACCATACAGGATGGCAGAGGAGCCTGCAGCAGCTGTGGCCAGTGCCAGACCCCGAGCTGCCTTCAAATTCGACGAGGCTTCACTGCAGGCCTTATTGGATGGGGTTAGGGCCCACAGGGAGGTCCTCTTCCCTAGGTCAGGGAGGAAGAGGCCTCCCACTGAGACCAATACTGCATGGATGCAGGTGTCAGCAGATGCCAACTCGCTGGGAGTCACCAGAGGAACCTTGGCATTACACCTGTAACTCCTTCCTTTACTCCCCCACAGTACCATCCAGAGCCCCCGTCCTCACTGTGGAGGAGGAAGAGGCTGTGCAGCCAGACTCCTCAGAGGAAGCTCCAACCTCTGAGGGTGCAGCGTCAGCAGAAGTAAGCGCACCCAGCACCAGCGCAGACACTCACACCTCGGGGGGACCTTTGGGACATAGAGTAGTGTTGTCACCTGGTGTTTCACAGCTCACAAGTGAGCCTCAGCAGATTCTGGAGACAGGGACAGCAGTGGAGAGTCCTCGTCGGAGGGCGCAGGGCTCTGCCACCTCAGCTCAGCTGCGCTGCATCTCGACCCTCTGCCTCTGGGTCCATCCGCAAGAGAAGAGGTGATGGATCTCCATGCACAGATACAGGAGTCTCTGGCAGGTTTTGTCTCCAGGGTCGCTGCGAGTGTGGAGCGAATGGAGGAGTCCATAGCGACCATGAGCAGAGCCTTTGTGGAGTCATTGGTGCATGAACACAGCACCATGGAAAGGTTGGCAACCTCCATGGAGGAGATAACTCGCCAGCATACGGAAAACATGGTGAGTGCTCATAAGAGAATGACATCTCTTGAGGAGCGTTGGCCATCTGTTGAACAGAGAAACCAGATCTTCATGGAAGTCCTTCTGAGTAGGACTGCCAGTGCAGAAACGGGTCCCACTGGCCCCCTAAAGCGCAGCAAGGTGCTCTCAAGCCACTTCCAAGCGCTGGCCCCTTCTGGCTTGTGCAGCTTCAGGTGAGTGAGCAGCAGCCTGGTGCTCCTGGTAATCATCCTGCTGTTCCTGGTTCTGCTGCTGCCACCTCTGCTGTTGGAGATCCTCTAATGCCAGGAAGGGAAGGTGCCAAAGGCCTCCCATGCTTCTAGCAGATGCCTCGGTTGAGGAGGTCCTGAGTTAGGGTGGTGAGAGGGGCTTCCCAGGAGCTCACACTGAAGAAGTGTGTGAGGCTCCAACTTTCTGCAGCTGCTCCTAAGGCTTCAAATAGTTCCCCCAAGCCTTGATCAACAAGGTCCTGCAGCCTGCAAATGCTGCCTCTTTAAATCTCTTCAGCCCTCAGCGACCTGCTGCTGCAAGCAAGCAAGCCAGCTGTTTTCACGCCAGCTCTCATCGGCGGGGTTCCCCGCAGGCGGGTTTCAGGTGGGGAAAGCCCCAAAGTCGCAACGGCACGGGAAAATCGTCCTTAACAAGGTGATCATTGGTGATTAGTGTGCCAACGAGCAGTCCCGCCAGCGGCGGGCGGTACTGAAGCGGGGCGCGTGGAAACGGCGGTCCGAAAGTCAGACGGGGCGGGGAATCAGGCCGGGGGGGTCCCGACCCGCTTTTTCCGCGATTTTCGGACCACGGCCGCATGAAAAGCCGCCCGAAAATCGGGGCCATAGCCTCCGGATAACACAAAGTTTCCTGTACCTGCTTACTGTTTACATGCTGGTAGAAGATTTTGGGGTTACCTTTTATGTTAACCGCCATTCTACTCTCATATTCTCTCCTTGCCAATCTTATTTTCATCTTCACTTCCCCTCTCAACTTATTGTATTTGGTCTGGTTCTCCCTTGAAGAATTCACCTGACATTCATCATACACCCTCTTTTTTTGTTTCATCATCTTCTATATCTCCCTTGTCATCCAAGGAGCCCTTGCTTTGGTTCCCTTACCCTTCCCTCTTGATGGAATGTACCTAGCCTGGACTTGGAACATCTCCGCCTTAAAGATCACCCATTGTTCCGTTGCAGTTTTTCCTGTCCGTCTTTGGTTCCATTTTACTCTGGCTAGATCCTTTCGCATCACATTGAAGTTAGCCCTATTCCAGTTTAGAAGTTCCACTCTAGATTGTTCCTTGCTCCTCTCCATTGCTAATCTAAATCTTATGATACGATGATCCCACAGACACTTGGTCGACTTGGCCCACCTCATTCCCCTGCACCAGATCCAGCAATGCCTCCTTCGTAGTTGGGCCAAGAACATACTGGTCAAGGAAATTCTCCTGAACACATTTCAGAAATTCCTCCTCCTCCTCCTTTCCCTTTACCCTAGCATTATCCCAATCGATATTTGGGTAATTAAAGTCCCCCAATATCACCACTCTATAGCTCTTGCATATCTCTGTGATTTCCCTGCAGATTTGCTCCTCTACCTCCCTCTCACTATTTGGAGGCCTGTAGAATACCCCCAATAGCGTGATCATACCCTTTTTGCTCCTCAACTCTAGCCAAATGGATTCTGTCCTTGTCCCCTCAAGAACATCCTCTCTTTCCAACACTACAATGTCTTCCTTAATCAGCACTGCCACCCCACCTCCCTTGTTTCCTTCCCTATCTTTTCTGAACACCTTGTACCCTTGAATATTAAGTGCCCGGTCCTCACCCTTTTTAAGCCACGTTTCCGTTATTGCCACAACATCATATTGCCACACGGCTAATTGTACTTGTAGTTCACCAACCTTATTCACCACACTTTGTGCGTTTGCATACATGCATTCTAATCCCATTTTTGAATTTATCGTAATCTTTCTTAGTCTGCTCCTATCTAATATGGTACTACTTCTGCCTCTAGTACTACTTTCTTCTCTAGTACTATCCAACACATTTTTTTATGCACCTTATTCCTCTTTTCTACTCCTATATGCTGGTGCCCATCCCCCTACCAAGCTAGTTTAAACCCTCCCAACAACACTAGCAAACCTCCCTGCGAGAATATTGGTCCCGGCTCTGTTGAGGTGTAACCCGTCCGGCTTGTACAGGTCCCACCTTCCCCAGAAATGGTCCCAATGCCTCAGGAATCTAAAGCCCTCCCTCCTGCACCATCTCTCCAGCCACGCATTCATCTGTTCTATCCTCCTATTCCTGTACTCACTAGCACGTGGCACCAGGAGTAATCTGGAGATTACTACCTTTGAGGGCCTGCTTTTTAATCTCTTTCCTAGCTCCCTATGAGGAGAGATTGAGTAGATTGGGCCTATACTCTCTGGAGTTTAGAAGAATGAGAGGTGATCTCATTGAAAGATGTAAGATTCTGAGGGGAATTGACAGGGTAGATATTGAGAGGTTGTTTCCCCTGGCTGGAGAGTCTAGAACTAGGGGGCATAGTCTCAGGATAAGGGGTCAGCCATTTAAGACTGAGATGAGGAGGAATTTCTTCACTCAGAGGGTTGTGAATCTTTAGAATTCTCTACCCCAAAGGGCCGTGGATGCTGAGTCGGTGAGTATATTCAAGGCTGAGATAGATAGATTTTTGAACTCTTGGGGAATCAAGGGATATGGAATTCAAGTGGCAAAGTGGAGTTGAGGTCGAAGATCAGCCATGATCTTATTGAATGGCGAAGCAGACTCGAAGGGCCATATGACCTACTCCTGCTCCTAATTCTTATGTTCTTACCACTGAATTTTGCATTCAGGAGTTCATTAATGATAGATTATGACCCCAGAATGCTGAAAAGCTGTTGTGGACAGAATTATGGTGGCAACAACGGCTGAATCACCTGATTGGGACTACACCATATAGAAGCGAGAGCCCATTAGAGGAACACGGAAATTTGGGAGAGGAATGAAGAAGCTAGGGAATGGAAGAATTGATCAGGCAGTGAGAGTCTAAAAGAGAGATAAAGAAATGAATAAAGAGATTGAAATGGCGAGCAAAGGAGAATTTATATGTAGTCCATAAAGTTGAAATTGGTCGTCTAGATCTGGACTGTGATTTTCCTTTTGTGCATCTTTTCTGACACACATGATGGAGTAGATACCTATAACTGTTGGCTTCTTTGAAGATTCAGAAGTTGAAGAATATTGATCCGTTGTATGCAGTTATAAAAGTAGAGGTGCCTTACAGACTAAAAAGTTGTATTGTAAACCAATAACAGGGTTGGGAAATAACATTCAATTAAATTAAGTTCAAGCCTCATAGAGAAAAGATAAATTTTCCTTTTACTATTGGACAGTAAAAAGATGCAAAACTAAGTAAACGTCCTGTGAAAATGCTAATAAAACGAAGATCAAATATAGTATATCTTAATAGTTTAATAGTTGATAACGCCTCCTATCTGGGAACCACATATTTAATTGATTCTTGTAACAGAGAAATGGAATAGGGGCTTGCGCCGTCTACTTCATGTATCAATCTGGTATTGCAGTGCTTCCAGGAATAGCACCCTTGGGATGCAGGAGTAGTAAAATTAAAAAATACAAAATCAAAATCAAACCTGATAACATTAACAGCCAATCTGAACTGGCCTTTATGCTGGAATAATCAGTGTCCACTCCAAATATTATATCAGTTTCCCTGAAGGACTGCCTCACCAGAAGAAGAAGGAATGTCTGTTTCTTGTTTGCAGTTACAGTGTTTTTTATTTTGGTCTTTTTCTAAACAGGAAAAGTCCAGCGGGATGGTAAAAAACCTGAGTCGTGTAAACCAATTCTAAAAGTAGATCATAAGACGTGTAGAAATAGGTAAGTGCAGTATTTTGCATTTATCAATTGTATTTTTAAGACTACCAGTAAAAGGTTTTTCAACAACTTCAGAAGAATTTGCTAAATTTGGGCAGAACAGTTCTTTGTTGCTTCGGTGCACTCTTCACAACTGCTGCTGTTGCTATTTTGGTTTCTTTACAAATCTTTTGCAGTCAGTTGCTAATTTTCTGACACCTGTCAGTGCCTTCCTACCAATAGTCATTGCTTTGATCTCTTTGGAGCCAGTCATCCTGGAACTGAATTAGATACTGCACAAAAAGAATTGATGTGGTACAATCTTTGGGGAGATTAAAATGATTCATTAACTCTGAAATGTCTCTCCACTCTGGAAAGGGCTACATATTATTGTTTAAATGTTGCATGTTATTTCCAATGATTCTCATCCTTGTCTAATCCAGTAGTTCAGAATTCTTCTGTACCTCTCGTAGCTGAAAACTTTTCAAAGAGTGTAAATTGCAAACTACATTACTTGGATCTTTTAATTACAGTTTTTCATGGGGAGAGCAGAATTAGCCATATAGGGTAAAAAGGAAATTTACATAATCAAAAAACATCCCAGACGAAATGCTCAGCAACATTTAGTTTTAAATACATTTGGAGAATTATATAGTTTTTTCTTCCAATCTCTCTTTTTATCTCCTCAAGTTGGTGATCATGCATCCCCACAGATGCTAGCAGTTCTCCGGTACTGTAACCAAGAAACCATTCTTCATGTGTGAGCCTGGACAGTGGGTGCTTACGTTCTACTTCTGTCCTCATCTGATGTCCACATCTAGATTTTCCAGGCATGGTTACAAGAAAGCAGACAGAGCTTGGATTTTTCCTACCCTCTCTAGCCTAGAGTACTGATGATCATGCGGTCGAAAGCTCAGTTTGGGGTCAAATAGGAGACCAAGGTCATGAAGGGTCTGGTTCATCCTCGGACAATGGCCAGGGAGGGGGATGTAATCGGTGGTGAGGGAACGGAATTTGTGGCGGGAACCGAAGACAATGGCTTCAGTCTTCCCAATGCCTAATTGGAGGAAATTGTGGCTCATCAAGGATTGAATGTCCGTCAAACAGTCTGACAACAGAGAGGCAGTGGAGGGGTTGAGAGAGGTGATGGCGAGGTAGAGCTGGGTGTCGTCAGCGTACACATGGAACATGGTGGCATGTTTTCGGATGATATCTGTGCTCCTTTAATTCTGGCCTTTTGAGCATTCCTGATTTTAATCGCTCCACCATTGGTGGCTGTGCCTTCAGCTGCCAAGGCCCTAAGCTCGGGAATTCCTTTCCTAAACCTCTCTGTCTCTCTACCTCGCTTTCCTCCTGTAAGATGCTCCTCAAAACCTACCTCTTTAGGCCTTTAAGCTTTAGGTCATCTGACCTAATATCTCCTTATGTGGCTCGGTGTCCAATTTTGTATTATAACGCCCCTGTGAAGTGCCTTGGGACATTTTACTACGTTAAAGGCACTATATAAATACCAAGTTGTTGTTCTGGCCATATCACTAGTGCTGTCATTGGCTCTATATAGCCATTGATCTGTGGGAAAGTAGACCTAATGTTTGCAAAGAGATCAATAAAACCATGTGTTTGCAACTGGTCACCAAGACTCTCCTGACATCCAAGGTCTTTATTTCAGCACACTTGGAGAGTGCTGAAATAGAAGCCGCTATTTTACTTCCCTCGGCGGGTCCATGACGGACGATGTCAGTGGCGGGTCCCGACCCTGCTGTTGGCTCCATCCCGCTCTGTGAAATTACTTTCCATTGATAGGGCTTGTTAAGCCCGCCCAGAGCATTACCCGGGCCAATTAGAGGAAGCGGGTCTGGGGACATCATTTCATGACGCGTCATCAGCCGGTTTCCTTAAAGGGACCATGGCCAACTTTATTTTGACATTTGTGCTGTCAGTGTTCTACAGCATTGAAATGCTACAAACACTAACAAGCACTGCACGGAGGTGCAGAGCTGCACCCAGGCTCTCCCATGGCTCCCTCCATATACTTATACTTATGGAGGGAATCACAGCATGCAGGGAGGTCCTCTTCCTTTCCAATGGGCGGAAGACACCTCCCTAGCTGACCAACACAGCCTGGTTGCACATTGCACAGGAGGGCACAAGCAGGGTTATCATCAGGAGGACCTGAGCGCAGTGGCGCAAAAATTTCAATGATCTCATTAGATCAGAAAACGTTCGTACAAAGTCACACTCAGCTGCTTCCTGCTGTGCCTCTCATCACATCCACATCACTCTGCCTTCCCTACCCTTGCACATCCTTACTCATACCAACATACCTTGCACCTCCACCCATCCCTCTCTCTCTATCTACATTATCACATCCCCATCTCACTAGCCACCACTCACCCTAGTGTAATCATACCAACTTACAGCACACGCAGGTAGCCACTTGGATGTTTATTCCAATGTTCATGTAAAGTTTCTGTTAGTGTGCTGTCAAACATTGAAATCTTTATTTTCAACACTTTGCGTTCTTGGACAGATTTGTGTGCACCTTTGGAAATGGCTTAGTGAGTTGCAGTGAATGGTGAGACATAACGATACCCCCCGCAATGGTGTTGAGGGTGAAAGGAATGGCTTGGACATTGTAGGGATGCTTTATGGTGTTGGTGTGGGGTGGTGCCAGCTTGGAGCATCATGTGGCAGCCAGAGTGTACAGCGTCAAATGAAGTAAATCTGGCCACGGTGAGACCGTCCCTGACAGCAATGTGCTCGAGTGCTCATGCCCTGTGTCCTGTGCAGCATCAGGTGATTGTGGAGAAGGTTGGTGGTGGTGTTGGGGCTGATCGTGGTCGGATTTTGAGAACCAAGGTGAGACAGTGTAAAGGGCACCCATGTTGATGAATAGGTGGCTAGTGAAGTACAGATGACAGACGCATTCTGTCAATGGTGAGAGAGTTCTTCCAAAGAGGTGATCCTGGATGGAGAGTGGAAAGCCTGCAGAATCTATGCTGGAAATGGACTGAGAAACAGCTTGTGGCTGAGGAAAGTGAAGATCGATCAGGCAGGAACTTTTATTGTACATTTGAAGCCGTCAAGGAATC
Organism: Somniosus microcephalus; assembly: GCF_052327205.1. NCBI lineage: Eukaryota > Metazoa > Chordata > Chondrichthyes > Squaliformes > Somniosidae > Somniosus > Somniosus microcephalus. The sequence continues at coordinate 84,852,700 of NC_141000.1, forward strand.
GCTGGAGCAATGGCCATGGAACTCCCGCCTCAGGTTGACAGCCGTGGTCCCCAAACAGCATGTTTCCCATGGCCATGAAGTTATAGTTGAAAAGGTAAGTTAAAAAAAGCCTGTTAATGATCTGTCAACAAGGCAATAATGAGATTAACTGGGTCCCCCGCCACTGTCTGTCTGGTCTGCTCAACGCTGACAGACCCGACATTGGGAAAGATGTGTGGCGGCGGGTTGACAGCGGGTTCCCGACCCGCTGTCAAAAAAAACCACTTTCCCACCCAACCCGCCACCGATCCCGCTCACTGACCCCTGGAAAACTCCCCCCCCCCAAGAGTCTCTGCTTCAAATATCCTTTGAATTAGTTACTCCGGGGGAATTTTCCGGGAGATCAGCAGGTGGGATCGGTGGCGGGTTGGGTGGGAAAGTGTTTATGATTATGGAGGGAGTCATGGGAGAACCTGAGTGCAGCCCTGCACCTCTGTGCAGTGATTGTCAGTGTTTGCAGCACTTCAATGCAATAGAACACTGACAGCACAAATGTCTAAATAAAGTTGGCCATGGTCCCTTTAAGGAAACTAGCTGATGACGCGTCGTGAAATGACGTCACCAGACCCGCTTCCTCTAATTGGCCTGGGCGGGCTTAACAAGCCCTATCAGCGGATAGTCATTTCACAGAGCAGAATGGAGTAGTAAGAGCGAGGTCGCGACCCGCCACCGACATCACCCACATGGACCCGCCGAGGTCAGCAAAATTGCAGCCTCCATGTTGGAAAGCTGTGAACTGGTCCTCAAACATGGAGTACATGCTGCTGGTGGACTTCTTATCCAAGATGCCATCTGCTGCACACCAACCTTCCCCCGATTTTCTTAGCCCCTTCATTGGCGGCCATGCCTTCAGCTGTCTTGGCCCTAAGCTCTGGACTTCCCTCCTTAAACCTCTCTGCCTCTCTATATTTCTCTCCTTGGGAGGTTTTACTACGTTAAAGGCACTATATAAATGCAAGTTGTGTTGTTGCATGTTACCTAACCAGCCTAGTCTCCCTCCTTTGCTCCTCCATTCTGCAAAAATAACCAAATATGGTAGATTCCCAATGGAAGCCCATTATGTCCTCTCTGCATTTGGTGTGCGTGGTGCTGGTAAATGGCAGCTCCACAGCAAAAGGCACAATGGTGAATGGTTATCATCAATAATAAGTAATCCAAACTTCAGTAAAGTCTTGTATTGTTGCTGTAGGATTCCTTAACTTAAGTTCTGTTTTCTTTCTAGTGCCTAGCAATTCTGAGCACGTGAGAATGTAGCTGGACACAATTGAGGTGGTAAAACTGGAAATTGGGACATGTGACACCACCAAATCATTACCACTTCATTTAAATGTGCCCTTCCAAAAATGAACAGAGGCTTTCTGCGTCTGCTAGACAACAGCAGAAAATAGTGTGGAAATAAGTGTTCAGGGATCCTACAAAACACTCTATCTGTGTTGATTTCTGTCTCTTTTTTCAATATTTTGTCTGTCCACTCTATCTTTATATATCTGTCTCTGAATGTTTGTGTTTCTCTCTCTCGCTCTCCCTCATCTCTCCCTCTCTCAGCCAGCTTGTCTCCCTTTCTCAGCCTCTCCCCTTTAAGGAAAAATAAGCAGTTGAAAAATGTTTCTGAATTCATGCTTTACCTCCGGGATGTCCAAACTATGACTTATGAGCCACATGTCCTGGCTACCTGATCCAGGCAATGCATATCTATTTGTGCTTATATTTCTTATTCACCACTTTGTCCTGTTTGAACATTGTAGCCTTGCAGATTTGGAAAAGGCTGTTCTTATTCCTGTTACCTCGTTGGTCAATAAATTCTAAATCAATGCACCCAGAGACATGGTCAAGCTTAAAAATGTTCCTCCTTTAATTTGCTTGAATGCCTTTTGCAAAAAACAAAGCAGCTCATAATTATTTTTATAATCCAAGGAAAGGTGCATTTTGAATTGTGCACAATGAACCTGAAAAATCATACTAATGCATGCTGGGGTATTTCTCCACAGTGCATGTGTTAAAATGTAGATATGATAGGAATTGCAGGTGCTTCCTGATAGTTGTAGATGTTAGCTTAGATTTTTCTTGGGTACTGTTCTGCTGCCAAACGTTCAACAGGGTGGTCCCTCCAGCTACCTTTCAATTGCACCATTGCGACAGCCCACTCTCAAAGTCAGCTCATTACCATAATGCTAGTTAGGCTGTTAACGCAGGTTCCACCAGCCTTTGCTGGAGAGAGGCTGCTGCTGCTGCAAGATTTAAGATCCTGCAGCTGCATAAAAGGCACGTAGCAATCTGTAGTTTTGAGATCAACAAAGAAATGGCAGCTTTCTAACGAAAAAAGAAAGGCCAGCTTCCAAGTGGTGTGAAGACCTGAAGACCTGAAAGTCCTTCTGGAGCAGATGTGGCAGCTGAGGGACAGACTGTTTGCATATTACGGAAGGAGGCTTTTAATGTCAGTGGTGCAGACCTTGTGGAGGGAGGTGGCAGTAAGTGCTACCTCTCTGATACCCCCCCGAAACAGCAGTATAATTCCAAAAGAAATTTGATCTGACTAAGACAAGAGTTCCACTTTCCCAGAATACACAGCACTACAAAGTATGCCAGTCATTCACTCTTTACCACAGTGTTTAGAGCTGTAGCAGAGGATCAATAGTGTGCAGCCGTGTTTGCTGGCACCATCACATTTCCAGCCACCATTTTCAAATTAACCTTCGCTCACAGCCTTACATGTGTGCTCACCCTTCAAAATTTCACCTCTCATGACCTTGTTTCCTTCTAGTCATTGGTATCACCGTTTAATTCGCAGCTTACTAACACCTGAGTTGCACTATATTACCTGCCTAAAAGAGGACTTTCACATTATCTGCTTTCTTCCTCCAGGTAAAGATGGCACATAGGGGGAGAAATTGGGTGAGTAGCGCCACCTGTTAGCGCCTAAAGAGGCAGTCAGTGGCTGTAGCGCCACTGGCTGCGTCTCCCGCGATATTCAGTAGGGGCGCTAATGGTGGCGTTAGGCATTTGCGCTGCGCCGCCACCGATGACGTCATTGGTGTGCGCAGCGCCCCATTCGTGCCCCGTTCGCGATATTTGGTAGCGAACGCCGCAGTTGCGCCGTTCGCTACCCGCGCCCGGTTCACGGGGCCTTACTGTGCCGGCAGCGGCGCAAGTTAAGGTGGAGGTGCGGGGCGGCCGCTTTTTCGGCGGCCGCCTGCCAGCACCTCCGTCCCCGGCCTCCTAACCTCCCCCCCCCGCGGCATTGCCGGCTGTTTCCCGAGAGCCCGGCACTTCTCCTTGGTGCCGGGCTCATTTGCCGGCACTCGCGAGCGGGGATCGCGCTGTTGCAGGCACCTCCCCCTTAACAGTGGGAGGAAGGCCTGCAGTACCGCAGCGTGCTGTGCCGCAGCGTGTGGTGCTGCGGCACGTTGCGCTGCGATAATCAGTTTCAGCGCCCTAAGAGAGACGTGGAGCGCCTCGAGCCTCGCCCCATGTCCCTCGAGCGGCACTGAAACTGAATTTCTGGCGATCGGTATTACTCCGATCGCTGCGCTAAATCCTGCGCTCAGGCGACTTTTGCGCCACTTTGGCGCCCCAACCCAATTTCTAGGCCTCAATGCCATGGAGAGACGGGCCACAGGATATGGCCCCCCAATCTCAGGCCCCTGACACCTTTTGAGAAGGAAGCAATGGAACTCCTAGGGAGGCAGGGATGGAGAAGTTGGAGGGTTTGTGTCAGCACAGATTTGTCTTGACAATCTGTTGCTCTTCCACCACCTACTCAGGTCCATAGCCAACCTTTCTGCAAGCCTCTTGTTACTCCTTCTTCTGAAAGTCTCAGGAAAGGTTTGCCTGACCGCCACTCTTTCTAAACTTTCTTCCTCTTATCCTCCAGATGAATCACAGCAAGAAACAGAGGAGTAAGATCTACTAGGCCTCTCTGCTTCATGGTACACTACCACATCCTCATCCACACAATCATTTGCCCTTTCACTGCCACAGCGCCAACCCAGAGAACACTACTCAGTGCAAAATAAATAGTGTAGCTGAAGAGATTACACTGGGTAAAGCACAGTGCACAAGTGAACCAAAGGAGATGGGAGTGAAACAGAACTTTGATGTTCCTGAGCTAAGGCTCAGGAGACATCAGCCTTTTAATGAAGAGCCTGCAGACCCTGACCTCACAGATGGTACTTGGTAAAGAAAGATGTTTTCTGTGCATCACATGCACATTTAGGCACTGGAAATAGGCTCCTAGCACGTACAGCAGATGTCAAGTAATGGGGGTGTTCACTGCCGTCCTATGCAACACCATAAGGGAATGCTTGTCAACTCTGCAGAGCATCTTGCAGTATGTGGTACCTGCAGGCACATCTGCAGTCAATGGCCCCACCACAAAGGCATAAAGTCAAATAAGTGCATCCTTCATGTGTGCGCACAGGGGATTAGGGCTACTGCTCATATGGAAGATAAAACACACCGACTGGTTCCATGTTGTAATTTCGATGTAATTCTATGACTACTGCCATTTAGGTCTGAGGTGCCAGATTGGAGAGCATGATGTCTTCTGGCCTCCAAGCTACCTTGGCTGGGATTCTGGCAAGCATATCTTCGACTTCCATTATTTGATTGGAACTACTAGGTTAGCCCTACCACTGATAAGTAGTTGGCTAAAATCAAGGCCCAGTACCCGTGGCATCGCAGGGCTTCGCTTATGTGGTGCTGCTATCCCTCATGATAGCAGTACTTGCGAACCCTTTGGCCAGCCTCCTAGATATCTGCAGTTCTAACTGAAAGGAGGCAGGATCAGAATGCCCAGGCAGAAATAACAGAGACACAGACTGCAGCAAGTTCATCCAAGAACTAAGCTGACCTGAGACAGGAACCAGCACGGTTCCAAGAAGGTGATTCTCAAGGTTTTCAGCCAGCCAATTCTTGCACACCTTCCCCTCAGCTGGCACCTTGAAGGAGCATCAGATTAGGATTGAAAACACTGTGCAGTGTGGCCAAGTGGAAGTACAGTGGTAAGAAACATGAGGAACTGTAATGCCGTGGTGGAGGGGGAAGAAAATGAACATTTCGTTGGATATGAAGTTGATGTGGTCAATATGAATGCCCTTTTGTAGTTATGGAGCTCATTGGGATGGCCCGAGTGTGAGCTGTTTAATTTGTGGAATGCACAGCATAGTCTAGAGATTGGACATACAGGCAAGTGGAAGGGTGTAAATGCATAGCTATTGTCTTCAGCTGACAGAATGATAGCTGTAAGAATATATCAACTCAAACCCTAAGGTTTTCAAAGAGGCTGAAGTTTCTGAGCAAAAATGTTAATGAAAGCACTGAAAAAGACATAAGATAATTCATAGGTAAGTTGTAAAAAATTATTTTCTTATTAATTTATTATGTTAGAAACATTATTTTCAACCTACTATACGAAAGACCAGCTGATCCATCGAGCCTGCCACCATCAATCTCCCCCCCCCCCCCCCCCCCCCACTGCAACAACTCTCTTAGGAGAGGCAAACAAACCTTTGGCCAGCATAGGGGGAGGGAAACTCTGGGAAATTCAGCTAGTGAAAAAATAGAGGGGCTGATAAGAGTTTCAAAAAATATTTTGACAAAATTGTATGGTTCAGTTTTTCCTTTCTTTTATTGGTACATTTTCCTTGTCACTAATTTTGATTTGTTGCTTTCATATGTATTTGGTAGTTCCTGATTGGTAGGTTTGTCACTGCTTTACTTGCTTTTGCTTTCGCTTCCAACATTCATATAGAATTCTGATTTGTTACTTTTTCATGAATATGAAATTTGAGCCAACTAGAAAGTGTAGTTCAACATAGGAGGTGTGGCAGTGATGGAAAGGAAATGTGCAAATTCCCCATGGTGTTGCTAATGCTAAACTGGATAAGACTCTGGGTAGATGTTCAGTTATCTGCCGAAGTGTGAAACTGACATTGCGGATCTGCCGTCCATTATAGAAACAGCCCGATTTTCATTTCTGTTGATTTAAATTTAAATTAAAATTGGGCAGTTTCTGTAACACGGGACCGATCCCCCGGGGGCAAAATGTAACCGACCATTTTCATGACAAGAGTATTATACCATGTAATGCACAATGTATTATTCTGCTACTAGGCTGGAGCTGTATTTCAGTTTGCCTGTTTCTTTAAGGCCACAAAGTTTAATTGCTATAAGTAAACAGAGCTTAACATGACAGAGTTTAATTGCTACTTGGTCAGGGAACTTTGAAGATGTGTTTTGTCAGTTTCAGGTTGCAGTTTAGAAGTAACCAGCAGTTTAAAATTATTTTGCACCAGTACCAAAATATAACACCTGCAAATGCTGAAGTACCCTTTTTAATATATTAAACATAGATTAAATGTAAATTGTATGCTATCTAACTATGGTTTTCATCTTCCAGTGAACCATTTATAATTTTTTCTGGAGGACTTTCCTATGATAAAGCGTGCAGAAGACCCAGCCTGACAATTATGCATGGCAAATCCATTACAGTTCTAGAAATGGATTATCCCATTGTGGACTTCCTATCTCTTTGTGAAACACCGTATCCAAATGGTAAATAAGAATGAGTGAACAGTTCAGGCTTTACTTACCCCTTGAAAGGGAGTGTGTACTTAGTAAGGCTTAAATTAATATTGGCCCAGAGTTTACACAAATGGTGTAACCGGCAAGTTACACCAAAATAGATGTTGAAATTTACGCCAATCTTGGCATCGGCAGCTTACGCCGAAATTTCCTGAGAATCTCATTAGCATACGTTGGAACATAAAAACGGGCGTAAAACAAGTAGAAATCAGCATAAACAATCGGGACCTAAGGAAAGTGTGGAAAGGTGCCATTTTCCTTTTATGTATACAATTTTGAAGCCATCAAACCATCCTTTATGTACCTTAGGCACAGCGGCCAAAAGTTTCCACTTTGTGCGCAATCGGCGATCTGAGTGCAAATTACGTTCAAATTTGCACTCGTTTTAAGACGTGGTTTTTTTCTCAAGCTTCCACTCAAACTTATTTGTATATTGCTGAACGTAAAATCTTCCATGAACCAGTGCAATCGGGCAGCATTTTAGAATGTAATTTAAAAAAATTTTTTTAATTCCTTGATATATTTAAGAGTGAAAACCTGGTGCCATTTTATTAATACAGGGGAAAATGGATTTATTACAAAAATAAGCATTTTTTAATCTGAGTGTCCAGTTCACCACCTGTGAGTAACCCAATTTTAAATAACTGAAAATGACTTTAAAAAACTATACGGAACCATTTGCTAGTTACATTGGTGTACACTAGTCAGTTTCTTAGTAAATTAAAAAAAATGTTTAAAAGCTTTCAAAACGTGCCAATTAGTGTTCTTACACCTAAAAAAAACAGCTTAATTTTAAGAGCCTCTTTGAAGACCCGCAAACGAGATGTAATTAGCGGAAATTCGCCATGGTGATTACTTCGATCTGGGGCATGGCCAGTTTGTGGGCGGGGCGAGCTTCCAACGCAATGTTTTTTAAACTAGTGCAAAAGATCGCAGAAACTTGATTTCTGCTAGACGTAATTTGCGCTTGAAGTTCCTCGATCTTTTGCGCTGGTTTGGCCAATTTCTGGCGAATTTTTAAGAAAATGCAATCGTGGAAGCTTTTCAATTTTTAATGTAACTCAACCTGATGACATAAAAATGCATTCAAAGATACGGAAAATACTGTGCGGGTCTCAGTGAGGAAAAATGTTAAAAATGGCTTAGAAAATAGCCAGGAGTATGACTTTGGGTCCCACTGCACCTAGATATTGGTGTATATTTACGCCTGTTCAGAACTGGCATAAATGAGGAATCTTGCGTTCTCTGGTCTTTTGCATGGGGGTGGAACTATGTTAAGCAGCGGAGGGTTTCAGTGGAGCTTTCACTGAATCGCCACAAAAAAATCAAGAAAAATCAGTCATAGCGTAAAAATGAATGTAAGTTACTTACGCCTAAATTTCCTCAATCTTTTCGGCTGAAAATCAGCATTACGCGTTGTTTTGGAGCAAGTTTTCAGGAAATTCTGGGCCAAGCTTGATCAAGTAACTTTAAAACAAAGTTACTAAAATGTTTGTTTTTTCCTATACAAATAATCTTCCTCTTATCTATCTCAAAATCATTTATTTTTTAAAGTTTTAACTCACATTTCCACCTTTATGGTAATGTCTTTTGCCCAAAAAGATATCTAGAATAGTAATAATTTAGTTAGTAATCTGCATTTCTACTTTTGGTTTGACTTTCCTTTGGCTTTTCTTGTACTTACATTCTCCAGTTCACAAATGTTGACCTTTTTTTTATTATTCACAGGATGTGGGCAACGCTGGCAAGGCCAGCATTTATTGCCCATCCGTAATTGCCCTTGAGAAGGTGTTGGTGAGCCAGGGCTGTTCCTGAAAAGAATTACTTCCAAATTGCAAGCAGTGCTTAAACTGACCTGCTCCAACATGGAGTGTTAGTCAAGTTTTCCAGCACGATGTGCTGCTGATCACACACAAGCCTATTTGAAACAGTGCCAAATATAGATGGAGGGAGGTGGAGAATAGAAGTAGCAGAGCAGTTAAATTGCACCACTCTTTACTTTCAATATTGGGTTTACAGTATAGTGCCAGGAATAAATAAATGCAGCTTAAGAAGCATACTGACTGTATATCTATCATAATGACTAGCCCTCTCACAATTAGGAGGAACGTTTATTTGGGTGGTTTAATTTTGACTTACAGTTGCTAAATTTATTAAATATTTATATACAAAGTTATCCATCCTGTATAAATAAATCCCCACTCCAGGATTATTTTCCATTTGTCCCTTTACTTTTATCAGCATAATAAATGAATAGCTTTAAATAGTGGAAGAGTTATACATTACACAAGCATTCAGTTCCATTATGTAGAACCTATTGCATTGGTGCAATATAATTAGGTGCTGTTTAATTGTGCTTTATTTTACAGAATTCCAGGAACCTTATGCAGTCGTTGTGCTACTTGAAAAAGATCTGATCGTTGTTGATCTTACACAAAGCAAGTAAGTGTATTTATGCAGACAGCATGATCCCTAGCTTTAGATATTAGGTTATGTTTGCAAACATTGAAAGTTTTTTAATGTTTTTCTATGTGGAAAATCAGTTATTGCCATGAGTTGCAAAAACTATTCATCGTTTTTGGAAGGACTGACAAGATGAGAAATGAGGGCAGGACTATCTTGTGGAAATTTTGCTGCACATTTTCTTATTTTTTCTCGATTAAAATAGCAATAGATGAGGGAATCATAACTAAGTCATGCACTATAGCTTAAAAAACACTCAAAAACAATAATAAATGATCAAACGCTCTTAACATAAGAATTAGGAGCAGGAGCAGGCCATTTGGCCCCTCAAGCCTGCTCCGCCATTCAGTAAGATCATCTACCTCAACGCCACTTTCCTGCACTATCCCCATATCCCTTAATATCCAAAAATCTATTGATCTCTGTCTTGAATATACTCAATGATTGAGCCTCCACAGCCCTCTGGGGTAGAGAATTCTAAAGATTCACCACCCACTGAGTGAAGACATTTCTCCTCATCTCAGACCTAAATGGCCAGCCCCTTATTCTGAAACTGTGACCTAGTTCTAGACTCCCCAGCCAGGGGAAACATCCTCCCTGCATCTACCCTTTCAAGTCCTGTAAGAATTTTGTATGTTTCAATAAGATCACCTCATTCTTCTAAACTCCAGAGAATATAGGTCTACTCCATTCAATCTTTCCTCATAGGACAAGCCCCCATCCCAGGAATTAGTCTGGTGAACCTTCGTTGCACTCCCTCTATGGCAAGTATATCCTTCCTTCGGTAAGGAGACCAAAACTGTACACAATACTCCAGGTGTAGTCTCACCAGGGCCTTGTATAATTGCAGTAAGACGTCTTTACTCTTATACTCAAATCCTCTTGTAATAAAGGCCAACATACCATTTGCTTTCCTAATTGCTTGCTGTACCTGCATGTTAACTTTCAGTGATTATTTATTTGATTAGTTAATTAATTATTTTTTAAATCAATTATTTTAGTTTTATTACTTAATTGGTTTATCTAGTTTTAGTTACTAATTTAATAAAGTAAAGTTATAGCAATTTACAGTTTCTTACTTAGTTTAGAGTAAAAAAAACTGTAATACTCACAACCAATCACCTACCTGCTGTCCTGTGATGTCACTCCTCAATTTGTTTTTCTCTCTCTCCTCCGCTCTTTATTCCCCTGGCTCCGCTCCATCCCCAACCAGGTCCGCTCTCGCCGCTGCTCTTGGGCTCTTATTTAAATACTCATTCGGTTACAAGCTGGACAGATCAAAAATAGTTGCAATGCAATTTTTTTTAGCAACATATAACGTAGAATAAATAGAACAGCATAAGATTGTAGAGACTACAGCAAATTTTACCAGTAGAAACCGCCACTAATAGCCATTGACAAGAGCTAGTTCCTCAGGAAAACTTGATGATTTTGTTTGACTAACTTTTGACTTCCTGCCTGGTAGATTTCAACGTTTGGAAGAAAGATTCTTTGCTATCAATTTTCTTAGGTTTCTTTCCTAAGTCAGGCTAGCAGCAGTCATATTTCTGACCATTGCTTTCCCTTTCTCATTGGTAAAACCACTGCTCCATAAATGGGTAGTTAACAGCAGGAAAGCAAAACACTCCGATTCATAGATCTGCCTTTGAAAGTGGTTTGGTACTATGCAAAGACATAGGTCGGGAATTTCCTTAGAGCTGCTCCCCCTCTGTCGCCATAACTTTGTCGGAAGTACAGTGGTGGCGCAAGTGCAGCTCTGAGGAAATTGTTCATTATTAGGGTAAATTTTGTGAAGTACCACGCCACTGGTGGGGTCTCATACTCTGCAAGCACCTGTTTCAAAATTGAGCACTGGATCCTACAAGCCCAATTCTTACTATGCCAAATTTTGTGAGGCACAATTTGGGCCCTTTTTTTTAAAGAGGCTACACTATGGGCATGAACATAAGCATATTTAAATTAGATTAGGACGGACCCCATCTAATTTTAGGACATTGGGCCCTTCTAAAAACTGCCCATTTAAAAATCTTTTGACCTGAAGGCACAACCTAGAAACTTTGAATGTCCAATTTATATGGGCGATCATGGAAATTGGCATGCATCCTTAATGTAAAGACAGAAAAATGACATGAAAAGCATTTGTGTCATTTCCATCTAATTTTCAAGTTCCCATAGAAACATAGAAAAATAGGAGCAGGAGTAGGCCCTTCGGCCCTTCGAGCCTGCTCCGCCATTCAATATAATCATGGCTGATTCTCTATCTCAATACCATATTCCCGCTCTCTCTCCATACCCCTAGATGCCTTTTGTGTCCAGAAACCTATCTATCTCCTTAAATATATTCAGTGACTTGACCTCCATAGCCTTCTGTGGTAGAGAATTCCACAGGTTCACCACCCTCTGAGTGAAGAAATTTCTCCTCATCTCAGTCCTAAATGTCCTACCCCATATCCTGAGACCTAGACACCCCCCCAGCCAGGAGAAACATCTTCCCTGCATCCAGTCTGTCTAGCCCTGTCAGAATTTTATGTTTCAATGAGATCCCCTCTTATTCTTCTGAACTCTAGTGAATACAGGTCTAGTTGACCCAACCTCTCCTCATACGACAATCCTGCCATTCCAGGAATCAGTCTGGTGAACCTTCGCTGCACTCCCTCTTTGGCAAGTATATCCTTTCTTGGGTAAGGAGACCAAAACTGCACACAGTACTCCCATCTGTTTCAAGCAGCAGCTTCCTGTGCCCACTCATTTGGTCGCTGGAAATGCACATCCTTCTCAAAAGGGTTGTAGGTCTCCGCCCTTTTTTGTGCGGTTGTGCCCCATAAACTGGTGCCACAAGCAGTACTGCTAATAAAAAACAGATTTAATTTGATTGAAAAATGGCTTGTTTCTGTGCTGTAACATTCTATGATGTGCTTAGAACAGTGCTTATCTTGGATTTACTATAAACTATAGTTATGTTCTGATTGTCTGAGCATAAGTTGTCTTTATTATTTAAAATTTATTACTGTTTTTGGTTTTCCTGGTCAGTTTTCCTATCTTTGAAAACCCATATCCGATGGATGTACACGAGTCTCCAGTGACTTGCTCTGAATATTTTGCTGATTGTCCTCCTGATTTGATACCTGCACTCTATTCCGTAGGAGCCAAACAACAAAAAAAGCAGGGATATAGCACAAAGGTAATAGACTGCACTTTATTTTTGTTTATAGTGTTTGCTGGCCATTGGTGTCTTGAGACAATTCTATTGCTGGTAGAGCTGCTATTATATTTTGTTTGGTAAACATTTAATAAGTGTCCTGTTAAATAAAAAGCAAAACATAGTGGGCGTAGACATTATTCATAGGGCCATTTTCATTCTGATTTTTAGATGAATGCTAAATTCTCTGTCTTCACCGTCAACAGTTTTGTCCCTTTTAGTACAAGATATATTGGCATGCTTTTTACAGTTTCATGCAATATTGTGCCCTTTTTGGGCAGCATAAAACAGGAATGAAAAGCAACTTTGGGGAAAAATCTGTGGCATTACTAATTAATAATTTCCATTAGTTTTATTAGAATACATTGTTGATGCATAAATCTGATGCAAGTAATCAACAATATCTTATAATGCAAGCTTCAATTTTCCAAAACTATCAAAGCATATTTAAACATGATAGCTCAAATTATATTTGTTTCATTTTGATGTAAGAATTCCTAACCCTCTGGAATTAAAATAGGCATTTTTCACTTGGTCCTCAAGCAATGCATATCATCTCTTACAGCTCAAATTAATAGTATACTTGATTGTGTATGCATGTTTCAAATAAATGCAAAAACAGTGAAAGTTTTGGGCAGGTTACCAACAAATGAGCAACACAATTGTACCATGGTCAATAATTGAAACCATCTTCAAGTTTGAAAGCAATGCCCATAATGTGTATCTGTTAATATCTAATTTATGTGACGATTGCAAAAAAGTCTTGCAGTGCTCTATTACTTCCACTAGATGCATTCAGTGCATTTGCTAAGTATATTGGGCAAGAAATTCGGGTTGGAGGCTTCCCGCGGGCGCAGACCCCCGACCTGCACTTACATAGCACGCCTGCCGTTGTGCTGTGGGGCCGCGTGGGATTCCGATCCTGGGCCTCCTCCAGCTGCCGGTGTGCAGTGCTTGTGTATCCCAGGGGCGCAGTTAGTTCGCAGCGTCCCCTGGGATCACGTGGGCCATGGGGAGCCAATTGGAGCAGGGAATCTCTATTCATAGATTTAACAGGAAGGCCTGTCAAATCTATGAATAGAGATCGGCCCCAAAACCTAAGTAAAACTTCAAATAATTTTTTTTTAAATCACATTTTAAAAATAACTATAAATTACATAAATTAACTATTTTAAACAAAAAATTTAAATTTTTGAAAAAATTAATTAAAGTTTTTAACGGGGCTAAAAATAAACTTGCGTTTGTTTAAAGTATTTTAAAATGATAAACCTGTGGAAAAAATGTTTTAATTTTACTTAATTAACCTCTTATCTTGTTAAAAGCAGGCCTTGTAACTGCTTTTTTCATGTGCAGCTGCTAGGGACTTAGCCGCACGGAGAAACCTGTAAAAAAAAAAAAAAAAATCGGAAGTTCCAGGCATACGCGCTGTCTCTCTGGCGCACGCGTTTGACCTGTGAATCCCTTCCTTCAAGGGAACGGAAGTTCCGGTTTACAGTGCATGCACAAAACCGGAACAGCATCTCATCTTCCGATTATGCACTTTACAGCCTTCCGGACTCAATATCAAGTTCAACAATTTCAGATCATAACCTCGGCCCCTATTATATTTTAATATATTTTTTATCCACACCTTTGGTTTGTGCCTTTTCCTTTTTTTCTCTCCCACATGGCAGCTGTCTCTCATTCTGCCAGTGCATTTCACACTTCATCTTTTGTCTCTTTACCTGTCCTATTACCATCTTGTCTCGTCTTGAATATCTCTTAATGTCTCTTCACCTCCCAGACCTTCCCTTTTGTTCTTTCATCCCCTCCCCCATTTCCCAGCCCCCAAACTGGCCTTTTAATCTGTTTCATTTCCTGCTTTTTTCTCAGTTCTGAAGAAGGGTTTCGACCTGAAACGTTAACTCTGTTTCTCTCTCCACGGATGTTGAGTTTTTCCAGCGTTTTCTGTTGTTATTTCGGATTTCCAGCATCCGCAGTATTTTGCTATCAGATGAGTCAAGGGTCTGTTTTTTTGAGGAGGAGAGTGATGACAACAATTTTGAAAGTGGTCAGAGTAGTGCATGAGGAAAGAAAACCATTAAGAATGTTACCTAGCATGGGAGCCAGCATGGGGATCTGAGTAGGGAGGAGGTCAGGGGAACAGGAGATGTGTCTCCTAGACAAGATGAATTTCACAAGGGTGAGGGGTGGTGATTGGGTGAGATTGTGGGTCCTTGGCTAGTGTGGGTGGGAGACGGCCTGACTTTAATTTTAAGGTTACCTCCCCCTTGTTCTGGACTCCCTCACCCAGAGGAAATAGTTTATCTCTATCTATCCTACCAAATCCTTTAATCATCTTAAACACCTAAATTAGATCACCCCTTAGTCTTCTACAAGCCTAGTCTATGCAACCTGCTCTCATAATTTTACCCTTTTAGCTCTGGTATCATTCTGGTAAATCTGCAATGCACCCCCTCCCAGGCCAATGTATCCTTCCAGAGGTGTGGTGCCCAGGACTGAACGTAGTACTCCAGATGCAGTCTAACCAGAGCTTTATGCAATTGTAGCATAACGTCCACCCTTTGGTATTCCAGGCACCTTGAGATAAAGCCTAACATTCCATTAGCCTTTTTAATTATTTTTTCTACCTGTCCACTAGTCTTTAGTGATTTCTGTACATGGACCACTAAATCTCTCTGCTTCTCCACAGTTCCTAAATTCTCACCATTTAGAGAATATTCCGATCTATCTTTCTTATGTCCAGAGTGGATGACCTTGCACTTCCCCATGCTTGGTCTTGCTTGATTTGGTCAAGTTGGATCAGGCAGTGTTGACTAAGGCAGTTGTGCACCGGGTACATTTGAACTTGCGTCCCTCTGACTTGAGGGAGCAAAATTGGAGTTGGACCAGTGAACCAACAGAGACAGTGATTCATTTGTTGGGGCAAGGGCATCAAAGGCAGGGGGGAAACAGCAATTAAGGAGGCCAACAGCGGCAGATGTATTCTGATGGGAGGAGGGCTATAGGCAAAGGAGTTGGGAATTTGTGAGCGAGCTGTGGAAGTGTTTTTTGCATGGGTGCTTGGTGACAATGGGATTGGAGGAGGGCAAGAGTTCTGCATGGTAAGGGAGAAGAGGTGGTGTTCAGAAATTGTCTTGTCTGTGATTGAAAACTAGGGTGCAGAGAGGCCATAGAGGCGATGAGCTTAAAGGAGTATCAAAGGAAATGGGTCAGGAAATTTATATGGAGGCACTACAGGGGTGGGGATGAAGTCAAAGGCGAAGGTGCCAGGGGAATGGAGGTGTTGGTTGAAGTCATGTGATGCAGAGGCTGAGGGAAGAAAGAAGGGAAGTCATCTCGTTAAGGAAGTTAAAGTGCGGTGGTAGACGATGAAAATTTTAAAGAAGAGGTGTGAGGGATGGAATAGGTTGAGGTTCTCAAAGGAGGAGAAGGTGTGGAGCAGAGGCCAAGGTGAGACCTCACGATGAAGGCCATTGTGCCACCACGATGGTTTGGGAAGGCTGGTGGTGAAAAGTATAGCCTAGTGGGAAGGCTTCTGTAAAGGAGAAGGAATTGCTGGCAGTCGCATTTTTGTCAGTGCCAGGATGTGAATAAAATCATCCACGATGAGATCATAAATGACAAGGGTCTTATTTGCAGGTGAGCAAAAGTTCTGGAGGGATATATGGAAAAGACCAGTGATTGTAGATCTGCTTGCAGAGAGGAAGGGCAGCAGTGGAAGAGTTGAACAGGATGAGGAGAAGTTTGGAGATATTAGTCACCTAGGAGTATATAGGGTGAAATGGTGCCAAGAGTGGAGAATTGGGCAATTTAGACTGCTGCTCGGGGAGATTGGTAATGTGGCCCACAGTGTGCCAGTCAAGAAGTGCAGAGAAAGGTCCACAAGAAAGCTGTGGACTTGTATAGGAGGGATTCAAGCTTGGGATGGTGGCTGGAGAGAAGATAGCCTCTGGGGTAGTGAAGTGTGGGGAGGAGGCTGAAGGAAGGCAGGGTTGTGGGGGCAATGAAAGGTGGCATGGCTGATGAGAGTGAAGGTGGGGCTCAGGAGCGACTGTAAAGAAAAATAGGAGCAATGGGCTCAGAACCAGAACAGCAACCAAGGTTTTGTATTTAAAAGACACAACGAAAAACTAAGTTACATGAACATGACAGGCTACCAGAGATAAGCCTTAGGAAAAGGACATAGGGTGAGCAGATAGGCAATCCCAAATCAGATGGCCAGCAGGCAGCAGTGAAAGAAGGAAGAAAGAACTTTCACAACCTCAGGACATCCCAAAGCACTTTACAGCCAATGAAGTGTCACTGTGTAATATAGAAAACACAGCAACCAATTTGTGCACAACAAGCTCCCACAAACAGCAATGAGATAATGACCAGATAATCTGTTTTAGTGATGTTGGTTAAGGGATAAATGTTTGCCAGGATGCCGGGGAGAACTCACCTGCTCTTCTTCGAATAGTGCCATGGGATCTTTTATGTCCCTCTGAGAGGGCAGATGTGGCCTCGGTTTAAGGTTGCATCCAAAAGACAGCACTCCCGACAGTACAGCACTCCCTCAATACTGCACTGAAGTGTCAGTCTAGATTATGTGCTCAAGTCTTTGGAGTGGAACTTCAACCCACAACTTCTGACTCAGAGGAGCAGTGGAATATTAGTAAGTGTTGGAGGTGTTGCTGGCAGAGGAGAGAAGTCAGGTTATAATCCATTAAGGAAAAAGAGTGGATCCAGGAGCCACTGCAGGAGCAGAGAATTAATCAGCCACTGGCGGAGTTTGAGCCAAGGGTCCAGGCGATAAACTTGGATCATGTAACAATTCTTCAACCCTCCCCACTAGACTATACTTTCCATCATTTGCATTGCCCAAATCACCACGGCTGTGACATAGCCCTATTCACCATAGCCTCTCCCCCTACTCATCTGGCCCCTTGTCCTCCTTCAAGCATTTACCCTGTTGCATTTCTCCCACCTTTCATTCAGAATCCTTTGCCCCATGGCAATTTCCTCGCCGAGATATTCTACCCTCTCACCCTCTGGGACCCATCCTAAACCCCTTCATTATCTATTTCGCTCTCCTCCTTAATAAACCTTCTCAAAACCCATCTTTTGTCCAAGTCTTCAATTACTTCTAAACTCTCTCCTCTGCCTCAATGATCCCTGCCTCTTAATGCTACTCTAAAATGCGTTGGAAAGTTTTATACTTTAAAGATGCTATACAAATGTAAATTATTCTTGTAGCACCCTGTAATTGAAAATAGACTCTTCAATTCCATCATAGCTTGCTTTACTGACCTTTACATGTATTCTTGAGATAGTTTAACTAGATGTGGAATTTGTGTTCCATCTTCATTTGTGAAGACTGATGTAAAGAATCAGTTTAAAGCATCTGTCATTTGCAGATACTTTGTGAGTTTTCACTACTTAAAGTAGTACTGAACTATACAGATCATGAAGAGTTCATTCTTTGGTCAATGTTGAGGACAATTTTTAGTGTGTCACTCGAAGTGACATTTGCATAAATAGATAGGGAAAGTACATCTTTCTAGATGGTTTCTAGAAATTATCATTTGTTTCTGATGGATGCAGAATTCAAATTAGTTTTTTTTAATTAGTTTTTATGGGATGTGGGTGTTGCTGACAAGGCCAGCATTTATTGCCCATCCCTAATTGCCCTTGAGAAGGTGGTGGTGAGCCTCCTTCTTGAACTGTTGCAGTCCGCATGGTGAAGGTACTCCCACAGTGCTGTGAGGTAGGGAGTTCCAAGATTTTGACCCAGCGACGATGAAGGATCGGCGATATACGTCTAAGTCAGGATGGTGTGTGACTTGGAAGGGGATCTTGGAGGTCGTGGTGTTCCCATGCGCCTACTGCCCTGAATGTTTAAGGTGGTGGATGAGGTGCCAATCAAGCGGGCTGCTTTGTCCTGGATGGTGTCGAGCTTCTTGTGTTGTTGGAGCTACACTCATCCAGGCAAGTGGAGAGTATTCCATCACACTCCTGACTTGTGCCTTCTAGATGGTGGAAAGGATTTGGGGAGTCAGGAGGTGAGACACTCGCCGCAGAATACCTAGCCTCTGACCTGCTCTTGTTGCCACAGTATTTATGTGGCTGGTCCAGTTAAGTTTCTGGTCAATGGTGACTCCCCAGGATGTTGATGGTGGGGGATTCGGCAATGGTAATGCCGTTGAATGTCAAGGGGCGGTGGTTAGACTCTCACTTGTTGGAGATAGTCATTGCCTGACACTTGTATGGCGCGAATGTTACCTGCTACTTATCAGCCCAAGCCTGAATGTCATCCAGGTCTTGTTGCATGCGGGCGTGGACTGCTTCTTTATCTGAGTTGAGTCAGAATAAACAAACTTTTTTTGGATCTCCTCACTCAGCTTACATCCAACTCAGTATTGATGTTAGTCGTAACCTGTAAGATGGAGCTGCTGATCTGGAAAGTAATTCAAAACTAGCAGATATTCCTCTGTATGCTATTTATTTTGAAAGGAATGGGCGATTTGAAGGAGAGATGGTCGGAATTAGACCAAGTTCAGTTTTCCTGAATAGATTCAGACTATTCAAGTTAGCAGTTCACTTCTGACACTCTATTACTAGTTACCTGAAGATTACACCAAACAGCTAATCAATTACTGTGTGTTAAAAATGAAAATTTTACTTTATATCCAAGTCTAGATTTCAACCTTTTGTATTTCCCTAGGAATGGCCAATCGGTGGTGGTACATGGAATTTGGGTGCACAAACATATCCTGAAATCATAATAACTGGGTAAGGACAAAATGAATGGAGCATGAATCAATACCCTGCTGGTGTTAAATATTTTATGCTTTTACTGGTGTAAATGAATATAGAGTTGAACAGAATGTCTTGAAAATCAGTAAATTATACTTAACACTTCAGGTGAACGCTATTCCTTCTTCAGGTAATTCACCCTGGGATGGATAGCATTACTACATATGTCATGTTGTATAGCTGCACGATAAATTTTCCCTTGTGATTTTTCACTTGTATTACAGAATACCTATTTTGTTTGTGAGCCAAGATTTTATGAAATGTTTTAAAGCAGAGCTGCAGAGTATAAATTAACTAGTAGCTTCTAGGATAATCTTTCCTGTAAACAATACATGATGTAAAGTCAATGGTGTCCCCAGCAACTAAAAAATACATTGTTGTGAATTGGATTTTGCCAAACCAGAGTAGAACATGAACTTAGATTTTTAGGACTGTCATTTGTGTTGGCATAGATGTAACAATTTGCTACATATAAGTTTGACCAATAAGCTACAAGTTAACAATTCAAATGTGACAAGAGGTTAGCATTTGTATGAATGTCAGGGTCCATCACTGTCACATGACTTGTCTCCAATATCTTGCTAACTATAAAAAAATGTCCTGAATTGCCTCATTGTCTTTAGCACTTGCACATAGTTACGCCATTATTAAGCTGAAAAGATCAAGGAAATTTGTGATTTAGCGCCTTTGGGTATATTTACTCCTTTACTATGCTAAATGCAAGTTTCGACACTCTTTAAACAGTGCAAATCTTACACCTGTCAAAGTGCTTATTTGCATAGCTGCACTTCTCAAGTATACGGAAGTTTCTTGGGTTCACGCCACTCCTACAATTGGAGCATCCTATCCTTTCAGACAAGTGTAAGTGAGGAGTTGGTGAGATAATGAGGACACCAACTTAACTTGCTGATTACCGGCTTCTGACGAACTTCTTTTAACCCCTTCCGTAACATTTTTTAATCACTGACACCTGCAATTCATTTGCCGTAGTGCTTTCCTCTCTTCCCAGAATTGTTTTTTGGGACCCCTAACTTCCCCCACCTCCAAACCCACACTCAGATCAAGGCATACCATTCCATGTCATCATATGGAGGAGGAGTTGTTCAGTCCAGGAGAATTAGGCAGAATGGATGAATACAGCAGCCTACCAGGTACTACCCTTCACGATGCACGTACAAGCCACACCGATCCTATGAGGACCTCTCTGGGACACTGTGCCTCTCCAAGGATGCCATTGGGCATCTCTGCCAACTTCATAATGAAGATTTGCAGACTTGCTCCACTGCCACAACTGTGTCAGCTGTGGCTCAGTTGGTAGCACTCTTGCCTCAGAGTCAGAAGCTTGTGAGTTAAAGTTGAACAAAAAAAATCTAGGCTGACACTCCAGTGCAGTACTGAGGGAGTGCTGCACTGCCAGAGGTGCCGTCTTTCAGCTAAAACATTAAACTGAAGCCCCGTCTGCCCTCTCAGGTGGACATAAAAGATCCCATTGCACTATTTCAAAGAAGAGCAGGGGAATTATCCCAGTGTCCTAGCCAATATTTATCCCTCAATCTACATCATTAAAGCAGATTATCTTGTCATTATCACATTGCTGTTTGTGGGACCTTGATGTGCGTAAATTGGCTGCCGCATTTCCTACATTACAGCAGTGACTTTAAAAGTACTTAATTGACTATAAAATGCTTTGGGACATCCTGAGGTTGTGAAAGTCTTTCTTCTTTCTCTGTCCATGGAAATTAAAGTGACAGCAGCCCTCAACTTTTATGGCTTTATATCCTTCTAGGCTGCCACAGGGCATCTGTGCAACATTAACCAGGAAGCTGTCAGGGCATGTATCTTGCAGGTGATGGATGCCCTCTTTCTTAGAGCAACTGAATTCCTCCATGTGGGCATTGCCCCAGGTAGCAGAGGCGCAAAGCCTGGGACTTCTACAGGATAGCTGGATTCCCCAGGGTGCCACAATGACACACGTGGCACTGAAGGCACCAATCGAACAGCTCCTGATGTATGTGAATAGGAAGGAATTCAATTCCCAGGATGTCCAGCTCTTCTGTGATGCAAATCAGGCCTCATTCACTGCAAGGGGTATCAGAGGGCAGATTCTGCAGGACGTCTTCATCAACTGATCAGCTGCAGTGACAGCACCTCAGCCATACCTCCTCCTACCCACCTTACCCAATGAAACCACAGTAGACCTCTTTGGCCCAACAGGACATTGCCACAAAGCATCACATGAGTGAAGAAGTCCAAACCAAATGAGAGCTCCCTTTCCTGAAAGACTGTCATGACCATAAGTAACAAAACACAAGATAACTGCACAGTGTATTTCAAGCAATACATTTCTTTTATTTACAGAAAAACAATTAAATTATAAGACTTCCTACTCTTTCATCACCATACTTCCCCCTCATGCCTAACCGTGCCTTCCTAACTCCAGCATATTACAGCATTAGAAAGAGGGGATATCAGTAAGGATGAGCAGGCATTAACACTCTGGGTAGAACTGAGGAATAACAAAAGATGCAAGACTTTGGAGGGAGTTGTCTACTGACCAATTGATGGCAGCGCTGAAGTAGCGGGATGCAGAAATATAGAGATCAGAGAAGCTTTGTGGAAAAGCAGAGTGGTTATATTGGGAGACTTTAATTTTCACACAGACTGGGAGAAGCAGAACAGCTCAAATCCCAAAGGCAGCAAATTTCTTGAGTGTATTCAAGAGAGTTTTCTGGAACAATATAATCTTGGATCAACAAGAGGACAGGCCATGCTAGATTTAGTGATGAGTAATGTGCCAGAATTAGTTAACAATCTAACAGTAAAGGAACCTATAGCTAACAATGATTATAACATGATTGAATTCAATATTAGGTTTGAGAGGGAGAAGGGTGAGTCATAAACCAAGGTTTTAAATTTACGTAAGGCTGACTTTGAAGGGATGAGGCAGAAATTGACCACAGTCACTGGGGCGGGACTGTTAACGGGTAAAACGACAGATGAACAGTGGGAGGTGTTCAAAGACATATTTGGTACAGTACAAGACCTGTACATACCATGAAAGGGCAGGGGCTCTACATGTGTAATTAAACAACCTTGGTCAACAAAAGAGTTGAGCGATGGTATAAAACTAAAAGAAAGGGCTTACACAAATGCAAAGAATAGTGGAGATCCTGCGGTCTGGGAGAGATAAAGAACAGCAAAGGGATACAAAGAAAGTAAGAGCTGCAAAAAGGGAATATGGGAAAAAATTTATGGGGGATATCAAGGATAACACTAAAAGTTTTTACAAGTATATTAACAAAAAGAGGGTGGTGGCTAAGGGTAATGCTAAGCCCCTTAAAGACAGATGCAGGCAATATTGTAATTGAAAATAAGGAAATGACAGACTTGCTAAATGATTATTTTGTATTGGTCGTCACAGTAGAGAAAGAGGATAAAGTACCAGAGATACAAGGAAAAATAAAAATAAATCCAGGGGATGAACATACTAGATTTCATATAAGTTTAAAAATTGTAGAAAATAATGAGACTGAACACTGACAAATCTCCAGGATCTGATAGTTTCCACCCCAGGGTATTAAAAGAAGTAGGTGAGGAAATTGCAGATGCTTTAGTCATGATCTTCCAAAGCTCGCTTGATTCAGCAATTGTCCCCATGGATTTGAAAATTGCCAATGTCACTGCATTATTTAAGAAGGGTGGGAGGAATGAACCAGAAAGTTATAGAAATATTAGTCTAACATTTGTTGTGGGGAAGTTACTAGAATCTGTCATTAGGGACAGAGTAACTGAGCACTTGAACAAATATGAACTAATCAGAGAGATCCAGCATGGATTTGTAAAGAGTAAGTTATGTCTAACTAACCTATTTACATTTTTTGAGGAGGTCACTAACATGGATAAGAAAGTATCTATGGATGTTATTTATATGGACTTCGAGAAAGCATTCAATAAGGTTCCACACAAGAGACTTAGTAAAAATGAAAGCTCATTGGAATTGGAGGCAATCTATTGACATGGGTAGGGAATTGGTTAGGAGGTAGGAGACAGAATGTAGGGATAATGGGTATGCACTCCAATTGGTAGGATCTAGCTGGCGGTGTCCCCCAGGGATCTGCAAGGGAGCTTCAGCTTTTCACTGTATTTATCAATGATGTAGATGATGTAATAGAGAGCAGTATATCCCAAGTTTTAATGATAACACTAAGTTAGGTGGCACAGTAAGTAGTGTAGATGGGAGCAGAAAGTTGCAATGGGACATTGATAGGTTAAGTGAGTGAGCAAAACTGTGGCAGATGGAGTTCAATGTGTCCACTTTAGACCTAAGAAAGATAGATCAGAGTATTCTCTAAATGCTGAGAAGCTAGGAACTGTGGAGGAGCAGAGTGATTTAAGAGTCTACGTACAGAAATCACTAGAAACTAGTCGACAGGTACAAAAAATTATCAAAAAGACAAATGGAATGTTGGCCTTTATCTCAATGGAATACAAAGTGGTGGAAGATATGCTACAGTTGTATAAAGCTCTGGTTAGACCACATCTGGAGTACTGCGTTCAGTTCTGGGCACCATACCTCAGGAAGGATATATTGGCCTTGGAGGGGGTGTAGCACAGATTCACCAGACTTATATCAGGGCTAAAAGGGTTAAATTATGAGGCTAGGTTGCATAGACTAGGACTGTATTCCCTTGAGTATAGAAGATTAAGGGGCGATCTAATTTAGGTGTTTAAGATGATTAAAGGATTTGATAGGGTAGATAGAGAGAAACTATTTCCTTTGGTGGGGGAGTCCAGAATAAGGGGCTTAACCTTAAAAATAAGAGCTAGGCCATTCACAGGTAAAGTCAGGAATCATTTCTTCACACAAAGGATAGTGGAAAACTGGAACTCTCTTCCCCAAAAAGCTGTTGAGACTAGGTCAATTGAAAATTTCAAAACCGAGATTGTTAGACCTGTGCTAGGCCAGGTTATTAAGGGATATGGAACCAAGGCAGGTAACTGGAGTTAAGAGACCGATCAGCCATGATCTAATTGAATGGCAGAACAGGCTCAAGGTGCTGAATGGCCAACTCCTGTTCCTATATTCTAATCCTAGTGCTGTGTCTAAGTGCTCACTAAGGTGGCTGCTCAGGCTGTACACAAAATATCCTAAACAGTTATAGATGAAATAATCTCTAATTTCAATGTCCATGTAGTTTAGATTATAGTAAATGATTAAATTAGTATTTGATTATTTTTACATGAAATATTACCAGTTAATAATAAAGCCCTATTTTCCCTTCATTGAATGGGTCACATTTGCATGTTCTCCAAGGAGTACTTTTCAGAGCTCCATGTTACTTACCTATGCAAAACAACGTATTAATATGGTGCAGTTGTGTATTTCTTTTACATTCCTTTTTTGACATCAACCAACAGCTTTTAACCACATAGCGAAGGTAACATTTCGTGGAATTAGACCAAATTGCATATAAAGGTTGTTTTTAGGATTCTTCAGATGAATTTGATTGTCATGTCCATTTGTCCGTTTAGTGGATTGCAGAGTGTAAAACATTTTTATAACCATTAAAGCTATTTTTTTGAAAATTGCTGCATCTGTCACAATTTTCTAATCACCCACTAAATTACTTATCCTGGTTGCACTTGTCTAGTCTGTTCGCATTACAGCCCTGATGTCAATTGGTTTTTATTTGCAATAAAACTTCTGTTTTTCACAGGCATGCAGATGGCTCACTGAAGTTCTGGGATGCTTCTGCCAGTAAGTGTGTAAGCTATAACCTTTCCATGGTACTTTCAAATTCTTTAATAGCCTGTTCATAAAAGTGTTAAAGATCATATTAAGTTTAGTTACCATTTTAGGTATCTTATAGTATGTGTGTATGCGCTAATAAAGCAGTAGCAAGTGCCTGATGTGCTGAAGTGCATTGGGGACCAGCTCTTTATGTTATCAGGCACAGAGGCCTGAGGCCTACTCTGCTGCTCTGTGGTATACAAAAAGTTGTATGCTGGGATGCTGCATACACAATGGGCTGGATTTTCATTCAGAAGTCGGGAAGGAGGCGGGACTACAACTTTTGGGTATTAGTCCCGCCTCCATCGAGATGCGGCCAATCCACGCGATTTTCCCTTGATTGACCTTGTTGAGCCCGCCCAGCGGGCTCAGCAGGCCAATTAAGGGCCACCCGGCAACAGGTGACGTCACAGACTGAAATTTCATCTGTCAAGACGTGTTGACAGATGAAAAATCAGTGTTTCACAGCTGTTTGAAGCTGTCAAACACTGACAGTCTTACTTCTAACCTGAGTCCTTCACCGTCCTTGGCCTCTTGTATTGTTCCACGGAAGCTCAACGTAAACTCGAGGAACAGCACCTCATCTTCCGATTAGGCACTTTGCAGCCTTCCGGACTCAATATCGAGTTCAACAATTTCAGATCATAACCTCGGCCCCTATTACTTTTTTACTTATAATTTTTTCCACCCCTTTGTTTTGGGTCTTCCTTTCCCCCGCCCCCCCTTTTCCTTTTGTTTCTCTCTCCCACCTGGCAGCTGTCTCTTACCCTGCCAGTACACTTCACACCTAATCTCAGCTGCCTTTTGTCTCCACGGGCCTATTACCATCTCGTCTGGTTTCGAATACCTTTTATTGTCTTTTTTACTTCTTTTGTTCGATCGCAGCCCTGCCTTCGATCTATTTTATTTTCTTTCCAGTTTTGAAGAAAGGTTTCGACCCCAAACGTCAACTCAAATTTCTCTCCACGGATGTTGCCTGACCTGCTGAGTTTTTCCAGCATTTTCTGTTGTTATTTCGGATTTCCAGCATCTGCAGTATTTTGCTATCCTTCTACACAGACTCAGTTAGAAATCTCGCTGGCACTGAAAGCTGAAGGCTGTCACTTTTGACAGCTCGCGGCCGTTCTGCTTTCTGTGCCGGCTGAATGATGGACTCCCGAAGCCTAGAGGAAGAACTAGAGGAAGGAAGGCTGTGAAGGTAAGTACAGGTAATTTAAACTTCTTTACACACTTTAGACACACCAAACACACTTACTTTTGCACTCATGCACCCATCACTCACCTGAACACCGACATCTCGACCCCTCCAAGTCCTTCAACCCGACGGCCCGCCTCCTCTAACCTGGCGTGGTATGGAGCCATCGGGAATCCCACACGACACCCTTCAAAATAGGGATTAGGCTAAAAACTGCCTGTTAACTACCTGTTAACAGGCAGTTAATTGGCACTAATCCCTTCCCGCCTCGGGTCGGCGGGTCCCAGTGCGGGGCGGGTACCCACCTCCTTTGGAACTTACATGGAGGTGGGTTTTGGGTGGGATGGTGTCGGGACCCCCGAATTCGGGATTTTTGCCCCCTGCACGCCTAAAAGCCCGCCTCACGGCACACTGAAAATCGACCCCAATGTGTCCAAGCCTCATTAAGGCCCCAGAAGTTATTAAATTAGGGGACTTAACTGTAATGTTACTGTCGTGCCAAAACAGCATTCTAGTTGCTTGAGTACCTGTTTAGAACAGATACTTCATGGGGTGCCCAGAGGGGGGAAGAAAGAACAAAAATCTTGCTTCTTGGAAGTCCTCCTTTATATAAGGCCACGTTTCCTTTTTGCTACTTTTTTTTGGGCTTTAACTGCCAAATTTACCAAGGAGACTTAAATCCCCAGCGGCTGAATTTTTTCTTAAAATGACTGCACCATTCAGGCAGACAGCAGCCCTTCACTTGCTGCTGGTCTCCACCTGTGGCATTCCCATCACATCATGCACTGGTGCTGGGAGCATTACTAAGCTATTTAAATTAGCTGACCTCACATTAGCGTACATGGTCATTTCAGTGCAGGTGTGGCCAGCGCCTGATTCACTACAGTCTCTGTGCCATGACCACATTGTCAGCCTTATAGTGTGAATTTTATTTTTTGATTTGTGTGGTTTGTGCGGTTTTAGTTTACACTTATTAGTGAAATACAGTGAAAATTTTTTTTTTTCAAAACGGTTCTTTTTTGCGGGGGAAGGGTGAATTTTAATGCTAATTATGGCGGTGTATGTGGTGGAGAATAGAATTCTTTTCCCCCTTTGGTCACTATGGGCTGGATTTTGCTGGCGCTCAGAGGGCAGGTTTGGAGGCGGGCCCGCTGTCAAAATTGCAAAGATTGACAGCAGGTAGGAAACTTGCTGTCAACCCGCCTCCACGCAAGTCTCCCAGGTGCCGGGTGCAGAGAACTGACCCGACACCAAGCGGCGGGGGAGACAATTGAGCTCATTAAATGGCTTGTTAACGGCCAATTTAATGGTATTTTGAGGCTTCCTTCCAATTTTACGTGCTCCCCACGGGTTACCTGCTGCTCGGGAACACGCCAGCTCACGCTGGCGTGAGTTGAGTCTGCTCTGATGTATCTGATAAGCTGACAGCTGCAGAAGTGGTGTAAAGGATGCCATGTTGCAGATGGTCAGTTTCAGAGTGCAGAAACTATTCGTTACTGCATTTGTAAGACATATAGAGATTTCTTTAGCTTGCAAGTGTCCAGTGCCACCTCATTGGAACAACCTCTCTCGCCATTGACAGATTGCTTCTGTCATCTCACCTGCAGCTGCCATCTATTGCAGCAACATCGGTGCCCTAGAAACTATCTCACCTTGCTCCTCTGATTCTTTCCACGCTCAGCCCCAACACCAACATCACCAGGCACACCAGCAGCACCAACAACAACACCAACCTTCTCCACCATCACCTGATGCTGCACAGAACACAGGGCATCAGCCCCTGACAACATTGCTGCCCTGGAGGCCAGCGATGGCATCACAATGGCCAGATTTGCTTCACTTGACGCTGTAAACCCTGGCTGTGCCACATGATGCGCCAGGTTGACACCATCCCACACCAGCACTGTAAAGCATCCCTTTAATGTCCAAGCCATTACATGCACACTCATCACTATAGCGGGGGGAGTTATGTCTCAACAGTCACTGGCACTCAATAAGATATTTCTCAAGGTGCGCACAAATCTGTCCGATAAGGGGCAGTGTTGAAAATATAGATTTCACTGTATGACAACACATTACAGAAACTTCACATGGACATTGGCTAAACCTCGCAAGTGCCAACCCTTGTGTGTTGTTAGTTGGTATGCTTGCAGTAGGATGAGGGTGAGTGTGAGGGTGGCTAGTGAGATGGGGAAGTGATAATGTAGATAGAGAGGGATGGGTGGAGGTGCAAGGTAAGTTGGTGTGAGTAAGGATGTGCAGGAGTAGGGTAGAGAAGGCAGAGTGATGGGGATGTGTTGAATGGCACAGCAGGGTGAGTTTGAGTGGGGCTTTGCAGTAACGTTTCGTGATCCACTGAGATGATTGAAAGGTTTGCGCCACTGCAGCCTGGGACTTTTGACAACATCCCTGCTTTTGCCCTCCTGTGCAATGTGCAACCAGGTTGTGTTGGTGTCCTGGGGAGTTCTCTTCCACCCTTGGAAGGGAAGAGAACCTCCCTGCGTGCTGTGACTCCCTTCATTTGACAGAACAACTGTCAAACTCAATGTGGCCGTGGTCTCTTTAAGGAAACCGGCTGATGACGCGTCATCAAAGACATCAACAGACTCACTTCCTGTTAATTGGCCGGGAAGCCCACAGGGCGGGGTTAACAAGGCCAATCAAGGGAAAATTCCTTAGACAGAGCAGCTGCAGCGGGAGCGGGACCGGAACCCGGCAACCAGCTATCCCGACACCGCTGAGAAAATCCAGCCCTTGGTGTCAGCATAAAGCACTCGCAGGTCAGACTTAGCATTGCCATATACAGAATAAAGTTACCTTTGCTCTGCCCAGCAAGGTATCTTAACCCCCTCCTCCCCAGCCTCAGAAGGACACCAGTGATGCCCTTTAAAAGATTATGGGGGAGAAATTCAGTTGGTTGCACCACCCGTTAGCACCTTAAGAGGGCACTAAGTGGGTCGCAAACCAACTGGCGCCCAGGCGCGGCACTGCCCACACCTCCCGCTAAATTCCGCGAGACGTTAGTGGTGGCGCTAACCGTTAGTGCTGCGCCGCTGCCGATGACGTAATCGGTGTGCGCAGCGCCCCGCTGACGCCCCAGCCGCGATATTCGACAACGCCCCCTGATTTACCGCCGGACGCTATGTCCGACGGGTTCAGGGGGTCTACCTGCGGCCGGGGAGGCGCAAATTAAAGGCGAGGTGCGGGGCAGCCATTTTTGTTGTTGGCCGCCTGCCAGCACCTGCCTGCGCTCCCGTCCCCGGCCTCCTGAACCCCCCGCCCGCCCCGCGGAGTGCCGGCTGCGCTCCAAGAGCCCGGCACTTCTCTTCAGTGCCGGGCTCTTTTGCCTGCACTCCCGATCCTCGGGGGCCCAGCTGGGCCCCAGATCGCGCTGCACAAGACCCCTCCCCTTTAAGAAGGGGAGGAAGGCCTGCAATACCGCAGCGCGACGTGCCGCAGCGCGTGGCGCTGCGGCATGTTGCGCCATGATATTCACTCGCAGCGCCCCAAGAGGGATGCGGGGCGCCTCCAGTAGCGCCGTGCTTCCCTTTGGGGCGCAACCACTCAATTTCCGGTGCGGGGGCGCGAATGTTACCGGGGTGCTACTTTTAGCGTCCTGGCGAGGCTGGCACCCCAAACGAGGCTATACTCAATTTCTCCCCCTATACCTTCAACTTGAACTTTATTTTTGTCAATAGTGATTCTTTGCCAACAGCTACAGTGGTTACCAGCAAGTTATATTTTGTCATTCGCAAATGCAAAGTTCAAGCTCAATAGATTTCCAGGAAAATAAAGTAAAAACCCAATAGCATACTGAGAAAATTAAACATCAGATTACCAAACCTGACTAGAAAATGGAAAAAAAATACTTTTTTGCCAACTAGTGTTAACTTCATGTTCTATTACTGATTTATCAACTGTTTCTTTAACCACCACTGCTACTTTTTAACTGATCTGATTGTTTTTGTCTGTCCTTTTCTAGTAACTCTTCAAGTATTATACAAGCTGAAAACCTCCAAAGTGTTTGAAAAGCAGAAGGTGAAAGATGGAAAGCAGATTGCAGAGATTGTAGAAGAGGATCCCTATGCTATACAGATGATCAGTTGGTGTCCAGAGAGCAGAATTTTCTGTGTCGCAGGCATCTCAGCACATGTGATCATTTACAGATTCAGCAAGCATGAAGTTACTGCTGAGATAGTGGTGAGTCTCTAAGTACAGACCTTTTATTCTTCCTCTTGTGTTGCCACAAAGTTGTCATTTCCATGATAAGATCTAATTTTAGTGGTGCTGTAGTTATATGCATTTGCATTTTTATGTTAGACAACAATGTTAATGAGTGGACTTATAATTACCAAATATAGTTGTTTACAGTGGTGTTTATCTTTGTATTCAGTTATTCCAACAGTGAAATTGAATTAATTAACG
Source organism: Somniosus microcephalus (assembly GCF_052327205.1). Classification (NCBI taxonomy): domain Eukaryota; kingdom Metazoa; phylum Chordata; class Chondrichthyes; order Squaliformes; family Somniosidae; genus Somniosus; species Somniosus microcephalus. The sequence goes on from NC_141000.1 coordinate 84,883,192, forward strand.
TGACTTTTGGTAGAGGGGAGGGGAGGGATAGATAGTTGCTCACTTCTCCAGTTTTTATTTTCCAGACAGATTAAAACAGTTTCATATATATATTGGCCTGGAATTTGTGGTGGGTAATAATGCAAGATCTCTGTGGGCAGCTTTCTTTGGAGCCAGCGGTGAATGCCTTTGCTTCGCCGCTGACCACAATTTCCAGGCCAATATATATGGACACCACTTATACTTTTAGTAGTACAACCTCGGGTGACTGTCTGTGTGGAGTTTGCACATTCTCCCCGTGTTTGCGTGGGTTTCCTCCGGGTGCTCCGGTTTCCTCCCACAGTCCAAAGATGTGCGGGTTAGGATGATTGGCTGTGATAAATTGACCCTTAGTGTTAGGGGGATTAAATACGTGGGGTTACGGGGATAGGGTGGGATATGTGTTGGTGTAGGGGTTACGGGGATCGGGTGGGATATGTGTCGGTGCAGGCTCGATGGGCCGAAATGGCCTCTGTCTGCACTGTGGGGTTTCTGTGATTCTGTGATTATATAGAAAGGACAACAAAAATATGCAAGTAGATGGGGGGGGGAAGGAAAAAGGCATTTCCTGCTCCCCTCTGCTTCCTGCCTTTTGGAGGTACTGGTCCCTCTGCAATGCTTTGTCTATTCTTCCACCACCCCACTTCCAGCTGTCCTCACCCTGGCATCTTCCCCTGCAAGTGTAGGAGATGCAATACTTGTCCATTTATCTCCTCCTACACCATTATTCGGGGCCCCAAATACTCCTTCCATGTGAGACAGCAATTCAATTCCTCTAATCTTGTATACTATATTAACTGCTGGCGTGCAGCCTCCTGTACATTGAAGAGACCATACACAGATTAGGTGAGTGCTTTCTGGACATTTCTGTTCTGTCCGCAGGTGTGACCCCAACCTGCCCGTTGCTTGCTACTTTAACTTCCCTCTTCTATTCCCGCCCTGACCTCATCTTTTTTTTCCTTTGCGCACCTTGGGACGTTGTTTCTGCCTTAAAGACTCTATATAAATGCAAGTTATTGTTGTTGGTCTTTTACACTGCTCTAGTGAAGCTCAGCGCAAGTTTCCAGAACAGTATCTCATCTTTCTGCTGGGTGCTCTGCAGCCCTCTGGTCTTAATACTGACTTTGGTAACTTCAAACCTTAGCTACACCCTGCATTTTCTTCACTGCAGTGGGTGCATGCAATATGGGGTGGGTCTGTCAGTGCCCGGAGGGAGGGGAGGTGGGTTGACATTTTAGTCGGAGATCACTCGTCAGAACACATCGCTGCTGGGGGTCTGAGCAATGGAATCGACCCATTCTTTTTCTCTTACGATTGGTGGATCCACCATTTTTTGCTTGTATTTTGTCTTTTAATTTCATATCTGCTGCACCTGCAGCTTGTTTTTTTCACTTTTTTTCTTTATTTCTCATGCTTTTGTGTATATGAATCTCTTCTGTGTCTTTTCACCCCCACATTATTTGCACTTTCTTTTATCTTATCTATGTGTCTCACTGATGATCTTTTATATCTCCTAACTGCTTTTCATTAAGTGGTTTACAGGTAATTTAATACATTAACTCCCTCACTGTGATTAATGTATCTCCTGCATCAACTACATTTGCCAGCATTGTTGATGCTACCTGGCAACGATTGTGGGGATTGAACTGTCTGAGTGAGCTGAGAGCTAGGTGCAGAGGTGCCATTTGCTGCTAGAATATATAAAACGGCTGCTATATTTTGAATGGTAATATAAAACATACAGGCCCAGAAATTCAGGAGCGTGCGGGGGGGGGGAAGTATGCAGGTACAGCAAGTAATTAGGAAAGCTAATAGAATGTTATCGTTTATTGCGAGGGGAATTGAATACAAAAGTAGGGAGGTTATGCTTCAGTTATACAGGGCATTGGTGAGACCACACCTGGAGTACTGTGTACAGTATTGGTCTCCTTATTTAAGGAAGGATGTAAATGCGTTGGAAGCTGTTCAGAGACTAATACCTGGAATGGGCAGGTTGTCTTATGAGAAAAGGTTGGACAGGCTAGGCTTGTATCTGCTGGAGTTAGAAGAGTAAGAGGTGACTTGATTGAAACATATAAGATCCTGAGGGATCTTGACAGGGTGGATGTGGAGAGGATGTTTCCTCTTGTGGGAGAATCTAGAACTAGGGGTCACTGTTTAAAAATAAGGGGTCGCCCATTTAAGACAGAGATGAGGAGAATTTTTTTCTCACAGAGGGTCGTGAGCCTTTGGAACTCTCTTCCTCAGAAGGCGGTGGAAGCAGAGTCTTTGAATATTTTTAAGGCAGAGGTAGATAGATTCTTGATAAGCAAGGGGGTGAAAGGTTATTGGGGGTAGGCAGGAATGTGGAGTAATCAGAGCAGCCATGATCTTATTGAATGGCGGAACAGGCTCAAGGGGCCGAGTGGCCTGCTCCTGCACCAAATTCGTATGTTCGTATGACAGGGTGAGGTGAGTTCCAAGGCCCACCAGATATTGGATCTGGGACCTCATTATAATGGAGCCAGTGTGGCGCAACTGCCCACCGGCGAAGACTGGAGAAAAACCAGGCTATTGCTATAATTCCCAATTTCAGCCACGCTACTCTGGAGAAGTGGCAGGTGGAGGCCAAACACCTTCCCACGGGGAGGGAAAATCATACGGTCAGTTGTTCCTGGATCACTCATGCTGTGGCATTTTGGTGGAGGCCTGGGAGCAGATATCCTGCCTGTCCTCTAAACTGCATGTGATGGTGAAAACTAGCAAGAGGGAAAAGAAATTGCAGGGTAAACATACTTGTAAAAAGTTTGCAATCCTTAAGTGCTTAATATTGTCTTGAAATCTTTGTGTTTCTAGGCTCTGGAACTGCGATTACAGTATGAAGTTGAAGATATTGTTACTCCAGAACCTGAATCTGTACCGCCATTCACCGATACTTCTTCCCAGCTTTCCTTTTCAAAGACTCCAGCATTATCTGGTAGTGCAAATACATTAACACCAGAGGGAGTAAAGGACAGCATCCCATGTCTCAAGTAAGAGTGTGAGATTAATTTTCACACTGCTGTATCCCATCGTTTATGTTCTCTTTCAACCAAGAGGCAGGGAGATTCTGAGATAAAGAATACTCTATACCTGCCTTCAGTAGCACTTCATAATCATATTGCGGGGAGTGAGGCTCCCTGAGGCCTTATGCTGCCAAGTGCATCGCCACCTGCGACCACCATTATAAAAATATATTATTTTATCCATATATAGAATCAGGATTAGCACATTGAGAGCCTGGTTGATAATATTTTATGGGGCGTTGGCACCTAAAATGATTTCAGAAGTTGTGCATTTTTATTTAACTCTTGGAACACTGAATATCCTGTGGTTTTCAAAATGCACATCTTCCTTATGTCTGCAAAAAAATATTTTCTTTCATTTGTTATGGCTGAATATTATAAACTACAGGTAATTTGCAGCATTTTCTATTTACAGTATTTTCAAAATAAACTTTTAAAAATATCTTGCCTTTCCATGTGGTATTCTAGTATTCCTTCAGAATTCAAAGACATTAAATACACATTAATATCCTGAGTCACCTAAATCAGTCACATCCAAGCAGGAAACCACGTTTATACAAAAAAGGGAGTCCCATGACATGACATCAAGATCACCAGCTTAGAGAGGTTACTGAGTCAACACGTGCTTGAAATGGCTGCTTTGAAACACCTTGTGTGGATGACAGCTTGCAGCTGATGTTAATTTAGTCTCCCTTGCAATCTTTTTGAACATTTTGAGTGCAATACATGTTATTGTTTGCATGGGTTGGAAGTTTTAACTTTTTCATTTTTTAATCTTTGCTCCACCACCAGTAAACACCGCTGAAAATTGACTACAGTGGGGGGTGAAATTCAACCTCTGAAGGAAACTCAGATCGGGTGTATAACGTGTGACCGATCCGTTACTGCCCATTTTACCTGTGATGCTAGCAGCGGCCCGATTTTGCATTCCTCTTCGCCAGCGGGCTCTTCTTACCTTGTCGGCTTCATTGAAACGAGACATCGGGCCTCATCATTCAGATGCAGGTGGTGCGTCTTATGCCACCCCTTCCCGCAAAATGGGCACGCCCAAATTTCTGGACCAAAGATTCCGTGATGCCTTTCGAAGCAGCGCACTAAATTCTAGCCGTTATTCATTCTCGACCATCAAAACTAATTATCTAATTTTGCTGTTTGTGGGACCTTGCTGTGCGTAAATTGGCTGCCGTATTTACCTACATAACAAGTGACTGGTTGTGAAGCACTTTGGAGTATCCTGAGGACGAAAGGCACTATATAAATGTGACTTACTTCCTCTTCCTTGTGTTTTTTTTAACGTGAACCTCCTTTCCCTTTGTTCAAGTATCATCTTCCCTCTGACTGGCTTTAGGTGTTTCCTCATTTTGATGTGTTCTCTTTTTCTCAATGATCTTTTGTCTTTAAGCAATACCTTTTTTATGCAGCATTCTCTGTTGTCTTACTTCAGCTGGTTGTTTTTCACCTCCTTTCAGATGCACCTTGCTTTTCAAATTGCGTCTAGTTTGCACTCATCCCTTGTCTGACCAAATCTCAGCACCAGACTGGTGGAAGTGGTGAAAGCGAGTGGAAAAATTCGTGTGTTTAAAAAGCAAGATATGTCTCAAAAGAAAATAGAGCAACAATTGGGTGAATAAAGAGGGTTTGTAAATCAGGGGAAGCAAAAGAGAAGGAAAGATTATTAACGAGCAAGTCACAACATTGAAAAATCAACGAAGACTCAAAGAAACCTGTAAATGCCACGGTAATGGTAAGCAAACAGTGAAGTAAAGACAAAGGAAGCTCATAGAAAACAACAGGACCAAAGATTGGAAGATGTAAGTACACAGACCAGTACATTATATCCAACAGCAAAATAAAGACATTTTTGGGGGGCTACATGGAAGAGTATGTTAAACCAATTTAAAGAAAAGGAGAACTAACCATAACAGGAGGAAAGTGATTTGCAAAAACACTTTTCAGATCTTCTAACTGCCATTGACTCCTTGAGGTAGATTTTAACTTGAGGCGGTTATTGGGCGAGCAGGTAAGACGATTCTGAAGTTCGAAATGTCTCAGACAAGAGCACTGCGGTTCTCTGATACAGCGGTGGAGGTGCTAATGGAATAGGTGAGGGCATGCAAGAAGGTCCTGTTCCTCTCAAATGGCAGGAACATACCCAAGGAGACATGGAGTGAGGTGGAAGACGTCGTGAACACCTGTTCCATTACCCCCCAGGATGTAGATTCAGTGCCAGAAGCACTGAAACTATGTGACCCAAACAGCAAAGATAAGCATGCAGTCTTTCTGTCTCTATTCTTATACATTACACTTGGCCACAGCACTCCCCCAACATTCGAAATACTTCCCTCCCCTGCACTACATGCTTCTCCACTAACCATAAAGGGACACTGTACCAACTGTCCTTCTCATTCTAATCACACACTCACTTGGTGCTGCGGTTCTCACCACAGGCAGTAATAGCATTATGGTTTTACTGGTAACAACTGCTAAGCATTTCACTGTTCTGCTGACTGCTTTCTCATTTCACAGTGGAACCACTTTCTTGCACAGGACCATTTCTCCATCCTGCTCGCAACTTGCTGCATCTCCCTCTCAGCATGTGCAATATATGAAGTTGACAAAGGCCACTCACCAACTCTCCCTCTTTTTGAAGGACAGGTTGGCTCGCAACACAAGGAAACAGAATCGGGAGAGGCTGCAGCCTTCCTCCAGGCCCTCGTCCAGATGGAGCTGGAAGTCATAGATATAATCAAGGCAGTTAGAGCGAGGTGCATTGGCGACGGCGAGGCTAAAGATCACACTCAGCAGGGTGTCCACCAATTACTTTTACCCTTTCACTTTCCTGAAACAATCACACCTATAAGCAATGTGACAATTTAGTGCTGCCAGTCATTTGCTGCTGCCTAGTCTTTCCATGCCATGCTGGCCTTTGTACCTCTACCTTTTCTCTAGGTCAATCTGAAGACTGGGAGCCTACAGAACATTATATTTGGAGGAGCAAAATCCTCCTGAAGAAGCATTGACACTTGCACCATTCTTTGCAAGCACCAGCACATAAATTTGTACCCCGGGTAGAATAGATAGCAAGTTAGAGGGGTCTGTACTTGGTGAAAAACACAGAACAAGTGAGCAGGAGCAAGGGCTAGTGGAAGGGACAGCCTAGGCAACAGCTTACTGGAGGACATGCTCAGCTTCTAGCTGTGCTGAGGAGCCTAGCCTTCGAAAGAAAGCTACTTGCTGCACAGATACAGTTGTACAAGGTATTATAAAGCTTGTCTAGGAGCAGTCGCACCATATCTGAAATTATGGAAGAATCTGCTTGCAGCTTGTGTGGCACAGGTCACTCTACCTTGGAGCATGTGGACTTCCACAGATGCTGCAGGCAGGCACTCACACCAGGAGTCTGGTCACCTGCTCTTGAAGCTTTGATCGAAGCTCAAACTGTTCACATTATTAGGCTCTGGGTTGCACCGTCTCAACTGTCTTGGAAAGGCTGGACAACTGCATGGATAGGGACTTCGATCACGTAGCCGAACTTCTACAGTCTGTTCTCCAGCAGATCAGTGGTGAGTGATGAGTAGCAGCTGCATGGGAGTGGCACTGGAGCAACGGAAGTAGCACATGTTGCCTTCTCTCACAAGGACAGCACTGCTTCCTGGCATCATCCTCAACCAATGTCTGTCATGGTGCCATAAGGCCAGATAGGTCACACTGCCCTTGCAGCAGCTGAGATTCTGGAGGTCACCAACCACGAGCATCTCAAATGGCATGCACTATCTGTTCACAAATGTTACTTCATGTAACACATTTTATGTCCGTTTTTATAATGGAAATTTCCCTTGTAAACATTTATAATGAAAAATCCTGTTAGCCAAGTCACTGTCCCATTTTTTCGATCACTCAAAACGCTTTTGGAAAAACTTTCCATATGCCATTTTTTTCAAAATAACTTAAATTCTCAAGTCTAAAATAAGGTTTTAAATATTTTTTAAAAATTAATACTTATATATTTCACAATAACATGATTAACTTTACCCATTGATGTGTATGTTGTATCTTTTAATACTTTTGTTAACGTTTCTACTTGAAGGCCTCAGCACCCCTCAAAAAGCTTGGGCTTTGACAATATTTTTGCCTAGAACAATGACTCTGACCTGCAGTAGATACTGCAATCTGAGTGTGTGCAGTGTGTAAAATTTCCCAGAATGCATCCATAGCATTTAGCTAGCCAAACAATAGAATGATTCTATTTGGTTGTTTTTCAAAATTATTTGAAGAAAAGCTACAAGACATATTTGAAAAGCTTTGTTCAGGTTAAAGTTTATATTTTTTTTTAAAGAAGGGCTGTGTGTGAGAGAGAAAATAAGAGATAAAAACATGACAAACTATTGATTACACAACTATTGCAGATTTTGTTGGTTTTGAATTATAAGTACAGTACTGTATAAACTTCAGAAATCATATTAAGTTTTCACATGTCTTTCCTCATCCTAACTTGAATTATTTTCTAAAAATGAGTTTACATTTGAAAGAAAACAAGGCTAATTATCATCTGATTATCATTTCGTCTTTTGTTGACAGTAATGGGAAACATGCTAATTATTCACATTTGTAAGACAGAGGGAGAGACACAGATGTACACTCCCAGAAACCTATCGAAATATACCAAATTTAATGTTTGGGGAGATCTCTTGGAAAGTCGTAAACTAGTACTACAAGTGCTAGGATAGCCCCACACCTGCAGAATGCTGCCAAGATTATTTTTCCCCTTCAGCCCACTACTGACAGACACAACATCTACCAGTGACCCCCAGATCTGCCAAGATCAGGTTCCTCCTCCAATAGTTCTATCAAACTTATGTTCGCTCTCCACAGTGATGCCAGACAAAGGATTCCACCTCTGTGCTGCTAAACCCCAACACCTCCACCACAATGATTCCAGAATTCCCATTTCAGTGCTACTAAAACCAAGGACCATCCCCCAATTCAACCAAAGCACAAGTTTGCCCCAGTACAACAAAATAAAACCACCATCTACCCAGAACTGCTAAAAAGTTGATATGTAGCTCCAAAATATGTACCATCTAACTGTATTCTCAGCTTTATAACTGGTAAGTCATAAAAATTGAATACATATGAGGTAAAGAAATATCTTATACAATACAATATATATAAAAAGGATAGTGGTGTCTGTCTGTCTGTCCGGGCATCACTCAAAAGTTATAGAGCGTACCTACACATATATCAAAAGAAAGGTTATGATTAGGAGGGTGTCCTAGGCATATTTACTTTTTGGTCAGACAAAAATTTTTCGGACAGTAGACAAAAAATGTTCAAAATTCCGCTCATTAGTGGTTGGCCAATCATACGGGGGAAATCCGCTCATTAGCATTGAGTGACGTGAAGGTTGACCAATCGTACAGGGGGAGCGCGCTGCGTCACGGGGGGCGTTTCATGGCGTGTGTGGGCGGGGCCTAATCTTTCAAACAGCCGTTAATTCGGCCATCTTTACCTCAGCTTTTACTTTTATTCACATTTTAACAGCTGCCACCTTCCTGTTCTATATGGCTTAATGCCAGATCATGTAGTGCAGTTGTCTTCTTAGCTATGGGGTGCTTAAAAACCTGAACTTTAATACAGGGAACTAAGGAAAGGAACAAATTAATTCAGTTTTAAATAGTATTTAGGAACAGTTAGAAATGAAGTGATCCATTTCACGTATGAAGGAACTCAGTTGTCTTCCAGGGAAGGTCTCCCCACCTTGTGGAGCTGGAGGCCCCAGCCGGGGACTCGGGCTTTCCCCCCCTCGGCCCGGTCCTCGGCTCCGTTTGCGGCCGGGGACTCGGGCTTTCCCCCCCCTCGGCCCGGTCCCGGGGCTCGGCTCTGTTTGCGGCCGGGGACTCGGGCTTTCCCCCCCTCAGCCCGGTCCCGGGGCTCGGCTCCGTTTGCGCCCGCGGGCCGGGGACTTGGCCTTTCCCCCCCTCGGCCCGGTCCCGGGGCTCGGCTCCGTTTGCGGCCGCGGGCCGGGGACTCGGCCTTTCCCCCCCTCGGCCCGGTCCCGGGGCTCGGCTCAGTGTCCGGGCCTGAGGCGCGAGAGAGGGAGAGGGGAGGGAGGGACAGAGAGGAAAGCAGGGAGAGACAGGGGGAGGGAGAGAGAGAGGAGGAGGGAGGGAGAGAGGCAGGGGAGGGAGGGAGAGAGAGCGGGGAGAGAGGGGGAGTGTGGAGAGATGAGAGGGGAGAGAGAGAGGGGCAGGGAGAGAGAGGGGGAGGGAGAGAGAGAGGGTGAGGGAGGGAAAGAGTGGGGGTGGGAGAGGGAGGGAGAGCTCGCCTTCTTCCTTCGCAGGGGTCCATCGGGCCAGGCCTGAGGTGCTCCTTCCCCCCCTCTCCAGGCTAATCCCGAACTAAATCCAGCAGACTCTCTCTTCCCCCCGTCTCTCTCTTCTCCCCAGCCTCTCTCTCTCTCTTCCCCCCCCGTCTCTCTCTCCTCCCCCCAGTCTCTCTCTCCTCCCCCCAGTCTCTCTCTCCCCCCCAGTCTCTCTCTCTTCCCCCCAGTCTCTCTCTCTCTCATTCCCCCGTCTCTCTCTCTTCCCCCCAGTCTCTCTCTCTCTTCCCCCCAGCCTCTCTCTCTTCCCCCGTCTCCCTCTCTCTCTCCCCCCAGTCTCTCTCTCTCTCTCTCCCCCAGTCTCTCTCTCTCTCTCCCCCCCAGTCTCTGTCTCTCTCTCTTTCTTCCCCCCAGTCTCTCTCTCTCTCTTCCCCCCAGTCTCTCTCTCCCCCCAGTCTCTCTTCCCCCCAGTCTCTCTCCCCCCCAGTATCTCTCTCTCTCTCTCTCCCCCCCCCAGTCTCTCTCTCTCTCTCCCCCCCAGTCTCTCTCTCTTCCCCCCAGTCTCTCTCCTCCCCCCAGTCTCTCGATCCCCGGGCCCCTCTCCCCCCCCCCCAGTCTCTCTCTCTCTCTTTCCCTCTCTCACTCTCTCCTTCCCACACAGACAGACAGACAGACAAACTCATTTATATAAATTATTTCTACTTTTTTCATAACAACATGCCCTCAAAAAACCCTCGGCACCGCCGGGCACTCCAGCTAGTATGTGTATAAAATAAAGGCCACTCTATCAAGGTTTTCACAGATTAATGGAGTGTCAAGGAATTCAATTCCCAAAGCACCAATTAAAATCCCAGAATACTATTTTTAGTAAATCAGTAGCTCTCATGTTATCCGCCTGAAAATCTGTAGCCATTCAGGCCGACTCTCACTGTAACTTTGGCAGGAGCTTGCCAGAAGCTTGGCTAGTTACTCTGGGTGAGGATGAAGCCCCTGCAGACCCCTTACAAAACCATTGATGCAAATGAGGGTGCGATTCTGAATGTTGGAGTTCCTTACACCCAGGTCTTATTAGGGACCCAGTGTATGGTTGGCATAGGTACATTTGGTTAGACCAACCTTATTGGCGGACCTGCACCCATCTGGGCATCTAGGCCAAGATCGAGGCCTGGATCCCTGCAGATCAGCACACTCAGTTTTTCTTTGTATTTTTTGAAGCAGAGTTTGTATGGGAGCCACGGGCCACCTAAATTTTTCTTCTCTGGTTGGGGAGGGGGGAAAACCAGGCAATCTTCCTCCCAACCCTGGACTTTTCAGATGGACTTTCCGGTCTCTTCAATGGGTGAGAGCCCCAGCTGCATGCCTAGCCTGCCAAAGGCATGAAAATCACATGACCTCCCCTTGAACCTGTCAACTTTGGAGTAAGCAGTATTGGTTGGACAAATGCATCTCGGCACTTAAACTTAAATGCGCCACCATGTGGATTTTTGGGGCCCCTGTTATAAAGCAGTACATCCTCTGACTCACTGTGAACAATACCACAAGAGATCTAATAATTTAAAATGAATGGATTAGCAACCACTTTAAAATAGTTCAGACGAGAAGTTAATCTGAATGCTTAAACTCGGGTGTCCTAACTTTTTGTCTTCCTTTCGATGCTTTGACACATTTCTTTCTACCTCTCCCTCAGTACATTTTTCTTCCCCTCTCTAGTACATGGTTGTACTCTTTGTCCTCTGTTTCCCTTCTTGCTCCCCCTTACACTCAGTTCAATCTGGCACCCTGCCTTCCATTCCAATTTCATCCTGGCACTCTCTTCACTCCAGTGTGGCACCAGGCTTCTTCCCCAGTCAACATGGATGCCAATTCCTACCTCCTCCTTCTCTTAGTGATTGAATGCCACTGCATATTGTGGATGAGAATTCATGATGTGAGAATTCCCTCCCGCAGCAGTATTCAATCTCTTGCCGTAACGGCAGCAGAAAGTAAGAAGTGACCGTGACAATGAAGGTGCTGGTACCTACAGAGAGAAAGATGTCTACAGTCTCACTCAATGTATGTAAACTGGATAGTCCAAGCTCACGGGCCAGATCCAAATTGTAGTCTGTTGTTTGGACACTCCTACTTTAAAAATAATGCAGAAAGGAAGTTAAACCCTTTGGGGGAAAAATTCGGTATCACCCCATTTGGGGCGCCATTATTGGCGGTGCGCAAAGTTTAGCGCCTGGCGCTAATTATCGCCTCCGACAGCAAACTTGACTTTTATCGCCCCTGGAGGTGATTGGAGCGCTAAATCAGGCGCTACACACCTCTCTTAAGGCGCTAAGGCCGAGGAGCGAGGCGTTACCTCAGAGGGCAGGCGAAGCACATGTGATGTCAGTCAGCAATGGAACACAGACACAATGGCACCAGCCAGTTCTTAAAGGGGTGGGTTGATCTTGCTCTCCATCCACATCCTGCTCATTGCAGCCTTGAATCTCAGCCTGGAGAGACTTGTACATCAAATCTGTTGGAAAGAACAATGGAGTGACCCAGGGAAAGAGCTCACAGTGCAGCCCCCACAGTCTCTTCTAAATTGATACAAGGAAGGGCAAATCAAAATGAACCTGCAAAGTGCTGCTCAGTACCCTAAACTCTTTTACACAGCGTTGAATCTCTCCAGAAGTCTGTCTCTCTCTCTCAGAATGCGTGGTGCAAAAATGTCACCAACAAAAAAAGGCAGGAAGTGGTCGCCTTTAAATAGCGCTCCCCCAGTCCCTTTCTGACTGCAGAACGCACCCCTCAACTTGTCGTTGCTTGCAGCAGGCGGTAAGGCAGGGGGCGCCACTCAATATCCGGTCCGGGGCGTTGCGCACTCGACTGACGTCACGATCTGCCGGCGCAGGAGATCGTAGCGGTAGTGTTTAGCGCCGCTGCAAAATGTCTAGTTAATTTCATGAGTGGCACAAACATCGCCGCGCCCGGGCGCTAGTTGCTTTGCGCCCCACTTGGCACCCTCTTAAGGCGCTAACGGGAGGCGCAACCAACTGAAATTTTCCCCCCTTTGATCTGTTATATTGTCAGCAGATTCTGGGCCAAGGAGTATGATGGGAATCAGGAAGATACCAGGATTGTCCCAATCTCTCATCTAAAGCAGACACTGTAGATAATTGGGAAGAGCACTGGAAAATAAAAATGGGAGAAAAATAATTGACCACAAAGTGCACAGTTTTAATGCCTGGAGTTATTTTTCACTCATAGGCGATGATGGTATTTGAAATAAAACTGTAATGTAAATGTACTGTAGAAGTTTCTATGTCTGCAATTTACTATTAATTTCAAAAATAACTCCAGTACAAATTTATTTTGTCCAGGATTCTTACCCTATAATCTTATTTTTGCATTTAAGGGTGAAAACTCGTCCCGTCAAAATGGCTCCTGGGTACCAGGCTAATCTTGTCATTCAGCTGGTGTGGATCGATGGAGAACCGCCTCAACAGATCACAAGCCTAGCAGTAAGCTCTGCCTACGGCCTGTAAGTAACACAATCATGAAATAATTGTGCCGTTGAATAAGTAAACATTCACTAGCAGGAATCCAGATCTTCGGCCAAGTCTTCAAATAAGTAGTTTTTATGTTCTCACGCAATAAAAAACTGAAATTGGGGCTTTTGAATTAATATTCTTAGATCTTGGTTTATTCCTTTTTTTTCTCTTTAATGTTTATCAAGTTTTTCAAGTTTGCCGGTAATGTCAAGAATATATGAACAAATAAAAAAACTGAATGAAACTCGTGTCACCAGTAGTAGAGGCTCACAAATTCAGATTGAAATGTTTGTGTAGTGGGTGATATTTGAGGATATGGATTTAAATCTACTTAATAAATAATAAATCTGATAGAATCAAATAGTTACTAAATCCAGATTTTCTTGTGACGTAGCCCCTATACTTCAAGTGCTTGCAGTATTACAACTTCATTCATACAACAATCTTGCACAATTTGAATTGGCATAAGCTTTTGACGTAGAGCAATGGTTGTGCGGGTTCAGAAGAATTGGACAATTGGGAGCACAGATTGGGACATGTTTTACGCTCAGTTCCTTCAGCCCATGATTTTCCATCTGGCTGCATTTTGTGTGTCAGAGTTCTTGAATATGTTTGGTGTCATTGCCTTATTAAAGCTAGAATGCATACAAAATTTTAAATGAATACATGACGCAATTTTCTGGCTTTTGCACTGGGATTGCACTTTTTTCCTACAATGCCAATTTGAATGATTGCAAGAGAAGCTTCGAACTGTTGAGGTCTTAAAGGGGACTAGACTTTGGATTTTCTCCAGAGACTTGAGCACACAATCAAGGCTTGACACTTCAGTGCAATACTGAGGGAGTGCTGTGCTGCACTGCCGAGGGTGCTGTCTTTCGGATGAGACGTTAAACCATCTGTCCTCTCAGGTGGACGTAAAAGACCCTATGACACTATATCAAAGAAGAGCAGTGGAGTTCTCCCTGGTGTCCTGGCCAATATTTATCCCTCTACCAACATCATTAAAAAAAACAAATTATTTGGTCATTATCATACTGTTTGTGGAGGTTGCTGTGTGGAATTTGGCTGCCACGTTTCCTACATTACAACTGTGACTACACTTCCAAAGTACTTAATTGGATGTAAAGCACTTTGGGACATCCTGAGATCGTGAAACGGATTACATAAATACAAGGTTTTTTTGTTCCAATGTTTACAATATTGGCCCTGAAATTAGGATCGGGAGCTTGCCGCGCGTGCAAGCCCCCGATGTGCACTCACCCGGCGTGCCGACATCTGAAGCCTGGGCCTGCTTGCATTTCCTGTGACTGGCCCGGTTCAGATGTCGGCACGCTGTGCTAACCTGATCCAGCGGTGTACTTAGTTCGATGTGCCGGCTGGGATCAGGTGAGCACTGTGCAGCCAATCAGGGGAGGGGAAACGTCATTCATGAGTTTGACAGTATTAGCTGTCAAACTCATGAAAAGTAAGGGGCCCAAAACACTACTTAAACTTTAAATAAAATTTTAAAAAACATCCCACTAATTAAATTAACTATAAATAAGTTTTTTAAAATATTTTAAACAATTAATCAAATTTTTGAAAAAAATAAATTTTTAAAAAATAGGGTCTAAAACTAAACTTACTTTACTGTAAATTCTTTAAAAATAATAAACCTGTGGAAAAAAAAATTCTAAATTGTACTAATAGACCACTTACCTGTAAAACTAAGTACTTACGTCTTTTTTCCACACGTAAAAACCTCCGGCCTTTACACTCGGGCAACTCTGGGGGGAAAAAAGGAATTTCACTGCGCACGCGCTGCTTCACAAATCGCATGCGTTCTGCCTCTTAACCCCTTGGGCCAGAGGAGAGGAAATGCCGGTTTTCAGCGCTGAAAACCGGCAATTCCTCCGGGCACGCGTGTGAGTACCCCGTCCGCACTCACGCGTTGGGAGAGGAATTACTGGGCCAATGTTTTTATGCAGTGTTTTATCAGAATTTTTTTCAATTTTAATCTAATTTTTGTAAATATGTGTTTGTGGACTTATTTTACGGGGAAGAATTTTTATTAACTCATTACGGTAAGTTTAGATTTAAACATCCCAAAAGAAAGGACCATTATTTCCCGTTAAATCACTGGAAAGCAGACTGCAAGTGAATCATTTACAGGACTACAACAGAACAGGAACAGATGAAAAAAGCTACCAACTTTCACAGGAGCTCAGAAAGCCACAAGGCATCTAAGCGGAAGCTGCGTAATCCAATGAGAGGACAACAAGTGAAGGTAACGCCAATGATCGGTTTGGTTTGGATATACCTCAAATATAGTATTTCATGATTAAAATGGTGCAACATGAGGAAAGGAATGCCAAAGGAATCAGACACCTAAGCCGCATTTGTTGTACGTGGCATGGCACCAACCATATCTAGAGGCCGTGGCTTACCTGACTGCCAGTAACCCAAGACTACTGCTTCTGAAGGCACTAGCCCAGCAAGGAATCTGTTGCAGAGCTTTGTCATCTGCTGCAAGGCTACCTGTTGCTAAGCTCCAACATAGACACAGCACTGCCAATGGCAATCAACGTCACCACCACCCTCAGCTTTCTGACTGCGACCCATTCCATGCTAGCACTGCTGTATCAGCTAGTGATAACCCTTATATCAGATAGGTGCCTGATGTATTGTTCGGAATGACCAACACTTTCATCTCCTTTCCTAATGAAGAGCAGCAGGAGTATCACTTGACTGCCCAATTTCACTTCACTGCTACATTTCACGAAGTACACAGGACCATCAGGGCAGCAGGTTACTGCTCTTCCATACCTTCACGCCGTGACTCACTCAATGCTATCTCCTCAGCTCACTCTGGAATATGTGTAGCTATGTTGGTATTTGCAGATATAAGTGAAAGGGATACAGAAGCAGTACATTCAAGCTGCTTTTACAGATCTACAATAACATTAAAGTGACAAGTTACTATGCTGTATCCAAGAGACAGTTTTCAGTAGAGCTTGTATTACAAGGTACTGACTGTGTATGTTGTTTGTGTGATTGCACATAAGCCACTGTGGAGATGAATAAGAATGAGGCAACTGGATGGTGTCAGCAGTCAACCTCCTTCCTTCTATGGCTCACAACAATACGTTTCGAGTAAGCACGAGACATTTTGTAGTGTAATATACGGAACAGACTTTATTACTGACTGGTTTGAATGATCAGCTTAATCAGACAAAAGAGAGTGGCTTTTCAGCTTCAAGTTCTATCTTTCGAGCTCTCTGAAGAACTATTGAAAACCATGCTCCTTTATACATCATATATTTTGCCTACATCAAAGGTAGATGTCATAGATAATACCTCATGACGTATCTATTCCCAAATCCTTTGAAGATAGTCTGTTCATGTAAGCAGTTATAATTGTTTACTCTAAAGCTATTCCCTCAAACAAGACTTCCTCATGTAACGGTCCCCAACCTCTTTGAAGAATATGCTTTACCAACCGTCATCTTTCTATACCATAGTTAATGGATACCTCTACCTATGTTTATTACCCAAGCCCTAAAGTTACACTTTAATCATTCATGGCTGACTTCATTATTGTCATGTATATCTCCTTACACAAGTACTTCTCGTATCAGAAGACACGCTATACATACCCCCTCAACACTTCAAAGCCATCCAGTTTATCTTGGAAAACCTGTTGCTCCAAGATACAAAGAAGTTCAACTATTTACCTTTAACTCCCCAAGATGTCCAACATACATCTCACCAGGATGTCCAATAGATGGTGTTAGTCCATAGCTTGGAGGAGCCTTGCAGCTTCACTTTCTCTTACTCCATCAAGGTTATCCGTGGTAGCCTCTTCCAAGGGAGTCCAGAGCTGATCATTTCTGAGCCTTCCTCCAGCTTGGGTTTGTTCCACTGTTTTAGATGACCATCTTTCCAGCAGAGAAGTAGTTTTGTACTCATTGTGATTTAAAGCAGCACATGAACAGTGAACAGCATGTGCTAAAGTTGTAGTCCATCGTGGGTGTCATTAAATGACCCTGCTTCATACAGCTAGGTTGTATTACGGTGCTTTTATGTATTAAGCCCTTAGAAGCTGTATGTGCCAAGGCTTTCAATTGTAAGTTGTATTTGTAATTTGTAATCTGTACCCCGTGGGTATGCATGACCAGGAACCTGCCTATAATGGTCCAACATTAAATGTGCAACAGGTTGCCTCACAACACTCTGTGACATACATACATGGGCCATGTACCTGGTAAATTGAACATTGGACAGGCTTACCTTGGCAGCTTTCTTCAGATGTGCAATCTTCCTCTGCATCTGTTCCTGACTCTTGAGGGTAGTGCATACACGAGTACAGCCTGGCTGCCAACTCCTGCCAGATGTGGTGCCCTGCTATCCCTGAATTTGCGTACAGGACAATCCTCCTCACACCCACCTTATGCAGCATCACCTCCGTTTCGCCAGACATCAAACAGGGAGTTCAAGTGGGCCTGCTTCTCTACCAATCGCCCACAAACTCTGTGTCCTGCCTCCACATTTATTGTGCTAACCATGTTTTTGGTCCAAACAGCATCTGGAATGGCTGAAATATGCATTACAAATATTTGTAGTCTTCTTAGAGGTGGTGTAATTTTTGCCTCATTTGCGCCACTTTAAGTGCTGCATCTCTTTAAAGTTTCTCATCATCCCTTGTCAGCAGCCCTTTAAAGC
The DNA here is from genome assembly GCF_052327205.1 of Somniosus microcephalus. Classification (NCBI taxonomy): domain Eukaryota; kingdom Metazoa; phylum Chordata; class Chondrichthyes; order Squaliformes; family Somniosidae; genus Somniosus; species Somniosus microcephalus. The sequence goes on from NC_141000.1 coordinate 84,900,795, forward strand.
TGCTCAATTTCCTCCCTCTCCTTCAGCAAAATGCCAGCACCAAGCTTAAGCTATAAGATCGCTACCTTTTTTAAAATGTGGAAGTCCTAGCCAGGCCATCACTTATCCATTAGCACTTATTCCACATGGTCTACTTGCAAGTTTCCAGCCCCTACTGGACTGTGTGAGGGAGGTGCTTCCACAAAGAGAAGAAAAATTATATGACGAGATCGGAAGAATCCCACAAAAATTGTCTCCAGTGTCTTTATTTGTGCAGTGCATCTTGGGATGGATCAAATTATTTATGGAGTCAATTCATTCTTTCACAGAGAGAAGAAAAAATATGAGATCTTTTTTTCCCCGAGTTGTTTTCATCTCTCTCTTTAAGATTGCAGCACCATGCCACATTCCCTAAGTATGAAGACTATAGATAACTTGAACTTAGGCTTCTACGAAAGCGACTCTGTAACCTGTTATTCTTTAAAATTCCACAGTTACTACACAACAGAAATGTTTTAACTAGTAGGTACATATAGTCACCTGGAATTCCCATAGGGGCTCTCACCATTAATTCATCAAAGTTTTGGTGGAATATTGTGAAATCATAGAATGATGCAGCATAGAAGGAGGCTATTCAGCCCATCATGCCTGTGCCAGCTCTTTGAAAGAGCTATGCAATTAGTCCCACTTTCCTGCTCTTTCCCCATAGACCTGCAAATTTTTCCCCTTCAAGTTTTTTCCAATTCCCTTTTGAAAGTTACTGTTGAATCTGCTTCCACCACCCTTTCGGGCAGTGCATTCCAGATCATCATAACTCCTGTGTAAAAAAATGTTTTCTCATGTCACCTTTGGTTCATTTGCCAATTATCTTAAATCTGTATCCTCTTGTTATCGACCCTTCTACAACTGGAAACAGTTTCTCCTTGTTTTTGCTCTATCAAAACTGTTCATGATTTTGGACACCCCTATTATGTCTCCCCTTAACCTTCTCTGCTCTAAGGAGAACAACTCCAGTTACTCTAGTCTTTCCGCATAACCGAAGTCTCTCATCTCGGGTGTCATCCTGGTAAACCTCCTCTGTATCCTCTCCAAAGCCTTGACATCCTTCCTCAAGTGTGGTGCCTAGAATTATGCACAATACTCCAGCTGAGGCCTAACCAGTGATTTGTAAAGGTTTAGCATGTCTTCCTTGTTTTTGTATTCAGTGCCCCTATTTACAAAGCCAACTATCCAATACGCTTTCTCAACTGCTTTATCAACATGCCCTGCCACCTTTAAGGATTTGTCAATATGCCCAAGTCCCTCTGCTCTTGCACCCTCCTCAAAATATTACCATTTAGATTATACTGCCTCGCCACGTGGTTTCTCCCAAAGTGCATCACTTCACATTTATCCGCATAAAATTGCATCTACCATGTGTCTGCCCATTTCACCAGTCTGTCTATGTCCTCCTGAAGTCTGCTACTATCCTGCTCACGATTTACTACGTTGCCAAGTTTTGAATCATCCACAAACTTCCCTATACCTGTCCAAATCATTTATGTACAAGAAAAGCAATGCTCCTAATACCAACCCCTGGGGGACCCCACTGCATACTTCTCTCCAGTCAGAAAAACATCCGTTCACCAATACTCTCTGCCTCGCATCCCTTAGCCAATTACGTACCCAAGTTACCATCATCCCTTTAATATCATGTGCTTCTAATTTCTGAATAAGTCTGTTATATGGTACTTGCCTTTAGAAAGTCCATATATACAACATCTGCTGCACTACCATCATCAGCCCTCTCTGTTACTTCATCAAAGAACATCAAACAAAAGATCGGAAAAATCCCACAAAAATTATCCTTCAGTGTCTTTATTCATGCAGTGCATCTTTGAATGCATGACGTACACTTGTGGAGTCGATCCAAGCAATTGTCACATGGTACAAATTTAAATCTCCCATTTAATAATAATCCACATAGCTATAGTCTGATTCTTCCATCAAGCTGACTAATGCTAAATTACAACTCCAATTGTGTGTCATTGCATAAACAGATCATCTCATGTGAGACACCATTGTCAAGTTAAAACATTTAATCTGGAGGTTATAAAAATTTTGACATTTATGTCCATGTGTTGTATATGGGTGAAGGCAAAATACTAAGATCTCACAGGAGACAGTGCTTTGGAAATGTGTTTTATTCAGCTATAAATATGACCGGATGAAATATGGGTAATTAGCTAAGCATGAAATTGTAAGAAGACCTAGGAGTCTTCATACATGCAGCCATCAAATATCCAAACACACAATTGACAAAGCCAATTAAATGTTGAAATATATAGCCAAAAGAGTAGAATAAAAGTCAGAGGAAGTCATGGTCAAACTTTACAGTGCTCTGGTCAGACCACCTCGAATACTGTGTCCATTTTAGCTCACAAGGGAGTCATTCAAGCGCTGGAAACAGAAAAGAGCCTCAAGACTGATTTCCAGCCTTGGAGGTCTAAGTTATGAGGAAAGACTGGAGTAACTTTAGCCTTTAAAGGAGATATCTTAGAGTTGATCTTAAAGAAGTATACAAGATTGTAAATGGTATGGAAGTGATAAATCCATAAAATTATTTTTAATCAAATTGTGAGAGTGGAACAAAGGGCCACAGGTTTAAACAAGTATAAGGCAAATTTAGAACTGATAGCAGCAAGCTCATCACGGAAAGAATGATCAAGCATAGAATGGACTCCCAGATGGAGTACTGGAATCAAAAGCCTGGATTCTTTTAAGAACCAATTGGAAGCTCTGGGAGTGGGGGGTGGCGCTTTAGAGTAATTCTGGATGGATGAATTGAGATGGGCTTAATGTCTCCTTCATCTGTAATTATCTTGTGATCTTTGTAATATAGGAGTCTACATCATTCTAAATAAATTAATTGGTGTATTGCAGCATGAAAACAAAATGCTATCAATTTTTCTTTGTACCTTATCTGCAGTGTGACATTTGGAAACTGTAATGGTTTGGCTGTTGTGGACTTTATGCAGAAGACCATTCTACTCAGCATGGGAACTATTGAGCTTTATGGTACAAGTGACCCATTTCAACGGCAGCTTAGATCTCCCCGAAAAAGCAAACAGCTCACTGCAGGTAAAATCCGAATATTAGGTTGCAGTGGCTACCACTTGCTGTGGTGGAATGCACATTGCATGAAATTCTGCTTATTCACATGTATTTTTTTTTACCGCTATCACTTGTGGTGTAAATAAAGTGCTGTCTGCTTATCTATTCAAACAAAGTTATATATTTGGGGGAAGTCAGCATACCCAAATTTCAGTTGTTGACCAGTGCAAAATACTGCAGCAGTCTTGTATATTAATTGCATTGATGTCAAAGTTGTTTTGAGATTAAATTTACTAAAATTAAGAAATTATCCAAAAAATTATGCTTCATTCCAAATATGTATCTATTTTCAATCATCCATGATTTTTTTAAATCCTATGTTTTTCTGTTGTGCACGTACAGGATTATGAATTGTCATTGGTTGCCTGTTTAAGCCAGTTTGGTAGGACAGTCATAACTAGACTTGTCAATAACCACTAAGTATTGCTCCATAATAAGCTGATAGCGCACTGACTTCAAAGCAAGCAGCTTCCTTCCCCAAGGTCCTGTCATACTGTGGTGATTCATCTGGTGCCCAGAGCAACTACTGTTGGAGGTTGCTCCTAAACAGTGGCAGACAGGTTTAGCACCAAACATTCTTAGGAATCAAACCCCAAACATCTGGTTGAGAGGCATGTTCCACGTCAGCCTTTTGTATAAATGAGTAATACTGAATATTATAACATTGGCACTGTAGGAACTTATGATTTACAGGATTCTCTAAATTAATTAAAACATTAAAAAAGATGTTTGCTATACTTCAAATTATTTTGTAAAAACATTACTGTAGTCTCAAAGTTAAAATACAAGTCAGAAAATAATTTGAGTGATGATAGAAAAAAAATCAGACCATTCCACATTTCTATTAAGTATGTGAACATGATTTATTCTAGATATTATATGGCTTCAAATTAGTTAAAACAGACAAACAGAAAATATTGAGATATTAAGATTCATAGTTAGGTAGCAAAAGTGGTCAATAGACCAGCCTAACCTGTTTGTGGCAATTGGCCAAGAAAGATTAGATCAAAAAAAATACTGCAGATGCTGGAAATCTGAAATAAAAACAGAAAATGCTGGAGATACTCAGCAGGTCAGGCAGCATCTGTGAAGAGAGAAACAGAGTTAACGTTGCAATAACAAAAGGGAAGATCTGTGATAGGATGGAAGGCAGGAGCGGTTAAGAGACATTAAAAGATATTCAAGACAAAAGGAGATGGGTAATGGGACAGGTTAAGAAACAAAGGATGGCTCTAAATTAAGTGTAAATTGCGCTGGCAGAATGGAAGACAGCTGCCATGTAGGAGAGAAGAAAAGACACAAACAAAAGGTGTGGATAAAAAATATATATATGATAGGGGCCAAGGTTATGATCTGAAATTGTTGAACTCTATGTTGAGTCCAGAACGCTGTAAAGTGCCTAATCGAAAGATGAGGTGCTGTTCCTCGAGCTTATGCTGAGCTTCCGTGGAACAATGCAAGAGGCCTAGGACGGTGAGGTGGGAGTGGAGCGGAGAATTAAAGCGACAGGCGACCGGAAGCTCGGGGTTCCCCTTACGGACTGAACGGATGTGTTCTGCAAAGCGGTCACCCAATCTGCGTTTGGTCTCCCCAATGTAGAGGAGACCACGTCGTGAGCAGCGAATACAGTATACTAAATTGCAAGAAGTACAAATAAATCGCTGTTTCACCTGGAAGGGGTGTTTGGGGCCCTGGACAGTGGGAAGGGGGTTGGTATAAGGGCATGTGTTTCATCTCCTGCCCTTCCCATAGCAACACCTTTGATTTGGAGGAAGTGAGTGGAGTCAAAGGAGAAGTTGTTCAATGTGAGAACAAGTTCAGCCAGGCGGAGGAGGGTGGTGGAGGATGGGGACTGGTTGGGCCTCTGTTCAAGGAAGAAGCGGAGTGCCCTCAGGCCATCCTGGTAGGGGATGGAGGTGTAGAGGGATTGTATGTCCATGGTGAAAAGGAGGCGGTTGGGGTCAGGAAACTGGAAACTGTTAGTGACGGAGGGCATCGGAAGAGTCGCGGATGTAGGTGGGAAGAGACTGGACAAGGGGAGAAAAAATAGTGTCGAGATAGGAAGAGAGAAGTTCCGTGGGGCAAGAACAGGCTGAAACGATGGGTCTACCAGTGCAGTCCTGTTTGTGGATCTTGGGAAGGAGGTAGAAGCGGGCTGTGCGGGGTTGAGGAACTATGAGGTTGGCGGCCATGGGGGGAAGATCTCCAGAGGAGATGAAGTCAATGACAGTCTTGGAAACGGTGGCTTGATGTTCGGTAGTGGGGGTCATGGTCCAGGAGGAGGTGTCGGAGAGTTGGCGTTCAGCTTCCGCTAGGTAGAGGTCAGTTCGCCAAACAGCAACAGCACCACCCTTGTCAGCAGGTTTAATGACAATGTCGGGGTTGGATCTGAGAGAATGGAGTGCTGCAAGTTCAGAGGGAGGTAGGTTGGAGTGAGTGAGGGGAGCAGAGAAATTGAGACGGCCGATGTCACGCCGGCAGTTTGCAATGAAAAGATCTAGAGAGGTTAAGAGGCCAGAGGGAGGGGTCCAGGTAGAACAAGAATTCTGAAAACGGGATAAAGGGTCAGCTGTGTAGGGGAAAGACTCCTGACCAAAGAAGTGGGCAAGGAGACGAAGGCGGCGGAAAAAGATCTCAGCCGATTAGATCAAGTAGGCAAGATGACAAATATATCTACAGGAAACTTTGTGCTATCCGGCACCGACGGGACCGAGCTGTTGCCGTTCCCTCAAAACTGCCGGACACACCAGCGTTAATGTTGAAGCATACGGAGCTTTTCATCTCCGTATCTGACAACAAACACTGTTGCTTAGCAACAGCTTCTAAACAGTCAGCCCGTACCTTGGAAGCGTCTCTCTGAAGCTGTTGCTAAGCTACAGAGACTTTGCAGAGCCTGACTGTTGAAAAAAAAGCCACGAGAAGAAAAAAAACCTAACAAAACGGCTCCTGATTTTTGCTGGTGGCTCGAGCTTGCCAGACATTTAGCCTCCGGATAACACAAAGTTTCCTGTAGTGTGTTTCAAGCATATGGGCTAGATTTCTTAACCATTGATTATGAATGGTCGGAAAATCTAGCCCATAATAGCTTATGATTGGTTGACCATTAAGAATTCAGGGAATTTTTCAATATGCCATTCATGTTTGATTTATTTGGCTTTTGTGTACCTGAAGCATAATTCTGTTCTGTTGAATAGGGAATAGATATAGATAACATGCCTGTGTGGACTTTATAAACATATCCAACTACATTGTATGGTTCTGTGTTGGTCACATATAGTCATTTTTAATGCTTAGTTTTACCTTCACTTCACTGTTCCTAACTGCTTTGGAATGGCTTTGTCCTCGGTGTGCATACAAAGAGTGACTTATTTTTCAGCTACCAGTTTCTTCTATGTGCTGCTGAATGAAGACTTGCTATTTTACAGCTAGATGCCACTTTCTTTCACTTTAGCCTATATCTGTTTTTCTCTCCTCTGCCTGCCTGCTGCTGGTGATGGTTTGGCATGCTGACAGAAAACCTTTGCATGCGTGGCCTGTCTAGCTTGTACTCACTGAAACGGCTCCGTACATCTTATCAGAGTAAGTTATACATGTCTGTAGACCATATTTTATTCTGTTTTTGATGGATGACTACTATTGTTTTGCCACACTTGAGTGCGACTGGCAGAATTAATATTTTGAGTTGCAACTTCTAAGAGAAGAGCTAATATGGTTTCTTGGTGAATTGCTCCTTTTAAACTAATCATGATTTTTCATAATAAGTATTGAAAAAAGTATTGATTAAAATGTATTATCCTAATAAAGCTGTTGTACATATTTTGTCACAGCATCTTGTAATTTCTCTTTACTGTCACTTATGTATAACTAACGCACACCAGTAGTCCTCAGTGTGGCAACTGAGTTATCCATATATTGGCTTAAAACAAAAAAGTATGGTCTATAATGTGCCCAAACTTTGAGTAGGTTGAGAAAAATTTGGTACATTGGATTCTTGTAATTGTCACTTTGCCAGCTGAAAATGTTTAATTAAGAATCATGTGCCAGAGTAACATTTTGATTGAGCATTTTGCAATAAAATCACTGTAAATTTATAATCAGTTACTCTGTGCTTTGAATGCTGCCGTCCTTTTGCAAAGGTTGTAATTACATTTCCAGTTTTGAGATAGCCACAGACATTTGCATCTTAATAGTGTGACAAACATTTATAATAAACCTTCTCAGTAGCAAAAGGGCATCAGACATGAATTCACAAAGAACAAATTGCATTATGAATTTTGGAACAATTTAAATGACAATACTGTAAGTGAAATTAGCAGTGAGAGCTGACAACAAGTGGAATCCACTGTACGGAGCAAAGTATCAGGCTTACCAGTGGTCTCCAACATATTCGGCCCTCACAGTCACCTAATGCTTTTTATGGTATAATGGCTGATAATATAGAAGATAAATATATAATCAAAGTAGAAATGCAAAATAATCCAAATTAGGTTACATTGGTTGGCTCCCTTCATTCATGCAGATTTTTTTTCTGTAAAATGGTTGGGGTTCAACAACATGCCAAGCTTTTATTTGTTCTGTTACTCCTAGTAGTGATTTCAGCAATTTAAATTTTAGCCCGTTGTTGGTACACAATGGGGGAGAAATTCAGTATCGCCCCATTTGGGGCGCTAACTTTTGAAAGCTGGGAAACTTAGCGCCAGGCACTAATGATTCCCAGCTTTTGCAAAATTCGTTGTTTGTGCTCCAGGAAGGAAGTGGAGCGCTAAATCAAGCGCTCCACTTCCTTTCTGGAGCGCTAAAGGACGCAGGCAGGGCGGTGGGGGGCAGGGCTGCACAATGTCCCGTACAGCACTGCCGCGATCTAAAGTCCTTCCCTCCCTTAAAGGGAAGGGCCATCGCTGCAGGCTCTGCATTGGGCTAGTTAGCTGGTCCCTGATGACAGCCACGATCCGGCCCAATCAGCCCCATGCACTCCAGCAGAGTGCCAGGCTGATTGAACGCGGACTAGGCGAATTGGAAAAAAGCCGTTTAGAAATATTCATACTTACCTCGGCAACCTCACCTTTAACTTCCGCCACCGAAGCACCCAGCCTCCCGAACAACACCACCTGCAGCTGTCCGTGTTTTCGCCCGACGATGCTGCAGGGGGTGGAACCGAAGTTCAGGTCCGGGGCGATGCCCACGACAACTACGTCACGATTTCTGGGCGCAGGAGATTGTGGCGCAAAGTGTTACCGGCGCTGCAAACCTCCCGGCCAAGTTAGCGGGAGTCGTTCATCTCGCCGTGCCCGGGCGGTAAATTGTTAGCGCCCCGTTATCGCCCCCGGGGGCACTAATGGGAGGTGTTAACCCACTGAATTTCTCCTCCAATGTTCCTGGAAAGGAAAGAAATTGACACCAGTTTGGACTAAATGAAGCATAGCATTTAAACAAATGTCAATACATTTGTCTTTACTGAATGTACATTGAAGTATGTAAGTGTGTTACTAAATCCTATGCATTCACAGTTTCTGATATACAGACTTTACACACCTTTTCTGTGAAAGGACATTGTGAATCACATAATTTTGTTGTTGTTCAGAGCAGGCCAGAAATCTGACTGTGGGCCTCTGGAGACCACTGAGGGTAGATGCATTGCAGTACTTTGAAGTGCAACTGCTGTGAGTACTCTCATAGCTGAATGGGTTACCCAGTAAATATATTAATTAAATTAGGACTGGAGATATATTAATTAAATTAGGACTGGAGAAATTAGTGCATTTTCTTCTGGGCATCTCCCTCCTGAACCAGATACTCATTTGATTTGATCGTTAATGCTAACAGAAATGGAAACTGGTGAGGCTGCATGTGCTCTAGGAAATAATACTACCCAATGAGAATGAGCAAGCTAAGATCAAACTGAGCCAGAGAACAACGTGGTACTCTATTGGGTTCTATAATGAACATGCACTATTTGGGTTTCAACTTAACAATGTATGACTTTGTTTTACTTTGGAACGCAGCTTCCTTTTCCTCATGAATAAAAGTGGTAATAGCCAAGGCCATTTGCCGTTACCAATAATGTTCAGTAGGATGCTGATTTTTCTTTTTCTTTATGATCCTTTAGTTAGAATTTTCATCTGACCTTGTGTTTGAACTTCAGTGCAAAAATTGTATTTCTGCCGCATTGCTAGCCACCATTAAATATAATCTATCGAAATTCAATGGTTACCCAATTGTCTGCTCCAGTGGTGCTGGACGGTAAGGCATTAAGAATAGAACAAAAAGTCAGTACCTAAATAGACGTTAACGTTCTATTTATTGTCAAAATTGACATAGAAATGACCTGAGCTCCTGCACTGACAAGAGCATTCATTTTCTTTTCAGTTAAATTTTTGACTTTGCATTATGCTTTCAACTTGCATTATTAGCAGAAGCCCAATTGCTTTTGTTGTGACAAAAATCAGACAGCCAATTTCAAGGTGCTGACAAGCCTGCCATCTTAATATATAAACGCTCAATTCCGAGCATTACTACTACTGTATTGGTCTACAGTAGAATAAAGTGTCCACTTAAATAAAAACAGAAAGTGTTGGAAATACGCAGCACGTCAGTCAACCTCTGTAAAGAGAAAGGGCAGGTTATTAACATTTCAGGTATCTAAACCTTCATCAGAACTGGAGACTGAAAGAGTAAACATGTATTTTAGTAGGGTTGGAAAATGGAAGAGGAGGAGATAGAATCATTGCTTAGAATTACATTACATAGAATATATACAGCACAGAAACAGACCATTCGGCCCAACTAGTTTGCTGGTGTTTATACGCCACACGAGTCTCCTCCCATTCCATCTACCTCATCTCAGCCTTTCAGCATATCTTTCTATTCCCTTTCTCTCATGTACTCGTCGAGATTCCTTTTGAAAGCATTTAAGCTATTTGCCTCAACCACTTCCTGTGGTAGCACTCTCTGAGTAAAGACATTTCTCCTTATTTCCCTATTGGAATTATTAGTAACTGACTTGTATTTATGGCCCCTAATTTTGGATTCTCCCACAAGTGGAAACATTCTCTCCACAGCTTCCCTGTCCAACCCATTCATAATTTTAAAGACCTCTATCAGGTCTCCTCTAACTCTTCTCTTTTCTAAAGAAAACGCCCCAACCTGTTCAATCGTTCTGATAGCTGTAATCTCTCAGTTCTGGTACCATCCTTGTAAATCTTTTTTGCACTTTCTCCTGTGCTTCTACGTCCTTTTTGTGGTATGGAGACCAGAACTGTGCACAGTACTCTCAAGTGCAACCTGTCCAGGGTCCTATACAAGTTTCACATAATTTCACTACTTTTGAATTCTACACCCCTAAAAATAAATCCTAGTGCTTTTTTAGCATTTTTAATTGCTTTGCTGACCCGCGGTGCTACTTCTAATGATTTGTTCACCTGTATCCCTAGATCCCTTTGCTCTTCAACCCCATTCAGTTTCTTATTTTCTAAGGTGCAGGTGATGTTTATGTTTTTCCTGTGCATTACCTCACATTTATCTATGTTAACATTCGTTTGGCACTTAACTGCCCAGTCTGCAAGTTTCCTAATGTCGTCTTGTATTATGTTGCATTCTTCCTCAGTGTTAGCTATACCCCCCAGTTTAGTATAAGAAATAGGAGCCAGGAGTAGGCCATTTGGCCCTTCGAACCTGCTCCACCATGGCTGATCTTCTACATCAACTCCACTTTCCTACCTTATCCCCATATCCCTTGAGTCCCTTAGTATCCAAAAATCTATCGATCTCTATCTTGAATATACTCAACGACTGAGCCTCCACAGCCCTCTGGGGTAGAGAATTCCAAAGATTCACAACCCTTTGAGTGAAGAAATTTCTAATAATTTCAGTCCTAAATGGCCGATTCCTTATTCTGAGACTGTGACCCCTAGTTCTAGACTCCCCATCCAGGGAAACACCCTCCCAGCATCTACCCTGTCAAGCCCCTTAAGAATTTTATATGTTTCAATGAGATCACTTTGATGTTGAGTTACTTATTCCTAAGCCCAAGTCATTAATGTAAATTATGACTAACAGTGGTCCCAGTACTGATCCTTGTGGAACACCTGGTTCAATCCCTGCATCTAAATGATGAGGCCCAATTTCAATGGAGCTGGCATGGTGCAAACAGCTAACCGGCAAAGAGTCAATGAAGATGACAGCGACCCTCAGGTAAGTGAAGGCCAGGGGGGTGGGGAGGGGGGAGGGAGAGGCTGCGAAATGGAGCCTGGGGAGGGAGATCAGAGGCTTGGGAGGGGGAATAGAGGCAGGAAAGGGAAATAAGAGGACTGGGAGGGAAAATGGAGGCTGAGGTGGGGGGCGGAAATGGAGGTTGAGGAGGAAAATTGGAAGCCGGGTCGGGGGGAAACGGTGGCCGGTGGGAATCAGAGGCTGGGGAGGAGTTTAGGATGATCGGGGAATGGCCTGTGTTTTTTAAATGTGGTGTAGGGAGTGAGCACTCCTGCTCCTCTCGGCTCCACATTCAGGTAAGTATATTTCAAAAAACTACCTTGTAGGTTGCAGGTGGTCCCAAGATCTGGTTCAAGCTTAGATAACCTAAATGCCAGCAGGATTTTAAAGAAAGCAAAATATAATTAAGAAAAATGGCCAGAAATGGCCTTAAACCATTTAACTGATTTTCACTATACAGGTACCACTTAAATGCGCTGCCTCCCATAGCTCACTCCCTAGAAACCCTGGAGGTCTGGTTTCCTGGACGTGGTTTGCACTTGACATCCTACACACCCCCATGTTCAGAAATTGCATGCAGGACATCTCTGGCCCCTTTTGCATAGGTTAATGAAGTTCATGTCTGTTTAGATGGCAGCTTCTGATACCTGCTCCAACCCTGACTTGAACTTGAACTGGACAGTTTGTAGGAGGATACCTATTGAGCTGATCACAGCTAAATTTTCTATTCTGTTGCACCCTATCTGCACCCATCTTCAGAATGCAATGGAGATCAAAATTGGCTCCACTGGATCACCTAGTATCCAATCCAAAAGATGACAGTCGTGCCTATGCCCTGGCTTGTTATGAACAAGGAACATGGAGGTGAAAGGACATAGTGCAGACTATCAAAGTTTTAAGAAACTTGATAAAACATGCCTCTGTAGATATGGTGAAAGGTTTTACATTCATTCTAGGGGATATATATTAACGTACTAAAAAAGATTTAACTTTTAGATACGAGGTACAGTATGTGCTTCATGGGACCAATCCCATGTTTTGCAGGGGCCCCATTTGTTTCAGAGTTTGCTCACCCTTATCATGCACACCATATCCTTGAAATGAGCTACATTGTATAGGTAAACTGTGCAGCCTGCAGTTGAAACCAAATACTCCAGTTGGGGGAAAATAAGTTGATAAGTCTTCTTTTATACAATATCTGTCAAGCTGTGCAACATATTTGAGCAGAAAGGTCTGGTTTCAATCAGAGAATTCCAGTTTATCATTCTCACTTGCACAAAACAAAATAAATGATATAGAAATCGTCACAAAACTCACAAATTGATGGTCATTTATAATCCAAGTTTGTACAGGTTCATGTATTTCATTGGCTTTTGGTTTCATGTATAACATTGTTAGGAATAAGGCCAAATAATATACCTAAGAATGTTTTTAAAGATCATCTTTAATATTTGTTTTTCTTTTTTTAAATTACATCATTCCCTTCACTGTCCAATTTGAAAAGCTGCTCATACAGCATTAAGCCCTGGCTGCTGTGAAGGTATGTTTGACATTTGCTTCCCTCTAGTTACAGGAAACTCTCTTTTAACCAGCACCTAAATATCCGGAAATCTCTCTTAACCGGCAAAATTCAGGAGTAGGTTCAGGTAAGTTTTACGATATATTAGTGGCCGTGTAACCGGGGTTCCTGGATCTGTGGCCGTGTAACAGGGACTCCTGCACAAGTGCCGTGTAACCGGGGCTCCTGTACCTGTGGCCATGTACGGGGCTCTCGTATCTTGGTAAGTATACCTCTCTGTAATCCGGACTTTTTGATCAACCGGCACCATGCCGGTCCCGTCGGTGTCGGATAAAAAAGAGTTTCCTGTATTTGCTTGCTTGTGTGTATGTACGTTTGGAATGAATGCGGCTCATGACGTGAATCCTTTAATCATTTAAATATGAATCATTCAGATGCCAACACAATCCTCTGCTATGTGTTCAAGTCTAGGCATTAAATTCAGCTTGTATTTAATTTTATACACCACAGCAATGCTGCATTTCCTTTTTCTCCCAATGTATTGTGGATAGTAAAATAAATAATTCCAGTTTCTTTCGGTTATGCTGCATAACTTTATTGAGTATGATTTTTATTATTGTTACACAATATCAACAAAGTTCAGTTACATGGAAATGGAAAAATGATTTTAAAAATAATTAAACTGAATTTATCCCAAATATAGCATAACAGCTGTTATCAATTTCTTGAAGCCTTGTTGCAATACTCAAGAAAAATGTATCTCTTCCAACTTATCCTTTATATATGAGTAAGCAAGTCAGGAAAGTCCAACAAAAGTCATAGTCATACGGCACAGAAGGAGGCCATTCGGCCCATCAAGTCCGCGCTGGTTCTCTGTAGAGCAATCCAGTCAGTCCCACTCCCCCGCCCTTTCCCCGTAGCCCTGCAAGTTTATTTCCCTCAAGTGCCTATCCAGTTTCCCCTTGAAAACATTGAGTGTCTCCACTTCCATCGGCAGCAAATTCCAGGTCCTCACCACTCGCTGCGTAAAAAGTTTTTCCTCACATCCCCCTGTATCTCTTGCCCAAAACCTTAAATCTGTGTCCCCTATTCCTTGTACCCAGTGGGAACAGCCTTTCCCCCTCTAGCCTATCCAAACCCGTCATAATCTTGTACACCTCTATCAAATCACTCCTCACCCTCCTTTGCTTTAATGAAAACAAATCCAGCTTCTCCAACCTGTCCTTGTAGCTAAGAACAAATCCAGCTTCTCCAACCTGTCCTTGTAGCTAAGATCCCCCATCCCTGGAACCATTCTGGTAAATCTCTGCACCCTCTCACTCCAGGTACCCAGAATGAACTTTTTTAACACTCGAGGAACTGAAGTCAAGAGCCTCATACTTAGCACATTTGATATTGTATCCCAATAATAGTAAAATAGGGTTGTAAGCCATTCATCCGCTTGTGCCTGCCCAATTAGGTCATGGCTGCTCTGCACCTCAACTCCATTAACCTGCCTTAGCTCCATATCCCTTGATACCCTTACCTAACAAAAATCTATCAATCTCAGTTTTAAAGCTTCAATTGTCCTAGCATCCACAGCTGTTTGAGGGAGAGAATTCCAGATTTTTACTACCCATTGTGTGAAAAAGTGCTTCCTGACTTCCTTCATAAATGGCCTAGCTCTAACATTGATTCAGAAACGGGAGAATTTATAATGGGGAACAAGGAAATGGCAGAGCAATTAAACAAATACTTTGGTTCTGTCTTCCTGGAAGAGGACACAAATAACTTCACAGAAATGCTACGGAACCAAGGGTCTAGTGAGAAGGAGGAATTAAAGGAAATTAGTATTAATAAAAAATATAGTGCTGGAGAAATTAATAGGACTGAAAGCCGATAAATCCCCAGGGCCTGATAATCTGCATCCCAGAGTACTAAAAGAGATAGCCATGGAAATAGTGGATGCATTGGTTGTCATCTTCCAAAATTCTAGAGATTATGGAACAGTTCCTGCAGTTTGGAGGATGGCAAATGTAACCCCACTATTTAAAAAAGGAGGGAGAGAGAAAACGGGGAACTACAGACCGGTTAGCCTAACATCAGTAGTAGGGAAAATGCTAGAGTCTATTATAAAGGATGTGATAACAGGACACTTAGAAAATATCAATGGGATTAGACAAAGTCAACATGGATTTATGAAAGGGAAATCGTGTTTGACAAACCTACTGGAGTTTTTTGAGGATGTAACTGGTAGAATAGATAAAGGAGAACCAGTGGTGTATTTGGATTTTCAGAAGGCCTTTGATAAAGTCCCACATAAGGAGTTAGTGTGCAAAATTAAAGCACATGGGATTGGGGGTAATATACTGGCATGGATTGAAAATTGGTTACCAGACAGGAAACAGAATAGGAATAAATGGGTCTTTTTCGTGTGGCAGGCAGTGACTAGTGGAGTACTGCAGGGATCAGTGCTTGGGCCCCAGCTATTCACAATATATATCAATGATTTGAAATGCCATAGCATACAAGGCTACGGGCCAAATGCTGGAATATGGGATTAGATTAGACAGGGCTTGATGGCCGGCATGGACACGATGGGCCGAAGGGCCTCTATCTGTGCTGTATTACTCTATGACTCTATGACTCTATGAGGGAACCAAATGTAATATTTCCAAGTTTGCTGATGACACGAAACTAGGTGGGAATGTGAGTTGTGAGGAGGATGCAAAGAGGCTTCAAGGCAATTTAGACAAGTTGAGTGAGTGGGCAAATACAAGGCAGATGCATGGATAAATGTGAAGTTTTCCACTTCGGTAGGAAAAACAGAAAGGCAGAGTATTATTTAAATGGTGATAGATTGGGAAATGTTGATGTACAGAGGGACCTGGGTGTCCTTGTACACCAGTCACTGAAAGCAAACATGCAGGTGCAGCAAGCTGTTAGGAAGGCAAATGGTATGTTGGCCTCCATTGCAAGAGGATTTGAGTACAGGAGCAAGGATGTCTTACTACAGTTATACAGAGTCTTGGTGAGACCACACCTGGAGTACTGTGTGCAGTTTTGGTCTCCTTACCTAAGAAAGGATATAACTGCCATAGAGGGAGTGCAACAAAGGTTCACCAGACTGATTCCTGGGATGGCAAGGCTGTCGTATGAGGAGAGATTGCGTCGACTAGGCCTGTATTCACTAGAGTTTAGAAGAATGAGCAGGGATCACGTGGAAACGTATACATTTCTGACAGGGCTAGACAGACTGGATGCAGGGAGGATGTTTCCCCTGGCTGGGGGTCTAGAACGAGGGGTCACAGTCTTAGGATACAGGGTAGGACATTTAGGACTGAGATGAGAAATTTCTTCATTCAGAGGGTGGTGAACCTGTGGAATTCTCTACCACAGAAGTCTGTGGAGGCCAAGTCACTGAATATATTTAAGAAGGAGATAGATTTCTAGATACAAAAGGCATCAAGGGGTATGGGGAGAGAGCGGGAATATGGTATTGAGATAGAGTATCAGCCATGATATTGAATGGCGAAGCAGGCTCGAAGGGCAAAATGGCCTACTCCTGCTCCTATTTTTTCTATGTTTCTATTATGTCCACTAGTTCTTGATTACCCCATCAGAGGAAATAGTTTCTTGGTATCTAACCTATTGAATCCTTTTAACATTTTAAACACCTCGATCAGATCACCCCTCAATCTTCTGTCCTCCAGGGAATACAAGCTGAGTTTATACAATCTGTTATGATAATTTAATCCTCTAAGCCCCGGTACTATTCTGATGAATCTGCACTGCACACTCTCCAAGGCCAATATATCCTTCCTGAGCCCAAAATTAAATACAGTACCCCAGATGGGGTTTAACCAAGGCTTTATACAATAATTAGGGGGATAGTTAGCATTCTCTGCAACCAAGAACGAGAATCCCGAAGGGCGTGTTGCCTACCCGGTGCCAGGGTAAGGGATATCTCGAGGCGGCTAGAGAGGAATTTGGAAAGAGAGGGGTAAATCCAGTTGTCGTGGTCCATGTCGGAACAAACGACATGGGTAGGAATAGGGAGGAGGTCATGCTGAGGGAGTATCAGGAGTTAGAAGCGAAATTAAAATGCAGGACCTCGAGGGTAATAATCTCTGGATTATTGCCCAAGCCACGTGCAAATTGGCATAGAAGCAGTCAGATCAGGAGAATTAACAAATGGCTAAAGGGCTGGTGTGGGAAAGAGGGGTTCCTTTTCATGGGGCACTGGCACCAGTACTGGGACAGGAAGGAGCTGTACCGATGGGAAGGGCTCCACCTGAACCGGGATGGGACCCATGCCCTAGCAGAAAGGGAAAATAGGGAGGTGGCAAAGGCTTTAAACTAGTAAGACGGGGGGAGGAACCTACAAGAAATGAAACCAGCCTAAATATAAACAAAACAGGAAAGGAGAGCATAGGAAAGAATAAAGTAAGGGAGGATATTGATGGGCAGAGAATAAATAGAGTTATAGAACAGTAGTTTAAAAAGATGGTTAAAAATAAAGAGAGAGGAACTGCTATTAAAAATGAGTTAAACTGTCTGTACACCAATGCACACTGTCTGTAATAAAACAGGGGAGCTGGAGGCAATTATGCGTTGCAAGGAACCATACGTAGTAGGGATTACTGAGACATGGGGAGCGATTTTGCCAGCCCTGGGGAGGCGGGATGGAGGCAGGACTGCCGGGAAAATGGCAGAATTTGGGGGTGGGTTGCCGTCCCGTGCCGGGTCCCACCTCCTTGGAGGCGGGAAGGGACTAAAGCCTTTTAACTGCCTATTAACAGGTAGTTAACAGGCATCCTGAAGGCTCCAAAACATGCCAGCTCAGCGAGGCAAGTACTGGGTCTGCGGGGTTGGGGGGGTGCAAAAGTGTGGTGTGAAGGTAAGTGATGGGTGCAAGAGTGTAGAGGTGAATATCTGAGCTAAGTGCAAAGTGTTTTTAAAAGTGTACTTACCTTTGTTTCTTCCTGCAGGCGTCAGTCGGTTTGTTTGTGGAGACTCTCGGACCTCCATGTTGCAGATGAGAAATGGCCGTTGCATTCTCATATGCAACAACCATCTCATTTCTGTAAAAGAAAGAAGGTTGATGAGGTCTTGTATGCAAGACCTCATCAAACTGCAAAGAATGTCACTGTTTGACAGCTTCACAGAGCTGTCAAACTATGACTTTTTGACAGATGAAACGTCATACATTGACGTGCTCTGCAACCGGCTTTCCCTTGATTGGCCAGTTAAGCCCGCTAGGCGGGCTTCACAAGGTCAATTGGGAAAATAGCGTGGGTTGGCCACAAATCGATGAAGGCGGGACATCGACCCGACAAGCAGCAGTCCCGCCTCCAACGCACCCCCATTCACAAAATCACCCCCCTGGCTACAGAAAAATCAAAAAATGCTGGAAATACTCCGCAGGTCAGACAGCATATGTAGGGGCAGGGGCAGGGAAAGGGGGGAGGGGAGGAAAAAACACTCCTTCCAGGTGAAACAGCGATTTACTTGTACTTCTTGCAATTTAGTATACTGTATTCGCTGCTCACGATGCGGTCCCCTCTACATTGGGGAGACCAAACGCAGATTGAGTGACCGCTTTGTGGAACACCTCTGTTCAGTCTGCAAGCGTGACCCCGAGCTTCCGGTCGCCTGTCACTTTAATTCTCCGCTCCACTCCCACTCTGACCTCTCCGTCCGCGGCCTCTTACACTGTTCCAATGAAGCTCACCGTAAGCTCGAGGAACAGCACCTCATCTTTCGATTAGGCACTTTACAGCCTTCTGGACTCCACATCAAGTTCAACAATTTCAGACCATAACCTCTACCCCCAATTTTTTTTTCATATGACAGCTGTTGATGATTCTGCCATTACCAGTTACACCTCATCTAGACTCATCTTTTGTTTCTTAACTTGTCCCATTACCATCTCCTTTTGCCTTGCATCATCATCCCTTTTGTCTTTTAATCTCTCCTGCCTTCCATCCTATCCGTGGCTAAGTAAAGTAATTAAGGATAGTATCCGACTAAAAACAAGGGCATATAAGGTAGCCAAATCTAGTGGGAGGATAGAAGATTGGGAAGTCTTTAAAAGACAGCAAAAAATAACTAAAAGATTGATTAAGAAAGGGAAGATAGATTATGAAAGTAAATTAGCAAAAAATATAAAAACAGACAGCAAAAGTTTCTATAGTTATATAAAAAGAAAAAGGGTGGCTAAAGTAAATGTTGGTCCCTTAGAGGATGAGACCGGGAAATTAATGGTGGGAAACATGGAGATGGCAAAAACGCTGAACAATTATTTTGTATCAGTCTTTACAGTAGAGGACACTAAGAATATCCTAACACTGGACAAACAGGGGGCCCTAGGGGGGGAGGAGATAAATACAATTAAAATCACTAAGGATGTGGTACTTGGTAAAATAATGGGACTCAAGGCGGATAAATCCCCTGGACCTGATGGCTTGCATCCGAGGGTCTTGAGGGAAGTGGCGGTAGGGATTGTGGATGCATTGGTAATAATTTTCCAAAACTCCCTGGACTCAGCAAAGGTCCCGGCAGATTGGAAAACTGCTAATGTAACACCCTTATTTAAAAAGGGTAGTAGGCAGAAGGCTGGAAACTATAGACCTGTTAGCCTAACATTTGTGGTTGGTAAAATGTTAGAGTCCATTATTAAGGAGACAGTAACGGGACATTTGGATAAACATAATTTAATAGGACAAACTCAGCATGGTTTCATGAAGGGGAAGTCATATTTGACAAATTTGCTTGAGTTTTTTGAGGAAGTAACATACAGGGTGGATAAAGGGGAACCAGTGGACGTAGTGTATTTAGACTTCCAAAAGGCATTTGACAAGGTGCCACACAAAAGATTATTGCTCAAGATAAAAAATCACGGGATTGGGGGTAATATTCTGTCGTGGGTGGAGGATTGGCTCTCTAACAGAAAGCAGAGAGTTGGGATAAATGGTTCGTTCTCAGACTGGCAACCAGTAACTAGTGGTGTTCCGCAGGGGTCAGTGCTGGGTCCCCAACTCTTTACAATCTATATTAACGATTTGGAGGAGGGGACCGAGTGTAACATATCAAAGTTTGCAGATGATACAAAGATGGGACGGAAAGTAGTGAGTGAGGAGGACATAAAAAACCTGCAAAGGGACATAGACAGACTAAGTAAGTGGGCAGAGATTTGGCAGATGGAATACAATACTGGAAAGTGTGAGGTTATGCACTTTGGCAGGAAAAATCATAGAGCAAGTTATTATCTTAATGGCAAGAAACTGGAAAGTACTGTAGTACAAAGGGATCTGGGGGTCCTGATGCACGAAACTCAAAAAGTTAGTATGCAGGTGCAGCAAGTGATCAAGAAGGCCAATGGAATGTTGGCTTTTATTGCTAGGGGGATAGAATATAAAAACAGGGAGGTATTGCTGCAGTTGTACAAGGTATTGGTGAGACCGCACCTGGAATACTGCATACAGTTTTGGTGTCCATACTTAAGAAAAGACATACTTGCTCTCGAGTCAGTACAAAGAAGGTTCACTCGGTTAATCCCGGGGATGAGGGGGTGGACATATGAGGAGAGGTTGAGTAGATTGGGACTCTACTCATTGGAGTTCAGAAGAATGAAAGGCGATCTTATTGAAACATATAAGATTGTGAAGGGGCTTGATCGGGTGGATGCGGTGAGGATGTTCCCAATGATGGGTGAAACTAGAACTAGGGGGCATAATCTTAGAATAAGGGGCTGCTCTTTCAAAACTGAGATGAGGAGAAACTTCTTCACTCAGAGGGTGGTAGGTTTGTGGAATTTGCTGCCCCAGAAAGCTGTGGAAGCTACATCATTAAATAAATTTAAAACAGAAATAGATAGTTTCCTAGAAGTAAAGGGAATTAAGCGTTACGGGGAGCGGGCAGGAAATTGGACATGAGTCTAGGTTCGGAATGGTCATGGCCCTGTGGGTAGTGGAGTGGGCCCAGGGGCCGTGTAGCCTGGTTCTGCTCCTACTGTGTTCTAATTCTGTGTTAGATTTCAGGAGATGGTTTTATTCCTGTTCCTGGCTGGGGTGGAGATCGCCTTTACAGAAGGTAAGTACTGTAGAAAATATAGGGACAGAGTGATCTCCTGGACGAGTTTCGATCGTCTAGATGGGTCGGAGAGGAATTTCCCAGATTTTTTTCTCCCAAATTGGCCATTGGGTCTTTTATCTGGTTTTTCGCCTCTCCCGGGAGATCACATGGGCTCGGGTGGATGGAGAGTGATAGAAGATTTGAGGTTAGGATCAGATCAGCCATGATCTTATTGAATGGTGGAGCAGGCTCGAGGGGCCGATTGGCCTACTCCTGCTCCTATTTCTTATGTTATTATCACAGACTTTCCCTTTTGTTCTTTCCTCCCCCTCCCCCTTCCCTGCCCCTGCACTTGCTTAAAAATCTGTTACATCTCCAACTTTTTCCAGTTCTGACGAAGGGTCATCGACCTGAAACGTTAACTCTGTTTCTCTCTCCACAGATGCTGCCTGACCTGCTGAGTATTTCCAGCATGTTCTGTTTTTATTTCAGATTTCCAGCATCTGCAGTATTTTGCTTTTGTGACAGAAAAATCAGGACTGGGAATTAAACATTGCAGGGTTTCACATATTTAGAATAGATAGAGAGGGAAAAAGAGGAGGTGGAGTAGCTACACTTCTTAGGGATAACATAATGGCAGTAGAAAAATGTGACGCAGCTATCAAAAAGACAGAAATAGAATCCATGTGGATAGAGATTGACATGAATCAGTCATTCATGAAAGAAAGACTTATGAAATAATACTGAGCGGCCTACGGGTGGCGCTATCCAGGGAGAGTATAAATACTCGGGCACGGGCCCAGCTTGCGCAGGACATTCTTAACAGGGACTAGTGAAGGACACAACTAGACCTCCATGTTGTAAAACAGTTGTTTAAAGCTTTGTTTAACGCTTAGACCAAGTGCCTAGTAGTTTTCTTACGTCAGAGATAAAAATAGTAAAGGATCAAACAGACTAATAGGGCTAGTCTACAGACAACCTAATAGTGGAAGGGAGGTGGAGGAAGAAATATGCAAACAAATTAGGGAAATGAGTAAAAAAAAATATTAATCATGGGGGATTTCAACGACCCCGATATTAATTGGACGGAAGAGGTAGGTAAAGGGAATATGGGAATGGAGTTCCTACATTGTGTACAGGACTCCTTTCTCACCCAATATGTAAGAAGCCCAACAAGGGAGGATTCGCTATTGGATCTAGTAATGGGAAACGAACCAGAGCAGATAAGAGAAGTAAAAGTTTGGGAATATCGAGGCAATAGTGACCATAATGTAATACGCTTTAAGATAATAATTGAGAAGGACATAAGTATGACGAAGACCAGGGTTATAGATTGGAGAAACGCTGATTATGAGGGGCTAAGAATAGAACTTGGGAAAATAAAATGGACAATAATATTGGCAAACAATGACGTAGAACAGCAATGGGAAACATTTAAAACGGTATTCAACAGAGTCCAGGAAAAATATATTCCGCTAAAAAACAAGAATAAGCTAAACACTAATGAGACACCACAGATGAATAAAGTCGTAAGGGAAAAATTGAAGGTAAGGAAAGAGGCATACATTAAGTACATGGACAGCAGGGGGGAGCATGATAAGGGGCGAATATGAAGAGAAGTCAAAAAACAATTAGGAAGGCAAAGAGGAACTATGAAATTAAATTATCAAGGAACATAAAACAAAATAGTAAAATAAATTAAAAAAAGGAATGTCGGGATAGGAATAGGGCTATTAAGGGATAGACAGGCAGTGATAGAGAGATGGCAGAAATATTAAATAATTACTTTGCTTCAGTATTTACCAGGGAGATAAAACAGGTGGACATGATATTGGATGATGAGATTAGTAATGAGATAACTGCATTTAAAATAAAAAGCGGAGATACATTAAATAACCTAATCAAACTCAGAGTATAAATTACATCCGTGCATTTTAAAAGTATCTACAGAAGAGATAGCAGAGGCATTACTACACATATTTAATAATTCATTTGAAAAAGGTGCAGTGCCAGAGGACTGGCGGATAGCTAACATAATACCTATATTTAAGAAGGGAGATAGAACATGTCCAGGGAATTATAGACCAGTCAGCTTAACATCGGTAGTAGGAAAAATAATGCAATCATAAGAACATAAGAAATAGGAGCAGGAGTAGGCCAATCGGCCCCTCGAGCCTGCTTCGCCATTCAATAAGATCATGGCTGATCTGATCCTAACCGCCAATCTACTATCACAGAACCATCTCCTGAATCTAACAGAATTAGACACACGAAATAGGAGCAGGATCAGGCTACACGGCCCCTGGGCCCGCTCCGCTACCCACAGGGCCATGACCGATCCGTACCTAGACTCATGTCCAAATTCCTGCCCGCTCCCCGTAACCCTTAATTCCCTTTACTTCTAGGAAACTGTCTATTTCTGTTTTAAATTTATGTAATGATGTAGCTTCTACAGCTTTTTGGGGCAGCATATTCCATGGACCTACCACCCTCTGAGTGAAGTAGTTCCTCCTCATCTCAGTTTTGAAAGAGCAGCCCCTTATTCTAAGACTATGCCCCCTAGTTCTAGTTTCACCCATCATCGGGAACATTCTCCCCGCATCCACCCGATCCATCCCCTTCACAATCTTATATGTTTCAATAAGATCGCCTCTCATTCTTCTGAACTCCAATGAGTAAGAGTCCCAATCTACTCAACCTCTCCTCATATGTCCATCCCCTCATCCCCGGGATTAACCGAGTGAACCTTCTTTGTACTGACTCGAGAGCAAGTATGTCTTAAGTATGGACACCAAAACTGTATGCAGTATTCCAGGTGCGGTCTCACCAATACCTTGTAAAACTGAAGCAATACCTCCCTATTTTTATATTCTATCCTCCTAGCAATGAAAGCCAACATTCCATTGGCCTTCTTAATCACTTGCTGCACCTGCATACTAACCTTTTGAGTTTCGTGCACCAGGACCCCCAGATCCCTTTGTACTTCAGTACTTTCCAGTTTCTTGCCATTAAGATAATAACTTGCTCTACGATTTTTCCTGCCAAAGTGCATAACCTCACACTTTCCAGTATTGTATTCCATCTGCCAAATCTCTGCCCACTTACTTAGCCTGTCTATGTCCCCTTGCAGGTTTTTTATGTCCTCACTCACTACTTTCCCCCCCATCTTAGTATCATCTGCAAACTTTGATATGTTACACTCGGTCCCCTCCTCCAAATCGTTAATATAGATTGTAAAGAGTTGGGGACCCAGCACCGACCCCTGCGGAACACCACTAGTTACTGATTGCCAGTCTGAGAATGAACCATTTATCCCAACTCTCTGCCTTCTGTTAGATAGCCAATCCTCTATCCATGCCAGAATATTACCCCCAATCCCGTGATTTTTTATCTTAAGCAATAATCTTTTGTGTGGCACCTTGTCAAATGCCTTTTGGAAGTCTAAATACACTACGTCCACTGGTTTCCCTTTATCCACCCTATACGTTACTTCCTCAAAGAACTCCAGCAAATTTGTCAAACATGACTTCCCCTTCATAAAACCATGCTGACTTTGTCCTATTAAATTATGATTATCCAAATGTCCTGTTACTGTCTCCTTAATAATGGACTCCAAAATTTTACCTACCACAGATGTTAGGCTAACCGGTCTATAGTTTCCAGTCTACTGCCATTTTTAAATAAGGGTGTTACATTAGCAGTTTTCCAGTCTGCCGGGACCTTTGCCGAGTCCAGGGAGTTTTGGAAAATTATTACCAATGCATCCACAATCCCTACCGCCACTTCCCTCAAGACCCTAGGATGTAAGCCATCCGGTCCAGGTGATTTATCTGCCTTGAGTCCCATTATTTTACCGAGTACCACTTCCTTAGTGATTTTGATCGTGTTTAGCTCCTCCCCCCCCTAACGCCCCTGTTTGTCCAGTGTTGGGATATTCTTAGTGTCCTCTACTGTAAAGACTGATACAAAATATTCATTCAGTGTTTTTGCCATCTCCATATTTCCCACCATTAATTTCCTGGTCTCATCCTCTAAGGGACCAACATTTACTTTAGCCACCCTTTTTCTTTTTATATAACTATAAAAACTCTTACTATCTGTTTTTATATTTTTTGCTAATTTACTTTCATAATCTATCTTCCCTTTCTTAATTAATCTTTTTGTTATTTTTTGCTGTCTTTTAAAGTTTTCCCAATCCTCTATCCTCCCACTAGATTTGGCTACCTTATATGCCCTTGTTTTTAGTCGAATACTATCCTTAATTTCTTTACTTAGCCACGGATGGCTGTCTTTTCTTTTACACCCTTTTCTTCTCAGTGGAATATATATTATTTGGAAGTTGTAAAATAACTCCTTAAATGTACACCACTGATCATGTATCGTCTTACCTTTTAATCTATTTTCCCAATCCACTCTACTCAATTCCGCTCTCATACCTTCATAGTCTCCTTTATTCAAGCTTAGCATGCTTGTTTGAGATCCAACCTTCTCACCCTCTAATTGAATATGGAATTCAACCATGTTATGGTCACTCATTCCAAGGGGATCCTTTACTAGGACATTTTTAATTAATCCTGTCTCGTTACACAGGACCAGATCTAAGGTTGCTTGCCCCCTGGTCGGTTCAGTTACATACTGCTCAAGAAACCCATCCCTAATACACTCAATGAACTCATCCTCAAGGCAGCCCTGCCCAATTTGATTTGTCCAATTAATATGATAGTTAAAATCCCCCATAATTATAGCTGTTCCCTTATTACAAGCCTCAACTATTTCCTGATTGATACTCCGTCCAACAGAGTTGCAACTGTTCGGAGGCCTATAGACTACGCCCACTAGTGTTTTTTTCCCCTTATTATTCCTTACCTCCACCCAAACTGTTTCATTATCCTGATCTTTTGACCCAATATCATTTCTCTATATTACAGTGATTCCTTCCTTTATTAACATAGCCACCCCACATCCCCTTCCTTCCTGCCTGTCCTTCCTGATCGTTAAATAGCCTGGTATGTTTAATTCCCAGGCATTGTCAACCTGCAGCCATGTTTCTGTAATGGCCACAAGATCATACCCATATGTAGTTATTTGTGCCATTAACTCGTCTATTTTGTTACGAATGCTACGTGCATTCAGATAGAGAACTTTCAAATATGTTTTGTGACACTTAGTTCCTGCTTTTGCCCTTTTTATTACTTTACCTTTTACTCCATACCTTCTGCCCCTTCCTGACACGCTCTGGTTTTTAATTTCCCCACTGCTACCTAAGTCTATGACCTTCTCTGTTGTCATTTTTATTATTTGCTCTCTCGGAACCTCCCCCCCACTAGTTAGTTTAAAGCCCTCTCTACAGCCCTAGTTATATGATCCGCCAGGACTCTAGCCCCAGCACTGGCCAAGTGAAGCCTGTCCCAATGGAACAGCTCCCTCCTGCCCCAGTACTGGTGCCAGTGTCCCAGGAAGCAAAACCCATTTCTCCCACACCAGTCTTTGAGCCACGCATTTAACTCTCTAATTTTATTTGTCCTAGCCAAATTTGCTCGTGGCTCAGGTAATAATCCAGAGATTATTACCCTTGAGGTTCTGTCTTTTAATTTGACCCCTAGCTGCTCATACTCCTTTAACAGAACCGGCTTCCTCGTCCTATCTATGTCGTTTGTACCAACATGGACCACGACAACTGGATCCACCCCCTCCCACTGCAAGTTTCTTTTCAGCCCAGATGAGATGTCCTTAACCCTGGCACCGGGTAGGCAACACAGCCTACGGGACTCTCGCTCTCGGCTGCAGAGAACTCTTATCTATCCCCCTAATAATACTATCCCCTACCACTACAACATTTCTATTTACTCCCCCCTCTTGAATGGCCCCCCGCTCCACGGTGCTGTGGCCAGGTTGCTCATCCTCCCTGCAGTCCCTGCTCCTGTCCCCACAGGGAGTAAGAACCTTGAACCTGTTGGACAAGAGCAAGGGCTGCGGCTCCTCCAACACTACCTCCTGGATCCCCGTACCTGCCTCACTCGTAGTCACACCGCCCTGTCCCTGACCATGGGCTACATCTGAATTAATTAACTTCATAGGTGTGACCATCTCCTGAAACACAGAGTCCAGGAACTTCTCCCCCTCCCTGATGTGTCGCAGTGTCTGAAGCTCAGACTCCAGCTCATCAACACGGAGCTGGAGTTCTTGTAGCAGCAGACACTTGTCACAGACGTAATCACCGTGAGCCTCAATGGGGTTCACCGGCTCCCACATCTCGCAACAGTAACACATCACCTGCTCCATTCTATGTAATTAATTACATTTTTTATTGTTAGTTATGGATTTGCTAGTGCGAGCAAGCACTGAGTGCGAGGTCAGCAGAGAGTACTGTGAGTTTGGGTAAGTGTGAGATAGGGTAAGTGGGGTGTTAGGTGCTCTTTTCAAACTTTAACTCTGTGGGTTGCAGTTAATAAGGCCTTTCTGGTGCAGAGTGACTGTTGGTAAACCATTTAACTGGTGTAATTAGAGGGATTGATTTAATTTGAATCCAATAAATTAAAGGGGATACTAGCATCTATAATCAGGCAGAGGGTGTCCATAACTAACAATCATACAAAAGGAGAAAATAGAATACCTAGAAACCAACAATAATAATGAATAGTCAGCAAGGATTTCAAAAGGGAAAGTCTTGCTTGACCAACCTCATTGAATTTTTTAAAGTATGTAACAGAGAGAGTAGACAAGGGTAATTCAGTAGATGTAATTTATCTAGATTTTCAAAAAGCCTTCGATAGGGTACCACTTAATAGACAATAAGGTCAGAGAATGTGGAGTCAGGGGACAAGTAGCAGAATGGATAGCTAACTGGCTTCAAGACAGAAAGCAGAGAGTCGGGGTAAAGGATAGCTATTCAGTGGCAGAAGGTAGGAAGTGGTGTTCCACAAGGATCAGTGCTGGGACCACTGTTGTTCACAATTTATATTAACGATTTAGACTTTGGAATCAAAAACACAATTTCTAAATTTGCGGATGACACCAAATTGGGAAGGATAGTCAATACTGAGGAGGACTGCTACAAATTACATGAAGACATTAATAAACTTGCAGAATGGGCATACAATTGGCAAATGAATTTCAACACAGATAAATGTGAGGTATTACATTTTGGTAAGAAGAATAGGGAGGTCACTTATTACTTGGAGGGTGCGAGTCTAGGTGGGGTAGAGGAGCAAAGGGATCTCCGAGTACAAATACACAAATCACTAAAAATTGCGACATAGGTTAGCAAGGCCATGAAAAAAGCAAACCAGGCACCAGGGTTTATTTCTAGTGGGATAGAATTGAAAAGTAGTGAAGTTATGCTAAACTTGTATTGAACCTTGGTTAGACCACACTTGGAGTACTGCATACAGTTCTGGCTGCCACATTATAAAAAGGATATAGAGGCACTGGAGAGGGTGCAGAGAAGATTTACAAGGTTGATGTGAGGATATACCTCAGGAAAGGATGAACAGACTGGGTCTCTTTTCTCTTGAAAAGAGAAGGCTGAGGGGTGACCTAATAGAGATCTTTAAAATTATGGAAGGTTTTGATAGGGTCGATACAGAGAGAGTGTCTCCACTTGTGGGGAAGAGCATAACTAGAGGCCATCAATATAAGACAGTCACCAAGAAATCCAATAGGGAATTCAGAAGAAACTTCTTTATCAATGCTGGAGGTTTAGTCATTTTCTTTAAGTCATCCAAGAATTGACAGAATCTCCTCCATAAGGGAAATAGAAATTGAGACAGATATCTAAGTACTGCACAGAATCCTCATTTGATCTGCATGCATTGATGGCTTTTGCAAATATTGGAGCAAAAATAACATTTTAACAAGCAGACAAATATGATTCATCGCACTTGATCGAATCAGTTGAAATATGGAATTATGTTCACTTATCACGTAATACACTGGACATCGTTCATAGACGGGCTTTTCTCCATTTTGTGTCAAAAACTACCCTACTATGTAGATTCTCGTTCAGTTGGAGCACTGACTGGCATGGAATTGGCCCAAATTGAACAGCAAGATCCCGTGTTTGATCCCCAGTCGGTACTGCTTCAGTTGATTGTACTTTAGCGCAGAAGTTGGAGTGTTCCAATTTGCCTCAGCGTCCCTGTGCTACAGAGGAAAGCATCAGCTGGAGTCACACACCTGGCCATCACCGGTGTCCAGTTACCACTGGAAAGTGGGCGTGTCTTTGAACATCATGTGAGAACCAACATCAACCTCAGCCACAATGCCCTCCACGATAAAACCTTATTTTGGCACAGACAGAAATAATTACCATTTGGTTGATACCAGAGGCCAGCCAGCACATATGGAATCTCTACTGCAGTAAGAAACGGCACCTTCAGGAGAGGAGGCAAGAGAACAGGCAAACTAAAGAAAAAATTCCAGGAGGACAAAGCAGATTCGTTTAACAGTAAGACAGAATGATGTAAATGGGTTGTGTTTTATAACACTCCCCAGTCTCAGACAGAACAAACCTTCCTGCTGTTTGATGATAATCTCATTTTAATAGTGACTTCAATCACTGCAATAAAGGAAACTGGAGCTATTATAATTAATGGTGCAGAAATTCCGACCCCTACGGGTGTGTACGCGCTGTGTACTCCCCCGTAGGGACATCGGAAATGCCAGTTTTAGGCATGCACTGCGCATGCGCTGGAAACCGGCATTTCTGATCTGTCAAGAAAGCTTGACAGATCCTCCGGCTGCCCTGGAGCAGGGCCTCTGCGGGCGGATAGTTCCGCTTTTTGGAGACCCTCCGCCCACAGAAAACACTTACAATTCTTGCGCCTGGTAAAAGCAGGCGTAAGGCCTGCTTTTACCAGGATATAAGAGTTGAAAAAAGTTTTTTAAAAAATTCCACTGATTATCATTTAAAAATACTTTAAAGAAAGGTAAGTTTATTTTTAGCCCCGTTAAAAACTTTGATTATTTTTTTCAAAAAATAAAATTTTTGTTTAAAATACTTAATTTATTGTAATTTAAAGTCATTTTTAAAATGTGATGTTTTTTTAAAAATGTATTTAAAGTTTTACTATGTTTTGGGGGTGATCCCTATTCAAATGTATGAAGGGAGAACATAAGAACATTGGCGGTTAGGATCAGATCAGCCATGATCTTATTGAATGGCGGAGCAGGCTCGAGGGGCCGATTGGCCTACTCCTGCTCCTATTTCTTATGTTCTTATGTTGGCGCAGATTTTTCCAGATCGCAGCCCTCCACCCGCGGGAGGCTTGCGATCGGAATTTCTGGGATTAATATTCATTACAATAACCGGATAGAGCTGAATATCAACACAATCCAAACTGTTAGGGTGCAGCACCACACTTTGAATCACTTCTACCGTTGATACAAAGATTTTTTTTAAATTTCTTCATGGGATGTGGGCGTCGCTGGCAAGGCCAGCATTTATTGCCCATCCCTTATTGCCCTTGAGAAGGTGGTGGTGAGCCGCCTTCTTGAACCGCTGCAGTCCGTGTGGTGAAGGTACTCCCACAGTGCTGTTAAGTAGGGAGTTCCAGGATTGTGACCCAGTGACGATGAAGGAACAGCGATATATTTCCAAGTCAGGATGGTGTCTGACTTGGAGGGGAACTTGGAGGTGGTGGTGTTCCTATGTGCCTGCTGCCGTTATCCTTCTAGGTGGTAGACGTTGCAGGTTTGGGAGGTGCTGTCGAAGAAGCCTTGGCAAGTTGCTGCAGTGCATCTTGTAGATGGTACACACTGCAGCCACGTTGCACGGGTGGTGAGATCCAAATAGTCCAATAACATAACCACTATGCTACCGTACCCTCCATTTTTGAGATGCAGAAGCTTAAATTGACTCAGAAGTTTGAACATACTTTAGTTCTGTGTTTTTATAGACCCTTCTTCTCTCTATAATCTCACCCTGCTTCTTATACACAGACCTCTAACCTCTGGCATCCAGAAACAGTAGTGTGTATTCTGCCTTTGTAGAGATGCCTATCGGAGGGATTAATGTTTACCCCAATCATTGTAGTCTTGTGCTACAGAACCAAACTCTATTTGAAATGGTGAATTTTACCACACGGACTGATGGTTTACACATAAAAGCAACTAAAGTATTTACATAAATTAAACAGTCATAAAAGGCACATAAAATCAGCAAATACTGATGCTACAGTATATAAAACATACAAACAGTTAACAGAGCAGGATTGTTTGTGTCAGATGTACAAATCCATACTTTGGAGCTAAAAGATTTCTTTCACATCAATGTAGCACCAGCTATTAATTATATCAAGGAAACAAACCCCTTTGGTCTTCTGGTCAAAACACCACCTGAACCTTAAATAAACGAGACCGTGATAGGGATCCAGGACTTCTCTTCCATTCCAGATATTATTTTCTTCTTTCCAGCAACATAATCCTATCTTTCTTAGTAGAGTAGAATTCTTTTTGGTGCAGTGTTTCTATAAAGGAGCAGCAGGCTCCTTATTAAGACCCTTTCTGTGCTATTTTAACGCAATCATTAACTGGTTTTATTAACCTGTTTAAAATGAATGGGTTAACTCCTGCATTAAGGTATAGCAGAATATTGTTGCCTATGGTCACGTATGTTTAACGTGTTCGTACAAGACCATAGGTAATTGTAATTTTGACTCGATGATCTTTTAACTCTACAGAGCCCAAGTTGTCATGTCAGGTCATGTGTTAGGTAACAAAAGAATCAGGCTCACAGGTGAAGTCCTTCAGGGTCAAATAACCTGTTCACACTCACTGTCTTGGCTTGCACATTTTTTAAATTCATTCTCGAGATGTGGACATCAGTGGCAATGCCAGAATTTATTATCCAGCCCCAGTTGCGTGGTGATGGTGGGCCACCTTCTTAAACCGTTGTCATAGTTTGGTACAACTTGTGTGGCTTGCTAGGCCACTTCAGAGGGCAGTTAAGAGTCAACAATCCAACACCTTATTATTTCCAGATTTTTTTTTTAACTGAATTCAAATTCTCAAACTGCCATGGTGGGATTTGAACTCACGTTTTCATAGCTCGCGGGAATGCAAAAAAAAAAAGGGATAAAAATAGAAACTGACATTACACCTTTCAAAAACATCGGGAAACAAATCACATTTTTTGGGTACGTTCCTTAAATAGGACAGCATCACCTGGCTCTCACCAATTCTCGAGCTACTGGATGCTTTACCTATGAATTTGGGAATCCCATATTGTAGTTTTGGATAGCCGAAACGACAGTTGTTCCTTCAGTGTCTGGAGCTGTAATAATGCAGGGCCCCACTTTTAAAGGCTGCACCAGAACTTAATTCCCTTTATCCCAGAGGCAGCATGTCAATAAAGGGCAGCTTTCTGGCCCCCAAACTGCCGTGCATGGCTAATGAGGGTTCTCGGAGGAAATAGCAGCAGGTTATCAACAGTTTCACATTGGCAGGCATTATGATTACGCCACCGCAAGCCCACCAATGGGTGGAGAATCCAAGACCTTGATCCATTTTGATGTGATTTATCATTAGGTCTGTGTAAACTTTTTCAGGAAGAAAGTGGCCTTTAAGTAACTAACCTATATTCAGCGCTGTACTTTTTTGATGTTTGGCTGACTGGAGCTTCCAGTTCAAAAGCCCATAGAAAGTCTCTGGGCAAGTGCAAGTGTAACGAATGGCACCTTTGCCCTTGCCCATTTAATTTCCTTGAGCTTTTGCACGGCATGTTGTTGTAAGTGGGAGATCAAAACATTGTGGCGTCCTCTACAGGGCATCTGGGACCTGTGTGAACAGGACAAGCAACTGTGTATCTCCTTAACCAATCAGATTGAAGAACTGTTCATGAGCAGCGCAAAGTCTGAACCAGGAAATGTCAGTTAGAATAGTAAATTTAATGTCAAATCAGGTACAGTAAGTGAAATAAAAAGGGCAAAAGAAATATTGGATTAAGAGAGAGGAAAAAGAGATAGAAAGAAAAAGTAAAAAGAAAATGTAATTTTATTTTTTTTAAATCTCCCAACAATTAAAAGCTGAAGAAATGAGACCTCCACACTTGTAAAAGTTAATTTTCAATGCCAGAAAGGTTCTTTGCAGTAATTAAGACTTATCACGCCATTAAAAAGGGTACTTAGATTGAAATGGACAAGCCCTAACTTTCTGTGGCGAGTTTAGTTCATATCTACCATGCAAGTACAGGGCCTTCACGCCATTCGGTGCATTTGAATGGTGAGTCAGACAACAACTTGCTGTTTTCGGGAAGCTAATGGTGGAGTAGCACAACTCTGACATCAACTTCCGGATTCTCACATTTAACCACACATCTGCCCTCACTGCTTCCGGATTTTCGCATTTAACCACACATCTGCCCTCACTACTTCCGGATTTTCGCATTTAACCACACATCTGCCCTCACTACTTCCGGATTTTCGCATTTAACCACACATCTGCCCTCACTACTTCCGGATTTTCGCATTTAACCACACATCTGCCCTCACTAGAAGTTGCTTTGCGATTTGCGCATAAATAATGGTGAGCGCCATTAGCCTCACTTATTTTGACAGTAAATTTTGGTCCATTTACTTAAAAAGAATTACAAAAACAACGTTTTCACGTATGATAATGTTCCTAGTAGCACATTTAATAGTTATTGAAAATACGCAACAGATGAACTAGTTTTGTTATTTTTCCTAATATTTTAAGTGCAGGTACTTATTTTTATTTTAGTACATTTACTTATCAGATTCTTTCAGTTTACATTGTGTTCACAGAGGGGGAGAAATGCAATCTTGTTTCACACATTTGTCGGGTGTAATGTAAGGGAAATACTTACGAAAATCGGGCCGGCCCTGATCTGCACCTAAACTTTGGTGGACGCCATTTTGGATCAGGGGACCTTTAGTGACTGCTTAAAACAGGCGTTGGGCTTCTTGAATATGGTAATAAAGCCTGTTTCAGGACACCAGTGCCAAATTAGACAAAAATTAGGTGGAGCATATGCCGAATATGCTCCACTCAGGTTTTATGGATCTACAGTAGCCTAACCAGTGGCCCTTAAAGAGGTAAGTTTTCCAATTTCCACTTATGATGTGGAGCCAGGAGGAGCAGGAGTGCTCTTTCTCTCTCCACAGCAATACTTTGGGCTACTGCCAGCCTGTGCTTGCCTCCCTCCCATTCGCCTCCTCCTCTAAGGAATTGCCTATGGGCCAACTCTGCATTCGAGCTCGTCGATTTTCAGAAATGCTGGACCAGCAAACTGGATCGGGACACCCAGTTAGCATTCACAGCTCACTGGTATTATGGAGATGATGCTCGAGGGGTGAGCCTCGGGCCTTCGTCTGTAGGTATACGTTTTCAACGCGTCACCAATTTTGCACCACTTCCCCGCTGGTGTAAGGATTTCGGGGCTTCTTTAAACTGGTTTAAAGTAATTTTCCTGGTCTTACAGCCTTTGCCTGCACTCAGACCAATTTTAAAATAAAACCAATTTTAAAACAGCGGTTTCGAATCGCTACCCCACCTTCCAGTTCTGACTGCAGGGCTTATAATTATTGATATTAAAACAGACACGTAGTTTGGATGAGAGAAAAAAATCAAGTTTTATTAACTAAAAGAAACTATAATCAAAATATCAAACTATCCCACACGCACACAGTAATTACAGTAAAATTGCTTAACGGGTTGCAGACGGCGAAAACGAGGGGTAAGTGACTACAATGTTGGTTAAACAATCTTAGTAATATCCCCTTAAATTACCATCCCCCAAACTCCTGCTAGGTTGCCTTGTTGAGGAGACAGAAACTCTGCTCACCTTTGGTCCAGCGAAGTAAGAGAGAGTGATAGCTTCAGCATCTATCTTTATACCTGGTGAGCCCCCCTGCCGTTCTGCCTTGCAAGGGCTGTGTGCAAAATTCCCCACCCAAAGAGGGTCCAATAACAAAAGGGAGATACAGCTGCTCTATTGTCCAGCGCTGGGTGATTTAAAACCCATTCAAATCTTGAACAATTCCCATTCAAGGTGCAAAAGTCTCTTCTGCAGTTTATACAAACAAATGCTAATAGCATTCAGTTGCTTTGTAAACAAAGCATTGTCCTTTGTCTTCATTGGACCTTACTTCCAGATACAGAAAGCTGCATTCCAAGCCTCTTTGTCTCGGCCATGCGGTGCGACTGCCATTTCTATCCCTGGAAATTTAAAAGCACATCGCTCAGGGATCCTTTAATCAAAAAAATGAATCTTCCGAACTGTAAATTATTGCGAATTCTTACACTGGAACCCAATTTCTCCCTGGTGTTTCATAGTGATATTTGACAGATGTGCATTCAGTATTAGTGGAAGACAGTATGCCGTTAAATGGCACTGTATACGAATTAATTGAAACAGGTTGCTGGTTGTGGTGTTGCAGGATGGGCAAGTGGACCTTTGCACTGCCAATATAATGAGAACCGTGTTAGACT
The DNA here is from genome assembly GCF_052327205.1 of Somniosus microcephalus. NCBI lineage: Eukaryota > Metazoa > Chordata > Chondrichthyes > Squaliformes > Somniosidae > Somniosus > Somniosus microcephalus. The sequence continues at coordinate 84,936,157 of NC_141000.1, forward strand.
GCACAGCAAACCATTGCATTTTGCTTTATAAAAAAAAAACAGATAAAGCAAATTAAAAGCTCCATTTGCAAAGACAAATATTTAATTGTTAAATTAAACCAAATGGAATGCAATCTCTTAATGTTTATAATTACCTCAATCCCGTAACAGGATTGTTTGACAGATAATAGCACTTTACCAGACCAAAGCACACACCGTGTGGAGTAATAATTTATATTGGCCTAATTTAAAATTATTTATTTATATCTAGCCTTAATTTGGCATAAAGTAATGATAGAATTTCCTCCAATCTAACCTCAAATAAACAATCCATAGTGGTAATTTTGCTGCAAATCTGCTTTGCATTTGCAAGAAAAACGAAGTAAAAATGCTTAAACAGAGTGGCCTAGAAATTCAAGCACGTCCGTTTCTGGGCATGCAGGGGGCGCAGGGTACAATTCCTGCGCCTGAATGGTAAGGCCCCCAATATTGGCCCTCGGGCCTCATTTCTATGCAGCTGTGCAGAGCTGCCATTGAAGCGCAAGTGAAGATCGGTAAGTGAGGAAGGGTGGGCGATCAGGCTGGGAATGATGGGTGATTGGTCTGGGAAGGGTGGGCAATTGGGTAAAGAGGTAGTGGGGGGTAAGGGGGGGGGTTTGGGTTGGTACCGGCCCATGTTCTTTTAATGTGGGGTCGCGAGGAGCACTCTTACTCCTCCCAGCTCCACATTCAGCTAAGTATATTTTAAAATCTTACCTTGTTGGTTGCGGCCGAAAAGTAGGTTCCTTTAAGCACCTTTGTTAGGCTGCTTGTAGGCCTGATTTTACTGATTGGTTTTCCCTGACCAGGGCCGGCTGCAATCTTGCAGTGGGGGCCTCAAAGAGGCATGAGGCATACTTGAGCCTCTTCTGGAGCCGATTGGCACTAGTCAACACTGCCACAAACTGCAGTTAAAATCATGCAGTATCCAGTTTCACTAAACACTGTTAAAGCACTTACTTAGGACATCAACAGTGTGGAATTAGAAATGGCTGTGCAGCTCTTCAAGCCTATTCTTTCCAAAGAAAGTATATAATCCACTCTATTGTAGTTTTTACCCAATCCATTTAATCTTCTGAGCAAAGGTTCTGAAATGTTTCTCCAGCAGCTTCTAATCCAAATAATAAATTGTTGCTGAAGTACAGAACTCAATGTTGCCTATACATTATGTCTCAGGTCATGACCATTCCAGTTCTTGTATCAGTAAACTAGCCAAAAAAATCAGCTCTTGCCTACAATTGCAGTGGAATTAAAAGTATTAAATTTTAATTTATCTGAATTACTCTGGAGATGGACAATTTGTTTGGACGAATCATTTGTTCCTTGCCAGAATTAAACTGAAAAGGCAACATGAACAAAGTTTTGAAAAATCTTGGTTTATGTATATCTAATATCTTTAACTATTTACAACCTTACCAATAATGCCTTATTCTGTTGGAATTATTGTTTCAGAATCCTCTAATCATTTATCACTATTGCTAACAGTAGTAAAATGTTTTTCTTTAATTATATCCAGTAGCATGATAATTATTTATTCCTCTTTCCAGGCTTGACTGAACTTGTGGATAGCCCTGTATCACTGGAGATTGAACGCTGCAAATCACCCACCTCAGGTAAAGGTAATCGGTTTCTGTACATCATTACTTGTAGTTGTCTATGGCCCAGCATTGTTGTTTCATTATATCTATGCAAGATATTGTGCATACTACAAATCACTCATACCTCTAGCATTAGAAAAGAGTTATTTTCAAATAGGCTGAAATTTGATGCTTAGTAGCACAGACAGCAGCAGGCTCTCTGCTCAACCAGATGAACATGGATTCACATGCTCAAACCTATTTTCTATTGGTATGAATATGAGTTATTGGCCAGAAACATCTACGCACTCTCTCCTGAACCTGTTGTAAGTGCTACTTTTACAAACTGATCTCGAAGCAGTCACAGTAGACTGGTTCCTACAGAAAATATAAATGAGAAAAAAAATAAAGAATTTTAAGGTAAATTGAATAAAATAGAAAAAAAATCTTTCTCCACACTGCTTCAAATTGCTAGACTTTAAAAAAAAAAGTATTACATGTCTTTCAATAATTACTTCCTGTAGCGGCAGCATTAGGAAGGAAGAAAGTAATATTTCAATGAAAAATACTCCTTGAAATTTGCACAAAGCTTGCTGTTAGTATAGCTAGCACACTCCGCAGAATGAACTCTTTCTGAATAGTAGAATCCAACTTCAGCGGGGCACAAGACATGCGTCAGCGGATCGACCACCCGTTATAAACCCTTTCCATAATGGGAAAGAAAATTGTGCAGGGTGTAGAATGGGCAGCCAATCTGCAACTGCCCTTTTGCACCCCCACAGAAGCCCCTACATGTCCATTTCTGTCAGGACCAAATTATGTGGCTACATGGCCAAATTGGATAAGTTAATATGCGCAATTTTCAAATACAGGAGGGTGTGAAAGTCCCAATCACAAACGGACAACATGTTTTGATTAAATTAGTTAGCACTAGTGTTACTGTGCTGTATGGTTAAATTCACATTTAAGTCCCAGACCAAATCTGCATGCTGCCAGTCAGCTGCCCATCCAAAACAGGTTGAAAGTGGCTGCTGGCAGGTGGGCAGGAGCTGAATTTCGGGTGGTAGGAGGTTGGTGGCCAGCACCAAAGGAACGGTCGCCAGCAACAAGGTAAGTCGCGGTGAGAGAAGGTGTCACGGGAAGAAAGGGGAAGCCCAGAGCATGCGAGTCTCAAACTCTCTTTGTGGGGCTCAAAGAAGCACTCCTTCTCCTCCTGTTCCCACAGAAAAGTTAAAAAAAAACTTACCTCCTTTCCGGTGCCTTTTCCTGCTGTCTTTTCCTGGTGGGAATGCCAAAACATCATCTCTACTCAAGCCACAGTTAAAATTGAAGTTGGCCCGATAACGTCATAGGACTGTGATCTGCATATTTAAAGAAGGACTCCACCGGCTTAAGATGAGTCTCGTTGCCACCTGCTCAGAAGAGCAGGTCAAACTAGAAGACGGCAGGATCGGTGTGGGAAGTCAGTGGGTAAAGCAGCAGACTAATTTTAACAGCCCCCCCCCCCCCCTCCGGTTTCCACCAGGGGGGCTATGCTTAAAGTCTCCCCAGATATATTTTTTGGCTATTTGCAGTCTTTGGGAAGTGTTAACATTGCTGAGGTGCAACTGGGCACTTTTCCTAGAAGTAAAAGGTAATTGCTATTACACTTAAGTACCTACTGCTGTTTTCAGTGTTTTGTGGAAGACTGTTTACAGAAAGGGTGTCCAAATGTTTTACCTTGATGGGTTACGTAGTTGCTTATAGGAGCCCTATATGCCACATATAAACAATTACTGTACAATACTGCTCAGTTTATGTTGAGAGTCGAGAACTCAGGCTTCAGTCTTTTTTTTCCATTGGAAGAAGTTGTGACTTATTCATGACTTGATGCCAGACAAGCAGTCTGACAGTACAGATGTGGTTATGGGTTCGAAAGAACTGATGGAAAGGTAGATCTGGGTGTTATCAATATATATATATATATATAAGCGGGTTAATGTCAACAAAGGGCAGCATGTAGGTGAGGAAGAGAAGTGGACCGAGGATCAATATTCCCCCTAATTTTTTGGGGGGTCCCTTTAACGGGCTGCGCAGCCCTTTCAAAATCTTGCACATGCACGAAATGTCCCATTGAAAAGCCAGTGATCAGCCTGCATGGGACTTCCAGACAGCTTAGCGGGAATGTTGCTAAGGATATATCCTTGGGGACTTCAAATTGACAGTGCAGGGTGGGAAAAGAAGTTATTGATGGAAGTTCTGTGAATACAATCAGATTGGTAGTAGTGGAACCACATAAGGCCAGTGAAACAGAGCTACACAACAGAGAAGAGGCAATGGAGAAGGATGGCGTGGTCAACTGTGTCAAATACTGTGGAGGGTTAAAAGGATAACACCAGTCAGACAGTCAGAGTTACAGATTATGTTAACCAGGAACAGAAAACATTTAATATTAAACAAATTAAGATTAATCAAATCTTCTTTGAAGCACAATGGGGAGAAATTGGCTAACACCCGTAAATGGCCATAGAGGTCGCAGTATGTGATTAACTCATGCCCGTTTATTGCTTTGCAGGTAGCAAGGTAAATTCATGCTGCCTGCTGCTTTACATGATTGCTGCATGCAGCCAGCGCTCCCTGTGCTGTTCATCGGTTGCATGCATCAACAGGGGGCGAGTGGCTAGCCCTATTTAAAGGCAGCCTGCACCTCTTAAAGTGGAGGTGCTTTGTAGCTGCAAGAAATGGTGGGAGCCATTGAAAACTGAATCTGCACTGTGAATTGATACTTTGAGCAATGGCTGAACATGCAAGAGATCGAGCATCAAGGTTTTCAGACACAACACTGGAGATCTTCGTGGAAGAGGTGAAAAGAAGGAGGGATGTCATGTATTTGCAGGGTGCAGAAGGCCCTCCAGACAGATGCTCAGGAGACAGTGGGAACATGTAGTGGCAGAGGTCTCTGCCAGGAGTGTTGCTCCAAGAACATGGCTGCAGTGCAGGAAGAAGTTTAACGATCTCACGCGAGTTGCCAAGGTGAGTGAGTTCATCTTCAAATGACGTCCTACCTAGTGCACCACTAGCCACATCTATTGCTCAATTCAGTACACCACTATCACTAATCTACCAACAATCTCTATCAATCAGTACTCAACCATAAAATTCATATGCTTTACCTCACCCTTACCCACTTAGCACTGTTGCAAGCCTTGCACCAACAACTCACAGCTCACATACACTGGCAGCTATTCAGCCATGACAGCCACATCACCCAAACATATTGCAGGACACTCACTGACACACTTCCCTCTTTCTTGCAGGAGAAGGTGGCGCATAACAGCAGGCAGCAGCAAAGAACTGGAGGAGGACAAGCGCGCCTGCATGTTTTAACCCCCATGGAGGAGACCGTGCTGGCCATCATGGGAAGCGGCATCACTGAGGCCGTGGCCACTGGTGGGGCTGAAGCAATCAAGGATGAGGGTATCTGCATACCTAATCTTCCTTCTATCACCCCACTTCTCCCTCAGTTTCTTCTGACTTAGAAGCTACAAATGGTATAAGCACGCACTTCTTACTTTCTCCTCTCCCTTCACCACAACCCAACCCTTGTCCCTTTTTCATTTCAGACACCCAAGAACTGGAACCTTCACAGTCAGTGGAGGAAGAGGAAGAAGACAGTGAAAATGAAGAGACATCATCACTCGATCTTACAGTTGCAGCCACCAGCTCCGATACTGACACTGCATGTATCTTAGAGGCTAGGATAGAGGAGGGATCTGCACGTGGTTAGACACCGGGCACAAGGGCAGGGGGATCGGATAGCACAGGTTGCCAGAGGGTGAGGTCGCACACTAGTTCTGCTGCAGAGGACTCAGATGAGAACTCAGATGCGTTGTGCCAGGCTACAGAAGAAAGCTGATGGATGTACATAACCAAACTCTTGGTGCACTGGAAAGCCTGCCAGACAGCCTGCGCTAAGTGTCAAGGAGAATGTTGGAGTCCAGCGCCAACTTGGCACAGGGCTTTGCGCAGACCTTGGAGCCAATCCTTTCCAACATGGAATGGGTGGTCACCTCCATCAGCACACCTGTGGAACCCACCATGATGCACTGTCTGATAGCCAATGTCACAGCTTCCATCAAAGATCTGAGTGCTGCAGTGGAATGCTGCCTTGCAAGCTCAGACTGATGTCATCGTGGCTCTGGATACAACTGTTCAAAGGGGTTCCAGGGCGCCACAGTAGTCCATCAATCTGTTCTGCAACAGATCAGTAGGATTGCTGAGGCGCCACCCCAGGTGAGTGGCAGTGGCTTCACAGAGCAAGAACCTGCTTTCCTCTCTCAGGATGACAGCATTCGTGCTCCCATCCCTGCCACTCTGCCAGTGCCCTTGCTGTTGCCTGTCAGCCAGCCAGCCCAGATTGCTGCAGCCCAGGCTGAGGTGCTGCAGTCTGAAGCCGTGCCTTCTAGGCCCAGAGCAGTTCAAGGTCGCCTTCCAAGGCCATCTACTTAGGAACATAGGAGCAGGAGTAGGCCATTCAGCCCCTCAAGCCTGTTCCGCCATTCAATGAGATTATGACTGATCTGCGACCTAACTCCATAAAGCTGCCTTTGGCCCATATCCCTTAATACCTTTGGTTAACAAACAGCTATCAATCTCAGATTTAAAATTAACAGTTGATCTAGCATCAATTGCTGTTTGCAGAAGAGAGTCCCAAACTTCTACCACCCTTTGTGTGTAGAAGTGTTTCCTAATTTCACTCCTTGAAAGATCTGGCTCTAATTTTTAGACTATGCCCCCAGCCCTAGAATCACCAACCAGCGGAAATAGTTTCTCTCTATCTACCCTATCTGTTCCCCTTAATATCTTGAAAACTTCGATCAGACCACTCCTTAACCTTCTAAATTCTAGGGAATACAACCCTAGTTTGTGCAGTCTCTCCTCGTAACTTAACCCTCGAAGTCCAGGTATCATCCTGGTAAACCTACGCTGCACTCCCTCCAAGACCAATATATCCTTCCTAAGGTGTGGTGCCCAAAACTGCTCACAGTACTCCAGGCGTGGTCTAACCAGGGTTTTGTATAGCTGCAGCATAACTTCTACCCCCTTGTATTCTAGTCCTCTAGATATAAAGGGCAGCATTCCATTAGCCTTTTTGATTATTTTCTGTACCCGTTCATGACATGTTATTGATCTATGTACCTGGACCCCCCCAAGTCTCTTTGGACCTCCACTGTTTTTAGCTTTTCACCATTTAGAAAGTACCCTGTTCTATTCTTTTTAGGTCCAAAATGAATGACCTCACATTTACTTACATTGAAATCCATTTGCCACAGTTTTGCCCATTCACTTAATCTATTGATATCCCTTTGTAATTTTATGCTTTCATCTACAATGCCGCCTACCTTTGTGTCATCAGAAATTTTGGTTATATGACTTTCTATGCCGTCATCTAAGTGGTTAATAAATATTGTGAAAAGTTGAGGCCCCAACACAGATCCCTACGGGACACCACTAGTCACATCCTGCCAGCATGGATTTGGAAAAGGTAGGTCATGCCTGACAAACCTGATTGAATTTTTTGAAAGGGTGACTAAAGTAGTGGACAGGGGAATGTGTATGGATGTTATTTATATCTATAGTCTCCTCACTTGGAGGTCAACAGCCTTCCACCACCCATGCTGCAGCCTCTGGGGAAGCACCTCGTAGGAGCACTAGGAGAAGCAAAGACATTTGGAAGACAGGCACAAAGGGAATGCACAAGGGTGATTCATTTATTTTTGTATGCCTTATGTCATGATTGAATTTATAAATTTGGATTGCAATGTGCATTTTCTGGTGGTTTTTATATTTGTGTTGTCAAAAAGAGGACAATGTGTGATGGTCAGTGATAGAGGACAAGTAAGGAGGGTGGAACTGTTGGTGAATGGGGAGGTGTGATTGAGGTTACTGGTATCACTCATTAATTATTTCATCACGTAGAGCCCGGGCCAAAAGGGGCTGCCTACATTGTAGCCTCCCTTCCTCCTCCTCCTCGTGCTCCTGCTCCTCAGTTTCTCACCTGTTAGGTGGTGGTAAGGGCTGTTCCCTCAAAATTGCCAGGTTGTGCAGCATGCAGCATACTACCACAGATTTTGGTACCCACTCAGCTGAGCACTGCAGGGCGTCTCCAGAGCGGTCCAGGCAGCGGAATCGTTGCTTGAGGACACCAATGGTTTGCTCTATAAGGTTCCTTGTGGCAGCATGGCTCTCATTGTAGGACTGCTGTACATGTGTGCGTGGGTTCCAGACCGGAGTCATGAGCTATGTCATGAGTAGATAACCCTTGTCAGCCAGTAGCCAGCCTTTGACTTCCCGTGGTGGTTCAAATACAGGTGGCACAGAGGACTGCCACAGAACAAAGGAATCATGACTACTGCATTCACCTGCATGATGCGCTGCCTGTGGTCGCACACCAGCTGCAAATTGAGGGAGTGGAATCCCTTTTGGTTCACGAAAATGGTCACGTTCAGATGAGGCGCACGCAAAGCAATGTGCATGCCGTCAATGGCACGCTGCACCATGGGGAATCCTGCAATCCGTGAAAACCCTCGTGCTCGCTCCGCCTGATTGTCTCTGGCAAGAGGGAATGAGATGAAGCTGTCTCTCTGTGTATAGAAAGCCTCAGTGTCCTCCCTTATGCAGCAGTGTACTGCAAACTGCGAGATGTTGTTTATATTTCTAGCAGCAGCCTGAAAAGAGTCAGATGCATAAAAGTTAAGAGCCATGGTCACCTTGACAACCACAGGCAATGCAATCCTTGCCCGGCTTTGAAGTTGCAGTTGTGGCTGCAGCAGTTGGCAGATTTCAGTCATGACCTCTTTAGTGAAGCAAAGACGTCTGAAACATTGGTCCTCGCTGAAGTTGAGGTAAGAAAATTGCTCCCTAAAGACCCTAGACGGATATGGCCTCCTGCTGAGAGCCCTTCTTCCTTTCCTTCTCCTCCCTCTTCTAGCAGCTTGTCCTGCTCTGCGTGATCACTCTTCATCCTCCCAGGCATGCTCAATTCCAAGAGGAAGGCCTACCAGGCCACCCATGTCTGGAACCAACTTGTTTCAACACAAGCTTTAAAATGAACAAAAAAGTACTTCAGCACCAGCCAGACTACTCCCTGTACACTTTTGAAACTTTAGGCAATATATGAAAGCTCCAAGAACACGTACAATTGCACCAGCTGCCTTCCTAATTGCTTGCTGTACCTGCATGCTGACTTTCTGTGTTTCCTAAGTAGGTGAGGGGTCCTTCATGCCATTTAACATTGTGTTCAGCTGTGCGAGGTTAAGCAGGTAGGCTGGAGCGTGGCATTCAAAAATGACAGTGTTGGCATCAAATCAGCGTTGCACATTGATTGATGTCATAATCTGCCTGCTTTACATGCTACCAGCAGTCATTAGGTGTGTGCGCACAAACCCCTTTACCATGATGCTGTCCAGGGCACTTCCCATTGGAAGTGGGCACACGCATCTTGGAAGCCATTTTCGAGCATTAGGAGGCCCACGTAGCACCTAAAAAAACAGATGCTACAGAGCCCAATTTCTTCCCCAATGTCAGACATATTTTATAATGGTGTTTGTGCGTTGCTATGTATGGAATATTACTGTGAAAAATAGCTGCCACGTTTATCCACGTAACATGGAAGACATTTCAAAGTTATTCATTGTATGTGAAGTGCTTCAGGAGTTTGCTATATAAATAAAAAATCTTTAAAGTCTTTCTACTGCAACTGTTTGCAAACAAATCAGACTGAATTTGAAGGTGGATCCTTATTTGAAAGAAGACAAGAAAATATTCACTCGGGTATATTTTCATATTTACTGCCTGAGCGTTGAGCTTTCCCTGGGAGGAGGGTAGAGAGGAAAATCAGGCAGGTAGGATCATATGCCAGTGTTAGAACTCGCTTGATTTACCTTCCATTTAAATTAACAGAGAAAATTGGGCAGGTTTGGAAACGGGCAAGCAATCCTTCCTGCATGATTTTCCTCTCTGCGCGCCACCCATTCAATGCTTAACACCCAAGCAGTAAACAAAAATTCATCCCACTGTCTTTCAGATGAGACATTATAGTGAGGCTCCATCTGCCTGCTCAGGTGGATGTAGAAGATCCAGTGGCACTATTCAGAGAAGAGCAGGGGAGTTCACTCGGGTCCTGGCCAACATTTATCTTTCAACCAGCATCACTAAAAACAGATCATCTGCTCATTTGTCTCATTGCTATTTGTGTGATCTTGCTGTGTGCAAATTGGCTGCTACAGTTGCCTACATTACAATAGTGACTACACTTCAAAAAGTGCTTCATTGGTAGTGAAGTGTTTTGGGTCGTACTGAGGACTTGAAAGGCACTATATAAATGAAAGATTTTTCCTTCATTTTTTTAATAGCACAAACAGCATTTTTATGCACAATTGATGTCAAACACTACACAAACTATGCTGCAGCCTTGATGTATTTTTAAACGTCTGTTGTACAAGTTGTAACATGAAGACACTGAAGGCATAGCCTCCAAATATTGCTTCAGATTGTTTTATTCTTAAACTTAAATATTAGAGTTAACATCGTTAGGGGGCCATCACCAAACACTTATGCATAGATATTAGATAATCACACAGATGAAAGTACATTATCAATGGCTGATTCAATAGTAACTTTCAAAAGAGAATTGGATATTTACTTGAAAAGGAAAAATTTTAGGACTATGGGGAAAGAGCAAGGGAGTAGAATTAATTGGATAACTCTTTCAAAGAGTCGGCATATGCACGATGGGCTGAATGGTCTCTTTCTGTGTTATATGATTCTTATGATAAGCATTTTACTAACATGCCAGAACTATTTTGTTAAAGTTAATGCTGTAATTCAGTCTGGTATTTTCAGTGTGGTGGTGACAACTTTATCTACATTTCAAGAGAATTCAAAAAGTAAGTCTGATTTATTTGCTTTATTCACCTTAAAAGTTAATTCAGGAAAACAAAACACTCAATTTAGTTACTCATATTAGCTGCTCTTCACTAACGCCAAAGAGAAAATATCATGGGCACATACATAAGGGACACAAACCAGAAATTGTTCATCTACATGTGTTTTATATATATTTTTAAATTTTTATGAAAATCAAGTTGTCCAAATTTTGGAAGAAAAGCAGTTTGGATTTGGAATGACCTGTTCCTTTAAAAGATAAATGTCCAAAAAATGTGAAAAGGAAAGTAGCAGTTTGGATTTAAATTTGGATTCAGTTTTGTCACTTACCCTTTCATTAGTGCATTCTGCTGTTATTCAGCGTTCTATTTTGTTCATCATAACAGCAGTTTCCATTCAAAAATATATTGAGATATTATGCACTAGCCTGACTTCAGCAGCTTTACATAGCCATTTAAAGTTCCCTGGCCTGGAAGATTAGCAAAGGCCTGATTGGCCAAAATCCACTAAACAGGGAGCAGCTTTTTCCAGGAACTTCATAGAACCGAAACCTCCAAGTTGTCAGGTTGCGTATGCTGACATTCATTAAGAAATGCCATAAGTCACTAGTGAGCCTCGACTGAGACCAATAATGGCTGCAACAAACTACTTCAAAACAAAGTCTCACCAGTGTCCCGTGAAGGGAATTAACAGATTACAGGTGACCATTAAAGGAATCTGGAACGAAAGAGAAAGCAATTTAGGATTCTACCGAAAAACAGTGTCCTCATAACCTAAATAAATGCAACCTATTTCTCCAGCAAAGTCTGATTCCACCTACTGAACTGCAGCCTTATCAGATCAGACAGGAAATATAGGAAAGAAAGGCGAGCAGCCCTCCTCATATACCACAGCCTGGAGTATAGCATTATTGATGTTTCTGGTGTTACCTGTAGCCTGGAGTGTGTAGCAGCCAAAGTTTACCTGGAACATGGAGTGCCACTAAGTAGTGTGTCTTTCTACTGTTGGCCAGGGACTTCTCTACCACAGAGTCTATTTGGATTTACCTGTATGATTTGGAAGCACACTGATCCTGGCAGGACGTCAATGCAAAGCATTTCATTTGGGGCAGCCAGTCCATTAACACTGCAGGCAAAGAGTTACTTGATATGACTGTGGACCTGGACTACAGCACCTAAAAACCCCAGAGTCCACTTATCAGAGCAGCAGCTTTAATTCCCATGATGTGCTTGACCTCACCATTGTAACACCAGCTCTAACCAGCAATTGCTCAGACCTAAGGGTTGGGGAAAATATTGCGGGGGGCGGTGCTGTCTGCCATTTCTGTTCACACTGAAACTGTCTACTGATTCTCATCACCCAGAACTAGGCTTAAACTACAGAAGAGCTAACTGTGCTACCTCCCGGCTGCTTCAAGCAGAGAATATCACCCACCCAATCATCGTCAAAATCACTGACAACCTAGCGCTGGCCAGTAAGCAGCTGACTGATGCACTAATTGCAGCAGGATAAGCAACAATATAGATGAAGAATTATTCTGGTGCTAGACTGCTTTGATACCCTAACACATCAGATTTGGTTAAAAAAAAACAGACAAAGGAGGAACCACATTGAAACACAGCTCAGAGACAAATCCAATCCGGCCAATTACCGCCCATCAGTCTACTCTCTATCATCAGCAAAGTGACGGAAGGTGTTGTCAACAGTGCTATCAAGCGGCACTTACCAATTACCTGCCACTCGATGCCCAGTTTGGCTTCCGCCAGGATCACTCAGCTCCAGACCTTGTTACAGTGCTGGTTCAAACACGGACAAAAGAGCTGAATTCCAGATGTGAGGTGAGAGTGACTGCCATTGACATCAAGGCAGCATTTGACCGAGTGTGGCACCAAGGAGCCCTAGGAAATTTTAAGTCAATGGGGATCAGGGGAAAACTCTTCACTGGCTGGAGTCATACCTACCACAAAGGAAGATGGTTGTGGCTGTTGGACGCCAATCATCTGAGCCCCAGGACGTCGCTGCAGGAGTTCCTCAGGGCAGTGTCCTAGGCCCAACCATCTTCAGCTGCTTCGTCATTGACCTTCTCTCCACATAAGGTCAGAAGTGGGGATGTTTGCTGATGATTGCTCAGTGTTCAGTTCCATTCACAATTCCTCAGATAATGAAGTAGTCCATACCCACATGCAGCAAAATCTGGAAAACATCCAGGCTTGGGCTGATAAGTGGCAAGTAACATTTGCGCCATACAAGTGCCTGGCAATGACCATCTCCAACAAGAGTCTAACCACCTCCCCTTTGATATTCAATGGCATTACCATCAACATTCTGGGAGTCACCATTGACCAGAAACTTAACTGGACCAGCCACATAAATGCTACGGCTACAAGAGCAGGTCAGAGGTTGGGTATTCTGCGGCGAGTGACTCACCTCCTGACTCCCCAAAGACTTTCCAACAGCTACAAGGCACAAGCCAGGAGTGTAAAGAAATACTCTCCAATTGCCTGGATGAGTGCAGCTCCAAACAACACTCGACGCTCGACACCATCCAGGACAAAGCAGCTAGCTTGATCGGCACCCCATCCACCACCTTAAACATTCACTCCCTTCACCACCGGCGTAACATGGCTGCAGTGTGTACCATCTACAAGATGCACTGCAGCAACTTGCCAAGGCTTTTTTGACAGCACCTCCCAAATCTGCAACCTCTACCACCTAGAAGGACAAGGGCACGGGAGCACCACCACCTCCAAGTTACTCTCCAAGTCGCACACCTCCTGACTTGGAAATATATCGCTGTTCTTTCATCATCGCTGGGTCAAAATCCTGGAACTCCCTGCTTAACAGCAGTGTGGATGTACCTTCACCACACGGACTGCAGCGGTTCAAGAAGGCGGCTCACCACCACCTTCTCAAGGGCAATTAGGGATGGGTAATAAATGTTGGCCTTGCCAGCGATGGCCACATCCTGTGAATTAATTTTTTTTTAAATGATCTAAGTGACCGCACAAAATTATAGTAACACAGAGCAGTATTGCAGGAGTCCAGCACCTGGAACTTCCAAAGAGCTTATCTTGACCTCCCATCATGAGTTTGTGGAGAAATGGTTTAAATGGCCATTTATGCCATATCTCCAGGGTTTCCACTGATCTTCGCCAAAGTTACAATGGGAGATCTGGAGAACTCTGCGGAAATTCTACTCTCCAGTCTCAAACTGCCCTTTTATTTCTGACAGTCAATCAAATATATAATAGTGTTTGAAGAGAATAAGAGAAGTATGGAGTAATTAAATGAACTGAAAAAGATTTTCTGCATCGGTAAAAACCTGACTGGAATAATGGCAGAGTGCATTTTTGGCCAATTGAAATTAAAGTGTGCTGACCCTGCCAAATTTTCCAGGGTCAGCCTAACATTAATATTGGTAACTGCACTGCAGCTGTTTGGAAGCTTGCTGTGGGGCGGGTGGAATTGCATGTTGCTGCGGGCTTTAAGGCCTTTACTCTCTTGCCTTCACCTGGAAGCATTCCTTCCCTCACTGTCTTAAATCACCCTACTCAAAGTCTCACACAGTCATGCTGCATATACCCATTATCACAGCATTATGGGGTGCTTGCTGATACCTGGAGTTTACAGATTCTCATGGTTCCCATTCTAACTTATTCCATTTTTTTTCAAGGAGAAGCTAAACCATAATATTAGAGTGTGAAATACCCCCACCTACACCCTCTCATCCCCAGAAGGAGGAAACACTGGAGCTGCTGAGGAAGGAAACACTTATGGGAGTCAGAGATAAGGTAGTTGGAGGGCAGCTGCCAGCTTCAGGTTTGTCCGGATATTCTGCTTCTTTTCCATCTCATGCTATTGTACTTCACACCTATCAGCAAATTAAATCATGAAATCCTCAGGTTACTCCTACTGAAAATGGCAAACTCAGTTCATCAGTAACCCATTTAAAATTCTTTTCCTCATCTAGATATAACAGACAAACCAGAACCAGACACCAGTGGATCCAGCCCCATGAGCATATTGAAGGTTGTTCTGTCACTTACTCTTTCCTTCTCAAACACCAGCTCAGAGACATCCACCCAAGAGGAATTAGAGCTTCAGGCACAGAGAAGTGCACAGAATTGACAAGAGGAGCTGGAATTAGAAGATCAGGAGAACCCATTGCTAACCAGAGAGTATGGGGATGTCACCACTTGATTGAGAGCCTGGGTACACAGATCTCGTACATCCTGCTTTTTAAAAGGATCCTTACAGAGCACTGATGACAGTCTCTGAGAAGGTGCAATAGATGGAAGGACACTTGGAGGAGTAGACTACCAGCATCTACCATATCATGATGAATAGGTTTGCAAATCTGCAGTCCATCGCAAGGCATGTGGCAGCTCCAGGCCATTCTGCAGAGCGCCCCTATAATAGAGGCCCAAAGGACAATGTTAGCTTCTGCCATGGACAGTCAGACTGCTACCATAGAGAGCCATCCCTTCTGGCCTCCAAGTAATTGGGGCTTGGATGCAGTTAAATATCTCTCAGAGCTTCACTGATCTCACTGATACTATTAGGTCTGCTTTCCCACTAATCAGTGGTCACACACTGTTAGTGGCTGGTACGAGTGGTGTGACACAAATGCACTTCATGATGGTGCAGTCTCTTGGTAGCAGCACTTGTGTAATTTTCCAATATTCTCCTGGATGCCTGATATGTGGCAGAAAGGAGACAAGGCCAGGCTGCCCACACAGCAACAAAGAGATGCAGCCAGCAGGAGGTCCATCTCAAGCTCATCTTAGTCCCAAGAAGCTTATCTCGACACACAGCAACCAGACACTTCATGCACTCCTGCCACTCGGGTAAACTTAGGACGAGCACTAGGTTAATGTAAGAGTTCATATACCACATACTCATACCAACAGGAAGCACACTGGGATGCAAATAAAAATATGCTAGCTCTAATATTGGTGTGCATTGTTAGTGGCAAGGTTTGGACGGTAGCTTGAATGGAATCTGTGTGATTGATATGCACAGGAAAGGGTGTGAAGATGATAGCATCTTTGAGATGGGAAGGAGAAGATATAAACAGGACTATTGATGAGTTGGCGAGATGTAGTGGTCAAGAGAAGGTCTCCTGTATCAGTTTGACCCAAATATGCCTTGCTACTTTTCTGGCTGATCACCTTGATGTACTTGGGTGCCTTCCTCCCTGGGGCCCTCATGAGGAGGAAAGCCTTCTTGTAAGCCAGAGGTGTGTAGTATGTAGCACACCATCACAATCCTTGAGACCCCAGCTGGACCATATTGCACAGAACCCAAAGGCTGATCCAGGTAGCTGAAATGTGCTTTCAGCATTTTGAATTTGTGAGCAATGATGACTCTGGCGGCAGAATGAAGCTTCTTATTGGGGTGCTCAGCTGTTTTCCTGCGATTAGTCTTAAAAGCTGTTAGCCATCTCAATATTTATAACCATGTTTACTTATACATTTATTAGCAGATTTCCCATGACATTGTTCATAGTAAGTCGGATGATGTACTATTTTATAAGGACGAATGTTACACCATGTCTAGAGAATGTTTTACTCTCCTAAGGTGGAGTTCTATCCTTCTAAGACCACAAAATTTAATTGTTGCTTGAAGATTATTCAAAGATTAATTGTTGCTTGGTCAGGGAACTTTGAGATTGTAATGAGCTTGTCAGTTTCAGTCTGCAGCTAAGAAGAACCTATCATAGAATCATAGGGCCCAGAATTCCAATGGGCCAACTTCACCAACAGAGCAGGCTACAAGTCTACCAATGGCCACCGATCACATCCCAAAGCCGATGACTAGGACTAATATTTTAGTCAGAGCAGGCCACCCTCCTGTAAGCGCACATTAGAGGCACCCATCCTGCAACAGTGCAGAAAATCAGAATAGTTCCATGCCACTCTGATGGGACAGGAAGAGGCCATTGAAAAGCCAAAGAACAGAGATTAAAAGGGCCAAATGGAGAAGGTAATTGATCTCCTCTGGGATCAATTACTTCTCCTTAATGCAGTCCTTGGATCTTTCCAAGGCCTTTGACAGAACTCATGACAACTCTCAGCTGGTGAGAGTTAAGATCTATTGGGCAGAAATCCCTAGGTAGCTCAGGAACTCACCATGATGTGCCCCTTGACATAAAGGGGGCCAGGCAGAAGATTTGCCTTCCCCGCCCCCCACCGGAATTTCATTGGCATTTATAAATGGGGTGGAATATCATCGAAACTCAGTTCCGCTCCAAATTCCGGCCCTCATCGGGTGTTTCAGCCCAAGTTGTGCCCAGGGTCGATCAGAATTCTGGACCGACAGAATTTTTCAGCGCAGAAGGAGGCCATTTGGTCTCTGTTGGCTCTCTGAAAGAGCTGCATACTTAGTTTCATTACATTGCCCATATATTTATAAAATTTTCTTTGCAAAGATTTAGCCACTTTCCTTTTAAAAGCTATTATGAATTCTTCTTCCACCAATGCTTCTGATAAAGCATTCCATGGAATCACCTTAGTGAATCTCTTCTGTACCCTCTCCATAACTCTCTCAGGTGAACGTAAAAGACCCCATGGCATTATTTTGAAGAAGAGCAGGGGAGTTATCTCCGGTGTCCTGGCCAATGTTTATCCCTCAATCAACATCACTTAAAAATAAACAAATTATCTGGTCATTATCACGTTGCAGTTTGTGAGAGCTTGCTGAGTGCAAATTGGCTGCCGCGTTTCCTACATTACAACAGTGACTACAGTTCAAAAGTACTTCATTGGCTGTAAAGCGCTTTGGGACGTCCTGAGGTCATGAAAGGCACAATATCAATGCAAGTCTTTCTTTCATGCTCAGTGGGTGCCCCACCAGATTTCCCACCCTCCCAAAAGAGCCCATCAGTAATCAAGAATTTAAAGCATTGATCAGGCATTGTGATCGCTTTGCTGATCATCTGCCTGATGTACGCCGAAGACCAAAATCAATGCAAATGTATTAGCTTCTGCTAAAGTGCAGGTGTGTTCCTTTCAAGCTACAGGGATAGAATTTCTGCAGGGCATCCCTAATCTTGTGCCATAACTTCAGCAGAAGATCAACAAAAACCCCGGAGAAAATGCGACAAAGTCTAATTGTTGTTAATTAAACACTGGATCATACAAAAGTCAATTAAAAGGCTGCTGCAGTTAAGTAAACAGTGGGTAAGTTCATATAACGTCAATTAAGAGACTGCAGTCATATATTTTGTGTTCCTTGAAAGTTCCTTTGTTTCTTTATAGTTTTCACAAAGAATGGTGATAGACAAGAAATACATGCTAGAAGTACCATTTTTATAATGTTACTAGCAGATATACCATGGCATTATTTAGGATGAGTTGAAGGATATACTGTTCTATAACAATTAGGGAGATTATGCCATGTGACGCAACGTGTATTATCAGGCCACCGGTTTCTCATTGACAGTTATCTATCTCTTACCTAGCCTTTGATTCATAAGCCCCGAATTATAATGTGTTTAAGTACTTATAATGGCCCAGATTTTGCAGGGGCAATGACTGCATACCGCTAGTTCTGGGTTTCCGCATACATCCCAAATACACTTTCGCTGGCAGAGTTGGCTACTGCCTAGCAAATGCCCACGAAACCCTTACGCCTGGTAAAAGCAGACGTAGGGCCTGCTTTTACCAGTGTTTGGGTTAAAATAAATGTTAAATTAACATTTTTTAAATGATAAAACATACAAAAACATTTAAAATTAGTTCATGTAAATTTTGGCCCGGATTAAAATGTTTAAAATTATTTTTCAAAAAATTAAATTTTTATTTTAAATGTTTAATTAAAGAGACTTTTAATTAATTTTGAACATGGGAATATATATTTATATTAGAATTGTATTAATTTATTTATTTGGAGATTTCTCATAAGCATATGCAAAATTATGCAGGCCGAGGACCCCGGGAGCCAGCAGGTACTTTTGTATTTTTTTTCGGGTCGGAGGCATACTCCAGAGGTACGCCTCCAAACGCAAATTTCGGCCCAATGTGTTCACCGTTTTAGAGTTCAGTGCTGGTTTAACCAACCTGAAGACAGTACCTTGGATGGAAGCTCCAAGGGAGAAAGAAGGCTTTCAAGTAAATGGGGGCAGGAGGAGGGATTATGAGGTTGAGAGCTCAAGGACCAAAGAGTTGGGAGCACAATATTGGATGGCTTGAGGCCTGAGGCGGTAGACTGGCGGGAAGGACCTTTGCCAGTGAGGAAAGCAAAGAGGGTGGGTGGGTAATGGGGGAGCTGCTGCCTAAGGCCCAGAATCAGACAGCCTCAAAAAGGGTTGGGTAGCTGGAGAGTGCCTTGCAAATGGGTTGTGTGAGTAACAGGAGTCCCAAATGCTCCAAAAATTTAGGTGAAAAGTCCAAAAATCAAGTTTAAAATGGAATGAAAATTAGGCAAGTTCTAAACCTGTCGGACAATCCGTTCTGCCAGATTAATGTCCAGGAGCTGAAGACAAAAATTTACTGTTTTATGTCAACATTTATGTTAAACTTTACAATGTTAACTGCTATGTAAACATTTATATTGGGACAGCCTTATCTAAACATGCCAACATTTAAAAATGGGTAAACTACATGTAAATGTTTTACCATCACGTTTTTTTGATGAACTAACTGAATTACCCTAATCGGGAACTAGCTTTTCAAGTGCAGGAGCAGGATTCCTCAAGTTTGTGGGGAAGCTGCTAGGGAATTTCATGTCCCCATCCCCTCAGCGAGGTCCTACTGTCTCAGACTTTGTGCCCACCCTCCCCCATTCCAACCAATGCTCCTTGTTCTTTATTGGTGTCTCAGCACTGAGAACTGGCAATTTGTTTTTAATATGCTTATTGTGCTGTATTCTTTTTCTAGCATTTGTGACACAAATGAAGTATATTAGTCTAGTTTTAATCTGGTAGTGTAGCGGTACCACCGAGTGTCCCTTACTTACCGTACATAATTCCCTTTAACGTAACGATGTATATATGTGGTTTGCCTGTGTGGGGCGTTCCCCCTTTGGGAGCGCGGGCGAACGCGATGACGCGGGTAAACGCGATGATGCGGGCAAACGCGATGACGTCACGTTGCACATCACGTGACCGCCCCAAGCGCGGGCAAACGCGATGACGTCACGCCGCACATCACGTGACCGTCCCAAGCACAAGAAAACGCGATGACGTCATGACGCAATCCCCGGGACTGACTAATCAGTCCTCGTGGCATCTCCGTCTGGTTAAGACCTACTTAATGGCTCTCCTGTACCGATCTCAGCCAGCTGTTGGAATTCGATTATTCTTGCATTAAAGAACTATTTGATTGTTCTCCTGGAGTCGACCTCGATTATTTGATAGGCATTCGTCCAACACCTACAATTGGTGAACCCGAATACCTACAGTAGTTCCTTTAAATCCAGTCATAATACGTAAGCAGTTTAAAAGTCGAATACATTTAGAATTTTTGTACCAAACTTAAATTGATACAGTATTGCAAGGTTTTGTTTAGTTTGTCTCCACACTTACAGGCTTGAGAGAGCGACCAAGTCACATAGTTCAAACTTAATGCTGTGCAATTGGTTCATATCCAGTGGTATTATTCAAAGAGCAGGGAGCTCTTGCAGTGTGTTGGACAACATTTCTCCTTCAACCAACACCATTAGCCACTCCTTCATTAACTGTTTGTGGGGCCTCACTATGTGCAAGTAGCAGCCATGTTTGCCTGCATAATAACAGTGACTGCACTTCAAAAAAGTAATTCATTGTTTGTAAAACACTCCTGAGGATGTAAAAAGATGTTATATAAATGACACTTGTTTATTTATTAATTGTTTAAAGGGAAGTACTAGAAGAATCTACATGGTCCTTACCATTTAAATTAAGGAATGACCTCACTAGGCTGACTAAACTTGTATAAGATAATCTAAAATCATGTGCAAGGCCAGCAAAAAAGTTGGTACAATTGTAATTGTACTGGGAGTATCGGGTAGTTCAGAGCCTGTTGGTGTTACTACCGGTAGAGCATAACAAGTTACAGGCTAACTGAGCACCATACAAAGTGGTAGAAAGATGTCGCGAGGTAGATTCTATAGTCGAGATACCCAAACAATTACTTCTTTCATGAGGAAGTGGCCTGGAATGGATAGGGAGGACCCAAAGGGACAGCCCTAGGCAGAAGGAACCCTTCCGATGATGGGACATTCAGGTTATGTGGTTGAGGGGTAGGATGGTAAGAGGTGATGGAATAGACAATGAAGAGGTGAGCAATAGGAAAGACAACAGGACAGCAAAGGTTGGGACAATAGAGGATATGAGCAGGTATTGTGAAAGGAAAGGGGTTGGGGACATGCTAGGAGCATAGGAGTGGTTGAATGGGGATTTGTGAGGAGAAGACGCTATGCAAGGCGATGGGAGCAAGGGAATGAGGTAAAACTGAAGTGGATGCGAAGAGAGTCACCAATACCTACCAGCTGCATTCCTCCCATATTCACCACTGGAAACTGCGACTTTCAGTCCTCAGCAACTCCCTTCCATGACATGCTACCCACCACTTCCCACTCAAAGACAGAAGTAAAAGGGAGAGAAAGAAGCAGAAGAGCACAGAAACAGAAGAAAGAAGAGAAGTACAGATGAGAAGCAAAAGACGGATATGGAAGCAGAAGAAGAGAGAGACAAAGGGAAAACAGCAACCCAAACACGACAGTGACAGGTAAGACAGAGGCGGTATACTCCAAACTACTATGAGGAACACCACAGGAGATCCATTTATATAATAACACATACTAGTTATAACAATCTATAATTATATAATACATATTTACTATATAATAAATTCAATTGACTGTATACAATGCCATAGGAGGTCTACTGGTAATATATTAAAAGTTTTGCATCAAATGTGCATTTCCTGTTTGTTACACTTACTTCCTGTGTCACAGTTTTGTCACATCAGTGTGTCAAAATGTCATCGTGCCTGGGGTAATACTTTGGTTATTACCATTGACTGTTAGGTATGTATACTTATCATTATACTTACCTTTTAGTCCGCCCAACGCCAGGCAGCCCTGCTGCTTCTCCAAGGTACATCTCCCACATCCATTGCTCTAGGTGGCGCTGCAGGTAAGGTTTTTTTTATTTTTAACCCTGTTACTTTCAAAGTTTATGTTTTTAATTTATGTAACTTATTTTCCACTCCACTGCCACCAGGTAAGTTCTATTTCAATTTCATTTAATTTACCTTTTATAGTAATCTGGGATGTTATGATTAAGGTTATCCACCAGGTGGTGCTGTAGCGAGTGCTGCTGCTAGTTAAGGTCATCAAAGGTGGAATGGAGGGATGCAGGCCTGTATGTTTGCTACGCAGTTGTTAATAAAGTACACGGACTAATTCTACTATCTTGCCTCTTCGGGTTCCTCGTTTTACTACATGGAGTTAACACATTTGGCGACGAGGTAAAAGGACACTGAATAAAGAAGAGAAGTCTGCCGGGACTTTTAAAAAAACAAACTCACGAGCTAAAGTTAGCTACCAATTGGACGAGAGCATGGCTGCCACGGTAGGAACGGTCCCCGCTTTTGATATTCAAGCACAAACCTGGGAGGAATACTGTGAAGTGTTGGGTTATTTCTTCGAAGCAAATTAAATAAATGATGCCGGAAAAAGGAAAGCCATTCTGCTTAGTTCAGTGGGAAGCCAAACCTACAGTTTGATGAAGAATCTGCTCAGTCCTGAAAAGCCTGGAGACAAATCAATTGTTGAATTAATGGCCTTGCTAAAAGAACATTTCAGCCCTAAGCCTAGTGAGATTGTACAGCGGTTCAAGTTTAATTCAAGGAACAGAAAAGAGGAAGAGAGTGTAATGGACTATGTAGCGGTGTTGCGTAAATTAGCACGAGATTGCAATTATGGGAACAACCTGAAGGAAATGCTGAGAGATAGGCTGGTTTGCGGAATAATGGACGACCGAATGCAGCGTAGATTATTATCCGAGACTGGGCTTACTTATGAAAAAGCATTGGAACTTGCTCAAGCCATAGAGACAGTGAACCGAGATGTAAAAGAAATACAGGGTTCAGACAGGGCTAATGCTAAACAAGTCGCAGGTCAGGTTATTGTGCACAAGTTAAACATGCGTCAGAAACCACAACGTGAGCATGTGAAGGCATGTTATAGATGCAAGGGCGAGTGAATGCCGGTTTCTGGAGGAAAAGTGCCACAAGTGTGGGAAACAAGGACACATAAAACGAGCATGCAGGGCAAAATCACCTGTGGAGGAATCCAAACCAAAAGGGGGAGGAAAGCAAAACCAAGGAAGAGAAGTGAAAAAACATAGAGCACACCACATCAGTAGGGAAGCTGAGGAAGAAGAGAACATGTTCATAATGTATAGCATGTTAGAGAACATTCCAAAAGTGGCTCCTATCACATTGCAACTGACAGTAAATGACTCTAAGGTGAACTTTGAAGTTGATACAGGGTGCGGTGTAACCATAATGAACAGGGCAGAGTACTCAAAATTGCGGAACCGTGCAAAAGTTCCAGAGTTAAAGTCTTGCTCTCTGCATCTTAAAACATATACAGGTGAACGAGTAGCGACATTAAGTGCAGCTAATGTAACTGTGCAACACAGGGACACAGTGGAACAGCTACCTGTAGTTATAGTGTCGGGTACCGGACCAAACCTGTTAGGTCGGGGCTGGATAAAAGAACTTAAATTAGACTGGGGAGCAGTAAATCAAATAGATGAGGGCAAACAGTTGACTTTGCAAGAAGTGTTGAGTGAACATGAGAATGTGTTCAAGGAGGAACTTGGCACATTTAATGGCCCCCCAGCTAAGATTTATGTAGACAAGGAGGCACCGCCAAGGTTTTTTAAACAACGACCTGTGCCTTATGCCATGAAACCAAAGATAGAGGTTGAGCTTGACCGTCTATTGAGAGAGAACATACTGGAACCAGTGAAATGTTCAGAATGGGCAGCTCCCATAGTACCTATTCTAAAACCGGACAGTTCAGTAAGGCTCTGTGGAGATTATAAATTGACAGTCAATCGGGTGTCCAAACTAGAGCAGTATCCTATTCCCAAAACAGAGGATCTCTTTGCAAACCTGGCTGGAGGAAAGAAATTCACAAAGTTGGATATGAGTCATGCATACTTGCAGATTACACTGGATGACGAATCAAAGAAGTATGTTACCATAAATACACACAAGGGCTTGTTTACATATAACCGTTTGGTGTCTCATCTAGTCCAGCTATCTTCCAGAGGACAATCGAAGGTGTCCTGCAAGGGATTCCACATGTTTCCATCTATCTGGATGACATTCTAGTGACGGGAAGAACCGACCAGGAGCATCTGAGCACTCTGAGAGAGGTACTACAGAGATTGGAGAGGGCAGGGTTACGGCTCAAGAGGAGTAAGTGCACTTTCCTGGGGAAGGAGGCAGTGTTCCTGGGACACAGAGTGGACGCCACCGGGCTCCATCCAATCAAGGAGAAGGTACAAGCACTGCAGGACGCCCCTGCTCCTACCAATGTGGCTGAGTTAAAAGCTTACCTGGGACTGCTGAACTATTATAACAGGTTTTTACCAAACTTGTCAACAGTGTTAGCACCTCTTCACAAACTACTGCGCAAGGAGACACAGTGGCAGTGGGGAGAGGAGCAGGGGGTTTCATTTGAACAGTCCAAGAAACTGATGCTGTCGTCGGATGTGCTGGTTCACTACAATGAAGAGAAAGACATAATTCTCTCTTGTGACACTTCACCTTACGGGGCAGTTCTTTCACACCGCCTGGAAGATGGAACTGAAAGACCAATAGGGTTTATGTCCCGAACTCTAACACCAGCGGAAAAAAACTATTCCCAGTTAGACAAAGAGGGGTTAGCAGTAATGTTTGGGTTACAGAGGTTCCACAAGTACATGTATGGCAGGAAGTTCACCATATGCACCGATCATAAACCTCCTCTCTTCAATGAAATGAAAGCAGTTCCACAGATGGTGTCACCCCGGATCCAGAGGTGGGCAGTGACGTTGAGGGCATATGAGTATGTCATCATCTACAAGGCGGGCAAGTACCATGGGAACGCAGATGCCTTGAGCCGTCTTCCACTGCCAGGCACACCTATCCTTGCAGCTCCAGAAGATAGAGTTTTGATGTTGGGGGACACTGACACGGCACTTGTGACTGCAGAGCAAGTAAGAACATGGACAGGTAAAGATCCAGTACTGTCTAGAGTTCGAGAATATGTGGTGAGGGAATGGCCACAGCATCCGGAAGGGACTGACTTCACACCCTACAGTGTCAGGAAAACAGAGCTGAGTGTGCAGGATGGTTGCGTGTTGTGGGGAGCACGAGTGATTATTCCACAGCCAGCACGACAGTCTATCCCAGAGCAACTACATCAGTGTCATCCTGGGGTCTCGCGTATGAAAGCCTTGGCCAGGAGTTACTTGTGGTGGCCAAAGCTAGATGAGGAGATAGAAAATCTAGTCAAGACATGCAGCACTTGTCAGGTACACAGGAAGGCACCAGCAGCAGCTCCTCTCCACCCCTGGGAGTGGCCGGATAAACCATGGAGAGATTGCACTTAGATTATGCGGGTCCATTCATGGGGAAGATGTTCCTCATAATCATTGATGCACATTCCAAATGGATGGATGTTTATCCTGTTAATTCTGCTTCCTCCACTACTACTATAGACTGCCTGCGTCAGAGCTTCAGTAATCAAGGGCTACCGGAGATCGTGGTAAGTGACAATGCCACTTGTTTTGTGAGTACAGAGACAAAAGAGTTCATGAGAAACAATGGCATAGTGCAGGTGACCTCGGCTCCATATCATCCGTCCTCAAATGGACTTGCGGAGAGAGCCGTACAAACATTTAAAGAGATGATGAAAAAAAGTGCAGAAGGGAGTTTAGCAGCCAAAGTGTCACGGGTTCTGTTCAGCTACAGAATAACACCTCAATCCACCACAGGACTCTCTCCTGCTGAGATGTTATTAGGTCGTAGACTACGCTCCACTCTTGACCTTGTCCACCCAGACCTAAAAAGGAAAATGGAAAACAGACAAAACAAACAAAAAGAGAACCATGACAAAAGAACAAAGAGCCAAAGTTTTGGAGAAGGAGATGCGGTCCTTACCAGGAATTTCAGTTATGGACCAAAGTGGATTCCTGGCTTCATAGACTCAATGACAGGTCCAGTATCATACAAGGTCATGGTGGGAGATGGTAGGGTAGTACGCAGACATGTAGATCAGATACTTACCAGACAAGGGGAAATTGAAATTGAGGTTCCAGATGCAATGGCTGAGGACAGGTTTGCCCCCAGTTATCCAAGTGCATCTGTGGTGCCACCACCATGGACAGAGACAATTCCACAGGAACCCATTCGTCAAGAGGAAGCCATCGTTGTTGCAGAGTCAGATACTCTGAGCGCTGCTCAGGAGCAGCTGGTGGCTTCACCACAAACAAGCAGGGACTTTACTGTTCGACGTTCACAAAGGCCTCGCAAGCCACCAGAGAGATTGGTACTGACCTGTTAGATTCGTCAAGTATTGAACATAGTGAATGGAGACTTCTTATGTGACCCTTAGGAATGGTTGTTTGTTAAGAAATTCATACTGAAATTTTAAGGGTGGAGGAATATAGTAATCTGGGATGTTATGATTAAGGTTATCCACCAGGTAGTGCTGTAGCGAGTGCTGCTGCTAGTTAAGGTCAGCAAAGGTGGAATGGAGGGATGCAGGCCTGTATGTTTGCTGAATGGAGGGATGCAGGCCTGTATGTTTGCTACGCAGTTGTTAATAAAGTACACGGACTAATTCTACTATCTCGCCTCTTCGAGTTCCTTGTTTCACTACATGGAGTTATCACACCTTTACATTTAAAATTAAATAACATTATATTTACTTATCTGCTGCTGCCTCCATAAGCCTCAGGTTTTTTCCCTTTTCAGTTCCTTCACCTAAGCTGAGCCTACCCATTTGCGCAGGACTCCCCCAGAGTACCCTACACTCATTGCCCACCCAGGCCTATCACCACCTGAATGCCACCCCCCAACCCCCATGTCTCTGGCTGCTCCTTGCTGGGGAGCATGGCCTAGTCCACTCAAGCCTATCACCGCCAACACACTTTCCCTTTCCTACCCATGCCCAGCCCTGCTACCACGTATCATCCCTCCTTCACCCACCGGTTGCTGTCCGTCTGCTGTCTTTATCAAGAATCTGATCATTTGTTTTTAAAGCTCTTGTAGTGATGTAAGCACTTTAAAAAAACAAATTGCTGGTTTCTTGGTGAAGACGTGGTGGGACCTAGGCAGCTGAAGGCACGGCCATCAGTGGTGTGGCGAATGGAGGGGGAATGCACAAGAGGCCAGAGTCAGAGAAACAGAGAGTTTGCAGGAATAACAACAGAAAATGCTGGAAAAACTCAGCAGGCCAGGCAACATCCTTGGAGAGAAATTAGAGTTGACATTTCAGGTATAACCCTTTTTCAAAACTGGAAAGGAAATGTTGCCTGGCCTGCTGAGTTTTTCCAGCATTTTCTGTTGTTATTTTGGATTTCCAGCATCTGCAGTATTTTGCTATCGTAAGAGAGTTTGCAGGTGGGGTTGTGAGGCTGGAGATTACAGGGGTCGCAATAGGATACAGGCAGCACAGTTTTGGATGAACTGAAGTTTATGGAGGGTGGAGAATGGGAGGCCAGCCAGAAGATCATAGGAGTAATGAAGATGAACAAGGTTGAAGAGCCAAACGGAGATCCCGTCGAAGAGAAGAGCAGAACTACTTGAAGGTAGGCATTCCTAGAAGAGGTGTGGCAGTGAACCAAACACTAGTATGATAGCAAAATAGAGCAGATGCTGGAAATCCAAAATAACAACAGAAAATGCTGGAAAAACTCAGCAGGCCAGGCAACATCATGACATCTTGACAAAGGGTTTGACCCAAAACATTGACTCTTTTTTCTCTCCACGGATGTTGCCTGGCCTGCTGAGTTTTCCAGCATTTTCTGTTGTTATTCCGGATTTCCAGCATCTGCAGTATTTTGCTATTGATCATAGGAGTAGTTGAGTCTGGAGGTGGCAAAGGCATGAATGAGGGTTTCAGCAGCAGATGGGCTAAGACAGGGACGGAGATGTGCAATGTTACGGAGGTGGAAGAAGACAGTCTTTGTGATTAAGAGGAAATGGATTTAAAAGTTCAGTTCAGGGTCGATTAGGATGGCGAGGTTGGAAATAATCTGGTTTAGCTTGAGACAGTGGTGGGGCGGGGGATGGAATCAGTAGCAGGAGCTGAAGATGATGGCTTCGGTCTAACCAATGTTTATGGAGGAAATTGCAGCTCATTCAAGACTGGATATCGGGAAAGCATTTTGACAACACAAAGGCAGTGGTGGGTTGAGACAGGTTGTGGAGAGGTGGAGCTGGATATTGTCAGCATATGCATAGAAGCTAACTTCATGTCTTTCCATGATGTCACCAAGGAAGAGCAGATCGTAAAAGCTCTGAGCAATCTTGCTTTTGTGGGGATGGAGGCATCAACTGGTTTCTTGCCACTTTTTAGGTGGGCATCAGTTGCAGATTCTAATGAAGCTGCCACAGCTCCTTTGATTTCTGCAACAACAAAAAAAGTGTCCCTGATTTTGCCACAAATGAGGGTTGTAGATTCCAGAGACATACAGTCAGCTGCCGCATCTCCTCAGAGAATGACCTCAGATGAGATGTTTCTCAAACATTCTTCTTTTCAGGACCCATGAGTTCTGGGTCCCACAACTCTGAAGTCGTGGGGCCGTCTTTTCCTCGGCCTCCACTAAGAAGGCAGCTCACCCTCACCCACTCGGCACTTCTCTAGTTCCCGTGAATCAGGGGAAGGGGGACTCCAGCGTTGAGTGGATAGTTCAAAGGGATAAAGGTAGGGATAGCAGTGGGAGTGAGTGAGTAGTGACGTGGTGTTAGGAAAGGCAGGGAAAAGGCAATGAAAGTGAAGGGGTGGGGCATCACAAATAATGGAGCGAGGGGATGGGATGGGAAGAGAGTTGCTGAGGACTGTAGACCACATTTTCCCTGCAACTTCCACCAGAAAATGTAGCCTGTAGCCCTCAGCAGCTCCATTCCCTACCACACCACCCACCATTTCCCACCCAAAAGGAAAGAAGAAAAAGTTAGAAGCAAAAGGAAGAGTTATGGAGAGATGAGGGAAAGAGATAGAAGCAGAAAAGAGAGACACAGAGAAACAGCAACATAATGAAAAGAGAAACAAGTAAAGGAAAGACCATAATCTCTGACTTACTGTGTATAATTCCAGAATGTCAAGTATGTGTGTATATATCACTCATGGAATATAAAGTCTTTCACACTTATGGAATACACTGCTAAGCTCAAAGTGGCATTGACATTGAAGTGAGAAGAAATGTTCACCTCACTCCCAGCTGAAGGTGACTGTGAAGCAAAGAACTCCTAAATGACAGAAAGAAGTGGAGAAAGATAAGTAAAATAAACAGTAATATTAATCCATAATTCAACCAGCAGCCTATTAATTTTTCCCATTATATATGATGATTCATATTTAATCAGATAATCTACTGCATAGTATCTAAAATAAACACTAGATCTTTATAGATTCTTTTTGTTAGTAATGAACAAGTTTTTATAGTCCTCATTAACAGTCTTCCTATGTAATCTTCATTTCCTACTAAAGTATTTCTTTCAGCCAGTATGAAGTTGTTTTGGGGATCTTTAATTTCATACACTATATGAGTGTCAGTGTGTCACTCAGCAGATTGCCTTTAATGCAAGTTTGCATCCTCCTCTCCCATTTGTAAAGTGCACAGACATTCTTCTGTACAAGGGCACTTAAACTGTTAGTTGTTAGCTGTTGTGTTTGGTTTGCACATGTATCTATATGAGTATGGAACAACTAACATAATATTTGTAAAATGACTAAGGATTTCACATTAACATGAAGATCACGCTGCAAGACTAATCATTATCAATATTAGTTTATGTGATTTGTTCACAAGAAAGAAAATTGTAACTAACTCATTGTATAGTACTCACAGGTGCTTGTATTTGTTCAAAAAATATATTGTGCACTATCCTATTTTGTCACTATCACTGATCACTCTCAGAATACAAATATAAATCACCATGCGAATGATTTAATAGAGACATTCAGCATGCATGCAGCAGTGTTTCCAGTGATTCTGTTTGCATATTCAGTATTTTTTTGTGTGTTTGAAGGCCATTAAAGTAGTACAGTACTGTGTTCTTTATCTTTTCCCTCAGTTCCACAAAATTAGACAACTCTGTACATTTTTGAAGCTGTAACTTGAGTATTTTATTAACAAGAAAGCGTTGCTTAGCTAACACTACAAAAATGGGACTGGTAACCATAGTTCCAACATTTGAAATATTCAATCCTTATATGTTGGCATTTCCAAGGATTCCTGAATGAGAAAAACAGCAAATACATGAGGTGGTTTGAGATCCCAGTGTAAAATCTACAGTATGTTTTCACACATTAAAAGTCCATTCTGTCTTTTTCAGCAATGCAGCTTGCTGATTGATATGTTGAGCATCCACATCCCAGCTTGTCCAGCGCTTCTGCCTGTTTACCAACATTACAATCTTAGTACACATTTTTTTGCACACTATCTTGCAAATTTTGTTTTCTAGTATTAACTGTTGCCTTTTGTTTTTCTTTCTGTTGTTTCAGTAAAAGGACCAAGAAAGTTAAGTCTGCCGACAGATCTTAAGACTGATCTCGGTACGGTAGGCGAAAGCTGACAGTTTGTTTTTTCAGGTTACTTGGGTTGGGGATGAGCAAATAAACTGAGGTGAACTAAACTGAACCAGACAAAGTAAATGGTTGTTTGGGACTCCATGAAGGGCATACATTGCATTAATTTCAAAAGCCTAAACAATATATGTCCCCTTAGAGATCCATGCCATTCTTATTTATGGTCAGATGGTTCTTTGCTCATCTCTAACTTTTTTTAAACTTTTTTCCCTCTTTATTTTTGAATCTACTTGATTTTTGTGTTTTGTTTTTAGTTTAATTAGTTTTGTGTGTTTTTTTAATAAAAGAAAGTAACTTATTTTGCCTTCCTAGCCCAGAATTTATAACTAGCAAACTTTTAAAATCTGTAAAATAGTGCATTCCATCCATTCAACTTTGTTCTAATGTACAAGATATTTTAAGATACTGAACATCCACATGGAGAGGAAAATAGAATATTTCCCTCAGTGAAGTGCAGGCAGTTTCTCTTAGGAGCAAATAGGATGCTGCTTAACCAACATTTCTGTGTTGTGGATATTAGCTTTTTCCTTGTTGATTTATCCTCCAGAAATGATTTGTGTGGGTAAAATTCTTTAGATAGTTTAATGTGCTCAACAGGAACATTATAGGCTTTGCAGCCATTTCTGTCTGGGCAGGCATAGCGCACTTCAGGTGTGCTGTTTCTGTCCAGCGCCAGTAAAGAGGGCTGTCAGGAAAATCGGCCCACCGTGTTTAATAATATTCACAATTTTGGTGCTCTCATCTTCTTTAATCTCAGGTTAGAAAAAAACTATTCCCTTTATAAGGATCTATCTTCTTGTGATTATTAAATGGAATTTTAAAAAGGATATGTGTCACTGATTTAACAGTCAGAGCGAGCAGTGAGCATGCGGCCGGTGGGAGGAGCATCAAGCATACCCTCGCTTGCCGATGTGAGGCCCGGGCTATTTTGACACTCAGGCCTCATTTTAAATACATGATTTCAGTGATGTCAGGCCGGCGGTGGGAGGTCAGGCGAGCGGGAACAGTTGTCAGCAGTCAGGTAAGTGGTACGAGAAATGGAAGGTGCACCAGCTCCTACTGGCCCACAAGGAAACTTTAAAAAAATGTAAGTAAATTACCTTTTCAGTCCTCTTCTGGGCCTGCTGCACCTTTGCACCCAGTGTTCATTGTGAAGCCGGCACCAGTTGCCGAACATGACTGCACACTGTTGAATGTTGCGGTCTGAATTGCGTTATCAGACCCCAATTTCTGAATGTCAATGAGGCCCTCGCCCTGGCTGCCCAAACCATGCCTGTTAAAATGGTGACAGACGCAAAGATGATGCGAATGAGGTGAGTAACTTGTTCAGATTTTAACACCACACATTCCCTGTCCTCGTCAGGCAGGGGGGAGTGGCGGCGGGGAGTTAAAATTGGGCCTTAAATTTCTGTTACAGTTAAGAAGAGGTCAAAAGAGGTAAACACCCTGCTACCGACGCTCTACTAATCACACTTTGTAACAGGCTGCGAAAAGAAAATTGGTTGGGGGTAATACTCTTTGATTTTTTTGTCCCTTATACAATGGTTTGGTTTTGCTATAAAATATGCCAGTGTTACAAGGTTTCCCTGTAGTCTATAACATTAATGACTTATAGTCCATGCAATTAAAATGCCTGAATTGGCTTCATTACTCTCACTTTTTATGAAATAGGTAATGTGCCCTCTTTCTAAATTTATGTCCAAAGATTTTCTCAATGAGATATCTAAACAGAGTTAATTTTAGTTTTTTGTTGCAATGGTGGTATACTGGCACAACCCACTGCCTGCACTATGCTGTGAGGGATAAGATATGGATTCACATCCATGATATCCCACATGGTGAGCACCTAATCACAGGTCAAGCCATGGAGGGAAATGGCAAGTGAGGATAATGTGCATTTCCAAACAGAAGGACAGAAAATCATATGATAGGTCACTTTAGGGTATCTGATTAGCAGCTGATTACAAAGTGCATATTGATAGAGGGTCACTTATCTGTTTATATAAGTGAAATGGCATGTACCATAATGAGGAAGAGAGACAAGATTGTTGTACTTTGGTTTACATTTTACTTTCCTTAAAACCAAGTAGCAGCATAGGAATAATTTTTGCATGTTTACATCAGTTAGCAACAACTAAAAATGAACAGGGTAATTTCAGCTTTCAGCAGTTTTTTGGCAGAAAATTCCTACTTGCTCTTAAGAGGAGCTGACTGTAGTAGAAACTACTGCATCACCTGGGAGCACAGGCTTCAAACTGGCGTTAGGCTGGCCATGCGCTAGATCTCAAAGTACTATGCATGCAGTAATGCACTACTCAGTTGGAATTGCCATAATTTGGCATCTGATTATACAGGCTGATATTGTACTATGAAATACTATTGGAAAAAATAGATAATAGAACTTCTAGATCAAGATTGTTGTAATCTTTGCTGATGAATTTTGTGTTGCCTGTTTATCAGTGCATATAATACCTGATGTATTCCATATTCATAATCATTTACATACATGCCAACCTAAAAATTCTGAAAAGCTGACATAACCCCCAAAATATTGACAACTCACAATAAAATACACAAGTGAAAAGCAGCCCTGAATAAAGACTACTGCTTTAAGACAACTGAATAGATGCATTCCTTTTTATTACATTGGATTTCAGGATTTTTATTATTGTTTTTGATCATATTCTGCAATTTATTTATTTTTTCTGTAAAATCTCAATGGTTTCAGTATGGCATACAAAAATAGTTATAATAGGAGTGCAGTGGTACATGAACTTGCCAATATTTAAGTTGCAGCTATAGCCAATATTCTATCAGTTGTAATATCGAGGAAAAGTTGAAGTATACAAAAATACGATTTTTGCCGTGGTGGATTTAAAAAATATTTAAAAGGATAGTGGGCTCTGATAGTGCAAAATGTATTTCATGGGGACATGTCCCCTCAGCAAATTTTTAATTTTTGAAATGTTTTTGCTACACTTTCCAGCATTGTGAAGTGTGCTGTGACTAACATTTGATGGTAAAAATAATTTATTGTGTAATAAAAATTCTGATTGTGTTGCAATGAAATTTCAGCGCTTAACTACAGGGCTTCCTTTGGAAACGGTTCATTGATTGCGCTATACAACCAGAATTCTTCTCCAAATTACAGAAACTAACACCTGGCCCCTCAATTCATGTTTAATAGAATTGAGCCTGACAAAATTCCACATTGTTTTATTATTGCATTTCTAGTTTTGTTACTGCATTTGTTGGAATTTTTATTTGTGCACCATTGAGACTGAGAATTACCCTTACTCACTGTTATCAACATGTCTGACGTTCTCCAAGGAAAGGATTGCTGCAGTGCTATCCAGTGGACAAATTTAAGAATCACATTAAGATTTCCCTGAAGCACTTTAAGATTAGTTGACCAAGTGAATTTTTGAACATTTTTAATAGCCACTCTCTCACCCCATTGTCCCAGTTCACAGAGGCACTTTATGCCCTCCAGACCCATTTCACACTGCACCCCCTCCAATTCCCCATCCATTCACAGAGACACTCTCTTCTCCAGCCTTCCCATTTAATACTAGCACTCTTCTCCCTCTCCTTCATCAGTCCAAACTGGTGCTCTTCACCCCCCAACCCAAGGTTATGCTGGCACTTTTTGCTCCTCAGTTCATGTTGGCATGCTGGCAATCTCCCTTGCCGCTCCCTCTCAGTTAACACTAGCATGCTCTTTCCTTCCCACCCCAAAATACTGTTCTCATATTTTGCACCTTTCCATCTCACCTTGATTACAATCCATTTTTCCTTCCCTTCTATTGCCATCCCTTTAACTCCTCCTTCAGTGACATTGATTTTTCCATTCCCTCTTGCCTTTACTGTCTCCCACTCCTCTGTCCCCTCCCTATCCATTCTACTTTACCATGTAATTTACCCTCTCGCTTAGCCATGCATTCTGCCCCTACCCCTCCCCTCCCTTGCATTCTGTCCCCACCCCTCTCCTTGCATTTCCCTTCCCTTGTCTTGCCATACATTCTCTCCTCTCCCCTTGGCATCTATTTTTCTCCACCCACTCCTACCCGAGTCCCTTGGTTCATGCACTGGACCGACATTGCTCCTCCTCTTTGCATGCTTCCAGTACTACTTACCTGGATTGCAGCCTCTGTATACTGGAAGTAGGATCTCCCATTCTTGCAACTCTTGGGGACATTAGCACTGAAAACATGAGCCAAGGAGGAGTGGGGCTTGCCCAGTATGCTAGCCATCGGAGTCAGGAGGAGCAGGACTGGGGGGAGCAGTTCCAACTCCACTAATTTCTTAGCACAAGCATGGACAACATGAACAGGGCTGCAAATATTGACTATCCATGTCAAAAAAAGGGACATTTGGCATGTATGCATTTTTCATTAGTAATTTACTTTGTATAAATAATGCTTCATCATACTTGGAAATCAATTTGTATGTGGTCTGTATGGTTAGTCCATAATGATACTCATACCCAAGTATGATAAAGCTTTAATGATTAAGGAGATGTGTTAATAACGAGGTACCATAACCCAACTGCGTAATGTATTACTGTTGTAGATTTTAAATTATAAGAGCTTGGCAGCCTACTAGAAGTAGCAACGGAGTACTACCCTATTAATCAAAACTGCCTATTACTTGAGTCCACCTGACACTGGTAGAATTTTACCAATTTTCAGGAAGCCCACAAGACGGCGTGAAGCCTGCTCCATTTTGAGTGGGAGAGGGAAAAACTGAAATATCTTGCCACTGCAAACATGCCTCCTAATGGCTATTCACAAAGTGGAATCAGTGATGGTTGTGGAAAACGGTATCATTCAAACCATCTGCCTCTAGCGACTGGAGGAGGAAATGCAACATATTACTGTACTAGTGTGAAACATTCCTATAGGAGGAAAAAGGAGGTGGAAATCAGTGTCAAATACTACTGTTTAAAAACAGCATTCAGTGGTTAGCAAAACAACTCTAAGGAAATATTTTATCTTCAGTACTACGTGAATGTCATAGTAAATAAGTTCAGTCAAAAGATTATAGTTTTACTTCAGGAATCAGTTACCATCTTGCTCTCTAGGGTCTGTGAAAAGTTCCTGTGTAGAAGGGAAAACAACTCTTTCAAGGAACTCAGTGAAAGCTTTTGAGAAGACTAGAACAATTTGTGAAGGTATGTTATGAGGTATTGATTTATGATACTTTTTAACTAAATCAAAATAATTGATCAAAATGGAAAATTGTTATAATCATGCAATGAACATAAATCTGGGACAGAAATCAGAGCTAATCTGAAATTGGTAGATTGGGTTATTCTGGGCCAAGTCTCCTTTAAAATGGTAATAAATAGCCCATTTTGCACAAAGAATTATTTGAGCTAAAACCAGAACTGAGCAGAAAAACGTGGAGCTGAGCCAAAATTATATGTGCGTATTATTGATCTCAGTAGTAATTTTATTAGTCCAGATTTAACTTGATGGGCTTCAGTTGGTTTACTAAAAGTTGAACCAAAAATGTAGCCAGATTACGCATCTTTAATTCTTATGAACATATTTAATACTCAAAAAGTAACTGTTCCCAACATATGTCACACTTGTGCTTTATTTTAGTTTTTCTGATAACATGTTTCTTCTAATAGTAAGCAATGTATCTTTGTCAGCAAAATATCATCTATAATAAGATTCTAAGCACAATAATTAGCAGTCTTGTAAATATTGTTAGAGGAAGTGCTTTGGTGCTGAAAAAAATGCACTACCTCAGTAATCCTTGCACTACAAAGGATTGCATGCTTCATTACTCTTTAATAAAATTACAAAGGGGACGATTTTCAACTGCCCCCAGAAAAATAGGTGATCAGCAGTAGGAAAGTGTAGGGCGGGCAACTCAGCTGGCTCATTGATGCCCATGACTTACCTGATGCAATTGTCAGGCGGGTCTTAAATGAGCGAGCAACCTGTCTGCCTGAAACCAGCTGATTAAATATGCAAATCGTGGTCCTACGTCGGTTGTTCTATAGTTCTAAAATTCTATGGACTCTGGAGCAGTTCCCATGGATTGGAGGGTAGCTAAGGTTACCCCACTGTTCAAAAAAGGTGGTAGAAAGAAAACGGGGAATTATAGACCGGTAAGCCTGACATCGTTAGTGGGGAAAATGCTAGAGTCCATTATGAAAGATGCAATAGCAGAGCACTTGGAAAACAGTGACAGGATCGGACAAAGTCAACATGGATTTACAAAAGGTAAATCGTGCTTGACTAATCTACTGGAATTTTTTGAAGATGTAACTGGTAGAATAGATAAGGGAGAACCAGTGGATGTGGTGTATTTGGACTTTCAGAAGGCTTTCGATAAAGTCCTACATAAGAGATTAGTGTGTAAAGTTAAGGCACATGGGATTGGGGGTAAGATACTGACTTGGATAGAGAACTGGTTGGCAGACAGGAAGCAGAGTTGGAATAAACGGGTCTTTTTCTGAGTGGCAAGCAGTGACTAGTGGGGTACTGTAGGGATCGGTCCTAGGACTCCAGCTATTCACAATATATATTAATGATCTAGACGAGGGAACTAGATGTAATATCTCCAAGTCTGCAGATGACACAAAGCTGGGTGGGCGTGTGTGCTGTGAGGAGAATGCCGAGAAACTCCAGTATTATTTGGACAGGTTGGGTGATTGGGCAAATGTATGGCAGATGCAGTATAATGTGGATAAATGCGAGGTTATCCACTTTGGTGGCAAAAACAGGAAGGCAGATTATTATCTGAACGGCAATAGATTGGGAGAAGGGAAGTGCAACGAGACCTGGGTGTCCTTGTGCACCAATCACTGAAGGTAAGCATGCAGGTGCAGCAGGCGGTTAAGAAGGCAAATGGTATGTTAGCCTTCGTAGCGAGAGGGTTTGAGTACAGGAACAAGGATGTCTTGCTGCAGTTGTACAGGGCCTTGGTGAGACCACATCTTGAGTATTGTGTGCAGTTTTGGTCGCCTTATCTGAGGAAGGATGTTCTGGCCATGGAGGGAGTGCAGCGAAGATTTACCAGACTGATACCTAGGATGGCAGGAATGACGTATGAGGAGAGATTGGGTCGATTGGGCTTATACTCGCTGGAGTTTAGAAGAATGAGAGGGGATCTCACTGAAACTTATAGGCCTAGAAATTCAGTTGTTTGCGCCAGCCGCTAGCACCTTAGGAGGAGGAGAAGTGGGGCGCTAAGCAGCTAGCGCCCGGGCGCAGCGCGATCTGTGCCTCTCGCGAACTTCAGTTAAGATTTAGCGGTGGCGCAAGACCTTTGCGCGCGCTCAGTTGCGCGCGCAGATCCTGACGTCATTTCATGGTGCAACGCCCTTTGTGCGCCCCGAACCGGAAATTCAGTGGCACCAGCCTATTGTGCGCCTGGCGCCCCTAGCGACTGGTAGAGGGGAACGGTTCCCAGTCGCTGCGGGGGGCGCTAATTAAAGGGGACTCCTCCTGCAGTATAAATGGCAGCCATTTTGCACCACTCTTTCTTTGTGAGAGACGGATCTTTGGAGAGAGACAAAGGTAGAGAGCTTTCTGGTTTGGCTCAACACTCGCACAGGTACTTGTGGCTTCAGGCCACAGCTTTGCACTTGTCTTTAACTTCAGTGTCATAGCATTGATTGGAAACATATAATGGGGGCTGCAATGGGTGGAAACGTTGGGCTTCTCCATTGCATTCAAAGGGCTCAGAGACGCCGTCAGAGAGTGCCAGTCATGGCCAGACGGAGAAGGGCCAACAGGCATCGGCAAAGGAGGCCTTACCCACCCAGGGTATACCGCCAGCAGTTCTCATATCTGAACATGTTTGAGGAGCAGTGTGTTCGGAGGCTGTGATTCAGAAGGGCGGTGGTCACTGAGATCTGCCACCTGCTTCGCGGAGATCTGCAGCCACAGCTGAGGAGCAGGATGTCTCTGTCGGTGGCAGTGAAGGTGACGGTGGCTCTCAACTTCTATGCCACCGGCTCCTTCCAATCCGCTACTGGGGACATTTCCAACATCTCCCAGTTTGCGGTACATTGCTGCATCCGCCAGGTGACCAATGCCCTTTTCAGAAGGAGACATCAGTTCATCTCCTTCCCCATGACCATTGACAAGCAACAAGAGCGTGCAATGGGCTTTGCAGCATTAGCGGGCTTCCCCATGGTGCAGGGCGCCATTGACTGCACGCATGTGGCTTTGCGAGCACCTCTAGAGAATGCCGAGGATTATCGCAACCGGAAGGGCTACCATTCGCTCAACGTGCAGTTGGTGTGTGACCACAGGCAGCTCATCCTAGCTGTCAATGCCTGCTTTCCAGGTCGCAGCCACGATGCCTTCATCCTGCGCCAGACTTCTGTGGCAGACATGTTCGAGGCCCAGCCTCACCCACGAGGATGGCTTCTCGGGGACAAAGGCTATCCTTTGTGCACCTGGCTGATGACCCCACTCCGTGCGCCCAGCACCCCTGCTGAAGAGGGATACAATGACAGCCATCAAGCAACCATGAACATCATTGAGCAAACAATCGGCGTGCTGAAGCAACGGTTCTGCTGTCTGGATCGTTCCGGGGGAGCCCTACAGTACTCGCCTGAGCAAGTCTCCCATTTCGTTGTCGTGTGCTGCATGCTGCACAACCTGGCTATCCGCAGGACTCAGCCACTGCCAGCAGACATTGGAGGACCACCAGAGGAGGAGGAGGACTAGCACAGGAGGGAGGCAGAAAGTGCAAGGGCCGCCCATTGGCGGCTTATTGCAAGTCGGTTCTAGGCCCCCTCTCAGGGAATGGCTTGTGCCAATGGCAGAAGATGAATGTAGCCGCTCCACAAGCCCTCAGCCGAGCAGGGCAACCAGGACTTCCAAAAGAAAGCATGGACAGCGCAATTTAAGAAAATGTTTTACTGTGATACCTCTGTGCCCTTCCCACATGACAAACTAATGGAGAGAAACCCCCCCCAAAAACACAAATACACCAGTCTCGGCCTTTACAAGTAAAACAAATATACCAGTCTCGGCCTTTAAATATGAAACAAATACACCAGTCTCGGCCTTTATAAGTAAAACAAATATACCAGTCTTGGCCTTTAAATATGAAACAAATACACCAGTCTCGGCCTTTAAATATAAAACAAAACATTTGGCCACACCTTCTACTTTTTCCCCTGCGAGGGTGATCCGTTTTGCTTCCGTGACTGGCCCCTACCCGCCCTGCAGCTCCTCCTCAATGGGACCCCAGTGGCTGCAGCAAGGCTGGGGGAAGGCTGCTGAGGGTCAGATGGTGAGACGGCAGATGCCCTTGGGGGTCGGCCTGGACCAGCTCTGGGCCTGGAGGGGCCGGCTGCTGACTGCTCCAACTCTGCTTGGGCGGCAGCAGTCTGTCCAACAGCTGGTGGCAGCTGCAATGGAGGAGTGACAGTGTTGGCTGCAGGAATGCTGCCAACCTGACAGATCACAGGCACTCCCTGGTCGGCTGATACATTGGCACGCGCACGGGCCAGCACTGCAGCATGCGCAGCAATCTGCTGAGGCACAGACTGCTGGGCTGCTGCAGCACGGCGAGTGCCCCGGCGATGCCTGGCCGATCCAGCGAGTGTGGCAGCAGTTAGTGCCCGTGTGGCCCTGGTCTGTGTCTGCATGACAGCAGCCAGTGAATGCACGGCATGACTGAGCACTTGGCTAGAAGCCGCCTGTGAAGCAGCGAAGTCCTGTTGACTCCTAGCCTGTGCTGCCGTGACGTCCTGCAGACTCCTGGCCTGTGCTGCACTGAATTGTTGCAGACTCCTGGCCTGTGCTGCACTGAATTGTTGCAGACTCCTAGCCTGTGCTGCCGCGACGTCCTGCAGACTCCTGGCCTGTGCTGCCCCGAATTCCTGCACACTCCTTGCCAGTGACTCTATGGAGTCAGGCATCCTTGCCACTGCAGCCATGAGCTCAGTGTGCCTGCGCTCAGCCTGGGCGCCAATTTCCGCTAGGAGCCGCACCTCGTCTGCGCTCACCGTAGCAGGACTGGAGGCCGCACTCACCCTCCGGGGAGAAGGCCGCCGAGCTTCCCCACCCCTCCCGCGTTGCTGCAGCCCGCTGGTCCCCGGAGCTTCACTATCCTCCGACCCTTCCCCCCTGTTCCCCTCCAGGGAAGACGTGTCACCATCATGGCCATGGGCTGCCTCGGCTGAGGGTGTCCCTGATGGGCTGGCTTCCTCTTCCTCCTCCTCTATGTCTGACTCGGACACAGTGCCAGCTTGAGGGGCCGCCTCCTCACCTGGCGAGTCACCATCTGAAAGCAGGGAGGCACAAGAGTTGCTTTAGAGTGAGGACAGGGCGGCAGCGAGGGAGGCATGAGTGCTGCTGTGCACTGCATTGGTTCGATAGTGGCAAAGGATGCTGGTGTGAGGCGCAAGTGGAAAGGGAGAGGTCAAAAAGGTGATGACTTTACCATTGGTGCCTAAAACAGGGTCAGCATCTCCAGTGGCAACGGGGCCACTCAGCTGGCCTGCCATGATCCGCTCCACTCGCTGCTCGAGGTTGCTCAGCTGTTTCAGGTCAGGACGGCCTCCCCCGGTCTGTCGCTGCTGTCTTCTGTTATGCACCAGCTTGGCCTGCAAGAGAAAGGACCGCCTCTAAGTACAGTGTCAAGCCCTGATCTTGCCTGCACTGCCTCCCATGTTCGATTAGCCCTGACAGTGTCAAGCCCTGATCTTGCCCGCACTGCCTCCCATGGTCGAATAACCCTGACTGTGTCTAAAGTCCTGAATGCGCAAGTGCTTTTCATGACAGTCCCATAGCTACTGGATGAGGGCTGGCCATTAGGGCTTTCAGACCCGTTTGGCCATAAAGTGAGGTGCACATGCAGGGATGAGGAGGATACTGGAAAGGGTACTCACCCTGACAACCCGAGTGAGGTCGTTGAATTTTTCCCGGCACTGGGTTGGTGTCCTGCCAACCACGCTGTTGGACGTGACCCTGTTTGCCACATCCCTCCATGCTTTCCGATATTCGGCGGGCAGCGGCCTCCTGCCACCTTCAGGGAAGAGGATATGGTGCCTGCGGTCCACTGCGCCAACCAGCAGCCTCAGGTCACCCTCGCCGAAGTGCTGCGCTCTCTCTCCCTGGCGTTCTCCATTCTCCTGGGCGTGGAGCTGTTCCAGAAGCAGTGTTCAGGCCTTGCCTTAGGGCTGCAGTGTGCAGGGCGTGGCAGCCAAGCAATTCCACCCTCCCCCTTTAAGTGCTGACCGGCGCCTGACTGTCTGCCCTCAATGAGCAACTCGCCGCACCTGCGCTGCGCCCGCCTTCGGTGTTTGCGCCCCGGATCGCCGGCTTAGCGCCTAATGATAGTCATGCATCGCCTGCTTTAGCGCAGCAGCAACCTCTTGGGGCACTGCAACTGAATATCGGCGAAGGTGCGCTAAGTTGCGCCGGGCGCAAAAGTTAGCGAACGCCATGCTGTAGCGCCCCAAACGTGGCTATACTGAATTTCTAGGCCATAAAATTTTAACAGGACTAGACAGACTAGATGCAGGAAGGATGTTCCCGATGGGGTCACAGTCTAAAAATAAGGGGTAAGTCATTTAGGACAGAGATGAGGAGGAATTTCTTCACCCAGAGAGTGGTGAACCTGTGGAATTCTCTACCACAGAAGGCAGTTGAGGCCAATTCATTAAATATATTCAAGAAGGAGTTAGATATATTTCTTAAGGCTAAAGGGATCAAGGGATATAGGGAGAAGGCAGGGACAGGGTACTGAGTTTAGATGATTAGCCATGATCTCATTGAATGGCGGAGCAGGCTCGAGGGGCCGAATGGCCTACTCCTGCTCCTATCTTCTATGTTTGTGGGATCTGATTGCAAATTTCAGGTATGTGCACACTCTGCCTATTTGTACGAGGCGCTGAGCTGATAAACCAGTGGTCCTTAATGGGACTGCTATAAGCCGCTCAAAAAAGGGATGAAGAAATTTTCAATTTTTTGTTTGTGTGAGGAGCAGGGTCCGCAAAGAAAACTCTGGCTCACTGCTGGCCCGTTCGAGCCCCGCCCCAGCCAGCCAGCTCAGTATGAGAGCTGGCTGATTTTCCACCCACCCCAACTGGCAAGTTGCAGTGAGGTGCCCATTTGGCACCCGCAGAACGCCGGTGGTATTTAAATGAGGCCCGAACCTAAATACATCTGATCCAAAACAGAGGACCTCTGACAATGCAGCACTCTCTCAGTACTGTACTGAAGCATCAACCTAGATTTTGTGCTCAAGTCTCTGGAGTGGGGCTTGAACCCACAACCTTCTGACTCAGAGGCAAGAATTCTACCACTGAGCTAAGGTTGACAACTTGCTAAGGAGGAGGGTAGTCAACCTGTTTTGTACCATTGCAAGTGCCACCTCCAGATATTCTTGTATTCTCTCAGCAGCACCCAAGGTCAAATTTGTGACATAACCATTCTTGATCCCTGGATTCTTCTAAGATCTGACTGTTATTAATCAAAGTCCTTATGGCTAGCCCACAATTCTGAGCTCATAATAGAGTGCATAAATTTTAGTTGAAAGTCTAGTTCTATCTTGCGAACCTGTTCCACATTCATATATGGTAAAACATCCATTAGATGATATGTACATACCCATCTCCAGACTGACTAGGAAGTGTGGTCCACCTGGCTAATACCAAAGTTTTAATTGTACCATATACTATTTTCTAGCACGTACCTCTCGAACCCTTTCTTTGACAATTATCTAAACAATTTGCTGTATTCAACTTCACAGCACCAAGCAAACCACATTTTATTCCTTGTAAATGCAATTACGTAATCTGTATATGTTGGCTTCTGTAAGGACATTTGGAACCCTTCGGTAAAGCTTGATAAAGGACGTAAAGATTAGATGCATTTTTCAGTTTCTAGAACTTGGTAGGCTTCTAAAAGCTTGACAATATGCATCTAATGCAGCTACAGATATATGTTATATTTAAGCAATGTTGGCTCATTATCTTAACACATAGAAGGGTGATGAGCTAGACATCGATTTTCCCCACATCTGAACTTCAGTTCAAACCTTCTTCAAGGAAGCTTGGAAAAGTTTGAAAACATAATGGCTGCGAAATTCCCGTAGTTAGTGCTAGCTGTTATGGCCGGGTTGAAGAAAAGAATGGTGCTTGCCATGCTTCCCGTGACTTCTGGCACGGGCCATGCTGGTCGCCATATTGGGAAGGGCGATAGCGTGTCCATTGCCTGCGTACACTGGAAGAATTCAAATGAGGCAAGTCGTGACATCAATCAGCGTAACGCTGATTTGATGCACAACCTGCTGTTTTGGACGTCGCCGCTCCACTGTAGGCCGTCTCCTAAGTACGCACAGCTAAACATGCGTTCATTTGCACGATGGACCCCCACCAGTGCTACTTAAAGGGACACACGCAACTTTCAGGTAAGTTGCTTTTTGCTTTTGTACTGGTTTCTGTACGGTTTATTTGAGCAGTGGCTTGGTGTAAGACATTTAAAAGGCGGTTAAAGTGTGCAGGGAGTGTTGCTGGACATTTGCAAGGCATTGGCTCTTAAAGGAAGGCCTCTGAGAACACCACTTGCTCCCAGTCAAGGGGGCTCTAGTTGCAGACCTCTTGGGCTGCAGCATGAGATGAAGCAGAGGCAGCAAAGGGGACAA
This sequence comes from Somniosus microcephalus, assembly GCF_052327205.1. NCBI lineage: Eukaryota > Metazoa > Chordata > Chondrichthyes > Squaliformes > Somniosidae > Somniosus > Somniosus microcephalus. The sequence continues at coordinate 84,980,112 of NC_141000.1, forward strand.
GCTGCTCGCAGAGGGAGGAGGAGGAGGGCTCTCAGCAGGAGGCCTTACCCACCTAGGGTCTTTAGGGCGCTCTTCCCCTACGAGCACCTAAGCCAGGAGCAGTGTGTTCATCGGCTCCATTTCACCAAGGAGGTGGTCATAGAACTCTGCCACTTCTTGCAACCAGATCTGCAGTCTCAGAGCAGGGCGACGATGGCGCTGCCGTGGCCCTGAATCTTTTCACCAGTGGATCCTTCCATTGTTGCATCTGAGAGGTCACAGAGGGCTCTGTACGCTAGAAGAGGGAGCTTCATTGTCTTCTCTCTAAACAAAGAGAAGCAGCAGGAGCGTGCACGTGGCTTTGCCAGGATATTGGGCTTCCCGATGGTGCAGCGTGCCATTGACTGCACACGTGGCTTTACGGGCTCCACATTTCAATGTTGAGATGCATCGCAACTGCAAAGGTTACCATTCACTTAATGTGCTGGTGGTGTGCAACCATGCCCAGCACATCATTTTGGTGAATGCCCGCTATCCTGGCAGCAGTCATGACGCCTTCACCCTGCGCCAGACCGGTGTGACAGGAATATTCCAACCACCACGTCGAACCCAAGGGTGGCTGCACGGCAACAAGGGCTATCCGTTCTACACCTAGCTGATTACTCCCCTTCGCAACCCCACCACTCGTGGCCAGCACTCATATAATGAGAGCCATACTGCCATGAGGAACGTCATGAAGCAGACCATCGGGGTGCTAAAGCAACGGTTCCGCTGCCTTGACCGCTCAGGAGGAGCTCTCCAGTACTCGCTGGAGCGGATGTTCCATTTTGTCATGGTCTGCTGCATCATCCACAACTTGTCCATCATGAGGGCACAACCCTTGCCACCACAGGTTCCACGACCACCTCAGGAGGAGGAGGAGGAAGGGAGGTGGCAGTCTGCACATCCACGTTCTGGACGGGCTGTCCGTAAGCGCATCATCAGACCCTGAATGAAACCCCAGATCCTCATTGCTCAACACTTCCCCACCTTACTATTCCTGTGTCAAGGAACATCACCGCATCCTCTTGGCCACAATGGCGAAATGAGAGCCACCACAAAATAAACGTTCCAAAACACATTTATAAATCATTCAATCCGATATTACATAACAAAATCAGCTAATCACCCTTGTGCCTGTCTTCCATGTGCCTTTGCCTGTCCTAGTGCTCCTATGAAGTGCTATCCCAGTATCTGCAGCATGGCTGGTGGAAGACTGCTGACTTTCAGTGGGGGAGACTGCAGATGCCCTTGCAGGATGACCTCGACCAGTTCTGACCCTAGAAGGCCTGGCTGTAGACTGCACCACCTCGGCATGGGCGGCAACAGTCTGGGCTGGCTGGCTGACAGGCAACAGCAAGGGCACTGGCAGAGTGGCAGTGGTGGAAGTAGGAATGCTATCATTCTAAGTGAGGGCAGCAGGTTCGTGCTCCACAGAGCCACTGCCACTCGCCCAGGGTGATGCCTCAGCAATCCTAGTAATCCGTTGGAGGACAGATTGCTGGACTGCTGGGACACCCTGCAAATCCCTTTCCACACTAGTAAACGCAGCCATAATGGCAGCAGTCTGAGCTTGCTTGGCAACAAGCTGGACCTGCATTAGAGCAGCCTGAGCTTGTGTGGCACCAAGCTGAGCTTGCATGACAGAAGTCTGAGCTTCCACTGCAACACTCAGACGTTGCGTCGCTTCCACTTGTGTTGCAGTGGAAGCTGAGACATCGCCCATCAGACCCTGCATCATGGTTGGCTCCACAAGTGCGCTAATAGAGTTGCCCATTACTTCCATCCTGGAAATCATGGTTCCAAGCTCTGCGCAAAGCCCTGTGCAAGGTTGGTGCCGGACTCCTCCATGCTCCTTGACAGTGACAACAGGCTCTCTGGCAGGCCTGCCAATGCACCAAGCTTTTCTGTGTGCAGGCCCAGCACACTTCTGTAGGCCACCCCATCAAAGTCCTCGTCTGAGTCCTCTGCAGCAGAACTCGTGTGCGGCCTCAGCCTCCGGGGAGCTGGCACCTGCGCTACCCTTTCCCCCTGCCCTGGCTGCAGGCTACTCGTGCCCGGTAAAAACGTGTAGAGCCCGCCCCTATACTCCCCTCTAAAGTATGCACAGTGCCAGTTTCTGAGCTGGTGCCTGCGAGAGTGAAATTGAGTGACGATGTCTTTTCTCCATCACTCTCCTCTTGCTCTTCTTGCACTGGCTGGCCAAGTTGGAGTTCTTGAAAATCTGAAAGGAGAAAGGCACAAGGGTAGGGTTGTGGTGAGGAGAGGGGGTGAAAGCAAGATGTGCATGCTTATACCATCAGCAGCGTCTAAGTGAGAAAAGATTGTGGGATGTGAGTAGGAGGATTAGGTATGAGCATACCATCATCTTCAATGGTTTCAGCTTCGCCGATCACCACGACCTCAATGAGGGCCCCTCCAATAATGTTGAGTATGGTCTCCTCCAGCTGGATCAGGATATGCAGGCTCACCAGTCCCCCGTCGGTTAGCTGCTGCTGCCTGTGGTTGCCCTGCAAGAGAAAGGAAAGTGTGCCGGTGAGTATGATGCAATGTGTTTGGGTAATATGCCTGTCATGGTTGAATAGCTGGCAATGTGTTCAAACTGTGAGATGCGGGTGTGATGCTTGCAGTAGTGCTAAGTGTGTGAGGGTGAGGTGAAGCTATGAATGTGAAGTATGAGTCGTGATTGGTAGAGATTGTTGGTGGGTGAGTGATGGGGGTGTAGTGCATTGAGCAGTGTTTGAGGCTAGTGGTATAGTTGGTGGGAGACAGCTTTTGAAGATGCATTCACTGACTTTGACCACTCGGTTGAGGTCATTGAACTTCTTTTGGCACTGGATCCAAGTCCTTGGGGCAAGACTGCTGGCAGTAACCACTTCGGCTATTTGCTCCCACTGCATTCTGACTGTGAGTCTGGAGGGCCTCCTGATCCCCTGCGGGTAGAGGACCTGTCTCCTCTGTTCTATCCCCTGCACTAAGGCCTCTAGTGTTGTGTTGGAGAATTTCAGTGCGCTTTCTCTGCCCTGTTGAGCCATTACTGAGTGACAGTTGCTTTGAGAAGCACTTCCAGCAGCTGCTGAATGCATAATGCACCTCACCTTTAAGAGGTGCAGACTGCCTTTAAAAGTGGAGACTAGCTTTAATTAGAGCTAGCCTCGCATGAACTTTGGCCCCCTGCTGAGCACTCAGCAGCACACTCAGCACTGACTGCACGCATCAATCATGGTAATTAGCAGGCAGCATGAAGGTCATGTGCTGCCTGCACTACTTTCAACGGGTGCAGGCCGATCACGCATCGCGATCCCTGCCCCCCTTTTCGGGCCTAATCGAATTTTTAGCCCAGTATCTATTTACCACTTGGCACAATACTATTGCTTGAAGAGCAGTATCCAGTGACTAGGAACGTATAATAATGCTGCAGTTCAATTTATCATTTACCCAACAGAAGTACTATTATTGGCGACTGCTGTATATAAATATTATGATCACATTTTCGTCTCAATTTCAGACATATCATTGTAAAGCAATCAAGTATATCAGTGGAAAACGACAACAACTTGCATTTATATAGAAAAACAGACTTGCATTTATATATTGCCTTTCACAACTTCAGGACTTCCCAAAGCGCTTTACAGCCAATGAAGTACTTTTGAAGTGTAGGCACTGTTTTAAGGTAGGAAACACGGCAGCCAATTTGCGCACAGCAAGCTCTCACAAACAGCAATGTGATAATGACCAGATTATCTGCTTTTTGTGATGTTGAGTGAGGGATAAATATTGGCTAGGATACCGGGGATAACTCCCCTGCTTTTCTTTGAAATAGTGCCATGGGAATCTTTTACGTCCACCTGAGAGGGCAGACGGGGCCTCAGCTTAACGTCTGAACTGAAAGATGGCACCACTGACAGTGCAGCACTCCCTCAGCCTAGATTTTTGTGCTCAGTCTCTGGAGTGGGACTTGAACCCACAACCTTCTGACTCAGACAAGAATGCTACCAACTGAGCCACGGTTGATATAGTGCCTTTAAAATAGCAAAATGTCCCAAGGCACTTCACGAGTGCTATCAATCAAAATTTGACAGTGAGCCACAGCAGGAGATATCAGGACAGAGGACCAAAAGCTTGGTCAAAGGGGTAAGATTTAAGGAGCGTCTTAAAGGAGGAGAGAGAAGCAGAGAGGTGGGAGGGAATTCCAGAGCTTGGGACCTAGGCAGGTAAAAGCACGGCTGCCAAGGGTAGAGCAATTAAAATCAGGGGTGGGCAAGATGCCAGTATTGGAGGAGCATAGAGATCTCGAAGGTTTGTAGGGCTGGAGGAGGTTGCAGAGATAGGAAGGGATGAGGCCATGGAGGGATTTGAAAACAAGGATGAGAATTTTTAAATTGAGGCATTGCTGGACCAGGAACCAATGTAGGTCAGCAAGCATAGGGGTTATAGGTGAACAGGACTTGGTGCAAATTAAGTCTCCGGCAGCAAAATTTTGGATGAGCACATGTTTATGTAGGGCAGAAGTTGGGAGGACGGCCAACTGGGAGAGCATTGGAATAGTAAAGTCAAGAGGCATGGATGAGGGTTTCAGCAGCAGATTAGCTAAGGCAGGGACGGAGTCGGGCAATGTTACGGAGGTGGAAGTAGGCAGTCTTGGTGATGGAGCAGATATGTGGACGGAAGCTCATCTCGGGGTCAAACACAACACCAAGGCTGCGAGCGGTCTGGTTCAGCATCAGACAGTTGCCAGGGAGAGGGATGGAATCGGTGGCCAGGGAACAGAGTTTGTGGCAGGGACCGAAGACTTTGGTCTTCCCAATATTTAGTTGGAGGAAATTTCTACTGATCCAATACTGAATGTTGGACAAACATTGTGACAAATCAGAGACAGTGGAGGGGTCAAGAGAGGTGGTGGTGAGATAGAACTATCATCAGCATACATGTGGAATCTGACATTATGTTTTCAGATGATGTCGCTAAGGGGCAGCATGTAGATGAGAAATAGAAGGGGGCCAAGGATAGATCCTTGTGGGACTCCAGAGGTAACAGTGCAGGAGTGGGAAGAGAAGCCATTGCAGGTGACGCTCTGGCTACGATTGGAAAGATAAGAATGGAACCAGGCTGGTTCCACCCAGCTGGACGACGAAGGAGAGGCGTTGGAGGTGGGTGGTGTGGTCTCTGTGTTGAAGGCTGCAGGCAGGTCAAGAAGGATGAGGAGCGATAGTTTACCATGATCACAGTCACATAGAATGTAATTTGTGACTTTGATAAGGGCCGTTTCAGTACTGTGACGGGGGTGGAAATCTGATTGGAAAGAATCAAGCATGGAATTGCGGGAAAGATGGGCATTCAAGGACTTTGGAGAGGAAAGTGATGTTGGAGATGGGGCAGTCATTTGCAAAGATAGAGGGGTCAAGGGTGGGCTTTTTGAGGAGAGGGGTGATGACAGCAGATTTGAAGGGGAGGGGGACAGACCCTGAGGAGAGGGGACCGTTAACAACATCAGCAACATGGGGGCCAGGAAGGGAAGTTGGGTGGTCAGCAGTTTGGCGGGAATAAGGTCGAGGGAGCCGGAGGTGGGTCTCATGGACAAGATGAACTCGGAGAAGCACAATGGGAAATAGGAGAGAATCTAGCGAAAGATGCGAGATGAGGGTTAGGGCAATATTCCAATTTATGCCAGGAGTGAAAATGCTGTCAAAACTCACAAATAACTAAATTGTTACTTTACATAAAAATAATTTTCAGGGGTGAACTAAACTGGGTTATTCTACAGTTTCTCATTATATGCTACATATGTAGTAAAAACACTTATCTGAAAATCAGTAAAAAATAGATTCCACTTCTGCTGAGGTTTCACGCAAACAAATCTCTAGAAATGATAAGTAACTCAATTGTTTTTATGATAGCAAAATACTGCAGATGCTGGAAATCCGAAATAATCCTAATCTAGAGCCGTCTTTTGTCTCTTTACTGGTCCTATCACCATCTCGTCTCGTTTTGAATACCTCTTAATGTCTCTTCACTTCTCTTTTGTTCTTTCATCCCCATTTCCCAGCCCCCAAACTGGCCTTTTTATCTGTTTCATTTCCTGTGTTTTTTCAGTCCTGACAAAGGGTTTCGACCTGAAACGTTGACTCTATTTCTCTCTCCACGGATGTTGTCTGGCCTGCTGAGTTTTTCCAACATTTTCTGTTGTTATTTCGATTGTTTTTATACATGAAATGGGTATCATAATGTGAAACTGAATAGTAGCTAATTGTGGTGAATGGTGAACTTTTACCCATAGATAGATTGCAAATATTTAGGTCTCGATATTAACCTATTAACCTCCGCCCACCCCCACCCCCCCACCAATGACACGGGGTGGGGGGGTGGATAAACATTTTAAAACAGGAAGCACATCCACGCTTGTTGCTGTTTTTACGGCTGCTGGTTTTGTGACATCTGAGTGTCCCACCCTGGAGAGGCGGGACACTTCATTAATACAGTATATTTAAATCAAGCGCCTACCTTCCTGTAAATATCGGGGCCCTAGTGATTCTCCTTTTAACCTTTAGATCAAGTGTTTTTGTATCTGAAGTTCCTTCATAATTTTCTTTAAAGGCCTTAAATGGCCCAGTACATGTAAAATCCTGTACATTGAATCAGTATGACAATAGCAGTGATGTATATTTCTTAAGGAATTCTACGTACACAGGATTTCCGCCAAAGTGACGGCAGCGGAGCAGGAGAAGCATGAAGAAATTCCCTGCAAATGAAATGAAACGAGGACAGTTTAAAACTCTTTAAGCGATAGTACCAACTGGGGACAAGTTATGTGGAACATTTCTGCTCCATACTCATAATCACAAAATATATTATGAAATAATATTTTTATCCTTTGGGTTACACAGTCCAACCATGTAATATAAATTAGGTTTTCACAGGGTGGTTTCATGTAATTTTTCAGTGTGGTAAATTCCTAATCATGTGTAGTATAGAATACAGTACATATATATATATATACCTGCATACAAAATACAATGATAGTGTTCCAAAAAGTTACTTTCAACCCATTTTTTGAGGTTTAAACAACCATCAATGGTATTTTAAAATAATTGCCTTGCCGATACCTTGTTATTTTACTTTCTATTTTAATCAGCTTTGTCAAAGCAACTGAAATTAAAAACCATTGAACTAATAAATATTTGTAAGTTTTTTTTTAAATATTTGAGTGTCTTTAAACATTCTATGTTGGCATTTGTATAGGAGTTAGATCTAAACATGATTAAGCACAAGTGCCAATTGGAATGAATTGGAAAATGCACAAATGTTACCCCCCAACTTGCCATCTTGTTCGCTGTAATTTATTCTAGATTTTGTTGCTTTTTTTATTACCTTCCGAGAGACCAGGATAGACAAATAATGAAATTCTGCACAAGGCAGTGGATGCTAGGACAATTGGAGCTTTCAAGACTGAGATAAATAGATTTTTATTAGGTAAGGGTATCAAAGAATATGGAGCAAAGGCAGGTAAATAGAGTTGAGGTGCAAATCAGCCATGATCTAATTGAATGGGGTTTGAGGGGCTGAATGGCCTACTCCTGTTCCTGCTGATAGATTTAGATGAGGAAAGACGGGAGGAGGCTCGTGTGGAGCATAAACGCCGGCAGGGACTGGTTGGGCCGAATGGCCTGTTTCTGTGCCGTATATCCTATGTAATATGTAATGTTATGTTTTTAAGTATTGTTCATGTAACACATGATCAACTAACTGTATATAATAACTGTATATATTCCACTGAGAAGAAAAGGGTGTAAAAGAAAAGACAGCCATCTGTGGCTAAGTAAAGAAATTAAGGATAGTATTCGACTAAAAACAAGGGCATATAAGGTAGCCAAATCTAGTGGGAGGATAGAGGATTGGGAAAACTTTAAAAGACAGCAAAAAATAACAAAAAGATTGATTAAGAAAGGGAAGATAGATTATGAAAGTAAATTAGCAAAAAATATAAAAACAGATAGTAAGAGTTTTTATAGTTATATAAAAAGAAAAAGGGTGGCTAAAGTAAATGTTGGTCCCTTAGAGGATGAGACCGGGAAATTAATGGTGGGAAATATGGAGATGGCAAAAACACTGAACGAATATTTTGTATCAGTCTTTACAGTAGAAGACACTAAGAATATCCCAACACTGGACAAACAGGGGGCTATGGGGGGGAGGAGCTAAACACGATCAAAATCACTAAGGAAGTGGTACTCGGTAAAATAATGGGACTCAAGGCTTACATCCTAGGGTCTTGAGGGAAGTGGCGGTAGGGATTGTGGATGCATTGGTAATAATTTTCCAAAACTCCCTGGACTCAGCAAAGGTCCCGGCAGACTGGAAAACTGCTAATGTAACACCCTTATTTAAAAAGGGCAGTAGACAGAAGGCTGGAAACTATAGACCGGTTAGCCTAACATCTGTGGTAGGTAAAATTTTGGAGTCCATTATTAAGGAGACAGTAACAGGACATTTGGATAATCATCATTTAATAGGACAAAGTCAGCATGGTTTTATGAAGGGGAAGTCATGTTTGACAAATTTGCTGGAGTTCTTTGAGGAAGTAACATATAGGGTGGATAAAGGGGAACCAGTGGACGTAGTGTATTTAGACTTCCAAAAGGCATTTGACAAGGTGCCACACAAAAGATTATTGCTTAAGATAAAAAATCACGGGATTGGGGGTAATATTCTGGCATGGATAGAGGATTGGCTATCTAACAGAAGGCAGAGAGTTGGGATAAATGGTTCATTCTCAGAATGGCAATCAGTAACTAGTGGTGTTCCGCAGGGGTCGGTGCTGGGTCCCCAACTCTTTACAATCTATATTAACGATTTGGAGGAGGGGACCGAGTGTAACATATCAAAGTTTGCAGATGATACTAAGATGGGGGGGAAAGTAGTGAGTGAGGAGGACATAAAAAACCTGCAAGGGGACATAGACAGGCTAAGTAAGTGGGCAGAGATTTGGCAGATGGAATACAATACTGGAAAGTGTGGGGTTATGCACTTTGGCAGGAAAAATCGTAGAGCAAGCTATTATCTTAATGGCAAGAAACTGGAAAGTACTGAAGTACAAAGGGATCTGGGGGTCCTGGTGCACAAAACTCAAAAGGTTAGTATGCAGGTGCTGCAAGTGATTCAGAAGGCCAATGGAATGTTGCCTTTCATTGCTAAGGGGATAGAATATAAAAATAGGGATGTATTGCTTCAGTTGTACAAGGTATTGGTGAGACCGCACCTGGAATACTGCATACAGTTTTGGTGTCCATACTTAAGAAAAGACACACTTGCTCTCGAGTCAGTACAAAGAAGGTTCACTCGGTTAATCCCGGGGATGAGGCGATGGACATATCAGGAGAGGTTGAGTAGATTGGGACTCTACTCATTGGAGTTCAGAAGAATGAGAGGCGATCTTATTGAAACATATAAGATTGTGAAGGGTTGGATCGGGTGGATGCGGGGAGGATGTTCCCGATGATGGGTGAAACTAGAACTAGGGGGCATAGTCTTAGAATAAGGGGCTGCTCTTTCAAAACTGAGATGAGGAGGAACTACTTCACTCAGAGGGTGGTAGGTCCATGGAATATGCTGCCCCAAAAAGCTGTAGAAGCTACATCATTACATAAATTTAAAACAGAAATAGACAGTTTCCTAGAAGTAAAGGGAATTAAGGGTTACGGGGAGCGGGCAGGAATTTGGACATGAGTCTAGATTCGGATCGGACATGGCCCTGTGGGTAGCGGAGCGGGCCCAGGGGCCATGTAGCCTGATCCTGCTCCTATTTCGTGTGTCTAATTGTGTTAGATTCAGGAGATGGTTCTGTGATAGTAGATTGGCGGTTAGGATCAGATCAGCCATGATCTTATTAAATGGCGGAGCAGGCTCGAGGGGCCGATTGGCCTACTCCTGCTCCTATTTCTTATGTTCTTATAATTCCTTCTCCCTCCCTCCTCCAAGGGTGGGATGCTGAGAAATCATTATGTACTCTATCCAGCCACAAATTGATGAGCCTCCTTCCCAAAAGAGTGGTAGGGAGATTTGAAGAGTGTGTCTTAGGGATATGAACTCATGACCAACTCATTGGCAGGATGGTGCTTCACTGTTAACGCTATTAGGCTATTCACTTTTTCTTCTTCCTCTTAACACCTCACAATTCCATCCATCTTTTCTCAGTGATTGAGATTAAACAGAAAAGCTAGACTCTTAATAATTTTTGACAGTGCAGCTGTTTTCTAGTTAAATTTGGGTACAGATCCTTAGTAAATTAAAAAAAAAATTAAAACGTACCTATTAGAGTCCGCGCGCCCAAAAGACCCAGCTTAATTTTTGGAGCCTACTTGAAGGCCTGCAAACAAGTGCAATTAGCAGAAACACCCAAAGGAGATTAATTCATCCTGGGGGTGGGCCCTGTGGTGTATGTAACCTGTTCCACCTTAAGAGAACTTAAGCCTGGTCCACCTTAAGAAAGGTACTACTTTCTTTGGCTGCTGTATACGTAATACCGGTGGTGACCACACCGGTATATAAGCACAGTGTAATAATATTGTATTCAGTATAGTCCGACCTCCAACCAGTAAAGACCTGTTGAATTTACTCTTGTGGTCTGTGTAGTAATTCTCACTATAACACACAGACTTAACAGTGGCGACGAGTCCGATTCTTACCCTGCTGCAGTCATTTCCACGGCGACTTCGTCCACAGACAGGACGTCGAAGAGAGGTTTCCACCCTCATCACCTACGGGAAGACACGTCGAGCGGCAGGCATCGAGCAACCGGAGTGCAGAAGACATCCTGACCTCGAAGCCTCCATCAGCGACTGTCAGCTTCTTCTACTACCTCGTGGTGGGTAAGCTGGGCAGCGACGCGACAGAAAGTCAACCGCGTTGGCTGTACAGACGGGGCTGGGAAGACGGAGGAATAAGGGCGGTGAGGTCGATCGCGACCAGAGATAAGGGCCGGGCCGCTTTCGAGCGAGAGGCGCAGCGCGGGACATCGATCGCGACCGGAGATAAGGGCCGCATTCGGGCTAAAGGCGCAGCGTCTGGGGAAACTGAAGGCGCGAGAGCCGCGGTGAAGCGGAGACAGCGTCGGGGGACGGGTGAAGACCGCCAAGCGCGGGGAAACCGCCATTTTGTGGGCGGAGGACAACGACAAGAGCGGGAAGCCGCCATCTTGGATAACATTAAAAATACGATAAATTGCTACGATGCCTAAACATGGGAACATTAATGCCTTCGACAGTGATATAGAAGACTAGGCTACGTATGTAGAACGCATACAAAACTATTGTAAGGCAAATAAAATTCCTGATGCAGATAAAGCACTAACATTACTAAACTTAATGGGTGCGAAGACATACGGGCAATTGAAACACCTGTTATCACCAGATGAACCGGCGGATAAGACGTTCGAACAGATTGTTACTGTCCTAAAAAAATCATCTTAATCCCACGCCGCTGATGCTAGCGGAACGATTTAAATTTTACGATAGAAGACAGCTGCAAAATGAAAGCAATGCTGAATATTTGATGGAATTATGTAAACTAGCAAAATATTGTCAGTTTGGAACGGGACTGACAGAGGCACTTCGAGATAGATTTGTGTGTGGTTTATTTAAACAGGATACACAAAGGCGACTGCTCGAGGAGAATGAGCTGTCTCTCGAGAAGGCGGTCACTATGGCAGCAGCACACGAGGCCGCAGCGAGAGGCACGGCAGTAATGCAGCTACGGCCACCGGAACTCGGTACAAACAAATTGGGTTTGAGTTCTGTCAAATGTTATCGTTGTGGAAAGACAACGCACGATCAGAACCAGTGTTGGTTTAAAAACCAAGAATGCAGAACGTGTGGCAGGCTTGGCCACATAGCTAAAGTATGCCGGTCAGGAAAGGAGACCAGCAACAAAAAGTCACCGCAAGGAAAATATGCAAAGGTACACAAGGTGACAAAGAACAGTTTGACCGAACAGAAGTCAGATTCAGACGCTAGCAGTAATGAACTGGATAGCTTAAGAATACACAACGTTGGTAAGTATTCAGACCTCCAGACAATTTGGGCCACTCTTAAGATAGCAGGAGTCCAAGTAAAAATGGAATTGGACACTGGATCGGCATTGACGGTCATGAATAAGAAAGATTACAGAAGGTTGTTCCAACATATTCCCTTACAGGATACGGAGATTATATTGAAAACGTACACGGGGCAAAGAGTGTACCCCATCGGAAAAATAGAGGTAGAAGTGGTCCACAAGGGCGAAGGAAGCCAAGTAATGGACTTATATGTGCTACCTGAAGGAGGTCCACCACTACTAGGACGGGAGTGGATTAGGAAAATGAATATGGACTGGCACTCCTTGAAAGCACTAACGGTAGATTCCGGGGAAACAGCTGTCAAACCTAAACGATTGTCCAGAATATTGGATGAGGCTAAAGAGGTGTTCCAGCCGGGACTGGGAACACTGAGAGGAATTACGGCAAACATCAAGATTGATGAACATGCACAACCAAAATTTTTTAAAGCCAGACCGGTACCCTATGCAATACGACCTGCGGTTGAAGCGGAGCTGGAAGCACTAGAACGTTCAGGTGTACTGTCTAAAGTAGATTGGAGTGAGTGGGCTACGCCCATTGTTCCCGTTATGAAACGTCCTGCGAACAATAAGCCAGGAGATCCAGGGAAGGTTCGCATCTGTGGAGATTTCAAAATCACCGTTAATCCGGTGCTTCACACGGTGCAGTATCCGCTTCCACGGATTGAGGATATTTTCGCTTCACTGTCTGGCGGGAAACACTTCACCAAGATAGACCTGGCGCAGGCGTACTTGCAGATGGAGGTTGAAGAAGAGTCACGCCAATACCTCATGATCAACACGCATCGAGGGTTGTACCGGTACAATAGGCTGGTTTTTGGAGTGGCATCGGCTCCAGCAATTTGGCAGAGGGCCATGGAGCAGGTATTACAGGGAATTCCAGGCACGCAGTGTTACCTGGATGACATTCTGATCACGGGTGATGGTGATGAACAACATCTCGCTAACTTGGAACTGGTGCTCAACAGACTGAAAGAGTATGGACTTAGAGTAAATCGGCAGAAATGTGAGTTCTTCCAGAAGCGGACCTCGTACTGTGGTCATGTCATTGACCGGGAGGGGCTTCATAAGTCTCCTGACAAGATAGAGGCAGTTGTAAAGGCTCCCGCTCCGGAGAATGTCTCTCAGTTGTGGTCATTTCTAGGATTAATTAACTATTACCATAAATTTCTGCCAAATCTATCCACGGTACTGCATCCGTTGAACGCTCTTTTACAGAAAGGGGTACCATGGGACTGGGGCGAAAACTATAAGAAGGCATTTCGCAAAAGCAAAGAATTGATCACCTCAGAGGAAGTGTTGGCTCACTTCAACCCGACACTGCCTATTCGGTTGGCTTGTGATGCTTCTCCATATGGTATTGGGGCAGTACTCTCACATAAATTGCCAAATGGCACGGAAAGGCCAGTCGCGTTTGCATCCAGATCATTGACCTCCGCTGAGCGCAACTATGCGCAGATCGATAGGGAGGCCCTTAGCCTTGTATGGGGAGTGAAGAAGTTTAATCATTACCTACAGGGCCAAAAATTCACACTTCTGACGGACCATCAACCGTTGGTGTCCATTTTTAACCCTAAGAAGGGTGTTTCGGTGATGACAGCACAGCGTCTCCAGAGATGGTCTCTTTTCTTAGGGGCACATCAATATCAGATAGAATTCAAAGGTACGAAACAGCATGGCAATGCTGATGGCCTGTTGCGCCTGCCGCTACCTGAAGATGAAGACACGACGAAAGTTGACCCTGTTGAGTTATTTCATTCGACCATTATCGAGTGTTTACCTGTCACCAATGCAGGTATTGAAAGAGAAACCAGGAACGACCCGACACTGTCCAGAGTCTACGAGGTGACAGTGAAAGGATGGCCAACACGGGGTGATCCTCTGTTACCGGCATTCTCGGCAAGGCGAGACCGGCTGTCCGTCTGCCATGGTACTTTGATGTACGGGACAAGAGTGATTATTCCTCCCAAGTTAAGGGAAAGAGTTTTAAAAGAACTACATGAAGGTCATCTGGGGGGGAGTTAAAATGAAAAGTCTTGCTAGGGCTTACGTATGGTGATCGGGTATTGACCAACAGATTGAGGAGTTAACGAAAAGCTGCGCTGGGTGTCAAAAAGTGCAAAATGCACCTCTGATAGCACCGCTACACCCATGGGAATGGCCTTCAGCCCCATGGCAACGCGTACACATTGACTTTGCTGGTCCATTCATGGACTCCATGTTCCTAATCGCGGTGGACGCACATTCCAAATGGCCAGAAGTCATCAAGATGAATACCACTACTTCAGAAAAGACAATTGCGGTGTTAAGAACAATATTCGCAAGGAACGGATTGCCAGAACAGATCTGTTCGGACAACGGACCACAGTTTGTATCGGAAGAATTCCAACAATTCTTAAAGAAGAATGGAGTTAAACATTATACCTCTGCCCCATATCATCCGGCGACAAACGGGTTGGCTGAAAGATTTGTCCAGACATTCAAAAAGGCTATTAAGGCCATGAATGATGATCAGATTCCGCTGCAACACAAGGTCGATAAGTTCCTGATGTCATATAGAAACGCCGATCATGCCGTGACTAACCAAAGCCCTGCTATGATGTTTTATAACAGGAGGTTGCGGTCCAAGTTGGACTTGTTAAAACCAAATGTGCGGAGGGAAGTGGAAAACAAACAGTTTCGGCATATTAACAGCAAGACCACTCGAACTTTCGACGTAGGACAACCAGTGATGGCAAGGGGCTAGGGAAACGAAAAATGGCAGTCCGGAACAATCCGGGCCAGACAAGGACCTCTGATGTACACCGTAGATATTGGTCATAATGTGATAAAGCGTCATGCGGATCAACTGGTAGAGTCGAGAGCAAGGGTCGAACCCATGGTTGTGACAGAGACAGCTGTGGAAGACGTTCATGAACCTGAAGCATCTACCTCGGCCGAGAATGTACTTGATGATGATGACACCCAATACATTGGCAACCAACTAGAGGAGGCACCTCAACAACAAGAATCAGAGACCACTGAAAGGCGTTATCCAAGCCGAATCAGAAAGCCTCCTGAGAGACTGAACCTTTGAACTGTTATACCTGAAGTTATATATGTATATATGTTATGTTTATTTGGGGATATGACTGTTAAGCTAAAAAGGGAGGATTGTGGTGTATGTAACCTGTTCCACCTTAAGAGAACTTAAGCCTGGTCCACCTTAAGAAAGGTACTACTTTCTTTGGCTGCTGTATACGTAATACCGGTGGTGACCACACCGGTATATAAACACAGTGTAATAATATTGTATATTCAGTACAGTCCGACCTCCAACCAGTAAAGACCTGTTGAATTTACTCTTGTGGTCTGTGTAGTAATTCTCACTATAACACACAGACTTAACAGGCCCAGTTTTGTGAGCGGGGCCTGCTTCTAGCGTAATGTTTTTAAAACTAGCGCAAAACATCGGGAAACTCGAGTTGCACTGAATGCAATTTGTGCTTAAAATTCCACGATCTTTTGCGCCGGTTACACCGATTTTGGGTGAATTGCACTGAAAAAACCAACGCAATTGAGTGGAAACTCCAGACCATGATCTGCAAAAAAAATTTTTAGTTTCCTTTTGTGATTTTTATGCCAAGTTGCATATTAAATTCATTTTACATCATGTTTTAAAGTACAGCTTTATTGCTAGTTACTGAAGTTAGTATTTTCAGAGCTTTAAATTATTTGATATTAGTAGAGAGTGGCAAGAAAACTATCAACTTAGACATTTTCTTCCCTTAATTTCTCCAAACATGGAACCAGATTTGAGCTACTACAATTACTTTTCATAAAATCGATGACAAAGTGAAAACTTGGCTTAGCTCATCCAAATTTTCATGTCAAACAAAATGAAAATTCTGCTATTTAAATCATTTTCAATCTTCTTGGTATCCAAATGACACTAACTTTGGTTTTCTTAATCCAGTCAAGCTGACCTACTTTAAATTAGTTTTGGTTTCTTGTCTAGATTTCCACTTATCCGTATTTATTGCATATTGTTGGAAGCCATATTGAAAATCACTTGGTGTGAGAAGTTAAAGTTGTTATATTAAGCCAGTCCTCCAGTCAGTTTTAATGCTGATATTGTGAACAATCATCTTGTCCCTTTTCTTGTCACAATTTTTTTTATTTTTATGCTCAGTAATTTAATTAAAATAAATTATTGAAAATTGTCAGTTAGAGATAATCTTACCTCCAGCCCACATGAGATGCCATTGGCTTCCAGCCCTTGATTCTGTATTTTGTTACTCTTACATTTCCTTCAGCTCACTAGAAAAACAGTTGCTGGGAAAGACTATCATTGCCCTAGCTGCTGCACAGCGACATCAAAGGGGCAGTGTCCAATTAAATGCAATGGGTTGACTGTAAAATCTACCATTTGTTACACTTATTTCAGATCACGTCAATGGAGTATGCACGAGCCCTACTTCCCAACCCTGCAACACCGGCAAGCGCCTTTCCATTGCTGATACTTCAAAGCTGAACCGTCGTGGACCAGGCCGACCACCTTTTCGAAAAGCACAGTCAGCTGCCTGCATGGAAGTCTCACTGCCTGTCACCCACACAGAAGGTGTGTGTGAGTGTACGTGTGTATATGCATGTCTCTTAATGTGTTCCCAGTTAACTGCAGTGACCTCAGATCCAGGTACAGCAAATCCATTGCTATCAAATAGCAACTAGCAACTGGAAACAATAGGACTCCTAACACTGATGATACAGTTACTAATTTAGCCGTCTAGTGCACAGATGCTCTGGCCATCAGGTACTGCATGCCCCAGAGTGTGATTCTACTCGTGTTCTTGTGCATTTATGTAGAATTGGAGGTTATACCACCAGTGAAAATTCTTATTTTAACTTATTCAAATAAAATAACTCAAATTCAAGCCTATGGATTAACATCGTAGTGGATGAAATCAAAGTCTTTTCACCAAAATTGACATGTCTAATGGAGTACTGCCAAGAAAACCCAGCCCTATTTACAAAATAGTACTTTCCAGAACTTTGCTCATCAACATGATCCTCTGCCATGCTTTTCTTACAAGCTCTCTAGATTGTTTAGATCGGGACAAATATGTTTCATGATAATTTTTCATCTGGGGGAAAGAGTCATTCATGCTGAGAAAATCAGATTCAATATTAGTTGGGTTTATCAATTTAAAAATAAAAATAGAAGTTCCAGGTGTGATGCATCATTCAGAGTATTTCGTTGGAAGAAACTGTCCTAGTGTTTCTTAGTGGCATAGATAATACCCTGGTGTGATTGATTCTACATTTAAACAACCAGTGGGACTGATAGTTTAACTCGTGAAGTCACGATTAAGTTGCACCCAAAAAAGTCCATGAGTTAAGTCTAAGTTTTATATAACACCAGGACCTGTATAGAATCATAGAATGGTTACAGCACAGAAGAAGGCCATTCGGCCCGTCAAGCCCATGCCAGCTCTCTGCAAGAACACTTCAGCTAGTCTCACTCCCCCGCCCTTTCCCCATAGTCCTGCAAATTTTTTTCCTTCAGGTACTTATCCAATTCCCTTTTGAAATCCACAATTGAATCTGCCTCCACCACCCTTTCAGGCAGTGCATTCCAGATCATAACCACTCGCTGCGTAAAAAAGTTTTTCCTCATTTCGCCTTTGGTTCTTCTGCCAATCACCTTAAATATGTGTCCTCTGGTTCTCGACCCTTCTGCCAATGGGAACAGTTTCTCTCTATCTACTCTGTCTAGATCCCTCATGCTTTTGAACACCTCTGTCAAATCTCCTCTCAAACTTCTCTGCTCTAAGGAGAACAACCCCAGCTTCTCCAGTCTATCTACATAACTGAAGTCCCTCATCCCTGGAACCATTCTTGTAAATCTTTTCTGCACCCTCTCTAAGGTCTTCACATCCTTCCTAAAGTGCAGTGCCCAGAATTGGACACAATACTCTAGTTGAGGTCAAACCAGTGTTTTATAAAGGTTCATCATAACTTCCTTGCTTTTTGTACTCTATACTGTACCTCTATTTATGAAGCCCAGGATCTCATACGCTATAACTGCTTTCTCAACCTGCCCTGCCACCTTCAACGATTTGTGCACGTAAACCCCCAGATCTCTCTGTTCATGCACCCCTTTTAGAATTGTACCCTCTAGTTTATATTGCCTCTCCTCATTCTTCCTACCAACATGTATGTAATAGCTGACTAATGTTTGATGAAATTTCAATATCATTGTTATAAATTAAGAAAAATGAAGTAACTGGTGGACTTAACTCATAAATATGTGCAGCGACCTGGAGGAATAACATACTTTTGTGTGAAAATTCTACTAACATACTGAGAGTAATACTTTCATATATTGAACGTTATTTAAGTGTTTTTGTGTTGGGATAGTTGTCAGTGAGGTTTAAGTGATTTTTCTTTACACTGAAGTCTGACTGTAGAGTAGAGTGATGGTCAAGTATTGCAGCTCACACTGGGCCAAAGAAGCCCTGTGAAAAATTAATGTACTGATGTTTAAGCACTTCCAAAGGTGACAAATATTGCAGAAATCAATATTTTGCAAATTAATACTGTATCCCACTTAAGAATATATTTTGTAACTGATAATTCTAGCCACAACTACGTCACCACATCGTTTTTTTTAATTTATTCGTTCATGGGATGTGGGCGTCACTGGCAAGGCCAGTATTTATTGCCCACCCCTAGTTGCTCTTGAGAAGGTGGTGGTGAACCGCTGCAGTCCGTGTGGTGAAGGCACTCCACAGTGCTGTTAGGGAGGGAGTTCCAGGATTTTGACCCAGTGACGATGAAGGAACGGTGCTATAGTTCCAAGTCAGGATGGTGTGTGACTTGGAGGGGTACATGGAGGTGGTAGTGTTCCCATGCACCTGCTGCCCTTGTCCTTCTAGGTAGTAGAGGTCGCGGGTTTGGGAGGTGCTGCCGAAGAAGCCTCAGCGAGTTGCTGCAGTGCATCTTGGAGATGGTACACACTGCAGCCACGCTACGCCGGTGGTGCAGGGAGTGAATGTTTAAGGTGGTGGATGGGGTGCCAATCAAGCGGGCTGCTTTGTCTTGGATGGTGTCGAACTTCTTGAGTGTTGTTCGAGCTGCACTCATCCAGGCAAGTGGAGAGTATTCCATCACACCCCTGACTTGTGTCTTGTAGATGGTGGAAAGGCTTTGGGGAGTCAGGAGGTGAGACACTCGCTGCAGAATACCCAGCCTCTGACCTGCTCTTGTTGCCACAATATTTATGTGGCTGGTCCAGTTAAGTTTCTGGTCAATGGTGACCCCTCCCAGGATGTTGATGGAGGGGGATTCGACGATGGTGATGCCGTTGACTGTCAAGGGGCGATGGTTAGACGCTTGCTTGTTGGAGATAGTCATTGCCTGGTACTTATGTGGCGCGAAGGTTACCTGCCACTTATCAGCCCAAGCCTGACTGTCATCCAGGTCTTACTGTATGCGGGCATGGACTGCTTCATTATCTGAGGAGTTGCGAATGGCACTGAACACTGTGCAGTCATCAGCGAACATCGCCACTTCTGACCTTATGATGGAGGGAAGGTCATTGATGAAGCAGCTGAAGATGGTTGGGCCCAGACACTGCCCTGAGGAACTCCTGCAGCGATGTCCTGGGGCTGTGATGATTGACCTCCAACCACCACAACCATCTTCCTTTGTGCTAGGTATGACTCCAGCCAGTGGAGCGTTTTCCCCCCAATTCCCATTGACTTCAGTTTTACTAGGGCTCCTTGATGCCACATTCGGTCAAATGCTGCCTTGATGTCAAGGGCAGTCACTCTCACCTCACCTCTGGAATTCAGCTCCTTTGTCCATGTTTGGACCAAGGCTGTAATGAGGTTTGGAGCCGAGTGGTCTTGGCAGAACCCAAACTGGGCATCAGTGAGCAGGTTATTGGTGAGTAAGTGCCGCTTGATAGCACTGTCGACGACACCTTCCATCACTTTGCTGATGATTGAGAGTAGACTGATGGGATGGTAATTGGCCAGATTGGATTTGTCCTGCTTTTTGTGGACAGGACATACCTGGGCAGTTTTCCACATTGTCGGATAGATGCCAGTGTTCTAGCTGTACTGGATCAGCTTGGCTAGAGGCGTGGCTAGTTCTGGAGCACAAGTCTTCAGCACGACACCTGGGATATTGTTGGGGCCCAAAGCCTTTGCTGTATCCAATGCACTCAGCCGTTTCTTGATATCACGTGGAGTGAAACGAATTGGCTGAAGACTGGCTTCTGTGGTGGTGGGGACCTTAGGAGGAGACCGATATGGATCATCCACTCAGCACTTCTGGCTGAAGATGGTTGCAAACGCTTCAACTTTGTCTTTTGCACTCACATGCTGGGCTCCACCATTATTGAGGATGGGGATATTCATGGCGCCTCCTCCTCCCGTTAGTTGTTTAATGGTCCACCACCATTCATGACTGGATGTGACAGGACTACAGAGCTTTGATCTGATCCGTTGATTGTGGGATCGCTTAGCTCTGTCTATAGCATGCTGATTCCGCTTTTTAGCATGCATGTAGTCCTGTGTTGCAGTTTCCCCAGGTTGGCACCGCATTTTTAGGTATGCCTGGTGCTGCTCCTGGCATACTCTACTATACTCCTTATTGAACCAGGATTGGTCCCCTGGCTTGATGGTAATGGTAGAGTGAGGGATATGCCAAGCCATGAGGCTGAAGATTGTGGTGGAATACAGTGCCTCATAGAAGCCCAGTTTTGAGCTGCTATGTACTGTGGAAGAGGAATTCCTAGAGTGTATACGGGATGGTTTCCTGGACCAATATGTCGAGGAACCAACTAGAGATCAGGCCATCTTAGACTGGGTATTATGTAATGAGAAAGGATTAATTAGCAGTCTTGTTGTGCAAGGCCCCTTGGGGAGGAGCGATCATAATATGATAGAATTCTTCATTAAGATTGAGATTGAAGTAGTTGATTCAGAGACTTGGATACTGAATTTAAATAAAGGAAACTACGATGGTATGAGGCGCGAGTTGGCTAGGATGGATTGGGGAATGTTACTTAAAGGGTTGACGGTGACTGGGCAAGGGCAAACATTTAAAGATCGCATGGATGAACTACAGAATTTGTTCATCCCTGTTTTGGCATAAAAATAAAACAAAAAAGGTGACTCAACATTGGCTAACAAGGGAAATTAGGGATAGCATAAGATCCAAGGAGAGGACATATAAATTGGCCAGAAAAAGCAGCAAACCTGAGGATTGGGAGCAGTTTAGGATTCAGCAAAGGAGGACAAAGGGATTAATTAAGAGGGGGAAAATAGAGTATGAGAGTAAGCTTTCAGGGAACATAAAAACTGACTGTAAAAGCTTCTATAGATATATGAAGAGAAAAAGATTGGTAAAGTCAAGCGTAGGTCCCTTGCAGTCAGAATCAGGGGAATTTATAATGGGGAACAAAGACATGGCTGATCAATTAAATACATACTTTGGTTCTGTCTTCACAAAGGAGGACACAAATAAACTCCCAGAGATGTCGGGGAACATAGGGTCTAATGAGAGGGAGGAACTGAATGAAATCAGTGTTTGTAGGGAAATGGTATTAGGGAAATTGACGAGATTGAAGGCCGATAAATCCCCAGGGTCTGATAATCTACATCCTAGGGTACTTAAGGAAGTGGCCCTAGAAATAGTAGATGCATTGCTGGTCATCTTCCAAAATTCTATAGACTCTGGAACAGTTCCCATGGATTGGAGGGTAGCTAATGTAACCCCAGTATTTAATAAAGGTGGTAGAGAAAAAACGGGGAATTATAGACCGGTAAGCCTGACATCGGTAGTGGGGAAAATGCTAAAGTCCATTATAAAAGATGTAATAGCAGAGCACTTGGAAAACAGTGACAGGATCAGACAAAGTCAACATGGATTTACAAAAGGTAAATCATGCTTGACTAATCTACTGGAATTTTTTGAGGATGTAACTGGTAGAATAGATAAGGGAGAACCAGTGGATGTGGTGTATTTGGGCTTTCAGAAGGCTTTCGATAAGGTCCCGCATAAGAGACTAGCGTGCAAAGCTAAAGCACATGGGATTGGGGGTAAGGTACTGACTTGGATAGAAAACTGGTTGGCAGACAGGAAGCAAAGAGTTGGAATCAACGGGTCTTTTTCCGAGTGGAAGGCAGTGACTAGTGGGGTACCGCAGGGATCGGTGCTAGGACCCCAGTTATTCACAATATATTAATGATCTAGACGAGGGAACTAGATGTAATATCTCCAAGTTTGCAGACAACACAAAGCTGGGTGGGCGTGTGTGCTGTGAGGAGGATGCAGAGAAACTCCAGTATGATTTGGACAGGTTGGGCGATTGGGTAGATGCATGGCAGATGCAGTATAAGGTGGTTAAATGCGAGGTTATCCACTTTGGTGGCAAAAACAGGAAGGCAGATTATTATCTGAATGGCAATAGATTGGGAAAAGGGGAAGTGCAACGAGACCTGGGTGTTCTTGTGCACCAGTCGCTGAAGGTAAGCATGCAAGTGCAGCAGGCGGTTAACAAGGCAAATGGTATGCTGGCCTTCATAGCGAGAGGATTCGAGTACAGGAGCAAGGATGTCTTGCTGCAGTTGTACAGGGCCTTGGTGAGACCACACCTTGAGTATTGTGTGCCGTTTTGGTCGCCTTGCGATGTTCTTGCCATGGAGGGAGTGCAGCGAAGATTCACCAGACTGATACCTGGGATGGCAGGAATGACGTATGAAGAGAGATTGGGTCGATTAGGCTTATATTCGCTAGAGTTTAGAAGAATGAGAGGGGATCTCATTGAAACTTATAAAATTCTAACAGGACTAGACAGACTAGATGCAGGAAGGCTGTTACCGATGGCGGGGGAGTCCAAAACCAGGGGTCACAGTCTAAGGATAAGGGGTAAGCCATTTAGGACAGAGATGAGGAGGAATTTCTTCACCCATAGAGTGGTGAACCTGTGGAATTCTCTACCACAGAAGACAGTTGAGGCCAATTCATTAAATATATTCAAGAAGGAATTAGATATATTTCTTAAGGCTAAAGGGATCAAGCGATATGGGGAGAAAGCAGGGACAGGGTACTGAATTTGGATGATCAACCATGATCACATTGAATGGTGGAGCAGGCTCGAGGGGCCGAATGGCCTACTCCTGCTCCTATCTTCTATGTTTCTATGTTCTGAATCTATCCCATTTAGCACAGTGGTAGTGCCACACAACACGATGGAGGGTGTCCTCAGTGTGAAGACGGGACTTCGTCTCCACAATGACTGTGTGGTCACTTCTACCGATGCTGTCATGGACAGATGCATCTGCGACAGGTAGATTGGTGAGGACGAGGTCAAGTAGGTTTTTCCCTCATGTTGGTTCTCTCACCACCTCTCGCAGGCCCAGACTGGCAGCTTTGTCCTCCAGGGCTTGGATGCTCGGTCAGAAGTGGTGCTACCGAGCCACTCTGTGATGGACGTTGAAGTTCCCCACCCAGAGTACATAAAAACATAGAAGATAGGAGCAGGAGTAGGCCATTCGGCCCCCTCGAGCTTGCTCTGCCATTCAATGAGATCATGGCTGATTATCCAAATTCAGTACCCTATCCCTGCCTTCTCCCCATATCCCTTGATCCCTTTAGCCTTAAGAAATATATCTAACTCCTTCTTGAATATATTTAATAAATTGGCCTCAACTGCCTTCTATGGTAGAGAATTCCACAGGTTCACCACTCTCTGGGTGAAGAAATTCCTCCTCATCTCTGTCCTAAATGGCTTACCCTTTATCCTTAGACTGTGACCCCTGGTTCTGGACTTCCCCACCATCGGGAACATCCTTCCTGCATCTGTGCCCTTGATACTGTCAGTGCTTCTTCCAAGTGGTGTTCAACACGGAAGAGTACTGATTCATCAGCTGAGGGAGGGCGGTAGGTGGTAATCAGCAGGAGGTTTCCTTGCCCATGCTTGACATGAAGCCATGAGTCTTCATGGGATCTGGAGTCAATGTTGAGGACTCCTAAGGCCACTCCTTCCCGACTGTATACCACTGTGCCGCCACCCCTGGTGGGTCTGTCCTGCCGGTGGGACAGGACATACCCAGGGATGGTGATGGAGGAGTTTGGGACATTAACTGAAAGGTATGATTCTGTGTGTATGACTATGTCAGGCTGTTGCTTGACTAGTTTGTGGGACAGCTCTCCCAATTTTGGCACAAGGCCCCAGATGTTGGTGAGGAAGACTTTGCAGGGTCGACTGGGCTGGGTGTGCTGTTGTAGTGTCCATAGCCGGTGCCGAGGTCAATCTCGGGTGGTCCATCCAGTTTTCTTCTTATTGTTTTTCGTAGTGTTTTTTTTACAACTGAGTGGCTTGCTAGGCCATTTCAGAGGGCAGTTAAGAGTCAACCACATTGCTGTGGGTCTGGAGTCACATATAGGCCAGACCAGGTAAGGACGGCAGATTTCCTTCCTTGAAGGACATTAGTGAACCAGATGGGTTTTTATGACAATCCGATAGTTTCATGGTCACCATTACTGAAACTAGCTTTTCATTTCAGATTTATTTAATTAACTGAATTTAAATTCCCCAGCTGCCGTGGTGGGATTTGAACTCACGTCTCCGGATCATTAGTCCAAGCCCCTGGATTACTATAAAGTGTTACAATGACTGCAGGGATGGATGTGTGAAAGCAAGGGCTTGTATTTATATAGAGTAGCACCTTTCATGTTCGCAGGATGTCCCAAAGCGATTCACAGTCAATTGAAGTGTAGTCACTGTATAGATAAATTGTATGTCAGGGGACTATGTTGATGAAACAATTAAAGTGTTGCTAAACAGGATGAATTCTCTAAATGTTGCTAGGGAAATAATAAATCCCACTGCTGTATTTATTTTTGCTTCCTTTTTCACCTTTTCATGAAAAAAAGAAAATTCTGAAAAAATACCAAAATAACTTACTGACAAAATGTAATTTCTACTTAATCTCTCTCCTCCATGCTTGGCTGATGTGAAACAGTGATAGCTTCCCAAAGGGTGATCATTCTTTATCATTTGATCGTTTGTATTTTTACTGAGGAAGCTTTACTGGTGGGATAGCCTATTTATTATTCCACACCTTTGAATGTTACTGCTGATCTTTTGAGATGTACTATTATTTATATACTGAAAGTAGATTTTATACTGACCATACCTTCATACAGAAACTTAAGTGGATATAGTCCATATGTTTACTCCAGGTTACTCGATAACCTATGGAGATTTTCTGTTTCATACATTGTTTTTCCCATGTCAGTCTATAACCAGCAGTGTCATTATTTCCATAGGTGAGAGGCTCCCCTATCAAATGTAATTAAGTGCAAGTTCTAAATTATTTTCAATGAGTATTTTAATAAAGTGAGTTGCCATGGTTTATACCATATTTGGTTAAAAAAACATTTTTTACTGCACTTCACAAATGGTCTCAAGTTGTAAATAAATATGTTTTTGAATGTAAGTACAATACAAATAAATCTTATTAAACTTAAGAAATAATATTACAGTAACCCAAACATTATATTGTACAGGAGATTTAAACTCTACAATTTAAAATAGAACACAACCTTTGTTTAATTGACTGTATCCTGAGGTATTCCAGGTGGTATGTGAGAACACTATCCGAAGATCCTTACACATGTTAAGGAATTTGTGTACTGTTTACTGGCTATTTTGGCCACTAGCAGAATGTCTAGAACTGCTAAACCTGTTACAAAGTATGTGACACCATCTGAGTGATATTTAAAGCACAGATAATACGCAAACATTTCTTCTCGATGTTGGTCAGCTTTACATATTTTTGAGACAATGTGACTGTCATCATTCAGCAAAGATATCACCAGGTTGTTCTGGACTTTTTCAAAAAGACAGAAAAAGTCTCACAAACTATTGCTTTCAATTATACTGAATACAGGTGTGGAATAATAATATATTCTTTTATCCACAGTCTATGCAATGAACTGACCAATGGCTGTGCAAAGCTATATCATACATTGACATACGTATCTTAACTGTAAAGGCCATTAATACATTTTACATCTTTTGGAGCATAATTTCTTTTTTGCAACTAAATGGACTGTTTGTTGAAAAGTTCTGTGTTTAAGTGGGTTTCCATTCTAATTGTCTTCAGTGTCTCAATGTCTTGAATGACTGGCTCTCTCTTTCCCTCCCCACTCCTTAATGGCAGTTTTAGAAATCCAGAACAGTAACCACTAGTTGTTTGCTTGAACCTTACCAGTTGTAATTCAAATTCTGCTTCTTGGCTCCCCCAGTGGCTCAGGAAGTTATCTATTAAGTAGCTGAAGCATCTAGACCAGAAGATCCATGGTTTACTTCATGATCTATGCTTATTTAGCCAATCGATAGCATTAAAAGTGCTACAAATGGCTACAGTACCCATGTGTTAGGGAGGGAAGTATCAGCCAATGCTTCCATTCCAGATCACTTAAAGCCAGCCCATTGCTGAAGATCCATATTTGTGGCTGTTGGTTGAGAACAGGGTCAGGCTTGCCTGTGATGCCCCATATGGTCAATCAGCTTAATCACATTCATTGTCAAGAATTACATATGAATAATGACTGAGATATTAAAGGTTGACTGTGCAACAATGCCAAAGTAAGGAACGTAAAAGAGAAAATTGGGAAGAAAAACAGAAAAAACTTTCTGATGTATATTTGCTATTTTAATAGTATAATTGTAAATTGGTTTGTTTTCCATACTCCTGGCACAGGCCAAATGCCAGCATATATCGATCCCACTGAGTAGGGAGATGACCTGGACTATGGACACTTCCATGATTTTGTTCCGTGACTGGCCTACAGGAGTTGCAATCCAAGTGAGGGAAGTTGGACAATGTCTGAATAGAAAATGTTCACTATTGCACTGACTTCCCCCATGCTCCCCCAGTTCCTGTTGGGCATACAGCCTGACACACTGAATAAACACACTTAGGCAAAGTAACCACAACTGACAAACAGCCCTGGGCATGAAATCTTCTTTGGAAACATAGAAACATAGAAGATAGGAGCAGGAGTAGGCCATTCGGCCCCTCGAGCCTGTTCCGCCATTTAATGAGATCATGGCTGATCATCCAAATTCAGTACCTTGTCCCTGCTTTCTCCCCATATCCCTTGATCCCTTTAGCCTTAAGAAATATATCTAACTCCTTCTTGAATATATTTAATGAATTGGCCTCAACTGCCTTGGAGCCAAGAACACAATGCCTTGAACTGCCAGACGATCTTATTGCCAAGAAACTCAATTTGCGTCCAAAACAGCGACGGCTCCTCGCACCAGTCCATGTCGGCCTGAAGCCCAAGCCAAATTTGGCTTTGAACCATTTTAAATGAGCACCACGATACAGATCAGGGAGGGTGGGAAATTGGACACCTCTTGCACTGAGGCAGGTAGCATCTGGGAGGGAAGAACATAAGAAATAGGAGCAGGAGTAGGCCATACGGCCCCTCGAGCCTGCTCCGCCATTCAATAAGATCATGGCCGATCATCGACCTCAACTCCACTTTCCCACCCAATCTCCATAGCCCTTGATTCCCCTAGAGTCCAAAAAATCTCAGCCTTGAATATACTCAAAGACTCAGCCTCCACAGCCCTCTGGGGCAGAGAATTCCAAAGATTCACAACCCTCTGAGTGAAGAAATTCCTCCTCATCTCAGTCTTAAATGGCCTACCACTTATCCTGAGACTATGCCCCCTAGTTCTAGACACTCCAGCCAGGGGAAACAACCTCTCAGCATCTACCCTATCAATTCCCTTCAGAATCTTGTATGTTTCAATGAGATCACCTCTCATTCTTCTAAACTCCAGAGAGTATAGGCCTATTCTACACAATCTCAATGGAAGGTGATCCATGGGGCGGGGGGGTGGGGGGAGGCGGTGCTCAAACATGCCAGCAGTGGGCCAGAGTTTTTTTGTGGGTTCAGAATGCCCACAAAAATAAAAACTGAAAATTTGCTGGGCCTTTTAAGCAGCCTCCAGTGGTCCTTTTAAGGATCGCTGGTTAACTGCTCAATGCCTGATACACCTAGCACAAGCTCCACCCATTTGTACCTGAACTTCACATTTGGGATCTTACAACTGCTGTAGAACACCGATTTGCATATTTGAGGAGTTTTAACGCCCATTTCAGGTGGGTGCCTTGGATGATTAAAAGTCATCTGAGCCAATATGGCAACAGGTATAATTCGGGCGCAGCAGAACATGCCACAAAATTCAGAGGTTTTGCATCACTTTTATGCTGGAAAAACAGGTTGCTGTGAGATGAATTTCTCCCCGTGTGCTTCCTTTTGTTATATATGTTTTCTCCTCTGTGTTATCCCATTGAAATATTTTTCTCTCTATTGCGTTATCTTTCATTAACAAAAGGCAACAGAGAATGCTGCAGATATTGCAGTGACATGAATGGTGATGCCAATTTGTGGCCATTCAGCAGCCATTACCTGGGAGGGAGAGATTTTAATTTTTATTTATCAGTTTTAGGCAGGCTGTAGGTGGAATCCCTAACAGTGGAAGAGTATCTCATTTTGAGTTTAAAAAAATGTTTACATTGACCAGCTTACTTTACAAGAGGATTTCTGTTCAGCTAAGCTTCAAGTAGCAATTATTTTCAAGTTTGTGGCTCATTTACTGTCCCAATTAATAGACCTTATGTGAGAGTGTGAGTTAAAAGATCAGAGAAAATTATTAATTTTGCATGGGGGAAAAAGATATTGTCAGTGGTTTTTCTGACAAAAATATTTGCTACTGAGTGACATTAATGAGCCCAATCATCCCAATTGCCCTGTAACATGTAAGATTTTGTCGACAATTATACAGAAATAGGACCATTGTGTTAGAAACATGACCATGTATAAGCATTAAATATCTGTCTGCTATGTTTATTCTGCATCTTAACTGTCTAAAATGATTATTCCTCCTTACATTTTGTCACGGCATTTTTAAAAGCAAAAATGTATTACCTTTTTCCAGTACACAGAATGAAAGTTTGGACATTGTTATGTTTAGCATGAAGTTGTATCCTAGGATAAAAATTTAAAGACTGAAATTCCATGCGCTTCTGATGCACTCCCACCATAACTCCAGTATGCATACAGTGGATGGGCTCAAAATTAGGCCACGATCTGGATACATCAGGTCGCAATCTGGACCCAGACAATGCTATTAGGCAGTGGGAGGGGCCAGCACTGCAGGCTCCCAACATTGGAAGTTCCTGCATCCCCAGCCTAGCCAAGGAAGATTGACGGCGATATGCTGAATGTGGACCTCATCTGGAGGTCCATGCTTGGATCATGGCTTTTACCCCTGAAGAAAAAAAGGAGGGTTTTTAAAAAAAAAATTAAATATGGCCTCTGGAGGAAGGCAGGTGCCCCTAGTGGCATTTAAATTATCCTCTAAACTTTGTCAGGTTCAGCGCTGGAGGTCCCGGGTGGGCACATCCCAGCATTTTCATGGTTGCTCTCCCCCATGGATTTTCAGCCTCTTAAACTCTACTGGTCCAGTACCCTAACAGTAGCAGCACTGGTGTCATCACATATTTGCAAGTTTGAGTCCTAAAGCTAACTTATACATTACTTAGGTCCCATACATATTGATAAGTTTTCGTAGTTCTTTCATAGATGGGCCATTAGGCATGCTTCACATGCAGAGGAAAAGTCACATGACAATCTTACCTATTTACCCATTCTGATGGCTAATTATAGAGTTGAATTCTCTCAGCTGAAGGAGATTGTATGTAGGAGTCCAGTGGGGAGGAGAGGGTAAATTTCAACTTGACCACAACTAAAATCAGTCAATTGCCTGAGATGGTCAGTTATTATTTAGGGAAGAAAACGCATTGAGTGGACAATCCAGCCCATCAAAGAGTTATTGTCTAAGATTTTGTTATTCTGTATGTACTGAAATTATATGTTATGTTAGTCCCATGCTTTGTGTACTGTCAATCTGGAAAATATGTGGTGTTTTCTATGTAATTACACCATCAGTATTGTGTGATAATGAAATCAATGTTTTATGATGATTTCAGTGTTAATGTGTGTTTTTTAAAGAGACAGTATCCAATTCATCCGTCTAGTTTGTAATTTAAAAAACCATTGCAAATGTTCTGTCTAGTAATTCGTTAATTTCAATGTACTCCAGCCTTTTCAAAAAAGAAAAAGATTTAATGAAAAAAATGGGATACAGATTTATTCAGTGCAATGAAAAGGACCAGGTAAATGAATATGGGCCAGTCAATGACTAATGTTGAAAGAAAATTATACTAAAATAAGCAACGCAGTAGTCTAGCCAGTTTCAAAAAAATTGACTTGGATTTGCTTTTTGGGCACCTAGACCTGTAGAAAATGTCACTTTAAAATCAAATAGAACGTTTGAGAATAAGAACAATTATGGCATCATAATGTCTATTTTTTGACCCAAGTAGCCGCTATACTAGTTCATAGTGGCATCTAGTGGTAGAAATAAAGTCCTGTAATACCACACTAATAAGTGGATCAGTAGGTTCCCTCAGGACCTTGAGGTTCTGCACTGGCAATACCACGCAAAATACACATTTTGCATATTTCACATCCCATATAACAAAAGATTCATCTACCAATCATTTGTTGAATTTTGTCACTTCTCAGCTAGGCTTGTGAGATATGTGCAGAAGCAGCAACAACAACAAAGCAGGAGATCTCATCTAAGTGATGCCCCACCAAACATGACACAAACATGAAATCATGTTACACAGTACCAATCAAATTGCCTGTGTTTAGGCTGGTATTTGTAAATTAAATCCCACTTAATTTTTAAAAAATCTTACTGCAATATCACTGTTTTATTAATTAGCTGAGTAGATGCATGACACTGTCTATGCTTTTTCTGAAACTGGATAGATACATTGGATTGGACCAGAGTGCAAATGTATATTTTTATGGACAGAACAGGAACCCTACCATTTTCATGCTGTTTCTTCAGCAGATTAACACCTGAGTAAATCAACAAACAGCAGGCATATTAAAAATCAATATACTGTACCACAATTTGAATCATTACAAACTTTAGCTATTGGATGTACAAACCCCATTTGAACAATCTATGCAGAGCTTTTCTTTCCACCTTTTAAACAATTTCTTTTTTTAAAATGATCAATTTCTCTTTGGCTTTGCCTTTTTGGAACTTATAGCAGGTTAATTAAAAGATGATGATATTGCTGAAAAGGACAAAAATTAAAGGATACATGTCCCTTATATACATGTTTTGGAGAAGGCCGGAGTGACTTTTTTTGCAAAGTAATTTTGTTTTTGAGGGGTCCAAGTTACTAATAGGCTTGAGCAAATTGCTGTCCAAGTCAAGTTTACAGGGAATGGGTTATAATAAAGGATGCAGTTTTTCTGGGGGGGAAGAACATCTAATGTGGTTTTCAACAGAATTTTCTGTTCCAGTCATAAACAATGATAAGTTTAGGCTGTGATTTCTGAAAATTGTACTTTGTCATTTTAATTCCAACATGATTATTTTTCTTCTGTGTATAAACAATCTGAAAATTGATGAATAGCAATGAACCTCCCATACTGTTAATGATTACTATAAAATCTTGTAATTCTGGTAACTCTAAAACATTGTGAGGGACAAATTAACTGCAGAAAATGTTCAGAATCACATTCCTGTGTCAAAATCATTTGACATTGAGAAACAAAACAATGTGTTCCCTTTATAACTCATCCTTTTACTGCAACCCAGTTTGGATCACAGCATGCTTATCAAACAAAGGGGTTCTGTCTCTTTAAACTGTCTTCCTTGAATGTGTGCACCTCATATGCCTATCCCTTCAAACCTCTGTTACTGAAGCATTGCCCGTTGTTGATGCTGATGTCTTTGTCCATGTTAAATCCTGTCAGTATTTGAATTTTACTCAATTTCATCATTCAGTCGCAAAACCAGATATATTTAATTGAGCAAATTTAGCATGTGCTAGTGTTTATATATATTTTCTTATTGTTTGACTAATATTAGATTTTATAGATACCATTAACAGTGATGCTCTTAAGAAATGTCATCAGCTGTTACTAATGCCATGAAAGCTTCACCTGGTCCACCAACATTTTCAAATGAAATTTTGAAAGAGACTCAAAACCTAAATTGATCACACAGTCACCAATAAAATTTACAGGTTGATAATATAAATACTTAGATTAGTTGACTGAAGTAATCTAATTAACCAATAAAAGAGTCCAAATGGGAGATAAAACTACTTTCTGAGAAATAGTATAGCAGGCCAAACCTTATACAATGTAGATCCTTAAACTGTTGCTATTGACTTGTGCTTTATTTTATGTCTCATTGCACCATAAAACACACTGCAGTTTGTATTACACTCTCAGTAGATAGTTAATCTGGTTAACCCAGTATATATTGTTAAGGGAAACATTCATTACAACTTTGTCTATGAATGGCTATAGTAATAAGAGTGAAAATAGAACCTCTGCATTTGTATTCTAAAATCTTAAGAGAATTTGCTCCTGAACTCAAAATTCATTCAAAAGAATCATGATCGTTTAATCTTTTTGCTCAGGGAGTGATTAGGCAGAGGCTTTTATCATAACAACAACTTGTATTTATATCGGGTCTTTAATGCAGAAAAACATCTCAAGGTGCTTCATAGAGGCAATCAGCCAAAGGAGATATTCAAAGGGGCAATCAAAAAGGGCGGGTTTTACAGAAGATCTTAAAGGAGGCAGGGAAGATGGAGAGTTTTAGAGAGGGAATTCCAGAGCATAGGGCCTAGATGGCTGAAGGCACAGCCACCAATGGTGGCATGAAAGGAGGGGAGGTGTACAAGAAGTCAGAGTCTGAGTAACCCAAAGTTCTTTGGTGGGGGAGGGGGTGGTGGTTGGAGGTTTGGAGGAGGTTACAAAGATAGATTGTGACTATTTTGTTTCATTTTAATAATGTTATTTTCATTCTTATATTGTGCATGCCACAAATAGGTCACCTATCAAACTGAAGTGAAAAATAGGTATCTTTGCTTTAAAGGTGATGAAACTGAACCATGTAACCCTTCACTTCCTATGGTACATGAGGCTACTCATTCAGTTATTTTTCTTCCACTATTGTTACTAACCAAGCTGTATTAGTACAGTTGCAGGGAATATATTTCATTCAGCTTTACCACTGTCTGGCCTTTCAAATGAAAACTCATTTTCTTTAGCTACTTGTGATAGGCTTACAGGAGTCTATGTCAGGTTTCATGTCTTGCACTGTATGCAAAAATCTCGTTACTAATAACATGCACATGACTGACATGAACAATGCTACTGATGAATATGACATGCTTTCCTACCTCCTGCTCCTTTATCCCATTTACACTAAGCTGCTGACCACCTAATTTCCCTTCCAAGCTCCAATGCTAGTTGACACTGTAAATGATTCCCTCTCCTCGGGTATTGTTCATCTCCCTTTCAAAACCACCATCATCACCACCCTCCTCAAAAACCCATCCCCGATATTTTTCAAAATGTTTGACCATTACATTTCAGGGTTTTTTTTAATGATGTAACAGTGTCTAAATATATTTAGCTCCATGTTGAAAGTGCCTTTCTCAACTTTTCCAATCTACCTGTTCAGCTATTATCTCACATCCTAAAGTGTAGAGGAAGTCTCAAGACGTCTTTCATTTTCTGGGGGGAGGAATGTATGAAATCCTTCCAGTTTCTCCACCAGCCATACATACACAATGCTTGGGTGCGCAGACTGACAATCAGCTGTCATGTCTCATAACTCATTCATTGTGCTCTGAACTGTCGCGCACGAGTGAGCACAGTACACTTGGGATTGGGAACCTGTGTCCTATAACTCTACGGCACTACTTATTCGTGCAGCAACACATTATGAAACCATGTAACTCAGCTCTTTGAGAAGGCTTTCTCAATATAAGGTGAGTAATGACAAAGGACGATGCAACTACAGTAGGAACTTTTGCTATTTGATGACCTGTCTCAGAAACTATTTTAACAAACAAATCTTTGATGCAAAATGTCTGGATAACAGTCTTGTGGCAACAATGCTTTCACAAGTAGGTGACATTGTACAGGAAACTTTCTGGTATCCGGCACGGACGGGACCGAGCTGGTGCCGGTCTGTCAACATTGCCGGTGAATTGAGCGCTATAGTTAAAACATACGGAACTTCTGAGCTCCGTATCTAGCAACAAACCCTGTTGCTTAGCAACAGCTTCAAAACAATCAGCACAGCTTGCAAGCGTCTCTGTAGCTTAGCAACAGCTTCAGTTAGACGCTTCCACAGCCAGAAATGAGTAAAAAAACAGTAACTGTTATCTGAACCGACTCCTGAATTTTGCCGGTTAACTGACATTTCCGGTTATTTAGTGGCCGGTTAATCGAAAGTTTCCTGTAACTGCTTACGATGGATGATGAGCTGAATAATACACAAGTGTTGGAATTAAAGGAAGTGAATGTGGTTCCTGCCTAAAATCTCTTAAAGGGTCACATGCTGCTGCAAATGTTATTCCTGTATTTAAAAAGGGAGATAGAACAAGTCCTGGGATCAACAGACTAGTTAGCGTAACATCAGTGGTAGGAAAAATAATGGAATTTTTACTCAAAGATGTAATAGAAAAACATCTAGAAACTGATGTTTCAAAAGGGAAGGTCATGCTTGACCAACCTTGTTGAATTTTTTGAAGAAGTAACAGAAAGAGTAGACAAGGGTAATTCAGTAGATGTAATATATTTAGATTAACAAAAGGCTTTCGATAAGGTACCACATAGCAGACTCATGACTAAGGTCAGAGCATGTGAAGTCAGGGGACAGGTCTTAGAGTCATAACGGCACAGAAGGATGCCATTTGGCCCATTGAGCCCATGCCTGCTCTCTGTAGAGCAATCCAGTCAGTCCCATTCCCCCGCTCTATCCCCATAGCCCTGCAAGTTTATTTCCCTCAAGTGCCTAACCAGTCTCCCCTTGAAAACATTGAGTGTCTCTGCTTCCACCACTTCCGTCGGCAGCGAATTCCAGGTCGTCACCAACTCTCTGCGTAAAAAAGTTTTTCCTCACATTCCCCCCTGTATCTCTTGCCCATAACCTTAAAACTGTGTCCCCCTAGTCCTTGTACCATCAACTAGTGGGAACAGCATTTCCCCATCTAGCCTATCCAAACCCGTCATAATCTTGTACACCTCTATCAAATCACCCCTTAACCTCCTTTGCTCTAATGAAAACAAATCCAGCTTCTCCAACCTGTCCTTGTAGCTAAAATCCCCCATCCCCAGAACCATTCTGGTAAATCTCTGCACCCTCTCGAGAGCCTTCACATCCTTCCTAAAGTGTGGTGACCAGAACTGGACGCAATACTCCAGTTGTGGCCGAACCAGTGATTTATAAAGGTTCAGCGTAACTTCTCTACTTTTGTACTCAATACCTCTATTTATGAAGCCCAAGATCCCATATGCTTTGTTAACCACTCACTCAATATGTCCTGCCACCTTCAGGGACCTATGCACATTAACTCCCAGGTCCCTCTGCCCCTGCACACGCTTTAAAACTGTGCCATTAAGTGCATATTGCCTCTCCCTGTTCCTTCTGTCAAAATGCATCACCTTACACTTCTCTATATTAAATTTCATCTGCCACTTGTCTGCCCATTCTGCTAGCCTTTCTATGTCCTTTTGCAGTCGATTGGTACCATCATCACTGTTTGCCACACCCCCAAGTTTGGCGTCATCGGCAAATTTAGAAATTCTACTCTATTCCAATATCCAGGTCATTTATATATATATATATATATAAATATATCAAAAAAAAGCTGTGGCCCCAGCGCTGACCCTTGGGGAGCACCACTGTTTACCATCCTCCAGTCTGAAAAACAGCCATTTACCACAACTCGCTGTTTTCTGTCCTTAAGCCAATTCCTTATCCAAGCTGCCACTGACCCACCTATTCCATGAGCCTCAATTTTGTTAACCAGCCTTCTATGTACCAGAATGTATAGCAAGCTTGCTACAAAACAGAAAGCAGAGTGTAGGGGTTAAGGATAGCTATTCAGACTGGCAAAAGGTGGGAAGTGGTGTTCCACAGGGATCGGTGCTGGGACTACTGTTGTTCACAATTTACATTAATGATTTGGACTCGGGAATCGGCAGTACAATTTCAAAATTTCCGGACAACACCTAAATGGAAGGAAGAATGTGGCAAAATACCGGAAGACATTAATAAACTTGCAGAATGGGCATGTAATTGGCAAATGAATTTCAATATAGATAAGTGTGAAGTGGTGCATTTGGTAGGAAGAATATGGAGGCAACATATTGCTTGGATAATAAGAGTCTGAATGGGATAGAGGAGCACAGGGATCTAGGGTTACATATAGACAAATGACTAAGAAGTGACGCAGGTTAATGAGGCCATTAAAAAAAATAGCAAACCAAGCACGGGATCATGTCTAGAGTGATAGAACTGAAAAGCAGAGAAATTAAGTTTAACTTGTATAGAACTGTGATTAGACCATTCTTGGAGTACTGTGTACAGTTCTGGTCTCCCTATTATAAAAAGGATAAAGAGGCATTGGAGAAGGTGCAAAACAGATTCACAAGGATGATACCAAAACTGAGAGGATATAATTAGCAGAAAAGGCTGAACAGGCTGGGGCACTTTTCTCTAGAAAAGAGAAGGCTGAGGGGTGACCTGAGTTCTTTAAGATAATGAAAGGGTTTAATAGGGTAGGTGATAAGAAAATGTTTCCACTTGTCCAAAACTAAAGGTCATAAATATAAGGTAGTTACTAACAATGTTCCCTTTAATTTCTGGGGGGGGGAAATGCGCGTTTTTTCCATTCAAAAGCCTGTGAACTGGCTGTGCGGGACCTCCAGACAGCTGCACAGCCGCGCAGCTTAAAGGGAACATTGGTCACTAATAAAGCCAATAGGGAATTCGGGAGAAACTTCTTTACCCAAAGAGTGGTAAGAATGTTGAATGCGCTACCATAAGGAGTAGTTGAGGTAAATAGCACAGATGCATTTAAGGGGAAGCTAGATAAGCACACGAGGGAGAAATGAATAGAAGGATACAGTGATAGGTTTAGATGAAGTAGGGTGAGAGGAGACTCGTGGAGCATAAACGCCGGCATAGACCAGTTAGGCCGAATGGCCTGTTTCTGTGCTATACACTTGATGTAATTCGATGCCCACTAATTATGCAGTTGCATTTCTTTTCTCCATAGCATATGGAGTATAACTATGAAAAGGAATATGTACTGTTATCAAAAGTACAGTTCATTTCCTCAAAGATGTCACCAAATAGCAAAAATACTTAATTCTAAATAAATATATATTGCACTTCTTCCAGACAAGCCCAATTGCAATCTGTATTAAGGATACCAGTTTATGAAACTTTATAAATGTAAAACCCTATTTTTTCCCTTGTCCACTGACTCTTGTTAGGCTTGAAAATTAAGTATGTCATACAAGCAATTGTTGCCTTTTAATTCTTTTCCTTTAACTTAAGAAGATCACACACTCAGTAAACACAG
Organism: Somniosus microcephalus; assembly: GCF_052327205.1. Taxonomy (NCBI): domain Eukaryota; kingdom Metazoa; phylum Chordata; class Chondrichthyes; order Squaliformes; family Somniosidae; genus Somniosus; species Somniosus microcephalus. The sequence continues at coordinate 85,017,812 of NC_141000.1, forward strand.
GCAGCTTTTTGGAGCACCATCACATTATGTGAGAAAATTGCATTTATATTGCATTTGGAGCCAGAAAACTGACAACACTTTCTACATGAATGCTTCACCACGCAAGTCACCAGTTTCACTTCTTACAGGTGAACATTCTAAGACACATCTTTGATCATATTGGTCATTTCTTTTAGAATACAAAGGCTAATCTGGAATACTCTTGATTGCTGAAAAACTAGAGTTCAACAGATTGTCTACTTTTACACAAAAATCAAACTATGTTTGCTTAAGTAATTCTGTCATCTCTAATCTTCCATTATGATCAGATGCTGCTATTAATTTTATTTCAGTCCTGGATCACTAATGAGTATTATAGAGGCAGATCATCAACTCTAATTTTCCTTCTTGCAAGTCCGATTTATCAAAAAATACTAACAAGCATCTATTACAAACAGAAATATAGATAAGTATGCCCTCCCAAAAGTATTTTTTTCAAAGCAAAATTAGATTTATGCTGTTGAAAGATTGCATTACCATTGTGATTGGATTTAGGATATAAATCACTGCAATCAAAATATAAAATTCTTCACAAAATATGTGTCTATGCATTTAAAAATTAATACAAGAAAAAGTCACATATTCCAGAACTTTCTACTCTTAAGTACTAACCATTATTTTAGAATCATAAAATGGTTACAGCACAGAAAGAGGCCTGTCGAGCCCGTGCTGGCTCTCTGCAAGAGCACTCCAGCTAGTCCCACTGCCCTGCCCTTTCCCCGTAGCCCTGCAATTTTTTTTCCTTCAGGTACTTATCCAATTCCCTTTTGAAAGCCACGATTGAGTCTGCCTCCACCACCCTTACAGGCAGTGCATTCCAGATCATAACCACTCGCTGCGTAAAAAAGTTTTTCTCATATTGCCTTTAGTTCTTCTGCCAATCACCTTAAATCTGTGTCCTCTGGTTCTCGACCCTTCCGTCAATGGGAACAGATTCTACTTTGTCTAGACCCCTCATGATTTTGAACACTATCAAATCTCCTCTCAACCTTCTCTGCTCTAAGGAGAACAACCCCAGCTTCTCCAGTCTAGCCACATAACTGAAGTCCCTCATCCCTGGAACCATTCTTGTAAATCTTTTATTGGTTGGGCCGGCACACATGATCCCAGGGGTGCTTGCGAACCACATGTGCCCCTGGGATACGTGGGCCTCTGCCCACGCATACCTGGAGAGGCCCAGGAGCGCAAGTCTCCATACCTCCCGGACCACCAGGTAAATTCATAGATTTTTTTTACAGGTCAGAGGCCTCCAACCGCAAATTTTGGGCCAATGGCTTTGGCCGTCCCGATATTTAATTGTAAGAAATTTCTACTCATCCAGTGCTGGATGTCAGACAAGCAGTCTGATAGTATAAAGACGGTGGAGGGTTCGAGAGAGATGGAGGAGAGGTAGAGTACATGTGAAAACTCACGTCGTGTTGTCGGATGATGTCACCATGGGGCAGCATGTAGATGAGAAATAGGAGGAGGCCAAGGATAGATCCTTGGGGGACACCAAAGGTGACAGTGCGGGATCGGGAAGGGAAGCCATTTCAGGTGATTCTATGGTTATGGCTGGAAAGATAGGAATGAAACCAGGCGAGTACAGTCCATCCAGTTGAACGATGGTGGAGAGGCATTGGAGCAGAATTTTGTGGTCAACCGTGTCAAAGGCTGCAGACAGGTCCAGAAGGACAAGAAGGGATAGGCTTGCTGACCTATATTGGCTCCCACTTAAGCAACGCCTCCATTTTAAAATTCTCATCCTTGTTTTCAAATCCCTCCATAGCCTCACCCCTCCTTATCTCTGTAATCTCCAGCCCTATAATCCCCCTAGAACTCTGTGCTCCTCTTATTCTGACCTTTTGAACATCTCCGATTTTAAATTCTCCACCATTGGCAGTCGTGCCTTCAGCTGGCTAGGTCCTAAGTTCTGGAATTCCGTCCCTAAATCTCTCCGCCTCTCCACTTCTCTTTCCTCCTTTAAGGCACTCCTTAAAACCTACCTTTGTCGCAGTCAATTAGAATGTCATTTGTGACCTTGGTAAGAGCAGTTTCAGTACTGTGGCAGGGACGGAAGCCTGATTGGAGGGATTCAAACGAGTTCTGGGAAAGATGGGCACAGATTTGGGAGGGACAACACGTTCAAGAACTTTGGAGAGGAAAGGGAGGTTGGATATGGGGCAATGGTTTGCAAGGATGGAGGGGTCAACGGTTGGTTTTTTTGAGGAGTGGGGTGATGACGGCAGATTTGAAGGAAAAGGGGACAATACCAGAGGAGAGAGAACCGTTAACAATATCTGCTAATATGGGAGCCAGGAAGGAAAGTTGGGTTGTCAGCAATTTAGTAGGAATAGGGTCGAGAGAGCAAGAGGTCAGTCTCATTGACAAGATGAGCTTTGAAAGGGCAAGAGGGAAGATAGAGAAATATGCTAATTTAGGGTTAGGGCAGGGGGGAAACGGAGAGGAAATAAGGTCTGGTAGGCTAGGGGAAGTGAGGGAATTGAAAGCAGAAGCAGTTAATCAGATACTCTTTTTAACAAAGAAGTCCATGAGCTCCTCACATTTATTGTTGGAGGTGAGGGAGGAGGAGGCAGGGGAGGGTGGTTTGAGAAGACGGTTATGGGTGAAGAGAAGCCTGGTGTTATTTTTGCCATCCTGAATGATCTTACTACACCAGTCATTATAAATGAAGAATGCCAATTTATGTCAACCTTGCATCAAATTGATAACCTTCTAAAATGTTGCAAAGAGAAACAAGTTGGAACATTTGTAAACTTACTCACAAACCAAAGTATCCAAGTAAAAACTATTAAGATATATATATTTATTGAAGCTACCATATTGAAAGCAAACATTAAATATACAATTATTTTATGTCATATTTACTAAAATAAAAGAACCAAAATTGCATTCTACTTTCCTGTATTAAAAAATGAAGTAATTTACTCAGCATTAGTATCAGTACTGATATCAGTTACTTGCTTTTAAAGTTAACATCTTAATTGTGCATGTCTGCATGTAATTTTAGATAAGGATGAGCAAACCTCAGACTAGGCTGGACTGATATAAAAAGTGACAGGGGGATGCTGTAAGAGAATCTACTGTGTGTGCCCTGTAGGCACCAATGTCACATTTTCATCAGTCAAGCTCAAAACAGGTTACATTTCCCTATAGTGCCTGTGTGTATCTTTTGATTGTCATGGAATTTGCATGCCAGCGAGAGTTTTTGTAGGCAGTTTTTGTTTTGACTGATTGCTATATAATGAATGTCCCTTTTGCACGCCTTTTGGGACAGTAGGCCACACTTCCAGACGGGCAATGCTTCAGCAATTGCACGGCATCAGTATTTTCTCTCACGATGAGCACCATGCTTCTTCATATTCATGGAGTGAAAAAGGTAAGACTGAGTTGTATCACTAAATGATGAATGATTTTACCCCTGAAGCAAGCCTCTAAGCAAAATAACAATTTTTAAAAATGTGATTCCTTATTAAAACTATATTGTTTTAAACTTATAAATATATATCTTATATTTTATTGTCAACTTTATATTGCTTGAACTACGATCAATGGACTGAAAGGATAAATGTTTTAAGTTTTTGTCAGATTTGAACTTTGGAGACTTGGAAATTTGGTTAATGTATTGGTAGTCCAGCCCAGTGCACAAGAACTAGTAATCTCACCACAAGCTGTCCAAGATTTGTTTACACACCTGTTATCCTCGATTTGGCTAATGTCTAATGCATGTTTTAAACACTTAACTACAGCCACTGCATTTTCCATACAAATAGTTATTTGTCCAGATTTTGTTGCAGCAGGACATCTAACGGCATTGGCCATTAGTTAGACATGTTCATGCATTTTGCTGGAAGCGCGAGCTGGTAACGTCACCGAGAGAAACAAGTTATTTCGGACCTGAGTGAACAGGGCAACCAGTTGTGTATCTCCTTAACAACAACAACTACTTGCATTTATATAGCACCTTTAACATACTAAACCATCCCAAGGTGCTTCACAGGAACGTTATCAAACAAAATTTGACACCGAGCCACATGAGATATTAGGACAGGTGACCAAAGCTTGGTCAAAGAGGTAGGTTTTAAGGTGTATCTTAAAGGAGGAGAGAGAGGCAGAGATGTTTAGGAAGGGAATTCCAGAATTTAGGGCCTAAGCAGCTGAAAGGACGGCCGCCAATGGTGGAGCGATTAACCAATCAGATTGAAGGATTGAGAAATTAGCAGAGGAAGGACGGAGAAGGAAGTGTAAATTAGAGTGGGTTAATACAAAGCAGGTACAGAACGAGAAATAGAGGGAAAGAAAGATTGGATTAAGAGAGAGAAAAAAGAGATAGAAAGTAAAGTAAAAAAAATAAATTTTAAATTTGACATTTTCAAAATCTCCAACAATTAATACCTGAAGAAATGTAACAGTTAATTTTCAGTGCCAGAGAGCTTGATTGGCAGTAATTAGCAATTGTCATATTGTTAAAAGGGTACTTGCACTTGTACAAGGGTACAAGACTTAACTTTCTGTGGTGAATTTATTTATCTACCGTGCAAATACAGCAACTTCATGACAATCAGTGCATTTCAATGGTGAGGCAGACAGTGAACTGGTGTTTTCGTGAAGCTAACAGCAGAGCAGCTAAACTCGGACAGCAACTTTTGGATATTGGCATTTAACCGCACATCTGCTCCTTGCCTGAAGTTGCTGTACCATTTACGCATAAATAACAGCGAGCGCCATTAGCCTCACCATTATTTTGAACGCAAATTTTTGGCCAATGATGTTGCCAGAGATTGGAGCATGCCAAAATTCTCCTTCCCACCTAGACTGTCTAAACCAGAAAAGAACACAGATATATGTCCATCCTGACACTGCAAGGGATTCCCTTACTCCTTCTCCAGATAACTAGGGAATTTTTTCTCTCAGTATCTTCTCAGCCTCATTTCTAATTTTTTTTAGACCTCAATTAATGTCACCATTTGCCAAGTAGGATAGGAAGTATGGCCCCACACCTTTGTTAATGGTGCTATGGGCTATTGATTTACACTTTAGAAATGTGGAAGAGCAAACTGGGGGTAGCTTGGTCTCTGATTTCCCCACTGCATAGGAGCCTTTGACTGGACTGAGCCACTCTATCTGATAGCGAAGTTTGGAAACTCTTTATCCCTAGGCTTTTGCCAGCTGGCAATCTTTATTACAGACTAGCCTTCAAATCAAAATGCTTTCAATTGAGACCAAACTTATATCCCTGTGAACAAACAAGCAATGCCTAATTTCAGACCACTTAAGGGTTTAAATTCAGTCAGCATTTATCGACAATGCAATATAGCACTAATGATATTGTAAATTTATTTTCAACCATTATCTGGTCAATTTACTAAATTAATTTGACAAGCAAGACACAATAATACCATAATAAGATATAAGGTAATTTAAAGATTTTTTTCAATCATTGAGTTTTAATAAGGAACCTATTAAATGTTTATTTTTTAAAAACAATTGTTGAAAATTCACTTTTAATAACTGAGTTTCAATTTATTTATCTCTTTTTCACCGTATTTTTGGTGATGTTACAATTTTACTTGGATGGAGAGGTGAGTGCAGGTTCTTGATTTCTCCATACTGCCATCACAATCAGGGCAGGTGCATTATTAGCAGGATAAAACAAATTCTGAATATCTCCCCATTAGTATATGTTGTGTCTCTACTTAGTGGTCAGCGGAATACTGATAAACAGTTTAAGGCTGCACTGCAATTTGAATACATATCTAGATCTCTCCTCGGAGTATTTTCTTTTTACTGCTATTATTCCAGAAAACTCATGGCAATAGTTACCTTTTTTCAAAATCAGATTGTGTTTGTTGCAATAAAAATATTATTTGCACTTTATGAATGTTATAAGTATATAAATGGTACACAGCAGCGATAGAACAGTGGCTAATTTTACTGAGCCATTCAAATCTGCCATGATTATTGGGCCTCAGCTGGCACTGATCTAGTAGCAACAAATTCTAGTATGTAATAGCATAATTTAGAAACTACAGTGGATTAGAAATTCTGGAAGTATACGTCCATCAAACCCTACAACACTTAGGAATATTAATGCCTAGAAGAATTGTATGTACCATCTTTTCAATTATTTCTTGATCTCAAGCGATTTTATTGTTCACTGGTTTTATGCAGAAAGTAAAGAAAATTCTTTTAACCGGTCCCGAAGTTCCAGTGTCTCCAGCATTGACAAAGAATCAAAGGAAGCTATAACTGCTCTATACTTCATGGAGTCCTTCAGCCGAAAGATGGACTCTACCCTCTCACCATGCCTATGGGTTGGTACCAGTTTGGGTACGGTGCTGGTCATCTCATTGAACTTACCTCCAGAAGAACAAAGGCATTCAGAGCCACTCATGGTCTCTCCCAGCGGTAAGATTTTTCTATATATTTATCTTACAAGATGGCTTCTCATTATAGCAAAGTTCTTTTTGGGTAACTTCAAAATATATTTCTTGATCTTGTCATACAGCAACAACAAAAACAACTTGTATTTATGTAGCATCTTTATCGTAATCATAGTGGACTGAGTGACACATTGGCCTACTTGGCTGTTGCGCTGGTGGAAGTAAGTTAGGTGGGCACTTCTACCTGCCCCAAGAGCCTCCTCTAACACCAGCAGACTTTCCCCTGACACCGGCAGTAAGCCCTTGGATAGTAACATAGAGGAAGCAGTCTTCTCGGTGGAATTGTGCCAACCTGGGCAGACTTCTAGAGACTTTCTTTCAGTTAACATTCTATTCAGTATATTGAACTTGGGTTAAGTATGTTTATTAAATAATGAGCATTTATTTGTTTTGTTTTGACAGTAAACAGATAAAAATATACATTGCAATCTAAATATTGCAATATTTTAGACATTAACTCAGGGTTAAGAGTATCATTGGTTGCTTCTCAAAATCTAAACTCTTACATTTTCCTTATCTTCATAGTAGAATTCCCATGATGTTGTTCACGGGTAGTCCCAGCCCTTTGAACACAGATTCTGATGCTTACTTAGTGCAATGTACAGTGAGTGGTAAATCACAATAGTAATTTGACAATTTACTCCATTCAGTAAATACAGCAGATTTACTGAAGTAGTCTAATAATATTTAAATATGTATTTATTGCTTGGTTACTTACAAGCAGCCACCTTTTGGGTAAGATTCATGCATAAGTGGAAATATTTTATGTTCGGATCAGGAATATACATACAATATTATGCTTTTGATTATAGATTCCTTGTAATAAGAAGGACTAAACGAATTTGGCAAATTAGAATTCTTTGCCAAGTATTTATCTGGAATCAGATGTTACAAGACTTTCTCACAAGCAAAGTTAAAATTAAAACGGTATTATGTGCTATTGTCTATATTTCATTTGATATACATGTAACATTAGAAAACTTATCAAGGGTCCTTATGTCAAAATACGATATGATAGAAATGTTAATGTATTCAAATTGGTGAAATACTGGTATTCAATTTCAAGAATGATATTGGCGCTCATGGGTACTACATATAGCCTTTTGATTTTTTTTTCAGGAACTGTGTTAATGTTGAAAGGAGCCCTACTAACATTTTCCTCCTTGGATTCTCTGGGTGGTTTAATACACCCCCCGTATGAGGTGTGGAGGGATCCAAACAGCGAAGATAAAGATGATAAAGGACGGAAAAGAAAACTAGTAACATTTTCACCAACTTCCTCTCAGGAGATGGGGGACCACCAGTATGTAGTGCTCTGCTCAGAGAAACAGGCCAAACTCTATTCCCTTCCTTCTCAAAGCTGCCTGTATGTACACAATATCACAGAGACTTCCTTTGTGTTACGAGCAGATATCGTAACCATGTGCAACAGCATCTGCCTGGCATGCTTCTGTGCTAATGGACATATTATGACCCTAAGGTAACTTTCATGTACTGTAAGTCGTACACTTTATTTCTCCACTATAATTTCTTAATTTAATTTAGTCTATTTAATATTGTAAAGTTAAATTTGTGAAACTTGTTCGTGAAGATTTCCTTTCCGATCTCCCCAGCTGTGAATCAGGTGCAGCCGTTTGGGAAGTCGGTGAACATGGTTCATATATTTTTTCTCTTGAGTCTATCTCTTGAGCATGCAAATAGCAGTGTGCCATTGACTCTGTGTTCAATTCCTTCCTTAATCTCTTTTCCATAGCCTTTGCCCACCCCTGGGTCCAGCAGCTCCTGATCTCTGCGGAATCCCACATGACACCCCTCAAAATAGGGATTAGGCTAAAAGCAGGCAGTTAATTGGCACTAATCCCTTCCCGCCTCGGGTCGGCGGGTCCCAGTGTGGGGCGGGTACCCGCCTCCCCTGAAACTTACGTGGAGGCGGGTTTTGGGCAGGATGGTGTCGGGACCCCCGAAATCGGGATTTTCCCTCCCCACACACCTGAAACCCCGCCTGACGGCTCCAGGAAAATCGACCCCCTTATTAAATCTGAAGTTAAGCTAATAAATAAATCCGGTGTTATCTGGGTGTAAATTGCTTTGCCTATGATTTAATCTTTTAGTACATTATTCACTGAACTGCACATGTCTAAATGCCATTCACATTTCATTCTTTACTAAAATCTTTTATCACTGTCACTAGCTTCTCCAGTTATGAAACATTTCTGCCACCATCTCTTTTTCAGTGCTTTATCTTCCTTATTGTACACCTTGCTCTCTTTTCATATTTCCATTAGATTCTATTTTTTTCTGATCTTCATTTATTTATGGGAGGTTGTTTAATATCAAAATAAATCTAATTAGTAAATGGCCATTATGAGGCTTCACTCAATATAATTATGAATGAAGAATAGATAAGATTCTGTTTTGTGTGCCTTGTAAATGATATTGTGTTTATCAAAAACAAATAGAAACAAATTCATTTTACAGTATATTGCTTGTCACTCCTCACAGAATGGAGATGTTCTTTGTGGTTTTAAACTGCAACAAATATTCTCAGCATTTTTTACATTTTTTTAAACCATAGTTTGCCAAGTCTTCGGCCACTGTTGGATGTAAACTACTTGCCTTTAACTGATATGAGAATAGCACGGACTTTCTGTTTTACAAATGGTGGACAGGCTCTGTACCTGAGTTCCCCCACAGAAATCCAGCGAATTACTTACAGCCAGGAGATGTGTGAAAACCTTCAGGTAAGGCTGCCATTCCATGTGGAAGTTTTCACAGAAGTGGAGAATTTCAATTAATCTTTAATGAGTGTCCCATAATTTGTGAGGTGAGCAAGCAAGAATAATTTAGAGTGGTCTTTTTTGAAAGTAAGGAAACATTGAGAGCGCACCATTTGGTGGAATATTTTCATTATTTTGCAGGAACTATCGTACTGAATTTTGAATAATCGCAGAACATGGTAGACAGTGTAGTATGTGCTGTTTAACAGGCCCTGAGTATTTTTTATTTTAACCGAAAGCCAATGATTTAGTGTAGTGTTAAGGTGCTTGGAGGTTCACAGTTTACATCACATTCTTATCACCGGCATTAAAATAACTTTCACTCCATTAGATCTTTCTGACCATAGCCCTAAATGACAACTAACTTATCTTAGAACTGGTGGAAATACTAAATGATAAGGTTGCATTATGTATCATCGGATGATGTATAAAGTAACATTAAAATTAATGTAACATTTATCCTAAGCAATGACGTTTAATACCTTTCCATAGAGGCTTTTCTTTTGACTTCCGTATGTAAAAAGTTACAGCAGTTTCCAGTAGAGAATAGAAGATGGAAACTGTTGTTTCTGGCTTTGTCCAAATTCTGAATTGTGATGGTCAGGGAGTCCAGAACCAGTGGTCACAGTCTAAGGATAAGGGGTAAGCCATTTAGTACAGAAATGAGGAGGAGTTTCTTCACCCAGAAAGTGGTGAACCTGTGGAATTCTCTACCACAGAAGGCAGTAGAGGCCAATTCATTAAATATATTCAAGAAGGAGCTGGATATATTTCTTAAGGCTATAGGGATCAAGGGATATGGGGAGAAAGCAGGGACTGGGTACTGAATTTGGATGATCAGCCATGATCGCATTGAATGGCGGAGCAGGCTCGAGGGGCCGAATGGCCTACTCCTGCTCCTATCTTCTATGTTTCTATGTCTCAAAAGTGTTACGGTGCTTGAAGGTTCACAATCTGCATCACATTCTTATCACCAGCAGTAAAAGCAGCTTAAGACATTTTGCTGGTGAGTTGGTGTAGGGTGGAGTTTGGGAGGATGGTGAGTTGGTGTAATGTGGAGTTTGGGAGGATGGTGAGTTGGTGTAATGTGGGGTTTGGGAGGATGGTGAGTTGGTGTAATGTGGAGTTTGGGAGGATGGTGAGTTGGTGTAATGTGGAGTTTGGGAGGATGGTGAGTTGGTGTAATGTGGAGTTTGGGAGGATGGTGAGTTGGTGTAATGTGGAGTTTGGGAGGATGGTGAGTTGGTGTAATGTGGAGTTTGGGAGGATGGTGAGTTGGTGTAATGTGGAGTTTGGGAGGATGGTGAGTTGGTGTAATGTGGAGTTTGGGAGGATGGTGAGTTGGTGTAATGTGGAGTTTGGGAGGATGGTGAGTTGGTGTAATGTGGAGTTTGGGAGGATGGTGAGTTGGTGTAATGTGGAGTTTGGGAGGATGGTGAGTTGGTGTAGGATGGAGTTTGGGAGGATGGTGAGTTGGTGTAATGTGGAGTTTGGGAGGATGGTGAGTTGGTGTAATGTGGAGTTTGGGAGGATGGTGAGTTGGTGTAATGTGGAGTTTGGGAGGATGGTGAGTTGGTGTAATGTGGGGTTTGGGAGGATGGTGAGTTGGTGTAATGTGGAGTTTGGGAGGATGGTGAGTTGGTGTAATGTGGAGTTTGGGAGGATGGTGAGTTGGTCTAAAGTGGAGTTTGGGAGGATGGTGAGTTGGTGTAATGTGGAGTTTGGGAGGATGATGAGTTAGTGTAATGTGGGGTTTGGGAGGATGGTGAGTTGGTATAATGTGGAGTTTCGGAGGATGGTGAGTTGGTGTAATGTGGAGTTTGGGAGGATGGTGAGTTGGTGTAGGTTGGAGTTTAGGAGGATGGTGAGTTGGTGTAATGTGGAGTTTGGGAGGATGGTGAGTTGGTGTAATGTGGGGTTTGGGAGGATGGTGAGTTGGTGTAGGGTGGAGTTTGGGAGGATGGTGAGTTGGTGTAATGTGGAGTTTGGGTGGATGGTGAGTTGGTGTAATGTGGAGTTTGGGGGGATGGTGAGTTGGTGTAATGTGGGGTTTGGGAGGATGGTGAGTTGGTGGAGTTTGGGAGGATGGTGAGTTGGTGTAATGTGGAGTTTGGGAGGATGGTGAGTTGGTGTAATGTGGGGTTTGGGAGGATGGTGAGTTGGTGTAATGTGGAGTTTGGGACGATGGTGAGTTGGTGTAATGTGGAGTTTGGGGGGATGGTGAGTTGGTGTAATGTGGGGTTTGGGAGGATGGTGAGTTGGTGGAGTTTGGGAGGATGGTGAGTTGGTGTAATGTGGAGTTTGGGAGGATGGTGAGTTGGTGTAATGTGGGGTTTGGGAGGATGGTGAGTTGGTGTAATGTGGAGTTTGGGACGATGGTGAGTTGGTGTAATGTGGAGTTTGGGAGGATGGTGAGTTGGTATAATGTGGAGTTTGGGAGGATGGTGAGTTGGTGTAATGTGGAGTTTGGGAGGATGGTGAGTTGGTGTAATGTGGAGTTTGGGAGGATGGTGAGTTGGTGTAATGTGGAGTTTGGGAGGATGGTGAGTTGGTGTAATGTGGAGTTTGGGAGGATGGTGAGTTGGTGTAATGTGGAGTTTGGGAGGATGGTGAGTTGGTGTAATGTGGAGTTTGGGAGGATGGTGAGTTGGTGTAGTGTGGAGTTTGGGAGGATGGTGAGTTGGTGTAATGTGAAGTTTGGGAGGATGGTGAGTTGGTGTAATGTGAAGTTTGGGAGGATGGTGAGTTGGTGTAATGTGGAGTTTGGGAGGATGGTGAGTTGGTGTAGGGTGGAGTTTGGGAGGATGGTGAGGGTGTAATAAGCGGCTTGGGAGGATGGTGAGTTGGTGTAGGGTAGAGTTTGGGAGGATGGTGAGTTGGTGTAATGTGGAGTTTGGGAAGATGGTGAGTTGGTGTAATGTGGAGTTTGGGAGGATTGTGAGTTGGTGTAGGTGGAGTTTGGGAGGATGGTGAGTTGGTGTAATGCGGGGTTTGGGAGGATGGTGAGTTGGTGTAAGTGGAGTTTGGGAGGATGGTGAGTTGGTGTAATGTGAAGTTTGGGAGGATGGTGAGTTGGTGTAGGTTAAGTTTGGGAGGATGGTGAGTTGGTGTAGGTGGAGTTTGGGAGGCTGGTGAGTTGGTGTAGGTGGAGTTTGGGAGGATGGTGAGTTGGTGTAGGGTGTTTTCAGTGGATTATGCCAGCTAGAATGACGTTGCAGCCTCCCAGCTGGTACCTACTGTGCATTGCAGCAGTTCCAGTACACTGAGCTCTAGCTACTTCCTGCAGACTTGCCAAATATTGCTGATTATGAATGATAACTACTCATTTTGGCCTATGACTGTGACTATGAATTATGGGATGCATTTTGCTCTTAAAAATAAGTAAAAGCTCCATATGTTTGAACATAATATATCACTTGTGTCAATTGAAAATGTCATGTCTAAAGCTGCTTTTATATTGGATTAAGTATTGTGAGCCACATGGCTATTGACCAAATTGAGCAGGATTCAACAAAGAAGGACAAAGGGATTAATTAAGAAGGGGAAAATAGAATATGAGAGTAAGCTTCCAGGGAACATAAAACTGACTTTAAAAGCTTTTATAGATATGTGAAGAGAAAAGGATTGGTGAAATCAAGCGTAGGTCCCTTGCAGTCAGAATCAGGGGAATTTATAATGGGGAACAAAGAAATGGAGGACCAATTAAATACATATTTTGGTTCTGTCTTCACAAAGGAGGACACAAATAACCTCCCAGAGATGTCGGGGAACATAGGGTCTGATGAAAGGGAGGAACTGAAAGAAATCAGTATTTGTAGGGAAATGGTGTTGGGGAAATTGATGGGATTGAAGGCCGATAAATCCCCAGGGCCTGATAATCTACATCCTAGGGTACTTAAGGAAGTGCCCTAGAAATAGTAGATGCGTTGCTGATCATCTTCCAACATTCGATGGAATCTGGAACAGTACCCATGGATTGGAGGGTAGCTAATGTTACCCCACTATTCAAAAAAGGTGGTAGAGAGAAAACGGGGAATTACAGACTGGTAAGCCTAAAATGCTAGAGTCCATTATAAAAGATGTAATAGCAGAGCACTTGGAAAACAGTGACAGGATCAGACAAAGTCAACATGGATTTACAAAAGGTAAATCGTGCTTGACTAATCTACTGGAATTTTTTGAGGATGTAACTGGTAAAATAGATAAGGGAGAACCAGTGGATGTGGTGTATTTGGACTTTCAGAAGGCTTTCGATAAGGTCCCGCATAAGAGATTAGCATGTAAAGTTAAGGCACATGGGATTGGGGGCAAGGTACTGACTTGGATAGAGAACTGGTTGGCAGACAGAAAGCAAAGAGTTGGAATAAATGGGTCTTTTTCCGAGTGGCAGGCAGTGACTAGTGAGGTACCGCAGGAATCGGTCTTTGGACCCCAGCTATTCACAATATATATTAATGATCTAGACAAGGGAACTAGATGTAATATCTCCAAATTTGCAGACGACACAAAGCTGGGTGGGCGTGTGTGCTGTGAGGAGGATGCCGAGAAACTCCAGGATGATTTGGACAGGTTGGGTGATTGGGCAAAAGCATGGCAGATGCAATATAACGTGGCTAAATGTGAGGTTATCCACTTTGGTGTCAAAAACAGGTAGGCAGATTATTATCTGAATGGCAATAGATTGGGAGAAGGGGAAGTGCAACAAGACCTGGGTGTCCTTGTGCACCAGCCACTGAAGGTAAGCATGCAGGTGCAGCAGGCAGTTAAGAAGGCAAATGGTATGTTGGCCTTCGTAGCAAGAGGGATTGAGTACAGGACCAAGGATGTCTTGCTGCAGTTATACAGGGCCTTGGTGAGACCACATCTTGAGTATTGTGTGCAGTTTTGGTCGCCTTATCTGAGGAAGGATGGTCTTGCCATGGAAAGAGTTCAGCGAAGATCCACCAGGCTGATACCTGGGATGGCAGGAATGACGTATGATGAGAGATTGGGTCGATTGGGCTTGTACGCGCTGGAGTTTAGAAGAATGAGAGGGGATCTCATTGAAACTTATAAAATTCTGACAGGACTGGACAGACTAGATGCAGGAAGGATGTTCCCGATGGTCAGGGTGTCCAGAACCAGGGGTCACAGTCTAAGGATAAGGTCGGTTGGTACAAACGACGTAGATAGGACAAGGAAGGAGGTTCTGTTAAAGGAGTATGAACAGTGTGGTAAACCACTGTCGTTCACGGTGTTCACTATTGTTGTTGTTGTTGTCGTTCACTCTTGTTTCACTGTTATACCTGACTATGCCTCAGCTGACTCCGCCCTTGGCTACCTGGTATAAGGACGGCTGCACGGCAGCTCTCTGCCATTCGGTCGTCCACTAGAGGCATAGTCCTGATCTGTTTGTAGTTGCATTCAGTAGTTAATAAAAGCCTGTTGTTCTGAACTCTACTCAGCCTTTTATTAGAATCGATAGCGCATCAAACAGCTAGGGGTCAAATTAAAAAACAGAACCTCAAGGGTAATAATCTCTGGATTATTACCTGAGCCACGAGCGAATTTGGCTAGGATAAATAAAATTAGAGAGTTAAATGCGCGGCTCAAAGACTGGTGTGGGAGTAATGGGTTTTGCTTCTTGGGACACTGGCACCAGTACTGGGACAGGAGAGAGCTGTTCCGTTGGGACGGACTTCACTTGGCCAGTGCTGGGACTAGAATCCTGGCGAATCATATAACTAGGGCTGTAGAGAGGACTTTAAACTAATTAGTGGGGGGAGGTTTCTAGAGAGCAAATAATAAAATGACAATGGAGAAGGTCATAGACTTAGCAGTGGGGGAATTAAAAAACAGAGCATGTCAGGAAGGGACAGAAGGTATGGAATAAAAGGTAAAGTAGTAAAAAGGGAAAAAGCAGGAATTAAGTGTCATAAAACATATTTGAAAGTTTTTTATCTGAATGCACGTAGCATTCGTAACAAAATGGACGAGTTAACGGCACAAATAACTACATATGGGTATGATCTTGTGGCCATTACAGAAACATGGCTGCAGGGTGACCATGACTGGGAATTAAACATACCAGGTTATTTAACAATCAGGAAGGACAGGCAGGAAGGAAGGGGAGGTGGGGTGGCTATGTTAATAAAGGAAGGAATCACTATAATACAGAGAAATGATATTGGGTCAAAGGGTCAGGATAGTGAAACAGTTTGGGTGGAGATAAGGAATAATAAGGGGAAAAAAACACTAGTGGGCGTAGTCTATAGGCCTCCGAACAGTTGTAACTCTGTTGGACGGAGTATTAATCAGGAAATAGTTGAGGTTTGTAATAAGGGAACTGTAACGTCCGTGTGTAATTGAGACACGGACTGCAGGAGTTGGTTATAACAGGTGTTTACTGAATGGAGACAAAACTGGAACAACTATACAAAGTTACTACACAGGCTTATATACAGGGGTGGTCACTACTGGTACTGCAGTATACAGGGGCTGCAGAATATAGTTCCTTCTTCAAAGTACATACACTACAATTCCTCCCCTTTTAGCTAAACAGTACATAACATTTGATTCATAATTAAATAACATATTTACAATTACAGTTGCTATATACATTAGCTGAAGTTAAGCAATTATAAATTCAGTCTTTGAGGAGGCTTCCTGATTCTGTCCGGATAACGCCTCTTTGGGGTATCAGGTTCTTCTGGCAAAGTTGATTCGGGATCAACGTCGTTGTTTGGTTCGTCTGCTTCCAATATCACCGATTCTGAGGTAGATGCAATTGCTACTTCGGTTTCATCACCAGGTGTATTGGATCGTGGTGTGGATTTGACGTTTTCCAGTGACTCTAGAATCTGGTCAGCATGGCGTCTTACAATGCTCTCTCCAACGTCCACGGTATACATTAGAGGTCCTTGCCGTCTGCAGATCGTTCCTGGCTGCCATTTCTCTGTGCGGTAGTCCCGGGCCAAAACTAGTTGACCTATCCTAAAACTCCTGGTTGGCCTTTCATTCATATTCTGAAACTGCCTGTTCTCCACATCTCTTCTGATGTTTGGCTTAACCAAATCCAAGCGGCATCTTAGTCTTCGATTGAAGAACATCATGGCTGGAGTTTGGTTGGTAACCGCATGTGTCGCATTCCGGTAGGCAAACAAGAAGTTATCCACCTTGTGTTGTAGGGGTATGTCTTCATTACACATTGCCTTGATAGCCTTCTTGAATGTTTGAACGAACCTCTCAGCCAATCCATTGGTGGCTGGATGATATGGGGCGGATGTGTAATGCTTAACACCATTGTTCTTTAAGAACCTCCGGAACTCTTCAGACACAAACTGTGGTCCATTGTCGGAGCAAATCTGTTCAGGCAGCCCATTTCTGGCGAATATGGTTCGTAAGACTGTGATAGTTTTTTCTGTGGTGGTTGAGGACATTTTTATTACCTCTGGCCACTTTGAATGTGCATCCACCGCAATTAAAAACATCGAGTCCATAAATGGACCAGCAAAATCAATGTGCACCCTTTGCCATGGAGATGAGGGCCACTCCCATGGATGTAGAGGGGCTTGTGGTGGGGCATTTTGGACCTTCTGGCATCCTGTACAGCTCTTGGTCATCTCTTTGATTTCTCTATCGATTCCTGGCCACCACACAAACGCTCTGGCTAAGTTCTTCATTTTTACCCCTCCCAGATGACCCTCATGAAGCTCATTGAGCACTCTATCCTTCAATTTGGGTGGAATTACTACTCTGGATCCACACATCAAGGTTCCTCGGCACACTGACAGCTGTTCTCTACTCGGCGAGAATGCTGGCAACAGTGGTTCGCCATGTGCTGGCCACCCCTTCACCGTTAAATCATAGACCCTGGAGAGTGTCGGGTCATTTCGTGTTTCCTTTTCTATGTTTGCATTCGTCACAGGTAGACATTCGACTATGGTCGAGTGGAATATCTCCACAGGATCCACTGCAGGTGCTTCTTCCACCGTCGGCAACGGTAGGCGCGACAATCCATCAGCATTCCCATGCTGTTTAGTTCCTTTGTACTCGATGTCATATTGGTGTGCCCCTAGGAAAAGGGACCACCTCTGTAGCCGTTGTGCTGTCATTATCAGGACGCCCTTCTGAGGGTTGAAAATGGAGACAAGAGGTTGATGATCAGTTAGTAGAGTAAATTTCTGTCCGTGCAGGTAGTGATTGAACTTCTTCACCCCCCACACCAGGCTGAGGGCCTCTCTGTCAATCTGGGCGTAGTTACGCTTGGCTGAAGTTAACCAGCGTGATGCAAAAGCTATCGGCCTCTTTGAACCATCAAGGAATTTATGTGACAGTACCACTCCAATGCCGTAGGGAGACGCATCACACGCCAGTCTTATCGGTAGTGATGGGTTGTAGTGAGCCAATACTTCTCTTGAAGTGATCAGGTCTTTACACTTCTGAAAAGCCCGCTTACATTCATCGTTCCATTTCCATGCTAATCCAGTTTGTAGTAGGGCGTTCAGTGGGTGCAGAATTGTAGACAAATTCGGCAAAAACTTATGGTAGTAATTCACCAATCCGAGGAATGACCTCAGTTGCGACACATTTTCAGGCGCTGGAGCCTTAACTACCGCTTCAATTTTGTCAGGGGACTTATGTAACCCCTCTTCATCAATCACGTGGCCACAATACGATATCTGTTTCTTAAAAAATTCGCACTTGGGGCGATTGGCTCGTAGCCCATGTTCTCTTAGTCTAGTGAGCACCTGCTCTAGGTTGGCAAGGTGTTCACTGTCATTTTCACCTGTCACTAGGATGTCGTCCAAGTAACACTGAGTCCCCGGAATCCCTTGCAGGACTTGTTCCATCGCTCTTTGCCATATCGCCGGAGCTGATGCTACTCCGAATACCAGTCGATTATACTGGTAAAGACCTTTGTGAGTGTTTATCGTGAGATATTTCCTAGAGGATTCTTCAACCTCCATCTGCAAATATGCTTGTGCTAGGTCAATTTTTGTAAAACGCTTCCCTCCAGATAGTGAGGCAAAAATATCTTCTATCCTCGGGAGAGGATACTGTACTGTGTGAAGGACTGGGTTCACAGTCACCTTGAAGTCCCCACAGATGCGAACCTTCCTTGGCTCCTCAGACTTATTGTTTAACGTTTTCTTCATGACAGGAACGATGGGTGTCACCCACTCGCTCCAGTCTACCTTAGATAACACGCCTGCATTCTCCAGATTCTCCAGCTCTGCCTCGACAGCTGGGCGAATTGCATACGGTGCCGGTCTTGCTTTGAAAAACTTGGGAATTGCATTCTCCTCTATTTTTATCGAGGCGGTTACGCCTTTAAGAGTTCCCAGCCCTTGTTGAAATACCTCTTTAGCGTTAGCTAAGATTTTTGACAATTGTCCAGGTGTGACGTCGTCATCCTTTTTACCAGCCACAGTCAGTGCCTGAATGGAGTGCCAGTCTAAACTTATCTTTCTGATCCATTCACGTCCCAATAACGGTGGTCCACCATTTGCAGTATGTACAGATACAATTTCTGCATTTCCTTGTCGTTGTATTCGACAGGCACCCTTATTTTCCCTCTGGGGTATACTTTCTGCCCCGTATACGTCTTCAAGACAATGGATGTGTCTTTCAAGGGTATGTGTGAGAACAGCCGCTCGTAGTCTCGTCGATTCATGACGGTCAGGGCTGATCCTGTATCCAATTCCATTTTGACTTGGGACCCTGCTATCGTGAGGGTGACCCAAATGGTTCGGTGATCCTCTTTTGCGATTACGTTGTGTAGTTTGAGACAGCTTAGTCTCTTGTTCCCGGATTCACTATCGCTTTTCTGGTCTTCGGAACTACTTTCCGTCATCTTTTGTACTTTCCTGTACTGTTCCTTAGTAGCCTTTTTGTTGTCGTTAGTCTTCTTCCCGGACCTGCAAACTCGTGCAATGTGTCCCATCTTTCCGCATTACCTGCATGTTTTGTCCTTGGACCAGCAGTCCTTCTGGTCATGGGTTGTTCTGCCGCAGCGATAACATTTTTCAAATCCCCGTGTCATTTCATGGGTGCCGTATTCCTGTGGCTTTTGCTGTATTTCCGCAGCTCCCCTTGTTGCTGCTTCGTACGATACTGCCACGCTGAAAGCCTTATCTAGCGTCAGCTCTTTCTCTGAGAGTAACCTCTTCTGGGTTCCTTCACTCAGGAGTCCACAGACAAATTTGTCCCATAGGGTATCTGCCAGTCCTGCTCCGAACTGGCAGTGCTTTGATAGCTTGCGTAGTTCCGTATGGTAATCAGCATTGCTCTCATCTTTATGCTGATTTCTCTTGTGGAATTTAAATCTTTCTGCTATCAGCAGCGGTGTAGGATTTAGGTGTTCCTGTGGGATATCAACAATTTCGTTAAAACTCTTCGCCATCGGTTTGACTGGAGTGATCAGGTTCCGCAATAGGCCGTACGTTCTTGCGCCCATTAAGTTTAGTAGTACCGATGCCTTTTTCTCATCGGCTACTTCATTTGCCTTGCAATGTACTTCGACTCTTTCCACATACGTGGTCCAGTCTTCTATTGCATTATCGAAGGCAGTGATATTGCCAGTGTTCGGCAGCTTGGAGATCTAAGATGGCGCCTCCCGCGCTTTGCCTTCTTCCCCGATTGAACAAAATGGCGCCTCCCGCGCTTTGCCGCCTTCCCCGCTGGATTAAGATGGCGCCTCCGTGCTTTCTGTCTTTTTGTGCTGCTGCTAGCGCTGTTGCTGGCGTTTTTATGCCTTGATGGCGACGCCCTATGGTCTTCGCGCACTTCCCCCCCGCGCTGCTGCCAACGCCACGGTCCCCGTGGCAAACTGCAGCTCCTCGCGGCTTTCTGCGCTTCTAATTTCTTTTATTTTAATTACTGTTCCCGTCATCAGAGCAGACCCTATGGGACACTTTCCTCCCTCTTCTCGGGTCTGTATGCTGCCCGGCTTCGTAGCACCGGCCGCGCCCTGTGTGCTCCACTCTCTCTCTCTCTCCTCTTCCCGACAACGCTGCTCAGCCCCGTTGAAAAGCCACCCGATCGAGCTCTAGCCTGCCGCAGCCCAGGAAGGATCAGTGTACTACCTGCCACCAGCCCGATTAGCTGGAACACCATAGACTGGATAACCAAGCCCAGCTCTCGACAGCCTCTCCTGCAAATCTTCGAATTCGATGAATCAGAGGGCGGTTGCCCACGGTCGACGCCCGTTTCTTTTGTTTGTTTTTTTTTCTTTTTTGGGGGATTTCTTCCTTCTGGCCTCGACCTCTAACAACTTCACTTCAGGGATGGATCCCCGTGAGGTGGTACAGAACTGTAGGTAAGTTCGGATCTGTTCGTCGCCAGTGTAACGTCCGTGTGTAATTGAGACACGGACTGCAGGAGTTGGTTATAACAGGTGTTTACTGAATGGAGACAAAACTGGAACTACTATACAAAGTTACTACACAGGCTTATATACAGGGGTGGTCACTACTGGTACTGCAGTATACAGGGGCTGCAGAATATAGTTCCTTCTTCAAAGTACATACACTACAGGAACAGCTATAATTATGGGGGATTTTAACTATCATATTAACTGGACAAATCAAATTGGGCAGGGCAGCCTTGATGATGAGTTCATTGAGTGTATTATGGATGGGTTTCTTGAGCAGTATGTAACTGAACCGACCAGGGGGCAAGCAACCTTAGATTTGGTCCTGTGTAATGAGACAGGATTAATTAAAAATGTCCTAGTAAAGGATCCCCTTGGAATGAGTGACCATAACATGGTTGAATTCCATATTCAATTAGAGGGTGAGAAGGTTGGATCTCAAACAAGCGTGCTGAGCTTGAATAAAGGAGACTATGAAGGTATGAGAGCGGAATTGATTAGAGTGGACTGGGAAAATATATTAAAGGGTAAGACGGTACATGATCAGTGGTGTACATTTAAGGAGTTATTTTACAACTTCCAAAAAAATATATTCCACTGAGGAAAAAAGGGTGTAAAAGAAAAGATAGCCATCCGTGGCTAAGTAAAGTAATTAAGGATAGTATCCAACTAAAAACAAGGGCATATAAGGTAGCCAAATCTAGAGGGAGGATAGAAGATTGGGAAGTCTTTAAAAGACAGCAAAAAATAACTAAAAGATTGATTAAGAAAGGGAAGATAGATTATGAAAGTAAATTAGCAAAAAATATAAAAACAGATAGCAAAAGTTTTTATAGTTATATAAAGAAAAAGGGTGGCTAAAGTAAATGTTGGTCCCTTAGAGGATGAGACTGGGAAATTAATAGTGGGAAACATGGAGATGGCAAAAACACTGAACAAATATTTTGTATCAGTCTTTACGATAGAGGACACTAAGAATATCCCAACAAGGGGCAAACAAGGGGCTCTAGGAGGCGAGGAGCTAAATACGATTAAAATCACTAAGGAAGTGGTACTTGGTAAAATAATGGGACTCAAGGCGGATAAATCCCCTGGACCTGATGGCTTACATCCTAGGGTCTTGAGGGAAGTGGCGGTAGGGATTGTGGATGCATTGGTAATAATGTTCCAAAACTCCCTGGTCTCAGCAAAGGTCCCGGAAGATTGGAAAACTGCTAATGTAACACCCTTATTTAAAAAAGGGTAGTAGGCAGAAGGCTGGAAACTATAGACCTGTTAGCCTAACATCTGTGGTTGGTAAAATTTTAGAGTCCATTATTAAGGAGACAGTAACGGGACATTTGGATAAACATAATTTAATAGGACAAACTCAGCATGGTTTTATGAAGGGGAGGTCATGTTTGACAAATTTGCTTGAGTTTTTTGAGGAAGTAACATACAGGGTGGATAAAGGGGAACCAGTGGACGTAGTGTATTTAGACTTCCAAAAGGCATTTGACAAGGTGCCACACAAAAGACTATTGCTCAAGATAAAAAATCACGGGATTGGGGGTAATATTCTGGCATGGGTGGAGGATTGGCTCTCTAACAGAAAGCAGAGAGTTGGGATAAATGGTTCGTTCTCAGACTGGCAATCAGTAACTAGTGGTGTTCCGCAGGGGTCAGTGCTGGGTCCCCAACTCTTTACAATCTATATTAACGATTTGGAGGAGGGGACCGAGTGTAACATATCCAAGTTTGCAGATGATACAAAGATGGGAGGGAAAGTAGTGAGTGAGGAGGACATAAAAAACCTGCAAAGGGACATAGACAGGCTAAGTAAGTGGGCAGAGATTTGGCAGATGGAATACAATCCTGGAAAGTGTGAGGTTATGCACTTTGGCAGGAAAAATCATAGAGCAAGTGTTGTGTATGTACCTTTAAGAGAATAACTGGTCTCAGACTGCAGTACCGGCAGTGACTACCCCTGTATAAAAGGCGCTAGTGAGCCTCTGTTGTTTTCAGTTTCACGATTGACTTCCATCAGTAAAGACTTATTTTGTTCCACTCCTGCTGTCCGTGTCTCAATCATTCACGGACGTAATACTGGCGACGAGCAGATACGAACCTACCTACAGTCTGCACCACCTCCTGGGATCCATTCCTACAGCGAAGTGAGCAGAGGTCGAGGCCAGAAAGAAAAGAAAGTTAAAGGCAGTAGAAACGGGCGTCGACCGTGGGCATCCGCCCTGTGTTGCAGAGTTGAAGATTGCTGGAGAAGCTGTCGGATGCGGGGCCTGGTTCCTGTCGACGGTGCTTCAGCTAATCGGGCTGGTGGCAGGTAGTGCACTGATCCTTCCTGGGCTGCGGCGGTCGCGAAATCAAGCAGGTGGTTTGCAACGGGGCCGAGCAGCGTTGTCGGGAAGAAGAGAGAGAGAGGGCGGAGCACACAGGTGGTGCTATGAAGCCGGGCTGCGTATAGACCCGCGAAGAGGGAGGCAAGAGTCCCACAGGGTTGTTCCACGACGGGAAAATAATTTTAAAAAATATTGAACGCGCAAGAAACCGCGGAAAGCAGCGCTAACAACAGCGGGGAAGAAGGCAAAGCACGGGAGGCGCCATCTTAATCAGCGGGGAAGAAGGCAAAGCACGGGAGGCGCCATTTTGTTAAATCGGGGAAGAAGGCAAAGTGCGGGAGGCGCCATTTTAGATTTGCAAGATGCCGAAGACTGGTTGTATCACTGCTTTTGATAATACAATAGAGGACTGGACCACGTATGTGGAAAGAGTCGAGTTATATTTCGAGGCAAACGAAATAGCGGAGGAGAAAAAGGCATCGATATTGCTAAACTTAATGGGCGCTAAAACGTACGGCCTATTGCGGGACCTGATTACTCCAGCCAAACCGAAGGCGAAGAGTTTTACCGAAATTGTTGCTGTCCTACAGGAACACCTAAACCCTGCACCGCTGTTGATAGCAGAAAGATTTAAATTCCACAGGAGAACTCAGCACAAAGATGAGAGCAATGCTGAGTATCTTACGGAACTATGCAAGCTATCAAAGCACTGCCAGTTCGGAGCAGGACTGGCAGATACCCTACAGGACAAATTTGTCTGTGGACTCCTGAGTGAAGGAACACAGAAGAAGTTACTCTCAGAGAAAGAGCTAACGCTAGATAAGGCTTTCAGCGTGGCAGTATCGTATGAAGCAGCAGCCAGGGGAGCTGCAGAAATTCAACAAAAACCACAGGAATACGGCACCCACGAAATGACACGGGGATTTGCAAAATGTTATCGCTGCGGCAGAACTAACCATGACCAGAAGGACTGCTGGTCCAAAGAC
Source organism: Somniosus microcephalus (assembly GCF_052327205.1). Lineage (NCBI taxonomy): Eukaryota > Metazoa > Chordata > Chondrichthyes > Squaliformes > Somniosidae > Somniosus > Somniosus microcephalus. The sequence goes on from NC_141000.1 coordinate 85,041,746, forward strand.
AAAATATGCAGTCAATGCGGGCAGATGGGACACATTGCACGAGTTTGCAGGTCTGGGAAGAAGACCAGCGACAACAAAAAGGCTACTAAGGAACCGTACAAGAAAGTACAAAAGATGACGGACAGTAGTTCCGAAGACCAGATGAGCGATAGTGAATCCGGGAACAGGAGACTAAGCTGTCTCAAACTTCACAATGTAATCGCAAAAGAGGATCACCGAACCATGTGGGTCACCCTCATGATAGCAGGGTCCCAAGTTAAATTGGAATTGGATACAGGATCAGCGCTAACCATCATGAATCGACGAGACTACGAGCGGCTATTTTCACACATACCCTTGAGAGAGACATCCATCGTCTTGACGACGTATATGGGGCAAAAAGTATACCCCAGAGGAAAAATAAGGGTGCCTGTCGAATACAACGGCAAGAAAATACGGAAATTGTATCTCTACATACTGCCAAATGGTGGACCACTGTTATTGGGATGGGAATGGATCAGGAAGATAAACTTAGATTGGCACTCCATTCATGCAATGACGGTGGACGGTAAAAAAGATGAAGACGTCACTCCTGGACGATTGTCAACAATCTTAGCTAACGCCAAAGAGGTATTTCAACAAGAACTGGGCACGCTTAAAGGCGTAACCGCCTCGATAAAAATAGAAGAGAATGCAGTTCCCAAGTTTTTCAAAGCAAGACCGGTACCATATGCAATTCGCCCAGCCGTCGAGGCAGAGCTGGAGAATCTGGAGAAGGCGGGCGTGTTGTCTAAGGTCGACTGGAGCGAGTGGGCGACACCCATCGTTCCTGTCATGAAGAAAACGTTAAGCAATAAGGCCGGGGAGCCAAGGAAGATTCGCATCTGTGGGGATTTCAAGGTGACGATGAACCCAGTCCTTCACACAGTACAATATCCTCTTCCAAGGATAGAAGACATCTTCGCCTCACTGTCTAGAGGGAAGCGTTTTACAAAAATTGACCTAGCACAAGCATATTTGCAGATGGAGGTTGAAGAGTCCTCCAGGAAGTATCTCACAATAAACACTCACAAAGGTCTTTACCAGTATCATCGATTGGTATTCGGAGTAGCATCAGCTCCGGCGAAATGGCAGCCAGGAACAATTTGTACACGACAAGGACCTCTCATGTATACCGTGGACGTTGGGGAGAGCATTGTAAGATGCCATGCTGACCAGATTCTAGAGTCACTGGAAAACGTCAACTCCACACCACGATCTGATACACCTGGTAATGAAATCGATGTTCCAATTGCAGCTACCGCAGAACCGGTAATATTGGAAGCAGATGAACCAAACAACGACATTGATCCCGACTCAACATTGCCAGAAGAACCTGATACCCCAAAGAGGCGTTATCCAGACAGAATCAGGAAGCCTCCTCAAAGACTGAACTTATAATTGCTTAAACTTAACCAATGTATCTAGCAACCGTAATTGTGATTGTAATTAGTTATCATTTAGTTGTTAAATGAATGTTATGTACTGTTTATCTAAAAGGGGAGGAATTGTTGTGTATGTACCTTTAAGAGAATAACTGGTCTCAGACTGCAGTACCGGCAGTGACCACCCCTGTATAAAAGGCGTTAGTGAGCCTCTGTTGTTTTCAGTTTCACTATTGACTTCCATCAGTAAAGACTTATTTTGTTCCACTCCTGCTGTCCGTGTCTCAATCATTCACAGACGTAATAGCAAGTTATTATCTTAATGGCAAGAAACTGGAAAGTACTGTAGTACAAAGGGATCTGGGGGTCCTGGTGCACGAAACTCAAAAAGTTAATATGCAGGTGCAGCAAGTGATCAAGAAGGCCAATGGAATGTTGGCTTTTATTGCTAGGGGAATAGAATATAAAAACAGGGAGGTATTGTTGCAGTTGTACAAGGCATTGGTGAGACCGCACCTGGAATACTGCATACAGTTTTGGTGTCCATACTTAAGAAAAGACATACTTGCTCTAGAGTCAGTACAAAGAAGGTTCACTCGGTTAATCCCGGGGATGAGGGGGTGGACATATGAGGAGAGGTTGAGTAGATTGGGACTCTACTCATTGGAGTTCAGAAGAATGAGAGGCGAACTTATTGAAACATATAAGATTGTGAAGGGGCTTGATCGGGTGGATGCGGTGAGGATGTTCCCAATGATGTGTGAAACTAGAACTAGGGGGCATAATCTTAGAATAAGGGGCTGCTCTTTCAAAACTGAGATGAGGAGAAACTTCTTCACTCAGAGGGTGGTAGGTCTGTGGAATTTGCTGCCCCAGAAAGCTGTGGAAGTTACATCATTAAATAAATTTAAAACAGAAATAGACAGTTTCCTAGAAGTAAAGGGAATTAGGGATTACGGGGAGCCGGCAGGAAATTGGACATGAGTCTAGGTTCGGAACGGTCATGGCCCTGTGGGTAGCGGAGCGGGCCCAGGAGCCGTGTAGCCTGGTTCTGCTCCTATTTCTTGTGTTCTAATTCTGTGTTAGATTTCAGGAGTTGGTTCTATTCCTGGTTCTGGCTGGGGTGGAGATCACCTTTTACAGAAGGTAAGCACTGTAGAAAATATAGGGACAGAGTGATCTCCTGGACGAGTTTCGATCGCCTAGATGGGTCGGAGAGGAATTTCCCAGATTTTTTCTCCCAAATTGGCCATTGGGTTTTTTATCTGGTTTTTCGCCTCTCCCAGGAGATCACATGGGTTCGGGTGGGTTGTAGAGTGATAGTAGATTTGAGGTTAGGATCAGATCAGCCATGATCTTATTGAATGGTGGAGCAGGCTCGAGGGGCCGATTGGCCTACTCCTGCTCCTATTTCTTATGTTCTTAAGGGGTAGGCCATTTAGGACAGAAATGAGGAGGAATTTCTTCACCCAGAGAGTGGTGAACCTGTGGAATTCTCTACCACAGAAGGCAGTAGAGGCCAATACATTAAATATATTCAAGAAGGAGTTGGATATATTTCTTAAGGCTAAAGGGATCAAGGGGTATGGGGAGAAAGCAGGGACCGGGTACTGAATTTGGATGATCAGCCATGATCGCATTGAATGGCGGAGCAGGCTCGAGGGGCCGAATGGCCTACTCCTGCTCCTATCTTCTATGTTTCTATGTTAGAAAAGGATTTCAGTGTACTATAAGCAGGCACTGAAGCACACTGACAATTCCAGTAGGTATTAATTACATTGCTGCTTCCAGCCCTGCAACCAGAGCCCGCAGTAACAATTGTAGTAGACTTTCTGCTTCCATAACTACAATTAATTGTGATAGTTTTAGTAAACTGAGAGAATTGTTACATTGCTGCTAAAATAATTACTACTAGTTGATACTATTTTCTCTCCGCTACCTTCCTGTCCATGAGTTTTGAGGTTATTGACTCTGTTTGTACATTTACTTTTTCAGGAAATGCTTGGAGATTTGTTTATTCCTATTGAAACCCCAGAAGCCCAAAACAGAGGTTTTTTAAAGGGGCTGTTTGGAGGAAGTGGACAAACTTTTGATAGAGAAGAACTATGTAAGTTAATGAGAAGACACTGTAACTTGCCATCACTTACATTTCACAGGCAATACAGTCGTCATTACTTAATTTAGATAATCCTTTACACTAGATTTTGGTCAGGCACAAATAGATTCCATTACATTAAAATATTCAACGTGATAAATGGAATCATGGTAGGTCTACCGGAGTGTCCAAATTCATATGCTTTACAGTATCATGACGGAAAGGTGATTTTCCTCACCAATTTTGTGTGCCAATTTATCTTCCTCCCCTCTTCTAAAATGTGTACCAAAGAAAGGGAGAAATAATCTTTTAAAAAAGTGAGTTACATTTTTTTTAAAAATAATACATTGCTATGGAGCAAGAGAATACTACATGTTGTGCTACATAAGTGTATAGTGCCTCGTCCTGTTCCTTCTGCCAAAATACATCACCTCACACTTCTCTGTATTAAATTCCATCTGCCACTTGTCTGTCCATTCTGCTTGCCTTTCTATGTCCTGTTGCAGTCGATTGGTATCATCCTCACTGTTTGCCACACCCCCAAGTTTGGTGTCATCGGCAAATTTAGAAATTCTACTCTGTATTCCAACATCCAGGTCATTTTTATATATCAAAAAAAGCAGTGGCCCCAGCACTGACCCTTGGGGAACACCACTGTCTACCATCCTCCAGTCTGAAAAACAGCCATTTACCACAACTCGCTGTTTTCTGTCCTTAAGCCAATTCCTTATCCAAGCTGCCGCTGACCCACCTATTCCATGAGCCTCAATTTTGTTAACCAGCCTTCTATGTGGTACTTTGTCAAACGCCTTCTGAAAATCCATGTAGACAACATCTAATGCATTCCCTTCATCAATCCTCCCTGTTACTTCATCAAAAAATTCAATTAGATTAGTCAAACATGATCTGCCTTTTACAAATCTCTTTAATTAGCTTAAACCTTTCCAAGTGCCCGTTAATTTTTTCCTTGATTATTGTTTCTAAAACTTTACCCACTACTGATGTTAAACTGACTGGTCTGTAGTTACTAGGATTGTCCTTACACCCTTTCTTGAACAATGGTGTCACATTTGCCACTTTCCAATCCTCAGGCAGCTCCCCAGCATCTAGGGAAGATTGGAAAATTATGGCAAGCCCTTCCACTATCTCCTCCCCCAATTCCCTTAACAACCTGGGATGCAAGCCATCTGGACCAGGCGACTTATCCACTCTAAGCATACCCAGCATTTCTAGTACATCCTTTCTATCAATTTTCACCGCTTCCGTTGCTTAGAAACATAGAAGATAAGAACAGGAGTAGGCCATTCGGCCCCTCAAGCCTGCTCCGCCATTCAATGAGATCATGGCTGATCATCCAAACTCAGTACCCTGTCCCTGCCTTCTCCCCATATCCCTTGATCCCTTTAGCCTTAAGAAATATATCTAACTCCTTCTTGAATATATTTAATGAATTGGCCTCAACTGCCTTCTGTGGTAGAGAATTCCACAGGTTCACCACTCTCTGGGTGAAGAAATTCCTCCTCATCTCTGTCCTAAATGGCTTACCCCTTATCTTTAGACTGTGACCCCTGGTTCTGGACTCCCCCGCCATCGGGAACATCCTTCCTGCATCTAGTCTGTCTAGTCCTGTTAAAATTTTATAAGTTTCAATGAGATCCCCTCTCATTCTTCTAAACTCCAGCGGGTATAAGCCCAATCGACCCAATCTCTCATCATACGTCATTCCTGCCATCCCAGATATCAGTCTGGTAAATCTTCGCTGCACTCCCTCCATGGCAAGAACATCCTTCCCCAGATAAGGCGACCAAAACTGCACACAATACTCAAGGTGTGGTCTCACAAAGGCCCTGTACAACTGCAGCAAGACATCCTTGTTCCTGTACTCAAACCCTCTCGCTACGAAGGCCAACATACCATGTGCCTTCTTAACCGCCTGCTGCACCTGCATGCTTACCTTCAGCGACTGGTGCACAAGGACACCCAGGTCTCATTGCATTTCCCCTTCTCCCAATCTATTGTTGTTCAGATAATAATCTGCCTTCCAGTTTTTGCCACCAAAGTGGATAACCTCGCATTTATCCACATTATACTGCATCTACCATGCATCTGCCCAATCACCCAACCTGTCCAAATCATACTGGAGTTTCTCGGCATCCTCCTCACAGCACACACGCCCACCCAGCTTTGTGTCATCTGCAAACTTGGAGATATTACATCTAGTTCCCTCGTCTAGATCATTAATATATATTGTGAATAGCTGGGGTCCTAGGACCGATCCCTGCGGTACCCCACTAGTCACTGCCTGCCACTCGGAAAAAGAACCGTTTATTCCAACTCTTTGCTTCCTGTCTGCCAACTAGTTCTCTATCCATGTCAGTACCTTGCCCCCAATCCCATGTGCCTTAACTTTACACGCTAATCTTTTATGCGGGACCTTATCGAAAGCCTTCTGAAAGTCCAAATACACCACATCCACTGGTTCTCCCTTATCTATTCTACCAGTTACATCCTCAAAAAATTCCAGTAGATTAGTCAAGCATGATTTACCTTTTGTAAATCCATGTTGACTTTATCCAATCCTGTCACTGTTTTCCAAGTGATCTGCTATTACATCTTTTATAATGGACTCTAGCATTTTCCCCACTACCGATGTCAGGCTTACCGGTCTATAATTCCCCGTTTTCTCTGTACCACCTTTTTTGAACAGTGGGGTAACATTAGCTACCCTCCAATCCATGGGAATGTTCGGGAAAGTGTCGCAATCCCGCACCGCTTCTACCTTTTCCACTTCTAATGATATTTTGTCAGCATCCACCTCCTTAGTAAACACCGATACAAAGTACTCATTGAGTATTCTAGCCTTGCCCTGCGCCTCTAAGCATATATATCACCTTCTTTGTCCCTAATAGGCCCCACCTCACCTCTTACTACCCGCTTACTGTTTACATGCTGGTCGAAGATTTTTGGGTTCCCTTTTATGTTAACCGCCATTCTACTCTCATATTCTCTCTTTGCCAATCTTATTTTCATCTTCACTTCCCTTCTTAACTTATTGTATTTGGTCTGGTTCTCCCTTGAAGAATTCACCTGACATGCATCATACATAGAAACATAGAAACTAGGAGCAGGAGTAGGCCATTCGGCCCTTCGAGCCTGCTCCGCCATTCAATGAGATCATGGCTGATCATCCAAACCCTAGCACCCGGTCCCTACACCGACAGCCATCCCACCCAAGCCCTATTCCCGTAACCCCACATATTTAATCCCCCCTAACACTAAGGGCCAATTTTTATCATGGTCAATCAACCTAACCCGCACACCTTTGGACCCTCTTTTTTTGTTTCATCATCTTCTCTATCTCCCTCATCATCCAAGGAGCCCTTGCTTTGGTTCCCTTACTCTTCCCTCTTGTTGGAATGTATTTGGAACATCTCCTCTTCAAAGATCACCCATTGTTCCGTTACAGTTTTTCCTGTCAGTCTTTGGTTCCATTTTACCCTGGCTAGATCCTTTCACATCCCATTGAAGTTAGCCCTATTCCAGTTTAGAAGTTCCACTCTAGATTGTTCCTTGCTCCTCTCCATTGCTAATCTAAATCTTATGATATGATGATCACTCGTACCCAAGTGTTCTTCCACAGACACTTGGTCGACCTGGCCCACCTCATTCCCCAGCACCGGATCCAGCAATGCCTCCTTTCTAGTTGGGCGAAGAACATACTGGTCAAGGAAATTCTCCTGAACACATTTCAGAAATTCCTCCCACTCCTGTCCCTTTACCCTAGCATTATCCCAATCGATATTTGAATAATTAAAGTCCTCCAATAATACCACTCTATAGCTCTTGCATATCTCTGCGATTTCCCTGCAGATTTGCTCCTCCATCTCCCTCTCACTATTTGGAGGCCTACAGAATACCCCCAATAGCGTGATCATACCATTTTTGCTCCTCAACTATAACCAAATGGATTCTGTCCTTGTTCCCTCAAGAACATCCTCCCTTTCCAACACTACAATGTCTTCCTTAATCAGCACTGCCACCCCACCTCCCTTTTTTCCTTCCCTATCTTTTCTGAACACCTTGTACCCTTGAATATTAAGTGCCAAGTCCTCACCATTTTTAAGCCACGTTTCCGTTATTGCCACAACATCTTATTTCCACACAGCTAATTGTGTTTGCAGTTTCCAGAACTGTGAACCGGTTAGCGAACGAGATGCACTCTGGGTATTCCTGCCCTACCTGCCTGGTCCTCCTTCTCTGTCTGGTGGTCACCCATTCCCTTTCTGCCTGCACATTTTAAGGCTGCAGGGTGACCACTTCTAGAAACGTGCTTTCCAAGTTTTTCTCAGCCTCGCGGATGCACTGTAGTGACTCCAGCTGCCGCTCAAGCTCCGAAACCCGGAGCTCGAGTTGCTGCAGTGGGCAACACTTCTTGCACACATGGTCGTCCAGGCCGCAAGAAGCATCCAGGATTTCCCAAATGGCACAGGATGTGCAAATCACGGGGTTGAACTGCCCTGCCCCGCCATGCCTCTATTTACCAGACTATGGAGGTAATTTAGCAGAAATAAATTTAAACTTAACAAGAAACACTCAACAGCTACCCACCAATCTGCACTTCCTTCTATTAGATAGGCTATGAACTACTTAGCAGAAATATACTCAAAACAAAACAAAAAAAAAGTACCACAAAGTCTCACCCTATACTAACCCGATACTTACCAATCAGCTCCTTCCCTTGTGCCGATGTCACTTTTTAATTCTGACGTCACTCTTTCCAATTCGGCCTTTGTTGAGTTGTTCCCGCTCAGGTCCACTGCCTCCGCTCTCAGGCCTTCCTCTGCCGCGCAGTTTATTTGCTCCGCCTCCGCACTCGCTCCCGCTCAGTTCCCTGCTGCCCTGTGATGTCACTCCTTGATTTTTCTGTTTGAAGGCTCTAATGAAAACAAATCCAGCTTCTCCAACCTGTCCTTGTAGCTAAGATCCCCCATCCCCGGAACCATTCTGGTAAATCTCCTCTGCACCCTCTCAAGGGCCTTCACATCCTTCCTAAAGCGTGGTGACCAGAAATGGACGCAATACTCCAGTTGTGGCCTAACCAGAAGGAACAGGGAGAGGCAATATACACTTAATGGCATAGTTTTAAAGAGTGTGCAAGGACAGAGGGACCTGGGAGTTAATGTGCATAGGTCCCTGAAGGTGGCAGGACATATTGAGAGAGTGGTTAGCAAAGCATATGGGATCTTGGGCTTCATAAATAGAGGTATTGATTACAAAAGTAGAGAAGTTACGCTGAACCTTTATAAAGCACTGGTTAGGACCTATGTACATTAACTCCTAGGTCCCTCTGTCCTTGCACACTCTTTAAAACTATGCTATTAAGTGTATATTGCCTCTCCCTGTTCCTTCTGGTTAGGCCACAACTGGAGTATTACGTCCAGTTCTGGTCACCACACTTTAGGAAGGATGTGAAGGCCCTTGAGAGGGTGCAAAGAAGATTTACTAGAATGCTTCTGGGGCTGGGGGATCTTAGCTACAAGGACAGGTTGGAGAAGCTGGATTGTTTTCATTAGAGCAAAGGAGGTTGAGGGGTGATTTGATAGAGGTGTACAAAATTATGAGGGGTTTGGATAGGCTAGACAGGGAAAGGCTGTTCCCACAAGCTGATGGTACAAGGACTAGGGGACACAGATTTAATGTTTTGGGCAAGAGATACAGGGACGATATGAGGGAAAACTTTTTTACACAGCGAGTGGTGAGGACCTGGAACTCGGTGCCGACGGAAGTGGTGGAAGCGGAGACACTATGGGCTGGATTTTGTCAGTGTGGGCGGGCTGGGGCGTGTCAGGTGGAAATCGTGTCAGGACCCCGACTCCTAACTGAAGTGTTGAAAAAGTGGGATTTTCCCCTAATTGGGCAATTGATTTCCTGCGTGTGGGAACACCTGGCCCAATGAATCTTTTCATACAGAAAGTCACCTCCGATGACGTCATCAATGCTGCTGGATTTAAGACCTGCAAGCAGCCTTGCTTCCTCTGGAGATTGCAAAGGCTCTGCAAATTGTATGAAGGTGTTGATTTCCCAACAATGTCCACGATCAAGCAAAAGTGTGCACCTTGGTTTGATGAGCCCTCCCTCCAAGCTCTGATGCACAGAGCCAGATGTAGTAAGGAGGTGCTGTTCCCTTCCTCGGAGAAAAAAGCCACCCCAGCAGACAAAAGCTGTGTGGCTGCAAGTGGCCCAGGAGGTCAACTCCAGTTCACTGAGCCGCAGAACCTGGCTGCAATGCAGGAAGAGGTTTCATGATCTTCTCCGCACAGGAAAAGTGAGTATGACTTTCCCATCACCCTCAATCTGATCCCCATCGCCTCTCCTCACCAGCACTCTGCTTTGCCAACCTCTTCTTCCACATGCCACTTGACACTTACATGCCTGCACCCTTACCCATTCCCTCTCTCGAAGGTCACATTCACTTAACTATTCGACCATGCAGCCCTCACACGCCCTATCACTGTGATGCCATGACAACAACAACTTTCAACACAGGGATGGTCCTTTTGTATCCTTCTAAGCATCTATGCTATGGATTCTCTACACTCACTCCTTCATTCTCACTCAAACTTCACTTGTGTCCCTCATTGCAGGAAAAGCAAGCCCACAATAAGAGGGAAAGAGCCATGACAGGAGGAGGGCCACCCTCAGTAGCCCAGCTCACCGCCTGGGAGGAGGCGGCCCTGGAAATCGCTGGGATCGAGGAGGATTCCCAAGTGGGGGACGGACAGATAGGCGCATCACAGCAAGCTGGTGACAGAATAGTTTGGCATCTCTCTCATTGACATTGCATGAGTCACTGATAATGAATCTGATGCTCTAACAGATTGACTTATGATCATCTGCACTATTCAATGTTCATGTAACCTTGACCTCACATCTCTAACTCTTTCCTTTACTCCCCCACAGGACCATCGAAAGCCCCCGTCCCCACTGTCCAGGAGGAAGAGCCTGAGCTTCCAGACTCCTCGGAGGAAGCTGCAACCTCTGAGGGCGCAGCCTCAGCAGAATTCAGTGCACCCAGCACCAGTGCAGACACTCACACCTCAGTGGGACCTTTGCGAGATAGAGTAGCGTTGGCACCTGGTGTATCACAGCTCACATGTGAGCATCAGCAGATTGTGGAGACAGGGACAGCAGTGGAGAGTCCTCGTCGGAGGGCGCAGGACTCTGCCAGCTCGGCTCAGCTGCATGTCAACCCTGTGCCTCCGGGTCCATCCAGAACGAGAGCGGTGCTGGAACTCCAGGAACAGGTACAGGAGTCTCTGGCAGGTTTTGTCTCCAGGGTCGCTGCGAGTGTCGAGCGAATGGAGGAGTCCATCATGAACATGAGCAGAGCCTTTGTGGAGGCATTGGCGCATGAACGCATCACCACGGAAAGGATGGCAACCTCCGTGGAAAGGATGGCTACAGTAGAGGAGAGGATGGCCACGGCCATGGAGGAGCTAGGTCGCCAGAGTGTAGAAAACATGGTCATTGTTCAGAATAGACTGGCATCTCTTGAGGAGCGATGGTCAGCTACTGAGCATAGAAACTAGACCTTCATGGAAGTCCTCTGGAGTAGGACTTCCAGTACAGAAACGGGCCCTCATGGCCCCCCTGAAGTGCAGGAAGGTGCTGTCAAGCCACTTGCTAGCTCTGAAGTGGGGCTGACCCATGAGAGGGATGTTGGTGGCAGACAACAAGGAAGTGGGGGCTCCTCTCCAAGCGCTCAAATGACCATGCCACTGCAAAGCCCTCGGACAGAGCCCCACCAGAGTCCTCACCCAACTGAGATGGGCGTCTCATCCCCCGCACAGCCGCAGGAGCAGCAGACTGTTGCCGAGCCCTCACAGGTTCGCAACCCCAGAGGACGGCCGCCAAAGGTGTCGAGACAGGAGCAGCAAGAAAGTGAGCAAGGGGCCTCCACATCTACTGAAGCCACAGGGGTAGCACCACGTAGGAGCACGCGTAAGAGGAAGATAATGCACAAGTAGTCACAAGGGTAGTCACTTGGGTGTTATGTTGTGTTTATTTTTGAAATGCCACCAGTTGCTTGTGATAAAAAAAATTCTGATGACGAACTGTTGAAGTTGTGGCCTGTGTCATTTCACAAATGGGACTTCCACATTGAGGGCTTAGAGCAATTTGCAATTGTCAGTATGGTGGTCAGAGTGATAGGAATCTGCAGGTTCTTGTCCATTGTCGATGCTCTGGTAAGAAGGTGCGAGGCAAAAGTGTTTGATTGTACAGGCTAAGCAAATGTGACCAACATGAGTGCGTCCCTTGCCTCCCGGGCAGCAATATGGTCGCACTCTGGCAACTTCTGGCCTGTGCATCTTCAGGTGGGTGACTAGCAGCTTGGCGCTCCTGTTGATGCTCCTGCTGTTGGTGCTGCTGACGCAGCTGGTCTTCATTCAAATCTGATATCCAGGAGGAAAGGAATTAAATGGTCGCCATGCTTCTGATATATACCTCAGTTGAGGAAGTGCTTAGTCAAGGTGGGGAGAGGGGTTTCCCAGGAGGTCACACTGGAGATGGGTGTCAGGCTCCAAACTTCCACAACACTGAGTATGCCTGCTAAAAGTTCCCCCAGAACTGAAACAACAAAGTTCTGCCACCTGCAAATGATCATTGGTGAAAACTCCTTTGTAATGGTGGAGCTGCAGCTGTTCGTTAGCAATCCACTTGTGAGGCCACCAGCATTACCTGGCGTGTTCCAGAGGAGGTGTGAGGGATGGGGGGAATGACTAAAAATCGGAAAGGCCTCTCAAAATGGGATTATAGAGGCTATTAAGTGGTTGTTAAGGGCCTATCCCTATCCCGCCTCTTGGAGGCGGGATGGAAAGGGGGTCAGAAAACACGCTTTTGGGAAAATTGCTCAGAGGCGGGATTGAGCCTGCTCACCATTTTTGGCGATTTTAACAACTCACATGCCTCCAATCCCGCCTCCTCGGGCCTGGCAAAATCGAGCCCTCAGTGTTTTCAAGGGGAGACTAGATAGGCACTTGAGGGAAATAAACTTGCAGGGCTACGGGGATAGAGCGGGGGAATGGGACAGACTGGATTGCTCTAGAGGGAGTCGGCACGGACTCGGTGGGCCAAATTGCCTCCTTCTGTGCTGTTATGACTATCACATCAAGTGTTGACAGACTGCAGGGGCAGTCTTGTCCACCTGTTAAAGGGAAATCTTGTTTAAACAGCTGAAATCTGTAGCATCCCTTGCTGATACTCCGTTGTCATATTAGGCATGAGGAATAGCCTGAGAAGTGATTCTAGCTGTTTCCAGCGCCCAGATTGAAAGCTATATGAATCATTCATTTAACTGCTTACACCCTTTCAAGAGTCCTCCTAAAGACCCGGCGGTACCACCCTACTGAAGAACGAGAGAAAATCTGAAGTCCAGCTGCAAGTTTTGCCACACTCTCCGGTCAAAAAAATGTGGATAACTTAAAACACAATACAGTAAATTATAATTTAATCAATTATAATTTTCTTAATCTTTTTCTTTTAAGTTGGTGAGGCTTCAGCAGGCAAGGCATCTCGGACTCTTGCCCAGCACATCCCTGGACCTGGTGGACTTGAGGGGGTTAAGGGTGCTGCATCTGGAGTTGTTGGCGATCTAGCTCGTGCTCGGATTGCTTTGGATGAACGTGGGCAGAGACTAGGGGAACTGGAAGACCGAACTGCTGCCATGACGGCGAGTGCAGAGACATTCTCCAAACATGCACATGAGGTAAAAAGCGTTTGGTTCTTTAAAGAATTTTCACCTTTGCATGTAAATGGACTTAAAGTCTATCTACCTGTGTAGAGTTCTGTGCTGTTGGAAAGCTAGGACACAAGTTTGTGCCCCAATCTTTCACATTGTGGGGGAGCACTAAGTGGGAGGTGAGATTCTTCCTCCCCAGGGAGTGAGAATTATTCAACACTGTTATCAACACTTCCCAGTTGCTGGTTTAAGAACCTCATTAGCAGAGGCTTGGGTGCAGGTCACCCAACTACCCTTTCAGTGAGGACGGCATGTGTCGGGGCAGTCTTAAAAAAGGAGATGGGGAGAAAATACCCTAACAAAAAAGGATTATTCACCTTTCATAAAATTGTAATCTTTAAAATAGATCTCCATCTCTGTGAATGAAATGCTGAAAGAACTATCCCCAAAAAAGTAAAAACAAGTAGTTACAATCCCTTCATGGATTTATAACATCTCTACAAACTCAACAAGAAAACAGTAACTATACTCAGCTCTTGTATGCAGTTCATAAATTTTTGTTTATATTAATTTTAACTCCTGTTTCTCATATCGCCTGCCTTTTTAGCATGCTTGCTATGACACACCCTACTCCAGTTTGAAGCTATAAGCCATTCAATGATAGGCCAGCAGATACTGTACCATGATTAGATGACAGCATTTTCCCCTAAAAGGAAACAAAGTGGAAGTGTCCTCTACACGCCAGGCTAAGAACTTACAAAGCTTTCAGTTGAGACAAACAAGTTAGCGTGACAGGGACTCAGATTCATAAGCCGAGATTTTCCACTTCAGCAGAAACCCAATGGCCCGGATTTTGCTGTGAGCGGCGAAGGAATGGCTTTTGCGTTTACCTCGTGTGCAGTTGCCCACAGACTTTTAGCAGGCTTATCAGGGAGATTTCTAGTAATCCAGTGTCTGTTTGAATTCAGCGCCCTCTACAGGGAGTCTGTGGAGTCTTTGAGCATTGAAGCAGCAGCGAGGTTGTTCAACCAATCAGATTGAAGAATCCTCGCTGAGACAGACAGCAAAGCAGGAAGTAAAAAACAGGAAATATAAATTACATTTAAATCATTGTACAGGAAGCAAAATAAGGATTGGGACGCCCACATGGGATTAAGGGAGAGACATAAAAGAGAAAAACTCTATATAAAAAATGATTTAAATTTTTTTTAATGATCTGCAACATTAATTTTCTTCTGAGAGAATGAGATTCCACATTTGTAAAATTAATTTCCCAGGACCAGAGAAGTTGTTCAGCTGTAATTATCACTTACAACACCGTTTAAAAACTCAGTTACTCCTGATTGAAAAAGCCCTCATTTTTCAGCTGTTTTTAGAGTGAGAATAGTGGGTAATTACTCTAAGTTCACACCATGACAGCGATCTCTCTGCAGATTCTATCGGTAAAGACTGCAACAGCGCACCCTGTGGAGGAGCAGGGTATCACTGACCGCAACTTACAGATTTCCGCGTTTAACTGCGCATGTGTGGATGCCAGAAGTTGCTGTCAGTTTCACCCAGTAATAACGGCGAGCGCTGACAGCCTCGCGGTTATTAGTACAGCAAAATCTGAGCCATTATAAAATCAGTTGGGGTTTGCACCCAATCGTTTGCCCCACCACTGATCCCATTAAAAGCATGGAGCTTGCTACAAAGTATCTGTGTGTGTTGCTCCGTAATCAGACTTTAGGATGTTCACAAGTGTAGCCCAAGTGACTTGCTCACTATGGGTAATCACTTGGCTGCTGCTTGGCATCTGCCACAATGAAACAATCATCATGTGGAGAATTTGAGGGACGAACATGCCCTACTTCTATGAATGACGCAGTATGATCATACAACATCAAACCATTCAGGTATCAGTGAAGCATTTCTCACAGTATTATCTATTGTTCTGTTATGTTTGGGATAAAGGAATTACTCAGATTTGACTGTACTGACCCAGCTAGTTTCCTTAATTTATCTTGACCTAAAAAGACTTACTAAAGCATCAAAGACATTTCTGGTATTTATATTGTTCTCTTCTATAAAAAGCAAAACTTGACTTTCCTTCCCTTTTAAGTATATATTAGCATCAGCTTCTGTTTATCTACACAGTGTAATTATTACAACAGTCTGCGACATCTGTAAAGTGTTGTTGAAATACATTTTGCATGTGCTCCTGATAATTCAAAGTCATTTTGCCTAAAAAATGTAAATTATCCAATAATTTGAATGAAGCAACATAAGTAACACAGTAAAGTGATAAGTCGGTGCTAAAAAATGAATTATAAGATCATTTGAGTTAAGCAACTTTGAATTAAAAGGAGTAGATTGTACTGTAAAATAGACACAAGTTGAAAAGGGGTCATTAAGCTGCTTGTGGTGACTAGTCTTTGTGCCAATTATGTTCATAGCATATGTTGAGTATTCTTGAAAGCAACAAATCTCATTAATGCCCTTTTGTCAGTATCATATGGTATAATTAGTTTTGTGAATGTCTTTATCCATCAAAGGCATATGGGGCATGTTAGCAGCTGCTGTCAGCATGAAAAAATCAAGAGATGAAATTTAAAAGGCTACCAACACAAAAATCTTTACACATGCAAGGTGGCAAATGTTACATCCCTGTTCAAGAAAGGGGAACTGATTAGTCAAGAAATTACAGGCCTGGTAAACTTGCCTTGAATTATTTTCCTTTGCTTTATACTTGAGGAATGCTTATTTCCTAGGCTAAAGCAGAGAAAAATGAGGTGGACATCCATCAAGCTGATCCCTTTGCATTGCTTGAGAACATCTCGGAAATCCCCTGAGGGTGCAGAGCACGTTAATATACTAATCAGTGGGCAGTGATGTCATAATGCCTCCTGCCTCATTTTCTTAGGTCCCCACTTGGCAGAGGCTAAAACAGAAGGTGGCACACTAATAGTGGACTTTATTCCTTGCATCCAACCCACTCAAATGGAGTATCTGAGAAGGACCTGGGTGCAAAGTTTTGGGGAGAGCCAGAAAGTAAGTTTATTCCTTTCACAGGACGAGCAGATGAGATCTAGAGGGTGAAGGTCTTCTAGGTGGTATTTTTGGACTGCAGTTGGCTCTCCTCCTCCAGACCCAAGCCCCAGCCAATGGGTGTTTCTGCACCAGGCTATGTTAGGAATATAGTATTAACCTGAACCCAGAAATACAGGTGGATTCAGCGCAAGTCAGGTGAAACAAACGTCAGGCATGCTCCACCTGACGTGCCCAAGCAGAAGGGCACAGGAAATTCATCCCTCTTGAGTCCTTAATACAGTTTGAAATTAGTGAACATTAACAGTTGATGGTGTCATCTACACATCTCTGTACTGTTTACCATTTTTTTATGTGCAATCGGTGTGACTGAGTCTGCTTATGTCATTGGGTTGTTTCTGACAATCTCTCACTTGAACTTTTTTTCTCCTTTCCAGTTGATGCTGAAATGCAGAGATAAGAAGTGGTATCAGTTCTGAAGACTTCAAGAGCCGTTAACAATGTATTAATTCAATAATGCCATTTAGGGAAATGGACATTGTCTCCTTTCACTGGTTGCTGGAAAGGAAATGGCTTTTCTCCTCCAAAATTCCCATTCCTAAAAATAATTTGAAAAATAAATTGATACTTTCTGTTTCCACAAATGATTGAGCTAAAGGCTTAACAAAAGGTCTCCGTCCATTGAGATCATTTTACTAGGATTTTATCCTAGACGCTTATGTTTCCATTTTACTGAACTACAACAGTGGACATATTTTGTTTAAATAGAGCTTTTTCACTCAATGGGGGAAGGCAACCTGGTAGCAACTTGTACAGGTTTGAATGATAATGCTCCTATAGAAAACTAGACATACTTTAACACCTTGCATGAAAAAACACCACCCTTATGATGAAAAACAAAAGCATGTTATTATGGAGGGGGGAGGGGATGGAATTCATTTCTAGCATAGGCAGAATATAAAAAGAAAACAAGCAAAATATTTCTATTTTTAAATCTGCATAGCAAAGCCAAAATTGGCATGTGAACTGCAATAGAGGATTGACTAATTGATGGGCTGGTTGAATGAATGGATGTGTTGTTCAGCAAACTGGTAACTATGTTGATTAACAGATAACTTGGCAGTGAATCTTTCACTTTCATTAAAGCTTCCCTTAGCTACAGATTCTGCTTAACATTAGCATATTACTCTGGTATTGATAAAGAATATGCAGCATGGTTGATGTTAACTACAATAGAGCAGAAGGTCAGACCATCAGATTTCCTTCTTGGTTACTCTGTTACATGGTATAACTGTAATTTAGGCAAGCTGGTGAAGATCAGACAACCTAATCAACCTGGCTAATATCTTATTCTGGATGGGTTTCTATGGGAGACATTCATTATCCAGGTTACAGAAGATTGTATACTTTTAGGAGTTGGACAATGCATGTGCCTGTAGGCTCTCAGATATTCTGTGCCATCCTGCTCTGGTTATGTTTAGTCTGGTCAGCGGTTTCCTCATCTCTTCCAGTTTGCTTTACTGCTGTAACACCCTGTCAGCTTCCTTCACTTCCACCCATTCTGAAATGAAGTGGGTAGAAGAAAAACAGGATGCAAAATCTCAACTAACTTTAAATCAGAATCTCTGTGGCATAACCTCCTGCATGTCTCACATGTTGCTCATATATCCAAAATGAAACTGATGCTGTCCACTCTACTGGTTGCTTATAAAAACATACTGATGAATAGAACGTAAAGCAAAATACTGGAGATGCTGGAAATCTGAAACAAAAACAGAAAATGTTGCAAAGTTTCCAGCATTTTCTGTTTTAGTTACTGATGGATAGATGTTGGTATGGTGACATCAGGGACAGCTTACGTCACTTTGCTGCCAAGGACTCTGACTACTTGCCAGTACAGAGATTCTAATATCAAGCCTATGAAGCATTAATATTATTTCATATTCAGAATGACACAGGCACCTCTGTTGCTATGCTTCCAAAATACAAGGTTCAACAGAGTTCATGTTATTAGTTTTATAAACAAGTTAAGCACATACTGGATTCCCTCCAGTATTAACTTGGCAGTATAACGCATCCTGGGGATTGAGGGGTTGGAAGGTACATTGCTGCCATATTGCTCAGTAATCAGATTTATCCCACTCATTGCTTGAAGTTTTCTTATTTCTAATACTCTATTTACAATGTAAATCCTGCGGAGATCTCAGTAGGTTTGGGTCAGGATGACCAGAACTGAATGTGATCCTTCACTGTTTATATTGAGGAGCCTGACTGTCAAGATTATGCACTCTGAGTTATGAATTACCTGCCTGGTACGTGAGGATATTTGTCTACTTAATGTCAGACTGTCCATTCCAACTTGATCTGAATCTCCAAATTTACAGCCTAGATATGCACTGAGGTAGAAAGTTGGGGTTCGGACTCAGTTGTGCCCTTGTACTGAATGTTACAAAGTCTTTACTTGGTCTTTTGAAGTGCATAAACTACAGGTTTCCATCAGATATGATTTTTTCAAGTGTAGAATAAATGGTGGTTAATGTGTTTCAGGTGAAGCCATGTGTTACAATATTGCACCCTTCATTTCTAGTACGTACATGGGTATGCATACAGCCCAGCAAAATGGTTTCATTAATAATCTGTACCGATTATTAAGGATTACAAGTGAAGCAAGTTTGGGCCATCTGTTCTCAGCAGGACATTTCCACAGCTCTAAATACCCCCCTCGTTAATTGGTACTGCTTCAACAATCTTATTCTTATGCCTTGTTAATACTGCAATTAGTGTAAATAGATCAGAACAATTCTGGTCTCATTCCAATGTCACCAAAGCATATTCTGTAAAACACCAATTATCATTGGTCTGGGAGAAGGCAGTCTTTGTAGTTTGCACTGTCAATTGTAGAACAGAGCCTGCCAGAAATCAAGTGCTCCAATTTACAAATTTTAGTATATTTTGGGGCATTCAAAGAATAGAGTGTAGAGCAAAAATGTGACATTGGAGCATTGGAGAGTGCTTTCCTAGTGTACTGAGATTGTTTAATCACCTGCAGCCCCAGTCTATTCAATGCTGCCACATAGTCCAATCTCAGTCAGAACTACCTTCCCTCCCTTTCCCATTTTTACCAATCCCACTCTGAACCATTGGCAAAAGGTATGAACATTAACTTGCCTTTTGATTTATTTTGTTTCTTCCTCAAATTTCTGACATAAGGAACTAACCATGTGAGGAATCAAGCATTGCCGGAATAATATGTTTTGCATTCACTGTCAGGCTCCCATTATTTTCAACGTATGAGAAAACCCTCACAATTCTAGAATTGGTTAACACAAAATCATGCATATTTCAATCACGTATTTTTATTTCTATTTTTTTTTAAATAAAAATATTGCATTCAGATTTTTTACAAGATATATTTATTTTAAAATAACAACAGTGCTTAGGTCTTTGAGTCAATCACAGAAGGATTTCAGATATGCTCTACCCCCTGTCCCAGTTATATCCAGTGTAATAACCTATTATGTAAATTTTGCTGATTACAAGGAAGGCAGAAGATGGTGCAAACTGAAAAAGATTTGTGCTGTCCCGGACGCATTAGGTTCAAACCTTATGATAGGTAAAGAATCAACTGTTTGTTTTTCGTTCCTCGCCAAATTTTCACCTTCGGGGTCCTTTGCCTCACAGAAGATCCTTCAGCTTTGAAGATTGGTCCTGGCCATGGAGTGTCCCATAGAGTGACACTATCAGGTGGAGAGTCAAACAGCTGCAAAGTGTTCCACTTAGTCCCTAAACTGAGAAAACTCCCATTGCTAGGTTAACCAAACTGAGAGTTTTTTACTCTTTTCTCTCCCTATTTATAATTATTATTGATATAGTTAATTGGTAGTATGATCAACTAAATCCAAATTATGCTACCAATAATTTGTTCTTTATATATTACTTGTCAGCATCTTTTTAACAAGAAAATAAACTGCCAATTTAATTTTTACATTTTATTTCATATTTAAAAGAATTTTGTCTTATCACAAGGTTGCAATCTTTTCACTCCAGTGAAGATACTGATATCGCCATGGTTACAAGATATTGGTGCTAGATCTCACTAATGTAACTGTTGCACAAATAAAGAACCATAAACCCTTTGTTATTACATACTCAGGTATACCACAGTAAGGATGGAAAAAGTCTTTCAGATCTGAGATTAGTCCTTTATGAACCAAGTCATTTGATTTAGTTGCTTTGATTTTTTAGTTAGATTTTTATTTCCCAAAACAGAATTCATTTTTTTTTATAAGACAGGTACAAATGTCTCTTGATATTTTGTATTGTTTTCATATGATAGTAATCACCTTCATGTGAGTAAGTGAAAACAAATCTGATGAAACTTCAACCTGCAGATTGGCTAAAAGAATCGTAGGCTCAGATCAAATTACATGCTCTGTGAAGGGATGAATAAAATCAAAACTCATCTTTGTATTGTGATCTCAGATAATAGCATGTATTATTTATGGTTCCTTGAAAGCATTTCATAGCTCTTTACTGTTCTGTGAACCAATTAGTTGTAGCATCCTAAGTGATAATCAGCAAGAAAAGCACTTTATTATAATGCCCCCATCACTGTATCGTTTTTCTTATGGTTATGACAACCAAAGACATAGATAATAGCTCACTTGTGACAGTGAGTTACTGATATTCTTTCATGCGTGTGAAAGTCCCATGCCAGTGAATTATGATCGCGTTGTACAAATGAAAGAATGCTTATGATCACTGTCATTCAAGATGCATTATGTTTATTCTCTGTGAGTGAACAATCCTTTGAATCATACCACAGCCTTTAAGTTAATTTAGAATACCACATTTGCTTGCCAACAATTGTGATCATTTGCATACATTTATCATTTCACTGGTACCAGTTATCATTGCCCAGAAAAATATAGTTCACTCCCAGAATATAAAGCATTATAGCAAGGTGTAACTATCAAACATTGTTTATCTAAATGTTCAGTAATTAAATACAAATGTGTGTGCAAAGTGTGACAGAAATTTAATATACAGAAAACCCTTTCAAATTAATTCTAGTGATTACATCATGCAGTGAGCAATTCAGTATTAATTTATGAACAAATAAAGGACGCTTAATCAGCAAACACGAGTCCATTAACAGACACCTCAATCTTGTTTCAATATGCCGTTAAAAAACATTTGATAATGGATATGATCTTTTTCAGATTGAGTTAATTTCACACACTAAGAATTAAGGTTTCAGAGCATTTAAGGTTTCCCCTTTAGTAGACAAAGCATGGAGTATTTTTTTAATACAGAGATATGTAGATGGAAATTAAAAAATCAAGTTGAGGAAAATAAGCTGCATTTGATTCTGTTAAGATAAATAGTAAAGGGGTAAATCATTGATATGTCTGTGTAGATTTATACAGATGTTAGTTATTGATTGACTTCCGTACACAGCAACTATCTGGGCACTTCTTTCATTAGATACGGCACATTGCTGAATGTGCAGGGTTAAATATTCTTTGTCCATGTAGGTGTTTAAGTGGTAGCTTTAGGAGAATCTGAATGTGGGCCATTTGTCTGCCAATACTCTGCACCTGGCTCCTCTCTTAATTATTTAACTTTCTCTCCTTATGCCTTTTTTTGGTGAGGAGAATACTGCGGTTTGTTTAATAAAAATTGTTGGAGACAATTTTTCTGTTGCGTGTTAATCAGGCATACATGGCGACCACCTGGAGGAGTCAACATGCATCCTATTTAATTTTGGTACTGGGCCTTCATTATAATGCAGTCCCCAATAATCAGATCACCAATCTGGAGGTGGGAAATCAGGCGGGCTGGCCGCTTGTGAAGGGCCTGCAGTAGCACCTTAAATAGGAGGTGTACTTAGTGTTAGGAATACAAAGAAGCAGGACTTTGGAACAGCAGGCAGCATGCAGAACCTGCAGCAACAAATATATAACATTTCAAAGCCTTTAAGGTGCCTAACCCACAACAACTATTCTCCAATTATTCCATCCAGCTTTCCCTAACAGGAGCTGAGGACCCCTTTAACCATGGTTAGTGAGTAAGAGCAGGAATTGGTGGTACCCAGGCAGGCAAAGAAATAAAAGGCATCATGGTCTTAACTGAATCATTTGACCGCAATTTGCATATGTGTGTGATGCTCCTGCCTGTTTCCGACAGGAACTCTAACCGTCGGGAGGCAGGTCTGCAACAAAGTTCGGGACAAATGCCAACGCAGCGGTAAGTTGGCGCCACTACTCGCCACTTGATTTTGGTCCTGTTACTGCCCAATTTTTAAGCACAAATGGGGTGGTGACGACACGTAAATTGCCTTTGATATCTCTTTAGCTATTTGAATCATAACTAAGAGCAGCACTTGGCTCTGAAATTGGATGATAGGAGATGCACAAGATTGCCATGGGTATAACCTTTCCTTGGAGTTTTCCTTCCCTCCCATTTTATTCCCCAGCCAGGCTGAAATGACATTTGGGGGAATTGTGGGTATAACCTTGCATCTTACTGTTTCATAGTGGAGCTAAATAGAACCCGCCAATGTGCGGTGTCATTCAGCCCCTAGTGCCTGTAGGTGTTTTAGTCAGCAATGAGTTTGCAGCATGTAAGTTTTTGGTGGTTGAATGGTTATTGGAAGTATCTAAGTACATGTATCAGCAGCTAGGCTAGGGATCTTTCACTGTCTGACAGTGACACCTTATATAATGGCCAGCTGCAAGACATTTTTTTAAAATTATTCTTTATATCTCTTGAAGGAGCCTTTGTACCTTTAAACAATTATTGCATATCTATTACCCAAGTTTGATAAAAGTTACTGGGGCTTGCATTTTTCTTCTCTAAAATGTACCATTGAGAAGCCAATTTTTAATCTTGAAATACATTGGATTGCACCATTTTTCATTTTACATTGTTGCAGCATATCACCCCAGTGAGCTTTTACATAAAGAGGTGCTCACTGATCTCATAATTACATATCATTTCACCTAATATCATGGAAATTTTTTAAATATATTGCCTTTAAAGAAAATGTGTTACTGTTATTTATATTTTATTGGATTGTATTTGTTTGAATATTTGTGAGCTTTGTATCAATGACAATGGTGTGTTAGAAACAGAGGCCATATTCCGCATCAATTGATAAAACTTATGCCATACTGTTGCACTGAGAGAAGGAGCTGTTCATCAGGAATGCCTTTGCAAGGGGAAAATGGAAATGATAAAAGGGTGGGACAACAGTGATTCTTTAGTGAGTAGTTGGCCAACTGCTTCCTATCCTTAACATGACACTGATCACAAAACACATGAAAATGGTGCAGATGGCAACTTTAACCAACAAACTGTTGGATATATTTACCATTTTTGTGTTATCTTTGACCATTAGAAATTCTGGGATGATCATTTGTTACATGCTGCAAATTAAATGGACAGTGTCATCCTGTTGGAGGTTGAGGTTAGGGAAGTATCAGCCTACATTATGACAGTGATACATGATTTGTCCATATATTCCCTTTCCAAGTGCATATGACAAAGTGATGGCAGTCTTCTCTATGACAGTTTTGAATGTTTGGAATCAGGAGAGGAATTTTTTGTTGTCTGTACCCATTTAAGATGTTCTTTATTTTTGTACCATGATTAAAACAAGGCTTTATTTGTTTGAGGCTTATCTAGAAAAACTGGTTTCACAAGTAATATTTTTAAACCTTTTGTTCTTTGTAATGATATCACCATAAGCTGTTCTTGGTCCAGATCATAAGGGGTTTGCTCATCCCTATGTGTAGATTTGGACGGCCGTCAATACAGAACTGCGCATGTACAGGGCATGCAAATAGTGGTGTAGCATAGCAAAAATGAGCATAGCAATATGTGAAAGACCGCTAAACAATTTTACAAATGTTTAGCAACAACTGTTCAGATTTTTTTTGATTGTGAGTTGCTGCTTAATACCATGCTTTACTTTTGAAAAGATGTGTATTGCTACTGAAATTCAATTGCTATACAAAATATTTTTGGATAGCAGTTTAGAGAATTGCGTGTCATAATTTTCCATTATTTCTTATCTTGCTATTTAAAAAAAATAAAAAGATTAATGCCAAAAAAGGGAAATAAGGTAGTCTGAAAGTTTTTGGCAGAAATTCAGGAGTTGAAAGTTACCCTATTTCTTAGCCATAAGGTCATGTCTGTGATTTAGCAGGACGTTGTGTGATGTTTCTATGTAACATTTAAAGGGCAGCATTCTAACAGGAAAGGCTAACAGTGACAATCACCATAGCTAACCCTGATGCAGCTATTTCAGTGTTTTATTTTAAAACTGCTTCTTCAATGTTACTTCAGCACTTCAATGAACTGACATTTCTGTAGGTAATAGAATTAAAACTGTATATGGTTGTACATACAATGTTCTATATGTAATGTATATGTTGTACAAGTTTGTTAGTGCATAATGTTGATGCTTTCTATTGAGATATGAGGTATTCGTGGAATAAACCTCATTTAAATTATACATGGAAAAAGAACATTGATAGTTGAAATGTGCAGATTAAAATTCTATGGAATTTTGTTGGAAAACAGAATCCATTTGTGTAATACATATCAGTGCATCTAGCTTTAAAAATACTGTAACAGGTTATGTTTTTTATATATATATTACTAGCTGGAAAAAGTAATTGTACTGTTCTTGATGGTGCCTAATTACTGGCTCAAAGTCTAAATATCATAATGTAATTTATCACCTCTAGTCATCATTGCACATAAAACAGCCGACAGACAAAATCACCTCTACATGGATTTTCACTGTTCAGTATCCTCGTATTAGAGACAAATCCACAATTTTACTTGAGGATGTGCAGCGTAATGATAAAATTAATGGGAAATAAATATCTGATTGAATTTCTGTCAATTATTTGTAGTTCCTTTCTGAGAACCCATGGTTGAAATCTCTACAGTGAAATGTTAGACTTAGAATATTAGTTAAATCTGGATCTGGATTTAGGTCGCTGATGCAGTCATGGCAAAAAAAAACTTTCCAAAGGAAAATGACCAACAAGAGAGGACTCTTCAATTTGTCAGAGTGGCTGGGTTCTCAAGAATGCAGGGCCTCATCAATGAACTAATTTGGTCACATTGGCTGTTTTTTTCCAATGCTATGGCACTTCTGAATAGGAAGGCAGGCATTCCATTAATTCTCCAGATTATATGCGACAATCAGAGGTAGACCTTGAAGGTTTGACTGCATTTTATTCTACTCCAAAAAAATAGTACTAGCATTATTTCATGGAATCCTCCTCCCTCCCCAATGCCTCCTAATTGCACAGTAGCTTGCATGCTGTTTCTGCTGGCTGTATTTTCTATGAACTGAAATTTAGAACCACTTTCTATGTGATTGTATCCCACAAGAATTGTACCCTACCACTCCTATTTTACAAAAGTGTTTAGTGAAAAGGAGATAATGTCTTCTGGTCTATATCCAAGGTTGTAGGAGATGAACATTTTATATTTGGTTCATGTGTTCTGTGGACCACCTAAGCATGTATAAAGGTGCATACATTTCACTTAGCACTTTTGATGCCACTGAACTTTTTGCACATAGCGATAGACTTGGGAGACTGCATTCAGTTGCTCAGCAACCTCAATCAGAGTAGCAGGAGCTTTAGACTAACCTGGGATTTACAGTCGATTTGTTTAATCACCCCCACCAGAAAGAGTAGACTAACCTGGAGAGAAATCTGGCAGCATCTAAGTCAGGGTAAGGGTACTACAGCATGATTAGCTGATACAGGAAACTCTCGTTTAAAACGGCACCTATCCGGAATTCTCTATTAACCGGCAAAACTCTCACTCCGAAAACAGCACCTCAACAACCGGCAATGTTGCCGAGTCTGAGTCTCCCGCGGTGGCCGAGTTAGTCAGTGGGGGTAGTTCTCCAAACTGCCACTACTCGGCTTCTTGGCGCTGTCGGAAGTCGGAACACCTCAATAACAGGAGTCTGACTCTCCCGCGCTGCCGGTAGTCTCTTCTGATCTGCCATTTTACAGGGGTACTGTGTGTCTCCCACGTTGCTGGTAGTCAATTGCATTGCATTACCCTCAACTGGCAGTACTGTACTTAATCAAGCATCTTACACCATCCATTTAACAACATTCTGTAGGTGAGTACCCAATTACTGTATACTGCACATTTCTTAATTTTTCTTTGTTAAAAATAGCCTCGGTAGATAACCCTCGCCGTCATCTGGAATTTTTGATCAACCGGCAACACGTCGGTGCCGGATACCAAAGGGTTTCCTGTACTAGCTTTCTTTAGAAAGTACGCCTTAGGATTTCCTTTGTCTTGTATGTCAGATGTAGATTTCCCTTGTCTTGTATGTCAGATGTAGATTTCCCTACTCACAACATACCTGTGTGAACTTGGATTTTGCAGCACACATGCCTTCAAAGAATAAGCAGTGAAGCAGATTGAAGTAGAGAATTTCAGGTACAGTAGCCTAGTGGTTATGGTACTGGACTAACAACCGAGAGATTGAGACTTCAAATCTCATGGCAGGTTATGAAATTTAATTCAATAAATCAGTTTGTGAGCTAGCTCAAGGGGAAAAAATAACCACGAAAGATTGCAGATTGTTGGAAAAATCCAACTGGTTTGCAAATGTCCTTCAGGGAACAGAGACTGCGCCAAGTGTGGCCTACATGGGACTTCAGTCCCACACTATGAGGTTGACTCTTAATGCCATCTGAAGTGGCCTAACAAGCCACCCATTTAAAATAAATGGGTAAACACTGTCAATATAGAGAGGAATTTGAGCACATTGAGTTTTCATACAATGCTATAATGTATTAAAATCTTACAGCAGCATGCATTGCCTATCTCCAAAATCTTACTTCCCATGTCAACTTTTTCCATTTAAATTTGTCAATTATAATTAATCTACCTCTCTGCATCCCAAATTTTCATAAGTTTTGCTATTTAACTATAAATAAAGTATTACAAAAACAAGGACAGAATGTAGGATGTTGAAATGAGGACTGAATTAGGTCTGTGTGCCCTGGTCCAATTATCTCCTGCTTCCCCTGAAGAGAATACTTGGTCTTGGTGCACTGGCACAAGAGATTGACTAGAAATACCAAACCAAATAAACTCTACAAATCACTCTGCTGCATTTCAGGAAAGCTCAGCTTTCACACCGTGACTTTCCCCCCTTCATGTCCCACCATATAGGAGGTGTGTTCATTCATGGTGATTAATTTGTTTTATATATAGTTCAAATGCAAAACAAAAAAACAAATTACACATCCCATGTGAGCAGCTTTAATTAGCCCAAAGCAAATGAAAACATGAGGCCTCGCAATTTTTTTGTCTGCTTTTGGGAGAGAATGGTTTGGGAACCAATCTACGACACCCACCCAGTGGACTTGGTGGGCAGATAGGTTTACATATGAGCGAGTACTGTAGCTTGAAGAAAATGTTGCACACGGTTACTTCCTTGTCAATAAAATGAAGATATTTACAATTTTTTAAAGTGCTCAGGTTTAGGGTTGTGATGGGGAAATTTAGTAGACAGATAGACACCAGGAAGCACTTTTTGCACAGAATGATCAACAGCTGAAACAAGTCGCCAGGAAGAGCAGGACTTTTTAAAAAGTTAAATGTTGTAATGGGAAGATGGTTGGGTCAGTTTTCTGAAAGGATGAAATAAAATGGGCTGAAAGAACTCATCTTCTGAAAAATGGGTTACCACTAGTTTAAAAATGTGTCCATAGAAACCAATGTGTAAATCCAAATAAAGCATTATTGTTAAATTTGGTTTCATTGTTTTTGCTTTATTGGTAAATACAGAACAAAAAGTCTGTCTAGTAAAACATTATACTCAAATATATTCTCATAGTTTGAAACCATTTACAGCTGAACAGCAAAAATGTTCAACTTATTACATTGCCATTAGAGCTAAACTGTTTTTGAATAAATACTTTTCTCAGTTTACACTGCAGCAATAACATTTTTTACAAAACTGATCTTCACATGTTTAAAAGCAATCTTTATTTGAAAAAGGATTAAAAATATGTACAGAACAATTCATCATACCTCAACAGATTTGATTCATAGGAATAATGTTGCATTAACAGCTGGACATCTCAAGTGTATTAAAGAGCATGTGTTTGACTTCAATCTAAATAAATCAGTTTACATTGCAAAATATATTCATCTTATACGCAGTCTCATTGCCATAAGCTGAGCTTCTTGCTAAATGGCTGGAAGTAGATAACTACACTAGCAGTTTAGAATAACTTCACTTGTGGAGAGGCAGGGGTAACTGGTGGCATAATACCTTTCAGTCAGAGTACTGCTCTTTCGAGTCACTGATAGCCCTATTTCAAAATAATTTATGGTTCCTTGGTACAGAGTTTTACCAATTCTTAATCATGTCAGTAGATAGAGTTAATTACTATGGCAGAATAATCCACCTGAAGGGGGAAAAATTTGCCAATCAGCTTGCTTTATAAGCATATCTCCAGCCACAAAGCAGTGGTTTCGTGATATTCTCTCCCAGTTAAAAGAATGAGATGAACCGCAGTTATCCAAAGCTGTCATTCTGTACAACAAAGTCAAGAGTGAGATAAGTGGTATCCTAATGGATATCTCAGGTGCCATTATACTCTGTACAAGTGGTATCCTAATGGATATCTCAGGTGCCACTCTGTACAAGATGTAAAAAGTTAACCTCTTGTATATATGAAAGTTACTTTTCATTTAAAATTACTGAATTTAATTAAACACTGAAGGTAGTTAATATTTGTGATGCCACGAGACAGCAGCTGCAACATTAGAGAATTCTCCATCAGAGACAGTTCTTTTATTCTAGAAGCTCCCTGTAAAATAGTCTTCCTTAAATTAATTCCCAAACACTACATTCAAATTACTTTGATTTTTACAAATAATAAATATTGATTCTTTGCAGAGTAAAATTTCCACCAACTCCCAGTGAAAAAAGCTTTAGGTAACCCCAATCAGTATTATGTTCCAACCCAAATGTCAGCAATTCACTATCAAGAGCTGAAAGTTTATCAGATTTGATTTATTTAAAAAGATATATTAATTATATTCTAAATAAACCAATACAAAATGATCTTTCATTTTCTTGAGTTATATATTAAATAGCACCAATTATAAGCCATGTGTCCAACAGTATAAATTAAATACACAAGAAATTCATTTAAATCTGGCAAATTCTTCACTACAAGTCTAAGTCTTGAAGGTTCCCCCAACTGGGACCAATCTTTACTTTAACACAGAGTTTCACCAGCAGTTTCATGGCATTTTCCATTTCATTTTTCATTATCTGAGCAACCTGAGGCAGGGCAGAAGAATGTGGGAAAAAAATGAACAAAACTCACAATCTGATCAGTAATCTAAATCCATACGAGAAAGTTTAGAAGATAAACAGAGGACATCACAGATTCTCCCTCCACTGGTTTCAGCACCTGTGCTGCAGAATACTCCAATAAAGCTCACATCACTAAGGTGATTCAGCTCAACTGGTGTTCTGATGGCATCCTCATGACATAATCAACTGCTTCACTAGAATAGGACACTACCTCCACTCTCTGTACACTGGCTAATCCCAGAGCAGCTGCAGCACTGATTTTCTGGTTGCCTACAGCACAGACCACCTACCTACTCCCTACCACAGAGCTCAGAGCACCTGTAAACCATTTAGTTTGGGGGTGGGGGGGGGGGTGGAAACAATCTCTAATAACATTTTGTACATGGGAAAGAGAGATCAAACAGACTTGATTTCTTTAGTAACCACAGCCTATGTTGAATTTAATTTCATATTTTGAGAGACAGATAAAGTATATTCCATACTTTTTCCTCATGGACAACGTCAGCGATTCCAATTTAAATCTCAAAATCCAATGCATTTCAGAGTTCAGTTGTTGGCGCGCTCTATTACCAGAGATTTGTGCAGAGATCTGGAGTCACAATTCAGGCTCAGCACTTGAACCAAATGCATGGGCTGAGTAGTTACTCCTGTTAGTACAGCGGCTCCGTGTATTTCTTCTTTTTCTGTCAAATTATCTGTATCTACATCCAATACTCTGTATACTAAAAAATAATGGTGTGGGGATGGGGGAAGGTTATTTCTAAACACTGGAAGTAAGTGTTGCCAGACTGAAGCCGTAGATGAATTGGAGCAATTGAAGTAGTAATAGGGTGCAGAGCTGCAAATCCACCAGTGCCATTTCTGAACTAATCTACTCAATCTTATTCCTGAGGTTAACTACAGAAATTTTGGTACAGGATGCCCCATGTCGTAGCTATCTATATCCCTACTCTTTCTCCATACCTTCTTATAATTTTTTTTTTTTTTTTTTTTAATTCCCTCCTAAGTGTTGTGATTAATGTGCAGCCATCCATTTAATATTGTGTGGAAAAAAATCCTGCTAACCTTCCCATTATTAATCCTAAATTTATGCCCTTTTTTAACCAATTTACAGACCAGTGGAAATTTGTTTTCACTATTTACTATTTGATAATTGTGAACATTTCTATTAAATCTCCCCTTAAATCCCTTGCATTACAACCCTTTTTTTTTGCATTTCTCAACATAACTAAATCTACTTATCCCTGGTATCTTCTTAGTGAATTTATATTAACAGCGTTTTCCATGGCTCCAACAGCTTTTCTATAATGGGATGTGCAAAACTGTACACACTGCTCCAACTACAGCCTAACTAATGAGTTACACAGATTCATCATCACATCCTTGCATTTGTATTCATTGCATAACTCAGAATCCCATTGACTGGTTTTCTGGCTTTGTTCATTTATATTTTGAGACTGAAATGAGCACTACTTGAGAAAAGAGAGAAGGCAAGTAAGTGAGGAAATTCTTCACATTCCCACCTGTATCACGTCGTTCTCTGCAACTTCATAAAGCAGTTCGTCATGTAGCTGCAAGATGAAAAAACCTCCACTATCTGGCCGGTACATTTCTCGCCGTTTCTTCCTTTCATTTATATCTACATTTGGGTGTAAATATCAGTTATTCTCAAATTAAAAACACTTCACTCAATTTGATCACAATCTCCTCACAGCCTCATGACCTGATCAGAGTCTGAAGTTGATGCGCTATCAATTACTCATAAAAGACTGAGAGTTAGAAGAGTAACCAAAGGCTTTTATTAACAACAGAATGGAGGTCTGCCTCGCGTGGTCGACCGGTCCATGATACTAAGGGCTGGGGAGCAGTCACCTTTATACTAGGACCTGTGGGAGGAGTCAGCCGAGGCATGTCCAGGCATGTACACAGTGGAATACAAACAGGAATACAAACATTGGTTTACCACATTCACCCCTTGTTTAAAATTGAGTCCGGCGGGGTGAAGTGTATTAAAAGTTAGTGCATTGGAGTCTCTCCGGAGGTCTTGTCTGCCGCTGTGATCTGCGTGGCGACGGCAGGGGTAGTGAAGTTTCCGGCGTCGAGTCCAGCGTAGGCTGTGGCACAGGCGTGTCGTCCTCGTAGATGTCGAGCGGGGCCCAGGCCTGCCATCTGCTGGGGCTGGATATCGGATCGTGGGGGGGGGGGGGGGGTGGTAGTGGGTTGTGGGTTACTGCGGCCCCCGAGGGTGCAAGGTCTCTTATGGAGACTGTGTCCTCCCGCCCGTCCGGGTATGCGATGTAAGCATACTGGGGGTTGGCGTGGAGGAGGTCGACCCTCTCGACCAGGGGGTCCGTTTTATGGGTCCTCGCGTGTCTTCTCAGTAGGACCGGCCCTGGGGACGTCAGCCATGGCGGTAGCGATGTCCCCGATGTGGACTTCCTTGGGAAGACAAACATTTTCTCATGAGGGGTGGCGTTAGTGGCAGTGCAGAGCAGTGACCGAATAGAGTGGAGCGCATCGGGGAGCACATCCTGCCAGCGGGAGGTTGGAAGGCCCCTAGACTTTAAGGCTAGCAGGACGGCCTTCCAAACTGTCGCATTTTCTCTTTCCACCTGTCCGTTCCCCCGGGGGTTGTAACTGGTGGTCCTGCTTGTGGCAATACCCCTAGTTAGCAGGTACTGACGGAGTTCGTCGCTCATAAACGATGAGCCCCGGTCGCTATGGATATAGCTGGGGAAGCCGAACAGGGTGAAGAGGTTGTTCAGACATTTAATGACCGTGGCACTGGTCATGTCCGGGCAGGGGAAGGCGAATGGGAAACGGGAGTACTCATCAATAATATTGAGGAAGTACACATTGCGGTCGGAGGAGGGGAGAGGCCCTTTAAAATCGACGCTCAGGCGCTCGAAGGGGCGAGTGGCTTTTATCAGGTGGGCCCTGTCTGGTCTATAAAAGTGCGGTTTGCACTCAGCGCAGACTTGGCAGTTCCTGGTCATGGTCCTGACCTCCTCAATAGAGTAAGGCAGGTTGCGGGCCTTGATGAAGTGGAAGAACCTGGTGACCCCCGGGTGGCAGAGGTCATTGTGGAGGGCCCGCAGTCTATCGATCTGCGCACTGGCGCAGGTGCCACGCGATAGCGCATCCGGGGGTTCATTTAGCTTCCCGGGCCGGTACAAGATCTCGTAGTTGTAGGTGGAAAGTTCGATTCTCCACCTCAAGATCTTGTCATTTTTGATTTTGCCCCTCTGCTTGTTGTTAAACATAAAAGCAACTGAACGCTGGTCAGTGAGCAGGGTAAATCGTTTTCCGGCCAGGTAGTGCCTCCAATGACGCACAGCCTCCACAATCGCCTGGGCCTCCTTCTCAACAGCGGTGTGTCTGGTCTCCGGGCCTTGGAGGGTTCGTGAAAAGAAGGCCACGGGTCTCCCCGCCTGATTGAGGGTAGCGGCCAGGGCAAAGTCAGACGCGTCGCTTTCCACCTGGAAGGGGATGGATTCGTCCACTGCGTGCATGGTGGCTTTGGCAATGTCCTCCTTGATACGGTGGAAGGCTAAGCGGGCCTCTGCCGTCAAGGGAAAAGAGGTGGACTTGATCAGCAGACGGGCCTTGTCCGCATAGTAGGGGACCCACTGGGCGTAATAGGAGAAAAACCCTAGGCACCTCTTCAGGGCCTTGGGGCAGTGGAAGTTCCATAAGGGGACGCATCCGGTCGGGGTCGGGGCCGATGACTCCGTGTTCCACAACACAGCCAAGGATGGCGAGGCGGTTTGTGCGGAATATGCACTTCTCCTTGTTATATGTCAGGTTTAGGAGTTGGGCGGTGCAGAGGAATTTTTCGAGGTTTGCGTCATGGTCCTGCAAGTCACGGCCGCAGATGGTCACATTGTCCAGATATGGGAAAGTGGCCTGCAACGCATTTTGATCTACCATCCGGTCCATCTCCCTTTGGAAGACGGAGACCCCGTTGGTGACGCCAAAGGGAACCCTAAGGAAGTGATAGAGGCGGCCGTTTGCCTCAAAGGCAGTGTACTGGCGGTCCTCAGGGCGGATGGGGAGCTGGTGGTACGCTGATTTCAGGTCAATGGTCGAGAAGACGCGGTACTGCGCGATCTGGTTGACCATATCAGCTATACGGGGGAGTGGGTAGGCGTCCAGCAGGGTGTAGCGATTTATTGTCTGGCTGTAGTCGATGACCAGGCGCTGCTTCTCGCCGGTCTTAACGACCACAACCTGGGCTCGCCAGGGGCTGGTGCTGCCCTCAATAATCCCTTCTTT
The DNA here is from genome assembly GCF_052327205.1 of Somniosus microcephalus. NCBI lineage: Eukaryota > Metazoa > Chordata > Chondrichthyes > Squaliformes > Somniosidae > Somniosus > Somniosus microcephalus. The sequence goes on from NC_141000.1 coordinate 85,075,681, forward strand.
CAGGAGCCGCTCCACTTCGGTTTTAATGAAAACCCTGTCCCCGGCACTGTATCGCCTGCTCTTTGTGGCGATGGGCTTACAGTCGGGGGTGAGGTTAGCAAACAGTTGGGGGGGGGTGACTGAGTGTGGAGAGGTTGCACCTGGTGCGCGGCGGGCAGTTTGGAAGCTGCTGGCTGCGGACTGTGAGTGGGGGTAGGGGTCCACCGTACGCCATCGTAACACTTTTAAGGTGGCACTGAAAATCTAACCCCAGCAGGACGGCAGCGCAGAGGTCAGGCAGGACCAGAAGTTTAAAATGATCGTACACGGTCCCGTCTACTACGAGTGTCACCACGCAGTAGCCGCCGATGTCCGCCGACTGGGACTCGGAGGCCATAGAAATCCGCTGTTGCGCAGGCAGGACTGGGAGAGAGCAACGCCGCACCGTGTCGGGGTGGATGAAGCTCTCCGTGCTCCCAGAGTCAAAAAGGCAGATTGTATCGTGACCATTTACCTTAATGTCCATTGTGGAACTGGCCAGTTGGTGCGGTCTCGCTTGGTCCAGTGTAACGGATGCCAGCGTAGGGGTCGGTGTGTCGCTGCGGGTATCAGATGAGGCGGTGTCGGGGGCCTGCTGCGTCCCGGCTGTCATCCAAGATGGCAGCGTCCATGATCCCCATGTGGCTGGAGGCCTCCAAAATGGCTGCTGTACCGGTGATTCGCACATGGCCGGAGAGGTCCAAGATGGCGGCCCGCATGGCCCACACGCGGCGCTGCTGGGGTTCGGGGTGGCTTTGGCCCTGCAGACGCTAGCGTAGTGTCCCTTCTTCCCGCAGCCCGAGCAGATCGCGTTTTTCGCCGGGCAGCGCGCTCTGGGGTGTTTTGCCTGGCCCCGTGTCCCAGGCTGTCATTCCCCGCGGCGTCCACGGTGCAGAGGAGTAGGCATCCATGCCCTGGTAGGCTGCATCCAACGATAGTGCGAGTTCAGAGGCCTTGTTGAGGTCGAGGTTACTCTGCTCCAACAGTCGCTGTCGAGTGTAATTGGATCTGTGGCCCGCTACAAAAGCGTCCCGGATAAGTTCCTCTGTGTACACGGCGGCCTTTACATCCTTACAACCACAGGCCCGGCCAAGCACAGACAGTGCCTGAAGGTATTCCACGGTCGATTCCCCAGGTTGTTGTTTACGACTCCCCAGGAGGTGCCTGGCGTACACTTCGTTCACTGGGCGCGTGTACTGGTCCTTGAGGAGCTTGATAGCGTCCGCGTACGAGGTCGCGTCTTGGATGACCGAGTACACTCGGTGGTTCACTTTGGAGGTCAGGACATCCAGTTTGTCCTCGTCCGATTTGATTGCTTCGGAGGCGGTCAGGAATTTTTCGAAACACTTAAGCCAGTGAGTAAACTTGGTGGATGAGTCCGCCTCCCGATGATCTAAGTCCAGGCATGCTGGTGTGAGGATCTTCTCCATTATAAAAATGTTGTTAATAAAATTGATGCGCTATCAATTACTCATAAAAGACTGAGAGTTAGAAGAGTAACCAAAGGCTTTTATTAACAACAGAATGGAGGTCTGCCTCGCGTGGTCGACCGGTCCATGATACTAAGGGCTGGGGAGCAGTCACCTTTATACTAGGACCTGTGGGAGGAGTCAGCCGAGGCATGTCCAGGCATGTACACAGTGGAATACAAACAGGACAAACAGGAATACAAACAGTGGTTTACCACAGAAGTGTCATCAAATGTACCTACAATACTAGAAAATAATAGGGATCAGGTTCATTCATTTAGACTCCAAATTCAATCTGAATTTTATGGGAGAGTATATCAGGCAAATCTTTAATTTCATATAATTTACTCTAATGCTAAGGAACATAGGCAAGAACTGCAGCCATTTTGATTGGTGCTCATGGTGTTCTTTACATCAGTGTCACTGGTGTGGTGAGTGGTTTTATATATGACGAGGAGATTTGGGTAAAATTAACAGGTGCGTAACTATTTCCCATCCCCCACCCATCAAATACCGAGCACTCAGCCACATTCCCCACTCACCAATGTACCTGGAATTTTATTAAGTCACTACTGCAGCAGACCTCCAAGGAAAAAAAAGTTTTAGAAGGCTGAAGATTCAGTTAAATGCTGAAACAAAGTATAGCCAAAATTATGGGGGATTTTGCAGCTGCCTTAGGCTCCTAGAAGCTTTTGATGTCACAAAGCCTTAGTTTATTCTTTCAATAAGGAAAAACTAGTACAATATCACTGCAGATTAATAATTGCAGGTAATTGCTTAGAAGGGAATACTGCCACAGTCACGCTCCTCTGAACTACTAGTAGGGAGTGAATGGAGGCAGCACATTCCCTTACACAGCGAGTGAATTCTCTTAATAATGTAAATTAAACAAATATTTTCACAAGTCTGAAATATAATCCATGTAAAGATTATAATCACTTATACATTAAATCAGTCTCCTCAACTTATCCTGGCTTGTCTCCATGCCAAGACAAGGCTCTGCTGCCTCTCTACTGCAGCACAGCTCTGGCCAGAATAAGGAGCTCATGTGATGCACAACATCTGCCATGTGATGAAATGATAGCACAGCATCATGCTGGCAACCTCAGCTGAACTGACAAGAACTGGGCTTCAGCTGTAGTTTCTATCCAAATTGCAGTTTGCATGGCTGGGAGCAGCTGGAATTTGTGGTTCATGCAAAATGAGGTGGTCAATTTGATCACAATCTCCTCACAGCCTCATGACCTGATCAGAGTCTGATTCACTCCGGAGAAAAATAACGTGTAATTGTAGTTTAAAGGAGTTAAGGTCTTATGAACCCAGTGAAGCAACAGTTAGTCACAGGACAACAGCATAAGCAGGGAGGCAACAAAAGGCAATAAGCATGTGCAGTAAAATTATGATGCTTATTTCTTATCCTAGAAATCATAAATTGCAGTCCCATATCTGACAAACTTAAACTATGATTGTGAGGAATGGAGTCAGCTGCATTGCTATGGCATCCTCCGGGAATAGAGTTTATCACCTCAGGATAAAATTAAACTGAAAAGCCATCAGGATCCTACAACAAGTATATCACCATCAGTCCAGTAACAGACTGCAACACTGGGGCTGGAGTCATGGAAATGTCCACAGAATGCTCACTGTTCCTATGAGCAGAAGGGAAAAGAAAGAGAAATAAAAGATAAAACTTGGCCCTCACCCAATCTTTGGTCGCCCTGAAACATACGCTTCCAATGACCATGAGATTTGGCACTAGAGGGGAAGGTTTCTTCGAATCGTTTCTGAATATTAACGGTAGCCATTTTTACCAGATCAGCCGCTGATCCTTGTACAGTGGTGTTCACTGCTTGACGTTGGGCCTGTTGGGATATAATAACCAAAATGAGAATCTGTGAGTACCCATAGATGACTAGTGAGGTAGTTCGGGAGAGCGAGAATCCGAGAGTTTAAATTTGAGGTAAGAGTTTTTTAATTAAAAGTATGGCAGGGGACCTCAGTCTCGTGCGTTGCACGGCCTGCAGCATGTTGGAATTCCTAGACGCTTCTTGCAGTCAGGGTGACCACATGTGCAGTAAGTGCCAACGGTTTGGCCAACTTGAGATCCGGTTTTCGGAGCTCGAGCGTCAGCTGGAGGCACTGCGGTGTATCCACGAGGCTGAGAGTTACGTGGATAGCACGTTTTTAGACGTGGTCACCCCGCAGCTTAAGAAAGTGCAGTCAGAGAGGGAATGGGAGATCACCAGTCAGAAGAAGGGGGGGCAGTCAGGAAAGCCCAGAGTGCATCTCACTCAACAACTGTTTTTCTGTGTTGGAAAATGGAGAAAGTGACGGTTCCTCTGGGGAGTGCAGCCAGAGCCAAGTTCACGGCACTGTGGGTGGCTCAGCTGCACAAGGGGGGAGGAGTAAGAGTGGAAGGGCAATAGTGGCAGGAGACTCAATAGTGAGGGGTGCAGACAAGCGTTTCTGCAGCCGCAGAAGTGACTCCAGGATGGTATGTTGCCTCCCTGGTGCCAGGGTCAAGGATGTCACTGAACGGCTGCAGGGCATTCTTAAGGGGGAGGGCGAACAGTCAGATGGTTCACATTGGTACCAACAACATAGTTAGAAAGAGGGATGAGGTCCTGCAACAAGAATTTAGGGAGATAGGTAGCAGATTAAAAAGCAGGACCTCAAAGGTTGTAATCTCTGGATTACTCCCAGTGCCACATGCTAGTGAGTATAGGAATAGGAGGATAGAGCAGATGAATGCGTGGCTAGAGTTGGTGCAGGAGAGAGGGCTTAGTTTCCTGGATCACTGGGTCTGTTTCTGGGGAAGGTGGGACCTGTACAAGTCGGACGCTTTGCACCTGAACCGGAACGGGACCAACATCCTTGCAGGGAGGTTTGCTAGTACTGTTGTGGGGGGGGGGGGTTTAAACTAACTTGGCAGGGGGATGGGATACGGAGTGGAGCTATAGTAGGGGGTGATGCACAGCCAAATATAGAGGAAAAAAGTCACTCTGGAAGACAGAGCAAATATGTAACAGCACAAGGGAGTATGGCAAGGCTGGATGGCATTTATTTTAATGCAAGGAGTTTTGCAAGTAAGGCAGATGAATTGAAGGTGTTGATGAACACATGGGAGTATGATATTGTTGCTGTCACAGAGACACGGTTGAGGGAGGGGCAGGACTGGCAGCTCAATATTCCAGGGTATAGAATCTTCAGGCGAGGCAGAGGGAGGATATCTTAGCAGGTTCCTCTAATGAGGCCATATGGGTAGAACTTAAAGACAAAAAGGGGGGCAAGTACTTTGCTGGGAGTGTACTATAGGCCCCCAAAAAGTCAGGGGGAGATAGAGGAACAGATATGTAGGCAAATCTCAAGTGTAGAAATAAGTAATAATAGTAGGGGATTTCAACTTCCCCAATATTAACTGGGATAGTCAGAGTGTGAAAGGCTTAGAAGGTGTGGAATTCTTAAAGTGCATCTAGGAGAGCTTTTTGAGCCGGCATGTAGAAAGTCCTACAAGAGAGGGAGCGGTACTGGACCTAATTCTAGGGAATGTAGCCGGGCAATGGTAGAAGTGTCTGTAGGAGAGCATTTTGGTGACAATGACCATAATTCGGTGAGATTTAAGGTAGTCATGGAAAAGGACAAAGATGGACCGGATATAAAGGTTCTAAATTGGGGGTAGGCCGATTTTAATATGATAAGGCAGGATCTGGCCAAAGTGGACTGGGATCAGCTATTTGTAGGAAAATCCACATCAGAGCAGTGGGAGTCATTCAGAAAGGAAATAGAGAGTGTACAGTGCAAACATGTTCCTGTAAAGGTTAAGGGTGGGACCAACAAGTCCAGGGAACATTGGATGTCAAGGGATATACAAGAATGGATTAGGAAAAAAAGGGATGCTTTTGGCAGATACAAAGGACTAAAAACAGTAGAAGCCCTAGAGGAGTATAGAAAGTGCAGGGGGGTACTTAAAAAAAAGAAATTAGGAGAGCAAAGAGGGGGCATGAAAAAACACTGGCGGGCAAAATAAAGGAAAATCCCAAGGTGTTTTATAAGTATATTAAGGGCAAGAGGGTAACCGGGGAAAGAGTAGGGCCCATTAGGGACCAACGTGGCAATCTGTGTGTAGAGCCGGAAGATGTAGGTGAGGTTTTAAATGAATATTTTGCATCTGTGTTCACTTTGGAGAAGGACGATGTAGGCATAGAAATCAGGCAGGGGGATTGTGATATACTTGAACAAATTAGCATTGAGAGGGAGGAGGTACTAGCGGTTTTAGCGGGCTTAAAAGTGGATAAATCCCCAGGCCCAGAAGAGATGCATCCCAGGCTGCTGTGTGAGGCAAGGGAGGAGATTGCAGGGGCTCTGACACACATTTTCAGAACCTCTCTGGCCACATAGGAGGTGCCAGAGGACTGGAGGACAGCTAACGTAGTACCATTATTCAAGAAGGGTAGTAGGGATAAACCAGGGAATTACAGGCCAGTGAGCCTAACATCAGTGGTAGGGAAATTATTGGAAAAAATTTTGAGGGACAGAATTAGTCCCCACTTGGAGAGGCAAGGATTAATCAAGGATAGTCAGCATAGCTTTGTCAGCGGGAGATCATGTCTAACCAATTTGATTGAATTTTTTGAGGGGGTGACTAGGTGTGTAGATGAGGGTAGTGCAGTTGATGTAGTCTACATGGACTTCAGTAAGGCTTTTGACAAAGTCCCACATGGGAGACTGGTCAAGAAGATAAGAGCCCATGGGATCCAGGGCAATTTGGCACATTGGATCCAAAATTGGCTTAGTGGCAGGAGGCAGAGGGTGATGCCCGAAGGTTGTTTTTGTGACTGGAAGCCAGTGTCCAGTGGTGTACCGCAGGGATCGGATCTGGGTCCCTTGCTGTTTGTAGTGCACATTAATGATTTAGATATGAATGTAGGAGGTATGATCAGTAAGTTCGCAGATGACACGAAAATTGATGGAGTGGTAAATAGCGAGGAGGGAAGCCTCAGACTACAGGACGATATAGACGGGTTGGTCAGATGGGCAGAACAGTGGCAAATGGAATTTAACCCTGAAAAGTGTGAGGTGATGCATTTTGGGAGGACTAACAAGGCAAGGGTATACACAATGAATGGTAGGACCCTAGGAAGGACAGAGGATCCTTGGTGTGTATGTACATAGATCCTTGAAGGCAGCAGGACAGGTAGATAAAGGTGGTTAAGAAGGCATATGGGATACTTGCCTTCATTAGCCTAGGCATAGAATATAAGAGCAGGGAGGTTATGTTGGAGCTGTACAAAATGCTAGTTAGGCCACAGCTGGAATACTGTGTGCAGTTCTGGTCGCCACACTATAGGAAGGATGTGATTGCATTGGAGAGAGTGCAGAGGAGATTCACCAGGATGTTACCTGGGCTGGAGCGTTTCAGCTATGAAGAGAGACTGGACAGGCTGGGGTTGTTTTCCTTAGAGCAGAGAAGGCTGAAGGGGGACCTGATTGAGGTGTACTAAATTATGAGGGGCATAGATAGGGTAGATAGAAAGGAACTTTTCCCCTTAGTAGAGGGGTCAATAACCAGGGGGCATAGTTTCAAGGTAAGGGACAGGAGGTTTAGAGGGGATTTGAGGAAAAACTTTTTCACCCAGAGGGTGGTTGGAATCTGGAACTCACTGCCTGAAAGGGTGGTAGAGGCAGGAACCCTCAACATTCAAGAAGCATTTAGATGAGCACTTGAAATGCCATAGCATACAAGGCTATGGCCCAAGTGCTGGAAAATGGGATTAGAATAGACAGGGCTTGATGGCCGGTGCAGACACGATGGGCCGAAGGGCCTCTTTCTGTGCTGTATAACTCTATGACTGTTTAGATTACAAGCTCACATGCAGCAATGAGCAGGGGTATTGCTGAAAGGCCATGGGGATTTGTGTACAAAACTTAACTATTAAAAAGGTGCTTTCCAGTTTGGATTTCAACCAGCTGGTGTCCTGTTGACATTCAGGAAAATATTATGATAGTTGTGCCATACAAAGTACAACAAAACAATTCGAAATAAACAGCTTGGTTTTAGATTTGAATAAATGTATTATAGAATCATAGAAATTTATGGCACAGAAGGCCGCCATTCGGCCCATTGTGTCTATGCCGGCCGAGAAAGAGCTATCCAGCCTAATCCCACTTTCCAGCTCTTGGTCCCTCTGGTTGAAAAATGTTCTCCTCAACTCCCCTCTAATCCTTCTACCAATTACTTTAAATCCATGCCCCCTGATTATTGACCTATCTGCTAAGGGAAATAGGTTCTTCCTATCCACTCTATCTAGGCCCCTCATAATTTTATACACCTCAATGAAGTCTCCCCTCAGCCTTCTCTGTTCCAAAGAAAACAACCCAGCCTATCCAATCTTTCCTCACAGCTAAAGTTCTCCAGTCCTGGCAACATCCTCGTAAATCTCTGTACAGGAAAGATGTGATTGCACTAGAGAGGGTAATGTGGTGACCAGAACTGTACGCAGTACTCTAGCTGTGGCCTAACTAGTGTTTTATACAGTTCAAGCATAACCTCCCTGCTCTTAGATTCTATGCCTCGGCTAATAAAGGAAAGTATCCCGTATGCCTTCTTAACCACCTTACCTTCCTGTCCTGCTACCTTCAGGGAGCTGTGGCCATGCATGCCAAGGTGTCTGTTCCTCTACACTTCTCAGTATCCTACCATTTATTGTGTAATTCTTTGCCTTGTTAGCCCTCCCCAAATACATTATCTCACACTTCTCCAGATTGAATTCCATTTGCCACTTTTCTGCCCACCTGATCAGTCCACTGATATCTTCCTGCAGTCTACAGATTTCTTCCTCACTATCAATCACATGGCCAATTTTAGTATCATCTGCAAACTTCTTAATCATGCCCCCCCCCTACACTGAAGTCTAAATCATCGATATATACCACAAAAAGCAAAAGACCCAGTACTGAGCCCTGCAGAACCCCACTGGAAAAAGCCTTCCGGTCACAAAAGCACCCGTCGACCATTACCCTTTCTTTCCTGCCACTGAGCCAATTTTGGATCCAACTTGCCACTTTCCCTTGGATCCCATGGGCTTTTACTTTTCTGACCAACCTGCACGTGGGACCTTGTCAAAAGCCTTGCTAAAATCTATGTATACTACATCAAACGCGCTACCCTCATCAACCCTCCTATTACCTCTTCAAAAAATTCAATCAAGTTAGTCAGACACGACCTTCCCTCAACAAATCCATGCTGACTGTCCTTGGTTAATCCGTGCCTTTCTAAATGATGATTAATACTGTCCCTCAGAATTTTTTTTTACAATAATTTGCCCACCACCGAGGTTAGGCTGACTGGCCTGTAATTACTTGGTCTATCCCATTCTCCCTTTTTAAACAATGGTACAACGTTAGCAGTCCTCCAGCACCACACCTATAGCCAGAGAGGATTGGAACATGATGGTCAGAGCCTCCACTATTTCCTCCCTTGCTTCTCAACAGCCTGGGATACATTTCATCCGGGCCTGGCGATTTATCTACTTTCAAAGAAGCTAAACCACTTAATACTTCCTCTCTCACTATGTTTATCTCATTTAATATTTCACACTCCTCTTCCTGAACTATAATGTCTGCATCGTCCCTCTCTTTTGTGAAGACAGACACAAAATATTCATTAAGAACCATACCCACGTCTTCTGCCTCCACACACAGGTTACCTTTTTGGTCTCTAATAGGCCCTACTCTTTCTTTAGTTATCCTTTGGCTCTTTGTGTATTTATAAAACATCTTTGGGTTTTCCTTGATGTTACTTGCCAATATTTTTTCATGCTCTCTCTTTGCTTTCCTAATTTCCTTTTTAATTTCATCCCTGCACTTTCTGTACTCCTCTAAGCTTTCTGCAGTATTTAGCTCTCTGTACCTGATGTAAGCTTCCCTTTTTTGCCTTACCCTACCCTGTATGCCTCTTGACATCCAGGGGGCTCTAGATTTGGGAGTTCCATCTTTTTTCTTTGTGGGAAAATGCCTCCCACTGCTCTGACACTGATTTACCTTCAAGTAGCTGTTTCCAGTCCACTTTACTTTTATTACTAGGTATGTTGTATAATCACACACAAGAAACTGCTTGAAATTGAGAAAATATTATCTACAAAGCAAATTCCAGTTTCTAGAAATCACTGTGCTGATTTCAGAGGGAGTTTGCAAAATATCTGTGATAACTAGTTGTCAATGTACCTTCACAGTTCTGGTGTCATTTGTAGATCTACATATGGCTCTGGATTTCACGTGCATGCTGGAAGCCAATGAATTTTGATTGAAATGTGGGAATACATGCCCGATCAGTAGCCCAGAGCATGTTGGGGTGATAATTAAGTTCACGTGGCTAAAGCCTCACTTGTACTTAGCTGTGAAACAAGGTATTGCCTTTATACTGATAACTAACAGCACAAGTTCCTTGGGGCAATTACATCCAGCATCATCTTTGAAATCATAATAGACATTTATCATCATTCGTGGAGAATGTTTAAATCTATTTACTTAGGATGCCACTTGTTTTTCACCATGTCCCTTGTCAGGTAATTTTAAAAAGTGGTTAGAGAGTCTAACATATGCCAAGCACTTTGTAAGCCAGGTTTGACACTGCACTGGATATATACTCCATGCAATATCAAACCCAATCAATGCACGATTCACTCCTCCAGGTAGACTTATTCCATTGCACGCCAGTCAGGTTGGGCCTTGACTCTGGATTTACACTGCAAGTCGACACTAAACTTGAAGTATAAATGCACCAAAGGGTAGCTTCTTTCATAATGCTGTCTAATGGGGAGTCTGGGACTGGGGGCATAGCCTAAAAATTAGAGCCAGACCTTTCAGGAGTGAAATTAGGAAACACTTCTACACACAAAGGGTGGTAGAAGTTTGGAACTCACTTCCACAAACGGCAATTGATGCTAGATCAATTGTTAATTTAAAATCTGAGATTGATCGATTTTTGTTAACCAAAGGTATTAAGGGATATGGGACAAGGCAGGTATGTGGATTTAGGTCGCCGATCTCATTGAATGGCGGAACAGGCTTGAGGGGCTGAATGGCCTACTCCTGTTCCTATGTTCCTCAGCCAATTAGTAAGCAGTAAAAGCAAGTATGCTCCTTATTTGGTGGCAGGAGACAGACTGTGGACACTGGAAGCTGGTTTTGCATAGTTCATATGGTTACAGACCAATATTTTTTTTTTTTTTTTTTTTTTTTTTTTATATAAACAGAAAGGTCCCTGTCAAAACTTAGTACCAATCTCATACCCAAGACCTTTTCAATTCACAGGTACAGCTTTGTCAGTGAGAGTTCTTAGGGAAGGGAACAGAAGCCATGACATTTGACTCTCACTCTAATTGGCCTAACCAAAAAGATAAAGAGTTTTCCTGTAACAGGTGAAGATGTGGGAAGCCATTGAATTACTGGGCACCAGCAATTAGAGAAGATACAATTATATCATCCATATCAGGAGAGGAAAGCCAAACACTTGCAAAATCAGACCAAAAATGAAAGCATTACTTAGAACTGAAACTTCCTGTTACTACTAGATTTTTTTTAAAATCACAATTATAATCCAAACTGTACACCTTCTCTGTTTGCATACAGTTATAACATTCTTGGTATTCTTATAATATTTTCTGTGCATTTTTTATTCCATATGAAGTAAACTAAAAAAGTTACCATAAAAATCCACACAATAGCCTCAGCGAAACACAGCACAACAGGAAGCATTTTGCATGGCATATTAAAGCAAACACTATAATATAATGCAAAACTGCAAACAAAAATAAAAAGTCTCAGTCTAGTAGTTTTACGATGGTGTTCTGCACAGAAACTCCCATAACAGGAGTAAGTTTGTTACAAACTGGCCACCATTGAACAGTATTTGACCACACAACCATGGAGACAGACTCTGTAAACTGCAATACATACGTGAGCTTTAATGTGAGGATTGGGATCCTTTATTGCTGGAAGGTACCGTTTCCGGCCAAGAATTGTTTGAACAAATCCATTTTCCTGACATTTTTTTACTGTTTCCCGTAGAAATGTCTGAATCCCTGTGGAAACCGGTTAATTTAAAAATGTTAATAAAGGCGCTTTTTTTTTAAATTAAGGAACAGAACCTTTATATGCTGGAATTAAAGTCTTGTCCACAGTTATTCCCCCAACTGAAGAAAAGCTTCATTTTACTTTGGTCTGTTTCTTTTAAGAAGGTTTTCTTCCCCATTCTCTTTCAAAGCTACTGACTGACGCACAACTCAGAGATCTGCAAGACTTGGGTGGTTTGACTTATTCTCTTGGTTTTCCTTTCTTTCTTCCTCAGGAAGACCTGTACAAGTCACAAATGATAAAAATCCTCTTCGCTCCTGGGCTCTTCCCCATTGTGCATTTCTTTTGCTCACACAGAAAACAAGCTCATTTAAAATTCTTCTATTCTCTTCAAAACCAACCAGTGAAAGGATAAATGAAGGTTTCCTTACCTTTATATCGCGATTTGAATGTTTCTAGGTAACAACCCGCATCATTCTCATCCAGGCCCATTTGCTCACCAAGAGATTTGGCCCCAATTCCATAAATTATACCATAACAGATCTAAAGGAGAAAGGATGCCTGCACATTAGAGTTCAGGGGGCAGCAGTAAATCACTATAGGAGGGCACACAACAGAGGTGACGTTTACACAAACTAGCATAGAGTGCTTTCCTGATCACAACTCACAAAATGCATATACCACCTAAAGCAATTCATTGATCATAAATAGTGGATTCTACATGCTAGTAACCTGTTTTAATGAAAAGAAATAATGAATCATAGAATAGTACAGCACAAGAGGCCGCCATTTGGCCCATCAAGTCTGCGCCAGCTCTTTAGAAGAGCAATCCAGTTAGTCCCGCTCCCCCGCTCTTTCCTCATACCCCTGCAATTTTTTCTCCTTCAAGTATTTATCCAATTCCCTTTTGAAGGCTATTGAATCTGTATCCACCGCCCTATCAGGCAGTGCATGCCAGTTGCGTAAAAAAGTTTTTCCTCATGTTGCCCCTGGTTCTTTTGCCAATCGCCTTAAATCTGTGCATGCTGGAAACAGTTTCTCTTTATTTACTCAATCTATACCCTTCGTGTCATCTGCAAATTTCAAAATTGTGCCCTGTACCCCTAAGTCCAAGTCATTAATCTGCATCAAAAACAGCAGTGGTCCTACTACTGAACCCTGAGGAACATCACTGTATACCTCCTTACTTTACAGACTTCTGGACTCAACATCGAGTTCAACAATTTCAGACCATAACCTCGGCCCCTATTTTTTCACATGGCAGTTGTTGATGATTCTGCCATTCTCATTTACACCTCTTCTAGATTCATCATTTGTTTCTTAACTTGTCCCATTACCATCTCCTTTTGCTTTATACTATCATATCTTTGGTCATTTAATCTCTCCTGCCTTCCAGCCTATCACAGACCTTCCCTTTTGTTCTTTCCTCCCCTCCCCCCTTTCCCTGCCCCTGCACGTGCTTAAAATCTGTTACATCTTTAACTTTTTCCAGTTCTGACGAAAGATCATCGACCTGAAACGTTAACTCTTTCTCTCTCCACAGATGCGGCCTGACCTGCTGAGTATTTCCAGCATTTTCTGTTTTTATTACTGTATACCTTCCTCCAGTCTGAAAAACAGCCATTCACCACAACTCGGTTTTCTATCCCTTAGCCAATTTTGTATCCATGCTGCTACTGCCCCTTTTATCCCATGGACTTCAATTTTGCTAACAAGCCTAAACGTGGTACTGAATCACTATTGTTTTAATGAGCATCAAATTAACAAGGCTAAAGGTGGCACTTAATCAACCGCCTTTTGAAAGTCCATATACACATCAACTGCACTGCCCTCATCCACCCTCTCTGCTACCGCATCAAAAAATTCAATCAAGGTAATCAAACACAAATTGCCCTCAACAAATCCGTGCTGGCTCTTAATGAGTCCATACTTGTCCAAGTGGCTGTTAATTTTCTCCTGGATTATGGTTTCTAAAAGCTTCCCCACCACCTGACTGGCCTGTAATTGTCAGGTTTATCCTTCTCCCCTTTTTTGAACAAGGGTAACATTTGCAATCCTCCTGTCCTTTGGCACCACCCCTGTATCTAAGGAGGACTGGAAGATTGTGGCCAGCACCTCCGCAATTTCTACCCTTGCTTCCCTCAGCAACCTAGGGTGAATCCCATCTGGACCGGGTGACATCTACTTTAAGTACTGCCAGCGTTTCTAGTATCTCCTCTATCTATTTTTATCTCATCCAGTATCCCAGTACTTCCTCATAGCTTTGGCAAAGTCCTCTTCCTTGGTAAACACTGATACAAAGTATTCATTTCGTACCTCAGCCACACTTTGCCACCTCCAATAGATCTCCATTTTGGTCCCTAATTGGCCCCACCGCTCTTCTGACAACCCTTTTACAGTTACTGTTTTAATGAGCATCAAATTAATAAGCGCCAGCAGTTTGAAGCATTCTTGTCATTACAGATACTGCCCGTGAATGCCTAATAAGATAGTGATTTTTGCTGGTTGAAATCAGATCTTCACTATTCTAGCAGTGGTGCATTCCGATTACACAGTACTGCTGAAGTGATTCATGCATATTACATACCCACACACACTGGGAATCCATTTGCTAGAGACAATGAGCAAATTCTGGTCATGCAACTTCAAGGAGGCAGCTTATCACCACCTTCTCAAGAGTACGTAGAGATGGGCAATAACAGCTGGCCTTGCCAGTGACACCCACATCCCATGAACGAGTGAAAACAACCCAATAACCACGAGTTTATGTGAGCCATAACAAGGTGCTTTATTTAATGTAATTTATTCATATAACTAGAGGAACCCGTGTTGATATCCTAGCTTGCAAGTTCATTAAACATTATTTAAAATATAAGGTATGCGTCAGGGGCTCGTGGTTTATGCAACGTCAGCTGTAATACCAAGAAATTTTGTCCCTGATGTAAGAGTTAAAAAATTATATTCATTTACGTTCCACTGGTTTCAAGCAACGTGATTATAGAGACAGGAGCAGCAGACACAGTGATGCCACATAAAGCAAATAGAAAAAATGTCCATATTGCCAGTTCTGTATGCTGGATCAGTGTACACTGGACATGGCATTACTCAAACTCATTCTATTTTACACTTTTAACAGAAGATTTACACTCTGTCTGTTTCAGCGGGAGATGAAATGTTTTGTGTTGTGAAATAATGCACCAAGGATATCTGAAATTTCTTCAGCAAGAGTCAGCTGACCTGCTTGGCTTGTTGTCGCAGTCTGTCGCTCACAGATGCTGGCTCCACCATTTTCCATTCTGCAGCAATGCTCTTGAACACATCTTCCCCACTGTTTAGGACCTGAATAAGGCTCCTATCCTTGGAGAGATGAGCCAGAATTCGTAGCTCCAGCTGGGAGTAATCTGCTGCCAGAATGAGGCCACCTTTAAGGAAAAAATAAATTAGATATGGTTAGTTTGTTAATCCTGATATTAATCCAGAACTGCATTCAAGAAATGCAGAAATTGTTTGAGTGTAACTTTGAGAGATCATTCACCTAAAGAGTGCAAAGGCAGAAGGGCCAGACATCATGGATTGAGAAGCAGCAGCTTATACCTTACAAATCCACTGGAGTTTTTCTGAAGAGGTAACTGAACTGGTAGGCAAAGTGGATAAAACAAGTTTCTGCAAACTTTCAAGTTAAACAAACTTGTCGATCTAACAGTGCAAAAACAGTTCTTTTACAAGCTGGAGTTCACAGAGCTCAGCTACAGACTATCTGACCACATTTCACTGAGGACCTGTACTAGCGCTTCTGAAATGGTCAGTTTTTAAACTCCTCTTCTTTTGTTAAGGACTTTGAATCAATCACACCATTACAATTTTTTTTTTTTTACATAAAGAATCCAAATTACCTGAGAATGGGACAAAAGCGTGTCTTATACTGACAGCAAATGGCAGCCCTTTATCAGTCTTTCCATCGGCCATCACAGCCAGCCGGGAAGATGGCATCATACTACGGCCCCTCCTTCTCCTAAAACATAAACAAATGTCAAATTTAAAAGCATTGTCGCATTCCCTTGTCTAAGTTCCACTACATTCCTGCTACTTAGAGTACAAAGCTACAATGAGTTATAAAACCAGTGGCAAGAAGCCAAGAGCAGTTACAAAGATCAAGCTGATTGTAAAGTAAATGTTGCACCACTGAAAAGCTGATTATTAGTTTCCACACAGATATTCAGTTCTATAGCTCATTTTTAAACATATATTTAAAAATGCACTAGATTTGCTTACAAACAGAAATATTAAACACACTAGACTTTCACAATTGAGAGAGAATAGAAGGTGGATAGTAAAAGCACACTAACCCAAAGAAACAGAGGCACAAGAGAAAGGCGCACTTACTTAGGGTGACTGAAGGCAGTAGTTGAGAAATGAGCAGAGAAAATGAAAAACTTGTAAATATTTGAGAACCAAACAGGAGAAAGCAAAGGCGATTGAACTATAAAAAAATGTTACAAGCAAAAGAATCAAGCAGCATATGTTTACATTACAAGTATGATTTAGGCAGATAATGTAACATTTTTGGGAGAAACCTATAAAAGTGTTTACTTTAAAAACACAAAGATGTTTTGTCCATATAGCTAGATTGTTTTGCAGTATAGATGGTAAATAACAAATAAAGGACAGGATCAAATTAAGTTATTCAGTATAGCCTAGTTCTACCTGCAGACAGATTTAGCACTCTCTGGTCAAACCTAATCATGTGATATGTGGAGTTTGCTTGGACTGTCCGTAAACAATAACCAAGGTATATTGCAATAAAAAGGAATATGGGCCACCAGTGAGCTGCAGGTGCTTAAGATCATACAGTTGAGATAAATGTAGGAGACAGTTCAGTTCCCATATGAAAGGCCGTGGTATTATCAACAATAATCCCACAATATTATGGAATGGCAACTTGTAAATTTTACTTTAAAATAAATGTTTTATATTTTTCAATGTTTTACAGGAGATAATAAAAGACATGCCACAATTTTAAAAATTAACAGCTGATATGTATTTATATATAATGTATTACACAATTTATACACAAATACACATGGCTAGATAAAGATAGCTATAGATATAGAGGTATCTATGAGATGGGCAGAGAGACACTAAATATTTATTTCTCTCACACTTTATTTATCACCATCATTTCAAAGTAAAATGAATATTTAAGTAAAGGCACTTGGTTACTGGTGGATAATCAGAAGATACATGGAGATCACAAAGCCTCAACTGAAAAAATAAATCACAAAAGGCGCGATTTGTGAGGATTGCATATGGAGGAAATACCTGGATCGTGTAGGAACAGCTGTGTTGCTTGTTCCCTGGGAGGGGGGACTTTCTCTGATCACTGTTGGCATTTCAATTTCAAAGTCCTTTGGCACGTTCTGTAGGTTTGGCTCAATAAAGCTGATTCGACCTAATTAAATAAGAGATGTGTTACGGAGAGTGGGTTCCAGGTCACATGAAAACAAAAAGGTACATCTAAAGGCAAACTAATATAAACTATAGGTCACGAACTCTCTAATATATTGGATTATTATCTTGCAATAGAATGGGAACCAATTCCAAAAGATTGTTTATGAAATCTTGTTTCAATCTAATAAATCATGTTATTATGGTTCAAGGTTAACGGATTGATCTTGCTTGTCATTTTTTGCACAAAGCCCAACTTTAACCTGATTATATGCACAGCACAAGTTTGACTGAGCTGGAGATAACCAATCACCACACATTTTGTGCAGATTTCCAGTTAATTTGTAATGCCATAAAACTGCATATGCCTGGGAATAGTTTGTAATTCTGCTCTTTCTACTCCTTACTCCAAATGGTGAAAGCAGGGTGTTGTTGTGCCACCAGGAAATGGAATGGAATGCCACATGGTGGCATCTCATTGCATACAAGTTCTTCAACATTTATCATTCTACTGGGGTACTCCAAAACGCCCAATGATGGTGCCAGCTCTCAATGGCTTATTGCTTCCCACAATGTGACCCCCTCGAACAAAATAAAAACTGTTTCTGCATCAATGGTTGAAATGACCCATTACATTTACTGTGCCATGTGCAGCTAGTCTTGTGCTGGAAACAAATATCACATACATATTTAATCAGAGGTGGAATGGGACTTCCACCCACCTTGAAGTCATTCCACCTTAAGGTCATGGCGCCAATACAGCTGTAGGTTGCTGGGTTATCTATTTTAAATATGCAAAGGCATGAGGCAGAGATGTGGGGAGATTTGTTGGGTCAAGAAATAACCCACTCACTGGACCTCAGGTTTAGCAGATATTGTAAATGGTTCCTTCTCCTCAGGCATTGCCCCTTTAGTTTATAAAGCCATCCTCGATCCCTGTCCTCTCTAATTACCAACCCGTACCACAGGACCTTGAGGGGCCGGGGAGAAGCACTCCAGCTCCTCCTGGCCCACAAGCAATGCTGTGAAGACACTTACCTTCTCCCCAAAGCTGTCCTCGCCTCCCTTCAACTGCCAGGTTTCCCGAGGCCCGGTCACTGGTAAACCTGATTTAATCGGAGGCTACCAGCCTCATCAAAATGTTTAAATAGCCAACCCGCCTCCTGGGAGTGGGTTGGCTGCCCGCCCCTTGTCCCACCTCCATTAAACCCATAAGTGGGCAGGTCGAAGTAATCAGATTTTTAAAAATTTAACATCCAGCCTGACCCCAACCCACCCAATTTTGGGTGTTAAAATTCAGCCCATGGAGAAAGCTTGAGGAATTGAGAACATAAATATATAGCTACTATGATAATGACAAAACAGGCTCAAAGGGCCAAATGATGTACTTAACTTCCTACATTTTATTTCCAGGCATACTAAAAAGCTTTCTCTTGTGTTTCTACTACACTGAAGAAATTATCAATTTTATGGTGAGCTTTTATTGATGTAAATTCTGTGTCAGGACTCACTGGGTTGCACAATGTGCATTATTTTGCATGACACAGGACAAAGTGAAATCAGCATTTACCTGTGGCACTGTGCGTCTGTGAGATGGAGTAGATCCTCTCCATTCCCAGCTGAGGATGTAGGTGCTTCTCTCTCTGCAGGGGGAGCACTACTTTGGTCATTGCATTAGTAATTCTTCTCCATTCCAAGATTAAGCCTGGCAAAGGATGAAGTGGCTTCAATTTCTCCAATACTTCCTAAAACATAGAATGGTATAATAAATGGTAAAATAACGGGTTCATCGGTCATATATATATATATTTTTTAAGAGGTTTATCTTTTATAAGCAAAGTAAATGTAATATAACAGCAAAAAAAACAAAAAAATTAGATACATGAACAAATAGCATGGGAGAGAAAAACGTGCATTATTCAGTGATACCTAAAGTTACTATCAACACTGGTCTCCATCTCACAATGTAGTAGTGTCTTGCAAATATTTACGTATATGTTTGTCTGTTCTATAGGAATGTTCTAGTCTCAGATGAGAGATATTCTGCCCACCGTAATTAGCATCATCATTTCACACTGTACTGGTTTACGGACCCTCTCATTAGTCATTCTTGCCCAAATAATTTTCTGCAGATGCTTTGTTGCACCAAAACTCAGAAGCCTCCAGCCAACTAGAATTCTTTTAATCACAATTAAAGCTTAAGCATTTACTACCTCTTGCAATTGCTATCCTCTGCTTGATTTCTTTGTTACTCTGTTTATTGAAAAAAATCTATGCTAATTTGCTTGCTCCATTTTTATATTGTTCATGCAAACATCAATTTTTGAAAGGTCCTCTTTCTTTGTATTTACCATTGACTCAGTTCTTAGTATTTACTTTCAATCTATATTTCCCAACCAGTCTGATTTACCTCAAATATTTTTTGTAACACATCAGCAACTGGTACTGCATTCCTTAGTTTGTTTATCAATTTCCCATGGATCTTGAAACCAATATCAAAGTTATCCAGACTGTCTCCCATAGTGAATTCAGCTTAAATGTTAAAAAGCCTGGGTGGTGTAACACATCCTTATCTCACTACTCTTATGATCTTTGTCTCTTTCACTCATTATTAACTCTTATTGTTGCCAATAAAGATTCTTAGACAGTCTCATGTCTTTGCAATCTATTCCAGCTCTTTGCAGGACATCTAGCAATCTTTCATGCTTCACTCTGTTGAATGTTTTCTCAACCTATAATGCATGGATACACGTCTCACTTCATTTCTATTGTTCACACACAAATCACCTTCGAAATAAATATTCAGATGCGTATTTCTAAAACCAACCTCACTTAATACCCAACCATTTCCTTTTTACGTAGCGAGAGGGTTTGAGTACAGGAACAAGGATGTCTTGCTGCAGTTGTACAGGGCCTTGGTGAGGCCACACCTTGAGTATTGTGTGCAGTTTTGGTCGCCTTATCTGAGGAAGGATGTTCTTGCCATGGAAGGAGTGCAGTGAAGATTCACCAGGCTGATACCTGGGATGGCAGGAATGACGTATGAGGAGAGATTGGGTCGATTGGGCTTGTACTCGCTGGAGTTCAGAAGAATGAGAGGGATCTCATTGAAACTTATAAAATTCTAACAGGACTAGACAGACTAGATGCTGGAAGGATGTTCCCGATGGTCAGGGAGTCCAGAACCAGGGGTCACAGTCTAAGGATAAGGGGTAAGCCATTTAGGACAGAGATGAGGAGGAATTTCTTCACCCAGAGAGTGGTGAACCTGTGGAATTCTCTGCCAAAGAAGGCAGTAGAGGCCAATTCATTAAATATATTCAAGAAGGAGTTGGATATATTTCTTAAGGCTAAAGCGATCAAGGGATATCGAGAGAAGGCAGGAACAGGGTACTGAAGTTGGATGATCAGCCATGATCTCATTGAATGGCAGAGCAGGCTCGAGGGGCCGAATGGCCTACTCCTGCTCCTATCTTCTATGTTTCTATGTTACTCTTTCTATTGATCAAAAAAAGAACAAAGATTTGCACAAGAACTAGGCGATTACCTTGTTTGTGCTGAATTGTTTGGCCAGCCTGCAGCGCCCTCCCGCAGGTGCTGTCCTCCTTGTGGAGCCAAGCGTCCTCTTGCCATTAGTGTTGGTATCCCCATTAGGAGGAAGTTTGAGCTCCGAAAATAGAACCTGGAATAGGAATTAAATCGCTGAGCCTGTGAAAGTTTGAGCAGGACAAAGCAAGTGCATTTATTAGGCTGCTGTGCTTGATTTGCGCAGTGACATTTCACACCATCGGGTATTTTGTAAATGTTTGTATAAAAGCTGCAATTCCTATGGGCTTTTACTAAAACATTTGGGGCAGTGAAATTTATTCGCTCTGTTGAAATCAGCATAAAGCTCACGTACAAAATCTAAAAATCGGATTTAAAAAACAGGCCCGAGGAGTGTTGGATAGTATGAAATATTAATACAGGTAGACTACCCTTTATCCGAACTTCCGAAAACCGAAACCCTCTAAAAACCGAAGGTTTTTTCATTCAGCGTAAGTCCAGTGCAAGTCGTGCGCACGACCCCCCGCGGACCCCCGCCGGCCCCGACCCCCGCGCCGACCCCCCCGGGTACCCCCGCCAGCCCCGACCCCCGCCGACCCCCCCGTGGACCCCCGCCGACCCCGACCCCCGCCGACTTACGCTGAGCGTCAGCGTAAGTCGTGCGCACGACCCCCCGCCGACCCCCCCGCCGGCCCCGACCCCCCCCCCGTGGACCCCGACCGTAAGTCGGCAGGGGTCGGGGTCGGCGGGGGTGTCGGCGCCGGCGGGGGTCCGCGGGGGGGGGGGGGTCGGCGGAGGGGTCGGCGGGGGGTCGTGCGCACGACCCCCCGCCGACCCACCTTCCGAAATCCGAAATTCTCCAAAAACCGAAACACGGCTGGTCCCGAGGTTTTCGGATAAAGGATAGTCTACCTGTATACCTATCTTAAATCTGAACAGGCAAGTTGCAGCACCGCATGTTTGGATTTCAACCCAATATTCAGTCTAAATTCTGCCAAAAATATTGGGACCTGGACAGTCCTAAC
Source organism: Somniosus microcephalus (assembly GCF_052327205.1). Taxonomy (NCBI): domain Eukaryota; kingdom Metazoa; phylum Chordata; class Chondrichthyes; order Squaliformes; family Somniosidae; genus Somniosus; species Somniosus microcephalus. Next base: position 85,097,258 of record NC_141000.1, read on the forward strand.
AGTCATCACAATTGAAACAATTGCAATGAAACTAACAGGAGAGATACAGGAAACTTTGGTTTATCCGGAGGTTAACTGTCCGGAATGCTCGATCCACCGGCAAAAATCAGGAGCCGTTTCGTTAGGTTTTTTTTTCTTTTCGTTGCTTTTTTTTCCACCAGTCAGGCTCTGCAAGGTCTAGCTGAAGCTGTTGCTTAGCTACATAGACGCTTGCAAGGTACGGCCGGCTGTTTAGAAGCTAAGCAACAGGGTTTGTTGCTAGATACGGAGCTCAAAAGCTCCGTATGTTTTAACATTAGCGCTGGTTTGTCCGTCAGTTTTGATGGGACGGCAACAGCTCAGTCCCGTCGGTGCCGGATATCACAGTTTCCTGTATTCAAAGTCAACTGAATTGACAACTTCTCCAGTGAAAGGGTTACATGTTATCTCGTACCCTTGCTAGTCCTTTTAATAAAAATCCTGTACAATGCTCCACAACATTTATTGCATATGTACGTTACAATCTTACCTCAGCAATATCATCTGGGCTGGTTAGAGAGAAGCTGTGGCCTACTAGCTGGTAGGCCTGTGCTTCTATGACAGTTAGCTTAGCCTGCATTACGTATTTCTGGCTCTCACATTCAGCTGTACTGAATCCTATTCCATTCATCTCCAGCAAGGCCAGGCAATACTGAGTCTTCATTTCAACATTCCAAAACAAGTCTGCAACAGAGCAGAGAAAGTTACATGCTGGTAAAATTTACCACAATGGAAGTTTCCCCCCCCCCAGATACAGAAGTTACCCGTTGGGATCTCCTGTAATTGTACAAGATGGGATAACTGTTGTACAAATAATATTAATCTTTAATTTCTACCAACAGAAATAAGAATTTGATCAATACGATAACAGTTATACATAGTTAGTGATATATTCAAATGGCCTACGGAGTCTTTCATTAGTTTTGAGTTCCAGGTGCAGAAGGAGCCCAGCACCAACAAACACACACAAGACCACAGATCTATCCCAGTATTTGCCCACACAGGACATTTTTGAAAATGTGATTTAAGAATTTTTTTTTTTTTTTAATATAAGGTTGGCCCATTTTCTACCTTTTCCTTTCTTGCAGGCAGGTGCTCCACCAACTGGAGATATTCCTTCATATTCCTATAAGAACCTAACCAGTGCACAATCACCATGATGCTACTCCCCAAACACCACAAAATGCGCTCAAGTGTTATGAAGATGACCTTCCTGTAACATATCATGCGACACTCAAACCCTACCCAGCATTGCAGACAAACATAGGAGAAAGAACAGGAAAGGACCAAACTGGTCCAGCCAGTTAGATACAGCCCACTCACCCGCCCAAAACCCTCCCCCATCTCCTTGCCACCAGTAATGAAATCTCCTGGTAGAGAAAAAAAAAAAGTGGAAGAAAAAGCGTTAGGCCAATTTAGGAAGCAACGCTGGGAGATTCCTCTTTGATCCCCAAAGGGATTCAGGCAAGCTCCAGGTGACTGCAGTAACCGATAGTATTTACAGCCGGTTCTCCATCTACATTCTATAGCTCAAGATGCCTTCCATTCTAGGAACTGGTCAGCTCCTTTTTGAAGGCTCATAGCAAATTCATACTTACTGCCTATTCAGCAATGTATTTCAGAGGTCGATGATTCATTGAAAAAAATAAATAGTTCCTGGCATCTAACTCAATTCTGTTTTCAGATTTTGTACTGATGCCCCCTAGTCCCCCCTATCAAGCACAAATAACCTATCCACCCAAACAGAATCTATTCCCTTCAATATTTTAAAGACCTCAATCGTGTCTCCTCGAACACTATACTTCGCCAGGTGAAAAGCGCCCCAGTTCCCTGAACCTATCATGATAACGAAGAGCGGTAATAATGGATATCATTCTTCTGGCCTTTCTAGAGTTTTGACATCCCCCACCTTGTAAGGGAACCAAAACTAGGCACAGTATTCTAGCTGCAGCCATACCAAGACCTTGCATAAGGCAAGCATTGTATTTCTAGCTTGTATACACCGCACCACCATATGCGCTTTCCCTACAGCTTTGCAACACTGACCTTCAATGTTAACCTCCAGATCCCTCTCTCGACATAAGTGGGTAATCCTGCATGGTATATGAATGCCTGGAATTACCCTGCTCCAAATGCATCGAGCTGCATTTATCCACATTGAAGGAAACATGTCACACACTGGCCCATTATCCCAATAAACGTAGAGCAGCCTCTAGTCTATTTATTTCACTTGAAGTCCTAACTCCTGCATACATCTTTGTGTCATCAGCAAACTTAAGAATTGTCCCCCAATGCTTTCCTCCAAATCATTGATAAAAATGGTGAAGAGCAAAGGTGCTAAAAGGAATCCCTCCGGGACTCCACACTATCAATAGTTACCCTCCGTCTATGCAAATGCAACTAGAACAATGCATTGCCTTAGGACTCTTAGTTGTCAGGATAGACTCAGGGAACTGGAGCTTTTCAATGAAGGCTCATAGACTTCGAGAGGGCATTATTAAGGTCTTTGAAATAATGAAGGGAATAAATTCTGTTTGGGTGAATAGGTTGTTTGAGTGAGATAGGAAGGAAAGGTCTAAGGGACATTGTTACAAATTAAGAAAGCAGAGTCAGGCTAGAACATTTTGTTGCAGAGTCAACAGCCAGTGGGGATAGATTCCTAAACCATGCAAGGAGTATGGATTTGCTACAGGCCTTCAAAAGCAGCCAAATGAGTTGCTGTAAGTAGAAGACAAAGTTATACAGACAGGTTGCATTAGCTGTGACTAGTGAGATCAGTCACCATGGACCTCTGGAGCTGGTTTGATTACCTTTGAAAGTCAGAGGGGAATTTCACAAGAGTGTTTTCCTAAATTAGCCCAAGGTTCTTTTTTCTGGTGTTTTGCCTTTCCCAGGGAATTACAAGATTGATAGGGGTGGGTGAATGATACACGCAAGCTACACCTTGTCTACATGGGACAGACTAGGTGGACCAATTGGTCTTTTTTGTATGTTCATATGTAATTCACTATCCAGCCTAAAATCTGCCCACCGATCCCACAAGACACAGCCTTACTGAACAGCCTTTTGTGTGGCACTTTATTGAAAGCTTGCTAGAAATCACACTTCACAACTACTACAAGGTTCCACCATCCATCCATTAAACTAAACCACTCTTCACATTTTTAGTGCCAAGTTCTCCCCCCACCCACCAAATATATTGTTCTTCTTTAATGAATGTCTCTATTAACTGCCATCTGCAACCACATCCCAAATTTGGGTGATTCAGCAGTGAGATTTTAAACAAAATATGAACATTTGTCCAAAAGACACCATCAAACTCTTCAATCTATATTTTTCAAGAGTGGACTCAAACCTGTCTTATATAACAGGACCTCCACTATACCTTGCAGATTTTCTTTCTTGAGCAGCAAATTAAGTTGATTCATTGTATTGTAGACCAACACAGACTCTATGGAGGCTCTGTGACGGCCCGAGAGATCTGTGTTTGCATCCAGCCCGAGACTCTGAATGCCATGGCTGGTGCCCACTCCTTCCAGTAATGCAAGCTCCTGGGGGAGAAAGTTGGTCACCATATTATGAAGAGTTCTCTCTTTGGAGCCAGGATCCAGCAGCCAACATGCCACCTAGAAGAGAAAACAAACATTTACTGTCGGTTTAGTTCTCAAAATGACAATCAAGAGATGGAGTGGAAGTTAGTTCCTCTCCAACTGACTCAGAATTCCAGCAAAAATGAATTATAACCTTTGGATCTTCATAACTGCCTTCCATGGAGATGTTGCAAGCCTCGAGGAGAATTTTGTAGTGTTGCTTAAAGTCATACATAACAGCAGAGCGCTGGGCATCGGCAGTTGCACCCTGCTGTAAACATGAACGTACATGGAGAACCCTCTCCTTCACGGATAGCTCAGGGTCAAGCGGCGGAGCGGCCAAACTGTTGCTTAAATCTCCTTAAAAAATAAAAATACTTTTAAATAAAGATTTACAATAACTGCAAATGTGGTACCAGTTTAAGCGCTCTATGAAATTATTTTCCATAGGACGGTGCACAACAAAAAGCATTTATATAGTGCCTTTAACATAGTAAAATGTCCCAAAGTACATTTGTGTGTGCAACAGCAACTTGCAGCTTCAATATATCTCGAGGCTTATTTGTATATAGTTGAAAAACACCAAAATTATATTTTCTACTGGGTCCTCAATCTGACTGGATTAAGATGTATTGGTCATTGAGAGAGATGGTAGTCTAAACAAATTGACCCAGAGGACAGACTTTCCAATCTAATTTAAGTTGAGCTAAGTGATTATTTAAGCCATTTTCTTACCGGTATTTTCCTGACCCTCCTGCAAAGAGATGTAATAAGCATCCTTCCCTCCCCAAGACACACTCAAACCTATCAGTATAAGGTCTTTGTGACTGCTCACTTCAAATCCATTAACCTTGGCCTGAATCTTTATGGTGGTCTGGGCTAGAAAATAAATGAAGACATTAATTAAAAATTCTGTATTAATCACACAGTAACAACTAATTCCTTTACAGTCTACAAGCGTACACTCAATATTCAAATGTAAATACTAATGCTTGATGTCAATTTATTCACCCGAATAGTCATCAACTACACCAGAGTCTACATCATAGTTTGTTTCAGAGATGAACCAAAGGTGATATTTGCAACCAACAGGGGTATGTATGTATTTTACAGTTGTTATCTTTGAAAAGTTTCAAAAGATTTGAAGTCCTCGTCCCCCAAAAAATAAGGCTTTTATATAAAAAATTCTGACTTTAGCAAATCAAGCAAACAACTTTTTTAAAAACTTCAAAAATGAGTGAACTAGGTGGTATAGGGGATTAGATACAAGCCTATCAAAACCTGGGCTCAAATGCAAGTCACACTGATGAGATGAGTTTGGGCCATCACATTCCAGTTTCCAATGGGCGTTGAAGCACAACACAAAACGGTCCTTAATTCACCACTAAATTGGCAATCTTTGAGCAGCCATAGGATGGCTGTTGTGGGAAGTGTGAAATGGGAAGATGTCACACGGGTGGGTGTTCTTTTGATGTGGGGGATGAGGCACCTTACTGAGGCAGATTAAAGGATTAGGAAGCAGGGGTTAAATTACATTCCAACTCTCCTATCTAGAGAAATTATTAGTTTTTCCTCGTTAAGCAGCACAACAGAGATCAGGAATTTTCTGTGTAGGCAATGGCAGGGCAGACAATCCATCTAATATTTAATAAGAAATAAACTTGCATAATTAGTCAGTGGGTAAACATATCATGTGGCGTGCGACTAAGGCACCCTCTATAATAGTCTGTTATGGCACAAGCTGCTACTCTTTCATAAATATATACATCGATTTACCCACCTTGTTTAAACCTGCCACCTATCTCCGAGCTGGGTGACAGAACACGTTCCTTTTTCTCACAAGCAGCTGCTAATGCAAATCTTTGTTTACTTTTCCACTCCTTTATAAATGTCTGGAAAAGGACGCGGCTACTTGCCACGTCAATAATGGTGAATGTTTCTGCACTGCAGGCGCCAGAAGGTGATGATAAATTGTCTTGAGAAAGATGAAGCAAAAAGCCTTCATCTATGAAAGAACCATCGGCATCACCAGTTATCACAGGTCTACAGTCAACATGAGGAGGAGATGGGGGATTTCCTGCTACCCCTCCTCCAAAAGCTGAACTATGAGATGAGCAAACAGGGGTTATTTTTGGCAAAGACTGCTTTTGGCACTTTTCCGCTGATCTTTCAGCCATCGCTGCAGTCAATGTTATTTTGATTCTGGGAGTCACAGGTTCATTGGGAGGTGTTGGAGGAACTTCATTCCGACTATCTGGCCTGGATTCGGGCAGCTTTTCCATTTCTAAAACTGGTGACTGGTTACTTGCATCTGTTTGATTTAGTGATATCGGATTAGGAATTTTCTCTGTTTGGCAGAACACCAGCATATGCTGCTGATTTGGGGTTTCAAAGGTTCTCGTTGCATGGTTCTGAAAGCCACCAATTTCTGTGAATTTCCTCAAACAGTGGTCCTTCTCCAGGTCATTGGTTTGTTCATTTATATTTGGAAATCTCTGACCCGAAGGAGCTGGCAGTTGGTTTAGTATCTCTTTCATCCCTGGACTTAGATCAAGTGAAGTGTCTGACCACATCCAATTACTGTTGTCTGCCACCTTATTTTCCACTAAAGAGTCAGCTAACCCTTTGGTTAAGGTGCCTTGCTTTGGGTCGCCACTTTTTATCTGACTATTCAACTTCTCCTCCTGTTCTTGCAACCTTAAGCAATCGGCAATATCAGATGCATCTCTGCCCAGATTATGCATCGGCAACCCCTGCAGGTTACAATTGACAGAATTGGCATTTTGGTAGGAATCTCGAAAATCAGAGAGATTGAAGGACAAGTCATTCCAGTCCAAACATGCTTCAGGAACTTCTTCAGTGGTTTTTTGTGTGTCATTTTGATCCTGTATTTCATCTTCTGCAAAGAGACTATAGGAAGTCAGGCTTTCAGTGATCATATCTGCTTTAGGTATGGGTTGTTGGCCAGGTGGAAAACCCTGTGCATACATATCATCACTGGAGGAAATTTCTGTGAAACTATCAAATAAACTATCACTCATGTTCAGGGTCATCTCATAGTCAGCACTGGAATGGACACGAAGTTCTTGTAAACCGAGTTTATCATCATTGGATCTTGTATTATTCAATATGCCATTCAATTTTTGAACTGGAGCAGCTGGGACGCTTTCTTCAGTAGAGTCTGGTGTCTTGTAATCTAGCATGAAATTCTCTAGCTGAGTATCAGTTAAAGAAAAATCATTGACTTTCAGCAAAGGCAGACCTGTTTGAGAGAATGGAGCTGGAAGACTATTAGGAGATCTTATTATGGATTTAACTAAGTTGGAAGACACTCCTTTTCCAGAGCTCTGCATCTGACCACCAGTAGAGCTAGAATGTGCTAATTGCACAGTTTTCTGTCTTACAGCAGGCTTATTTTTCGATGTCTCATTTCCATTTGAAGTGTTGCCACCAGATTGCTTTGTACTTGTTTCAATATTAACTACGCTCCCACTATTTCCTGACCTGGATTGGTCTTTCACGGTCAACTTAGTGCTTTCAGTTTCTTGCTGATTTTCACAAGTAGACAACACCACAGCAGCATGCTCTATAATCTTCTCAATTTGAGAGTCCAACTGAAAACTCTCATCAAGCTCTCTTGTGGCAGAAAACAACTCGGAGGACTTGCATAGAACAACAATTGGGCTGTGTATATTATTCTCACTAATAATTAGGTGCCTGCGCTCTTCACGATTTAGATCATTATTAGCGTCATTCTCAGACTGAATTTGGTGCAAAATTTGAGCTGTATTTTCTGTGACACCCTTCTCTTCAGTGTTCCCACCACTATTTTTGTCCTTAGTTACCGGAAAGGAATTCTTTGCATTATTATTTACAATTTTTATGTCATTCAGAAAACGTTGCCCAACTTTTGACTGGTCCATACTCGCCATGCCTGTCTTACAATGCGCATCAACTGTGAAACAAATATTTTCCCCAGGAGGACCATCTGATGGTTGCTTGTTACCAGTTTCCCTGCTGCAACAGGAATCCAGGCTTTCTGCATTCCTGACACAATTTATTTCAGTCTTGATGGCAATATGTTCCAATGGGCCAGCAACTGAAATTTCTGTAGCTCTGGGGCTCTTCTCGGCTACCTCCGAATGCTGATCGACGGATGCAGCATTATCATGTTCCAGACTGCTCTCAGACCCAGCAGCAACCGGAGCAGGCTCCTGCTGTACCACAGTCAACAACTGGTCAGGGATCCATTCGATTCCCATTGAAGCCAGATCTTGTTGAAGATGATTCCTGGCCTCTTCTATAATCAGGACAGCAGCATCTCTCTCAGTTAGTCCTTTCCTTCCACTCACCCAGATACATCGCGTCTTCCTGCGCTCTTGAGCTTCATATTCACTTTCATCAACCGCTCTTCTAGAACTGATATAAAAAAAAGTAAATCATTTACTAAACAAGTTTTGAGCTTAAAGTTTGGGGGTTTTTTTACATAAAAAGTGTTTACTTTGTTGGTAGCGTAATTCTGGTACAAGAAAAGGATTATAACCAGCTTTGTTTCTGAAGCTTTTAATTTAACAGAATCATGGAATTTTACAGCACAAAATGAGGTCATTTTCTGAAGAGCCATTCACTTAGTCCCATTCCTCTGCCCTTTCCCCTTTTAAATTGATCATTTTCATATATTTATCCACTTCTCTTTTAAATACCATATGGTTTCTGTTGCCACCACTGTTTCAGGTAGGACATTCCATGTTCTAATAACCCTCTGCATAAAACATTATTCTCCTAACCTCTCCTTTTGCACTTTTGGTCATCTCTGCTACACCCTCTCCATTGCCTTGACATCTTTCCTAAAGTAGTGTTTCCAAAACTGAACACAATGGCCCAGATTTTCTTGGGGACTTGCACCGTTGTAATGGTGCATCTACGGCATTGGGACCCTAATTAGAAATGCAGGAAAATATGGCATAAGTTATCAACTGTGAGATTGGTGTGCTGGATCTACCCACTGCAGTAAATTCTGGGCCACTATTCCAACTAGAAATGAGGCAGGAATGATTTCATCAAACCTCCCATCTCATTTTCCTGGATTCCCGCTTGGCAAAGTGCCAAATGTAGGGGTGCTCACAGTTAAATACAAATCACAACAGGGAAACAGGCCCAACCAGTCCGTGTTAGTCTCTATCCTCTATCCTCCACACGAGCAGTAGTCCCAATTCCATTTGCCCCACTTGTTCTCATATCCCTTTATTCCCCCTTTCCTTCAACCATTTATCTAACCTATTCTTAAATATTGACACGGTTTCTGCTTCAATCACTAACTCTGATAGAGCATTTCACAGCCTCACAATCCTCTGTGTAAAACAGTTCTCCAACTTTCTTCTTTTTCCCCCCTCAGCCATTGCTACCTCTAGACTTGACCATTTCAAAGCTCTCCTGGCCAGCCTCCCTTCTTTCACCCTACATAAACTTGTGCTCATCTAAAACTCTGCTGCCCGTACCGTAACTCGCACCAAGTCTTGTTCACCCATCACCCCTGTGCTTGCTGACCTACACTGGCTCCCGGTCCAGCAATGCCTCAAATTTGAAAATCCCCATCCTTGTTTACAAATCCGTCCATGGCCTCGCCTCTCCCCATCTCTGTAACCTCCTCCAGCCCTACAAGCCTTCGAGATCTCAGTGCTCTTCCAATACTGGCCTCCTGCGCATCCCCGATTTTAATCTCTCCATCATTGGCAGCCGTGCTTCCAGCTGCCTTGGCCCGAAGCTCTGGAATCCCCTCCCTACACATTACAACAGTGACTATACTCCAAATGTACTTAATTGACTGTATGGCACTTTGAGACGTCCAGTAGTCGTGAAAGGCACTATATAAATGCAAGTCTTTCTTTTTAAGCCTCTCTCTCCTCCTTTAAGATGCTCCTTAAAACCTACCTCTTTGACCAAGCTTTTGGTCACCTGCCCCGATATCTCCTTCTGTGGCTCAGTGTCAAAAATGTTTTTATTGATAACGCTCTTGTTAAGTGCCTTGGGATGTTTTGCTACATTAAAGGCACGATATAAATACAAGTTGTTGTTGTTGTTTTACCCTACGGCCAGCAGGACAAGCATCAGGTTGGAGGCTTTTTGGTTGCTGTTACTGTACAGTGGCCACTACCATTGCTCCTCAGTACAGCTTCCTCCCCACTTCTAGGTGCAAATCCCTTCCAAGGGGAGTTTCTGCACAGAGGAAGTGTTGGGGCCATTATAATGGTTTGAACCTGCAATAATGGGCGGATTCAGGTCCCCTCAGGCGGAGCGCACCTGAAGTACACTCTACTTCACTTGTGCTCAGGTTGGGGGCCAAGAAAATCAGTGCCTGCATGTTTGGCACTGAAACACATGGACCCCAAACTCAGCTGGGATACTGGTGGGGTTCTACAATTGTCCTCAGTGGCCTCAGGTGTGGGGGTGCAGGCCTCAGATGTGGGGGTGGGGGAAAGAGAAAGGACAATCCTGCTCCTGATCATGAAAAGTGCAAGTGTGCCCAATGGATGAGGACCGGATCAGCTACATGGCTCCCCACTGTCAAACAACCTTCCTATGTTCAGTGATCAGACTTAGACTTAATGAATAAAATGCTGTCAGACTGCTGAGACATGTTGAACAATACCCAAGAAGGAAAGGAGAGAAGTAGTAAAAACTACATTGTGTGCCATTTACAGAAAGTTCAAAGAACTAAGAATAGAAGAAACACGATAGTAAAAATAAGGAAAACCTTGAAAATGTACAGAGAGGTTATGCTGGTCTTACTCAATTCTAAGAAACGGAGAATTCCACTGATTCACACTGTGTACTGTGTTTACACCACTGGTAAATATTCGCAAAGATGTACAGTAATATTCCATTTACAAAATATTAGCACAACAAAGGCCTTGAAACATGAACGTTTTGCAATATGAATCAATAAAACAACAACCACCTCCTCAAATTGAAGTATACCAGTCAGAGGGAGATAGCACAAGTTCCTTGCAAGAAGAAAATATTTCTTAAAATGTGAATGACTTGCCCTGGACCCCATACTCACACTTTCTATCAAGTGATTATTGATCAGATTTGGAGGAGGCAATCTGTCAAATCTCTAAGTGATGGAATGAGGCAATTTTGTGTCTTTAATTAAATACATATTTTTCAAAATAAAGAGATGAGGTAGAGAAATGAAATTTTAAAAGTCATGGTAATGTACTGAAGCATTGACAATAAATTATAAGATTGAAAGACCTGACTAAGCCATGCATAACTGTCAATCCTACACAAAACAAATGCCATTGTGTAGCAAGGTTTATGCCCAGTTATATCCATGCACTTATAAATCTTAAAACCGCAAGATAACATATCCAGTTAAATCTATACCTTTTAAATGGGACAGCATTTCTCAGAGCAGTTTCTACATCAGCAGGGTTCCCCTGTGCCAGCTCAGATACAGTACCAAATCCAGCATCATATAGTGCTCGAGCACGCTGTGCATTCAGCAAGGAAATCCGAACCAGATCACAAAGTTGCCGTTGAATACCAAAACTAAGACGGCTCTGAAACTGCGAGAGGAGCAGCTCCATATTGTGCCAACCAAGCCGGTTACTGAACACTGTTACCATACCTGTACAAGATACAAAAGAGCAGTTAACACTTTGTTTTAGAAAAGAACTGTGCCACTCCAGAGTAAAGCAGTCATGCACGAGAAAAGAGAGGTTTCCAACTCTGGTTAAAAGCAGCGTATGCTGGTTCCATTTAGAGTTGCTCTTGGTCACGTTTTGCTCTCACCTGCATAAGTTGCTGCAGACTGCTGCAGAGACTGAAGCTGTCCTCGACTGCAGTGGTATTTCTTCGCAACATTTCCGAGAGGAACTTCATTGATTAGATCGAGTAACACAAGGCTGGTGAAAAACCTGGAGCATTGAGAAAACAAGAAATTAGGCATGCAGATTAACCATGATCCACAGTAAATACTGCAATGCATATCATTTTCATAACTCAATTCTAAATCTGCGCTGTAATGAAGCTTTAGAGTTTTACATCAGAAGTGCGTCTACTGAAACCCCCTCATAATCCTAGACATCATCTTCAAAAAGCGTGACATTTACTGGTGCCTCGCAGTTCTCCCTTGCTTCTACTCTTCATGATTTCAAACTTCAGGTCAGAGGCATACATTTTGCACAGAATCTGCTCTTCACCTACACACAGACTAATCTAGGAAACTGGCAAGAGCTGACCAACAGCTTCAAATGAAGCTGACAGCCTCAAAATAAACTGAACACGCAAAAACAGCCGTGAACACAACATGACATGTAGTTACACTGAAAGTGCAGTGAGGCACAAGATTATCATTAATTAAGCTACAAGCATAACCAACATTCTATTATATGCATAGCAAGAGATTGTCAAAAAAAGTGGGGATTTTTCTAATTTTGGAGAAATTGCAGACTTTTGTGAATAAGTTTTGGCAATCTGTTGCTAAATCTGGTTGTTACATTGTTTAAAAAAAATTATATGGTTGTTATAATGACACACAGCACTTTTCCATATGCCCCAATTCAGAGGCACACATATTCTCCCCGCTCATCCCCCAGTTCACACTGGCACTCTTCATCACTCCCACCCAGTTCATTCTAGCATCCTCCTCCCCTCTCCACTACTCCCGATTCCTACCCAAAGCGGCTATTGATTTAGTGGATAAATTCTGCTTTGGCAAGGAATTCCTATCACGAGAATTCCTACCCACAGTAGTGTTCCATGCCCAGAGCAGCAGCAACATTGGGTAGGAGGTGGGAGCGCTGCTGACGGGCAGAGCCAAGGCCAGCACTGATTTTCATCTGCAAACATAGACAAGCTGACACTGACCGCAAAATGCTCACAGTTCACATAAAACTTGAACATCTGGCATGTGTGCTGACTGGATATAGACAACTGTGGGTTATATAGAACTTCAGCTGTTCAATTTCAGACATGCTGCTTACATCACATTGTTCAGTTCAAACCACTATCAAATGGAACAATTCAGTTTTGAAGGGGTGACACATAACAGGCAATAAAATATACAGTTTTGGGTCAGGATTTTATAAAAGTGCCATTTGTTTTCAGGATTTAAAAAAGTGGTTCAAGGGATCCACTTTAAACGTGAAGGCAATAGAAGATTTCATGATTTTTTTAAAAATCAATAGTGGCACAAACCTTTTTAAAAAAGTGTGGTTAAAAATCCAGTATCTTGTAAACAGAGTGCCTGCAAAACCTGTTTAAGACTGTCAGTAGTTGCAATGCAAAACTTAATCTCCTGGTAGTGGAGGAATGACGAGGGCTGTTAAGCTCAGTGACAGTGAAGGATATGACAGGGGCTGGAAATTCTGCTCTGCCCAATTCCCAATCTGAGCTGTATTGAGCAGGAAGGTGCCGAGTGGAGGCTATGGTGACTCCCTGTGGGTTGATTAGGAAAGAACGAAAAATCAGAAGACAGTTTTGTGGCTGGGCAATATCTAGTGCCTTCAGGGACAAGAGGAATTGGTGGTGATCTAACAGCAGGTTCTGCACCCAACATCTTAGCTTTCAGATAGCAGGCCAGGAGAACAAAGAGGATAAACATACAAAAAATGAACAGACTTAAAAATAATAGAAATTTTAAAACTAGCAATTTTAAACTTCCAGTTTTAGAACATGGCTGATGGATGGAGGTACGATATGTTTACGCTCCTGGACCTGAAGCACAGTTATGATGTGCGGAGAAGTAGCAATCAGTCACTTTCTTGATCATTAGACACTTTCCAATATTGCAAATAGCAATAATTCTTGAACCATCTTTATGGAAACCATCAGCAATGATAAATTACTTTTGAAGTGCGTGATTTATTATGTAGGCAAGTATGGGAGCCTTTTTGTACACAGCAAGGTGCTACGAGCAGCAAGGAGATCAGTTCATCTTTTATTGATGATATTGGTTGAGGGGAGCATCAGCGAGTGCCATGGGATCTTTAACACTGAGTCAGGGTCAAGGGTAATATAAGCTTTGCCCATGCTACACTGACAAGTGTGATGAACATGTTAGATACAAGGGCTGTTGGATACAATCATTTTATATAGTCTTCACCCACTTTCATTTTTAAACAAAACTTTTTCGGTCAGACACCATCTGCACACTAGCTCTTTCAGCCAGTATTGCAAGATGGCCTGAGCATTGGGTTTTTTCACAACCTTCTCAATTCACCGTGATCTGCTAATACTTCTGTTTGGTGGTGGGATGGTTGGGGAGGGAAGAAGCCAGCAGCCCCTGTAATTCCCCCTGTTGAAATGGAATGTTCAGTCTAGTGACCCGACTGAGAATGGGCAAGACCCCCCCAAATAGGGGGAACTGACTCTAACCATCAGTAATCATCTGTGGAGTACCAATGAAGCCATTCTTAGGGTGTCTGTTTACAGAATAATTCTAACCTTTGGAATGCAAAGGAAAAACATTACACAGAGTTAAAATCAGATATAAAGTTGACATATCAGTAAACACAAATTAGAAGTGCAACACAGCTTTCCCAATGACTCAGTGGGGTTATCTAATGCGTAGCCGAGTCATACAGACCGGGTAAGTCCCAGGTTCAATCCCCAATTTGTGCTTAGTTAGCTGATTCTAACCCCTGGTTAGAGAATGGCTAGAATCACCACTAATTGCTATCCAGTGACCTCTGCTGGAAGTGGATGTGAACGTCCACCATGACCAAATAGTCTTACCATCAAAACTCACACATCAATAATATGTCTCTGGTGAGTTTTTATTCCTAAATTCATTCTCAGGATGTGGCCGCCCCTGGCAAGGCCAGCATTTATTGCTCATCTCTAGTTGCCTGGAGAAGGTGGTGGTGGGCTTACTTCTTGAAGTATTGCAGTCCAACACATGATCCGATTCCATGGATCCTTACCCCAGGGAGGAGGGGAGAAACTGTGATCAAACAAATAGAAGTCAATATAACATCAGTACCTTTTGTGAATGGCCATTTGCCTGTGCTGCTTATCAGTCTTAGGAATAAGTTTTCCTTTAATTGAACGAGCCAAGAAACCTTCTTCAATTCCAACCAGCTCTGCTACTCTCTTCATTGAGGCTGACAAGCTCTCCCACAAGCAAAAGAACTGATACCAATCAATGGTTACCCATTCTTCATAGACTGGTGTGATCTGCAGTCAGTAGAGAAAGAAAAAAACTACATTAGCATCCACCGCAAGGCCTATGCACCAATACAATGGTTTCTTTTGGTGGGGACAGCATGCATTATGGACACATTTAGTCTGCAGGCTTGAGCTCTACTTAGAACATGGTAACTGATGTAGTTCAATTATAGGAGCAGATATACCATGGCATTGTTCACAGGACGCTCCTGGGTCTGAAGCACAGTTATGATGATCAAAATAGTGGCCTTAAACACACAAGCCAGGATAGCAGCTAGTTAGGCCAATCCTGGCAATTGTAGTTACTTATAAAACCGTCACACAACTTTGTTTATTTTAAACTTTTCTTTGAAATATGATACAAAAGGAACTGTTCACAAACAGAAAATACCAGAAAGGATTCTGCAGTCTCTGAATTGTCTTCTAGATCAACTCACCCAGTATTTAATAGCAGCAGCTTTTTAAATTAACCTCCAAGAACCTAGCCGGGGAAAATTCAGTTGTTTGCGCCTCCCGTTAGCGCCTAAGAGTGCGCTAATAGGTCGCAAAGCAACTAGCGCCCAGGCGCGGCGATGTTTGCAACGCTCGCGAAATTGACCATTTTGCGGCGGCAGTAAACACTACCACCACGATCACCTGCGCCCGCAGATCGTATCGTCAGTCAAGTGCGCAACACCCCGGTAGCGCCCCGGACTGGATATTGAGTGGCAGCCCCTGCCTTACCGCCTGCCGTTAGCAACGACAGGTTGAGGGGAGCGTTTTGCAGTCGGGAAGGGACTGGGGGAGCGCTATTTAAAGGCAACAGCTTCCTGCCTTTTTTTGTCAGCGACATTTTTGCACCACGCATTCTGAGAGAGAGAGACCCCGAGACTTCTGGAGAGATTCAACGCTGTGTGAAGGAGTTTTGGGTACCGAGCTGCACTTTGCAGGTTCATTTTGATTTGCCCGTCCTTGCATCGATTTAGAAGAGATTGTGGGGGCTGCACTCTGAGCTCTTTCCCTGGGCCTCTCCATTGTTCTTTCCAGCAGATTTGATGTACAGGTCTCTCCAGGCCGAGATTCAAGGCTGCAATGAGCAGGGTGTGGATGGAGAGCAAGATCAACCCTCCCCTTTAAGAACTGGTCAGCACCAGTGTGTCTGTGTTCCATTGCTGACTGACATCACATGAGCTTTGCCAGCGCTCTGAGGTAGCGCCTCACTCCTCAGCGTTAGCACCTTAAGAGAGGTGTGTAGTGCCTGATTTAGCGCTCCAATCACCTCCAGGGACGATAGAAGCCAAGTTTGCAGTCGGAGGCGATAATTAGCGCCAGGCGCTAAACTTTGTGCCCGGTCGATAATTACGCCCCAAAAGGGGCGATACCGAATTTTCTCCCCTAGGTGGCACATATTCAGTCTGCATGACTTATAACCATGAGCAATGCCAAGGGAGATTTACAATTATAAAAATAGCATATCTAATGAGCAATTCCTGTCCATCATAATTCCCTGTCAAACTCAAATTTCAGTATTACACATCTAAAAGTATAAAGAAGGAACAGGAACTCTCCAGGAATACAAAATACCAGAGCCAAAATGTCTGCTGCTCACCCAGCTGATGAAACTCAGCCTGTGTTTACTTATCAGCAATTGGACTTTGTCGTCTTTAAGTTACACACATCTACACTCTAGCAGGAGATGAATGCATTGTCATTCACATGGTGTAATGGTCTCTCTACCCCCTCTCCCCCTTAAAGCCTACCTCTTGGACCGAGCTGTTGGTCACCTGCCGAAATGGGGGCATGGGCTTGGGTCAAAGCAAAATTCTGCAACCTGGACCCTGGAGGACACCAGGTCTGAAGCTGTAATGGAAAGGGAGTGCACTCCTGAAGTTGAAAAGCAGCAGGGCAGGGCACGGAAGCCATAGCTGGAAAAGTGATGTACTATTGTAGGTCCCATGCCCAAGCTGTAGCAGGGAGAGCCCAGAACTGGCAAAGCCCACAGCAAGAACAGGAAGAAGTACAGAGGGATTTGTGGGCCAGAAGTGTGGTGAGGGTGGGGAAGAGAGTGTTTCTCTGATGCTGCGTCTGTGTTTGGGGTCATGGAAGTATTGCTGTTACAGACCAAAAGCACAGGTTTTAAGATGGCACATATACTGCATAAGCCTCAGCTCCAATAGATCAACTTATTTTCGTGAGTGCTGATCCTGAACGTTCAGAATCAGAAGAGCATCACTCAGCAAGTCGGAATGAGGGTGTCCACCCACTTAAAAACACATTCCACTGATCTACAGCAGCATCCCGCTGTAGCCCAGTTTGGCGAACAGGTGACTGGAAGCACTCAAAGGATGGAGGGGTTGGGGAAGCAAAACCAAAAGACTCCGAGGGAAGCTGGACAGTGGAGCTGGAACACAAATGACAGCCTTTGGTGGGGAGCAAAGCAGAGGTCCAAGAGAGATAAAGATGTAAACATTGCAAAAACAAATCTTTTAATTACATAGATATGTGAATTCTATATATAACCATTTTCAAAATACATACATAAACTTCTGAATAGATTTAAAATCGAAGAATTGTCACTTCCACTTGGGCTTTCCATTTAACTTCAAATCCAAAATCCCGTTTTCAAGTGGTCAGTCACAGCTGTGCATGATAACCAATCATGCTGCTGGCCCTGCTCTGCTGAATTAAACTAGTGCTGTTTATTACATAGAATGACATAGTAATTACAGCACAGAAACAGGCCATTCGGCCCAACTGCTCGATGCTGGTGTTCATGCTCCACACAAGCCTCCTCCCACCCTACTTCATATCAGCATATCCTTCTATTCCTTGCTCTCTCATATACTTATCTAGTTTCTCCTTAAATGCATCAATGCTATTACAGAGGATAACAGTCCTTTACAGACAGATGTCAATGTCAGACTAGCTCAATGTGCCAAAAGCTGAAGAACTCAGTCTCTGCCTTAAAATAAACACCCCCGTTTCCATATTAGGCCCCAAAACTAAAAGTGTATCTTAAAAATTCATCTAAAGTTTTTCTCTTTTGGAAAGTGAAGTAAACGAGCAGTTTGGGGGAATCCCGAAACCACTCAAACACGTATCCTGGTGAGTTAATCAAAGACGTGTTATTGGAATCTACAGAGATGCCCCTCCAACTGGATACATTTAAAACAAAGTAGAGTGCAACATTAGCAAGACTTTAATAAAACTACGACAATTTTATTTACAATTTTGAAGGGGCAAAAATGTGATTCATGTTGGTTTACAGTTCCATAGGTATTGGTAGCCATCCACTATAACAAGTGTCCATTCTTTACATACATGCCTAGACTGTGACTGTGGGTAAACTATTCAATTGCGGGAGTGGGGGCAGGTCATCGCAGCTGAGCCTAATTTTGACACCCAATAGACAGCAATCCAGAAGAGGTGACCAGGCTGCTATTTTCCCCTTCCTAGCACAGGTCACCGTGACCAATTTACAATGGCACAGAATTCGCAATGAGAATAACGGTGAGGCTATCAGCGCTCACCGTTCTATTGGAGGAAACCCCTGGGCCATGTCCTCGCTCCTGACCTCCTTATAGTGTGTCTCCTTCTAGTGAGTGTGTCCCGCGGTGTCTCCTTCTAGTGAGCGTGTCCCACGGTGTCTCCTTCTAGTGAGCATGTCCCGCGGTGTCTCCTTCCAGTGAGCGTGTCCCGCGGTGTCTCCTTCCAATGAGCATGTCCTGTGGTGTGTCTCCTTCCAGTGAGGACAGACAGGCAGTCAGTACCCGCTGGAAGGAGCACGTCAAAGATCTCCTTAACCGAGACTCTGTCTTCGACACGAGTGTCCTCAACTCCATCCCGCAGCATGCTACCCGCCACCACCTCAGCACAACCCCAGCCTGGCATGAGGTTGAAAAGGCCATCTGACAACTGAAGAACAACAAGGCCTCAGGAGCAGATGGAATTCCCGCCGAGGCGCTAAAACATGGCAGAGAAGCACTATTGGTGCGAATACATTCATTTCACTTATTTGGAAGGAGGGCTGCATGCCAGGGAATCTCAGAGACACCATAATCGTGACCATCTGGAAGAAAGGTGACAAGTCTGATTGTGGTAATTACAGAGGAGTCTCCCTGCTGTCACAGGGAAAGTCATCGCAAGAATCCTCTTCAATCGCCTTCTCCCAGTGGCTGAAGAGCTCCTCCCAGAGTCGCAATGCAGATTCCGCCCACTAAGGGGCACAATGGACATGATCTTCACCGCGCGTCAATTACAAGGGAAATGCAGGGAACAGCACCAACAGTACATGGCCGCCTTTGACCTCACAAAGACCTTCGACACCGTCAACCGTGAGGGATTATGGAGTGTCCTCCTCAAATTCGGCAGCCCTCAAAAGTTTGTCACTATCCTCCTCTGCTTCACGATGACACGCAAGACGTGATCCTGACCAACAGATCCATCACAGACCCAATTCACATATGGACTGGGGTCAAGCAAGACTGTGTCATCGCACCAACGCTCTTCTCGAACTTCCTTGCTGCAATGCTCCATCTCACCCTCAGTAAGCTCCCTGTTGGAGTGGAGCTAATCTACAGAACAAACGGGAAACTGTTCAAACTCCGTCGCCTCCGGTCCAGATCCAAGGTCGTCCCATCCTCTGTCGTTGAATTATAGTATGCAGACGATGCTTGCGTCTGCGCTCACTCAGAGGTCGAACTCCAAGCCATCGTCAACACCTTCACTGAAGCATACGAGAGCATGGGCCTTACACTAAACATCCGTAAGACAAAGGTCCTCTACCAACCTGCCCCCGCCACACAGTACTGCCCCCCGATTATCAAAATCCATGACGAGGCCTTGGACAATATGGACCACTTTCCATACCTCGGGAGCCTACTGTCAACAAGGGCAGACATCGATGACGAAGTCCAACACAGCCTTCAGTGTGCCAATGCAACCTTCGGTCGCCTGAGGAAGAGAGCGTTTGAAGACCAGGACCTCAAACCTAGCACCATGTTCATGGTCTACAGAGCAGTACTGATACCCGCCCTCCTGTATGCATCAGAGACTTGGACTATGTACAGCAGGTACCTCAAAGCACTGGAGGTACCACCAACGCTGCCTCCGCAAGATCCTGCAAATCCATTGGCAGGATAGGCACACTAACATCAGCATTCTCACTCAGGCCAACATCCCCAGCATCGAAGCTTTGACCACGCTCGGTCAGCTCCGATGGACGGGTCATATCGTCCGCATGCCCGATACGAGACTCCCAAAACAAGCGCTCTACTCGGAGCTCTGACACGGCAAGAGAGCCCCAGGTGGGCAGAGGAAACACTTCAAGGACACCCTCAAAGCCTCCCTGAAAAAGTGCAACATCCCCACCGGCACCTGGGAATCCCTGGCCCAAGACCGCACAAAGTGGAGGAGAAGCATCCGGGAAGGCGCCGAACACCGAGTCTCTTCACCGGGAGCAAGCGGAAGCCAAGCGCAAACAGCGGAAGGAGCGCACGTCAACCCAAGCACCCCATCCACCCACCCCTTCAACCACCGTCTGCCCCACCTGTGACAGACTGGAGGCCCCGTATTGGACTCATCAGTCACCTGAGAACTCATTTTTAGCGTGGAAGCAAGTCATCCTCGGTTCCGCCTAAGAAGAAGAATGGAGGACATTTGACAGCAACTTCTGGTGTACGCACATGCACAGTTAAATGCGGAAATCCAGAGATACCGTGCTCCTCTACAAGGTGCGCTGTTGCAGTCCTCGCCGATAGACTCGGCATTGAAATTACTGCAACGGCGTGAACTTGCTGTACTTACGCACTAGTTCCACAATAAAAATGGCTGAAAAAGTTAGGGCTGGTGCATTCAGGAGTGAGTTAGTTCGTTTTTAACAGCGTGATAAGTGATAATTACTGCTGAACAACCTCTCTGGCCCTGAAAAATTAATTTTACAAATGTGGAGTCTCATTCCCTCAGAGGAAAATTAGTGCTGGAGATTTTTTTTTTTTTTTAAACTAAAAATTAAATTTTTATTTTTTCAGTCCGTCTCTTTTATCTCTCTCCTTTAATCCCATCTGGATTTCCCAATCTTTATTTCGCTTTCTGTACATCATTTAAATCTAATTTATATTTCCTGCTTTATACTTCCTGGTTTGGACTCTGCGGTGGGGTGAGGGGGGGCTGTCAACCTGCCGCAATGCGCCTTTCCCACAGGCGCGCATATGTGATCTCTGCTCCGACCCGACGAGGCAGGCGACCCAAATTAAACCAATTATTGAGTTGCCAACAGACCCTTAATAATGCTTTTAACCTTACCTTTTCACTTTAACTGCTCGCCCACAGGGTCCACGTTGCTTGGGGACCACGGCTGTCAACCTTGGTGTGAATAAGGATGTGCAGGAGTAGTGTAGGGAAGGCAGAGTGATGGGGATGTGATGAGAGGCACAGGAGGATGAAGGAGAGTGTGCCTTTGTACTAATGTCTCGTGATCTAATGAGATCATTGAAAAGTTTGTGCCACTGCACCCAGGTCCTCCTAACAACATCCCTGCTTGTGACCTCCTCTGCAATGTACAACCAGGCTGTGTTGGTCTCCAGGAGAGGTCTCTTCTGCCCATCAGAAGGGAAGAGGTCCTCCCTGCCTGCTCTGACTCCCTCCATAAGCATATGGAGGGAGTCATGGGAGAACCTGGATGCAGCCCTGCACATCTGTGCCGTGATTGTCAGTGTTTGCCACACTTCAATGCTGTAGAACACTGACAGCACAAATGTCAAAATAAAGTTGGCCATGGTCCCTTTAAGGAAGCCAGCTGATGACACGTCATGAATGACGTCACCAGATCCATTTCCTCTAATTGGCCTGGGAAATGCACTGGGTGGGCTTAACAAGCCCCAGCAATGCAAGTTCCTTTTAGGCAGCGGGATGGAGCCAGCAGCAGGGCCGCAACCCATCACTGACATCGCCCGCCCCGGACCCGCCGAGGTATGGGGTCTCAGTGAGGATACTTCAATCTGATTGGTTGAAGAGCCTCGCTGTTGCTTGTCCACAGACACCACAGATCCCCTGTAGAGGGCATCGCGTTGGAAAAAGACGTCGGATGAGAGGAAATCTCCACTGACAAGCCTGCGGAAAGTCTCTGGGCAGCTGTCAGTGAGGTGAACGGCGAATACCATTCCTTCGCCGCTGAGATCAATGTTTCTATAAAAACTGTGTAACATAGCGCTTCTTGGTTTCTAAAGCATGGTGGCACTCCCAACTGTAATATAAAAATGCATACATTCACAGTAGCTTCAAAAATATATTGTCTATCCCTTCAAATAGTTGTTTCACAGTATGAATATAGAACCTGATTGTTACTGAAGGAAATGCACTGTTCGAAACAGCCCACTAAAAGGAGCTCCTTCCATCACCAGGCAGAGAGAACACAGGTAGTGGAATGACTCATCTGAATAATTCTCTCATGGCTTTAGCATTGCAGTGGGTTCAGGCCTATATCAAAAATGTGGGGATAATGTGTTGGTATACCACTCACTGTAAGGTCAATAAAACTAAAGAGAGATCGAGACTTGCACGAGCATCAGGCTGCCGAGAACAAAAGAACATAAGAACATAAGAAATAGGAGCAGGAGTAGGCCAATCGGTCCCTCGAGCCTGCTCCGCCATTCAATAAGATCATGGCTGATCTGATCCTAACCGCCAATCCACTATCACAGAACTATCTCCTGAATCTAACAGAATTAGACACACGAAATAGGAGCAGGATCAGGCTACACGGCCCCTGGGCCCGCTCCGCTACCCACAGGGCCATGACCGATCCGAACCTAGACTCATGTCCAAATTCCTGCCCGCTCCCCGTAACCCTTAATTCCCTTTACTTCTAGGAAACTGTCTATTTCTGTTTTAAATTTATATAATGATGTAGCTTCTACAGCTTTTTGGGGCAGCATATTCCATGGACCTACCACCCTCTGAGTGAAGTAGTTCCTCCTCATCTCAGTTTTGAAAGAGCAGCCCCTTATTCTAAGACTATGCCCCCTAGTTCTAGTTTCACCCATCATCGGGAACATCTTCCCCGCATCCACCCGATCCAACCCCTTCACAATCTTATATGTTTCAATAAGATCGCCTCTCATTCTTCTGAACTCCAAGGAGTAGAGTCCCAATCTACTCAACCTCTCCTCATATGTCCATTCCCTCATCCCCGGAATTAACCGAGTGAACCTTCTTTGTACTGACTCAAGAGCAAGTATGTCCTTTCTTA
This sequence comes from Somniosus microcephalus, assembly GCF_052327205.1. Classification (NCBI taxonomy): domain Eukaryota; kingdom Metazoa; phylum Chordata; class Chondrichthyes; order Squaliformes; family Somniosidae; genus Somniosus; species Somniosus microcephalus. Next base: position 85,120,268 of record NC_141000.1, read on the forward strand.
AGTATGGACACCAAAACTGTACGCAGTATTCCAGGTGCGGTCTTACCAATACCTTGTACAACTGAAGCAATACCTCCCTATTTTTATATTCTATCCCCCTAGCAATGAAAGCCAACATTCCATTGGCCTTCTTAATCACTTGCTGCACCTGCATACTAACCTTTTGAGTTTCGTGCACCAGGACCCCCAGATCCCTTTGTACTTCAGTACTTTCCAGTTTCTTGCCATTAAGATAATAACTTGCTCTACGATTTTTCCTGCCAAAGTGCATAACCTCACACTTTCCAGTATTGTATTCCATCTGTCAAATATCTGCCCACTTACTTAGCCTGTCTATGTCCCCTTGCAGGATTTTTATGTCCTCCTCACTCACTACTTTCCCTCCCATCTTAGTATCATCTGCAAACTTTGATATGTTACACTCGGTCCCCTCCTCCAAATCGTTAATATAGATTGTAAAGAGTTGGGGACCCAGCACTGACCCCTGCGGAACACCACTAGTTACTGATTGCCAGTCTGAGAATGAACCATTTATCCCAACTCTCTGCCTTCTGTTAGATAGCCAATCCTCTATCCATGCCAGAATATTACCCCCAATCCCGTGATTTTTTATCTTAAGCAATAATCTTTTGTGTGGCACCTTGTCAAATGCCTTTTGGAAGTCCAAATACACTACGTCCACTGGTTGCTCTTTATCCACCCTATACGTTACTTCCTCAAAGAACTCCAGCAAATTTGTCAAACATGACTTCCCCTTCATAAAACCATGCTGACTTTGTCCTATTAAATTATGATTATCCAAATGTCCTGTACTGTCTCCTAATAAAAGTAACTAGTGGAGCCCCCCAATCGCACTCCACTAGATTCCATATGCAATAATGATAAACACAATTAATGCTAAACAGCAAAAAAAATGCCCGATGTACCTGATAGAGAATATGAAGATCATTCTCCAAAACAAATCCTTTCATTGCTTTTTGTAAGTCTGCAAAGATTCTCAGTGCGTCGGGAGGTGACAGGGAAGAAGCGAGAGTGGCTGCCCCCAACTGTGTGGGACGATACAGTTGAGCTATTAAAAAAAAAGTTAAACATATTACAGGAAACTCTCGTTTAAACGGCACCTAAATATCCGTAATTCTCTACTAACCGGCAAAATTCATTCTCCGAAAACAACACCTCAATAACCGGCAATGTTGCTGAGTCCAAGTCCCCCGCGGTGGCCGAGTTAGTCAGCGGGGGTAGTTCTCCAAACTGCCACTACTCGGCTTCTTGGCGCTGTCGGAAGTCCGAACACCTCAATAACAGGAGTCTGACTCTCCCGCTGTGTAGGTGAGTACCCAATTACTGTATACTGCACATTTCTTGATTTTTAAAAATTTTTGTTTGTTAAAAATAGCCTCGGTAGATAACCCTCTCCGTCATCCGGAATTTTTAATCAACCGGCACCATCCCGGTCCCGTCGGTACCAGATACCAAAGAGTTTCCTTGTATTAGAATCTTGCAGCACAGGAGGCTATTTGGCCCATCATGCCTATACTGGCTCTATGAAAGAGCCGTCCAATTTAGTCCCACACCACAGCTATTTCCCATAACCCTACAAATTAGTTCTTGTCAAGTACTGTGTTCAAGTCTTAAGTGAATCAATTTTGCCAAGGAATGGAGCTTAACAATCCAATGTTTCCATTGCTCTGTTGTGTGATAATTCAGTATCTTAAATAAAACAGCTCTACTGTGGAAACTTTAACATGGCCATGATTCATTCAAGAAGTTCACATGTTAACCTTTTTTTTGAAAAAAAAGTTACACTAAATGACATGAGGAAAAAGAACAGAATGATTGAGACACAGAACAGAAACCTGAAGTTGCATTGAGATCCAGAGAATAAAGAGGCAGAAAAACTACTCTGCAATAAGTAAGATAAGGAAGTCACGAAAAAATTGTTCAGAAATTGGAAAAGGAAAAATTATAAAAACAGAAATGAAACAGAAATGACAGAAAATATTGAATTATAGAAAGAACACGTTCCTTCAAAATACCCAAGATTTTTTCTAACTTATATGAAAGCAGAAGAGATTATGAGAGTATACACTTGAGAAGACAAAAAAACAAAAAGGGAAAACTGAAAAAGTAATCAGAAAGTTGAAATCTGACGTAAATAGAAGCCTGTATTTTACTTCTAGCTTATTCCTTATTATTGAATGTCCCTGGAACTTCAGTAATCAGTGAAAATCTTAGCTTTTTTTAAAATGGGGAAATGCATTGGTGCAGCAGGCTTGTAAACTTCCATGCTCCCCCTACACTGTAATCTGATCTGAGCCATGCTATTACAGAAGACACCAGAGGCCAACTGCTCACTCACTGGAGGGGTAAGAGGGGAGAAGTCAAAAAGCAGTTATCCAAGTGCACATAGTCAGGTCTGGCTAAAAAGAACAGAAATGCAACAGAAAAGACAGAGATCTGGAAACAGATTTTCACCCTTTCCCACTGACTACATGGTGGAGGTTGAAACAAAATAACTTACCAAAACAACCTAGAAATTAAAATAGGCACGTTATCGATAACCGGTGGCATACTGAAGTGCACGACAGAGCAGCAAGCAGTAGTATTTATAGTAAGCCACGATTGAAAAGCATCAGGTTTGAATGTTCCCACAAGTTGCACTGGACACAGGATATTAAAACAAATGGGGGAAATTAAACTGAATTTAAAAAGTACTAACTTAAAAATTAAAAAAAACTGTAAAAGCAGATTGTCCTGTGTGAATAAACGGGACTATTATTTCAAAGTTTAAACAACAGATGTACAGAAACATCATTTCCAAAAGATGATGCGTAGTGTGGAACTAGCTTTAGAAGAGTACAATTCAGGCAGTTTGTCTAAACATGAGAAAGTGGGTGAAACTTTATTTGCCAAATTATGAAATAGAAGTGAAGGAAAAAGTTACTTTTATCTTCTTCCTGGTCCTCCTCCAGTATCTGAATAAGCTCATTCTCCATTAGGTACTCAATAGAGTCCTCAATAGCGTTGCCCTGGATTGATGCTGCCTTACTCTCACGGTGACTGGCAGCCAACAGTGTGCATGAGGCGTACACACGGACATCTTCTGGGGTACTGGCAACACCGCCCACTATTATCTGAAACCAAGATAAAGAGCCAAAGCTTTTAGAAATCCTACAACTTCCAAAATATTCCTCAAGTCTGATTTGCTTATTTTCACAGTCTAAACGAGATACAAGCATCGAATTCAAATAGAGCGCCACTTCCCAGCCACCTCAACCACAAGATCTTAAAGCAAGTTTTTTCTCATAATCAACTACAGTCTGTGGGTCAGATATGGCAGGAGACCTAGCCAGATGATTTCTATTTGCACTTATATTTCTTACTCTGCTGGATTCTGTAAAAATGCTGGGATTGATACCCTGACAAGAATATTCATCAAGGGCACCAAATGAATCCTTAACTCCTTCACCTTAACTCATCCACAAGGAACCATTTGGGGTTTATCACCCAGTCTATGCCTAGGAGATAATGATGCCTAAATTTGACTTGCCAAACTGTCTTACATCAACCATTTCAGATTCTACTAGCATTTACACTACCATCCTCCCATTACGATCAAACTACTGAGTGACTGAATTAACCCTCTCTCAACAATTATCAAAGAAGTCAGGCAACAGTCAGGAACTAACAATTGTTTATTTATACAAAAGCAAAATACTGCGGATGCTGGAAATCTGAAATAAAAACAGAAAATGCTGGAAATACTCAGCAGGTCAGGCAGCATCTGTGGAGAGAGAAACAGAGTTAACGTTTTCAGGTCAACGACCCTTCGTCGAGATGCTTTCATTTATATTTAATTACACTAAATTATTTTGTTTATTAATCCACCAACAAAGAGAAATATAAACTTTTGAGCAACCCACACAAAATGTGTTTTTTCTACCAGTTCTAGGATACTTCTATCAATAAATGAATGATTAGATGGGCTGTGGTATGAAGATCTGTAAATTGACCGTTTCTGTCTGAGGTTTTCAGAAACACTTCAACAATGTATATAATATTTAAATCGGTAAACTAGGACTCCGTGGCATCAGAAATTTACTCAAATCCCATTTTGTAGTTTATACAATGCTATTGTATGTAAAACAACAAGGGCAGGGTCTGGATTACAGCTTGCAGACTTGTACATGCTCAAAACCTAACTGAAGACGCTCGACTTATTCTATAGGGAGAGAAAATAAACTTTTTGACACCGGGCTCTAATGAGCTAAAACTTTTTAGTCAAGAGCTGTAAGCACATAGATTAGATTCCTTCAATTTGAAACGGATCCTGTTGTTTTTCATCTTACCTCAAGGATAGCTCGGATCATGCTGGTGGTGACACCCTCTCCCTCCTTCTTCACAAGGCAGCTATGCACAGGTTTAAGAGAGCCCTGTAACAGGCTCACTCCTTTTGCTCTCTCTGCACTCTTACACACTAGTATACTTTCACCTGGAACAAGGTTTAATGTTGAACATTTTAAATATATTTTACTTAAATGTGTTCTTCTCCTCCCCTAGTTACTCTTCTAAAAAAGAATTAAAATCAAAGAAGTGATGAAGTCAGATGAACTTTGTTCATTGTAATGGCCCATTCTATTTCAAATATACACTAACACAAGTTAAGGATAATTCAAGTGGGTGCAGGGTTTTTCTGGATATGTAGCGCGTAACTTGTAGGCCCTATGTGTGATGTAGGGTAGAACATCTGGAATAAATTTGTACAAAACTTTTCAAGGAATCAATTCCAAGTGACTTTAGTATTTCTTGAGTGCTGCTAATTCAGGTGTATTGTACTTCAACTTAAAATGCATTTGCTGTTACTTCATTCACATCTTATCTGGCAGAATAGTTGGATTTAATTTGAATCTGTAGAACTATTGTCAAATGAGCCGTGAACCTTCATCAACCTCCAGTGGGAGGTACGGGACCACTGGAGGCAGTGATACACCGTCCAGGAGAAAAGTCTCTTCCCTCAAGATAGCTGTAAAGAATCTGATTGGAAATTAGTTTGTTAGAGTACTCAATCCAGTTCCCTCCAATCAGCTCATAATATGGACTAATGGGACCGTCTTACTTTAAGTGAAATCACTGCTACACTGGGCTGATAATCCCAAGGATCATCTTAGCTGTCAATGTGAAGACCTCTGAACGACCATGTCCTCACAAGATAATGGAAAGATCAGTCCCACCACACACACTCCAAACCATTACTTTATAGGTGGCCAGACATATGAAAAAGTGATCTTATATGAAGGAATTGGAAATTGAAATAGCTCTCACTATCGCCATTAGTTAGCAATATTTTGCCAAGATTGATTAAAGAGTTTGTGCCTTCCCTTGTAGAAGGCTGGTATGAAGGAGCTCATACACTGGTTTAATAATTTTCTTTCAAAAAATATTTGTTAAGCTAACTTCCGATATAAATGTAGTAGTGGACTATAGTCAGTCTCTGGTAGTCTAGTACATTAACTTTATTTTTAGCTCCCTGGAAATCTAGGAGTCAGTTACTGGCACACTGGCCATAGGTATGCAACTTTGCTTTCCAAAAAATCTTATTGGTGGCAACAGATATGCATCCAATTCCTGGTAGTCTTACGATAGGTATCAAACCCAGGCAAACTGGTGGTAGAAAGGAGTTATGTGCCCTCTAGTGGTCTAGGTAAGCCTTGCACAGCAGCCAGTTATCAGAATTAGATGATAGTATTGTGTATCTGTAAATCGAGTCCTGATGCTACTTCTTGCAAAACTTTTCTTTTGAGTTGAATGCAGTGTTGGACACCCTATAATGTAATATTTTAATCAGGTCTACCCTCCAAGGACCAATATTAATACTTCACACGTTGAACAATGAAAGTGCAGCTAGTTTGATTTGCTACCCAAATGTAGGTTTCACAAGTAATATATTTATTGTATAAAACAACTGGCCATGCTTACCCATCGTGTCCACTCCTTTTCTCCCAGCTCTCCCAGACATCTGTTTGTAGGTGATAACATCAAGAAGCCGTCCATTAAACACAGGCGATCTCACAATTACACGACGAGCTGGTAGATTCACACCAGAGGACAGAGTGGAAGTAGCCACGAGAACCCGAATCAGACCCTGACGAAAGGCCCCCTCAATAATATCCCGTTCGTCAAAAGTCAAACCTAATATAGAAATGAGAAAGGCAGAAATAGATGTGGTATCCAAACTTGCCAGTTACTAATTTGGACTTTGTGTCATTCAGTAACAATCTGGAAAAATAGTGTCATATCATCACTATATGCAATAAGTCAGCTGAAAGCTCTATACATGGCCAGCATATTTTATGATTGGTTAACTGTACACCTATTAACAAAAAGAAATATCCTGATCCCCGCTCAAGGCCTGAGACTTTATCTTTCGGTTTCTTACCTTCCAGCAATAACATTATTACTTCACTTACTATATATAAAGCAAACATGCACCATAATCTCATGAAAATACATGTATTAATTTGTGTAACAAAATAGTGATCATTCATCATCCAGCAGCCTACGGCTTGGCTCTGAACTACTTTAACTGAACTACTGATGAACACTTACACACAAATCCAAATAAGCTGTTATTAAGTAAACATACATAGTCTCAGCCATCTTCACACTCACAAGAAATGACCAATTGCCCAAAAAGGAAACTGAAATAAACCAGCTTCCTGTAAAAAAAAATGTCGTATTAGCCCCTCACCACATCTAACAAAATTAATTATTTTTACATATATGCCTTATAGGTTTGTTTCATGAAACCTCTTCAACATTCAGGAAAGTGGTTGTAATACCAGCATGATGAAAGCCCACTCCCTGAGGTACAGTGCGGCCGAGTACTACATCGAGCCCAGCTGGTGATCGCTTTAGCTGATCCACAATCTCCTGGAGTTCATCCTTATGCAGTATGAAAGGGAGTAATTTGGATGCTTTTACAAATCCTACATTAAAACACAAAAATATAAACAAAGTGTAAAGCACAAATCACATAGCTCACACTAAATGACATTTTATGATGAAAAGTTTTTAAGTGATAGGTAATACCACAGTATAAATGATTATCAATATGGATCATAGAATCATACAGCACAGAAGGAGGCTATTCGGACCATTGTACCTGTGCCAGCTCCCCTTTCAGCATTCCGAAGGGACCACTCCCTCCGCGACACCCTGGTCCACTCCTCAATCACCCCTAACAGCCCTTCTCCTTCGCCCGGCACCTTCCCATGCAAGTGCAGGAGATGCAACACCTGCCCTTTTACCTCCTCCCTTCCCAGGACCCCAAACACCCCTTTCCAGGTGAAACAGTGATTTACTTGTACTTCTTGCAATTTAGTATACTGTATTCGCTGCTCACGATGCGGTCTCCTCTACATTGGGGAGACCAAACGCAGATTGGGCGACCGCTTTGCAGAACACCTCCGTTCAGTCCGTAAGGGTGACTCTGAGCTTCCGGTCGCCTGTCACTTTAATTCTCCGCTTCACTCCCACTCTGATCTCTCTGTCCTCGGCCTCTTACATTGTTCCAATGAAGCTCAACGGAAGCTCGAGGAACAGCACCTCATCTTTCGATTAGGCACTTTACAGCCTGCCGGACTCAACGTCGAGTTCAACAATTTCAGACTATAACCCCTGCCCCCATTCTTCAGGCTATATGATTTTGCCATTCCCATTTGCAACATTTTATCTTTCCTGCCTCCTACCTTAGCACAGAATATTCCTTCAATTCCTTCCTCCCCTCCCACCCACCTACCTCCCTGCCTCTGCACCTGTTTAATATCTGTTACATCTCCAGCTTTTTCCAGTTCTGATGAAGGGTCCCAGACCCGAAACGTTAACTCTGTTTCTCCACGGATGCTGCCTGGCCTGCCGAGTGTTTCCAGCATTTTCTGTTGTTATTTCAGATTTCCAGCATCTGCAGTATTTTGCTATTGTATCTTAAATCTGTGTCCTCTGGTTACCAACTGTTGAGATTAGATTATCTCTGGTCTTGCAAATAATCAGGATCAAGTGCAAACCAATATGGTGGGTATATTGTGTTTAATTGGAGTTTAAGATGGAATATAACACACTAGTTATACAGCAAAAACATACGATCATGACAAGTAGCTGGTACTGGTCCAGACAGGGCAGACAGCTGGCGTGTACGAACAGCTGCTCTTGCTCTCTCTTCCTGAACTACCCAAGAGTGTTGGACCGAAGTCAGCGTTAGATCCACGCTCAGGATTCCCCACTCCACCGTCTGCACTAAGGGCTTTTCAGGTCCTTCTTTTATACTATTTTTAGGGGTGGACCTGGGGTAGAATAGACAAGACCATCTAACCTATAGAGGTTCCCCTTAAAACAAGGTGCGCAATGGTATGTCGAGTTCTTTGTTTAAGCCGTGGAAAAGGGGTCAACCCTTCTGTTCTCTTCCACCTGTCAGGGGTCCCCGTAGCCATTACACATGGTTTCTGTACTTAACCAATCATGGCCTTACAGCATGTCGAGGACTGTTTTAGCTCATCCGGCCCTATCCTCCCAAGGCTAGAGTCTCTTATCTCATACTCATTTTCCAGGAAAATGAAACTTAAGCAGTTCCAGTAAAATACAACTTATACATTAACCCTTTACCTGTCTTGAGCTCTAATACAATCCTTTAAACACAGTATTATTCGCGTCACACTTTAATTCGCATAACCATATACATTTTAGGTACCCCTAATTTCTAACACAACCCTCCTCCCAGTGGAAACAGTTTCTTCTTATTTATTCTATCAAAACCCTTCTTAATTTTGAACATCTCTATTAAATTTCCCCTTAACCTTCTTTTCTCTAAGGAGAACAATCCCAGCTTCTCTTGTCTCTCCATATAACTGAAGTCCCTCAACCCTGGTACCATTCTAATAAATCTGCTCTGCCCCCTCTCCAAGGCCTTGACATCCTTTCTAAAGTGTGGTGCCCAGAATTGGACACCCGAAGCCTTACCAGTCATTTCTAACAGTTTAGCATTACCTCCTTGCTTTTGTATTCTATGCCTCTATTTATAAAGCCCAGATCCTGTATGCTTGTTTTAACAGCCTTATCAACTTGTCCTGCCACCTTCAAAGATTTGTGTATGTGAACTCCCAGGTCTCTGTTCCTGCACCCCTTTAAAAGGGGGCTAAACATTCTGCTTAGTAAGTGATTTATAATGCAATCAGCTTTTAATGCTCACCAGTTATAGTGCCAGAGCAAATCTATCTTTCCAAAACCATTTCCCATTTATACAAGCCTGTTTTCTCTTGGTTATAATGATTAACGGTCATTCAGTTATAATGACCAATTTTAAAGCGACCTCCTTTGATGCTTCAGAACCAGAAAATAATTGCACAACTATGGGCATGCCTATTAAAGGCAATTCAAACTGGATTGACCTGCCATGGATATAAAAGCAGCCTCAGCTTTACTTTTCTTCTCCGAGCACCAGCCTTTGTTAATGTTACTGCTGGAGAGCAGTCTCAGACTTGAATTATGAACTACTTTCATAAATGTGGTTTACAGTACGGAAAAATTGTTTGCAGTTATACCAGCCTCTTATATTGTATGCTTGAAGTGATTTTCACAATGCTAAATACTTATTTGTGGATATACGCTTAAGGGGAGACCATAAAACGTATCTTGTAACATAAGGAGTATTCATAGATAATTGTCCTGATGGCTTTATTAGTAAATGCATTGCCCAGTGCAGGATGGAGCCAAATACCCTCGGAAGTTGAATCAGCAGTCGACACGGAATTAGCTGACTGAAGCCAAGGTGACAGTGTGGGCGCTACAGTTGGCCTCAGTGTCCCTGGCCTATGAAAGGATTGGAACAAAATAATCAGCTGCCAATTCCTGCTCTCACTGCTATCTAGTGACAGTTGCTGTAAAATGCATGTGTTTGGACATTGAGTAAGAACATGAAGAACAGCCACTTGAGCCAGGTGCCAGAGAGAACTGTGCTTTAGTAATGAGTCAGTGCTTTCTGGAAAGGAGAGAAAAATTAGGGGGTGGGAGGGAAGACTGCTCACTGCGGAAGCTACATACCACGTGTGCACACACTGGATACATGAAAATCTGATCTGATACAAATTAATTTTAGTCTTTATTTTGCTCCTAACAGATGATGTACAGTCTAGTCCTGTTAAACACACGCCTAGTCATAAGCAACTTTTTAGTTCCTCATCTAGCGCAACGTACTTAGGAAAAGTGGCTATCAGAATTTAACCCATTGAATAGTATTCCCAAAGTAATGAGTTGTTTAAGAATGAGTGCAAGTCAGGTTGAAAAAAATTGAGAGTTTAATGCTCACAAACAGAATTTCACTCCTTTGACTTCACACAGTGCTCCCTTGTGTTCATTTATGGATCTGAATTAGTTTCCCAACGTTTGGTGTTGTCTTGATGGGAGATTGGAACATTTCTAGGTTTTGTCACAATTCAAACGATCTGAAGGAAAATTCCAGTTCAGGCTTAAGATTCTTTTTTTTAAATGTTTCTCAAAAAACATTGAGAATTACTTTCATGATAAATAAAAAGTATTCTGGATCTGATCATCCACATTGCAATAACCCTATCAACTTCAAAAGGCACAACTGGAATGATCCTGACCAACCTCATTTAACTTGGGTCTCAATCGACAAACAACAAGGCTACTCACCTTCAGTGCCAACAGTAGTTCTGTGGTGGAGATGGTAGAACTCTCTGGCTATGGTTTCAGACAGCTTTTCACACCAATTCTTGGAAGGACAGAAGAGTAGGACAGAGTGGCCATCCTGCACAGTCTCATAGCAAAGGCTAACAATGTTATCCTCATCCCCCTACAAGCAATCACATATATATTCACATCAGATACCAAAGTATACAAAATGTACAATATATTTTTGATTAGTAGTTACAGCTCTGACTTCACAAACAGGTGGCAATGTTTTGGGTCCTAGCATTTCAGTGACTATCACTCAAAACAACTGCATCAGGTTTTAGACAGGCCACAGAGTAAAAAGTACACTTTGTCTATTGCTCCAATAAATGCACATTCATTGGGCTTTCCGGGGGGGGGGGGGGTGCATCTATCAGTTAATAGCTTGTATGGAGGGCTAAAACATTAGACAAGGAAAATATAAAATAAGTTGGAATCCAAAATAAATGCCTTGTTTCCACTAATTTGGATAAAATGGGAGTTTTGCCTTTCAAATTACTCATTCAATTAACTCTTCAAACGTGTTTCCAATCATTCACACACAGAAATCAAGAATGCTTTTGAGGAAATGCCAATGGGTCCACATGATCATCAAATTTCTATTTGTCCCAAGAGATTTTTGTACTTTTCAGCACTTGTAAACGCATTAGCATGTTTCATAGAAACATAGAAACATAGAGATAGGAACAGGAGTAGGCCATTCGGCCCTTCGAGCCTGCTCCGCCATTCAATGAGATCATGGCTGATCTTCATCTGAGATCTTAGCTGATCTTACCAGTTCAGTACCCCGTCCCCGCCTTTTCTCCGTAACCCTTAATCCCCTTAGCCTTCAGAAATATATCCAATTCTCTCTTGAAAATATTTATTGAATTAGCCTTCACAGCCCTCTGTGGCAGGGAATTCCACAGGCTCACCACTCTTTGAGTGAAGAAATTCTTCCTCATCTCTGTTTTAAATGATTTGCCCGCTATTTTTAGACTGTGGCCCCTGGTTCTGTGCTCCCCTGCCATTGGAAACATTCTCTCTGAATTCAGCCTGTCCAGGCCTGCCATAATTTTATATGTTTCGATGAGATCCCCTCTCAATCTTCTAAACTCCAGTGAGTACAAGCCCAAACTATTCAATCTCTCCTCGTAGGTCATTCCCGCCATTCCAGGTATCAGCCTGGTGAATCGCCGCTGCACTCTTTCCATGGCAAGAACATCCTTCCGCAGATGGGGCGACCAAAACTGTACACAATACTCCAGATGCGGTCTCACCAGCACCTTGTACAGCTGTAGTAAGGTATCCCTATTCCTATACTCGAACCCCCTTGATATGAAGGCCAACATACCATTTGCCTTCTTAATCGCCTGTTGCACCTGCATGCTCTCCTTCAGTGACTGGTGCACAAGAACACCCAGGTCCCTCTGCACTTCCCCATCTCCCAATCTATTGCCATTTAGATAATAATCTACCCTCCTGTTTTTACCCCCAAAGTGGATAACCTCGCATTTATCCACATTATAGTGCATCTGCCACGTATCCGCCCATTCCCCCAACCTGTCCAAATCGCACTGTAGCCTCCTGACATCCTCATCAGAGCCCACCCCTCCTCCTAGTTTAGTGTCGTCAGCGAATTTGGAAATATTGCATCCAATTCCCTGATCCAGATCATTTATATATATTGTGAACAGCTGGGGTCCCAGGACAGATCCTTGCGGCACCCCGCTGGTCACTGCCTGCCACTCCGAAAACGAGCCGTTTATTCCAACTCTCTGTTTTCTATCCGCCAGCCAGTTCTCTATCCACGTTAATACTTTGCCCCCAATCCCATGAGCCTTAATTTTGCATGATAATCTTTTGTGTGGAACCTTATCGAAGGCTTTCTGGAAGTCAAGGTACACCACATCCACTGGCTCTCCCCCATCTATTTTACCAGTTACTTCCTCAAAAAATTCCAGCAGATTAGTCAAACACGATTTACCCTTTGTAAATCCATGTTGACTCTGTCCGATCCTTTCCCCATTTGTCAAGTGCTCCGCTATTTTATCCTTAATAATGGACTCTAGCATTTTGCCCACAACCGATGTAAGGCTTACTGGTCTATAATTCCCTGCTTTCTCTCTACCCCCCTTTTTAAATATTGGGGTAACATTAGCTACCCTCCAATCCACGGGTACTGTTCCCGAGTCAATGGAGTTCCGGAAGATGATCCTTAGAGCATCTGCTATCTCCAGGGCCACCTCCTTAAGTACCCTAGGATGTAGTTTATCAGGCCCCGGGGATTTGTCGGCCTTCAGTCCCCTCAACTTACCCAACACCATATCCCTAGAGATACTAATTTCTGTCAGCTCCTCCCTCTCATTAGTCCCTATGTTTGCCGATATTCCTGGGAGGTTATTTGTGTCCTCCTTTGTGAATACAGAACCAAAGTATGAGTTTAATTGGTCTGCCATTTCCTTATTCTCCATTATATATTCTCCCGAATCGGACTGCAAGGGACCGACTTGGGATTTTACCAGTCTTTTCCTCCTGATATACCGATAAAAGCTTTTGCAGTCTGTCTTTATGTTTGCTGCAAGTTTACTTTCGTATTCTATTTTCCCCTTCCTGATTAATCCCTTTGTCCTCTTTTGCTGTATCCTGTACTGCCCCCAATCTTCCGGTCTGGTGCTTTTTTTTGCCAGTTGATATGCCCTTTTTTTTGATTTTATGCTGTCCCTAATTTCCCTCGTTATCCACGGTTGAGCCACCTTTTTAGGTTTATTTTTATGCCAAACCGGTATAAACATGTTCTGGAATTCTTCCATTCTATCTTTGAATGCTTGCCATTGTCTATCCACTGTCAATCCCCCCAGAAACACCACCCAATCAATCTTACCCAATTCCCGTCTCATACCCTCGTAATTCCCTTTATTTAAGTTCTGGACCTTAGTCTCTGATTCAATTTCCTCACTCTCCATCTCGACTGAGAGCTCGATCATATTATGATCGCTCTGACCCAAGGGGCCTCGTACAAGAAGATTGTTGATAAGTCCCTTCTCATTGCACAATACCCAGTCTAAAATGGCCTGATCTCGAGTCGGCTCCTCGACATATTGGTCCAGATAACCGTCCCGAAAACATTCCAGGAATTCCTCCTCCTCAGAATTTTTACTAATTTGGGTAGTCCAATCAATATGTAAATTAAAGTCACCCATGATGACAGCTGTGCTCTTATCGCACGCTTCTCTAATTTCCCTTTTTATGCCTTCCCTCACCTCCATATTTCTGTTGATGTATACTAATAAAAACTTTTCAGCAACAACAGCGCTGCTTCAAAAGTTAGGGTAGAGAGTCGCCAGTATTTCACGTCAGTACTTGCAGAGGTTCCCACACAAGAACGTTTGAAAACGATTACTGTAGAGTTCCCCAACTGTACTCAAACAATGCATCTCAGAACAGCACTCCCCAGTGTGACACTTTTCATTTCCCGCACCAACTATCCGACAATGTCTCCGAGAGTAAGAAATTTCAATTTGTGTTAGACAGGGGAAAGTTTATGCTGTGAGCCCATATCCAAAATGATTTTTGGTTTGTGACTCTCAAACTAATTTCACATAGGAGCCTTGCGTCCAATACAGAGAAGGTAGTAATCCCAACAGTCTGGGCTTGAACCCAGGTGCCAAAGGTGAAAGGTTAGTGTCCAACCTAATTGGTCAGACTCCCAATTAACTAAAGTTTTACTAGGCTTCCCAATCATTTAATATTTTAGTTGTGTATCAGGGAAAGTACGTACATCATTTACAAAAGTTAATTATTGGATTTTTTCAAAATTCTAACAGATTTGTCAATCATAATCTGAACTACAATACTAGGCTCCATTTCTAGAACAATTTCACTGAAACCCCTTACCTTTATCTTGAGAGCAGGTTGAAATTCCCGTACCACTGTCATTGTTGAATCGTAAATTGTATTGCCAATCTTCACCCGTTCCATTAGAGGTACAGGCCTGAAGTCAGTACAATACAGTTCTGCGTTTAGCCAGGTTGCTACAATCCCTAGGTTTGGAAGAGTGGCACTCATCCCTACAATCTGTATCCCATCACCGAGCCTCTGTTCTCCTGCTGCAGTCTTATGCCTGGAATGCCAAAATATCTCTCTCAACCCCAATCATCAGGTTAAATTTAAAACAGATTTTTCCACAGATTTCATAAGATAACAGATAACATAAGATTTCATAAGATCACATTCCAATATGAAACAAAGTTTAACAAATTATAAATCAATCAGTACTTTTCCTCCTTCATAAAAGAAAAACCACCAGGACAACTGCCCAAGACCGCTGTAATTTGCAATTCCTACCAACATCATTTGCTCTTGTGAAATCGCCCAGCCTTATGGTGCTCCTTTCAGCCACCATATTCCCACAAAACACAGACTGAGGTTTGCATCCACTCCAAAATAAAGCACACATCCAGTTTTGCAAATTCACAAGTTTGACATGGACTTTGCATACCAGAAGTGTGACACCCGAGGTGTGCCAGTCAAGATGCAATGCAAGAATGTGTAAAATAAAATGCAATAAGGTTGCAATTTTTTTTAGGAATATATAATTTGATCTTATCTTTGCATAACTGTATGCAACAAGTTGCAAGGCTATGGGGATAGTGCAAGAACCGGCTCAGGCACAATGGACCAAATGGCTTCCTTCTGTGCTGTATGATTCTATACAGAAAAGCAGCCCTTCACTTCTGCATAATGTTATACCGGAGATCAGGAATGAACCTCTGCCACAAACAATTTATTAACGAATGTATCTTAAAAGTTCCACTGCAAGAAATGAGAGACATCAGGAGTGCACTGGAATTTTCTGCTTGATGTTCTTGCTCGCTACTGTAAAAATGTACCTTTTTGCTCTCTTTTGAGTGACAAATAGTATCTTGGTTAAGAGAAGCTCCAATAGATATCCTCTATGCGAGTCCCCCAACATATGTAACTCATCCACTACTACTATCCCTGTAGGGGAAAAAAACAGAAAACCATAATATGATTATAAGGCACTAGAGTCAGACAATCAAATTGGGAGAACAATAAAAGAATTGGAATCATTGGCACAATAAGTCCATTACACCTCCTCAATGTTTTTATTCCCTAAAACGCTCAATAAAAGTCCATATTTTGGAGAAAGAAACATAAATTCCCCAAATAATATTTACTAAGATTTTAATTGGATTTTTGGTACTTGCTTCACAAAACCC
The DNA here is from genome assembly GCF_052327205.1 of Somniosus microcephalus. NCBI lineage: Eukaryota > Metazoa > Chordata > Chondrichthyes > Squaliformes > Somniosidae > Somniosus > Somniosus microcephalus. The sequence continues at coordinate 85,136,233 of NC_141000.1, forward strand.
TTCACCAAAATCCAGAATATTGAGATATAAACGTAACATTTTCTTTCTCTCCCATACATAGTTTTATCAATTTAGAAATTAAGAATTTCATATAAAGATAGAATTTGGAGGATGAAATGGCGGCAGAGGTTTCCCCGCTCTGCTGAAAACTTCTTTCCTCCTCTGTCTCTACCATCAGTGACATCACTGATTCAAGTGTTATAGCCAAGAAGGATTTGCATTCATACAGAAACATGCCAAAGCACATCACATAAAATGAATTACTTCGTATTGGAGTCACTGTTATTATGCAGATCAAAATATCAGCATACAGAAAGGTCCCTCAAACAGCACAAGATGAATGACCAGTTATTTTTATTGTAATGTTGGTTGAGGAAGGAAAGTTATCCAGGATACTAGGAACATTTTCTTCAAACAGTGCATGGGATCTTCAATATCCTTCCAAACCACTGGAAGAGGGCCTCAGTTTAAGGACTCATTCAAAAGATTGGACCACCGACAATGCAGCAGTTTCTCAGAACTGCATTGAAATGTTAGCTTAGATAATGTCCTGGAGTGCAGTGTGAGCCCATAACCTTTTGACTCAGAAACAAGACTGCTGCCAAAAGAGCCGAGTTGAAACACAGGCCTCACTTGATGAAAATAATAGACAAACAATAAAGATTCACTAGAAAGATATTTTGGACCCTCACCGAGCTGGTCCATTTTCTCCTCCTCAATAATTCGGTTAATGAGTCCATTTGCTTTCTCAATCGTGCACACAGCTACATCCAGCGATGAAAATCCCCCAGCAGGTGACGTGCTTCCCATATATCCCTCCACTCGCACCATCGCCTCTTGGAATAAGTTCTGAGACAGAGAAATGTCATTATATAGCACCTTACCACATCTCTCAAGATGTCCCCAAAAGTTGGCCTTTATTGCAAGGGGGTTGGAGTAGAAGAGTAAGGAAGACTTCCTACAATTGTACAGGGCTTTGGTGAGAACACACCTGGAGTACTGTGCACGGTTTTGGTCTCCTTATCTGAGGCCTTAGAGGCGGTGCAACGAAGATTCACTAGGTTGATTCCTGCAATGAGAGGGTTGTCCTATGAGGAGAGATTGAGCCTGTACTTTCTGGAGTTTTAGAAGAATGAGAGGTGATCTCATTGAAACATACAAGATTCTGAGGGGGATTGACAGGGTAGATACTGAGCGTTGTTTCCCCTGGCTGGAGTGTCTAGAACTAGAGGGAATAGTCTCAGAATAAGGGATGGCCATTTAATACTGAGATGAAGAGGAATTTCTTCACTCAGAGGTTTGTGAATCTTTGGAATTCTCTGCCCCAGAGGGTTGTGGATGCTGAATCATTGAGTATATTCAAGGCTGAGATCGATAGATTTTTGGACTCTAGTGGAATCAAGGGATATGGAGATCGGGTGGGAAAGTGGAGTTGATGTCAAAGATCAGCCATGATCTTACTGAATGGCAGAGCAGGCTCGAGGGGGCGGATGGCCTACTCCTGCCCCTAATTCTTATATTTTTATAAACGCAACTTCTTTAGAGCCAATTAATTACTGTTTGGAAGTGTAGCATTGTTGTTATGTGCAGCAGTTTGATGATTACAATAGCTCTTTCTACTCTGCCCAATGTGCTTCAGAAGAGCATACCCACCATGAACAAGATTGAGACTACCCAAAGCTTAGTTCAGAAAGAACTGTTACAGCCAGAACAGACTTTCATCCAATCAGCTTTGGCTGGACTCAAACGCAGATCCCAGAGGCAAAAGACCAGTAACTAATCCACCATTTTTAAACATGTGACAAACATTTGTATCAGATGATCATCATTCACAACATGTAAACGCTGTTGCATTGTTTGAATAGGTTGTGAAGAAAATACTGTTCTTCCAGAACCAAAATGATTGAAATTCTTTGCCCAAATCAGCAATATTCCCCCTTAACACAAAAATTATTGCTGACAGTTTGTTCAGTGACTGACAGCAATGAAAACTAAAATAATCATGCATTCAAAACAATGGTGGGAGAGGAGGCAAGTTTCATAAATTAATTTTGCTAAGATCATTGGACATGGTAAACCAACCCTGACATTACCCTATTTTCTTGTCACCTCTCATAATGACAATGACTCTTGGTAGAGTCCACAGGCATTAGCAGCCGTCCATCATGTTGTGTGGTGCTACCACTGTGCTAAATGGGGTAGATTCAGAACAGATCTCGCAGCTCAAAACTGGGCATCCATGAGGCGCTGTGGGCCATCAGCAGCAGCAGCAGCAGCAGCAGAATTGTATTCAACCACAATCTGTAACCTCATGGCCCGGCATAGCCCTCACTCTACCATTACCATCAAGCCAGGGGACCAACCCTGGTTCAATGAGGAGTGCAGAAGAGCATGCCAGGATCAGCACCAGGCGTACCTAAAAATGCAATGCCAACCTGGGGAAGCTGCAACACAGGACTACATGCATGTTAAAAAGCGGAAGCAGCATGCTATAGACAGGGCTAAGCGATCCCACAATCAACAGATCAGATCAAAGCTCTACAGTGCTGCCACATCCAGTCGTGAATGTTGGTGGACCATTAAACAACTAATGGGAGAAGGAGGCGCCATGAACATCCCCATCCTCAATGATGGTGGAGCCCAGCACGTGAGTGCAAAAGACAAAGCTGAAGTATTTGCAACCATCTTCAGCCAGAAGTGCCGCATGGATAATCCATATCAGCCTCCTCCCGAGGTCCCCACCACCACAGCCGCTGGTCTTCAGCCAATTCGATTCACTCCACATGATATCAAGAAACGGCTGAGCGCACTGGATACAGCAAAGGCTGTGGGCCCTGACAACATCCCGGCTGTCGTGCTGAAGACTTGTGCTCCAGAACTAGCCGCGCCTCTAGCCAATCTGTTCCAGTACAGCTGCAACACTGGCATCTACCCGATAATGTGGAAAACTGCCCAGGTATGTCCTGTCCACAAAAAGCAGAACAAATCCAATCCAGTCAATTACCGCCCCATCAGTCTACTCTCGATCATTAGCAAAGTGATGGAAGGTGTCGTCAACAGTGCTATCAAGCAGCACTTACTCACCAATAACCTGCTCACTGATGCCCAATTTGGGTTCTGTCAGGACCACACAGCTCCAGAGCTCATTACAGCCTTGATCCAAACATGGGCAAAAGAGGTGAATTCCAGAGGTGAGGTGAGAGTGACTGCCCTTGACATCAAGGCAGCATTTGACAGAGTGTGGCATCAAGGAGCCCTAGTAAAACTAAAGTCAATGGGAATCGGGGGGAAAACTCTCCATTGGCTGAAGTCTTACCTAGCACAAAGGAAGATGGCTGTGGTGGTTGGAGGTCAATCATCACAGCCCCGGGACATCGCTGCAGGAGTTCCTCAGGGCAGTGTCCGAGGCCCAAACATCTTCAGCTGCTTCATCAATGACCTTCCCTCCATCATAAGGTCAGAAGTGGGTATGTTCGCTGATGACTGCACAGTGTTCAGTGCCATTTGCAACTCCTCAGATAATGAAGCAGCCCATGCCCGCATGCAGCAAGACCTGGACGACATTCAGGCTTCGGCTGATAAGTGGTACGTAACATTCGCGCCACACAAGCGCCAGATAATGACTAACTCCAACAAGCGAGCGTCTAACCACCGCCCCTTGACATTCAACGGCATTACCATTGCCTAATCCCTCACCATCAACATCCCGGGGAGTCACCATTGACCAGAAACTTAACTGGACCAGCCACATAAATACGGTGGCAACAAGAGCAGGTCAGAGGCTGAGTATTCTGCGGGGAGTGTCTCACCTCCTGACTCCCCAAAGCCTTTCCACCGTCTACAAGGCACAAGTCAGGAGTGTGATGGAATACTCTCCACTTGCCTGGACAAGTGCAGCTCCAACAACATTCAAGAAGCTCAATACCATCCAAGACAAAGCAGTCCACTTGATTGGCACCCCATCCACCCACGTTAAACATTCACTCCCTCCACCACCAGCGTACCGTGGCTGCAGTAATTACTATCTACAAGATGCACTGCAGCAACTCGCCAAGGCTTCTTCAGCAGCACCTCCCAAACCCGCGACCTCTACCACCTAGAATGACAAGGGCAGCAGGCACATGGGGCCACCACCAAGTTCCCCTCCAAGTCACACACTATCCTGACTTGGAAGTATATCGCCGATCCTTCATCGTTGCTGGGTCAAAGTCCTGGAACTCCCTCCCTAACAGCACTGTGGGAGTACCTTCACCACACAGACTGCAGCGGTTCAAGGCGGCTCACCACCACCTTCTCAAGGGCAACTAGGGATGGGCAATAAATGCTGGTCTTGCAAACGATGCCCACATCCCATGAACACATTTATTTTTAAAGTACCTCAAACTAGTGGTCATTCTTCATGAACCTAGACAGTGAGTGCCAGCAAGCTATTCAGCTATGGAGGAAATCAGTGGGTGATCCTGTTCTCACTTGACATCAACTTATATTTGTCAGCTGGAGTCACTGGATAATGATCAGGAGTCCAAACCTGGCTGATTATTCCCTACACTCTATTCCAGGGGTGCTGAGGCTAATTGTAATATCTCTATTGCCACTCCAGCAAAGATCACCTGAATCAGCACAGACCAGATAGGAAACCGGTATCACAGTAGCAGATAAAGACTCTAATTTAATCATGAACAGAATATTTAAGTGAGTTTTTGGTAACAACCACTAATCAGTGAGATTTGTCATAACCCAAGATCAACATCCCTCTCAGTTACATCAAACTTTATGAATGAAGTCTTCAAATTTGCCATCAATACCTTCAATTCCATCACAGTGTGGCCCTTCTTGTGTGATTAGGTGATGCCAAAGGAATGGAATTGACTGACTAATTACATTGTTCCCTTTAATTTGATCTGAATGAAAAACTAATCTATGGAGAGTGGGTTAAGTTCTCCTTTGACAGATTGCAAGTAACAACCTAAAGTAGAAAGATTCTGGATGGGGTCAATTGAGCTTAGAGTTGAAGTTAATAGAGGTCTACAGAATGAGTAGAGGTCTACAGAATGAATAGAGGTCTAGAGTGAAGATGGTTCGAATTTGACAATTTCACTCAAACCACTCTCCCAACAAAGGGGGCGGGAATAGCCAGTTTCCAATTTGGAGAATCACACTGGTCAAAAAAGACCATGACCCTGAATTTGCGGTTGGAGGCTTCCCGTGGGGAAATGCCTCCGATCGCAAATAAAATGCCCGCGTACCTGGTGGTCCGGGAGATACGGAGATTCACGGTCCTGGGCCTCTCCGGGTACCCACAGGTAGAGGCCCACGTATCCCGAGGCGCAGGCGGTTCACGTGGGCCGGACCAACCAATAAATGAAGGAAATCCCCCTTCATGCTTATGGGGATTCTGTATGTATGGAAAATTCTTGACAAATCGCAAGTTCCGGGTTTTCACGCATGCGCTTCTCGCGCGAAAACCCGGAACCTGCAGGACCCTTACGGATATGTACACACTCGTAGGGGCCGCAAATTACTGGCCCATGTTTTTCGAGCTGGAGATTGACACATTATGATAATAAATACAAGGCAACTCTGCACTGCTGTAGGCTTTTGGGATGTCTGATCAAACGGTGCCCAATATAACTGCTGGTTGAAAGACAGTCAAATCATCCAGCTCTCAATATGCTCATCTTGCACCAATCAGTAATGCACCTTTTTTTGTATGTAAAGCTTGGTGCTCATCAAGGGAAAGAATGGTAGTGTTGGGGAGTGGAACACTCTCCAGTTATGGCACACAGCAGCAACATCAAGCACTTCCTGGTCAGTTATAGAAAAGAAAGACTTGCATTTATATAGCGCCTTTCACGGCCTCAGGACGCCCCAAAGCACTTTACAGTCAATGAAGTACTTTTGAAGTGTAGTCACTGCTGGTTGTAATGTAGGAAACGCAGCAGCCAATTTGCGCACAGCAAGCTCCCACAACCAACAATGTGATAATGACCAGATAATCTGTTTTTGTGATGTTGAGGGATAAATATTGGCCAGGACACCGGGGATAACTCCCCTGCTCTTCTTCAAAATAATGCCATGGGATCTTTTACGTCTACGTTAGAGAGCAGACGGGGCCTCAGTTTAACATCTCATCCGAAAGACAGCACCTCCAACAGTGCAGCACTCCCTCAGCACTGCACTGGAGTGTCAGCCTAGATTTTTGTGTTCCAGCCTCGAGTGGGACTTGAACCTACAACCTTCTGACTCGGAGGTGAGAGTGCTACCCACTGAGCTACGGCTAACACGTTTAGATGCAGTCCCAGTACCAATTTTTAAAAAATCAATGTGAAATTTTCCACTTCCCATTTCCTGTGGCTGCTTTGATTGAGATGGCCAAATTTGGGACTATTCAAATGATTTTCATGGATCCCTTACAGCCATCAGACAAAGGAGACATGTGTTGGATTAAAATGATTTTCTGTCATTTGTTACAGCACGGAGTTCTGCACTGACCTGCAGGTAATACATTTTCTCCTTTGCCACAGAAACAAACGGCAGGATGAACAGTGCCTTCTTCCTCCTTTCCAGAACCCTCTTTAGAATTAGCAACTCTGCGACAAGTGTCTTTCCAGCACTGGTAGGGGCTACAACACAAAAGAGAATTGGAGCTTGTTTGTTTAGTGCCAATAGCAAAGTAGCAGGAATTGGTGTCATGTGTATCACTTCCCTTCACCTTCGGAGTTTGGATTACAATGGATAAATAGGAACAAAAGTTTCTTCCAACTAACTGCAATCTATGTTAAACATGACATTTTGATTTCTAAAATGTAGCCACATTTGCAAAATACTAGATGAAATTATAAACTGGTGTTCAGTGTGTACTTTTTCCATTAAAATTAGCGAACCGAGGAAAATATAGTTTCCACAATCAAATTTATTCCAAATATAGGAGGAGAGGATGTGTCTGCCTCCGACGGCCGTTTAGAAAACTCCTTTCAACTCTGGGACCTGGAATCAAACCCAGTCCAGGCAGAGGAGGGGCGGGGGGGTGGGGGGGGTGAAGGCTCTTCTGTACGAATCAATTATGCAGTAAGTATGAAAATGGAAAATATAATGTACATAGGATTAACCAAGTACTGGGATCTTTCCCCCAGGTCTGAGTAGGTACAACTGTTTTCATTCAATAGAATTTGCACAAGAAAATAAGAAAGCATGGGACAAGATAAAGCTATTCAACTTATCAAACCAATGCCTTCCACAGAGTGTACAATCTTATGCATCATAGTCTTGGGAGATTAACCAAACATGTAAAGTTCTGCAAAATTTTGACTGGTTCACTCCCCAAAAGCAATCAAGCGTAACTCCAGAATATCTGTCTAACCTTAGATAAGTAGCATGATATTGCCAAAGTCAAAGAGGAAACTTGTACACCCATTTATTTATTTCCCCCACCCCCTCAATTTGGAAAGTCACTTTCTCATTTTAGGTCGCCAATTTGGCAAAGAGGTCAAGACCAATTCCCAGACCTCTCCCAATGCAACTCCATCATCAGACTCCAGATGATGAACAAGAGTACACACCAGGGTTGATTTGTTCTCAGCTATTTCTCTGTTGCTGAGATTGAGGAAGCTTTTTCCCCTCCACTTGTCTCTCATGGTGGTCTGATCGAGTTCAGGAACTCAATTTATGGAGAACCAACTATTTGAGGCTGTAACCTACTGCTGCATAGTGCTCTCTTTAACAGCCCTCTATTGCAAATACATTTTTGATGTTAAATGATCCTTCAGCCATCTTGAATTTTCACTGTGGTGCTTCTTGCGCATAGAACAACTCACCTCACACCTGCTGCCTCAAAACAAAGCCACTGAAAGAACTAACACCACTGCTTGTGAATCTCATCTACAGTGACTAGAAAGCTGCTAATGAACCAGATGCAAGACCCAAAATTGACTAAATGTTAAAAATATAAGTGTAAGAAGAAAATCATTGTGATTTTAGCCTTTAAAAAATAGCACAAGCCAACATTACTTAGATATCTTTGTGTAAAGTGGTCTAATTGAGACCTACTTCAATTAACCAAATACTTAAATCAGTTTATATATTTCAAAATATTAAGTTACCTGAATAGACCAAGTTTCGTCCCTCTAACACACGATGTTGTGTAAGACATTCAGCTTGCCATTCAAAAATGCTCACCACCCCCATGCTCCGATACTTCTCCAGAACTGATTTGGGCAGCCCCCAGTTAGACAGCAACAGCATCTGCAATTGTTCTGTGGGGGCAGCTACCTGCCCAGATTGCCCTGGAATAAGAGGCAAACAATCCTAAAGTATCTACAGAGAAGTATGCAAGACATAACATTTACTGGTAATTACCAACTATGTGATTCAAAATACCTTACTTCAGACAAACAGTTAAAATTAATTGTGGTAAAGGAATTCTACAAGTTTATTACTTAAATGATTAATTACACTTATGTAGCACCTATGCATGAGCTATAAACACTTTTGACTTGTAATTAGTAAGCTTTACTCTCAACATTTGCTATAAATATTATAGAAGAAATTGGCAGTACTGTAATGATGGTCACTATATAATTTATATACCAGTTATATTGCCTTTAATAATGTGTCCTATACACTCATCAAACAGTATGAGGCTTGGACTCAATGCGGTCTCTGGATACATAATCATTCGGACTTGCCTAGCAGTACAGTTATAAAACACAGTATTGATTAACAGCTTCTCAGGGTCGTCATAACTGGCTGATACACATCAGGGCATCAGCAATTGAAACCCAAAGACGACACTGAAATGGGGGAGAAAGGGGAGGGGGGTAAAACATGAGGTTCCGAGGTCACAGTTGCTAATGTTTGAATTGGTCTACCGTTTTGGCAGCAAGGCAACACATAGCTACACTTACACAGTTTGCATGGTTGCCATTTAAGTGTATTTGCATGTCGCACCGCTTCCCACAATTCCGATCATCACATACCCACCACACAGAGCCAGATGCATTAAGAATTCTTGGGGCCCTGGCAACCAAGAACATTCGGGGTCCCTCCACACAACTGCAGCACCCACACCCCCCACCCGCCCCAGCCATTAAAACACAAACGTGTAGTAAAATGCATAAATAGCCCCATAGAATATTTACACATTACATTGATAATAAAACAAATCATATCGCAATATACTACGCTGAAATGAAACTGATCCAGTGATTGTATGCAGTTTTTCCTGTGTTATGTGAGCTTTACCGGGGGCCCCATATTGGCTGAGGCCCTTGGGCACAGGCCAATGTGTGTTTAATTCCCTTCTGTCGCCACACATCTCAGTGTAGTCAATGGAAGATTTAATTTTCTGGGCAGTTATTTTAAAATAGTCAGGATAGGGAAAATGGGTGGATGCAATGTAAAGATTTCCCTAAAAACTATCCACTATTTACAACTGACTGATGATGGATAAGACTGTACACTCTGACTGTCACATAAAGCTAGCTGTTGCCCCAATGCACTGTCACCTAGTTACAGTACCTTTGGAATCTTTAGATTACTCCCCATTTTTAAATATACAATGCATATTCTTGTTTTAAGCTTTTCATTTTATAGTTTTTCCTTCTTTCGGTCTAACCATGGACATAAATGAAAGCAGAAACATGTTTAAAAAGTTTTGAGTATTGAATCCCCTCCTCCCCCACTCCCACTGTTTGAATTTGTCCATGGATCCAATGGTCTGTCACATCAGTGCGGAAATTTTTCTGCCGAGTCTAATCTAAAATTAGAAGATCTGGGTCTTGGACCAGTGGAAATTTTGACCTTGGAACATGAAGGAAAATCATCCTGATGGAGCAACATAAGGAAATGTAAAAGCAAAGAGGCCCGATAAATTTGCACCTTCCAACAATCCCTCGAAAATAAGAGACTATTGGAATCGCAAATGCATGCTTTAGAAAACAGATCATGACTGAACCAGAGATAGATCTAGTAAAAAGTAGCCATCACAAACTATGACAGCAGATGGCTGCCTAAGTGTTTACTTTCAAAGATGCTGAAAAAATGGCTAGCAAATTTGTTTCTCATGAGAATTAATGGAGAAGGGTTTTATTTTGTATGGTTTCATTTGCTTATGTAATATAGACTGTACCTGTTGCTGTCAGGGACTCACTGAGTTTGCTGCCATCCAACAGACTTTGACTGAGGCCAGGAGGAGGTGACAGCACAGGCAAGGAACAATTGGATTGAAAAAGTTTCTTCTTTTGCAACAGATTTTGGCAGTTAGGACTAAGCACGATGGAACTTCTTGAAGTTTCCAAAGTTCTATCTAGCCCGTGCGAGGTTCTAACCTGCCTTTTAACCACAGGTCCTGCTGTTTGAAAGTTCTGACCACAAGATGGTCGTTGGCCTCCATTTATGACAGGTGAACACTTATGAGAAACCATTACTTTCTTTGCAGTAGGGCACGCTGAAGTATCTGAATCTGGATTGTTGATGGACAAAGGCCTTTCCCTCTTGTGTCTGTTGACCAGCTCTAATGTCCTTCCACCTCTCAGGGTAACATTGCCCTGAAGTCCACAGACCTGCAGAGAACTTGTGTCTTTTTCCTTACGGCCACTATGTGAAGGTTTATTGAACAAATCGTGGACAGTCTCTGTAATTACCGATGAACTCTTAGTCTTTTCAGGAGCTGCAATTCTTTGCAATGTCTTCTGGTTCACACTGCTACTACTACATTCCCTTGCTGCAGAACTTCCTGTTCTTGAGCACTTCTTGGCTTCACTAAAAGGATCAAACTGATTTACTTCTTCAATTGTGTCTCCACCAGAATTGGAGGTTGCCTTAGTATGGATCAAATGTATGGCTTTTAAAGTATCTTCTCTTGGAATTTCAGCACTCCAGTTTTTTTCAAGATCCAATGCTGCTTGTATAAGTTCATCATCTAGTGTTAAGGATGAATCAGGAACAAAGTCAGGGCTCCTAAATGATGGCTTGACATTAGCACGTACCTGAAAGAAAACATAAGTATATAAAGACATGTTTTCTTATACGTCATCCAGCGGCTGAAACTTCCACTGCTCAGGGGGCTATTTTAAGGCCTGGACCAAAAGATTTCCCTAAAATCCACGGCAAAAACTGGAAATACGTAGCTGGTCCATTAGCATCGGCAAGAGAAACAACAGGTTAATGTTTCAGGTGTAACCCTTCCAATTTTACGATGCTGTATGACCTGTTGTGTATTTTCAGCATTTTCTGTTTTATTTTCAAGTTCCAGCATTTACAGCTGGTTTTCTTTTTAGTCGTATCCTCTGAAATCCAGTTGTTCAGTGGTATAAGATTGCTCTGCAGTAATCCAGTATTCAATTTCTGCCAGTAAATGAATGTTAGCAATTTACACATGATTTATCTTTAAGGTCTAGATCAGAGTAAAATCCAATATCGATATGGAAACTGTGCAAGCATTAGTGATAAAGTGACCATTTTTTGCCACTTGAGGGCATTAAACACTCAGTATTTATAACACTCATTTGGGAGGCTTCAAAAGGAAGAAACACAGTAAAAGTAATTGTATCGTATCTTTACACTCTTCCCTGCCACAAGGCTACACATGTCTACACATTAAAGGGTTCTTCAAAACTACCGCATCTAAATTTCCTTTTTCATATATCTCATGCAGTACTGTAGCTAGCTACTGCCATCTAAAAGAGCATATCCAAGTTTCTTGTAAATTAGTCCAATATTACTACATTTATTACTACATTGACTACTTTAAGTGACAGTTTAGTCTATTGTCTACAACTTACATTTAGACAGCAAGCCACCTCTAAGGAAATGTTTTAGTGGACTCAAAGCTAGGGAAAGGGAGGAAAAAGAGAATCAGGGAGAGGGCTAAAGGCATGTTCAATGAGGTTTTGTAGGAGGCTTTTGAAGGTGGGGAGGGGGTATCAAGGCAATGTTGGGAGAGTTCCAGATGAAAGAATAGATATCGATGGTAAAGCATATGACAAGTACAGGAAACTCCCGTTTAAACGGCACCTAAATAGCCAGAATTCTCTATTAACCTGCAAAATTCTCACTCCGAAAACAACACCTCAATAACCGGCAATGTTGCCAAGTCCGAGTCTGAGTCTCCCGCGGTGGCCAAGTTAGTCAGTAGGGGTAGTTCTCCAAACTGCCACTACTCGGCTTCTTGGCACTGTCAGAAGTCGGAACACCTCAATACCCCTGTAACAGGAGTCTGACTCTCCCGCGCTGCCGGTAGTCTCTCCTGATCCGCCATTTTACAGGGGTACTGTGTGTCTCCCACGCTGCTGGTAGTCACTGCATTGCATTACCCTCAACTGGCAGTACTGTACTTCATCAAGCATCTTCCACCATCCATTTAACACAACATTCTGTAGTTGAGTACCCAATTACTGTATACTGCACATTTCTTGATTTTTAAATTTTTCTTTGTTAAAAATAGCTTCGATAGAGAACCCTCTCCGTCATCCGGAATTTTTGATCAACTGGCAACACGCCGGTCCCATCGGTGCCGGATACCAAAGAGTTTCTTGTAGTAATCTAGTGCTAGAAGGGCAGATGATGCATTGAATGGTGAGGAGGATAGGGATAGACTTCAAGAGGACGTAGTTAGGCTGGTGGAACGGGTGGGCACGTGGCAGATGAAGTTTAATGCAGAAAAGTGCGAAGTGATACATTTCGGTAGGTGTGAGAATAGTGGGAAAGTCTCCACTTCATATTCACTTACTAACTAACCAGACATATAATTGCACTTATAATCATACTGGTAAACCTGTTGTGAAATGCCCTGGGTAGCCCTGGTTTGGGAGGTAGGATGGAGGAAAAATAAAGGCTCATGGGTCCTTCTTGACCAAAATTTTAAAAGGCCATTTCAGCATTTTCTCATAAAAGAATAGCTGCCTGTAAAACAACAAGGCCAGCTTGGCAAGATTCCAGAGACACTGATAAGAGACAAAGGAGAAGTCATAGTGAAGCCACAACGAAATCTAACTATTCGCTTCCCAGGTGAGATAAATGATGGACAAGGACATCATGTCTCATTTAAATAAGGCACTGTTAGGGAGTGAAACACAGATGGTGTCAGGAGAAGGAGGGGGTCATGCAGGTGATGGCCTGACAGGGGCGGGCAGGATCAGTGAGTACGTGGCATCACTGCAATTGGGTAGTGAAATTCAGGTGCAAGTCTATGATTGGCTTAACTGGTCCCCATAGACATTGCTGTGAAGTAGGGGTATAAGAAGGGAGTCTCTTAGACACAAGTGTTGTAAAGCTTGGGACTATCCACAGACGGGCCAGGAGGGACCACATGTGTGACACCAACCGTCCAGAGTCTATAGGGCTAACGGGGGTTTGCTTGTGGAGATCACCTTTCTATCCAGGACATAACGGGTAATATAACACTTGATTGTGCCTTTTAAACTACTGCTCAGATACTAGTAATATATCAAGTCTCATTTATACTGAATAAAGTATACTCACTGTCACCAATAAGGGTGAAGTCGAATTTTTTGGAACATGAGAGAAAGGGTTAAGAACATAAGAAATAGGAGCGGGAGCAGGGCATTCGGCCCCTCGAGCCTGCTCCGCTATTCAATGAGATCATGGCTGATCTTCTGCCTCAACTCCATTCACCGGCCCTATCGCCATATCCCTTGATGCCCTTACTAGTCAGAAATCTATCAACTTCTGTTTTGAATATACCCAATGACTGAGCCTCCACAGCCCTCTGGGGTAGAGAATTCCAAAGATTCACCAACCTTTGTGAAGAAATTTCTTCTCATCTCAGTCCTGAATGGCCTACCCCTTATCTTGAGGCTGTGGCCCCTGGTTCTAGACTCCCCAGCCAAGGGAAACATTCTCCCAACATCCATCCTATCAAGCCCTGTAATAATTTTGTATGCTTCAATGAGATCCCCTCTCATTCTTCTGAATTCAAGAGAATACAGGCCTAGTTTACTCAATCTCTTCTCATAAGCCAGTCCCGCCATCCCAGGAATCAATCTCGTGAACCTTCGTTGCACTCTCTCTATGGCAAGTATATCTTTCCTTAGGTAAGGAGACCAAAATTGTACACAGTGCCTTCCTAATGGCTTGCTGCACCTGCACATTCACTTTCAGTGACTCATGTACAAGGACACCCAGGTCCCTTTGAGCATCTGCATTCCCCAATCTTTCACCATTTAGGAAATGCTTTGCCTTTCTGTTTTTTCTACCAAAGTGGATAACTTCACATTTATCCACATTATATTCCATCTGCCATGTTCTCACCAACTCACTGAGCCTGTCGAGATCCCCTTGAAGCCTCTTCACATCCTCTTCACAACTGACACTGTCACCTAGCTTTGTATCATCAGCAAATTTGGAAATGTTACAATTAGTCCCCTCATCTAAATCATTGATATAGATTGTGAATAGTTGGGTTAATTGGCACAGACCCAGAAACTCAACATAGGAAGAACGAGGAGAGGCAATATAAACTAAATGGTACAATTCTAAAGTGGGTGCAAGAATAGAGGGACCTGGGGTATATGTGCACAAATCGTTGAAGGTGGCAGAGCAGGGTGAGAAAGTGGTTAAAAAAGCATACGGGATCCTGGGTTTTATAAATAGAGGCATAGAGTACAAAAGCAAGTTACGATGAACCTTTATAAAACACCGGTTCGGCTACAACTGGAGTATTGTGTCCAATTCTGGGCACCACACTTTAGGAAGGATGTGAAGGCCTTAAAGAGGGTGCAAAAAAGATTTACAAGAATGGTTCCAGGGATGAGGGACTTCAGTCACTGGAGAAGCTGGGGTTGTTCTCCTTAGAGCAGAGGAGATTTGATAAGAGGTGCTCAAAATCATGAGGGGTCTTGACAGATTAGAGAGAAACTGTTCCCATTGGCGGAAAGTTCGAGAACCAGAGGACACAGATTTAAGGTGATTGGCAGAAGAACCAAAGGCAACATGAGGGAAAACTTTTTACACAGCGAGTGGTTATGATCTGGAATGCACTACCTGAAAGGGTGGTGGAGGCAGACTCAATGGTGGCTTTCAAAGGGGAATTAGATAAGTACCTGAAGGAAAATAATTTGCAGGGCTACGGGGAAAGGGCGGAGTGAGAGTAGCTGAAGTGCTCTTGCAGAGAGCTGGCACGGGCTTGACGGGCCAAATGGCCTCCTTCTGTGCTGTAACCATTCTATGATTCTATACAGAGCCATATAACTGAAGAAGATCCCTCAGGTTGGATGGAACAATGCCATGATTGGACTTGAAAGTGAGTACAAGGATCGCGAACTCATTCACTTGTGCCCAGAGAAGTGTGGAACTTGACAAAGATAGGGTGACGGGAGTGCAGGACTTTGTGCAGGTGAGCGAGGACATGGCTACCGAGTTCTGAATTAGTCAGAGCTTTTGAAGGGGGCAGGTGGGGAGAACAGCTAGGAAAACATGGGAGAAGTCAAGCCTTGAGGTGATGTTAGCATAGATTAGAGTTTCGGAAGCGGGTAAAAGTAGGGGCATTGGTGGGCAATGTTCCAGAGCTGAAAGGCGGCAGTATTGGCGACCGTGCTAATGTGGAGCAGGGAGCGCAGTTTGGGATCAAACAGGTGCCACGGTTCCACCACAATTTGCCGAGAGGCAAAACTTACTCCTTTCTTCATTTGATCCAACTTGTCATCATATCCACGCGTTCTGTGCTCTTCATCCGATAATTATCAAGGCGTTAATCACCATCTTATTCCGTCCACCCACCAATTTAAATACTTTATAATGTTTATTATCGCTTGGATTATCTTTCTTTTAATCAGAATAATTAGATTCCTTCTATCTTGCTTCATACAGAAATACGAGCCCAAAAATCGTGTAATTGCTCTTCCGTGCTCTCTACAGCAAAACCTACCTTGGTGCAGGTCCCATCAGTGTGATTTTCCTTGCCATCTGAATCTCGCATGTGATCTCGCTGCTGTAAGCGGCCTGAGCGGCGAAGGGTTAGGGGTTGTGAATCAACTGTGCTGGGTGCATAGAAACGAAAATCACACAAAAGTCCTCAGTTATCTCTTGCACTAATCAGTTTAATGTAACATGGACTCAAGGTAGTTGCATATACCACCAGGGGAAAGCGGAGAATTCCAATGTACATCATCATTCATTCAGACACGATCCTTCCTTCAATTCCGGAATGCGTACAGGGAATTGTAGCAAGATCGGACAGTACAGAACTACTAAAATTACAACCATTATAAGTGGACTAGTAGTAACTTCTAGATGAGTGATCCAATGTCTGACTTGACAGATTCAAAGCCTTGTTTCAACCTGCTTTGACTTCCCCAGGCCCCGATCTCGTGGTTCCCTGCTCGCCCTCAAAAAGCACATGCTTGTTTTTGTCATTATCATGACTGACTACAAGGATCATTAAGTTTAAATCTCATATTCTTTCAGCGCATCTTTATACATTCATGCAGTCCACAAAATTATATTTTATGAGCTGAAAATGCTATATGCTTTTGTGGTTTAAAAAACTATTTTCCATGGGGTAGTATATATAGTATAAAAAGTAGGTAGGTTACTGGACTAGTAATACAGGGGCCTGGACTAATATAATCCAGAGAACAGGAGATCAAATCCTACCATGAATTCAGTTTAAAATATCTGGAAATAAAAAGTTGCCATGAAGCGATCAGATTGTCCTAAAAAAAACACTGGTTCACTAATGGGAATGGAAGGAAACTTGCTGTTCCCTACCCGGTCTAGACTATATGTGACTCCAGTCCCACACCATAGTTAACTCTTAAATGCCCTCTGAAGCGGACTAGCAAGCCAAACAGTTAGGGATTGACAATAAATACCTGCCTTGCCAGCATTCCGACATTCCAAGAGAGAATTTAAAAAAAAACAGGGTTTCCTACCATTGCTTTCTGATAGCGACTCGGTGTTGTCCCAGAAATCTTTGCTGACACTTGATGGCTGGAGCGGTTTCTTTGTTGGACATTTTTGCGGATTTGAGCTGTAAACTCACGGGCTGATCAACGCGGCGTTTTTGACGCCAAGTCTCCGAAAGCCTTTTCATTTTCACCCCCGATTTCCAAAATGACTACATTCCGTACAGAATATATACACACTTTTACCTCTCTCTTTCTTTCCATACTTACACATTTATATCGGTATATCATAAATTAATTTCAATGGATCACATTTAATTTGCTGTTCACTGTATTCGAACAGCTAAACAATGAATACATTTCAAATTCACAACCCTCGCGTGTCAAATCCTCTTGCACTGCTTTCGTTGTTCCTTGAAATCTTTCAATCGGTATTTCATATATTCCCAGTTATTTAAATTATATCGTATTCTCATTCGGATAAAAAAAAAGTAACTTAGCAAAGCCTCCGGAAACAAACAATCATTCAATTTCACGGGAAGTGCCGATCGGCGGCGGCCGTTGATATTTCAGGATAGTAACATGGTCTCGGCAGTGTTAAACTGAAACGGGGAATTGGGAAAGCTCCGGGCTGCTCGCTAACGTTGCCCGAGCCGCCTGGAGCTAAATGTAAACCCTGGTCCCCAGGATCCGCACTTGGTCAATTTCAAACAGCCCGCCACCAGCAACCAACAGAGCAGAAGCGGAACCAGTTCCAGCCGCTGATATCATTCCCCCCCCGGCAACCAACAAACCAGAAGCGGAACCAGTTCCGCCGCTGATACCATCCCCACCCCGCCGCGGCTTCTCCCAATCTTATTAAGTGTCCCCACTGAAACTCGCCGTGAGAATTGTAACTATCACCTTCACTATGAAAACGTCCCCATCCCGATTCCAATTTGCAAACCTCGGGAAGATTTTCTGATGGTGAAGACTCAGGCGAGTGCTCAAGGTGCCGCTACATTGGCTGTGCCTTCACGGCCTGCTTTGAAGGGTCACACATTTGTTCTTTTATTTTTTTAAGCAAATTATTGCCGGGAAGCTGAGTTACGAAGCTTTATATTCAAAGTGTGGCTGACTGTTCAGAGGGTGTCACGCTCAGAACTGAAACGTCTGACTTACTGTATCGGCGAAACTTCTTCCCACACCTATCGCCGTCCTCAGAAAGCTTTCCCAGCATAACTGCTCATAGCCTGTAGGAAATTGCCTTCAGCCCTATTTTTGTTTCCATGGAAACTGTTTCAAAATCAACTCTTTGTCGCCTGCAAGGAAAATACTCCTAGCTTCTTGTGACCATTGCCAGAGCATCTCCATAGTGCCCCCACCCACCACCAATTGCCATAGCTGTCAAGTTCAGGGAAATGTTGGGAGGTACAGCAAGCAATGAGGAAGGCAAATGGCATGTTGGCCTTTATTGCAAGGGGATTGGAATATAAGAGTAAGGACGTTTTGCTACAGTTGTACAGGGCCTTGGTGAGACCACACCTGGAGTACTGTGCACAGTTTTGGTCTCCTTGTCTAAGGAAGGATATAATTGCCTTGGAAGTGGTGTAGGGAAGGTTCACTAGATTGATTCCTGGGATGAGAGGGCTGTCCTATGATGAGAGATTGTGTAGATTGGGCCTATACTCTGGAGTTTAGAAGAATGAGAGGTGATCTCATTGAAACATACTGAAGGGGATTGACAGGGTAGATGCTGAAAAGTTGTTTCCTCTGGCTGGAGTGTCTAGAACTAGGGGGCATAGTCTCAGGATAAGGGGTAGGCCATTTAAGACCAAGATGAGGTATTTCTTCACTCAGAGGGCTGTGAATCTTTGGAATTCTCTGCTCCAGCGGGCTGTGAATGCTGAGTTTTTGAGTATATTCAAGGCTGAGATAGATAGATTTTTGGACTCTAAGGGAATCAGGGGATATGGAGATCGGGCGGGAAAGTGGAGTTGAGGTCGATGATCAGCCATGATTTTATTGAATGGTGGAGCAGGCTCGAGGGGCCGTATGGCCTACTCCTGCTCCTATTTCTTATGTTCTTATGATCAATTCAAAAAGTGAAACTGATGGCAAACTTATTTAAACATATGGGTCTGTGTTTATTCTTTAAGATTGAGCTATATCAAAATGGGCCACATTGTCGAACTGAAATAAGCGAATCTCATTACAAATGTGAGACACTGAGCGGATTGATATAAGTACTTACATTGAATTTATTCCAGATTCAGCTCTCTTACAGTCTCCCATTTATGTTGCTTTGAAATTACTCCTAATGTTTTACTGTCCCTAAGTACACTATTGTATTTCCTGTTTTATTACATATTTCCAAAGCTACAACTTCCAATTCAACTCTGTTTCTGTTGGCAGATTGGTCACTCCCAACATTGTAAATGGCTCTGAGTAAATTACTCCTAACTCTATTACTACCTAAAAAATAATCAACAACTTGTATTTATATAGTACCTTTAACATAGTAAAACATCCCAAAGCACTTCAAAGGAGCGTTATCAAACAAAATTTGACACTGAACCATGTAAGGAGATATTAGGGCAGATGACCAAATAGCTTGGTCAAGGATGTAGGTTTTAAGGAGTGTCTTAAAGGAGGAAAGAGAGGTGGAGAGTTTTAGGGAGGGAATTTCAGAGCTTAGAGCCTTGGCAGCTGAAGGCACGACCGCCAATGGTGGAGCGATTAAAATCGAGGATGGGGAGAGATGACTAGGCAAATGAGGAAGGTTAGGTTCCACCAAGAACGCATTTTAAAAGCCTTTAGATTGTAGGATATTAATAATTGCTGCAGAAATATCGAGTGATGCTGGTTTTAATAGGAAGAATTGTTCAAGAAACCTTTTAAAATAAAAGAGATTTGGGGGTCACTTTTGCTTCATGTGAAAATCAGTTTTTTTCTTTTTAAACATTTTTTGGTGATGGATGCTGGCATTGCAAAATGGATCCCTTTTCCATTACAGATAACTTGTACTATATCTGAACTGAGAGTACATGATAAGTGCAGAATAAAACTCCCTCTATGCTGCTCTAGCTTTAGAAAAACCCTCTTGCACCTGTATGACATTTCCACACCTGCAGTACCTGGGGCCTTTCTGAGTGAGTGACAATTTAGTGCCAGTTTTTGTGCTGGAGGCCAATGCCTACTTGGAATTGAGTTGCAGCTGCCCAAGCTGATTTTACATAGAAATAGTATAGACAGTAGAGAGAAGAGATCTTCATCAGATTTACAGTAGTTGGCTTTGAACTCAGGTCCCAGAAATTGAAAACAGTGAGGCAAAAGCAATTCTTTCAGGTGCTCTGGGTAAGCCTTTCCAAGTAACTCTAGACTGTAATTCTGAAAGAGTTCAGGAAATTCTTGGTTAGAGATAGTCCACCAGAGTCGGAATTTAAATGACCCATAGTAATGAACATTGAAAAAATGAACCAGAATGAATTTAATGACATTTATCTATTGTAAGGTTTGACTTAATTAACAATTATATTGTGCCCTATCATAATGGACATCTCAAATGCTGCATAGAATTAAGATTTCTGAATTCCTATTTAATAAAGGCAGATGAATTTTGTATTTATGTGATGAGAGGGTTAACCCTCAAATCCCTGTCAGAAAAATTATGTCTACATCTTTGACTTTGGCAAATTCTTTCCTGATATATTACTTTTACAAACAGCTTTCTTGTGACTTAATGGCACAAAGCTATAAAGTCCAGAAGATCCTCGGTTCAATGCCTGATATGTGCCGAGTTAGCTGATCCTAGTGGGAGGCAGAGATTGGGATACTATAATTGGCTTCTTGGGCTAGGGAGGTGCAAAATCAGCCATGGTTCTCTCTTGATCACTATCTAATGCATGTTTTGAGTTTGGGTAAGAAAGGGAGCAGACTTGACTATGATGCCCTCCACAGTCAAATAACCAACTGGGTCTCTCTATGTTGACACATACATGAAGAATGGTCAGTTGAGCAAGGTACTGGAGGGGCCCAGATGCCCATGAAACTGTACTTTAGTAAAAGTTTACATTTTCAGGAGAAGGTAAGAAATATCGGAAGAAATTGGCATTTAACAATGGTTCTTCATATGGAACAGTTATTAGTGTTAATTAGTCTGTCAGATACTAAAAAGAAATTAAAACAATTTCAGTTTTCCCTAAAATTGTTCATTGCAAATTTTACTATCCACAACTTATAATTTCTATGTTTGATCTTTTTATTTCTAAATTAAATATATATGTGTATACTTACCAGTTCAGAAAAAATTACAACATACTTTCCCATCAGTATAACATTACCTTTTCACTGGTTCTTTTTAAAATCAGAAAGGAAAAATAAACCGAATGATATTGACACTAAGACTTTATTGGTCACTATAGAACTACAGAGCTCCACAGCTTTTTTTTCAGTTGCAGCAAATACTTATCTTATGGGTAACAATCAGAAATAACAATAATAAAGTACGATGGGAAATTAAGTTCCAGGTTTCCCTTTAGGTGGATGGACAGGTGCTTCACATTCCTGACAAAGAATATCAAGTCAATATGACAGCACACGATGATGGCATGAATCTAAAAAAAAGAGCTGTATTCCCTTCCCCCCTCTCACATATACTGAAAATAGTGATGGACTTCGCCCATATCTTGGGTCATCACTTCTATTTTGTAATGGAGCAATAAAAATAGTAAATGGGACAAGTCACACTGCTAAGGATATGAGCAAATTGAGAGCCACGCAATGTAATATGTAACTGTAATAGGGAAGTAAAATCAATGCATTGTATTATAGATTGTGTGTGTGTATAATGAACAAAAGTAAGTTGCATGTCGCAAACTTATATTGTGTGTACTAAAACCAAATACAAGTCAACAAAACAGTGAGAAGAAACACGAGCATCATTCAACATACTTGTGAAATGTGTATAATTAATTCCGTACAATGTGCAATACTGTGCCTATTACTTTATTGTCTGTTAGAAAATCTTCATTAAGATAAAGTTTAATAAAATACATATACTATACTAAAGTATTTGCTTTATAGTTTATTGAATTAAAGTTTTGCTATACAGAGCTTAAAACTTTGGAAAGCTTTGCATAGAGTCAAAAGATTTTGGATGCCAACACCAGTAGAGGGCAACAGGCAAAATCTCCCAACTTGCAGACTGCAATCATGCCAACCAGCCAGTCACTCTGAAGGGCAGGGACTTAAATTCCCTTATCATTCAGTAACTTAAATGGAATAAATTCCCCCCAAGTTTCAGCAGTGCAGGCAGAGACTGGACTGAACTTGAACACATTTAATCACAATGCAAATAGCTACAACTCCACACAGCCACTGGAACCTTAGCTAGATGTGGTAGTTCTTGCACTATAGTCAGGAGAAACATGATTGCTTGTTCACAGCTGCAATACAAAAGTCCAGTTAAATCTCCTCGTACTTAATAATTTAGGTTAGTATTATCTAGAAATCTATCTCCTGGAGCCCATGCACCTTGGTTCTTTTTGTTGGTATGTAGTCAGTGCTTAAATCATTTTGGTTGGCCAGTACCAGATATGTTGTTTGGACAATGGTGGAATTTGCATCATTCCCTGACAGAGAAGATTCAGTCTCATGTATGCTCAGCTCCAGCAGTTCAGTTAAAGGGCATTTGAGATTAGTGAAACATGCGGTGCTTTAAGTGATACTTCAGCATTCTAATAAGCACAGTCTACAAGCAAAATGGAAGGTCATATATTCTAGAAAATGTAACCACAGTCTTGGAAATGGAGGTTTTTTCCCCACTAGACAAGAAAGAAGATCGACAGTGCAAGTGAAGGTTATTAAATAAATTTGTTTGCTACATCTTTTGGCATATGATGATTTTACAAACATTAACAAAATTTGAATATTAAAACACTATAGTAACAATGTCATGAATATAATTGTTATTGTACACACAGGGTATGGTCACTTCTGTTTCCTTTCTGTCCTGCCAACTAGTAAAGTTTTCTTCAGTATTTAAAGTATAAACTGTACTGACAAGTAAACTATTAAACCTCTGAAGCACATTTGTCACGTTGGTTCATTTTTCACTACTCTGTTCAATGTATATTGCATGACAGTAAATTCTCAGAATGATCTGTTCACAACTCATCCAGGATTTATGCATTCTGGATTCTCACTTATAGTAGATCTTCAATAGAACCATAAAAGTTTACAGCACTGAATGAGGTAATTTGACCCATTGGGGGTCATTTTAATCTCCAAAAATGGGTTGGTTTGGGGCAGGTGGGAAGTTAAAATACTAAATATTTCAGATCCAAACTCTAGCCGCATCAAACCCTCTCACTTCCGGTTTTAATGGAGTTGGGACGAGGGCCGGGTGACCAATCCGCTCTCAGGAAGCGAGTCGGTCATTGAAACCTTTTAAGGAGGCTGCATGCCTCCATTTTAACAAGGTTTCTATTTTTAACTCATGTCGGCCAGGTTTCCCAGGCCTTGGGAAACCTGGCAGGTAAAAGGAGGCACGAAGGGCTGTATCCTTAAGGCAAGTGCTTTTACAGCACTGCTTGTGGGCCTGGAGGAGCAGGAGTATTTCCTCCAGGCCCAACAAGCTAACCCTGTAAACCCCCACCCACCCCATCGCGATCTGTCCGACCCCACCTCCACGATCTCCCCGCGACCCCCCACATGATCACTGACACCCCAATCTCCCCCCATGATCACCGACACCCCCGCTCCGCTCCCCCGAACTCCACGATGTTTTCGCTCACCCCAACACCACGATTTCTCCGCTCCCCCCACCCCACATCTCTTCCCCGCCCCGTGATCTCTTCTTCCCCCCCCCCCCCACCATTAAACCTACCT
Source organism: Somniosus microcephalus (assembly GCF_052327205.1). NCBI lineage: Eukaryota > Metazoa > Chordata > Chondrichthyes > Squaliformes > Somniosidae > Somniosus > Somniosus microcephalus. Next base: position 85,159,965 of record NC_141000.1, read on the forward strand.
GCAGCCTTTCCTGCCACAGACAGCCTGTCAATCAGGCTGGCTGTCATGCGGGAAACCTGGCAAAAAAAAATCAAACACGCCCTGGAATTGGAAATCCACACTTCCAGGTTCCCACCCCACTCCGAGATTGCATCTCGGTAAATATCAGGTCTGTGGTGGCTCTTGGCTGCAGCAATCCCAAACTGAACCCTCTTCTCTCACATTACAGCCCTATATCATCCTCTGCTTCAAATGTTTATCCACATTTCCTTCAACAGAGGCAATGGTCTTTGCCTCAACTACTAGTACGTATAACACTATGAACTGAATGCTCAGCTCATCACTAGAGCGCAAATGCTGTGTAAAATAATGCAAGCATCACTGATAGCAATGATGATATGTTTTTAATAACATACTTTCATTCATAGTGCCTTAGCATATTGAAACATGTTAAACAATTATTTTTCAAGTGCAGGAACTATTGTTATGTAGGCAAAATGCACCAATGTCCCACAACCAGCTGAGGTGATTGACCAATAAATGTGCTTTTTGCTGGTGCTGCTTGAGGAAGGAATGCTGTCTCGGACAGCAGGAGAACTCCTGATCTTTCTTTGAATATTGCCATCTTCAACTTTCAACTGAACCACTGTAACAGACAGACATGATTTCCGTTCATCATATCATCTGAAGGATAGCACACTCTAATGCAATCTTGAGGGCACCAAGAATATCAGCATATACTATGACCTCACACCAAGGTAGGAAGTTGCAAACCACAACATTCACAGACAAGGGTCCCAGCTAAGTATCAGTTAAACCAAGCTGACCTTCTCTGAAATAGTAAGAAGCTAATTTGTACATCAAAGATTGACCGTCACGACACTCGACTTTGATTTCTAACCCCCACTCTGAAGAAAAATTGTAAAAATGACCTGCACCAGATAACACCAGCCGAGAGTTAACTTTACAGCAGCACAACAGTTGAAAAAAACAAAAATAAAGATTAGATGAATTTGCAATATAAAAGGACTTTTATCCTGCAACTAATCCATGTTATACCTGAGAGTATAGTTCTCAAATATCCTGCATTGTGCAGGACATTCCAGTCTTGGTTGTGTCCCACTTATCCATCAGCACAAACCTCAATTTTAAATCATATTTGCTTGTTGTGTAAATCTGGCATTCGTGTTAAAGAAAACATGGTGAGTATCCCACATGGTCTCCAGTGTGGTATACCATTGTTAAGGAATATAAAAGCTCAGCTTCTGCACAGCCACATTATTTTCACTTAAAACAAAACATCTTTTAAAATTCCGGTCATTAAGGTGGGAGATAGCTGTTCTGTGAATGAAAGTTATTTTTCCAGTGTCAACAAGGACTCCCAGGTTAAGTGTGGTATGAATTTGAAGCAAGGAAAGATTCCTTTTGGACACCTTAACCCCCAGCCTTAGAAGGCCACCTCATAATATCTCAGTAGTGCTACGACAAATGCATTTCTCTTAAAAAGCACAATTGCCTTTTCATTTTAATACAGCAGAAACTTTATTAAAAATATTTTTTCCCCTTCCTAATGCTACCACTACACAATTTCTCAGCCGAGAACACAGGCAATCAGGAGGAAAGCATCCTGCTCCCAGATCATTCTGTAGCCAACCACTAAAAGATGTACGAGAGCAAACCAGATTGAGTTACCTCCACTCCCCCATTCAACGTGTCCAGCTTCTACTCTGAATTTTCCCGAGACAGCATCATCAAAAATCCACAATGTTGAGAAGTGTAGGAATACCATTAACATACTACACAGGGGTGAAACCTGTTGGCAGATCCATGTTCTGTGCTAACAATAATATACTTTTAAAATTTCTGACATGAAATTATCTGATCATAATCAGTTTCTGACTATAAAAACAAACTCCTGATGTAAGTAGATTATTACTATGCCCCATTTGTTCCTACTGATACAGCCACATGACACACCTCTCACATACAAGTCCGGTTTTAAACTATTTTTTTATGCCGCCTGCCTTATTATGCAAGTGTAGAACTGTAGTCCTGAGTCTCATATATATCATGCCACAACATTGTCATTCCTCTCTAAGCTTTATGTGACAAATAAAACACAACTTTCAAGTAGCTTAGGGTTTATAGTAATACAATTAAAATAGAAAGATTTTAGCTGACCTAAATGTAATCTGTATGCTATCTACTTACCAGTTAAGAGTATTGAATGAAACAGTAACGAAATCAAGATCAAAACACTAAAACTTCATACAATCAGACTGGAAAATCTATTTCCTGCTTTTTTCCTACTAAACATATCAATAAGGCTCTTTTTATTTTGTTCCGACTCCTGAGACTTGCACATATTGATGAGAGGGACCGGCTTTGACCTACGCTCTGTCACATAGTATGAACAGGTTTTCAGATGTTCTGCCATGCTGGGGATGTCATTAAACCTCCAGTTGTCAACAGTAGAGAAGACAGAGCTGAACTGCCACGTCTGTAATAAAAAGAAAGGAGGTCACAGTCTTATTAATTCAGATTGATCAGTGCTACATGGGTTCAGACACAAGGTTTGCAAAAACAAATTGTACAAGTCAAAAGTACCGTATACTGTAAACAGGTAGTTCCAGGACTGAAATACAGGAAACTTTCGATTAACCAGCCCCTAAATAACCAGGACGCTCTATCCACCGGCAAAATTCAGGAGTCGGTTCAGGTAACTTTTTTTTACTTTTATTACTTTTTTTTTTACTCCATTTGTTGCTGTGCAAGGGTGTAGCTGAAGCTGTTGCTAAGCTACAGAGACGCTTGTAACTTGTGCCGATTGTTTTGAAGCTGAGCAACAGGGTTTGTTGTTTTATACAGAGCTCTGAGCTCCGTATCTTTTACTATAGCGTTCGGTTATCCGGAGTTGTTGATGAACCGGCACACGTCGGTCCCGTCCGTGCCGGATACCAGAAAGTTTCCTGTAATATGACATTTTTCACACCAATATAAGTGCAACTCCTGGTTAATCCCTGAGCAACATTAATGGCAGTTTTAGGGTGTGGAGTCAGTGCAAAGCCAAATGAGAGGAGGTGGTCTCATTCCACTTCACTTGGAGACAGCTGACACCCAATTTACATCCCACGAGCTTGAGTTTCCACTTGTTTCCATTCACAATCCAGGCGGACTCAGCTAAAACAGCTCAAAAGATTGGGGAATTTTAAACGTGAGCTATGCCCAAAACCACTCACGCTCGTGTTTTCCGTGATCTTTTATGCTGGTTCAAGATTCAATTCGCCTGAATTAGACCCCACGGACAAAACTGGCCACGCCCCCAGGTCGATATTGCGAGGTTCCGCTGATTGCGCTGGTTCAAGAAGGTTCTTCAAATTGCGCTCATTTTCTTAGGCGCACTGACACGTTTCAAAAGTTTTTTCATATCAACAATGAAACTTAAATGGTTCAGTATCGTTTTTATTTGAGTCATTTTCAGTGATTTTAAATTGGGTTACTCACAGGTGGAGGATTGGGCACCCTTATTAAAAATGTATATTTTTGATGATAAACCCATTTTTAGCTGTATTACCACTCTTAAATACATCAAGGAATACTTTTTATGGAAAGGAAAAAAGACAATTACATTCTATTACGCTGTCCGATTTGTTGCGATTGGTACCTCCCCGTTACGACACAACTGTGATTACATTGAGGAAACGCTGCTTCATGAAAAATTTTACATTTGTGATTATGCAAATAAATTTTAGCGGAAACTTGAAGCCTAACCTAACTAGCGCAACTTCAAGCGCATTTTGGGTGCAATTTCCCAATTGGGCCCAAAGCAGAAATTCTACCTCCACATGTTTAGAATTGGCACAAAAGCAAAACCAGTTTGCACCGATGCTAACTATTGTAGTGTGAATGCACCAATAGAGTAAACTAGAGCTTGTAAAACTAACTCCATTCCCTTGCAGCATACCACTCTCTCCACAAACATGGAATTCATGTTGCAGTAAGAGGTCTTCTAAAAGGAAAACTGGAGGATTTTTTTGTGCAGGACATCAAAAAGTGCTAACATTTATGAAATTAATTTGGTGTTGTAACTTATATTTAATCCTCCTCCACCTCATAATCTCTAAGTGCCTTGCACCTTTGGCAGCTGAGAAGACAAAGAGACCAGCTCACAAGCCTCCACTAATGCTGCTTTACAGCCAGCTGCTGCGGAAATTGGTGCCTCCCCACTATGACAGAGCTGTGATTACTGATATGCCTATCAATTAGTCCAATAAAAGGCGACGAGTTAAGAACGTAACTGAAGGTTTTTATTGGCTAAATAACAGAGCCCACCCTCGTGGGTGATCCGATCCAACAGGGAGGAATACTAGCCAGTCAGCTACCTTTATACCTGGGCAGGTAATGGGCGGAGTCGGAGGTGGTCAGCCCAGGTATAACAGTGCGACAAGAGGCGACCTCGTGTAGTGATGTGACAGTGAGAACAGTGAGAACAATATACAGTGATAACTATAACAGTGGTTTACCACATTCACCCCTTGTTTAGATTAGAGTCCGGCGGGGTGAAGTGTATTACCAGCTCTGGTATGTCAGTCTGTCCGGAGGCTTCGTTAGCCTCTCCGATCGTCGCAGCGGCGGTGTTACATTATCCGGTGTTAAAGCTGGTGTCTGCGTAGTCGGCAAAGGCTCGTGGGGTTCCGGCATGCCGTCTACCTCGGCTGGACTCGGGGGGTTGGGAGGGGGGGGGTGAGGGTGCGAGGTCTCGTAAGGAGACAGTGTCCTCCCGTCCGTCTGGGTAAGCCACATAGGCGTACTGGGGGTTGGCGTGCAGGAGGTTCACCTTCTCGACCAGGGGGTCCGTTTTATGGGCCCTCACGTGCTTTCGCAGCAAGACGGGTCCCGGAGAGGTCAGCCAGGTTGGTAGGGTGGTTCCCGTAGTCGACTTCCTGGGGAAGACAAACATTCGAGCATGGGGGGTGGTGTTAATGGCAGTGCAAAGTAGTGACCGGATGGAGTGCAGCGCAATCGGGAGGACCTCTTGCCAGCGGGAGGTTGGGAGGCCCTTAGACTTTAAGGCTAAGAGGGTGGCCTTCCATACCGTCGCGTTCTCTCTTTCCACCTGGCCGTTCCCTCGGGGGTTGTAGCTGGTGGTCCTGCTTGCTGCAATACCCCTCTCCAATAGGAACTGACGGAGTTCCTCGCTCATGAAGGAGGCGCCCCGGTCACTATGTATATAGTTCGGGAACCCGAACAAGGCGAAGAGTTTGTTCAGGCATTTAATGACCGTGTTACTGGTCATGTCTGGGCAGGGGAAGGCAAAGGGGAAACGGGAGTACTCATCAACGATGTTGAGGAAGTACACATTACGGTCGGATGACGGTAGGGGCCCCTTGAAGTCGATGCTCAGACGCTCGAAGGGGCGGGTGGCCTTGATCAGGCTTGCTCTGTCCGGCTTATAGAAGTGCGGTTTGCACTCAGCACAGATCTGGCAGTTCCTGGTCATGGTCCTGACCTCCTCGATGGAGTATGGCAGGTTGCGGGCCTTAATGAAATGGTAGAGTCTGGTGACTCCGGGGTGGCAGAGGTCATTGTGGAGGGTCTGAAGTCTATCACTTTGCGCGCTGGCGCATGTAATGCGTGAAAGAGCATCAGGGGGGTCGTTCAGTTTACCGGGCCGGTACAAGATCTCATAATCATAGGTGGAAAGCTCGATTCTCCACCTCAAGATTTTGTCGTTCTTGATCTTGCCCCTCAGCTTGTTATTAAACATGAAGGCAACCGAGCGTTGGTCGGTGAGGAGGGTAAATCGTTTGCCTGCCAAGTAGTGCCTCCAGCGCCGTACTGCCTCCACAATTGCCTGGGCTTCCTTCTCGACCGACGAGTGTCGGGTCTCGGGGCCCTGTAGGGTCCTTGAGAAGAAGGCTACCGGCCTACCCTCCTGGTTAAGGGTAGCGGCTAGGGCGAAGTCGGATGCATCGCTCTCCACTTGGAAGGGGATTGACTCATCCACTGCGTGCATTGTGGCCTTGGCTATGTCTCCCTTAATGAGGGAGAAGGCCGCGCACGCCTCTTCCGTGAGGGGGAAGGATGTGGTTTTCAGGAGGGGTCTGGCTTTGTCCGCATAATTGGGTACCCATTGGGCATAGTAGGCGAAAAGCCCCAGGGTTCTCCTAAGTGCTTTTGGACAGTGGGGGAGGGGTAGCTCCATGAGGGGGCGCATTCTTTCGGGGTCGGGGCCGATGACTCCGTTCTCTACTACACAGCCAAGGATGGCAAGGCGCGCTGTGTTAAACACGCATTTCTCCTTATTGTAGGTGAGGTTCAGCCGTTGGGCCGTACGGAGGAATTTCTCCAGATTCACGTCATGGTCCTGCCGGTTGCGGCCGCAGATGGTGACGTTATCGAGATAGGGGAAAGTGGCCTGTAGTCCGTTCTGGTCAACCATCCGGTCCATCTCCCGTTGGAAAACCGAGACCCCGTTGGTGACACCAAAGGGGACCCTAAGGAATTGGTAGAGGCGGCCATTCGCCTCGAAGGCGGTGTACTGGCTGTCCTCCGGGCTGATGGGGAGTTGGTGGTAGGCCGACTTGAGGTCGATGGTCGAGAATACGCGGTATTGTGCAATCTCATTGACCATGTCCGATATGCGGGGGAGGGGGTATGCGTCCAGCTGGGTGTATCTGTTTATGGTCTGGCTGTAGTCGATAACCAGGCGATTTTTGTCGCCGGTCTTGACTACCACCACCTGGGCACGCCAGGGGCTGCTGCTCCCCTCAATAATGCCCTCTTTCAGGAGTCGCTGCACCTCAGAGCTAATGAAGGCTCTGTCCCCAGCGCTGTACCGCCTGCTCTTAGTAGCGACAGGTTTGCAGTCGGGGGTGAGGTTAGCGAACAGGGAAGGTGGCGGTACCTTGAGGGTGGATAGGCTGCAGGTGTTACGCGGTGGGCGGTTTAACTTTCGCTGGTTGTCGACTGTGAGTGGGGGGAGGGGTCCACCGTATGCTAGGGTTACACTTTGGAGGTGGGATTGGAAGTCCAGCCCTAGTATGACGGCAGCGCACAGCTGGGGGAGTACGAGGAGTTTAAAATTTTTATACTCTGTCCCTTTAACCGACAATGTCACGACACAGTAGCCGCTGATGTCTGTGGCGTGCGACCTCGATGCCATCGAGATGCGGCTGCGCGTTGGCAGGACGGGGAGGGAGTAGTGGCTCACCGTGTCTGGGTGGATGAAGCTCTCCGTGCTTCCGCTGTCGAACAGGCAGGTCGTGGCGTGGCCGTTGACTTTGATGTCCATCATTGAGCTGGCCAGGTGGTGCGGGCGGGCTTGATCCAGGGTCACGGAAGCTAGGGTGTAGATGAGCGCGTCGTTGTCATGACAAGATGGCGGCGAAGATGGCGGCCCCCGTAGTTCACATGAGGCTCTGTTTAAATCGTTTGCCCCGCACAAAGATGGCCGCCCCTGCTGTTCCCATGAGGCTCTGCAGGCTTCGGCTGCCCCGCACAAAGATGGCCGCCCCTGGTTTTCCCATGAGGCTCTGCAGGCTTCGGCTGCCCCGCACAAAGATGGCCGCCCCTGGTTTTCCCATGAGGCTCTGCAGGCTTCGGCTGCCCCGCACAAAGATGGCCGCCCCCAGGGTTCGCATGAGGCACTGCTGGCTTCTGAGGATTTGCTTCTGCAGGCCTTGGAGAAGTGGCCTTTCTTGAGGCAGGTTTTGCAGGTCGAGTTTTTGGCTGGGCAGCGCGACCTCGGATGCTTCTCCTGGCCGCAAAAGAAGCAGCCAGCGGCCCGATCGGGGTTGCCTGATGTCGGGGCCGGTACCGGGGCTAGCGGGCCCGGTCGGATCCGTGATGCAGACGCTGAGGTAGGTCCCGGGGGCAGCGCTGTGAAGGGTGGTGGGGTGGGGGTCGGGCCCGAGTCCCAGGGTCGCGAATAGTACCTGGCAAACGCTTCCTGGTCTTGCTGGGTGGCCTCTAGGGTGAGGGCGAGGGCTTCGGCCTTGTCCAGGTCTATGTCCTTAGCTTCAAGCAGTCTTTGCCGTGTGTAGTCGGAACGTAGGCCTCTCACCAAGGCGTCGCGGACATTGTCTTCCATGTTCGCAGTAGCCGTCACCGCTTTAAAGTCACAGTTCCTGCCGAGTTGTCTCAGCGCTCGTGAAAATTCAGCTATCGATTCTCCTGGCTGTTGCTGGCGAGATCTTAAGAGATGCCTAGTGTACATGTAGTTTACCGGGCTCCGGTACTGCTGTTTCAGTAGGTTGATGGCGTCGTCGTACGTAGTCATGTCCTGGATGAGTGTATATACTCTCGGGCTCGCTTGGGCTTTCAGGACTCTTAGTTTGGATCTCTGAGGGACGACGGCTTCCTCCAGGTACGATTCGAAGCAGTCCAGCCAGTGTTTGAAGTCGTTGGCTGAGTTTGGTGCCTGTGGGTTTAGATCCAGGTATGGTGGTTTCAAGGCTTGCAGCCAAGCCGGCTGGTGTGGCCCGTTGTCTGGAGGCTGCTGTTGCTGTGCTGCTGGGTGAGCTCCTTGCTGTTGCTGTTCATTATCAGACATCTTTAAAATTTAGCCAATAAAATTGATATGCCTATCAATTAGTCCAATAAAAGGCGACGAGTTAAGAACGTAACTGAAGGTTTTTATTGGCTAAATAACAGAGCCCACCCTCGTGGGTGATCCGATCCAACAGGGAGGAATACTAGCCAGTCAGCTACCTTTATACCTGGGCAGGTAATGGGCGGAGTCGGAGGTGGTCAGCCCAGGTATAACAGTGCGACAAGAGGCGACCTCGTGTAGTGATGTGACAGTGAGAACAGTGAGAACAATATACAGTGATAACTATAACAGTGGTTTACCACAATTACATTGAGGAAGATCAATACCATGAATCCCTGAAATGTCTCGAGTGCTGTTTGTGCTTTAACACGAGATACTGACAGATTCCTGAAGGAACACTGGTGAGATTGAATCAAAAACAAGGTTGTTTTTACACATACAAGCAAGACCCCCACTAGCAGTAGCCTTTGTTACCTCTAGACTTGGCTATTCCAACGCACTCCTGGCTGGCCTCCCACGTTCTACGTAAACTTGAGGTCATCCAAAACTCTGCTGCCCATGTCCTAACTCGCACCAAGTCCCGTTCACCCAGCACCCCGTGCTCGCTGACCTACATTGGCTCCCGGTTAAGCAACGCCTCGATTTTAAAATTCTCATCCTTGTTTTCAGATCCCTCCATGGCCTTGCCCCTCCCTATCTCTGTAATCTCCTCCAGCCCCAAAACCTCCGCCTCCCACCCCCCGAGATATCTGCGCTCCTCCAATTCTGCCCTCTTGAGCATCCCCGATTTTAATTGGTGGCCGTGCTTTCAGCTGCCTAGGCCCTAAGCTCTGGAATTCCCTCCCTAAACCTCTCTGCCTCTCTACCTCCTTTAAGATGCTCCTTAAAACCTACCTCTTTGACAAAGCTTTTGGTCATCTGCCCTAATTTCTCCTTATGTGGCTCAGTGTCAAATTTTTTCTTATAATACTCCTGTGAACCACCTTGGGACATTTTACCACATTAAAGTTGTTGTTGTTGTCAGTGATTCATTAGTAGTTTTGTCATGTCTTCTACATGGAAGGAAACTCTCTACCAAAAGGGTAGCCATAATTGCACTTGTTGAGGACTTGAAGGGATAACAGCAAACCCAAGAGATGGTCAATGGTGGTAATGGGAACTCCAAACTTCAACAGGTCATATAACTTAATCTGACTAATTCAATATATTGAGAGGTATGGTAGCGTAGTGGTTTTGTTACTAGAATAGTAATCCAGCGGCCTGGACTAACAGTCTATGAGAATGAGAGATCAAATCCCACCATGGCAGTTTTTGAATTTGAATTCAGTTTAACTCTGGCAATAAAAAGCTACATCAATAAAAATGACCATGAAGCTGTTGGATTGGTGCAAAAGCCCAACTGGCTCATCAAGCTCCTTTAGGTATGGAAACCTGTTATCCTTACCCTGTCTGGCCTATATATAACTCCAGTCCCACACCAATGTGGTTGATTCTTAACTGCTGTGATGTGGCCTAGCAAACCAGTCAGTTTCTCAGGATGAGCAATAAATGCTGGTCTTGTCAGCGACTCACAAATCCCAAGAAAGAATAATAATGGCCCGGATTTTGCGGTCAGCGGCGAACGAACGGCGCTCACCGGTCGTTACACTTGCAGCTGCCCACAGACTTTCTGTGAGCTTTTGAGCGGCAACCTATGGTCATCGGGCATCTGAAACAGTGTGGCGCCCTCTACAGGGGATCGGGGACCTGTGTGAACAGGGAAGCAACAGCGTGTCTTTTCAACCAATCAGATTGAAGAATCCTTACTGAGGCACGCAGAGTCTCAACCAGGAACTGTAAGTTAGAATAATTAATTCAATGTAAAGTCCTGTACAGAAAACAAAAATAAATAGAGGGATAGAAAGATGGCATTGAGAGAGAGAGAGTGTGAGAGATAAAAGAGACAGAAAGAAAAAGTTAAAAAAAAATTACATTTTTTAAAAACCTCCCAACAATAATTAAAATCTGAAAGAATGAGACTCCACACTTGCAAAAGTTAATTTTCAGTGCCAGAGGGGTTGCTTGTCAGTGATTAAGGCTTAGCATGTCGTGAAAAATTCACTTACACTTGAATGGACAAGCCCTAACTTTTACTGGTGTGTTTAGTTGGTATCTAGAGGGTAAGTTGAGGACCACCATTTTAAGAACATAAGAAATAGGAGCAGGAGTAGGCCATTCGGCCCCTCGAGCCTGCTCCACCATTCAGCAAGATCATGGCTGATCTTCTACATCAACTCCACTTTCCTACCTTATCCCCATATCCCTTGATTCCCTTAATATCCAAAAATCTATCGATCTCTGTCTTGAATATACTCAATGACTGAGCCTCCACAGCCCTCTGGGGTAGAGAATTCCAAAGATTCACCATCCTCTGAGTGAAGAAATTTCTCCTCATCTCAGTCCTAAATGGCAGACCCCTTATTCTGAGACTGTGACCCCTAGTTCTAGACTCCCCAGCCAGGGGAAACATCCTCCCTGCATCTACCCTGTCAAGCCCTGTAAGAATTTTGTATGTTTCAATGAGATCACCTCTCATTCTTCTAAACTCTAGAGAATATAGGTCTAGTCTACTCAATCTCTCCTCATAAGTTTGCAACCTCACGCCCTTACCTGTATTTCAATGCCGAGTCTATCACCGAGGTAATGGTGTAGCGCAGCTTGTGGAGGAGCAGGGTAAATCGGACAGCAACTTCCGGATTTCTGCCTTTTACTGCCCATGTTCGATTTACTCCATAATAATGGTGAGTGCTGATAGCCTCGCTGTTATTCTTACCTCAAAATCCAGGCCCCCCCAAAAAATACCCTGTTCATTGTCCTTGCTGTCCAGCATATTGATTATAGTTTTTCCCTCACCAGTCTAATATACCAGAACCAATGATAGAACAGATAGCTCCTTCAAATGATAGCGAGCCCATACAAAGCAAATTATCTGCTATTGGAATGGTCTAATGTATTATCAGCAATGTTGTTTTTGCTTTGTTATCACTTTGAATGAGTTAAACAAGCTGAGGGAATGCATGTGATCAACAGACTGAATGATCTGAATGCCATGAGTTGCTATTCCCAGATTTAGTAACAGTGCAATCACGGATAGTTATTTTTAAACTGGCAGTGATAGAGATAAAAGAGGACTAAATGAAGGTCAACATACCATCAATGTTTGCTTTGGTAATGGAAAATTAACAAAATGGTGGTCCTCAACCTTTCAGACATTAATTGTTTGGTATATTGAAGATTATTTTACTTTCTGGATAACAGAATTATTTATTTTCATAGCATTGTGTTTATGGACATTACTGGTATTTTCGTTAATGCTCCATACCAATGAAAAAAACAACAACTTGCATTGATATAGCGCCTTTAACATTGTAAAACATCCCAAGGTGCTTCACAAATTGGCCCAGCAGATCAAAGGTGGCCAATAAGTCAATTTTGACACAGGATTTTATTGGCTGTATGCTTATGTCTGGCACTATGAAAAGTTCTATAATTTCTCTAATTACAATGCTTTCAACTCACTGAAGATGTCATTCCCCGTGAATAATTATATGCCAAGCTACATATCTGAAGGTGTCTGGAAAGTTAATTTTGTGCAAGCAGTAATTTTTTGGGGGGAGGCAGAAGCAGCTGTTAATTATAGATCATATAAAGAATTACCTTCTGTTGGATCTTCCTCATTCTTTGAATCTAATTTATCTTCCATGTATCCTCAAGACAGGCCCATCATCCAAACCAGGACAAATATGACTGAGCAAATGGCTTTCCACTTTGTGAAGGGGGTACAGTAGCATAGTGGTTATGTTACTGGACTAGTAATCCAGAGGCCTGGACTAATGATCTGGAGACACAAGTTCAAATCTCACCACAGCAATGGTGGGATTGCTGGGGAATTTAAATTCAATTTAATAAATCTGGAATAAAACTACCGTTCGTCGTAAAAACCCATCTGGTTCACTAATGCCCTTTGGGGAAGGAAATCTGCTGCCCTTACCTGGCTATGTGACTCCAGACCCAAAGCAATGTGGTTGACTCTTAACTGCCCACTGAAATACAAAGAAGTATACTAAGAATAAAACCGGACAAACCACCCGGCATCGACCTAGGAACCGGACACGACAAATGCACACCCAGCTCAGTCAACCTTGCAAAGTCCTCCTCACTAACATCTGGGGACTTGTGCCAAAATTGGGTGAGATGTCCCACAGACTAGTCAAGCAACAGCCTGACATAATAGCAAAATACTGCGGATGCTGGAAATCTGAAATAACAACAGAAAACGCTGGAAAAACTCCAGCATAATCATACCTTTCAGCCAACGTCCCAGACTCCAACATCACTATTCCTGTCCCACCGGCACAGTGGTATACAGTCAGGAAGGAATGGCCCTGGGAGTTCTCAACGTTGACTCCAGACCCCATGAAGTCTCATGGCTTCACATCAAGCATGGGCAAGGAAACCACCTGCTGATTACCACCTACCGCCCTCCCTGAGCTGATGAATCAGTATTCCTCCATGTTGAACACCACTTGGAAGAAACACTGAGGGTAGCAATGTTTTCTGGGTGGGGGACTTCAATGTCCATGACCAAGAGTGGCTCGGTAGCACCACTACTGGCCGAGCCCTGAAGAACAAAGCTGTCAGACTGGGCCTGCAGCAGGTGGTAAGAGAACCAACACGAGGGAAAAACCTACTTGACCTCGTCCTCACCAATCTACCTGTCGCAGATGCATCTGTCGATGAGAGTTACCACAGCACAGCCCTCCTGGAGACGAAGTCCCGTCTTTACACTGAGGAAAGTTTCCATCTACCACGGTGCTAAATGGGATAAATTCAGAACAGATCTAGCAGCTCAAATCCAAATACCGCCCCATCAGTCTACTCTCAATCATCAGCAAAGTGATGGAAGGTGTCGTCGACAGTGCTATCAAGCGACACTTGCTCACCGATGCACAGTTTGGGTTCTGGATCACTTGGCTCCAGATCTCATTACAGCCTTGGTCCAAACATGGACAAAAGAGCTGAATTCCAGAGGGGAGGTGAGAGTGACTGCCATTGACATCAAGGCAGCATTTGACCGAGTGTGGCATCAAGGAGCCCTAGTAAAATTGAAGTCAATGGGAATCAGGGGAAAAACTGTCCAATGGCTGGAGTCATGCCTAGCACAAAAGAAGATGGCTATGGTTGTTGGAGGCCAATCATCTCAGCCCCAGGACATTGCTGCAGGAGTTCCTCAGGGCGGTGTCCAAGGCCCAACCATCTTCAGTTACTTCATCAATGACCTTCCCTCCATCATAGGGTCAGAAGTGGGGATGTTTGCTGATGATTGCACAGTGTTCAGTTCCATTTGCAACTCCTCAGATAATGAAGCAGTCCGTGCCCGCAAGCAGCAAAACCTGGGTGACATTCAGGCTTGGGCTGATAAAGTAGCAAGTAACATTCGTGCCATACAAGTGCCAGGCAATGACTGTCTCCAACAAGAGCGTGTCTACCCACAGCCCCTTGGCATTGAACGGTATTACCATTGCCGAATCCTCCATCATCAACATCCTGGGGGTCACCACTGACCAGAAACTTAACTGGACCAGCCACATAAACACTATGGCTACAAAAGCAGGTCAGAGGCGAGTGTCTCACCTCCTGACTCCCAAAGTCTTTCCACCATCTACAAGGCACAAGTCATGAGTGTAATGGAACACTCTCCACTTGCCCGGATGAGTGCAGCTCCAACAACACAAGAAGCTTGACTCCATCCCAGCATGCCAACAACCACCTAAACATTCACTCCCTCCACCACCAGCGCACTGTGGCTGCAGTGTGTACCATCTATAAGATGCACTACAGCAAATCATCAAGGCTTCTTCGACAGCATGTCCCAAACCCGCGACCTCTACCACCTACAAGGACAAGGGCAGCAGGCGCATGGGAACACCACTACCTGCAAGTTTCCCTCCAAGTCACACACCATCCTGACTTGGAAATATATTGCCGTTCCTTCATTGTCATTGGGTCAAAATCCTGGCACTCCCTACCTAACAGCACTGTGGGAGTACCTTCACCACACAGACTGCAGCGGTTCAAGAAGGTGGCTCACCACCACCTTCTCGAGGGCAATTAGGGATGGGCAATAAATGCTGACCTTGCCAGTGACCCCCACATCCCATGAACGAATAAAAAAAGTAATTAGACAAGTCCAAGGTATGAGATTTTCAGTTGCAAGCCAGACACCCAAGGCCTTGACATGATTAAAAGTGGCAAGCTGTTGCCATATGGACTATAGGGGACAGCCAAATACATGCTTTTGTCCTCTTTTATGCATCCTTTTTTCCTCAGCACTCTCTCCTGATCTTTTCCCCATTTCTCTTTTTCTGTCGCCCTTCTACTGTATTTCTATTTGCATTTTTACAACCCACCTACCTGTGAGATTTACACAGGTTTTCCCTTGAAGGAGATGCTATGCAAGGATATCTCTGAATCCATAATGCTAGTGAAAACTTTCTGTTAAACCAAAGACTATAATTTTAAAAGACATCTTTCACCATCACTACAAATACTGAATAACCTTGACTCCAATCTTGGCTTCTCTCAATCTGCAGTGACAAAGCATCAGAAGTGTTGCAGATTACCAACGTAGTCCATACATGAGGAGGCTTGTGGCCCTGAAGCAGTAGGGTAGAAGATTGCGATCACCTGTGTGAGATGATAGCCAATGCAGGAAAAGTTGAAAATTGGTAGGCCTGAAAATTATGTTAGAATCATTGAACTTTCCTAATCCTCAACAGCATTAACTGTCATGACCAGATCTGTATCCTGTTTTTTTTTTAATGGAAACAGCCTTCAACGCAGACTATTATAATACAGTAAAGGAACAGTAAAGTCCAAACCTTCACAATTAGAGATGGAAACAAGACAAAAATAGAGCGGCAGTGAGGCCTGTGATATTCAAGGGATATGGCATTAACGTGGAATGGTCACAGATCAAACCCCCACAATGTAATAGAGCTGTTGTGAACTCACCACTCTGGGCATAGTAAGTTGAGGCCAATGTGATGAGTGGCACCCAGTTGATGAGCTTGGGTGTTGCTTTTAAGCATTGTAATTCACACCCAAGAAATATTTGGGCTCTTAAAATGTTATTACCACAGTTGTAATTCTCAAAAAATCCTAATGGTCTCTATCGGCTGGATTTTGCGGGGTGGTCAGTGGGCGCGATCGGTGGCGGGTCGGGTGGGAAAGTGGTTTTTTTCCCCAGCGGGTTGGGACCCCGCTGTGAACCCGCCAGCACGCGCCTTTACCAAATGTCAGGTCTGTCAGCGCTGAGCAGACCCAACATGCAGCGGCGGGGGAGGCAATTAAAATAATTAGTGGCTTGTTTACAGCCACTTACAAAGGTTTTTTTCCCCAGCTTTTTGGATTTTGACAGGACGCCCACCAGTTTCCTGCTGTGCCTAGACCCCATCTGTGAAGCTGAGGCGGGAGGTCAGTGGTCACTGAATCAGCTGATGAGTTGACAGCTTCAAATGTCAAGTCAAAGCTCCCAGCTAATTGACAAATGTTCCCTTAACCATTAGCTTCTCTAAACTGCACTTCCACTACAGATTCAGGATGCTGCAAGTCTTTTCACAAGTCTCCATCCAGTCTGACCTCATTACCTCTCCTACCATTGACAGAGCGCTTCTGTCATCTCTACTTCACCTGCCATCTATTCCATCAGCATGGGTGCCCTTGAAACTCTCTCACCCTGGTCCACAGAATCCCACCACGATCAGCCCCAACACCAGCATCACCAGGCACACCAGCAGCACCCGACCACAACGCTGCCCGGGAGGCCAGGGATGGCCTCACCATGGCCAGATTTACTTCAATTGACGCTGTACACCCTGGCTGCCGCATGATGTGCCAGGTTGGCACCACCCCACACCAACAACATAATGCATCCCTACAATGCCCAAGTCATTCCTTTCACACTCATCACCATTGCGGGGGATACCGTTATGTCTCACCATTCACTGCAACTCACAAAGCTACTTCCAAAGGTGCACACAAATCTGTCCAAGAACGCAAAGTGTTGAAAATAAAGATGTTTGACAGCACATAAACAGAAACTTTACATGAACATTGCATAAAACACCCAAGTGCCTATCCTTGTGTGTTGTTAGTTGGTATGATTGCACTAGGATGAGGGTGAGTGTGAGGGGTGGCTAGTGAGATGGGGGATGTGATAATGTAGATAGAGAGGGATGGGTGGAGGTGCAAGGTAAGTTGGTGTGAGTAAGGATCTGCAGGAGTAGGGTAGGGAAGGTAGAGTGATGTGGATGTGATGAGAGGCACAGCAGGATGAGCTTGAGTATGGCTTTGTACTAACATTTCGTGATCTACTGAGATCATTGAAACGTTTGCGGCACTGCACCCAGGTCCTCCTGACCACATCCCTGCTTGTGCCCTCCTCTGCAATGTGCAGCCAGGCTGTGTTGATCTCACGGTAAGGGTAGAGGACCTCCCTGCGTGCTGTGACTCCCTCCATAAGCATATGGAGGGAGTCATGGGAGAGCCTGGGTGCAACCTTGCACCTCTGTGCAGTGCTTGTCAGTGTTTGCAGCACCTCAATGTTGTAGAACACTGACAGCACAAATATCACAATAAAGTTGGCCATGGTCCCTTTAAGGAAACCGGCTGATGACGCATCATTAAATGACGTCACCAAATCTGCTTCCTCTAATTGGCCGGGAAACGTGCTGGGCGGGCTTAACAAGCCCCATCAAGGGAAATTCATTTCAGAGGCCAGGATGGAGACAGCAGCGGGGTCAGGACCCGCCACCGACATCACCCACCACGGACCTGCCGAGGTTTGTAAAATCGCGGCCTTTGTTTCTACAAACTCTTCACTGAATTACATTTAATTAGGTTGAATATGGCGATGCTGGTATCAGTCTAAATTACAGATGCAGGCAGGCAGCTACTGAGCTTTTTAGTAGTTTTCTTTAAAAATTCAAACTCTGATCAAGATAAAGAAATGTACTTGCCCGTTTTCGAGCTCGCCAAGAATAGCTTCCCTGTGAGTAACTTTTCCTTTCCCAGACAAGAAGGACCATGCCGTGCTCTTGCAGTAAAGTAGAAGAGACCTCATTCATCAATATAGACACTTGGGACAGCTGTGCTAGGCTATAGCTGTCCAAGAAGCTTGCGATGTGCCTCAGTATCTCAGATGGAAGACTACTCAAGCTAAGCATATTCTTCCCACTTTTCCATACATTTAGATCCCCGTGACTGTTCTGACACAGAATTGCAGGAACATCTGGTTTGACTGCAAACGTACTTTGGTGATGATTGTAGATCACCTTTGCCTTGTGCGTGGAGGGGCAGAATCTCTGTTGTGAGTAGGAACAGCCAAGATAAGCTAGAGGACATCTCTGTACCATCCATCCATTCAGGCATGACTGAATGTCAGCATGCACATTCTTGAAGTGTGATGAAAACTCATCTCGTCTGAAGAAATGGTGGCACATAAATGTAAAAGCAGGATTCAATTTGTTGTGTCTGTTTGTGATGCACTCTGCCTGGAGTTGCAGATATAGACAAGAGGCTTTCTCTGCTGCTACATCCGCCAAAACTACATCACGGCCAAAAGGAGCAGAGGGGAAAGAATAAGTCTGAGTCCCAAAATCAATAGTCAGTCCATCAGTGGCCTTTGTTTCTGATATAACATGGCCTTTTAGCACTTTTTCCAAATTACAAAGTAATGAAATAGTAACTTCATCATTTTGATGACATTTTGTCTCCAGGTCAGAAGTGTCCACAGCTTTGTTCTCCTTTTTGGCCTTACTTGCAAATGTATCTCCAAAAGGTGTACGATTGGCACGGTAGCTGGTGGGAAGCTTAAATGTATTGACAGTTCTAACCTCCTGGGCCTCCAGTTTCCCATAAACAAAGTCTTTTTCTTTGGGTGTACATGCACTCATCTGGCCAAATCGAATAAGCATACTGCCATGATGCACCAAATACATATTGAACTGTTTCGTATCCATCTGTGTTTCTAGCCTATCCAAAACACCTTCCTGCCAAGGAGCTTCACCTGTCTTTTCTACTGCTGCTAACAAAGCTGGGTCTTCCGTAATGGTTTTATTTTCAGACAAGTTTTTCTTATTTTTAGTGCTGGCTGATGAATTCTCACTCTTCTGCTCAGTTATAACTTTTGCAGTTTTCTCTTCAATGGCACAGCTACCTTTATCCTTACTGAAAATATGCTCCCAAGTCGAATACCTAGTTAAATCTACTGCCTCACTGGATTCTGCAAGAGCTTTTTTTTCTTCCTGGGTGAGTTCAACCATCTCTTCCACATCTGCACTGACTTCATCAATTCCATCTTGATGTGTTTCTGCTCCTGTTTCAAAAAAATTTCTATCCAAAGATGCAGAAGCCAATAGCTGTCCTCCCACTGCCCCTGCTTCATTCAAATCCAAATCCAAATCATTTTCATCAACTGTCTCTGCCATCTCTGGGAAAAGTTTGGCCATCTTCATTGAATTGAAAAGAATCCCCTGATCCCTCATTGCAGTGCCTAAGTCCAAACTCTCTGGATTCAAGGATTCTTTGACTTCACTATTCTTTAATGTTATGTCATCTTCATTAGCTGGCCAGCGGTTCCATTGTATTGAACAGCACACAATGCTGGCAGGACAGACACGAAGGTGTTTGGAAAGTTTGTGGCGTGCCATGGAGAAGGGGCAGCCAAAGGCTGAATTTAGGCAAGGAACATGTTCCAGTGGACACAGCAATGTATGTTCGTTCTCCTTACACTGATGGAAAACAGCACCACACTTGGAAGGGCAACTGATAACCAAACAGGCAACAGAAAGTTCAAAGGGCTTTCTGCAGTGCCGACTATAACACTTTTCACAGTGCATGTGCAGTCGCGGAGTCGAACTTCTATTTCTGATCTATAGAAACAAAAAGATATTTCTTTAATTTCATAGGTTTACTTGATTTACTTGTATATAACTGTGTGGTGTATGTGTATATAATCTGTACATGTGTGATGTCAGACTAGGATTATGAATATGTGTATATATTTGTGTGTACATGCACTAAAATGTAAATCAGAGTATATATACAATTGTTCTGACTATAAATTTTCTACTCTGTGATACGATCAAGCCTATCTAGGTCAAAAGGAGCTTGGTTTTAACACCCAGTGTGATTCAGGCAAGTGAGGCAAGTGCAAACCACAGTTACAGATCTAAGTTTGAGACCCAGGATATTTTAACTCCCTGGCTCTATCTGCATGTCACTAGTCAGCTGCCTGCACAAAATAGGCAGAAAGTGGCACCTGACCAATGGGCAGGAGAGCAAGTTTGGGTGGCCAGAGGATGCCAACCAGCACCAAAGGAAAGCTTGTTAGCAAGCAGGTAAATTGTGGTAAAGGAGTTTTGGGGAGGGTCAAAAAAACCTCATAATATTTAGAACTCTCCCTGAAAAGCTGTAATAATATTTACAATGTTTACTCTACTTAGCAGTACTGTTCTCCACACAATTTTTGTCTCACTACCACCCATTTCTAGGTGTAAATGCATTGGTAGCGAGACAACATTTCAACATTCTAAATCATAAATAAGAGTTGCCAATAGTTAAAATATGCAACTTTAATTGATGTTCATATTTGTTATTCTCAGTAGACAATTTTGTTGTTCTCAACCAAGTTGCCAGTTAGGGAACTTTATGATTTTGAGAGACATTTTGCTTGTATTACATTGTGATTCTTCCAACCTGCTGAAGGTTTAGGTTCTGTTCTACAGCTGCCTACCTTTCAATTTTTGGGAATCCTTGGCTGCTGCACCCTTTGCATCACGGCATGTGGATCTCATTGCACAGAAGATATCTGCATCTCATCCAGCAGTACCTAGCCACCAGAACGTGCATACTCTGTGAATTTTCCTTGCACCTCAGACAGAAACAGTACATAAGGAGGTTCCACTTTCCCAAGGAGGCCATTCAGGATTGTGCAACGGGCTGGAAAATGATCTCTACGCCACCTCCATCATTCCCACTGCACTTCTAGTAACAGGAGTCTACATTAATGCTTTAATAGATTCTTTCACACTGCTAAGGAGGTATACCCAATATTTTTCAGTTCACTAGCACACCTCACTGGTTCTACAAGGCCATTGATCTGCAGAAACACTGAAACCCTGCCTAATTGATGTCTCCAACAAGTTCACAATTTTGCTTAAACCGGAAAAGACAACGCTCTCAAACCGGTCACCCAAGACCTCCATGGCAGCAGCAGGTATAGATGCCAGAAAGGAAATTTGTATTGCTTCAATAGCCTATGTGTTCTGTGTATCCACTGCACGCCTGTTCATGGTGCTGCCATGCTCCAGAGTGGCCTGCAGTGCTGTGGTGTCATCCCTAATGCTACCACACATGCTAGCCCTGGAAAGAAAAGAAGCATAAAGCAATGAAAAAATGGGCTCAGCATTCCACCTCGGTGAGAAACTCTGGGCTGGCGGTAAAGAATGAGGATTTTAAAGGCAAGGCGTGAGGGGTGGAACAAGGTGAGGTGCTCAAAGGAGAAGCCGAGAGAGGAGTACGGGGAAGAGATCGAGGCGAGGTTTGATGATAAGGGCCACACCGCCACCACAGTGGTTTAGGCGGGGCAGGTGGTGGAAGATTCAAATGTTAATCTCTGCGGGGAGTCAAACTTCCAATAACTATGAAGTAAGAGTCACAATAATTTGAGCATTACTTTTTGGCCTTCTTGGAATTTTGTTTACTGCAGATGACAGTCTAGTTCAAATTTCTTACCATTCTGACTAGTCCTCTTTCTTCTCAGCTGAAAGAATAAAGAAAATTGCTTTAGATATAATGCAACAAATTTAAAGTACAATAAGTTTCCAAAAAATAAGTCATTCTGAACAATTTTAAAACAATCCAGCTTATCGAGTGTGACTTGGATGGAGTATGGTTTATGGTGTGGGTGGTGCATAATAGTAGGTGCACTGTGGGTGAGTAGACTCACTTGTAATTGATGTACAGGAAACTCTTTTTTATCCGGCACCTAAATAACCGGAAGTCTCTGTTAACCGGCAAAATTCAGTAGGTTCAGGTAAGTTTTACTTCATATTAGTGGCCTGTTCCTGGATCTGTGGCCGGGTTCCTGCACCTGTTGCTAAGCAACAGGGATGCTTGGATCTTGTGGTTGGAGTTCCTGCACCTGTTGCTAAGCAACAGGGAAGCCTGGATTTGTTGCTGTGTACGGAGCTCTCGTACCTTTTACTATATCTCTCTGTAATCCGGACTTTTTGATAAACCGGCACCACGCCGGTCCCATTGGTGCCGGATAAAAAAAAGTTTCCTGTATTGGGAATGAAGCATAAGTAATAATGGCATTCATTCCAATAGCAGTATCAATGATCCTCAGGTCAAGTATAAGTAAAGGATCTATTACAGAGCTCCACAACATTTTTCTGACAACCTGACTCAACCTCAAAACCAACAGTGTGACATGTCAATTTCTTAAATTCTATCCTCATGAATGTCTCTATATAATACAGCTAATTACTGTTGAATTTGAGCATTTTTTGGTAGACATTATCATTGAAATTAGATTCAGAGGCTGCGACTTTCTCAGCGGGGTCGGGATGGGGGCAGGTCAGCTGGTTTCCAGGTTCCAGTCCCGCCCCCAGCTGCCTCTGCTCTACAGACGCGATTTTCCCTTGATTGGCCTTGCTAAGAACACCCTGCGGGCTTACCGGCCAATTAACAGGAAGCGGGTCTGATGACGTCATTTGATGACGTGTCATCTGCCGGTTTCCTTAAAGGGACCATGCACAATTTTATTTTGACAGTTGATTTTTCAGTGTTTGACAGCATTGAGGTGCTGAAAACACTGAATCACTGCACAAAGGTGAACTCTTGCACCCAGGTGCTCCAATGACTCCCTCCATACGCACCTCCACCCAACCCTCTCTATCTACTTTATCACTTCCCCATCTCAATAGCCACCCCTCACACTCATTCTACTGCAAGCATACCAACTAACAACACACAAGGGTGGGTACTTGAGAGGTTTAGCCAATGTCCGTGTGAAATTTCTGGTAATGTGTTGTCATACAGTGAAATCTCGTTTTCAAAAAGTGCCCCTTATTGGACAGATCTGTGCGCACATTGAGAAGTATCTTACTGAGTTCCAGTGATTGTTCAGTCATAACTTCCCCCCCCCCCCCCCCCCCCCGCTATAGTGATGAGTGTGCATGGAATGGCTTGGATATTAAAGGGATGCTTCACGGTGCTGATGTGGGATGGTGTCAACCTGGCACATCATGTGGCAGCCAGGGTTTACATCATCAAATGAAGAAAATCTGGCCATGGTGATGCCATCGCTGGCCTCCTGGCCAGCAATTTTGTCAGGGGCTGATGCAGTGTCCAGTGCAGCATCAGGTGATGGCGGCGAAGGTTGGTGATGAGATTGGTGATGATTGTGGAAGGATTTGGAGGACCACGGTCTGATTGTTTCATTGGCTCCGATGTTGCTGGAATAGATGGCAGCTGCAGGTGAGATGACAATAGCGATCGGTCACTGGTGAGAGAGGTTCTCCCAATGAGTGACACTGGACATACAGTTGGATTTAAAAACTTGTAAGCTAAAGAAATCTGTATATGTATTAAAAATGCAGTAACCAACATTTTCTTTGCTCTGAAACTCACCATGTGCAACATGGCATCCTTGACACCACTTCTGCAGCTGTCATCTTTTCACAAACATCAGACCAGATTCACGACACGCCACACTTACCTGGCGTGTTGTCCGGACGGCGTAAAACCCAACCCAGAAGCTGGAAAATCGAAAAAGACCCTAAAAATTGCTCACAAGTACCTGTTAATAGGCAGTTAATTGCCTTTAATCCGTTTCCCACTGCTAGGTATCGGGTCCATTCGCAAATCAGGGACCCGACACGTGGGAAGGTTGTGTGGAGGCGGGATGACGGCGGGTTCGGAACCTGCCATCAATCAAAACGACTTTAACCTCGAACCCGCCTCCAAACCTGCCCTCTGAGCACTGGCAAAATCGCAGCCAGAGCCTTCAGATTTCTATAAGTTACTTTAAAACTTGTAAAAGAGGGGAAAACTGCACCTCATCTGACTAGGCTGGATTTTATTTTATATGCCCATGGTGAAAGGAAATATTCATGCAGACAAACTGGCCAGAATTATGTTTGCCTTTAAAACCTTAATTTTCACAAGATAATCAGAGATGAGGAACAACATTTGGCCCATTTTCATATATTCATCCAAAAAGATGTTAAAATCTCTTCATCCAATATTCCAGTGTTTTCACCTCCACCACTCTAACTAGGAATCCATTCCATGTGTTGATGACTCTTTGTATAAAGAATAACTTCTTGGTATTAGTCCTAAATTTGCCTTTTTACTAATTTTACTCTTGCAATTTAATTTAAAGTTTTTTCCCCAAATTTAGCTTTTCCATAATGTTTACTGTCTTGTATACCTCAAAAAGGTCATCAGCAGTTGTGTTTTCCTTCCAAACTTTTTCACTGCATTCTGGCCTACTTATCTCTCATCTTTCTCATTTCCAGAAATACATTCAAAGTATAATTATCTGTGGCACATAAAATGAGAATATAATTTATCTTAAACCAGTTGAGAATGGCATAGAATTCAAGGCTCTTATGACAGAAACCATGTAGTAAGTATTTAGGCCGAGAAGCTTCATGGTTTCTTCAGACGTCCTACTCACAACCGGATGGATCTAGGAGAGGGAATAGCAAAAAAAATTGGGTTTGTTTTATGGGGAAATTAGTTGTCCTTAGCAAAATAACATAATCTAATCCATGTCTATTCTCACGACAGGCACAGAGGGCCAGATTTTCAGTGTGCCGTGAGGTGGGCTTTCAGGCGTGCGGGGGGCAAAAATCCCGAGTTCGGGGGTCCCGACACCATCCCGCCCAAAACCCGCCTCCACGTAAGTTTCAAGGGAGGCGGGTACCCGCCCCGCACTGGGACCCGCTGACCCGAGGCAGGAAGGGATTAGTGCCAATTAACTGCCTGTTAACAGGTAGTTAACAGGCAGTTTTTAGCCTAATCCCTATTTTGAGGGATGTCATATGGGATTCCCGGCGGCTCCAAACCACGCCAGGTTAAAGCAGGCGGGCCGTCAGGTTGAAGGACTTGGAGGGGTCGCGATGTCGGTGTTCAGGTGAGTGATGGGTGCATGAGTGCAAAGGTAAGTGTGTTTGGTGTGTCTAAAGTGTGTAAAGAAGTTTTACTTACCTGTACTTACCTTAACAGCCTTTCTTCCTCTAGGCTGCGGGAGTCCATCACTCAGCTGGAACTGAAAGCTGAACGACTGCGATCTGTCAAAAGTGACAGCCTTCAGCTTTCAGTCCCGGTGACAGTTCTAACTGAGTCTGCGTGGAAGGACTCAGGTTAGAAGTCAGACTGTCAGTGTTTGACAGCTTCAAACAGCTGTGAAACACTGATGTTTCATCTGTCAAAAACTCTTGACAGATGAAATTTCAGTCTGAGACATCACCTGTTGCTGGGTGGCCCTTAATTGGCCTGCTGAGCCTGCTGGGCGGGCTCAACAAGGTCAATCAAGGGAAAATCGCGTCAATTGGCTGGACATCGATGGAGGCGGGACTAAAACCCAAAAGTTGTAGTCCCGCCTCCTTCCCGACAGCTTAAGGAAAATCCAGCCCAGAATCTCTGTTCAGATGTGTAATCATTTTTGGTTCAGCAAATTTTAGTCTCAATGTAAGGAGCGAGGAGTCTGCCATGCACACTCAATGCTTAAAACAGTAAAGGATTAAAAAATAAGCTACTACAAAGGTACAAACCGTTCGAAGCACTGGCCTTTGCAGCTGAAAAGTCAATGGTGTTTCCTGGAGTTTCCAAGACAAGGACTCGTTACTGTTAACTGTATAAGCTACAGTGGCCCCAATATTTAGAGGGAGGCGGGGAAAGCCGAAAACGGCTGAAGAACCCAGCAAGGCCACAAGAAGTGCTGGAAAAGGCACTTACCTTGTGGAGCGGGCAGCTCCTGCCTCCCTTTCACTGCCGGAATTCCCGACCCCAGGGAAACCTGTGGAGCAGCAGAGATTTTTTAAACGGGCTCCCAATTGCACTGTGGGAGCCCGATTTAAATACGTTAATGACAGACCCGCCGTCATTAAAATGACAATGGGCATGTGTACAGCAGGTATGGGTCATGTTTCACACATTTGATGGTTTAACCCGCCCACCATCAACCCTCTTACGCCCGCCGTGGGGGGGGGGTTAAAATCGAGGCCAATGGGTCAGAGAGCAAGAGTGAGAGAAAAGGAGTATAAGAACTAGGAGCAGGAGTAGGCCATTCGGCCCCTCGAGCCTGCTCCGCCATTCAATAAGATCATGGCTGATCTTCTACCTCTATTCCACTTTCCTGCACTATACCCATATCCCTCGATTCCCTTAATATCCAAAAATCTATCAATCTCTGTCTTGAATATACTCAATGACTGAGCCTCCACAGCCCTCTGGGGAAGAGAATTCCAAAGATTCACCACCCTCTGAATGAAGACATTTCTCCTCATCTCAGTCCTAAATGGCCGACCTCTTATTCTGAGACTGTGACCCTGGTTCTAGACTCCCCAGCCAGGGGAAACATCCTCCCTGCATCTACCCTGTCAAGCCCTGTAAGAATTTTGTATGTTTCAATGAGATCACCTCTCATTCTTCTAAACTCTGGAGAATATAGGCCTAGTCTACTCAATCTCTCCTCATAGGACAATACCCCCATCCCAGGAATCAGTCCGGTGAACCTTTGTTGCACTCCCTGTATGGCAAGTATATCCTTCCTTAGGTAAGGAGACCAAAACTGTACACAATACTCCAGGTGTGGTCTCACCAGGGCCCTATATAATTGCAGTAAGACGTCTTTACTCTTATACTCAAATCCTCTTGTAATAAAGGCCAACATACCATTTGCTTTCTTAATTGCTTGCTGTACCTGCATGTTAACTTTCAGTGATTTGTGTACAAGGACACCCAGGTCCCTCTGAACACCAACATTTCCCAATCTCTCATCATTTAAAAAATACTCTGCTGTTCTATTTTTCCTACCAAAGTGGATAACTTCACATTTCTCCACATTATATTCCATTTGCCATGTTCTTGCCCACTCACTTAGCCTGTCTATATCCCCTTGAAGCCTCTTTGCATCCTCCTCACAACTTACATCCCCACCTAGCTTTGTATCATCAGCAAACTTGGATATATTACATTTGGTCCCCTCATCCAAATCATTGATATAGATTGTGAATAGCTGAGGCCCAAGCACTGATCCTTGCGGTACCCCATTAGTTACAGCCTGCCAACCCGAAAATTACTCGTTTATTCCTACTCTCTGTTTTCTGTCCATTAACCAATCCTCAATCCATGCTAGTATATTATCCCCAATCCCATAAGCCCTAATTTTGTTTAATAACCTCTTGTGTGGCACCTTATTGAATGCCTTCTGAAAATCCAAATACACCGCATCCACTGGTTCCCCCTTATATATTCTGCTAGTTACAACCTCAAAAAACTCTAACGGGTTCATGAAACACGATCTCCCTTTCATAAATCCGTGTTGACTCTACCCAATCCTATTATTATTTTCTAAGAGCCCTGCTACCACGTCCTTAATAATAAATTCTAGCATTTTCCCTGCTACTGATGTCAGGCTAACTGGTCTGTAGTTCCCCGTTTTCTCTCTCCCTCCTTTCTTAAATAGTGGGGTTACATTTGCTACCTTCCAATCCGCGGGAACCGTTCTAGAATCACTGGAATTTTGGAAGATGACAACCAATGCATCCACTTTCTCTATAGCCACCTTTTTCAAAACCCTAGGATGTAGGCCATCAAGTCCAGGGGATTTATCAGCTTTCAGTCCCATTAATTTCTCCAGTACTTTTTTTTTACTAATTCTAATTTCTTTCAGTTCCTCATTCTCGCTAGAGCCTTGGTTCTCCACTATTTCCAGGAGGTTGTTTGTGTCTTCTTCCGTGAAGGCAGACACAAAGTATTTGTTTAATTTCTCTGCCATTTCCTTATCCCCCATTATAATTTCTCCTGTCTCAGCCTATAAGGGCCCCTCATTTACTTTCGCTAATCTTTTTCTTTTTACATACCTATAGAAGCTTTTACAGTCTGTTTTTATGTCTCTCACTAGTTTACTCTCATATTCTATGTTCCCTTTCTTTATCAATTTCTTGGTCCTCCTTTGCTGAATTCTAAAATCCTCCCAATCCTCAAGCTTATTGCTCTTTTTGGCAACATTATAAGCCTCTTCCTTTGATCTAATACTATCTTTAACTTCTCTTGTTAGCCACGTTTGAACCACTTTTCCTGTAGAGTTTTTGTGCCTTAAAAGGAATGTATATTTGTTATAAATGATGTATTAATTCTTTAAATGCTAGCCATTGCTTGTCGACCATCGTACCTTTTAATGTAGTTTCCCAATCTACCTTAGCCAACTCGCCCCTCATACCTACATAGTTTGCTTTGTTTAGATTTAAGACCCTAGTTTCGGATTTAACTAAATCACTTTCAAACTTTATGGCCCGGATTTTCCGATCGGAGGCTTCCAGCGTGCGGATGCCTCCGATCTGGAAAAAATCTACGAACTTACCTGCCGGCTTCGTAGGTCCCAACACTTCCACTCCTGGGCCTCTCCGGGTGCGCTCGCGCAGAGGCCGAGGTATCCCAGGGGCGCAGACGGTTCGCAAGCGTCCCTGGGATCATGTGGGCCATGGGGAACCAATGGAAGAAGGGAATCCCCCTTCACACTTTTGACAGGTCTCTCCGGATAGACTTGTCAAAAGTATGAATGGGGATCACTCAAAAAACACAGTAAAACATTAAATAATTTTTTTTTAAATCACGTATTTAAAATTAGTTAAAATTACATTAAATTAAATATTTTGGACAAAAATTTAATTTTTTGAAAAAAATTAAAGTTTTTTACGGGGCTAAAAATAAACTTATCTTTTTAAAAGTATTTTTAAATTATAAATGAGTGAATTTTTTTTTTACCTTTTTAAACTCTTATGCTGGTAAAAGCAGGCCTTACTGCTTTTACCAGGCGTAAGATTTTTAAAGGTTTTCAGCAGGCGGAGATTGTGCAGAAAGCGGAACTCTCCACCCGCAGAGGCCCTTCTCCAGGGCAGGCGGAGGATTCTTGACAGATCGGAAGTGCCGGTTTTCAGCGCATGAATGAAAGTGCAAATGAGTGATGAGAGGAAGAATATGAGCAAGCGTAGGGGAATGAGAAAGAATGAGAGTAAGAGAGAATGACAAATAGTAAGAAAAGAGCAAATGACAATGACAAAGCAAATGCGAGCGAAAGACAAGTAGAGAAAACGGGCCAGATTTTGCTGGAGTGGGGCATCTCGCAGCGTGTCTGGTTAGTTAGACTTGCTCCTGCATGTTTAGGGTTTAACATTTTTTGCCCACCAAATTGCTGGAAGTACAAACTGATAACAGTGCAGCGAGGGCAACAGGGCATCTGAGACCTTGGTGAACAATGGGACAAACGGTGTATCTCCTTAACCAATTAGATTGAAGGATTGAGAAATAAACAGAGGAAGGACTGAAAGGAGGGTGAATTAGAGTGGGTGAATTCAATGTCAAATCAGGTGCAGAAAGAGGAAAAGAAAGATTGGATTAAGAGAGACAGAAAAAGAGAGGCAGAAAGTAAAAGAAAAATCATAAATTAAAATTTGACATTTTTATAATCTAAAACAATTCACAACCTGAAGGATTGAGACTCCACACTTATAATTGTTTACTTTCTGGGCAAGAGAAGTTGATTAGCAGTCATTAACAATTATTATGTTGTTAAAAGGGTAATTACAAGACTTAACTTTCTATGTTGAGTTTAATAGCCAATTAATTTGCAAATGCAGTAACTTCCTGAAAATCACAGCGAAGTTATGCGCGAGGTGAGTTTTCGTGAAGCTAATGGTGGAGCGGCGCAAATTGGCCAGCAACTTGTGGCAATTCACAACTCACAGGGTATCTCTTCCTCGCTACAAGTTGCTGACCGATTTGTGTAGTTCAGACGCCGTTATTTTTTCAGAAAAATCTGGCCGTGTGAGGAGAAAAAAAGATTGAGAAAGAGAAGCAATGAAAAAGTCATGAAATGAGGGCAAGATGAGAAAGATGAAATCAGAGAAGGTGATAAGAAGGATGAGAGAACTAGAAAGAGAATGAATAAAAGGCAATGAGAGATAATGAAAAAGAGAATAAATGAAAAATAATAAAAGATAAAGTTAGAGAAAGAATCAATGGGAAAAAGAGAAAAGAATTAGAAAGGAGGGAATGAGAGTGAGAATGAGCAAGAGGTAGAAATGAGTATTAGAGGGTATATAATACAGATTTTAAGTAAAATACTGGAAACTAAGTAGCCTGGATTTTCCTCCTCGCTGCCTGATTCTTGGGCAGTATTTCAATGGTTGTGGATCCTTTACACCAGATCCTTGCCCATTTTACCCCATCTAATTTGTCGTCGTCATTTGTGGCCGACAGCAGAAGCACCCTCCCTAAAATGAGGTAATGATAGGATAACATCATATGTCACATTTACCATCATTATCACCTGATTTACACCGACCATCAAGCACACCTATATGAAACAGACTTCCAGCATTACTAGGTGCAAAGGAAAAAGCAGAAGTTGATCTAAATGGCCGAGCAGCTACTTTAAAAAGGATTCACAGAAAGTTTATTTCTCAGCCAATTATCACCTCTGGTAACTGATTTACCATCTATCTTTGTACCTTCAACTTCGACTTCCTCACAGCCTGCTTCTCAATTCTAAAGACAGCCCAATAGACCTTCCATTCGTTACTCCTCCTCTTCTTCCTCTTAAAAAGAAAAGAGGGCGGGCAGGCTGGTCAGGCAGCACAGAAGGCACAGAGCACCCACCTGCCAATACACCACACCAAAGAAGATAGACTGAGACAGTCCTACTTTCATTTCAAAATCAATGCTTGCAACTGCATGGCCACTGATCTGTGGGAAAGTAGGTTTAGCAGTCCTAATGAGATCAGTGAAGCCCCGAGATATATTTATCTGTATCCCAGTCTCAATTGCTTGGAGGCTGGAAGAGAGAATTTGCTCCAATTTGGCACCTTAAACCCCTAGCCCCTTTAAGCTGCTACAGGAATTTAAACCCTGCAGCAGGAAGCAATTTCCCACCCCCAAATTGACAAGTTTCCAATGAAAGGCATTGACAATGCTCAGAGTTTGCCCACAATATTCAAAGTGAAAACTTCAATATGGTTTGTGCTAATGTAGGTGGGCATAGTGAAGTTTTCCCCTTTTGCCAAGGTTCTGGCAATTGTGCTACTGAGGAAAACCTAGGCTAGCATACCAAATCACATTAATAATCAAAATGTCTTGCATGCAATACTTGTGGTTAGTGAGAATATCAATTAGTGAAAATATTCTTTAATATACTAGATTTAAAACTTTTTTAATCAGTATGCAATTTCTTTCTTCAGCTTTGAAAGCATGGTCACTCCTGCTTTAGTTAAAGCCCTAGTAAACATGAGCACTGCTCCTTATTTGTTTCATGCAACATTTCATCGCCTAATGCGGAGCTTTCTAACCATATTTTAGGAGCTATTGTGGGTTGTTACAGATTTATTTCCATTATACAAGACACTGCAGTGAAAAGCTCTAAACTATGAGAATCCACCTGACACATAAGGCTTCAAGGATTAAAGGGTCTTAAAATGAAATTTTCATAAGTGCCAATCAAGAAAAGGAGCAAAACGTCCACTTTTGGAGTACTGCACCTTGAATTCTTGGTGAATTTATACACATGCACAAATGCATATACATATTTTGTATCTATGCCTTTGAAGAGGGCATTTAAAAAAGAGATATAGCATTACAAATCTTTTTATTTTTCAAAACAGGGTTTCACCAACTTGCAGACTATCTTTGATAAGGGCTTCATACACCATTATGGGTCCAGTTGTGTTTTGTTATTGAGGTTTTTCTGGATCACAAGATCCATTCACTCTAACAGTATTCACAGACCACTCAATGCTTTTGCTGAATGATCAACTTAATATGTAGCACACGTCTTTAAGGCTAACCTTCACAGAAACAAAATGAGAGTTAAAGCAGTGCTGGAAACAAATCCAAACTTACTTTTAATGATACCGAGAACAATTTTGTTGTTGAGTTTAGTCCTCCCTGCTCAGATCTGAATAATGCACATGCCCAGCTCACGAAGAGGTCACATTTATATTTAGATAAATGTGTTTGGTATTAAAAATAAACCGAATTCAAGCTTCTGGAATGAGGTAAGTGATATTTGGGATCCTACCAGGCCAACAAGCAATTAATGCCCAAAACATTGCTATTTCTTATCTTGTTAAATTACGAAGTCTTCTCAGTAATTACCCAACATATTGAATAAGAAATTTCTCCCACTTAAGTTAAAGATCAGTGCAGGTTCAGAGTGATTTTTGCATTTCAAGTAACAATACCGCAGGCGTTAGGCAATGAAATATCAAACTCTCAGAACAACAATTTTTTCCAAAAGCATTATGCAGTACCGCTACCATATATACAAAGAGCTGATTATGGAAAAGTATTTTCATTTTGGTTGTTTAGCTGTGAGAGCCCAGATCTGATCCCCAGCTTCTGCAATGCTTTGAGCTAGTTACAGGAGTAGATAACAGGATCACTGAAAGTGAAAGCATTGCATAGCGACTCAAATCAATCCAGTATTGTGTAGAATTGAATTTACATTCCTAATTGCTTGCTGGTGGCGAGTTCAAATCCCACCACGGCAGCTGGGGAATTTAAATTCAGTTAAGTAAAACAAAAAGCATGAACTACCAGGTTATAAAAACCCATTGGTTCATTAATGTCCTTTAGGGAATGAAATCTGTCGTCCTTACCCAGTCTGGCCTATATGTGACTCTTAACTGTCCTCAGTAACAAACCGCTTCGAAAAACAATAGTAATAAAACCGGACGGATCACCCGGCATCTAGGCACCGGATTCGGACACGACAAAAGCACACCTGCAAAGTTTTCCTCACTAACATCTGGGGACTAGTGCCAAAATTGGGACTAGTCAAGCAACAGCCTGACATAGTCATACTCACAGAATTATACCTTTCAGCCAACGTCCCAGACTCCAACAACACTATCCCCACCGGCAGGACAGAGCCACCAGAGATGGTGGCACAATGGGATAGAGTCAGAAGGGGAGTGGCCCCTGGGAGTCCTCAACACTGAGTCCGGACCCCTTGAAGTCTCACTAGGTCAAACATGTGCAAGGAAACCTCCTGCTGATTACCACCGACTGCACTCCCTCAGCTGATAAGTACTCCTCCATGTTGTACACCACCTGGAAGAAGCACTGAGGGTAGCAAGGGCACAGAATGTATTCTTGGTGGGGGACTTCAATGTTCAGATTATTATCTGAACGGCAATAGATTGGGAAAAGGGAAAGTGCAACGAGACCTGGGTGTCCTTGTGCACCAGTCGCTGAAGATAAGCATGCAGGTGCAGCAGGTGGTTAAGAAGGCAAATGGTATGTTGGCCTTCATAGCGAGAGGATTCGAGTACAGGAGCAAGGATGTCTTGCTGCAGTTGTACAGGGCCTTGGTGAGTCCACATCTTGAGTATTGTGTGCAGTTTTGGTCGCCTTATCTGAGGAAGGATGTTCTTGCCATGGAGGGAGTGCAGCGAAGATTCACCAGACTGATACCCGGGATGGCAGGAATGACGTATGAAGAGAGATTGGGTCAATTGGGTTTGTATTCGCTAGAGTTTAGAATGAGAGGGGATCTCATTGAAACTTATAAAATTCTAACAGGACTAGACAGATTAGATGCAGGAAGGATGTTCCCGATGACGGGGGAGTCCAGAACCAGGGGTCACAGTCTAAGGATAAGGAGTAAGCCATTTAGGACTGAGATGAGGAGGAATTTCTTCACCCAGAGAGTGGTGAACCTGTGGAATTCTCTACCACAGATGGCAGTTGAGGCCAATTCATTAAATATATTCAAGAAGGAGTTGGATATATTTCTTAAGGCTAAAGGGATATGGGGAGAAAGCAGGGACAGGGTACTGAGTTTGGATGATCAGCCATGATCTCATTAAATGGCGGAACAGGCTCGAGGGGCCGAATGGCCTACTCCTGCTCCTATCTTCTATGTTTCTATGTTCATTACCAAGAGTGGCTCGGTAACACCACTACTGTCCTAAAGGACATAGCTGCCAGACTAGGCCTACAGCAGATGGTGGGAGAACCAACACGGGGGTAAAATCTACCTGACATCGTCATCACTAATCTACCTGTCACAGATGCATCTGTCCATGACAGTATTGGTGGGAGTGACCACCGCACAGTCCTTCTGCAGGCGATGTCCCGTCTTCACACTGAGGACACCCTCCATCGTGTTGTGTGGCACTACCACCGTGCTAAATGGGATAGATTCAGAACAGACCTAGCAGCTCAAAACTGGGTATCCATAAGTCACTGTGGGCCATCAGCAGCAGCAGAATTGAAGTCCACCACAATCTGTAACCTCATGGCCAGTCATATTCCTCACTCTATCATTACCATCAAGCCAAAGGACCAACCCGGTTCAATGAGAAGTGTAGAAGAGCATACCAGGAGCAGCACTGGGTGTACTTAAAAATGAGGTGCCAACCTGGTGAAGCTACAACACAGGACTAAAAGCATGCTAAACAGCAGAAGCAGCATGCTATAGAATGAGCTAAGCGATCCCACAACCAACGGATCAGATGAAAGCTCTGCAGTCCAGCCACATCCAGTCGTGAATGGTGGTGGACAATTAAATAACTAACGGGAGGAGGAGGCTCTATGAACATCCCCATCCTCAATGATGGCGGAGCCCAGCACGTGAGTGCAAAAGACAAGGCTGAAGCGTTTGCAACCATCAGAAGTGCCGAGTGGATGACCCATCTCAGCCTCCTCCTGAGGTCCCCACCATCACAGAAGCCAGTCTTCAGCCAATTTGATTCACTCCTCCACGTGATATCAAGAAAGGGCTTAGCGCACTGGATACTGCAAAGGCTATGGGCCCTGACAACATCCCAGCTGTAGTGCTGAAGACTTGTGCTCCAGAACTAGCCGCGACTCTAGCCAAGCTGTTCCTATACAGTTACAACACTGTCTTCTACCCGAGAAAGTGGAAAATTGCCAGGACCACTCGGCTCCAGACCTCATTACAGCCATGGTCCAAAACATGGACAAAAGAGCTGAATTCCAGAGGGGAGGTGAGAGTGACTGCCTCCGACATCAAGGCAGCATTTGACCGAGTGTGGCATCAAGGAGCCCTAGGAAAATTGAAGTCACTGGAAATCAGGGAGATAACTCTCCACTGGCTGGAGTCATACCTAGCACAAAGGAAGATGGTTGTGGTTATTGGAAGTCAATCATCTCAGCCCCACGACATCGCTGCAGGAGTTCCTCAGGGCAGTGTCCTAGACCCAACCATCTTTAGCTGCTTCATCAATGACCTTCTCTCCCATCATAAGGTTAGAAATGGGGATGTTCGCTGATGATTGCACAGTGATCAGTTCCATTTGCAACTCCTCAGATAATGAAGCAGTCCATCCCCGCATGCAGCAAGACCTAGACAACATTCAGGCTTTGGCTGATAAGTGGCAAGTAACATTCGCTCCACACAAGTGCCAGGCAATGACCATCTCCAACAAGTGAGAGTATAACCACCTCCTCTTCAAAATCAAATCAACTTTTATTGTCATTGTTAGTGCACAAGTGCAGTACAACGAAATGTAAGCTCGCGGCTCCCGAGAGTGTACAATTTGGATTGGACACTTAAACATTTCAACATACATTTGTACATATATATTAGCATAAATATGACCATAATAAAGTGCATCGGCAGATGTGCAGGCTTTAGTGTTTATTTGTGGAGTTCAGTAGGATGACAGCCCTGGGAAAGAAGCTGTTCCTAAATCTGGTCGTACGGGTGCGAATGCATCTGTAGCGTCTTCCAGATGGTAGGAGGGCGAACAGACTGTGGCTGGGGTGGGTAGGGTCTTTGATGATGGACCGTGCCCTCCGTAGGCAGCGTTTCTAATATATATGTTCTATGGTCGGTAGCCAGGTGCCGGTAATGCGTTGGGCAGTTTTGACTACCCGCTGCAGGGTTTTCCGGTCATGGGAGCTACAGCTGCCATACCATACCGTGATACAGTTTGTCAGGATGCTCTCTATAGTGCAGCGGTAGAAGTTAGAGAGGATCGGGGATGACAGATTACATCCCTTCAGCCTCCTCAAGAAATATAGGCGCTGCTGGGCCTTCTTCACCAGAGAGGAGGTGTTGAGGGACCAGGAGAGGTCTTCCGTGATGTGGACTCCGAGGAACTTAAAGCTGGCTACCCTTTCCACCTCCGCCCCATTGATGTGGATGGGGGTGTGACTTCCGCCTTTGGACTTCCTGAAGTCCACGATTATTTCCTTTGTTTTCTTGGTGTTAAGGGCATTCAATAGCATTACCATCATCGAATCCCCCACCATCAACATCCTGGGGGTCACCATTGACCAGAAACTTAACTGGACCAGCCACATAAATACTGTGGCCACAAGAGCAGGTCAGAGGCTGGGTATTCTGCAGCGAGTGTCTCACCTCCTGACTCCCCAAAGCCTTTCCACCATCTACAAGGCACAAGTCAGGAGTGTGATGGAATACTCTCCACTTACCTGGATGAGTGCAGCTCCAACAACACTCAAGAAGCTCGACACCATCCAGGACAAAGCAGCCCGTTTGATTGGCACCCCATCCACCACCTTAAACATTCACTCCCTCCACCACCGGCGCACTGTGGCTGCACTGTGTACCATCTACAAAATGCACTGCAGCAACTCGCCAAGGCTTCTTCGGCAGCACCTGCCAATCCCGCGACCTCTTCCACCTAGAAGGACAAGGGCAGCAGGCACATGGGAACACCCTCCAAGCCACACATCATCCTGACTTGGAAATATATCGCTGTTCCTTCATCGTTGCTGAGTCAAAATCCTGGAACTCCCTCCCTAACAGCACTGTGGGAGTACCTTCACAACAAGGACAGCAGCGGTTCAAGGAGGCGGCTCACCACCACCTTCTCAAGGGCAATTAGGGATGGGCAATAAATGCTGGCCTAGCCAACAATGCCCAGATTCCAAGAACTAATAAAAAAAAGTTATTAGCAGACAAATACTCTTTTACATTATAATACAGATGTTTTACACATATTTACTTTCACTTAACATTTACCACCATTAATTATTTCCATACCTGTTCACTGGCCTCTTGCACACTCATCTTCTTGTTCTTCAGATTAACAATATCTTCATTTATTTCCCTCAGTAGCGTCATCAACACAAGCTGTAGAAAAGAAACTAGGCCAAGTACAGGTTACATGTAAACTAGAAAGGGCAGATTACTTGCTTCTGCTATATCATAAATAGAATTCTGTTGGTCCTAAGCCAACTCCCTTTTTATATAGATTAGTTAGGAGGACACCCTCAAAGCCTCCTTGAAAAAGTGCAACATCCCCACCATCACCTGGGAATCCCTGGCCCAAGATGCACAAAGTGGAGGAGAAGCATCCGGGAAGACGCCGAACACCTCGAGGCTTCTGCTTGCAGAGACAAGTGCTGACAGACTTGCTGTGCATTTTCCAACATTCCCATTTCATATTTTCAGTAGTCAGTTTTCTTTCTGGGGTAGAGAATTCCAAAGATTCACCACCCTGTGTGTGAAGAAATTTCTTTTCATCTCAGTCCTGAATGGCCTACCCTTTATCCTGAGGCTGTGGCCACTGGTTCTAGACTCCCCAGCAAAGGGAAACATCCTCCCTGCATCTACCCTGACAAGCCCTGTAATAATTTTGTATGGTTCAATGAGATCCCCTCTCATTCTTCTGAATTCAAGAGAATACAGGCCTAGTTTACTCAATCTCTTCTCATACGACAGTCCCGCCATCCCAGGAATCAATCTCGTGAACCTTCGTTGCAATCCATGCTAGTATATTACCCCCAATTCCATGTGCCCTAATTTTGTTCACAAACCTCTTGTGTGGGACCTTATCGAAGGCCTTCTGAAAATCCAGATACACCACATCTACCGGTTCCCCTTTGTCTACTCCAGTAGTTACCTCCTCAAAGAACTCCAATAGGTTTGTCAAACAGGATTTCCCTTTCATAAATCCATGTTGACTCTGCCCAATCTTGCTATTAGTTTCTAAGTGCCCAGTTATTGCATCCTTTATAATAGATTCCAGCATTTTCCCAACTACTGATGTGAGGCTAACAGGTCTGTAGTTCCCTGTTTTCTCTCTCCCTCCTTTCTTAAATAGCGGGGTTACATTTGCTATCCTCCAATCTGCAGGAACCGTTCCAGAATTTTGGAAGATGACAACCAATGCATCCACTATCCCAATGGCCACCTCTTTCAAAACCCTAGGATGTAGATCATCCGGTCCTTGGGATTTATCGACTTTTAGTCCCATTAATTTTGTTAGTACTGTTTTTTTACTAATAATAATTTCTTTAAGTTCCTCATTCTGATGAACTCTGCCTCAACTATGGTTTGGACATCCTAACCATTCTCTGTGTAAAAAATGTTTTTCTTACCACTTCATTAGTTCTTTTTGTGACTATCTTAAATTTGTGCCCTTGTTACTGTCTTGCCAACCAGTACAAGTATTTACCTTACCATAATCGTGAAGTGCTGTCAGGTCACCCTTTAACATTCTGTGTCACTGTGACACAGCACCTCTGTGCTCCAATTCGTTACATTATTGTACTGCTTCAAGGTAACAGAAGTGATCGTGAAAGGCGCTATATAAATGCAAGTATTTGTTTTTACAAAAGATGGATTTGCTACAAGATCACTTCTACCTAGGAACAGCAAAACCTCAAATAAACAATAAAAGGTGTTTATTTAGTATGGGATTAAAAGAAACCTGAAGAATAAGTAGAGCCAGACTTATATTCGAAGAATGAACACTGAGACATTGAGACTCAACAGCAGCTGCCAGCCAGTACTCATGAAGAAAAATTGGCCGCATCGAATCATTAGTCTTCAAACTGAGAAATAACTTGATCGTAGGTCGCTCAACAACTACAGGCCATGGCCTCAAACTGTTTAACCAATATTCGTTGCCATTTCTTGCTCGCAGGCAATATCATTGTAGAACCCTGGTTAGAGCACACTTGGGAGTACTGTGAGCAGTTCTGGTCTGTATATATTATAAAAAGGATATAGAGGCACTGGAGAAGATGCAAAAAAGATTTACAAGGATACCAGAGCTGAGGGGTTATACCTATCAGGAAAGATTGAACAGGCCGGAGCTCTTTTTTCTAGAAAAAAGACTGAAGGGTGACCTGATAGAGGTCTTTAAGATTATGAAAGGGGTTGATAGGGTAGACGTAAAGATGTTTCCACTTGCGGGTGAGATCAGAACTAGGGCCACAAATATAAGACAGTCACCAATAAATCCAATAGGGAATTAAGGAGAAACGTCTTTATCCAGAGACTGTGGAACTCGCTACCATAAGGAGTAGTTGAGGCGAATAGCATAGAAGCATTTAGAAGAGGCTAGATAAACACACGAGGGGGGAAGAAATAGAAGGATATCTTGATGGGGGAGGAGGCTCCTAGTGGAGCACAACGAATGGCCTGTTTTAGTACTGTAAATTCTATGTATACTATGAAATTTAATACGACGCAGACCCAATATATTTATCTTTAGGTTCCAGAAACTTATAATTGCCGCCGACATCCAGGGAGAAAAAAAAAGCCGTCATTGGCGGCAGAGGTGCGTCACTCACATATCAGCTGGTCTAAGGTCCGGACACGTGAGCTGAGGCCCGGGCCGCGGTTGCTGGGGAGATTCTCACCGTTTGGCTCGGGCGCGGGTCAGTGACGTCTTTGATCCATGGACCGAGATCCGTCTCCGAAAAAAATGGCTGATGAGGACGATGAGCCGACGGTAAGTCCGGTTTATTGATTTAGATTTCAAAGAGTTGGCTGTCATGGCGGGTGTGATCGCTGTCTCCCGTCGTAGGTTTGCGCCTTTGAAACGGTAGTATTCAACTGTTACTAATTTCAGCAGATGCTGTCGATCGAAGTCCATCTCTGACCAGTGAGTGAAACGGCCAAAAATCAGGAAATAGAATTAGGCCTGTTTTTTTTTATGTGACTTGTTTTTTTCTGTTCTTTGTGGAGTTTTGAGCCTACTGCCTTCAATGGGGGAAGTGATGCGTCGGGAGATGGTTTACAGAGGCGTCTCCCTCTTATAGAATAGAGAATCATTAGAATGGTTACAACACAGAAGGAGGCCCGTCGAGCCCCTGCCGGCTCTCTGCAAGAACACTCCAGCTAGTCCCACTACCCACCCTGTCCCCGTGGCCCTGCAAATTTTGTTCCTTTGGGTACTTCTCCAATTCCTTTCGGAAAGCCACGATTGAGTCTGCCTCCACCACCCTTTCAGACAGTGCATTCTAGATCCTAACCACTCGCTGCGTAAAAAAGTTTTTCCTCATTTCGTCTTTGGTTCTTTTGCCAATCACCTTAAATATGTGTCCTCTGGTTCTCGACCCTTCTGTCAATAGGAACGGTTTCTCTCTACTCCGTCTAGACCCCTCATGATTTTGAACACCTCTATCAAATCTCCTCTCAACCTTCTCTGCTCTAAGGAGAACAACCTCGGCTTCTCTAGACTATCCACGTAACTGAAGTCCCTCATCCCTGGAACCATTCTTGTAAATCTTTTCTGCACCCTCTCTAAGGCCTTCATATCCTTTCTAAAGTGTGGTGCCCAGAATTGGACACAATACTCCAGTTGTGGCTGGACCAGTGTTTTATAAAGGTTCATTATAACTTCCTTTTCATCACACACACATTCCCTACTGTCTCCAGTACTGCTGCACCCCAGGCCCTCAATACTACCAATTCCCACAACTTCTCACCACTACTTCCAATATCATGAAATCACCTCTTTTAAATCCCACTTCTATTTCTCCCACACCCAGGTACTGCCCTCCTATCACCACCACACTGTGTAACCTGCTTTCCACCCCTACCATATATCCACACAATACTCATGGCGTCTGGCACTCCCCACTACTCACATAACTTTGACATTATGCCCAAACCTAGAAACAGCATTCCTGTTTTTATCACAATTCTAAACCCCTCTTCCCAAATGCAGTAATATCCTGAAACTCAACAAAAACATCCCAAAGCCCAAGACTACTACTTCTTAAGCAGTCCCTCGGAACCGAGGGTGACTTGCTTCCACATTAAAAATGAGTTTGCAGGTGACTGATGAGTCCAATGCGGGACCTACAGTCTCTGTCACAGGTCCGTTCACTGTTGAAAGCACGCGACGCAGCATTTAAATCTGGCGACGCGGTGGCTTACAGTGCAGCTAGGACCAACCTAAAAAAGGGTATCAGGACTGCCAAAAGGAAACAGACACTGCGGATAGAGGATCACTTCCGCAACAACTCTGACCCCCGGCGCATGTGGCAAGGCATCCAGTCCATCACTGACTACAAGGGCAAAAACACCAGTCCCCCGGTTAGCGATGCCTCCCTTCCGGAGGAGCTTAACAACTTCTACGCTCGCTTCGACAGGGACAACAGGGAGCCGGCTACCAAAGCCTTGCCACCCCTGGAAGACCAGGTGCTCACTCTGTCGACCTCCGACGTAAGGGATGTTCTACGCGGAGTGAACATGGCTGCTGGACCGGATAGCATCCCTGGACGGGTACTCAAGGAATGTGCTGATCAGCTGGCTGATGTCTTCACCGCCATCTTCAATCTGTCATTGGCCCAGGCAGTAGTCCCTACATGCTTCAAGACCGCTACCATTATTCCTGTGCCAAAACAAACGGCTGTGACGTGCCTGAACGACTATCGACCTGTCGCACTCACACCCATCATAATGAAGTGTTTCGAGAGACTGGTCTTAGCCCACATCAAAGCCAGTGTTCTTGCCTCCCTTGACCAACACCAGTTTGCCTATCGTGCAAACAGATCAACGGAGGATGCAATCACAACTGCTCTACACTCAGCACTGAATCACCTAGATGATAAGGAGACCTACATCAGAATGCTGTTCATAGACTACAGCTCAGCATTCAACACTATCGTCCCCAACAAGCTGGCCACCAAACTCCAAACTCTTGGCCTGAACACTTCCCTCTGCAACTGGACCCTGGACTTCCTAACAAACAGACCCCAGTCTGTCAAATTAGGTAACCACACCTCCCCTTCCCCCCCCCCCCCCCCCCCCCGACCCTGAACACTGGGGCCCCACAAGGATGTGTGCTGAGCCCCCTCCTCTACTCCCTCTTCACCCACGACTGTGTGGCTGTTAAGGGTTCCAACACCATCATCAAGTTTGCAGATGACACCACGGTAGTAGGCCAGATCACCAACAACGATGAATCAGCCTACAGGGAGGAGGTCCAGCATCTCGTGAAGTGGTGCGCCGATAACAACCTGGCCCTTAACACCAAGAAAACAAAAGAAATCATTGTGGACTTCAGGAAGTCCAAAGGCGGAAGTCACACCCCCATCCACATCAATGGGGCTGTGGTGGAAAGGGTGGACAGCTTTAAGTTCCTCGGAGTCCACATCACGGAAGACCTCTCCTGGTCCCTCAACACCTCCTCTCTGGTGAAGAAGGCCCAGCGGCGCCTATATTTCCTAAGGAGGCTGAAGGGATGTAACCTGTCACCCCTGATCCTCTCTAACTTTTACCGCTGCACTAGAGAGAGCATCCTGACAAACTGTATCACTGTATGGTATGGCAGCTGTAGCTACTATGACCGGAAAGCCCTGCAGCGGGTAGTCAAAACTGCCCAACGCATTACCGGCACCCGGCTACCGACCATAGAGCACATATACCAGAAACGCTGTCTACGGAGGTCACGGTCCATCATCAAAGACCCTACCCACCCCAGCCACAGTCTGTTCGCCCTCCTGCCATCTGGGAGACGCTACAGATGCATTCGCACCCGTACGACCAGATTTAGGAACAGCTTCTTTCCCAGGGCTGTCCTCCTACTGAACTTCACAAATAAACTCTAAAGCCTGCACATCTGCCAATGCACTTTATTATGGTTATATTTATGTTAATATACTACAAGCCAAATGTATGTTGAATGTTTAAATGTCTTAATCCAAATGTACACTCTCGGGAGCCGCAAGCCTACATTTCGTTGTACTGCACTTGTGCACTAACAATGACAATAAAAGTTGATTTGATTTGAGGTGGGGAAGACGGTGGTTGAAGGGGTAGGTGGGTGAGGTGCTTGGGTTGACTTGCGCTGCCTGCACTTGGCTTCCGCTTGCTCCTGGCGAAGAGACTCTAGGTGTTTGGCGCCTTCTCGGATGCTTCTCCTCCTTTGTGCGGCCTTGGGCTAGGGATTCCCAGGTGTCGATGGGGATGTTACACTTTTTCAAGGAGGCTTTGAGCGTTTCCTCTGCCCACCTGGGGGCTCTCTTGCCGTGCCGGAGCTCCAAGTAGAGCGCTTGTTTTGGGAGTCTCATATCGGGCACGCGGACAATGTGACCCGTCCATCGGAGCTGATTGAGCGTGGTCAAAGCTTCGATGCTGGGGATGTTGGCCTGAGCAAGAACACTGACGTTGGTGCGCCTATCCTGCCAATGGATTTGCAGGATCTTGCGGAGGCAGCGTTGGTGGTACCTCTCCAGTGCTTTGAGGTGCCTGCTGTACATGGTCCATGTCTCTGAGGTATACAGGAGGGTGGGTATCACTGCTGCTCTGTACCCTCCCTATTGCATACAATTTTATTTTCCTCTATACCTTTTCCCTCACTGTTCTGTCCTTTGTTACCACTCTATCTTTCATTACCACCCTAATTCTCTGTTCCTGCTCTTACCTAAAACCTTTCATCCTTGCCATAACTCTGCAATGCCTAACATTTATGCTTATTCATTCCCTAACCTTTCACCACTCTGTCACTCATTCAAACTCCCACTCATCACCATCAACCTCTCTGCACCTACATTTTGCCTGTTCCTCTCCTATTGTCTACTATCTCTCTATCATTCATCCCAAACTCTCCAATCTTCTTCAATAGCAAAATACTGCGGATGCTGGAAATCTGAAATAACAACAGAAAACGCTGGAAAAACTCAGCAGGCCAGGCAGCATCCGTGGAGAGAGAAACAGAGTTAACGTTTCAGGTCAAAGACCTTTCATCAGAACTGGAAAAAAGCAGGAAATGGAACAGATTTTAAAGCAAGATTAGGGGCTGGGAAATGGGGGAGGGGATGAAAGAACAAAAGGGAAGGTCTGTGATAGGATAGAAGGCAGGAGAAGTGAAGAGGCATTAAGAGATATTCAAGGCAAGAGGTGGTGTTAATGGGGCAGGTTAAGGAACAAAGGATGGCTCTAGATGAAGTGTGAATTGCGCTGGCAGAATGGAGGACAGCTGCCATGTGT
Source organism: Somniosus microcephalus (assembly GCF_052327205.1). NCBI lineage: Eukaryota > Metazoa > Chordata > Chondrichthyes > Squaliformes > Somniosidae > Somniosus > Somniosus microcephalus. Next base: position 85,204,064 of record NC_141000.1, read on the forward strand.
GTGGGGGAAGAAAAAAGGCACAAACAAAAAGTGTGGATAAAATATATATATATGATAGGGGCCGAGGTTATGATCTGAAATTGTTGAACTCTTATGTTGAGTCCAGAGGGCTGTAGAGTGCCTAATCGAAAGATAAGGTGCTGTTCCTCGAGCTTAGGCTGAGCTTCCGTGGAACAATGCAAGAGGCCGAGGACGGTGAGGTCCGAGTGGGAATGGAGCAGTGAATTAAAGTGACAGGCCACCGGGAGCTCAGGGTCCCCCTTACGGACTGAAACGTTGACTCTCTCTCCATGGATGCTGCCTGGCCTGCTGAGTTTTTCCAGCGTTTTCTGCTGTTATTTCTCCAATGTTCTTCCTCTATGCATCACACATTAAACTTCAGACTTTTAAACTCCCAACACAACACCATGCTCAAAATAAAAAAACTTTTATGTACTCTCAAATTCTGGGTTTTTTGGTTCCATTTTTTTGTTGATTTTTTTTCCTCTCATTTTGAACACTAAATAAAAACTTAAACAGCTTTTTAAATTGACAATGAAAATTGCCTTTAATGATCCTTATATATTTTATCAAGCCATTATACATATAGGTGTACATCTCACACATTTTACGAAGCCATCTTATATTTGTACATATACATTTTTTTGAAGCCATTGTACATTCCAGTTACATATTGCTTGTAGGGAGAATGCATTGACACATTCAGGTCACTTGTATCACTGCTTGTGCTGGGAGCAGTCAGATCAGGAGGTTGAAGCAGTTTGTTTGGTCTTGGTTTCTGGGGGTTAATTAGACTTGGGTACAGGGGAGGAAGCTCTTGTCTATTGACGATCATGTCAGTTGTTGTGCCTTCATGTTGGGTTGCTGTGCTGTGAGAGAGGTGAACAGATTGTGTTGAGTTTCCAAGAATAAGCCCCTGACTATTTAGTATTTCTACAGTTCCTGGCAAAGGCCAAACATATATCCTATACTAACATATTTGTTTTATCCCAAATGATGCAATAAATATTACTAGTCTATCTCCTGTTGCGTTGCTATCGGTAGTCAAGACAAATTTAAATTCCTCAAGTCAAGCAGGGTGAGAGGGTGGGGGATAATGGAACCAATGTGGGGGAAATGGACACAAGGAAGAGAAGGCAAGGAACGGAGGTAGGGAAGTGGAGTGGTGATGGAAGGGAGTGTTAAGGAAGGGGAATTCAGATCAGCGGGAGTGGGGGAGAGTTGGGGTATGGAACAGCCAGACATCAGCAAAGGAAAAATATAGCATGGGGGGGGTGGGTGGCGGGGTACTGTTGATAGGAAATTAAGATCTGCGAGTTATAAAAGGTAAAATGAGGCAGAGTACAGGAAGCTTGTGAGGGGCTACTGCAGCCAGTGGGAGTGGGAAGTGATTGGCAACCAGTATGTGGGTGGGAATGGGATATACAGCTAGTGGGGGAAGGGATTGAAAACTTGTTCATGGGTCGGGGGGGGGGGAGCAAGGTGCTGAAATCTCGTTCAGAGGGGTTGAAAGTCACAATCTTGCTTGGTGTGAGGGGGAGGAGTGAAGTCAATAATCTTGTAGTTTTCCTGTGTGTTTACTGACATCACATTAGTTTTGACTTCTTTGGAATCTTGAGACCACTCACCATTTTTTATTATATAATTGAAGGTAACCTTTTTAGGGCTAACTAAAATTACCATCTGTAGACAAGAGTTTTCAGAACCATATTGGCCATTTTATCAGTTGAATGTCAATAATTATTTCCTTTGCATACACTTACATTTGGTATTCCAAAGATTTTAGGACCTAGTGGTGGGACAGTTTAGCCCAGGAAACCCCAGGAGGGTTAGTTTGGAGGAACCTTGCAATGCCTCTCAATGCTGCACTGCATAGATCTGAACTTGTTAGGTCTGGAGCTGTTTTTTTTGGCAGGGGGGGGGGGCGGGTGCGGAGAGGAGACAAATTTTGCTGCTGTGGAAGAACTTAACCAAAATGTCCGTTTCTGGTTGATGGGTGCACATACAGATCTCGGTTATTAATTGTACCTGGGAGATCTCTTGATATGTACTATCTCTTTCACAGCTCCAGAAGATGAAAGGCAATATAATTCTGGGTGTAAGATGCATGAATAATGTATAATTTATACATTTATATTATAATAATTAAATGGACAAAGGTAAATGTGTAGCATTTTCCGTCTTGCAGTTTGATGAAGATGTGGAGGAGAGTGGAAGTGGTGCAGAGGGTGGACAAGGCAGAAGAAAAAGATTGTTTTCTAAGGAATGTAAGTCATAACGCTGCTAAAATATTTTTAAATCAACAATGTGTAACTAATCTAGTAATATGTGTAAAACCCAAATATAAAAGTTCATCTTTCTGTGGACTACAGTTAAAAGACAACTCCACATTACTCATTCAGTTTTCACTGATTAATGGTATAAAATTTGGGAGCTATGCTTCGAATTGACATTAAACAAACAGAATTTGTATCCGTAAAATAAATAAAATGATGTTGTTGCTGCTACACCGATGCTATTCTTTTCACTTGCTAATGAAATGCTGTACGGTGATGTTTATGCAAAATCTTCTTGTGAAATTTTCCTGTATCTTGAGTTATTGGAAACTACCTGATAAAATTTAACCATGTGTACAGGACAACAACATCTAAAATCTAAACAAATCTTTGTCTTGCATGGTTCCTGTTGGGGTTTTATCCTTTTATCCATATAGTGCCTGGAGGTAATGTTACCCAGCTTTGCTTAGAAGTGCACACCTGTTCATTTTATTTTGTTTTTGATTGATTAGCTGTAAAGAAATAGATTAATGTAATTTTAGTCTTAGTTACTCCTGATCATATTTCCAGGCAAAGATTAGGATTGGATATTTTTCTAGTAACTGGTTGTCTAGTTACAGCGGATGGGTGAAAGCTTACTAAAATATAGCAGAGTTGAATACCTTTATTTGAAATGCAGAGAATTACATGGAATATACAGCACAGAACCAGGCCATCATTCTTCTTCTTCTTCTTCTGTCCAAACAGTAAGATGTATGATGTATGGCTTTGGGGATGACCAGAACCCTTACACTGAGTCGGTGGATATCCTGGAGGATCTTGTCATAGAATTTATCACCGAGATGGTGAGCTGAGCTTTATATTTTATCTCAGTTGTAGTCTGCAAACCAGTGGGACAATACAGGATGGGATGCAGAGTTTAAATTTGGTAGGGTATGTTAATGAAAAGCCTGAGGTTCATAAACACCATTCATTGCTCAGTTCAATTCAAGTAAAGTTTTGAAAACAGTGTTTGAAAATGCTTGAAAGAAAGAACTTGCATTTATTCAGAGCCGCCTTGCGTCGCGAATGTCCCAAAGGGCTTCACGTACAATGAATTACCTTTTTGAAGTACAGCCATATGGTTATCTAGGTCAGTGTTTCTCAAACTGGGGTCTGTAGAGATTTTCCAGGGGGTCCGCGACCGGAGGCAATATTCCCTTTAATTTTTTTTAGGCTGCGTGGTCCATTCAGAAATCCGCACATGTGCGTTTTTTGCATTTAGAAGCCAGTGAGCCGGCTGCGCTGGAGCTCCAGACAGCTGTGCTGCTGTGCTGCTTATAGGGAACATTGGCCGGATGGAATTTCAAGCCTGCTCCTCTCTCTAAAACCAACACTCAATTCAGTTCTTGCGAATTTTTCTTAACGGCTGGACCCGCCTCCTAAAAGAGGCCCACAGCTCTCGCTCGCTTTGCAACAAGCACTCCCTGCCGGTCGAGCCGATTTCTCTACCTGACGCCGCGACCTTGTGCCAGCCTCCTGACGTGATCACGCAAACACATACAATCCCACAGTGCAGCTGTTACAGAAAATGCCAGTGGGCCAGTATGGCGGTGAGCAGCATCCAACCATGTGCATGGGTGCTCGTGCCCTCACTCACCTTGGCCAGTCTGCTGACGGCTTTAAAAATTGTCCAGCACTAAGTGGCTAATAGTGGTCATCTGTTGCTGCAGAGTACCCAGAATTGGTGTGAGAAGCAGGCACACCCATCTGGCTGATCTCTGACTAAATACCTGTTTTCTTAAAAGCATTATTAAACACTCTTTACATGCAGCACTCTCATATTATGAGTATTATATAGTGTAATTTAGATTGGGGGTCCGTGATTACTAATCGATTTGAAAAGGGGTCCTTCAACCAAAAAAGTTTGAGAACCACTGATCTAGGTGAACCCAGCAGCCATTTTGTATACAAGATCATCCCACAAATAGCACTGAGCTGGATGATCAGATAATCTGTTTTTGATGATATTGGTTGAGGGAGGAATGTTTGCCAGGTTACCGGAATCTTTAATATCCATCTGACCCACTGGAACAGGAAGGCAGGGCATCAGTTTAATGTCTTAGCCAAAGGATAGCAGGCACCTCTGATGGAGAACACCCTCAGTACTGCACTGGTCTCTACCTAGATTATGTCCTGAAATCCTGGAGTGGGGGGTTAAGGCTATGTAATGTGAGCATAAAATGCAAAATTCAGTCTCCAGGGAATTTGCATGTATCCAATGAGAACTCAATCTAGTTGCCAGTGGATATAGATCCACAGCACAAAACTAACAATAATTGAGTGCAATCGGTGCTAAACTGGCAGTCTCATTTAGCAAGGTCATAAGAGAAGAATGGTTGGTGTGGAAAATGGAAAAATTCACAGTATAATGAGATTGAGGGTAATGTACCTTCTTGGAGCAGAGTAGAAGCAGCTTCAGTCTGGACTTGTGCTTGTTACTAACATGGATTTCTAAAAGTGGAACACAATTGCACTTCGAAGCACTAGTTATTAGATTACTACGAAGTTTACAAAAGCAAAAGAAAAGTCGAATATACTCCAACTTTACCCAGTGCCTCCTGTAGTATTCCTGTTCCTGGGGTAATATGTCATAGCAGTTTGCTGTGGCATAAGAAATACTGCTGTTCAGTGACAGGCAGGCAAACCAGTAACCAAAATCATACAATGGAGTATCCCCTAGATCTGGTGGAAAGTGCCTATAAATTCAAGGAGGTCAAGACTACATAGAATCTTACAGCAAAGAAGGAGGCCATTCGGCCCATCGTGCTTGTGCCAGCTATTTGAAAGAGCTATCCAATTAGTCCCACAGCCCTGCTGTTTCCCCCATAGCCTTGCAAATTTTACCTTTTCAAGTGTACAGGAAACTCTCTTTTAATCGGCACCTAAATATCCGGAAATCTCTCTTAACCAGCAAAATTCAGAAGTAGGTTCAGCTAAGTTTTACTATATATTAGTGGCCGTGCAACCGGGGTTCCTGCACCTGTGGCCGTGCAACCGGGGTTCCTGCACCTGTGGCCGTGCAACCGGGGTTCCTGCACCTGTGGCCGTGCAACCGGGGTTCCTGCACCTGTGGCCGTGCAACCGGGGTTCCTGCACCTGTGGCCGTGCAACCGGGGTTCCTGCACCTGTGGCCGTGCAACCGGGGCTCTCGTACCTTGGTAAGTATACCTCTTTGTAATCCGGACTTTTTGATCAACCGGCACCACGCCGGTCCCGTCAGTGCCGGATAAAAAGGTTTCCTGTATATATCCAATTCCCTTTTGAAAGTTACTATTAAATCTGCCTCCACCACCCATTCAGGCAGTGCATTCCAGATCATCATAACGCATTGCATAAAATAAATTCTCCTTATCTCCCCTATGGTTCTTTTGCCAATTATCTTAATTCTGTGTCCTCTGGTTACTGGACATGGATTTGTATTTACTTTGTTATTTCAATTGCTGTCTTGGTTATCTCAGTGTGCTGGTCTGGACCATGCTTTCAGTGCTCCTCTTGATTTGCAAGTGTGGTTCTGGTAATCCAGTCTCGCGCATTGAGTCCCTATTGCTCAAGAAAATGGTAGAAATGTGTCACACATTTGAGTTGTACTGCTCACCATGCTGTTCATTAGTTGCTGATATCTGCTGCCTGCCTAGCGAAGGCTCGAACCTATGCTTGAAGGTTGTCTAATGACCAACTAGTGACAATGCTTCTTGAAGTGGAGATAAACTATTAAGCATTATGATAGGTTTGAATGCATCAGCTGAGCAAAAAAGATTGCTGTTTTTTTTTTATTAAGTGAACTGTATTTTAAGGTTTTCAGTGACAAGTTGTTTGGAACTTATTCTACTTCTGAGTAGAATGTATAGCTCATTTATGATAAACTTCATATTGAATAATGTGTCATGAAGTATATTACATTTCCATTATTGCCTTCATGAATCTTAAGTGTATTTTGTCTGTTGCAGATTGTCTGTGCAATTAAATAGATGTGATATAGTAGTGTGTTCTTTTGGATTTTTTTCTTTATGCATAAAAATGCAACATACTTGTTGTAATTTCTTTTTTATATAGACTCATAAGGCCATGTCAATAGGACGTCAGGGCCGAGTTCAAGTAGAAGATATTGTCTTCCTCATTCGTAAAGATCCTCGGAAGTTTGCAAGAGTGAAAGACCTACTGACAATGAATGAAGAATTGAAACGTGCCAGGAAAGCTTTTGATGAAGCTAATTATGGGTCCTAGTTCTCAGAAAGAAACATATGGTGGAGCAAATGATGACTCAATATTGCCTGTCTTTGAAACATGTACTTGAGGTAATGTTTGACTCCAGGCCTACTACAGCCATCATAATATGGACTGTTGCAGTAGAGCCTGGCTACAGCTCAGCAGAGCAGGGCCTGAGAAATCTGAAGATTCGTCTACTCTCTTACTTCATCAATGTAAGCAATGTTGTTGGCTGAGGAATGAAATGGAACACCTTTTGTAATTTGTCTTAAAGATTTCTGTACATATCAGAACTAGTAGTGAATGCGAACAGTATATGTAACTTGGCCAGTTCTGTAATAAATGTTATGACAAGTGATGACTATTCAAAAAAAAGTTGATAAAATTCATGTCTAGGTTAATAATTTTATATTAAAAATTCAAATGTTCTGGGATTTTCAGTCTATCCAACAATACCATATTTAAAAATTTCCTATCTGCACAACTTGTTGCTGCATTTTTGTCACACTTTCTGTGTGAACTTTTTCCTCTAAGTTCTTATGCTCACATTTATAATGGTATTTGGCTATGTGCACTCGTCATTCTGGCCACCAGATTCCCACAAAGTGCTCAAAAAGCTTTCTGAATTTTTTTTTTTCTCTGATCCATTAGTTGTTTCTCGGCAACTGAACATTTCTACTGGCCAAAATAAGGGTTTCATTTGTTTTGTTAAATTAAGAACTTACATATTTCACAATGGAATCATCCACTGAATTGTCTTTTGTGATTTAATGCCTTCATTAAAGTTTTCACTTGAAAACATTGGCCTCGCCAAAAGACCAGATATAGCCTTCAGGTGAAGTGGGGTTCGAAGGCAAGAGATAATTGGACCAGAAGATGCAGATATAATTCTGTAACCATTTTAAAGTTTTAAATTCTGTCCTTATTTTTATATTTCCATTATAAATTTCTGTGTCTATATAATGGAAACGAAACTGTCTAATTAAACTTCTCACGCTGTCATTACATCCTCCCACAAGTGGTGATGCTCCACTGGGGGTAGGTGAAATGACAACATGACAAATTTATGTGAGAGATTTCCATTATAAATATGGACATTATCATTTAGAACGGAAAAGGTTGACGGGACGTACGTGTAGACATCAACAACTTGCATTTATATAGCGCCTTTAACGTAGTAAAACGACCCACGGCGCTTCCAGGGAGTGTTACATAAGATTTTCATATAGATAGATGTTTCATTGGCAGTTTCTTTGAGTTTAACAGCTATTTACATTTGTTTGGTCCCAGTCATTTTTTGGAAAGTTTTTATAGTCTGTTGCTCAAACTTGGGAGTCTGAAGCTTTCGGAGAGATGGTCAAATCAGAGAGCTTTCCATGGATAATGATGAAATAAAAACATGTAAGAATATTGAGTACGTTGCAGTTTAGCACAATAGTTGCAACTATTTATTATTTTCTAATTACTGTAAAATCTACAGTGTCACTGTTACTTTCATTTATTCTTTTACTATTTAACACATTTATGTGGCAGTTAAAGCCTCAGTTGTGGTCTAGTGAGTATTTACTCTGCCACCTTCAAAGTCAAGGAAGATTGTGTAAGGGCATTCCACCAATGTGCACAGCAGGGAAAGGAATATTTTCAACTGTAAGCATGGTCAGGATGTCAGTCATAAGAGTATGGTAACTATGAAGCCTGAGTTAAGAATCATTATTCTTACATTATATTACTTACACTGGCATCTTTTATTAATCCATACTTCAATTTCACAATTAAAGCTGTCTGTGTTCCATGAATTATGTCTTTATTTGAAACCAGTATTATTGCACCATTCAGATTAGCTGTCAAGTTGTACAATATTAACAATTTCTGTAGATGGCTTCCAACAGTTGCACAAAATTTCAAACCATTACTAATTTAAGTTTTTGCATCATTATTATACCTGTTAAAATTAGATATTCTAAGAAAGTTCTTGTATCATGCGACTATCAGGATGATAGGCAAACTAGATGGACCTTGGTCTTTTCGTCTAACAATTCCTATGTTAAAGTTTTAAGTTGGCAGTAATGTAGTGCCACACTTGACTCATGATACAGTCAGACCTTGTTACAAGACACCCTTTCATCTCTACCCTTGTTTCCTACTAGTGAAACCAGTTTCTGTATTTCTCGAGTGCCACCTTGCTCACTGACTCCAGCATTTTGAATGGAAAATATGACAATTTTCCATTGCTTTTTTAAATACTATACCGTACTATTCATGATTTATTTATTTTGTCTCGTGATTAAATATAAAAGTTAATAAAATTGTGATTCTGTGTTGCCATGCTCATTCAGTCTAGTTCTATTAACCCTACAAATACTGTATCCCACTGTACTGCTGATGATGAATCATCCCAACCAGCTGGTATAACAAGGTTTGATTGTTTATTTTGGAAACCAGAGAAGCCACATTGGAATACTATGTACGAGCATGTTAATAACACAAGCCTATATTTTTTTCAATCTTTCGATATTCGTTGGAAGTTTAAATAGTACTTGTTTTCTGTTTCCCCATGCCGGGTTCTTTTCCCATTGGTGGTACTCAGAGTTCTGGGGTCTGAGTGGGAGCCAATGGGGCGTATTCCTTACGAATGCCACTCCAAGAATTCTTTATATCTGCAGAAAAGAACACAGTAGAAATTTATTTATATGACTAGGATAAGTTGATATACATATTCATGGCAGTTTCTGAGGGGGAAAAAATACCTTGCTAGCCATTTCCCAACTGGTAAGACTTCTAGGCAAAACTGACATTTCTGAAGAAGAGTCTAATGTAATCAAGTTACTGTTTGAGAACCACGCTGAGCTGCCTGAAATTTTACACTTTTATATTACATTATATTTATATTAGTAACTTACCTTCATCTGAATAGGAATAATGAAATATCAAAAATAACCACTCCAAACAAAGGAAAGGACTGTATTGCTACAGGATTTGTAGTCTATATTGCAAATGTATACCTTGTTTATATGTATATAATTTTTAATGTCAGCATTTTGTTAAGTGTATAAAAGATATGTTTTCATTTTAAGTATAGTATATATTTTAATAGTCTAATGTGTATGTGAAGTGAAAAATGTCAATTAAGACTTAATTTTTTTTAAATTCTCCAATAGCCACTTTTAATGCAATTTCTGAGTTGCTTTTGAAACAGCTTATTGGCAATTAATAATCACATAACTATAGTGGAGCTGCCTGGCAAGCTCATTGTACATTGGTAATCAAGTGAACTTCTATGTGTAAGAGGTCTCTAGATCAATGCCAGTACGGGCAGTCAGCAGGTTTCAGTTTATACAACAATGATAGTACCTTCCACAGATTACTGTTAGCCCTACATTCATGATAAACATCAGTACTAATGTTATAAACACTCCTCACTTTCAGAAATTCCTATAATTAAGAGCCCGTCTGCATCCATGTTTCGGGGGAAACAACTGCTGCTTCTGCAGCTTTACTGGTGTTCCAATTGTGATATACAGGGAGAACAAGAAAGGAAAAATTGGAAAGTAATAGGGACAAAAGATGAGCAGAGACAAGCGGCAACATATCCAGACAAAGATGTAGTGAGCTATAAAACGGATACTCCACTGGTCTCGGCCTTAGATCAGTGAGTGATATTCCCAGAAAATACACTTGGATATTAGAATTTTGAAAATATATTTTGGCTGCTTTATCCTGTAATGTCAGTGAAAACAAATTACATCATGCCACTGACATAGAGTAAAATTGTCAACAACCACATGACAAGGACCGAGGAAAGTAATTGTGTCATACAGTTTAGACTTTCTAACTGACCTTGTTCTGCATATGAGAATTCATGAAGCAAGTAAGACAGAATATGTAAAGATTGAGAAGTTCTTTAAATGTTATGTTGCGTGTGAGACCAGCTTTAGTCGGTGTGTTTTTCCGCTCTCCCTATGGGAACCTACTCTTTACTAGCGCAACTGAGATACAAACTCACTAGATGCAAATCCACATCCTCCCCTTAGTGGTGCAGTGTGTTGTTACATTACAGGGTTACTTGATGTAGTTTATTCCACTCAAGGAAGCTGAAAGCAAGCTAACTGAAACTTTTACTGTGCAATTAGGATACATAGGCCCAGGTTTGCGCACTCACCAGTCTGCAATTTCCCCACACCCTATTCATTTTAATGGATGGGAAAAAAATTAAAAAATTAGGCTAGTGAGTGCATAGTAGAAAACCTGGGCCATTAAAATTAATGCTAGCACAGAATTGAATTCACTGACGTCTATCATCAGTTTAGTGTAATCATAAATAGGAAATCTGTTACTGATATATCATGGTCTTTGTTTTTAAGTTTTTATTTTCTTTTATCCATCTGCCATAATTGGCCAGCTTTAACTGGGAACCTAGAATCAAGCTTACAACTTCTCCATGTCTCATGCCACTGTAGTCAGCCAGTATGGAATTTGTACTTCTTGCAGAATGCGGTGCATTGTGATTTTTTTTTCCCCTCTTTTCCAAGGTCAAATGTTTGACTTGGTGGTCTGGCTGAGAACTTCCGAAACTCATCCAAACTTCAGCATCTGAGTTCAATTGACAGGCACCTTTTCTACTTGAACTCCCTTCCCTTCCTTTTCCTTCTCCATATTAGACTAGCAATCCTGTACTGTAAACATCAACTAGGTGTTTTTTATAATGTCAAATGCTACCGTTTGCAAATGTCACAACAGTGTGGCACTTTATCAAAGTAACCTCCATTAATTTCACCTGTTTTCCAGCTATAATTAATTAGCTGAAAAGTATTCTTAAATGTTTATTTGAATAAACTCTTACAAAATCTCGCTACTATGCCTAAATTTATATTTTGAGAAAGTTTCGGTGCTGTCCAGCACAAAGTACAATCTACAATTATCTGGAAGTTTCCTTTAGTAAGGTGCTGAAAGAAGTGTCCATAAATGAAGGTACTGAAATGGCAAATACAGAACAGTAGTCAGCTAGAGAACAGCAGTAAATGTTACATGCATTACAGCAGGAACAGCAGAAGCTTTAGGGGAACTGAGTGGTACAACAAGGTAAACTTTATGTATCAGGATGAGAGTTAAAGCACAATCAAGACAAGATGAATGAAGTCCATTCCATCATGGAAATAAGTTCACAGCAAGAGACTGCTATCAAATACAACACTAATTTTCCATTCATTTGCCAGTCACATTTGGACAACTTCATTGGTTAAGAAGTATAGAAAATGGAAAAGTCACCTTGGTGCAGTCTGGGGTGCTCATCTGCATTTGTCTTTAGTTAGATTAATTAGAGCTGTAAATGTATAATTTACATTGCATCTGATCCATGTTATATCATTGCTGTGCATAGGTGAAATTTAGAAATGATTAAGTTTCCCAGTACTGTCATCTCTCACTTAAAGAAAAAACTTGTACTTATATAGTGCCTTATCACATCTTTCAGAAACATTACAAAGCATTTCAGATAAAATTAATTATACTGTATTGTGCAATTACTGGTAAATGCAGCATTTAAGGAGCATTCATACACTTAAAGATGGAACTATATAAAAAAAAATGCTGTGAAACTATATTAAATGTTTCCTTTTCAGGAAGTTTACATTCAGATCCTTCAGAGAAAAATATGAAGCTCTATAACTGCCACCAAAGGCAACATAGGGTGGAATGTGAAAGATAGTTGGTCCATTGAGCCATTCCCTCCAATGTAACAGGAATGGTTTGTATAGTTTATAGCCTTTTCTTAATTTGTCTAAATATCTTAGGGGAAGCAATTAAATACAAATAAAATTTGTAAGAAAGAAAAGAAATAACTTGCATTTATATAGTGCCTTATCATATCCTCCGCACTTTACAACCAATTGAATACTTCTGAAGTATAGTCACTGTGATGTAGGCAAAAATGTGAACTTCCTCCAGATAATATTGCCACATCCTAATTAACTGGGATTTTCTCAAATGGAACTTGAACTCACAACTTTCTGTCTCAGGGGTGAGAATGCTGCTCCCCCGCACCCCCACCCCTCAACTGGGGTAGGTCATTTCTGGAGTGAGAGGTTTAGAACGTGCATCCATATGAAATTCTGAATTTTTATTACATTCAAATTGATAGGAATGCACCATTGTTGCTGGGTCAGCATACTGGAATTCCCTACCTAACATGGTCATCGAGCCCTATCACCACAAGCACTGCAACAATCTATGAAGAAGGCCCACCATTACCTTCTCAAGGTCAGTACATTGGTCAATAAATGTGGCATTGCTCACATCCCAAGAACAAATTTTAAAAATTACATTTGGGTTTTCAACAAACCAACAGACCCAGCTTCCTTAGTGTTCCTCTCTTAAGCACTATTCCCAGCTTCTACCTGCACTCTTTTCCCTCCAAAATATGCTGCTCCACCTCCTCCCCCGTCAAGACTGCTGCTCTCCCTTTCTCTCAAGTGCAGCTCCTGAACAGTTACCTAGTGCTGCTACTTCTCTGATTGACGGTATTGTACACTGGAGGCAGAAATTTCTGCCCACAGTGTGCACTGATGCCAAGTACAGCTGGAGCACCAGCAGATGGGACCTTGGAGGAGGCACTTGGGGGAGATCCTTATCCCCTCATACTGATTTTGGTCCACTAACATAGACGTCCAGATAATGTTACCAGAACCTGACCACATCAAACACAGACAAGTGGCATGTATGCAGAACATATCAAGAATCAAACCATAGAAGTTTACAGTACTGAAGGTGGCCTTTTTGTTCATTGTATCTGTGCTAGCAGACCTGGATCTGGGTCTGTATGTGTTACACCAGACAGTGCCTTCACCCACAAGGCTATCCGTACCGCTATAACACTAATCTTACAGATATACTTTGGGGCTGAATTTCTTCTCAGGTTATATGGGAAATCAGCATAATTTGGAACAGTAAGGTGAAATATGATCACCCAGTGGCTCGTTTTTCCACCTATCACGATTTCCGCAGGATGTGGGCCCACATATGGGTGGCTTATTATGATGCCATGCAAATAAGAGAACTACATCATGTGACATATTTCATAGAGCAATTGATTGCTTGACTGAAAACTGCAGAGCCAGGAAGGCTTTTCAAAAAAAAATGTATTGGTGTTCCCAGGGCCTCACTTATATTGCAGCAATTCCCCCCACCAACCCCCGCTCCAAGTTAAGGCAGGCGCATCATTGTCACCAGCACCCACTCAAAATATTAAAATTGGCTTGATCCTGGAAAGTGGGTCAGGTTCAGGGGCACAAACAACAGGAGGATGGAAGTCCCACTCTACCGTACTTCTGCCAGCAGAGCTGGGTGAGGTCAGAGGAAATTTGGTCCCTTAGTGCTATATATTTTTGATGAGAGTCAGCCTTGTAGCAGACATTTGCTGTTTTAGTGAGAACACAAATTGGCAGCCCTTTATCTGGGATTTCACCTGAACTGATTCAAAGACTAACCTACCTAGTCGGCTAAACTAAAAGGCTTTAATCTGCAGTAACACTTGGACTAGTTTTTGTGTCAGGGCAACATAGGTCAGTGGTGCACAGTTGGCCAGCTCTTGACTTGAAAATTGCTGAACCTGTACTTCCAGTTGTGTGCCAAGCATGATATGTGCCTTCTCTTCAGCCCTCCCCCATTAGGAGGTGAGAATTTGTATGCTTTTGTCGGTCCTGAAGGGATTTTTAAAAATATAGCAATAGCAGTGCCCATGGTTCAAGGAGACCATAGAAACCTTGCAGCAGCACTGGCAGTAGAGATGGAACATCCACTTTCCTCCAATGACCTCACCAGGGGTGGAAGGTAGGAGACTGCACTGTGACATCATAATTATGCAGTGCAGCAACTATTACTGGCATGAGTTGTTCACTCCCAACCATCCTTACATTGACTAGCTACCCATCATTGTTGATTAAGCAGCACTCTACCTTTCCCAGCATCTCCCTTTCCCACCATCACTTCCTTCAGTAAAGCCTCAAATGTATAATCCCGTTTCGTGTACAGCATCTGTATGATAAAGGTGTTGCTCACCTTTGTTTATTTACTGTCAGGATGTGAGCAAAGATGACAAGGTTGCATTTATTGCCAATCCCGAGGAAGTGAGCATTTACCTGCAAGATTCTCTGTCGATGCTCATAGACTACCCGCACATTGAATGATGAGCATTTTGATTCATGAATATTGTGTGTAGGAGCGTGTAGGACTATATGTATGTAAACAACGACAGCCTGGATTTTACAGGAAAAGTGATGAAATTGCTTTGTCTGGCAAACAATTCACCAGTCACCCACTTGATACATCAGTGGACTGTAGGTTGGTTGGTCCTCACATTCTATGAACTGGTGCAGACTGACATAACTGAAACAAAATCAGCCCCACTATCTGTAGGGTTTGTTTCAAATATTTGAAAAGTAATAATGCAGCTGCGATATGCAAGACATGGTAATCAAAGAGAAGCCCATACTTGAGCAAAAGCAAATGCACCATATCAGAAGATAAATTCAAATGAAAATGTATGTAAAACTTTGACTACTTTAACTTTTTTTTAAATGTTTTAGTCAGTCTAGCAATAGAATGGGGATTCCGTATTTGGGGAAAAAAATAATTTAATGTGTTTACGAAGCTGAGGAACAACTGTGCTGAGGAACCGAACATGTCTTCCTATTAATGGGGAAAAAGCTTTATAATAAAGCAATGTTTACATGCAGTGAAGCATATTCTTAGTTTTGGTCCTTCAGATGACAGCATTTCTTAAATTATGCCATTGTGCCTCCATGTTTGGTGGGCTAGCATTAAGCATTAAAAGAGCAAGTATAAAACAGGGTGTTAAAAGGAAACTGTTTTACATCTAACTTAACAATGTACCTCAACGTCAGCAGAACACCCCAACTGCTTGAGGATAGCTTTTCCACTTACCACATACTGTCATTGTGGTCCAGCAGAATCAGATAGCCAAGTTAGTTTTTTTAGGCGTAGTTGTAAGCTTTGAAGCAGCAGTGTACTTACACATGAATGGACAGTGACAGGGTTTTATCACATTTACTGGGTCACTATTTCATGTACTCCCTTTCACTGGTATATTCCATAAATGATCCAGTCATATCTGCAAAGTCCTCCAGAACTAGGCTGGTGGAATCCTCACCAATCAGGTCGTTGCTGTCGGGCCATGGTTTTTTAAAGGGAGACTCCTGAGGCCTAAATGGGCTCTGAGGAACATGATGGGGACTCTCTGCAATCTTCTCCCTCTCAGCTTCGACAGAAGGTGCTAATACATGGTAAAGACTGGGTAGACGGATGTCGTAGCGAACCCCGCCCCTGCAGTAGAGCTTGTCAATAAGTGAGTAAAGTTTGTCTGCAATGTCATTTCCAAGCATAACAGTGAAAAGGCGTGCAATATATTGGTGTTTAGACAAGAGCAGAAATAGCTTCCTTCTCTTCCACGTCACATAGCAACAGTCTGTTTCTGCTGTCAGCGTCACCTGCAAAACAGATACATTGAGATGTTCAGTAGCATCAGAGTGACTGAAGCAAATTTTCAAAAGATACAAATTCCCAGTATCATCAAAATGAACATAATTTGCTCATACTCAGTCTGTAGATAAGCTGTTTATTTTAACAGAGCCAACTATTTATTTATTTTCTATAGTGCCATTCTCACAAAATCATGCCTCTGGCAGGGAGCTTTGCCAACTAATGGCCAGAAAATCAGGGGAAACGTGCCCAATATTTCCCAGTATGCACTCCCAGCAGGCAAAGCTCCCTGCTGAGAATGTGCATTCATAAAATCGGCCCTTATATGTCCAGATGGGAAAGATTAATTTGGCCACACATAGTTTTCCTTAAGGAAGTTCAATCCAATTTTTACAAGATGGGGGAAATGTGCTTTAAAAATTAATATCTCAAAATGAAGCTTCTTGTATCAATAGCGTGAGTACTGTAGTCAGATTATCTGGGTTAAAGCCCCAGTAGACTCAAGATACTCAAATTACTAAAATAAGAAGAGAAAATGTTGGAATCGCTCAGCAGGTCAGGCAGCATCTGTGGAGAGAGAAAGGTAAGGTTATCATTTCAAGTCGATGACCTTTTGTTAGAACCACTTTTTATTTCAGATTTCTAGCATCTGCAGTATATTGCTTTTTGCTTTATTAGCATTCAAAATACGGATGCTTTGAAGTAGTTTGTATGTTAACCAGTTCATGCCAATCAGACTAAAAATTGTTGAAATCGAGGAACAGCTTTGTGATCTGTTACCTGTTTCCTACTGCCTCAACCAAGAGTGGGCTAACAGGGCTCCATGTGCTGTGTCTCTTACTTGTAAATAAATCTATTAGTTTTAGTCAGACTGTGGTATTAACACCTTTTAAGTAGATTGGAGTATGTGGTGGGCATCCCATGAGGTCTCCACTGCAATATACTGCAGTTAAGGAGTAATTGTTAGTTCCATGGCACACTATTCCACTCACAGAATACGTAAGGGTTTAGGTTCATATGAGATAAGGTCTGTTTAAGGAAGCTGCTTTTTTTGCTGTGAACTTAAAGTATTATTGCTGGAAGAAAGAATGTACAATGATAATTTGCTTTTTGCGATAACTGGACAAATACTTCAGAGCAGACCATATAATTACTACATTTGCCATTTTTTCCCTAGTTCTTTATTTACAACTTTCATGAGAATTGAATTGATAAATAGAATGTTCAACACACTATTAATTAGTCCATTAACATAATACTAACATAGTGAAGCTGGAATTTTTTTTCATTTTTGGGATGTGGCAAGGCAGGCATTTATTGCCCATTAGTTGCCATGAGAAGGTAATGGTACGGTTTGATACAACTGAGTGGTTTCCTAGGCCATTTCAGAGAACAGTTGAGAGCCAATCACATTGGTGTGGTAGTGGAGTCACATATAGGTCACACCAAGTAAGGACGGCAGGTTTCCTTCCCTAAAGGGCATCAGTGAACCACTTGGGTTTTTACAACAATGGTTATTTCTACTGGTAACAACTTTTTATTTCCTTTTTTTTAAAAACTGAATTAAAATTGTCAAACTGCCATGGTGGGATTTGAATTCATATTCTCTGGATTCTTAGTTCAGACCTCAGGATTACTAAATAACAACAGAAAATGCTGGAAAAACTCAGCAGGCCAGGCAACATCCGTGGAGAGAAATTAGAGTGATGTTTCGGGTCTAACCCTTTTTCAAACTGGAAATGAAATAAAATAGATCGAAGGCAGGGCTGCGATAGAACAAAAGAAGTAAAAGTAAAAGAGACATTAAGAGGTATTCAAAACCAGACGAGATGGTAATAGGACAGTGGAGACAAAAGACGGCAAGATTAGGTGTGAAGTGTACTGGCAGGATGGGAGACAGCTGCCGTGTGGGAGAGAGAGGAAAAAAAAGGAAAGGGGGGGTGGGAAGGGACGATCCAAAACAAAGGGGTGGAACAAAATATATAAGTAAAAATGTAATAGGGGCCGAGGTTATGATCTGAAATTGTTGAACTCGATATTGAGTCCGGAAGGCTGCAAAGTGTCTAATCGGAAGATGAGGTGCTGTTCCTCGAGTTTATGTTGAGCTTCCGTGGAACAATACAAGAGGCCAAGGACAGTGAGGTCCAAGTGGGAATGGAGCGGTGAATTAAAATGACAGGCGACCGGAAGCTCGGGGTCACCCTTACGGACTGAACGGAAGTGTTCCGCAAAGCGGTCACCCAATCTGCGTTTGGTCTCCCCAATGTAGAGGAGACCGCATCGTGAGCAGCAAATACAGTATACTAGATTGCAAGAAGTACAAGTAAATCGCTGTTTCACCTGGAAGGGGTGTTTGGGGCCCTGGACAGTGGGAAGGGGGGAAGTATAGGGGCAGGTGTTACATCTCCTGCGCTTGCACGGGAAGGTGCCAGGTGAAGGGGAAGGGCTATTGGGGGTGATAGAGGAGTGGACTAGGGTGTATCGGAGGGAGCGGTCCCTACGGAATGCTGAAAGGGGAGGGGAGGGGAAGATGCGTTTGGTGGTGGGATAACTTTGGAGGTAGCGGAAATGGCGGAAGATGATCCGTTGGATGTGGAGGCTGGTGGGGTGAAAGGTGAGGACAAGGGGAACCCTATCGTGGTTCCAGGAGGGAGGGGCAGGGGTGAGGGCAGAAGTGCGGGAGATAGAACGGACACGGTCGAGGGCTGTGTCAACCACGGTAGAGGGGATTCCTCGGTTGCGGAAAAAGGAAGACATGTCGGAAGCACTGGTGTGGAAGGTGGCATCGTCGGAGCAGATATGGCGGAGATGGAGAAACTGGGAGAATGGAATAGAGTCCTTACAGGAGGCGGGGTGGGAGGAAGTGTAGTCCAGGTAGCTGTGGGAGTCAGTGGGCTTGTAGTGAATATTGGTCGATAACCTATCTCCAGAGATGGAGACGGAGAAGTCGAGGAAGGGAAGGGAAGAGTCAGAGATGGACCATGTGAAGGTGAGAGAAGGGTGGAAATTGGAGGCAAAGTGAATGAAATTGTCTAGTTCGGGGCGAGAGCAGGAAACGGCACCGATACAGTCATCAATGTATCGGAAAAAGAGGTGAGGGAGGGGACCTGAGTAGGACTGGAACAAAGAGTGTTCCACGTATCCCACGAAAAGGCAGGCATAGCTAGGACCCATGCGGGTACCCATAGCAACACCTTTGATTTGGAGGAAATGAGTGGAGTTAAAGGAGAAGTTGTTCAATGTGAGAACAAGTTCAGCCAGGCGGAGGAGGGTGGTGGTGAATGGGGACTGGTCGGGCCTCTGTTCAAGGAAGAAGCGGAGCGTCCTCAGGCCATCCTGGTGGGGGATGGAGGTGTAGAGGGATTTTTTTCTCTCTCCCACACGGCAGCTGTCTCCCATCCTGCCAGTACACTTCACACCTAATCTTGCCGTCTTTTGTCTCCACTGTACTATTACCACCTCGTCTGGTTTTGAATACCTCTTAATGTCTCTTTTACTTCTTTTACTTCTTTTGTTCTATCGCAGCCCTGCCTTCGATCTATTTTATTTCCTTTCCAGTTTGAAAAAGGGTTAGACCCGAAACGTCACTCTAATTTCTCTCCACGGATGTTGCCTGGCCTGCTGAGTTTTTCCAGAATTTTCTGTTGTTATTTCGGATTTCCAGCATCTGCAGTATTTTGCTATCGCCTCAGGATTACTAGTCCAGTAATATAACCACTAGACGAACGTACCCCATGTCACAGAGTCATCGAGTCTTAATGGCACAGAAGGAGGCCATTCGGCCCATTGAGTCCATGCTGGCTCTCTGTAGAGCAATCCAGTCAGTCCCATTCCCCCACTCTATCCCTGTAGCCCTGCAAGTTTATTTCCCTCAAGTGCTTATCCAGTCTCCCCTTGAAAACATTGAGTGTCTCCGCTTCCACCACTTCCATCAGCAGTGAATTCCAGGTCATCACCACTCGCTGCGTTAAAAAAAATGTCTTCACATCCCCCTGTATCTCTTGCCCAAAACCTTAAATCTGTGTCCCCTAGTCCTCGTACCATCAACTAGTGGGAACAGCCTTTCCCCGGCTAGCCCATCATTAGAGTATTGTAAGCAGAGCTCCATGTTACATCTGACCCAAATTATATTTTCAATTGTAAGGGGGATAGATAGGAGTTTCTGTGGCCGAGACCGAGACTCCAAGATGGTATGTTGCCTCCCTGGTGCAAGGGTCAAGGATGTCTCGGAGCGGGTGCAGAGCATTCTGAAGGGGGAGGGGGATCAGCCAGTTGTCGTGGTACATGTAGGTACCAACGATGTAGGTAAAAAGAGGGAGGAGGTCCTACAAGCTGAATTTAGGGAGTTAGGAGCTAAATTGAAAAGTAGGACCTCAAAGGTAGTAATCTCTGGATTGCTACCAGTGCCACGAGCTAATAAGTTTAGAGAGAGTAAGATAGATAAGCTAAATACGTGGCTTGAGCAGTGGTGCAAGGGAGAGGGATTTAAATTCTTGAGGCATTGGAACCAGTTCTTGGGGAGGAGTGACCTGTACCAAGGGGACGGTCTACACCTGAGCTGTGAGGGAGCCGATGTCCTCGGGGTAATATTTTCTAGGGCGGTTCGGGAGGATTTAAACTAATTTGGCAGGGGGATGGGAACCTAGATAGTGGAAAAGAGGGAAGTCATATGAAGTCAGAAATAGATGGTAGAAAGGTGAGAAGCAATAAGCAAAGGAGAGAAACACAAAGGGCCAAACTAATTCATAATGAGAGTGTGAAAAAAGCAAGCCTGAAGGCTTTGTATCTTAATGCTAGAAGCATTAGGAACAAGGTGGATGAATTAGTTGTGGAAATAGAGGTAAACAAGTATGATTTGATTGGGATTACAGAAACGTGGCTGCAGGGTGGGCAAGGCTGGGAACTTAACATCCAGGGATATACAATATTTAGGAAGGATCGGCAAAAAGGTAGGGGAGGTGGGGTAGCATTGCTGGTAAAGGAGGGGATTAATGCAATGGAAAGGAAGGATATTAACTCGGATGAAACGGAATCTGTATGGGTAGAAATGAGAAATAGCAAGGGGAGGAAAACGTTAGTGGGTGTGATATATAGGCCTCCAAATAGTAATATGGAGGTGAGGGAAGGCATAAAAAGGGAAATTAGAGAAGCGTGCGATAAGAGCACAGCTGTCATCATGGGTGACTTTAATTTACATATTGATTGGACTACCCAAATTAGTAAAAATTCTGAGGAGGAGGAATTCCTGGAATGTTTTCGGGACGGTTATCTGGACCAATATGTCGAGGAGCCGACTCGAGATCAGGCCATTTTAGACTGGGTATTGTGCAATGAGAAGGGACTTATCAACAATCTTCTTGTACGAGGCCCCTTGGGTCAGAGCGATCATAATATGATCGAGCTCTCAGTCGAGATGGAGAGTGAGGAAATTGAATCAGAGACTAAGGTCCAGAACTTAAATAAAGGGAATTACGAGGGTATGAGACGGGAATTGGGTAAGATTGATTGGGTGGTG
The DNA here is from genome assembly GCF_052327205.1 of Somniosus microcephalus. NCBI lineage: Eukaryota > Metazoa > Chordata > Chondrichthyes > Squaliformes > Somniosidae > Somniosus > Somniosus microcephalus. The sequence continues at coordinate 85,225,595 of NC_141000.1, forward strand.
TTTCTGGGGGGATTGACAGTGGATAGACAATGGCAAGCATTCAAAGATAGAATGGAAGAATTCCAGAACATGTTTATACCGGTTTGGCATAAAAATAAACCTAAAAAGGTGGCTCAACCGTGGATAACGAGGGAAATTAGGGACAGCATAAAATCAAAAAAAAGGGCATATCAACTGGCAAAAAAAAGCACCAGACCGGAAGATTGGGGGCAGTACAGGATACAGCAAAAGAGGACAAAGGGATTAATCAGGAAGGGGAAAATAGAATACGAAAGTAAACTTGCAGCAAACATAAAGACAGACTGCAAAAGCTTTTATCGGTATATCAGGAGGAAAAGACTGGTAAAATCCCAAGTCGGTCCCTTGCAGTCCGATTCGGGAGAATATATAATGGAGAATAAGGAAATGGCAGACCAATTAAACTCATACTTTGGTTCTGTATTCACAAAGGAGGACACAAATAACCTCCCAGGAATATCGGCAAACATAGGGACTAATGAGAGGGAGGAGCTGACAGAAATTAGTATCTCTAGGGATATGGTGTTGGGTAAGTTGAGGGGACTGAAGGCCGACAAATCCCCGGGGCCTGATAAACTACATCCTAGGGTACTTAAGGAGGTGGCCCTGGAGATAGCAGATGCTCTAAGGATCATCTTCCGGAACTCCATTGACTCGGGAACAGTACCCGTGGATTGGAGGGTAGCTAATGTTACCCCAATATTTAAAAAGGGGGGTAGAGAGAAAGCAGGGAATTATAGACCAGTAAGCCTTACATCGGTTGTGGGCAAAATGCTAGAGTCCATTATTAAGGATAAAATAGCGGAGCACTTGACATATGGGGAAAGGATCGGACAGAGTCAACATGGATTTACAAAGGGTAAATCGTGTTTGACTAATCTGCTGGAATTTTTTGAGGAAGTAACTGGTAAAATAGATGGGGGAGAGCCAGTGGATGTGGTGTACCTTGACTTCCAGAAAGCCTTCGATAAGGTTCCACACAAAAGATTATCATGCAAAATTAAGGCTCATGGGATTGGGGGCAAAGTATTAACGTGGATAGAGAACTGGCTGGCGGATAGAAAACAGAGAGTTGGAATAAACGGCTCGTTTTCGGAGTGGCAGGCAGTGACCAGCGGGGTGCCGCAAGGATCTGTCCTGGGACCCCAGCTGTTCACAATATATATAAATGATCTGGATCAGGGAATTGGATGCAATATTTCCAAATTCGCTGACGACACTAAACTAGGAGGAGGGGTGGGCTCTGATGAGGATGTCAGGAGGCTACAGTGCGATTTGGACAGGTTGGGGGAATGGGCGGATACGTGGCAGATGCACTATAATGTGGATAAATGCGAGGTTATCCACTTTGGGGGTAAAAACAGGAGGGTAGATTATTATCTAAATGGCAATAGATTGGGAGATGGGGAAGTGCAGAGGGACCTGGGTGTTCTTGTGCACCAGTCACTGAAGGAGAGCATGCAGGTGCAACAGGCGATTAAGAAGGCAAATGGTATGTTGGCCTTCATATCAAGGGGGTTCGAGTATAGGAATAGGGATACCTTACTACAGCTGTACAAGGTGCTGGTGAGACCGCATCTGGAGTATTGTGTACAGTTTTGGTCGCCCCATCTGCGGAAGGATGTTCTTGCCATGGAAAGAGTGCAGCGGCGATTCACCAGGCTGATACCTGGAATGGCGGGAATGACCTACGAGGAGAGATTGAATAGTTTGGGCTTGTACTCACTGGAGTTTAGAAGATTGAGAGGGGATCTCATCGAAACATATAAAATTATGGCAGGCCTGGACAGGCTGAATTCAGAGAGAATGTTTCCAATGGCAGGGGAGCACAGAACCAGGGGCCACAGTCTAAAAATAGCGGGCAAATCATTTAAAACAGAGATGAGGAAGAATTTCTTCACTCAAAGAGTGGTGAGCCTGTGGAATTCCCTGCCACAGAGGGCTGTGAAGGCTAATTCAATAAATATTTTCAAGAGAGAATTGGATATATTTCTGAAGGCTAAGGGGATTAAGGGTTACGGAGAAAAGGCGGGGACGGGGTACTGAACTGGTAAGATCAGCTAAGATCTCAGATGAAGATCAGCCATGATCTCATTGAATGGCGGAGCAGGCTCGAAGGGCCGAATGGCCTACTCCTGTTCCTATCTCTATGTTTCTATGTTTCTATACCTGCCTTCTGAAAGCTTGATGATGTCACCGGGTGCAAAAAAAACATTTCCCAGCACAGTTATCTTTCACCTTTAGGAAAACAAACATTAGCAACGAAAATTAAATAGGATCAATTTGACTTGCTTCCCCCCCTCCCCATTTAAATCCAAATTCTTTCAGAGTAAATGATCTATGAGCTACCTGGGAGAGCCTTACAAAATAACTTGATATATGCTGCACTTAGAACACACTGACTCATTTCCAACATGCATTTATGACAGAAAAAAAAATTGCTTCAACATTGTCTCTTATTTATATCATTGGAACCACTGAAATTATTAATCCTTGTAATGTGGAGATTAAAATCAGAGTAAGTTGCCCACTTGCATAGCTCCTGGTAGCTAGTTTTCAGCAGTACTGATGGTAGCCTGTTACTCACCCTTTTAGCTGCTATGAAATACTAGAAGGCATAAATATTGAAGGATATATGCTCCATATGCAAGACTTTTAGTGATATATTATTTAATGTCCATGATGTTGCACACAAGAAGTCAAGAGTAAGTGTAGTCTTCAGGTGGAACAGGGTTCGACAGCAGGGTATAATTGGATCATGGCATGCAAGCATAATTTAGTCTCAATTTTAAAGTCATACATTCTGCCCTTATTTGTATATTTCCATTACAGTATAAGCTCCTACATCCACATTTATAATGAAAACTGCCTATGTAAAGTTGTCATGCCCATCAATGGAAAAGTTGACAGGAAGTGCATGCAGACATAAGATTTTTTAATATATTTTTAAAGATAGATAGATACTAGATATCCACTATATGTCAAAAGCATAAATTGTTAGTTTGGTGATTCGCTTTAAGCATCAAACAAATGAAGAAAATTGAATTACTTGAAAATTGCCTTCTTCATTAGGCCGTAGAGATTCCCATTCTGGAGAGTCAAGGAACTGATAGGGAAAGATATAGTGCAGAAACTGCTGCTCATGAGTAACACGGACCCTATAAAAACACATAAAATGGTTTTGTTTGCCATTATGGAACATATATTTTTGACATTTAGTGGTTATTTTCTGCCCTTTCCTGAATTGAGTCTCCCTATACCATACAGTGTACACAGCCAATAGAAGGGCATTATATTCCCACAGTTCTACCAAATCTAATCTAAATTCAGAAAATAGGAGGTATGCGACTTTTCAACATCACTAATTCATCTGGCTTTAACAAGTGCAAATTGGGAAGTAGAAAGGTGGGAAACTACAATGTAGAACAGCTTAGAAAGGCTTTAAATTGTGATTCTTACCTCCATTGCTTTTCTGAACCACTTTAAATTATAATCCTTACTCACTTCCATTGCTCTCCTGCTTCTTGAAGTTCCTGAGAAGAATCACTGATTTAGGTCAGCAAATGCTGACACTCTGACATACAAACATACGAATTAGGAGCAGGAGTAGGCCACTCGGCCCCTCGAGCCTGATCCGCCATTCAATAAGATCATGGCTGATCCGATTACTCCACATTCCCACCTACCCCCGATAACCTTTCACCCCCTTGCTTATCAAGAATCAATCTACCTCTGCCTTAAAAATATTCAAAGACTCTGCTTCCACCGCCCTCTGAGGAAGAGAGTTCCAAAGACTCACGACCATCTGTGAGAAAAAAATTCTCCTCATCTCTGTCTTAAATGGGTGACCCCTTATTTTTAAACAGTGACCCCTAGTTCTAGATTCTCCCACAAGAGGAAACATCCTCTCCACATCCACCTTGTCAAGACCCCTCAGGATCTTACATGTTTCAATCAAGTCACCTCTTACTCTTCTAAACTCCAGCAGATACAAGCCTAGCCTGTCCAACCTTTCCTCATAAGACAACCTGCCCATTCCAGGTATTAGTCTAGTAAACCTTCTCTGAACTGCTTCCAACGCATTTACATCCTTTCTTAAATAAGGAGACCAATACTGTACACAGTACTCCAGATGTGGTCTCACCAATGTCCTGTATAACTGAAGCATAACCTCCCTACTTTTGTATTCAATTCCCCTCGCAATAAACAATAACATTCTATTAGCTATCCTAATTACTTGCTGTACCTGCATACTAACCTTTTGCAATTCATGCACTAGGACACCCAGATCCCTCTGCATCTCAGAGCTCTGCAATCTCTCACCATTTAGATAATATGCTTCTTTTTTATTCATCCTACCAAAATGGACAATTTCACATTTTCCCACATTATACTCCATTTGCCAGATCTTTGCCCACTCACTTAACCTATCTATATCCCTTTGTAGCCTCCTTATGTCCTCTTCACAAATTACTTTCCTGACCAAGGCTGGGGAAATGATGATGCCAGCACGTATGAATCAGAGTAACTGATGACCTTTGTACTACAAGTGACTTTGCCAAGGTGCATAGCCACAAGAGCTGTACTGCTGAACACAAAGCGAACTGGGTCTGCAAGACTGCCAATGTGGTGAATTTGACAGTGGATAATTTGGCCAATGATTTCCTTGCCTTTGTAGCTGAATGCATTGACAAACCAGAGCAAAATTGTGCTAATTCAATAAGCATGGTTTCGTCAAGATAACTGCAAGGCGGGAGGGGGGGGCTACTTGGGGAAAGCTATGAGACTTTAAGTGGTATGTGAATCCCCTTTGGAGGAAACAAGAGTTGCTGCAGAGGTAGATTATGAGATGTAGTGCATTGTGTAGGTCATGAGGGAAATGATGTGGGATCAATGGATTGTGTTCATTTGCAAAAATAATCCTAAACTTTTTCCATTGGCTGAAGTTTGCCATCAGACAGCATCAAAAGGGTTACTCTGACAAGTCTGGTGCTCTTCAACAAACCCGCAAAGGTATACTCAGCATTGGAAAAACACATTATAATGAATTGGCATCTGACCCAATGCAGATGCTGGAAAACTGAAATAAAGACACCAAATGCTGAAAATACACAGCAGGTCAGTCAACACCTTGTAAAGAGAAAAGACAGACGATGACATTTTGGGTGTGTACCCTTTATCCGAATTGAAGCCTGAAACTTAATCAAGCATTTTAGTAAGAAAGAAAAAGGAGAGTGAGAGAATCAACAGAGAAACCATTCACAGAGGGGGAGTGATGGGTTAATTGACCTGCAAACTGTTTAATAGAAAGATATACGGTGAGAGTAGTACGGACCCATTTGTATAAAAGTTAGTAAAGTTGGTGGAGTGTGCTGTGCAGGTAGAAAGTCCACTTTACTGGGCAGAAATGGACTCCGTACTGATTGGCCTGTTTAATGTTGGGTGAGGCATGAATGGCTCTAGGAAAGAGGGGGATTGTAGTAAGACTTCAAACTACTGCAGAATCTTGCTGATATCAATGACTTTTAACATGGTCCATTGAGCTATTGCAGAATGTATATTGGATTGGTTTGAGACTGGAGTTGAAAACAAAGAACAGATTGGATTTTATTTTGTGAGGAATGAATAGGGTAAATTGTAGCTGTATCTGAGATACTGGTTTAGATTGATGCGTCTGTCACTTTCTCTTCTGCCCTCTGGGGAAATACCTAGCTTCTACTTATAGCCCCACTACAATGACCCAAATGAGATTGGAAATTTATGATTTGCAGGTTGAACCTGCACTTAACCAATCTGTCAGCACTCTGCGCCATCAGTATACCTGAGATTAATTATTTTAACTGCCTTGGTTGACTAAACAAAGAGGAAGGTGAAACTTTGTATGGTATTTGGCCAATAATTAACATACTCTCTCCATACTGTGGAAAAGCGTGACCAAAACAAGTTAGAAATATTTAAATGAGGTTTTGGTAAACATACATCCCACCAATACACAAGGGGGACACTGAAATATACAACTTAGTTCACTGGTGTGGATCCACTCCCGACTTTCTAGTACTGTATTATTAGGTCCCCAATATGTATACTATTTGAACTCAAAATTGAATCACATTAACAATAAAAATTGAGTCAAACCAAAAAAATATTTTTGTTACAGTATAAATTGTGCTTGATCTCAACTTAATCGCCGAGTACATTCCTTTTAGGTTTCGGCATAATACAAAAGTAGTGTAACTTTTCTTATCGAATAGTACTCGCTACTAGAACTTTTTTTTAAATCACGGAACAGTATTTTATCCCCACCAGTTATGGAAAACAAATCGAACGCAATGTTTTTGATTAAAACACACACGTTTGTATAGTTGTGAGAGTTTTACATTTAACTGGAGTGTTCAGCAAAGCTGCTCAACTTTTAAAGCAACATGTTTTGAGGTTTCACTGTGAAAGAAATGTTGGCATCGGCCACATCCTACAAAATAAATGAAGACACAAACATTTCCCCCCTAAAGATGTACTTTTTAAAGGGAGAATATGTCGCACCGCTTTAAACGAGCGGCCTCCACCTACCTGCCCGACAGCAGCAGCGACAAGCGGTCGATGGCGCTTTTCCCCTCCACCGCGTAGTTCTGGTCGCGGACGAGACTCATCGCCTCGGCGTCGCAGCATCTCACGATCTCCTTGTAGACGTTCAGAGGCACCTCCAGAGGCCGAAACATGGCTTTGTAAAGATTAGAGAAGTCTTCCTCGAAAGTCACTTTCCTCAGCCGGTAGGCAATGTACGCGAGTTGGACCAAACACAGCACAAAAAGTAACAGACTCCACATAAAAATATCTACCCCGCAGGCATCGACCCAGCCCCAGAGGGACTGAATGAAAAACCCAACGCCTAAAAGGCTGAAGATATAAATTAAACCAAAGAAACCACTGCCACTCATGTAGCCTAGTGTGAACATAACATTGGCCAAGTGGTAGATCGCTCCTTCAGTCCCATTTTTCAAAATCTCACATTCAGAATTATCGTACCAAATAGTTTCGATGAAACTTGAGTTTTCCCTCAACATTTTTCCCCAAAAGGCAAACTTGGGAGATCTAGGATCTTGAGCTAATCGCACAATAGCCCAAGCAGGCAGAGAGAAAGCAGCGTGTGTGTGTGCGCGCAAGGAGAGAGAGAAGAATTTGTCTTGGCAACAGAGCTAAGTCGCAGAGAAAAGGTTACCATGTTTGGAGTTGAAATCCAAGGAGGACTGAGAGGGAGGGTGAGAACAGATGGCACTTAACATAACTGTGACACAGTTGATAAGAGGTTGCTATAACTTCAAAATAATATGCACCTAATCTAATTTTTGTGTAAAATATAAAGTTATTAAGATAATCTGTACAAAGATACTATAGATCCTGCAACTCAAAGTCATTCTGCTGAGCTGTACTGCTACTTACCCCTTAACACCAACAAATACTTAAAATAATTTTTCTCAGCATTCTTTTTAACTCTCACACACATCTCTTCAAACGGGAGAGTTCCAGTTAATGTCTTCTTCCCTACAGCTAAAATTGTAGAGTTCACATTGGATAAATTAAGTTTTACTGACTTACTAGCTTTTTAAAAATGAGCTTGTCAGCTCAGTGGTAGCAGTCCAGCTTCTGAGTCAGAGTTTGTGGGTTCAAGTCCCACTTCAGAGACTCCAGCACATCATCTAGGCTGGCACTTCAGTGCAGTACTGAGGGAGTGTTGCACTGTTGGAGGTGCTGTCTTTCGATGCAACGTTAAACGTCTTCCCTCTCAGGTGCAAGTAAAACATCCCCACGCACTATTTGAAGAAGAGTGTTGTCCTGGCCAATATTTATCCCAAAACCGACACCTAAAAAAACAGATGATCCGGTCATTTATTTCATTGCTGTGTCTGCACAGAGCGGGATTACACGGAGTGGACTTGAACAGAGTGCTTTGTTTGGGAATTTGGAAAGAGTGGGAAGTCGGAGGAGAGAGGGAAGGAGTTGTTGCTTTTTGCCTACACTACTTGTAGTGCTTTGTGTTACAGGTAGATATTTAATTTCAGTACCCTTAACTTAATCTAGATCAAGTAAGTAGTCAGGAAACTACACTGTAAACTAAGTTATCTAATTACAAATGTAATTAAATTTAATTAAATAAATCAATTTCATATATGGATGGCAGTGCAGGTGGCGTGCCGCAACTGCAGCTTGTGGGAGTTTGTGGAGAGCATTGTGATCCTGGACAACCACGTTTGCAGTAAGTGCATCTTGAGGAACTTCAGCTCAGAGTTTTTGAGCTGGAGTTTGAGATGCAGACATTGCGGGGTATCAGGGATGGGGAGTTACTTAGACTCTTTGATCCACGAGGCACTCACACCCCTTAGGTTAGGTAGTGGTACAGGTCTGGTTAGTGGTCAGGGACAGGAGGGTGTGACTGCAACTCAGGCAGGTAAGGGTGCAGTGCTGGAGAAGCCTCAGCCTTTTCCCTTGTCCAACAGGTATGAGGTTCTTGCTGCCTGTGTGGATGAGGGAAAAGCCTGCACCATGGTGCAGGAGGCCATTCCAGTGGAGGGAGTGAAAGGAAATGTAGCTGTGGTAGGGGACCATATAGTCAGGGAGATAGATACTGTTCTCTGCAGCCATGACCGAGAGTTCCGAAGATTGTGTTGCCTGCCTGGTTCCAGGGTTAAAGACATCTCGCGGCTGGAGGAGAACTTGGAGTGGGAGGGGGAGGATCCAGTTGTTGTGGTACACGTAGGAACCAATGACATAGGTAGAACTAGGAATGAGGTTCTGCTGAGGGAGTTTGAGGAGCTAGGATCCAAATTAAAAAGCAAAACCTCAAAGGTAATAATCTCTGGATTGTTACCTGAGCCACGTGCAAATTGACATAGGGACAAACAGATTAGAGGTTTAAATACGTGGCTCAAAGAGTGGTGTGAGAGGAAGGGGTTTCAGTTCATGGGGCACTGGCACCAGTACTGGGGAAAGAGGGAGCTGTTCTGTTGGGACGGGCTCCACTTAAACCGGACTGGGACCTGTGTCCTGGCGAACCGAATAACTAGGGCAGTAGACAGGGCTTTAAACTAATGAAGGGGGGGGGGGGGAAGGATTCAGGAGAGAGTAAATTTAAAAGCAGCGAGAAAAATGTCAAGGCTCTAGAGCAGAGTAGAGTTTTGGGTAAAAATAAGCACAGTGGGTCAGGAAGTGACAGAGAGAGTAACAAAGGTAATAAGGCATCAGTGACTAAGGTGACATCAGGTAAAAATTAAAAAAGTCAAAGCTAAAGGCACTATATCTGAATGTGCGAAGCATTCGCAACAAAATAGATGAATTAATATCGCAGATATAAATTAACAGGTTTGATCCAGTAGCCATAACAGAGACGTGGTTGCAAAGTGGCCAATGTTGGGAACTAAATATTCCAGAATACCTAACTTTTAGAAGCGATAGGCAAAATGGAAAAGGAGGAGGGATGGCCGTGATAATAAAGGATGGGATAAAGACAGTAGAAAGAAAGGATCTTAGCTCTGAAAATCAAGAAGTAGAATCAGTTTGGGTGGAACTAAGAAACAGCAAGGGGCAGAAAACATTGGTGGGAGTTGTTTATAGGCTGTCAAACAGTAGTTGTAATGTAGGGCAGTGTATAAATCAGGAAATTAGAGGCGCATGTAACGAGGGTAATACAGTAATCATGGGAGACTTTAATCTACATATAGACTGGGCAAACCAAATTTGCAGCAATAGTGTGAACGACGAATTGATGGAATGTATGCAAGATAGTTCCTGGGACTAGGGACAGGGTCACTGGACAAGGCTTGTAGAAGCTAAACAGAGCCAGGCCTGGTTAGTACCTGGAGGGGTAACCATCAGGGAAGAGCAGGTGCAGAATGGTCACGGAAAGAGCCCCGAGGAGGGGCGGTTGGTGAGAAGGTCACGGAAAGAGGAGCGGCTGGTGAGCAGGCCCGGGCATTGGGCTGAAGATTGTCGGAATGGTGGAAATGGAATGGCGGCGCGCACCGATGCAGCGGCTTTGCTTCTCCCAGTTATGGGAGCTTGCAAGATCACATTTCATTGTTCATGTACTTGTGCAATGACAATAAAGTTGAATTATTATTATTTTCTCGATCAGTATGTTGAGGAACCAACCAGGGAACAGGCTATTTTAGATCTAGTATTGTGCAATGAGAAAGGGTTAATTAATAACCTTGTAGTAAAGGGTCCTTTAGTGAAGAGTGACCATAATATGATAGAATTTTATATTGAGTTTGAAAGTGACTTAGTTAAATCCAAAACTAGGGTCTTAAATGTAAACAAAGCAAACTATGTAGGTATGAGAGGTGAGTTGGCTAAGGTAGATTGGGAAACTACATTAAAAGGTATGACAGTGGATGAGCAATAGCTAGCATTTAAAGAATTAATACATAATTTACAACAAATATACATTCCTTTAAGGCACTAAGGCCTAGAAATTCAGTATAGCCACTTTTGGGGCGCTAAAGGCGGGCGGCCGCAAAAGTTTGCGCCCGGCGCAAAGTCGCGCCCCCTTCGCCGATATTCAGTCGCATCGCCCCAATAGGTTGCTGCTGCGCTAAAACAGGCGATGCACGACTATCTTTAGGCGCTAAGCCGGCGGTGCTGAGCGATAGCCCCGAGGCCGGGCGCAGCGCCGGTGCGGCGAGTTCTTGATTGACGGCAGACACTCTGGCGCCGGTCAGCTCTTAAAGGGGGAGGGTCGATTTGTTTGCCTGCCACGCCCTGCACACTGCAGCCCTCAACCTAGGCCTGACCACTTCAGCTTCACCTGCACAACGCCCAGGGCTATGGAGAAGGCCAGGGAGAGAGCGCAGCGCTTCAGCGACGGTGACCTGAGGCTGCTGGTTGGCGGAGTGGAGCGCAGGCGCCATGTTCTGTTTCCAGAAGGTGGCAAGAGGCCGCTGCCCAGCGCCTACCGGAAAGCCTGGAGGGAGGTCTCCAACAGGGTGTCTTCCAACAGCGTGGTTGCCAGGACTCCTGTGCAATGCCGGAAGAAGTTCAACAACCTCACTCGGGTTGTCAGGGTGAGTACCCTTTCCAGTGTCCTCCTCATCCTTGCATGTGCACCTCACTTTATGGGCAAAGGGACCTGAAAGCCCTAATGGCCAGCCCTCATCCAGCAGCTATGGGACTGGCATGAAAATCACTTGCACATTCAGCACTTTACACACTGTACAAGCTCTTCGACCATGGGAGGCATTGCAGACAAGATCAGGGCTACACACTGTACAAGCTATTCGACCATGGGAGGCAGTGCAGACAAGATCAGGGCTACACACTGTACAAGCTATTCGACCATGGGAGGCAGTGCAGACAAGATCAGGGCTACACACTGTACAAGCTATTCGACCATGGGAGGCAGTGCAGACAAGATCAGGGCTTCACACTGTACTTAGAGGCCGTCCTTTCTCTTGCAGGCCAAGGTGGCGCACAACCGGCGCAACCGAACTGAGACCGGGGGAGGCCGTCCTGACCTCAAAGAGCTCTCCGACCTCGACCAGCGTGTGGAGCGCATTATGGCAGGCCGGCTGATTGGCCCCGTCGCCAGTGGAGATGCCGGCCCTGTTCTGGGCACCAATGGTAAGGGCATCACCTTTTGGACCTCTCTCGTTCCACTTGCGCATGAGATCACCATCCTTTGCCACTGTCCGACCAATGCGGTGAATGGCAGCACTCATGCCTCCCTTGCTGCCGCCCTGTCCTCACTCTAAAGCTACTCTTGTGCCTTCCTGCTTTCAGATGGTGAATCGCCAGGTGAGGAGGCGGGCCCTCAAGCTGCCACTGTCAGCCCTTCGGAAGACGAGGAGGAGGAAGAGGAAGCTGGCCCATCAGTGCCACCCTCAGCCGCGCCAGCCCATGGCGATGTAGGGGACACGTCTTCCCTGGAGGGGAGCCGGGGGGAAGGGTCGGAGGAGAGTGAAGCTCCGGGGCCCAGCGGCCTGCAGCAACGCGGGAGGGGTGGGGAAGCTCGGCGGACTTCTCCCCAGAGGGTGAGTGCGGCCTCCAGTCCTGCGACGGCGAGCGCAGAGGAGGTGCGCCTCCTAGAGGAAATGGCCGTCCAGGCTGAGCGCAGGCACACTGAGCTCATGGCTGCAGTGGCAAGGATGCCTGACTCCATAGAGTCTCTGTCAAGGAGTGTGCAGCAATTCGGAGCAGCACAGGCCAGGAGTCTGCAACAATTCAGTGCAGCACAGGCCAGGAGTCTGGAACAATTCAGTGCAGCACAGGCCAGGAGTCTGCAGGACTTCGCGGCAGCACAGTCGGCTTCTAGCCAAGTGCTCAGTCGTGCCGTCCATTCACTGGCTGGTGTCATGTGGACACAGACCAGGGCCACATGGGCACTAACTGCTGCCACCCTCGCTGGATCAGCCAGGCATCGCCAGGGCACCCGCCGCGCAGCAGCAGCCCAGCAGTCTATCCTTCAGCTGTTTGCTGCGCATGCTGCAGTGCTGGCCCGTGCGAGTGCCACTGTATCAGGCGACCAGCGAGCACCTGCGATCTGCCAGGTTGGCACCATTCCTGCAGCCGACACTGCCACTCCGCCATTGCAGCTGCCACGAGCCGCTGGACAGACTGCTGCCGCCCAGCCAGAGTTGGAGCAGTCAGCAGCCGGCCACTCCAAGGCCAGAGCTGGTGCAGGCCGACCCCCAAGGGCATCTGCCGTCACGCCATCTGCCCCTCAGCAGCCTTCCCCCAGCCTTGCTGCAGCCACTGGGCTCCCATTGAGGAGGAGCTGCAGGGCGGGCAGGGGCCAGGCAAGGATGCGAAAGGCATCGCCCTTGCAGGGCAAAAAGTAGAAGGTATGCTCAAATGCCTGTTGTGTTTTTGTAAGGCCGAGACTGGTGTCTTTCTTTCTTTTTGTAAGGCCGAGACTGGTAGTTTTTTGTTTTTGGAGGGGGCTTCTCCACATGAGCATGTAATGTGGGAAGGGCAGAGGTTTTCAATAAATTATTGTTGTTAAATTGCAGTGTGCATGGTGTTTTGGTTAAGTCCTGGTTGCCCTGCTCGGCTGAGGGCTTGTGGAGCGGCTACATTCATCTGCTGACATTGGCACAAGCCATTCCCTGAGAGGGGGCCTGGAACCGACGTTCAATAAGCCGGCGACGGGCGGCCCTTGCACTTTGTGCCTCCCTCCTGTGCTGGTCCTCCTCCTCCTCCTCCACCTCCTCCTGAGGTGGTCCTCCAATCTCTGGTGGCAGTGCCTGAGTCCTGCGGATAGCCAGGTTGTGCAGCATGCAGCAAACGACCACGAAATGGGAGACTCGCTCCGGCGAATACTGTAGGGCTCCACCGGAACGATCCAGACAGCGGAACCGTTGCTTCAGGACGCCGATTGTTTGTTCGATGATGTTCCTGGCCGCTAGATGGCTCTCGTTGTATCCCTCTTCAGCAGGGGTGCTGGGCGCATGGAGCGGGGTCATCAGCCAGGTACACAAAGGATAGCCTTTGTCCCCGATAAGCCATCCTCGTGGGTGAGGCTGTGCCTGGAACATGTCTGCCACAGAAGTCTGTCGCAGGATGAAGGCATCGTGGCTGCTGCCTGGAAAGCGGGCATTGACAGCTAGGATGAGCTGCCTGTTGTCACACACCAGCTGGACGTTCAGCGAATGGTAGCCCTTCCGGTTGCGGTAATCCTCGGCATTCTCCAGAGGTGCCCGCAAAACCACATGCGTGCAGTCAATGGCGCCCTGCACCATGGGGAAGCCCGCGAATGCTGCAAAGCCCATTGCACGCTGTTGCTGCTTGGCAAGGGCCATGGAGAAGGAGATGAACTGACGTCTCCTTTTGAAAAGGGCATTGGTCACCTGGCAGATGCAGCAATGCACGGCGAACTGGGAGATGTTGGCAATGTCCCCAGTAGCGGATTGGAAGGAGCCGGTGGCATAGAAGTTGAGAGCCACCATCACCTTCACTGCCACCGACAGAGACGTCCTGTACCTCAGCTGTGGCTGCAGATCACCGCCAAGCAGCTGGCAGATCTCTGTGACCACGTCCCTTCTGAATCGCAGCCTCCGAACACACTGCTCCTCAGACATGTTGAGATAGGAGAACTGCTGGCGGTATACCCTGGGTGGGTAAGGCCTCCTTTGCTGACGCCTGTTGCCCCCTCTCCATCTAGCCAGGGCTGCCACTCTCTCACGGCGTCTGTGAGCCCTTTGGATGTAATTGAGAAAGCCAGCGTTGACACCCATTGCAGCCCCCATAATATGCTGGCAAACAATGAGATGTCAATGAAGGCAAAGACTAGTGGAAAGCTGTGGCCTGAAGCCAGAAGTACCTTTCCGAGTGTTGGGCCAAAGCAGAAAGCTATCTACCTTGGTCTCTCTCCAAAGATCCGTTTCTCAAGAAGGAATGCTGTGAAATGGCAGCCTTTTATAGTGCAGGAGGAGTGCCCTTTAATTTGCGCCCCCCGCGCCCCGCATCGGCTGAGCACCGTTCCACTCTAACAGTCGCTAGGGGCGCCAGGCGCACAATGGGGCGTTGCCACTGAAGTTCCGGCTGGGGGCGCACAAAGGGCGTTGCACGAGGAAATGACGTCATGATCTGCGCGCGCAGCTGAGCGCGCGCAAAGACTTTGCGCCGCTGCTAAATCTCTAGTGAAGTTGGGGCGAGGCGCAGATCGCGCTGCGCCCGGGCGCTAGCCGCCTAGCGCCCGACATCTACTCCTCCTAAGGCGCTAACGGCTGGCGCAACCAACTGAATTTCTAGGCCTAAATCTCCACAGGAAAAGTGGTCCAACCGTGGCTAACCAGAGAAGTTAAAGATAGTATTAGATCAAAGGAAGAAGCTTATAATGCTGCCAAAAAGAGTAGTAAGCCTGAGGATTGGGAGGATTTTAGAATTCAGCAAAGGAGGACCAAGAAATTGATAAAGAAAGGGAAAATAGAATATGAGAGTAAACTATCGAGAGACATAAAACAGACTGTAATAGCTTCTATATGTATGTAAAAAGGAAAAGATTAGCAAAAGTAAATGTGGGTCCCTTACAGGCTGAGACAGGAGAAATTATAATGGGGAATAAGGAAATGGCAGAGAAATTAAACAAATATTTTGGCCGTGATTTTATCGGCACTAAGAAGTCGGGTTTGGGGCAGGTCAAGGGTCAAAATTGTTTTGATTGCCGGCGGGTTTCGATCAGCCTCCAAACAATTTTCCCA
The DNA here is from genome assembly GCF_052327205.1 of Somniosus microcephalus. Classification (NCBI taxonomy): domain Eukaryota; kingdom Metazoa; phylum Chordata; class Chondrichthyes; order Squaliformes; family Somniosidae; genus Somniosus; species Somniosus microcephalus. Next base: position 85,240,801 of record NC_141000.1, read on the forward strand.
AGTGTTGAGTCCCCGATTTGCGCATGGACCCGACACCTAGCAGCGGGCAGAGGATTAAAGCCACTTACCTTCCTGTTAACAGGTACTTGATAGTAGTTAACAGGCTCTTTTTCAATTTTGCCGCTTCTGCCTCGGGGTTCCCGACATCCGGACACCATGCCAGGTAAGCATGGCATGTTGTGAGTCTGTTGTAGTGTTTCTGCATTGATGACAGCTGCAGAAGTGGTGTGAAGGATCCAATGGTGCACTGGTGAGTTTCAGAGGTAAGAAAATGTTGGGAAAATCATTTTTAATGTATTTACACTTTTCTGTAGGTTACAAGTTTTGAAATCAATGTCTAGTTCCACTTCATTGGGAAAACTTCTCTCACCAGTGACAGATTGCTTCTGTAACGTCACCTGCAGCTGCCATCTGTTCTAGCCTATGGAGGGAATCACTGGAGAGCCTGGGTGCAATAGCTCACCTTTGTACAGTGATTGTCAGTGTTTGCAGCACCTCAATGCTGTCAAACATTGAGAAATGAGCTGTCAAAGAAAAATTGTGCATGGTCCCTTTAAGAAATCCAGCAGATGACGCGTCATCAAATGGCGTCATCTGACCGGCTTTCTCTTAATCGGCCGGCAAGCCCGCAAGGTGGGATTAACAAGGTCAATCAACGTAAAATCATGTCCGTGGGCCGGATGTAGTTGGGGGCGGGACTGGAAGCCGGAAACCACCTGACCCACTCCCAACCCGCATCCGTTTACACAATTGTGGCCTTTGTGTCTGTCTTCACAGAAGAAGACGCAAAACTCTTCCCGGAAATAGTGGAGAACCAAGGGTCTAGCAAGAATGAGGAACTGAAAGAAATTAGTATTAGTGAAAAGTAGTACTGGAGAAATTAATGGGACTGAAAGCCGATAAATCCCCTGGAACTGATGGCCTACATCCTAGGGTTTTGAAAGAGCTAGCTATAGAGATAGTGGTTGCATTGGTTGTGATTTTCCAAAATTCCATAGATTCTAGAACGGTTCCCGCGGATTGGAAGGTAGCAAATGAAACCCCACTATTTAAGAAAGGAGGGAGCGAGAAAACGGAGAACTACAGACCAGTTAGCCTGACATCAGTAATAGGGAAAATGCTAGAATCTATTATTAAGGACATGGTAACAGGGCACTTAGAAAATAATAATAGGATTGGGCAGAGTCAACACGGATTTATAAAAGGAATATTGTGTTTGACAAATCTATTAGAGTTTTTTGAGGTCGTAACCAGCAGAATAGATAAGGGGGAACCAGTGAATCACAGAATCACAGAAACCCCACAGTGCAGATAGAGGCCAATGCAGTGTATTTGGATTTTAAGAAAGCATTCAATAAGGTGCCACACAAGAGGTTATTAAACAAAATTAGGGCTCATAGGATTGGGGGTAATATACTAGCATGGATTGAGGATTGGTTAACGGACAGAAAACAGAGAGTAGGAATAAATGAGTCATTTTCAGGTTGGCAGGCTGTGTCTAATGGGGTACTGCAAGGATCAGTGTTTGGGCCTCAGCTATTCACAATCTACATCAATGATTTGGATGAGGGGACCAAATGTAATATATCCAAGTTTGCTGGTGATACCAAGCTGGGTGGGAATGTAAGTTGTGAGGAGTATGCAAGGAGGTTTCAAGGGGATATAGACAGGCTAAGTGAGTGGGCAAGAACATGGCAATTAGAATGTGGAGAAATGTGAAGTTGTCCACTTTGGTAGGAAAAATAGAAAAGCAGAGTATTTTTTAAATGGTGAGAGATTGGGAAATGTTGGTGTTCAGAGGGACCTGGGTGTCCTTGTACACGAATCACTGAAAGTTAACATGCAGGTACAGCAAGAAATTAGGAAAGCAAATGGTATGTTGGCCTTTTATTACAAGAAGATTTGAGTATAAAAGTAAAGACGTCTTACTGCAATTACATTGGGCCCTGGTGAGACCACACCTGGAGTATTGTGTACAGTTTTGGTCTCCTTACCTAAGGAAGGATATACTTGCATTAGAGGGAGTGCAACGGCTGGTTCCTGGAATGGGGGGATTGTCCTATGAGGAGAGATTGAGTAGACTAGGCCTATATTCTCCAGAGTTTAGAAGAATGAGAGGTGATCTCATTGAAACATACAAAATTCTTACAGGGCTTGACAGGGTAGATGCAGGGAGGATGTTTCCCCTGGCTGGGGAGTCTAGAACCAGGGGTCACAGTCTCAGAATAAGGGGTTGGCCATTTAGGACTGAGATGAGGAGAAATTTCTTCACTCAGAGGGTTGTGAATCTTTGGAATTCTCTACCCCAGAGGGCTGTGGAGGCTCAGTCGTTGAGTATATTCAAGATAGAGGGCGATAGATTTTTGAATATTAAAGGAATCAAGGGATATGGGGATAGTGCAGGAAAGTGGAGATGAGGTAGAAGATCAGCCATGATCTAATTGAATGGTGGAAAGGCTCGAAGGGCTGAATGGCCTACTCCTACTCCTATTTCTTATGTTCTTATGTATGCTGCGTTCCCTACATTATAACAGTGACTACATTTCAAAAGTGCTTCATTGGTTGTAAAGTGTTTTGAGACATCCTGAGATTATGAAAGGTGCTATATAAATGCAAGTTTTTCAAGTCTTTCGTTTTAATGTTACTACTTTTTGCCTAGTCTAAAACTGAACAGGAGCAAGGTTTCAGACAGGAGTGGGCCTAGGCAAAGGGATTAATTCACATTTACTTTGTCCACTTTTCTCTTCAAAAGTCTCCCCTCTCTTTTATTCTTGCTACCTTGCTTTTTCAGTAATAAATAATGTTTTTTTTAATTCATTCACGGGTTATGAGTGCTAGCAAGGCCAACATTTATTGCCCTTGAGATGATGGTGGTGAGCCTTCTTCATGAACCGTTGCAGTTCATGTAGTCAAGGTACTCCCACGGTGCTGTTAGGTAGGGAGTTCAAGGATTTAGTGGTGAATGGGCAGTAACTTTCCTGCTGATTGAGTGTAGGCTGATAGGATGGTAATTTGCTGGGTTGGATTTGACCTGCTTTTTGTGAACAGAATATACCTAGGCAATTTTCCACATTGTCGGGCAGTTGCCAGTGTTGTAGCTGTACTAGAACAGCTTGGCTAGTTCTGGAGCACAGGTCTTCAGCACTACAGCCGGAATGCTGTGTCCAGTGCACTCAGCCGTTTCTTGATATCATGTGGAGTGAATTGAGTTGTCTGAAGACTGGCATCTATGATAGTGGGGACCTCAGGAGGAGGCCGAAAAGGATCATCCGCTCGACATTTCTAGCTGAAAATGGATACAAACACTTCAGCCTTGTCTTTTGCATTCACGTGCTGGGCTTTGCCATCATTGGGGATGGGAATGTTCATGGAGTCTCCTCCTCCTGTTAGTTGCTTAATTGTCCACCACTGTTCACAATTGTATGTAGCAGGACATGAGCTTTGACCCAAACCATTGGTTGTGAGATCACTTAGTTTTGTCTATAGCATGCTGCTTCAGTTGTTTAGCATGCATGTAGTTCTGTGTTGTAGCTTCACCAGGTTGGCACTTCATTTTTAGGTACACCTAGTACTGCTCCTGGCATGCTCTTCTACACTCCTCATTGTACTAGCTTGGTCATCTGGCTTGATGGTAATGGAGGAATGAGGGATATATCGGGCCATGAGGTTACAATACAATTCTGGTGATGCTGATGGCCCACAGCACGTCATGGAGCCTAGGTTTGAGCTGCTAGATCTGTTCTAAATCTATCCCACTTAGTGCAGTGGTAGTGCCACACAACACAATGGAGGGTGTCCTCCGTGTGAAGACGGGACTTGGTCTCCGCAAGAACTCTGTATTGGTCACTCTTACCAATATTGTCATGGACAGATGCTTCTGTGACAGGTAGATTGGTGAGGATGAGCTCAAGTAGATTATTCCCTCGTGTTGGTTCTCTTACCACCTGCTGCAAGCCCCTTCTAGCAGTTATATCCTTCAGGACTCAGCCAACTCGAAGTGGTGTTCAACATTGAGGAGTACTGATTTATCGGCTGAGGGAGGGTGGTAGGTGATAATCAGCAAGATGTTTCCTTCCCCATGTTGACCTGAAACCATGAGACTTCATGGGGTCTGGAGTCAATATTGAGGACTCCCAGGGCCACTTCCACTGGCTATATACCACGCTGCTCCCACCTCTGGTGGGTCTGTTCTACCGGTGGGACAGGACATACCCAGGGATGGTGATGGAGGAGTCTGGGATGTTGAGTAATAGGTATGATTATGGGTGTATGACTATGTCAGTTGCTTGACTAGTCTGTGGGACAGCTCTTCCAACTTTGGCACCAGTTCCCAGATGTTTTTAAGTAGGTCCTTGGAAGGACGACTAGGCTGGGTGTGCTTTCGTCATGTCCGAATTTGATGCCTAGATCGCAGCTGAGTGGTACATCCGTTTTTATTCTTTTTGGTCTAGAAATTCATCTCGGGAGGTGGCTTATTCTTTATATGTTATACCTTTAGTAAGAATGCCTCTAGTTATTAGGTAGCAAACTTCAGTTCTACATTTATCTGCAAATGATCTAAGTCAGGTTGCTGTTCATCAGTAAACATAGGAAGCTTTGCAGCCGTTCTTACCATTTACACAGGGCTACTTGTGAAATATGAAGTTTGGTTTTTGTTTCCACAAGTAACTCTGCACTTTTACATTTTCTTGTAATATTGGCCCAGAAATTGCTGGAATAATAATGGCGAATTCACAACGTGCGCCATTGTTAGTTTGAAAAATCCAGCAATTTGCAACAAAGAGATACACCATGGTTCCCATTCTCCACAAATTGCTGGCCGCTCTGCCATTAGCCTCGATGAAACTGAAAAATCTGCAACCTCACCATAAGCCTCCCCATTGAAGTTCATTGTGTGTCATGAAATGGCTTGGGTATTGTAGGGATGCTTTATGGTGTTGGTGTGGGGTGGTGCCAACCTGGCGCATCATGTGGCAGCCAGGGTGTACAGCATCAAGTGAAGTAAATCTGGCCTTGGTGAGGGCATCCCTGGCCTCCCGGGCAGCAATGTGGTTGGGTGCTGATGCCCTCTGTCCTGTGCAGCATCAAGTGATTGCAGAGAAGGTTGGTGTTGTTGTTAGTGCTGCTGGTGTGCCTGGTGCTGTTGGTGTGCCTGGTGATGCTGGTGTTGGGGCTGATCGTGGTGGGATTCTGAAGACCAAGGTTAGAGAGTTTCAAGGGCACCCATGCTAATGGAATAGATGGCAGGTGAAGTAGAGATGACAGAAGCGATCTGTCAATGGGGGAGAGGCAATGAGGTCAGACTGGACATAAGAACATAAGAAATATGAGCAGGAATAGGCCATTCGGCCCTTCGAGCCTGCTCCGCCATTCAGTGAGATGATGGCTGATCTTCTGCCTCAACTCCATTCACCGGCCCTATCCCCATATCCTTTGATGCCCTTACAAGTCAGAAATCTATCGACTTCTGTTTTGAATACACCCAATAACTGATCCTCCACAGCTCTCTGGGGTAGAGAATTCCAAAGATTCACCACCCTCTGTGTGAAGAAATTTCTTCTCATCTCAGTCCTGAATGGCCTACCCTTTATCCTGAGGCTGTGGCCCCTGGTTCTAGACTCCCCAGCCAAGGGAAACATTCTCCCAGCATCCACCCTATCAAGCCCTGTAATAATTTTGTGTGCTTCAATGAGATCCCCTCTCATTCTTCTGAATTCAAGAGAATACAGGCCTAGTTTACTCAATCTCTTCTCATAAGACAGTCCCTTTCAGGGACTCGGGACAGACCAGGAGTCGGTGCCTTTGTCCACTGAATCCACAGAGATAGACCCATTAAAAAAAAAGACAACTGGTGAGTTTAAAAAGACCTCACATATTAAGGACATAGAGTGCTCAGGCAGCTGCTGTCTGCATTGACAGCTGCTGCTGTCACAAAACAGGACCAAAAGCAAAATAACTCCCTTATAAAATTGAAACTGTATACAGTGACTACACAGCTGTAATCTAATACAGGAGTTCAGCTGTCTTTGTTCTTACAAACTGTACAATTATAAGAAACCCCTGGATTACAATACAGCTTTCTAATAGGTCTGTTGTGTTTCATAATTTTCAACTATTTAGCCTAGAAGGGAATTTTGGTTTAAACTATAATATGGTTTTGATATGAAGACAGATTCAGGTTTCTAAGGATTGATTTCCAAAGGCCCAATATCTTTTTTTAACTTGACAGAGAAAAAAGACTGAAGCAGTTGTACAAGGAGAATGAGACATATTCATGAGCTCTCCCAAAAGGAATGGGCCAGCCATCAAAACCATATCAGTTTGAGACAACGGGAGGAATCATTAACACATTCCAATACCTCCTAGAAACATCCTTACATGATATGTTGGAATGGCTCTATTCATTGGGGCTCAGCAGGGGTTAGTTGCCAGGGAAATACTCATCTAGAAGGGCAGTAATTGGTTTGAATGTCAGCTGAACTGTCCAATCTCGACACGGTAAGCTGAGGGTCATAGGTAAAGCCTTTGCTTTCCTCTCCAGCGAAAAAGAAACAGAGAATATTTAGGGCAGAGACAAAATTTGCACCACCCTTATATAGCCACCGTTTTTTAAATTATATTATAAAAGAGTTCCTGCTCCTGATCATCATTAAGCAAACCCTTCTGGCAGTAAGGATGTGCAGCTATAGGGTGAGGACAGCATTAAGCTTGACTGTAACTCCCTCAATGACCAAATAGTTTGTTGATAATAAATGCCTGATCTTAAAGATCTTAAAGTAGGGGAACATCTAGACAATAGTGATCATAATATAATACACTTTAAGATAATAATTAAGAAAGACGATAATTGAAGGATAATAATTGAAGCATGATAAAGACCAGGGTAATAGATTGGAGAAAAGACGATTTTGAGAGGCTGAGAATAGAACTTGGGAAAATATAATGGACAACAATATTGGCAAACAATGAAGTAGAACAGCAATAGGAAACATTTAAAACAGTGTTCAGCTGAGTCCAGGAAAAATATATTTCAATAAAAAACAAGAACAAGACACTATGGATGAATAAAACCTAAGGGAAAAATTGAGGGTAAGGAAAGAGGCATGCACTAAGTAAATGGACAGCAGGGCAAGGGAGAATACAAATAAATTAGGAGAGAATTTAAAAAAACAATTAGGAAGGCAAAGAGGAACTATGAAATTAAATCATCAAGGAATGTAAAACAAAATAGTAAAATATTCTACAGGCACATAAATAAAAAAAGAAAAGTTGGGATGGGAATAGGGCCACTAAGAGATGGGCAGGATAAAATCACAGGCAGCAATAGCGAAATGGCAGAAATATTAAATAATTACTTATTTACCAGGGAGACAGAACAGGTGGACATGACATCGGAAGATGAGATTAGAAATGATATAACCACATTTAAAATAAAAAGTGGAGACATATTAAATAAACTAATCAAACTCAAGGAGGATAAATCCACTGGTCCGGACAGATTGCATCCATACATTTTAAATGAATGTGGAGAAGAGATAGCAGAGGCATTACTGTGATGTTGATTGAGGGATAAATATTGGCCAGAACACCGGGGATAATTCCCCTGCTCTTCTTCAAAATAATGACATGGGATCTTTTATGTCCACCTGAAAGAGCAGACGGGGCCTTGGTTTAACGTCTCATCCAAAAGACAGCATCTCTGACATTGCAGTACTCCCTCAGTACTGTACTGGAGTGTCAGTCTAGATTTTTGGGCTCAAGTCACTGGAGTCAAGCCTGAACCCACAACCTTCCTTGCATCAGAGGCAAGGGTGCTGCCAACTGAGCCACGGCTAACACTCAGGATTAGGAACTCACAGTCTCTGGATCATTACTCCCAGCCTCTGGATTACTAGTCCAGTAACATTACCACTATGCTACCATTCACTTTGTTGTACCTGTAGTACCAAAATCTTTTTCCCCTGGTAGTTCTTAATAAAATTTGAACGGTCAAAGTAAAATTGATAAAATACCGGAGTGGTTTTGTGATAATGCGATTGTGAACTCAGTTCACACAAAGCAACATTTTTCACTGTGTAATAGTAACATTTTATAAGCTACACCAACATTTACAGCTGTGACTTTGTATTGATTTCCATGCTCAATTATTAGACCCAGGGCCACTAGTTTACAATGACTGAATAAGTCAAATTTAGTCTTTGTTACATGGGATTCCAAGACTTTTGCCTGTGTTTTTTTGATTGCATTTTGTGATTATATCAATTTATGATTATGGCCATTAGTTTAATGTGACTGAATAAGTCAAATTTCATTTTTCATTACTTTGGATTTTTTTTATCAGTGTTTTAGGGATCAAATTCCATGATTCTGTCCGTTTTCCCCGCAAAAACCTAATCTCGTCCCTTTCTCATCAGTAATATGAATAAGTAACTTCAAAGGGACATGTTAAGTTCACCCCACCCCAAGGATATTTGAATGTGGACATTAATTTTAAATTATTAATTCCAGGTCTGCGCTATGTGTATGAGCCACTGCTCAATGTCCACTCACTGACCCTGTTGTGCAAATCAATCCAAATATAATATTTACAATCTGTGAAGTGAGAGGAGAGTCTTCTACCTGTCCAGGATACCTCCAAGTTGTGTACATATCCAGACAATATATCATACACAGGATTTTTAAAGCTGAAAACTGAAATTATGCCCAATGATGCATTAGAGGGGCAGTCATCCCAGATTTTACATGAATACCCATGGCATGGAAATCATAGCCTAGCTTATTTACAGGTGTGCCAAAAGTAATTACAAGGCACACTCACAAATGGTGCAGTCACTTCAAGCGAACATCTTTGGCTAGTAACACAAATAATTAGTCATTTCAAAAGCGCTTTTGCAAGATTGAATGCCACCCTGCTAAAAATAACTGTTACGTTAAAACAATATACCGGGCAAATGAGTGATATGCTAATATAGTGCTAAAAAATTATGTGGGTCAGTTTTTATGTAATTTTGAGCAATTAATAAAAATGGTACTTTAATAGTCTTTAAATAGTTTAATATAGATTCCCTGCTCAGCAAAGTTATAAAAACAATCCTCTTAACTGAAATTAGCTCAGTCAGTGATACCCAGTAGGCTTGAGCTGAGTTTAGTTCCCAGTAGACTTTGCTTCAAATTTCCACTCCTCCCTCACCTTCACATGGTCTATCTCCGACTCTTCCCTTCCCTTCCTTGACTTCTCTATCTCCATTTCTGGGAATAGGCTGTCATCCAACATCTGCTCTAAGCCCACTGATTCCCACAGCTATCTTGATTATGTTTCCTCCCATCACGCTTCCTGTACGGACTCTATTCCATTCTCCCAGTTTTTCCATCTCCGTTGCATCTGTTCTGAAGATACTACCTTCTACACCAGTGCTTCCGATATGTCTTCCTTTTTCCTCAACTGAGGATTCCCCTCCATCGTGGTTGACAGGACCATCGACCATGTCCGTCCCAGTTCCCGCGCTTCTGTCCTCACCCCTTCCCCTCCCTCCAGAACCACGATAGGGCTCCCCTTGCTCTCACCTTCCACCCCACCAGCCTGCACATTCAATGATCATCCTCCACCACTTCTGCCACCTCCAGCACGATGCCACCATCAAACACATCTTCCCCTCCCCACCCCCTTCAGCATTCCGAAGGGACTGTTCCCTCCGCGACACCCTGGTCCACTCTTCAATCACCCCCAACACCCGCTCCCCTTCCCACAGCATCTTCCCATGCAGGTGCAGGAGATGCAACACCCATCCTTTCACCTCCTCACTCCCCACCGTCCAGGGCCCCAAACACTCCTTCCAGTTGAAACAGCAATATACTTGTAATTCTTTCAATTTATTATACTGTATTCACTGCTCACAATGCGGTCTCCTCTACACTGGGGAGATCAAACGCAGATTGGGTGATCGCTTTGCTGAACACCTCCGTTCAGTCTGCAAGTGTGACCCCGAGCTTCCGGTCGCTTGCCATTTTAATTCTTTGCTCCACTCCCACTCTGACCTCTCAGTCCTTGGCCTCCTAAACTGTTCCAATGAAGCTCAACGGAAGCTTGAGAAACAGCACCTCAGCTTTCAATTACGTACTTTACAACCTCAACATCGAGTTCAACAATCTCAAATCATAACTCCCATTTTTCAGACAGCAGGTGCTGGTAATGGTTCTACTGTTTCCATTTACAGCTCCTCTAGACCCATCTTTTGTTTCTTTACTTGTCCCATTACCACCTCCTTTTGCCTTACACCATCATCATCCCTTTTGCCATTTAATCTTTCCTGCCTTCCACACTATCACAGACCTACCCCATTGTTCTTTCCTCCCGTCCCCCCTTTCCCTGCCTCTGTACTTGCTTAAAACCTGTTACATCTGTAACATTCTCCAGTTCTGACGAAAGGTCATCGAACTGAAACAATGGGCCTGAATTTGCGGTCGGAGGCTTCCCGCAGGCGGATGCCTCTGACCGGCAAAAATCTACGAACCTACCTGATGGTCCTGGATCCACGGTGATTTGCACTCCTGGGTCTCTACGCATAGACATATGTAGAGGCCCACATATCCCAGGGGTGCATGCGGTTCCAAGTGCCCCTGGGATCGTGGGTTGGCCCAACCAATGAAAGAAGGGCATCCCCATTCATACTTGTGGGGATTCCGTATGTATCCCCACAAGCATGAATGGGAATACCCCAAAAGATACATCTACACATCAACTAAATAAAAAAATTACACATTTAAAATGACATTTAATTAAATATTTATAACAAAAATTTAATTTTTTGAAAAATAAATTTAAATGTTTTAAATGGGCTAAAAATAACCTTACCTTATTTTATAGGTTTTTTTAATGTTTAAATGATTGAAATTTTTTTTATTTTTACATTCATTGAAACTCTTATGCTGGTAAAAGCAGGCCTTATGCGTAAGAATTTCACGAGCATTCGCTGGGCAACTCTCCGCCCGCGGATGACCTTTTCCCGGGGATGCGTTGGATCTGTCAAAAACCCGGAACTTGCACGGCCCTTACGGGTATGTATGCACCTCATACGTGCCCGTAGGGGCCGCAAATTATGGACCAATAACTCTGTTTCTCGCTCCACAGATGCTGCCTGACCTGTTGATTATTTCCAGCACTTCCTTAAAATCTGGATCTAGCTGCCATTAACTTGCCAATTGAATTCACTCAAAGAGGCCACATTGATTGAAAGTCAGTTCGTTACTACTCTTCTGGGAGTAAGGCATGATAAAACAACAAAAAAATTGCATTATGTAACCACAACCTACTGTCACTTGATGCAAAGTGAAAAAAATCTGTTTCTTCACTGTCCTCATCACTTATGTAAACAAAATAAAGACAATCAATTAAGTTCCCCCGCACCAATGGCTCAGAGAATGAATACAGTGAGCTGTACAGACCATGGAGGTCATCGACCTGAAACGTTAACTCTGTTTCTCTCTCCACAGATGCTGCCTGACCTGCTGAGCATTTCCAGCATTTTCTGTTTTTATTTCAGACCATAAAGGTCCCAGTGTCGATCCCTGTTCTGTGATCAATTGACTAATCTGAGCCGGAGTGGCAGTAGCAAGGGGAAAATCAGCCAAAGTTCTCACACCCGATCAATAGCCTGCAACCCCTGCTGGAAGTGCTTGCATGTGGACACTGGGGAAGGATAGGATAAGGTTTGGCTGTGCTACCTCTGTAGTTGAATAGCCAGTGAACATTCACAGTCACAGCTTAAACATGAAACATGAGTACCTGGATATGGGGTACTGGAGAGTGCCTAGCAAGAAGGGAGAAAATTGGCAAGAAAGAAAATGTTCCTAATGCTACAGTTGTTAAAGTTAGTGTGATCTCACTTGGGAGGACAAGGAGTTCGGTGAGGGTTGATTCCACTCCCCCTACACCGCCCAAAAGAAAAACTGCATTGGCTGCTATTTACTAGATTGTTTTATGCAGCTAATCCTCAAGTGTCAGCTGTGGCTCAGTGGATAGCACTCTTGCCTCTGAGTCAGAAGGTTGTGGGTTTATAATCCCACTCCAGAGAATTGAGCACAAAAATCTAGGCTGACACTCCAGTGCAGTGCTGAGCGAGTGCTGACCTGCCAGGGGTGCTGTCTTTCAGATGTGATGTTAAACCATCTGCTATCTCAGGTGCATGTAAAATATCCCACGGCACTATTTCAAAGAGCAGGGAGTTATCCCTGGTGTCCTCAAATCAACATAATAAAAACAGATTTTCTGGTCATTATCACATTGCTGTTTGTGGGAGCTTGCTGTGCACAAATTGGCTACTGCGTTTCCTCCATTACAACAGTGATTGTATGTCATTGGCTGTAAAGTGCTTTGGGATGTCCTGAGGTTGTGAAAGGCACAAATGCAAGTCTTTCTTTCAAGTTTATTTTTCATGATCAATTTTATTATTATGTTAGTTATTAATTGGTTAGTTAGCTAGTTGATTTGTTTTGTTGCCCCTTTTAAAAGAGGTACTATGTTGGGTTGGGCAGTGCATGCAGTGTTGTGGGCTTTGGGTTAGCAGCAGTGATCTCTCAAGTTAGGCTGCAGAATTATTTCACTAGATGATCAAAGCCATGTCTTTCTGTGCATAGGTTAGTGTCTTCTTACCCACAGTGATCTTCTACATTGTTGACAGTGATCATTCTTTCTCTGTGCTTGCCAGATGTGGATTCCCACTAGCAGCATCACTGCAGCCCCAAAATCTTTTGGAACATCTTCCTGGGGAAAATACAAGGTGAGATTGTGTGACGGATTAACACATTTTCACAAGTTTGAGGCAATCAGTGCACGGCTGGGACAAAGGCAGCTGAGGTGTTGGGTCATGTGGTTCATGTGCAAAACTACATACTAACTGCAAACAGCTGCTTTTCAGCAAGATGTGGCAAGGATTGTGTCTGCAAACATGGCCTATAGGTGGCCTCAGAAGGATATTTATTTGGTCAGCTGGGTGTCTGACACACAGAGACAACCCTTCACCAAAGGAACAGGAGTTGACCATTCAACCCAGTGACCTCTTCTACCATTTTGTTAGCCACACTTAAGCATGCTTAAGAGTCCCCAAACCAAACTACCGAGAAACAACAAAAGTAATTTCTATTTACACTTTCTCTGCCCCTTTGGGATACGCATCACTTCACTAAGCCTAAAGAATTTAGACATAGATAGCCAAGTGTCAAGGTTTAGAGGCCACCAAGTATGAGTAGGATGTTACAAAATAGAGACATTTCTGCATTTCAGTTAATACAGTTTAACTAATGTTAAAATGGAAGCTATCTTCCCTTACTAACTTTTTAAATGAAGGACAGGGGATATAAGGACCTGACCAGGTGAGTCAGGATACAGGGACTTTGTTCTAGGTGAAAAATGAATTGTATATGACAAAGGCATTAACAATACTGGATACCCAATCTGCTCATTAGTATTCTGTGCAATAATCTCTATTATTGTGTCTTTGATCATGGTTGATTGATAGTTCTAACTTCAGAAAAATCTTGTCCTGGATAAGTAATGGGAATTCTCCCATAGTCTTTAGTTCAGACAGGAGATCCAAACTTTGTGGATGAACTGATATTCATATTATTGAAGTGCATCTGAACTAAAGGATCTACCAAGAGATCAACCTGACTGATTCATTCAAAAGTGTTGTCATTTATTAGACCTTGTGAAAAATATATTCTAAAAAAGGTATTTTAACCCCATTTGGAGTGATTAAAAAAAAATTGTCATGCTGATTGAGTATCTTGTTGTGTTAGTCGTATCCATTTATTTGCAACTTGCTTCATTGCAACTTCCGTTTTAACGTAACTATTAAAGTTCTGTTTTTTCCCTATACTACCAATTGTGAAAAGTTTGTTTTATTACAATTTAATTTATTGCAATTCCCACTTATATGCAAGTGACATGCAGGAATCCTGCGTTAACAAGTCTTATCACCTTTGCACCTGAGGCTTTCACCTCTTCATTTGATTGGGTTCGGTGGTCAAGGTGCCTAAAAACTGGTTTGACCTGGTTTCCACCTGTTTGTTAGTGTTGTGTGGGTGAGGGAGGAATGGAAGTCGAATTTCCTAATTGCTCAACAAAAAAAGTGCTGTGAATTTTCGCTGTATGTCAATTTTTTTGTCTTATAATTCTCCTGTGAAGCGCCTTGGGATGTTTTACAGAGTTAAAGGCGCTATATAAATACAAGTTGTTGTTGTTGCTAGCAAGTGGGTGTTTTGACAGTTTGAAGGAATTGAGGATTCAAAAGCTAGTCACACAGAAGCATGGCTTTTCTGAATCTCCGGTTTCTAGAATTCTGAAAAGAAAAGCAAATGCCTTGAAGGACTAGGGAAAACATAAGAATCGCGATTGGAAACAAAAGCATGAAAGTAAGATGGTAGAAGTTGATGAAGCACTGCTTGGGTGATTTAATCACAAAAGAGTTCAGAAAATCCCGCTTGACGGCTGTCTGTTGAAAGCTAAAGCTAATGGGCTTGCCAAAGAACTTGGCATGAAAAGCGTGGGGAAATGACTGATGTAGAAATCATTTCTTCTCTGAGATGGATAGGATATAAATGAAGATGTGCCAGAGCTGGAAATTCCCAAATTTAGAGGTAGATTCTGCATTGTGCGTTCTGTGTCGATTCATCGAGTTCAAAGATAGTGAAACGTTTGATGAATGTTATGCACCGGAATGGAAAGTGCAGAAGTTGATGACTTCTGATCTCCACCAAATTAAAATCACAGAATTCTTTGCAGCATAAAAGAAAAGTCACAGCACGTGCCCATTTTTCTTTTGAAGATGTTGCTGTGTTCACCCATGTTGTAAGATGTTGTATGAAATTTAGGCAAATAAAGGTTGTTAGACATCAGACTAGCTTTGATTTTTGTTGCTTCCCGTTTCATAGAAATTCCAGTTTTACTGCAAGTTGCGAGGTTGTTCCAAACAGTTGCAAATAAATGGGCTCCACTGCAATTACATTTGGCTTCTGTGTATTAATTAACTTGTAAATAAATCTGACCAAGTAGTTTTAGCCTATATACATACATTCTTATATTGATGTGATTTTTTTGCCTTTTGGGAGAGACAGAATGTGGTGCGCATCCCATGTGATCTTCTTTGAACGATTGGCCCAGAAATTCAGGTCGGGGGCTTCCCACGGGTGCAAGCCCCCGACCTGCACTTACCTAACGCGCCGGCCGTTGAGCTGTGGGCCCCCGTGGAATTCCAATCCTGGGCCTGGTCCAACTGCCGGCGCGCAGTGCTTGCGTATCCCAGGGGCGCAGTTAGTTCGATGCGTCCCCTGGGATCACATGGGCCATGGGCAGCCAATCGGAGCAGGGAATGCTCCATTCATAAGTCTGACAGGAAGTGCTGTCATGTTGAGATACCGCGGCAAACGTGGGAGTCGAGACCAGAGTTGATGGAACACAACTGCTTTAATTTACATCATGGCAAAACAAGTGAAGTTAAAAAGCCTGCGCAACCACTTAAATACTCCCCAGACAGGAAGTGCTCCCGGCAGCCTGTCCCTGCGGGAAACAAGTTGCCGGAGGAAAGGGCCCACGGCTGGGGGTGGCTGCTGCCGGCAGTGCGCCTGCGTAAACTGTCCGTGCCGCCGTGAGCGGATTATGTCCAATGGTGGTGTGTCGCCACAGAGCTCCCCCCAGAATCTGCTTAGGAGGAGTGGACGAGTCGTGACGGTGGTCTAATGGTTCTGCCGGAGTGGCTCTGAGTGGCCGCCGGTCTAGTTGGTGGGGCCGGGCAGTTCACTGCCGGCTGTGCTGGCTTGCTGGCGGGACGGCCTCTAGTTGGAGGTCGGGCCACGGGGACCTGTTCCCCTGGTTCTGTGTGTGCTGGTTTGAGTCGGTCGATGGAGACCGTTTCGACCCTGTCGCCGAGTCGCAGCTTGAAGACCTTGTCCCCGGTTTGTAGTACCTCGTACGGTCCGTCGTACGGGGGTCGCAGGGGTTGTGTCGCACGAAGACGAAGCGTGCCTGCTGTAAGTTTGGCGGGACGTGAGGTGCGTGTTCGCCGTGTCGGTTAACCGGAAGTGGGGCGAACTGTTGAGTGGAAGAGAAAGAGTTGAGCCGCTGCTGTTCGGCCGACCAAGGCATGGTAGCCTCCGGGAGGAATTCGCCTGGTACGCGCAGCGGTTGTCCGTAGACTAACTCCGCTGCTGAGGACTGGAGGTCTTCCTTGACCATGGTGCGTAGGCCTAGTAGCACCCACGGTAGGCGGTCAGTCCAGGTACTGTCCTGCAGGCTGGCGCGGAGTGAGGCCTTGAGTGACCTGTGGAAGCGTTCACACAGCCCGTTGGCCTGCGGGTGGTACGCCATGGTTCGATGGAGCGTCACCCCGAGGTTGCGTACTGTGGCCGTCCAGAGTTCGGACTTGCCTTCCTCTGGTGGATCCTGCAGCGCTGCCCAAACCTTGGGGACTGTGGCGCAGGTGAGAGAGGCGACGAGGTAGTCGTACTTTGTGGCGTCGACTGTAATGCTTCTCAGCCGGAATCTGGACTCGGTTTGAACGAACCAGGCCTCGGCCAGGTTCTCCCAAAAGTCCGGCAGTTTAACCGTGACTGCGTTTGTATCCGCCATGCTAGCTTAGGATTCGTCCTGAGCGTCGGGGTCACCAGTGTTGAGATACCGCGGCAAACGTGGGAGTCGAGACCAGAGTTGATGGAACACAACTGCTTTAATTTACATCATGGCAAAACAAGTGAAGTTAAAAAGCCCGCGCAACCACTTAAATACTCCCCAGACAGGAAGTGCTCCCGGCAGCCTGTCCCTGCGGGAAACAAGTTGCCGGAGGAAAGGGCCCATGGCTGGGGGCGGCTGCTGCCGGCAGTGCGCCTGCATAAACTGTCCATGCCGCCGTGAGCGGATTATGTCCAATGGTGGCGTGTCGCCACAGACAAGACTTATAAATACTACGGCCCCAAAATAGCACTAAATCTTCAAATAATTTTTTTAAAAATCACAGTTTTTAAATAAACTATAAATTACATGAAATAACTATTTTAAACAATAATTTAAATTTTTGAAAAAAATAATTTTGTTTTGTAACGGGGCTAAAAATAAACTTACCTTGCTTTAAAGTATTTAAAAATAATAAACCTGTGGAAAAAATGTTTTAATTTTAATTAATTCACCACTTACCTTGTAAAAAGCAGGTCTTACGCCTGCTTTTTACATTTCTAACTTCTGCAGGCTTATGTTCCCGGGAAAACCTGAAAAAAACCGAAGTTCAATGCGCACGTGCAGCCTCCCCCGCGCACGCGTTCGACCTCTGAACCTCTTAGTTCAGAGGAACGGAAGTGCCGTTTTCCCGTGCATGCACAGTGCATGCAAGAAACCGGCATTTCCATTGGGCCTACGGGTGAGTACCCCGTGCGTACTCACCCGTGGAGACCCAAATTTCTGGGCCAATACAATTGGGTGTTAATTGCTAAACCCGGGCATGCTAACCCATAAGCGACACGTACAAAGTTGCAAATTTCTGTTTGTAGGAGACATACGCTGCTTATGAAACTGCCTTTAGCCGTGACCACAAGACAAAAGTGTTAAGGAAAAAAAATCCCAAACTATAACATAGGAGACTGCTAAAGTTTAACTGGCTAAAATCATAGTTTACCAACACAGAATTCTGGTAAGCTTCTGGCTGTTTAGTTCAGTTGGGATCATCCTATGGTAAGGTTGATGAATCGTAAGTCTGAAAAATATTCAATCAGTATTAACCAAAAGTATCAAATGAATCTTTCCCCCATTCCTACACTTTCACATCAGAGAATTGGGTTGGTGATTTATCATTTTATCTAAAGTTTGTAAGATGATTAAACTAGCTTGCCTTTTAACCATTTTACATATTCTGTCCAAATTATATTAACAGTTATGCAAGCCAAATCAATCACAGATGCAGAATGACACTGAGTAACTTCTAAAAGGCAATCATAAAGAACTTAGGTATCTTCTTCTTCTTAGGCCCCTCTGAACCGAGGATGACTTGCATCCACATTAAAAATGAGTTCGCAGGTGACTGATGAGTCCAATGCGGGACCTGGAGACTCTGTCACAGGTGGGGCAGACGGTGGTTGAAGGGGCGGGTGGGTGGGATGCTTGGGTTGATGTGCGCTCCTTGCGCTGCCTGCACTTGGCTTCCGCTTGCGCCCGGCGAAGAGACTCGAGGTGTTCGGCGCCTTCCCGAATGCTTCTCCTCCACTTTGTGCGGTCTTGGGCTAGGGATTCCCAGGTGTCGATGGGGATGTTACACTTTTTCAAGGAGGCTTTGAGGGTGTCCTTGAAGCGTTTCCTCTGCCCACCTGGGGCTCTCTTGTCGTACCGGAGCTCCGAGTAGAGCGCCTGTTTTGGGAGCCTCGTATCGGGCATGCGGACAATGTGACCCGTCCATCGGAGCTGATTGAGCGAGGTCAAAGCTTCGATGCTGGGGATGTTGGCCTGAGCAAGAACACTGACGTTGGTGCGCCTATCCTGCCAATGGATTTGCGGAGGCAGCGTTGGTGGTACCTTTCCAGTGCTTTGAGGTGCCTGCTGTACATGGTCCATGTCGCTGAGGCATACAGCAGGGCGGGTATCACTGCTGCTCTGTAGACCATGAGCTTAGTGCCGGGTTTGAGGTCCTGGTCTTCAGACACTCTCTTCCTCAGGCGACCGAAGGCTGCACTGGCACACTGAAGGCGGTGTTGGACTTTGTCGTCGATGTCTGCCCTTGTTGACAGTAGGCTCCCAAGGTATGGAAAGTGGTCCACGTTGTGCAAGGCCTTGTCGAGGATTTTGATAATCGGGGGTCAGTACTGTGCGGCGGAGGCATGTTGGTAGAGGACCTTTGTCTTACAGATGTTTAGTGTAAGGCCTATGCTCTCGCACGCTTCGGTGAAGGTGTTGACGATGGTTTGGAGTTCGATCTCCGAGTGAGCGCAGACACAAGCGTCGTCTGCATACTGTAATTCGACGACAGATGATGGGACGATCTTGGATCTGGACTGGAGGCGATGGAGGTTGAACAGTTTCCCGTTTGTTCTGTAAATTAGCTCCACTCCAGTGGGGAGCTTACTGAGGGTGAGATGGAGCATTGCATCAAGGAAGATCGAGAAGAGCGTTGGTGCGATGACACAGCCTTGTTTGACCCCGGTTCGTACGTGAATTGGGTCTGTGGTGGAACCGTTGGTCAGGATCACGGCTTGCATGTCGTCGTGAAGCAGGCAGAGGATGGTGACAAACTTTTGAGGGCAGCCGAATTTGAGGAGGACACTCCATAATCCCTCACAGTTGACAGTGTCGAAGGCCTTTGTGAGATCAAAGAAGGCCATGTACAGTGGTTGGCACTGTTCCCTGCATTTCTCTTGTAATTGACGTGCGGTGAAGATCATGTCCATTATGCCCCTTAGTGGGCGGAATCCGCATTGCAACTCTGGGAGGAGCTCTTCGGCCACTGGGAGAAGGCGATTGAGGAGGATTCTTGCGATGACTTTCCCTGTGGCAGACAGCAAGGAAACTCCTCTGTAATTACCGCAATCAGACTTGTCACCTTTCTTGAAGATGGTCACAATTACGGCATCTCTGAGATCCCCTGGCATGCTCTCCTCCTTCCAGATAAGAGAAATTAGTTAATGAATTCGCACCAGTAGTGCTTCTCTGCCATGCTTTAGTGCCTCGGCGGGAATTCCATCTGCTCCTGAGGCCTTGTTGTTCTTCAGTTGTCGGATGGCCTTTTCAACCTCATGCTGGGCTGGGATTGTGCTAAGATGGTGGCGGGTAGTATGTTGTGGGATGGAGTTGAGGACACTCGCGTCGAAGACAGAGTCGCGGTTAAGGAGATCTTCGTAGTGCTCCTTCCAGTGGGTACTGACTGCCTCACTGTCCTTGATGAGTACCTCTCCGTTCTTGGCCCGCAGTGGGGTAGGGCCTTGGGTGCTTGGGCCATAGATGGTCTTGACTGCGCTAAAGAATCCACACACGTCGTGGTTGTCAGCTAGCTGCTGGATCTCCTGCGCTTTCTCCACCCACCATCTGTTCTTTAGGTCGCGAGTTTTTTGTTGGACCTCAGCCTTCAGGCTTCTGTAGAGCTGCTTTCTTGCTTTCGAGTTCTGTTGCTGTTTCCAGATCAGGAATGCCTTGTGCTTGCGGCTTATTAGCTCCTGGATCTCCTGGTCATTCTCGTCGAACCAGTCTTGGTGTTTCCTGGTCGAGTGCCCGAGCGTCTCTTCACAGGTGCTGATTATGGAGGCCTTGAGTGCAGACCAGGCGCTGTGGGCACTCTGTGTCTCTGCATCACTGGGAGTCGTCAGGTTGTTTGTGAGGCAGAGGCTGAATAGGGCTTTCTTAGCGGGATCTTTGAGTGCTCCAGCGTTAATTTTCCTGCGGCATTGTTTCTGTTGCCGCTGCTGTTTTGGGGCTACATTGATGGAGATGACAGAGCGGATTAGGCGGTGGTCTGTCCAGCAGTCATCAGCTCCTGTCATGGCGCGTGTGATGCAGGCGTCCTTGCGGTCCCTCGCTCGAACGATGACGTAGTCCAGCAGATGCCAGTGCTTGGAGCGAGGGTGCTGCCATGAAGCCTTGTACTTGTCTCTCTGATGGAACAAGGTGTTGGTTATGACAAGGCCATGTTCTAAGCATTTCGACAGGAGGAGGGTACCGTTGGAGTTGGCTTTCCCTACCCCCTCTCTGCCAATCACACCTCCCCAGAGGTCTGTGTCCTTTCCAACTTAGGAACGTAAAGAAAACCATAAAGAACTTAGGTATACATTTTAACTAACTGACAGAGTCTGAATCACTGCAGCCACAATCATGGTTTAAGTGTATCACAGTCTCTCAGCATTAGTTGGGTTTCCTTTATAACATTGTTACAGCGCGTTAGTCAATATCCAAGATTTCAATACAGTTTAGCAAGATTAAATTTACAGAGCAAATCCAACTTGTCATTGTCAAGTTTCCAACATTCAGCTATTCCTCCAAAATATGAACATAAAGCATATGACCCATAACTTTTAGTAAGCTGGGTACTGTAGCATTAGGCAGTTCAGACTTCCTTCGTGATGCTCGGCTTCTCCTCAGGTGCATTTAACATGTTGATGTTTGTGACCGTTGTCTCCTTTCACGGTCATCTTCTCATCCTAGCTTAACTAACCTTGTATGTATGTTATCTCTCTGTACTGTTAGTTACTTTATTCTCATTGGGTTTAGAGCTAACAACTGTGAATCACTTTACAAGTTTTACCTGTTTGATTAAACTCTATAAATTTCATAATCTTTCAACTTTTACTTTTAACAATCTCTGCTTTTTTCAGAATTGCTTCAAAAGTTCTTTACTTTTTGTCCTTTCCAGGAATGTTTTCTAACACATTTTTGTAGCTTCTGAAGCTTCTCGGAAACCCTTTTTCCTCCAAGGTAGGATGGTTTTATATCTTAATTTTTGCTAAGACGATCCCATTAACAGGACCTAAACATTAATGGCCAAATCAAGAGGAGTAACATGGATCCTTTCCAAGGTGTCATTCAACTGGAGAAGCATGTAACAGCAACTATAATTGCCAGATGTCAAATAGTCTCAGAAGTATCCGCAGTACTAATAATTGTTTTTAGTACTGCTAGAATCAACCATTCTTGATGAAAATACTACCAAATTGATAGTAGCTGTCACCTTTATTAAACAGCAGATGGCGCGGGGTGGGGGTGGGGAGACTCTGGACAGCACATGGAGCAAAGGGTGGACTTTGATACAACAGAGGATAGATGCCGCCCTAGGTAAAATGCCTGTGTTTTCCAAATAACTTCCTGTGATTGGGTTAATCTAGCATTAGTGTCATTTGCACACCAATATTATTAATGTTCAATAGGTGGCTGTTTTTTGTGTGACTTAATAATATTGCTTTGTGTTTAGCAATCAAGAGTGGGAAAAAAAATTCTCTGACCGAACCTTGATTATCATAAAGTACTGAGGCTAGAAGCACAGTTCAGAACTGATGAAACTTTAAGGAATCGAAGTTGATAAATCTTGCAGTCAGGCAGCTCTAGATGATTGTGGGTCTGAATTTGCAACTGGGCTGGTGGTTAATAGATTTTATCCTAAAACTTACAAAAGCCCTTAGAGATATAGAAATCAATTAAGTGGAGGAGAAAATAGTCAATGTACACTATGGAACTATGTTAATTGACTCCAAATTTAGAACATATTCAAATATAGGACATCTCATAGGTACAGAATTACAGACTGTCCAGTCAAAAATCAGATGATTATTCAATGCAAGTATTAGCCTTATGTCACACTCTCAGCACTAGATTTACAATATTGATGTGGCCTAATGATTCCCTCCAGAGAAAAAAATGATTTCATAAATATCTGTATAAAATTTATATAAGCATGTCAACTTGGCTCAGTTGGTAGCACTCTTGCCTATGAGTCAGGAAGTTGTGGATTCAAGCCCCACTCAAGAACTGATGCCCATAATCTAGGTCAGGGGTGTCCAAGCTTTTTGACTTAAGGGGCTGTTTTGGTGTACGTCATAGAACTATGTGGATCATATATAATGTTTAAATGAATGTTCCCATGAATTTGCATACATCAAGTTGCTGATGCGAGCAGATCTTGATGCTTTAATTTAGGATCTACCATCCAATAAGGTAACGGGGCTAAGAAAAGCCCTTTACAAATCCCAAGGCCCATAAAATTCAAAAAGGACAAACCAGTGCATTAGGAATATACAGGTATAAATAGAGCGGAGTTGTCGGGATCTTGTGGGTTAGATTACTGATGCTCGTATGCTGTAGTTTGGACACCCCTGATCTAGGCTGTAAGTTCCTGTAACTCCAGTACAATATTGAAGGAGCGTTGTATTGTCAGAGGTGTTGTCCTTTGGAAGAGATGCGAATCAGAGGCTCCATTGCCTGTTCCAGTGGTTCAGATGGACATTAAATAGCCCATTGCACTATGTGATGAAATATGTCATTCATCAGACTCTGTATTTAACTACATATATTGTATTGCCTGCTCCGGTGTTTTACCTTGTATTGTATATAGTGCACCGCCCCCTTTCTCCCCATTGGATGTGTCGGCTCCGCTCATACCTGGCCCTACTTAAGACAAGCCCAGGCTTGTCTTGCAGCAGAACAACAGAACGCTAGGTGAAGACACAGGCATCTTTCTTTGCTAATAAAAGCCTTGTTTTATTCAGTTAACTTTGAGTCTTGAAGTTATTGAGGCGCATCAATTTTATTAGCAAACTTTTAACGATGGATCAACTTTTGAAACCGGAACGCTTGGATTTGGACCCGCATGCTTCGGATGCATCGGCACGGTTTGGACACTGGTTCCAGTGCTTGGAATTTTTTATGGCCAACTCCGAAGCCGTCACAGCCTCTAAAGCCACCGGAGATGTGAAACTCGGGATCCTGCAGAATCGGGTAAGCCACCGGGTTTTTCCACTCATCCAAGACGCCGCCACCTACCTGGATGCCTGCAACATTCTAAAGGCCCACTATCAGCGGCCTACCAACGAGGTGTACGCCAGGCACCTGCTTGCTACCTGCACACAGCGACCCGGAGAGTCGCTAGAGGACTTTCTAGTCACCCTAAAAGTGCTTGGCAAAGACTGCAAATGCAAAGACGTGAAAGCCACGGTATACACAGACGAGCTTATTTGGGATGCCTTTATCGCAGGCCTTAGCTCTAATTACATCCGGCAGAGACTGCTAGAGAAAACGGGCCTAGATCTGACACAGGCTGTGGACACAGCGCGATCGCTGGATGTGGCTCAGAAGAACTCTGACTCCTACTCGTCAGGCTGCGCGGCCCACGCCGCCTCTGCTTCCCCGCCCGGTAGCCCAACACCGTCGGGGCCCTGCTCTCCCCCCAGAAGCCCTACGACTGCCGCGACGCATCGGGGCCCCAAATGCTACTTCTGCGGGCAGCCGAAGCACACCAGGAACCTGTGCCCGGCGAAAGGCACCACCTGCTGTAAGTGCGGTAAGAAGGGGCACTTTGGGAAGGTGTGCAGAGGGAACCCCGCAGGCAAAACCGCCACCGCCGCGTGCGCGCCGTGGGAGCGGCCATCTTGGACGCCATCTTGTCCGACCTCATGGGGTCCGCCATCTCGCGAGCAGACATCGTGGACGCCATCTTACCCGGCCTCGTGGGGCCCACCATCTTGTCCCGATCAGGGCCCTACAGTGGCGTCGATCACAGTGGACCAGTCCAGACCGCACCCACTATCCAAATCGATGGTGGACATCGAGGTAAACGGGTGCAAGGTTAAATGTTTAATTGACAGCGGGAGCACGGAGAGCTTCATTCACCCTGATCTGGTACAACGACTCTCTCTAACTATAGTCCCTACTCAGGGCACGATCTCTATGGCCGACAAAACCCAGATATCGACTATTGCGGGTTACTGCGCGGTACGATTGTCCGTTAAAGGCACTGTATATAATAATTTTAAACTGTTAATTATGAAGGATTTATGTGTGAGCGTGATCTTGGGCCTGGATTTTCAGTGCCACCACCAAAGCATCACGCTCAATTTCGGTGGGACCCAGCCGCCCCTCACAGTGTGCGGTCTGGCTACCCTGAAGGTAAAGCCGCCTTCGCTATTCGCGAACCTTACCCCTAACTGCCGGCCAATAGCGACCAAAAGCAGGAGGTACAGCTGGGAGGACAGGCGGTTTATCGCGACCGAGGTAGACAGGCTCCTGAAGGAGCGCATTATTGAACGCAGCAACAGCCCGTGGCGCGCCCAAGTGGTGGTGGTGGTGAGGGGTAGCGAGAAGAAGCGGATGGTGATTGACTATAGTCAAACAGTCAACATCTATACCCAACTAGACGCCTACCCGCTACCCCGCATATCCGAGATGGTGAACCAAATCGCCCAATACCGGGTGTTCTCCACCATCGACCTCAAGTCAGCGTACCACCAGCTCCCTATCAGACCAGAGGACCGTTCGTACACCGCCTTCGAGGCAAACGGACGCCTCTACCAGTTCCTCAGAGTCCCCTTTGGGGTGACGAATGGGGTCTCGGTCTTTCAGAGGGAGATGGACCGCATGGTCGATGACCACCACTTGCAGGCAACCTTCCCCTATCTCAACAACGTCACCATCTGCGGCCACAACCAACTGGACCACGACTCAAACCTCGCGAAGTTTCTGAAAACCGCACAAAAACTCAACCTCACCTACAACGAGGACAAGTGCGTTTTCAACACCACGTGCCTCTGCATACTAGGCAGCGTGGTGGAGAATGGGGAAATCGGACCAGACCCCGACCGATTGCGCCCCCTACGGGAGCTGCCCCTGCCCAACACTCCCAAAGCCCTGAAAAGGTGCCTGGGGTTATTCTCGTATTATGCCCAATGGGTCCCCAACTACTCCGATAAAGCCCGCCCCCTCTTGAAAGCATCCTCTTTCCCGCTCTCTGCTGAGGCCCATGCTGCCTTCAAAAGCATTAAGCAGGATATTGAGCGGGCCACGCTACAGGCAGTGGACGAGAACACTCCCTTTCAAGTGGAAAGTGATGCATCTGACTTTGCCTTGGCGGCCACCCTCAACCAGGCGGGGCGGCCCGTAGCTTTCTTCTCGAGGACCCTCCAGGGGCCCGAGATCAGACACTCCTCCGTGGAAAAGGAGGCCCAAGCCATCATGGAGGCAGTGCGCCACTGGCGGCACTACCTAGCCGGCAAACGCTTCACCCTACTTACCGACCAGCGGTCGGTAGCGTTTATGTTCAATAATAAACAGAGGGGGAAGATTAAAAATGATAAGATTCTTAGGTGGCGGATCGAGCTCTCCACCTTCGAGTACGACATCATATACCGGCCGGGGGCCCTTAACGAATCCCCCGACGCCCTCTCACGAGGGATGTGTGCCAACGCCACCGGGGATCGGCTACAGACCCTCCACAACGACCTCTGCCACCCAGGGGTCACACGGCTGTTCCACTTCATGAAGTCCCGCAACTTACCCTACTCGATTGAGGAAGTTCGGTCCCTGACCAGGACCTGCCGCACTTGCGCTGAATGCAAGCCTCGGTTCTACCGCCCTGATAGAGCCCACCTAATCAAAGCTACACGGCCCTTTGAGCGGCTTAGCTTAGATTTCAAGGGCCCCCTCCCGTCCGTCGACCGCAATGTCTACTTCCTGAACATTGTGGACGAATACTCCCGTTTCCCATTCGCCTTCCCCTGCCCAGACATGACCAGCGCCACGGTCATTAAATGCCTCAACAGCCTGTTCTGCCTGTTCGGTATGCCAAGCTATATCCACACGGATAGGGGGGCGTCCTTCATGAGTGAAGAGCTACGCCAGTACATGCTGTCCAAGGGGATTGCCATGAGCCGTACCACCAGCTACAACCCCTGTGGTAACGGTCAGGTGGAGCGAGAGAACGGGACAGTATGGAGGGCAGTCACCCTAACTCTAAGGACCAAGGGCCTCCCTATCTCCCGCTGGCAGGAAGTCCTCCCAGATGTACTCCACTCAATACGGTCACTATTGTGTACTGCCACTAATGCCACGCCTCATGAGCTAATGTTTGTGTTTCCCCGGAAATCCACCTCAGGCGTATCCATACCGTCATGGCTCTCCACCCCAGGTCCGGTACTTTTGCGGAAGCATGTGAGGGGCCACAAGACGGACCCTCTCGTGGAGCCAGTGCACCTGCTCCACGCCAACCCACAATATGCGTATGTCCAGCACGCCGACGGACGGGAGGACACTGTGTCCATAAAAGACCTCGCCCCAGCCGGTAACAACAGCAACAACGACAACGACTACAACAACAACAGCAACAACGACAACAACCACAACAACTACTACCCACCCACTCCACCCACTATTCTTTCATCACCCCCGGAAGAACACCAGCCAACGGTATCCCCACCACCTACTCCTTCAACAACCCCGGTGGCGCCCCCGGCAGAGACCCAGGAGGTCACCCGGGACACCCAGCCGGCACCCGCGGCACCGCAACCGTTACGTCGGTCACAGAGGACTATCACAACCCCGGACAGACTAAATCTGTAGAAGGGGTGAATGTGATGAAATATGTCATTCATCAGACTCTGTATTTAACTACATATATTGTATTGCCTGCTCCGGTGTTTTACCTTGTATTGTATATAGTGCACCGCCCCCTTTCTCCCCATTGGATGTGTCAGCTCCGCCCATACCTGGCCCTACTTAAGACAAGCCCAGGCTTGTCTTGCAGCAGAACACTAGGTGAAGCCACAGGCATCTTTCTTTGCTAATAAAAGCCTTGTTTTATTCAGTTAACTTTGAGTCTTGAAGTTATTGAGGCGCATCACACTATTTGAAGAGCAGAGCATTCTCCTAGTATTTTGGTTTCAATCAAATTAATTTAACTGGCTATTCAGCTCATTGCAGTTTGTGGACCTTGCTGTAAGCAAAATGACTGCTGCATTTTTGTATATAAATGATTGTTCTATAAAGTAATTCATTGTATGTGATTACTTTCTTTATAAGTATTCATTCAAATAAAAAATGATGGAATATTTAGAAAAGGGCATCAAATTGGCCAACATGCTGTAAATAAAGGATTGTGAAAAAAATGTAACACTTTGTCTATGATGAATTGTGGATTGGCTTCTTTCTTAATGTCACCATACAAATGGAAGTTTAAAACCATGGCTCTGAAATTCCAGTTGTGCTGGATTTGTGCCAGTAAATCAAGTGTTGTGCCCAATGTGCTGGGTCAGCTCATTTGCATATCCATTGGAGGATCTCCCTTTACACGTTTTTGCTAATCTAGTTAATATGTAATACCTGCACATCTCACTTTTTTTTAAAATCAGCATTACAAAAGGAATTCTAGTATGATGGGATCCCCTCTTGTTCTCCATTTCAATTATTATAGGATGCAATTATTGCATATCTATTCATGTAACTTGTGAAATTTGTATTTCCAATATATCCCATTCTCTAACAAGAAGTCTCTTTTTGCCCAGGTGTGATTCTACCTGTTGCACTTCTGCCAGAAGAAAAGTCAATTTGTGTTGGGACGGGACAGATGCTATTAGCATCCTCTTAAATAAAAACTGTTGATTGGTATATGAGGCACAGTGAAAGACTCAACGAGGGTCACAGGTTTAACCAAGTTAAATTTGTGACTTCTGCAAGCTGACCACAGACACTTTGAGGAATTCTGATCACTGTAATCCATCCTTGGAAGCTAGAGAATATTTTGAGTTGAACATTTTATCAGCAACACACTATTTTGGCTATTTAACAGTTAGTCTATGGTCCCTAATTAGAGTTGACCAATTGTATAACCAGCAGCTATTCCCATCAACAGTAACAAGTAATAAAAACAGCAAATGCTGGAGATACTCAGCAGGCCAGGCAGCATCTGTGAAGAGAGAAACAGAGTTAACGTTTCAGGTCGATGACCTTTTGTCAGAACTGGAAAAAAGCAGGAAATGGAACAGATTTTTAAGCAAGTGTAGGGGCTGGGAAATGGGGGAGTGGTGCCAAACTGGCGCATCATTTGGTATCCAGGGTGTACAGCGTCAAGTGAAGTAAATCTATCCATGATGAGGTCCCAGGCAGCAATGTGGTCGGGTGATGATGCCCTGTGCAGCATCAGTTGATTGCGGAGAAGGCTGGTGTTGTTGTTGTTGCTGCTGGTGTGTCCAGTGATGCTGGTGTTGGGACCGATCTTGGTGGGATATTTTCAGGGGCAGCGATGCTAATGCAATAGATGGCAGATGAGGTTGAGATGACAGAAGCAATCTGTCAACGGAGTGAGGTTGTTCCAATGACGTGGCACTGGATAGAGTTGGCTCCAAACACTTGCAAACTGCAGAAAGCTCAATCTGTCTTCTAAATGCAGTAACCAACAGTTTCTGAGCTTTGAAAGTGAACAGCTGTAACATGGGATCTTTCATACAACTTTCGCAGCTGTCAGCTCATGAGATAAATCAATGCTGAATCCACTCATGATATGCTGAGCTGACGTGTTCCCCAACCAGCGGGTAAAATTGAAATGTAGGCTTAAAATAAGTTAATTGGATGTTAACAACCCATTTAATGATGTGAATTGCCTCCCCCGCTGCTTGGTGTCGGGTCTGTTCAGCGCTGACATACTCGACACCTGGGAGACTTGCGTGGAGGTGGGTTCCCTACCTGCCGTCAATCTTTATTATTTTGACAGCGGATCCACCTCAGAACCTGCCCTCTGAACGCCAGCAAAATTCAGTCCAATGTTTCAGGTTGATGACCTTTCCAAGAGATGTGTTGATGAGTTCTAATGAAGAGTACACAACTGAAAAGTCATAACCTGTCCTTTCCCTTTGCAGATGCCTCCTGTATATTCCTAGCATTTGTTGTTTTTCAGATTTCCAGCACTTGCATTTTTTTCCTTTTTAAATTAACTGAATAGTTCATTTTGCATTCTTTTTCTTGATACTTTATGAAGTTTCTACAATGCAACTTGAGGGGCTTAAGACACCAAATAATTTAACCTTTCCATATTGAACTGCAATCATATGAATTCAACCTTTTTTAAAATCATGATACAGTCTGTCCCAATGTGTCTACCGTAAGGGAAAAACTGATAAAATGAAAATATAAACCATTGGAAGACCCTTTATGTAAAGAACATGTCCTCAGGTTCTGCAAGTTCCTCTATCATTTCACACTAACACAAACATTAATTTGTAATGAGATGCCATTTGATAATAGCCAAGCCAACTGCTTGATGAAGTGACCAGTATTGAACCACCTAGTTCTGGTAGCTTTGGCTACCTTAAATGGCTCCAAAACAAAAACACAACATACTTTGGAGAATTAAACATCTAAAATTAATACCATTTTTAATCTATTATATTGCTGCTGAAGCTTGCCTTGGCAGCAATTAACTTGCCATGTCAACATAGAGTTAATTATACTGTTGTTGGTTGCATATTGGGACCTGTATTCAAATTACAAGATTCCAAGTTATAGCCAATCTACAAGATCCAACAAGCACAAGACTTCACTACAACATAAAAATGATGGCAAGTTATTTTTCAGAGCCAAGTATTAAATAAAAATACTAAGGCAAAACAACTTATAAAAACTGGCTAGATCCTTGTAAGTCAGTCATAGAATAGTACAGCACATTCGGCCCATCGTGTCTGCACCGGCTCTTTCAAAGAGCAATCCAGTTAGTTCCACTCCCCTGCTCTTTCCCCATATCCCTGCAATTCTTTCTCCTTCAAGTATTTAAGTGACAGGTTATGTAGAGAATTAGTTTAGATACAATAAACCTATCTAGATTTGAAAAACAGGGCAGTAATACTGCACATTCTGCATCACACAAACTGCATTATACCTCCATTTGAACTGGAAGTTTGTAATTTGGTGTCAGACTGTCCCGAGGAGGTATTCTCACATTATTTCAAAAGGCACACCACCTGCAATATAACTGCACTTGGTGCAAAGCCAACTCTTAATATCCTCACTATTGTATTGTACTACTTGAATATAAAAAATCCTAGACTGCTGAACCAGCATTACATTTTTAAAGTTAAAAAAAAAGCCAGTCTGCTCTTTTCTATTAAAAAAATCACCAGCTGGTATGCAGAGAATGGAACACCAGGCACAATAAACAGCACTGATAAGATTTCAAGGTGATGGAGGGAGGCTTAAACCCAGAACTACTGCACTGGGTAGCAGGATCTATTAGTGTTTTATTAATAATGTAGCAAACACATATACAGTAGATTGTAATTAACTGACTTCTGGGATTTTCTCTCCTGTAGAATAAATACCTGGCTTATTAACTATCCATTCTCAGCCCAGGTACAGTACCGCAATGCACAGGTAAGGTTTCTACATAGAAACTGAACTTTGTAAAACAAGCCTATCACATGGAGTGTGCAACTTGAAAATAGAATCTCAGTACAGTATATATTGATAAACGGCAGGTTGCCAACCCTATACAAAATGAAGTAGGATCAAAGTGACGTATTTTCAAACTTTTATTAAAGGATAAATCATACAAATTTGCAAGTATCTCTGATTTTAAATAACTGCGGACAAGAAAAGGCAGAAAAGATAGTGATCATCTGACTAATTTCTGGAACAAATCACTGACGACGAGTTTTCAGTTCCAGCTTTTGTCGTAAGAGTTCATTTGTATAGCAATGTATCCACATACAACTCCTCTTCATTCACCTTCAGGCAGAGCAGCACACAAAATGTATTCCCAACACAATCCTGTTAGTGAAAAAAACACAAATATAAGAAAAATAGCTGTGTAGTCTGGTTAAATTGGATTATCACAAAAATGTATGTATAGTACAAATACCCCAATTTTCCTGTAGGTATTGAATTTACAGGATTTAAATCAGCCAGGTCAGTGTAACCTCAAACCACCTGGTCTCGTTAGTTTCCAAGTGAAGTACAATCCGGCATAACAGGGAGGCTACTGTGTTTATCCTTGTAAGGAACACCACCTGGGAATTGGGGCAAAACTGTAGACAGTGATTCCTTAAATCAAAAAAGTTCCACCTGCAGTGGAACACTCCTCTACTTTTACTGGATTTTAAGTAAACAGGGACAGTTAATGGTAGATTCACAATATTAAAGATCTAAGATGTATTGCGCTTTTAAAATTTAAATGGGCATATTATAAAACTGTTGGAGTGTTCACATGGCTGATAAGATCCTGGCCTGGTCTCCAACAGGGAACCCAATATCCAATGGATGCAGGGAGCACCCAGAGGGTTGGAAAAGTAATTTATGCTTCTTATTTTGTGAAAGAATTACTGTGGTTATGAAAAGTCAAAAGTTTCTCTCTCTTACTGCAACACCACCTCCCTCTAACTCCAAGGTGAAACAGGCAGGGATCCTCTTAGCTACAAATAGCTAAGGCAGAATGTTTTGCCACTTGTGAGATATACAACTAGAAATAAATAGAGGTCAAGAGAATCGATGCTTTCAAAAGGAAGCTACATTAGAAGGAAATGGTATTTAAATTTTACCAGCACAAGAGTTGATCTTTCCTGAATATGTCAACCCTTTAAAATAAACTTGTATCACTGCATAGAGCTTAACTGCACACCGTAACTAAAATCTGATAGCTATTTTCCCCATTGTCTACCACCCTAAATTTGGCTAGTTCCTCTTCTCTCCCTCTAGTCTTCCAATCAGGAAATTGCTGAAGCAGAATGGGCTAGGAAGCCAGGAGACCCTAACTTCAGACTTCATTACTTCAGACAAATACCCAAGCACAGCAACATTTATAAAAAATTTCCAAATGCAAATATGTTAGTTGAGATTGGTATTCCAGTTAATACTAGCACACTCTTATTCCACTTTAAAAACAAAAAAGTTAAATATTATAAATTATGAGTATAATAAAACTGAACGCATACTGCATCCTTAATAGTTGGCTAGTACCCAAATCAAGAAGTTGTTGGATTGCAAAAATAGGCCTGTGAATCAAAGCTTGAATCCTCTAGTCTTTAAATATATTAACCAAAGCTGCAGGGAGGGCTGTAGTACTAGAAATCATATTCAAAGGATGTTTAGCTTCATGTATGAGGAAATATATATAAAACGTACATGTAGCATTTAGGTAGCTGCAAAGCTTGATGGGACACTTGACCATCATATTAACCCTCTTTAACCAAGTACTGTAGAAATAGTGGACCACAGCAGGTTTACTAGACTCTTAGTCTCTGTCTTTGTTGTTATCAGTGTTACAGAAGCAGTGTTTAATGCAGCTGGCTTTCTGAGAGATAAGGGAAACTGAACTTCATAGGGAGTCGGCCATTTTTATCTCTGCCTCAAACACTTTATCTTCCTTTGTAATGTCTGCTCGCAACCAAAAGCGGACATTGTTTATTATCTCAAGAATTAAGTGACCTTGCTCACAGAAGCTGGAAACTAGGTGTTATGCTGTATGTCAGAACACTTCAGGGCGGCTCCCGACATTGAGTGACTAATCACCCAACCAATAAGAGTGTAACTGTAGTGACGTTGTCTGTAGGTGTACGCCCACTTTTGTAACCAATGGGCATTGCTTATTGAAAGGTATATTAATGCTTGTATGCTGTATTTTCTTTGAGAGACAAGTGCGAGTCTGAGGAGGCTCCCTCCTCTCCCTTGTGCACAAGGCCTTCCATCGTCTTCAAGTAAACTTTTACTTCCTCAGCAGTTCCGTCTCCGTGTGGTTTTGCTCCAAAAACTCGAATCTAAAAGTATTGCTAAAATATCCTGTGCCTACTTCTGGCGAAAAATCAACACGATTACACATACTCTCACAAAAGCTAAATGCTATACATACAATCTGTATTAACTGCTCACATAAATCACTGTAAATTGTACAGTTTAGGCAAATAAAAAAACTTAGAAAAATGCTAGAAGGGTGAGGTTTAATACTCACCACACACTTCCAAAGTGCTGCCTCATCAGACCTTGAATCCCAATGCCCTCATGCATTCTTTGTGAGCTTCAATCAGGTCTTTGCAGTTCTCCTCCCCTTTCTCAATGATACTGCAAATAGAATTAATGTTAAGTAGATTGGTTCAAATTATTAAAACAAAGCATCTACCATGAGCAACCAAAAATCTTTCCCAACGCATTAACTTTTATTATTGGAGACCCAAAGTTAGTAAACAATGCTCACTTCTTAGCTTTCATAAATATTGTTTTGTGTGGCAACATAAGCACATCTGCTTTTGAATAGATCTGAATTTTGGAATAGAATAAAACATTTTTTTTTATAAAGTAAAATTGTTTGTTTGAGAAATAATTTTGTACAACTACTTAAGTAAACATTTTTGGGTTTAGTTTTTGGGGTCAGGGGGAATTACTGAACTACAAAATGGAGAAGTGTAATCATAACTAGAACAGTCCATTAATCCATTCTCCATTCGTTTTTTGAGTTTCTGTACATTTTGTTAAAAAGGACTGAAGGTATCAGCTATTAAGTTGCCCTATTGTATAATCTCAAACTTGCTTCACTGCAGAGAATGGAAAATAACATTCAGATCTTTATTTTGGCATTTACCATTATTTCAATGGAAACTCCACCAGAACTGTGTTTCATTAGGAAGTACAGTCAAAAGGAAACAATCAAAACATCCGATTAAGAAACAAAATCTGTCACTACCACTGTACTCTTATGAGGGCAACAACAGTCAGTGTAAATTAACTCTCAAAATAACAATTATAGGTTAAGATGTGGAAAATTTGGGCTTGTAACTTTCAGTTTTAAAACATTCTAATTAGTGATACATAGGTATATATGTGTGTGTATGTCCAAGAACTAATCACAAAACACAGAATTCAATGTTTGGAGACCTTTTAGAAAGTTACAAACCAGTAACCAGTTTTATCCTGGTCCAAACTTGCTTCTTCTGATTGGGGGCATAATAATCTCTAGAATATGCCACTGGCTAATTTCAGTAATGGAGGTAGAAACATAGATAACAGTTTTGTCAGAGTATTCTGTGAGAGGTGGGGAGGTCCATGGAACAATTCTGCAGAAATTTTCCTCGAGATTAAATAGATGCTACATAACCCATATATGGCAAATTTCCATATGGTTTGTGGGAGAAGTAAGGTGAGCTGTAGAGTGGCTCTTGATCTGTGCTTTTGTACATTGCCACTTTGAATCCAGTGGCAACTGGAGCTTCAAAAGTTTCACTGTACAAGAAGCTATGAAGGTGAACAGGCAAATAGAAAGGCTCCGATTACTGTCACCGGTGTTTAGTTGATAGTTAGAAAATATAACCATTCTAATTAGTGACACACATACATATAGGTATACATGTGTGTGTCCAAGAACTAATCACAAAACACTGAATTCAATGTTTGGAAACCTTTTAGAAAGTTACAAACCAGTCCTACTGGACCAGTGATAGCCCCTGCCCAATGCTATAAGATACCCTTTACCTCACTGGTAACAGACACCAGTAATCTACCTGTAAGCAAACGCCACTATTTCTGTCAAACCTCAATTTCCTTCCACAGCTCTGCCAACCCCCAACACCTCTACCTCACAGTTGCCAAGTTTCAGAACCTCCATTCCAGTTTTGCAGAGCTCAGGACCATCCACCCAGTGTAGATAAAGCCCACCCTCCTAGTACTACCAAAAACACAGCCAGCTTTCTCCAAATGGTACAGCCTGCATATCAACATAAGAATTAGGAGCAGGAGTAGGCCAATCGGCCCCTCGAGCCTGCTCCGCCATTCAATAAGATCATGGCTGATCTGATCCTAACCGCCAATCTACTATCACAGAACCATCTCCTGAATCTAACAGAATTAGACACACGAAATAGGAGCAGGATCAGGCTACACGGCCCCTGGGCCCGCTCCGCTACCCACAGGGCCATGGCCGATCCGAACCTAGACTCATGTCCAAATTCCTGCCCGCTCCCCGTAACCCTTAATTCCCTTTACTTCTAGGAAACTGTCCATTTCTGTTTTAAATTTATGTAATGATGTAGCTTCTACAGCTTTCTGGGGCAGCATATTCCATGGACCTACCACCCTCTGAGTGAAGTAGTTCCTCCTCATCTCAGTTTTGAAAGAGCAGCCCCTTATTCTAAGACTATGCCCCCTAGTTCTAGTTTCACCCATCATCGGGAACATCCTCCCCGCATCCACCCGATCCAACCCCTTCACCATCTTATATGTTTCAATAAGATTGCCTCTCATTCTTCTGAACTCCAATGAGTAGAGTCTTACTGTGTATCTTCAGCTTTAAAAATGTTGATAAAAATTATAGGTAAAGGAATATCTAAATATTTTTTAAATCATGTATATGTCATACTTCCTGTTGTGATTTTTGGTGATGCTTTTAAGTCAGCACTAACATTGAAACTGACTATATAAACCTTTTTTTTTGGGAGGGGGGAGAGATTTGGTATGTAAACAGTTCACCATCACATTGGAAACTTGGACCACTAAATGGCACTGAGGCAAGTCTTCGACTGTCTCCCTTAACTTGCTCCATCATTGTTTCTTTCCAGGTAATATTTTTTCCATTGCAACACTTTGCCTATCCTTCAATTTTTTTATACTATGCCTGAAGGTAAATTGTTACGCTTTGTTATCTAATTTTTATACCTAACCAACTTTACTCTTCTCTAAAGCAGCTTTTAAATCACTGAAGCCTATGCTGTTCAGATCAGTGCATCCCACTCCTACTGTGGTCCTGGCAAGAATGTCAGAAGCCTGATTTTCATGAATTAATTTCTCAATTTCAATTAATTCTTTAATAGAGAGGAGAGAGAAACAAACAAACCAACAACTTGCAGATGACAAAACAGAGCTAGAAACAGAAAATGCTGGAAATACTCAGCAGGTCAGGCAGCATCTGTGAAGAGAGAAACAGAGTTAACGTTTCAGGTCGATGACCTTTCGTCAGAACTGGTAAAACAGAGAATCTAGCTAAAGACATACCATGGTCAACACCACAGTGGAGGCCATTAGTGTATAAAGGTTACTATTTCCACAGCACAATGAACTTTGGCAGAATTCGGCCCCTAAAGCACTAGTAAGAATACCATATAATGCAAATGAATGTGACGTAAATTAGTGACCTTGATATTATGTCCTACATGGCACACAACTATTGCTAAGTCTAAGGATTTTTTTTTATAACATGAGCAATGTCATTGAAGATCTGCCAAAATAACATTTCTCATGTTAAACCATTGGAGATCTGCCAAAATATATATTTCTCATGTTAAAAGGTTTCCCTCTAGTGCATAATTCCCATTTGTCATTTTTCCTGTGTCACAATTTTGTCATGCCTGGATAATGCCTAGAAGTGCTTTTAACCTGAGAATTGCTTTCTATATTTACCGTGTAGACTTCCTATTGCTAAGTGGTGCTGTTGTGCTACTAACCTCCATCTCTCAGTTCCATCCACAGCCAGCTCTTCTCCCACCAAATCTAAGCTTTTTTGTGATCTTTTAAATTCATCTATTTATTCATCTAATTTTTGTAAGACCATTTGTTGCCTTACCAATCTTACTCTGCTCCTTCACTAGGGTCCTGGACCACTATGAACCTATCACAGCCCTCACCCAGTTAGTCTCAATCATGCTTCCCAACCCTGTCTGTCTGTCTTACACCACTCCTGGTTGTTGTCACCTATCACTAAAAAAAAGCAAATTATTTTTAAACCATTTATAACAATGATTTATGGGGTGGGCTGAGGGAAACAGGACAATGGGAGCAGCACTGGGACTGGGCAGGTGTGGGAGTCAAGAGGATCCAGGATTTCTTCTCAAACCGGGATAGGGGACATAGGAGGTTCACAGACTGTCCATACAGCATATAGGAGTGGAGGTCATTTGGAGAGTTACGGGTCTGATGGAGAATAGGGAACAGATATGGATGTGGTGGGAAGGGGAGGGCAAGAGGTGCGAGGGGCTGATGGTGAGCTGCCTGTCCTCAGGGAGGATAATAGGATAAGAAGTGTAGAGGGGGGAATGGGGGGCTCAAGAAGATGTTTGAGGGGGTAACAGTGTAGCAAGGGGGAAAGAGGATTCAGAGGTGGAGTACACAGTTCAAAGCATTACAGAAATCTATGCGAGTAAGGAGATAGTAGGAAGATAATTTCCCTTTTAGCAGAATACATTGTGCATTATGTGGTATAATGCTCCTTTCCTTATCCTCTGACTTACTGTGAGAATACCACATAGATGTCTTTTGATATAGACATCTACTTATAGATTTTTTTTTTTTTTTTAAATCCTTATATCTGTACCCTTCTCTTTAAGCTGTAGTCTGTTGTAAAATAATTACCACAAATAATTTGCCAGAGAACTCCTTTCTATCCTTTCCATAGGGCTCATCAACTACATGATAAACAAGCAGCAACTCCTGGAAAGGTCAGTGATTTTTCAAAACAGAGGATGAAGTCATAAAATATGCCTCAACAGGACAAAAGCAAAATACTGCGGATGCTGAAAATACTCAGGTCAGGCAGCATCTGTGGAGGGAGAAACAAAGTTAGCGTTTCAGGTCGATGACCTTTCATCAGAACTGGAAAAAGTTAGAGATGTAACAGGTTTTAAGCAAGTAGAGGGGCAGGGAAAGGGGGGAGGGGAGGAAAGAACAAAAGGGAAAGGCTGTGACAGGGTGGAAGGCAGGAGAGGTTAAATGATAATGTCTGAGGATTCATATAGAGAAATGCAATTAAGTACCAGAAATAATTTTTAATAGACATGTAATAATGACATCAGCTTTCTTTAACCAGCATTCAGACTTCCTGAAACTGCAAGAAATACTAGAATCTTTACAATAATCTGAAGATTTTAATGTAAAAAATCCACAAATAGTGGATTAAATGCTATAAACCTAATCAGAGTTCAGAGGGCATTTATTAGTCACTTAGGAACTCAATCTGACATAATCTAATCCCTAGATTCATTTTGTGTAATTTATTCCCAGATGTTTTTCTGTAGTACACAAATGCATTTATCCTCCCGCCCCAAAAAGTGGTTTTGCTAACAAATGGACTACAGAATTAACATCACGGCTTGAACTAAAATATAGATACGTTATTTTGAAAAGATATACTTTGCAATGATTGTTTGGTATGCCTAAATATCTATTACAGATTAAAAATGCTGAGTGGGTCACAACATTTCATTCTGAAAGGCAGTGAAAACTCCTATGCCAGGCTTTAAGGAAAAAGCCATTTTAAAAGGGTTAATATTTCGATGCAGTACCTGTTATGCTTGTGCGTGCCGTGTGATAAAAAGACCGGTCACGTAAAGTTAGTTTGGAAAAGTCACACAGTAAACTGAGCATCTAAATCTGCATACCTTTCCACACCCTGACCTCTGGGTGGCTCTGCAGCAATAGGTTTACTTGAAGCAAAAGGTAGCAATACAAGAAAGGTTTGGATTGATAGTGTTTTTCATGACCTCTGGATGTCCCAAAGCACTTTACAAACAATGAAGTACCTTTGAAATATAGTCACTGTTGTAATGTAGGAAACACAACAGCCAATTTGTGCATAGCAAGTCCAACAAACAGCAATGTGATATTGACCAGTTTTTGTTTGTGATATTGGTTGAGGGATAAATATTGGGAAGGACACCAGGGAGAACTACCCTGCTTGTCTTAACAGTGCCATGGTATTGTTTACCTGAGGGGGTAGACAGGGCCTCGGTTTAATGTCTCATTCGAAAGACAGCACCACCGACAGCCTGGATTTTGTGCTGAAGTCTCTGGAGTTGGACATGAACCCACAACCTTCTGACTCAGAGGCAAGAGTGCCACCACTGAGCCAAGACCAACACCATATGAGTAATTTCTGAAATGTTTTTAAGCACTTGCTTTTTTTGGGGTACCCAATGCACCTTTACTCAAGCTGGAATGCAGTCTCCACTACCACTTGCTGAGCCATAGACTGCTCCTTAATTATTGCCTGCCCGACAACATAACAGTTTGGAGCATTCCCAGGTCCTGCTTTAGAATTCCCTTATGTGCATCTGGTGCTGATCAGTGAGATGGTGAGGCAGCATCCATTCCCAACTTGTAAGACTTTGTTGCTTTGCCATACTCTGCCAGTCCCCTGATGAAAACTGCTGCACCATCAGCATTCACTCAATGCCCTCCTCATGACTGCTGGTAATTGTGCACAGTAACTGAAAACCATGCAATGGCCTTAAAAACGTTTCCTGACAACTACCTCCTCCAGTTGCAGCCATATACTGTCCATGTCACTCTTTCCCACCAACTTTGTATTTTGGGATACTCCCCCAAATCACTGACATTTTCTGTCCTTCTGCCTCCCCTGTTTGTTGCTGTGTGTCCTCTGCCCTTGCCGCCTGCCCTTGGCTACCACCTTCCATTCCACAGAGACTTTATTGACCTTGGCTTCTACCTTACTAAATCAGTTTGGCACTCTACCAGCCCCCCTCTTGTCCATCCCTGCCTTTCTCCCCAGTCCCCTATTCTCTCTTCCTACCACCTTCCCCCTCCTCCACCTTGATCCAATTATTTTCCCCCTCTCATAACCTTTATTGACCTGAATATTAAACGTGGTCTTGACTCCCGATGTGTAATACCACAGGAGATAAACTTGTGTTATTGAAAATGTTCAATTTGTTTCTCATAGGCCTAGTCCGCGAGCTATGCTCTTTGTCTGCGCTGATAAGTAATGCAATGGGAGATCCACAAGTGTTACATAAACTTCGCAGCTGTCGTAATCTCGGTGCAAGTTGCAGAGAGCAGAATGAGGAACTTTTTGCTCAGACACGAACAGTCCACATTTCAGTGATAAACTTTAAAGCGTGCCATTTGAAAAAAATCGGACATTTGCTCCCGCCCTTCTAATAAACACCTCTGCAATTATTATTGCAAGTTTTCATTGTGAGGGTTGAATCCGTACAATTGCCATTGCTTCTCCCGCGGGGTGAAGTGAACCGGCAGGAGTGCGGCTTAAGCGTAGCATCAAATTAGACAAGACCTGTGTGTCTCTGTCAGAAAGTGCGCGGAGCAGAGACCGTTCCGGAACAGACCAACTCTCAGTAGCGAGGTCAAGATATAAATAGAGGCATTAAAAAAGTTTCCCATTACCAGACGTCCCTGACTTTCTTGGTCTCAGGACACGCACAACATGGTTTCAAAGGCTTCTTCTCCCCAGCCTGTCCAGCGGGCACCGTCCCCAAGGATGTAGCCGCAGTTAATTCAGACATCTTCGTCTGAAATTATTTTTAATTGCTTGTTATTTTTTTGTTTCTGAATGAAATGGTTTTATTCGCTTTCCACCTTCGTGCGTCCT
The DNA here is from genome assembly GCF_052327205.1 of Somniosus microcephalus. NCBI lineage: Eukaryota > Metazoa > Chordata > Chondrichthyes > Squaliformes > Somniosidae > Somniosus > Somniosus microcephalus. The sequence continues at coordinate 85,281,597 of NC_141000.1, forward strand.
TTCGCCGACAGCTTCAATCCGACGCAATACGCGTTAGAGGTCGTTGCGATTGGTTTGAAGGCGTGATGCACCCTGGGATTTGTAGTTCTCCCTCCGACCCGATCAGTAATTGAACGTCACAACACGAACTACAAATACCAGAATGCTCGAGGCTTTCCACAACCGGTGGGCACCGGAGGGTCTGGACTGCATCAGCAACCCCCCGCAACAACATTTTAATTTAAGCTGTTCAGTTTCCTTTAACGTTTTTAATGTGGAAGCAAGTCATCTTCGGTTCCGAGGGATAGCCTAAGAAGAAAATTGTTTAGTTTCCACCAAAGGAGGTACAAATACCAGAACACACCGCCCTAGGCAGGATGCTTTGCTTGCACGGATATCCGCAGATTCCAGTTGGAACTATGTACAGATGTTTGCTGTTTAAAGAGGAACGAGATGAAACGATTCTTCTATTAGTCCTTAAAGTAAAAGTAGACTTTAACAGACACTTTTGGAAATGAGAGTTGATGGGGTTAGATGAGAGGTGGGAGGACACGCGTGCGGTATTTTACCTGTTGGGCCGAATGGCCTGTTTCTGTGCTGTAAATACTTTAAGAATATTATTACTTCTCTGTTGGATACTTTTAAAGCATTATTGACTTTTACCAGTTGAACAGCTCCCCAGAATTCACCTAGTTTCACATCCCCAGTGAGTAAAAGCAGGAGGAAAGTCTATACAGAATAATTTTTTTTCAAAATATTCGTTTTTTAATAGGTTTTCCATAAATTTGTTGACATTTTAAGAAAAATCTATTTTATTGCCAATATGGAGATCCTTGGATAAGGCTGTCATTCCCTGGTAGCCAGTATCCTAACTCGCACCAATCCCATTCACCCATCACCCCTGTGCTCACTGATCTACATTGGCTCCTGGTGTAGCAACGCCTCAACTTTAAAATTCTCATCCTTGTGTTCAAATCCCTCCTTGGCCTTGCTCCTCCCTATCTCTAACCTCCTACAACCCTCTGAGAACTTGGAGTTCCTCCAATTCTGGCCTCTTCTGCATCTCCAATTTCCTTTGCCTCACCATTGGCTACCGTGCCTTCAAGTCAAGGCCCTAACCTCTGGAATTCCCTCCCTAAATCTCTCCACCTCTCGTCCATTAAGACACGCCTTAAAACCTACCTTTTTGACTGAGTTTTCGATCACCTATCCTAATATCTCCTTTTGCGGCTCAGTGTCAAATTTTGTCAGATAATGCTCCTGTGAAGCACCTTGTAACATTTTTATATGTTAAAGGCACTATATAAATGGAAGTTGTTGTTGTAGGCCACCATGACCTCAAGCATGAGAAAAATGGCCTTGCACCTCACAAGGACACTACTGAGAAGATCACAAGATAATTCTGGATGAGTAAGGCCATTTAGTCCATCTTCATTGATCCACCCAAAGTGATCTAAATGTCCCCCGCCCCATTGTAGCATCCAATTGTTTATTAAATGACTCCAGGGTCTTCGCTTCTACTTAGGGTTGCTAACTTTGGGTTGCTAATTTATTATTGCTAACTTTGGTTGGATGTATTCTTGGAGGTTTCATCATATGACCTCTCCCCTCCAACTGCCCCGCCCAGTCAAACAGCCTTTTTCCCCATCTCCAATATTGTAACTAATAAATGGAAGTGTTCAAAGAAAATGGGAAAAGAACAGTCTTTTTGATGGCTCTATGATTTTTCTTCTGGGTTGCTCACAGTATTGTCCAGCAGGTTAATCTTTAACTCCTGGAGGCTCCAGGACAATCCTAAAGTGTTGGCTATCCTACCACCACTACTCTATCTGGAAATTTATTCCATACATTGTTAGAATCATAGAATGATACAGCACAGAAAAAAGCCATTTGGCCCATCATGCCTTTACCATCTCTTTGGTAGAGCTATCCAACTAGTCCCACACCCCTGCTCTTTCCCCATAGCCCTGCAATTTTTTCCTTTTAAGTATTTATCTAATTCCCTTTTGAAAGTTACTAATGGTTCTGCTTTCAACACTCTTTCAGGCAGTGCATTCCAGATCACAACAACTCGCTGTGTAAATAAATGTTTTATTATGTCTCCTCTGGTTCTTTTGCCAGTTACCTTAAATTGGTGTCCTCTGGTTACCGATCCTTCTGCCACTGGAAACAGTTTCTCCTTACTCTATCAAAACTCTTCATGATTTTGAACACCTCTATCAAATCTCCTCAACCTTCTCTGCTCTAAGGAGAACAACCCCAGCTTCTCTAGTCTCTCCACATAACTGAAGTCCATCATCCCTGGTACCATTCTAGTAAATCTCTTCTGCACCTTCACTAAGGCCTTGACATAATTTCCAAATTGTGGTTCCCAGAATTGAACACAATATAACAGCTGAGGCCTCACCAGTGTTTTATAAAGGTTATAACTTCCTTGCTTTTGTACTCGATGGGGGGAATTTTAACATGGGTGAGCGGGTGCGGGTGGGAGGTTAAATGGGCATAAGAACATTAAAAATATGAGCAGGAGTAGGCCATTTGGCCCTTCGAGCCTGTTCCGCCATTCAATAAGATCATGGCTGATCTTCTACTTCTATTCCACTTTCTTGCACGATCCCCATATCCCTCGATTCCCTTAGTATTCAAAAATCTATCGATCTCTGTCTTGAATATACTCAACGACTGAGCCTCCACAGCTCTCTGGGGTAGAGAATTCCAAAGATTCACCACCCTCTGAGTGAAGAAATGTCTCCTTATCTCAGTCCTAAATGGCCGACCCCTTATTCTGAGACTGTGACCCCTGGTTCTAGACTCCCCAGCCAGGGGAAACATCCTCCCTGCATCTACCCTGTCAAGCCCTGTAAGAATTTTGTATGTTTCAATGAGATCACCTCTCATTCTTCTAAACTCTGGAGAATATAGGCCTAGTCTTCTCAATCTCTCCTCATAGGACAATCCCCCCATTCCAGGAACCAGTCTGGTGAACTTTCGTATCACTCCCTGTATGGTCTCCTTCCTTAGGTAAGGAGCACTTCATGAATCGTAAATATATTACGTCCCCCTCACAATTATGTGGATCCTTTTGTTAATGGTAAGGCTGTAAGGAATATGGGGGGGGGGGGGAGGTGGTTGTGAAAGTGGAGTCTACCCTTCTGGAGATCAATGCTTCAGTATGGATTTGTTGGGGTTGATTGACACAAAAAGGAGCAAGACCTTTTGACACATGGGTCACTCAGAAGCAGAATTTTTCTTTGTCTTGGGTAGAAGTAGCAATCTTTACTAGTCTCTGTGTTTATCTGAAGTAGTTGCTATTTTTCTTCTATAAGAACTTTTACATAGCAGATATAAGAGGTATCCATACCAGTACATTGTACCTTTAAGGACAAAGTGGCAGTGGTTAGAAGCTAAATTGTGGCTACACAAGCCCGTTAGCCCATTATGGGCAGAGCTAAGAGTGTCACTTAATTACAAGTAGTCTAATATGAAGAATCGTGAGAGGGAAGCCAGCTTAGATACTGTCACTTGTTTGTAAGGTGAGTTCAGTCAGAATCGAAGGTCCAAGTGAAACAGATAACCCACCACAAAAGAGTTCATCAACTCAACATTCCAGAAGCTAATCCTTGTATCCCAAGGAAAGGAAGAGGTTGATCCAACCACAACTGCTTATGAGCACTGGGCTGTGTAAGTTTTGAACCTTGTTAATTACAGACATAGACTTGAGCTATTTGATAGACTGGCTATTCAAAGCTGTTAACTTGTTAGCTATCTGAGAAATTATTCTTAAACGAATCTCACCAATTTATAACCTTAGACTCTGGCCACTGTTATAGTTAATACTCAGCATTAGTGCAAATTTACAGTGCTACACTGAATTGCCGGTGTAAACTTTGCTATTAATTTTATTAAGTATCTCTATCAGTTAATGATTTGCTGCCCAACTCTGATTATATTTATGCATGTCTATTAAGTGTTTGTGTACCCATCTTTAGCTTAAAGTTGTGATTTGTAACCAATAAATAGTGTTTAGCGCATGACTTGTGGTCTGGCGTCTTCCTTGATGATTTGGCAAGAGTTAATTCACTCACTGAGCAGCTTGAGGGTAATCTAATTGAGGGTTAGTGAATATAATTCATTTTGATCCCTTTCCTCCTACTGACCCCCATCCTCTCCCTCCTCATATCTGTCTCCACCGCTCTCTCTGCTTGACCTAAATATTGCATTTGGTCTTGACTCCATGTTTGCCATGGAACATCAACTAGTTATATATTAAAAATGCTAGTTGGGTCACAACATTCTAGTTACACCTGTATATGGTGGCCCTGGAGATGGAGCACACGGTGTCCACCGGCACGCTCGAGGCCTTCCGCGACCAGTGAGGACTGGAGTGCATCATCACCCCGGCCAACAATATTTTAATTTAAGTTGTTAAGTTTAATTTAATGTTTAATTAGTTACAGTTTATTTGGTTTAGGGTGCATCCAGAAGAGTACACCTGTATGTGTCACCCTCAGGAATTGAATCCTAACCCCCCTCCCTCCACCAGATAAATCTACTCTGAAAGTCTTGAATCTAAACACCCCTCACCACTGAACATCAAAAACAACCCAGTGAAAATTAGCTTCACCCACCCACTGAGTAGCAAATAGAACCTGGAGGAAATGAACCCCCACTAATCACCAAATGTAACACTATGCTAAACTGTTCCAACCCCACCAAGCACCAAATTTAACCCGGAGATAATCAACTCTTCACCCCATCCCCCCCCCCCCCATTGAATACCAAAATATCCCTGGACAGAAATCAATCCCCTACTCCCTGAGCAACCTCCCTCTAATCCTGCATAACCTGAATTCCATACTTCATCTTGAGTTCCTGTGTACAATGAACCAGTAGATTGTAGCCTATTAGGTATAGGTACTATGAGGTTCCTGCCCATAACACTCCAGCATTATACTTGTGTCATGGCCTGGCCAAAATAGCCATTAACTTGTCCAGGCAGCGGGCGGTTGAGGGGGTCATTTGGCCCGATTGCCTGCCTCTCTTCCGCGGCCATGTTCGCGCCCGGGTGGCCCTGGAGATGGAGCACACAGTGTCCGCCGGCACGCTTGAAGTCTTCCGCGACCGGTGGGCGCCACTGGGACTGGAGTGCATCATCACCCCGGCCAAACAAATTTTAATTTAATTTGTTAAGGTTCTGTGGTGTATGTGCCTTTAAGAGCCCCCTGTGTACTGTAATGCCGGTAATGGCCACTCGGGCTATATAAGCCTGTATATTGTCTTGTATCTGTTAGTTCACCTCCAGACTTTGTTCAGTAAACACCTGTGAAACCTACTCCTGCCTTCCGTGTCTCTATTAACACACGGATACAACAGTGGCGACGAAGTGGAAACGGCCTTACCTGCAATTCGGCAGCAACTCAAGAAGATCGATTCCTCAGACGAAAGTCAAAGAAAAGCAAGAAAAAAAAACTGTGGTTTCACCAGCTAGCCGAGCTGGTGGCAGGTACTGCAATAATCCTTCCTGGGTGGCGGGCTGGGGCTCCATCGGCTAGCTCTGCAGCGGGGCCGAGCAGCGGAGGCAAACACAGACAGAGGGGGGGAGCACTCGGGAGACGGCCGGCGCTGCAAAGCAGGTCGGTGTTCGGACAAGCAGAGGGAGGGAAAAGTCCCAGAGAGTCCGGCGGGAACGAGTCTCCACCTGTAAATAAAAACCGCGGAAAACAGCGTTGTCAGCAGCAGCAGCGGCGGGAAAGCGCGGGAGGCGCCATTTTTTCCCCCCAAGATGCCTAAGGCTGGCAATATTAAAGCTTTCGATAACGATATAGAGGATTGGACCACATATGTGGAAAGAGTGGAGGTATATTGCACCGCAAATGGAATAGAAAATGATAAAAAGGCGTCAGTACTTCTAAATCTAATGGGCGCAAAGACATACGGGCTGTTACGAAACTTAATCACTCCAGCCAAACCAAAGGACAAGAATTTTAAGGAAATTGTTGATACCCTACAGGAGCACTTAAACCCAACACCGCTGCTGATAGCGGAACGATTCAAATTCTTCAAGAGGAATCAACACAAGAATGAAAGTAACGCTGATTACCTCACCGAATTAAGAAAGCTATCAAAGCACTGCCAATTCGGGGCAGGTCTGGCAGATTATCTTCGAGACAAATTCGTCTGCGGTCTCCTAAGTGAAGGAACACAGAAAAGGCTGCTTTCTGAGAAAGATTTGACACTGGACAAGGCTTTCAGTATGGCTGTATCATACGAAGCAGCCGCAAGAAGAGCTGCAGAGATACAGCAAAAGACACAGGGCTTCGGCACCCATGAAATGACACAGGGTTTCGAGAGATGTTATCGCTGCGGCAGATCCACCCATGACCAGAGGGACTGCTGGTTCAAGGACAAAGCATGCAGGCAATGCGGAAAGATGGGACACATTACACGTGTATGCCGATCTGGAAACAAAAAATCCACTGACAGAAAAAAAATCAATAAAGTAAAATACAGAAAGGTACAAATGATGACGGACAGTAGCTCCGAAAACCAGAAGAGCGATAGCGACTCTGGAAACAAGAGGCTAAGCTCTCTCAAATTACATAATGTAACTGCCAAAGAAGATTACCAGACCATTTGGGTTACCCTCACGATAGCGGGGTCCCCAGTTAAAATGGAGCTAGATACAGGATCAGCTCTGACCGTCATAAGTAGACGGGATTACGAGCGGCTATTTCCGCATATACCTTTGAAAGACACATCCATTATCTTGAAACCATATACGGGGCAGAAAGTATACCCCAAAGGGAAAATAAAGGTGCCTGTTGTATACAACGGCAAGGAAATACAGAAGTTGTATTTATACGTTCTGCAAGATGGTGGTCCACCATTGTTGGGACGTGAATGGATCAGGAAGATACGTTTGGACTGGCACTCCATTCAGGCACTGACGGTGACCAGTAAGAAAAAAAATGATGATGACATCATACCTGAACGATTAAAAGACATCTTGGCCAACGCCAAAGAAGTGTTCCAACAGGAACTAGGAACCTTGAAAGGCATCACCGCCTCAATAAAGGTGGAAGATGCGGCAATTCCCAGGTTTTTTAAGGCAAGGCCGGTGCCATACGCAATTCGTCCAGCAGTCGAGGCAGAGCTGGAGAATTTGGAAAAGACAGGCGTGTTATCCAAGATAGATTGGAGCGAGTGGGCAACACCCATCGTCCCGGTCATGAAGAAAACATTAAATAATGATAAATCTGAAGAACAGAGAAAAATTCGCATCTGTGGGGACTTCAAGGTGACTGTAAACCCAGTCCTTCACACGGTACAGTATCCTCCTCCGAGGATAGAAGATATTTTTGCCTCCCTATCCGGAGGGAAACGTTTCACAAAAATTGACTTGGCACAGGCATATCTACAGATGGAGGTTGAGGAGGCCTCTAAAAAGTATCTCACAATAAACACACACAAAGGCCTGTACCAGTACAATCGACTGGTTTTCGGAATAGCATCAGCTCCAGCTATCTGGCAAAGAGCTATGGAACAAGTCCTGCAAGGGATTCCTGGGACTCAATGCTACCTAGACGACATCCTTGTAACAGGAGAAAACGACAACGAACACCTTGCCAATTTGGAGAAGGTACTCACTAGGCTGAGAGAACGGGGCCTACGAGCAAACCGCCCCAAGTGCGAATTTTTCCAGAAACAAATATATTGTGGCCACATAATTAATGAAGAAGGGTTGCATAAGTCCCCTGAGAAAATTGAAGCGGTCATAAAAGCACCAGCACCTGAAAATGTCTCACAATTAAGGTCGTTCCTGGGATTGATAAATTACTACCATAAATTTTTACCGAACTTGTCAACTGTTCTGCACCCTCTTAACGAACTGCTACAAACGGGAGTAATTTGGGAATGGAGCGAGGACTGTAAACGTGCCTTCCATAAATGTAAAGGCTTAATCACGTCCAAGGAAGTTTTGGCTCATTACAACCCATCACTGCCAATCAGACTGGCGTGCGATGCATCCCCTTACGGCGTTATGCGGTATTATCACATAGATTCCCTGATGGCTCAGAACGGCCGATAGCTTTTGCGCCACGCTCATTGAACTCCGCTGAGCGTAACTATGCCCAGATCGACAGGGAAGCACTCAGCCTGGTATGGGGAGTGAAGAAATTCAACCATTACCTACACGGACAAAAAATTTACCTTGTTGACTGACCAGCAACCCCTCATCTCCATATTCAACCCTAAAAAGGGTGTTCCCATTATGACAGCGCAAAGGCTACAGAGGTGGTCCCTTTTCCTAGGGGCACACCAATATGATATAGAATACAAAGGATCAAAACAGCATAGGAATGCTGACGGTTTATCGTGCCTACCGTTGCCAACGGTAGAAGAGGCACCTACAGTAGACCCAGTGGAGATGTTCCACTCAACCATAGTGGAATGTCTACCAGTAACAAATTCTGCCATAGAAATGACCCGACTCTCTCATGAGTATACGATTTAACGGTGAAGGGATGGCCAGTACATGGCGAACCACTGTTGCCAGCATTCTCGCAAAGAAGAGAACAGCTGTCAGTGTGCCGAGGAACCTTGATGTGTGGATCCAGAGTGGTGATTCCACCCAAACTCCAGGATAAAGTGCTAAGGGAGCTTCACGAGGGGCATCTGGGTGGAGTGAAAATGAAGAACCTAGCCAGAGCGTTTGTGTGGTGGCCAGGTATCGATGGAGACATCGAAGAAATGACCAAGAACTGCCTAGGATGCCAGAAGGTCCAAAACGCTCCACCACAAGCCCCTCTACATCCATGGGAGTGGCCCTCATCTCCATGGCAAAGGGTACACATCGACTTTGCTGGTCCATTTATGGACTCAATGTTCTTAATCGCGGTTGATGCACACTCCAAGTGGCCGGAGGTAATAAAGATGTCCTCCACCACCACGGAAAAAACCATCACAGTATTAAGGACCATATTTGCCAGGAATGGGCTGCCGGAACAGATCTGTTCTGATAATGGACCGCAATTTGTGTCCGAAGAATTCAGGAAGTTCTTAAAAAACAATGGGGTTAAGCACTACACGTTCGCCCCATACCATCCCGCCACCAATGGATTGGCTGAAAGGTTTGTCCAGACCTTCAAGAAGGCCATGGGTAATGAAGACATAAATCTACAGCAGAAGGTAGATAACTTCTTGTTTGCATACAGGAATGCAACACGTGGTTACAAACCAAACTCCCGCCATGATGTTCTTCAATAGAAGCCTAAGATGCCGGCTGGATTTGATCAAGCCAAACATCAGAAGGGACGTGGAGAACCGGCAATTTCAAGGCATGAATGAAAGGCCAACTAGAACCTTCCAGATAGGTCAACAAGTTTTGGCCCGGGACTACCGTACCGAGAAATGGCAGCCTGGAACTATTTGTACACGACTAGGACCGCTGATGTATACCGTGGACATTGGAGAAAGCATAATAAGGCGCCATGCTGACCAGATCATAAAGTCATCCGAAAAGGGACAACCTACACCACAACTCTATACGCCTAATGATGAAGTAGAGATACCCATAGTATCTACCTCCGATCCGGTGATACTGGAACCAGATGAACCCGACACTGGCATTCAAGCCGACTCAGCCTTGCCAAAAGAACCTACTACACCACCAGAAACTACTACACCACCGAGGCGTTATCCGGACCGAGTCAGGAAGCCTCCAGAAAGACTGACTTATAATTGATTAACTGCAGCAATGTGTAGATTATTGTTCTTGTAACATGTTAATTAATGATTACTTAAAATATTATGTACTGGTTGTCTAAAAGGGGAGGAATTGTGGTGTATGTGCCTTTAAGAGCCCCCTGTGTACTGTAATGCCGGTAATGGCCACTCGGGCTATATAAGCCTGTATAGTGTCTTGTATCTGTTAGTTCACCTCCAGACTTTGTTCAGTAAACACCTGTGAAACCTACTCCTGCCTTCCGTGCCTCTATTAACACACGGATACAACAGGTTCCTTTGAAGTTTTATTAATTTACAGACAATTTGTTTAATCACCCACACAAAAAGAGTACACTTGTATTGTGGCCTGGCCAAAATAGCCATTAACTGGTCCAGGCAGCGGGCGGTCGTTCGGCCCGACTGCCTGCCTCTCTTCCTCGGCCATGTTCGCGCCCGGGTGGCCCTGGAGATGGAGCACATGGTGTCCGCCGGCACGCTTGAGGCATTCCGCGACCGGTGGGCGCCGCGGGGACTGGAGTGCATCATCACCCTGGCCAACCAAATTTTAATTTAAGTTTTATTTAAAGTTTTATTAATTTACAGTCAATTTGTTTATGTACCAATCAAAAGAGTACACCTGTATGTGGTGGCCCTGGAGATGGAGCACACGGTGTCCACCGGCACGCTCGACGTCTACCGCGATTGGTGGGTGCCACGGAGACTGGAGTGCATCATCACCCTGGCCAACCAAATTTTAATTTAATTTAAGTTTTATTTAATGTTTTATTAAGTTACAGACTATTCATTTAATCACCCAACCAGAAGAGTACACTTGTGTCATCCAATTAAATTTTAATTTAATATGTTAAGGTTCTTTTAAAGTTTTATCAGTTACAGTCCATTTGTTTAATCACCCAAAACCAGAAGAGTACACTTGTGTCGTGCTCTGGAGTCACAATTTTTGATTAGTTGAATTAAAAAAAAAATCACATCTATGAAGACCAGAGGGCGAAAATGGCCAGAGAACGCAGGATGTGGAGCAGACCTGAAACTTAACCAACCTAAATTTTTCATAATCCTTTCATTCTCCATTATCTTTCCCTCAGTAACTGACATTTCTAACGTCCAAAATAAGGTTTGTAACAATAATGACTGTGGTCTCCGTTTTAGAATGTTTTAATGTTTTCAAAAAACGGACTGCCCCGAACAGTTGGGCTCTCGAGCGACAGAACGGACGCGAGTCCAATGAATCAGGGGCAGAAGCAAAATGGTCAGACAGGCGAGCGTGCGTCAGAGGGCGAAAATGGCCAGAGAACGCAGGACGTGCGGCAGGCGAAAATGGTCACCTTCGCGGATGAGATCGCGGGAAGGGAAGAAGATGGTCAGAGAATGGCGGGTGAGGGTGCGGGAAGGGATGAAGATGGTCAGAGAGCCGAGGGTGAAGATGCAGGAAAGGAAGACGATGGTCAGAGAATGGCGGATGAGGGCGCGGGAAGGGAAGAAGATGGTCACAGAATGGCGGGTGAGGGCGCGGGAAGGGATGAAGATGGTCAAAGAGCCGAGGGTCAAGATGCAGGAAAGGAAGACGATGGTCAGAGAATGGCGGGTGAGGGCGCGGGAAGGGATGAAGATGGCCAGAAAATCGAGGGTGAGGGCGTGGGAAGGGATGATGAAGATGGTCCGAGAATGGAGGGTGAAGCCGCGGGAAGGGAAACATATGATAGTGAAGACGCGGGAAGGGATGAAGATGGCCAGAAAGGTGAGGGCGCGGGAAGGGATGAAGATGGCCAGAAAGGTGAGGGCGCGAGAAGGGATGATGAAGATGGTCCGAGAATGGAGGGTGAGGGCGCGGGAAGTAATGAAGATGGTCAGAAAGGTGAGGGCGCGGGAAGGGAAACACATGATAGTGAAGACGCGGGAAGGAATGAAGATGGTCAGAGAATGAAGGGTGAGGGCGCGGGAAGGGATGATGAAGATGGTCCGAGAATGGAGGGTGAGGGCGCGGGAAGGGAAGTACCTGGTCAGATAGTCGAGAATATAGAAGGCGAACGTGGTCAAAGCGAGGACCAGGTGGCCGAAAATGACAAGGGAACAGAAGGCGAGGAACAAGTCAAAATGAAAAGCAGTTTAGACGTTAAAGTTGAAACGATTATAAGAAGCAACATCGGCACGGCGACGGACAAACCAGATTCAGTGTGTGTAGAGGTTGTGACCGATGAAGAGAGACCGACTAAAACTCGCACTACAGTGATTAGGTGCCCTTGCAAACTAACTGAGCACCTACAAGAACCTCAAATAAATAGACTGACATTGTATATTTTTGGCAGTGAAGACGCGGTATTGAAAGAATGTGAGCGCGCTAAAAATATAGATGCCTTCATCATTCACCCTTACAGTACACTCAGGTAAACTTACACCTCCATATTAATCGCCTAAATGTAATCCAAAACGCTGCATATGGCTAGAGTTTGATCTCGGTATCAAAATGTTGATTTCGCAAATATTAGGCCTACGTGAACCTAGTTTGGAATAGTGCTGCAAATTGGCCAGAGATTAATCCTGGAGGCGGAGTTATAATACTGTGCCGGTCAATCTAAACTGCAACTCCTCTGCTGAAGCGTTCTGTTACTTTGTTCTGTCTGGATTAATTTTTTTGTTGGCGTTGCGTCACGTGCATTAGAACTAGTAGCAAAATTAGATTTCTTGATGCAGCATTTGTATTCAAATTAATTTGAAAGAAATCATAGTGAGATTTATGGTTGACAGGATTGCTATACAGTATATATGTAAACCTATGGAAATTCAAAGTAAAAAACGGCAAATGTTGGAAATCTGAAATAAAAACTGGAAATGCTGGAAACACTTAGCAGATCAGTAAGCATCTGTGGAGAAAGAACTGTTGAACAGCATTTAAAAGGAAAAGAACAAAGGGAAGGGGAGGAGAAGTGTACATGACCTGTAAATTGCTCAGGCGATGTTTAAATGACTAAAGTAATAATATTAATATGAGACAGTAGGAAGAAGTATCATAGAAAGAACTTGCATTTATTTAGTACCTTTCATAACCTAAGAGTGTCCCAAAGCACATTACAGCCAATGAAGTACTTTTGAAATGTAGTCACTGTTATAATGTAGGGCAACGCAGCAGCCAAATTGTACACAGCAAGGTCCCACAGACAGCAATGAGATAATGACCAGATAGTCTTTTTTTGTGATGTTGGTTGAGGGATAACGGGACACCGGGAGAACAACCCTGCTCTTCTTTGAAAAGTGCAAGAGGATCTTTACCTCATCTCCACTTTCCTGCACTATCCCCATATGCCTTGATACCTTTAATATTCAAAAATATATCGATCTCTGTCTTGAATATACTCAACGACTGAGCCTCCACAGCCCTCTGGGGAAGAGAATTCCAAAGATTCACCATCCTCTGAGTGAAGAAATTTCTCCCCATCTCAGTCCTAAATGGCCGACCCCTTATGGCTATTGGATCAAACCTGTTAATTTATATCTGCGATATTAATTCATCTATTTTGTTGCGAATGCTTCGCGCATTCAGATATAGTGCCTTTAACTTTGACTTTTTTAATTTTTACCTGATGTCACCTTAGTCACTGATGCCTTATTACCTTTGTTACTCTCTCTGTCACTTCCTGACCCATTTTGCTTAATTTACCCAAAACTACACACTGCTCTAGAGCCTTGACATTTTTCTCGCTGCTTTTAAATTTACTCTCTCCTGAATCCTCCCGCCCCTACCCTCCCTCTTCATTAAAGTTTAAAGTCCTGTCTACTGCCCTAGTTATTCGGTTCGCCAGGACACTGGTCCCAGCCCAGATTAAGTGGAGCCCGTCCCAACGGAACAGCTCCTTCTTTCCCCAGTACTGGTGCCAGTGCCCCATGAACTGAAACACCTTCCTCCCACACCACTCTTTGAGCCATGTATTTAAACCTCTAATCTGTTTGTCCCTATGCCAATTTGCGCGTGGCTCAGGTAACAATCCAGAGATTATTACCTTTGAGGTTCTGCTTTTTAATTTGGATCCTATCTCCTCAAACTCCCTCAGCAGAACCTCATTCCTAGTTCTACCTATGTCGTTGGCTCCTACATGGACCACAATAACTGGATCCACCCCCTCCCACTCCAAGTTCTTCTCCAGCGCAAGGAGATGTCTTTAACCCTGGCACTGGGCAGGCAACATAACCTTTGGAACTCTCGGCCACGGCTGCAGAGAACAGTATCTATCCCCCTGACTATACTGTCCCCTACCACAACTACATTCCCTTTCACTCCCTCCACTGGAATGGCCTCCTGCACCATAGTGCCATGGTCAGCTTGCTCATCCATCCTGCAGGCTTTTCCCTCATCCACACAGGCAGCAAGAACCTCATATCTGTTGGACAAGGGCAAAGGCTGAGGCTCCTCCAGCACTGCACCTGGGGTTCCCTTACCTGCCTGAGTTGCAGTCACACCCTCCTGTCCCTGACCACTAACCAGACCTGTACCACTACCTAATCTAAGGGGTGTGATTGCCTCCTGGATCAAAGTGTCCAGGTAACTCTCCCCATCCCTGATGCCCCGCAATGTCTGCACCTCGGATTCCAGCTCAAAAACTCTGAGCTGAAGTCCCTCAAGATGCACTTACTGCAAACGTGGTTGTCCAGGATCACAATGCTCTCCACAAACTCCCACAAGCTGCAGTTGCGGCACGCCACCTGCACTGCCATCCATATATGACCTTGTTTTATTTAATTCAATTTAATTAAATTTGTAATTAGGTAACTTAGTTTACAGTGTAGTTTCTTGACTTACTTACTTGATCGAGCTTAAGTTATGGGTACTGAAATTAAATATCCGTCGGCGGGAACTCAGCGGCAGCAGCGGGGCTATAAAAGTCCCAGAGACCAGGTAAGGGCTCAGTGCGTCGGCGGGAACTCAGCGGCAGCAGCGGGGCTATAAAAGTCCCAGAGACCAGGTAAGGCCTCAGTGCGTCGGCGGGAACTCAGCGGCAGCAGCGGGGCTATAAAAGTCCCAGAGACCAGGTAAGGCCTCAGTGCGTCGGCGGGAACTCAGCGGCAGCAGCGGGGCTATAAAAGTCCCAGAGACCAGGCAAGGCCTCAGTGCATCGGCGGGAACTCAGCGGCAGCAGCGGGGCTATAAAAGTCCCAGAGACCAGGTAAGGCCTAACAGTCTCCAGTCTGGGAACTCGGAGGGAAGGAGAGAGGTAAAAAGTAATCCAAGTGTGACGTCACCAGAAAGCGGGTAAGTGATTGGTTGGTAAGTATTTCTCCCTTTTTAAGCTTAAATCTCTGGTTTATAGTTTCTAAGGTGTGATATTCACCATCTAGAATCGGGGCGGAGGGTATTTAAGAATAATATTAATAAATTTAATTAATTACATAGAATGGGAGATCTGGTGATGTGTTGCTGCTGCAATATGTGGGAGCTGGTGGACACCATTGATGCTCACGGTGATCACATTTGCAGTAAGTGTTGGCTGCTCGAGGAATTCCGGCTCTGTGTTGAAGAGCTGGAGTCTGAGCTTCAAACACTGAGACACATCAGGGAGGGGGAGAGTTACCTGGACTCTGTGTATCACGAGGTATTCACACCAATTAGATTAATTAATTCAGATGTAGTCCGTGGCCAGGGTCAGGATGGTGTGACTAGAAGTGAGGCAGGTACGGGGATCCAGGAGGTAGTGTTGGAGGAGCCGCAGCCCTTGCACTTGTCCAACAGGTTCGAGGCTCTTACTCCCTGTGAGGATGGGAACAGGGACTGCGGGGAGGATGAGCAACCTGGCCACAGCACCGTGGAGCGGGGGGCCACTCAAGTGGGGGGAGTTAAAAGAAATGTTGTAGTGGTAGGGGATAGTATCGTTAGGGGGATAGATAGAGTTCTTTGCAGCCGAGAGCGAGAGTCCCGAAGGCTGTGTTGCCTGCCCGGTGCCAGGGTTAAGGACATCTCCTCTGGACTGGAGAGAAACTTGGAGTGGGAGGGGGAGGATCCAGTTGTCGTGGTCCATGTTGGTACCAACGACATAGATAGGACAAGGAAGGAGGTTCTGCTGAGGGAGTTTGAGCAGCTAGGGGCCAAATTAAAAAGCAGAACCACAAGGGTACCTGAGCCACGAGCGAATTTGGCTAGGACAAATAAAATTAGAGAGTTAAATGCATGGCTCAAAGACTGGTGTGGGAGAAATGGGTTTTGCTTCCTGGGACACTGGCACCAGCACTGGGGCAGGAGGGAGCTGTTCCGTTGGGACGGGCTTCACTTGGCCAGTGCTGGGACTAGAGTCCTGGCGGATCATATAACTAGGGCTGTAGAGAGGGCTTTAAACTAACTAGTGGGGGGGAGGTTCCTAGAGAGCAAATAATAAAAATGACAACAGAGAAGGTCATAGACTTAGGTAGCAGTGGGGAAATTAAAAACCAGAGCGTGTCAGGAAGGGGCAGAAGGTATGGAGTAAAAGGTAAAGTAATAAAAAGGGCAAAAGCAGGAACTAAGTGTCACAAAACATCTTTGAAAGTTCTCTATCTGAATGCACGTAGCATTCGTAACAAAATAGATGAGTTAATGGCACAAATAACTACATATGGGTATGATCTTGTGGCCATTACAGAAACATGGCTGCAGGGTGACAATGCCTGGGAATTAAACATACCAGGTTATTTAACGATCAGGAAGGACAGGCAGGAAGGAAGGGGAGGTGGGGTGGCTATGTTAATAAAGGAAGGAATCACTGTAATACAGAGAAATGATATTGGGTCAAAAGATCAGGATAATGAAACAGTTTGGGTGGAGGTAAGGAATAATAAGGGGAAAAAAACACTAGTGGGCGTAGTCTATAGGCCTCCGAACAGTGGCAACTCTGTTGGACGGAGTATCAATCAGGAAATAGTTGAGGCTTGTAATAAGGGAACATCTATAATTATGGGGGATTTTAACCATCATATTAATTGGACAAATCAAATTGGGCAGGGCTGCCTTGAGGATGAGTTCATTGAGTGTATTAGGGATGGGTTTCTTGAGCAGTATGTAACTGAACCGACCAGGGGGCAAGCAACCTTAGATCTGGTCCTGTGTAACGAGACAGGATTAATTAAAAATGTCCTAGTAAAGGATCCCCTTGGAATGAGTGACCATAACATGGTTGAATTCCATATTCAATTAGAGGGTGAGAAGGTTGGATCTCAAACAAGTGTGCTAAGCTTGAATAAAGGAGACTATGAAGGTATGAGAGCGGAATTGAGTAGAGTGGATTGGGAAAATAGATTAAAGGGTAAGACGATACATGATCAGTGGTGTACATTTAAGGAATTATTTTACAACTTCCAAAAAAAATATATTCGACTGAGAAGAAAAGGGTGTAAAAGAAAAGACAGCCATCCGTGGCTAAGTAAAGAAATTAAGGATAGTATTCGACTAAAAACAACGGCATATAAGGTAGCCAAATCTAGTGGGAGGATAGAGGATTGGGAAAACTTTAAAAGACAGCAAAAAATAACAAAAAGATTGATTAAGAAAGGGAAGATAGATTATGAAAGTAAATTAGCAAAAAATATAAAAACAGATAGTAAGAGTTTTTATAGTTATATAAAAAGAAAAAGGGTGGCTAAAGTAAATGTTGGTCCCTTAGAGGATGAGACTGGGAAATTAATGGTGGGAAATATGGAGATGGCAAAAACACTGAATGAATATTTTGTATCAGTCTTTACAGTAGAAGACACTAAGAATACCTCAACACTGGACAAACAGGGGGCTATGGGGGGGGGAGGAGCTAAACACGATCAAAATCACTAAGGAAGTGGTACTTGGTAAAATAATGGGACTCAAGGCGGATAAATCACCTGGACCTGATGGCTTACATCCTAGGGTCTTGAGGGAAGTGGCGGTAGGGATTGTGGATGCATTGGTAATAATTTTCCAAAACTCCCTGGACTCGGCAAAGGTCCCTGCAGGCTGGAAAACTGCTAATGTAACACCCTTATTTAAAAAGGGCAGTAGACAGAAGGCTGGAAACTATAGACCAGTTAGCCTAACATCTGTGGTAGGTAAAATTTTGGAGTCCATTATTAAGGAGACAGTAACAGGACATTTGGATAATCATAATTTAATAGGACAAAGTCAGCATGGTTTTATGAAGGGGAAGTCATGTTTGACAAATTTGCTGGAGTTCTTTGAGGAAGTAACATATAGGGTGGATAAAGGGGAACCAGTGGACGTAGTGTATTTAGACTTCCAAAAGGCATTTGACAAGGTGCCACACAAAAGATTATTGCTTAAGATAAAAAATCACGGGATTGGGGGTAATATTCTGGCATGGATAGAGGATTGGCTATCTAACAGAAGGCAGAGAGTTGGGATAAATGGTTCATTCTCAGACTGGCAATCAGTAACTAGTGGTGTTCCGCAGGGGTCAGTGCTGGGTCCCCAACTCTACAATCTATATTAACGATTTGGAGGAGGGGACCGAGTGTAACATATCAAAGTTTGCAGATGATACTAAGATGGGAGGGAAAGTAGTGAGTGAGGAGGACATAAAAAACCTGTAAGGGGACATAGACAGGCTAAGTAAGTGGGCAGAGATTTGGCAGATGGAATACAATACTGGAAAGTGTGAGGTTATGCACTTTGGCAGGAAAAATCGTAGAGCAAGTTATTATCTTAATGGCAAGAAACTGGAAAGTACTGAAGTACAAAGGGATCTGGGGGTCCTGGTGCACGAAACTCAAAAGGTTAGTATGCAGGTGCAGCAAGTGATTAAGAAGGCCTTCTCTGCTCCAAGCAGAACAACCCCAGCTTCTCCAGTCTGTTCACGTAACTGTAATCCCTCATCCCTGGAACCATTCTAGTAAATCTCTTCTGTACCCTCTCCAAAGCCTTTATGTCCTTCCTAAAGTGTGGTGCCTAGAATTAGACACAATACTCCAACTAGAGCTGAGCTAGTGTTTTATGTAGGTTTAACACAACTCCTGGCTTTTGTACTCTATGCCTCTATTAATAAAGCCCAGGATCCCATATGCTTTATTAACTGATTTGTTAACCTGTCCTGCCACCTTCAAAGATTTTTGCACAAGCACCCCCAGGTCTCTCTGTTCTTGCATGCTCTTTAAAATTGTATCATTTAGTGTGTATGGTCTCTCCTCATTCTTCCTACCAAAATGTATCACCTCACACTTCTCTGCGTTGAATTTAATCTGCCATGTGTTTGCCCATTCCACCAGCCTGTCTATGTCTTATTGAAGCCTATTACTATACTCCTCACTGTTTACTACACTTCCAAGTTTCGTGGCATCTGCAGATTTTGAAATTATGCCCTGCACCCCTAAGTCCAAGTCATGAATGTGGTGTATGTGCCTTTAAGAGCCCCCTATGTACTGTAATGCCGGTAATGGCCACTCGGGCTATATAAGCCTGTATAGTGTCTTGTACCTGTTAGTTCACCTCCAGACTTTGTTCAGTAAACACCTGTGAAACCAACTCCTGCATTCCGTGTCTCCATTAACACATGGATACAACAATGAATGTATATCAAAAACAGCAGTGGACCTAGTACTAAACCGTGGGGAACGCCACTGTATAACTGCCATGGGCTTCATTTTGCTAACAAACCTAACATGTACTTTATCAAATTCCTTTTGAAAGTCCATATACACAACATCAACTGCATTGCCGTCATCCAGCCTCTCTCTTACCTCATCAAAGAACTCAATCAAGTTAGTCAAATATGATTTGTCCTTAACAAATCCATGCTGGCTCTCTTTTATTAAGTCCATGCTTGTCCAAGTGGCTGTTAATATTCTCTCAGATTATTGTTTCTAAAAGCTTCTCCGCCACTGAAGTTAAGCTGACTGACCTGTAATTGCCAGGTTTACCCTTCTCCCCTTTTTTGAACAAGGGTGTAACATTTACAATCCTCCAGTCCTTTGGCACCACCCCTGCATCTAAGGAGGACTGGAAGATTGTGGCCAGCACCTCCACAATTTCTCCCCTTACTTCCCTCAGCAACCTAGGATGCATCCTGTAGTGATCAATAACATGTCATTCTATAGTGGACACTAGGTGGAGCCGTAGAGCTGCGTAGAGCTGTATATAGCTGTATGTATAAGACTACACTGCCCAGCTGTATATATATTAAGACTACATTACCCACGAGGCACTAGGCTACCCACAAGGCAACAGTCAAGATGGCAGCCTGCACACAGGAGCACACATGCTGCATCTCTACAGATACTGTACCTAGAGAACGTGTACTGAATAAATGACTAGCTAGAAGCTAGCTGTGTTCATCATAAGAATGTCTATTTATTAATGAACATAACATGGTACCAGGGTGGTGAAGCTCTGCTGAAAATTGTGAAAAGCGACATGGAGAATTTGAAGCCACCAGAGCGTTTGAATCTCGAGGGAAATGTCGACTACAATTGGCGGATTTTTAAACAACAATTCGAACTCTACATTGCAGCCATCGGATTCGGTACGAAGCCAGACGCAAGGAAGATAGCGTTGCTGCTTACGGTTGCAGGCCCACAGGCGATAGAGGTATTTAATACATTTGTATTTAATCCAGAGGAGAACAGAGGAAAATTAGAAGATGTGCTAAAAAAATTTGATGCACATTGCTCTCCCAAAAAGAATGAGACGTATGAAAGATATATCTTCCGTTCTCGGACACAGCAACAAAATGAGACTTTTGATAGCTTTATAACTGATCTGAAACTGAAAGCACAGACATGTAATTTCTCTGAGCTCAAAGCATCCATGATTCGTGACCAGATTGTGTTTGGTATTCATGATAAAAAAGTCAGGGAACGTCTGTTGAGAGAAACCGAACTAAATTTGGAAAATGCGGTGAAAATATGCCAAGCCAGCTAGCTAGCTCGAAAGCACACGAAGACTTTCAGTGAAATCAATAATGATGCGATTGTAATGAGTGATAATGCTGCTGTCGGTGCTGTGTCCTACAAGGGGAAGAAACGTGGGCAGAACAGAAATGAAAAGCAATCGGAGGATGACATTTTAAATTGTAAACGCTGTGGTTACAAACACCAGTTAAGACAATGCCCAGCGTTTGGAAAAATGTGCACAAAGTGTAATGGAAAGAATCACTTTGCCAAACAATGCTTTTCAAAAGTAAAAACTAAGAAAGGCAATGAGTTAATGTGATTGAGGACACTGGTTTAAGTGAGACATTTTTTGTAGGAATGGTGTCGTGATGATATCAAAAAAGATACAGAAAATGTGCAGCCCTCAGAAATGGACAATGCTGAACATAAAGTCAATGCAGTAAAAGTGGACAAATGGATGATCCCACTGCAGATAAATGGAGCATTAGTTACATTGAAACTGGACACTGGGGCAAAAGCAAACTTAATCAGTATGAATGACATAAAAAATATGAAAGAAAAGCCCAAAATACAGAATAAGTCAGTACTACTGAAGGACTATAATGGACAGAAAATAGATAGCTTAGGTGTATGCAGACTTAAAGTGACAGTCAAAGAGCAAGTGCATCATCTCATGTTTTCTGTTGTGGCTGAAAGACTTGATTCGATACTAGGTGACAAAGCTTGTGAAGACTTAGAACTGGTCAAGAGAGTCTACCGTATAAACTGTGCCATAAGCAGACCAGATGATGAAGCAGAGAGCCCATCAAGTATGAAAAGGCCAAAGGGTATCCATGTCTTCAAAAAGCCTAGTTTCTCCAAGAAGAAAGAAAAAGACTTTAAGGTCAAAGAGAAGGCAAAGGAAGAAAAGCACAAAGAGGAAAAACACAAGGAGAAAAAGTCCAAAGATATAACCGCAGCAGATGTTGTTAAGCAGTGGAAAGAGAAAAAGAAAAAGAAGAAGCCTGCACCAGAGCAGGAAGCAGTTCCGGTGGATACTCCTTCTTCCCTCAGGCTAACCTTTGGTGTTCCATTAGCCGAGGCTGCTGAGAGGACTATGCTGTATGATGGGATCCAGCTGCCAGCAGTTTTTCGAGAGTGCATTGACTACATTGAGAGTTATGGCATGAAGAGTGAAGGAAACACTGAAACCCTCTCCAAGCAAAGATCGCAAGGAGACCTCGATCTATACAAGAGCAGATTGATGACAATGCCGCAACTGCATCTTGTCATTCACCGCCAGAAGAATCTCATGAAGACACATCAGACTTACCCGTGTTGAGAAGATCCACACGTGAAGTAAAAAAGCCTGATAGACTTAATCTTTGAGTACAATGTAGAGCTTTGAAAATGTGTTGACTGTTTTGAAAATGTTTATGTTTATAGAGCACTAACAAAAGTGTTACTGATATTATCTTTATTGTTTTCTTGAAAGTTGATTGATATTGATTTTGTTAAACCTCAAAGAAAGGGGGATGTAGTGATCAATAACATCATTCTATAGTGGACACTAGGTGGAGCCGTAGAGCTGTATATAGCTGTATGTATAAGACTACACTGCCCAGCTGTATATATATTAAGACTACATTACCCATGAGGCACTAGGCTACCCACAAGGCAACAGTCAAGATGGCAGCCTGCACACAGGAGCACACATGCTGCATCTCTACAGATACTGTACCTAGAGAACGTGTACTGAATAAATGACTAGCTAGAAGCTAGCTGTGTTCATCATAAGAATGTCTATTTATTAATGAACATAACACATCCCATCTGTACCGGGTGACTTTTTTACTTTAATTACTGCCAGCCTTTTTAGTACCTTTTTATCTATTTTTACCTCATCCAGTATCCCAGCAATCTCCTCATTTACCATAGCTTTGTCAAAGTACTTTTCCTTGGTAAACTCCGATGCAAAGTACTCATTTAGTACCTCAGCCATGTCTTCTGCCTCCACCAATAGTTCTCCATTTTGGTCCCTAATCGGCCGCACCAGTCCTCTGACAACCCTTTTACTGTTAACATGCCTATAGAAGATCTTTGAATTCCCTATTATGTTAGCCACGAATCTATTCTCGTACAGTCTCTTTGCCCCTCTTATTTCCTTTTTCACTTCTCCTCTGTACTTTTTATAGTAAGCCTGATCCTCCCTTGTGAAGCTGACATCTGTCATTCGTCCCCTTTTTCTGCTTCATCCTACTCTCCTACTCCTTTGTCATCCAGGGAGCTTTGGCTTTGGTTGTCCTCCCTTTGGTTGTCCTCCCTAATGGAATGTTGGCTTTCATTGCTAGGGGGATAGAATATAAAAATAGGGAGGTATTGCTTCAGTTGTACAAGGCATTGGTGAGTCCGCACCTGGAATACTGCGTACAGTTTTGATGTCCATACTTAAGAAAGGACATACTTGCTCTCGAGTCAGTACAAAGAAGGTTCACTCGGTTAATCCCGGGGATGAGGGGATGGACATATGAGGAGAGGTTGAGTAGATTGGGACTCTACTCATTGGAGTTCAGAAGAATGAGAGGCGATCTTATTGAAACATATAAGATTGTGAAGGGGTTGGATCAGGTGGATGCGGGGAGGATGTTCCCGATGATGGGTGAAACTAGAACTAGGGGGCATAGTCTTAGAATAAGGGGCTGCTCTTTCAAAACTGAGATGAGGAGGAACTACTTCACTCAGAGGGTGGTAGGTCCATGGAATATGCTGCCCCAAAAAGCTGTAGAAGCTACATCATTACATAAATTTAAAACAGAAATAGACAGTTTCCTAGAAGTAAAGGGAATTAAGGGTTACGGGGAGCGGGCAGGAATTTGGACATGAGTCTAGGTTCGGATCGGCCATGGCCCTGTGGGTAGCGGAGCGGGCCCAGGGGCCGTGTAGCCTGATCCTGCTCCTATTTCGTGTGTCTAATTCTGTTAGATTCAGGAGATGGTTCTGTGATAGTGGATTGGCGGTTAGGATCAGATCAGCCATGATCTTATTGAATGGCGGAGCAGGCTCGAGGGGCCGATTGGCCTACTCCTGCTCCTATTTCTTATGTTCTTATGTTCTTTCCCTCTTGTGGGAACGTACCTAGACTGTACCCGAACCATCTCCTCTTTAAAGGCTGCCCATTGCTGCATTACATTTTTGCCTGCCAGTCTTTGACTCCAATTTACCCGGGCCAGATCCCTCCTCAATTCGCTGAAATTAGCCCTTCTCCAGTTAAGTATTTTTTATTTTAGATTGCTCCTTGTCCTTCTCCATAACTAATCTAAACCTTACAATACTATGATCACTATTCCCGAGACGCTCTCCAACTGTGACATTCTCCACTTGGCCCACTTCATTCCCTAGTACTAGATCCAGCAATGCCTCCTTCCTCGTTGGCCAGGAAACATACTGATCAGGAAAATTCTGGACAGAGTTCAGAAATTCCTCCACTTCGTTGCTTTTAACACAATCACTGCTCCACTCAATATTGGGGTAGTTAAAGTCTTCTATTATCACTACTCTACAGTTCTTGCACCTCTCAGTAATTTATTTGCTAATCTACCCCTCTATCTCCTTCCCACTAATTGATGGCCTATAAAATACACCAATAGCGTAATAGTGTTGCGGCTGCCGCGGAACACGAATGGAGGCCGAACCGATCTGAGGAACACATGGCTTTTATTACATTCTCTTGAGAGATGGCTGCCCCAGCTCCTCTCTCTGCTAAACCCGAAAACAGACTGAGGGCGACACCCGCGCTTTTGAGTACACAATGAGGGCGACGCCCGCTCCTTTGTCATGCCTTAAAGGCAGCATGCTTCTTAAAGGCAAAGTGCCCGATTTATTGTCCACGGACGGAAAAGTGGATTGCGCCCGTTTAGGTGGCGATCCGCCACACAGCTCCCCCCAGAATCTGCTTAGGAGGTGTGGACGAGACGGTGCGGCGGTCTGATGGGCCGGCCGGTGCGGCTCTTGTAGGACGCCGGTGGACGTGGAACGGTCGGGCGTGGAGCAGCCGGGTGTACTGGCTTGAGGGCAGGTCGGCCGCGTGGCGGTGGACGAGCTACTGGGACCTGCTCACCGGGCTCCGAGTGTGCTGGCTTGAGTCGGTCAACCGACACTTTTTCAGTCCTGTCGCCCACTTGTAGGTCGAAAATTTTGTCCCCAGCCTGTAGCACTTTGTAGGGCCCGTCGTACGGGGGTTGAAGGGGTCCGCGGTGGGCATCGTGTTGGATGAAAACGAACCGTGCCTGGTGCAGGCTTAGCGGGATGTGTGAGGTGGATTCGCCGTGCCGGGCAATGGGCACCGGGGCGAACTGTAGCGCCGGTGAGGCGAAGTCGTGGCGTTGCTGGTCGGCTGACCAGGGTGTCGTGGCGGTGGGCAGGAACTCGCCGGGTACGCGCAGCGGCTGGCCGTACACGAGCTCTGCTGCCGATGCGTGGAGGTCTTTAACCGCGGAGCGCAGGCCGAGGAGGACCCACGGGAGTCGGTCGGTCCAGGCGCCGTCCTGGAGGCTGGCTCGAAGAGATGCCTTCAAGGATCTGTGGAACCGCTCACACAGTCCGTTGGCTTGGGGGTGGTATGCTGTGGTGCGGTGAATGGTCACCCCGAGATTGCGTGCGATGGCGGTCCAGAGTTCAGAGGTAAATTGCGGACCTCTGTCCGACGTCATGTCGGAGGGGACGCTGAACCGTGCGACCCAGGTGCTGACGAAGGCTCTGGCGATGTCGGCAGTGGTGGTAGAGGTCAGTGGAATTGCCTCGGGCCAGCGCGTGGTGCGGTCGACGATCGTCAGCAAGTGCGTGTGGCCTTGCGACGGCGGCAGGGGCCCGACGATGTCCACGTGGATGTGGTCGAATCTACATGAAGGGACGGTGAACTCCTCGAGGGGTGCTTTCGTGTGTTGCTGCACCTTGGCCCGTTGGCAGGCTAGGCAGGAGTTGGCCCAAGTACGCACATCCTTGCGAAGGCCGCGCCAGACAAAGCGGTTGGCTACCAATTTGATGGATGCGCGGGCGCCGGGGTGGGAGAGGTTGTGGAGAATCTCGAATACCCGGCGGCGCCAGGACGCTGGGACGACGGGCCGAGGTTGAGATAGGGATATGTCGCACATGACCGTGACTGCGGTCGGGCCGCAGGCGACGTCGGCCAGGCGTAGCCCTGGTAGGTTGGTAGGTGCGGAGAGCAGATCAGGGTCCGTGAGCTGGTCTGCTGCGAGTTGAGCGTAGTCGACTGCCAGGTGTGCGGCGTGGATGGCGGGGCGGGAGAGGCAGTCGGCTACCACGTTGTCTCGGCCGGAGACGTGTTGGATGTCCGTGGTGAACTCGGACACTGCCGCGAGCTGGCGCTGCTGCCTGGCGGACCAGGGGTCGGTTGTCTTTGCCATTGCGAATGTCAGGGGTTTGTGGTCGACAAACGCAGTGAATGGGTGGCCCTCCAGCAAAAACCGAAAATGGCGGACCGCCAGGTACAGCGCGAGGAGCTCGCGGTCGAAGGTGCTGTACTTGACCTCCGGGGGCGTAGTTGGCGGCTGAAGAAGGCAAGTGGTTGCCAGGCGCCGTCGACCCACTGCTCGTAGACGGCGCCGACCGCGTGGTCGGAGGCGTCCGTGGTGAGCGCTACTCTGGCATTGGGCCGTGGGTGCGCGAGCAGGGTGGCGTCGGCGAGCGCGGTCTTGGTGGAGTTGAAGGCGGCTGATACGTCTGCCGTCCATTCGACCGCCATCTTGCCGCTCCTGCCCCGGAGGGCTTCATACAGGGGCCTCATGAGGGACGCCGCTTTGGGGATGAAGCGGTTGTAGAAATTCACCATCCCGAGGAACTCCTGGAGTCCTTTGATGGTGGTGGGGCGGGGAAATTGCTGGACGGCCTGCACCTTGGTGGGCAGGGGAATGGCCCCAGCATGGGTGATGTGGTGGCCGAGGAAGTCGATCTTGTCCAGGCCGAACTGGCACTTGGCTGGGCTGAGGATGAGCCCGTGGTCGCTGAGGCGCCCGAACAGGATGCGAAGGTGTTCGAGGTGTTCCTGCTTGGAGGAACTGGCTACCAGGATGTCGTCCAGGTAGACGAACAGGAACTTCAGGTCCCGAAGGACCGAGTCCATGAGCCGTTGGAATGCCTGGGCCGCATTTTTGAGGCCGAAGGGCATCCGCAGGAACTCGAAAAGCCCGAAGGGGGTGATTACGGCCGTCTTGGGGACGTCCGCGGGGTGGACGGGGACTTGGTGGTAGCCGCGCACCAGGTCGACTTTGGAAAAGACTGAGCGGCCGGCCAGTCTAGCTGAGAAGTCCTGAATGTGCGGCACGGGGTACCGATCAGGGGTGGTGGCATCGTTGAGGCGGCGGTAATCCCCGCAGGGGCGCCAACCCCCGCCTGGTTTGGGGGCGATGTGGAGTGGGGAGGCCCAGGGACTGTTGGAGCTGCGGATGATGCCGAGCTGTTCCATAGTGGCAAACTCGGTCCGCGCGATCTCTAGTTTGGCCGGGTCCAGCCTGCGGGCGTGGGCGTACACTGGGGGGCCCGTGGTGGGGATGAAGTGTTCCACCCCGTGTTTGGCGACCTCCGCGGAGAAGGTCGGGTTGGTGAGGGCCGGGAATTCGGCCAGGAGTGCCGAGTAGTCATCTGTGGCCCGGGCGTGGCACTGTGACGCCATGTCGGCGGGTTGACGGGGGGCCATGGCGCCCAGGATGGGGGACATGGTGTTCATGTCCACGAGGCGGTGTCGAGGGATGTCTACCAGTAGGCCGTGGGCGCACAGGAAGTCTGCGCCGATGAGAGGGGAGAGTACCTTGGCAGTGATGAACTCCCATCGGTAGCGGCGACCAGCGAGGTCGAGGGTGACTGTGCGGGTGCCGTACGTCTGGATGTCCGAGCCGTTAGCGGCAGCCAGCGCCTGTCCTCGTTCGCCCTTTTGGATGTCGAGGGCGGAGGCCGGGATGATGCTGTGCTGAGCTCCAGTGTCGCACAGGAACCGGCGGCCGGTTTTGTCATCCGTGACGTACAGCAGGGAGCCCGCGTGGCCCACGGCCATCGCGGGGGCTGGTACGGGGGCGGACTTGAAGGAGCAGGGAGGTGTGCACCGTTGTGCCCTGGCGCCGAACCGTGCGTGGTAGTAACAGTAGCCCGGGTTTGTGGGGCGCGAAGGCCCCGTGGGCCCCGTGGCTGGGCCTTGTGGCCGCGTGGTGGCCGGTGAGGGGCGCACCCAGGCTGTGGCTGCCAGGTCCGGAGCGACGTCGCGGCTGGAGTGAGCGGACAGCAGCTTGTTGGCCTCGTCGGCCAGGGCTTCTAGGTCCGTGAGGCCGGACGCCACGATCGCTGGCGGATGAACAGCGTGCGGAAGAGGGACCCGGGTGGGCTCTCGTCGGTGCGTGAGAGCATGTGGGAGAGGAGGTCTGACGGTGAGGCGTCACCGAGGCCTGGAAGGTCGAGGAGGCGGCAGTTTCGCTGGTATGTCGAGGTCGTAAATTTTTTAAGGAGCGCGGCCTTAAGATGTGCATACTTGCCCTCCTCTGGTGAGTTCTGCAGCGCTATCCAGACCTTCGTGACTGTGGAGCTACCGAGTGATGCGACGAGGTAGTCATACTTCGTCCCATCTGTGGTGATGTGTCGCAGCCGGAATCGGGACTCAGCTTGGAGGAACCAGGCTTCAGGCTGGTTTTCCCAAAACTCCGGCAGTTTCACGGAAACTGCGTTCGTGTCCGCCATTGCAGTGCTCGGAATACATTCTGAGCGTCGGGGTCACCAATGTTGCGGCTGCCGCGGAACACGAATGGAGGCCGAACCGATCTGAGGAACACATGGCTTTTATTACATTCTCTTGAGAGATGGCTGCCCCAGCTCCTCTCTCTGCTAAACCCGAAAACAGACTGAGGGCGACACCCGCGCTTTTGAGTACACACTGAGGGCGACGCCCGCTCCTTTGTCATGCCTTAAAGGCAGCATGCTTCTTAAAGGCAAGGTGCCCGATTTATTGTCCACGGACGGAAAAGTGGATTGCGCCCGTTTAGGTGGCGATCCGCCACAATAGCTCCTTTATTGTTTCTCAATTCCAACCAAATAGATTCTGTCTTTGATCCCTCAAGGACATTCTCTCTTTGTAGCACTGTAATATTTTCCTTCATCAAAAATGCTACCCCTCCTTTTTTCCCTTCCCTATCTTTTCTGAATACCTTGTACCCAGGAATATTAAGCATTCAGTCCTTCCCTTTTTTGAGCCAGGTCTCAGTTATCACCACTACATCATATTCCCACGTGGCTATTACTGCCTGCAGCTCCCCAACCTTATTAAACACACTTGCATTCCAGACCTAACTTAGAGCTCTTTGTATTTTCTGTGATCCCACCTAATTCTGTATTCTTTCTGACTAGAACTGTCTCTCCCAATCCTCTGTGCATCTTGTTTCTGCTTTTTAATGTTACATCCTGGTGCCCAACCCCCTGCCGAATTAGTTTAAATCATCCCCACAGCACTAGTTAATCTGCCGCAAGGATATTGGTCCCGGCTCTGTTCAGGTGCAAACCATCCATCTTGAACAGGTCCCTCTTGCCATAGAACTGGTCCCAATGTCCCAGGAATCTGAAGCCGTCCCTCCTGCACCATGTCTCTAGCCACGCATTAACCTGCCATACCTTCCTGTTTCTACTGTCAGTAGAATGTGACACTGGGAGTAATCCAGAGATTACTACCTTTGATGTCCTGCTTTTTAACTTCTTCCCCAGCTCTTTAAACTCTGACTGCAGGACCTCAACCCTCTTCCTCTCTATGTCATTAGTTCCGATACGGACCACAACTTCTGGCTCTTCCCCTTCCCCCCGCAGAATGTTCTGTACCCTCTCCGTGATGTTCCTTCCCCTGGCACCAGGGAGGTAACATACCATATGGGTCTCGCATCGACAGTAGCAGAACTGCCTGTCTGTCCCCCTGACTATCGACTCCCCAATTACTACTGCATTCCTACACTTTGCCCTAGCCCCCTGTGCAGTCCTTTGCCTCATGGTGCCAGGCTCGGGACTGCACTCCTTTGAGGTATCGTCACCCTCACCAGTATTCAATGCTGAATATCAGTTTGAGAGTGCCACACTCCCGAAGGATTCCTGCACTGCCTGCCTCCTTCCTACCCTTTAGGTAGGCCACTCACTTGCTTTTCTGAACTCTATCTGGCTGTGGGGTGACCACCTCCTGGAGAAAGAAAGACTTGCAATTATACAGCGCCTTTCACAACCACCGGACGTCCCAAAGTACTTTACAGCCAATTAAGTACTTTTTGAAGTGTAGTCATTGTTGTAATATAGGAAACGCAGCAGCCAATTTGCTCACACAAACAGCATGTGATAATGATCAGATAATCTTTTTTTTTAATGTTCGTTGAGGGATAAATATTGGCCAGGACACTGGGGCTAACTCCCCTGCTCTTCTTCAAAATGGTGCCATGGGATCTTTTACGCCCACCTTAGAGAGCAGAAGGGGACTCGGTTTAAGGTCTCATCCGAAAGACAGCACCTCCGACTGTGCAGCACTCCCTCAGTACTGCACTGGAGTGTCAGCCTAGATTTTTGTGCTCAAGTCTCTGAAGTGAGACTTGAACCCACAACCTTCTGACTCAGAGGCAAGGGTGCTACCAACTGAGCCACAGTTGACACACGATTTCTGGCTCTTCCCCTTCCCCACCGCAGAATGTTCTTCACCCTCTCTGTGATGTCCCTTCCCCTGGTACCAGGGAGGCAAAACCTGCGATCCAGGAAACACTCAGCCACCTGTATGTGCTGCAGTGAATCCAGCTGCCCCTCAAGCTCAGAAACCCTTAGTGCGAGCTCTAACAGCTGGAGGCACTTCCTGCAAACATGGGCCTCTGGGACACATGAAGCATCCTGAAGTTTTCACATGGTGCAGGAATTGCAGGCTACGGGTCATAGCTGTCCTTCCATTCTACCTGTAATTAGAAACCGCCTGCTGCACCTGCATGCTTACCTTCAGCGACTGGTGCACAAGAACACCCAGGTCTCTTTGCACTTCCCCTTCTCCCAATCTATTGCCATTCAAATAATAATCTGCCTTCCTGTTTTTGCCACCAAAGTGGATAACCTCACATTTATCCACATTATAGTGCATTTGCCATGTTTTTGCCCAATCACCCAACCTGTCCTAATCGTACTGGAGTTTCACGACATCCTCCTCACAGCATACCCTCCCACCCAGCTTTGTGTCATCTGCAAATTTGGAGATATTACATCCAATTCCCTCGTCCAGATCATTAATATATATTGTGAACAGCTGGGGTCCTAGGACCGATCCTTGCGGTACCCCACTAGTCACTGCCTGCCACTCGGAAAACGACCCGTTTATTCCAACTCTTTGCTTTCTGTCCGCCAACCAGTTCTCTATCCAAGTGAATACCTTGCCCCCAATCCCATGTGCCTTAATTTTGCACGCTAATCTCTTATGCCGGACCTTATCGAAAGCCTTCTGAAAGTCCAAATACACCACATCCACTGGTTCTCCCTTATCTATTTTACCAGTTACATCCTCAAGTACAAGAACAAGGATGTCTTGCTGCAGTTGTACAGGGCCTTGGTGAGACCACACCTTGAGTATTGTGTACAGTTTTGGTCGCCTTACCTGAGGAAGGATGGCTTGCCATGGAAGGAGTGCAGCGAAGATTCACCAGGCTGATACCTGGGATGGCAGGAATGACGTATGAGGAGAGGTTGTGTCGATTGGGCTTATACTCACTGGAGTTTAGAAGATAGAGAGTGGATCTCATCAAAACCTATAAAATTCTGTCAGGCCTGGACAGACTAGATGCAGGAAGGATGTTTCTGATGGCTGGGGAGTCCAGAACCAGGGGTCATAGTCTAAGGATAAGGGGTAAGCCATTTAGGACTGAAATGAGGAGGAATTTCTTCACCCAGAGAGTGGTGAACCTGTGGAATTCTCTGCCACAGAGGGCGGTGGAGGCCAGTTCATTAAATATATTCAAGAAAGAGTTGGATATATTTCTTAAGGCTAAAGGGATCAAGGGATATGGGGAGAAGGCAGGGACCGGGTACTGAATTTGGATGATCAGCCATGATCTCATTGAATGGCGGAGCAGGCTCGAGGGGCCGAATGGCCTACTCCTGCTCCTATCTTCTATGTTTCTATGTTTCTAAACAACTTAGATACAAGGTGATTTATAAAATTGCTGTTAACTAGGTCTAAACTACACTGCAACTTTTCTATTTGCTCCTCAAAGCAAACTACCCAAAGACTAAATTATTTACTCAAGCTTAACAAGAACCACTGAGATATTAAATACAAAGGGGGAGAAATTCAGTATCGCCCCATTTGGGGCGCAATTATCGGCCGGGCGCAACGATTAGCGCCTGGAGCTAATTATCGCCTCCGACTGCAAACTTGGCTTTTATCGCCCCTGGAGGTGATTGGAGCGCTAAATCAGGCGCTTCACACCTGTCTTAAGGCGCAAAGGCCGAGGAGCGAGGCGCTACCTCAGAGCGCTGGCAAAGCTCATGTGATGTCGATCAGCAATGGAACACAGACACAGTGGCGCCGGCCAGTTCTTAAAGGGGAGGGTTGATCTTGCTCACCAGATGTCTGTCTCTCTATTAGAATGCGTGGTGCAAAAATGTCACCAACAAAAAAAGGCAGGAAGCGGTCGCCTTTAAATAGCACTCCCCCAGTCCCTTCCTGACTGCAAAACGCTCCCCTCAACCTGTCGTTGCTAGCGGCAGGCGGTAAGGCAGGGGGCGCCACTCAATATCCGGTCTGGGGCGCTACTGGGGCATTGCACACTCGACTGACGTCACGATCTGTCGGCGCAGGAGATTGTGGCGGTAATGTTTAACGCCGCTGCAAAATTTCTAGTTAATTTCGTGAGCGGCGCAAACATCGCCGCGCCCGGGCGCTAGTTGCTTTGCGCCCCATTAGTGCCCTCTTAAGGCGCTAACGGGAGGCGCAAACCAACTGAATTTTTCCCCCAAAGAACCTAAAAGGTCGAGGAAGATGAGGATTGACACACCATGGTCACAGTCACAGAATGTTTGTGACTTTGGTTAGGATCATTTCAGTGATTTGGCAGGGGCAGAAACCTGATTGGAATGATTACAGAGCCTGTTTCTATCGGCCTAACAAGTCTGTGCTGGTGTTTATACTCCACACAAGCCTCTTCCCATTCCATCTACCTCATCTCAGCCTTTCAGCATATCTTTCGATTCACTTTTCTCTCATGAACTAATTTAATTTCCCTTTGAGCATCCAAGCTATTTGCCTCAACCACTTCCTGTGGTAGAGAGTTCCACATTCTAACCACTCTCTGAGTAAAGACAGTTCTCCTTATTTCCCTATTAGATTTATCAGTAACTACCTTGTATTTATGGCCCCTAGTTTTGGATTCTCTCTCAAGTGGAAACATTCTCTTGACTTCTACCCTGTCCAACCCATTTATAATTTTAAAGACCTCTATCAGATCTCCTCTAGTCTCTTCTTTTCTAAAGAAAAAAACCTGTTCAATTTTTCCGATAGCTGTAATCTCTCAGTTTGGTACCACCCTTGTAAATCTTTTTTGTACTTTCTCCTGTGCATCCACATCCTTTTTATAGTATGGAGACCAGAACTGCGAATAGTACTCTTAAGTGTAGCCTGACTAGGGTCCTATACAAGTTTAACATAACTTTACTACTTTTGAATTCTATACCCCTAGAAATAAATCCTAGTGCTTTGTTAGCATTTTTAATTGCTTTGCTGACCTGCAATGCTGCTTATAACAATTTGTTCACTTGTATCCCTGGATCCCTTTGCTCTTTTACCCCATTCAGTTTCTTATTTTCTAGGCAATGGTTCTGTTTTTCCTACCAAAGTGCATCACCTCACATTTATCTATGTTAAAGTTAATTTGCCACTTAACTGCCCAGTTTACAAGTTTTCTAATGTTTTCTTGCATTATGTTGCATTCTTTCTCAGTGTTAGCTATACCCCCTAGTTTGGTATCGTCTGCAAATTTTGATATTGAGTTACTTATTCCTAAGTCCAAATCATTAATGTAAATTATGAATAACAGGGGTCCCAGCATTGATCCTTGTGGAACACCGCTTTCTATCTTGCTCCAATCTGAATAACTACCTTTTACCCCCACTCTCTGCTTTCTATTTTTTTTATCCAATTTGCTGTCCATTCAGCTGTTTGTCCTCTGACTCCACATGCTTTAATCTTTGTCATGAGCCAACCATGAGTTACCTTATCAAAGGCCTTTTGAAAATGGCTTTCAGAGAGGGAGTTCTGGGAGAGATAGGTACAATTGTAAGAGGTGATTACAATTACAATGGCCTAGAAATTCATTAGGGCGCTGCCAGCTTTGCGCCCAGTTAACGCCTAAAGAGTGATTTTGCGCCAAAAATGAGTTTGCGCAGATATTCAGCGCAGCGGTATTGGCGGCGGTAGCCGTTAGCGCTGCGCCGGCACCGATGACGTCATCGGTGTGCGCAGTGCCCCGGTACCGCCCCGAAACCGGCCCGATCCCCATATTTAGTTGCGGCCGCCTCCTCCGAAGCAGCCGCAAACAGCGACCAGAGAACGGGGCCGTACTGAATCCTTAGTGGGGCGCTTTAAAGGGGAAGGTGCGGCCGGCCGCTTTTTCGGCAGCTGCCTGCCCGCACCTCCTTCCCCGGCCTCCTCCACCCCCCCCCCCCCACGGCATTGCCGGCTGGTTTGCGGGAGCCCGGCACTTCTCCGTTGTGCCGGGCTCTTTTGCCAGCACTCGCGATCGGGGCTCCGGCTGTTGCAGGCACCTCCCCCTTAAGAGAAGGAGGAGGCCTGCAGTACCGCAGCCTGCCGCTCCGCAGCGACTGGCGCAGCGGCGCCAAGAGCGCTGATATTCAGTGTCAGCGCCCCAAGCGGAGGCGGGCACACCCTGGTATAGCGCCCGGTTCCGAATTGGGGCGCTAACAATGAATACCTGACGATCGCTATAGGCTTCCCGCCCAGCGCTAACTTTTGGGCGCTAGCCAGCTGGCGGGGCCATAGTGAATTTCTAGGCCAATATGTTCAAGGAATTTAGCAAGGTAGTAGTTTGCAAGAACGCAGTCATTCAGAACGGATTTTTTGAGAAGGGGGTGATAATGGCAGTTTTGAAAGGGAGGGAAGCAGTGACGAGATGAGAAAAGGGAACGGTTACAGTGTCATCTAGCATGGGGGCCAGGAAGGGAAGCTCAGTGGACAGCAGTTTATCGGGAATTGGGTCAAAGAAGCTCAAGATGGATCTCTTGGATGAGATGAGTTCAAAAAGGGAGGAAGGGAGACGGGGGAGAAACAAGAGAGAGATGGAGCTTTAGGACTAGGGCGTGGGGGCCCAGTGGATAGGGTTGGTTTGATGAGTAAGGGCAAGAGGGAGAAGCAACTGAATACAGGGGGGGGGGGAAATTTGGTTGCTTTGTGCCTCCCTAAGAGGGTGCTAATGGGGTGCAAAGCAACTAGTGCCCGGGCGCGGCGATGTTTGCGCTGCTTACGAAATTGACCAGACAGTTTGCGGTGCACACGCAGATCGTGACGTCAGTCGAGCGTGCAACACCCCGGTAGCGCCCCAGATATTGATTGGCACCCCCTGCCTTACCACCTGCTGCTAGCAGCGACAGGTTGAGGGGAGCATTTTGCAGTCGGGAAGGGACTGGGGGAGCGCTATTTAAAGGCGACCGCTTCCTACCTTTTTTTGTCGGCGACATTTTTGCACCACGCATTCTGAGAGAGAGAGAGAGACTTCTGGAGAAATTCAACGCTGTGTGAAGGAGTTTTGGGTACTGAGCAGCATTTTGCAGGTTCAATTTGATTTAACCTTCCTTGCATCGATTTAGAAGAGACTATGGGGGCTGCACTCTGAGCTCTTTCCCTGGGCCTCTTTGTTCTTTCCAGCAGATAGGGCCGAATGACCTACTCCTGCTCCTATCTTCTATGTTTCTATATGATGTACAGGTCTCTCCAGGCCGAGATTCAAGGCTGCAATGAGCAGGGTGTGGATGGAGAGCAAGATCGACCCTCCCCTTTAAGAACTGGCCGGCGCCAGTGTGTCTGTGTTCAATTGCTGACTGACATCACATGAGCTTCGCCAGCGCTCTGAGGTAGCGCCTCGCTCCTTGACGTTAGCGCCTTAAGAGAGGTGTGTAGCGCCTGATTTAGCGCTCCAATCACCTCCGGGGCGATAGAAGCCAAGTTTGCAGTCAGAGGCAATAATTGGTGCCAGGCGCTAAACTTTGTGCCCGGCTGATAATTGCACCCGGCCGACAATTGCGCCCCAAACGGGGCGATACTGAATTTCTCCCCCAGGATCTCTAAGTAAGAAAGATGCCTATAAGCTATTTGTAATAGTTTTTAGAGGTAAAGGTGGCAGGTGAGAGGCGTTTAAGGAGATAGTTAGTAATGGAGAAAAGAAGCCGGGGATTATCTTTGCTCACCAGGATAAACTTAAAGCAGTGGGTTGTTTTGGAGAGGGAGAGTGAGGCCCAGTAGAGCTTGATGTGGTCTAGCCGGATCTGGTGATGGATGGTTAAACTAGTTGTGCACTCCTTGGATTTGACGGTGTGAATATGGGATTCATACAACTGGGATGGGAGATAGTGAAGATTTTGCTGGGGACAAGGACATCAGACAGAGAGGTGAGTAAGTGGTTGAGCAAATTGGCGGCTGCAGAGTTATCATGGTGAATGGAGAACCAAAGGCTAGGAAGTTAGGAGCTTGTAAGTGCATTTGTAAACAACTTGGGGGAGAGTGTTTCCCAGGGCCGCATGCAGAAGACAGTGGGGTAAGGGGATACGGATGGTGAGAGATACAAGGAAGTGGTTGGAAATGATTAGTAATCACGACCATGGGTGGAGACAGGCCACAGGAGATGGCAAGATAGAGGGGGAGGATGTAAATATGGGTAGGTGAGTTTATATGGAATAAACGGTAAGGGGAGGACAGGAGGGCAGTGAACTCAGGAGAGCGGAAAGGCGAGTTGAGATGCCGGTTAAAATTACCGAGGATGAGAAGTCTCTCAGTGCAGAGGCTGATGGAGGAAAGCAGTGAGGATATCTCGGTGAGAAATATGGCTGTCAGTCACAGTATCACTGACGCACAAACTTTCATCGATCAACAGCTCTATGAGAGTTGGTTAGCGAATGCTGTTATTATAATGACTGCTCCTAACATCCCATCAAAGGCTGTTGCTCCCTCCCCCCACCCCCAGATGACTTTACAGATGCCAGAAAACAGGAAGGGCTAGGCTGCTCCTGCACCAGCAGAAGTGCAGTAGGCCCCGTTCGGGGTCATGCTCACTGAAGTTGAGAGCCACCTCGATCCTAGAAGCCTCTCGAAGCCACTCAGCTGCCAACCACCTTACAAGCTCCAACCGCAAGATTGCATTGAGTAGAATACACCAAAGTAGTCAAGCACGACACACTGATGGGAAGCAGGCACCAGTTAGAGAAACATCATATGCTTGTTAATAAATTACATTGGTACAGTAGTTGTAGCATTTGCAGAGTTTCATTTGTGAGGTATGGATAAGAAATGTGCAATGATAAGCTGTGGTCTGGCTGGCAGATACATTAAAAAAAATGTTCTCAGGATATGGCAAAGATCCATTTTTTTTGTTACCCTGAGAAGCCTTTTCCTTGAACTGCTGCAGTCCTTGTGCTGATGGTGTTGTCACAATGCTGTTCAATATAGAATTACAGGATTTTAACCCAGTGACGGTGAAGGAATAGTGATGGTATTTGACTTGGAGGCGTGACTTGACGTTCTTGGGTCATGGGTTTGGGAGGTGTTGTTGAAGTAAGCCTGGTGAGTTGCTGCAGTGCATCCTGTAGTACATACTGCAGCCAAAGTGTGCCGGTGATGGAGATGGTGGACATTAAGTCCAGTGGAAGAGGCACTGAATAGGCCGACTGTTTTGTCCTGCATGGTGCTAAGCTTCTTGAGTATTGTTGAGGCTGCACCCATCCAAGAGAGTGATGTGTGTTCTATCACAATCCTGACTTGAGCCTTGTAGAGAATTTGAGGGTCAGGAGATGTGCTACTCTTTGCAAATTACCGAGCCTCTGCCGTGCTCTTGTAACCATGTTGCTGATATGACTGGTCCATGTTGGTCAATGGTGGTTCCCAGGATGTTGATGGCAGGGGATTTGGAAATGGTGGTGCCATTGAAGGTCAGTAGAAGTTGGATATGCGTTTTGTTGAAGAAGGTCATTATCTAGCATGTGTGTGGCATGAATGTTACCTGCCACTTGTCAGCCCAAGCCTGGATGTTGTCCAAGTCCTGCTGTAGGCTCTTGAGCTGTGAGCTGTATCATTGTTGGTGGAGCTGTGAATGGAGTTGAACAATGTAGAATCATCAATGAACAGCCCTACTCCTGACCTTATAAGAACATAAGAAATAGGAGCAGGAATAGGCCACTTGGCCCCTCGAGCCTGTTCCGCCGTTCAATAAGATCATGGCTGATCTTGGGCTCAAAGCCACTTCCCTGCCCGCTCCCCATAACCCTTCACTCCCTTATCTTGCAAAAATCTGTCTATCTCCACCTTAAACGTATTTAATGACCCAGCCTCCACAACTCTCTGGGGCAGAGAATTCCACAGATTTACAACCCTCTAAGAAGAAATTCCTCCTCATCTCAGTTCTAAAAGGGCGACCCTTTATTCTGAAACTGTGCCCCCGAGTTCTAGATTTCCCCACGAGAGGAAACATCCTCTCTGCATCTACCTTGTCGAGCCCCCTCGATATCTTTTATATGTTTCAATAAGATCACCTCTCATTCTTCTAAATTCCAATGAGTATAGGCCCAGCCTGCTCAACCTTTTCTCATAAGTCAACCCCCTCATCTCTGGAATTAACCTAGTGAATCGTCTCTGAACTGCCTCCAATGCAAGTATATCCTTCCTTAAATAAGGAGACCAAAACTGTACGCAGTACTCCAGGTGTGGTCTCACCAACGCCCTGTACAGTTGTAGCAGGACTTCCCTGCATTTATACTCCAACCCCTTTGAAATAAAGGCCAACATTCCATTTGCCTTTTTGATTACTTGCTGTAGCTGCATGCTAACTTCTTGTGTTTCATGCACAAGGACCCTCTGAACTGTAGCATTTTGTAATCTCTCTCCATTTAAATAATAGTTTGCTTTTTTATTTTTCCTGCCAAAGTGGATAACCTCGCACTTTCCCACATTATACTCCATCTGCCAAATATTTGCCCACTCACTTAGCCTGTCTATATCCCTTTGCAGATTCATTGAGTCCTCTGCACAACTTGCTTTCCCACCCATCTTTGTATCGTCCGCAAACTTGGCTACATTACACTCGGTCCCTTCATCCAAGTCATTAATGTAGATTGTAAATAGTTGAGGCCCCAGCACCGATCCCTGTGGCACCCCACTACTTACCGTTTGCCAACTGGAAAATTACCCATTTATTCCGACTCTCTGCTTTCTGTTAGTTAGCCAATTCTCTGTCCATGCTAATATATTACCCCTAATTCTGTGAGCTCTTATCTTATGCAGTAACTTTTTATGTGGCACCTTATCGAATGCCTTCTGGAAACCCAAATACACCACATCCACTGGTTCACCTTTGTCCACCCTGCTCATTACACCCTCAAAGAATTCCAGCAAATTTGTTAAACACGATTTCCCTTTCATAAAACCATGCTGACTCTGCTTGACTGCATTATGATTTTCCAAATGGCCTGCTACTGCTTCCTTAATGAAGGACTGCAGCATTTTCCCAACGACAGATGTTAGGCTAACTGGTCTATAGTTTCCTGCTTTCTGTCTCCCTCCTTTCTTAAATAGGGGTGTTACATTTGCGGTTTTCCAATCCGCTGGGACCTCTCCAGAGTCCAGGGAATTTTGGTATATTGCAATCAATGCATCCACTATCTCTGCAGTCACTTCTTTTAAGACCCTGGGATGCAGGTCATCTGGTCCAGTGGACTTGTCATCTTTTAGTCCCATTATTTTACCAAGTACTATTTCCTTAGTGATGGCGATTGTCTTTAGTTCCCCCCTCCCTGTGGCCCCTTGATTATCCATTATTGGGATGTTGTTAGTGTCTTCTACCGTGAAGACAGATACAAAATATTTGTCCAGAGTCTCTGCCATTTCCTCGTTCCCCATTATTAATTCCCCAGTCTCATCCTCTAAGGGACCAACGTTTACTTTAGCTATTCTCTTCCTTTTTATATACCCGTA
Source organism: Somniosus microcephalus (assembly GCF_052327205.1). NCBI lineage: Eukaryota > Metazoa > Chordata > Chondrichthyes > Squaliformes > Somniosidae > Somniosus > Somniosus microcephalus. The sequence goes on from NC_141000.1 coordinate 85,321,375, forward strand.
GAAGCTCTTACTATCTGTTTTAATATTTCTTGCCAGTTAACTCTCATAATTCATCTTCTCTCTCTTTATTATTTTTTTAGTCATCCTTTGCTGGTTTTTAAAAAATTTCTGAATCCTCTGGTCTCCCACCAATCTTGGCAACATTGTATGCCTTCGTTTTCAATTTGATACCATCCTTTACTTCCTTAGTTAGCCACGGATGGTGCTCCCTTCTCTTAAAATCTTTCTTTTTCACTGGAATATATTTTTGTTGAGAGTTATGTAATATCTCCTTAAATGTCCACCACTGCATTTCAACTGTCTTACCCTTTAATTTATTTTTCCAGTCCACTTTAGCCAGTTCTGCCCTCATACCATGGTAATTGCCTTTGTTTAAGATCAGGACACACTGTTCTAGGAAACCATCCCGGATGCACTCTATGAACTCCTCCTCAACACTACCATGGCCAATTTGATTTGTCCAATCAATATGAAGATTAAAATCACCCATGATTATTACTATATCTTTTTTACAGGCCTCCATTATTTGTTGATTTACACTCTGTCCAACAGTATTGCTACTGTTCGGGGGCCTGTAGACTACGCCCACCAGAGACTTTTTCCCCATGTTATTTTTTATCTCCACCCAAACCGATTCTACATCTTGATCTTCTGAGCCAATATCACTTCTCACCACTGCACTGATCCCATCCTTTACCAACAAAGCCACCCCACCTCCCTTTCCTTTCTGTTTATCCTTCCGAATTGTCAAATACCCTGGAATATTCAGTTCCCAGCCCTGGTCACCTTGCAACCACATCTCTGTAATGGCGATCAGATCGTACCCATTTGTATCTATTTGTGCCGTCAACTCTATCTTGTTACGAATGCTGCGTGCATTCAGATATAGAGCTTTTAATTTTGTCTTTTTACCATTTCTCCTTGTTTTGGCCCCATTTTCTGTTGCACTCTTATTTTTAAACATGCTGTCCCTTCCTGTCACACTCTGGTTATTATTTCCCCCATCTCTATCCTGCTCTATTGCTTTCTCATTTCTCATTGATTTTTTAAATTCCCGCTCCCCTGGATCCTCCCCACCACTATTTAGTTTAAAGCCCTCTCTACAGCCCTAGTTATTCGATTCGCCAGGACTCTAGCCCCAGCATGGTTCAAGTGAAGCCCGTCCAAACGGAACAGCTCCCCCTTATCCATGTACTGGTGTCAGTGCCCCACAAATCGAAACCCATTTCTCCCACACCAGTCTTTGAGCCACTTGTTCATTTCTTTGATCTTATTTACCCTATGCAAATTCGCGCATGGCTCAGGTAGTAATCCAGAGATTATTACCTTTGTGGTTCTGCTTTTTAATTTATGATGGAGGGAATGTCGCAGTTGAAGATAGTTTGGCTGAGGACACTTCCCTGAGGATTTGTACATTGATGACCTGCGGCTGCGATAATTGTCCTCCAACAAGCATAATCATCATGAAATTCGGCTCCGTAGTGCCCGGTTTTGTGCCCAAAATGGCGTGCCGGGCGAGCACACTTCTGATGTGGGCCGTGTCAGATGCCATTTTGGTGAGGTCACTAGCACAGGTGCTGGGAGCATTTGCTGGAACTATGCAGAGTAAGCAGATTGTGACCGTAGTCAGCATGTAATGCTGATTTGACCTCAACAGCGCCCTCTCTTAAACACGCAAAGCTGAACATGCACCAGTGCTATTTAAGGGGATCATCACCTGCATTCAGGTTAGTTGCTGAATGATTTCTACTGGCTCTTGGTGAGTTTGTAGAGGTGTTTCTTGGTTTGGTGTCTTATGTGAAGTTGCTAAAGTCTCAAGGAAGTGACGTGGCAGGTTACTTCAAGGCTTCTGCTCAGACCAGTTGCTCCTAGACATGGGTGCTGTATTTTGTATCCCCCTTGGCCTGCAGCATGATAGGAAGAATGAGCAGAAGCGACACGGAGGAGGACAAGCTGCTCAAAGAGGGAAGAGTGGGAGAAGGGATCTCAGCAGGAAGTCATATCCACCCAGGGTCTTCAGGGAGCACTTCTTCTACCTCAACCTCAGTGAGGAACAGTGCATGCGAAGTCTCCACTTCACTAAGGAGGTGCTCACTGAAATCTGCCACCCGTTCCAGGCAGACCTGCAGCCTCAGAGCAGGGCGAGGACGGCATTGCCAGTGTCTGTGAAGGTGACCTTGGCCATTAATTTTTATGTGTTGGGCTCTTTCCAGGCTGGAGCAGGTGACATTTGCAACATCTCACAGTTCGCCATTCACAGTTGCATAAGGGAGATCACTGAGTCTCTGTATGCAAAGAGAGGTGAATATATTCATTCTCTTTTGCCAGTGAGAAGCAGCGGGCTCGTGGCTTCACCAGGATAGCAGGCTGCCCCATGGTGCAGGATGCCATTGACTGCACACACATTGCTTTGCGGGCGCCGCATGTGAACTCGGAGATGTACCACAACCAGAAGGGATTCCACTCCCTCAATGTCCAGCTGGTGTGCGATCATACTCAGCACCTCACGCAAGTCAATGCTCGGTATCCTGGCAGCAGCCATAATGCCTTCATTCTGTGGCAGTCTGCTGTACCATCGGCTTTTCAGCCACCACGACAAACCAGAGGGTGGCTACTGGGCAACAAGGTCGTGAGCACCGAGGCCCGACCAGTTCCAGGGAGCAGTGAGGCACACCAACTCAGCAGCGGGGAGAGAGGTAAAAAGTAATCAGAGTGTGACGTCACCAGGGAGCAGGTAAGTGATTGGTTGGTGAGTATTTCTCTATTTTTTAAACTTTAACTCTGTGGTTTATAGTTGCTATGGTCTTTCTGGTGTAGCGGGGACTGTTGGTAAACCATACAAGCGCCTTAGAGTTTATCTTTAATTGGTGATAGTGAATTAATTTAAATTAATTAAAGGGTAAGTCATGTCAGGACAGCCCAGCCCTGTGTTATGCTCCTCTTGCTCTGTGGGAATTCAGGGACGCTGCCTGTGTCCCTGACGACCATGTGTGCGAGAAATGCATCCAGCTGCAGCTACTAGCAGACCGCATTGCGGCGCTGGAGCTGCGGATGGATGGGCTTTGGAGCATTCACGATGCTGAGAGGGTCGTGGATAACACGTTTAGTGAGTTGGTCACACCGCAGGTAAGGGCTGCACAGGCAGAAAGGAAATGGGTGACCATCAGGCAGAGCAGTAGAGGCAGGCAGGTAGTGCAGGGGACCCCTGTGGCCATCCCCCTCTCAAACAGGTATACCGATTTGGATACTGTTGAGGGGGATGACTTACCAGAGGAAGGCAGCAGCAACCAACTTCCTGGCACCAGGGGTGCTTCTGCTGCTCAGGAAGGGAGGAAAAAGAGTGGGAGAGCAATAGTGGTAGGGGATTCTATCGTGAGGGGAACAGATAGGCGTTTCTGTGGCCGTAGATGTGACTCCAGGATGGTTTGTTGCCTCCCTGGTGCCAGGGTCAAGGATGTCACTGAACGGCTGCAGGGCATTCTGAAGGGGGAGGGTGAACAGTCAGAGGTTGTGGTTCACATTGGGACCAATGACCTGGGTAGGAAGAGGGATGAGGTCCTGCAGCAAGAATTTAGGGAGCTAGGTAGCAGATTAAAGAGCAGGACCTCAAAGGTTGTAATCTCTGGATTACTCCCGGTGCCACGTGCTAGTGAGTATAGGAATAGGAGGATAGAGCAGATGAATGCGTGGCTAAAGAGTTGGTGCAGGAGGGAGGGCTTTAGTTTCCTGGATCACTGGGCCTGCTTCTGGGGAAGGTGGGACTTGTACAAGTCGGACAGGTTGCACCTGAACCAGAACGGGACAAATATCCTTGCGGGGAGGTTTGCTAGCACTGTTCGGGGGGGTTTAAACTAAAATGGCAGGGGGTTGGGAACCTGAGCAGGGAGACAGAGGAAAGGGAAACAGGGATAAAAGCAAAAGATAGGAAGGAGAAAAACAAAAGTGGCAGTCGGAGAAATCAACGGTTTAAATCAAACGTGGCCACAGTAAATAATAATTCTAATAGGTCTAAGAGCGTTAAAAAAACAAGCCTGAAGGCTTTGTGTCTTAATGCGAGGAGCATTTGTAATAAGGTGGACGAATTGGCTGCGCAAATAGAGGTAAACGAATATGATTTGGTTGGGATTACGGAAACGTGGCTCAAGGATGGCCAAGACTGGGAACTCAACATCCAGGGGTATTCGATATTCAGGAAAGATAGGCAAAAAGGAAAGGGAGGTGGGGTAGCATTACTGGTTAAAGAAGGGATTAATACAATTGTAATGAAGGATATTAGCTCTGATGATGTGGAATCTGTATGGGTAGAATTGAGAAATACTAAGGGGAAAAAAACATTAGTGGGAGTGGTATATAGACCTCCCAACAGTAAGGCGGAGGTTGGGGATGGCATTAAAAGGGAAATTAAAGAAGCGTGCAATAAGGGCACAGCAGTCATCATGGGTGACTTTAATCTACATATAGATTGGGCCAACCAAATTAGTAACAATACTGTGGAGGAGGAATTCCTGGAGCGTTTACGGGATGGTTACCTTAACCAATATGTCGAGGAACCAACCAGAGATCAGGCCATCTTAGACTGGGTATTATGTAACGAGAAAGGATTAATTAGCAATCTTGTTGTACAAGGCCCCTTGGGTCGGAGCGATCATAATATGATCGAATTCTTCATTAAGATGGAGAATGAAGTAGTTGACTCAGAAACTAGGGTCCTCAATTTAAATAAAGGAAACTACGATGGTCTGAGGAGCGAGTTGGGTAGGATTGATTGGGGAATGGCACTCAAAGGGTTGACGGTGGATAGGCAATGGCAAACATTCAAAGACCGAATGGATGAGCTACAGGATTTGTTCATCCCAGTTTGGCATAAAAATAAAACAAAAAAGGTGACTCAACCGTGGCTAACAAGGGAAATTAGGGATAGCATAAGATCCAAGGAGAGGACATATAAATTGGCCAGAAAAAGCAATAATCCTGAGGACTGGGAGCAGTTTAGGATTCAACAAAGGAGGACAAAGGGATTAATTAAGAAAGGGAAAATAGAATATGAGTGAGCTAGCAGGGAACATAAAAACTGACTGTAAAAGCTTTTATAGATATGTGAAGAGAAAAAGATTGGTGAAGTCAAGCGTAGGTCCCTTGCAGTCAGAATCAGGGGAATTTATAATGGGAAACAAAGAAATGGCGGACCAACTAAATTCATACTTTGGTTCTGTCTTCACAAAGGAGGACACAAATAACCTCCCAGAGATGCCGGGGAACATAGGGTCTGATGAAAGGGTGGAACTGAAAGAAATCAGTATTTGTAGGGAAATGGTGTTAGGAAAATTGATGGGACTGAAGGCCGATAAATCCCCAGGGCCTGATAATCTACATCCCAGGGTACTTAAGGAAGTGGCCCTAGAAATAGTAGATGCATTGCTGGTCATCTTTCAGAACTCGATAGACTCTGGAACAGTACCCATGGATTGGAGGGTAGCTAATGTTACCCCACTATTCAAAAAAGGTGGTAGAGAAAAAGCGGGGAATTATAGACCGGTAAGCCTGACATTGGTAGTGGGGAAAATGCTAGAGTCTATTATAAAAGATGTAATAGCAGAGCACTTGGAAAGCAGTGACAGGACCGGACAAGTCAACATGGATTTACAAATGGTAAATCATGCTTGACTAATCTACTGGAATTTTTTGAGGATGTAACTGGTAAAATAGATAAGGGAGAACCAGTGGATGTGGTGTATTTGGACTTTCAGAAGGCTTTCGATAAGGTCCCACATAAGAGATTAGCATGCAAAATTAAGGCACATGGGATTGGGGGCAAGGTATTGACTTGGATAGAGAACTGGTTGGCGGACAGAAAGCAAAGAGTTGGAATAAACGGGTCGTTTTCCGAGTGGCAGGCAGTGACTAGTGGGGTACCGCAAGGATCGGTCCTAGGACCCCAGCTGTTCACAATATATATGAATGATCTGGACGAGGGAATTGGATGTAATATCTCCAAATTTGCAGACGACACAAAGCTGGGTGGGAGGGTAAGCTGTGAGGAGGATGTCGTGAAACTCCAGTACGATTTGGACAGGTTGGGAGATTGGGCAGAAACATGGCAAATGCACTATAATGTGGATAAATGTGAGGTTATCCACTTTGGTGGCAAAAACAGGAAGGCAGATTATTATTTGAATGGCAATAGATTGGGAGAAGGGGAAGTGCAAAGAGACCTGGGTGTTCTTGTGCACCAGTCGCTGAAGGTAAGCATGCAGGTGCAGCAGGCGGTTAAGAAGGCAAATAGTATGTTGGCCTTCGTAGCAAGAGGGTTCGAGTACAGGAACAAGGATGTCTTGCTACAGTTGTACAGGGCCTTGGTGAGACCGCACCTTGAGTACTGTGTGCAGTTTTGGTCGCCTTACCTGAGGAAGGACGTTCTTGCCATGGAAGGAGTGCAGCGAAGATTCACCAGGCTGATACCTGGGATGGCAGGAATGACGTATGAGGAGAGATTGTGTCGATTGGGCTTATACTCACTGGAGTTTAGAAGATTGAGAGGGGATCTCATCGAAACTTATAAAATTCTGTCAGGCCTGGACAGACTAGATGCAGGAAGGATGTTTCTGATGGCCGGTGAGTCCAGAACCAGGGGTCATAGTTTAAGGATAAGGGGTAAGCCATTTAGGACTGAAATGAGGAGGAATTTCTTCACCCAGAGAGTGGTGAACCTGTGGAATTCTCTGCCACAGAGGGCGGTGGAGGCCAGTTCATTAAATATATTCAAGAAGGAGTTGGATATATTTCTTAAGGCTAAAGGGATCAAGGGATATGGGGAGAAGGCAGGGACAGGGTACTGAATTTGGATGATCAGCCATGATCTCATTGAATGGCGGAGCAGGCTCGAAGGGCCGAATGGCCTACTCCTGCTCCTATCTTCTATGTTTCTATCTGCTGGCCACCTGGCTCATGACTCCGTGTGCAACCCAACCACATGTGGACAGCATGCATATAACGAAAGCTATGGAGTCACATGTAATTTGATCGAACAGACCATTGGGGTCCTTAAACAACGCTTCCGCTGCCTGGATTGCTCTGGAGGAGCCCTGCAGTACTCGCCAGAGCGCATCTCAAGATTCGTCGTGGTCTGCTGCATGCTGCACAACTTCGCCATCATGAGGGCACAGCCCTTGCCACCAGGTATATAGTGAAGAGCTGAGGAGGAAGGGAGGAGGCAATCAACACAACCTCTTTCTGGCCGGGCAGCCCGTAATCAACTGATCTGACAGCGGTACCAATGAACGCAACCCCAACTCCCCATTCATCCATGCTGGAAAGGATGGGCTCCAAGCTCTGCGCAAAGCTCTGTGCAAGGTTGGTGCCGGACTCCATGCTCCTTGACATTGCGCTCAGACATTCTGGCAGGCGATCCAATGCACCAAGCATTTCATTGTGCATACCCATCAGCCTTCTTCTATAGGCCGCGAGTCCTGTGCAGCAGAACTCGTGGGTGACCTTGTCCTCCAGGGAGCTGGCACCTGTGCTATCCTTTCCCCCTGCCATGGCCAGGCCACTCGTACCCGGTGTCTCACCGTATACAGATCCTGTGTCTAACCTATCCTCTGAAGTACGCGGAGAGTCAGTATCTGAGCTGGTGGCTGTGAGTGTGAAATCGCGTGATGGTGCATCTTCTGCATCACTTCCTTCATCCTCTTGCACTTCCTGCTCCTCCTTCACTGCCTGGCCAGGTTGTAGTTCTTGGCTATCTGAAAGGAGAAAGGTACAGGGTAGGGTTACGGTGAGAGGAGAGGGTGGGAGCAAGAGGTGCACGCTTATACCATCTGCAGCTTGTAAATCAGAAGAGATTGTGGGATGAGGGGGAAGTGGGATGTGAGAAGGAGGATTAGGTATGAGGATACCATCATTCTCTATTGTTTCAGCCCCGCCGTTGGTCACGGGCCACGGGCTCGCCGATGGCCGCTCCAATTATCTCCAGCACTGTCTCCTCCATGGGGGTTAGGTCATGCAGTCGAGCCTGCCCCCCGCTGGCTGCAGGCCAATCGTACCCGGTGTCTCTGGTTGTGAGCCACCTTGTCCTGCAAGAGAATGGGAAGTGTGTTGGTGAGTGTGGTGCAATGTGTTTGGGTGATGTGTCTGACATGGTTTAATAGCTGGCAGTGCGTGCAAGCTGTGAGATGTTGGTGTGAGGCTTGCAGCAGTGGTAAGTGTGAGGGTGAGGTAAAACTATGAATGTGATGTATGAGTCGTGTTTGATAGAGATTGTTGGTAGGTGAGTGATGGGGGTATGGTGCATTGAGCAGTGTGTGAGGCTAATGGTGCAGATGGTGAGATATGACATTTGAAGATGAATTTACTGACCTTGACCACTCGTGTGAGGTCATTAAACTTCTTCCTGCACTGCATCCTGGTCTTCAGGGCTAAGCTGCTTGCATTGACAGTGATGGCTATCTGCTCCCATTCCATTATCAGTGTGTATCTGGAGGGCCGCCTGGTCCCCTGTGGATAGAGGACACCTCTTCTCATGTCCACCATCTGCACATGGGTCTCAAGTGCTGCATCCAAAAATCTGGGAGCCCTCTCTCTGCCATGTTGCACCATCTTCACTCTTCTTGTAGGTGATACACTCCTCTACAACGATTTCCAGTACCTGTTGCAGCCAGAATGCACCTCCCCATTAAGAGGTGCAGGCTGGCTTTAAGAAGTGCAGGCTAGCTTTAAATGGTGCTAGCCTCACACGAACTTGGGTCCCTGCTGAAGCGTGCAGCCACTCAACTGCGTGTTTCGTGTTGGCTGCACGCTGCTGTCATTTAAATTAGCAGGCAGCATAAAGTTTGTGTGCTGCCTGCATTGGAAGGAACAGGTGCGGGGTAGTCGCGCATCATGATACCTGCGCCCGTTTTCGGGCCTTATCCAATTTTTAGGCCAATCATTTCTTTTGTGTCCGCTATGACTCTAGGTACTGAAAGGCTTTACCCTTGATCCTTATTGACCACCATTTTGCTAGGGCTCCTTGGTGCCACACTCAGTCAAATGATGCCTTGATGTTGAGGGCAGTTACTCTCACCACGAGAGTGGGCTATAAATGTTAGAAATTGCGGTTTATTGCAGAGCATGGGGAAAATCCTGGGAGGTCTTGAAGTGGTAAGGGTTCTTGTATCTTTAGAAGAAAGTATCCCGTATAAAGGTCTGCCGAATGGCTTTTAGTTCCTCACGTTCCTCTTGGAGAGCTTTTGCTGCAACTGCTTCATGTGGATGCCTTTTTGAATTTTGATGTTATAAAAAATGCAGCAGACTGTGATGACGTGGGAAATTTTGGCTGGATTATAATCAAGGGTGCCTCCAGACCTGTCAAGGCACTGGGAGGTTTGCTTCAATGCGCTTGTGATATGCTCAATAATGGATTTGGTGGAGTCATAAGCTACGGCAACAGCAGACAACATTAGTCTCCCAGGATCCAACTGTGATTTATTTTCTATCTGTACATAATAGTGGCATGGTGGATTGCCATAAAATGAAAGCACCAAGACTATTCCTAGTGCAACCATATTGCAACAGCAAACGCTTCCCACCTCTGCCCAAAAATCAATTTGTTACTTTTAAACCAAGTTGATATTTGTCACTTTAATGTACTGTGCCGTTGAAATGCAGCATTGAAACCATAACTCTGAGGCCTGAAATTCCGTTTGAGCATAGGAGTGAAGAGTCAGCAAATATCCTGCTTGCGGCTGGATTTTGGGCAGTTTCACTGGGATTCTGTCCCGTTTCTTTGCAGTTGTCATTTTTTCAGTTGTGGGGGGATGAGGACAATTCTTCTCTCTGCACCGTTCACATGAAGGGGGCATGTCTGCCTAGCCAAGCGCAGGCAGCGCAAGGAGTGCACGTCAACCCAAGCACCCCACCCACCCGCCCCTTCAACCACCATCTGCCCCACCTGTGACAGAGACTGCAGGTCCTCATCAGTCACCTGCGAACTCATTTTTAATGTGGAAGCAAGTCATTCTCGGTTCTGAGGGACTGCCTAAGAAGATGATGATGATGTCTGGGAGTTCCCAGGCTACCATAGCAGGAAGTGCTTGCCATATGCAAGACTTTGAATAAATTGCCAGTAGATCTTTGGTGGCATAACTCACAGTAAGTGAGAAGATTAAATGTTTTATAATAATAGGGATATTTATGCCATATCAGGGCCCCTAATTTACAGTGACTGAGTCAAATACAATTTCTATTAAATCGTATTCTAGAATTTTTGCTGTTTGTTTTGAGATTAAATTCCATAACTCTATTCATTATTCTGTGAAAACGGAATGAGTGGGACCTTTGTTTCATATATATTCCTTTATGTTTGTATTTATATTTTAAGCCGTATCATTTTGAAAACTGAGAAAACACACCAGGATGTTATGGAGGGACATGACTGGGCCCTGAAATTCTGTAAAAGTTCTACTGGTCTCCTGCCAGAACTCTGGCGGGGGACCAGCAGAGCCCCCAGGGAGATGACATAAATTGCTTTTACCGCTCTCCCGCCGGTCTTACAGCAGTACTGGGGACGAGGAATGGGATTTAGCGGCACTTGGGGCCATTCTGTGCTATAGTACCATTGGGGATGGTCCTAGGCTTTGGTAGTACTGGGGAATGGTTCTAGGCTTTGTAGAATACAAAATAAAAGCTACAGCAGATATACAATTAGTAATAACAACAGAAAACGTTGGAAAAACTCAGCAGGCCAGGCAGCATCCGTGGAGAGAGATCCACCCAGGATTACAAATATCTCCAAGACATTCATCGTTCCTCGAACTACTGCTCTCGCCGCATCTTGAGATCCACACTCAACGCCATGCGGCGCCACATGAACACTCTCGATCTCTCTCTTCAGCAGCACTGACGCACTCTATCTCAAAGCTGTCCGGGTCCACAGTTCCATTTCATGCTTCGACTCATCCGACGCTTCAACAAAAAACTTTTTTCTTCCTTTCTGATATCAAGGATCGCAAGCTTCATCAACTCTTGAACACCAATGCCCCTCCCGAACATTCTTCCCCTTCACTTTCCTCTGACCCCCCTTCTCCCAATCTCACCCACTGCCGTGTTTTCACTATCCCTTCTGACCTTCCCCTCTCTGACCCCTTATGCCCCCACCTCAATGAATTTCGAGCTCGGCACGATGCTGAGCTCTTTTTCCGCCACCTTCGCCTCCGTGCCCACTTCTTTGGCCAGGAGTCTTCCCCCCGCATGGCTGACCCTTTCTCCCGCTTTCAGAATTCTCGTTCTACCTGGACCCCTCCCTCTGGCCTCTTACCCTCTCTAGATCTTTTCATTGCAAACTGCCGCCGTGACATCGGCCGTCTCCATTTCTCTGCTCCCCTCACTCCAACCTACCTCCCTCTGAACTTGCAGCACTCCATTCTCTCAGATCCAACCCCGACATTGTCATTAAACCTGTTGACAAGGGTGGTGCTGTTGTTTGGCGAACCGACCTCTACCTAGCGGAAGCTGAACGCCAACTCTCCGACACCTCCTCCTACCTCCACCTGGACCATGACCCCACTACCGAACATCAAGCCACCGTTTCCAAGACTGTCACTGACCTCATCTCCTCTGGAGATCTTCCCCCCACGGCCGCCAACCTCATAGTTCCCCAACCCCGCACAGCCCGCTTCTACCTCCTTCCCAAGATCCACAAACAGGACTGCCCTGGTAGACCCATCATTTCAGCCTGTTCTTGCCCCACGGAACTTATCTCTTCCTATCTCAACTCTATTTTTTCTCCCCTTGTCCAGTCTCTTCCCACCTACATCCGCGACTCTTCCGATGCCCTCCGCCATGTTAACAGTTTCCAGTTTCCTGGCCCTAACCACCTCCTTTTCACTATGGACAATCCCTCTACACCTCCATCCCCCACCAGGATGGCCTGAGGGCGCTCCGCTTCTTCCTTGAACAGAGGCCCGACCAGTCCCCATCCACCACCACCCTTCTCTGCCTGGCTGAACTTGTTCTCACATTGAACAACTTCTCCTTTGACTCCACTCATTTCCTCCAAATCAAAGGTGTTGCTATGGGTACCCGCATGGGTCCTAGCTATGCCTGCCTTTTCGTGGGATATGTGGAACACGCTTTGTTCCAGTCCTACTCGGGTCCCCTCCCTCACCTCTTTTTCTGGTAGATTGATGACTGTATCGGTGCCGTCTCCTGCTCTCGCCCTGAACTAGAAAATTTCATTCACTTTGCTTCCAATTTCCACCCTTCCCTCACCTTCACATGGTCCATCTCCGACTCTTCCCTTCACTTCCTCGACTTCTCCGTCTCCATCTCTGGGGATAGGTTATTGACAAACATTCACTACAAGCCCACTGACTCCCACAGCTACCTGGACTACACTTCCTCCCACCCTGCCTCCTGTAAGGACTCTAATCCATTCTCCCAGTTTCTCCGTCTCTGCCACATCTGCTCCGACGATGCCACCTTCCACACCAGTGCTTCCGACATCTCTTCCTTTTTCCTCAACCAAGGATTCCCCTCTACTGTGGTTGACACGGCCCTCGACCGTGTCCGTTCTATCTCCCGCACTTATTGCCCTCGCCCCTGCCGCTCCCTCCCGGAACCACGATAGAGTTCCCCTTGTCCTCACCTTTCACCCCACCAGCCTCCACATTCAACGGATCATCCTCTGCCATTCCGCCACCTCCAACGTGATCCCACCACCAAATGCATCTTCCCCTCACCTCCCCTTTCAGCATTCTGTAGAGACCGGTCCCTCTGCGACACCCTACCACCCCCCAGCACCCCTTCCCCTTCGCCCGGCACCTTCCCGTGCAAGCAGGATCTCTCCTGCTTTCTATCCTATCCTATCCTATCCCAGAGATGCAACACATGCCTTTATACCTCCCCCGCCTTCCCACTGTCCAGGGCCCCAAACACCCCTTCCAGGTGAAACTGATTTACTTGTACTTCTTGCAATCTAGTATACTGTATTCGCTGTTCACGATGTGGTCTCCTCTACATTGGGGAGACCAAACGCAGATTGGGTGACCGCTTTGCAGAACACCTCCATTCAGTCCGTAAGGGGGACCCTGAGCTCCCGGTGGCCTGTCACTTTAATTCACCGCTCCATTCCCACTCAGACCTCACCGTCCTCGGCCTCTTGCATTGTTCCACGGAAGCTCAGCGTAAGCTCGAGGAACAGCACCTCATCTTTCGATTAGGCACTCTACAGCCCTCTGGACTCAACATAGAGTTCAACAATTTCAGATCATAACCTCGGCCCCTATCACATATATATATTTTCTTTTTTTTTATCCACACTTTTTGTTTGGCCCCTTTTTTTCTTCCCTCCCACATGGCAGCTGTCCTTCATTCTGCCAGCACAATTCACACCTCATCTAGAGCCATCCTGTGTTTCTTAACCTGTCCCATTACCACCTCCTCTTGCCTTGAATATCTCTTAATGTTTCTCAATGTCTCTTAATCTCTCCTGCTTTCTATCCTATCACTGACCTTCCCTTTTGTTCTTTCATCCCCTTCCCCTTTTCCCAGCCCCTAAACTTGCTTTCCATTTCCTGCTTTTTTCCAGTTCTGATGAAGGGTCATCAACCTGAAACGTTAACTCTGTTTCTCTCTCCACGGATGCTGCCTGGCCTGCTGAGTTTTTCCAGCGTTTTCTGTTGTTATTTCGGATTTCCAGCATCCGCAGTATTTTGATATCGTATACAATTAGTAATTTACCTGCATACACAGCACCAATCACGCAATATAAACTTTGCTGAAATAAAGCTTTTGGAATTTGGCTGTAGCTTTTTTTTAAATTAAAAAAAAAATTGAGCGATCTGCTAGAAGCTAATGAAAAATATCCCATAAGTATAGCTGACTGAACTGTGCTGATGCATGCTGGGAAATTAGGTACACTGCACATTGTTAGGGTGGACAATCCAAATCCAGTTCACGCGTCACAGCTTTGAGCAAAAGGTTTTGGGAGAGGCTGAGGCACTTGAGTAAAAACTGTAATGAAGGCATTAAAATGCAAAAAGACAAATCATTGTATAAATTTAATCATGCCATTGTGACAATGGTCATCACTTGCGGGAGATTTAATACAGGAAACTTTTTTTTATCCGGCACGGACGGGACCGACGTGGTGCCGGTTCATCAAAAATTCCGGATAACCGAACGCTATAGTAAAAGATACGGAGCTAAGAGCTCCGTATAAAGCAACAAACCCAGCTTCAAAACAATGGCCACAAGTTGCAAGCGTCTCTGTAGCTTAGCAACAGCTGCAGCCACACCCTTGCACAGCAACACATGGAGGAAGGCAAGTAATAAAAGTTACCTGAACCTACTCCTGAATTTTGCCGGTTAACCGAGATTTCCGGTTATTTAGGTGCCGGTAAATCGAAAGTTTCCTTTAAGTTAGGATAGTCCTTTATAACATGAATTGTGCTTCACCAATTGGAAAGAATGGGCTAGATTTTCAACTTGCTACCTGGGGTAAATCTGGCATTGCAGAATGACTGCTCATCATTAAAAAAGCCCGATTTTAATTTCCACTGATTTCAAGTTGAAAATCTACCCCAATGGGTCTTATAAATTGAATAACTTTTTCTTGTTGCATACTTTCTTATATTCTGTTACTTTGTCTTAACATTTTTGCCACAGCGCTGTTCAAAGATCTCATTACAATGAAAAAAATAACTTTAACAAAGTCACACAACTTGTTTACTAATATTTTGTTTATTAAGAACATTAAAAAATTGCCTTTATATATTTGGAACCTACTTTATGAATTAGACTACAACACTATTAAGACAATGATTGAATACCTTTGTAAATTATGGAATAGATGATGGCCCTGAATTTACGGTAGGCATGACGGCAAACTGTCAGAGTACGCTGTCATACCGCCTTTGAAATTGACCGCATCACCAGACTTCCCAAACTTGCGACCTGTCAGGTTATACCTACAGAGGCTTCGCTGCGTCTTTCAGCTCCTGATAGGAATCAATATGCTGGTGAAAAGTTGGGCTAATTGCTCAGCTACTCGAATTAATTACGTTAAAAAATTTTAAGTCTTGTGCAAACAGACGCAGGAAGTTTGTTGCACAGCGTAAGGGGACTGGATGAGAAAATTGTAATAACAAAATTTCTTGTCAACGATTTGTAACAGCAGAGTACACAGTGCTGAAGCTTGTAATAACAAAGGGGAAGATTTGTCCTATACAGCAAAATCATAAATGCATTTATAAGTGCGTTTATGATTTTGCTCAAACAGATCTTCTCACAAAACTAGTTAACAGTTTTAGCTTTTAGTCATGTCTTCATATTTTCTGCAGAATATGTTCCATTTAATTTTAATTGGTAAAATGGCAAGGGTATTGTTGAGTTTCTGGGTCTCTGCCAATTAACCCTTTCACTCTTAAGTTCCAGAAGATTTGACTTGACCCTTATTGGTGCCAGTGATTAATACTTTATTCAGTGTAAGTGAGACTTGATACATTACTAGTATCTGAGCAGTCCTTCTTCTTCTTAGGCAGTCCCTCGGAACCAAGGATGACTTGCTTCCACATTAAAAATTAGTTCTCAGGTGACTGATGAGTCCAATGCGGGACCTACAGTCTCTGTCACAGGTGGGGCAGACGGTGGTTGAAGGGGCGGGTGGGTGGGGTGCTTGGGTTGACGTGCGCTCCTTCCGCTGCTTGCGCTTGGCTTACGCTTGCTCCCGGCAAAGAGACTCGAGGTGTTCGACGCCTTCCTGGATGCTTCTCCTCCACTTTGTGTGGTCTTGGGCCAGGGATTCCCAGGTGTCAGTGGGGATGTTGCACTTTTCAAGGAGGCTTTGAGGGTGTCCTTGAAGCATTTCCTCTGCCCACCTGGGGCTCTCTTGCCGCGTCGGAGCTCCGAGTAGAGCGTTTGTTTTGGGAGTCTCGTATCGGGCATGCGGACTATGTGACCGCTCCATCGGAGCTGATCGAGCGTGGTGAAAGCTTCGATGCTGGGGATGTTGGCCTGAGTGAGAACACTGACGTTGGTGCGCCTATCCTACCAATGGATTTGCAGGATCTTGCGGAGGCAACGTTGGTGGTACCTCTCCAGTGCTTTGAGGTGCTTGCTGTACATGGTCCATGTCTCTGAGGCATACAGCAGGGCGGATATCACTGCTGCTCTGTAGACGATGAGCTTAGTGTCGAGTTTGAGGTCCTGGTCTTCAAACACTCTCTTCCTCAGGCGATCGAAGGCTGCACTGGCACACTGAAGGCGGTGTTGGACTTCGTCATCGAAGTCTGCCGTTGTTGACAGTAAGCTCCCGAGGTATGGAAAGTGAGCCACATTGTCCAAGGCCTTGTCGTGGATTTTGATAATCGCGGGGCAGTACTGTGTGGCGGGGGCAGGTTGGTAGAGGACCTTTGTCTTACGGATGTTTAGTGTAAGGCCCATGCTCTCGTACGCTTCGGTGAAGGTTTGACGATGGTTTGGAGTTCGACCTCCGAGTGAGCGCAGACGCAAGCGTCGTCTGCATACTGTAATTCAACGACAGAGGATGGGACGACCTTGGATCTGGACTGGAGGTGTCGGAGATTGAACAGTTTCCCGTTTGTTCTGTAAGTTATCTCCACTCCAGCGGGGAGCTTACTGAGGCTGAGATGCAGCATTGCAGCAAGGAAGATCGAGAAGAGTGTTGGTGCGATGACACAGCCTTGCTTGACCCCGGTCCATACGTGAATTGGGTCTGTGGTGGATCTGTTGGTCAGGATCACGGCTTGCATGTCGTCGTGAAGCAGGTGGAGGATGGTGACAAACTTTTGAGGGCAGCCGAATTTGAGGAGGACATTCCATAATCCCTCACGGATGACAGTATCGAAGGCCTTTGTGAGGACAAAGAAGGCCAGGTACAGCGGTTGGTACTGTTCCCTGCATTTCTCTTGTAATTAACGCGCGGTGAAGATCATGTCCATTGTGCCCATTAGTGGGCGGAATTTGCATTGCAACTCTGGGAGAAGCTCTTCGGCCACTGGGAGGTGATTGAGGAGGATTCTTGCGATGACTTTCCCTGTGGCAGACAGCAGGGAAACTCCTCTGTAATTACTGTAGTCGGACTTGTCACCTTTCTTGAAGATGATCACAATTACAACGTCTCTGAGATCCCCTGGCATGCTCTCCTCCTTTCAGATAAGAGAAATGAGTTCATGAATTCACACCAGTAGTGCTTTAGTGCCTCGGCAGGGATTCCATCTGCTCCTGAGGCCTATTTGTTCTTCAGTTGTCGGATGGCCTTTTCAACCTCATGCCGGGCTGGGGTTGTGCTGAGATGGTGGCGGGTAGCATGCTGCGGGATGGAGCTGAGGACACTCGCGTCGAAGACAGAGTCTTGGTTAAGGAGACTGACTGCCGCTCTGTCCTTGATGAGTACCTCTCCGTTCTTGGCCCGCAGTGGGGTAGGACCTTGGGTGCTTGGGTCGTAGATAGTTTTGACTGCGCTAAAGAATCCACGCACGTCGTGGTTGTCAGCTAGCTGCTGGATCTCCTGCGCTTTCTCCACCCACCATCTGTTCTTTAGGTCGCGAGTTTTTTGTTGGACCTCGGCCTTCAGGCGTCTGTAGAGCTGCTTTCTTGCTCTCGGGTTGTGTTGCTGTTTCCAGATCAGGAATGCCTTGTGTTTGCGGCTTATTAGCTCCTGGATCTCCTGGTCGTTCTCGTCGAACCAGTCTTGGTGTTTCCTGGTCGAGTGACCGAGCGTCTCTTCACAGGTGCTGATTATGGAGGCCTTGAGTGCAGACCAGGCGCTGTGGGCACTCTGGGGTCGATTTTCATTCAGCAGTCGGGAAGGAGGCGGGACTACAACTTTCGGGTTTTAGTCCCGCCTACATCGATGTCCGGCCAATCCACGCGATTTTCCCTTGATTGACCTTGTTGAGCCCGCCCAGCGGGCTCAGCAGGCCAATTAAGGGCCACCCGGCAAACAGGGTAACGTCACAGACTGAAATTTCATCTGTCAAGAGGTCTTGACAGATGAAATATCAGTGTTTCACAGCTGTTTGAAGCTGTCAAACACTGACAGTCTGACTTCTAACCTGAGTCCTTCTACACAGACTCAGTTAGAACTCTTACCGGAAATGAAAGCTGAAGGCTGTCACTTTTGACAGCTCGCAGCCATTTTGCTTTCAGTGCCGGCTGAGTGATAGACTCCCGAAACCTAGAGGAAGAAAGGCTGTTAAGGTAAGTACAGGTAATTTAAACTTGTTTACACACTTTAGACACACCAAACACACTTACCTTTGCACTCATGCACCCATCACTCACCTGAACACAGTCATCGCGACCACCTCCAAGTCCTTCAACCCGACGGCCCGCCTGCTCTAACCTGGCGTGGTTTGGAGCCGTCGGGAATCCCACACGACACCCCTCAAAATAGGGATTAGGCTAAAAACTGCCTGTTAACTACCTGTTAACAGGCAGTTAATTGGCACTAATCCCTTCCTGCCTCGGGTCGGTGGGTCCCAGTGCAGGGCGGGTACCCGCCTCCTGTGAAACTTGCGTGGAGGCGGGTTTTGGGCGGGATGGTGTCGGGACCCTCGAATTCGGGATTTTTGCCCCCCGCACGCCTAAAAGCCCGCCTCACGGCACACTGAAATTCAACCCCTCTGTGTCTCTGAACCACTGGGAGTCAGTGATTACTAGTATCTGAGCAGTAGTTAACAAGGCGCAATCAAGTGTTATATTACCTGTTATGCCCTGGGTAGAAAGGTTGTGATCTCCACGAACAAACCCACATTAGCCCTATAGACTCTGCGTACGGTCAGTGCCACACATGTAGTCCCTCCTGGCCTGCCTGTGGATAGTCCCAAGCTTTTCAGCCAAATACCTCTACAACCCTTGTATCTAGGAGACCCCCTTCTTATACCCCTACTTCACAGCAAAGTCCATGGGGACCAGTTAAGCCAATCATAGACTTACACCTGAATTTCACTACCCAATTGCAGGGATGCCACGTACTCACTGATCCTGCCCGCCCCTGTCAGGCCATCACCCACATGACCCCCTCCTTTTCCTGACAACATCTGTGTTTCACTCCCTAACAGTGCCTTATTCAAATGAGACATGGTGTCCTTGTCCATCATTTATCTCACCTGGGAAGCGAATAGTTAGATTTCGTTGTGGCTTCACCATGACTTCTCCTTTGTCCCTTATCAGTGTCTCTGGAATCTTGCCAAGCTGGCCTTGTTGTTTTACAGGCAGCTATTCTTTTGTGAGAAAATGCTGAAATGGCCTTTTAAAATTTTGGTCAAGAAGGACCCATGAGCCTTTATTTTTCCTCCATCCTACCTCCCAAACCAGGGCTACCCAGGGCATTTCACAACCGGTTTACCAGTATGATTATAAGTGCAACAATTACATAATGAAATCTTTAATCTACAATTACTAATAGTATGAATTGGTTATATTGTCCGGTTAGTTAGTAAGTGAATGTGAAGTAGAGACTTTCCCAGTATTCTCACAGTATTGCATATTAGCTCACCTACATTTTCACTTTTTCGCCAGTAATAGACATCGATTAAAAAGACATGCGAAACTTATTTAAATGTGTAATAATGCAATTATATTGATGTAATTCCAATGCATTGTCTCAGTTTCATTGATCTTTAGTGGAGACCAAATGATAATTGAGCCCATCTCGAGGTGGTAAATAATTGTAAAATTACAGCCAAATTCTTGTTGTTAAAAGAGTTAAACGTGGAAAGCTTAAACATACATAAGCCATGATATTTAAGTTCTTGAGATTGGTTATGTTTCTCTTACAGAAACTGCACCTTGAAGTGACTACATTTTTCTTCTCCCCATTTATTTTCATTTACCCAAGCGTTCCATTTTTTCACTAGACCGATAACTTCATTGATATTTGTTTCTTATTGCTGATCATGTTCTACTGCCATAAATTTATTTATGAAGGTTTCATTTCCATTCTTACCCTTTATGAGTGAATCCCTCCTCTTGTCACTTCGCACTTAAGGGCTCAGTTGTAGCTTATAGGCTAAGAATCAGGAAGTAAAAGAACCACTGCCCCACGTGACCCCAGGTTCGCATGCGCACAACGGTGCGCTCCTGGGCTCCGTGGGGGTGTACGCTGCGCGGAACTCTGCAGTGTTTTAAAGGAAGTTCTCGCAGGGAGGATTGCACGAGGTAGGTGTGGATTTACTTGCGATGTCGGTGACATATTCCTCTGCTTCGCCGCCGACTGCAAATTCAAGCTCAATATTCTAAACCCGGTTCGTTCGGGATTTCGTGGGCGAGGGCAGAGAGAAAATCCTCCACCTGCCTCACTACGGACTTGAGTACATAATTTAGGCTGACATTTCAGTGCAATTTTGGGGGGTGGGGGTGATGCTGCATTGTCAGGTGCCATCTTTTAGATGAGGTGTTAAACCAAGGATCGTCTGTCTGTTCAGGTAGACGTAAACTATTACATGGCACTATTCAAAGAAGGGCAGGGGAGTTCCCCTGGTGTCCTGGTCAACATTTATCCCTCAACCAACATCACCAAAAACAAATTAACTGCTCTTTTATCTGATATGCAGTGTGAGAATTGGCTGCCACATTGCCTACATAATAATTGACTGTGAAGCACTTTGGGATGTGAAGGCGCTATATAAATTCTTTCTTTTAATTGTATAAGTAATACCCAGTGCGTAATACAATATTTTGAATCCTTTATTAAGTAAATATTAAATACATCCTTTGGGGAATAATTGGGTCGTGCCCCCTTTGGTTAGCGCCCCCGCGCCGTAAATTGAGTGGTAGCGCTCCAAGCAGGAAGCACTCCCCCTCACTCTTGGGGCGCTACCATTCAATATCGCGGCGCTACGTGCAACTACAGGCCTCCCTCCCCTGATTAAAGGGGAGGGGCCTAGCGCAGCGCGCACCGGGGTCCTGCTGGACTACCGGGGAACGGGGTGCCGGGGAACGGGGTGCCGGGAAAAGAGCCCGACACTCAAGAGGAGTGCCGAGCTGACCGATTGTGGCTGGCACCACTCATGAGCAAGCGAAAGGGAGCAGGTGCTGGCCGGCGGCCCCCAAAAAATGGCCGCCCGGCACCTGCCCTTTAATTTGCACCGCTGTGGCCGCAAACACAACACCCTGACCCTGTCGGACATATCGCTGTGGCCGCAAACACAACACCCTGACCCTGTCGGACATATCGCTGTGGCCGCAAACACAACACCCTGACCCTGTCGGACATATCGCTGTGGCTGCAAACATAACACCCTGACCCTGTCGGACATATCGCCGCGGCCGCAAGCACAACACCCTGACCCTGTCGGACATATCGCTGTGGCCGCAAACACAACACCCTGACCCTGTCGGACATATCGCCGCGGCCGCAAGCACAACACCCTGACCCTGTCGGACATATCACCGCGGCCGCAAGCACAACACCCTGACCCTGTCGGACATATCGCTGCGGCCGCAAACACAACACCCTGACCCTGTCGGACATATCGCCGCGGCCGCAAGCACAACACCCTGACCCTGTCGGACATATCACCGCGGCCGCAAACACAACACCCTGACCCTGTCGGACATATCGCCGCGGCCGCAAGCACAACACCCTGACCCTGTCGGACATACCGCTGTGGCCGCAAACACAACACCCTGACCCTGTCGGACATATCACTGTGGCCGCAAACACAACACCCTGACCCTGTCGGACATATCGCTGTGGCCGCAAACACAACACCCTGACCCTGTCGGACATATCACTGGCCGCAAACACAACACCCTGACCCTGTCGGACATATCGCTGTGGCCGCAAACACAACACCCTGACCCTGTCGGACATATCACTGTGGCCGCAAACACAACACCCTGACCCTGTCGGACATATCGCTGTGGCCGCAAACACAACACCCTGACCCTGTCGGACATATCGCTGTGGCCGCAAACACAACACCCTGACCCTGTCGGACATATCGCTGTGGCCGCAAACACAACACCCTGACCCTGTCGGACATATCGCTGTGGCTGCAAACATAACACCCTGACCCTGTCGGACATATCGCCGCGGCCGCAAGCACAACACCCTGACCCTGTCGGACATATCGCTGTGGCCGCAAACACAACACCCTGACCCTGTCGGACATATCGCCGCGGCCGCAAGCACAACACCCTGACCCTGTCGGACATATCACCGCGGCCACAAGCACAACACCCTGACCCTGTCGGACATATCGCTGCGGCCGCAAACACAACACCCTGACCCTGTCGGACATATCGCCGCGGCCGCAAGCACAACACCCTGACCCTGTCGGACATATCACCGCGGCCGCAAACACAACACCCTGACCCTGTCGGACATATCGCCGCGGCCGCAAGCACAACACCCTGACCCTGTCGGACATATCGCTGTGGCCGCAAACACAACACCCTGACCCTGTCGGACATATCGCTGTGGCCGCAAACACAACACCCTGACCCTGTTGGACATATCACTGTGGCCGCAAACACAACACCCTGACCCTGTCGGACATATCGCTGTGGCCGCAAACACAACACCCTGACCCTGTCGGACATATCGTCCGGCAGTAGGTCAGGGGGGCGCGAGCGAAGTTTGCGGCTGGGATGCTGCGCATGGCGATGACGTCATTGCCGGAGGCACAGTGCCGCTAACCTCCCACTGAATTTCACGGGAGGCGTTAGTGGCGCCGCACCTGGGCACTAGGTGCTTTGCGCCCCGCTAACGGGAGGCGCAAAGCAACCCAATTTTTCCCCCCTTTATGTTTTGCCTTGAAACTCTCTTGGTTTCTGTAGAAATGTTATATATTAGCATAAGCAACTCAGAACCATCCAAATCTCATAGAGTTGATGGGACGTCAGGTATTTTACAAGCTGTTTAAGAGCAAAGCTGCGTGCCGTCCATGCCTTACTGAGGACAGTTCTTATGGTTGTGATGATAGCTATTAAAATTTGGGCTACTTCATAATACTCTTCATTTTATATTCTCCCACAAGTCAAATTGCATAGGGCAAGTCCATGGTTCCTTTGAACTGAAACATGACTTTATGTGTAAAATATTGGACAGTAATGGCATTCTCCAGATTGTATGAGAAGTCCACTTACAGAAGTGATTAATGGCACAGGACCCGACGGAATATCTACTATTACAAAGTATTTACAACACAGAAACAGGTCATTTGGCCCAACAGGTCCATGCTGGTGTTTATGTTCCACACAAGCCTCTTCCCACTCCTCTTCATTTAACCCCATCAACATATCCTTCTATTTCTTTCTCCCTCATGTGCTTATCTAGCTTCCCCTTGAATGCATCTATGCTATTCGCCTCAACAACTCCCTGTGGTAGCGAATTCCACATTCAAACGACTCTCTGGGTAAAGAAGTTTCTCCTGCATCCCCTACTGGATTTATTAGTGACTATCTTATATTTATGGCGCCTAGTTCTGGTCTCACCTGCAAGTGGAAATATCTTCTCTACGTCTACTCTATCAAACCCTTTCATAATCTTGAAGACCTCTATCAGGTCACCCTTCAGTCTTTTCTAGAGAAAAGAGCCCCAGCATGTTCAATCTTTCCTGATAGGTATAACCTCTCAGTTCTGGTATCATTCTGGTGTCACTTTATAGACCTCTGCAATTTGTAAGAGACATCCATTCCACCCTTCACTCTCCCCTTTATGCTAATTTTACCTGAGTATTGCTTCTAATGGAAGTGATTCTGGCAATTACATACTTTAGGCAGGAGTGGCAGTTCTCATGAGAATTCCCTCCTACAGTATGCAGCAGCTGGAATCACTTTGATTAGAAGCAGGGCATAGGTAGGAGCAGGATTGGAGAGAGAGCTACCGGCTTGCACTAATTCTTTGCCCACAAATGCAGTCAAGTTTGTAGAACAAGAGGCCATAAATTTAAATTAGTGGTAAAAATGGCACCAAAATCTGTAGCCATTCCTGCAGACTTTGGTGGGAGTCTGCTCGACCAGCTGCAAACTCTACGGGGATCCAGATATACTGGGTTCTGGCCGAGGGGTGAAATTCTAGAATGGGTTTGTAGGCGTGGAGCCTCTGCTTGCCCCTACAAGACCATTGATGTAAGGGGGCATGGAGCTGGGGCAGAGGCCCCCTATGTTGGGAGCTCCTGCACCCAGCCTCAGTCAGGACATGCCGTAGAATTGCCACAGATACACCTGGTCTCACAAGGCATACCTCACTAACAGGGGTGGGGTGGGGGGTGGTTTTGGGATCTGTTAATATGGGGGAGCAATGTAGCCCAATCTGAGCTGGTTACCTCTGACTCTTTTAAAGTTGGCTCATAAAGACAAAAGGAATAGTCAACGATGAGGAAAGCCTATTCAGCTCATCGCGCCCTTTAAGATGAAGGACAAGCAACCGTCGAACACAGGATAAGGATTTTGTGCTGCAGATAGCTCTGAGACCACATTAGTCTAAGTCAGAAACAACATCTTGTGTAGCTTTCTGTATCTCTTCATCCTTCTCAACCTCTCCACCCCCTTCGATGCCGTTACTGCACCAGTGTCTCTCTGTAGCCCACCTTTGGCATTCCTCTCCTGGCTTGGCTCATACCTGTCGCAATGCCGGCACTACATCTGCTCACATTGTCATCTTTGTTGTAACCCAAAGGTCCATTCTTGTCCCATCCTCTTTACTGTCTACATGCCACTTCATGATGACATTATCAGGAAGAATAATCAGCTTCCCACGTATCTAGCTTTACTTCTGTGCTTGCTACATTAAAAGGTTGTTGGTTTATGCTTCAACTGCTTGTCTGAAATCAAGACCTGGATGAGCCAATTTTCTTCTGCCTCAATATTAGCAAAACTGAAACCCTAATTTCTTTGGCTTCTGCCACCACCGACATGCTTCTGGCTTAGACTTAGTCAACCTCTCTAGCTGCCACCTCAGGCTGAATCAGAAAATGTGGAACCTTGGTGTGGTGCTTGACTCCAATGCTAGCTTCTCCCCCTACATCTTCTCTCTTTCCAAGACTACTTTGTTTAACCTCTACATCATCATCTTTCGCCACCCCTCACTGCCAAAACTCTAGTCCGTGCTGTAGTGTATGTACCTTTAAGGGGAGAACTACTTTTTACAGCTCCTGTATACTGTAGTACCGGCAGTGACCACACCTGTATATAAACCCTGAGTAGGGATCTGTACTGTTAGTTTTAGAGTAACCCTCATCCAGTAAACACCTGTTGATTGTTCCCTGCAGTCTCTTGTCTAGTTATTGAAGGACACACAACATCAAGATACACGGATCTAACATTGGCGACGGAAAGATTCAAACCTACCTGCAACTCTGCATCACCTCCCAGGGATTCGCTCCTGGAGAACAGTGAAAGAAGAAGGCCGAGTCCAGAGGCACAGGCGTCGACCATCCAGCGGGGAATTGAGCATCGCAGGGGAGGCGGTTGAGAGCTGGGCTTGGTTCTCCAGTCACGGTGGTCCAGCGAAACGGGCTGGCAACAGGTACGGGGCAGACCCTTCCCGGACAGCGGCGGCTAGAGAAGAGAGAGGGTAGAGCGCATAGGGCGCAGCCGGTGTTCAGGACCGAGCGGCGTCGACGGGAGCAGAGAGAGGGTAGAGCGCACAGGGCGCAGCCGGTGTTCAGGACCGAGCGGCGTCGACAGGAGAAGAGAGAGGGTAGAGCGCACAGGGCGCAGCCGGTGTTCAGGACCGAGCGGCGTCAACGAGAGCGCACAGGGTGCAGCCGGTGTTCAGGACCGAGCGGCGTCAACGAGAGAGAGCAGAGCGTAGCCGGTGTTCAAGGGCCGAGCAGTGTCAACGAGAGAGAGAGGCGCGCAGGAAAACGCGCAGAGCGCAGCCGGTGTTCAAGGGCCGAGCAGCGTCAGCGGGGAAGAAAGGAAAGCGCGGGAGACGCCCTTTTGAGCCGCAGCGGAGAAGAAGGGAGAGTGCGGGAGACGCCGTTTTGAGCCGCAGCGGAGAAGAAAGGAGAGCGTGGGAGACGCCATTTTTAGCCACAGCGAAGAAGGGAGAGCGCGGGAGACGCCATTTTGAGCCACAGCGGAGAAGAAGGGAGAGCGCGGGAGACGCCATTTTGAGCCAGTCTAACCACACCCAGGGAGGCCGAAGAGTGGCAGTGTCACAGCGTTCGACAATGAAGTCGAAGATTGGACAACATATGTCGAACGCATAGAAGTGTACTGCAAGGTGAATGAAGTGCCAGATGACAGGAAAGCGCTGGTATTGTTGAATTCAATGGGTGCAAAAACGTATGGCTTACTGCGAAACCTAGTAACCCCAGAGAAGCCAGTAGAAAAGGATTTTGAAAACATAGTGTCAATCCTACAGGACCACTTACACCCCACACCGCTGCTGATAGCAGAAAGATTTAAGTTTCACAAAAGGAACCAGCATAAAGATGAAAGTAATGCTGAGTATTTAACGGAACTGCGCAAGCTATCGAAACACTGCCAGTTTGGAACGGGACTAGCAGATACTTTAAGGGACAAGTTTGTGTGTGGGCTTCAAAGTGAAGGAACCCAGAAACGGCTTCTATCAGAAAAGGATCTTACGCTGGACAAGGCTTTCAGCATGGCAGTATCACACGAAGCAGCCGCATGGGGCGCTGCAGAGATACAACGGAGACCGCAAGAATATGGCACAAATGAAATGTCATACGGAACAGTGAAGTGCTATCGCTGCGGCAGAACAACACACGACCATAATGATTGCTGGTTCAAGGACAAAGTATGCAGACAGTGTGGAAAAGTAGGACACATAGCAAGAGTCTGCAGGTCGGGAAAGAAAACCAGCAGCAAGAAATCTCCACAGGAGAAGTACAAGAAGGTACATAAGGTGACGGAGAGTAGTTCAGACGAACAGAAAAGTGATACAGACTCCGGAAGCAAGGAGCTGGGTTGTCTGAAACTACATAATGTGATCAAAACGGAGGATCACCAAACTATCTGGGTCACGCTCAAGATAGCCGGAGTCCAAGTGAAAATGGAATTGGACACAGGATCAGCCCTAACAGTCATAAACCGAAGGAACTACAAGCGGCTATTCTCACATATACCCTTGAGAGATACAGAGATTATCTTGAAGACGTACACGGGGCAAAAAGTCTACCCCAAAGGAAAAATAAGGGTGAACGTTATATATAACGGCAAGGAAACACCAAAAATGGACCTATATGTATTGCCAGATGGAGGACCACCACTACAAGGACGTGAATGGATCCGGAAGATACAGCTAGATTGGCATTCCATACAAGCACTGACTGTAGATGCCAAAAAGGATGATGACGTCACACCTGGACGACTGTCAAAAATGCTAACTGACGCACAAGAAGTGTTCCAGGAGGGACTCGGAACACTAAAAGGCATAACAGCGACGATCAAAATAAAGGAAAATGCAAGCCCAAAGTTTTTTAAGGCCAGACCGGTACCTTATGCGATCCGCCCAGTCGTCGAAGCAGAGCTGGAAGGTTTGGAACGTTCAGGAGTACTGTCCAAAGTGGACTGGAGCGAGTGGGCTACACCCATCGTTCCTGTAATGAAGAGGTCGTTGAGTAATATGCCTGGGGAACCAAAGAAGGTTCGCATCTGTGGGGACTTAAGGTGACAGTGAACCCAGTCCTTCACACTGTACAATATCCGCTCCCGCGGATTGAAGATATTTTCGCCTCGCTATCTGGAGGGAAACGCTTCACTAAGATTGATCTGGCCCAGGCGTACCTGCAAATGGAGGTAGAAGAAGCCTCGAAACAGTACCTCACGATCAACACTCATAAAGGTCTCTACCAATACAACCGGCTGGTGTTCGGGGTAGCATCAGCTCCGGCTATTTGGCAAAGGGCAATGGATCAAGTCCTGCAAGGGATTCCAGGGACCCAGTGTTATTTGGACGACATCCTGGTCACGGGTGAAAATGACAGTGATCACCTCGCCAACCTGGAGCAGGTGCTCACTAGATTGAAGGAATATGGGCTCCGAGCTAATCGCCACAAATGCGAGTTTTTCCAGAAGCAGATCTCGTATTGTGGCCACGTTATTGATGAAGAGGGGTTACATAAGTCCCCTGAAAAGATTGAGGCAGTAGTCAAGGCTCCAGCACCGGAAAATGTGTCACAACTGAGGTCGTTCCTCGGGCTGGTGAACTACTACCATAAGTTCTTGCCGAATTTGTCTACAGTACTACACACACTGAGCACCCTACTGCAAACGGGGGTACCATGGAAGTGGAATGACAAATGTAAACAAGCTTTCCAGAAGTGCAAATAATTGATCACATCAAAAGAGGTGTTGGCTCATTTCAACCCAGAACTACCAATTCGGTTGGCATGTGATGCATCACCCTATGGCATTGGAGCGGTGCTGTCGCACAAATTCCCGGACGGCTCGGAGAGGCCAGTAGCCTTTGCGTCTCGGTCACTAACCTCAGCCGAGCGTAACTACGCCCAGATTGACAGGGAGGCCCTCAGCCTATTGTGGGGAGTGAAAAAGTTCAACCACTATCTGCACGGGCAGAAATTCACCTTGCTGACTGACCACCAACCACTTGTCTCCATCTTTAATCCAAAGAAGGGCGTTCCAGTGATGACTGCGCAACGGCTACAAAGATGGTCCCTTTTTCTAGGGGCGAACCAATATGAAATCGAGTATAAGGGCACGAAACAGCATGGAAACGCTGATCGGCTATCACGCCTGCCACTGCCTACTGCGGAGGAAGCACCAGCAGTGGACCCTGTCGAAATATTTTATTCGACTATAATTGAACGATTGCCAGTAACTAACGCTGATATAGAGAAGGAGACCCGAAATGGCCCGACACTGTCTCGGGTATATGACTTGATGGTGAAGGGATGACCAGCACATGGCGACTCACTGTGGCCAGCATTCTCATCCAGAAGAGAACAGCTGTCAGTATGCCAGGGGACCTTGATGTGTGGATCCCGAGTGGTAATTCCACCCAAGTTAAGGGAGGGAGTGCTCAATGAGCTTCACGAAGGCCATCTGGGAGGGATGAAAATGAAAAGCCTTGCTAGGGCTTATGTGTGGTGACCGGGGATCGATCAGCAAATCGAGGACCTGACAAAGAGCTGCTCAGGATGCCAGAAGGTCCAAAATGCACCACCACATGCCCCTCTACACCCATGGGAGTGGCCCTCATCTCCATGGCAACGGGTGCATATTGATTTTGCTGGTCCAGTTGTGACACATTTTCCGGTGCTGGAGCCTTGACTACTGACTCAATGTTTTTAATAGCCGTGGATGGGCACTCGAAATGGCCTGAGGTGATCAAAATGTCCTCCACCACCACGGAGAAAACTATTGCAGTCCTACGGACCATATTTGCCAGGAACGGTTTGCCAGAGCAGATTTGCTCTGATAGCGGACCACAGTTTCTGTCCGAAGAGTTTCGGAAATTTATGAAAAGGAATGGGGTAAGGCATTACACACCTGCCCCGTATCATCCAGCCACAAATGGATTGGCTGAGAGGTTCGTACAAACCTTTAAAAAAGCAGTAAGGGCCATGTGCGATGACGACATTCCACTGCAGCATAAGGTGGACAATTTCCTGTTAGCATACAGAAATGCGACACATGCAGTCACCAACCAGACCCCGGCCATGATGTTCTTTAACCGAAGGTTGAGATCTCGTCTGGATTTGCTCAGACCAAATGTACTAAGAGATGTTGAGAATAAGCAATTCCAGCACATCAATGAGAAGCCGACAAGGAGCTTCAATGTAGGGCAACCAGTCTTGGCCCGCGACTACCGAACAGAGAAATGGCAACCAGGAACGATATGTACACGGCAGGGGCCACTAATGTACACAGTGGATGTTGGGGAGAACATTGTGAGACGCCATGTTGACCAGATCCTAGAGTCACAGGAACGAGTCAACCCCATGTCTCGCGCACCTGGTGATGAACCCGACATACAGGTAGCATCTACCCCAGAAACAGTAGCATCGGAAGCTGATGAACCAACCGACGACAGGGGGCCAGAATCGCCTCCGCACCAAGAGCAAGACAATCAGGAAAGGCGCTATCCAGAAAGGATCAGGAAGCCGCCCCAAGACTGAATTTATAAATAGACTATTTTCAGTTAATGTTGCATGTTAAAAGTGTTAATTGTCATTAATTGATATTTAATTGTTAAATGAATGTTATGGTACTGTTAATCTAAAAGGGGAGGAATTGTAGTGTATGTACCTTTAAGGGGAGAACTACTTTTTACAGCTCCTGTATACTGTAGTACCGGCAGTGAGCACACCTGTATATAAACCCTGAGTAGGGCTCTGTACAGTTAGTTTTAGAGTAACCCTCATCCAGTAAACACCTGTTGATTGTTCCCTGCAGTCTCTTGTCTAGTTATTGAAGGACACACAACATCAAGATACACGGATCTAACACCTGCCTTCATCAGACAGTGAGGCGTGGTGCAAAAAAATAGGAGTTGGTGGAAAGATGGGTTTTGAGAAGATTTTTTAAAGGTAGAGAGAAAGATTGAGAGCTGGAAGGGTATAGACATGGAACAGAAAATAGGGCCAAGGCTCTGCCACCAATGGTGGGACAGTGGGAAACGAGGATTCACAAAAAAACAGATTCAGAGGACCAAAGGGTGTGGAAGGAGATGTAAGGCTACAGAGATAGGAGTGGGGTTAGGCTATGGAGAAATTTGAAGATGAGGATGATAAATCTAATGCATGGGGGAGGGGGCAACGGGGAACAAATGTTGGTTGATGAGGACTGGAATGATTAGGAAGCGGGACTTTAGTGTGGGACAGGATACGGACAACTGAGTTTTGGACAAGTTGACGTTTATGGAGGATGGAAGGCCAGCAAGGTGGACGTTGGAGAAATCAAATCTTGGGATGACAAAAGCGTGAATAAGGGTTTTAGCAGCAGTGGGGTGAGGTGGGGTGATATAATAGAAGTGTAAGTAAACAGTCTTGGTGATGGAAAGGATGAGTGGTTTGAAGCTCAGCTCCGGGCCAAACAGGATGCCAAGATTTTGCATGCTCTGGTTCAGCTTGTGGCCAGGGAAGGGGATGGAGTCTGTGGCCAGGGAACAGTTGACAGTGGGGCCCAAAAATAATGGCTTCAGTATTCTTGATGTATAGTAGCATGAAATTTTGACTCATCCAAGATGTGATGTTATTCAGGCAGTCTGATGGCACAGAGGTGATCATGGGGTTGAGGGTAGTGGTAGAGGAGGAGAGTTCAGGCATCATCAGCATGCTCTGTAAGACATTTTAAGTGAACAATTAATGTATAATATAAATTTGTGACATGAATTAAAACTGGGACACTAAGCTGCCCCACAGGAATGGGGAAGAATGGATTAGGGAGTACTTATAATTTCAGTTTTTATTTCTTTGATGCTATTTTTTCTGATTGACTGAGAATGCTATTATAGGTTGTCATGATCTGTGACATCATTAAATAGAGTGATTGCTTTTCCATTTACAGGAGCTACTATGTCATGTTTATATTGATGCTTACACTCGCCAATCTTATTATTACACCACTTGGAATTACTTTCTTTGACCATGGTCAAGGCTTGAAAACATACGGATGGAGAACCTTCAGTTTTGTGTCTGACATAGTGTACCTTGTCGACATCATTATAAATTTCAGAGTGGGCATCTTTACTGAAGATCGGGAGGTAAGAAATACAAATGTCATAAATGTGCATCACTACATAACTAGTGAAAAGCTAGCCACACAATTGATTTGTCAGCAGATGCTATTTCCAAGTAGACCTCTATATTGATAGAACACAGTAAATTACAAAGTTATACACTGCAGAAACTGAATTGTCTACTATAAGTTATATGTAATTGTGCTTGTCCTATTATAATATGCTTTAATCAGCTATTCTTTTATTCTAACTCAGACTCAGCAAAACTAGGGTCAATAATGCAATCTTTTCTGCTTATAGCACTGCTGTGCATCATGAGCTGGCTTATTATATTATGGGGTCTGATTCCTGAGGCCTTCTAAATGCATCATAATGTGACCTATTATGGATGCCAGGCTCAGTAAGGTACTTAGGGGGCGAAATTCCCCTCGTTTGCACCTCCGGTGGGAGACACTAACGGGGCTCAAATGACTTTTCACCCCCCAGCCCCAGGCGATAACCGCACCTCCCGTGAAATTCCACGGGAGGTTAGCGGCGGCGCTACCGGGTATCGCCCTCATCTTCTGCGCCCGGAGATCATGATGTCATCTCTGGGCGCAGCACCCCGGTAGCACCTCAGGAGAAAAATTCGCACTCGTGCCCCGCAGCAGTGCCAGGCGATGTTACCGACTGCTGCAGGGGTTGCGAACACTTGAGGCCGGCCACTCGCAGGGCGCAACTTAAAGGCGTGGTGGGCGACCGGCCAAACAAAAAATGCAGATATAAAAATTTTTTTTAATTTTTGACCACCGGTCGCGCGTCCATGCCGCGATCGCTCAGTCCGGCACTCTGCTTGAGTGCCAGGCTGATAATGTGGCACTTCTGCTCCCCGGTGGCCCAGAAATCTACAATGAAACCTGCAGAGCTCGCAGCGTGGGGCCCTTCCCTTTAATGCAGGGAAGAGCCCCAGCAATGCGTCAGCTGCTGAGCACATGGCCCCGGATCGGGACATTCCCCGCCTCTTGCACTCCAAGAGGCAAGCGGAGTACTTGATTTAGCTCCACTTCCCCCTTGGAGCAAAAGGAGGGAATTTAACAAATGTTTGGAAAGGTTATCGCCTGGTGCTAACTTTCCAAACATTTTTCACTTAGCGCCCCAAACGGCCCTCTAGGAGAATTTCTCCCCCTTACTTTTTAACATAATTTAGGGAATGTGCCCATAATGCATTTAGAGCACCTGAACAGCATTCCAAATGCTCACTGCCAATATAAAGGAGAATACAGGCGGATAAAAATTCGGGGGCTTAACCCCCACCCCGTTATCGGCAAAAAATGGCGAAAGAGCGGGTCCCGGTAGCGATGCAACATCCCGGTAGCGCTTTCGACATCCCAGTAGTGGTGCCGGTAAGTAGTAGACCCTACAAAAAAAATGGCGGAGTGGTGATGTCAGTCGGTGTGCAACGCTGACTTAACATCACCACAGCCAACTTCAACCCCAGCACTGAGTTCAGTGCTGGGTCATAACCACGCTAAGGAAGCCTGGCGTGCAAACAGAATGACAGAAGCACTGTCAGCATCTCTTAAAGGAAACACACATCTTTTAGGTAAGTTTGCATTTAAACTTTTGGACTGGATCTTTTTAAATTTTATTGAAGAAGTGGCTTGCTGCAATGCATGTTAAAAGTTTTTTTAAGTGGGTAGGGAGTGCTGCTAGATACTTGCAAGGCCTTGAATGGTAAAAGGAAGGTCTTTGAGAAGACAGAAAATGCTGCAAATACTCAGCAGGTCAGGCAACATCCGCGGAGAGAGAAACGGAGTTCAGGTTGAGATGCTACCTGGCCTGGTGAGTATTTCCAGCATTTTATGCTGTCATTTCAGATTTACAGCATCCGCTCGTAGAAGGAAGAGGAAGACGCAGAAGAGGAAGACGCAGAAGGGGAGAGGGAGTAAGCAGAAGGAAGGATGCATCCCAGACAGCTCCTTTCTGGCTGGGCTATCTGGGGTGGAATCATCCGTCTGCGGTACCAGTGACCACAACCCTAATTCTCCTTTCAACATTTGTCCACACCTTACCTTCCCTCTGTTGCTGACCATCACAGCGCCCTCTTGGCCATGATGCTGAAATAAAAGCCACCACAAAGCAAATTTTCCAATCCAACATTATATATCTATCTATCCAATATCACATCAAGAAATCAATTCATATGCATTCTCTTAGTGACTGTCTTGTTTGTACCTTTGCCTGTCCTACTGATGTCACGCAGTGCTACCCCAGTGGCTGCAGCATGGCTGGTGGAAGGCTGCTGACTTTCAGTGGGGGACACTGCAAATGGCTATGCTGGCTGACTATGAGGAGCTGGTTGGGAGTGTCAAATCAATCTTCTTCTTCACTCTTCTCTCCCTCTTGGCCAACCGTTGGCTGGGCAGGCTGCATTTCTTGGGTGTGTGAAATGAGGAAGGCACAAGGGTGGAGTTGTGGTGAGGGGAGGGCGGGAATGCAACAGGTGTATGCCAGAATGAGGATAGCGTATGAGGATACCAGCATCTTGTAGCCTTTCAGCCTCGCCGCTGGCCAAGGGCTCAGTCATACCCTTGCCAAGTATGGCCTGCACCGTGTCCTCCAAGGGGGTGAGGTGAGGCTAGGAATGGGAGATATGCCTCGTGATTGGTACAGATTGTTGGTAGGTGAGTGATTGTGGGAGGTGGGGAGGGGGGGGAGTCATGCATTGAGCAGTGTGTGAGGCTAGTGATGCAGTTGGTAGGAGACAGCTTTTGAAGATGCATTCACTGACCTTGACCAGTGGTCTGAGGTCATGAAGCATCTTTGGGTACTGGAGCCAGGTGGTGGGGACAACACTGACGGCCTCGGTGATGTGGTCCCACGTCGTTCTTTCTGGAGGGCCTCCTGGCCCCTGTGAGTAGAGGACCCCTCTTGCAATATTGACCCCTTGCACAAAGCTGGAGTGCTGCGTGTGAGACCCTGGGTGCCTCTTCCATGGCTTGCTGAGCTATTTATGTTAGTGCTGAAGAATTTTTTTCCCCAATTTTTTGAAGTTCGGAAGGGAATTCAGCTTTAAGTGCCGAAGAATCCCATTTGGAACTTTTTATGGTAAATTTTTTATTGAAAGGCAGTAAGGACTGAAAGCTGCATTTTTTTTCACTGCATTGTAATTTTTATTAGTTCTGAATGCATTGCCCCTTTAATTCATAGCCCCTTTAATTGCCCACAATTCCTTGCGAACTCCACAGCCTCGCTCCCAGAGGCTGTAAGAAGCTGCAAGGCCGACTGGACGGGAACTTCGGGTTGGAGGCCTCCATTAACGCCACCAGGAGGGCGTTGTACGTTAAGTTAGCGCTGCGCTACAGATCGCCAGCTCCCTAGAGCGATTTCTTTTGTCCGGTGGTCATTTGCAGCGGCTGTTAACTCGAGTTGCCGGTGACATGGCATTTCTCTTGGTGTACACGAATATTTCCCCTAGGATGTTTATATCTATATGTTAAAATATTACATATACACATATTTCTTGACTTCAAACCTTTCTCACTGTTATGATTTTTGACAGTGCAGCTGAAACTGCCCACAAACATTTTACATTGACATTTCCCCATGAAAACAGTTGCCTGTCATGGTTTGTCAAGGAACCATTTGAATCACTCAAATTGCTTTTTGAAATTTTCATCCACCATTTTTCTCAGTAACTGAAATCTCTATGTCCAAAATAAGGTTGTAAACAAATTAAAAAAGTGACAAAATCACATACATTACAATAACATGATTAAATGTATCCATTTGTGTATGTATATTTTAATGTCTCAATTCAAGCTTTTACCTAAAAAGCCTTAGCCTCTCTCAAAAGCTTGAGTTTGGACTTGATACATTTGCTGAGAACGGCGACTCTGTCAACTGAACGCAGGTCCTGCAGTCTGAGCGTGTGCACAATTTCCCAGGATGCTTCAGTAGCATCTGTATCTAGCCAAATGATAAAATGCTTCTCCCTCATTCTCTAACAAAATCTATTTGATTGTTTAAAAAATTATTATGTGAAGATAAACTAGAAGACAAATTTCAAAAGCTTTATTCAGGTAATATTTTTATTGAATTTTTTAAATCCGAGCCTGTGTGTGACCAAGCAAGAAAGAAATATGATAGACTTTACTGATTACACATTTGTTATTATTTTAGTTGATGTCTGAATTATAAATACTCTATAAACATTAGAAAGTATTATGCTGAGAGAGAGAAAAACATAGAGTGCATAGTTACTTTATTCATCCTAATGTAAGTTTACTTTTTTCAAAAGTGTTGAATTTTGAAAGCAATCATAACTCCTATAATTATCAGCTGATTATCATGTGTGTTTTGTTGATAGTTATGTATTTACTTATTGACTGGGAGACAGAGAGAGGATGAAAGACTTGCACCAGGAATTTTCTCATGGGATCTACCAAATGGCCATCAACTTCAGCGGAAGATTGGCAGAAGCTATGTTTACCCATGTATCTGGGGATTTACTGATTTGACGAAGTTACGGGGGCTGATCATGAGAATCCCTGAGGAAATTCCAGGCATTGTTTATATAGCACCTTTCGTGACCCCAGGACACCCCAAAGCACTTTACATCCAACAAATTTATTTCGAGCTGTCGTCATTGCTGTTTCTGTAGATAATCGCAGCAGCCAATTTGCACATAACAAAGACTCATAAACAGCAGTGTGATGAATGGTCAGTTAATCTGTTTTGGTAGTGTTGGTTGCGGGATGAATGTTGGCTAGGACATCACCCTGCTTTTCTTCAGAAAAACACCATGGGATCTTTTGCACCTGAAAAAACAGACAGGGCTTATTGATTTAGTGTCTCACCCAAAAGATAGCACCTCCAGCAATGCAGCACTCCTTCATTAGTGCACTGAAATGTCAACCTAGATTATGCACTTAAGTCCTGGAACTTCGCATGGCCGTATGATCTTCTAAGAGTAAGAGTACGTTGATACACGAGAGAGACATGAAAGAGAGGGAGAGCCAGAGAGAAGCTGTAGCTATTTTTGGTGCTTGCAGCAGTTAGTGAGAATGATGGAAGGTGCTGACCTGGTCAAGACCACTGGCAATCCTGGCATACTGTTCTTCTAAGCTGACAAGCAATGTATATGGTACTAGCTGAAGTGCCCGGCGGTGCCGAGGCTTTTTCGAGGGAATGTTGTTGTTGGAAGAGAGAGAGAGAGCGACTGGGGTGAAGAGAGAGCGACTGGGGGGAAGAGAGAGAGCGACTGCGGGGAAGAGAGAGAGCGACTGCGGGGAAGAGAGGGAGGGGAGGGGGGAGGGGGAGGGGAAGGGGGGGAGGAGGGGGGGAGGAGGAGGGGAGGGGGAAGAGGGGAGGGGGAAGGGGGGAGGGGGAGGGGAAGGGAGGGCGGGAGGGAGGAGGGGGGGAGGGAGGGAGAGGGGGAGGGGGAGGGTGGGGAAGGGGGGAGGGGGAGGGCGGGGAGGGGGGAGGAAGGGAGGGGGGGAGGGGGAGGGCGGGGGGGAGGAAGGTAGGGAGGGGGGTAAGGGAGGGCAGGGGGGGAAGGGGGGAGGGAGGGAGGGCGGGGGTCGCCCCCCCCTCCGAGGTGAAGACCGCTGATTGCGCGCGCAGCAGGAGCTGAGACTGTCGGCCGGCGGGCCCGGTTGCCAGGGTAACCGTGACGCTGACCAAGCCAGAGAGAGAGACGCCGCGTCTCAGCTGCTCCTGCTGCGCGCGCGGCCACCCACCCCCCCGCCCGAGGGTCGCGGCCCCCCCCCCCGAGGTGAAGACCGCCGATTGCGGCTGCGCGAGATGTCCGGCGGGCCTGGTTGCCAGGGTAACGCTGGACGCTCAGCAAGCCCCGCCCCCCGGCCAGCCAGAGAGAGACAGCGGGTCTCAGCTCCTGCTGCGCGCGCACCCTAGCGGCGCTGGGCTGAGGCTGGCCCTCCAGCCTTCGAGTGGGGCCGGGAGGTGCCTAGCTCGGGCGTGGGTGCGGAGGAGACGCCGAGGCTTCTAGGCCTACCTGGGAAAACGGGGAAAGGTAGGAAAATTAATGAGATTAGATAAGTTAATTACTTTCTAAATAATTTTTTTAAAAAACAATATGTGTTTTAAAAGCAACGTTTTTTTTTAAGACGTAGAAAGCGGGAAAAAGAAAGGAAAAGTTTGGAATCAAGATGGCGACGACTCACCTCGGTTCAGAACGATAAAGCCCGGCCACACACGCACCGATTGGCCCGGCGGCACACGCCAGCAACCCGGCGTACGATTGGTCAAGCTCGAGGTCACTCTGTCGGTCACTCTGTCGGTCACTCTGTCGCTAATGAGCGGATAATGAGATGCTAATGAGCGGAATGTTGAAGGTTTTTGGGATACCGCGGGCGCAATTTTAGCCCGGCCGAAATGTAAATACGCTTAAAACCGTCTCGGAAGCGTAAGCTTTCTTTGGAGGTAACGCGCGCGTAGGTACGCCCTGTAACTTTCGAGTGCATACCCGCAACGCACACGCGATGACAGACAGACAGACAGATAGACAGAATGACAGAAGTACCGATTTATATATATATAGATGCTTTCTCCACCTTCAAACAAGTGTACATTGCAATAAACTAGGAGTGATGTTTCATTGGTTGACTATGCATATGTGTAATTGAGTGATTAAATAGAGGGCAAGGATAGACCAGGATAATAACCCTGAACTTCAAGAGTATTCTAATTAGTAGTTGACCAGCATGACATTGTTCAGTCTTGTCTTGTTCATGTGATTTTTTAAGTTTCTGTCATATTTGTATTTCTTGTTGGACTCTTGTACTTTCATCTATGTATACTTTGCAACAGTTTATTATTTTTTTTAAAAGCATTGTTTTAGAAATTTTTGTTTCAGATTTGGCTTTGCCTTTTACATTATAAGGCAGCTATTTGGTTACAGTACTTTGGTTACAGTACAAGAAACCAAAAAGTATTCTAATTAGCAGTTGATCAGCATGACAAATTTCAGTTTTACATTGTTGCACAGAAATGATTCTTTACATTAGTCAGATTTCCTAATGTGCACCTAGCATACAGTAACATGATTCCGTATCTTTACCGACAGGTGGTGATCTTGAATCCAAAAGATATTGCAATAAAATACATGAAAACCTGGCTTCTGATTGACCTAGCTGCAGCATTTCCTCTGGACTCTATATTGTACCTGATTAAGGTAAGAATACTGAGCTGGATTTACTCAAAAACATTTACATAATAAGCTAATTAATTTCTTCAGGCTACAAATCTATATATATTATTTAAAAAATCTTGTGCATGTGTGCACTTACTGTCCACAAATGTTAGTTGCTGTAATACTTTTTATGTCAATATTTATAATGGAAATTTCCCATGTAAATATTTATAATGGAATTCTGTTTGTAAATAATTTATAATGGGAAAACTGTATATAAACATTTCACCATCATGGTTTGTTGATGAACCAATCGAATC
Source organism: Somniosus microcephalus (assembly GCF_052327205.1). Taxonomy (NCBI): domain Eukaryota; kingdom Metazoa; phylum Chordata; class Chondrichthyes; order Squaliformes; family Somniosidae; genus Somniosus; species Somniosus microcephalus. Next base: position 85,360,451 of record NC_141000.1, read on the forward strand.
AATGAAAATGATTCTTGAAAGCATTTAGCCTGCTTTTTTTCAATAACTGAAATTTCTAATGTCATAAATAAAGTTTTAAACAAAATACAAAAGTTACAAAATTACACATTTCACAATAACATAAAATTTATCCATTGAATTGTTTTTGTGTCTTCATTAAAGTTTTTACTTGAATGCCTCAACCTCAAAAGCTTGGGCTTTAACTTAATATTTTGCCTAAGGCAATTGCTCTGTTTGCTGTAGGCAGATCCTGCAGTCTAAAAGTATGTAATGTGCACAATTTCCTAAGATGTTTCAACATACAGGCTACCAAAATGAAAGAATATTTTCCTCTCCGTCTCAAAATCTATTTAGTTTTTTCATATTTTTGGAACAAAAACTAGAGAAATTTCAATGGCCCAGAAATTTGGGTCCCAATGCGTGAGTACGCACTGGGTACTCATGCGTCGGCCCAACGAAAGTGCCGGTTTTGTGCATGCACTGCGCATGCGCGGGAAACCGGCACTTCCGTTCCCCTGAAAGAAGGGGTTGACGGGTGGAACGCGTGCGCGTGCGCATCGAACTTACGTTTTTTTTGCAGGTTTCTCTGGGAGGGTAAGTCTCCAGCAGTGAGAGGGATGTTGTTGGCAGGACAGAAGGAAGTGTGGGCTCCTCTCAAAGCGCGCACACGACCATGCCACTGTGGAACCCTCAGTCAGAGACCCACTTTGCGGAGATAACTGAGATGGCTGTTTCAACCCCTGCACAGCCGCAGGAAGAGCAGACTGTTGAAGAGGCCTCCCAGGCTCCCAAACCCAGAGGATGCCCGCCAAAGGCGTCTAAGCAAGGTGCCTCTACATCTGCTGAAGCCACAGGGGAAGCACCACGTAGAAGCAAGCGTAAGAGAAAGATTAAGCACCTATAGTCACAAGGGGAGTCACTTGGGTGATTTATCTTTTTTTTTGACTGTTGCTGGTTTATTATCCTTTTGTGATGTTTAAAAGAAAAATTATGTCAAAACAGTTGATTGTGTGGCCTATGTGTTATGGAAAATGGCAAAAGCGCATTGAGGGCTCAGGGCGACTTGCTTTTGTAATGCTGATGGTAAAAGTGATAGGCAATAACAGGGTATAGCAGAGATGAAGTATGACATTGGACAAGTGTCGCCTGCAATTACAGAGCCATATGGTAGCCACCTATGGTTGAAGAGTAAGCTTATGCTAATGTGGCATGGCAGTGTGCATACCCTGCTTGACGGGCAGCAGTGAACTGGAGGGATGCTGCATTGATCACAACAGGGCATGCAAGGCGCCCCTCGTCCTCCTCCTACTCTTCCCAGGAAGATCTGTGCTGAGCCACGCGGCTGCTACTCCTCCGATTATGAGGAACAGGATGAGAGGGCATAAATGTTTCCCATCCCCTTGCTATAGATTTCATTTGAGGCAACAATCTTGCAAGCGCACAGTTGAAGTGGCCTGAAATTATTTCATTCATGTCACACTGCAGATGGGTGTCAGCTTGAACAGTCACAAGGTCAGTAGATGTGCAAAATCTTATCCCATACATACAACACCAAAGTTGTTGCATTTGAATGTCAGTCATGTTTCAGGGGCGCTTTTAAAGCCCTCCACCACTGCATACAAATCATGTCCTCCAGCAACTCGTCTCCTTGAACCTGGCCTGTTTCTGACATGTCTGGAAACAGGAGCCAGAAGCACGAAAATGGGAAACCTCTATGAAGATAGGATTAACAAGGCAGTTAAAGGCTGTTAACTGCCTTAACTACCTGTCCCACCGGTTCCAGTCGGGTCAGTTTGGGAGCGGCTGAACAGACAAAAGTTGGGTGGGGGCGGGATGGAGGCGGGTTGGGTGTCTGAAGCCATTTTTTCCAATTTTCGCTACAGACCCGGCTCCTCGGCTGTTAAAATCGAGCCCTTTGTGTCTGTGTGTATACTAATTAAACTTCTGTTCTAGCTTTAGTTGGTGCTTGAGTTATATTCTAGAAACTTGAAAAAGCATATAAAGCTGAGAAAGAGAGGCAGGGATGCTTTCCTCATCAGTGTCTTTCCTCATCCTTATTCGAGTTCTTTAAAAAAAATCATTTGATTTTGAAACAAAAAGCCTCCAATGATAGCTAGCAAATGCAAACATTCTAATCACTGGTACCTGTGGGAAAGAGAGAGAGAAGCAGAGTGATACATGAGACAGACCAATGGCCCAATTTTAAAGTAGGGATCTGCCAAGGTTCAGGCGCTGACCCAGACTTTCTCTTTTTCTCCCTTTACTAATATGGCAGGTGGCACACTTCCAGCGCAGAATGTTTGCTGCACATCGTCTGCTATATTGGAAGCTTTGGCGTCGAGTGCAGTGTCAACCAATTTCTTGACCCAGGAATCCACTAGTGAATCAAATCCCAAATTTCTGCCAGATGTAATGTTTCCCGCTCCATAGTTTTGCCAAACCCAATGTTCCCCTTCCACAGTGATGCTAAACCAAAGGATCTCTCCATGGTGTCAAACCCCAGCAGCCCCACACAGATCTGCTCAACCACAGAACCATCCCCAGTACTACCAAATACGTAACAGTCCCCAGTGCTACTAAATTGCAAGCCTGCCCCCAATGCAGCTAAATACCAAGTACTATTAAATATCAGAGCCTAGAAATTCTCCCTCGGGAACAATTCTGTTACTGTAGGCTGGAAAATGGGGGCTGGAAGCTGGAACCTAGATCTGACAGGTTTCTGCCCCATTGATGTAGCCACAGAAAATCTTGATCTGGGAATGATCAGGCTGTTCCTTCTGCTTTCCATCCATATACCCTAAGAATGTGACCAGATGTGCCTGTCATAGGCTCAACGGGACCTACATCTGCTGACAGCAGGCATACATTTTGTTCTGGGCCTAAAGTGGGCATCACAGTCACCAAAGTAAATGGCAACCAACCCTCGAGGCATTGATTGGGACCAATTACCATTGGAATAAGGGCCTGACATCGATATAGAAAAAGTGAGAGAAGTTTTTCATCCTTACCTTCTTTGGCTCAAATGGCCTCAGGCCCCCCTTTTGGGGCAACAGGGTACCATTCTGGGGTTTTGATGTGTCCACAGCGTAGTTACCACTATTGCACAGCTACAGGCGCTTGCACCTGCTCCCCATTATTTAAATGACTCCATCCCAGGGATTTGGGATGGGGTCACTTCCAGGTGAAAATGGTGGGTGGAAATACCTCCCTGTCACACTTCTGGCAATGTAGTGGCACCATGGGTGCAGTAGTCTGTTTCCCCCTTGGCCTGCACCATAACAGGGAGAATGAGCAGAGGCAATACAGAGTAGGACAAGCTTATAGAAAAGGCAGGAGGAGGCGGGGGAGAAGGCCTCTCAGCAGGAGGTCATATCCATCCCGGGTCTTCAGGGAGCAATTCTCCTACCTCATCCTCAGCAAGAAACAGTGCATGTGACATCTCTGCTTCACTATGGAAGTGCTCACTAAAATCTGCCACCTGTTGCAGGCAGAACTGCAGCCTCCGAGCAAGATGAGGACAGCATTGCCGTGGCTGTAAAGGTGACTGTGGCCTTGAACTTCTTTGCGTCGGGTTCCTTTCAGGCTGGAGTAGGCGACATCCATAACATCCCCCAGTTTGCCATTCACTCCTGTATAAGGGAGGTGAGTGTGGCTCTGTCTGCAAAGCGAGCTGTATACATTTCATTCTCTCTTGCCAGAGAGAAGCAGGCAGAGCTAGCACACGGCTTCACCAGGATAGCAGGCTTACAATGCTGCAGGGTGCTATTGATTGGACAAAGGTCACTTTGCTGGCGCTGCATCTCAATTCAGAGATGTACTGCAACCAGAAGGGATTCAACTCCCTCAATGTCCAGCTGGTGTGTGACCATACTCTGTGCATTATGCAGGTCAGTGCTCAGAATCCTGGCAGCAGTCATGATGCCTTCATTCTGCAGCAGTCTCCTGTACCATCAGCATTTGAGCCACCACGACAAACCAGAGGGTGGTTACTGGGCGACAAGGGCTATCCACAGACCACCTGGCTCATGACTCCGCTGCGCAACCCACACACACATGGGCAGCATGCATACAATGAAAGCCATGCTGCCACATGGAATCTGATAGAGCAGACCATTGGCGTCCTTAAACAACGCTTCTGCTTCCTGGACTACTCTGGATGAGCCCTGCAGTACTCGCCAGAGTGCGTTTCAAGATTCATCATGGTCTGCTGCATACGTCAGAACCTCGTCATCATGAGGGCATAGCCCTTGCCACCAGGCCTATGGCGACCAGCTGAGGAGGAGAAAGAAGAGGAAGGGAAGAGGAAACCCAGACAGCCCATTTCTGCCCGGGCTGTCCGTGATCGAATCATCCAACTGCAGTACCAGTGAATGCAACCCCAATTCCACATTCACCAATAGTCCCACACCTTCCCTTCCCTCTGTTACTGACCATCACAGTGTCCTCTTGGCCACAATGCTGCAATAAAAGCCACCACAAAACAAACTTTCCAAACCAATTTTATGAATCAAACCATTAAACTTTCATTCAAAAGTCAACTAATCACCCTTGTGCATTCCCTTAGTACTTGTCTTCCGTGTGCCTTTGCCTGTCCTGGTGCTCCTATGCAGTGCTACCCCAGTGGCTGCAGCATGGCTGGTGGAAGACTGCTGACTTTCAGTGGGGAAGACTGCAGATGGCCTTGTGGGATGACTTCGAGCTGCTCTGGGCCTAATAGGCCCGGCTTCGGACTGCACAACCTTGGCATGGGCGGCAGCAGTCTGGGCTGGCTGGCAGATAGGCAACAGCAAGGGCACTGGAGGAGTGGCAGTGGTGGGAGGACGAATGCTGTCATCCTGAAAGAGGACATTAGGTTTGTGATCCACGGAGCCACTGCCAACCCCAGGGCGGTGCCTCAGCAATCCTGGTAATGTGCTGGAGGACAGATTGCTGGCCTGCTGTAGCACCCTGCAAGTCCCTTTGAACACTGCTAACCACAGCCATGATGGCAACAGTCTGTGCTTGCGTTGCAGCACTCAGACGTAGGGTGGCTTCTGCTTGTGCTGCAATGGAAGTTGAGTGAACGGCCATCAGACGCTGCATAATGGTTAGTTCCACAAGTGCGCTAATGGATCTGCTCACCCCTTCCATGCTGGGAAGGATGGTCTCCAAGCTATGTGCAAATCCCTGTGCAAGGTTGGAGCTGGCCTCCTCCATGCTCCTTGACATTGCATTCAGGCTTTCTGGCAGGCCTGCCAATACAGCAAGCATTTTGTTGTGCATACACATCAGCTTTGTTCTGTAGGCTGTCCCATCGAAATCCTCATCTGAGTCCTGTGCAGCAGAACTCGTGTGCGACCTCACCCTCTGGGGAGCTGTGCTACCGTTTCGCCATGCCCTGGTGGCAGCTTACTTGTACTCTGTGACTCACCACGTGTAGATCCCACCTCTAAGCTACCCTCTAAAGTCTGTGCAGTGTCCATATCTGACCTGGTGGCTGCGAGTGTCAGATCGAGTGACGATGTTGTTGCTTCATCATCACTCTCCTCTTCTTCTTTCACCACTGCCTGGCCATGTTGGATTTCTTGGGTCTCTGAAACGAGAAAGGTACATGGGTAGAGTTGTGTTGAGGGGAGGGGATGGGAAGCAAGAGGTGCATACTTACACCATCTGCAGCTTGTAAATCACAAGTGATTGTGAGCTGAGGTGGAAGTGGGATGTGAGAAAGAGGATTAGGTATGAGCATACCATCATGTTCATTGGTTTCAGCACGGCCGCTAGCCACGGCCTCAGTCACAGCGACTCCAATTATGCTGAGTACCATCTCCTCAAGTGGGGTCAGGATTTGGATGTATGCATGTCTCCCTTCGGTTAGCTGCTGCTGCCTACAGTTGTGTATCACCTTGTCCTGTAAGGGAGATGGAAGTGTGACAGTGAGTGTGGTTCAATGTGTTTGGCTGATGTGGCTGTCATGGTTGAATAGCTGGCAGTGTGTGCAAGCTGTGAGATGTGTGTGAGAGGTTTGCAGCATCGATAAGTGTGAGGGTGAGATGGAGCATATGAATGTGAGATATGAGTTGTGTTTGGTAGAAATTGTTGGTAGGTGAGTAATGGGGGTGTGGTGCATTGAGTAATGTGTGAGGCTAGAGGTGCAGTTTGTGAGATACGACATTTGAAGATGCATTCACTGACCTTGAACGTCTTTCTGCACTGTATCCAGGTCCTCAGGGCAACACTTTTTGCATTGACCTCTGTGGCTATCTGCTCCCGCTACTTTCACAGTGTCTGTCTGGAGGGCCTCCTGGCCCCCTGTGGAAACAGGACCGCTCTCCTCCTCTCCACCTCCTGTACTAAGGCCTCCAGTGCTGCGTCATAGAACCTTGGAGCCCTCTCTCTGGCCTATTGTGACATTGCTGAATGTTTCCCAGTTGAAACTGCCTTCTGGATTGACTTCCAGCACCTGGCCTCGTCAAACTACGCCTCCCCTTTAAGAGCTGCAGGCTGGCTTTAAGAAGTGCAGGCTACCTTTAATTGGTGCTAGCCTTGCATGAACTTGGGCTCCCTGCTGAGCATGTAGCCACTCAGCAGTGCGATTAGTGCTGGGCTGCACGCCACTATCATTTAAATTAGCAGGCAGCACCAAGTTTGCGTGCTGCCTGCATTACTTTGAACGGGCGTGGGTTAATCGTGCATCGTGATCCCCACGCCTGTTTTCGGGGACTTTCGAATTTTTAGCCCCATATCATCTGACTCACTGTGAACAATGCCATGAGAGATCTCCTAGTGTGACTCATTTACTGTCTTCATAGAATTATGTGCATTGTTATGGAATTCAATCGTCAATCAGTAAAAATCCCAGAATACCAATTAATAAAAATTAGAATTTGACTTATTCAGTCACTGTAAATTAGTAACACTGATGTTATCCCTATGTATCATAAGCTTCCCTATTATAACAGCATATCCTCTGACTCACCATGAACAACTCTACAAGAAATCTGCCAGAAAACAAAACTCAAGAGAGTGAAAACTTTACTGTGTGGTGATGGAAACTATTGCAGTAGTATTTTAAAACTTTTACGCTGAAGTCAATAGACTGTCACTTGGACATATCTGTCCCAACTGCTTACAATGTAATTTTTTTTTTAGCTGCCAAATTGCACTTAACGGTCTCTTGCAGAGTTGCCCCTAAGGTGCGTGGCCGTGCACCAATGCGGAGGTCCCATGCAGGCCGTTTACCAGCGCTGCCACCGGAAGAGATACTGCGTATGCACGGCCGCGCAGCAAATTTAAAGTGTCTGCGCAGGGGAAAAAAATTAGAGGGAACATTGGTCTTTTGTATTATCTAATACATATAAAAGAAGCACTCAATAAATGGTTTTCTTGACAAAACATATTAATTATTTATCACAGACTCTTATATTCAAATATACTATAATCATTCAATTTATTTATATTGGAAGAATACGTAAGACTTGTCTACATCCTGACATTCCACATAGATGCTGGATCAGTAGTAATAGTCCCAACATTACAATGCAAAAACCTAAAATAACATGCAGTATCAAAATAAGTTATACTGTAGCGGTTCGAGTAAATCGCCACTAAATGAAAGTTTAACTTCGACGAACTATAAATAAGTTGTTTATTTACCAGAACAGGATAATTACAGCAGGTAAGGTAGCAGGTAAGATGGCTGACTGCAGGAGCACCATGTTGTAGGTCTTGCCCCAGCGGGGACTCCACAAGGACTAAGTTCCCAGTCCCGTGGGGAGCGTCATGACCTCATTACGCTCTGCTCTATATTCCCGCGCTTTGGGCGTCACGTGACCGCATCGTGACGTCAGCACGTTCGCGTGCGCTTAGGCGGTCACGTGACCTGCGCCGTTGCATCGGTACATCTCCCCGGTACGGAGGCTGGCCTTTGAGGCCGAGGTTGCAAGGCTGGGCTATGCCGGTACTTGCCGCGGGAGTAGAGGATCGCTTCACTCCCGCCTGCTGGCCGATGCGGCCGAAGTCACGGTAGGCCGGGCTGTGCCAGCGGCCGTCTAGAAAACCCGAGTCGGGCCGGCGGCCGGCGCGCATGCGTCACGTGATGCGTGACATCAGCGCGTTAGGTCGCCTCTTAAAGGGGCAACGGCCCAACAGGTAAGTTAAAGGGGCAACAGCCCCAACTGGTAAGTTATACAAATAAGTAAGTTAAGTACATACAGTTAAGTAAGTTATACATACATAAGTAAGTTAAGTTAAAGGGAATTATGTATCTCAATGTAAAGGACAACCAATGGGACCGCCACAATACTATATTAAATGTTTTGTTTTTCAGCTTTCTGGGTATCAGAGGTTCACTTCTTACACTTTCTCCAAATTTCTAAGAGTTCTGTACTTCGGTCGGATAGTAAGCTTGATACAACTTCTGCAAGTCTCCAGTATGATGAGGCGTTTTAAAGAATGGGAACTCGTAAGGAATTTTACACTTCAAAAATAACATGTATTAATGAGATGTAATTTTTGGAACATTTGTAACTGAGGCCTATAAATAACTTACTGCCTTTCACTGAGTCTATAATTGTCACTGGTAAGAACCATACTTTCTCATTTATGTGAATGGAAATTCAATTAATTTTTAAAAATACAGCATAAAATTTGAGGTTGAACTGCTAAGAAGTGGTACGCTGGCACAGTATTTGGACATGGGTTTGCACCTGCAGTCCTGTACATGGTGAGTTACCGATCTCAGCTGTGCCATGCTTGGGACAGCAAATAAATGATAACAAGGGAGTGAAAATAAATTGGAGGGCGATCTGTTTTTGTCAGCTCCCAGTAATAAGTTTGGAGTGGTATTAGCAGAAGCTGAGGAGTGGTTTGCCCACCTATCCATTTAACTGCAATTGTTACAAGGCCAAGGGGGGGAAATGGGAAGAAAATTTAAAGGGCATTTGCCCTAAAAAAAAACGGATACTTCGATTCTTATTTTCAGGGTTACATTGACTTTTTTCTTGTGACTGATCCCTTTGGATGTTTCAGATTTTTTTCTTCTGTTCTAAAGAGGTGTTGGACAATTGCTACCCCTTTGGGAGCCCTCATCTGACTGTGGGAGCTGGGGAAATACAGGGACAGAAGTTTCTGGGACCACATCTGGAGAGGCTTAACAGCCCACAGTGATTTACCCTACACCTTAAGCAACACGTAGATTGAATGTCCTACAGGAGTTCGACAACACTTTGTGAGATCATTACACCAAGGTTCACATTTTGATTCTCTGACCGGTACGTGTAGATTTGGCGATAGACACTGAGGAAAATAATAACTGCACAAATTTGTAAAATAATTGGATATTACTGCACAGAGATTCATGTTTGCATGTGGGAAGGAGAAAATGTGACTCTGACTCTAAAACATTAAAACTTTACTTACATTGTGCAGCTGTGATCTCATAATCAATAAAGTCATAAGAGGTCCGAGGACGAAATGTGTATGACAGCATCAGCTTAGTAATAGACATTTAGGGGCCGACTCCAGGAGGATCAGATGGATATGAACCTGCAGGACATGAATATGCACCAGGAGCAATGACTATTTAATTCACATTATGACCTTCCATTATGTGAGGTCTACTCATTTAAGTAAATATTCAGTGCTCCTAGTGTGTAGTACCTGACATGCTGGCACACCAAAGAGGCAAAGGGTGTGCCAGAACCTCATAAATGGCTGCAGGTTGCCCCTAAATGGAAACAACAAAATTTCAAAAACCTCACAACGGTATGAAGGCAGTGTACTAGAATTTTTGCAAAGTATCCTAACAGATACATACTGTAAGAATTGGATAGGAGAACACCACAGAATCACAGAAATAGCTCGAAACAAATGTAGTGGAAAAATCACAGAAATAGCTCAAAACAAATGTAGTGGCTACTGGTAGCAAGTCATTGCTGTGAAACCAAGAACCCAGCATGTTGGAAAGGGCTTCTTCTGCAACACTCGTTTCATCAGTGTTTAGAGTACTGTTCAGGTACTCCAAGCATGCTATGGAGCAATCTCCTAATTTGAATAAAATTAAAGGCCATAATAAGACTAAGTGCCACAGGTGGTTTACACGTACATTCTAGCATGCTGTGCATTCATGACTGAACAGGCCACAGGCTTCAGCACTCCATAATGCAGGAGGTCGGCACCTGATGTGCATCAGTCCTATGGGTGCTAGATATTTTATTATCGGCTTCATATACCTTCAACCTTTTTCAAAGAGTTTCCTGCCCTAACGGGCAATCTACTTATTGGCTTCTGTCAATATTGCTCCTCAATCGGCCACTAGGAAAAGTGCAAACGTGTCCTAAGATTACTTGTCTTTCAATTTTCTTTCCTTCTTTTTGGAAAAGCAATTGGCTTGTCCCCAGCATCTACACTTGATGGAATGAACGAGATCAGAAACTCATTAGATGGGTAAACTCAGGGGCCAACCTACTGTATCTTTGTGCCACCAGCGCCGAAAGATATAAGCTATTAATATGGAAAGATTAATATTGATAGAAATTCTACTAATAAATAAATGCTTATCAATTTTGCAGCTTCTTTCCAGGAAACTGGACAATTTATACTATGGACTTTTTATCCAAGCAGCTCTATATCTCCTTTTCCTTTTCAGGAGCTACATTTATAGATGGAGTTAGCTTTACATGTGGTACTGATTAAAACCTTACCAGAAGAGACTAAAATGGTAAACTTTTCCTGTAGACCTTCACTAACTTTCAAAAAATGTGTTTTTGTTTTCTTTAGGCAACAGACCTAAATCTGGAACCAATACAGTTGCTTCTGCATGCTATGTCTGTTTGCTTTATAATGCTAATCATCTGTCATTGGAATGGTTGCCTTCAGTTTTTCATTCCTATGATGCAAGGATTTCCTAAGGATAGCTGGGTGGCAAAAGCAAATCTCACAGTAAGTAATATCTTGATTATTTAAACTGATCCTTGTCAGAGATAACAGCACTACTAGTTGGAATATTTTCCATTGTTATACCCAGTGACAGCACCAGACTTTCACCTCAGTATGATGCGGGCGAATTATACTGCACAGTCTTCTTGTAAGCTCTGATTCAACCTAAATTCTTGAAACAAAATTAATTAACAATATGAAGATTTTCTGAATATACCAAATGTGATAAGTTAATTATTAATAGCTAATATGCATGCTTGGGAAATTGAGGAGAAGCTAGGGAAATTGTCTGAAGTCCTTGGTTCAGCAAAATATAGCTTGAAGATTTTAATATTTTATTTCCATGTTTCTTCTTGATAAAACAAAGTACTTCACAGGCTTCTTTACACTGTGCTGGTTACATAGCTTTAATAAAGTTCTTAGAATAAATAAGTAACATGGTTTTTCCCCAATTTTTTTGCTGGTTTATATGTTGTTGCAGTTGTACAGTTTACTTCCACAGTATTTACAGGAGCATATTGTTTAATTATCCACTTATGATATAGGGTTATGTCAATTATTTGTAATGTAAGAAAAGCCCAGGAGGGCAGCCAAAGGATATTGCTTACCGGGAGCACATATCAGACTGGGGTGACAAGTAGAAACTAAGAGAAGCACCTCAGAATAAAATACTATTGTCAGTATCCTGTACCTTGAATCCAAATATGACAGCTACATCAATAGGAGAGTTCTGCTGGCATATAGTTATATATACTAATACTAATATGATAGTCGTCCAAGTGGGACTGAGGTAATAAGTGCAGCACAGTAAATTTAGGGCTACTAAATTTCCACCGGCAGGCTGAGTTAAAATTGGCCCTATTTAAAGTTACGACACAGAAACAGGTCATTTGCCGATGAAAGCTATGGAGATGTTTATCTCCACATGAGCCACCTAGTCTAATCTCATTCTGTTGCTTGCTCCCTATACTCTTTTGCCATACAACAGGGGTTATTTTTATCTTCATTTCTTGGGTGGTAATCTGGCAGAGCAGATTGCCCACCTGTTGTAGAATAATTTCAGTGGGCTGGAAATCAGACGAGTTCCAGAGGTTGGTGAGTGCTTCTCTCTTTTTTTCTAAACTAGGGCATTGGTTTACATTAAGAGCCGTGATTTTAGATTTAAAAATATATATAGATAATTAAGTGATATTCCGAACTTGAAAACCTAATTAGTTAAATAAAATACAATAGAGATGGCAGGGCAGGTGATGTGTTGCAGCTGTACCATGTGGGAGCTGGTGGACACCAGTGTGAGCTATAGCGACCACATCTGCAGTAAGTGTCTGCAGCTCGAGGAACTTCGGCTCAGAGTTCATGAGCTGGAGTCCGAGCTTCGGACATTGCGATACATCAGGAAGGGGGAGAGCTACCTGGACGCTGTGTTCCAGGAGGCAGTCACACCCCTTAGGTTAAATACTTCAGATTTGGTCTGTGGTCAGGGACAGGAGGGTGTGACTACGAGTGAGGCAGGTATGGGGATCCAGATGGTAGCATTGGAGGAGCCTCAGCCCTTGCACTTGTCCAACAGATACGAGTTTCTTGCAGCCTGCGTGGACGAGAGCAGGGACTGCAGGGAGAATGAGCAAACTGACCACAGCACCGTGGTTCAGGGGGCCATTCAAGTTGGAGGAGCAAAAAGAAATGTAGTAGTGGTAGGGGACTGTATAGTTAGGGGGATAGATACTGTTCTCTGCAGCCGAGAGAGTGAGCCCTGACGGTTGTGTTGCCTGGGTTAATGACATCTCCTCAGGGCTGGAGAGGAACTTGAAGTGGGAGGGAGAGGATCCAGTTGTTGTGGTCCATGTAGGAACCAACGACATAGGTAGGACTAAGAAAGAGGTTCTGCTGAGTGAGTTTCAGGAGCTAGGATCCAAATTAAAAAGCAGAACCACAAATGTAATAATCTCTGGATTACTACCTGAGCCATGAACAAATTGGCATTGGGTCAATAAGATCAGAGGGTTGAATGCGTGGCTCAAAGATTGGTGTGGGAGAAATGGGTTTCGATTCATGGGGCACTGGCACCAGTACTGGGGAAGGAGGGAGCTGTTCCGTTGGGACGGGCTTCCCTTGAACCATGCTGGGACTAGTGTCCTGGCGAGTCGAATAACTAGGGCGGTAGATAGGGCTTTAAACTAAATAGTTGGGGGGGGGGGGTTCTGATGAAGGGGAATTTAGAAAGTCAAAGAGAAAAGAAAAGGTAATAGTGCAGGGTAGCGATAGGGATAATGAGAACCAGAGTGTGACAGGAATGACGGAGCATACAAACTTAAGAGTGCACCAGCAAATAGAGTCAGAGTAGTGAAAAATGGTAAAAAGACAAAATTAAAGGCTCTTTATCTGAATACACACAGCATTCATAACAAGATAGATGAGTTGACGGCACAAATAGAAATAAATGGGCATGATCTGATTGCCATTACAGAGACGTGGTTGCAAGGTGACCAAGGCTGGGAACTGAATATTCAGGGGTATTTGACATTTCGGAAGCATAGACAGAAAGGAAAGGGAGGTGGGGTAGCTCTGTTAATAAAGGATGAGATCAGTGCAGTCATGAGAAATTATATTGGCTCAGAAGATGAAGATGTAGAATCAGTTTGTGTGGAGATAAGAAATAGTTTAAAAGAAGTAACTGGTGGGAGTAGTCTATAGACCCCCTAAAAGCAGCTACACTGTAGGACAGAGTATAAATCAAGAAATAATGCGGGTTTGTAAGAAAGGTACTGCAATAATCATGGGCGATTTTAATCTTCATATAGATTGGACAAATCAAATTGGTATGGGTAGCCTTGAGGACGAGTTCATAGAATGTATTCGGGATGGTTTCTTAGAACAATACGTTGTAGAACCAACCAGGGAGCAGGCTATTTTAGATCTGGTAATGTGTAATGAGACAGGATTAATTAATGATCTCATTGTAAAGGATCCTCTAGGGAAGAGTGATCATAGCATGATTGAATTTCAAATTCAGTTTGAGGGTGAGACACTTGTGTCTGAAACTAGTGTCCTAAACACAAATAAAGGCAATTACAAAGGTATGAAGACAGAGTTGGCTAAAGTGGACTGGGATAATAGATTAAAGGGTAAGACGGTAGATAAGCAGTGATAGACATTTAAGGAGATATTTCATAACTCTCAGCAAAGGTTTATTCCAATGAGAAAGAAAGACTGTACGAGAAGGATGAACCATCTGTGGCTAACTAAGGAAGTTAAGGAAGGTATCAAATTGAAGGAAAAGGCATACAATGTTGCAAAGATTAGTGGTAGGCCAGAGGATTGGGAAATTTTTAGAAACCAGCAAAGGATGACTAAAAAAATAATAAAGAGGGAGATGATAGATTATGAGAGTAAACTAGCTAAAAATATAAAAACAGACAGTAAGAGCTTCTACAGGTATATAAAAAGGAAGTGAGTAGCTAAAGTAAATGTTGGTCCCTTAGAGGATGAGACTGGGGAATTAATAATGGGAAACAGGGAAATGGCAGAGACTTTGAACAAATATTTTGTATCAGTCTTCACGGTAGAAGACACTAAAAGCATTCCAATAATAATTGATAATCAAGGGAGGGAGGAACTTAAAGCAATCGCTATCACTAGACAAAAAGTACTAGGCAAACTAATGAGACTAAAGGCTGACAAGTCCCCTGGATCTGATGGCCTGCATCCTAGGGTTTTAAAAGAAGTGGCTGCAGAGATAGTGTATGCGTTGGTGTAATCTACCAAAATTCCCTGGATTCTGGAGAGGTCCCAGTGGATTGGAAAACCACAAATGTAACTCCCCTATTCAAGAAAGGAGGGAGACAGAAAGCAGGAAACTATAGGCCAGTTAGCCTAAAATCTGTCATTGGGAAAATGCTGGAATCCATTATTAAGGAAGTAATAGCAGGACATTTAGAAAATCATACAGTAATACAATCAAGCAGAGTCCATGGTTTTATGAAAGAGAAATCGTGTTTGACAAATTTACTAGAGTTCTTTGAGGATGTAACGAGCAGGGTGGATAAAGGGGAACCAGTAGATGTATTGCATTTAGATTTCCAGAAGTCATTTGATAAGGTGCCGCATAAAAGGTAACTGCAGAAGATAAGAGCTCACGGTGTTAGGGGTAATATATTAGACTGGATCGAGGATTGGCTAACTAACAGAGAACAGAGAGTCGGAATAAATGGCTAATTTTCAGGTTGGAAAACTGTAACTAGTGGGACGCCACAGGAATCAGTGCTGGGGCCTCAACTATTTACAATCTATATTAATGACTTGGATGAAGGGACCGAGTGTACTGTTGCCAAATTTGCTGACGATACAAAGATAGGTGGGAAAGCAAGTTGTGAGCAGTACACCAGGGGCTCGATTTTAATAATGGCGGCGGGTTGAGGGTGGACCCTCTGCTCGGCAGCTTTCGGACCCGCACCCGGCTGCCGCCTCCCATCACTTCCGATTTTGGCTTCATTGACTTCGTTACAGCCGACGTGCGGGTCCCTCCAGGCAATTGCTTAGAGGACGTCAGTTTCTCACGTCTGATGGCGCGTTGTTTGTTTGAAAATTTAAAGGGTCCATGTCCCCTTTGCATACACATGTCATTGAGATGGCTTGGTGCTTTATTATCTTGAAAGGGGAGTTGACAGCGTCTGTTCGGAGCAAAATTGAATGAATTATATTGCTGGTCATATTATTCCAGAAAGAGATTCATGGTTTTTTGATATATGACTTTATTATCTGACTATGAAATGAAAAAGATGCCAGATATGTTCCAATTTTTTGCTTGGTAATATTAATGCTTTTTTCTCGAAAGGTGCTGGGAGCTGCAGGAATGGCAGCCCCAAAAACTAAAGCTGCACCCCGGTTCAATGAGGGCTCTCTCCATGCTCTTGTTGAGGGAGTTAGAGGACATCAGGAGCTCCTCTTCCCTGGAAACGGGAGGAGGAGGCCTCCTTAGCAAACCAAGGCAGCTTGACTGCAAATTGCTGAGGAGGTGAGCTCGAGGTCAGTGAGCAGACGCACATGGGTTCAGTGTGGAAAAAGGTTTAATGATCTGCTGAGATCACCTAAAGTGTGGCCTCTGTGTTCTGGGAAATGGAAGTTCAAGAGTGAGTGCTCAGGGCGATTTCCATATAGAATGATGGTGGTGACACTGAGCGCAAACCACTGTTTATTGGACAGATGATGCCTGGGGTTTGAGACTGTTGGACTTAAATTCATCTCCATGTGCCAGCCACCTGTGGTTGAAGCGTTAGCTTACGCGAATCTGGAATGGCTGAGTGCATCCCTTGCCTGACAGCCTAAATTAATGTGGTCACCTGCTGCTGAATTGGCCACATCCGGCCCCGCAAGGCGTTACTCCCCATCCTCCTACTCATCCTCATCCTCTTCATCTTTCTCCAAGGAGGCTGTGTGCTGAGCCACTTGTTCATCCGGCAGCACTAAGCCGCGCTGCTCTTTCTTCAAATCTGACGACCAGGATGAGAGGATGTAAATGGTTCCCATCCCGTTGTTAAAGATTTCAGTTGAGGCAAGAAGCTTGCGAGCGCACACTCAAAGTGGCCTGAAATTATTCCCAATCAGTTCAAACAGCAGATCTGTCAGCTTGACCAGTCACAAGGTCATTAGATTTGCAAAATCTTATCCCAAACCTCCAACAACAAAGTTGTTGCATTTGAATGCCAGCCATGTTACAGGAGTGCTTTTAAAGTGCTGCACCAATAACGACTACATATCATGTCCTCTAGCAACTCGTCTCCTTGAAGCTGGACTGTTTCTGACAAGACAGGAAACAGGAGCCAGCGGCAAGAAAATGGGAAACCTCTATCAAAATAGGATTATCAAGGCAGTTAACAGGCTCTTAACTGCCTTAACTACCTGTCCCACCGGCTGGAGTCGGGTCAGTTTGGGAGCGGCTGACCCAACACTCACGAAAATTGCGTAGGGGCAGGATGGAGGCGGGCTGGGTGTCTTAGCAATTTTTCCCCAATTTTTGCAGCTGACCCGCCTCCTCAGCTATTAAAATCCAGCCCAAAGAATCTGCAAAGGGATATAGATAGGTTAAGTGAGTGGGCAAACATTTGGCAGATGGAGTATAATGTGGGAAAATGTGAGGTTATCCACTTTGGTAGGAAGAATAAAAAAGCAAAATATTATTTAAATGGAGAGAGACTGCAGATTGCTGTGGTACAGAGGGATCTGGGCCTCGTACATGAAACACAAAAAGTTAGCATGCAGGTACAGCAAGTAATTAGGAAGGCAAATAGAATATTGCCCTTTATTGCAAGGGGGATGGAGTATAAAAGTAGGGAAATCTTGCTACAACTGTACAGGGCGTTGGTGAGACCACACCTGGAGTACTGCGTACAGTTTTGGTCTCCTTATGCAAGGAGGAATATACTTGCATTGGAGGCAGTTCAGAGAAGGTTCACTAGGCTGATTCCTGAGTTGAAGGGGTTGTCTTATGAGGAAAGGTTGAGCAGCTTGGGCCTATACTCATTGGCGTTTAGAAGAATGAGAGGCGATCTTATTGAAACATATAAGATTCTGAGGGGGCTCGACAAGGTAGATGCAGGGAGGATGTTTCCCCTCGTGGGGGAAGCTAGAACTAGGGGACACAGTTTCAGAATAAGGGGTTGCCCATTTAAAATGGAGATAAGGAGGAATTTCTTCTCTCAGGGGTTCGTGAATCTTTGGAATTCTCTACCCCAGAGAGCTGTGGAGGCTGAGTCAGTGAATATATTCAAGGCGGAGATAGACAGATTTTTGAAAAACAGGGGAGTCAAGGGCTATGGGGAGCGGGCAGGAAAGTGGAGTTGAGGCCAAGATCAGATCAGCCATGATCTTATTGAATGGTGGAGCAGACTCGAGGGGCCGAATGGCTTACTCCTGCTCCTATTTCTTATGTTCTGGCAGATTACCACCCATGCATCCTTTGGCATACCCTCTGCAATTTGATGTAATTAACAAATGTTGATATTGCTCCTTTAATTCCTCAGTCCAGATCATTTATGTATATAGTAACTAAGGGTAGCCTCAACACAGACCCTTGTGAAGCACCACTCTCTTGTCAAAACTTC
Source organism: Somniosus microcephalus (assembly GCF_052327205.1). Classification (NCBI taxonomy): domain Eukaryota; kingdom Metazoa; phylum Chordata; class Chondrichthyes; order Squaliformes; family Somniosidae; genus Somniosus; species Somniosus microcephalus. The sequence goes on from NC_141000.1 coordinate 85,378,465, forward strand.
TTTTTACCTCTATACTTTTCTTTCTGCTCTCCAACCATTTCTCTATCCTTGTGATTACATTGTCCATGTGCCATTATATTTGCCATGAGTCTCGTATATAGTACCTTATCAAATACCTTTTGGAAAATTCTTATAAACTACTTCCATTGTATTTCCTTTATCGATCCTCTCTGTTATTTCTTCAAAGAATTCTATAAAGTCAGTCAAACATGACCTTGCTTTTAAAAATCCATGCTGACTAACCCAGATTAATTCATGTTCCTCCAAGTGTTTAGTAATTTCATCCCATATTCTAGACTGTAAGGGCTGATTTTTGTCTTCAAATGTAAGTCAGTTCCAAGTGGTTTAGGACTGTTCCTAATCCAGCCGTTTTCTCAAGTGCAAGTAATACTCAAATTCCCACTCATCGGGTATGGTAGTGTTGTGGTTATGTTACTGGACTATTAATCCAGAGGCCTGGACTAATAATTTAGACAACATGAATTCAAATCTCATCATGCCAGTTTGAGAATTTGAATTCAGGTTAGCAATTTTGAAAATAAAACTGGTATCAGTAAAAAGTGACCAAGTAAAAAGGGTTGTTGTAAAATCCCCACTGGTTCACTAATGTTCCTTAGGGAAGGAAATCTGCTATCCTTACTCAGTCTGGCATATATGTGACTCCATTCCCACACCAACTTGGTTGACTCTTAACTGTCCTCTGAAGTGGGCTAGCAAGCCACTCAGTTGTCTCAAACTTTGTCAGGGAAACTAGGGATGGACAGAAGAGCATGCCAGGAGCAGCCCCAGGTGTACCTAAAAATGAGATGCCGACCTGGGGAAGCTGCAACACAGGACTACATGCATGCTAAACAGCGGAAGCAATCCCACAATCAATGGATCAGATCAAAGTTCTGCAGTCCTGCCACATCCAATCGTGAATTATGGCGAACAATTAAACAACTAACAGGAAGAGGAGGCTCCATGAATATCCCCATCCCCCATGATGGCGGAGCCCAGCACGCGTGCAAAAGACAAGGCTGAAGCGTTTGCAACCATCTTCAGTCGGAAGTGCCGAGTGGATGGTCCATATCGGCCTCCTCCTGAGGTCCCCACCATCACAGAAGCCAGTCTTCAGCCAATTCGATTCACTCCACATGATATCAAGAAAATGCTGAGCGCACTGGATACAGCAAAGGCTATGGGCCCCATCAACATCCTGGCTGTAGTGCTGAGGACATGTGTTCCAGAACTAGCCGCACCTCTAGCCAAGCTGTTCTAGTAGGGTTGCAAAGGGGTGGAAAGTTTCCGGTAAATTTCCGGAAATTTTCCACGGGAAGTTTAACTTGGGAATTTTGCCCAAAAAAGCACATGCTAGCATAATATTGTTTTTTTTGTATTTCTTTCTTTTTTTTCCACAGGTCCTCTCTTAAAATTACTAACAGAGATGGAATCTTAATTATTAAGGAATTTCTTAATCAATATATGTTTATCTTCTTACTTGGCTTGTTTTAATAATTACAAGTTTTGTGTGTGACTGTGAACAAATGTGTCCTGATTGGTTGGATGAGTGGATGAGCGATTAGCTCCCTCTATTTGTAATATTTGCATATCGAATTGTGATTGGCCTGCAGGCATCTGTAAGACTGCTATAGTTTTTTTAAGATCCAGGTTAGGGGTCCTGAGGGAAGTCATTTTGTTTTCTGCTGATGTTGTGAATGATGATGCAGTAAGTAAATCAGACTTTATACCAAATAAACCAGCTACTTGTTGAACTCTGTTGTCCTTCAATTTAAAATATACAAAATAATACACTATTGGTGATGTAGCGTCGTGTGTGTACAGGTCATGCTTCCATCACATGGAGCATCAGCAAAAATGTACTCACCCTGTTGCAATCGTGCTGATCGACCACAGTTCGACACAGAGATGAATGCCCTTTATTTCTCTGCATAGAACAATGCCACGTTTACCGTCGGATGTGTGGAAGCATTTTACCCCAGGCATTAAAGATGGAAAGACTGTGTACATGTGCAAACACTGTAGAAAGCCATATGTAAAGAATGCCACAAAGATGCAGCAGCATTTATCCAAATGCAACAACTTCACTCAAAGCTCACAGCAGTCAGCCCAGAGTTCCTCTGCTTCCATTCAAGAAGATGATGGTTCTCATTCAGCATCAGGCTCCTTATCATCAGCAACTCCTGGCCCACTTGGAAGGTTCTTTGATACAATGGATAACCATAGCCAGAAGAATGCAGATGAGTGCCTTGCTCGAGCTGTATATGCAACAGGCTCACCCCTCATGCTCACAGCCAATGTGTACTGGAAGAGATTTTTCAATGTTATTCGCCCTGCATATTGTCCTCCCACCAGACATGCTTTGTCTACTTATTTGCTGGAGGCTGAGTCCAAGGAAAGCTGAAAGAAACGATAGCGATGGCAGACTGTGTTGCAGTTATCTCAGATGGGTGGTCAAATGTACGAGGGGAGGGCATCATAAACTACATCGTCTCCACTCCTCTCCCAGTGTTCTTCAAGAGCACAGACACGAAGGACAACAGACACACAGGCACATACATTGCTGATGAGCTGAAAGCGGTCATCAACGATCTTGGATCACAAAAGGTCTTTGCAGTAGTTACTGACAATGCTGCGAATATGAAGGCTGCTTGGGCTCAAGTGGAGGAGGCCTACCCTCATATTACGTCTATTGGGTCAGGGTGCGCAGCTCATGGGCTTAACCTGCTCCTCAAGGACATCATGGGTTTGAGAACCATGGAAGCACTGTACAAGAGAGCCAAGCAAGTTGTTAAGTATGTCAGGGGAAAACAGGTAGTTGCAGCAACCTACAACTCCAAGCAAATGACAAAGAACAAGAACACCACACTGAAGCTGCCCAACAACACTAGATGGGGTGGTGTTGTCATAATGTACAACAGCCTTCTGGAGGATAAGGAGTCGCTGCAAGAAATGGCAATATCCCAGTCTGGGGATATGGAAACCACCATCAAGAAAATACTGCTGGATGATGTGTTTTGGGAGAGAGTGGTTAGCAGCCTTAAACTACTCTCACCAGTAGCATCTGCAATTGCTCAGATTGAAGGAGATGACGCTGTCTTGTCAGATGTTCTCAGGCTTTTTACTGATTTAAAAGAACAAATCAGCATTGCCCTACCCACATTACTGCTGCTCAAAGCAGAGGAGAAGGCAATTGTTCAATTCATACAGACGTGTCAAGAATTTTGTGTCAAGCCGATTCATGCTGCAGCATACATGCTGGACCCAAAGCATGTTGGGAGACCAAAACTTTCTGGAGAACAGATCAACAGTGCTTACAGTGTGATTTCTACCCTCTCACACCATCTCAATCTGGATGTGGGCAAAGTTCTGGGAAGTCTGGCAAAGTTCTCTACCAAGCAAGGTCTTTGGAATGGGGATGGGATATGGGAATCATGCAAGCATATCAGTGCACATACCTGGTGGAAGGGACTTTGTGCATCTGAGGCCCTGTCACCTATTGCATCGGTGATACTCCAAATCCCACCTTCATCAGCGGCCTCTGAACGAAACTGGTCACTTTTTGGGAATACGCAGACAAAGGTGCGCAACAGGCTGACTAACAAGAGAGTGGAGAAACTGGTGGCTATCCGGGCGAACCTACAACTTATTGAGCCAGATACAGAAGTGTCCACCACACAGCTAGACACTGACACAGAGGAGGAAATGGACACGTCAGAGCCAGAGTCAGAGAATCAGGAGGAGCAATGAGGAGTAGAAGACTCAGAAGACTCATGAGTAGAAGACTCAAAGGGACAAAATAAGGACAAATTACAGGCTAAATAAGCTGACGCTCTTTTTATTTTATTTTAGATGGGTCTTTTTTGTGGGGGTTCAATAAAGTTCAAAATTATAACCTAAATAAAGTTTTGAAAGCCTGTTTTTATTTGTATGGAACAGTATGTCTATTTTGACGACAAAGATAATAGGGTCAGAGACAAAAACCATCAGTGTGCAAAAAAACTCAAAATTCCCATAAATTCCCAAAATTCCCATAAATTCCCGAAAATTCCCATGGAAAGTTTCCTCTTTTAAAAATTCCCAGAATTTTGCAACCCTATGTTCTAGTACAGCTACAACACTGGCATCTACCCGACAATGTGGAAAATTGCCCAGGTATGTCCTGTCTGCAAAAAGCAGGACAAATCCAATCCGGCCAATTACCGCCCCAACAGTCTACTCTTAATCAAAAGCAACGTGATGGAAGGTATTGTCAACAGCGCTGTCAAGCGACACTTAGTCACCAATAACCTGCTCACTGATTCTCAGTTTGGGTTCCGCCAGGACCACTCTGCTCCAGACCTCATTACAGCCTTGGTCCAAACATGGACAAAAAGAGCTGAATTCCAGAGGTGAGATGAGAGTGACTGTCCTTGACATCAAGGCAGCATTTGACCAAGTGTGTCGTCAAGGAACCCTGGTAAAATTGAAGTCAATGGGAATCAGGGGGAACTTTCCACTGGCTGGAGTCATACCTAGCACAAAGGAAGATGGTTGTGGTTGTTGGAGGTCAATCATCTCAGCCCCAGTACATTACTGCAGGAGTTCCTCAGGGCAGTGTCCTAGGCCGAACCATCTTCAGCTGCTTCATGAATGACCTTCCCTCCATCATAAGGTCAGAAGTGGGGATGTTCGCTGATGCTTGCACAGTATTCAGTTCCATTTGCAAGCCCTCAGATAATGAAGCAGTCCATGCCTGCATACAGCAAGACCTGGATGACATTCAGGCTTGGCTGATAAGTGGCAAGTAACATTCACATCACACAAGTGCCAGGCAATAATTATTTCCAACAAGCGAGAGTCTAACCACCGCCCATTGACATTCAATGGCATTACCATCGCCGAATCCCATTATCAACATCCTGGGGGTCACCATTGACCAGAAACGAATCTGGATCAGCCACACAAATACTGTGGCAACAAGAGCAGGTCAGAGGCTAGGTATTCTGCGACGAGTGTCTCATCTCCTGACTCCCCAAAGCCTTTCCACCATCTACAAGGCACAAGCCATGAGTCTGATGCAATACTCTCCACTTGCCTGGATGAGTGTAACTCCAACAACACTCAAGAAGCTTGACACTATCCAGGACAAAGCAACCCGCTTGATTGGCACCTCATCCACCACCTTAAACATTCACTCCCTCTACACACCGTGGCTGCAGTGTGTACCATCTACAAGATGCAGTGCAGCAACTCGCCAAGGCTTCTTCGACAGCACCTCTCAATCCCGCGATCTCTACCACCTAGAAGGACAAGGGCAGCAGGCGCATGGGAACACCATCACCTGCAAGTTCCCCTCCAAGTTACACACCATCCTGACTTGGAAATATATTGCCGTTCCTTCACCGTCGTCGCTGGGTCAAAATCTTAACAGCACTGTGGGAGTACCTTCACCATACAGACTGCAGTGGTTCAAGAAAGCGGCACACCACCACCTTCTCGAGGGCAATTAGGGATGGGCAATAAATGCCAGCCTTGCCAGTGACAATCACATCCTGAGAATGGATTAAAAAAAATTCTAAGTTAGTTTGAATAATTATTAACAATCACGAAAGCAAAATCCAGATACGTCTAGGAAAGACACTAGTGTTGGAAGAGTTAAATTGTGTAAATTAAATTTAAAGGGATTGACAACTAAAGAGTGTCACAATAGGAGGAGAAAATTTCAGCAAACCTTTGGAGAACTGTAAAAGGTATCTCAGTTCATCAGCAGCTTTTGCCAAGGATTAAGGATTAAGAAGTGGGTGGCAAAAATGAAGTTAATGGGAACCCTAGGTGCAGTGTGATCATGCAGGGAAGTCATGTAACAGCCCAGCCATCTAAACTCCTGTTCATACTGCTGAAATAATGTTGATGCTGGCTGGGGTACTTGTGAGAAGAGTTCCCCTGTGTGTCATTCCCAGCATCATCTCTACAGGTCAGCATTGCAACATGCCTGCAATGAGGTGCAACCAAGTTTCAGTTGACCATTACTGTCCTGAATGTGCAAGCCCTCTGCTGTATAGCAGCCACAGGTGTCCTTATAGCAAATGGCACAGCTCAACATCTGGCTCTTTGCTGACCCAGATGCTGAGAATTCCCAGATAGGTGTTCCAGGGCCTGCAGAAATGCTTGGTGGCATCTTGACAGGTATGGCTAATCAAGCAATGCTGGCTCTTGGTCACACTAGCATGCCTTCTTTTATGCAGTTCCATGTAAAGCATGGGGTCTGGGACAAGATTTTGCTGTGGTAATGACAGCGAAACTGTCAGAATTCGCCATCATAACCCCTCTGAAACTGACCATAACTTCAGGATTTAGTGCATGTGCAGATAAACGCGGAAATCCTGAAGTTGTGGTCAGTCATTCCGTACTCTGCAATAGACTGCGCTGTGGAAGTCCCCATAGCCAACAATCAGTAAAATCAGTTCTGACGAAGGGTCACGGACCTGAAACGTTAACTCTGTTTCTCTCTCCACGGATGCTGCCTGGCCTGCTGAGTGTTTCCAGCAATTTCAGTATTTTGCTATTGAATCAGTACTGATGAAAACTTCCTTTCCAAAGAATTTTGTAAAATTATATTCAGAGCTTCAGATGTTTCTTTCCTAGTCTCCCTTAGATCACTGGATGTAAATCATCATGTCCATGTGATTTGTCTACCTTAAGTTTGGGTAACTTATTTAGAACCTTCTTTAGAACAATCTAATTAATAACCTACACTGTTCTACACCCACCTCTAGAAGTTGTACAATCTGAATTGCCACCTCCTCTTGTTCAGTATTTCTACCATTTCGAGACTCTCCACTGCAAGTTTTCCTTCATCCCTTACTAGCCTTGATTATGCATTTACTACCAATGTTCATATAGAAAGCATTTTAAAGGAAGAAAGACTTGCATTTAAAGCACTTTTCATGGCCTCGGGACGTCCCAAAGACCTTTTTGAAGTGTAGTCCCTGTTGTAATATCAGAAACACGCAGCCAATTTGTGTACAGCAAGGTCCCACAAACAGCAATGAGATAAATGACAAAATCATCTGTTTTAGGTCTTGGTTGAGGAGAAATATTGGACGGGACACCACTCTTCTTTGAAATAGTGCCACCTGAGAGGACAGATGGGGCCTCGGTTTAACATCTCATCTGAAAAAAGGCTGCTTCAACAGTGCAGGGCTCCCTCAGTACTGGAATGTGAGCCTAGATTTTCTATTCAAGTCTCTGGAGTGGGACTTGAACGTACAACTTTCTGACTTAGAGGTGAGAGGGCTACCAACTGAGCCACAGCTGACACACAACATGCCTTTTGTATTTTCCCTAATTTCTCTCATAATTCCCTTAGCCTTTCTAACCTCCCTTTATGTAGCTTTCTTCAATTTTTTATATTTGTCCTGCCTTTTCTATTTATTATCAGCCTTGCAAGTGCAAAGTACTTTTATTTATTTTCAAGTTTGATCTGATGTCCCTTTCTTCCATGGAATCCAGCCTTTAGGACACTCCCTTTTTTTCTTTATTGGAATATGCATGATTCGTGCTCTTTCCATCTCTGTTAAATATTTCCAATTGCTGATCCAAGCTTCTATCTGCCAATGTTTCCTTCCATTTAATCTTAACAAGGTCTCTTTTATCTTGCTATATAATTTGCTTTTTTCTAGTTGAGTACCCTTGTCTTCAACTTATGTTTTTCCTTTTCTATTCTCACACTGAACTTAACACGGTACCTGGTCATCGACCTGTAACGTTAACTCTGTCTCTCTCACTACAGATGCTGCCTGACCTGCTGAGTATTTCCAGCATTTTCTGTTTTTATTTCAGATTTCCAGCATCCGCAGTATTTTGTTTTTGTATTAACTCGATACCTGTTTCCTAAATGTTGCCTACTTCTAGGTCAACTACTCATTACTGAGAACCAGATCAAGAAGTGCTTCCTTCCCTGTTGGACTGCGAAGACGGTCCGGAACACACTACAAAGAAACACTCCCTTTCTCCCACATACTTTTCCCCGATCTCAGCTGGTTTTTGGATAACTAACATCACCAACAATTATGACTATTGTTAATTCCCATCTCTCTAATTTGTCTACAAATTTCATCCTCAATTTTCTTCCCAATTTTTGGTGGTCCATAATATATTCCCAGCAAGTTCTCAGCTTAGTCCAAAAGGAATCTCTTTGGACCACTTCTATTAAAAATTTTACGCTGTAGTGCTATGATATTATCTATAATGAATTCTGATTTCATCCTCCCTTTCTTCCTTATTCTTGCAGATTATCCTATACAGGATAATTTAATTGCCAATCTTGACCCAGCTGCAGCCTCATTTCAACTATTGTTGTTATGTCATGATTTTCTCTTTTAATCTATGATTTTAGTTCCTAATTTTTTTCGTATGCTAATATGCGTACATTTTAGTCTGGATCCCCTTGGTTTGGCACTTTTCCTTTTATTGCCTTGCCATCTCCTGATTTTTTCTATTTTACAATCTTTGAACCTTTCTACCTCATTGCTAACAGTGTATCTAGGGGAAAAAATTGGGTTGGTTTGCACCTCTCGTTAGTGCCCCGGGGGGCACTAGTCGGAGGGCGCAGGACTCTGCCAGCTCGGCTCAGCTGCATGTCGACCCTCTGCCTCTGGGTCCATCCATAAGATCAACGGTGCTGGAACTCCAGGAACAGATGCAGGAGTCTCTGGCAGGTTTTGTCTCCAGGATTGCTGCGAGTGTGGAGTGAATGGAGGAGTCCATAGCGACCATGAGCAGAGCCTTTGTGGAGTCATTGGCGCATGAACGCATTGTTATAAATCTCATCATCATAAAGAAACTACTCATGAAATAACACTGGACAGCCAGCTGGTGGCGCCGTCCAAGGAGTATAAATACTCGGGCGTGGGCCCAGCTTGCCCAGGGACATTCTGTAAGACAGGAACTAGTGAAGTACAACTAGCCCTCCATGTTCTGAAACAAGTTGATTAAAGCCTTGCTTTATACTCAAACCAAGTGTGTAGTGAGTTTTATAACGTCAATTTAATCAACTTGATATCGACTCCACGCTCTGAGTGATTTCGGGAACAGCCAGCTACGACTTCAACTGCAAAAGGGAACTCCAGTATAGTAATCAATCCATCATGGACAAACTACTCAGACCCGCCCGTCTTGACCTGGACCCGAATTCACCTACAGCTGCTAAGGTATGGAAACACTGGTATCGTACTTACAGCAACTTCCTCAGGGTGTATGGTGAGAATGTTCCTGATAAATTAGAGATACTTGCCAATTATGTATCTCCTCATGTGTTTGACTATATTGAAGACTGTGTAGACTATGACTCCGCTATCCTAATATTGCAGCGACTATATGTTAAGGCCCCAAACGAAATTTTTTCTCGGCATCTACTGGCCACAACTCGACAACAACCTGGGGAAATCACTTGACGAATTCCTTCAGAAACTTTGCAGGCTCAGCAAGGATTGTAATCTTAAAGCTGTCACAGCTGAGCAGTACCAGGAGGAGTTAATTCGTGATTCCTTTATTAATGGGATCGCGTCTCCCTTCATACGCCAGCGTCTGTTGGAGAATAAAACCCTCGAGTTACAGGCTGCCTATGACCAGGCATGTTGCCTGGACTTAGCAAAGAGGAATGCAGATATCTATCTTACCTTGTGCACGGGCTGCTGCTATCACTTTTAATGACTCCTTCGATAGGTCTCGGGCGGAAGCCCTCACTGATGATGACTCTAACCTAGCGGATGACACCCTACCCTAGAAGCCTTCACTGATGACGACCCTGCCCTAGCGGCATCTTGGCAATCTGGAAGGAAGTGTTTCTTCTGTGGAGCTGCGTTCCATTATAGGAAATTTTATCCTGCTCGCAACGCAACCTGCAATCATTGCAGCAAGAAAGGTCACTTTTCTAAGGTATACCAGTCAAGAGCCTCTGTTAGTAAGAAAGGCCCCTTTCCTAAGGTATATCAGTCGAGAGCTCCTGTTAGTTTTGCAGCTACTATCTATAAAACTGCTCCTCCCCCAAGAGCCACTACTAAGGTTACAGCTGCTATCTATGAAACTGCTCCTCCCCCAAGAACCACTACTAAGGTTACAGCTGTCAAGGGTAAAACTGCCCCTCCTCCCATCACAGCTGTTTTCCCCCAAAGTCTGTCCCATGCAGCCACGAAAGTTTCGGTAAATGGACACATTTTGAGTGCACTAATTGACTCATGCAGCTCTGACAGCTTCATTAGTGAGCGGGCTGTCAGCAAGTTAAAACTGCGTATTTACCCCTCAGACAGGGAAATCGCAATGGCTCTGACGACACTGACCACCAATTCTTCCGGCTTTTGTCTTGTCGACCTTATTCTCAATGGCCGCCCTTATTTCTCCACCCGGCTCGGGGTGCTCAAAAACCTATGCAGTGATGTGCTCCTGAGACAGGATTTCCAGAAACAACACAAAAGACTCACTTTCGAGTTTGGAGGGTCAAAGCCGGAGCTTACTATTTCTAAATTACCGTTTTGTGCGCTTTTGGCGGCTTCGCTCGACGAGCCCTCCTTGTTTGCCAATCTTTCCCCCCGATGTAAGCCCATAGTCACTAAATCACGACATTTCAGCCAAGATGATCGACCCTTTATCGAGGCAGAAATCTCTCGCCTTCTAGCTGACGGTATCATTGAGCCATGTTCATCTTCCTGGCGAGCTCAAGTCGTCATTGTTAAAAATCCTCTGAAGCAACACAAGAAACGTCTTTGCATCGATTACATAGAAACATAGAAGATAGGAGCAGGAGGAGGCCATTCGGCCCCTCGAGCCTGCTCCGCCATTCAATGCGATCATGGCTGATCATCCAAATTCAGTACCCGGTTCCTGCTTTCTCCCCATATCCCTTGATTCCCTTAGCCTTGAGAAATATATCTAACCCCTTCTTGAATATATTTAATGAATTGGCCTCAACTGTCTTCTGTGGTAGAGAATTCCACAGGTCACCACTCTGGGTGAAGAAACTCCTCCTCATTTCTGTCCTAAATGGCTTACCCCTTATCCTTAGACTGTGACCCCTGGTTCTGGACTCCCCGACCATCGGGAACATCCTTCCAGCATCTAGTCTGTCTAGTCCTGTTAGAATTTTATAAGTTTCGATGAGATCCCCTCTCATTCTTCTAAACTCCAGTGAGTACAATCCCAATCGATCCAATCATCTCCTCATACATCATTCCTGCCATCCCAGGTATCAGCCTGGTGAATCTTCGCTGAACTCCTTCCATGGCAAGAACATCCTTCCTCAGATAAGGCGACCAAAACTGCACACAATACTCAAGATGTGGTCTCACCAAGGCCCTGTACAACTGCAGCAAGACATCCTTGTTCCTGTACTCAAACCCTTTCGCTACGAAGGCCAACATACCATTTGCCTTCTTAACCGTCTGCTGCACCTGCATGCTTACCTTCAGCGACTGGTGCACAAGGGCACCCAGGTCTCGTTGCACTTCCCCTTCTCCCAATCTATTGCCATTCAGATAATAATCTGCCTTCCTGTTTTTGCTACCAAAGTGGATAACCTCACATTTATCCACGTTATATTGCATCTGCCATGCTTCTGCCCAATCACCCAACCTGTCCAAATCATCCTGGAGTTTCTCAGCATACTCCTGACAGCACACACGCCCACCCAGCTTTGTGTCGTCTGCAAATTTGGAGATATTACATCTAGTTCCCTTGTCTAGATCATTAATATATATTGTGAATAGCTGGGGTCCAAGGACCGATCCCTGCGGTACCCCACTAGTCACTGCCTGCCACTCGGAAAAAGAACCGTTTATTCCAACTCTTTGCTTTCTGTCTGCCAACCAGTTCTCTATCCAAGTCAGTACCTTGCCCCCAATCCCATGTGCCTTAACTTTACACGCTAATCTCTTATGCGGGACCTTATCGAAAGCCTTCTGAAAGTCCAAATACACCACATCCACTGGTTCTCCCTTATCTATTTTACCAGTTACATCCTCAAAAAATTCCAGTAGATTAGTCAAGCACGATTTACCCTTTGTAAATCCATGTTGACTTTGTCCGATCCTGTCACTGTTTTCCAACTGCTCTGCTATTACATCTTTTATAATGGACTCTAGCATTTTCCCCACTACCGATGTCAGGCTTACCGGTCTGTAATTCCCCGTTTTCTCTCTACCACCTTTTTTGAATAGTGGGGTAACATTAGCTACCCTCCAATCCATGGGTACTGTTCCAGATTCCATCGAATGTTGGAAGATGATCAGCAATGCATCTACTATTTCTAGGGCCACTTCCTTAAGTACCCTAGGATGTAGATTATCAGGCCCATGGGATTTATCGGCCTTCAATCCCATCAATTTCCTTAACACCATTTCCCTACAAATACTGATTTCTTTCAGTTCCTCCCTTTCATCAGACCCTATGTTCCCCGACACCTCTGGGAGGTTATTTGTGTCCTCCTTTGTGAAGACAGAACCAAAATATATATTTAATTGGTCTGCCATTTCTTTGTTCCCCATTATAAATTCCCCTGATTCTGACTGCAAGGGACCTACGCTTGACTTCACCAATCTTTTTCTCTTCACATATCTATAAAAGCTTTTACAGTCAGTTTTTATGTTCCCTGCAAGCTTACTCTCATATTCTATTTTCCCCTTCTTAATTAATCCCTTTGTTCTCCTTTGTTGAATCCTAAACTGCTCCCAATCCTCAGGTTTACTGCTTTTTCTGGCCAATTTATATGTCCTCTCCTTGGATCTTATGCTATCCCTAATTTCCCTTGTTAGCCACGGTTGAGTCACCTTTTTTGTTTTATTTTTATGCCAAACTGGGATGAACACATTCTGTAGTTCATCCATGCGGTCTTTGAATGTTTGCCTTTGCCTATCCACCGTCAACCCTTTGAGTGACATTCCCCAATCAATCCTACCCAATGCGCGCCTCAGACCATTGTAGTTTCCTTTATTTAAATTCATGACCCTAGTCTCCGAGTCAACAACTTCATTCTCCATCTTAATGAAGAATTCTATCATATTATGATCGCTCCGACCCAAGGGGCCTCGTACAACAAGATTGTTAATTAATCCTTTCTCGTTACATAATACCCAGTCTAAGATGGCCTGATCTGTGGTTGGTTCCTCAACATATTGGTCCAGGAAACCATCCCGTAAACACTCCAGGAATTCCTCCTCCACAATATTGTTACTAATTTGGTTAGACCAATTTATATGTAGATTAAAGTCACCCATGATGACTGCGGTGCCCTTATTGCACGCTTCTCTAATTTCCCTTTTAATGCCATCCCCAACCTCCGCATTACTGTTTGGAGGCCTATATACCACTCCCACTAATGTTTTCTGCCCCTTGGTATTTCTTAGTTCTACCCTTACAGATTCCACATCATCAGAGCTAATATCCTTCCTTACAATTGTGTTAATCCCTTCTTAAACCAGCAATGCTACCCCACCTCCCTTTCCTTTTTGCCTATCTTTCCTGAATATTGAATACCCCTGTGTTGGTAAAAAATAAATTCACTCGAGTCTGTCTTAAAGTAAAAGTACACAGTTTATTAACAGAACGTTCTGGGAGAAGGTCATAGACCCCGCGGTCTAGTGACACCCTCCTCGTTCTCTCTTGGTTGGTACAGCTTTTTATTCTATTTTCATCCAATCACATTGTATTACAATAATCACCTGATCACATATGGCTTACTTATTCTCTTCAGTATTAGTAAAGGTTAGTTACATCTTACTATGCCTTTGGTCACAGGTCAAATTCCCATGGCCCCTATATTCTGCTGTGTCTACAATTTTTAGCTAAAGCAGCACATTTCTTATCGCTTAACACACATTCTGTCTTGTCCCACAGCTGCGTCTTACCTTTGTTTTGCAAGACTAGCGAGAGTAGCACTTTTTCAATCTGTACTGTCTTATCTTTGTTTTTCACATAGCACTTTTCAGTCTGTCCTTTGTTTAGTTTTGCCTTTTTACGTAAGTCAATTTTTATTGTGATATTTCTTATCGTCACCTGGTATCTTTTAATTTTTGTTCACCTTCACATGACCCCACTCCTTTGTTCTGATTTTAATTCTGAATTCTAAGAGGGTTCATTTTATCCCCTTCAGTCCCACCTGTTGGTCCCACACCAAATTTAGATTTTGGCTAGGGATACCAACTTCTCTTCCACTTTTACCATCCCCGGGATTACTCCTACACTGATGGCTTAAATTTAGTACCTAAGTTCGTTTTTCCCCTGTGTCTATCTTGTTGTGCTGGGCGTGGTAATCTGTGCAAATGACCAAAGAACTTTACATGTATGTTCCTATGTCTATCAGTTCATTATCCCGCATTAACTGTTCGGTTTCTGGCTCAATATCGATTATATCAACTGTAGCAACCGGCACTATTCAGGACACAGCTGCCCTACAGCATGCTTTCAGAACTGTCATCATAACACAAAATAATACTACAACTATAATAACAATTATAAGTCCATGCGTCAGATATGAACTCCAAGATCCTCCAAATAGCCAACTCCACCAACCTTCCCCATGGGTTTCGTGGCTCCTTGTTATCTAGCAGGTGCTATCCTCCCTGTTTCCTTGCATTTTACCAATCCCTTATCATTTCTATTTGTCTTTTGATGCTTGATATTCGACCTTGCTGGCATTTATGCTATCTTTTTCCGCTTTCCCGTTGTCAGTCCCTGGTCTAAGAATTAAAACCCATCTTTGAATCTAACAGCTATTTCTTACAGTTCCCTTTTTTGAGAAGGAAATATTCTTATTGACTTCTCACAATCGGCTCTTAACTAATCTAGCTAGCTCTTATTGCTCTCTCAACTTGGGCGTTAGTTAGTAGGGAGTCTTGAAGATTTCTCCCTTACAGTCCATTCCTTTGAGGAGAAGGAGCAGCCTCTGACCCCTTACTCAAATTCAATCCACTGTTCCGGTGTTCCAATTCTGCCCCGCCTGGGATCTCCTCTGTTTCTTCTATCTTTCCTGATGTTACCCCGCCTGGGGTCTCCTCTACATTGCTTCGGATCTTCTCTTTCGGTGTGCTCAATTCAGTTGTTAGTGCTTGTCAGTCATGGGCATGCGTACCCAATTGGCTTATGTATCAATGTCTTACTACACACGTTACATATATCAAATACACTATCATTACAAGTTGGATAACTACCAGAGCATGTGAAATAATACAAACCTAAGGGTGTATTAAGCCCAATACCCCATCAATGTGAGTTGTCCCCTATACTGTCAATTTCAACATCTATTCTCGAGTTGTCTTGCTCCAAAACATAAAAATGCTTTAGAGAGGAGTTCAGTCGCATCATGAGCTCACTGAAACCCACAAACAACAGGGGAATGTCATATCTGAGTATCTGAATTGTGCCACATAATTGTGTAGCTCATACTTAAAAACGTGTTGGTTTATGGGACAGATCCTGTTAGACCCATAAAGCATGGTAATTGCAGTAGTAGTGACACAGGAGGCACCACTAAAATCACCTCATACTGGATTCGTACTGGTTTTTCCCACGCTCTGTCACCCATAAAACACAATTATTACAGTCACAGTTAAATTCAGTCTTACAATCATATCAAATACATTACAGTTTAACATCTAATCAACAAATCATGGATTTAAAAGATTCTCCAGATCTCTCTTTTGCTCGTATCCATCTTGTGGATAATTCTTACTAATCATGATTTCTCCTTAGCCCTCGATTGTACCAATCCAGATTCCATGCAACTCTCCACTTCAACTTCAATCCCTCTAACAGGTACCCGTGTGTTTAACTCTATTCTGATTGTTTCATTAATTAGATAGTTTCTCGATGGAGTATGCTTTAAAAGTTGTCTTGCTCTCCTGAGCCACATTAACCATTTCATGTCTTGCTGTTGTCAAGTAACTGAGCATGTCTGAGACCCATTCTTCAGTGCAAACTCAACATACATTCCTGGATGGTAATTACCTCATACGTATTGAATCACCTTTGCACACTCATATCAGTATCTCAATATCGTGCCACACGTGCCATCCGATACAAGCCTTTCTCGGGCTTTCAGGTATCTTATCGAAAGATTGTAGTCGCCTGGAGATCTTTGCTCATCTTCCTCTGCATGGTCCCGATGTCTTGGGTAGTGGCCAGACTATCAAATTCAGTTTTCTTAAAAGTTCATTAAAGGCAGGGACACAAATGTCTCCAAGAGAAAGCTATCAATTTACTATTCTTAACTACATTTTCCTGACTTTCACTAGAAAATTTTGAAAATGCCCATTCAGTAGTGTAATTCTCCTGTTTCAATCTTACACTCTCAATCACTTTCCTTTAATTACCATTCATATCTCATTCATGAGTCCTGGAAAAACTTTACTGTCCAGTACAATATTTAAGATAGAAAACATAGATCAAACGTTCTCACTTGATCCAAGTTATTAACACATTTTATTATCATTTTTAGAGGATCTTTTATTTTCCCAAAAGTAACCAAATATATAGTGCCTGAGTCCATTTTGTCATTTCAAAATTATCCCAAAATCCAAATAGCAGTACAGTTGAACTGACAGGTTTTGTCAATGTTCAATTTCATCTCAATCAATTTATCTTCCATTTCCAATTTCAGAAACAAGTGATTCTCAGGCTAGGTAGCTTACACAGTGTTTTTAACATTAGAGACAGAAGTGCTGCAATTAGTTTACAAGGTAACTTCCATATAACAAAAGAAAGAAGGGAATCCATTGTGACTCTGCTTAGAGCCGAAGGGGTTAATTTATCAAATCTTAATTTTCCCTCTGTCACTGTGGTGAAATAATAACTTAAAATTAAGAAACTTAAATTTAATAATGTCCACTATCTTTAGATTTCATACTAAAGTTGTTGCTTGGTGAACTTAAACAGCTGTCAGTGGAAAGGGTTAACTCCTTGGCAGGTTTTTAAGAAGGTGGAGCAAAACATCAAATGCACGCAACTGCGTCAATTCACGTAAATCAAAAAAAAGAACTTTCCTGATCGAAAGACAGTTGTGTTTTCACACTTTAACTAAACACGAACACGGAGTTAATATGGACAGTGAAGAAAGACGGGATTGAGCAAAGTTCACAAGCTAAGTAAGTCTTTGTAAGGAACTCTGCAACTATCGGATGTTCTTGCGGAGCGGAGTTATCTTATTCAATGCAGTCTACACAAATTTACACCAACCAAAATTTCACCATGGCCACAATGAAAGCCTGGTTTTAATAGGTTAATTAACCTTTTAACTCCAATTTAATCCAGATCTTGTAAACATTCAAATTAATTTTCTTCCAAGCACATTGGCAACTGTAACTTTAAGGCAGAAGCTTATCTTTTGTAAAACTATGAACAGACAAACAAAACGAAATAGCACATTCTTGCAGAAAACAGTAAATTACGTCATATTTTCTTATTGTCCTTTCTTCAGATGTCTTTCCAAAATACTGTAAAAACATTGAATATAACTGGAGAAAAATTAGTTTTTCACATTTAAACAAATCAAATCAAACTGCTTTAGAAGATTTCACCATAGCAACTGCGACTCCAAGGTTAAATCTTAGATTGAAACTTAATCTTTTGTTAAACAAACTTTTTGTTGCTGTTCAGTTTTTACACACCAGCTTAACTTAAATTAGTTCAAAGGTTTTTTTTTCCAATTCTTGGGGCACAATCTTATTCGCACATTCTTCCAAAATCCAAGACAAGACAAAAGTTTTTAAACGCTTTTAACACAGAGAAGTGGGTGGAGCTAAAACAAACATAACAGACTCTTTCTTTTAAAGAACATCTAATCAGACAAAAGAAATACTGTAACTTCTTAAACATTCATAGTCAGGAAAACTTTCACACTTTAACACACAAACTGAAATCCAGCATTTTTTAAGGTTCCTTTCACTCAGCAAATCTTGTGTTTTATTTGTCTCAGCACAAATGTTAATACTGTAACTTCCATGTCAGTAAAACTTTAAGTTTCTCTTTTTTCCCCTCTTATTCCATCGGGGTCCCCATCTTCTTTCTCCTTGTTTATCCTTTAGTTTTGCCAATTTTTTTTCTCTAATTTTGTCACCTGCTCCTGTAGATTTTCATTTTAATTTCCTCGGTCTTGTGAATGACCGTTACTAATTGGTGTACCAATATAACTCCCGCTTTCTTTGTCTTACTTCCCTTTTGTGTCTCCCACCATTCTCATTGGTACACTAGTACCTTAGACGGATCAGATCCGTCCTTTTTCACCTTGTCTATCAAACCCTTCCGGTCGTCTGCATAGAGCCTGGTAAGGGACCCAGGGGGTCCCCATTCCATCTCTTTCCCCGACGCCATATCCAGTCCTACGTCAGTCTTACCTACTCCGCTGCGTTTCTCTGTGCGGGTTTGCCGTGATCCTGTCTTTATTCGTGGTACGTCTGTGACCTGGGATTTCTACCCTCCGTCTTACCTCTAGTAACACCCCCGGTGGTTGTAGAAGACTTTTTAAGCGGTTAATTAATCACAATTAAGCACACATACATTCATTGACTTCACGATCCCAGGGTACTTTGAAATCTCTCAGCCTACTTGATCCTGGCCATCACGTGGGGCCCAATCGCTCTCTTAATTCCGGCTCAGGCTAGGGTCAATGAGACAGGCACCCTCCTTGTCCTTGTCGATCAGTCAATCACTCATTCCTTCGCGAACTCTATCGCTACACAGTGTTCCCTTAGTTCATGCGATCCACACTCACACAACTGTGTTCTCTCACCTCTTACAGACTTTCACTTGATTCGTGATGCTACGGCACTGTCCCTCCGCCTTCCCAGATGACTCAATTTCTGGACGGTCAAAATTTGACTTCTCGTCCGGGTTCACTGGTACGGGCAGTCTTTCAGTTCCTTAGCATCCTGCCAACTACGCCAATTTGTTGGTAAAAAATAAATTCACTCAAGTCTGTCTTAAAGTAAAAGCACACAGTTTATTAACAGAACGTTCTGGGAGAAGGTCATAGACCCCGCGGTCTAGTGACACCCTTCTCGTTCTCTCTTGGTTGGTACAGCTTTTTATTCTATTTTCATCCAATCACATTGTATTACAATAATCACCTGATCACATATGGCTTACTTATTCTCTTCAGTATTAGTAAAGGTTAGTTACATCTTACTATGCCTTTGGTCACAGGTCAAATTCCCATGACCCCTATATTCTGCTGTGTCTACAATTTTTAGCTAAAGCAGCACATTTCTTATCGCTTAACACACATTCTGTCTTGTCCCACAGCTGCGTCTTATCTTTGTTTTGCAAGACTAGCGAGAGTAGCACTTTTTCAATCTGTACTGTCTTATCTTTGTTTTTCACATAGCACTTTTCAGTCTGTCCTTTGTTTAGTTTTGCCTTTTTACGTAAGTCAATTTTTATTGTGATATTTCTTATCGTCACCTGGTATCTTTTAGTTCTTGTTCATCTTCACATGACCCCACTCCTTTGTTCTGATTTTAATTCTGAATTCTAAGAGGGTTCATTTTAACCCCTTTACCCTGTATGTTGAGTTCCCAGCCTTGGCCACCCTGGAGCCATGTTTCCGTAATCCCAATCAAATCATAATTGTTTACCTCTATTTGCGCAGCTAATTCATCCACCTTATTATGAATGCTCCTCGCATTAAGACACAAAGCCTTCAGGCTTGTTTTTTTAATGCTTTTAGACCTATTAGAATTATTATTTACTGTGGCCATGTTTGATTTAAACTGTTGATTTCCCTGACTGCCACTATTTTTCTCCTCCCTATCTTTTTCTTTTATCCTTGTTTCCCTTTCCTCTGTCCCTCTGCTCTGGTTCCCAACCCCCTGCCATTTTAGTTTAAACCCTCCCCCTAGGACATCGGTCCCGGCCCTGCCCAGGTGCAAACTGTCCGGTTTGAACTGGTCCCACCTCCCCAGAACCGGTTCCAATGTCCCAGGAATTTGAATCCCTCCCCCTCACACCATTCCTCTAGCCATGTATTCATCTGAAATATCCTTCTCTTTCTACTCTGACTAGCACGTGGCACTCGCAAACTATTAACCAGTATACCGACCTGGATGCCTACCCACTACCATGCATCGATGACATGGTCAATAACCTTGCCAACTCCAAGGTATTTTGAACTTTTGATTTAAAGAGCGCATATCATCAAGTACCGTTAAAGGACTCTGTCAAAAAGTATATGGCCTTTGAGGCCAATGGTTGGCTTTACCAATTTTGTCGCCTTCCATTTGGGGTCACCAATGGGATGGCCGTCTTTCAACGGGCAATGGATAGCCTAGTCAAACAGGAGAACTTAACGGCCACTTTTCCATATCTGTATAATATCACCATTGCTGGTCATGACCAGAAGGAGCATGATGCTAACCTCCAGAAATATTTTGACGTTCTCTGTCGTCGCAACTTAACCTTAAATGAGTCCAAATCTGTGAAATCAGTACCATCAGTCAACATCCTTGGCTACTGGGTGGGCAACGGTGTCATCAAACTGGATCTGGAGCGACTTCGTCCGCTTCAGGAGCTCCCTCCCCCTATGAATCTCGGCTCTCTTCGTCGGGCACTCGGCATGTTCGCCTATTATGCGAAATGGATACCCCACTTCTCCGACAAGATCCAGCCCCTGCCTCACGCAAAGTCATTTCCATTGGAGGCAACGGCTATTTCAGCTTTCAACCTCCTCAAGCGACAACTGGAAAAAGCCACGCTTCGTTCCATTGATGAAAATCTTCCTTTCGTGGTTGAGTGCGATGCATCGGATGTGGCAATCTCTGCTACCTTGAATCAAGGTGGTAGACCCGTTGCATTTCTGTCCAGAACTTTGCAGAGTAGCGAGCTCCATTATCCTTCTGTTGAGAAGGAGGCTACGGCCATCATCGAAGCTGTACGTAAATGGAGTCATTTTCTCGCTCGTCGCCATTTCACACTTATAACCAATCAGCGCTCCGTGGCCTTTATGCTGGATAACCGGAAACGCACTAAGATCCAGAATAACAAAATACAACTCTGGAGGATGGAATTGGCCGCCTTTGGATACACCATACATTATCGACCCGGCAAAGAGAATGTGGCCCCGGATACCCTCACGCGGGCATTCTGCTCTTCTATGTCAACTTCGACTCTTGCGGATCTTCATACTGACTTATGCCATCCTGGTGTTACCCGTATGTTGCACTTTGTGCGATCTAAAAATCTCCCATTTTCTACGGAAGATGTGAAAAGAACATGCTCCTCCTGTAGAATTTGTGTGGAATTAAAACCGCAATTCTTCCGTCCATCGGATGGCTCGCTCATACACGCTATGCAGCCTATACAGTGACTCAGCTTTAAAGGGCCATTGTCTTCCTCAAAGCGAAACACCTACTTACTTACTATGGTGGACGAATATTCATGCTTTCCCTTTGCTTTCCCCTGTCCCAATATGCTTACTTCCACAGTGATCAAATGCCTTGATCAAGTCTTTTCCCTTTGCGGTACGGCCAATTTCATCCACTCTGATTGGGGTCCCTCCTTCATGTCAAGCGAACTCAAAAGTTATCTTTCCCAACGGGGAATCGCCACAAATAAAATGACACCGTACCATCCCATTGGTAACAGACAGGTTGAGAAATACAACGCGATCATTTGGAACGCTGTTCGTCTTGCTCTGAGGTCACATAACCTACCAGACCAGCAGTGGGAAACTATGCTCCCTGACGTGTTGCATTCCATCAGGCCTCTTCTTTCTACATCCACCAATGTCACACCTCACGAGCGATTCTTCAGCTTCCAGCGTCGCTCCACTCATGGGACGTCCCTACCATCATGGTTGGCAGCTCCCGGCCCCATGCTGCTCCGAAGATTCGTCCGATCTTCTAAAAACGATCCCCTTGTCGACGAGGTAGAGCTCATGGACGTCAATCCCACGTACGCGCACGTGCGGTATCCTGATGGCCGGGAGTCCACCGTTTTGCTCCGGGACCTGGCTCCCTGTCCACCCGGTTCCACGGACCCAACGGATAGAGGGACCCACGGTGATGATGCCGACACTGTGCGCTCCCTCGAAGATGACACCCTACCTGTGACATCGAGAGATCTGCCGGCTGCCCCACCGGATCCACTCGGGGAGCCGAGCGCTCCCCGTGGGATGGCCACCCAAGGCCAGGACGCCGGTCAATCCCCAGCTATCAAACAGGATGAAGCCAGCTCTGCGCCTGTGGGGACCTGCACCCGGAGTCACGATCTCCCCAGCCTTCCTCGGGTCGATCAGGGCAACACGGCCCTGTCGATCCACCGGTACGGATCAAGCGGCCCAGGGACCAAGACACGGTCCGGGGAGACGTGCTTTCTAGCCAGAAAAGACTGCAGCTATTCGTGGTCCGCCTAATCCGTTAAGAGGATGTCGTCGGACTTCCAAATCTTTTAGGCAGGAAGAATGTTATAAATCTCATCATCATAACGAAACTACTCATGAAATAATACTGGACGGCCAGCTGGTGGCGCCGTCCAAGGAGTATAAATACTCGGGCGTGGGCCCAGCTTGCCCAGGGACATTTTGTAAGACAGGAACTAGTGAAGTACAACTAGACCGCCATGTTCTGAAACAAGTTGATTAAAGCCTTGCTTTATACTCAAACCAAGTGCGTAGTGAGTTTTATTACATCGCGCATCACGACGGAAAGGATGGCAACCTCCCTCGAACAGATGGCAACAGTAGACGAGAGGATGGCTTCGGCCATGGAGGAGATAAGTCGCCAGAGTGCTGAAAACATGGTGAGTGTTCATAATAGAATAACATCTCTGGAGGAGCAATGGTCATCTATTGAACTGAGAAACCAGACCTTCATGGAAGTCCTTCTGAGTAGGACTGCCAGTGCAGATACGGGTCCCCATGGCCCCCCTGGTGTGCAGCAAGGTGCTCTCCAGCCACTTGCAGGCGCTGAGGGGGACCTGACCCATGAGAGGGAAGTTGGTGGCAGATATCAAGGAAGTGGGGGCTCCTTTCCAAGCGCTCACACTTCCATACCACTGCAGAGCCTTCGGTCAGAGACCCACCGGAGTCCACAACTAAGTGCGATAGGCGTCTCAACTCCTGCACAGCCACAGGAGCAGCAGACTGTTGACGAGCCCTCACAGGCGCGCAACCCCAGAGGACGCCCGCCAAAGGTGTCGAGACAGGAGCAGTAGCAAAGTGAGCAAGAGGCCTCCACATCTGCTGAAGCCACAGGGGAGGCACCATGTAGGAGTTCGCGTAAGAGAAAAATTCTGCACAAATAGTCACAAGGGTAGTCACTTGGGTGAAATGTGTTTATTGTAAAAATGCCATCAGTTGGTTCTTGTACATAAAAATTCTGATGGCAACTGTTGCAGTTGTGGCGTGTGTCATTTTGCGAATGGGACTTTCACATTGAGGGCTTAGGATTACTTGCAACTGTCAGTATGTTGGTGAAATAGCTAGGAATCAGCAGGGTCTTGGCCATTGTCGATGCTCAGGCAAGAAGCTGCGAGGCAAAAGTGCTTGTTCGGCTAGGCTAGGCAAATCTGGCCAAGATGAGTGCGTTCCTTGCATCCCGGGCAGCAATGTTCTCGCGTAATGCTGCTGCTGGTTGATGGGCCTCTGCAGGATATGCGTTTTCGCACTCCTCCTCCTCCTCCTCATCTGAGGAGGGTATGTGAGGAGCCACTTTGACCTCAGGAATCTGCAAGCCACGACGCTGTGCCATGTTGTGAAGTGCACAGCAAACCACGACGATTCTGGAGACCCTGGCTGCTGAGTACTGCAGGATTCCACCGGATCTATCCAGGCATCTGAAGCACATCTTCAGCAAACCGATGGTTTGCTTGATTATGGCTCTGGTGGACATGTGTCCGGAGTTGTAGCTCTCCTCAGCTTCGTTGGATGGGCTCCTCAACGGCGTCATTAGCCACGTCCTCAGGGGATAGCCTTTGTCTACAAGTAGCCATCCGTTAAGTTGGTCTGGCGGACTGAATAGCGGAGGCACACTAGATTGCCGCAGGATGAATGAGTCACGGCAACTGCCAGGATACTTGGCACAAACATGCAACATTTCCTTCTTGTGGTCACACACCAGCTGAACGTTAAGGGAGTGGAAGCCCTTGCGGTTGACAAAAATACCTGGATTGCGATGGGGTGCCTTATGGGCCACGTGTGCAGTCAATGACGCCCTGCACCCTTGGAAAGCCTGCCAGATTAGCTAATCCAACCGCTCGCGTCGTGACACTTGCTCGATCCTTGGTGAAATGGATGTGATTGTGCGCGAGGGCAAAGAGCGCATCGGTTACCTGCATGATGCAAGTGTGTGGGGCCGCCTGGGAGATGATGCTGATATCTGGAATGAGCCTGAGGCAAAAAAGTTGAGTGCGGTGGTGACTTTGACGGCCACTGGTATGGCTTGGCCACCTGGTCCTCTGGGCTGCAGGTATTGTTGCAGCATTGCGCAGATGTCACTCACTACCTCTCGGAGCCACCTTTGGCACTGCTGCTCAGACATGTTGAGGTAGCTGACCCTGTGTCTGTAGACCCTGTTTGGGGGCTATCTCCTGCGCCGACGGGCTTCCAAGCGCTGGCTCCTTCTGGCCTGTGCAGCTTCAGGTGGGTGAGCAGCAGCCTGGCGCTCCTGTTGCTGCTGCTGCTGTTGGTGCTGCTGTTGTTCCTGGTTCTGCTGGTGCCGCGGCTGGTGCTCGAGCTCATCTAATGTCCAGAATGGAAGGAAATAAATGGCTCCCATGCTTCTGGTATATGCCTCAGTTGAGGAAGCGCTCAGTGAGGGTGGCGAGAGGGGTTTCCCAGGAGGTCACACTGGAGATGGGCGTCAGGCTCCAAACTTCCACAGCTGTGGTTATGCCTTCTAAAAGTTCCCCCAGACATGAGACAACAAAGTCCTGTCACCTGCAAATGATGGCTGATCAAATCTCCTCTTTAATGTTTGACCTGCAGCTGATAGTCAGCAATCCAATAGTGCTCCCGCCAGGTTTCACCATCGTGTTTCCCACCAGGCTTGTTTCACGTGGGAAAAGGGTTAAATTCGCAAGCGCCTTTCAAAATAGGATTATAGAGGCTATTTAGTGCTTGTTAAGGGCCTTAACGACCTATCCCGCCGGTTGGAGGCGGGACGGAGTCGGGACCATTAGACATGACTGAGTTAAAGTTGCTCGGAGTCGGGAACCAGGCGGGGGTGGTCCCGCCCGCCAGTTTTCGCGATTTTAACCCCCTACACGCCTCCAATCACGCCTCCACGGCCCATTGAAAATCCAGCCCTATGACTCTTCTCGTGCTTTTCCTCTCCCCGTTGCTTTGCTGCCGTTTGTTATAATTGGATGTAGCTCAGCAGAGAAGCACAGGGATTGTCCTACCTTGCCTACGTACGCCAATGGGAGACATGTTTCCTGTCGGCCTACCTTTCCTTCTGTGAAACTATGTTGTGGAATTGATGATGTTTTTCTTATTGTATATCGCTCCACAAAGGGGCTCCAGACTGCACAAGACCTGTCCACCTTTTGCAGAACACATATAAAAAAATTAAAAGAAAAACACACAACTTACTTGGTGGCATGGACATAGAAGCCTAGATTGGGATTACCCATTTTAGTGGGTGTCCTGGATCGGAAAATAGGCCAGAAGTGCATTTAAAAAAAATTAATTCACAGGATGTGGGCATCGTTGGCAAAGCCAGCATTTATTGCCTATCCCTAATTGCCCTTGAGAAGGTGGTGGTGAACTGCCTTCTTGAACTGCTGCAGTCTGTGTGGTGAAAGTACTCCACATTGCTGTTAGGGCCTAGGTTGATGCCGGGTGGTCCATCCGTTTAAAAAAAATTCTTATTATACTTTGTCATAGCGGCTTGGTACAACTGAGTAGCTTGCTAGGCTTTTTCAGAGGGCAGTTAAGAGTCAATGTTTTCTTTGCTGTGGGTCTGGAGTCACATATAGGCCAGGCCGGGTAAGGATGGCAGATACTCTTCCTTGAAGGACATTAGTGAACCAGGTGGGTTTTTACAACAATCCAGTAGTTCATGGACACCATTGCTGATACTAGCTTTTTATTCCAGATTTATTTAATTAACCGATTTTAAATTCCCCAGCTGCCTGACTTGCTGAGTATTTCCACCATTTTTTGCTTTTATTTCAGATTTTCAGCATCCGCCGTATTTTGCTTTTATTTTTCATTTATGTAAATAGTGAACAACAGCGGTTCCAGCACTGATCCCCGTGGAACACCACTTCTCACCTTCCACTAGTATAAGTAACTATCTTTAACCCCAAATCTCTCTTTTCTGTTTTGTAGCCAGTTTGTTATCCATTCTGCTATTTGTCCCCTGACTCCATATGATCGGATTTTAGTCATGAGTCTACGGTACCTTATCAATGCCTTTTGAAAGTCCATGTATATCACATCCACTGCATTACCCTTGTCTACTTTTTCTGTCACTGCTTCAAAGAATTCAATAAGGCTGGTCAATCATGACCTTCCCATTTGAAATCCGTGCTAACTATTCTTGATTATATTTTCATTTTCTAGATGTTTTTCTATTACATCTTCGAGTAAAGATTCCAGTGGCCTGGATTTTGCTGTACTAATAACGGCGAGCTGTCAGCACTCGCCATTATTACTGGATGAAACTGACAGCAACTTCTGGCAGCCACACATGCGCAGTTAAACGCAGAAATCTGGAAGTTGCTGTCCGTGATACCCTGCTCCTCCACAGGCTGCACTGTTGCAGTCTTCGCTGGTGGAATCTGCACAAAGACCATTGTCATGGCGTGAATTTCAGCTAATTACCCACTATTCTCGCTTTAAAAATGACTGAAAAGGTTAGAGCTTGTTCAATCAGGAGTAACTGGGGGCCCATTTCATGTAATGCAGGCAGCAGGCCTGCTCATTATAATGTTGCTGCGTGTTGCCCGTGCTAACCGCGCTGTTCATTGGCTGCACACATCAACAGGGGGCCCAATAGTGTTACTTGCTAGCACTACTTAAAGCTAGTCTGCATTGCTTAAAGATAGCCTGTACCTCTTAAAGGGAAGGTGCATTGTGGTTTCTGGAGGTGCTGAGATCATTCGGAATAATGCTGTGCAACAATCAACAGTGGCTGATCATGGGAGAGAGCGTGTACCAAGATTTTCTGACGCTGCAGTGGAGTCTTGGTGGAGGAAGCGGAAAGCAGGAGGCCCTCTAGACACACGATGAAAAGGCAGTGAAAACAGATAGCTGCGGAGGTAACTGCCATGAGTTTAGCCCTGAGGACCTGTATGCAGTGCCGCAACAAGTTTAATGACCTCACATGAGTGATCAAGTTCAGTGGATGCATCTTCAAGTGCCAATTCCTACAAACTGCACTAATAGCCTCAGCCATTACTCAATTCAACACACCCCATCATCAGTGTTCCCTGTAATTTTTTTTGGGCCATGCGGCCCTTTCAAGGGGCTGCACGGCCCATTCAAAATAGCGTGCATGTGCGGCTTTTCTAAGCCAGCTGCACGGGACCCCTGGAACGCTGCACAGCCGCGCAGCTTACAGGGACACTGCCCATCACTCACCTACCAACAATCTCTATCAATCAGGACTCATGCCTAACATTCATATGCTTCAGCTCACCCTCACACACTTAACCAACAATCTCTATCAATCAGGACTCATGCCTAACATTCATATGCTTCAGCTCACCCTCACACACTTAACCAACAATCTCTATCAATCAGGACTCATGCCTAACATTCATATGCTTCAGCTCACCCTCACACACTTAGCACTGTTGCAAGCCTCAAACCCATATCTCACAGCTTGCACACACTGCCAGCTATTCAACCATGACAGCTATATCACCCAAACATATTGCACGACACTCATTGACACACTTCCCTCTCTCTTGCAGGACAAGGTGGCGCACACCCGGAGGCAGCAGGAACTAACTGGAGGGGGAGAGGCGTGCCTGCATGTTCTAACCCCCATGGAGACGGTGCTCGCCATTATGGAAAGGACCATTGCTGAGGCATGGCCAGCGGCAGGGCTGACTCTATTGAATACCTCATACCTAATCCTCCTCACATCCCACTTCTCCCTCATCCCACAATCTCTTCTGACTTACAAGCTGCAAATGGTGTAAGCATGCACTTCTTACTTTCCTCTCTCCCCTCACCACAACCTTACCCTTGTGCCTTTTACCTTTCAGATATCCAAGAATTGCAACTTGCCCATGCAGTGGAGGAAGACCAAGAAGACAGTGATGATGAAGAAACGCCATCACTTGATTTCACACTTGCAGCCAGCAGCCCAGATACTGACACTGCATAGTTTAGAGGATAGCATACAGACGGGATTTGCACGTGGTGAGACACCAGGCACAAGTGCGCTGCAGCCAGGGCTGGGGTCAAGGATAGCGCCGTTGCCAGCTCGCTGAAGGGCAAAGTTGCACACGAGTTATGCTGTAGAGGACTCAGATGAGAACTTCGATGAGCCAGGCTACAGAAGAAGGGGTTTACACAACAAAATGCTTAGTTCATTGGGAAGCCTACCAGAAAGTCTGCGTTCAATGTCAAGGAGCGTGGAGGAGTCCAGCACGAACCTGGCACAGGGCTTTGTGCAAGGCTTGGAGCCCATCCTTTCAAGCATGGAACTGGTGGCCAACTCCATTAGCACAGTTGTGGACCCAACCATGATGTAGCGTCTGCTGGTAGATGTTTCAGCTTCCATTGCAGCACAAGCACATTCACCAAAAGTCTTGAGTGCTACAGTGGAAGCTCAGACTGCTGTCATGCAAGCTCAGACTACTACCATCGTGGCTATGGATACCAGTGTTCAATGGGGCTTCCAGGGTGTCACAGCAGTCCAGCAATCTGTCCTCCAACAGATTACTAGCACTATCGGGCCCTGCTCTCCTCTGTCAAAATTGCTCACTGTTCCAGAATCAAGATAAACCCCGCCTCCTATTCTCTACTGCTAACCGTCTTCTTAAACCCCTCTCGCCTGTCTCCTCCACCCTCAACTCCGATAAGAAGTGTGAGCAGCTCATGGACTTCCTTGTCTCTAAGATTGAGACCATCCGTTCAGCTGCCACTTCCCTTCCTTCCCCTAGCCCACTGGGCCAAAATTCCTCTAAGGTTCCCCCCTGCCCTAGCCCTGAACTCACATCTTTCTCCAGTTTCCGATCTCCCCTCATGATCTCTCTGCGCTCATCTTGTCTATGAGACCTACCTCCTGCTCCCTCGACCCTATTCCCACCTGGTTCCATTCTTATCAATCTAATTGTAACTAAAGGATCACCTGCAACGGCTTCTCTTCCTGCTCCCGCATCGTTACCGCTGGTATCCCCCAAGGATCTATCCTTGGCCCCCTCCTATTTCTCATCTACATGTTGCCCCTTGGTGATATCATCCGAAAACACAGCGTCAGTTTCCACATGTACGCTGACGACACCCAGCTCTACTTCACTACCTCTTCTCTTGACCCCTCCACGGTGTCTAAATTGTCAGCCTGCTTATCCGACATACAGTTCTGGATGAGCAAAAATTTTCTCCAATTAAATATTGAGAAGACCGAAGCCATTGTTTTCGGTCCCCGCCACAAACTCCGTTCCCTAGCCACTGACTCCACCCCTTTCCCTAACATCTGTCTGAGGCTGAACCACACTGTTCGCAAACTTGGTGTTACATTTGACCCTGAAATGAGCTTCCGACCACATATCCGCAGCATAACAAAGACCGCCTACTTCCACCTCCATAACATCGCCCATCTCCGCCCTTGCCTCAGCTCATCCGCTGCTGAACCCTCACCATGCCTTTGTTACCTCTAGACTTGACTATTCCAATGCACTCCTGGCTGGCCTCGCACATTCCACCCTACGTAAATTTTTTTTGCATTGTGGCCAAGCGGACGATGTGATGGTCAGTGACAGAGGGAAGGTAAGGAGTATAGGGTTGTTGGTGAATGGGGCATTGGGGTTGAGGTTATTGGTTTCACACTTGAATTAGTTCTTCACGTACAATCCAGGCAGAAAGGGGCTGTCTAGGTTCCTTGTCCTCCTTTCCTCCTCCTTATGCATCTGCTTCTCCGCTTCTTTCCTGATAGGTGGTGGGAAGGGCTGTTCCCTCATGACGGAAAAGGTTGTGCAGCATGCAGCATAATCCACAAATAGTGAGACCTTCTCAGCTGAGTACTACAGAGCTCCTCCAGAGTGGTTCAGGCAGCAGATTCATTGCTTCAGCACGCCAATGGTCTGCTCTATCAGATTTCTGTGGAAGCATTGCTCGCTCTAATCATATGCATGCTGTGCACGTGTGCGTGGGTGGCAAGCCGGAGTCCTGAGCCAAGTCATCAGCGGATAGCCCTTGTTGCTCAGTAGCCACCCTTTGGTTTGGCATGGTGGCTGAAATACAGCGGGCACAATGGATCGCCACAGAATGAACGCGTCATGTCTGCTGCCAGGATACCGGGCCTTGACCTGCATGATATGCTGCCTATGGTTACACACCAGCTGCATGTTGAGTGAGTGGAATCCCTTTTGGTTTCGGTACATGGCAGAGTTGACAAGAGGTGCACGCAAAGCAATGTGCATGCAGTCAATGGCATCCTGCACCATGCGGAAGCTGTGCTATTCGTGCAAACCCTTGTGATCACTTTGCCTGTTTCTCTCTGGCAAGAGGGAATGAAATGAAGTTATCTCTCTTTGAATAAATAGCCTCAGTGACCTCCCTTATGCAACAGTGGACTTGAAACTGCAAGATGTTGCTAATATCTCCAGCACCAGCCTGAAAGGAGCCAAACACATAGAAGGCCATAGCCACGGTTACCTTCACAGCCCCTGACAATGCAGTCCTTGCCCTGCTCTGAGGCTGGAGTTATGGCTGCAGCAGTTGGCAGATTTCAGTGACGACCTCCTTAGTGAAGTGCAGATGTCTCAAACATTGGTCTTCACTGAGGTTCAGGTAGGAGAATTGCTCCCTGAGCACCTTTGGTGGATATGGCCTCCTGCTGAGAGCCCTTCTCCCTCTCCTCCTCCCCCTCTTCTAGCAGCTTGTCCTGCTCTGCGTGGCCGCTGCTCATTCTCGCAGTCATGCTCTATTCCAAGAGGAAGACCGACTAGTGCACCCATGTCTGGGAGCTTTGTGCAGAAGCCTTCAAGTCCTAGTGCGAACAAGCACTGAGTGCGAGTCATCAAAGAGTGCTGTGAGTTTGGGTAAGTGTGAGAGTTCTTTAATTGTTATTTCTCTTTAAATCATTCTTGATAAGATTACTTAAGCAGTTTAAGTAAAGGGGAAAAGTTAAATATTGGCACAGCAGGCAGTGGAAACCAGTTTTCTAACCAATCAGCAGGGGTGACTCATTTGGCTGTAAACAAGCAAACAAACAGTATAAAAAGACCAGTCCTAGTGCGAGCAGGCACTGAGTGCGAGTCATCAAAGAGTGCTGTGAGTTTGGGTAAGTGTAAGAATTTGGGTAAAAAAATTAATTAATTACATAGAATGGAGCAGGTGATGTGTTACTGTTGCGAGATGTGGGAGCCGGTGAACCCCATTGAGGCTCACGGTGATTACGTCTGTGACAAGTGTCTGCTGCTACAGGAACTCCAGCTCCGTGTTGATGAGCTGGAGTCTGAGCTTCAGACACTGCGACACATCAGGGAGGGGGAGAAGTACCTGGACTCTGTGTATCAGGAGGTGGTCACACCTATGAAGTTAATTAATTCAGATGTAGCCCATGGTCAGGGACAGGACGGTGTGACTACGAGTGAGGCAGGTACGGGGATCCAGGAGGTAGAGCTGGACGAGCCGCAGCCCTTGCTCTTGTCCAACAGGTTCGAGGTTCTTACTCCTTGTGGGGACAGGAGCAGGGACTGCAGGGAGGATGAGCAACCTGGCCACAGCACCATGGAACGGGGGGCCATTCAAGAGGGGTGAGTAAATAGAAATGTTGTAGTGGTAGGGGATAGTATTATTAGGGGGATAGATAGAGTTCTCTGCAGCCGAGAGCGAGAGTCCCGAAGGCTGTGTTGCCTACCCGGTGCCAGGGTTAAGGACATCTCCTCTGGGCTGGAAAGAAACTTGCAGTGGGAGGGGGTGGATCCAGTTGTCGTGGTCCATGTTGGTACAAACGACGTAGATAGGACTAGGAAGCCAGTTCTGTTAAAGGAGTATGAGCAGCTAGAGGTCAAATTAAAAAACAGAACCTCAAGGGTAATAATCTCTGGATTATTACCTGAGCCACGAGCGAATTTGGCTAGGACAAATAAAATTAGAGAGTTAAATGCGTGGCTCAAAGACTGGTGTGGGAGAAATGGGTTTTGCTTCCTGGGACACTGGCACCAGTACTGGGGCAGGAGGGAGCTGTTCCGTTGGGACGGGCTTCACTTGGCCAGTGCTGGGACTAGAGTCCTGGCAGATCATATAACTAGGGCTGTAGAGAGGGCTTTAAACTAACTAGTGGGGGGGAGGTTCCTAGAGAGCAAATAATAAAAATGACAACAGAGAAGGTCATAGGCTTAGGTAGCAGTGGGGAAATTAAAAACCAGAGCGTGTCAGGAAGGGGCAGAAGGTATGGAGTAAAAGGTAAAGTAATAAAAAGGGCAAAAGCAGGAACTAAGTGTCACAAAACATATTTGAAAGTTCTCTATCTGAATGCACATAGCATTCGTAACAAAATAGATGAGTTAATGGCACAAATAATTACATATGGGTATGATCTTGTGGCCATTACAGAAACATGGCTGCAGGGTGACAATGCCTGGGAATTAAACATACCAGGTTATTTAACGATCAGGAAGGACAGGCAGGAAGGAAGGGGAGGTGGGGTGGCTATGTTAATAAAGGAAGGAATCACTGTAATACAGAGAAATGATATTGGGTCAAAAGATCAGGATAATGAAACAGTTTGGGTGGAGGTAAGGAATAATAAGGGGAAAAAAACACTAGTGGGCGTAGTCTATAGGCCTCCGAACAGTTGCAACTCTGTTGGACGGAGTATCAATCAGGAAATAGTTGAGGCTTGTAATAAGGGAACATCTATAATTATGGGGGATTTTAACTATCATATTAATTGGACAAATCAAATTGGGCAGGGCTGCCTTGAGGATGAGTTCATTGAGTGTATTAGGGATGGGTTTCTTGAGCAGTATGTAACTGAACTGACCAGGGGGCAAGCAACCTTAGATCTGGTCCTGTGTAACGAGACAGGATTAATTAAAAATGTCGTAGTAAAGGATCCCCTTGGAATGAGTGACCATAACATGGTTGAATTCCATATTGAATTAGAGGGTGAGAAGGTTGGATCTCAAACAAGCGTGCTAAGCTTGAATAAAGGAGACTATGAAGGTATGAGAGCGGAATTGAGTAGAGTGGATTGGGAAAATAGATTAAAGGGTAAGACGATACATGATCAGTCGTGTACATTTAAGGAGTTATTTTACAACTTCCAAAAAATATATATTCCACTGAGAAGAAAAGGGTGTAAAAGAAAAGACAGCCATCCGTGGCTAAGTAAAGTAATTAAGGATAGTATTCGACTAAAAACAAGGGCATATAAGGTAGCCAAATCTAGTGGGAGGATAGAGGATTGGGAAAACTTTAAAAGACAGCAAAAAATAACAAAAAGATTGATTAAGAAAGGGAAGATAGATTATGAAAGTAAATTAGCAAAAAATATAAAAACAGATAGTAAGAGTTTTTATAGTTATATAAAAAGAAAAAGGGTGGCTAAAGTAAATGTTGGTCCCTTAGAGGATGAGACCGGGAAATTAATGGTGGGAAATATGGAGATGGCAAAAACACTGAATGAATATTTTGTATCAGTCTTTACAGTAGTGGACACTAAGAATATCCCAACACTGAACAAACAGGGGGCTATAGGGGGGGAGGAGCTAAACACGATCAAAATCACTAAGGAAGTGGTACTCGGTAAAATAATGGGACTCAAGGCGGATAAATCACCTGGACCTGATGGCTTACATCCTAGGGTCTTGAGGGAAGCGGTGGTAGGGATTGTGGATGCATTGGTAATAATTTTCCAAAACTCCCTGGACTCAGCAAAGGTCCCGGCAGACTGGAAAACTGCTAATGTAACACCCTTATTTTAAAAGGGCAGTAGACAGAAGGCTGGAAACTATAGCCTAACATCTGTGGTAGGTAAAATGTTGGAGTCCATTATTAAGGAGACAGTAACAGGACATTTGGATAATCATAATTTAATAGGACAAAGTCAGCATGGTTTTATGAAGGGGAAGTCATGTTTGACAAATTTGCTGGAGTTCTTTGAGGAAGTAACATATAGGGTGGATAAAGGGGAACCAGTGAACGTAGTGTATTTAGACTTCCAAAAGGCATTTGACAAGGTGCCACACAAAAGATTATTGCTTAAGATAAAAAATCACGGGATTGGGGGTAATATTCTGGCATGGATAGAGGATTGGCTATCTAACAGAAGGCAGAGAGTTGGGATAAATGGTTCATTCTCAGACTGGCAATCAGTAACTAGTGGTGTTCGGCAGAGGTCAGTGCTGGGTCCCCAACTCTTTACAATCTATATTAACGATTTGGAGGAGGGGACCAAGTGTAACATATCAAAGTTTGCAGATGATACTAAGATGGGAGGGAAAGTAGTGAGTGAGGACATAAAAAACCTGTAAGGGGACATAGACAGGCTAAGTAAGTGGGCAGAGATTTGGCAGATGGAATACAATACTGGAAAGTGTGAGGTTATGCACTTTGGCAGGAAGAATCGTAGAGCAAGTTATTATCTTAATGGCAAGAAACTGGAAAGTACTGAAGTACAAAGGGATCTGGGGCTCCTGGTGCACGAAACTCAAAAGGTTAGTATGCAGGTGCAGCAAGTGATTAAGAAGGCCAATGGAATGTTGGCTTTCATTGCTAGGGGGATAGAATATAAAAATAGGGAGGTATTGCTTCAGTTTTACAAGGTATTGGTGAGACCGCACCTGGAATACTGCATACAGTTTTGGTGTCCATACTTAAGAAGACACACTTGCTCTCGAGTCAGTACAAAGAAGGTTCACTCGGTTAATCCCGGGGATGAGGGGATGGACATATGAGGAGAGGTTGAGTAGATTGGGACTCTACTCATTGGAGTTCAGAAGAATGAGAGGCGATCTTATTGAAACATATAAGATTGTGAAGGGGTTGGATCGGGTGGATGCAGGGAGGATGTTCCCGATGATGGGTGAAACTAGAACTAGGGGGCATAGTCTTAGAATAAGGGGCTGCTCTTTCAAAACTGAGATGAGGAGGAACTACTTCACTCAGAGGGTGGTAGGTCCATGGAATATGCTGCCCCAAAAAGCTGTAGAAGCTACATCATTACATAAATTTAAAACAGAAATAGACAGTTTCCTAGAAGTAAAGGGAATTAAGGGTTACGGGGAGTGGGCAGGAATTTGGACATGAGTCTAGGTTCGGATCGGACATGGCCCTATGGGTAGCGGAGCGGGCCCAGGGGCCATGTAGCCTGATCCTGCTCCTATTTCGTGTGTCTAATTCTGTTAGATTCAGGAGATGGTTCTGTGATAGTAGATTGGTGGTCAGGATTAGATCAGCCATGATCTTATTGAATGGCGGAGCAGGCTCAAGGGGCCGATTGGCCTACTCCTGCTCCTATTTCTTATGTTCTTATTTTAAAAGAAGTTCAGCACCTGCCACACCACTCCCTGTACACTTTTGAAATTTGAAACAACTATGGAAAGCACCAAAAACGTGTAGAATTGTAGCAACAGCCAGAAGAAATCAACCAGCAACTAACCTGTAAGTAGTTGATGATCCATTTAAGTAGCACTAGTGGGGGGCCCTTCATGCTGCTTATTGTGTGTTCAGCTGTGCGAGGTTAAGAGAGGGCATCAGCTGGAATGTGTAGTTACAAAATGGCAGCGTTGGCATGAAATCAGTGTTGCACGCTGATTAACATCATGATCTGCCTGCTCTGCATACTTCTGGCGGACATTAAGTGTGCGCGCGCTAACCCCTTTACCAACATTGCGTCCAGCGTGCTTCGGGTCAGAAGTATGTGCGTGCCGCGGATGCCATTTTGGAGCCCTATGGGCAATTGTAACAAAAGAAAAGGGCGATACCGAACCCAATTTAACGCTGTAGTAAGTGATAATTACTGCTGAACAACCTCTCTGGCCCTGAAAAATTATTTTTTTAAGTGTGGAGTCTCATTCCCTCAGAAGAAAATTAATGTTGCAGATTATAATAAAAATAAACATTTAAATCATTTTTTATTATAGTTTTCCTGTTTTGCTCTTTTATGTATTGCCTTTAATCCCATGTGTCTGTCCGAATCTTTATTTCGCACCCTTTACAATGATTTACATCTAATTTATATTTCCTGTTTTTTACTTCCTGCTTTGCTGTCTGCATGTGTCGGTGAGTATTCTTCAATCTGATTGGTTTGCAGATGACATGAAACTTGGAAATGTAGTAAACAATGAGGAGCATAGTAAGAGACTTCAGGAGGACATAGACAGACTGGTGAAGTGGGCAGACACGTGGCGGCAACAACAACAACTTGTATTTATATAGCGCCTTTAACATAGTAAAACGTCCCAAAGCAGTGCACAGGAGTATTTTAAGACAAAAAATTTGACACCAAGGCACATAAGGATAAATTAGGGCAGGTGACCAAAAGCTTGGTCAAAAAGGTAGGTTTTAAGGAGCGTCTTAAAGGAGGAAAGAGAGGTAGCGAGGCAGAGAGGTTTAGGCAGGGAATTCCAGAGCTCAGGGCCTAGGCAACAAAAGACACAGCCACCAAAGGTTGAGCGATTATAATCAGGGATGCACAAGAGATCAGAAATAGAGGAGTGCAGATATCTCAGGGTGGTTGTGGGGCTGAAGGGGATTACAAAGATAGGAAGGGGCGAGGCCATGAAGGGATTTGAAAACAAGGATGAGAATTTTGAAATCGAGGCGTTGCTTAACCGGCAGCCAATGTAGGTCAGTGAGCACAGGGGAGATAGGCGAACGGGACTTGGTGCGAGTTGGGATACGGGCAGCTGAGTTTTGGATGACCTTAAGTTTTTGTAGGGTGGAATGTGGGAGGCCAGCCAGGAGCGCGTTGGAATAGCCAAGTCTAGAGGTAACAAAGGCATGGATGAGGGTTTCAGCAGCGGATGAGGTTAGGCTAATGAAATTTAATGCAGAGAAGTGTGAAATGATACATTTTGGTCGGAAGAATGAGGAGAGGCAATATAAACTATACAATTTTAAAGGGGGTGCAGGCAATGTTCCCAGTAATTAAATAGCGCGGCTCATTTAAGGGGCTATGCGACCCATTCACAGTTTCCTTTAACATTGAAAAAGCCAGTCCCGGGCTGTGCAGGACCGGCAGAGAGCTGCGCGGCTGCGTGGCTGTGCAGCTTATATGGAACGTTTGGTGCAGGAACAGAAAGACCTGGGGGTGTATGTACACAAATCTTTGAAGGTGGCAGAACAAGTTGAGAAGGCTGTTAAAAAAGCATATGGGATACTTAGTTTTATCAATAGAGGCCTAGGGCAGGATTTTCATTGTGCCGTGGAGTCGGGATTGGAGGCATGGGGGGGGGTGGTTAAAATCCCAAAATCAGTGGTCCCGACCCCTTCCCGCACCTAAACCCGCCTCCATGCCAGTTTCAAAGGAGGCGGGCACCCGCCCCGCACTGGGACCCACCTACCCGAGGCGGGAAGGGATTAGTGCCAATTAACTGCCTGTTAACAGGCAGTTAACAGGCAGTTTTTAGCCTAATCCCTATTTTTGATTTTGAAGCGTGGGATTCCCGACGGCTCCAAACCACGCCAAGTTAGAGGAGGCGGGCCGTCGGGTTGAAGGACTTGGAGGGGTCGAGATGTCGGTGTTCAGGTGAGTGATGTGTGCATGAGTGCAAAGGTAAGTGTGTTTGGTGTGTCTAAAGTGATTAAGTTTTACATACCATTTCTTACCTTTTCAGTCTTCCTTCCTTTAGGTTCCGGGAGTCCCTCATCTCACCGGCACAGAAAGCAGAATGGCTGCAAACTGTCAAAAGTGACAGCCTTCAGCTTACTGTGCAGGAGAGATTTCTAACTGAGTCTGTGGAGAAGGACTCAGGTTAGAAGTAAGACTGTCAGTGTTTGACAGCTTCAAACAGCTGTGAAACACTAATATTTCATCTGTCAAAAGCTCTTGACAGATGAAATTTCAGTCTATGACGTCACCTGTTGCCGGGTGGCCCTTAATTGGCCTGCTGAGCCCGCTGGGCGGGCTCAACAAGGTCAATCAAGTTAAAATCGCGTGGATTGGCCGCATCTCGATGGAGGCGAGACAGCAACCCTGAAATTTGTAGTCCCGCCTCCAACCCGACTCCTGAGTTAAATTCCTGCCCATAGAGTACAAAAGCAAGGAAGATATGCTAAACCTTTATAAAACACTGGTTAGGCCTCAGCTGGAGTATTGTGTTCAATTCTGGGAACCACGTCTTAGGAAGGATGTGATGGCCTTAGAGAGGGTGCAGAAAAGATTTACTGTAATGGTACCAGGGATGAGGAACTTCAGTTATATGGAGAGACTGGAGAAGCTGGGAACAGAGAAGGTTGAAAGGAGATTTGATAGAGGTGTTGAAAATCATCAATGGTTTTGATAGAATAAATAAAGAGAAACTGTTTCCAGTGGCAGAAGTGTCAGTAACCAGAGGGCACAGATTTATTAGTGGGCATCGCTGGCAAGGCCAACATTTATTGCCCATCCCTAATTTACCTTGA
Source organism: Somniosus microcephalus (assembly GCF_052327205.1). Lineage (NCBI taxonomy): Eukaryota > Metazoa > Chordata > Chondrichthyes > Squaliformes > Somniosidae > Somniosus > Somniosus microcephalus. The sequence continues at coordinate 85,417,181 of NC_141000.1, forward strand.
AAAGGTGGTTGTGAGCTGCATTTTTGAACCGCTGCAGTTCATGTTGTGAAGGTACTCCCACAGTGCTGTTAGGTAATGAATTTTTTATCTTACTATACTTTTTTGTAGGAGTTACATACAACTGAGTAGCTTGTTAGGGCATTTTAGAGGGCACTTCAGAGTCAGCCATATTACTGTGGATCTGGAGTCACACATAGACCAGATAGCAGGTTTCCTTCCTAAACGACATTAGGCGACAAACTTGGGCGTTTAAATTTAAGTGCCTTGGTGTAGATTAAAAGATATACGTGTTCCAAATTTTAAAACTAAATTAATTAATTGAGATGGGAGACCAGGCAATGTGTTGTTGTTGTTGCATGTGGGAGTTGGTGGACATCATTGAGGTCCAAGGCGACCACATCTGCAGCAAATGTTGCTGCTCGAGAAACTTTGGCTCAGAGTTGATGAGCTGGAGTCCAAGATTCAGACACTGCGACACATTAGGGAGGGGGAGCGTTACCTGGAAATTAAGTTCCAGGAGGCAGCCACACCCACTAGAGTAATTACTTCCAATTTGGCCCATGGTCAGGGACTTCAAGCGAGGCAGGTATTGGGATCCAGGAGGTAGTATGGAGGAGCCTCAGCCCATGGCCTTGTCTAACAGGTATGAGATTCTTGCTTCCTGTGTGGACGAGGGCGGGGACTGCAGGGAGGATGAACAATCTGACCACAGCACCGTGGTACAGGGAGCCATTCAAGTGGGGGGAGTAAAAAGAAATGTTGTAGTGATAGGGGATAGTATAGTTAGGGGGATAGACACTGTTCTCTGCAGCCGAGAGCGCGAGTCTTGAAGGCTGTGTTGCCTGTCCGTTGCGAGGGTTAAGGACACCTCCCCATGGCTGGAGAGAAACTTGGAGTGGGAGGGGGAGGATCCAGTTGTCATGGTCCACGTAGGCATCAATGACATAGGTAGGACAAAGAAAGAGGTTCTGCTGAGAGAGTATGAGCGACTAGTGGCTAAATTAAAAAGCAGAAACACAAAGGTAATAATCTCTGGATTACTACCTGAGCCACGAGCGAATTTGCATAGGGTAAATAAGATCAGAGAAATGAACGAGTGGCTCAAAGACTGGTGTGGGAGAAATGGGTTTCGATTTGTGGGGCACTGGAATCAGTACTGGGATAAGAGGGAGCTGTTCTGTTTGGATGGGCTTCACTTGAACCATGCTGGGGCTAGAGTCCTGGTGAATCGAATAACTAGGGCTGTAGAGAGGGCTTTAAACTAAATAGTCGGGGGGAGGATCCAGGTGAGCGGGAATTTAAAAAGTCAGTGAGAAATGAGAAAGCAATAGAGCAGAATAGAGATGGGGGAAATAATAACCAGAGTGTGACAGGAAGTGGCAGAATGTTTAAAAATAAGAGTGCAACAGAAAATGGGGCCAAAACAAGGAGTAATGGTAAAAAGACAAAGTTAAAAGCTCTATATGTGAATGCACGCAGCATTCATAACCAGATAGATGAGTTGACGTCACAAATAGATACAAATGGATATGATCTGATCACTTGCAGAGATGTGGTTGAAAGGTGATCAGGGCTGGGAACTGAATATTCCAGGGTATTTGACAATTCGGAAGGATAGACAGGAAAGGGAAGGTGGGGTGGCTTTGTTGGTAAAGGATGGGATCAGTGCAGTGGTGAGAAGTGATATTGGCTCAGAAGATCAAGATGTAGAATCGGTTTGGGTGGAGATAAAAAATAATAAAGGGAAAAAGTCTCTGGTGGGCGTAGTCTACAGGCCCCCGAACAGTAGCAATACTGTTGGACAGAGTATAAATCAACAAATAATGGACGTCTGTAAAAAAGGTACGGTAATAATCACGGGTGATTTTAATCTCCATATTGATTGGACAAATCAAATTGGCCATGGTAGTCTTGAGGAGGAGTTCATAGAGTGCATCCAGGATGGTTTCCTAGAACAGTATGCAATGGAACCAACCAGGGAGCAGACTATCTTGGATCTGGTACTATGTAATGAGACAGAATTAATAAATGATCTCATAGTAAAGGATCCTCTAGGAAAGAGTGATCATAGCATGGTTGAATTTCAAATTCAGTTGGAGGGTGAGAAAGTTGTATCTCAAACCAGTGTCCTGATCTTAAACAAAAGCAATTTCAGTGGCATGAGGGCAGAACTGGCTAAAGTGGACTGGAAAAATAAATGAAAGGGTAAGACAGTTGAAATGCAGTGGCGGACATTTAAGGAGATATTTCATAACTCTCAACAAAAATATATTCCAGTGAGAAAGAAAGATTTTAAGAGAAGGGAGCACCATCTGTGGCTAACTAAGGAAGTAAAGGATGGTATCAAATTGAAAACGGAGGCATACAATGTTGCCAAGATTGGTGGGAGAGCAGAGGATTGGGAAATTTTTAAAAACCAGCAAAGGATAACTAAAAAAATAATAAAGGGAGAGAAGATGAATTATGAGAGTTAACTGGCAAGAAACATTAAAACAGATAGTAAGAGCTTCTACAGGTATATAAAAAGGAAGAGGGTAGCTAAAGTAAACGTTGGTCCCTTAGAGGATGAGACTGGGGAATTAATAATGGGGAACGGGGAAATGGCAGAGACTCTGAACAAATATTTTGTATCTGTCTTCACGGTAGAAGACACTAACAACATCCCAATATTGGATAATCAAGGGGCCACAGGGAGGGGGGAACTAAAGACAATCACTATTGTAGTGTCCGTGTGTTGATAGAGACACTGAAGACAGGAGTTGGTTCATAGGTGTTTACTAAGGAAAGTCTGGAGGGGTACTAACGGATATAACACAATATACAGGCTTATATAGCCCGAGTGGCCATTACCGGCATTACAGCACACATGGGGCTCTTAAAGGCACATACACTACAATTCCTCCCCTTTTAGCTAACCAGTACATCATATTTTAACTAATTATTAATTACATATTATAAGAAAAATAATATACACATGGCTGTAGTTAATTAATTATAAGTCAGTCTCTCTGGAGGCTTCCTGACTCGGTCCGGATAACGCCTCGGTGGTGTAGTAGTTTCTGGTGGTGTAGTAGGTTCTTTTGGCAAGGTTGATTCGGCTTGAATGCCAGTGTCGGGTTCATCGGGTTCCAGTATCACCGGATCGGAGGTAGATATGGGTATCTCTACTTCATCGTTAGGCGTATAGAGTTGTGGTGTAGGTTGTCCCTTTTCGGATGACTCTATGATTTGGTCAGCATGGCGCCTTATTATGCTTTCTCCGATGTCCACGGTATACATCAGTGGTCCTAGTCATGTGCAGATAGTTCCAGGCTGCCATTTCTCGGTACGGTAGTCCCGGGCCAAAACTTGTTGACCTATCTGGAAGGTTCTAGTTGGCCTTTCATTCATGCCTTGAAACTGCCGGTTCTCCACGTCCCTTCTGATGTTGGGCTTGACCAAATCCAGCCGGCATCTTAGGTTTCTATTGAAGAACATCATGGCGGGAGTTTGGTTGGTAACCATATGTGTTGCATTTCTGTATGCGAACAAGAAGTTATCCACCTTGTGCTGAAGTTTTATGTCTTCATTACCCATGGCCTTTATGGCCTTCTTGAAGGTCTGGACAAACCTTTCAGCCAATCCATTGGTGGCGGGATGTTATGGGGCGGACGTATAGTGCTTAACCCCATTGTTTTTTAAGAACTTCCTGAATTCTTCGGACACAAATTGCGGTCCATTATCAGAACAGATCTGTTCCGGCAGCCCATTCCTGGCAAATATGGTTCTTAATACTGTGATGGTTTTTTCTGTGGTGGTGGAGGACATCTTTATTACCTCCGGCCACTTGGAGTGTGCATCAACCGCGATTAAGAACATTGAGTCCATAAATGGACCAGCAAAGTCAATGTGTACCCTTTGCCAGGGAGATGAGGGCCACTCCCATGGATGTAGAGGGGCTTGTGGTGGAGCGTTTTCGACCTTCTGACATCCTGGGCAGCTCTTGGTCATTTCTTCGATGTCTCCATCGATACCTGGCCACCATACAAACGCCCTGGCTAGGTTCTTCGTTTTCACTCTACCCAGATGCCCCTCGTGAAGCTCCTTTAGCACTTTATCCTGGAGTTTGGGTTGAATCACCACTCTGGATCCACACATCAAGGTTCCTCGGCACACTGACAGCTGTTCTCTTCTTTGCGAGAATGCTGGCAACAGTGGTTCGCCATGTGCTGGCCATCCCTTCACTGTTAAATCGTAGACTCGTGAGAGAGTCGGGTCATTTCTCGTCTCCCTTTCAATGGCAGAATTTGTTACTGGTAGACATTCCACTATGGTTGAGTGGAACATCTCCACTGGGTCTACTGTAGGTGCCTCTTCTACCGTTGGCAACGGTAGGCGCGATAAACCGTCAGCATTCCCATGCTGTTTTGATCCTTTGTACTCTATGTTGTATTGGTGTGCCCCTTGAAAAAGGGACCACCTCTGTAGCCTTTGTGCTGTCATAATGGGAACACCCTTTTTAGGGTTGAATATGGAGATGAGGGGTTGATGGTCAGTCAACAAGGTAAATTTTTGTCTGTGTAGGTAATGGTTGAATTTCTTCACTCCCCATACCAGGCTGAGTGCTTCCCTGTCGATCTGGGCATAGTTACGCTCAGCTGAGTTCAATGAGCGTGACGCAAAAGCTATCGGCCGTTCCGAGCCATCAGGGAATTTATGCGATAATACTGCTCCTATGCCGTAAGGGGATGCATCGCACACCAGTCTGATTGGCAATGATGGGTTGTAATGAGCCAAAACTCCTTCGGATGTGATTAAGTCTTTGAATTTATGGAAGGCATTTTTGCAGTCTTCGTTCCATTTCCAAATTACTCCTGTTTGTAGCAGTTCATTAAGAGGGTGTAGAAGAGTTGATAAGTTCGGTAAAAATTTATGATAGTAATTTATTAATCCCAGGAACGACCTTAATTGTGAGACATTTTCAGGTGCTGGGGCTTTTATGACAGCTTCAATTTTTTCAGGTGACTTATGCAACCCTTCCTTATTTATTATGTGGCCACAATATGATATTTGATTTCGGAAAAATTCGCACTTGGGGCGATTTGCTCGTAGGCCCCGTTCTCTCAGCCTAGTGAGCACCTGCTCCAAATTGGCAAGGTGCTCGTTGTCGTTTTCTCCTGTTACAAGAATGTCGTCCAGGTAGCATTGAGTACCCGGAATCCCTTGGAGGACTTGCTCCATAGCTCTTTGCCAGATAGCTGGAGCGGATGCTACTCCGAAAACTAGTCGATTGTACTGGTACAGACCTTTGTGTGTATTTATCGTGAGATATTTTTTAGAGGCCTCTTCAACCTCCATCTGTAGATATGCCTGTGCCAAGTCAATTTTGGTGAAACGTTTCCCTCCGGATAGTGAGGCGAAAATATCTTCTATCCTCGGAAGATGATACTGTACCGTGTGAAGGACTGGGTTTACCGTCACCTTGAAGTCTCCACAGATGCGAATTTTTCTCTGTTCTTCAGATTTATTATTATTCAATGCTTTCTTCATGACTGGAACGATGGGTGTTGCCCACTCGCTCCAATCTATTTTGGATAATATGCCTGCATTTTCCAAATTCTCCAGCTCTGCCTCGACTGCTGGACGAATTGCGTATGGCACTGGTCTTGCTTTAAAAAACTTGGGAATTGCTGCATCTTCCACTTTTATTGAGGCGGTGATGCCTTTCAAGGTTCCTAGTTTCTCTTGAAACACTTCTTTGGCGTTGGCCAAGATGTCTTTTAATCGTTCAGGTATGATGTCATCATCGTTTTTTTTCTTACTGGTCACCGTCAGTGCCTGAATGGAGTGCCAGTCTAAACGTATTTTCCTGATCCATTCACGTCCTAACAGCGGTGGGCCACCATCTTGCAGAATGTATAAATACAACTTTTGTATTTCCTTGCCGTTGTATACAACAGGCACCCTTATTTTTCCTTTGGGGTATACTTTCTGCCCCGTATATGCTTTTAAGATAATGGATGTGTCTTTTAAAGGTATATGCGGAAATAGCCTCTCGTAATCCCGTCGATTTATTACGGTCAGAGCTGATCCTGTATCTAGCTCCATTTTAACTGGGGACCCTGCTATCATGAGGGTAACCCAAATGGTCTGGTAATCATCTTTGGCAAGTACATTATGTAATTTGAGACAGCTTAGTCTCTTGTTTTCGGAGTCGCTATCGCTCTTCTGGTCTTCGGAGCTACTGTCCGTCATCATTTGTACCTTTCTGTACTTTTCTTTATTGATTTTTCTTTTCCTGTCTGTGGATTTATTTTGTCCAGATTGGCATACCCGTGCAATGTGTCCAATCTTTCCGCATTGCCTGCATGCTTTGTCCTTGAACCAGCAGTCCCTCTGGTTATGGGTGGATCTGCCACAGCGATAACATATTTCGAAACCCTGTGTCATTTCATGGGTGCCAAAGTCCTGTGTCTTTTGTTGTATCTCTGCAGCTCCTCTTGCTGCTGCTTCGTATGATACAGCCATACTGAAAGCCTTGTCCAGTGTTAAATTTTTTTCAGAAAGCAGCCTTTTTTGTGTTCCTTCACTTAAGAGACTGCAGACGAATTTGTCTCGAAGATAATCTGCTAGTCCTGCCCCAAATTGGCAGTGTTTTGATAGCTTTCTTAATTCGGTGAGGTAATCAGCGTTACTTTCATTCGTGTGTTGATTTCTCTTGAAGAATTTGAATCGTTCCGCTATCAGCAGCGGTGTTGGGTTTAAGTGCTCCTGCAGGGTATCAACAATTTCTTTAAAATCCTTGTCCTTTGGTTTGGCTGGAGTGATTAAATTTCGTAACAGCCCGTATGCCTTTGCGCCCATTAAATTCAGCAGTACTGAAGCTTTTTTTTCATCTTCTATTCCATTTGCCCTGCAATATACCTCTACTCTTTCCACATATGTGGTCCAATCCTCTATTTCGCTATCAAAAGCATCAATATTGCCAGACTTAGGCATCTTAGAAAAGATATGGCGCTTCCCGCGCTTTTCTTTCTTTTCTGCAGAAAAGATATGGCGCTTCCCGCGCTTTCCTGCCGCTGCTGCCGATGACAACGCTGTTTCCCGCGGTTTCCGTTCTTTTTTTATTTATTTATTTACAGTTGGAGACTCGTTCCCGCCAGACTTTCTCTCTAGGTCTGAACGCCGACCTGCTTGCAGCGCCGGCCGTCTCCCGAGTGCTCCCTCCCCGTCTGTTATTTCTTGCCTCCGATTTCGCTGCTTGTCCCAGCTGTAGAGCCAGCCGCTGGAGCCCCAGCCTGACGCCCAGGAAGGATTAGCGCAGTACCTGCCACCAGCTTGGCCAGCTGGTGAAACCACAGCTTCTTTCACTTTCTTGAGTCTTCTGGACGCCCGAGGAATCGATGTCCTTGAGGTGCTGCCGAATTGCAGGTAAGTCCGTTTCCACTTCGTCGCCACTGTAGTGTCCGTGTGTTGATAGAGACACTGAAGACAGGAGTTGGTTCATAGGTGTTTACTAAGCAAAGTCTGGAGGGGTACTAACGGATATAACACAATATACAGGCTTATATAGCCCGGGTGGCCATTACCGGCATTACAGCACACATGGGGCTCTTAAAGGCACATACACTACAACTATCACTAAGGAAATAGTATTTGGTAAAATAATGGGACTAAAAGACGACAAGTCCCCTGGACCAGATGGCCTGCATCCCAGGGTCTTAAAAGAAGTGGCTGGAGAGATAGTGGATGCATTGGTTGCAATATACCAAAGTTCCCTGGACTCTGGAGAGGTCCCAGCAGCTTGGAAAACTGCAAATGTAACACCCCTATTTAAGAAAGGAGGGAGATAGAAAGCAGGAAACTATAGACCAGTTAGCCTAACATCTGTCGTTGGGAAAATGCTGGAGTCCTTCATTAAGGAAGCAGTAGCAGGGCATTTGGAAAATCATAATGCAGTCAGGCAGAGTCAGCATGGTTTTATGAAAGGGAAATCATGTTTAACAAATTTGCTGTAGTTCTTTGAGGATGTAACGAGCAGGGTGGACAAAGGTGAACCAGTGGATGTGGTGTATTTGGATTTCCAGAAGGCATTCGATAAGGTGCCACATAAAAGGTTACTGCGTAAGATAAGAGCTCACGGAATTGGGGGTAATATATTAGCATGGATAGAGAATTGGCTAACTAACAGAAAGCAGAGAGTCGGGATAAATGGGTCATTTTCCGGTTGGCAAACGGTAAGTAGTGGGGTGCCGCAGGGATCGGTGCTGGGGCCTCAACTATTTACAATCTACATTAATGACTTGGATGAAGGGACCGAGTGTAATGTAGCCAAGTTTGTGGATGATACAAAGATGGGTGGGAAAGCAAGTTGTGCAGAAGACTCAAAGAACCTGCAAAGGGATATAGACAGGCTAAGTGAGTGGGCAAACATTTGGCAGATGGAGTATAATGTGGGAAAGTGCGAGGCTATACACTTTGGCAGGAAAAATAAAAAAGCAAATTATTATTTAAATGGAGAGAGATTACAAAATGCTGCAGTTCAGAGGGACCTGAGGGTCCTTGTGCATGAAACACAAAAAGTTAGCATGCAGGTACAGCAAATAATCAAAAAGGCAAATGGAATATTGGCCTTTATTTCAAAGGGGTGGAGTATAAAAGCAGGGAAGTCCTGCTACAACTGTACAGGGTATTGGTGAGACCACACCTTGAGTACTGCGTACAGTTTTGGTCTCCTTCTTTAAGGAAGGATATACTTGCATTGGAGGCAGTTCAGAGACGATTCACTAGGTTAATTCCAGAGATGAGGGGGTTGACTTATGAAGAAAGAAAGGTTGAGCAGGCTGGGCCTATACTCATTGGAATTTAGAAGAATGAGAAGTGATCTTATTGAAACATATAAGATACTGAGGGGGCACGACAAGGTAGATGCAGAGAGGATGTTTCCCCTCGTGGGGAAATCTAGAACGCAGGGGCACAGTTTTAGAATAAAAGATCGCCCTTTTAGAACTGAGATGAGGAGGAATTTCTTCTCTCTGAGGGTCGTTAATCTGTGGAATTCTCTGCCCCAGAGAGCTGTGGTGGCTGGGACATTAAATACATTTGAGGTGGAGATAGACAAATTTTTGCAAGATAAGGGAGTGAAGGGTTATGGGGAGTGGGCGGGGAAGTGGCTTTGAGCCCAAGATCAGCCATGATCCTATTGAATGGCGGAGCAGGCTCGAGGGGCCAAGTGGCCTATTCCTGCTCCTATTTCTTATTTTCTTATGTAGTGATAATTTGATAGCTTCATGGTCACCATTACTGATACTAAGGCCGCGATTTTGCCAACCAAGGTGGGGTTGGTGTCGAGGTCCTAGCCCGCTGGCTACTGCAGCCCGCACTTTCCAAGTCGTTGTATGTGATTGGACTTGTTAAGCCCACCCTGCAAGGTTCCCGGACAATTAAAAGGAAGCAGGTCTGATGACGTCATTTGATGACACGTCATCAGCCAGTTTCCTTAAAGGGACCATGCCCAAATTGATTTTGACAGTTCTGTTGTCAGTGTTCTACAGCATTGAAGTGCTGCAAGCACTGCACTAAGGTGCACGGTTGCACCCACGCTCTCCCATGACTCCCTCCATATGCTTCTGGAGGGAGTCACAGCACGCAGGAAGGTTCTCTTCCCTTCCCAGGAGGTCAATGTGAAGGGATAATTACTAGCCCTAGCCCCTTTAGGGCTACCCCGGATCAGGCGTATTCTTTAGACGTTCACTTTCAACTAAAGTTTGAGGTAGCCGAATCCTAAAGAGGCATAATTGGGTCTAAAGGTCTGGACTATCTCTCCCTAAAGGAAAGGAACAACCTGAAAATGTTACCGTCCTACAGATAGCACTTTTAATAAGTTTAGCTAGACTGTAACGTTCTGGATATCATGAGGGTCCGGAAAACTCCCCCAGAATTCTGCAACTCCTCACCAAAGAGTGTACAGAGATTGAGTTCGCGAGTTTTTGATACAGAAGTCTGATGTGAGACAATTCTAAAAATATATAGATTTATTAAAGAATCGACATGTAATTTACAGTTGGTGAGTCAATTGCAACATTAACAGTTCCAAAAAGAGAAAGCCTACAATCTTATTATCAGAGAACTTTACTCTCAAATCTTAACTTCGCTACAGTTTTACAGTTCTTAAAGTTCTATTCAGGATATCCACCAAAATCAAATACCTTTGATCCCCGAGGTACAAAGAGTTGGAGATTTACAGAGCTGCCTCTGAAGCCGAGAATCGCTTTGCCCCTTTAAAGTGAGTCTGTTATCCCATTTGAGAGTTCAATATTCATACCCTTTTCCAGTGGTATTTCCTTTAAGGTTTTCTGCTAATGTAAGCTAATTATCTCTAGTCATTTTTCTGCTGACCCCTGCAATTCTTACCGTCACCTCAGCTGGTAGCATTACAGAATTATGGCCTAGAAATTGGGTTGGGGCGCCAAAGTGGCGCAAAAGTCGCCTGAGCGCAGGATTTAGCACAGTGATCGGAGTAATACCGATCGCCAGAAATTCAGTTTCAGTGCCCCTCGAGGGACACGGGGTGAGGCTCGAGGCGCTCCGCGTCCCTCTTAGGGCGCTGAAACTGATTATCGCAGCGCAACGTGCTGCAGCGCCACACGCTGCGGCATGGCACGCTGCAGTACTGCAGGCCTTCCTCCCACTGTTAAGAGGGAGTTGCCTGCAACAGCGCGATCCCCGCTTGCGAGTGCCGGCAAATGAGCCCGGCACCAAGGAGAAGTGCCGGGCTCTCGGGAAACAGCCGGCAATGCTGCGGGGGGGGGGGGGCGGTTAGGAGGCCGGGGACGGAGGTGCTGGCAGGCGGCCGCCGATAAAGCGGCCGCCCCGCACCTCCACCTTAACTTGCGCCGCTGCTGGCACAGTAAGGCCCCGTGAACTGGGCGCGGGTAGCGAACGGCGCAACTGAGGCGTTCACTACCAAATATCGCGAATGGGGCGCTGCGCACACCGATTACGTCATCGGTGGCGGCGCAGCGCAACAGGCTAACGGCACCATTAGCGCCCCTCCTGAATATCGTGGGAGGCACAGCCAGTGGCGCTACAGCCACTGCCTGCCTCTTTAGGCGCTAACAGGTGGCACTACTCACCCAATTTCTCCCCCTATGTCTCTTCTCTAGGTGTTCTAAGTTTACCATAAAAAGCGGTGTAACGGTAGGTGTGTTTTTTACTTGATGTCATTTTTAGGAAGGCAGCTGTTTCTTACTTTTATGTGCTTCTTTACGAAGTGTAAATTAGAACACCTTATCCGGGGTGAAGCATTGTTTCATTCCGAAAAGTTCAGCCTGCCGGAGCCTGTAACCTTCTGTTTCAATAAGGTTATTGATTCAGTGTCAACAACTATCTTATCTCTATAGCCAGAATGCTTTCACAGCTTTTTCATAGTTAGGTTTCTCGATTTCCAAACCCAGTTTGTCATGTTTTGATAAGGCCAGAATTCTTTCAAAAGTGTATTTTTCTGAATAGGTTATATGGCTTATTCCTTCACAAATGCAGCCTGGTTGCACATTGCACAGGAGGGCACAAGCAGGGATATTGTCAGGACGACTAGGCTGCAGTGGCGCAAGCCTTTCAATGATCCCAGTAATGATCACAAAACGTTACTGCCAAGCCACACTCAACTTCATCCTGCTGTGCCGCTTATCACATCCACATCACTCTGCCTTCCCTACCCTACTCCTGCACATCTTTACTCACACCAACTTACCTTGCACCTCCACCCATTCCTCTCTATATACATTATCACTTCCCCATTTGACTAGCCACCCCTTATACTCACCCTCATCCTACTGCAAGCATACCAACTAACAACACACAAGGGTAGGCACTTGGGTGGTTTAGGCAATGTTCATGTAAAGTTTCTGTTAATGTGCTGTCAACCGTTGAAATCTTTATTTTCAACACTTTGCCTTCTTGGACAGATTTGTGTGTACCTTTGGAAGTGGCTTAGTGAGTTATAGTGAATGGTGAGACATAAGGGTACACCCCCCTCCCCAACAATGGTGATGAGTGTGAAAGGAACGGCATGGGCATTGTAATTATGCTTTATGGTGTTGGTGTGGGGTAGTGCCAACCTGGCGCATCATTTGGTATCCAGGGTATACAGCATCAAGTGTACAGCATGAAGTGAAGTAAATCTGGCCATGGTCAGGCTACCCTTGGCGTCCCGGGCAGCAATGTGGTCGGGTGCTGACGCCCTGTGTCCTGTGCAGCATCAGTTGATTGCGGGGAAGGCTGGTGTTGTTGTTGCTGCTGGTGTGCCTGATGATGCTGGTGTTGGAGCTGACCTTGGTGGGATTCTGAGGACCAAGGTGAGATATTTTCAAGGGCAGCAATGCTGATGGAATAGATGGCAGGTGAGGTTGAGATGACAGAAGCGATCTGTCAATGGTGAGGGAGGTTGTTTCAATGACATGGCACTGGATAGAGAGTTGGCTTCAAACACTTGCAAGCTGCAGAAAGCTCACTCTGTCTTCCAAATGCAGTAACCCACAGTTTCTGAGCTTTGAAAATGAACAGCTCTAACATGGGATCTTTCATACAACTTTGGCAGCTGTCAGGTCATGAGATAAATTAGTGCTGAATCCACACACAACATGCTGAGCTGACATGTTCCCCGAGCAGCGGGTAACCCATGGGAGCGCACGTAAAATTGAAATGTAGGCTTAAAATAACAGTTAATTGGATGTTAACAACCCATTTAATGATGTGAATTGCCTCCCACGCCGCTTGGTGTCGGGTCTGTTCAGCGCCGACAGACTCGACACCTGGGAGACTCGCATGGAGGTGGGTTGACAGCGGATTCCTTACCCGCTGTCAATCTTTGCTCTTTTGACAGCGGACCCGCCTCAGAAGCAGCCCTCTGAGCGCCGGCAAAATTCAGCCCCAACTTTTTATTTCAGATTTTTTTTTAAACTGAATTCAAATTCATAAACTGCTATGGTGGGACATGAACTTACATCTCCAGATTATTAGTCCAGGATTACTAGTCCAGTGACATCACCACTACACTACCATATCCAGTGCTGTACATTTTCAATATTATAATATGGGCTTTTTATTATACTTATAAAATAACTGGGTTAACTTGTACACCACGCCATTATTTGAGATATCCTAAATGTCATATTAATATTGTAAATTTGTGTACAGAAGAATTGTGTTTTATTTTACAGGAAGGATGGTGGGCTGATCAGTATTCAGCTGGAATGCTTCGTGCTATCTCTCACACACTAGGCAACGGTTATGGGACAGGAGGCGTACCTACAGGTGCCAAAATGTATCAAAGTATATCAGCAATCAGATCTAAGCTTAAAACAGAGTTCAAACACCCTGATAAGCTGTATTTTCCATCCAAGTCCCCTGAAGAAAATTTACATATTTTACTATTGAGCAATGAACACTGCATGAAAAGAACCAAATGTCAGTTTGTGCAGTCGTTGCTGTAATAAATCTCCTATGTATATTTGGGATTTGTAGTCCGATTACAGGGATTAACTTCAATGTCTACATGACTAAAATTCATGCACATACATATACTGAGGGAGTGCAGAACTGTCGAAGGTGCCGTCTTTCGGATGAGACATTAAACCAAGGCCCCATCTGCTCTCTAAGGTGGATGTAAAAGATCCCAAGGCACTATTCAAAGAAGAGCAGGGGAGTTATCCCCGGTATCTTGGCCAATATTTATCTCTCAATCAAAATAATTAAAACAGATTATCTGGTCATTATCACATTGCAGTTTGTGGAACCTTGTGTGGAAATTGGCTGCCACCGCAGCACGGTGGCATAGTGGTTAGCACTGTTGCCTCACAGCGCCAGGGACCCGGGTTCGAATCCGGCCTCGGGCGACTGTCTGTGTGGAGTTTGCACATTCTCCCTGTGTTTGCGTGGGTTTCCTCTGGGTGCTCCGGTTTCCTCCCACAGTCCAAAGATGTGCGGGTTAGGTTGATTGGCTATGATAAATTGACCCTTAGTGTTAGGGGGATTAAATACGTGGGGTTACGGGGATAGGGTGGGATATGTGTTGGTGTAGGGGTTATGGGGATCGGGTGGGATATGTGTCAGTGCAGGCTCGATGGGCCGAAATGGCCTCTATCTGCACTGTGGGGTTTCTGTGATTTCTGTGATTACAACAGTGACTGTACTTCAGAAGTACTTAATTGGCTGCAAAGCACTTTGGGACGTCCTCAAGTTATGACACGCTATATAAATGCAAGTTCTTTCTTTTTATTTCTTTATTGCATGGTCACTATATAGTTAGCACATGGTGCCTACAGAGAAATACATTGGCGCATTAAGATAGTCAGTATTTTGTGTAGCTGTTAGCCTAGAGTTTCCTCTTTTGGTGTAATTTATGTTAGCATAGCGATTGCAAGTTTAGACAGACTCGAATGGAAAGCTGCTGTTACACCCAGTTTCTCTAGGTCAGTCCATTAGCATGATTTAGGGGGAAAATTTGGATAGGATACCAATGATGGGGGCAGAAAATTGCATGTAAGTCAATTTTAAGGGATGAAGACAATTAAAAGGGAGCATCACAGTAGGGGACAGAAATTCTGAAAGCTTTTAGAGAGCTCCAAAGGCATCTCAATCCAGTTAGCAGCCTTTGTAAAGGCTGACGAGGCAGAGAAATAAAAATCCCACACAACGCAGTCACCTCCCACACAGCCACACGTCGCTCCTCAAAAAAGTCAGAAGGGAATCACAAGGTACAATTGTGCTCCCCTTTCTGATAACTTCCCATTACTATGGCTCAATTAGTTACTGTTAAAATATGGCCGATGGACTAGTGCACACAATTTATGGACTAAAAAGTAAATGCCTGTCAGTTAAAATTTACACTTTAAAGGTGCTTCAGGAATGGAAATATTTGGACCTACTTGTTGATGTTTTAATAGCATACACATATACTATTGTCAAGCGTCTATCGTGAAAATTGAGGAGACAGTGAGCAAGTAACTTGTTCTAAGGTCCTCCTACCTGCTCTCTTGTTGACCACTTGGACATGCATAAGAATAGTTGAGGATGGATCGTCATCAAAGTAGATGTTCCTTCCATCCTTTTAGAGAAGCACCAAACCTCCTCTCAGTGCTGCTAATTACGGTCCACCAACGCACTGCAGTATAGTGATATCAATCTCAAATCTACTTTGTTACAATCAGTATTAAAAAAAGTAGAGGGAAAGGTTATGTCATTAAAAAATGTAAAAATTGCAGGCAATGTTTAATACTAAAAGGATTGTTTTTTCAGTAATTATAATTCATGCAATAAGGTATTTTTCAATGAACTATCTTACAGAATTAACAGAAGTTGCAGTCACGGTGGTCAGTATGATTTCTGGAGCTCTGATACATACAATAATGGTGGCAAATGTGGCGGCTATGGTATTAAATGCAGACACTCCAGGACGAATGTACAGAGAGAAGGTTTGTGAAGTTTAATGTGAAAAAATGCTTCTGTCTAGTTATAATGTATAGACATGCTTAACAAAACCTAGTTTTTCTGTCTATGTCAGCTCATCAGTTTTTCAGTGTAGTTATCTTAGAGTAAACTTCCATTTTTAATTGATAATCTAACATTTAAATTCATCTCTCCATCAGATTTAAACTATAGAAATTGATCTTTGAATGTGTCCTATTCTCCAAACATTTTTGTTAGTTCAGAGGATGCTATAGAAACATCGTGAGACGAGGATTTACTTAAGGCTGGTGCTGGGATTAGGAATCTAGCAAAAATGTTCTGTTGGAGTTAAAAGGAAACACTTGATGAAAAAGTTTGTCAAACTTCAGCCTTTGTAAACATGACACAATGATTTTTATTATATCAGTTACTTAATCAGTAAGACAATGATGTTTCAATTCTGGCTTTAGCACTAATAAACTATATTGGCCCAGTAATTCCGTTCCAAACGCGTGAGTACGGTCGGGGTACTCACGCGTCTGGCCGGAGGAAATGCCGGTTTTCAGCATGCACAGCGCATGCGGAGAAAACCGGCATTTCCTGTCCTCTGAACAAAGGGGTTCAGAGGCACAGCGCGTGCGACTGCACAGGCAGCGCGTGCGCAGTGAACTTCGTCGATTTCATTCATGGATTCAGTGAGGTTAAGTCCTTACAACTTACACATGAAAAAAGCATGTGTAAAGTTGCTCCAGAGGCTGCGGAGGAAGATATATTTTATCGTGGAGCTTCTGAAAGGCAATATTTTTGTTTGGGAAAGGGAGGAAAGTTATTTTAAGAAATGATGAGGTAAGTTTTAAAGTTTAATTTTTTTTTTAAACGGGTTTTCAGTACTGTAGGTAGAAGGAGCAATTGTGGCTGTGTGAATTGAATTTGCTGTGTTTATTAAATGTGAAAATGACTGTTCTAAAATGAGTAATGTAACATTTCCAACATTTTTAAGAAAGAAACTGTTCATCAGTAATATATTCTTTTAAGTAATTATGTATGTATGTCCGTATATATTCCTTTACGTACATGTATATATTCCTTTACTTATATGTATGAATGTATGTATTTAATTATGATTTTCCAATAAGTTACTTTCTCTGAAAGTCATAATTAAATACATACATTCATACACATAAGTAAAGGAATATATACATACATATACGCAAAGGAATATATACAGACATACATACATAATTACTTAAAAGAATATATTACTGATGAAAAGTTTCTTTCTTAAAAATGTTGGAGTCATTTTCACATTTAATAAACACAGCAAATTCAATTCACATAGCCACAATTGCCCCTTCTACCTACAGTACTGTAAACCCGTTTTAAAAAACAAAAATAAACTTTAAAACTTACCTCAGCATTTCTTAAAATAACTTTCCTCCCTTTCCCAAACAAAAATATTGCCTTTCAGAAGCTCCACGATAAAATATACCTTCCTCTGCAGCCTCTGGAGCAACTGTACTCATGCTTTTTTCATGTGTAAGTTGTAAGGACTTAACCTCACTGAAAGCATGAATGAAACCGGCGAATTTTACTGCGCCCGCGCTGCCTGTGCAGTCGCACGCGTTCTGCCTCTGAACCCCTTCGTTCAGAGGACAGGAAATGCCGGTTTTCCCCGCATGCGCTGTGCATGCTGAAAACCGGCATTTCCTCTGGCCAGACGCGTGAGTACCCCAACCGTACTCACGCGTTTGGAACGGAATTACTGGGCCGTTCATTTTACATGTCAATAAAATGAAAAATTTAACAATTGCACGATTTGCCCCCTCGCATCTGCGACTGAGGGTCCAAGGAGGTGCATTGCGCAAGAGGTCATCGTCGTACGTATCCTCACACTGTTCCCTTTCGGGAACTGTATGAAGTGGTGGAAGGATTTCTGGCCACGTTAACGCTCCTTCCGTGACCATAACCATCTTCATACCAGCCATTAGGGTGGTTAGTCCTATGGCGTGAGGGTTTTACGGGCTCCCACAACCCATCTGAGGGGGGGGGGGCCACCCACACCCGCGGACGCAAGTATCCCGCTGGATGTCCACCCAGAATTTATAGTTGGAGCTCCGACTCCACTTGCCGGGACTGTCTGGAGCGGGGTTCGAAACCCTACTCCTTCTGGCCCAGCGGTGGGGATGCTTACCGCTACGCAAAAGGCCCACTCCGCGCAAAAGGTGACACCCATACGTTTCCTGCGCCTTTTCCCTCCCCGTGACTGGAGCTCTATGCTGCCACTTGAAAGACCAAGCTATCATCTGTCCTTTTTGCGGCGCCTTTGACTTCTCATTACCAATGATGAGCAGGCGCTGCGCCTCCACCTCGTTGAGGAGATTGCTGAGGTCATCATCAGTTCAATTGTGAGTTCTTTTAATGCCGTGAATTGTGCTCATTCCAGCCATTTCACGTTGCTAATCTGAGTGGGCCTTTGGCGTAGCGGTAGCATCCCCACCGCTGGGCCACACGGCGTAGGGTTTCTAACCCCGCTCCAGACAGTCCCGGCAAGTGGAGTCGGAGCTCCAGCTCTAAATTCTGGGTAGACATCCAGTGGGATATTTGCGTCCGTGAGTGTGGGTGGCCCCCCCCCTCGTATAGGTTGTGGGAGCCCGTAAAACCCTCCCGCCATAGGACTAACCACCCTAATGGCTGGTACAAAGATGGTTACGGCCACGGAAGGAGCGTTAATCACGGCCAGAAATCCTTCCACCACCTCATACAGTTCCCCAAAGGGAACAGTGTGAAGACACATACGACGACGACGTTGCTAATTAAATAAATGGAATGAAAAAAATGCTTTCAGGGCTTTTAAAAGTCTTTAAATCGCTTTAATTCTGTTTAAAACTACTTCAGATTCTTCAAAATAATGTAAACGTTTTTAAAAGCTTATAAAAGTTACCAAAAGCTTCTTACAAATACCAAAACCTATTTAAAATGCTGCTCTACATGTAAAAATGCTTTGCAGCTTGTGAGAAACATTGGGGGCGTGTCCTTTTAAAATGAGACCTCAAGGGGCGTGTCTCACTTGCACTGCGCCCTCCAGGCTTCGCGCTGGCTGCACTCCTGGGCGGCGTGACGTCAGACGCTGCCCGGGAGTCAACATTTTAAAACAGCAATTCCAGGCGTCCCTGAAGCTCAACGGCCGGCGCGTCGGGTAAGTGCAGATCGGGGGCTTGCACGCGCGGCAAGCCCCCGACCCGAATTTCTGCCCCAATATATTAAATTTACTATGTATGTTATGCACTTCTTATTTGGGCATCATCATTCGGTCAAGTGATGCCCAAGGTGGCTCTCAATAGGATTTATCCTTATAAGGCTACCTATCACACAGCCATTTTTGCAGTTGCACACAAGATATGTCATATGCTCCTAAAGCTGTAGATCCCCATGCCTATACCTATACAAATGCACTTTGAGGGAAATTTGTTTTTTTACTGATAATCTGTGGGTAATGCTGCGGGAGATCCACTAATAATGTACAAAAAAATAGAAAATATCAAAACACTCTACTGCTCAGATCAGGTGCTGTGGTGCTCTAAAATGATGTGTTGTGGCGGAGCCACCAAAGGACTCAGAGCAGTTGTACATAATTCCTTTAACAGCATTGTAGTTACAGCCTGTGTCTGTACCTTTAATTACACTGTTTAACTGTACTATGTCTAGTTACCTTCACAGCACAGTTTTAACGTGATAACGTCATGCCATTAGTCACGTGATTCCCCCAATGGTGGGAAGAACGTGATGACGTCATAACGTCAGCCATCGGACCAGCCCAGCAGTCCTTGTGGAGCCTTCAGAGAGAACAGACCTACTATCGATGTATTCCAGCAGTTTCCAGTTAAAACCAGTTTTGTTTCATTAAAGTTCTTTGTTTTAATTGCCTGAGTCGAAATCAGTCTTTTCGCTAGGAACCTCCGTTCCTACATTGGTGACCCCGAATTCTACGAACATTTTTGGTGGAAGATTTTGTCATGGATACGAACGCCGTGACCCTGAAACTGCCACAATTCTGGGAGCAACAGCCAGCCGCCTGGTTTATTCAGGCTGAAGCTCAATTTGCAATTCGGAACATCGTCGTGGATTCGACCCGGTATTACTACGTGGTCTCCGCCCTCGACAGCAACACAGCCTCACGGATCGTCAGTCTCCTCGGTAGCCCACTGGATGACGGCAAGTACGATACTCTAAAGGCGCGGTTGCTCCAGGTCTTTGGCCTCTCGAAGTCGGAGCGTGCTCGCAGACTTCTCGCTATGCCCGGCCTTGGGGACTCCAAACCGTCTGAGCTCATGAGCCAGATGCTCACGATCTTGGGTGCCGAACCGGAATGTTTCCTCTTTAGAGAATTGTTCCTCTGTCAGCTTCCAGAACCAGTACAAACTGCCTTAGCCAGCTCTGCGATCACAGACTGCGCTGAACTCGCGGCAGAAGCTGACAAAATATTCACAGTAACCCAACAATGCTGCGCAGCCACGAGGCACCCAACCCCCACAGACGCGACTCCAGCTCCTCAGGTGGTGGGCTGGTGCTGCTACCACGCCCGTTTTGGCGCGAAAGCCAGACGCTGCCGTCCTCCCTGCAGTTTTTCACCAAAAAAAACCCAACAAAGCTCCCGCAGCGTTTTTCGCGAAGGAGGACCGGGTCTAAAGGGCACACCGCGGCCGCGATGTCCGTTGGATCTTCAGGGAAGCTTCTTTACATCACAGACTCCCTATCGGGTCGTTGTTTTCTCTGTGACACCGGCTCGCAGTGCAGTATCCTGCCCGCGTCGAGGCTTGATCTCCAAACCGGGGCCCACGGCCTTCCCCTCGAGGTGGCTAATGGCGCGGCCATTCGTACTTTCGGGAAGCGGCGGGTCCAACTGAGCTTCGGCGGTCAGCGCTTCTTTTGGGAATTTGTCACGGCCAAGGTCTCGCAGGCCATCCTGGGGGCGGATTTTCTGTGCACGAACGGGTTCCTCGTCGACGTCCGGCACTGCCGTCTAATCAACGCAGCCACGTTCAATTCGAACCCCTGCCACCGCAGCACCGCTGTGTCGTGGTCCGTCGCCTGCGCGTACCCATTGTCAGATAAATTCACTCATCTCGGGGAGTTCCCGGAGCTGACCAGGCCCACTTTCTCTTCCTCGGTCATGAAGCATGGTGTGGAGCACCATATTACCACGACGGGCTCCCCGGTTTACGCACGGGCCCGAAGGCTGGAACCCGGCAAGCTCGCAGCGACAAAGGCAGAGTTTGACACTATGTAGCGGCTGGGAATTATTCGACGATCGGATAGTCCCTGGTCTTCGCCGCTCCACATCGTTCTGAAACCTGGTGGCGGCTGGTGCCCCTGCGGTGACTACCGACGGCTGAATGATGCTACTACCCCCGATCAGTACACGATCCCACATATACAAGATTTTTCGGCCCATTTGGCGGGGAAGTCCATTTTTTCTAAGGTCGACCTCGTCTGCGGGTATCACCAGGTTCCCGTTCATCCGCAGGACATTCCAAAAACTGCTGTTATCACACCGTTCGGGCTTTTCAAGTTCCTACGAATGCCGTTCGGTTTAACGAATGCAGTGCAGGCTTTCCAGCGGCTTATGGACTCTGTGCTCCGTGATCTCCCGTTCATTTTCGTCTATCTTGACGACATCCTCATCGCCAGTGCTAGCAAGGAAGAGCACATCGGGCATCTTCGTACTCTCTTCACATGCCTTAGCCAGCATGGATTAATCATCAACCCGGCCAAGTTCCAGTTTGGCCTGCAAATCATCGATTTTCTGGGACACTGCATCACCTCGGATGGCGCCGTCCCCCTAGCAACGAAGGTGGAAGCCGTCATGTCTTTTCCGTGCCCACGGACCGTCCGGGCCCTCCAGGAGTTCCTGGGAATGGTACATTTCTACCACCGTTTCGTACCCAAGGCGGCTCTGCTTATGCAACCTTAGTACGAGGCCCTCAAGGGCAAATCTGGCAAAGACACAGTCGGCTGGACAATCGAAATGGACCAGGCTTTCGGGAACACCAAGAGGGCCTTGGCTGATGCAACCATGTTGGCGCACCCTCTTCCAGGCGCCACCATTGCCCTTACTACGGACGCGTCCGACTACGCCATCGGTGCAGTACAAGAGCAATGGGTCAATGGCACGTTGCAACCACTGGCATTTTTCAGCTGTCAGCTGAGAAAAAACGAAAGAAAATACAGCACCTTTGACCGAGAGCTACTGGCACTTTTCCTGGCCATCTGCCATTTCAGGTTTTTGTTAGAAGGACGTCCCTTCACGGCTTTTGTCGACCACAAGCCCCTTACCTTCGCCATGTCGAAGACCACAGCACTGTGGTTGGCTCGTCAGCAACGTCACCTGACGTACATTTCGGAGTTCACGACGGACATTCAACATGTATCTGGTAAGGACAACCTGGTGGCAGATTGTCTCTCCCGCGCGGCGGTCCAGGCGGTTCATCTCGGCATTGATTACGCTCGCATGGCTGAGGATCAGATATCAGACCCAGAGGTTCAAGCATACAGAACCGTCCCGTCAAGTTTCCAACTGGCCGATGTCAGCTTTCAGGCCGCAGGCACCACGCTCCTTTGTGATGTCTCCATGGGCGTTCATCGACCCATCGTGCCAGCCGCGTGGCGCCGGACGGTTTTTGACGCGATAAACGGGTTGTCGCACCCGGGTATGCGGACTTCACAGCGTCTTATGTCGACTAAGTTCGTCTGGAAAGGTATGCACCTGGATGTCCGGGACTGGGCCAACACCTGCGTGGTCTGCCAGAAGGCCAAAGTCCAGCGACATGTCAAGGCACCAATAGCTCCGTTCGTTGTTCTGGAGCGTCGTTTCGACCACGTTCATGTGGACCTCGTTGGGCCGCTGCCACCTTCCCGTGGTTTTACTCATCTCCTCACCGTGGTGGACCGCACCACCAGGTGGCCAGAGGCAATTCCTTTGGTTGCCACCACCTCGGCAGACGTCGCTAGAGCCTTCATCTCCTGCTGGGTCACTCGGTTCGGCGTACCGGCAGACATCTCCTCCGATCGTGAGCCACAGTTTACCTCGGAGCTTTGGAACGCTGTAGCTCAGGGGCTCGGCGCCAAACTTCATCACACCACCGCCTATCATCCACAAGCGAACGGCCTGTGCGAGCGATTCCACAGGTCGCTCAAAGCCGCCTTACGGGCCAGTCTTCAAGGCGCAGGATGGGTAGACAGGCTCCCTTGGGTCCTGTTAGGTCTTCGCACGGCGCCCAAGGATGATCTCCAATCTTCTTCAGCGGAGTTGGTTTACGGCCAGCCACTCTGAGTTCGGGGTGATTTTCTTCCTTCTTCCACGGAGCCATAGTCCGCCTCTCAGTAGCTCGTCAGCCACCAGGAAGCAGCCAAGTGTTTCCTCCCGGTGCCTACTTCCAACCACAGCCTGCAGAATTCCCACGTACCGGTGGCGCTGAAGAGCGCCGAATACGTCTTCATCCGTCATGATGCTCACCAGGACCCGCTCAAGCCTCCTTACACTGGTCCCTTCCGAGTCATCAAACCAGGAGACAAGTCTTTTGCTGTCGACGTCGGAGGTAAACCAGATCACATCTCGGTGGACCGCTTGAAGCCGGCTCATTTGGACTTAGACAGCCCAGTCGTCGTCGCTCAGCCACCAAAACAAGGCTGCCCGCCCGCAACGCCGTTTCGACCGCATCCACCCGCCAGTTCAACTACACCCGCCGCACCAGCTCAGCCACAGTCATCAGCTAGCTCGACCACCGGTCATCAACTTCCTCTGCCAGACTATCGAAGTCGATCAGACAGACTGGTCAGACCGCCTCCTCGTCTCATTTTTTCTGTTGAAGACAATTCTGGGGGGGCGCATGTGGCGGAGCCACCAAAGGACTCAGAGCAGTTGTACATAATCCCTTTAACAGCATTGTAGTTACAGCCTGTGTCTGTACCTTTAATTACACTGTTTAACTGTACTATGTCTAGTTACCTTCACAGCGCAGTTTTAACGTGATGACGTCATGCCGTTAGTCACGTGATCCCCCAATGGTGGGAAGAACGTGATGACGTCATGACGTCAGCCATCGGACCAGTCCTCGTGGAGCCTTCAGAGAGAACAGACCTACTATCGATGTATTCCAGCAGTTTCCAGTTAAAACCAGTTTCGTTTCATTGAAGTTCTTTGTTTTAATTGCCTGAGTCGAACTCAGTCTTTTCGCTAGGAACCTCCGTTCCTACAGTGTCATAATTTCAGAGCACTGGGCACTGAATTCAGCATGCCTCTGATTTCAGCATTTCACGGCCTCTGGACGTCCCAAAGTGCTTTACAGTCAATGACATACTTTTGAAGTGTAGACAGTGTTGTAATGTAGGAAATGCAGCAGCCAATTTTCACCCAGCAAGGTCCCACAAACAGCACTGTGATAATGACTAGATAATCTAGTTTTTAGTGATGTTGTTTGAGGGATAAATATTGCCCAAGACACTCCTCTGCTCTTCTTTGAATAGTGCCATGGGATCTTTTACATACACCAGAGGGGGCAGACAGGGTGTTGGTTTAACATCTCATCTGAAAGACGGCACCTCCGATATTGCAGCACTCTTTCAGTACTGCACAGAAGTGTCAGCCTAGATTATATTCGTAAGTTTCTGGAGTGGGACTTGAACCTACAACCATCTGACTTGGAGGCGAGAGTCCTACCAACTGAGCCACGGCTGACACGGTATTGAGTAGAGTTCTGAGTGAAATTACCCAGAATCTACTATTATTGAGGGGTATGGTCAATGTTTTGTATGTCTTTCATCTAAACTTGACATCTATGCTTGTCAAAGTGCCCTTGGGTTTTCCTCACTGACTCTAGTTTTAGGTGATGATTCTCCAGAAATGCAAGTGCCTGAAGAATCAGCATCATGCAGTCAGGTAAGGAAACTAAATTGGTTCTATTCTTGATATTTCATGGTCTCCAAAAAATCCAGGAATCTCAAACTCTGTACCGATCATTAACATAGCTCTGTCCCGATGCAAAAGAGCAGTTTACATGAGTTTCCTGCATTCACACCAGTAATCATAATCATAATCATAATCAACTTTATTGTCATTGTTAGTGCACAAGTGCAGTACAACGAAATGTAGGCTTGCGGCTCCCGAGAGTGTACATTTAGATTAAGACATTTAAACATTCAACATTCATTTGGCTTGTAATACATTAACATAAACATAACCATAATAAAGTGCATTGGCAGATGTGCAGGCTTTATAGTTTATTTGTGGAGTTCAGTAGGATGACAGCCCTGGGAAAGAAGCTGTTCCTAAATCTGGTCGTTCGGGTGCGAATGCATCTGTAGCGTCTCCCAGATTGCAGGAGGGCGAACAGACTGTGGCTGGGGTGGGTAGGGTCTTTGATGATGGTCCGTGACCTCCGTAAACAGCGTTTCTGGTATATGTGCTCTATGGTCGGTAGCCGGTTGCCGGTAATGCGTTGGGCAGTTTTGACTACCCGCTGCAGGGCTTTCCGGTCATAGTAGCTACAGCTGCCATACCATACTGTGATACAGTTCGTCAGGATGCTCTCTATTGTGCAGCGGTAAAAGTTAGAGAGGATCAGCGGTGACAGGTTACATCCCTTCAGCCTCCTTAGGAAATATAGGCGCTGCTGGGCCTTCTTCACCAGAGAGGAGGTATTGAGGGACCAGGAGAGGTCTTCCGTGATGTGGACTCCGAGGAACTTAAAGCTGTCCACCCTTTCCACCACAGCCCCATGGATGTGGATGGGGGTGCGACTTCCGCCTTTAGACTTCCTGAAGTCCACAATGACTTCTTTGGTTTTCTTGATGTTAAGGGCCAGGTTGTTATCGGCGCACCACTTCACGAGATGCTGGACCTCCTCCCTGTAGGCTGACTCATCGTTGTTGGTGATCTGGCCTACTACCGTGGTATCATTCGCAAACTTGATGATGGTGTTGGAACCATGAACAGCCACACAGTCGTGGGTGAAGAGGGAGTAGAGGAGGGGGCTCAGCACACATCCTTGTGGGGCCCCCGTGTTCAGGGTCAGAGGGGGGGAGGTGTGGTTACCTAATTTGACAGACTGGGGTTTGTTAGGAAGTCCAGGGTCCAGTTGCAGAGGGAAGTGTTCAGGCCAAGAGTGTGGAGTTTGGTGGCCAGCTTGTTGGGGACGATAGTGTTGAATGCTGAGCTGTAGTCTATGAACAGCATTCTGATGTAGGTCTCTTTACCATCTAAGTGATTCAGTGCAGAGTGTAGAGCAGTTGTGATTGCATCCTCCGTTGATCTGTTTGCACGATAAGCAAACTGGTGTTGGTCAAGAGAGGCGGGAACGCTGACTTTGATGTGAGCCAGGACCACATAGCCAGTGCACTAGCATAGATTTACGCCTAGAAATTGAGGTGCAGCAGGATCTATAGGTGTGATTCAGCAGTTTCAGCCTTGGAAGAGGCCCCAGACTTTGTAGCTTTATTTCTGCAGCCTTGCAGCAATTTTTCTTATGATTTTTGTTGATTATTTTGTCACTGAGATCTGCTGTCAGTCTCTAACTCAGATATTTTTCAGACCCAAACTCCCCACTTTCTAGAGGGGTCCGGCAGCTGTAATAGCCTTCACAAATGCCTGTTCAGCATCATCATGGAAGAGGAAGGGGAGCAACAGAGGCTGAGTGAAGCACTATGGCCGGAGGCAGCATCCCACTCGTTATTACCCCGCTTCCCCAGAGAGTGTATCGGCAGTGCATATCCTTTCAGGACCTGTCGGAGGAGCTATGTGTCTGCAGAGTGCGCTTCACAAAGGAAACCAGCGGCCATCTATCTGCAGTTCTGCAAGAAGACCTCAAGCCACAATTTACTTGCTGCAGGCGTTATCCACAGAGAGCAAGATCATCATGGTCTTGAACTTCTACGGCTCTGGATGTTTTCAGTTAGCTAAGTAGGGTCTATGCAACATAAACCAAGGAGCTTGAAGGGCCTGCATCCGCCAGGTTACAGAAGCCCTTTTTCTCTGGGCACCAGAATTAATCTACTATGGAATGTCACAAATGGAGCAAAGAGAAGGCTATACAGTTGTACAGGCTTGCTAGCTTCTCCAGTGTGCAGGAGGTGATCAACGGAATCCATGTGGTGCTGAAAGCACCAAATAAAAGCCCTGTGACTTGCATCAACAGGAAAGGATTCCACTCCCTTAATGTGCAGATAATCTGCAATGCGCAACAGTGAATACTGCACGTTAGCGCACAGCACGCTGGGAGCTGCCAGGACGCAGCCATTCCGCCATCGTGCAATTATTTACTGAGGATAGATGACAAACGTTGGATCCTGGGGGACAGGGCCTACCCTGATACCATGGTTCCTCACACCGTTCAGAATGACGCACAACACATCAGAGGATCATTGCAACCATGCACATGTAGTCACCAGGTCCTGAAAAGCTGCTTCAGTTGCCTAGACGGTGGGCGGGTGTCCTGCAGTACGCCTCGGAGAGGGTGGCAAAAGTAATAGTTGCCTGCTGTGTGCTGCACAGTTTTTCCTCGAGGGAAGGGCTGAGTCTGAACATCCTTGGAGAGGAGCCCATAAAGCAGCAGCTCCTGAGCTGGAGGTCCCAGAGCCAAGGGGAGATGCCAGCTCAGACGATACATTGCTTCAACCTGACAGGGGAGTCAGAGCTCGGCTCTCAGCTGAAGTGTTCAGTGACTGATGGCCTTCACCATCCAAGCACAGCTTCACCACCTTCTCTCCCACTCTTAGACAGTAAAGATTCTTGGAGAGCGATGCCCACCCAAGCAACTAGCAACGCTTTAGGTCTCTACCCCTTAGAAGGCTATGCCAACGTTCATCGGCCAAATGGAAAAGTCTGTACCAGTTATATGGACCATTCCCTGTGGGATTGTGATTGCAGAGAGTGACAGACCAAACATTTAAAGTGGAAATACAACTTTAATTCAATAAGTAACAGAAACAAACTAGTTTTCAAAATCAACAGCAAACTTTTCACCAGTATACATAAATGACAAGATCCTGACCTGTCTGTAAAACTGCATCAGTGACCAATAATGGAATAAGTTAACAATCAAGGAACATTCACATTTTGCAAAATACATTCTCTATGGAACGCTATCAATGCACTTTGAGCCTCATTATTGAAATGGCCAATTGCAAGCAGAACTACATAAATGGCACACAACTGAGATAACAGAATCAGACTCTACAGCCTTTTTTAAAATTTGTTTTTTATGGGATGTGGGCGTTGCTGGCAAGGCCAGCATTTATTGCCCATCCCTAATTGCCCTTGAGAAGGTGGTGGTGAGTTGCTGCCTTGAACCGCTGCAGTCCATGTGGTGAAGGTACTCCCATGGTGCTGTTAGATAGGGAGTTCCAGGATTTTGACCCAGTGACGATGAAGGATCGGCGATATACTTCTAAGTCAGGATGGTGTGTGACTTGGAGAGGAACTTGGTGGTGTTCCCTTGCGCCTGCTGCCCTTGTTCTTCTAGGTGGAAGAGGTCGCAGGTTTGGAAGGTGCTGCCGAAGAAGCCTTGGCGAGTTGCTGCAGTGCATCTTGTAGATGGTACACACTGCAGCCACGGTATGCTGGTGGTGGAGGGAGTGAATGTTTTAGGTGGTGGATGGGGTGCCAAAAAGCGGCCTGCTTTGTCTTGGATGGTGTCGAGCTTCTTGAGTGTTGTTGGAGCTGCACTCATTCAGGCAAGTGGAGAGTATTCCATCACACTCCTTACTTGTGTCTTGTAGATGGTGGAAAGGCTTTGGGGAGTCAGGAGGTGAGACACTCGCCGCAAAATACCTAGTCTCTGACCTGCTCTTGTTACCACAGTATTTATGTGGCTGGTCCAGTTAAGTTTCTGGTCAATGGTGACCGCCCAGGATGTTGATGCTGGGGGATTCGGCGATGGTAATACTGTTGAATGTCATGGGGAGGTGGTTAGACTCTCGCTTCTTGGAGATAATCATTGCCTGGCACTTCTGTGGAGCGAATGTTACCTGCCACTTATCAGCCCAAGCCTGAACGTCGTCCAGGTCTTGTTGCATGCGGGCGTGCACTGCTTCATTATCTGAGGAGTTGTGAATGGTGCTGAACACTGTGCAGTCATCAGCGAACATTCCCATTTCTGACCTTATGTTGGAGGGACGGTCATTGATGAAGCAGCTGAAGATGGTTGGACCTAGAACACTGCCCTGAGGAACTCCTGCAGCGATGTCCTGGGGCTGTGATGATTGACCTTCAACCACCACAACCATCTTCCTTTGCGCTAGGTATGACTCCAGCCAGTGGAGAGTTTCCCCCCCGATTCCCATTGACTTCAGGTTTACTAGAGCTCCTTGATGCCACACTTGGCCAAATGCTACCTTGATGTCAAGGGCAGTCACTCTCACCTCACCTCTGGAATTCAGCTCCTTTGTCCATGTTTGGATCAAGGCTGTAATGAGGTCAGGAGCCGGGTGGTCTTCGCGTAACCCAAACTGGGCATCAGTGAGCAGGTTATTGGTGATTAAGTTCCACTTGATAGCACTGTTGATGACACCTTCCATCACTTTGCTGATGATTGAGAGTAGACTGATGGGGCGGTAATTGGCTGGGTTGGATTTGTCCTGCTTTTTGTGGGCAGGACATACCTGGGCAGTTTTCCACATTGTCGGATAGATGCCAGTATTGTATCTGTACTGGAACAGCTTGGCTAGTTCTGGAGCACAAGTCTTCAGCACGATAGCCTAGATGTTGTTGGGGCCCATAGCCTTTGCTGTATCCAGTGCGCTCAGCCGTTTCCTGCTATCACGTGGAGTGAATTGAATTGGCTGACGACTGGCTTCTGTGATGGTGGGGACCTCGGGTGTAGGCCGATATGGATCATCCACTTGGCACTTCTGGCTGAAGATAGTTGCAAACGCTTCAGCCTTATCTTTTGCACTCGTGTGCTTGGCTCCACCATCATTGGGGATGGGGATATTCATAGAGCCTCCTTCTCCCCTTAGTTGTTTAATGGTCCACCACCATTCACGACTGGCAGGGCTGCAGAACTTTGATCTGATCCGTTGGTTGTGGGATCGCTTAGCCCCGTCTATAGCATGCTGCTTCCACTTTTTAGCATGCATGTAGTCCTGTGTTGCAGCTTCCCCAGGTTGGGACCTCACTTTTAGGTACGTCTGGTGCTGCTCCTGGCATGCTCTTCTACACTCCTTATTAAACCAGGGTTGTTCACCTGGCTTGATGGTAATGGTAGAGTGAGGGATATGCCGGGCCATGAGGTTACAGATTGTGGTGGAATACAATTCTGCTGCTGCTGATGGCCCACAGCACCTCATGGATGCCCAGTTTTGAGCAGCTAGATCTGTTCTGAATCTATCCCATTTAGCACGGTGGTAGTGCCACACAACACGATGGAGGGTGTCCTCAGTGTAAAGATGGGACTTCGTCTCCACAATGACTGTACGGTGGCCACTGCAAACAATGCTGTCATGGACAGATGCATCTGCGACAGGTAGGTGAGGATGAGGTCAATTAGGTTTTTCCCTCGCGTTGGTTCTTTCACCACCTGTCGCAGGCCCAGACTGGCAGTTATGTCCTGCAGGACTCGGCCAACAGCTGTGCTACCGAGCCACTCGATGACGCACATTGAAGTCCCCCACCCAGTGTATATTCTGTGTCCTTGCTACTCTCAGTGCTTCCTCCAAGTGGTGTTCAACATGGAGGAGTACTGATTCATCAGCTGAGGGAAGGCGGTAGGTGGTAATTAGCTGGAGGTTTCCTTGCCCATGCTTGACCTGAAGCCATGAGACTTAATGGGATCCGGAGTCAATGTTGAGGACTCCCAGGGCCACTCCTTCCCGACTGTACCGCCACCCCTGGTGGGTCTGTCCTGCCGGTGGGACAGGACATACCCAGGGATGGTGATGGAGGAGTTTGGGATATTTGCTGAAAGGTATGATATTGTGAGTATGACTATGTCAGGCTGTTGCTTGACTAGTCTGTGGGACAGCTCGCCCAATTTTGGCACAAGTCCCCAGATGTTGGTGAGGCAGAATTTGCAGGATCGACTGGGCTGGGTGTGCCGTTTCCGTAGCCGGTGCCGAGGTCGATCCCAGGTGGTCCGTCCGGTTTCATTTTTATTATTTTGTTTTGTAGCGGTTTGTTACAACTGAGTGGCTTGCTAGGCCATTTCAGAGGGCAGTTAAGAGTCAACCACATTGCTGTGAGTCTGAAGTCACATATAAGCCAGACCAGGTAAGGATGGCAGATTTTCTTCCCTAAAGGATATTAGTGAACCAGATGGGTTTTTACAACAATCTGATAGTTTCATGGTTACCATTACTGATACTAGCTTTTTATTCCAGATTTATTAAATTAACTGAATTTAAATTCCCCAGCTGCCGGTGGTGGGAATTGAACTCATGTCTCATGGATCATCAGTCTAGAACTTCTGGGATTACGAGCCTAGTGACATTACCACTATGCTACCTGGCTAGAATGAAAACAATTCTGTTATATTTTTTTAAATTCTCCATCCTGCTGTTGCAATTTTCAGTCAGAATTGGCTTTTTAAAGGCGGAACTCTGATTTGCATGCAACCTTAGCACAGTACTGTTTTAACTGGGATCTGCGCTAGAGAACCGCCAATGGATGTTTAAATGAGCTGACCCCACAAATTCTGGATCTGGGTGCAAGTCTTGCCTCATTAGCACAAATCCAGCACAAATTTACTGTGTGGAACCTTGTGGCCATTGTGTCATATAAAATGATTTTGGCCTAGAAATTTGGTTCTGTATTTTAGGTTGTTTGAGTGCTATGGGTGCCGAATTGGGACCAAAATGGCTTCCGAACAGCGAGTGCACACTTCTGGTGCGGGCGCGCTGGACGCACTTTGTGAGGGCGGTAGGGTGGCTGTTTGACACCAGCACTGCTATTTTTGTCGTCATCGCTAGCGCTAACACCCTATCCTAACCTCTCTCCGCTGAACATTCGTTTAGCAGCAGAAAGGACCCCCCACCAGCGCTATTTAAAGGGATCATCAACAACTTTCAGGTAACTTGCTTTTTGATTTCTACTGGATCTGTAAGTTTGTGGAACATTTGGAGCCTTCTAGATTTCTTCAAAGTTGGTGAGATGACAGGGAGTGGTGCTGCAAGTGGAGAAGGCCTTGGTTCTGAATTCAAGGGTTCTGGTCAGACCACTTGCTTCCAGTCATGTGTGCTCTAATTGTCATCCCCCTTGGCCTGCAGCATGACAGAAGCAGAGGCAGCGAAGAAGATGACAAGCTACTCACTGGGGGAGAAGGGGGAGAAGGCCTCTCAAAAGGAGGCCTTACCCACCTAGGGTCTTCTGAGAGCAATTCTCTTATGTCAATCTGAGCCAGAGGAGTGTCTGAAATGTCTGCGATTTACGAAGGAGGTGATCACAGAACTCTGCCACCTCTTGCAACCAGACCTGCAGCCTCACACCAGGGCCAGGACAGCGCTGCCAGTGGCTGTGAAGGTGACCGTGGCCCTGAATTTCTTCACGTCGGGATCCTTCCAGGCTGGAGTAGACGACATCTGTAACATCTCCCAGTTCGCCGTCCACTGCTGCATAAGAGAGGTGACAGAAGCTCTTTATGCCAGGAGAGGGGACTTCATTGTCTCCTCTCTGACCAGAGAGAAGCAGACGGAGCGTGCACGTGGCTTTGTCAGGATAAAAGACTTTCCCATGGAGCAGGCCGCCATCGACTGCACGACTGTGGCTTTGTGGGACCGTATATAAAGGCTGAATTGTACCACAACCGCAAAGGGTATCACTCACTGTGCAGTTGGTGTGCGACCATGCTCAGCACATTATGATGGTGAATGCCCAGTATCCTAGCAGTAGTCAGGATTCTTTTATTCTGTGCCAGTCCGCTGTTCTCTCAGTTTTTGAGCCACCAAGACAAACCAGAGGGTGGCTACTGGGCGACAAGGGGTATCCCTTGACCACGTGGCTCATGACTCCACTCCGTAACTCAATCACATGTGGGCAGTATGCTTACAACGAGAGCCATGCTGCCACATGAAACAGCATAGAGCAGAGCTTCCTTAAACAGTGCTTACGCTGCCTGGACCGCTCTGAAGGAGCCCTACAGTACAGAGGAGTGTATGTTCCAATTCGTCATGGTGTGCTGTGTCCTCCACAACCTGGCCATCATGAGGGCACAGCCCTTGCCACCAGGGATACGGCCACCAGCTCAGCAGCAGGAGGAGGAGGAAGAATAGAAGGAGGAGGAGAAGGAGGAAGAGGTGGAGGAGCAAGAGGAGGCAGAAGCGAAATGAAGAAGGCAACCTAGACAGCCCCTTTCTGGCTGGGATATCCCAGATCGAATCATCCGGCTGTGGTTCGATTGAACGCAACCCCCTTTCCCCATTCAACATTAGTCCCACACCTTAGCTTCCCTCTGTTACTGACCATCACAGTGTCATCTTGGACCCAATGCTGAAATAAAAGCCACCACAAAGCAAACTTTCCATCAAACTTTATCCATGTATGCATTCAATACTACATCAAAAATTTAACTAATCACCTTTGTGCATTCCCTTAGTGACTGTCCTGTGTGTGCCTTTTCCTATCCTAGTGCCCCTCGCAGTGCTACCCCAGTGGCTGCAGCATGGCTGGTGGAAGGCTGCTGACTTTCAGTGGTGGAGGCTGCAGATGGCCTTGCAGGATGACATCAAGGAGCTCTGGGCCTAGTAGGCCCGGTTTTAGACTGCACCACCTCAGCATGGGCGGCAGCAATTTGGGCTGGCTGGCTGATGGGCAACAGCAAGGGCACTGACGGAGTGGCAGTAGTGGGAGGACGAATGCTGTCATCCTGAGCGAGGAGAGCAGGGTCGGCCTCCATTGATCCATTGCCACTCCACAGGGGTAGCGCCTCAGCAATCCTAGTAATCTGCCAAACCCAGCCATAATGACAGCAGTCTGGACGTGCATTATTTCAGTCTGAGCTTCCATTGAAGCACTCAGATGTTGGGTGGCTTCTGCTTGTGCTGCAATGGAAGCAGAGACTTCGGCCATCAAACGCTACATCATGGTTGGGTCCACAAGTGTATTAATGGATCTGCCCAGCTCTTCCACACTGTAAAGGATGGACTCCAAGCTCTGCCTAAAGCCCTGTGCAAGGCTAAAGCTGGACTCCTCCATGCTCCTTGACATTGCATTCAGGCTTTCTGGCAGGCCTGCCAATGCACCAAGCATTTCATTGTGCATATCCATCAGCATTCTTCTGTAGGCTGTCCCATCGACGTCTTCATGAGTCCTGTGCAACAGAACCTGTGTGTGACCTTGCCTTCGGGGAGCTGGCACCGGAGCTATCTTTTCCCCTTGCCCTGGCTGTAGGCCACTTGTGCATGGTGTCTCACCATGTGCAGATCCAATGTCTATCCTGAAATGTACGCAGTGTCTCTATCTGAGGTAGTGCCTGGGAGTGTGAAATAGAGTGACGGTGTTTCCTCTTCAGCTTCTGGACTCTTCTCACCCTCTTGCTCTTCCACTGCTGGCTGGGCAGGTTGCAATTCTTGGGTGTCTGAAATGAGAAAGGCACAAGGGTAAGGTTGTGGTGAGGACAGGGGGGAAAGCAATAGCTGCATGCTTACACCATGTGCAGATTGTAAACCAGAAGAGATCATGGGCTGAGCGGGGAAGTGGGATGTGAGAGGAGGATAACATATGTGGACACCAAGGGGGAAAAATTCGTTTGATTAGCACCTCCCGTTTGTGCCCTAAGAGGGCGCTAACGGGGCGCAAAACAACTAGCGCCCGGGCGCGGCAACATTTGCGCTGCTCGTGAAATTGACCAGAGTTTTTGCGGCGGCGCTAAACTCTACCGGCACGATCTCCTGTGCCCGCAGATCGTGACGTCAGTCGAGCATGCAACGCCCCGGTAGCGCCCCGGACCGGATATTGAGTGGTGCCCCCTTCCTTTCCGCCTGCCGCTAGCAACGACGGAGAGGGGAACGTTTTGCAGTCGGGAAGGGGCTGGGGGAGCGCTATTTAAAGGTGGCCTCTTCCTGCCTTTTTTTGTTAGAGACATTTTTGCACCACGCATTCTGAGAGAGATTCTGAGAGAGAGAGAGAAACTTCTGGAGAGATTCAATGCTGTGTGAAGTAGTTTTGGCTACTGAGCAGCACTTTGCAGGTTCTTTTTGATTTGACCTTCATTGCATCGATTCTCAAGAGGCAATGGGGGCTGCACTGATTCGGGGCATCGTCCTGCACCTGCAGAATCGGAGGCATCAGAGACACAGAGAGAGAATGGCAAACATGGCCAGAGGGAGGAGGGCCAACAGACCTCTGCACAGGAGACCTTACCCTCCCAAGGTATTCTGGGAACAATTCTCCTACATTCATTTGTCTGAGGAGCAGTATTTGCGCAGGCTGTGCTTCAGCAAGGAGGTGGTCACTGAGCTCTGCCACCTGCTGCAACCAGATCTGCAGCCTCAACTGAGGACCAGGACGTCTCTGTCAGTGGCAGTGAAGGTGACAGAGGCTCTGAATTTTTATGCCACCGGCTCCTTTCAAGCAGCTACTGGGGACATCGCCAATATCTCCGAGTTTGCGGTCCATTGCTGTATCCGGGAGGTTACAAATGCCCTCTATAAAAGGAGACGCCAGTACATCTCTTTTCCCACGACCTGGGCCAAACGGCATGAACGCACATGTGGCTTTGCGAGGATAGCAGGCTTCCCCATGGTGCAGGGCGCCATTGACTACACGCATGTGGCATTGCGGGCACCGCATGAAAATGCAGAGGTTTTCCGAAACCGCAAGGGCTACCACTCCTTAAATGTCCAGTTGGTCTGCGACCACAGACAGCTGATACTCGCCGTCAATGCCTGCTATCCTGGCAGCAGCACGATGCTTTCATCCTGCGCCAGACTGGTGAGTCAGACCTTTACCAGGCACCGCATAACCCAAGTGGTTGGCTCCTTGGGGACAAGGGTTATCCACTCTGCACCTGGCTGATGACACCACTCCGTAACCCCAAAATCCCTGCTGAGCTGCGGTATAATGAGAGCCATATCGCTACCAGGAACATAATTGAGCAGACAATCAGCGTGCTCAAGCAACGGTTCCGCTGTCTGGACCACTCAGGAAGGAGCCCTGCAGTACTCTCCTGAGCAAGTCTCCCTCTTCATAGCACTGTGCTACATGCTTCACAACCTGGCAATCCTCAGGACCCAGCCAATGCCACCAGGGATTGGTGCACCACCTGAGGAGGAGGAGGATGATCAGCAGCAGCACCAAGGCGGGAGGGAGGCCCACAATGTTGAAACTGCAAGGGCCGTCCATCAACGGCTGATAACAAGCCGCTTCTAGGCCCCTACTCAGAAGATGGCTTCTGGCATGAGAACAACATGATGGAAAGCAACCCGCAACCCAAAGCAGGAATGATTCCAAAGGCCAAACATGTACATTTTGAATACAACAACTTTTTTATTTAACAAACTCTGTGTGTGTCATTTATTCATGACAAACTAATAGAAACAAACACAACAAATCATGAATTAACATAACTGGTTCTCACAAGCTGGAGATAAAGGCCAAAACACTAAACAAAAGTTATCAGATGAACCTCGGCCTTTAATAAAAACATTCCCACCATTTCTTGAGACCTCCTACTTTTTGCCCTTCGAGGGTGATCTCCATCCCTTGCGCACTTCCCCCCTTCCCACCCTACTGCTCCTCCATAATGGGGCCCCAGTGGTTGCAGCAAAGCTGGTGGAAGGCTGCTGAATGTCAGATGCTGAGACTACAGATGCCCTTGAAGGACACCCTCAACCAACCCTGGGCCTGGAGGCCCCGGCTGCAGACTCCACCAACTCTGCATGGGCGGCAGCAATCTGGGCTGGCTGTGTTGTAGGCGGTGGCAAGTGCAATGGGGAAGTGACAGTGGTGGGAGCAGGAATGCTGTCATCCTGAGAGAGGACAGCACCTCCCTGCTCGACCGACACGCTGGCACTCCCACGGGGCAGCACCTCAGCATCCGGAGCAATCTGCTGGAGCACAGATTGCTGGCCTGCTGCGGCGCCGTGAGAGCCCCGGGACAATGTGCCGAACCAGCGACAATGGAAGCAGTCAGTGCTTGTGTTACCTCAATCTGAGACTGCATGAGAGCAGTCTGAGATTACATCTGTAGAAATGGGGGTATGGGGTTTGTGTTTGGCCAGTCAGGCGTATCTGAGCTGCTCCAGGCCCCGTGCGGTTTCGAATCGCTCTCCTTTCTGGTTCTGACCGCCGGACTTATTTCAGTAGCGATGTAGACAAAACGAGACTCGTGGTTGGGTGCAAAGAAGACCAGTATTTATTGAAATAAAGAATAAATTGCTATACAGTGAAAATAGTAATGAATACAGCACACTTTTACTTAATACAGCACACCTTTACTTAATACAGCACCCTTTTACCTAACGGGGAGGAGAGAAGACGGACACATCGAGGAAAAATTGACTAAAATAACAATTTAACAAAATTCCCCTTTAATTACCACCCCTTATACATATCTAGGTTGCCTTGTAATGGGCCAGAAAGTCTATGCTCACCAGTAAACGCCTGCTCCGTGCCCCTGCGGTCTGTCTTGGATTCTTCACTGCCCGAAGTAGAGATACCCCAGTAATTCAAAAGTAACTGCTGGTATTCCACTTCTTTGGGCGGGCTGCTGAGCTGTTCCTCTTGTAGGCAGGGTACGGAGGCGAGGCGGTAGAGAGAGAGAATGGCTTCCTGAGGGACTATCTTTATACCCCATTAGGAGCCCTTATCTTCGCGCCCAAATCTGGATGTATCTGGGTTCACACAAAAGGGACCAACCTGTCCCCATTGACTGTAATGGGTTTGAATGCGTTTCCCATTCGTTTAACTGGTTTGAATGGAGCTGACCAGTTTTAAAATGTCCCACTGATTTCTCGAGTGCTGAACAAACAAATCCTTAAGTGTTCAGTAAACAGTACTTGAGTGTTCTGTAAACAATCCATTGTCCTGTGGTCACCGCCCAACCGTAATTGATTGACAGCTTCAAGTGTTTAAGCCCTTGAGTCAACACTGTAGAGGGCTTGTAAACAAACAATCCTTTGTTCCGTGTAAACTTCCTAACTGCAGTTGATTGACAGTTTAAGTACCTCAAGTACTTCAGAAGCTGGTATTTTTTCAAATCCTGTGTCAGACAGGCTGTCTTTCTCTATTGCCACGAGGCCTGACAGCCATCTTTGCTGCCCTGGGTTTTTAAGGTACATTCCAACCAGGTTTTTCTTTAATTAAATAATCTTCGGGGCTGCCGAAATGTTGCGAACCTTACAGTCCGCCCTTGGATACTAAAACTTAATTGCAGTATCCTGTTTAAAGGTGAGCAAGAATTTCTGACCCCCCACAAACAACCTTCCCTTATACTTATCTATATCTATCTTTGATCCCCCGACACCTCCATCCCCCTTATTCAGAGAGAATCGCAGTACACGGTAGGCATCTATCGATAGAAAAACATGATTAGTTACAATAATTCAAGCACGGAGGGGGACCAATGCCCCTGCACCACTGATTATTTACAATAATTCAAGCATGGAGGGGGTCCAATGCCCCTGCACCACTTGTGACATAGTTTTAATACGATACAACATCTTTAATGAGATTAACACCAAGCCAAAACATATTTGTTAAAAATACAAACGGAAGAAAACGAGCTTCCTTCCCTTTTTTTTAATAATGCAATTGCCTGACACTTTAATAAATGGCACCATTCTTCAGCCATAAATGTATTTCAAACTTCCACAATCTGCAAACACAACAATTCACAGGCATATGCAATTTTTTCAATTGACTCCAAACAAATAGTACAATCTCACAGTTAGGAACTAAATTCACACATTATTTCCGTTGGAGTTGGGACCAGTACATAATCCAAAATATACAATTAACAAGCCTTTTGTAAACTCTTAATCTTAATCTGGATTTCCAATAACAGTTTAATTGCTGTGAACAATAATGTACCAAGAATAACAACAGAAAATGCTGGAAAAACTGAGCAGGTCAGGCAACATCCGTGGAGAGAAATTTGAGTTGAGTTGACCAGCATGGGTCCTAGCTATGCCTGCCTTTTCGTGGGCTATGTGGAACAATCTTTGTTCCAGTCCTACTCGGGTCCCCTCCCTCACCTCTTTTTCCGATACATTGATGACTGTATCGGTGCCGTTTCCTGCTCTCGCCCCGAACTTGACAATTTCATTCACTTTGCCTCCAATTTCCACCCTTCCCTCACCTTCACATGGTCCATCTCGGACTCTTCCCTTCCCTTCCTCGACTTCTCCGTCTCCATCTCTGGGGATAGGTTATCGACCAATATTTACTACAAGCCCACTGACTCCCACAGCTACCTGGACTACACTTCCTCCCACCCCGCTTCCTGTAAGGACTCTATTCCATTCTCCCAGTTTCTCCGCCTCCGCCGTATCTGCTCCGACGACGCCACCTTCCACACCAGTGCTTCAGACATGTCTTCCTTTTTCCGCAACCGAGGACTCCCCTCTACTGTGGTTGACACTGCCCTCGACCGTGTCCGTTCTATCTCCCGCACTTCTGCCCTCACCCCTGCCCCTCCCTCCCGGAACCACGATAGGGTTCCCCTTGTCCTCACCTTTCACCCCACCAGCCTCCACATTCAACGGATCATCCTCCGGCATTTCCGCTACCTCCAAAGTGATCCCACCACCAAACGTATCTTCCCCTCCGCTCCCCTTTCAGCATTCCGCAGGGACCGCTCCCTCCGAGACACCCTAGTCCACTCCTCTATCACCCCAAACAGCCCTTCCTCTTCGCCTGGCACCTTCCCGTGCAAGCGGAGGAGATGTAACACCTGCCCCTATACCTCCCCCCTTCCCACTGTCCAGGGCCCCAAACACCCCTTCCAGGTGAAACAGCGATTTACTTGTACTTCTCGCAATCTAGTATACTGTATTCGCTGCTCACGATGCGGTCTCCTCTACATTGGGGAGACCAAACGCAGATTGGGTGACCGCTTTGCGGAACACCTCCGTTCAGTCCGTAAGGGTGACCCCGAGCTTCCGGTCGCCTGTCATTTTAATTCACCGCTCCATTCCCACTCGGACCTTACCGTCCTTGGCCTCTTGTATTGTTCCACGGAAGCTCAACGTAAACTCGAGGAACAGCACCTCATCTTCTGATTAGGCAGTCTGCAGCATTCCGGACTCAATATCGAGTTCAAGAATTTCAGATCATAAGCTCGGCCCCCATTTCATTTTCTCTTGTAATTGTTCCACTCCTTTTCCTCCCCCCCCCGCTTTCCTTTTGTTTCTCTCTCACACCTGGCAGCTATCTTTTGCCCTGCCAGTACACTTTACACCTAATCCCAGCCTATTACCATCTCGTCTAGCTTCTAATCTCTTTTACTTCTTTTGTTTCTTTTATTCTTTTGTCCGATCGCAGCCCTGCCTCCGATCTAGTTTCTTTTCTTTCCAGTTTTGAAGAAGGGTCCAACCCGCAACGTCAACTCAAATTTCTCTCCACAGATGTTGCCTGACCTGCTGAGTTTTTCCAGCATTTTCTGTTGTTATTTCGGATTTCCAACATCTGCAGTATTTTGCTATCGCAATAATGTACCAAGTATTGTTACACATTCTACACATCAATCAATGTGTTCTAGTGTGTGAAACTGAATAGAAAATTTAAATTACTTCTCGCGGATAGCGTAATGCCATCACCCACGATTAGTTACAATTCGGTCTTATTGACCTCCGAAAAGTCAATTTCACAGAATTCCCGAAACATCTTTTCCTTGGGGTGACGATTTGTATTCTCGGGCACTGGAGGGAGGCCTCCCCATACGTGAAGCCGGTCCCACTAGAATACTGGGTTGAATTGGATCCCAGTCATGCTGGCCAGTTCCCCTCGTGGGCATCTGCCTCCTGCAGACCCCTCCCTTCCCAAACCTGGGCTAGGGGTGCTCCCTTCGCCGAACACCCAAAGACACGATGGTCCTCCGCACCTTCCGAGACTCTGAAAAAGACTTAAAAAAAACAACATCCAGCCAGGTCCCCTGGCTCGGGGGAATGTGATCGGGTCCCGCGACCTCGGCTCACATAGACAACACTCTGGAACGGTTCCATACTTAAAACTTATACTCTAATACTTAAAACTACCGAATTGCAATACAAAATTTAAATTAACCCACTCTAATTTACTTATACACATTACTTAAAATTTTACTACTTAAACTATATACATCCGTCGCCCGCCTCCGGGTGGCCAGCCTAATCCCTGTTTGGACTGTTGCAGGCTACTGCCTGCAACGAAGCTGGACTGATCCCAACTATTAGTCCCTCGCAGCTTATGGCTGCTGGTTGGGGACTTCTGTCTTTTGGCTTCTCCCTGACTCGGGAGGCCGCCCTTTTCCACTGGAAAGTTGGTGACCATACTTTCTTGGGCTGGAGTACCCGAAGAGACCTAGGGAGTGTCGCTGGTGGGGCTACCCTGGCAAGCGGACCCTTAGCTCGGGTCACAGTCCTTGCTGGCTGGGGACCTTCTCCCTCGGGTCCCTCCCTTCCCAAACCTGGGCTGCGGACGGGCAATCCCTCGCCACCAGCTGCCGGTGGCTGAGAGTCTTCCCCTTCAGGTCTAAAACCTGGTTCAGGCTCCTCCCCAGAGTCTTATAAGAGAGGGGGAATCGCTCGGGCCAAGTGCTGGGTAACTTCTCCCTTTACGCATGTGACTGCGCCTGCGTGTGCAGTCTGTGTGAGTGTACCCGCTGCAGGCTGAGGGTTTCTAACCTCAGGTACAATCCCAGCTGCCCATTTCCCTGCCTCCGGCTTAAACAATTTACATTGTTTAATATAACTAGCAGCCCGCCAGTAACCCTGTTCTAAATTCTTTCCCCTTACCAGAGCGGCCTTAAAGGCGGAATCTTGGGCTTGGACCTGCTTTTGGTCCGGGGCCAAAGCTATCCCCTGTGTGCCTCCCTTGTCCTGGATTGCTGCTACCGGGCCTGCTCTACAGGGGTCCCAGAACTCTCCTTCCCTGTCCCCCTGCTTGGCCACCTCATTGGTCTTGTGGTTACCCTCCCAAATGGTATGGAGGGATCCTAAACCTATGGCCAAAGGTTTTGACCTTTCCCCAGCCTGCTCGTTCCCTGTGGGTCCCATTAAGCTAAATGGGACCTTGTTAGATCGGGGTGAATTGGTCAGGTCTTCCGAATGGACCACCGTGCTGGAAGCTCCAGTGTCCACCGAATATCTCCCCTGCACCGTCTTCACCCCCATCCTAACATAGGGCCTGCTCCCCTCAGCGTTTTCGCGGGGACACAGGTCGACAGGCTGCGCTGGCTCTAGTCATTGCTGGGAGTGGGATGGGGCAGACGGGGTCAAAGCACCGGTGGTGGCTGCTACTCTCCCCTGGCCAGTCAGAAGAGACCGTAGGGACTGTAAAAATGACTCGAACGCAGCGGGAGCGATATCTGGCCCTGCCTTTTGGGCTGCGGCTGTGGGATCCTTTCCCTTGTTATCTTTCCAGGGATTCTCACAGTCTTTTCTCCAGTGACCGTCTTTCCCGCACCCATAACAATTTAACTTAGCCTGGGAGGGACGGTTCCCCTCCTGGTGCCACTCTTTCTTACTCTGGCTCCCAGGTGTAAACTCATGGACTTTTCCCTTGGGTTGGGGCGTCTCGATACACCTCATGTTTCTAAATGCTACTGTGAGCCGGCGGATCACCGCTTCTTCGGTGGTCTGGGGGTTTCGGGCGTCAAACCAAGCCGCGACCTGGTCTTGGATCTGGGGTAGGCTGTTTGTCATAAGACAACGGAGCCAGTGAGTCAATTGGACTGAGTTCAGTGCTGCCCACCCTGGCATTCCCGGGCATGTGCTCCGGTAGACTGGCCACAGCCTGTCTGCGAACGCCTGCGGGGACTCCCCTGGGAGCTGCACCGTTCTTTCTACCCGGGCGAACAGACTACCATCATTGGGTCCCATGGCCT
This sequence comes from Somniosus microcephalus, assembly GCF_052327205.1. NCBI lineage: Eukaryota > Metazoa > Chordata > Chondrichthyes > Squaliformes > Somniosidae > Somniosus > Somniosus microcephalus. The sequence continues at coordinate 85,459,615 of NC_141000.1, forward strand.
CCAATATCTCATTCCTCAGATCCTCATTATCCTTCTGCCCCCTTTTGCACTCGCCAGATAGGTCCTGGAGGAGATCACCTCCCAGGGAAAACAGCAGCATTTTTGCTTGCTCTGCATCATCGCAGTCATTAACACAAGCTGCTTGTTCTATCTCCCTGAAGTGCAGAGGGGGTCTCCCTTTTTAGTGAGCTTGGGGATGTGGTTAACCATGTCCCTGAGCTGGTGGGTGCCATACGGCACCACAAACTGATTCTGGATGGCCCCTGGGTCATCGTCATCAACGGGCGGACCGTACCTCCGTTGTCGGAGGGGGTACACTGGTCCTGGTCCCGGCCTATCTAGCGGGGCCTGCTGTGCTTCCTCTACCACCTCATCCTCCACCCCACCTTGCTGCCAGAGCTCCTGAAAGCTTGGAGCTGTGGGTGGCGGTCGTGGGACCTCTGATTCTCAGACCAACTTTGTTCTGGGTGTTGCCTGTGGGATGGTTCTATTTGGGTTGCCGGTAAAATCCGACTGGCCTATCTTTGGGCTGATAAGATATATCATCCCCTTTGCCCTCTTTAAAGCCATATTCAAGCTTTCTATCTCTTCCCTACAGGGGCCATGATCTGCTTCCTCAAACCCTTGGTCGCAGGCCAGCTTATACGCTGCCTTTACCTCCCTAACCTTTTCCTCCTGCTCTCTTACTTCTTGTATGAGGCGGGCGTTCTCCTCCCGCACCCTCATCTCATTACTCTTGGCCTCTGTAACTAGGCACTTCAGGTACTCTAACTCGTCCCTCGTGTGGCATTTGCCCTCACTAAACTGGTCCACCAGGCGCTCTATCTTGGTCTGGTATTCTTCAATCTCCATTTCCCTATCTGAACTCTCTGCTTTAACTTCCCTAAGCTTGCGGGAACTTAACCACAAACAGATCAGTGTAATAAAAAGAAAACCAATAACTGCTGCTCTCTCCAGACCCAGACCACCATCTGCTACATTGCATACTGTCGCCGACGGTCCTGCCGCAGTCGTCATTTTGTAGAAATGGGGGTATGGGGTTTGTGTCTGGCCAGTCAGGCGTATCTGAGCTGCTCCAGGCCCCATGCGGTTTCGAATTGCTCCCCTTTCTGGTTCTGACCGCCGGACTTATTTCAGTAGCGATGTAGACAAAACGAGACTTGTGGTTGGGTGCAAAGAAGACCAGTATTTATTGAAATAAAGAATAAATTGCTATACAGTGAAAATAATAATGAATACAGCACACTTTTACTTAATACAGCACACCTTTACTTAATACAGCACCCTTTTACCTAACGGGGAGGAGAGAAGACGGACACATCGAGGAAAAATTGACTAAAATAACAATTTAACAAAATTCCCCTTTAATTACCACCCCTTATACATATCTAGGTTGCCTTGTAATGGGCCAGAAAGTCTATGCTCACCAGTAAACGCCTGCTCCGTGACCCTGCGGTCTGTCTTGGATTCTTCACCGCCCGAAGTAGAGATACCCCAGTAATTCAAAAGTAACTGCTGGTATTCCACTTCTTTGGGCGGGCTGCTGAGCTGTTCCTCTTGTAGGCAGGGTACGGAGGCGAGGCGGTAGAGAGAGAGAATGGCTTCCTGAGGGACTATCTTTATACCCCATTAGGAGCCCTTATCTTCGCGCCCAAATCTGGATGTATCTGGGTTCACACAAAAGGGACCAACCTGTCCCCATTGACTGTAATGGGTTTGAATGCGTTTCCCATTCGTTTAACTGGTTTGAATGGAGCTGACCAGTTTTAAAATGTCCCACTGATTTCTCGAGTGCTGAACAAACAAATCCTTAAGTGTTCAGTAAACAGTACTTGAGTGTTCTGTAAACAATCCATTGTCCTGTGGTCACCGTCCAACCGCAATTGATTGACAGCTTCAAGTGCTTAAGCCCTTGAGTCAACACTGTAGAGGGCTTGTAAACAAACAATCCTTTGTTCCGTGTAAACTTCCTAACCGCAGTTGATTGACAGTTCAAGTACCTCAAGTACTTCAGAAGCTGGTATTTTTTCAAATCCTGTGTCAGCCAGTGATTGGAGATATTCAGACAGGCTGTCTTTCTCTTTTGCCATGAGGCCTGACAGCCATCTTTGCTGCCCTGGGTTTTTAAGGTACATTCCAACCAGGTTTTTCTTTAATTAAATAATCTTCGGGGCTGCCAAAATGTTGCGAACCTTACAGATCGCAGCAGCCAGTGACTGAATTGCAGCACTAAGCCGTTGCTCCACACTCCTTGCCAGTCCATCAATGCTTTCAGGCACCCTTCCCATTGCACCCATCAGCTGAGTGTGCATGTTCACCGCCTTGGTGTTCATTTCCGCGATGAGCCGCTCCTCCTCTGTGTCCAATGCAGCAGGACTCACTGACCTACTCTCCCTCCGGGGAGAAGGCCCCCGAGCTTCCCTACCCCCATGGCGTTGCTGCAGCCCACTGGGTCCCGGAGCTTCACCCTCAGCAGACTCTTCCCCCTTGCTCCCCTCCAGGGAAGACATGGTCCCAGTGTGGGCATGGGCTCCCTTGGGAGATGCTGGTACTGAGGCTCCGGCTTCCACTTTCTCCTCGCCTGTGGTGTCGCTCCCACTGATTGGTTGAGGGCCAGGCTCCTCAGCTGGTGGTTCACCATCTGAAAGCAGGGAGGTATAAGAGTGGCTTTAGCGTCAGGACAGGGGGGCAGTAAGGGAGCAAGGACTGGAGAGATTTAGTAAGTTGGATTGAAAGTGTAAAAGGCTGGTGTTGTGAGGGACAAGTGGAATGAGAGAGGAGAGAAAGCTGATGAACTTACCATTGCTGTCCTGAAGGGGGTCGACCTCTCCAGCGGCCACGGGACCTATCACCTGGCTTGCGACGATCCTGTGGACGTGCGCCTCCAGATCGCTGAGGGTCTGCAGCTGAGGCGGCCCTCCACCCATCCATTGCTGCTGTCGCCTATTATGAGATAGCTTGGCCTGCAAGAAAAAGGATGGCGTCTGAGTAAATATGCAGCTATGTGCTTGCCTGATGTGCCTCCCATAGTTGAACAGCCCTTAATGTATGCAAGATGTGGAATATGCGTGTGTGTTTTATGTGATGGCCATAGGTCTTGGATGAGTGTTGGGCATTTGGGGTTTTTACACCCTCTGGCCACAGAGTGAGGTTGAGATGGAGGAATGGAGATGTATTGAAAAGCAACCACTCACCTTAACCACCCGAGTAAGGTTGTTGAACTTCTTTCGACATTGTGTGTGGATCCTGGGCATCATGCTCCTGGAGGAGATGCGCTGAGCCACCTCTCTCCACACTCTTCTATAGTCGCGGGGCAATGGCCTCCTGCCACTCTGTGGGTAGAGTATTGATCTTCGGTGCTCCACTGTGCCAACCAGAGGCACCAAGGTCCGGTCGCTGAAGCGCTGAGCTCATTCCCTGGGCCTCTCCATTGTTCTTTGCAGCAAATCTGAAGTTGAGGTCTGTCCAGGCCGAGATTCAAGGCTGCAATGAGCAGGGTGTGGCTGGAGAGCAAGATCGACCCTCCCCTTTAAGAACTGGCCGGCGCCAGTGTGTCTATGTTCCATAGCTAACTGACATCACCTGAGCTTTGCCAGCGCTCTGAGTTAGCGCCTCGCTCCTCGGTGTTTGCGCCTTAAGACAGGTGTGTAGCGCCTGATTTAGCGCTCCAATCACCTCCAGGGGCGATCGAAGCCAAGTTTGCATTCGGAGGCGATAATTTGCGCCAGGCGCTAAACTTTGCGCCTGGCCGATAATTGCGCCCCAAATGGGGCGATACCGAATTTCTCCCCCCAACATCTTGTATTATTTCAGCCCCGCTGCTGGCCATAGGCTCAGCCATGCCCCTGCCAAGAATGGCCAGCATCATCTCCTTCAAGGGAGTGACTTGATGCAGGCGAGCTTGTCCCCCACTGGTTAAGCTCTGCTGTCTGTGTTTAAGCGCCACCTTTTCTTGCAAGAGAAAGGGAAGTGTGTCATTAAGTGTGGTGCAATGTGTTTGGGTGATGTGCCTGTCATGATTGAATAGCTGACAGTGTGTTCAAGCTGTGAGATGTGGGTGTGAGTCTTGCAGCAGTTGTAAGTGTTTGAGAGTGAGGTGGAGCTATGAATATGAGGTATGTGTCATGTTTGGTAGAAATTTTTGGTAGGTGAATGATGGAGGTGTGGTGTATTGAGCAGTGTTTGAGGCTAGTGGTGCAAATGGTGAGATATGGCATTTGAAGATGAATTCACTGACCTTGACTACTCATGTGAGGTCATTAAACTTCTTCCTGCACTGAGTCCAGGTCCTCGCGGCTATACTGTTGGCATTGACCACATTAACTATCTGCTCCCACTGCACTCTTGTCTGTTGCCTGGAGGGCCTCCTGGCCCCCTTGTGGGAAGAGGACCTCTCTCCTGGAGTTGACCTCTTGGACCAATCCTTCCAGTGCTGCATCTGAGAATCCCGCCAGTTCCTCTCAGCATATGGCTGACGGTAAGTTGCACAAAGCAAGCTTACTTGCTGTACAATGTCCATAAGTGAGCCTCACAATGCTGTATCTCAATAGCAATTAATCTCAGATTTATCCAATTCATTATCTTTCTCCTTTATCTTTACACTTTAGATATAAATCTGCACTGAGGCACCTCATCAAGTACTTGCTGTGAGTTAAAATATATTACACAAACCATCATTGCAAATCTTGTTACATCCTCAAAGAATTTGAAGAACTTTATTAGGCATAGCCCGCTCAAGTACAGACACAGTTCATTACAGTAGGCCGTCATTGGATCTATGGCCACTTAAAAAAATTGAAGTGTTTAACTAAGAGATCAGAGTTTAAATAATAATTATTTTATTTTATAATTTAGCTATGTCAAGTAGAAGAGTACATGAGCAATAGGAGATTCCCTCGGGATCTACGGTTGAAGGTTTCAAACTATTACAAAGAACGTTATCGTGGCAAATGGTTTAATGAAGACGGAATTGTTTCTGAGATGTCAGAATATCTGAGAGAGGTATTGAACTGTGACAAAATGCATGTAGAATGTTGAACGTCAAGGAAGTAGTAAGTTTTAAAGAATATGCATATAATTTTACTTAAAGTAATTTATAACATTTAAAAAAGAATTAAATCTTTGTATTTGAAAATAATATGGAAACAAAAAAATGTTTTAAAGGCTTTTTTGACAATAATGGTAATGTCATTTACTGTTCACCTATGCAGTTAATTAATTTCTGGAGAGCTCTAAATTTTATCTCTTTTCTCTGAACCTCTCAGGCAACCTCCTGGAAACTTAGATTTAAATTTTTTTAAATATCATTAAGCCTTGTTTAAATGTTATCGGATGGTTGCAACAACAAAAATAATCCGTGGTCTATTTTGGCTCTAATGTATTAGTTCAGCATTCCATCAAATCCTCTCCTGACAAGGCGTGGTTGTGTTTCTGGCCTAAGTACTGGAACACTTGTGTGTGGTTATCTATTAACAGGACAACATTCACCAATTGTTATTGGTCAACTAGCATGAGTGAAAAAAACAAATGATCAGTATCTTTTACATTTTTAAACTTGGAAAATGAGCATCCAGGTCTAACTTCAGTTTAGATTGCAACTGTTTGGGTTACTATTGCTAATCTCAGTTCTATGATCTGTGCTTGGAGGGTGAATGCTGAATAAGGTGGTGGATTTTCCAAAATTACACCACAGCAGGCGACATGCCTACTCATGATCCACTGCCAACCTCACTGAAACTTACAGGAACTAGCAAGGAGTGAAAGCTCCCAGCATGTAATGTGCCTTTACCTGGATGAGGAAATTTCTTAAGTATATAAGTATTTAAGTGTATAAGTATATAAGGAGCAGCCATTTAATGGAAGTGGCTACTTAAAGGTAAAGGTCTAGAAATTTGCCAAAATGGACACGGGGATTGTGATGCGCGATCAACTCACGCCCATTCAAAGGAATGCAGGCAGCACATGAACTTCGTACTGCCTGCTGATTAGCATGATTGCGGCATTCAGTCCAGCGCTGAATGCGCTGCTGAGTGGCAGAACGCTTAGCAGTGGGCCCAACTTTGTGCAATGCTAGCGCGATCTAAAACTAGCCTGCACTACTTAAAGGCAGTAGGCAACTCTTAAAAGGGAGGTGCATTTTTCCTGCAGCAGCTCATTGAACTGGCTGAGGAAGAGAGAGGAGAAAAGAAAAAATATGTCACAACATTGGAGCGAGCGTGCGCCTAGGTTCTCCAATGCAGCACTGGAGGCCTTGATGCAGGAGGTCTACTCGAGGAAAGAGGTACTGTTTCCACAGAGAGCCAGGAGGCCCTCCAGGCAACAATGTGAAGTCCAATGGAAGCAGATAGCCACTGTGGTGAATGCCAGCAGTTTAGCCTCGAGGACCTGGCCGCTGTGCTGGAAGAAGTTTAATGACCTCACACGAGTGGTCAAGGTCAGTGAATTAATCTTCAAATGCTATATCCCACTATCTGCATCACTAGCCTCACATACTGCTCAATGCACCATACCCCCATCACTCACCTACCAACAATCTACCAAACATGACTCATACCTCACATTCATAGCTTCACCTCACCCTCACACACTTAGCACTGCTGCAAGCTTCATGCTCACATTTCACAGCTTGCACACACTGCCAGCTATTCAACCATGACAGGCATATCACCCAAACACATTGCACCACACTCACTGACACACATCCCTTTCTCTTGCAGGAAAAGGTGGCTTACAACTGGCGCTGGCAGGTCCTAACTGACGTGGAACAAACGTGCCTGCATAATCTGACCCCCTTGGAGAAGACGGTGCTGGTCATTCTTAGGACGGGCATCGATGAGCCCATGGCCAGCAACAGGGCTGAAAGAATACAAGATGCCGGTATCCTCATACGTAATCCTCCTTCTCACATCCCACTTTCCCCACACACACCACAATCTCTTCTGATTTGCTAGCTGCACATGGTGTAAGCATGCACCTCTTGCTTTCCCTCCCTCCCCTCACCAGAACCCTACCCTTCTGCCCTTCTCATTTCAGAAACCCAAGAAATCCAATCTGCCCAGCCAGTGGTGCAAGAAGAAGAGGAGAGTGATGATGAAGAAGAAACACCGTCACTCAATCTAATACTCGCAGCCACTAGCTCAGATACTGGCACTGCACGGACTTTAGAGGGTAGCTTAGAGGCGGGATCGGTATGAGGTGAGTCACCGGGCATGAGTGGGCTGCAGCCAGGGCAGGGAGAAAGGGTAGCACAGGTGCCAGCTCCCCGGAGGGCAAGGTCGCACACGAGTTCGGCTGAAGAAGATTCAGATGAGGATTTCAATGGCGCGGCCTACAGAAGAATGCTGATGGGTATGCACAAAGAAATGCTTGGTGCATTGGCAGGCCTGCTAGAAAGCTTGATTGCAATGTCAAGGAGTATGGAGGAGTCCGGCACCAACCTTGTTCAGGGCTTTGCGCAGAGCTTGGAGCCCATGAATTTCAGCACAGAAGTGATGGGGGCAACTCCATTAGCTCACTTGTGGACCCAACCATGATGCAACGTCTGATGGCTGATGTCTCAGCTTCCATTGTAGCACAAGCAGAAACGTCTTAAGTGCTGCAGTGGGAGCTCAGACTTCTGTCATGTAAGCTCAGATAGCTCTCATGCAGACTCAGCTTGCTGCCACGCAAGCTCAGACTGCTGCTATCATGGCTGTGTTTACCAGTGTGGAAAGGGGCTTGCAGAGTGTCACAGCAGTCCAGCAATCTGTTCTGCAACAAATGGCTAAGAATGCCCCAGGGTACTGCTGCCGCCCATGCTGAGGTGGTGCAGTCTGAAACCCGGCCTACTAGGCCCAGAGCTGCTCAAGGTCACTGGCAAGGCCATCTGCAGTCTCCCCCACTGAAAGTCAACAGCCTTCCACCATCCATGCTGCAGCCACTGGGGTAGCACTTCGTAGGAGCACTAGGACAGGCAAAGGTACATGCAAGACAGCCACTAAGGGAGTGCACAAGGATGATTACTTGATTTTTTGATGTAATATTGGATGGATTGATGTACAAAGTTGGATTGGAATTTTTCTTTTGTGGTGGCTTTTATTTCAGTATTGTGGCCAAGATGACGCTCAATTGTCAGTAACAGAATGAAGGTAAGGTGTGGGATTATTGTTGAATGGGGAATTTTGGTTGTGTTCACTGGTACCGCAGTTGAATGAGTTGATCACGGACAGCCCGGACAGAAGGGTCTGCCTGGGTTGCCTCCTCCTTTCCGCTTCCCCCTCTACCGCTTCTTCTTCTTCTGCTTCTTCCTCTTTTGCTTCCTCCTCTTCCTTTTAAATGGTAAGAGATTGGGAAATGTTGGGATTCACAGGGACCTGGGTGTCCTTGTACACGAATCATTGAAAGTTAACATGCAGGTACGGCACGCAATTAGGAAAGCAAATGGCTTGTTAGCCTTTATTACAAAAGGATTGGAGTATAAGAGTAAATAAATCTTACTGCAATTATATAGGGCCTTGGTGAGACTATACCTGGAGTACTATGTACAGTTTTGGTCTCCTTACCTAAGGAAGGATATACTTGCCGAGAGGGAGTGCAACAAAGGTTCACCAGACTGATTCCTGGGATGGGGGGATTGTCCTATGAGGAGAGAATGTGGAGACTAGGCCTATATTCCCTAGAATTTAGAAGAATGAGACTGAAACATATAAAATTATGGGCAGATACTGGGAGGATGTTTCCCCTGGCTGGAAGTCTAGAATTAGGGGTCACAGTCTCAGAATATGGGGTCGGCCATTAGGATTGAAATGAAGGGAAATTTTATGGGTTGTGAATCTTCTGGAATTCTCTACCCAGAGAGTTGTGCATGCTCAGTTGTTGAGTATATTCAAGACAGAAATCGATAGATTTTTGGATATTAGGGAATCAAGGCATATGGGGATAGTGTGGGAAGGTGGAGTTGAGGTAGAAGATCAGCCATTATCTTACTGAATGGCGGAGCAAGCTCAAAGGGCCAAATGGCCTACTCCTGCTCCTATTTCTTATATTCTTATGTTCCTCCCCCTCCTCCTCTGGTTGCTGTATGTCTGGTGGCAAAGGCTGTGCCCTCATGATGGTGAGATAGCAGCAGACCATGACAAATCTTGAGATACGCTCTGGTGAATACTGCAGGGCGCCTCCAGAACAGCCCAGGCACCATAAGTGTTATTTAAGGACGCAGTGGTCTGCTGTATCAGATTCTGTGTGGCAGCATGGCTTTCATTGTTCGCATGCTGCCCACGTGTGGTTGGGTTGTGGAGTGGAGTACAGTAATAAGCCCGGTGGTCAGCAGATAGCCCTTGTCACCCTGTAGCCACCCTCTGGTTTGTTGTGGTGGCTCAAAGACTGAGGGAACATCGAACTGGCGCAGAATAAAAGCATCATGACTGCTGCCAGGATACCGGGTATTCACCACCATGATGTGGTGAGCGCGGTTGTATTCCAACTGCACATTCAACAAGTGGTAACCTTTGCAGTTGCGGTACATCGCTGCATTTAGGTGCAGCGCCTGCAAAGCCACATGCATGCAGTCGATGGCGCCCTGCACTATGGGGAAGCCCACTATTCTGGCAAAGCCACGTGCATGCTCTGCTTGCTTCTCTTTGGTCAGAGAGAAGACAAAGAAGTTCCCTCTCCTGGCATATTGAAGGTCTGTCACCTCTCTTATGCAGCAGTAGATGGCGGACTGGGAGATGTTACAGATGCCGTCTGCTCCAGCCTGGAAGGATCCCAACATGAGGAAATTAAGGGCCATGGTCACCTTCACAGCCACTGGCAGTGCTTTCCTTGCCCTGGTGTGAGGTTGTAGGTCTGGTTGCAAGATGTGGCAGAGTTCTGTGAGCACCTAAAGTGCAGATGCCTCACACACTGCTCCCGGCTCAGGCTGAGATAAGAGAATTGCTCTCGGAAGACCTAGGTGACTAAACCTCCTGCTGAGAGCTGTTCGCCCCCTCCTCCTCCTCCCTCTGCGAGCAGCTTGTCCTCTTCTTTGCTGCCTCTGTTCCATCTCCCTGCTATGCTGCAGACCAAGGGGGATGACAACTACCACACCCATGACCGGGAGCAAGTGGTCTGAACAGAACCCTTGAAGTCATAACCAAGGCCTTCTCCACTTGCAGCACCACTCCCTGCCACCTCACCAACTTTAAACAACTCTAGAAAGCTCCAAACACTTACACACAGCCAGTAGAAATTAATCAGCAACTAACCTTACAGTGGCTGCTGATCCCTTTAAATATCTCTGATGAGTGGTCCTTGCTGCTGCTGAACACATGTTCAGCTGTGCAAGGTTAAGACACGGAATTGAGGACAAAAATAGCAGCGCTGGTGTCAAAGCTGATTGATGTCACAATCTGCCTGCTCTACATATTTTTGGCACACACTCCTAACGCTCGCACTAGCAGTCTCACCAAGATAGCGTCCGGCATGGCACGCAGCAGAAGTGTGCGCACGCGGCACGGATGCTATTTTCGTCATAAAACGGCACCCGTAGCAACGGAAATTCAGGCACAACGGAGTCGAATTTCTGAAAGGCACACATTTTTTGTGAATGCAGGAAAAGGAGTCTTTGGGCAAGTGATGGAGTGACACAGCACCCGAATTTCTCGTTTGATGGATGGTCAAATGAAGACACAACTGCATGAGGTAAATTGTCATTGCCGAATTCTCTTTCAAGAGTACAGTAGTGCAGCATGCCTGGCAGAAGATGGCAACCAAGGTCATTGTTATGCACGGTATCCAGATGCAGAAGATGGAAAACTTTAAGGAAGTTGCCATGCTAATGCTATCCAACAGTAGCATATGCCAAGGAGATGATGTAATATGCATGTATGTCAGACTTCTGAATCGTGCAAAACCCTCAAGCAACTTTCTCATTGATTACCATGGATGCCCCTGCTGCAGGACACACATTCAAGCTGCAGCTTACAAGTGGAAGCCTTGGTGCACTGACACAGTAGCGTAGTAGTAATGTCACTGGGCTAATAAACCTGGACTAATAATCCAGAGATGGGAGTTCAAATCCCGGCAGCTGGGGGAATTTAAATTCAATTAAATAAATCTGGAATAATTACTATTCAAAAAAGGTGGTAGAGAGAAAACAGGGAATTATAGACCGGTAAGCCTGACATCGGTAGTGGGGGAAATGCTAGAGTCCATTATAAAAGATGTAATAGCAGAGCACTTGGAAAACAGTGACAGGATCGGACAAAATCAACATGGATTTACAAAAGGTAAATCGTGCTTGACTAATCTACTGGAATTTTTTGAGGATGTAACTGGTAGAATAGATAATGGAGAACCAGTGGATGTGGTGTATTTGGACTTTCAGAAGGCTTTCGATAAGGTCCCGCATAAGAGATTAGCGTGTAAAGCTGGGTGGGCGTGTGTGCTGTGAGAAGGATGCTGAGAAACTCCAGTATGATTTGGACAGGTTGGGTGATATGGCAGATGCAGTATAATGTGGATAAATGTGAGGTTATCCACTTTGGTGGCAAAAACAGGAAGGCAGATTATTATCTGAACGGCAATAGATTGGGAGAAGGGGAAGTGCAACGAGACCTGGGTGTCCTTGTGCACCAGTCGCTGAAGGTAAGCATGCAGGTGCAGCAGGCGGTTAAGAAGGCAAATGGTATGTTGGCCTTCATAGCGAAAGGATTCGAGTACAGGAGCAAGGATGTCTTGCTGCAGTTGTACAGGGCCTTGGTGAGACCACACCTTGAGTATTGTGTGCAGTTTTGGTCACCTTAGCTGAGGAAGGATGTTCTTGCCATGGAAGGAGTGTAGCGAAGATTCACCAGACTGATACCTGGGATGGCAGGAATGACATATGAGGAGAGATTGGGTCGATTGGGCTTATATTCGCTGGAGTTTAGAAGAATGAGAGGGGATCTCATTGAAACTTATAAAATTCTAACAACAGGACTAGACAGACTAGATGCAGGAAGGATGTTCCCGATGGCGGGGGAGTCCAGAACCAGGGATCACAGTCTAAAGATACGGGGTAAGCTATTTAGGACAGAGATGAGGAGGAATTTCTTCACCCAGAGTGTGGTGAACCTGTGGAATTCTCTACCACAAAAGGCAGTTGAGGCCAATTCATTAAATATATTCAAGAAGGCGTTAGATATATTTCTTAAGGCTAAAGGGATCAAGGGATATGGGGAGAAAGCAGGGACAGGGTACTGAATTTGTATGATCAGCCATGATCTCATTAAATGGCGGAGCAGGCTCGAGGGGCTGAATGGCCTACTCCTGCTCCTATCTTCTATTATCAGTAATGGTAACCATGAAACTATCGGATTGTCATAAAAACCCATCTGGTTCACTAATGTCCTTTAGGGAAGGAAATCTGCCATCCTTACTTGGTCTGGCCTATATGTGACTCCAGACCCACAGCAATGTGGTTGACTCTTAACTGCCCTCTGAAATGGCCTAGCAAGCCACTCAGTTGAAACAAACCGCTACGAAACAAAATAATAAAAATGAAACCGGACGGACCACTCGACACCGGCTACGGACACGGCAATGGCACACCCAGCCCAGGGTGGGGACTTCAATGTCCATCACCAAGAATGGCTCAGTAGCACCACTACTGACTGAGCTGAAGAACATAACTGCCAGTCTGGGCCTGCGACAAGTGGTGAGTGAACCAACACGAGGGAAAAACCTAATTGACCTCGTCCTCACCAATTTACCTGTCGCAGATGCATCTGTCCATGACAGTACTGGTAGCAGAGACCACCGCACAGTCATTGTGGAGACAAAGTCACGCCTTCGCACTGAGGACACCCTCCATCGTGTTGTGTGTCGCGACCACCGTGCTAAATGGGATAGATTCAGAACATATCTAGCAGCTCAAAACTGGGCATCCATGAGACGCTGTGGGCCTTCAGCAGCAGCAGAATTGTATTCCACCACAATCTGTAACCTCATGGCCTGGCATATCCCTCACTCTACCATTACCATCAAGCCAGGGGAAAAACCCTGATTCAATAAGGAGCGTAGAAGAGCATGCCAGGAGCAGCACCAGGCGTACCTAAAAATGAGGTGCCAACCTGGGGAAGCTACAACACAGGACTACATGCATGCTAAAAAGCAGAAGCAGCATGCTATAGACAGGGCTAAGCGATCCCACAATCAACGGATCAGATCAGAGCTCTGCAGTCCTGCCACATCCAGTCATGAATGGGAGGAGGAGGCTCCATGAATATCCCCATCCTCAATGATGGTGGAGCCCAGTACGTGAGTGTAAAAAACAAGGCTGAAGCATTTGCAAACATCTTCAGCCAGAAGTGCCGAGTGGATAATCCATATCGGCCTCCTCCTGAGGTCCCCACCATCACAGAAGCCAGTCTTCAGCCAATTCAATTCACTCCACGTGCTATCAAGAAATGGCTGAGCGCACTGGATACAGCAAAGGCTATGGGCCCCAACAACATCCCGGCTATCGTGCTGAAGATTTGTGCTCCAGAACTAGCTGTGCCTCTAGCCAAGCTGTTCCGGTACAGCTACAACACTGGCATCTACCCAACAATGTGGAAAACTGCCCAGGTATGTCCTGTCCACAAAAAGCAGGACAAATCCAATCCACCCAATTATCGCCCCACCAGTCTGCTCTCAATCATCAGCAAAGTGATGGAAGGTATCATCAACAGTGCTATCAAGCAGCATGTACTCACCAATAACCTGCTCACTGATGCTCAGTTTGGGTTCCGCCAAGACCATTTGGCTGCCGAACTCATTACAGCCTTGGTCCAAACATGGACAAAGGAGCTAAATTCCAGAGGTGAGGTGAGAGTGACTGCCCTTGACATCAAGGTAGCATTTGACCGAGTGTGGCATGAAGGAGCCCATGTAAAACTGAAGTCAATGGGAATCGGGGGGAAAACTCTCCACTGGCTGGAGTCATACCTAGCACAAAGGAAGATGGTTGTGGTGATTGAAGCTCAATCAACCCAGCCCCAGGACATCGCTGCAGGAGTCCTAGGCCCAACCATCTTTAGCTGCTTCATCAATGACCTTCCCTCCAACATAAGGTCAGAAATGGGGATGTTCAGTGCCATTCACAACTCCTCAGATAATGAAGCAGTCCATGCCCGCATGCAACAAGACCTGGATGACGTTCAGGCTTGGGTTGATAAGTCGCAGGTAACATTCGCGCCACAGAAGTGCCAGGCAATGACTATCTCCAACAAGCGAGAGTCTAACCACCGCCCCTTGACATTCAATGGCATTCCCATCGCCGAACCCCACACCATCAACATCCTGGGGGTCACCATTGCTAAGCTGTTGCTAAGCTACAGAGACGCTTCCAAAGTATGGGCCGACTGTTTGAAGCTGTCGCTAAGCAACAGTGTTTGTTGTCAGATACGGAGATGAAAACCTCCGTATGCTTCAACATTAACTTTGTATGTCCGGCAGTTTTGATAGATCGGCAACAGCTCGGTCCCGTCGGTGCCGGATATCACAAAATTTCCTGTACAATAAATGCTGTCCTTGCCAGCGACACCCACATCCCATAAAAAAAATTTAAAAAAAATATTGTAACACAATATCATTAAATATAATTAATGATCAGTTACTATATACAGAATGGGCTGCATGTCTGTTACTGTATGTGCTTCTTAGACTTTCAACATCTTAAGACTACTGCCTAGAATTTCAGGAGCAAGTGCAAATGTGCGCGGGGATGGGGATTAACCATGCCAGTTGATAGGAATGCAGGGAGCATGGAATATCCGTGCTACCAGATTATTATAATTATTTGTGAGTGCAGCAAGTGCTGCCCGCACTGTTCATTGGCTGCACGCCACTTGGAGTGTTGGGGGGGGCAGGGGGAGGGGTGTGCGATTTCTTAAAGGGAGCCAGCACCTCTAAAGGGGAGGTGGGTTTTAGCTACAAGATCTGTTGTTCCACTATTTGCAGTTGAAATGGCTACAGCAGGGAGAGAGCAGGTGTCAAGGTTTTCCGCTGCTGTACTGGAGGCCTTGGTGCAGGATGTGGAGAGGAGGCAGGACATCCTTTTCATCCTGAGGGCAGGAAGCCGTCCAGGAATCTGGTGAGGAGGCAATGATAGATAAATGCTCATCAGACTTCTTTGGTAGTTTCAGCCCTTGAGGCTATCATCTAAGTCCTCTACAGTAGAATTAGTATGCAACCTTGTTCTCGGGCGAGCTGGCACCTGTGACGGCTTATCCTCCTGCGCTAGCTCCTGCAAACTTGTGACCGGTGAATCACTCTGTGTAAACACTTCCTCTAATCTAGCCTCTAAAGTCCATGCCAGTATCTGAGCTGCTGCTTGCGAGAGTCGGATCAAGTGATGGTGCATCTTCCTGACGGCTCGCCTGCTTTTCCTGCACTGGCACAAGGGCTTCCACATTCTCAGCGCCTGAAATGAAAGAGCGACAAGGGTTAGCTTGTGGTTTGAAGGAAGAGCAAAGAGAGAGAAGCAGGTGGTGAAAGTTTCTGCAGCTTGTCATGTACAGTGTGGGGTGAGATAGAAGTCAGAAGGGACAAAAGATTGAAT
Organism: Somniosus microcephalus; assembly: GCF_052327205.1. NCBI lineage: Eukaryota > Metazoa > Chordata > Chondrichthyes > Squaliformes > Somniosidae > Somniosus > Somniosus microcephalus. The sequence continues at coordinate 85,475,156 of NC_141000.1, forward strand.
ATGAAGAAACCCTGTGCGACGCCTTCTCTAATGTTCCCAGTCACCACGGCCTCAACTCTGCCCCTGCCCATGATGGCAAGCACACTTTCTTTGAGGTGGGGGCGGGTGTTAAGGTGCGCTTTTCCTCCTCCGGTGCCACCCTGCTGTCTTGAGTTGTGTGCCAGCTTCTCCTGCAAGAAAGAAGGGAGTGTGTTAGTAAGAATCTTATGAGGTGCTTGGAGAAGGTGCCTCTCATGGTGGAAGAGCTGAGAGTCGGTGTGAGTGGTAGGTAATTGAGGGTTGTAGAAGTAGTGAGTATGAGGAGAAGAAGGTATGGTGCAGTGATTATAGGAGAATGATGGGAAGTGGGGAGGGGAGTCTTGTGAGTGCTCTGAGTCTTATGATTAGTGAGGCTGTAAGTGGCGCAGCTGTGAACAGAGAGTAAGAGAGCTGGATTCTTACCTTAACGATGCTAGTAAGATCATTGAACTTGGCTTCTGGCATTCACATACTCTGCTCTTGAGATGAAATGTTTTACTTCTATAAAGTGTTCCATTTTGCAGTCTAGCCTAGAATTTAAAAGATCACCCCACTAAAACAAGTATGTTCATAATGAAAACCTGTTTGGCTGTCAAGTTGGCAGTCACGAGTTATCTGAGCTCTCTTCAAAAACAGTAGTTGTAATAAGTTTTTTGCCTTTTTATTTTATTACAGGATGTTCTAAGTTACCTATGCAGAAGTCTGGTCAATAATGTGCCAATGTTCCAAAATGGGGATCCAAATTTTTTGAATGCTATTATCATAAATCTGCACTACGAAGTCTTTCAGAAGAACGATGTGATAATAAGAGAAGGTGCTGCGGCAGAAAAGATGTTCTTCATTGATTCTGGTATCGTTTCAGTAGAGACAACGTATTATCAAAAGCACCTTTCTGATGGTGCTTACTTTGGAGGTTTGTGAACACAAGATCTTCAGCAGTGGAAATGCTAAAGAGGCTGGGAAGTACAATGTACTAGAAGTATAGAATTATATTCATAGGTGTACCTATCAATTTAATTGGGACATTCTGATTTTTAAGGTGAATTTCAATTCTGGCTGTTCTAACTTCAAAGCAGCATTCCTGATTGTATGCCAAGCTTAAATCTTGGAGTTAAAGAAGTTAGGGGAATAAAACAAATCTAAAATGCTTAATTGTTCTTTCCCCATACTTCTCAGTCTGGGGATTAACATCTTGTATTTTGCTTTAACACAAGAAGAGTTTAAATAACACTTGGGATTTGTTACTGCAAGTCAGAACTGAGAGAACTCCTTATGAAGAAATAGGGTACGTGAAAACAGAAAATTTATGGGTAATAGACGATTTTAACCAAGTTACTATAAATTAGTAATGCCCAAGTGGTTTGAAGTCTGAATAAGTAAATGTAATGCACAACTGCTTCATAACTAATGCGTAAAGGGAGCTACAAGAGGCAGCTCTCACCTAGACTTGGTAACTTGAAATGTTTTCCTACATTAAAGGTGATACACAAATGCTAGTTGTTGTTGTTGTAGAAACAAGCATAATGTACCCATATTCAAAAAAGTGTAAGTCTAATATATGAAACTTTGAGGACTAAACTTGATACATAGATTATGCAGTACTAACCTAATTAATAGCAGCCAGCACAGGAGGGGAAGACTGCTACAATAATCTCACTGACTTTTTAGTCAGTGCATTCCAAGTGGACTGTGATATTTGAGTATCTTGATTTCCAAAACCTTTGATGAGTTTCTTCATGAAAGGCTGAACTTAAAGCAGTGGGAATTCAAGATAAAACCTGAAAATAGGTGAGAAAATGGCTAAAGGAAATGAAGCAATAGGTAGTAGATAGGGGAGTAATATTGGAGTGGAGGGAAGTATGAGTGGAATGCCTCAGAGATCAGTGCTAAACCCTTACTATTTGTAATTTACTTGTGACCTAGACTCAAACTCAATGCAAATTGGTCAAGCTCATTAAATCGGGGGAAAGTTGAGTTGGGGAAGGTAGCCAGTTAGATAAAATCTGTAATATAAATTGAAAATACTAGAAATACTCAGCAGGTCAGGCAGCATCTGTGGAGAGAGAAACAGAGTTAACGTTTCAGGTCTGTGACCGTCTAACACGATGTCACCACCAAATGCATATACCCATCCCTCCCCTTTTACCGTTCCAAAGGGACCGTTCCCTCCACAACATCCTGGTCCACTCTTCCATCATCCCCAGCACCCGCTCTCCTTCCTACGGCACCTTCCCATGTAAGTGCAGGAGATACAACACCTCTCCTTTCACCTCCTCCCTTCCCAACATCCAGGGCCCGAAACACTCCTTCCAGGTGAAACAGTGATTTACTTGTACTTCTTTCAATTTAGTATAACTATTCTGCTGCTCACTATGCGATCTCCTCTAAATTTGAGGAGACCAAACATAGATTGGGTGATCACTTTGCTGAACACCTCTGTTCAGTCCGCAAGCGTGAGCCTGAGCTTCCAGTCGTTTTCCATTTTAGTTTTCCTCCTACTCCCACTCTGAACTCTCTGTCCTCGGCCTCCTACAATGTTCCAATGAAGCTGAACGGAAGCTCAAGGAACAGCACTTCATCTTTCGATTCGGCACTTTGCAGCCTTCCAGACTTAACATCGAGTTCAACAAATTCAGATCATAACCACTGTTCCCATTTTGATGGACAGCAGGTCCTGGTAATGATTCTGTTGTTGTCATTTACAACTCCTCGGACCCATCTTTTGTTTCTTTACTTGTCCCATTACCACCCCCTTTTGTCTTACCCCATCATCACTTTTATCATTTAAATCACTCCTGCCTTCCACCTTATCACAGACCTTCCCTTTTATTCTTGCCTCCTCCTCTCCCCACCACACCCCACCCTCTGCTCACCATTTCCCTGCACTTGTACTTGCTTAAAACCTGTTAAATCTGTAACATTTACCAGTTCTGATGAAGGGTCGAAGACCTGAAATGTTAACTCTGTCTCTCCACAGATGCTCTCCCCTGACCTGCTGAGGATTTCCAGCATTTTCTGTTTATATTAGTTTTCCAGCATCTGCAGTATTTTGCCTTTTGTATTAGATAAAATCTGTAGATGGGTAGGACAGTGGCAGATGAAAGTTGAAAAGCAATATAAGTATAAGGTACTACAGCATTGAAAAAACAATTGGACACATAGGGGGAAAAATTCAGTTGGTTGCGCCTCCCGTTAGCGCCTTAAGAGGGCGCTAATGGGGCGCAAAGCAACTAGCGCCCGGGCGCGGCGATTTTTGCGCCGCTCACGAAATTAACCAGACATTTTGCGGTGGCGCTAAACAATACCGGCCGATCTCCTGCACACGCAGATCTTGAAGTCATTCGAGAGTGCAACGCCCTTGTGATGCCCCAGAACGGAAATTGAGTGGCACCCCCTTCCTTTCCACCTGGCGCAACCAAGGACAGGTAGACTGGAACGCTTCCCAGTCGCTGTGGGGCTGGGGGGGGGCGCTATTTAAAGGGGGCCTCTTCCTGGCTTTTGTGTGGTAGCCATTTTTGCACCACTCGTTCTGAGAGAGAGAGAGAGATTTTGAGAGCGACAAAGAGAGAAAGAGAGAGTTCTGCATTGAGTCAATGCTGTCTGAGGTAGTTTTGGCTTCTAACCATAACTTTGCAGGTACTTTGGTTTTTGACCTTCATAACTTTGATTGCCTAGATACTATGGGGGCTGCAATGGATGGGGGCGTCGTCCTTCTCCATCACATTCGGAGGGCACAGAGATGCAGAGAGAGAGTGGCAATCATGGCCAGATGGAGGAGGGTCAACAGGCCTCTGTACAGGAGACCTTACCCTCCCAGGGTATTTCGCCAACAGTTCTCCTACATTAATATGTCTGAGGAGCAGTGTTTGCGAAGGCTGCGCTTCAGCAAGGAGGTGGTCACTGAGCTCTGCCACCTGCTTCAGCCAGATCTGCAGCCTCAACTGAGGAGCAGAACGTCTCTGTCGGTGACTGAAGATAACAGTGGCTCTCAACTTTTATGCCACCGGCTCATTTCAATCAACTACTGGGGACATCGCCAATATCTCCCAGTTTACGGTGCATTGCTGCATCCGTCAGGTCACAAATGCCCTCTTTAAAAGGAGATGAGAGTACATTTCTTTCCCCATGACCTCGGACAAGCAGCAAGAACGCGCAATGGGCTTTGCGATGATAGCGGGCTTCCCCATGGTGCAGGGTGCCATTGACTGCACGCATGTGGCTTTGCGTGCGCCGCATGAGAATGCCGAGGATTTCCGCAACCGAAAGGGCTTCCATTCCTTAAACGTTCAGTTGGTCTGTGACCACAGACAGCTGATACTCGCTGTCAATGCCCACTTTCCTGGCAGCAGCCACGATGCCTTCATCCTGCGCCAGACTTCTGTGGCAGGCCTTTTCCAGGCACCGCATCACCCAGGTGGTTGGCTTCTCAGGGACAAGGGATATCCTCTGTGCACCTGGCTGATGACACCGCTCCATACGCCCAACATTCCTGCTGAGCTGCGATACAACGAGAACCATCAAGCTACCAGGAACATCGTTGAGCACACAATTGGCGTGCTCAAGCAACGGTTCCGCTGTCTGGACCATTCTGGAGGAGCCCTTCAGTACTCGCCTAAGCGAGTCTCCCACTTCGTTGTTGTATGCTGCATGCTGCATAACCTTGCAATCCTCAGGACCCAGCCAATACCACCAGGCATTGGAGCACCGCCAGAGGAGGAAGATGAGGAGGATGATCATCAGCAGCACCAAGGCGGGAGGGAGGCACACAATGTACAAAGTGGAAGGGCCGTCCATCAAAGGCTCATGGCAAGTCGCTTCTAGGCCCCTTCTGAGGAAATGGCTTCTGCCATTCAAACAACCTGAATGAAACCATCCCGCAACCCCTAAGCGGTGAAGGCAACAATGATTGCAAAGACCAAACATGTACATTTTGAATACAGAAACTTATTTATTTTACAAACTCTGTGTGTCTCATTTCCGCATGACAAACTAATAGAAAGAAACACAAAAAAAAAGTCATTAACATAACTGGCTCTCACAACCTGGAGACAATGTCCAAAACAGTTTTAAAAATTTGACCACGAACCTCGGCCTTTAATAAAACAATGAACAACATTTTGTCACACCTCCTACTTTTTGCCCTTCGAGGGTGATCTCATTCCCTCGTGAAATTCCCCCCTTCCCACCCTGCAGCTCCTCCGTAATGGGACCCCAGTGGCTGCAGCAAGGCTGGTGGAAGGCTGCTGATTGTCACAACCGGAGACTGCAGATGCCCTTGAAGGACGGCCTCGACCAGCTCTGGGCCTAGAGAGCTCGGCTGCAGACTGCACCAACTCTGCATGGGCGGCAGCAGTCTGTCTTACAGGCGGTTGCAAGTGCAGTGGAGAACTGACAGTGGTGGCAGCAGGAATGTTGTCATCTTGAGAGAGGACAGCAACTCCCTGCTCGACCGACACACTGGCACTCCCACGGGGCAGCACTTCAGCATCCGGAGCAATCTGCTGGAGCACAGATTGCTGGCCTGCTGCGGCGCGGTGAGAGCCCCGGGGAAATTTGTCTGAACCAGCGAGGATGTCAGCAGTCAGTGCTCGCGTGGCCTCAATCTGAGTCTGCATGAGAGCAGCCAGTGACTGCATTGCAGCACTAAGCATTTGCGTGGCAGCCGCCTGTGCTACAGTGAAGTGCTCCACACTCCTTGACAGTGATTCAATGCATTCGGGCCACTGCAGCCATGAGCTCAGTGTGCCTGTGCTCCCCCATGGCGCTCATTTCAGCAAGTACCCACTCTTCCTCTGCGTCCAGTGCAGTAGGACTCGATGGCATACTCTCCCTCCGGGGAGAAGGCCCCCGAGCTTCCCTACCCCCATCGCGTTGCTGCAGCCCGCTGGGTCCTGGAGCTTCACCCTCATCAGACCATTCCCCCCTGCTCCCCTCCAGGGAAGGCATGTTCCCAGTGTGGGCATGGGCTTCCTCGGGAGAGGGTGGCGCTGATGCTCCGGCTTCCTCTTCCTCCTGGCCTTCAGCTTCACTCCCACTGGCAGCTTGAGGGCCCGTCTCCTCACCTGGTGAATCACCATCTGAAAGCAGGGAGGTACAAGAGTGGCTTTAGCGTGAGGACAGGGTGTCAGCAAGGGAGGAATGAGTGCAGCGATTTAGTAATTTGGATTGAAAATGTCAAAGGCTGGTGTTGTGAGGAACAAGTGGAAGGAGAGAGGACAAAAAGGTGATGACCTTACCATTGCTGTCCAGAACGGGGTCGGCGTCTCCAGTGGCGATGGGACCAATCACCCGGCTTGCCACAATCCCCTGGACGCGCACCTCAAGATCGCTGAGGGGTTGCAGCTGAGGCCTGTAGGGGGTCGCTGTGGGGTGGCGTGTGCGCCCAGTCAGTTATGCCTCTGACCGTTTATGAGCAGTTCAAATCGCTCCCACGCCCCTGGGTTCTAGACACCGGACTTAGGTACAAGGCGGTGGTACAGAGAAGACTCGAGTAGACAAGTGGTTGGATGTAAACAAAAACCAAGATTTTATTGAAGAGGAAATTAATACAATCTTATGGAGAATTACTAGTGTACACTTCTACAGGCAAAATACAAAAGAATAACTATACTTATACAGGGAATGGGGAACACACGGCACATCGAGGGAAAACAACTATCTTAACAATCCCCTTATCCTTATCCCACCCCCTATACCTAACTAGATTAAGCCATGAGGGGTCAGAACTTCATGCTCACCAATAAAAGGAGTCTGCTGAACTCAAAACAGCGGTGGGGTTCGGGGTTCGCTCTTGGTGCTCTCTGGAGCCTGCCGTCGTCACGTGGTCTCCGAGTGCTGCAAGGGCGTTGTCCAGGTACACATACCCCAAAGTTAAAGTCTCTGCTTGGGTACTTTACCTTGCTGGGATGGCGGTTTCTCTTCCTCGGCCGACAGTTTGAGTTTGCATGAAGATAGTCGCAGGTCAGCTGAGGCTGAAGGCCCGATGATTCGAAGCCTGTCTTCAGTCGTCTTCCTCAGTTCGTCTTCTCCGTCGTCTTCTTCACTTCGTCCCCCCCTCGCCTGGCCAAAATTGTCCGTGTCTACCCGATGCAGTGCCTGGGCGATCCTAGATGGAGTGGGGAAAAGGCACAGGCAAAGGCCAGGGGGTAAGCGCGGGACGGGGAAAGAGCAGCAGCCACGAGGGGCCGGAGCCGGAGCAAGGCTGAGAGCAGAGCACAGAGAAGGTTGCCGGTGGGCCTACAATTATACTTCTTTGGATGGCCCTTATCTGCGCGCCAAATCAGGTTCGTTCTTTGTCTTAATTTTGGCGGGCTATTTTAAATAACGGTGGCAATCTACTCTAACTGTTTTTAGATGGCCGGTAATCGCCCCTACCAGCCCGATAATTGACTTGTTTTGTCATGAATGCACCTTGATGGGTCTGTCCGGCCTCGATGGCTTCCTTAATCTGTTGCCGATTATATATGCAGACGGCTTGATGGCCTTAACTATAGGCCTAACTGGGTTTAGATTCGTCTCCAATTTGATCTAATACATAATTCAAAGTCCTGTCTGCTTTCAAAACACAAAGTCTCTCTTCACAGAAACTGCAGCTTGGGTTTCGATTTCTCCACAAGCTGCCTGTGTTGCAGAGTAAGTTTTAAAATCTCACAGGCTTTCTGCCACGAGGCGCGGACGCCATTTTGGGTACCCTTTTTCATTAAAATGTCCCTGCAGGGTCCCTTTTCTTATTAATAACTTTTGGGAAAATGTAGAAATTTTGCGAATCTTACAGGCCGCCCTCCACCAGTCCGTTGCTGCTGTCTCCTATTATGAGATAGCTTGGCCTGCAAGAAAAAGGACGGCGTCTGTGTAAATATACAGCCATGGTCTTGCCTGATGTGCCTCCCATAGTTGAATAGCCCTTACTGTATGCAAAGTGTGGAATGTGCGTGTGTGTTTGATGAAAGGGCCATAGGTGTTGGCTGAGTGTTGGGCATTGGGGCTTTTAAGACCCTCTGGCCATAAAGTGAGGTTGAGATGGCGGGATGGAGAGGTTTTGAAAAAAAGGCACTCACCCTGACGACCCGAGTGAGATCGTTGAACTTTTTCCTACATTGGATACGGGTCCTAGGCACCATGCCGCTTGAGGAGACTCTCTGAGCCACCTCCCTCCACACTCTTCTGTACTCGCGTGGCAAAGGCCTCCTGCCACTCTCTGGGTATGGTATAGATCTTCTGCACTCCACCGCGCCAACCAGAGCCTCCAAGGCCCGCTCGCTGAAGCGCTGTGCTCACTCCCTGGCCCTCTCGATAGTCCTTGACTGCAAGATTTAGTCACAGGTCTGCCCAGGCTGAGATTCAAGGCTCCAATGAGCAGGGTGTGGCTGCAGAGCAAGATCGACCCTCCCCTTTAAGAACTGACCGGCGCCAGTGTGTCTGTGTTCAATCGCTAAGTGACAGCACCTGCGCTGCACCCGCCCTCTGAGGTAGCGCCTCGCTCCTCGGCCTTAGCGCCTTAAGAGAGGTGTGTAGCGCCTGATTTAGCGCTCCAATCACCTCCAGGGACGATAAAAGCCAAGTTTGCAGTCGAAGGCGATAATTAGCGGCAGGCGCTAAATTTTGCGCATGGCCGATAGCGGCGCCCCAAACAGGGCTATACCGAATTTCTCCCCCATAGATATTATGTGGAAATAGCGAAAAGGGAAGTTAAAAAAAAATAACTTTGTTCATATACTTGACACTTATGTCAAGTCACTAGAGCAGCAATTACAAAGTAAAAAGAATATCAAAGTATATTGCCAAATCATTGTAGTGTAAGTTAGAGAGGATTTGCTCAAATTACACAGTGCTTTGGCCAGACAGCACCTTGTTATTGTTGCTCAATTTTGGTCATCAAGACATAAAGGAAACATTCAAACCCTTATGTAGTGCACCCCTGCCTTGGAATCAAAGTAGCCTAGTTTATCTGATAATTACAAACTGACTGTCTAGTTGGGTTAAGGCAACCACTGATAAACATCTTATGGCCACAGAACTGTCAATCAAAGGACTATAGCCAATCAGTGACCCCACCCCTTCGCACAAGCCTGTCTCACAGCTGTCAATCAAAATCACAAACCCCAGGCAGGCATGGTTCATTGATTGGTGCCATATAACTTGACCAACCTGTTTTCAAGATCTTGAACACAAATACATAAACAAACTAGAACTGTAATTATATAGATTGGCTTTCATTTCATAGAATTCAAACACAGATGATACTTGTGGAACAAACATGGAACTCTCTGTAGCTCAGAAGCTTTAAAATTAAAAGCTTGGCCATTTAAACAAGTAATGTAGGAATTGACGAATTCCTAACTAATAACTGAGGTCGACTCAGGAGATCAATCAAACAAGTCTTTAATGTAAGACTAAACGAATTCAAACAGCTTGCTGAGATCAATACAAGAGGGCAATCAAACAGGTCTTTGCTCAACGGAGGTTCCACGAGGACTGTCTGGGCAGTCCCGTGGATTGCGTCGTGACGTCATCACGTTTTCCCGCGCTTGGGCGGTCACGTGACTTGCGACGTGATGTCATCACGTTTGCCCGTGCTCTTAAAGGGGCCACGCCCCGTACATACAAACACTATATACAAAACACAGTAATGTCTAACACAATGGTACAGGCTTAGGCTGGTGTTAGAACATCGTTAAAGGGAATTATATACAGTTGCCCAGAGTCATTCAGTGGCTCCGCCACATGCGCCCCCCCAGAATTCGCTTTAACGGACAAAGTCAAACGGTGAGGGGGTCTGACGAGCCTGTCAGAATGACTCCTGTACTCCTGAGGCGGAGGCTGCTGGGTGGCTGGCGGTCTGGCAGGCGGTTGCACTTGGTCTGCCGTAACGGCGATGGGTGGCTGACCTCGTCTCGGCGGTTGTGCTGTCTCGACGGGGCGGTCAAGGTCCAAATGTGCTGGCTTTAAGCGGTCGACCGAAATGTGGTCCGGTTTACCACCGACATCTACCGTGAAGGTTTTGTCCCCTGCCTCCAACACGTGGAAGGGACCAGTATACGGGGCCTTGAGTGGATCCTTATGTGCGTCATGGCGAATAAAAACGTATTCAGCCTTGTGAAGCTCCGTGGGAACGTGCGAACTCTGTAGCCCGTGGTGCGAAGTGGGCACCGGCGCAAAACATCTGGCCGCCTCCTGGTGACTAGTAAGCTGGGCAGACGCGGACCATGGCTTCGTCGATGCTGGTAGGAAATCCCCTGGAACTCGCAGCGGCTGACCATACACCAGCTCCGCTGATGAAGAGTGACGGTCTTCTTTGGGGGCCGTGCGAAGGCCCAACAGGACCCATGGTAGCTTGTCTGCCCATCCAGCGTCCTGGAGGCTGGCCCTCAGGGCGGCTTTCAGTGATTGGTGGAAGCGTTCACAGAGATCGTTTGCCTGTGGGTGGTAGGCTGTGGTGCGGTGTAATTTGACACCGAGTCCTTGGGCCACTGCATTCCAGAGTTCGGAGGAAAACTGCGGTCCCGTCTGAAAAAATATCTGCGGGCACTCCGAAACGGGCGACCCAGGTGGAAATGAACGCCCTGGCCACGTCCGCCGAAGTAGTGGACGACAGGGAAACCGCCTCCGGCCATCTGGTGGTGCGATCAACCATGGTCAAGATGTGTGAAAAACCATGGGAGGGTGGGAGTGGTCCTACCCGGTCCACATTGACATGGTCAAAATATCGCTCCGGAACTGTGAAGGTGGCCAGCGGAGCTTTGATGTGGCACTGTACTTTGGCCTTTTGGTAGACCACACAGGTGTTGGCCCAGTCGCGGACGTCCTTGTGCATGCCATGCCATACGAATTTCACTGACATCAGCTTCTGAGAGGCCTTCATTCCTGGGTGTGACAACCCATGTATGGTGTCGAACACTTTGCGGCGCCAGACGACCGGAACGACAGGGTGAGGGTCCTGTACGGAGACATCACACAACAGCTTGGTACCTGCCGAATGGAACTTGACTTCGGCCAACTGGAGGCCAGTGACGGTCGTTCTGTAGGCTTGGACCTCTGGGTCCGAGGCTTGGTCCGCTGCCATGAGGGCGTAATCGATGCCCAAATGAACCGTATTGACGGTCGCGCAGGAGAGGCAGTCTGCCACCAGGTTGTCCTTACCGGCTACGTGCTGTATATCTGTGGTGAATTCGGATATGTCGGTCAGTTGACGTTGCTGTCGGGATGACCACAGTTCGGCGGTCTTGGCCATGGCAAAGGTTAGCGGCTTATGGTCCACAAAGGCGGTGAAAGGACGGCCTTCCAGAAGGAAGCGAAAATGGCGGCTGGCCAGAAAAAGGGCGAGCAACTCCCGGTCGAACATGCTATATGCTCTCTCGTTCCACCGTAGTTGACGGCTGAAGAATGCCAACGGCTGCCACGACCCGTTCACCCACTGCTCCTGCACGGCGCCGATTGCGTAGTCTGACACATCGGTGGTGAGGGCGATGGTGGCTCCTGGCAGCGGGTGCACCAGCATGGTAGCGTTGGCTAAGGCGCTTTTGGTGTTGGTGAACGCTCGGGCCATGTCATCCGTCCAGTCTACCGGGTTCTTGCCAGTCTTGCCCTTGAGGGCCTCGTACAGGGGCTGCATGAGTAGTGCTGCCTTAGGCATGAAACGGTGGTAAAAGTTTACCATGCCTAGGAATTCCTGCAGGGCCTTTATGTTTTGTGGGCGTGGAAAGGATGTCACCGCCTCTACCTTCGCTTGCAAAGGAACCGCTCCCTCTGAGGTGATGCGATGCCCCAGGAAATCAATTTGGTGCAGGCCAAACTGACACTTGGCCGGGTTGATAATCAGGCCGTGTTGGCTGAGGCGTCGAAAAAGGGTGCGTAGGTGACAGATATGTTCTTCTTTAGTAGGACTGGCAATTAGAATATCGTCCAGGTAGATGAAGAGGAACTTGAGGTCTCGCAGCACGGAGTCCATCAGGCATTGGAAAGCCTGGGCGGCGTTCTTTAACCCAAACGGCATTTGTAAAAACTCAAAGAGGCCGAACGGGGTGATGACTGCGGTCTTCTGGATGTCTTGCGGATGAACCGGGACCTGGTGGTAGCCCCGGACGAGGTCCACTTTCGAGAAGACGGTGTTCCCTGCCAAATGTGCAGAGAAATCCTGGATGTGGGGGATCGGGTACCGATCAGGAGTGGAGGCGTCGTTTAGGCGTTGATAGTCACCACATGGCCGCCATCCGCCGCCAGGCTTTGGGACGATATGGAGGGGTGAAGACCAGGGACTATTCGACCAGCGAATAATCCCTAACCGTTCCATGGTCGCGAACTCCGCCTTTGCGACCGCCATCTTGCCAGGTTCCAGGCGCCAGGCCCGCGCGTAGACTGGGGGGCCGTTGGTGGTGATGTGGTGTTCCACACCATGTTTCGTAGCTGTGGAGGAGAGCGTGGGTCTTGTCAGGTCAGGAAATTCGCCGAGCAGGCGAGCGAACTCATCCGGAGTCAGGAAAGCACAGGCGACGGTGCGCGACGTAGTGTTACTACGGTAACAAGGAATAGAGTTAAAAGTTGCCGCGTTGATCAGCCGCCGGTTCTTCACGTCGACCAGGAGGCTGTTGGCGCACAGGAAATCCGCGCCGAGAATGGGTTGAGAAACCTTGGCCGTAACAAACTCCCAGTGAAAACGTTGGCCCCCGAAGCACACCTGCACTCACCGTCTGCTGAAGGTCCGAATCGCTCCGCCATTGGCCGCTTCAAGGGCGAGGCCGTGATTCCCTGTCTGCACATCGAGGGCAGACGCGGGTAAAATGCTGCACTGCGCTCCGGTGTCGCACAAAAAACGACGACCGGAGAGAGTATCGGTGATGAAAAGCAACTTGCCCGCGTTGCCGATTGCGGCCGCAGGGCTCCCATTAGACCCGGTCCTCGGTGGTCGCAGTTGTTGTTTTTTTGGGGGGGGGAAAGCTGCAGGGAGGGCGGCAACGTCTCGCCTTCACGCCGAACTGCGCGTGGTAGAAACACAGCCCAGCAGGCTGACGAGCTGGGGCAGCGTCTGTGGGGGATGGGCGCCTTGTGGCGGCGCAGTACTGCTGCGTTACCGCAAAAATTTTGTCCGCCTCTGCAGCGAGTGCTGCGCAGTCTTCAACTTCGGATCTGGCCAGAGCAGCTTGCACCTGTTCAGGCAGTTGGCTGAGGAATATTTCACGGAATAGGAAGCATTCCGGTTCTGAGCCCAGGAGTGTGAGCATTTGGCTCATCAACTCCGAAGGCTTGGAGTCCCCGAGCCAATCATAGCGAGTAATCGTCGGGCGCGCTCTGATTTTGTGAGCCCGAAAACTTGCAGCAACCGCGCTTTGAGGGTTTCATACTTGCACTCCGTTGGAGGGTTTTCGAGGAGGCTGACGATCCGAGAGGCGGCAGAGCTGTCGAGTGCGGAGACCACATAAAGATATTTGGTCTGATCCGCATCGATGTTCCTCAGGGTGAACTGGGCCTCAACCTGAATGAACCACGAGGTCGCTTGCTGCTCCCAGAACTGCGGTAGCTTAAGCGAAATGGCGTTTGCCTCCATGCTGTGTTCTTCTTTTGTGAAAACGTTCACAAAAAACGGGGTCACCAATGTAGGAATTGACAAATTCCTAACTAATAACTGAAGTCGACTCAGGAGATCAATCAAACAGGTCTTTAATGTAAGACTAAACGAATTCAAACAGCTTGCTGAGATCAATACAGGAGGGCAATCAAACAGGTCTTTGCTCAACGGAGGTTCCACGAGGACTGCCTGGGCAGTCCCATGGATTGCGTCGTGACGTCATCACGTTTTCCCGCGCTTGGGCGGTCACGTGACTTGCGACGTGACGTCATCGCGCTTGCCCGTGTTTTCCCGCGCTCTTAAAGGGGCCACGCCCCGTACATACAAACACTATATACAAAACACAGCAATGTCTAACACAATGGTACAGGCTTAGGCTGGTGTTAGAACATCGTTAAAGGGAATTATATACAGTTGCCCAGAGTCATTCAGTGGCTCCGCCACAGTAACATATTAAATTCTCTATTATGTAACAGGAACTGGCTGTAGAAGTACTACTTTACATCTACAGATTAATTAACTTTAGACCAAAAATATATTCCTATATTTGTAGAAACAATAAACAAAGATGCATCATTTTTGCCACCACAGGAATACTCTAACTTGTGGGACATTATAGATCTGTTGTGTGACTAGGATTTGAAATTGCAACCCTTTCATCAGGTTAAATAGAAAAAGGAAGCGAGTTGCATTCTCAATGTCTCTTTACTGGGCTACAGTCGTGAGTAGCTGAGCCATACAGATTACGAATGTTCCAGATTTGTTCTTAAGTCAGTTATGAGTTAGCTTGTTTCAGTCAGGTCAGTAGTGATGGGTGGGCGGGGGGGGGGAAGCGGTATAATTGGTCTCCGTGCCCTTGGGGTAGGGAGGGGAAGATTGGCCCAGGGTTCACCATCCAACAACCCCTGCACTGGCTCAAATCTTGGGGGTATTATACTTCTAGGGTTGCCTTTTTACTTCAGATGGTCTAATGACATTTTTTAAACAGCTGTTTGATTTGCAAGTGATATTGTCCCACCAGTGCTACTACCAGTTGTTGCAATTAGGATTCTTGAAAGCACCATTTTTCCTTTCAGTGGTTTCACAGCAATTCCCATGAGCAAACCATGTTCCCTACAGTCATGCACCTCTGTTTTTTGTGGCTCCTCCCCTTGCCGATGGTATGTGACCTAGGTATAACAATTATATTAATTGCAGTACATTAAGTATTTTAAGTATACTCATTCTATGCCATCCTTTGGTTCGGTAGACCAAATGTCAAACCACAGATGAGAGCTTGTTAAGGCCAAAACTATTATGGTATTGAAGCACAATGTTGATGCATTGAAAGCCAATATATATATGCAGCACTGAAAATACATCAGAATGTTAGCACAGCTCTTGTGAAGCAAAAAGGTAACAGGATCTCCTGCTGTGCCAGTACTGAGTATAGGTATAGTAAAATGTAAACATAACATCAAACTGATTTTCTCTGCTCAAAATTGATTGAAGAACACAATAGGTTCAACCCCACACGCCCCCACCCCGACATGATGGGTCTCTCCGGTGGTCTCTCTCAAACAGTAATCATACAGTTTATAAACCATAGCCCAGAATTTGCACGGGCCTTCTATTCCGTTCGTAAATCTAAAAGGACCCAGAAATAGGCCAGGACCCAGATATGCTAGGAGTTTTTGGGCAGTCTTGTCTGGGGTGAAACCTTTGTCTACCTCAAACGCTTCTCCATGTCAGAAGGCACGGGGTGGGGACGCCCTATGCCGGTGTTCCCCTCTTCTGCAACCTCAGTAATACCCCACATAAAGTTGGAGGCCAGTGCTCAGTGAGATGAGGATGTAAAATGATGAATTGGTACAATTTGTTTTAAAAAAATGATCAACCACCTCTGTAAGAGAGCTGAAGAGGGTGGAAAAATTGTTTCTCCGTGCAAGGGGACCCAACTCCCACAGTTGGCAGCGGGTACCAGAGTATTTGTTCATAGTGGTGCCGGCACCCACCAGCCCCATGTAAATGAGTTGCTGTTTCGTTGATGTCCAACTGCCAGGATTGTGGCCTGTGCAAATTTGAGGTTCATATTTTTCTCTATATTCCAGATTTACAATAACATAAGATTAACAGCTGAAGTAGTTTTTTAAACATACAATTAACGTTGGACGATCAGAGAGTCACTGGGGGAAAAATTGGGTATCGCCCATTTTGGGGCGTTAATATCGTCCGGGTGCAAAGTTTAGCGCCCAGCGCTAATTATCGCCTCCGACTGCAAAAATCACCCCTGGAGGTGATTTGAGCACTAAATCAAGCACTACACACTTCTCTTAAGGCGCTAACGTCAGGGAGCGAGGTGCTACCTCAGAACGCTACCGAAGCTCAGGCGATGTCAGTTACCATAGAAGCCAGATAGACTGGCGCAGTCCAGTTCTTAAAGGGGAGGGGCCATCTTGCTGGCCAGCCACACCCTGTTCATTGCAGCCTTAAATCTTGGCCTGGAGAAACCTCTAAAGCAATTATGTTGGAAGCACTAATGGATAGGCCCAGGGAAAGAGTTGGGCGCTTAGGAACCTCCAAAGTGGTTCTCAGAAGCCAAAACTCCTTCGGATAGCGTCGAATCTCTCCAGACTTCTCTCTCCCTCTCAACCTGCGTGTTCCAAAAATTTCGCAGACAAGAGAAGGCAGGAAGCGCCCGCCTTTAAATAGCGCTCCCTCAGCCCCTTCCCTACTTGAAAACGTTCCCCTCTACCTGTTGTTCTTAGCGGCAGGCGATAAGACAGGGGGCGCGACTCAATATCCGGTCCAGGGCGTTGCATGCTCGACTGACGTCATGATCTGCGGGCGCAGGAGATCGTAGCGGTAGTGTTTAGCGCTACCGCAAAATGACTGGTCAATTTTGAGAGCGCCGCTAAAATCGCCACGCTCAGGCGCTAAGTTCCTAGCGCCCTGTTAGCGCTCCCCGGAGGTGCTAAACAACCACATTTTCCCCCCAATAACTTTCCAGTATTTCCAGACAACATTTACCTGACTAATTAAATAAATACAATATTATAAAAATAATTATAGTAAGCTTATATAAATTTTGGCAGGCATTCAGGATCACAAAACATCAATTATATTCAATTGCTTGCTCAATTATAATTTAAGTATTTACTTATCACAGCCAACTATCATGCAGGGCATGTTCTGCCTTTAATGCTATATATACGTTTTAAAATGATAGCCAATTTTACATTGGATGAAGAGCACCAGTTTTGCAGCATCAGGAAGTCCAATTTAACTTAATAAAGAGGCTGTTTACTATTTTATAAGCCAGGCATTTCACATAGTTTGGTGCCTGTAGTCAGTTTGTATTTCTTACATTTAAAGACTACAAAGCATTTCCACCACATCTCCATCTTTGATTTGCAAAATTGCTGTTTTTAGTTCATCAGCATTCATCACTGTGGTAATTATACATTGGAGTATATGAACTGATACTAATACTGCTGGTTAAAACTGCTCAATGTAATCTTACTACCTGGAAAATCATTAACTTGTGATAAGTGGGTGCTATAATTATTGCCAGATGGAATTGAAGGGATAATTGCTAGTCCTAGCCCTTTTCGGGCTACCCCCAGATCAGGCGTATTTCCCAGACGTTCACCTTCAATTAAAGTTAAAGATAGCCGTATTCTATAAGACGCTTAATTGGGTCTAAAAGTTCAAACTATGTCTTCCTAAAGGAAAGGAACGACGTGAAGATGTTACCGTCCTCCAGATAGCACTTTTAATAAGTTTAACTCGACTGTAACCTTCTGGATATTATGAGGGTCCGGAATACCCCCCAGAATTCTGCAACTCCTCACAAAAGAGTGTACAGAAATTGAGTTCGCGAGATTGATACAGAAATACTACTTGAGGCAATTCTAAAAATATATAGATTTATTTAAGATCCGACATACAGTTAACAGCTTTTGAGTCAATCGCAACATTAACAGTTCAAAAACAAATAGCTTACATTTCTTATCCTCAGAGATCCTTATTCTCAAATCTTAACTTCATACATTTTTACATTTCTTATTCTTAATTCTAATCCAGGATATCCACCAAAATCAAATACCTTGATTACCCGAGACTCAGAGTTGTAGGCTTACAGAGTGGTTCTGAAGCCGAGAATCGCTTGCCCCTTCCAGCGACTTCTGACTATCTATCTGAAAAGCTCTTTTATACCTTCTTTTGGTGGTTTATCCTTTGAAGTTTTCTGCTGATGTAAGCTAATTATCTCTAGTCATCTCTTTGTTGACTTTTTTCTATTCTTACTGTCAATTTAGCTGCTGCATGCATAATTATGACTCTACCTTTAGGTGTTCCAAAAACTTATCAAAAAATGGCTACAACAGATTTATCTCTTTGATGTCATTCTTATCGAAGGTCTTCCATTCAATTCTTAATATTGGCTTAACTGGTTATTAGCAGACGTTGTGTCTCTGTGGTGTTCCAAGTTCAATACAAAAACCATGTGATTGCTTGGTGCATCTATTGAAGTCATATCTTCAGAGTGTTCTGTTGGTATCATATTTACAACATGTAAATTAAAGACACTTCAACTAGGGTGTTTACTTGTTTTCTAGCTATCTCAATGGTTGTATTAAGAATTATGTCTCCTGTCTTCCAAGTTTAACATAAAAACTATTTGACCAGAAGGTGTTTCTTTTACTTGATGTCATCTTTTCAAAGGCACATGCCTCTTTTAACGTTCCTGTTCAAAGTGTTAGTTTATAACACTTTACTTGGGTCGTTCCATTGTGTTTCTCCCAAACTCCAGACCTTCTGGAAGCGCCAAACTGCTATTTCAATAGGGCCATTGTTTTAGTATTTTTAACTAATTCCCATTTCAAAAGCTTGTGGTGTTTTACAACTTTTGTGTTATCAAACCATCCCATCTCAGAAGCCTGTTTTCTGTTTGCAGCCTGTGTCTCCGAGGCTTTCCAGACTTTTAAACCCAGTATGTCATGTATTAATAAAATCAGAATTCTGTTCATATGATGGTGTATGTTTCTGAAATATGACTTATTCCTTCACAGAATATCTGTCTGAAACTGTTTAAATTGTAAAAAGCTTTCTTACATACATACCTGGACTCTTGTCCCCAGTAGATCTGGATTCCAGCTGCATGTTGGCACATTGGGGAGGAATAATATTGCAGGGTCCCCTTTACCTGCACTTCACGCTGGGCCAGCTGTTAGTCCCTTCCCTTTCTAGTGATGGTATTATTTATTTATTTATTATAATGCCTCAATTGTGTAGGTTAAAATATAATATATATTTACTGCATGTATTAAAAAATAGCTATACTGGGCACCATAATGGCCCAGATTTTGCTGAAATAATAATGGCGAGACCAACTGCATCACCGTTATTACAGGGTAAATCGGACAGCAACTTCTGGCGTCCGCACATGCACAGTTAAATGCGGAAATCCAGAAGTTTCTGTCAGAGATACCCTGCTCCTCCACAGGGTGCATTGTTGCAGTCCTCATATATAGACTCAGCACTGAAATCACTGTAATGGCATGAACTTAGGGTAATAATCCACTAGTCTCGCACTAAAAATGGCTGATAAAATTAGGGCTAGCGTATTCAGGAGTAAGTGAGTTTTTAACAGCATAATAAATGATAATTACTATTGAAGAACCTCTCTGGCCCTGAAAGCATAATTTTACAAGTGTGGAGTCTCATTCCCTCAGAAGAAAATGAATGTTGCAGATTTCTTTTTAAATTTAATTTTTTTTGTTTTTCTGTTTTATCTCTCTCCCCTAATCCCATCTGTATGTCCCAATCTTTATTTCATTTCTTGTACATGATTTAAATGTAATTTATATTTCCTGTTTTTTAATTCCTGGTTTGCAGTCTGCGTGTCGCGGTGAGGATTCTTCAATCTGATTGGTTGAAGAGCCTCGCTGCTGCTTGACCTACTCACATGCCACAGATTCCCTGTAGAGGGCATTGTACTGGATCAGATGCCAGATTAGTAGAAATCTTCACTGAAAAGCCCGCGAAAAGTCTCTAGGCAACTGTACGCGAGGTGAACGGCAAGAGCCGTTCCTTCGCCGCTGAGAGCAAAATCCAGGCCAATAACCTTTTAGCCAGAGGTAAACCCATAACATTTTTCCACGGAACTGTAAATTGTATTGTGTGTCAATAGGCGTACTGATACAAACTGCAAAAATAAAATATAGCTGATATTATTTACTAAAATTCTTATTGATTTTCAGAGATCTGTCTTCTCACTAAAGGTTACCGGAAAGCAACCGTACGAGCAGTAACTCTCTGCAAACTATATTCACTGTCAGCAGACAAATTTAATGAATTGTTGAAGCAATTTCCTTTTGCTAGGCAGGAGGTACTGATCGTGGCAGCCAAAAGGCAAAAAGCCCTCAAAAGTAAGTGACAATCCAGGCGTTCATTGCTTGTTATTTGTAAGTGATACTGGGAGGATACTCCTATAATTCCAGTGACTGTCTGGATGTGTCTAAACTGTTTCTGTGTCTTCTATGATATCTGGAAGCACAAACCGATGACGGTAGTGTTCCATTGATATGTGTATGTATATGCCTACCAGGCATGCAAAAATAACATTACTATGTTCCATCAGTCTATGTATCGTGTGATTGGCAAGAATTAATTGATGGGTTTGTTCATGCATGTGTATCAGTCAGACCTAGGAATTGCAGCCCTTTGGATCAGCAGGTTCAATACAATGGGAGAAAAAAGATGCAGCTTTATCACTGAAACACCTATTTAAACTGTAATCCACCTTTCCTTGTATGATCCTGGCTGGAATCCTATCCTCACTGTGGCTGGATTTTAGCTGTATGCTTGCATGGCATTTGAAGGAAATGATATTACTGGCACTTTGTTATTAGGTCAGATGTCCCTCACTCTCTTTTCTTTATGTTTGTATCAAAATGGCTAAATATTGGAGGTGTATGAATCACTAAGATTGCGTAGGTGACTGTGGACCCTGCAAAATAACTATTACAGTGTGGTTGTTTTTGCATGTGTGACTACTAACTGTTTACCATAATTGCCCTATTAATTTGCATGTATCCCTTTGAATAAAATTGGAATAGGTTAGATTTGAAAGTAATTAAAAGGAAGTTTCCAGTTAGCTTTGTAGGCAATCAGATTAATGATAAGTGGGATTGTGTTACTTGTGTATATTTTTTCCAATTTGTTACATGCTCTCCATTTTTATCTCCCCCCATCCCCCCAACACAAAAATTACCTTTTGGTCAGCAATGCCAAGCTCTCAGATATATCATCAGACACAACCAATTGATGAATGGACACTGCCAAATGGAGCAAGTGGCAACTCCAAGGCAATCTGTATGGAAGCCCTGAGAGCAAACCACAAATGCCATTTCCCTTGTAAATACTGGCGTAAAATTTCTGCAGAGTTCTCCTGATGTCCCACAGTAACTATGATGGAAACCTTGAAAAAACAGCGTAAATGGCCTTTTGCTCTGTTTCTACAGAGATTGTGCCAAAAGTACAGTGGAAGATTAGGAAAACCCCCATAGAAATACCACCCTGCTATGACTATGGCTATTGAGATCTGGAGCTCCAATTTATAGCTTGGAGAGGCTAGTGAACTTGATAGCAGACCTGACTCTCCTAAGCCGTGGCCAAGTGTCTTCCCAAACAAGGGAAGCATGGATGAGACATTGCCTCTCAGAATGATGCCACATCTGCCCAACCCAGCCAAACACCTCACATGACTGAAGATATGGCAATTAATGAACAGGAGCAGCTAGCCAGTCTGAAGATCAACAACCTAATAATTTAAGGAAGTGGTAATCTGCACAGCAGTGAGTGGAGCTTTCCCTGTGGTTGACCTTGTTTAGAGGTCAGAGTTGAGCAGACACCATGGGGCGATTTTCAGTTACCAGCTGCCCATTTCACATCTGCTCCATTGATGCTCAAAACCCGCCTGAGGCAATTTTTAGGCACGCCTGTAAATGGGGGAACAGCAGGTTCGCCTGTTTCCAGTGAGCGGCTGCTTAAATATGCAAATCGGAGTACTGTGCATGATGTAGAAACCTTATTGCAATTTTAAAGTACAAATTGGCCCAAAAAATAACTCTGGCCCTCTACCATCCCATCCAAGGCCCTCTACTGGATCAACTCTTCCCCCCCCCCCCACCCCGAGCTGTCCGATCTTCCGCCTTCCCACAACCATCGAGTTGCAGCTCACTGACAGCATTTAAATCATGCTTGAACCAAAAGTGGTTCGGGCCTCCTGGCGTTGGCTTTGGGCGGAGGTTGAAGATCGCCCCCCGCCCATAACTGTTGAAACACAGGTTGCAAAGATAGGTCCACTTAAGTTGGTTTACCTAGGTCTGAATACTTGGCTTTTGGAATGAGGCTGAGTAGGTGCCAGATGCCAGTGGTGCAAGCATATGTGCTGTTATTCCCTCTGCCTGAACTCCTCTTGCTCCTCCTAATTCATCACTTCTATTGGAAGGCCCAGTGGCATTCCCATGCAGTGTGGTTGCTGCTAATGCAGGAACTGCTGTTAGCAACTTTGCTGTGTCAAATAGTATCTGCAGATAGAACCTTGCAAAGCAAGAATGAGGCAGAAAAAAGCAACAAATTAATGCATCAAATATAGTACAGAAGCAGCTATATGAAAGTAAAAGAGAGATTTTGTAATGCTATACTTAATTGTCATTCACACCTTTAAGAACAAAACTTCTGACCAGAGAAAATCTCAGCAACTGCCATTTTAGATGGGCAAACAGTACTGAAAGAGCAATGAGCTGAGAAACATTGTGGAATTTGACTTTAATTTCAGAACTCTAATGAAACTCTTACTGGTTCATGTGAAGCCTCCAAACTTCAACTAAATTTTAATATTGTGGAAATTTCCCGCCTGTGAATTGGACGCTCTGGCCTATTTGCCCAATTCATCATGGCACACAACCAAAATTTGAGGGTACACCCTTTCCATATACTATCATGAAATCAGTCTTGCTGTTCCTGAAGTTTGCTTTGAACTTGGCTGAAGCAGTATGAGAGGTCAAAGATGGAAAGGTCACTATGAAAATAAGGGGAATGGGGATTAGAAATGGAGAGCCACAGAGATGTCAGGATCATGCTTATGGAAAGATTGAAGATGTTTAGCAAAGTGGTCATCCAATCTTAGTTTTGTTTCTCAATATAGAGACTGCACTGTGAACAGCGAATAAAATATTCTAGATTGAAGAATGTACATGCAAATAGCTGTTTTACATGGAAAGAGTGTTTAAGGCCCTGGACCACACTGTGGGGGTGGGGGGGGGGGAATAACAGAGGGACAGATGTTTCATTTCCTGCAATTGCATTGGAAATGTCTGGGGTTGAGTAACCAGCAGTTAACTTGGCGACGTATTTGATTCTTTTTGTTTGACTATTTTTTAAATCCCAAGTTAATAAGTGGGAAATAGACCTGCTCGCAGATCTCCACTAATGCCACTCTTTATCCATGCAGGAGAGGCTGATTGTCCTCCGATGTCCTCCGATTTTCCACTCTGCACTTCCCTTCATGGCACTGCTAAACTCATCGTGTGGTAATTTGTGTAAACAACCTTGTGTCTTGGCAGAGCAGCACCCTTTGAAATAGATCATTACTTTTTTTTTAGATTGCAGGATCTTCTAGCATTTAACAATGATGTCCTCACTTTTTGTCTGTACCAAAAAGAGCAAAATGCATCTACTCACCTGACCAGAAAATCTCATTAAAATGAGTCCAATCCTAAAATAAACAACTAATATGTAAATTAAAAACAAAAACTCCGGGGATTAGGTAGTGGAATGGGTTAGACATCGCCCTTTTACTTTGGAACCTAGACTGATGGGATAATAGGATAGGACATTAGGATAATCTTTTTTCTCTGCTGGCAGTAAGGATGCTATCTGAAATGATACTGGGCAATTACAACCCAGTTCCTGAGTCCACAGAACAAAACTTCCCTTCATTTGGCATTAATTGTTACTAATTTCCATTCACACTGAGAGGGTGTGGGAAATAGAAATGTCATAATAGTTTACTAGGGGCGCTCTTCTGAAGTTTGAGCTAAGGCATATCACTGGAACAGACTAAAAAGAGCTTTACTGTGTATCACTGGAACAGACAAAAAGAGCTTTACTGTGTATCTGGACTGTGCTATACCTGATCTGGGTGTGCTTGAAGTTGACACTGAGTGCTTGAAATGAGAATGCCCTTCAATCCACGACACTAACATCACTGACTTGATGAGAACAAAGAATTAAAAACTGAGCATTATGGGAGTGAAATTGGTGTTCAATGGAAAAAGAAAACCAAGTGTTGTGTAAAGCAGGCTACCGATTTGCTTTCACTTGTTTTATGCTACCGCCCAAGATTAATTTCACCCCCTATGTATTCCCTATTTTTAGTTTCATTTTATGTTACCATGCAATGGTTCTTTGTTGGTTTTGCTAATCTGCCTTTTTTCTTGTTTCATTGTCAGAAGCCTTAAATCGCTGGGATCCTAATACATTGCTTAAACCTCCTTAGCGGACAGGAAGAATCAATAAATCTGTATATTTTGTATTTGTATGATATCACTTGAAAATCAACTACAATAAAAATAATAAACTCCATAGTTATTCCTTGTCCCTTATTAACACAACTGTTTTTAAAAAAAATAAAAGATCGGTTTAAGCTGTCAAGTAGAACGGCATCATATTGGCAACCTTGCATTCAACCCTGAATGTAATTTGCAAAGAATACATGATTTGGTTATAGGTTGGTGATATTTTGTCAATGTTGCAAAACCTGAAAACATCTATATCACTGACGATCATACTGATTCATGGTTATAGCTTGATATCTGGATATAGGTGAATTGAAGAAAATCCGAAGCTCTTCCCCTTAATGATAGCTGTCATCAGGAAGACACTGAAGGCCATAAGGTCACATAAAGAACTTCCATATGGATAATGGCCTAGAAATTGGGCCACTTAGCGCCACCCGTTTGCACCACTGTCCCGGCAAAAAATAGCAGCCTTCTCTGGCGCAGGATACAGTGGCTGCCATTTTGGTTAAGGCCTTGGTGCTGCCGATAGCACTGGACATGTAAATGAGGAGAGGGTGACATCATACCAACTTAACGTTTCCTCAGCGAACCCCATCCTTAGCGCTGAGGTCAGCGATGGGTCCTAAGCTCGCTCTGAAAACTGAGCGTTCAGCAGACTGACAGAGGTGCTATCAGCACCTCTTAAAGGGACAAATACATCTTTCAGGTAAGTTTGAATTTAAGCTTTTAGATTGGATTTTTAAAAATGTTATTGAAATAGTGGCTTGGTGCAATACATGTTAAAAGATTTTTTAAGTGTGCAGGGAGTGCTGCTGGACACTTGCAAGGCCTTGGATGGTGAAGGAGAGCCTCTGAGAAGACAGAATGCTGCAAATACTCAGCAGGCCAGGCAGCACCCATGGAGAGAGAAACAGAGTTCACATCTCAGGTTGAGATGCTTCTTGACCTGCTGAGTATTTCCAGCATTTTATGCTTTCAGATTTACGGCATCCACTCGCAGAGGGAAGAGGAGGAAGCAGAAGGAAAGATGCAACCCAGACAGTCCCTTTCTGGCCGGGATATCCGAGATGGAATCATCCACCTGTGGTACCAGTGACCACAACCCCAATTCCCCTTTCAACATTTGTCCCACACCTTACTGTCACTCTGTTACTGACCATCACAGCATCCTCTTGGCCACAATGCTGAAATAAAAGCCACCGCATAGCAAACTTTCCAATCCAACTTTATCCATTTATCCATCCAATATGACATCAAGAAATCAACTCATCACCCTTGTGCTTTCCCTTAGTGACTGCCTTGTGTGTGCCTTTGCCTATCCTACTGATGTCACGCAGTGCTACCCCAGTGGCTGCAGCATGGCTGGTGGAAGGCTGCTGACTTCAGTGGGGGACACTGCAAATGGCCTTTCCGGTCGACCTTGAGGAATTGTTGCCTGGGAGTGTGAAATTGAGTGACGGTGTTCCTTCTTCACTCTCATCTCCCTCTTCTTGGTCATCCACTGGCTGGGCAGGCTGCATTTCTTGGGTACGTGAAATGAGGAAGGCACAAAGTTGGAGTTGTGAGGGGAGGACGGGAAAGCAACAGATGCATGCCAGAAGGAGGCTAACATGAGGATACCAGCATCTTGTATCCTTTCTGCCCCGCCGGTGGCCAAGGGCTCAGCCGTGCTTCTGCCAGTACTGTCTCTTCCAAGGGGGTGAGGTGAAGCTAGGAATGGGAGATGTGCCTCATGTTTGGTACAGATTGTTGGTAGGTGAGTGATTGGGGGTGAGTTGTGCATTGAGCACTGTTGTGAGGCTAGTGGTGCAGTTGGTAGGATACGGCTCTTGAAGATGCATTCACTGACCTTGACCAGTGGTCTGAGGTCATGAAGTTTCTTTGGGCACCAAAACCAGGTCGTGGGGGTGACACTGCTGGCAGTGATGGCCTCAGCGCTGTGATCCCACATCGTTCTTTCTGGAGGGCCTCTTGGCCCCTGTGGGTAGAGGACCTCTCTTGCAGTGTTGACCCCCTGCACAAAGCTGGAGTGCTGCATGCAAGACCCTGAGTGCCCCTTCCCTGGCTTGCTGAGCCATTTGTGTTTAGTACTGAAGCACTTTTCCCTTTTTTTAGGTGCGGAAGGCAATTCACCCTTAAGAGCTGAAGACTCCCATTTGGGAATTCCTTTTAATGTTAATTTTTTTTCAGAAGGCTGTTGAGTTGTAAGGGCTAAAAACTGCATTATTTACATTGTTTTTTTTTCCATTTTAGAAGGCAATGCCCCTTTAAGAGACTGACAATGCTTTCTGAAATGACAGCCTCGCTTTCAGAGCAGGCTGTTCTAGTTGCAATGACCCTTCGGTCATGCTACATTGGGGCTTTCTGCCAGAACGAATGCCACCAGGACAACGTTGCACAGTGAGTTAAGCGGTGGGCTAATGTTAATTAGTCCCCAGCACCAATTTTTTTGCTCTTGCCAGTGCCACCATTTTCAGCAGCCGTTATCACCAGCAGCTTTTGTGGCGTTCACAAATTTCTAGGCCCATGTATTTTGGCATCCTGGTGAGCCCTAATTTTTTTTTATCAACTCATGGATGTTGAATAGGCTATTAATTGATATTCAGAGCATGCCAGGGTTCCATTTTGTAAGCCCTACCTCCTCCTCGAATGCTCTCTATGGATAGTCGAGGACTGGAACGAACCACCGCCCCCCTCCCAAACCCGGAACTGAACCAATATTAGAACTAGCTATGGTAATTTACATTTTTTTAAATCTAGAAACATCAAAACAATGTAAGGCATAAATGTTTGAAATTTTAACTAAAGTCACTTTCACAGGTAATTGATATCTACATAATATATTAAAATGTTACGGCTGCATGCACTTTCTGTCAACTTTTCCATTATAAATTTGTTGGTCCACATTTATAATGGACTATCTATGGAAATTTTTCATGTTGTAATTAGACTTCCACCATTGGTGGTGTTGGAGCACATCCATTGGCAAGACAGTGTAATCACAGTGGCAAGTCTACATAGGCAGTTTCCATTATAAATGCGGACATATAACACTTGTGGACTACAAACTCCCAGGTCTGAATTTTCTTTCTAAAAGGGTGATCTTCAGGCAGGCTAGTGAGTAAATTTGGACAGAGAGGCCCTCTGTCAAAACTCCACCCCTAATAATGGCCACCTTGATTTTCCTCCTGTGACCTCACAGTGACGCTGATCCACTGGTGGAAACATGGCCTGACGTATTTAAATAAAGTATGGAGGGTATTGTAACGATCAATAACATGTCATTCTATAGTGGACACTAGGTGGAGCTGTAGAGCTGTATATAGCTGTATGTATAAGACTACACTACCCAGCTGTATGATATTAAGACTACATTACCCATGAGGCTAGGCTACCCACAAGGCAGCAGTCAAGATGGAAGCCTCTACAGATACTGTACCGGTCCACATGTGCTCAATAAAGTAACTAGCAAAAGCTAGCTGTGTTCATAATAAGAATGTCTATTTATTAATGAACATAACAGGTATGATCAAGAGTCCCACAAGATTTCCTTGCATTTCCACTCACCTACCACCCCTGAAAATTACTGCTGCTATAAAAGTGGTGGCACTGAGGCTGTCTGGTGCCTCAGTTTCTGAGCATTTAAAGGAACTTAGTGAAACTGGCTGAGAATTTAAAGGGAGCTCTATATAATGAACTAATAGATTTCCCTCTGGGGATTCCATTGTTTCTGTGCGAGAAAGATGATGAGAACATAGAGAATGAAAGGATGGAAACTAGAAGCATGCAACCTCATGCACGCAGGCAACAAGCAACCCACAGGAGGACCTATCTGGATTTTTCCTTTAGGCAGAAGGTTGCATTTCTCCTGATACCATGACAGATCTGCCAGCTGCTGGAATCTGACTTGATTTTCTTGAGTCACTACAGGAGCACTGCATTGTTTGGCTATGAAGGTGACAGCAGCATTTAACTTTCATGCGTCTGGATGCTTCCAGTTGACCACTGGTGACATTAGTCACATCAGTCAGTCAGTAGTTCATCTCAGCATTGGACATGTCATGATATGCTGTTCAGAATGCCTCTGAGTTTGTTCATTTCCTCATGGACCCATCAAAGTAAAAAGAGACAGCCATCAAGTTCTTCCAAGTGGCTGGATTGCTGCAAATGGAGGGTGCCATTGATGCTACCTATGTAGCTATAAAAGCTCTGTTTGAAAGCCCCATCAACTTCATTCATAGGAAGGGATTTAATTTCCTGAATGTGCAGATAGATTGATGGTCACCACTTCATTTGAGACATTTAGGGTACCTGATTGAGGCCAAGGCTGATGACATCCTTTTCAGAATCCAAGGACAGAGACTGAAAATAGGTTCAATGAGGCCTTGGGTGCTATCAGGATAATTGTGGAACAGACCTCTGGAATTCATAAGTCCAATTTCAAGTCCATTTTAAATAAAATAATCCTGGCAGCAGCAATAGATTTGTACGCTCAGGTTGTTTTTGTTAAGACACTAATATTGTTATAAAAACTCTAAAATGTGACTTTTTGAAAATTAATAGGTCATGTAAGGTTACATGGAGGTCGATTTTCTTTCTAATTTCTTTTAGCTTATTAGACAAGAGTATTTGATTTTGACAAGTCCTGCTTGCACGTACTTACAATACTATTAATCACTACTGTAAGATTATTGCGGATTAGTTGATTTTTAGAATACTTGTTTTAATATCTTAACATTAATATCTTATAATCCTCAATATCTTATAATCATCAGGAATGGATTTATAATCGTGTGTAAGAATTAAATGTAGAAGTTCGTAATCATCAATTGTATGCAATGATTACATCTGACATGTATTTTGCTTAGAATTAATAGTTTGAGTAAGCTGTAATCAGACAGC
Organism: Somniosus microcephalus; assembly: GCF_052327205.1. Classification (NCBI taxonomy): domain Eukaryota; kingdom Metazoa; phylum Chordata; class Chondrichthyes; order Squaliformes; family Somniosidae; genus Somniosus; species Somniosus microcephalus. The sequence continues at coordinate 85,504,205 of NC_141000.1, forward strand.
CTGTGATGCAAAAGAGGACTGCTATGGATGAATAGCAAGGCTGTGGGTGAAAGTTGGCTATTAGCCAACAGAAAGGATAAGACATAGAGTGCAGTTAGCCTGGGAAGCTAGGTCAAGTGTAGCTGCCACTGTTTTGGAATGTTATGATATCTAAAAACATAGGCCTTTCACAGGAACAGCAAAGACGCCATATCTCTACACTATGGAGACATGTTCCTTTCGTGTTGCCATAACTACCCCAGATATGAGACTTGAAGGTCAAAAATAGATGATGTAACTGTCATAAGACAAGGTGTTGCGGACATGGCATCTTTATGGTTGGGTTTTGGGTGTAAGCCAATTGGTTCAGTAAGTCTCCATAGGTTTTGAATGAGAGTAAGGGTATAAGAAGGCGGTCTCAACAGCCACAAATTGTAGAAGATTTCAGAAAGAGTAGAAGATTTCAAGAAGAATCAAGGAGACACCTATGAGACAAAGAGAGACGAGAAACAAGAGACATAGGGTGCTCCCAGAGATGTCGGGGAACAGGGACTAATGAGAGGGAGGAACTGAAAGAAATCAGTATTTGTAAGGAAATGGTGTTGGGGAAGTTGACTGGATTGAAGGCCGATAAATCCCCAGGGCCTGATAATCTACATCCTAGGGTACTTAAGGAAGTGGCCCTGGAGATAGTAGATGCATTGCTGGTCATCTTCCAGAACTCGATAGACTCTGGAACAGTACCCATGGATTGGAGGGTAGCTAATGTTACCCTACTATTCAAAAAAGGTGGTAGAGAAAAAGCAGGGAATGATAGACCGGTAAGCCTGACATCGGTGGTGGGGAAAATGCTAGAGTCCATTATAAAAGATGTAATAGCAGAGCACTTGGAAAGCAGCGACAGGATCGGACAAAGTCAACATGGATTTACAAAAGGTAAATCGTGCTTGACTAATCTACTGGAATTTTTTGAGGATGTAACTGGTAAAATAGATAAGGGAGAACCAATGGATGTGGTGTATTTGGACTTTCAGAAGGCTTTCGATAAGGTCCCGCATAAGAGATTAGCGTGCAAAATTAAGGCACATGGGATTGGGGGCAAGGTATTGACTTGGATAGAGAACTGGTTGGCAGATAGAAAGCAAAGAGTTGGAATAAACGGGTTGTTTTCCGAGTGGCAGGCAGTGACTAGTGGGGTACCGCAGGGATCGGTCCTAGGACCCCAGCTGTTCACGATATATATTAATGACCTGGACGAGGGAATTGGATGTAATATCTCCAAATTTGCAGACAACACAAAGCTGGGTGGGAGGGTGTGCTGTGAGGAGGATGTCGTGAAACTCCAGTACGATTTGGACAGGTTGGGTGATTGGGCAGAAACATGGCAAATGCACTATAATGTGGATAAATGTGAGGTTATCCACTTTGGTGGCAAAAACAGGAAGGCAGATTATTATTTGAATGGCAATAGATTGGGAGAAGGGGAAGTGCAAAGAGACCTGGGTGTTCTTGTGCACCAGTCGCTGAAGGTAAGCATGCAGGTGCAGCAGGCGGTTAAGAAGGCAAATGGCATGTTGGCCTTCGTAGCGAGAGGGTTCGAGTACAGGAACAAGGATGTCTTGCTGCAGTTGTACAGGGCCTTGGTGAGACTGCACCTCGAGTATTGTGCGCAGTTTTGGTCGCCTTATCTGAGGAAGGATGTTCAGCGAAGATTCACCAGGCTAATACCTGGGATGGCAGGAATGACGTATGAGGAGAGATTGTGTCTGTTGTGTCTGGGTATAATAAGACACAGACTGCAGGAGAAACGGTACAACAGGTGTTTACTCAACGTGGCTCACAGTGGAATTGATCTGTACAGATTACTACTCAGTGCTATATACAGGTGTGGTCACTGCCGGTACTACAGTATACATGAGCTGTAAAAAGTAGTTCCCCCCTTAAAGGTACATACATTACAATTCCTCCCCTTTTAGATTAACAGTACCATAACACTCATTTAACAATTAAATATCAAACTAATTACAATTAACACTTTTAACATGCAACATTAGCTGAAAATAGTCTATTTATATATTCAGTCTTTGGGGAGGCTTCCTGATCCTTTCTGGATAGCGCCTTTCCCGAGTGTCTTGCTCTTGGTGCGGAGGCGATTCTGGCCCCCTGTCATCGGTTGGTTCATCAGCTTCCAATGCTACTGTTTCTGGGTTGATGCGACCTGTACGTCGGGTTCATCACCAGGTACGTATGGGCAAGGCATGGGGTTGACTTGTTCCTGTGACTCTAGGATCTGGTCAGCATGGCGTCTCACGATGCTCTCCCCAACGTCCACTGTGTACATTAGTGGGCCCTGCCGTGTGCATATCGTTTCTGGCTGCCATTTTTCTGTTCAGTAGTCGCGGGCCAAGACTGGTTGCCCTACATTGAAGCTCCTTGTTGGCTTCTCATTGATGTGCTGGAATTGCTTACTCTCAACATCTCTTCGTACGTTTGGTCTGAGCAAATCCAGGCGAGATCTTAACCTTCGGTTAAAGAACATCATGGCAGGGGCCTGGTTGGTGACTGCATGTGTCGCATTCCGGTAGGCGAACAGGAAATTGTCCACCTTGTGCTGCAGCGGAATGTTGTCATTGTACATAGCCTTTATTGCCTTCTTAAAGGTTTGTACGAACCTCTCAGCCAATCCATTTGTGGCTGGATGATACGGGGTGGATGAGTAATGCCTTACCCCATTCTTTTTCAAGAACCTCCGGAACTCTTCGGACACAAACTGTGGTCCGTTGTCGGAGAAAATCTGTTCTGGCAAGCCATTCCTGGCAAAAATGGTCCGTAGGACTGCAATAGTTTTCTCCGTGGTGGTGGAGGACATTTTGATGACTTCAGGCCATTTTGAGTGCGCATCCACGGCTATTAAAAACATTGAGTCCATGAATGGACCAGCAAAATCAATATGCACCCGTTGCCATGGAGATGAGGGCCACTCCCATGGGTGTAGAGGGGCCTGTGGTGGTGCATTTTGGACTCTCTGGCATCCTGAGCAGCTCTTGGTCAGGTCCTCGATTTGTTTATCGTTTCCCGGCCACCACACATAAGCCCTGGCTAGGCTTTTCATTTTTACCCCTCCCAGATGACCCTCATGAAGCTCATTGAGCACTCTATCCCTTAACTTGGGTGGAATTACCACTCGGGATCCACACATCAAGGTCCCCCAGCACACTGACAGCTGTTCTCTCCTTGTCGAGAATGCTGGCAACAGTGAGTCGCCATGTGCTGGCCATCCCTTTACCGTCAAATCATATACCCGAGACAGTGTCGGGTCATTTCGGGTTTCTTTCGACACAAGCGTTAGTTACCGGTAGGTATTCAACTATAGTCGAATGGAATATTTCGACAGGATCCACTGCTGGTACTTCCTCCGCAGTAGGCAGTGGCAGGCGTGATAGCCCATCAGCATTTCCATGCTGTTTCATGCCCTTATATTCAATCTCATAGTGGTGCGCCCCTAGAAAAAGTGACCATCTTTGTAGTCGTTGCGCAGCCATCACCGGAACGCCCTTCTTCGGATTAAAAATGGAGACAAGAGGCTGGTGATCAGTCAGTAAGGTGAATTTCTGCCCGTGCAGATAGTGGTTGAACTTTTTCACTCCCCACACTAGGCTGAGGGCCTCCCTGTCAATCTGGGCGTAGTTACGCTCGGCTGAGGTTAGTGATCATGACGCAAAGGCTATTGGCCTCTCTGAGCCGTCCGAGAATTTGTGCGACAGCACCGCTCCAATGCCGTAGGGTGACGCATCACATGCCAACCGAATTGGTAATGCCGGGTTGTAATGGGCCAATACCTCTTTCGATGTGATTAGTGTTTTGCTCTTCTGGAAAGCTCGTCTACATTCGTCACTCCACTTCCATGGCACCCCAGTTTGCAGTAGGGTGTTCAGTGGGTGTAGTATTGTAGACAAATTTGGCAAGAACTTATGGTAGTAGTTTACCAGCCCGAGGAACGACCTCAGTTGTGACACATTTTCCGGTGCTGGAGCCTTGACTACTGCCTCAATCTTCTCTGGGGACTTATGTAACCCCTCTTTATCGATAACGTGGCCACAATACGAGATCTGTTTTCTAAAAAACTCGCATTTGGGGCGTTTAGCTTGGAGCCCATATTCCTGCAATCTAGTGAGCACCTGCTCCAGGTTGGCAAGGTGATCACTGTCATTTTCGCCCGTGACCAGGATGTTGTCCAAATAACACTGGGTCCCTGGGATCCCTTGCAGGACTTGTTCCATTGCCCTCTGCCAAATAGCCGGAGCTGATGCTACCCCGAATACCAGCCGGTTGTATTGGTAGAGACCTTTATGGGTGTTGATTGTGAGGTATTTTTTTGATGCTTCTTCTACCTCCATTTGCAGATACGCCTGGGCCAGATCAATCTTAGTGAAGTGTTTCCCTCCAGATAGCGAGGCGAAAATATCTTCAATCTGCGGAAGTGGATATTGTACGGTGTGAAGGACCGGGTTCACTGTTACCTTAAAGACCCCACAGATGCGAACCTTCCTTGGTTCCCCAGGCATGCTGCTCAATGACTTTTTCATCACAGGGACGATGGATGTAGCCCACTCGCTCCAGTCTACCTTGGACAGTACACCTGAACATTCCAGACTCTCCAGCTCTGCTTCGACGGCTGGGCGGATCGCATAAGGTACCGGTCTGGCCTTAAAAAATTTTGGGCTTGCGTTTTCTTCAACTTTAATCGTCGCTGTCATGCCTTTTAGTGTTCCGAGTCCTTGCTGGAACACTTCTTTCGCGTCAGTTAGGATCTTTGACAGTCGCCCAGGTGTGACGTCATCATCCTTTTTGTCAGCCACAGTCAGTGCCTGTACGGAATGCCAATCCAGTTGTATTTTCCGGATCCATTCACGTCCCAATAATGGTGGTCCTCCATCTTGCAATACATACAGGTCTAGTTTTGGTGTTTCCTTACCGTTATATATAACGGTCACCCTTATTTTTCCTTTGGGGTAGACTTTTTGCCCCGTGTACATCTTCAAAATAATTTTTGTGTCTCTCAAAGGTATGTGTGAGAATAGCCGCTCGTAGTCCTGTCAGTTTATGACTGTTAGGGCTGATTCCTGTGTCCAATTCCATCTTTACCTGGACTCCTGCTATCTTGAGAGTGACCCAAATTGTTCGGTGATCCTCCGTTGTGATCACATTATGTAGTTTCAGACAACTCAGTTCCCTGCTTTCGGAGCCGTTATCACTCTTTTGTTCGTCTGAACTATTCTCCGTCATCTTATGTACCTTCTTGTACTTTCCTTTGGTAGGTTTCTTATTGCTGGTTTTCTTTCCCGACCTGCAGACTCGTGCTATGTGTCCTACTTTTCCACACTGTCTGCACATTTTGTCTTTGAACCAGCAATCATTCTGGTCGTGTGTTGTTCTGCCGCAGCGATAGCACTTCTCTGTTCCATATGACATTTCATTTGTGCCATATTCTTGCGGTCTCTGTTGTATCTCTGCAGCGCCCCGTGCTGCTGCTTCATATGATACCGCAATGCTGAAAGCCTTTTCCAGCGTAAGGTCCTTTTCAGATAAAAGCCGTTTCTGGGTTCCTTCACTTTGAAGCCCACACACAAACTTGTCCCTTAAGGTATCTGCCAGTCCCGCTCCAAACTGGCAGTGTTTCGATAGTTTGCGCAGTTCTGTTAAATAATCAGCATTGCTTCCATCCTTATGCTGGTTCCGTTTGTGAAACTGGAATCTTTCTGCTATCAGCAGCGGTGTGGGGTTTAAATGTCCCTGTAGTATCATTACTATGTCTTCAAAACTTTTTTCCAGTGGCTTCGTTGGGGTTACTAGATTTCGTAATAAACCATACGTCTTTGCACCCATTAAATTTAACAATAGTGACGCTTTCTTGTCATCTGACATCTCATTTGCCTTGCAGTAGACCTCTATTCGTTCGACATATGTAGTCCAATCTTCGACTTCATTGTCAAATGCGGTGATACTGCCACTCTTCGGCATTTTGGGTGTGGTTTAAAATGGCGTCTCCCGCGCTTTCCTTCCTCCCCCACTGCTGCCAACACCGCTCCCGGCAGTTCTCGTGGCAATGGCAGCGCCCTGTAGGTTTCGCGCGCTTCTCCTGCGCTGCTGCCAATGCCGCTCTCGGCGGTCCTCGTGGCAATGGCGGCGCCTCGCGGTTTTCTGCGCGTCTCTCTCTCCCTCTCTCCGACGCTGCTCGGCCCCTGAACACCGGCTGCGCCCTGTGCGCTCTGCCTTCTCTCTCTCTCCCCCGTCGACGCTGCTCGGCCCTTTGCTGTGCCGCTCGGTCAGGCTCTAGCCCGCCGCTGTCTGGGAAGAGTCTGCGCACTACCTGTTGCCAGCCCGTTTCGCTGGACCACCTTGACTGGAAAGCCAAGCCTGGCTCTCGACAGCCTCCCCCGCAATTCTCGAGTCTCTGCTGGGTGACTGGGCGGTTGCCCGTGGTCGACGCCCGAGTCTCTGGCCTTGCCCTCCAATCCACTGATCTCCAGGAACGAATCCCCGGGAGGTGATGCAGAGTTGCAGGTAGGTTCGAACTTGCCTTGTCGCCAATGTTGTGTCTGGGTATAATAAGACACAGACTGCAGGAGAAACGGTACAACAGGTGTTTACTCAACATGGCTCACAGTGGAACTGATCTGTACAGATTACTACTCAGTGCTATATACAAGTGTGGTCACTGCCGGTACTACAGTATACATGAGCTGTAAAAAGTAGTTCCCCCCTTAAAGGTATATACATTACAGTGTCGATTGCGCTGATACTCACTGGAGTTTAGAAGATTGAGAGGGGATCTCATCGAAACCTATAAAATTCTGTCAGGCCTGGACAGACTAGATGCAGGAAGGATGTTCCCGATGGCCGGGGAGTCCAGAACTAGGGGTCATAATCTAAGGATAAGGGGTAAGCCATTTAGGACTGAGATGAGGAGGAATTTCTTCACCCAGAGAGTGGTGAACCTGTGGAATTCTCTGCCACAGAGGGCGGTGGAGGCCAGTTGATTAAATATATTCAAGAAGGAGTTGGATATATTTCTTAAGGCTAAAGGGATCAAGGGATATGGGGAGAAGGCAGGGACAGGGTACTGAATTTAGATGATCACCCATGACCTCATTGGCGGAGCAGGCTCGAGGGGCCGAATGGCCTACTCCTGCTCCTATCTTCTATGTTTCTTACTCACGTTTGCGCTTCTAGCCAGAGGATAGTGGGGTAACGTATTAAGTCCTGCTTGTGCTGAATAAAGTTAAATCACTGTCACCAATACGGGTCAACCTCGAATCATTTGGAACCAGGATCCCTCTGGGATCTTATACTACATATACATAAAATAAAAAAACACTGGATGTGGGAAAATAATTACCAAACAAATAATTGTATCAGGAAAAAATCAATTAGAATAATGTGCTGATATAATAACATACAAGATATATTAGAATGTCAAATAAATCATTACATATTTGTCAAGTTTTTGAAAGGATTTTGCATTGCCTGATACTGCTGGCAAGAGAAGATGAAGTAAATTCGATTTTTTTCCCCCTCCCATTTCCCTTTCTATTTTCTTTTTGTATTTTTTGTAAAACTTCCTCAGACGGATAGGGTTGGATGCTAAAATTCTTGTTCCTTCCTGCTGAGGCCGTGAGTGGAAAGAACAAAATAAGCGGGGTCACCAGTCGCACAAGATGTTTCTTTGGATGTAGCAAACATTAGGCATTGGCAGTGTCGCTTCTGATTGGCTGCTACGCTCGCCGGCAGCTAGAAGCTAGTTCCCACAACATTTAATTCGGAAATCAATATGACAGTATAAATATTTGTATTACTCCTCAAGTTTTGAATCATGTAAAAAAAACAAATTGGTTTATACGAAAAAGAAAATAATACAATGTGGGTTTTTTTTTTTTACTGTGGAGATGCTATATTGACATCTGAAACGTAGCAAGTTATATTGTAACAGATTTGACTTTTCCCTCACCGCTTACAGGAGTAATGTAAACCCAGCTCAGCTGCAGCCGTGAACCGCCAATACAAAGTACTTTTCTCCCGGGCTGCTAGCAGCAGTGCCCGAAGATTGATCCTCAGTGCCAGGAGACACCCGGCCAAACTGGGAGGTTTGGCAACCCTATTACCCATCTTCAATATTTTTATAATTAATAAACTAAAGTGTTCAAAGACTGGTGTGGGAGAAATGGGTTTTGCTTCCTGGGACACTGGCACCAGTACTGGGGCAGGAGGGAGCTGTTCCGTTGGGACGGGCTTCACTTGGCCAGTGCTGGGACTAGAGTCCTGGCGGATCATATAACTAGGGCTGTAGAGAGGGCTTTAAACTAACTAGTGGGGGGGAGGTTCCTAGAGAGCAAATAATACAAATGACAACAGAGAAGGTCATAGACTTAGGTAGCAGTGGGGAAATTAAAAACCAGAGCATGTCAGGAAGGGGCAGAAGGTATGGAGTAAAAGGTAAAGTAATAAAAAGGGCAAAAGCAGGAAATAAGTGTCACAAAACATCTTTGAAAGTTCTCTATCTGAATGCACGTAGCATTCGTAACAAAATAGATGAGTTAATGGCACAAATAACTACATATGGGTATGATCTTGTGGCCATTACAGAAACATGGCTGCAGGGTGACAATGCCTGGGAATTAAACATACCAGGTTATTTAACGATCAGGAAGGACAGGCAGGAAGGAAGGGGAGGTGGGGTGGCTATGTTAATAAAGGAAGGAATCACTAATACAGAGAAATGATATTGGGTCAAAAGATCAGGACAATGAAACAGTTTGGGTGGAGGTAAGGAATAATAAGGGGAAAAAAACACTAGTGGGCGTAGTCTATAGGCCTCCGAACTGTGGCAACTCTGTTGGACGGAGTATCAATCAGGAAATAGTTGAGGCTTGTAATAAGGGAACATCTATAATTATGGGGGATTTTAACTATCATATTAATTGGACAAATCAAATTGGGCAGGGCTGCCTTGAGGATGAGTTCATTGAGTGTATTAGGGATGGGTTTCTTGAGCAGTATGTAACTGAACCGACCAGGGGGCAGGCAACCTTAGATCTGGTCCTGTGTAATGAGACAGGATTAATTAAAAATGTCCTAGTAAAGGATCCCCTTGGAATGAGTGACCATAACATGGTTGAATTTCATATTCAATTAGAGGGTGAGAAGGTTGGATCTCAAACAAGCGTGCTAAGCTTGAATAAAGGAGACTATGAAGGTATGAGAGTGGAATTGAGTAGAGTGGATTGGGAAAATAGATTAAAGGGTAAGACGATACATGATCAGTGGTGTACATTTAAGGAGTTATTTTACAACTTCCAAAAAATATATATTCCACTGAGAAGAAAAGGGTGTAAAAGAAAAGACAGCCATCCGTGGCTAAGTAAAGAAATTAAGGATAGTATTCGACTAAAAACAAGGGCATATAAGGTAGCCAAATCTAGTGGGAGGATAGAGGATTGGGAAAACTTTAAAAGACAGCAAAAAATAACAAAAAGATTGATTAAGAAAGGGAAGATAGATGATGAAAGTAAATTAGCAAAAAATATAAAAACAGATAGTAAGAGTTTTTATAGTTATATAAAAAGAAAAAGGGTGGCTAAAGTAAATGTTGGTCCCTTAGAGGATGAGACCGGGAAATTAATGGTGGGAAATATGGAGATGGCAAAAACACTGAATGAATATTTTACATCAGTCTTTACAGTAGAAGACACCAAGAATATCCCAACACTGGACAAACAGGGGGCTAAATGGGGGGGAGGAGCTAAACACGGTCAAAATCACTAAGGAAGTGGTACTCGGTAAAATAATGGGACTCAAGGCGGATAAATCACCTGGACCTGATGGCTTACATCCTAGGGTCTTGAGGGAAGTGGCGGTAGGGATTGTGGATGCATTGGTAATAATTTTCCGAAACTCCCTGGACTCGGCAATGGTCCCGGCAGACGGAAACTGCTAATGTAACACCCTTATTTAAAAAGGGCAGTAGACAGAAGGCTGGAAACTATAGACCGGTTAGCCTAACATCTGTGGTAGGTAAAATTTTGGAGTCCATTATTAAGGAGACAGTAACAGGACATTTGGATAATCATAATTTAATAGGACAAAGTCAGCATGGTTTTATGAAGGGGAAGTCATGTTTGACAAATTTGCTGGAGTTCTTTGAGGAAGTAACATATAGGGTGGATAAAGGGGAACCAGTGGACGTAGTGTATTTAGACTTCCAAAAGGCATTTGACAAGGTGCCACACAAAAGATTATTGCTTAAGATAAAAAAATCACGGGATTGGGGGTAATATTCTGGCATGGATAGAGGATTGGCTATCTAACAGAAGGCAGAGAGTTGGGATAAATGGTTCATTCTCAGACTGGCAATCAGTAACTAGTGGTGTTCCGCAGGGGTCAGTGCTGGGTCCCCAACTCTTTACAATCTATATTAACAATTTGAAGGAGGGGACCGAGTGTAACATATCAAAGTTTGCAGATGATACTAAGATGGGGGGGAAAGTAGTGAGTGAGGAGGACATAAAAAACCTTCAAGGGGACATAGACAGGCTAAGTAAGTGGGCAGAGATTTGGCAGATGGAATACAATACTGGAAAGTGTGAGGTTATGCACTTTGGCAGGAAAAATCGTAGAGCAAGTTATTATCTTAATGGCAAGAAACTGGAAAGTACTGAAGTACAAAGGGATCTGGGGGTCCTGATGCACGAAACTCAAAAGGTTAGTATGCAGGTGCAGCAAGTGATTAAGAAGGCCAATGGAATGTTGGCTTTCATTGCTAGGGGGTAGAATATAAAAATAGGGAGGTATTGCTTCAGTTGTACAAGGTATTGGTGAGACCGCACCTGGAATACTGCGTACAGTTTTGGTGTCCATACTTAAGAAAGGACAATAACAGAAAATGCTGGAAAAACTCAGCAAGTCAGGCAACATCCGTGGAGAGAAATTTGAGTTGACGTTTCGGGTTTGACCCTTCTTCAAAACTGGAGAGAAAAGGAACTAGATCGAAGGCAGGGCTGCGATCGGACAAAAGAATTAAAGAACCAAAAGAAGTAAAAGAGATTAGAAGCTAGACGAGATGGTAATAGGCTGTGATTAGGTGTAAAGTGTACTGGTAGGGCAAAAGATAGCTGCCAGGTGTGAGAGAGAAACAAAAGGAAAGGGGGGGGGGGGAAAGGAAAGGAGTGGAAAAATATAAGTGAAAATGAAATAGGGGCCGAGGTTATGATCTGAAATTGTTGAACTCGATATTGAGACCGGAAGGCTGCAGATACTTGCTCTCGAGTCAGTACAAAGAAGGTTCACTCGGTTAATCCCGGGGATGAGGGGATGGACATATGAGGAGAGGTTGAGTAGATTGGGACTCTACTCATTGGAGTTCAGAAGAATGAGAGGCGATCTTATTGAAACATATAAGATTGTGAAGGGATTGGATCGGGTGGATGCAGGGAAGATGTTCCCGATGATGGGTGAAACTAGAACTAGGGGGCATAGTCTTAGAATAAGGGGCTGCTCTTTCAAAACTGAGATGAGGAGAAACTACTTCACTCAGAGGGTGGTAGGTCCATGGAATATGCTGCCCCAAAAAGCTGTAGAAGCTACATCATTACATAAATTTAAAACAGAAATAGACAGTTTCCTAGAAGTAAAGGGAATTAAGGGTTACGGGGAGCGGGCAGGAATTTGGACATGAGTCTAGGTTCAGATCGGTCATGGCCCTGTGGGTAGCGGAGCGGGCCCAGGGGCCGTGTAGCCTGATCCTGCTCCTATTTCGTGTGTCTAATTCTGTTAGATGCAGGAGATGGTTCTGAGATAGTGGATTGGCAGTTAGGATCAGATCAGCCATGATCTTATTGAATGGCGGAGCAGGCTCGAGGGGCCGATTGGCGTCCTCCTGCTCCCATTTCTTATGTTCTTATGTTATGTTAATGCCTCTTGATTTTTCTCCTAAATTGTTCACAGCTGTATCTTGGGAGATTATTCTTTAATTCCTGGAGAGTCTGGGACAATCCTGGAGGGTTGACAACCTCACGTTTGGCTGCTGAATTGACCAATTATCCCAGTAGTTATATATTCTACAAAGTCTATCATCCCTTCCCTGAAATTTCAGATAAAGGGAGAAAATTAGAACCAGAATAATTTCCTCTTTAAAATTTAATTTTTTGGATGACATTAATTGAACAAGTTTAATTGATTTTTTAGAAATTCCTACTTCCGTTAACTGAAAGGGTTGCTGCAGAGATCCTGGCGGGTAGGTGGCGGTGTGTGTGGTTGGCAGCACTGCAGGCCCATCATTCTGCTCGTTTCGATCCTCGTTTGCTGTAAATGTGTTGCTACGGGGTTGCTATGGTGACCGCACGCTACAAACAAGATTGGTGCTGAACGGATTCTTTCGGCGAAAAGGAGTTTGAACGGATGAATTATAATTAATAACTCGACACCTTCGACTGAAATATCAGAAACCGTTGGAACTGTAATTAGCAGCCTTTCAAAGTCAAGCAGCATGAGCTTTACTGTAACTCAGACCCTGCAGGAGAAGCAACGATTCAAGCCCGAGCGAGCCCACGATTATATCTATGGTAAAGCAGCCGCTGTTCACTCACTCTACCGACCACTGCTGTGCTGACGATTGTTAGACTCGTTTTCAACTTTTTTTTGTCATTCTCCCCATTGATTTGCTCTAATTTTCATTCTCTGCTTTTCTGGCTCACCTGAAGTTAGGATACTATGGGTATCGGTCACCGCCCCAAAAATGGCCATTTTGTATGTGTGAATCTACAGAGTGAATATTGGGAAGCTATTTGCCTCTAGGAGCATTGCAGCTGCGTCTAATTCTGCCTTATCTAGAAACATAGAATAGTACAGCACAAAAGGAGGCCATTCGTCCCATTGAGTCTATGCCAGCTCTTTTGAAGAGCAATCCAGTTAGTCTCAGTCCCCTGCTCTCTCCCCATATCCCTGCAATTTATTCTCCAAGTATTTATGCAATTCCCTTTTGAAAGCTACTATTGAATCTGTTTCCACCTCCCGATCAAACAGTGCATTCCAAATCCTAACCACTTGTTGAGTAAAAAAAAAAAAAAAATTTTGCTTATGTCACCTCTGGTTCTTTTGCTACCACCTTAAATCTGCACCATCTGGTTATTGACCCTTCAGCCATTGGAAACAGTTTGTCTTTATTTACTCTATCTAAACCCTTCATGATTTTAAACAGTTTCTCTCTAACTGTTCCCCTTAATATCATGAAATCTTTGATCAGATCACCCCTTAACCACCTAAATTCTAGGGAATACAACCTTAATTTGTGTAATATCTCCTTGTAATTTAACCCTTGAAGTCAGAATATCATTCTGGCAACCCTGGCTTCTACAGTCTATTCACGTAACTCTAATCCCTCATCCCTGGAGCCATTCTAGTAAATCTCTTCTCTATCTTATCCAAAGCCTTCATGTCCTTCCTAAAGTGCGGTGCCCAGAATTGGACACAATACTCTAGCTGGGGCCGAACTAGTGTTTCATAAAGGTTTAGCATAACTCCTGGCTTTTGTACTCTATGCCTCTATTTATAAAGCCCAGGATCCCATATGCTTTATTAACTGCTTTGTTAACCTGTCCTGGCACCTTCAAAGATTTATGCACAAGCACCCCCAGGTCTCTCTCTTCTGGCATCCCTTTTAAAATTGTACCATTTAGCTTGTATTGCCCTTATTCTTCCTAGCAAAATGCATCACCTCACACTTCTCTGCATTAAGACAGGCTGGTGGAATTTATGTCCTCTTGAAGTCTATTACTATCTTCCTCACTGTTTACTACACTTCCAAGTTTTGTGTCATCTGCAAATTTTGAAATTGTGCCCCGTACCCCAAGTCCAAGTCATGAATGTACACCAAAAACAGCAGTGGTCGTCATACTGAACCCTGGCAAATACCACTGTATAACCCCTCCAGTCTGATAAACAGCCATTCACCACAACTCTCTTTTCTATTCCTTAGCCAATTTTGTATCTATGCTAACTGCCCCTTTTATCCCATGGGCTGCAAGTTTGCTAATAAGCCTATTATGTGGTACTTTATCAAATGCCCTTTGAAAGTCCATATACACAACAGCAAGTGCACGGCCCTCATCCACCCTCTCTGTTACCACATCAAAAAACTCAATCAAGGTAGTTAAACACAATTTGCCCTTAACAAATCAGTGCTGGCTCACCTTTATTAGTCCATACTTGTCCAAGTGGCTGTTAATTTTCTCCTGGATTATTGCTTCTAAAAGCTTCCCCACCGCCAACGTTAAACTGACTGGCCTGTAATTGCCAGGTTTATCCTTCTCTCCTTTTTGGAACAAGGGTGTAACATTTGCAGTCCTCTGTCGCCACCCCTGTATCTAAGGAAGATTGTGGCCTGCACCTCTACAATTTCTACCCTTCTCAGCAACCTAAGATGCCTCCCATCCAGACCAGGTGACCTATCCATTTTAAGTACTGCCAGCCTTTCTAGTACCTCCTTTAGCTATTTTTATCTCATCCAGTATCCTGACAACCTCTGTAGCTTTGGCAAAGTCCTCTTCCTTGGTAAATACTGTTGCAAAGTACTCATTTAGCACCTCAGCCATGCCTTCTACTGCCACCAATAGATCTCCATTTTGGTCCCTAATTGGCCCCACCACTCCTGACAACCCTTTTACTGTTAATATGCCTATAGACGACCTTTAGATTCCCTTTTATGTTAGCCACCAATCTATTCTTGTACTGTGTCTTTGCCCCTCTTATTTCCTTTATCACTTCTCCTCTACTTTTTATATTCAGCCTGATTCTCCCTTGTATTATCAAGCTAACATCTGTCATACACCCCCTTTTTCTGCTTCATTCTACTCTCTAACTCCTTCGTCATCAAGGGAGGTCTGGCTTTGGTTGCCCTCCATTTACCCCATGTTGTAACGTACCTAGACTGTACACAAATTATCTCCTCTTTAAAGGCCGCCCATTGCTTCATTACATTTTTGCCTGCCAACCTTTGACTCCAATTTACCTGTCTAAATCCCTCCTCAATTTTCTGAAATTAGTTGTCCTCCAGTTAAGTATTTTTATTCTAGATTGCTCCTTGTCCTTCTCCATAACTAATCTAAACTTTCTCATACTATGATCACTATTCCCGAGGTGCATCCCCACTGGTGACATTCTCCACTTCATTCCCTGGACTAGATCCAGCAATGCCTCCTTCCGCGTTGGCCAGGAAACATACTGATCAAGAAAGTTCTCCTGAACACACTTCCCTTCTCTGCCCTTAACACAATGACTGCCCCATTCAATATTGGGGTAGTTAAAGTCTCCCATTGTCACTACGCTATAGTTCATGCACCTCACAGTAATTTCCCTGCAAATCTGCTCCTCTATCTCCTTCCCACTATTTGGTGGCAAGTAGGGTAATGGCTCCTCTAGTATTTCTTAACTCCAACCAAATATATTCCATTTTTGACCCCTCAAGGACATTCTTTCTTTCTACAGGAAACTTTCTGGTATCCGGCACGGACGGGACCGACGTGTTGCCGGTTCAGCAACAATTCCGGATAACCGAACGCTATAGTAAAAGATACGGACCTTAGAGCTCCGTATAAAGCAACAAACCCTATTGCTTAGCAACAACTTCAGAACAACGTCCACAAGTTGCAAGCGTCTCTGTAGCTTAGCAACAGCTGCAGCCAAACCCTTGCCTTCCTCCATTTGTTGCTGTGCAAGTAATAAAAGTTACCTGAAACCGACTCCTGAATTTTGCCGGTTAACCGACATTTCCGGTTATTTAGGGGCCGGTTAATCGAAAGTTTCCTGTAGTACTGTAATATTTTCCTTAATCAAAACTGCTACCCCATCTCCTTTTTTTCCTTCCCTATCTTTTCTGAATACTAAGCATCCAAACCTCCTTTTTTGAGCCAGATCTCCATTACCACCACCACATCATATTCCCACGAGGCCATTTGCGCCTGTAGCTCCCCAGTCTTCTTAACTACACTTCGTGCATTTACGCACATGTACTTCAAACTTAACTTAGACCTTTGTATTTTCCGTGATCCCACCTAATTCTGTATTACTGTATTTCTAACTCTATTAACTGTGCACCTTTTTTCTACTTGTTAGCACTACATCTTAGTGCCCAACCCCTGACCGAATTAGTTTAAATCCTCCCCCACAGCACTAGTTAACCTGCCCGTGAGGATATTGGTCCCAGCTCTGTTCAGGTGCAACTCGTCCATCTTGAACAGGTCCCAGGAATCTGAAGCCCTCCTTCCTGCACCATGTCTCTAGCCACGCATTAACCTGCCATATCCTCCTATTCCTATTCTCACTGGCATGTGGCACTGGGAGTAATCCAGAGGAACTACCTTCAATGTCATGCTTTTTAATACATATGTACTTTTCAAAACTGAAAGAAGCAATAACCCTGACTGATTTCTCCTCCTCATCTTAGGGACACTGAGACCAGTTGCACCGCTTCCTTTGCCACCCTGATTGAGATTGGCAAATTAAGCACAGGCCAGGGATTGGACCTAGAAACTTCCTAGTGTCTGTGGAGCCCGACCAAGGCATATACTCACTGGGGGAGCCCACCACATTTTTGTTTTTTCTCTTTTTATTTTCTAATATAGTCAGGAAATAACCAACTGTTCACCACTGTGATAATTTACTTGTCAATTACAGTTGAGCATAATTTTCTTAAAGATGTGTGCTTCAGTTTGATATTCGTGGAGGTAGAATCAGCAGTGATGTGATCCTAATGTGTTTACAAATAAGCAATTGTTAATAAACAACAGGTTGCAATGATTCAGTCATTGACATAGTTACATTATCATGCCATTAGCTGTCTCTGTTTTCTGATTTAAATTGCTAAAAATATGAATAAAAATAAAAATGGAAAATTTGCTCAGCAGCTGATGTGGTATCTCCCAGCTTCTTGTGACCATTGCCAGAGCATCTCCATAGAGCTCCCCCAGGTCTATTACCATAGCTGTCAAGTTCGGGGAACTATTGGGAGGTACAGCAAGCAATAAAGAAGACAAATGGCATGTTGGCCTTTATTGCAAGGGGGTTGGAGTATAAGAGTAAGGAAGTTTTGCTACAATTGTACAGGGCCTTGGTGAGACCACACCTGGAGCACTGTGCACAGTTTTGGTCTCCTTATCCAAGGAAGGATATACTTGCCTTGGAGGCGGTGCAAGGAAGGTTCACTAGATTGATTCCTGGGATGAGAGGGCTGTCCTATGATGAGAGATTGTGTAGATTGGGCCTATACACTTTGAAGTTTAGAAGAATGAGAGGTGATCTCATTGAAACATACTGAAGGGGATTGACAGGGTAGATGCCGAGAGGTTGTTTCCTCTGGCTGGAGTGTCTAGAACTAGGGGGCATAGTCTCCGGATAAGGGACAGGCCATTTAAGACCGAGATGCGGAGGAATTTCTTCACTCAAAGGGTTGTGAATCTTTGGAATTCTCTGCCCCAGAGGGCTGTGAATGCTGAGTCTTTGAGTATATTCAAGGCTGAGATAGATTTTTGGACTCTAGGGGAATCAAGGGATATGGAGATCGGGCGGGAAAGTGGAGTTGAGGTCGATGATCAGCCATGATTTTATTGAATGGTGGAGCAGGCTCGAGGAGCCAGATGGCCTACTCCTGCTCCTATTTCTTATGATCAAGCAGCACACAGCCTGATGTTACAGGAACCGAGCCTACATAAATAGCAGTGACAATACTCCTACTTTAAAAACAAAATCCAATAGTAATTATAAAATATGAATAGCAGTTCTGCTGTCTGTCAGGATGGCCAATTTGAATGTTAACAGGAATTCCTGTAGTTTGATGCCTGTTTTCTTGGCAGCATGTGGTATACTGACTGATTTGATTTGATAAGCTCTGTCACTTTTCCTGGGTGTATGAAGGCAGTAGCATTTGGGTTGAGCATAGATATTTCAACATTAATTTTAAAAATACTACTCTGAGGAGAAATAAAGATACATTAAGATTACATCTTTTTAAAAAGTACTACTGTACTTGTTTTAAAACCATCTTGGACTCGGGTACTTCTAGTGCAGACTTAACTGGATATAAATTCTGATGAACAAAGTTCACGTTTGAGCATTTAATGTTCTTGTACTACTTTCCTTTGTGCGCTAATGTGTGGGTTAATGCCTGGATAAAAATAGCACCCACAGGAATGTAATACAAGCATGTTAAGCATTTGTGCATGTAGTTCACGATCAGATTTCTACCCTATCATTTACCAAAGACACCTTCATTACCCTCTTAAATGAAACAAAGTTTTATAAGTGGGCTGCAACATAATGATAAACTTATTGTACCACCCAGCTTCCGATACTTGTATTATATGAAGAAACTGGTTCTGCATCTCATTTAATAAAGCTTCCCCAGTACAGTGAACATTTATAGGGAGACCACTTATTTACAGTGACCATTCATTATTAAACAATATATTAATGATTCACACTTGGATGTCCCTAGCTGGTCATGCTAGATTGCTTGTTCTGTGTTCCATAACAAGTGTCTTATTTTTGACCACATGATTCAGTGGCATTACACTGCAATTTATGACTATGTTTGATGGTCCCTTGGATATATAAAACATAATAATCCATGGTAATTTGCTAGTGTAACAGTATTTGAGTTTTGCAGGAAAATCTATTTTGTCCAATTATTTGCTAATTTGTTTGCACAGTTTGAAAATGTAGTAATTGCATTCCTGTTCCAGTCTCCTGCCTTTTATAGCCTCTCTTTTTTTATTACCAGTGTAAGAGTTCATAGCCTTGAAGTGTAGTGGTCCTCCTCTTTTTTATTTGCTATCATAAGAGATCATTGCCCTGAAGTGTGGTGATTCTATTTCAAATCTCACCATGGCCAGTTGTGGAATTGCATTCAATAAATCTGGTAATTTGTGGGGTAGCATCAAAAGAAGAGTTACCATGAAAGCTGCTGGATTGTTGTAAAACCCCAATTGGAACACTCATGTCTTTCAGAGAAGGGAAGCTGCCACCCCATAACTCACACTATGTGGTTGACTCGTATTGACCTTTAAGGTGGTATAGCAAGTTTCTCAATTGTTATTAGGGCAAGGAGTGATGCATAATAAATGTGGCCTTGCCAGCGTCACCCACACCCAGATAACAAATAAAAATAAGCTAACTTTTTTTGGTGCTGTAATTGCGCAATATGGGTGAAGGGCAAAATTAGGGTAAGTATCCACCCCTTTCTTGCCCTGTTGCAGAATTCCAATAGGGAGTAAGTGGGCACTTCTGCCCATCGGCTCCATTGTGGCATCACAATAAGAGCTGGGACTGGTGAACTGACGGTCCCTGCCAGAGATTCCACCTATTCTGCCTAGCGTAAGGCCAACATATAATGCTGTAATGCAGCGTTGGTGAGACTCAATGTCATTTCCAAATGGCAATCAATCTTATTATAGATTGATTGCTGATCTCGGAGAGAATGATTGTTGTTAGGAAAATGGCAGTGACACAAAGGAACATGTCAGGATGAAGGTTTTGGCCAGACCAGTCATTTGCTGCTCCCCACTCCCCCAGTGCGACTAGGTGGGACACCGTAAATGGTGCAGGCGCTCATCCCGTTTATACTAATGACCTGGGAATAAGATTTGCAATGAGGTCTCTGCTGGGACAGTCTGGCAGGCAGAAGTCCTGCCCTGTTGCAGTTCTGGGGTGCAGTGGCCCAACCAGAATTTCCAGGCCCATATTTCCCTGATGGGTCTCTACCACTTTCAGCTTTTTGTTTTGGTTTTAACTTGGTAGTGCAGTTTTCAGAAATGGTATCTTCCCAGAACATAAATGTAATTTACTTTTGTATGAATTACAGCACAATGAAAATATAACCAAATTAGGCATTTATGTGGAAATTGATATTACAGTTAGATGAGTTCTTAGAAACAAACTAACTACTTGGCACTGAGGGATTTATGTTGATGATTCCTATAGTAAGCAGTCATTCTTATTTTAATTATATACAGCAATACTTCTCGTCAAGTTAGAAAAAAATTCTGTTGATGAACTATTGAATAACAAATTCTCTTGTCCACCACAGATCCTCTGTATTCAGTATCTAGTGAGAAGGACCACGCCAAGATGTCCATGAAGGCATTAACATCTATTAGCAGATTAGTGAGTACTCACAAATGCAGTTTATCAATATAGCGCAAACTAAAAATAAATTCTTCACTAGAATGGGTTGAGGGGGTGAATGTGCTGGTATTTTTTTTAACTTACGATTGAAATGCATGGAAATTCATAGAATAAGAAGCTTTGGAAGTATATTATCTCTAGGATCCTCTATGGTTATCATTTTTTTCTGGAAATAGTATTCAATCTCTATTTTCCTGAGTTCCCTGGTTTCCCCAGATAACACTCCTCCTCTGATGCTATTCTGAGATGCTTCTAAAAGGCATATAACAACATTTGGTACTGCTGTCTATATTCTCCCTTCCCCCTCCCCACATGGCACATTCTTTGATTCTCTCACACACTGGTCTGGATTGTCCTTACGAAAACTGCCCATTTTCGGGCGGTGAAGAGTCAGACTGGCAAGTAAATTGGGGTGAAACTCCACCTTTCAAAACGGCCACCAGATTTTCCTTCACATAACCTGCTGTGATTTTGATCTGTGTGCCGGAAACGGCACCACTGCATGTGAATGGAGCAGGCAGAGGCATGGCCAAGTGCCCCCTGAGATTACCCTGCCTTTCTACACACTTGCTGCTCCTGAAAATCAGAGCCATTGCTAAGGTGGCTCACAGGCAGGAAGAGATCGGGAAGGTCATAAGCTGTTTTTGTTAGGAGTCATTTCCACTACTTTGAAACTGCAGCATTTGAGTATTTAAAGGAACTTGGTGAAATTTGCTGAGAATTTTTTTTAAATTTGATCCTGGGATGTAGGCGTCGCTGGCAAGGCCAGCATTTATTGCCCATCTGTAATTGCCCTTGAGAAGGTGGTGGTGAGCCACCTTCTTGAATCGCTGCAGTCCATGTGGTGAAGGTACTCCCACAGTGGCGTTAGGTAGGGAGTTCCAGGATTTTGACCCAGCGACGATGAAGGATCGCCAATGTACTTCTAAGTCAGGATGGTGTGTGACTTGGAGGTGGTGGTGTTCCCATGTGCCTGCTGCCCTTGTCCTTCTAGGTGGAAGAGGTCGCAGGTTTGGGAGTTGCTGCAGTGCATCTTGTCAATGGTACACACTGCAGCCACGGTACGCCGGTGGTGGAGGAAGTGAATGTTTAATGTGGTGGGTGGCATGCCAATCAAGCGGGCTGCTTTGTCCTGGATGGTGTCGAGCTTCTTGAGTGTTGTTGGAGATGCACTCATCCAGGCAAGTGGAGAATATTCAATCACACTCCTTACTTGTGCCTTGTAGATGGTGGAAAGGCTTTGGGGAGTCGGGAGTTGAGACACTTGCCACAGAATACCTAGCCTCTGACCTGCTCTTTTTGCCACAGTATTTATGTGGCTGGTCCAGTTAAGTTTCTGGTCAATGGTGATCGCCCAGGATGTTGATGGTGAGGTATTCAGCGATGGTAATGCCGTTGAATGTCAAGGGGCGGTGGTTAGACTCTCGCTTGTTATTGCCTGGCTCTTGTATGGCGCAAATGTTACCTGCCACTTACCAGCCCAAGTCTGAACGTCGTCCAGGTCTTGTTGCATGCGGGCATGGACTGCTTCATTATCTGAGGAGTTGTGAATGCCACTGAACACTGTGCAGTCATCAGCGAACATCCCCATTTCTGACCTTATGTTGGAGGGAAGGTCATTGATGAAGCAGTTGAAGATGGTTGGGCCTAGGATACTGCCCTGAGGAACTCCTGCAGCGATGTCCTGGGGCTGTGATAATTGACCTTCAACCACCACAGCCATCTTCCTTTGTGTTAGGTATAACTCAAGCCAGTGGAGAGTTATCCCCCTGATTCCCATTGACTTCAGTTTTACTAGGGCTCCTTGATGCCACACTCAGTCAAATGTTGCCTTGATGTCTTGATACCTTGATGCTGCCAGAATTTAAAGGGTCCTCTGCATAATGAAATAATGGACTTCTCTCTGGGGATACCTTTGTTCCTGTGTTTTTAAGCAGAGGAGGATAACATGGAGGAGGAAAGGGAAGCTAGGAGAACACAGCATTATATGCACATTCTACACCCGATGTACAGGTATCTGTACCACAGAGGAAATATCTAAATTTTTCATATAGGGAATGTCTGACACCGTCATAAAGCTGTGTCAGCTGTTGGAACCTGACCTGCATCCTCTTTCAACTAGGGGTATATCTTGTCTGTGGCTTTGAAGGTAATAACTGCACTTTTATGCATCCAGATGCTTCAAGTAACATTACTTACATCAGTCAGTCAGAGGTTCATTGTTGCATTAGACAGGTCACGGATGCCCTTTTCAGGCACTCCTCTAAGTTCATTCAATTATACATGGACCCAGCAATGCTGATGACACCTTTTTGGAATCCAAGGAGAGGCCATAAATGGATTCAGTAAGGCCTTGAATGGTACCAAGATCATTGTGGAGCAGACAGTTGGAATTCTCAAGTCCCGTTTCTGGTGCCTGGACAGCTCGGAGGGAGCCCTGCAGTATAATCCAGAATTATAATGGCATGTTGTATGCTCCATAATTTGGTCATTACAAAAGGATTGGGACTTCCAAGCACAGAAGATGAAAGGGAGAAGGTGCTGGGGACCAATCTACTCGTCACAACGTAGAATCCCAGGAGAGAGAGGAGGTGGGGAAAGACAGCCCGTTGTCAGAAGCATGTGCCATCAGGCAAGAGATCATCAACAATTTCTTCCAAGGGGTACCCTCTATTTGAATGACACAGTAAAGCCCTTCATGATCCCTTACCTTTCTCTCAGATAACTGGTCAGTCAATCTGTAATACTTTCAATATCCTCTCTGGGATAGAACAGTTACAAACATTAATGACCATATATGAAGTCTACCTTGAAAAAAATACATAGAATTTCCAAAAAGGTACCTGCTTACTACCATTTTGTCCCTTCTGTGTGCCCTACTGCTACCTGTTAATAGGGTGACTACCCCTTGTGCCGAGCACTCCTTTCACGTGTGATTCTAGCCTCTTACTCCTACATGGTGTTACCTCACTTTCAGGCGATTGTGAGCTTTGTGACCAGGAGCTCTTGAGGACTGATAGGGCATTACTCTCCGTGAAGCCAATGTCCTTAAAAGACCATGGACCTGATGGCCTGCATCCTAGGGTCTTAAAAGAAGTGGCTGCAGAGATAGTGGATGCATTGGTTGTAATTTACCAAAATTCCCTGGATTTTGGAGAGGTCCCAGTGGATTGGAAAACTGCAAATGTAATACCCCTATTCAAGAAAGGAGGGAGACAGAAAGCAGGAAACTATAGATCAGTTAGCCTAATATCTGTCATTTGGAAAATGCTGGAGTCCATTATTAAGGAAGTAGTAGCAGTACATTTAGAAAATCATAATACAATCAAGCAGAGTCAGCATGGTTTTATGAAAAGGAAATCATGTTTGACAAATATATTAGAGTTCTTTGAGGATGTAACGAGCAGGGTGGATAAAGGGGAACCAGTAGATGTAGTGTATTTGGATTTCCAGAAGGCATTCGATAAGGTGCCACATAAAAGGTTATTGCACAAGATAAGAGCTCACGGGTTTGGGGGTAATATATTAGCATGGATAGAGGATTGGCTAACTAACAGAAAACAGAGTCGGGATAAATGGGTCATTTTCAAGTTGGCAAACTGTAACTAGTGGGGTGCCACAGGGATCAGTGCTGGGGCCACAACAATTTACAATCTATATTAATGACTTGGATGAAGGGACCGAGTGTATTGTAGCCAAATTTGCTGATGATACAAAGATAGGTGAGAAAGCAAGTTGTGAGGAGGACACAAAGAATCTGCAAAGGCATATAGATAGGTTACGTGAGTGGGCAAAAATTTGGCAGATGGAGTATAATGTGGGAAAATGTGAGGTTATCCACTTTGGTAAACAGGAAGGCAGATTATTATCTGAACGGCAATAGATTGGGAGAAGGGGAAGTGCAACGAGACCTGGGTGTCCTTGTGCACCAGTCGCTGAAGGTAAGCATGCAGGTGCAGCAGGCAGTTAAGAAGGCAAACTGTATGTTGGCCTTCGTAGCGAGAGGATTCGAGTACAGGAACAAGGATGTCTTGCTGCAGTTGTACAGGGCCTTGGTGAGACCACACCTTGAGTATTGTGTGCAATTTTGGTCGCCTTATCTGAGGAAGGATGTTCTTGCCATGGAGGGAGTGCAGCGAAGATTCACCAGACTGATACCTGGGATGGCAGGAATGACGTATGAGGAGAGATTGGGTCGATTGGGCTTATACTCGCTGGAGTTTAGAAGAATGAGAGGGGATCTCATTGAAACTTATAAAATTCTAACAGGACCAGACAGACTAGATGCAGGAAGGATGTTCCCGATGTCGGGGGATTCCAGAACCAGGGGTCACAGTCTGAAGATAAGGGGTAAGCCATTTAGGACAGAGATGAGGAGGAATTTCTTCACCCAGAGAATGGTGAACCTGTGGAATTCTCTACCACAGAAGGCAGTTGAGGCCAATTCATTAAATATATTCAAGAAGGAGTTAGATATATTTCTTAAGGCTAAAGGGATCAAGGGATATGGGGAGAAGGCAGGGACAGGGTACTGAGTTTGGATGATCAGCCATGATCTCATTGAATGGCGGAGCAGGCACGAGGGGCCGAATGGCCTACTCCTGCTCCTATCTTCTATGTTTCTATGTAAAAAAAATAAAAAAGCAAATTATTATTTAAATGGAGAGAGACTACAAAATGCTGCAGTACAGAGGGATCTGGGGGTCCTGGTACATGAAACACAAAAAGTTAGCATGCAGGTACAGCAAGTAATTAGGAAGGCAAATGGAATGTTGGCCTTTATTGCAAGGGTGATGGAGTATAAAAGTAGGGAGGTCTTGCTACAACTGTACAGGGCGTTGGTGAGACCACACCTGGAGTACTGCGTGCAGTTTTGGTCTCCTTATGCAAGGAGGAATATACTTGCATTGGAGGCAGTTCAGAGAAGGTTCACTAGGTTGATTCCTGAGATGAGGGGGTTGTCTTATGAAGAAAGGTTGACCAGGTTGGGCCTGTACTCATAGAAGTTTAGAAGAATGAGAGGCGATCTTATTGAAACATAAGATTCTGAAGGGGCTTGACAGGGTAGATGTAGAGAGGATGTTCCTAGAACTAGGGGGCACAGTTTCAGAATAAGGGGTCGCCCATTTAAAACGGAGATGAGGAGGAATTTCTTCTCTGAGGGTCGTGAATCTTTGGAATTCTCTACCCCAGAGAGCTGTGAAGGCTCGGTCATTGAATATATTTAAAGTGGAGATAGATTTTTGAACTATAGGGGAGTCGAGGGTTATGGGGAATGGGCAGGAAAGTGGAGTTGAGGGCAAGGCCAGATCAGCCATGATCTTATTGAATGGCGGAGCAGGCTCGAGGGGCTGAGTGGCCTACTCCTGCTCCTATTTCTTACGTTCTTATGTTCCAAAGCCACGCTACTTGTGCATCCAATGTCTACCAGGACCAGACTAGAAGCTCCTGTCTGTGCTGGCTCTGGAGAGTGCTGCATTGATGCTGGAATATTGTCATTGTCCGTGAGAAGCAGCAACATCTGCACCTGCTATTTGCAGTCCACTAGTGATGGGCACGGGCTCAGATAGGCTAATTGTCTGCATTTTAGCAGGTTGAATAGTGCCAATTAAGTCCTGAAAGCCCTAAGTTAGGATTCTCTTCAAGCCATCTATAGCAGCTGTCATTGTTGCCATTGTAGAAATGACAACTACCCTTAGAGCCTCCTCCTGATATTTTGAGGCTGCATTGATTTCCTGGACTGCCAAAGTCACTATGGTCTCCCTCATGTCGTGCCATACCTCCTGCATTGTATTGCAGATGTAGGTTGTCGACTCCTCTAACTTTTCCATCATCTGCACCATATGAGAGGACCCTGATCCACTGCCTACACCTGTGATACTTGCGACTGAATCATAGATCCCTTAAAGACTGGGCCCTGATTCTTTGATCCTTGGGCTTCTTGACCAAGAGCAGATGTTTCTTCAGCATTCTCCCAGCTCCTCCTACTCACTGGTACTCTGTGATTCACCTGGTGATATCTCTTCTGTCTCACTAATGCGTTCATCCCAAGTGTGTGTATCTGGGCTGGTGCTTGAATAAGTAAGGTGCCGTGATGGAGTGAGTGAATCATTTGGAGGAAGAGCCCTCTGGAGGTGCCAGGTTGCTTATCAGCTGTTTCTTTCTGTAAGTGATCAGCAGTTCTGAGGGACATTAAATTTAGGAAGACACTCTCTGAATTGTGAATCAGAAGATGTGACTGAGCAATGGCAAGAGACGTTAGAAGTCATTAGAATGTCTGCACACAGCTACAACTCACAGTCTGTAAGAATTCCACCCCACTACCAACCTGAACCTGATGGCTCTCCTTCAACTTCTCCATCTCCCATTGACTCCTAACTATGTCTGCCCAGGAGTTGCAGAGCTTCCTCCTCATGCCTACTGAGGGGCCTGATACTAGCAATTCCTCCACCCATGACAGTTCTTTGCCTCTTGTTGAGTGCATGTTACTGTTTTGCAGAGAAAAGAAAGATTTAGACATCCTAATTCACAATGGCCCTGAATTTGCGGTCGGAGGCTTCCCGCGGAGAAATGCCTCCGATCCACAAATAAAATGCCCACGTACCTGGGGCCTCGGGATCCACGGAGACTTGCGGTCCTGGGGCTCTCCGGGTACACATGGGCAGAGGCCCACGTATCTCAGGGGTGCAGGCGGTTCGCAAGTGCCCCATGGATCACGTGGGTTGGACCAACGAATGACCGAAGGGAATTCCCCATTCATAATTATGGGGACTCTATGTATGTACGGAATCCCCATAAGTATGAATGGGAACACCCAAAAAAATACACCTAGACATCAAATAATTTTTTTTTAAATCACATTTAAAATGGCATTTAATTAAATATTTAAAACAAAAATTTAATTTTTTGAAAAACAAATGTACATGTTTAAAAGGGGCTAAAAATAAACTTACATTATTTAACAAGTTTTTAAATGTATAAATTATTGCTAAAGTTTTATTTTTCTGTTTCTTAAAATTCTTGTGCTGGTAAAACCAGGCTTTACTCCTGCTTTTAACAGGCGTAAGAATTTCACGGGCCTTCACTGGGCAGAAGTTTGGTAAATAGCCCAAATCTGCGTCTGGTAAATAGCCCAAATCTGCGTCTGGTAAATAGCCCAAATCTGCGTCTGGGTATGCCCTTTTCCCAGGGATGTGCACGCAGCGCATGCTTAAACCCGGAACTTGCGTGGCTCCTACGGGAGCGTGCACACCTCGTATGCACCCGTAGGGGCCGCAAATTACGGCCCAGTGTCCTTTCAACCGTTTATCTGCAGACATTCCCTTGTGAACATACTATTAGGTTCAGGCAACGCACCAATTTTTTCACTTCTTACTCCAGCATTACAGGAAATGATTTGGGATGGTGAAATGGTAGGAGAGGAGGTGTACCCATGCGGGGATGATGGGGGGGTCCCTTGTACCTACTAAGGGTCATTAATTTTATCTTAGACACTATATAATCCTGGGTAGTGTGGGGGTCAGTCCTGCTTCTAGCAGTATCTCAACATCTGTATGGGCACTTGTGTCTTCGATTACCTTGGCCAGTCTGGCGAGGTCATTAAAATATTTCCGGCACTGAATAGTTGTTTGTGAAGTGGTAGAGATGATACTGATTGCTGGTGCCACCTCTCTTCAAAGTTACTCCTCATCTTTTTTCTGAGTCTTAACTCCCTGGGTGCCAAAGGACTTTTGTCTTCTGGCTCTTATCTCTGCCAGTATTATCTACACTGTAGCGTTTGAGAGATTTGGAGCTTTGGTCATTGTAGATCTCCCAGATGGTGCGCTTGCTTCTGCCATCACTTTTCAATGTTCAGGTGCAACTCCAGCTTTCTCTGTCCCTGAGTGACCTGCTCGGCTTGTGACCATTACCTTTATCTGCTGCAGCCTGCCACGATTTCCCTCCTTCCCAGTGGTGGAGACCCAGCCAGTAGTGAGATTCTCGCTGAAATCTGGCCCGGCACACTTAGAGACCCACCCAAGGAAAAAAGGTGATCTAGTGCCAGTGGGATCACATGGGTGGGTGGAAATCTTGTCCTGCCATTTTGCTGACAATGATGGGAATATGCTCATCACTGTTGTCATGTTGCCTGGTATTCACTATTTATTGTTTTTCACTGTGCTAATGGGTTCTTCCTGAAATGGAGTAAGCAGGGAGCCGTTGTGTTTTTTTTCCACTTCTATATATGCAATGTCTATTTTTGAACACTAATTACCACCTTCTATACGTTTCAGATTTTTACCAGCACTAATTTGTGACTGGGTTTCCTGAGATCCACGGTTGTCTTTGGAAAATGTGCCTGCATGTCGTGTGTCTTTAAGTGATGCCATAAACCATTATCATATCAAGACCTAAAAGACAAACTTGATTGTAATTTCTGCAAATTACAGATATATTTCCTCTTTTCAAAAATGGATATACAAGAAGCCATGAGTGCAACCACTTTAGTTTATAAAAACTCTGCAATGCCAACTGGCAGGTGGAATGTTTGTAATGAAGTAGTGAGCTGCTGAATGACACAACAAGTCACAAATTATTCCCCCCCCTGCGATCCCCGATTTTCATCCCCCCCCCCCGCGATCCCCGATTTTCTCCCCCGCCCCCCGCGATCCCCGATTTTCATTCCCCCCCCCGCGATCCCCGATTTTCTCCCCCGCCCCCCGCGATCCCCGATTTTCATTCCCCCCACCCGCGATCCCCGATTTTTCTCGCCCCCCGCGATCCCCGATGTTCTCTCCCCCCCGCGATCCCCGATGTTCTCTCCCCCCCGCGATCCCCGATGTTCTCTCCCCCCCGCGATCCCCGATGTTCTCTCCCCCCCCGCGATCCCCGATGTTCTCTCCCCCGCGCGCTCCCCGATTTTCCCCCCCCCCCAATCGCCTGCCGATCTTGCAAACTGCCTCCCCTCCCCCCGCCCCCCCACCGACCCTCTCTTTCCCACCTCCCCCCACTGATTGCCGACCCCCTGCCGCCAATTCCTGAAACCCCCTCTCCCACTGATTGCCAACCCCCTCCCAATTCTCGACCTCCCCCTTCTGCGATCCCTCCCCCGGACCGACCCCTCGCAACTAAGGCCTACGCGCTCACAGCCAGCCAGCCTCTCCGGTCTTGCATTCAAATGAGGCCCTGCCGGTAAAGTTGGCAAGGCCTGCAGGAAACCCGGCCTACTGGGATTCCCACCTGCCTCGGAACCCCTCCCCCACTCCCCCTCCCGGCTTCCAACCCACCTCCCCGAAGGAAATTTGGGTTTTCTGTTAAATACTCTATAGTTGCAAGGCATATTGTTATGAAGTGCAAAAATGTTTATTACATTGACATCTCTAATTTACCGTTGTACTAAGCAGTGACATAATTGTATTTTCATATCCATATATTTATGTTAGTGTGTGCAATTGTCTTTGGGTCTAGCTATCACAAATTCTGTCTATTTCTTTCTATCATACAGAAAAAAGTACCTGACTATAAGGCCATGTTCAGTAATTTGCAGCATTTCCCAAGGTACACCCTTCAGCTGGATCACAATGACCCTGTCCCAAAATTTGTTGATCAACGCTGGAGAGGATATATAGAGAGAAAACAAGAAGCCATCAAGCAACTGGCGGCGTAATTTCTATTTTCTTTTTAGATAAGCTAGAGCCTAATCCACATATACTTTACTATAAGCAAATCTTATAACTGGAGTTCAATCATATTTGAAGAGCACATCTTGCTACAGATACCTGTTTGAAAAATTTAATTATTGCAAAAAAGTTTTAACATTGTTTTTTGAATTCTATTTTTGTTCATTTTATATATTTTTTATAAATTGTAAACAGCTATGACATTATTGGCGAATTGTTTGAGAGAAGTGGCTGATTGCAGTGGGGAACAATTTCTGTGGCGTTTTCCCCATCTCCTACTGTAACACCGGTAAAGATTGGCAGAGCCCCCTTGTAAATGGCCCTCATAAATGGCCGTTTTTAGCAGTTTACACCATTTCTCTGGGGGTTCCACCAGTCTTCCTTCAAAGTTAGATTAGGAGATTAGGAGAACCCCCTAGGAAATTTTAAATGAGTGTATGAGGGAGCTCAGTTAACATTAGTAGATGGTCATTAAACCAGATGCTTCAAAGATCTTGTCAGCTCAGCTGTGTGCTAAGTCAGTGTAAAATTCATCTCAGCCAGTTCCTTTTATGTCTTTGGGGCTCAAAAATATCAAATGAAGCAGACAGGAAAGATAATGCTCGAAGATTTGTGTTGGTGGGGTGGGTTAGCACATTTTCTCTTTGTCTAGATTTGAACGTAGCTAAGACTGATCATAGAATCATAGAATAGTACAGCACAGAAGGAGGCCAATCGGCCCATCGAATTTGCGCTGGCTCTTTCAAAGAGCAATCCAGTTAGTCTCAGTCCCCTGCCCTTTCTCTATATCGCTGCAATTTCTCCTTCAAGTATTTATCCAGTTCCCTTTTGAAGGCTACTATTGAATCTGTATCCACCGCCCTATCAGACAGTGCATTCCAAATCCTAACCACTTGTTGCGTAAAAAGGTTTTTCCTTATGTCGCCTCTGGTTCTTTTGACATTCACCTTAAATCTGTGCTCTCTGGTTATCGATCCTTCAGCCATTGGAAACAGTTTCTCTTTATTTACTCTATCTAAACACCTCTATCAGATCTCCTCTTAGCCTCCTCTGCTCCAACCCCAGCTTCTCTAGTCTATCTATGTAACTGTAATCGCTCATTCCTGGAACCATTCTAGTAAATCTCTTCAGTGCCCTCTTCAAAGCTTTCACGTCCTTCCTAAAGTGTGGTGCCCAGAATTGGACACAATACTCCAGCTGGGGCCGAACTAGTGTTTTATATAGGTTTAGCATAACCTCCTTACTTTTGTACTCTATACCTCTGTTTATAAAGCCCAGGATCCCATATGCTTTATTAACTGCTTTGTTAACCTGTCCTGGCACCTTCAAAGATTTGTGTACAAGCACCCCCAGGTCTCTCTGTTCTTACAATTTTAAAGGGGCTGTATCATTTAGTGTATGAAATTGTGCCCTGTACCCCCAAGTTCAAGTCATTAATGTATATCAAAAACAATAGTGGTCCTAGTACTGAACCTTGGAGAATGCCACTGTATAGCTCCCTCCAGTCTGATAGGATGAAAGTCTTCTCTGTGCTGCCTTGTAAAGGTTCGATGCGAAGTGAGGTTAAGCAGTTCAGAGAAAACTAATTGCAATTCAGCAAGAATATTGTTTTTAAAAAGTCAACATATGAATATTTTAACAATTTATTAAAAAGTGCATTGATACTAGTCTCTACTTAGAGAATTATTTTGCTTGTAATTTGCATTTTTGGCTTTTACAAGAAGCAGCAAAATTGATTCAAACCCATGACACAAATATTTTCTTTTCTTCCCAGTAATAATCCTTATATTAAAATGCAATTACAAGTACAGGAAGATGCGCAAGTGAGTGGTAGGAACCGGTACAAGTATTTCACAAGGTAAGATAACCAAAGAAAATAATTTTTCTGTTTGTCAGTATTTTTGTTACAGTCAGCATGAGTATAAAGTGAAGAATACTACTTTTTATTCATGTTGCTTAGTTTGAATTATTAGATAATTTGAATTTGTGTTATAAAAGTCTCCTGTGTTGTGTTATTACAATTACTGGATAATTCAGATTTTTTTTTTACTGCACCCCAATGGCTTGTTTCTCATGTATACAATTGGTATAAAAACACAGCAGTTTCATTTAATTTTGAGGCTCTTGTACAGATCAATCTTTCCAAGTTTTGTAATCAAATGTTCTGTTTACAATGATGAACTGGGCTAATTTATATTTTTGGTACACTTACTGCTTTGCATATACGTGTCAGTGTCCAGCTGATACAGCTATGTGGTTTAGTTTTACAGCAATGTTAAGTCTTTTGTAGAACAGGATCTAAATGGTTGAGTTCTCCAATCTGGCTATATGCAGTGTTCTGCAATGTACTTGGACTTTCTGCATTTATTTATAGTATTCTGAATTTCCAGCAGCAACAATGCATATGATTTGTTTGTTTGCTGCCTGATGCACACATTAATAGAAAATAACTATCTCTCTATTTCCCTCTCAAACAGCACACTGCTTTAATGACTTACTCAATCTGAATCCTTAAAGCTAAGTCACATAGTGCGATAGCAGTCATCATGTACTGGGTCTAAAGTGGGTTCAAGGCTGGGTGAGGAGCGGCTGTCCAGGAGCTGCCGCAAAATATGTGGGTGAGAGAGAACCTGGAGGTAAATCTGGGGCAGGGTGTGGGCCTGGGCTGGGGTGCACCTCTTGCCTGGTCTGGATGGCCTACCTCTTGTAGTTGCACTGGGTCATGAGCTGCAGGCTCAACTGGTACTAGCAACATGTTCAGGTGAGTGAGAAACAGTGATTAGGATGGGACTTGGGAGTTAAGGGACCAGGACCTGGGGTTGGGAGAGTGCTGGTACACAGAGCGATGTAGGAAGAATTTAGGGCCCAAGACTTGGGAAACGGTATGAGGGGCACAGCCTGCGAGTAACTGGATAGCTTGGAATGGAGATATTGCGTGTCCCTCTCTAAGAGAAGAAGGAAGGGTAGTCTGGCTGCAGAGCAGAAGCGTGGTCTACAGGGCAGAAGTGGCAGTATAGTCTGCTGAGGGAGTCAGGCCAGGAGTGGTTAAGCTGGTTATAGACCAGGAGTGGGCCCTATAGCGTGAGATTGGGCCAGATAACTAGACTTCAGCCAGGAGGCAAGGAGTAGAATGGAGCACGAGTTCAGGAAGGAGCATTTGTGTAGGGTAGGGCTGGGGTGAAGAGCACAGTATTAGGTCGGAATGGGGAGCAGGGCACTTGACTCAGGAGCGGAGCACTTAGGTGGAATAGGAAGAGGAGTATTGGGCAGGAAGTGGACACTTGGACATGGAATGTAGCACTGTAGTAAGGATGGGAGTGGAGTATTTGGGGTTGCAGGTCAGTGCTTGAACAAAGAGCAAAGCACTGAGTTGGGGCAAGGAGTGCAGCACTGTGGAAGCAGAATCTGAGTTACAGTGAAAAGCACATACATTTAATTGGTCTCTGGTAACCACATGACTGATAATCCATTAAATGTCACTTGGTTACCACTCAAATGTCTGGCAATGGACAGACACATGTCATTGTTAAAAAAAAAGAAGCAGGCACAAATGTATAGGGTACAATAATGTCGTGGTTATGACACTAGACTTGCAACCCAGAGATTGAGAGTTCAAATTTCATCATGGCAAAATTGAATTCAATAAATCTAATAATTTTTCAGCAGGTACTAGAAAGTAAATGATCATGAAAGCTGTTGGATTGTTATAAAAATCCAACTGGCTCACTCATCGGAAGGGAACTTGCTACTCTAAGGTGGTTTGGCCACCTCCTGGTAACTTCAGTGGTTGACTCCCGATGAGCTGTGAAATGGCCTACATTTGCTATAATAGTTTGCAAAGAAGGTCCACCAGGGAACTATAAATTAAAAGGGATGTATTTTTTTTTTAAA
The DNA here is from genome assembly GCF_052327205.1 of Somniosus microcephalus. Classification (NCBI taxonomy): domain Eukaryota; kingdom Metazoa; phylum Chordata; class Chondrichthyes; order Squaliformes; family Somniosidae; genus Somniosus; species Somniosus microcephalus. Next base: position 85,537,963 of record NC_141000.1, read on the forward strand.
TCACCATAACTGTCACAAAAAAATCCAACAAAATAAGCATACATATAGTATTAGGATAACAAAATGTTCATGGACCTGTATGGAGTGACCATGAAGCTGTCAGATTGTTGTAAAAACACAACTGGTTCACTAATGTCCTTTTAGGGAGGGAAATCTGCTGTCCTTACCCAGTCTGGCCTATGTGATTCCAGTCCTACACCAACGTGATTTATTCTTAATTGCTCTCTGAAGGGGGCCATTCAGATGTATGAAATCACTACAAAGAAAACCACTTTCTCAGGGCAACTGGGGCATCCCGAGAATACATTTTTAAAAACATGTTATAAGGATCTTTGCCATATAGAGTCATAGTCATAGAGTCATAACGGCACAGAAGGAGGCCATTCAGTCCATCGAGTCCGTGCCGGCTCTTTGTAGAGCAATCCAATCAGTCCCATTCCCCCGCTCTATCCCCGTAGCCCTGCAAGTTTATTTCCCTCAAGTGCCTATTCAGTCTCCCATTGAAAACATTGAGTGCCTCCCCTTCCACCACTTCTGTCGGCAGCGAATTCCAGGTCATCACCACTCGCTACGTAAAAAAGTTTTTCCTCACGTCCCCCCTGTATCTCTTGCCCAATACCTTAAATCTGTGTCCCCTAGTCCTTGTATCATGAACTAGTGGGAACAGTCTTTCCCCGTCTAGCCTATCCAAATCCGTCATAATCTTGTACACCTCTTCCAAATCACCCCTCAACCTCTTTTGCTCTAATGAAAACAAATCCAGCTTCTCCAACCTGTCCTTGTAGCTAAGATTCCCCCTACCCGGAATCATTCTGGTAAATCTTCTCTGCACCCTCTCAAGGGCCTTCACATCCTTCCTAAAGTGTGGTGACCAGAACCGGACGCAATACTCCAGTTGTGGCCGAACCAGTGCTTTATAAAGGTTCAGCATAACTTCTCTACTTTTGTACTCAATACTTCTATTTATGAAGCCCAAGATCCCATATGCTTTGCTAACCACTCTCTCAATATGTCCTGCCACCTTCAGGGACCTATGCACATTAACTCCCTCTGTCCCTGCACACTCTTTAAAACTGTGCCATTAAGTGTATATTGCCTCTCCCTGTTCCTTCTGCCAAAATACATCACCTCACACTTCTCTGTATTAAATTTCATCTGCTACTTGCCTGCCCATTCTGCTAGCCTTTCTATGTCCTGTTGCAGTCGATTGGTATCATCATCACTGTTTGCCACACCCCCAAGTTTGGTGTCATCGGCAAATTTAGAAATTCTACTCTGTATTCCAATATACAGGTCATTTATTTATATCAAAAAAAGCAGTGGCCCCAGCACTGACCCTTGGGGAACACCACTGTCTACCATCCTCCAGTCTGAAAAACAGCCATTTACCACAACTCGCTGTTTCTGTCCCTAAGCCAGTTCCTTATCCAAACTGCCACTGACCCACCTATTCCATGAGCCTCAATTTTGTTAACCAGTCTTCTATGTGGTACTTTGTCAAACGTTTTCCAAAATCCATGTAGACAACATCCATTGCATTCCCTTCGTCAATCCTCCCTGTTACTTCATCAAAAAATTCAATTAGATTAGTCAAACACGATCTGCCTTTTACAAACCCATGTTGGCTCTTGTTAATTAGCTTAAACCTCTCCAAAGACCTGTTAATTTTTTCCTTGATTATTGGTTTCTAAAACTTTACCCACCACTGATGTTAAATTGACTGGCCTGTAGTTACTAGGATTGTCCTTACACCCTTGAACAATGGTGTCACATTTTCCACTTTCCAATCCTCAGGCACCTCCCCCGCATCTAGGGAAGATTAGAAAATTATGGCAAGCCCTTCCGCTATCTCCTCCCCCAAAAGTATAATGTTGCAGTGCTGTTTTTTATTCCACTTTACTGATAATAGCATTGCCACTCAGTAAAAAGAAAGAAAAGAAAGACTTGCATATTTATATAGCGCCTTTCACGACCACCGGACATCTCAAAGTGCTTTACAGCCAATGAAGTACTTTTGGAGTGTAGTTGCTATTGTAATGTGGGAAACGCGGCAGCCAATTTGCACACGGCAAGCTCCCACAAACAGCAATGTGATAATGACCAGATAACCTGTTTTTGTTATGTTGGTTGAGGGATAAATATTGGCCAGGACACCGGGGATAACTCCCCTGCTCTTCTTCAAAATAATGCCATGGGATCTTTTACGTCCACCTGAGAGAACAGATGGGGCCTCAGTTTAACGTCTCATCCAAAAGGCTCCCTCAGCACTGCACTGCAGTGTCAGCCTGGCTTTATTTGCTCAAGTCCCTGGAGTGGGACTTGAACCCACAACCTTCTGACTCTGAGGTGAGTGTGCTACCAACTGAGCCACAGCTAAAAAAATGACTTCAAATTACTCCTCAACGGACTTTCGATCTGCAGAATTTTCCACCCCTTCATTTCCAAGATGTTGGAATTTCATGGACACATTTTTATGGTTGTGATGGTGATTTAAAATTTTCTTTTAAAATGCATCTGCCGTAGGTTTTTTAACATAACATCTAATAGTTAAGTGTAGGTCTTGAAATTAGTGGTACTTACTGCAGGTAATAATTTTCTGCCAAGTAATCATTTAACAACATATTTGCCAAAGTTTTCCTTACTGCCATTGCTATATACATCTGAGGAAAGAGATGCAGGTTAAAGGATTCAAACTACTTAATTAGAAGCCTATTATTACACCTCCAGTGTCTGTTCACGCATTACCCTCTTCATCCTGCTGTCTCCAGAGCATTTTTGCATACTCTTCCTTTTACTTCACTTCAGAGATTTTGGCTCAAATCCAGCCTAGCAGTTGGCATGATGGTCTTTTTATAGCTGGTTGTAAGTGTTGTGTCTGTGTATAATAAGACACAGACTGCAGGAGAACGGTACAACAGGTGTTTACTCAACGTGGCTCACACTGGAACTGATCTGTACAGCTTACTACTCAGTACTATATACAGGTGTGGTCACTGCCGGTACTGCAGTATACATGAGCTGTAAAAGATAGTTCCCCCCTTAAAGGTATATACGTTACAATTCCTCCCCTTTTAGATTAACAGTACCATAACACTCATTTAACAATTAAATATCAAACTAATTACAATTAACACTTTTAACATGCAACATTAGCTGAAAATAGTCTATTTATATATTCAGTCTTTGGGGAGGCTTCCTGATCCTTTCTGGATAGCGCCTTTCCCGAGTGTCTTGCTCTTGGTGCGGAAGCGATTCTGGCCCCCTGTCGTCGGTTGGTTCATCAGCTTCCGATGCTACTGTTTCTGGGGTAGATGCGACCTGTACGTCGGGTTCATCACCAGGTACGTATGGGCGAGGCATGGGGTTGACTTGTTCCTGTGACTCTAGGATCTGGTCAGCATGGCGTCTCACGATGCTCTCCCCAACGTCCACTGTGTACATTAGTGGGCCCTGCCGTGTGCATATCGTTCCTGGCTGCCATTTTTCTGTTCGGTAGTCGCGGGCCAAGACTGGTTGCCCTACATTGAAGCTCCTTGTTGGCTTCTCATGGATGTGCTGGAATTGCTTACTCTCAACATCTCTTCGTACGTTTGGTCTGAGCAAATCCAGGCGAGATCTTAACCTTCGGTTATGATGCGCTATCAATTACTCATAAAAGACTGAGAGTTAAGAGAGTAACTAAAGGCTTTTATTAACAAAAGAATGAAGGTCTGCCTCGAGTGGTCGACCGGTCCAGAATACAAAGGGGGCTGGGGAGCAGTCACCTTTATACTAGGACTTGTGGGAGGAGTCAGCCGAGGCATGTCCAGGCATGTACACAGTGGAATACAAACAGTGGTTTACCACATTCACCCCTTGTTTAAAATTGAGTCTGGCGGGGTGAAGTGTATTAAAAGTTAGTGTATTGGAGTCTCTCCGGAGGTCTTGTCTGCCGCTGTGATCGGCGTGGCGACGGCAGGGGTAGTGGAACTTCCGGCGTCGAGTCCCGCGTAGGCTGTGGCACAGGCGTGTCGTCCTCGTAGGTGTCGAGCGGGTCGCTGGGCCCAGGCCTGCCGTCTGCTGGGGCTGGATATCGGATCGTGGGGGGGGGGGTGGTAGTGAGTAGTGGGTTACTGCGGCCCCCGAGGGTGCAAGGTCTCTTATGGAGACTGTGTCCTCCCGCCCGTCCGGGTATGCAATGTAAGCATACTGGGGGTTGGCGTGGAGGAGGTTGACCCTCTCGACCAGGGGGTCCGTTTTATGGGTCCTCACGTGCCTTCTCAGTAGGACCGGCCCTGGGGACGTCAGCCATGGCGGTAGCAATGTCCCCGATGTGGACTTCCTTGGGAAGACAAACATTTTCTCATGAGGGGTGGCGTTAGTGGCAGTGCAGAACAGTGACCGAATAGAGTGGAGCGCATCGGGAAGCACATCCTGCCAGCGGGAGGTTGGAAGGCCCCTAGACTTTAAGGCTAGCAGGGCGGCCTTCCAAACTGTCGCATTTTCTCTTTCCACCTGTCCGTTCCCCCGGGGGTTGTAACTGGTGGTCCTGCTTGTGGCAATACCCCTAGTTAGCAGGTACTGACGGAGTTCGTCGCTCATAAACGATGAGCCCCGGTCGCTATGGATATAGCTGGGGAAACCGAACAGGGTGAAGAGGTCGTTCAGACATTTAATGACCGTGGCACTGGTCATGTCCGGGCAGGGGATGGCGAACGGGAAACGGGAGTACTCATCAATAATATTGAGGAAGTACACATTGCGGTCGGAGGAGGGGAGAGGCCCTTTAAAATCAACGCTCAGGCGCTCGAAGGGGCGAGTGGCTTTTATCAGGTGGGCCCTGTCTGGTCTATAAAAGTGCGGTTTGCACTCAGCGCAGACTTGGCAGTTCCTGGTCATGGTCCTGACCTCCTCAATAGAGTAAGGCAGGTTGCGGGCCTTGATGAAGTGGAAGAACCTGGTGACCCCCGGGTGGCAGAGGTCATTGTGGAGGGCCCGCAGTCTATCGATCTGCGCGCTGGCGCAGGTGCCACGTGATAGCGCATCCGGGGGTTCATTGAGCTTCCCGGGCCGGTACAAGATCTCGTAATTGTAGGTGGAAAGTTCGATTCTCCACCTCAAGATCTTGTCATTTTTGATTTTGCCCCTCTGCTTGTTGTTAAACATGAAAGCAACTGAACGTTGGTCAGTGAGCAGGGTAAATCGTTTTCCGGCCAGGTAGTGCCTCCAATGACGCACAGCCTCCACAATCGCCTGGGCCTCCTTCTCAACAGCGGAGTGTCTGGTCTCCGGGCCTTGGAGGGTTCGTGAAAAGAAGGCCACGGGTCTCCCCGCCTGATTGAGGGTAGCGGCCAGGGCAAAGTCGGACGCGTCGCTTTCCACTTGGAAGGGGATGGATTCGTCCACTGCGTGCATGGTGGCTTTGGCAATGTCTTCCTTGATACGGTGGAAGGCTAAGCGGGCCTCTGCCGTCAAGGGAAAAGAGGTGGACTTGATCAGCGGATGGGCCTTGTCCGCATAGTAGGGGACCCACTGGGCATAATAGGAGAAAAACCCTAGGCACCTCTTCAGGGCCTTGAGGTAGTGGGAGTTCCATAAGGGGACGCATCCGGTTGGGGTCGGGGCCGATGACTCCGTGTTCCACAACACAGCCAAGGATGGCGAGGCGGTTTGTGCGGAATATGCACTTCTCCTTGTTATATGTCAGGTTTAGGAGTTGGGCGGTGCGGAGGAATTTTTCGAGGTTTGCGTCATGGTCCTGCAAGTCACGGCCGCAGATGGTCACATTGTCCAGATATGGGAAAGTGGCCTGCAACGCATTTTGATCTACCATCCGGTCCATCTCCCTTTGGAAGACGGAGACCCCGTTGGTGACGCCAAAGGGAACCCTAAGGAAGTGATAGAGGCGGCCGTTTGCCTCAAAGGCAGTATACTGGCGGTCCTCAGGGCGGATAGGGAGCTGGTGGTACGCTGATTTCAGGTCAATGGTCGAGAAGACGCGGTACTGCGCGATCTGGTTGACCATATCAGCTATGCGGTGGAGTGGGTAGGCGTCCAGCAGGGTGTAGCGATTTATTGTCTGGCTGTAGTCGATGACCAGGCGCTGCTTCTCGCCGGTCTTAACGACCACAACCTGGGCTCGCCAGGGGCTGGTGCTGCCCTCAATAATCCCTTCCTTCAGGAGCCGCTCCACTTCGGTTTTAATGAAAACCCTGTCCCCGGCACTGTATCGCCTGCTCTTTGTGGCAATGGGCTTACAGTCGGGGGTGAGGTTAGCAAACAGTGCGGGGGGGGTGACTCTGAGTGTGGAGAGGTTGCACCTGGTGCGCGGCGGGCAATTTGGGAGCTGCTGGCTGCGGACTGTGAGTGGGGGTAGGGGTCCACCGTACGCCATCGTAACACTTTTAAGGTGGCACTGGAAATCTAACCCCAGCAGGACGGCAGCGCAGAGGTCGGGCAGGACCAGAAGTTTAAAATGATCGTACACGGTCCCGTCTACTACGAGTGTCACTACGCAGTAGCCGCCGATGTCCGCCGACTGGGACTCGGAGGCCATAGAAATCCGCTGGTGCGCAGGCAGGACTGGGAGAGAGCAACGCCGCACCGTGTCGGGGTGGATGAAGCTCTCCGTGCTCCCAGAGTCAAAAAGGCAGATTGTATCGTGGCCATTTACCTTAATGTCCATTGTGGAGCTGGCCAGCTGGTGCGGTCTCGCTTGGTCCAGTGTAACGGATGCCAGCGTAGGGGTCGGTGTGTTGCTGCGGGTATCAGATGAGGCGGTGTTGGGGGCCTGCTGAGTTCCGGCTGTCGTCCAAGATGGCGGCGTCCATGATCCCCATGTGGCTGGAGGCGTCCAAAATGGCTGCTGTACCGGTGGTTCGCACATGGCCGGGGAGGCCCAAGATGGCGGCCCGCATGGCCCACACGCGGCGCTGCTGGGGTTCGGGGTGGCTTTGGCCCTGCAGACGTTAGCGTAGTGTCCCTTCTTCCCGCAGCCCGAGCAGATCGCGTTTTTCGCCGGGCAGCGCGCTCTGGGGTGTTTTGCCTGGCCACAGAAGTAGCATTTCTGGCCTTGGGGCACTGCTGTCTGGCCTTGGGACACTGCTGCGGTAGTTGGGCCGTTGCTGGGGTGTGGCTGGGGTGGCACGGCGCTATGAGGCGGTCCTACCGTGTCCCAGGCTGTCATTCCCCGCGGCGTCCACGGTGCAGAGGAGTAGGCATCCATGCCCCGGTAGGCTGCATCAAGTGATAGTGCGAGTTCTGAGGCCTTGTTGAGGTCGAGGTCACTCTGCTCCAACAGTCGCTGTCGGGTGTAATTGGATCTGTGGCCCGCTACAAAAGCGTCCCGGATAAGTTCCTCTGTGTACACGGCGGCCTTTACATCCTTACAACCACAGGCCCGGCCAAGCACAGACAGTGCCTGAAGGTATTCCACGGTCGATTCCCCAGGTTGTTGTTTACGACTCCCCAGAAGGTGCCTGGCGTACACTTCGTTCACTGGGCGCGTGTACTGGTCCTTGAGGAGCTTGATAGCGTCCGCGTACGAGGTCGCGTCTTGGATGACCGAGTACACTCGGTGGTTCACTTTGGAGGTCAGGACATCCAGTTTGTCCTTGTCCGATTTGATTGCTGCGGAGGCGGTCAGGAATTTTTCGAAACACTTAAGCCAGTGAGTAAACTTGGTGGATGAGTCCGCCTCCCGATGATCTAAGTCCAGGCATGCTGGTGTGAGGATCTTCTCCATTATAAAAATTTGTTAATAAAATTGATGCGCTATCAATTACTCATAAAAGACTGAGAGTTAAGAGAGTAACTAAAGGCTTTTATTAACAAAAGAATGAAGGTCTGCCTCGAGTGGTCGACCGGTCCAGAATACAAAGGGGGCTGGGGAGCAGTCACCTTTATACTAGGACTTGTGGGAGGAGTCAGCCGAGGCATGTCCAGGCATGTACACAGTGGAATACAAACAGTGGTTTACCACAGGTTAAAGAACATCATGGCTGGGGCCTGGTTGGTGACTGCATGTGTCGCATTCCGGTAGGCGAACAGGAAATTGTCCACCTTGTGCTGCAGCGGAATGTTGTCATTGTACATCGCCTTTCTTGCCTTCTTAAAGGTTTGTACGAACCTCTCAGCCAATCTATTTGTGGCTGGATGATACGGGGCGGATGTGTAATGCCTTACCCCATTCTTTTTCAAGAACCTCTGGAACTCTTCGGACACAAACTGTGGTCCGTTGTCGGAGCAAATCTGTTCTGGCAAGCCATTCCTGGCAAAAATGGTCCGTAGGACTGCAATAGTTTTCTCCGTGGTGGTGGAGGACATTTTGATGACCTCAGGCTATTTCGAGTGCGCATCCACAGCTATTAAAAACATTGAGTCCATGAATGGACCAGCAAAATCAATATACACCCGTTGCCATGGAGATGAGGGCCACTCCCATGGGTGTAGAGGGGCCTGTGGTGGTGCATTTTGGACTTTCTGGTATCCTGAGCAGCTCTTGGTCAGGTCCTCGATTTGTTTATCGATTCCCGGCCACCACACATAAGCCCTGGCTAGGCTTTTCATTTTTACCCCTCCCAGATGACCCTCATGAAGCTCATTGAGCACTCTATCCCTTAACTTGGGTGGAATTACCACTCGGGATCCACACATCAAGGTCCCCCGGCACACTGACAGCCGTTCTCTCCTTGTCGAGAATGCTGGCAACAGTGAGTCGCCATGTGCTGGCCATCCCTTCACCGTCAAATCATATACCCGAGACAGTGTCGGGTCATTTCGGGTTTCCTTTTCGATACAAGCGTTAGTTACCGGTAGGTATTCAACTATAGTCGAATGGAATATTTCGACAGGATCCACTGCTGGTGCTTCCTCCGCAGTAGGCAGTGGCAGGCGTGTTAGCCCATCAGCATTTCCATGCTGTTTCGTGCCCTTATATTCAATCTCATAGTGGTGCGCCCCTAGAAAAAGTGACCATCTTTGTAGTTGTTGCGCAGTCATCACCGGAACGTGCTTCTTCGGATTAAAAATGGAGACGAGGCTGGTGATCAGTCAGCAAGGTGAATTTCTGCCCGTGCAGATAGCGATTGAACTTTTTCACTCCCCACACTAGGCTGAGGGCCTCCCTGTCAATCTGGGCGTAGTTACGCTCGGCTGAGGTTAGTGATCGTGACGCAAAGGCTATTGGCCTCTCTGAGCCGTCCGAGAATTTGTGCGACAGCACCGCTCCAATGCCGTAGGGTGACGCATCACATGCCAACCGAATTGGTAATGCCGGGTTGTAATGGGCCAATACCTCTTTCGATGTGATTAGTGTTTTGCTCTTCTGGAAAGCTCGTCTACATTCGTCACTCCACTTCCATGGCACCCCAGTTTGCAGTAGGGTGTTCAGTGGGTGTAGTATTGTAGACAAATTTGGCAAGAACTTATGGTAGTAGTTTACCAGCCCGAGGAACGACCTCAGTTGTGACACATTTTCTGGTGCTGGAGCCTTGACTACTGCCTCAATCTTCTCTGGGGACTTATGTAACCCCTCTTTATCGATAACGTGGCCACAATACGAGATCTGTTTTCTAAAAAACTCGCATTTGGGGCGGTTAGCTCGGAGCCCATATTCCTGCAATCTAGTGAGCACCTGCTCCAGGTTGGCAAGGTGATCACTGTCATTTTCGCCCGTGACCAGGATGTCGTCCAAATAACACTGGGTCCCTGGGATCCCTTGCAGGACTTGTTCCATTGCCCTCTGCCAAATAGCCGGAGCTGATGCTACCCCGAATACCAGCCGGTTGTATTGATAGAGACCTTTATGGGTGTTGATTGTGAGGTATTTTTTTGATGATGCTTCTACCTCCATTTGCAGATACGCCTGGGCCAGATCAATCTTAGTGAAGCGTTTCCCTCCAGATAGCGAGGCGAAAATATCTTCAATCTGCGGAAGTGGATATTGTACGGTGTGAAGGACCGGGTTCACTGTTACCTTAAAGTCCCCACAGATGCAAACCTTCCTTGGTTCCCCAGGCGTGCTGCTCAACGACTTTTTCATCACAGGGACGATGGATGTAGCCCACTCGCTCCAGTCTACCTTGGACAGTACACCTGAACGTTCCAGACTCTCCAGCTCTGCTTCGACGGCTGGGCGGATCGCATAAGGTACTGGTCTGGCCTTAAAAAGATTTGGGGCTTGCGTTTTCTTCAATTTTAATCGTCGCTGTCATGCCTTTTAGTGTTCCGAGTCCTTGCTGGAACACTTCTTTCGCATCAGTTAGGATCTTTGACAGTCGCCCAGGTGTGACGTCGTCAACCTTTTTGTCAGCCACAGTCAGTGCCTGTACGGAATGCCAATCCAGTTGTATTTTCTGGATCCATTCATGTCCCAGTAATGGTGGTCCTCCATCTTGCAATACATACAGGTCTAGTTTTGGTGTTTCCTTACCGTTATATATAACGGTCACCCTTATTTTTCCTTTGGGGTAGACTTTTTGCCCCGTGTACATCTTCAAAATAATTTTTGTGTCTCTCAAGGGTATGTGTGAGAATAGCCGCTCGTAGTCCCGTCGGTTTATGACTGTTAGGGCTGATCCTGTGTCCAATTCCATCTTTACCTGGACTACTGCTATCTTGAGAGTGACCCAAATGGTTCAGTGATCCTCCGTTGTGATCACATTATGTAGTTTCAGACAACTCAGTTCCCTGCTTTCGGAGTCGTTATCACTCTTTTGTTCGTCTGAACTATTCCCCGTCATCTTATGTACCTTCTTGTACTTTTCTTTGGTAGGTTTCTTATTGCTGGTTTTCTTTCCCGACCTGCAGACTCGTGCTATGTGTCCTACTTTTCCACACTGTCTGCACACTTTGTCTTTGAACCAGCAATCATTCTGGTCGTGTGTTGTTCTGCCGCAGCGATAGCACTTCTCTGTTCTATATGACATTTCGTTTGTGCCATATTCTTGCGGTCTCTGTTGTATCTCTGCAGTGCCCCGTGCTGCTGCTTCATATGATACCGCAATGCTGAAAGCCTTTTCCAGCGTAAGGTCCTTTTCAGATAAAAGCCGTTTCTGGGTTCCTTCACTTTGAAGCCCACACAGAAACTTGTCCCTTAAGGTATCTGCCAGTCCCGCTCCAAACTGGCAGTGTTTCGATAGTTTGCGCAGTTCTGTTAAATAATCAGCATTGCTTCCATCCTTATGCTGGTTCCGTTTGTGAAACTTGAATCTTTCTGCTATCAGCAGCGGCGTGGGGTTTAAATGTTCCTGTAGTATCGTTACTATGTCTTCAAAACTCTTTTCCATTGGCTTCGTTGGGGTTACTAGATTTCGTAATAAACCATACGTCTTTGCACCCATTAAATTTAACAATACCGACGCTTTCTTGTCATCTGACACCTCATTTGCCTTGCAGTATACCTCTATTCGTTCGACATATGTAGTCCAATCTTCGACTTCATTGTCAAATGCGGTGATACTGCCACTCTTTGGCATTTTGGGTGTGGTTTAAAATGGCGTCTCCCAATGGCTTAAAATGGCGTCTCCCGCGCTTTCCTTCCTCCCCCGCTGCTGCCAACGCCGCTCCTGGCGGTTTTCGTGGCAATGGCGGCGCCCTGTAGGTTTCGCGCGCTTCTCCTGCGCTGCTGCCAACGCCGCTCTCGGCGGTCCTCGTGGCAATGGCGGCGCCTCGCGGGTTTCTGCGCGTCTCTCTCTCCCTCTCTTCGATGCTGATCGGCCCCTGAACACCGGCTACGCCCTGTGCGCTCTGCCCTCTCTCTCTCTCCCCCGTCGACGCTGCTCGGCCCTTTGCTGTGCCGCTCGGTCGGGCTCTAGCCCGCCGCTGTCCGGGAAGGGTCTGCGCACTACCTGTTGCCAGCCCGTTTCGCTGGACCACCTCGACTGGAAAGCCAAGCCTGGCTCTCGACAGCCTCCCGCGCAATTCTTGAGTCTCTGCTGGATGACTGGGCGGTTGCCCGTGGTCGACGCCCGAGTCTCTGGCCTTGACCTCCAATCCACTGATCTCCAGGAACGAATCCCCGGGAGGTGATGCAGAGTTGCAGGTAGGTTCGAACTTGCCTTGTTGCCAATGTTGTGTCTGTGTATAATAAGACACAGACTGCAGGAGAACGGTACAACAGGTGTTTACTCAACGTGGCTCACACTGGAACTGATCTGTACAGATTACTACTCAGTGCTATATACAGGTGTGGTCACTGCCGGTACTGCAGTATACATGAGCTGTAAAAGATAGTTCCCCCCTTAAAGGTATATACATTACAGTAAGGGTATTAATTTAAATAAGTTGTGCCTAGTTTCTAATGAATGCTTTTGATGCTATTGGTTGAGGAATCATCTCCTCTAAAGGATGGCATCTCTAACAATACAGGACTCCCTCAGTCTAGATTACGTGCTCAAGTCCTGGAGAGGTGCTCTAATCTGCAACCTTCTGATTGCAGGCAAGAGTGCTACCAAAGGTTTAATATATCTAAAAAGAATTGTATACATGCACCTTCTGTGCATAAGGATACAAAAATATATGTATGGCATATATATTTACACACAAATACATCTTAGATGCAATGGTGTCTGCTCTTTTCTAATAGGGTGACTGCTGAGAGCAAAGAACGCCAGGTACAGGTTCTGGTACCGAGGAAAATTTGAGTTTGTTGTTGATTAGAATTCTATCCCTGGAAATACACTCAGCAAATTCTCAATTGGACTCCTAGATAGAGCAATGTCCAGCAATGGAATATTCTATTTTCAAGGGACAAGGAGGGAGGTGGCTGGAAACTGACCAGATCGGTCAACTTCTGCATAAGTGCACCTCTTGGCAATTTGTGGAGTTGCATTACATTGATAGAGGTCAAAAAGAAGCCTGGCTGTGCTGCTGTCTTGATTGAGAAAAGAAATTGGGTGGGAGAATGCAGCAGTTGGGACTTAATGATGAAGAGGGAGAAAGAATTGAAATCTGTTTGAAGTATCTTGCCTTGTTTTTTAAAATCATTTTTGGTTCATAACAGCAGTCTTGTATTGCAATTTTTAATGGTTACATTTTCTGCTTGCTTTACAGGCCCATTATTCCCTTTGTACAACAGCTACCTGTGAATGTTATTCTGGAGATGTCCAAGTAAGTTCATATTACCTTTTTATGGAGGTTAGTGATAACTTTGGTTTGGTGTATAACCCTTTCTACATAATATTTCCCCTTTTTTTAGAGGAGGTTGGTAGGAAGGGAAGTAACTGAATCAGTTGGGCTTGTATGTGTGTAAATAGTTTCTGTTACTAGACTAAATAAGTAATTTAATGAGAGTAAAGGATTTGACAGTTTTTAAACCTAGAAACAGCAACTTGAACCATGCAAAAACAATGTGAGACTAAAATTATGCTGTTTAGATAATGACTGCTGTTTACTGAAATTTATGGTGATATAACACTAAGAGGGGAAAAACTCGGTTGATTTGCACCTCCCGTTAGCGCCCTGTGGCGCTACGCCGCCAGCGATGATGTCATCGCCGTGCGCAGTGTCCCGCTCGCGTCCCGGCTGCGATCTTCAGTAGCGCCCCCTGACTTACCGCCGGACGCCATGTCTGACAGGGTCAGGGGGGCCTACCTCTGGATGGGGCGGCGCAAATTAAAGGGAAGGTGCCGGGCGACCATTTTTGTTGCTGACCGCCTGCCAGCACCTGCCCACTTTGCCGTCCCTGGCCTTCGGTGCAGCACCCCCCGCGGAGTGCCGGCTGCACTCCGTGAGCCCGGCACTTCTCTTGAGTGCTGGGCTCTTTTGCCGGCACTCCGATCCCTGGTGGCTCAGCCGGGGCCCCGGGTCGTGCTGGGCTAGGCCCCTCCCCTTTAATAAGGGGAGGAAGAACAGCAGTACCACGGCACGTAGCGCCGTGATATTCACTCGCAGCACTCCAAGAGGGAGGCGGGGCGCTTCCAGTAACACCCCGCCTCCCTCTTGGGGCAATACTGGTGAATTTCGGGCACCCCGGCGCGACCCAATTTTTCATCCTAAGATTTTGGTCAGTAAAATATCTTACAGAAGATAAAGTCATTGTGCAAAGATAAAGTTAGAACAACTAGTTTGATTACCTGGTTTCGGAACAGTTAATCTGAGAATTTGTAAACAGATTAGAACTGATTTTCTGCTTTAGTACTGCATTTGTAGTGCAGTTACTGATCCCAGATCGGAAGCTTCAGCATCAGTTCCAGTTAGTACTCTGTTTACACTTTCTAGATAAAAGTGAAATTCTGCTATAACAGCAAAAACTTGCATTTATATAGTGCCTTTAACATAGTGAAACATCACAAGGTGCTTCAAAGGCGCAGTTTCAAACAACTGAACCACATAAGGAGCTATTAAGACAGATGACCAAAACCTTGTTAAAGAGGTAGGTTTTAAGGAGCGTCTTAAAGGAGGAGAGAGAGCGGCAGAGAGGCAAAAAGGTTTAGGGAGGGAATTCCAGAGGTTAGGGTCTAGGCAGCTGAAGGCACGGCCGCCAATGGTGGAGCGATTAAAATCGGGATTGCGTAAGAGGCCAGATTTTGAGGACTCCGAGATCTCCAGAGAGTTGTAGGGCTGGGCATTGTAGGAAGGGGCATGTATGTTACCCCCATGTAACGACACTTGCAGAGGCTCCTCTCCAAGAACTTAAAATTAAAATGTTTAGAGAACCAGTTCGAACAACATTCCTCTCTAAATATTTAAATTAACTCCAGGACGGTTTACAAAGTGCCTAGAAGGTCCAACAGACTCCCTGAGCACTTTATAAACCAGGTTTGAAACCTCATTGAAGTTATATTTTATACATTGTCAAACCCAATCTATGTGAGACCATCTCCTTGAGAAAGTCTCGCATTATTTCCCTCTTGTAAGCGGTTTTTGATCCTAGCCCAATTGCTAGACGGACGGTTCGAATCGCCCCCGCCTTACGAAAGTTCTATACCCGGGAATTATTATTCAGAGTGTAAATGAAATAAGTCACGGACAGGAATGCTTCGGTGAAAAATCAAACTTATATTTATTTGGTCTAACATACACTGGCTAAAACATGCACTATTAAACGAAATCACTGTCTCTGTGGAGAATAAAATCCAAGTTACAAACAACATACATACAGTACAAAACTGGGGACTATAATAAGCAGCAATTCCCTTGTTGCTATGGTGGACTCTAATTCCACCCCTACCAACGAATTACCCAGTCGCATAAACCCCTTCGTCTGGCTGAACCAAACGAAGCTCCCCCCTCGGAATAGCCCAAAAGCTTCACTTCTGAGAGACTATGCTTACCCCCACACGCGGTCGGTTTCAATCGCTCTGCTCGTCGGCTTCTCTGGTACTTCATGTTAGTTCGATCTTGTTGGAGCAGGGAGCGAGAGCGAGAGAAAGAATGGTGGAAAAGAGTCTATCTTTATAGGAGTCTAGCTACCCCTATCTTTCCCGCCAATCTTTAAAATCCTTTTGTTTCTAAGCACTCCGGTGCTTAATCAGTGATGGGTCGTCCTCGGACCCATGAGTATTGGATTAATGGCCCTAAGTCTGGGACATATCTTTTGGTCTTTGTGTTGGGAAAAAAAATGGCTCCTTTTCGGCTGGCTGAGACCAGTGGGTTCATTGTTCTGCCTCTCTTTTGAGATGGAGGTGAGAAGTGCTTTTGCATATTAGAGTGGGCTTTCTAATAAGTTCAAGTTCAATGGCCCCCTTCCTTTTTCCAGGACTGTCGGGCAAACCCATACATTCTGGATGACTGACAGTTCTTTTGTCACAGCCAACTGCCATGCGTTCTCTGGCGTTTTAACAAACCAGTCCCCCACGCATTTGCACAGGGCGATCCCACCACAGGGAAAACACCCTCAGCCCATAAAGTCCACAAAAATATTCTCGACTGAGTCCATTCTTCAAACAGAGACTTTGCGATCTCTTCACGCTTGATTCATGCCAGGCCATAGCTATGGATTTATACTGCAGCTTTAGTGTTGCTACAGATAGGACACCATTTTCCAGCAATACTAAGATTGCAATCTAAACACAAGGGGGGGAAAAATTCAGTTGGTTGCGCCACCCATTAGCGCCTTAAGAGGGCGCTAAGTGGGGCGCAAACCAACTAGCGCCCGGGCGCGGCGATATCTGCGCCTCTCGCGAAATTGACCGGACATTTTGTGGCGGCGCTAAACAATACCGCCCAATCTCCTGCGCACACAGATCTTGACATCATTTGAGAGTGCCACGCCCTTGGGGCGCCCCGGGCCGGAAATTCAGTGGCGCCCCCCTCCTTTCCGCCTGGCGCTACCAACGACAGGTTGACTGGAACGCTTCCCAGTCGCTGTGGGGCTGGGGGGGCGCTATTTAAAGGGGGCCTCTTCCTGGTTTTTGTGTGGTAGCCATTCTGGGGGCAGAGGAAACGCTTCAAGGACACCCTCAAAACCTCCTTGAAAAAGTGTAACATCCCCACCGACACCTGGGAATCCCTGGCCCAAGACTGCACAAAGTGGAGGAGAAGCATCCGGGAAGGCGCCGAACACCTCGAGTCTCTTCACCGGGAGCAAGCAGAAGCCAAGCGCAGGCAGCGCAAGGAGCGCACGTCAACCCAAGCACCCCACCCACCCGCCCCTTCAACCACCGTCTGCCCCACCTGTGACAGAGATTGTAGGTCCCGCATTGGACTCATCAGTCACCTGCGAACTCATTTTTAATGTGGAAGCAAGTCATCCTCGGTTCCGAGGGACTGCCTAAGAGAAGAAGACTCGTTCTGAGAGAGAGAGAGAGAGAGAGAGAGAGATTTGCAGAGAGACAAAAGGGAGAAAGAGAGACTTCTGCATTGAGTCAACGCTGTCTGAGGTAGTTTTGGCTTCTGACCATAACTTTGCAGATACTTTGCTTTTTGACCTTCATAACTTTGATTGGCCAGATACTATGGGGGCTGCAATGAATGGGAACGTCGTCCTTCTCCATCACATTCGGAGGGCACAGAGACGCACAGAGAGAGTGGCAATCATGGCCAGACGGAGGAGGGCCAACAGACCTCAGTACAGGAGATCTTACCCTCCCAGGGTTTTTTGCCAACAGTTCTCCTACATTAATATGTCTGAGGAGCAGTGTTTGCGAAGGCTGCGATTCAACAAGGAGGTGGTCACTGAGCTCTGCCACCTGCTTCAGCCAGATCTGCAGCCTCAACTGAGGAGCAGGACATCTCTGTCAGTGGCAGTGAAGATAACAGTGGCTCTCAACTTTTATGCCACTGGCTCATTTCAATCAGCTACTGGGGACATCGGCAATATCTCCCAGTTTACGGTGCATTGCTGCATCCGTCAGGTAACAAATGCCCTCTTTAAAAGGAGACGAGAGTACATCTCTTTCCCCATGACCCCGGACAAGCAGCAAGAACGCGCAACAAGCTTTGCTAGGATAGCGGGCTTCCCCATGGTGCAGGGCGCCATTGACTGCACGCATGTGGCTTTGCGGGCGCCTTTATTAATGAAGTACTGTCTCAAGGTGTGTGAAGAGCTCCTCGACTCCCGTGTTGTCCACGCCATTTTCAGACCCCTCTGCAATTTGCACAGTTCGAAACTCAAAGGGTACCATTTTAATCTTAAAGTCCTGATGTTGAGACAATTCAGGTCACGCAATTCTTCGTCCACGATGTGGACCAATATTTTTCAATCTTCAGGGAAATAGGGGAAAATTTGCAACCCCTACACAGACACTTCTTTATTCACAAACTGTGTCTCATTTCCGCATGACAAAGTAATAGAATGTTTTTTTTTGTGTTTCAGTCATTCACATAACTGTCTCTCACAACCTGAAGACAATGTCCAAAACAGTAACAAAAATTTGACCACGAACCTCGGCCTTCAATAAAACAATGAAAGACATTTTGCCACACCTCCTACTTTTTGCACTTCGAGTGTGATCTGCTTCCTTTGTGAAATTGCCCCCTTCCCACCCTGCAGCTCCTCCGTAATGGGACCCCAGTGGCTGGAGCAAGGCTGGGGGAAGGCTGCTGAGTGTCAGAAACTGAGACTGCAGATGCCCTTGAGGGACGGCCTGGACCAGCTCTGGGCCTGGAGGGCCCAGCTGCTGACTGCTCCAACTCTGCATGGGCGGCAGCAGTCTGTTCTACTGGTGGTGGCAACTGCAGTGGAGAAGTGCCAGTGGTGGCAGCAAGAATGCTGTCATCTTGAGAGAGGACAGCAACTCCCTGCTCGACCGACACACTGGCACTCCCATGGGGCAGCACTTCAGCATCCGGAGCAATCTGACGGAGCACAGATTGCTAGCCTGCTGCGGCGTGGTGAGAGCCCCGGGGAAATGTGCCTGATCCAGCGAGGGTGGCAGCAGTCAGTACTCGTGTGGCCTCAATCTGCGTCTGCATGAAACCAGCCACTGACTGCATTGCAGCACTTAGCATTTGCGTGGCAACCGCCTGTGCTACAGCGAAGTGCTCCACACTCCTTGCCAGTGATTCAATGGATTCGGGCATCCTTGCCACTGCAGCCATGAGCTCAGTGTGACTTTGCTCCGCCTGGGCGCTCATTTCAGCGAAAACCCGCTCCTCGTCTGCGTCCAGTGCAGCAGGACTCGAGGCCATAATCTCCGTCATGGGAGAAGGCTCCCGAGCTTCCCTACCCTCCTCACGTTGCTGCAGCCCGCTGGGTCCTGGAACTTCACCCTCATCAGACCATTCCCCCCTGCTCCCCTCCAGGGAAGGCGTGTCCCCAGTATGGGCATGGGCTGCCTCGGTAGAGTGTGGCGCTGATGGTCCGGCTTCCTCTTCCTCCTCGCCTTCAGCTTCACTCTCACTGGCAGCTTGAGGGCCCATCTCCTCCCCTGGTGAATCACCATCTGAAAGCAGGGAGGTACAAGAGTGGCTTTAGCGTGAGGACAGGGTGGCAACAAGGGAGGCATGAGTGCAGCGATTTAGTGATTTGGATTGTAAGTGTCAAAGGCTGCTGTTGTGAGGAACAAGTGGAAGGAGAGAGGACAAAAAGGTGATGACCTTACCATTGCTGTCCAGAACGGGGTTGGCGTCTCCAGTGATGACGGGCCCAATCACCCGGCTTGCCACAATCCTGTGGACGCGCTGCTCAAGATCGCTGAGGGCTTGAAGGTGAGGCCGCCCTCCACCAGTCCATTGCTGCTGTCTCCTATTATGAGACAGCTTGGCCTGCAAGAAAAAGGACAGCGTCTGAGTAAATATGTAGCCATGATCTTGCCTGAAATGCCACCCATGGTTGAATAGCCCTTACTGTATGCAAAGTGTGGAATGTGCGTGTGTGTTTCATGAAAGGGCCATAGGTGTTGGATGACTGTTGGGCATTGGGGCTTTCAAGACCCTCTGGCCATAAAGTGAGGTGGAGATGGAGGGATGAAGAGGTTTTGAAAAAAAGGCACTCACCCTGATGACCCGAGTGAGGTCGTTGAACTTTTTCCTACATTGCACATGGGTCCTAGGCACCATGCTGCTTGAGGACACTCTGAGCCACCTCCCTCCACACTTTCCTGTACTCGCTTGGCAAAGGCCTCCTGCCACTCTCTGGGTATAGAATGGATCTTCTGCGCTCCACCCCGCAAACCAGAGCCTCCAAAGCCCGCTTGCAGAAGCGCTGTGCTTGTTCCCTGGCCCTTTCCATAGTGTCCGGCTGCTAGATTTAGCCACAGGTCTGCCCAGGCCGAGATTCAAGGCTCCACTGAGCAGGGTGTGGCTGCAGAGCAAAATCAACCCTCCCCTTTAAGAACTGACCGGCACCAGTGTGTCTGTGTTCAATCGCTGACAGCACCTGCGCTGCGCCCGCCCTCTGAGGTAGCGCCTCGCTCCTCGGCCTTAGCGCCTTAAGAGAGTTGTGTAGCGCCTGATTTAGCGCTCCAATCACCTCCAGGGGCGATAAAAGCCAAGTTTGCTGTCGGAGGCGATAATTAGTGCCAGGCGCTAATCTTTGCGCCCGACCAATAATTGCGCCTCAAATGGGGCGATACCGAATTTCTCCCCCAAGATATTTGATATGTTTGTTCTTGACTATCTTTGTCCCAACATATCCAGCTGAACATAACCAATGTTCATTATTTTTAAATGACAGTGTCTTGGCAAAAATAGTGAAAATGGCAGTTACGTGGCATTGCCATCGAGACAGTTAACATTTAGAAATGTTTGAATAAATTAATTTAGAAGCTTTTATCTAAAGCTAACTATTTAAACAACAAATCAAAAAGTGCTACCAAAACTTTGCAGTTGGTTGGCTGTCTTCTGATACTGATACTGATGTATTATTATTGTTAGTGACTTAGCTGTTACAATATATATGTTGGATTTTTTTTTACATAAATGACAAAAGCGGCAGTTCCCCCCCTTTCCATCGCTGCATGTCATCATGAGTTGTAGGCATCATTTCATTGCTGCTGAACCCTGGGAGTCAGCTTGTGGGAGTGTCAGCGGACCTCTCCACGAGCTGCTTTTGAACACTTTCTGATGTGATGGTTAGCAATTATGCAACCTCCCCAATGTCCTTTTAAATCAAACTGGATTTTGCCTCAATTCTAAATAGAATAAACTGATTAGGCCTGTCTACTACCAGCTGTAATAGGTGATAATGAGTACACTCTTAGCAATTTAAAAACCTGTACATATAAGAGCTTCTTAATTTGTTTAATTGTGTAAATACTCTTTTAGATCTGGATTTAAGTGTTAATTAAGTACAATAAGGATGCAGAAGATTCTTTTAAATACATTTAATTTAACAGAACTAATAGTAATAATAGTAATACTAATAACAGAATGTTTCAAGTATAAGAGGCATTTATTGCCTTTTTTGCATTATGAGCATATATTCTTGCACTTCAGAACTGTTTGACTCATGTGTCAGCTGAATTTTGGTGCAGTCTGAAATGCAATAAGTAACTCATACAAACATTAAAACCTTTTATTTTTATGAATCTTTATATGCAGCTTTATCAAGGAATTCTAAAGTAAACTATGTACATTTTAGCTACCATTATAATATTTCATCGTTTTGCTCATGCATATTTTTTCAATCCTCATCATAAGTGAATTGTTCCTAGATTTGGAACAAACACCTTCAATTTAAAAAAAAAATCATAATTCATGTGCGGGTGGTGCCAGAGGACTGGAGATTGCAAATGTTACCCCCTATTTAAATAAAAAAGCAAAGAGGGATCAGTCAGTCAGATTAATGTCAGTGGTGGGGAAAATTTTAACCCCCAAAAAACGGGCGGGTTTTAGTCCAGTGGGAGGCTCAAGTGGTAGAAATCTGAATCCCGACCCCAACCTGCCTCCAACCCACCCACTTCCAGTTTTCATGGAAGCAGGACGGGGGGGGGTCAAGCGGCCAACCTGCTCCCAGGAGGCAGTTTGGCACTTTAAATATTATAATGAGGCTGCATGCCTCGTTTTTGAATCTCCATTTTAAATTTAACTTTGAGCGGCCAGGTCTCCTTGGTCTCGGGGAACCCGGCAGCTAAAGGAAGGTGAGTACTGCTGGATACAGGAGGTAAGTTCCTTTTCGCTTACCTGCTGGATCCAGCATCCCTGCCTCGCCAACCCCCTGCGATCAGACACCCCCCCTCGAATCTTCTGATCTCCCCCCCGACCTGCTGCCATGAGGCCCGACCCCCCCCCCCATCCCCACGAGGCCTCCAATCTTTGATTTTCCTCCTCCCCCACCGGCCTCAGATCCCCAGCCCCTGACTACACCACACCCTCTCTGGCCCACCGATCCCGGCCTCCAATCCCTGCCTCCCTCCTCACTGCTCCCCAGCTGTGGCCTGGTACCGCAGGCCTACCCACCCGACAGCCAACCAGCCTCTCAATCTGGCTGGCTGCGGGGGGGAAACAGAGGAAAAAAATGTTAATCATGTCTTGCTGTTTAAATTTGGCAGGGCCTGAGGGAAACCCGTTTTCCCGGGTTTCCCGACCACAATCCAGCCCTCCCGCTCCCTACCTGCCTCCAAGTTAAAATCCTACCCAATAATCTGGGACAAAATTAATTGGCATTTTGGAAAAGTATGGGCTAATAAATGAAAGTCAGCACAGATTTATCAAAGGCAAATCGTGTTTGACTAACTTGATTGAGTTCTTTTGATGCAATAACAGAAAGGGTTGATGAGGGTAGTGCGGTTGACTTTGTGTATATGGACTTTTAAAAGGCATTTGACAAAGTACCACATAATAGACTTGTTAGCAAAATTAAAGCCCATGGGATTAAAGGGGCAGTGGAAGTGTGGATACGAAATTGGCTAATGGTGAACGGTTGTTTTTCAGACTGGAGGCAAGTATACAGTGGTGCACCTGAAGGGCCAGTATTGGGACCATTGTTGTTTTTGATATATTAATGACCTGGACTTGGGTATACAGGGCATGATTTCAAAGTTTGCAGATGACAAGGATCTCGGAAATGTAGTAAACAATGAGGAGGATAGTAACAGACTTCAGGAGGACATAGACTGGTAAAATGGGCAGACATATGGCAGATGAAGTTTAATGCAAAGAAGTGTGAAGTGATACATTTTGGTAGGAAGAATGAGACGAGGCAATATCAACTAAATTATACAATTTTAAAGGGGGTGCAGTTTGGTATCTGGGATGAGGGACTTCAGTTAAGTGCAGAGACTAGAGGAGCTAGGGTTGTTCTCCTCAGAGCAGAGATGGTTAAGAGGAGATTTGATAGAGGTGTTTAAAATCATGAATGGCTTTGATAGAGTAAATAAGGAGAAACTGTTTCCAATGGCAGAAGTGTCGGTAACCAGAGGACACAGATTTAAAGTGATTGGCAAACGAAACACAGGCGACATGAGGAAATATTTTTTTTACACAGCGAGTTGTTGTGATCTGAATGCACTGCCTGAAAGGGTGGTAGTAACTTTCAAACGTGAATTGGATAAATAATTGAAGAGAAAAAAATTACAGGGCTATGGGAAAAGTGTGGGGAAGTGGGACTCGTCGGATAGGTCTACCAAAGAGCCGACATAGGCATGATGGGCTGAATGGCCTCCTTCTCTGCTGTATCATTCTATGATTTTTATGATAATTCAGCTGGAAAGGTATAAAGTCATACAGACCAGAAAGACTAGATTTGCTCCCAGGTCTACTGATCTCAGCCCGGAGCGAAATTGGCTTCAGTGCCCCAGGACTAAAGAGAGGAAAAATTAGCTACTTTTCTTTAACCTGATTGCTATCCAATGGGTTTAGTCTGAAAAGTGTGCTTGTGAGGACAGGATCAGGTGTGGCTATGATATGCTCCACAGCACAAAGTTTCCCATATCCACTGTCTAGGCTCCGACATGAAGAATTGCTACTTGGGAGCAAGTTATGAGAGGGTGGCAGGTGCCCGCTGACACACACACCAACAAGACTCAATTCCTTCAAGAGAAAATGAGGGAGAGCTGACAAAGCTGTTGGGGCAAATTAAAAAAATGCAAGTAGATTCTGATGGTTAACCAACAATGAGTTCTTAAGCTGACTTTAATACAAAAGAAATATAGAAAGGGAACTAAATAAGGAAAATGTTGACAATATTTTAACAGAACATTATCCTTAGAGAGATGCCAACAAAAGAGGACATAATCAGTGTGTCCAGCGGGAGAATGAAATGGCTGCCCGCCACAGCTCTTGGGGGGAAGAAAACTTCTTCTGCGTACAGTTTTGCCTGAAAGTGTCAGCCTTATCTCAGTATTAGGACTCTTGCTTCTGTCTGTTCAAGCCCCACTCCTGAGACTTGAGCACATAATTCAGGTTGGCACTTCAACGCAGTACTGAGGGAGTGCTGGACTGTTGGAGGTTCTATCTTTTGGATGAGACGTTAAACCGAGGCCCCTTCTGCCCTTTCAGTTAAACATAAATGATGCCATAGCATTATTCAAAGAAGAAAAGGGAGTTCTCCCTGTGTCCTGCCCAACATTTATCTCTCAACCAACATCATTCAAATAAAACCGATTATCTGGTCATTTATTTCATTGCAGTTTGTGCACAATTGGCTGCCGTATTTCCATACCATTTCAATAGTGAATACACTTCAAAAGTACTTCATTGGCTGTGAAACATTTTGGGACTGCCTGTGAGGTTATGATACGTGCTATATGAATGCAAGTTCTTCCTTTCTTGCAATGGATTGTGGAAAAATTTGTCCGTCACTGAGTGTCTGAGTCCACTAGAATCTAAAGAGCCAACTGTTACCTGTGATAGTGGGGTTCCATCCTGGGTTTAACTACACACACCATTAAAATTGAAATCCTGGAGGTAATTTAGTTCTGTGTATCATCATTGTTATAAAATTTATTTTCCTGTAATTCTTTTCAGGGATGACTCTTCAATGAATTATCAGGATTTTGATGATCAATTTGAACCTAGACGGACAGTGGGGGTACAAACAGATTACAGGGACAGTGAAACACAAACTGAGCCATATTCTCCAGAATATGTGGTGCGACCTGGATCAGCTCCTGAACTCCTTACTCTTGCTGCATTGAAATTTGGTGAGTCATACATAAACTAGGCTAATGTGTAAGAATAAATAGCAAATTAATGACAGTTAAAGCAGAGTAACGTAATGATCATTTGAGGAGCACTCCAGGCTGCTCTTTCAGATGTAATGTAAACAAAGTCAATGTAAATAATTCCCCCTAGCTATTCCCCCTCCTAATAAATATTCAACCAACCAAACAAGGTGTGGGCCATGGTGCACAAAATTCAGGGAAAATGGAAAAAGATTAGGGACACTTGTCTTCACTGCTTGTAAAAGCTCAAGTCTGTTTCAAACACTTATTTTCACATCTGTGTGTAGCATGGTAACTCATCTTTTAAACCTACAGCTCCTCTTATAGATCTGATTCTTGATAATGCCAAATGATTTGCTTTTGCATTGCATCATTGGCATTGTTGCGATGCAGTCTTGGCTGTAGATGAACATCAAGTATGCTGTATAAAATGAGCAAATGTAATTCAGTGCACTATTACTGATGCTACCTGAAAAAGAGGATAGCAACTAGCTTTAATTTAAAAGCAACTGGTGTGAGGGTTGCCAAATAAAGTAACCTTTCAAAACTAAAAACAACTTCTATTTTAACGATTGAAAACTCAGATGGCTCATTGATTTCATGCAGTGAATGGCTGATCCCTACAGATTAGGAAGGTCCCATGTTCGATTCCCTATTTGTGTTGAGTTAGTTGATCTTAGAGTCATAGAGATATACAGCACAGAAAGAGGCCCATCGTGTCCACACTGGCCATCGAGCCCAGTCTATTCTAATCCCATTTTCCAGCACTTAGTCCGTAGCCTTGTATGCTATGGCGTTTCAAGTGCTCATCTAAATGCTTCTTGAATGTTGAGAGTTCCTGCCTCTACCACCCTTTCAGGCAATGAGTTCCAGATTCCAACCACTCTCTGGGTGAAAAAGTTTTTCCTCAAATCCCCTCTAAACCTCCTGCCCCTTACCTTGAAACTATGCCCCCTGGTTATTGACCCCTCTACTAAGGGGGAAAGTTCCTTTCTATCTACCCTATCTATGCCCCTCATAATTTTGTACACCTCAATCAGGTCCCCCCTCAGCCTTCTCTGCTCTAAGGAAAACAACCCCAGCCTGTCCAGTCTCTCTTCATAGCTGAAGCGCTCCAGCCCAGGTAACACCCTGGTGAATCTCCTCTGCACCCTCTCCAATGCAATCACATTCTTCCTGTAGTGTCAGTGCTGGGCAGGGAAGTGGACATGAGTCTAGGTTCGGATCAGCCATGATCCTATTGAATGGCGGAGCAGGCCCGAGGGGCCGTATGGCCTACTCCTACTTCTTATGTTCTTATGTGTGGTGACCAGAACTGCACACAGTATTCCAGCTGTGGCCTAACTAGTATTTTGTACAGCTCCATCATAACCTCCCTGCTCTTATATTCTATGCCTCGGCTAATGAAGGCAAGTATCCCATATGCCTTTTTAACCACCTCATCTACCTGTCCTGCTGCCTTCAGGAATCGATGTACATGCACACCAAGGTTCCTCTGTCCTTCCTAGGATCCTACCATTCATTGTGTATTCACTTGCCTTGTTTGTCCTCCCAAAATGCATCACCTCACACTTTTCAGGGTTAAATTCCATTTGCCACTGTTCTGCCCATCTAATCATCCCGTCTATATCGTCCTGTAGCCTGAGGCTTCCCTCCTCGCTGTTTACCACTCCACCAATTTTCGTGTCATCTGCAAACTTACTGATCATACCTCCTACATTCATATCTAAATCATTAATGTACACTACAAACAGCAAAGGACCCAGCACTGATCCCTGCAGTACACCACTGAACACAGGCTTCCAGTCACAAAAACAACCTTCGACCATCACCCTCTGCCTCCTGCCACTAAGCCAATTTTGGATCCAATGTGCCAAATTGCCCTGGATCCCATGGGTTCTTGCCTTCTTGACCAGTCTCCCATGTGGGACTTTGTCAAAAGCCTTACTAAAGTCCATGTAGACTACATCAACTGCACTACCCTCATCCACATACCTAGTCACCCCCTCAAAAAATTCAATCAAATTGGTCAGACATGATCTCCCCCTGACAAAGCCATGCTTAATTAGGATGGAGGTAAAGATGCTACAGTTGGCCTCAGTGCTCCTTAGAGATGAAAAAATCAGCAAGGGCTCCTGCTTCTGAATGCTTTCCTGTGACCCTTGCTGAAAGTGCACATATTTAGTCTTTGGGTGAGGACAGAATCAAATTTGGCTGTGATGCCACATGTTGACTAGCTTGCCAACAGTCTTATCTAAGCTCACAAATAAACAATGCCCCCTTGGGCCAGGTAGTAGAAGGCGCCTGATACCTTTGAAACTATAACTCACCAAGTAGTCAATGCCTTCAAGAGAGATGGGGAGAAAATTGATGAGAAAAGAAAAAAAATTAAAGAAGGGTGAGGCCAGTAGCAGCATTGCATGCACGTTTGGCTAAAGATGTGGAGATGAGCACTGCCTCTAGTTCCCTTGACGCACTGGGAGTGAAGCAGTCTTGCATTACATTTACTCATTGATTCTAAACCGGTCAGGTTATCCAAGTTTATATTTGGTTGATTGAAATCACCCATTAAAATAACTTCTCACATACCCTTCCTATCGCTTTACATAATTTAACCTTCTTCTGCTGACCTGGTGGGCTGCAGCATATCATTAATATCAGCCTGGATTGTTTTGTATGTCTAACTAGAGTAGTTCATTTTGAATCTGCATGCATTCTTGCCTCGTGAATACTGGCATGTAAATGCTGAGCATTATATTAGTCTTTTTCTCTTTCTCCCTTTCTCTTTCTCTTTATTTTCTTTCTTCTTTCTCTTCACAGCCTGCCTATAATGTTTTATTAAAACTGCGGGGCTTGGAGAGAGAAAGAAGGAAAGAAAAAATTATCAGACTGTGAAACTGAGAATTACTGGTACAGTCTGTACAGGTGGGACAAGTATTTTTTTCACTGCTGGAACTAGGTTGTCCCAGACAATGAGACATTTGAGATGTATGCTACCTATGAATTTCTGAACTGTTGTTTAATTCCATGAACACCCCCATCCTCGATGATGGCGGAGCCCAGCACATGAGTGCAAAAGACAAGGCTGAAGCATTCGCAACCATCTTCAGCCAGAAGTGCTGAGTAGATGATCTGTCTGGGCCTCCTCCTGAGGTCCCCACTGTTACAGAAGCCAGTGTTCAGCCAATTCGATTCACTCCACGTGATATCAAGAAACGGCTGAGCGCACTGGATACAGCAAAGGCCCTGGCTGTCGTGCTGAAGACTTGTGCTCCAGAACTAGCTGCACCTCTAGCCAAGCTATTCCAGTACAGCTACAACACTGGCATCTACCCAACAATGTGGAAAATTGCCCAAGTATGTCTTGTTCATAAAAAGCAGGACAAATCCAATCTGGCCAATAACCGCCCCAGCAGTCTACTCTCAATCATCAGCAAAGTGATGGAAGGTGTCGTCAACAGTGCTATCAAGTGGCACTTACTCATCAACAACCTGCTCACTGAACCACAGTTTGGGTTCTGCCAGGACCACTCTGCTCCCGACCTCATTACAGCCTTGGTCCAAACACGGACAAAAGAGCTGAATTCCAGAGGTGAGATGAGAGTGACTGCCCTTGACATCAAGGCAGCATTTGACCGAGTGTGGCATCAAGGAGCCCTAGTAAAATTGAAGTCAATGGGAATCGGGGGGGGGGAAACTCTCCACTGGCTGGAGTCATACCTAACACAAAGGAAGATGGTTGTGGTTGTTGGAGGCCAATCATCTCAGCCCCATGACATCGCTGCAGGAGTTCCTCAGGGCAGTGTCCTAGGCCCAACCATCTTCAGCTACTTCATCAATGACCTTCCCTCCATCATAGGGTCAGAAGTGGGGATGTTCTCTGATGATTGCAAAGTGTTGAGTTCCATTTAGAAGTCTGTTCCCGCATGCAGCAAGACCTAGACGACATTCAGGCTTGGGCTGATAAGTGGCAAGTAACATTCATGCCACAGAAGTGCAAGGCAATGACTATCTTCAACAAAAAAGAGAGTCTAACCACCACCCCTTGACATTCAATGGCATTACTATCGCCGAATCCCCCACCATCAGCATCCTGGGGGTCACCATTGATTAGAAACAAAACTGGACTAGCCACATAAATACTGTGGCTACAAGAGCAGGTCAGAAGCTGGGTATTCCGCGGCACGTGTCTCGCCTCCTGACTCCCCAAAGCCTTTCCACCATCTACAAGGCACAAGTCAGGAGTGTGATGGAATACTCTCCACTTGCCTGGATGAGTGCAGCTCCAACAACACTCAAGAAGCTCGACACCATTCAGGATAAAGCAGCCCGCTTGATTGGCACCCCTTCCACCACCTTAAACATTCACTCCTTCTACCATCGGCGCACCGCGGCTGCAGTGTGTACCATCTACAAGGCTTCTTCGGCATCACCTCCTAAATCCACAACCTCTATTACCTAGAAGGACAAGGGCAGCAGGCGCATGGGAACACCACCACCTCCAAGTACACACTCCAAAAAAAAAAACTATATGGAGGCTAATTTAATTCAAAAAGAAATGAGAAGAAACATACTGAAGGAAGTGAATCCAATTTTAACATTCACATGGCATAATCCTCTAGTATAAGGTTTACTGAATATATCATAAATTCTAATGCATTAGGCATATTTGCACAAAGGTGTTTCTGACCTGCAAAATAGAGGATGCGATGTGCAATAGAGATCTATTGTCCTGTGTTCTATGTAAAAGTTATAGGTACCACTTGTGCACAGTTTTTTTTTAAGTAAATGTAAATTAGGCTTCTGAAGAGCAAACAGGATCTGTCTTCTAACAATCCTTGAACATTTGTAGGAAATCGTTGCTTCCCTCTTAAAACATATTCAGACTTTTTTTCAACTACTTAATGAATGGTACTCTCTCATGTGACTGCAGGCCGAGGCTTACCAGCAGGCTTAGCAGAGGTGGAGATGATTGAACGCGCACGAGCAAAGCGTGCTTGGGAAGCTAATCTGCCTCCATTGAGTGATCGCTGGCAACTTGAGAAGAGGAAGAAGATGATGGAGGATATGGAAAGAAATGAGTGGGCATTCCGGGAACAAGAAATTGAAAAGTAGGCATTAAAGCTGCACCCTAAAACTGAATGCTCCAACCAAGTTTCAGTTGAGTGGGCAACTCGTATACAAAAATGAACCCAATTTATTGTAGGCCTGTTAAGGAAACTGTTTAGATGATGCACAGAGTAATGGACAGGGTAGGAATGAGAATTATAGGGACGTAACAATAGGTAGATGGGAATTATGAATAGGAAAATAGATGATTCTAACTGGACTTGGTTGTAGGCTGGCACTTCAGTGGAGTACTGAGGGAGTGCTGCACTGTTGGAGGTGCTGGCCTAGAAATTGAGTTGGCGCCGCGCCAGGGCTTTAGCGCCGGAAATTTAGCGCCGGCGCTAAGTCCCCCTGCGTGCGCCAAAAATTCAGTAGCGCCGCGCCCAGACGGCTGCCGGCGCTACTGGAGGGTGTCAGCGCCTCGCAATGGGCGCTGACTGCCGCATTGCGGCGCTAATCCGCCGCTGCGGCACCCGATGCGGTGCGGCAGGCTGGGGAAGTGCAGGCCTCCTCCTTCCGTTAAGGAGGAGCTGCCTGCACCCGACCGCTGGCCGTTGATCTGTGGAGAAAAATGAGCCCGGCACCTCGGAGAAGTGCCGGGCTCGCGGCCCACACTCATCTGTGCCGCGGAGGGGTGTTGGAGGAGTCCGGGGAGGGAGGTGCAGGCAGGTGGCCGCCGGGAAAGCGGCCGGCCGCCGCGCAACCTTAATGCGCCGGCGCTAAGACCCGTAGCGAACTTTTGAGAAATCGTTGGTTGCGGCTGCCACGGGCGAGGTGGCCGCAACTCAATTTCGGCGTTCGGGCGCGTTGCCACGGCAACCGGGACGCTGCGCACACCGATGACGTCATCGGTGCCGGCGCAGCGCAACTGGCTAACGCCGATGGCAGCGCCCAAGTGAATTTCTCAATCGGCTGTACTTGCGGCGCTAGGCCCTCTAGCGCCTCAAAATGGGCGCTAACCCCACTCAATTTCTAGGCCGCTGTCTTTCAAATGAAATTGTAAACTGAGGCCTCATATGCCCTCTCAAGTGGGTGTAAAAGATTCCACAGCACTATTTGAAGACGAGCAAGGGCGTTCTCCCGGTGTCCTGGCCAACATTTATCCCTCAACCAATACCTAAAAACAGATGATCTAGTCATTTATTTCTTTGCTGTTTGTGGGATCTTGGTGTGTGCAAATTGACAGCCGAGTTTCCTACATTACAACATAAGTACTTCATGGCTGTAAAGCGTTTTGGGGCGTCCTTCGATCATGAAAAGTGCTATATAAATGCAACTTTTTTTCTTCGTCATTATAGAATTACTGTCTTAGACTGACCAATCCAACACATTAATCCAACAAAGTGGAAGTTAGTGTCTCTGCTCTGGTTGGACTGATAACCATCTATATCTATCTATAATATATTAAAAACTTGCATTTACTGCATCTGCACCATTTGATTTCCTGTTACCACATTTTGGTCACACTTTTTGTGTCAACTTTTTCCATTTATAAATTCTTATGTCCACATTTATCATGGAAAATGCCTTTGTAACTTAACACTCTGAATTCACAATCTGGCCACAAATCTTTCCTCATTAACTGAAAGTTCTAATGCCTAAATTAAGGGTTTAAGAGTCCGTGTGTATGATAGAGCGAAAGAGATGTGACAGTGTTCTGATTACATACCTGCTGTAGCCATTCGTTTGTGTTCTCTAAACTTTAGAAAGTGAAAGTGAGAGGCACTGGGTTCAGCGACAGAGGGTGAAGGGGAGAATAGGCCCTCTCCCCTGTTATCCAGGACCTTGTGTCTTCCTTGACACTAGCCCCTGTCCTCATGCCCTATGTTACTAAATGCCAGTTCCTCCTGCCAGTCAGAACAGCTTTATGTTTAAGTGTTTTAAAAATGTGATTAATTTTTTCGAGCCTGTGATCTTCCTGGTTTGTATGGTTCAGTACAGGAAACTTTTTTATCCGGTACCGACGGGACCGGCGTGGTGCCGATTTATCAAAAAGTCCGGATTACAGAGAGGTATAGTAAAAGGTACGAGAGCCCGGTACACAGCAACAGATCCAGGCGTCCCTGTTGCTTAGCAACAGGTGCAGGAACCCCGCCACAAGATACAGGCGTCCCTGTTGCTTAGCAACAGGTGCAGGAACCCCGGTTACACAGCCACAGATCCAGGAACGGCCACTAATATGAAGTAAAACTTACCTGAACCTACTCCTGAATTTTGCCGGTTAACAGAGATTTCCAGTTATTTAGGTGCCGGTAAATCAAGAGTTTCCTGTACCATACTGGGTAGCGCATTAACCCAGTGAGCTATTGGGGGAGTTTTGAAACAAAACACAATGATGCAGTGTTACACTTTACTAGAAATATCTTAAAAAAGGGGCCAGAAGAGTAAAATATTGTAACAAATGTCATTTTGAAAGATCATCGTCTATACTTTTTCAGTATATACTATCTACAGGATGCACTGCAACAACTCATTCACTGGCTGGAGGGTTGGTAACCAGAGGACATAGAATTAAGCTAATTGGCAAAAGATCAAGAGGGGCGATGAGAATTTTTTTTACGCAGGGGCTTGCTATGATCTGGAATTCACTGCCTAAAAGGGTAGTGGAAGCAGATTCAGTAGTAACTTTCAAAAGGGAATTGGAAATATACTTGAAAAGGAAAAATGTAGCATGTTTGGCATTGGTTCCTCTGTTACTGTACCTTCTTTCAAATGTACTGCAGTAATTCTATCAGGTTGCAGCAGTCAGCTTTGCATTGTGAATGTAATAAATGCATCCTTTTATATCTTGTACCTTAAGGCTTCAGGAAATTCGACTAGACATTCTGAAGAATTTGTTAAGCCAACGTGAAGCAAAGCAACAGGAAATGAATGTGAAACGTGTAGAAGCACACTGGTCAAAGCATCAGCAAAAGAAAGGAATGGCTACAAAGAAGATAAGATTGGAGCACATCAAAGGTACTATTAGCTTCATTTAGAAGAGTATGAGTGACTATTTCTGGTTTGACTTGTCTTTCATTTGCTCACCTTTTTTCTTGTTATTCTTCACCATCATTTCCCCTGTTAACAGGTCGGACCTCTGCCAAAGCCATTATGCAACTTACCTTGGAGATGTGCGAGTGTGGCCTAAGTCACCTATCTCTGTTTGTCAGCAATTTATCACTGTGGGGAACAATGGGAGAAACACTTATCCTCCCATTCTGTGACATAGTCCTCCCATTCTATGACATAGTCCTTTGCTACACCAGTTTCCTATGTTGCTGAACTCTACGGCTGCCTTTTTTTAAAAACAAAAATGACTTTCATGAAGTGCAAAGTTAATGTCCTAATGTCCTTGTATAGCATTTTACATAATGTCATCATTAGATAGTCATGTTGCTAAGCTTATGACGCTGCTTTATATAATCTATCCATATAGATGGGAATGCTGGTCCCAAAAAGGTTCTTTAACACTAAAAGGCTGATTTAATGATTTGTGCTCCAATCTAGCAAGGCTCCATGCTGGGAGCAGAGCCGTGCAAAATTTACCCTATAGAATTTTTTGATTGGTTGCTTTTTGGAGAATGGGAAATCTGAGCCAGTGAGGATGTGTTGCATTCCATTGACACATCAGACACTTTCCCATGCTCTGTGGATACATCCTACGTTGTTTATATTACAGGCAAATGAGCAGTGGATTAGCAGGAATTAAGCAACTGTATTAGCACATTTCCCATGACGTTGGTCACAGTGATTTGGGCGATACATTGTTTTATAGCAACAGAAGCATTTGAGCAGCTAATTTATAATTGATCCCCTGGGACGTAGTGTAAGTGAACCCACAGTCCGGGCTCAACATTTTAATTCTTTTTTAATTGTCCTGAGTTTGAATTTGTCAGTTTCTCTACAGCAATTGATCACTCTGTGATTGATTGCTTTTGGGAAACCAGCCTTTTAAAAATTTTAATTACCACACCCCCAAGTAGAAACATTTTCTCTACATCTACCCTATCAAATCCTTTCATAATCTTAAAGACCTCTATCAGGTCACCCCTCAGTCTTCTCTTTTCTAGAGAAAAGAGCCACAGGCAACAACATTGGACACCAAGGGCACACAGGAGGAGGGCCTTGTGCCCAGCATTGCTGGGGTACAAATAACAGGAAATATGTTATATGTCAAATCTTGTCATAATGGCATGTTGTCATAATACGCTTGAACAGTGTTTATGCTCCACACGAGCCTCCTCCCACCCTTCTTCATCTAACCTCATCAACATATCCTTCTATTCCTTTCTCCCTCATGTGTTTATCTAGCTTCCCCTTCAATGCATCTATGCTAATTGCCTGAAACTACTCCCTGCGGTAGCGAGTTCCACATTCGAACCACTCTCCAGGTAAAGAAGCTTCTCCTGAATTCCCTTTTGGAATTATTAGTGACTATCTTATATTTATGACCCCTAGTTCTGGTCTCCAAGTGGAAACATCTTCTCTACGTCTATCCTATCAAACCCTTTCATAATCTTGAAGACCTCTATCAGGTCACCCCTCAGTCTTAGAGAAAAGAGCCCCAGCCTGTTCAATCTTTCCTGATAGGTATAAGTCCTGGCAATTCATTCTAGTAAATCTTTTTTGCACCTTCTCCACTGCCTCTATATCCTTTTTATAATATGGACACCAGAACTGTACTCCAAGTATGAGCTAACTAAGGTACTATACAAGATAAACATAACTTATCTGCTTTTCAATTCTATCTCTCTAGAAATGAAACCCAGTGCTTTGTTTGCTTTTTATGATGTTTTAACCTATGTTCCTACCACAGATTCCTCTACTCCTCTACCCCATTTAGACACTTACTTTCCAAGGAGTATGTAGCCTCCTTATTTTTCCTAATAAATGTATCACCTCACACGCCCGTTCTACTGTTTTCCTGTATTTTGTAGCAGTCCTCCTCGATATTAACTACACCTCCCAACTTGGTGTT
Source organism: Somniosus microcephalus (assembly GCF_052327205.1). Lineage (NCBI taxonomy): Eukaryota > Metazoa > Chordata > Chondrichthyes > Squaliformes > Somniosidae > Somniosus > Somniosus microcephalus. The sequence continues at coordinate 85,572,499 of NC_141000.1, forward strand.
GTCCACAAATTTTGAAATTGTGTAGAGACAATTTGTTATGAAGGTCTATGTACAAACTGACTCTCACTCGTTAGAGTATGCAAAAGCTGCAAATGGGAGAGTGAAATAAGGAAGTCGAGAGAAGCAAGGAGATAGTGACATTTTACTAAATTACACATTTTCTGTGAGAAGTCAGAACTCCATAAACGTAAGATCGGCTATCCATACAAAATGTTTCGTACATGCATAATTTCTGTATTAGATATTGCTTATTTGGGGTGTGGGTTTTTTTGTCAGAATTCTGGGAAAAGAACCAAAATTTCTCACAGATCATAAGCAAAAGGGGTCCTTAAATCCCACCACCCAGTGATGTATTTTTGGCATTGGAGCAAGAGCTACTGAGACTATTTCTCAGTATTATTATCTCTCACAAAAAGGCCATTGCACAAAGAATCACCACATTCTGTGACCTCATGGCCCGGCATATCCCTCACTCTACTATTACTATCAAGCCAGTGGACCGACCCTGGTTCAATGAGGAGTGTTGAAGAGCATGCCAGGAACAGCACCAGGCATACCTACAAAGTGCCAACCTGGTGAAGCTACAACACAGGACCACATATATGCTAAACAGCATGCTATAGACAGAGCTAAGCGACCCCACAACCAACAGATCAAATCAAAGCTCTGCACTCTTGCCATATCCAGTCGTGAATGGTGGTGGACAATTAAACAACTAACTGGAGGTGGAGCCCAGCACGAGAGTGCAAAAAACAAGGCTGAAGTGGTTGCAACCATCTTCAGCCAGAAGTGCCGAGTGGGTGATCCATCTCGACCTCCTCCTGAGGTGCAACCATCACGGAAGCCAGTGTTCAGCCAATTCGATTCACTCCACGTGATATCAAGAAACGGCTGTGCACACTAGATACAGCAAAGGTTATGTGCCCCGACAACATCCCGGCTGTCGTGATGAAGACTTGTGCTCCAGAACTAGCTGCACCTCTAGCCAAGCTGTTCCAGTACAGCTACAACACTGGCATCTACCTGATGATGTGGAAAACTGCCCAGATATGTCCTGTCCATGAAAAGCAGGACAAATCCAATTTGGTTAATTACCGCCCCATCAGTCTACTCTCAATCATCAGCAAAATGATGGAAGGTGCCGTCGACAGTGCTATCAAGCGGCACTTACTCACCAATAACCTGCTCACCGATGCTCAGTTTGGGTTCTGCCAGGACCACTCTGCTCCAGACCTCATTACAGCCTTGGTCCAAACATGGACAAAAGAGCTGAATTCCAGAGGTGAGCTAAGAGTGACTGCCCTTGACATCAAGGCAACATTTGACCGAGTATAGCATCAAGGAGCCCTAGTAAAATTGAAGTCAATGGGAACCGGGGAAAACTCTCCACTAGCTGGAGTCATACCTAGCACAAAGGAAGATGGTTGTGGTTGTTGGAGGCCAATCATCTCGGCCCCAGAATATCTAACCTCTGACCTGCTCTTGTTGCCACAGTATTTATATGGCTGGTCCAGTTAAGTTTCTGGTCAATGATGACCCCCAGGATGTTGATGGTGGGGATTCGGCAATGGTAATGCCGTTGAATGTCAATGGGCGGTGGTTAGACTCTCGCTTGTTGGAAATAGTCATTGCCTGGCACTTGTGTGATGTGAATGTTACTTGCCACTTATCAGCCCAAGCCTGAATGTCGTCCAGGTCTTGCTGCATGCGGGCATGGACTGCTTCATTATCTGAGGACTTGTAAATGAAACTGAACACTGTGCAATCATCAGCGAACATCCCCACTTCTAACCTTATGTTGGTGGAAAGGTCGTTGATGAAGTAGCTGAAGATGGTTGGGCCTAGGACACTGCCCTGAGGAACTCCTGCAGTGATGTCCTGGGGTTATGACGATTGACCTTCAACCACCACAACCATCTTCCTTTGTGCTAGGTATGATTCCAGCCAGTGGAGCGTTTTCCCCCTGATTCCCATTGACTTCAGTTTTACCAGGGCTCCTTGATGCCACACTCGGTCAAATGCTGCCTTGATGTCAAGGGCAGCCACTCTCACCTCACCTCCATGTTTGGACTAAGGCTGTAATGAGGTCAGGAGCAGAGTGGTCTTGGCGGAACCCAAACTGGGCATCAGTGAGCAGGTTTTTGGTGAGTAAGTGCCACTTGCTAGCACTGTCGATGACACCTTCCATCACTTTGCTGATGATTGAGAGTAGACTGATGGGGCGGTAATTGGGCGGATTGGTTTTGTCCTGCTTTTTGTGGACAGGACATACCTGGGCAGTTTTCCACATTGTCGGATAAATGCCACTGTTGTAGCTGTACTGGAATGGCTTGGCTAGAGGTGCGGCTAGTTCTGGAGCACAAGTGTTCAGCACGATAGCCAGGATGTTGTCGGGGCCCATAGCCTTTGCTGTATCCAGTGCGCTCAGCCGTTTCTTGATATCACGTGGAGTGAATCGAATTGGCACTTCTGGCTGAAGATGGTTGCAAACGTTTCAGCCTTGTCTTTTTCACTCACGTGCTGGCTTCACCATCATTGAGGGTGGGGATATTCATGGAGCCTCCTCCTCCTGTTAGTTGTTTAATGGTCCACCACCATTCACGGCTGGACGTGGCAGGACTGCAGGGCTTTGATCTGATCCGTTGGTTGTGGGATTGCTTAGCCCTGTCTATAGCATGCTGCTTCCGCTTTTTAGCATGCATGTTGTCCTGTGTTGCCGCTTCCCCAGGTTGACGCCTAATTTTTAGGTACGCCTGGTGCTGCTCCTGGCATGCTCTTCTACACTCCTTATTGAACCAGGATTGATCCCCTGGCTTGGTGGTAATGGTAGAGTGAGGGATATGCCAGACCATGAAGTTACAGATTGTGGTGGAATACAATTCTGCTGCTGTTGATGTCCCACAGTGCCTCATGGATGCCCAGTTTTGAGCTGCTAGATCTGTTCTGAATCTAACCCATTTAGCACGGTGGTCGTGCCACACAACACAATAGAGGGTGTCCTCAGTGTGAAGACGGGACTTCATCTCCACAATGACTGTGTGCGGTAGTCATTGCTACCAATACTGTCATGGACAGATGCATCTGCGACAGCTAGATTGGTGAGGACGAGGTCAAGTAGGTTTTTCCCTCGTGTTGATTCTCTCACCATCTGTTGCAGGCCCAGACTGGCAGTTATGTCCTTCAGGACTCGGCCAGCTCGGTCAGTAGTGGTGCTACCGAGCCACTCTTGGTGATGGACATTGAAGTCCCCCACCCAGAGTAGGTTCTGTGCCCTTGCTACTCTCAGTGCTTCTTCCAAGTGGTGTTCAACATGGAGGAGTACTGATTCATCAGCTGAGGGAGGGCGGTAGGTGGTAATCAGCAGGAGGTTTCCTTGCCCATGCTTGACCTGAAGCCATGAGACTTCATGGGATCCGGTGTCAATGTTGAGGACTCCCAGGGCCACTCTTTCCCGACTGTATATCACTGTGCCACCACCCCTGGTGGGTCTGTCCTGCCGGTGGGACAGGGATAGTGATGGAGGAGTTTCGGACATTGGCTGAAAGGTATGATTCTGTGAGTATGACTATGTCAGGCTGTTGCTTGACTAGTCTGTGGGACAGCTCTCCCAATTTTGGCACAAGTCCCCAGATGTTGGTGAGGAAGACTTTGCAGGAGTTTTGCAGGAGTTCCTCAGGGCAGTGTCCTAAGCTCAGCCATCTTCAGCTGCTTCATGAATGACCTTCCCTCCATCATAGGGTCAGAAGTGGGGATGTTCGCTGATGATTGCACAAGAATCAAAGTTTAAATGAAATAAAAATGTATTCTGATCTTAATTAGCATTTTAAACATTTGTCTTTCTAGAAATAAGAAAACTAACAGCTAAGAGGAGAAATGTGGAAGGGAAGCTTGAGCGTCGTAGCCTCATACAGAACTATGCAAATTATGGTTCACAGGTTTATGCACCTCTCTCTCGAATTGGCCAGTTTCCAGACCAGAATTCAGATCGTTACATTGTGAAAAGTCGTTTTCTATCCACATTTGATGGTAAGTTAATGTATAAAAAAACTACAAACTGTGTATATCTTTCAATCTGTTTTGGATTCCATTGTCATGTGAATATCCAACAGGCATACCTCAACTATGTACATCCAACAGGCATACCTCAACTATGTACATCCAACAGGCATACCTCAACTATGTACAGTCATTTAAAAAAAATAAAAACAAAATACAACACATCCCATGAGTTCCAAATCTCTCTGCACTGCCTTTGGTACATTAAAAGTGTTTCAATATTAACCCTTCGGTTCGAAAATAGGATTCTACCATTTTTAACCCATTTAAATGATCCAAGTGGGCACAGAGAGGAAGATAATATTTGCAGGTGTCTAAATATGGCTGTTATGAGGGTGATTCTTGGAAGAGTTACAAATGCAAATTTTCTTCATATACCATGGAACGTAGGTTGTGTGAAAATTCCCACTGTCTGAAATAATCCCTCATGGCTTAGTTCTAAGATGTATGCCTAGGTGTTCCAGTTTTCACAGTACTAAGTGTCAGAGACATGAAGTTACATGGTAAAAACCTGGTACAAAGGCAAATCCTAATGACAACACCATTTTTTTTTTTTTAAGATGAGGATAAAAGGCTAAGGTCCATAATACATATCGCCTCAAGTTGAAAAAGTAAAAGAGAAGATGAGGTAAATTAGGAATTAGTGATTGGTTGATTGCAAGCTTGAGCTTTAAAATCCAGAAAAAAGAAAGAAAGCCCGAGGGAGGTAAAGAGTTATACAATTTTAAGGCAAAAACAGAAAACACTGGAGACACTCAGCAGGTCAGGCAGCATCCGTCGTGTAGGAACAGGAGTAGGCCATTCAGCCGCTCAAGTCTATCCACCATTCAGTTAGATCATGGCTGATCTATAATCCATTGACCCGCCTTTTTCCATATCCCTTGAAACCCTTACCCAACAAAAATCTAATGATCTCAGTCTTGAAAATTTCAATTGACCCAGCATTTCCCTTTTGGGAGAGCAAGTTACAGAATTCACTACCCTTTCTGTTAAAAACTGCTTCCTGATTTCACTCCTAAATGGCCTAGCTGTACTTTTATTATGCCCCCTTGTTCTAGATTCCACCACCAGAGGAAATAGTTTCTCTGTATCTATCCCATCGAGTCCCTTTACTCAAGGGAATGCAAGCCACGTTTATGCAAACTGTCCTCATAATTTAACCCTTTAAGCCCTGGTATCTGCGAAATCTGCACTGTACCTCTTCCAAGACCAGCATGTCATTCCTGAGGTTTGTTGCCCAAAACTGAACATAGTACTCCAGATGCCGTCTAATCATAGTTCTGTACAACTGAAGCAGCACTTCGCTTTTGAATTCTAACCCCCCTTGAGATAAAGGCTAACATTTCATTAGTCTTTTTGATTACTTTTTGTTCTTGCATCCCACTGCAGCTTACCTTTTGTTTGTGGGAGGATGGGAAATCAGTCAGCTCCCACACTAAGCAGGCTGGCAGGTCAGGTTTGGGGGTAAGGGGTGTGGGGGGAAGGTGACTTTGGGGGCAGCCTCGAATGGGCCAGCAACAGGCTGGAGTTCTTTTGTGGGCTCAGGAGACGCACTCCTGCTCCTCCTGGCCCCACAAATTCAAAATTTCCTGGGCCGTTTTCTGAGCGGCATCCAGCAGTCCCTTTAAGGACCATGGTTAGGCTGCTCACCGCCTGGTACAAATGGGGGTTGGGTGTCTGCCCCATACTCTGCCTATTTGAACTTGCAATTTGCAATTGGGGTCGTAGGACCCGATTTGCATATTTAATCAGCTTCCCCCCGTGTTTCATCAGATCGATCTTGGGTGTCAATAGCGTGCCTGAGGCGCCCTCTGATTTTCACCTGCCAGCCACCCATTTTTCAGATGAAATTGGGCAGCTGGCAGTTGAAAATTGCCCCCAATGCCTTTATAATTTAGAATCGGGCACTTTAAACCTCTACTTTCACTGTGAAATCTGTCTGAGGTCATATCCACTTAGAATCAGTTTTTTTGTACTCCCTACTATATTGTAGTCTGTCTTATTGTTTGAGGGACATCTTTGACATTGTGGGAATGCAATAAATCTATCTTTGTGTCCAGCACCATTACTGGCAAAAAGGGTTTTCCCAAGAATAATCTCCCTATCTGAGGTGATGAGGAGAAGAAGTAGAGGAGGTCCACCAAAGGGATGCCAAGCTGGTCGGGCTTCTTGAGGTGTTCTGTGCCTACCCAGTGGTATCCACGCACGTATCTGCAGATAGAGATGACCACATCGCATTTTGGCTGACGATTAGTACAAGCAGAGGCTTCAACTCTAAAGATAAGTTGTAACTGCAGGCCTGATGGAACAGATATGTTAGCCCCTGACTAACTGCTATGTTGGATGGCTTTTCAGTAGCCCCACAATCACAGATGTCCCTTCAGCCTTGGGAAATTATAGTAATGGGTTAACATGACTTTTGAAGTCTTCTAAAGGCTATCTGAATTTTTGACCACCTTTGTGACACCTCCCTTTAATTGTTGCCATTTCTATAAATTTCACTTCCATGCAATTTTCTATTTCTACCTGTGCTCCCAGGAGTTGCCCGAATTTGCATCTGGATCTGTGAAGAATTATGCAAAGGAACTGACCCCGTAAATTTCCATGCTATTAGTATATGACCAATCACACGGGATTACCACCAGTTCTCAAACTTTAGACATGACGGGGGTAATTTTAACCCCCAAAAACGTGTGGGTTTGGGTTGGGTGGGAAGTTAAAATGTTAAAAATCTGAAACGGGAACCCAACCCGCCTCAAACCCATCCACTTCTGGTTTTAACGGAGGCAGGACGAGTTGCGAGCGACCAATCCACTCCCAGGAGGCAGGTTGGTCATTGAAACCTTTTAGGGAAGCTGCATGCCTCTGATTTAAGTGTTTCTATTTTTAACCACGGTCGACCGGGTTTCCCAGGCCTCGGGTAGCCCAGCAGCTAAAAGGTGGCAAGAAGGGCCGGATCCATTAAGTAAGTGCCTTTACAGCACTGCGTGTGGGCCAGGAGGAGCACAAGTGTTTCCTCCAGGCCCAACAAGCTAACCTGTAAATACCCCCTTCACCCCCGTGATCTCCCCCCACCCCCCCCCCCCCCCACGATTCACGACTCTTCCCCAGCCCCTCGATCTTTCCCCGATCCTCCCCATCTCTGCCCCCAATCTCTTTCCAACCTACCGTGATCACTCCCCAACCCTCCAAATCACGCTCTACCCACAGTCCTCACCCCCACCCCTCGTGCTCTCTACCCTGAGCAGCACAAAATTTAGCTGCTGCTTGGCTGTGGCTTCTTCAGTTCGTTGGAGAAGCAACTTTGATAGATGGAACAGCTGCAAATGATGAAAGCCGACTTTTGCTTCTTCCATAACATTGCATTTCACAAAGTTGATTGTAAGCCAGTTATTTACAAAATGGATACCAGAAAGTTTGTAGCTTTCTGACTCAAAGTTTAATTGTAATGTCCAAATGGTGTATGTCTCCCTTCTGTAGACTATACAGATTTTGAAACCTTGTATACGGAAAATAGGATTGTTTCTGGGTAAGATGCTTTATTTTGTTCTCAGCTGAGCAGTGTTAGACATAGAGAGCTATTAGAGGATGAAGATCTGGAATGTAAAGTCTTGATTTTGGCAGAAATGAAGAATCTAAGAATCCAAAGCCAACCATAATTTCTATTATTGTCCAAACTGACTTTAGGGTTCATCTCCTGTTATGTGGAGTGCTGATGTAGAATGTCTGCACAGAGAAGTATAAATTACATAAAGGTAAAAGACAGATGCTGATTAAAAGCAGCTACCTCAATACTTTGTAGTGTCAATTTGGCTCAGTTTGAGTTAGAGTGTGGGTTTAAGCCCTGCTCTAGGATTTGAACACATAATCGAGGTTGACAATTCAATTCAGTACTGAGGCAGTGTTGCATTGTCAGAGCTATTGCCTTTCAAGTGAGATGTTGATCTGAGATCATGTCCGTCAGCTCAGGTGGACATGAAAGATCCCATGGCACTAGTTGAAGGGAGTTCTTTTGGAATCCCGGCCAACATTCATTCCTCATTTGTTTTTTGTGGCACCTTAGTGTCCACAAACTGGTTCCCACGTTTGCCTACAATACAGTGGCTAATTTTCTAAAATAATGAATTAGCTGTTAAATACTATGGCACATCCTGAGAACATGGAAGGCACTATATAAATGCAAGTTTTTTTCTTTCTTTACTGTAAGAGTCATCAACTAGCCTGAGGAAAATTGACAGTTTCTAACCATCCAGTGATGTTAAACTGCCAGACTTGTGACAAGTATTAAGATGCTGTGAGAAGTAAACTGCGAGCAACTTATATAGGTGACTAGCAGTGGGAACCTTGACTAATATCCCCTCCTCCAGGTCTGCTGAGGCCAATTCTAGCATTACCATGTCCTAGCTGAGATTAGCTAACTCAACACTAACGAGTAATTGATGTTCTTAGCTACAGTATAAAATATCTAAACAATGAAAACTCTTAAGCTTAGTCAATCTCATTTTATATTCATAAGTTTAGCTTGAATTTACTGCCATTTTTCACTCTGCATATTTCCTTCATGCAATACCTCTAGTGAGAAAACTAGGGGTAATCGAGTACTTGATTTAGTTTTTAGTGGTGACCCTAATTCAGTATCAGACCTCCATGTGGGAGAACATCTGAGCAACAGTATAACTTTTTATATAATTTGATTTCTAAATATCCACTTAACTGTTTTCTATGCATATAAAATCCAATTCTAGGGGGCGCGGATGGTACAGTGCACTGCTGCAGTTTTCTTCTGGAACCTGGGATCAAATCTGATTGAGACTGTTGGTATGAAATTCTCCCCTCTAGGTCAAATCAGCTTGGGTAGTCTCAACCTATTTTATAGTTAGCATGGGCCGGCAAAACCATTTTCTCCTAACTTGGTATTGCTTGGGAATAAAATGACAAATTCAGAGAGGACGCAAGGATGGGAAAGGGTCCTACTGCATTGTACATTAGGAAGCACTCTACCTGATTTGACCTGGGAGTGCTTGATGCTAATGCAGAATTGCCTGAAATGGAGAAGTGTTCCATTGTCTTGCACTTGTGTCTCACTATTTCTGGGCCTTCATCAAGATCAGTTCTCAGAACCATACGCAAGTGTTGACTGGATACTAGCCTCATGTATTTTCTTTTTCACATCCTGTGGTACACCTCTTCTTCAGAGTAGTTATCAAACCCACTTCAACCTGGAACATTGCCCCTCTTCACCCCTTTCTAGCATCTCTTTACTGGGCAGATATGGGGAGATTTTCCATTTATGAGCTCCTGGCACACGCCATGAGTGCATAGTGGGAAATTGTGCAGCTCCAGCATTTGATTTTCTATCCATTAAAATTATTGTATGGAAAATCACTAGCCAGGCATGCACAGTCTCTCGATAAGCATTCCTAGTGTGTGCCTGCAGTGTTGAAGTGGAATTCTCCTTATAATATCCCAAGGAATTGTTTACCTCCCTATAAAGCTAAAGACTCTAGTTGATATCATTTGCACACATTTTTCTAACCCATACAAATGAAAGGTAAAATGTTAGAAAAAAGACAGCGCACAAATATAAATAAGCCCCTCTTGAAAGGGACTTTTACTGTTAACAACTGCTTTGAGCTGCTTCAGGCCTTTACTGTACACTTAAAACATTTTTTTAGGTCTACTAGATTTGGAGGACACTCTGCCAGATTTTGTTACACAACCACGTATAAAAATTAGGAGACCAAAAAATACAACAAAGGACGGCTTCTTGAAGTATGCTGCTCGACGGGAGTTGGAGTTGGCTAAAATTCACAAGGTACACATTAGTGAACAGATGCTAGCTTGAGAGCTTGTGGGCTCTGGTTTTGTAATTTTGTTTTTATAAATTTAGAGGAAAATGTGAGTTAAAAAGTTGTTAATGCTATCTCCAGTACTGATGACCTATCTATATTAAAAGTGGTGTGTGGTCTCAGCACTTCATTGGAACTGCAGCTGTGGGTTTCATTATCTGTATAACCTTACGTTACCTGCCAGGCCTACCATGTTTTGGAGAAACCATTAACATGCTGTTTGAAAATTGAAAGATCAAATAGAAAGATCAAACTGAAGCTGAAATCCAAAAAATCTAAGAGAACACTCGAAAAATGAAGAATAGTCCTGGAAAGAAAAGAACAGTAACTGTGAACAATAAAAGCTGATGTTGGCACATCAATGGAAAGTATAAATTAAAGAAAGAAAAGAGAGTAATTGCTTTTATATAGTGGGTTTCACGACCTCCGGACGTCCCAAAGCACTTTACAGCCAATTAAATATTTTTGAAATGTAGTCACTGTTGTAATGTAGTGAAACATGACAACCAATTTCGCACAGCAAGATCCCACAAACAGCAAGATAATGACCAGGTCATCTGTTTTTTAGTGATATTTGAGGGATAAATATTGGCCAGGACACTGGGGAGAATTCCCCTGCTCTTCAAATAGTGCCTTGGGATCTTTTACATCCACCTGAGAGGATAGATGGGGTGGCAAATGAAGAAATGTACGTAGCCCAAACATGATAGTAAAAGAGAACATAGGACCAGGAAATAGAAGCATCTGAAGATTTAACACATTGGAAGCAAAAATCTGTGGCAGTTCACAAGGACAACAGTGTAAGAACTATTAGATAGCTGTGAATCCCCTGTTACATTCATACTTTGCTTGAGATTTTGTTGTACAGAACTGGTTGCAACTATTACTCATGTTAATGATTAATATACTGCATTTACCTTTTGCTGGAGATTAGTATTGCTTGTATTGGTCAATTTTATGCGACTCAGGAGATAAGGAATCAGGAAACAAACATATTTGACTTAAATTCTTCACTTAATGTATTTATTGTTTCTACAATTTGTCATTCATGGTATAATATTCCTATGTGACCTTCAACACTCTATCCTTCCAAATGATCTGGGTCCTCGTGCCCAAATGATGATTTGATCCTTCTGTTCCAGTGATTCGGGCCTGCTGCTGGCTTCTCTTGTCTGACAACAGCAGTTTCACTTATTCCTCTAAAGGCTTTTGTAACCCACATGTTTATGACCATTTTTCTTCCTTATCTTTTATTTTTAACCAACCTCAAGGTATTTTTGCTCATTACCTTTCAGGTGTTCTCTTGGATTTTTTGTATTTCTGCTTCAATTTCCATCTTTTTATTTTCAAACAGCATGTTAATGGAGTTCTCCTGAACATGGTAGGCCTGTCATGTAACATGAGATTAAGTAAGGTTATACAGATTTTTTTTCAAGAGTTAGTTACACACTCTGAGTGCAGATGTCCGTTTTCCTGCATTCAACTTCACTTGTCTCTGGTGTCCTTTGTTATTACTTTGGCAGTTTGCAATATGAGCACAACCTTTACATATGTGCCATATACACATCTTTATATCAGAATTTAAACATCTGTTTTTCTGTCTACAATGGCCTTATTGACATCTCATTCGAGTTGTTACAACTGTAACCCACAACCTTCTTTTGCAGGCACATACATTTTAATTGGCATGGGGTTTTTACCCCTTTCCCATATAGTTCCAATGCACTCCTGACAGGTAGCCCACCTTCCACCCTCCATAAACTTGGGCTCATCCAAAACTCTGCTGCCCATATTCTAACCAACACAAAGTCCCACACAGCCATCACCCCTGTGTTCGCTGACCTACATTGATTCCCAGTCCATCAGCACCTCAATTTTTAAATTCTCATCCGCATGTTCAAATCCCTCCATGGCCTTGCACCTCCTCCTTTCTGTAACCTCTTCTAGCCCTACAACCCTTTAAGAACTCTGCATTCCTCCAACTCTGGACACTTGTGCATCGCCCACTCCCTTCGCTCCTCCATCGTGGCCATGCCTGCAGCCATCTAGGCATTCTCTCTCCTTTAAGACCCTCCTTAAAACTTGATCTCTTTAAGCTTTTAGTCACCTGCCCTAACATCTCCTTTGGCTTGGTGCCCATTTTTTTTATCTTATTACACACCTGTGAAGTGCCTTGGGACCTTTCCTTCATTAAAGGCGCTATATAAATGCAAGTTGTTGTAGTTTAAATTTTTACAGAAACTTAAGTTAGTTAGCAGAGCACAATGATTCATAATAAACATGCATAAATAATGATGTACGACATCTCGTAAGCACAAATAAAACCAAAGAGAGAGAAAAACAGAGGAGTGACACTGAATTAAAGTCCAATGTGGAACTTCCACTAAGAAGGACCATTTCCGAGCTTAGGCACTGCTCAGAAAGACAAAAAGAACATTGCTATTCCTTCCCTCCCCATTGAGTAGGATTTTAACAATGCTCAACCATCACCTTTATGAAGGATTTCGTCCTTTCCCCTTCCCCCACCACTGAGCTGGATTTCGTCTAAGCTTCCCCCCCATCTGCATTGAGCAGGACTCTGACCCCGACCCCAACCCCACTTCTTGCACTGAGCACGATTTTGGCCATGGCTGCTCCATCACTGAGCATGATTTCACCCATTCCCTTCCCCTCCCTCTCCCCCTGAAAAAAGCTTTAATCATTCTGCCTGTGCCACCCCACTGAAAAGGAGTTTGACACCAGTGAACAGGAATTCATCCATGTTCCTCCCCTGCCCACCCCACCACCCCACCCGAGTATTACCCGAGTAGCATTTTCTTCCCATACTCAGAACAATTTTGGACCTTTGCCCCCACCGCCACCCCCCACCCACTAAGCAGCATTTCAGCCTTACCACCCTTCAAAAGATTGCTTCCACCTCCGCCCTCTTTTTCCCTCCTCACCACTCCCTTCTCTAATAACCTTGTGTCAGGCATGTTGTTTTGAAAATATTAGCAGTGCCACATAGCTTGATTTAAGAAATATATTTTACACTAATAAAGATAAATACTGCATGATTCACTGATGTTTAATCTAATCACAACTAGATCATTTAAAGAATATTGGTAAATACTATAAACGTACAGAGTTTGTATCCTTAAAACTCAGGCTATACGGGAAGCAAAGTTTAAAGGAGAAAAGCCAGAAAAGCCACTTCACTTTCTGTTCAAGATTATAAAGCCTGTTCCTCGTCCTCCAACACCTACAGTTCAGCCACCACCTGAGGTAAGGGAAACTAATAAAAATGCTACACTTCAAAGGAGGAAGTATTTATTAACAATTTATTTTCCTATACTGTTCATCTTCAAAATCAAGAATGAAAAAAAATTAAAATGTGCTTGTGCTGGTCCATGAAAAGCTTGTGCAGAAAGCTTGGTCTGTAGCAAGGCAGCAACTCTTACATAATATTACTTAATACTATGTAGTATTACATAGTATACATAGCATTTACAGCACAGAAACAGGCTATTCAGCCCAACAGATCCATCATACGAATTAGGAGCAGGAGTAGGCCACTCGGCCCCTCGAACCTGATCCGCCATTCAATAAGATTGTAATAATAATAAATAACTTCCGGAAGTTATTTATGTGCACATCACTTCCTGTGAACTGTGAACTCTGTGCATACATCACTTCCTGTGTTTGGACTAGTATAAATACTGAACTGCTCAGTATGGTAAAAGGGCTTCTCCTAGAGGCATGGTGAAGACCGCTCTTGTATATAGTATAATTATAAGTTGCTTAAAGCTTACTTTAAAGTTCCTTGATGTGTGAGACTCCTTTTTACATCAAAGATCATGGCTGATCTGATTACTTCACATTCCCGCCTACCCCCGATAACCTTTCACCCCCTTGCTTATCAAGAATCTATCTACCTCTGCCTTAAAAATATTCAAAGACTCTGTTTCCACCGCCCTCTGAGGAAGAGAGTTCCAAAGACTCACGACCCTCTGAGAATTTTTTTTTCCTCATCTCTGTCTTAAATGGGCAACCCCATATTTTTAAACAGTGACCCTTAGTTTTAGATTCTCCCACAAGAGGAAACATCCTCTCCACATCCACCCTGTCAAGACCCCTCAAGATCTTATATGTTTCAGTCAAGTCACCTCTCACTCTTCTAAACTGCAACGGATACAAGCCTAGCCTGTCCAACCTTTCCTCATAAGACAACCTGCCCATTCCAGGTATAAGTCTAGTAAACCTTCTCTGAACTGCTCCCAATGCATTTACATCCTTCCTTAAATAAGGAGAACCAATACTGTACACAGTAGTCCAGATGTGGTCTCACCAGCAAATTTAGCAACCATACCTTCAGTCCCTTCATCCAAGTCATTTATATAAATTGTAAAAAGTTGAGGCCCCAGCACTGATCCCTGTGGCACACCACTCGTTACATCTTGCCAACCAGAAAATTACCCATTTATGCCTACTCTCTGTTTCCTTTTAGCTAGCCAATCTTCTATCCATGCCAATATGTTATCCCCTACACCATGAGCTTTTATTTTCCGCAATAACTTTTCATGTGGCACCTTATCAAATGCCTTCTGGAAATCTAAGTACAGTACATCCACCGGTTCCCCTTTATCCACAGCACATCCTGGTGTTTATGCTCCACATGAGCCTCCTCCCACTTTTATTCATCTAATACCATTAACACATCCTTCTATTCCTTTCTCCTTCATGTGTTTATCTAGCTTCCCCTTAAATGCATCTATGCTAGTCGCCTCAACTACTTCTTGTGGTAGCAAGTTCCACACTCTGGGCAAAGAAGTTTCTTCTAAATTCCCTATTGGATTTATTAGTGACTATCTTTTATATTTATGGCCCCTTGTTCTGGTCTCCCCCCACAAATGGAAGCATCTTCTCTACATCTACCTTTTCATAATCTTAAAGACCTCCTATCAGATCAACACTTCTGGAGAAAAGAGCCCCAGCCTGTTCAGTCTTTCCTGATAGGTATAACCTCTCAGTTCTGATATCATGCTAGTAAATATTTTTGCACCTTCTCTTTTATATCCTTTTTATAATATGGATACCAGAACTGTTCACAGTACTCCCAAGCATGATCTAACTAAGGTACTATACAAGTTTAACATAACTTCTTGGCTTTTCAATTCTATCCCTCTAGAAATGAGCCCAGTGCTTTGTTTTTTTTATGGCCTTATTAACCTGCATTTAGTGATTTGTGTATCTGTACCACCAAATCCCTCTGCTCCTACACCCCATTTAGACACATTTTCCAAGTATATGGCCTCCTTATTCTTCCTACCAAAATGTACCACCTCACACTTAGCTATACTGAAGTCCATTTACCAATTACACGCCCATTCTGCAAGTTTATTAATGTCTTCCTGTATTTTGTCGCAGTCCTCTATTAATTACACCCCCAATTTGGTCTTAACTGTAAATTTTGAAATTGTACTTCTTTAAGGGCAAGTTGTGATGGTGACAGAAAAGTTGACCAATTAGGTTCCCAAATGAAAAGAAAATGCTGCTGTTTTCATGTTTTTTGTGTACACCTTACATTGGTTGAGTGACCTGCTGACCTTACCGAATTTGGCAAGCTCAGCGGATTTAAATAATTTAATAGGTTTGACACTGGCACCACTGACCCCCCGCATTTTGGGAAATGCACCAGTGTGCTGCCAATTGACCACGTATGTCATGGTGTTCAGTGGAAAATGAGAGAAAAATGCTGCCCATGCTGGAAGCTGAGGCAGTTATCCTGGGTAATTTGTAAGTGGGTACGCCAAGGAATGCAAAATGGTCTGGGGCCTCCTGATCACACCTCAAATGCATCTTGTACCAAGCAACTGAGGTGCTTGGCAAGAATCAAATAAAAATGGCCATGCATTTTTTCCAAAAATTAATAAAATTTCAGAAATATGGAAAAATGCCTAATGAAAAGCACTGCACTAAATAGATAACATAGTAGGTCCCTATTCTCCCCAGTTTTCCTTTGATTTTCCCATTTCCAATATCTTCCCAGTCTCATGTTTCAGCTGCCTATAGATGGCCTCCAAAGTTAACCTGAACTAATTCAAAGCTCTTGTTCCCAATAGGACTTGAGTTCCCAATAAATCTTGAGTCCCCCTATCTACCATTTGGGATTTTTTTTAACGTTTAAAACAAACTTTTCACAAACAAAACAGTAAAATAGGCTACAGTCTGCTCCTGATAGCTCAGTTATTTTTGTAGTAAAAAGAAATCGGACTCAAACAATATAAGTGATAGGATAGTGAGAATTTAATGCTAAAATGAATTGTATTATCAGACAATTTGATTTAAGCAAGTTTGAATTAAGAAGAATAGATTGTATATAAGAACATAAGAATTAGGAGCAGGAATAGGCCATACAGCCCCTCGAGCCTGCTCCGCCATTCAATAAGATCATGGCTGATCTTTGACCTCGACTCCACTTTCCTGCCTGAACTCCATATTCCTTGATTCCCCTAGAGTCCAAAAATCTATTTATCTCAGCCTTGAATATACTCAATGATTCAGCATCCACAGCCCTTTGAGGTAGAGAATTCTAAGATTCACAACCTTCTGAGTGAATAAATTCCACCTCATCTCAGTCTTAAATGGCTGACTCCTTATCCTGAGACTATGCCTCCTAGTTCTAGACTCCTCAACCAGGAGAAACAACCTCTTGACATCTACTCTGTCAATCCCGCTCAGAATCTTATATGTTTCAATGAGATCAACTCTCATTCTTCTGAACTCGAGAGAGTTGGGCTGCAGGCGGATGATTCCATCCCTGATATCCCAGCCACAAAGGGGCTTTCTAGGATGCATCCTTCCGTCTCATACCTCCTCTTCTGCACCTTCCTTTGCAAGCGGATGCTGTAAATGTGAAATGAGAGCATAAAATGCTGGAAATACTCAGTTGGTCAGGCGGCAGCATGTCGACCTGAGAGGTGAATTCTGTTTTTCTCTCCACATATGTTGCATGACCTGCTGAGTATTCGCAGCATGTTCTGTCTTTACAAAGGCCTTCATTTACCATCCGAGCCCTTGCAAGTGTCCAGCAACACTCCCTATACACTTGAAATTTTTTTTCACATCTAGTGCAGCAAGCCGTCACCTCAATAAAATAAAAAAAACACAGCCCAAACCCTTAAATTTAAAATTAGCTGAATGATGTGTGTGTCCCTTTAAGAGCTGCAGACGTCGCCACTGTCAGCCTGCTTGCACGCCAGATTAACCTGGCATGCTTAGGACCCAACGCTGAATTCAGCGCTAGGGTCAAAGTTCTCGTTAAGTCGGCGTTGCATGCCGATTGACATCATCACGCTGCCTTTTTTCCAGGGCGCTGCCAGTTACCGGCAGCACAAAGGGGGAGAGCAACATGGCGGCCGCCGCAGGACCCGCCACTAGCTGGCGGAAAAAGTGGTGGCCGCCATTTTATCGCCATTTCGTGGTGCTACGGAGTGTCGGTAAGGAAATTAATTTCTAGCTTTCTGTTCTTCCTACCAAAGTGGATAACCTCACATTTCCCCACATTATACTCCATCTGCCACCTTATTGCCCACTTACTTAACCTGTCTATGTCCCTTTGCAGGCTCTTTGTGTCCTCCTCACAGCTTACTTTCCCACCTAGCTTTGTATCGTTAGCAAACTTGGATACATTACACTCGGACCCTTCATCTAAGTCATTGATATAAATTGTAAATAGCTGAGGCCCAAGCACTAATCCTTGCGGCACCCCACTAGTTACAGCCTGTCAACCTGAAAATGATCACTTTATCTCTATTCTTTGTTTTCTGTCCATTAACCAATCCTCTATCCATGCTAATATATTACCCCCAACCCAATTGGCACCTTATCGAATGCCTTTTGGAAATCCAAATATTCTACATCCACTGGTTCCCCTTTATCTACCCTGCTAGTTACATCCTCAAAAACCTCTAATATATTTGTCAAACACGATTTTCCTTTCATAAAACCATGTTGACTCTGCCTAATTATATTATGATTTTCTAAATGCCCTGTTACCACTTCCTTAATAATGGATTCCAGCATTTTCCCAGCTAATTGGCCTGTAGTTCCCTGTTTTCTCTCTTCCTCCTTTCTTGAATAGTGGGGTTACATTTGCTACCTTCCAATCCACTGGGACCATTTTAGAATCTAGGGAATTTTGGGCGGTCACAACCAATGCATCCACTATCTCTGCAGCCACTTCTTTTAGAACTCTAGGATGTAGGTCATCAGGTCCAGGGGATTTGTTGGCTTTTAGTCCCATTTGTTTGTCAAGTATTTTTTCGCTACTGATATTAATTACTTTAAGTTCCTCACTCTCATTAGCCCCTTGGTTCCACACTATTTTGGTATGCTTTTTGTGTCTTCTACTGTGAAGACCGATACAAAATATTTGTTTAAAGTCTCTGCCATTTCCTTATTCCCCGTTATAATTTCTCCTGTCTCAGCCTCTGAGACCAACGTTTACTTTTGCTACTCTCTTCCTTTTTACATACGTAGAAGCATTTACAATCTGTTTTTATATTTCTTGCAAGTTTACTCTCATTCTATTTTCTCCCTTTTATCAATTTTTTAGTCATCTTTTGCTGGTTTCTAAAGCTCTCCCAATCCTCAGGCTTACTACGATTCTTCGCAACATTATACACCTAGGGGTAAAAATTGTCTAGCGCCTCAACTTTCACCGGGGTGTTATTTTCAGCGCCCTGAAAAAGTTAGCGCCCCTGCGGCCGATTTTCCCAGGTAGCACCCCGAGAGGGAGATGGGGCGCTACTGGAAGCGCCCTGCGTCCCTCTTGGGGCGCCATGAGCCAATATCGCGGCGCTACGTGCCGCGGTACTGCAGGCCTTCCTCCCCTTTATTAAAGGGGTGAGGGGCCTGGCGCAGCATGTCCCAGTGCCCAGCTAGGGCACCAGGGATCGGGAGTGCCGGCAAACGAGTGCCGGGCTCACAGAGAGCAGCCGGCACCCCGCGGAGGGGGCTTCACGGGGTCCGGGGACAGCAACACAAATGGCCACCCGCCACCTCCCCTTTAACTAGCGCCGCCCCGGCCACAGGTAGGCCCCCCTGACCCCAGCAGACATAACATCCAGCGGTAAGTCGGGGGGCGCCACTCAATATTAAAGCTGGGGCGCTGCGCACTGAATTTCGCGGGAGGCGTTAGCGGTGCCGTGTGTAGGAATTAACCAACGGGGTTGGGGTTATTGTCTCTGGCCAGTCAGAAGCCTCTGAGCTGCTCCAGGGACCCCTGTGTGGTTTCGAAGCGCTCCCCTATTCCTGGTTTTGACCGCCAGACTTATTCGGTAGCGATGTAGACAGAAAAACGTGACTCGTGGTTTGGGTGCAAAACAGATCAGTATTTAATGAAACAAAAAGAAAGAAACAACTTAAAAATCGATACAGCACACCTGTGCCTGGTACAGCACTTTTGCTTAACGCAGTACACTTAGTGTCCACTAGAGCGCTCTTCGCTCAGTGCAACACTCCTTTATTTAAATACAGCACTTTTAAAATATAGAAACACCTTGCTCACTACAGCACCTTTGCTTAGTGGCTTTTATGTAAAAACAGCACTTTAATACAGAACCCTTAGTGTCCAACAGAGAAGGTCATAGACTTAGGTAGCAGTGGGGAAATTAAAAACCAGAGCGTGTCAGGAAGGGGCAGAAGGTATGGAGTAAAAGGTAAAGTAATAAAAAGGGCAAAAGCAGGAACTAAGTGTCACAAAACATATTTGAAAGTTCTCCATCTGAATGCACGTAGCATTCGTAACAAAATAGACGAGTTAATGGCACAAATAGCTACATATGGGTATGATCTTGTGGCCATTACAGAAACATGGCTGCAGGGTGACAATGCCTGGGAATTAAACATACCAGGTTATTTAACAATCAGGAAGGACGGGGAGGTGGGGTGGCTATGTTAATAAAGGAAGGAATCACTGTAATACAGAGAAATGATATTGGGTCAAAAGATCAGGATAATGAAACAGTTTGGGTGGAGATAAGGAATAATAAGGGGGAAAAAAACACTAGTGGGCGTAGTCTATAGGCCTCCGAACGGTCGCAACTCGGTTGGACGGAGTATCAATCAGGAAATAGTTGAGGCTTGTAATAAGGGAACATCTATAATTATGGGGGATTTTAACTATCATATTAATTGGACAAATCAAATTGGGCAGGGCTGCCTTGAGGATGAGTTCATTGAGTGTATTAGGGATGGGTTTCTTGAGCAGTATGTAACTGAACCGACCAGGGGGCAAGCAACCTTAGATCTGGTCCTGTGTAACGAGACAGGATTAATTAAAAATGTCCTAGTAAAGGATCCCCTTGGAATGAGTGACCATAACATGGTTGAATTCCATATTCAATTAGAGGGTGAGGAGGTTGTATCTCAAACAAGCGTGCTAAGCTTGAATAAAGGAGACTATGAAGGTATGAGAGCGGAATTGAGTAAAGTGGATTGGGAAAATAGATTAAAGGGTAAGACGATACATGATCAGTGGTGTACATTTAAGGAGTTATTTTACAACTTCCAAAAAAAGTATATTCCACTGAGGGAAAAAAAGGGTGTAAAAGAAAAGACAGCCATCCGTGGCTAAGTAAAGAAATGAAGGATAGTATTCGACTAAAAACAAGGGCATATAAGGTAGCCAAATCTAGTGGGAGGATAGAGGATTGGGAAAACTTTAAAAGACAGCAAAAAATAACAAAAAGATTGATTAAGAAAGGGAAGATAGATTATGAAAGTAAATTAGCAAAAAATATAAAAACAGATAGTAAGAGTTTTTATAGTTATATAAAAAGAAAAAGGGTGGCTAAAGTAAATGTTGGTCCCTTAGAGGATGAGACCGGGAAATTAATGGTGGGAAATATGGAGATGGCAAAAACACTGAATGAATATTTTCTTTACAGTAGAGGACACCAAGAATATCCCAACACTGGACAAGCAGGGGGCTATAGGGGGGGAGGAGATAAACACGATCAAAATCACTAAGGAAGTGGTACTCGGTAAAATAATGGGACTCAAGGCGGATAAATCGCCTGGACCTGATGGCTTACATCCTAGGGTCTTGAGGGAAGTGGCGGTAGGGATTGTGGATGCATTGGTAATAATCTTCCAAAACTCCCTGGACTCAGCAAAGGTCCCGGCAGACTGGAAAACTGCTAATGTAACACCCTTATTTAAAAAGGGCAGTAGACAGAAGGCTGGAAACTATAGACCGGTTAGCCTAACATCTGTGGTAGGTAAAATTTTGGAGTCCATTATTAAGGACATTTGGATAATCATAATTTAATAAGACAAAGTCAGCATGGTTTTATGAAGGGGAAGTCATGTTTGACAAATTTGCTGGAGTTCTTTGAGGAAGTAACATATAGGGTGGATAAAGGTGAACCAGTGGACGTAGTGTATTTAGACTTCCAAAAGGCATTTGACAAGGTGCCACACAAAAGATTATTGCTTAAGATAAAAAATCACGGGATTGGGGGTAATATTCTGGCATGGATAGAGGATTGGCTATCTAACAGAAGGCAGAGAGTTGGGATAAATGGTTCATTCTCAGACTGGCAATCATTAACCAGTGGTGTTCCGCATGGGTCAGTGCTGGGTCCCCAACTCTTTACAATCTATATTAACGATTTGGAGGAGGGGACCGAGTGTAACATATCAAAGTTTGCAGATGATACTAAGATGGGAGGGAAAGTAGTGAGTGAGGAGGACATAAAAAACCTGCAAGGGGACATAGACAGGCAGTGGGCAGAGATTTGGCAGATGGAATACAATACTGGAAAGTGTGAGGTTATGCACTTTGGCAGGAAAAATCGTAGAGCAAGTTATTATCTTAATGGCAAGAAACTGGAAAGTACTGAAGTACAAAGGGATCTGGGGGTCCTGGTGCACGAAACTCAAAAGGTTAGTATGCAGGTGCAGCAAGTGATTAAGAAGGCCAATGGAATGTTGGCTTTCATTGCTAGGGGGATAGAATATAAAAATAGGGAGGTATTGCTTCAGTTGTACAAGGTATTGGTGAGACCGCACCTGGAATACTGCATACAGTTTTGGTGTCCATACTTAAGAAAAGACATACTTGCTCTCGAGTCAGTACAAAGAAGGTTCACTCGGTTAATCCCGGGGATGAGGGGATGGACATATGAGGAGAGGTTGAGTAGATTGGGACTCTACTCATTGGAGTTCAAAAGAATGAGAGGCGATCTTATTGAAACATATAAGATTGTGAAGGGGTTGGATCGGGTGGATGTTCCAGATGATGGGTGAAACTAGAACTAGGGGGCATAGTCTTAGAATAAGGGGCTGCTCTTTCAAAACTGAGATGAGGATGAACTACTTCACTCAGAGGGTGGTAGGTCCATGGAATATGCTGCCCCAAAAAGCTGTAGAAGCTACATCATTACATAAATTTAAAACAGAAATAGACAGTTTCCTAGAAGAAAAGGGAATTAAGGGTTACGGGGAGCGGGCAGGAATTTGGACATGAGTCTAGGTTCGGATCGGTCATGGCCCTGTGGGTAGCGGAGCGGGCCCAGGGGCTGTGTAGCCTGATCCTGCTCCTATTTTGTGTGTTTAATTCTGTTAGATTCAGGAGATGGTTCTGTGATAGTGGATTGGCGGTTAGGATCAGATCAGCCATGATCTTATTGAATGGCGGAGCAGGCTCGAGGGGCCGATTGGCCTACTCCTGCTCCTATTTCTCATGTTCTCATGTCCACTGAAGCACTTCTCTGCTTCGTGCAACACCCCTTTTATCAAAATACAGTACTTTTAAATAAGTGTCCACTAGAGCGCTCTTTGCTCAGTGCAACACTCCTTTAAATACAGTACTTTAAAACAGCTATACAGTGTTCACCACAGCATTTCTCTGCTTGGTGCAACACCCCTTTTAAATACAGTACTTTAAAAACAGAACTCAGTGTTCACTATAGCATTTTTCTGCTAGTGCAACATCGTCTTACTTAAATACAGTTTCAATACAGAACTCGGTGTTCACTATAGCACTTTCCTGCTAGTGCAACACCGTCTTACTTAAATACAGTTCCAATACAGAACTCAGTGTCCACTATAGCACTTCTCTGCTAGTGCAACACGGTCTTACTTAAAATAGTGGGGGGGGGTGAAACGGACATAACGAGGGAAAATTGACTAAAATCACAGTTCTAACAAAATTCCCACTTAATTCCCACCCCTATACCTATTCTAAGTTGCCTTGTAAAAGGCCAGAAAAATATATGCTCACCAATGAAAACACCTTCTCCGTGCCCTGCGATCTTTGATCTTCACTGCCCCGAAGTAAAAACACCCCAGTATTTTAAAAGTAAACTGCTGGTGTTCCACTTCTTTAGGCAGGCTCCCACGTTGTAGAGAGCACGGAGGCGAGGCCAGAGAGAGAGAGATGGCTTCTGAGAAGCTATCTTTTATACCCCAATTTGGGGCCGAAATGTTCCTGCCCAAATCCGGATGTATCTGGGCTAAACAAAAGGGATCCGAACTGTCCCATTGTCTTGTAATGGGTTTGGATGAATCACCCATTCGTTTAAACTGTTTCCAGTTTAAATGTGTCCTCATTGTCTGTGATGGCTTTGAATAAAGTTGCAGTTTAAATGTGTCCTTTGAATAAAGCTGCCGTGGTTTGAACTATTTTCTTGATTGCTTGAGTAGTGTAAACAAAAGTCATTGTCCTTGTGGTCAGACTGAAACCAGTCTCAAGTGGTTAATCCTTTGTGTAGCAGTTTCTATAAACACATCGATTGTCTCTGCAGGGAGGGGAAACTCCCTGAACTGCCTTTGATTGGCAGTCTGGTCAGCCATCTTTGATCTTCACCTTTTTCACAGACACACACACAAGCTGCCTTTTCAAGTCCTTTGTCTTTTGCCATGCGGTCTGGCGGCCATTTTGATCCTCCTGGATTTTTAAAGGTATATTACCTAGGTATTCTTTAATCAAAATTAATCTTCAGAACTGTAGGAAATTTCAAAATTATTGCGAAATCCTACACGCGCCCAGGCGCTAGTTGATTTGCGCCCCGTGCAAATCAACCAAATTTAGCCCCCCTATTCTTTTAATCTAATACTATCCTTAACTTCTTTAGTTAGCTACGGATGGATCATTTTTCCTGCGTAGTTATCCAGCAATGTATATTCATTGAGAATTTTGGAATATTTCTTTAAATGTTTGCCACTGTTTATCTACTGTCATGCCTTTTTATCTAATGTCCCTATCTACCTTAGCCAGCTTGCTCCTCATACCTATGTAATTGGCTTTATTTGAGTTTAAGACCCTAGTTTTGGATGTCACTCGCCAACCCAACATGAAATTCTATCATCGTATGATCACTCTTCCCAGAGGATCCTTTACTATGAGAGTACTAATTAACCCTGTCTCATTACACATTACAAGATCTAAAATAGCCTGATCCCTGGTTGGTTCCATGACACATTGTTCTAGGAAACTGTCTCGAAAGCATTCCATGAACTCGTCCTCCAGACTACCTTTGCCAATATGATTTGCCCAGTCTATATGAAGATTAAAATCCCCCATGATTATTGTATTACCTTTGATACACGCTCCTATTATTTGTTGATTAATACTCTGTCCAACAGTACAGCTACTATTAGGGGGCCTATAAGCTACTCCCACCTGTGTTTTCTGCCCTTGTTGTTTCTTATCTCCACCCATACTGATTTTACTTCCTGATCTTCTGAGCCAAGATCCTTTCTCACTACTGTCCTTATGTCATCCTTTATTATCAGGGCTACACCCCCTCCTTTTCCATTCTACCTTGTCAAGCATCCTGGAATATTTAGTTCCCAACTTTGGTCACCTTGCAACCATGTCTTTGTAATGGCTATTAGATCAAAGCCATTTATCTGTATTTGTGCCACTAATTCATCTGTCTTGTTACGAATGCTTTGTGCATTCAGATAAAGAGCCACTAATTTTAACTTTTTACCATTATTCCCTGCTTTTACCTTATTCACTGATGGCTGCTAAACTCTCTGTCCCTTCCTGTCATACTCTGCTTATCTTTACTCCGATCGCTACGTTACTCCATTGCCTTGATTTTTCTCTTTTAGATTTCTAAATTTACCCTCACCTGGACCTCCCCCACCCCCCCCCCTCCCTTTTTAGTTTAAAGCCCTAGCTACAGCCCTAGTTATTTGATTCGCAAGGACACTGGTCCCAGCCCAGTTTAAATGGAGCCCGTCCCAACGGAACAGCTCCCTCTTTCCCCAGTACTGGTGCCAGTGCCCCATGAACTGAAAATATAGTTTTGGTTTAATTTGAATTAAAATTAGAAAGAAAATACTGCATTACAAATTATATAGACAGTACAGCCTGGAAGTGACCTCATAAGAACATAAAAACATAAGAAATAGGAGCAAGAGTAGGCCAATCGGCCCCTCGAGCCTGCTCCACCATTCAATAAGATCATGGCTGATCTGATCCTAACCTCAAATCTTCTATCACTCTGCATCCACCCGAACCCATGTGATCTCCCGGGAGAGGCGAAAAACCAGATAAAGACCCAATGGCCAATTTGGGAGAAAAAAATCTGGGAAATTCCTCTCCGACCCATCTAGGCGATCGAAATTCTTCCAGGAGATCACTCTGTCCCTATATTTTCTACAGTACTTACCTTCTGTAAAGGCGATCTCCACCCCAGCCAGGAACAGGAATAAAACCATCTCCTGAAATCTAACAGAATTAGAACACAGTAGGAGCAGAACAAGGCTACACGGCCCCTGGGCCCGCTCCACTACCCACAGGGCCATGACCATTCCGAACCCAGACTCATGTCCAATTTCCTGCCCGCTCCCCGTAACCCTTTATTCCCTTTACTTCTAGGAAACTATCTATTTCTGTTTTAAATTTATTTAATGATGTAGCTTCCACAGCTTTCTGGGGCAGCAAATTCCACAAACCTACCACCCTCTGAGTGAAGAAGTTTCTCCTCATCTCAGTTTTGAATGAGCAGCCCCTTATTTTAAGATTATGCCCCCTAGTTCTAGTTTCACCCATCATTGGGAACATCCTCACCGCATCCACCCGATCAAGCCCCTTCACAATCTTATATGTTTCAATAAGATCGCCACTCATTCTTCTGAACTCCAATGAGTAGAGTCCCAATCTACTCAACCTCTCCTCATATGACCACCCCCTCATCCCCGGGATTAACCGAGTGAACCTTCTTTGTACTGACTCGAGAGCAAGTATGTCTTTTCTTAAGTATGGACACCAAAACTGTATGCAGTATTCCAGGTGCGGCCTCACCAATACCTTGTACAACTGCAGCAATACCTCCCTGTTTTTATATTCCAACCCCCTAGCAATAAAAGCCAACATTCCATTGGCCTTCTTAATCACTTGCTGCACCTGCATACTAACTTTTTGAGTTTCGTGCACCAGGACCCCCAGATCCCTTTGTACTACAGTACTTTCCAGTTTCTTGCCATTAAGATAATAACTTGCTCTATGATTTTTCCTGCCAAAGTGCATAACCTCACACTTTCCAGTATTGTATTCCATCTGCCAAATCTCTGCCCACTTACTTAGCCTGTCTATGTCCCTTTGCAGGTTTTTTATGTCCTCCTCACTCACTACTTTCCCTCCCATCTTTGTATCATCTGCAAACTTTGATATGTTACACTCGGTCCCCTCCTCCAAATCGTTAATATAGATTGTAAAGAGTTGGGGACCCAGCACTGACCCCTGCGGAACACCACTAGTTACTGGTTGCCAATCTGAGAACGAACCATTTATCCCAACTCTCTGCTTTCTGTTAGAGAGCCAATCCTCCACCCACGCCAGAATATTACCCCCAATCCCGTGATTTTTTATCTTGAGCAATAATCTTTTGTGTGGCACCTTGTCAAATGCCTTTTGGAAGTCTAAATACACTACGTCCACTGGTTCCCCTTTATCCACCCTGTATGTTACTTCCTCAAAAAACTCAAGCAAATTTGTTAAACATGACTTCCCCTTCATGAAACCATGCTGAGTTTGCCCTATTAAATTATGTTTATCCAAATGTCCCGTTACTGTCTCCTTAATAATGGACTCTAACATTTTACCAACCACAGATGTTAGGCTAACAGGTCTATAGTTTCCAGCCTTCTGCCTACTCCCCTTTTTAAATAAGGGTGTTACATTAGCAGTTTTCCAATCTGCCGGGACCTTTGCTGAGTCCAGTGAGTTTTGGAAAATTATTACCAATGCATCCACAATCCCTACCGCTACTTCCCTCAAGACCCTGGGATGCAAGCCATCAGGTCCAGGGGATTTATCCGCCTTGAGTCCCATTATTTTACCAAGTACCACTTCCTTAGTGATTTTAATCGTATTTAGTTCCTCCCCCCCTAGAGCCCCCTGTTTGTCCAGTGTTGGGATATTCTTAGTGTCCTCTACTGTAAAGACTGATACAAAATAATTGTTCAGTGTTTTTGCCATCTCCATGTTTCCCACCATTAATTTCCCGGTCTCATCCTCTAAGGGACCAACATTTACTTTAGCCACCCTTTTTCTTTTTATATAACTATAGAAACTTTTACTGTCTGTTTTTATATTTTTTGCTAATTTACTTTCATAATCTATCTTCCCTTTCTTAATCAATCTTTTTGTTATTTTTTGCTGTCTTTTAAAGACTTCCCAATCTTCCATCCTCCCACTAGATTTGGCTACCTTATATGCCCTTGTTTTTAGTCGGATACTATCCTTAATTACTTTACTTAGCCACGGATGGCTATCTTTTCTTTTACACCCTTTTTTCCTCAGTGGAATATATTTTTTTTGGAAGTTGTAAAATAACTCCTTAAATGTACACCACTGGTCATGTACCGTCTTACCCTTTAATCTATTTTCCCAGTCCACTCTAATTAATTCCGCTCTCATACCTTCATAGTCTCCTTTATTCAAGCTCAGCACGCTTGTTTGAGATCCAACCTTCTAATGCAATATGTTCATATCAAGTTCCTTTATCTGCTGTTTTAAAATAGTAAACAGATAAATGTGCTAAGTGTTTGTATGATACTATTACGCAGAGTAATTTCCAAGCTGATTGTAACTCCTCTGCCTTCCCTACTTCACTAGCTTTCATCAACAAACGTTTGCACCTTTCATTTTTTTAACTTTGAATTTTGCCTGGATTGTATGATTGAAATAATATGAAATGTTTCAAAGAAATTTAAGAAACGGTGTTAATTGAGCCCTACATTTCTAATATATTTAAAATGCTGAATAATCACAACACTCCAAAGGTATTGCAACTGTAGGTGGCGCTGTGAGCATAGTGTTATGTGGCATAACGTTGTATGATAGGGCCACCTTAAGGAAAAGCAGATCCATGCAGCAAGATTTTTTTTTTTAAAGTTACAGGTATTTAAGAAATGTAAGGAGCCATTTCAAAAAAACAAAATGCCTACCCTTGGAAACCAATTTAAAGAGAGAGTTTAGCCACCTCCCCATGACAATTAATGGCATTACCATCGCCAAATCCTGGGGGTTACCATTGACCAGAAACTTAACTGGACCAGCCACATAAATACTGTGGCTACAAGAGCAGGTCAGAGGCCGGGTATTCTGCGGCGAGTGACTCATCTCCTGACTCCCCAAAGTTTTTCCAACATTTACAAGGCACAAGTCAGGAATGTGATGGAATACTCTCCACTTGCCTGGATGACTGCAGCTCCAACAACATTCAAGAAGGTCTACACCAATCAGACAAAGCCGCCCGCTTGATTGGCACCCCATCCACCAGCTTAAACATTCACTTCCTCCACCACCGGCATACCGTGGCTGCAATGTGTACCATCTATAAGATGCACTGCAGCAACTTGCCAAGGCTTCTTCGACAGCACCTCTACCACCTAGAAGGACAAGGGCAGCAGGCACATGGGAACACCGCCACCTGCAAGTTCCCCTCCAAGTCACACACCATCCTGACTTGGAAGTATATCGCCGTTCCTTCATCGTCGCTGGGATAAAATCCTGGAACTCCCTACCTAACAGCACTGTAGGAGTACCTTCACCTCATGACTGCAGTGGTTCAAGAAGGCGGCTCACCACCACCTTCTCGAGGGCAATTTGGGGTGGGCAATAAATGCTGGTCTTGCCAGCGATGCCCACATCCCAGGAATTAAATTGTTTTTTTAAAACCTCAAAACCAAATGAGATGTAAGTTACCAGCCTCGGCCAAATGCATTCTTTACAGAGATGGTCACATGAACCCGGCAAAGCAAAATAGAGAACTCAGAAAACGTTTTGGAGAGGTAAGCTGAAGTTGTAGGAAAGGTCAAACGATGCCTTGAGCACAAGAAACTGCAGCATCTGATGGGGAAGCTGAAGCTCCTTGAACATGTACAGAACAGGTGAAGGGAAGAAGTCGATTAATGTTTATAATAAACTGAATGCAGCAGTGGAAAAGATCCTAACATTAACACTGAATCTAAAGCAAAAATCTGCACCCACCCTGTTCCCCTGTCCTATCCCCATCTCTAACCACCCCCCCCACCCCTTACCTTTTCCTTCATCCTCTCCAGCCCATTCCCTCTCAATCTTCCCCTTTTCTCCTCCCCTATTCTCTCCTCTGCTCCTCCTATCTTCCTTCTCTCGCCTCCCCTCTTCCCTTTTGATGCTCTCCCCTACCATCTCCCTCTTCCCATCTCCCTTTCCAACTCCCCTTCCCTCTCTTCCTCCCTCTACTCCCCTCTTGTCGTTTCCCGCCCTCCCCGTTCTTCCCCCCCCTCCTATCTCTTCCCCTCCCCATCTCCCCTACCCTTCTCTTCCCCTCCCCCTCCCCCTCAGACCCCTCCTCCTCTCCCTATCCCTCTCCTTCCACTCCATTTCTCATTCAAGGGGGTTGGAATACAAATGTGAGGAAGTGATGTTTTCAGTTGTACTAAACCTAGGCCAGGCACCATCTGGAGTACGGGATTTCGTTTTGAGCACCAAACCTGAGGAAAGATATACTGGTCTTGGAAGGCGTACAGCTTCACCAGAGCTTAATGGGTTAAATTAGGAGGACAGGTTGTGTAAACCTCATGGCTTATAAATTTGGGAGCACCTATTTTTTGAGCCCTGATATTGGGCCTTGGATCTCATTGTCATATAGCCTGCATGGCGCTGCAACCCGCCAAAGAAAGGAGTGAATAAAAATCGGGCTGCTTCTAGTGTCGCAGCAGCCCTCGGGTAAGTGGATCCGTGGGTCAAGTCAACGCCGTGAGTTTGGTTGTGGATCCATGACTATGCATCATGCAACTAAGTTGCCAGGCAGGGGGAAGATGGAGCTTGCTGTGACACCTTGCCAAGTCCTAGCACGGCTGGCAATACTGTTGAAGAGAATCAAATTTGCAAGAAATTTTAAAGATACTAAAATTACAACCTGGATTTTCCTTGGGTCCCACTCAGAGCATGGTAAGTTTTTATGGAGTATTTTATTGATTACTCCATGATAGAGTGCCTCAGTCGAAGTGACCATTTAATTTATAAATCTCACCCTTTAGGCAATTCTTAGCAACCCTGGATGCCACGAACATGATGTCACAATGATGGAAAATATGTTGTATGATATCATCTTATCATTCACATCCTATTAGAATTTGCCCAATGCCAGTTAAAGTCATAGATATTTATGGCACAGATGGAGGCCATTCAGCCTATCGTGTCTGCGCCGATTGGAAAAAGTGCTATCCAGCCTAATTCCACTTTGCAGCT
The DNA here is from genome assembly GCF_052327205.1 of Somniosus microcephalus. Taxonomy (NCBI): domain Eukaryota; kingdom Metazoa; phylum Chordata; class Chondrichthyes; order Squaliformes; family Somniosidae; genus Somniosus; species Somniosus microcephalus. Next base: position 85,603,147 of record NC_141000.1, read on the forward strand.
CTTGGTCCGTAGCCTTGCAGGTTACGGCACTTCAAGTGCATATCCAAGTACTTTTTAAATGTGATGAGGGTTTCTGCCTCTACCACTCTTTCAGGCAGTGCGTTCCAGACCCCCACCGCCCTCTGGCTGAAATAAGTTCTCCTCAACTCCCCTCTACTCCTTCTACCAATTACTTTAAATCTATGCTCCCTGGTTATTGACCTCTCTGCTAAGGGAAATAGATCCTTCTTATCCATCCTATCCAGGCCCCTCATATTTTTATACACCTCAATTAAATCTCCCCTCAGCCTCCTCTGTTCCAAAGAAAACAACCCCAGTCTATCCAATCTTTCCTCATAGCTAAAAGTCTCCAGTCCTGACAGCATCCTCATAAATCTCCTCTGTACCCTCTCTAGTGCAATCACATCTTTCCTATAATGTGGTGACCAGAACTGCACGCAGTATTCTAGCTGTGGCCTAACTAGTGTTTTATAGTTGTGGGAGAAAATCCCAAAAGTCACATCGGGGGTGTGGAGAGCCAGAATTTTCCTCTTCTGCCAGCTCAGAGAAGGGGGAGGAGGAGGGAAGGATAGAAATTAATATTTCTAAAGTTGAACAAATTGTGCATCACTACTGCTGGATGAAAGCTAAATTAATATTGACAGGTCTTTTTTATTGGAATACACATTTTTGTTAGAATTAACAGCTTACTATTTAGAGGCATTAACTAAAAACTTAAACTGCCTTAAATGCATCTCAGAGTATATTTGGTTTCCACTGCTATAATCTTCTTTCTGTAGTCAACATAGTTTCACAGCTCTGTTGAATTCTGTCAAACATTTAATGATATGATGTTTTAACTAATACGACTTGCTTTATATAATTCCACTTAATATCAAATTTTAAACATTAGGATTATACTACAGGATTTCTTAATCCCAATGTGCTTGTGAAGAGGATCAATATGATGGACAATACCTTCGCCAAGACATACAATATCTGTTCTAATTTCTCTATATTTCAGGGAGAAGAGGAAAAGGATCTGGCTATCATTTACCTGCAGAAATTAATAAGAGGAAGGGCTATTCAGAATATGGTAAGTTTTTATGTTAAATTTGAGGAACTACGCCTTATAAACTGTGGTAAGAGAGTGACAGGGCTGTATGTCATTTTATTACTTGTGCAACAGCAAAGTTATTTTGTCAGTTCTCGGCCAGTTGGTAAAGCTCCGCAATAGTAAAACATTGCATGATGGTGGGAGGGGGCATCTAGCTTGCTTCACTTAAATTGCGCTTTCTGACAGCAACAATGTCATTGCTGGCAGTTTTGGTGACCTGCAGTCAGGCTATTCCAACCATTCAACTTGGAGTTAGAATGTTGGCATGGGATAGGTTGGGCAAAATGAAAGCAAGTAATGGTAATCTTGGAGTTGTGGGACAACACTAATGTAATCCATAATCTGTAGATGTTTGAAGGCAAGGAGAAGCGCATTGAGCTGCTCTATGAACTCCGCACCACTCACGCACTCCAGGAGGACAGACAACTAGTGAAGCAAGCAGAAATGCAGGCTATATTGGCCTTGCAGCGAGAACGTGACTCACAGCAGCAAAAGGTAAAGCAATGGAATTTGTAATAATTAATGGAAATCAATTCTATTGGAACATTTTTATGCTTTCTTTGTTACTTATGATTATGTGGCTAGCCTTACACATAGAAATAATAAAGCACATGTAATATGAATGGCCCATTTATTTATACAGTGCATATTTTTATAAATCCTGTTAAATAGGATTGAGAATAATAAGGAGCTCCACATTCTGGTAAGTTTTTTTGAAAAAAACTGACATTCATGGTTGCAGCCTGCAGTGGTCCCTTTAAGGGCCGCTGGTTAGATCGCATGTAGAGTTGGATTTCCTGAATGCAGCCGGCCCGCCGCCGATTGCATTCAGGGCAAACCAATTTGGTAAAGGAGGCATCAAACAAGCGTTGGGTGCCTTATTTGCAAATGCAAAGTGCCCAAGACCTGTTTCAGGCGTGGGCCCTGAACTCCTCTTGTGATGCCTGTACCAGTATGGCGGCTGGTACACTTCTGGCGTGGAATGTGTGGCCTGTACCAATATGGCGGCTGGTACACTTCTGGCGTGGAATGTGTGTGTGCACGCCGCCCGCCATATTGGACGCTTTGGCGCCAGTTTTATACCTGTAAAATGAGCGCTGCGACATCGAATTTCTAGGCCATTCTGTTTCTGGTGATCCTCTTATACATAATCAAATAAAGTTGTAGGTGGGTATGATACCGCAGAACATTCTGCAACTTAAAATTGACATTTAAATCGTGAAAATGGACATAGTGCAGAGTAAATTTAATTCCTGTTAGACTAGATTATTAATCTTTTACAAGTGATTAATTTTGTAACCAACCATTATAAATTTATTACAATTAGTATGAATTCTTCTTTCTTACTACAGCGTTCCACAATGGAAGACTATCTCTCGCATCTTGAAGATCGTGTACTCGCAGACATGTTTGACTTCCTGAATAAGGAGCTGCTGCGACTGCAGGAGGAACAACGCATTCATGCAATTGTTATGTTGGCCGAGCGCCGTCGTCGGATCAGAGAGGCAGAAGAGAGTGGATTACGTCAAGTAGAGGAGAGACGCAGAAGGGAGGAGGATGAAATTTTCAAACAGGTCAGACACATGCAATATAAAATTACATTGTAACAAAATAGGTATTAATTTGCCATTATATATGTTGTCTACACTTAAAGGTTGCATGTCAAACCAGGAATGAACAGAAAAGAAAGCGTGCATTTATGTAGCGCCTTTCATGACCTCGGGACATCCCAAAGTGCTTTACAGCCAATGAAGTACTTTTGAAGTGTAGTCACTGTTGTAATGTAGGAAATGTTGTAGCAAATTTGTGCACAGCAATGTCCCACAAACAGCAATGTGATAATGACCAGATAATTTGCTTAGTGATGGTGGTTGAGGGATAAATATTGGCCAGGACACCGGGGAGAACTCCCCCTCCCTTCTTCGAACGACTGCCAAGGAATCTTTTATGACCACCTGAGAGGGTAAACTGGGCCTCGGTTTAACATCTCATCCCCAAAGACGGCACCTCCGATGTAGTGTATGTACCTTTAAGAGAGAACTACTTTTACAGCTCCTGTATACTGTAGTACCGGCAGTGACCACACCTGTATATAAGCCTTGAGCATGCCTCCGTACTGTCAGTGTTTAGACTACCCTCCTCCAGTAAACACCTGTTGATTGTTAAGTTACAGCCTCCGTGTAGTTATTGGAAAACATCATACTTTAAGAATCACTGATTCAACAGTGGCGACGAGGTCGATTCGAATCTACCTGCAACTCTGCATTTCCCTTCAAGGATTCGCTCCGGGAGGGCGGTGGAAGAAAGTCGAGGCCAGAAGCACGGGCGTCGATCACGAGCAACCGCCCAGTCATCCGGCAGAGAGTGAACATCGCAGGGGAGGCCGTTGAGAGCCGGGCTTGGTTCCCCAGCCACGATGATCCAGCAACAGACTGGCAACAGGTACAGCGCAGACCCTTCCCGGACAGCGGCGGCTGGAGCCGACCGACGGCAGAGAAAAAGCCGAGCAGCGTCGACGGGGTAAGAGAGAAGGTGAAGCGCACAGGGCGCAGCCGGGGGTTGAAAACCGAGTGGCGTCAAGGAAAAACAAAAGAGAGAGAGAGAGAGGGTAAAGCAGCAGCCGGGTTCAGGACCGAGCGACGGCAATGGGAAAGGCGCACAGGAGAACGCGCAGAGCACAGCCAGGGCTCAAGGGCTGAACCGCGTCCGCGGGGAGAAGAAGGGAGAGCGCAGGAGACGCCATTGAGCCGCGGAGAAGAAGGGAGAGTGCGGGAGACGCCATTTTAGAAGCCGCAGCGGAGAAGAAGGGCGAGCGCGGGAAGAAAGGAAAGCGCGGGAGACGCCATTTTGTGCCAGCGGAGAAGAAGGGAGAGCGTGGGAGACGCCATTTTAGACAGTTAAATCACACCCAGGGATGCTGAAGAGTGGCAGTATCACTGCGTTCGACGATGAAGTCGAAGATTGGGCGACATGTGGAACGCATTGAGGTGTACTGCAGGGCGAATGAAGTGCCAGATGCTAGGAAAGCACTGGTTTTGTTAAATTCCATGGGTGCAAAAACTTATGGCTTACTGCGAAACCTAATAACACCAGAGAAGCCCGTGGATAAGAATTTCGAAAGCATAGTAGAAATCCTACAGGACCACTTAAACCCCACACCGCTGCTGATAGCAGAAAGATTTAAGTTCCACAGAAGGAACCAGCATAAAGACGAAAGTAATGCTGAGTACTTAACGGAACTGCGCAAGCTATCGAAACACTGCCAGTTTGGAGTGGGACTAGCAGATACGTTAAGGGACAAGTTTGTGTGTGGGCTTCAAAGTGAAGGAACCCAGAAACGGCTTCTTTAAGAAAAGGAACTTATGCTGGACAAGGCTTCCAGCATGGCAGTATCACACGAAGCAGCCGCACGGGGCGCTGCAGAGATACAACGGAGACCGCAAGAATATGGCACCAATGAAATGTCATATGGAACAGGGAAGTGTTATCGCTGCGGCAGAACAACACACGACCAGAAGGATTGTTGGTTCAAGGACCAAGTGTGCAGACAGTGTGGAAAAGCAGGACACATAGCAAGAGTCTGCAGGTCAGGGAAGAAAACCAACAGCAAGAAATCTCCACAGGAGAAGTACAAAAAGGTACATAAGGTGATGGACAGTAGTTCAGACGAACAGAAAAGTGATACAGACTCCGGAAGCAAGGAGCTGGGTTGTCTGAAACTACATAAGGTAACCAAAATGGAGGATCACCAGACTATCTGGGTCACACTCAAGATAGACGGAGTCCAAGTGAAAATGGAATTGGACACAGGATCAGCCCTAACAGTCATAAACCAAAGGGACTACAAGCGGCTATTTTCACATATACCCTTGAAAGCTACAGAGATTGTCTTGAAGACGTACACAGGGCAAAAAGTCTACCCCAAAAGAAAAATAAGGGTGAAAGTGATATATAAAGGCCAGGAAATACCTAAAATGGACCTATATGTATTGCCAGATGGAGGACCACCACTACTAGGATGTGAATGGATCCGGAAGATACAATTAGATTGGCATTCCATACAGGCACTGAAGGTTGAGGCCAAAAAGGATGACGACGTCACACCTGGATGACTGTCAAAAATGCTAACTGACGCACAAGAAGTGTTCCAGGAGGGACTTGGAACACTAAAAGGCATAACAGCAACGATTAAAATAGAGGAAAATGCAAGCCCAAAGTTTTTTTTAAGGCCAGACCGGTGCCTTATGCGATCCGACCAGCCGTCGAAGCAGAGCTGGAAGGGTTGGAACGTTCAGGAGTACTGTCCAAAGTAGACTGGAGCGAGTGGGCTACACCCATCATTCCTGTAATGAAGAGGTCATTGAGTAATACGCCTGGGGAACCAAAGAAGGTCCACATCTGTGGGGATTTTACGGTGACAGTGAACCCAGTCCTTCACACGGTACAATATCCGCTTCTGCGGATTGAGGATATTTTCGCCTCGCTATCTGGAGGTAAACGCTTCACCAAAATTGATCTGGCCCAGGCGTACTTGCAAATGGAGGTAGAAGAAGCCTCGAAACAATACCTCACGATCAACACTCATAAAGGTCTCTACCAATACAACCGGCTGGTGTTCGGGGTAGCATCGGCTCCGGCTATTTGGCAAAGGGCAATGGATCAAGTCCTGCAAGGGATTCCAGGGACCCAGTGTTATTTGGACGACATCCTGGTCATGGGCGAAAATGACAGTGATCACCTCGCCAACCTGGAGAAGGTGCTCATTAGATTAAAGGAATATGGGCTACGAGCTAATTGCCACAAGTGCGAGTTTTTCCAGAAGTAGATCTCGTATTGTGGCCACGTTATTGATGAAGAGGGGTTACATAAGTCCCCTGAAAAGATTGAGGCAGTAGTCAAGGCTCCAGCACCGGAAAATGTGTCACAACTGAGGTCGTTCCTCGGGCTGGTAAACTACTACCATAAGTTCTTACCAAATTTGTCTACAGTATTACACCCACTGAACACCCTACTGCAAACGGGGGTACCATGGAAGTGGAATGACGAATGTAAACGAGCTTTCCAGAAGTGCAAAGAATTGATCACATCAAAAGAGGTGTTGGCCCATTTCAACCCAGCACTACCAATTCGGTTGGCATGTGATGCATCACCCTATGGTATTGGAGCGGTGCTGTCGCACAAATTCCCAGACGGGTTGGAGAGGCCAGTAGCCTTTGCGTCTCGGTCACTAACCTCAGCCGAGCGTAACAACGCCCAGATTGACAGGGAGGCCCTCAGCCTAGTATGGGGAGTAAAAAAATTCAACCACTATCTGCATGGGCAGAAGTTCACCTTGCTGACTGACCACCAACCACTTGTCTCCATCTTCAATCCAAAGAAGGGCGTTCCAGTGATGACTGCACAACGGTTACAAAGATGGTCCCATTTTCTAGGGGTGAACCAATATGAAATAGAATATAAAGGCACAAAACAGCATGGAAACGCTGAAGGGCTATCACGCCTGCCACTGCCTACTGTGGAGGAAGCACCAGCAGTGGACCCTATCGAGATATTTTATTCGTCAATAATTGAACGATTGCCAGTAACTAACGCGGATATAGAGAAGGAGACCCGCAATGATCCAACACTGTCTCGGGTATATGATTTGACGGTGAGGGGATGGCCAACACATGGCGACTCACTGTTGCCAGCATTCTCATCCAGAAGAGAACAGCTGTCAGTATGCCAGGGGACAGTGATGTGTGGATCCCGAGTGGTAATTCCACCCAAGTTAAGGGAGAGAGTGCTCAATGAGCTTCATGAAGGTCATCTGGGAGGGGTGAAAATGAAAAGCCTTGCTAGGGCTTATGTGTGGTGGCCAGGGATTGATCAACAAATCGAGGACCTAACCAAGAGCTGCTCAGGATGCCAGAAGGTCCAAAATGCACCACCACATGCCCCTCTACACCCATGGGAGTGGCCCTCCTCTCCATGGCAACGGGTGCATATTGATTTTGCTGGTCCATTCATGGACTCAATGTTCTTAATAGCAGTGGATGCTCACTTGAAATGGCCTGAGGTGATAAAAATGTCCTCAACCACTACAGAGAAAACGATTGCAGTCCTACGGACCATTTTTGCCAGGAACGGCTTGCCAGAGCAGATTTGCTCTGATAATGGACCACAGTTTGTGTCCGAAGAGTTTCGGAAATTTATGAGAAGGAATGGGGTAAGGCATTACACATCCACCCCGTATCATCCAGCCACAAATGGATTGGCTGAGAGGTTCGTACAAACCTTTAAAAAGGCGATAAAGGCCATGTGCGATGATGAAATTCCACTACAGCATAAGGTGGACAATTTCCTGTTAGCCTACAGAAATGCGACACATGCAGTTACCAACCAGACCCCGGCCATGGTGTTCTTTAACCGAAGGTTGAGATCTTGTCTGGATTTGCTCAGACCAAATGTGCGAAGGAATGTTGAGGATAAACAATTCCAGCACATCAATGAGAAGCCGAGAAGGAGCTTCAATGTAGGACAACCAGTCTTGGCCCGTGACTACCAAACAGAGAAATGGCAACCCGGAATGATATGCACACGGCAGGGGCCATTAATGTAAACAGTGGATGTCGGGGAGAACATTGTGAGACGCCACGTCGACCAGATCTTAGCATCACAGGAACGAGTCAACCCCATGTCTCGCGTCCCTGGGGATGAATCCGACATACTGGTAGCATCTACCTCAGAAACAGTAGCAGTGGAAACTGATGAAATAACCGACGAAAAGGGGCCAGAATCGCCTCCACACCAAGAACAAGAACCTCAGGAAAGGCGCTATCCAGAAAGGATCAGGAAGCCGCCCCAAAGACTGAATCTATAAATGGACTATTTCAGTTTAATGTGCATGTTAAAGTGTTAATTGTTATTTGAACATTATGGGTACTGCTAATCTAAAAGGGGAGGAATTGTAGTGTATGTACCTTTTAAGAGAGAACTACTTTTACAGCTCCTGTATACTGTAGTACCGGCAGTGACCACACCTGTATATAAGCCTTGAGCATGCCTCTGTACTGTCAGTGTTTAGACTACCCTCCTCCAGTAAACACCTGTTGATTGTTAAGTTACAGCCTCCGTGTAGTTATTGGAAAACATCATACTTTAAGAATCACGGATTCAACATCCGACAGTACAGCACTCCCCCAATACTGCACTGAAGTGTCAGCCTAGATTTTGTGTTCAAGTCTCTGGAGTGGAACTTGAACCCACAACCTTCTGACTCAGAAGTGAGAGCGCTACCAGTAAGCCAAGACCGACACTGAAGCTTGTAATATAAAATGCAGTGGTAGAAATATGAAGCCAATCTTTTCAATGATTATATTTTTGAAGTTTCAAAAATAGATAAGAAAGTACATAATCATGGCAACTGCATTTCAAAGCAACTTTTTGTTTGTAAAATGTATTGGATGTTTTCGAATGCATAATATGGCACTATATAAATACAAGGATAGATACCGAGAGGCTGTTTCCCCTGGCTGGAGAGTCTTAAACTAGGGGTCATAGTCTCAGGATAAGGGGTCAGTCCTTTAGGACTGAGATGAGGAGAAACTTCTTCACTGAGAGGGATAGATAGATTTTTGGACTCTAGGGGAATCAAGGGATATGGAGATCAGGCGGGAAAGTGGAGTTGAGTTCGATGATCAGCCATGATCTCATTGAATGGCGGAGCAGGCTCGAGGGGCCATATGGCCTACTCCTGCTCTTATTTCTTATGTTCTTATGTTGTGAATCTTTGGAATTCTCTACCCCAGAGTGCTGTGGATGCTCAGTTGATGAGTATATTCAAGACTGAGGATGTTTGGGCACTAAGGGAATCAAGGGATAGGGAGTTAGGCATGAAAAGTGGAGTTGATGTAGAAGTTCAGCCATGATCTTACTGAATGGTGGAGCAGGCTCGATGGGCTGTGTGACCTACTCTTGCTGCTATTTCTTATGTTCTTAAACTCTTTTTTAAAGATTTTAAAGTTTTAGAATTGCATTCAGTACCAGTTTCAAAATTAAAATGTGTTAAATATCAAATCCATCAATCTATATGCACTTCTTGGCTACAGAACAGTATTTCCTGACTCATACTTTTATGTCAATTTTTCCATTATAAATTCCTGTATCCATATTTAAAATGGGAAAAGCCGAGTGTTGTCACTTTTTGTAATTATGAATCTGGCCAACAAGTGGCGCAGTATCTTATTTTTCCCACAAATTGCTCAAAAGCTTTTGGAAAATCTTTCAGTGCTTTGGGGAGGGAGCTAACCTGATTAGAAGAGATTCAAACAGGGAGTTGCGAGGGAGATAAGCATGGATCTTATCACAGGAGGCAACAACATGTTCAAGGACTTTGGAGAGGAAAGACTAGGTTGTAAATGGTTTGGTAGTTTGCAAGGGTAGAGGGATCAAGAGTAGATTTTTTGAGGAAGGTTTTATGCCAGTGGTTTTGAAAGGGAGGGGAACAGGTAGAAGGAAAAATGTCACAAGGGAATCCAAGAGCTCCTTACACTTGTTAGAGGTGAAGGTGGAGGGGACACAGAAGCGGAACTTAAGGAGAAAGCTAATAGTGGATAAAATATGCCAGGGGGTTATCTTTGCTCTCCAGGATAGTTCTTGAGTAGTGGATGGTTTTGGCAGAGGAGAGTGAGGCCTGGTAGAACTTGATGGAGTCCAACCAGATCTGATAATGGTTAGATAGGCCAGTTGTATGCCAGATACACTGAACCCTCTACTAGGGGAATGATCAGAATGGGAGTCAGTGAAGGTTTTGTTACAGATAAGTGCATCAAACATGCAGATCAGTGAGTGGTTGAGTAACTTGACAGCTGCAGAAGCATTGTTCTGAATGAAGGGCCAAAGGCTCAGCAGTTGGTCTTTGAAAATGTAGTTATAAGCGATGGGGGAAAGTTTTCCATGGGGAGGATGCAGGAGGAAGTGGCCTTGAAAGGTGGTATGGGGATGTGAATTATTAAGGATATAAGGAGATGGCCTTGTCAGTGATGAATACCTTGGGAATAGAGAGGCCATGGGAGATGGTGAGGTCTAGGGGGTGGCCATGAATATGGGTAGAAGAGTTTTATGGAGGGAGCTGTTAAGGATGGACAGGGTGGTAGTGAATTCAGAGGAGATTGGGCAAGGGGAGCTGAGATGGAGATTGAAATCACTGATGATAAGGAGTTGCTCAGTGCGGAAGCTGAGAGAGGGAAGAGATGACATCAGGGAAAAAACTCAGGGTAGGGCTTGGGGGAGGGTGGACAACAAGGGGGCTAAATTCGGTTGATTTGCGCCTCCCGTTAGTGCCCTAATGGGCGCAAATCAACTAACGCCTGGTTGTGGTGCCGCTAACGCCTCCCGCAAAATTCAGCAGAAGGTTAGCAGCGGCGGAAGGTTAGTGGCGGCGCTACGCCGCTGGCTGACGTCATCGCCGTGCGCAGCGCCCCGGCTGTAATATTGGGTGGCGCCCCCCGACTTACCGCTGGACGCTATGTCCAACGTGGTCAGGGGGCCTACCTGTGGCGAGGTGGCGGGCGGCCATTTTTGTTGCTGGCGCCTGCCAGCACCTGCCCCCGTTGCTGTCCCCGGCCCCCGTGAAGCCCCACCCGCGGGGTGCCAGCTGCTCTCTGTGAGCCCGGCACTCCTCCTGAGTGCTGGGCTCATTTGCCGGCACTCCCGATCCCTGGTGGCCCAGCTGGGCGCCGGGACGCGCTGCGCCAGGCCCCTCCTCTTTAAGAAGGGGAGGAAGGCCTGCAATACCATGGCGCGATGTGCCGCGGTTTTGGCTCGCAGCGCCCCAAGAGGGACGCAGGGCGCTTCCAGTAGCACCCCTCCTCCCTCTCGGGACGCTACCTGGGAAAATCGGCCCCAGGGGCGCTAACTTTTTCGGGGCACTAAAATTAGCACCCCGGCGAAGGTAGTGCTACCGAATCTTTTACCCCCAAGGATTTTAAAGGAATGGTGAGAGGAATGGAACAGAATGAGATGCTCAAAATGAGTATAGGGAGAAACCAAGGTATGACTAGTGATGTGGGGCATACTGGTTTGAGTGGGCCAGGTGGTAGAAAGTATAGCCAGGCTGGGAAGCTTTGATAAGGGAGAAGGTATTGTTATCCATGAGTAAAGTTCCAGTCAAAGCCAGGATATCAATACTGTCATCTACAATAAGGTAATGAATAGATATGTGGCTAACAAGGGAAATTAGGGATAGCATAAGATCCAAGGAGAGGACATATAAATTGGCCAGAAAAAGCAGCAAACCTGTGGCTTGGGAGCAGTTTAAGATTCAGCAAAGGAGGACAAAGGGATTAATTAAGAGGGGGAAAATAGAGTATGAGAGTAAGCCTGCAGGGAACATAAAAACTGACTGTAAAAGCTTCTATAGATATGTGAAGAGAAAAAGATTGGTGAAGTCAAGCGTAGGTCCCTTGCAGCCAGAATCAGGGGAATTTATAATGCGGAACAAAGACATGGCAGACCAATTAAATACATACTTTGGTTCTGTCTTCACAAAGGAGGACACAAATAACCTCCCAGAGATGTCGGGGAACATAGGGTCTAATGAGAGGGAGGAACTGAATGAAATCAGTATTTGTAGGGAAATTATGTTAGGGAAATTGACGGGATTGAAGGCCGATAAATCCCCAGGGCCTGATAATCTACATCCTAGGGTACTTAAGGAAGTGGCCCTAGAAATAGTAGATGCATTGCTGGTCATCTTCCAAAATTCTATAGACTCTGGAACAGTTGCCATGGATTGGAGGGTAGCTAATGTAACCCCACTATTTAAAAAAGGTGGTAGAGAGAAAATGGGGAATTACAGACCGGTAAGCCTGACATCGGTAGTAGGGAAAATGCTAGAGTCCATTATAAAAGATGTAATAGCAGAGCACTTGGAAAACAGTGACAGGATCCGACAAAGTCAACATGGATTTACAAAAGGTAAATCATGCTTGACTAATCTACTGGAATTTTTTGAGGATGTAACTGGTAGAATAGATAAGGGAGAACCAGTGGATATGGTGTATTTGGACTTTCAGAAGGCTTTCGATAAGGTCCCGCATAAGAGATTAGCGTGCGAATGGTTAAAGCACATGGGATTGGGAGTAAGGTACTGACTTGGATAGCGAACTGGTTGGCAGACAGGAAGCAAAGAGTTGGAATAAACGGGACTTTTTCCGAGTGGCAGGCAGTGACTAGTGGGGTACCGCAGGGATCGGTGCTAGGACCCCAGTTATTCACTATATATTAATGATCTAGACGAGGGAACTAGATGTAATATCTCCAAGTTTGCAGACGACGCAAAGCTGGGTGGGCATGTGTGCTGTGAGGAGGATGCAGAGAAACTCCAGTATGATTTGGACAGGTTGGGTAATTGGGCAGGTGCATGGCAGATGCAGTATAATGTGGATAAATGTAAGGTTATCCACTCTGGTGGCAAAAACAGGAAGGCAGATTATTATCTGAATGGCAATAGATTGGGAAAAGGGGAAGTGCAACGAGACCTGGGTGTCCTTGTGCACCAGTCGCTGAAGGTAAGCATGCAGGTGCAGCAGGCGGTTAAGAAGGCAAATGGTATGTTGGCCTTCATAGCGAGAGGATTCTTCGAGTACAGGAGCAAGGATGTCTTGCTGCAGTTGTACAGGGCCTTGGTGAGACCACGCCTTGAGTAAGACCACGCCTTGAGTATTGTGTGCAGTTTTGGTCGCCTTATCTGAGGAAGGATGTTCTTGCCATGGAGGGAGTGCAGCGAAGATTCACCAGACTGATACCAGGAATGACGTATGAAAAGAGATTGGGTCGATTGGGCTTGTATTCGCTAGAGTTTAGAAGAATGAGAGGGGATCTCATTGAAACTTATAAAATTCTAACAGGACTAGACAGACTAGATGCAGGAAGGATGTTCCTGATGGCGGGGGAGTCCAGAACCAGGGGTCACAGTCTAAGGATAAGGGGTAAGCCATTTAGGACTGAGATGAGGAGGAATTTCTTCACCCAGAGAGTGGTGACCCTGTGGAATTCTCTACCACAGAAAACAGTTGAGGCCAATTCATTAAATGTATTCAAGAGGGAGTTAGATATATTTCTTAAGTCTAAAGGGATCAAGGGATATGGGGAGAAAGCAGGGACAGGGTACTGAGTTTGGATGATCAGCCATGATCTCATTAAATGGCGGAGCAGGCTCGAGGGGCCGAATGGCCTACTCCTGCTCCTATCTTCTATATTTCTATGCCGGAGGGAAATATGGACGGGGGGTGGGGACTGTCATTGCTGATCCATCAGCATTCTGTACACGGAAGAAAAGCTTTCCGTCCAATTTGTCCAAGTTTTTCATAATTTTAAACATCTCAGTCATACCTACCTCTAAGTCTTCTATTTTCAAGAGAGAAAATACCTAGAGTAGTCAATGCGTCCTCATACATAATTCCCTTCAGTTCTGGGATAAACCATGTAGCCCTTATCTGTACTCCCTCCAATAATTGAATATCCTGTTTGAAATAGAAGGATCAAAACTGCATGCAGTACTCCAGATGTGGCCTCACCAGGGTCAAGTACAGTTCATGAGATTGGCAGGAAATTTGAGTGTAAGTAGACATCAGCAAAACAGGCACATGAATGGGTGGAATTTCCCAATTATGGCCCCACAGGAAATTTTACCCCCCCTATATCTACATGCAATTGGTACTTGCATACCATCTTGCCGTGTATTCTCAGCTTTAAAAAGGGTGAGGGAAGGCCACTTATTTACAGTTTTCACACAATACTGGACACAGTTGTCAAATTTAATCTCCAAAGCACCAGCAAAAATCCCACAATATAATTTACTACAAGTATAATCCAGTCATTGTAAATCAGCAGCCCTAATGTTATCCCCATATGTTATAAAATAGCATTGGGCCAGATTATAGAAAAAACAGAAAAATAGGAGCAGGAGTAGGCCATTTGGCCCTCCGAGCCTGCTCCAGCTATTCTGAAAAAATAACGGTGTCTGAACAACGCACGGCGTTATTAATGCACAAATTGGCCAGCAACTTGTAATGAGGAAGAGACACCCCATGAATTGCCATAAGTTGTTGGCCAATTTGCACCGCTCCACCGTTTGTTTCACAAAAAAAATCATCTTGCGCTCAACCTCCCTGTGATTTTGATGAGGTTGCTGGATTTGCAAATTAATTTTCCATTAAACGTGCCACTAATTAACAGCATGATTACCCTTTTAACAATGTGATAATCGTTAATAACTGCCAATCAAACACTCTTGCCCAGAAAGTAAACAGTTATAAGTGTGGAGTCTCATTTCTTCAGGTTGTGAATTGTTTTAGATTTTAAAAATTTCAAATTAAATTTTTTTTTCTTACTTTTCCTTTGTCTCTTTTTTTATCCTCTCTCTCTTAATCCAATCTTTCTTTCCCTCTTTATTTCTCTTCCTGTACCTGATTTGACATTGAATTCACCCACTCTAATTCACCCTTCTTCTCAGTCATTCCGCTGTTTATTTCTCAATCCTTCAATCTCATTGGATAAAGAGATGTTGTAGGAATAGGTGTATTCCTAACCAAATCACTGAGGTCGACTCAGGAGAAACGATCCAATAGGTTTTTAATGAAGGATTTGATGAAGTACAGAAAACAACAAAGATCAATGAGGAGAACCTTGGAACAGGTCTTACCCGAACGGGGACGCCACGAGGACTGACTAGGCAGTCCGGAGGTTTGTGCGATGACGTCATCGCGTTTGTGTCATAATGTCATCGCGTTGCTCGCGTTTCCCGCGCTTGGGGCGTCACGTGACTAGCGTCGTGACGTCATCGCGTTTGCCCGCGCTTAGGGCGGTCACGTGATGTGCGTGATGACGTCAGCGCATTTACCTGGCACCCGGCACTGCAGCTGGCAGTTGCGGCCGAAGTCGGGAGCGGGAGGCCGAACCGGGCCGGCGACCGACGTGGGAGCGGGAGGCCGAACCAGGCCGGCGATTGCCGCGGGAGCAGGAGGCCGAGCTGGGCCGGCTCGCACCTGGGTGAGTCACGTGATGCGTGACGTGACGTCATTGTGTTAGGTCGTGCTCTTAAAGGGGCAACGGCCCGAACAGGTAAAGTGTGTATATACATAGGTAAGTTAAAGGGAATTACGTATCATAAGTAAGGGACACCCGGTGGTACCGCTACATGCGCCCCCCCAGAATTCGCTTTAATGAACGACAAAGGTGAGGTAGTCCGACGAGCCAGTCCGAACGACTCCTGCAGTCTCGAGACGGAGACTGTTGGGTGGCTGGCGGTCAGGTGGACGATCGTAACTGATGTGCTGCAACGACGATGGGTGGTCGGTGGTCTCGGCGGTCGTGCTGTCTGGACTTGGTGAGCAAGGTCGAAAGGTGCTGGTCGTGAGCGGATCCTTGCGTGCGTCGTGGCGAATAATACGTATCCAGCCGTGCGAAGGACCGTGGCGTCATGGCGAATAAAACGTATTCAGCCATGCAAAGGACTGTGGAGACGTGTGACGTCTACAGCCCGCGGTTCGAAGCGGGCGCCGGGGCGAAACAGCAGGCCGCGTCATAGTGACGGGCAGGTTGGGCAGACGTGGATCATGGCTCTGTTGATGTTGGAAAAAGTCCCCAGTCTGACGAAATCTGTAGGAACGCCGAACGGGCGATCCAGGAGGACTTGGCGGGCGAGTTCCGTGAACTCGCCGACAGATGAGCGAACTCTTCGGCAGTCTGGAACGCACGGAACGGTGCGTGCCGTAGTGCTAAAACAGTAGTGAACTGTTGCTGCATTGATCAGTGATCGGTGAAGATAGCAACTTTCGCGTAGCCGATCACGGCCGCGGAATGCCCGTTGGACCCGTGGTCGATGGTCGCAGCATCAGTAGATGGTTGCTTTTGTCGAGGGGAAAACTGTAGCGAGGGCGGTAACGCTTTGAGTTGTTGTTGCTTTAGGGGGAACACTGCCGGGAGGGCAGCAACACTTCGAGTTGTTGTTGATTTAAGTAGAAAACTGCCGGGAGGGCGGCAACGCTTCGCTTTCGCGCCGAAAAGAGTGGTAGAAAACACAACCAGCAGGCTGACGGGCTGGTGTGTCATAGGCGGTGTGGTGTATGTAACCTGTTCCACCTTAAGGTAGTTCTCTTAAGAGATGTACTACTTTCTCTTGGCTGCTGTATACTGTAATACCGGTGGTGACCACACCAGTATATAAGTGTTGTGTAGGGATTTGCTGGGCAGTTCAGCCCTGACCTCCGAATAGTAAAGACCTGTTAAAAGTTATTCTTGTTGTCTGTGTCCAGTGATTGATCATACGCATAACTGGGACACACAGACTCAACAGTGACGACGAGTCCGATCTTACCCTGCGGCAGTTTTACACCCAAGGCAGCTTCGTCCTCAGAACGGGCGTCGAGAAGAGGCATCCGCCCTCATCATCCTGCTGAGCACCATCGCACGGGAGGCATCGAGAACCCGGGTTAAAAAGAAAAAAAAAAATTCTGACCACGAAGCCCTCCATCAGCGACAGGCAGTGATCATCCCTTCTACCACGGTGGTGGGTAAGCCGATCAGCGACACGAGCAGAAAGTCGGTCGCGTTGGCTGTGGAGTAGGGGAGGGAAAACGGAGGAATAAGGGCAGAGAACTCGACCACGGCCGGTAAAAAGGGCCGGGCTGCAATCGAGGCCGAGAGGCGCAGCGACTGGGGCAGCTTAAGGCACGAGAGCCGCGGAGAACTCAAACGCAGCCGGTGTAAAGGACCGGGCTGCAAGCGGGGCTGCGAGGCAAAGCAGCGTCGGGGAATTGAGAACCGCTGGGGAGGTGAGAACGGCAGCAGCAAGGCAATCACCATTGCAGCCAGCGGGGGAAGAAGGCAAACGCGGGAATCCGCCATTGTAGTCGGCGGGGGAAGAAGACGAGCGCGGGAAAGACCGCCAAGCGCGGGAAGCCGCCATTTCAGTAGGCGGGGGAAGAAGACAAGCGCGGGAAGCCGCCATTTTGAGAGAAAGAAAAATTTAAAAAACTTGCAAGGATGCCTAAACATGGGAACATTAATACCTTTGATAGCGATATCGAAGAGTGGACCACGTATGTAGAACGCATGGAAGTTTATTGTAAAGCAAATAAGGTACCAGATGATGAGAAAGCACTAACCTTATTAAGCTCAATGGGTGCGAAGACATACGGGCTATTGAAGCACCTTCTATCACCAAATAAACCGGCGGATCAGACTGTCGCGAATATTGTTACTGTCCTGAAAAATCATTTAAACCCCACGCCGCTGATGATAGCGGAACGATTTAAATTTTACAGAAGAACGCAGCTGAAAGACGAAAGCAACGCTGAATTTTTAATTGAACTGTGTAAGCTATCAAAGTACTGTCAGTTTGGAACAGGACTAGCAGATGCGCTGAGAGATAAATTTGTGTGTGGATTGTTAAAAGAAGGAACACAAAAGCGACTGCTTGAGGAGAATGATCTTACGCTTGATAAAGCTGTCACTATTGCAGCATCGCACGAAGCCGCAGCGAGAGGCACGGTGGAAATGCAGCTATGGTCACCGGAACTCCGCACCAATCAAATGGTCTTGGGTACAGTAAAATGTTATCGTTGTGGAAAGACAACGCACGATCAGAACCAGTGCTGGTTCAAAAATAAGGAATGCAGAAAATGTGGCAGGCTTGGTCACATAGCTAAAGTATGCCGGTCAGGAAAGAAGACCAGCAACAAAAAGTCACCGCAGGAAAAGTACAGAAAGGTACACAAGGTGACAGAGAACAGTTCGAATGAACAGAAGTCAGATTCAGACTCCAGCAGTAATGAACTGGGTAGTCTTAGAGTACACAATGTTGGTAAGGAAGCTGACCTCCAAACAATTTGGGTCACACTTCAGATAGCAGGAGTCCAAGTGAAGATGGAATTGGACACTGGATCGGCATTGACGGTCATGAATAAGCAAGATTACAAAAGGTTATTCCCACATATTCCCCTACGGGATACGGAGATTGTATTGAAAACATACACGGGGCAAAGAGTATACCCCATCGGGAAGATAGAGGTAAAGGTGGTCCACAAGGGCAAAGAAAGCCGAGGAATGGACTTATATGTACTACCTGAGGGAGGCCCACCACTACTGGGACGGGAGTGAATTAGGAAAATAAATATGGACTGGCATTCCTTAAAAGCACTAACGGTAGATTCCGGTAAAAAAGATGTCAAACCTAAACGATTGTCCAGAATATTGGACGATGCTAAAGAGGTGTTTCAACAGGGACTGGGAACACTGAGAGGAATTACGGCAAACATCAAGGTTGAAGAACATGCAAACCCGAAATTTTTCAAAGCCAGACCGGTACCTTATGCGATACGACCTGCTGTGGAAGCTGAGCTGGAAGGGCTAGAACATTCAGGAGTACTGTCTAAGGTAGACTGGAGTGAGTGGGCCACGCCCATTGTTCCCGTCATGAAGCGTTCATCGAGCAACAAGCCGGGGGGACCGGGGAAGGTTCGCATCTGTGGAGATTTCAAGATCACTGTTAATCCGGTGCTTCACACAGTGCAGTATCCGCTTCCGCGGATTGAGGATATCTTCGCTTCGTTGTCTGGCGGGAAACACTTCACCAAGATAGACCTGGCGCAGGCGTACTTACAGATGGAAGTTGAGGAAGAGTCACGCCAGTATCTCACGATCAACACGCATAGAGGCTTGTACCGGTATAATAGACTGGTTTTTGGAGTGGCATCGGCTCCAGCAATTTGGCAGAGGGCCATGGAGCAGGTGTTACAGGGAATTCCAGGCACACAATGTTACCTGGACGATATTCTGATTACAGGAGATGATGACGAGGAACACCTTGCAAATTTGGAACTGGTGCTCACCAGATTGAAAGAATATGGACTTTGAGTTAATCGCCAGAAATGTGAGTTCTTTCAGAAGCGGATCTCGTACTGTGGTCATGTCATTGACCAGGAGGGGCTTCATAAGTCTCCTGACAAGATCGAAGCTGTTGTGAAGGCTCCCGCTCCGGATAATGTATCCCAGTTGAGGTCGTTCCTAGGGTTGATTAACTATTACCATAAGTTTCTGCCAAATTTATCCACGGTGCTGCACCCGCTGAACGCTCTTTTGCAGAAGGGAGTACCATGGAAGTGGAGCGAGGACTGTAAGAGGGCCTTTCGCAAAAGCAAGGCATTGATCACCTCAGAGGAAGTGTTGGCTCACTTCAACCCAACGCTGCCTATTCGTTTGGCTTGTGATGCTTCTCCATATGGTATTGGGGCAGTACTCTCACACAAGTTGCCAAATGGCCTGGAGAGGCCAGTTGCGTTCGCATCCAGATCATTGACCTCCACTGAGCGCAACTATGCTCAGATAGATAGGGAGGCTCTCAGCCTTGTGTGGGGAGTAAAGAAGTTTAATCATTACCTGCAGGGCCAAAAGTTCACGCTTCTGACAGACCACCAGCCATTGGTATCCATTTTTAACCCGAAGAAGGGTGTTTCGGTGATGACAGCACAGAGACTCCAGAGATGGTCCCTTTTCCTAGGGGCACATCAATATCAGATTGAATTCAAAGGTACAAAGCAGCATGGTAATGCTGATGGGCTGTCGCGCCTGCCACTACCTACAGAGGAGGAGGCACCGACGGTTGACCCTGTTGAGTTATTTCACTCGACCATCATCGAATGTTTACCAGTCACCAATGCAAGTATTGAAAGAGAAACCAGGAACGACCCGACACTGTCCCGGGTCTACGAAGTGACAGTGAAGGGATGGCCAGCACATGGTGATCCACTGTTACCGGCATTCTCAGCAAGACGAGAACAGCTGTCCGTCTGTCAAGGAACATTGATGTATGGAACAAGGGTGATTATTCCTCCTAAGTTAAGAGAGAGAGTTCTAAAGGAACTGCATGAAGGTCATCTGGGGGGAGTCAAGATGAAAAGCCTTGCTAGGGCTTATGTGTGGTGGCCGGGTATCGACCAACAGATAGAGGATCTGACGAAAAGCTGCTCAGGGTGCCAAAAAGTGCAAAATGCACCTCCAATTGCACCGCTGCATCCATGGGAATGGCCTTCAACCCCATGGCAACGTGTACATATTGACTTTGCTGGTCCATTCATGGACTCCATGTTTTTAATTGCGGTGGACGCACATTCTAAATGGCCAGAAGTGATTAAGATGACTACCACTACCTCGGAAAAGACAATCGTGGTGCTAAGAACGATATTTGCAAGAAATGGATTGCCAGAACAAATATGTTCAGACAACGGACCGCAGTTCGTGTCAGAAGAATTCCAGAAATTCATGAAGAAGAATGGGGTGAAACATTATACCTCTGCCCCATATCATCCAGCTACAAACGGGTTGGCCGAGAGATTTGTACAAACGTTCAAAAAAGCAATAAAGGCCATGAGCGAAGATCAGATTCCACTACAACACAAGGTGGACAAATTCCTACTGGCATATCGAAACGCCACTCGTGCAGTGACAAACCAAAGTCCTGCCATGATGTTCTATAACAGGAGGTTGCGGTCCAGGTTGGACTTGTTAAAACCAAATGTGCGGAGGGAAGTTGAAAACAAACAGTTCCAGCATATAAATAACAAGACCACTCGGAGTTTCGAAATAGGACAACCAGTGTTAGCCCGGGACTATAAAAATGAGAAATGGTAATCTGGAACAATTCGGGCCAGACAAGGACCCCTGATGTACACGGTAGATATTGGTGAAAATGTAATACGGCGTCATGCTGACCAACTGGTAGAATCGAGAACAAGGGTCGAACCCATGGTTACGGCAGAGACAACCGTGGAAGAAGTTAGTGAACCTGAAGCATCTACCTCAGAAGTGAATGTACCTGATGATGATGTCCAATCCATAAGAGACCAACTAGATGAGTCACCCCAGCAACGAGAATCAGAGACCCCTGAAAGGCGTTATCCAACTCGAATCAGGAGGCCTCCTCAGAGACTGAATCTTTGAATTGTTTTGCATGAAGTTGTATATATATATATGTTATTATGTTATGTTAAATGGGGATATAACTGTTGAGCTAAAAAGGGAGGATTGTGGTGTATGTAACCTGTTCCACCTTAAGAGAACTACCTTAAGAGATGTACTACTTTCTCTTGGCTGCTGTATACTGTAATACCGGTGGTGACCACACCAGTATATAAGTGTTGTGTAGGGATTTGCTGGGCAGTTCAGCCCTGACCTCCGAATAGTAAAGACCTGTTAAAAGTTATTCTTGTTGTCTGTGTCCAGTGATTGATCATACGCATAACTGGGACATACAGACTCAACAGGCGGGGAATGAGTCTTCGTGTTTCACGAGGGATGGGTCCTCGTGATTTGCGAGGGATGGGTCCTCGTGGTTCGCGAGGAATGGGTCCTCGTGGTTTGCGAGGAATGGGTCCTCGTGGTTCGCGAGGGATGGGTCCTCGAAGTTCGCGAGGGATGGGTCCTCATGGGTCGCGAGGAGTGCGTCCTCATGGTTCGTGAGGAGCGAGTCCTCATGGCATCTCCGCGGGGGCGCGCTCCGATCTTGTGGGCCCGAAAACCTGCGGAACCCGCACTTGGAGGGAGATGTCGTGGAGGCAGACGATCCGTGTGGCGGTAGAAATGTTGAATATGGAGACCATAAGCAGGTGCGTGGTCTGTGCCGCATCAATGTTCTCGGCGAACGGGGCTTTACCTTTATTGCAGTAGCGACAGCGAAACGGCTGATGCTTCCATGGCGTGCTTCTTTTGTGAAAATCGTTCACAAAAATCGGGCTCCGGCTGCGTTTCGTCCGTGAAAAACAGGATCACCTCCAGGCTGCGCTTCCTTTGCGAATATGTTCGCAAAGACGGGGTCGCCAATGTAGGAATTGGTGTTCGTCGGTTGTTGTTCGCCGTGCTCTTCTTCTGCGAAAGCGTTCACAGAGACGGGGTCACCAATGTAGGTGTTGGACGAGTTCGGCTGTGCACGTCGGTCGTCTTCTGTGAAGACGAGGTTCAGGCTGTGCGTCTCTTCCGCGAAAAACATTCACGGATATGGGGTCACCAATGTAGGAATAGGTGTATTCCTAACCAAATCACTGAGGTTGACTCAGGAGAAACAATCCAATAGGTTTTTAATGAAGGATTTGATGAAGTACAGAAAACAACAAAGATCAATGCAGGAGAACCTTGGAACAGGTCTTACCCAAATGGGGACGCCACGAGGACTGACTGGGCAGTCCGGAGGTTTATGCGATGACGTCATCGTGTTTGCGTCGTGACGCCATCTCGTTGCTCGCGTTTCCCGCGCTTGGGGCGTCACGTGACTTGCGTCGTGACGTCATCGTGTTTGCCCGCGCTTAGAGCGGTCACGTGATGTGCATGATGACGTCAGCGTGTTTACCCGGCACTGCAGCTGGTCGTTGCGGCCAAAGTCGGGAGCGGGAGGCTGAACCAGGCCGGCAACCGACGCGGGAGCGGGAGGCCGAACCGGGCCAGCGATTGCCACGGGAGCGGGAGGCCGAGCTGGGCCGGCTCGCGCCTGGGTGAGTCACGTGATGCGCGACGTGACGTCATTGCGTTAGGTCGCGCTCTTAAAGGGGCAACAACCCGAACAGGTAAAATATATATATACATAGGTAAGTTAAAGGGAATTATGTATCATAAGTAAGGGACACCCGGTGGTACCGCTACAATATACCGTTTGTCCCATTGTTCACCAAGGTCCCAGATGCCCTGTTGCCCTTGCTGCGCTATTATCAGCTCTCACTTCCAGCAACTTTGTGGGCAAAATGTTTTAAAACCTAAACATGCACGAACAAGTCTAATTAACGGGGCACGCTGTGAGATGCCCTGCTCCATTATCTTGCAATTCACTGTAAGCAATGCATGGGAAATATGCTAGTTTTATGGTAAAATATATAGATATTGGACTGACAGAATTTGGTCTTAACTTATCTCTAGTTAAATATTTTGTTTATCTTGTGTTACAGAATGTTTACTAAACGCTTTTTCATGAAAATAGTATCCCTTTACTTTATCAACCATAGTGCATCACAAGACTGAAATATAGATCTGTCACTTTCTTGGGATACACTTTGACAATCATCAGCCAAGCGGAATATGGATGAGGAAAGGGGTTGAGGGGAAGAAAGACTTGGACATTACATCTAATCTAAGTGTGCCTTGTGCAGGCTCAGCATGAAGTGACATTACAGTTAAATTATTAGAGGTTTACTGTCAACCTTCCATTTCAAAGAAGTTGGGTGGTGGTGAGAATTCCAGTGGGCAAACAAGGAAATTGGTAACATAACCTTTTGTTCTCTTCTCTCGCCCAAACTAATGTTATATAATTCAAGTGATTTTATGTCATCCTTGTCTGGTACAGGTTGTTAAAGTACACCAGACCACAGTGGACTCTTATTTGGAGGACATCTTGTTGAAGTCCATGCAAGATACAGCAGAGGATCAAGCACGCCAAGAGATCCACAAAATGGCTGATGAAATCAATGATGTTGCCTATGAAATTGAGCAGTAGTATGTAGCTATTAATTACTTGTTTTGTGTTTCTAAACTTGATCGGCTGTGAATTTTATTATCATGATCAAAAGACAAAGCCAAAAGTTGAACCAGAATACCATTTGCCTTTTTGTGGCTTTTTCTACCTGCATTCCCACCTTTATAGGTCTATGTATCTGCACCCAAATCTCTTTATTCCTCCATTCATTACAAATTTTAAGTGTTCTTTTCTCAAATGTTTTATTTCATCTTTCTCTGCATTGAACTGCATCTGCTCAATCTACTAACCTGTCTGTGTCCGTTTACAATCTCCTGCATTCTTCCTCACAGTTTGCCATGTCTTCTAATTTGGTATCATCAGCAAACTTCAATATCATTCCTCTTGTACCTATATTCAAATCATTTATATTCATAAAAAACTAGAGCTACCAGCAGAAATCGCCGAGGCGCACCATTACTCACATCTGCTAATCTGAAAAAAAGATTTACCTCTAATCTTTGCTTTCTGTCCCTTCACCACCTCTCTATCCATGCAGTTGCATCAGGAAAATATTATGGGAAATCAGACACAAACTCACTTTACCTCCTGCAGCATGACTGCATTGTGTTACCATGCTCCTAGGAATAGAAAACTAATATAGATTGCAGTGGCGTCAAATATGTTGACTCAGAAGATCCTCAGGCCCACTGGCAAAGGTACGGCAACGCAGGCACCACTGACCTCTGCTTCTGACCCTGCCAGAGTATATAAACATATGAATTAGGAGCAGGTGTAGGCCCCTCGAGCCTGCTCCACCATTCAGTAAGATCATGGCTGATCTGATTACTCCACATTCCTGCCTACCCACGATAACCTTTCACCCCCTTGCTTATCAAGAATCAATCTACCTCTGCCTTAAAAATATTCAAAGACTCTGCTTCCACTGCCCTCTGAGGAAGAGAGTTCCAAAGACTCACGACCCTCTGTGAGAAAAACGTTCTCCACATCTCTGCCTTAAATGGGCGACCCTTATTTTTAAACAGTGACCCCTAGTTCTAGATTCTCCCACAAGAGGAAACATCCTCTCCACATCCACCCTGTCAAGACCACTCAGGATCTTATATGTTTCAATCAAGTCACCTCTTACTCTTCTAAACTCCAGCAGATACAAGCCTAGCCTGTCCAACCTATCCTCATAAGACAACCCGCCCATTCCAGGTATTAGTCTTTTAAACCTTCTCTGAACTGCTTCCAACGCATTTACATCCTTCCTTAAATAAGGAGACCAATACTGTTCACAGTACTCCAGATGTGGTCTCACCAATGCCCTGTATAACTGAAGCATAACCTCCCTACTTTTGTATTCAATTCCCCTCGCAATAAACTGGGGTGAGGGTGGAGTCATCTCAATTAGATATTTTCAGCGGTAACCTGCGCCAGTATGGACACATTTTGGGCACCTCCTTGGGGTCGGGGGGCAGGGGTGAAAATGTGTTATTGAATCTCTGCATGTGTTTCTGGATCCTGCTCAGTTTTCTGTCCCCACCTGGCCTCTTCTGTCCAATTTACCACCCCGCCCCCCCCGCCATTGAGAAAATTCAGGCTGTGTAATTTGGTTTATTCCAAAAGTACTGCCAATTAGAAACTGAAATGTTTCTGAATTTCTCTCATTTTACTGTAATATTCAGCATGTGTACAGTAACATTTTTGTAAATGTTACATAGAAGGAACTGTACATATTTAAATACCCTGCTTTTTTGTGTACTAAAGTTTGTAGCCTAAGATGGTTGTTGAAGATTTTAATCAGTTTGAGATACATTGGGGGAAAAATTAAGTCGTGTCCCTTTTGGGGCCCTAACTTCGCCGGGGAATTGAGTGGTAGCACCCCAAGAGGGAAGCGGGGCGCTACTGGAAGTGCCCCACCTCCCTCTTGGGGCGCTACGAGGGATTATCGTGGTGCTACGTGCCGCGGTATTGCAGGCCTTCCTCCCCTTTTTAAAGGGGAGGGGCCTTGCGCAGCGCGACTCGGGGCCCAGCTGGGCCACCAGGGATCGGGAGTGCCGAGCTCATGGAGGGGGGTGGGGGGCAGGAGAGGAGGCCAGGGACGGCAGCGGAGGCAGGTGCTGGCAGGTGGGTAGCAACAAAAATGGCTGCCCGGCACCTCACCTTTAAATAGCGCTGCCCCGGCCACAGGTAGGGCCCCCTGACCCCATCAGACATAGCGGCCGGCGTTAAGTCGGGGCACTACGAAGATCGCGGCCGGGACGCGAGCGGGGCGCTGCGCACTGCGATGATGTCATTGCTGGCGGCGCAGCACCGCAGGGCGCTAACCTCCCACTGAATTTCATGGGAGGCGTTGGTGGCGCCGCGCCTGGGTGCTAATTGCTTTGCGCCCCGTTAGCGCCGCCTTAGGGCGCTAACTGGAGGCACAAAGCAACCAAATTTTTCCCCCATTATTCCAGACTACAACCGTTAGCTATGGGCATAGTACAAATCAGTCAAATAGAAATATGTCATATGGTAGTCTAGTGGTGCTGTGCGTTTAAGTATACAGGTGCACTATCCCCTTATCCGAAACCCTTGGGGCCAGATGTGTTTCGGAATTCGGAATTTTTCGGATTTCAGAACAGATGATGCTTATAAATGGACAAGAGGCAGCCGTCGGGTTTACCCTACAACTACACCACTAGTGATGGATACAAACCTGGCTAGGTAACCAGATTACTATAAAGAAATAGTTAACAGCAATGTTTCCTCAAAGTTGCACACGGCCATGCAGTAATCTGCAAACTCCCGTGCAAGCTGCTCAAGCTTTTACACTGGAAATACCGCGTATTGAAAGAAACAAGCCACATCGAACAATGCAGCCCACGGGGAGCGTTGTAAAGTCAGATTTACTGTTTACCTAATTTACTCATCAAAAATATACAATATTTCAGTGCAACAATTTATACAAAGTATGAATACAACAAATATTGTGAACATTTAAGGGTCAGTTTTTTTAAAGCACAAGAAATCGCAACCATTTTCCTATCCGTTTAAGTATCTCCCCACTGAGTGACGCTCCACGAAAAAACTTCTGGTTTTCAGAGCTTTTCGAATTTCGGAATTGCGGATAAGGGATATTTGACCTGTACTCTCAAATTCCACACTGCTTTGAATATCTTGTCTGCTGCAAAGAGGCCCTGAGTGGAGACCAATGGTGGCACTGCTTTTAAAAATTACATTGAACTTGCAAAGTTCCAAACTATTTGAAAATTTACTATTGTGAAAGTATTAATTTGACTATTATTCTGATAATGGAAAATAATTAATTATATGATATACTGCTTATCCCATCACTTAGGGAATGTTTGTTCATTCATGATGAACAGTTGCTTCCAAGTAGAAAATGAAGTGATTTATTCTGCTAAACAGTAGTCTGACTTTTTGCATTTTCTCATTAGTCGGACCCAGCTACAATCCGAAGAGATTGTTTCAGAATTGGTCCACAGCTTCCTAATTCCAGAAGCGCACAAAATAATAATGAGGGACAGAGGTAAGAAATATTAAAATGTGTGGAATGAGAATGAGAAACATTGGCCCCAGTATTAACAGGGAGCGGAGGGGCAGTTTTGTGGTCGGGAAACCCAGAAGAACAGGTTTCCCTCAGATCCTGCCAAATTTAACAGCAGGACCTGATTACCATTTTTGGAATAAGTTTCCCGGCTGGAGCCAGCTAGATTGAGAGGCTGGCTGACAGGCGGGTAAGCCTACAGCACTAGGCCGCAGCCGGGGAACAGAGAGGATAGAGGGAGAGGTCAGGGGGCATCGATGGGGGAGGCTGGAGAGATCGGGTGTTGAGGGGGACATCGATGGGGTGGCCGGGGAGATCGGGGGAGGTGACATTGATGGGGATGTCGGAGAGGTCACGAGATGGGGAGTAGGTCGCGGGGGTCCAGGGGAGGACTTGGGGGCAGGAGGAGATAGCAGGACGTGGAGAACATCAGATCACTGGGTGAGGGGGGCGGCGATCGCTGGGGAGGTTAACAAGTTTGCTGGGGGGGCGGTGGTGGTGGAGAAGCACACTTGCTCCTCCTGGCCCACAAGCAGTGCTGTTCCATGCACCTGTCCTCGCCTCCCTTTAGCTACCGGGTTACCCGAGGTTCGGGAAGCCAGGCTGGCCACTGTTAAAGCTGGAAATGGGAAACAAATGTGAGCCACTCGGCCTCATTAACATATTAAAATGAGTGGCTCGCCTCCTGGGAGTGGGTTGGTCGTGCCCCCCACCCCCCAGTCCGCCTCCATTAAAACCGGAAGTGGGCTGGTTCGAGGCGGTTTGGGTTCGTGTTTGAGATTTTTTACATTTTTACGTCCCATCCAACCCAAACCCACCTGTTTTTGGGGGTTAAAATTTCCCCCATTATATTTGGATTTATTACCAAAAAATTTTTTGAATTTGATACACCAAGTATGAAGACAGATGGTAAGACAAGGATCCCGCATCATTCTGTGAGGGCAAGGCACATGCACTTTGTTTTCTTTATTTTGATATAATTTGCAAACTGATGTCATTCCTCAGCTTCTCACTACATCCATGCTAGTAGTCCCATCAATATTAGTGAGAAAGAACGTAAAATGAAATTCTAAAGATATTTTTTTTTAATTCCCACTATTCTGTATTAAAATCCATGTCACTTGGTGGTTTTAAAGTGTGGGAAAATGCAGCTGCTATCTTCGTAAAGGGTGAGCATTCATAAATGCCAGCAGAAGTGGGACATTATCTCACAGTGCTAAACTAAAAAATAATGGGTTTTTTTAAGTAAATCCAGTTAGTAAAGGTTTTTCAGTTTTATAAATGTCTCTAATTATGCTTTAGAATTCCATCAGAAAAATACAGAGAATCATTCATGAAATATTTTTTCTTTTCCTCCAATAGTAAAACTGTTCCAAAATAGACATCGTCTTGCCGCCCACCGCATCATTCATAATGAGGCTGAACTTGTGATAGCAGATACATCCGTATCTGCAACAGCATCCAGCAGTGCTGCAATGAATGTTCTAAATGTTTCACTCACCGAGGTTGAGAAAGAGCTGAAGAAGAGTTTTGAATCATGAAGTGAGAAACTGGGAAGTGTTAAATCTGCATCCGAGATTCGGAAAGGGGGAATTAGGTGTAATTTTCAATTGCACCACCTGGGTGGGATTGTGGTGGAGCAGATCACCCATCTATTATAGAACTCGTCCCATTTTTATCTCATTGATTTTCTCTCTGGTCACCTACATATAAAGCATTCAGGAAACATTGTGTTGGCATTGGCACTACGCATTCTCCGTGGTACCCAGTCTAATTTTTTCACCTTTTAAAATCTATTTATCTTTCAGCAATTTTCTCTTTTCCTCCCCTGATGACTTTAAGGCCACCAAATTGGAGCCTTTAGTGCTGGCCATTAAGGCCGATTTGGAATAAAATATGAAACATAGAAACATAGAAGCTAGGAGCAGGAGTAGGCCATTCGGCCCCTCGAGCCTGCTCCGCCATTTAATGAGATCATGGCTGATCCTCCAAATTCAGTACCCTGTCCCTGCAGAAATTTCTCCCCATATCCCTTGACCCCTTTAGCCTTAAGAAATATATCTAACTCCTTCTTGAATATATTTAATGAATTGGCCTCAACTGCCTTTTGTGGTAGAGAATTCTACAGGTTCACCACTCTCTGGGTGAAGAAATTCCGCCTCATCCCTGTCCTAAATGGCTTACCCCTTATCTTTAGACTGTGACCCCTGGTTCTGGACTCCCCCGCAATTGGGAACATCCTGCATCTAGTCTGAAACGTTAACTCTGTTTCTCTCTCCACGGATGCTGCCTGGCCTGCTGAATATTTCCAGCATTTTCTGTTGTTATTTCAGATTTCCAGCATCTGCAGTATTTTGCTATTACAATAATCTGCCTTCCTGTTTTTACCACCAAAGTGGATAACCTCGCATTTATCCACATTATACTGCATCTGCTATGCATCTGCCCAATCACCCAACCTGTCCAAATCATACTGGAGTTTCTCGGCATCCTCCTCACAGCACACACATCCACCCAGCTTTGTGTCGTCTGCAGACTTGGAGATATTACATCTAGTTCCCTCGTCTAGATCATTAATATATATGCGGTACCCCACTGGTCACTGCCTGCCACTCGGAAAAAATCCCGTTTATTCCAACTCTTTGCTTCCTGTCTGCCAACCAGTTCTCTATCCAAGTCAGTACCTTACCCCCAATCCCATGTGCTTTAACTTTACACGCTAATCTCTTATGCGGGACCTTATCGAAAGCCTTCTGAAAGTCCAAATACACCACATCCACTGGTTCTCCCTTATCTATTCTACCAGTTACATCCTCAAAAAATTCCAGTAGATTAGTCAAGCACGAGTTACCTTTTGTAAATCCATGTTGACTTTGTCCGATCCTGTCACTGTTTTCCAAGTACTCTGCTATTACATCTTTTATAATGGACTCTAGTATTTTCCTCACTACCGATGTCAGGCTTACCGGTCTATAATTACCCGATTTCTCTCTACCACCTTTTTTAAATAGTGGGGTTACATTAGCTACCCTCCAATCCATGGGAACTGTTCCGGAGTCTATAGAATTTTGGAAGATGACCAGCAATGCATCTACTATTTCTAGGGCCACTTCCTTAAGTACCCTAGGATGTAGATTATCAGGCCCTGGGGATTTATCGGCCTTCAATCCCGTCAATTTCCCTAACACCATTTCCCTACAAATACTGATTTCATTCAGTTCCTCTCTCTCATTAGACCCTATGTTCCCCGACATCTCTGGGAGGTTATTTGTGTCCTCCTTTGTGAAGACAGAACCAAAGCATGTATTTAATTGGTCTGCCATTTCTTTGTTCCCCATTATAAATTCCCCTGATTCTGACTGCAAGGGACCTACGCTTGACTTCACCAATCTTTTTCTCTTCACATATCTAAAGAAGCTTTTACAGTCAGTTTTTATGTTCCCTGCAAGCTTACTCTCATACTCTATTTCCCCCCTCTTAATTAATCCCTTTGTCCTCCTTTGCTGAATCCTAAACTGCTCCCAATCCTCAGGTTTGCTGCTTTTTCTGGCCAATTTATATGTCCTCTCCTTGGATCTTATGCTATCCCTAATTTCCCTTGTTAGCCATGGTTCAGTCACTTTTTTTTGTTTTATTTTTATGCCAAACAGGGATGAACAAATTCTGTAGTTCATCCATGCGATCTTTAAATGTTTGCCATTGCCTATCCACCGTCAACCCTTTTAGTAATATTCCCCAATCCATCCTAGCCAATTTGCGCCTCATACCATCGTAGTTTCCTTTATTTAAATTCAGGACATTAGTCTGTGAATCAAATATTTCACTCTCCATCTTAATGAAGAATTCGATCATATTATGATCGCTCCGCCCCAAGGGGTCTCGCACAAGAAGATTGCTAATTAATCCTTTCTCATTACATAATACCCAGTCTAAGATGGCCTGATCTCTAGTTGGTTCCTCAACATATTGGTCCAGGAAACCATCCCGTATACACTCCAGGAATTCCTCCTCCACAGTATTGTTACTAATTTGGTTAGCCCAATCTATATGTAGATTAAAGTCACCCATGATAACTGCTGTGCCCTTATTGCATGCGTCTCTCATTTCCCGTTTAATGCCACCCCCAACCTCAGCATTACTGTTTGGGAGTCTGTATACAACTCCCACTAACGTTTTCTGCCCCTTGGTATTTCTCAGCTCTACCCATACAGATTCCACGTCATCAGAGCTAATATCCTTCCTTACTATTGTGTTAATCCCCTCTTTAACCAGCAATACTACCCCACCACCTTTTCCTTTTTGCCTATCTTTCCTGAATATTGAATACCCCTGGATGTTGAATTCCCAGCCTTGGTCACCCTGGAGCCATGTCTCCGTAATCCCAATTATATCATATCCGTTTACATGTATTTGCGCAGCTAATTCATCCACCTTATTACGAATGCTCCTCGCCTTAAGACACTAAGCCTTCAGGCTTGTTTTTTTAACACTCTTAGACCTTTTAGAATTATTATTTACTGCGGCCATGTTTGATTTAAACCCTTGATTTCTCTGACTGCCACTTTTGCTTTTCTCGTTCCTGTCTTTTGCTTCTATCCTTGCTTCCCTTTCCTCTGTCTCCCTGCACAGGTTCCCAACCCCCTGCCATTTTAGTTTAAACCCTCCCCAACAGCACTAGCAAACACTCCCCCAGGACATCGGTCCTGGTCCTACCCAGGTGCAAACCGTCCAGTTTGTACTGGTCCCACCTCCCCCAGAACCGGTTCCAATGTCCCCGGAATTTGAATCCCTCCCCCTTGCACCATTCCTCTAGCCACATATTCAGCTGAAATATCCTTCTGTTTCTACTCTGACTAGCACGTGGCACTGGTAGCAGTCCTGAGATTACTACCTTTGAGGTCCTATTTTTTAAATTTACCTCCTAACTCCCTATATTCAGCTTTTAGGACCTCATCCCGGTTTTTACCTGTATCGTTGGTACCTATATGCACCACAACAACTGGCTGTTCACCCTCCCCCCTCCAGAATGTCCTGCAGCCGCTCCGAGACATCCTGACGGTCACCTCGCTTCCGCCTGCTTCCAGTGGGTCCCGCAGCGGCTGGCATTTTGGGCAGGTCGGCAGCCCTGCCATTGCCTGCGCTCACTGCAGATATTTAGATGAGGCAGATTGTGACGTCAATGAGTGTGCAATGCTGATTTGAAGCATGATCTGCCATTTTGGACATCACCGCTCCATTTAATGCCCTCTCCGAATCACGACCAGCTGAACATGCTTTCAGCAGCAGGAAGGACCCCCCAGGAATGAGATTTAAAGGGATCATCAACAACTTGCAGCTGACTTGCTTTTTCATTTTTACTGCTCTGTGTAAGTTTGCGTAACTGTTTGGCGTTTTCTAGAGTTGTTTAAAGTTGTTGAGTTGACAGGGAGTGTTGCTACATGTGGAGAACACCTTGCTTCTCATTTGAAGTGTTCTGCTCACATCACTTGCTCCCACCCATGGGGGGCTCTACTTACAATACCCCCCTCACACTCAAGTATGACAGGGAGATGGAGCGAAGGCAGCGAAGAAGAGGACAAGATGCTCACAGAGGGAGGAGGAGGAAGGGCAGGAGGAGGAAGGGCAGGAGGCCTTACCCACCTAGGGTCTTCCGAGAGCACTTCTCCTACCTGCACGTAAGCCAGGAGCAGTGTATAGGAGGCTCCACTTCACTAAGGAGGTGGCCACTGAACTCTGTCACCTCCTGCAACCAGACCTGCAGCCTCAGAGCAGGGCAATGATGGCTCTCCCAATGGCCCTAAAGGTCACTGTGGCCCTCAATTTTTTCACCACCAGATCCTTCCAGTCTAACATCTCTCAGTTCATCATCCATCGCTGCATCCGGGAGGTCACAGAGGCTCTGTACTCCAGGAGAAGGGACTTCATTGTCTTCTCTCTGAACAGGGAGAAGCGGGAGGAGCGCGCATGTGGCTTTGCCAGGATAGCGGGCTTCCCCATGGTGCAGAGCGCCATCAACTGCACACACGTGGCTTTGCGGGCGCCGTGTACCAATCCTGAGATGTTCCGTAATCGCAAAGGCTACCACTCACAATGTGCAGTTGTTGTGCGACCACGCCCAGCACATCATGATGGTGAATGCCCGGTATCCTGGCAGCAGTCATGATGCCTTCATCCTGCGCCAGTCCAGTATGCCAGCAATCTTCCAGCCACCACATCAAACCCGAGGGTGGCTGCTCGTAAACGATGGCTATCCGCACCACTCATAGCCAGCACTCCTATAATAACAGCTATACTGCCACAAAGAATATCATCGGGCAGACCATTAGGATGCTAAAGCAACGGTTCCGCTGCCTTGAGAGGAGCCCTCCACTGCACGCTGGAGCAGGTATCCCATTTCGTGGTGGTCTGCTGCATACTCCACAACTTGGCCATCATGAAGGCGTAGCCCTTGCCAACACGGGTTCTGGGACCACCTCAGGAGGAGGAGGAGGCAGAGGACGAGGAGGAGAAAGTGAGGAGGCAGGCAGCAGAACCCCGTTCCAGACGGGCTGTCCGTGAGCGCCTATAAGACTCCGGTTCAGTGAATGAAACCCCAGATCCCCATTGCTCACCACTTCCCCAACTTACCATCCCTCTGTCATGGAACATCACAGTGTCCTTCTGGGCACAAAGCTGAAATGAGAGCCACCACAAAACAAACATTCCAAACATAATTTATAAATTTATCAAATACAAATGAAAACAACGTCAACTAATCACCCTTGTGCATTCCCTTAGTGTCTGTCTTTTGTGTACCGTTTCCTCCTCTAGTGCTCCTTCGAAGTGCTCCCCCCAGTGGCGGCAGCATGGCTGGTGGAAGGCTGCTGACTTTCAGTGGGGGAGACTGCAGATGGCTTTGCAGGACGACCTCGAGCATCTCTGGACCTAGAATGCCCGGCTGTAGACTGCACCACCTCGGCATGGACGGCAGCAGTCTGGGCTGGCTGTATGACGGGCAGCAGCAAGGGCACAGGCAGAGTGGCAGTGGTGGGAGAGTACAGCAGGTTCTTGCTCCACAGAGCCACTGCCACTATTTCCAGGGCGGCGCCTCAGCATTCCTAGCCATCTGTTGGGGGACAGATTGGAGTGCTGTGAGATTCTGCAAGTCCGTTTCCCCACTCGTAAACTCAGCCACGATGGCAGCAGTCTGAGCTTGCACTGCAGCACTGGGACGTTGGGTCGCTTCCACCTATGCTGCAATGGAAGCTGCGACATCACCCATCACACGCAGCATCATGGCTGGGTCCACAAGTTTTCTCATGGAGTTGCCCATCATTTCCACCTTGGAAATCATGGGCTCCAAGCTCCGCACAAAGCCCCGTGCAATGTTGGAGCCGGACTCGTCCATGCTCCTTGACACTGACAAGAGGCTCTCTGGCAGACTTGCTTTGCACCTGTATGCATGCCCATCACCCTTCTTCTGAAGGCCACCTCGTCAAGGTCATCATCTGAGTCCTGTGCATCAAAACTCACACGCGAACTTGCCCTCCTGAGAGCTGGCACCTGAACTACCCTTTCCCCCTGGCCTGGCCGCAGCCCACTTATGCCCAGTAACTCACCATGTGCAGATCTCTCTATACTACCCTCTAAAGTACATGCAGTGCCATTTTCTGAGCTGGTGTCTGCGAGTATCAGATGCAGTGCGGGTGTGTCTTCTCCTCTATCACTGTCCTCCTCCATGACTTCGGGGACTGGCTAGCCAGGTTGGAATTCTTGGGTATCTGAAAGGAGAAAGATACAAGGGTCGGGTTGTGGTGAGGGGCGGGGGGCGAAAAACAAGATATCCATTCATACACCATCAGCAGCTTGTAAGTGAGAAGAGATTGTGGGATGAGGGGGAAGTGGGAATGTAAGAAGAAGGACTAGGTATGAGCGTACCGTCGTCATTAGCAATGCTTTCAACTTCCCCGCTCACTACGGACTCTGTGACTGCCCCTCCAATTATGTTGAGAACTGCTTCCTCCAGCTCCCTCAGGTTCTGAAGTCTGGCTTCCCCTCCACACGTCTGCTGCTGCACCCGGTGGTTGTGTGCCACCTTTGCCTGCAAGAGAAAGGGAAATGTGTCATTGAGTGTGGTGCAATGTGTTTGGATGATGTGCCTGTCATGGTTGAATAACTGGCATTGTGTGCAAGGTGTGAGATGTGGGTGTAAGTCTTGCAGCAGTGGTAAGTGTGAGGGTGCAGTGAAGCTATGATTGTGAGGTATAAGGTGATTACTAGAGATTGTTGGTAGGTGAGTGATGGGGTGTGGTGCAGATATGGCATTTGATGATGCATTCACTCACCTTGACCACTCACGTGAGGTCATTAAACCTTTTGCAGCACTTGCTCTAGGTCCTGGGGACAACACTCATTGCACTGACGGCTTCAGAAATAATCTCCTACAGCCTTCTGGTGTTTTGCCTTGAAGGCCTCCTCCCCCGGTGGGTAGAGAACGTGACGGCGTCTTTATACCCCAAAGATCAAGGCTTCCAGTGCTGCATCTGAAAATCTCCTTGCCCTTTCCCTTGGCTGTTGGGCCATGGCTGTGTTCACAGTGACAATGCTTCTGCAACAAAGCACCTCCCCTTCAAGTAATGCAGAGAGCCGAGGCCAAACTTTATTGGCTAGTAGACTGCACTCGATATTGGCTCCCTTTTTCGGCGCTAAGCCAATCAGCAGCGCATCCAGCGCTGAGATCAGCGCTGCAATCATTATAATGAGCAAGCAGCATGAATTTTGCATGCTGCCTGCACCACTTTGCATGCACATCATGCTGTGTGAAGTCCGTGCCCATTTTTGGGCCTTATCCAATTTCTAGGCCTAAGTCTTTGTTGACATACAGTCACCAGTTTCCCTCCAGTACCTTGCCCAACTGACCATTATTCATCCAGAAGCCTTAACTATGAGTATGTGCATGATATTCAAACATGGGGGGAGGGGCAGGATCATCCATCGAATATCCACATGTAGTTACAGCAGGGGCCCCTTGACAATGATTAAGAGTGGGAGTCCTGGCCAGTTTCTCTCATGGACACTGCTGCTCAGGGTGAGATGAATAAACCCAGTACAGGCCAGAAGTGAATCCTGGAACCTTACTGGTACTGCTTAGCTATACAGTGGCATAACTTGCTAACCCATTGGTGTAGCCAATTTTTATTTTGCATTTAGTCATCAGTAGAAGATGCTCATCCTGAGTGAGGAAGATGAGATGGTCTGCACCACAGAATTGTACATGGCCAGCATTATTGACTGACAAATGTGCTTCTAGCAGCGCATGATTATTGTCAGTTTTTTTCCCCTCTACCAAACACCAGGATTAAGCAACAATCTGCTTGAGAGACAGGCATTATTTATTTGGATTCATTACCAATCAAAAAAAATTACGTAAGGATGATCCCCGGGCTCCATGCATTATAAGCACACTTTGCAAAATAGCTGTGTACCACAGTTGGAGAAATATAAAATATTTTCTATTAAAAGTATATTTTTGAGGGACAGGGTAAGGATATTGCATGTATTTTCATTGTAAATTATTTTTAACTTGTCTTCCATCTCCTCTAATCATATATCTTCACCCTGTTCTTGGCTCACTATTGTATTACTGTATACATACATGTTCCTATAAGGCATGATTATTATAACAAAAAATCCAATAGGTTAGATGATGAGCAATAGCATAACCCGTTTAGCTAGCAAAGAAAATACAAAGAGATGAAAACACAAAAAAGAATAAAAGAGAAGTTTGAAATAGCTGAGCAAGATGGGCTTGCCTTACATCATAGCTGCATTGTCTTCTTAATCTCAGACTTTCTGCTTAAACAGCTAGTCCATCAAAACCAATACTGTTTGTGCTGTTTACTATTGTGGAAATGACAGCACAAAACCTGCTGCTTTTAAAGTTACTTAGAAAAAATATTGTATCTGCTAATTAATAAAAATTCAAAATGGTTTTAGGTACCTCAGCGGCAGTCCGCTGTGCCATCTGTATTTGAGCCACCACAACAAACCAGAGGGTGGCTACAGGCACGATAAAGGCTATCCGTTAACAACATGGCTCATGACTCTGGTGCGCAAACCATGCACACGTGGGCAGCATTCATGCAACGAAAGCCATGCTGCCACATGAAATATAAGAAATAAGAGCAGGAGTAGGCCATACGGCCCCTCAAGCCTGCTCCGCCATTCAATAAGATCATGGCTGATCATTGACATCAACTCCACTTTCCCGCCCGATCTCCATATCCCATCTTAACCCCAATTCCACATTCACCAACAGTCCCACACTTTGCCTTCCCTCCGTCACTGGCCATAATGGAAAAATAAAAGGCAACACAAAATAAACATTCTAAATCAAATTTATAAATAAAATCATGCCACATTGCATGCAGAAGTCAGCTAATCACCCTTGTGCATTTCCTTAGTGCCTGTCTTCTGTGTGCCTTTGCCTGTCCTAGTGCTCCTACACAGTGCTACCCCAGTGGCTGCAGCATGGCTGGTGGAAGGCTGCTGACTTCCTGTGGGAGACACTGCAGATGACCTTGCAGGATGACCTTGAGCAGCTCTGAGCCTAGAATGCCCGAATTTGGACTGCACCATCTGGGCATGGGCGGCAGCAGCTTGGGCTGGCTGGCTGACAGGCAACAACAAGGGCACTGGCGGAGTGGCAGGGATGGGAGGATGAATGCTGTCATCCTGAGAGAGGACAGCAGGTCCGTGCTCTACGGAGCCACTGCAATCCTAGTAATCCGTTGAAGGACATATTGTTGGACTGCTGTGACACACTGCAAGCCCCTTTGAACAGTGGTATTCGCAGCCACGATGGTGGCAGTGCATGTCAGCAAGGTGTCCTTGCATGGCAGAAGTCTGAGCTTCCACTGCAGCACCAAGATGTTGGGTGGCTTTTGCTTATGCTGCAATGGAAGCTGAGATATTGGCCATCAGACGTTGCATCATGGGTCCGCAAGTGTGTTAATGGAGTTGGCCACCACTTCTATGCTGGAAAGGATGGACTCAACTCTGCACAAAGCCCTGTGCCAAGTTGGTGCCTGACTCCTCCATGCTCCTTGACTTTGCACGCAGACTTTCTGGCAGGCCAGCCAAAGCACCAATCATTTCATTCTGCATACTCATCAGCCTTCTTCTGTAGCCTGCCCCATCGAAGTCCTCTGCAGCAGAACTTGTGTGCAACCTCGCCCTCCAGCGAGCTGGCACCTGCGCTACCCTTGGCTCCTGCCCTGGCTGCAGCCCACTCGTGCCCAGTGTCTCACCACGTGCGAATCCCGCGTCTAACCTATCCTCTAAAGTACACGGAGTGTCAGTATCTGAGCTGGTGGCTGTGAGTGTGAAATCGAGTGACGGTGCTGTTCAATGTTCCCTCTAATTTTTTTTTGTGCACGGTCCCTTTAACTGGTTGCGCGGCCCATTCAAATTTTCACGCATGCGCGGTTTCCTCTATTTAAAAGCCGGTTAGCGGGCTGCGTGGGACCTGCAGCCGCGCAGCTTAGCAAGAGCGTTGGCACTGTGTCTTCGTCATCACTATCTTCTTTCTCTTCCACCTGTTGCTCTTCCACCACTGCCTGGCCAGGTTGCAGTTCTTGGGTATCTGAAATAAGAAAGGCACAAGGGTAGAGTTGTGGTGCGGGGAAGGGGGAGTGTAAGAGGTGCATGCTTACACCATCTGCAGCTTTTAAATCAAAAGACATTGTGGAATGAGGGGAAGTGGGATGCGAAAAGGAAGATTAGGTATGAGGATATCGTCATCGTCGATGGTTTCAACCCCACTGCTGGCCACAGCCTTTGCGATGGCCGCTTCAATGATGGTGACCACCATCTCCTCCATCGGGATAAAGTCATACAGTAGTGCTTGTCCCCTGCTGGTTAGCTCTTG
Source organism: Somniosus microcephalus (assembly GCF_052327205.1). Taxonomy (NCBI): domain Eukaryota; kingdom Metazoa; phylum Chordata; class Chondrichthyes; order Squaliformes; family Somniosidae; genus Somniosus; species Somniosus microcephalus. Next base: position 85,642,187 of record NC_141000.1, read on the forward strand.
CTGCCTCTGGTTATAAATATAAACATAACATAAACATAAAAGATAGGAGCAGGAGTAGGCCATTCGGCCCCTCGAGCCTGCTCCGCCATTCAATGCGATTATGGCTGATCATCCAAATTCAGTACCTGGTCCCTGCTTTCTCCCCATATCCCTTGATCCCTTTTGCCTTAAGAAATATATCCAATTCCTTCTTGAATATATTTAATGAATTGGCCTCTACTGCCTTCTGTGGTAGAGAATTCCACAGGTTCACCACTCTCTGGGTGAAGAAATTCCTCCTCATCCCTGTCCTAAATGGCTTACCCCTTTTCCTTAAACTGTGACCCCTGGTTCTGGACTCCCCAACCATCGGGAACATCCTTCCTGCATCTAGTCTGTCCAGTCCTGTCAGAATTTTGTAATTTCAATGAGATCCCCTCTCATTCTTCTAAACTCCAACGAGTATAAGCCCAATCGACCCAATCTCTCCTCATACGTCATTCCTGCCATCCCAGGTATCAGCCTGGTGAATCTTCGCTGCACTCCCTCCATGGCAAGAACATCCTTCCTCAGATAAGGCAACCAAAACTGCACACAATACTCAAGATGTGGTCTCACCAAGGCCCTGTACAACTGCAGCAAGACATCCTTGTTCCTGTACTCAATCCCTCTCGCTACGAAGGCCAACATACAGTTTGCCTTCTTAACCGCCTGCTGCACCTGCATGCTTACCTTCAGCGACTGGTGCACAAAGACGCCCAGGTCTCGTTGCACTTCCCCTTCTCCCAATCTATTGCCATTCAGATAATAATCTGCCTTCCTGTTTTTGACACCAAAGTGGATAACCTCGCATTTATCCACATTATATTGCATCTGCCATGCTTCTGCCCAATCACCCAACCTGTCCAAATCATACGTTATGCGCCAACTTGTCCTACAAGAGAGAGGGAAGTGTGTCAGTGAGTGTGGTGCAATGTGTTTTTTGGTGATGTGCCGGTCATGGTTGAATAGCTGACAGTGTGTGCAAGATGTGAGTGTGAGGCTTGCAGCAGGACTAAGTGTGTGAGGGTGAGGTGAAGCTATGAATGAGGTATGAGTCGTGTTTGATAAAGATTGTTGGTAGCTGTGTGATGGGGGGTGGTGTAATGTGTGAGGCTAATGGTGCAGATGGTGGGATATGGAATTTGAAGGTGAATTCACTGACTTTGACCACTCGTGAGATCGTTGAACTTCTTGCGGCATTGCATCCAGGTCCTCAGGGCTTGACTCCTGGCATTGACCACCATGGCTATCTGCTCCCACAACCTTCACAGAGTTTGTCTGGAGGGGCTCCTAGCCCCGTGTGAATAGAGGACTGCTCTCGTCCTGTTCACCTCCTCCACCAAGGCCTTCAGTGTAGCGTCAGAGAACCTTGGAGCATGCTCTCTCCTCTGTTGTGCCATTATTCAGTCTTCTTCCTGCTCAGAGTCTCCGCCACAAAGTGTATTGATTTCTTTGTGGGTTCAATGACGAGACATTTATGAAAGAGAATGAGTTTTAATCTAAAGTCTGTTCAACGCTTTATACAGCTTTTACAGGAGCTATCATGCTAGTGATGCATCTAGAACGAAACTGAAACTAAACTAGACTGCCTTGCTTGTCTCAGTCACATGACCTCTGCTGGTCAGGCACAAGCAATCAATACATGCAATCATGCTGGTAGGCATCATAATCGAACAGGCAAATAACATCACTATTTGCTGATATCATTACATCTCCTTTTCTTAAAACAAAAGTATTTTACTTTTAACTAACAACATGTTTTCTTTGTATTAATCTGCATTTTAACTGTAACACTTAATGAACTTACATTATCATTATCATGATCCAGGTTTTTTAACCTTGCTTTGTGTGTTCACATGAAATATGTCAATACACTAGAACTTGAAGAAAGAATAAGATAACATTACTTCCTTCTATAACAATAGTCCTTAAATTTGCTCAATGAGTCTCTCAGGAGGCTTCACGTGTCTTGAGGATTTTCTGATTGATTGTCCTTGAATCTGAGTTGTTGCCTCAGATGATTGGTTCTCAGCTGTGTGATCAGGTTGTTCAACAGTATCAGTCTCTTGACCTGCTGTGGCTGGTCCCATGAGAAGATCTCGACGATTTCTTCTCAGAACAGCACCCTCATCTGTCTGAATGGTGTATGATCTTGGTTGAACTTCACTCAGGGCTGTTCCCTTCTGAGTCCATGTGTTTGTTTTGTCTTTGAACCTTACTTGGTCACCAGTGTGGAGTTCAGGTCGGTTTTGTGTTCCTCTGTCACAGTAGTACTTTTGCTTTTCTTTCTGTTGTTCTTTGAACTTCCTCCCCCTCTTTTGTTTTCAGGAGGTTCTCCGGGATGGGTAGGTTTGACCTTAGCCGACGTCCCATCAGGAGTTGGGCTGGTGACATACCACACTCGAGCGGCGTTGTGCGGTATACAAGCATGCTCTGGTAGAAGTCAGTTCCACTGTCTTTTGCCTTGTACTTCAGTCTTTTCACTGTGTTTGCGGGCTCTCCTGGGTCAACAGCTCTGGACAACGTGTCTGCTGTATACATCAGCTTACCCGGTGTGTACGCAACATTCAGTTCATCATAGACTGTCTCTCCTTTGCTTTCCACAATGAGGACTCTCTTTACCAGGTTCAGTCTCTCACAGGCTTTTAAACCTAGTATGGCTTGCACATCCTTTGGCACCACGATTAATGCTAGCGTGTGCTCTCTGTCCTTGTGTGTTACTTTGACAATGCATCTTCCTTTCACTGGTATATCAGTACCTGAGTATCCTGTCACTTTCACTTTTATTCCATGTATCTTTGGTCTGGGTCTAATTTTCTTAAAATCAGTCTCTGATATCACATTAACTTGTGCTCCAGTATCCAATTTAAATGGAATGTGTATGTCATTCACTTTTAGTGTCAACATCCAGTCTCTTTCTTCTTGTTTGTTTTCAGACACAACATCTACATAGAACTCCTCTATGTCGCTTTCATCTACTGCATGGACCTTGCTTTGTTGCACTTGGTTCTTACAGCAACGGGCATAATGGTTGTTTTTGTTGCAACTATTGCATTTTTTACCATATGCTGGACACTTTTTTGTTGGATGCTGTGTACCGCATCGACTACATGACTTTCGATTGTCCCTTTCATTTTCGTTCGCTGGCCACGCCTCTTTTTTCACATTGGCGCTCTTTGTTAAACGGTTTGTGTCCATTCTTACTCACTGCATCCACGTTGCAGCTACTGTCACTGAATAGCTCCTTTGCCTGCAACTTCACAGTCTCTGTAGCCCTACACAGTGCTATGGCTTTTCCCAGGTCTAGATCTTGCTCTCTTAGCAGTCTTTCCCTTAGACCATTATCTGGAATACCACACACCAGTCTGTCTTTTATCAGCGAGTCTGTCAGTCCCCCAAATTCACACGATTTGCTTCTGTTTCTCAGTTCAGTCACATACTGATCAATAGTATCACCCATTTTCTGTACACATGTGAAAAATCTGTGCCTCTCAAACGTCACGTTACGTTTAGGTATGCAGTAGGCCTCAAACTGTTCCATTATTTTATCTAGCTTCATTTTGTCTCCATTAACAGTGAATGTGAAGTTATTATACACCTCCACCGCTTCATCACCCACGACATGTAAGAACAGTGACGATTTCCTTTTATTACTTTTCTCGTCAGCTCCGATTGCTGATAAATACAACCCCACACGTTGTTTGAACCTTCTCCAATTTTCAGCCACATTACCTGTCAACTGAAGCGTCGCCGGTGGGAGTAAACCTTCCATTTTTCACTTCGTTAGCTATTCTCTAATGGTAAGCAACGATGTTCTCTTTTGGCTTGCTAATCTGTGGAGAGCTGATGTAACTTCAGAATTTTTCTCTTCATCTCTTTCAGCCACTTCTGACACCATGTATTGATTTCTTTGTGGGTTCAATGACGAGACATTTATGAAAGAGAATGAGTTTTAATCTAAAGTCTGTTCAACTCTTTATACAGCTTTTACAGGAGCTATCATGCTAGTGATGCATCTAGAACAAAACTGAAACTAAACTAGACTGCCTTGCTTGTCTCGGTCACATGACCTCTGCTGGTCAGGCACAAGCAATCAATACATGCAATCATGCTGGTAGGCATCATAATCGAACAGGCAAATAACATCACTATTTGCGGATATCATTACACAAAGTTCCAGCACCTGCTCCAGCCAGAATGCATCTCCCCTAGCCTCGCACAAACTTGGGTCCCCTGTTGAGGTATGCAGCCACTCAGCACGTTTAGCGCTGGCTGCACGCTCCAATCATTTAAATTAGCAGGCAGTATGAAGTTTGCGTGCTGCCTGCATTGGAAGCAACGGGCATGGGTTAAGCACGCATTGCGATCCCCATGCCTGTTTTATAACATAAGAACATAAGAAATAGGAGCAGGAGTAGGCCAATTGGCCCCTCGAGCCTGCTCCGCCATTCAATAAGATCATGGCTGATCTGATCCTAACCATCAATCCACTATCACAGAACCATCTCCTGAATCTAACAGAATTAGACACATGAAATAGGAGCAGGATCAGGCTACACGACCCCTGGGCCTGCTCCGCTACCCACAGGGCCATGACCGATCCGAACCTAGACTCATGTCCAAATTCCTGCCCGCTCCCCGTAATCCTTAATTCCCTTTACTTCTAGGAAACTGTCTATTTCTGTTTTAAATTTATGTAATGATGTAGCTTCTACAGCTTTTTGGGGCAGCATATTCCATGGACCTACCACCCTCTGAGTGAAGTAGTTCCTCCTCATCTCAGTTTTGAAAGAGCAGCCCCTTATTCTAAGACTATGTCCCCTAGTTCTAGTTTCACCCATCATCGGGAACACCTTCCCCGCATCCACCCGATCCAACCCCTTCACAATCTTATATGTTTCAATAAGATCGCCTCTCATTCTTCTGAACTCCAATGAGTAGAGTCCCAATCTACTCAACCTCTCCTCATATGTCCATCCCCTCATCCCTGGGATTAACCGAGTGAACCTTCTTTGTACTGACTCGAGAGCAAGTATGTCCTTTCTTAAGTATGGACACCAAAACTGTACGCAGTATTCCAGGTGTGGTCTTACCTTGTACAACTGAAGCAATACCTCCCTATTTTTATATTCTATCCCCCTAGCAATGAAAGCCAACATTCCATTGGCCTTCTTAATCACTTGCTGCACCTGCATACTAACCTTTTGAGTTTCGTGCACCAGGACCCCCAGATCCCTTTGTACTTCAGTACTTTCCAGTTTCTTGCCATTAAGATAATAACTTGCTCTACGATTTTTCCTGCCAAAGTGCATAACCTCACACTTTCCAGTATTGTATTCCATCTGCCAAATCTCTGCCCACTTACTTAGCCTGTCTATGTCCCCTTGCAGGTTTTTTATGTCCTCCTCACTCACTACTTTCCCTCCCATCTTAGTATCATCTGCAAACTTTGATATGTTACACTTGGTCCCCTCCTCCAAATCATGAATATAGATTGTAAAGAGTTGGGGACCCAGCACTGACCCCTGCGGAACACCACTAGTTACTGATTGCCAGTCTGAGAATGAACCATTTATCCCAACTCTCTGCCTTCTGTTAGATAGCCAATCCTCTATCCATGCCAGAATATTACCCCAATCCCGTGATTTTTTATCTTAAGCAATAATCTTTTGTGTGGCACCTTGTCAAATGCCTTTTGGAAGTCTAAATACACTACGTCCACTGGTTCCCCTTTATCCACCCTATATGTTACTTCCTCAAAGAACTCCAGCAAATTTGTCAAACATGACTTCCCCTTCATAAAACCATGCTGACTTTGTCCTATTAAATTATGATTATCCAAATGTCCTGTTACTGTCTCCTTAATAATGGACTCCAAAATTTTACCTACCACAGATGTTAGGCTAACCGGTCTATAGTTTCCAGCCTTCTGTCTGTGGTAAACCACTTTTGTCGTTCACTATCGTTACACTATAGTTATCACTGTTATATCGTTACTCTATGGTTATCACTGTTCACACTGTTGTATCACTATACGAGGTCGCCTCTTGTCACGCTGTTATACCTGGGCTGACCACTGCTGACTCCGCCCATGGCTCCACCTACCTGCCCAGATATAAAGGTGGTCGACTGGCTGGTATTCCTCCTTGTTGGATCCGATCACCCACGAGGGTGGGCTCTGTTATTTAGCCAATAAAAACCTATAGTTACTTTCTTAACTCGTCGCTTTTCATTGGATGAATTGATAGGTATATCACTGTCTACTGCCCTTTTTAAATAAGGGTGTTACATTAGCAGTTTTCCAGTCTGCCGGGACCTTTGCCGAGTCCAGGGAGTTTTGGAAAATTATTACCAATGCATCCACAATCCCTACCGCCACTTCCCTCAAGACTCTAGGATGTAAGCCATCAGGTCCAGGTGATTTATCCGCCTTGAGTCCCATTATTTTACCGAGTACCACTTCCTTAGTGATTTTGATCGTGTTTAGCTCCTCCCCCCCTTTAGCCCCCTGTTTGTCCAGTGTTGGGATATTCTTAGGCCTAGAAATTCAGTAGGCTTTGTGCCCAGTTTTCGCCCAAAGAGGGCTTTTGTGCCACTTGCTGAGCTTTCGCCGATATTCAGCGCTGCGGTAATGGCGGCATTAGCCAGTAGCGCTGCGCCGCCACCGATGACGTCAACAGTGTGCGCAGTGCCCCGCTACCGCCCCGCTACCGGCCATATTTAGTTGCAGCCGCCTCTTCCGCAGTGGCCGCAAACAGCGATCAGAAAACGGGGCCATACTGTAGCCTTAGTGGGGCGCTTTAAGGTGGAGGTGCGGCCGGCCGCTTTTTCGGCGGCCGCCTGCCCGCACCTCCTTCCCCGGCCTCCTCCACCACCCCCCCCCCCCCCCCCCGGCGGCATTGCCGGCTGCTTTCCGCGAATCCGGCACTTCTCCGTGGTGCCGGGCTCATTTGCCGGCACTATCCAGCGGCGATCTCCCCGTTGCAGGCACCTCCCCCTTAAGAGAAGGAGGAGGCCTGCAGTACCGCAGCCTGCCGCTCCGCAGCGGGTGGTGCAGCGGCGCCTAGAGCGCTGAAATTCAGTTTCAGCACCCCAAGCAGGGGCGGGCACACCCTGGAATAGCGCCCGGTTCCGACTTGGGGCGCAAAAACCGAATATCTGACGGGCGCAACTGGCTCCGCGCTCAGCGCTAACTTTTGGGCGCACGCCAGCTGGCGGGCCCAAAGTGAATTTCTAGGCCTTAGTGTCTTCTACTGTAAAGACTGATATAAAATATTCATTCAGTGTTTTTGCCATCTCCATATTTCCCACCATTCGGGGGCTATTGAAGTCTTGTAACTCCGGGTAAAAAGGAGCCAGAGCTTTAATTGATTTTAAAAGAAAGCATCATAAAAAACTAGGCTTTAAACATGAAAATCTGTATATTTTAAATGCTACATACTGTATTTGCAGCTGACAGTTTAATAATCCAGTTATAGTTTGAGCATGTTTAAATGTTATTGAAACTTTTTTTTTCTTTCAGATAGTTACTGTGAATGTTTCGTCCTCTACTTTGAATATTTAAGAAGAAAGAAATCTGGTTTAAATGAAAAGTGACTTTAGTGTAGTGTTTCTTTTGTTCTTTTTCATATGCACTTTATCCACAAGCTCCTTCAGTAACTAATAATACTTAAAATAATTAGAATGAAGTATAGAGGTAACTTTGTAGTTATAAACTGACAATGTGAACAAAAAATAAAACAAAATGTTTAACTAATATTGTTGTGCACTCATTAAATAAAGTGCAAAATGTGAAACACCTGGTAATTAACCATGTCTGACTGCAGAAGAGACGCAAGCACATTGAGATCTGACTTAAGTAATCACAAGATACATAAGGATGTGGACGGTCATTCATCCATCCAGAACTACTTTACACTTCCCCCATTGCTGCATCTAATTGTTTCTTAAATGATTTCAGGGTTTTAACCTCCACCACTCTACCCAGCCTTCCATTCCTCATGTTGATCACGCTCTGTGTGAAGAACCTTATGACATCAGTCCTAAAGTTACCTTTTACTAGTTTGATTTTGTGTCCCTTTGTCCTATTCCCACAGGTTAAAGTAGTATTCCGGGTTAACGTTTTCCATATTAATTACTACCTTATATACCTCTATAAGATCATGTCTCAGACACCTCCTTTACAGGCTGAATAACCCAAGTCTCTCTTAGTCTTCGCCATAACTCAGACCTCTGACACTAAGGACCAGCCTTATGGCTCTTCTCGGCACTGCCTCCAGCGCTTGACTGTCTCGCTTGTTTATCGGCAACCAGAACAGGACACATTACTCAAGGTATGAACTGACCAAAGCACTGTACAATTTGATCATGACTGCTTCTGACTTTTATTCTACTCTTTTAGTCGTGTAGTTCAACATTCTGTTGGCTTTGTTGATTTCTGCTCTGCATTGATTGGACATGCTGAGCATTGAATCTAAGACTCCTAAGTCTCTTTCAACTTATCCGTGGCTATTTCTATGCTATTCATGCATTATGTAGGTTGCCCTTGTTTCCTTTGTGTAATCTTTTACACTTGCCTGCATTAACTTCATTTCCCATTGCTCAGCCCACTCAAATATTTTGTTTAGCTCCTATCTTCCCTTGTGAATACTTTGAGGAAGTAATCAGTGAGAATATTCATGGGGTGATTATTTGCGAGGTCTTCTGCACATGCGCACCTCTATGGGGGTGGAGCCTAAATTCCGCCCCGCCCCCACCGGAGCTACGCGTGCGCATCCAATGTTCCAACTGCACATGCGCCAAGCCGCAGGGCTGCGACATGTGGCCTGAATCATGTTTTCTCCCTGTGAAGAAGGGCAGGAGATTGGAGCGGGGAGAGGAGAGGGGGGAGAGAAGGTCAGGAACTCGGGGGGGCGGAAGAGCATGGAGAGAACAGTGAGGACGGGGGAAGAATGTGACCCAGGTCTAGGGGGGGGGGTGAGAACATAATCCAGATGGAAAGAAGGATCATGTTCTCCCCGTTCTGTTAGACGTGGATCACATTCTTCCAACCCCACCCACTTTTTAAACCCGCACCACATTGTCCCTCTCCTCCCCCTGGACCTGGATCATGCTGTTGACCATGAAGGGCAGCGAGCTGATTTTTCAGAAAGCCCAGTGCATTTACGGCAAATTACACCATTGGAGGGGACGAAATCCGGAAGTCATGATACTGTCACTATTCACTTTGTACCCAATAAACCTGTCAACACTCTGTGACCCACATGCAATGCCCCATCACCGCAGCTCTCACACAGTGTTTAATTTGACGGAGTGATTAGCGACAGTGTAGGCTGACTCGTGATGTCATCTAGCACTTGAGCCGGGCCACTTGATGTCATTCTCAGCGCAGGCTAAAAATCTACAGTTCTGCTAGTGATACCACTTGCAATGATGTCACCCACACCTGCTCTGGTTTAAGGAAATGCACCTCACTAAACCAACCTTACAGCTCAAATTATGTAAACTAGTTGTCGCTGTGGATTTCACTCAGCAAATCAGACATTTACAGAAAGAGAAACAGAGTTAACGTTTCACATTCTGATAAAAGGTCATCGACCTGAAACATTAACTTTCTTCTCTTTCCATAGAGGCTGCCTGACTTGCTTAGCATTTTGTGTTCTATCACTCACTCGATGATTGGGAGGAGGCCGATAGGGCCGTGTGAGAGTTATCTTGCTTTTCTAGGTAACCCTCCACATTAACAGGTAGATGCCACTGTCATGGCTGCACTGGAGCAGCTTGGCTCAGGGAGCCTTGCCTGTGGTAATGACTGGATCAAATTACACATAGCAGAGACTTTGAATTACTCTCCAGCAGGCAGGATCAAATAACACATTCCAGACAAACTGTTGGGTATGTCTTGTCCTCCAAGGAGACTATAGTAATCTGGGATGTAATGTTTAAGTTATCCACCAGATGGAGCCAAATATTAAGGGTTCACATTCACCAGTATTTAAGGTAATGGGTCATGTATTCAATGTCCTGGTACACCAGTTAACACGGTAATGTGGCATTGCATTATGGATATGACTCAGAGGGTCATCCTCCATCTTGGCTCGTGCAATAGGAAATGTGCCTGGCCTCCAGCTTGTAAGAGATATGTTCCTCTGCTACATCGTGTAAATAAACAGTTGGGTTTGTTCCTAATATCTCTCTTCTCTCAGTTTCTGACCTTACCACTCGGATATCACATATTGGCGACGAGGATAAACTGCTACGGCAGGAAAGATCTCTGCTTTTGATGTTCAGATGCAGACCTGGGATGAATACTGCGAGGTGTTGATGCATTTCTTTGAAGCAAATGATATAATTGATGTCGGAAAAAGGAGAGCTATTTTGCTCACTTCCGTGGGAAGTCAGACGTATAGTTTAATGAGAAACTTATGCAGTCCTGCAAAGCCTGGAGACAGATCATTTGCTGACTTAGTGGCCTTGCTAAAGGACCATTTCAATCCCAGACCGAGTGAGATTGTACAGTGTTTCAAATTTAATTCACGGAACAGAAAACCGGGAGAGACTGTATTGGATTATGTAGCGGTGTTGCGAAAATTGGCACACGATTGCAATTACGGCAACAACCTGAAAGTCATGCTGAGAGATAGGCTAGTTTGCGGGATAATGGATGATCGAATGCAGAGGAGATTATTGTCCGAGACTGGGCTTACGTATGAAAAAGCGTTGGAACTTGCTCAAGCCATAGAGACAGCGAACTGAGATGTAAAAGAAATACAAGGTTCAGACTGGGCTACTACAAAGCAAGTTGCAGGTCAGGTTATGGTGCACAAGTTAAACATGCATCAGAAACCACAACATGAGCATGTAAAGGCATGTTATAGATGCAATGGTGATCACCTGGCGAGGGAATGCAGGTTTCTGGAGGAAATGTGCCACAAATGTGGGAAAAAAGGACACATAAAACGTGCATGCAGGGCAAAAGCAACCGTGGAGAAATATAAACCAAAAGGGGGAGGAAAGCAAAACCTAGGAAGAGAAGTGAAAAAACAGGGAGCACATCACATCAGCGGAGAAGCTGAGAAAGAAGACGATATGTTCATAATGCATAGTATGGTAGAGAACATTCCAAAAGTGGATCCTATCACTTTGCAACTGACAGTAAATGACTCTGTCAACTTTGAAGTGGATACAGGATGCGGTGTAACCATAATGAACAGGAAGGAGTACTCAAAATTGTGGAACCATGCAAAAGTTCCAGAGTTAAAGTCTTGCTCTATGCAGCTTAAAACATATACCGGTGAACGAGTGGCGACATTGGGTACAGCTACTGTAACTGTGCTACACAGGGACACCGTGGAACAGCTACCTGTAGTTGTAGTATCGGGTTCCGGACCAAACCTGTTAGGTCAGGGCTGGATACAAGAACTTAAATTAGATTGGGGAGCAATAAATCAAATAGAGGGAGGCAAACAGTTGTCTTTGTAAGAAGTGTTGATTGCACACGCGAACGTGTTCAAGGAAGAACTTGGCACATTTAATGGCCCCCCAGCTAAGATTTATGTAGACAAGGAGGCATTGCCAAGGTTTTTTAAACAACGACCTGTGCCGTATGCCATGAAACCGAAGGTAGAGGTTGAGCTTGATTGTCTTTTGAGAGAGAACATACTGGAGCCCGTGAAATGTTCAGAATGGGCAGCTCCCATTGTACCTGTTTTAAAACCGGACAATTTGGTAAGATTCTGTGAAGATTATAAATTGACAGTAAATAGGGTGTCTGTCCTCTTTTTAAACCCAAAAAAAGACCCTTAAACAAATAAACCCTTTAAATAAACCCGATAAATCAAATAATAGGGTGTCTGTGGTGATTATTCCTTGATTAGTAAAAGTATTGTGATTCGTTGTTTGTTAACTGCCTTGGGATATGTGTTGTAATCTCATTGGTAGTTGATGATCACATGATGTGTTGTGGCTACCTTAAATTCAGTCCTTTTCTAGCTTTAGTTGGGACTGGATGTAGAAAGATATGCTGCCGATTTAAAAGTTAATAAAGCCTAACTTTGGAAGGCAAATCTATTCTTTATTTCAATTTATTAACTTTATGTTAGAATGGAGCGATATCTTCAACCAGAACGATTCAAGGCTGACCCCAATTCTGCTGGAGTGGATGATAAATGGAAACATTGGTATTGTACATTTAAAAACTTTTTGGGCGTGTTGGATCAAGAGGCTCTAAATAAGCTGAATATGCTGATCAACTACATTGACCCGGATGTATATAAATATATTTTGCACTGTAAAACTTATGAAGAGGCTATTTCTACATTGGAAAATATTTTTGTTAAAACAAAGAATGAGGTATTTGCACGTCATCTTCTATCTGCCCGTAGGCAGCAGGTGGGAGAATCTTTGGATACTTATTTACAAGCACTTCGGTGCCTTAGTGTTGACTGTAATTATAAGGCTGTGACGGCTGAAGAATATAAGGACGAATCGGTACGGGATGCTTTTATTAATGGATTACTGTCTAGATCAATTCGTCAGCGGTTGTTAGAAAATAAGACTCTGGATCTTAAAAGTGCTTTTGAGCAAGCTTCTACATTGGATATGGCTCAGAGAAGTTCGGATTCTTATGCTCTTTTTAATCGGCCTGCGACTATGGTTTTGGCAGTTTCGGATGAAAAGGAATTATGTGGACTTAATGGGAGTGGTTTACTAGATTTTGAAACAGTTTCTACTTCGGCGGCCGTTGCCTCTAGGATTCAGAAGTGTTATTTTTGTGGGAATATCCGGCACCCTCGTCTGAAGTGTCCTGCTCGGGAGGCTGTGTGTAGTAAATGCGGCAAGAGAGGTCATTATGCACGTGTGTGCAAATCATCAGGTTCAATTACCTTCCCTTCTCCTGGTGTGGGAGGGTCTTCCTCCACTACCTCTTCTGTGACTATTCAGCCTTTAGATAGGGCGTTTATTGCATCAATTTCTGCTGCATTTGCTCATGGCCTAAACAAAGCTATAGTTATGGCTCAAGTTAATGGGTTGGAAGTGAAGGCCCTTATAGATACGGGCAGTACTGAGAGTTTTATAAGTCTTCAGTTTGCGAAGGAGAAGCATTTGAAAATTTCGCCTGTTACGTATCAGGTGTGTATGGCTCAGACGACCCTTACTTCACAAATAGCTGGTTGTTGCTTTGTGAAAATGGTTCTTCTAGGTAATACGTATACTGATATACGCCTATCTGTTTTGCCTAATCTCTGTGCGGATATTTTGATTGGACATGATGTGCTTCAGTTACACGAGTCTCTTAGTCTTTCATTTGGAGGGACTAAGCCACCTTTATCTATTTGTGGATTAACCTCTTTATCTATTCCTCCATTATCACTTTTTTCCAATTTGCTGTCGGATTGTAAGCCAATTGCTACCAAGTCAAGAAGATATAGTAGTCAGGATAGAGAATTTATTAATTCTGAAGTTCAACGTCTCTTATTGGAAGGAATTATTGAACCTAATTGTTCGCCTTGGCGAGCACAGGTAGTTGTCACGACTAACGAGAGACACAAGAAACGAATGGTGATAGACTATTCCCAAACTATTAATAGGTATACTCAATTAGATGCGTACCCTTTGCCTAAGATTGATGAGCTTATCAATAAAGTATCTCAGTATAAAGTTTTTAGCACTATTGACTTAAAGAGTGCTTATCATCAGATTCCTATTGTTAAGAAGGATCAACCATATATGGCCTTTGAGGCTGGTGGAAAGCTGTATCAGTTTTGCCGAATACCATTTGGTGTTACTAATGGTGTTGCTTGTTTTCAACGGGCAATGGATGCTTTTATAAGTGATAACTCCCTCTCTGACACCTTTTCATACTTAGATGACATCACAGTGTGTGGCAAATCAAGGGTGGAGCATGATTCTAATTTAAAAAGATTCCTTCAAGCTGCGGAAAAAGTTGGTTTAACTTTTAACAAAGAGAAATGTGTCTTTTCGACTACTGAGGTAAATCTATTGGGGTATATTATTTCGGGAAATAAGATTAAACCAGATCCAGAACGTCTGTGACCATTGATCGATTTACCTTGTCCTACTAATTCTAAGGCTTTGCAACGAGTTGTTGGACTGTTTTCTTATTATTCTAATTGGATTGCAAATTTTTCACGGAAGATCCGGCCTCTTATTCGGGTTACGACATATCCTCTATCATGGGAGGCCAGGACATGTTTTGAGAATTTTAAAAAGGATATTTTAGGAGCAGTTGTGCATTCCATTGATGAGCAGGTTCCCTTTGTGATTGAGACGGATGCTTCGGATTTTGCAATTGGGGCTACTTTGAACCAAAATGGAAGACCTGTGGCCTTTTTCTCACGTACTTTGAATAATAGTGAAAAAAGACATTCCTCAATAGAAAAAGAGGCATACGCAATAGTAGAAGCATTGCGTAAATGGAGACATTATTTATCGGGGCGACATTTCACGTTGGTAACTGACCAAAAATCTGTGTCCTTTATGTTTGATGTTAAACATTTTGGAAAGATTAAAAATGATAAAATAATGAGATGGAGGATTGAGTTGGCATGTTACCATTTTGACATAGTTTATCGTTCGGGGAAGGATAATGTTGCTGCTGATGCACTGTCGAGGGCTTATTGTTCGGTGATTCACGGAGATACGCTTATTAATCTTCACAATGCCTTATGTCATCCTGGGGTTACGAGGATGATACACTTTGTACGCAGTAAGAACTTGCCTTTTTCAGTTGAAGACGTCAAGCGGATGACTTCATCATGTTCTATCTGTGCTCGGTGTAAACCGAATTTCTTTAAGCCTCAACGAGCTCATCTTATAAAGGCTACTTCTCCTTTTGAACGTTTGAGTGTTGATTTTAAGGGACCTCTTCCTTCAACTACTCAAAACCGATATATATTTACTGTTGTGGACGAGTTTTCAAGGTTCCCTTTTGCTTTTCCTTGTGCAGATGTATCAGTTGCTACAGTTATTAAATGTTTGACTCAACTTTTTGTCATCTTTGGGATGCCTGCGTATATCCATTCGGATCAGGGAAGTTCTTTTATGTCTTCCCAGTTGAAGGAATACCTTCAGAGTCGGGGAATTTCTACTAGTCGAACTACCCCGTATAATTCCCAGGGTAATGGACAGTGCGAACGATACAATGGGGTGATCTGGAAGGCAGTTATGTTGGCGTTGACATCCCGGAACCTTAAGAATACACAGTGGGAAATGGTACTGCCTGATGCCCTGCATTCCATTAGATCATTGCTTTCAACGGCTACTAATGTGACCCCCCCATGAAAGGCTCTTTAACTATCCGCGGAGATCTACTATGGGATATTCGGTACCTTCATGGCTTACTATGCAGGGACCTGTGTTGCTTCGACGCCATGTTAGATTGTCAAAATATGACCCCTTGGTGGAGGAGGTGGAGCTGTTGGAGGCAAATTCCCAATATGCTCATATTCGATTCCAAGATGGGAAAGAAAGTACTGTTTCAATTAAAGACTTGGCTCCTTGTGGGGGCCAGCCCTCTTCTGGGGATAATAATAATGGTCATGATTCGGATAATGTGGATGCTGTTACAGATACTACGAATATTTCCAATCCGATTGCAGATAATCATACTTCTATTAGTCAGCCTTTGATAGATGTTTATGACCGTCCCAGTGCATCTTCTGATGGGATTTCTAATCCGGAAACCGTTGAGAATCGGGATATGGATAGCCTTCCTGTTGAAGATACTTCTGTGCCTTCTGGCATGGGAGGGCAAGGAATTTCACCAAGGTTAAGAAGGTCGACACGAACAAGATATCCGGCCGACCGATTGAAAATGGACTTTTAAATTGATAGTAATGTTTTAAAAATTGTTGAAATATTATAGTATATTGTTTTAGTTGAGAGATACTTAATACTTATGCGTAATGTTATTATTTGTTGTTGTTCATTTAGTATTGTGTTATGTAAATAGTTTTATTCTCGTGCATAGTTTAATTGTAAATTGTAAAAGTTATTAGGTTAGAGTATATTTTAAAGGAGGGGTGAATGTGGTGATTATTCCTTGATTAGTAAAAGTATTGTGATTCGTTTGTTAACTGCCTTGGGATATGTGTTGTAATCTCATTGGTAGTTGATGATCACATGATGTGTTGTGGCTACCTTAAATTCAGTCCTTTTCTAGCTTTAGTTGGGACTGGATGTAGAAAGATATGCTGCCGATTTTAAAGTTAATAAAGCCTAACTTTGGAAGGCAAATCTATTCTTCATTTCAGTGTCTAAACTAGAACAGTATCCTATTCCCAAAACAAAGGATCTCTTTGCAAACCTGGCTGGAGGGAAGAAATTCACAAAGCTGGATATGAGTCATGCATACTTGCAGATTACACTAGATGAGGAACCCAAGAAGTATGTAACCATAAATACACACAAGGGTTTGTTTACCTATAACCGCTTACCATTCGGTGTCTCATCTAGTCCAGCTATTTTCCAGAGGACTATCGAGGGTGTACTGCAAGGGATCCCACATGTTTCAATCTATCTGGATGACATTCTGGTGACAGGAAGAACCAACCAGGAGCATCTGAGCACTCAGAGAGGTACTACAAAGATTGGATCAGGCTGGGTTACGGCTCAAGAGGAGTAAGTGCACTTTCCTGGGGAATGAGGCCGTGTTCCTGGGACACAGAGTGGATGCTACCGGGCTCCATCCAATCAAGGAGAAGGTACAAGCACTGCAGGAGGCCCCAGCTCCTACCAATGTGACGGAGTTAAAAGCTTATCTGGGACTGCTAAACTATTATAACAGATTTTTACCAAACTTGGCAACAGCGTTAGCACCTCTTCACAAACTTCTGCGTAAGGAGACACAGTGGCAGTGGGAAGAGGAACAGAGGATTTCATTTGAACAGTCCAAGAAACTGATGCTGTCCTCGGATGTGCTGGTTCACTACAATGCAGAGAAAGCCATCATTCTCTCTTGTGATGCTTCACCTTACGGGGTGGGGGCGGTTCTTTTACACAGCTTGGAAGATGGAACAGCAAGACCAATAGGGTTTATGTCTCGAACTCTGACACCAGTGGAAAAAAACTATTCCCAGTTAGATAGAGGGGTTAGCAATAATGTTTGGGTTACGGAGGTTTCACGAGTACATATATGGCAGGAAATTCACCATATGCACCGATCATAAACCTCTTCTATCTCTTTTTAATGAAATGAAAGCAGTACCACAGATGGTGTCACCCCAGATCCAGAGGTGGGCAGTGACGTTGAGGGCATATGAGTATGTCATCGTTTACAAGGTGGGCAAGTACCATGGGAACGCAGATGCCTTGAGCCATCTTCCACTGCCAGGTACACCTATCCATGCAGCTCCAGAGGACAGAATTTTGATGTTGGAGGACACGGACACGGCAATTGTGACCGCAGAACAAGTAAGGACATGGACCGGTAAAGATCCAGTACTGTCTAGAGTCCGAGAATATGTGATGAGGGGTTGGCCACAGCATCCGGAAGGGACTAATTTCATACCTTGCAGTGTCAGAAAGACAGAGCTGGGTGTGCAGGATGGTTGCGTGTTGTGGGGAGCACGAGTGATTATTCCACAGCCAACACGACAGTCTATCCTAGGGCAACTACATCAGTGTCATCCTGGAGTTTCGCGTATGAAAGCCTTGGCAAGGAGTTACTTGTGGTGGCCAAAGCTAGATGAGGAGATAGAAAATCTAGTCATGACATGCAGCACTTGTCATGTACACAGGAAGGCACCAGCAGCGGCTCCTCTCCACCCCTGGGAGTGGCCGAATAAACCATGGAGAAGATTACATGTAGATTATGCGGGTCCATTCATGGGAAAGATGTTCCTCTTAATCACTGATGCCCATTCCAAATGGATAGATGTTTATCCTGTAAATTCTGCTTCATCTACTGTTACTATAGCCTGCCTGTGTAGGAGTTTTAGTAATCAAGGGCTACCGGAGATCGTAGTAAGTGACAGTGCCACGTGTTTTGTGAGTACAGAAACAAAAGAGTTCATGAGAAACAATAGCATAGTGCACGTGACCTCAGCTCCATATCATCCGTCTTCAAATCTACTTGCGGAGAGAGCCGTACAAACATATAAGGAGATGATGAAAAAAAGTGCGGAAGGGAGTTTGGCAGCCAAGGTGTCACGAGTTCTGTTCAGCTACAGAATAACACCTCAATCTACCACAGGACTCTCTCCTGCTGAGCTGTTGTTAGGACATCGACTACGCTCCACTCTTGACCTGGTGGAAAACTGACAAATCAAACAAAAGGAGAATCATGACAGAAGGACAAAGAGCCGCAGTTTTGGAGAAGGAGATGCGGTCCTTACCAGGAATTTCAATTCTGGTCCAAAATGGATTCCTGGCATCATAGACTCAATGACCGGTCCAGTATATATGGTCATGGTGGGAACTGGTCAGGTAGTACGCAGACATGTAGATCAGATACTGACCAGACAAGGGGAAATCAAAATGAAGGTTCCAGAGGAGATGGCAGAGGACAAGTTGGCCCCCAGTTATCCAAATGCATCGGTGGTACCACCACCACGAACAGAGCCAGTTCCACCTGGACCCCTTCGTAAAGAGGAAACCATCGTAGCAGAGTCAGATACTCTGAGTACTGCTCAGGAGCAGCAGGTGGCTCTACCACAACCAAGCAGGGACTTGACTGTAAGACGTTCACCAAGGCCTCACAAGCCGCCAGAGAGATTGATAACGACCTGCTAGATTCGTTCAGTATAGATTATCGTTAAAGGAGTTTCCTTATGGGACTTTTTAAGAACGTTAAGAAATTAATGTTCAACTTAAGAGGGGAGGGATATAGTAATCTGGGGTGTAATGTTTAAGTTATCCACCAGATGGAGCCAAATATTAAGGGTTCACATTCACCAGTATTTAAGGTAATGGGTCATGTATTCAATGTCCTGGTACACCAGTTAACATGGTAATGTGGCATTGCATTATGGATATGACTCAGAGGGTCATCCTCCATCTTGGCTTGTGCAGTAAGAAATGTGCCTGGCCTCCAGCTTGTAAGAGATATGTTCCTCTGCTACACCGTGTAAATAAACAGTTGGGTTTGTTCCTAATATCTCTCTTCTCTCAGTTTCTGCTCTTACCACTCGGATATCACAGAGACCAATCAGAAATCTGGTCCAACCTGCCTGTGGTGAAAATAAACGCAGCGGAATATTGTGCTCATCATCTGTTTCAAGCCTTTTTGCATCTTTTAATGTTCTTCTATTTTGTCCAATAGTCCTCTTGCTTTTGTAGTACATAAGAACATAAGAAGTAGGAGCAGGAGTAGGCTATACGACCCCTCGCGCCTGCTCCGCCATTCAATAGGATCATGGCTGATCCGAACTTAGACTCACGTCCACTTCCCTGCCCTTTCCCTGCAACCCCTTATTCCCTTGTCAGCTAGGAAACTGTCTATCTCCGTTTTAAATTTATTTAATGTCACAGCTTCCACAACTCTGAGGTAGCAAATTCCATAGATTTACTACCCTCTGAGTGAAGAAGTTTCTCCTCATCTCAGTTTTGAAAGGGCAGCCCCTTATTCTAAGATTTTGCCCCCTAGTTCTAGTGTCACCCATCAGTGGAAACATCCTCACCGCATCAAGAAGAACATTTGCATTACATTTTGCTTCTTCAGCTATGCTTTTTTTCTAGGTCCCTCTTAACCCCCATGAACAACAATTTTTTGTGTTTCTGCATATTTCTATATTCGTCCCAGTAAACCCCTTTCCTTTTTTCCCTTCGGGATTTGTAGAAGTAATTATTTCCTCTGTATTTCAATTTAATTTGTTTGTTAGCGTGGCTAATAGGAAACCCAATGCTCTTCTATAGGCATATTAACAGTAAAAGGGTTGTCAGAGGAGCGGTGGGGCCAATTAGGGACCAAAATGGAGATCTATTGGTGGCAGTAGACGGCATAGCTGAGGTGCTAAATGAGTAGTTTGCAACAGTATTTACCAAAGAAGAGGACTTCGCCAAAGCTATAGTGAACAAGGAAGTTGCTAGAATACTGGATGAGATAAAAAGGAGGTACTAGAAAGGTTGGCGGTACTTAAAGTGGATAAGTTACCCAGTCGAGATGGGATGCATCCTAGGTTGCTGAGGGAAGTAAGGGTAGAAATTGCAGAGGTGCTGGCCACAATCTTCCAATCCTCCTTAGATACAGGGGTGGTGCCAAAGGCCTGGAAGATTGCAAATGTTACACCCTTGTTCAAAAAAGGGGAGAAGGATAAACGTGGCAATTACAGGCCAGTCAGCTTAACATCGGTGGTGGGGAAGCTTTTAGAAACAATAATCCGGGAGAAAATTAACAGCCACTTGGACAAGCATGGACTAATAAAAGAGAGCCAGCACAGATTTGTTAAATCGTGTTTGACTACCTTGATTGAGTTTTTTGATTTTTGATTTTGGTAGATGAGGGCAGTGCAGTTGATGTTGTGTATTTGGACTTTCAAAAGGCATTTGATAAAGTACTACATATTAGGCTTGTTAGCAAAATTGAAACCCATGGGATAAAGGGGGCAGTAGCAGCATGGATGCAAAATTGGCTAAGAGATAGAAAAGAGAGAGTTGTGGTGAATGGCTTTTTTTCGGACTGGAGGGAGATATATACAGTGACATTCGTCAAGGTTCAGTACTAGGACCACTGCTGTTTTTGATATACATTAATGACTTGAATTTGGGGGTACAGGGCACAATTTCGAAGATTGCAGAAAGCACGAAACTTGGAAGTGTGGTAAAGAGTGAGGAAGATTGTCATAAACTTCAAGAAGACATAGACAGGCTGTGGAATGGGCGGACACATGGCAGATGAAATTCAACGCAGAGAAGTGTGAGGTTATACATTTGAGTAGGAAGAATGTGGAGAGACCATACACACTAAATGGTACAATTTGAAAGAGGGTACATGAACAGAGAGACGTGGGGGTGCTTGTGTACAAAACTTTGAAGATAGCAGGACAGGTTAACGGGGCAGTTAATAAAGCATATGGGATCCTGGGCTTTATAAATAGAAACATAGGCCACGAAATTCGGAGGTCTAGCGCCGGCCATTAATGCTGGTTTTGCTGAAAAAACAGTAGCGGCCTCACTTCGCCCACTTCCGGTGCGGAAATCAGTGGCCGCCATTTTAGGAAGGTCATTAGCACTGCCGTTGCCTGCGCTTGCCGCCCACATGTAAATATGCAGATTGTGACATCAATCGGCATGTAACGCCTGAATTGACGCACAACTGTGATTTTGGACATCGCCGCTCTGGATACCGCCCTCTCCAAACCACGCACAGAAGAGCGTGCGTGCAGCAATATGACAGAGACGCTGCCAGCGCTTCTTAAAGGGACACACACATCTTTCAGGTAAGTTTAGCTTTTAGCTTTTGGACTTTTTTAACGTTTTATTGGAGTAGTGGCTTGGTTCAATACATTTAAAAATTTGTTAAAGTGTGCAGGGAGTGCTGCTGCACACTTGCAAGGCTTTGGATATTAAAGGAAGGCCTGTGAGAAGACCACTTGCTCACAATCCTGGGGGCTCTATTTGCAGTCCCCCTTGGGCAGCAACATCACCTGGCGATGAAGCAACGGCAACTGCTCGCAGAGGGAAGAGGAGGAAGTAGAAGAGGAAAAAGCAGAAGCGGGAGGAAGGAGGCAACCCAGACAGCCTCTTTGTGGCTGGGATATCCGGGATCGAATTATCCACCAATGAACACAACCCCAATTCCCCTTTCTAAATTTGTCCCACACTTCACCTTCTCTTTGTTATTGACCATCACAGCATCTTCTTCGCCATGATACTGAAATAAAAGCCACCACAAAGCAAACTTTCTAATCCAACTTTATCCGTATATACATCCAATATTACATAAAAAAATCAACTAATCACCCTTGTGCATTCCCTTAGTGAGTGTCTTGCGTCTGCCTTTGCCTATCCTAGTGATGTTACGCAGTGCTACTGGTAGAAGGCTGCTGACTTTCAGTGGGGGACATTGTAGATGGCCTTGCAAGACGACCTCGAGGAGCTGATGGCTGGGAGTGTGAAATCGAGCGACGGTGTTTCTTCTTCTTCACTCTCCTCTCCCTCTTCTTGGTGAACCACTGACTGGGCAGGCTGGATTTGTTGGGTGTCTGAAATGAGGAAGACACAAGGGTAGGGTTGTGGTGAGGGGAGGGCGGGAAAGCAAATGGTGCATGCTTACACCATGTGCAGCTTGTACATCAGAAGAGATTGTGGGATGAGGGGAAAATGGGATATGAGAAGGAGGATAACGTATGAGGATACCAGCATCTTGTATTCTTTCAGCCCCGCCGCTGGCCAAGAGCTCAGCCATTCCCCGGCCAAGAATGGCCGGCACCATTTCCTCCAAGGGGGTGAAGTGAAGCTAGGAATGGGAGGTGTGCCTCGTGATAGGTAGAGATTGTTGGTAGGTGAATGATGGTGGGGTGGGGATCATGTAGTGAGCAGTGTGTGAGTCTAGTGGTGTAGTTGGTAGGAAACGGCTTCTGAAGATGCTTTCACTGACCTTGTCCACTTGTCTGAGGCCATGAAACTTCTTTAGGCACTAGAGCCGGGTCCGGGGGGGAAACACTGGTGGCAGTGATAGCCTTGGTGATCTGGTCCCACCTCTTTCTTTCTGGAGGGCCTCCTGGCCCCTGTGAGTAGAGGGCCTCATTCCAGTGTTCGCCCCCTGCACAAAGCTCGAGTGCTGTGTCCGAGACCCTGGGTGCCCTTTCCCTGGCTTGTTGAGCCATTTGTGCTAGTGCTGAAGCACTTTTAGCATTTATGTACAGAAGGCAGTTCAGCTTTTAAGAGCTGCAGCCTGCCTAGTTTTAGAATCATAGAATGGTAACAGCACAGAAGGAGGCCATTCGGCCCATCGACTTCATATCGGCTCTCTGCAAGAGCACTTCAGCTAGTCCTACTCCCCTGCCCTTTCCCTGTAGCCCTGCAATTTTTTTTCCTTCAGGTACTTATCCAACTCCGTTCTGAAAAGTACAATTGAATCTGCCTCCACCACCCTTTCAGGCAGTGCATTCCAGATCCTAATCACTCGCTGCGTAAAAAAGTTTTTCCTCATTTTGTCTTTGATTCTTCGGCCAATGAGGTGTCAACCTGGTGAGGCTACAACACAGGACTACTTGCATGCCAACGGAAGCAACATGCGATAGACAGAGCTAAGCGATCTCACAACCATCGGATCAAATCAAAGCTCTGCAGTCCTGCCACATCCGGTCGTGAGTGGTGGTGGACAATTAAACAGTTAACAGGAGGAGGAGGCTCCAAAAATATCTCCATCCTCAATGATGGTGGAGCCCAGCACGTGAGTGCAAAAGACAAGGCTGAAGCATTTGCAACTATCTTCAGCCAGAAGGGCCGAGTGGATGATCCATCTCGGCCTCCTCCTGAGGTCCCCAGCATCACAGATGCCAGTCTTCAGCTCATTCAATTCACTCCACGTGATGTCAAGAAACGGCAGAAGACACTGGATACTGCAAAGGCTATGGGCCCTGACAACATTCCGGCAATAGTACTGAAGACTTGTGCTCCAGAACTAGCTGCGCCCCTAGCCAAGCTGTTCCAGTACAGCTACAACACTGGCATCTACCCGGCAATGTGTAAAATTGCCCAAGTATGTCCTGTCTACAAAAAGGAGGACAAATCCGACCCGGCCAATTACCGTCCCATCAGTCTACTCTCAATCATCAGCAAAGTGATGGAAGGTGTCGTCGACAGTGCTATCAAGCGGCACTTACACAGCAATAACCTGCTAACTGACGCCCAGTTTGGGTTCCGCCAGGGCCACTCAGCTCCTGACCTCATTACAGCCTTGGTCCAAACATGGACAAAAGAGCTGAACTCGTGAGGTGAGAGTGACTGCCCTTGACATCAAGGCAGCATTTGATTGAGTGTGGCATCAAGGAGCCCTAGCAAAACTGAAGTCAATGGGAATCAAGGGGAAAACTCTCCATTGGTTGGAATCATACCTAGCACAAAGGAAGTTGGCTGTGGTTGTTGGAGGTCATTCATCTCAATCACATGGCATCACTGAGTTCCTCAGGGCAGTGTCCTAGGCCCAACCATCTTCAGCTGTTTCATCAATGACCTTCCCTCCATCATAAGGTCAGAAGTGGGGATGTTCGCTGATGATTGCACACTGTTCAGCACCATTCGTCACTCGTCAGATACTGACGCAGTCCGTGTCCATATGCAGCAAGACCTGGACAACATTCAGACTTGGGCTGACAAGTGGCAAGTAACATTTGCACCACACAAGTGCCAGGCAATGACCATCTCCAACAAGCAAGACTCTAACCATCTCCCCTTGACATTCAATGGCATTACCATCGCTGAATCCCCCCACTATCAACATCCTGGGGGTTACCATTGATCAGAAACTGAACTGGACCAGCCATATAAATACTGTGGCTACAAGAGCAGGCCAAAGGCTGGGAATTCTGCGGCGAGTGTCTCACCTCCTGACTCCCCAAAGCCTTTCCACCATCTACAAGGCACAAGTCAGGAGTGTGATGGAATACTCTCCACTTGCCTGGATGAGTGCAGCTCCAACAACACTCAAGAAGCTCGACACCATTCAGGATAAAGCAGCCCGCTTGATTGGCACTCCATCCACTGTAAAGTCTGTGGGTTGTATAGCGAAGTAATACACAGACTACAAGAGTAACTTAAACAGGACTTTACTATTCGAAGGTCAGGGCGAATCTGCCCAATAAATTCTGCCACAGCACTTATATACCGGTGTGGTCACCGTCGGTATTACAGTATACAGCAGCCAGGATAAAGTAGTGCCACACCTAAAATAGTTCTCTTAAAGGTGGACGGTTACATAAAATAGTTCTCTTAAAGGTAGAACGGTTACATACATTACAATCCTCCTTTTTTAGCTTACAACATACTTATTCTCCATTAAACATACATGTATTCAACTTCATGTAAAACAATTCACAGATATAGTCTCTGTGGAAAACAGTTCACAATTTCAGTCTCTGTGGAAAACAGTTCACAGATTTAGTCTCTGTGGAGGCGTCTCCTGTGCTTCTTAACTCAGTCCGGACAACGCCTCCGTGGTGTAGCAGTTCCCGGTGGTGTAGTCGGTTCACGTTGCTGGAGTGACTCATCCAATAGTCCTTCCCTAAACTTAACAGCTTGAACTTCCGTCACTCCTGAACCAGCATTGCTGACTTTTAAAAACCACTGGATTCCTTGGGAAGTTTTTCTACTTCCAACTGATTTGGCTCCATTCGGAGGGAGTACGTGCGTGGTCTGGTAGAGGTGATAATGGTTCAGATGGTCATTATTTTCTGCTTCGTCTTTTCCTTTTCTGCTTCTTGGAGACTCTCTGGGCTCCACTGTCAGCTGCCAGCTGCCTGCACAGTTCCTCCCGTAGTAGCGCCACCATCTCCCGATGTTCTTTAGACTTTTTGTGATTCATCAAGGTTTCTGCACTTTGGGAGTTTTCATCACAAGCTGGGCAGAACAGGTCCTCGTAATATTCGGTGTCGCTCAACAGGTCATGGTCATATTCGGTGTCGTCCTGAGCTAAGCCAGCGGGAGGGTCTTCTATTTCCTCCCTACCCAGCTGGATGTTAGCCAACTTTTGTTCCAAATCCTGACATCTTTCCTGAAGAGACTTCTTCATGTGTTCAGCTTCATCCCGCTTTTCCTGGGCTTCCTGCAAGTCTTTTACTAATGACATCATTTGTGATTTCAATACTTCAACTTCATTCGGAGATTGATTGATCGGACTATTCAATCCCTCTACTGAAGTAGCTGTTTCAGTATTCTGTTGTTCTGCATTGCCGTGCGTCAGCGTACTTTTGGCATCCAAGGGCTGTTCTGCTGCAGACTTCTCAGTCTGGGTTGCCACCTCAGCTCTTCCAATGACTTTTGAGAGCTCCCTTCCCTTTGAAGATTGAGGCTCGTATTTAAGTTTTTCCCATTTTAGAGTTTTATCCCTCAGCATATGAATGAGTTGGCTGACTGTTAACTCTTCTGCCATCATCCCTTTTCCATTAACTACAGGGCTGTTTATAACCTTGCCCTGGAGGAGTTGGCTGACTGTTAACTCTTCTGTCCTCATCCCTTTTCCATTAGCTGCAGGGCTGTTTAGAACCTTGTCCTGGGGCTCCTTTGCTGCTTCTACTTCGCCATCATCCGCAGCCCCCATCATTCGAATTTCCACTAATGAATCGTCCGGTGATGCTGCACCCAACTTCAGTAGGAGCTCGGAAGTCATGTCGACCAACTCAGCTTTTTCTGCCTGCAACCTGCTAACAAGCGCCTTCAGTTGCTGCACATCTTGTTCCACCAGATTAGAGCACGCACCTTCAGAAACCGAATCAGCTTTGATTCGTTTGGCCTCCTCTCGCAGACGGTTTGTGTGCTCCTGCTCCCTTTTCTCCCTCAGCTGCTTCTGTTGTCTTTCCAGATTCTCCCATTCGGTGTCATAGAACTTTTTCATTGCTTTCATCTCTTGTTCGAGACGGCAACTCAATTGCTCTAATTGCTGTCGTAATTTGAAATAAGTTTGAGTTCGAGCTCGGTGTTCCTCAGTAATGTATATGTCTGTAACTTGAACAGACTCAGAATTCTCTGTCAAGCTATGTTGTTGTTGTTCAGAGGAATTCTGTTCTGAAACTTTGTTCTCCTCTGGAGCATAAGCCTTTATGCCCACATTCGTTCTACCAACCTTAGTCAGCAAGTTCATTTTAGACTTGTCTTTCATGCTTGGGCTGGTCTTATCGTCATCCGTTTCAGAGTCTGAGCTGATTGTCTGCCCCGAGTCCTCACTCGTTATTGCTTTGAGGTAGTGCCATTCCATGTCTATTTTCTTAATCCACTCCCGTCCTAGAAGTGGTGGTCCTCCCTCAGGTAGTACGTATAAGTCCATTCCGGGGTGTTCTTTGCCCCGTCTCTCATCTTGACTCTTATCTTTCCCATGGGGTATACTTTATGCCCCATGTATGTCTGCAATACGAACTTGGTATCTCTCAAGGGTATATGTGAGAATAGCTGGTTGTAATCCCTTCGATTTATGACTGATAGGGCTGATCCAGTGTCCAACTCCATTTTTACTTGGACTCCGGCTATTTTTAGCATGACCCAGATAGTTTGTAGGTCAGCTTCCTTACTCACATTGTGAATTCTCAGACTACCCAGTTCCTGGCCGTTTGGGTCTGAATCCGAATTCTGTTCGTCTGAACTCTTCTCAGCCACCTTGTGTACTTTGTTGTACTTTTCCGGTGATGGCTTTTTTTGGTTGTTGGTCTTCTTTCCTGACCGGCATACTTTAGCTATGTGCCCCAGTTTGCCACATTTTTGACATTCCTGGTTTTTAAACCAGCATTGGTTCTGGTCATGTGTTGTCTTCCCACAACGATAACATTTCGTTGTACCCGAAGTAATTTGATCCACACTGAGTACCGCTGCCTTTAGCTGCATTTCCGCAGTTCCTTTCGCTGCGGCTTCGTGTGATGCTGCAATAAGGACAGCCCTATCAAGTGTAAGGTCGTTCTCTTCGAGCAGTCGCTTTTGCGTTCCTTCCTTCGACAACCCGCACACGAACTTGTCTCGCAATGCCTCTGTCAGATTTCCTCCAAACTGGCAGTATTTCGCTAATCTACGCAGTTCGACCAAGTATTCCGCGTTGCTTTCCTCTTTCCGTTGCGTTCTCGCATAAAATTTGAATCGTTCCGCCAACATCAGCAGTGTGGGGTTCAAGTGATCCTTCAGAACAGCAACAATATTAGCGAAGGTCTGATCCGCCGGTTTAGCTGGTGATAGAAGATGCTTCAATAACCCGTATGTCTTCGCGCCCATCGAGTTTAGCAAGGTTATAGCTTTATCATCATCTTCTATTTTATTGGCCTCACAATATATCTCGATACGTTCTACGTACGTGGCCCAATCTTCCACCTCGGCATCGAAGTTGTTGATGTTACCATGCTTAGGCATCTTCACTATCTCTCACTATCTTTCTGCGAAACAACAGGATTTCTCTTTAACTTTTTAACTTTTTCTTTTTTTTTTCAAAAATGGCGGTTTCCCGCGCTTGTCTTCTTCCCCGCCTACTGGCAAAATGGCGGTTTCCCACGCTTGTCTTCTTCCCCCCTACTGGCAAAATGGCGGTTTCCCGCTCCTGACTTCTTCCTCTGGTGGGAGGGGTAAGCTTTGCCCTCGGGCGACGATCGCTGGTTTACGGGGTTTGTAGCCTGTGCGCCGGCTTCAGTTTATTCTGAAGCGCGCGCGCTAGAAAAGCCGATCGCGTTCCTTGTTCCCCCCCCCCCCCTTTTCGGCAGGGGCAACCGGCGCTGGGGACAACCAGTTGGCGTCTGACAGATCCAGCTCCTGGTCCTTCACGGCAGCTGCTGCAAGCCGCTGGCCGGAACCTCGCTCGGTCTCTCTCTCGGGCTCTGTCTCTCTCGCTCGCTCTCTCTCGGGCTCTGTCTCTCCCGCTCGCGCTCTCTCTTGGGCTCTGTCTCTCCCGCTCGCGCTCTCTCTTGGGCTCTGTCTCTCCCGTTCGCGCCTCCCAGCCCTCTCGCAGTCCGGTGCTTCCCCCCCCGGCTGCGGCTGAGTTCTCCGCGATTTATTTATTTTATCTCTTCCCGCGCCTTACGATCCCGGTCGCAGCGCTTCGTGGCCTCGGTCACTGTCCGACCTTTTTCACCCAATCGCTCCTCCCAGCCTCTCGCAGTCCGGTGCTTCCTCCCCGGCTGCGGCTGCGTTCTCCGCGGTTTATTTATTTTTATCTCTTCCCGCGCCTTACGATCCGGTCGCAGCGCTTCGTGGCCTCAGTCACTGTCTGGCCTTTTTCACCCCAATCGCGCCTCCCAGCTTCTCGCAGTCCGGTGCTTTCCTCCCCGGCTGTGGCTGACTTCTCCGTGGCTTATTTATGTTTATATCTTCCCGCGCCTTACGATCCCGGTCGCAGCGCCTCGTGGTCGCGGTATTTGTCCGGCCTTTTATTCCGTCGCAGTCTAGTCGTCTCACGACGCTCCCCAGCCCGCTTGTACCACGGCTTCTGCTCCACGCTGCCCCAGTCTCAGCGCCTCTGGGCCCGACTTCTGTCCGGCTCCTTTCCCCCTCAACCGTGGTCGAGTGCACCGCCCTTATCCTCCGTTTATTTGTTTCTATTTTCCCTTTACTCACAGTCACCGTGGCCGACTTGCTTCTCGTGTTGATCGGCTCACCCACCACCGTGGCAGAAGGGACAATCCGTGCCTGTTGCTGATGGAAGGCTTCGTGTTTGAAATCTTCCTCCTTTCTTGGTCTGCAGACTCGAGTTTTCTCTCAGCAAAACGACGAGGGCGGGTGCCTCTTCTCGATGCTCGTTTACTTCTTCAGAAGTATTGTTGCCGCAGGGTAAGATCGAACTCGTCGCCACTGTAAAGTCTGTGGGTTGTATAGCGAAGTAATACACAGACTACAAGAGTAACTTAAACAGGACTTTACTATTCGAAGGTCAGGGCGAATCTGCCCAATAAATTCTGCCACAGCACTTATATACCGGTGTGGTCACCGTCGGTATTGATGTAAGCCCCCAAAGTGTGGACTAAGTGACATACAAAGTCAACAACACTGGCTTGTTATAAGAAAGACAGACCCAATAATTGAAGTAAAAACGGTTTATTCAGGCCTGGGGAGCTATGGCTCTTGCGTCCCAACACAAGGCTCCAACTCCACCGAATCTCTTGAGGTTCTCACAGTTATACAAAAATTAAGGCCCTGCCCTAAAGGCGGGGATAAGCTTATTAACATATACAGAATTATAGTTAAATTGTAATTATAAAACCATGACATTCCATTCTTCCAGTCGCTTACAAATCTCACATTTCGTTATCAGTTGGTCTTGTTACTTTCTCATGACCCAGGCCTCAATTTTATTACTTTACGATCGTCCATTTGCTGTTGTCAGATGGCTTGGTCTTTCTAAGTATTTCTCTAAGATAGTAGATCTTTCCAAAGCGGGCAATCCGCAGACTTTCTGTCTCTCTTGAATTATTTCTACAGAGCAAAAACACTTTAATTAGTTAAAAGAATAGAACCCTATTGAGCTTCACACTTAACAAACCCTTAAGTGCAAGGGTGTCGACTCGCGTGGCCGAACCCATATATCTCTCCCTCTTTCTAAGGGGTTGTTTTGACAGTTTTAATCTCTCAGCAGTTAACCCGTAGTCCTGTTTAAACCTTATCTGGGTTTATACAATTTTTACAGACTTCTATTGTTCAACTCAAAGCACAAATTAACCTATTCCCTCCATTTTATATATTGGTGTTATAGATGAATCCTGGTTTGTTTTACCTTATTAAATCCAATTTTTAATATCTTACTTCAGTATTACAGTATACAGCTGCCAGGATAAAGTAGTGCCACACCTAAAATAGTTCTCTTAAAGGTGGACGGTTACATACACTACATCCACCACCTTCAACATTCACTCCCTCCACCACCGGCGTACTGTGGCTGCAGTGTGTACCATCTACAAGATGCACTGCAGCAACTCGCCAAAGCTCCTTCAACAGCACCTTCCAAACCCGCGACCTCTACCACTTAGAAGGACAAGGGCAGCAGACGCATGGGAACATCACCACCTACAAGTTCCCCTCCAAGCCACACACCATCCTGACTTGGACCTGCATCGCCGTTCCTTCACTGTCGCTGGGCCAAAATCCTGGAACTCCCTTCCTAACAGCATTGCGGGTGTACCTACACCATATGGACTGCAGCGGTTCAAGAAGGTGGCTCACCACCATCTTCTCAAGGGCAATTAGGGATGGGCACTAAATGCAGGCCTAGCCAGCAACGCCCACATCCCATCAATGAATAATTTTTTTTTTTTTTTTTTTTTTTTTTAAATCACCTTAAATCTGTGTCCTCTGGTTCGCGACCCTTCCGCCAATGGGAACGGTTTCTCTCTATCTGCTCTGCCTAGACCCCTCATGATTTTGAACACCTCTATCAAATCTCCTCTCAACCTTCTCTGCTCTAAGGAGAACAACCCCAGCTTCTCCAGTCTATTCCCATAACTGAAGTCCCTCATCCCTGGAACCATTCTTGTAAATCTTTTCTGGACCCTCTAAGACATTCACATCCTTTAAAGTGCGGTGCCCAGAATTGGACACGACACTCAGTGTTTTATAAAGGTTTATCATAACTTCCTTGCTTTTGTACTCTATGCATCTATTTATGAAGCCCAGGATCCCGTATGCTTTTTTTAACCACTTTCTCAACCTGCCCTGCCACCTTCAGCAATTTGTGCACATATAACCCCAGGTCTCTCTGTTCATGAACCCCTTTAGAAATGTACCCTTTAGTTTATATTGCCCCTCCTCGTTGTTCCTACCAAAATGTATCACTTCGCACTTTTCTGTGTTAAATTTCAGCTGCTACGTGTCCGCCCATTTCACCAGCCTGTCTATGTCTTCTTGAAGTCTATCACTATCCTTCTCACTGTTCACTATACGTCCAAGTTTGTGTCATCTGCAAATTTTGAAATTATGCCCTGTACACCCACGTCCAAGTCATTAATATATATCAAGAAGAACAGTGGTCCTAGTACCGACCTCTGGGGAACACCACTGTCTATTGTCCTCTGTTTCCTGTCACTTAGCCAATTTCGTATCCATGTTGCCACTGTCCCCTTTATTCCATGGGCTTCAACTTTGCTGGCAAGCCTATTGTGTGGCACTTTATCAAACGCCTTTTGGAAGTAAATGTACACCACGTCAACCGCATTGCCCTCATCAACCCTCTCTGTTACCTCATCAAAAAACTCAATCAAGTTAGTTAAACACAATTTGCCTTTAACAAATCCGTGCTGGCTTTCCTTAATTAATCCATACTTGTCTAAGTGACTGTTAATTTTGTCCCTGATTATTGTTTCTAAAAGCTTCCCCACTACCGAGGTTAAACTGACTGGCCTGTAGTTGCTGGGTTTATCCTTACACCCTTTTTTGAACAAGGGTGTAACATTTGCAATTCTCCAGTCCTCTAGTACCACCCCCATATCTAAGGAGGATTGGAAGATTATGGCCAGCACCACTGCGATTTCCACCTTCACCTCCCTCAGCATCTTAGGATGCATCCCAATCTGGTCCTGGTGACTTATTAGCCAGCCTTTCTAGTACCTCCTCTTTATCAATTTTTATCCCATCCAGTATCTCAACTACCTCCTCTTTCACTATGACTTTGACAGCATTTTCTCCCTTGGTAAAGACAGATGCAAAGTACTCATTTAGTACCTCAGCTATGCCCTCTGCTTCCATTCGTAGGTCACCTTTTTGGTCCCTAATCGGCCCCACCCCTCCTCTTACTACCTGTTTATTATTTATATGCATTTAGAAGACTTTTGGATTCCCTTTTATGTTAGCTGCCAATCTATTCTTATACTCTTTCTCTTTGCCCCTGTTATTTCCTTTTTCACTTCCCCTCTGATCTTTTGAATGATTTTTATTTTTTTTCAGAAGGCCTTAAAGGGCTAGAGACTGCCTTGAAAAGGAACAGGCTAGCTTTAAGGAAAGGCAGCCTCGCTCCAACGATGCTAACTTGGTCCCCCTGCTGAACACACAGCCTCTTAGCAGCGCGATAGTCGCTAGGCTGTGCGTTACAATCATTTAAATTAGCAGGCAGCACCAAATTGGCATGCTGCCTACGCTTTTTGAATGGGCGCGGGCATATCTCGCATCGTGGTGCCCGCGCCCGTTTTCTTGCGTTATCGAATTTCCCAGCTCCGAGAATACAAAAGCCAGGAGGTTATGCTAAACCTCTATAAAACGCTCTTTTGGCCCCAGCTGGAGTATTGTGTCCAATTCTGGGCATCACAATTTAGGAAGGACGTGAGGGCTTTGGAGAGGGTACAGAAGAGATTTACTAGAATGGTTCCAGGGATGAGAGATTACAATTATGTGGCTAGATGGAGAAGCTAGGGTTGTTCTGCTTGGAGCAGAGAAGTCGAAGAGGAGATTTGATCAAGGTGTTTAAAATCATGACGGGCTTAGATAGAGTAAATAAAGAGAAACTGTTTCCAGTGGCTGAATGATCAGAATGCGCTGCCTGATAGGGCGGTGGATACAGATTCAATAGTAGCCTTCAAAAGGTAATTGGATAAATACTTGAAGGAGAAAGAATTGCAGGGGTATGAGGAAAGAGCGGGGGAGCGGGACTAACTGGATTGCTCTTTGAAAGAGCCGGGGCAGACACGATGGGCCGAATGGCCACCTTCTGTGCTGTACTATTCTATGATTCTAATCAATTGGAAGTTTAGTCTGAGCTTGCTAATCTTAGGTATGTACTCGTTTTGCATATCCAGCATTATTCTTCTCTATTTGTCTTCTACTGAAATGTTGACAATCATCCTCCTCCAATTCATTTATCTTAATTCTTCCCCATCTCTTTGAATTCAGTCTTTTTAACATTATAAATCTCATCTGAATCAAGGTAACTACATAAGGGCAGATGCAAGTAGATCCCAGGAACTCCAGTATTTGATTTGCAGAAAAATTGCTACTGTCCACGTCAAAATTTCCCATCCCTGGTGGTGGTTTAATAAAAAACCCACAAGAAACACATTTGCTAAGAGATATTTATACTCAATAGTGACTATCTCTTATCATCTATTGGCCATATTACAGATGGACATAATTATGTCCACACTCTGCTGTAAATTGGTCTGGGTTTAATGATGTATATTATTAAGCCTTTTACATTTTGCACAGTTGGATGACTGTTTCATTGAGAGTCTGACTCCTGATATTTATGGGTTCTTTCTGGTTGTAGTCCTGCCTATACTACTGCCCTCCCTCTATACCTACCCTCTAGACCAGGAGTTCTCAACCAGGCATCTAGGGGGCCGTGAGAAGGTTTCAAGGGGTCCACCAAAAATACACTATACCATGCCTGCACACTGCCACTCTCACCATCCAAACAGTAATTTGGCCTTCATTTCCAGCCAGCACCACTGCTGGTAAAATCCAACTGTTTACCCGAGGATTTTTTTGCCTTCTTTTGGCCACCGTCTCCACGTCCTGGCCACACATGCATTATGGTAAATGCAACAGCAACAGCACCGCTGAAGTTTGTCCGCTTTCGCGGCCTGTACACACAATGCGGTAGCATGTTAGCGGTGCTGGAGCCTGACAGCAACCCTTGAAGGAGCAGGTAAGGCAACTGAGTTGGGCCTTAACAGATTGGTGGGAGACCAGAGGATTGGGAAATTTTTAAAAACCAGCAAATGACGACTAAAAAAAGAGAGAAGATGAATTATGAGAGTAAACTGGCAAGAAACATTAAAACAGATAGTAAGAGCTTTTACAGGTATATAAAAAGGAAGAGGGTAGCTAAAGTAAATGTTGGTCCCTTAGAGGATAAGACTGGGGAATTAATAATGGGGAACGGGGAAATGGCAGAGACTCTGAACAAATATTTTGTATCTTCACGGTAGAAGACATTAACAACATCCCAATAACAGGGAGGGGGTAAATAAAGACAATCACTATCACTAAGGAAATAGTACTTGGTAAAATAATGGGACTAAAAGATGACAAGTTCCCTGGACCAGATAGCCTGCATCCCAGGGTCTTAAAAGAAGTGACTGCAGAGATAGTGGATGCATTGGTTGCAATATACCAAAGTTCCCTGGACTCTGGAGAGGTCCCAGCGGATTGGAAAACCGCAAATGTAACACCCCTATTTAAGAAAGGAGGGAGACAGAAAGCAGGAAACTATAGACCAGTTAGCCCAACATCTGTCGTTGGGAAAATGCTGGAGGCCTTCATTAAGGAAGCAGTAGCAGGGCATTTGGAAAATCATAATGCAGTCAGGCAGAGTCAGCATGGTTTTATGAAAGGGAAATCATGTTTAACAAATTTGCTGGAGTTCTTTGAGGAGGTAATGAGCAGGGTGGGCAAAGGTGAACCAGTGGATGTGGTGTATTTGGATTTCCAGAAGGCATTCGATAAGGTGCCACATAAAAGGTTACTGCATAAGATAAGAGCTCAGAGAATTGGGGGTAATATATTAGCATGGATAGAGAATTGGCTAACTAACAGAAAGCAGAGAGTCAGGATAAATGGGTCATTTTCCGGTTGGCAAACGTTAACTAGTGGGGGGCCACAGGGATCGGTGCTGGAGCCTCAACTATTTACATTAATGACTTGGATGAAGGGACCGAGTGTAATGTAGCCAAGTTTGTGGATGATACAAAGATGGGTGGGAAAGCAAGTTGTGCAGAGGACTCAAAGAATCTGCAAAGGGATATAAACAGGCTAAGTGAGTGGGCAAACATTTGGCAGATGGAGTATAATGTGGGAAAGTGCAAGGTTAAGCACTTTGGCAGGAAAAATAAAAAAGCAAATTATTATTTAAATGGAGAGAGATTACAAAATGCTACAGTTCAGAGGGACCTGGGGGTTTTTGTGTATGAAACACAAAAAGTTAGCATGCAGGTACAGCAAGTAATCAAAAAGGCAAATTGAATGTTGGCCTTTATTTCAAAGGGGTTGGAGTATAAAAGCAGGGAAGTCCTGTTACAACTGTACAGGGCGTTGGTGAGACCACACCTGGAGTACTGCGTACAGTTTTGGTCTCCTTATTTAAGGAAGGATATACTTGCATTAGAGGCAGTTCAGAGACGATTCACTAGGTTAATTCCAGAGATGAGGGGGTTGACTTATGAGGAAAGGTTGAGCAGGCTGGGCCTATGCTCATTGGAATTTAGAAGAATGAGAGGTGATCTTATTGAAACATAGAAGGTACTGAGGGGGCTTGACAAGGTAGATGCAGAGAGGATGTTTCCCCTTGTGGGGAAATCTAGAACTCGGGGGCACAGTTTTAGAATAAAGGGTTGCCCTTTTAGAACTGAGATGAAGAGGAATTTCTTCTCTCAGAGGGTCGTAAATCTCTGGAATTCTCTGCCCCAGAGAGCTGTGGAGGCTGGGTCATTAAATACATTTAAGGTGGTGATAGACAGATTTTTGCAAGATAAGGGAGTGAAGGGTTATGAGAAGCGTGTGGGGAAGTGGCTTTGAGCCCAAGATCAGCCATGATCTTATTGAATGGTGGAACAGGCTCTCGGGGCCAAGTGGCCTATTCCTGCTCCTATTTCTTATGTTATGTTCTTATAAAGTACTAAAAAGGTTGGCAGTCCTCAAAGTCACCCGGTCTGGATGGGATGCATCCTAGGCTACTGAGGGATGTAAGGGTGGAAATTGCAGAGGCTCTGCTCACAATCTTCCAATCCTCTTTGAATATGGGGTGCTGCCGGAGGACTGCAAATGTTGCACCCTTTAAAAAAGGGGAGAGGAATAAACCCACCAACTATAGGCCAGTCAGCCTAATGTTGGTGGTGGGGAAACTTGTAGAGACACTAATCCAGGACAAAATTAATTGGTATTTGGAAAAGTACGGGCTAATAAATCAAAGTCAGCATGGATTTGTTAAAGGCAAATCATGGTTGACTAACTTGATCGAGTTCTTTGATGAAGTAATAGACAGGGTTGATGAGAGTAGTGCAGTTGATGTGTATATGGACTTTCAAAAGGTGTTTGACAAAGTACCACATAATAGACTTGTTAGCAAAATTAAAGCCCATGGGGTTAAAGGGGCAGTGGCACATTTTGGTAGAAGAATGAGGAGAGGCAATATATTCTAAATGGTACAATTTTAAAGGGGGGTGCAGGAACAGAGAGACCTGGGGGTATATCTAAACAAATCTTTGAAGGTGGCAGGAAAAGTTGAGATGGCTGTTTTTAAAAAAAAAGCATATGGGATCCTTGGCTTTATTCATGGAGGACAAAAGCAAGGAAGTTATGCTAAACCTTTATAAAACACTGGTTAGACCTCAACTGGAGTATTGTGTTCATATCTGGGCACCACACTTTAGATAGGATGTCAAGGCCTTGGAGTGGGTGCAAGAGTGATTTACTTGAATGGTACCAGGGATGAGGGACTACAGTTATGTGGAGAGACTGGAGAAACTGGGGTTATTTCCCCCTCGGAGCAGAGAAGGCTAAGAGGAGATTTGATGGAGGTGTTCAAAATAATGAATGGTTTTGATAGAGTAAATAAGGAGAAACTGTTTCCAGTGACAGAAGGATTGGTAACCAGAGGACACAGAGTTAAGGTGATTGGCAAAAGAACCAGAAGTGACATGAGGAAACATTTTTTTTTTACACAGCGAGTCTTTGCGATCTGAAATGCACTGCCTGAAAGGGTGGTGGAAGCAGATTCAACAATAACTTTCAAAAGGAGAATTGGATAAACACTTGAAGGGAAAAAAATTACAGGGCTATTGGGAAAGAGCGGGGAGTGGGACTAATTGGATAGCTCTACCAAAGAGCCGGCACGGGCACAATGGGGCAAATGTTCTCCTTCTGTGCTGTATCATTCTAGGATTCTATGATTTTTTTTCTCTAGCAATCTGTTTATTTGATGATTGCATTGTGAATGACTCCAATAAATCACTTTGGGAACAAATAAACGTTGTTTTTAACCACACTTGGCTGACCCTTGTGCCTAATTGAGGTGAGGAACGAGAGACTATAGAGGAAGAAAAGGTAAGGAATGCAGAAATGTAATGCAAAGTACCTATTAGAACCAACCAGATACACAAGGGAAATCCTAATTACCCCCATGATACTGATAATGAGAACAGAAAGAGGATCGTATGTTTCTAGAATTTGTTAGATAATTGGCATAATTTCACAATGTGTTCCTGTATATTATGACAGAGTAAGGCACTTGTAGCTTTAGAAGAGCAGGGGCGTTAGAATACATAAAAGCAGACTTAATCAGTGTATCATTTTACATGGTTTAAGCAACTTCAAATATTATGATACTTGTAAATCGTTAGAATATTAAAATAATATACTATTACTGGTTTGCAAGGAAACAAATGAATGGAATAATCCTACATGTAATAATAAACTACTGAATTCACTTTTGGTTCCTCAGTGTATGAATCACAGTAAAATGGCGACTAACAAAATGGGATGTTTGCTCAGTGTAATTATGGACATACTTTTCAATGATGGCAAATTAGTTAGCCTGAAAATTTCCAAGTCCCTACAAAAACTGGGATGCAGCTGTCCAAAATTGTTATCGATAGTCTGTTCCAGGTTTCTAATCACAAAAAAGGCCCCAGAATTCCTGAGCTCCTGATAAGCAGGCAGAAATGTAGCAGTGTGGGACGACAGGCTGCCGATAACCAAGATTGCTGCCCCTGTCAAAATTCCTAGAGTCAGCTACCTTGCATAATGCTGGACAGGACAAGGATATGACCCCTGCCAGTAAAAGACCAGGTACACTGGGTGGCGGGTCAGAGAATTCAGGAACAATGCGGGGCAGGGGTACCACTTGTTCATTTAAAGAGCTGCATTAATTTAAAATGGTGAGCTAAGAAGAAGCCGTCAAAGGCAGCATCATGGACTATGTGGTAGGATGTTGCTGTTAGTGGCATCTGAATAACCCTAAGGGTGCCCTTTCAGTGTCTGAAGAAGTTTGATGACCTCACTAGGTTTGCAAAAATGTGAGTTGTCAGCTGAACAACAGGAACGTGTACTGAAACATAGATGAAGAAAATGGGTATTCCCTGATATTCAAGCTGTACCATTTAAGGTATCACATGACACCACGTTTCTTGGCACACAAGCACTGTAGCCTGGTTTCACTCTTATCAATCGGTTGACATTCTGTAATGCACGCCTGCACATTGACGTCTCACAGCCTCGGTCCTAGCTCCCTTCCATCTACCATTACTCCTATTCCTTCAATGAATATTAGCAAATTATGGAGAATGTTGTAATCAATTAATACAATTAATTCCTCCTGCAGGTGGAGACATCACATCACACAAGGAACACTAGGCAAGAAAGTGCAGATATCTGCACATTAAGTCAGCATGAAAGGAAGACCTGGTCATCTATGAAATGAACTCAGGCTTGACAGTCAAAGATGGAGATGTGGGCATCAGTGTGCCTTCAGTGCAACTTTTCTTATATAACAGTTTTGACTTTTACTCCCAGGCGGGGACGCTGTGTAGGAAGTGGCCGACCCACCCGGGAGCAGTAGCAAGGGGACTCGGCCGATTTTAAGATCCGTGCCTCATTAGCATGCCACTTCCCGACTAAAACGGCTGAGAAGTTGTCGGGAAGTGACTGCCTGGCAGTTAAAATTGGGCGTCTCAGAGGTAACCGCCTGGGACCTCTGCGGGAATGGTGTCCGGCACAAGGTAAGTGTATCGGAGGAGCTCGGCAGGGGAATGGCGATCAGAAGGGAAGCGCAGGGCAGGGAATCCCATCGCTTCCTTGTGGGGCCCGGAGGAGCACTCCTGCTCCTGCTGGTCCACAAGGACGCTTCAAAAACATTTCGCTTATTGAGCCACTTCTGGCCCTTGATGCAGCTATGGCCTGACGGGGAAGGCACCACTGCTCCTCCGCTCGGGCCTCAGGTAAAAATAGAAGTCGGACTTCATTGGAGGCCAATCTGCATATTTAAAGCATGACCCTGCAAGCTTCTGACAGGTGTCCTTGCCGCCTCCAATTTAAAATTGCAGTTGGCCAGATTGGGATGGGAGCAGAGTGGGTAAGACCCCAGCTCCATTATCACTGCCTGTTTTCCAGGAGCTGAGAAGGGGGTGGGGGGGGGAAGTTAAAATCAAACCCCATGTTTCTATCTATTCTTCACTCTCCACCAGCTACCAGATTACTCACGAGTGGTTGTTTAAGATAGAAAGTTGCTCATATAAACCCAACTTAACTAGCCACCGACTCTCTCCCTCTCCTGGCAAGTGTCTGAACCAGACTGTTCGCAACCTTATTGTTGTGTATGTACCTTTAAGGGAATAACTGGTCTCAGACTGCAGTACCGGCAGTGACCACCCCTGTATAAAAGGCCCTAGCAGGCTTCTGTAGCTTCAGTTTCCAGGTTGTCTCCATTCAGTAAAGACTTGTTATAATCAACTCCTGCAGTCCGTGTCTCAATTATACACGGACATAATACTGGCGACGAGTAAGAAACGAACTTACCTGCAACTCGGCAGCACCTCAGATGACGTCATTGAAGGTCGAAGCCAGAAGAAAGAAAAAAAGTAATAATCCAAAGAAACTCGAGAAACGGGCGTCGACCGTGGGCAACCGCCCTCCAAATCATCGAATTGAAAAGTGCAGGAGATACTGTCGAGAGCCAGGCTTGGTCTCCAGTCTGTGGTTTCCCAGCTAATCGGGCTGGTGGCAGGTAGTGCACTGATCCTTCCTGGGCTGCGGCGGGCTAGAGCTCGATTGGGTGGCTCTGCAATGGGGCCGGGCAGCGAGTCGGGAAGCAAAGGGAGAGAGAGAGAGAGAGAGGGTGGAGCACACAGGGCGCGGCCGGTGCTTCGCAGCCAGGCAGCGTTCGGACCTAAGAAGAGGGAGGGAAGTGTCCCAGAGGGGCCGCTCCACGACGGGAACGGTTCTTCAATTAACAGAGCAAATACTGAAGCGCGATAGAAAAATAAAAATACCGCGGAGAGCGGCGTTGGCAGCAGCGAGCGGGGAGGCGCGAAGACCATAGGGCGTCGCCATTACAGGATAGTAAAATAAATATAATCGCCAGCAACAGTGTTGGCAGCAGCGGCAGCGGCAGGAAAGCGCGATCTTAACTCGGCGGGGAAGAAGGAAAAGTGCGGGAGGCGCCATTTTGATCCATCGGGGACGAAGGCAAAGCGCGGGAGGCGCCATCTTAGATTTTCAAGATGCCAAAGACTGGCGATATCACTGCCTTCGATAATGCAATAGAAGACTGGACCACGTATGTGGAAAGAGTCGAGGTATATTGCAAGGCAAACGAAATAGCCGATGAGAAAAAGGCATCGGTATTGCTAAATTTAATGGGCGCAAGAACGTACGGCCTATTGCGGGACCTGATTACTCCAGCCAAACCGAAGGCGAAGAGTTTTAACGAAATTGTTGCTATCCTACAGGAACACGTAAATCCTACACCACTGCTGATAGCAGAAAGATTTAAATTCCACAGGAGAAATCAGCATAAAAATGAGAGCAATGCTGATTACCTTACGGAACTACGCAAGCTATCAAAGCACTGCCAGTTCGGAGCAGGACTGGCAGATATCTTACGGGACAAATTTGTCTGTGGACTCCTGAGTGAAGGAACCCAGAAGAGGTTACTCTCAGAGAAAGAGCTGACGCTAGATAAGGCTTTCAGCGTGGCAGTATCGTACGAAGCAGCAGCACGGGGAGCTGCGGAAATACAACAAAAGCCACAGGAATACAGCACCCACGAAATGACACGGGGATTTGCAAAATGTTATCGCTGCGGCAGAACAAACCATGACCAGAAGGACTGCTGGTCCAAGGACAAAATATGCAGGCAATGCGGAAAGATGGGACACATTGCACGAGTTTGCAGGTCTGGGAAGAAGACCAACAACAACAAAAAGGCTACTAAGGAACCGTACAGGAAAGTACAAAAGATGACGGACGGTAGTTCCGAAGACCAGATGAGCGATAGCGAATCCGGGAACAAGAGACTAAGCTATCGCAAACTTCACAACGTAATCGCAAAAGAGGATCACCGAACCATTTGGGTCACTCTCACGATAGCAGGGTCCCAAGTCAAAATGGAATTGGATACAGGATCAGCTCTAACCGTCATGAATCGACGAGACTACGAGCGGCTATTCTCACACATACACTTGAGAGAGACATTCATTGTCTTGAGGACGTATACGGGGCAAAAAGTATACCCCAGAGGAAAAATAAGGGTGCCTGTCGAATACAACGGCAAGAAAATACGGAAATTGTATCTCTACATTCTGCAAGATGGTGGACCACCGTTATTGGGACGTGAATGGATCAGAAAGATAAGTTTAGACTGGCACTCCATTCAGGCACTGACGGTGGCTGGTAAAAAGGATGACAACGTCACTCCTGGACGATTGTCAACAATCTTAGCTGACGCCAAAGAGGTATTTCAACAAGAACTGGGCACTCTTAAAGGCGTAACCGCCTCAATAAAAATAGAGGAGAATGCAATTCCCAAGTTTTTCAAAGCAAGACCGGTACCGTATGCAATTCGCCCAGCCGTCGAGGCAGAGCTGGAGAATCTGGAGAAGGCAGGCGTGTTAT
Organism: Somniosus microcephalus; assembly: GCF_052327205.1. Classification (NCBI taxonomy): domain Eukaryota; kingdom Metazoa; phylum Chordata; class Chondrichthyes; order Squaliformes; family Somniosidae; genus Somniosus; species Somniosus microcephalus. The sequence continues at coordinate 85,684,379 of NC_141000.1, forward strand.
CTAAGGTAGACTGGAGCGAGTGGGCGACACCCATCATTCCTGTCATGAAGAAAACGTTAAACAATAAGTCTGAGGAGCCAAGGAAGGTTCGCATCTGTGGGGACTTCAAGGTGACGGTGAACCCAGTCCTTCACACAGTACAATATCCTCTTCCAAGGATAGAAGATATCTTCGCCTCACTATTTGGAGGGAAGCGTTTTACAAAAATTGACCTAGCACAAGCATATTTGCAGATGGAGGTTGAAGAATCCTCTAGGAAGTATCTCACGATAAACACTCACAAAGGTCTTTACCAGTATAATCGACTGGTATTCGGAGTAGCATCAGCTCCGGCGATATGGCAAAGAGCGATGGAACAAGTCCTGCAAGGGATTCCGGGGACTCAGTGTTACTTGGACGACATCCTAGTGACAGGTGAAGATGACAGTGAACACCTTGCCAACCTAGAGCAGGTGCTCACTAGACTACGTGAACATGGGCTACGAGCCAATCGCCCTAAGTGCGAGTTTTTTAAGAAACTGATATCGCATTGTGGCCACGTGATTGATGAAGAGGGGTTGCATAAGTCCCCTGACAAAATTAAAGCGGTAGTTAAGGCTCCAGCGCCTGAAAATGTGTCGCAACTGAGGCCATTCCTCGGATTGGTGAATTACTACCATAAGTTTTTGCCGAATTTGTCCACAATTCTGCATCCACTGAATGCCCTACTACGAACGGGAGTAGCATGGAAATGGAGCGATGAATGTAAGCGGGCCTTTCAGAAGAGTAAGGACCTAATCACTTCAAGAGAAGTATTGGCTCACTACAACCCATCACTACCGATAAGACTGGCGTGTGATGCGTCTCCCTACGGTGTTGGGGCGGTACTGTCACATAAATTCCTTGATGGTTCAGAGGCCGATAGCTTTTGCGTCACGCTCATTAACTGCAGCCAAGCGTAACTACGCCCAGATTGACAGAGAGGCCCTCAGCCTGGTGTGGGGGCTGAAGAAGTTCAATCACTACCTGCACGGTCAGAAATTTACTGTACTAACCGATCATCAACCTCTCGTCTCCATTTTCAACCCTCAGAGGGGCGTACCGATAATGACGGCACAACAGCTACAGAGGTGGTCCCTTTTCCTAGGGACACACCAATATGACAGAGTACAAAGGAACTAAACAGCATGGGAATGCTGATGGATTGTCGCGCCTACCGTTGCCGACGGTGAAAGAAGCACCTGCAGTGGATCCTGTGGAGATATTCCACTCGACCATAGTCGAATGTCTACCTGTGACGAATGCAAACATAGAAAAGGAAACACGAAATGACCCGACACTCTCCAGGGTCTATGATTTAACGGTGAAGGGATGGCCAGCACATGGCGAACCACTGTTGCCAGCATTCTCGCTGAGAAGAGAACAGCTGTCAGTGTGCCGAGGAACCTTGATGTGTGGATCCAGAGTAGTAATTCCACCCAAATTGAAGGATAGAGTGCTCAATGAGCTTCATGAGGGTCATCTGGGAGGTGTAAAAATGAAGAACTTAGCCAGAGCGTTTGTGTGGTGGCCGGGAATCGATAGAGAAATCGAAGAGATGACCAAGAGCTGTACAGGATGCCAGAAGGTCCAAAACGCCCCACCACAAGCCCCTCTACATCCATGGGAGTGGCCCTCATCTCCATGGCAAAGGGTGCACATTGATTTTGCTGGTCCATTTAAGGACTCGATGTTTTTAATTGCGGTGGATGCACATTCAAAGTGGCCAGAGGTAATAAAAATGTCCTCAACCACCACAGAAAAAACTATCTCAGTCTTACGAACCATATTCGCCAGGAATGGGCTGCCTGAACAGATTTGCTCTGACAATGGACCACAGTTTGTGTCTGAAGAGTTCCGGAGGTTCTTAAAGAACAATGGTGTTAAGCATTACACATCCGCCCCATATCATCCAGCCACTAATGGATTGGCCAAGAGGTTTGTTCAAACATTCAAGGTGGCTATCAAGGCAATGTGTAATGAAGATATACCCCTACAACACAAGGTGGATAACTTCTTGTTTGCCTACCGGAATGCGACACATGCGGTTACCAACCAAACTCCAGCCATGATGTTCTTCAATCGAAGACTACGATGCCGCTTGGATTTGGTTAAGCCAAACGTCAGAAGAGATGTGGAGAACAGGCAGTTTCAGAATATGAATGAAAGGCCGACCAGGAGTTTTAAGATAGGTCAACCAGTTTTGGCCCGGGACTACCGCACAGAGAAATGACAGCCAGGAACGATCTGTACACGGCAAGGACCTCTCATGTATACCGTGGACGTTGGAGAGAGCATTGTAAGACGCCATGCTGACCAGATTCTAGAGTCACTGGAAAACGTCAACTCCACACCACGATCTGATACACCTGGCGATGAAACCGAAGTACCAATTGCATCTACCGCAGAATCGGTGATATTGGAAGCAGACGAACCAAACAACAACATTGATCCCGACTCAACCTTGCCAGAAGAACCTGATATCCCAAAGAGGCATTATCCAGACAGAATCAGGAAGCCTCCTCAAAGACTGAACTTATAATTGCTTAACTTCAACCAATGTATCTAGCAACCGTAATTGTAATTAGTTATTATTTAGTTGTTAAATGAATGTTATGTACTGTTTATTTAAAAGGGGAGGAATTGTTGTGTATGTACCTTTAAGGGAATAACTGGTCTCAGACTGCAGTACCGGCAGTGACCACCCCTGTATAAAAAGCCCTAGCAGGCTTCTGTAGTTTCAGTTTCCAGGTTGTCTCCATTCAGTAAAGACTTGTTATAATCAACTCCTGCAGTCCGTGTCTCAATTATACACGGACATAATACTTATTGTCGTATTTGACCCCCGAGATGAGTTTGCAACCATCTTCAGCCAGAAGTGTCGAGTAGATGATCCATATCGGCCTCCTCCTGAGGTCCCCACCATCACAGAAGCCAGTCTTCAGCCAATTCGATTCACTCCATGTGATATCAAGAAATGGCTGAGCGCACTGGATACAGCAAAGGCTATGGGCCCCGACAACATCCCGGCTATCATGCTGAAGACTTGTGCTCCAGCCAAGCTGTTCCAGTACAGCTACAACACTAGCATTTATCCGACAATGTGGAAAACTGCCTAGGTATGTCCTGTCCACAAAAAGCAGGACAATCCAACCCGGCCAATTACCACAACATCAGGCTACTCTCAATCATTAGCAAAGAGATGGAAGGTGTCATTGACAGTGCTATCAGGCAGCACTTACTCACCAATAACCTGCTCATTGATGCCCGGTTTGGGTTCTGCCAAGATCACTCAGCTCCAGAACTCATTACAGCCTTGGTCCAAACATGGACAAAGGAGCTGAATTCCAGAGGTGAGGTGATAGTAACTGCCCTTGACCTAGCACAAAGGAAGATGGTTGTGGTGGTTGAAGGTCAATCATCACAGCCCCAGGACATTGCTGCAGGAGTTCCTCAGGGCTGTTTCTTAGCCCAACCATCTTCAGCTGCTTCATCAATGACCTTCCCTCCAACATAAGGTCAGAAATGGGGATGTTCGCTGATGACTGCACAGTATTTAGCGCCATTCACAACTCCTCAGATAATGAAGCAGTCCATGCCCACATGCAACAAGACCTGGACGAAGTTCAGGCTTGGGCTGATAAGTGGCAGGTAACATTTGCGCCACAGAAGTGCCAGGCAATGATTATCTCCAACAAGCGCGAGTCTAACCACTGCCCCTCAACATTCAACAGCATTACCATCGACAAATCCCCCACCATCAATATCCTGGGGGGCACCATTGACCAGAAACTTAACTGGACCAACTACATGAATACTGTAGCAACAAGAGCAGGTCAGAGGCTAGGTATTCTGTGGCGAGTGTCTCACCTCTGGACTCCCCAAAGCCTTTCCACCATCTACAAGGCATAATCAGGAGTGTGATGGAATACTCTCCACTTGCCTAGATGAGTGCAGCTCCAACAACACTCAAGAAGCTCGACACAATCCAGGACAAAGCAGCCCACTTGATTGGCACCCCATCCACCACCTTAAACATTCACTTCCTCCACCACCGGCGCACCATGACTGCAGTGTGTACCATCTAAAGATGCACTGCAGCAACTCGCCAAGGCTTCTTCGACAGCACCTCCCAAACCCAGGGCCTCTACCACCTAGAAGGACAAGGGCAGCAGGCGCATGGGAACAGCATCACCTGCAAGTCCCCCTCCAAGTGGGGGGGGGGGGGGGGGGAGTGGGAGTGGGGGGGAGTAAAAAGGAATGTGGTAGTGGTAGGCGACCGTATAGTCAGGGGGATAGATACTATCCTGCAGCCAGGACAGGGAGTACTGAAGGCTGTGTTACCTGCCCGGTGCCAGGGTTAAAGACATCTCCTCATGGCTGGAGAAGAACTTGGAGTGGGAGGGGGAGGATCCAGTTGTCGTGGTCCATGTAGGAACCAACAACATAGGTAGAACTAGGAATGAGGTTCTGCTGAGAGAGTTTGAGGAGTTGGGGTCCAAATTAAAAAGTAGAACCTTAAAAGGTAATAATAATCTCTGGATTGTAACCTGAGCCACGTGCCAATTGGCATAGGGATAAGCAGATTAAAAGGTTCAATGCGTGGCTGAAAGAGTGGTGTGGGGGGCAGGGGTTTTGCTTCATGGGCCACTGGCACCAGTACTGGGGAAAGAGGGAACTGTTCCATTGTGACAGGCTCCACTTAAAACAGGCTGGAACCAGTGTCCTGGCGAATCGAATAACTAGGGCAGTAGACAGGGCTTTAAACTAATGAAGGTGGGGCGGGAGGATTCAGGAAAGAGTGAATTTAAAAGCAGCAGGAGAAATGTCGAGGCTCTAGAGCAGAGCAGAGTTTTGGGTAAAAATAAGCAGAGTGGGTCAGGAAGGGACAGAGAGAGTAACATCAGTGACTAAAGTGACATCAGGGAAAAATAGAAAAAGTCAAAGCTAAAGGCACTATATCTGAATGGGCGAAGCATTTGCAACAAAATAGATGAATTAATAGCACAGATAGAAATAGCGCAGATAGAAATTAATAGGTTTGATCTGATAGCCATTATGGAGACGTGGTTGCAAAGTGACCAAGGTTGGGAACTAAATATTCCAGGATACCTAACTTTTAGAAGAGATAGGCAAAATGGAAAAGGAGGGATGGCCCGGTGTGGTAAACCACTAATCTGCCTGTACAGAACATGTCTGGGCATGCCTCAGCTGGCTCCGCCCCTGGCTCCACCCCTAAGCCCAGGTATAAAGGTGATTGACCTCCAGTCCCCCTGGCTTTAAGGATCGGTCTACCAGCAGAGGCATGCTCGTATTCTTTTGTTAATAAAAGCCTACTTGTTATAAGTTTAACTCTTAGTCTTCTGGAGTTATTGATGGCGCATCACCCGGATAATAAAGGATGGGATAAAGACAGTAGAGAGAAAGGATCTTGGATGGGAAAATCAAGAAGTAGAATCAGTTTGGGTGGAGCTAAGAAACAGCAAGGGGCAGAAAATATTGGTGGGAGTTGTTTACAGGCCCCCCCAAACACTAGTTGTAATGTAGGGCAGAGTATAAATCAGGAAATTAGAGGCGCATGTAACAAGGCGCATGTCGGCTGTGGCTCAGTGGATAGCACACTCGCCTTTGAGTCAGAAGATTGTGGGTTCAAGTCCCACTCCAGGGACTTGAGCACATAAATCTCGGCTGATACTCCAGTGCAGTGCTGAGGGAGTGTTGCACTGTCAGAGGTGCCTTCTTTCAGATGAGACGTTAAACCGAGGCCCCGTCTGCTCTCAGGACACAAGATCCTATGGCACTATTTCAAAGGAGAGCAGGGGAGTTATCCCCGGTGTCCTGGCCAAAGTTTATCCCTCAATTAGCATAATGAAAAACAGATTATCTGGTCAATATCACATTGCTGTTTGTGGGAGCTTGCTGTGCGCAAATTGGCTGCCGCGTTTCCCACATTACAACAGTGACTCCACTTCAGAAGTACTTCATTGGCTGTAAAGCCCTTTGAGACGTTCGGTGGTCGTGAAAAGCACTATATAAATGTAAGTCTTTTAAGGGTTATACAGTAATCACGGGGGACTTTAATCTACATATAAACTGGGCAAACCAAATTTGCAGTAACAGTGTGGAGGACGAGTTCATGGAATGTATACAAGATAGTTTTCTGGATCAGTATGTTGAGGAACCAACTAGGGAATAAGTTATTTTAGATCTGGTATTGTGAAATGCGAAAGGATTAATTAATAATCTTGTAGTAAAGGGGCCTTTAGGGAAGAGTGACCATAATATGATAAAATTTTACATTGAGTTTGAAAGTGATTTAGTTAAGTCCGAAACTAGGTCTTAAATCTAAACAAAGCAAACTATGAAGGTATGAGAGGCGAAATAACAACAGAAAATGCTGGGAAAACTCAGCAGGCCAGGCAACATCCGTGGAGAGAAATTAGAGTCGACGTTTCAGGTCTAACCCTTTTTCAAAACTGGAAAGGAAATGAAATAGATCAAAAGGCAGGGCTGGGAGAGAACAAAAGAAGTGAAGAGACATTAAGAGGTATTCAAAACGAGACGAGATGGTGATAGGACTAGTGGAGACAAAAGACGGCTCAGATTAGGTGTGAAATGTTCTGGCAGAATGAGAGACAGCTGCCATGTGGGAGAGAGAAAAAAGGGGGGGGTGGAGGGAAAAACCAAAACAAAAGGGTGGATAAAAAATAAGTAAAAATGTAATAGGGGCCGAGGTTATGATCTGACATTTTTGAACTCGATATTGAGTCTGGAAGGCTGTAAAGTGCCTAATCGGAAGATGAGGTGCTGTTCCTCGAGTTTACGTTGAGCTTCCGTGGAATAATGCACGAGGCCAAGGACAGTGAGGTCCGAGTGGGAATGGAGCGGTGAATTAAAATGACAGGCGACCGGAAGCTCGGGGTCACCCTTACGGACTGAACGGCGGTGTTCCGCAAAGCGGTCACCCAATCTGCGTTTGGTCTCCCCAATGTAGAGGAGACCGCATCGTGAGCAGCGAATACAGTATACTAGATTGCAAGAAGTACAAGTAAATCGCTGTTTCACCTGGAAGGGGTGTTTGGGGCCCTGGACAATGGGAAGGGGGGAGGTATGGGGGCAGGTGTTACATCTCCTGCGCTTGCACGGGAAGGTGCCAGGCGAAGGGGAAGGACTGTTGGGGGTGATAGAGGAGTGGACTAGGGTGTCTCGGAGGGAGCGGTCCCTACGGAATGCTGAAAGGGGAGGGGAGGGGAAGATGTGTTTGGTGGTGGGATCACTTTGGAGGTAGTGGAAATGGCGGAGGATGATCCGTTGAATGTGGAGGCTGGTGGGGTGAAAGGTGAGGACAAGGGGAATCCTATCGTGGTTCCGGGAGGGAGGGGCAGGGCAGAAGTGCAGGAGATAGAACGGACACGATCGAGGGCCGTGTCAATCAAGGTAGAGGGGAATCCTCGGTTGAGGAAAAAGGAAGACATGTCGGAAGCACTGGTGTGGAAGGTGGCATCATCGGAGCAGATGCGGCGGAGACGGAGAAACCGGGAGAATGGAATAGAGTCCTTATAGGAGGCGGGGTGGGAGGAAGTGTAGTCCAGGTAGCTGTGGGAGTCAGTGGACTTGTAGTGAATATTGGTCAATAACCTATCCCCAGAGATGGAGACGGAGAAGTCGAGGAAGGGAAGGGAAGAGTCAGAGATGGACCATGTGAAGGTGAGGGAAGGGTGGAAATTAGAGGCAAAGTGAATGAAATTGTCTAGTTCAGGGCGAGAGCAGGAAACAGCACCGATACAATCATCAATGTATCAGAAAAAGAGGTGAGGGAGGGGACCTGAGTAGGACTGGAACGAAGTGTTCCACATATCCCATGAAAAGGCAGGCATAGCTAGGACCCATGCGGGTACCCATAGCAACACCTTTGATTCGGAGGAAATGAGTGGAGTTAAAGGAGAAGTTGTTCAATGTGAGAACAAGTTCAGCCAGGCGGAGGAGGGTAGTGGTGGAAGGGGACTGGTCGGGCCTCTGTTCAAGGAAGAAGCGGAGCGCCCTCAGGCCATCCTGGCGGGGGATGGAGGTGTAGAGGGATTGTACGTCCATGGTGAAAAGGAAGCGGTTGGGGCCAGGAAACTGGAAACTGTTAAAGTGGCGGAGGGTGTCCGAAGAGTCGCGGATGTAGGTGGGAAGAGACTGGACAAGGGGAGAAAAGATAGAGTCGAGATAGGAAGAGATAAGTTCCGTGGGGCAAGAACAGGCTGAAACGATGGGTCTACCAGGGCAGTCCTGTTTGTGGATCTTGGGAAGGAGGTAGAAGCGGGCTGTGCGGGGTTGGGGAACTATGAGGTTGGTGGCCGCGGGGGGAAGATCTCCAGAGGAGATGAGGTCAGTGACAGTCTTGGAAACGGTGGTTTGATGTTCGGTAGTGGGGTCATGGTCCAGGCGGAGGTAGGAGGAGGTGTCGGAGAGTTGGCGTTCAGCTTCCGCTAGGTAGAGGTCAGTTCGCCAAACAACAACAGCACCACCCTTGTCAGCAGGTTCAATGACAATGTCAGGGTTGGATCTAAGAGAATGGAGTGCTGCAAGTTCAGAGGGAGGTAGGTTGGAGTGAGTGAGGGGAGCAGAGAAATGGAGACGGCCGATGTCACGGCGGCAGTTAGCGATGAAAAGATCTAGAGAGGGTAAGAGGCCAGAGGGAGGGGTCCAGGTAGAACGAGAATTCTGAAAGCGGGAGAAAGGGTCAGTTGTGCGGGAGGCGAGTTGGCTAAGGTAGATTGGGAAACTACATTAAAAAGGTATGATGGTAGACAAGCAATGGCTAGCATTTAAAGAATTAATACATCATTTACAACAAATATACATCCTGTTAAGGCACAAAAACCCCACAGGAAAAGTGGTCCAACCGTGGCTAACAGGAGAAGTTAAAGATAGTAGATGATCAAAGGAACAGGCTTATAATGTTGCCAAAAAAGTAGTAAGCCTAAGGATTGGGAGGATTTTAGAATTCAGCAAAGGAGGAGCAAGAAATTGATAAGAGAAAAAAGAATATGAGAGTAAATTAGCAAGAGACATAAAAACAGATTGTAAATGTTTCTATAGGTATGTAAATAGGAAGAGATTAGTGAAAGTAAACGTGGGCCCATTAGAGGTAGAGACAGGAGAAATTATAATGGGGAATAAGGTAATGTCAGAGACATTAAACAATTACTTTGTATCTGTCTTCACGGTAGAAGACACAAAAAACAATAATGGGGAACCAAGGGTCTAGAGAGAATGAGAAACTTAAAGAAATCAGTATAAGTAAAGACATAGTACTGGAGAAATTAATGGGACTAAGTGGCGACAAATCCCCTGGACCTGATGACCTCCATCCTAAGGTTTTAAAAGAGGTAGCTGCAGAGATAGTGGATGCACTGGTATTAATCTTCCAGAATTCTCTAGATTCTAGAACAGTCCCCAAGGATTGGAAGGTAGCAAACATAACCCCACTATTTAAGAAAGGAGGCAGAGAAAAAACAGGGAACTATAGGCCAGTTAGCCAGACATCAGTAGTAGGCAAAATGCTAGAATCTATTATTAGGGATGTGGTAATAGGGCACTTAGAAAATCGTACAGTAATATGATTAGGCAGAGTCAACGTGGTTTTATGAAAGGGAAATCGTGTTTGACCTATCCTTTACAAATCCATGCTGGCTCTTGGATTAGCTGAAAATTTTCAAGGTGTTTAGTCACTCCATCCTTAATTATAGATGCTAGCAATTTCCCAACGGATGTTAGGCTAACCGGTCTATAATTCCCTGGTTTCCCTCTCTCACCAGTTTTAGATAGCAGAATGACATCTAAAGAAACGGTTCCTGAATCGAGAGAACTTTAGAAGATCATGGTTAGGGCATCAGCAATGTACTCACCTACTTCCTTTAAAATCCTGGAATGAAAAGCATCTGGTCCTGAGGATTTGCTACCCTTATTTACTTAATTACTTAATTACTGTTAATTTGCTTATGTTAATTTTGGTGAGTCCCCATCCCTGATTCAATATTAGTTTCCTTGGGATTTCTGGCATGCTATCCTTTTCCTCTACTGTAAATACTGATGCAAAGTAATTATTTAACATGTCCACCATTTCCTTATTTTCATTTATAATGGCCCAGAAATTAGGATCGGGGGCTTGCCGCGCGTGCAAACCCCCGATGTGCACTTACCTGGCGCGCCGACAGCTGAAGCCTGGGACTGCTTGGAATTCCTGTCACTGGCCCGGTTCAGCTGTCGGCGCGCTGTGCTTGCCTGATCCAGCGGCGTAGTTAGTGCGATGTGCCGGCTGGGATCAGGTGAGCACTGGGCAGCCAATCAGGGGAGGGGAAACTTCATTCATGAGTTTGATAGTAAGAACTGTCAAACTCATGAAAACTACGGGCGCCCAAAGCACTACTTAAGCTTTAAATAAAATTTAAAAACATCCCACTAATTAAATGAACTATAAATAACTTTAAAAAACTATTTTAAACAATTAATCAAATTATTGAAAAAAATAATTTTTTAAGAAATCAGGTCTAAAAATAAACGTACCTTACTGTAAAGTCCTTAAAAACAATAAAGCTGTGGAAAAAATGTTATAATTTTAAATAATAGACCACTTACCTTAAAGAATCAAGTCCTTATGTCTCCTTTTTACATTTCTAAAAAGTTCAGGCCCTTACACACGGGCAAACCTGCCAAAAAGGAGTTCAACGCGTGCGTGCGGAGTCCTGCGCGCACGCGTTGGACCTCGGAACCCCTTGGAGGAAATGCCGGTTTCCCGCGCGTGCTGAAATCCGGCACTTCCAACGGGCCCACGCGCGAGTACCCTGTCCGTACTCGTGCGTTGGGACCGGGATTACCGGCCCGTTACCGCCACCGTCAGGTTTACGGGGCCGACTCGCTGCTCCTGACCAGCCTCTGTGTCTAACATAATTATTAAACATGTTGTGTTGATTTTGATGTCCCGCCAGTTTCTTTTCATCCTCCCCTTGTAGCTCTAACTCTCTGTTTTGTCACCTTTTGCTATTCTTTGTAACTTTCCCATTTGCCGGGATGTTGATTTTGATGTCCCGCCAGTTTCTTTTCATCCTCCCCTTGTAGCTCTCACTATCTGTTTTGTCACCTTTTGCTATTCTTTGTATCTTTCCCATTCGCCGGGATCTGTGCTATTTTTTACATTCTTCTATGCCTTTTCTTCTAGTTTTATGTCCCTCACCTCTTTTGTCGTCCATGGTTGGTTTTTTTTGGGCAAGTAGAGTTCTTGCCCCTCAGGGGTATAAACTGGTTCTGTATCACATTAAATTATTTTTTGAGCACCGCCCACTGATCTTCTGTCGTTTTACCCATTAACAGATTTTCCCAGTTTACTGTGGACAGTCTCTGTCTCACATTGAAGTCAGCTTTAGCTCAATCTAGAATCTTAGTAGCTGTTTTGCGTTTCTCCCTTTCAAACACAACATTGAACTCAATCATATTATGGTTGCTATTAGATAAATGGTCACGCATCATTAGGCTGTTAACTAAATCTGATTCATTACTCAATATTAAATCTAATATGGCCCACCCCCTTGTTGGTTCTAGGACATATTGTTGCAGAAAGCTATTTTGAACACACAAGAAATTCGCTACCTTTCTGACATGAGCTCGTCTGCTTATCCCAATCTACAGTATATGGAAGTTAAAATCCCCCATTACCACATGCTTGTCTAATCTCTGCATTAATACATTCTGCCACTTCACAACTGCTACTGGGGACTTATACACGATTCCCACTACAGTCTTAAATCCTTTTCTATTTCTTAATTCTACCCATAAAGTCTCCACTACCTGCTTACCTTTCATTATATCAACTCTTATCATAGAAGTAATTTCATCCTTAATCACTAATGCTACCACCCCCCCCCCCCTACCAGATTCCTTATCCTTCCTGTAGACCTTATAACTTGGTATATTTAGTTCCCAGTCCTGACCATCTTGCAGCCATGTCTCAGTAATGACTACCATGTCTTACCCTCTAAGTTAAATTTGCAGCTGCAATTCATTCAATTTGTTCCGTATTCTCTGTGCGTTTGTATAAAGAACACATATTTGGGCCACACACTCTAACCTGTCCTTCCGCTCTAATGTTGTTTTTCTCACACATTTCTTATTTCTCTCTCCTGATTTAATTACTTTGCATCTTTTAGTTTTCCCTTTACCTGCAGTGCCTAATGCACAATTTATGACTATTACTCTACTCTCTCCCTTTTCATCTGTTTTAGAATTATTATTTACACTACCTTTTCTACCTGAGCCCACCCCCCGCCCATTTACTGGTTTAAAGTACTTGTGACCGCCCCATTTATCCTACCCACTAGGAACCTTGTCCCAGCCCAGTTCAGGTGGAGCCCGTCCCAACGGAACAGTTCCTTCCTGTACAGTACTGGTGCCAGTGTCTCATGAAATGGAGCCATTCAATCCCCACACCACTCCTTCAGCCACATGTTCACCTCCCTAATCTTCTTATCGCTATGCCAATTTAGAATCATAGAATGGTTACAGCATAGGGGGCCATTCAGCCCATCAAGCCCGTGCCGATTCTCTGTAAGAGCACTTCAGCTAGTCCCACTCCCCCGCCCTTTCCCCGTAGCTCTACAAATTTTTTTCCTTCAGGTAATTAGCCAATTTTGAAAGCTACGATTGGATTTGCTTCCACCACCCTTTCAGGCAGTGCATTCAAGATCATAACCACTCGCTGCGTAAAAATGTTTTTCCTCATGTCGCCTTTGGTTCTTCTGCCAAACACCTTAAATCTGTGTCCTCTGGCTCTTGACCCTTCTGTCAATGGGAACAGTTTCTCTCTATCTACTCTGTCTAGACCCTTCCTTCATGATTTTGAACACCTCTATCAAATCTCCTCTTAACCTTCTCTGCTCTAAGGAAAACAACCCCAGCTTCTCCAGTCTATCCACATAACTGAAGTCCCTCATAAAGAAAGACTTGCATTTATATAGCGCCTTTCACAACCACCGGATGTCTCAAAGCGCTTTACAGCCAATGAAGTACTTTTGAAGTGGAGTCACTGTTGTAATGTGGGAAACGCGGCAGCCAATTTGCGCACAGCAAGGTCCCACAAACAGCATCCCTGTTCATCCCTGGATCCATTCTTGTAAATCTTTGCTGCACCCTCTCTAAGGCCTTCATATCCTTCCTAAAGTGTGGTGCCCAGAATTGGACACAATATTCCAGTTGAGGCTGAACCAGTGGCATATAAAGGTTCATCATAACTTCCTTGCTTTTGTACTCTATGCCTCTATTTATGAAGTTCAGGATTCCGTATGCTTTTTTAATCGCTTTCTCAACCTACCCTGCCACATTCAATGATTTGTGCACATATACCCCAAGGTCTCTCTGTTCCTGCACCTACTTTAGAATTGTATCCTGTGGTAAACCACTAGTTTATATTGCCTCTCCTCATTCTTTCAACCAAAATGTATATCACTGCACTTTTCTGCATTAAATTTCATCCATCACATGTCTACCCATTCCACCAGCCTGTCTATGTCCTCTTGAAGTCTATCACTCTCCTCCTCACTGTTCACTTTCCTTCCAAGTTTTGTGTCATCTGCAAATTTTGAAATTGTGCCCTGTACACCCAAGTCCAAGTCATTAATAAATATCAAGAATTTAGTGGTCCTAGTACCGACCCCTGGACAACAACAGTGTATACCATCCTCCAATCTGAAAAACAACCGTTCACCACTACTCTGTTTCCTGTCACTTAGCCAATTTCGTATCCATGCTGCCACTATCCCTTTTATTCCATGGGCTTCAACTTTGCTAGCAAGCCTATTACAGGAAACTTTGTGTTACCCGGAGGCTAAATGTCCAGCAAGCTCGAGTCACCGGCAAAAATCAGGAGCCATTTTGTTAGGTTTTTTTTCCTCAATGTTTTTTTTTCTTCTCGTGGTTTTTTTTTCCCCCCCAACAGTCAGGCTCTGCAAAGTCTCTCTGAAGCTGTTGCTAAGCGACAGAGATGCTTCCAAGGTACTGCCGACTGTTTAGAAGCTGTTGCTAAGCAACAGTGTTTGTTGCCAGATACGGAGAAAAAGCTCCGTATGCTTCAACATTAGCGCTGGTTTGTCCGGCAGTTTTGAGGGAACGGCAACAGCTCGGTCCCGTCGGTGCCGGATAGCACAAAGTTTCCTGTATATGGCACTTTATCAAATGCCTTTTGGAAGTCCATGTACACTACATCAACCGCAGTGCCCTCATCGACCCTCTCTGTTAACTCATCAAAAAACTCAATCAAGTTAGTTAAACACAATTTGCCTTTAACAAATCCATGCGAGCTTTCCTAACTTAATCCACACTTGTCCATGTGACTGTTAATTTTGTACCGGATCATCATTTCTAAAAGCTTCCCCACTACCGAGGTTAAACTGACTGGTCTGTAGTTGCTAGGTTTATCCTTACACCCTTTTTTGAACAAGGGTGTAACATTTGCAATTCTCCAGTCCTCTGGCACCACCCGTTTCTAAGGAGGATTGGAAGATTATGGCTAGTACCTCCGCGATTTCCACCCTTACCTCCCTCAGCATCTTAGGATGCATCCCATCCGGTCCTGGTGACTTATCTACTTTAAGCACAGCCAGCCTTTCCAGTACCTCCTCTTTATCAATTTTTATCCCATCCAATATCTCCACTACCTCTTTTTTCACTGACTTTGGCAGCATCTTCTTCCTTGTTAAAGACAAATGCAAAGTATTCATTTAATACCTCAGCCATGCCCTCTGCCTCCATTCGTAGGTTGGGTAATAATCCAGAGATTATAACCCTTGAGCAGTGTTCCCTGTACGGTGTGCAGCCGTGCACTGCTCCAAGGAACCTGCGCAGCCGGCTTGCCGGCATTTCAATGTAAAAACCACACGTGTGATATTTTGAATGGCTCATGTAGCCCCTTAAAGGGGCCATGCATGGCCAAAAAAAATTACAGGGAACATAGCCCTCGAGGTCCTTTTTAAAAATTATAACTCCTAGCTCCTGGTACTCTCTGAACAGGACCTCTTGCCTACTCTTTCCTATGTTGTTGGTCCCAACATGGACCATAATCCACTGGATCCTCCCCCTTCATCTCCAATATTCTTGCAAGCCGGTTCGAGATGCAGCAGGTAGGAAACATACCATGTGGGACTCTCTATCCTGCTTGCAAAAGGATGCTATCCATCCCCCTAATTATTAAATCCCCTACAACTACCACATTACACTTCCCCTCCTTCTCTCTTAGGACAGCCCCCTGCTCCAAGGTGCCATGGTCAGCAGTCTGGCTGTCCTTCCAACAGTCTTCATCCAGATCCTCACAAGTAGCAAGTACATTGTAGCTGTTGGCTAGGATCAGTTTCTGCAGATCCTTGTTTTCTATCTCACCTGGGTTCCCCTTACTCTGTACACTCACTCACACCAACCCCGTTCTGAACCTGCACCTCTCTACAAGGTGCGACGAGATCTGGAACAAACTACCCAGATACTCCTCCCCCTCCCTTTTGTGTCAGTGGCGAAAAGAGCCCCAGCCTGCTCAGCCTTTCCTGATAAATATATCCCCTCCATTCTGTTATAATCCTTGTGAATATTTTTTGCACCTTCTCTAGTTCTTCTATCTCCTTTTCATAATATAGAGACCAGAACTATGCGCAATACTCCAAGTGTGGTTTAACCAGGGTTCGATACAAGTTTAACAACTTCTCTGCTATTCAATTCTATTCCTCTACAAATGAACCCGGTGCTTAGTTTGCTTTTTTTATACCATTAATTGACTCTCAAAGGCCAGGAAGTCAGTTTAGAAATGAGCCAGGATTTGACTTACTTAGAGTGATTCTTTAAGGAAAACCATGTAAAATGAAGGGTAAGAGAAGTCTCACTTTCATCAGCATAATGCTGAAGCCTTTAATAATCTTTGGCTGTGTCGTCACCTCTGGTGGAAACAGCGTAGTCCAATAATAGACAGCCTGCATAATCCCAGGTGCTGATTAGATGTAAAGTCTATTCCTGGGATTTGTAAGATTTGGATCACAGGTCACACACAGATTACCCAAAGGGTCTTAGGAGTCAAACGTCGTTTTATTAAGGAGCAGCAGTTCAAATATAGTTAAGTACAACACGCAATCAGGATAGACATAGTAGACATACAACCCGTAACAGGTCGCCTGAGGAAGAGTGTGTTTGAAGACCAGGACCTCAAACCCGGCACTAAGCTCAAGGTCTACAGAGCAGCAGTGATACCTGCCCTGCTTTATGCCTCAGAGACATGGACCATGTACAGCAGGCACCTCAAAGCACTGGAGAGGTACGACCAACGCTGTCTCCGCAAGATCCTGCAAATCCATTGGCAGGATAGGCGCACCGTCAGTGTTCTCGCTCAAGCTAACATCCCCAGCACCGAAGCTTTGACCACGCTCGATCAGCTCCAATGGACGGGTCACATTGTCCGCATGCCCGATACGAGACTCCCAAAACAAGTGCTCTACTTGGAACTCCGACACAGCAAGAGAGCCCCAGGTGGGCAGAGGAAACGCTTCAAGGACACCCTCAAAGCCTCCTTGAAAAAAGTGTAACATCCCCACCGACACTGTCTGGCCCAAGACCGCACAAAGTGGAGAAGCATCGGGGAAGGCGCCGAACACCTCGAGTCTCTTCGCTGGGAGCAAGCAGAAGCCAAGCGCAGGCAGCGCAAGGAGCGCACGTCAACCCAAGCACCCCACCCACCCGCCCCTTCAACCACCATCTGCCCCACCTGTGACAGAGACTGTAGGTCCCGCATTGGACTAATCAGTCACCTGCGAACACATTTTTAATGTGGAAGCAAGTCATCCTCGGTTCCCGAGGGACTGCCTAAGAAGAACAACAACAGACGAGAACAGTTTACTGGCCCCGGAATGGACGGACAGACGGGGGTTAAGGCAGAACGGTGGTCTCGGATCCCTGTAGCCTGCAGCAGTGGTCTCTTCCTCTTTGGTTGTCTCCCGAGGCTGACGAAGGTGTTAAGCCGAAGCTAGCATGAGATCTACCTCAAAGGAAGCTCTCCCCCTCCTCGGGGAAGCTCTTCCCCTTTCTGCCTGTTTTTCCCTTTTGGCTGCCTGTTTATATACCTTATTTCAGTGGGTCGGTGGATACCTCGCGTCAATCATTTGTTTGATCACATTTACCCATTTAATTGTCTAATTACAGAGGAACAGGTACCTATGGCAGACCCCTCCCAGACTCCCGAGGTCATCCCTCTGCTTATCTCCTTTTTGGACATCTTGCACTTTTTCCTAGACCGTTTGTTTATCATAAGGCTCCTTACTCGACCTCTTATCAGGCCTAGCTATACCTACATAAAGGCCTGTATCTGCGTTATGCCTTTGTAAACGACCTCAGCTCTTTGTACAACTCCTTATCTGACATGATTGGAATTCTTCTGTATCATTAGCTTATCCTGGCTGTGGAGCTAGGCAAACCCATTTCTTTTATAAAACCATTATTTTTTTACAATTCACAATTTCTTACAATTCACGATTTCTTACAATTCCCCACCTTCAGGAGAAAATATCCTTATTGACTTCTCACAATTGGCTCGACTAATCTAGCTAGTTCTAAGTTATTGGCCCGCTGATACCATTCGTGCGCCGGGATGCTGGCTGGTATTGTAGGCTACTTCTCACCACTCGTGGCTCCCCTAATTTACTTATTGCTTTCTCAATTTGGGAGTTAGTTAGTCAGGAGACTCAGAAGTGAAGATTTCCCCCTTTTTTACAGTCCACTCCTTTGAGGGGGAGGAACAACCTCCGACCTCTGACACAGGTTCAATTCACTTCCAGTATTCCAATTCTGCCCCGCCTGGGGTATCCTCTGTTTCTTCTATCTTTCCTGATCTTACCCCGCCTGGGGTCTCCTCTACGTTGCTTCAGATCATCTCTTTTGGTGTGCTCAATTAATTTGTTTGTGCTGGTTAGTCATAGGCATGAGTACACAATTGGCTTATGCATCAAAGTCTTACCTCATGGGTTATATGTATCGAATACACTATTACAAGCTAGAGAACTACCAGAGCTCGTGAAATAATACGAACCTAAGGGTGTGCTGATATATAAAGCCCAATGTCCCACCAATGTTTTAGGGAAGAGTTCAGTCGAGCTCACTGAAGCCCTCAGACATCAGGGGAATGTCGTACCCAATTGTGCCACATAATTGTGCAGCTCATACTTAAGTGTCTCATTTACTTTCAGTTTCACGAGCATAGGTTTTGATACTGAGTAAAACGTGTTGGTTGAAGGTTGTGGGTAGATGTGGTGTGAAGCAGAAACTGGGGCGATTAATGGGACAGGTCCTGTTAGACCCGTAAAGCATAATAGTTACAGTAGCAGTGACACTGGAGGCACCACCAAATCCACCTCGTACTGGATTTGTACTGGCTATTCCCACGCTCTGTTACCTACAAAACACAATTATTACAGTTACAAGTTATAATTTAGTCTTACAATCATTAGCACGTCGACTGAGTACATACATTTCAAGCAACAATGATGCAAACAAAGAAAACAGACATTGTAAAGAAAGCTGTAGTTTAACATCTAATCAACAAATCATGGACTTAAAAGATTCTCCAGATCTCTTTTACTCATATCCATCTTGTGGATAATTCTTACTAAACATGATTTCTCCCTAGCCTCAATTGTCCCAATCCAAATTCCATGTAACTCTCCACTTCAACTTCAATTTCAATCCCTCTAACAGGTACCAGTGTGTTTAACTCTATTCTGATTGTCTAATTAATGAAACAGTCTCTCGATGGAGTATGTGTCAATGCTTTAAAAGTTGCCTCACTCTCCTGAGCCACAGTAAGCATTTCATGTCTTTCTGTTGTCAAGTAACTGAGCATGTCTGAGACCCGTTCTTCAGTGCAGATTCACCACGCATTTCTGCGTGTTAATTGCTTCATATATAACAAATCACTTTTGCACACTCACATCAGAATACCATGCCACACGTGACATCTGATACAAGCCATTCTCGGGCTTTCAGGTGATCCTATCAAAAGATTGTCTGAAAATCTTTGCTCATCTTCCACCCCAGTTTCTGCTTCACACCACATCTACCCACAACCATCAACCAACATGCTTTGCTCATTATAGGCAGGGATGCAAATGTCTCCAAGAGAAAGCTATCAATTTACTATTCTTAACTACGCTTTCCTGACTTTCACTGGAAAGTTAGGAAAATTCTCATTTGGTAGTGTAATTTTCCTGTTTCAATCTTACACCCTCAATCACTTCCTCCCTCCATTTTACACATCCCATTAATTACCATTCTATCTCATTCATGAGTCCTGGAGGAACTTTACTGTCCAGTACAATATTAAAGATAAAAAACATAGACCAAACGTTCCCACTTCATCTCAGTTATTAAATTACATCATATTTCTCTTTGTTCTTTCTTCAAATGCCTTTTCAAATTACTGTGAAATATTGAATATAACTGGAGAAAAAAGTTTTCACATTTAAACAAATCAAATCAAACTGCTTTGGAAATTTCACCATAGCAACCACAACTCCAAGGTTAAATCTTAGACTGAAACAAACTTTTTGTTTTTCTCAGCTTTTCCACACCAGCTTAGCTTAAATCGTAGTTCAAAGTTTTTTTTCCTCCCAATTCTGGGTACACAATCTTAAATTAAAATGAACATAGTCAACATATTCACACTCTTAAAACTTCCAAAATCCAAGACAAGACTACAAAGGGTTAAGCGGCTTTAGCTCCATGCACAGAGAAGTGGGTGGAGCTAAAACAGACACTTTCTTTTAAAGACAGACTTTCAGACAAAAGGAATACTGTAACTTCTTAAACATTCAGAGTCAGGGAAACTTCTACACTTCAACACAAACTGAAATTGTGGCAATTTTTAAAAAGATTTATTTCACTCAGCAAATCTTGTGTTTTATTTTTCTCGGCACAGAAAGCTTGTGTGTCGGTTTCAACTTTAAGTTTTTTTTCTTTGCTTTTTAAACTGTGAGGTGCACAAGTGTGCTCCATAGGCCAACTTATCATGGTCTTTTTTTAGCTTAAGCTTTCGCTTCTGAACTTCCTCAGACAGTCTGTTGAGAATGCATTTGTAGTCCCCATCACACTCCTCTAAAGCTTTTAGAATATCTGTCGCCCCAGGAGTGCCTGTTTTCTCTATCAGGCTATCTATCCACTGTTCCCTGTGATATTTAGAAAAGATAGAGAGGGAAAAAGGGGAGGTGGAGTAGCTGTACTTATTAGGGATAACATAATGACAGTGTAAAATAGGGAGATAGATATCAGCAAGACAATAGAATCCATATGGATAGAGATAAAAGATAATAAAGGATCGATCACACTAATAGGCATAGTCTACAGACCACCTAATAGTGGAAGGGAGGTGGAGGAAGAACTATACAGACAAATTAGAGAAATTAGTAAAAAAACATAAAATAATAATCATGGGGGATTTCAACTACCCCGTTATTACAGGGCTCGATAGGGTGGATGCTGGGAGAACATTTCCCTTGGCTGGGGAGTCTAGAACCAGGGGCCACAGCCTCAGGATAAAGGGTAGGCCATTCAGGACTGAGATGAGAAGAAATTTCTTCACACAGAGGGTGGTGAATCTTTGGAATTCTCTACCCCAGAGGGCTGTGGAGGCTCAGTCATTGGGTATATTCAAAACAGAAGTTGATGGATTTCTGACTAGTAAAGGCATCAAGGGATACGGCGATAGGGCCGGTGAATGGAGTTGAGGCAGAAGATCAGCCATGATCTCATTGAATGGTGGAGCAGGCTCGAAGGGCTGAATGGCCTACTCCTGCTCCTATTTCTTATGTTCTTATAAAACAAAATAGCAAAATATTTTACACGCACATCAATACAAAAAAGGAAGGTTGAGATGGGAAATAGGGCCATTAAAGGGATGGACAGGATAATACCACAGGTAATGATAGGGAGATGGTAGAAATATTAAATCATTATTTTGCTTCGGTATTTACCAGGGAGATAGAACAGGTGAACATGAAATTGGATGATGAGATGAGTAATGAGATAAGTGCATTTAAAACAAAAAAGGGAGTATATTAAATAAACTAATCAAACTCCAAGAGAATAAAACCCCTTGGTCCGGATGGATTGCATCCACGCATTTTAAAAGAATCTAGGGAAGAGATAGCAGAGGCATTACTACACATATTTAATAATTTGTTAGAAAAAGGTATAGTGCCAGAGGACTGGCGGATAGCTAACGTAATACCTATATTTAAGTAGGGGGATAGAACATGTCCAGGGAATTATAGACCAGTCAGCTTAACATCGGTGGTAGGAAAAATAATGGAATCCCTACTAAAGGAGAGAATAGAGGAACATCTAGAAACAAAAAGTATAATAATGAATAGTCAGCATGGATTTCAAAAGGGAAAATCTTGCTTGTCCAACCTTATTGAATTTTTTGAAGAGGTAACAGAGAGTGTAGACAATGGTAATGCAGTAGATGTAATTTATCTAGATTTTCAAAAGGCCTTCGATAAGGTACCCCGTAATAGACTAATGAATAAGGTCAGAGAATGCGGAGTCAGGGGACAAGTAGTAGAATAGATTGCTAGCTGGCTTCAAGACAGAAAGCAGAAAGTGGGAGTAAAGGGTAGCTATTCACAGTGGCAGGTGAGTAGTGGTGTTCCACAAGGATCAGTGCTGGGACCACTGCTGTTCACAATTTACATTAACGAGTTAGACTTTGGAATCAAAAACACAATTTCTAAATTTGCGGATATCATCAAATTTGGGGGGGGGGGTGGTGGGGGAGATAGCCAATATTGAGGAGGATGTCAACAAATTACAGGAGGACATTAATAAACTTGCAGAATGGGCAAATAATTGGCAAATGAAGTTCAACACAGATAAACGTGAGGTATTACATTTTGGAAGGAAGAATAGGGAGGTCACATCACTTGGAGGGTGCGAGTCTAGGTGGGGTAGAGGAGGAACAAGGAGATCTCGGAGTACAAATACACAAATCACAAAGTTGCAACACAGGTTAGCAAGGCCATTAAAAATACACACCAAGCACTAGGGTTTATTTCTAGAGGGATAGAAGTGAAAAGTAGGGAAGTTATACTAAACCTTGGTTAGACCACACTTGGAGTACTGCGTGCAGTTCTGGTGGCCATATTATAAAAAAGGATATAGAGGCACTGGAGAGGGTGCAGAGAAGATTTACAAGGATGATACCAGAAATGCAAGGGTATACATATCAGGAAAGGATGAACAGACTGGGTCTCTTTTCTCTTGAAAAAAGGGTGACCTAATAGAGGTCATTAAAATTATGAAAGGTTTTGATAGAGTGGATACAGAGAATGTTTCCACTTGTGGGGAAGAGCATAACTAGAGGCCATCAATATAAGATAGCCACCAAGAAATCCAATGGGGAATTCAGAAGAAACTTCTTTACCCAAAGAGTGGTTAGAATGTGGAACTCGCTACCACAGTGAGTGGTTGAAGCGAATAGTGTGGATGCATTTAAGGGGAGGTTAGATAAGCATATGAGGGAGAAGGGAATAGAGGGTTATGCTGATAGATTTAGATGAGGAAAGACGGGAGGAGGCTCGAGTGGAGCATAAACACCGGCATGGACTGGTTGGGCCAAATGGCCTGTTTCTGTGCCGTATATCCTATATGCCAACGCCATTGTATCTCTGGTTTCACTTATTTGACATGCTCTCTCTCTCTCTCTCTCTCTCTCTCTCTCTGAGTTCCCTACCCAGTCTTAGCGATGATCACACGCGGTCGACCAAGTCTTCCCGGTTCTCACAACACCGAGGTCCGTATGACTCCCGCTCTGTGATCCCACTTCTGACACCATTGTAAAATTTTGATCACAGGTCACACACAGATTACCCAAAGGGTCTTAGGAGTCATAGGTCGTTTTATTAAGGAGCGGCAGTTCAAATATAGTTAAGTACAACACGCAATCAGGATAGACATAATAGACATACAACCCGTAACAGACGAGAATGGTTTACCGGCCCCAGAATGGACCGACGGGTGTTGAGGCAGAACGGTGGTGTTTAGCCGAAGCTAGCATGAATCCACCCCTGGGGAAGCCCTTCCCCTCTCTGCCTGTTTTTCCCTTTCGGCTTCCCATTTATATACCTTATTTCGGTGGGTAGGTCAATCACTTGTTTAATCACTTTTACCCATTCAATTGTCCAATTACAGAGGAACAGGTACCTACAGCAGACCCCTCCCAGACTCCCGAGGTCATCCTCTGCTTATCTCTTGTGTGGACATCTTGCACTTTCTCCTAGACAGTTTATCATAAGGCTCTTTATTCAACCTCTTATCAGGCCTAGCTATACCTACATGAAGGCCTGTATCTGCGTTATGCCCTTGTAAACGACCTCAGCTCTTTGTGCAACTCTTTATCTGACATGATTGGTTTCTCTGTCATCAGCTTATCCTGGCTGCAGAGCTAGGCAAACCCATTTCTTTTATAAAACCATTATTTTTTTACAATTCACAATTTCTTCCAATTCACGATTTCTTACAGATTTTGTACTCCCACTTCTCCCCCCACAACTGGCAGAATGCATCATAGGATTTACCCTATAATTCTTAGCAACACGTGGATTCAGAAACACAGATTACAAATTAATCTGATTGACCCCCATCTGACCCTCAATCAGGAAAAGACTTGGAGAATGATTACAGTCAGCTCTAAGGGAAATTAGGTTAAATATTCAAGGATGATTTCAGACAGGTGGATGTCTGTTTTCAGCAACTGCAAACCACCTTGGAGCAAAGCTTGGCACATCAAGCCAGAATTCTGGGCCGCAGGTTAATTTTTTGTCTGCGGTAATGGCTAATCCAAACAAAATATCCTTCGAAGTTGTTTAAAGTACTGGTGAGCATTAAGCACTGCTGTGCCCAGGATGCCAGCTTTGAGCTGAAAATGAATGAAATAAAAACAGAATTAACATTAAGAGGCTAATATTTTCAGCAATGCATTAGGAGAGGTTATGCCGCTGATCAGTCAATTGTTACTTTTGGTGATTAAAGTGCCAATCTGTGCTAAACAACATTGCTAATCTGTTTAACCACAATGAGGATTCTTGCATAAAACTGATCAATAAAACCAATGGAAGATCCATAGATAATATAAATGGGTTTTGGAAATTTCAGTTTGAGTACAATGTCCATCTGATCACTATAAGCAGTAATCACAAAGTTGATTCCACTGTATTGGAGTACATCTATTTGGCATTCATTCATATAAATAAAAATGTTGAGTGTCAAGTCCTTCTAACTTCATTTGTTCATGCTATCCATGTGACTGTGTGCATTATTGCTCACCTGGTTACCAACTCTTGGGACAATTATCACTCTGCAGCCAAACCTTAGGCTGTCCTCTACCTTCAAGCCCCAGCCCCTCAGGTCCCTAACAGATGCCTCAGCTTCCCAACCCAAGAGTTACTAAATAATTGCTGCAGCTATCAGAAGTTTGCAGCCCCCAAGTCTCCCTCTAGATCTCTGACAAGAGAGGAAAAGGAGAAAATACAAGATATACAGAAAAAGAGACATACAGAAGGAAGCGGAAAGTGTCGTATGGAGAGAAAGACAAAGTGTGTGAGGCATAACAGCAATAAGAGTCTCAGTAGAGAGGCAGATGAAGAAACAATGAATGTAGAGAGAAATAAAAATCCTGCCCTCATGGCTGTTTACCCACACTCCCTAATGCCCCACTAAGAGTTGCATTCTCAAAGGCATCTAAACCCTGCCTCAGTAATAGAAATCTCCCATTCTCACAATTCATCTACTCAGTCCACTAAGTTGCTTACATCAAACCTGATAGCAGATCCACTAAAGTACTCATTTCAAACTATTGTCATCATTGCTATTGATGCTTGATGCTCAAAACTAGTATGTGGTGTATTACACCAGTTCTCAGTTGGGCTGCTTAGGTAGTGGCTTATACCCTAGTGATGTTCAGGGGATATGCGGTCCCTTGAGCATCACCCACCTGTTCCAGGGCAGGAACACCCAGTACCTGACTGAACAGAATTCAAGCTTTTATGAGGAGTCCAATTGTGTTGGTGTGTGATTAATCAAAAGCCTGATGGCTGGAAAGTATAGATTATTTGCTGGACACCTGTCAGAGTCCTGTCTGCAAGCTTGCAAGGAGTCACTTAGATATTGATGCACAGTAATACTTAAAGGAGCTTTGAAAAGCCTCAGAGAACCTCGAAAACATGGAGAAAAGGGGATCAGAGAGGAATTTTCCAGAGTTTTTTCTCTCTAAGTAGCTTTGGGCATTTGTTTTTTTTCCCTCTCCCAGAGATGACACGACTGCTGGCGGGTAGACGGTGTCGAGTCACGATGCTTACGGCAACAAATCAGAATAAAACATTTTTTATTTAACTATACTTTTGAATGACAATCATTCTACTGGTTCAGAATCATGAAATACTTCCAGCACTGACTTGTGATTGATCTTAATTTGTGGATAAATAAATTTAGAAGAGAAGGAATGAAGTATGTTTAAAATTGAGAAAGTACAATACCTATAGAAATTATCAGTCATGTATTGCAGCAGTTCCAAAGTCAAATAAAATATTTTGATGCACAAGTAGACCTATGGAATATATAATTTAATAAAGTGAAGTGATAGTGACAAGACAAATGACATTATGAAGACCTGTTGTATCCCATGACAGCTGCTGGGCTGATAACTGACCAGTGACAAAGTTGTGATTAAGTTACGGTTAACCGTAAAAGAACGAGATATAAACTATTCTTAAGAAATATCTACCATGTATTCTAGTTATACTATATGTTAAAATTTGATCTGTCAAAGTTAGGAAGAAAGAACTTGCATAAATATAGCATATTTCACTACCTCAGGACATCCCAAAGCGCTTTACAGCCAATGAACTACTTTTGAAGTGTAGTCATTGTTGTAATGTAGGAAAAGCATTGGTCAATTTGCGCAGAGCAAAGTCCCACAAACAGCAATGAGATAATGAACAGATAATCTGTTTGAGTGATTTTGATGGAGGTATAAATATTGGCCAGGGCACTGGGGAGAACTCCCCTGCTCTTCTTCAAATAGTGCCAATGTGATCTTTTAGTTCTCCTGTCGGGGCAGATGGGGCCTCAGTTTAACGTTTCATCGGAAAAAGGGCACCTCAGACGGTGCAGCACTCCCTCAGCACTGCACTGGAGTGTCAGCCTAGATTTTGTGATCAAATCTCTGGAGTGGGGCTTGAATCCACAATCTTCTGACTCAGGTGAGTGTTGCCACTCAGCCAAGGCTGACACCTACTAAGTTAACCAGTTAATGAGCTAGTTATGGTGGATTTAATGATTTTAGCATATGCTGCTGACTCTAGAACACTTGACTTAGGCTAGGAATATTTTGTAGATGTAGAAGTACATCAGGATGCCGAGAGGGAAAATGTATAAGTATATCAAGAGGTGGGGAAGAGGATGAACTCGGCAAAACTGGAGGGGAAATTTAAATTCCCCCCACCTGCCTTTCTAACCACACAGTACTTTTAGGCGTTCGGAGCACCTGCCGGAAGCAGGTTGAGCCTCAAATATATGCTAATCGGAGTCCTATTAGGTCACTAGGAGCCAGATGCAAAAACGTAAGTCTCACCCAGCGCTGAACCCGCTGTTTCTAAAGGGCCGTTGGAAGCGATGTTTAAAGGAGCATTCACCTGCCAGTACTCAGACCATAGGCATGTATTTGCTATTACATTTTTTGTATTTCCATAGAAGAGATTGCCTTGGAGATTTCCTTTATTTATATTTACAGGAAACTCTTTGGTATCCGGCACCTACGGGACCGGGTTGGTGCCGGTTGATTAAAAATTCCGGATAACAGAGAGGTATACCTACCAAGGTACGAGAGCGCCGTTACACAGCACACCGGTTACACGGCCACAGATCCAGGAGTCCCTGTTACACGGCCACAGGTGCAGGAACCCCAGTTACACGGCCACAGGTCCAGGAGTCCCTGTTACACGGCTACAGGTGCAGGAATCCCGGTTACACGGCCACTAATATACAGTAAAACTTACCTGAACCTACTCCTGAATTTTGCTGGTTAAGAGAGATTTCCGGATATTTAGGTGCCGTTTAAACAAGAGTTTCCTGTATTTTGCTTCCATACCCTTAATAGGCACACAGCTTATGCTGGGTGTCACTCTTGGAATGTTAATTTGTTTACATGAAGTGGTGGAAGAGGAGCAACAGCAGCAGGTTTCCCTGCCACAGGCAGCAGCAGTTGGGCCTGTTAGGAGAAAAAACACAAAACAGATTGGGGGGTTGGGAGGGAGCTGCTCAAAGGCGGCCTTACCCAGCCCATAGGGTGTACCAGCCTAGAGTACGTTTCCTGTATTTGTCAGAGGAGCAGTGCACGAGGAGGCTGTATTTCTCAAGATTGGCTGCAGCAGATCTCTGCAGCTTCCAGCAGCAAGACCTACAGCCTATGCTTTGCCAGAGGCAAAGTCCCCTTCTTTCAAATTTTTTCCCTCAGGCTCTTTCCAGGGAGCAACAGGGTATGTTTCTCGCATCGCTTAATATACCAAGCAGGTCACCAATGTCCTCTTTGCCAGGGCCAACAACTCCATTACATCCATGTAATGTTTGTGTCAGCTGTGGCTCAGTTGGTAGCACCCTCATCTCAGAGTCAGAAGGTTGTGGGTTCAAGTCCCACTCCAGAGATTTGAGCACAAAAAATCTAGGCTGACACTGCAGTGCTGAGGGAGTGCCACACTGTCAGAGCACTAGTTCGAAGAAGAGCAAGAGAAATTATCTCCAGTGCCCTGGCCACTATTTATCCCTCAAACAACATCACTAAAAACACAAATTATCTGGTCATTATCATATTGCTGTTTGTGGGAGCTTGCTGTGCACCAACTGGCTGCCATGTTTCCAATATTACAATCGTGACTACACTTCAAAAAGTACTTCATTAGCTGTAAAACGCTTTGAGACACCCAGTGGTCATGAAAGGCGCTGTATAAATGCAAGTTTTTCTTTCTTTTCATTAGATGGGGAGAGAGACAGAAAGAAAGATACAGAGATAGGAAAAAGCATACAGTGAGTTTCTTTCCTCATTCTAATGTGTTTTTTTAAAGTTGAATTTTGAAAGCAAACAAAGCCTCTTTAAGGGAAATAGATAGTAAGGAAGGGGAGAAAGTAAACTAATTGAAAGTGAGGGGACCGTGGCCCTCTTAATACCCACCTTTCAGGGAAGCACGTGGCAGTGGGAGTGAATGGAGGATTTAGGGTGACGTGACAACAGAGCAAAGGGGGGGGGGGCACAGGGGGAGGGAAAGGAAACTAAAGGGGTTGAGCAGGTAGTTCAAAATGGAAAAAGGTAGGAATGCTGCAGGTATACAAGCAAGCCAAATGGGTGATGGGACGTTGAAGAGGTAGTGGATGCAATCTCTACCTCTCCTCCTTAAAACCTACCTCTTTGACCTTTTTGTATATTCAATGTAGTTGGGACTGTCTTACTCAGAGCTACAGGAGTGTACAGAGAACTGCATGACGTATGTATAGTACTACATTTGTAACTTTTGTATAATGCAGTGAATGTTTTCTTTAATGCAAATGGGAAAATGTCAATAAAATGTATTTTGAGACACGTTGCTGAGTAATAAGAAAGTACTTATTACTTGTTAAAACATGGCCTCTTCGTTTTCTGTTAAATGTCCTTTTCCCTAATTGAATCCCCAATGTTACAAAAATCAAGATTATGCTGGAATCTTTTTCCTGTGTTGGATAAGCTCCATTCTACTTAATCTTTATTGGGCTTAAGTTAATGTAAGTGCCATATTAAGCATATTGTTTGCTTCCTGCTGGTCTTGTTCTTACTCCATAATTTACAACAGTACCCAAAAGATGGTTAACTTACCAAAGCTATGGTAAACTAGGAGGTTGTCAGGATATTGGATGAGTTAAAATTAAGGCCTAGAAATTGGGTTGGGGCGCCAAAGTGGCGCAAAAGTCGCCTGAGCGCAGGATTTAGTGCAGCGATCGGAGTAATACCGATCGCCAGAAATTCAGTTTCAGTGCCGCTCGAGGGACACGGGGCGAGGCGCTCTGCGTCCCTCTTAGGGCGCTGAAACTGATTATCGCAGCGCCACACGTTGCGGCACGGCATGCTGCGGTACTGCAGGCCTTCCTCCCACTGTTAAGGGGGAGGTGCCTGCAACAGCGCGATCCCCGCTCGCGAGTGCCAGCAAATATGCCGCGGGGGGGGGGGGGGGGGGGGGGGAGGGGTTAGGAGGCCGGGGACGGAGGTGCTGGCAGGCGGCTGCCGAAAAAGCGGCCGCCCCGCACCTCCACCTTAACTTGCGCCGCTGCCGGCACAGTAAGGCCCCGTGAACCGGGCGCGGGTAGCGAACGGCGCAACTGCGGCGTTCGCTACCAAATATTGCGAACGGGGCACGAATGGGGCGCTGCGCACACCGATAACGTCATCGGTGGCGGCGCAGTGCAAATGCCTAACGCCACCATTAGCGCCCCTACTGAATATCGCGGGAGACGCAGCCAGTGGCGCGACAGCCACTGACTGCCTCTTTAGGCGCTAACAGGTGGCGCGGCGCTACTCACCCAATTTCTCCCCCAAAGAGGTACTAGAAAGGCTGGCAGCACTTAAAGTGGATAAGTCACCCGGTCCAGATGGGATGCATCCTAGGTTGCTGAGGGAAAGGTAGAAATTGCGGAGGTGCTGGCCACAATCTTCCGATCCTCCTTAGATACAGGGGTGGCGTCAGAGGACTGGAGGATTGCTCCTTGTCCAAATTTGATACCTTTGTTCAAAAAAAGGGGAGAAGGACGGCCACTTGGACAAGTATGGACTAATAAAGAAAAGCCAGCACAGATTTGTTAAGGGCAAGTTGTGTTTGACTAACTTGATTGAATTTTTTGATGAGGTAACAGAGAGGGTGGATGAGGGCAGTGCAGTTGATGCTGTGTATATGGACTTTCAAAAGGAATCTGATAAACTACCACAAAATAGGCTTGTTAGCAAAATTGAAGCACATGGGATGAAAGGGCTGTAGCAGCATGAATATAAAATTGGCTAAGGGATAGAAAATGGTGAATGAGGTTTTCGGACTGGAGGGAAATATACAGTAGTGTTCCCCAGCATTCAATACTAGGACCACTGCTGTTTTTGATATACATTAATGATTTGGACTTGTGGGTATGGGACACAAATTCAAAATTTGCAGATGACACAAAACTTGGAATTAAACAGTGAGGAAGATAATAGACTTCAAGAGGACATAGGCAGGCTGGTGGAAGCGGCAGATACACGGCAAATGAAATTCAATGCAGAAATGTGTGAGGTGATACATTTTGGTAGGAAGGAGGAGGAGAGACAATACAAGCTAAATGGTACCATTTTAAAGGGGGTGCAAGAACAGAGAGACCTGGGGTGCTTGTACACAAATCTTTGAAGGTGCCAGGACAGGTTAACAAAGCAGTTAATAAAGCATATGGGATCCTGGGCTTTACAAATAGAGGCAGAGTACAAAAACCAGGAAGTTATGCTAAACCTATAAAAAACATTAGTTCGGCCCCAGCTGGAGCAGTGTTCAATTCTGGGCACCACACTTTAGGAAGGACATGAAGGCTTTGGAGAGGGTACAGAAGAGATTTACTAGAATGATTTCAGGGATGAGGGATTACAGTTACGTAGATTAACTGGAGAAGCTGGGGTTGTTTTCCTTAGAGCAGTGAAGGCTTAGAGGAGATTTGATAGAGGTGTTTAAAATCATGAAGGGTTTAGATAGAGTAAATAAAGAGAAACTGTCTTCAATGGCTGAAGGGTCGATAACGAGAGGGCACAGATTTAAGGTGATTGGAACCAGAGGAAAAACTTATTTATGCAACAAGTGGTTAGGATTTAAAATGCACTGCCTGATAGGGTGGTGGATACAGATTCAATAGTAGCCTTCAAAAGGGAATTGGATAAATACTTGAAGGAGAAAAAATTGCAGGGATATGGGGAAAGAGCGGGGGAGTGGGACTAACTGGATTGCTCTTCAAAAGAGCCGGCAGACTCGATGGGCCAAATGGCCTCCTTCTGTGTTGTACTATTCTATGATTAAGTCAGTCCTTTTTAGATTGATGCAAACCCTGCTTTAAAGAATCTTAGGAAAGACTGGTTCATTTTGTTTTCTTTCTTACCAAATAGCAAACAAAATGTGTATTTTTTTGTTTCTGTATTTTTAGTATGTGGAAGATGCAGCATCATCCTATTTTTAGTTCAGTGTGTATTACCAGGTGGGCTAGCTAGTTTCCTAGGCAGTGAGACTTTATCTGATCCCCAGGCCTTTCTCTTTAATTTGCTATTTGGTAACAACCTTATGAGCTATAAAATTTCCATTAGGACAAAGTCAATTGGTAATCCATGAGAAAGAAAAGAAAAAAGGCTTGCATTTATATAGCGCCTTTCACAACCACCGGACTTCCCAAAGCACTTTACAGCTAATGAAGTACTTTTGAAGTGTAGTCACAGTTGTAATGTAGGAAAGAAGTTAGTGTTGGAAAACAAATTAAAAGATAGCAAATTAGAACGAAAGAATTTGCGTTTATAAAGCACCTTTCATGACTGCAGGATGCCCGAAGCACTTCATAGCCAATGACATACTCTAAGTGTATTCGCTATTATAATCTGGCGAAAGGTCATCGACCTGAAACGCTAACTCTGTTTCTCTCTCCACAGATGCTGCCGGACCTGCTGAGTATTTCCAGCATTTTCTGTTTTTATTTCAGATTTCCATTATCCACATTATTTTGCTTTAGTTTAAATTAAAAGATCTGGTGGAACAGAACAGCATTTCTGGCTTTGGTTGTTCCTATCAAAATCATTGCCATCTACACAATTACCTTTGGAGTGACAAGCATAATATTTAGGTCCTATTGATATTAGGTTTAATATCTATATCGATTGTTAAAAAAAAATGTCTTAGGACTTTTAAATGGAAAGGTAACCAAGTCAGTAACACCTATGGGTTGTTCCATGCTAATTTTGTCCACATCTGGTAACATGACCCTGTAATGTTTTTAAACACTATTTTCCAACTAATGCGCTTGGCTGTGATGCTAGAAATACTTAAAAGAACTGTTTCAGGCCTACCTACAATTCCACACTCTGACCACTGGATGACATGAAGCACTAGATTTTTCATCTCAACTCTGAATCACTGCCATCTTGGATTTCTAATGTGCGAGGCGAGTATCAACATCTTAACGGTTTATACCACAAAATTCCACAGGCAGCAATTCTGGTGATTGCGCCAAGATCGTGCCCACCGATGTCCTCCAACACCGACCCCCCACACCAGACTTTGCAGGGTCAGTGGGAGGGCGCCTCATTTGCATGAGCAAGTGACAAATGAGACGCTTCTTTGTCGCCTGGCTGCAGCATGCGCCAGGAAACTGAAGCAGTGTGGGTAGATTTGCACAGGCAACCACTCTGATAGCTTGCTCCCTTGCTCAGGGCCCAAGAAATTTTATAAAGCTGTTCTTTCTGGGGATTCAGATTGCAGAGAGTGGTGAACCTGTGGAATTCTCTACCACAGAAGGCAGTAGAGGCCAATTCATTAAATATATTCAAGAAACAGTTGGATATATTTCTTAAGGCTAAAGGGATCAAGGGGTATGGGGAGAAAGCATGGACCGGGTACTGAATTTGGATGATCAGCCATGATCGCATTGAATGGCGGCGCAGGCTCAAGGGGCTGAATGGCCTACTGCTGCTCCTAGCTTCTATGTTTCTATGCTTGTCTTGTACAACCCATTTGCACCCTTGTAGAGGCTGGTGCATCTCAGCTTTCTTGGCATGCCAGCTGCCACCAATACCAATATGCCAGGTCTTCATCCAGTTCAGTTCCAGGAAGTCCTGGCTGAGGAAGTTCTGTCCCAGCTGGTCATTTGCCTTGTAAGGAGTAGATGGAAGTTCTTCTCCTGCCAAGTTAAATCAGAAACTGGCAAAAAGAAATGGCAGAGACTTGACATAACTGAGTCTCCCTCTTTTCCTGGGAGGTTCCTCTAACCCTGCTTGGCATGAATACCATACTTGGTCTTAACACCTCATTTGCAACACCATGAGACATCACTAATTATCACCATAGCCCATCCAATTAACACCCAGGCCCACCAAAAGCTGAGCCTTTATAAATGGCAAGTTTAAGCAAATTTATTAACCGGCTTCATTTTTGGCACCATGCACCCTGAAGGCGGTATTGGACAAATTGGCTATTTAAAAAAAATGTAGCAGACTTTGGCCAATCAAAGAAAATGTTAGTGTGACGCGACTTTTGGCTGCACCCATCCTCTGAATGCGCTACTGCCCACATAATCAAATCCATAAATCAAAGATTAAACATACAATTTTTATTTCCTTAAAATGCCAGGCTATTGATAGCAAATGCATTTCAATACAGTACATTGAATATATCTTAGGCACGGCTCCCAATGAAAATTAATTGCACATGATTTATTTAGCAATATTAAAATTTCAGAGTTTTAACTAAAATGTCATTGAGGATGTATATTTGTGAAGAATTATGCGCCAATCTTTAATTAAAAGACTAAATTACTGTAAAGATAATTATTTTTTAAGTTTAATTTTTAAGTGTTTAAGGAACATGATGCCGTTTTCATCCCAATTGTGTCCAATTATACTCAGTGCAATCCGAGAGTAATGATCTTATTTTACAAATGGGTTGTTTATTTGGCTCCTGCCCGCACTCAGGCAAAATGCAGCTGCAGCATAGATTTCACTTAAATTTAGCAGTCAGACACGTGCAGAGCAGAGATCCAGCCTGAAAACACACACTATGAGGGAGATCGGTCATGTGAAAAGGCGATTGGAATAAGGGTGAGACACGGCTATCATGAGCAGACTTGGGGTGAACATTCTAAAATGCACCATTATGTATATATGTCTCTCAAATGTTTCAACACTGTGTCCATTGGGGCGATTGGGAAAGAGCATTTAAAACAAAGCAGCGATTTGAATTATTTGTACATATAATATAAATGATTTAATGTGATGTCAGACATTTGGTCATTTCCCATCCATTGTAAGTTGGGGCCCACCCAAATTTCCATTCTTAGCTATGGCACTGATTAATATAGCGATTGGCCCAGATCTTGCTGTGAGCGGCAAAGGAACGGCTTTCGCTGTTCACCTTGCGTGGTGTTGCCTACAGACTTTTAGCGGGCTCGTCAATGGAAACTCCCTCCCTTCCGCTGTCAGTTTGAATTCGCCACCCTCTACAGGGGATCTGTGGTGGCAGTGAGCAGCAGGGAAACTGTTCAACTAATCAGATTGAAGAATCCTCTTGGACACACGCACAGACAGCAAAGCAGGAAGTAAAAACAGGAAATATAAATTACATTTAAATCATTTTACAGGAAGCAAAATAAAGATTGGCCCATACACACAGGATTAAGGGAAATGCATAAAAGAGCAAAACTGGAAAACTATGACAAAAATATTTGAATTAAAAAAAATCTGCAACATTAATTTTCTTGAGGGAATGAGACTCCACACTTGACAAATAAAATTTTCAGGGCATCTGCAACAGCCCGGCCTGTGGAGGAGCAGGGTATCACCGACAGCAACTTCCGGATTTCCGCGTTTAACTGCACATGTGCGGACACCAGAAGTTCCTGTCATTTCACCCTGTAATAATGGTGAATGCCGACAGCCTCGCTGTTACTAGTACAGCAAAATCCGGGCCATTATTTACAACTGTTCAGTAACAGTAATAGTTTCAGGTGATGAAGATCTTTGGTGCAAGCAGCAAAATGCTGCAGATGCTGGAAATCTGAAATAAAAACAGAAAATGCTGGAAACACTCAGCGAGTCAGGCAGCATCTGTGTAGGGTTAACACGAGTTCTGACAAAAGGTCACCAACCTGAAAAGTTAACCATCTTCCTCTCTCTCTCCACAGATGCTGCCTGATCTGGTGTGGGGCAGGCTGATGGACCAGTTTGTCTTTTCCACATCAATTTTGTATGTTCGTATCCGTGGAGTGTCACCAACATGTTCTGCTTTTACTCCCTTGGTGTTTTTCTAATAACCCTGAATCGCATTTGTTGCCAAGAACCGCTTTAGTTCCTAACCTTGGTTAGGCCACACCTGGAGTACTGTGAACAGTTCTGGTCTCCATTTTACAAAAGGATATAGAGGCACTGGAGAAGGTGCAAAAAAGATTTATTAGGTATAACCTCTCAGTTCTGATATCATTCTATCAGGAAAGATTGAACAGGCTGGGATTCTTTTCTCTAGAAAAGAGGAAACTGAGGGCTGACCTGAAGGAGGTCGTTAAGATTATGAAAGGGTTACATAGGGCAGATGTAGAGAAGATGTTTCCACTTGCAGGGGAGACCAGAACTAGGGACAATAAATATAAGATAGTCATTAATAAATCCAATAGGGAATTCAGGAGAAACTTTTTTTTTTTTTAAACCCAGAGTGTGGTTAGAATGTGGAACTCTCTACCACAAGGAGTAGTCGGTGACAAGCATAGGTGCATTTAAGGGAAAACACTTGAGGGAGAAAGGAATAGAACGAGATGTTCATGGGGGTTAGATGTTGAAGAATGGGAGGAGATTCACGTGGAGCATAAACACTGAATGGCCGGTTTCTGTGCTGTAAATACAATGGAAGTATGTAATACTTGAAACCAATTATTTCTTGTTTAAAATGAAGACTTGAAAAGGATTAAGTATCTCATGAAACTAAATTGAGCAAGTTTTATTTTCTTATTCATTCATAAGATAGATTCTGGGATAAGATTTCATAATCTGCACTGATTCTACCTCATAATAAGATTAACTATGGTCCATGAGTACATGGTCAAGAATTTCCGCCACACCAAGGTTACTGCCACCACATGGCAATAGACTAGAGGAATAATAGATAATGAAGTGAGTTTTTTTTTAATTTCGAGAGATCCTGGGCATTCAATTACCTAGAATAGTTTATAGCTACTTTCAGATTGGGTCCACACAGTGCAGGCTTTAGCCTGAAAACTATTGCTATGACACCTGTGACTTGGACCACACAAATACCAGGCTCAATGTTTTGTCACATAGTTGGAAGTTAATACCAAAAAAGTTGGAGGTCTGTTTTGAATTTGAATGCAAGGTTAAGTACCCTTCAGAGGTAGATCTACTCTTCTCGGAGTAAAAAGTCCGATTTCACAGGTGTGGTGTGTTGTGTAGAATGGAAGCTATCTCTACCACAGCCTTGGTCTCCGCTCACTGCCACTGCTGACTTAATCATCAAGCAAAAAAACTGAATGCAGATGATGTTAATTTCTCTTACTAAACATTCAGCTGGAATTTAAACCAGTGTGGTGACCTTTACTGTACTTCCAGCCTCCATTGGTTACTAAGTGGCTAGACAACCATGATTCACCTCACGAAGAGAGGACCTAGGTATTGGAAACAAAGTCATTATTATCCTTCTCAATTCAAGCATGATTAAAAGGAAAATAGAATGAAGTGGTCTTGGTTTTCACCAAAATAGGGAAGAAAACATGGTTATATTTACCGTGAATTAAAATAAACTATATTGCATGGGAGCCCAGCGCACCAGCTCAAGACACGCCATCTTCCTTGAGATAGTATCGGCACTGTTCAAGGGGCAATATATTATTTATTAAGCCACAGTAATCTGTATAACTCCACAACTGAGAAATCTGCAATTTTCCACGCCACAGAAATTCAATCTGTCATTTTTATTAGAAAAGGCAAATGCACCATCTCAAAAGCAGGGGCATGTTGTGCTTGGGCTATTAGGATGGCAAGCCTAGTTTCATCACAGATGTTTATAGCACTTCACACATTTTCTATGCAAAAGTGTTTGTACAATGATCTTGGGGCAGGGTGGATAACTACAGCTTATTGAAATTTGAATTTAAAATTGAACTGTCAAAATGGGAGCTGTTTGAATATTACTGCGCACAGCCAGAATGGAAGCTGGATTTTGTTTTGGGTAAAACTTCAGTTTGTTCGCCCTCCTGACATCTGGGAGACGCTACAGATGCATTCGCACCCGAACGACCAGATTTAGGAACAGCTTCTTTCCCAGGGCTGTCATCCTACTGAACGCCACAAATAAACTCTAAAGCCTGCACATCTGCCAATGCACTTTATTATGGTTATGTTTATGTTAATGTATTACAAGCCAAATGAATGTTGAATGTTTAAATGTCTTAATCTAAATGTACACTCTCGGGAGCCGCAAGCCTACATTTCGTTGTACTGCACTTGTGCACTAACAATGGCAATAAAAGTTGATTATGATTATGATTTCCCCTTTAAGGCAAGTCCTCAACATACTGGACTGGTTCCCATCTTGTATCAAGACACTACCCTAAGAATCTTGCTGTGCCTAATTTTCTGCTATTGGTCCACATAATTTAAAGTCTTCCTCTATCCATGCAGAGGTACATTATGACTATTGCTCCAGACCAGAGGCCACAACCTCCCACTTTTCTTTTTCAGGCACTTGGGGGTTCTGCACTGCTCAATTCACCTTGGTCTCTTCCAGCCATGTCCCTTTGGTCAAATCCTCCAATTATTCTGGCCTTGTCCTGAAGGACAGAGAACCCACAGCTCCTTTTCTCCATGATGAACAGTCTTCTCAAACTAGTTTCCCCAACCAACATTGGGTTCCTCTTCCCTCTCTCCCTTCAGACCCTACTCCTGCTTCCATCATTCTGGTTTTCACCCGTCTCTTCCACCTATCCTCTCCAAACTCATCTCTTCCAATGAGACGTATCTCTTGTCCACTCAAGTACCTTGTCTGGTCTAATGCTTGCCAACATTGTTGTGGCTCCCTCTGCTCAGGCACTGTTCCTCACCCATTGCAGAATCACCATCACAAAGGCATCTTCCAACTGCCACCCCATCTCTTCAGTCCAGTTCCCAAGCTGCTCACCGCATTGGCACAGATGACAAACTCTGCGACTACACCGATGGTATGTTATTCCTTCCTATCAGCAGTGTTTGAAGACACCACTCTCCACTAGCTGTCCTCTGTTGCCCAGCTCCAGAGGACTACCCTTGCCTAGGCGCGAGTTGGCTAGGATGGATTGGGAAATGTTACTTAAAGGGTCGACGGTGAATAGGCAATGGCAAACATTTAAAGATCGTATGAACTACAGAATTTGTTCATCCCTGTTTGGCATAAAAATAAAACAAAAAAGGTGACTCAACATTGGCTAACAAGGGAAATTAAGGCTAGCATAAGATCCAAGGAGATTACATAAATTGGCCAGAAAAAGCAGCAAACTTGAGGATTGGGAGCAGTTTAGGATTTAGCAAAGGAGGACAAAGGGATTAATTAAGAGGGGGGAAAATAGAGTATGAGAGTAAGCTTTCAGGGAACATAAAAACTGACTGTAAAAGTTTCTATAGATATATGAAGAGAAAAAGATTGGTGAAGTCAAGCGTAGGTCCCTTGTAATCAGAATCAGGGGAATTTATAATGGGGAACAAAGGCATGGCAGACCAATTAAATACATACTTTGGTTCTGTCTTCACAAAGGAGGACACAAATAAACTCCCAGAGATGTCAGGGAACATAGGGTCTAATGAGAGGGAGCAACTGAATGAAATCAGTATTTGTAGGGAAATGGTGTTAGGGAAATTGACGGGATTGAAGGCCGATAAATCCCCAGGGAGCCGCAAGCCTACATTTCGTTGTACTGCACTTGTGCACTAACAATGACAATAAAAGTTGATTTGATAATCTACATCCTAGGGTACTTAAGGAAGTGGCCCTAGAAATAGTAGATGCATTGCTGGTCATCTTCCAAAATTCGATAGACTCCGGAACAGTTCCCATGGATTGGAGGGTAGCTAATGTAACCCCACTATTTAAAAAAGGTGGTAGAGAAAAAACAGGGAATTATCGACCGGTAAGCCTGACATCGGTAGTGGGGAAAATGCTAGAGTCCATTATAAAAGATATAACAGCAGAGCACTTGGAAAACAGTGATAGGATCGGACAAAGTCAACATGGATTTACAAAAGGTAAATCATGCCTGACTAATCTACTGGAATTTTTTCAGGGTGCAACTGGTAGAATAGATAAGGGAGAACCAGTGGATGTGGTGTATTTGGACTTTCAGAAGGCTTTCGATAAGGTCCCGCATAAGAGACTAGCGTGCAAAGTTAAAGCATATGGGATTGGGGGTAAGGCATGGACTTGGATAGAAAACTGGTTGGCAGACAGGAAGCAAAGAGTTGGAATAAACAGGTCTTTTTCTGAGTGGAAGGCAGTGACTAGTGGGGTACCGCAGGGATCGGTGCTAGGACCCCAGTTATTCACAATATATATTAATGATCTAGACGAGGGAACTAGATGTAGCATCTCCAAGTTTGCAGACGACACAAAGCTGGGTGGGCGTGTGTGCTGTGAGAAGGATGCAGAGAAACTCCAATATGATTTGGACAGGTTGGGCAGATGCAGTATAATGTGGATAAATGCGAGGTTATCCACTTTGGTGGCAAAAACAGGAAGGCAGATTATCTGAACGGTAATAGATTGGGAAAAGGGGAAGTGCAACGAGACCTGGGTGTCCTTGTGCACCAGTCGCTGAAGGTAAGCATGCAGGTGCAGCAGGCGGTTAAGGCGGCAAATGGTATGCTGGCCTTCATAGCGAGAGGATTCGAGTACAGGAGCAAGGATGTCTTGCTGCAGTTGTACAGGGCCTTGGTGAGACCACACCTTGAGTATTGTGTGCAGTTTTGGTCACCTTATCTGAGGAAGGATGTTCTTACCATGGAGGGAGTGCAGCGAAGATTCACCAAACTGATACCTGGGATGGCAGGAATGATGTATGAAGAGAGATTGGGTTGATTAGGCTTATATTCACTAGAGTTTAGAAGAATGAGAGGGGATCTCATTGAAACTTATAAAATTCTAACAGGACTAGACAGAGAAGATGCAGGAAGGCTGTTCCCGATGGTGGGGGAGTCCAGAACCAGGGGTCACAGTCTAAGGATAAGACGTAAGCCATTTAGGACTGAGATGAGGAGGAATTTCTTCACCCAGAGTGGTGAACCTGTGGAATTCTCTACCACAGAAGACAGTTGAGGCCAATTCATTAAATATATTCAAGGAGTTAGATATATTTCTTAAGGCTAAGGGGATCAAGGGATATGGGGAGAAAGCAGGGACAGGGTACTGAATTTGGATGATCAGCCATGATCACATTGAATGACGGAGCAGGCTCGAGGGGCCGAATGGCCTACTCCTATCTTCTATGTTTCTAGTTCCACTTCTACATGTCGCAACACAGCCAGCACGGTAATAGTTTATTTTCCTGCCCTTGCAGTCATCCCTGGAGTTCAAGGATCTGTCAATGGCTCCTTCCTCATATACATACTACCCCTTAGTGAATAACCGGGTCAATTTCAATAGGCATAACAATATCCACTCTACCTCTCCACCATTTTCTTCGACCACCTCTTTACTGTCACCCTGCCTGACCTTAAGCCGTGAATGTCTGAAACTGGCCTCTAACTTTATTTACTTATTTTTTATTATATGGACAACACTGGCAAGGCAGTATTTAATACCTATTCCTAGTTGCCCTCAATCGCCAGTGTGCAATTAGGCAGGTATAAGCTAGAATGGGTAGGTGTGACATGAAGTACATTATTGAACCAGCTGGATTTTATGCTTTCATGGACATTTTCTGGTGTTAGCCCAAAGATGGCCAAATCTGTTGAATTCAGTTTCATAACTTGGAATGGTGAGATTTGAATTCCAAACATCAGGAAGACTGAAGCCATCATTTCTGGCCAGGAGTGAGATGAGGAGAAATTTCTTCACTCAGGGGGTTGTGAATCTTTGGAATTCTCTACCCCAGAGGGCTGTTGATGCTCAGTCGATGAGTATATTCAAGACTGAGATCGATAGATTTTTGGGCACCAAGGGATATGCGGATAGAGTGGGAAAGTGGAGTTTATGTAACAGTTCAGCCATGATCTTATTAAATGGAGGAGCAGGCTTGAGGGGTCATATGGCCTACTCCTGCTCAATGTTCCCCCTAATTTTTTTTTGGGTGCGCGGCCCAAAGTTTTGTGTGTGAAACTTAACGTTGAAAAAGCCGGCCCAGGAAGTGCGAGACCGGCAGAGAGCTGCATAGCTTAGAGGGAACATTGCTCTTGCTCTAATTTCTTATTTAAAGCTCCCATAACAACTTCCACTACTTTGCCACTTTTCCACCCCCCTTCTGGCCAAACGCTCTGGCTGAATCAGGTCATGCAAAAGTTTGACATCCTGTTCGACCCATAGTTGAGCTTCAAACCTACATCTTATAAAGCA
Organism: Somniosus microcephalus; assembly: GCF_052327205.1. Taxonomy (NCBI): domain Eukaryota; kingdom Metazoa; phylum Chordata; class Chondrichthyes; order Squaliformes; family Somniosidae; genus Somniosus; species Somniosus microcephalus. Next base: position 85,725,811 of record NC_141000.1, read on the forward strand.
CAAAACTGCGTACGTCCAAAAGCAAAATACTGTGGATGCAGGAAATCTAAAAGAGAAAATGCTGGAAATACTCAGCAGGTCAGGCAGCATCTGTGGAGAGAGAAACAGAGTTAATGTTTCAGGTTGATGACCCTTCGTCAGAACTGGAAAAGGTTGGAGATGTACCCGTTTTTAAGCAAGTACAGAGGCAGGGAAAGGGGAGGAAAGAACAAAAGGGAAGGTCTGTGATAGGTAGGAGTGAGTAAATGACAAAAGGGACGATGGTGCAAGGCAAAAGGGGGTGGTAATGGGACAAGTAAAGAAACAAAAGATGGGGCTAGAGGTGCTGTAAATGGCTTGAGCAGAACCATTACCAGCATTTGCTGTCCTAAAAAATGGGAGTGGTGGTTATGATCTGAAATTGTTGAACATAATGTTGAGTCTGGAAGGTTGCAAAGTGCCTAATCGAAAGATGAGATTCTGTTCCTTGAGCTGCTCTAGAACAGTGTGAGAGACCGAGCACAAATATGTCAGAATGGAAGGACGGTGAACTAAAATGGCAAGCAACCGGAAACTCAGGGTGCTGGTACATGGGGCATGTTGGAACATAGAGAAGGAAGAGAAAAAGAGGTTAATGGGAAATTAACTTAGTATTGGCTTATGAGGCAAATAGCTTGGTGTTTAAACTAGCAGTTCCTTACAGCGTCATTAGTTTCAAGGTCTCCATTAACTGTTGAATAAAGAATGTTTGTAGGAAGCTAAAAACAAAAATATGGGAACCTAAGCCTGGTCTCTATCTAATTAGAATAGGGCTAGGCACAAGGGTGTACCATCACTGTCCAGAGCCCTAAACACTCATTCCAGGTGAAACAGCGATTTACTTGTACTTCTTGCAATTTAGTATACTGTATTCGCTGCTCATGATGCGGTCTCCTCTACATTGGGTAGACTAAATGCAGATTGGGTGACCGCTTTGCAGAACACCTCCGTTCAGTCTGTAAGCATGATCGCGAGCTTCCGGTCGCCGCCCGTCACTTTAATTCTCCGCTTCACTCCCACTCTGACCTCTCCTCTGCCTCTTGCACTGTTCCAACGAAGCTCAATGCAAGCTTGAGGAACAACACCTCATCTTTACAGCCTTCTGGACTCAACATAGAGTTCAACAATTTCAGACCATAACCTCTGCCCCTTTTTTTTCCCCACATGGCAGCTGTTGATGTTTCTACCATTCCTATTTACACCTCTTCTAGACTCATCTTTTGTTTCTTTATTTGTCCCATTACCATCTCCTTTTGCTTTGTACGATCATCCTTTTTGTCATTTAATCTCTCCTGCCTTCCAACCTATCACAGACCTTCCCTTTTGTTCTTTCATCCCCTCCCCCTTTCCCTGCCTCTGCACCTGCTTAAAGTCTGTTACATCTCTAACTTTTTCCAGTTCTGATGAAAGGTCATTGGCCTGAAACATTAACTCTGTTTCTCTCTCCACAGATGCTACCTAACCTGCTGAGTATTTCCAGCATTTTTGGTTTCTATTTCAGATTTCCAGCATCCGCAGTATTTTGCTTTTGTAAGAGTTGGGAGCAGATGAGAGAAGGAACATGCTGCATGCTAATGAAACTTCATCTTTAGGCTAGGCTGGCTGTAATGGAAATGTACTGCAGGGGAGTGGCCATGTTAAGTCAGGTGACAGAAGGAATCCAATCAAGGAAAAAGAGGCAGATTCAAGTTCACTACAGGCACAGAATTATTAAAAAGACTGTGTTTTAAAGGTTAGTACAATGTTAGGATGCACGCTTACATCTATTGTCTGTCAATCTACTCCGCTTGTAAATTGCTTTCAAGCTTAAAGAAATAAAGGTATTGAACCTGAAGCAACGACTATTTTCATTAGTACTTAAGTAAAGAGACAATGTGGGTCTCTTTAACGACATCATTTACTTCACAGGGTCACACTTGTGGACTGATCAGGTGTTCAGCAAAACGATTACCCAATCTGCATTTGGTCTCCCCAACATAGAGGAGACTGCATGGTGAGCAGCGAATACAGTATACCAAGTTGAAAGAAATTTAAGTAAATCGCTGTTTCAGCTAGAAAGTGTGTTTGGGGCCCTAGACGGAGGGAAGGGAGGAGGTGAAAGGGCAGGTCTCGCGTCTCCTGCGCTTGCATGGGAAGGGCAGCGGGTGTTGGAAGAGTAGATCAGGGTGTTGCGGCAGGAACAGTCCCATTGGAATGCTGAAAAGGGAGAGGATGTGGTGGGATTGCGCTGGAGGATGATCTGTTGAATGTTGAGGCTGGTGGGGTGGAAGGTGATGACAAAGGGAGGTTCTGGGAGGGGAAGGGGTGAAAATGGGGCAGACAAGGTGGAGGGCCCCATCAACCATAGTGGAGGGGAATCCTCAGTTAAGGAAAAAGGAAGACATACTGGTGTGGAAGGTGGCATCGTTAGAACAGATGCAACAGAGAAACCGGGAGAATGGAAGAGAGTCATTACAGGAAGCGGGGTAGGAGGAAGTGTAATCAAGGTAGCTGTGGGCTAATAGTAGATATTGGTCGACAGCCTAGCCCCAGAAATGGAGATAGAAAAATCGAGGAAGGGAAGAGTCGGAGATGGACCATGTGAAGGTGAGGGAGGGGTGGAAATTGGAAGATGTGTTGATGAAATTTTCCAGTTCAGGGCGAAAGCAGGAAGCAGCACTGATACAGTCATCAATGTACCGGTGAGGGAAGGGACCTGTGTAGGACTGGAACGGAGAATGTTCCACAAAGGCAGGCATAGCTTGGACCCATACGGGTTCTCAGTGATACCTTTTATTTGGAGTGAGTGGAATCAAAGGAGAAGTTGTTCAATGCAAGAACAAGTTCAGCCAGGCGGAGGAGAGTGGTGATGATGGGGATTGGTTGGGCCTCCGTTCAAGCAAAAAGCAGAGCGCCCGCAAGCCGTCCTCCTGGTGGGGACTGGAAGTGTAGAGGGACTGGACGTCCATGGTGAAAAGGAGATGTTTAGGGCCAGGAGACGGGAAACTTTCCTCCTCAACATTGCCTGCTTCACGCCACATCACTCCCACTGCTTTGGCCACCTCTAAACTGTATTTCTCTATCTTCCTCCCTCCATAAATGCTAATTTATTCAGAACTAAGCCACCTGTAGCCTGTTCTGCTAGCCCATCACCCCCATCCACACAGCTTCACACCACCTGCCTTAAGCCTCAAGTTCCCAACCCCTGCGCGCAACCCCCCCCCCCCCCCCCCCAACCAGTTGCCCGATTCTGGCCTTTCTGGCCTTATGTGCATCACCCCTTGCTCTGCCCCACCGGTGGTAGCAGAACATTTAGTCGTCTCAGCTCCACTTTGCAGAATTTCTTCCATAAATCACCTTTTCTTTCTCCACTTAAAACCTATCTTTTTAACCAACCAACCTCTTCTAACTTCCACCAGAGCTCAGCATCCATTTTATTTTTCCTTCTGCGACGCTCCTTGGGATTTTTTTTTATTTTTTAAAAACATTAAATGCAAGTTGTTGTGGTGCCGGTGGTGGATTAACCAATTCTGGGTTACTGCCATGACCTAACTACTGGAGAAGCATAAGCGGAGCTTCATTTACTTTTCTTGTTTATTGCCCCGCCATACATTCTCCACCCAAGAGAATGGGTGTTAACTTCCTCCAGTGAACACGGAGGACTCACCCTAGTGCTTGGCCTCCACTTAGCCGATTCTCACAGATTGAAGCTCTCTGTGCAGAGAACTATGGATATATAGCTGCTTCTCAGTATTCTATGACGTACCGTTCTATGGCCCTATAGCAAGTTGTCACTTGGGATTGTAGCCAACAAAAAAAGGCACTAGTCGTAAGCAATTGTGAACTCTGCCCTGGATGGCAGTGATCCACATAATTAGCTACATTACACATTCTATAATATGGAGTAGAATAAAGAGGACATTCATTTTTAGGTGCAAGTTTTTGAAAATTAGCCTCATTTGGCATTGTGTACAATATTAACATTAATGCATACAATTTGTTTAAAGAATTTTATATCCCTCATTATATAATGACTATTTATACATTTAACTGTTTTAATACATTGGTTAGATAAGCTTCAGATTACATTCCAGAGTGTTGCTTTTCTATAGCCCATGAAAGAAAATATCTCAGAAGAATCTTTACAGTTTTAACACTAGACCTGCTGCTAAAATACATTTTATTGAAATAACATACAAACATATGAAGGGCATAATCTTAAGATGGTATTGAGGAAAGTCATATAGGGGGTGGCTTAAAAAATCCTCTTGGAAAGGAAAATCTCCCACATATTTTCATAGTAGCATTATCTAAACCACGTGGAGTATATTATAATTCAAATAATAATTACTACATCTAAAGTTACCTTTTGCATAAAAAGTCTCCAGCAATTTTAAAGCTTCTATTTGTTAAAAAAAACAATTGGCCTACTCTTCTGAGTTTTGCTGTTAGCAGAGGAACCTACTTCACACAGGTTTGTTTTTAAAAAGGAATAAACCCAAAATCAAAATTTAACAGATCTTACCAGATTTGACAGCTTTGATTCCAAGCTTTTAGTATTAATGCACAAAACAAAAATGCATTATATTATGTTTACATGACACTGGAACTGGCATTTTTCAGACCATTAAATCAATTTAGGTATCATTTTATTGTTTTAAGCCAAGTAACACTTTGAGGAAACAAGAACAGCAGCAATTTCTATTATTTTCTCTGGTAGCTCACTTGTGTATGTATTCATATACAACCATATATTTTGCAGTTCAGCTTCACATTGTTTAACCAGTCAGATGCAAGTAATCACAGCTCCGTCTGAATGCACAGTGTAAATAAAAATTGAGTAAAGTGATTGAATTCACAATGATTGCATTGAAGTGGTTCATCTTGAATACTTCTGAAGAAAATGCAACTGACGTCTTGGTATTTTGCCAAGGTTGCTTTATAATATTTTACTACCAAAATTACTGGTGCTTTTAGATGCATATTATTGCCAGCAAACTGAATTTTATAACAAAATTAAAGACATTAACTTTTGAGATTTAAGAGAAATTTAAGCTTTTATTTGTATTCAACATTAAGGCTACTTTAATGTTGGTTTATAATATATTTTTATTGGGGGATGTTGGAAAGAGGGCAAAGAAATACTTTATATTGGAATATAATGAAGTGCCAGTGAGTGTTGAGCAGCGAGCTCAGCAGGGTCATACATGTTGTGGATCATGGAATCAGTAATGCACAGTTGGTTCTGCTGCCTTCTGATACATTGATCAGTTATAGTGAGCATTTGGACTACTGACCAAACTGATCACAAACAGGATTCTACTTTAACCTCTCTAAGCTTACCATCTCTTTTTAAGAGGTTCAAGCCGCTGGGCTGAGTGTTTTAATAGCCATAAAATGGGCATATTTATATTGAAATACAATATTTTGATAATTTTGCTATCACAGTAGCTCTTTACTAGTGATTAAACTATATTTTTCACATGTATTTAGTTCATAAAATGCTACAGTTAAGACATTTTATTAAATACACAAAAAGGCAGACTACATTGCAAACCTACATTATAGATTAATCCCTGTGAAAGGGTTAACCACTTTTACTTGCTCAAAATCAACTGCACATTAAAAAGGAAGACTTACAAAATTAGACAGGAAGGGACTATGAATTGTTTGTGGCCTATCCTACTTTTTATTTAATGCAAATTACAGTACCAGTATCTATTCGGAACTGAGTCACACAGAACGAATTGTATTTACAGGGATAAACATCAAGCATACTTCACAAAAATTTATATTAAAATGAAATAAAAATTCAGTCACAAACAGAAGCATTCAAGTAATAATGTTAAACAGGTCTTTTTTTGTTTTTTGTTTTTTTAAAACCAAGACAGTTCACAAGTGATGCAATGGTTGTATATTACCCACAGTCCTTTTTGACAGAGAGGTGGTCACGCTTTTGTATACAGGCTGTGTGAAGCATAGCAAAACATCTCTAATGCGGATTATACAGGCAAGCAGGTAGTCACACAAGTAAATTACCACGTTTAACCCTTTGTGTACCAATTGCAAATTGCAACATAAAAACAAGGATATAGGCAAGGACTTCAACATATCCCCTTAGACAGTTTCAAAGATTTGGTTGGTCTTTACAGCAAAATTCTAACCATTCATGTCAATTCCGGAAATCAAAATTGGGCAGGCAGCAATTGGAGGACACCCCCTCCACCCCTCACCACACACACACAAAAAAGCTCAAACCAGGAGAAGTTTGGATCAAAGTTTTGCTACTTTCACTATACCCTGCCACTGTGAGGTCACTTGCTACAGCTCACACCTACTTTGCACTCCTGGTATAATGACACTATTTGGATCTTCTCAGGACCAGGGAACTGGAAGAGGAATGGCACCAAACAAATTAAAGCACTGAAACTTCATTGCAGCCTTTGCAGTACAAATAGGTTGGGCTGGAATTTAATTCTGGCTGGCTAGCAACATGCTAGTGGATGGCTCTTATTTGATTTACTGCTTAATCAATAGCTACATTTCTGAATCACAGTCTCAGTAAGCTGACTAAAGTATTGTATCGGCTTGTCTTTTTCTCCCTCTAGGAATATGGAGGGTACTGAGATTCAGTATTTTGGATATTTATACTAATGGTGCAATAAAGACCATCCCAACCAAAATATCAGTTCACATCGCTGATTAACTCATTCACTACCTGCTGCCACTGTTATTTTCTGCAGCCCACATCTTCAACATTTATTCCCCTTTAGAATCTTCTTGGGACCGGGGGGCTGAAGTGGCAAAGATGTTCAGTTTTGTAGTGAATAAGCCTTTTTTTTGTAACAATAAAACACACAAAGATGAGGAACATTTATTGTGTATACTAAAAAATAAAAGCCTAAAGTACGCAATACCTGTTTGAATATTAATTTCCATATTGTAATAAAAATATTTTTGTGATGCTCACTATTAAAGAATGGCTTACACCAAAAAACTGTACAAACCAATCCCAGATGGTTCTCCTACAATTCAGGACTCCCTTAACTTGTCCACAGAGCTTGAAATTGCATGTGTATACCTGCCGGTCTAGGATGCAATGTCAACACCCAGGTCTGCTCCGCACTTTCTACTGCAGTACCCAGCAACATCTACTGGCAAGAACAGCACAACAATGCAAATTACTGCTCATTTTGGACTAGTCTAATTTAAATCTATTATGTCCAAGACCCTTCCCCCACACAGATTCTGTAGCTCAAACTGGTAGAATGTTTAAGAGCAGGCCATGACTTGGAAATGTGCTTCCTATTGTATCAGATTTTTTTTTTTTTTTTTTTTTTTAAATACAAGAACTCTAAGCCACCAATTCCTGATTTTCCCTCGTATGGAACATTTATCTTGAACTTGTAGACTCAAACAAGTGTTCACTTTGAACAGACCCTCAAACATAATAAGCTCTCAGAAGTGAAAGGAGAGCACCACACAGGAATAACCAAATTCTGAATAAATCTGTCTTCTCATTAAAGAAATGGTAGGAGGCCAGTGGCTGGCTCAGAGCAGCAGCAGGGGCCTAGGAGCTGGTCAAAACGGTACTAAGCAGAAAAAAAAGGTGAGGGAGAATAATTTGAAAGGTGGTTTTTAAAAAAATACAAAAAAAAAGATTTTGCAATCAATTTCTAAGCATTTCATTCTCCCATTGTCTTCAATGGCATGGTCACTCTAAACAAATCGTGAAAAAATTATTTTGTTACGGGTAATGCAGGATCTCAAAAAAATGAAGTGGACTAAAGTTCATCATCCTGTGGTATTGAATTGCCAGAAAATGCATGGACAACTGTTAGGCTGAATCCCTATTAGGACATGCTATCCAACTTTCAGAAGATAAAGAAAATGTCAACATGGATAGTAATTATAGGAATCCCTGATTCAGCTTTACTTGGAAATTCACTCACTCCTGGTACACTGCAGAAGCCAGTCCATACCTTGTTGCTTGTAATGAATATATACTGCAGCCAGAGGTGCATTAAGGATGAGCAAACCATTCAGATTAGACTTGCCCTTTATTCCATTTTTGTCCAATGCCCACTTCCCCACTACTGTATTTAGTGGCATTTCCTCATTATATATCATTTTATATATCTAGCTTACATGGATGTGAAAAATGACAAAAATATCACCAGTGTGGTAGTTTAGCAAAAATAGTGCTAAGTCGGTTACAAAAACAGAAAGGAAAAAAGGGACGAAAGTTCAATGGACAATATGAACTTGTCCCTTTAAAGGCACTATCAAATCCCAACAGTTCTCTCATCCTTAGTACAAATCCACGTGAAACTTCAGAAGCTGCACTTGACCAAATTAAAGCTGCAGTTCAGATAGGAAGCCATGTACTGGGACACTCCAGTGTTAACTCGATGCACACAAGATAAAAGCATTTGGTAAAACAAAAAAAGTCATTAAAATCAAGATTTGCATTATAAAATGTCAAATAATTCTAATATCATTTGTACATTAAAAATTTAAAGTCATCGGTTCATGCAGCACTAATAGCAACTCTGCCAGGTTTACTTCCATTCCTAGTTTCATATCCTACAGTAAATTTTTGGAGAGTAAAACAGAGTTGGCATAGCACACATAAGTGTTCAAATAGTTGGTTATACATGTATATAACGTACTAAAATTTGTATTGTAAATTTCTTTCAAATTAACTCTGCCAGATCAACTGAAAACAATTATTTTCTGTAGAATACTCTAGCTTCAAATCTCAAATTGTCATAACCTGCTGAGAGCCCAAACATTTTAAATAATGAAATATGCAACTTTTGAAGTGTTCAACAATTCTGTACAACTGTTTTTGTTCCAGCTGCAGTGTGAATTTGATATAACCAATAAAAATAAAAATTCTCTATAGGACAGAGGTCAACTTAAAAAAAAGGTACATAAAGGGTTAAATATGAAAGAAACAGCAAATATACTTCAGTGAGGGTCATCAATTTAAAAAAATTCAAACATTGGAAGCAAAGGCACTCCAAACTATATACTATACAGCGCTAATTCCTTGTTGTTACATTGTAGCCGCACCTATAGTACAGAATTGAAACTATATGGCTTTAAAAGCTCTCCTACAATTAACGAAATTTGCCCTGAATGTTTGTTGCTCTCATCAGTTCCCAGGTCCACATACTATATTTATTTACAAAACAAAAAAAATTAAAAACAGGGATGGGTGGGGGAGGAGGAGGAGAAGAAGAGAGAGGAAGTCTGAAATCAGTGGGATCATTTTTACACTCCTTCGAGAACTGAAGACTGTATTTCAGTTGGTGTAGCTCAGAAATCTACGGGAACCTGCGAATTTATTATGTATACATTTAACTTGGGTGTATGCACTACACTGCTTCTGCAATGTCTCGCTTTAAATAAATGGGACCAGTACAGAGTGCATTGGACCACAAGTTTCTTTTTTTTTTTATATATAGCCCTGAACAGTCAAATAATCAAGTGACAAAAAAGTACTGAAAATATCAAACTTCACCTCAACACAGAAATATTATGGTGACTGTGGAGTCTGGTCTTTCTTGCAGTGGTTGTTTCAGTGGATCTGTACCCTTGTCCATATGTTGCTGGTACAGTATTGATAAAACCTAATACCTATAACTAAATACTACCACCTTCTTACTCAGATTCTTAAAAAGGAATCTGATGGCAATGCTTCTTGCCAAATCCAAACCCTGCACTACACCAGAGTGAAACACACCTTTCATGTTTTTGGATTGGGTGGGGGGAGATTTGAACACTATGGCAGACTTCAATAAAAGATTGTCGAGGGAGGAGTTTAACATTGCTCCACATTCCTTTTCAATCCCTCTTCAGTGAGTAAATGATCGGTTTGTATTTATTTTGTGTATGTTTTTTTTTGAAACAAGATTAAATAAAATGAACACTAATGACATTTTTTCATAGTTGACCAGCATTTTTGCAGCTGACTGGAAATTTGAGCCAGGGCTATCCCATCCTCAAGTTGAGTTGGATGCAGAGGCTGAAGCTGCATTGGTAGACTGTCCACGGTCCACAGCAGCATTGGTATCTGAGAGAGAAGGGAAAACACATTTTAAATTACATACAAGAAAATAGGTGACTTGTGTAATTAATTTTTGAAATGCTATCTAAACTCCATTTTGATTCAACACCACTGGCAAGTGCAATACTGTAAATTCCAATACAGGAACTCCACATAATACTTGCACAGCATAAATCACCATTAAACTCTCATTTTTTTATTATATAAAAGTAGCCATAGAACAATTTCCCAACCAAATCTGTTTTCAGTCTCCCTCGGTAGCTATTGGAATACAGCACTTGTTAAAAAGCTACTGATCTAATAGCTTATTAATTTTGACAAAATTTATCAAATTTAGAATGGTCAAATGAGTTCTGAATTCTAAGTGAAATTGGGAAACTCAGTGTTTTGAAACTTAAGCAAACAAATATCTGACGGCTAAAAATCTGGATATGCTGAGCAGAGGAAAATAATTGCTGAAATAAAATACTACAGTGTCAGTAATTTGAAGAGAAGCATGTTTTTTTAAAGGAAGAACCTAAGTGCACATTTCCCTAGCCTCAGAGCAAAGCTGGACAAAAGTGGAGCTGTCTCAAAAAACAGGCATGGCAGTTGGCAAGTATCGAATTTTTGAAAGATTTTTTTGTACAATTTAGTTCTGAAACTGAAGAAAAATACCAAAAACTCTTCCATCATCTTATCCATGTGGTGGTGATAGTCCTAACTTTTAGCTAACCCTTCCACACAACTGCAAAACACTTGAAAGCCACATTGCAGGAACTCCATGAGTATTTTTCAAATAATATTTTTTTAAATCTTGACGAGGAATACTGAACTGCTGGAGCTCCCTGGGTGAAGACCTTCATTTATGAATCATAAAATATTACCAGTACAGAAAAAAAGTACATTTGGCCATCAAGTCTGTACTTGTGGTTTTCTCCTAGTGAGCGGACTAATCTAATCCCATTCTCCTGCTCACACCCCATACCCTTCAATACTCCCCTTTTTCAAGCTACTATCTATTTCCCTTTTAAAACAACTTATGGACTTTGCTGCAACAGTTTGTAGGAGAGAATTCCACATTCCAACCTCCCATTCAATTCTTTGCGATTATCTTAAATTTGTGCCCATCTTTCAGACTAGTGGAAACAATCTTATTTTGAGGTGTAACTGGCAAATGAACTTCAATATAGATAAGTGAGGTGGTACATTTTGGTAGGAAAAATAAGGAGGGCACAGGCTCCTTGGAAAATGTGTCTAAATGGGGTAGAGGAGCAGAGGGATTTGGGGGTACAGATACACACATCACTAAAAGAAGCAACGCAGGTTAATAAGGCCATAAAAGAAAGCAAACAAAGCAGTAGGGTTCATTTTTAGAGGGAAAGAATTGAAAAGCAGAGAAATTAAGTTAAACTTGTATCAAACCTTGGTTAGGTCACACTTGGAGTGAACAGTTCTGGTTTCCATATTATAAAAAGGATAGAGGCACTGGAGAAGGTACAAAAAAGATTTACTAGAATGATACCAGAACTGAGAGGTTATACCTATCAGGAAAGACTGAACAGGCTGAGGTTCTTTGCTCTAGAACAGAGACACTTAGGGCTGACCCGATAGAAGTCTTTAAGATTATGAAAGGGTTTGATAGGGCGTAGCGAAGAGGTTTCCACTTGCGGGGAGACCAGAACTAGGGGCTATAGTACAAGATAGTCACTAATAAATCCAATAGAGAATTCAGGAGAAACTTCTTTACCCAGAGAGTGGTTAGAATGTGGAACTCACTATCACAAAGAGTAGCTGAGGTGAACAGCATAGATGCATTTAAGGGGAAGCTAGATAAACACGAGGGGGAAAGGAATAGAAGGACATGTTAATGGAGTTAGTTGAAGGAGGGTGGGAGGAGGCTCATGTGGCACAAACACTGGACCCGTTGGACCGAATAGCCGGTTTCTGTGCTGTAAGTGCTATGTAATACTATGCAAGAGTTGCTGCCTTGCCAGTGTGCTACAGACCAAGCTTTCTGGGCAAGCTTTCCATGGAGCAGTGCAAGTTCATTTTTAATTCTTTTATATTCTTGATTTTAGAGTTTCTGTGCTGTAAATGCTATGCAAGACCTATTGTCAAGTCATCCTAGTACAGGTGGACTGGAAACAAAGATTGGCCAAGAAAACAGTAAATGAGCAATGGCAGGCCTTCAAGGCGGAGATAGCTCGGGTACAAACCAAGCATATTCACATGAGGAGGAAAGATAGGGTATCCAAAGCTACAGCTCCCTGGATAAGAAAGGAAAGAGAGGTTAAAATAAAACAGAAAAAAGGTTTGAGACAAATGTCAGGTATAGAATACAATTGAAAACCAGGCAGAATACAGAGGGTGCAGCGGGAAATTGAAAAAGGATTCAAGAAGGGCAAAGAGAGAATATGAGAAAAGATTAGCAGGTAACGTAAAAGAGAACCCAAAAATCATTTATAAACATATAAAAATTAAAAAGATAGCTAAAAGAATGTTGGGGCCGATTAGGGATATAAAAGGAAATTTGCTTGTGGAGGCAGAGGGCATGACTGAGGTACTGAATGAGTACTTTGCATCTGTCTTCACAAAAGAGGATGAAGTTAAAGTCACAGTAGAGGAGGAAGGAATGGAGATAGTGGATAGGATAATAAGATAGAAGGGAGGTGCTAAATAGGTTGGCATCACAAAGTTAACAAGTCACCCAGTCCAGATAGGATGCATCCTAGGTTGCCGAGAGAAGCAAGGGTGGAGATAGTAGCAGCTCTGACCACAATCTTTCAATCCTTTGTGGATATAGGAGTGGTGCTAAAGGACTGGAGGACTGCAAATGTTACACCACTATTCAAAAAGAGGGATAAACCTGGTAAATACAGGCCAGTCAGTCCAACATCCATGGTGGGAAAACTACTAGAGACTATGATCAAAGACAAAATTAATTCTCAGAGAAGCACGGTTTAATAAGGGATTTGTTAAAGGCAAACGTGTCTGATTAACTGGATGAAGTAACAGAGGGTTGCTGAAGGTAGTGCAGTAGATGTTGTATATATCGACTTTCAAAAGGCATTTGATAAAATACCACATAACAGACTTATTCAGAAAATAGAAGCAGATGGTATTAAAAGGACGGTGGTAACCTGGGTACATAAGTGGCTAAGGGGTAAGAGGTTGAGAGCAGTGGTGAACGGATATTTTTCTGACTGGAGAGAAGTACTCAGTGGAGTCCCCGGGGTCTGTATTGGGACCATTGCTTTTCTTGTTACATAGAAATGACCTGGACTTGGGTATAAGGGGTACAATTTCAAAGTTTGAGGGGAACACAAAACTTGGTAATGTAGTAAATAGTGAGGAGGATAGTAGCAGATGTCAGGAGGATAGACAGACTGGTGAAATTGTCAGACACATGGCAGATGTAATTTACTGCGGATAAGTGTGAAGTGATGCACTTTTGGAGAAACCACTTGGAGAGGCAGTATAAACTAAATGGTACTATTTTGAAGGGGGTGCAAGAGCAGAGGGACCTGGGGGTGTATATTCACAAATCTTTGAAGGTGGCAGGGCAAGATGATAAGGCGATTAAGAAAGCATATGGAATACTTGGCTTTGTGAGTGGGGGAATTGAATACAAAAACTCTAAACCTTTACAAAATCACTGGTTCGGCCTCAGCTGGAGTACTGTGTACAATTCTGGGCACCGCACTTTAGGAAGAATGTCAAGGCCTTGGTGAGGAGGTTTACCCAGGATGAAGGACTTCAGTTATGTGGAGAGATTGGAGAAGCTGGGATTGTTCTCCTTAGAGCAGACAAGGTTAAGGGGAGACCTCAGAGGTATTCAAAATTTTGAGGGGCTTTGATAGAGCAAGTAGGGAGAAACTGTTTCCTCTGGCAAGTGGGTCAGTAACCAGAATTTGCCAATTTAAAATAATTGGCAAAAGAACTAGAGGAGAAATGAGAATTGTTTTCCCCACAGAGGGTTGTTAAGATCTAAAACGCACTACCTGAAAAAGGTGGTGGCAGCAGATTCCATAGAAATTTTCAAAAAGGCAATTGGACAAGCACTTGAAGGAGTAATTTGCAGTCTTATGGGGAAAAAAAGCTGGTGTGTGGGATTAAATTGGACAGCTTTTTCCAAAAAGTATATATAAACATAAACATACAGACCACAGATACAAATCCAAATATCCCATTTGCCTTTTTAAAAAAATCATCTGAAGGGGAAAATGATTTCTCCAATTCCATGTGCCTTTATCCTGGTCATTAAGCTTTTATGTGGTACCTTCTCAAATGCTTTTTGAAAATTATTATAAACCACATTTACTTTATCTAACTACATTTATTTTATCCATCCTGTCATTTTCCCCAGGAAAATTTCTTACACAAAGGTTTCTTAAGCACAACCTGCTGTTTAGAAATCTGCGACAACTGGCCCGGATTAATTCCTGTTTTTTCCAAACATTGTATGGATCACACGGATAGCTTTACTTCAGTTGATAAACTAACCTACAATTTTCTGGTAGTAACCTAATGAAAATGGTATTCCTGTGCCAATGAAGCATTATCTATATATCATAAGTACAGCTTAGATTGAATATACAAAACTGCATCTTTACTGTAAAATTCTCAATACTGTAGAGTATGGATATTTATCATAAATTAGCTCCCCCTTATCTCATTGGATGGCTTGCGTAGTCTTGGTATAGAGTGAGTGCAACTTCACAACTTTGGCATCATGTAAGCAAAGAATTACAGTACAGAGTTTCACAAATATGCAGAACAGGACATAATTGAAACTGAACTATTAGTTCCTGACAGCGTCTGATGTGGGCGAGAATTATGCTTTTAAATAAATGTTACTTTGTATGAACAAACATTTATACAATTGTTGTCTTGTGTGGATGCAGCGCAGTTACAGAAACAGCAGGTTTGTCTACCATCAACATGAGAGTGAAAAATACAACTGCAGGAAAACCTGGTCACACTATAGTTTATTGGTTTCAGCATTCTTATCGAGTAAGCTTTTCTATGTCATCACCAGAGATCACAGTTTTGCTGTTTTTCTGCATCAGTCTTCATCCTAGTAACTCACTTATCTTCCTGTATCATGTAGTTAAGATTACAATTCTAATACATCACATTGGATTGCCCGAGATTATGTTCCTCTAGTACTAAAATGACGTGAGCTATGAGGCCCACCTGACACTGCGGAAGCATTCGTTGGAGTTGAAGTAGGAGCCTGATTCCGAACGTGAGGAGGGATAAGGATTGATGCCAGTGCTGGGTTGCTCGACAGTTCTGCAAAAACAAGGTAAAATGTCTATGGCATTTCACTCACCAGATCAGTTCCACTAGAAGACCATTGAAGTGCTGACAGAGCTTCATACTAAAGAGTTAAACTATTTTATAATACTCTTTGATCTGTTCAACTGCCGTAATATACTGGAAATTAACCATAAAATGTCTCTACACAAGTGACATCAGTTCATTTAACTTGCAGCGGTTTCAGAGCTCTAAGCCACAAAAAGTAAATCCAGTAAAAGTCTTCCGGTTAAAATTTTTCTCTTCCTCAGTCATATCTCAACTTATATTCTAATTTTCATTCTTTCTACCCAATCCTTGACTAATGATCTCAGCCAGGGACACCCAATAGATACAGTACTACTCGTAAACCTTCCAGGGACTTGAATTTTCCTGTCACAGACAACTGGTGAGCAAATGTACTCTCTAGGTGAAAGAAAATGTCACTGAATACCAGCATACATGTCTGGCCCAGTAGGTGCTGAAGTTCTGGGCACATTGCAGGAGTGCTTCAGTCTCCAGTACCCTACCCAAATTGCCATTAATTAAATGCGAGCTTCACCAATCAATGTCAGCAGACTACTCAGCTGCGAGGAGCACATCTACACATGGGCACTTCCTGCAAAGATCACTCGATAGTGATCACAAACCATAGCCAACTATCCCTCCCTAACCCAGGCACGTTGAGGGTAATCATTGTGCCCTATTGTCCATCCATGCCAAGCTAAATAAACACAGTATACACTGGAGATTGAACCTAGGGCTTTCCCGGCCTGTAATTCTCAGCTACATAGTGGATAAAGTTGCTCAATCATCAGGGGAACCTAAGCCACCTTATAAACGTCAAACTACAATGACTGGCATTTCTATAGTGCTCATTATGTACAAGGAGAGGTCTGAGAAACTTTTGCAAGGTGCTGTTTAGCTTGGGATGGGAAGGAAGAGGTGAAGATAGAGAAAAGGCAAAAAGCACAAAATCTTAGAGATTTTTGAAAGCAGGGAGGGTGAGAGAGGTAACAAGTCAGAGATGCTGAGGTACAGAGTTCCAGAATGTGATTGAAAGATGCAGCCACTGATGGCGGAATAGAGACAGCAGAGAATGAGAAAGGTACTGGTATTGGAGTGTGGGTGTTTTCAGAAGCTGAAGAGGATGGCTTTCGTTTTGTTGACATTTAGCTGGAGGAAGTTTTGAATTATCAGGTTTTAAAGTTGGAAAGGTGGTTGGAAATGGTGGCCCAAATGGAGGTGGAGAGATAGTTAGATGTCATCAGCGTTCATGTAAAAGGTGACCGCCTGCTTCCAGATAACTTTTCCAATTGATAGCATGCAAATGGTGAAGGGGTATGAGCCCAAAATTGGAGCTTTGGGGTACTCCAGAGGTGACCCTGTGGGTACAGGAGGAGAAACCATTGGACGTGGTGTAATGTCTATTGTCCAACAGATAGAAGAATCAGACAAGAGCAGTGCCATGGAGGTAGACTGTGGAGGTGTGACATTCCAGAAGGATGGAGTCGTCTGTAGAGTCAGAAGCAGCAGAGGAGTAAGAGGAGGAACACGGAGCTATGGTTGTAGTCGTTGGTGACTTTAACTAGTGCAGATTCGGTGCTACTCACAGTTTTAAAATTAGTAAGCTATAGTCTGACTTTAAATTTTCTGATGTCTCCACCAACTTTTTACTCTTCCCTCAAGAGACCATTACATCTTTTGAAGAAAGACTGGATAAATATTGAAGCAGAGGAAGATACAGGACTATGAACTGACTTCTTCCTGTGGTGTAAACAGCTACGGTTCCATGTCTGCAAAGTGCCGACTCCTTGCTGGGGTAGGATTGCACAGGCACTGGTCGCCCTCTAGTAGTTCACCCAAGTGGTCATTATTTATAATGCAAGCCTCAGTGAATACATCCAGGCTAATTTACAGGGGCATTGCAGTTGATCCCAACCCAATTCTCACCAATGCATCCGCACGTGCAATTCAGCAAGTGGAAGTGGGAACTATGGCTAATTTTTGCTTTCTTTAACCAATGATGCTGGGAAGAAGAGCATGTAGGATGGAAAATTTGTAGCTTAGAAGGAAGGTTCAAATGAACATTAGTTACAATAATATAGACAAGATTATGGAGACAGAGATTGGAGAGGGAACACTCATCAAATGATGACATTGTTCTTGTATCTGCCCAGGAATATATGAGAGGAATGTTGGAATAGCCTTGCCAGATATAGTAGTAGTATTCAAGACTTGGATAGACTTGGGCTTTAAAAAGAGAACAAGTGTTTGGCACAAAATTTCAATGGACGAGGGTTTGAGGAGTGGTGCAAAGGGCACGAGGTGGTACCTGTGGGTTAGGTTTGAAATATGAAGCAGCTTTCTTTTTCAGTGACCCATCTAAAAGATATGATGGTCAAGATATAGCAATTCAAATACTGGCTTGAAGAGTAATGAAGGATGTGTTCAGTTTTCAACTGGAAGAGAATGAGTGAATGCAAAGTAGAATCATTGGCAAGAGGGAATAAAGTTGGACGATGAGAAAAAAAAAGAGTGAATGCTTGAAAATACATGATATTGAAGTACCAATACTCAATCTGATACTCAGTTCTTCATAGCTCTTTTGGAGCCAGTAATACCGTAACAGACGGTGGCATACCTGTAAGCACTGCAGCAAGGGTCTGTCACAGGCTCAAAGATATTCAAGGATAGCAGAGTTGGGGAATGTTTTATACCTACAGCACTTTCCATCTACAAGACTTCAAAAAATGAACTCATCTTGCAGGTGATGGTGGTTTCGCCTCCTGGACCAGCTCTTTTGACTACCTTGGAAAGCACAGCACTTTGATCTGGTATAGATGCAAGCCTGGAGGTAGCCAAGCCAGGAAAGAAATCAACACTTATTAGTATACAGTAGGTACCAACCGTTGCTTCCTTGGATGTCTCTAGCCAGTAGAATGGTCAAAGGCACTGACTTTAGCACTAGTCTATAGTTACTCCTGGGTGTCCCACAATCTAAATCAGAGTGGCTCATAGTGCAAAAGACCACTCAAATGGCACAGCTCCATAGGAGGCAAAAGTGAATGATAAAATTAGATTTTTTCCACAACTTGCAAATGGATGACCATTGCTAGATAGCCGCTTCCACTGAAAACAACGCCGTTTTAATAAGGCATTCTACTTTTGTTTTCTAGTTGATGCTAATCAAGAATGTAGCAGACGAGAACTTTCTCGGGCAGTAACTGTACGAGCAGAGAAGTGAATTTTGCAGAATGTGGTCTAATTTTCAGATTTGACCATCAATTGTTATAGCCCTCTTTCTCACCTTGAGTAGTGAAATTGAACAGTAACGGTTTCTCACGTCCATTTGGTAACTTGACATTTGGGTCCCGTAGTTCATCGAAGAATGTATGTGCACATGCCTCTAAAGGCGTCAGACGGGCGGTTGGTGTATATTCGAGCAGCCGGCTACACAGCGCAATAGCTTCCGGGGGAGTGCGGGGTCGGAAGACCTGCCAAAATAAACAATTAATCATTTAATCATTTAAAAATGAACAATTGGGAAAGGTATGCATATAGAGGTTAGCCTTGACTCAATGGTAGCACCATCACCCGAATCTCAAGCTCTCTGGTTCAAGCACAACGCTAAAGACTTGAACACACAATCTAGGTTGACACTTCAGTGCAGGACTGAGGGAGAGCTGCACTGTCGGATGTGTCTTCTTTCAGATGAGATGTTACCAAGGCCCCGAATACCTTCTCAGGTGGATGTAAAAGATCCCATGGCCCTATTCCAAGAGCAGCGGGGGAGTTCTCTTGGGTGTCCTGGCAACATTTACTCATCAACTAACACTACCAAAATACTAATACTATTTGTGGGACTCTGCTGTGAGCATTTGTCTACATTATAATAGTGACTACGTTTCAAAAGTACTTCATTGGTTGTGAAGTGCTTTTGGACATCCTGATGTCGTGAAAGATGCTATACATCCTTAAGTATAAAAAACACTCAATCGAATGGTACCTGCACCAATTGGATGATTTTACAGCAAGGCTACATAACTTAGTTTTCCTGATGAGAACGAGTAGTACTTACATCAGTAAAATACAAATTATTTTGACAAATAAGAAATATCTATACATCTGAAACATCTTATCCCATCAGTACAATTATGCAAATCATTATGCAATTTAAAGTCAAAATCTGATCCAGTTGATCAAATATTTGATAATCAAATTGCTTTTCTGGGAGTTTAACCTCATCCAAATTTCTCTCCACCTCTGCTGAAGGTACGAACTCATGCAGGGGCACAGCTCTAGCAGGAATACCCACTCTGGCCATTACTTGAGTGTCAAGAGGCCTTGGGGCATCTCACCTGACTTCTACATGCACACAATCCAGGGGTTACTGGATGGCAATCAAGAGTAGGAAACTAGACAGTTTTTCCTTGCTAGTTTGGGGCATTGAGGCCAATTCTGACATCCCTATTGCCTCCCCAGCCAGATTCAATTAACAGCACAGATTGCAAATTTGATCTTTTACCAACTAAATCATCAGGGGGCCTACTTCTCCGTTTATTTGATGGGCTATCCACACTGATACTAACCAATTAGATTAATTTTCACAGATCTAAAGGCTAAATTATAAAGGTGCAACAGGTTTCTGCAAACTTGCCATCTTGTACTAATGGTACGTTATTGCTTGAAGAATTATTGCCAAAGTTAGTTAGTACTAAAACTTTAATTTCTTTAACATGTAGAACCATGAGCAGGTTACGATCAAGAGCACAAATAAAAACTATAATTAGCACCTTAAAATTTGCCAAGTATTCTGTACACATTACATTAAGCAGCAAAGCAAAAGTACGTACAGAATGTTTTCAAAGATAGTACGCTGTAGTCAACATCCTCGTGTTTACGGAGGATAATTGTCAGCTTGTTACACATGTACCGTAAATTTTCCCTACTACTCCTGGCATTGTAGATCCCATTTATTCACAAAACCTGTTCTCTCTTCACCACACCACAAATTTCATACTGCAGAAGTTTGTGTTAAATTGTCATTCAAGAATTCTACTCCTTTAGCTTCCATTTGCATACACTTGAGGGAAGTTGTTAATAAAAATTGTGAAAATTTACAAACTCGTCAGGAATTACTTTAGATTCCATATTTTTAAGCATAGATAGGCCAAGCATCTCACAGGAGACAAAATATTAGATCACAGGTATGGCTGGCCTTCCTCATTCCTTGACTGCAGTCAACCTCCACATACAAATGAATCAACAGTCATACAAGTGAGGTGAAGAGACATTGGGGTGCTGTTTCTGTTGAGTTTGGCATCAATACATAAATAAGAACTTAAGAAATAGGAGTAGGCCATCCAGCCTCTCGAGCCTGCCCTGCCATTCAATAAGATCATGGCTGATCTGATCTTGGCCTTGACTCCACTTTCCCGCCCGCTCCCCATAACGCTCGACTCCCCTGTAGTTCAAACATCTGTGTCTCGGCCTTAAATATATTCAATGACTCAGCCTCCACAGCTCTCTGGGGTAGAGAATTCCAAAGATTCACCACCCTCAGAGAAGAAATTCTCCACAGGTTTTAAATGGATGACCCCTTATTCTGAAACTATGCCCCCTAGTTCTAGATTCCCCCACGAGGGGAAACATCCTCTCTACATCTACCCTGTCGAGCCCCCTCGGAATCTTATATGTTTCAATAAGATCACCTCTCACTCTTCTAAACTCCAATGAGTATAGGCCCAACCTGCTCGACCTTTCCTCATAAGATCAACCCCTTTATCCCAGGAATCAACCTAGTGAACCTTCTCTGAACTGCCTCCAATGCAAGTATATCCCTCCTTAAATGAGGCCAAAACTGTACGCAGTACTCCAGGTGTGGTCTCACCAACGCCCTGTACAGTTGTAGCAAGACCTCCCTACTTTTATACACATCCCCCTTGCAATAAAGGCCAACATTCCATTTGCCTTCCTAATTACTTGCTGTACCTGCATGCTAACTTTGTGTTTCATGTACAAGGACACCCAAATTCCTCTGTACCACAGTATTCTGTAGTCTGTCTCCATTTAAATAATATTTTGCTTTTCTATTCTTCCTACCAAAGTGGATAACCTCACATTGTCCTACATTTACTCCATCTGCCAAATTTTTGCCCACTCACTTAACCTATCTATATCCCTTTGCAGACTGTGTCCTCTTCACAACTTGCTTTCCCACCTACCTTTGTATCAGCAGCAAATTTGGCTACAGTACACTCGGTCCCTTCATCCAAGTCATTAATATAGATTGTAAATAGTTGAGGCCCCAGCACTGATCCCTGTGGTGCCCCACTAGTTACAGTTTGCCAATCTGAAAATGACCCATTTATCCCAACTCTGTTTTCTGTTAATTAGCCAAACCTCTATCCATGCAAATATATTACCCCCAACTCCGAGAGCTCTTATCTTGTGCAGTAACCTTTTATGCGGCACCTTATCGAATGCCAATTGGAAATCCAAATACACCACATCTACTGATTCCCCTTTATCCACCCTGCTCGTTACATCCTCAAAGAACTAATACATTTGTCAAACACGATTTCCTTTTCATAAAACTATGTTGACTCTGCTTGACTGTATTATGATTTTCTAAATATCCTGCTACTACTTCCTTAATAATGGATTCCAGCATTTTCCCAATGACAGATGTCAGGCTAACTATCCTATAATTTCCTGCTTTCTGTCTCCCTCCTTTCCTGAATATGGGCATTACATTTGCGGTTTTCCAATCTGCTGGGACCTTTCCAGAGTCTAGGGAATTTTGGAAGATTACAACCAATGCATCCACTATCTCTGCAGCCACTTCTTTTAAGACTATAGGATGCAGGCCATCAGGTCCAGGGGACTTGTCAGCCTTTGGTCCCATTAGTTTGCCTAGTACTTTTTCTCTAGTGATAGGGATTGTTTTAAATGCACAACATGCGGTGGTATTTCTGATCACTTCCTTGTATCCCTCACCATTCACATCCCCTTCTAACCCCACTTCCTTCAGTATCCATCCCTGAAAAACACACTCCCCCAAGTCACTTGCAAGTTAACTGCACTTTCAAACGCCCAACAATCTAGCCTTTGGCCTTCCATTCGCCACAATACAATCTGTCAATCACACCCTCACCTCCATCTTTGATGGCCTTGTCCACAGCGAGACCCAGTCTCTCCCACTCTGGACATTCCCCTTGGTACAGCCCTCATCGGCGTTCCCTTATGTCCAAGGGACGCAGATTTGAATGTTTATGGCACACAATTGATTGAGCCATTCTTTGCCATATCTGGCTGGACCACATCAAGCACTATCGGGCCCTGCTCTCCTCTGCCAAAACTGTTCACTACTCCAGGATCAACCTGGAATGCAAACGCCTGGCTTCTTTTCTCCACTACCAGCCAAACTCCTCTCCCCTGCCCCCTCCAACAAGTGCGAGGAGCTCATGGACTTTAGTCACCAAGATGGAGACCATACGTTCAGCTGCCTCTGCCAGATCCCTCCCTTCCCCTTGCCCACCAAGCCAAATTTCCCTCAAAGTTCCCCTTGCCCTAGTCTGGAACTCACGTCTTTCTCTAGTTTCTCTCCTATCCCCCCTCAAGCCCTCTCCAAGCTCATCTTGTCCATAAGACCCACCTCCTGCTCTCACAAGCCTCCTCTCACTATACTGCTGACCATCCAACTTTCCTTCCTGGCCCACATGGTGGCCGACATTATAAACAGTTCTCTATCCTCAGGATCTATCCTCCTTCCTATTAAATCTGCCGTCATCACCACCTCATTCAAAACATCCACCCTTGACCTCTCTGCCCTTGCAAATAACCACCCCATCTTCAACCTCCCTTTGCTCTCCAAAGTCCTTGAACTCGTTGCTGCCTCCCAAATTCGTAACCATCTTTCCCGCAACTCCATGTTTGAAACTCTCCAATCAGGTTTCTGCTCCTGCCACAGCACTGAAATGGTCCTAATCAAAGTCGGAAATGACATTCCATGAGACTGTGATCCCATCCTTCCTCGTCCTGCTCAACCGGTCTGCAGCTTTTGACACGGTTGACCGCACCATTTTCCTGCAACGTCTTTCCTCCATTATCCACCAAAGTATGACTGTCCTCGCCTGGTTCCACTCTTACCTATCCAGTCGTAGCAAGTGAATCGCCTACAATGGCTATTCTTCCCGCCACCGCACCTTTACCTCTCGAGCCCCCCAAAGATCTATCCTTGGACCCATCTATTTTTCATCTACACGCTGCCACTCGGCAACATCATCTGAAAACATGTCAGGTTCCACATGTACACTGATGACACTCAACTCTACCTCTCACGACTGCATCTGTGCTGTCAGACTGCTCGACAGACATCCAGTCCTGGATGAGCTGAAATTTCCTTCAATTAAACATTGGGAAGACCAAAGCCATTGCCTTCAGCCCCTGCCACAAACTCCATTCCCTAGCCACCAATTCCATCCCCCTCCCTGGCCAATGCCTCAGGCTAAACTAGATAATTTGCAAACCTCGCTGTCCTATGCAACCCCGAGCTGAGTTTAGGCCACACATCTCTCTCCATCACAAAGACCACCCACTTCCACCTCTGTAATATCGCCCGTCTCCAGCCCTACATCAGCCCATCTGCCACTGAAACCCTCAGCCATGCTTTTGTTACCTTTAAACTCGACTATTCTAACGTTCTCCTGGCTGGCTTCCCATGTTCCCTCCCCTCCATACACTGAAGTTCATTCAAAACTCTGCTGCCATATACTAATTCTCACTAAGTCCCATTCACCTATCACCTCTGTGCTCGCTTACCTAGTTTGGCTCCCGGTCCAGCAACACTTCCATTTCAAAATCCTTATCCTCGTATTCAAGCCCCTCCCCATCTTCAGAACGACAACTGTCTTCCAACTCTACATTCCTCGAACTCTGGCCTCTTGTGCACTCCCCGTTTCTTTTACTTCTTCATTGGCGGACGTGCCTTTAGCTGACTGGGGCCCTAAGCTCTAGAATTCCCTCCCTAAACCCCTCTGCCTCTCCATCCTCCTTTAAGATGTTCCTTAAAACCTACCTCACCTGTCCTAATTTCTTCTCCTTTGGTTTGGTGTCAATTTGTGTCGGATTATGCTCCTGTGAAACGCTTTGGGACAGTTTTCCACGTTAAAGGTGCTATATAAGTACAAGCTGTTGTTGTTGGTTCTGATCTAAAGGAAAGTCCTACTTTCAATTTTTTAATTAACTGAACTCTGCTGAGGAAGTAGGTTTGAAGACAGGGGAGGGAAAGAGAAGAAGTCATGTAGACGGAGATGGAAACATCCAGGGGCACTCAAGTGTATGTGTGGTCATTGAATGTTTACAGGATCCAACTTAGCTGCAATGCTCCCAATGAACAAATACTAGTCTCCCTTACCCTTACTGTATATAGAACTCATTCTATAAAGTTACCTCAAGTTTTTTGAAAGTATGTGGCATCATGGAAACTAATTGAGCAAAGGCAGGAAGTAACTGTACAGAAAAAAATAGGAAGTCCAAAGATATAATCGGGTCATACAGAAAACCAAAAGGCACGTGGAGGTTGAACTACATTCAAAGAATAAGAAAAACCATACCTAAGGCACCATAATTTCCCCTGATGAAAAAAGCTCCCATTATTTTAAGCACAAACATTGGTTTTAATCCTCATGTTGAACTAAATGAGGTGGCTCTACGAGAACAGGCAGTTTACAAACTCTGCATGCTGAAATAAATCCAAGCTCAGTAACAGTCTTAAAAGCAATTTAAGATCACAAGAAACAAATCAGTTCAAACAGATCTGATACAAGCTTGTGGTTTAATTTTCTAGGCTTCTTTCATGAACTTGAATACAAAGTGACTGCTCACCGTCCATCCCCATCAGTATTAGCTTGCAATAGCGTGGGTAAAGGTAAACATTAGGGCAAACTGCATACAGAGCATGAAATGAAAGGACTTGATGGGCCACATTGTCCTTTATCATTCCATGCTTTGGGTTCTTAGAGAACCAGTAACAGCTAGGTAGAACATCACACCACCAGTTTTCTGTAGAAAAAAAATAAATTATGCTGAAGCTCCTGCCTTATGATGTGATTAAAAAACTACAGGCTATGCAGGAGTCACTTCAGATTATGTGAACGTCTTATGCCTCGTATGTGGCTATAAATTTGATTACTCAAGATTAGGTTATAAAAAAATGATACTGCTATGTGATGAGTTTATCTTTCCCGTTACTAAATATTTAAACTTATTTTAAACAATTTTTGGCATGCTTTAAGTCTTTTACCCAGAAGAGTGGCAGAATATTACTAGTGGACAACTCGACGACCTCAAAATTCACATGTGCATGTTTTAGTTGGAACTTACTAATTACTAGGTGATTAGGCCTGAAATCTGATTTCAGCCTCTAAATACGCCAATACCCAGTCGCAGAGGGCCCTGTGCAAAGGTTCGGTTTGAGGTCGCTACAGTTTACTAGACAACAATACTAAATGCTACCTTAATCCGGTGTCAAATCTGCTCATGTACAATCATGAAAAGGAATGTTTGCAATATGTATTATAAAAATAGTTGACAAGTGATAAGCAATAGATAACACAAGAGTAAATGACATGAAATTCTTATAAAAGTCTTGAAACACGTTATTTCAATATATGAGCTGTATAACAACTTAAACTTGTTTTTCATGCTTTAGCTGCAGTGAAGTCTTGTATACTATCCGAGTAGTTAAGTAGTACTTACAGTTTGTAAGAACTGAATTCCGTCTTCTCCTTCGCCCACCTCAGCCATGACTGCGCGAGAATGAGTGGGGTATGCATGAAGGAAAGTGCTGAGGTTGTAGCCCGCTGCAGGCTGCTGCATGGCCCCTGGATCACGACTCTTATTACCACTCACTGACACCCACTCATTCTCCCGCACTCGCTCACTGATATACACTCTCGTGTTCACTCAAACTCTCATTTGCTCACTAACTCACCCTCACTCATATAAACTTGCTCTCTGTCTCACTTTCACACTCACTCAATTTCTCTCCTCAAACTCAGTCTTTGACTTACTCTTGCATGCATTCGCACACTCAATCTCGGATTCATTTATTCAATCAAGTAACTCGGCCCTTTCACACTCTCACTCAAGCTGACACACACTCACCCGGTAACTATCCTCCTTTACCCGAGGGGAGAGGGAATTGTATACATGGAGCGTAGGTGACCTTTCACTGGATCCACTCAGGGCTCTTATTGGCTCTGGGCACCGTGCAATTGCATGGGCTGTTCAACCCCAACTCTGCTCCTGCCCGCTCAAAGGCAATTTCTAATCTATATTCTAGAAGTGTGCACAACAGTGTCTGTTTCATAGATGTGACAGTGCACTGCTTTAGAATAGCTTTAGGACAGAACTATACCGATCCAGTGAAAGATTGTCTTGTGTCTATTCTGATGGCTCTGGATCTGGGCAGTTGTGGAGCTGATGACAGTGGGTTAGTGATCTAAGTTTGAATCTAGTTTAGACCATTGGCACGAGGGTCTCTTCTCCTCCTTGCCAGTTAAGAGCCCCATGTAAAATGAACTTGGGCAATCTCAACTCAGGGTGCAGTGGACATGCATCCAAAACACAGTCTGCTCAAGGGCCAGATTAGAAGTGGGAAATGGAAACATCATGTAAGTATAGTAGAATGTGTTATTATCGAGATACATTGTTTGGACTGGATAGGAGCTGTACTCTATAACTAGTACTTCATAATGCAGACTAGGTGTCAGAGTAGAAAAAAATTCACTGTAGCACTGACGCAACAGTGAAATCTCATTAATAATCATATAATGTATCAAACAATTGTTTGCAAAAAGCTCCATGTGCAAAGATTTACAATTGTGCAAGACCTAAAATATGCATAATGCTAAAGTTCTTAAAGCTTCATGTGTGCTGCATAGGTTAATACCAGTCTGATACTAGTACAAATTTACTGTACTATAAAGGTCTGTTCAGCAGAAAAACATTAAGGATTGCAAATCTAGAACATTCCCTATTTACAATACAAGGATTAATGGCTGTGACAGGCTAAAGTTCACTTTTTCAGTATCTGAAAACAACTATTATAATGTTTAATGAAGATTTTATCTCCTTAATAGAGTATCAGGCAAGAAAAGGAACTAGCAGCTAAATATAGGTCTATACTACCTTGGAGAAGTTTTATTTAAAACTCTATAGATTAGGGGTCAAAAAAACTTTTCATGGTAGCTTCTAGTGTCAGATTCCCAAACTCCAGTATTAAGCATCTATCCCCGACTGGGGGCGTTACCAGTTCTTGGCCTGCTAAATGAGGCTCTGTGTCACTACAGAAATAACTTTCTTTTGCTTACCTTAGTCCAAGGATGTGCCTTGATCTGTGGGAATTTGAACTCAGTGTAGTTGGGATTCATCTCTCGGATTTGCTCCCTTGTTGGAGTTCCCAGGACCTGGAAGCAAACATGTAATAAATCTTATGTATTGTATAATCTGATGAATTATTATACAAGAATACAATTCATTAGATGATACAATTACCAACAAGTTGAACACTAATGTTCAACATGCCCTCAAATCCATCGCATCCAGTATATGAAGATTGGCCACTAAGTTGTAATGATCCAATTTTCAGTAAATGTCCATAAGGGTGTTAGATTACCAACCATAGGTATGGCCCCATTCTTTGAAACAAGTTCAACCATATACAAAACAGCAATCTCAGAAGGCTGGGTTCACCTACAGATTATTGCATTGTCAGTTTGGTCAGATGTAACTCACTCAAATTTATACAAAACCCGGTTCCCAACCGAAAAGAGTTAGATTGCTTCCACATCTCACAATTGGATAGAAAGTTAGTTGGTTTAAACAACTTCCACGAAGCGTAAGTAAATCACTGAACATTAAGGCAATTAGGAACTACCTCAAAGCTCCAAGTAGTGTCAAGATATGAAAAGCTGAATAATGCGGCAGAAAATAATGCGTTTCAAAGTGACGAGCAATTAATTATTGTTATGCACCATTACTGTTAAACTGAACAATTAGATTTTTGTAGAACAGTGCTGTAGTTTAAAACTAGCCTTTCTTTGTTGAAGCAACATAGTTGAGTAGGCTGTAGGAAAGAGAGAAAGCTTAAAGAGAGGTAAAACGATCATAAAACTGACCATTTAGAAAAGAGTACACGAAAGGCTCACATGTTTGAACAACTGACATCATACCTTTATAATTTCTACCAGCTGATCAACACCACTGTCACCAGGGAAGATGGGTTGTCCTAGCAATAGCTCTGCTAACACACAGCCAGCTGACCATACATCTACAAACATGAAATCAAGATAAGCAGTTAATTTTCAGAGCAGTGATGCAATGGCATTACTTTTTTAAAAAAAAGTTATCTTGCTAGTACTATATTCACTTTGGAGCCATGTCATTGATTACACTGATAAATTGATACCACTTCACTGTTTCATAGATTTACTATTCCAGATCGTTTTAAGGTGGAAAACAGTGGAAAAATTACAAGTTAAGCAACACAGTACCCAACTCTAGCACAACAAAAACAATAATACAGATCTAGGAAAATAAACCAACATTGTGGGAAGTCCAGGATGCTTCTCGTGTCCTGGACAATCACGTGCAGGGAGTGTCGTCAGCTGGAGGAGCTCGAGCTCCGGGTTTCGGAGCTTGAGCAGCGGCTGGTGTCACTGCAATGCATCCGCGAGGCCGAGAGCTTTGTGGATAGCACGTTTCAGGAGGTGGTCACCCCATAGCTTAAGAGTTTGCAGGCAGAGAGGGAATGGGTGACCGCCAGACAGACAAGGAGGACCAGTATTTTGTTCTGAATACTGGTGAGGGCAATGGTTCCTCTGGGCCGTACAGCCAGAGCCAAGTCCACGGCACCATGGGTGGCTCAGCTGTACAGGGTGGGGAGGTGGGGGTGGGAGAGGATGGTCAGAAAAGCAATAGTGATGGGAGATTCAATAGTTAGGGGAACAGACAGGTGTTTCTGCGGCTGCAGACGTGACTCCAGGATGGTATGTTGCCTCCCTGGTGCTAGGGTCAAGGATGTCATTGAGTGGCTGCAGGACATTGAGGGGAGGGTGAACAGCCAGAGGTCGTGGTCCATATCGGTACCAATGACAGGTAGAAAAGAGGGATGAGGTCCTGCAGGTAGATTTTAGGGAGCTAGGAAAGAGTAATAAGCAGGACCTCAAAGGTAGTAATCTCCGGATGACTCCCAGTTCCACACGCTAGTGAGTACAGAAATACGAAGTTAAGAGCAGATGAATGCGTGGCTGGAGATAGAGCTTTAGATTCCTGAGGCATTGGGACTGGTTCTGGGGGAGGTGGGACCTGTACAAGCCGGATGGGTTGCACCACAACAGTGCCGGGACCAATATTCACACGAGGTGGTTTGCTAGTGTTGTTAGGGAGGGTTTAAACTAGCTTGGCAGGGGGATGGGAACCTGAGCATAGATTCAGAAGGGAGAGAAGCAAAGCTGGAAATGGGAGGCAGTATATTAGTAAGTGAGTTTGGCAGGCAGAGGAAACAAAGGCTAGAAAATAGACAACATGGGGTTTGGCAGTGCTTAATGGTATATACTTCAAGGCAAGGAGTCTAGTAAATAAGACAGATGAGCTGAGGGTACAGATAGACATGTATGATATCACAGCTATTACTGAAAGAAGGGCAGGAATGGTAGCTCAACATTCCTGGTTACAGGGTTTTCAGATGAGATGGAGAGGGGGAATGAAAAAGAGGGGGGGGGGTGCAATATTGGTTAAAGAAACAATTACAGCTGTGAGGTGGGTTGATATCTTAGAAGGATCATCAAATGAGTCCACATGGGTTGAACTGAAGAACAAAAAAGGGGCAATTACTCTGCTGGGAGTGTACTATAGACCCCCAAATAGTCAGAGGGAAATAGATATATGTAGGCAAATTGCTGAGAAGTGCAAAAACAATAGGGCAGTAATAGTAGGGGATTTCAACAATCCTAATATTAACTGGGAAAGAATCAGTGTAAATGGTATAGAGGGCGCAGAATTCTTAAAATGCATTCAGGAGAACTTTATTTTTTATTTTTAAGCAAGCCCAACAAGAGAGGGGGCAGTTATGGACTTAGTTTTAGGGAATGAAGCTGAGCAGGTGAAAGGGGTATCAGTAGGAGAGCATTTTGGTGGTAGTGTTCATAATTCAGTTAGATTTAGTGTAGTTATGGAAAAGGACAAAGATCGACCAGTAGTATAATTTCTTGATTGGGGAAAGACCAATTTTACTAAGCCGAGATGTGATTTAGCAAAAATAGACTGGAAATAGCTACTTGAAAGTTGCATGGTGTAACGGGAACAGTAGCATAGTGGTTATGTTACTGGACTAGTAATGCAGAGGCCTGGACTAAGGGTCCAGAGACGTGAGTTCAAATCTCCACCACGGCAGCTGGGGAATTTAAATTCAGTTAATTAAATAAGCTGGAACAAAAAGCTAGTAGCAGTAATGGAAACGATCAGATTGTCGTAAAAACCCATCTGGTACACTAATGTCCTTCAGGGAAGGAAATCTACCATCCTTACCTGGTCTGGCCTATGTGTGACTCCAGACCCACAGCAATGTGGTTGACTCTTATCTGCCCTCTGAAATGGCCCAGCAAGCCACTCAGCTGTACACAACCACTACGAAAAACAATAATAAAAAAAAGTCCACCCGGCATCGACCTCAGCACCGGTTTCGGACACGTCAATGGCACACCCAGCCCAGTTGTCCCTGCAAAGTCCTCACTATCATCTGGGGACTTGTGCCAAAATTGGCAGAGCTGTCAAGCAACAGCCTGACATAGACATACTCACAGAATCATACCTTTCAGCCAATGTCCCAGATTCCTCCATCACCTTCCCTGGATATGTCCTGTACCACCAGCAGTGGTATACAGTCGGGAGGGAGTGGCCCTGGGAGTCCTTAACATTGACTCCGGACCCCAGGTCAAGCATGGGCAAGGAAACCTCCTGCTGATTACCACCTACTGCCCTCCCTCAGCTGATGAATCAGTATTCCTCTGTGTTGAACACCACTTGGAAGAAGCACTGAGGGTAGCAAGGGCACAGAATGTACTCTGGGTGGGGGACTTCAATGTCCATCACCAAGAGTGGCTTGGTAGCATCAATACTGACTGAGCTGGTCGAGCCCTGAAGGACATAGCTGCCAGACTAGGACTGCGGCAGGTGGTGAGAGAACCAACACGAGGGAAAAACCTACTTGACCTAGTCCTCACCAATCCACCTGTTGCAGATGCATTTGTCCACGACAGCACTGGCAGAAGTGACCACTGCACAGTCATTGAGACGACAAAATCACATCTTCACACTGAGGACACCCTCCATCGTGTTGAGTGGCACTACCACCGTGCTAAATGGGATAGATTCTGAACAGATCTAGCAGCTCAAAACTGGGCATCCATGAGGTGCTGTGGTCCATCAGCAGCAGCAGAATTGTATTCCACCACAATCTGTTAGCTCATGGCCTGGCATCTCCCTCACTCTACCATTACCATCAAGCCAGGGGACCAACCCTGGTTCAATGAGGAGTGCAGAAGAGCATGCCAGGAGCAGCACCAGATGTACAGGAAACTGTGTGCTATCCGGTACCGACGGGACCGAGCTGTTGCCGTCCCATCAAAACTGCCGGACAAACCAGCGCTAATGTTGAAACATACGGAGATTTTGAGCTCCGTATCTGGCAACAAACCCTGTTGCTTAGCAACAGCTTCTAAACAGTCGGCCGTACCTTGCAAGCGTCACTTTAGCTTAGCAACAGCTTCAGCGAGACCTTGCAGAGCCTGACTGGTGAAAAAAAAGCAACAAAAAGAAAAAAAACCTAACGAAACGGCTCCTGATTTTTGCCGGTGGCTCGAGCATTCCGGACAGTTAACCTCCGGATAAACCAAAGTTTCCTGTATCTAATAATGAGGTGCCAACCTACAGAAGCTGTAGCACTGCATGCTAAAAAGCGGAAGCAGCATGCTATAGACAGAGCTAAGTGATATCACAATCAACGGTCCAGATCAAAGCTCTGCAGTCCTGCCACATCCAGTCGTGAATGGTGGTGGACCATTAAACAACTAACAGGTGGCGGCTGCTCCAGGAATATCCCCATCTCAATGATGACGGAGCCCAGCGCGCGAGTGCAAAGGACAAGGCTGAAACATTTGCAACCATCTTAAACCAGAAGTGCCAAGTGGATGATCCATATCGGCCTCCTCCTGAGGTCCCCACCATCACAGAAGCCAGTCTTCAGCCAATTCAATTCACTCCACGTGATATCAAGAAACGGCTGAGCACACTGGATACAGCAAAGGCTATGGGCCGTGACAACATCCCGGCTGTTGTGCTGAAGACTTGTGCTCCAGAACTAGTCGCGCCTCTAGCCAAACTGTTCCAGTACAGCTACAACACTGGCATCTACCCGACAATGTGGAAAACTGCCCAGGTATGTCCTGTCCACAAAAAGCAGGACAAATCCAATCTGACCAATTACCGCCCCATCTGTCTACTCTCAATCATCAGCAAAGTGATGGAAGGTGTCATCGACAGTGCTATCAAGCAGAACTTACTCACCAATAATCTGCTCACCAATGCTCAGCTTGGGTTCCGCCAGGACCATTCGGCTCCAGACCTCATTACAGCCTTGGTCCAAACATGGACAAAAGAGCTGAATTCCAGAGGTGATGAGAGTGACTGCCCTTGACATCAAGGCAGCATTTGACCAAGTGTGGCTTCAAGGAGCTCGAGTAAAATTTAAGGCAATGGGAATGAGGGGGAATATTCTCCACTGGCTGGAGTCATACCTAGCACAAAGGAAGATGGTTGTGGTTGTTGGAGGTCATTCATCTCAGCCCCAGGACATCGCTGCAGGAATTCCTCAGGGCAGTGTCCTAGTCCCAACCATCTTCAGCTGCTTCATCAATGACTTTCCCTCCATCACAAGGTCAGAAATGGGGATGGTCACTGATGATTGCAAAGTGTCCAGTTCCATTCGCAACTCCTCAGATAATGAAGCAGTCCATGCCCAAAGCAAGACCTGGATGACATTCAGACTTGGGCTGAAAAGTGGCAAGTAACATTTGCGCCACACAGCCACATAAATACTGTTGCTACAAGAACAGATCAGAGGCTGGGTATTCTGCAGCGAGTGTCTCACCTCGTGCCTCCCCAAAGCCTTTCCACCATCTACAAGGCACAAGTCAGGAGTGTGATGGAACACTCTCCACTTGCCTAGATGAATGCAGCTCCAACAACACTGAAGAAACTCAACACCGTCCAGGACAAAGCAACCCGCTTGATTGGCAGCCCACTCACCACCTTAAACATTCACTCCTTGCACCACCGACACACCGTGGCTGCAGTGTGTACCATCTACAAGATGCACTGCAGCAACTCGCCAAGGCTTCTTCGGCAGCACCTCCCAAAACCCACGACCTCTACCAACTTAGAAGGACAAGGACAGCAGGCGCATGATGACACCATCACTTGCAAGTTCCCCTCCAAGTCACACAGCATCCTGACTTGGAAATATATCGTCGTTTCTTCATCGTCGCTGGGTCAAAATCCTAGAACTCCCTCCCTAACAGCACTGTGGGAGTACCTTCACCACACGGACTTCAGCGGTTCAAGAAGGCGGCTCACCACCACCTTCTCCAGGGCAAATAGGGATGGGCAATAAATGCTGGCCTTGTCAGCGACGCCCACATCCCAGGAACAAATATTAAAAAAATCAGTGACAGAGCAGTGGAAGGCATTCAAGGAGGAGATAGTGAGGGGTCAGAGCAAATATGTTCCCACAAACAGGTGGGACTCCCAAATCTAGAGTCCCCTGGATGTCAAGGGCATACAGGGTAGAATAAGGCAAAAAAGGGAAGCTTATGTCAGATACCAAGAGCTAAATACTGCAGGAAGCCTACAGGAGTACAGAAAGTGCAGGGGTGAAATTAAAAAGGAAATTAGGAAAGCAAAGAGGGCATGAAAAAACATCGGCAAGTAAAATCAAGGAAAACCCAAAGATGTTTTTAATAACACAAAGAGCAAGAGCATAATTAAAGAAAGAGTAGGGCCTATTAGAGACCAAAAAGGTAACTTGTGTGTGAAGGCGGAAGATGTGGGTATGGTTCTTAATGAATACTTTGCGTCTGTCTTCTCTACCACAGAAGGCAGTGGAGGCCAATTCATTAAATATATTCAAGAAGGAGTTAGATATATTTCTTAAGGCTAAAGGGATATGGGGAGAAGGCAGGGACCGGGTACTGAATTTGGATGATCAGCCATGATCTCATTGAATGGAGGAGCAGGCTCGAGGGGCCGAATGGCCTACTGCTGCTCCTATCTTCTATGTTTCTATGTCTTCACAAAAGAGAGGGACGATGCAGACAGTGTAGTTAAGGCGGTGCAGTGTGAAATATTAGATGAGATCCACATAGTGAGAGAGGAAGTATTAAGGGGTATAGTATCTTTGAAAGTAGATAAATCACCAGGCCTGGATGAAGTGCATCCAAGGCTGTTAAGAGAAGCAAGGGAGGAAACAGCAGAGGCTCTGACCATCATTTTCCAATCCTCTCTGGCTACAGGTGGGGTGCTGGAGGACTGGATGACTGCTAACATTGTACTGTTGTTTAAAAAGGGAGAAAGGGATAGACCGAGTAATTACAGGCCAGTCAGCCTAAACTCAGTGGTGGGCAAATTATTGGAAAAAATTCTGGGGGACCGTATTAATCATCATTTAGAAAGGTACAGATTAACCAAGTATAGTCAGCATGGATTTGTTAAGGTCTGTGCAGTCGCAACCAGGAATCCTGAAGGTTGTGTTGCCTGCCTGGCGCCAGGGTAAAGGATGTCTCCTTACAGCTGGAGAAGAACTTGGAGTGGGAGGGTCCAGTTGTCGTGGTCTATGTAGGAACCAACAACATTGGTAGGACTAGGAATGACGTTCTGCTGAAAGTTTGAGGAGCTAGGGTCGAAGTTAAAACGCAGAACCTCACAGGTAATAATCTCTGGATTGTTAGCTGAGCCACGCGCAAATTGGCATAGGGACAAGCAGATTAGAGGATTAAATGCGTGACTCAAAGAATGGTGTGGGAGGCAGGGGTTTCAATTCATGGGGCACTGGCACTAGTACTGGCGAAATAGAGAGCTGTTCCGTGGGGATGGGCTCCACTTAAACTGGGCTGGGATCAGTGTCCTGGTGAATAACTAGGGCAGTAATAGGGCTTTAAACTAATGAAGGGGGGGTGGTGGGAGGATTCAGGAAAGGGTAAATTCAAAAGCAGTAAGAGAAATGTCAAGGCTGTAGAGCAGAGTAGTGATCTGGGTAAAGATAAGCAGAGTGGGTCAGGAAGGGACAGAAAGATTAACAAAGGTAATAGGGCATTAGTGACTAAAGTGACATCAGGGAAAAGTAGAAAAAAGTTAAAGCTAAAGGTACTATATGCACGAAGCATTTACAACAAAATAGATGAATTAATAGCGCAGACAGAAATAAATGGATTAAATTTAATAGCTATTACAGAGACATGGTTGCAAAGTGACCAAGGTTGGGAACTGAATATTCCAGGATATTTGACTGTTAGAAGAGACAGGCAGAATAGAAAAGTTGGTGGGTTAGCCCTGATAATAGAGGGGGGAATAAAGACAGGAGAGAGAAAGGATCTTGGCTTGGAAAAACAAAATGTAGAATCAGTTTGGGTAGAGCTAAGAAACAACAAGGGGCAGAAAACACTAGTGGGAGTAGTCTATAGGCCCCCTAACAGTGGCTGTAGTGTCAGGCAGAGTATAAATCAGGAAATTAGAGATGCATGTAACAAGGGTAATACAGTAATCATGGGGGACTTTAACTTTCAAATAGACTGGGCAAACCAAATTTTCAGAAATAGTGCAGAGGAAAAGTTCATGGAATGCATTCAAGGTAGTTTTCTAGATCAGTATACCAAGAGTGAATTGGCTATTTTACATCGAGCACTGTGCAATGAGACAGGGTTAATTAATAACCTTGTAGTAAAGGTGCCTCTGGGGAGCAGCGATCATAATATGATAGAATTTTATGTTGAGTTTGAGAGTGATTTAGTTAAGTACGAAACTAGGGTCCTAAACCTGAACAAAGCAATATACGTAGGTATGAGACGCAAGTTGGCTACGGTAAATTGGGAAATTAGATTAAAAGATATGGCAGTAGACAAGCAATGGCAAACATTTAAAGAAATAATTCATAATTTGCAATGAATATACATTCTAACAAGGTCCCAAATAAGTTATTATTCTAAAATTGTGTTCATTTTTTGAACGCATCCTCTCTCAGCCATGCTGTTAATTAATGGAAGGGGCTACCTGCATTGCCTCCATTCATTTCAAATGGAGACAGCATTTCAAACCAGCCTGGAAGCCTATCCAGAGT
The DNA here is from genome assembly GCF_052327205.1 of Somniosus microcephalus. Classification (NCBI taxonomy): domain Eukaryota; kingdom Metazoa; phylum Chordata; class Chondrichthyes; order Squaliformes; family Somniosidae; genus Somniosus; species Somniosus microcephalus. Next base: position 85,762,620 of record NC_141000.1, read on the forward strand.
TGCCAGACTGGTAAATGCTCTGCCAGTTGATTATGCAGCAGTACCCAGCTACTAAGATGTTTTGGATCAGCAGCTCTAGATCGATTCCCAGACCACATTGAAGTACTTCCCCCATTGAATTGAAGGGAGTCAGTTGGCTCCTCCCTGCAATTGGTATTGGGTACACAGGGCACAATTGCAAAGTTTGCAGATGACACGAAACTTGGAAGTGTAGTAAACAGTGAGGAAGATAGTAATAGACTTCAAGAGGACAGACAGTCTGGTGGAATGGGCAGACACATGGCAGATGAAACTCAATGCAGAAAAGTGAGAGGTGATACATTTTGGTAGGAAGAATGAGGCGACACAATACAAGCTAACTGGTACAATTTTAAAGAGGGTGCAAGAAGAGACAGACCTGGGGACTGTGCTTGTGCACAAATATTTGACGGTGGCAGGATAGGTTAGCAAAGCATATGGGATCCTGGGCTTTATAAATAGAGGGCAGTAGGGAGGGCGGGGAGAAAGAAAGGGAGAGGGGGGTTAATATCATTTAGGATTTAGATAGAGTAAATAAAGATAAATTGTTTCCAATGGCTGAAGGGTCAATAACCAAAGGGCACAGATTTAAGGTGATTGGCAAAAAAAAGAGGCGACATGAGGAAAAACTTTTTTACCCAACTAGTAGTTAGGATTTAAAATGCACTGTCTGATAGGGCGGTGGATACAGATTCAATAGCAGCCTTCAAAAGGGAATTGGATAAATACTTGAAGGAGAAAAACTGCAGGGATATGGGGAAAGAGCAGGGGGAGTGGGACTAACTGGATTGCTCTTTGAAAGAGCCGGCGCAGACTCGATGGGCTGAATGGCCTCTTTCTGTGCTGTACTATTCTATAATTCTTACTATCCTCCATTTACTCCCTATACTGGACTTGTGCAAATATAGATCCATGCCAGAAGTGAAATCCCCAAAGTGTGGAAAATTGGGTCAGCACCAGAACTAAAAAGTATTAAGTCCACACACTGAAATAGCACTATCAATTCTACAGCAAGAGCCTTGTATCACTACAAATGAACTCTCGCCTTGGATCATATTGTCCACCTGCTAAAGGGAAGTCCCTCTAGAACATGAATTAAAACTTTTTTTTTTTTTTTTTAAATTTAAACCTGCACTATTGCATCCCTTATAAACTGACTGCTTGCTCCTGGAGAAGCAAATTTACAGCTCAGCCTTTTTTTAAAATAGTGAGCAGGGTTCTTGTGCAACAAAACTAGATTTTTTATTGCCCATAACATTCCAGATTAACATTAAATGCCCTGACTGCTACCTACCATAGCTTTCTCGTTCAAGTTCATTGGAACAGTCACCCATTTAACTCCACCCTCACCATTACCCACTCATCCAGTTAGTAGCAATGCATGGTGAAGCAAGTGGTGTCTCATCCCACAGGCTCCTTGAACTGACACACCCAAGAATGAATCATTTTCAAATGATTGTAGAGTGGGGTGTGATTTAATTAGTTTCTGCAACACAGGAAATACATAGCAATCATGACGAAGGATATTTCAAGGCTACCCGTTGCAGAGATTTGATTACACACATAAGCCAGCAAACACCCAAATACCGTAAACTAACATAACAAAACTCACCTATACTGGAGGTATAATCTGTGGCACCAAAGATCAACTCCGGCGCCCTGTAGTACCGTGAGCAGATATAAGAAACATTTGGTTCACCACGCACCAATTGTTTTGCACTGAAATTAAAGTTATTAGAAAGTAAAAATTCTGTACAAATGAATAAAAGTATTAAAAAATCAACAATTTAAAGTCTAAACTTAAGACATGAAAATCAAATTGAATTACAACAGTAGCTCTAAATTAATATAAATTTGGCAATTTTCAACACACATTTCTACTACATACAGCATGGAAACAATCAGAATGGTTACAGCACGGAAGGCGGCCATTCGAGCCCCTGCTGACTCTCTGCAAGAGCACTTCAGCTAGTCCCACTGCCCCACCCTTTCCCCGTAACCCTGCAAATTTCTTTGCTTCAGATACTTATACAACTCCCTTTTGAAAGCAGTGATTGAGTCTGCCTCCACCATCCTTTTAATTAGTGCATTCCAGATCTTGACCACTCGCTGAGTAAAAATGTTTTTTCTTAAACCTGTGTCTTGTTCTCGACCCTTCTGCCAATGGGAACAGTTTCCCTCTATCTACTCTGTCCAGACCCCTCATGATTTTGAACACCTCCATCAAATCTCTTCTCTAAGGAGAACAACCCCAGCTTCTCCAGTCTATCAATGTAAGTGAAGTCCCTCATTCCTGGAATCATGCTTGTAAATCTTTTCTGCACCTTCTCGAAGGCCTTCACATCCTTCCTAAAGTGTGGTGCCCAAAATTGGGAACAATACTCCAGTTGGGGCCGAACCAGTGTTTTATACAGGTTCATCATAATTTCCACATTTTTGTACTCTATACCTCTATTTATGAATCCCAGGATCCTGTAAGCCTTTTAAAACTGCTTTCTCAACTTGCCCTGCCACCTTCAATGATTTGTGCACATATACCCCCAGGTCTCTGTTCGTGCACCCTCTTCAGGATTGTACCATTTATCTTATATGTCCTCTCCTCATTCTTTCTACCAAAATGTATCACTTCACACTTTTCTGCCACGTGTCCGCCCATTTCACCAGTCTGTCTACATCTTCCTGAAGTCTATCACTCTCCTCCTCACTGTTCACTATACTTCCAAGTTTTGTGTCATCTGTACATTTTGAAATTGTGCCCTGTACACCCACATCCAAGTCATTAATATATATCAAGAAAAGCAGTGGTCCTAGAACCGACCCCTGGGGAACACCACTGTATACCTTCCTCCAGTCCGAAAAACAACCATTCACCACAACTCTCTCTTTCCTATCAGTTAGCCAATTCTGTATCCATGCTGCCACTGTCCCTTTCATTCCATGGGCTTCAACTTTGTTGGTAAGCCTATTATAGGCACTTGGTCCAACGCCTTTTGGAAATCCATGTACACTACGTTAACAGCATTACCCTCATCAACCCTCTGTTACCTCATCAAAGAATTCAATCAAGTTAGTTAAACACTATTTGCCTTTTACAAATCCGTGCTGGCTTTCCTTCATTAATCCACTCTTATCCAAGTGACTGTTAATTTTGTCCCTGATTACTGTTTCTAAAAGCTTCCCCAGTACCCAGGTCAAACTGACTGGCTTGTAGTTGCTGGGTTTATCCTTACACCCTTTTTTGAACAAGGGTGTAACATTTGCAATTCTCCAGTCCTATGGCACCACCCCTGTATCTAAGGAGGATTAGAATATTATGGCCAGTACCTCCGCGATTTCCTCACTCAATTCCCTGCGCATCCTAGTATGCATCCCATCTGCTTCTAGTGATTTATCTATTTTAAGTACAGCCAGCCTTTCTAATACCTTCTCTATTAATTTTTATCCCATCAAGTATCTCCACTACCTCCTCCTCCACTATGTCTATGGCAGCATCCTCTTCCTTGATGAAGACAGATGCAAAGTACTTGTTTAGTACCTCAGCCACACCCTCTGCCTCCATGAATAGGTCTCCGTTTTGGCCCCTAATCGGCCCCACCCCTTCTTTTACTATTTATATACCTATAGAAGACTTTTGGATTCCCTTTCATGTTGGCTGCCATTCTATTCTCATACCCTCTCTTTGCCCCTCTTATTTTCTTTTTCACTTCTCTAACCTTGTGAAATATTGTGAATAATTGTGAAATATTATGGCCTTGAATGAGATTTTGGGGCTCAAGGCCTCTGTAATTTCACCAATGTTCCAAATAATCAACTTTTAAACTTATATATTATTTTTATATCGAGGTTGCTGCAATGTGAACACATTTTTGTACACCAGGTGGCATAAGTTGTTGCAGGTGGCTACTGGAACAGCAAGACAGGAACGAGTTGTCAATGGCCAAGTCTGAAATTTTCATACTGCGGCATGTTCCAGCATTGGTTGTGGCAAATTATGGGTAACTTCTGCATTTGAACTTTTGCAGTGAGGTTTTTCTACAGGCAAAAGCAATAATATGGACTGCTGTTTTCCACACAGTCTCCTTGAATTGATACAAAATCTGGACACTTGAACCTTGAAAAAATGATGCCCTTTATGAAAATGACCTGTTCAATTTAACCAAATCATTGCTGCAAAGGGAATGGGGGGAAAAAAAAGATATATAGGAATCGATCATGGGATTGATAGCCCTGTTCAAAGACGATTAATCTGTGGAGGATCTTTTCTTGTATATCGACCCTGTTCCAATTGAAGGTATCTACCACCTTGTTTCTTACTCTGCTTGATGATTGGCTGACAATTTCAGCCGTGTATCCCAGTCCTATGTCTACAGAGAATCAAGGCATATGGCTTTGGACTGAGCACCACCTGTGCTTGTGTATTGGACTATTATTGAGTTGTCAGGTCCTATTTATATTTCCTATATAGAAAATAGACAACATTTGCCACAAATTGGAGAAAATCTAATGGCATACCTCCAAACAAGACATCAAGAGCAGATTCCCTGGATGCTTCACCCTTCACTCAGATACTGCAGCAAATTCTAATATTATTTAGAGGTACAACAAATGTGAAAGATGGAAATTGCAAGTCAGCCTCTAAAGAGGGAAGTAATGTGTTTCAAGTGTAGGTAGAATAACCAACTGTGCTAATTATGAACAATGTCAGTGCTATGGAATGGAACATTTTCCACTTTTTCTATTGGGCAGTAATAGGTTAGTTAAAACGTTGGCTAGATGCACGATAAAGCGCGCTCTCCAGTGCTGCAATAGTAACTTAAACCAACAGAATGTGGAGAGGACAGGTCCCTACGTTGTTTTTAAGTTTTGCTATAATGAACTTTGAATCATCGTGCAACCCTCTACATAAAGGGCCTCAGACACAGAAATAAATCGGGACCATAATGTAAAGACAATAACTGGTCTGCAGATCAACCTCTACTGTCAACAGGCTATGTGATGGTGTGGGGGAGGAGAAAAGAGTATAGGAAAATATAAGAAAATATCACTGGATACAAACCTACAGCAATGCGATTTACAATGAAATGAAGTAAAAAAACTATGGAAGGCAACTTTGACATTTAGGTACTAATACTTTGCGGTAAAGTGTCTGTCATTGAGTCATGTTTGTATTTAAAATTTCTCAGGATTCTGGTTTTGAAATCATTCACCAAAATTAAGTGCAATAGCTCAAGCAAAAGGTATACACTAAATTCATTTCAGTTTTGACATATTAATATGAAAAGTTTGAGCGTAATTTAACAAAGTCACCTTTTGCTCACTATTTAGCCTGTCAGATATGTCATTACATGGAGAGGGAGGGAACTCTTCGGAGAGTTGGTTTAAGTTACTATTGCAGCACTGGAGAGAGCGCTTTATTGTGCATCTAGCCAACGTTTTAACTAACCTATTACTGCCCAATAGAAAAAGTGGAAAATGTTCCATTCCATAGCACGGACATTGTTCAACTTAATTAGCAGAGAATTCAGCTTGAAAAAGAAACAAATGCTGTAAATGACATTTTCTCCCGTATACAGTTTTAATCAGTTTATGCTAGAAATTATAAAATATGTATTGTGGCTATTCTTGGTAAGAGGAATAAGAAGGCCACATACTCCTTGGAAAAGAGAGTCTAACTGGGATGAAGGCGCAAAGGGATCTAGGGCTAAAGATTCACAAATCATTAAAAGTAGCATTGCAGGTTAACAAATCCATTTAAAAAATGCAAACAAAGAACTGGGGTTCATTTCTAGAGGAGTAAATTTGAAAAGCAGAGAGGTTGTGTTAAACTTGTATATAACCTTGGTTACACTTAGAATGTTGTGCACAGTTCTGGTCTCCATAATTACAAAAAGGATATAGAGGCACTGGGGAAGCTGCAAATTTTTTTTTAAAAGGATGTTACCACTGTCCAGAAAGACTGAACAGGCTGAGGCTCTTTTCTCTAGAAAAGGGAAGGCTGCGGGGTGACCTAATAGAGGTCTTTAAAATCATGAAGGGGTTTGATAGGGTAGACGTAGAGATGTTTCCACTTGGGGAGTCCAGAACTAGGAGTCATAAATATAAGACAGTCACTAATAAATCCAGTAAGGAATTCGGGAGAAACCTTACCCAGGGAGTGGTTAGAATGTGGAATTTGCTACCACATGGAGTAGTTGAGGCGAATAGCATAGATACATTTAAGGGGATGCTAGAGAAGTACATGAGAGAGAAAGAAATAGAAGAATATGCTGATAGGGTTAGATGTAGAGTGGGAGGAGGCTCGTGTGGAGCATAAGCACTGGCATAGACCAGTTGGGCTGAATGGCCTGTTTCTGTGCTGTAAGTTCTACGTAATTCTATGTATCGCATAAATCTAGCCAATAAGCCAAGCTATTTTTAAAGAGAAAATAGAACTCCACAGTAAAGTTATTAATCAAGTTACTCACTTTTCTTTCAAGTGCTAGAAATTTCTAATTCCTTTCATCAGAGAACTCTAGTTTTGTGCCTTCAGTCTAATAGAAAGTTTTTCTCCCCCCTCACTACCTTACCTTTTGTCTTCACCTATCCTAACGCATTGCTTCATACTCAGATACAGTTATATCGGTGCCAGTAGCTCTCCACCACTTTACCCTGGTGTTCATTTTTATGTCTGAGCCTAGACATTGAATATCAACAGGTGATTTGATTGTGTATGTTTGGGGTAGGGGAAGAAAGAGGAGCATTACAGCCAGGCCTAATCAGGTATGGATTTCACTTTGAACATGTATAGTTTTCAGAAGGAATCACTGGAAAGCAAATCAGCAGGAAATCTGGTCAAGTGAAATGGAGGGGCTGGATCTGCAGAGATCGGCCAACAGCATAACCTTGAAAATGAGCCTTCGAGGTTAGTATGCATCAGTGATATACTCCCCAATGCATTTACTTGTTAAGCATCAGGGAGCTTAATGTTAAATAAAAGCTAGGGCTTCCTTTGCCTCCTCCCCAAAATCCCCCACCCACCATTTGTTAAGTAATGGAGTACAACAAAGAGCATTTCTAGCACTCACCTTCCAAAGTCACAGAGTTTTAGGACAGCTGTTTCAGGATCAAGCAGCAGATTCTGTGGTTTGATATCCCGATGGCAAATTCCAAAGGAATGGATGTATGCTAAACTCCGGAACAGCTGATACATATACAACTACAAAAAGAAAAATTATTTTTCATAAATTATTAGAACAGAGTTCTCTAGTTTTTACTGCACTAGTTAGAAAAAGAAAGAATTGCATTTATGATGTCCCCACCTCAAAATGCTTTATAACCAAGTTATGTAGCAAATGTGGCAGAAAATTTGTACAGATGCACAAACAGCAAATGATTGATTAAATCATTTGTTTTTGGTGGTGTTGGTTAAGGGAGGAATGTGGACAGGGGGAGAACTCCCTGTTCGTTATATCTACTTGAGAACAGCAGATAGGGCTTCAGTTTAACATTTTAAAACTGGCACCTCATGCAGCACTGAGGGAGTGCTGCAATGAATAGCATTTAATAATTTGACAAATTAAAACACAGCAGTGCACACATTTCAACTGACAACTCAGTTTGGCCTAGTTGGTCGTATTCTCGCCTCAGACATTTGTGGGCTCAAGCCACTTCCAGGACTTGAGCACAATCACACCAGTGTAGTGAGTTCTGCATTGTAGGAAGGGCCAGTCTTTGGATGAACATTTAAGCAGAGGTCCCACTTGCCTCTTCAGCTGAATCAGGTGGTCATTAAAGACCCCATTATCACTATTAGAAAAAGGGTAGGGCATTCTGCCAGTGTCCGAGTTAACATCCCTCCCTGAAAAACCACAAATAACTTGTCTGGTCATTGTCTGACAACTCTGCTGTGTGCAAAATAGCTGCTGGGCTTGCTTACACAATGATCATTGCACTTTAAAATAATTCACAGTACATGAAGCATTTTGAAATGTTTGAGATGTGATAAGATGCAAACTTTTTACAATTCATGAAATTTTATGTGAAAATCAAACTGTTTGTAATTTCAGCTAAGCAGCTAACATGCTTGTTTAGTGCTACCAAAATGGATTTTGAAAAGCTGGAACTGCATGCTTCTACACGTGCTTCTCTTGTGCAATCCCTTGCATGTCATACTGACGTCACATTAAGCTAACTAATAAATGTCTGAAATGGGGCTATTCCGTGAATTGCCTGACCTTGTATAACAAAACTTGCTACATGTTAAGGCAGTGAGTTGAGTCACAGATCAAGTTCCAGGTTCAATCCTTGGTCTGCACGGAGTAGTTAGCTGATCTCAGCTACAGCAACGATAAGAACACTATGATCAGCCTAATCACAGCTGGGTTAGAAAAGGAGAGTGCAAAGGTCCCTATTCCAGATCACCATCTAGTAACTCCAACAGGATGTGCATTACGTAGGCTTTAGGTAAGGACACGATTGGATAGCCAGCCAATACCCATCTAATGTCACACATGAAAAATGGCCACTTGGGCTAGGTACTAGAGGCCCAGCTCCAACCTCCCATTACTCTCTAAAGACCTTAAACCTCCTAAAGACCTCCTAAATCCGTGGCCAACTTTCCTGCAACTCCATGTTTACAATTCTCCAATCAGATTTCCATCTCTATCCCAACACCAAAATGACACGGATACCACGCCATCCTCCTTCAAAGCCTCTCCTCTGTTGTCCAGATCAGTGGGACTGCCCTCACTTGGTTCCACTCTTACCGATCCAATCGTAGCAAGATCAGCACCAGTAATGGCCCCTGCACTGGTACCTCTGGAGTCCCCAAGGATCTATGCTTGGCCCCTCTTCTTCCTCGGCTACACCTTGCCCCATGGTGACGTCATCCGATGAAACGGGTCAGCTTCCACACGTACGCTAAAGACATCCAGCTCTACACCACCTCTCAACCAGTCCACTGCTCTGTGCTATCAGACTGCTTGCCCAACATCCAATCTTAGATGAGCTGCAATCTCCTCTAGATCAAAATTGGGAAGACTGAGCCATTACATAGAAACATAGAAGATAGGAGCAGGAGTAGGCCATTCGGCCCTTCGAGCCTGCTCCGCCATTCAATGAGATCATGGCTGATCATCCAAATTCAGTACCCGGTCCCTGCCTTCTCCCCATATCCCTTGATCCCTTTAGCCTCAAGAAATATATCCAACTCTTTCTTGAATATATTTAATGAACTGGCCTCTACCGCCCTCTGTGGCAGAGAATTCCACAGGTTCACCACTCTCTGGGTGAAGAAATTCCTCCTCATTTCAGTCCTAAATGGCTTACCCCTTATCCTTAGACTATGACCCCTGGTTCTGGACACCCCGGCCATCAGAAACATCCTTTCTGCACCTAGTCTGTCCAGACCTGACAGAATTTTATAGGTTTCGATGAGATCCCCTCTCAATCTTGTAAACTCCAGTGAGTATAAGCCCAATTGACACAATCTCTCCTCATACGTCATTCCTGCCATCCCAGGTATCAGCCTGGTGAATCTTCGCTGCACTCCCTCCATGGCAAGAACGTCCTTCCTTAGGTAAGGTGACCAAAACTGCACACAATACTCAAGGTGCGGTCTCACCAAGGCCCTGTACAACTGCAGCAAGACATCCTTGTTCTTGTACTCGAACCCTCTTGCTACGAAGGCCAACATACCATTTGCCTTCTTAACCGCCTGCTGCACCTGCATGCTTACCTTCAGCGACTGGTGCACAAGAACACCCAGGTCTCTTTGCACTTCCCCTTCTCCCAATCTATTGCCATTCAAATAATAATCTGCCTTCCTGTTTTTGCCACCAAAGTGGATAACCTCACATTTATCCACATTATAGTGCATTTGACATGTTTCTGCCCAATCACCCAACCTGTCCAAATCGTACTGGAGTTTCACGACATCCTCCTCACCGCATACCCTCCCACCCAGCTTTGTGTCGTCTGCAAATTTGGAGATATTACATCCAATTCCCTCGTCCAGATCATTAATATATATTGTGAACAGCTGGGGTCCTAGGACCGATCCTTGCGGTACCCCACTAGTCACTGCCTGCCACTCGGAAAACGACCCGTTTATTCCAACTCTTTGCTTTCTGTCCGCCAACCAGTACTCTATCCAAGTCAATACCTTGCCCCCAATTCCATGTGCCTTAATTTTGCACGCTAACCTCTTATGCGGGACCTTATCGAAAGCCTTCTGAAAGTCCAAATACACCACATCCACTGGTTCTCCCTTATCTATTTTACCAGTTACATCCTCAAAAAATTCCAATAGATTAGTCAAGCATGATTTACCTTTTGTAAATCCATGTTGACTTTGTCCGATCCTGTCACTGCTTTCCAAGTGCTCTGCTATTACATCTTTTATAATGGACTCGAGCATTTTCCCCACTACCGATGTCAGGCTTACTGGTCTATAATTCCCCGCTTTTTCTCTGCCACCTTTTTTGAATAGTGGGGTAACATTAGCTACCCTCCAATCCATGGGTACTGTTCCAGAGTCTATTGAGTTCTGGAAGATGACCAGCAATGCATTCTACTATTTCTAGGGCCACTTCCTTAAGTACCCTGGGATGTAGATTATCAGGCCCTGTGGAATTTATCGGCCTTCAGTCCCATCAATTTTCCTAACACCATTTCCCTACAAATACTGATTTCTTTCAGTTCCACCCTTTCATCAGACCCTATGTTCCGCGGTATTTCTGGGAGGTTATTTGTGTCCTCCTTTGTGAAGACAGAACCAAAATATATGTGTTTAGTTGGTCTGCCATTTCTTTGCTCCCCATTATAAATTCCCCCGATTCTGACTGCAAGGGACCTACGCTTGACTTCACCAATCTTTTTCTCTTTACATATCTATAAAAGCTTTTACAGTCAGTTTTTATGTTCCCTGAAAGCTTACTCTCATATTCTATTTTCCCTTTCTTAATGAATCCCTTTGTCCTCCTTTGTTGAATCCTAAACTGCTCCCAATCCTCAAGATTATTGCTTTTTCTGGCCAATTTGTATGTGCTCTCCTTGGATCTTATGCTATCCCTAATTTCCCTTGTTAGCCACGGTTGAGTCACCTTTTTTGTTTTATTTTTATGCCAAACTGGGATGAACAACTTCTGTAGTGCATCCATTCGGTCTTTGAATGTTTGCCATTGCCTATCCACCGTCAACCCTTTGAGTGCCATTCCCCAATCAATCCTACCCAACTCGCTCCTCAGACCATCGTAGTTTCCTTTATTTAAATTGAGGACCCTAGTTTCTGAGTCAACTACTTCATTCTCCATCTTAATGAAGAATTCGATCATATTATGATCGCTCCGACCCAAGGGGCCTCGTACAACAAGATTGCTAATTAATCCTTTCTCGTTACATAATACCCAGTCTAAGATGGCCTGATCTCTGGTTGGTTCCTCAACATATTGGTCCAGGAAACCATCCCGTATACACTCCAGGAATTCCTCCTCCACAGTATTGTCACTAATTTGGTTAGCCCAATCTATATGTAGATTAAAGTCACAAATTCCATAACCTTGCTACTGATTCCATCCCCCTCCCCAGTCACACACTCAAATTGAACCAGGCTCTCCAGAACCTATTCCAATCCCAAGCTGAGCTTCTGACTCCATATCCTATCCCACATCAAATCCCACTCACCAATCCCAACATCACAGATTTAAAATTCTCATGTTCAAATCTCTTCACGGCTTTGCCTTCTCCAGCCTTGTAACTGCCCAAAACCACCACCACCCCCGCCCCCACAAACCTGCATTCCTCAGATCCTGGCCTCCTGTACATCTCCCTCGCACCTAACCACTGGCAGCTGTGAGTGAAGCCGTTTAGGCCCTACGTTCAAATTTTGTCCCTAAACTCTCCAACTGTTCACCTCCCTCGCCTGCTTCAAGACCCTCCTTAGAAGCCGCTTCTTCGACCAAGTTTATGGTTACACCTCCCAATATCTCCTTCTTTGGCTCAATGTCCATTTATTGTTTGATTACGACTCTATGAAGCATCTTGTACGCTTTTCTATGTTAAAAGCACTATATAAGTGCACGTCGCTATCGTATATTACAATTTAGGCCACTTCCTTATACTACTTTCTTTCACTGCAGAAGTCTACTTCCATAGGCACATCTGTGCTTCCTATGAACCTCCTTGCCCTTATCGCTAAATATCTGGGATAGCGTTGCTGCAGGACAAACGAACTCACTCTTCTACTGTAGTGCTCCTGAAATAACATGGATATCCACCATGTATTTCCAATCTCTCTGAACCAGAACACAGGAGAACCACATTTCTGAGGCTAAAAACAAACTTGTTTTCACTAAAAAAAGTCCTTAGTTGTCACTATTACTTTAAAAACAGTTTTTCTCCAACTAAAATATTGAAAGAAGCTTTGCGGGTTTCCCCTCACTTAACCTGTCTATATCCCTTTGCAGGCTCTTTGTATCCTCCTCACAGCTTAGGGAAAGTAAGCTGAGGAGGACACAAAGAGCCTGCAAAGGGATATAGGCAGGTTAAGTGAGTGGGCAATAAGGTGGCAGATGGAGTGTAATGTGGGGAAATGTGAAGTTATCCACTTTGGTAGGAAGAGTAGAAAAACAGAATATTTTTTAAATGGCAAGAAACTTTTAAATGTCAGTGTTCAGAGATTTAGGTGTCCTCGTACAAGAAATACAAAGTTAGCATGGAGGTACAGCAATAAATTAGGAAGGCAAATGGCATGTTGTACTATAACCCCCTTGCAATAAAGGCCAAGACTAAGGAAGTCTTTCTACAATTGTACAGGGCTTTGGTGAGGCCACACCTGGAGTACTGTGCATGGTTTTGGTCTACTTATGTGAGAAAGGACATACATGCCTTAGAGGCGGTGCAACAAAGGTTCACTAGATTGATCCCTGGGATGAGAGGGTTGTCCTGTGAGGAGAGATTGAGCCTATACTCTAGAGTTTAGAAGAATGAGAGGCGATCTCATTGAAACGTAATATTCTGAGGGAGATTGACAGGGTAGTTGCCGAGAGGTTGTTTCCCCTGGCTGGAGAGTCTAGAACGAGGGGGCAATCTCGGGATAAAGGGTCGGCCATTTAAGATAGAGATGGAGGAGGAATTTCTTTACTCAGAGGGTTGTGAATCTTTGGAATTCTCTACTCCAAAGGCTGTGGATGCTGAGCCGTTGAGTATATTCAAGGCTGAGAGATAGATTTTTGGACTCTAGGAATATGGGTATCGGGCAGGAAAGTGAAGTTGGTCAAAGATCAGCCATGATCTTACTGAATGGCAGAGCAGGCTTGGAGGGCCTAATTCTTATGTTCTTCGAGGGCATTTTTCGTAATTGTACAGCATTGCATTCAGAGTCCTGCCTTACTGCAAGGACCTACACGTGCAATTCATCTGAATAAACTGAACTAAGAATTAGGCAAATCTTGCCATATTGATCCCAGATTTAAGCGGTTTCTGCCTGTAGAACTGTCACATCAAGATAGAATCCAAATGTATAAGAGCAACCTCCTAAGATATGACTCAAGTAATTTATGTAACCTCAGGACAGAAACAAAATGGAGAGTCCTGCTCGAAGGACTCCCTGGTGACGCAGTGTGTGTTCATTTCCAAACAGACAGCAGATATTTATGAGAGACTGCAGGCCTGGAACAATTACAACTGCAACAGACTAAGCATAGGCAATTTCTATTGATAGAAATTATGGGGTAGAGTTTCCGTTTTTGGCGCAATTATCGATTCTGCTGCAAATTGTGGCCAAAATGGCGCCCATTTTGAAAAGTGTTCCTCCCCCCAGCCCAGAGTTTCTGCTCACTCATTTGCATGTCACCGAACACAAAATCTGCCATGAACCAGCACAATCGGGCAGCGTTTTAACATTTTTTTTTTTTAAATTGCGCTTTAAAAGATTGCCTTTTACTTAAAAGTGGTAACTTGAAGTTTGACTAAAACAGCTGAAATAGGTTCATCACAGTGTCTATCCACCAGCTGAGTAACCAGATTTTAAATTACTGATTCACTTTTTAAAAAAATATCAAACTATTTTCTAATTATATTGGGGTACATTAGTCAGTTTCTTAGTAAATGAAAACAAAAATCACATTTAGAAGATTTTAAAATGTACCTTTTTAGTGTCCTTGCGCCCAAAAGACCCAGCTTCATTTTTAAAGCCTCCCTGAAAGCCAGCAAACGAGCGCAATTAGCGTAAACTCCCAATGGTGATTAATTCACCCTGGGGGCGTGGCCAACTTTGTGGGCAGGGCCTGCTTCCAGCGTGAGGTTTTTTAAAACTAGCGCAATTGATTGCGGAAACGAGTTCCGCCGAACACAAACTGCGCTTAAAATTCCGATATTTTGCGCCAGTTACGCCGCTATCAGCTGAATTGCGCCCAAACAAACCAGCACAATTGAGCAAAAACTCCAGGCCAGTAAATATACATCACCAGGACGGGCTTTAGATCTAATATTGGATAGGTAATTGCTTGGCCTTAAACAACCATATGCATCTGATAGGAAATTACAAATTAACCCATCTATTGTTCTATAATAAAGGATTTATAATTTGATCAGCTATAGTTCAAAGGGCTACTGGAGCAATTGGAAGTTTTCACAGACTGAAACAAATTCCTAAATCAATTTAACAACAGCAACTTGCATTTATATAGCACCTTTAATGTAGCAAAATGTCTCAAGGTGCTCCACAAGAGTTTTGACACCAAGCCACAGAAGGAGACATCAGGACAAAAGCTTGGTCAAAGAGGTAGGTTTTAAGGAGCATCTTAAAGGAGGTGAGAGGTGTAGAGAAGCCAAGAGGTTTAAGGAGGGAATTCCAGAGCTTAGGGCCAAGACAGCTGAAACCACGGCTGCCAACGGTGGTGCGATTAAAATCGGGGATGCGCAAGAGGCCAGAAATCTCAAAGGTTTGTAGGGCTGGAGGAGGTTACAGAGATAGGGAGAGGGGTGAGGCCATGGAAAGGATTTGAAAACAAGGATGAAGATTTTAAAATTGAAGCGTTGTCAGGCCGGGAGCCAGTGTAGGTCAGCAAGCACAGGGGTGATTGGTGATACGAGCAGCAGAGTTTTGGATGAGTGTAAGTTTATGTAGGGTGGAAGATGGGAGGCCGGCCAGGGAAGTATTGCAATAGACAAGCCTAGAGTCAACAAAGGCATGGATGAAATTTCAGCATCAGATGATACGAAACAGGGTCGGAGTTGGGCGATGTTATAAAAATGGAAGTGGGCAGTCTTGGTGATGCAGCAGATATGCGGTCGGAAGCTCATCTTGGGGTCAAACATACAGAATTTGCGAACGGTCTGGCTCAGCTTCAGATAGTTGCCAGGGATGGAAACGGTGGCCAGGGAACGGAGTTTGTGGTGGGGATCAAAGACAATGGCTTCAATATTTAGTTGGAGGAAACTTCTGCTCACCCAATATTGGATGTCGGACAGTCTGATGAATCCAAGACAGTGGAGGAGTCCAGAGAGATGGTGGTGAGATAGAGCTTTGTGTAGTCAGCGTACATGTGGAACCTGATGCTGTGTTTTCAGATGATATCGGCGAGTGGTAGCATGTAGATGAGAAATAGAAGGGGGCAAAGGATAGACCCTTGGGGGACTCCAGAGGTAATGGTGTGGAAGTGGGAACTGAAGTCATTGCAGGCGATTCTCTGGCTATGATTCGATAGATAAGAATGGAACCAAGCAAGGGCAGTTCCACCCAGCTGGGTGATGGAGGAGAGGCATTGGAGGAGGATGGTTTGGTCAACTGTGTTGAAGGTTGTAGATAGGTCAAGGAGGATGAGGAGGCATAATTTGTCATGGTCACAGTCACAAAGAATGTCATTTGTGACTTTGATAAGGGCCATTTCAGTACTGCGGCGGGGCTGGAAACCTGCTGGAGGGATTCAAACATGAAACTGCGAGAAAGATGGGCACGGATTTGAGAGGCGACAACACGTTCAAGGACTTGAGAGGAAAGGGAGGTTGGAGATGGGGCAGTGGTTTGCAAGGACAGGTGGGTTAAGGGTGTTTTTTTTTTTTTGAGGGGTGATGACTGTTACTATTACTTATTCAATGATTAACATTGTAATAGCTCACAGAAAAGCAGTAGCAAACCCCCCAACAGTTTACAGAAACTAATTTATGACCATTATATGACCTAGCTAAAACTTTATAAAAATAGAATTTATGAATGGAAACCAGGCAGATCCTGGCTCAGTCACAGTAATAACCAGGAATATAAATGAAATTTTAACCAGCATTAAAGTTGACCTATAAAAAAAATATCCAGCCATTGGGAATGAAACCTAGGCTGCCAAATCATAGAAGAGGAATGGTCAGAGTTTTGGAAAAGATCCTCAGCATCAGCACGTGCAGCAAAATGTACAAAGACTAACTCAAGATTATTCACTGAGAACACCACATCCCACACAACTCTACAAATTTTACCTTTTACTACTGGGCGACAGAAGGGCTCCCTCCTACACACATTCTTCTGCAATTTAACCATTCTTGATAGCAGTCAAGGGTCACAAGGACAAAGACAAAGACAACTGGCTTTACAAAAGGTTTTTTACATCCTTTACTAATTTTAGGGGGGAAACTACACAGTATCAAGTACCCTACACAACGCACAATCTTTTCCCTATCACACTGCTTGCACGAAGGACTTCTAAATCCGTATGGGATTAAGTTATGATTTTCTTTTGGCATTGCATTTTCCAATGTTGCTCAACCTGGCCTCAGAGTAAAAACACTGCCCAGAGCACCCGCCCTCTAATTTTTCCTTTCCGTTGGGAAGTGCTGGGCGAAGGCCAGGCATCTCAGTGGTACAAATCAGCATATGGGGACCTTTTGGCTCAAACCCACATTCTACCACTCCAGCTACAGGAAAGGGTTGGTTTCAGCTGTTATGCCCACACTAACCAATGTTCACTAAAGATGAATGACTGCTTGGACCAATTATCAGACAGCTACTGCTACTCATGAGGCATACCCTAGCGATAGTAGGGGAGAAGAATCAGAATTTTTAGAAATTAATTGAACAGAATTTATTTTATGCATGTTTATTCACACATTATGCAATTCTTTTTTTTCCCAAAAGTAGTCTGTGATGTACACACAAGTGCCCTTCCCTGAATACTGCTTTCCACCTTGTGAAACAGCCCTTCTATAGCTGACATATCCTACAGTCAGAAAGGCAGGCTCAAACATTTGTTCGGTCAGTAATAAAAAAATGTAACAGGTTTAAAAGGAAATGTGTTGAAAAATAAATGGCAAAAAATGCAACTATTTGCATAGAATCGTAAAAATCATTTCTTTCACAACCGCACTTTAGTGCACAGCATCATTAATAGAATGATCAGCTATTCATTGTTCAGTTGCCTTAACAAAAACATTAAATACGTGGGTAAATGGTATTGTTACAAGCCATCAATACTGGTGGATGAAAAATGAATTAATAGAATTAGAAATTTACTGACGAGTCTTATTCTGAAAGTATAGACCAAGAAGTCCAATTATAGAGGCACGCTCTTCTCATTGAACATATTGCCTACCCACAGCAAACATGTCATTAAAAAAAGGTACTGAAATTGGGAGCCGAAATTAAATTGACAGGACACACCAGTACCGTAGGACCCTCAAACCTACGTGTCCAGGAATTTCAATTATAGCTTCGGCTGACAATAAAATTTACAGCCATCAGTTCCTGGTGGACATCCAGATGGATCGCTGTGTCACTGAGTGTGGCATCTTGTTGCAAAAAAATTTGACTAAACGAATCCACCCCCACAGAAATGCACCAGCGATTCCACCGCATAATTAGAGACATAAAAGTAGTAAGGAGACAGAGTATGGTATAAAGTGTAGAATAATGAAACAGGGAAGTAAAAACATTAAAATAAACTATTTAATACGAAGTACACATTAAATTCCTTACTTTTACATAAATCATCGGGAGTGTTTGCTTGGCTCGGCTGTAATGTCTGGCAACTCTGTACACAGTTTCCGGAACGTAGTCTAGCACCAAGTTGAGGTACACTTCATCTTTCTAGAAGGGCATGAAAAAAGGTTGCCATTATTAATAAATATTATATTTAATACCACACAGACCCTCTAATCTATTTTTTTGTGCTCATTTCAGGCACCCAGCGTCAGTATCAAGCACTCCCACGTCATGGTTTGATACATAGTGAAGCACTCTGCTTCAACAATGCCCCAATCTCCAGACTCACTGTGCCCATTCCTCAGACCAGACATGCTGTGAGAATGCCAACTTAGTGCCAATTAGTGGCAGTTTTCATTGTGGGTCATATCCATGAAGGGCCAGATTAAAAATGTCCAAGCTCATTCCACATTTGATTTTCCCAGCCAGGAAACTTGCACCTCAATGGTCTGGGTTGGATTCTCAGATGTGAAAGGCCCACTGCATCAATCAATCACTCGGTCTCAAATTTAACAATAAAATTAACACATTTAACCAACAGGGTCAGCTAGAAATTATTCTAGTGGTCGTTGACTTGTCTATAATAGCTAGTTTTTTTTACAACATTATTAAAATTCACATTCAGTTGCATTTATTTTTAGATACACTTCACAAAATGCCTCAAAACTTGTAAAATATTATCGACAGCAAAAGAATAACCACAAAGAAAAACTGCAACACTGGTAAATGCAGTTCAGAAAGCACACATTTGTGCCAGGAGCATTAGAGCAATTTTAAGCCAAAGTTTTAAAAACTACGTTTTAAAAAAAAAAAAAACCTGTTTTTACCAGACCAACAGAATTTATACTGACACTCCTGGCGATCCCTATCCTAATTTCCAAAAGACAATGTCAGCTACCCAAGGAAAATAGTGCCATTATTCCAGAAAACATTAGTATACAGCAATAGATCAGTAAATATACAATAATATAACTATCTCATCAACTGACAAATATAATGACCTTGGGATACAGGTCTTAGTTTGAAAACTGAGAGGTCCACAACTACCTCAAGTGTCTAAAATTTAACAGCTTAAAAATAATAGAAGCTTAGTCAAGCAATAGAAACAGTTAGAAATAATTCAAACTTCACAATACTTGAAGACATGCTAATAGATTAAAGTAAATGAAAACTGAGCAGTTAAACCATTAGTCTATAATGATTAAGTGATCAGGAGTGGAAGTTCCAGCTATCGCTTCTCCCTAGCCATGGAGACAGACAAATTGTAGCCCCTCCTTAAATTCAATTCACCAAACAAATCAACTTACAGGAAGCAATTTAGAGGCTATTTTCAAATATTCTTCTATTATTTGAGGGTGGGAGATAACACATGAATAGTATTGTATAAAATGGCACTAGGACTTGTATAATATTGGTAATCAAGCAGACTGAGCGCTGTACCATCAAGGCAATCACTGAATTGTCAAGATAGTGCTCATTGAGAGCATATGACGTTGCCAGGTAACTAACTTGGAGATAGGCTAACCCCCCAATTCGCCACACACTGACATGAAAAAGTGGGGTCTGGTTTTTGCTGGTAGGTCTTGCTCTTTCAGGAGGAACACAAGTAGATACACCTAGAACTGTCAACTTGGAACAAATTTTAGGTGTGTGATATTCAGTCACAAGACATTCCTGAGGCAATAACGTGCACCAGAAACCAACGATTCAAAGTACAAACTGTCTGACGTGGGAAGGCCCAAATTACTATGTATTCTTCTCCCTAAAAAGACCACAAGGACAAAGGTTTGGTACAACAAAAATTGTAGAGAACAGGAACCAGCATAGATAACAGCAAAAGAAAATTGAAGAAATTCAGCAAAATAAGCACAATACCAGCAAGAGCAAATTGGGTCGAGGTTGGAGGAGAAGCCTGTTCAAAAACGGTTAATAAGAGCCAAAAGTGGGACCCAGTAAATACTTTGTTTCCATGATATGTGCTGAGTAAGCTAATGTCAGCTAGGGTATTTGTAGTGGTATTACAATTGGCCACAGAGGCTATTAGTTCAAGAAGTGTTATAGAAAAAGTAATCACCAAGGGTTCTTGGCCTTGATCACTCTCCACCAATCCCTTCTGGAAGTACATGTGTGAATGGCGGTGAGGCCAAGTTTGTGCTCAGCTGTGACATCCTCCACAGCGGACACTCATTGCCGAAGCCTACATGTAAATGGCCCACTGGACAAGGCATTAAAAGGGAGGCCACTGCCTACGAAGCTGTTTTACTGACTCGATTAGTACAAGTTATTTATAAAGAATGATAAGTGACACTTTATTATTTCAATAAAAGAAACGAGGATAAATAAAATCAGCATCGTTATTTCCCTGAAACTGGAATACAGTAGAGTCTACAAACTGAATTCCTTTTGAAGAATTTACTTGTTTTCAGGAAGATGCTGTAGATTTCAAAGCAAAGCTACAATTTAAAACGGCTTTGTAATGTAACTACCTTGTAGCACAATACCAGTTATACGGAGTTCAGTGTTTTAAAGCAAGGCGAGAGGGGAACCAGATTGTGTAAAACAAATACAGGTTAACGCAACATTTATTTTAAAAGCTAAGTCACGTGCCGAACGTTTTGCAACAGAATTAGTGATTGAAGAATCTGTCAGCCAAGGTTATGCTTAGTTACTATAAATTCAAATTTACTTGCCTAGAATGCTAAAATTATGCTTCTAGAATTATCAACTTGCATCTTTAGCGTAGTAAAACGTTCCAAGGTGCATCACAGAGCCAAAGGAGTAGATATTAGAACAGGTAACTAAAAGCTTGATCAAAGAGGTAGGTTTTAAGGAGCGTGTTAAAGGAGGAAAGACAGAGCGGTTTAGGGAGGGAATTCCAGAGCTTAGGGCCTAGATGGCTAAAGGCATGCTGGCCATTGGTTGGGCACGGGGGTCAATGGGTGAGTATGAGGCCAGAGTCGGAGGAACAGAATTCTCATAACTCTGTAGGAGGTTACAGAGATAGGGAGAGGCGAGGCCGTGAGAGATTTGAAAAGGGTGAGAATTTTAAAATCAAAGCATTGGTGGACCGATAGCCAATGTAGGTCAGCTAGCACTGGGGTGATGGGTGAACGGGACTTGGTGCAAGTTAGGATATGGGTAGCAGAGTTTTGGATGAGCTCAAGTTTATGGCGGGTGGGAGAGGGGAGGCTGGCCAGGAGAGTATTGGAATAGTGGAGTCTGGAGGCAACAAAAGTATGGATGAGGATATGGGGTTGGAAGCTCGGCTCAGGGTCAAATAGAATATAGAGGTTGCAAACAGCCTGGTTCAGCCCAAGAATTAAACAAGCTAAAGTTTAAGATTTCTGAGTGATTCATTTCCTCTCAAGTACCGAAACAACATCAAGTTCCTGTTGGTGGTGCTGTTGAGAACAGTAACATGTGTCCAGGTTTAACAGAAAGAACCAAGGTTTGAACTGAGGTTATTAATTTTAGTGCAATATACAATGAAGGCTGGATGTAATTTTATACCAATCAGAATATGTGGGTTAATTTTAATGACAGCAAGTAGTTTGTAGTGGAATTTTTTTTGGTTTTCTGGAGAAAGAAATGGGAAGTGTTCGGCCCGTAATTTCAGATAGGAGGCTTCCTGCGTGCGGATGCCCATCGGAAAAAAATCTACGCACTTAAGGGAGAGCTCCAGAGATCTGGTCACTTCCGATCCTGGGCCTGTCCACAGTTGAAATGCGCAGGGCCCAGGTATCCCAGGGGCGCATGCGGTTCACAAGCGTCCCTGGGATCACGTGGACCAGGCGAGCCAATAGGAGAAGGGAATCTCTCTTCATACTTTTGACAGATAGACCTGTCAAAAGTATGAATGGGGATCACTGAAAAAAGACACAAACATTAAATAAATTTTTAAAAAACCATCACATTTTTAAAATGAGTTAAAATTACATTAAATTAAATATTTTAAACAAAAATTTTATTTTGGAAAAATTAAAGTTTTTTTTACTGGGCTAAAAATAAACTTGTAGTGTATGTAACTGTTCTACCTTTAAGAGAACTATTGTATGTAACCGTCCACCTTTAAGAGAACTATTTTAGGTGTGGCACTACTTTATCTTGGCTGCTGTATACTGTAATACCGACGGTGACCACACCAGTATATAAGTGCTGTGTCAGGATTTATTGGGCAGATTCACCCTGACCTTCGAATAGTAAAGTCCTGTTAAAGTTACTCTTGTAGTCTGTGTATTAATTCGCCATAATACCTACAGACTTTACAGTGGCGACGAGTTCGATCTTACCCTGCGGCAACAATACTTCCGAAGCAGTTAACGAGCGTCGAGAAGAGGCACCCGCCCTCGTCGTTCTGCTGAGAGAAAACTCGAGTCTGCAGAGCAAGGAAGGAGGAAGAATTCAGACACGAAGCCTTCCATCAGCAACAGGCACTGATTGTCCCTTCTGCCACGGTGGTGAGTGAGCCGATCAGCACGAGAAGCAAGTCGGCCACGGTGACTGTGAGTAAAGGGAAAATAAAAAAAATAAACGGAGGATAAGGGCGGTGAACTCGACCACGGTCGGGGGAAAGGAGCCGGACAGAAGTCGGGCCCAGAGGCGCTGAGACTGGGGCAGCGTGGAGCACGGAAGCCGCGGTACAAGCGGGCTGGGAGACGCAACGGCGTCGTGAGACAGCTAGACCGCGACCGGCGAAAAAGGCCGGGCAGCTACCGAGGCCACGAAGCGCTGCGACCGGGATCGTAAGGCGCGGGAAGATATAAAAATAAATAAATCGCGGAGAACTCAGCCGCAGCCGGGGAGGAAAGCACCGGACTGCGAGAGGGCTGGGAGGCGCGATTGGAAGCCGCTGAGGGAGAGACAGAGCCCGAGCGAGCGGGAGAGACAGAGCCCGAGCGAGGGAGACTGAGCGAGATCCAGCCCAGCGGCTGAAACTGTTCGCCGTCAACAGGTTGTACCCAGCGCCGGTTGCCCTGCCGAGAAAAGGGAACAAGGAACGCACTGAAGCCGACGCGCAGGCTGCGAACCCCGAAAGCCAGCGGTCGTCGCCCGAGGGAAAAGCTTACCCCTCCCACCAGGGGAAGAAACGCGGGAAGCCGCCAGTAGGCGGGGAAGAAGACAGAAGCGGGAAACCACCATTTTGAAAGTGGGCGGGGAAAGAAGACAAGCGCGGGAAACCGCCATTTTGAAAAAAAAAAAGTTAAAGAAATATTTCGTTGTTGTTTCTCAGGAAGAGTGTGAAGATGCCTAAGCGTAGTAACATCAACGGGTTCGATTCCGATGTGGAAGATTGGGCCACGTATGTAGAATGCATCGAGATATATTGTAAGGTCAATAAGATAGCAAATTATGACAAAGCTCTAACCTTACTAAACTCAATGGGTGCGAAGACATACGGGTTATTGAAGCATCTTCTATCACCAGCTAAACCGGCGGATCAGTCTTTCGCTAATATTGTTGCTGTCCTGAAGGATCATTTTAACCCCGCACCGCTGATGTTAGCGGAACGATCAAAATTTTACGTGAGAACGCAACGAAAAGAGGAAAGCAACGCGGAGTACCTGGTTGAATTGCGTAGGCTAGCAAAATACTGTCAGTTTGGGGTAAATCTGACAGAGGCACTGAGAGACAAGTTCGTGTGCGGGATGTCGAAGGAAGGAACACAAAAACGACTGCTCGAAGAGAACGATCTTACACTTGATAAGGCTGTCCTTATTGCAGCATCGCACGAAGCCGCAGCGAGAGGCACGGCGGAAATGCAGCGGTACTCAGTGTGGATCAAATGACTTCGGGTACAACGAAATGTTATCGTTGTGGGAAGACAACACACGACCAGAACCAATGCTGGTTTAAAAACCAGGAATGTAGAAAATGTGGCAAGCTTGGTCACATAGCTAAGGTATGCCGGTCAGGAAAGAAGACCAGCAATAATAAGTCACCGCAGAAGAAGTACAGAAAGGTACATAAGGTGACTGGGAAGAGTCCAGATGAACAGAATTCGGACTCAGACTCCAACAGCAAGGAACTGGGTAGTCTGAGGATTCACAATGTGAGTAAAGAAGCTGACCGACAAACTATCTGGGTCACACTACAGATTGCAAAAGTCCAAGTGAAGATGGAAGTGGACACCGGATCGGCGTTGACAGTCATGAATAAGCAAGATTACAAAAAGTTATTCAAACATATTCCCCTACGGGATACGGAGATAGTATTGCAGACATACACGGGGCACAGAGTATACCCCATCGGAAAGATAGAAGTCAAGGTGAGATACAAGGACAAAGATCACCAAGGGATGGACATGTATGTGCTGCCCAAGGGAGGTCCACCACTTCTGGGACAGGAGTGGATCAGGAAAATAAAGATAGACTGGCATTCACTAAACACAATGACGGTAGATTCCGGAAAGGAAGATGTCAAACCTGAACGGTTGTCCAGAATATTGGACGAAGCTAAAGAGGTATTCCAGCAAGGACTGGGAACACAGAGGAATTAAAGCAAAAATCAAGATTGCAGAACATGCAAGCCCAAAATTTTTCAAAGCCAGATCGGTACCTTACGCGATACGACCTGCTGTGGAGGCAGAACTGGAAGAGCTTGAACGTTCAGGGGTACTGTCTAAGGTGGACTGGAGTGAGTGGGCCACACCCATTGTTCCCGTCATGAAGTCTTCATCAAGTAACAAGCCAGGGGGACCGGGAAAGGTCCGCATCTGCGGAGACTTCAAGATCACAGTTAATCCGGTGCTTCACACGGTACAATACCCGCTCCCGCGGATTGAGGATATCTTTGCTTCATTGTCTGGCGGGAAACACTTCACCAAGATAGACCTGGCACAAGCATACTTGCAAATGGAAGTCGAGGAAGAGTCGCGCCAGTATCTCACAATCAACACGCACAGAGGCTTGTATCGTTATAATAGACTGGTTTTTGGAGTAGCTTCGGCTCCAGCAATTTGGCAGAGGGCCATGGAGCAGGTCTTACAGGGTATTCCAAGCACGCAGTGTTACTTGGACGATATCCTGATTACGGGAGAAGACGAGGAGGAACACCTCACAAATTTGAAACTGGTGCTCACCAGGTTGAAGGAATATGGCCTTCGAGTTAATCGCCAGAAATGCGAGTTCTTCCAGAAACGGATCTCGTACTGCGGTCATGTCATGTCATTGACCAAGAGGGGCTGCACAAGTCACCTGACAAGATAGAAGCTGTCGTGAAGGCCCCCGCTCCGGAAAATGTATCACAGTTGAGATCGTTTCTGGGGTTGATTAATTATTACCACAAGTTTCTGCCAAATCTATCCACGGTGCTGCATCCGCTGAATGCTCTGTTGCGGAAAGAAGTACCATGGAAGTGGAGCGAGGACTGTAAGAAGGCCTTTCGCAGAAGCAAGGCGTTGATTACCTCTGAGGAAGTGTTGGCTCATTTCAACCCAACGTTACCTCTTCGTCTAGCTTGTGATGCTTCCCCTTATGGAATTGGAGCAGTACTTTCACACAAGTTACCAAATGGCTCGGAAAGGCCAGTCGCATTTGCGTCCCAATCATTGACCTCCGCTGAGCGAAATTATGCTCAGAAAGATAGGGAGGCCCTCAGCCTTGTGTGGGGAGTAAAGAAATTCAATTATTACCTGCAGGGCAAGAAGTTCACATTACTGACAGACCACCAGCCGTTGGTGTCCATATTCAAACCTAACAAGGCCGTTTCCACTATGACAGCGCAAAGGCTACAGAGGTGGTCCGTGTTACTTGGGGCACACCAATATGACATCGAATACAAAAGGTCCAAACTGTATGGAAATGCTGATGGGTTATCGCGCCTACCGTTGCCAGTAGTAGAAGAGGCGGCTACAGTGGACCCGGTAGAGATGTTCCACTCATCCATAGTGGAATGTCTACCAGTAACAAATTCGATGATCGAAAATGAAACAAGAAATGACCCGACTCTCTCACGAGTCTACGATTTAACAGTGGAGGGATGGCCAGCACATGGCGAACCAACGCTGCCCGCATTTTCGCAAAGAAAAGAACAGCTGTCAGTGTGCCGAGGAACCTTGATGTGTGGATCTAGAGTGGTGATTCCACCCAAACTTCAGCAGAAGGTGCTAAAGGAGCTTCACGAGGGGCATCTGGGTGGAGTGAAAATGAAGAACCTAGCAAGAGTGTTTGTGTGGTGGCCAGGTATTGATGGAGACATCGAAGAAATAACCAAGAGCTGTCTAGGATGCCAGAAGGTCCAAAACGCGCCACCACAAGCTCCTCTGCATCCATGGGAGTGGCCCTCATCTCCTTGGCAAAGGGTACACGTCGACTTTGCTGGTCCATTTATGGACTCAATGTTTCTAATCGCGGTTGATGCACACTCCAAGTGGCCGGAGGTAATAAAGATGTCCTCCACCACCACGGAAAAAACCATCACAGTATTAAGGACCATATTTGTCAGGAATGGGCTGCCGGAACAGATCTGTTCTGATAATGGACCGCAATTTGTGTCCGAAGAATTCAGGAAGTTCTTAAAAAGGAATGGGGTCAAGCACTACACGTCAGCCCCATACCATCCCGCCACCAATGGATTAGCTGAAAGGTTTGTCCAGACCTTCAAGAAGGCCATAAAGGCCATGGGTAATGAAGACATCAACCTACAACATAAGGTAGATAACTTCTTGTTGGCGTACAGGAATGCAACACATGCGGTCACAAACCAAACTCCCGCCATGATGTTTTTCAATAGAAGACTAAGATGCCGGCTGGATTTGATTAAGCCAAACGTCAGAAGAGACGTAGAGAACCGGCAATTTCAGGGCATGAATGAAAGGCCAACTAGATCCTTTCAGATAGGTCAACAAGTTTTGGCCCGGGACTACCGTACTGAGAAATGGCAGCCTGGAACTATTGGGAAAAGGCTAGGGCCGCTGATGTATACCGTGGACATTGGTGACAGCATAATAAGGCGCCATGTTGACCAGATCATAGGGTCATCCACAAAGGACCAACCTACTCCACAACCTTACACGGCTAATGTTGAAGCAGAGATACCCAGAGCACCTACCTCCGATCTGGTAATACTGGAATCAGATGAACCTGACACTGTCCTTCAAGCCGAATCGACCTTGCCAGAAGAACCTACTACCCCGCCGAAAACTACTACACCACCGAGGCGTTATCCGGACAGAGTCAGGAAGCCTCCAGAGAGACTGAATCTGTGAACTGTTTTGCATAAGTTGTACATATGTTATGATGTTATGTTAATGGGGAATAAGTATGTTGTAAGCTAAAAAAGGGAGAATTGTAGTGTATGTAACTGTTCTACCTTTAAGAGAACTATTGTATGTAACCGTCCACCTTTAAGAGAACTATTTTAGGTGTGGCACTACTTTATCTTGGCTGCTGTATACTGTAATACCGACGGTGACCACACCAGTATATAAGTGCTGTGTCAGGATTTATTGGGCAGATTCGCCCTGGCCTTCGAATAGTAAAGTCCTGTTAAAGTTACTCTTGTAGTCTGTGTATTAATTCGCCATAATACCTACAGACTTTACAAAACTTACCTTTTTTAAAAGTATTTTTAAATTATAAAAAAGAGAACTTTTTTTTTTTTTTTTTTAAACCCTTATGCTGGTAAAAGCAGGTTTTACATCTGCTTTTACCAGGCAAAAGATTTTTTAAGGGTTTTCAGCGGGCGGAGGTTCTGCAGAAAGCGGAACTATCCGCCCGCAGAGGCCCTTCTCCAGGGCAGGGGTCCGATCTGTCAAGAGGATTCTTGACAGATCAGAAATGCCGGTTTTCAGCACCTGAAACCAGTATTTCCGATGTCCCCACGGGTGTGTACACAGCTCATACACACCCGTAGGCATCGGAAAATACGGGCCTTCGTGTTTGTGGGCTGTTATGAAATCTAACAGATGTCTTTATTCAAACGCTGCCACTTACTGGATTGGTAAACTGTTTGAATATGTAGGCATTTTACGTAACAGTTAATTCCATGCATTAGGTTTAATACATACATTTTTACAAAAAACCACTGTCTTGGTTCTCAAATAGACTACTCAGTAAGTGAAACTCCGATAGCCCACTGCCGCTGTAGGTAGAGAACTGGCAACAAAGGTAAATGGCCAGCCTGGACACCACAGGGGCAACATTTCCTTCTGGTCACATGTGCTGGGCTCAGATCTGGGAAAGGCTGCATGCAGAATGGTGAAGTTACAAATGTAATTTTGTTTTAGCTGCTGCACAGAAGTAAAGAATCAGAGGGAAAAAAGCTGCATAGCTTCATGAGACAGGGGAGGAGGAGGATTAACCAAATTGCTATGGGGAAAGAAAAAAACGACCAGATAAGTTGCATATTTTTACTGAAATATTTGCAAGTACCCTTTTGTGTACACCTTTGGAAATATAAGCAGCCATCATTTCCATTCCTTTTGAAGTTTTCCATGATGTTGCAGACAGGATTCCGAATAACCAGTTTATATAGGTTTGTGTGATAAATACCTGCAATGCATACATTTTTTGAACTATAGAAATTTTAATTAATAGTCTTGGTAGAGATCAAGGAATTCTCAGTAATGGACACTTCTTTCCAGACCCTATTCTCAGCTGCTCCTACAGAAGGATATTTCCTCAATTAAATTTTCTATTACTGAAAATCTCCACTGGCAGAATTTCAAGCATCAACCATGATCAAAATTGCCTGGATTTTAAAATTCTCATCCTTGTGTTCAAATCCTTCTATGGCCTCATCCTTCCTATCTCTGTAACCTTCCTTGAGCCCTACAAACCTCCGAGTTTTCTGTGCTCCTCCAACTCTGGACTCTTGTGCATTCCTGATTTTCATCATCCCACCATTAGCAGCTGTGCCTTCAGCTGCTTAGGCCCCAAGCTCTGGAATTCCCGCCCTAAATCTCTCCTCCTTCAAGTCACTCCTTAAAACCCAACTCTTTGACCAAGCTTTTGGTCACCCGTCCTAATGTCTCTATGTGGCTCGGTGTCAAATTTTATCCGATATTGCTCATGTGACACACGTTAAAGGCGCTACATAAATGCAGGCTGTTGTTTAGGCAGATCACGGTCACAAATGTTTAGAAAGGAGTTCCAAAACTAACAGCTTTACAGCAGGTCAGTGCTCACTACGGTATTATTTCACTCGGCAATCTACTTCTTAGGCAGTCCCTCGGAACATTAAAAATGAGTTCGCAGGTAACTGATGAGTCCAATGCGGGACTGAGTCTCTGTCACAGGTGGGGCAGACGGTGGTTCAAGAGGCGGGTGCTCGGGTTGACGTGCGCTCCTTCTGCTGTTTGCGCTTGGCTTTCGCTTGCTCCCATCGAAGAGACTCGAGGTGTTCGGCGCCTTCCCGGATGCTTCTCCTCCACTTTGTACAGTCTTGGGCCAGGGATTCCCAGGTGTCGATGGGGATGTTGCACTTTTTCAAGGAGGCTTTGAGGGTGTCCTTGAAGCGTTTCCTCTGCCCACCTGGGGCTCTCTTGCCGTGCCGGAGCTCCGAGTAGAGCACTTGTTTTGGGAGTCTCGCATCGGGCATGCGGATAATGTGACCCGTCCATCGGAGCTGATTGAGCGTGGTCAAAGCCTCGATGCTGGGGATGTTAGCCTGAGCAAGAACACGGACGTTGGTGCGCCTATTCTGCCAATGGATTTGCAGGATCTTGCGGAGGCAGCATTGGTGTTACCTCTCCAGTGCTTTGAGGTGCCTGCTGTACATGGTCCATGTCTCTGAGGCATACAGCAGGACGGGTATCACTACTGCTCTGTAAACCATGAGCTTAGTGCCAGGTTTGAGGTCCTGGTCTTCAAACACTCTTTTCCTCAGGCGACCGAAGGCTGCACTGGCACACTGAAGGCACATACTCGGCAATAACTGAGAGGTGAAGAAACCTTTGAGAAGCTGGGACACTGGGGGTGGGGTGGGGGGGGGGGGGGGGGGGAATCACATTTGCTATATCTATTGCTTTTCCCCCCCCTAAACTATTTACAAGTTCCTCAATTTTACCTCGTCTCTTCCACTCCCTTCTCTGCCCCATGCAGCTCAAGTTTTGAGAAATGTTAACCATAATTTTAGATATGTATTATTCACGAAAACCCATTACTGTTCATACAATGCAATTACAGTGGCACCACAACTTGCCTGCAACTTTTGCAGTATCACTGCCAACAAAACACATAATATTGACAAAACTATTCAATACAATTACAAATCTATTGAGGCTAAATCTGTATCTACTGTTGTATACACAACAATAGATGGATGAGTTGAAGATTTTGATTGTATAATAGACAAGGAAAACAAACTAGATAGGCTGAGGAGTCCAAAACAGTTCTGCTAAACATCACTATAGCGCTGAAGAATTCCTTAAATCCTTAAATCTCAGCGATGCAGAGGACGTCGTGGATAACACCTTTAGGGAGTTGGCCGCACCGCAGGTAAAGGCTGCACAGGCAGGAAGAGAATGGGTGACCACCAGGCAGAGTAGTAGGCGCAGGCAGGTGGTGCAGGGGTCCCCTGTGGCTATCCCCCTCTCAAACAGATATACCGCTTTAGATATTGATGAGGGAGATGGCTTATCGGGGAAGGCAGCAGCAGCCAACTTCCTGGCACCGTGGGTGGTTCTGCTGCAAAGGACGGGAGGAAAAAGAGTGGGAGAGCTATAGTAATAGGGGAATCTATTGTAAGGGGAATAGATAGGCGTTTCTGCGGCCGCAAATGAGACTCCAGGATGGTATGTTGCCTCCCTGGTGCAAGGGTCAAGGATGTCTCAGAACGGCTGCAGAACATTTTGGAAGGGGATAGTGACAGCCAGTTGTCGTGGTGCATATAGGTACCAACGATATAGGTAAAAAATGGGATGAGGTCCTAAAAGCTGAATATAGGGAGTTAGGAGGTAAATTAAAAAATAGGACCTCAAAAGGTAGTAATCTCAGGATTGCTACCAGTGCCACGTGCTAGTCAGAGTAGAAATAGAAGGATATTTCAGATGAATATGTGGCTAGAGGAATGGTGCAAGGGGGAGGGATTCAAATTCCTGGGACATTGGAACCGGTTCCGGGGGAGGTGGGACCAGTACAAGCCGAACGGTTGGCACCTGGGCAGGACCGGGACCGATGTCCTAGGGGGAGGGTTTAAACTAAAATGGCAGGGGGTTGGGAACCTGAGCAGGGAGACAGAGGAAAGGGAAACAAGGAGAAGCAAAAGAAAGGAACGAGAAAAACAAAGGTGGCAGTCAGAGAAATCAAGGGTTTAAATCAAACATGGCCACAGTAAATAATACTTCTAAAAGGTGTAAGAGTGTTAAAAAAACAAGCCTGACGGCCTTGTGTCTTAATGCGAGGAGCACTCGTAATAAGGTGGATGAATTAGCTGCGCAAATAGAGGTAAACAGATATGATGTGATTGGGATTACGGAAACATGACTCCAGGGTGACCAAGGCTGGGAACTCAACATCCAGGGTTATTCAATATTCAGGAAAGATGGGCAAAAAGGAAAAGGAGGTGGGGTAACATTGCTGGTTAAAGAGGGGATTAACACAATTGAAAGGAAGGCTATTAGCTCTGATGATGTGGAATCTGTATGGGTAGAACTGAGAAATATCAGGGGGCAGAAAACGTTAGTGGGAGTGGTATACAGACCTCCAAACAGTAATGCGGAGGTTGGGGATGGCATTAAAAAGGGAAATTAGAGACACGTGCAATAAGGGCACAGCAGTTATCATGGGTTACTTTAATCTACATATAGATTGGGCTAACCAAATTAGTAACAATACTGTGGAGGAGGAATTCCTGGAGTGTATACGAGATGGTTTCCTGGACCAATATGGTCGAGGAACCAACTAGAGATCAGGCCATCTTAGACTGGGTATTATGTAATGAGAAATGATTAATTAGCAATCTTGTTGTGCAAGGCCCCTTGGGCCAGAGCGATCATAATATGATCGAATTCTTCATTAAGATGGAGAGTGAAGTAGTTCACTCAGAGACTAGGGTCCTGAATTTAAATAAAGGAAACTACGATGGTATGAGGCGATAGTTGGGTAGGATTGATTGGGGAATGTTACTCAAAGGGTTGACGGTGGATAGGCAATGGCAAACATTCAAAGATCGCATAGATGAACTACAGAATTTGTTCCTCAGTTTGGCATAAAAATAAAACAAAAAAGGTGACTCAACCGTGGCTCACAAGGGAAATTAGGAATAGCATAAGTTCCAAGGAGAAGACATAAATTGGCCAGAAAAAGCAGTAAACCTGAGGATTGGGAGCGGTTTAGGATTCAACAAAGGAGGACAAAGGGATTAATTAAGAGGGGGAAAATTGAGTATGAGAGTAAGCTTGCAGGGAACATAAAAACTGACTGTAAAAACTTTTATAGATATGTGAAGAGAAAAAGATTGGTGAAGTCAAGCGTAGGTCCCTTACAGTCAGAATCAAGGGAATTTATAATGGGGAACAAAGAAATCGCTGACCAATTAAATACATACTTTGCTTCTGTCTTCACAAAGGAGGACACAAATAACCTCCCAGAGATGTCGTGGAACATAGGGTCTAATGAAAGGGAGGAACTGATGGAAATCAGTATTTGTAGGGAAATGGTGATAGGGAAATTGACGGGATTGAAGGCCGATAAATCCCCAGGGCCTGATAATCTACATCCTAGGGTACTTTAGG
The DNA here is from genome assembly GCF_052327205.1 of Somniosus microcephalus. NCBI lineage: Eukaryota > Metazoa > Chordata > Chondrichthyes > Squaliformes > Somniosidae > Somniosus > Somniosus microcephalus. The sequence goes on from NC_141000.1 coordinate 85,795,259, forward strand.
AAGTGGCCCTAGAAATAGTAGATGCATTGCTGGTCATCTTCCAAAATTCGATAGACTCTGGAACAGTTCCCATGGATTGGAGGGTAGCTAATGTTACCCCACTATTCAAAAAAGGTGGTAGAGAGAAAACGGGAATTATAGATCGGTAAGCCTGACATCGGTAGTGGGGAAAATGCTAAAGTCCATTATAAAAGATGTAATAGGAGTGCACTTGGAAAAGAGTGACAGGATCGGACAAAGTCAACATGGATTTACAAAAGGTAAATCGTGCTTGACTAATCTACTGGAATTGTTTGAGGATGTAACTGGTAGAATAGACCAGTGGATGTGGTGTATTTGGACTTTCAGAAGGCTTTCGATAAGGTCCCGCATAAGAGATTAGCATGTAAAGGTAAGTCACATGGGATTGGGGGCAAGGTACTGACTTGGATAAAGAACTGGTTGACAGACAGGAAGCAAAGAGTTGGAATAAATGGCTCTTTTTCCGAGTGGCAGGCAGTGACTAGTGGGGTACCGCAGGGATCGGTCCCAGGACCTCAGCTATTCACAATATATATAGACGAGGGAACTAGATGTAATATCTCCAAGTTTGCAGACGACACAAAGCTGGGTGGGCGTGTGTGCTGTGAGGAGGATGCAGAGAAACTCCAGTATGATTTGGACAGGTTGGGTGATTATACTGCATCTGCCATGCATCTGCCCAATGTGGATAAATGTGAGGTTATCCACTTTGGTGGCAAAAACAGGAAGGCAGATTATCTGAACGGCAATAGATTGGGAGAAGGGAAAGTGCAACGAGACCTGGGTGTCCTTATGCACCAGTCGCTGAAGGTAAGCATGCATGTGCAGCAGGCGGTTAAGAAAGCAAATGGTATGTTGGCCTTCGTAGCGAGAGGGTTCGAGTACAAGAACAAGGATGTCTTGCTGCAGTTGTACAGGGCCTTGGTGAGACCACACCTTGAGTATTGTGTGCAGTTTTGGTCGCCTTATCTGAGGAAGGATGTTCTTGCCATGGAGGGAGTGCAGCGAAGATTCACCAGACTGATACCTGGGATGGCAGGAATGACGTATGAGGAGAGATTGGGTCGATTGGGCTTATATTCGCTAGAGTTTAGAAGAATGAGAGGGGATCTCATTGAAACTTATAAAATTCTAACAGGACGGGACAGACTGGATGCAGGAAGGATGTTCCCAATGGCCGGGGAGTCCAGAACCAGGGGTCACAGTCTAAGGATAAGGGGTAAGCCATTTAGGACTGAGATGAGGAGGAATTTCTTCACCCAGAGAGTGGTGAACCTGTGGAATTCTCTGCCACAGAGGGCGGTGAAGGCCAGTTCATTAAATATATTCAAGAAGGAGTTGGATATATTTCTTAAGGCTAAAGGGATCAAGGGATATGGGGAGAAGGCAGGGTCAGGGTACTGAATTTGGATGATCAGCCATGATCTCATTGAATGGTGGAGCAGGCTCGAGGGGCCGAATGGCCTACTCCTGCTCCTATCTTCTATGTTTCTAAATTCAAATCCAAAATTGCAAACACATTAAGGAATTCCTGACATTTCTTTTCACGGAGGCTATGTAAAGTAAACTGCATGTACAAATTAAACAAAGTTTGAAATTAATCCTAGTAATGTAAGGGTTGTAATGAATTCCACTGGAGATCTGTTTTGGACGTTGATCTGAGACACAGAATGTTACAGCACAGAAACAGGCCATTTGAGCCAAAGTCTGTGCCAATTCCCACCCCATCCCGCCCCCTCCCCCCACCGCAGATTCTGCTTATGGCAGAATTCCACAATCTGAACTAAACAGGCAACTATTTTCTATACTCTCAAAAATGTGAGCTCAACAAACCCAAAAGACTGAACATGAGAGTATACATTTCATTAGCAAGTAGAGTTTTATTATTTCATGTAGTGCAAGGTTTCAAGGATTCAGAGAAACAAAAAATTATTAGGATTCTCACCACAAGGATCCCTTTTAAAGAATTACATTCTTTTTACTTCACTTCTATTGATATTTGGATATTTGTTTAAATCACAAGCTGATGACATCAGGAACACTATGTTGAATAAGTTAGTGTTCAACAGGAAGCAAGTGAATGTTTCAGGTGTGCACTCACCACCAGAGCTGGAAGATATTACAGATGAACAGCATTTTAAAAAGGAACAGAACAAGGGCAAGGGAGTGGGAAACATACACAAATAAATAGAATGAGCTTTGAAGTGTTTAAGTGGAGAACAGAGATGGTTAATCTGCAGAAGTTATATTAGCATGAGGCAATAATGAGAGAAACCATAGGAACAAAAGAAATCAAATGTTACTGCTATAATAAAATTATGGCAATAGCATTTTATTTGTTTTGCTTCTCCGAAATCTTGTTCATCTGTAATTTCTCCCAGTTCTGATGGAGTCGAATCCTGAAATGTTAACTTGTCAGTTCTCTCTCCAGATGCTGCCTGACCCAATTTAAAGGTGTCGGAGAAAAAGTTGCTTATAGATCAACTTCTACCCGATAATTAAGTGTTTTTTTTTAAATTAAAAAAGTTATCCAATAATTTGAATTGAACAATTGGCACCAACACAGGAGGCTTTTTTTTTTTAAGCACGAAAAAAAAAGTTGAACTAACCAGCAATTCAAATTAAGCTATTTTGGCACAACAGGAACTGTACATTTAATATACCCAATGAACTGCTAGTAACCAACAGTTCGATGCTTTGTGTGGACATTTTCAATGTGATTTTTTTTGCCTGAGACAATAAAACACCAATGTAGCCCAATAGGGATACCAGTAGAGTCTCTTTGGCTTGGAGAAGAATGTATACAAATAATGCCAGTTAATGGGAGATGATCTTGGATTTGAATTTCCAAAGTACAGGATTTCAATACAATTGATTTCACTCAGTAGTAACCATATGAAATGTAGTAACTTTAAACAATTCGTTAGATTTTGGTGCTGTTGACATGACAATTGCGTGCTGCAAGAACAGAAAATCAATTTATTTTAGCCAAGATAGCAACTTCAAATTATAGACAGATTGCACAGACACCCTCAACTCTGCAGGACTTTAGCTCCATCAATCAGCAATGAGCCATCGATGCACTGCAATGTTGTTCTGTCAGATGTCTTTACATAGTGCTCTAACAAGCTCTAATCAACATGCTTTTACTCGTAGTTGGATTGTGCTGAGCTGGTACCTGTTAGCCCTCTACCATACGTCAAACAGACATAACTGCTACTGAGCAGTTTCTTCCATTTCTCTGATGGAAAACAGTTATCTGATCGTCTCACTGCACGTGCTCTCCACTCCTTTAAAAAGCTGCAGTGTACGTCAGCAAAAAGTTGAACCTAGCTAAAAACATATCAGATCCAACCACCAAACTTCAATATACAGTACTAACCAATTTAGAATGAACAAAAGCCAGGGACAGTTCCTGCTACTGGCAGTATCTAGGAGCCAGAGCATTACTGAAAGAGTGACGGTGGGGGGGGAAGAAAAGGTATGCAAGAGAAGTAATAAAAGTAACTGGGTCAAGGGCAAGGACATATTTGACAGTATAAACAGCTGATATCTATGCCCATTACAATGCCAGAAAAGTTTTTTTGAAACACACAGAAATTCACCTTTCCATATCATGTTTTATATAATTTATTTCTTTAAATTTGCAAAAGAGGAGCGTGCAGACATACTGTGCACAAAAGCTTCAGTTAGTTACAGATATGCTGCAATAGTATTTTAAAAAAAGAGTTAAGTCGACCTGAAGGCTCATGCATGACATGTCTGGAGGAAGTAGGTGATGAGGAAGTACAAGTCATTCAGCTCAAGCCAGTCTCATCATAGGAACAGGCTGTTCAGCCCAGCAAGCCTGTTTCGCCATTCAATTAGATCATGGCTGATCTGTACCTCAACTCCTTTTATCTGCCTTTGCTCCATTTCCCTTGATACCTTTACTTAACAAAAATCTATTCATCTCAGTCTTGAAAGTTTCAACTGACTTCGCATCCACACCGTTTTGGGGATAGTTCCAGATTTCTACTACCATGTGTGTGAAACAATGTTTCCTGATTTCACTCTTGAATAGCCTGGCTCTAATTTGATTAAACCCCCCTTGGTTCTGGATTTGCCCACCAGAGTGAATATTTTTTCCTATATCTAACGTAGCGAATTATTTTCTGATTTAAATACCTCGATAACGTTACCCCTCAATCTTCTATAATCAAGGAAATACAAGCCAAGTTTATGTAACCCTTCCTCATAATTTAACCATTAAGCCCTGGTATCATTCTGGTGAAGCAAATTATCAGTCTGAAATATGTAAAAGTTTTCAAATCTATATAACTTGAATACAGCGACCATATTATGATTTCTTCAAAGTCATACAGATTTGCTCACAAATATGAACCAGTATGAACCAGTTTTAAATGCCAGTTTTGCAACTATGACACAAAACGAAGAACAAGTTTGTTTTTAGTTGTTCCCATCAATGAACATTATGGATATATCTTGGTAAGGATTTACATGCCAGTAATGTTTAATGCTAGAAAAGTGGTACTATATGAACAAAAAGCAAAACCAGTCCAACTCTGGTCCAAACAGAAACTCACTTCAACTTAATCATCTGGATTCACCTTAAAGGCAATGTTAAATTCAAATAGTTTGGCCCAATTGTTTTCATTATCTGCAGTTATGTGTGACCTCCATTCAATTATGAGTCATGGTACAGGAGGTGCTTCCAAAATATGTCTACATGAGTAGTGTACTAATTCACAGGGTTGCATGCATTAGGATGAAAAATCAGAGTTCAGACTTCACTCGTTTATTTTATGCCTGAACAGTCTTATTACAGACTACAGTTCCCTCCATTTAGCCACTCCTTCCCGGCTTTCGAAGCCCTACTTAAAACCCTTCTCTTCGACCATAGTTCCCCTCTTCCCCAATCATCTTCACTTCTCCCCCTCCTGCTCAGCATCCACTTTTGTCTTCCTCATGTCAAGCACTTTGAGTGGTCTTGCTGCACAACCTTACAAGCAACAACGCCAACTACCCCATCCTTCTCTCTGGTCAAACTGGTTTAGCCAGCCATCACCAGATCTGGCACAGCAAGTACTATCAGGTCTCACTTTTTTCCACCAAAACATTACTCCAGGATGATCCAGGGATCCAAGGATAACCCCGGATTCTTTTCTTCATTATCAACCATTTTCTAAAACCTGTCCCGTCAACAAGTGCGAGGAGCTCATGGATTTATTTGTCACTTAACATGGAGACCATCTATTCAGCTACATCTCCCCCTCCCGCATTGCTGCCATGCCAAGCCATCCCCCAACAGCTTCCCTTCACCCAAACCCTGAACACACTCCCATTACCCCCTCCACCCCATCACACTCTAGGAACTCATCTTGTCCACGAGACCCACCTGCAGCTACCTTGATCCCATTCCCACTAAAATACCGATCAATCTTCCCTTCCTGGACCCCATGCTAGCTGTAAATGGTTCCATTTCCTCATGTACTGTTCACCTCCCTTTCATAATTGCCATCACCCTCTCCTCTGAAAACCCACTCGGGCCCATCTTCCAAACTTGTAAACCATCTTCAAGCCCCCTTTCCTCTCCAAAGTCCTTGAACATATGGTTGTCTTCCAAATCCATAGGCATTATTCGATTGGAACACAAGGATGAGAATTTTCAATTGGAGGCACTGAGAGATGATGAGCCAATGTAGATCAGTGGGAACAAGAGAGCGATAGGTGAGCGGACTTCGTGCAGGAAGGGCAGCAGAGTTTTGGATGAGTTGAAGTTTATGGAAAGTGGAGGATGGGAGGCTGGCCACGAGAACATAGTACAGTCTAAGGCAGGGGCAGAAATGGATGATATTACAGCGGCACTCTGTGATGGAGAGCATATGGGGTCGGAAGCACAGCTTTGGGTCAAATTGGATGCGAGATTTTGAACAATCTGGTTCAGCCCCAGATGGTGGCCAGGGAGAGCAATGGAATCAGTGGCTAGGGAACGGAGTTTGTGGCGGAGGCCGAAGACAATCGCTTCGGTCTTCCCAATGTTTAATTGGAGGAAATTTCGGCTCATCCAACACTGGATATTGGATAAGAAGTCTAATTTGGCACAACTGTTCTGTCGTTGGCAAAGAGTGTAAAGTTACAGCAAGTCGTGTGTGGAGAAGATTAAATACAGGCGGTTGTTTATTCCAAATAGCTTGACATGGTCGCCTGGTCCAGATGGCTTGCATCTCAGGTTGCTAAGGGAATTGGGGGAGGAGATAGCAGAAGGGCTTGCCATAATTTTCCAATCTTCCCTAGATGTGGGGGAGCTGCCCGAGGATTGGAAAGTGGCAAATGTGACACCATTGTTCAAGAAAGGGTGCAAGGACAATACTAGTTTAACATCAGTGGTGGGTAAAGTTTTAGAAACAATAATCAAGGAAATGATTAACGGGCACTTGGAGAGGTTTAAGCTAATTAACAAGAGCCAACACGGATTTGTAAGAGGCAGATCGTGTTTGACTAATCTAATTGAATTTTTTGATGAAGTAACAGGGAGGATTGATGAAGGAAATGCAATGGATGTTGTCATCATGGATTTTAGGAAGGCGTTTGACAAAGTACCACATAGAAGGTTGGTTAACAAAATTGAGGCTCATGGAATAGGTGGTTCTGTGGCAGCTTGGATAAAGAATTGGCTTAAGGATAGAAAATAACAAGTTGGGGTAAATGGCTGTTTTTCAAACTGGAGGATGGCAGACAGTGGCATTCCCCAAGGGTCAGTGTTGGGGGGGCACTGCTTTTTTTGATATATATAAATGACTGGATATTGGAATACAGAGTAGAATTTCTAAATTTGCCGATGACACCAAACTTGGGGGTGTGGCAAACAGTGACTACGATACCAATCAACTGCAACAGGACATAGAAAGGCTAGCAGAATGGGCAGACAGGTGGCAGGTGGAATTTAATAGAGAGAATTGAGAGGTGATGCATTTTGGCAGAAGGAATAGGGAGAGACAATATACACTTAATGGCACAGTTTTAGTGTGTGCAGGGACAGAGGGACCTGGGAGTTAATGTGCATAGGTCCATGAAGGGGACAGGACATATTGAGAGAGTGGTTAGCAAAGCATATGGGATCTTGAGCTTCATAAATAGAGGTATTAAGTATAAAAGTAGAGAAGTTATGTTGAACCTTTATAAAGCACCGGTTAGGCCACAACTGGAGTATTGCGTCCAGTTCTGGTCACCACACTTTAGGAAGGATGTGAAGACCCTCGAGAGGGTGCAGAGGAGATTTACCAGAATGGTTACGGGGATGGGAGATCTTAGTTACAAGGACAAGTTGGAGAAGCTGGATTTGTTTTCATTAAAGCAAAAGGAGGTTGCGGGGTGATTTGATAGAGGTGTACAAGATTATGACGGACTTGGATAGGCTAGACGGGGAAAGGCTGTCCCCATTAGTTGATGGTAGAAGGACTAGGACACAGATTTAAGGTTTTGGGCAAGAGATACGGGGGGGGGGGGGGGATGCGAGAAAAAACTTTTTTACATAGCGAGTGGCGAGGACCTGAAACTCGTTGCCGACAGAAGTGGTGGAAGAGGAGACACTCAATGTTTTCAAGGGGATACTGGATAGGCACTTGAGGGAAATAAACTTGCAGGGCTACGGGGATAGAGCGGGGGGGGGGGGGGGGGGGGGGGGGGGGGGAAGACGACTGACTGGATTGCTCTAGAGAGCCGGCATGGACTCAATGGGCTGAAGGGCCTCCTTCTGTGCCATTATGACTATGACATCATAAAATCAATACAGAAATTGACCGGATTGGATTTATCCTGCTTTTTGTGGACAGGACATACCTGAGCAGTTTTCCACATTGTCGGGTAGATGCCACTGTTCTAGCTGTACTGGAACATCTTGGCTAGAGGCGCGGCTAGTTCTGGAGCACAAGTTTCCAGCACGACAGCCAGGATGTTGTCAGGGCCCATAGCCTTTGCTGTATCCAGTGTGCTCAGCCATTTCTTGGTATCACGTGGAGTGAATCGAATTGGCTGAAGACTGGCTTCTGTGGTGGTGGGGACCTTAGGAGGAGGCCGATATGGATCATCCACTCGGCACTTCTTGCTGAGGATGGTTGCAAACACTTCAACTTTGTCTTTTGCTGGGCTCCACCATCATTGAGGATGGGGATATTCATGGAGCCTCCTCATCTCAGTTGTTTAATGGTCCACCACCATTCACAACTGGATGTGGCAGGACTGCAGAGCTGTGATCTGATTCGTTGATTGTGGGATCTCTTAGCCCTGTCTATAGCATGCTGCTTCCGCTTTTTAGCATGCATGTAGTCCTGTGCTGCAGCTTCCCCAGGTTGGCACCTCATTTTTAGGTAAACCTGGTGCTGGTCCTGGCATGCTCTTCTAAATTTCTTATTGAACCAGGTTTGGTCCCCTGGCTTGATGGTAATGGTAGAGTGAGGGATATGCCGAACCATGAGGTTACAGATTGTGATGGAATACAATTCTGCTGCTGATGGCACACAGCACCTCATGGGCGCCCAGTTTTGAGCTGCTAGATCAGTTCTGAAACCATCCCATTTAGCATCGTGATAGTGCCACACATCCTCAGTGTAAAGATGGGACTTCGTCTCCACAAGGTCTGTGCGGTGGTCATTGCTACCAATACTGTCATGGACAGATGCAGCTGCGACAGATAGATTGGTGAGGACGAGGTCAAGTAAGGTTTCTCCCTTGTGTTGGTTCTCTCCACCTGTCGCAAGCCCAGACTGGCAGCTTCGTCCTTCAGGGCTCTGCCAGTAGTGGTGCTACCAAGCCACTCTTGGTGATGGACATTGAAGTCCCCTACCCAGAGTACATTCTGTGCCCTTGCTACCCTCAGTGCTTCTTCCAAGTGGGGTTCATGGAGGAGTACTGATTCATCAGCTGAGGGATGGCGGTAGGTGGTAATCAGCAGGCGGTTTCCTTGCCCATGCTTGACCTGAAGCCTTGAGACTTCATGGGGTCCGAAGTCAATGGTGAGGGCTCCCAGGGCCACTCCTTCCCGACTGTACCGCCACCCCGGTGGGTCCATCCTGCCCATGGGACAGGACATACCCAGGGATGGTGATGGAGGAGTTTGGGACATTGGCTGAAAAGTCTGAGTGTATGACTGTGTCAGGCTGTTGCTTGACTAGTCTGTGGGACAGCTCTCCCAATTTTGGCACAAATCCCCAGATGTTGGTGAGGACGACTTTGCAGGGTCGACTGGGCTGGTCGACGTGTCCGTGGCCAGTGCCGGTTTTATTCTTATTATTGTGTTTCGTAGCAGTTTGTTACAGCTGAGTGGCTTGCTCGGCCATTTCAGAGGGCAGTGAAGAGTGAATCACATTGCTGTGGGTCTGGAGTCACACATAGGCCAGACCAGGTAAGGATGGCAGATTTCCTTCCCTAAAAAGGACATTAGTGAACCAGATGGGTTTTTATGATAATCCGATAGTTTCATGGTTACGATTACTGATACAGGTAGACTATCCTTTATCCGAAAACCTCGGGACCAGCCGTGTTTCGGTTTTCGGAGAATTTCGGAAGGTGGGACGGCGGGGGTCCGCGGGGGGGGGGGGGGGGGGGGTCGTGCGCACGACTTACGCTGACGCTCAGCGTAAGTCGGTGGGGGTCGGGTTCGGCGGGGGGGGGGGGGGGGGGGGGGGGGGGGTCGCGCGCACGACTTACCCTTTATCCGAACTTCCGAAACCAGAACCCTCTAAAAACCGAAGGTTTTTAGAGGGTTTCGGTTTTCGGAAGTTCGGATAAAGGGTAGTCTACCTGTACTAGCTTTTTATTCCAGATTTATTTAATTAACTGAATTTAAATTCCCGAGCTGCTGTGGTGGGATTTGAACGCACGTCTCTGGATCATTAGTCCAGGCTTCTGGATTACTAGCCCAGTAACATTACTACGCTACTGTTCACGGTATCCTTTAATAGCCATTTTTCTCAAATAATCTAATTCTCTTTTTAAAAGTATTTCTGCTTCAACATTCTAACCACCCTCTGTGAAACGGAAGTTTTTTTTTCTAACCTCCCACTTTAATTTGTTGTGATCTTCAATTTACAGCTTTTTTTGCCATCCAATGGGAGCAATCTATCACTATTTGCCCTATTATAACCCTCCATAATCTTGAAGACCTCTACCAGGTTACCGCTCACCCCACCCCCGCACACCCATCCCCAGTTCCTCAGTTCCAGCGAAAAAAGCCCCAACTTCCCAAGTCTCTTCATAACCATAACTCTTAGGAATTCAGGTCTGCTGCAGGTATCTACTCAGATTCAGTGGTGTCAGTTGCTATCTCAATCGGTCTGGTTGCCTGCTTTTTTATGGCAGTTGAATTCCATTGCCCCGTATCTGCTGCTGCGATACATAGAAACATAGAAGATAGGAGTAGGCCATTCGGCCCTTCGAGCCTGCTCCGCCATTCAATGCGATAATGGCTGATCACCCAATTTCAGTACCCGGTCCCTGCTTTCTCCCCATACCCTTGGATCCCTTTAGCCTTAAGAAATATATCCAACTCCTTCTTGAATATATTTAATGAATTGGCTTCTACTGCATTCTGTGGTAGAGAATTCCACAGGTTCACCACTCTCTGGGTGAAGAAATTCCTCATTTCTGTCCTAAATGGCCTACCCCTTATCCTTAGACTGTGACCCCTGGTTCTGGACTCCCCGACCATCGAGAACATCCTTCCTGCATCTAGTCTGTCCAGTCCTGTCAGAATTTTATGTTTCAATGAGATCCCCTCTCATTCTTCTAAACTCCAGCGAGTACAAGCCCAATCGTCCCAATCTCTCCTCATACGTCATTCCTGCCATCCCAGGTATCAGCCTGGTGAATCTTCGCTGAACTCCTTCCATGGCAAGAACATCCTTCCTCAGATAAGGCAACCAAAAATGCACACAATACTCAAGATGTGGTCTCACCAAGGCCCTGTACTACTGCAGCAAGACATCCTTGTTCCTGTACTCAAACCCTCTCGCTATGAAGGTCAACATACCATTTGCCTTCTTAACCGCCTGCTGCATCTGCATGCTTACCTTCAGCGACTGGTACACAAGGACACCCAGGTCTCGTTGCACTTCCCCTTCTCCCAATCTATTGCCATTCAGATAATAATCTGCCTTCCTGTTTTTGCCACAAAAGTGGTTAACCTCACATTTATCCACGTTATATTGCATCTGCCATCCATCTGCCCAATCACCCAACCTGTCCAAATCATCCTGGAGTTTCTCAGCATCCTCCTCACAGCGCACACGCCCACCCAGCTTTGTCGTCGTCTGCAAATTTGGAGATATTACATCTAGTTCCCTTGTCTAGATCATTTATATTGTGAATAGCTGGGGTCCAAGGACCGATCCCTGCGGTACCCCACTAGTCACTGCCTGCCACTCGGAAAAAGACCCGTTTATTCCAACTCTTTGCTTTCTGTCTGCCAACCAGTTCTCTAGCCAAGTCAATACCTTGCCCCCAATCCCATGTGCCTTAACTTTACACGCTAATCTCTTATGCGGGACTTTATCAAAAGCCTTCTGAAAGTCCAAATACACCACATCCACTGGTTCTCCCTTATCTATTTTACCAGTTACATCCTCAAAAAATTCCAGTAGATTAGTCAAGCACGATTTACCTTTTGTAAATCCATGTTGACTTTGTCCGATCCGGTCACTGTTTGCCACGTGCTCTGCTATTACACCTTTTATAAATGGACTCTAGCATTTTCCCCACTACCGACGTCAGGCTTACCGGTCTGTAATTCCCCGTTTTCTCTCTACCACCTTTTTTGAATAGTGGGGTAACATTAGCTACCCTCCAATCCATGGGTACTGTTCCAGATTCCATCGAATGTTGGAAGATGATCAGCAATGCATCTACTATTTCTAGGGCCACTTCCTTAAGTATCCTAGGATGTAGATTATCAGGCCCTGAGGATTTATCCACCTTCAATCCCATCAATTTCCTTAACACCATTTCCCTACAAATACTGATTTCATTCAGTTCCTCCCTCTCATTAGACCCTATGTTCGACATCTCTGGGAGGTTATTTGTGTCCTCCTTTGTGAAGACAGAACCAAAATATGTATTTATTTGGTCTGCCATTTCTTTGTTCCCCATTATAAATTTCCCCTGATTCTGACTGCAAGGGACCCACGCTTGACTTCACCAATCTTTTTCTCTTCACATATCTATAAAAGCTTTGTGTCAGTTTTTATGTTCCCTGCAAGCTTACTCTCATATTCAATTTTCCCCTTCTTAATTAATCCCTTTGTTCTCCTTTGTTGAATCCTAAACTGCTCCCAATCCTCAGGTTTACTGCTTTTTCTGGCCAATTTATATGTCCTCTCCTTGGATCTTATGCTATCCCTTGTTAGCCACGGTTGAGTCACCTTTTTTGTTTTATTTTTATGCCAAACTGGGATTAACAAATTTTGTAATTCATCCATGCGGTCTTTGAATGTTTGCCATTGCCTATCCACCGTCAACCCTTTGAGTGACATTCCCCAATCAATCCTACCCAACTCGCACCTCAGACCATCATAGGCCTTTATTTAAATTCAGGACCCTAGTCTCCGAGTCAACTACTTCATTCTCCATCTTAATGAAGAATTCGATCATATATTATGATCGCTCCGACCCAAGGGGCCTCGTACAAGATTGCTAATTAATTCTCTCTCGTTACATAATACCCAGTCTAAGATGACCTGATCTCTGGTTGGTTCCTCGACATATTGGTCCAGGAAACCATCCCGTATACACTCCAGGAATTCCTCCTCCACAGTATTGTTACTAATTTGGTTAGCCCAATCTATATGTAGATTATAGTCTGGAACTTGAAGTGCAACAATGAAACAGCTTTGTGATCTGGACTATATCTCTGTCTTAAGCACGCGTTGCCCTTTAATGTCTCCGAAGGTAGACCAAGTTGAACACTAGGCAAAGTGTTGTTTGGTTCAGTTTGTAAGCGTTTTTATTTCACAGCAGGTAAAACATACAGAACACAGTCACTTGACAAAATAAGTTCATGTACGGTTACAAAAACAGGAATACGTGCATACGAGCCCACGTCAGTAGTCTCTTAATGTAAAAACATAAACTCCACCTGACCAGGGGAGAAGTTCCACACATGCAGCCGTTCTGCTGCCTTGACTGACTGATTTCTGGTGTCTGTGTTGATTCTTAAGACATCTCCCTTCAAAGGACTCGCAGAGATCAAAAGAAATGTATCAACACCAAAGTGCTAGATGTATCCTGAATAACCAGACATTACTAACAAATCAGCAATTGTTTGGTAACTGTACAAAACAGCTGCCCATCCCACATCTCTTGATTGTCTATGGATGACCAACCCAGCACGAGTCTGGCTGTGGAAACTATTTCCTTTCAGTCCAACCTCTGCTTAAAAATCATATGTCCAGGTCTTTTTCTGTGGAAAAAAAGCTACTTACAAACTGTGACATCCTGCATCCACGTTAACATCTTACTGGCTCTACATTGCACATTTTTTATTGTTTTTCTATCTTTCCTGTAATCTGTTCCTGAAGATACAAAATGAAGCATCCCATCTGCTTTTTTGAGGCCTTAGCTACTTGCGCCATCACCTTTAACAATTTGTACACCAAGGTTCCTCAGCCCCTCAACTTCATTTAAAATCATACTAGTCAGTGTGGACTTAAAATCCCTATTCTTATTTCCAAAATGAATTGCCTCACATTTCTCTACACTGAACCGCATCTGCCACCTATCTACCCATCCTGTTAGCTTATCCGCATCCCCCTGCATCCTTCATAGTTTTTAAGTCTGCTAATTCAGTGTCACCAGCAAACTGCAGACACAGTGGAGGGAGTGAATGTTTATGGTGGTGGATGAAGTGCCAATCAAGCGGGCTGCTTTGTCCCGGATGGTGTCGAGCTTCTTGAGTGTTGTTGGAGCTGTGCTCATCCAGGCAAGTGGAGAGCATTCCATCACACTCCACCATCTACAAGGCACAAGTCAGGAAAGACTTAGGGGAGTCAGTTGGTGAGTCACTCGCCGCAGAACACCGAGCCTCTGACCTGCTCTTGTAGCCACAGTATGTGTGTGGCTGGTCCAGTTAAGTTTCTGGTCAATGGGTGACCCCCCATAATGTTGATGGGGGCGGAATTCAACAAAGTGCAAAATTGTCCAGGTATGTCTGTCCACAAAAAGCAGGACAAATCCAATCCGGTCAATTACCGGCATATCAGTCTACTCCCAATCATCAGTAAAGTGATGGACTGTGTTGTCAACAGTGCTATCAAGCAGCACTTACTCACCAATAATCTGCTCACCGATGCTCAGTTTGGGTTCCGCCAGGACCACTCGGCACCAGACCTCATTACAGCCTTGGTCCAAACATGGACAAAAGAGCTGAATTCCAGAGGTGAGGGGAAAGTGACGGCCCCTCACACCAAGGCAGCATTTGACTGAGATTGGCATCAAGGAACCATAGTAAAATTGAAGTCAATGGGAATCAGGGGGTGGGGTGGGAAACTCTCCACTGGCTGGAGTCATACCTAGCACAAAGGAAGATGCTTGTGGTTGTTGGAGGCCAATCATCTCAGTCCCAGGACATTGCTGCAAGGCAGTTCATCTTCAGCTGCGTTATCAATATGGAATATGACAGGCCAGGAGGTTACAGATGGTGGTGGAATATAATTCTGCTGCTGCTGATGGCCCACAGCACCTCGTGGATGCCCAGTTTTGAGCTGCTAGATCAGTTCTGAATCTATCCCATTTAGCACCACTCAACACAATGGAGGGTGTCCTCAGTGTGAAGACGGGACTTCATCTCCACAAGGACTGTGCGGTGGTCACTGCTACCAATACAGTCATGGACAGAGGCATCTGCGACAGGTAGATTGGTGAGGACGAGGTCAAGTAGGTTTTCCCCTCATGTTGCTTCTCTCATCACCTGCCACAGGCACAGCCAGTTGTGGTGCTACCGAGCCACTCTTGGTGATGGACATTGAAGTCCCCCACCCAGAGTACATTCTGTGCCCTTGCTACTGTCAGTGCTTCTTCCAAATGGTGTTCAACATGGAGGAGCACTGATTCATCAGTTGAGGGGGAATGAGGGGAGTAGGTGGTAATCAGCCCATGTTTGCTTCATGGGGTCTGTAGTCAATGTTGATGACTCCCAGGGTCACTCCCTGCCGACTGTATACCACCTCTGCTGATGGGACAGGACATACCCAGGGATGGTGATGGAAGAGTCTGGGATGTTGGCTGAAAGGTACGATACTGTGAGTATGACTACGTCCGGCTGTTGCTTGACTAGTCTGTGGGACACGTCTCCCAATTTTGGCACAAGTCCCCCAGATGTTAGTGAGGAGGACTCTGCAGAGTCGATTGCGCTGGGTGTGCTTTCGTCGTGTCCGAATCCGGTGCCTAGGTCGATGCATGGTGGTCTGGTTTTATTCTCATTATTGTTTTTTGTAGCGGTTTGATACAACTGAGTCGCTTGCTAGGCCATTTCAGAGGGCGTTAAGTGTCATTGCTATGGGCCTGGAGTCACAGACCGGGTAAGAATTTCCTTCCCTAAAAGGATATGAAGTGAACCAGGTGGGTATTGAACGACAATCCGGTAGTTTCATGATTACCATTACTGATTAGTTTTTTATTCCAAATTTAGTTAATTAACTGAATTTATATTCCCCAGAAGCTGCGGTGGGATTTGAACTCACGTCTCTGGATCATTAGGCCTCTGGATTACAAGTCCAGTAACAATCACTGCTCCCGTACCCATTTCTATATTGTTCCCACAATTCGCAAGTCCAGATAATTTATGTATATAATAAATAACAGCAGCTCCAACACAGAATCTAAAATACCACACCATCTTTCCAGTCTAAAAAACTTCCCTTTACCTCTACTCGGTTTTCTACCCAGGTGGCCATATTCCCCATAATTCCATGCACTATAAATCTCTTGTATAGTACTTCAAAATATTTTTGGAAATCCATATAAACTCCATCCATTGCATTTCCTTTATCTTTCATCTCTTCTATTTCTTCAAAGAATTCCAAAAGGTTGCTCAAGCATGATCCTTGCTTTAGATACAAGTTAATAGCATCTTAGGAAGCTTCAATCAAGTGGCAAAAACTTCTCAAAAGTGCTGCACATACAATAAATTTCACTGAAATGCAGTAACTTATGTAAACAAATGTAGTTCTCATTTTGAACACAGCAAGATCCCAGAAACATCAATATCTGTTTTTTTGTTTTTTTTGCGCAGGTGTTGGCCAGTACGGTGCAAGAACTCGCTATTCTTTTTGGAATAGTGCCACAGGATTGTTAAGATTGATTGGTACAGGCGGATAAGGTCTCAGTTTGCCGTATGCTCCAAAGAACAGCACCTCCAGCAATGCAACAGTACTTCAGTATTGCACTGGAGTGTCAGCCTAGAATGCCAGCTGAGCCAAGCTGACAATGGACCCAAGATAAGCTAAGCTAATTCGGTCAGGTCCATACTGTAATATTGCAAAGTAAAAAAAAAAGCTATCCATCTTGTCTATCAAAGCTGCCTTTACATTCATAACCAGTATTTTTGTCTTAATGTAACACTAGAAAAATGGATAATTACCAAGAAAACCCAAAAGAAAAAAAGTTTAGGCAATTCTTAGAATATTGAGGATTTAGGTGATAGAGCTCAGCTTTGTGTGCACCTGTAAAACGGAATAGAAAAGCTGGATTCAAATATTAATTTTACATCAAATAAAAAGACACTGAAACGTACCATGATTTGACATTTTGGAAAGACACACACATACGCGCACACACGTACCTTTTCTCCACTGGAGTAAAAGAAGTATCGTAATCGGACGATATTACAATGATCCAGTTTTCGCATTATCTGCAGCTCACGATTCTGTAAAAATAAAAATCAGTAATTGTTTATCGGTATATTAACTAGCACCCGATCGTGATTGTTAAGTATGTATGCACCAGACCAATACTACTGCCAACCAAGCTACTTAAAACAGTTTTGAAAGGTCAAACCCGAAACGTCAACTCAAATTTCTCTCCACGGATGTTGCCTGACCTGCTGAGTTTTTCCAGCATTTTCTGTTGTTATTTCGGATTTCCAACATCTGCAGTATTTTGCTATCCTACTTAAAACATGACCAGATTGAAGCCACAGAGGATGCCCTATCCGGTTGAACTTGCTCCAATCACTTATCACTGACAACTTGCATTGATATGGAAACAGACTGGGAAACAGATACCATGTAGAGACAGATTAGGAGGTGACCAAAAGCTAGGTCAAAAAGGTGGGTTTGGTGGCTTTCAAAAGGAGGAAAGCAGAGTATTAGCATGGGAGATTGAGAGATTAAGGCTGATGTGGCTATAGGTTCTGCCAGAACAATGGGATGCAGGGAGCAGTCATGCACAATAGGCCAGTGTCAAAGGTTTCAAGACTGTTGGGGGGGGGGGGGGGGGGCGGTGGCGGCGGCAGGAAAGAGAGAGCAGGGAGTGCAAATCTGGAAGAGGTTGCAGAGGTGGGATGGTACATGGCCATGAAAGAGTTTGGCGACGGGAAAATTAAATTTACTATTTTGGGTGGCAGGCAGCCAGCGTAGGTCAGTAAATATAGGAGTGATGTGGGAGCAGGACTCCATGCGGGACAGGATATAGACAGCTGTCTATACATACAAGATTCTGAGGGGGCTTGACAGGGTGGATGCTGAGAGGATGTTTCCCCTAGTGGGGGTATCTAGAACTAGGGGGCATAGTTTCAGAATAAGGGGTCGCCCATTTAAGACGGAGATGAGGAGCAATTTCTTCTCTCTGAGGGTCGAGAATCTTTGGAATTCTCTACCCTGGAGCTGTGGAGGCGGAGTTATTGAATATATTCAAGGCGGTGATTGACAGACATTTGAACTACAACGGAGTCAAGGGGTATGGGGAGAGAGCGGGAAAGTGGTGTGGAGGCCAAGATTGGATCAGCCACGATCCTATTGAATGGCGGAGCAGGCTCGAGGGGCCGATTGGCCTACTCCTGCTTCTTATGTTCAAAAGGCCTTCGATAAGGTACACCATAATAGACTGATGAACAAGGTCAGAGAATGCGGAGTCAGGGGACAAGTAGCAGAATGGATTGCAAGCTGGCTTCAGGACAGAAAGCAGAATAGGAGTAAAGGGTAGCTATTCACAGCGGTGTTCCACAAGGATCAGTGCTGGGACCACTGTTGTTCACAATTTACATTAACGATTTAGACTTTGAAATCAAAAACACAATTTCTAAATTTGCGGATGACACCAAATTGGGGGCGAGTCAATACTGAGGAGGACATTAATAAACTTGCAGAATGGGCAAATAATTGGCAAATGAAGTTCAACACAGATAAATGGGAGGTATTACATTTTGGTTGGAAGAATAGGGAGGTCACTTATCACTTGGAGGGTGCGAGTCTGGGTGGGGGTAGAGGAACAAGGGATCTCTGAGTATAAATACACAAATCACTAAAAGTTGCAACACAGGTTAACAAGGCCATTAAAAAAGCAAACCAAGCCCTAGGGTTTATTTCTAGAGGGATAGAATTGAAAAGTAGGGAAGTTATGCTAAACCTGTATCGAACCTTGGTTAGACCACACTTGGAGTACTGCATGCAGTTCTGGTCGCCATATTATAAAAAGGATAGAGGGGCACTGGAGAGGGTGCAGAGAAGATTTACAAGAATGATACCAGAAATGCGAGAGTATACATATCAGGAAAGGATGAACAGGCTGGGTCTCTTTTCTCTTGAATAAAGGCAGCTGAGTGGTGACCTAATAGAGGTCTATAAAATTATGAATAATTTTAGAGTGGATAGAGAGAGGTTTCCACTTGTGGGGAAGAGCATAACTAGAGGCCATCAATATAAGATAGTCACCAAGAAATCCAATGGGGAATTCAGAAGTAACTTCTTTACCCAGAGAGTGGTGAGAATGTGGAACTCGCTACCACAGGGAGTGGTTGAAGCGAATAGTATCAATGCATTTAAGGGGAGGCTAGACAAGCATATGAGGGAGAAGGGAATAGAGGGTTATGCTGATAGATTTAGATGAGGAAAGACGGGAGGAGGCTCGTGTGGAGCATAAACACCGGCATGGACTGGTTGGGCTAAATGGCCTGTTCTGTGCCGTATATCCTATGTAATATTCCGTTCGGGTTCAGTATTACTGACCAATCCCATGAGCCGCCTTCATGCCTGCCATGATCTGGATATCTAGGTAAACAATAGCGCGGCCCAAGGATCAAAGAGAATTCTTGGCACTGTACTTCAGCGTACTGGAGGGCATCATGGACTGCCATGTGATTCTCTTCTTTCTGGTAGGCAGATTGAATATACATTCCCATCAGACCAAAGCTCAGACTATAAATCAATAGACAATTTGAACAGAAATCAGTGTCATACAGTATGGGGCTGATTTTCTCCCCTCCCCATCCTCCTTGCTATATCAAAATAATGTTTCCTCCAAGTTACCTTTCAAATAGGAAAGAAGCTTTGATATAGTGAGAGAAAAACAGAGTTTTAAAAGGGACAATAGATATCAAAAATTTATATAAGAAAACAAGGAAAAACAGTAAGGGGTAACATTCCCAAAAATTGAAATCAGAATGGAGTAGTACGTCTGTGAATGTACAAAGCATTCAGAATAAAATTGGAGAGTTCAGAGCATTATTAACTATAGAGAGATACGATATAGTAACTACAATAGTGCCTTGCCTTACGTTTGAATAAGACTGAATGTAATATCCCTGGTTCTAACATTTCTAGGAAAAATAGGGCGGGGAAAAAGGGAGGGCAGGTTGACAGTATTAGTAAAGAATTCTATCACTGTGCTAGAACACAAGGATGTCCTCCACTGTCTCTAAATCGTCAGACTGCTCGTCAGACATCCAGTACTGGATGAGCAGAAATTTCCTCCAACTAAATATTGGGAAGACCAAAGCCATTGTCTTCGGTCCCCGTCACAAACTCTGTTCCCTAACCACCGACTCCAACCCTCTTCCTGGCAACTGTTTGAGGCTGAACCAGACCGTTCGCAACCTCAGTGTTGTACTTGACCCCGAGATGAGCTTCTGACCACATATCCGTGCCATCGCCAAGACTGCATACTTCCACCTCCATATCACCTGACTCAGCTCATCTGGTCCTAAAAACCTACTTATTTGTCCAAGCTTTTGGTCATCTGTCCTAATATCTCCTTATATGGCTCGGTGTCAAATTTAGTTTGATAACGCTCCGGTGAAGTGCCTTGGGATGTTTTACTACGTTAAAAGAGCTATATATATGCAAGTTGTTGTTGTTTTAGGAAGTTGAGTTAAGACAGAATTCATATGCATACAATTAAGAAATAGGAAGTGAAACGGTACAATTCTTAGCAAGCATTACAGGCCACCATACAGTGATGATGAGATCTGCAGACAGTTGAGGGAGATATGCAAGAACAGCATTGTAATATAGGATGATTTTAACTATCCCAAGAAAGACTGCAATAAAGTTCATGCACAGGGCCAAACTGGGAAACACTGAGAATGTATCCTGATTTGCTTCCTAGATTTGGATGCTTCTAATCCAACAAGGAAAGCATTATCACTTGATTTTGTTCTGAGAGAGAGTAGGACAACAATTGGGAAATAGTGACCAACACTACAATGTTCAATGAAAGCATAGAAGAGGATCAGTCAAAGATAAGGGCGATGAACTAGAAAAAGGCAAAGTTCAGTAGATAAGAAAGGATCCAGCCCAAATTAACTGGGGGGAAAATAGCAAATAGGTTTATGGAACAGCAATGGGAAATCTTCAAAAATACAAGACGACAGTGCAAAATATATTCCTACATGGGTAAAAAAAGGGAGGTGCACCAAAAGAAGAGAGCTTTTTGGATAAATAAAGAGCCTAAAAATAAAGCTTATAAAGGAAGGCAAATGATAAAGTTAGGACTAACAGTACAGGAAAAAAAAACCAGGAATAAAAAGTGTAGTGGGGAGGTAAAAAGGGAGATTAGGTGGGCTAATAAGGAATGTGAAAAAGGCTAGCAGGTAATGTAAAAGGAAAAATTAATGATTTTTGTAAGCATATAAAAAGTAAAAGAATAGTTAAGAGAGGGTAGGACCACTGAGGGATGAAGGAGGAATCTAATTATGGAGGGCAAAGGTATGGTGTAGATCTTAAAATATTTTGAAGCAACTTTTACAAATGACGGAAGTGAGAATGTAATTTACTACAAAAAAAAGAAATTATAGATAACTACAAAAAGAATTGGTTCTGAAAAGCCTCAAGATGAATAAGTCACAGACCTATTGGCATACATCTGGGCTGTTGATAGAAGTCAGAGAGAATAGCAGAAGCTCTGGCTATGATTTTTCACTCCTCTTTAAACATGCAAGTTGAGCTATGGGACTGGAATTGCCAATGCAATATCTGTGCTCAAGAAGGGAATGCAGTCAATATACTGTAGTCCATATGGATTCAGGTGGTGTTCAATAAGGTGCCTAAAGAAGTGCCATAGAAAAATGTGTATCTATGGTGTAAAAGGAAATGTAGCAGTGTGGATAGAAACTTAGTTGACAGACAGAAACGAAGAGTTAGGGTTAATGAGTGTTGCTCAGATTGAAGAAGGATTGGAAGTGGAATAACTCCAGGGCTCAGGTGCTGGGTCCATTTTTGTTCTCGTTATACATAGATGATAGGAGTGCAGCTTGGAACAGAGTGTAAACCTGCGAGTTTGGCGAGTAAGGAAGTTAGGAGGGAAGGGAGGTGCTCCTTCTTTTTCTATCTGTCAGCCTCCAGGAGAGCAGGAGAGAAAAAGCTGCACGAGAGGGGACAGAGAACCAGCGGGAGTTCGGCTCTGTGAAACCCCCCAACTACATTTGGAGAAAAATAAAAGGGGCCGAGTGGCCTACTCCTGCTCCTAATTCGTATGTTTAATTTAGATTTGGGCATAGGGTACATTCTCAATTTGCTGATGAAACATAAATAGCGGTTTTGGCAAACTAAAAAAATTTTTAGGAAGATATGGATAAGATAGTAAAATGGGCAGACAGGTGGCAAATACAATTTACTTTTGCTAAGTACAGGAAACTCTCGATTTACCGGCACCTCAATAACCAGAAATCTCTGTTAACCGGCAAAATTCAGGAGTAGGTTCAGGTAAGTTTTACTTCATATTAGTGGCCATTTCTGGATCTGTGGCCGTGTAACTGGGGTTCCTGCACCTGTTGCTATGCAACAGGGACGCCTGGATCTGTGGCCGGGGTTCCTGCACCTGTTGCTATGCAACAGGGACACCTGAATCTGTGGCCGTGTATGGGGCTCTCGTACCTTTTACTATACCTCTCTGTAATCCGGACTTTTTGATAAACCGGCACCACGCCGGTGCCGGATAAAAAAAAGTTTCCTGTAATACATTTTGGGAGGAAAAACAAGCAATGGGAGAGTACACTCAATCAAAAGACGCTGAAGGGTGTGGCTAGATAAAAAGACCGAGGAGTTCAAATACATAATTCCTTTAAAGTCAAGTGCAGGTAGATTAATTTTTTTTTTTTTTTTTTTTTTTTTTTTTTTTTTTTTTTTTTAAAGCCAACAGCATGTGTGTTTTACAAAAGTAAAAAGGTAATGTAAATTTTGTACAAAACATTGGTTAGGTACAGTTAAAGAGTACCGTGGAAGTTTTGAGTGCCCCATTAGAGAAAGGTACTGGTGGCAGTGGCTGCAGGAGAAGGTGGTGCTGTTGAAGTAAGCTCGGTGAGTTGTTGCAGTGCATCCTGTAGATACTGCAGCCACAGTGCACTGGTGATGGAGGGGTTGGCTGAAGCAGAGACCATTACCTCCTTTAAAGGGAAAATTAGATAAATATTTGAAACAGAGGAAGATACATGGCTATGTGGAGAGTGCAAGGCAGAGAGATTTGTTTTGGATTGCTCTAGCAATTACATGATGGGCTGAATGGCCCCCTTCTATGCTGTAAAATTCTATAGCTCAACTAACTGAATCTTGAAAGTAGATGTTCACTTAGGTGGCGAGTCAAAATCAGAGTCAAACTAACCTGGGCCTTCTATTGTATATAAACTGCTTAGCTGGTCTCAGCCAATCATTGTTAAACCCCCAATTGGAGGATTCTGGCCAAAGTTATCAGGCTCTATAGCCAATCATTGACCTTGACCCTTTCCCAGAGGCCTGAAACAGAACCATCAAAAACCAACAGCTTTCCCTCCCCTCCCCCTTCCAACCCAGGGCCAGCAACAGAACTTTAACCAGTTCAAGATCCTGTTCACTACTTAAGACTGAGCCAATTAGAGTATATTGGGGGAATGATGTTTAAATGGCCTGAGCTATCCCAATGAACATATAAAACTTCCTAATATCCATCTAAAACTATCTTGAAAATTACCAATTTACACATGCATAGCCCAGGGAATCCACACAGACAACTCGTCTCGGTTTGGGTTGTTATATACCGAAAATGCCTGGTCATTTTGTAAACCCGTCATGCTGTTATTAGTTTAACAAAAACCAAATCAATAATCTAATACAGACAAAAATACATCTTTGTCACAGGACCAGGATGTGGGGTTTGGAGTTCAGTCTGGGTTCAACAAGGCACCAAGGCCAGTTTGGTTCAGCCCAAGCACGTGGCTAGGAAGTAGGATGGAATTAGTGACAAGGGAATGGACAAAATGGCAGGGGCAATAACAATGACATCAGTCTTCCCAACATTCAGTTGGAGGAACATGCTACTCAACCATGATTTGATGTTGGATAGAGAGTCTGACAACAGAAGTGGTCGTGGGGTTAAGAGGCATGAAGTAGAGCTGGGCGTCATCAGCATACACATGGGAGCTGAACCCATGCCTGTGGATAATGTTGCCGAGAGCAGTATATGCATAAGAGGGGTTCAAAGATAGATCCTTAAGAAAGTCCTGAAGTGACAGTGCAGGAATGGAGAGAGAAGCCTTTGCTGGAGATGCTCTGGTTGCATTTAGAGAGATAGATAGATAGGAGAACTACACATGGTCAATCCAATTGAGCTAGACAACAGACAAAAGGAGATGGAAAAGGATTGCTTGGTTCACCATATCAAATGCTGCACCGACGTTAAGGAGTAATACAAGAAACTTTGGTTTATCCAGAGGTTAACTGTCCGGAATGCTCGAGCCACCGGCAAAAATCAGGAGCCGTTTCGTTAGGTTTTTTTTCTTTTCGTTGCTTTTTTTTCCCCCCACCAGTCAGGCTCTGCAAGGTCTCGCTGAAGCTGTTGCCAAGCTACAGAGACGCTTGCAAGGTACGGCCGACTGTTTAGAAGCTGTAAGCAACAGGGTTTGTTGCCAGATACGGAGCTCAAAATCTCCGTATGTTTCAACATTAGCGCTGGTTTGTCCGGCAGTTTTGATGGGACGGCAACAGCTCGGTCCCGTCGGTGCCGGATAGCACAAAGTTTCCTGTAACCTGCTATGGTCAGTCACAAAGGATGATATCAGCTCTCAGTAATGATCACCAGGTGAAACTGTGTGTTCAGAGTACAATCCAACTCCAAGGGAAGGCAACAATCAATAATCACCACCATAAAACTTGTAGGGGCCAACAAAACTGCATTTTTATGATAGATTTTTTTACAGGACTCAAGACATTGAACAAGGTTTTGCTGTATATAAAACTATTTTAGATATTAGACCTAGTCTCTATTTGGCCATTTTTATTTCAAGCAGACTAAAAATTCTAATTGAGTTAATTAATTAAATCAGTGCAAAGCAGAAAAGAAATATCAATCACTTTCTTTCTCAATGTATGCCTTTCTACAGGGTTTTCAATGAAGGAAGGCATTCCATATCTTCTGGTAGCAGCAAACCCAACACGGGTTTGCATTTCCAAATCACAGTTTCGTTATAGACAGACAGAGTGTTTCTGGAGGACTGGATGGTGCAGTGGGTTAAGGCAGTGGCCTTCCACTTTTGGGACCTCATTAGACAGGATGAAAGTCTCCTCTGCTGGCTATTAAAAAACCTGTGTGGGGAAACAAAATGTTTATTTCCTTCCTGACAAGTCCAGATCAAAAGCACAGACCTTCAGCCCTAGCAACTGAAAATCAATGGATTATCTGCGGTTTGGAATGACACATCAGCCAGCAGCCATGTGAGGTCACAGCAAAAAAAAAGGTTGCCATTATCAGATACTCCAGAACAAGAGCACATCTCAGCTCCTTTACAATCAAAAAAGATACAGGACTTTTAATGCTAAATTAACATTTGAAATTAATATCAATAGCAAGTCACAGAATTTCAACAACCCAACAACAATTATTGGTGGCTAGGTTTTGAAATTCACTGCTTGAGGCAGGATTTTGAAGCAATTAACCAATGCAATGTCAATTGGAGTAGTTAACAGGCACCAAAAGTGAATTTTCAGTTATAAAACTTAGCCTGTTTTTTAAGGGACATTCTAAATAACTAATTTTAGTATGCTAGACTTTTAAATCGATTTGCCCTGTTAAATCAATTTATTAGGTGCTGCTGTATTGTACTAATACATGCTAGAGCACCAGTAAGAGATCCCACAGAAGAGGGTGCAGCTTCAATTCCTCAACTCTGCAGTGTTCGCAAATCCAGCTGTACTGTGAAAAATGTGCCAAGTAGAGATAGTGTGTTCCTCAAAAGGCAGGGAGGTGAAACTGGGAGCTGCTGATGCCTCCTGGTGGTCAGCCAAAGGTTGCAATGGCATTAACCGAGGAACTGGCTGCCTCCCATTACTCCCTCAATCACATGATGAGAGAGAAAGGCCACATTCACCATCAAAGCAGTGTAAAGCATGTGAATTTGTTTTGTTTTGAAGAAATCCATTTATTGCAGTGCTCATGTACTTTAAAAAAAATTAGGCCATTATTTTACTCACTCGGATTGTTTGCACAGGAATGGCAAGTCCTGGCAGGAAGAGACATTTGTACGCATCGGTACATGGATTTGCCAGCTACTAGAAAGATTTCAACTAAGATCTGGAATGGTAGTAAGAACTACTGCAATTAAGATTTATGCACTGTGCCCGTTAGCACAGGTGAGCACACTAACGCACGCAGCAGTTTCAACACACTGAGGAACATTAGCAACTACCTCAACTGAGACTTACCACTGTCTCCAGCAATCAAGACAGAATGGGACTGAAGGTCACACTATAATCCGTATCAAAAGTCTACTGCTCCTGCGAGACTATTGAATTGATGCACATTGTTTAGTGAAACTATATATGCTTTTTTAGAAACACAAGTTTGTAAGATGCTTCTTTTAATGACAATGCTCTGTGACAAACAGTTTAAATACATTTTACAAGTACTTGTCCCAAACTGTTACTGCAATAATAGGACTGTCAAAATTTAACAAATGAAAGATTTTATCTAAGCATTTAGCTCAGTGAAAAATCTAGTTGAGGGAGGGATCAATCATTGGCACTTACTATAAGCCTCTAAGTCAAGGGGCCAAATGTAACAAGACACTTTGAATGCAAATCATTAAAGCATCCGAGTTTGGTAACATTGCATAATGAAGGATTTTAACTTAATTTTAAGCAGAAATACTTCTACAGATTAAAAGAAAATAACTCGAGACAAATATGATGCACAGCTTAAGGTGCAATCAAAGCAGCCAAAAGGTCAGTAGAAAAGGTTGTGGAAAACTGTAATATTTAATTTAAATAGGTTAGGTGTCAGAGGGTGATAAAGGATCGCATAGGGTTGCTAAAGGATTCCTCAGGACATAGTGGAAGTTTTATATGGCTACTTTGCATCAGTATTTACTCCCGTGTCCTATGTGCAGTTAGGATTAAAAAATATTTTGAGATACAGTATGCAAGAAATGTGGCAACAACAACTTGCATTTAAATAGCTCCTTTAACATAGCAAACATTTCAGGGTGCTTCACTAGAAATAAATCAAGGGGAGAAACTTATTGGATTTAATACAAGTCAAAAAATGGTATTGGAGAAAATAATGGGACTTAAACAAATCTCCAGGACCTGAAGGTTTCCACCCCAAGGTATTAAAAGGTGAGGAAATTGCAGATGTCATAATCTTCCAAAGCTCTCTTGATTTGGGAATTGCGTCGTTGGATTGGAAAATTGCAAACGTCACTCCATTATTTAAGAATGGTGGGAGAGAGAAACCAGACAACTGTAGTCAGTCTAATGTCAGTTGTAAGAAAGTTACTAGAATCTGTCATTAGGGAGGGTGATTGAGCACTTGGACAAATATGAGCTGATCAGTCAGAGGTTGCGTGAAGGGCAAGTCATGTCTGACTAATCTAGTTTAAGTTTTTGTGGGAGGTCACTAACATAGTAGGTGTCAGCCATGGCTCAGTGGGTAGCGCACTTGCCTCAGGTTGTGGGTTCAAGTCCCACTCCAGACACTGGAGCACAAAAATCTAGGCTAATAGTCCAGTGCAGTACCGAGGGAGTGCTGCACTGTCAGAGGTGCCAGCTTTCGGATGAGATGGTAAACCAAGGCGAAGAGGAGCAGGGGAGTTATCCCCGGTGTCCTGGCCAATATTTATCCCTCAATCAACATCATGAAAAATCAGATTATCTGGTCATTATCACATTGCTGTTTGTGGGAGCTTGCTGTGCGCAAATTAGCTGCCGTGTTTCCTACATTAGGAGACACTTCAAAAAGTACTTTATTGACTGTAAAGTGCTTTTGGACGTCCTGTGGTCATGAAAGGCTCCATATAAATGCAAGCCTCTCTTTTTTAAATAAGGGAGTGTCTATGGATGTTATCTATATGGACATGCAGAAGACATTTGATAAGATTCTGAACAAGAGATCATTAGCAAAAATAAAAGCGCATGGAATTGGAAGCAACCTTGCAACACGGGTTGGAAATTGGTTGACATGTAGGAGACAGAAAGTAAGGATAAAGGGTACATACTCTGATTGTCAGGATGTGACAAGTTGCGTTCCTTGGGGAATTATACTGGGGCCTCAGCTTTTCACCATATATATTAATGGCTTGGATGAAGGAATAGAGAGTTGCATGTCCAAGTTTGCAGGTGACACTGCAGATGGGAGAAGGAGGTTACAAAGGAACATAGATTAAGTGCAACAAATGGCGTTCAATGTGGGGAAAGTGTGAGGTAATGCATTCTGGATCAAAGAAACAAAAATCAGTGTATTTTCTAAATGGAGAGAAACTAGGAGCTGCGGGGGAACAAAGAAATGTGGGTGTCCATGTACACAAATCACTAAAAGCAGTAGCCAAGTACAAAAAGCATTCAAAAAGGCTAATGGAACGCTGGCCTTTATCGCAAAGGGCTGGAATACAAAGGGGAGGAAGTTATGCTTCAATTGTATAGAGGCTTGGTCAGAACTCATCTGGAGTACGTTCAGTTCTAGGCACTGCAATTCAGGAAGGATACGTTGGCCTTGGAGGAAATACAGCACAGATTCACCAGAATGATGTGGGCTTAAAATTAGGACAGCTTGCATAAACTTGGTTTGTATTCTCTTGAGGATACAAGATTGAAGGTATTACATAGTATTTACAGCACAGAAACAGGCCATTCGGCCCAAGTCCATGCCTCACACAAACCTCTTCTCTGGGTGATCTAATCAAGATGTTTAAAATGATAAAGATTCAATAGAGTAGATACAAAGAAACCATTTCCTCTGTTGGAGGAATCCAGAACAATGGGGGCATAAACTTAAAATTAGACCCAAGCCATTTAGGAGTGAAGTCAGAAAACACTTCATAGAAATAGTAGTAGAAATCTAGAAATCTCTCTCCAAAAGGCTGTGGTTGCTCAGTCAATTGAAACTTCCAAGACAGAGAGAGATCAATAGATTTTTGTTGGGGAAGGATGTTGAAGGATATAGAACAAAGGCCAGTAAATGGAATGGAGGTACGGTCAACCATGATTTAACTAAATAGCAGAATAGGCTCAAGGGGCTGAATGGCCTACTCCTGTTCCTAAGTCAGGATGGCATGCGACTTGGGAGGAGAAACTGATGGTGATTGTGTTCCCATGTCATTATTGCACTGTGATAGAGGTTGCAAAGGAGAGAAATGCAGTCCAAGTAACCTTGGTAAGTTGCTGCAGTGCATAGTGCAGCCAAATGGTCGGCAGGGTGGATAGACTCCAGTGGCAGAGGCACTGATCAAGCAAGCTACTCTGTCCTGTAAGGCGTTGTGCTTGAATGTTGTTGCAACTGCACCAAACCAGGCAAGTATTCCACCTTAGTCCTGACATTGTAGTTGGTTCATAGGCTGAGGGGTCCGGAGGAGAGCCACTCACCGCAACATACCCAGTCTCTTCCCTGCTTTTGCAGCCATGGTGTTGATATGCTTTAGTTACATTTCTGGTCAATATAGTGTCAATTTTTTTGACACACCCACCAAAAAGGTAACTGAGCAAAGCACCAGGATACATTATAACCTACATTCTTCGACAGCACCTCCCAAACCCTCCCACCTAGAAGGACAAGGGCAGCAGGCACATGGGAACACCACCACCTGCAAGTTCCCCTCCAAGTTACACACCATCCTGACTTAGAAATATATCGCCGTACTTCATTGTCGCTGGGTCAAAATCCTGGAACACCCTCCCCAACAGCACTGTGGGAGCACCTTCACCACACGGACTGCAGTGGTTCAAGGCGGAGGCTCGCCACCACCTTCTCAAAGGCAAATAGCGATGGCTAATAAATGCTGGCCTTGTCAGCGACGCCCACATCCCAGGAATGATTTTTAAAAAATTCCCCCAAATGATTGCACTGCAAAGGACATTCCACATTCTCTGCAACACAGGAACTAGAGTTGCTTAGTTTATGCCTAACCTTGTAATAATTTCATTAAGTCAATACTTATCCACCACGTTTAAGGGGGAGAGAATATTGCATTTACTATTTGTGATGTGAGAATATTGCATATATTTGCCACATGACAAGGAAATATTTTTTTCTAATCTCTAATTTGCTTGAATCTGTACTTGTGCCCTCTTGTGTTGTGCTCTTAATATTTAAATACCATTGCAATTCAGCATTAAAAAATACTTGAAACATGTCTCCTCCAAAATCTTAATGTATGCAAGTCTAAACTGGCTGAGAGACATTACAATGCCCTCATAAAATGTACTTTATTCAACTCTGTTATAACCAGCCAGGAGAATCCAAGTCATGGAAATTCTAAGCTAATGCAACAATTAACTGCATGGCTACAGGTTAAATACTAGGGACCATCCTAACACCTGGAAAAGTGTACTTAAAAAAAAAAAATGCACACTAAACAATTTCTCAATCACTGAACCAGTAAACCATGAATACGGATGTTTGTGTACATCTACTAAAGATACTCAGCTCAGTTAATATTTCAGTTTTGGAAAACACATACAGGAGCTCTTCCTGCTGATGCTATTTAAAATATATGGCCCTTCAAAACTGCTGCTATGAAAGAAAAACAAGAGAGTGCAATCCTAAATGACTCTTTAAACAACGGAGTCAGGAACAAATCAACTGATTGAAATGGCTACACAAATTTTTCTTCATTCAAGATTTGAGATTTTACATTTTATTTTGCCATACTAACAAAGAGAAAGAAAAGGTAATGTATGGTGGCCCCATAGGCCTAGAAATAGGCTTAGGCCAGTTCTCAGGCTCAGAAACAGGCTTGGACAGCACACTAGAAGCCAGAGGCCAAATTGAAATTGAGCTTCATAATATTTATTTGGCAAGCTGGGGGTGCTAGGTGGCCTTGAGGCAGCTTGCCAGTCCCCAGCAATCCAATTTGGGTTGGCAGAATGGAGCAGGAGCATGGGCCAGTAGCGGTCCATAGTAGTGCAGCATATTACGGTAAGCTAAAGAACAAAACTTTGGTGATGGCCTAAGGACCACTGGTTAGGCTGCTCAACATTGACCAATTTCCCAGAGGGATCCTTAAACAGGTGTTAGGCCCTACATTAGCACATAAAAAGTGCCCAATGCCCGTTTCAAATGCCAAAAAGAATATCGTTGGAGTAAACACTGTCAGGCACATTTCAGGCATCCTTGGGAAGCACGAAACAGCCCCGCAAACTTACACCTTTTTGTCCCCTTTTCACGCCAAATGCATCTGAATTTTGGATCAAAAACAATGCTGAAAATCCCAACAACTGGACAGAATCTCAGCTTGGTTTTCTGGACTGGAAGAGTTATCCAGTCAGCTCAATGTTGGAGCACTGATACCTATTGCACTAACAACGCAAAATGACTCACGGCTGCACTAGATCAGCATCAAGGTGCCTAAAGTAAGCGTTATTCTATTCCACATTAGGTTTTGCCACTTCAACTTTATCCACATGATTTTTCCAGCTTTTAATCTCAAAACTGAACTTGAGGTACAGATATAGGAATTATCCATCAATTGTCAAGGTACTGAGATAAACTGATTTGGTAACAATACAGCAGTGAAGTTCTAGTGATCTTGTATTCAATCTCAATTTCAAATTATGCAAATAGTCTAGCAACTGGTTACTGCAAATGGAACATTATTTTCAAATGGCCTGTCAGACAGACAACTACTATTTTGTGGATGTCTAAAAGTTTACTGAAGCACGATTCAAGATCTGCTCCTTGGGAGTCTAACCATAAAATATATTTCAATTTCATATAGTCTGAATTTAAATGTCCTTGGATTGCATCACACTTCCAAATCCCCAAACTGATCAAGTTGAGAGAGATATTTTTCTTATAGCTTGGATTAGCTCTGGTTACTTCAGCTGCAGCTTCTTTTTCCAACCAGCCTTTCCAAAAGGGAAAACGTCTTTACAAATGTTGTAAACTGCGTTCTGAAATTTCCAGTTAAAATGAATTGTGTCCCTTACCTTAAATCTCTTGTCCTGCAAAACCTTCTTGATAGCCACGAGTTCTCCTGTGTCACATAGTTTTGCCTGGTAAACTACTCCAAAAGAACCATTGCCAATCACCTTGGTGTCGGTGTAGCTGACCTCCTGCGGTCGGTCTGGGCCCTGTCCAGGTGTTGCCACCACTGTTGTCACCTTACTGCCATCTTTGTCCCCTAAATCAAAAAGAAAATAAGCACATCAGGAACAGTGTTCAAACCAAGCCAAAATGACAATGAATTACAGAACCAATTGCTTACTAAAAATAAACCAAGTGGTGCTGGGCACATAACTCTCAAGTTGCTATTTTCCATTGCTTTATGTTGGCCACAAAACAAGCAATTTTCCATAAACCAATATTCCTCAAATGTATTCTGTTTAAACACGTGCAACTTCAGGCATTTGTATTCAGTGATAACATTTTATTTTCTCCCACTTTCTGGTTTACAGCCCCGAATGCAAAATTAATGTTGTCACGCATATTAGGCTGAAGCCAGAGATGAAGTTGGAATAACATCAAAGATTTTATAAGAGAAACAAAAAAACAGGATGATGTAATTTTGTTATTTCTTGGCATTTCCTCTCATTTTGCAATCCTGTGGCTTGCTACCGTACATCTCTCGTCCTCAGGAGCACAAGAAGCCTGGTCGTCTCCACTTTACTCCTTTGCACCACAACCCCATCAGTCTGCTCTGCCTTCCCCAGCCCCAAAACCGCAACCAAGTTCCCCCTGGTCAGCCTCGGTGTCTCTTCACACCTACCTCTTGTGTTTAAGAGCCTTTCCATCCCCAATACCTGGATGTGTGTCACAAAATGAGGAACAAAACTGTGGCGTTGGACCAGCGCTCTGTACAAACTCAGATTTGTGCTCCATTTCTGACTATGCAGCCCAAAATCTTATTTGCTTTCTTTGCTGCTGCTGCACAGAGCTCTAATGGACTGAGCGATCTATCCACTAATACCTTTAAATCCCTCTCCAGTGTTGAGTCTTGTAGAATACCACTTAGCTTACATTGCTACTGCATATTCCCTCTTCCCATTCGCATGACTTTGCATTTGTCCACATTAAATTATATCTGCCACTTGTCCATCTAGCTTCCCAACCTATCCAGTTCCTTCAATATTTGATCAGTCAGTTCCTTGTTGTTTGTGGCCCCTCCCAGTTTGGTATCATCTGCAAACTTGGGTAAATTTTATTTCTGTCCCCACTTGCAAACATTCTAAATTAAAATTGTGTCTGTGTTCATGGAGGAAACCTCAGACAGCCTTCCTACTGTTGGGGTAGAATTTTTAGGGCAAGATTATGAGATTCTAAGAAAAATAGATGTAACTGATAGAATGAATTGCCCCCAACCGAGTGAACTAATTTAAATCACTGCTCTATTTACCCACTCAGCAAGGAGCCTGGTAACTGTCCACTTTAGGTCTCCTGAACAATTTCCCCAAAAATGGTCCCAATGTCTGAGAAATCTGAATCCTTCCCTCGGACAGCAACCCTGAAGCCATGCATGCATGTACTTTATCCGTCTTGCAATATCTGATGCAGTATGACACTGGTAGCAATTCTGACATTACTACCCCCAAGGTCTAGTGCCTTTATCTATTCCCTAGCTCTTAAAATTGACCTTGCAAAGCCTTGAACTTGATCTTTCCTAGGGCATGGGTTCCAACATGAATCACAATCCTCCCTTTCCAAGAGCTTTTCTATCTGTCCCATATCTGTACCCTTGCACTTGGAAAGCAACATACCATAAAGTTCTCCCAGTCACAAATGCAGAAAGGCCACGTATCCTCTATGGACTCTACAATACTATATACCTACCCTCCGGCAGTCCTTTGCTCCATGGTGAGACAGTATAATTCCTGATCGCCCTCCCGAGTTACGTTTGCTTTATAGGTATCAAGAACCATATCGCCATTAGCCAATTTGAGAAGCGCAGGAGCTCCCTCCGCTTTCAACTCCCATCTCTCTTTGTTCCCCCTGCAGATTGGTCACCAACATACCATGTCTCGCTTCAATATTCACAAGTCTCTCAAATACTCCGCTTACCCCATATGTTGTGTAGTGTAACTACTCAAGCTTGACAATATTATGCTTAAGAGTCACAATTGTCTGATATTTCATGCGTGTGTAACCTGCCATCGCTGCGCTTGTTCTTTAAAAATGGGAACAAACCACTTTTTAATCTGACCTGCCCAGACAGCTTAAGTTCATTCTCAGTACCAAACTTCCACTCAATTTCTGTTTCACGCAACAACAACTTGCATTTATATACTTTTACTGTAGTAAAACTTCCAAAGGCGCTTCACAGGAGTGTTAACCGACAAAATTTGACACCGAGCCACATAAAAGAGATACTAAGACTGGTGACCAAAAAGCTTGGTCAAAGAGGTAGGTTTTAAAGGAGTGACTTAACGGAGGAGACAGGAAGAGGCACAGAGAGGTTTAGCAAGGGAACTTGAGAGCTTAGGGCCTAGGCCGCTGAAGGCACAACCTCCAAGCAAAGGACATCGGGGATGGCTCAGGCTCAGCTGAATAATGTCTCGTTCCAGTGCTATC
The DNA here is from genome assembly GCF_052327205.1 of Somniosus microcephalus. Taxonomy (NCBI): domain Eukaryota; kingdom Metazoa; phylum Chordata; class Chondrichthyes; order Squaliformes; family Somniosidae; genus Somniosus; species Somniosus microcephalus. Next base: position 85,829,726 of record NC_141000.1, read on the forward strand.
TTTATCTTCCTATTGCTGTTTGTGGATCTTTGCTATGCACAAATTGGCTGCTGTGTTTCCCTACATTACAAAGTAAACGTTGGTCCCTTAGAGGCTGAGACAGGAGAAATTATGAGGAATAAGGAAATGGAAGAAACAGTAAACAAATATTTTGTATCTGTCTTCACAGTAGAAGACACAAAAAGCATACCAAAAATGGTGGGGAACCAAGGGGCTAATGAGGGTGAGGAACTTAACATAATAAGTAGAGAAAAAGTACTAGAGAAACTAATGGGACTAAAAGCTGACAAATCCCCTGAACCGGACGGCCTACATCCTAGGGTTCTAAAAGAGGTGGCTGCAGCGATAGTGGATGCATTGGTGTTGATCCTCCAAAATTCCCTAGATTCTAGAACGGTCCCAGCGGTTTGGAAGGTAGCAAATGTAACACCGCTATTCAAGAAAGGAGGGAAAAGAGAGAAAACAGGGAACTACAGGCCAGTTAGCCAGACATCAGTCGTTGGGAAAATGCCGGAATCCATTGTTAAGGGAGTGGTATCAGGGCACTTAGAAAATCCTAACATGATTAGGCAGAGTCAACATGGTTTTATGAATGGGAAATCGAGTTTGACAAATTTATTAAGAGTTTTTTTGAGGATGTAACTAGCAGGGTAGATAAAGGGGAACCAGTGTATGTAGTATATTTGGATTTCCAAAAGGCATTCGATAAGGTGCCACATAAAAGGTTATTACACAAGATTGGGGCTAATATAGTAGCATGGATAGAGGATTGGTTAACGGACAGAAAACAGAGTAGGGATAAACAGATGTTTTCAGGTTGGCAGGCTGTAACTAGTGGGGTGCCGCAAGGAACAGTGTTAGGGCCTCAGCTATTTACAATCTATATTAATGACCTAGATGAAGAGACCGAGTGTAATGTATCCAAGTTTGCTGACGATACAAAGCTAGGTGGGACAGTAAACTATGAAAACACAAAAAGTCTGCAAAGGGATATAGATAGACTAAGTGAGTGGGCAGTAAGGTGGCAGAGGGAGTATAATGTGGGGAAATGTGAGGTTATTCACTTTGGTAGGAAGAATAGAAAAACAGAATATATTTTTAAATGGTGAGCAATTTTCAAATGTTGGTGTTCAGAGAGATTTGGGTATCCACGTGCAAGAAACATAGAAAGCTAGCATGCAGGTACAGCAAGCAATAAGGAAGGCAAATGGCATGTTGGCCTTTATTGCAAGGGGGTTGGAGTATAAGAGTAAGGAAGTCTTGCCACAATTGTACTGGGCCTTGGTGAGACCACACCTGGAGTACTGGGCATAGTTTTGGTCTCCTTATCTAAGGAAGGATATACTTGCCTTGGAGGTGGTGCAATGAAAGTTCACTAGATTGACTCCTGGGATGAGAGGGTTGTCCTATGAGGAGAGATTGAGTAGATGAAGCCTAGACTCTCTGGAGTTTAGAAGAATGAGGTGATCTCATTGAAACATACAAGATTCCGAAGGGGATTGACAGGGTAGATGCCGAGAGGTTATTTCCCCTGGCTGGAGTGTCTAGAACTAGGGGGCATCGTCTCAGGATAAGGGGACAGGCCATTTAAGACCGAGATGAGGAGGAATTTCTTCACTCAGAGGCTTGTGAATCTTTGGAATTCTCTGCCCCAGAGTGCTGTGAATGCTGAGTCTTTGAGTATATTCAAGGCTGAGAGATAGATAGATTTTTGGACTCTAGGGGAATCAAGGGATATGGAGATCGGGCGGGAAAGTGGAGTTGAGGTCGATGATCAGCCATGATCTTATTGAATGGCGGAGCAAAAAAACTCACATTTATATAGCGCTTTTCATGACCACCGGATGTCTCAAAGTGCTTTACAGCCAATGAAGTACTTTTTGGAGTGTAGGCTCGAGGGGCCGTATAGCCTACTCCTATTTCTTATGTTATGTTCTTAAATTAGTACATTTCAAAAGTACTTCATTGACTGCGCTTTGGAATGTCCCGAGGTCATGAAAGGTACAATATAAATGCAAGTTCATTCATTCACATTGCAATTTAGCAAACTGTTTCCCTTCAATCCTTTCCCTACACCAGTTATTTGAATCAGTTGTTCAATCACCAATTAACCTAGCTGGTTTTGCCTGAACTAGCACTAAGTAATGGTTACTCCGTAGCATCTGTAGAAATCTTATATCTTCTAGGTTAAGATTTAATAAGACATTTTTACATAATATACTTAGCTCATACATACCACTAAACTCCATTAAGAACCAAAACTGTGTTTTGGGCTCACTCTGCCTCTGCTGAGTCTCAAGTTTCCCTTCATCAAAAATAAATGGGAAAACTTCGCTTTTTAAAAAAAAACTGGTGAATGGGATAAAACAATTCAGTACTGGAGCAATACCGAAGGAAAAAAAAGTGTTACAGACTTTCATCTGCCGTGGATACTTTCTCAGACTCAGTGGCATGAGTTGCTCCTGTAAACAGTCTAAATGCCTTACTTTCATGGCAGTTGACTTATACTGCCCAATATCTATTTGTGCAATCGCGTAACCGAGGGATGCAGCAACAGCATCCCCAGGTGATCTGGACTGGATATTCATGTCTTTTGGAAGTGCATTTCTTCCATCACTCTGAAGGCAAACCAAGTGAACACCTGGCGAGACAAAACTTGATGATAAATGCTTAATGCTGCTTTATTGCGCATCAGGTGAATGTATATAGCAACAGTTATGATTGAAATCATAGAATCTTATAGCACAGAAGGAAGTCTTTCGGCCCTTCGAGCCTGTACTGGCTCTTTGAAAGAGCTATTCAATTAATCCCCATAGCCCAGCAATTTTCTCTTTCAAGTATTTATCTAATTCCCTTTTGAAAGTTACTATTGAATCTGCTTCCACCACCCTATCAGGCAGTGCATCCAGATCATATTAACTTGCTGTGTAAAATAAAAATCTCATTTCACCTCTGGCTCTTTCGCCAATTACCTTAAATCTGTGTCGTCTGGTTACTGACCCGTCTGCAACTGAAAACAGTTTCTCCTTATTCACCATCAAAATCCTTCATGATTTTGAACACCTCTATTAAATATCCCCTTAACATTCTCTGCTCAAAGAATAATCCCAGCTTCTCTAGTCTCTCCAACAATGTGGATTTATACAGCGCCTTTAATGTAGTAAAACATCCAAGGTGCTTCATAGAAGCGATATCAAACAAAATTTGACACCGAGCCACAAGGAGATATTAGGACAGATGACAAAAGTTTAACTGAAGTTCCTCATCCCTGGTACCATTCTAGTAAATCTCTACATCCTCTCCAAGGCCTTGACATCCTTCCTAAAGTGTGGTGCCCAGAATTGGACACAATACTCCAGCTGAGGTCTAACCAGCGATTTATATAAAAGGTTTAACATAACTTCCTTGCTTTTATACTCTATGCCTCTATTTATAGAGCCATGGATCCCGTATGTTTTTTTAAATAAAAAAAGCCATCTCAACTTGTCCTGCCACCTTCAACGATTTCTGTACGCAAACTCCCAGGTCTTTTTGTTCCTGCGCCCCCTTTAAAATTGTACTATTTAGTTTATATTGCCTCTTCTCATTCCTTCCTTACAAAATGCATAACTCACACTTCACTGTTAAATTTCATCTGCCATGTGTCTGCCTATAATCATCAATCGGTCTGTGTCCTCTTGAAGTCAGCTACTATCCTCCTCACTGGTTACTACTTTTGAGTTTTGTGTCATCTGCATACTTTGAAGTTATGCCCTATGTACCAAATTCCAGGTCATTAATATACAAATCAAAAAGAGCAGTGCTCCTAATACTGACCCATGGGGGATACCACTGTACACTTCCCTCCAGTCTGAAAAACAACCATTCACCACTACTCTCTGCTTTCTGTCCTTTAGCCAATCTTATATCCACGCTGGGCTTTAAATTTTGCTAACAAGTTTATCATGTGGTACTTTATCTAACGTCTTTTGAAAGTCCATATACATCAACTCTTTGTTACTTCAAAAGAACCCAATCAAGTTAGTCAAACATGATTTGCCTATAACAAATCCGTGCTGACTGTCATTGATTAGCCATGTTTTTCTAATTGACAATTAATTTTGTCCATGATTATTGTCTCAAGATTTCTCCACCACCGACGTTAGGCTAACTGGCCTGTAGTTACCTGGATTATCCCTCTCCCAAATGAATTCCAACCAATACAAATTGTAGTCATGGAATAAAAAAAAATGAAGACACTACACTCCTCACATCAGTGGGCCATCTTACTTAATTTAAACAGAATAACAGCTCTTTATTCTGGCCTACAGTCCAGGGAAGAGCCTCAGCTTCCTGCAGCCTTCTGTGCATACCTTTTCTGGAATCTCTACCTCAGCAGCTGCTTCTTTGTGGTGAGGCAGAGCTTTTTACAGAGAGAAATCAAAGTGTTTTCCAACGCAACCCCACCCCACACACATTACCTGGACAAGCTTATGAATTGCTTAGTCTTAGTCACTGGTGAAAAAAATCCCATTTAGCATTTAAACTTTTATCTAGATGCCTTTGTGTTTAAGAATTATAAGAATACTCTTTTACGTAAAAAAATTTAAACTAATTTTCAAATCCTTTCTTTTGAAAAAAGGTCAAAGCATCTAGAGACGTGACAACAGGTCACTTACATGCCCTCAACTTCCAATCAACGACGCCAAATAAAAATTATTTAAAGGTGCTATTGTTTTCCAATGCAATGAGATAAAAATTCCAGTAATCATGCAGTCAGACACCAATTGCTGCCACTAGCGATGGACCTGTATTGCACCCTGGTGTTTAGTTCTAAAATGCTCTCTCCAGGCACAAGCCAAATCTGAAAAGACAGAAATCTAAGTGTATTGCTAGGAGTTTTTCCACATTTCAAGTGGACATAGAATGAAAATTTCACACCTTCACATTACAATGTTCTGAAATTTAGTGGGGAAACCCTAAAGTGTGGGTATATGAAAACATCACATTCGTCCCGTTAGCACTTTGGTGAGACATCAACGCCTCACTGTACAAGATACTGCAGTTAGGAAGCAACAATGATTTCCAGTTGGGCTACAATTAAAAGGCAAAAGGAAATACAGGAAACTTTGTGATATCCGGCACCGACGTGTTGCCGATCTATCAAAACTCGGTTAATCCCAGGGATGAGGGGATGGACATATGAGGAGAGGTTGAGTAGATTGGGACTCTACTCATTGGAGTTCAGAAGAATGAGAGGCGATCTTATTGAAACATATAAGATTGTGAAGGGGTTGGATCGGGTGGAAGCGGGGAAGATGTTCCCGATGATGGGTGAAACTAGAACTAGGGGGCATAGTCTTAGAATAAGGGGCTGCTCTTTCAAAACTGAGATGAGGAGGAACTACTTCACTCAGAGGGTGGTAGGTCCATGGAATATGCTGCCCCAAAAAGCTGTAGAAGCCACATCATTACATAAATTTAAAACAGAAATAGACAGTTTCCTAGAAGTAAAGGGAATTAAGGGTTACGGGGAGCGGGCAGGAATTTGGACATGAGTCTAGGTTCGGATCGGTCATGGCCCTGTGGGTAGCCTGATCCTGCTCCTATTTCGTGTGTCTAATTCTGTTAGATTCAGGAGATGGTTCTGTGATAGTGGATTGGCGGTTAGGATCAGATCAGCCATGATCTTATTGAATGGCGGAGCAGGCTCGAGGGGCCGATTGGCCTACTCCTGCTCCTATTTCTTATGTTCTTATGTTATGTTCTTAATGTTGAAGCATACGGAGGTTTTCATCTCCGTATCTGACAACAAACACTGTTGCTTAGCAACAGCTTCTAAAGAGTCGGCTGCAGCTGCAAGCGTCTCTAGCTGAAGCTGTTGCTATAGCTACAGACCTTGCAGTGCCTGACTGGGAAAAAAAGAACGAGAACTAAAAAAACGGCTCCTGATTTTTGCCGTTAGATCGAGTATTCCAGACATACAACCTCCGGATAAAGCAAAGTTTCCTGTACACTGTAGTCAAAGTTAAATGTTCCAATCTCTCCAGTTAGGAAGAATGAAAAGTGTGTGGAGAAGTAAATTACACTCGTGTGATCAGGGAAGATCACACAATTCTTGTGTGATTTCAGAGTATAAAAATCTTGAATCTCAAAAGACTGGAACAGCTATAATAGAATTGGACCAGATTTTGGAAGCACCTAAAATTGGTTATGCTTAGCAGCATGACTGACATTTATACATTTTACACTAGTACTGTTCAATCTGAAGTCTCAAATTTAATTTACAGTAACACTTTGCATCCATGTTCTTCTGGGACAGTACATTCTACATTCTTTCAATCCCTTGTGATAATTTCCTAGATTCACTTTTAACCCACTTAGCTCAAATTGAAAGATCAACTCTGTCTTCTGGAATGTCCTGTTTCCCTAAATAACTTGTAATTTCCCTTCATTATGTCAAACATCTTAAATCAGATCACCCCTCAGCCTTCTAACCACCACAACTCAAATTTACCCAGTCTCACTAACTCATTGAAGTTAATGCAAGCAAAAAAACACAGTATTAGAAATAATAAAAGGCACAAAAGACTGACAAATCCCCAGGACCTGATGATTTCTACCACAAGGTTTTAAAGGAAGGTGAGGAAATTTCAGATCCTAGAGCCATAATCTTCCAAAGCGATCTCGATTCAGGAACTGTCCCTTCAGATTGGAAAATTGCACATGTAACTCCATTATTTAAGAATGAAGAAACCAGGAAATTATAGACCTGATAGTCTATCATCTGTTAGGGGTTGGGGGGTGGAATTTATTGGAATCTATAATTAAGGAGAGAATGACTGAGCACTTGAGAGATTTGAGCTGATTAGAGTGAGCCAACATGGATTTGTAACGGATAGGTCATGTCTAACAAAACTAATTGACTTTGTTGAAGTAGCTAAAGTAATAGACTGAGAAATGTCTATGGATGTAGCTTATATGGACATCCAGAAGGCATTCAATAAGGTTATACAAGAGATTGTTAGCTAAAATTAAAGCTCATGGAATTGAAGTCAAATTATTGACCTGGTTAGGCGGTAGAAGACAGAGAGAGTAGGGATAATGAGTATGTACTCGAATTAGAAGGAAGTGACTAGTAGTGTCCCACAAGGATCTTTGCTGGCACCTCGACTATTCACTATATTTATTAATGACTTAGATAACACAATAGAGAGCCATATATCCAAATTTGTTGATGACACAAAGATTTGTGGCATAGTAAGTAGTGTAGACGGGAGCATAAAATTACAAGAGACATGGATAGATAAGTGAGTGGACAAAACTGTGGCAGATTTCAACTGTGAAGCCATCCATTTTGGACCAAAAAAGGATAGATCCAAATATTTTTTAAATGGTGAAAAGCTAGGAACAGATCACTAAAATGTAGTGGTCAGGTAAAAAAGATAATCAAGGCAGTTAATGGAATGTTAGCCTTTATCTCTAGGAGGTACAGGTAGACTACCTTTTATCCGAACTTCCGAAAACCGAAACCCTCTAAAAACCGAAGGTTTTTTCGTTCAGCGTAAGTCGTGCGCACGACATGACCAGAGTGGCGCACGACCCCGACCCCCGCCGACGACCCCCCGCGGACCCCCCCCCCACCCGACAAATTTCCCAGTCTTATAAAATACCTTCCGAAAACCGAAACACGGCTGGTCCCAAGGTTTTCGGATAAAGGATAGTCTACCTGTACTAGAATATAATGAGGAGGAAACTTTACTACAACTATACAAAGTCCTGGTTAGACCACATCTGGAGTACTGTGTACAGTTCTGCTCACCGCACCTTAGAAAGGATACACAGGAAGGAGTGCAGTGTAGATTCACCAGAATCTTACCAGAGCTCCAAGGGTTAAATTATGAGGCGATATTACATAAACTAGGCTTGCATTCCCTGGAATTTAGAAGGTTAAGCAGTGATTTGATTGAGGTATTTAGGATTTTGAAAGAAACGGATAGGGTGGATAAAGAGAAACTTTTTCTTCTGGTGGGGGGGGGGCGGTTGGTCTCGGACAAGGGGACATAACCTTAAAATCAGAGCCAGGCCATTCAGGAGAGAAAAGTTAGGAAACACTTTTCACAAAGGAGAAATACGAGATATCCTGATGGCATGAATAGGACTAGTTTGAAGGCAAAGATTGGGATAAACAGGTAATTGTTGGATTGGTGGGCAGTGAGAAACTGTTTCCCCAGGTGTGTGTATTGATTTTGCATATGATACTAAGCTAGGAAGTATTGTGAAGAAAGGAACAGGAATTTGCATATGGACAGAGGAGAACTCCCCTGCTCCTTGTCGAATACTATGTTGGAATTTTTATGACCATCAGAACAGGTGAATGGGGCCTCAGCGGCACGTCTCATCCGAAAGATGGCGACCCAGGCAATGCAACATTAGCTCAGTGCTGCATTGAAATGTCAGCCCAGATGATGCGCTAAATTTCTGGACTGGTGCTTGAACCCATAACCTTCTGACTTAGAGTGAAGAGTGGTACCTAACATTCAGTACTTGTGAAACAAATATACATGGAGTCATTCAACTTTTAAGGTTTAAAATAAGGATTCTTAGTTCAGGTTTAGTACAGCAGCTCAGGTCTAAAAAATGCAAGTTGTAAATAATTTCCACTGAAGATGCCATTCCAACTCCTTTTTACATATTGTAAAGAAAAGCAAAAACTAAATCACAAGGTTTTGTGACTTGATGCAATGCATACTGAACATGTATCTCACACTCGGGTAAGAGCAGCAGGAAATCTTGTTCTAATAAGTAGAGAAATTTCCATGATATGCAACAGATCGGTGTCCAGAGAAGTGGTAATAAAAAGCAATTTTGAAAGGACAAAAATTAATCCTGAGCAAGCATGAAGGCATCAGTGTGACTTTCAGATGGAAAAGACATTATGTTCCACACCCCATGACTGGCCTAGAGAACACTCAGGACTAGTAGAAGTCATTTCAATTCACCATAGAGGACCGAGGTTGCTGTTCATAGAGAAATTTGAAATAATTGTACATTTGGCATAACATTTGCTTGCAGCATACAATTTCACATCTTATATCTCTTCAGCACGGGTCCTGAACTATACTAATACAGGAAACTTTGGTTTAACCGGAGGTTGTATGTCCAGAAACCTCGCTCTACCGGCAGAATTCACGCCCCGAAAACAGCGCCTGAGTAACCGGCAATGTTGCCGGTTCTGAGTCAGAGTCTCCAACGGTTGCCGAGTTCATCAGTGGGGGTAGTTCTACAAACTGCCACTACTCGGCCTCTTGGCGCCAGCGGAACACCTCAGAAACCCTGCATCAGGAGTCTCACCCTCCCACGCTGCCGGTAGCCTCTTCTGATCCGCCATTTTTTGGGGTTCCAGTACAGTACTGTGTCTCTCCAACGCTGTTGCAACTCATTGGACTGCATTATGGAAATCCCAAAAGTTGATCCAACCAAAAGGAAGAGAGTGGTGTTAACTTTAAAGCAGAAAATTGATATATGCAAACGACTAGAAATGGGAGCGAAGCGTATGCACATTATGAAAGAATTCAAAATCGGTTCGTCAACAATGTACGACATCAAAGCGCAGAAGGATAAGCTGCTCAAGTTTTATGCAAGCTCGGAGACATCTGAGAGTGTAGAGAAACGGCGCACGCTTCGTAAGCCTAAGCTTGAAGAGCTGGATACCGTGCTTTATGAGTGGTTTGCTCTGAAGCGTTCAGAGGGTGTTCCGATTTCCGGACCCATGCTAATATCAAAAGCGAAGGATTTTTATGTAAAGATGGAGCTCACTGACAAGTGTGCTTTCTCTGATGGATGGCTATCGTGCTTCAAGGCACGGCATGGGATACGACGACTCGATGTTTGCGGGGAGAAGAAATCAGCTGATCACAATGCCGCAGAAGAATACTGCGATTATTTCAATCGGATTGTGCAGCAACATGATTTGTCGCCAGCACAGCTATACAATGCCGATGAAACGGGCTTATTTTGGAGGTGTTTGCCAGAATCAACACTTGCTGGGGCTAGTGAGGCTAATGCTTCAGGTTACAAGAAAAATAAAGATCATGTAACCGTGCTAACATGTGCGAACGCTGCTGGATCACACCGGGTTAAACTTCTCGTCATTGGGAAGTATAAAAATACCCATGCATTTAAAAATGTGAGGCACTTACCTGTTGAGTACAAAGCTCAAGCAAATGCTTGGATGGATAAGGGAAATCTTTTCAAATTGGTTCCATCATACTTTTGCTCCATCTGTGAGGGAACATTTCCGTAGAATAAGGAAACCTGAAGATAGCAAATGCATTTTATTGCTGGATAATTGTAGAGCCCATCCGCATGAATCCGAGTTGGTTTCTGGAAATATTTTCACCATTTATTTGCCACCAAATGTAACTTCTCTCATACAACCCATGGACCAGGGCGTTATCCAAAATCTCAAGTGTCATTACAAGAAAGACTTCCTACGTAGACTGATAAGCCAAGATGACAATACAGGTATTCAGGCATTTCAGAAGGAATACAATCTTAAAGATGCCATCTTTAACGTTGCATGTTCCTGGAAATTGGTGAAAGGTCACACTTTGAGACAAGCCTGGTGCAAATTGTGGCCTTCTGTAATGTTTGCTGAAGGTTCTTCTTCAGAGGAGGAATTTCGTGGGTTCAATGTTCGTCCGCGGAAGACTGCAGTAATGGAAATGGCTGACATGGTGAAAGATGTAGGCCCAGCAAACCCTCTACATCACCTCAGTGAAAGTGATATTGAGCAGTGGGTTGATGCCGATAGAGAAGTTGCTGTTGTGCATTTGCTAAGTGATGATGAAATAATGGAGAATGTTTTGAATCCAAGGAAAGAAAAGGAAAGTGTGATGGAAAATGAAGACGATGAGATTTCTGAAGTGAACAAGATTTCTTGGGCTAAAGCTGCAGCAGATCTTGCTTCATTCATCAAATTTGCTGAAAGCCATTCTTGCTATTCTGCCCAAGAAGTTATGCAGCTCCATATTCTGCAGTCTACCTTTCTGCAAAGAAGGCAAGAGTCCACTAAGCAAGCAGACATCCGGGACATGTTTAAGAAAACTTCCAAAAGAGTTGGCACACTGGAAGTGCCTGAAGAACCTGTTGAAGTGCATGATCCTGATGAACCAGTTGGCTTGGAATAAGTGTACAGTCAACCACCGTACAGTACTTTATACTGTACTGTACAGTCATTTAAGTTTTGGTGCACTGCACAGTCGTTTAAGTTTTGTTTTACTGTTAAGTTATTAAAGAGTTATGGATTACCCTCAACTGGCAGTACTGTACTTAATCAAGCATCTTTCACCATCCATTTAACAACATTCTGTAGGTGAGTACCCAATTACTGTATATTGCACATTTCTTGATTTTTAAATTTTTCTTAGTTAAAAACAGCCTGGGTAGATAATCCGCTCACCACTCCGGAACTTTTGGTGATAAATTGACCCTTAGTGTTAGGGGGATTAAATACATGGGGTTACGGGGATCGGGTGGGATATGTGTCGGTGCAGGCTCGATGGGCCGAAATGGCCTCTATCTGCACTGTGGGGTTTCTGTGATTTCGATAGATCGGCATCACACCAGTCCCGGATATCAGAACTTTTCCTGTATATACAATAGCAAAATGCTGCAGATGCTGGAAGGCACTTTACAGCCCTCTGGACTCAACATGGAGTTCAACAATTTCAAACTATAACCCCTGCTCCCATTTTTCATGCTGTATGATTTTGCATTTCCCATTTGCAACATTTTATCTTTCCTGCCTCTTACAAAAGCGCAGATTGTTCCTTCAATTCCTCCCCCTACCCCTGTCTCTGCACCTGCTTAATATGTTACATCTCCAGCTTTTTCCAGTTCTGATGTAGGGTCCCAGACCTGAAACGTTAACTCGGTTTCTCTCTCCGCGGATGCTGCCTGGCCTGCTGAGTTTTTCCAGCATTTTCTGTTGTTATTCCTGAACTATACTGTTGATCAACTTCCGTTAAACACTAATTTCTGATCAATTTTATACTTCACATTTCAAAATGACCCGAGGTACATACAGGTACTGCAATGCAAACTCTTAACCTATAATGAAATAGGATTTTATATTTGGAAATTTCTTACAATCGGTATACATATTTGGTTACTTTTCTCTATCATGAACCCAAGTACACCCCTCAACAGGACAGATGTCTAAACTTCTGCCTGAAATTCATGGCCGAGAGGTGCCACCCCCACCATCAATGTGTTACTTCTGGGAAGATGGAACAAGGGACAATAGTGGGGCTGAAGCTCATATACATGATGCTTTTTTTTGGACAGATGTGGAGTTCAGAGTACTGCTTATAAATGGGGGCTCCATGTCAAAACTTTGATTGCCTAACATATGATAGATAATGGATGGCATGTAATGATGGGAGGTTTCTGGCAAAACAATAAGACCATATGGCAACTAAACACTAAAATAGAAACTAGGACTCTGTACTGGTAATATTGGAATGGTTGGCAAGGGGAAGCCACAAGTTACAGCTTTTACAGAATTTGTCCTGCATGAGGAAAATGTGCATCGCTAGAAGATACAGTCATGGCATGGACTGGTTGGGCCGAATGCCTGGTTTCTGTGCTGTACATCCTATGTAGTAAGACAAGCCAGCTGGTATTTCTATGACAGAAAGTAGTGAAGGCACAAACATGGTCCTCACCTGGAAACCGAGAATTAGATAAAGGAGCTTGTGCATGAAACACAGGAAAATGAGTACGCTAAGGTGTTTGAGCAAAAGCAGGGCAAACTGCACAGAACAAAAAATAGTCCCAATAAATATTCAATGGTGATCCCAAGGATAAGCACACTGTTTTATGAGGAGCAAGTAGCCAGCACTTTCCAGACTATGAGACAAAGCTAATGGTATACCAGTGTTACATTGGTTGCCTAAACAGTAGGATTATGCCTTAGACTAAATGGACAATGCAGATAAACATGTGGTATGACATGATCACCACCATCATGAATGAAAAGGGAACCTCTACTATTAACAAATAGGCAACAGAAAATTGATTTACTGGTATACTGGCAATTTCCAGGAAACTCATGTGATACTGAAACCATAACACCATCCAAGGTTGAAATGCTAATTTGCATACATTTATTATCCCTGTAAAAGGGTTGGGGGACAGAGAATTTAATGAAGAACTGGATGAGAACTGTGTAGAATCAAAAACCAGGTGGCTTCCTAAGTAAGTAACCATGCTCTAATGATGGAAACACTCAGATCAGGCAGCATAAATGAAACAAAGTTAATGTTTCAGGTATAATACCCCTTTGTCAGAAAACACTGCTTTGAAATGTTACCTTTATTCCTTTCCCCATGTATGCTGCCTGACCTGCTGAATGCTTCCAGTATTTTGTTTCAGATTTTCAGTACTTTTTTTGTTCTACTGATGAATACTTTATTTGGTAAATGTGGGTCATTAATGCATTCACTCATCACTGTAACGCTGACCAGCTGAGTACAAGTCATCGATTTGAACGTATACAAAACCAAGCAACCATGATTTGTAAAACAAGTGCCACAACTGAATTTAATGGTATAAAGTGAGACCAACGAGACATGTACAGCAACCTCAACTGCTTCAGATGCTGCAGTGGACACCGGGCGTATGGCAGGTCAAACTAGATTCCATTTGCAGGTTTTAAAAATGATAACTCTCTAACATGGATGGAATGAAGTATTGTCAGTCACATTATGATCACTGTAGATATTCAGAGCAAAGTTACAAAGATAAAGAAAATGAGGCAATGCTGCATTTAATTGCAGAAAATAAAGCACGGCAAGTAGGTAACATAAGGATAGGGGAACAACTAGCAGCTACCAATAACAAATAAGTTAGATGTAAACATTGAAAAGTAGAGGGAAACAGTCAAAGATAAAAGTACTTATCTTGGAAAAAGCAAATTTCAATGATAAAAAGATAAATTGGGAAGAAAATCTGGCAGGTAAGACAGTGGACAAACAATGGGAAACTAACAGATGATTAGGGCTCAAACTAGACATCTTCCCATACAAGAGGTAAAGAGGGTGCAACTAAAGCTGGAGTTCCTTCGAGGAGAGAAATTAAAGAGAGTTTGAGCCGTGTAACAAATCTCGGGCTAAAAAAAAAATCAAGTAGTTTATAGAGTTGTAAAGAAAATTAGAAAGATAAAAGATATTTAAAAAGACTTATCAGGGAACATAAAAGAAAAATAGTAAAGGATTTTATCTGTACATAAAGAAAAAAATATAGGGCCTGGGGATTAGAGACAAAAAAGAAAATATCCTTGTAGAGAAAAGGAACGCGAGAAATACTAAGCGAGTACTTTGCCCTTGTGTTCACAGAAGAGAATACAATAACTTATAGATAAGGTAGTAATAATGAAAAAGTTAGTGGAACTCAAAAAGTGGAAGAGACAGTGGGATATATACACAACAGAGATAAAAATGTCCAAGTAAACAGTCCAAGCTCTTCTCACACATTCATTGCTGTAAAAGTTTGTTCACAAACATCAGTGCTACATGTCAGACTTTTGAAATTTGAAGGGACAGCACCTCATCTTCCGATTAGGCACTTTACAGCCCTCCAGACTCAATATCGAGTTCAACAACTTCAGATCATAACCTCGGTCCCCATTATATTTTTTATCCACACTTTTGGTTTGTGCCTTTTCCTTTCTCTCTCTCTCTCTCTCTTCCCCCCAACCCCAACCCCCCCCCACATGGCAGCTGTCTTTCACTCTGCCAGCGCATTTCTAGAGCCAGTGTTTCTTCACCTGTCCTATTACTATCTCGTCTCACCTTGAATATCTCAATGTCTCTTCTTTCATCCCCTCCCCCATTTCCCAGCCCCCAAACTGCCTTTTAATCTTTTCATTTCCTGCCTTTTTTTCCTCAGTTCTGTAGAAGGGTTTTGACCCAAAACGTTGACTCGGTTTCTCTCTCCACGGATGTTGCCTGGCCTGCTGAGTTTTTCCAGCGTTTTCTGTGTTATTTTGAAATTTGAATGTTTGTTTCACAAAGTTAGCAAGTGCACATCTATTCACAACTCTAGCCAACAATGCTGCGCATGATTTTACTTAACTGAGCAGTTAGCACTACTAAAAAGCTTTCCCCCTTCCACACTAATAAATGTACTCTTAAGCAACTCAAAATTATAGCCAACACTTCTCTGTAGCTCAAGTGAAATAAATAACTTCCAAAAGAAAATCTACGCACATATGGATCTGAAGAGAGGCTGAATATATACTACAAAATTATATACATTAATGATCACAATCTTAATTTGTGTGGCTCTCGCCATTTAGTGATGCAAGAGTCAACCCTTATTAGATAGTTGGCCAAGAATTTATCATCTCTGGATATGGAAATATCTGGTTAAAGATGTTAGTGTAACACCTTACTACTTATATTGGAGTCTAGCAATTGTGAAGTACTTTTAAGCCACCCTCAATACACTAGCCCTTTTCTCCCCAGATCCGACCAGCAAGGATGCCAGCAGAGTTTTATGGGAGGACCTCAAAGTCCCACTGATGCACGCCCTCCACCAGTTCTCCCAAAACAAATCCCCAGGGCTCAATGCGCTGACCATGGAGTTCCACAGGGCATTCTGAGCCATCCTGGAGAACAACTCTGCAGGTTGTGGGAAAGGCACTGGCAACCGGAGAGATACCCGTGTCGGTGCAGGATGGTCATTGCTCTGGTATCCAAGCAGGGCGACCTCGGGTCTCTGAAAAACCGAAATCCATCCTCGGCAGATTAAAAAATCTTTGGCAGGGCTATGTCCACCTGCCTTGGAGCCGTGTTGCCCCCAAATTAATCTTATATATGTTCCCGAGCCGCTCCATTTATGAAAACATCTATTTGGTCTGGGATTTGATCCACCATTCCCAAAGGACTGGTCTGTCGAACGCCTTCCTCTCCCTAAATCAGGTAACGGCTTTCAACAGGGCGGATAATGAATACTTATTCAGAACTGTTTGGGATTTCTGGTTTGGGATGCATTTTGTCGTCCAGATCCAACTTCTGTATATAGAAGATAGGAGCAGGAGTAGGCCTTTCGGCCCCTCGAGCCTGTTCCGCCATTTAATGAGATCATGGCTGATCATCCAAATTCAGTACCCTGTCCCTGCTTTCTCCCCATATCCCTTTAGCCTTAAGAAACATATCTAACTCCTTCTTGAATATATTTAATGACTGTGTTGCTGCAGAGTCTCTGATTAAGGTTAATACATCTTCGACACCTCCCCTTCCCTTTTGGAGAGGTGTGTCAGGGACGACCTTTGTCCGGCCAGCTATTCTATTTGCATTTGCATAGAGCCTTTCTTGCACCTCTCGAGAAAGAGACGGTCGGAACTGGCTCTGTGCAAGCCGGGCGTGAAGGTCATCCTTTCAGCTTACGCCGACAACGAGCTCCTCACAGATTTCTGCTGGAACAGAGGCACTGAATCTCTACTGAAGTTCTCCCATTTGGAGAGCGTGGTCAGCCACTAATGTGTGTTCGCACCCAGGTTGTGACTTTCCATCTTCAGACCTTGCAGAGATACCTACACTTTGGAGGATTCTAAACGTCATCCTTGGCTCAGTGGTAGCATTCAAATCACTGAGTCAGGTGGTTGTGGGTTCAAGTTCCACTCTCAGGACTTGATCACATAACCTAGGCCAACACTTCAGTGTAGTACTGAGGGAGTACTGCACTGTTGGAAGTACCGACTTTCGGATGAGACATTAAACAGAGGTCCCGTCTGCCCTCACAGGAGAATGTAAAAGATCCCATGGCACTATTCGAAGAGGAGCAGGGTAGTTATCCCAGGTGTCCTGGCCAACATTTATCCCTCAACCATTACTAATAAACAGATTATCTGGTTGAGTTATCTTATTGTTGTTTGTGAGACCTTACTGTGTGCAAATTGGCTGCCGTGGAATAGGCTCGAGGGGCTGAAAGGCCTACTCCTGTTCCTATGTTTCTATGCCAGGACACCAGGAAAACTCCCTTGCTCTTCTTCGAATAGTGCTATGGGATCTTTTATATCCACTTAACAGTTGAATGAAGCCTTGATTTAACATCTCATCCAAAGACACCACCTCCAACAATGCAGCACTCCCTCCGTACAGCAGCGAACTGTCAGTTTACATTATGTGCTAAAGTCCTGCAGTGGGGCTTGAACTCTCAACTTTCAGACTTAGATGAATGTACTGCTACTGAGCCAAGCTAATAAGAGTAGACATTCTCAAATGGGCCACAAGTTCTGCAGTCCCACTTGTGGAATAGAAATCATATTTCACATCTAATCATCTTCTATATGGTACCAGGAATGAGAGGCTTTATTTGAGAAACTTAACTTTATTCTGATAAAAAGAGCTCAAGAGAGCCAATAGATATCTTCCAATATTATGAGGGGATTTGATGAGGTAAATCAGGATAAACTATTTAGTCAGTAACTAGAGTGCATAAATTTAAAATAGTTACCAAAATAACAAAAGGGAGAAGAGTTTTTTTTATGCAGAGGACTGTTAGGACAAGGAATGCCCTACTGGAAACTGAGATGAGGGAAGTGGTTAAATATTTTAATAAAAAATTAGAAGGGTATGGAAGGGTAGGGAAACGGGACTGTGTATAGTTCTTTCAGAGAGCCAGCACAGGCGGTAGTGACTTTCTTTTGTGCTGTAAAATTCAGATTGTGCGGTACTGGAGGAAATGCAACAGGGCAATTTGGAAGCACTTTTCAAATACAATAATTAAAAGTAAGCCTATGAGTGGCAAAATATCTTGAATATGTAATGGAGATTAAATTGCAACATCTGACTTTCTAAAAAAACACACAACCCATTGATATCACGGGTTCGCCGCTCCCTTGGCGGTCCAAGTAGGTGCCCTATCTTTTGCACAGCCTGCAGTGATGGCCCTTCTCTTTAAGGGAGGGAAGGAGCCTTCCAACGCGGCAGCGCTGCAGAATTCACCGCCCCGCCTGCTGCCGATCGCGCTCCAAGAGGGAAGTAGAGCGCTTTATTTAGCGCTGCACCTCCCTCTTGAGCGAGAAAACCACATTTGCATCAACATAGAAACATAGAAGATAGGAGCAGGAGTAGACCATTCGTCCCTTCGAGCTTGCTCCGCCATTCAATGAGATCATGGCTGATCATCCAAATTCAGTACCCGGTCCCTGCCTTCTCCCCATATCCCTTGAGCCTCAAGAAATATATCCAACTCTTTCTTGAATATATTTAATGAACTGGCCTCCACCACCCTCTATGGCAGAGAATTCCACAGGTTCACCACTCTCTGGGTGAAGAAGTTCCTCCTCATTTCAGTCCTAAATGACTTACCCCTTATCCTTAGACTATGACCCCTGGTTCTGGACTCCCCGGCCATCAGAAACATCCTTTCTGCATCTAGTCTGTCCAGACCTGACAGAATTTTATAGGTTTCGATGAGATACCCTCTCAATCTTCTAAACTCCAGTGAGTATAAGCCCAATTGACACAATCTCTCCTCGTACGTCATTCCTGCCATCCCAGGTATCAGCCTGGTGAATCTTCGCTGCACTCCCTCCATGGCAAGAACGTCCTTCCTTGGGTAAGATGACCAAAACTGCACACAATACTCAAGGTGCGGTCTCACCAAGGCCCTGTACAGCTGCAGCAAGACATCCTTGTTCTTGTACTCGAACCCTCTTGCTACGAAGGCCAACATACCATTTGCCTTCTTAACCGCCTGCTGCACCTGCATGCTTACCTTCAGCGACTGGTGCACAAGAACACCCAGGTCTCTTTGCACTTCCCCTTCTCCCAATCTATTGCCATTCAAATAATAATCTGCCTTCCTGTTTTTGCCACCAAAGTGGATAACCTCACATTTATCCACATTATAGTGCATTTGCCATGTTTCTGCCCAATCACCCAACCTGTCCAAATCGTACTGGAGTTTCATGACATCCGCCTCACAGCATACCCTCCCACCCAGCTTTGTGTCATCTGCAAATTTGGAGATATTACATCCAATTCCCTCGTCCAGATCATTAATATATAGTGAACAGCTGGGGTCCTAGGGCCGATTCTTGCGGTACCCCACTAGTCACTGCCTGCCACTCGGAAAACAACCCATTTATTCCAACTCTTTGCTTTCTGTCCGCCAACTAGTTCTCTATCCAAGTCAATACCTTGCCCCCAATCCCATGTGCCTTAATTTTGCACGCTAACCTCTTATGCGGGACCTTATCGAAAGCCTTCTGCAAGTCCAAATACACCACATCCACTGGTTCTCCCTTATCTATTTTACCAGTTACAGGAAACTTTGTGCTATCCAGCACCCACGGGACCGAGCTGCTGCTGTTGCCTCAAAACTGCCGTACTCTCCAGCGTTAATGTTGAGAGATACGGAGATTCTTATCTCCGTATTTGACAACAAACACTGTTGCTTAGCAACAGCTTCTAAACACTCGGGTGTGGCCCTAAAGCTCTGTAGCTGAAGCTGTTGCTATAGTTACAGACCTTGCACAGCTGGACTGTTCAAACAAAGCAAAAAAAAACAAAAATAAAAAACGGCTGCTGATTTTTGCCGGCGGCTCCAGATTGCCGGATAGCTCACCTCCGGATAGCACAAAGTTTCCTGTACATCCTCAAAAAATTCCAGTAGATTAGTCAAGCATGATTTCCCTTTTGTAAATCCATGTTGACTTTATCCGATCCTGTCACTGCTTTCCAAGTGCTCTGCTATTACATCTTTTATAATGGACTCTAGCATTTTCCCCACTACCGATGTCAGGCTTACTGGTCTATAATCGCCGCTTTTTCTCTGCCACCTTTTTTGAATAGTGGGGTAACATTAGCTACCCTCCAATCCATGGGTACTGTTCCAGAGTCGATTGAGTTCTGGAAGATGACCAGCAATGCATCTACTATTTCAAGGGCCACTTCCTTAAGTACCCTGGGATGTTGATTATCAGGCCCTGGGGATTTATCTGCCTTCAGTCCCATCAATTTTCCTAACACCATTTCCCTACAAATACTGATTTCTTTCAGTTCCACCCTTTCATCAGACCCTATGTTCCACGGTATTTCTGGGAAGTTATTTGTGTCCTCCTTTGTGAAGACAGAACCAAAATATGTATTTATTTGGTCTGCCATTTCTTTGCTCCCCATTATAAATTCCCCTGATTCTGACTGCAAGGGACCTACGCTTGACTTCACCAATCTTTTTCTCTTTACATATCTATAAAAGCTTTAACAGTAAGTTTTTATGTTCCATGCAAGCTTACTCTCATATTCTATTTTCCCTTTCTTAATTAATCCCTTTGTCCTCCTTTGTTGAATCCTAAACTGCTCCCAATCCTCAGGATTATTGCTTTTCCTGGCCAATTTGTATGTCCTCTCCTTGGATCTTATGCTATCCCTAATTTCCCTTGTTAGCCACGGTTGAGTCACCTTTTTTGTGTTTTTTTTTGCCAAACTGGGATGAACAACTTCTGTAGTTCATCCATTCAGTCTTTGAATGTTTGCCATTGCCTATCCACCGTCAACCCTTTGAGTGACATTCCCCAATCAATCCTACCTAACTCGCTCCTCAGGCCATCGTAGTTTCCTTTATTTAAATTGAGGACCCTAGTTTCTGAGTCAGCTACTTCATTCTCCATCTTAAATGAAGAATTCGATCATATTATGATCGCTCCGACCCAAGGGGCCTCATACAACAAGATTGCTAATTAATCCTCTCTCATTACATAATACCCAGTCTAAGATGGCCTGATCGCTGGTTGGTTCCTCGACATATTGGTCCAGGAATCCATCCCATAAACACTCCAGGAATTCCTCCTCCACAGTATTGTTACTAATTTGGTTAGCCCAATCTATATGTAGATTAAAGTCACCCATGATGACTGCTGTGCCCTTATTGCACGCTTCTTTAATTTCCCTTTTAATGCCACCCCCAACCTCCGCCTTACTGTTTGGAGGTCTAGATACCACTCCCACTAATGTTTTTTTCCCCTGGGTATTTCTCAATTCTACATATACAGATTCCACATCATCAGAGCGAATATCCTTCATTACAATTGTGTTAATCCCTTCTTTAACCAGTAATGCTACCCCTCCTCCCTTTCCTTTTTGCCTATCTTTCCTGAATATCGAATACCCCTGGATGTTGAGTTCCCAGTCTTGGCCATCCTTGAGCCACGTTTCCGTAATCCCAACCAAATCATATTCGTTTACCTCTATTTGCGCAGCCAATTCATCCACCTTATTACAAATGCTCCTCGCATTAAGACACAAAGCCTTCAGGCTTGTTTTTTTAACGCTCTTAGACCTATTAGAATTTTTATTTACTGTGGCCACATTTGATTTAAACCGTTGATTTCTCTGACTGCCACTTTTGTTTTTCTCCTTCCTATCTTTTGCTTTTATCCTGGTTTCCCTTTCCTCTGTCTCCCTGCTCAGGTTCCCAACCCCCTTCCATTTTAGTTTAAACCCTCCCCCACAGCACTTGCAAACACTCCCCCTAGGACATCG
Source organism: Somniosus microcephalus (assembly GCF_052327205.1). Taxonomy (NCBI): domain Eukaryota; kingdom Metazoa; phylum Chordata; class Chondrichthyes; order Squaliformes; family Somniosidae; genus Somniosus; species Somniosus microcephalus. Next base: position 85,851,265 of record NC_141000.1, read on the forward strand.
GTTCCAGCCCTGCCCAGGTGCAGACCGTCCGGTTTGAACTGGTCCCACCTCCCCCAGAACCAGTTCCAATGTCCCAGGAACTTGAATCCCTCCCCCTGGGATCATCACTGCCCATGCTTATCCACTCTGCTATTTCATCCCTCATGCAATCAGAGAACAAACTTCAGTGTTTAGTTGGTTGAAATATACATAAAGTTTGTTTCAACTCGAGGTTTTAGGGTTTCCATTATTGCAGACATCAGCTATCATACAGAATGGTCATGGGTACTACCTTAGTGAACTCTCATCCTTTTGCAAGTTTTTATAGTAGGAAAGCCGATAAAGTTCAGTCTCATCGCAATTGAAAGTTCCTTTCCTTTCAAACGTTAAGTAACTCAAGCTGTCCCACAGCATTTAGATGTGCCAATAAACCACCTCCCTCCCTGTATTGATAAAATTTTAACCAAACAAACAAAGTCACCTTGGTTTTCAAGATGAGCCTTTTGCCTCAGCAATGAACACAATAGCGATACAACTTGACCAAGACTGCTTATTTATTCAACAGCTGAGTCAAGTTTAAACTTCTGTTTGAATGTTCCTCTAAATTGAAAACAACTTATTGGCAAACTTGATTACACCTTAAAATTTATAATGTGTCTAAGATCATGGATTCTCATATCTACTTTTGAAGGCTTATGCTCAAGAGTCTGTCAATCTCCACTGTGGGCTGAATGGTCAATACAGGTAGACTATCCTTTATCCGAAAACCTCGGGCCCAGCCGTGTTTCGGTTTTAGGAAAATTTCGGATTTCGGAAGGTGCGCGAAAACACTTCGGTTTTCAGAGGTAATTCGGTTTTCGGGAGTGCGGATAAAGGATACACTATCCCTTATCCGAAAGGGTGGGATAAATAACGACTATAAATACTGTAGTTACAGGGATAAATACTGTAGTACAGTTTATTTGTAAGGAAAACATTCAGTAAAACTTCAAACATGTACAGGTACAAACTAAGCTAAATACCTGTACATAAACATGCAATAAAGGTACATTACATCTGGCTTGAGGATCTTGGAGAAGATGGTACATCAGTGTTGTCATCATTGTCAGGTTGGAGTTGGACATCTGAAGATGGGCCAGGAACAGGATTCTCAAGTGATGAAGCATGACTACGACAGACGGCCTTTTTAAAGACTTCTTCCAGTGTCATCTGTCTCATTAACATTGGTTTCTGTCTAAGCAGTCTCTCTTTAATTGAGTAAACTTGCATAATCTCTTGCTCACTGATAAATGCACGTTTTTCAAGGCCAGCAATTAACTGATCACACATTGTCACCATATCGTCTATGGGGATTTTTTCCACCTGTGTTCACAATGTCATCATCATCATCACTACTGTCCTCATGCTTGTCTTCATTTAACACCATTTCAGCAATTTCCCCATCACTCAATGAATTCACAACAGGTGCATCATTGTCAATGTTCAGCACTTCTTCGATGTCAGCTTCCTCTAACGTATTTACACTTTCGGATGATAAACCTTTGGCGTAAGTGAGGAGGTTTGATATCATCTTCTCCTGACTGACAGGAAATCCTTCAAACTCGTCATCTGCAGGTCCATCTTCATGAAACATCGTTGAAGGCCAAAGTCTGTGCCAAGCATTTGTTAATGTTGGTTTGTCAACATCGTTCCAAGCATTAGCAACTGCATAAATGGCATCCTTAACATTGAATTCTTTCAGGAAGCTTTGGATTCCTTCGCCTCTGTTGATTGCATCAAGCATGGAGTTCAAAAAAACGTCTTTATACTTGCTCTTCATGGAGCGTAAAATTCCTTGGTCACAAGGCTGTATTAAAAGGTGTCACATTAGGGGGAAAGTTAATGCTGAAAACATAACTTTTCACAAGAAGTTCAGGAGGGGAATGTGCGGAGCAGTTGTCCAGGAACAATAACATTTTGCAGTTTTCTTCCAGTCCAACTTGCCTGCAATGAGCTCGTGTCGCTGGTACGAAGTGGTTATTGAACCAGTGAGAAAATATTCCTCTGGTTACCCATGCTTTCCTGCTTGCATAATAATGCACAGGTAAATTGCATACACCTTTCAAACATCTCGGATGTTGGCTTTTTCCAATCACTACCAACTTTAACTTGTGTGTGCCTGCAGCATTGGCACACCCAAGAACAGTCAACCTGTCCTTAGCATCCTTAAAACCTGCTGGTGCACTCTCATCAGCCGTTGCTAATGTTTTTCTAGGAACGTAGCGCCAGAACAGAGCTGTTTCATCAGCATTGTAAATTTGTTCAGGACCGAGGTTTTCATCCGATATTATTTTTGCAAACTCATCTATGTAATTTTCAGCTGCTTCATGATCAGCAGAAGCTTTTTCACCACAGATTTTCAGATATTTTATACAATGACGCTTCTTAAATTTATGCAGCCAACCTTCTGAATATTCACACTCAACTTCAATGTTCAGTTCTTCATGGTATATTCTAGCTTGCTTCATGACCATCAAACCAGTCAGTGGCACACGTTCACCTCTGCGTTGTCGAATCCACTCAATCAGCACACGGTCAAGATCTTCATTTTTTGCCCTATGCAATGTTTTCCTAATTTTCATTAGTTTATGGTCATCACTGTCAGTGTAAAATTTCAACAACTTGTCTTTCTGTTTCTTGAAGTCATATACGGTGGTACTTCCCACACCATATTCTTCAGTAAGATGTCGCACAGACACACCACGATCAAGCTTCTGCAATAACTCCACTTTCTGCGATATCGATAATGAGTGATGCTTCCTTCTCTGCTTCTCACTGTTACCCATTGGGGTATCTGCAGCTCTTTTTAGCATTTTCACAAATTGTTAAAAGCCAGCAAATATCTAAGAGAGCAGCAAATATCTAAGAGAGCAACATAACACCTGCGTGGGTCAAGCATCGGCAGCGTCGGGTCATGCTTTGCGCCACTTTCGGCTTTGAGGTTTTCTGGTTTCGGATGTGCGGATAAAGGCTGGTACACTATCTCTTATCCGAAATGGGGTGGGGGTCGGCGGGGGTGGGGTACGGCGGGGGGGTCAGGGGTCGGTGGGAGTCGGGGGTGGGCGGGGGTCGTGGTCGTGCGCATTTCGGTTTTCAGAAGTCATGCTTTGCTCCACTTTCGGCTTTCAGAGGTTTTCTGGTTTCGGATGTGCGGATAAAGGCTGGTACACTTACGCTGAGCGATTTCGGTTTTCAGAAGTGCGGAAAAATGCTACACTATCCCTTATCCGGCTAGGCCTGTAAGTCGTGCGCCACTCTGGTCATGTCGTGCGCACGACTTACACTGACCGAAAAAACCTTCGGTTTTTAGAGGGTTTCGGTTTTCGGAAGTCCGGATAAAGGGTAGTCTACCTGTACTTCTGTCTTGGAGCGGATTCTCTGCAGCTACTAGCAACACTGCAATTTTGGTAAAATGCACACAGGTAAGCAGGGGAGAGTGGCCAGTTCAATTAGCTGATAATTTTGGATAAGTGGCGTTTTGAGAAAGCGCATTCCATTATACTCAAAAAGCTACAAGGAGGGATACATGCACACTGGTTTAGAAATATTAGAAAGCTTTCTTGATTTACTGCAAAATGGGAAGAAACTGCCTTCAGATCACTTCTAAGACAGACAAAAAGTGAGATTGAAGCCTACTGAATCCCACAATATACAACAGATATTGTCGAGAAAATCCAGCTGGCTGACATCAAAACCAGGGGCTTTCTGCAAATAACAGATCTGCTCATTTAAGTTGCTGAATGAAAACTCCTCCATCTCAGAAAATCAAACTCCCAAATTCATCAAGAACCATCTTATTTCCCCAACAGGTTTCTTTAACATGGAGATATCATGAATTACAACAAAAACACAAAACAATAAGAATGCACACAATATTTTCCCCAGTATGTGGAAACATGGTTGCCATCTTTGGATACTTTTTAACATCCCACCCCTGCAAAACAAATCACGCTGGGCATATTTCCTAAATGTGGTCATGAATGCAATATACCACTCAGATGATTTATTTCAGGTAAACAATCAGCACAAAAAATGGCCACTTTTGGGACAATATACGCTGATGCAGCAAGGTGGCAGGACACTGCTGCATATACATTCATTAAAATTTGATATATGCAACATGGAAGACTTTAAATGTGGATCAGATGCACCTGTGCAATACCACATTGTACATCTGTAAAAAAAACAAAAAATTATTCAGACGGGGTAGATTGGGTTGCACAGCAAGTTAGTATGCTATTGTTTCAACAGTATCTCAGCCAATTGGAAAGGTTCTACATAAAAATCCCCCAATCAGTGTCCGCGGACCCCAGTTTGAGAACCACTGCTGTAGATAGTACATACTCCAGCCATGGTATGCCAGTGGTGGTTGCTTAGGCTAGTAGCTAAAGACAACAGAGCCTAATGGTATTCATTAATTGGGCACTGAAGTACAGGAAACTTTCTGGTATCCGGCACTGACGGGACCGAGCTGGTGCCATACCATCAAAACTGCCGTAGAAACCAGCGCTAATGTTAAAACATACCTCCGTGTGAATCAACAAACCCTGTTGCTTAGCAACAGCTTCAAAACAGTCGGCCGCAGCTTAAAAGCGTCTCTGTAGCTAAGCAACAGCTTCAGCTAGATCTTGCAGAGCCTGACTGGAAAAAAAAAAGCAACGAGAAGTAAAAAAACTTATAGGAAACGGCTCCTGAGTTTTGCCGGTAGATAGAGCTTTCCAGACATTTACAAAAGTTTCCTGTAGTAACCTCAGAGGGGCCCGGATGGTGGCTGGTGTGTGAAATACAATTCGCCACAGCAGAACAGAATGTTCTTTTGAGGGTAGGTTGAAGGCACATTGTTGATGCAGGGTAGATGGAAGTTTTACCACGCAGCTGGTTGCGTTACCAGACCAGTATTGTTAGATGCAGACAATGGGTGTACCAAAAAATAAAAAATGGTTTCCGTTACCCTGCACTGACTCTGCTCACCTTGATAAACATCATTAAAATAAAAGCTTTGGGATATAATTCATGATTCCTGGCCTTTGTAGAGGAGCCATTTAACACGGGTACATAAATGATCAGTAATGCAAAAACTGTCATTTTTGGGATATATTACATACAAGTATGCCTTTCTACACTGACATTTTTTACCTACTCAACTTCAGGAAAATATCATTATGGCTTGTCCACAAATTCATAAGAGTACTGCAGTATTCCTATTTTGTACCCTCTTCTCTCACTGCCAATTATATGGTTGCATAAAAACAGTTTTTTTTTTTTTTTAAAAAGCTGTTCCTGGAACCACACAAGTACTTTGCACATGGAAAAAGTCAGAGTAACGGTCAATTAGCTTTTACTTAGGGAGCAGAGCTAGTTCATGTCCACTGTTAAATTAATGACTTTGGGGGAACTAACATTACTTTAAATAGACATTACTCTGAATGCAATTTCCTCCTAGATTCCTCTTTGCAGGACAAATGTTTGGCTTTCTCTTCAGATGCAATCCAAAATGATTTTCACATGCTTATAAACCCACCCCACCAACCACCACCTTGGATTCAGCTTCTTTCCGGGTTTTATCGACCGTAGAGAGTTAGAAAAAAGTACTGCTTGCGGCTATCAGATTTTTCTGACTCATCTATTTTTTGATGTAGACTCAAAACTCCGCTTTCCAACGCTACACATTTCTGACTGCCATTTATTAGTTCTAGGTGAACTATTAGTTCTAGATTAACTATTACATTAAAATGCTAAATAAATGCAATTTCTTAATTTTCTGATCTTTCTTGATATCTACTTTAATCAATCGCACCATACATTCCTCAACCACACTATTACATTTCAGCAGTCAACAATACCTTGCGGAGCCATCCTAAAGTTCTTCGCACGAATCATGCAACTTCAGTAGTGTTTCTAGAAACTGTGGCAACTATTTTCTTTACCAATGGACTTCTGAAATTGTCAGGCAAATACAGATTTTAGTGTTTTACAAGCATATTAACATGGATTTTAATTCTTTCTACACCAAGCATACACTATGTACTACGATAGCAAAATACTGCAGATGCTGGAAATCCAAAATAACAACAGAAAACGCTGGAAAAACTCAGCAGGCCAGGCAACATCCGTGGAGAGAGAAACAGAGTCAACGTTTCGGGTCGAAACCCTTCTACAGAACTGAGAGAAAAGGCAGGAAATGAAACAAAAGGCAGTTTGGGGGCTGGGAAATGGGGGAGGGGATGAAAGAAGAGACATTAAGAGATATTCAAGGGGAGACGAGATAGTAATAGGATAGGTAAAGAAACAGACAATGGCTCTAGATGAAGTGTGAAATGCGCTGGCAGAGTGAGAGACAGCTGCCATGTGAGAGAGAAAAAAGGAAAAGTCACAAACCAAAAGTGTGGATGAAAAATATAAAAATGTAATAGGGGCCGAGGTTATGATCTGAAGTTGTTGAACTCGATATCGAGTCCGGAAGGCTGCAGAGTGCCTAATCGGAAGATGAGGTGCTGTTCCTCGAGTTTACAGTGAGCTTCCGTGGAACAGTGCAAGAGGCCGCAGACAGTGAGGTCTGAGTGGGAATGGAGCGGTGAATTGAAATGACAGGCGGCCGGAAGCTCGGGGTCACCCTTACGGACTGAACGGAGGTGTTCCGCAAAGCGGTCACCCAATCTGCGTTTGGTCTCCCCAATGTAGAGGAGACCACATCATGAGCAGCGAATACAGTATACTAAATTGCAAGAAGTACAAGTAAATCGCTGTTTCACCTGGAAGGGGTGTTTGGGGCCCTGGACAGCGGGAAGGGGGGAGGTATATGGGCATGTGGTGCATCTCCTGCGCTTGCACGGGAAGATGCTGGGCGAAGGGGAAGGGGTGCTGGGGGTGATAGAGTGGACTAGGGTGTCTTGGAGGGAGCGGTCCCTACGGAATGCTGAAAGGGGAGGGGAAGATGCGTTTGGTGGTGGGATCACGTTGGAGGTGGCAGAAATGGCAGAGGATGATCCGTTGAACGTGGAGGCTGGTGGGGTGAAAGGTGAGGACAAGGGGAACCCTATCGTGGCTCCAGGAGGGAGGGGCAGGGGTGAGGGCTGAAGTGCGGGAGATAGAACGGACCCAGTCGAGGGCCGTGTCAACCACGGTAGAGGGGAATCCTCGGTTGAGGAAAAAAGACATGTCGGAAGCACTGGTGTGGAAGATGGCATCGTCGGAGCAGATGCGGCGGAGACGGAGAAACTGGGAGAATGGAATAGAGTCCTTACAGAAGGCGGAGTGGGAGGAAGTGTAGTTCAGGTAGCTCTGGGAGTCAGTGGGCTTGTAGTGAATGTTGGTCAATAACCTATCCCCACAGATGGAGACGGAGAAGTCGAGGAAGGGAAGGGTACAGTCGGAGATGGACCATGTGAAGGTGAGGGAAGATTAAGAGATATTCAAGGAACAAAGGATGGCTCTAGATGAAGTGTGAATGGCCCTGGCAGAATGAAGGACAGCTGCCATGTGGGAGGGAAGAAAAAAGCCCAGACGAAAGTGTGGATTAAAAAAAGGGAAAATATATACTGTATGTGATAGGGGCTGAGGTTATGATCTGAAATTGTTGAACTCTATGTTGAGTCCAGAGGGCTGTAGAGTGCCTAATCGAAAGATGAGGTCTGTCCCTCGAGCTTACGCTGAGCTTCTGTGGAACAATGCAAGAGGCCGAGGACGGTGAGGTCCGAGTGGGAATGGAGCGGTGAATTAAAGTGACAGGCCACCGGGAGCTCAGGGTCCCCCTTACGGACTAATACACTATGTACTCATGGAAATGACACTTAGGAGATCTCCTGAAGCAACTTGAATGCAACCAGTTGAGCCACAAGTCCTTTATTCCCAGAACCACCTTGATTTTCTTTGTGAGAGAGAGAGAGAGAGAGAGAGAGAGAGAGAGTCTGGTCTCAGCATAGTTCTAGTCCACAGATTTGTAAAGAGGAGGAAATCATTCATCAAGCGGAGTGAAAAAACAAATAAATGAATGAATGCAATCACAGGTTTAATCTCAATATCTGAGCTCTCTTGATTTTTCTTCAGTACAGACTACTGGAGTGCAAAAGTTGTTAAACTTGATACTCTTTTACTGTGTGGAGGTATTGAAATTATAACCAAAACTTTTACATGGAGGGTGGAGTCCAATCTAGTCTTAAAAGTTCAGACTTCATATTCTAATTCCAGGACAATGGACTCCAACACCATTGGGGTTCAACAGGATTACCCCATTGCCAATCTCCATGCACACCCACATTGTAAGAGTCACATGTAAACACACCTGCATCAGACAAGAACATTCCCCAAACACAGCATGCTGGGACTGAAACCCACTTATACTGTAGTGCCTTTGCATTCTATCCACGCAAAGTGGCTTTTAATAGATGTAGGAGAATGCTGAGCTGGAATTTGTGGTGGGGAAAAAATTACCCCTATGAAACGGATTACAAATTCAGGATGTAGTGCATGCGCATCTAAACACGGAAATCCTGAAGTTGCGGTCAATCATTCGCTGCTCCGACACTGTTTTCCAACCCCCATAGCCGGCAATCAGTGAAATCCACAAAAACTTTGGCTGTTCCGCGGTAATTTCGCTAATACCCCATTAAATGTCAGGCCTTGTTGGATTAGGTGTAACTGGGGTTTTAACAGCGTATTGACTGCTAAACAAACGTTATTTAATTTTTTTAAACATTTGTTCATGATATTTTAGGTTCTACCTTACCTGCATGCGAGAGCCCAATCTTTGTTTTGCTCTCTAACATTTCTTAAAAAGTTCGGATAAAAGCAGCGTCTCATTTCCTGGTTCCGTCTGTGAGAATTCTGCAATGTGATTGGCTACTTAGACAGCTTGTTGACATCACAGCAGATCGCACTAGGGAATTCCCACAATAGAGCACTGAAATCACTTGAACGTCAAAAAAGACAAACTTCTCGCCACAGAGATCGTGTGGACAGTTTTCTTCAGGGCTAGTGGCGAACGCCTTTGCTTCACCGCTGACCGCAAATTCTGGGCTACTGAGTTTGGATTGCAATGTATATGTGCAATTGATGCTGAATTCATTGCAACATGAAAATACAAATGGCCAAACAAAATATTAATGGCATTACATACATCTGACAAGGAAGGAACAATTATAACTGCATAACTTGCTTACAATGATGACAAAGTTAATTATAACCAGCATCATGGGACTTGCTAATCATCTTAATGGAAGCAGGTACTTGCTTATAACAAATTTGGATTTCAAAGAATTTTACAGAACAGGCCATTCAGCTCATCAACCTGTGTTGGCTCAATGAAAGTTATTCACTTTATCCCACTCTCCTGCCTTCACCTATATCCTTATAATTTTTAAATTTTCAAACATTTATCCACATCCCTTATAAAAGCCATGTGGATTGTCTTACCACCACTGTTTCTGGTGGGCCATTCAATATCTTTAAAAACCTATATAAAAAAAAAAATTCTCAACTCACCAATCAGCCTTTCAGGTGATTATCTTACCTGCATACCCTTTAGGTATCAAGTTACTGACCTATGGAAACATTTTCCCCTCATCAAAATCCTTCAGAATTTTGAACACCTCTTGAAATCTCCTGTTAAACTTATCTGCTCTAATTAAAAAAGCTCCAGTTTATCATAAATAAAGCCTCTCATGCTTGGTATCATCATCTTCATGGAACATTTCTGCACCCTCTTCATGACCCTGACGTCTTTCCTAAAGTAAGATGTCCAAGACTGGACACAACATTCTAACTGCAACCTAACCAAATATGTCTAAATTTGGCATTACCTCAGCATTTGTACTCAATGCCCCATTAATAAAATCTAGGATCCCATAGCTTTATCAATTTATAAAGATCTGTGTATTTGAACCTTTATGTCTCTGCTCCTCAACTCCTTTCAAAGTTTTACCATTTAGCGTATGTACCCTCATTCTTCATCCCATTTCTCCAAATTAAAATTCATGACATCTATCTGCCGATAAGGTACCACATAATAGACTGATGAACAAGGTCAGAGAATGTGGAGTCAGGAGACAAATAGCAGAATGGATTGCTAGCTGGCTTCATGACAGAAAGCAGAGTGTCAGAGTAAAGGGTAGCTAGCTATTCACAGTGGCAGAAGGTGGGTAGTGGTGTTCCACAAGGATCAGTGCTGGGACCACTGCTGTTCACAATTTACATGAACGATTTAGACTTTGGAATCAAAAACACAAATTTCTAAATTTGCAGATGACACCAAATTGGGGGAGATAGTCAATACTGAGGAGGACTGCAACAAATTACAGGAGGACACTAATAAACTTGCAGAATGGGCATATAATTGGCAAATGAAGTTCAACACAGATAAACGTGAGGTATTACATTTTGGTAGGAAGAAGTCACATCACTTGGAGGATGCGAGTTTAGGTGGGGGTAGAGGAACAAAGGGATCTCGGAGTACAAATACACAAATCATTAAAAGTTGCTACACAGGTTAACAAGGCCATAAAAAAAAAACAAGCACTAGGGTTTATTTCTAGAGGGATAGAATTGAAAAGTAGGGAAGTTATGCTAGACCTGTACTGACCACACTGTGTACAGTTCTGGTCACGATATTATAAAAATGATAGAGGCACTGGAGAGGGTGCAGAGAAGATTTACAAGGATGATACCAGAAATGTGAGGGTATGCATATCAGGAAAGGATGAACAATCTGGGTCTCTTTTCTCTTGAAAAAAGGCTGAGGGGTGACCTAATAGAGGTCTATAAAATTATGAAAGGTTTTGATAAGAGTGGATACCGAGAGAATGTTTCCACTTGTGGGGAAGAGCATAACTCAAGGCCATCAATATAAGATAGTCACCAAGAAATCCAATAGGGAATTCAGAAGAAGCTTTTTACCCAGAGAGTGGTGAGAATGTGGAACTCGCTACCACAGGGAGCGGTTGAAGTGAATAGTATAGATGCATTTAAGGGGAGGCTAGACAAGCATTTAAGGGAGAAGGAAATAGAGGGTTATGCTGATAGCTTTAGATGAGGAAAGACCGGAGGAGGCTCGTGTGGAGCATAAACGCCAGCATGGACTGGTTGGGCCGAATGGCCTGTTTCTGTGCCGTATATCCGATGTAATCATATGTAAAGCCTACTAGCTTATGATCCTCTTCACAATTAGCCATGCTCCCTATTTTTGCGTTGCATGCAAATTTTTATATTGTGCCCCATTACCCAATTCCAGTGCTTCGCTTCTGATGGTCGCAGATTGGCAAAGATGATCGAGTTAAATGGCACCTCTGGAGATTATTGAGGCCACGTCCCACGGCACCGACCTATGCAAGCGCAGGTGATGGAATACCTGCCTTTTCACCTCCTCCCTTCCCACCATCCAGGGCCTCAAACACTCCTAGGTGAAACAGCAATTTACTTATACTTGTTTCAATTTAGTATCGTGTATTCGCTGCTCACGATACGGTCTCAACATTGGGAGACCAAACGCAGGTTGCTGAGCACCTCCATTCAATCCGCAAGCGTGCCCAAGCTTGCAGTCACTTATTTTAATTCAACGTCCCACTCCCACCTCTCTGTTCTCGGCCTCCTACACTGTTCCAATGAAGATCAACGGAAACGCGAGGAGCAGCACTGCATCTTTCAATTAGGCACTTTAAAACTCTCCAGATTCAATATCAGTTCAACAATTTCAGCTCATAACCACTGCTCCCATTCTTTCGGGCAGCAAGTAGCACAGTGTCCAGCCTTTGGCCCTCCATTCACCATGACATTTCTGCAGCTACTGATCTGCTCAACCACACACTCAGCACCACCTTGGATGCCTTAGTTCCTATTAAAACAATTACTTTCTCACCCTGGCCGTTCCCCCTGGTACGGCGCTCATTTTCGCACCCTAATGTCCAAAGAACAAAGACTTGAACGGATATGGCGGACTACTGGTTTAGCCATTCACCGCCAGATCTGGCTGGACCACGAAGTATTATCGGGTCCTGCTCTCGTCTGCCAAAATAGCACACCATTCCAAAATCATTCCGAAATGCAAAGATAAACCCCAGCTTCTATTCTCCACTGCTGACCGCCTTCGTAAACCCCTCTCACCGTCTCGTCCACCCTCACCTCCGACAAGTGAGGAACTCATGGACTTTTGTCGCCAAGATTGAGACCATCCGTTCAGCTGTCTCTGCCACTTCCCTTCCTTCCCCTAGCTCGCCAGGCCAAACTTCCTCTAAGGTTCCCCCTGCCCTAGCCTTGAACTCGCATCTTTCTCCAGTTACTCTCCGATCTTCCGTCATGACCTTTCCGCGATCATCTTATCCATGAGACCCACTATATCTGAATACGCGAAGAATTCGCAACAAAATAGATGAATTAATAGCGCAGATAGAAATAAACAGATTTGATCTAATAGCCATAACGGAGACGTGGTTGCAAAGTGGCCAAGGTTGGGAACTAAATATTCCAGGATACATAACTTTTAGAAGAGATAGGCAAAATGGAAAAGGAGGAGGGGTAGCCCTGATAATAAAGGATGGGATAAAGACAGTAGAGAGAAAGGATCTTGGCTCTGAAAATCAAGTAGTAGAATCAGTTTGGGTGGAGCTAAGAAACAGCAAGGGGCAGAAAACATTGGTGGGAGTTGTTTGTAGGCCCTCAAAGAGCAGTTGTAATGTAGGGCAGAGTATAAATCAGGAAATTAGAGGTTCATGTGACAAGGGTAATACAGTAATCATGGTGGAATTTGCATATAGACTGGGCAAACCAAATTTGCAGTAGTGTGGAGGATGAATTCATGGAATGTATGCAAGGTAGTTTTCTAGATCAGTATGTTGAGGAACCAACTAGGGAACAGGCTACACAAAAGCAAAATAGTGCGGATGCTGGAAATCTGAAATATAAACAGAAAATGCTGCATATACTCAGTAGGTCAGGAAGCATCTGTAGAGAGAGAAACAGAGTTCATCGACCTGAAACATTAACTCTGTTTATCTCTCTACAGATGCTGCCTGACCTGCTGAGTAGTTCCAGCATATTCTGTATGTATTAGGCAACAGGCTATTTTAGATCTAGTATTGTGAAATGAGAAAGGGCTAATTAATAACCTTGTAGTAAAGGGGCATAGAACATAGAAACATAGAAGATAGGAGCAGGAGTAGGCCATTCAATCAGATCATGACTGATCATCCAAATTCAGTACCCTGTCCCTGCCTTCTCCCCATATCCCTTTAGCCTTAAGAAATATATCCAACTCCTTTTTGAATATATTTAATGAACTGGCCTCCACTGCCCTCTGTGGCAGAGAATTCCACAGGTTCACCACTATCTGGGTGAAGAAATTCCTCCTCATCTCAGTCCTAAATGGCTTACCCTTATCCTTAGACTATGACGCCTGGTTCTGGACTCCCCTGCCATCGGAAACATCCTTCCTGCATCTAGTCTGTACAGGCCTGACAGAATTTTATAGGTTTTGATGAGATACCCTCTCAATCTTCTAAACTCCAGTGAGTATAAGCCCAATCGACACAATCTCTCCTCATACGTCATTCCTGCCATCCCAGGTATCAGCCTGGTGAATCTTCGCTGCACTCCCTCCATGGCAAGAATGTCCTTCCTTAGGTAAGGTGACCAAAACTGCACACAATACTCAAGGTGCGGTCTCACCAAGGCCCTGTACAACTGCAGCAAAACATCCTTGTTCTTGTACTCGAACACTCTTGCTACGAAGGCCAACATACCATTTGCCTTCTTAACCGCCTGCTGCACCTGCATGCTTACCTTCAGCGACTGGTGCACAAGAACACCCAGGTCTCTTTGCACTTCCCCTTCTCCCAATCTATTGCCATTCAAATAATAATCTACCTTCCTGTTTTTGCCACCAAAGTGGATAACCTCACATTTATCCACATTATAGTGCATTTGCCATGTTTCTGCCCAAATCGTACTGGAGTTTCACAACATCCTCCTCACAGCATACCCTCCCACCCAGTTTTGTGTCGTCTGCAAATTTGGAGATATTACATCCAATTCCCTCGTCCACAACTTTAATATATATTGTGAACAGCTGGGGTCCTAGGACCGATCCTTGCGGTACCCCACTAGTCACTGCCTGCCACTCGGAAAACGACCCGTTGATTCCAAGTCTTTGCTTTCTATCCGCCAACCAGTTCTCTATCCATGTCAATACCTTGCCCCCAATCCCATGTGCCTTAATTTTGCACGCTAATCTCTTAGCGGGACCTTATCAAAATCCTTCTGAAAGTCGAAATACACCACATCCACTGGTTCTCCCTTATCTATTTTACCAGTTACATCCTCAAAAAATTCCAGTAGATTAGTCAAGCACCATTTACCTTTTGTAAATCCATGTTGACTTTGTCCGATCCGGTCACTGCTTTCCAAGTGCTCTGCTATTACATCTTTTATAATGGACTCGAGCATTTTCCCCACTACCGATGTCAGGCTTACCGGTCTATAATTCCCCGCTTTTTCTCTACCATCTTTTTTGAATAGTGGGGTAACATTAACTACCCTCCAATCCATGGGTACAGTTCCAGGGTCTATCGAGTTCTGGAAGATGACCAGCAATGCATCTACTATTTCTAGGACCACTTCCTTAAGTACCCTAGGATGTAGATTATCAGGCCCTGGGGATTTATCGGCCTTCAGTACCATCAATTTTCCTAACACCATTTCCCTACAAATACTGATTTCTTTCAGTTCTACCCTTTCATCAGACCCTATGATCCCCAGCATCTCTGGGGGGTTATTTGTGTCCTCCTTTGTGAAGACAGAACCAAAATATGTATTTAGTTGGTCTGCCATTCCTTTGTTCCCCATTATAAATTCCCCTGATTCTGACTGCAAGGGACCTACGCTTGACTTCACCAATCTTTTTCTCTTCACATATCTATAAAAGCTTTGAATCAGTTTTTATGTTACCTGCAAGCTTACTCTCATATTCTATTTTCCCCTTCTTAATTAATCCCTTTGTCCTCCTTTGTTGAATCCTAAACTGCTCCCAATCTTCAGGATTATTGCTTTTTCTGGCCAATTTATATGTCCTCTCCTTGGATCTTATGCTATCCCTAATTTCCCTTGTTAGCCACGGTTGAGTCACCTTTTTTGTTTTATTTTTATGCCAAACTGGGATGAACAAATTCTGTAGTTCATCCATTCAGTCTTTGAATGTTTGCCATTGCCTATCCACCGTCAACCCTTTGAGTGACATTCCCCAATCAATCCTACCCAACTCGCGCCTCAGACCATCATAGTTTCCTTTATTTAAATTTAGGACCCTAGTCTCTGAGTCAACTACTTCATTCTCCATCTTAAATGAAGAATTCGATCATATTATGATCGCTCCGACCCAAGGGGCCTCATACAACAAGATTGCTAATTAATCCTCACTCGTTACATAATACCCAGTCTAAGATGGCCTGATCGCTGGTTGGTTCCTCGACATATTGGTCCAGGAATCCATCCCATAAACACTCCAGGAATTCCTCCTCCACAGTATTGTTACTAATTTGGTTAGCCCAATCTATATGTAGATTAAAGTCACCCATGATGACTGCTGTGCCCTTATTGCACGCTTCTTTAATTTCCCTTTTAATGCCATCCCCAACCTCCGCCTTACTGTTTGGAGGTCTAGATACCACTCCCACTAATGTTTTCTGCCCCTTAGTATTTCTCAATTCTACCCATACAGATTCCACATCATCAGGGCTAATATCCTTCCTTACAATTGTGTTAATCCCTTCTTTAACCAGTAATGCTACCCCGCCTCCCTTTCCTTTTTGCCTATCTTTCCTGAATATCGAATACCCCTGGATGTTGAGTTCCCAGCCTTGGCCATCCTTGAGCCACGTTTCCGTAATCCCAACCAAACCATATTCGTTTACCTCTATTTGCGCAGCCAATTCATCCACCTTATTACAAATGCTCCTCGCATTAAGACACAAAGCCTTCAGGCTTGTTTTTTTAACGCTCTTAGACCTATTAGAATTATTATTTACTGTGGCCACGTTTGATTTAAACCGTTGATTTCTCTGACTTCCACTTTTGTTTTTCTCCTTCCTATCTTTTGCTTTTATCCTTGTTTCCCTTTCCTCAGTCTCCCTGCTCAGGTTCCCAACCCCCTGCCATTTTAGTTTAAACCCTCCCCCAGAGCACTAGCAAACACTCCCCCTAGGCCTTTAGGGAAGAGTGACCATATGATGATAGAATTTTATATTGAGTTTGAAAGTGATTTAGTTAAATCCAAAACTAGGGTCTTAAATCTAAACAAAGCAAACTACGTAGGTATGCAGTGAGTTGCCTAAGGTAGATTGGGAAACTGAATTAAAAAGGTATGACGGGAGAGAAGCAATGGCAAACATTTAAAGAATGAATACATAATTTACAACAAATATACATTCCTTTAAGGCACAAAAACCCCCACAGGAAAAGTGGTCCAACCGTGGCTAACAAGAGCAATTAAAGATAGATCAGGAAGAGGCTTATAATGTTGCCAAAAATAGTAAGCCTGAGGATTGGGAGGATTTTAGAATTCAGCAAAGGACCAATAAATTGATAAAGAAAGGGAAAATAGAATGAGAGTAAACTAGCGAGATACATAAAAACAGACTGTAAAAGTTTCTATAGGTGTGTAAAAAGGAAAAGATTAGGAAAAGTAATGTGGGTCCCTTACAGGCTGAGACAAGAGAAATTATAATGGAGAATAAGGAAATGGCAGAGAAATTAAACAAATACTTTGCGCCTGTATTCACGGAAGACGCAAAAAACTTCCCAGAAATAGTGGAGAACCAAGGGTCTAGCGAGAATGAGAAACTGAAAGATATTAGTAAAAAAAAATTGGAGAAATTAATGGGACTGAAAGCCGATAAATTCCCATGACCTGATGGCCTACATCCTACGGTTTTGAAAGAGGTGGCTATAGGGATAGTGGATGCATTGGGTGTCATTTTCCAAAATTCCATAGATTCTAGAACAGTTCCCACGGAATGGAAGGTAGCAAATGTAACCCCACTATTTAAGAAACAAGAGAGAGAAAACGGGGAACTACAGGCCAGTTAGCCTGACATCAGTAGTAAGGAAAATGCTAGAACCTATTATTAAGGACGTGGTAACAGGGCACTTAGAAAATAATAATAGGATTGGGCAGAGTCAACATGGATTTATGAAAGGGAAATCGTATTTCATGAATCTGTTAAGAGTTTTTTGAGGTTGTAACTAGCAGAATAGATAAGGGGGAACCAGTGGATGTGCTGTATTTGGATTTTCAGAAGGCATTCGATAAGGTGCCACACAAGAGGTTATTAAACAAAATTAAGGCTCATGGGATTGTGGGTAATATACTAGCATGGATTGAGGATTGCTTAAAAGATCAGAAAATAGAGAGTGGGAATAAACGGGTCATTTTCGGGTTGGCAGGTGGTAACTAGTGGGATACTGCAAGGATCAGTGCTTGGGCCTCAGCTATTCACAATCTACATCAATGATTTGGATGAGGGGACCAAATGTAATATATCCAAGTTTGCTGATGATACAAAGCTGGGTGGGAATGTAAGTTGTGAGGAGGATGCAAAGAAGCTTCAAGATGGCAAAAACACTGAATGAATATTTTATATCAGTCTTTACAGTAGAAGACACTAAGAATATCCCAACACTGGACAAACAGGGGGCTAAAGGGGGGGGGGGGGGGGGAAGGAGCTAAACACGATCAAAATCACTAAGGAAGTGGTACTCGGTAAAATAATGGGACTCAAGGCGGATAAATCACCTGGACCTGATGGCTTACATCCTAGGGTCTTGAGGGAAGTGGCGGTAGGGATTGTGGATGCATTGGTAATAATTTTCCAAAACTCCCTGGACTTGGCAAAGGTCCCCGCAGACTGGAAAACTGCTAATGTAACACCCTTATTTAAAAAAGGGCAGTAGACAGAAGGCTGGAAACTATAGACCGGTTAGCCTAACATCTGTGGTAGGTAAAATTTTGGAGTCCATTATTAAGGAGACAGTAACAGGACATTTGGATAATCATAATTTAATAGGACAAAATCAGCATGGTTTTATGAAGGGGAAGTCATGTTTGACAAATTTGCTGGAGTTCTTTGAGGAAGTAACATATAGGGTGGATAAAGGGGAACCAGTGGACATAGTGTATTTAGACTTCCAAAAGGCATTTGACAAGGTGCCACACAAAAGATTATTGCTTAAGATAAAAAATCACGGGATTGGGGGTAATATTCTGGCATGGATAGAGGATTGGCTATCTAACAGAAGGCAGAGAGTTGGGGTAAATGGTTCATTCTCAGACTGGCAATCAGTAACTAGTGGTGTTCCGCAGGGGTCAGTGCTGGTCCCCAACTCTTTACAATCTATATTAAACGATTTGGAGGAGGGGACCGAGTGTAACATATCAAAGTTTGCAGATGATACTAAGATGGGAGGGAAAGTAGTGAGTGAGGAGGACATAAAAAACCTGCAAGGGGACATAGACAGGCTAAGTAAATGGGCAGAGATTTGGCAGATGGAATACAATACTGGAAAGTGTGAGGTTATGCACTTTGGCAGGAAAAATTGTAGAGCAAGTTATTATCTTAATGGCAAGAAACTGGAAAGTTCTGAAGTACAAAGGGATCTGGGGGTCCTGGTGCACGAAACTCAAAAGGTTAGTATGCAGGTGCAGCAAGTGATTAAGAAGGCCAATGGAATGTTGGCTTTCATTGCTAGGGGGATAGAATATAAAAATAGGGAGGTATTGCTTCAGTTGTACAAGGTATTGGTGAGACCGCACCTGGAATACTGCATACAGTTTTGGTGTCCATACTTAAGAAAAGACATACTTGCTCTCGAGTCAGTACAAAGAAGGTTCACTCGGTTAATCCCGGGGATGAGGGATGGACGTATGAGGAGAGGTTGAGTAGATTGGGACTCTACTCCTTGGAGTTCAGAAGAATGAGAGGCGATCTTATTGAAACATATAAGATTGTGAAGGGGTTGGATCGGGTGGATGCGGGGAGGATGTTCCCGATGATGGGTGAAACTAGAACTAGGGGGCATAGTCTTAGAATAAGGGGCTGCTCTTTCAAAACTGAGATGAGGAGGAACTACTTCACTCAGAGGGTGGTAGGTCCATGGAATATGCTGCCCCAAAAAGCTGTAGAAGCTACATCATTACATAAATTTAAAACAGAAATAGACAGTTTCCTAGAAGTAAAGGGAATTAAGGGTTACGGGGAGCGGGCAGGAGTTTGGACATGAGTCTAGGTTCGGATCAGGCTACACGGCCCCGTGTCTAATTCTGTTAGATTCAGGAGATGGTTCTGTGATAGTGGATTGGCGGTTAGGATCAGATCAGCCATGATCTTATTGAACGGCGGAGCAGGCTCGAGGGGCCGATTGGCCTACTCCTGCTCCTATTTCTTATGTTCTTATAGACAGGCTAAGTGAGTGGGTAAGAACATGGCAAATGGAGCATAATGTGGAGAAATGTAAAGTTATCCATTTTGGTAGGAAAAATAGAAAAGCAGAGTATTTTTAAATGGCGAGAGATTGGGAAATGTTGATGTTCAGAGAGACCTGGGTATCCTTGTACACAAATCACTGAAAGTTAACATGCAGGTACAAGCAGCAATTAGGAAAGCAAATGATATGTTGGCCTTTATTACAAGAGGATTTGAGTACAAGAGTAAAGACGTCTTACTGCAATTACAGGAAACTTTGTGCTATCCGGCACCGACGGGACCGAGCTGTTGCCGTTCCCTCAAAACTGCCGGACAAACCAGCGCTAATGTTGAAGCATACGGAGCTTTTCCTCCGTATCTGGCAACACTGTTGCTTAGCAACAGCTTCTAAACAGTCGGCTGTACCTTGGAAGCGTCTGTCGCTTAGCAACAGCTTCAGAGAGACTTTGCAGAGCCTGACTATTGAAAAAAAAAAGCCACAAGAAGAAAATAAACCTAACAAAACAGCTCCTGATTTTTGCCGGTGGCTTGAGCTTGCCGGACATTTAGCCTCCGGATAACACAAAGTTTCCTGTATATAGGGCCCTGGTGAGACCACACCTGGAGTATTGTGTTTTGGTCTCCTTACCCAAGGAAGAATATACGTGCCATAGAGAGTGCAACGAAGGTTCACCAGACTGGTTCTTGGGATGGGGGGGATTGTCCTATGAGGAGAGATTGAGTAGACTAGGCCTATATTCTCTAGAGTTTAGAAAAATGAGGGGTGATCTCATTGAAATATACAAAATTCTTACAGGGCTTGACAGGGTAGATGCAGGGAGGATGTTTTCCCTGGCTGGGGAGTCTCGAACCAGGGGTCACAGTCTCACAATAAGGGGTTGGCCATTTAGGACTGATGAGAAATTTCTTCACTTAGAGGGTGGCGAATCTTTGGAATTCTCTACCCGAGGGGGCTGGGGAGGCTCAGTCGTCGAGTATATTCAAGACAGAGATTGATAGATTTTTGAATATTAAGGGAATCAAGGGATATGGGGATAGTGCAGGAAAGTGGGGGTAAGGTAGATCAGCCATGATCTTATTGAATGGCAGAGCAGGCTCGAAGGGCCAAATGGCCTACTCCTGCTCCTATTTCTTATGTTCCTGCTCCCTCGACCCTATTCCCACCAAACTGCTGACCACCCGTCTTCCTTTTCTGGCTCCCATGTTAGCTGACATTGTTAATGGTTCTCTCTCCTAAGGTACTGTCCTCCTCCTCGCCCTCAAATCTGCAGTCATCACCCCTCTCCTCAAAAAACCAACCCTTGACCCCTCTGTCCTTGCAAACTACCGTCCCATCTCCAACCTCCCTTTCTTCTCCAAAGTCCTTGAATGTGTTGTCGCCTCCCAAATCCATGCCCATCTTTCCCGCAACTCCATGTTTGAATCCCTCCAATCAGGTTTCCGCCCCTGCCACGGTACCGAAACGGCTCTCAAAGTCACAAACAACATCCTTTGTGACTGTGACAAAGGTAAACTATCCCTCCTCCTCCTTGACTTGTCTGCCGCCTTTGGCACGGTTGACCACTCCAGCCTTCTCCAACGCCTCTCCACTGTCATCCAGCTGGCTAGGACTGCACTCGCCTGGTTCCATTCTTATCTATCTAATCGTAACCAGAGAATCACCTGCAACGGCTTCTCTTCCCGCTCCTGCATAGTTACCTCTGATGTCCCCCAAGGATCTATCCTTGGCCCCCTCCCAAAATCATCTACATGTTGCCCCTTGGCGACATCATCCGAAAACACAGCATCAGTTTCCACATGTACGCCGCTGACACACAGTTCTATCTCCCTATCTATTCTCTCAACCCCGCCACGGTCTCGCAATTGTCAGACATCCAGTTCTGGATGAGCAGAAATTTTCACCAATTAAATATTGGGAAGACTGAAGCCATTGTTTTCGGTCCCCGCCACTGACTCCATCCCTCTTCCCAACATCTGTCTGAGGCACATTGTTCGCAACCTTGGTATCATATATGACCCTGAAATGAGATTCCGACCACATATCCGCAGCATAACTAAGACCGCCTATTTCCACCTCCATAACACCGCCCATCTCCGCCCTTGCCTCAGCTGATCCGTTGCTGAAACCCTCATCCATGCCGTTGTTACCTCTAGACTTGACTATTCCAATGCAATCCTGGTTGGCCTCCCACGTTCTACCCTACGTAAACTTGAGGTCATCCAAAACTCAGCTGCCCGTGTCCTAACTCACACCAAGTCCCGTTCGCCCATCACCCCTGTGCTCGTTGACCTACATTGGCTCCTGGTTAAGCAACAGCTCAATTTCAAAATTCCCATCCTTGTTTTCAAATCCCTCCATGGCCTCGCCCCTCCCTACCTCTAATCTCCTTCAGTCCCACAACCACCCCCCCGCCAGATATCTGCGGTCCTCTAATTCCGCCCTCTTGAGCATCCCCGATTATAAATCGCTCAACCATTGGTGGCCGTGCCTTCTGTTGCCTCGGCCCTAAGCTCTGGAATTCCCTGCCTAAACCTCTCCGCCTCTCTTTCCTCCTTTAAGACGCTCCTTAAAGCTTACCTCTTTGACCAAGCTTTTGGTGCCCTAATTTCTCCTTATGTGGCTCGGTGTCAATTTTTATGTCTTATAATACTCCCATGAAGCGCCTCGGGACGTTTTACTACGTTAAAGGTGCTATATAAATAAAAGTTGTTGTTATGTTGCTGCACTAGTAATCCAGAGACCTGGACTATTGATCCAGAGACAAGAGTTCAAATTCCACCACGGCAGCTGGGGAATTTAAATTCAGTTAATTACATAAACCAAGAATAAAACTATCGGATTGTAGTAAAAACCCATCTGGTTCACTAATGTCCTTTAGAGAAGTGAATCTGCTCTCCGTAGCTGGTCTGGCCGATATGTGACTCCAGACCCACAGCAATGTGATTGACTCTTAACTGCCCACTGAAATGGCCCAGCAAGCCACTCGACCTAGGCACCGGCTTCGGACTCGGCAATGGCACACCCAGCCCAGTCGACCTGGCAAAGTCCTCCTCACTAACATCTGGGAACTTGTGCCAAAATTGGGAGAGCTGTCCACAGACTAGTCAAGCAACAGCCTGACATAGTCACACTCATAGAATCATACCTTTCAGCTAATGCCCCAGACTCCTCCATCACCATCCCTGGGTATGTCCTGTCCCACCAGCAGGACAGACACACTAGAGGTGGCAGTACAGTGGTATAGAGTCAGGAGGGAGTGGCCCTGGGAATCCTCAACATCGACTCCAGAGCCCATGAAGTCTCATGGCTTCAGGTCAAGCATAGACAAGGAAACCTCCTGCTGATTATCACCTACCACCCTCCCTCAGCTGATGAATCAGTACTCCTCTATGTTGAACCCCACTTGGAAGAAGCACTGAGGGTAGCAAGGGCACAGAATGTACTCTGGGTGGGGGACTTCAATGTCCATCACCAAGAGTGGCTCGGTAGCACTACTGACCTAGCTGGCCGAATCCTGAAGGACATAGCTAACAGACTGGGCCTGCGGCAGGTGGTGAGAGAACGAACACGAGGGAAAAACCTATTTGACCTCGTCCTCACCAATCTACCAGTCGCAGATGCACCTGTCCATGACAGCAGTGACCACTGCACAGTCCTTGTTGAGACGAAGTTCCGTCTTCATACTGAGGACACCCTCCAT
The DNA here is from genome assembly GCF_052327205.1 of Somniosus microcephalus. NCBI lineage: Eukaryota > Metazoa > Chordata > Chondrichthyes > Squaliformes > Somniosidae > Somniosus > Somniosus microcephalus. The sequence goes on from NC_141000.1 coordinate 85,874,444, forward strand.
GCTAAATGGGATAGGTTCATAACAGATCTAGCAGCTCAAAACTAGGTGTCCATGAGGCGCTGTGGACCATCAGCAGCAGCAGAATTGTATTCCAACACAATCTGTAACCTCATGGCCCAGCAGATCCCTCACTCTACATTGCCATCAAGCCAAGGGACCAACCCTGGTTCAATGAGGAGTGCAGAAGAGCATGCTAGGAGCAGCACCAGGCGTACCAAAAATGAGATGTCAACCTGGGGAAGCTGCAACACAGGACTACATGCATGCTAAACAGTACACTATAGACAAAGCGAAGTGATCCCACAATCAAATGGATCAGATCAAAGCTCTGCAGTCCTACCACATTCAGTCGTGAATGGTGGCGGACAATTAAACAATTAACAGGAGGAGGCTCCATGAAAATCCCCAGCCTCAATGATGGTGGAGCCCAGCACTTAAGTGCAAAAGACAAAGTTGAAGCGTTTGCAACCATCTTCAGCCAGAAGTGCTGAGTGGATGATCCATATCGGCCTCCTCCTGAGGTCACCACCACCACAGAAGCCAATCTTCAGCCAATTCGATTCACTCCACGTGATATCAAGAAACGGCTGAGCGCACTGGATACAGCAAAGGCTGTGGGCCCTGACAACATCCCGGCTGCCGTGAAGACGACTTGTGCTCCAGAACTAGCCGCGCCTCTAGCCTAGCTGTTCCAGTTCTGCTATAACACTGGTATCTATCTGACAATGTGGAAAACCGCCCAGGTATGTCCTGTCCACAAAAAAACAGGACAAATCCAATCCGGTCAATTACCGCCCCATCAGTCTACTCTCATCATCAGCAAAGTGATGGAAGGTGTCGTCAACAGTGCTGCACTATCAAGCAGCACTTACTCACCAATGCCCAGTTTGGGTTCCGCCAGGACCACTCGGCACCAGACCTCATTATAGCCTTGGTCCAAACATGGACAAAAGAGCTGAATTCCAGAGGGAAGGCGAGAGTGACTGCCCTTGACATCAAGGCAGCATTTGACAGAGTGTGGCATCAAGGAGCCCTCGTAAAACTGGTCAATGGAAATCCCGGGGGGGGGGGGGGGGGGGGGGTGCAGAAACTCTCCACTGGCTGGAGTCATACCTAGCACAAAGGAAGATGGTTGTGGTGGTTGGATGTCAATCATTGCAGCCCCAGGACATCGCTGTAGGAGTTCCTCAGGGCAGTGTCCTAGGCCCAACCATCTTCAGCTGCTTCATCAATGACCTTCCCTCCGTCAGAAGGTCAGAAGTGGGGATGTTCACTGATGACTGCACGGTGCTCAGTTCCATTCACAACTCCTCAGATAATAAAGCAGTCCATGCCCGCATGCAGCAAGACCTAGACGACATTCAGGCTTGGGCTGATAAGTAGCAAGTAATATTCACGCCACACAAGTCCCAAGCAATGACCATCTCCAACAAGAGAGAGTCTAACCACTACCCCATGACATTCAATGGCATTACCATCGCCAAATCCATCACCAACACCTGGGGGTCACCACTGGCCAAAAACTTAATTGGACCAGCCACAAAAATACTGTGGCAACAAGAGCAGGTCAGAGGCTGGGTATTCTGCGGCGAGTGTCTCACCTCAACACCCCAAAGCCTTTCCACCATCTACAAGGCACAAGGAGTGTGATGGAATACTCTCCACCTGCCTGGAATGGTGCAGCTCAAACAACACTCAAGAAGCTTGACACCATCTAAGACAAAGCAGCCCGCTTGATTGGCACCCCATCCAGCACCTTAAACATTCACTCCCTCCACCACTGGCGCACCGTGGCTGGAGTGTGTACAAGATGCACTGCAGCAACTTGCCAAGACTTCTTCGGCAGCACCTCCCAAACCCGTGACCTCTTCCACCTAGAAGGACATGGGCAGCAGGCGCATGGGAACACCATCACCTCCAAGTTACACGCCATCCTGACTTGGAAATATATCACCATTCCTTCATCGTCACTGGGTCAAAATCCTGGAACTCCCTCCCTAACAGCACTATGGGTGTACCTTCACCACACGGACTGCAGTGGTTCAAGAAGGTGGCTCACCACCGCCACCTTCTCAAGGGCAATTAGGGATGGGCAATAAATGCTGGCCTTGCCAGCAACACCCACATCCAGGAACGAACAAAAAAAGGTGCTGGTAGTGGCTCTGTTGTCAGTTACAGCTCTAGACCCATTATTTGTTTCTTTACTTATCTCATTACCACTCCCTTTTGCCTTGCACCATCATTCCTTTTGTCATTTCATCACTTCTGCCTTGCGCCCTATCACAAACCTTCCCATTTGTTCTTACCGCCTCCCCTGCCTCGGTACCTGCTTCAAAACTGTTACATCTCTAATTTCTTCCAGTTCTGACGAGTGGTCATCGACCTGAAACGTTAACTCTTTCTCTCTCCACAGATGCTGCTAAGTATTTCCAGCATTTTCTGCTTTTATTTCAGATTTTCAGCATCTGCAGTATTTTGATTTTGTCTGAGGTTACAATGATTAAGTTGGCCAGCATTACAGGTAATGGACAAGCATTAGCCTGTTAACATTTGTGATGTGTCATCAGTTGATGCAGCATAGACTGCACTGAATGGGTCACGTTAGAAACTGATGGCCATGGTAGTTAGACCGCATGTCCAAATTTCAGCCATACAGGAGTGTCAGCAATATGACGCCATAAAAGATTTAAAACTTTATCTGCAAGCTAATTGTTCTACTGTAGCAAAGGTACTGCTGATGACTGGGGACATGACAGATACAATGAGACCGGTTCTTCAGTTCATTTCTACAGTGATGCCATTAACAGTGGACGTTGCTACCAAAGTAGATAAAACTATTCTACACAGTTGGCATTATTTCAGACAAGCACCCAATGAACACATTTAAAATATGCTTTCATCCTTGAGGCCAACTGATCATCATTCCAAACTTAATTTCTTTGGCTAGGTGACCAAGGGTCCACTAGATACTTTGTTCTCATCAAAAACAACCATGTAATTAATAGCACAAAATTCATAGCGGCATCAATGTGAATTCCAGCCAGTCACTACGATCATATACACAACGTCAATGAACACTTAAGAATACAGTTAGTGGTGTCACTGTACAACTGAAACATCCCTTGCTGGCAAACCCAAGTCAGCCAGCAGCAGCAAGGCCTCACAGTTGACAGAATTGAAGGCCTTTCCAAGATCAACAAAAAAAAATGTAAAATGGTCCGTTGAACTCCCTGATTTTTGGCAGTAGTCGGATTACAAAAAAACAGGTTAATGGTAGAAGCGACTGCATGAAGCCAAACTGCTAACGTTAAATGTAAACAGAGGCACTGTATGTTTCTGCTGATCAGGATATGAAGACTTTGGTGGGGACTGACAGTAGTGAGATTCTCATGATGCATGGAACGGAGATACATGGAACGGAACAAATCAAAGCAACAGCCTTTCTACTTCCAAAGGGGATATTGTTGATCATTGGCAGTAAAGTGGAACTTGCTCCACCTGCCACACTGCATTAAAAGAAGAAAACAACTGGAGAGTTATTAGGAGTCAGTCCGCACTTATAATGAAAACACTGGCATTACTCAAAAGCTTAAATGACTGCTGCGGCACGGAACACTGGAAAAAAAAAAAGAATTGACGCCTACGACGAACAAAACCAATTAAATAAAACAAATCCAAACTCCATGGGCCAGATTTTGTTGTAGCAGGGCATTTAACGGCGCCTGCCGTTAGTTAGACTTGCCCCGGCACCCATCAGCTCAAAACATTTCTGTCCAAGTTGCTGAAAGTGCGAGCGGATAATGGTGCAGCGAGGGAAACGGCATCTGGGACTTGGGTGAACAGGGCAACCAACAGGTTGACAGTTTTAAATTCTCCCCAAAAAATTCACAACCTGAAGGAATGAAACGCCACATTTATAATAGTTAATTCTCGGTCCCAGAAAGGGTGATTGGCAGCAATGTTCCCGTTGAATTGTGTGGCCGCGCAGCTGTCTGCTGGTCCCACACAGGCTGCTTGCCAGCTTGACAATAGGAAAAAGCGCGCATGTGCAGAAATTTGAATGGGCCACGCAGCCTGTTAAAGGGGCCGCGCACCCAAAAAATTAAAGGGACCGTTATTGGCAGTCGTTAACACTTATCACGTGATTAAAAGGGTCCGTACACTATTAGCCCTAAATATCTGTGGCGGGTTTAGTTCGTATCTACTGCGCAAATATAGCAAGTTCACAACATTCAATGATGGGACAGACAGACAGCAAAATGCAGTTTTCGCGAAGCTAATGGCAGAGCGGCACAACTCGGGCAGCAACGTTTGGATATTCGCATCTGCCCCTCACCTGCAGTTGCTGTACCATTTACGCATAAATAACGGCGAGCCCCATATATTGTTGGGAGAAAAGTGAGGGCAGGGAATAATTTTCAGACAGTGCATTCTCACTTTGGGTTCAGATGATGACAATCCACTCAAATTTTGCTTGTGGTTTACAATGGCATCTAAGATTACTGCCTTATACTCACTCCAAGATTTTTTACTTTCCTGAGGAATGAGATAGGTCTTGTGAATGAGGTGAGGTGAGCGAGGTGAGCGAGGGAGAATAAATGACAGTGGATAGGGCACAGATAGATTTCCAGCATGCCTGTGTTTGACGAAAGGATGTCAATTAGATTAATGAAAATATTATCTTTAAATTATCAAAAATCAAGAGAACTCACTGTTAGTAGTACATTAAGATAAGTAGGCAAAGATGATATGGCCCACAATTTGTCAAGATTATACCAGCCACTTTCAGACAAATGTTGCAAATCAGATAGAAAGAACAAATTCTTATAATTGCAGATCGGTGTTACTGTTTTGTGCAAAGTGCTATGTTCTGTTATGCTAAACTAAACAAGTGAAGCAGTCCTAGAAGTACCTTAAGACGATTTTGTACATTAAGGAGCTATATAAATGCAAATTGTGGTTGGAACATCAACATTTTCAGTACAATTTTACTTTCTATAAATTCTCCGTCATCATAATTATATGCAACACTCAGGAGCACCTGTATACCAGAGCACCCCTCTCCAAGTAACTGTTATTTCTTTGATTCTCCCTCTCTTAACACCCCCCCACCCCCAATTAAATTCCAGTAAGAATTTTAAATTAAAAACCCAATGGGGAGGAGCACACCCTGGAAGTACATAGGAACAAGCGCAGGCCAGTCAGTCTCTCAAGCCTGTTCCACCATTCAATGAGATCATGATGATCTGTATCTTAACTCCACCCACCTGCCTTGTTTCCATATCCTTTTATGCCCTTGTCTACAAAAATCCATCAATCTCAGATTTAAAATTATTAACTGAGAGTTCAACACTTCTACCACCCTTTGCATGAAGTGTTTCCTAACTTCTCTCCCGAATGGCCTGGCTCTGATTTTAAGGTTACGTCGCCTTGTCCTAGACTCCCCCATCAGTGGAAAAAGTTTCTCTATCTACCCTATCAATTTCTTTCAAAATCCTACAAACCTCAATCAAAGCTCTGCGTGACCTTCGATATTCCAGGGACTACAAGCCTAGTTTATGCAATCTCCTCATAATCTAACCCTTGGAGCCCTGGTAACATCCTGGTGAATCTGCGCTGCAAAATCAAATCAAATCAACTTTTATTGTCATTGTTAGTGCACAAGTGCAGTACAACGAAATGTAGGCTTGCGGCTCCCGAGAGTGTACATTTAGATTAAGACATTTAAACATTCAACATTCATTTGGCTTGTAATACATTAACATAAACATAACCATAACCATAATAAAGTGCATTGGCAGATGTGCAGGCTTTAGAGTTTATTTGTGGAGTTCAGTAGGATGACAGCCCTGGGAAAGAAGCTGTTCCTAAATCTGGTCGTACGGGTGCGAATGCATCTGTAGCGTCTCCCAGGTGGCAGGAGGGCGAACAGACTGTGGCTGGGGTGGGTAGGGTCTTTGATGATGGACCGTGACCTCCGTAAACAGCGTTTCTGGTATATGTGCTCTATGGTCGGTAGCCGGGTGCCGGTAATGCGTTGGGCAGTTTTGACTACCCGCTGCAGGGCTTTCCGGTCATAGTAGCTACAGCTGCCATACCATACTGTGATACAGTTCGTCAGGATGCTCTCGATTGTGCAGCGGTAAATGTTAGAGAGGATCAGGGGTGACAGGTTACATCCCTTCAGCCTCCTTAGGAAATATAGGCGCTGCTGGGCCTTCTTCACCAGAGAGGAGGTATTGAGGGACCAGGAGAGGTCTTCCGTGATGTGGACTCCGAGGAACTTAAAGCTGTCCACCCTTTCCACCACAGCCCCATTGATGTGGATGGGGGTGTGACTTCCGCCTTTAGACTTCCTGAAGTCCACAATGATTTCTTTGGTTTTCTTGATGTTAAGGGCCAGGTTGTTATCGGCGCACCACTTCACGAGATGCTGGACCTCCTCCCTGTAGGCTCCTTCCAAGAGCAATATATCCTTTCTAAGGTGCAATGCCCACCTCCAATTTAGATAAGGATTGATTCCCTGAATGAGTATGGTCTGAAAAGATTGAATGGATCTGTCAGAAACCAATCACCTAATGTAGATGTGAAAGACATTATCTCCTTATTTTTAAAAAAATCATAATTTAACACTTCCTATCCAATCATTAAGGAGTGGATAACAAAGTTGGAACAATGCCCAAGGAATAACCTGCATGCTGTAGTTAGTCAAGAATGGCTGATCTTGATGGGATGGGAAAACATTGAACAAAATACTTAAATGGCAGACTTAGCCCATCTAACAAGGAGGTGGAATGTCCGCTAGCACACATTCATTAAAAATGAAAAAAACTCAAGCACAAGTAAAGGCCACTGGGCACATTGAAACTTGTCCTTCCAGTGCTCAAACTCACCCAGCCTATTCATTCAACTGCATTTTGATTGCCACTAATCTCTGACTATTATCTTACCTGGTAAGCTAGTCCAAAGAAAAACGGAGAAATTGTTTGCAATATCTGTTTTAAATTCACTTTACATTCTACTCTGAAGTAATTCTAGGTTCACCCTATCTGTATCTTTTAATATTTTATATGCTTCATTGAGTGCCCCCCTTAACCATCTTTCCAGATTTGGGCTCATCAAATTTCCCTCATAGTTAGGGCAAATGATTTGGCACAGTTCAACATCCAACTAATTTCTGCACCTGCTGCATGCAGTGGAATTTGTTGCCTGAACAGCCAGTGAAAATGCTAGTTTCCAAGTGGATCGGAGCAATAAATGATTTGCCATCGTCATAACTCATTACACTTGTTGTTGTTCTATGCACCCCCCCGCCCCACCCCAATTCATCCATGTCCCTTTTGAAGCATGGCGACCAAACTGTACACAGTATTGCAAGTGCGGTCTGACCTGTGCATTCCAAAGCACCAGCACTTCTGTAGACTTGCACTACCTAGGAATTTGCTTTTAGAATTGCTTCTCCACATTTCCTTAACTTAGAAAGTGGCAAGCCTACTTTTATTCCCAGGTGCTTTTCCAATTCTCCTTTTGTCAGTTGCATTCCTTTGATTTTAAATCTATATCCAAAAGTGATGCCATTCAACATTCCTTTTGTACATCACTAAGGCTGTCAAGTCTTTTTTTTTTCCCCTCTGTTGAAGAATTTGATTGCTGTTGATTGAATCAGAGTTCCATCAGCTATGGGGTTAGCCAAAAATACAATTCTTTTAAAAGGATGGTTGAAAGACGAGTTTCATGAAATTCAAGCAATGGCTTCTGGGCACATTTGCCACAATGAGTAATAAAACAGAAGATGCCCTGCTTTTCTGTCCGGAGACTATGGTTGGAAAAGCTGTGGATCAAAGCAGACGCCAAACAGTCTTGGATTAAAATGTAGCCAAGTTCCAAGTAATTTGGTCCTCTTTTGGGCTTACTGGAGATAGTGGGGCATGGAGCCAGGATTCCTATTCTAGGAGCAAGAATCAGACACGTGGAGCGGTGGGGGGGGGGGGGGGGAGAACAAGGTGGAAGATAGAAGAGGCCCATGGTCTCATGCCTGTGCAACCTCAGCATTTTCTCTGGTGTCATTGTGGGGACAAATAGCAATACATTGATTAGATGCCTGATTACAATGACTGCTCAAAACCATTTCATGCTGACCATCATTTGCTCATTGAGAAATAGGGCAGGAAAATGTATCAACTGCCCCATCATTGGCTGCCATTTTTTCCCCGTTGCCTTGCTCCCATTGTTTGAAATTGCCTACCTAAATACCTCTGCCTCTCCACCACCTTTTGTCTTTTAAGACCCTTCTTAACGGCCATTTCTTTGACCAAGTCTTCAGTTTGCACCCCCCATCTAATCTCTTCTTTGGCTCAGTATCCAGTCCCCACATTGTTGCGAAGAGACTTCGTGCTACATAAATGCAAGTTGAAGGCTAGAGTTGATTCATGTCTGTGAAGTTTGACACAACTATGATGAAACTTGTTCCTCCAAACTCTGTTTAAAAGAATTATTTAATCCTTCCTCTAGTGTTTTGATCAAATGAGATTTTACTGTTTCTGGTTAGTATTATGGTTGGAATTCAGGAGGGCAAGAATGCAGGTGCCTCTTTTCACTGACAAGGGTGATACCTGGGCTGACAGTATGCCAAGAAATACAATGTGCAGGGACACACAAAACTGGTCAGTGGGGACCTAGAAATATTACAATACACCAATGCTTTCTCTATGTTTATCAAGACAAGTTCAGTGGAAAAAGAGATCCAAAGAAAACAGAATGCAATAACAAGACAGCACATTACTTGAATCAACCGGAGGAGGGGATAGATATCGCGTCACACTGTGAAAGTGGGCCACAATGCAATGAGCAGTTTATAAAGTTTCCCTGCCTTGTGGCTGAACAGGCAAATGGTGGTTTTTAATAGTTATGTCTGGTACTACAATGATCCTCTCAGAATCAGTCAGCACATTTCTAGAAACATAGGAACAGGAGTAAGCCATTCAGCACTTCAAGCCTGTTCTGCCATTCAACTCCACCCACCTTGGTTCCATATCCCTTACAAAAACAATCAATCTCAGTTTTGAAATTTTGAATTGACCCAGCCTCAACAGCAGGGGGGGGGGGGGGGGTGCGTGCGTGCGTGCGGGGGGGGGGGGGGGGGGGGGGGAGAAAGAGTTAAAATTCCACTATCCTGTGTGTGAAGTGCTTCCTGACTTCACCCCTGAACAGTCTAGCTCTAATTTTAAGGTTATGCCCCACTGTTCTGGACTCCCGCACCAGAGGAAACAGTTTCTCTCTATCTACTCCATATTAAATCATCAGTTTAATCATCTTAAACATCTCAATTAGATCACCCTTTAATCTTCTATACTCAAGGGAACGAATACAAGCCTAGTCTATGCAACCTGTCCTCAAATTTAACCCCGGTATCATTCTGGTGAATCGGCACAGCACCCCCACCAAGGTAATTTTTTTTTTTTTTATTCGTTCCTGGGATGTGGGCGACGCTGGTGAGGCCAGCATTTATTGCCCATCCCTAATTGTCCTCGCGAGGATGATGGTGAGCCCCCTTCTTGAACCGCTACAGTCCATGTGGTAAAAGTACTCCCATAGTGCGGTTAAGGAGGGTGTTCAGGATTTTGACCCAGTGACGATGAAGGAACTGCAATATATTTCCAAGTCAGGATGGTGTGTAACTTGCAGCTGGTGGTATTCCAGGTGCTGCCCCTTGTCCTTCTAGGTGGAAAAGGACGCGGGTTTGGGAGGTGCTGAAATAGAAACCTTGGCGAGTTGCTGTAGTGAATCTTATAGATGGTACACACTGCAGCCACGGTACGCTGGTGGTGGAGGGAGTGATGTTTAAGGTGGTGGATGGGGTGCCAATCAAGCAGGCTGCTTTGTCCTGGATGGTGTCGAGTTTGTGTTGTTGACATTGCATTCATCCAGGCAAGTGGACAGTATTCCATCACACTCCTGACTTTTGCCTTATAGATGGTGGAAAGGCTTTGGGGAGTCAGAAGGCAAGACACTCGCTGCAGAAAACCCAGCCTCTGATCTGCTCTAGTTGCCACAGTATTTTTGTGGTTGGTCCAGTTAACTTTCAAGTCAATGGCAACACCCCCAGGATATTGATGGTGGGGGATTTGGCAATGGTAATGCCATTAAATGTGATGGAACGGTGGCGGGACTCACTTGTTGGAGATTGTCATTGCCTGGTAACGAATGTTACTTGCCACTTATCAGCCCAAGCATGAATATCGTCCAGGTCTTGCTGCATGTGGGCATGGACTGCTTCATTATCTGAGGAGTTGTGAATGGAACTGAACACTGTGCTATCATCAGTGAACATCCCCCCACTTCTGACCTTATGATGCAGGAAAGGTCATTGATGAAGCAACTGAAGATGGTTCTGCCTAGGACACTGCCCCAAGGAACTCCTGCAGCGATGTCTGGGGCTGTGATGATTGACCTCCAACAACCACAACCACCTTCCTTTGTGCTAGGTATGACTCCAGCCAGTGGAGTTTTCCCTCGGATTCCCCATGACTTCAATTTTACTAGGGCTCCTTGATGCAACGCTTGATGTCAAGGGCAGTCACTCTCACCTCACCTCTGGAATTCAGCTCTTTTGTCCATGTTTGAATCAAGGCTGTAATGAGGTCTGGAGCCGAGGGGTCCTGGCGGAACCCAAACTGAGGATCGGTGAGCAGGTTATTGGTGAGTAAGTGCCGCTTGATAGCACTGTCAATGACACGTTCCATCACTTTGCTGATGATTGAGAGTAGACTGATGGGGCGGTAATTGGCCGGATTGGATTTATCCTGCTTTTTGTGGACAGGAAATAACTGGGCAGTTTTCCACATTGTCAGGTAGATGCCAGTGTTGTAGCTGTACTGGAACAGTTTGGCTAGAGTCGCGGCTACTTCTGTAGCACAAATCTTCAGCATAACAGCTGGGATGTTGTCGGGGCCCATAGCCTTTGCTGTATCCAGTGGGCTCAGATGTTTCTTGATATCACATGGAGTGAATCAAATTACCTGAAGACTGGCTTTCCGTGATGGTGGAGACCTCAGGAGGAGGCCGATATGGATCATCCACTCTGCACTTCTGGCTGAAGATGGTTGCAAACGCTTCAGCCTTGTCTTTTGCACTCGCGTGCTGGGCTCCGCCATCACTGAGGATGGGGATATGCTTTGAGGTGTGGTACCCAGGACTGAATTCAGTACTCCAGATGTGATTTAACCAGAGCTTTATACAACTGTAGCACAATTCCACCCCTTTGTATTCCAGGCCCCTTGAGATAAAGGCTAACATTTTAAATTATTTTTTGTACCTGCTCACTAGCTTTTAGCGATTTCTGTACATGGACCCCTAAATCTCTCTGCTCCTCCACAGTTCCTAGCTTCTCACCATTTAGAAAATACTCTGATCTATCTTTCTTAGATTACACTTCCAATTTACAGACAATAGGTACCTGGGGGGGGACTACAACACATTCGTCTAATCAAAGGATTACCGCATCATCAAAAATCATAGCATCAGAGCACAAACTATTTGCACTGATCTATACCTATGAATATATAGAAATGCATAAAGTTACAACATAGAAATAGACCATTCAACCCACTCAGTCCATGTTGGTGTTTTACCCTCCACGCGAACAAATAGTTCTAATCACATTTACCCATCCAGTTCCGGTATCCCTTCAACGCCTATTCCTTCATTCACTATCCACCTATCCAATCTAATCTTATGTGCTGACAAAGTTTCTGCCTAGGTTACAGTCTTGCAATCACTCCTAGATATCTTTATACAGTTTAAATTAAATTGGATAGTGTATTCTTTGTGTAGCAATGGCCAGAAGTGTGATTTGTGCCCTCGGTGTGACATGATTCACACAAGACAAGATGTGAGAAATTGTTACATCATTAACCTGCAGTTGAGCAGTAAATTCTATAGAATTCAACTTCGCCTTTTATTGAAACTACTTTGTTTGAATTTGTAATATTTCAACTAATGATCAGTTAATAAACCTACCATCATTAATGAACTTTGAAAAAACCTTGTCAGCTATTTTGTATAAACATACCTGAATGTTACCAGGTACCCATGTCAATGGACTGCTCGAATATTTATCTATACTCAAATCAGCTACTACCTAAATAATAGCTCCAAAAGATTAATTTAAATTGTCGAGGTATTTTATCTTTCATCTTACACAGTGACTCCACTTCAAAAGTACTTCATTGGCTGTAAAGCACTTTGAGACGTCCAGTGGTCGCAAAAGGCGCTATACAAATGCAAGTCTTTCTTTCTTTCATCCACCTTGATTATTAATTAACCCTTTCTCATTTCACAATACTAGATCTAAAACAACTTGTTCCCTAGTTGGTTCCTCAACATACTGATCCAGAAAACTATCTTGTATACATTCCATGAACTCATCCTCCACACTATTACTGCAAATTTGGTTTGCCCAGTCTATATGTAGATTAAAGACCCCCATGATTACTGTATTACCCTTAAAAGACTTACATTTACATAGCGTCTTTCACGACCACCGGACATCTCAAAGTGCTTTACAGCCAATGAAGAACTTTTGAAGTGTAGTCACTGTTGTAATGTGGGAAACGCGACAGCAATGTGATATTGACCAGCTAATCTGTTTTTTTTTGTTATGTTGATTGAGGGATAAATATTGGCCAGGACACCGGAGATAACTTCCCTGCTCTTGTCCGAAATAGTGCCATGGGATCTTTTACGTCCACCTGAGCGCGCAGACGGGGCCTCGGTTTAACGTCTCATCCGAAAGACGGCACCTCCGACAGTGCAGCACTCCGCTGGAGTGTCAGCCTAGCTTTATGTGCTCAAGTCCCTGGAGTGGGACTTGAACCCACAACCTTCTGACTCAGAGGCGAGTGTGCGACCCACTGAGCCACAGTTAACATTAGAACAATCCAGAACAAATGGGACATAGCCTTAAAATTAGAGGGAGGCTGTTCAGGGGTGAAGTCAGGAATCATTTCTTCACACAAAGGGGTAGTGGAAATCTGGAACTCTCCCCCCAAAAAGCTGTTGAGACTAGATCAATTGAAAATTTCAAAACAGAGATTGATAAATTTTTGTTAGGCAATGGTATTAAGGGATATGGAATCAAGGTGGGTGAAGGGAGTTAAGATACAGATGAACCAGGATCTAACTGAAATGCACTACAGGTTCAAGAGGCTGAATGGCCTACTCCTGCTGCTGTGTTTACATGCTCAGTTTTCACTTCCAAAGGAAAGCACTTCGAGAAAATACTCATCACCTCACCAGTCAAGTCACAGGCCAAACCCATACCCTATCACTTATTAGTAAATCAACGCAAGATACCATCAGAACAAATTCAAATTTCTAGGCCTGTGGCTCACAATTGTGTAGTATTTACAATGTTTTATGTTGTAGCCTCACTCCTAAATGCCTGTAATAGGAAGTGTTCAGATGCCAGGTTAACAATTACTTCCCACAATCCAACAAATGTATAACTGAAGTGAGGAGCTTGCCATCGTGATTAGCACATTGCCATACTGGAATGTACGGAATATTTTGGTACCCTTTGCTGCTGGTGCTTGAATTTCACTGAACAGTTTTTTTTTAAATATTGTTAAGAAATCATGGAGTTAGAAAGCAAAAAAGCCCCAGAGTGAAATAGGTGAACATACCTCTGATTTTAACATTGGGGAAATCCTAGTGGAAATTAGATATTTCTGGAGTGAAGTGAAAATCACCTCACATAAATGTAACAATATTAAAACATATCTTTAGAACAGCCCCAATACATATTTTTATCTTACTTCTAGAATAAAACTAAGTTACTGAATATACACACAAGGGAGAAAACGTCATTTACAGCATTTGATTTGTTTTCTAAGCTGAATTCTCTGCTAATTAAGTTTAACAATGTCAGTGCTATGCCACTTTTTTTTAATTTTTTTTATTAGGCAGTAATAGGTTAGATGCATGATAAAGCACTCTCGCCAGTGCTCCAATAGTATCTTAAACCACGCTCAGAGTTCCCTCCCTCTCCATCTAATGACATATCTGACAGTAAGCAAAGGGTGACTGTTAAATTAAGTTCGCTTTTCATAATGTAAAAACTAAAATGGATTTAGTGTATACCTATTGCTTGAGCTATTACACTTAATTTTCGTGAATGATTTCAAACCAAAAATCCTGAAGTTTTAAATACAAAAATGACACGACACCACAAAGTATTAGTACGTAAATGTCAAAACATTGCCTGCCTTAGTTACTTTTTTTTTTTTTTTTATAAACTGATCACAAACCGAAGGATTAAAATCAGACCCACATAAACGAGCAGCATTCAGATCTCTACTAGTTTTCTGCTCCACCTTAAAAAATATACACTGCACAATAATTTGTTCAGTCCCATATATGTCTTGCTTCAAAGGTGAGAGTTTGCTATTTTAAAATAAAAATTGGCGTACCATCTACATAAAGCAATACACAGCCCATCATTTGAATAGGATGAAAAAATATTCCAGTCAGACCTCCTTTCCTTGCTCCTTCCAATTAAACCGACATTCCATATATAAAGGAATGTGATATAAAGCTTTAATACATGTGCAACTTCGTTTTGACATCATTTTAATGCAGTTGTATTTGTGGGCCTAAACAATTTTTGGGGGCAATATCCAGTGGTAAGGTTTTTTTTTTCCTGTTTCTCTCCTCCTCACTTGATACTGACTTATACTGGAATAAGGTTCCATGATGCCAGCAGTCCTTCACCACCTCACCCAAGTCACTATTTGATAGTGAGCATTGGCAAACTATCTAACCATGGAGGACATCACCTGATCATCTCACCAAACATCCATGGGCATGCACTTTTCAGTAAGAGCCACTCAATGGCAGTCAGAAGTGGGAAATCCTGACTATTATTTCTCCTCCTCAGACCAGAGGCATTGAGGCTAACTGGAGTACCCAATCGTTGCCCCAGCACAATGTTAAATTGTTACCATTCATCGGCTTAAACAAAATGTTAAGTTTCAACTGAAACAGCAGAGCACGGCAAATACTTTAAACAGAATTAGTGTGCAGACAGGGGTCCCACGGACGTGAAATTTCAGTCAATTTCATAAATGAGTGACAAGAATATACAACAGATTGAACAGCAGAAAAGATAATGGCCTGGAAATTGCAGTCAGAGGCTTGCCGCCAGCATACGCCTCCGAACCGCAAGAAAACTCTGTACTTGCCTGCTGTCTCCGGAGCTTCGGACTTTTACAGTCCTGGGCCTGCGTAAAGGTCCACGCATCCCAGGGGCGCATACGGTTCGCAAGCGTCCCTGGGACCATGTGGGACAGGCCAACCAATGACAAAGGGGGACTCCGAGTATGCATATAGGGATTCCATTTACGTACAGAATCCCCATAAGCATAATAAAAATTACCCAATAAGTAAAATTTCACATTAAAATAAAAATAAATAATCACAGGTTCAAAATCAAAATACCCTTTAAACATTTAAAATTAAAATTTTATTTTTTGAAAAATAAATTTAAACATTTTTAAATGGAACAAAAATTAGTTAAATGTAAGTGAATGTTTAAATCATTTAAAAAATGTTATTTTTACATTTATTTTAACCCTTACGCTGGTAAAAAGAAGCCCTTACGCCTCCTTTTACCGGCGTACGGGTTTGGTGGGTATTCGCTGGGCATAGCCCAACAGCTGATGGGTACGATCTGTCAAGGAAAAACTTGACAAATCGCAAGTTCCGGGTTTTCGCGTGCGTAACCCCGGAACTTGCAGGGCACCTATGACAACGTACGCCGTCATAGGCCCTGTAAAATCCAGGCCATTATGAACATAAAGGAAAACCAGTATTTGAAAACTTCTAGACAAGGTCAGGAAAGAGTGAATGAAGTACTAGGTGCCAAGAATGGGTAAACATGGCCATAGCCAATTAATTGGTTATTATTTGGCAATTAAAGTATAATTTAGAAACATTAGAAATTAGATGTGGATTTTTAAAAATAATTTCCACACTCTCTCCCTCCCCGCCCCACCCCCCACCCCAGCCCAGCCAATCGTTTTATCCTCTCCTGTTGCTAGGCTACTGGCAGCCATTTAAACAACGAATGTTGGTAGACCTTTCAACCATTGAGGCATCAGAGCGGATTAGTCCTTACATGCACTTCCAGGTAGTGACTAGGTTTTCTGGATAACGATTAAGACCTGGAATCCTGCTTCATTTCCCCTTCCTTAACCTGGGAGTACTGAGGGCAACTGCCGTGCCCCAACTGCTGTGCCAACTGAGATTAGCTCAGCAGAAATCAGCAATCACCCTAGGACCTTTACATTTATGTCACTTAATGCTACTAGAAACCATGAATCAATTAACTTTTTAAAAAACTGTCCTTTACAAAGACTTACCCATTCTGAGATTCTAATAAGCATCATATAATTCAAATGTATTTTAAGCTAATGATAGTAATCTGCTTTGTCCAATGTCCATTTGGTACACAATGCAACAGATGAACCGAGAAAACTCATCCAAATGAATCTTTTTAAGCTACCATGAAGGGATGAATCGTGGGTACTGCAACAAAGCACACGCACAAAATCTAAGAGTTTTAAGTTGTGCGCCACACAATGCAAACTTTAAAAAAATATTAGCAGGACCCCTGCATTTTTGCTTATGTTCCACTTATAGGGGCAGAGACCACAAGTACCACACACATCTTAGTACATTGCTGGTCTATATAACGGCTTATTCTTTTTGCCAATCTCCACTTGCTTTTAAGTAGGTTACTACCATTAAAACTTCTTCAAAAATGAAGTTAAACCAGCCTCATCTGAAAAATTTAAATTGAGAAATACAAGAATGTGCACTAAAACCCTTGGATTGCCCTTCAGTGCTACTGAAAGCATGCTAACAATACAATATTTTACATTACTTTGCCATTAATGAAGTAGCCATAAACAATGTGGATTTTTTCCTGAGAATTACGTAGTGGGCTAGTATTTTAGTAAATACACTGTCACTAAATACAAAAAACAAACACAAATGAGAAACCACTTACACATTAAGCTCAGTAGATCACATCACAAATGGCCCAGTATTGCAGCATGTTTTCCATCAATACACCGCATTAGGATAGCAAGTTGCATGTAGGTCCATAGAACAACAGGGGTTGCAGGAAAGCAATCAGTGGCAGAAAGCCTGGCCAATTTCCCCCTCCTACTTGACAGCACCGAAGCCAATAGTAGCACTGCAACTACTGTCTCAGTCAAGGTTGATTAACTAGCACAGACTATGGATCAAACTTTCAACTTCATTGGTTTCTTTAGCTGAGCTACATGCCATGTGGTGATTTTACCTACTAAACCATGCAATGTCCTTCTTCCAAGCATAAAGAGACAGAATAGATGTATTCTGTCAGCAGGGCTCTCTGTGCTGAAAATATCGGAGAGTATTGTCTTTCCGCTGCTATTCCCCTTCTCCTCATCCTAATACACATTTGAATAAATGAGGCCTACTGTTCAAAGAGGTCTGTAAAAAGACCTGATTAAATTTGAAGCTGTTTGGGGGGGTAGGATCAGTTCACAATAAAACAGTGATTTTTCTCAACTCACAAAAGTAAAGTTGCAGTATGCCAATTTACTAATATATTTTGGAAGCTTAGAATGCACCAGTAGTTTCGCAGGAAATATGGATTTATAACATTTTTTGGAAGAGTTCAAAAATAGTTTATTAAAATTATGCAAAAATGAATTCTGTAATACCCACTTCTAGATATATGAAAGAAAGTTAGAATCCAGGCCTTCCCTAAAAAAGGTAAATATTGCAAAACAATACAAACTGTGGAAAATTCTAAATTTCCAACTTTAAAGCTAGTCATGTCAAAGGATTCTTTCATACCCTCCCCCTCAAAAAGTTCTCTCAATGTTCACATTCATTATTGATGGTGGGTACTTTAAGAGGTTGCATGTCTTCAGCAGGGATGTCATAGTACTACTACTGTCTCGTCACTTGTTAGTGAACATTATTACCTCCACTTTCACTCTTTTGTTTAAAGAAGGAGTGAAATATTGGTGAATTGCAGAAAATCATTGCGCATTTTGAAGTAAGCTACATTCAGCTTGTGTTTTATCACAAATCTACTTACATTTTAAAAATGATATATACCATGCACTGTACTTTTGGAATTGAGAAATTCAAAATACTCCCATAATGAACAGGTATGTTTTACATCATAAAAGACAACAGTTACATATTTGCTAGGACAAACAAGCATTCATCAAGAATGATAAATGTTATTACATTTTTAAAGAGGTAGATCATTTTTGAATAAGCCAAAATCAAATAACATGTTAAAAAGGACCGAATGGCACACCAAATTCCTAACCATCATTGATTAAATTACTACATCTCTAACTAACCTGGTGGGCATGCAGACACAGGAAAGGCTAGAAATCACAAAGAATTAAGTCAATATCCACTGGTTGTGCAATAAAGTTATTTTAATATTTGCACCCTTCAGAAATTACAAAATCCCATTCCAACCCATTTGAGAATAATTGGAAATATAAGTGACGTTAATGTTAACAATAAGTAATCACCAAGTTAGAAAGAGAGCCCACGACTAGTTCTTATACATTTCTAAGCAGATTAAAGTTTTAAGTCTTTTTTCGATTTTAAAAATAGTCCGAAATAAAAATGCTTATGGATAATGGTTTGTGAACAGAAATCCTTATGGCCACAAGCAGACGATCAGGCGAATCATTTCTAGTCTAGTCTTTATTTTTTAAAAATTAACACAGGATGTTACTTAATTAACGAACAGATTATGGATCATGAAATCGATTATTCGCTCGACTAATAATATGTTCGAGGTGGGGAGGATTCTAAATAAAGAAAAATGATTTGGATAAAATGTACTTACTGCTGACTTTCATGCTCCCAAAAGCAGACGGCTGCTGCACAGGTTTGCAGCTCTCAGCAAAAGACGTTGTCCTGGGTCGACCACTCATGATTACTTTAAAGCGACATCTAATTTTTCAAACATATATTTTTTTTAAAAAGACACTTTTATATTCCTTTATTTTCTTTCCCCTCTTGCTTAATTTTAATCCTGTCCACCTGGTTTCATCGCGCAAATTTCTCCCAGACAAAATTAGTTGTGTTTTTTTTTTGGTTTTCGTTTTATAATAAGAATCGCCAGAAATAAATCTGAAATGATTTCGGAGCTCTACATTGATCTTGACTGAGCTCAATGCAGGATGGTGGTGATGATGATGGTGGTGGTGGTGGTGGTGGTGGTGGTTCCTGCCATGGCGGCTCCTTCAGTTCAATTCAATTCTGAGGTAATTTTTTTCTTTTAATTTCTCGACTTATTTTTTTCAGACTTTAAAAGCCCATTCGCATCTCTTTTAACAGACGATAAAAAATTAAAACGATTTCTGAGGGGAAACCCGTGTTTTTACCCCAATTAAAACGGTTAAAACCCCTCCCTAATTCACTCGGCTGTCTTTGTACTATTTTTTTGCCTATCTCTTTCTCCCTCTTACTGCAGCTGTAACCTCTTGGTCAATCTAACTTGATACCGGGGCGCTTTGATTGACTTTAGAAAAGAACCATTCACAGAACGCGTCGGAGACGTCAGCGTCTCCCAGAACAGTACGTAACCAATTGGCGGTGGGGTGTTGCTTAAGGTGCTTATCAAGTTTGGTTGACTGACAACGACAGGGAAACTGGCCGACAGCCTCGGATTGCCCATCCCCCTCCTCGTTTGTCTTCGCCAGCCAATGAAATCACGTCATCAGTCGTACGAAGCTATGACGGAAAGGCACGAGCTCCGCGAAGCGCCTGTGACGCTAACCAATCGGAATCCGAGGAAGGACCTATCCGCCCTGACGACGAGCGTTCCCTGTGATTGGAGGACGGGTTTCGAACGCTGTGTTGTGCAATGGACAGCGGCCTCTAGGCTTGGAGGAGTTGGCGGTGTGATTTAATCGGCAGGTGAAACCTGTATTACATACAGGGTCATTCACTTGTATAAATAAACATTAACGGTCAAAACCAGAACAGTAAGAATCATAGAAATTTACAGCACAGAAGGAGGCCATTTGGCCCAGCTTGTCCGTGCCTGCCGACGAAGAGGTATCCACTCTATTCCCACTTTCCAGCACTTCGTCCATAGCCTTGTAGGTTATGGCACTTCAAGTGCATATCCAAGTACTTTTTAAATGTGATGAGAGTCTCTGCCTCTACCACCCTTTCAAGCAGTGAGTTCCAGACCTCCACCAGTCTCTGGGTGAAAAAATTTCTCCTCAAATCACCTCTAAACCTCTGACCAATTACTTTAAATCTATGCCCCCTGGTTATTGACCCCTCCACTAAGGGAAATAGGACCTTCCTATCCACACTATCTAGGCCCCTCATAATTTTATACACCTAAATTAGGTCTCCCCTCAGCCTCCCCTATTCCAAAGAAAACAACCCCAGCCCATCCAATCTTTCCTCATAGCTAAAATTCCCCAGCCCAGGCAGCATCCTCGTAAATCTCCTCTGCACCCTCTCTAGTGCAATCACATCCTTCCTGCAATGTGGTGACCGGAACTGCACGCAGTGTTCCAGCTGCGGCCTAACTAATTTTTTATATAGTTCAAGCATAACCCCCCTGCTCTTCTATTCTATGCCTTGGCTAATAAAGGCAAATATCCCGTATGCCTTCTTAACCACCTTATCTGCTACCTTCAGGGATATGTGGACATGCACCCCAAGGTCCCTCTGATCTTCTGCACTTCTCGTTATCCTACCATTTATTGTGTATTCCTTGTTAGCCCTCCCCAAATGCATTACCTCACACTTCTCTGGATTGAATTCCATTTGCCACTGTTCTGCCCACCAGACCAGTCCATTGATCTCTTCCTGCAGTCTACAGCTTTCTTCTTCATTATGAACTGCACGGACAATTTTTGTATCATCTGCAAACTTCTTAATCATACTTCCTATATTCAAGTCCAAATCATTGATATATACCACAAAAAGCAAAAGACCCAGTACTGAGCCCTGTGGAACCCCACTGGAAACAGCCTTCCAGTCACAAAAACACCCTTCGACCATTACCCTTTGTTTCCTGCCACTGAGCCAATTTTGGATCCAACTTACTACTTTCCCTTGGATCCCATGGGCTTTTATTTTCATGACCAGTCTGCCATGTGGGACCTTATCAAAAGCCATGCTAAAATCCATCAAACGCACTACTCGCATCAACCCTCCTTGTTACCTCCTCAAAAAATTCAATCAAGTTAGTCAGACATGACCTTCCCTTAACAAATCCATGCTGACTGTTCCTGATTAATCTGTGTCTTTCTAAATGAAGATTTATCCTGTCCCTCAGAATTTTTTCCAATAATTTCCCCACCACCGAGGTTAGGCTGACTGGCCTGTAATTACTTGGTCTATCCTTTTCTCCCTTTTTAAACAACTGGAGCAGTTCTCCAGCCCTCCGGCACCACACCTGTAGTCAGAGAGGATTGGAAAATGATGGTCAGAGCCTCTGCTATTTCCTCTCTTACTTCTCTTAACAGCCTGGGATACATTTCATCCGGGCCTGGGAATTTACCCACTTTCAAAGATGTTAAACCCCTTAATACTTCCTCTTTCACTATGTTTATTTCATCTAATATTTCACACTCCTCCTCCCTGATTGCAATGTCTGCATCATCCCTCTCTATTGTGAAAACAGACGCAAAGTATTCATTAAGAACCATCCCCATGTGTTCCGCCTCCACATGCAGGTTACCTTTATGGTCCCTAATAGGCCCTACTCTTCCTTTAGTCCTCTTGCTCTTAATGTATTTATAAAACATCTTTGGGTTTTCCTTGATTTTACTTGCCAATATTTTTTTATGCCCTCTCTTTGCTTTCCTAATTTCTTTTTTAATTTCACCCCTGCACTTTCTATACTCCTCTCATGTTTCTGCAGTATTGAGTAAGAAAGGAGAAGAGAGTAGAAGCAAGATATAGACAATCTGTTTTTATTAAAAAGCACAATATTATTTTCTTCGTGCTTATGTATAAACCATCTACTGAAGATAGAGCTCTGAAATCGTGATAAAACTAAGAAATTGCATAACGGCACACACCTTTTTAAAAAGTTTCATAATAAAGGTCAGCCTGTGATTGGGATGGACCTTGTCCTCTGTTGAAGTTAACCAGAAATGCCTGGTGATTACTGAGCTATTCCTCCAGTCATAAATTAAATGCAACTGACTTACTGAACAGGGTATACTTGACCCTGTAGCAGACCACTATTGATTTCCAAGTAACTTATTAGCTGAAGGTCTGATTGTGATATAACTGCAGAATTGGTCTTGCTGCAAACTGGTTACAGAAATACATTCAAATTTGTAACATTTCTTATTTCTTATTAAACAAAGATTTTGGGCATCAGTCCAACATAGATCTCCAGTAGCACTCCTACCAACTATCATTAATCTATTAGCTAGGAAAATGGTGGACACCAAGCAGTATTTGAAAAAGAAGTTAGAGGAGGTTGCCAAAAGCGCAGTCAATGAAATTGAGGTACAGCACAGGCAGTTGATGTTCCAAAAGTAGCACATCTTGCCAATAGATTAGATGTGGGGTTTGAAACTGAGCTCAGGGTCAAACAGCCTACCAGGAACACACATCTTCGGGCTCAATCTGAATCAGCAGCTCAATGCATTCTTGGTGGGGAGCAAAATAGCGTTGGCACCAGATGTGTGAAGCTTCGGGCAGGAGCCAAAGAAATTTAACTAATTTTTTTAAATCAGGGTATTTTTACAAATATATCAATAAAGAGAATTGTTAAAAGCAAGGTGCGATCCCTGAGAGGAGAGGATTGTCAGTTTGTAGAAGATGATCAAAAAAATGTCAGGTATTTACTAAGTACTTTGCATCGGTCTTTACTAAAGAGAAGGATATCGAAGAGGAGGTGAATCCTGAAGTGGTTGAGAGTGAGATGAATGATATTGTGTAGCATTATAGGAAATTTTAAATAACTTAGTTAAGCTAAGGAAAGACAAAGACCCACCTTCAAGCGCAGGCCGAGTCCCCTGGTTCTACTGTTCTGGACAAGGTGAAGTAGCTTACATAGAGTTTACAACACGGAAACAGGCTATTCGGCCCAACAGGTCTATGCCAGTGTTTAACCTCCACACGCGCCTCCTCCCACCTTACTTCATCTCACCTTATCAACATGTCCTTCTATTCCTTTCTCCCTAATGTATTTATCTAGCTTCCCCTTAAATGCATCTATGTAATTTGTCTGAATCACTCCATGTGGTTGCAAGTTCCACATTCTCATCACTCTCTGAGTAAAGAAGTTTCTCCTGAATACCTTATTGGATTTATTAGTGACTGTCTTATATTTATGGCCCGTAGTTTTGGTCTCCCTCACAAGTGGAAACATCTTCTCAACGTCTACCCTATCGTATCCCTTCATAATTTTAAAGACTTCTATCAGGTCAATTTTCAGTCTATTTTCTTTCCTGAATACCTACTTTAAAAAAAAGAAAACACAAGAGAATGCAAACGGTCAAAGAGCCTCGTGTTTCGAGGAACGATGAACTGATTTGTTGTATTCGGCACTCCATTCCAAAGAATGGTGCACAGATATCTCCGGTCCGGGTTTTGGGTCTTGATAAAATAAAGGGTGAAATCTGAGATCAGCGAAATTAATTGTAAAACCCAAATACTGCACACAAACCACAAAACAGCAAATTACTTCAGCCTCCCCAACTATATACATTTTACATCTATAAAAACACTCAACTGTACTCAGAAAGCAGCGGTGACTGGATAGCGATCACGACCAGGGGACCATGGCTGATTTTCCTGCTCCCCAGCCAAGGGGCTCTGAAGCAAGTTGTGGCGCCCTTATTGATGTCCACCCTCCCCAGCCCCTCAGATCAGCTAACTTGTCACAGACTGGAGATAGAACCTGAACCAGTTTTGTTTAAAGTCATTGTATTGAAAGATCTACAGGAGGAGAGACTGGGTGGTGCAGTGGGCTGGAAGACTGTCCTTTCACCTCTGTGGACCTAGGTTCAAATTCAACTCAAGACAGGTCGCAGGCCAGGATGTGGAGCCATATCAGTGGACTGTTTCTGCTCTGCTTACGGCCTAATCTGAGGCTGTTTGGGTTTTTTTTAAACCAGTGGGTAAAACTCTATAGGGACTGAGGCAAAATAACTAGATAGGTTGAGAGCTACAACAGCAACTTGCATTTATATAGCACCTTTAACACAGTAAAATGTCCCAAGGCGCTTCACAGGAGTGTTATCGGACAAAATTTGGCATGAGCCACATAAAGAGATATTAGGACAGGTGACCAAAAACTTAGTGAAAGAGGTAGGTTTTAAGGAGTATCTTAAAAGAGGAGAGAGAGGTAGAGAGGCGGGGAGGTTTAGGGAGGGAATTCCAGAGCTTAGGGCCTAGGCAGCTAAAAGCTCGCCTACCAATGGTGGGGTGATGAAAATCGGGGATGTGCAACAATCCAGAGTTGGAGGAGCGCAGAGATCGTGCCGTATTGTAGGGCTGGAGGAGGTTACAGAGATAGGGAGGGACAAGGCAATTGATGAGAATTTTAAAATCGAGGCATTACTGGATCGGGAGCCAATGTAGGTCAGCGAGCACAGTGGTCATGAGTGAACGGGACTTGGTGCGAGTTAGGATACAAGCAGAAGGGTTTTGGGATGAGCTCAAGTTTATGGAAGGTTGAAAATGGGAGGTTGGTCAGGAGCATTGGAATAGTCGAGTCTGGACACCAGAGGCAGCTTGTTCCTCTTTTGATAGGACCAGTCAAAAATAAACAAATAGACTGTAACCAATAAAACTTTAAATAATCCTTAGTAAATCAAATTAAAATTTGGTTATCCAATCCAATTATGCACTCCAGTCCCCGCGGCACCCACCGGTCACGGAAGTGCTCGAGCGCGCCGGCGGACACCGCGTGCTCCATCTCCAGGGCCACCCGGGCGCGAACATGGCCGCGGAAGAGAGGGAGGCAATCTGGCCAGAGGCAGCTTGTCAGGTGAGGCACTGCCAATGAGAACATGCCCAATTTGCTCCTCATAATCCAATCCCTCCATCCCCTCTCCTTCTGGTTAATTTCTTCTGTATTCTTTCAATAGCTGCAATATTCTGTTTGTATTGTGGCAACCAGAACAGTACACAGTATTCTAAGTGTGGTCGCTCCAATGATTTATAAAGTAGCTGGATTACCTCACTATTTTGTCTCAAAATTGACCTTTTAATATAACACAACATCTGATTTGCTTTACTCACTGCCACTGAGCATTGTTGCGATAGCTTCAATTTATTGTCAATCGGGACCCCCAAATCACTTTCATTTTCCATACACATTATTTTCTTTCCATTTAAGTAATAGTCCTTTCCTGGATTTTTGTTCCCGTGTGAAGCGCTTTGCATTTCTGTACATTGAATTTCATTTGCCACCTGTCTGCCCATTTCCCAAGTATATCAAATCCTCCTGTAGTTTATCCTGTTCAGCTTTGGAATGTAGCTTCATTAGCTTTGCATCATCAGCAAATTTAGCCACTGTACTTGTGACTCCTAGATCCAGATCTTTTATAAAGATATTAAACAAAAGAGGACCTAAAACAAACCCAGAGGGACCCTTCATGGAAACATTCTCCCAGGCTGGTGCCAATCCTTGTGCCACTGCCCTCTGGGTTCCATCAGTCAACCAATTCCGAATTAATTTTAAAATAGGTCTACTGATTCCCACTTTCTTTCTTTTCAGAGGAACTGTATCAAAGGCCTTACTGATATTCAGGTACACCATATCCACTGCCTTACCCCTATCAAGCTCCTCTGTCACACCCTCAAAGAAAGCTAGTAAGTTAGATTGGCAAGACCGCCCCTTCATGAACCCATATTGCTTCCAATACTTTCATGGTTAGAGCTGAAATTATAAAGATCTGAACTGAGTTAGGGGTCTGAATTTCAAAACAAATCCACATGGTATGGCAAGTAAAATAAGGCGGAGAGGCCCTCTGCTGAAAATATGCTCCTAAAAATGGCAGCCATGATTTCCTGCGACCTCAGTGTGACCCTGATCCACCCACTGGAAGCACGTCTTGCTACATTTAAAAGAAAAGAGGGGGGGTAGCCAAATGCCCCCTGAGGTTTTTCTGCTTTTTTGTTCACTTACCAACCCTATAAATCACTGCCACTATAAAGGTGGTGGTGCCAAGCCTGTATGTTGCCCGAGAGGCAGGAAGTGATTGGGAAGGTAAAAGGTCACACTGGAGTGTGACTCTGCAATATTGTTTTGGCTGGGTGTTATTTTCACTACTTTGAATCTGCAGTTTTTGAGCATTTAAAGGAATTTTGTGAAACCTACTGAGAATTTAAGGGGACCTCTGCATTGTGAAATAACAGCTTCCCCTCTGGGGATTCCTTGTTCCTGCGCTTTGAGAAGAGGAGAATGAGATGGAGGAAGAAAGGATGGAAGCTAGGTGAGCGCAGCATCATGTCAAGAGGCCACACCTGACGCACAGAGTCTGCATACCACTGAGGACCTAATATCCAATGTCTGAGAAGGCTGCGATTTCTCTCTGACACCATGACAGAGATCTGCCAGCTGTTGCAAGCTGGCTTGCAGCTTCTTTGTGGCTGTGAAGGTAATAACTTAATTTTTGTGTATCCAGTTGCTTCCAGGCAGCCTCTGGTGACAGTCACACCAGTCAGTCAGCAGTTCATTGCTGCATTAGAGAAGTTGTAGATGCCCTTTCAGTTCATTCAGTTCCACATGGACCCAGCAAATCAGAAAGAGAGCCATCAACGTCTTCCAAATGGCTGGATTGTTGCAAATGGAGGGTGCCATTGATGCTACTCATGTGGCTATAAAAGCTCTGTCTGAAAGCACCATCAACTTCATGAACAGGAACAGATTTCATTCCCTGAACATGCAGATAGTGAGAGATGCTCATCACTTCATTATGCATGTCAATGCAAGCTACTCAGGGCGTAGCCATAATTTGTTTATTTACAACCAATCCCGGGTAGCTGCATTGCTCAGCTACAGCCATAGGACATGACTGATAACAATTCAGCTGTGGCTAATGATCCCTTTTCGAATCGAAGGACAGGGGCTGAAATCAGGTTCAGTAAGGCCTTGAGTGCTACCAGAATCATTGTGGAACAGACCATTGGAATTCTCAAGTCCTGTTTCTGGTTCATGGACAGGTGCTGTACAGTGCAGCAATGGTTTCCAGAATTGTGTGTCTTGCTGCATCCTCCTACATTTAGTTGTTTCTATGGGATTGGACCTTTCAAACACAGAAAGTGAAGAGAAATAATTTGCTGGAGACTAATCCCTGCTCAGGATGAAGACACCCAGGAGGGAAAGGAGGTGGGCCCAGACTTGATTGGTGAAGTCAAGCGTAGGTCCCGTGCAGTCAGAATCAGGGGAATTTATAACGGGGAACAAAGAAATGGCTGACCAACTAAATACATATTTTGGTTCTGTCTTCACAAAGGAGGACACAAATACCCTCCCAGAGATGTCGGGGAACATAGGGTCTGATGAAAGGGAGGAACTGAAGAAATCAGTATTTGTAGCGAAATGGTGTTAGGGAAATTGATGGGATTGAAGGCCGATAAATCCCCAGGGCCTGATAATCTACATTCTAGGGTACTTAAGGAAGTGGCCCTAGAAATAGTAGATGCATTGCTGATCATCTTCCAACATTCGATGGAATCTGGAACAGTACCCATGGTTTGGAGGGTAGCTAATGTTACCCCACTGTTCAAAAAAGGTGGTAGAGAGAAAACGGGGAATTACAGACCGGTAAGTCTGACATCGGTAGTGGGGAAAATGCTAGAGTCCATTATAAAAGATGTAATAGCAGAGCACTTGGAAAACAGTGACAGGATCGGACAAAGTCAACATGGATTTACAAAAGGTAAATCGTGCTTGACTAATCTACTGGAATTTTTTGAGGATGTAACTGGTAAAATAGATAAGGGAGAACCAGTGGATGTGGTGTATTTGGACTTTCAGAAGGCTTTCGATAAGGTCCCGCATAAGAGATTAGCGTGTAAAGTTAAGGCACATGGGATTGGGGGCAAGGTATTGACTTGGATAGAGAACTGGTTGGCAGGCAGAAAGCAAAGAGTTGGAATAAATGGGTCTTTTTCCGATTGGCAGGCAGTGACTAGTGGGGTACCGCAGGGATCGGTCCTTGGACCCCAGCTATTCACAATATATATTAATGATCTAGACAAGGGAACTAGATGTAATATCTCCAAATTTGCAGATGACACAAAGCTAGGTGGGCGTGTGTGCTGTGAGGAGGATGCCGAGAAACTCCAGGATGATTTGGACAGGTTGGGTGATTGGGCAAAAGCATGACAGTTGCAATATAACGTGGATAAATGTGAGGTTATCCACTTTGGTGGCAAAAACAGGAAAGCAGATTATTATCTGAATGGCAATAGATTGGGAGAAGGGGAAGTGCAACGAGACCTGGGTGTCCTTGTGCACCAGTCGCTGAAGGTAAGCATGCAGGTGCAGCAGGCGGTTAAGAAGGCAAATGGTATGTTGGCCTTCGTAGCAAGAGGGTTTGAGTACAGGAACAAGGATGACTTGCTGCAGTTATACAGGGCTTTGGTGAGACCACATCTTGAGTATTGTGTGCAGTTTTGGTCGCCTTATCTGAGGAAGGATTGTTCTTGCCATGGAAGGAGTTCAGCGAAGATTCACCAGGCTGATACCTGGGATGGCAGGAATGACGTATGAGGAGAGATTGGGTCGATTGGGCTTGTACTCGCTGGAGTTTAGAAGAATGAGAGGGGGTCTCATTGGAACTTATAAAATTCTGACAGGACTGGACAGACTAGATGCAGGAAGGATGTTCCCGATGGTTGGGGAGTCCAGAACCAGGGGTCACAGTGTAAGGATAAGGGGTAGGCCATTTAGGACAGAAATGAGGAGGAATTTCTTCACCCAGAGAGTGGTGAACCTGTGGAATTCTCTACCACAGAAGGCAGTAGAGGTCAATTCATTAAATATATTCAAGAAGGAGTTGGATATATTTCTTAAGGCTAAAGGGATCAAGGGATATGGGGAGAAAGCAGGGACCGGGTACTGAATTTGGATGATCAGCCATGATCGTATTGAATGGCGGAGCAGGCTCGAGGGGCCGAATGGCCTACTCCTGCTCCTATCTTCTATGTTTCTATGTTTCTCCATTGCCAGCAGCAAGGGCCCACTGGCAAAAGATCATCACATAGAAACACCCACTCTCTGGGTGAAGAAATTCCTCCTCATCTCTGTCCTAAATGGCTTACCCCTTATCCTTAGACTGTGACCCCTGGTTCTGGACTCCTCCGCCATCGGGAACAGCCTTCCTGCATCTAGTCTGTCTAGTCCTGTTAGAATTTTGATACGTTTCAATGAGATCCCCTCTCATTCTTCTAAACTCTAGCAAATATAAGCCTAATCGACCCAATCTCTCTTCATACGTCATTCCTGCCATCCCAGGTATCAGTCTGGTGAATCTTCGTTGCACTCCCTCCATGGCAAGAACTTTTAAATAGTGGGATTACATTAACTACTTGCCAATCCATGGGAATTGTTCCAGAGCCTATATAATTTTGGAAGGTGACCAGCTGTAAGAGCCATAAAAGCTTAAGAAAATACTTTAAAATATTGGTTAAATAGCATAATACAGTTAACTTACCTGATTGACTTATTGTATTAAGAAACCCCCTATTTTCTTGCTCCAGTAGTATAGTCCGAGACACCCCCTTCATTCTTGCCACAATGGTACAGTCCCTAAGCCACACATGGTATGCAGCCATTTTACAGTTTAAACTCCACGTGGCTGAAGGAGGCAGAAGTTGTGAGGTTTGGAGCAATACAGTTTTTGACCGTGTTCGTTTATACGTGTTTGCTTTGTAATTCCGTTTGTGAAGTGTTATAGTAAACAGTTTAAAAGACAAAGCTACGTTTGGGAATGTTTTATTTCGACACGCGTCTACTCGTTGTTAAAAGCCCCACAGCTCAGTGGCTGCCTGTTTGGAAACTAAGAAGCGCCACTACATTAGTCAAAAACTTGCTCCCTAAGAAGGAAAGGACGGAATCGTCGGCGAACGTATACATGAATGGTCACGGAGCCAGACGACAATATAAGAAAGCGAAGGTACAGTGACTGTTACTTGCTTTGTTCATTCTATTGAGAAGCTAAATAAGAGCTGCGGGTAAAATGGCCGAGGCCTTACGGAGCCAGGAGCTTCCCCCAGCCAGAAGGATTGCTGGCCAAAAGAGGGAAATAAAGCTCCCCCCAAAGGCAATGGAAGAGAAGTTACATAGAAGCATAGGTGCAAGGAAGGCTAAATTAGCTCAGATAACTGGAAAAATGAAGATAATTGATCGTCTCATGGAAGATAATGCTAATATTAAGAAAGCTGAAGACATAATGTATTATGATTTCTCCAAGCTGCATGAAGAATTTAATGTACTCAATGAAGATGTATTAGCACTTCTGTCTGAAGAAGAGGGAAACGCTGATCAGCACAACTGGTTTGATCTTAAATCAACCAGCATTAAGGACTATATCAAGGCCACAGAACAGTGGATGTTAAAGATTCGTCAAGATGCTGATACAGCAGAGAAAGATAAAGTTGACGATGAAGTCGGACCAGACGATAGCATTTCAGAGACTTCCGCCAGACCGAGCAAAAATCGAAAAGAAGGTAGCTCTGTTTCTGGACGCAGGTCAGTCGCTTCTACCACAAGCTCGTCGCGACGCATGAGAGAGGAGGTTGAACGGGCGGCGTTGATGGCGCGCGCAGCATCTTTAGCGGAGAAGCAAGCTCTTGAACGGGAAGAGGCCCAACTGCAGGTCCAAGAGGCCCAACTGCAGGCCAAATAGGCCCAACTGCAGGCCCAAGTGCAGGCCCAACAGGCCCAACTGCAGGCCCAACAGGCCCAGGTGCAGGCAAAGAAAGAACAGCTGGAGATAAAAACAGCTATCGCGGTCTCAGACACCAGGTTGAGTGCGTATGAAGATTATGAAGGCTCACGGGACGGCGGGAGCGAATACTGCCAGTCAATGTTGTCACATAGAGTTGGATCCAGGGCACCTTCAAGAGTTACAAGAGAGTCTGAAGGCAATCCCCTGGCATTACAGCGTGGAAGAGTGGCCTCTCCACTAACAGGAGCACGTGATGCTACCCCAGACGTCAGACGGTCTAGACTAGACCCTGCTGATGACCACCAGAGGCCTGAAGACACAGGGAGAAGCCTATACCGAGTGATGCAACGTCAGAACGAAATTACAGAGATGCTTGTAAAACAACAGAATCTGTTTCGACTCCCTCAAAGAGACATACCAGTGTTCCAAGGCGACCCACTCAAGTATAAGCCCTTCATCAGATCCTTTGAACAAGCCATTGACTCCAAAACAGAGAGCAGCAGTGATAAGTTGTACTACCTGGGACAGTACACCAGTGGTAAACCACAAGACCTGGTCAGAAGCTGTGAACACATGAGACCGGACCGGGGATACATAGAAGCCAGGAAGTTGCTGCAGGAGCACTATGGTAATGAGCTGAAGATAGCCACTGCATATATTGAAAAGGCTACCAAGTGGCCACAGATCAGATCGGAGGACGGAGAGGCATTGAACGCATATGTTCTTTTCCTCATAGGATGTCGCAACACCATGGAGGATGTTGAATTCATGGAAGAGATGGACAATCCTACGACTATGAGAATCATCATCTCTAAGCTTCCTTACAGGATGAGAGAACAATGGAGAAGAACAGCCTTTGAGATAATGGAGAGACGGAAAAGTAGAGCCAGGTTTGCAGACTTAGTGAATTTCATAGACAAACAGGCTAAAATTGCTAGGGACCCATTGTTTGGAAACATCCAGGACGCCAGCCCGACCACCGATGGAAGAGTGAAAGCCAAGCCTGTTGAATCAAAGACTCTCAGGAAAGGTGGTTCCAGGGGAAGCAGCTTTGCAACTATCGTCACTCAGGCCGAGGAAGAAAGGCCCCAGAACTCATCTCCCAAAAAGAGCAGCACAGTGACGCCTGCTAATGCCTTTCAGAAGCCATGCTTATTCTGCCAGAAGAATCATACATTGGATTTCTGCAGCGACATCAAAGCACAGCCACATAAGGACAGAATCGAATTCCTGAAGTACAACGGCCTATGTTTTGGATGTCTCTCTCAGGGGCACCTGAGTAGAAACTGTAAGCAAAGAACAACATGCAGAGAGTGCACTTGGAAACATCCCAGTCTGCTGCATATCCATAAAGAAGAACAAGTCTCTAAGAAGAGTGAAGAAAACAATACCGACGAGAAGGTTGTTTCAAGTGCTCTGGTGTCGCTAGAACCAGAGACTTGTGGACTCACTGGGGCCGGTGACAGTGATTGTATTCTTGCCATCGTACCAGTAAAGATCAAGTCTAAGAGGAGCGAGAAGCTTGTGGAGACTTACGCCTTCATGGATCCAGGTAGTTCAGCAACGTTCTGCACAGAATCACTCATGCGACAGCTGAACGTTAGAGGCAGAAGAACAGAAATCCTATTACGCACCATGGGTCATGAGAAGTCAATGCAAAGTTATATCCTGTCAGACCTAGAAGTGTGTGGACTTGAAGAGAAGGACTTCATAGACCTGCCTAATGTTTTCACACAGAGGGAGATTCCTGTTTGAATAGGGAACTTAGCCCTGCAGAAGGATGTGGATAGATGGCCTTACCTAGAAAAGGTGCGTCTCCCATACATTGAAACAGAAATTGGCCTATTAATTGGAACCAATGCCTACAAAACTATGGAGCCATGGCAGGTGATAAACAGCAAGGATGACGGACCCTACGCCGTCAGGACAGCCCTTGGATGGGTAGTCAATGGACCGTTAAGGAGAGATGATGGCAACAAGTCGAACAAGGAGGAACGACAAAATGTCACAGTTAATCGCATCTCTATCGCAAGCATTGAAGAGCTGTTGATACAGCAGTTCAACGCAAACTTTTCAGAACGCAGCTGCGAGGAAAAGACAGAGATGTCACAAGAAGACCATCAGTTCATGGATTTGATGACAAGGCCTACACAGTTCATCGATGGCCACTATCACATTGGTTTGCCACTGAGAAGACAGACCGCGAAGATGCCGAACAATCGCTGCATAGCAGAGCAACGCGCCATCAGTCTAAAGAGAAAGCTGAACAAGAACCCCGACTTTCACGAAGACTACAAAGGCTTCATGAGAAACATCATAGCGAAAGGCTATGCTGTAAAAGTGCCCGAGGAACAGTTGAACAGAGACGATGGAAGGGTCTGGTACATTCCTCATCACGGTGTGTATCACCCAAAGAAGAAAAAGATCCGTGTAGTGTTTGACTGCGCCACCTCATTCAGAGGAACTTCACTGAATGACCAGCTGCTTCAAGGTCCTGATCTTACTAATACCCTCATTGGCGTCTTAACTAGGTTTAGACAAGAGATCGTTGCCATGATGGCAGACATAGAATCAATGTTCTACCAAGTCAGAATCCCTGATGAAGATGCTGATCTTCTGTGTTTCCTTTGGTGGCCAGATGGCGACGTTAGTCAAGCGATGGTGGAATGTAGAATGGCCGTACACTTGTTCGGAGCCACATCATCTCCCAGCTGTGCAAGCTACGCTCTCAGAAAAACTGCAGAAGATGGCAAAGGCAAAGCACCATCAGAGGCTGTGGAGACAATCTTCAGAAACTTTTATGTCGATGACTGTCTGAAGCCCGTGTCAACAGAAGACAATGCCATCGCACTGTCAAGAGACCTTAGAACTCTGTGTTCGAATGGAGGATTCCATCTGACTAAGTGGATAAGCAACAGCAGAGCAGTTCTAGCTTCTATCCCAGAAAAGGAAAGAGCCACTGAAGTCAAAGATCTGGACCTGAGCCACGATGTCCTTCCTATCGAGAGAGCTCTTGGTGTACAATGGTGCATTGAGTCAGACACGTTCAACTTCAGGATAATGGTGAACGAAAGACCATCCACAAGACGAGGGATTCTCTCCGTGGTCAGTTCCATCTACGACCCTCTTGGATTCCTGGCACCACTCATTCTGCCGGTGAAGCTGATGCTACGAGAGCTGTGTAGAGACAAGAGAGGATGGGATGAAGATATCCCAGAAGGTCAAGCTCAGAGATGGCACAGATGGTTGACAGATTTGCAACAACTTTCTAGCTTCAACGTCGGTAGATGCATCAAGCCCGTGAGTTTTGGAGTTACAAAGACGGCTCAACTACATCATTTCTCGGACGCCAGTGAGGACGGCTATGGCACGGCTACTTACCTCTTGCTGACAAATCAACAGGGCCAGAAACATTGTGCCTTCCTCATGGGGAAATCCAGGGTGGCTCCGCTGAAGCAGGTCACCATCCCGAGACTGGAGTTGACGGCAGCGGTTGTTGCAGTTAAAGTTGACCAGGCGATGCGGAAAGAGTTACAGCTCCCACTAGAAGAATCTGTCTTCTGGACGGATAGCACGACGGTGCTGAAGTATATAGAGAATGAGAAGATACGCTTCAAGACCTTCGTAGCAAACAGAATCTCATCCATTAGAGAAGCTACACAACCATCTCAATGGAGGTATGTAAACACCTCATTAAACCCAGCAGATCAAGCCTCACGGGGATTGAAGGCTGAAAACTTCATGAGGAGTGAAACTTGGATACAAGGCCCAAGTTATCTGCTGGAAACAGAGAGATCATGGCCAGAAAGACCAGATATGCCAAGTCAGATTGCTGAAGACGACGTCGAAGTCAAGAGATCAGTCACAGTAAATCTCATAACTACGAAAGAGAACTTTGACACAGTGAACAAGCTTGTTAACCATTTCTCAGGATGGCACCAGTTGAGGAAAGCAGTTGCATGGTTTCTAAGGTTGAAAGAGTTGCTGCTACACCTGAGCAGTAAGAGAAAAGAGTACCGAGCCACTATCAGTCAGTCTGAAAGTAACCCCGATAAGCAGAGAATGCTTCTACAGCAGTATATGCATCAGCACAAGACCACATTGGGTAAGAATTCATTGACCGTGGAGGATTTGGCCAAGGCTGAGATGGAGATAGTTTGCTTCAGTCAAAGACAAAGATACCCAGAAGAAATCGAAGCTTTACAGCGAAATACTCCAATCAAGAAAGGTAGTCATATCTACAAGCTGGATCCTACACTGCAAGATGGAGTACTGAGGGTGGGAGGGAGACTAAACAAATCTGCTATGCCAGAGGAGGCCAAGCATCCTGCTATCCTTTCTAAGGACCTTCGGGTTGCTACTCTCATTCTTCAGCATATACACCAGAGTATTGGACACAGTGGGAGGAATCACGTGCTTGCGAAGCTAAGACAAAGATACTGGATTCCAGGAGCTAATTCTGTAATAAGAAAAATACTCTCTGAATGCATTGTTTGCAGACGGTTACACGCTAGAGCTGGGGAGCAGAAAATGGCAGACCTGCCTGAAGATCGTTTGTTACCAGACAAGCCCCCATTTACAAACGTAGGGGTGGACTATTTCGGGCCTTTCGAGGTAAAGCGAGGACGGAGCCTTGTCAAGAGATATGGTGTGCTTTTCACTTGTTTGACCATCAGAGCAGTTCATATTGAGGTGGCACACACGCTTGACACTGATTCCTGTATTAACGCCTTGCGGCGCTTTGTCTGTAGAAGAGGTCAGGTGTCCATTATGCGTTCTGATAATGGCACTAATTTCGTCGGAGCAGAGAGAGAACTACGGGAAGCTATTGAAGGTTGGAATCGGCTTAAAATACAGGAAGCCATGATGCAAACAGGAATTAAGTGGATCTTCAATCCTCCGGCTGCATCCCACCATGGAGGTGTCTGGGAAAGACAGATACGCACCGTAAGAAAACTACTCAGTTCTGTACTGAAGCAGCAAGCGCTCGACGACGAGGGACTCCAAACCGTTCTGTGCGAGGTCGAAGCCATCATTAATGACCGACCGATAACTAAGACATCAGATGATCCCAATGACCTCGAAGCCCTGACTCCGAACCACCTGTTGTTGTTGAAAACACAGCCAGCCATGCCCCCGGGAGTCTTCAAAAAGGAAGATCTGTATGCCCGTCGGAAGTGGAGGCAAGTTCAGTATATGTCAGACCTTTTCTGGACCAGATGGATAAGAGAATACTTACCTCTGCTACAGGAGCGTCAAAAATGGTCCAAAATAAAGAGGAACTTCATTGTCGGAGACATTGTCTTAATCGTGGATGATTCAGCCCCTAGAAATTCTTGGTTGATGGGGAAAATAATTAAGACCATGCCAGACTCCAGAGGCGTCGTTCGTCGTGTTTGTTTGCAAACCAAGACCAGTGCCCTGGAAAGACCGATCACAAAGCTCTGCCTGCTACAAGAAGCAGCGTGAAAAGCTCCTGAACGAAAAAAGTGGACACTTATATCGTAAATATGTTGAACTCATTAGTTTATGACTCTTAATGTTTGAGTAATTGATACGCTTCATGTGCCTAGTCAATTAGGGGCCGGAATGTAAGAGCCATAAAAGCTTAAGAAAATACTTTAAAATATTGGTTAAATAGCATAATACAGTTAACTTACCTGATTGACTTATTGTATTAAGAAACCCCCTATTTTCTTGCTCCAGTAGTATAGTCCGAGACACCCCCTTCATTCTTGCCACAATGGTACAGTCCC
The DNA here is from genome assembly GCF_052327205.1 of Somniosus microcephalus. NCBI lineage: Eukaryota > Metazoa > Chordata > Chondrichthyes > Squaliformes > Somniosidae > Somniosus > Somniosus microcephalus. Next base: position 85,911,183 of record NC_141000.1, read on the forward strand.
TAAGCCACACATGGTATGCAGCCATTTTACAGTTTAAACTCCACGTGGCTGAAGGAGGCAGAAGTTGTGAGGTTTGGAGCAATACAGTTTTTGACCGTGTTCATTTATACGTGTTTGCTTTGTAATTCCGTTTGTGAAGTGTTATAGTAAACAGTTTAAAAGACAAAGCTACGTTTGGGAACGTTTTATTTTGACACGCGTCTACTCGTTGTTAAAAGCCCCACAGCTCAGTGGCTGCCTGTTTGGAAACTAAGAAGCGCCACTACACCAGCAATGCATCTACTATTTCTAGGGCCACTTCCTTAAGTACCCTAGGATGTAGATTATCAGGCCCTGGGGATTTATCGGCCTTCAATCCCATCAATTTCCCTAACACCGTTTCCCTACAAATACTGATTTCATTCAGTTCCTCCCTCTCATTAGACCCTATGTTCCCCGACATCTCTGGGAGGTTATTTGTGTCCTCCTTTGTGAAGACAGAACCAAAGTATGTATTTAGTTGGTCTGCCATTTCTTTGTTCCCCATTATAAATTCCCCTAATTCTGACTGTAAGGGACCTATGCTTGACTTTACCAATCTTTTTCTCTTCACATATCTATTTTACAGTCAGTTTTTATGTTCCCTGAAAGCTTACTCTCATACTCTATTCCCCCTCTTAATTAATCCCTTTGTCCTCCTTTGCTGAATCCTAAACTGCACCCAATCCTCGGGTTTGCTGCTTTTTCTGGCCAATTTAGATGTCCTCTCCTTGGATCTTATGCTATCCCTAATTTCCCTTGTTAGTCAATATTGAGTCACCTTTTATGTTTTATTTTTATGCCAAACAGGGATGAACAAATTCTGTAGTTCATCCATGCAATCTTTAAATGTTTGCCATTGCCTATTCACCGTCAACCCTTTAAGTAACATTCCCCAATCCATCCTAGCCAACTCGCGCCTCATACCATCGTAGTTTCCTTTATTTAAATTCAGTACCCAAGTCTCTATCTTAATGAAGAATTCTATTATATTATGATCACTTCTCCCCAAGGGGCCTCGCACAACAAGATTGCTAATTAATCCTTTCTCATTACATAATACCCAGTCTAAGATGGCCTGATCTCTAGTTGGTTCCTCGACATATTGGTTCAGGAAACCATCCTGTATACACTCTAGGAATTCCTCTCCCACAGTATTGTTACTAATCTGGTTAGACCAATCTATATGTAGATTAAAGTCACCCATGATAACTGCTGTGCCCTTATTGCACGCATCTCTAATTTCCCATTTAATGCCATCCCCAACCTCAGCATTACTGTTTGGGGGTCTGTATACAACTCCCACTAACGTTTTCTGCCCCTTGGTATTTCTCAGCTCTACTCATACAGATTCCACATCATCAGAGCGAATATCCTTCCTTACTATTGTGTTAATCTCCTCTTTAACCAGCAATGCTACCTCACCGCCTTTTCCTTTTTGCCTGTCCTTCCTGAATATTGAATACGCCTGGATTTTGAATTCCCAGCCTTGGTCACCCTGGAGCCATGTCTCTGTAATCCCAATTATATCATATCCGTTTACATCTCTTTGCGCAGCTAATTCATCCACCTTATTATGAATGCTCCTCGCATTAAGACACAAAGGGCTCGATTTTCATTGAGCCATGGAGTCGGGCTTGGAGGCGTGCGGGGGGTTAAAATCGCAAAAACTGGCGGGCGGGACCCCCCCTCCCCCGGCCTGGTTCCCGACTCCGAGCAATTTTAACTCAGGTGTGTCTGATGGTCCCAACTCCGTCCCGCATCCAACAGGTGGGACTGGTCTTTAAGGCCCTTAATAACCACTAAATGGCCTCTATAATCCTATTTTAACAGGCCCTTGCAAATTTAACACTTTTCCCATGTAAAACACGCCTGGTGGGAAACACGAATGTGAAACCTGGCAGGAGCACTATTGGATTGCTGACTATCAACTGCAGGTCAACCATTAAAGAGGAGATTTGATCAGCCATCATTTGCAGGTGGCAGGACTTAGTGGTCTCAGGTCTGGGGCAACTTTTAGAAGGCTTAACCACACCTGTGGAAGGTTGGAGCCTCACACCCATCTCCAGTGTGACCTCCTGGAAACCCCTCTCGCCACCTTCACTCAGCGCTTCCTCAACAGAGGCTTATATCAGAAGCATGGGAGCCATTTATTTCCTTCCTATCTGGGCATTAGAGGAGTTTGACCACCAGCCACGGCAGCAGCAGAACCAGGAACAACAGCAGCACCAGCAACAGCAGCAGCAGCAGGAGCACCAGGAACAGCAGCAGCAGCAGCAGGAGCGCCAGGCTGCTGCTCACCCACCTGAAGCTGCACAGGCCAGAAAGGGCCAGTGCCTGGAAGTGGCTGGAGAGCACCTTGCTGCACATCAGGGGGGCCATGGGGACCCGTATCTGCAATGGCAGTCCTACTCAGAAGGACTTCCATGAAGGTCTGGTTTCTCTGTTCAATAGATGCCCATCGCTCCTCAAGAGATGTCATTCTATTCTGAACAATGACCATGTTTTCCATACCCTGACGACTAAACTCCTCCATGACCGTAGCCATCCTCTCCTCTACCGTAGCCATCCTTTCCACGGAGGTTGCCATCCTTTCCGTGGTGATGCGTTCATGCGCCAATGACTCCACAAAGGCTCTGCTCATGTTTGCTATGGACTCCTCCATTCGCTCCACACTCGCAGTGACCCTAGAGCCAAAACCTGCCAGAGACTCCTGCATCTGTGCCTGGAGTTCCATCACCTCTGATCTTATGGATGGACCCAGAGGCAGAGGGTCGACATGCTGCTGAGCCGAGCTGGCAGAGTCCTGCGCCCTCCGACTAGGACTCTCCACTGCTGTCCCTGTCTCCACAATCTACTGATGCTCACTTGTGAGCTGTGATACACCAGGTGACAACACTACTCTATGTCCCGAAAGTCCCACCGAGTTGTGAGTGTCTGCGCTGGTGCTGGGTGCGCTGAATTCTGCTGACGTTGCGCCCTCAGAGGTTGCAGCTTCCTCTGAGGAGTCTGGCTGCTCAGCCTCTTCTTCCTGGCTAGGGGGGACGAATGCTTGTGATGGTCTTGTGGGGGAGTAAAGGAAAGAGTCAGATATGTGATGCAAAGGCTACATGCACATAGCTTTTTGCAGATGCTCATAAGTCCATCTGTCACAGCTTCACAATCATTATCAGCGACTCATGCAATGTCAAAGAGAGAGATGGGAAACTTTTCTGTCACCAGCTTGCTGTGTTACACCCGTCTGTCTGTCCCCCACGCGTGAATCATCCTTTATTTCCATAATGTCCAGGACGGCCTCCTCCCAGGGCTCAGGTGGGCTATTGAGGCTGTCCCTCCTCCTGTCCTGGCTCGCTCTCTTTTGCTGTGAGCTCTCTTTTCCTGCAATGAGGGAGACAAGTGGAGGTTGAGTGAGAATGAAGGAGTGAGTGTAGAGATTGCATAGCATAGATACTTAGAAGGAGACAAAGATGGAGTGAGGTTGCAAGACCAAGGGCCCTCCCTGTGTGTTGTCAGTTGTGTTCAAAGCATCAGAGTGAGAGGGAGTGTGAGGGCTACATGGTGGAATAGTTATTTGAATGTGAGCATAGAGAGAGAGGGAATGGGTAAGGGTGCATGGATGACGGTGTCAAGTGGGATGTGGAGGAAGAGATTGCTAAAGCTGAGTGCTGGTGAGGAAAGGCAATGGGGATCAGATTGAGGGTGATAGGAAATCCATACTCACTTTTCCAGTGCGCTGAAGGTCATGAAATATTTTCCTGCACTGTATCCAGGTTCTGCGGGTGACTCCCAAGCAGTTGACCTCCTCAGCCACCCGCAGCGACACTGCCTTGGTCTGAGTGGGAGGCCTCTTCCTCCCTGATGAAGGGGAGAGCACCTCCTTGTTAGCCCTAGCCCCATCCACTAATGCTTGCAGTGCCACCTCGTCAAAGCGAGGTGCTGATCTTGCCCTCCCGCTTGTCATATTTGCTGCAGCTCCCTCACACTGCACAGTCAAGAAGCTTGGAAGCCTGCAGAAGAAGCAAGGCTTGCTGTGGACCTTAAATGCAGCAGCAATGATGACATCATCGGAGGGGACTTTCAGTCATGAAAAACCCATTTGCAAAGGCTTCCCACACGTTGGAAATCAATTGGCCAATTCAGTTAAAATTGCGTCAATCTCCCACATCCATTTAGATTCGTCTGGGAAACACGAAATTCAGATAACACGACACCATCCCACACCTGAGTTAAAATCCTTCCCAAAGCTTGTTTTTCTAACACTCTTAGACCTTTTAGAATTATTGTTTACTGTGGCCATGTTTGATTTACACCCTTGATTTCTCTGACTTCCATTTTTGCTTTCTCCTTCCTGTCTTTTGCTTCTATCCTTGCTTCCCTGTCCTCTGTCTCCCTGCACAGGTTCCCAACCCCCTGCCATTTTAGTTTAAACCCTCCCCAACAGCACTAGCAAACACTCCCCCTAGGACATCGGTCCTGGTCCTGCCCAGGTGCAAACCGTCCAGTTTGTACAGGTCCCACCTCCCCCAGAACCGGTTCCAATGTCCCAGGAATTTGAATCCCTCCTCCTTGCACCATTCCTCTAGCCACGTATTCATCTGAAATATCCTTCTATTTCTACTCTGACTAGCATGTGGCACTGGTAGCAATCCTGAGATTACTACCTTTGAGGTCCTATTTTTTAATTTACCTCCTAACTCCCTATATTCAGCTTTTAGGACCTTATCCCTTGGTAGGCTTCAGAGCAGCGGCGGCAGGCAGGCGGACCTGCGAGGGAACGAGGCGACTGAGGTGGCGGTTTAAGAGTGGCTCCGAGACCAGGTAGGCCTCAGAGCAGCGGCGGCAGGCAGGCGGACCTGCGAGGGAACGAGGCGACCGAGGCGGCGGTTAAAAAGCGGCTCCGAGACCAGGTAGGCCTCAGAGCAGCAGCGGCAGGCAGGCGGACCTGCGAGGGAATGAGGCGACCGAGGCGGTGGTTTATAAGCAGCTCCAAGACCAGGTAGGCTTACTAATCTGCAGTCTCCGAGCTCAGAGGGAGGGAGAGAAGTAAAACGTAATCGAAGTGTGACGTCACCAGAAAGCAGGTAAGTGATTGGTTGGTGAGTATTTCTCTCTTTTTAAACTTTAACTCTGTGGTTTATAGTTGCTAAGGTCTCTCTGGTGTAGCGGGGACTGTTGGTAAACCATTTAACTGTAGTGTAATTGGTGGGATTGATTTGATTTAATTTAATTTCAATTAATTAAAGGGTAAGTCATGGCAGGACAGCCCGGCCACGTGGTATGCTCCTCCTGCGCTATGTGGGAACTCAGGGACACTTCCTGTGTCCCTGATAACTACGTGTGCAGGAAGTGTACCCAGCTGCAGCTACTGACAGACCGCATTGCGGCACTGGAGCTGCGATTGGATGCATACTGGAGCGTTCGCGATGCTGAGGACGTCGTGAATAGCACGTTTAGGGAGTTGGACACACCGCAAGTAGAGGTTGGACAGGCAGAAAGGGAAGGGGTGATCAACAGGCAGAGTACTAGGCACAGGCAGGTAGTGCAGGGGTCCCCTGTGGACATCCCCCTCTCAAACAGATACACCACTTTGAGTACTGTTGGGGGGGATGGCTTATAAGAGGAAGGCAGCAGCAGCCAACTTCCTGGCACCAGGGGTGGCTCTGCTGCACAGGACGGGAGGAAAAAGAGGGGTAGAGCTATAGTAATAGGGGATTCTATTGTAAGGGCAATAGATAGGCGTTTCTGCAACCGCAAACGAGACTCTAGGATGGTGTGTTGCCTCCCTGGTGCAAGGGTCAAGGATGTCACAGAGCGGCTGCACAACATTTTGGAAGGGGAGGGTGAACAGCCAGTTGTCGTGGTGCATATAGGTACCAACGATATCGGTAAAAACCGGGATGAGGTCCTAAATGCTGAATATAGGGAGTTAGGAGGTAAATTAAAAAATAGGACCTCAAAGGTAGTAATCTCAGGATTGCTACCAGTGCCACGTGCTAGTCAGAGTAGAAATAGAAGGGTATTTCAGATGAATACGTGGCTAGAGGAATGGTGCAACGGGGAGGGATTCAAGTTCCTGGGACATTGGAACCGGTTCTGGGGGAGGTGGGACCAGTTCAAACCGGATGGTTTGCACCTGGGCAGGGCTGGAACCGATGTCCTAGGGGGAGTGTTTGCTAGTGCTCTGGGGGAGGGTTTAAACTAAAATGGCAGGGGGTTGGGAACCTGAGTAGGGAGACAGAGGAAAGGGAAACAAGGATAAAAGCAAAAGATAGGAAGGAGAAAAACAAAAGTGGCAGTCAGAGAAATCAACGGTTAAATCAAACATGGCCACAGTAAATAATAATTCTAATAGGTCTAAGAGCGTTAAAAAAACAAGCCTGAAGGCTTTGTGCCTTAATGCGAGGAGCATTCGTAATAAGGTGGATGAATTAGCTACGCAAATAGAGGTAAACAAATATGATTTGGTTGGGATTACGGAAACATGGCTCAAGGATGGCCAAGGCTGGGAACTCAACATCCAGGGGTATTCGATATTCAGGAAAGATAGGCAAAAAGGAAAGGGAGGTGGGGTAGCATTACTGGTTAAAGAAGGGATTAACACAATTGTAAGGAAGGATATTAGCTCTGATGATGTGGAATCTGTATGGGTAGAATTGAGAAATACCAAGGGGCAGAAAATGTTAGTGGGAGTGGTATATAGACCTCCAAACAGTAAGGCGGAAGTTGGGGATGGCATTAAAATGGAAATTAAAGACGCATGCAATAAGGGCACAGCAGTCATCATGGGTGACTTTAATCTACATATAGATTGGGCTAACCAAATTAGTAACAATACTATGGAGGAGGAATTCCTGGAGTGTTTACGGGATGGTTTCCTGGACCAATATGTCGAGGAACCAACCAGAGATCAGGCCATCTTAGACTGGGTATTATGTAACGAGAAAGGATTAATTAGCAATCTTGTTGTACGAGGCCCCTTGGGTCGGAGCAAATATAATATGATCGAATTCTCCATTAAGATGGAGAATGAAGTAGTTGACTCAGAGACTAGGGTCCTAAATTTAAATAAAGGAAACTATGATGGTCTGAGGCGCGAGTTGGGTAGGATTGATTGGGGAATGTCACTCAAAGGGTTGACGGTGGATAGGCAATGGCAAACATTCAAAAACTGCATGGATCAACTACAGAATTTGTTCATCCCAGTTTGGCATAAAAATAATACAAAAAAAGGTGACTCAACCGTGGCTAACAAGGGAAATTAGGGATAGCATAATATCCAAGGAGAGGACATATAAATTGGCCAGAAAAAGCAATAATCCTGAGGATTGGGAGCAGTTTAGGATTCAACAAAGGAGGACAAAGGGATTAATTAAGAAGGGGAAAATAGAATATGAGAGTAAGCTTGCAGGGAACATAAAAACTGACTGTAAAAGCTTTTATAGATATGTGAAGAGAAAAAGATTGGTGAAGTCAAGTGTAGGTCCCTTGCATTCAGAATCAGGGGAATTTATAATGGGGAACAAAGAAATGGCAGACCAACTAAATATATATTTTGGTTCTGTCTTCACAAAGGAGGACACAAATAACCTCCCAGAGATGCCGGGGAACATAGGGTCTGATGAAAGGGAGGAACTGAAAGACATCAGTATTTGTAGGGAAGTGCTGTTAGGGAAATTGATGGGATTGAAGGCCGATAAATCCCCAGGGCCTGATAATCTACATCCTAGGGTACTTAAGGAAGTGGCCCTAGAAATAGTAGATGCATTGCTGATCATCTTCCAACATTCGATGGAATCTGGAACAGTACCCATGGATTGGAGGGTAGCTAATGTTACCCCACTATTCAAAAAAGGTGGTAGAGAGAAAACGGTAAGCCTGACATCGGTAGTGGGGAAAATGCTAGAGTCCATTATAAAAGATGTAATAGCAGAGCACTTGGAAAACAGTGACAGGATCGGACAAAGTCAACATGGATTCACAAAAGGTAAATCGTGCTTGACTAATCTACTGGAATTTTTTGAGGATGTAACTGGTAAAATAGATAAGGGAGAACCAGTGGATGTGGTGTATTTGGACTTTCAGAAGGCCTTCGATAAGGTCCCGCATAAGAGATTAGAGTGTAAAGTTAAGGCACATGGGATTGGGGGCAAGGTATTGACTTGGATAGAGAACTGGTTGGCAGACAGAAAGCAAAGAGTTGGAATAAACGGGTCTTTTTCCGAGTGGCAGGCAGTGACTAGTGGGGTACCGCAGGGATCGGTCCTTGGACCCCAGCTAGTCACAATATATATTAATGATCTAGACAAAGGAACTAGATGTAATATCTCCAAATTTGCAGACGACACAAAGCTGGGTGGGTGTGTGTGCTGTGAGGAGGATGTCGAGAAACTCCAGGATGATTTGGACATGTTGGGTGATTGGGCAGAAACATGGCAGATGCAGTATAACGTGGATAAATGTGAGGTTATCCACTTTGGTGGCAAAAACAGGAAGGCAGATTATTATCTAAATGGCAATAGATTGGGAGAAGGGGAAGTGCAACGAGACCTGGGTGTCCTTGTGCACCAGTCGCTGAAGTTAAGCATGCAGGTGCAGCAGGTGGTTAAGAAGGCAAATGGTATGTTGGCCTTCGTAGCGAGAGGGTTTGAGTACAGGAACAAGGATGTCTTGCTGCAATTGTACAGGGCCTTGGTGAGACCACATCTTGAGTATTGTGTGCAGTTTTGGTCGCCTTATCTGAGGAAGGATGTTCTTGCCATGGAAGGAGTTCAGTGAAGATTCACCAGGCTAATATCTGGGATGGCAGGAATGACGTATGAGGAGAGATTGGGTCGATTGGGCTTGTACTTGCTGGAGTTTAGAAGAATGAGAGGTGATCTCATTGAAACTTATAAAATTCTGACAGGACTGGACAGACTAGATGCAGGAAGGATGTTCCCAATGGTCGGGGAGTCCACAACCAGGGGACACAGTCTAAAGATAAAGGGTAGGCCATTTAGGACAGAAATGAGGAGGAATTTCTTCACCCAGAGAGTGGTGAACCTGTGGAACTCTCTACCACAGAAGGCGGTGGAGGCCAGTTCATTAAATATATTCAAGAAGGATTTGGATATATTTCTTAAGGCTAAAGGGATCAAGGGGTATGGGGAGAAAGCAGGGACCGGGTACTGAATTTGGATGATCAGCCATGATCGCATTGAATGGCGGAGCAGGCTCGAGGGGCCGAATGGCCTACTCCTGCTCCTATCTTCTATGTTTCTATGTTTTTTACCTATATCGTTGGTACAGGAAACTCTCGTTTAAATGGCACCTAAATATCCAGAATTCTCTATTAACCGGCAAAATTCATACTCCGAATACACCTCAATAACCGGAAATGTTGCCGAGTCCAAGTCCGAGTCCGAGTCTCCCGCGGTGGCCGAATTAGGCAGTGGGGGTAGTTCTCCAAACTGCCACTACTCGGCTTCTGGGCGTTGTCGGAAGTCCGAACACCTCAATAGCAGGAGTCTGACTCTTTGTTAAAAATAGCCTTGGTAGATAACCCTCTCCGTCACCCAGAATTTTTAATCAACCGGCACCATCCCGGTCCCATCGGTGCTGGATACCAGAGAGTTTCCTGTACCTATATGCACCACGACAACTGGCTGGTCACCCTCCCCCCCCCCCCAGAATGCCCAGCAGCCGCTCCGAGACGTCCTTGACCCTTGCACCAGGGAGGCAACATACCATCCTGGAGTCTCGTTTTCAGCTGCAGAAACACCTATCTATTCCCCTTACAATAGAATCCCCTATCACTATAGCTTTCCCGCTCTTTTTCCTCCTGTCCCATGCAACAGGACTACCCATGGTGCAGGAAGTTGGTTGCTGCTGCCTTCCCCTGATAAGCCATCCTCCCCAACAATATCCAAAGCGGTATATCTGTTTGAGAGGGGGATGGCCACAGGGGACCCCTGCACTACCTGCCTGCACCTACTACTCTGCCTGGCAGTCATCCATTCCCTTCCTGCCTGTGCAGCCTTTACCTGTGGTGTGACCAACTGATTAAACGTGATATCCACGACGTCCTCAGCATCGCGAATGCTCCAGTATGTATCCATTCGCAGCTCCAGCGCCGCAATGCTGTCTGTCAGTAGCTGCAGCTGGATACACTTCCCGCACACATGGTCGTCAGGGACACAGGAAGTGTCCCTGATTTCCCACATAGTGCAGGAGGAGCATGCCATGGGGCCGAGCTGTCCTGCCATGACTTACCCTTTAATTAATTTAAATGAAATCAATACCACCAATTATACTACAATTAAATAATATACTCAAGGGCCCTTGTTTCCTAGCACTCCCCACTACACAACAGAGACCTTAGAAACTATAACCACAAAATTAAGACCTTCTAAACTTTATAAACTATGAACCTTAACTGTCAAACTATAGAGTAGTATAAGTACTCACCCAATCAGCTGCTTCCTCCTGCCCGCGTCACGTTTTGAATCATGACATGGCTCTGGAATGCCACCGCCAGTCTGCAAGATTGATAAGCCTCTATAGAAAAGCCCGCAAAAGTGAATTTAAATACTCACTGAGTCTCCACTCTCACCGCTCCTGACAATGGCCTCTGTAAAAAAGCCCGCAAAAGTGAGTTTAAATACTCACTGAGTCTCTGCTCTCACTGCTCCTGACAATGGCCTGTGAAAAAAAGCCCGCGAAAGTGAGTTTAAATACTCACTGAGTCTCCGCTCTCACTGCTCCCGACAATCACCAACTTCTTCCAATAATGAGTGTATCGTGTATCTGTATGACATGATAATCTCATGAGGATCTGTTCTCTTGCTCTCAAGACAACCATTTAGGAAATTGTAATACTGCTAATATCTTCTCTAGGAGGAAACAGTTACAAACATTAATCACCGTATAAGAGAGATAACAGAAGGCGTCCCTGGAAAACAATAACATGCTGAATAGCCAGAAATGTACATGTTTACTACCATCTTATCACTTCATTATGTCCTATTATTACTACTCATCACTCTGACAACCATTTATACCTAAAGCTTCTTTCACGTGTGACCCTAACTACTTCTGCGTGGTGCTACCTCAGTGTCTGAGGATTGTGAGGTTTTTAGCTGAAACTGTACCGATGGAGCCCTCAAGCACCTAGGTGGCACTCCGGTGTCATGTCACTTGCATGTCCAATGCCTACTAGGCCCAGATCAGAAGTTTTGTCCTGTCCTGGCTTTGGAGGGGACTGCGTTGATGCAGGAACATTATCACTGCTGTAAGAAGCCATGACCTATGTGGCTACTTCTTGCAGCCACTGGTGCTAAGCAGCGGTGGGCAATGCGTTTAGCAGCTGTGAGGAACACAAAGGTCATTAATTTTAGGAGGGTGCATTTAGATTAGTGAATCAGAAAATGTGACTGAGCAATAACAGGAAGCCTTTCAAGTCATCAGAATGTCTGCAGACTGCAACAAGTAACAGTTCTGTAAGTGTTCCATCCCATTACCAACCTGAACTTGACAGCTCTCCTTCAACTTCTCCATCACCCACTGACTGCCCAAGAGTTGCAGAGCTTCCTCCTCATGTCTACCGAGGGCCCTGATGTTTGCCGTTCTTCCACCCATGGCAGTCCATTGCCTCTGGTTGTGTGCTCGTTCTCTTTTTGTAAATAACAGAAAGATTGAGGCAGATTCCACGCTCCAGCAAATTCTGGGCCATTGTCTTTTAATTTCCTTGTGAAAATATTATCAGGTGAAGGCAATGCAGCAGTCTCTTCACTTCTCACTCAACATTGCAGAAAATGCAATATGGAATAGTGGAATGGTAGAAGAAGATGTGTACCCACGAGGGGGATGGTGTAGGTTTCTCTTGCCTATTAAGTGTCTCATTAATTTCACTTTTTACACTATGTGGTCCTGGATGGTGTGGAGGTGTGTCATGCTTACAGCAGTATGTCAACATCTGCATGGGTACTTGAGATCCAATGCATACCCACTGGTGTCAATAATATTGGTCGATTTGACTTTTTTTTAAGTAATGACTTTGGACTTGCATAAGTGTAAATACTATCCATTCTTAAGTGTCAGCTATGGCTCAGTGGGTAGCACTCTCGCCTCTTGAGCCAAAAGGTTGTGGGTTCAAGTCCCACTCCAGAGACTTGAGCACAAAAATCTAGGCTGACATTCCAGTGCAGTATTGAGGGAGTGCTGCACTGTCGGAGGTGCTGTCTTTCAGATGAGGCGTTAAACCAGGTGGACAAAAAAGATTCCTTGGCACTATTTCGAAGAAGAGCAGGTGAGTTATCACTGGTGTCCTGGCCAATATTCATCCCTCACTCAACATCACTAAAACAGATTATCTGGTCATTATCACATTGCTGTGTGCAAATTGGCCGCCACGTTTCCTACATTACAACACTCAAAAGTACTTCATTGGCTGTAAAGTGCTTTGGGATGTCCTGAGGTCATGAAAGGTGCTATATAAATGCAAGTCTTTCTTTTCTTAATGCACAACTGTAAAGTTTCTCTGCCTCCGGTGTGTATGCTCTAGCTTGTAAGTAAGTAGATGACCATAAACATTGATCTATTTTATTCGATTAAGTTGCTTAGTAAGAGTAAATATTACAAAAGGTAAATTAATCCACTGCAGTCTGTTTTACAGAAGACTTAATTCTGAACAAACTCAGCTCCTGCATCTTCAATTAAACATGTTGCTCTGAAAATCTCACTATTAAATGTTCAAAACCTACTTATCATAAAATTACAATGGGTGCAATCTGTCTATTGCTGTCTTTACTGTTGCTAAACTTGTTGTATAAGAACAGTTTGATAGACTAACTTCTTTTTTCAAAAGTTTTCTCCCCTACCCCTTCTCTTCTGAAGGCATTGATTCTTTACTAGTGCACAATTTCATGGGCACCAGACATCCTCGAGTACCTCACCCAAGTGGCCAGTCTTCATGTGTGAGCCTAGACAGTCAGTGTTGCCAGGTTATTCTACCAATGGAGTATTGCAGCATTGTCCTCACCCACTCTCCCCACATGTGATGTTCCAATAGGAGCAGGAGTTGATTTTCTGCTTTCTGATCCAAGGCGACTTGAGTCAATTGTAGCTGCCCTGGATGAGATCAAGTAACTTGACACAGACTGTGGATCTATATGGTTCAGCTGATCCACTTGGAGCCTGAGCCACAAGTTCTTCATTTTCAGGTTTTACTCATTTTCTCCAATAAATTCTCTAATTTAAATCTATTCCTGATAAGATTTTTTTTTACCTATATATAAAAAAAATTATACTTACCACTAAATGAGATTTCCTAAAATCACACGGTTTGGTTCTGTGTACCTCTTTCATCATTATAGAGAAACAGAATATTGAGCAATATACAATTTTTTTCCTTTTCTATTCTCCAGTAAGGTGGTAAGTTACACAATTTACATTTGAATCTACCTCTTTTGCTGGCTGTGTGATGAGCAGCTGCCAGATTTCTTCGTGGAATTCCCATTCAATCTACAATCTGTCTATTTTCTCCCTGTATCTTTTAGTTTTTCAGTCTTTCGTTGTTCTCATCTCCACTGTCTCCTGAACTCTTTGCATCTCAGTTGCTTTAATCTCTATGTTGTATCCACACACCGTCCAGCATTAGTTCCAATTAATTAAAAGCTGATGCTCATGAGACTGGGTTGAATCCCTCTACCATTAGGGGAGCCTTAAATTAATAAACAGCAGTGACAGCTCAGATATATATAGCTCCTTTGATTTGAAAAACATAGGAGAGATGCTGGAGGAGGATGGCTTGGGCAACTGTATTGCACGGCGCAGAAATGTCGAGGAAAACAAGGAATTAGAGTTCACCATGGTCACAATCACAGTGGATGTTTTTGTGACTTTGGCTAAGTCCATTTCCGTTCTGTGAGAAGACTGTAAGCCAGACTGAAGAGATTCCAGGCAATTTTGGGAGAGATGGGCACAAAGCTTGGATGCAAAACAGGGGCTTAGCAAGGAAATGGAGGTTGGAGATGGGGTGATATTGAGGGCTGGTGTTTTTTTTCAGAGGGCGTTATGATAGCAGTTTTGAAGGGAAGAGGAAAGCTACCCGAGGAGAGGAAATGTCAACCAGCGTGGGGGCCAAGAAGAGGATTTGAATGGTCAGGAGTCATGTGGAGAGGGGATCAGGGACCAGGAGATGGGTCTCATGGAAGATATGAGCTTGGAGAAGGCAGGTTGGAGATAGGTGAGAAACTGCAGAAAGACCGTGTTGCTGGGCTAGAGCTGGTGGGAAGACTGGGAAAGGTTAGGGAATGGGGGGGAAATCTGTTGGCGACCATTTTTAGCGCCCGGTGAAAAATAGTGCTGGCGATCGCTAAATTCAGTTTTAGCACCCCAAGAGGGAGGTGGAGCGCTAATTCAAGCGCTCCATTTCCTTCTTAGAGCACTAACCCTGAACATCGGGACAGTGCGTTCTGCAGCGCTACGCACTGGGCCACGTAGCGCTGCCACATGGAAGGGCTCTTCCTCTCATTAAAGCGGAGGGCCCAAGCCCACAACTCTCCGGGGCCCTACCTGGACCACCGGGGAACGGGATGCTGTGCCAGCAGCCAGGCACTCAAGAGGCGTGCTGGGCTGCCAGGTCGCGGCACAGATCCTGCGTTCAAAGACGCAACGGGCCGCGACAAGTAAGTCGGCCGATTTTTTTTTTCCCTGCCCACCACCACCTCTTTAGTTAGCACTGCGCGAGCCTCCTGCCACTCCGTTTCCACCCCCTGAATCAGTCGCTGTCATCGCAGAGTCGGGGCGCGGGGCAATTTTGTAGGCAAGGCGAAAACGGGGCGCTGTGCACGATGATGACATTGTCATCGCCTGCGCAGCAAAGCGGGGTGCTATCGGTTACCGCCACTGCTAAACTCCCGCTGAATTTAGTGGGAGTCGTTAGCGGTGCCGCGCCCGGGCGAAAAATCGTTTGCGCCCCCCAGGAGCGCTGACGAGAGGTGCAAATGCACCGAATTTCTAGCCCTTTGTTTTTTGGGGCCTGCGCTGGGGTGGGAGGAAGGGGAGGATGCCGTGGAGGCAGATGCATGGATTGTCTCAGTCTTTCAGGTAAACCATGAGCTGCTCGCATTTGGTGTTTTGAAGTGAGGCTGAGGGAAATGGGTTATAGTAGGTGGTCGTTCATGGAAAAAAAAGTCGCTTGGGGTTGTCCTTGCCTTCCAGATGATCATGGTGACTGTTTTGGCAAAGCACGATTTTACGTAATGTGGTCAAACCAGATGCGACATTTGATGAAATAACCTGTTCAATCTAAATAAAATAATTTTGACATCTTTCTACTTTTGTTTATTTTAAATCCAATATAAGGGCTGAGCTTCTGCTCGTCTGCTGTAGTAACTTCAGTGGAAACTCCATGTAAATGACAGTTACACTGTTTTTCCGTTGATGTTATGGGAAGCGAGTGGGCAAACCACCTGTGGAGAGTATTAAAAAAACTATATAATTAGATAAAGTAATTAACTGAATAAGTGTGCAAAAAAATGTTGCAACCTTTTTTTTGTCTCTTCCCCCACCCGTTTACCATCTGCATTTATTTTTTTAAATATTGACTGAGGAAATTAAGAAATTTAAGATGAGAGAAAACACACGTGTTGAAATGGGAAAACACATTTTCATATTTGCAATTCTCCAATCAGTGTTTTTCTTAATCAGCCAACCTATGGTTAGGTGCCCTCCTGTAAAAAGAGAGGAAAAATCATATTGCAAATCAAACCAGGATGCTTTCAGGCACTTTGAGAGCTAATTACAGGGACCTTGGCGTGTATCACCTGCCCAACCACTGGGGCTAGAAAGCATTGTAGCATGGAGGTGGAGTTAGATCCTAAAAAACGAGTAAGTTAACTCTGAAGAGAGTGGAAACAAAAACATGCTAACAGGGAATTTGAAGCAAAAGTTACAAATACTTGACAACACCAGGTGTGAATATATCTGAATTGGCTCCTTTTCAGCATTGCTATGGTTTTAAAAAAACATTGGAAATCCTTCTGCCACCATGATAATATTCTATGTCCAAACCTTTTCATAATTCTAAATCTATATTTTAATTGTTTTCAAAATTATGTTTTCATGAGTAACTAAAACTACAGATATTCTCCCTATAGTTTAGGAGGGGTAGGAGGAAAGTCATGCCTAGTTACGATCCCTCCTGCAGCTAAATTTTGCAGTCACTGATGCATCAGAATAATACTCCACACCCAGCTAGGTTCATCATGAAAACAGTTTTGCAAGCAGTCCAGTCAATACCTATTTAATAATGCACATAATGGATGCCTTCGCTATAGATGTGAAAGCTAGCGCAATCCACTCCACACTTGTGCATAAAAATGGATTTCCCAATGGAAATCGAGGATCAATCAGAGAGTTTAATTCTGTTTTCTGCTGCAGCCATTCCCTTTAATATAATCCACAGCAAAAGCAAACAATTCTTTACAATGTCAATTTATTCTGTTACTTGCATTTGTCCTGCACTAATAAGTGAAAATATTAATTTTAGTGAAAGTTAGATTGAAAACTATAAATCATTGCCATTAAACTGAGAATTAAAAAATGAGAGTATTACAAAAGATAGATGGGGAATTTAGTGAATTTGGACATCAGGATCAAACTTGGGATCAGGTTTACTGAGAAACCCTAGTTTCTGCTGAATAAGGTGAAGCATGTACTGAATAACTCTACTTGATTGACATTCAGTGCTCTCTGAAGTGGCCTAGCAAGTCACTCAACTGTCAGGACATATAGGATAATGGATAATATGGACTTGCCAGTGTCATCCAAATCCTGAGAACAAATAAATGGAACAAGTAACTAAATCATGGGAACCTGCTGCTTTGAAATGTGTGATTTCTGAGAATTGGATTTCATTAGCGATTGGTTGATTACGAAGGAAAACAGGCATTTACCTGGTTTTCAATAAAAGTGTAATTTCAGCTCCTTACAGTGGTTCACCTCCTAAACCACCTGCCACCAAAAAACTGTTTACTGAAGGTGCCCTCGGTGGCCTGTTCCTTTTAAGGTATAATAGAATTGCTATCAATTTGCTAACTAACTTAATCAACATTTTATCCTCTTCTGTAGACTGTACATCATGCCCTATTTCTGGCCAATAGAATACAGAATAAACAAAAAGCAGACACTGGAAATCTAAAAGAAAAACTAAAAAAATCCAGAAACCCTCAGCAGGTTAGTAAGGATCTGTGGAAAGAAGAAATAAGTTAAGGTTTCAGGTGTGGATCCTTCGCCAGTACTGAGAGTGGATCTATAAGCTGCTCCTAGGCCTCTGCCTGTGCCTGTGGTGATACTGCAAACTCTTTCCCCTTCATTAAGCTGATTAATGGCATGCAGGGCCTGGAGTAAAATACTTTTAAATTTGACTGTACAGCTGTAGAATGCTGCATGACTTCCCATTAATAACCTTAACAAGCAAAACTTGACTTTTGTTTTAGTAACTATTTGTTTCTGTTTGCTACTTCATTTTTGGAGGGGTAGAAATAGTCTGAGCAGTGCTAAACGCAGAAACATACAAATAATCTGTTAGCACTCTCTACCCTACATTCCAGCACTTTTTACTCGTGTCTAATTTTGCTTTAACGATGGTGGAGCTAGGAATGTTGGTACCCTTAGTTTTAAAATTCTAAATGTGAGCGCTGTTATCAACCTAGTAGTGGTGGTGCATCTCCTGCATAGTCTTGGGGACTTAACACTAAAGTCACAAGCTGCAGCTTCGGATCACAGGGTCTAACTTCTGCTAAGAAAAGACTGACACTAATAAAACAGAATGCAGAGAACCATGACACCAAAGTCTATTGGTTAACCCCTTACTTCGCTGTCAACCACCAATAAATTCTCTTTGCTTAGTGTAGAATTGGCAAGGATGAATGAGTAGTGGGTGCTACCAAGGTAATGCACACATATCATGATGATATTCCTGACACCAAATTACATCCTTGTATTCATTGAATGGAAACCATTCCTGTTAATGTAGATATGCACATCCTTGGCAACTCATAGATGGAGGTGTGGGTCTTCTTCTTCTTAGGCAGTCCCTCGGAACCGAGGATGACTTGCTTCCACATTAAAAATAAGTTCTCAGGTGACTGATGAGTTCAATGCGGGACCTACAGTCTCTGTCACAGGTGGGACAGACGGTGGTTGAAGTGGCGGGTGGGTGGGGTGCTTGGGTTGACGTGCACTCCTTCCGCTGTTTGCGCTTGGCTTCCGCTTGCTCCCGGCGAAGAGACTCGAGGTGTTCGGCGCCTTCCCGGATGCTTCTCCTCCACTTTGTGCGGTCTTGGGCCAGGGATTCCCAGGTGTCGGTGGGGATGTTGCACTTTTTCAAGGAGGCTTTGAGGGTGTCCTTGAAGC
This sequence comes from Somniosus microcephalus, assembly GCF_052327205.1. Classification (NCBI taxonomy): domain Eukaryota; kingdom Metazoa; phylum Chordata; class Chondrichthyes; order Squaliformes; family Somniosidae; genus Somniosus; species Somniosus microcephalus. The sequence continues at coordinate 85,929,600 of NC_141000.1, forward strand.
GTTTCCTCTGCCCACCTGGGGCTCTCTTGCCGTGTCGGAGCTCCGAGTAGAGCACTTGTTTTGGGAGTCTCGTATCGGGCATGCGGATGATGTGACCCGTCCATCGGAGCTGATCGAGCGTGGTCAAAGCTTCGATGCTGGGGATGTTGGCCTGAGCGAGAACACTGATGTTGGTGCGCCTATCCTGCCAATGGATTTGCAGGATCTTGTGGAGGCAGCGTTGGTGGTACCTCTCCAGTGCTTTGAGGTGTCTGCTGTATATGGTCCATGTCTCTGAGGCATACAGGAGGGCGGGTATTACTACTGCCCTGTAGACCATGAGCTTGGTGCCGGGTTTGAGGTCCTGGCCTTCAAACACTCTCTTCCTCAGGCGACCGAAGGCTGCACTGGCACACTGAAGACGGTGTTGGACTTTGTCATCGACGTCTGCCCTTGTTGACAGTAGGCTCCCGAGGTATGGAAAGTGGTCCACGTTGTCCAAGGCCTTGTCATGGATTTTGATAATCGGGGGCAGTACTGTGTGGCGGGGGGAGGTTTGTAGAGGACCTTTGCTTACGGATGTTTAGTGTAAGGCCCATGCTCTCGTACGCTTCGGTGAAGGTGTCAATGACATTATGGAATATAGCAATAGTAAAGAATGCTGCTTTGGTTCTCTGTTGCTGTGGACACACTGGGAAGCTGATCTAGTGAGATGTCCACTAAGGTAAAATAGCAGTCACGTGCAAAATTATTTTGGACGTGGTTGACTGGTTGCTGCTCACAGAGTTTTATTGGGAGTCTGATAGCCTAGTAGGTGAGCACAGTGGTAACCTTAGTGATGAGCAGTTATTAGCATGTACCGAACAAATTGTACAAATAACACACTATTTGCTTATTAAGTCTAAATCTTAAAAAGCCAGGAATGTCATGCCAATCAATATAACCAATGCAACATCTCTAAATTTTAATGAATATCACTCTTTCCTGAAATGCTACCATAAATGTACTATCACTAGTTGTCACCCATTTTGAAATTTTCAAAATGCAGTATCAGCAGCCATTTTATACTCTGTCGTCATCGACTTAATTGTAGAGTGAGATTTAAAACAAGAAATTTGAGAATATAAAATCAGTTTCTTTTCAACAAATGCCTCATTTACATCGGGGGGAAGGTTAAAAGTCTGAAGCAGGAGCCCAACCTGCCCACTTCTGGTTTTAATGGAGGCGGGATGATGGGCAGATGACCAATCTGCTCGCAGGGGGTGGGTTGGTCATTTAAATATTTTAATGAGGCTGCGTCCCTTCATTTTAACAGTGATTCTATTTTTAACCACAGGTGGCCGGGTTGACCTGGCCTCAGAAAATCTGGCAGGTGAAAGGAGGTGAGAAGGGCTGAATCCATAAGGTAAGTGCCTTTACAGCACTGATTGTGGGCCAGGAGGAGCAGGAGTGTTCCTTCAGTCCCAACAAGCTAACCCAGTAAACTGCAGCCACCCCCCCCACACCCCCCCGCGCGATCTGTCTGCTCTCTCCACTCACACGATCGGACCCCCCCACGACCACTGTCTGCTCCCCCTGCCCCCCCCACCCATATCGACCCCCCCACCCCACTGTGTTTGGACCCTCCCTACCGACCACAACCCCCCCACTAGACCTACCTGCTCTCAGCCCGGCTGCGGCATAATGCTACAGGATTTCCCGCACGACAGGCAGCCAGCCTGTAAATCAGGCAGGCTGTGGGTAGGAAGCCTATAGAAAAACCTGTACTTCCGGGTTTCCCGACCTCAAAACAACCCCCTCCAACGCCCGCTCCCTCCCCGCCTCTGAGCTAATATCCAGCCCATCGATTCAAAGTGCATCTGTATCCAGAAAGTAACAGCATACTTTTAACTACAGTGCCTAGTGGGAAATGTTTCATAGTATCATACATGCCAACCAGCAGCTTTTCATGCTGACATCAGTGTTTTACGGGTCCAGTCAATGTGTCAGCATTTGACACTAATATCAGCGTGGACCAGGCCCCTCTTTCCTCAGTCTTGCTTTTATCGATGTCCAACTGCTAATGGACTGGTCCAGGGTGTCTCTGTCTCATCAACACCACACCTAGAGCTGATGCCGGTGACTCTGGCCTCTGTGTACAGAGACAGAGTGCAGTGATGTGGTCAGTGCATAACAGTGGTGAGACACTGTGGGGAAGGGAGATAAAAACATATGGCATGACAACGCATCTGTGTGTGCAACAGAAGGTGACGGGACAAAGGCAGAGGATACAAAGCGATGCACACAAAGTGATGCATTACTGTAGCAGTAGGTGTGGATAAAAATGCAAAAGCAAAAAAGACAGATGAAACAACACAAGAGACAGAACTACAAAAGAAGACAAAGAGACACTTGAAAGAAAAGACCACAAACAATTAAAACAACAGCATGAGACATAGACAAGCAGATGAGGAAAGAGAGACACAAAGCTAAGACAGGCAGGCAACATACATCATATCCTGTGACTTAACACGAGCAATGCCACAGGACATCCACTAGTTGCCATCACTCTTTTACTGTTATATACTTTGGCTCAAAGTAAAACAGCAGCAAGTCAGAACTGAGGCATTGGCAATATACAAATAAAAAGCAAGGAAAGTAGCTAGAAAGCTGCTAAAGGCCTTATGAAAACAGAAAGGAGAACCAATTAAATCATTCAAAGACATTTTTGTCTATCATTTTTTTCTCGGTAACTGAAATTTCTGGGGGGAGAAATTCGGTTGTTAGCGCCACCGATTAACGCCTAAAGAGGCCGAGAAGTGGGGCGCTTGCCAATTTCCGGGCGGGCGCAGGGCGCCTAGCGCCTCGCCCCATATTGAGCATGCATTTAGCACCGGCGCTAAATCTTAGTGCCCGCTCATGGGCGCAGGCTGATTATGACGCCATTTGAGTGTGCAACGCCTTTTGGGCGCCCCGGACTGGAAATTCAGTGGCGCTCCCCTCCGTAGCGCCTGGCGCTAATAGTGACAGCTTACCTGGAACCTTACCAAGTCTCTCTCGGGCTGGAGGAGCGTTATTTAAAGGGGACTGGTGTGGTTTAAAAGCGGCAGCCATTTTTGGAGCACAACTTCCTCGAGAGCTACAAAGAGTTGCTGAGCTGCACACTGAGAGCCATTTGACCACTGAGCCAGCGCAGGCAGATGATCTTCAGCCTTCTGACCATCACCTTGTTGTTGGTGAGCCTTGACAACGGGGAACCTTCCTGTGGGCACTTATTATGGGGGCTGCATTGGAGGGGAACGTCCTGCTGCTGAATCATCTGGAAAGGGCACTGAGATGCTGGGAGAGGGGGGCGGGCATGGCCAGACGGAGGAGGGCCAACAGACGTCGCCACAGCAGACCTTACGCTGGCAGGGTTTTCCGACAGCAGTTTTCCTACATGAACATGCCGGAGGAGCAGTGTGTCAGAAGGCTGCGATTTAGAAAGGAGGTGGTGACTGAGCTGTGCCAGCTGCTTCAGCCAGATCTGCAGCCTCAGATAAGGTGCAGGACATCTCTGTCGGTGGCTGAGAAGATGCCTGTTGGCCTGAACTTCTACGCGAGCGGCTCTTCGCAGGCTGCGCGTCAGAGGCTGATCAGAAGTAGCTTCTAGGCCCCTCTCACGGAATGCTTGCTGCCATTCCAAGAACAGGAATGGAACCGGTCTGATACCCCCAAGCCTGTGAAGGGCAAGATGCATGTAAATTGCAGGCATGGCCATTGTAAATGAAGAAAGTGTTTCATTACACAAAATGTGGTTCCTTCAAACATGAGAAAGCTATGGCAACAGAAAGCAAAACTAATACACTGACACATAACTGCCTCTCACACCCGGGAGACTGCCCAAAACATAAATCACATTCCAACCATCTTCCTTGGCCTTGATTCCACTGCGCCAACCAAAGCATCCAATGCCCCATCAGTGAGGCATTCCGCCCTCTGCCTCACCCTTTCCCTGTCTTGCTAGGCTGGTGCGCCACAGGTAGGCTCCCACCGCTTTGAAGGCCTACAAGGCAGTGAGTGTGTCTGGTGATGCCAATTGACCTGTCCCTTTAAGAGCTGGCCGGCGCCAGTGTGTCTCAGGGAAAGTGATTATTGACAGCACCTTTGCTGCGCCCCGCCGCCGCGAAATTGGGTTGCGCCGCCGGGTTAGCACCTTAAGAGTAGCGTGCAGCGCCTGATTTAGCGCCGCAATCACCTTTAGGGGCGCTGCAACCCAATATCGCGCTAGGTGGTGCTAAATTGCGCCTGGCGCTAAACTTTGCGCATCGCCAGGACTAGCGCCCCAAACGCGGCTATACCGAATTTCTAGGCCCTAATGTCCAAATTAAGATGTGTAACCTTAACAGACATTTAAAGATTATAGCCACAATTTTATCTTGGAACGGGAATATTATGGGCGTCTGTCGGAGAAGCAATGCTATGCGAAATTGTGTTTGGATTCCATCTTGTATTAAGAACTTCTTTTTATGATTAAAAAACAGTATTTGCAGAAACTTGTTGAAGCAGGCAGTATCTGGAACATGTCCAAAAACAGCTCAGCAAGACCACTTCATGGCTGGTACAAGCTGTAGTCATAGAAGATAGTTTTCTGTTTTGTGTGTAGTTATGGCCTTCTAGTAGATAAATCTATCTGTCTTACAATCATATATTTACCTTTTTCTATAGCTGTAAGTTGTCAGACAGCTTATGTTATGTCTTAAGCCCATCATTTATGTAGATGAGTGATGGCCATGGAGCTTTCACCCACTTGTACCACTGAGACAGCATGTCTCTGGAAGACTGAGCTGATGTAGGTTAATGTATACCAAGGGTAAAGGTCATGGAAGAGGTGTGATGTAATGGCCTATAGCTGAGGGTATAAATAACTGCATACTGTAACGTGAAGTTAGGGAGATAGAAGGCAAAGATTGAGGGTTGCCCACCCTCCTACTGCACTCAGGAACTGTAACATGAGGTCTCCCACAGCTTCCGCATCATTGTGTGCATTGTCTGTGAGTATTATTTCCTCCAATAAAACTATAAGTGAAATTCTCTGCATCTGGAACCCTCATTCCTGGCACAACAGCTGCAAGCTTGTCTCTTTAGTATTTCCTTATGAAACCTTTCCCTAGGGAATACATGTACTGATTACATAGCGACCTACATCACAAACACTGAACTGTAAACTCCTAGGTATATGATTTCTGGTAACGAGCTGTATACTGAGGCAGCCAGTTGCACCAAAATCATTAACCTCTTTCGAAGTGGCAAGCTGTGTCAATCCTTGTATCCATTTTCCCCGGTCTTTCTCTTTTTCCCTGCACCAATGTGGATGTTAAAGATCACAGCTGGGACCTTCTGCCTTCCCTCCACTGATTTTATGGGTGGAATGGAAGAGGGCAGGGACAGGAAATTGAATGGATATGCACTTTGCTGTGTTCTCACCTGTTTTCCCACCCATTAGATTTCCGGCTGGGGACCTTCAATACCTGGACAGCTGTATTTATAATAATATGTAAATTAGGAAAATATGTCATCTGGCGTATTCCCTTTCATTAGCACCATTGTTGGTTCATCCCTGGTGTCCAGCATTGATAAGGTAATGCAGGGGGGAATTCATTTTTACAATCCGGAAAGCCTAGGCACCACAGACCAGAGAAGCGCACCAATTTTACCGAAGTATGAAGTCTGAGCCTTCATGCCTTCTTTGAAGAAGAACATGGAGTTAACCCATTGTCATGACAAACATTTCTTCCTCAACCAACACCAAAAGATTAATGGATCATTCATCTCATTGCTATTTGTAAGATTTTGATGTGTGCAAAATTGCTACAGCATTTGCCATCATAACAGTTACTGTACAATAGCAATAATAATTTATATTTGTATAGCACCTTTAATGTGCAAAATGTCTCCAAGAATTTTACGTAGTACTAGTAAGAGAAACAAAATACTGAGTATCCAGATAGATGGGAGTGGGACCACACGAGGACAGTCCCACAGAGCTAGACAATGGAGGAAAGGAGGTGGTGGAGGATAACACAATCAACTGTGTCAAATGCTGCTATATATAAAGTAATTCAAAAAGGTTCGAAGAAACAAATAGAAGTTACTACACGGAAACAGGCTATTTGCCCCAACCAGTGCACGAGGTGTGATAGGGAACTATTTCTTTCAAATATCCTTTCTCTTGCTCTATCTTCCTTTAGGTGCAGTGCTAATCCCAGTTTTATTGGCCAATAGCCAGGAGATACTGCAATCGTGTGATGAGCACTGATCAGCCCCCATATCCTAAGACATTGTATCCATTTTATGCACCTAGAAAGGATGCAAGGTGGACTACACCCATGCCTGTATTTTAACCCTATGGCACCCATCAGTGACTCTTTTTGTAGCCATTATGAGGTAACAATTACTGTAGTCACTATGCTTTTTGAAGTCACAGTTTGTGTTTCACTATTTGCTGACAAAAATTCAGAGGGCAGGCCCCTCTCTTTTCAACATTGCTCTGACCGAGTGCTGTTGCTAATGGAAGTGATTCTAGCCATTGGATACTGTAGGCAGGAATCACTTCAATTAACAGCAGTACTCAGATAGGAGTGACAATGAAGGACAGAGGGAAGAGATGATATGGGCAGTGAAGGGGAAAGGGAAGAAGGAAATTGATGTCAATGAAGTAGAGAAGTTGAGGAAAGGGGGAAATAGAATGCACTGAAGGAGAGAGGGAAATAGCTGGCAATGAAGGAAACAAACAGTGGGAGAAAAATGGAGGGCTATGGGAAGGGGTAAAAGCTAAGAGTAGTGCTTTGGGGGCAGCAAGAAAGGAAAAGTTTATGCTAGTGCTTTAGGACAGGGCGAATGGAGATCACTAGCATTAACTGAGAGAATGTAACGGGAGAGTGCCAGCATTAACGGCAATGGGAAACATGCTAACCCAAACGGGGGAGGAGTGCCAGGTGAATGGAAGCGATGGGCAAAATATTGCCAGTAGGGTGGGCAGAATAGTGCCAGCTTGAATAAGGGATATGGAAGGAGAGTACCAACTTGAACTGGTTTAAAGGGGAAAAGAATGGCAGGTTGAACAAGGGAAGAGAGAAAGAAGAGTGTCGGCTTGAACAGGGGTTGGAGGAAGAGTGTCTAATTGAATTGAGCGGGCAGGAGAAAAGTGCCACTATGAAGTGGGAGGGTTGGAGGAGAGTGTCTTTGTAAAAAAGAGGAAAGTCGGATTGTGTACAGTGCTTCTGTAAACTGGGGCAGGGGTTGGGTGTGGGAGAATAATTGTTGAGATAAGTTTTGTAGAAGTGATGGTTAGGTTGGTGTGCTGAAAATCTAAATGTCATTTTGTTTCTATTTTTAGATTAAAGTCCATCAATTGTGAATTTTAAAAGTGATTAAAATGATGCAGAATTCTTCATTTTCAATGTAAAGCTTCAAACTTTTTCAGATGTGATTCCCCAGACTCCCCTAGAAATGCACCATCAATTTTGTGCATTCAACATTTGTATTTTATCCTTCAGATTTCCATACTTTTTTCCTCTAAAAGTGAAGGAATGTTGGAAACAACATACAGCTTAATTTAGAAAGCCCATGTAATTCCTTTTTTTTGTTTATAAATTAAGCTGTTCTTGAGTTGTAGGATTTTTGGAGGTTGCATCAGCTTTTTTGAAGCTGTTGGTCAGCCTTTGCCAATCTTTCTAGGTTGGCAGTTGTGTCAAATCTCACAAATTAAATCCATCCTGGAGCCGTGTTTACTAAAATCTGCAGTAACATATTGTCCCTATTGGTGGAGCTGTTGGAATAGTAAAACTCTCACTGTTTGGAATAGTGCCACCAGCAGGCACTTTATTGAGGTAAAAATGGGATTAGATAGAATTTTCAAAAACAAATAGTTTCTCTTTAATTGTCTTTTTTTATTTGTTCCTGATCCTAGAGTTAAAATCTCTCCAGTTTAAAAACTCGAAAGATCTTGCCAGTATTATGGACTTGATTATTAATCTCATTGATATTATCTCTAGGGCAAAACTATTGGCCGGAATTTTCACCTTTGCATTGGGTTGGGTGCGTGCGGGCGGCGTAGCACGTTGGGAACGCGATGTTCTGAGCAACGCGCTGCTCGGAGCGACTTTCACTTAATGGCCCCAATTGAAAGACTCATGCGTGTTTCCCGGCCCTATTAAATGGTGTGAGTCTGATGATGTCATCGATGACTTGTTTCCAGCGCCCATATTTAAAGCAGCCTTGCACTCAACTCACTTGAAGGTTGCCAGAGGAGGGTGGAAGGTGACAGAGAAAGGCCACAGTAGCGTTATAACTTTGGAAGGATGGATAGCCAAAGGCAGAGGGCCGCACCACGCCTCTGTGATTCTTCCTTGCATACTCTTGTGGAGGCTGTAAGAGCACGCAGGGAGGTCCTCTTCCCTACTGACAGGCAAAGGAGACCTCCGCAAGCAACAAAAAGAGCCTGGCTGGATATTGCTGAGGACGTCAGCAGCAGGGATGTGGTGAGGAGGACCTGGATCCAGTGCAGGAAGAGCTTCAGTGATCTCATGAGGTCAGGAAAGGTGAGTGCAATGCCACACTCACCCTCATCCTGAAGTGTCTGTCACCACATCCCCATCACTCTGTCTTCCCAAGCCTACTCCTGCACATCATTCCTCACACCAACATACTTTGCACATCCACCCATCCCTCTCTATGTACATACTCACATCCCCATTTGACTAACCACCCTCACTCACCCTCATCCTAATGTAATCATAGCAAGTAACACCACAGAAAGAGGCCATTTTCATTGGCACCCCACTCCCTCATAGTCAGCCTCTACAGATGTAACCCATCCATTCCTTACACTCATTCCATTACTCTCACTCAAACGTTTCTTCTTTTCCTCCTTGCAGGAGAAAGAGCCCACAACAACAGAGAGAGGGAGAGAACCGGAGGTAGCCCTCCAGTAATTGCACACCTTACAGCAGCAGAGGCAGTGGTTCTTGAAATTTCAGGAGCTTGCAAGATGCTGGAGGTGAGAGATGAAGAGAGGGGGACATCCCAGTAAGCTGGTGACAGAATCACATCTCATAAAGCCACATGGCATACAACAGTCACCCATATGGCGACTGATGTCAGCAGCCAGTGAAATGTCATCATGTGCATAATGGTAGCGTTACCCATTCTTATTATAACAAATCTAATTCATCTCTTTACTCTCTCACAGGTCCATCAACTGCGTCCCCCCGCCCCACCCCCCCACTGTCCAGCCAGAGGACAAAGACGACTCCTCAGAGGAACCTGCAGCCTCTGAGGGTGCAGACCCAGGTGCAGCCAGCATCAGTGCAGATACGCACACCTTGGTGGGTCCTTTGCTCCATAGAGTAGAGTTGTCACCTGGTGTCTCACAATTCACAAGTGAGCAAGAGCAGGTGGTGTTGACAGGGACAGCAGTGGAGACTCCTCACCGGAGAGCGCAGGACGCTCCAAGCTCTGCTCAGCTTGCTGCAGACGCTGAGCCTCGGGGGCCATCGTGAAGGAGAGTGATCTTGGAAGGACAGCAGCAACAATTGCATGAGGTTCTGGCATCTTTTGCAGCCACAATGTCTGCAACTGTTCAGAGAATGGAGGAGTCCATCTCCAACATGAGCACCGCCATGTCGCAGGCGATGGTGACGATGTGCAGTTCCATGGAAAGAATGGCCACCTGCATGGAGCAGCAACTGCACCACTCACATGAGTACATGCTAGCTGTGGACAGCAGATGGCCGGTGCTCATAGACCTCCTATCAAGGAGGGATGTAAACATTGACTTGGGCCTTCATTGCCTCACTGCTGTGCAGCAAGGTGATCTCCAGCTCCTTGCTAGCAGGGAAATGTGGAAGTTGGGGCTCTTCTCAAAGTGCTCCCACTTCTCCCCCATTGCTGCCCCCTCAGCCAGAGCCCCACATGCTTCCTCGGATCCTGATGGCCGAATCTGCCCCTGCACAATCACAGAAGGAACAGACTTTGGCGGGGCCATCACAGGCTCCAAAACCCAGAGGACGCCCGCCAAATGTGTCTACGTAGTCACAACAGGGAAGTGAGCAACCTGCAGCTACCTCTGCTGAAGCCACAGGGGTTGCACCTCATAGAAGCACTCGCAAAAGAAAAATGACACAAAAGTAGATGCATGAGGATATGCACATGGGTGTATCAAAAATGTTAGTGGTAAGTTTCAGTTATTTTGATGACACACATAAATGGTTTTCTTTGCATCACTTTCAGGTCTTATCCATTTTTGCCTCAAACCTTGGAAGTGGCTTTGTCACTTGGAGTGAATGGTGACACATTATTTAACCTTGAGCATTGGGGCTTTGGGTGAGAGGAATGGATTGGTCATTGTAGGGATGCTTTATGGTGTTGTTGGGGGGTGGGGGGAACTTAATACAGCATGTGGAATGCATGTGGCTGCATTGGAGCAAGTTAAGTAAATCTGGCCATCCCGGGCAGCAATGTGCACCTCTGCTGTTGCCATTTGCATCTCGGGTTCTTCCTCCCCCTCCTCATCATCCACCTGCTCATCCTCCTCCTCTGACGAGGCTGTGTGTTGTGTGCCATGCTCCACATGCAGCTCCAATCCTCACTGCCGCGTTATGTTGTGAAGCGCGCAGCAGATGACAATGATTCTGGAGACCCTGGCTGGTACATACTGAAGGTCTCCTCCAGATCTGTCAAGGCATCTGAAGCGCATCTTCAGCATGCCTATTGCTTGTTCTATGACGCATCTGGTGGACATGTGGCTCTCATTATAACGCTCCTCTGCCTCAGTACGTGGCCTTCTCTGGGGTGTCATGAAGCACATCTTCAGTGGATAGCCCTCGTTTCCAAGCAGCCAGCCGGTAAGTCTGTTTGGAGGTGCAAAGAGCTGAGGGAGGGTGGACTGGTGCAGCACGAAAGAGTCATGACAGCTGCCAGGGAATCTAACCCACACATGCATAATCATCTTTTTATGGTTGCAAACGAGCTGCACATTGAGGGAGTGGAAGCCCTTGCGGGTGCCTTCATGGCCACATGTGTGCAGTCGATGATGCCCTGCACCTGTGGGAAGTCAGTCAAAGCCACAAAGCTGAGCGCCCGCTCAGTAAGACTGGCTTCATCAGTGGCAAAGTTGATATAATTGGCTGACTTGTGAAACATGGCATTGGTCGTCTTGCTGCAGTTATACAGGGCCTTGGTGAGGCCACATCTTGAGTATTGTGTGCAGTTTTGGTCGCCTTATCTGAGGAAGGATGTGCTTGCCATGGAAGGAGTTCAGCGAAGATTCACCAGACTGATACTTGGGATGGCAGGAATGATGTATGAGGAGAGATTGGGTCGATTGGGCTTGTACTCGCTGGAGTTTAGAAGAATGAGAGGGGATCTCATTGAAACTTATAAAATTCTGACAGGACTGGACAGACTAGATGCAGGAAGGATGTTCCTGATGGTCGGGGAGTCCAGAACCAGGGGTCACAGTCTAAAGATAAAGGGTAGGCCATTTAGGACAGAAATGAGGAGGAATTTCTTCACCCAGAGAGTGGTGAACCTGTGGGAAGCGTTTTACAAAAATTGACCTAGCACAAGCATATTTGCAGATGGAGGTTGAAGAATCCTCTAGGAAGTATCTCACGATAAACACTCACAAAGGTCTTTACCAGTATAATCGACTGGTATTCGGAGTAGCATCAGCTCCGGCGATATGGCAAAGAGCGATGGAACAAGTCCTGCAAGGAATTCCGGGGACTCAGTGTTACTTGGACGACATCCTAGTGACAGGTGAAGATGACAGTGAACACCTTGCCAACCTAGAGCAGGTGCTCACTAGACTACGTGAACATGGGCTACGGGCCAATCGCCCCAAGTGCGAGTTTTTTAAGAAACAGATATCGTGATTGATGAAGAGGGGTTACATAAGTCCCCTGACAAAATTGAAGCGGTAGTTAAGGCTCCAGCGCCTGAAAATGTGTCGCAACTGAGGTCATACCTCGGATTGGTGAATTACTACCATAAGTTTTTGCCGAATTTGTCCACAATTCTGCACCCACTGAACGCCCTACTACAAACGGGAGTAGCATGGAAATGGAGCGATGAATGTAAGCGGGCCTTTCAGAAGAGTAAGGACCTAATCACTTCAAGAGAAGTATTGGCTCACTACAACCCATCACTACCGATAAGACTGGCGTGTGATGCGTCTCCCTACGGCATTGGGGCGGTACTGTCACATAAATTCCTTGATGGTTCAGAGAGGCCGATAGCTTTTGCGTCACGCTCGTTAACTTCAGCCGAGTGTAACTACACCCAGATTGACAGAGAGGCCCTCAGCCTGGTGTGGGGGGTGAAGAAGTTCAATCACTACCTGCACGGTCAGAAATTTACTCTACTTACTGATCATCAACCTCTTGTCGCCATTTTCAACCCTTAGAAGGGCGTACCGATAATGACAGCACAACGGCTACAGAGGTGGTCCCTTTTCCTAGGGGCACACCAATATGACATCGAGTACAAAGGAACTAAACAGCATGGGAATGCTGATGGATTGTCGCGCCTACCATTGCCGACGGTGGAAGAAGAACTTGCAGTGGATCCAGTGGAGATATTCCACTCGACCATAGTCGAATGTCTCCCTGTGACGAATGCAAACATAGAAAAGGAAACACAAAATGACCCGACACTCTCCTGGGTCTATGATTTAACGGTGAAGGGATGGCCAGCACATGGCAAACCACTGCTGCCAGCATTCTCGCCGAGAAGAGAACAGCTGTCAGTGTGCAGAGGAACCTTGATGTGTGGATCCAGAGTAGTAATTCCACCCAAATTGAAGGATAGAGTGCTCAATGAGCTTCATGAGGGTCATCTGGGAGGGGTAAAAATGAAGAACTTAGCCAGAGCGTTTGTGTGGTGGCCAGGAATCGATAGAGAAATCGAAGAGATGACCAAGAGCTGTACAGGATGCCAGAAGGTCCAAAACGCCCCACCACAAGCCCCTCTACATCCATGGGAGTGGCCCTCATCTCCATGGCAAAGGGTGCACATTGATTTTGCTGGTCCCTTTATGGACTCGATGTTTTTAATTGCGGTGGATGCACATTCAAAGTGGCCAGAGGTAATAAAAATGTCCTCAACCACCACAGAAAAAACTATCACAGTCTTACGAACCATATTTGCCAGGAATGGGCTGCCTGAACAGATTTGCTCCGACAATGGACCACAGTTTGTGTCTGAAGAGTTCCGAAGGTTCTTAAAGAACAATGGTGTTAAGCATTACACATCCGCCCCATATCATCCGGCCACTAATGGATTGGCCGAGAGGTTCGTTCAAACATTCAAGAAGGCTATCAAGGCAATGTGTAATGAAGATATACCCCTACAGCACAAGGTGGATAACTTCTTGTTTGCCTACCGGAATGCGACACATGCGGTTACCAACCAAACTCCAGCCATGATGTTCTTCAATCGAAGACTACGATGCCGCTTGGATTTGGTTAAGCCAAATATCCGAAGAGATGTGGAGAACAAGCAGTTTCAGAATATGAATGAAAGGCCGACCAGGAGTTTTAAGATAGGTCAACCAGTTTTGGCCCGGGACTACCGCACAGAGAAATGGCAGCCAGGAACGATCTGTACACGGCAAGGACCTCTAATGTATACCGTGGATGTTGGAGAGAGCATTGTAAGACGCCATGCTGACCAGATTCTAGAGCCACTGGAAAACGTCAACTCCACACCACGATCTGATACACCTGGCAATGAAACCGAAGTACCAATTGCATCTACCTCAGAATCGGTGTTATTGGAAGCAGACGAACCAAACAACGACGTTGATCCCGACTCAACGTTGCCAGAAGAACCTGATATCCCAAAGAGGTGTTATCCAGACAGAATCAGGAAGCCTCCTCAAAGACTGAACTTATAATTGCTTAACTTCAACTAATGTATCTAGCAACTGTAATTGTAAATATGTTATTTCATTGTTAATTGAATGTTATGTACTGTTTAGCTAAAAGGGGAGGAATTGTAGTGTATGTACTTTGCAGAAGGAACTATATTCTGCAGCCCCTGTATACTGCAGTACCAGTAGTGACCACCCCTGTATATAAGCCTGTGTAGTAACATTTGCATAGTAGTTCCAGGTTGCCTCCATTCAGTAAAGACCTGTTATAACCAACTCCTGCAGTCCGTGTCTCAATTATACACGGACATAATACTTACCACAAATTGCTTTGACATTTTTATGCCAACAATGACTGATGGACTATTAAATTTGGTGAGTGTGTGGCCTGACTAGTCACATTGTTGCTGGTCCAGTTAAGCTTCAGGTTAGTTGGATGTTGATGATGGGGACTCGGTGATAGTGGTGCCATTGAAGAACGGGGTGGTAATTAGACCTTTTCTTAGTTCTGGCACACAGGTCTTCAGCCAGGTTGTTGTTGGGGCCCATAGCTTTCCACTGTGCTCAGTTGCCTCTTAATGTCACATGGAGTGAACCCAATTGGCTGTACAGTGGCATCAGTGATGTTGAGGACTTGGGAGAAGACTGAGTGGGATTGTTTACTTTCCACTTTAGGTTGAAGATGCTTGCAAGCCTTGTCTGTTGCACTGATATGGTGGGCTAGAGCTTTGCTCTGATCCATTGATTGTGGAACAGCTTAGCTTTGTGTATAGCCTGCTGCTTTTGGTGTTTACCATGCAGCAAAGGCTACATGCAACCTCGGGAGGAGGAAAAACAAATACTTAATTAAAAACATACCATATCACTTTTTAAAAGTCTGCTTTAGTCAATCAAGTCCCGGGACCCTTGTGCACCCAGTTTTCATGCGAGGATCACACTGTAGACAGACCTTCACTCCAAGATCCGAGCGGAAAATACGGGCCATTAAATTTAGCGTGGGACCTTGTGAAAGTAATTTGATTAATTATGAGGTCTGTGCATGCTAGTACTGTGGCCTCTCAAAAATGTCCATTGCAAAATTGGTGCTTAGGAGGCCCTGCACTGCCAATGGGATCCTGCAAAATCGAAGCCTAGCACCTACCACATCCTCTATAGTGATATTGCTGACACAAATCTGACAACATTCTTCATTTTTATAAACAACCTACACTCGAGTATAGAGAGGAGCATTATAAAGTTTGCAGATGATATGAAACTTGGCAACATAGTAGATAGTGATGAGGATAGTTGTAGATTTTAGGATGACATAGAAACATGGTGAAATGGACAGAAGCATGGCAGATGGAGTTCAATGTGGAGAAGTGTGAAGTGATGCACTTTGCGAGAAATAATATGGAAAGACAGTATACTATAAGTGACACGATTTTGGGAAGTGTAGATGAGCAGAGAGACAGACCTTGGTGTCCATATACACAAATCCTTAAAGGTGGCAGGGCAAGTTGATAAGGTGGTTAAAAAAGAATATGAATTACTTGGGTTTGTAAATAGAGGAATAGATAGAACATAAAAGCAAAGCAATCATGCTAGAACTTTATAAGTCACTGGTTAGGCCTCAGCTGGAGTATTGTGGGCAATTCTGGGCACCACACTTCAGGAAAGATGTAAAGGCCTTAGAAAGGGTACAGAGGAGGTTTACCAGGATGTTACCAGGGATGAGGGACTTCAGTTATGAGGAGAGGTTGGAAAAGTTAGGACTGGTCTCCTTAGAACAGAGAAGGTTATGAGGAGATTTGAGAGAGGTTTTCAAGATGATGAGAGGTTTTGATAGAGTAGATAGAGAAAAACTGTTCCCTCTGGTGAGTGGGTTAATAACCAAAGGTCATAGATTTAAAATCATTGGCAAAAAATTTAAGAGGGGAGATGGAGAATTTTTGGGATCTGGAGCGCTCTACCTGAAAAAATGGTGGAAGCTGATTCCATAAATAATTTTAAAAAGGGGTTTTACAGATATTTGAGGATGAGGAACTTACAGGGTTATGGACAAAAAGCGGGGATGTGGGACTAAGCATGACTGCTCTTTCAAAGAGCTAGCACAGGTATGAGGGGCCGAATGGCCTCCTTCTGTGCTGTAAGTTTCTATGACTCTATGATTTCATGTTGCGACTCTGATCAGCTATGTGTTCAGAAGATAGCTTCACTACCCATTATTTAGAGTTCCTTTGCAGGCTACTGTTACATTGACTGATGATGATTGTACAAGATACAGATCTGATAACCTATTTATGTTCACAGCATTCAATGATTGAGATGTGGTATATTGTCGATCAGCAGCTAGTAAAGGTATATAAAAAGGAAGAGAGTAGCTAAAGTAAACATTGGTCCCTTAGAGGATGAGACTGGGGAATTAATAATGGGAAACAGGGAAATGGCAGAGACTTTGAACAAATATTTTGCATCTGTCTTCACGGTAGATAATCCAATAATAGTAGATAGTCAAGGGGCAAAAGGGAGGGAAGAACTTAAAACAATCGCTAACACTAGCGAAAAAGTACTTGGCAAACTAATGGGACCAAAGGCTGACCAGACCCCTGGACCTGATGGCCTGCATCCTAGGGTCTTAAAAGTGGCTGCAGAGATAGTGGATGCATTGGTTGTAACCTACCAAAATTCCCTGGATTCTGGAAAGGTCCCAGCAGATTGGGAAACCGCACATGTAACGCCCCTATTCAAGAAAGGAGGGAGACAGAAAGCAGGAAACTATAGGCAAGTTATCCTAACATCTGTCATTGGGAAAATGCTGGAATCCATTATTAAGGAAGTGGTAGCAGTACATTTAGAAAATCATAATACAATCAAGCAGAGTCAACATGGTTTTATGAAGGGGAAATCGTGTTTTACTAGAGTTCTTTGAGGATGTAACGAGCAGGGGAACCAGTAGATGTAGTGTATTTAGATTTTCAGAAGGCATTCGATAAGGTGCCACATAAAAAGTTACTGCACAAGAGCTCACGGTGTTGGGGGTAATATATTAGCATGGATAGAGGATTGGTTAATGTGTATGTACCTTTAAGGGAATAACTGGTCTCAGACTGCAGTACCAGCAGTGACCACCCCTGTATAAAAGGCCCTAGCAGGCTTCTGTAGTTTCAGTTTCCAGGTTGTCTCCATTCAGTAAAGACTTGTTATAATCAACTCCTGCAGTCCGTGTCTCAATTATACACGGACATAATACTGGCGACGAGGAAGAAACGAACTTACCTGCAACTCGGCAGCACCTCAGACGATGTTATTGAAGGTCGAAGCCAGAAGAAAGAAAAAAATAAATAATCCAAAGAAACTCGAGAAACGGGCGTCGACCGTGGGCAACCGCCCTCCAAATCATCGAATTGAAAAGTGCAGGAGAGACTGTCGAGAGCCAGGCTTGGTCTCCAGTCTGTGGTTTCCCAGCTAATCGGGCTGGTGGCAGGTAGTGCACTGATCCTTCCTGGGCTGTGGCGGGCTAGAGCTCGATCGGGTGGCTCTGAAACGGGGCCGGGCAGCGAGTCGGGAAGCAAAGAGAGAGAGAGAGGGTGGAGCACACAGGGCGCGGCCGGTGCTTCACAGCCGGGCAGCGTTCGGACCTAAGAAGAGGGAGGGAAGTGTCCCAGAGGGTCCACTCCACGACGGGAATGGTTCTTCAATTAACGGAGCAAATATTGAAGCGCGATAGAAAAATAAAAATACCATGGAGAACAGCGTTGGCAGCAGCGGCAGCGGCGGGAAAGCGCGGGAGGCGCCATCTTAACGCGACGGGGAAGAAGGAAAAGCGCGGGAGGCGCCATTTTGATCCATCGGGGATGAAGGCAAAGCGCGGGAGGCGCCATCTTAGATTTTCAAGATGCCAAAGACTGGCGATATCACTGCCTTCGATAATGCAATAGAAGACTGGACCACGTATTTGGAAAGAGTCGAGGTATATTGCGAGGCAAACGAAATAGCCGATGAGAAAAAGGCATCGGTATTGCTAAATTTAATGGGCACAAGAACGTACGGCCTATTGCGGGACCTGATTACTCCAGCCAAACCGAAGGCGAAGAGTTTTAACGAAATTGTTGCTATCCTACAGGAACACCTAAATCCTACACCGCTGCTGATAGCAGAAAGATTTAAATTCCACAGGAGAAATCAGCATAAAAATGAGAGCAATGCTGATTACCTTACGGAACTACGCAAGCTATCAAAGCAGTGCCAGTTCGGAGCAGGACTGGCAGATACCTTACGGGACAAATTTGTCTGTGGACTCCTGAGTGAAGGAACCCAGAAGAGGTTACTCTCAGAGAAAGAGCTGACGCTAGATAAGGCTTTCAGCATGGCAGTATCGTACGAAGCAGCAGCAAGGGGAGCTGCGGAAATACAACAAAAGCCACAGGAATACGGCACCCACGAATTGGGACGTGAATGGATCAGAAAGATAAGTTTAGACTGGCACTCCATTCAGGCACTGACGGTGGCTGGTAAAAAGGATGACGACGTCACTCCTGGACGATTGTCAGCAATCTTAGCTGACGCCAAAGAGGTATTTCAACAAGAACTGGGCACTCTTAAAGGCGTAACCGCCTCGATAAAAATAGAGGAGAATGCAATTCCCAAGTTTTTCAAAGCAAGGCCGGTACCATATGCAATTCGCCCAGCCGTCGAGGCAGAGCTGGAGAATCTGGAGAAGGCAGGCGTGTTAGCTAAGGTAGACTGGAGCGAGTGGGCGACACCCATCATTCCTGTCATGAAGAAAACGTTAAACAATAAGTCTGAGGAGCCAAGGAAGGTTCGCATCTGTGGGGACTTCAAGGTGACGGTGAACCCAGTCCTTCACACAGTACAATATCCTCTTCCAAGGATAGAAGATATCTTCGCCTCACTATCTGGAGGGAAGCGTTTTACAAAAATTGACCTAGCACAAGCAGATTTGCAGATGGAGGTTGAAGAATCCTCTAGGAAGTATCTCATGATAAACACTCACAAAGGTCTTTACCAGTATAATCGACTGGTATTCGGAGTAGCATCAGCTCCGGCGATATGGCAAAGAGCGATGGAACAAGTCCTGCAAGGAATTCCGGGGACTCAGTGTTACTTGGACGACATCCTAGTGACAGGTGAAGATGACAGTGAACACCTTGCCAACCTAGAGCAGGTGCTCACTAGACTACGTGAACATGGGCTACGAGCCAATCGCCCCAAGTGCGAGTTTTTTAAGAAACAGATATCGTATTGTGGCCACGTGATTGATGAAGAGGGGTTGCATAAGTCCCCTGACAAAATTGAAGCGGTAGTTCAGGTTCCAGCGCCTGAAAATGTGTCGCAACTGAGGTCATTCCTCGGATTGGTGAATTACTACCATAAGTTTTTGCCGAATTTGTCCACAATTCTGCATCCACTGAACGCCCTACTACAAACAGGAGTAGCATGGAAATGGAGCGATGAATGTAAGCGGGCCTTTCAGAAGAGTAAGGACCTAATCACTTCAAGAGAAGTATTGGCTCACTACAACCCATCACTACTGATAAGACTGGCGTGTGATGCGTCTCCCTACGGTGTTGGGGCGGTACTGTCACATAAATTCCTTGATGGTTCAGAGAGGCCGATAGCTTTTGCGTCACGCTCGTTAACTTCAGCCGAGCGTAACTACGCCCAGATTGACAGAGAGGCCCTCAGCCTGGTGTGGGGGGTGAAGAAGTTCAATCACTACCTGCACGGTCAGAAATTTACTCTACTAACTGATCATCAACCTCTCGTCTCCATTTTCAACCCTCAGAAGGGCGTACCGATAATGACGGCACAACGGCTACAGAGGTGGTCCCTTTTCCTAGGGGCACACCAATATGACATCGAGTACAAAGGAACTAAACAGCATGGGAATGCTGATGGATTGTCGCGCCTACCGTTGCCGACGGTGGAAATGGAACTGGCAGTGGATCCAGTGGAGTTATTCCACTCGACTATAGTCGAATGTCTCCCTGTGACGAATGCAAACATAGAAAAGGAAACACGAAATGACCCGACACTCTCCTGGGTCTATGATTTAACGGTGAAGGGATGGTCAGCACATGGCGAACCACTGCTGCCAGCATTCTCGCCGAGAAGAGAACAGCTGTCAATGTGCAGAGGAACCTTGATGTGTGGATCCAGAGTAGTAATTCCACCCAAATTGAAGGATAGAGTGCTCAATGAGCTTCATGAGGGTCATCTGGGAGGGGTAAAAATGAAGAACTTAGCCAGAGCGTTTGTGTGGTGGCCGGGAATCGATAGAGAAATCGAAGAGATGACCAAGAGCTGTACAGGATGCCAGAAGGTCCAAAACGCCCCACCACAAGCCCCTCTACATCCATGGGAGTGGCCCTCATCTCCATGGCAAAGGGTGCACATTGATTTTACTGGTTCCTTTATGGACTCGATGTTTTTAATTGCGGTGGATGCACATTCAAAGTGGCTAGAGGTAATAAAACTGTCCTCAACCACCACAGAAAAAACTATCACAGTCTTACGAACCATATTCGCCAGGAATGGGCTGCCTGAACAGATTTGCTCTGA
Source organism: Somniosus microcephalus (assembly GCF_052327205.1). Lineage (NCBI taxonomy): Eukaryota > Metazoa > Chordata > Chondrichthyes > Squaliformes > Somniosidae > Somniosus > Somniosus microcephalus. Next base: position 85,950,037 of record NC_141000.1, read on the forward strand.
CAATGGACCACAGTTTGTGTCTGAAGAGTTCCGGAGGTTCTTATAGAACAATGGTGTTAAGCATTACACATCCGCCCCATATCATCCGGCCACTAATGGATTGGCCGAGAGGTTTGTTCAAACATTCAAGAAGGCTATCAAGGCAATGTGTAATGAAGATATACCCCTACAACACAAGGTGGATAACTTCTTGTTTGCCTACCGGAATGCGACACATGCGGTTACCAACCAAACTCCAGCCATGATGTTCTTCAATCGAAGACTACGATGCCGCTTGGATTTGGTTAAGCCAAACGTCCGAAGAGATGTGGAGAACAGGCAGTTTCAGAATATGAATGAAAGGCCGACCAGGAGTTTTAAGATAGGTCAACCAGTTTTGGCCCGGGACTACCGCACAGAGAAATGGCAGCCAGGAACGATCTGTACACGGCAAGGACCTCTAATGTATACCGTGGACTTTGGAGAGAGCATTGTAAGACGCCATGCTGACCAGATTCTAGAGTCACTGGAAAACGTCAACTCCACACCACGATCTGATACACCTGGCGATGAAACCGAAGTACCAATTGCATCTATCGCAGAATCGGTGATATTGGAAGCAGACGAACCCAACAACGACATTGATCCCGACGCAACCTTGCCAGAAGAACCTGATATCCCAAAGAGGTGTTATCCAGACAGAATCAGGAAGCCTCCTCAAAGACTGAACTTATAATTGCTTAACTTCAACCAATGTATCTAGCAACCGTAATTGTAATTGTAATTAGTTATTATTTAGTTGTTAAATGAATGTTATGTACTGTTTATCTAAAAGGGGAGGAATTGTTGTGTATGTACCTTTAAGGGAATAACTGGTCTCAGACTGCAGTACCGGCAGTGACCACCCCTGTATAAAAGACCCTAGCAGGCTTCTGTAGTTTCAGTTTCCAGGTTGTCTCCATTCAGTAAAGACTTGTTATAGTCAACTCCTGCAGTCTGTGTCTCAATTATACATGGACATAATAGTTAACTTACACAAAACAGAGAGTTGGGATAAATGGGTCATTTGCAGGTTGGCAAACTGTAACTACTGGGGTGCCACAGGGATCAGTGCTGGGGCCTCAACTATTTACAATCTGTATTAATTACTTGGATGAAGGGACCGAGTGTACTGTTGCCAAATTTGCTGACGACACAAAGATAGGTGGGAAAGCAAGTTGTGAGGAGGATACAAAGAGTCTGCAAAGGGATATAGATAGGTTAAGTGAGTGGGAAAAAATTTGGCAGATGGAGTATAATGTGGGAAAATGTGAGGTTATCCACTTTGGTAGGAAGAATAAAAAAACAAAATATTATTTAAATGGAGAGAGACTACTGAATGCTGTGGTACAGAGGGATCTGGGTGTCCTCGTACATGAAACACAAAATGTTAGTATGCAGGTACAGCAAGTAATTAGGAAGGCAAATGGAATGTTGGCCTTTATTACAAGGGGGATGGAGTATAAAAGTAGGGAAGTCTTGCTACAAATGTACGGGGCGTTGGTGAGACCACAGCTGGAGTACTGCGTACAGCTTTGGTCTCCTTGTTTAAGGAGGGATATACTTGCATTGGAGGCAGTTCAGAGAAGGTTCAATAGGTTTATTCCTGAGTTGAAGGGGTTGTCTTATGAGGAAAGGTTGAGCAGGTTGGGCCTATACTCATTTGAGTTTAGAAGAATGAGAGGTGATCTTATTGAAACATAAGATTCTGAGGGGGCTTGACAGGGTAGATGCAGAGAGGATGTTTCCCCTCGTGGGGGAATCTAGAACTAGGGGTTATCATTTCAGAATAAGGGGGTCCCCGATTTAAAATGGAGATGAGGAGGAATTTCTTCTCTGAGGGTCATGAATCTTTGGAATTCTCTACCGCAGAGAACTGTGGAGGCGGAGCCATTGAATATATTCAAGGCGGAGATACAGATTTTTGAAAAACGGGAGTCAAGGGTTATGGGGAGCGGGCAGGAAAGTGGAGTTGAGGCCAAGATCAGGTCAGCCATGATCTTATTGAATGGCAGAGCAGGCTCGAGGGGCCAAATGGCCTACTCCTGCTCCTATTTCTTATGTTCTTATGTATCTGCTGTATAAATGATAATGAGACACCATGTTTACAGAGAGGCCATAGTGACAAGTTTCTCCTGTTGACATTGTTTTACATGGAGTACAACTTTAGGAGGAAAAATTCGGTTCCTTTGCGCCTCCCATTAGCACCCTAAGAGGGAGCTAACGGGGCGCAAAGCATCTAGTGCCCGAGTGCGGCGTCACCAGTATCTCCCACAAAATTCAGCAGGAGGTTAGTGGCGGCGGTAACCGTTAGCGCCCCGCGCCGCTGTGCCGCCGCCAATGATGCCATCGCATGCGTAGTGCCCCGCTTGCGATCATCGGTGGTGCCCCCCGACTTACCACCGGACGCTATGTCCGACGGGGTCAGGGAGGCCTGCTTGCGGCCGGGGCGGCGTTAGTTAAAGGGGAGGTGGCAGGCGGCAATTTTTGTTGCTGGCCGCCTTCCAGCACCTGCCCCTGTTGCCGTCCTTGGCCCCCGTGAAGACCCCTTGCGGGGTGCTGGCTGCTCTCAGTGAGCCCAGCACTCCTCTTGAGTGCCAAGCGTTTGCCGGCACTCCCGATCCCTGGTGGCCCAGCTGGGCGCCGGGACGCACTGCACCAGGCCCCTCCCCTTTAAGAAGGGGAGGAAGGCAGGCCTGCGATATTCCCTCACAGCGCCCCAAAAGGCGGGGCGCTTCCAGTAGCACCCCGCTTCCCTCTTGGAGCGCTACCATTCAATTTCGGCTGCTGGGGAGCTAATTTTTTTGAGGCGCTAAAGTAGCGCCCCGGCGAAGTTAGCGCCCCAAAGGGGGCTCGACTCAATTTTTCCCCCTTCGTCTTTTTTACTGCATCCAATCAAGTTAAAATCAAACATTTACAGTGACATATTTTAAAGTGATTTTTTCTTTGTTGAAATGAAGTAATGCAGGTAAGTGTAATGTGGTTGAGGTAAGCAACATTGAGCTGTGAGGTAGATTTGTGAACCGCCTTTGGTAAAAGGATTCTTTTCTTTTCATGAAATCATGCAACAAATGTGCCAGCACAGAATATTTTGTTCCTACCACCTCTTGTTTATTCCTGTTGGCCTGATTAATATTTAAAGAAAAATAGCTGACCTACTTCAGGCATGGCCACATTATCTTTTGAACCAAATAGATCAACTTGAAAAATATGAAGCAACTTTCAGTGTTGATAGTTCAAAAATCAGCCCTCTCAAATTCATCTATCGTAGTGACCCATCTTCCAGCCATTAAAGCATTATGAACAGACATCTGCTTCAGCGTTAATCTTCCATGTGCCATCTGGTGCTACATGTTGAAACATCATAACCAACCATTATTGTAAGTATTTTCCAAAATACAGAGAGGCATTCAACCGATCCCTGGAGAACAAAGGGGGAAAATTCAGTTGTTTGCGCCTCCCGTTAGCGCCTTAAGAGGGCGCTAATAGGGTGCAAAGCAACTAGCGCCCGGGCACGGCGATGTTTGCACCGCTCGCGAAATTAACTAGACATTTTGCGGCGGCACTAAACACTACCACCATGATCTGCTGCGCCGGCAGATTGTGACATCAGTCGAGTGCGCAACGCTCTGGTAGCGCCCCGAACCAGATATTGAGTGGCGCCCCCTGCCTTACCACCTGCCGCTAGTAACGACAGGTTGAGGGGAGCGTTTTGCAGTCAGAAAGGGACTGGGGGAGCACTATTTAAAGGTGACCGCTTCCTGCCTTTTTTTGGTGGTGACATTTTTGCACCACGCATTCTGAGAGAGAGAGAGACTTCTGGAGAGATTCAATGCTGTGTGAAGGAGTTTTGGGTACTGAGCAGCACTTTGCAGGTTCATTTTGCTTTGCCCTTCCTTGCTTCGCCAGCGCTCTGAGGTAGCGCCTTGCTCCTCGGCCTTTGCGCCTTAAGACAGGTGTGAAGCCCCTGATTTAGCGCTCCAATCACCTCCAGGGGCGATAAAAGCCAAGTTTGCAGTCAGAGGCGATAATTAGCGCCAGGCGCTAAACTTTGCGCACGGCTGATAATGGCGCCCCAAAAGGGGCGATACTGAATTTTTCCCCCAAAGTCTTTTGGTGTGTGTGCGTGCATGCATGCATGCTTTTCTTTTGGTTTTCTGTCCTTACTGGATATTGCCTACAGCTGAAGGGGCACAGCAGGCAGCCCTAACCCACACCAGTGCAATTTTTGGCCAACAGTTAGCTGGGATATGAGTGAAGCAGTAATTCAGGAAAAACTTCTTTACCCAGAGTGTGGTGAGAATGTGAAACTCGCTACCACAGGGAGTGGTTGAAGTGATAGTATAGATGCATTTAAGGGGCGGTTAGATAAGCATATGAGGGAGAAGGGAATAGAGGGTTATGCTAATAGAGTTAGATGAGGAAAGACAGGAGGAGGCTGGAGTTTCTGTGCTGTATATCCTATGTAATCCTATGTAATGTATTTGAATTTGCCTCCCCAACATGGTGCAGCTGAAATCAAGAGCTCAGTGGAATACGGAGTGGAACCTGACCTGAGCAGACATCAGCCACTTCATGGACCGTGTTGGTTCTTTTTTACAGTATATCTGTAGCCTTATTAATAAACCAATAATATTTCACTAAATAGGGATAATAACACCCAAAATAAGGTAAGGGGAGCTGTGCTGAATCAAACATTATGAAATTTGGTAAAATTGCCTAAAAGATGACAGAATAGCTTTCAGATGTATACTTCCAGAACCAGTGTAAAACGTGCTGTGGATTCCAAAAGGGTGATGGACTCTACTCTATATGCTGTCAGGACAAGCAACTTCTAATAATCAGGGACATAATTTTTCCCACATTGGCATAGGTGCAAACTAAGCACTATTGAATCCAATTTTCATTTGAGTGCATTACCATCAGCTTCTGATCAAACTAATGGGTCGCTTTATAGATTACATTTGCTAAATTAATCAATTGCATTAAATACAGCAGAAAAACAGATATAAACCATGACTAGCCAGTTTCTATATGTAAAGTTTACTGATAAATCTTCTGTTATCAGCAGTTGCTAACATGAAGAAAGAAAATGTGAAGCCAATTCTTTGCTTTTAACAGAATGTGTTAGTAAATGCTTAATCATTAGTAAATGCTTAATCATTAAAACAAGGAGCCAATTTTGGTTTACATTTTTTAATGTTGTATTAAATATGAGGTATGGGAAAGTCGTGGATAAATTCCATCATATCATAAACAGCAGAACCATCAGAGAATTAGTCATTACTTTTCAAGTTATTCTACAAATATTAACAGTGAATTTATTGCTAAACATAGTGACCAAGTAAATAACTGAAATGAATATTAAAATTCAATACAAATATTAGAGTACACACTTAGCATCTTGTTATTAGGTGTGTGAATTGTTAACTGTGCACTAAACAGGAAGTAGCCTTCCTCTCACTGCTAAAATTTGATTTTAAAAAGTTAAGCCAAAAAATTTACTTCAAGGCACTAGATTTTAATTTAACACTATTATCTCATGCAGACCAGACTTGCCCACGAGGTAACTAGTTAAGTCCCATGGTACCAACCAGCAGCATTTCTCCCCTTCCACAATGGCCATTTGCATTAATACAACTGGTGGCAAATAATGTTTGTATCATTGCACCAAGGGAAATTTGGGGCTTTTGTTATTGGAACAGAGAGGTTACCGTGGAAGGGGAGTCTAATGGAGCTTTTCAAAATTATGGAAGGTTTAGAGGTAAATAGTGAAAACTTGTTTACGCTACTTGCCAAAACCAGCATCAAGGAGCAGCGATTTGGGATTATCACTAGAAGAACAAAGGAGGAAGCTGGAAGATTTTTTTTGCTTTACCACATTTAAAAGTAAATTACAAAGGTATTTGAAATGGAACAATATAAAAGAGGACACGGGGAAAGGGCAGAAAAATTGGATTAGAGTAGCTAACTCCAGGTGAACAGCTAGCACCAGCACAGGCATGATGGAATTACTAGATTTACGATTAATAACTCAAAAACAACCCTATCTGTATGAAACCTGGAGAATATGATGGCTATCCTATGAGACAACAGCTAGATCACATTTTCATTAATTAGAAAACTCAATTTTAAAAAAGTTTTTCAACAAGATATCACAAAACAGGAGAAAAATGCATGCTTATATTGCTAACTCAATCAGTTGTAGCTATCTGAAGCTCTATGGAACGATTCAGAGGTTTAAATCCTTCTGTTGGTCAGAGGCAAAAATTAACAATATTGCTACTCATACATAGGTAGAGCCTGCCATGGTGTTATTTTTAGGGAACAGAACACTCCAATATATTATAATGGAACATGTTTTAGTATTGTATAAATCTTAGGTTATATTACATTAAATTTGCATTTTATATTTCAAACAAAATAATCTTATTTTCAAACCTAATATACAGGTAAAGTACCATGATATTGTGCTTTAGATACATTATGGCTTTTGTGGAGGTTTACATCTATGCAGCACGGTGGCATAGTGGTTAGCACTGTTGCCTCACAGCGCCAGGGACCCGGGTTCGAATCTGGCCTCGGGTGACTGTCTGTGTGGAGTTTGCACATTCACAGAATCTACAGTGCAGATAGAGGCCATTTCGGCCCATCGAGCCTGCACCGACACATGTCCCACCCTATCCCTGTAACCCCACGTATTTAATCCCCTAACACTAAGGGTCAATTTATCATAGCCAAATCAACCTAACCTGCACATCTTTGGACTGTGGGAGGAAACCGGAGCACCCGGAGGAAACCCACGCAGACACAGGGAGAATGTGCAAACTCCACACAGACAGTCGCCCGAGGCCAGAAGCCCCCATTCTCCCCGTGTTTGCGTGGGTTTCCTCCGCGTGCTCCGGTTTCCTCCCACAGTCCAAAGATGTGTGGGTTAGGTTGATTGGCTATGATAAATTGACCCTTAGTGTTAGGAGGATTAAATACGTGGGGTTACGGGGATAGAGTGGGATATGTGTTGGTGTTGGTGTAGGGGTTACAGGGATCGGGTGGGATATGTGTCGGTGCAGGCTCGATGGGCCGAAATGGCCTCTATCTGCACTGTGGGGTTTCTGTGATGTACATCTAGAACCAGGAAAGTTCCATGTTCCTGTTTCCCTACATTCAACAGGTAAGTGACTTCAGAGAGAAATCAAATGTATCTGTATGTGTAAAGAGGTGACATTGCGATCACCCATCTTAAAACTTCTGGGATTGATATAATTTAGTGTCTCTGTCTGGTTTGATTTGTCAATAACCATATTAATGCTGTCCAAGGTCCTTGGCAGATGTCTGAAACCTGATAACAGATGGTGGTTCTCCTATCAAATGAAATGAGATTTATTCATACTTGCTGTATCATGGGATCTTACAGTTTAATATTACATTCATGTATTATTTTTGAGAAATGTTATCAAAAAACTATGCACATAGAAAAAGGACACTCCGATAATGGAGTTATTCACTCTCCCTCATTACATAAAGGACAGAGTGTGCTGCTAACCATGTAGAAATCTCTATACATGATTTTGCTTTCACTGTGCAAACCTCAACATTTATAATACACAAAGTAAAGTAAACATTTAAAGAAAGCAAGACTGTCCTACTGAAAGGCAGCTGACAAAGGAGAATTTACGTGGTGCATTTGAAAATGTTCCAAGTCCTGCGAATTGATCATACAAAAGTGGGTTTTAAGTCCTCTTTAAAATTGACAATTGGATGGTTACGAAAATGATTTTGTGACCAATTGAATGATGGATTGCATTGCTCACTATCTGAAGTTTCTGAAGTACTAGAATTGTATGAGCCTCGACAACACGCTTCACAACATGACCTGTGGTAATAGCAGAAATTTTCATCTGAGCTACTCGATTCTGAGTCTGAATAATCATACTGGTATGTTTGAGAAGTTCCCTCTTTACCATCTATTTCAATTTCTTCAGAGGATAAGTGTGCTTTCTTCGAGTACATGCCTGAATAGGCCTTGATAATACATTTTCCTTCTAAAGTAGGATGGTAGACATATCCATTTTTATGGTATGTTTTGCCAGATGGTTGACAGCTGTCAGACTGTACGTCCGTTTTCTCCACTGAGCTTAATGTTGCTGAGAGACTGGTAGATCCATTGTCATCTTTTAATATTTTGTGGTGAATGCTTTGAAGTTGACTGGCATCAGTAGTTTGTGATTTTATTGTATTCCTGCTCAAGTCTTCATTAACCATACACTTGGCATGTCGAGGTGTGGAGTGCAAGAAATAATACGAAGGAAGTGCACCTCTTATTGAATAGAAAGGTGGTCTCCTTCGCCTCATCATATATGGAGAAATACAATAACAGTAATGTTTCAATTGCTCTGCTGTCCTAGTAGACTGTTCAAGCTGAAGATTCTGTAGGATTCGTCTTGGTCTGTCTGGTGAACAGATTGAGCCGACAGCATTAACATTTAGCTCTTGTAGAATCTCTTGCAGTTTCTCACTGCTCACATAATTGTTTTTGATCACTTTTGTTGGATCCTTGACAGGAGGACGACTTTCAACTGACCCAGATCTAATTGATGTTTGAATTGCAGAAGAGACCAGGATTTCACCTGTGGGATGCTGGGTGATTTTCACATGATCATCTATGTTGTTCTGAATTTCTGAGGTTATTTCCAGGGTATCACATGACTTTGGAAAAAATTCTGTAATATTCTCAGAATTTCCTGTCTGTCCTAGATGGTTCCGAGTGTCTCTATGAAAACTCTGATAATCTACAAAGTGTTCTGGCCCCTCCTGAGAATGCAAAGCTGTTTCTGAGAAATTCTTAGCATCGCATAAGATTTGTTGTAAATTACTCTGCACTGACAGAAGTTTAAGATCTTGCTGTGAACCAAGATTCTGATATAGATTCATCTTTACGGTGGACAAAGGCTTCTCACTCAGTGGATCTTCTGTTGCTGTGTTGTGACATTTGACCTCAGAATTAATCAAAGGATCGTGAGCTGTGCTGGATCCCGAAGTGGAACTGTGACCCACAAGCTCTTCAGTGCAATCTGGTGCCATTAAATGCATCAACTTATCCTTCACATTATTAACCTGTTCCTGCAGACTTTCAATTGCTGCATTTTTCTATAGGGAAAAAATAATTTAATCAATCCACATTATAGTTTGAGACATACTTCATTTTTTTAAATCACAGATTTCCCTTTTTCTTCCCACAGGAGTTGTTCACTAACATGCTTCAACAATTAAAGTGAGGCAATCTAGCAAACAGATTTCCCCACATCTTACAACAGCTGAACTGGGCAACAGTGAAAGATATAGCAATGTCAGATTTTCCTTTCTCCACCTTGGAGAGGAAGCATTCTATGTCTAGAAATGGCGCATTCTCTCTTTTCAGTGTTTAATTGTGATTGTAACCAATATGATGTTTCTTAGCAGGAAGTTCAAAAATGTAGGGTTGGCCCATGTCACAGATACCTTCATGCTGATGTAATGTGAAGCCTGTGGGAGAACGAATTGTCAAGGAGAAGTAGAAGTCATTATCATTGTTATCCATTTTAAATTTATTTTCTGTCCCTAATTTTGGACCTCCTGTACCATCCACTATTCCCTGTCGGTCTTGCACCACCTGCTTCACTAGGGTGTTCAACCTAGCCAGGACTGCTTGGGCCTTGGGATAAAATTTAGCCCTTTAATGAGCTTTTCACACAATAAGTGCACAAGCTTCAAGCGCTCCCATATCGCATTGCCACGTACAGTGCATCAAGCAGAGTAGGCTTCAGCGCTGGATAGTACACCAAAGTGTTGCTGCTTGGGTGCATCTGATTGCATTATCAGCCCCATTGTGTAAGGACAGCTCCTACAAACCCATGTCTTACCAATCCTCAGCAACTGTTTTTAATATATTTACAAGTGGCAATGTTTGCTTTATGCATCTCTATACTGTACTACCTCAGTGAGAAGACGCTTCATGGAGTTATTTTCTCCAAGCAGGTAGTAGATCTGCTCATCGCTGTACATGGAACGAAAGCTCTTGCTTGGGCTGTTGAAATATTTGGCCATCTGATTCGGAGTATGGCTTAGTTCTTCCTCAAATTGCTTCCATTGTCTAACCTGTTAAGAGAGCTCAGAATAATTAATTTGGATTTGCTGTAACTTATTGAAAGTTACCTATGAAGCATGTCAAAAATGCTCTATATTGATTAGCTAAGCTTGAAGAAATGTGTATACCTAGAGGAAACAACTAGTGCCAAAATCTTGAGCAGGTATCAAGGTCTATGCGAGGGATAGACTCAGTATTCCCTCAGTTTCAAGGCACATATTCTGTTTAATTGAGATCACATTTAGAGAGAGTTATGAACTGGAATGTAACATTTAATAAATGACAAGATCTCCATCCAGATATGATTTGCATTGTAGTGGAAAGCAATGCAGAAATTGTGTTAGGTTTTCAGCCTGCATGACTACATAGAATTTATAGCAAAGAAACAAGCCATTTGGCCCAACAGGTCTATGCCGGTGTTTATGCTCCACACAAGCCTCATCCCACCTTACTTCATCTCACCCTATCAACACATCTTTCTATTCCCTTCCCCCTCGTATGCTTATCTAACTGCCCCTTAAATGCATCTATGCTATTCGCCTCAACCACTCCATGTGGTAGCTAGTTCCACATTCTCACCACACTGGTACTGTACTGTGACTGTAAAGATAAACTGTTCTCTGTTCCTTCAGTCTTATAATTCCTAATAACACAATAGAACTCAGTCAAGGATCATGAATGTTGAATGCTACCTTCAGCTTATTAATAAATGAATCTTATCAAAAAACCTCAAAAAACCAACCCTTGATCCCTCCGTCCTTACAAACTACCGTCCCATCTCCAACCTCCCTTTCCTCTCCAAAGTCCTTGAACATGTTGTCGCCTCCCAAATCTGTGCCCACCTTTCCTGCAATTCCAAGTTTGAATTCCTCCAATCAGGTTTCCGCCCTTGCCACAGTACCGAAACGGCTCTCCTCAAAGTCACAAATTACACCCTTTGTGACTGACAAAGGTGAACTGTCCCTCCTCGTCCTTCTTGACTTGTCTGCAGCCTTTGACACAGTTGACCACTCCATCCTTCTCCAACGCCTCTTCACCGTCATCCAGCTGGGTGGGACTGCACTCGCCTGGTTCCATTCTTATCTATCTAATCATAGCCAGAGAATCACCTGCAACGGCTTCTCTTCCCGCTCCCGCATCGTTACCTCTGGTGTCTCCCAAGGATCTATCCTTGGCCCCCTCCTATTTCTCATCTACATGTTGCCCCTTGGCGACATCATCCGAAAACACAGCGTCAGTTTCCACATGTACGCTGACGACACCCAGCTCTACCTCACTACCTCTTCTCTTGACCCCTCCATGGTCTCTAAATTGTCAGACTGCTTGTCTGACATACAGTTCTGGATGAGCAAAAATTTTCTACAATTAAATATTAGGAAGACCAAAACCATTGTTTTCGGTCCCCGCTGCCAACTCCGTTCCCTAGCCACTGACTCTATCCCTCTCCCTAACATCTGTCTGAGGCTGAACCACACTGTTCGTAACCTTGGTGTCATATTTGACCCTGAAATGAGCTTCCGAACACATATCCACAGCATAACAAAGACCGTCTATTTCCATAATATCGCCCGTCTCTGCTCTTGCCTCATGTCATCCGCTGCTGAAACCCTCATCCATGCCATTGTTACCTCTAGACGTGACTATTTCAACGCACTCCTGGCTGGCCTCCCACATTCTACCCTATGTAAACTTGAGGTCATCCAAAACTCGGCTGCCCGTGTCCTAATTCGCACCAGGTCCCGTCCACCCATCACCCCTGTGCTCGATGACCTACATTGGCTCCCGGTTAAGCAGCGCCTCGATTTCAAAATTCTCATCCTTGTTTTCAAATCCCTCCATGGCCTCGCCTCTTCCTATCTCTGTAATCTCCTTCAGCCCCACAACCCCGTGAGATATCTGCACTCCTCTAATTCTGCCCTCTTGAGCATCCCTGTTTATAATCGTTCAAACTTTGGTAGCTGTGCCTTCTGATGCCTAGGCCCGAAGCTCTGGAATTCCCTGCCTAAACCTCTCTGCCTCGCTACCTCTCTTTCCTCCTTTAAGACTCTCCATAAAACCTACCTCTTTGACCAAGCTTTTGGCCACCTGCCCTATGTTAAAGGTGCTATATAAATACAAGTTGTTGTTGTTATACACAAGGGCAAGAGTGAAAGATGTGCAATTTTCCATTATATGCAGTTTGATGAGGGAGGTTGGCTTATCGCTTCCAATTTAAAATACAATAAAGACAACTTAAAAGGTAAATATTTCCAGAAGTTAATAGTTCTAAAATATTTATTTGAATAACATTTCAGTTTTACTGTGTATATTTAGGGTAAAATGGGGATTAAGTCTCAAAGGCCCAAGACAACCCCCTAGACTCGAATATCAGTGTAATTATATAATTGCTGCCATTGTGCCACAAATCTTTCAGCTTCTCAAAAAAGAAAAGACTTGCATTTCTATAGCGCCTTTCATGACCTCAGGACATACCAAAGCACTTTGCAGCCAATTGAGTACTTTTGAAGTGTAGTCGCTGTTGTAATGTAGGAAACGCGGCAGCCAATTTGAGCACAGCAAGCTCCCACAAACAGCAGTGTGATAATGACAAGATGATCTATTTCTAGTGATGTTGATTGAAGGACAACTATTGGCCAGGACACCAGGGATAACTCCCATGCTCCTCTTCAAAATTGTGCCATGTGATCTTTTACGTCCACCCGAGAGCACAGACGGAGCCTCGGTTTAACGTCGCATCGAAAGACAGCACCTCTGCCAGTACAGTACTCCTTAATACTGCCCTGGAGTGTCGGCCTTGATCCTGGAGTGGGGACTTGAACACACAAACTTCTGACTCAGAAGAGAGAGTGCTACCCACTGAGCCACAGCTACAAAGGTACAAAAGTGGTGTAAACTTTTGGTGGATGTTACTTTGTTTTTTTATTACATTCCAGAATACAATACAGTTCCACTGACTTCACATTCAACCACTACTTCTCATTATGTCCATCAGCACAATGCCTGAATATCACTTTAGCAAAAATGAATAGAATATTCAGTTTCTACATAATTACAAACTTTCTAAACCACAATTGACCAATTACATATAAAGCAGATGAAGGAAATGATTGTTCTCATGATGGTGTGAAAGGAATTAGTATGTGGCCCCTTGCATTGTTCTTTTGAAGGGCTGTGTGCACTCAGCTGGTCAGTGATAAGACATATCTAGTGAGTATGCTGGATAGCAACTGTGAGCCATACAGCAACCAGCAGCTGTATGCTAATAAGCCTATGTACAATGGCACAGACAGTCAAACCTGACAGGGTACTGAGCATCACTTCAAGCCAATAGTAACTCTGGAAAAATCAAAATCCTCTTCATGCAGCAAAAATACCCCGCTGACCTCATGAATGTGCACATATTGTTTTTCAAATGCACGCAATTAAGTATATGAAATGAGGGCCATTCTACAAATGTAGGTAGTAAAAAGGGGAACACCGCTGTAAGCCAAAAAACAAAAGTGCTAGACAATGCAAAGCTTTATTTGAATGCCTGAGAAAGTTAGCGAATTACAGCTGGTGTACAGATGGATAATCTGACATTTTGGATACAAGCATATATCAAATTTGATGCAGATAACATTGATTTCTAGATTTAACATACATACATACATACATACTGAGTTTCACTTTTTTTTTGTAACTGACAAACATCTGTTTGACTAATGCCTAGAACACTTCTAAAATTATATTGGTAATTTTTTGGATGTGCTGCCCTCCTAATTCCTCAAGTCTCTGATGCTGAGAAGGCAGGCAGATTGCCTACTTTCAAGTGACAAGAAATATGTATTTGGCTGGCTGCTAGAAACAGAGAAGATACCCCCATGGAGGATATCCTGATCCAATCTGCTCTCAGCCCTGCATAGAAGCTGTAACCTATGTTCAGCATGGCTCAGATTGGCAACTAAGTACAGTAGGGGAATGAACCCCATGACACAGCATCAGTGTACAGCATGAGAAGAGGCATAGAACGACCGGAAAAACTGCACCCATACATCCTCCCCTTCTATAACTGCAGAAGCTGGAAAGGGACGATGTGAGATGGAGACTTAGCCCTAAAGGGGTGGGGTGGAAATTCCTTTCGGCCTGTTTTGATAGAATGTGGGCTTTGAACCTCCGCTCTGGGTTAAACAGTATGTCAAGATTTTGCACTGGCTGGTTCAGCCTCCAGGGAAGGGGAGGTAGTCAGTAGCAGGGGTTATGGTTGGGGGAAAGAGGAAAATAATGGCCTGGATTTTGCAGTGGTAATGACGGCGAAACTGTCAGCGTTCGCTGTCATTACTCCTCTGAAAGTGACAGCAACTTCTGGAGTCATCGCATGCGCAGATAAAAAGCAGAAATCATTAAGTTGCTGTCATTGATTCTGCGCTTCTCCACAGGCTGTGCTGTGGAACTCCCCAGAGCCCACAATCAATTCAAATCACACTGAAATGTAGTTCCTGACACAAACTTTCCCTATTACACTGGAATATCGCTGTTAAAACCCCCCGAAAAAGTTAAGCCTTGTTCAAAGAGGTGTAACTGGGTTTAACGGTGTATTGACTGCTGAACAACTGTTGTAGCCCTGAAAAACTAATTTTACATTTGTGGAGTGTCAAATTTTTTCATTAATAAAAATTACTTGATTTTTAATCTAATAACTTTTAAGTTTGTTTATGATATTTCAGCTTCTACCTTAATCTTATGTGTATGTCCCAATCTTTATTTCGCTCTCTGTAAAATTTATAAAAAGTAAAATTATAATCTGTGCATCTTGCTTTCTGGTTTGCTGTCTGTGAGAATTCTTCAATGTTGTTCAGGCTGTTCACCCAGCTTGATGACATCACTGTTGCTGGACACTGGAGATTCGCTTTATTTGGCGCCAGATTCAAACTAACGTCAGGAGAGGTGAAATTAAGGCCACAGAGATCGCTAGATCTTTGCGGGCCGCTGCGAGCGCCGTCGCTTCGCTTCTGACCACAAATTCCAGGCCAATGTCTTTAGTCATCCCAATGTTCAACTGGAGGAAATTGTGGCTCATCTATTACTCAATGTCATGCATTCAGACAGCACTGAACACTCAGTCATGGAGTTGAAGGACATGGTGGGGAAGTAGAACTGGAGGTCATCAGCATACATATGGATGCAAATCACATACCTGTGGATGATATCACCAACAGACAGCATGTACTTGAAGAAGAGAAGGGAGGTCAAGAGAGATTCTAGAGGTGACTATGCAGGGATGGGAAGAAGAGACATTGTTGGAGATGTGTTGGCTTTGTTCTGAGCCTTGTAGGAGTAGAACCAAGCAAGTTCAGTTCCATTATCTGGACAATGTAGGAGAGGCAATGGAGGAGGACACCATAGTCAACCGTATCAAATGTCATAAAGAGTTTGAGGAGAACAAGGAGGTGATAATGCATTATTTTCTACTCTTCTGCTATTCAACACATGACACCATTCTAAGTGTGTTGGAATTGTTACTTTTTCCTCTTACCTGTGGGATGAAGATGAGACAGTTGATAGTTGAGGTACATACAAAGATTCCCCCAGAGGTGATACCATAGGAAAGGTTGGGCCAGGAATCCAAGAATCTGGTAATGGGAATGATTATTCCTGCAGTGAACATGATCAAATAAACTCCCACCATGATGGTGACAGTCTGGTTTACAGGGGGAGAGCTGACATTGCTTGTTAAACCAGCTAGATATGTGCCATATAGCAGAAGACTTCCCTGTGTTTAAAAAAAAAAATAGCTGTCAGTAATATGTAACTGAGCACCTCAGAACTAATCAATGGAAACTTAAAAAATCAAAACTTATTAAAACTAGATTTAAATGAGTGAGATAACTAAAGTTTACATCTGAGTGGTAGCAGTAAAAAAAGTAATCCTAGTAGAAAGGCGGTGACTTTCCCATATTGCCAAATGCAAATTGTAGGGAGAAAGTGGGTGGCTGAGCAACTAAGCAGAGAGACAGAGCAGAGTAGGAGAAATGTTGATAGGAGTGCTGGGATAGGAGATGCTGGTATGAGAAAAGATGAAGTGAAACAGAGTGTACTTTGGCATGAGAAATAACAGGAGAGATAGAGCAGTCACTTGAGACATGCTAACAGGAGTGAGAAACTGAATTGTGACTGCTAAACAATACAACAACATGCATTTATATAGCATCTTTAATGTAGAAAAACTTCCCAAGGTGCTTCACAGTGGCCTAATCAGAAATAAATGAGTGTGGAGCTAAAGAAGGAGATATTAAGGAGAGAAATGGCCGTCAATGGTGAGGCAAAGGGAGGGAGAGGATGCACAAAAAGGCAGAATCAGAGTAGCTAAGAGTTTAGAGGAGGAGATTGTAGGAGGTTACAAAGAATGGGAGGGTAGAGGCTATGCAGGGAGTTAAACATGTGGTTGAGAATTGGAGGTGTTGGATTAGGAACCAATGTCAGGTTAATAAGGACAGAGTGATAGGTGTGGGATAGGCCACAAGCAGCAGAGTTTGGGATGAGCTTAAGTTTACAGTGGGTGGAGGATGGGAGGCTGAGCAGAAGGGAATTGGAATAGTTGAGTCTGGAGGTGAATAAGGCATGGATGAGGGTTTCAGCAGCAGATGGACTGAGGTTATGGAGGTGGAAGTAGGTGACCTTTCTGATGGAGAATATGGGGTCAGAACTTTAGCTCAGGTTAAATATGATGCCGAGGTTGCGAACAGACGGTTAAGCATGAAACAGCAGCTGGGGAGGGGGTTGGAATCTGTGGCTAGTGTATGAACTTTATGGCAGTGGCCGAAGATGATGGTTTTCATCTTCCCAATGTTTAGTATGAGGAAATTGTGGTTCATCCAAGAGTGGATGTCAAACAAGCAGTCTGACAACGCAGGGTCCAGAGATGTGGCAGAGAGATAGAACTAGCGGTGGGCCAGGTGGCAGAAGGCATGGCCGCCAATGGTGGGGCAAAGTTGTGCAGCTGTAGGGCTAGAGATGGTTACAAAATTAGGGAGGGGCGAGGACATAAAAGAATTTAAACAAGAGGATAAGAACTTTCAATTTAAGGCAAATGGAAGCGAGCAAGGTGACCATGTAGAAGAAGAGGGGCGTGCCATGATTAGATCCTTGGGGAACTCAAGGTAATGGAGCAGGTACAAGAAGAGAAGCCATTGCTATGATGTTGTGGCTATGATCGGATAGGTAAGAATGGAACCAAGCGAGGGTAGTCTCACTGAGCTGAGCAACGGAGGAGAGGAAGATGGTGTGGTCGACCATGTCAAAGGCTTCAGAGGGTTTGAGAAAGAAAGACTTACATTTATATAGTGCCTTTCACGACCACCGGACCTCTCAAAGCACTTTACAGCCAATTAAGTACTTTTGGAGTGTAGTCACTATTGTAATGTGGGAAATGCGGCAGCCAATTTGTGCACAGCATGCTCCCACAAACAGCAATGTGATAATGACCAGATAGACTGTTTTTGTTATGTTGACTGAGAATAAATATTGGCCAGGACACTGGGGATAACTCCCCTGCTCTTCTTCAAAATAGCGCCAATTGATCTTTTACGTCCACCTGAGAGAGCAGGTTTAACGTCTCATCCAAAAGAGGAAGGATAATACACCACAATCACAGTGGATGTCATTTGTGACTTTGGTTAGAGCTGTTTCAGTGATGGGGCAGAGACAGAAAACTGACTGGAGAAATTGAACATGGAGTTGTGGCAAAGATGAGCACATATTTTGGAAGCAACATGTTTAATGGACTTTGGAGAGGAAAGGGAGGTTGGAGATGGGGCAGCAAGTGAATGATTTACAATGTCAGCTGGCATAGGGGGCCAAGAAGGGAAGTTGGGTGGTTAGCTGTTTAGTCGGACGTGGTCAAGAGAGCAGGACGCAGGTCTCATGGACAAGATGAACTCAGAGAGGGCATGAAGGAGATAGAGAAACTGTAGAAAGATACAGATTCATTGCTAGGCGGGTGGAGGGGGCAGAGGGGAGGTGGTAAAGCCTAAAGGGTGGTTTGGCTTCGTGGACAAAGAGAAAGGGGGGAAACAGCAGAGACAGCTGAATGGATAGTCTCAATCTTAGTGACAAAAGTCCAGAAGCTCCTTGCACCTGTTGGAAGTAATGGTGGAGGGAAGAAGGGTTTAAGGACATGTTTGGTAGTGGAGAAAACAAGCTTTGCTCTCCAGAATGATCCTGTTTGGCAGAGGAGAGTCTAAGATATTGACATTGTCCAGTTAGATTTGGTTGACGACAGAGGCAGTGCAAGGGAATTTTTCCCCAGTGGTCAGGAACACATTTGTGGATGTTAGATCTGCTGTAGTATAAACTGTTACAATATGAATTTTAGTTTTTATTTAAAAAAAAGGTAACATGTTTTTTAAATTGAGTAATCAAGATGGAGGGTCACAAGGCCTATCAAGGTTGAAAAGAGTAAGAGGTGAAATAAATCAGGAAATAGCGTAGTATTTATAGAAAAGGACTAGCAGCCAGTGGTGAAGAGTTCAAATTCCACCATGACATGGAGTAAAATTGAACAAATTTGGGATCGTAGGATGGAACCAGAAAAATAAATAACCATAATAGTTGCCAATGGTCATAAAACCCAGTTGGTTCACTAACGTCCTTCAGAGGAGAGAACCTGCCACCCCCTACCTTGTCTGGCCTACACGTGACCCAAGTCCCACAGTACATGGTGGACTCTCAATGCCATAGGAAGCCACTTGGTTGTAAAATCGATTGCTAAGAAGGTGGCCCAATAAAGTCTCGTCAGAGTTGCCATGCCCTCTCCACCCACCTCAAGAACAAAGACAGGCGATACCATGCTTGGGCTTTAAAAGCCAAAAATTGGTAAGAGGAAAGAAATAAGAATTCTTACCTTTAAGAGTGAAATAAGAATGATCCAGATGTCTGTGTAACGAGAAACACAACATTTCATCATTGTGATAGAGTAGAAAAGATCTTTTTCAATTGCCTGAGGAATGAGAAAATACCAAGAAAAGTGAGGGTATATCCTAAATACAATCTGATTTGTCTGTTTTCCTTCCTTCCTGTACAATACCATGGGAGATTGACTAATAGTAAATAAAAGTAAATTGTTTTGCACAGTGTTCAGCGCCATTCACAACTCCTCAGATAATGAAGCAGTCCATGCCCACATGCAACAAGATCTGGACGACATTCAAGCTTGAGCTGATAAGTGGCAGGTAACATTTGCGCCACAGAAGTGCCAGGCAATGACTTATCTCCAACAAGCAAGAGTCTAACCACCGCCCCTTGACATTCAACGACATTACCATCGCTGAATCCCCCTTCATCAATGTCCTGGGGTTCACCATTGACCAGAAACCTAACTGGACCAGCCACATAAATACTGTGGCAACAAGAGCAGGTCAGAGGCTAAGTATTCTGTGGCGAGTGTCTCACCTCTCAACTCCCCAAAGCCTTTTTACCATTGACAAGGCACAAGTCAGGAGTGTAATGGAATACTCTCCACTTGCCTGGATGAGTGCAGCTCCAACAACACTCAAGAAGCTCGACACCATCCAGGACAAAGCAGCCTGCTTGATTGGCACCCCATCCACCACCTTAAACATTCACTCCCTCCACCACCAGCGTACCGTGGCTGCAGTGTGTACCATCTACAAGATGCATTGCAGCAACTGGCCAAGGCTTCTTCAGCAGCACCTCCCAAACCCGCGACCTCTTCCACCTAGAAGGACAAGGGCAGCAGGTGCATGGGAACACCACCTCCTCCAAGTTCGCCTCCAAGTCACAGACCATCCTGACTTAGAAGTATATCGCCGATCCTTCATCGTCGTTGGGTCAAAATTCTGGAACTCCCTCCCTAACAGCACTGTGGGAGTACCTTCACCACATGGACTGCAGCAGTTCAAGAAGGCGGCTCACCACCACCACCTCAAGGGCAATTAGGGATGGGCAATAAATGCTGGCCTTGCCAGCAATGCCCACATCCCATAAACGAATAAAAAATAAAATTAGACATTTTCTAATTTTTCAGAAAAAGGAAAAAGAATCAAAATTAGAATACAGTTTCTTTTACCCTCATTCCTGCACTTAAGGATTGCATACACTGCAGTGGGTCAGCCATGCCCCATGTCACCAGAATCAGAATATCCAAGCCAATCACTCCAGCTACCAGCCCCAGTAACTGAATGTCTTTGATAATCTGAAAGGAAAAGCGAATTTGGATCATTACATCACGGAAACATATGAAACACCAACTACTAGCTCTGACATGAAACAGCAACATGAAATTATAACCAGATTTTTTGTTTCTTTCATGAATAGTGTGAGTTACAACTTTTTCAGTGCTTCTCCAATTTAACCAATTCTAGATCAACTAAACTTACAACGAAATTTAAAGAACTATACTCTTAATGGCTACGGGAAAAAAAACACTGCAGACACTGAAACATCTGTAGTTACAATCAGTAAATCTGAGGCCTGTTTACTATACAGCCCACAGTTTGTGTGCCTATAATCTTCACTATTTTTGCCTTCCCAAAATTATTGTTGAGAACTATAGGCAAGCAATGTACAATGAGTGAACAAAAGCTCCAGTATTGCCAAGTTCTGTTAGTAACACTGTTGGGACAGTGCCTTCTACCAGTTTTACAGCACCATCACTGGAGTCCCAGTGGTAGTGCAATTGCTGGTAAAATATTAAAAACAGATTTTGAAAATATAATTCTTGTGTCATAAAATAGACATTTAATGACTACAAAAATGAATTTAATTACAAATGATAGGATAATTTTTCAGAAACACTGGGCTGATACTGGATAGTTCGCAGTTCTATAATTATAGAAATCACTGGGCACCCATACATAGTTAAAATCACCAACTAGAAGCAATTTCTGGATGCACACATATTACAGTGTATCTCAATAAAGCACTCAGTCATGGTCGTCTTCTTGTGGTGCTGAAAGAGCTCAGTCCTACTGCTTGTGACTCCTTCTGGAAGCTTTGTATTTCAGCAGGATGCATTACTAATTTTGATTATTGGACATGTGAGTAAATGAATTACCAATCATGGATTGAATCTAATGAATCGTTACATACTATGTTAAATTTTGTACATGTACACACATTTCATTGAACATTTATTAATGTACAAGTACCAGCAGTACCTGTTACTCCTCTAGGCAATGCTGTGATAGGCCTTTACCGTGCTAAATGTGTCACACTGTGTGGCACGTAACAGTTGCTATTATCACCCTGTGGTTCCCACAAATCGCTCAAAACGCTTTCTAGAATTTTTTTCATCTGCCATTTATCTTAAGTCTACATATTTCACAACACATTAAAATTTATCCACTGATTTTTCCTGTGCGTCTTTTAATGCCTTCATTAAAGATTTTAACGTAAAGGCCTCAGCCTCTCCCATAAGCCTGAGCTTAGGCTTATTTTGCCCAGAACTGAGAATGTGAGCTGAATTTGGATTGTGCAGTACACCTAACTTCCCAGGGTGTTTCAGTACCAGCTAGCTATAATACAGTATTGAAATATTTTCTTTAGCTTCAAGTACTTTGACTTCACTTTTCTTCATAATTTTGAAAAACAAGACAAATTTCAAAAGCTTTAATGAGGTAACATTCATATGGAGCGGTTAAGATGCGAGTGTGGAAGAGAGGGAGAAAATTAGTAAAATGATTTGATTATACGTCTGTTATATCTTTTATTTGTGTTCTATAATCGTCAGAAGTGCATCAAGCTGGGGGAGGGAGAGAGAACGAGAACTTATTAATGTTCGCTCAACTTTCAAAAATAAACCACCAGTTGAATTTCGAAGCCAACTAATTATGCACCTCTGTTTTGTTAACAGTTAGATACTAATTCCTTACACCTGTGAGACAAAGTTTCAAATTGCTAACACCTAAGAGACAGAGGGGGAGAAATTCAGTTGTTTGCGCCACCCGTTGGCGCCTTAAGAGGGCGATAAGTGGGGCGCGAAGCGGCTAGCGCCCGGGCGCAGCGAGACCTGCGCCTCTTGCGACATTGAGCGGACATTTAGCGGCGGCGCAAAACTGCAACGCCCGCTCAGCTGCGCGCACAGATCCTGACGTCATTTCATGGTGCAACGCCCTTGGGGCGCCCTGAACCGGAAATTCAGTGGCGCCCCCCCTCCTTTCCACCTGGCGCTCCCAGCGACTGGTTGACTGGAACGGTTCCCAGTCACTGTGGGGCTGGGGGGGGGGGGCTATTTAAAGGGGGCTCTTCCTGGCTTCTTAGTGGTAGCCATTTTTGGACCACTCCTTCTGTGAGAGAGAGAGAGATTTGCAGAGAGACAAAGGGAGAGAGCTTTCTGCATTGAGTCAGCGCTCGCACAGGTACTTCTGGCTTTGGCCCAGAACTTTGTAGTTGGATTGATTTTTCAGTGCCATAACCTTGAGTGGCCACATACTATGGGGGCTGCAATGGGTGGAAACATTAGGTTTCTCCATTGCATTGAGGGGGCTCAGAGACGCCGAGAGAGAGTGCCAATCATGGCGAGACGGAGGAGGGCCAACAGGCGTTGGCACAGAAGGCCTTACCCCCCCAGGGTATTCCGCCAACAGTTCTCCTACCTCAACATGTCTGAGGAGCAGTGTATTCAGAGGCTTCGATTCAGCAGGGAGGTGGTCACTGAGCTCTGCCACCTGCTTCAGCCAGATCTGCAGCCTCAACTGAGGAGCAGGACGTCTCTGTCGGTGGCAGTGAAGGTGACAGTGGCTCTCAACTTCTATGCCACCGGCTCCTTCTAATCCACTACTGGGACACTGCCAATGTCTCCCAGTTTGCGGTGCATTGCTGCATCCGCCAAGTCACGAATGCCCTCTTTAAAAGGAGACGTCAGTACATTTCCTTCCCCATGACCCTTGACAAGCAGCAAGAGCGCGCAATGGGATTTGCAAGAATAGCAGGCTTCCCCATGGTCCAGGGCGCCATTGACTGCATGCATGTGGCTTTGCAGGCGCCGCAAGAGAATGCCGAGGATTACCGCAACCGGAAGGGGTTCCATTCGTTGAACGTGCAGTTGGTGTGTGACCACAGACAGCTGATACTAGCTGTCAATGCCCGCTTTCCAGGCAGCAGCCACGACGCCTTCATCCTGCGCCAGACTTCTGTGGCAGACCTTTTCGAAGCCCCGGCTCACCCAGGAAGCTGGCTTCTCGGGGACAAGGGTTATCCTCTGTGCACCTGGCTGATGACCCCGCTCTGTGCGCCCAGCACCCCTGCTGAAGAACGATACAATGAGAGCCATCAAGCGACAAGGAACATCATTAAGCACACAATCGGTGTGCTAAAGCAACGGTTCCGCTGTCTGGACTATTCCGGGGGAGCCCTTCACTACTCGCCTGAGCGAGTCTCCCATTTCGTTGTAGTGTGCTGCATGCTGCATAACCTGGCAATCCTCAGGACTCAGCCACTGCCAGCAGACATTGGAGCACCAGCAGAGGAGGAGGAGGAGCACCAAGACGGGAGGGAGGCACAAAGTGCAAGGGCCGTCCGTCAGCGGCTTATTGCAAGTCGGTTCTAGGCCCCCTCTGAGGGAATGGCTTGTGCCATTGAAAGAACATGAATGGAACGGTTCCGCAAACCCTGAGCCGGTCAAGGCAACAAATAGTTCAAAGAGCAAACATGCACAGTCGGAATAAAGACACTTCTTTATTTAACAAACTGTGTGCCCTTCCCACATGACAAAGTAATAGAGAGAAACCCCAAAAAAAGCAGTCAGACACATAACTGGCTCTCACAACCTGGAGACAATGAACAAAAGAGTTAACAAAAAATGACCACGATCCTCGGCCTTCACTAAAAAAATTAACAGCATTTTGCCACACCGCCTACTTTTTGCCCTTCGAGGGTGATCTGCTTCGCTTGCGAGATTGGCCCCTTCGCACCCTGCAGCTCCTCCGCAATGGGACCCCAGTGGCTGCAGCAAGGCTGGGGGAAGGCTGCTGAGTGTCAGAAACTGAGTCAGCAGATGCCCTTGGGGGACGGCCTGGACCAGCTCTGGGCCTGGAGGGCCCGGCTGCTGACTGCTCCAACTCTGCATGGGCGGCAGCAGTCTGTCCTACGGGTGGTGGCAGCTGCAGTGGAGAAGTGACAGTGTTGGCAGCAGGAATGCTGCCATCCTGACAGAGGACAGGCAGTCCCTGGTCGGACGACACACTGGCACTCCCACGGGGCAGCACTGCAGCATGCGGAGCAATCTGCTGAAGCACAGACTGCTGGCCTTCTGCGGCGCAGCGAGGGCCCTGGCGATTTGTGCCCGATGCAGCGAGGGTGGCAGCAGTCAGTGCTCGTGTGGCCTCAATCTGTGTCTGCATCAGACCAGCCACTGACTGCATTGCACCACTAAGCACTTGCGTGGAAGCCGCCTGTGCTGCACCGAAGTCCTGCAGACTCCTTGCCAGTGCTGCACCGAAGTCCTGCAGACTCCTTGCCTGTGCTGCACCGAAGTCCTGGACACTCCTTGCCAGTGACTCAATGGATTCGGGCATCATTGCCACTGCAGCCATGAGCTCAGTGTGCCTCTGCTCCGCCTGGGCGCCCATTTCAGCGAGGAGCCGCACCTCTTCTGCGCTCACTGTAGCACGACTGGAGGCCAGACTCTCCCTCCAGGGAGAAGGCCACCGAGCCTCCCTAACCGCCCCCCCCGCGTTGCTGCAGCCCGCTGGACCCCAGAGCTTCACCCTCCTCAGACCCTTCTCCCCTGCTCCCCCCTAGGGAAGATGTGTCCCCATTATGGCTATGGGCTGCCTCGGCTGAGGGTAGCACTGATGGTCCAGCTGTCTCCTCCTCCTCGCCTTCAGAATCACTCACAGTGGCAGCTTGCGGACCCGCCTCCTCACCTGGCGATTCACCATCTGAAAGCAGGGAGGTACAAGAGTTGCTTTAGCATGAGGACAGGGCGGCAGCGAGGGAGGCATGAGTGCTGCAATGCACTGTATTGGTTCGATAGTGGCAAAGGATGCTGGTGTGAGGCACAAGTGGAAGGAGAGAGGTCAAAAGGTGATGACCTTGCCATTGCTGTCCAGAACGGGGTCGGCATCTCCAGTTTCGATGTGGCCAATCATCCGGCCTGCCATAATGCGCTGGACTCGCTGCTCCAGATCGCTGAGGTCTTTAAGGTGAGGCCAGCCTCCCCCGGTCCGTTGCTGCTGCCTCCTGTTATGGGCCAGCTTGCCCTGCAAGAGAAAGGACGGGCTCTGAGTACAGTGTGAAGCCCTGATCTTGGCTGCACTGCCTCCCATGGTGGAACAGCCCTTACAGTGTGAAGCCCTGATCTTGGCTGCACTGCCTCCCATGGTGGAATAGCCCTTACAGTGTGAAGCCCTGATCTTGGCTGCACTGCCTCCCATGGTGGAATAGCCCTTACAGTGTGTAAAGTGCTGAATGTGCGTGTGAGTTTCATGAAAGGCCCATAGGTATTGGATGAGGGCTGGGCATTGGGGCTTTCAGGACCCTTTGGCCATAAAGTGAGATGCACATGCAGGGATGAAGAGGATACTGAAAAGGGTACTCACCCTGACGACCCGAGTGAGGTCGTTGAACTTCTTCCTGCATTGCACAGGGGTCCTAGGCACCATGCTGCTGGAGGTCACTCTGTGAGCCACCTCCCTCCAAGCTTTGTGGTAGTCGGTGGGCAGCGGCATCCTGCCACTGTCCGGAAACAGGATAGATCGCCTGCGCTCCACTGTGCCAACCAGAACCTGCAGGGCCCCCTCACTGAACCACTGCGCTCGCTCCCTGGCCCTCTCCATGGTCTTAGGCGTTAGAATGTGGCAGCAGGTCTGTCCAGGCCGAGAATCAGGGCTCCGATGTGCAGGGTGTGGCTGCAATCCAAGATCGACCCTCCCCTTTAAGAGCTGACCGGCGCCAGCGTGTCTGCCTGCAATCGCTAACTGGCCGCACCTGCGCCTCGCTTCTCCGGCTTAGCACCTTAGGACAGTTGTGCAGCACCTGCTTTAGCGCTCCAAGCACCTCTTGGGGCGAAGCAGGTCAATTTAGCTGAAGGTGGCGATAATTTGTGCTGGGCGCTAAATTTTGTGCCCGCTCAACTATAACGCCCCAAACGTGGCGATACTGAATTTCTAGGCCAGACAGTTTTACCGAGGTAAAATTTGTAGTGAGTGTTTTATCTTAAATAAAAATCTGTGAGCAAGAGTGATGGAGAATAAAATGACAAGTCTTCTGATTATATACCTGTTGAAGCTTTTCTGTGGTCTCTAAATTTTTTAAGTGCAGTAATCTGAAGGAGTGGGGGAAAGGTTTGCATTTAATAGTTTGATTTTTTAAATTACATCAGTTGAATTTTGAATTATCTTTACCTGTGTTTTGTTGACAGAAAAGGTCAATACTAATCATGTACACTGGTGACAGGTTCTAATTCATGACATGAAACAGAGACAGAGAAAAAAATACAGGCAGTTTATTTCCTCATTCTAATTAGATTTTTTTTAAAAGTTAAATTTTGAAAGCAAACAAGTCCATCAGTGAACCAGATAGAATGGGACAAAATTAAGGTGGCATTTGGCACCTGCCCTTGGGGTACACTATCCATCTCCAATGTCTGTTATATATAAAGTCATTGGCCTAGAAATTGGAACCTTTACTGCCGGCCGTTAAGGCTGGTTTTGAAGAAAGAATGGCGGCTGCCTCGTTTCCACCCACTTCCGGCGCCATATTGGGCGAGTTGGCAGCGCTACCATTGCCTGCGCTCACCACAAATATTTTAATGACCAGGAGCGTGACGTCAATCAGTGTGCAACGGTGAACTGATGCACGCTCAGCGATTTTGGACGTCTCCACTCCTCTTACCACCGTCTCCAAAGCACGCCCGTGCGTGCAGCTGTTGCCAGCACACAGAGCTGGAGAAAGCAGCGGAGGTCTAAAGTCTTCAATAACGCTGCAGAGTATGTCCAATCCAGTGAGATGGCTCATGGTGATTGCTGCAGAAATACATTAGCAGATTGAATGCCTGTCCTGTACATGTTAGATGCCAGTACGCCACCAGAGCAGGTCAGTGAGCCGTGGCACGTAATGTGTACAGAACAACATATGGTTACAAAAATAGTACTGCATCGAAAGGCTTGATCCATTACAGTCGCTTGCAGTTGTGCCAGTAAACTAGGAATTAAATATTTGTGCTTTGTAAATGTTTACTGTTTTTGTTCAAATGTCCATATTGAATATGCATCCTGTTCCTCTGAAGTAACAGGTGTTTGTTTATAAGGGAGAGCCAACAACTTTTTCCTGTTTCTGAAGTAATTTATATATTTGCATTTGCTCGTATTGATATTCTGGTATTCAGGATATCCAGTAAGCTTTTCACATCTCCTGGTCTATTCAGGGAGGAATCGTGGATCACCTGTGCCAGCTCGGACATCCAGAATTGCAAACAAATCTCTCAATTCCAGTACACCATTGCCCTTTCAAAATGCTTATCCGGGTACTTTCTAGAGAGATATACTCCTAAAAAGACTTGCAAGTGAAAAACCTCTATAATAACAAAGCTTATTCACTATGTATATGTATTAAAAGAATACGTTGCTTTATTGTATTCCAGGGAGTTGAATCGGAAATATTGGTTGCATACTTTAAAATATGGTTGATTAGTCTAGTTTTACGCTTTCATTTATCTTGCATACCCTCTCGGTCAACCGAGAAACATAACTGAAAACATTGCAGTTCATTAAGAAACCGCGATTTCCTGAGAACGCTGCACAGATAGATAGGCCCAACCTTCAGTCTCCTGCCGATTTTACCGCCTGAAAAAGCGCATTGCAGGGGAGTTTCTACGCTGCGCTCATTTAAATCAGCAGGCAGCACCAAAATACCGGTGTTGCCTGCGCTCTTTTTACGGGAGGCCGTTAACCTTGGTCCGCAGTGGCACGGCCCGTTTTCCGGCTTAAATCGAATTTCTAGGCCATTAAGTCTAAACTGTTTGATTCCCCTTCTTCTGAGCTTGCCACCTTGTAAAGTTCACGTAAGTGGAGAGAGGTTGGGTGAGGCAAGGGTGATGGAGGTTCACTTGGTTGCTTACCACTCTCTTCTCTGGGACACGGTGAGTGAAAACTTTGTACAGTCGCCATGTCTTTCCTAATATGGGTCCAAATATCAGTGAGGTTCCTATGCACAGCATCCATATGCGAATCTGTAATTTAAAATGAAGGTTTGTGATTACACAAAATATACTGAAACTAACACTGGCAACTCTACAACCACTTGAATGCATGGCCACAGAGATCTGAAGTAAATGTTTTAATCTCTCAACTACCTTTTCAGGAATGTTGGACAGCTGAAAGAAAAATAATTATAGATAAGTAGAAATAATCCATTATTTTCAATGCAAAACATTACTTCATTGGCACAGATCACATAATTAATACCATGTGCTTGGGTATCTCAAGTGCTTGTAACATGCACTGGCTGATGTCAGTTACTTCACAAGATTTTTAAAGTGGTTTTCAAGTCACCAGGGATTTACAATCTTTATGAATAAAAAGTCAAAACTATATTTACTATAAAGAATGACAGGTAATATGGGGATTAAGAGTGCCAAAATCTCTGGATTTACATCAGATGACCAAATCAAAGCCTCTTGGCCATGTTTACCGTCTTGTAAAAGCCTCCTAGTTATGCATTAGCCTAGATTTTCAACAGCATTCCTAAAAATCCAACAATTGTATTCAAAGCATGTTTAAATAGAATTGCAGACCCAGAGCTACTGATCTCCCAAATATTCTGCCTCATGTTTTATAATTGCATTCAGATATACTCATCCCACAGACAACAACACTACAATGTCATCAAGCTTTTATGCAGGATTTTGTTTTCAAATTCTGGGCTGGACTACACCTCCAATGAACTTGTTAAGCAGTTTATGGGAACGGTAGCATAGTGGTTATGTCACTGGACAGAGGCCTGAACTTCATGTTCCAGGGTATGTGAGTTCAAATCCCACCACAGCAACTGGGGAATTTAAATTCAGTTAATTAAATAAATCTGGAATAAAAAGCTAGTAGCAGTAATAGTGTCCATGTGTAGGTCCCTTGCAGTCAGAATCAGGGGAATTTATAATGGGGAACAAAGAAATGGCAGACCAATTAAATACATACTTTGGTTCTGTCTTCACAAAGGAGGATATAAATAACCTCCCAGAGATGTCGGGGGACATAGGGTCTAATGAGAGGGAGGAACTGAATGAAATCAGTATTTGTAGGGAAATGGTGTTAGGGAAATTGATGGGATTGAAGGCTGATAAATCCCCAGGGCCTGATAATCTACATCCTAGGGTACTTAAGGAAGTGGCCCTAGAAATAGTAGATGCATTGCTGGTCATCTTCCAAAATTCTATAGGCTCTGGAACAGTTCCCATGGATTGGAGGGTAGCTAATGTTACCCCACTATTCAAAAAAGGTGGTAGAGAGAAAATGGGGAATTATAGATCGGTAGTGGGGAAAATGCTAGAGTCCATTATAAAAGATGTAATAGCAGAGCACTTGGAAAACAGTGACAGGATCGGACAAAGTCAACATGAATTTACAAAAGGTAAATCATGCTTGACTAATCTACTGGAATTTTTTGAGGATGTAACTGGTAGAATAGATAAGGGAGAACCAGTGGATGTGGTGTATTTGGACTTTCAGAAGGCTTTTGATAAGGTCCCGCATAAGAGATTAGCGTGTAAAGTTAAGGCACATAGGATTGGGGGCAAGGTACTGACTTGGATAGAGAACTGGTTGGCAGACAGGAAGCAAAGAGTTGGAATAAACGGGTCTTTTTCCGAGTGGCAAGCAGTGACTAGTGGGGTACCACAGGGATCGGTCCTAGGACCCCAGCTATTCACAATATAGATGTAATAGCTCCAAGTTTGCAGACGACACAAAGCTGGGTGGGCGTGTGTGCTGTGAGGAGGATGCTGAGAAACTCCATTATGATTTGGACAGGTTGGGTGATTGGTCAGATGCATGGCAAATGCAGTATAATGTGGATAAATGCAAGGTTATCCACTTTGGTGGCAAAAAGAGGAAGGCAGATTATTATCTGAACGGCAATAGATTGGGAGAACGGGAAGTGCAACGAGATCTGGGTGTTCTTGTGTACCAGTCGCTGAAGGTAAGCATGCAGGTGCAGCAGACGGTTAAGAAGGCAAATGGTATGTAGGCCTTCGTAGCGAGAGGGTTCGAGTACAGGAACAAGGATGTCTTGCTGCAGTTGTAGAGGGCCTTGGTGAGACCACACCTTGAGTATTGTGTGCAGCTTTGGTCGCCTTATCTGAGGAAGGATGTTCTTGCCATGGAGGGAGTGCAGCGAAGATTCACCAGACTGATACCTGGGATGGCAGGAATGACGTATGAGGAGAGATTGGGTCGATTGGGCTTATACTCACTGGAGTTTAGAAGAATGAGAGGGGATCTCATTGAAACTTATAAAATTCTAACAGGACTGGACAGACTAGATGCAGGAAGGATGTTCCCGATGGCGGGGGAGTCCAGAACCAGGGGTCACAGTCTAAAGATAAGGGGTAAGCCATTTAGGACAGAGATGAGGAGGAATTTCTTCACCCAGATTGTGGTGAACCTGTGGAATTCTCTACCACAGAAGGCAGTTGAGGCCAATTCATTAAATATATTCAAGAATGAGTTAGATATATTTCTTAAGGGATCAAGGGATATGGGGAGAAGGCAGGGACAGGGTACTGAGTTTGGATGATCAGCCATGATCGCATTGAATGGCGGAGCAGGCTCGAGGTGCCGAATGGCCTACTCCTGCTCCTATCTTCTATGTTTCTATGAAACTACCGGATTGTCATAAAAACGCATCTGGTTCACTAATATCCTTTAGGGAAGGAAATCTATCTGGTCTGGCCTATATGGGACTCCAGACCCAGACTCTGAAATGCCAAGCCACTCAGTTGTACACAACCGCTACAAAAAACAATACTGCAGCGGTTCAAGAAGGCGACTCACCACCACCTTCTCGAGGGCAATTAGGGACGGGCAATAAATGTTGGCCTTGCCAGTGACGCCCACATCCCAGGAACGAATAAAAAAAAGTTTGAAAAATAAAAAGGATCCCAGTGACAAACCCCCCACAGAAATCTGCTTATTTTGTCCTTGGTCTCCCTAGGCTGTGTATATCCTGTAGCAGAGTTAGCAAATATAAGGTAATACACTATAGGGTAAAAGTAACATAGAATCAGAGAAATTTACAGCACAAAAGGAGGCCATTTGGCCCATTGTGACCGTGCAGGCCGACAAAGAGCTATCCAGCCTAATCCCACTTTCCAGCTCTTGATCCATTGCCTTGTAGGCCACAATACTCCAAGCACTTTTTAAATGCGGTGAGGGTTTCTTCCTCTACCACCCTTTCAGGCAGTGAGTTCCAGATGCTCACCACCCTCTGGGTGAACAAAATTTCTCTCAAATTCCCTCTAATCCTTCTACCAATTACTTTAAACCTATGCCCCCTGGTTATTGACCTCTCTGCTAAGGGAAATAGGTCCTTCCTATCCACTCTATCTAGGCCCCTCATAATTTTATACAACTCAATTAAATCTCCCCTCAGCCTCCTCTGTTCCCAAGAAAACAACCCCAGACTATCCAATCTTTCATCATAGCTGAAATTCACCAGTCCTGGCAACAACAACAACAACTTGTATTTATATAGCGCCTTTAATGTTGTAAAATGTCCCAAGGTGCTTCACAGGAGTATTATAAGACAAAAAAATTGACACCAAGCCACATAAGGAGAAATTTGGGCAGGTGACCAAAAGCTTGGTCAAAGAGGTAGGTTTTAAGGAGTGTCTTAAAGGAGGAAAGAGAGGTAGCGAGGCGGAGGGGTCTGGGCAGGGATTTCCAGAGCTTAGGGCCTAGGCAACAGAAGGCACGGCCACCAATGGTTGAGTGATTATAATCAGGGATGCTCAAGAGGGCAGAATTAGAGGAGCGCAGATATCGTGGGGGGGAGGGGTTGTGGGACTGAAGGAGATTACAGAGATAGGGAGGGGCGAGGCTATGGAGGGATTTGAAAACAAGGATGAGAATTTTGAAATCGAGGTGTTGCTTAACCGAGGGCCAATGTAGCTCAGCGAGCACAGGGGTGATGGGTGAACAGGACTTGGTGCTAGTTAGGACATGGGCAGCCGAGTTTTGGATGACCTCAAGTTTACGTAGGGTGGAATGTGGGAGGCCAGCCAGGAGTGCGTTGGAATAGTCAAGTCTAGAGGTAACAAAGGCATGGATGAGGGTTTCAGCAGCGGATGAGCTGAGGCAAGGGCAGAGATGGGCAATGTTACAGAGGTGGAAATAGGCGGTCTTAGTTATGCCATGGATATGTGGTCGGAAGCTCATTTCAGGGTCAAATATGACACCAAGGTTGCGAACAGTGTAGTTCAGCCTTAGACAGATGTTAGGGAGAGGGATGGAGTCAGTGGCGAGGGAACGGAGTTTGTGGTGGGGACCGAAAACAACGGCTTCAGTCTTTCCAATATTTAATTGGAGAAAATTTCTGCTCATCCAGAACTGGATGTCAGACAAGCAGTTTGACAATTTAGAGACCGTGAAGGGGTCGAGAGAAGTGGTGGTGAGGTAGAGTTGGGTGTCATCAGCGTACATGTGGAAACTGGCGCTGTGTTTTCCGATGATGTCGCCAAGGGGCAGCACGTAGATGAGAAATAGGAGGGGACCTCGTTAATCTCCTCTGCACCATCTCTAGTGCGATCACATCCTTCCTATAATGTGGTGACCAGAACTGTACGCAGTACTCTAGCTGTGGCCTAAATGGTGTTTTATGCAGTTCTAGTATTTTATACAGTTCTAGCATAACCTCCCTGCTCTTATATTCTACGCCTCAACT
Source organism: Somniosus microcephalus (assembly GCF_052327205.1). Lineage (NCBI taxonomy): Eukaryota > Metazoa > Chordata > Chondrichthyes > Squaliformes > Somniosidae > Somniosus > Somniosus microcephalus. The sequence continues at coordinate 85,983,053 of NC_141000.1, forward strand.
AATAAAGGGAAGTACCCCGTATGCCTTCTCAACCGCCTTATCTACCTGTCCTGCTACCTTTAGGGATCTGTGGACATGCACTCCAAGGTCCCTCTGTTCTTCTACACTTCTCAGTATCCTACCAGTAATTGTGTATTCGCTTACCTTGTTTTCCCTGCACAAATGCATTACCTCACACTTCTCCGGATTGAATTCCATTTGCCACTTTTCTGCCCACTTGACCAGTCCATTGATATCTTCCTGGAGTCTGCAGCTTTCTTCCTCACCATCAACCACATGGCCAATTTTTGTAACATCTGCAAACTTCTTAATCATGTCCCCTACATTGAAGTCTAAATCATTGATATATACCACGAAAGCAAGGGACCTAATACTGAGCCCTGTAGAACCTCACTGGAAACAGTCTTCCAGTCACAGAAACATCTGTCGACCATTGCCCTTTGCTTCCTGCCACTGAGCTAATTTGTTAACTTGCCACTTTCCCTTGGATCCCATGGGCTTTTACTTTTCTAACCAGACTGCCATGTGGGACCTTGTCAAAAGCCTTTGTAAAATCCATGTAGACTACATCAAACGCACTACCCACATCGACACTACTTGTTACCTCCTCAAAAAATTCAATCAGGTTAGTCAGACACAACATCCCCTTAACAAATCCATGCTGACCGTCCTTGATTAATCCGTGCCTTTCTAAATGATGATCAATACTGTCCAGCAGAATTTTTTCCAATAATTTTCCCACCACTGAGTTTAGGCTGACTGGCCTGTAATTACTTGGTCTATCTCTTACTCCCATTTTAAACAACGGTACAACATTTAAACAACGGTACAACATCAACAGTACTCCGGCACCATGCCTGTAGCCAGAGAGGATTGGAAAATGATGGTCAGAGCCTCCGTTATTTCCTCCCTTGCTTCCCTTAACAGCCTGGGATACAATTCATCCGGGCTTGGCAATCTATCGACTTTCAAAGATGCTAAACCCCTTAATATTTCTTCTCTCACTATGTTTATCCCATCTAATATTTCACACACCTCCTCCTTAACTACTATGCCTGCATCGTCCCTCTCTTTTGTGAAGACGCAAAATATTCATTAAGAACCATACCCACGTCTTCTGCCTCTAATAGGCCCTACTCTTTCTTTAGTTATCCTCTTGCTCTTTATGTATTTTGAAAACATTTTTGGGTTTTCCTTGATTTTACTTGCCAATATTTTTTCATGCCCTCTTTGCTTTCCTAATTTCCTTTTTAATTTCACCCCTGCACTTTCTATACTCCTCTAGGCTTTCTGCAGTATTGAGCTCTTGGTATCTGACTCAAGCTTCCCTTTTTTGTCTTATCCTATCTTGTATGCTCCTGGAACGTTCTTTGTGGAACGTATTTGCACTGAACCCTCACCATCTCCTCCTTGAATGCCTCCCATTGCTTTGAAAACTAAGCAGCCAGTTTTCCAGTTTGGTGCTGGGAAACCAGTGAAAATTAAGTATTGGCCGTGGGAAATGGAGGCTTTCCAAAAATTTTGAGGTGATGCTGGTGGGGATGATAGGAATGGTGGTTGGGGTGGAAGGTGGAAGATGTGGGAAAGGGAGATAGATTTAGCTGAGTGGGAAATGGGGGAAGCTGTTGAGAACAAAGCGGGTGGGGAAAGTGGTTATGATTGGACAGAAAAAAATGGGAAGAGGTGAAGCAAGCAGGTAGGAGACATGGAATTGTTGGAGGAGCTGGCAAAAATATGGGAAGGAATAGAAAGAGTACAGAGAGAAGAATGGAAGGTGGGGGTAGAAGAAAAATGGCAATGCAAAAGGTAGAGAAATGAGTGAAGATGAGATCATGGGAGGGAAACAGTGGAAATTAGGAGAGGCATAGGAATGAACAGCAGATGCTGGGGCGGGGATGTGGGAGGGGAGGAGAAAAAAAGACTGGCAGCAATGGTTGCAGCCCTGTGTAGCCCCATCCTTTCCCACCATCCACTAGGAAAGGAAAATGAGAGACAGAAGCAGACGATGAAGAGACTGAAAAAAAGTAGAGTTAAAAACAGCAACATTGAGATAAGAGACAAGACAGAATTCTGAATTAACATAGGTCAATGCAATGAGAACCACTAGTATATTAATTACATACACACAAATAGGCTAACTTATTTCACTTTTTCAAAACCCCCATTCCCTTATTCAGAAACCTCGATAATCTATAAATTAAAAGTCTTGCTATGTGGTATGCACTTTCAGGCCACAAACCTGTTGTCACAACTCTTGTCACTTTTTATGTAATCATTTGTGATGGAAAATAATCCATAGCAACAGGCCAACATTTGATAATGGAAAATCCATGTCAGCATTCAGTGATGCTGTAGCTGCAGTTCTCTGGCCACGAGGTGGCGATGTTGCACTAGCCAATGACAAATCTGAAAATGTAATCCACTGGGCAGAGCACCTGGGGCTACCAATCACTTCAGAAACTACACTACAAACCAATTGTAAAAACTATTGTATAACCGTTTTAAAATCACTGCTCAAAAATTTTTAAATGCCCAACTTACAGCCCCAAAATGTCAAAATGTCTGATCAAACCTAGGGGTTTGTCACTCTACCCACCTGCGCTTCCTGGCCTAAAATGCCCTGCTTCCAACCCTGAAAATGCCAGCTCAAATTCATTCTTGGGGGAAGCCCACCCACTCCCCACTGTTCCCGTTAAAAGTGCCGGCTCTGAAAATGTCATTTCAAATTGGACCTGATGCTGTCCTGAACACTACCTGTTGTTCCCAGCAAAACATGCCCAGCTTTTCCTGAGTATGCTGTCCTTGCCTGCCTGCTCCCGATTCTCCCCAGCAAAAATACTCCCACTTCCAGGCACAACAATATCTGCTCAAATTGGGCCTTGAGGCACAAATACTGTCCTCTTCTGCTTGATTCCTGCATCTTTTATGCCTAAATACCTGCTCAAGTTGCCATGCTGCAGGCCGTGCTCAGCTGCCATGTTCCCCCTGTCCACTGCGATTCATTCCCTGCTGTAGTGTTCCTGCTCATATTGCTGTGCTCCCCATTCAAATATTTTAAAATGCAGCCCTGCTCCATACTTTTTGGCCTTGGGACCTGGTTCCTGCTTTGCTATTTAGTGCCTTCCACCGTACAAATTTATTAATAAGCTGGTATTCCCACTGCTCCATTCATTTATTAATTTGTGGTTCTCTATTATTATTTTGATGGTGCCCACTACTCTCTGTATGTATTAATTACTAGTGACTGGTGCTCTATTAATTCCCTGCTGCTTGGTGATCTATGAACTGATTAATTTGCTAGTGCCCACTGCTCTATTGCTTTTAAAATGATATTCCACTCCCTGCTCTATGACTGGGGCTGATTGCTGGTTTTGTGTTCTGTGGATAAGCTGTCCTGCAGCGTTTATCAGTAACCTTTCACCCAAGGTGAAATGGGCAGACACATGGCTGATGAAATTTAATGTAGAGACCTGTTATATGATGCATTTTGGAAGGAAGAATGAGGAGAAGGAATATAAACTAAATGGTACAATCTTAAAGGGGTTGCAGGAGCAGAGAAACCTGGGAGTTTACATAAACAAATCTTTGAAGATGGCAGGACAAGTTGATAAAATCAATTAAAAATCATACAGGATCCTTGGCTTTATAAATAGAGGCACACAGTACAAATAAAGGAACTTGTGCTAATGTTTTTATAAATCACTGGTTAGGCCTCTGCTTGTGTATTGTGTCCAATTCTGAGCAGCACCCTTTAGGAAGGATGTCAAAGCCTTAAAGCGAGTGTAGGGGAGATTTACCAGAATAATACCAGGGATGAGGGACTTGAGAAGCTGGGATTGTTCTCCTTAGAGCAGAGCAGGATAAGGGGAGATTTAATAGAGGTGTTCAAAATTGAGCGGTTTTGATAATAGTAAATAAGGAGAAAGTATTTCCACTGGCAGGAGGGACGATAACCATAGGACACAGATTTAAGATAATTGGCAAAAGAACCAGAGGGTTGATGAGCAGAATTTTTTTTATGCGGCGAGTTATGATGATCTGGAATACGCTGCCTGAAAGGGTGGTAGATTCAGTAGTGACTTTCAAAAGGGTATCGGATATATACTTGAAAAATAAAAACCTGCAGGGCTATGGGGAAAGAGTGGGGAAGTGGGACCAATTGGACAGCTCTTTCAAAGAGCCGCTACAGGCGCGATGGGCTGAATGGCCTCCTTCTGTGCGGTAAGACTCTAGGAATGGTTTATGAGGGTTGAATTTTCCAGTTGTGGCTGTACAGTGTCAAACAAAGCCAATAACACCATTCGTTGTAATTTAAATTCCCTGCTTTATTCCATTAATTTTTAATCTTGCCCTTATAGTGGCAGCTTCTGCTGCTTGTGGGTGTGCTTATTCTGTGGGAACATTAAGTTGAAACTTCAAGAATGCACAGGTCTTTATTTCCCATGTGCCCCACTGGATTCCAAATCCTTATATAAACAACTTGCACTACACAATTTCATTTCATTTTGAATTAAATTCATCTTTCAATTTTTATATATTTTTCTCCACCATTTACTGCAGTTTACGTTTATTTCCATTTTTAAAAACATTTTTATTTCCAACAACCAAAATATGCTACATCAACATATTCTCCATTAAAACATATAATCCTCGTCAAATAACACATCAAGTACAATTATGTGCACAGAATTCAAGCCTTAAAATATTTAACTCTCACACAATACTTCGTAATAAACACAATTTGACATAATCACCATAAATCGATAGCCCTGATACTATACGCCACATAGGATAAATCAATTTATCCCCCAACTCCCACGCGAGATCTTCTAGGATATATGAAAGTTTCTCTATTCTTTGTTTTCATTTTACGGCCCATAGATAAAAGATTATTTGTCTCGCTCTGCTAAAATAATTGAGAGGGATGACGCTCGTGGTGAAGACTTGCACAGCAGTTATCAAATTTGCTAGTGTTGCTTTATGACTGCCTGACAGGTCAGATTAAATTAGGGCAAATGTTTTTCTTGCTCACATATAAATCCCTTCATATTGTGCACTGATAAAACTTATTCACAAAAAATGCAAGCAAATCCAATTGATGGGCAGTTCTGGGTCTCAGACTAATCATATCTACACCACTACATAGTTCCTAGGATTCCTCACCTGAAAGATCAGCTCGATTGACATTTCCACTGCAGCTGTTTTTCCTTCCTCAATCCCGAACATGTAGCCACTGACATAAGTGAAAACACTTCCAATAATTGTTACAATGTTGAGGTTTGGGCTGGACATTTTCACAATCCTAATAGAAATAAGAAAAGTAAAACAAGACTTGTATAGCGCCTTTCATGACCTCAGGATGTCCCAAAGCGCTTTACAGCCAATGAAGTACTTTTGAAGTATAGTCATTGTTGTAATGTAGGAAATGGGGCAGCCAGTTTGCACACAGCAAGCTCCCACAAACAGCAATGTGATAATGACCAGATAATCTGATTTTTTAGTGATGTTGATTGAGGGTAAATATTGGCCAGGACACCAGGGATAACTCCCCTCTTCTTCGAATTAGTGCCATAGGATCTTTTATGTCCACCTGAGAGCGCAGACGGGGCCTCGGTTTAACGTCTCATCCGAAAGACGGCACCTCCGACAGTGCAGCACTCCCTCAGCACTGCACTGGAGCGTCAGCCTAGATATTTGTGCTCAAGTCTCTGGAATTGGACTTGAACCCTCGACCTTCTGACTCAGAGGCGAGGGTGCTACCCAGAGTCACGGCTGACACATCATTAGTAAGGGCAAAGCACAAGGTGAAATCTTCATGAGGAAACAGAATTGTAAGTATTACTGTGACAAGCTCTTTAATAGCGACAATTTTCATTAAGAATACATTTTTAATATGTAGAGAACCTATATTTATATGGAAGCATGCAGAGTCTGGTGCAGACCAGCTATACTGTAACCTTTGAGCCACATTTACACTGGAGCCCACTTAGTTTGGATTCTGGGAGACATGTCAATGCAGTGGGGCCCCTCCTATTTATACTACTAAATCTAGTTTCCTTAACCTGAAGGCCAAATCCTAGAACCAGATTTTCTTTGTGGGTCTATGAATTATTCTGCTGGCAGCTTATAGGAGCATGATTTAGAAGTATAAACTCACAACTTGGTTCAGGACATTGCATTCCTTAAATCTAAATTTTACTAGTCCTTTACACTAGTGCTCACTTAGTTGGTTTCTGGGACACCAACATCTGTAAACTAGCTCGGGGCTTACACTACTGACTCCAGTTCCCTTACACTGGTTGTAGAGTCACATATCTGTGAAAATCCACCGGTTGTGCAGTGGGGGTGTTCTGGAAACATCCTGATACAAGTGCTGCGACCTCTGCCACTGATTGCAAAGTTTACTGGGCCGCCAAGAGTGCACCTCGGACACCTGCCATGGTAGAGAGGCTGGGAAGTCTGGTGCAAGTAGCGAACTTTGGGGAGGGGTACCACTCAGGAAAAAAATATAGGTGCCCCCTGCTGCCCACTTTAAAGTGATCTTTTAAACTGTAGAAAATATGCTTCAGGGCTCCTGGTACCAGCCTAATTTGAGGCTTTTCTGGCACACACTCACCAAAGGGCCACAGATTTTTGGCCCACCGTTTAGGATTCTGCTACCAGGTTCAGAAAGTTGGATTTAATAGTGTAAATGCAAAGAGTGAGCTCACAGATGATGGTCTCCTGAAATTCAGACTAAATGACCACTAGTATGACAGCAGCAAAGAGGACCCACAGTGTATAGAACAGTAGCCATAGAGGAAGAGTTCAGATATACAATATGATGTCTAAAGCAAGGACTATAGGAGGTAGATTTTAACCGTCACTGCCGGGCGGAAAACAGGCAGTGGCGGATCATTCACCTGTTGTACACCCTGCCGGATTTTCCTTTCCAAAGGCGTTTGATAAAGTGCCACATAATAGACTTGGTAGTAAAATTGAAGCCCATGGGATTAAAGGCTGTGTGGCTGTGTGGGTACAAAATTGGTTGAGGGACAGAAAGTATGGTGAACAGTTGTTTTTCAGACTGGAGGGAAGTGTGCAGTGGTGTCCCCCAGGGGTCGGTGTTGGAACCACTGCTCTTTTTGATATATATTAATGATCTGGACTTGGGTATACAGGGCATCATTTCAAAGTTTGCAGATGACAGCAAACTCGGAAATGTAGTAAACAGTGAGGAGGATAGTAACAGACTTCAGGAGGACAGAGACAGTCTGGTGAAATGGGTAGACACGTCAGATAAAATTTAACGCAGAGAAGTGTAAAGTGATTCATTTTGATAGGAAGAATGAAGAGAGGCAATATAAACAAAATAGTACAACTTTAAACGGGGTATACGTACACAAGTCTTTGAAGGTGGCAGGACAACTTGAGAAGGCTGTTAAAAAGGCATATGGGTTCCTTGGCTTTACAAATAGAGGCATAGAGTACAAAAGCCAGGAAGTTATGCTAAACCTTTATAAATCACTGGTTCAGCCCCAGCAGGTGTATTGTGTCCAATTCTGGGCACCACACTTTAGGAAGGATGTCAAGGCCTTATGATGGGTGCATAAGAGATTTACTAGAATGGTACCATGACTTCAGTTATGTGGAGAGACTAGAGAAGCTGGGGTTGTTCTCCTTAGAGCAGAGCAGGTTAAGAGGAGATTTGATAGAGGTGTTCAAAATCATGAAGGGTTTTGATAGTAAATAAGGAGAAACAGTTTCCAGTGGCAGAAGGGTCGGTAACCAGAGGGCACAGATTTAAGGTAGTTGGCAAAAGAACCAGAGGCACCAGGAGGAAAAGAATGTTTACACAGTGAGTTGTTATGATCTGGAGTGCACTGGCTGAAAGGGCAGTGGAAGCAGATTCAATAATAACTTTCAAAAGAGAATTGGATAAATACTTGGTGAAAAGATTTGCAGGACTATGGGGAAAGGGCAGGGGAGTGGAGCTAACTGGTTAGCTCTTTCAAAGGCCTCCTTCTGTGCTATATCATTCTATGATGCTATGATAATAGGTGGCTGATCCACTACCGCCAGTTTTCTGCCCAATGGTGAAAGTTAAAATATACCCCTAGGAGTATGTTCTGCAAAATAGAAAATAAAAAGGCTACAGTGGTGCAGTGGTCATGGTTCTGAACTAGTAACCCAGAGGTTATGAGTTCATGGCAAGTTGTGAAATTCAATTCAATAAATCTGCTAATGTTTGACCATGAAACCCCCCAAATAGTTCACTAATGTTCTTCAGGAAATGGAACCAGACAACCCCTACACAATCTGACCTACCTACGACTCCAGTGCCACAATATGTGGTTGAATCGTAATGCCTTGATTTATTACAGCACTCAAGGTGGTACCCACCACCAACGTTCCCTCTAAGCTGCGCGGCTGCTCTGCCGGTCTTGCGCAGCCCGGGACCAGCTTGTTCTAATGGTAAATTTCCCGCACACGCGATACTGTGACTGGGTCGCGCAGCCCCTTAAAGGGGTCGTGCACCCAAAAAAAAAAATTAGAGGGAGCATTGCCCACCACCACCTTCTCAGGGCAATAAATGCGGCCTTGCCAGGATCACCCACATCCTGAAAACAAATGTTTAAAACTGTGAATACAATGATTAGTATTACATATGCATTATAATTTGTATTTATCTGAAAATCCAGTCCATAGCCATAATCATGCAAGTTTTTTAATGGCTTGGAACCTAGAGTCACTACTTCTGAACTAGTAACAATCTTACATAGCCCTACCCACTTATGTCAACATGTTGGAGACCATTCCAAGTTTGTCGACAAACGATTTGTCAAAATAAGCAGACACAATAATAAAAATAAAATGGCAATTTCTGAATTTTAAATTTCTGTACATTTATTTACTGTTTTTGCTTTATTTAGGAAAAAAAAGTCATTTAAGAGCAAACTTCAAATGTAAGATTTTAGTATTAATGTGCAGAGAAGGGACTGGGACTCCCGCTTTTTTGTCAGTATAAGCAAGCTGGTGACATAAATGAGTTTGAGACAAGTGGGTAGGACTGTACTGGGTTTTACAGTCTCAATCCAAATTTTAAAAATTGTGCCACAGTTGATTTTTTTCAATGTATTAAAGGAAGGGTTTGGTCTTAATTATGAACAATTCATATAGATTTTGGAAAGAAGAAATAAAATCAAAAGAATGCGCAAATGGTGTAGGAGGGTAAGAAAATTAGAGATAGCAGTAAGAGGGCAAAAAAAGGAACAAATAAAAAAAATAGGTTTTCTCCATGTCATTTTTAAAGCATATTAAACATTAAACCAGATAATTTGATATAATTTTGCTCATAACATTCCATTCCATTATTGTACTTAGTAGTTTCAACCCCTAGAGAGTTTTTCTTTAAAAACAAATTGTTTCTTGGGTTAGAACAATGATAAAACTCAACTTGAGTCGAGACCTCTACACGTTTGAACTACACCGAGTTCTCCATTTCAGGTGTACTGCTTATTCCCTAAGCCACAATTGTACACAACCCAGCAGCCAACTCAAAGTAGCAGTTAGAGGATCAGCAATTCTAGATCTAAATTGAATTAGGCTAATTTTGGGTTTATTCAGGAAATAAGACCCCCAGAACTTTAGCTTATAGCTAAACTATGCTTTTCCCTGCAAGAAAATGATGCCACATGCAATCAGTCGGACCCTGTTTTTTCTGCTTGTCATTTTGTACATCCTTGATGCAATTTTACTAGTAGAATATGATGCACTACCATTATTCTGGGCTTCTAGGAAGTGATCTAATTTATTTTCAATGTTTCCTTGTTGACTGCCCAATCTGTTTAATGTCCGTGGTGGTCAGTAGCTATATACATAGATGCAGCGATCCACGTAATCATGGTAGTGACACTGGTCGCATACATGTCCTGCCCAAATGCTTTTATTCAGCTCATTCAAGCAACTGGAATTCTTGATAATAAATTTGAACAAAATATCTGATTAAGTGGTTCTGAAACTTTTTCAGGCCGAGTCCCATTGAAAAACTCAGCCCCTCATGCGTGGTAAATTTACAAAAAATAAATAAAATCTCTCTCCTCCTTCCATTTGTTCTCTCTAGTCTAGATTTTTTGATCACCTATATTTTTACACCAGTATTAACATATTTAAAATAATGCTGATTGGAAAAATCCAAACCTACCTCTTCTCCTCCTCCATTTCTATTGCGGTTGCTCGTCTCCAATTCCACTTTTTCTGCCTTACTTCTGTCTCTCTCTTACTTTTCCTCCTCCTTTCCCCCCATCTTCTCATGGTGGCAACTCGTACTAGGGTTTAGTTTCATGGGGGGGGCAGCAGAAGACCTCTGATACCTAGCCCAAATGATCACTCTTCACATGTACTAATGGACAGTATAAAATGGGCCATTCAATTCCAGGCGTTTGACCCTGATTTTATTTAAGATACATAGATACTTGGTGACCAATTCTTCCCCTCCCTTACCTGGGGACGCTGAGGTTAATCGTCCAATTCAGCATAGACCAGCGATTGAATCGGGGTCTTTTCTTGTCAATATAATTCAGTGCCAAGTAGTTCTCTTACCCATTGAGTTGGGGGGGGGGGGGGTGGGGTGGAATTAGTTCTCATATTCAAAACAGCTGTTAGAAATGCATTATTCTACATATTGTACCTGTTATTTTTGAATTTGATGGTGAATGTAAGAAAGAAGAGCGCTAGCAGAATCCCACATGATAATAAGGTGCACATCATTCCAAGTAATACAGGGGAGATATGTTTGGCTTCATACATTATCTTCTGTCAAGAGAATCATAGAGGTTATTAAATGCAAACTTTGAACACAAAAAGCACTTACTCACTATTGCAAATATTATTTAAAGATGAATTACCCCATCAGTTTTATTTGGCAAGTAGTCACATAACAAAATTATCCTGAGCAAACGCCATCAAAAATGTTAATATAAAAGTTTATGGATTTGAGGCAATTTTTTGTGCTTACCAAGTGGAATGCTGTCAGTAAAGGGGACTAAACATTTTTCCTCTATAAGCACTTCAGATCAGGTCCAAGGTGTAGACCCTCTACTCTATCTGGGAAATGCAACTTAACCAATGTTATCAAGGAATTTCATGATATTGTTTTCAGTGTCTTGGTCACAGTTCCAGCTTTATTTCAGACCAGTTACTGTATTAAATCACTCCGTTACCCAATAGTGCACATCTTGTACCAATCTAATGGTGACACAAGTTCACCCTTATAAACTCTACACTATTATTTATTGTGCACCATGAAACAATAACTTGCATTTATATAATGCCTTTAATGTTGGAATCATCTCAAGGTGCTTCAGCGAGGTATGAGTGAAACAAATGGACACCATACCAAAAGAGAGGTTAGGTGACCAAAAGTTTGGTCAAAGAAATAGGGTTTTAAAGGAGAAAATGAATGTATAGAGGCAGAGGAGTATAGGGAAGGAATTCCCAAGATGGACTGTAGGCATCTGAGGGCTTGACCACTAATTGTGGGAAAAATGATGGATGGGGGTCAACAAGGACTGGAGTGTTGGGTGAGTGGAACTATGATAGGGGTGGCAAAGTTTTTGATAAGCTGAAGTATATGGAGGGTGGAAGAACGACCAGGAGAACATTGGAGTACTTGTGCCTGGAGGTTACAAAGGCATGTACGAGGGTTTCAGTGGAAGTTGGACTAAAGTAGAGACAGAGGTGAGCAATGTAATGGAAGTAGATGTAGGCAGTCTTTGTGATGAACAGAGTTTGAGATTGGAAACTCAGCAGGTCAAACAGATTGCAAACAGTCTGGTTCACTCCAGAGAGCAGCCAGGGAAGGGGATGGAGATGGTGCCAAGGGTACAGAGTTTGTGGCAGGGACCAAAGATGGTATCTTCAGTCTTCCCAGTGTTTAGGAGTAAGTTACAGCTCATTCAAGACTGGAAGTTGGACAAGCAGTCCGACAGCACAGATGCAGTGGACGAATTAAGAGAGATGGTGGAGAGATATAGCTGGCCATCATCTGTGTACCAGTGAAAGTTGGCCATGTCTGTAGATGAGGTTGCCAAGAGGCATGATGCTGCTACAGAAGAGGAGAGAGCCAAGGATGGATCCTTGGGAGACTACAGGGGTAATGAAGCGGGAGTGGGAAGAGAAGCCATTGACAGAGATGCTTGGGCTGCAATTGGATAGGTAGGAATGGAATCAAGCAAGAGCAGTTTCACAGGAGGATGATGTAGTCGATCATGTCGAAGGCTGCAGAGGTTCAGGAGGAATAATGCACAAAGATGTTGGTCATGACTTTGGTTAGGGCTGTTTCGGTTCTGTGGGAGGGATGGAAACCTGACCGGAGGGTTTGGACAGAGTTGCAGGAGAGATAGGCACCCATATTAAAAAAAATTCAAGGTCCGCTGATCTTAGCCAGGGTAGTAAATAGGATAATTTAATTGGCCGCAGTGCCCCTGGATTAGGGAGGAGGCAAAAAGACATAAACAGCCATTGTTTCTACTCTTGATTTGTATGCTGGAAAGTACACGTGTGTTACATCAGTTGAAGTTCAGGATCAGGTTCAGCAGTGCTGACCTCCATGTTCGAATAGATTGGTGGCACTTGCCATCTAGGTCAGCTGCATATAGTGACACCACTATTTCTGACCAGAATGGAGATGATTGGGCAATTACCCCATCAATCATGCCTGGAGACCACACTGCTGTAAATGACTGAGATTGATTTTACACACATAATTTGTTTGTAACTATCCTCCACTCACTGCATTTTGCTGGAGAAAATCACCCTGCTTTTAATCGGGAGATGTTGCTGTAGTTTCGTTCCTGAGCTCTGTTTGCTACAGTTCCTAGTGACTCTCTTAAATAGACTCTGTAGACTGCTTGTTGTGGTGCGCTCTTTAAATAGACTCTGTTTGCTGAGTAAATAGACTTTGTTTGTAAAGTAAACTGTTCCACCTCCAACTCATTGACTGACACAGTGGTGTCAATAGACACTCTGATCTAGGTCCACAAGTGGATATCTCCACTTAGGTACCAGTGGAACTTTATCCCAGCCACATTATATCCTGGCACAAGTCAGCACCTTCAAGAACTGAAGGGGCAAAACTCTAGGGCAAAAATATGAAATGATTTATAAAATGATCAAAATATTTGCATTGCTCTTATTTATATTTTACACTTACGACTTGGATATTACACAGCTGCTGTAGAAGTCGCTGCCCATCCTCTGTGTTCATGGCTGGATCGATGGTGCAGTCCGCAGAGCTGCACAGAGCACTGCAGTTCGGCATTGTCTCCATATTGCAAGCCACACACCTCAGCGTTTTCAGCTCAGCATCTTCCACTACTTGCCACAGGGTGTGCTGAAGTACTGCAGGTTCATCACAAGAGGGCAGCCTACACCCATCCTGCCAGATAGAATGCATAAAACAACAAAATTGAACAAACAAGTTCAGATATGGCATATTTATTTGCTTTAGAATTTTCTTCTCTTTCTCTACTACTCTCTTGAAGGCTGATAGTTGGTGGAGCACAGTTTCAGAGCCACCAACAATGCTTCAAATCAGTGAGCAGTCAGGTTATTTGAGCATGGGGAGCATTACAGCCAAACCCGATCATGTTCTGACGCAAACTCCCACACAAACTTTCCAGCCTGGGTCACTGAATAGTGATCAAAAATAAAAAAATGTTCCCCTCCCTAGACCAGGGATGATGCGTCTTATAGTAGTGTCTTTACTGTGGCCTAGCTAACATCAGCTAACTTTACACAGACCAAAATGTAGTAACTTCCAGTTTATGTGGCAAAATCCTATGCTGGACTGCGTGCTTACTCACCAGCCATCGAAAGTATTATGTCCGTGTGTAATTGAGACACGGACTGCAGGAGTTGGTTATAACAGGTCTTTACTGAGTGGAGACAAACTGGAACTACTATGCAAAAGTTACTACACAGGCTTATATACAGGGGTGGTCACTACTGGTACTGCAGTATACAGGGGCTGCAGAATATAGTTCCTTCTGCAAAGTACATACACTACAATTCCTCCCCTTTTAGCTAAACAGTACATAACATTCGATTAATAATTAAATAACATATTTACAATTACAGTTGCTAGATACATTAGTTGAAGTTAAGCAATTATAAGTTCAGTCTTTGAGGAGGCTTCCTGATTCTGTCTGGATAACGCCTCTTTGGGGTATCAGGTTCTTCTGGCAAAGTTGATTCGGGATCAACGTCGTTGTTTGGTTCGTCTGCTTCCAATATCACCGATTCTGAGGTAGATGCAATTGGTACTTCGGTTTCATCACCGGGTGTATCAGATCGTGGTGTGGAATTGACGTTTTCCAGTGACTCTAGAATCTGGTCAGCATGGCGTCTTACAATGCTCTCTCCAACGTCCACGGTATACATTAGAGGTCCTTGCCGTGTACAGATCGTTCCTGGCTGCCATTTCTCTGTGCGGTAGTCCCGGGCCAAAACTGGTTGACCTATCTTAAAACTCCTGGTCGGCCTTTCATTCATATTCTGAAACTGCCTGTTCTCCACATCTCTTCTGACGTTTGGCTTAACCAAATCCAAGCGGCATCGTAGTCTTCGATTGAAGAACATCATGGCTGGAGTTTGGTTGGTAACCGCATGTGTCGCATTCCGGTAGGCAAACAAGAAGTTATCCACCTTGTGTTGTAGGGGTATGTCTTCATTACACATTGCCTTCATAGCCTTCTTGAATGTTTGAACGAACCTCTCAGCCAATCCATTGGTGGCTGGATGATATGGGGCGGATGTGTAATGCTTAACACCATTGTTCTTCAAGAACCTCCGGAACTCTTCAGACACAAACTGTGGTCCATTGTCGGAGCAAATCTGTTCAGGCAGCCCATTTCTGGCGAATATGGTTCGTAAGACTGTGATAGTTTTTTCTGTGGTGGTTGAGGACATTTTTATTACCTCTGGCCACTTTGAATGTGCATCCACCGCAATTAAAAACATTGAGTCCATAAATGAACCAGCAAAATCAATGTGCACCCTTTGCCATGGAGATGAGGGCCACTCCCATGGATGTAGAGGGGCTTGTGGTGGGGCGTTTTGGACCTTCTGGCATCCTGTACAGCTCTTGGTCATCTCTTCGATTTCTCTATCGATTCCCGGCCACCACACAAACGCTCTGGCTAAGTTCTTCATTTTTACCCCTCCCAGATGACCCTCATGAAGCTCATTGAGCACTCTATCCTTCAATTTGGGTGGAATTACTACTCTGGATCCACACATCAAGGTTCCTCTGCACACTGACAGCTGTTCTCTTCTCGGCGAGAATGCTGGCAGCAGTGGTTCGCCATGTGCTGGCCATCCCTTCACCGTTAAATCATAGACCCAGGAGAGTGTCGGGTCATTTTGTGTTTCCTTTTCTATGTTTGCATTCGTCACAGGGAGACATTCGACTATGGTCGAGTGGAATATCTCCACTGGATCCACTGCAGGTGCTTCTTCCACCGTCGGCAACGGTAGGCGCGACAATCCATCAGCATTCCCATGCTGTTTAGTTCCTTTGTACTCGATGTCATATTGGTGTGCCCCTAGGAAAAGGGACCACCTCTGTAGCCGTTGTGCTGTCATTATCAGTTAGTAGAGTAAATTTCTGACCGTGCAGGTAGTGATTGAACTTCTTCACCCCCCACACCAGGCTGAGGGCCTCTCTGTCAATCTGGGCGTAGTTACGCTCGGCTGAAGTTAACGAGCGTGACGCAAAAGCTATCGGCCTCTCTGAACCATCAAGGAATTTATGTGACAGTACCGCCCCAACACCGTAGGGAGACGCATCACACGCCAGTCTTATCAGTAGTGATGGGTTGTAGTGAGCCAATACTTCTCTTGAAGTGATTAGGTCCTTACTCTTCTGAAAGGCCCGCTTACATTCATCGCTCCATTTCCATGCTACTCCCGTTCATAGTAGGGCGTTCAGTGGATGCAGAATTGTGGACAAATTCGGCAAAAACTTATGGTAGTAATTCATCAATCCGAGGAATGACCTCAGTTGCGACACATTTTCAGGCGCTGGAGCCTTAACTACCGCTTCAATTTTGTCAGGGGACTTATGTAACCCCTCTTCATCAATCACGTGGCCACAATACGATATCTGTTTCTTAAAAAACTCGCACTTGGGGCGATTGGCTCGTAGCCCATGTTCTCTTAGTCTAGTGAGCACCTGCTCTAGGTTGGCAAGGTGTTCACGGTCATCTTCACCTGTCACTAGGAAGTCGTCCAAGTAACACTGAGTCCCCGGAATCCCTTGCAGGACTTGTTCCATCGCTCTTTGCCATATCACCGGAGCTGATGCTACTCCGAATACCAGTCGATTATACTGGTAAAGACCTTTGTGAGTGTTTATCGTGAGATACTTCCTACAGGATTCTTCAACCTCCATCTGCAAATATGCTTGTGCTAGGTCAATTTTTGTAAAACGCTTCCCTCCAGATAGTGAGGCGAAAATATCTTCTATCCTCAGGAGAGGGTATTGTACTGTGTGAAGGACTGGGTTCACCGTCACCTTGAAGTCCCCACAGATGCGAAACTTCCTTGGCTCCTCAGACGTTTTGTTTAACGTTTTCTTCATGACAGGAATGATGGGTGTCGCCCACTCACTCCAGTCTACCTTAGATAACACGCCTGCATTCTCCAGATTCTCCAGCTCTGCCTCGACGGCTGGGCGAATTGCATATGGTACCGGTCTTGCTTTGAAAAACTTGGGAATTGCATTCTCTTCTATTTTTATCGAGGCGGTTACACCTTTAAGAGTTCCCAGTTCTTGTTGAAATACCTCTTTGGCGTTAGCTAAGATTTTTGACAATCGTCCAGGTGTGACGTCGTCATCCTTTTTACCAGCTACCGTCAGTGCCTGAATGGAGTGCCAGTCTAAACTTATCTTTCTGATCCATTCACGTCCCAATAACGGTGGTCCACCATCTTGCAGTATGTACAGATACAATTTCTGTATTTCCTTG
The DNA here is from genome assembly GCF_052327205.1 of Somniosus microcephalus. Lineage (NCBI taxonomy): Eukaryota > Metazoa > Chordata > Chondrichthyes > Squaliformes > Somniosidae > Somniosus > Somniosus microcephalus. The sequence continues at coordinate 86,000,062 of NC_141000.1, forward strand.
CCGTTGTATTCGACAGGCACCCTTATTCTCCCTCTGGGGTATACTGTTTGCCCCGTATACGTCTTCAAGACAATGGATGTCTCTTTCAAGAGTATGTGTGAGAATAGCCGCTTGTAGTCTCGTCGATTCATGACAGTCAGGGCTGATCCTGTATCCAATTCCATTTTGACTTGGGACCCTGCTATCGTGAGGGTGACCCAAATGGTTTGGTGATCCTCTTTTGCGATTACGTTGTGAAGTTTGAGACAGCTTAGTCTCTTGTTCCCGGATTCACTATCGCTCATCTGGTCTTCGGAACTACTGTCCGTCGTCTTTTGTACTGTCCTGTACTGTTCCTTAGTAGCCTTTTTGTTGTCGTTAGTCTTCTTCCCAGATCTGCAAACCCGTGCAATGTGTCCCATCTTTCCGCATTGCATGCATATTTTGTCCTTGGACCAGCAGTCCTTCTGGTCATGGGTTGTTCTGCCACAGCGATAACATTTTTCAAATCCCCGTGTCATTTCGTGGGTGCCCTATTCCTGTGGCTTTTGCTGTATTTCCGCAGCTCCCCTTGCTGCTGCTTCGTACGATACTGCCACGCTGAAAGCCTTATCTAGCGTCAGCTCTTTCTCTGAGGGTAACCTCTTCTGGGTTCCTTCACTCAGGAGTCCAGAGACAAATTTGTCCCGTAGGGTATCTGTCAGTCCTGCTCCGAACTGGCAGTGCTTTGATAGCTTGCGTAGTTCCGTAAGGTAATCAGCATTGCTCTCATTTTTATGCTGATTTCTCCTGTGGAATTTAAATCTTTCTGCTATCAGCAGCGGTGTAGGATTTAGGTGTTCCTGTAGGGTATCAACAATTTCGTTAAAACTCTTCGCCCTCGGTTTGGCTGGACTAATCAGGTTCCGCAATAGGCCGTACGTTCTTGCGCCCATTAAGTTTAGTAGTACCGATGCCTTTTTCTCATCGGCTACTTCGTTTGCCTCGCAATATACCTCAACTCTTTCCACATACGTGGTCCAGTCTTCTATTGCATTATCGAAGGCAGTGATGTTGCCAGTCTTCGGCATCTTGGAAATCTAAGATGGCGCCTCCCGCGCTTTGCCTTCTTCCCCGATTTAACAAAATGGTGCCTCCCGCGCTTTCCGTCTTCCCCGCTGCTGCCAGCGCTGTTGCTGGCGTTTTATGCCTTGATGGCGACGCCCTATGGTCTTCGCGCACTTCCCCCCCGCTGCTGCTAATGCCGCTCTCCGCGGTTCCCGTGGCAAACTGCAGCTCCTCGCGGCTTTCTGCGCTTCTAAATTCTTTTATTTCCCCCCGTCGTCGGAGCAACCCTGCGGGGCACTTTCCTCCCTCTTCTCGGGTCTGTACACTGCCCGGCTTCGTAGCACCAGCCGCGCCCTGTGTGCTCCACCCTCTCTCTCTCTCCCCTCTTCCCGACAACGCTGCTTGGCCCCGTTGAATAGCCACCCGATCGAGCTCTAGCCCGCCGCAGCCCAGGAAGGATCAGTGTACTACCTGCCACCAGCCCGATTAGCTGGAACACCATCGACAGGATAACCAAGCCCCGCTCTCAACAGCCTCTCCTGCAAATCTTCAACTCTGATGAATCAGAGGCGGTTGCCCACGGTCGACGCCCGTTTCTTCTGTTTGTTTTATTTTTATTTTTATTTTTTCTTTCTTCCTTCTGGCCTCGACCTCTGACAACTTCGCTTCAGGGATGGATCCCCATGAGGTGGTGCAGACTGTAGGTAAGTTCGGATCTGCTCGTCGCCAGTATTATGTCCGTGTGTAATTGAGACACGGACTGCAGGAGTTGGTTATAACAGGTCTTTACTGAGTGGAGACAAACTGGAACTACTATGCAAAAGTTACTACACAGGCTTATATATGGGGTGGTCACTACTGGTACTACAGTATACAGGGGCTGCAGAATATAGTTCCTTCTGCAAAGTACATACACTACAGAAAGGTCAATTCAAAGCCAAATTCAGGGCTTTATTAGACAAAAGTGAATTTGGATTTACAACTCTCCTTTGAAACCAGACTTTGAATTCAGATGCGTTTAAAATTCAACTATGAGAAGCTTGGAGTGTATAATCATCTGAATTCCAGCTACTGCTCGTAGTAGGTCTCCTATGAAAAGTATTTTTAAATGGTATCCAGCAGTGGGTCTGTGAAATACAAGAACTGGGAGCAGGAGTTAAAAAAAACAGAATGTGAGCAAAACTAAAAGAAAGAAATAGTGGGAGCAGGATTTAAAAGCAAAAAGTAGTGCTGTACTTAAACAAACACATTTGGGGCAAATCTAAAAAGTGATTGGGAAACTAATTCAAAAAAATGAACAGCGCAGAACTGTAGTTTTAAAAAAAGATTGGAAATAGGAGTCAAAAGGAAACAGCAGAAGTACATTTAAAAATGGAAATAAATGGGAGCAATACTAAAATAACAGTACAGAATAAAAACAGGAGCTGGATTTGGAGAGAAACTTGAGGAGTGGGCCTTAGGGGAAAAAAATGGAAATATTAACAGGAATAGAAGATGAGTGGTATGGTGCGGTGCCTGCAAGCAGGGCTGTGGATGGATTTAGAGTGCTGGGTTGGGGAGGGATCTGTCTGCAGCTTGAGGGAGGTTTTGGGTCACTGGGGGGGGGAAGGATGTAGTTAGGGCACATGAATTCTGTTGCTTACCTGATCAAAATGTGCCCTTGACCATTTGAAAGTACTCTTGTATCCTGCATCCTTACTTGCCCCTTGTATCTGCATTGTACTCCATAACCCCATTTCCCCCTCGTTACTTCATAGTTCCAGTATCTCTCGCTCTACGCATGCCTTCTGGTTCCCTTGTGCTTGCCTGTTAATGCCTCACTGCCATTGCCTCCCCTACAATTTTCCATTGCCACCAGCCCCTCCCAGCACAGAATCGATTGGATGACATTCCCTTTGCGGCATACCATCACATCATATTCTGCACTCCACCCCATTACCTCTGTCACTCCCTGACCATCATGGCAGCAAACCCATATATGATCCCCATCTGCCCAACACCCCTGAATGCTTTACCCTCCTTGCCAGCAGACCCACAATCTCTTCATTGAATTCTGCTCATCCTAAATTTGGCTGATCTAGATCCTCCTCTCTGACCCATTCTCTCTCCAGCTGCCAACCCTAATGCTCATTTGCTCAAGTCCCCCATCGCCCTCCTCTGTCTCTGAATGTTTCCTGATTCCCACTTCCCCCCCCCCCCCCGCCCCCCGCTCCTAATGGGACATTCCCACAATCTTTCCTTTCTGGATTTTCTCCCTCACATACAAACAAATATGTTCTCTACAAAATAATACAGTAAATATCACACCAAGGTTCCTGCTAAGCTGGGTGGCCAGAGGTCCCGCGCAGGCCGATTATCGGCTTTTCAATGGGACATTTCGTGCGTGCACAGAATTTTGAATGGGCCGCACAGCCCGTTAAAGGGACCGTGCGCCCAAAAGAAAATTAGGGGGAAAATTGTATCACACCCAAACATTTCACTCCCACATACACATCTACACCCTAAAATACAGTAAATATCACCTCCCAGAAACATCTACCTAACAATATTACCTTCCACAAAGATAGAGTATATAAAAATACTACTACATAAAGAAATAAAAAACCAATATTTAATTAAAATTACAAACATTTAAAGTTTATAAAAATGACTGTCACACAAAGAGCCAATAACAAAAAATATTACCCCATGAAAATAAGAGCTAGTATATAATATTGCCCCCACACACAGTCAACATATAAAAATGTTTATATTTTTGAATGAACATGAAAATGAAAAGCCAGTAACAAAAATGTCAACATATTAATCTCAAAAAGATATACAGAGATAGTAATCCATCATATATAAAATTTGGTACAGTATTTGGGTTGTGCATTTCATTGGAATTACTGGCAGTAACTGTTACTTCTGTAGATGCACTTGTTGTCAGAGGTGAGGGCACGGGATGGGTTACCTTGGCTTTCCAGGAAGGTCCTGGAGTATTCGGGAGGATTTGCTTTGTTCAGTGTTTGTAGCAAAATCGTAAACACGTTCTTTATAGGTGTTTAGATTTTGCTAGTTTCTGTGCTGCTTTGTATGTCTGAGAAAGGTTTGACTAAAATGCTCACATCACCAGCCTGTGTACACACATTTGCTTGCATCCCTGTTCTACCAACACTCAAATGTGCCATTCAACCATGTGAGGGAAGAAGAGTACTACTCAGTTCAGTTATAATAGTAAAGTAAATAATAGTCAGATGCTATCACTAAATTCAGGAAAGTCTAGCAACACTTGGCCAGGACAGATCAGATGGTTTTATCTGAATTGGAAGTGCATTAGGAACACAAATTACCCAGAGATGTGTTTATTCTAGATTTAGTTTTGGGCGCTACGCACGTTTTTGAGTGTAGGTTCTGCTTCTGCAGTGGTCTGAAAAATAACACTGAAAGCTACCATATCCAGTGTAAGGAACAAACTGCTGCTGCAGCTGTCCTACTTAAACAAAAAATACGCCAACTGTGTCATTGTATCAGGGTTGTGCCACCATTGACCATTTTCTGACATTATCAATGTTTGCATGTTGGAAGTGTTGAAAAAGATATTTAGAAAATGTTTTAATTTTATTACGTTCAGCTAAGATATTGAATATCAATTTGTATCAAGACTACCATGTAATAGTCATCAATTTTGAACTTAATGGAAAAAAAATCAGGCCAACTCCATTTATCTTCTATCTTTTTTTGAAAATACGTGCAAATGTTACTTTTTTTTCTTGTCTGGTTTCAAAAGACCACACCTCTGATAGTTGCAACAGTGGGCAATAAACAGTGGGCAATAAACAGTGGGCAATAACCTTATTGCAGTTCTTTGCCAACTGTGTCAGCTGCCATCAGCCCTATGATACCGCCTTGACTTTTGTTTCCTCAATGCAAGTAGCAGCAATTCCGGCCGGGGTGGGGGTGGGGGGGCGGGGGAGGGGGTGGGGAGACAGTGAATCTGCATCTCACTGCCCAGTAGTACCATATATTGGGTCGCAAATGCTCTGAGCCACGGCCCACCCCATTTATCATCTTACTATTAAATTATGCTATCAGAATACCGTGGATCCACATTACAATTTTATAGGATATTGAACTGATTAGTTTGACCTAAACCAGCAAAAGCTTGCAAGAAATAAATTGGTTTTATAGGCCTAGAAATTGGGTTCTGGTCTTCCCAGGGCTGTAGCGCCAGAAAGTTTGCGCCAGCGGTAATGCGGCAGCGCCCGACGAAAATTCGGGTGCGCCGGGCCCAGACGGCGGCGGGCGCTAAAACCCTCCTTTAGCGCCTCAAAACGGGCATGAACTTGGGTTTCCCGGCGCTAATCCCCCGCTGCGGCACCCGATGCGGTGCGGCAGGCGGGGGAACTGCAGGCCTCCTCCTCCTGTTAAGGAGGAGCTGCCTGCAGCCGACAACTGTCCGGCGGATTGACCCGACATCTGAGCCCGGCACCTCGGGGAAGTGCCGGGCTCGCATGAGACACTGATCAGGGCCGCGGGGGGGGAATGCAGGAGTCCGGGAAGGGAGGTGCGGGCAGGCGGCCGCCGGGAACGCGGCCGGCCGCCGCTCCACCTTTATGCGCCGGCGCACACTGGGGGAAGACTCTGTTGCCAGAGTCTTAGTTGCGCCTGCCACGGGCGAGGCGGGCGCAACTGAATTTCGGCTTGGGGCCGGGTTACCACGGCAACCGGGACGCTGCGCACACCGATGACGTCATCGGTGCCGGCGCAGCGCTACCGGTCTACCGCCGCGGAAGGGCCCCAGGCAATTTAGGAACCGGCGCCAATTGCAGCGCTAGGCCCTCTAGCGCCGCAAAATTGGTGCTAAGGGCACTGAATTTCTAGGCCATAAAGTTTAATTACATTGAAGCAAATGTGAAAAGGCTATTTTGGTTTGGCAGTGAGCTTCCTGCCCTGAACTTGCCCATCCTCCCAAGGCACTTCGTAGTATCAGGCAGAAATGGGCACCTAACTAAAGAAAGAGATATTAGGAAGGGTGACTAAAAGCTTGATCAATGAGGTGGGTTTTAAGGAGGATCTTAAAAAAGAGGACTGGGAGGTTTAGGGAGAGAATTTCAGAGCATAGTGCTTAGTTGGCTAAAGGCATGGATGCCAATGGTGAGTCAAAGGGAGTGGTGGATGCAAAAGAGGCCAGGGTCAGAGGAACAAAGAGTTCTCAGAGGGTGACAGGCAGGAGGTTAGAAACGTAGGGCAGGCCAAAGTCATGAATGAATTTAAACACAAGGATGAGAACTTAATTGGAGGTGTTGGGACTGGGAGCCGATGTAGGTCAACAAGCATAGGGGCGATGGGTGTGTGGAACTTAGTACAGGATAGGGTACAAGGAGCAGAGTATTAGACGAGATAAATCTGATGGAGGGTGGAGGATGGGAGGCTGGGCAGAGAGCAATTGAATAGTCGAGTTTGGAGGTGACAAAGTCATGGATGAGTGTTTCAGCGACAGGAGCACAGAATGTTATTGAGGTGGAAGTAGGCAGTCTTTGTGATGGTAGTTTACAAGGACAGAGGGGTTTAGGGTGATTTATTTATGAAGAGGTTGGCAATGACAGTGGTTGTGGAAGGGAGGGAGATAGTAGCCAAGGAGAGGGAAATATTTACAGTATCAGCTAGCATGTGGACTAGGAAGGAAAGTTAGGTGGCCAACAGTTTAGTTGTAAGCAGGAGGTGGGTCTCATGGACAACAGGAGCTCAGAGAGAGCACAAGAGGAAATAAGGGAGAAGTTAGAGAACGACACGAGTTCAAGGGTAAGGCAGAGGGAACAGCAGAACAGATGGTCTCAATCTTAATGACAAAAGTCCATGAGCTCCTTGCAATTGTTGGAGACGAGGGTAAAGGCGATAGGGATAGGGTTTCAGGAGATATCCCATGACCTCTACCACCTAGAAGGACAAGGGCAGCAAGTGTATGGGAACACCACCACCTCAAATTTCCCCTCCAAGTCACACCATCCTGACTTGGAAATATATCGCCATTCCTTCATCGTCGCTGGGTCAAAATCCTGGAACTTCCTCCCTAACAGCACTTGTGGGAGTACTTTCACCTCATGGACTGCAGCGGTTCAAGAAGGTGGCTCACCACCACCTTCTCAAGGGCAATTAGGCATGGGCAATAAATACTGGCCTTGCCAGCGACGCCCACATCCCATGAATGAATAAAAAATGATAGTTGGAAGTGGAGAAAAGCAGCTGGGGGTTATCTATGCTCTCCAAGACAATCCTGGAGTAATTATCAGTTTTGGCAGAGTGAAGTCTGTTAGTGCTTGATGTGATCCAGCCAGATCTGGAGATGGATGGCTAAAACCAGTTATGCACCAGATAAACTCAAGTCTGCACCCCTTGGACTTGAGGGAGCAAAGATGGGGGAACAGCCAGGGTAGGAGAGAGTAAGGGTTTTACTGGGGGCAAAGTTGGAGGAGCAGTAGTTGTTGAGCAGATTGCAGAAATATCATGGCATAGGTGGTGGCAAAGGCTAGATAGTTGAGAGTTTGGAAGTGCAATTGTAAATGACTTAGGGAAGTTTTCCAGGGGTTGGAGACTGTCTTGTCTGTTTGTGATCAAGACCATGGGTCACAAGATAGCAAGATCAAGGGGGTGGCTGTGAATATAGGCAAGAAAGAACAAACTTGCATTTGTATAGCACCTTTCATGACATCAGGATGTCCTAAAGTGCTTTACAGTCAATGAAGTACTTTTGATGTGTAGCCACTGTTGTAATGCAGGGAAACATGGTAACCAATTTGAACACGGCAAGATTCCACAAACAGCAATGAGGTAATGACCAGATAATCTGTTTTAGTGATGTTGGTTGAGGGATAAATATTGGCCAGGACACTAGCAGAACTCCCCTGCTGTTCTTTGAATAGTGTCATGGGAGCTTTTACATCTACCCGCGAGGGCCTAGGTTTAACATCTCATCCAAAAGATGACACCTCCGACATTACTGCGCTAAAGTGTCAGGCTAGATTATGCGCAAGTCTCTGGAATGGGACTTGAATCCAAAACCTTCTGACTCAGAGGCAAGTGCGCTACCACTGACTTAAGGAAGGAGAGTTTATATGGATGGCAGTGAAATCAGAGGAGGGCAAGGTGAATTTATATGGAGATTGAAAATCAATGAGGAGTCACTCAGTGCAGAGGCTGAGGGAGGAAAGGAGGAAGGATATTGTAATGTATACAACATTGAAGGGACTACTTTGTCTTGCGGATGTACATCCTTAGTTGCGAGCGTATATAACAGACGCGTATCGATTTGTATAGTCAGTGCCGAAGTTCCAGTTACCCAGTAAAGATCACTTGAAGTTACTCTCAGTCTCTGCTGCTTTATTATTTTATGTAGTTGTGTATAGCGGTACAAACACAACAAATTGGCGCTGAGAATTATGAACCTACGTCTTCCTATTCTGGCATCGCATCCAGAGGACACCGAAATTTGGAAGAAAGGAGCGAGAAGGTAGAGAAAACGGAGCACGCTTGCTAAGCTAGGCAGGGGATACGTAAGTCAAGTGAAAAGTGCACAGGACTTGCATGACGCTAGCTAACTAGTAAAGAAAGAAAAACGGGTTTGGAAAAAAAAATGGCGATGATTGGCACTATTGCAGCATTTGATAGCAGCATTGAAGACTGGGCAACTTACATTGAAAGAGTGGAGTTGTACTGTGAGGGTAACGGAGTGGAGGTAGAAAAGAAAGCCACTGTTTTGCTGAGTGTTATGGGTGCAAAGACATATGGGCTGCTACGTAGCTTATTAACCCCTGAAAAGCCAGCAAACAAAACATTCAAACAAATAGTGGACACACTCCAAGACCATTTAAGCCCCAAACCACTGCTCATAGCCGAAAGATTTAAATTCCATAAACGGAACCAGAGCAAAAATGAAAGCATTTCTGAATATTTGGCAAAGTTGCGCAAATTATCAGAACATTGCCAATTTGGAGTGGGCTTATCAGACACATTGAGGGACAGATTTGTGTGTGGCATGCAAAGTGAAAGCACACAAAAGAAGCTCCTGTCTGAAAAAGACCTCACATTGGAGAAGGCTCTAAGTATTGCAATATCAATGGAAGCAGCAGCACATGGCGCTTTAGAAATTCAACAAAAATCCCTGGAATATTCAACTAATAAAATGTCACTGAAACAAGAAAAGAAGTGCTATCGCTGTGGCAAAATGTCACATGACCACAATGACTGTTGGTTTAAAGACAAAGGCCTAGAAATTCACTATGGCCCCGCCAGCTGCCTAGCGCCCAAAAGTTAGCGCTGGGCAGGAAGCCTATAGCGATCGTCAGATATTCATTGTTAGCGCCCCAATTCGGAAGCGGGCGCTATACCAGGGTGTGCCCACCTCCACTTGGTGCGCTGACACTGAATATCAGCGCTCTTGGCGCCGCTGCGCCAGGCGCTGCGCAGCGGCAGGCTGCGGTACTGCAGGCCTCCTCCTTCTCTTAAGGGGGAGCTGCCTGCAACAGGGAGATCGCCGCTGGATAGTGCCGGCAAATGAGCCCGGCACCACGGAGAAGTGCCGGGCTCGCGGAAAGCAGCCGGCAATGCCGCAGGGGGGGGGGGGTGGTGGAGGAGGCCGGGGAAGGAGGTGCGGGCAGGCGGCCGCCGCAAAAGCGGCCGGCCGCACCTTCCGCTTTAAAGCGCCCCACTAAGGCAGCAGGACGGCCCCATTTTCTGGTCGCTGTTTGCGGCCGCTTCGGAGGAGGCGGCCGCAACTAAATATGGGGATCGGCGCGGTTACGGGGCGGAACCGGGGCACTGCGCACACCGATGACGTCATCGGTGCCGGCGCAGCGCTAACGGCTACCGCCGCCAATACCGCTGCGCTGAATATCTGCGCAAACTCATTTTTGGCGCAAAATCACCCTTTAGGCGTTAACTGGGCGCAAAGCTGGCAGCGCCTTAATGAATTTCTAGGCCAAAGACTGCAGACAATGTGGTAGACGAGGGCACATTGAAAGAGTCTGCAAAGCAAATAAGAAGCCAAAAACTGATACAATACAGAGTAACAAAAAGGTACATCAAGTGACTGAAAACAAGAAACCTTTCAAAGATAGATACAAGGTACACCACGTGACTGGAGACAGTTCAGATAAAGAAAAAAGTGACACAGACTCAGAGGAAGAGGACCTGGCTTGTCTAAAACTACACAGTGTGAAAGAGACAGGGGATCACAGAATAATATGGGTTACTCCAGAAGTGGCAGGAGTTAGGCTGAAAATAGAGTTGGACACAGGCTCAGCTTTAACAGTGATCTCTGTACATGACTACAAATGACTGTTTTCACACATACCGCTAAGGCCAACTAAAGTACTGTTAAAGACATACACAGGACAAAGAGTGTGTCCCAAAGGTAAAATAAAAGTGACAGTGACATACAAAGAAAAAAAAATACCACAACTGAACCTCTATGTAGTGGAAAATGGAGGACCACCATTGCTGGGACGCGAATGGCTCAGGAAAATACAATTGGATTGGCACACCATCCAAGCACTGTTTGTGTCAGCAAAGGAGGACAGCAACGCCACTCCTGAGAGACTGTCACAAATACTCTCTGACTCTCAGGAAGTGTTCAAGAAGAGAATAGGAACACTTAAGGGCATGAAAGCAAAAATTAAGATTGAGGAGAACGCAAATCCAAAGTTCCACAAGGCCAGACCAGTGCCTTATGCAATTCGCCCTTCAGTAGAAGCAGAGCTGGAGAACTTGGAGCAGTTAGGGGTCCTGTCCAAGGTGGATTGGAGTGAATGGGCCACACCTATAGTTCCAGTGATGAAGGAAACCTCCAGCACAAAACCAGGAAAGCCAAGAAAAGTGCGCATCTGCGGAGACTTTAAAGTGACTGTTAACCCAGTCCTCCACACAGTACAGTACCCATTGCCTCGCATTGAGGACATCTTTGCTTCCCTGTCAAGAGGGGAATGCTTCACAAAGATTGACTTGGCCCAGGCCTATCTCCAAATGGAAATTGATGATGCATCAAAGAAATACCTGACAATAAATACGCACAAAGGCCTTTACCAGTACAATCGGCTGGTATTCGGAATAGCATCAGCTCCTGCAATCTGGCAAAGGGCAATGGACCAAGTCCTGCAGGGGATCCCAGGTACTCAGTGTTATCTTGATGACATCATCATTACTGGCAAGAATGACAACGACCACCTTTCCAACCTCGAACAGGTGCTCATCAGGTTATGGGAGTATGGGCTCCGAGCGAACCGAGACAAGTGTAAGTTTTTCAAAAAGGAAATCTCATACTGTGGACATGTGATTGACAAGGACGGTTTACACAAGTCTCCAGACAAGATTGAAGCTGTGATTAATGCACCAACACCTGAAAATGTGTCTCAGTTGAGATCATATCTTGGACTGGTGAACTACTATCACAAGTTCTTGCCCAACCTATCCACAGTGTTACATCCACTAAATGCACTGCTACAGACAGGGTCACAATGGAAGTGGAGCGACAGCTGTGAACAAGCTTTTCAAGAGAGTAAAAGACTCATTACTTCAGAAGAGGTGCTAGCTCACTTTGACCCATCCTTACCTATTCGACTGGCATGTGATGCTTCACCCCATGGCATTGGTGCCGTGTTGTCACATAAGTTCCCAGACGGCTCAGAAAGACCAATAGCCTTTGCCTCAAGATCATTGACTACAGCTGAATGCAATTATGCACAGATTGACCGAGAGGCCCTCAGCCTTGTGTGGGGAGTCAAGAAATTCAACCACTACTTGTATGGTCAACAGTTTACACTGTTAACTGACCACCAGCCTCTCGTTTCAATCTTCAACCCAAGGAAGGGCGTTCCAGTGATGACGGCACAACGGCTACAGCGATGGTCACTCTTCCTAGGGGCTCACCTGTATGACATTGAATACAAGGGGACCAAGCAACATGGCAACGCCGATGGTTTGTCACGTTTACCACTGCCGACCTCCGAGAGAACTACAACAGTTGACTCAGCAGAGGTATTTCACACAATAGTTGAGCAGCTACCAGTGACAAACTCCCTCATTGAAAGAGAAACACGCAATGACCCTACATTGTCAAAAGTTTATGACATCACTGTGAAGGGATGGCCAGCGCATGGTGACTCATTGTTTCCAGCATTCTCAGCTAGGAGGGAGCAGTTATCAGTGTGTCAGAGAACACTGATGTGCAGCTCAAGAGTTGTGATTCCTCCCAAGCTTCGTAACCGAGTGCTAGATGAACTGCATGAAGGCCACTTAGGTACGGTAAAGATGAAAAGACTTGCCTGTGGATACGTGTGGTGGCCGGGAATTGACAAACAGATCGAGGACCTGACAAAGAGCTGCTCAGGATGTCAAAAGGTCCAGAACGCACCACCACAAGCCCCTCTCCATCCATGGGAATGGCCCTCATCACCATGGCAACGTGTGCACATCGACTTTGCTGGCCCGTTCATGGACTCCATGTTCTTGATTGCAGTCGATGCACATTCCAAATGGCCTGAGGTCATTAAAATGAAATTAACCACATCTAAAAAGACCATTTCAGTTCTGAGGACCATGTTCGCTAGAAATGGTCTACCAGAACAAATCTGCACAGACAATGGACGACAATTTGTCTCTGACGAATTCCAAGGTTTCATGAGGAAAAATGGAATCAAGCACTACACATCTGCCCCGTACCATCCAGCTACAAATGGCTTGGCAGAAAGATTCGTACAGACTTTCAAGAAGGCCATCAAAGCAATGTACAGCGAGAGTCTACCACTGCAACACAAGATAGACAATTTCCTCTTTGCTTATCTGAACGCAGTACACGCAGCCACTAATCAGACTCCAGCGATGATGTTTCTGAACAGGAACCTGAGATCTCGCATGGACCTTCTTAAACCAAATGTACGTCATGATGTAGAGAACAAACAGTTCAAACATTTGAATGCTAAGCCAACAAGAAGCTTCAGTGTGGGACAGTCAGTTCTTGCTGGTGATTTCCGGATGGAAAAGTGGCAACCAGGGACAATATCCACAAGAGAGGGACCACTGATGTATACTGTGGATGTGGGAAGAGAACGTTTTGAGACGTCATGTGGACCAAATTCTGGATGTTGAGGTGGAAAACACCCCTATACCTCGCCCAGACTCACCTGACATGGAAACAGACACTCCTGATTCATCAGCATCAGCCTCATCCACAGCTGAGAGCTCTACCTGTGCTGATAGCTCACCTGATGCATCTGTACCTGTACAGTCTCATGTGTAATGTATACAACATTGAAGGGACTACTTTGTCTTGCGGATGTACATCCTTAGTTGCGAGCGTATATAACAGACGCGTATCGATTTGTATAGTCAGTGCCGAAGTCCCAGTTACCCAGTAAAGATCACTTGAAGTTACTCTCAGTCTCTGCTGCTTTATTATTTTATGTAGTTGTGTATAGCGGTACAAACACAACAGATATCTTAGTAAGAAACACGAGGCAGGGCTGGCAGGATGTGAGAGAATGAGGATTTTAAAGAAGAGGCCAGAGGGGTGGAACATGGAGTGCTGGTCGAAGGAGAAGGAACCAGAGGAGTAGGGTGGGTGGGAGGAAGGAAGAGAGTAAAGGAAAGGGCTTTGGACCCAATGGAAGTAAACCTGTAAAATCAGTGGTCTGTGCATGGCCCCACTTGTGACCAGAAAAACAAAAAATTGATGTTGGATAAGTTACATTAAGAATGGATGGGGTCAGATTACAGCAATGGCCTACTGGAGGAAATAAGCTTGATGGGCTGCATAGAACAATTGTCCAATATTGAATAACTTGACAAAATGGAGATTGAATAGCAGATTTGAGACACTTCCCATTATAAAGGAATACTGCAGCTTTAAAAGTTGTTTTTTTATTACCAGTGACCCATGCCTGTGACACCAGTTTGTCACACCAGTCTCGCATAGGTAGGTACAATCCAAAGGTAAACTTGCCACAATTCACTCAAAGTTGGTGGCCAGAAACATCTGGTAAATTAGGTATCCGTAACACATGCAGTATAAAAGCAGATAAAAAGTACTTGGGCGATACTGCATAACTTCACAGCTAAAGTGTTGCAGTCTTAAAACAACTTCCTGATCGGTCAGCAAACTAGGAAGGACATTAGAACAGCACTCCTAGGTACAAAAGGAATGTGTTGAAAGGGAAATGGATTGTTCCGATATGAAAGTGTGAAGTGCAGCTCCATCCTTTGACATCTCTTTGTTATTCAGTGAAGTCCTTGCAATCTATTGTGATGGTTCTATGGAGACCTGGTGGCATAATACGGGGGAGTAAAGTTACCCAGTTTCTATTGCTGATTCTTCACAAGGTAGCTCCATAGTTGTAACACATATATATTTTACTAGCCCATGGGAATACTACCTGTGAATAGGGGATTTGTTCCTAGTTTGCCATATGGTTTTATTGGCATATGTTCCAGTAGTAACAGCATGAAACTGATCTCCCAAGTATGTCCTGTTTAAATTGATAGTGTCTCAGTAAATAATAAATCAGCCCAAATATATTGGGTTGCACAAGTTAGATTTCAAATAACTTTAGGTGAGGATCAACTTCTGAAAGGCAGGAGAACCATAGTATATGTGCTTGCTATGCACAGTCATAACCAGGTCAAACAGAAAATCGGGTTTAAGAAACTGTAGTAGTAGAGTGCTGGGTTAGCATTCAGGAGCTCATGAGCTTTAATCCCACGCTCAAACTTAAGTTGCCTTTCCAAGATTGAGCTTTGTTGAGCTGCTAGAAGCAATGCAGGGCCCTGCCTTTTTATGTCCACTTTTCTACTAGCGTTAATTTAGTTTGGATTCTGGGAGGCTGGTATCAGAGAGTCAGCTCCCAGCATTTAAACTTTAAGTAGCATATACACCACAGAAACAGGTGATTCAGCCCAACCAGTCCATGCCGATGTTTATGCTCCACTCCAGCCTCCTCCCATTCATCCTCATCTAACTCTATCAGCAAATCCTCTATTCCCTTCTCCCTCATGTGCTTATCTAGCCTCCCCTTAAATGCATCTATACTATTCACCTCAACCACTCCCTGTGGTAGCGAGTTCCACATTCTCACCATTCTCTGGGTAAAGAAGTTCCTTCTGAATTCCCCATTTGATTTCTTGGTGACTATCTTATATTGATGGCCTCTACTTTTGCTCTTCCCACAAGTGGAAACACTCTGTCTACTCTATCAAAGCCTTTCATAATCTCAAAGACCTCTATTAGGTCACCCTTCAACCTTCTCTTTTCAAGAGAAAAGAGACCCAGCCTGTTCATCCTTTCCTGATAGGTATAACCTCGCATTTCTGGTATCATCCTTGTAAACCTTTATTGCACCCTCTCCAGTGCCTCTATATTCTTTTTACAATATGGCAACCAGAACTGCACACAGTGCAGTACAGGTACTACTCCAAGTGTGGTCTAACTAAGGTTCGATACAAGTTTAGCATAACTTCTCTACTTTTCAATTCTATCCTTCTAGAAATAAACCCTAGGGCTTGTTTTTTTTTTAATGACCTTATTAACCTACGTCGCTGCTTAGTGATTTATGTATTTGTACTCCGAGATCCCTTTGCTCTTCTACCCCATTTAGATTCTTATTTTTCAATTAATGTGACCTCTTATTTTTCTTACCAAAATGTAATACCTCACTTATCTGTATTGAAATTCATTTGCCAATTATATGCCCATTCTACAAATTAATTAATGTCTTCTTGTAATTTATTGTAGTCCTCCTCTGTATTGACCATCCCCCCACCCCCAATTTGGTGTCATCTGCAAATTTAGAAATTGTATTTTTGATTCCAAAGTCAAATTGTTCTTATAAATTGTGAACAACAGTGGTCCCAGCACTGATCCTTGTGGGACCCCACTTTCCACCTTCTGCCACTCTGAATAGCTACCCTTTACCCCTACTCTCTGCTTTCTGTCTTGCAGCCAGCTTGCTATCCATTCTGCTACTTGTTCTCGGACACTGCATGCTCTGACCTTATTCATTAGTCTATTATGTGGCACCTTAGCGAAGGCATTTTGGAAATCTAGATAAATTACATCTACTGCATTACCCTTGTCTACTATCTGTTACCTCTTCAAAGAATTCAATGAGGTTGGTCAAGCAAGACTTTCCCTTTTGAAATCCATGTTGACCATTCATTATTATATTTTTGGTTTCTAGATCTTTTTCTACTTTCCCCATTTGTAGGGATTCCATTATATTTCCTACCACTGATATTAAGCTGACTGGTCCATAGTTTCTAGGCATGTTCTATCTCCCTTATTAAATATAGGTATAACTATCTGCCAGTCCTCTGGCACTATACCTTTTTCTAATTAATTATTAAATAGGTGAAATAGTGCCTTTGCTATCTCTTCTCTAGATTCTTCTAAAATGTGTGGATTGCCTTGTCCCAGTGGCAGAGTCATAAAGCCAGTTGAAGATAAGAGCCAAATTTGGTCGAGTAACCCTGGAAGCTGGCTCGTTAACACCATTCTCCCAGAATCTGAATTAAAAACACATCCAGTATAAAAGCAGTAAAATAGCAGCTTTGATAGCAGCTGTGGAGAAGTTACACAATCCAACCTGATTATAGGAGGAAAGTTTGGGGGTGGGGGTGAAGAGAAAAGAGGACAATCACGGGATTTGCATATATTCCAATGCAGAAAATTAGCAGAAGGTGACCAACAACTTCAAATTGAAAAAGCTGACAACTCAGCCCGATTATGTGTGAAAACTAGTTATACAGGTGTAACTTAATCTGTAGATACAGCCAACATTCCTTCACCCATATTGGAAGGAGGGGTGGGGGAGGAGCTGGGATGGGGAGTACGTAAAAGCCTGAAGGGGAAGCACAAATGTTAAAGGCACACAATTTATATTCAGGGGGCATGCCTTTGATAACATTTTAGACTTTTGAGATTTACCAATATATTGGAATTCACAACGAACATGAGCACTGCATTTTTAATATTTTCTTATTGAAAACTATTCTCTATTTGCTATTTGGGAATTGATGTGCCTCAATAAATCCGAGACTCGATGTTAGCGAAACAAAACAAGGCTTTTATTGACTTAGAAGGTAACACACAGAGGAGAATGTATCTTCCATCTTCCATCCAGAGGTCTGTCGTACTGGATGTGCTGCAGGCTGGGCCAGCTTACATAGGAGCCAGGTATGGGCGGAGCCCTACACACAGTACAATACAATAGAAATGAAACTGAAACCAACCACAGTCACAGGCAGAGAAATACTGATGAGTGATGAATAGAATATTTCATCACAGGAATGCATTACAAAAATTGGGTCTATGACTACCTTTGGAATAAAGGAGCCAGATTAAAGTCGTATAGACTCTGGAAGCAGGTGAAACAGACATTGTTCCAAGTGAAACAGACATTGGTCTCTCAAAATCCAACCTAAATGAATACTGGCATAAAATCATTTGAGGATAGGTCACACCCTCGATTCGTTGCTTAGATGCATACAAAGTCCATGCAACCTCTCCTGCAGGCTCCCTACCAATCCTAATCTCATCACCCATCTTAATTGCACTGGCTAAATTCACCAGCCTGCACTTTCCCCAGTTTTTCCTTCTGCTTTAATATAGACTCAAGTACAGTACAGAGGGGATTAATGTCTCTTTAATCTAACGAGCGGTAACTTTTAAGGGATAACAGTGATTCTGTTACTTTATGTTCTTCAATTATTAACAACTTTTTTTTGTGAAGGGGTCTATGCATATGCTGACAGCTGAGGCCAGTTGTAGCTCTCTGCCACTACACTGATCGAGATCAAATAACCCACGAAAGACTGGGAATCAAGTCTGGGAGCTTCCTGGTTTGCATGGTAAAGACATCGTATAACTAAAGCATTAAGACAAAATGGTCTCCGGCTTAATTCCTAGTATGTCCCAAGTCAGGGCAGCAATTGAAGCGGCTCAGTTATCCAATGCTAAGGAGGGGGGAAATGAGAAAGGGTTTGCACTCCTCCCGATTGCTATTCAGTATCTGCTGCTAGACAAAGTGCACGTGTACACTGGGTTGGCTATGACACCTCCACGAACAGCCTGCTGAGGTCAACAGTCCAAGCCCACATAGAAACATAGAAGATAGGAGCAGGAGCAGGTCATTCGGCCCTTCGAGCCTGCTCCGCCATTTAATGAGATCATGGCTGATCATCCAAACTCAGTACCCTGTCCCTGCTTTCTCCCCATATCCCTTGATCCCTTCAGCCTTAAGAAATATATCTAACTCCTTCTTGAATATATTTAATGAATTGGCCTCAACTGCCTTCTGTGGTAGAGAATTCCACAGGTTTACCACTCTCTGGGTGAAGAAATTCCTCCTCATCTCAGTCCTAAATGCCTTACCCCTTATCCTTAGACTGTGACCCCTGGTTCTGGACTCCCCCGCCATTGGGAACATCCTTCCTGCATCTAGTCTGTCTAGTCCTGTTAGAATTTTATAAGTTTCAATGAGATCCCCTCTCATTCTTCTAAACTCTAGCGAATATAAGCCCAGTCGACCCAATCTCTCTTCATATGTCATTCCTGCCATCCCAGGTATCAGTCTGGTGAATCTTCGCTGCACTCCCTTCATGGCAAGAACATCCTTCCTCAGATAAGGCAACCAAAACTGCACACAATACTCAAGGTGTGGTCTCACCAAGGCCCTGTACAACTGCAGCAAGACATCCTTGCTCCTGTACTCGAATCCTCTCGCTATGAAGGCCAACATACCATTTGCTTTCTTAACCGCCTGCTGCACCTGCATACTTACCTTCAGCAACTGGTGCACAAGGACACCCAGGTCTCATTGCACTTCCTCTTTTCCTAATCTATTGCCATTCAGATAATAATCTGCCTTCCTGTTTTTGCCACCAAAGTGGATAACCTCGCATTTATCCACATTATACTGCATCTGCCCAATCACCCAACCTGTCCAAATCATACTGGAGTTTCTCTGCATCCTCCTCACAGCACACACGCCCACCCAGCTTTGTGTCGTCTGCAAACTTGGAGATATTACATCTAGTTCCCTCGTCTAGATCACTAATATATATTGTGAATAGCTGGGGTCCTAGCACCGATCCCTGCGGTACCCCACGAGTCATTGCCTGCCATTCAGAAAAAGACCCGTTTATTCCAACTCTTTGCTTCCTGTCTGCCAACCAGTTCTCTATCCAAGTCAGTACCTTACCCCCAATCCCATGTGCTTTAACTTTGCACGCTAATCTCTTATGCGGACCTTATCGAGAGCCTTCTGAAAGTCCAAATACACCACATCCACTGGTTCTCCCTTATCTATTCTACCAGTTACATCCTCAAAAAATTCCAGTAGATTAGTCAAGTGTTGGGTGAAAATAAATTCACATCTAATCTGTGGTAAAGTAAAAGGTGCAGTTTATTGAAAACAGAGCTCTGGGAGAAGCGTCTCAGACCCCGCGGTCTGTGCGAGCACCTTCTCTCCGATGAACAAAATTCACAAGCTTATATACAGTACAAGACTGGAGCACACCGATAGCCGTTATTGCATTACTTATTCCTTGGCCAATCCGGCTCCGTGGCAACAGCCGCTCCCCCCCCAATTATATTACTTCAAAAACAACCTAATTATAACTTTACATCGTTAGCTAAGCCCCTTCTTTCAGTTCTGTCTTTTATCTAAGTTTGTCCAGTTATCTGGACCGCAGGGTCCATTCTTGCTTCATCGTGGCTTCGGCCGATCTGAGTCAGTGACTCGTGATTGGACATGGCTCAAAGGTTAATCAAATATACCTTACATACATCCGCGTGACAGTTGTTACTTCGTAACCCGATTGTTCTGCAAATGTTAACCTTGTTATTGCAGCTTCTCATATCTCCACATGCTTAATCACTTCTGTAGTTCAGTTTCTGACCATCTGTTCCATTTGTGGCTTCAACTAGTTTCAACCGAAACTAGGTTGTCATGCTGTGTCGCTTGACTGCAACATTCAACTGGTTCAAATCCCAACCCTTCACAAGCATGATTTACCTTTTGTAAATCCATGTTGACTTTGTCCGATTCTGTCACTGTTTTCCAAGTGCTCTGCTATTACATCTTTTATAATGGACTCTAGCATTTTTCCCACTACTGATGTCAGGCTTACCGGTCTATAATTCCCCATTTTCTCTCTACCACCTTTTTTAAATAGTGGGGTTACATTAGCGACCCTCCAATCCATGGGAACTGTTCCAGAGTCTATAGAATTTTGGAAGATGACCAGCAATGCATCTACTATTTCTAGGGCCACTTCCTTATGTACCCTACATATGAATAGTCATTTGATGTGGTAAGTAAGGGCAGCTGATCCTGCCAAAGAGAGAAGGAGAAAAAAAATGGGGAGAGGAATTATAAGCCAGTAGAAGTACAAATAATAGCCAAATCAATTTGGAAAACATTAAAAGTACTCAGAATAGTAGATAATAACCAAAGAGGATGAATTATCCAAGCTCAGAGACTAACCTTGAAAGGGCAATACAGACCACAGCTCATAACAACAACAACAACTTGTATTTATATAGTGCCTTTAACCAAGTAAAACATCCCAAGGCGCTGGCACAGGAGTATTTTAAGACAAAAAATTTGACATTGTGCCACATAAGGATAAACAACAAGCAAAAATGCTATCATACTGGTACCAGCAGTACAAGGAGATAACAGCCTTTGGATTCCAAAGCTCACCGATGAGCAGTGGCCTGGTTGAGCAGATGTAGCTGAACATAAGATGCAAACAACCTCCTTCAAAAACTGGAAGAAAGCATCAGTGGAATGTAAAACCTGCTACTATTAAGTTTCATTATTTGTTAATTAGCTTCCCTATGAGGATCCAGTAAAGAAGTATCCCTTGCAGACTTAGCAAATCCATGAAAAACAAGTTATTTAAAAATGTTAGAGCCCACTGAAAGTTAAAAGTTCTTCAGTTGTAGATAGGTATTTCTGACTGAGCAGAAATGTATCACTGCAGAGAAAAGATTAATATTTCTCCACAAGCAAAATATATCCCTTGGTCAGTGACCTGTCATCACAAGAAGCTTCATACAGCAGAGGTTCCCAAACTTTTTTTTTTATCCTGAGCTCTCTTCAGAGATTCGTGTCCCATTCATACACACCCCTATTTCTAAGGAACAGTGGCCTAGAAATTCGAGTAGGCGGAAACCTGCCAGTAACAGTGCAAGCCAAGGCTAACAGCCACCCGCAGAAAGAGCGCAGACAGCACTGGTAATTTGGTGCTGCCTGCTAATTTGCAACCCGCTCTTTCCTGCACTAATCTCAGCAGGAGGCCGAAGGTCATGCCTGAAGGCTCAGTGCGGCGTTCTTGGGCAATGTGCTGTGTCGGATCATTTGGTGACAGCTCCTGGGTTTTGCTAAAGAGTCCGCTGATGGCCCTTGTAGGGTTGGAGCATTGTGCATTGTGGCAGATGACAAGGCATTTGTTTGTCCACGGCTCCCCTCTTAATTTCCCGGACATTTCTCTGGGTCTTGTGTGGGGCCCACAAATGGGTGCCAGAGTGCCTGATACTCCCACCTTTGCTGGCTGCTATAGCTCCACAGATCTTTCACCCAGATGGTTGCTGTGTGGAGGTTTATGTTCCACCATGGTGCTGGAGGGGAAGGGAGAGGGGGATGGGGATGCACAGTCTTGCAGCTAGCAGTGACAGCGCACTACCCTGCATATCGCATAGGGCATTCACTCCCTGGTGAGTGGCTCTTAAAGCACAAGCTCAGATCTGGAGGAACTGTGACTGGAAAGGGTGATTGTGAAGGGGTTGGATCGGGTGGATGCAGGGAAGATGTTCCCGATGATGGGTGAAACTAGAACTAGGGGGCATAGTCTTAGAATAAGGGGCTGCTCTTTCAAAACTGAGATGAGGAGGAACTACTTCACTCAGAGGGTGGTAGGTCCATGGAATATGCTGCCCCAAAAAACTGTAGAAGCTACATCATTACATAAATTTAAAACAGAAATAGACAGTTTCCTAGAAGTAAAGGGAATTAAGGGTTACGGGGAGCGGGCAGGAATTTGGACATGAGTCTAGGTTCTGATCGGTCATGGCCCTGTGGGTAGCGGAGCGGGCCCAGGGGCCGTGTAGCCTGATCCTGCTCCTATTTCGTGTGTCTAATTCTGTTAGATGCAGGAGATGGTTTTGTGATAGTGGATTGGCAGTTAGGATCAGATCAGCCATGATCTTATTGAATGGCGGAGCAGGCTCAAGGGGCCGATTGGCCTACTCCTGCTCCTATTTCTTATGTTCTTATGTTCTTATGAAACGCCACATAAGACTGGCACAGATGTCCTTAAGCCGTTGCATGTGTCCTGTGTAATGAGACAGGATTAATAAAAAATGTCCTAGTAAAGGGTCCCCTTGGAATGAGTGACCATAATATGGTTGAATTCCAAATTCAGTTTGAGGGTGAGAGAGTTGGATCTCAAACCAGCGTACTAAGCTTAAATAAAGGAGACTATGAAGGTATGAGAGTAGAATTGCCTAAAGTGGACTGGGAAAACAGATTAAAGTGTAAGACGGTACAAGAGCAGTGGTCTACATTCAAGGAGATATTTCACATCTTTCAAGATAAATATATTCCACTGAGGAAAAAGAGGAGTAAAAGAAAAGACAGCCATCCATGGCTTAGTAAAGTAATAAAGGATAGTATTCAACTGAAAACAAGGGCATGTAAATTAGCCAAAACTAGTGGGAGGATAGAAGATTGGGAAGCATTTAAAAGCCAGCAAACGATAACTAAAAGATTAATTAAGAAAGGGAAGATAGATTATGAAAGTAAACTAGCAAAAAATATAAAAACAGATAGCAAGAGTTTCTACAGCTATATAAAAAGAAAAAGGGTGGCTAAAGTGAACGTTGGTCCCTTAGAGGATGGGACTGGGAAACTAGTGGTGGGAAACATGGAGATGGCAAAGACGCTGAACAAATATTTTGTATCAGTCTTTACAGTAGAGGACACTAAAAATATCCCAACACTGGACAAACAGGGGGCAATGGGGGGGGGGGGGCGGAGGAGCTAAACATGATTAAAATCACTAAGGAGATGGTACTCAGTAAAATAATGGGACTTAAGGCGGATAAATCCCCCGGACCTGATGGCCTACATCCTAGGGTCTTGAGAGAAGTGGCGGTAGGGATTGTGGATGCATTGGTGATCATTTTCCAGAACTCCCTGGACTCAGGAAAGGTCCCGGCAGATTGGAAAACTGCTAATGTAACACCCTTATTTAAGAAGGGAAGTAGACAAAAAGCTGGAAACTATAGACCAGTTAGCCTAACATCTGTGGTTGGCAAAATGTTGGAGTCCATTATTAAGGAAACAGTAACAGAGCATTTGGATAAACATAATTTAATAGGACAGAGTCAGCATGGTTTTACAAAGGGGAAGTCATGTTTGACAAATTTGCTCGAATTCTTTGAGGATGTAACATACAGGGTGGATAAAGGGGAACCAGTGGATGTAGTGCATTTGGACTTCCAAAAGGCATTTGACAAGGTTCCACACAAAAGATTACTGATCAAGATAAAAAATCACGGGATTGGGGGTAATATACTGGCATGGGTGGAAGATTGGCTATCTAACAGAAAACAAAGAGTTGGGATAAATGGTTCGTTCTCGGGCTGGCAATCAGTAACTAGTGGTGTTCCGCAGGGGTCAGTGCTGGGACCCCAACTTTTTACAATCTATATTAATGATTTGGAGGAAGGGACCGAGTGCAACATATCCAAGTTTGCCGACGATACAAAGATGGGAGGGAAAGCAGTGAGTGAGGAGGATATAAAAAACCTGCAAAAGGACATAGACAGGCTAAGTGAGTGGGCAGAGATTTGGCAGATGCAATATAATGTTGGAAAGTGTGAGGTTATGCACTTTGGCAGAAAAAAATCAAAGAGCAAGTTATTATCTAAATGGAGAGAAACTGCAAAGTGCTACAGTACAAAGGGATCTGGGGGTCCTGGTGCATGAAACACAAAAAGTTAGTATGCAGGTGCAGCAGGTGATCAGGAAGGCCAATGGAATCTTGGCTGTTATTGCAAGGGGAATGGAGTATAAAAACAGGGAAGTCTTGCTGCAGTTATACAGGGTATTGGCGAGGCCACACCTGGAATACTGCGTGCAGTTTTGGTTTCCATATTTAAGAAAAGATATACTTGCTCTCGAGGCGGTTCAGAGAAGGTTCACTCAGTTGATTCCAGAGATGAGGGGGTTGACGTATGAGGAAAGGTTGAGTAGGTTGGGACTCTACTCACTGGAGTTCAGAAGAATGAGAGGCGATCTTATCGAAACATATAAGGTTGTGAGGGGGCTTGATCGGGTGGATGCGGTGAGGATGTTTCCACTGATGGGTGAGATTAGAACTAGGGGGCATAATCTTAGAATAAGGGGCTGCCCTTTCAAAACTGAGATGAGGAGAAACTTCTTCACTCAGAGGGTAGTAAATCTATGGAGTTTGCTACCCCAGAGAGCTGTGGAAGCTGCAACATTAAATAAATTTAAAATGGAGATAGGCATTTTCCAAGCAGATAAGGGAATTAGGGGTTACGGGGAGAGGGCAGGGAAGTGGACGTGAGTCTAGATTCAGATCAGCCATGATCCTATTGAATGGCG
Source organism: Somniosus microcephalus (assembly GCF_052327205.1). NCBI lineage: Eukaryota > Metazoa > Chordata > Chondrichthyes > Squaliformes > Somniosidae > Somniosus > Somniosus microcephalus. The sequence continues at coordinate 86,024,751 of NC_141000.1, forward strand.
GAACAGGCCCGAGGGGCCGTATGGCTTACTCCTGCTCCTATTTCTTATGTTCTTATGAGACAAGGGGAACGTGAACTCATGGTCAGGAGTTTACTGGTGTAAATGGTGCAGAAGAGAATTCAATTACATTTTTAACAACAGCAGACTTTTGAAGAACTCTTGGTGAGAATATGCCGTCAAGCTTTTTCAAAGCAGACTTCCAAACTTTGCATATCATTTTATCAGTTCCTAAACTAGAAAACCCCAATGTATAAAATTTAAGGAAATGCAGCTTTGATTTTTCCTGAGATTATTACAACTGTAGTACAGTACAGTTTATTTTAAAAGTATTTACCTCCTGTACTGTTTGACTGACCGGTGAGAGATTTGATGCATCTCATTGCAAGCAGTTTTCACTCCAATAGCTCTCCATAGTTAACAGTTATTCCAGCAGCTGCTTTTGTATGGGTTCTAGCTCACCGCCACTTTCTCCTGCCTCTCCGCGCTGTCGCATGTTTTGGAGGAGGGTGGGAAGAGGAGCGGCGCGCTCCAAAATGGATGAGCGTGCATCAATTCAGCGTTGCACGCCGATTGACATCACGCTCCTGCTAATTAAAATACTTTCCGTGAACGCAGGCAATGGCAGTGCTGCCGACCTGCTGAAAATGGCGGCCATCGCAGGATCCACCAGAAGCGGGCGGAAGTGAAGCGGCCACCTTTTTTTTTACCAATACGGAACAGCCAGCGCCAACACCTCCAATTTCTAGGCCAATATTTTGTAATCCCCAAGAAGATGGCAGAGTTCAATCCTATTTATTTCAAAAACTGGGGGCAACAGCCAACTGATTCAAGGATTTCTACTTTCATGCAACAATCAGGAGATACCACAGAAATGGCTCACGTTAATTGATGCAGCCTTGCATAGTCGGAGGAGGTGCATTATGGGGCAAACTCAGCAGACTTATGGGATGTTTGAATCTCTGCTGATTTCTAGAAGCAGACATGGATTCATCACTGCTGCTTCTGGTGCATAGTAACAGAAACAGCTCTGCTAGGTCCAAAGTCCACTTCTAGAAGTCAGCGGAGATTCAAACGTCCCATGTTGCACTGAGATCGCCCCATAATGCACCTCCTCTGGCTATACAAGGCTGCACCGGTGGCTCTTGATCTTGACCAACACGAACTCCTTGTGCCGCCGTTAACCTCAACACGCCCCTCCCCCCCTCTATCCCAGGGGTGCACATCCCACAGCTTGGGAATCTCTGGCAGAGGTATAAAATAAATTGGAGGGTAAAAAGGAAGTAAAGGGGGAATATGGGAAAGAAGAACTCTAAAACTAAAAAATATAGTTTGAAAACTACTGGAAAATATTCTGTAAAGACAAAACAGAATGAACTTTCCCCTAACCATTTTTATACTTTCCTTCTGCCTGAAACAGATACTTAACTACCCAATCCAAAACGAAGACCATAATCCTCTAAAGTATAATTGAGCGAGTTTAATGAACTCAGTAACACAGCCAGCAAACATCTACTGTGCTGTCTGCAGAAGAATTTTCTACACTTACATCAGATTAAATGATTGTATGCATACAAAATGATATGAAAGAGATTCATAAATTTACAACATTCAAGAATAGACAATGCAAATGTAATCAGGTGGTGAGCTACATATATCAACCAATAACCAATGATATTTCTCTCTGTGCTGGAGGTGCACTGAAGAAAAGTGTTTCTACCCCATGATTTATCCTCCATCCATCTACAGAGTGTGTCCAGGGAAATGAGGAGTTCTCAAGGAGAAGGGATGCTGTAAATTTCTCACTGCAGTCAAAAAATGATGACCAGGTCATACAATTTTCAGTATTAGACGTTTCCAGAAAAATCATTCTTCCCCAGAGAGGACCCATTGTAAAACAGCATTTACAGTCAAATAGCGCAAGAACTTATTTTTTGTTGGTTTATACTTAACCAGTAGAAATGACTCAGACCATAATTTGATCCCTTACCGTAGATTCCAGAGGCAAAATGACAGTGCTAACCCACCGCACCACTGAGCAGACTTATGTTTTTTCCCCCCAGCCTAATTTCCTTCTCCACCTCCCCCACCCCATCCCTTCTGTGTCATGCTGAGGTACAATTTCATAGACACCTGGCCAAAGTGGCCGTTACTGATGTGTGAGCCTAGTTAGTGTCATTACGCTGCTCAAGCATGGGCCACATTACAGCTCGGGTTTCCAACTCTGGCTGGAGGTATTCCTGGAGGTTTGACCACATGACATCTGCAGATGTTATTGCATTTACTGTATAAAGGTTGGGTCTCCTGTTGAGTATTTTTGCTTGTGGTTTCACGCCTGCAGCTGTTGTGCAAGAAGTTCAAAGATCAAGGAGGCCATCTGCAAGCAGGCGAAGAGGGGAACTGAGGCTGGGGAAGAGGGGAAACCCAAGGTCGGGGAGGGATTCGCAGGGGGGAAACCAAGGCCGCGATCGTTATAGAGGAGGTGGGTTGAGGGTGAGCCCGCTGCTCGGCAGCTTTTGGACCCGTTCCCGGATGCCGCCTCCCAGCAGTTACTATTTTCGCTTGATTGGCCTCGTTACGGCCGATGTGCAGGTCCCTCCAGGCCATTGGTTGCAGAGAGTCAGATTCTCGCCTCTGATGACCTTTTGTTTCAGGTAAAAATTTAAAGGGGCCATGTCCCCTTTGCAAAAGCATTAGGTTTTTCCTCGTAAAGGTGCTGGCTGCTGCAGGAATGGCAGCCCCAAAAACTGAGGCTGCAGCCAGGTTCAATGAGGGCTCCCTCTATGCCCTTGTAGAGGTAGTTAGAGGACGTCAGGAGGTCCTCTTCCCTGGAAACAGAAGGAGGAGGCCTCCTCAGCAAACCAAGGCAGCTTGGCTGCAAATTGCTGAGGAGGTGAGTTCGAGGTCTGTGTGCAGACGCACATGTGTTCAGTGTTGAAAAAGGTTTAATGATCTGCTGAGATCACCTAAAGTGTGGCCTCTGTGTTCTGGGAAATGGAAGTTCAAGAGTGAGGGCTCAGGGAGAATTCCATGTAGAATGTTGGTGGTGACACTGAGCGCAAACCACCGTTTATTGGACAGATGATGCCTGGGGTTTTGAGAATGTCGGGCTTTTATTCATCTCCATGTGCCAGCCACCTGTCGTTGAAGCGTAACCTTACGCGAATCTGGCATGGATGAGTGCATCCCTTGCCTGACGGCCAGCAATGTGGTCACCTGCTGCTGGATTGGCCACATGCCGATCCGCAAAGCGTCGCTCCCCGTCCTCCTCCTCGTCCTCTTAGGAGGCTGTGTGCTGAGCCACTTGTTCATCCGGTAACACGAAGCTGCGCTGCTGTGCAATGTTGTGCAGGGCACAGCAGACCACGATGATTCTGGACACCCTGGCTGGTGCATACTGCAAGGCTCCTCCAGATCTGTCTAGGCATCGGAAGCACATTTTGAGCCAGCCGATGGTTTGCTCGATGATGCTTCTGGTGGAAATGTGGCTCACATTGTAGCGCTCCTCAGCATCGTTTGATGGCCTCCTCATCAGTGTCGTAAGCCACTTTTTCAGGGGATAGCCCTCGTCGACAAGAAGCCACCCGGAAAGTTAGGTTGGTGGATGGAAGAGCTGAGGCACAATAGACTGGTGCAGGATGAAGGAGTCATGGCAACTGCCAGCGTACATTGCGCAAACATGCATGATGATCTTCCTGTGGTTACACACCAGCTGGACGTTCAGGGAGTAGAATCCCTTGCCGTTGACAAATACAGCTGGGTTGTGATGAGGTGCCCTAATGGTTACATGTGTGTAGTCTATGATGCCCTGCACCATTGGCAAGCCTGCCATATTGGCAAAGCCAACCACACGCGTCATAACACTTGGGCCATCCATGGAGAAGTGGATGTAATTGTGCACCTTTGCAGGTGTGTGCGGCTGACTGGGAAATGCCGCTGATGTCTGCAGCTGATCCCTGGAAGGAGCCCGAAGCAAAGAAATTGAGTGCGGTGGTGACTTTGGCAGCAACTGGTAAGGAGTGTCCACCCGCTCCTCTGGGCTCCAGGTGTTGGTGCAGCATTGCGCAGATGTCAGCGACTACGTCTCTCGAATGTCTCAGCCTCCTTTGGCACTGCTGCTCAGTCATGCGGAGGAAGCTGATCCTCTGCCTGTAAACCCTGTGTTGTGGGTATCTCCTGCGGCGAGGTGCAGCCCTGCGCTGAGGCCCTCCGCCCTGTGCAGCATCAGGTGGGTGAGGAGGAGATTGGCGCTCCTGGTGCTGGTGCTGCTGTTGTGGCTGGTTGTGGTGCTGCCACAGCTGCTCTTCCTCCAAATCTGATGACCAGGATGAGAGGATATAAATCGTTGCCATCCTGTTATAGATTTCAATTGAGGCAAGAAGCTTGCAAGCGCAGAGTCGAAGTGGCCTGAAATAATTCCAATCAGGTCACACTGCAGATGGCTGTCAGCTTGAACAGTAGATTTGCAAAATCTTATCCCAAACCTCCAACAAGGTTGTTGCATTTGAATGTCAGCCATGTTACAGGAGCGCTTTTAAAGTGCTGCACCAACGACAACAAATCATGTCCTCCAGCAACTCGTCTCCTTGCAGCTGGCCTGTTTCTGACAAGACGGGAAACAGGAGCCAGCGGCACGAAAATGGGAACCCTCTATCAAAATAGGATTAGCCAGGCTGTTAACTGTCTTAACTACCTGTCCCACCGGTTCCAGTCAGGTCAGTTTGGGAGCAGCTGACCCGACACTCACGAAAATCACGTGGGGGTGGGATGGAGGCGGGTTGGCAGTCTGATGCCATTTCTTCCGATTTTCGCTGCCCAACCGCCTCCTCAGGGCTGTTAAAAATTGAGCCCCAAAAGTGGGAGGAACTTTGATTCCATTGATAACTAATAGTTATTGGTGCAATTTCAGTGAGTTACTAATAGTCATACTGGTAACACTCATAACCTACAGTAATACAATAACTTAGTGATAGTAATAGGTGTAACACCACAATATCTTACCTGTAACTAGTAGTAATTTTGTAACCCGCTGATATTCACCCTGTAACTATAGCCAGAATCCCCCTGCACTGCACAAGGTGCGGTCAGGCTTCCCAGCCAATGACACTTTTAACAGGCCCCATCTCTCTCAACTCTGGTTTAGGACTCATGTTCTATGTGAAGCTTACAACTCTGAACTGGGAGCCTCAGTCAGAGCCAATATGTACTTAGACTTCACACTCCACAAGCCGACCTGAACCAGAAAGCTCATAAAAAGGGCCTGTACCAGTGCTCACTCCTGTAACTCCATTCCCCTCAGATCCTTTTACATTCCTCCTTTTAAAATGCTTATCCCATTCCCTTTTAAATAATGTTCTAGTCTCTGCTTCATGTAGCCCTCCTTCTCCCCTGGTTCTTCCATTGAGAATCCTCAGTCTCCATCCCCATGTTCCCCATTCGCCCATCAATCTTTCACTATTTACCAACAGTTAAGTACCCAGGTTTCTCTGCTGCCTGCTTCTCTCTCAGTGCCACTCCTACTCACCATGTTGCTGCTGCTCCCGGCTCTGTAGCAGGGCCCCATGCCCACCGCATTCATCCTCTGTCCTACACCAGCCAAACCCCAATGCTCCTGACCCCCAGCCCTCAGTCTCCCAGGCCGCCCTAGCCCCAATTGTCCAATCCCCATTCCCAAGTCTCCTTCTCTCCCCTGACCTCCATTCCTATTTCCCTCTCTCTCCCACGACAGCAATTTCCCAGTGCCTCTCCCTCCAGATTCCCCAACTTCCTCTCTCCCACCCACCTCCGAGCACCAATCGTCTGCCCCCTAGTCCTCATTCACCCTAGCTCTGCACCTCTCCCCACTGCGTTTCTCTCCCCCGTAGACTCCAGGCGACCAGACAGTTGAATTTCCAGTCATCCCTAAGCGGGGGCTCTCTGCAGTGGCAGCCGGTGATGTCGCGGGGTGGGGGGCGGGGGAGGAGGTCTTGCTACGGTGTGATGCCCTCATGGGCTGTTAGCAGCAGTACCCAGAACATTCATAGCCAGTCCAAGAGTTGGAGGGTTTTCAACCCTAATTATAGCTCATCCCAATCATGTCCTTGCCAGATGTCCACTTATAGCAAGAGTTGCTGGATAGTAATCAGGAGCAGGAACCTTGGCTGAATTTCTTCTCCCGCGCAGGGACACGGAGGCCAATTGTAGCATCTCTACAGTCACCCTGGAAGACTGCAATCTCAGCACAAATCAAGCTCATTGAAAAGGATTAAATGCTGCTCTTTTATGAACCTACAAAATCCTTGAATGTTCAGCTTTAAACATTTTGCCTTGAGGCTGGCTCTCAGACAAATGGATGTAATTTACTCAGAGTACCTCGAAACAGTACGGAGCTGACCTGGGGTTGTGAAACTAACAAAACAGCTCACAGCACAGAAGAATAGGATTTACTGTATTAATGTCAGCACTTACTAATTTAAAGACTTAAATTAAGGATCTAATAACTGAGGCATTCATAAGTATGTAATAAAGTAGAGACTAAAGTAATACAGATTTAATACATCTCAACATTAAAGACATATTTAAAAGGTTCAACGATTTAATCATGATCCCAATAAGTGTACTTAGATGTTTTTACTATCTATATATTTATAATTAAGATTTATAAGCAGGCCAGTTAATAAAGATTATAGAAATTGATTTCAACGAGATCGGAGTTTCTTATACAGGCATTTACAACCCCATTGGCTAAACTGGGGAAAAGCAGTGTACTTGACACAAATCAGAACTTTACACTCCGCATCTGATATAAAGCTCAGAGGGTTTAGTGTCATTCACATGCAATTAAAAAATCTCAGTAACATTCACACGCAGCCAAAGATAGCTAATGGATACACAAGCTAAATGTACCTTAATAAGATTCATATGTGACAAAACATGTCGATCTTCAGAGGCGAGAGTAAATGTTTTTTTAAATGATCAATTTTTCCCCAAAGTGTTTAAATAAACTTCAATGTTCTAACGCTTCACACATTTTTTCCACACACTTCACTCCACAGCTTTGTGAAATCTGTTTTCATAACAAACCCCCAAATCAGTGAATCATTAAGTAGAGTTTAATTTTGTGTTGTATAAATTATTGCATTTTGGGAACTAATGTTTTATTAAAAACAGCTTCTGTACTAGCCACTGTAACTCATCTCACATTTGCACTGCCTGTGAGTTATGTGGCCAGTGTTGCTCAGTGGTCTACAGCACAAAGCATGTTATTTGTTTCATCCCTGGGAAAATAATTACTTGTAAATAACAGATTCATAAAGTTAATGTTACAACACTATCAGAACATTGCTACATTGATAAATACCGTTATCATTTCTGGCAAGAATGGTTATGATCAACTTGCTTCCTCCCCCCCTCCCCATTTTTTCCACACCTCTTAGGGTACGGTCTCAAGGTAGGGTACAATTCCATGGGTCAGACACATTCACCCACTCAGCTATCGGGGAATTATATTTTGTAATTTAGGTACAAAAAAAGTAAACTTAGAAAATAGAGTCCTTGCTAATCTCTCAGTATTCCCTAAAGAAGCCTAATTACAGTGAAGCTGATTGGTGCTCATTGGCTTGTGGTAAATACATCTTTTGCATACTTGTGTCCCTGCTTTCAGTGCAGATCAGGTCATGTTGAGCCAGAGATCATCAGTGACATGCGGTGTCAATATCAATATACAGTCCACAATAGTCTTAAAAAAGTACTTTAATTTTGAAGTCTTCAGTCTACATCACTGTGGCCCAGAACTTGGTGTCGGGGGCTTGCCGCGCGTGCAAGCCCCCGATGTGCACTTACCAGGCGCGCCGACATCTGAAACCTGGCCCGCAGTGGATTTCCTGTCAGTGGCCCGGTTCTGATGTCGGCGCGCTGTGCTAACCTGACCCAGCGGCGTAGTTAGCGCGATGTGCCAGCTGGGATCAGGTGAGCACTGCTCAGCCAATCAGGGGAGGGGAAACTTCATTCATAAGTTTGAGAGAGTAAGAACTGTCAAACTCATGAAAAGTACTGCACCCCAAAACACTACTTAAACTTTAAATAAAATTTAAAAAAACATCCCAATCATTAAATTAAGTATAAATAAGTTTAAAAAAATAATTTAAACAATAATTTATTTTCTGGAAAAAAATAAATTTTTATTAAAAAGGGTCTAAAATTAAACTTACCTTATTGTAGATTCTTTAAAATAATAAACCTGTGGAAAAAAATTCTAAATTGCACTAAAACACCACTTACCTGTAAAAATAAATACTTACGTGTGTTTTTTACAAGCGTAAAGACCAGAGGCCTTTACACATGCGCAAATCCCCCAAAACAGAGGAAATCCAAGACGCACGCGCTGCCCCCTACAGCGCACGCGCTAGCCTCTTCACCTCTTGGGTTAGAGGAGAGGAAATGCCGGTTTTCAGCGCATGCGCTGTGCATGCTGAAAACTGGCATTTCCTCCGGCCAGACGCGTGAGTACCCCTTCCGTACTCACGCGTTTGGGGAGGAATTACTGCCCCAATAATTCACTGCAATGAAGATACACAATAAGGAGCAGTGGGATACATATGCCACACGTCAAAGAGCACATGATCAATGATCAAACCAGCTTGAATGTCATTCCCTCATATTTCCCACATTCATTGTTTATTACTTTTTCCCATATTTGTTGGCTAATCCTTATTTGAAGGGCTCCTCTATACCATCCAGAAGATGACTTGCTTCGCTAATAAGGAATAATTGCAGGTCAATGGGTGAGGCTCACTGACTATTTCCAAGTAGTAAACAGATGAACTATGCAGTAGTAATGATATGAAGTAGCTATGCACTGCAAAGACCCCCCTCCCTGATGTTAAGAAAGTGTATATTTACCTTCAACTTTAGAGTAATGTCTGCATGTGGGCTGTACAAAGGAGCCCTTCAACTGAGGATTAGTCTACAAAAGACAGGAGAATGTAAACAAAGTGTGATGTAAGATACAGAAAAAAGGTAAATACTTTACATTGAAAATGCATTTCTCCCTCCGGCAGTCACTTTCCTCTTTGTGCTAAACAGTTTGATGCTGTTTTTTGATCTTAGGCCACCAGTGCTGGTGCTTTTGCACTACAGGTTTGTAATTTCAGCAGCAAGTTTATTGGTTGATAACTTACATAAGAAAAACCAAAGATGAGAAAAGGCCATATGGCCCATTAAAGTTTTTCTATCTGGTAAAAAAGACTTGCATTTATATAGCGCCTTTCACAACCTCAGGGCGTCCCAAAGCCCTTTACAGTCAATTAAGTACTTTTAAAGTGTCGTCATGGTTATAATGTAGGAAACACGGCAGCCAATTTGTGCACAGCAATGTCCCACAAACAGCAATGAGATAAATGATCAGATAATCTGTTTAATGATGTTGGTTAAGGGATCAATATTCGCCAAGACATCATGAGAGCTGCTGCTGAATAGTGCCATGGAATATTTTGCATCCGCCCAAGGTGGCAGATGGGGCCTCGGTTTATCCAAAAAAAGACGACACCTCCATCAGCACTCCTTCTGTACTGCAGTGAAGTGTCAGTCTAGATTATGTGCTCAAGTTTCTGGTGTGGGTCTTGAACCAATGACCTTGTGATACAGAGGCGAGAATCCCACCACTGCGCCAAGCTGACCCCGGTTATGAGGTTTGGTTGGTTATTTCCAAGGTTGCAGGAGTGAGAGGAGCACCAAGCCACACAACTGAAATATAAACAATGCTGTGATCAGTTCAGCTATGTGTATGACAGACAGCTCCTTTTTGAATTGAGTAGTCATTCATTTAAATCCAGGAAGCCCTGGCTACTGTTTTGAGGGGTATTTAATAAGTTAAATTGTTCAAATCAGAAAGATTCAATTTGGAACTTTCAAGAGTTAGGCAGACCAGTGCAACACCCACAGTGGTGAAAAATAGGAGAGAATCACTGTATATAACATATTAATTCAAAAGAATCAACATTTTGTAGAGATTTCCTTTTGAGGAGTTGGGTAGTATAATTTCTATTGTAATTATATTTATTCACTTATTGTTAAATACACTCTCTGGATAATCAAAGTGAAAAAGTTGACCTGATCTTGGGCAGGTTACCGAAAGTTTATCTACATACAGTACTAGAGCTAGTAAACATACACAGTATCATTAGGTTTAGAGTAGTTATGGAAATGAACAAGGAAAAATCAAACATGAAAATACTCAACTGGAGGAGGGCTAATTTCAGCGAGTTGAAAGGGGATCTGGCACAAGTGGATTGAAATCATGGATTGGCAGGTAAAACAGTAAATGAGCAATGGCAAGCCTTCAAAGAGCAGATAGTTCAGGTGCAGATTAGACGCATTCTCATGAGGGGGGAAAGGAAGGGCAACCAAGGCTAGATCTCCCTGGATAACCATTAAAGATATTGGCCCTGACATCAGCGCCGACCTGTATGGCTGCTGTTTTACGAGCTCCTCCCCAACTGGTATTTTAATGTTGTATTAAATATATTTAATGTATTTAATATTGTATTTTAATATATCATACTGTTAGTTTTTTAGTATTCTACTGTTTAGTATTTAGCATTCTAGTTTTAGTATTAGTAGTTTAGTTGTTTTTCAAAAAATACTCTACTGTTTAACCGACCTGTATGGCTTATGAGGGTAGCCGCTGTTTTACAAGCTCGTCCACAACTTTCCACTTTATTTATTATTTTATTGTTATTATTAAACAATTTTGTAAGCACTGTTTCTTCACTTATCCGCTACGACCGTCAATCACTTCTGGACATAAGATCGTCCGGACATATAGGACCTACCCCCGATTTTTCGAACTGGGATTCTGCTGCTACTACCATCTACCCTCCCACCTGCTTACCTGACTTCATTCCTGTGATTAGGAAGCGACGACAGCGCAAGCGGGGCAGACGAGCAGGTGCATTAGTGAAGCTGAGGCAACGTGAACACCACCCCCCCTTCCGAGTATTCTCCTGGCGAATGTGCAGTCACTGGACAATAAGCTGGACGAACTCAGGGGGAGGCTCACCTTCCAGCGAGACATTAAGAACTGCAACGTCTTGATTTTCACTGAGACTTAGCTTGATCCATCGATACCGGCTTCGGCCATTCAACCAGAGGGATTCAACATTCACCGGCTAGACCGAACAAAGGACTCGGGGAAGAATAGAGGGGGTGGAGTATGCTTTATGATCAACAATTCTTGGTGTTCCGATGTGGAACTACTTACATCTTCTTGTTCACCCGATCTTGAACACCTGATGATCAAATGCCGACCCTTCTACCTCCCGAGAGAGCTCTCATTCGTGATCATTACAGCGGTGTATATTCCACCACAGGCCGACGCAAATAGGGCACTAAACGAGCTGTATGGGACCATTAGCAGGCTTGAAACTTCCCATCCAGAGGCTGCATTCATCGTGGCTGGCGATTTCAACAAAGCCAATCTGAAGAAAGTACTGCCTAAATACCATCAGCATATCACCTGCCCAACGTGAGCCAAGAACACATTAGATCATGTTTACACTCCATTCCGGGACGGATACAAGGCCCTCCCCCGCCCTCCCTTCGGCAAATCAGACCACGACTCCATCCTGCTGCTACCCACCTATAGGCAGAAACTGAAACAGGAAAAGCCTGTGATGAGATCTCTACAACGGTGGTCGGATCAATCAGACGCTATGTTACAAGACTGTTTTGATTTCACTGACTGGGATATGTTCCGGAATGCCTCGGACAATGACATCAACACATATACAGATTCAGCCATTAGTTTCATAAACAAGTGCATAGATGACATTATAAGAACATAAGAAATAGGAGCAGGAGTAGGCCAATCGGCCCCTCGAGCCTGCTCCGCCATTCAATAAGATCATGGCTGATCTGATCCTAACCGCCAATCTACTATCACAGAACTATCTCCTGAATCTAACAGAATTAGACACATGAAATAGGAGCAGGATCAGGCTACACGGCCCCTGGGCCCGCTCCGCTACCCACAGGGCCATGACTGATCCGAACCTAGACTCATGTCCAAATTCCTGCCCGCTCCCCGTAACCCTTAATTCCCTTTACTTCTAGGAAACTGTCTATTTCTGTTTTAAATTTATGTAATGATGTAGCTTCTACAGCTTTTTGGGGCAGCATATTCCATGGACCTACCACCCTCTGAGTGAAGTAGTTCCTCCTCATCTCAGTTTTGAAAGAGCAGCCCCTTATTCTAAGACTATGCCCCCTAGTTCTAGTTTCACCCATCATCGGGAACATCCTCCCCGCATCCACCCGATCCAACCCCTTCACAATCTTATATGTTTCAATAAGATCGCCTCTCATTCTTCTGAACTCCAATGAGTAGAGTCCCAACCTACTCAACCTCTCCTCATACGTCCATCCCTCATCCCCGGGATTAACCGAGTGAACCTTCTTTGTACTGACTCGAGAGCAAGTATGTCTTTTCTTAAGTATGGACACCAAAACTGTATGCAGTATTCCAGGTGCGGTCTCACCAATACCTTGTACAACTGAAGCAATACCTCCCTATTTTTATATTCTATCCCCCTAGCAATGAAAGCCAACATTCCATTGGCCTTCTTAATCACTTGCTGCACCTGCATACTAACCTTTTGAGTTTCGTGCACCAGGACCCCCAGATCCCTTTGTACTTCAGTACTTTCCAGTTTCTTGCCATTAAGATAATAATTTGCTCTACGATTTTTCCTGCCAAAGTGCATAACCTCACACTTTCCAGTATTGTATTCCATCTGCCAAATCTCTGCCCACTTACTTAGCCTGTCTATGTCCCCTTGCAGGTTTTTTATGTCCTCCTCACTCACTACTTTCCCTCCCATCTTAGTATCATCTGCAAACTTTGATATGTTACACTTGGTCCCCTCCTCCAAATCGTTAATATAGATTGTAAAGAGTTGGGGACCCAGCACTGACCCCTGCGGAACACCACTAGTTACTGATTGCCAGTCTGAGAATGAACCATTTATCCCAACTCTCTGCCTTCTGTTAGATAGCCAATCCTCTATCCATGCCAGAATATTACCCCCAATCCCGTGATTTTTTATCTTAAGCAATAATCTTTTGTGTGGCACCTTGTCAAATGCCTTTTGGAAGTCTAAATACACTACGTCCATTGGTTCCCCTTTATCCACCCTATATGTTACTTCCTCAAAGAACTCCAGCAAATTTGTCAAACATGACTTCCCCTTCATAAAACCATGCTGACTTTGTCCTATTAAATTATGATTATCCAAATGTCCTGTTACTGTCTCCTTAATAATGGACTCCAACATTTTACCTACCACAGATGTTAGGCTAACCGGTCTATAGTTTCCAGCCTTCTGGCTACTGCCCTTTTTAAATAAGGGTGTTACATTAGCAGTTTTCCAGTCTGCCGGTACCTTTGCCGAGTCCAGGGAGTTTTGGAAAATTATTACCAATGCATCCACAATCCCTACCGCCACTTCCCTCAAGACCCTAGGATGTAAGCCATCAGGTCCAGGTGATTTATCCGCCTTGAGTCCCATTATTTTACCGAGTACCACTTCCTTAGTGATTTTGATCGTGTTTAGCTCCTCCCCCCCTATAGCCCCCTGTTTGTCCAGTGTTGGGATATTCTTAGTGTCCTCTACTGTAAAGACTGATGTAAAATATTCATTCAGTGTTTTTGCCATCTCCATATTTCCCACCATTAATTTCCCGGTCTCATCCTCTAAGGGACCAACATTTACTTTAGCCACCCTTTTCCTTTTTATATAACTATAAAAACTTACTATCTGTTTTTATATTTTTTGCTAATTTACTTTCATAATCTATCTTCCCTTTCTTAATCTTTTTGTTATTTTTTGCTGTCTTTTAAAGTTTTCCCAATCCTCTATCCTCCCACTAGATTTGGCTACCTTATATGCCCTTGTTTTTAGTTGAATACTATCCTTAATTTCTTTACTTAGCCACGGATGGCTGTCTTTTCTTTTACACCCTTTTCTTTTCAGTGGAATATATATTTTTTGGAAGTTGTAAAATAACTCCTTAAATGTACACCACTGATCATGTATCGTCTTACCCTTTAATCTATTTTCCCAATCCACTCTACTCAATTCTGCTCTCATACCTTCATAGTCTCCTTTATTCAAGCTTAGCACGCTTGTTTGAGATCCAACCTTCTCATCCTCTAATTGAATATGGAATTCAACCATGTTATGGTCACTCATTCCAAGGGGATCCTTTACTAGGACAATTTTAATTAATCCTGTCTCGTTACACAGGACCAGATCTAAGGTTGCTTGTCCCCTGGTCAGTTCAGTTACATACTGCTCAAGAAACCCATCTCTAATACACTCAATGAACTCATCCTCAAGGCAGCCCTGCCCAGTTTGATTTGTCCAATTAATATGATAGTTAAAATCCCCCATAATTATAGATGTTCCCTTATTACAAGCCTCAACTATTTCCTGATTGTTACTCCGTCCAACCGAGTTGCAACTGTTCGGAGGCCTATATACTATGCCCACTAGTGTTTTTTTTCCCTTATTATTCCTTATCTCCACCCAAACTGTTTCATTATCCTGATCTTTTGACCCAATATCATTTCTCTGTATTACAGTGATTCCTTCCTTTATTAACATAGCCACCCCACCTCCCCTTCCTTCCTGCCTGTCCTTCCTGATCGTTAAATAACCTGGTATGTTTAATTCCCAGGCATTGTCACCTTGCAGCCATGTTTCTGTAATGGCCACAAGATCATACCCATATGTAGTTATTTGTGCCATTAACTCATCTATTTTGTTACGAATGCTACGTGCATTCAGATAGAGAACTTTCAAATATGTTTTGTGACACTTAGTTCCTGCTTTTGCCCTTTTTATTACTTTACCTTTTACTCCATACCTTCTGCCCCTTCCTGACACACTCTGGTTTTTAATTTCCCCACTGCTACCTAAGTCTATGACCTTCTCTGTTGTTATTTTTATTATTTGCTCTCTAGGAACCTCCCCCCACTAGTTAGTTTAAAGCCCTCTCTACAGCCCTAGTTATATGATCCGCCAGGACTCTAGTCCCAGCACTGGCCAAGTGAAGCCCATCCCAACGGAACAGCTACCTCCTGCCCCAGTACTGGTGCCAGTGTCCCAGGAAGCAAAACCCATTTCTCCCACACCAGTCTTTGAGCCACGCATTTAACTCTCTAATTTTATTTGTCCTAGCCAAATTTGCTCGTGGCTCAGGTAATAATCCAGAGATTATTACCCTTGAGGTTCTGTTTTTTAATTTGACCCCTAGCTGCTCATACTCCTTTAACAGAACCAGCTTCCTAGTCCTATCTACGTCGTTTGTACCAACATGGACCACGACGACTGGATCCACCCCCTCCCACTGCAAGTTTCTTTCCAGCCCAGAGGAGATGTCCTTAACCCTGGCACCGGGTAGGCAACACAGCCTACGGGACTCTCGCTCTTGGCTGCAGAGAACTCTATCTATCCCTCTAATAATACTATCCCCTACCACTACAACATTTCTATTTACTCCCCCCTCTTGAATGGCCCCCCGTTCCACGGTGCTGTGGCCAGGTTGCTCATCCTCCCTGCAGTCCCTGCTCCTGTCCACACAGGGAGTAAGAACCTCGAACCTGTTGGCCAAGAGCAAGGGCTGCGGCTCCTCCAACACTACCTCCTGGATCCCCGTACCTGCCTCGCTCGTAGTCACACCGTCCTGACCCTGGCCATGTGCTACATCTGAATTAATTAACTTCATAGGTGTGACCACCTTCTGGTACACTGAGTCCAGGTACTTCTCCCCCTCCCTGATGTGTCGCAGTGTCTGAAGCTCAGACTCCAGCTCATCAACACGGAGCTGGAGATCCTGTAGCAGCAGACACTTGTCACAGATATAATCACCGTGAGCCTCAATGGGGTCTACCGGCTCCCACATCTCACAACAGTAACACATCACCTGCTCCATTCTATGTAATTAATTAAACTTTTTATTGTTACCCGATTTTAGATGCTAGTATCCCCTTTAATTAATTGGATTTAAATTAAATCAATCCCTCTAATTACACCAGTTAAATGGTTTACCAACAGTCACTCTGCACCAGAAAGGCCTTATTAAGTACAACCAGTTAAAGATATACTCTAGGGCGCTTATTTACCAACTGTCCCCACTACACCACAGAGACCCGAGAAAAAAACCCACCGAATTTAAGCTTGTAATGAAAAGGAGAAAGAAAGAAATACTCACCAACCAATCACTTACCTGCTTCCTGGTGACGTCACACTTAGATTACTTTTTACCTCTCTCCTCTGCTGCTGAATTGGTACGCCTCACCTCGCAACTGCCGCCGCTTTTAAGCTCTGCCGCCGGTCACTGCCCCCTCACAGGTCCGATGCTCTGATCTCCGATGCGGCAGAGCTTAAAAGCGGCGGCAGTTGCGAGGTGAGGCCCGATCAGAGCATCGGACCTGTGAGGGGGCAGTGACCGGCGGCAGAACTTAAAAGCGGCGGCAGTTGCGAGGTGAGGCCCGATCAGAGCATCGGACCTGTGAGGGGGCAGTGACCGGCGGCAGAGCTTAAAAGCGGCGGCAGTTGCGAGGTGAGGCCCGATCAGAGCATCGGACCTGTGAGGGGACAGTGACCGGCGGCAGAGCTTAAAAGCGGCGGCAGTTACGAGGCGAGGCCCAATCAGAGCATCGGACCTGTGAGGGGGCAGTGACCGGCGGCAGAGCTTAAAAGCGGCGGCAGTTGCGAGGTGAGGCCCAATCAGAGCCGAGGATTGTTGTACGAACATTTCCCAACCAGAAACCATGGGTAAATGGTGATATTTGTGCTATGCTAAAAGCACGGTCCATCGCATTCAACTCTGGGGACATAGATGAGTACAAGAAATCAAAGTACGAGCTAAGAAAAACCATCAAAAATGCAAAATACACGGATAAAGTGGAGTCACACTATCATAGCTCAGATTCGCGAAGGATGTGGAGTGGACTACAATCTATTACGGACTACAAAGGGAAACCCAGCTGTGTCATGCCCAGCAATGCCTCTCTCCCGGACGAGCTTAACACTTTTTACGCCCGGTTTGAGGCCAACAACAACTGGCCTGTTACAAGGGCGCCCGCGGCTCAGGACGACCGGGTCTTCTCAATCTCCATGGCTGACGTGAGCAAGACTTTTAAGAGAGTGAACACCCACAAAGCACCCGGTCCAGATGGAATCCCTGGGCATGTCCTTAGAGCATGCGCTGACCAGCTGGCAGCCGTGTTTACGGATATATTCAACCGTTCACTGTACCAGTCTGTAGTCCCCACCTGCTTCAAGATGACATCGGTTATTCCAGGCCCCAAAAAAACAAAAGTAACCTGTTTAAACGACTACCGCCCCATAGCACTCACTTCTGTCATCATGAAGTGCTTTGAGAGGCTGGTCAAAACCCACATCAACTCCTTACTAACTGACACACTGGACCCACTCCAATTTGCTTACCGCCCAAAAAGATCTAGGGATGATGCCATTGCCACTGTACTGCACACTGCCTTATCACACCTGGATAAGAGGAACACCTATGTGAGAATGTTGTTCGTTGATACCATTATCCCCTCCAAGCTTGTCAACAAGCTCAGTGAGCTAGGACTTAACACCTCCCTATGCAACTGGATCCTGGACTTACTGACGGGCAGACCCCAGGTGGTGAAAATAGGCAGTAACACCTCCTCAACACTGATCCTGAACACGGGAGCTCCCCAGGGTTGTGTGCTCAGCCCCCTTCTGTACTCCCTGTTTACTCACGATTGCGTGGCCACGCACAACTCCAATTCCATCATCAAGTTTGCTGATGACACTACCGTTGTAGGCCTGATCACAGATGGCGACGAGACAGGCTACAGGGAGGAGGTAAGAGCTCTAGCAGAATGGTGCAAGTACAACAACCTCTCCCTCAACATCAGCAAAACAAAGGAGATGATCGTGGACTACAGGAAGCGGCAGGGGGAGGGACACACCCCAATCTACATCGAAGGGGCTGAGGTGGAGAGGGTCAGCAGCTTCAAATTCCTGGGTGTATTCATTACGGAGGACTTAACGCGGTCACATCACATCGACGTCGTAACGAAGAAGGCATGCCAATGCCTGTTCTTCCTCAGGAGACTGAAGAAACTTGGAATGGCCCCCCAGATTCTCACCAACTTCTACCGGTGCACCATCGAGAGTATCCTGTCCGGCTGCATCACTACCTGGTATGGCAACTGCACCACCACAGACCGCAAGGCTCTACAGATGGTGGTGAAAGCTGCACAACATACTATAGGAATTAAACTACCTGCTGTCCAGGATATCTACCCCGAGAGGTGCCGGGGGAAGGCCCTGAGAATCATTAAAGACGCGAGCCACCCCAGCCACAACCTCTTCGCCCTGCTCCCGTCCGGTAAGAGATACCGAAGCATACGGACTTGTACCAGCAGGTTTCGAAACAGCTTCTACCCCCAGGCCATAAGACAAATGAACGTATAATTTATTATTTTTTATTACTGTTGTTTTACTTATTACTGTATTTCTATTAGTATTTTATCATTGTTATGCCATATTTATTCCAATGTTGGGAGGACTCGTAAAAATCAACATTTCATTGTGCAGCACACACGTCTGCTGCATACATGACAAATAAAATTGAATTGAATTGAATTGAAATTGCAGTCGGGGGCGTAGCTAAGGAGCATGCCGCTGACCTCAAAGAAATCTGCACTTACCTGGTGCAAAGCCCCAAACGAAAACTTGCTTTGAAATGCTGCAGAGTTGTGCATGGTATAGTGGCCCACGGATCCCAGGGCTATCCGTTGTACATAAGCATACCTGGGATCACATGGGGCAGTACTCCTTTCACTAGCCAATCAGGAAACAGAGAAAGCCCTGTTTGACTAATATGCTTTAAAAGGAAGATACAGATCAATTGGAATCCAGCCTTTCTTGCAAGCTTACATCAATACATTTCCATATATCTGTAAATGACCTGACAAAAAGTTGAAATCTATTTTAACCCATAAACTTGATAACATACATATAAAAAAAACACAACACCTGTCACCTCAGAATTGTGACGACCAAACCCTTTTGTCAATGAAAGAAGATCGATAAGGGTTTTTAAAACTGGCAACACAGTTTTTTGGTTGATATTGAATTTTGAAATAAGATTGACTCTTTTACGTGTTCTTTTTAATTATTATGGCCCTGAAATTGCAATTTTCTCATCGCCCCTCTCCTTATGCTGTGCAAACAGGCTCCTATGCCTGTTTGCACCAGCTGTAAAATTTGCCCGCATAATTGATTAAGTTGGTGGATAATTAGCCCAACTTTTTGTCAGCAATGAGGATTTGAATGTCGCAGAGGATCATCTTTCTATTCGGAACTTGACAGATAGCATGAGTGATATACCTATCAATTCCTCCAATAAAAGGCGAAGAGTTACGAAGGTGACTAAAGGTTTTTATTGACTAAATAACAGAGCCCACTCTCGTGGGTGATCCGATCCAAGCAGGAGGAATACCAGCCAGTCGCTCACCTTTATACCTGGCCTGGTGGGTGGAGCCAAGGCGGAGTTGGCAGTGGTCATCCCAGGTATAGCAGTGTGGCAAGAGGCGACCTCGTACCGTGATACAATAGTGGTCAGTGATACAGTTATAACGAACAGTGGTGAACAGTGCTAACTACTAACAGTGATACGATAGTGAACGTGGTTTACCACAATGAGGAAATCCTGAACTTGTAGTCAATTTCAAAGACAGTATGACGGCGTACCTAGACTACGCCATCACTGAGACTACGCCGTCATACCGACTGCAAATTCAGGGTCATAAGAGATTAAAATGAAAAAAATGAAAAAGAAAAAAGGAGGCTCATGATAAATATCAGGCTCCATAATACAGTAGAGAACCAAGCTGACTACAGAAAGTACAGTGAAGAACTAAAAAAGTAGTTAATTTTGTGTGTATATGGACTTTCAAAAGGTGTTTGATAAAATACCACATAATAGACTTGTTTGTAAAATTGAAACCTTATGGATATGAAATTGGCTAAGAGACAGAAAACAGAGAGTAGTGGTGAACAGTTGTTTTTCAGATTGGAGGGAAGTATACAGTGGTGAATACAGTGTCCTCCAGGGGTCGGTATTAGGACCACTGCTCTTTTTGATATATAGCAGTAACCTGGACTTGGGTACAGGGCATAATTTCAAAGTTTGCAGATGACACTAAACTTGGAAATGCAGTAAACAGCGAGGACGATAGTAACAGACTTCAGGAGGACAGAGACAGACTGGTGAAATGGACAGACAATTTGGAAGATGCAATTTAACGTAGAGAAATGTGAAGTGATGCATTTTAGTAAGAAGAGGCAATATAAACTAAATGGTACAATTTTAAAGGGGGTGCAGGTTAAGAGAGACCTGGGGATTTACGTACACAAATCTTTGAAGGTGGCAGGACAAGTTGAGAAGACTGTTAAGAAGGCATACGGGATCCTTGGCTTTATAAATATGGGGAAAGGGCAGGGGAGTGGGACTAATTCGATAGCTGGGCCAAATGGCCTCATTCTGTGATGTATCATTCCATGATTCTATAACATACTTGAGGTAACACAGAGCTGGGAATCAGCCATGAGATTAATCAAAAGTACAGAAGCTGAAAATTCATGAATAAGGATAGAAAGTACCCACAAATATAAAAGCAACCTCACTTCTGGAATGCCAGGATTTATATAGCTAAAGGGAAATGTTTTTCGATCCACAAAGTATGATCAGTAGAGACAGATGACAGGATTGATTTACATCAGATGTAAAATTAGCAATAGGGACTACAACCATTCCATAAAGTAAAGGTAAGTAGATTGCAGTTCTCTCAGGTTCTTCTTTTGTACATCTCTAACTTTTTCCAGTTCTGACAAAAGGTCATCGACCTGAAACGTTAACTCTGTTTCTCTCTCCACATATGCTGCCTGACCTGCTGAGTATTTCCAGCATTTTCTGTTTTAGTGCACATGTGTAGTCATTGGTTATGATGGCATTAGGCTTGGCTGTTGATTATAGTTGACTAGCCTCATTCTCTAGGCTCACACATGAAGAATAGCCACTTTGTCAATATACAACGTGAGTCAGCACCTTCATGGAGAGGAGGGAAGCAAAGGGGAGAAAACTGAGAAAGAAAGCAGGGGAGAGGTAAGGGGAGTAAAGAAGACAAATACCCAATATCTAACTAGATCACAAGCCCCTTACAATGTTGCAACCAGCAGCAGATTTATAATAAAGTGTCTTTTTGCACTGCACTTATTGCATTACCTGGTAAGAAAAAAAATTGGACACACAGGAGTGCACTGTATTGTACTGACTGTACTAGAACCACTCATTTATAACAGGATGTTGACTAACATCAGTTTAAGGAAGATAAATCAGTCATGGAAAATGTACAAACAGCCTAGGGACTACTGTTGAGCCAAAACATCACAAACTTGTAAGGACTTTGACTTACAGTCCATAAAGCGGTGTCATATTACATTAACAAGTGAAATGTTCAAATATACCCAACCTGTGGAGACTGAAAGCTGCCTTCCATCAACAGTATATTCTCCAAAATCCAAATTTTGAAAGGCCTGTGCAAAAATGTTATATGCACTCAAATCTGGCACAGATATGCTCTTCAATTAAATTTGATAAGAGTAATGAAAACAATTTAAACATTGGAAAATAATGAATTAGACGTGCAGGACTTTAGATTGTCAGCTTCTGGTAATGATTCTCTATAAATGATAAATGGTCATTCTACAGCTAGATGGTCAATTTGTGAACTCATAAATGTCTAATTAGAGTGGGATTATGAACCAGAGTCTATTTAGGTGCAGCAAATAATCAACCCTTTGATTACGGAATGCAGTTCTTTATGAGCAATGTTTTTGAACCACAATGTTTTTTTAAAAAACTCAAATTTTGTATATTGTAGGTCAATAGCTAGGAGCAGATCAATATTAGCTCTTTAAAATATCAAACAATAGAAATCTTCACAAATGCATTTACAATGCTGTTACACATAGCAACCAGAAGAATTCTTACCCCCTGGTGGTTTTGGCATAAAAGCCAAAAATTCTTGATGGCAATGAAGCTTTAATCACAAATATAATTGTAATGGAAAAAAATAATTTCATAACTGTTACTCTGATGTGCCCAGCACTTTCTTGACAGCAAAGACTGAACAATTAGTTATCTTTGGGGGAGGGATTCACTTCTAAATTTCCCCTCTCTTTCAGTCTATCAACTGTCATCAATAATAGGCTATTAAAACTATTTAAAACTATTAAGCAAACAATTCATACTAAAATCCAAGTGTAAGGAATACCAAAAATTAAGTGTGGCAGCCATGTTTAAAATCTCAAGCACAGTATACTAACTGCCATATTGCAGTGGTAGCAGGGAGGGAGGAGGGGGGAGAAGGGAGGGGGGGAAGGAGGGGGGAAGGGGAAGGAGGGAGGGAAGGGGAAGGAGGGAGGGGGTAGAGGAGGGGGGAGGGCGGGGGAGGAGGAGGGAGGGAGGGAGGGGGAGAGGAGAGAGGGGGAGGGAAGGAGGGGGGAGAGGGGGAGAGGGGGGAGGAGGAGGAGGGAGGGAGGAGGGAGGGAGTGGGGAGAGGAGAGGAGGAGGGAGGGAGGGAGAGGAGGAGGGAGGGAGGGGGAGAGGAGGGAGGGAGGGAGGGGGAGAGGAGAGAGGGAGGGAGGGGGAGAGGAGAGAGGGAGGGAGGGGGAGAGGAGAGAGGGAGGGAGGGGGAGAGGAGAGGGAGGGTGGGAGGGGGAGAGGAGGGAGGAGTGAGGGGGAGGGAGGGAGGGGGAGAGGAGAGAGGGGGAGGGAAGGAGGGGGGAGAGGGGGAGAGGGGGGAGGAGGAGGGAGGGAGGAGGGAGGGAGTGGGGAGAGGAGAGGAGGAGGGAGGGAGGGGGAGAGGAGGGAGGGAGGGGGAGAGGAGAGAGGGAGGGAGGGGGAGAGGAGAGAGGGAGGGAGGGGGAGAGGAGAGAGGGTGGGAGGGGGAGAGGAGAGGGAGGGTGGGAGGGGGAGAGGAGGGAGGAGTGAGGGGGAGGGGGAGAGGGGAGGAGCAGGAGGGAGGGGGGAGGAAGGGGGAGGAAGGGGGGAGGAAGGGGGGAGAGAGGATGGAGGGAGGTGAGGGGGAGGGAGGAGGAAGGGGAGGAGGGAGGGAGGGGGTGGGGTTGGAGGAGGGAGGGAGGGGGAGGGGTTGGAGGAGGGGGGAGGGGGAGGGAGGTGGGGGAGGGAGTGAGGAGGGAAGGAGGAGAGGGGGAGGAGAGGGAGGGAGGAAGGAGGGAGGAGGGGAGGGAGGGAGGCAGGGAAGGAGGGAGGGAGGGGGAGGGGGAGGGAGGCAGGAGAAGAGGGAGGGAGGAGGGAGGGATGCGGGGAATGAGGGAGGGAGGGGGAGGAGCAGGAGGGAGGGAGAGGGGGGAGAGGAGGGAGGGAGAGGGGGGAGAGGAGGGAGGGAGGGGGAGGAGGAGGGAGAGGAGGGAGGGAGGTGAGGGGAGGAGGAAGGGGAGGAGGAGGGAGGGGGAAAGGAGGAGGGAGGGAGGGGGAGGAGGAGGAAGGGAGGGAGGGAGGTGAGGAGGGGAGGGAGAGGAGGAGGGAGGGAGGGAGGTGAGGGGGAGGGAGTGAGGAGGGAGGGAGGAGAGGGGAGGAGAGGGAGGGAGGGAGGAAGGAAGGCATGGAGGAGGGAGAGAGGCGGGGAAGGAGGGAGGGAGGGGGAGGAGGGTGGGAGGGAGGCAGGAGAAGAGGGAGGGAGGGAAGGAGGAGAGGGGGAGGAGAGGGAGGGAGGGAGGGAGGAGGGGAGGGAGGGAGGCAGGGAAGGAGGGAGGGAGGGGGGAGGAGGGTGGGAGGCAGGAGAAGAGGGAGGGAGGAGGGAGGGAGGAGGGGAATGAGGGAGGGAGGGGAATGAGGGAGGGAGGGGGAGGAGCAGGAGGGAGGGAGAGGAGGGAGGGAGGGGGGAGGAGGAGCAAGGGAGGGGGAGGGAGAGGAGGAGGGAGAGGAGGGAGAGGAGGGAGAGGAGGGAGGGAGGGAGGTGAGGGGAGGAGGAAGGGGAGGAGGAGGGAGGGGGAAAGGAGGAGGGAGGGAGGGGGAGGAGGAGGAAGGGAGGGAGGGAGGGAGGTGAGGAGGGGAGGGAGAAGCGAGGGGGAGGAGGAGGGAGGGAGGTGAGGGGGAGGGAGTGAGGAGGGAGGGAGTGAGGAGGGAAGGAGGAGAGGGGAGGAGAGGGAGGGAGGGAGGAAGGAAGGCATGGAGGAGGGAGGGAGGCGGGGAAGGAGGGAGGGAGGGGGAGGGGGAGGAGGGTGGGAGGGGGTAGGAGGGAGGGAGGCAGGAGAAGAGGGAGGAAGGGGGAGGAGAGGAGGAGGGAGGGGGAGAGGGAGGAGGAGGGAGGGAGGAGGAGGGAGAGAGGTGGGGAGGAGGAGGGAGGGAGGGGGAGAGGGAGGAGGAGGGGGGAGGTGGTGAGGAGGAGGGAGGGAGGTGGGGAGGAGGAGGGAGGGAGGGGGAGAGGGAGGGAGGTGGGGAGGAGGAGGGAGGGAAGGAAGGAGGAGGGGAGGAGGAGGGAGGAGAGGAGGAGGGAGATGGGAGGGGGAGAAGGAGGAGGAGTAGGAGTAGGAGGGGGAGGAGGGTGGGAGCGGGGAGGAGGGAGGGAAACAGAAGAGGGAGGGAGGAGGGAGGGAGGGGCAGGAGAGGAGGAGGGAGGGAGGGGGAGAGGGAGGAGGAGGGAGGGAGGTGGGAGGGAGGGAGGGGGAGAGGGAGGAGGAGGGGGTGGTGGTGAGGAGGAGGGAGGGAGGTGGGGAGGAGGAGGGAGGGAGGGGGAGAGGGAGGGAGGTGGGGAGGAGGAGGGAGGAGGAGGGAGGGAGGGAAGGAGGAGGGGAGGAGGAGGGAGGAGAGGAGGAGGGAGATGGGAGGGGGAGAAGCAGGAGGAGTAGGAGTAGGAGGGGAGGAGGTTGGGAGCGGGGAGGAGGGAGGGAGGGGCAGGAGAGGAGGAGGGAGGGAGGGGGAGAGGGAGGAGGAGGGAGGGAGGGAGGAGGAGGGAGGAGGCGGGAGGGGGAGGGAGGGAGGAGGGGTAGGAGGGAAAGAAGGTGGAGGAGAAAGAGGAGGTGGTCAGAGTCTACAGCAATCCCATGGGGGAGCATACATGGGAGTGTGTGTTCTAGTTTTCCTACAGTTTAGGAAGAGTCTCACCATCTGTGTATTAATGATTTTAACTTGAAATCTGCTCAGATTATCCAAATAGCAGAGGATCTACATTCAATTTATGAAATAATTTGAGCAGTAGTGTACTAAACACATCTTTCAGCTTAAAAGAAACTGACCACTGTGGAAGCTGTGGTCATACAAAATATCCTCCCAGATAAATCTGTTCTTGCTCTCAAACCTTAAGACACTCAACTCATTTCCAGATCATGTACTACCAAAATTGCAGCAGATCTTGTAAATGTTGCTCCATCACCCTGTAGTGACTCCAAATGTTAGCTACAGGTCAACAATGCAGATTACTGATTAGAACAGTCTGCTAGGGAAGCCTGTAGAAATTCTGTACAGTTGTCTTCTACCTTGTTGTTTAGGGCTGTTCCAGTGCTTCACAATTCTACACAATTAGAAGATAGTAATTGAAAGTTCAGCTGGCACCAAATCCTTGTTGGATGATGTACTTCAAAATTGTACGTGATCTCAAATATAATGCAGTGATATTTATATAACCCCTCTGCTTGGTATGGTGCCAAAATACTGCTATGCTGACACCCATAAAAAAACACACGTTTTCCTTTACTACTGCCAAATCTCTAATTAGAATGAAAACAACTCTATTAAATCTTTGATGCTGCATCCAAAACAGCATTCCCCTTGGCAATGTATACAGTCAAAAGGCATAAACCCAAGATTGAATACATTTCCACATAACGTCAGATCTGAGAAGAATTAGAATAGAATTTTAAAAATTACAAGTCAATTTTAGGGTTAGGGAAGGACAAACTGCTTTGATTTAAGCCTCACCAATTGAATGATTTTCAAATGTGGCTTTCTTCTGGCTCCCAGAATTCCTCGTTGGACTGAGTGGAGAGAAACAGACAGACAGACAGGCAGACAGACGGGACAGAGGCTGGAGTGGGGCTTGGACCCACAACCTTCTGGCTCAGAAGTAAGTGTCCCAACACTGCACCAAGCTGACATTTGTAATTTAGTCCTGATCAAAGGTCTAGAAACTCCTCTTCTTCTTGTTAGGCAGTCCCTCGGAACCGAAGATGACTTGCTTCCACACTAAAAATGAGTTCTCAGGTGACTGACGAGTCCAATGCGGGACCTACAGTCTCTGTCACAGGTGGGGCAGACGGTGGTTGAAGGGGCGGGTGGATGGGGTGCTTGGGTTGATGTGCGTTCCTTCCGCTGTTTGTGCTTGGCTTCCGCTTGCTCCCGGCGAAGAGACTCGAGGTATTCGGCACCTTCCCGGATGCTTCTCCTCCACTTTGTACAGTCTTGGGCCAGGGATTCCCAGGTGTCGGTGGGGATGTTGTACTTTTTCAAGGAGGCTTTGAGGGTGTCCTTGAAGCGTTTCCTCTGCCCACCTGGGGCTCTCTTGCCATGTCGGAACTCCGAGTAGAGCGCTTGTTTTGGGAGTCTCGTATCGGGCACGCGGACGATGTGACCCGTCCATCGGAGCTGATCGAGCATGGTCAAAGCTTCGATGCTGGGGATGTTGGCCTGAGCAAGAACACTGATGTTGGTGCGCCTATCCTGCCAATGGATTTGCAGGATCTTGCGGAGGCAGTGTTGGTGTTACCTCTACAGTGCTTTGAGGGGCCTGCTGTACATAGTCCATGTCTCTGAAACATACAGGAGGGTGGGTATTACTACTGCTCTGTAGACCATGAGCTTGGTGCCAAGTTTGAGGTCCTGGTCTTCAAACACTCTCTTCCTCAGGCGACCGAAGGCTGCACTGGCACACTGAAGGCGGTGTTGGACTTCGTCATCGACGTCTGCCCTTGTTGACAGTAGGCTCCCGAGGTATGGAACGTGGTCCACATTGTCCAAGGCCTTGTCATGGATTTTGATAATCGGGGAGGTAGTACTGTGTGGCAGGGGCAGGTTGGCAGAGGACCTTTGTCTTACGGATGTTTAGTGTAAGGCCCATGCTCTCGTACGCTTCGGTGAAGGTGTTAACGATGGTTTGGAGTTCGACCTGAGTGAGCGCAGACACAAGCGTCGTCTGCATACTGTAATTTGACTGTAATTCTAGACTGTTTCGTCTAGAAGTCATGACCAACTGTATGAGTTTAACTGGATTAACAGGCTCTCCAAAAGGGGAACCTCAAATTTATCACTTTTATTCATTAACAAAATAATTGTACTAATGGCACACCTGGGTCCTTCCTAGTCTGTATAGCTCAGCAGTTCACTGGATAAACTGACTGACCCTTTGAGTGAACCAGATGATTTTTTGGGTTAACTGATTGGAGGTACTGGTAGGTGAATTCATGTAGAAATCAGACATGTACTTGTGAGATTTTAGAACAAATTCAGACGATTTATTCCACTGTCAAATAAAAATAATGCAAGTAATTTAGCTTAGTAGGAGCTTGATCAGCTAGCAGTTGATCATCTCTTCTGTGTTCAGATCACCTTGTCAATGTGCTCTGTGGTTCTGCAAACACTTTTTTCCAGTTCCCACTAAGCATTCAATCAAGTAGTGTAATTATCCACCATTGGGGATTTCTACAGGCTTCCCTTGCAGACTGTTCTAATCAGTAATCCGCATTGTTAACCTATAGCTAACATTTGGAGTCACTACAGGGTGACAGAGCAACTATTACAACATCTGCTGCAATTTTGGTAGTACATGATCTGGAAATGAGTTAAGAGTGTCTTAATGTTTGAGAGCAAGAACAGATTTATCTGGGAGGATACTTTGTATAACCACAGCTTCTACAGTGGTCAGGAATGGGGAAACTGTTCTGCCAGCCTGCACAGAGCATCAGGCGGGAGTACATTAATCATTCTCCTCACTGGTGGTCAATTTTTTGGCCAGCCACAAGTTGCTTTGCTTTTTGTGTTTCCTATATTACAACAGTGACTACACTTCATTGGCTGTAAAATGCTTTGGGATGTCCGGAGGTCGTGAAAGGCGCTATCTAAATGCAAGTTCTTTCTTTTACAAATACCCCAGTCTCACGGACACAAACTATTGCATTTATATTAAAGAACCAATTCCTGAAGCAGTTCTCCAGTACAAGCTCCTAGTTCTGTTGCTGTAGAAACTGGCCTGTTTATACCGCATAGTAGTTTAAACAGTTGTGTATGCACAAGTTTATGCAATTGCTTCAAGCTCAAACTGACACCTTGATATGTTTACATCATGATATTAGGCAAACTTTAGCATATTCCCCTCTCTACTATCTTAACAGTAGCATAGCGGTTATGTTACCAGATTGTCGTAAAAACCCATCTGGTTCACTAATGTCCTTTAGGGAAGGAAATCTGCTGTCCTTACCTG
The DNA here is from genome assembly GCF_052327205.1 of Somniosus microcephalus. Taxonomy (NCBI): domain Eukaryota; kingdom Metazoa; phylum Chordata; class Chondrichthyes; order Squaliformes; family Somniosidae; genus Somniosus; species Somniosus microcephalus. The sequence continues at coordinate 86,053,291 of NC_141000.1, forward strand.
GTCTGGCCTATATGTGACACCAGGCCCACAGCAATGTGGTTGATTCTTAACTGCCCTCTGCGGTTCAAGAACGCAGCTCACCATCACCTTCTCAAGGGCAATTAGGGCTGGGCAATAAATGCCGGCCTTGCCAGTGACGCCCACATCCCATGAATGAATAAAAAAGATCTTAATTTACATAAAATAAATGTTTTCATTCCTATTATCCCAGTGTAATTTCAAAGCTCAGCTATTTCACAGGTGCTAGCTAGTACCTGGCCCAGTGGCTGAGAAATGGCAATCTAGAGTAAAAATACTTAATTGGAGGAGGGGCCAAATTCAGTGGGTTGGGAACGGATCTGGCCCGGGTAAGTTGGAATCAAAGATTGGCAGGCAAAACTGTAATCGAACAATAGGCTGCCTTTAAAGAGGAGATGGTTCAGGTACAATCAAGGTATATTCCCACGAGGGGGAAAGGTAGGACAACCAAAGCCAGAGCTCCCTGGATGACGAAAGAGATAGAGAGAGTAAGATGAAGTCGAAAAATGGGGCGTAGGACAGATGTCAGGTTGCGAATACAAGTGAGAACCAGGCTGAATATAGAAAGTTCAGAGGGGAAGTGAAAAAGGAAATGAGGGGCAAAGAGAGAATATGAGAATAGACTGGCAGCTAACTTAAAAGGGAATCCAAAAAGTCTTCTATAGGCATATAAATAATAAACGGGTAGTAAGAGGGGGGGTGGGGCCAATTAGGGACCAAAAAGGAGACCTACGGATGGAGGCAGAGGGCATGGCTGAGGTACTAAATGAGTACTTTGCATCTGTCTTTACCAAGGAAGAAGATGCTACCAAAGTCATAGTGAAAGAGGAGGTAGTTGAGATACCGGATGGGATAAAAATTGATAAAGAGGAGGTACTAGAAAGGCTGGCTATACCTAAAGTAGATAAGTCTTCAGGACCGGATGGGATGCATCCTAGGATGCTGAGGGAGGCAAGCGTGGAAATTGCGGAGGTACTGGCCATAATCTTCCAATCCTCCTTAGATACGGGGGTGGTGCCAGAGGACTGGAGAATTGCAAATGTTACACCCTTATTTAAAAAAAGGGTGTAAGGATAAATCCAGCAACTACAGGCCAGTCAGTTTAACCTCGGTAGCGGGGAAGCTTTTAGAAACAGTAATCAGGGACAAAATCAACAATCACTTGGATAGGGGTGGATTAATTAAGGGAAGCCAGCACGGATTTGTCAAAGGCAAATTGTGTTTAACTAACTTGATTGCGTTTTTTGATGAGGTAACAGAGAGGGTCGATGAGGGCATTGCGGTTGATGTGGTGTACATGGACTTCCAAAAGGCGTTTGATAAAGTGCCGCATAATAGGCTTGCCAGCAAAATTGAAGTCCATGGAATAAAAGGGTCAGTGGCAGCATGGATACGAAATTGGCTAAGTAACAAGAAACAGAGAGTAGCAGTGAACAGCTGTTTTTCAGACTGGAGAAAGGTATACAGTGGTGTTCCCCAGGGGTCGGTACCAGGACCACTGCTTTTCTTGATATATATTAATGACTTTGACTTGGGTGTACAGGATACAATTTAAAAATTTGCAGATGACAAAACTTGGAAGTATAGTGAACAGTGAGGAGGATGGTGATAGACTTCAAGAGGACAGACAGGCTGGTGGAATGGGCGAACATGCGGCAGATTAAATTTAATGCAGAAAAGTGCAAAGTGATACATTTTGGTAGGAAGAACGAGGAGAGGCAATATAAACTGAAGGGTGCAATTCTAAAGTGGGTGCATGAACAGAGAGACCTGGGGGTATATGTGCACAAATCATTGAAAGTGGCAGGGCAGGTTGAGAAAGCTGTTAAAAATAATATGGGATCCTATGCTTCATAAATAGAGGCATAGAGTGCAAAAGCAAGGAAGTTATGATGAACCTTTATAAAACACTGGTTCGGCCTCAACTGGAGTATTGTGTCCAATTCTGGGCACCGCACTTTAGGAATGATGTGAAGGCCTTAGAGAGGGTGCAGAAAAGATTTACAAGAATGGTTCCAGGGATGAGGGACTTCAGTTACATGGATAGACTGGAGAAGCTGGGATTGTTCTCCTTAGAGCAGAGAAGGTTGTGAGGAGATTTGATAGAGGTGTTCAAAATCATGAGGGGTCTAGACAGAGTAGATAGAGAGAAACTGTTCCCATTGGCGGAAGGGTCGAGAACCAGAGGGCACAGATTCAAGGTGATTGGCAAAAGAACCAAAGGCGACATGAGGAAAAAAAATTTTACACAGCGAGTGATTAGGATCTGGAATTCACTGCCTGAAAGGGTGGTGGAGGCAGACTCAATCGTGGATTTCAAAAGGGAATTGGATAAGTACCTGAAGGAAAAAAAACTGCACAGCTACAGGGATAGGGCAGGGGAGTGGGACTAGCTGAAGTGCTCTTGCAGAGAGCTGGCACGGGCTTGATGGGCTGAATGGCCTCCTTCTGTGCTGTAATCATTCTATGATTCTATACCTGCAGGAATGGGGAAACGGTTTAGCCAGCCTGCACAGAACATCAGGCGGGAGTACATTAATCATTCTCTTCACTGGTGGTCAATTTTTTGGCAGCTTTGCTTTTTGTGTTTCCTATATTACAACAGTGACTACACTTCATTGGCTGTAAACTGCTTTGGGACGTTTGGAGGTTGTGAAAGGCGCTATCTAAATGCGAGCTCTTTCTTTTATAATGCTGCTACTGGAAGCACTGCTACCGTCCATGACATGGACCTAAACCATCAATTTTGGTAGTTGTGCTCTGTCTCTGGTGATGAGAACTTCACTTGGTTCACACTTGCTGTTTTCCATTGTTTTCAGAGTGTGGTCAGCAGCAAGTTGCAAATATAAAGCTACAGAATGAGTGCATCCCATGGGCTGATCTCAGCAGTGTTTGTTGGGTTCAATAGGTAGCTCCTAGAGATCCAGAGAGAGGAGTAAATATGAGTATTTAAAGTTATACTTTGACAACTAAACGAATGGAAGTGATCAACTCAAGTGCTTACAATTAATAGTAATCAGAGTAGATTATAATTTTAAGGGTATTAAAAAACAGGGTTGACATTTGAATTTTTGAGTACATATGCAGCCCATAACGTTCAAAGACCTTGGATAGGAAAAGGAGGTTGGAGATGGGGCAGTAGTTTGCAAGGACAGAGGGATCAAGTGTGAGTTTTTGAAGGGTGGGGGGGGGGGGGGGGGAGGGAAATGATGACGGCAGATTTGAAAGAGCACGTGAAAAAAGGTTTTTATAAATATATTGAGTAAGAGAGTGGCTAAGGGAAATGTCGGCCCTTATAGACAAACGCAGATAGATAACGTAATGGCAGATTTATTAAATGAATACTTTGTATCCAGGTACAAAAAGCAAACAAAAAGGCTAATGAAGCGTTGGCCTTTATCTCGAGACAGCTGGATTACAAAGGGGAGGAAGTGATGCTTCAGTTGTATGGAGCAATGGTCAGAACCCATCTGGAGCACTGCGTTCTGTTCTGGGCACCGCACCTCAGGAAGGATATATTGGCCTTGGAGTGGGTGCAACGCAGATTTACCAGAATGAAACCTGGGCTTTGAGAGTTAAGTTATGAGGACAGGCTGCATAAACTTGGTTTGTATTCCCTTGAGTACAGAAGATTGATCTGATAGAGATGTTTAAAATGTTAAAAGGATTCAATAGGGTAGATACAGAGAAATTATTTCTTCTGATGGGGGAATCAAGAATATGGGGACAGAATCTTAAAATCAGAGCGCGGCCATTTTAGGAGGGAAAACAGGAAGGACTTTTTCCACACAAAGTATAGTAGAAATCTGGAATTCTCTCCCCGAAAGGTTGTGGAGGCTGGGACAATTGGCACTTTCAAGACTGTGATAGGTAGATTTCTGTTAGGTAAGGGTCTCAAGGGATATAGAGCTAATGCGGGTAAATGGAGTTGAGGTACAGATCAGCCATGATCTAATTAAATGGAGGAGCAGACTGAAGGGACCAAACACAAGAGCAAAATACTGCGGATGCTGGAAATCTGAAATAAAAACAGAAAATGCTGGAAATGCTCAGCAGGTCAGGCAGCATCCGTGGAGAGTGAAACAGAGTTAACGTTTCAGGTCGATGACCCTTCGTCAGAACAGTTCTGAGGAAAGGTCATCGACCTGAAACGTTAACTCTGTTTCTCTCTCCACCGATGCTGCCTGGCCTGCTGAGTATTTCCAACATTTTCTGTTTTGATTATTGTAGGGACTGAATGGCCTACTCCTGTTCCTATGAGACCCTCCAAACAAGTGCAATTGAAGGATATTCGCATTTGAGAGCATGGCCGGTTTTGTGGACAGAGATTCGTTCAGGTGGAGGGTTAATGGACCGCTGTAAAAGATTGAGGAGACTCAGGCGTACTCTTTCTGATTGGGTGATTAAACAAATCAACTGTAACTAATAAAACTGAACAAATTAAATTAAAATTTCATTGGCCGGGGTGATGATGCACTCCAGTCCCCGCGGTGCCCACCGGTCGCGGAAGTACTCAAGCGTGCCGGCGGACACCGCGTGCTCCATCTCCAGGGCCACCTGGGCACGAACATGGCTGCGGAAGAGAGGCAGGCAATCGGGCCAAACGACCCCCTGCTGCCTGGACCAGTTAATGGCTATTTTGACCAGGCCCAGGGAGACCCAGGTGTATTGCGGTTAGGCTATAACTCACGTCCAAAATTCCGCGATCTTTTAAACCGCGTAATTGGTTTGCGCCCAGATTACGCATATCTCTGAGTGCAAATGCAGAGAAAACGCCAGGCCGGAGTGCCTAGCCTGAAAACTGAATTTTAGTAACAGTGCGGTGGAGCCCACCCCCCTCCCAGACGCCACCACAAATCTGAAAGCAACTGTTATTATCTTGAAGTCGTCAGTTTCATGTTGATTTGAAAATGAACCATTGCAGCAAGCCATACATAACCTTACATCAAAGGACCACAACCACAATACAATGTTCAAACCTTATTCAGGATGCAACACGTACAAATATTAGGACAGGGGCAATGCGCTTCAGTGTTTTATAACTTTGTAAACTTGTTTTTAAAATGTCACGGGTTGAATGAAAGACATTAACAGATTCAGAAACTTACAGTAATTGCACCAAAAATGCTCCTTCCCTCACATAAACAGAGAATGAAAATGTAATGATAAAAGGCTTTAAACTGCTGCGTTAAAGTAAGGCATATTTCCCACTACTTCCAAACGTACCTGCAGTTCCACTCGATACTACTCCAAATAGCAGCATGCCGGTGGAATTTATAATAGAATTGGTTCCATGGAGAAAGTTTAAGTCATATTTATCGAGGTTACTTCAGCCGCTCTGCACAAAGGTCGCTGCCAGGTTGTCTATGATCACAAGGAGTTGGACCATTGCAACTCTGCCTCTCTCAGAATAGAAACGTGCCAACACCTTGAGCGCTCAATAGGAAAGGAGGTGGATTAATTAAAGGGAACGAGCCACTCGCTCCGGTATTTTTGTCGGCAACGAGTTAAAAAAAACAGGCAACAGGGCGAGACAATAAAATAAGTAATAAAAATGAAGTAAATCAGAAAAAAGAAAAAGGGCGAGGCTAACTGGAGAAACAATAAATAAATTAACATATCAACTGCGCCCCTGCTGAAACTACTCAAACTCACTTCCTTACAGTTGGCAGAGAATAGAATTGCATCCTATCTGAGCTGGAATCAAACCTTGCTCCCCGAGGTGAAAGGATAGTGCGCTAAAAGAAATGCTGTAATTCTACTTTGAATAGTCAGCTAACATCCTAAAGACAAACACGGTTCAGCGATAGGTTAGAAGGTTGCTTTTGTTGCTCGGTATCCTGTCCTATTTCCATTTGGTTACTATATTCATTGCCATGAACCAAATGCAAATATTTTACACTACGATCAAAATGCTACACCCTCCTTCCATTCGGTGTTGCGGTTACCGGCGTTCCTAAAGAGAATGCTGATCTTGGCTCCGCCAACTCTAATCTTGATCTGGTAAAGAAGTTTCCTCTATTTCTGCATTCTTTTCAACCATTATGATCAACATTGTGCTTACATTGGTACTCTCCAAAGTTATGGCAGCTGCTGTTGGCTCTCAAAATCTCCATCTCTATGAAATATCTAGCCCAATTCATAATTGTTAGTATGTTTTTCAGCATAGCCCTTCCATTAATAATCGTGTTGCTTATGTTACTAAGCTCTGGAATTCTGCTTTTGAACACTGTCAACTCATCTGTCAATGCTTGGTACATCTCCAAAGTCTTTGACAGGTTCTGTTATTTTGCACTTCTAAATAAGATATTGGAGCGAGCCTTTGGCTTAGCAGTAACATTCACACCTGAGTCAGAAGGTGTAGAGTTTGAACCCCACTTCAGACATTCCTGGCAAATGGAGACCAGAGCTCCGGCTCTGAATTCTGGGTTGAAAGCTAGCGGGATTCTTGTATGCGATGGGTGTGGGTGGATCCCTCCTCATTGTATGGGTGTGGGAACCCATTAAACTCTCCGCCATATAGCACTAACCATCCTATCTGCTGGTATAAAGATGGATATGCCATGAAAGGAGCATTCATGTCATGGCATGTCAGACTGTTAATCAGCCTGTGAATATTCCCACTACTTTACACTATTCTCCAAGGGAAGAGTGTGAATATATGAAAACAAGATGCCCACCAAAGCTATGTTCATACTATTTGTGCTGTACCTAATGGGTCTTTTGACTCTTTTCTTATTAACTCAAGAGTTACCCAGAACTGTGTCCTCTCTCTCTCACTCTCTTCCTTCTTCACATTAATGATCTCTTCCCTCTTGTTATCCAACCCTGTCCATTGACATTGATTCCAGCCTACATTCATCAGCTTATGTCAGTTTGCACATCCTTAGAGCTCACAGCATTCCATCTTTCACTGTGCAAATATGCCTCAGTATTCCTGATCAACTCCATTGCTTCAATGGGGAATTAAAATCTTGTTTCTTTCAATTCTTCAAAGGTAAAGTGATGCCATATATTACCTGTCTGTTTTTGCTGCAAGAGTGGCATATTCTGGGCAAGTGGCAGTAAAAACTGGGATGGAAACCCATTACATCAGCTGCAGCGGCTGCATCTGCATCCTGTAGTCCAGTGATGCTAGGGCCTTGAGCAATGGGGAGGTGCATTTTAAATACACAATTTTCCTAATACAGTGGAGTGCAAAACAAACAATTGCACTGGGGAAATAGGCAGAATTGAACATTTGCAAGTTTCATATTTTATTTTAAAATATTCTTCCAGCATAACAAGCCAACCTACACTGCCAGAAATGCCCAGCATTTTCCTTCCCTCAGTCCTACCTGAGAGAAGTGCCCCAGCAATGCGATAAACTTTCCTGCACCTACCCAAAATACCTCTGACTCTAGAAAATGGGCTGGGGTCAGGGGAACAGCCAAGATTTCCTGCCCAGCCACATTTCCAGAAGCAGAGTGGGACCACAGGAAAGTCAGTCCAAATTTCTTCATGTCTTCTACGATCTACAGTTAGACCTTTTACCAAATCAACTTCATCTATCAACACTCTTGGCATTACTCTCTTCTTTAACCTCCAGTGGAACTTCCACATCATCTTCGCCTCTGCGCTCCTCCAAGAAGCTTGGTTTATTCATTCATGCCTAACACATCTTACCCTTCAACTAAGCTGTATTTGTCCCTCCCACATAGTGACTTTGTACTGAAATTAGAAAATTAATAATTTATAGAGTTCTTGGCCCTATCATTAAGCTTCTGGACAGAGTAATTGTATTATCAAGATTTATTACTTTAATATTTGTTAATTGAAATTAATGGCTACTGCACTTTATCAAACATGTCCTGACTCAAAACTGTAATATAAAGGAAGTATTTGTTGTATATTGTAAAGTAATTCCTATGTAATCTCACAAAGGAAGCGTGTCTAAAAACTGGTGACACACTAATCGTACCTAATCATAGTCTGGTTGGTTCAATACTGCTTTTGTTTGAATAGAGCCTGAAGATCAAAGCAAATGTTTATTTCTTAATGACACTAATTAGTGGAAGTTTAGACTATGACCGATAATTATTGTGTACTTGCTTATAGGATTTCTATGAGGACATAGTGGTAATTAATTTCCTTGAATGATACCATCCCATACTTAAGCTCCAGAAATCTCCCTTTCACAAAAGCATTTTTACTAATGTTGATAAGAATTTGCCTGCCATCCGGAGTATAAAATAGCGACACAAATGTTTTATGTTATTTTTTTCTCAACATCCGCTCCCCCAAAATGATCCACTTAGTCAGTTTGGCTCAGTGGTAGCCTCTGAGTTAAAAAGGGGTCCAAGATTCCTCTAGAATTTGAGCATATGATCTAGACTGACACTCTAGTGCAGTACTGACGGAGTGCTGCATTGTTGGAAATGCTGTCTTGCAGCTGAAACATATAACTGAGGCCTTGTCTTCTTGTTCCGATGGATATAAAAGATCCCACAATACTATGTGAAGAACGGGAGAGTTGTAGCCATCATTTATCCCTCCACCAACACCACCAAAACAGATTAACTAGTTATTTATTTCATTTGCTGTTTATGGGACCTTGCTGTGCACAAGTTGCTGCTGCATTTGCCTACATAACAACTATGATTACATTTCAAAAGTAATTAATTGATTGTGAAGCACTTTGAGCTGTGCTGAGGATGTGAAAGGTACCAAAATAAATGCAAATTCTTTCTTTCTAGCCATTTCATAAGCAATTAACCTATTACTTCAATGGATCAATGAACTACAGCCTTCACGTGTTCCTCTCCTTCAACACAATATTGTCCTACCACATTATTCTTTCTTTTTCCTTGTTTCTCCCTTCCCAAATAATAAACAGGCTATTTCATTCATATCATTGGCACATATGAAAGCATTGAATAAGAAAAGGTGTTTTTACCTACCATACCTACTCCTTCCACGAGCTATGTACAATCATTCTTTTTATTTGGTCCTAGGATGTGGGCGTCGCTGGCAAGGCCAGCATATATTGCCCATCCCTAATTGCCCTTGAGAAGGTGAGGGTGGGCCACTTTCTTGAGCTGCTGCAGTCCGTGTGGTGAAGGTATTCCCATGGTACTGTTAGGGAGGGAGTTCCAGGATTTTGACCCAGTGACAATGAAAGAACAGCAATATATTTCCAAGTCAGGATGGCGTGTGACTTGGAGGGAAACTTGGAGGTGATGGTGTTCCCATGTGCCTGCTGCCCTTGTCCTTCTAGGTGGTAGAGGTCGCAGGTTTGGGAGGTGCTGCCGAAGAAGCCTTGGCAAGTTGCTGCAGTGCATCTTGTAGATGGTACACACTATGCCACGGTGCACCAGTGGTGGAGGGAGTGAATGTTTAAGGTGGTGGACGGGATGCCAATCAAGGAGGTTACTTTGCCATGGATGGTGTCGAGCTTCTTACATGTTGTTGGAGCTAAGTTCAACCAGGCAAGTGGTGAGTATTCCATCACACTCCTAACTTGTGCCTTGCAGATGGTGGAAAGGCTTTGGGGAGTCAGGAGGTGAGACACTCGCCTCAGAATACCCAGCCCGCTCTTGTTGCCACAGTATTTATGTGGCTGGTCCAGTTAAGTTTATGGTCAATGGTGACCCCCAAGATGTTGATGGTGGAGGATTTGACAATGGTAATGCCGTTGAATGTCAAGGTGCAGTGGTTAGACTCTCACTTGTTGGAGATAGTCATTGCCTGACACTTGTGTGACGCAAATCTAACCTATCATGGTCTCTATCCACCCAGTTAATCTCCTGAGAGAAAGTTCTATATAAGTATTCATTGATCCACAGACAATAAAGTAAAACTCCAGAATATTCATCCTTACATCTATATTATTTGACTCTGATATGCTGCCCTCTCGAAATAACCCCTCATTCCTGATCCAGCAGCAAGGATCCATTATGTCCTGTGGAGTAATTGATCACCTCAGTCTATACCTTTTCAGATAAGTTCAAACCTAATTTCCAACCATATTTAATTAGTTCTTTTTTGAAGGAGTTAATTAACTCAGCTTGAATTACGGTTGCCGGGAACTGTTTCCACATATCTGCCACTCTGCAAAGAAAATGTTTCTTCTAATCTCTAAGCTCACTTGAGGCTTATTAGTTTTATGACAGCTAAGCATGCAGAGAATCTGTTTGCAAATCTGCTGTTTTTTAAATCTTAGGACAACTATAATTGGAAGAGTATATGAGAAGTAAACAATGAATTAAGAAAATGTAATCAAACTACCACAACAACAAGTTGCATAAATAGATATTTAACATAGAAAAATGTTCCAAGGTGCTTCCTAGAAGTGTAATCAAACAAAAATGGATGCCGAGCCAAAAAATGAGATATTAGGAGGAGTAACTAAAAGGTTGATCAAAGAGGTAGGTTTTAAGGAGTGCCTGAAAGGAGCAAAGGAAGGTGGAGAGAATTATGGAGTGAGTTCCAGAGCTTAGGGCCTAGATGACTGAAGGCATGGCCGCCATTGGTGTGGGATACACACAGTTAGAACATAGAGTTCTCTGAGAGTTGTAGGGCTGGAGAAGGTTACAGAGAAAGGGAGGGGTAAGGTCATGGAGGGATTGAAACATGAGGATGAGAATTTTAAATCGGAGATATTGGAGGACCGAAAACCAAATGAGGTTAGTGAGCACAAGGGTGATAGGCGAGCAGGACTTGGTATGGGCTAGGATACATGCTACAGCGTTTTGCTGAGCTGAAGTTTATGGAGGTTTGCGGTTAGGAGGCCAGGCAGAGAAGTATTGGAATAGCCGAGTCTGTAAGTGACAAATGCATGGATGTGGGTTTTGACAACAGATGGGCTGAAGCAGGGGTTAAGACAGGCGCTTTACAGAGGTGGAAGTAGGCAGTCTTCAAGATGGAGAGGATATACTCCTTTAAACTTTAAGGGGGAAAAATTCGTGTTCGCCAGCAAAGTTGCCGGTGTCACCAGCAATTTCAGTTAATGGCCGCTGGAAATGGCTACAATGCTAAGCGAGTGAAATTGGTCTGGGGGGCATGGAGATAGGTGGCATAGCGCTCACCTTCCATGCAACTCCGTCCTGGTGGCGTTGCTGGAGGGATCCGGGATGAAGTTTCTGTCCAGGTTCGGCGTTGCAGCTTCCCACAGCCTCTGTGAGCGAAGCTGTGGCGCTCACAAGGAATTGTGGGCAATGAAGTGGTCTGAGAATTAAAGGGGCCATGCACACTGAAGCAATACAAAATAAAATGCAGTGAATCAATACATTTTTCAGCCCTTTTTACCTTTAAAAAAATATTCAACATTTAAAAAAAGTTCCAAATGTGAATATTCAGCTGTTAAAGCCGAATTACCTTCCTAAACTCAACAAATGGGAAAACTGCCTCAGCACTAACACAAATGGCTCAGCAAGCCAAGGAAGGGGCACCGAGGATCTCACACGCAGTACTCCAGCTTTGTGCAGGGAATCGACACTGCAAGAGCGACCCTCTACCCACAGGGGCCAGGAGGCCCTCCAGAACGAACAATGTGGAAGTACATTACCAAAGGCCGTCACTGCCAGCAGTGTCGCCCCCACCACCTGGCTCCAGTGCCCAAAGAAGCTTCGTGACCTCAGAACACTGGTCAAGGTCAGTGAATGCATCTTCAAAAGACGTCTCCTACCAACTGCACCACGAGCCTCACACACTGCTCAATGCACAACCCCCAATCACTCACCTACCAACAATCTGCACCAATGACGAGGCACATCTCCAATTCCTAGCCTCACCTCACCCTCTTGGAAGAGACGGTGCAGGCCATTATTGGCAGGGGCATGGTTGAGCCCTTGGCCAGCGACGGGGCTGAAAGGATACAAGATACTAGTATCCTTGTATGTTATTCTCCTTCTGGCAGGCACCTATTGCTTTCCCACCCTCCTGTCAGCACAACTCCACCCTAGTGCCTTCTTCATTTCACACACCCAAGCAATGCAGCCTGCCCAGCCAATGGGTCAACAAGAAGAGACAGCTTGCCCAGCCAGTTGGACCACAGGCGGATGATTCCATCCCAGATATCCCGGCCACAAAGGGGCTGTCTGGGATGCATCCTTCCGTCTGATTCCTCCTCTTCTGCGTCTCCCTCTTCTGAATCTTCCTCTTCCCTCTGCAAGCGGATGTTGTAAATGTGAAATGACAGCATAAAATGCTGGAAATACTCAGTTGGTCAGGCAGCATGTTGACTGAGACGTGAACTGGTTTTTCTCTCCACGGATGTTGCGTGACCTGCTGAGTATTCGCAGCATGTTCTGTCTTCTCAAAGGCCTTCATTTACCATTCGAGCCCTTGCAAGCGACCAGCAGCAGCATGCCCTACACATTTGAAAAACTTTTAACAACTATTGCATCAAGCCACCACTTGAATAAAATCCAAAAAAAATTCCAAATCCTTAAATTCAAATTTACCTGAATGATGTGTGTGTCCCTTTAAGAGCTTCAGATATCGCCACGGTCAGCCTGCTTGCACGGCAGGTTAAACTTGTGTACTTAGGACCCAGAGCTAAATTCAGCGCTAGAGTCGAAGTTCGCGTTGGTGACGTTAAGTCGGCAGCGCAAAGGGAGAGAGGAATATGGCGGCCATCATGAGATCTGCCACCAGCTGGCGAAAGAGCGGCGGCCGTCATTTTATCGTCATTTCATGGCGCTACAGAGTGTCGGTAAGGAGATGAATTTCTAGCCCTAAATGTTTTTTATATGTAATCTAGAATTCCAATATTCCTCGTATTTGCTATATAAAATTTGCTTCTTCTCTGATACCTGAATACAATTCTTAGACAATAAGAGTCTTCAACTGTAAGCTAATATATATGGCATTGTCTAGGATTCTGCATCAAGCCTGGTGTTTCATGGATATTTAATGACATTTAAACTGTCAGGACCTTTGCAGCTAAGGCACATCAGTTTGACTATATCTGGAGTCATACACATCTCAGACAATGATGTAATATGATACTGTTAAATAATTGAGAAACTAATTAGAAAATAAACCTTAAAATGACAGCACTCTTGTCACACAATACGTATACAAGGGGATTCAAGAGGACTAAATTCAATAACTGATTCCCCTTTCAATGCAACAATTAACCAATTTGAACCCAGAAAAGCTGGTCTTAAAAGGACTTTGGGTTAAAAATTGGAGTAAGCCCGAAAACGGGCGCGGGGATCGGGATGCACGATCAGCCCATGCCCGTTGAAAGTAGTGCAGGCAGCACGCGACGTTCGTGCTGCCTGTTAATTAACATGATTGGTGCGTGCAGCCCAGTGATGAGAGTGCCGCTGATTGGCTGGGCGCCCAGCAGGGGGCCCAAGTTCGTACGAGGCGAGCTCTATTTAAACCTAGCCTCCATTTTTAAACGCAGTCTGCACCTCTTAAAGGGGAGGTGCATTCTGCATTCAGCACCCCACTGTATTTGTCAAGGCAGTTATGGCTCAACAGGGCAGAGAAAAGGCGCCTAGGTTCTCAGACCCAGCACTGGAGGCCTTAGTGCAGAGGGTTGAATGGAGGAGACAGCTCCTCTACTCGCAGGGGGCCAGAAGGCCCTCCAGACTCACAGTAAGAAGGCAGTGGGAGCAGATAGCTGAAGCAGTCACTGCCGGCAGTCTTGCCCCAAGGAACTGGATCCAGTGCCGAAAGAAGCTTAATGACCTCACACGTGTGGTCACATAACACTTCACCCTCATCCCACATTCTCTTCTCACTTACAAGCTTCTGTTGGTGTAAGCAAGCACATCTTGCTTTCCCCCTCCCCTCACCAGAACCCTACCCTTGTGCCTTTCTTCTTTCAGATACACAAGAACTCCAAGCTTCCCAGCCAGTGCAGGAAGAACAACAGGAGAGTGATGGAGAATTGTACCCATGAATTAATTCCTTTACAAGGTGCTCTTTCTTGTAGCCCAACCAAGAACTAATTAAACATCCACAAGTGGGGCAGGCAGATTCAAATGGTAATCTACCCTGTGGAAAATATAGTTTTTCTACTTGCACGACTAAACTGACAAAAAGCTCAGTTTTCCATGCTGATGACTTAGTGGGTACCTGTGCAAGATGGTTTTGCTTTATACAGACTATGAAGTTCCTGGTTTGATACCCCCTTGTCTGTGCTGAGGAAGAGAACTACAACTAGCCACAGCACTACTGGACTAGGGAAGGGGAATAAAATCTCTCAGGTTCCTAACTGCTATCTAGTGGTCCCTGTTGGAAAGTGCCTGTGTGTGGACATTGGGAGAGACAGGATTGGGCTTAAATGGTTTTCATACATGAATAGCCTGCCGGCATTCGCCGTCTCAATTCGCTCACTGGCTCAGCTCACACATAAAGAATGGTCACTTGGATAAGATACTGAAGGATTGGTGGTACAGATGGAACCAAAGCCCAGCAGGATGTCAACTCCTTCAGGAAAATAGGGGGAGGAGAGAATGGGGAAAATTAATAAATAGAGGATATCTTATCAATAGGGAGTCCCTTCATCAGCGTGAAAGACCCATAACACAAGAGTACAGCAGACACAAGCAAATTATGTATAACTGCCTTTCACACAGATAAACAAACATTTAGAACTTGTCATCACAGGGAAGCTGTTTTGTTCATTCTACCAGTCAGCACCTTGAAGCTGAAAATTCCATAAGGATCTTCAAATGAATCTTGGAACACCATGGGAGAAAAATTCGGTTGCTTTACGCCTCCCGTTAGTGCCCAAAGAGGGTGCTAATGGGGTGTAAAGCAACTCGCGCCCGGGCGTGGCACTGCCAACGCCTCCCGTGAAATTCAGCGGAAGGTTAGTGGCAGCGTTAACCGTTAGCGCCCCACGGCACTGCGCCGCCGGCGATGACGTCATCACCGTGCGGAGCGCCCCGCTTGCACCCCGGCCGTGATCTTTGGTAGCGCCCCCTGACTTACCGTCCGACGGGGTCAGGGAGGCCTACCTGCGGCCGGGGTGGCGTTATTTAAAGGCGAGGTGCCCGGCGGCCAGTTTTGTTGCTGGCTGCCTGCCAGCACCTGCCTCCGCTGCCATCTCTGGCCTCCTTACTCGCCCTCCCCCCGCGGAGTGCCAGCTGCGCTCCATGAGCCGGGCACTTCTCTTGAGTGCCAGGTTCTTTTGCCGGCACTCCCGATCCCCGGGGGCCCAGCTGGGGAGGAAGGCCTACAATACTGTGGCGCGACGTGCCGCAGCGCCATGTAGCGCGCGATATTCCCTCGCAGCGCCCCAAGAGGGACGCGGGGGCACTAATTTTTCTGTTGCGCTAAAAGTAGCGCCCGGCAAAGTTAGCGCCCCAAAGGGGGCGCGACTCAATTTTTCCCCCCATAGCTTTAAAATCACACTATGCAGCTAAAAGTGTACAAACAATTAACTGTACGTTCACACCACACAAGTGCTAGGCAATGACCATCTCCAACAAGAGGGAGTCTAACCACCTCCCCTTGACATTCAGTGGCACCACCATCAGCATCCTGTGGGTCACCATTGACCAGAAATTTAACTGGACCAGCCACATAAATACTGTGGTAACAAGAGCAGGTCAGAGGCTCGGTATTCTGCGGCGAGTGTCTTACCTCCTGACTCCCCAAAGCCTTTCCACCATCTACAAGACACAAGTCAGGAGTGTGATGGAATACTCTCCACTCGCCTGGATGAGTACAGCTCCAACAACACTCAAGAAACTCGACACCATCCAGGATAAAGCAGCCCACTTGATTGGCACTCCATCCACCGACTTAAATATTCACTCTCTCCACCACCGCTACAAGATGCATTGCAGCAACTCGCCAAGGCTTCTTCAACAGCACCTTCCAAACGTGTGACCTCTACCACCTAAAAGGGCAAGGGCAGCAAGCGCATGGGAACACCATCACCTGCAAGTTTCCCTCCAAGTCACATACCATCCTAACTTGGAAATATATTGCTGTTCCTTCATCGTCACTGGGTCAAAATCCTGGAATTCCATACCTAACAGTATTGTGGGAGTACCTTCTCTACATGGACTGCAGTGATTCAAGAAGGCAGCTCACCACCACCTTCTTAAGAGCAATTAGGGATGGGCAATAAATGCTGGCCATGCCAGCGACGCCCACATCCCGTAAATGAATAAAAAAAGCAAATCAAGTTCCTCTGTCTGCTATTTGAACAGAGGTGTTAACAATTTAAACTAAATGGGTTAATTCCTCTATTAAAATTTCAAAGAAATTTCACACAGATGCGTTAAGCCTTCAAACATTTATATTCGCACAGTGTAATTTCAAAGTTAATGTATTGCTGACTACAAAACCAGTGGATTTTTCCCAACATGGAGAAAAAGCCGTGTGGGCAGGTGGTGAAATTACCATTTGCTCCAGAAGAGTAAAATGCTTAATGAAGAAGGAAAAGCTGTTGTGAATTGAAAAGCTTTAGATGACTAAAGTTTGTACCCAAATGCATGACATTCAAATGCATCATGTATTTCTGTATATTCTCTATAAATCACTGGTGTGGTAAGCTTTATCTGTCTAATGATCAGTTTTGAATATTTAACTACAGTCTGTCAGAGTCTATAATATTAAATGAGAGGTAGGATAAAATAATCATATTTCTCTAGAACTTCAAACAGGTAGAGGCAAAGAATTAAATTACCAGAAAGCCACACCCTGTTTATCTAAATAGCTGAGTTCTTTGTATATTTAATTGTGGTTCATCTTAATGTTTTATGTTTGAAGCCAGAGTTACAAACTAGGCATGATGCCACCTGTTTACCTGCTGCCTTCATCTCACCACAATTTAAAGTATGTTCAATTGTAGAAAACACTCTCATTTTACAAAGACAGCACAGTCGCAGTCTACATGACTCTAGTCTACTTCAACAGAGGTGTATACTGTACTTCTTTTCATGGCTAGCCCACCCCTGCGGTCATTTAGGGAGTTATAAAGGAAGTTTTAAAGTTGCAAAGGAGCTGGTTGAATACTTTTAGTCTAGCTTCCACCTCACCCACAGCGCTGAGATTACCCGGGTTGAAGCCACTAATGATATCCTATGTCTCAGAGTACTCCGTCATACCGCCTTTGAAATTGCAAGTTCGGGATTTCCGTTTGAGCTTGTGTATGCGCCAAATCCTGAACTTGTGATCTGTCAAGTTCCGACTGTGCATCGGCTTCGCTGCACGTTTCACCTACCCATTCAAATCAACGTGGTGAAAAGTTGGGCTAATTGCCCACCTACTGCACATTGATTACCCTGAAAATTTTTACATCTGGTGCAAACAGGTGCAGGAGCCTGTTGCACAGCGTAAGGTGAGGGGGGATGAGAAAATTGTATTAGTTTATGCAACAGCCCATAACAATAAGGCACTGGTTCGTGTCTGAGCAGATACAAACTTTGAAAGAAACTTTCATTTGTTTGAGTTTGAATACAGGGTCTTTTTTTGTCACCGTCTTTGCTGCCCAAAAGCTTTTTTTAGTTTCGGTTTAATTCCCATCTTCTATTTAGTTGGGATTTAATTCACTTTCATGATTTCCTCATGTTATCAGATATCTAGGCCGGAATTTTCTCCAGTTAGGCGGGTTGGGGTGGGGGGCCTCCGAGGCGGGCGGGAAACCCGGGAGGCCGGGTTTTCTGCTGGCCCTACCGACTTTAATGGCAGGGCCTGATGTGCATGTGAGGCCTCAGATTCCTGCCCGCAGCCAGCCAGCTTGAGAGGCTGGCTGGCTGTGGGAGGGTAGGCCTCAGATGCAGAGAAGGAGCGAGGGGTCAGTCTGGGGGAGGGATCGCGGGGTGCGGGGTGGTTGGCGATTGGGGATTGTAGGGGGGGGTCAGGGATCAGCATGGTCGGGGATCGTGGGGGGCTTGGGGATTGGCATGGTCGGGGATTGTGGGAGGGTCGGAGATTGGCATGGTCGGGGATTGTGGGGGGCTCGGGGATTGGCATGGTCGGGGATTGTGGGGGGTCGGGGATTGGTATGGTTGGGGTTTGTGGGGGGTCAGGGATCGGCATGGTTGAGGTTGGGCGGGAGGGGGGGTCGGGGATCGCAGGAGGGGGTCGGGGGGTTGACAGGGTGGGGGTTGGATGGAGTATCGGTGAGGGGGGGTTGGCTGGGGATTCGGGGGGGTCGAGGATTGGTAGTGGGAAGAGAGGATTGGGGCCGGCCTCAGCATCATCAGTGGGGGTGAGGGGGGGGGCCTCATAGTGGGGATCGGAGGCCTGGGAAGGCGATCGAAGGTCTCGTGGGGAGGCCTCCGATCGTGGGGGGTAGGTTAGGCAGGGGCCCTGGATCCAGGAGGTAGATATAAAGCCACTTACCTCCTGGATGCAGCAGCCCCCACCTTGATTTAACTGCCAGGTTTCATGAATTGTGTGAAACCCGGCCCCGTGCAGTTAAATTCAAAATGGAGCTTAAAAAAGAGGCTTCCAGTCTCATTATAATATTTAAATTGACATACAAATCAAAATCAAAATCAAATCAAATCAAATCAAATCAAATCAACTTTTATTGTCATTGTTAGTGCACAAGTGCAGTACAACGAAATGTAGGCTTGCGGCTCCCGAGAGTGTACATTTAGATTAAGACATTTAAACATTCAACATACATTTGGCTTGTAATACATTAACATAAATATAACCATAATAAAGTGCATTGGCAGATGTGCAGGCTTTAGAGTTTATTTGTGGAGTTCAGTAGGATGACAGCCCTGGGAAAGAAGCTGTTCCTAAATCTGGTCGTTCGGGTGCGAATGCATCTGTAGCGTCTCCCAGATAGCAGGAGGGCAAACAGACTGTGGCTGGGGTGGGTAGGGTCTTTGATGATGGACCGTGACCTCCGTAAACAGCGTTTCTGGTATATGTGCTCTATGGTCGGGTGCCGGTAATGCGTTGGGCAGTTTTGACTACCCGCTGCAGGGCTTTCCGGTCATAGTAGCTACAGCTGCCATACCATACTGTGATACAGTTTGTCAAGATGCTCTCTATTGTGCAGCGGTAAAAGTTAGAGAGGGTCAGGGGTGACAGGTTACATCCCTTCAGCCTCCTTAGGAAATATAGGCGCTGCTGGGCCTTCTTCACCAGAGAGGAGGTATTGAGGGACCAGGAGAGGTCTTCCGTGATGTGGACTCCGAGGAACTTAAAGCTGTCCACCCCCTGGGAGCAGGTTGGTCGCCTGCCCCCCTTCCCGCCTCCGTCAAAACTGGAAGTGGGTGAGTTGGAGGTGGGATCAGGTCAGGAATCCCATTTTTAACAATTTAACTGCCCCCTCGCACCAAACCCACCTGTTTTTTTGGGGAAAATTCTGGCCTTATATTCTCAATTTTAGATTATTTAATTAATCATAACTTTGTGCGTCTAATTGAGGAGAAACGAATTCGATAGGACTATAAGACTGTAATTATAGGTTTGTGTATTATAATCTTGGTTTGTGTATTAAATACTATTACAATGATCATAATTTATTAATAAAATAGCATTTCTGGCTGCTAAATTATTTAAAATGAGTTGTGGGCAAATCAGCAATCTCCTCTGTTTCCTGATTGGCTAAGAGTCAGGAAGTGAAAGGAGCACCGCCCCACGTGATCCCAGGTTCACATACACACAATGGTGCGCCCCGGGATCCGTGGGCCACGACGCTGCGCACAACTCTGCAGCGTTTGAAAGCAACGTTTCGAAGGGGGGTCCGCACGAGGTAAGTGCGGATTTCATTCAGATGTCAGCGGTGTACTCCTTAGCTACACCGCCCACCGCGAATTCAGGGTCATGGTCTGCTGACAGTCATATCCAGTTCCATCCTTGGTCCTTCCTATTCCTCACATATATGGCCTCTTTGGCCACGTTATCTGTAAGCATGGGGTCAATTTCCATATATACATTGACAAGACCCAAGCTTTACCTCTCAGCACCACCCTTGACTGTTGCTGCACTCCGAATGCATGTCCAGTATCAAGCCAGGAATGACCTAGATGTTCCTCCTGATAAACAATGGCCCAGAAATTCAGGTCTCCACGGGTGAGTACGCACGGGGTACTCACCCGTAAGCCCAATGGAAGTGCCGGTTTCCTGCATGCACTGCGCATGCGCGGGAAACTGGCACTTCCGTTCCCCTGAAAGCAGGGGTTAAGAGGTCGTACGCGTGCACGGGAGAGGCTGCGCGTGCGCATCGAACTTGCGTTTCTTTTGCAGGTCTCCAGAAGTTAGACATGTAAAAAGCAGGCTAAGGCCTGCTTTTCACAAGGTAAGTGGTGAATTAATTAAAATTAAAAAAAATTTCCACAGGTTTATTGGCCTAGAAATTCAGTATAGCCACTTTTGGGGCGGTAAAGTCGGGCGGGCGCTAAATTTAGCGCCTGCCGGAAAGTGGAGGCCACTTCGCCGATATTCAGTAGCTTTGGCCAAGGAGTTTGGGCGAGCGCTGAAACTGGCGTTGCACTCCTATCTTTAGGCGCTAAGCCGGCGGTGCAGACTGATAACGCCGAGGCCGGGCGCAGCGCAGGTGCGGTCATGTTTTGATTGACAGCAGACACCCTGACGCCGGCCAGCTCTTAAAGGGGGAAGGGTCGACTTTGTCTGCTGCCACGCCCTGGATAGTGGAGCCCTGCAGCTAGGCCTGAACACTGCTGGTGGACCCAAATAGCGCCTGAAGCCATGCAGAAGGCCCGTGAACGAGCACAGCGCTTCTCAGAGCATGCTTTGAGGGTGCTGCTTAGGGGTTTGGAAAAGAAAAGAGAGATCTTGTGCCCGGACAGTGGCAAGAAGGCTCCCAGGAGGCAGTACAGGAGAGCCTGGAGGGAAATCGCCCAGAGGGTCTCAGCCAACAGCGATGTCCCCAGGACTGGTGACCAATGCCGCAAGAAGTACAACGACCTCACTCGGTTGGTCAGGGTGAGTA
Organism: Somniosus microcephalus; assembly: GCF_052327205.1. NCBI lineage: Eukaryota > Metazoa > Chordata > Chondrichthyes > Squaliformes > Somniosidae > Somniosus > Somniosus microcephalus. Next base: position 86,074,184 of record NC_141000.1, read on the forward strand.
CCCTTTCCAGTGTCCCCCTCATCCTTGCATGTGCACCTCACATTATGGGCAAAGGGACCTCAAAGGCCTAATGGCCAGCCCTCCTCCCGCAGCTATGGCACTGGCATGATCATCAATAGCACTTTCTGCACTTTACACACTGGCCAAGCTATTCGACCATGGGAGGCAGTGCACACAACAACAGGGCACCACACTGGCCAAGCTATTCGACCATGGGAGGCAGTGCACACAACAACAGGGCACCACACTGTACTTAGAGGCCGTCCTTTCTCTTGCAGGCCAAGCTGGCGCAGAATCTGAAGAGCCGGACTGTCACCGGGGGAGGCCGTGTCCAGTTCCAGGAGCTCAGTGACCTGGAGGAGCGCGTGGCTCGACTCATGCGTGCCCGGGTGGTTGGCCCCGTAGCTATTGGAGATGCTGACCCTGTGCTGGGCCCCAATGGTAAGGACATGACCGTTTGCACCTCTCTCGTTCCCCTTGCGCTTCAGATCTACATCCTTTGCCACTGTCCCACCAATGCGCATAATGCCACCACTCATGCCTCCCTCGCTGACGCCCTGTCCTCACTCTAAAGCTACTCTTGTGCCTTCCTGCTTTCAGCTGGTGAGGAGGAGGTCCCTGAAGCTGAGAGTGCCAGTCCCTCGGAAGAGGAGGGCGACGAGGACCAAGAGGAAGGCGGCACATCGGGGGAACCCTCATCCGCGCCAGGGGATGGCAATGGAGGGGACACGTCTTGCCTGGAGGAGAGCCAGGGGGAAGTGTTGCAGGGGGGTGTAGCTCCTGGGCCCAGTGGCGTCCAGGCACGCGGGAAGGGTCGGGCAGCACGGCGGCCTTCTCCCCAGAGGGGGGAAGTGTTGCAGGGGAGGGCAGTTGCTGGGCCCAGTGGCGTCCAGGCACGCGGGAAGGGTCGGGCAGCACGGCTGCCTTCTCCCCAGAGGGGGGAAGTGTTGCAGGGGAGGGCAGTTGCTGGGCCCAGTGGCGTCCAGGCATGCGGGAAAGGTCGGGCAGCTCGGCGGCCTTCTCCCCAGAGGGAGAGTCCGGCCTCCAGTCCGGAGACGGTCCTCGCCCAGGAGGTGCGCCTCCTTGATGAAATGTCCGCGGACTCGGAGCGGCGCCACGCCGAGTTCATGGGGGTTGTGGGACAGTTGCCTCAGGCCATTGAGTCCCTGGCTCATAGTGTGGCCGATTTCGGGGACTCACAGGCCAGGGGTGTCGACCAACTCGCGGCAGCACAGGACGCGAGTCGAGAGTTCCTGAGTGGTGCCGTGCAGACACTGGCTGGTCTGATGCGGGCACAGACCAGGGCAGTTCGGGCACTCACTTCTGCCACACTCGCTGTGTCACGGAGGCATCGCCAGGGCACCCGCCGCCCTGCTGCAGCACAGCGGTCTGGCCTTCACCAGATTGCTGCGCTTGCTGCAGTGCCAGCCCGGCCGAGTGCCAGTGTCTCTGGCGACCAGCGAGCGCCTGGCATCAGCCAGCTTGCCCCCATTGCTGCAGCCGCCACAGCCACTCCCCCAGCCAAGCTGCGATGAGCTGCTGCAGAGACTGATGCTGCCCAGCCACAGCTGCAGCAGTCAGCAGCCGGCCCCTCCAGGGCCGGACCTCGTCTAGGCCGACCCCCAAGGGCATCTGCCGTCACGCATTGTGCCCCTCAGGAGCCTTCCCCCAGCCTTGCAACACCCACAGGGCCCAGGTTGAGGCGGAGCAACAGGTCGGGCAGGGGCCGGAGAAGCCTGCACAAGGACTCGCCCTCTCGGCACACCAAGTAGAGTGTGTTGCCAACTGTTTTTTTATATGGGGGTGTTTGTGTTCTGTATGGGGGGGTTTGTCTTGGTTAGGCCGAGGATGAAGGCCAATTGGATGGACAAGTTTTGTTATTCCTCCCCAGGTTGTGGGAGTGAGATATGTTTTTGACTGTTTTTTGGGGGTCTTGTCTGTTTTTCTGTTTCATGTGGGAAGGGCCCTGAGTTTGTTAAATAAAGCTTTTTATTTATTCAGCTTGTCCAGGTGTCATGTTTCAAGTGGTTGTTGCGTTAACCGGCTGAGGGCTTGCGGAGCGGCTGCATTCAGGTGCGTTCATTGCCACAACCCATTCCCTGACAGGGGGCCTAGAAGTGTCGTTCAATAAGCCGCCGGCGGACGGCCCTTGGACCTTGTGGCTCCCTCCTGGGCTGGTACTCCTCCTCCTCCTCCTCATGGTCCTCCTGCTCGTCCTCCTGAGGTGGTGGTCCAACGTGAGGTGGCAGTGCCTGAGTCCTGCGGATAGCCAGGTTGTGCAGCATGCAGCAAACGACGACGAACTGGGAGACTCTATCCGGCGAATACTGCAGAGATCCGCCGGAGCAATCCAGGCAGCGGAACCATTGCTTGAGGATGCCAATCGTTTGCTCTATGATGTTCCTTGTGGCTTGATGGCTTTCGTTGTATGCCTCCTCCGCAGGGGTCCTGGGCGCGCGGAGCGGGGTCATGAGCCATGTACACAAAGGGTAGCCCTTGTCCCCAATAAGCCATCCCCTTGGTGGAGGCTGTGCCTCGAACATGTCAGCCACAGTAGTCTGGCGCAGGATAAATGCATCGTGGCTGCTTCCTGGAAAGCGGGCATTGACAGCTAGGATGCGCTGCCTGTGGTCACACACCAGCTGTACATTGAGGGAATGGTAGCCCTTCCGGTTGCGGTAATCCTCGGCATTGTCGATAGGTGCCCGCATAGCCACATGCGTGCAGTCAATGGCGCCCTGCACCATGGGGAAGTCGGCGATCCTGGCAAAACCGACTGCACGCTGCTCCTGCCTCTCTAGGGTCATGGGGAAGGAGATGAATTGGTGTCTCCTTGCGAAAAGGGCATCGGTGACCTGCCGGATGCAGCGATGCACGGCGAACTGGGAGATGTTCGCTATGTCCCCAGCAGCGGCTTGGAAGGAGCCGCTTGCATAAAAGTTCAGAGCCACCGTGACCTTCACTTCCACCGACAGAGACGTCCTGCACGTCAGCTGTGGACGCAGATCTCTGTGAAGCAGCTGGCAGATCTCTGCAACCACCTCCCTTCTGAAGTGCAGCCTCTTAACACAATGCGCGGCAGTCATGGTGAGATAGGACACCTGCTGCCGGTATTCCCTGAGTGGGTAAGGCCTACGTTGCCGACGCCTGATGGCCCCTCTGCGTCTAGGCATGGCTGGCCCTCTCACACAGCGTCTGCGAGCCCTTCGCACATAATGCTGGAACTGAGGGTTGGAACCCCATGCAGCCCCCATAATAAACTTGCAAACAGTGAAATCACAATGAGTCAAATTTCCAAGCTCTGGCCAGAAGCCAAAAATACCTCTCCTATGTTGTCCCAAATCAGTAAGGTCTGTTCCTTGGTCTCTGTCCAGAAATCCAAAGCACTAAAGTCATTGCAGCAAAATGGCTGGCCTTTATAGTTCAGTCTAAGTGCCCTTTAATTATCGCTCCCCGAGGCCCGCAGGGCCTCTGCTGCGTTCCACTTCACAGTTCTTAACAGCGCCACGCCCACATTGGGCGGGCGCCACTGAATTTCCGGTTTGGGGCGCACAAACAGCGTTGCACGACGAAATGACGTCATAAGCTGCGCGCGCAGCTGAGCGGGCGCAAACACTTTGCATCGGCGCTAAAGGTCAACTGAAGTTGGGCGTAGGCGCAGATCGGCCTGCGCCCGGGCGCTAAGTGCCTAGCGCTCGAAATCTACCCCTCTTATGGCGCTAACGGCTGGCGAACGCAACTGAATTTCTAAGCCATTATTTTTAAATACTTTAAAGCAAGGTAAGTTTATTTTTAGCCCCGTTAGAAAATAAAATTAGTTTTTTCAAAAATTTAAATTATTGTTTAATAGTTATTTCATGTAATTTATAGTTTATTTAAAAAATGTGATTTAAAAAAAAAATTATTTGAAGATTTAGTGATGTTTTGGGGGCCGTAGTATTTATAAGTTTTGACAGCTCTTCCTGTCAAACTTATGAATGGAGCATTCCCTGCTCCGATTGGCTCCCCATGGCCCACGTGATCCCAGGGGATGCATCGAACTAACTGCGCCCCTGGGATACGCAAGCACTGCGCGCCGGCAGCTGGAGCAGGCCCAGGATCGGAATTCCACGGGGGCCCACAGCTCAACGGCTGGCGCGCTGGGTAAGTGCAGATCGGGGGCTTGCACCCGCGGGAAGCCCCCGACCCGAATTTCTGGGCCATTGTTGTAACACATTAGTGGTAATGTTCTTATAGTATTACTTCCACAGACACTAACTTTGAAATTTATAATATTGAACAATAGGAGTCCTTTGGCTGGGAACCTGGAGGAAGTATTTTACCTGGTGGCCAACTATATACACAATGTCATCACACTGGCAGCTTTACAGTTACTCAATTTCATTTTGCAACATCTCAGGATGGTACTGTGTTGATTATTCTTCAAAATTATAATTTTACTGTGCACCTAATCTCCTCATTGCCAATGTAAGATGGTAATTATTAATTTATCTCCTAGACTCTAACCAGAGTAAATATATCCTTATCTCTTTAAGTAGTCCTAAACACTCTCGTGATTGTAAATATAAATCATCAAACAAGCCAGTTTTTTTTAAAACTACACAATGGAATCCTCTTAAGTCCATGCCACAGATCAGTGTATAACAAATTGTGAAAAATTAGTTATAATGTATACTTAACAGGAACACAATGTTCTTACTTTTGCAGTTTGGTGCAGGCTTTAAGCCCTTCACCATCGTAAATATGGCTTAATTTTTTCTCGGGATCTTGTTACAGAACTGTGATAGTGGTAAAATCGTGGAAAATTAAAGAGAAACCAAAAATTATTGGTAAAATCAGAATTTTCACCAATCATTTCAGTTTGGAGGCACTTTTATGTGCTTAATAAATAATAATATTGAATTAAAATTTTTTAATTAGGATAGCACACCACGAACTCTAAGGGCTGAATTTTGCCAGCGCTCAGAGGGCGGGTTCGGAGGCGGGTCCGCTGTCAAAATCAAAATGATTGACAGCGGGTTGGGAACCCGCTGCGAGCCCACCTTCATGTAGGTTTCCAAAGTGTCGGGTCTGCGATTTCAGAACAGACCCGACAACAAGTGGCGGGGGAGGCATTTAAGATACTTAAATGCTTGTTATGTGCTTATTAACTACTATTTTGCCAGCCTTTTTTTTATTTTACCACATTTTTAATGGGGTTCGTGTCGTTCGGAGATCACGTCAGGTAAGTAGGTCGGGTTCTCTGTCTTCCCATTGCTGTGAATAGGTGACAGCTGCAAAAGTGGCATGAAAGCTACCATTTCACAGCTGGGATATTGACAGATCGCTTCTGTCATCTCACCTTCAGCTGCCATCTATTCCAGCAACATCAGTGCCCTTGAAAATATCTCACCTTGGTCCTCTGAATCCCTCCACCATCAGCCCCAACACCAACATCACCAGGCACACCAACATCACCAACCTTCTCCGCCATCATTTGATGCTGCACAGGACACAGGGCATCAGCACTCGACAACATTGCTGCCCGGGAGGCCAGCGATGGCATCACCATGGCCAGATTTACTTCACTTGACGCTGTACACCCTGGCTGCCACATGATGCACCAGGTTAACAGCACCCCACACCAACACCATAAAGCATTCCTACAATGACCAAGCCATTCCTTTCACACTCATCACCATTGCGGGGGATACCGTTATGTCTCACCATTCACTGCAACACACTAAGACACTTCCAAAGGTAAGCACAGATCTGTACAATAAGGCAAAGTGTTGAAAATAAAGATTTCAATGTTTGACAAAACATTAACAGAAAATTTACATGAATATTGCATAAAACACCCAAGTGCCTACCCTTGTGTGTTGTTAGTTGGTATGATTGCACTAGGATGAGGGTGAGTGCGAGGGGTGGCTAATGAGATGGGGAAGTGATAATGTAGATAGAGAGGGATGGGTGGAGGTGCAAGGTAAGCTGGTGTGAATAAGGATGTGCAGGAGTAGGGTAGGGAAGGCAGAGCTATGGGGATGTGATGAGTGGCTGAGTGTGGCTTTGCAGTAACATTTCATGATCTACTGAGATAATTGAAAGGTTTGCGCCACTGCAGCCAGGGTCTCCTGATGACATCCCTGCTTTTGCCCTCCTCTGCAATGTGCAACCAGGCTGTGTTGGTGTCCTGGGGAGGTCTCTTCTGCCCTTGGAAGAGAAGAGAACCTCCCTGCGTGCTGTGACTCCCTCCTTAAGCAAATCCTTTTCACAGAGCGGCTGCAGCCGGGAGCGGGACTGGAACCCACCAATCACCTCTCCCACTGCGATCTCGTCTCCACTGGTGAAATCGCAGCCTATGAATCTGGAGCAGGCTATTTAGCTATTTGTATCCAAGAACTTTACAATATGTGATAGAAATATTAGAAATGAACACAAAACCCCCAGTTGTCTATAGGCCTCCAAACAGTAGTGGTAATGTAGGGGATGGCATCAAACAGGAAATTAGAGATGCATGTAACAAGGGTACTACAGTAATCATGGGTGACTTTAATCTACATTATAGACTGGCCAAACAAAATTAGCAATAATACTGTGGAGGATGAATTCCTGGAATGTGTACGAGATGGTTTTTTAGATCAGTACGTTGCGGAGCCAACTAGGGAACAGGCTATCCTAGATTGGGTATTGTGCAATGAGAAGGGGTTAATTGATAATCTTGTTGTGCGGGGTCCTTTAGGGAAGAGTGACCATAACATGATAGAATTCTTCATTAAGATGGAAAGTGAAGTAGTCCAATCCGAAACTAGGGTCCTAAATCTAAACAAAGGAAACTACGAAGGTATGAGGAGGGAGTTGGCTATGATAGATTGGGGAGCTTCATTAAAAGACATGATGGTGGATAGACAATGGCTAACATTTAAGGAATGAATGCATGAATTGCAACAGTTATACATTCCTTTCTGGCACAAAAACACAAAAGGAAAAGCAGCCCAACCATGGCTAACAAAAGAAATTAGGGATAGTATTAGATCCAAAGAGGAGTCATATAAAGTTGTCAGAAAAAGTAGCAAGCCTGAGGATTGGGAACAGTTTAGAATTCAGCAAAAAAAGACCAAGAGATTGATTAAGAGGGGAAATAGAGTATGAGAGTAAAACTTCAAGGAACATAAAAGCAGACAGTAAAAGCTTCTACAAGTATGTAAAAAGAAAAAGATTAGTCAGAAATGGGAGAATTTATAATGGGGAACAAGGAAATGGCAGAGCAATTAAACAAATACTTTGGTTCTGTCTTCACGGAAGAGGACACAAATAACTTCTCAGAAATGCTAAGGAACCAAGGGTCTGGTGAGAAGGAGGAATTAAAGGAAATTAGTATTAGTAAAAAAATAGTGCTGGAGAAATTAATGGGACTGAAAGCTGATAAATCCCCAGGGCCTGCTAATCTGCATCCCAGAGTACTAAAAGAGGTAGCCATGGAAATAGTGGATGCATTGGTTGTCATCTTCCAAAATTCTATAGATTATGGAACAGTTCCTGCAGATTGGAGGGTGGCAAATGTAACCCCACTATTTAAAAAAGGAGGGAGAGAGAAAACAGGGAACTACAGACCGGTTAGCCTAACATCAGTAGTAGGGAAAATGCTAGAGTCTATTATAAAGGATGCGATAACAGGACACTTAGAAAATATCAACAGGATTAGACAAAGTCAACATGGATTTATGAAAGGGAAATTGTGTTTGACAAACCTACTGGAGTCTTTTGAGGATGTAACTGGTAGTATAGATAAGGGAGAACCAGTGGATGCGGTGTATTTGGATTTTCAGAAGGCCTTTGATAAAGTCCCACATAAGAGGTTAGTGTGCAAAATTAAAGCACATAGGATTGGGGGTAATATACTGGCATGGATTGAAAATTGGTTAACAGACAGGAAACAGAGAGTAGGAATAAATGGGACTTTTTCGGGGTGGCAGGTAGTGACTAGTGGAGTACCGCAAGGATCAGTGCTTAGGCTCCAGCTATTCATAATATATATCAATGATTTGGATGAGGGAACCAAATGTAATATTTCCAAGTTTGCTGACGACACAGAACTAGGTGGGATTGTGAGTTGTGAGGAGGATGAAAAGAGGCTTCAAGGCGATTTAGACAAGTTGAGTGAGTGGGCAAATACATGGCAGATGCAGTATAACGTGGTTAAATGTGAAGTTATCCACTTCGGTAGGAAAAACAGAAAGGCAGAGTATTATTTAAATGGTGATAGATTGGGAAATGTTGATGTACAAAGGGACCTGGGTGTCCTTGTACACCAGTCACTGAAAGCAAACATGCAGGCGCAGCAAGCAGTTAGGAAGGCAAATGGTATGTTGGCCTTCATTGCAAGAGGATTTGAGTACAGGAGCAAGGATGTCTTACTACAGTTATACAGGGCCTTGGTTAGGCCACACCTGGAGTACTATATGCAGTTTTGGTCTCCTTACCTAAGAAAGGATATACTTGCCATAGAGGGAGTGCAGTGAAGGTTCACCAGACTGATTCCTGGGATGGCAGGACTGACGTTTGGGTCGATTAGGTCTGTATTCATTAGAGTTTAGAAGAATGAGAGGGGATCTCATTGAAACGTATAACATTCTGACAGGGCTAGACAGACTGGATGCAGGGAGGATGTTTCCCCTGGCTGGGGGATCTAGAACGAGGGGTCACAGTCTCAGGATACAGGGTAGGACATTTAGGACTGAGATGAGGAGAAATTTCAACACTCAGAGGGTGGTGAACCTGTGGAATTCTCTACCACAGAAGGCTGTGGAGGCCAAGTCACTGAATATATTTAAGAAGGAGATAGATATATTTCTAGATGCAAAAGGCGTCAAAGGGTATGGGGGGAGAGCAGGAATATGGTATTGAGATAGAGGATCAACCATGATCATACTGAATGGTGGAGCAGGCTCGAAGGACCGAATGGCCTACTCCTATTTTTCTATGTTCTATGTTTCTATTCATTTTTTTGGCTGTATTCCAAAAACCCAAAAATGATCGAACTCTGATTTTTGACTTATTTTCTCCTTTGAAAATAGCTGTCAAATAAGATCACATCTTTCATTTCAATGGAAAAATATGTAAATTTTAAGGGCTCCAAAGCTAAATTATAAGCAACCCGCTCACCCATGGTGAAGTCAGAGGCATGGGAATAAAGAACAGTTTAGAGGTATGTAGCAAGTGAGGCTGGAAAATTAACAAAAAACAATATTTCCCCAATAGGATAAATTTTAGGGTTCAATTGTTATCTTTTGCTCCTATGGCCCTCTGGGGGCTTCCCTGCCCTGGATGGCACTGTAAAAAAGGGGCCACATTTAAACTTTAAGATACAATGAATTGTGAGATGTTAAAAATACAACATGGTGTTACTCATTATTTATTTAGGCATGGAGGACATACATTCAGGTTTGTAAAACTTGTTTAGCCTGAAGAACATGCACTCCAAAAAGTCATTATTGAGCCCTGCAGTAGGTCAGAAATATAAGTGGTCACTTCAGTAACTGCAGTTCAAAAGTACTTCGCTGTAAAACGCTTTGGGACGTCCTGAGGTTGTAAAAGGCGCGATATAAATGCAAGTCTTCCTTTTCTTTTTCATATTAATCCAAGTTGACAAAGGAGAGGGATTACTATTTCATTATAATATTTATTTGCAATGTACTGTATTTTTAAAACTTAACTATTTTATTTCTAACTTTTAATTTGTATTAAAATTACTCAAATTAGTCAGTTCCAGTATTAACTGAAGAAAGCTGTAGAAAGATCCTACAATTCAGCATCCAATTGTTTCTTAAAATATACCAGGGTTTTTGGCCTAGAAATTCAGTGGCAGCCTCGCCAGAAGTAGCGCCCCGGAAGTAGTCGCGGCCGCCTGCCGCAAATTCACTTTGAGCGCCCCAGAGGGAAGCGCGGTGCTACTCGAGGCGCCCCGCATCCCTCTTGGAGCGCTGCAGCTGAAGATCGCAGTGCAACGTGCCGCAGCGCCACGGCGCGCTGTGGTACTACAGGCCTTCCTCCCCTTCTTAAAGGGGAGGGGCCTGCTGCAACACGATCGACAATCGCGAGTGCCGGCAAAAGAGCCCGGCACCGAGGAGAAGTACCGGGCTCTTGGAACACAGCTGGCACTCTGCGGGGGGGGGGCGGGGCGGGGGGGCTCAGGAGGCTGGGGGGACGGCGGCGCAGAGAGGTGCTGGCAGGCGGCCAGCAAAAAAAATGGCCGCCCCGCACCTCAGCGCCTCTACCGCCGCAGGTAGGCCCCCCTGAACCGGTCGCAATAAAGCAGGGGGCGTTACTAAATTTCGCGATCGGGGCAGTAGCGGGGTGCTGCACACACCGATGACGTCATCGGTAGCGGCGCAGCGCTAACGGCTAGCGCCGCCATTAGCGCACTGCTAAATTTAGCGGGAGGCGTGGGCAGTGGCGTCCAACCCACTAAGTGCCCTCTTAAGGCGCTAACGGGTGGTGCAGCCCACTGAATTTTTGTTTCCATACTCTTCTTAGACGTGTATTGCATACATTGATCATTCTTTGTGTAAAATTTCTTGACTTCAATGCTAAATTTACCTTTTACTAGCTTGAATCTCTGTCCCCTTGTCCTAGTCTTGCTAGTTAACGGAAAGTAATATTCTGGGTTTATCTAATCCATTCCCTTAACTACCTTATAGACCTCTCAGCTGCCTCCTTTCCAGGCTGTAAAGCTCAAGTTTCTCCTTGAAACTCAGAATTTGAATACTAGGGTTCAGCCTCATGACTCTGTGCTGCACTGACTCCAGCATTTGAACGTCTCCCTTGTGTCTTGGCAACCAGCACTGGCTGCATTCTCAAGGTATGGTCTGAACAGAACACTGTACAGTATGATCATCACAGCCCCTGACGTTTTGACGATGTAGTTTAACATTCTGTTGGCTTTGTTGATTGTCGGGCTGCATTGTTTGAACATGTTGAATCTTGAGTGTACTGAGACTTGTAGGTCTCTTTCCGCTTTATCCTTAGCTATTCCAACACCATTCATGGAATACATGTGTCACTTATTTTTCCTTTCTATGTGCAATAATTTACACATCAAATTTCATCTGCCATTTTTCTGCCTACATACATATTCTTTCCAACTCATTTTAGTAGTTTCTGAGCTGCCTCTTCCGAATCCACTGGATTTCCTAGTTTGATATCTACAAATTTGACTACTTTGCAATGTATATTGGAATATACAATTGCTTTAAAGTTAAAAAAGAAATACCCTCAGCTTTACTTTCACAGCTGTGGACTGATAATGACCTACTGGCTGGACACTCTGCATGGAACAGCAGTGGCAAAGTTTCACATTCCTGTGTAACTCTCATTTCCTGAAACACTGTCTATTGTATAGAGAAGTTGAAAAGCACAGTTTCTCACTACTGGCTAGAACATCAAGGAATATGCTAATCTTGAGGAGTATGTGGTTGTATCCATGCTCAATGGGATGCACAAATAACAATAGGATGATGGACAGTTTACTTTGTAGGTGAGGAAAACCTCATAATCCACTTGTAACAAATTCATAAATGGATAAAGAAGGTTTTACTCCTGAGAGGGATTCATTCAGTCACTGGCTTTCCTTAGAAATACCTAAAATACAGTAATAAACATTGAGCATGGTTCAACTAGTCATTCTAGCTGCCTCGGACTCTTTTCTCACCCTCGAAGCCCTCGCAAACCCCCACCCCTGCCCCCCACCTCCCCACCAGACTTACCTCGCCACCAGCAGCCTTCTGCTGATGCTGGTGGGCGCCCAATTTTCATCCTTCCTCACTGGCCAGCTGCTGTTTGCCGCTGGTAATGGCTGAGCAGCTGACCGGTGGGATTCAAATGAGGCCCAGTAATTAAAATCTCCAGGGTCTCTGACTCGCACTCCTCCCATGGGATTGCCGTCCAATCCCGCCAGGTGTTAAAATCAGCCCTTTTATATTTTACTAGTAAAACATTTTATAATAAAATCTTGTTTACTACAAGAATGTCATAAGGTTAGAGGGAGTTTCAAGCTGTCTGAATCCACTGAAATGCATAAATCTTTTCATTATAAAAGGATTACAGCAGAGCCATTATATGGAGACATTCACATGGGCAACAGCAACCCAAAGATGCGCTGCACAAAAGAAGCAAGACCGTGCTATCCTACACTAAACCACACAAAAGCAAAAATAATAACCTAAGATTGTGCAGAGAAATGAAGAGACTGGAATAATTAAAAGGTAAGGAAATTTAACCACAATAAGTGTGTTTTTTTTTAAAAATCTTCAAGTTACTCTGTAATTTATAGAAATATGATCTCTGTCCCCACCCCCATCATGGGTGAGATTAGTACTCGTGTTGTAAAAATGTAAGATGTTTTTATGTCTGGAATCTCACGTTCATGAATTCCAAGCATTCACTGAACAGTGGTATCACCAGGCTCCTCACTGGAACATCCTGTGCCAAATTCAACGGATTAGATTGGAAAGAGCTGAAAATCACTTTTAAAGCCCATTTCTATTTAGTGGAAATACAAGATTATCAAAAGAGAGTAAGACTGATGATGCAACATAGGCAGACTAGTTGGTACAAACCAGTCTGCACTATGTAATGTTTACATTGTAGATCTCAGATTGTTGATCTCACACAGCTGGTATAAAGTGAGGACATTACCACTGGAACTCCGAGCTCCAGATGCCACATTGGCAACCCTCGGTGCATAGATTCACACAAGGATATCAGAAGCTCTCTTCAGTTTTACTCATGGCCCGACTCCATCCCCCTCCCCAGTCTCGGGCTGAACCAGATTGTCCGGAACCTCAGCGTTCTATTTCTGAGCCGAGTGCCTGACCCCATATCTTCTCCATCACAAAGATCGCCTATTTCTACCTCCGTAGCATCACTCGTCTCTGCTCCTCCCTCAGCCCACCCGCACCTTTGTCATCTCCAGACTTGACAATTCCAATGCCCTCCTGGCCAGCTTCCCATCCTCCACCTTCTGTAAACTTCAGATCATCTGAAACTCTGTTGCCCATATCCTATCCCGCACTATCCTGTTCATCCATTACCCCGGTCTCATTGACCTGCATTAACTACCAGTCCTGTAATAAGATCTTATCCTCATGTTCAAATCCTTCCATTACCTCACCCATCCTATCTCTATAACCTCCTGCCGCGCGACAACCTCCCGAACTCCCCATTCCTTTGATTCCGCCCTCTTGTGCATACCCCACTCTCTTCACCCACCGTTGTTGGCCATGCCTTCGGTTGCCGAGTCGCCATGCTCTGGAAGTCTTTTCCTAGACCCCTTTGCCTCGCCACCCTCCTTTCCTTTTTTAAGACCCTCTTTTAAACCTACTTCTTTCGCTGCTCTTAAAATATCTTCTTCTTTGGCTCTGTGTCTATTTTTCCTTATGCCTCTGTGAAGCACTTGGGAATTTTTTTCTACATTAGAAGTATTATATAAATGTAAATTGTTGTTGTTGTGTTTCCATTGGCACTATGTCAGTATGGTCTCAATAAGAGGATTTTTGCTGCCCATAGTGGAGATCTTAGTGGATTCACTACAATATGAAGGTTGAAATAAAAACAGAAATTGCTGGAAATATGTAGCAGGTCGCTCAGCAATTGCAAAGAGAAAATACAGATTATTGACATTGAGTATTTAATGGACAAATACAATCTATTTTTTCTAATATTGTTTTGGTAACTAAGCTTAAAACTTTGTCCTTGTGCAAAGGGAATTTAGCAGCCAGCTATACCCATACTGATACAATGTTGCAAGATTTGTTATCATCCTGGACCTTGGTAACAGGCTCGAGAGGAAATCAAATACACAGTTTAAAAAGATACACTGATTTCGTGTTTGGTTCAGTTTGTATTTGACTGCTAATCCCTTTTGAATTTGTGAGGTCAAGGATTCAAAATCCTGAATGTCCCAGTACCCTTTTTCCGGTATATAAATAAGACTATTGGAGAATTTCATGGGCAAATGGAGAATTCATCAGAAAAGAGAGTTTGAAAATCTCAATAAATAGCCAGGAGACTGACAAAGTTGATATCCCTGAAAGATAAAGGGGTAAAAATTGGGTAGCCCCCTGAGAGGGAGGAGGGGCGCTACTGGATGCTGCGGCACATCACGCTGCAGTACTGCAGGCCTTCCTCCCCTTATTAAAGGGGAGGGGCCTGGAGCAGCGTGTCCCGGCGTCCAGCTGGGCCACCAGGGATCAGGAGTGCCGGCAAACGATCCCGGCACTCAAGAGGAGTGCCGGTTTCACGGGGAGCAGCTGGCACCCCGCAGGGGGGCATCACGGAGGCCGGGGACAGCAACGGGGGCAGGTGCTGGCAGGCGGCCAGCAACAAAAATGGCCGCCCGCCACCTCCCCTTTAACTAGCACCGCCCTGGCCGCAGGTCGGCCCCCCTGACCCCGGCGGACATAGCATCCGGCAGTAAGTCGGGGGGCGCCACCCAATATTACAGCCGGGGCGCAAGCAGGGCGCTGCGCACGGCGATGATGTCATCGCCGGCGGCACAGCGCCGCACGGCACTAATTAGCGCTGCCGTTAACCTCCTGCTGAATTTCGCGGGAGGCGTTAGCAGCACCGCACCCAGGTGGTAGTTGATTTGCGCCCCATTAGCGCCCTCTTAGGGTGCTAACGGGAGGTGCAAATCAACGGAATTTAGCCCCTAAAGATTATAAAGCCCAATTTTAAGCCTGCCCGGCCAACGGGAACAAGGTGGGCAGGTGGTTAAGACAGCAGTAGCATACTTACCACTGCACTCCCAACGCGCTTCTGCCCACTGCCATTTTAACTGCGCAGCTTTTGGATTTGAGACAGGCGTCTGCCCCAGACAGGCAGGGACCTTATGAATGTATGAAAATCGGGGTCAATTAGGACCCTGGCGTCATTTTAACTAAAGATCGCAGATGTCCCGCTCAGTACCTGACCCATCCTTAAAATCTGAAGCAGTATTTCAAGGGGTACTCAGCTGCAGTTAAGTGGATCATAGGATCTTTCTGCTGTTTTTTTTTCCTGGAGAGTTTCCAACTTCCAGATCGCTTTTCTTGCACTGTTTTTTTTGCTTTATCATCCTCAGTGAGGTTTCAGTGCATATCATGGATGTTATTATTGCTATTATCATTTGGATGGAGGAACAGTTACAGAAAGATGAGCAGCAGCTGTCGCAGCCACAGAAACTCGCACCAGCAGTATCTGCACCTATCAGAAGACAGCAGGTGGGGTGGGGCTGCTCATAGGAGGCCATACCCAGCACACTGACCAAGAGTCACTTTCTTGGATCTATCTGAAAAGTAGTGCATCAGAAGGCGATGCTTCTTCAGACACGCTGTCGCAGACCTTTGCAGCCTCCTGCAACTACACCTACTGCCAGCTGGACTACTTTGCCAATGGCTGTGAAAGTTGTAATATATGTGGGTAGAACAAATGAAGGACAGAGACACAATGGCCCAGTAATTCCTGTCACAACGCGCGAGTACAGACGGGGTACTCACGCGTGTGCCCGGAGGAATCGCCGGTTTTCAGCATGCACAGCGCATGCGCTGAAAACCGGCATTTCCTCTCCTCTGACCCAAGGGGTTAAGAGGCAGAACGCGTGCGACTGCACAGGCAGCGCGTGCGCAGTGAAATTCCTTTTTTTTCCCCCCAGAGTTGCCCGAGTGTAAAGGCCTCCGGTTTTTACGCGTGGAAAAACCAGACGTAAGTACTTAGTTTTACAGGTAAGTGGTCTTTTAGTACAATTTAGAAAAAACATTTCCCACAGGTTTATTATTTTTAAAGAATTTACAGGATGGTAAGTTTAGTTTTAGACCCTATTTTTTTTAAATTTATTTTTTTGAAAAATTTGATTAATTGTTTAAAATATTTTTAAAAACTTATTTATAGTTAATATAATCAGTGGGATGTTTTTAAAAATTTTATTTAAAGTTTAAGTAGTGTTTTGGCAGCCCATACTTTTCATGAGTTTGACAGTTCTTACTCTCAAACTCATGAATGAGTTTCCCCTCCCCTGATTGGCTGCACAGTGCTCACCTGATCCCAGCCGGCACATCGCACTAACTACGCCGCTGGATCAGGTTAGCACATCGCGCCAACATCTGAACCGGGCCAGTGACAAGAAATGCAAGCAGGCCCGGGCTTCAGATGTCGGCGCGCCGGGTGAGTGCACATCGGGGGCTTGCACGCGCGGCAAGCTCCCGATCCTAATTTCAGGGCCAATGAGTTGCTAGTCAAGGTGCTTGTTTACTAGGCCAGAGCAAACTGAGCATGCTCATACTAAACCATGTGACAAACCATATGATAATACATTACACTGCTTTCCCCTTAAAAAATGCACATATTCCCCTCTCAAATACAACAAAACTATGGTCCCACCTTTCCCAGCATTACATGTACCACATAACAACAACTCCTGGCTTTTCTCTTTAAATAAACTACAAATGCTACAAATGAACTACAAACCCAGCTTAATACAGTAACAGGTTTGCGGAGCCTTCCTGATCTCCTTACAGAAGGTTTTGGTGTTGAACCAATTTTCGGGCTATTTTGTTTTGGTTCTGAACTCAAAGAAGTAGGTACCACCACTCTGTTTCCCCACTTGATACAACCTTGCTCACAAGACAATTCAGTACGTTGGTTATGGAATGGTTTCAATTCTGTGTCCATGCACTGATCAGTCCATCCATTCAAGGTGTTTTCATACACTGTTTTCAGTACTGGGTCCTTTTGAGTATCATCTGCAATCTCAGTTGCATTCACGGGAAAGTCTTTGTCAACTGCATCTAGCGTGAAAATCTCACCATCACTCCCAACACATGAGTCTTCATGTGGCAACCTGGACAAGGCATCTGCGATTGAGTTTTGCTTTGAAGTGCGATATTCAATCGTGTAGTCATATTGTGACAACAACACAGCCCAACGTTGCATTCTTGATGAGGCCATTGCAGGGATAGCAGATTTGGGTCCTAATATTGCTAGGAGCGGTTTGTGATCAGTTATCAGGGTAAACTTTCTGCTGATCAGAAACTGTTGGAATTTCTTGATTCCAAACACTATGGCGAGTGCTTCCTTTTCAATTTGCACATCGTTTCTTTCGCTCTTTGTGAGGGTTCACAATGCAAACGCAATTGGTTTCTCTTGGCTATCATCCATTACACACCATAGCTAGAAGCATCACAAGCTAACTTAAGTTCACGCTCTGTGTCGTAGTGCACAAGTAGAGCATCGCTAGAGAGACTTCTCTTAGAAGCGTCGTGAGCTTCCTGTTGCGCTTTTGTCCACTTCCACTGGACATCCTTCTTGAGGAGCTCGTGCAATGGAGCTAACACGGTCACTAACTCAGGTAAGAAATGTACTGGACCATTCCAAGGAAAGATCTTAACTCAGACACGTTCTGTGGCTTTGGAGCATTGATGACAGCATCAACCTTTTCCTTCACTAGTTGCAGACCATTTGCATCAACCTTCAGACCAAGGTACACAACCTCGGGCTGCACAAAAGCACTTCTGCTCCCGTTCAATGTGACATTGTGGGAATTCAACCTTTGAAGCACTAAATCTAACACTTGTAGATTTTCTTCCTCGCTGCTTGTTGCAATCAGCACATCGTCTTGATTGCATAAGCCATTTGGAACTCCTTGCAAAATCTTATCCATCGTAGCCTGGAAGATTTTGGGGGAGGACTTTACAGCATACGGCAGTTTGGTGTATGAGTACAGTCCCTTGTGTGTGTTTCATAGTGAGATACTGTTGACTCTCTTTGTCAACCATTCAGCTGAGCGTAAGCGTGCAACAGGTCAAGCTTGGATAAAACCTTTGACCCAGAGAGTGCTACATACAAATCTTGCGATGTAGGTAACGAGTACTGTTCATCATCAACTGCTTGGTTGATAGTAACTTTGTAGTCACCACACAAGCGTACAGTTTTGTCTGCTTTGGGCACTACCACAACCGGGGTAGCCCATTCACTTTTGTCAGTTTTCACTAGCGCTCCATTTTCTCTGAGCTTTGCTAGCTCTTCCTCCATATGACTTTTCAACGCATAGGGGACCAGCCTTGCCTTACAATAGACATTGGACTTGATGCGGATATGTGTGTCATACACAGTGATGCCCTCATAACTGTCTGAGAACATGCTTTTATACTTGTTCAGCATTGTGTCGAGTCGCTTCTTTGAAGCATCTACACTGAAGATGTTTTTCCAGTCTAGTTTTAACTTTCTCAACCAGTCTTTGCCCATGTGGGTTGGCCTGTTGTAGCTCGCTAGAATAATAGGCAGCTTTACTGACTGGCCATTGTGCTGAACTGTACATTTCATTTGTCCACATGTCTCTAGGATTAGGTTTTTAACTCTATGGTACTCTTTGTAAGTGGTATTTGATTAAACTTACTCTCATATGTGTCCTTACTCATGATAGAGCAGTTGATACACATATCAATACATTGCTCGTTGATCAAAAGTTTTGCACAGAAGTCTTTCTCATGATGGCTGGTGTTGCCGCTGGTGGCATAGATACTGTAGATGCCTAGTTCTTCAACATCAGGTGTGTTCACTTCAATATTATGAACTCCTCCCTTTTGTTGTTGCTGCTTTGCATTGCCACTAGAATGGTTCTTACTTCCTGCTTTAGATCCAGCTCTGCAAGCTGTTGAAATATGGCCTTGCTTCTGGCAGTGAAAACACTTCGCATTTCTGTATTGGCAGGACTGTTGTGAATGATTTCCATTGCAGCGATAACAATTCACTGAACTGCTCTCACTGACATGCTTTTGACCCAGTCTCACATCTTTAGGTTTGGCGGTGGCTTTGTGACTGTAGACCTCAGCTGCACTAGTCACTTGAGTTCGACGGAGCTCCCTAGCCATCTCCATAGACAGGGCAATTGTGCATGCTATGTCAAACATTAGGTTCGGAGTGTTCAGTAACTTGGACTGTGTGCGCTCATCCACCAGTCCACACACAAACTTATCTCGCAACACACGATCCAAAAATGTGCCAAAGTTACAATGCAAAGACAGGTTCTTAAGAGCTACAATGTACTCACTGATGGTTTCACTTTGTTTTTGGTTTCTGGTACAAAACTTATAGCTCTCTGCTATTTCTAATGGCTTTGGGTCGAAATGGTCCTCGAGTTTCTCGACAATGTCTTCAAACGACGCATCCTTCGCTTTCCCTGGCGCGAGTAGATTTTTCAACATTCCGTAGACATCCGGCCCGATCTCCGTTAGAAAAGTTGTTTTATTATGTACACGAATTCCTTTATTTTGAGCTTGAACATTCTCATCTGCACCTTCGGTCTCAATAATGTTATTGGCCTTAAAAAACATCTCTATCCGCTCAATGTAAGAGCTGAATGGTGCGCAAGCTCGGTCATACATGCCGAGGCTTCCGATGAATCCCGTAGGCACGGCTGTGATTGTCCCGATCCTGTCGAACAGTGACTCAGCACGCTACCTGTGTACCTGTGAGAATCAACGCCACTGTTGCTGTGTGTGCATACACGCGAAGGTGAAGTACAGACAATTCTGCATCAGCATTAACAGTAAAACATCACAAAAAATTCAGATTGGGGGGAGATTTTCTGCCGTTGGAGGAGGCGGATTTGGACACGGAAAAGGTGGGAAAATCAGATTCAATGAGGGCAGGTTCAGAATCTGCCCCCAACCCGCCTCCGCATTGACTTGTGGGTGGCCTCTTCACAGCTGCAGGTCTAACAAGACATCATTTATTGCATCAAGGATTACTTGCAGGTGCCAGACTTTGGCTTTAAAAGGTCTCTGAGCACTTTTAGAAGGCCTTCCGAAGTCGGAGGTGCTGCAGCTTGAATCAATCAAGTGTGGGACCTCCTTGGAAGACTCTCACCCCGCTTGCAATGAGCGTTTCCCCAAAGGGGAACCATTCATTTTCTTTCTGCATGGACCTCAGATGAGGAGGAGGAGGAGGAGGCTGAGGAGGAGGATCTGGAGCAGGAAGAGGAGGAGGAGCAGGAGTAGGCCAGAGTGCCGGTGTATCGACCAGCGGCAGCACGCAAGCACATGGCTGCCCGGGATGCAAGGGATGAACTTATCCTGGCCAGATTTGCATAGGTTGCCCAAGTTGGCACATGTCCTTGGCTCCATCCTAGGACATCATTGACAATGGACATGACTCTCTGGCCTCCTTTCACTCAGGCTACCAACTTGACAATGCAAGTGTGGCGGAGCCCGCAATGTGGAGCTGCCTAAGGCAAAAGAACAGATGCCATAACACCAACATTTTGACTTCAAATCATTTTAATGCTTTCCAACAGGGATGGCATTTCATCAATACACATAAACATTCTCCCAATCTGCACACAGATCTAGAGGTTATATCCCTTGCCAGCTGTACCCACACAGCCTTGGTTTCTTTCGGAGGCCTCTTCCTCCCAGATGAGTGGAAGAGCACCTCCCTGCTAGCTGTCACCTCCTCAAACAACATTTGCAGTGCCTCATCCGAGAGCCTCGGGGAGGTCCTTGCCTTGGAATTGGACATAGTGGTTTCTCAGAATATGTTGCAGGTGGTGCAGCATAGGCAGAAATCCTGTGGAATGATCCAAGGCAGCAAGAAGCCATAAAATCAGGCTGGAAAAGTGATGTCAACAGAGGCGAGTTTCCGTCCCAAAACACTAATTGAGCAAGGGCATCCCACACCTCTGAAATCAAGTGGCCAATCATGGGAAAATCTCAATTTTTTGAAAACTATCAGTGGAGGCGGGTTTCAAACCCACCCAAACCGAAACCCGCCTCCATCTCGCCTCCAGTGGGAAAATCGCCCCTAGGTGTCACAAATTCACCTTAAATTTTTCCACTCGAAGGTTGAACACTGTGTCCTTCCATGATCCCTAAAAATAGCTTTGGGATCACATCCTTGTTGCCAAAATGTAATATATGTGGGTGGAACAAATGAAGGACAGAGACACGATGAGTTGCTAGTCAAGGTGCTTGTTTACTAGGCCAGGGCGAACTGAGCATGCTCATACTAAACCATGTGACAAACAATGTGATAATACATTACAAAAGTTACTACAACCCTTAACTTCTTCGCCACGAGCTCCCTTCAGTGCATAGCTGCAAGTCACCAACATCCTATTCACCAGCGTTCAGCAGTACCTCACCTTTCCCATTGACCTCAACAGTCAACACGAGAGAGCTCAGGGTGCAGCAGTGGCTGGCTTCCCTTGCGTCCAGGGTGTCATTGACTGCACACATGTTGCTATCAGGACACCAGAACACCAGCCAGCAGAAATTTTCAATAGAAAGGGCTACCACTGCATTAATATCCAGCTAGTGTGCATTTACAGAAACAGGATCATGCAAGTTTCTGCAAGGTATCTAGGCAGCTGTCACAACACATTTATCTGGCACCAGTTTATCATCCACCTAATAGTTAACCCTTCCAGGAATGTGGCAGGATGGTTTCTGGGGACATGTGACTCATAACACCCCTCCACAACCCACAACTTCTGAACAAAAAGGTATAATCAAAGATGAGGGCCCAACAGCATCATTATTGAGCACACCATAGGGCTACTGAAGCAGAGGTTCAGGTGTCTGAACAGGTCTGGAGGCTCTCTACAATATGCCCTACATAGCGTCTCCTGCATTGTAACTGTTTGCTGCATATTTCACAATCGCGCCATACAGAGAGGCCTGCATTTGGAGGAGGTGCTGCAGCAGTCCTCATCAGACAAGGAAAACCAGGGTAGAGGGGGAAGCAGAAGAAGGAGAGCCACCTCAGCACCTTGCAGTAAGAAAGGTGAGGGATCAGCTAATTGCACGGTGAACCAGCTAACCTGCTCATTCACCTGCCATGAGACAATCCAGAATCAGAAGCTGCTATTAAACCACATTACAGAACAAAGCACCAAATGTCATAAAGGTCATTAATTCTGTTCTGGACCGATGGACATTTTTACATGCAATAGCACCCTCTGGTGGCGGTTATTGTGTTAACAGTTTGTAAGCTGGAAAGGTCATCTGTTCCTTTCTTCCTGTGTGAGGTCATTTGACCTTTGTTCCTTTCTTCCTGTGAGAGGTCATTTGACCTTCTTACCTTTCTTCCTGTTGACCCCAGGAAGCAGTTTTGCCAGGAAGAACCTGACTTGAGTAATGGAGAATTTGCTATGAGAGATTCCACTTACAATCTAATGTAATCTGACTTCATATGTTAGGCCAAACGCAATATCTGTGAGTATCTTTAGTTCTTAGCATAATAGCAATGTTGTCAGAGTAATATTTTGATAATACTATGTTTATAAAAGGTTAATATTTAATAGTTACAGAAGTTAGTTCAAATGTTAGTTAGTTATACAATTAGTCTATTCTACTGTTGTAAATATGTTTGTATCTTGTGTAATATCGAATGTGTAGTACTCAGTTTATGTACAAAACATACTTTGTCTTTGTTTACAGTTTCACAAATTCGTTCAAGTAAAAGCTTCAAACAGCAAACGGCTTCATGAAGAATTATTATGAATGAGTGTTTAACTTGCTGGATAGCTAGATAGGAGCACGTCTAGCGCGGCCAGTACAAATTCAATGGCAAAAATAATAATTGCCTTCCACTAATTTCTCACCCAAGTGATCAACCCATGGCAGGCATTCCAAAGCTTCCATCACTGCTTTTTATGGTTGATCCCCTTAAGTCCTCATCTCTGTCCGGCTCAGCAGAGCTAGGAGAGGGTCTCGCCCTCTGGCGAGTTATCGCTTGGGCTGTCCCTACCCCTAGTACTTGCTGCTGCGGACTCGTACTAGGTGTTTCACCACAAGCAGATCCCTTTAATTCAGTTTGAAGTTGTGACACTTGCTGTATATTTGCTGAGGGTTACAAATAACATGCATCATACCGCTCGGGCAAGCCGCCAGCCTCCCCATCCCCAGTGCTCATGGCTGTGTCTGGGCCACTGATCTCCAGGCTTCTTGCTCTGCTAGAGTGAGGGTAATGTGATGTTGGCCTCCTCCACATAGTTTTAGTCTACTCCCTCATATTATGCGCTGCCTTCTCCTTCAAAAAGAGAGGGGGAGAGTGAGTGGCTGTTGAAAAGCTAAGTAGAGATGTGTAGGGCTTGTGCATAGAGTGCATGTGGTGAGAGGTGGAGAAGAAGCAAGATGGATTTAGGATTGGGAGGTGATGAATATAAAGGGAAGTGTGTGTAATGTGAAGTGAGGAAGGAATAATGGACAGAGTTGATGTTTGTGTAAGTGCTAGGATGTGAGAAGAGAATGGTGTCAGTGTATCGTGTAAAGAGGGGAAAGGAAGAGGTGAGTGTGATTGGAATGAGAAAGAAAGTTGGTGCAGCGTGCCCATTTTATTTGTCTTATAATACACCTGTTGAGCGCCTTGGGACATTTTACTACATTAATGGCATTATATAAATACAAGTTGTTGTTGTTGTCCATGTGAAACTATGCTGAAGAATGTGATAGAGATTGGCGGGGAGGGGGTGAAAGGCATATTGTCAGGTGCTGTCGAGAGAGGTGGAGGGATGAAGAGCTGTACTCACCTTTGCTGCTGTTGTGAGCTCATTGAGCCTTTTTCTACATTGAACCCAGGTTCTGGGGGTGATGCTGGTGGCACTGACCCTCCCATTCACCTCTGTCCAGACCTGCTTCTTAGTGGCCTTGGGGCGCTGTTACGGCTGTTGGGAAACAGTATCTCCCTGCTTGCCGTGACGCTCTCCACTACGACCTCTAGTGAGGAATCAGAAAACCAGGGGACAACCCTTCTATTCATCTGTGCTGCCAAAATATTTTGAAGCATTCTTCCAGAAAAAAATCCAAGTGGGGAATGCAATCTCGATTTAAGAGGTGCATCCCCGCTGTAAATAGGCCTCGGTAGGCCGGCTACCCAATTCCCACACGATCGCGAGGGTAGCCCATCAGTCAAATGTAAATGAGGCCCGAGGGTTAAAATTGGGCCTCACACCGACAGTGTCATGAGGGCCTACCGTTCGCCTCGCTCCCCTGCCTGCCTGATTCGTGGCCCAAGTTAAAATCAGGGCTGATCTGTGTATTGATTTGTATGTGGGTTCAATGACGACACATTCATGAAAGAGATGTCTTTTTATCTAAAGTATGTTCAACTCAGTTAACAGCATTACAGGAGACACCATCTTAGAGATCCATCTAAAATGAAACTAAAACTAAACTGCTTGTCTCTCACATGCCCTCTGCTGGTCAGGCATAAATAATCAATCAGGCAAATATGCTGGTAAGGCATCATAATCAAACAAGCAAATACCATCACTATTTGCTGATATCATTACATCTCCCTTTCTTAAAACAAAAGTATTTTACTTTTATCTAACAACATGTTTTCTTTGTATTACTCTGCATTTTAACTGTAACACTTAATGAACTTACATTATCATTATCATGATCAAGGTTTTTTAACCTTGTTTTGTGTGTTCACATGAAATATGTAAATACACTAGAACTTGAAGAAAGAATAAGATAACATTACTTCCTTCTATAACAAGAGTCCTTAAATTTGCTCAATGAGTCTCTCAGGAGGCTTCACGTGTCTTGAGGATTTTCTGATTGATTGTCCTTGAATCTGAGTTGTTGCCTCAGATGATGGTTTCTCAGCTGTGTGATCAGGTTGTTCAACAGTATCAGTCTTTTGACCTGCTGTGTGATCAGGTTGTTCAACAGTATCAGTCTTTTGACTTGCTGTGGCTGGTCCCATGAGAAGATCTCGACGATTTCTTCGCAGAACAGCACCCTCATCTGTCTGAATGGTGTATGATCTTGGTTGAACTTCACTCAGGACAGTTCCCTTCTGAGTCCATATGTTTGTTTTGTCTTTGAACCTTACTTGGTCACCAGTGTGGAGTTCAGGTAGGTTTTGTGTTCCTCTGTCATAGTAGTACTTTTGCTTTTCTTTCTGTTGTTCTTTGAACTTCCTCACTTTCTCCCCCTCTTTTGTTTTCAGGAGGTTCTCCGGGATGGGTAGGTCTGACCTTAGCAGACGTCCCATAAGGAGTTGGGCTGGTGACATACCACACTCGAGCGACGTTGTGCGGTATACAAGCATGCTCTGGTAGAAGTCAGTTCCACTGTCTTTTGCCTTGTACATCAGTCTTTTCACTGTCTGGACCGATTTTTCCACTAGACCATTGGACTGTGGAAAGTGAGGACTTGACGTTGTGTGAACAAAGTCCCACTCTTTGGCAAAGTGTCGGAAACTTGCATTGTAAAACTGGGGTCCGTTGTCTGTGAAGACCTCGCTTGCCACGCCATGTCTGGAGAATATGGCTTTCATACATCTTATCACAGCATCTGCAGTGGTGGTGTACAGTCTACAAACCTCTGGATACAGGGAGTAATAGTCTGTGACTACAAGATAGTACTTCCCTTGACATACGAATAGGTCAGCGCCTACCTTCTGGTAAGGTCTGTCTGGCACTGGGTGTGGCTTCAGTGGTTCTACCGGATTGCTTGCTCGATATTTCAGGCATATTGTGCAGTTTGACACCTCATTTGTCACATCTTGGTTGATTCGTGGCCAGTACATCACCTCTCGTGCTCTTTTCTTACACTTTTCGATTCCCAGATGTCCTCCATGGATCCTTTTTAGCATCTCTTTTCTCAGACTCTTTGGGATAACTATTTTACTTCCTTTGTAGATGATGTCTTCGACCACTGATAGTTCCGCCCTGCAGTTCCAGTACTCTGCCATGTCAGGTGAGCAGTCTTGCTTCATGTTGGGCCATCCATCCAAGATGCTTTTCCTCAGTCGTCTCAGTGTTTCATCTTTGTTTGTCTCAGTCTTTATGAGCTCCATTTTTGCATCTGCTATGGGCAGTGCACTTGTGATCATGTCCACATAGGCGTTCACTTTTTCATCCATTTTGGTGTTTGCGGGCTCACTTGGGTCAACAGCTCTGGACAACGTGTCTGCTGTATACATCAGCTTACCCGGTGTGTACGCAACATTCAGTGTATAGCGTTGCAGCCTGATCATCATTCTTTGTATTCTAAGCGGACAGCTATTTAGTGGCTTTTGGAACAATGCAATCAAGGGCTTATGGTCAGTCTCTACACTGATTGCTTGTCCTGACACAAACTGGTGAAATCTTTCACAGGCGTATGTGATGCTGAGCAGCTCCTTTTCTATTTGAGCATATCGCGTCTCCGCGTCTGTCATTGAGCGCGATGCATATGCAATAGGTTGCCAGTAGTCATATTTTTGCAGAAGAACAGCACCGAGCCCACTCTGTGATGCATCTGATGATATCTTGATGGGTCTCGCTGGGTCATAAAACTTCAGAACTGGTTCCTCTGTGAGCAGTTTCTTTAGATCGCTCCATGACTTCTCATGCTCATGATTCCATTCCCATTCTATGTTCTTTTCAGTTAATCGTCTCAGTGGCGCCATCTTTTCTGAGAGGTTGGATATGAATTTACCCATGTAGTTGATCATTCCATTAAACCTCTGCACGTCCTTTTTGCATTGTGGCTTTGGCATATTCTCAATGGCGGACACCTTTCTGGGATCTGGTCTGATGCCCTCACCACTAAGGATATCTCCCACGAATGTCAGTTCTGTCACCCCGAGCTGGCATTTCTCTTTATTCAGCTTCAGGTTTGTTTTCCTTGTTGCTTCCAGCACTTTTTTCAGTCTCTCGTCATGCTCAGTTCTCGTGGTTCCCCATACTATGATGTCATCCATTGATGTATCAACTCCCTCCAGGTGCTCATAGATCATATGGATAGTTTTGTGATACACTTCAGGAGCTGAGGCAATGCCAAATGGTAACCTTAGGAATCTGTATCTGCCAAATGGACTGTTGAATGTGCACAGTCTTGAACTTGCCTCGTCCAATTTCATCTGCCAAAATCATGATGATGCATCTAACTTGCTGAAATACTTTGCATTTGCAAACTGTGACATGATTTCCTCACGTGTAGGAAGCTTGAAGTGCTCTCTCTTTATTGCTCTGTTTAGATCTCTTGGATCCAGGCAAATTCTGAGCTTTCCATTCTTTTTGTCCACAACGACGAGGGAACTCACCCACTCAGTTGGCTCATTTATCTTCTGAATCACATTTAGGCTTTCCATCCTGTCCAACTCTGCCTCCAGTTGCTTTTGAAGAGCAAACGGAACTTTTCTGCATGGATGTATGACCGTTGGCATACTTTTATCTACTCTGATCGTGTGTTCTCCTGGAAGGCAGCCTAGACCCTTAAATAGGTCGTTGTACTCTTTCATGAGTTCATCATAGACTGTCTCTCCTTTGCTTTCCACAACGAGGACTCTCTTTACCAGGTTCAGTCTCTCACAGGCTTTTAAACCTAGTATGGCCTGCACATCCTTTGGCACCACGATTAATGCTAGCGTGTGCTCTCTGTCCTTGTGTGTCACTTTGACAATGCATCTTCCTTTCACTGGTATATCAGTACCTGAGTATCCTGTCACTTTCACTTTGATTCCATGTATCTTTGGTCTGGGTCTAATTTTCTTAAAATCAGTCTCTGATATCACATTAACTTGTGCTCCAGTATCCAATTTAAATGGAATGTGTATGTCATTCACTTTTAGTGTCAACATCCAGTCTCTTTTTTCTTTTTTGTTTTCAGACACAACATCTACATAGAACTCCTCTATCTCGCTTTCATCTACTGCATGGACCTTGCTTTGTTGCGCTTGGTTCTTGCAGCAACGGGCATAATGATTGTTTTTGTTGCAACTATTACATGTTTTACCATATGCTGGACACTTTTTTGGTGGATGCTGTGTACCACATCGACTACATGACTTTCGATTGCCCCTTTCATTTTTGTTCGCTGGCCACGCCTCTTTTTTCACATTGGCGCTCTTTTTGTTAAACAGTTTGTGTCCGTTCTTTCTCACTGCATCCACGTTGCAGCTACTGTCACTGAACAGCTCCTTTGCCTGCGACTTCACAGTCTCTGTAGCCCTACACAGTGCTATGGCTTTTCCCAGGTCTAGATTTTGCTCTCTTAGCAGTCTTTCCCTTAGACCATTATCTGGAATACCACACACCAGTCTGTCTTTTATCAGCGAGTCTGTCAGTCCCCCAAATTCACACGTTTTGCTTCTGTTTCTCAGTTCAGTCACATACTGATCAATATTCTCTCCCGTTTTCTGTACACAAGTGAAAAATCTATGCCTCTCAAACGTCACGTTACGTTTAGGTATGCAGTAGGCCTCAAACTGTTCCATTATTTTATCTAGCTTCATTTTGTCTCCATCAGCAGCGAATGTGAAGTTATTATACACCTCCAGCGCTTCATCACCCACGACATGTAAGAACACTGACGCTTTCATTTTATCACTTTTCTCGTCAGCTCCGATTGCTGATAAATACAACTCCAAACGTTGTTTGAACCTCCTCCAATTTTCAGCCACATTACCTGTCAACTGAAGCTTCGCCGGTGGGTGTAAACCTTCCATTTTTCACTTCGTTAGCTATTCTCCAATGGTAAGTAACGATGTTCTCTTTTGGCTTGCTAATAGTGGAGAGCTGATTTAACTTCAGATTTTTCCTCTTCATCTCTTTCAATCACTTCTGACACCATGTATTGGTTTGTATGTGGGTTCATTGACGACACATTCATGAAAGAGAATGACTTTTTATCTAAAGTTTGTTCAACTCAGTTAACAGCATTGCAGGAGACACCATCTTAGAGATCCATCTAAAACGAAACTAAAACTAAACTGCTTGTCTCTCACATGCCCTCTGCTGGTCAGGCATAAATAATCAATCAGGCAAATATGCTGGTAAGGCATCATAATCAAACAGGCAAATACCATCACTATTTGCTGATATCATTACAATCTGCATTTAAAAGTCAGTTATAAAAGATTCAGTTAGCTCTGCAATTTATTATTATTTTATTTTAGATAGATGTTCTACTGTAAATACATAACTATTATATTACTGTTAGATCATTTACTTGTTTGATAAATTTGTTTCTTGTCTGAATTTTTAAACCAAATCTACTGTGAGGCTTTACCACTTTCAAGACTGAAGTGAATTGTTATGGAGGCAAAATATAGTCCTGTACTTAGTTGCAATTACCAAACAGTATTTGCTGTTCATTTAGTAATGCACATTACTGAAACCATTCCGAGATTTCCCGGCAAGGATAGATACCTTGAAGGTTTGGGGAATTGACACTCAACGTGAGAAAGATCTGATACAAAAAACAGATGACCTTGGGTGATTAGGTTTTAAAAGACCCCCAAACTGAAAGCAATATGATGGTTGCAGAATAAACAGTCTATTAGTGGCAGTCAGAATTGTTTACTGTATGGAGTGGCTTTTAGGGCAAGACTCTCCCCATTAGTTAATGTTACATTACAGCCCTGCTTGGTGTTGCATTACATGGGCAGTGAATGTGGCATATTATTATGTGACATAATGGAGGTGATCTGTAGAGGGTGCCACTATGTTAAGTCTATGTAACACTTGTGCATCTGGCTTTCCGACAGCCGAGGTATTTAACTCAATAATGCATACTGGAAAAATAAATTTCAAGTTGCATAATATGCAAATATTTTCTTTCATATGCTATCTAGCAAGATATGCTGTGAATTTCTAATATCAAATATTACTTAATAGAAGGCTTTTTAATTCATAACATTCTTCAAATAAAACTATCTGCAGATTTTAAGAAGTGATCAAACTAATTCAGTTTCATTGCTGTGTTAGAAAGGGAATTTATGGTGATCTATAGAACAAAATTTCTTAGAATCAAATTTTAAGCTTTTCTATCTTTTTATTTTTGAGTGGCCTAGTTTACACATTTGTTAAAAATAAATCTTGTGAATTCCCCTGATGACACTGTGAAATTATCCATTGAGTAGATGAGCCATACACAGCAAGACAGCCCCATGTTCAATCCCAGTACTGTGAATGTGAATGGTCCAAAATCCAGATTAATTCAAATGCTTATCTCGATCTTTTAACTTTGATGTTGAAATGCTGTTTAGGACTTGATGGCTTAAAGTTCCTCTGTCACTTAAAATTAGATCTCACTGGCTCTTTGTTTGCAAAGAAAACCTTGCAGCAATGTTGTGATAATGATAGGGTTGTTTATATACATGAGGAAATGTGGACTTAGTTCCACCCCCATGAATACACCTCATATGCTCAGCATGTTTCAGTGAACAGAAATATAGCTTGTTTTAGTAGAACTAAAACTTTATTTTATATTTTAGTGCAATGCAGTGTGTCATGCTGATGCGATTGTGTCACTTAGCGCAATTTAATAAAATATATTCCTCTCCGGTCTGTCCAAAAGAAAATAGCTCTCTACAGTCTGTCGAGAACAACTTTTCCTTGACTTACCAAGAAAACTTTTTCTGCAGGAATTTCCTTGGAGCTTCTCCTGCTCTGCCACCATGGATTCAGTGGAAACCTCGTTAATGCATGTAAATGGGGCTTCTGCTGAACTTGCACCAAAGTTACAATGGTGGAATGGAAGTTTCCCAATAACAATCTTGCCCACTCTAACCTAAACACAACCTTGCTCTCTGCAATTCATCTACAATATTCTGACTTAATGCAGCCTTCTTGATTTCATCCTCTCCAGAATCTTGCCTTCTCTTATGGTAACAGAGAGTGTTGATGAGGGCAATGCGGTTGATGTAGTGTATATGGACTTCTAAAAGGCATTTGATAAAATGCCACATAATAGGCCTACCAGCAAAGTTGAAGCCCATGGAATAAAAAGGACAGCATGGATATGAAATTGGCTAAGTGACATGACACAGAGAGTAGTGGTTGTTTTTTGGACTGGAGGAAGGTATACAGTGGTGTTCTCCAGGGGTCGGCAGTAGGACCACTGCTTTTCTTGATATATATTAATGACTTAGGGGGTGATTTTGCCAATGGGGGTGCGTTGGAGGTGAAACTGCTGCTTGGCAGGTTGATGTCCCGCCTCCATCGATTTGTGGCCAACCCACGCTATTTTCACTTGATTGACCTTGTTAAGCCCGCCCAGCGGGTTTAGCAGGCCAATTAAGGGAAAGCCGGTTACAGAGAACGTCAACGTATGACGTTTCATCTGCCAAAAATCTTTGACAGATGAATTGTCATCGTTTGACAGCACTGTGAAGCTGTCAAACAGTGACATTCTCTGTAGCTTGATGAGTTCTTGAATTCAAGACCTCATCAAACCTCTTTCTTTTGCAGAAATTAGATGGTCATTGCATTGGAGAATGCAACGGCCATCTGTCATCTTTGCCGCAGAGGTGCGAGACTCTCCGCATACCCAATGATTGAAGCCTGCAGGAAGAAACAAAGGTAAGTACACTTTTTCTAACACTTTCCACTTACCTCAGATACTCACCTCTCCACACTTGCACCCATCACTCACCTCCACAGCACACTTTTGGACCCCTCCGACCCCTGCAGGCCCACTACTCGCCTCGGTGACCCTGGAGGGGTTCGGAGCCTTCGGGAAGCCCGCACTTTTGTGGGCAAAATGGGGATAATCCTCTTATCTGCCTGTTAACAGATATTTTCACGAATCCCCTTCCCGCCTCCAAGGAGATGAGACCCGGTGCGGGACAACTACTCGCCTCCTGGCAAGATGGCACAGAGGCGGGTTGGGCACCCGCCCCCAAATTCTGCCATTTTCCCAGTAGTCCCGCCTCCATACCCACCTCTCCAGGGCTGGCAAAATCGCGCCCTTAGACTTGGGAGTACAGGGCACAATTTCAAAATTTGCAGATGAAACTAAACTTGGAGGTACAGGAAACTTTTGATTAACCGGCCCCTAAATAACTGGAATGCTCTATCCACCGGCAAAATTCAGGAGTCGGTTCAGGTAACTTTTTTTACTTTTAGTTACTTTTTTTACTCCATTTGTTGCTGTGCAAG
Organism: Somniosus microcephalus; assembly: GCF_052327205.1. Lineage (NCBI taxonomy): Eukaryota > Metazoa > Chordata > Chondrichthyes > Squaliformes > Somniosidae > Somniosus > Somniosus microcephalus. Next base: position 86,106,078 of record NC_141000.1, read on the forward strand.
GGTGTAGCTGAAGCTGTTGCTAAGCTACAGAGACGCTTGCAACTTGTGCCGATTGTTTTGAAGCTGTTGCTAAGGGTTTGTTGCTTTATATGGAGCTCTGAGCTCCGTATCTTTTACTATAGCGTTCGGTTATCCGGAATTGTTGATGAACCGGCAACACGTCGGTCCCGTCCGTGCCGGATACCAGAAAGTTTCCTGTATAGTGAACAGTGAGAAGGATAGTGATAGACTTCAAGAAGATATAGACAGGCTGTTGAAATGGGTGGACACGTGGCAGATGAAATTTAACGCAGAAAAGTGCAAAGTGATATATTTTGGTAGGAAGAACGAGGAGAGGCAGTATTAACTAAAGGGTACAATCCTAAAGGGGGTGCAAGAAAAGAGAGATCTGAGGGTATATGTGCACAATTCGTTGAAGGTGGCAGGGCAGGTTGAGAAAGCGGTTTTTAAAAAAAGCATACGGGATACTGGGCTTCATAAATAGAGGCATAGGCCAGAATATTACCGGCGCTGAGAGGACGGGGTCGGAGGCAGGTCAGCTGTGAAATTTGAAATGATTGATAGTGGGTCGGAACCCCGCTGTCAACCCGCCTCCACTCTAGTCTCCCAGGTGTCGGGTCTGTCAGCGCTGAACAGACCCGGCACCAAGTGGCGGGGGAGGCAATTTAGATCATTAGCTGGATTGTTAAGAAGTAATTAAGTATTAGTTTAAGCTTATCTTTAGATTTTTAGAGTTCGCCAACGGCTTTCCCGCTGCTCGGGGATCACTTCAGGTAAGGAGGTCTGGTGTTGTGTCAGCATGGGATGATTTACTAACTTGACAGCTGCAAATAGTCTATAAAAGCTCCCATTTCTTGGGTCTTCCCTTTCCAAGGTTAGAAGCTCTTGCTTACTGCATTTGGAAGACAGATTGACCTTTATGCAGCTAGCAAGTGTTTGGAGCAAAATCTCTATCCAGTGTCACCTCCTTGGAACAACCTCACTTCTGTCATCTCAACCTCACCTGCCACCTATTCCATCAGCACGGTGCCCTTGAAAATATTTCACCTTGGTCCTCAGAATCCCACCACAATCAGCCCCAACACATGCATCACTAGGCACACTAACATCAACACCAACCTTCTACGCAATCACCTGATGCTGCACAGGACACAGGGCATCAGCATCTGACCACATAGCTGCCCGGGATGCCAGAGATCGCCTCACCAAGGCCACATTTACTTCACTTGATGCTGTACATCCTGGCTGCCACATGATGCACCACGTTGGCACCACCCCACACCAACACCAAAGCATCCCTACAATGTCCAAGCCATTCCTTTCACACCCACTACCATTGTGGCCTGGGTGGTGTAATGTATGTACCTTTAAGGGGGGAACTACTTTCTACAGCTCATGTATACTGTAGTACCGGCAGTGACCACACCTGCATATAATGCTGAGTAGTAATCTGTTGTTTCAGTTGCAGTTTGAACCACGTTGAGTAAACACCTGTTGTACCGTTCTCTGCAGTCCTTTTCTTATTATTACACGGACGTAACAGGTGGGGGGGTACCCTTATGTCTCACCATTCACTACAACTCACTAAGCCACTTCCAAAGGTGCACACAAATCTGTCCAAGAACGCAAAGCGTTGAAAATAAAGATTTCAATATTTGACAGCACATTACCAGAAACTTCACATGAACATTGGCTAAAACACCCAAGTGCTTACCCTTGTGTGTTGTTAGTTGATATGCTTGCAGTAGCATGAGGGTGAGTGTGAGGGGTGGCTAGTGAGATGGGGAAGTGATAATGTAACTCGAGAGGGATGGGTGGAGGTACAAGGTAAGTTGCTGTAAGGATGTGCAGGGGTAGGGAAGGCAGAGAGATGGAGATGTGATGAGTGACACAGCAGGATGAGGTTGAGTGTGGCTTGGCAGTAACATTTCGTGATCTACCGAGATCATTGAAAGGTTTGTGCCACTGCAGCCTGGTCCTCCTGATGACATCCCTGCTTGTGCCCTCCTGTGCAATGTGCAACCAGGCTGCGTTGGTCTCCTGGGGAGGTCTCTTCTGCCCATTGGAAGGGAAGAGAACCTCCCTGCGTGCTGCGTGGGTGAGCCTGGGTGCAGCCGTGCACCTCTGTGCAGTGCTTGTCAGTGTTTGCAGCACCTCAATGCTGTAGAACACTGACAGCACAACTGTCAAAGTAAATTTGGACATGGCCATCACCAGACCCGCTTCCTTTTAATTGGCCGGGAACCTCGCTGGGCGGATTTAACAAGCCCAATTATCGTAAAATCACTTCAACAGAGCAGGATGGAGCAGGCAGCGGGCTGGGACCGCACTATAGACCCCGGCCGCTCCGGACCCGCCTCGGTAGATGAAATCGCGACCATAGAGTACAAAAGCAAGGAAGTTATGATGAACCTTTATAAAACACTGGTTTGGCCTCAACTGGAGTATTGTGTCCAATTGTGGGCACCACGCTTTAGGAAGGATGTGGAGGCCTTAGAGAGAGTGCAGAAAAGATTTATGAGAATGATTCCAGGGATGAGGGACTTCAGTTACGTGGATAGACTGGAGAAGCTGGGCTTGTTCTCCTTAGAGCAGAGAAGGTTGAGGGGAGATTTGATAGATGTTTTCAAAATCATGAGGGGTCTAGACAGAGTAGATAGAGAGAAACTGTTCCCATTGGCAGAAGGGTCGAGAACCAGAGGACACAGATTCAAGGTGATTGGCAGAAGAACCAAAGGCGACTTGAGAAAAAACATTTTTACGCAGCGAGTGGTTAGGTCCTGGAATGCACTGTCTGAACGGGTGGTGGAGGCAGACTCAATTGTGGCTTTCAAAAGGGAATTGGAGAAGTATCTGAGGGGAAAAAATTTGCAGGGCTTCAGGGAAAGGGCGGGGGAGTGGGACTAGCTGAGAGCAGAGAGCTGGCATGGGCTCGACAGACTGAATGGCCTCCTTCTGTGCTGTAACCATTCTATGATTCTCCGATCTCTCCAGCAGCTGTCCTCTCTCAACCCCATATTTAGATAGTACTAGTTCCATGCAGCTATATCACAAGATAAGATTAAATAGCTAAGTTGCAGCATGTAAAAGTTTTGATCAAGTTCTCTCACAATGGTCAGCGAATTTATCCACTCAGTATCTGAGCCATGCAGGTCCCAGGTTCAATCAACAATGACAAAAACTTGCATTTATATAGCACCTTTAACACAGTAAAGCATCCCAAGGTGCTGCATAGGAGCGTTAGCAAACAGAATCCCCAGTCTGTGCTGAATTAACTAATCCTTGCCAGTACAATGGTAAGGGCTCTACTATTGGCCTCAGAGGCCCTAGGTAAGGGCGTGGGGGGAGATGGGGAAGAGTTTCTGCTCATGACCTCTACCCAGTAAATCCTCCAGGAAATGCATAAGTATGAACCATTGCCATGATGCCTCCCCAGCCCCAGGGTTGAATAGCCTGTCAACAGTCACTGTCAAGGCTTACACATGAAGAATAGCCATTTGGGTGAGCTGCTGGAGGCAAATAGCAATTATGGAACTGCACCCATCAAGGAGTCAATGTCTCAGTTTAATATAAGCAGCATATGTAATGGTATATTTATTGAAGAGATTTTGCTACAGGTTCTCTGTGCCTTGCTCACTTATCTTACTCTATAAGTTACTGTTACAAAATTTTAAATTCCTCTCAACGTTATCTTAGCACAGGTAGAGGTTAATTAAAAGTTGTAAGTCAATATGAACTATAGTTCTCTTCATGCAGAAATAAAGCTGGAAACACACATACAAAAATACACCTGCTGAGATTAAAGACCTTCAAGTCAGTCGGCAAACTAGAATTTACTCTTCGCCTTTACCAGGAGAAAATTAGCTGCATTTATTATGTGCACAACTTAATGTACTGCTGGACCGGTTTTAAAAGTCACCTAGGACCACAGGAGAAGTACTAAGGTTTGAAACTTCAGCTTGTAGACCATCAAGTGTGCTTGGAACTAACTAAAGGAAGCTATTGGAAACTGGCTTCATATCAGCTGTAACAATTTTTTTTTAAACATAGAAAATCACATACTGACCTTCATTCCTTAACATGACTGACCTTTTAGGGAAGGGACCAGTAGTATTCTCCTCGCTGGAGCAGATAGTCTTCTCCATCTAAACTGAGCTCATCATTCTTTGTGCTGTTGAGGCAATGACAGCACTTCAGTAACCAGCCCCACCACAGTCTTTGTACTTGAACACACCAGCACAAAACAAGTTGTCTAATAATACCACAATATACAGTGTTACCCTAATCCTCTAATCCTGCCTCTTAACTGAATCAAGATGTTATCGTCTTTATCATATTATTTTTTGACTCCACCTTTTGAGTCAGCTCTTGAGGTTTCTCTGGCAACAACTATAACCTGCTATTTTGTGTAACTTACCTTGTACACCTGTCACTTAATGAGGCACTTATCTCCTGTGAGGAGAATGGTTTGCTCTTACCTCCCACACTGGCAGATTCTAATAGAACAGATAGACTTAGCAGATGGAGCACAACAGTTTTGTAAGTTTAATATTATGAAGCAGAACAATCTCTTTAACCAGTCAAATTTCATGGAAAATATCGCAAGTCAAGCTGCAAGCATTCTAAATATATGGACGTTGTTTTTCATTATTACATGTCTATAATATAATTAATTAAAAAGTAATTTTTTCATTCAAATTTGATGTTTGGATCAGAATTAAGAGTAAAGCCCAATCCAAATTCAGAACAACTCACAATGGGGGGTAATTTTGACTTTGGTGATAGTGTCAAACGGTGACACTGATTCAGCTGCCCGTTATACATCTCTCCTGATTTTTATTTCCATTGACTGCAATGGGAGAGATGTATAACGGGCAGCTGAATCGATATCACTCGTTTTACACTAACATCCAAAGTCAGAATTACTCCCAATATATTCAGTTTGGATAATTTGAGATTTGAGTGACTTGTCCTTTCAAAAAATGGTCAGTAACCATATGTAGTGTAAGCTTTCTTACTCAGGTGTCTGGTGAGAGATTGCTGTCTGTGACTGGAGCCAGAGTAACCACGAATGGCACGGATTTGATCTTTGATGTTTCTCTAAGGAGACATGGACACATCCTTGCACTATTAGGAGAATCTCAAAGGTTTGGTGCAAGTACCCAAAACCAGCAGCACCATCCCTGCCCAGACTGAGGAGCTCAACTTCAGAAACAACTGACAAATACTCTGCCACTAAGCCACCATAGGTTGGGAAAGATGACAGTGTGCATGCATTTGCTACTATTTTCTAAAAGGCATAGGTCAACCTTAACACCGAATGATCTGAACTGGGCAAAATGTGACTGCCATGAATTAATCAGAAATGCCTTATTTCAGGTGATTTAAGGTTTGCAAGTTGTTCTGATTATGATCCAAGTACTAAATTCCAATATATTACTCAATCTTTTTAAGTTATTACATTACTGCTGTCTATGAGCAGCCTTTACTTATAGTTGAGGGGCTTCCTGTGTGCCTGAGGGAATACTGTTTGTTCTGCCTAGGTGGCTAACATTAGGTATACTTGCAACGCACTTATGAATTCTGAATGCGCTATTTACAACGTGTCATTCAATGTATATGGATGTGAGAGGAGGACAAGAGAATGAGCCCATTTGGCACTTCATGGCTGTGTCGGCACTTTGCTAGAGCAATTCAAAACTAATCCTATTGCCCTGCTCTCTCCCCATAACCCTCTAACTTCTCCTGTTTCAAATATTTATCCACTTTTCATTTTTTTTAAATGCAGTGGCCTTTGCCTCAATTACTGTGGCAAAGCATTCCAAATTCTAACACATTGCTGGGTAAAGAACTTGCTCCTAATCTCTCTCCTCACTTTTTAAGTGACAGTTTTAAATTGATGACCCTTGTCATTGATTCCCTAATCAGAGGAAATAGTATTTCCCTATGTAACCTACTAATACCTTAGCGAAAGGTGGGAATTGTTTGATGCACTTGTGTTTATTAACACAAGTGGTGACAATGTTGGGAAATAAACACTTTTCCGCTGTTTCACACAGAGACAACAGCAATTCTCTGAGGTCAGGTACATTTGAGTTAGAGTTGCTTTACAGTTACCTCAGGTATAACCTTCAAACAGTCATCAATTGTACAAGCCTGGCATTTCCATTTCCTATATTTTTTTATCTGTATGGCTACATTAACTGATATGCCAGATTACGGAAACTAGGGATGACATTTTGTGATGGGTTAAGGGATCACTGGGGAGTGGATGAAGACTGTCCAAATACATTTCAGTTAACAGCCAAGACAGGGAAAACTTCCTTTTGCTTGAGCAAGAATTAAACCCAGGTGCCAGAGATAAAAAGGTTAATTTTGACAAAAGACTTGAAATTAATTAAGCAATTACTAAAAAAAATGCTACACGGCCTACACCTTCAAACAAAATGTAAGTTTTAATTGTTGTAGCAGTTATTAAAACAGCAACTTTTTCAGAACTTCAAGTTTTTTTTTTATAAGCAAAACACTTTATAGTTTTATCCCTTGTTCCTGTCTCTAATAATTCTGCACTCCCTTTCATCCTCCCACTCAATCCCAATTCCACATTTTCAGGATCAAAAGAATCTACATATGTTGCTTGATTACTACTCAATTACATAACCTAACTGGCCCGAACTCCAGGACACCTGTTGCAGCTGAAGGGGTATATTTCATTCATTTGTAAATAGGATGCAGCTAAAAGATAGAAAACATTTTATTGTGGCGGAGCCACTAAGGGACTCCAATCAATTGTATATAATTCCCTTTAATAATATGTTAGCTACAGCCTGAGTCTGTATCTTTGTTTTCACTGTTTACATGTACAGAGCGCGATCACTTTAATAGCATGGGTAAACGCGATGACGTCACGCCGTTCATCACGTGATCCCCACCGGCGGGAAAAACGTGATGACGTCAGCCATGGGACCGCCTAAGCAGTCCTCGTGGAACCTCCGAACTGACTAGACCTATATTCGATGTTCTCCTGTAGTTATCCGTTAAACTCTGTTAGTTTTCATTAAACCTCGTTCATTTGATCGCCTGAGTGGACCTCAGTCTTTTGGATAGGAACTAGACATTCCTACATTATGTTATTTCATTAGGTCATCAAATACTCTTCAAAGTTGAACATCACTTAGAGGAAGTTCTGAGGAAAACATAATGTAGTCCGGGTGAGGGGCTTCAATGTCCACCACCAAGAGTGGCTTAGTAGTAGCACTACTGATCAAGCTTGCTGAGTCTTGAAGGACATAGCTGCCAGACTGGACCTATGTTAAGTGGTGAGGGAATCAACATTAGCAAGTATCCTACTTGACCTCATCCTCACCACCCTATCTGTTGCAGACATGAATGTCCACAATAGCATTATAGAAATCATCGAATCATAGAAATTTACAGTACAGAAGTAGGTCATTTGGCCCATCGTGTCTGTGCCAGCCAAAAAAGAGCTATCCCACTTTCCAGCTCTTGGTCCATAGCCCTGTAGGTTATGGCATTTCAAGTGCATATCCAAGTACTTTTTAAATGTGATGAGGGTCCCTGCCTCTACCACCCTTTCAGGCAGTGAGTTCCAGACCCCCACCACCCTCTGGGTGAAAAAAGTTCTCCTCAACTCCCCTCTAATACTTCTACCAATTACTTTAATCTATGCCCCCGGTTATTGACCTCTCTGCTAAGAGAAATAGGTCCTTTGTATCCACACTATCTAGGCCCTTCATAATTTTATACACCTCAATTAGGTCTCCCCTCAGCCTCCTCTGTTCCAAAGAAAACAACCCCAGCCTATCCAATCTTTCCTCATAGCTAAAATTCTCCAATCCTGACAACATCCTCTTAAGTCTCCTCTGTACCCTCTATAGTGCAATCGCATCTTTCCTGTAATGTAGTGACCAGAACTGTGCGCAGCACTCTAGCTGAGGCCTAACTAATGTTTCATATAGTTCAGGCATAACCTCTCTGCTTTTATATTCTATGCCTCGGTTAATAAAGGAAAATATCCCGTATGCCTTTTTATCTACCTGTCCTGCTACCTTCAGGGATCTGTGGACATGCACTCCAAGGTCCCTCTGTTCTTATACACTTCTCAGTATCCTACCATTAATTGTGTACTCATTTGCCTTGTTAGCCCTCCCCAAATGCTTCTCTGGATTGAATTCCATTTGCCACTTTCTGCCCACCTGACCAGTCCATTGATATCTTCCTGCAGTCTACAGCTTTCTTCCTCACTATCAACCACATGACCAATTTTGGTATCATCTGCAAACTTTTTAATCATTCTCCCTACATTGAAGTCTAAATCATTGATATATACCACAAAAAGAAAGGGACCTAGTACTGAGCCCTGTGGAACTCCACTGGAAACAGCCTTCCAGTCACTTTGCTTCCTGCTACTGAACCAATTTTGAATCCAACTTGTCACTTTTCCTTGGATCCCACAGGTATTTACTTTCCTGACCAGTCTACCATGTGGGAGCTTATCAAAAGCCTTGTTAATATCTGTGTACACTACTTCAAACACGCTACCCTCATCAACCCTCCTTGTTACCTCCTCAAAAAATGTAATCAAGTTTGTCAGACACAACCTGCCCTTAACAAATCCATGCTGACTGCCTTTGATTAATCCGTGCCTTTCTAAATGACGATTAATACTGTCCCTCAGAATTTTTTCCAATAATTTGCCCACCACCAAGTTTAGGCTGACTGGCCTGTAATTACTCGGTCTATCCCTTTCTTCCTTTTTAAACAAGGGTACACATTAGCAGTCCTCCAGTCTTCCGGCACCACACTTGTAGCCAGAGAGGATTGGAAAATGATGATCAGAGCTGTGAAGGAATAAGCCATATAACCTATTCAGAAAAATACACCATTCTATGAAAGAATCCTGGCCTTATCAAAACATGACAAACTGGGTCTGGAAATCTAGGAACCTAACGATGAAAAAGCTGTGAAAGCATTCTGGCCATAGACATAAGATAGTTGTTGACACTGAATCAATAACCTTATTGAAACAGAAGGTTAAATGCTCCTGACAGGCAGACCTTTGGGAACAAGACAATGGTTCACCCTGTTTAAGGTGTTCTAATTTACATTTCGTAAAGAAGCACAAACATCTGCCTTCGTAAAAATGACATCAAGTAAAACGCACCTGCTGTTACACCATTTTTTATGGTAAACTTAGAACACCTAGCGAAGAGACATTGGCCTAGAAATTCAGTTGGTTGCGCCAGCCGCTAGCGCCTTAGGAGGAGTAGATGTCGGGCGCTAGGCAGCTAGCGCTCGGGCGCAGCGCGATCTGCGCCTCGCCCCAACTTCACTAGAGATTTAGCGGCGGCGCAAAGTCTTTGCGCGCGCTCAGCTGCGCGCGCAGATCATGACGTCATTTCCTCGTGCAACGCCCTTTGTGCGCCCCCAACCGGAACTTCAGTCACGCCGCCCCATTGTGCGCCTGGTGCCCCTAGCGACTGTTAGAGTGGAACGGTGCTCAGCCGATGCGGGGCGCGCAAATTAAAGGGCACTCCTCCTGCACTATAAAAGGCTGCCATTTTGCAGCACTCCTTCTTGACAAACGGATCTTTGGAGAGAGACCAAGGTAGAGAGCTTTCTGCTTTGGCCCAACACTAGGACAGGTACTTCTGGCTTCAGGCCACAGCTTTCCAATTGTCTTTGCCTTCATTGACATCTCATTGTTTGCCAGCATATTATGGGGGCTGCAATGGGTGTCAACGCTGGCTTTCTCAATTACATCCAAAGGGCTCACAGACGCCGTGAGAGAGTGGCAGCCCTGGCTAGACGGAGAGGGGGCAACAGGCATCGGCAAAGGAGGCCTTACCCACCCAGGGTATACCGCCAGCAGTTCTCCTATCTCAACATGTCTGACGAGCAGTGTGTTCAGAGGCTGCGATTCAGAAGGGAGGTGGTCACAGAGATCTGCCAGCTGCTTGGCGGTGATCTGCAGCCACAGCTGAGGAGCAGGACGTCTCTGTCGGTGGCAGTGAAGGTGGCTCTCAACTTCTATGCCACCGGCTCCTTCCAATCCGCTACTGGGGACATTGCCAACATCTCCCAGTTCGCCGTGCATTGCTGCATCCGCCAGGTGACCAATGCCCTTTTCAAAAGGAGACGTCAGTTCATCTCCTTCTCCATGGCCCTTGCCAAGCAGCAACAGCGTGCAATGGGCTTTGCAGCATTTGCGGGCTTCCCCATGGTGCAGGGCGCCATTGACTGCACGCATGTGGCTTTGTGGGCACCTCTGGAGAATGCCGAGGATTACCGCAACCGGAAGGGCTACCATTCGCTGAACATCCAGCTGGTGTGTGACCACAGGCAGCTCATCCTAGCTGTCAATGCCCGCTTTCCAGGCAGCAGCCACGATGCCTTCATCCTGCGCCAGACTTCTGTGGCAGACATGTTCCAGGCCCAGCCTCACCCACGAGGATGGCTTATCGGGGACAAAGGCTATCCTTTGTGTACCTGGCTGATGACCCCGCTCCGTGCGCCCAAAACCCCTGCTGAAGAGGGATACAACGAGAGCCATCAAGCGACCAGGAACATCATCGAACAAACAATCGGCGTCCTGAAGCAACGGTTCCGCTGTCTGGATCGTTCCGGTGGAGCCCTACAGTATTCGCCGGAGCGAGTCTCCCATTTCGTGGTCGTTTGCTGCATGCTGCACAACCTGGCTATCCGCGGGACTCAGGCACTGCCACCAGAGATTGGAGGACCACCTCAGGAGGAGGAGCAGGAGGAGGAGGAGGAGGACCAGCACAGGAGGGAGGCACAAAGTGCAAGGGCCGCCCGTCGCCGGCTTATTGAACGTCGGTTCTAGGCCCCCTCTCAGGGAATGGCTTGTGCCAATGTCAGCAGATGAATGTAGCCGCTCCACAAGCCCTCAGCCGAGCAGGGCAACCAGGACTTAACCAAAAAACCATGCACACTGCAATTTAACAACAATAATTTATTGAAAGCCTCTGCCCTTCCCAAATTACATGCTCATGTGGAGAAGCCCCCTCCAAAAACACAAAACTACCAGTCTCGGCCTTACAAAAAGAAAGAACGACACCAGTCTCGGCCTTACAAAAAGAAAGAAAGACACCAGTCTCGGCCTTACACAAAAACAACTGCACCAGTCTCGGCCTTACAACAAGCACCAGGCATTTGTGCATACCTCTACTTTTTGCCCTGCGAGGGCGATGCCTTGCGCATCCTTGCCTGGCCCCTGCCCGCCCTGCTGCTCCTCCTCAATGGGAGCCCAGTGGCTGCAGCAAGGCTGGGGGAAGGCTGCTGAGGGGCAGATGGCGAGACGGCAGATGCCCTTGGGGGTCGGCCTGCACCAGCTCTTGCCTTGGAGTGGCCAGCTGCTGACTGCTCCAACTCTGGCTGGGCGGCAGCAGTCTGTCCAGCAGCTCGTGGCAGCTGCAATGGCGGAGTGGCAGTGTCGGCTGCAGGAATGGTGGCAACCTGGCAGATCGCAGGTGCTCGCTGGTCGCCTGAGACATTGGCACTCGCACGGGCCAGCACTGCAGCATGTGCAGCAAACAGCTGAAGAACAGACTGCTGGGCTGCTGCAGCGCGGCGGGTGCCCTGGCGATGCCTGGCTGATCCAGCGAGGGTGGCAGCAGTTAGTGCCCGTGTGGCCCTGGTCTGTGTCCGCATAACACCAGCCAGTGAATGGACGGCACGACTGAGCACTTGGCTAGAAGCCGACTGCGCTGCCGCGAAGTCCTGCAGACTCCTGGCCTGTGCTGCCGCGATGTCCTGCAGACTCCTGGCCTGTGCTGCACTGAATTGTTGCAGACTCCTGGCCTGTGCTGCACTGAATTGCTCCAGACTCCTGGCCTGTGCTGCCCCGAATTCCTGCACACTCCTTGCCAGTGACTCTATGGAGTCAGGCATCCTTGCCACTGCAGCCATGAGCTCAGTGTGCCTGCGCTCAGCCTGGACGGCCATTTCCTCTAGGAGGCGCACCTCCTCTGCGCTCACCGTCGCAGGACTGGAGGCCGCACTCACCCTCTGGGGAGAAGTCCGCCGAGCTTCCCCACCCCTCCCACGTTGCTGCAGGCCGCTGGGCCCCGGAGCTTCACTCTCCTCCGACCCTTCCCCCCGGCTCCTCTCCAGGGAAGACGTGTCCCCTACATCACCATGGGCTGGCGCGGCTGAGGGTGGCACTGATGGGCCGGCTTCCTCTTCCTCCTCCTCGTCTTCTGAAGGGCTGACAGTGGCAGCTTGAGGGCCCGCCTCCTCACCTGGCGAGTCACCATCTGAAAGCAGGAAGGCACAAGAGTAGCTTTAGAGTGAGGACAGGGCGGCAGCGAGGGAGGCATGACTGGTGCCATTCACCGCATTGGTCGGACAGTGGCAAAGGATGCTGATCTGATGCGCAAGTGGAACGAGAGAGGTCCAAAAGGTGATGCCCTTACCATTGGTGCCCAGAACAGGGTCGGCATCTCCACTGGCGACGGGGCCAATCAGCCGGCCTCCCATAATGCGCGCCACACGCTGGTCGAGGTTGGAGAGCTCTTTGAGGTCAGGACGGCCTCCCCCGGTCTCAGTTCGGTTGCGCCGGTTTTGCACCACCTTGGCCTGCAAGAGAAAGGACGGCCTCTAAGTACAGTGTGAAGCCCTGATCTTGTCTGCACTGCCTCCCATGGTCGAAGAGCTTGGACAGTGTGTAGCCCTGATCTTGTCTGCACTGCCTCCCATGGTCGAATAGCTTGGACAGTGTGTAGCCCTGATCTTGTCTGCACTGCCTCCCATGGTCGAATAGCTTGGACAGTGTGTAGCCCTGATCTTGTCTGCACTGCCTCCCATGGTCGAATAGCTTGGACAGTGTGTAAAGTGCTGAATGTGCAATTGATTTTCATGCCAGTCCCATAGCTGCTGGATGAGGGCTGGCCATTAGGGCTTTCAGGTCCCTTTGCCCATAATGTGAGGTGCACATGCAAGGATGAGGAGGACACTGGAAAGGGTACTCACCCTGACAACCCGAGTGAGGTCGTTGAACTTCTTCCGGCATTGCACAGGAGTCCTGGCAACCACGCTGTTGGAAGACACCCTGTTGGACACCTCCCTCCAGGCTTTCCGGTAGGCGCTGGGCAGCGGCCTCTTGCCACCTTCTGGGAACAAAACATGGCACCTGCGCTCCACTCCGCCAACCAGCAGCCTCAGGTCACCGTCGCTGAAGTGCTGCGCTCTCTCCCTGGCCTTCTCCATAGTCCTGGGCGTTGTACAGGTGAAGCTGAAGTGGTCAGGCCTAGGTTGAGGACTGCAGTGTGCAGGGCGTGGCAGGCAAACAAATCCACCCTCCCCCTTTAAGTGCTGACCGGCGCCAGAGTGTCTGCCGTCAATCAAGAACTCGCCGCACCTGCGCTGTGCCCGGCCTCGGGGGTATCGCTCAGCACCGCCGGCTTTGCGCCTAAAGATAGTCGTGCATCGCCTGTTTTAGCGCAGCAGCAACCTCTTGGGGCGATGCGACTGAATATCGGTGAAGGGGGCGCGACTTTGCGCCGGGCGCAAACTTTAGCGGCCGCCCGACTTTACCGCCCCAAAAGTGGCTATACTGAATTTCTAGGCCATATTTCTGTAATGCTACCAGCTGAGGTGACTGTAAGAATTGCAGGGGTCAGCAGAAAAATGACTAGAGATGATTAGCTTACATCAACAGAAAGCCTTAAAGGATATACCACTGGAAAAGGGTGTAAATATTGAACTCTCAAATGGGATAGTAGACTCGCTTTAAAGGGGCAAAGCGATTCTCGGCTTCAGAGGTGGCTCTGTAAGTTTCCAACTCTTTGTACCTCGAGGATCAAAGGTATTTGATTTTGGTGGATATCCTGTAGAAAACTAAGAACTATAAAACTACAGCGAAGTTAAGATTTGAGAGTAAGGATCTCTGATAATAGAATTGCAAGCTTTCTCTTTTTGGAACTATTAATGTTGTGATTGACACACCAACTGTAAACTTGGAAAACAGTGACAGGATCGGACAAAGTCAATATGGATTGACAAAAGGTAAATCATGCTTGACTAAGCTACTGGAATTTTTTGAGGATGTAACTGGTAGAATAGATAAGGGAGAACCAGTGGATGTGGTGTATTTGGACTTTCAGAAGGCTTTCGATAAGGTCCCGCATAAGAGATTAGCATGCAAAGTTAAAGCACACGGGATTGGGGGTAAGGTACTGTCTTGGATAGAGAACTGGTTGGCAGACAGGAAGCAAAGAGTTGGAATAAACGGGTCTTTTTCTGAGTGGCAGGCAGTGACTAGTGGGGTACCGCAGGGATCGGTGCTAGGATCCCAGCTATTCACAATATATATAAATGATCTAGACGAGAGAACTAGATGTAATATCTCCAAGTTTGCAGATGACATAAAGCTGGGTGGGCATGTGTGCTGTGAGGAGAATGCAGAGAGACTCCAGTATGATTTGGACAGGTTGGGTAATTCGGCAGATGCATGGCAAATGCAGTATAATGTGGATAAATGTGAGATTATCCACTTCGGTGGCAAAAACAGGAAGACAGATTATTATCTGAACGGCAATAGATTGGGAAAAGGGGAAGTGCAACAAGATCTGGGTGTCCTTGTGCACCAGTCACTGAAGGTAAGCATGTAGGTGCAGCAGGCGGTTAAGAAGGCAAATGTTTGCCTTCATAGTGAGAGGATTCGAGTACAGGAGCAAGGATGTCTTGCTGCAGTTGTACAGGGCCTTGGTGAGACCACACCTTGAGTATTGTGTGCAGTTTTGGTCACCTTACCTGAGGAAGGATGTTCTTGCCATGGAGAGAGTGCAGCGAAGATTCACCAGATTGATACCTGGGATGGCAGAAATGACGTATGAGGAGAGATTGGGTCGATTGGTCTTATATTCGCTAGAGTTTAGAAGAATGAGGGGGGATCTCATTGAAACTTATAAAATTCTAACAGGACTAGACAGACTAGATGCAGGAAGGGGGAGTCCAGAACCAGGGGTCACAGTCAAAGGATAAGGGGTAAGCCATTTAGGACTGAGATGAGGAGGAATTTCTTCACCCAGAGAGTGGTGAACATGTGGAATTCTCTACCACACAAGGCAGTTGAGGCCAATTCATTAAATATATTCAAGAAGGAGTTAGATATATTTCTTAAGGCTAAAGAAATCAAGGGATATGGGGAGAAAGCAGGGACAGGGTACTGAATTTGGATGATTGGCCATGATCTCGTTGAATGGCGGAACAGGCTCGAGGGGCCGAATGGCCTACTCCTGCTCCTATCTTCTATGTTTCTATTACATGTCGGTTCTTTAATAAATCTATATATTTTTAGAATTGTCTCACATAAGACTTCTGTATCAAACTCGCAAACTCAATTTCTGTACACTCTTTGGTGAGGAGTTGCAGAATTCTGGGGGAGTTTTCCGGACCCTCATAATATCCAGAACATTACAGTCTAGCTAAACATATTAAAGTGCTATCTGGAGGACGGTAACATTTTCAGGTTGTTCCTTTCCTTTAGGGAGAGATAGTCCGGACCTTTAGACCCAATTTTTAGACCCAGGCCTAGAAATTCAGTAGCGTTCGCCAGCCATTAACGCCTTAAGAGGGGTAGATTTCCAGCGCTAGGCACTTAGCGCCCGGGCGCAGTCCGATCTGCGCCTACGCCCAACTTCAGTTGACATTTAGCGCCGGCGCAAAGTGTTTGCGCCCGCTCAGCTGCGCGCACAGCTTATGATGTCATTTCGTCGTGCAACGCTGTTTGTGCGCCCCAAACCGGAAATTCAGTGGCGCCCGCCCAATGTGGGCGTGGCGCTGTTAAGAACTGTGAACTGGAACGCAGCAGAGGCCCTGCGGGCCTCGGGGAGCGCTAATTAAAGGGCACTTAGACTGAACTATAAAGGCCAGCCATTTTGCTCCAATGACTTTAGTGCTTTGGATTTCTGGACAGAGACCAAGGAACAGACCTTACTGATTTGGGACAACATAGGAGAGGTATTTTTGGCTTCTGGCCAGAGCTTGGAAATTAGACTCATTGTGATTTCACTGTTTGCAAGTTTATTATGGGGGCTGCATGGGGTTCCAACCCTCAGTTCCAGCATTATGTGCGAAGGGCTCGCAGACGCTGTGTGAGAGGGCCAGCCATGCCTAGACGCAGAGGGGCCATCAGGCGTCGGCAACGTAGGCCTTACCCACTCAGGGAATACCGGCAGCAGGTGTCCTATCTCACCATGACTGCCGCGCATTGTGTTAAGAGGCTGCGCTTCAGAAGGGAGGTGGTTGCAGAGATCTGCCAGCTGCTTCACAGAGATCTGCGTCCACAGCTGATGTGCAGGACGTCTCTGTCGGTGGAAGTGAAGGTCACGGTGGCTCTGAACTTTTATGCAAGCGGCTCCTTCCAAGCCGCTGCTGGGGACATAGCGAACATCTCCCAGTTCGCCGTGCATCGCTGTATCCGGCAGGTCACCGATGCCCTTTTCGCAAGGAGACACCAATTCATCTCCTTCCCCATGACCCTAGAGAGGCAGGAGCAGCGTGCAGTCGGATTTGCCAGGATCGCCGACTTCCCCATGGTGCAGGGCGCCGTTGACTGCACGCATGTGGCTATGCGGGCACCTATCGACAATGCCGAGGATTACCGCAACCGGAAGGGCTACCATTCCCTCAATGTACAGCTGGTGTGTGACCACAGGCAGCGCATCCTAGCTGTCAATGCCCGCTTTCCAGGAAGCAGCCACGATGCATTTATCCTGCGCCAGACTACTGTGGCTGACATGTTCGAGGCACAGCCTCCACCAAGGGGATGGCTTATTGGGGACAAGGGCTACCCTTTGTGTACATGGCTCATGACCCCGCTCCGCGCGCCCAGGACCCCTGCTGAGGAGGCATACAACGAAAGCCATCAAGCCACAAGGAACATCATAGAGCAAACTATTGGCTTCCTCAAGCAATGGTTCCGCTGCCTGGATCGTTCCGGCGGATCTCTTCAGTATTCGCCGGATAGAGTCTCCCAGTTCGTCGTCGTTTGCTGCATGCTGCACAACCTGGCTATCCGCAGGACTCAGGCACTGCCACCTCGCGTTGGACCACCACCTCAGGAGGATGAGCAGGAGGACCATGAGGAGGAGGAGGAGGAGTACCAGCCCAGGAGGGAGCCACAAGGTCCAAAGGCCGTCCGCCGGCGGCTTATTGAACGACACTTCTAGGCCCCCTGTCAGGGAATGGGTTGTGGCAATGAACGCACCTGAATGCAGCCGCTCCGCAAGCCCTCAGCCGGTTAACGCAACAACCACTTGAAACATGACACCTGGACAAGCTGAATAAATAAAAAGCTTTATTTAACAAACTCAGGGCCCTTCCCACATGAAACAGAAAAACAGACAAGACCCCCAAAAAACAGTCAAAAACATATCTCACTCCCACAACCTGGGGAGGAATAACAAAAATTGTCCTTCCAATTGGCCTTCATCCTCGGCCTTACCAAAATAAGCCCCCCCCCTCCAGAACACAAACACCCCCATATAAAAAAACATTTGCCTTCATCTTCGGCCTTACCAAAATAAGACCCCCCCCTCCAGAACACAAACACCCCCATATAAAAAAAAGTTGGCAACACACTCTACTTGGTGTGCCGAGAGGGCGAGTCCTTGTGCAGGCTTCTCCGGCCCCTGCCCGACCTGTTGCTCCGCCTCAACCTGGGCCCTGTGGGTGTTGCAAGGCTGGGGGAAGGCTCCTGAGGGGCACAATGCGTGACGGCAGATGCCCTTGGGGGTCGGCCTAGACGAGGTCCGGCCCTGGAGGGGCCGGCTGCTGACTGCTGCAGCTGTGGCTGGCCAGCATCAGTCTCTCCAGCAGCTCGTTGCACCTTGGCTGGGGGAGTGGCAGTGGCAGCTGCAGCAATGGGGGCAAGCTGGCTGATGCCAGGCGCTCGCTGGTCGCCAGAGACACTGGCACTCGGCCGGCCTGGCACTGCAGCAAGCGCAGCAATCTGGTGAAGGCCAGACCGCTGTGCTGCAGCAGGGCGGCGGGTGCCCTGGCGATGCTTCCGTGACACAGCGAGTGTGGCAGAAGTGAGTGCGCGAACTGCCCTGGTCTGTGCCCGCATCAGATCAGCCAGTGTCTGGACGGCACCACTCATGAACTCGCGACTCGCGTCCTGTGCTGCCGCGAGTTGCTCGACACCCCTGGCCTGTGCTGCCGCGAGTTGCTCGACACCCCTGGCCTGTGCTGCCGCGAGTTGCTCGACACCCCTGGCCTGTGAGTCCCCGAAATTGGCCACACTATGAGCCAGGGACTCAATGGCCTGAGGCAACTGTCCCACAACCCCCATGAACTCGTTGTGGCGCTGCTCCGAGGCCGCGGACATTTCATCAAGGAGGCGCACCTCCTGGGCGAGGACCGTCTCCGGACTGGAGGGCGGACTCTCCCTCTGGGGAGAAGGCCGCCGAGCTGCCCGACCCTTCCCACGTGCCTGGACGCCACTGGGCCCAGCAACTGCCCTCCCCTGCAACACTTCCCCCCTCTGGGGAGAAGGCAGCCGTGCTGCCCGACCCTTCCCGCGTGCCTGGATGCCACTGGGCCCAGCAACTGCCCTCCCCTGCAACACTTCCCCTCTCTGGGGAGAAGGCAGCCGTGCTGCCCGACCCTTCCCGCGTGCCTGGACGCCACTGGGTCCAGGAGCTACACCCCCCTGCAACACTTCCCCCTGGCTCTCCTCCAGGCAAGACGTGTCCCCTCCATTGCCATCCCCTGGTGCGGATGAGGGTTCCCCCGATGTGCCGCCTTCCTCTTGGTCCTCGTCGTCCTCCTCTTCCGAGGGACTGGCACTCTCAGCTTCAGGGACCTCCTCCTCACCAGCTGAAAGCAGGAAGGCACAAGAGTAGCTTTAGAGTGAGGACAGGGCATCAGCGAGGGAGGCATGAGTGGTGCCATTATGCGCATTGGTGGGACAATGGCAAAGGATGTAGATCTGAAGCGCAAGGGGAACCAGAGAGGTCCAAACGGTCATGTCCTTACCATTGAGTCCCAGCACAGGGTCGGCATCTCCAATAGCAACGGGGCCAGTCACCCGGCCACGCACGAGTCGAGCCACGCTCTCCTCCAGCTGACTGAGCTGCTGGAACTGGGGACGGCCTCCCCCGGTGACAGTCTGGCTCTTCAAATTCCGCGCCAGCTTGGCCTGCAAGAGAAAGGACGGCCTCCAAGTACAGTGTGGTGCCCTGTTGTTGTGTGCACTGCCTCCCATGGTCGAATAGCTTGGCCAGTGTGTTAAGTGCAGAGAGTGCTATTGATGATCATGCCAGTGCCATAGCTGCGGGAGGAGGGCTGGCCATTAGGCCTTTGAGGTCCCTTTGCCCATAATGTGAGGTGCACATGCAAGGATGAGGAGGACACTGGAAAGGGTACTCACCCTGACCAACCGACTGAGGTCGTTGTACTTCTTGCGGCATTGGTCAGCAGTCCTGGGGACATCGCTGTTGGCTGACACCCTCAGGGCGATTTCCCTCCAGGCTCTCCTGTACTGCCTCCTGGGAGCCTTCTTGCCACTGTCCGGGCACAAGATCTCTCTGTTCTTTTCCAACCCCCTAAGCAGCACCCTCAAAGCATGCTCTGAGAAGCGCTGCGCTCGTTCACGGGCCTTCTGCATGGCTTCAGGTGCTATTTGGGTCCACCAGCAGTGTTCAGGCCTAGCTGCAGGGCTCCACTATCCAGGGCGTGGCTGCAGACAAAGTCGACCCTTCCCCCTTTAAGAGCTGGCCGGCGTCAGGGTGTCTGCTGTCAATCAAAACATGACCGCACCTGCGCTGCGCCGGGCCTCGGCGTTATCAGTCCGCACCGCCGGCTTAGCGCCTAAAGATAGGAGTGCAACGCCAGTTTCAGCGCTCGCCCAAACTCCTTGGCCAAAGCTACTGAATTTCGGCGAAGTGGCCTCCACTTTCTGGCGGGCGCTAACTTTAGCGCCCGCCCGACTTTACTGCCCCAAAAGTGGCTATACTGAATTTCTAGGCCCCAGTCTTTAGGATTCGGCTACCTCAAACTTCAGTTGAAAGTGAACATCTGGGGAATACATCTGATCCGCGGTAGCCCTAAAGGGGCTAGGACTAGTCATTATTCCTTCAGAACCTCCACTATTTCCTCCCTTGCTTCTCTTAACAGCCTGGATTCATTTTATCCGCGCCTGGCGATTTATCTACTTTCCAAGATTCTAAACCCCTTAATATTTCCTCTCTATGTTTATCTCATCTAATATTTCACACTCCTCCTTAACTGCAATGTCTTCATTGTCCCTCTCTTTGTGAAGACAGACGCAAATTATTCATTAAGAGCCATACCCACGTCTTCCGCCTCCACACACCGGTTACCTTTTTGGTCTCTAATAGACCCTACTCTTTCTTTAGTTTCTCTTGCTCTTTATGTATTTATAAAACATCTTTGGGTTTTCCTAGATTTTTCTTGCCAATATTTTTTCATGCCTTCTCTTTGCTTTCCTAATTTCTTTTATAATTTCACCCCTGCACTTTCAATACTCCTCTAGGCTTTCTGCAGTATTTAGCTCTCGGGCATCTGAAATAAGTTTCCCTTTTTTGCCTTATCCTACCCAGTATGCCCCTTGACATCTAGGGGTCTCTAGATTTGGGAATACCACCCTTTTTCTTTGTGGGAATATATTTGCTCTGAACCCTCACCATCTCCTCCTTGAATGTCTCTGACACTGATTTACCTTCAAGTAGCTGTTTCCAGTCCACTTTTGCTAAATCACATCTCTGCTTAGTAAAACTGACCTTTCCCCAGTTGAGAACTTTTACTCCTGGTCTATCTTTGTCCTTTTCCATAATTACGCTAAATCTAATTGAATTATGATCACTACCACCAAAATGCTCTCCCCTTCCACCTGCCCAGCTTCATTCCCTAAAACCAAGTCCAGAACTGCCTCACTCTCTTGTTGGGCTTGCTACGTACTGGCTAAAAAAGTTCTCCTGAATGCATTTTAAGAATTCTCACCCTCAATACCTTTTACACTGATTCTATCCCAGTTAATATTATGGTAGTTGAAATCCCCTACTATTACTGCCTTGTTTTTGCACTTCTCAGAAATTTGCCAACATATTTGCTCTTCTTTCTCCCTCTGACTATTTGGGGGTCTATAGTATCCTCCTGGCAGTGTGATTTTTAGTTCTTCAGTTCAACCCATATGGCCTCATTTGATGATCCTTCTAACATATCATCACTCCTTAGTAGGAGTGACCACCACAAACTCATAAGATATACAGCATAGAAACAGGCCATTCAGCCCAACCAGTCCATGCTGCTGTTTATGCTCCATTTGAGCCTCCTCCCGTCATTCCTCATCGAACTCTATTAGCATAACCCTCTATTTCCTTCTCCCTCATATGTTTGTCTAGCCTCCCCTTAAATGCATCTATACTATTCGCTTCAACCAATCCCTGTGGTAGAGAGTTCCACATTCTCACCACTCTCTAGGTAAAGAAGTTCCTTCTGAATTCCCTATTTGATTTATTGGTGACTATCTTATATTGATGGCTTTTAGTTTTGCTAATCCCCACAAGTGGAAACATTCTCTCTGCATCTACTCTATCAAATCCTTTCATAATTTTAAAGACCTGTATTAGAAAATAACCTGTATCAAGAGAAAAGAGACCCAGCCTGTTCATCCTTTCCTGATAGGTATACCCTCGTATTTCCGGTATCATCCTTGTAAATCTGTTTAGCACCCTCTCCAGTGCCTCAATATCCATTTTATAATATGGTGACCAGAATTGTATGCAGTACTCCAAGTGTAGTCTAACCAAGATTCAATACAAGTCTAGCATAACTTCTCTACTTTTCAATTCAATCCCTCTGGAAATAAACCCTAGTGCTTGGTTTGCCTTTTTTATGGACTTGTTAACGTGTGTTGCTACTTTCAGTGATTTGGCTCCTGGCTGACATCCCACATTCTACTCTACGTAAACTGGAGTTCATCCAAAACTCGGCTGACCATGCCCTAACTCGCACCAAGTTCCATTCACCCATTACCCCTGTGCTTGCTGACCTACATTGGCTCCCAGTTAAGCAACGGCTCGATTTCAAAACTCTCCTCCTTGTTTTCAAATCCCTCCATTGCCTTGCCCCTCCCTATCTCTGTAATCTCCTCCAGCCCCACAACCCCACAAGATATCTGTGCTCCTCTAATTCTGCCCTCTTGAGCATCCCTGATTATAATCGCTCAACCATCGGTGGCTGTGCCTTCTGTTGCCAAGGCCCTAAGCTCTGGAATTCCCTGCCTAAACCTCTCCGCCTCTCTACCTCTCTTTCCTCCTTTAAGACGCTCCTTAAAACCTACCTCTTTGACCAAGCTTTGGTCATCTGCCCTAATTTCTCCTTATGTGGCTCGGTGTCAAATGTTTTGTCTTATAATACTCCTGTGAAGCGCCTTGTGACGTGTTACTACATTAAAGGTGCTATATAAATACAAGTTTTTGTTGTTGTTGTTTGTGTATTTGTACTCCGAGATCTCTTTGCTCTTCTACCCCACTTAGATTTGCATTTTCCAAGTAATATGTGACCTCTCTATTTTTCTTACCAAAATCTAATACCTCACATTTATCTGTGTTGAATTTTAGTTGCCAATTATATGCCCATTCTTCAAGTTTATTCATGTTTTCTTTTAATTTGTTGCAGTCCTCCTCAGTATTGACTATTCCCCCCCCCCCCCCAATTTGGTGTCATCTGCAAATTTAGAAATTGTGTTTTTGATTCCAAAGTCTAAATCATTAATATAAATTGTGAACAGTGGTCCCAGCACTGATCCTTGTGGATCACCACTTCCCACCTTCTGCCACACTGAATAGCTACCCTTTACCCCTACTCTCTACTTTCTGTCTTGAAGCCAGCTAGCTATCCGTTCTGCTACTTGTCGCCTGATTCTGCATGCTCTGACCTCATACATTAGTCTATTATTGTTAACGTGTGTTGCTACTTTCAGTGATTTGGCTCCTGGCTGGCATCCCACGTTCTACTCTACGTAAACTGGAGTTCATCCAAAACTCAGCTGACCGTGCCCTAACTCACACCAAGTTCCATTCACCCATTACCCCTGTGCTTGCTGACCTACATTGGCTCCCAGTTAAGCAACGGCTCGATTTCAAAATTCTCCTCCTTGTTTTCAAATTCCTCCATTGCCTTGCCCCTCCCTATCTCTGAAATCTCCTCCAGCCCCACAACCCCACAAGATATCTGTGCTCCTCTAATTCTGCCCTCTTGAGCATTCCTGATTATAATCGCTCAACCATCGGTGGCTGTGCCTTCTGTTGCCAAGGCCCTAAGCTCTGGAATTCCCTGCCTAAACCTCTCCACCTCTCTACCTTATCGAAGGCCTTTTGAACATCTCGCTAAATTACAATAATACATTACCCTTGTAGGATAGGGTGTACCTGTAGGATTTAGTAAACATTATTAAGATTCTATAACCATTTTTATCAAACTATAATATGTGAAATTGTATGTTAAAAGCCTAAAAGCCTGTATAAAATGGTGAATGGCTGAGAGCAAAGCAGGATGGGATTATGCCAACCTGACTAAAAACCTCTTTTAAAATTACTGAAGTAACGGAATGTAGTGCTAAGTTTATGGAGACAAGGAATTCAGCAATATTATGCTTAAAGAGATAAAAACTAGAGAGAGAGATAAGATTGGAGACATCCTTCATTGGTACAGTTATAGGATGGACAGACTGTTTTGTCAACATTCTAGGAAGTGTTCTGTGAAAAGTGAACATCTGAGATAAGGGTACTTTGTTATGCATAGAGAAGAACCTAGTGCATCAACAAGGTCATAAGATGGCTAACGAGGGAAACAAGACTTTTTACCAGGTGTCAGAGGGTTAATTACTGCCACGTAAGCAAAACAAGAGGAAAAAGGGTATAAAGGTACAGGTTTTGAACATCGAAAGCGCGCACCGTGTAACCAGAGATTGATAGGAGTTTCGGTCAATGGAACACAGCAAGATCCCAAGGAAGTGAGCATTGGTCAACGGAACACAGCAACTTTCACCAGGAGACTTGCGCCGCGGTCACTCGGAAGGAACGCCGGGGTTCGATGAACAGACTGTGACTATCTTCTTGTTAACTATTACTTCTTTGTACTGAATGTTAATGCTTAATAAATCTGTTTTACTGATACACAATATACCTGGACCCAGAGTGGTTTGTGTAGTCACGGACACATTATTATAAGAGCTTTTAAAAGCTACAAATTGGCGCCCAACGTGGGGCAGTGACTATTAACTGAAACCAGGTCTATTGTGCATAAGGCAGGCGTTTGGATTTTGTTTGGATTTTCGTCTGATCAACGAAAGTTCTTGTGGAAGGTTAGGTTATCTAACAGATAGTGTCTCTTTAAGTTGATAGTAGAATGTCGAAATTTTTTTGTAGCCTATAAAGCGAAGTTAATGAAGAAGTGCGATGATGCACAGTTGCAGACGTTGATAGTAGAATGTCTAACAAAGGATGTGAGAGTATCTTTCAAGGACGTTGTTGTGTTCATTGAGAAGCAAGTTAAGGAGAAGAGATGGGAGCCGGATAGGGCAGCGCAGCTAATGACCTATGCCACAGTATATTGTGTAGAACAAGATAAAGAAATCTTTCTAGAGATGGAAGATGATCAGGAAAAATTAGAAAAAGACAAACTACGGGTGATACAAAAGAATCTAACATTAACGGATGAAAAGTCATGGCTTGTAGAGGAGAATCTAACGTTACAGAGGGAAAAGTTAAGAGAGAATCTAACATTACAGAGTGAAAAGTAAAAATGGGAGAAAGAAGCCATAGAGTTAAAAAACAAGAATGAAATTCTTCAGGGGCAAGTCAGTACTTCGGCAGCAATACTGCAGCAACAGAGTATTAACACCATTCACGCCAACACTGCAATGCAAAATCTTGAGGAGGCTAGAAGCCAAATAGCCTTCTTAACAAAAGATAATGAGTGCCTGATCAGTCAATTAATTAATTCATGAGGAGCCCTAAGGGAAGCTCATCAGCGCCCCCACAGGGAGTTAGACCACCAACAATGCCAGAATACTATACAACAATTAGAAAAACAGTTGGGGAAACAACGGGCTGTACTAGCGGCAGTCACGGGAATAGGCTCCCCCAGGAGTTACGAGCAACAATACAAGAGGTTAAGCGGAGAGCTATGCTCTCCCTTGGTATCCCCTTCCCAACAGACCCATGTCTCGTATGCCACCATTGACTTGGGTGTGAGGCCCCCAGCCTATGCTAATAGCAATATAAAAACCTCAGTGAACGAGCCTGCACCGGTTAAAGCCGCAGTTAATGTTCTGACCCGCACCCAAGTGATTCCTAACGCACCACCAGCACCAGCTGCGGTAGATGACCAGGCTCAACCAGGACAAGCAGTACCACCAGCGGCAGGCCCTCCGGGAATGTTGTGGGCAGGTACTTATGAACGATCCCAGCCCCTGAACTATGCAGAGTTACAGGCATGTGTCCAGCAATTTGGACCAGTTAACCCACAAACATGCCCAATAGAGCTAAGGCGATGTACAGTGGCATTCCGGAATTACCACCCCAATTTTGAGGATAGTGACATGGAAAAACCCCCGCTGGACGGTTCCGCATACTTTGAGAAACCAGTTAATGTCCTAACTAGAACTCAAGTAACCCCCAAGTTGCTAAGATGCTGATTTAAAAGGGAAAAAAAAGAGAAACCTAAAATTTTACCAACATGGATGTTATTAATGCCTGTGCTGAGACAAATAAAACACAAGATTTGCTGAGTGAAAGGAACCGTAAAAAATGCTGGAATTTCAGTTTATGTCAAAATCTGTGTTAAAGTGTGAATGTTTTCCTGACTGAATGTTTAAGAAGTTACAGTATTTCTTTTGTCTGAAAAGTCTGGCCTAGAAATTCAGTTGGCGCCGCGCCAGGGCT
Organism: Somniosus microcephalus; assembly: GCF_052327205.1. Classification (NCBI taxonomy): domain Eukaryota; kingdom Metazoa; phylum Chordata; class Chondrichthyes; order Squaliformes; family Somniosidae; genus Somniosus; species Somniosus microcephalus. Next base: position 86,132,036 of record NC_141000.1, read on the forward strand.
TTAGCGCCGGAAAGTTAGCGCCGGCGCTAAGTCCCCCTGCGCACGCCAAAAATTCAGTAGCGCCGTGCCCAAACGGCTGCCGGCGCTACTGAAGGGTGTTTGCGCCTGAAAATGGGCGCTACCTGCTGCATTGCGGCGCTATTCCGGTGCCCGATGCGGTGCGGCAGGCTCGGGAAGTGCAGGCCTCCTCCTTCAGTTAAGGAGGAGCTGCCTGCACCCGCCCGCTGGCCGGTAAAATCTTCACAAAAATGAGCCCGGCACCTCGGGGAAGTGCCGGGCTCGCAGCCCAGAAGCATCTGTTCCGCGGGGGGGGGGTGGAGGAGTCCGGGGAGGGAGGTGCGGGCAGGCGGCCGGCGGGAAAGCGGCTGGCCGCCGCGCGACCTTAATGCGCCGGCGCAAACTCCTGTAAGACTCGGTTGCCAGAGTCTTAGTTGCGGCTGCCACGGGCGAGGCGGCCGCAACTCAATTTCGGCGCTGGGGCCCGTCACCACGGCAACCGGGACGCTGCGCACACCGATGACGTCATCGGTGCCGGCGCAGCGCAACCGGTCTACCGCCGATGGTAGGGCCCCAGGGAATTTCTGAACCGGCTGTAAGTCCAGCGCAATGACCTCTAGCGCCGCAAAATGGGCGCAAAGCCCACTCAATTTCTAGGCCTCTGTCTTTAAAAGAAAGATTCTGTTATGTGCGGTTTAGCTCCACCCACTTCTCTGTGTTAAAAGCTTTTTAAAACTTTTGTCTTGTCTTGGATTTTGGAAGTTTTAAGAATGTGGGAATTAGATTGTGCCCCCAGAATTGAAAAAAAAACTACTACAATTTAAGTTAAGCTGGTGTATAAAGACTGAGAAGAACAACAAAAAGTTTGTTTAACAAAAGATTAAGGCCTAGAAATTGGGTTCTGGTCTTGCCAGGGCTGTAGCGCCAGAAAGTTTGCGCCAGCGGTAATGCGGCAGCGTGCGCCGAAAATTCGGGTGCGCCGGGCCCAGACGGCGGCGGGCGCTAAAACCCTCCTTTAGCGCCTCAAAACGGGCATGAGCTTGGGTTTCCTGGCGCTAATCCCCCGCTGCGGCACCCGATGCGGTGCGGCAGGCGGGGGAACTGCAGGCCTCCTCCTCCTGTTAAGGAGGAGCTGCCTGCAGCCGACAACTGTCCGGCGGATTGACCCGACATCTGAGCCCGGCACCTCGGGGAAGTGCCGGGCTCGCATCAGACACTGATCAGGGCCGCGGGGGGGGAATGCAGGAGTCCGGGAAGGGAGGTGCAGGCAGGCGGCCGCCGGGAACGCGGCCGGCCGCCGGGAACGCGGCCGGCCGCCGCTCCACCTTTATGCGCCGGCGCACACTGGGGGAAGACTCTATTGCCAGAGTCTTAGTTGCGCCTGCCACGGGCGCAACTGAATTTCGGCTTGGGGCCGGGTTACCACGGCAACCGGGATGCTGCGCACACCGATGACGTCATCGGTGCCGGCGCAGCGCTACCGGTGCAACGCCGATTTAGGGCCCCAGGGAATTTCTCAACTGGCCATAACTCCGGCGCTAGGCCCTCTAGTGCCTCAAATGCGGCGCTAAGCCTACCGAATTTCTAGGCCTAAGTTTCAGTCTAAGATTTAACATTGGAGTCGTGGTTGCGATGGTGAAATTTGTTTAAATGTGAAAAACTAATTTTTCTCCAGTTATATTCAATGTTTTTACAGTATTTTGGAAAGGCATCTGAAGAAAGGACAATAAGAAATATGACGTAATTTACTGTTTTCTGCTAAGCATGCGCTATTTTGTTTTGTTTTATCTGTTCTGTGTTTTGTTAATACAGTATTGGTCTGAATTGGATTGGAATTATTAAGGATAACAAACCTATTAAATTGTGAAAACACAACTGTCTTTTCGATCGGGAAAGTTTAAAAATTTTTACGTGAAGTGATGCAATTGCGTGTGCCTGACAATGTTTCGCTCCACCTTCTTAAAAACCTGCAAAGGAGTTAATCCTTTCCACTGACAGCTGTTTAAGTTCACCAAGCAACAACTTTAGTATTGCTGAATGAAATTTAAAGATATTGGACATTATTAAATTTAAGTTTCTTAATTTTAAGTTAATATTTCCCCACAGTAACAGAAGGAAATTTATGATTTGATAAATTAACCCCTTGGGCTCTTAAGCAGTGTCACAATGGATTATCTTCTTTCTTTTGTTATATGAAAGTTACCTTGTAAACTAATTGCAGCACTTCTGCCTCTAACGTTAAAACGCTGTGTAAGCCACCTAGCCTGGAAATCACTTGTTTCTGAAATTGGAATTGATAAGATAAATTGATAGAAATAAAATTGAACATTGACAAAACCTGTCAGTTCAATAATACTGCTGTTTGGATTTTGGGATAATTTTGTAATAACAAAGTGGACTCAGGCACTATATATTTGGTTACTTTTGGGAAAATAAAAGATCCTCTAAAATAATGATAAATAAAAAAGTGTTAATAACTTGGACCTAGTGAGAATGTTTGATCTATGTTTTCAATCTTAAATATTGTACTGGACAGTAAAGTTTCTCCAGGACTCATGAATGAGATATGAGTGGTAATTAAAGGAAAGTGATTGAGGATGTAAGATTGAAACAGGAGAATTACACTACTGAATGGGAATTTTCAAAACTTTCTCGTGAAAGTCAGGAAAACGTAGTTAAGAATAGTAAATTGATAGCTTTCTCTTGGAGACATTTGTGTCCCTGCCTATAATTAACTTTTTAAGAAAATTTTGATAGCTTGGCCACTACCCAAGACATCAGGACCATGCAGAGGAAGATGAACAAAGACCTCCAGACAAACTTTTGATAAGGTCACCTGAAAGCCTGAGAAAGGCTTGTAATGGATGGCACGTGTGGCATGATATTGAGATACCGATATGAGTGTGCAAATGTGATTTGTTACGTATGAAGCAATTACCATCCAGAAATGCGTGGTGAGCTTGCACTGAAGAATAGGCCTCAGACATGCTCAGTTACTTGACAACAGCAAGACATGAAATGGTTAATTTGGCTCAGGAGAGCGAGACAACTTTTAAAGCATTGACACATACTCCATCGAGAAACTATCTAATTAATGAAACAATCAGAATAGAGTTAAACACACTGGTACCTGTTAGAGAGATTGAAATTGAAGTTGAAGTGGAGAGTTACATGGAATTTGGATTGAGACAATTGAGGGCTAAGGAGAAATCATGTTTAGTAAGAATTATCCACAAGATGGATATGAGTAAAAGAGAGATCTGGAGAATCTTTTAAGTCCATGATTTGTTGATTAGATGATAAACTGTAATGTCACTTGAAATGATTGTAAGACTGAATTTAACTGTGACTGTAATAATTGTGTTTTGTAGGTAACAGAGTGTGGGAAAAACCAGTATGAATCCAGTATGAGGTGATTTTGGTGGTGCCTCCTGTGTCACTACTACCGCAACTACCATGCTTTACGGGTCTAACAGGACCTGTCCCATCAACCAACACGTTTTTAAGTATGAGCTGCACAATTATGTGCCACAATTTGGATACGACATTCCCCTGTTGTTTGAGGGTTTCAGTGAGCTCATGATGTGACTGAACTCCTCCCTAAAGCATTTTAATGTTTTGGAGCAAGACAACTCGAGAATAGATATTGAAATTGAAAGCATAAGGGATAATTCACATTGGTGGGATATTGGGCTTAATACATCAGCACACCCTTAGGGTTGTATTATTTCACACGCTCTGGTAATTCTCCAACTTGTAATGATAGTGTATTTGATATATGTAACCCATGTAGTAAGATCAGAAGTTTGATTAAGATTAAGATCTACCCAGTTAAACACAAATGGCACAAGGTAGGGAGTCAAAAATTGTTAGGACTAATAATACAACATAGGGACAAACATGGAAATTCCTCCTTGGATTAGGATAATTTCCCATGTACTGGTCATAACCCAACTCGTAGTACTGATATGCTTACTAGTTTACACCTGCTACCTGAAACACCTAATGCATGAAACCCAATCGCGTTTAAATGTGATTTCAGCCCAGAACATGTTAGAGTTACATAAACGGAAGAAAAATAATCCATATATAAAATTTTAGTTTTGCAGTCAGAGAAATCAAGGGTTTAAATCAAACATGGTCACAGTAAATAATAATTCTAAAAGGTCTAAGAGTGTTAAAAAAAAAGCCTGAAAGCTTTGTGTCTTAATGTGAGGAGCATTCGCAATAAGGTGGATGAATTAGCTGCGCAAATACATGTAAATGGATATGATATAATTGAGATTACGGAGACATGGCTCCAGGGTGACCAAGGCTGGGAATTCAACATCCAGGGGTATTCAATATTCAGGAAAGACAGGCAAAAAGGAAAAGGAGGTGGGGTAGCATTGCTGGTTAAAGAGGAGATTAACAATAGTAAGGAAGGATATTAGCTCTGATGATGTGGAATCTGTATGGGTAGAGCTGAGAAATACCAAGGGGCAGAAAACGTTAGTGGGAGTTGTATACAGACCCCCAAACAGTAATGCTGAGGTTGGGGATGGCATTAATCAGGAAATTAGAGACACATGCAATAAGGGCACAGCAGTTATCATGGGTGACTTTAATCTACATACAGATTGGGCTAACCAAATTAGTAACAATACTGTGGAGGAGGAATTCCTGGAGTGTATATGGAATGGTTTCCTGGACCAATATGTCGAGGAACCAACAAGAGATCAGGCCATCTTAGACTGGGTATTATGTAATGAGAAAGGATGAATTAGCAATCTTGTTGTGCGAGGCCCCTTGGGGCGGAGCGATCATAATATCATAGAATTCTTCATTAAGATGGAGAGTGAAGTAGTTGACTCAGAGACTAGGGTCCTGAATTTAAATAAAGGAAACTACGATGGTATGAGGTGCGAGTTGGCTAGGATGGATTGGGGAACATTACTTAAAGGGTTGACGGTGGATAGGCAATGGCAAACATTTAAAGATCGCATGGATGAACTACAGAATTTGTTCATCCCTGTTTGGCATAAAAATAAAACAAAGAAGGTGACTCAACCGTGGCTAACAAGGGAAATTAGGGATAGCATAAGATCCAAGGAGAGGACATATAAATTGGCCAGAAAAAGCAGCAAACCTGAGGATTGGGAGCAGTTTAGGATTCAGCAAAGGAGGACAAAGGGATTAATTAAGAGGGGGGAAATAGAGTATGAGAGTAAGCTTTCAGGGAACATAAAAACTGACTGTAAAAGCTTCTATAGATATGTAAAGAGAAAAAGATTGGTGAAGTCAAGCATAGGTCCCTTGCAGTCAGAATCAGGGGAATTTATAATGGGGGAACAAAGAAATGGAAGACCAATTACATACTTTGGTTCTGTCTTCACAAAGGAGGACACAAATAACCTCCCAGAGACGTCGGGGAACATAGGGTCTAATGAGAGGGAGGAACTGAATGAAATCAGTATTTGTAGGGAAATGGTGTTAGGGAAATTGACGGGATTGAAGGCCAATAAATCCCCAGGGCCTGATAATCTACATCCTAGGGTACTTAAGGAAGTGGCCCTATGTGGTAAACCACTTTTATCGTTACACTATAGTTATCACTGTTGTATTGTTATCACCGTTATCACTGTTGTATCACGATACGAGGTCGCCTCTTGTCGCGCTGTTATACCTGGGCTGACCACCTCTGACTCCGCCCATGGCTCCACCTACCTGCCCAGGTATAAAGGTAGTCGACTGGCTGGTATTCCTCCTTGTTGGACCCGATCACCCACGAGGGTGGGCTCTGTTATTTAGTCAATAAAAACCTTTAGTTACGTTCCTAACTCGTCGCCTTTTATTGGACGAATTGATAGGTATATCAATTTTATTGACTAAATTTTAAAGATGTCTACTACTGGCCAGCCAGAAGCCCTCCCAGAAGCACAGCCACACCAGCCGGCTTGGCTGCAAGCCCTCAAACCACCGTACCTGGATCTAAACCCACAGGCAGCAAACGCAGCCCTCAACTTCAAACACTGGCTGGACTGCTTCGAATCCTACCTGGAAGAATCCGGCGCCCCGCAGAGATCCAAACTAAGACTTCTGAACGCCCAAGCGAGCCCGAGAGTATACGCACTCATACAGGACACGACTACGTACGAGGCCGCTATCAACCTACTGAAACAGCAGTACCGCAGCCCGGTAAATTACATGTACACCAGGCACCTCCTAAGATCCCGCCCGCAACAGCCAGGAGAGTCTGTAGCTGAATTTTTACGGGCGCTAAGAGCACTCGGCAGGAACTGTGACTTTAAAGCGGTGACGGCTGTTGAAAATACGGAAGATAATATCCGCGATGCCTTTGTGAAAGGCCTACGGTCCGACTACTCACGGCAAAGACTGCTTGAAGCTAAAGACCTCGACCTGGACAAAGCTGAAGCCCTCGCTCTCTCCCTGGAGGTGGCCCATCAGGACCAGGAGGCGTTTTCCAGGTACTGCTCGCGACCCTGGGACTCGGGCCCGACCCCTACCGCAATACCCTTCGCAGCGCCGCCCCCGGGACATACCTCAGCGTCGGCGTCCCGGACCCGACCGGGCCCGCCACCCCCGGTACCGGCTCCGACATCGGGCACCCGCGATCGGGCCGCCGGCTGCTTCTTTTGCGGCCAGGAGAAGCACCCGAGGTCGCGCTGCCCAGCCAGGAACTCTACCTGCACAACCTGCAGGAAGAAAGGCCACTTCTCTAAGGCCTGCAGGAGCGGATCTTCAGAGGCCAGCAGTGCCTCATGCGAACTGTGGGGGCGGCCATCTTCTTTCACGGCAACTGAGGCCAGTATCCCCACACGTGAGTCATGGGGCGGCCATCTTTGATCAAGGCAACCGACCCCAATAGTGCCTCATGTGAGTTATGGGGGCAGCCATCTTCTCCGCCATTTTGTCCTACCTCGTGGGAGATGCCATTTTACACACCACGCCCGACTGCCACCGGGCCCCCGGACCCGACGACCGCCTCGCCCGCAGACGACAACGACTCGCTTACCTACACGCTAGCCTCCGTCACTCTGGATCAAGCCCGCCCACACCACCTGTCCAAGTCGATGATGGACATCAAAGTAAACGGCCACGCCACGACCTGCCTGTTCGACAGCGGAAGCACGGAGAGCTTCATCCACCCAGACACGGTGAGCCACTACTCCCTCCCTGTCCTGCCAACGCGCAACCGAATCTCGATGGCATCGAGGTCCCACGCCACGGACATTAGCGGCTACTGTGCTGTGACCTTGTCGGTTAAGGGTACAGAGTATAAAAACTTTAAACTCCTCGTCCTCCCCCAGCTCTGCGCTGCCGTCCTACTAGGGCTGGACTTCCAATCCCACCTCCAAAGTGTAACCCTAGCATACGGTGGACCCCTCCCCCCACTCACAGTCGACAACCAGCGAAGGTTAAACCGCCCACCGCGTAACACCTGCAGCCTATCCACCCTCAAGGTGCCGCCACCTTCCCTGTTCGCTAACCTCACCCCCGACTGCAAACCCGTCGCTACCAAGAGCAGGCGGTACAGCGCTGGGGACAGAGCTTTCATTAGCTCTGAGGTGCAGCGTCTCCTGAAGGAGGGCATCATCGAGGGGAGCAACAGCCCCTGGCGTGCCCAGGTCGTGGTCGTTAAGACCGGCGATAAAAATCGCCTGGTCATCGACTACAGCCAGACCATAAACAGATACACCCAGCTGGACGCATACCCCCTTCCCCGCATATCTGACATGGTCAATCAGATTGCACAATACCGCGTATTCTCGACCATCGACCTTAAGTCGGCCTACCACCAACTCCCTATCCACCCCGAGGACCGCCAGTACACCGCCTTCGAGGCGAATGGGCGCCTATACCACTTCCTTAGGGTCCCCTTCGGTGTCACCAACGGGGTCTCGGTCTTCCAAAGGGAGATGGACCGGATGGTTGACCAGAACGGACTGCAGGCCACATTCCCCTACCTAGATAACGTCACCATCTGCGGCCGCGACCGGCAGGACCACGACGTGAATCTGGAGAAATTCCTCCGTACAGCCCAACGGCTGAACCTCACTTACAATAAGGAGAAATGTGTGTTTAACACCTCGCGCCTTGCCATCCTTGGCTGTGTAGTAGAGAACGGACTCATCGGCCCCGACCCCGAAAGAATGCGCCCCCTCATGGAGCTACCCCTCCCCCACTGCCCTAAGGCACTTGAGAACCCTGGGGCTCTTCGCCTACTATGCCCAATGGGTGCCCAATTATGCGGACAAAGCCAGACCCCTCATGAAGTCCACATCCTTCCCCCTTACGGAGGAAGCGTGCGCAGCCTTCTCCCTCATTAAGGGAGACATTGCCAAGGCCACTATGCACGCAGTGGATGAGTCCATCCCCTTCCAAGTCGAGAGCGATGCATCCGACTTCGCCCTAGCCGCCACCCTTAACCAGGAGGGGAGACCGGTGGCCTTCTTCTCAAGGACCCTACAGGGCCCTGAGATCCGACACTCGTCGGTCGAGAAGGAGGCCCAGGCGATTGTGGAGGCGGTACGACACTGGAGGCACTACCTGGCAGGCAAACGATTTACCCTCCTTACCGACCAACGTTCGGTCGCCTTTATGTTTAATAACAAGCTGAGGGGCAAAATCAAGAATGACAAGATCTTGAGGTGGAGAATCGAGCTCTCCACCTACGATTATGATATCTTGTACCGGCCAGGTAAGCTGAACGAACCCCCCGATGCTCTGTCACGAATTACATGCGCCAGCGCGCAAAGTGATAGACTTCAGACCCTCCACAACGACCTCTGCCACCCCGGGGTCACCAGACTTTACCACTTCATTAAGGCCCGCAACCTGCCCTACTCCATCGAGGAGGTCAGGACCATAACCAGGAACTGCCAGACCTGCGCCGAGTGCAAACCGCACTTCTTTAGGCCGGACAGAGCAAGCCTGATCAAGGCCACCCGCCCCTTCGAGCGCCTGAGCATCGACTTTAAGGGGCCCCTCCCGTCCTCTGACCGTAATGTGTACTTCCTCAACATTGTTGATGAGTACTCCCGTTTCCCCTTTGCCTTCCCCTGCCCAGACATGACCAGTACCACGGTCATTAAATGCCTGAACGACCTCTTCGCCTTGTTCGGGTTCCCAAACTATATACATAGTGACCGGGGCTCCTCTTTCATGAGCGAGGAACTCTGTCAGTTCCTACTAGCGAGAGGTATTGCAGCAAGTAGGACCACCAGCTACAACCCCCAAGGGAACGGCCAGGTGGAAAGAGAGAACGCGACGGTATGGAAGGCCGTCCTCTTAGCCTTAAAGTCTAAGGGCCTCCCAACCTCCCGCTGGCAGGAAGTCCTCCCGACAGCGCTGCACTCCATCCGGTCACTACTTTGCACTGCCGTTAACGCCACCCCCCATGAACGAATGTTTGTTTTCCCCAGGAAGTCGACTACGGGAACCACTCTACCAACCTGGCTGACCTCTCCGGGGCCCGTCTTGCTGCGAAAGCACGTGAGGGCCCATAAAACAGACCCCCTGGTCGAAAGGGTGAACCTCCTGCACGCCAACCCCCAGTACGCCTACGTGGCTTACCCAGACGGGCGGGAGGACACTGTCTCCTTACGAGACCTCGCACCCTCGGGCACTCCGGAGACACCACCTTTACCCCCCCCCACCACCCCCCCAATTCCAGCCCAGGTAGACGGCATGCCGGAACCCCACGAGCCTTCGCCGACCACGCAGACACCAGCACTAACACCGGATAATGCAGCACCGCCGCTGCGACGATCGGAGAGGCTTACGAGGCCTCCGGACAGACTGACATACCAGAACTGGTAGTACACTTCACCCCGCCGGACTCAAATCTAAACAAGGGGTGAATGTGGTAAACCACTTTTATCGTTACACTATAGTTATCACTGTTGTATTGTTATCACCGTTATCACTGTTGTATCACGATACGAGGTCGCCTCTTGTCGCGCTGTTATACCTGGGCTGACCACCTCTGACTCCGCCCATGGCTCCACCTACCTGCCCAGGTATAAAGGTAGTCGACTGGCTGGTATTCCTCCTTGTTGGACCCGATCACCCACGAGGGTGGGCTCTGTTATTTAGTCAATAAAAACCTTTAGTTACGTTCCTAACTCGTCGCCTTTTATTGGACGAATTGATAGGTATATCACCCTAGAAATAGTAGATACATTGCTGATCATCTTCCAAAATTCTATAGACTCTGGAACAGTTTCCATGGATTGGAGGGTAGCTAATATAACCCCACTATTCAAAAAAGGTGGTAGAGAGAAAACGTGGAATTATAGACCGGTAAGCCTGACATCAGTAGTGGGGAAAATGCTAGAGTCCATTATAAAAGATGTAATAGCAGAGCACTTGGAAAACAGTGACAGGATTGGACAAAGTCAACATGGATTGACAAAAGGTAAATCGTGCTTGACTAATCTACTGGAATTTTTTGAGGATGTAACTGGTAGAATAGATAAGGGAGAACCAGTGGATGTGGTGTATTTGGACTTTCAGAAGGCTTTCGATAAGGTCCCGCATAAGAGATTAGCGTGTAAAGTTAAAGCACATGGAATTGGGGGTAAGGTACTGACTTAGATAGAGAAATGGTTGGCGGACAGGAAGCAAAGAGTTGGAATAAACGGGTCTTTCTCCGAGTGGCAGGCAGTAACTAGTGGGGTACTGCAGGGATCAGTGCTAGCACCCCAGCTATTCACAATATATATTAGTGATCTAGACTAGGGAACTAGATGTAATATCTCCAAGTTTGCAGACGACACAAAGCTGGGTGGGCATGTGTGCTGTGAGGAGGATGCCGAGAAACTCCAGTATGATTTGGACAGGTTGGGTGATTGGGCAGATGCATGGCAGATGCAGTATAATGTGAATAAATGCGAGGTTATCCACTTTGGTGGCAAAAACAGGAAGGCAGATTATTATCTGAATGGCAATAGATTGGGAGAAGGGGAAGTGCAACGAGACCTGGGTGTCCTTGTGCACCAGTCACTGAAGGTAAGCATGCAGGTGCAGCAGGCGGTTAAGAAGGCAAATGTTATGTTGGCCTTCATAGCAAGAGGATTCGAGTACAGGATCATGGATGTCTTGCTGCAGTTGTACAGGGCCTTGGTGAGACCACACCTTAAGTATTGTGTGCAGTTTTGATCGCCTTTTCTGAGGAAGGATGTTCTTGCCATGGAGGGAGTGCAGCGAAGATTCACCAGACTGATACCTGGGATGGCAGGAATGACATATGAGGAGAGATTGGGTCGATTGGGCTTATATTCACTGGAGTTTAGAAGAATGAGAGGGGATCTCATTGAAACTTATAAAATTCTAACAGGACTAGACAGACTAAATGCAGGAAGGATGTTCCCGATGGCGGGGGAGTCCAGAACCAGGCGACACAGTCTAAAGATAAGGGGTAAGCCATTTTGGACAGAGATGAGGAGGAATTTCTTCACCCAGAGAGTGGTGAACCTGTGGAATTCTCTACCACTAAAGGCAGTTGAGGCCAATTCATTAAATATATTCAGGAAGGAGTTAGATATATTTCTTGGCTAAAGGGATCAAGGGATATGGGGAGAAAGCAGGGACAGGGTACTGAATTTGGATGATCAGCCATGATCTCATTAAATGGCGGAGCAGGCTCGAGGGGCTGAATGGCCTACTCCTGCTCCTATCTTCTATGTTTCTATGTTTCTTTGTACTGGATGTTAATGCTTAATAAACCTGTTTTACTGATACACAATACACCTGGACCCAGAGTGGTTTGTGTAGTCACAGATTGTTTTACTGATACACAATATACCTGGACCCAGAGTGGTTTGTGTAGTCACGGACAAATTACTCTAAGAGCTTTTAAAAGCTACACCCTTGTCTACTTTCTCTGTTACCTCTTCAAAAAATTCAGTGAGGTTGGTCGAGCAAGACCTTAACTTTTGAAATCCATGCTGTCTATTCATTATTATATTTTTGGTTTCTAGATGTTCTTCTATTCTCCTTTAGTAGGAGATTGCATTATTTTTCCTATCACCGATGTTAAGCTGACTGGTCTATAGTTGCCTGGACATGTTCTATCTCCCTTCTTAAATATAGGTATTACGTTAGCTATCCACCAGTCCTCTGGCACAATGTGTTGTTCTCACAAATTATTAAATATGTGTAGTAATGCTTCTGGTATCTCTTCCCTAGATTCTTTTAAAATGCGTGGATGTAATCTGTCCAGACCAGGGGTTTTATCCTCTTTGAGCTTGATTAAAGAAAGATTTGCATTTATATAGTGCCTTTCACGACCACCGGACATTTCAAAGCGCTTTACAGCCAATGAAGTACTTTTGAAGTGGAGTCACTGTTGTAATGTGGGAAACTTATTTCTCTTCTTTTTACTTTAAATGATGTTATCTCATTTCTACTCATCATCCAATGTCATGTCCACCTGTTCTGTCTCCCTGGTAAATACTGAAGCAAAGTAATTATTTAATATTTCTACCATCTCTCTATCGCTGCTTGTGATATTATCCAGTCCATCCCTTAGTGGCCCTATTCCCATCTGACTTTCCTTTTTTTGTTTATGTGCCTGTAAAATATTTTACTATTTTGTTTTATGTTCCTTGATAATTTAATTTCATAGTTCCTTTTTGCTTTTCTAATTTTTTTTTCACTTCTCTTAATGTCTTTGTATTCTCTCTTGTCATGCTCTCCCCTGCTGTCCATGAACTTAGTCTATGCCTCTTTCCTTGCCCTGAACTTTTCCCTTATGTCTTTATTTATCCATGGTGTCTCATTAGTGTTTAGCTTGTTCTTGTTTTTTAGCGGATTTTTTTCCCGGACTCTGTTGAACACCATTTTAAATATTTCTCACTGTTCTACATCATTGTTTGCCAATATTGTTGTCCATTTTATTTTCTCAAATTCTATTTTCCACCCCGCAAAATCGGCTTTTCTCCAATCTATTACCCTGGTATTCATTATACTTATGTCCTTCTCAATGATCAGCTTAAAGCTTATTATATGATGGTCACAATTGCCTAGATGTTCCCCTACTTTTACTTCTTTTATCTGCTATGGTTCATTCCCGATTACTAGATCCAATAGCGAATCCTCCCTTGTTGGACTTCTTACATATTTGTTAGAAAGGAGTCCTGTACACATTGTAAGAACTCCATTCCCTTATCCCCTTTGCCTACCTCTTCTGGCCAAGTAATATCGGGGTAGTTGAAATTCCCCATGATGATTATTCTATGTTTTTTACTCATTTTCCTAATTTGTTTGTGTATTTCTTCCTCCACCTCCCTTCCACTATTCGGTTGTCTGTAGACTACCCCTATTAGTGTGATTGCTCCTTTATTATCTTTTATCTCTATCCACATGGATTCTATTTCTGTCTTGCTGATAGCTGCATCACTTTTTTCTATGATAGCAAAGCTTTTTTCTACTCCCATTATGTTATCCCTAATAAGTAAAGCTACTCCACCTCCTCTTTTTCCCTCTCTATCTTTTCTAAATATGTTATACCCTGCAATGTTTAATTCCCAGTCCTGATTTTTCTGTAGCCGTGTCTCAGTAATCCCTACTATGTCTGGTTCCTCACAACGCATTATTGTCTCCAGTTCCCCTGTTTTATTACAGACACTGTATGCGCTGATGTACAGACAGTTTAACTAATTTTAAATAGCAGTTCCTCTCACTTTATTGTTAACCATCTTTTTATACTCCTGTTCTATAACTCTATTTATTCCCTGGCCATCAATGTCCTCCCTTGCTTTATTCTTTCCTATGCTCTCCTTTCTTGTTTTGTTTATATTTAGGCATGTAATGTAGCACCATCTCCATATTAAGTGGATCAGACTAAGGACAGATCTAGTAGCCTCCCAGCTGAAGTACTGCCAACCCCAGCTATTGGCAGGAGAAAGGCGACAGTATATGATGGGGCAATGGCTAAAACCCTGCTGATGGATGGAGTGAAGCCAGTGGAGGCCACCTGACCCTCTCTTCTGCCAACATACCTGATGTAGAAGGGGCCATGGTTCAGTCAAAGCCTTTTCTTGAATTTTGTTTTAAACCTTCGGACTGTTCTGTCCCCATCACTTTAATCCTCCTATTCCAGTGCTACAGGAGATAAGCCTCTGTATTTTTAATGAACCCCAACCTAATAAACTGGGTCAGGGTCACAGCAGATTGTGGCAGCGAGCAGAACCCCTGCCCTGACCCAATTCCAGCAGTAAAGCCACCCCTGAGGAAAATCCAGCCCTCTATCACTAAGAGCGATAAAACAGCAACTTTTAATTTTTTCATCCTTTACTGTCTTTTAACTTTTTATTGCATTTTTTTTGAAGTAATTCTGTAACTGGCTGTGTATAATCTGTTTTCAGTTTGAGCAACAGTCCCCTTATCAATGAGGAGTTTAATTTAGAACAGAGTTCCGATTCAAAGATGGAATCTTCAGTGATGGACTTCACGTTCCAGAATGCCAGTGATAGGTTGCGGATATTATGGAAATATTCCGAAATATACCTGCACCTTAAGCGAGACCATTCCATGGATGCACTCTTGTTGCTATCCTGGAATCATCTCCATACTCACCTGAATCATGCTATTTTCAAGGCCAAGCACTGAAACATGCCATTTCTGGTCTTAGCCTGGTCTCCACATTATTTGGAGTTGACCACAAGTATGGCGATTTTGCAATTCAATGCTCAAGTCGCAGAAATAACATTGACATGGCAAAAATTCAAACATAAACTTTAACTACATTATGCTTAATTACATATGTTCTATATCTTATGCAACGTAGGCCCATTTTAAATGCATATCCTGTTGGTATGCAGTTCTCCCTGTATAAGGAAATTCTCTATGCTGTTATAACATTGCATCACAAACTCTCTCCTGAACAAACAAAGAAGCCACAATTAAATCCTGTAGGAGACATAGTAATAAAATGTATTCAAATTAAACTTTGTTTGCTTGCGAAGTACTGATTTTTTAATACGCACTTTATGAACAAGAGCCCAAAACACACATATTAATACAAAAACAGGAAACTATCTTGCAACAATGTAACATGCCAATGAGTGTATGAAAATCTGCTCATCTTGTTCAATACTTAAATCCAACTATTTGCACGGATATTTCATACCTTTAAAGGAGGCTCTCTGTTGCCAGCTTAACTGGTTTCCAGACATCATGAGGGGAATTTGAACCACCAAGAATGGGTGGTTTGGGGGCGGGTGGGTAGTTAAAATAACTGAATTTAACATAGCGCCCGCATCCCGGGTCCAACGCGCCCACTTCCAGGTTTAACGGAGGCGCATTTGGATGCCTGCGAGTAACCTACTTGCCGGCGTCAGGGCTTTAATTAGTGCAAGCTGGCAGGTACTTATTTCTGCAATTAACGTCCTTAGGAGACGTTAATGAGGTATTTTTACATTGAATTTTACTTAGGTTTAAATTTAACCTGTCCAGCATAGGTTTCCCAGGGCTCGGGAAACTGACCAGTGAAACGAAGGCGAGATTGAACTGCAGTTCATGTGGGTATTTCAACTTGTGATTGCCCCATCTGAATTAAAGCTCACTTACAGCCGGTGTCTCAGCTCTGGCAAACGTTTGGCAAAGAATTCTTGTACGGATACTGCTTTTTCTAAACTATGGAGGCTTTCAAACTGACAATTCAGATGGGAGGTGCGTTAGATGTGTTTGATTGCACATCAGAAGAGGAAGACCATCACCATCCATGGCAGTGACGACGTGCTGTGGTGGGATCAGGATGTGCACAGGAGGGGGGTGTACAGGACGGAGGTGTACAGGAGAGGGGCCGAGGTCACAAGAGGCACTACCCACATCGCAGGGTTTACAGACAGAGGCTCAGTGTCCATGACCTCTCGGAAGAGCAGTGCTTCCGCAGGCTGAGGTTGTCCCGTCAGGTGGTCGCAGACATCGGCAGCTCCTAGAAGAAGAGTTGCTCCCTGCTGGACCTGGTGGGCACGTGCTACCAGTGGCTGTGAAGGTCACCATTGCTCAATTTTTTTGCCTCTTCCAAGGCTCTACTGGAGATATCTCGAGGGTCTCGCAGGCTGCTGCACATAAATGCATAAAGCAGGTGATGGATGGGGGTTGGATTGTTTGCTGGGGCTGGGAGTTATGTAAACTTTCCCTGTGATGACAACAGCCAGAATGAGCAAGCACTTGGAATCGCCTCTCTGGCTGGATTCCCACAAGTACAGGGTGGCATCGATTACACACCCTGGGAGCTGTCATGATGCATTCATATTGTGGCAGTCCAACATTCCAGACCTTTTCATTTCAGGAAGCAGACTTAAGGGCTAGCTCTTAGTATACAAGGGATACCCCCTTCAAATTTGGCTCATGATACCTGTGAGGAACCCCACCAATGAGGTGCAGGAGCGCTACAACAAGAGCCACATGACCACCAGCTATAGATCAAGCTATCGGACTGTTGAAAATGTGCTTCAGTGCCTAGCTAGGTCTGGAGGTGCCCTTCAGTACTCGCCAGTGAGGGTGTCCCAAAATAATAGTGTTGTTTTTTGTTTAGTCATTCCTGGGATGTGGGCATCGCTGGCAAGACCAGCATTTATTGCCCATCCCTAATTGCCCTTGAGAAGGTGGTAGTGAGCCGCCTTGATCCGCTGCAGTCCATGTGGTGAGGGTACTCCCACAGTGCTGTTAGGGAGGGAGTTCCAGGATTTTGACCTAGCAACGAAGGATCGGTGATATATTTCCAAGTCAGGATGGTGTGTAACTTGGAGGGGAACTTGCAGGTGATGGTGTTCCCATGCGCCTGCTGCCCTTGTCCTTCTAGGTGGTAGAGATCACGGGGTTGGGAGGTGCTGCCGAAGGTACCTTGGCGAGTTGCTGCAGTGCATCTTGTAGATGTTACAGACTGCAGTCACGGTGTGCCAGTGGTGGAGGGAGTGAATGGTTAAGGTGGTGGATGGGGTGCCAATCAAGCGGACTGCTTTGTCCTGGATGGTGTCGAGCTTCTTGAGTGTTGTTGGAGCTGCACTAATCCAGGTAAGTGGAAAGTATTTCATCACACTCCTGACTTGTGCCTTGTAGGTGGTGGAAAGGCTTTGGGGAGTTGGGAGGTGAGACACTCGCCGCAGAATACCCAGCCTCTGACCTGCTCTTGTAGCCACATTATTTATGTGGCTGGTCCAGTTAAGTTTCTGGTCAACGGTGACCCCCAGGATGTTGATGGTGGGGGATCCGGTGATGGTAATGCCATTGAATGTTAAGGGACAGTGGTTAGACTCTCTCCTGTTGGAGATAGTTATTGCCTGGCACTTCTGTGGCATGAATGTTACTTGTCACTTATCAGCCCAAGCCTGAATGTCATCCAAGTCATGCTGTATGCGGGCATGGACTGCTTCATTATCTGAGGAGTTGCGAATGGAAATGAACACTGTGCAATCATCAGCGAACATCCCCACTTCTGACCTTATGATGACGGGAAGGTCATTGATGAAGCAGCTGAAGATGGTTGGGCCTCGGACACTCCCCTGAGGAACTCCTGCAGCGATGTCCTGGGGCTGAGATGATTGACCTCCAACAACCACAACCATCTTTCTTTGTGCTAGGTATGACTCCAGCCAGTGGAGAGTTTTCCCCCTGATTCTCATTGACTTCAATTTTACTCGGGCTCCTTGATGCCACACTCGGTCAAATGCTGCCTTGATGTCGGGGGCAGTCACAGGTGTGCTGTGTCCTGCACAACATTGCGCAGCAGAAAGGATTGCAGGTGGAGGAGGATGAAGGGGCCCCTCACTCCTCTTTGGATGAGAACATGGAGGAGGATTAAGATGGCGCACCCATCGCCAGACCAGCTACTTACATTGCTGCACAGGATGCCAGGGATGTCCTAATATCGCGAAGGCTCACCTAGTGTTGACTCACACTGCGAAACATAGGAAATAAAATCCTCCGGTCCGCTCCTGCTACCAGGACCACCCTCTCCCTTTGCAGTAAACAGTCCTTCAACCACGCATCCACCAATTGCACATCTGCCCCATGGGTCTCTTCATGTATTGAGATTCATAATGAAACAAGTGAAAGGGTGAGTTGGTACTCAGGATGCAATAATGGGCAGGAAGTGGTGCTAATCAATAAACTTTATGTGGCTTTATAAAAAAAGGAAACGTAACAGCATAACATTTTGTCTAACACCCATGTGCATACCCTTGGTGAATTACAGTTTCTTTTAACTTACGCTTCCTACCACTTCTACGTGGTGCATCCCATGTGGCTTCAGTAGAGGTCGAGGCAGGCTGCTCAGATCCCTGCCCTGACTGCTGAGATGCTTTTGGCCGATGTCCTCTGGGTGTTGGAGCCCCTGAGGGTCCTGCCAAAGATGGAGGCAGCTTGCCGGGTACTAGCTGGGCGGGGCAACAGGTGAGAAGTGGGAGCACTATGAGTGACGTTCCCACTTCTATATCCCCTTTCGCCATCATCCCTCTCCTGGGCCAGTGTCACATCACTCCTACCACTCTGCTAGACCAGCTTGGGGGAGATCAGTGACGTATTGTAAGGCCATGGTTAAATTATCTGTCATCCTGTTTAAGGCGGCAGTCAAGTTGGAATCCAAAGTCTGCAAGGCCATGGTCATGGCCTGCATGGACTCATTTGAGAGCTGTGCTTGAAGCTCTATGGAGGCGACCACTCTCTCCATGGTAGACATTCTCGCAATTTCCTGTGTCACCAATTCATTAGCGATCGAGTTGGACTCCTCCATCCTCTCTGCTATTGTGGAGAGTGTGAGTGGGATGTCTGTAGTACCTGGCTAAATTGCTGATGCATCTCTAACATTCTCCTTCTCCTTGACCAAGTGTGGCATCAAGGAACCCTAGTAAAATTGAAGTCACTGGGAATCAGGGGGAAAACTCTCCACTGGCTGAAGTCATACCTAGCACAAAGGAAAATGGTTGTGGTTTTTGGAAGTCAATCATCTCAGCCCCAGGACATTGCTGCAGGAGTTCCTCAGGGCAGTGTCCTAGGTCCAACCATCTTCAGCTGCTTCTTCATGGACTTCCCTCCATCATAAGGTCAGAAGTGGGGATGTTCGCTGATGATTGCACAGTGTTCAGTTCCATTCGCAACTCCCCAAATAATGAAGCAATCCATGCCCGCATGCAGCAAGAGCTGGATGACATTTAGGCTTGGGCTGACAAGTGGCAAGTAACATTCATGCCACACAAGTGCCAGGCAATGACTGTCTCCAACAAAAGACAGTCTAACCACCGCCCCTTGACATTCAACAGTATTACCAACGCCGAATCCCCCACCATCAACATCCTGGGGGTCACCATTGACCAGAAAGTTAACAAGACCAGCCATGTATAGACTGTGGCTACAAGAGCAAGTCATAGGCTGGGTATTTTGTGGCGAGTGTCTCACCTCCTGACTCCCCAAAGCCGTTCCACCATCTACAAGGCACAAGTCAGGAGTGTGATGGAATACTCGCCACTTGCCTGGATGAGTGTAGCTCCAACAACACTCAAGAAGCTCAACACCATCCAGGACAAAGCTTCATCGGCACCCCATCCACCACCTTCAACATTTACTCCCTCCAACACCATCGCACCGTGGCTGCAGTGTGTACTATCTACAAGATGCACTGCAGCAACTCACCAAGGCTCCTTCGACAGCACCTCCGAAACCTGCGAACTCTACCACCTAGAAGGACAAGGGCAGCAGGCACATGGGAACACCATCACCTCCAAATTCCACTCCAAGTTACACACCATCCTGACTTGGAAATATATTGCCGTTCCTTCATCGTCGCTGGGTCAAAATCCTGGAATTCTCTCCCTAACAGTACTGTGGGAGTGGACTGCAGCAGTTCAAAATGGCGGCTCACCACCACCTTAAGGGCAATATGGGATAGGCAATAAATGCTGGCCTTACCAGTGACGCCCACATCCCAGGAACGAATAAAAAAAAGATAGACCCCAGGGTTCAGCATCTGTGTCCAGCTGAGCTGAGCTTGGAAAGGATTGCGCACCCGACGCGGACTCTCCACAGCTGTCCCTGCCACTCATGTCTGCTCGTGCTCAATTGTGAGTTTTGAATCACCAGGTGAAAACCCATCTAACTCACTAAGTGGACCAATCAAGCGCGAGTATTTGCGCTGGTGCATGGCTGTATGTCCTGTGACGGTGCACCCTCAGAAGAAATGAGGTCCTCTGAGGAATCGTCATCATGCATGTTCTGCAACACTTGCTGTATGCGTGAAGGTCCTGGAAGACAAAAGAAAGGGATATGATTTAGTCGTGACAAAGTCACAATCTTAACAATCACCATACTCAGTCTGCTCATCATTCAGTCATTGATGAAATAAAGTCAGCATGTGTGTCAGGGATATTTGTAATTCTGTCACCAGCTATCTGCAAGCTCCCTGTCTCTCCATCTCTGACTGAAAGGGATGCAGATATGCTGCTTATCTCCAGGTCCTCCTCCTTTGCATCTGTTAGCTGGACTATTTGTGGTGGGTCACATGTAGTCCTCTCCCTCTCCCTTGCATTTTGCACTCTCTTCTCCTACAAGGGGTGAAAAAACAGACCTGTGAGTGAGTGAATATTAGGTATTCACCCGATGGATGCAGTGCATTCGGTGAAGGTGACTGAGACAGATGCATCACATTGCATAAGGATTGGGATGAGTGGCAATGGTGGATAAATAGAGAGGTGATGCAGTATATGGAAAGTGAAGGCTGGGTGCTGCTGAACGTTGAGTGGGTGTGAGGAGTGATGTGGTGGAGAACGTTTAGTAAGACACAAAGTGGAGGAAGCCTTAAACCACAGGATGGAAGTGAATTAGCAAATGTACTGACTTTTCCTGACCTGGTTAGGTCATCAAACCACTTCCTGCATTGCGTCCAAGACCGAGGCACAATGCTCCTGCTGCTCACTTCCTCAGCTACCTCCAACCATGCCTTCTTGGCGAGAGCCGCAGGTTTCTTCCTCCCATTGCTGGAGAAAAGTCTGTCCCTCCTACTCCTGACTGCACCCAGCAGTAATTCCAGCGATGCGTCATTGAATCTAGGTGTTGCCCTTGCTCTATGTCCACCATCCATTATGAACACCTCCAATTTCCATTTGTGCATTGTCCCTTCCAATAGAGATGAGATCATGTCGTGCAGGTGCGCATCGCGTCCGGCGCACAGCTTGGAGACACAAAACCCGGAAGTCAAAATTAATTGCTACAATTTAATTGTGATCGCAGATTCGCTGAGTTGACTTCTGGGTTTCGCCCACGCAATTCCAACCCCCTGCTTGGTAGCCACCTGTTATTCTGATTTTCAATTTTTTTTTTCATAAATAGGGATATTAGATGTGAATGAAGAAACTATTACAAATTCAGATTTATTCTTAAATGGGAGTTTGTAAAAAAAAATTGACAATTAATTATAAAAAAGGTTTTTTAAAAGTGCATATTTAAAATGTTCATTTGTAAACTTATTGCTCTCTTCTTTCAACAGACTTTTCCATTTGCATTATATGTTCTGTCTCAGCTATGCTCCTCGCGTCATCCATTCACATCTCAATAGTGGAACAGTTCATGTGAAATAAAAGGGACAGACTCAGAATTTAACATTATTATGCTTTAATTCGGGATCTAGTAGCTGCCAGATTCATAAAATGTGCTGTTAGACCATTGATTTATTTCAGTTGGTTGTGCTGATTACTAGGACCATGCTTGGAGATCTCCGATTCATTGGGGGTAAAATTCTACATCAGGGGCAAAAAACGGGTGATAGTGAATCAGCTGCCAATTATATACCCTGCCCGATTTTCCTTTCTGTCCTCCAATAAAACCACAGCCCAAGGATATTTGGAGAACTGCTTTATTGGTGCCATGAGACAGTTGGAAAAGTTAACAATTTTGCAATTTTCAATAGAAGATGATTATAAATCTTGTTTCAAGACCACTTTCTATTAATTGTACCAATAGATAACATGCACGTACGGATTCATATAGGGACAACAAGGATAGCCCGGAGACCAATAGTCGGACTGGGTGGAGATGCAGCATTTCACTATGTAAGGACTTCATATCAGATTCAGTCTGCTACAAACTCGGTGGAAGAGCAACATGGAGACCCGAATCTGCAATGCAATGGCATTTGCAGGGATTTAAAAATAGTACAAGTCACATTAGGTATGTAGATACAACAGAAGGTTAGCCAACAAACATTCTACTATAACAGATAAAGTCAACAGATGCCAATCAGTTCTGGCAGCAGCTTTATTTTATGAATGGTAATAGCTGAAAATGTAAATTGATATTTTTTAATAAAAGGTGCAGACGTTAAAGGGAGCAATCAATTCATCTCGCACTTGAGATTTATTTTTAATTTTTCTGACAAAGTGCTCAAATATTGGCCCAGAAATTCGGGTCGGGGGCTTCCCGTGGGTGTAAGCCCCCGACCTGCACTTAACTTGCGCGCCGGCTGTTGAGCTGTGGGCCCGCGTGGGATTCCGATCCTGGGCCTGCTCCAACTGCCGGTGCGCAGTGCTTGCGTATCCCAGGGGCGCAGTTAGTTCGATGCTTCCCCTGGGATCACGTGGGCCATGGGGAGCCAATCGGAGCAGGGAATTGCCCATTCATAAGTTTGACAGGAAGAGCTGTCAAAACTTATAAATACTACGGGCCCCAAAACATCACCAAATCTTCAAATAAATTTTTTTTTAAATCACATTTTTTAAATAAACTATAAATTACATGAAATAACTATTTTAAACAATAATTTAAATTTTTGAAAAAAATAATTTTATTTTCTAATGGGGCTAAAAATAAACTTACCTTTCTTTAAAGTATTTAAAAAATAATAAACCTGTGGAAAAAATGTTTTAATTTTAATTAATTCAGCACTTACCTTGTAAAAAGCAGGCCTTACGACTGCTTTTTAAATGTGTAACTCCTGGAGACTCACCTTCCCAGGAAAACCTGCAAAAAAAACGTAAGTTCAATGCGCATGCACAGCCTCTCCTGCGCATGCGTTTGAACTCTGAACCCCTTCGTTCAGGGGAACGGAAGTGCCGGTTTCCCGCGCATGCGCAGTGCATGCAGGAAACCGGCACTTCTGTTGGGCCTACGAGTGAGTACCCCGTGCGTACTCACCCATGGAGACCCGAATTTCTGGGCCAATATATAGAAATTAAATATTCCAGCAGTTGCTTAAACCCTCTCCACTGAAAAGCTGATAGTCTCTATGTTCATATTTTTTTTAAAAATCAATTTATTAACTCAGACCATCAGTGGTAGGAATATTAATTTTGGAGCCAATATGCATAGGGACTTGGCAATAATTGGCTTTCTTACAACCGAAGCCTGTTTGAACAGGTTCAATCCAGTTGCATCAGAATGAGTGGTCTTGGTAGCCAAGGGAGGCAGCAGGGCTGCAAAGGGAGCAGTTGAGGAATCTACACTGTCAGAATGGTTTGGTGTGAGGTAGCACAGGACTGGAGGGATTATTACTGAAAGGAGGAAGTGAACAAAGCTGGATTACTTGGGTTGGGACTTGGTGTGAAGGAAGGACTGAAACTGGAGCCTAAGGAGTGTAGAAAAGCATGCCAGGAACAGCATCAGGCATACCTAAAAATGAGGTGCCAACCTGGTGAAGCTACAATACAGGACTGCATGTGTGCTAAACAGCGGAAGCAGCATGCTATAGAGCTAAACGATCCCACAACCAATGAATCAGATCAAAACTCCAGTCCTGCCACATCCAGTCGTGGTGGTGGTGGAGGACAATTAAACAACTAAACAGGAGGAGGAGGCTCCATGAACATCCCCATCTGCAACAATAGAGGAGCTCAGCACGAGTGCAAAAGACAAGGCTGAAGCGTTCATAACCATCTTCAGCCAGAAGTGCCAAGTGGATGATCCATCTTGGCCTCCTCCTGAGGTCCCAACCAATACAGATGCCAGTCTTCAGCCAACTCGATTCACTCCACGTGATATCAAGAAATGGCTGAGTGCACTGGATACAGCAAAGGCTATGGGCCCCAATGACATCCCGGCTGTAGTGCTGAAGACTTGTGCTCCAGAACTAGCTGTGCCTCTAGTCAAGCTGTTCAAGTATAGCACAACACTGGCATCTACCTGACAATGTGGAAAATTGCCCATGAATGTCCTGTCCACAAAAAGCAGGACAAATCTAATCCGGCCAATTACCGTCCTATCAGCCTACTCTCAATCATCAACAAAGTGATGGAAGGTGTCATCAACAGTACTGTCTAGTGGCACTTTCTCATCAATAACCTGTTAACTGATACTCAGTTTGGGTTCCGCCAGGACCACTTGGCTCCAGACCTCATTACAGCCTTGATCCAAATATGGATGAAAGAGCTGACCTCCAGAAGTGAGTTGAGAGTGACTGCCCTTAACATCAGGGCAGCATTTGACCGAGTGTGGCACCAAGGAGCCCTAATAAAACTGAAGTCCATGGGGATCGGGGGAAAACTCTCCACTGGCTGGTGTCATACCTAGCATGAAGGAAGATGGTTGTGGTTTTGGAGGCCAATCATCACAGCCCCAGGATAACACTGCAGGAGGGCAACGTCCTTGTTGTAGAGTATTTTAAACCAACACTCGTCACAAGGTTTTCAGATCGATAATCAAGTTGTCTTTATTACACCAGTGGGGAGACTGTCTGTTCTGTCTTAACCAGACTTCTCCAAATTGTTACAGCAAACACTACATTTTTATACATTAAAATAAGCATGTCCGGCTCATGCTAAATTCATTCCTGCAACCTGATTGGATCTTGGCCCGCATGCACCTTCAAGGATTGGTTACAAATCTTAATATAAACATGTGTAAGCTGCCTCCTCAATCAATCACTCAAACTGCTGAATGCTAATTAAAAGATACCTTGGAATGTGACCTAGGTAATAAAGCTGTTAAAGACAGTTGAAATGCTGGACCTCCTGTCTCCACGTAATTGTTTTATTTCTCTTCAAAGGTCAGCTATCTTGACCGTATCTTTATAGATGTGGCCTTTCATGTTAGCACGTCTTTCTTAAACCAGTGAAACTGCCAGCGATGTCATTTTAAACTCTTTCCCCACTGCAGTCCTAGCCGTAACTATATTCAGCTGCTTCATCAATGACCTTCCCTCCACAAGGTCAGAAGTGGGGCTGTTCGCTGATGATTGCAGAGTGTTCAGTTCCATTTGCAATTCCTCAGATAATGAAGCAGTCCATACCCACATGCAGCAAGACCTGGAAAACATCAAGACTTGGGTTGATAAGTGGCAGGTAACATTTGCGCCACACAAATGCCAGACAATGACCATCTCCAACAAGAGTGCGCTGATCCACATCCCTTTGAATTTCAATAGCATTATCACCACTGAATCAGCCATCATCAACATCCTAAGGATCACCATTGACCAGAAACTTAATTGGACCAAACACAAAGGCTGGGTATTCTGCGGCAAGTGGCTAACCTCCCGACTCCCCAAAGCCTCTCTACCACCTACATGGCACAAGTCAGGAGTGTGATGGAATACTCTCCACTTGCCTGGATGGGTGCAGTTGCAACAACACTCAAGAGGCTCAACACCATCCAGGATGAAGCAGTCCACTTGATTGGCACCCCATCCAGCATCTTAAACATCCACTTCCTCCAACACCGGCTTACCACGGTTGCATTGCGTACTACTTGCAGGATGCACTGCAACTCATCAATGCTTCTTCTATAGTATCTCCCAAGCCAGTGACCTCCACCACGCAGAAGGTGGGCAGCAGGTGCACGGGACCACTATCACCTCCAAGTTCCTCTCCAAGTCACATATCATCCCGACTTGGACATATATCGCCGTTCCTGGGTTGAAATCCTGGAACTCCCTACCTAACAGCACTGTCGGCGTACCTTCACCACATGAACTGCAGCGGTTCAAGAATAAGGCTCATCATCTTCTCAAAGGCAATTAGCGAACGAACAATAAAGCTGGCCTTGCTAACAACACCCATATCAGGAGAATAAGTTTAAAAATGTGGGTTGGAAAAAATTTTCAGCTATATAAGATATTATATATTCATAAACTACTCTAGACACAAGGAGCATAAATTTCCATCAGTTCAAAAATGAGTGATAGTAAATCGTTAGATTTGGGAGAAGTGTAAAATGGGCTGCCAATTAGCTATCACCCATTTTTTGCCTGCCGATTATAGTTAGAATTATCCAGAAGGTTATAGATCTGTGTACTTTTCCCTGTGGAAAATGGTCTACTTAGCATTAGGAGGCAAATAATCAAGTGCGGTAATCAGCAGGAGATTAATAGATTTTTGACATAATTTACTGCTACTGCACAGTTGGAATCAGAGGTATAAAATGTTAAGGAAAATCGATGTTCAGATGTGGAGGTAGTGCTATCCTCAGTGTTTGATGAAGCTTGATTTCTTCAGGCTGTTCTAATGCCTTAGATCAGCTGCTGTGTCTATATTGTTACAGCCGATGATGGTTTGAGAGAGTAAATTGAAGCACATTTAAAAAGAACTTTCACAAACAAATCTGTTTAAAAGATTCCCCGAAATCTGCAGATTCGTTACATGAACATTGCTCCATGTTATTGTCAATGTGAAATCAATAAGAGCTCTCAAAATGTCATCTATCACACAAAATATACATACAGATATGGAGCTGGAGAGCTTTTAATCAACTTCACTTTAGCAATATGTGTGCTAGATTATGGTGCATCCTGGGAGGTAAAAGATGATGTATTGGGGAACCAGCAAGTAGGGGAGGGCCTAACATTGACGTGAAATCTCTGTGCTTCAAACACAATCCACAGTTAAATGTAATTGGATTTTCTCAGCTGTAAGTCACTTTCATGTGTGGTTATACTTCATTCATAGAATATCACACACCGCTCAAACTTTAGAAAATTGCATAATATGAAAACACAATCACCGTAACCCTCAAGGCCTTCATCGTAAGTTATTTCAGATGGCTGGGGAATCACAGTAGACATTTCATTTCATTTATTTCATTAAATAGTGTCTAATCTTAACCCAAACTTATATCGGCAAAAAAGGTAATTTGGCTCCATGCATCCACTAGGAACTGGACAAAAATTAACAGAATAAACAATACCATTTCTTGCAATGTCTGATACACAGATACACAAAAAACACATTTTTCTCCCCTCCATTCCTGAAGGTGCTGACTTGTGCTGGAGTATAATGTTGCAGGCAGAAGTAATCATGCCATTGGCCATTCTCCAGGTGTGAGTGTAATCAGTTATTAATGACAGAAAAACATGGTGTGCGGCCTGCAATTGTCTCAAAATCCACTCTCAGCAAGCATAATTTCCCACTGGAGTACCAAATCATGGAATTACCTTTTAAAAACTGTCAGTAAAAAAGGGACCTCTTTTGTGGACACTGGGAGTTATACTGAAACTCAGAACTTTTAAAAAGCACTAGACATTCAATTAGTGTTAAAATTATGTTGTAATGACTAACATTAAAATTATACATGATGCCCTGTGATTCAACTGTCTATTATAGCCTAGGAACAAAATACAATAAAGTTACAGCCAAGATCAAGGAAGAAAGCCTGTAAAGAATAGGAGCGATCAGTTATTAAGAGGAATAGTTTTATCTAGTTTTGATGAACTTTGCCCAAACACATCAGGATAGCCAATATCTGTGTAAAGATGTAGCAGAATGCTCCATTTTCTTCCAAAGCCAGTTAAAACTGAGCATACTGTGCTGTTCACAGCAATTACAATGTTGTAACCACCACACTATAATCCAACCATGACTGGGGGCAGAAACAGTCAACCTTGGTGTTCATCAGTGGAGAGAAAAAAAACAGTAACTGTGCAGCCTCCCACATGCCTCCGACATTATTAGGCCACAGGCCTGTGTTCTCAAGGGAAGAGGATAACTTAATTCAACATCACAGATACTCAATTCTTAAATAACCTGAGCACCAAGATAACAGAATGTTCATGGGTTAAATCCACAATCCTGCACTCCCAGTGGGGATACACTCACAGAGTGCAAATCAGAGAATTGGGAATATGGTGTTGTAGCCCCATCTCCAACCTGCGCTTCCAGGGAGTGGAGGATCATGGAATTACTCCTTTATAGTTTAAAACATTTATGCAGAACATTTCAAAGTATCATTCATGATTTTTATTCAGGCCTGCAATGGCCACCACTAAAACCATTGGCCCTGGCTCCAAACACCTGAAAGAGTTTGCAGACAAATGGGTTCCTGTTTAATAATGTAATGGGGCTGTTTTCTGCCAATTGACTATGAAAAGCGTAAAATTAACCTGTTTGTGTCTCAGGAGTCCGAGTCTTTGCTCAAAAATGAGAATCACCCAGACTATTAATATATACATATATAATTAGTTGCTTAGTTTATTGGTATTTTGAACCAAACAGAATAAATGAGTTTGTGACAACATAAAGCAGCCCCCGAATCCCCAAACAAATTTGTCTACACCTTCAGCATTTAGTGAAAGCTTCATCCTCCTAACATTTCCCTCCAGGTTTGCATAAGTATCCACTGTTGTTTAATAAATTAGCTTTCCATTAGAATGAACCTGGTTTTCATCTCATTTACATCCTGCTGATGTAGTTTGGAATTCCATCACAGTCCTGTTTGTTCTTATAAACAGCTAAATGCCAGCATAGCAATAATGAAACACCAGCCCAGCTGGAGAATGCGAGGCAGGCCTCCATTCACTTTAACAGCACTGGATGAAATGAAAGGTAAAAGATTTTAAAAAAAAAAATCAATAATAAAGCTTCAAACACTCCAAATAAATTTTCGTAATATATCAGAAGTTCTACAAGATACTCATTTAAGTCACAGTAAGGAACACTCTTTTCTTCCAGTGCTATTCAAATGATGGGGAGCTTGCCTCCCACCTCAATAGGTGTCTTCTTCTTAGGCAGTCCCTCGGAACTCAGGATCACTTGCTTCCACATTAAAAATTAAAAATAGATGTATGATTCAGGTGACTGTCAGACATGACAAAAACATCAATGTAATTATATGAATCTGTAAAACATTCCTGCTATCCATAACTTACCTAAACCACAAAAAAACCAAAACCCAGTCCAGGTATGAATGAATAATAAGTCTTGTAAACAGAAGCTTAAATCTGAACACTGACTACTGTCCAATACCTCCTAAGCAGTTTGTAGCCGTGTAACCATATCCTTTACTTTAATGTCTTCGCTGGAGGTGATTACTTATTTTATCACTTTCCCTCTCATTTAATTTCTAACTTGGTTTCTGTCCTTTATTTTGATTAGCTATATTCAGCGTCACAGCTTCTGAAAAGGAACCTAGCTGGCAAAGTGGGATTAAAAGGGGGCCCTCCACTCCAAACAAACAAGGGCCTTTCCTCGCCTATAAAGGTGCTACTGAAGTCTACGGCTCGTGGGTCTCAACTAGAATTCACGCAATCAGCAGTGTAACAATTCCAGCAAAAAACAAAACCCCACGATTTAATCCAGCCCGTCAATAACCAAAAATTATCTTTCTGCTTGGCATATTCTAATTTTACAACCAGATTCCCTTAAAAGAAAAACTGGTCTCACCAAATGCAAATATTAGCATTTCAAATGGAAGATTACAAGTTTGGTAATTATTACACATTAAAGCAGTGCTTCATATAATATTTTAAAAGTATGGTTATTCAAAATAGCTCTTTGCACATCCAATATTAAGAAATACCAGAACATTTCAAAGTTACTGGCATAAAAATATAGTGCTTTAGTACAAATATTTAAGAGTCCATGATAATACTTCAAAGATTATGAACACTATACAATCCAATATACTACAAATCTGATGTGAAGGTCTGAACGTTAGTGTAATAGCAGTAATAATTGGAGTCAACAAGACCCTGGCAGGTTGCATTAGATGGGTTCAAGTGTTCCAGGACTACAATAATCCAAGTCTTCACAGTGGATTTGTTAATCTCTATAAACGAGCGTTTAACCAAGGAGAACTTTCTGCATCCGGTGCTGTGGAATGTTGAATTCATCTTCAGAGTCACAGTCGCTCTGTGAATTTGAGCTACAGGGCGAGAAGCATTGTGGAGAGCACAGGTAGTGCATGAGTGGGAGGCGGTACTTGCCACAGAAGTCGACAAACTTGATATGACGAACACAAGAGTCAAAGTATACTCCTAAAGCAAGAATAAAAAATACAGCTTAATTGAAGTCAAACAATTTTTATTTCTGCCACAGAGATCTCACTTTCTTATTCAGCCAGTGATGGCTAAAAGACCAGAGCTTGAACTTCTCTATAACCACTGAATACTGCCCTGAAACTGACTGACATTGAGACTCATTACTTCAGTCTTACCTTCATCACTGAGGTGCAGTAGATATTTAAAAAAAAGCAAGTGAGCTGAAAGATCAAAGTGACTGACAATCGATGTGGGAATCTATTACTGTACTAGAGCTTCCTGGAAGCCATGGAAGAAATGTACCTGTGGTTTAAACAGCCTTACAATAAAATAACAGGTCTTGCAGCTTTTATTTGAAAGTTTGACTAAGTCATTTGGTTGCAAGTGTAACTCCTGTTTGCTGGAGTGAGTGTCATTAGTTAAGACACTTGGTAGACATTGGGACTGAACACTCTCCCTTCACCTTTCAGACGACAGCTAACCAGTGGACTATGGTGGTGTGTGCCCCCAAGTGAAGAAATATGGGTTTGGGAGGCTCAAGAAGGGATCTCAAAAGGTATTGGTTAGAAGACACAAGGAACCTATGTCTCAACTGTTGATTCATATCAGGATCTAGAGGTTCTTGTGGATGGCAACTTCAGCCTGGATGCAGTTCTTCAGGACTGTACTGAAAAAGGGCAAAGGGCACTTTAGTCTCTCATGTTCATTGACATCAAAGTATCAGTGCAGGTGATGCTTGCAGCTTTTGTGTGTCCAAACAGTTTTCCTTCATGGTTCAGAACTCCTTGACATGCAGTAGAAAGACTTTCTCCTTCTCATGTATATAAGATATGTGACCAAACTATGAGGTGGATTTGTGACAAAAAGGGGAAACGGTTCTAGTGAGGGAGAGCTCTGGTCTACACCATTGATACCCTGGATAGCGAGTCATCCTCCGAGCACACATATCTTTTGTCAGAACTTTCATATGAAGACCTGGATAAGTATTTGGCCTCTCCAGCGTGTTGTCGGTCATGTAGCTGATGACGAAGCTGAGACTTGAGATGACAGTTGCTAGTAATTATTATCTGGAAACCAGGTATGCCGGCATGCAGTCATATATCCAGGGCTCTGGTTAATACCAGGATTGGGTTGCAGAGACAAGCAGATGTTGCTGAAGCTCTGCTTCATCGAGTATAGTGTATCTGTGCTGTGGCAAGAATGTTGGTGGCAATGCACTAACACATTTTACAGTTAGCTGTGTTGCTCACCATGCCATTTGCAAGGAGTTCTTGATATCAACTGTTTGCCTAAGTTTCAGTTACCCGAGACAGACAGAGAATGCAATTTGTCACCTCTCAGGTGGCTACTGTAGACAAACATACTTTAGTTAAAACTAACCTCTAAATTTGGTACTTTAGAGGCTATTGGGAAATCAATCTATACTACTAGGGGACAATACTGTGAGGTTTGCATATGTTGTCAGTGATGGTAAAGAAAATGTACACTACATCTGAACAAAGTACTCCAACACAGAGAGCATTAGACACAGTTAAAAGGTGATTCCATTTGTATGAGGGCCATTCTCATCCCAATAAGAAAACACATAAATAAATACAGAAAGACTTAAATAAAAATCTGTTCTGACTCAACACATGACTCCCCCCCACCCCCCCCACACCCACAGCGATGTGTTCATAAAGCTAGTACAAGCCATCTGTGGAGGCAAAGACACAAGAATCATTTTCCAAATGGCATAGGAAACTATCAGAATTAAAGGTGGGTTGATATAGATTTCTCATATGTGCTTCCTACTGGATGACTGAAGCATTGGTGGGCCGTGGATGTAAACAGGAAAGCACATGGGATAAAATGCCTGTGATTTTCAACTTCTGTGCTGTCCAACCCGCGATTTTTCACCCATTTATTTTAATGGACTGATAATCGCTGGCTGGGGGAATGCAGAAGTGGAAAACGTCCCCAATTCTTTCCCCCCAATTTCCCAATGGATAAATGCATTACCTCGTGAGATACTGGATCATACAGGTCAGTAAGGTTCTAGGTTTGACCCCCTGATCTATGCGGAGTTAGCTGACAACAGGGAAAGAGATGCAACAATCATCCATGGTTCCTACTCCTGGAGGGTGCACTTTGTGGACATCAGGTGAAGGCAGCGACCAGCATTCAAATAAGTTTGCCAATGCTCCTATCTAGGCATACACATGGTCAGAAGCCAGCTGGCACCTGTGAAACTACAGCAGTCAGCATGTTCATAGGAACAGGAGTAGACCATTCAGCCACTCGAGCCTGTTCCAGCATTCAATTAGATCATGGTTGATCTATGTCTTAACTTCATCTGCCCGCCTTGGTTCTGTAACGCTTAATACCCTTGCCTCACAAAAATCTATCAATCTCAGTTTTGAACGTTTCAAATGACCAAGCCTCAACAGCTTTTTGGGGGAAGAGCGCTCTAGATTTCCACTACCTTTTGTGTGAAGAAGTGCTTGCAGGGAGCAAATTGTGGGTTGGGGGAAAAAAATTAAACAAAACATAATGCTCCACTTTCTTACCTGCACACTTGGGATTTGGGCACTTGCTGGCTGAATCTAGGTAGCTGACCAAGTTCCCAGGCATGTCTTCCAGTGTATAGTAAAAGTTACGGGATTTCACGATCCGACCAGCCAGTTCAAGTAACGATGGTGGGTCGTAGACTAGGTCTTTTACAAATCGCACAACAAGAGGGTTGCCACGTAGACTGAGTTCTTGCAGATGGACCAGGTTAAGGATTTCTCGAGGAAGGTATGTAAGCAAGTTATTGTGAAGGCTGAGTGACCGTAGTGAGTTTAGCCTGAAAGATACAGAAATAACGGTGCAGTTAGTGATTTGATGAGGCAAGTGGAAAAGGACTTTCCACAGGCAGTAAACTGAAGAAAAACACATTTTTGTCATTATTAAATGAAACCTGTAAATTAGCACATATCCTGCCTAGCTAAAGCAGCGATGCTTTTATTTTTTAAAGGGGAGCCTTTGTTACTTACTGTGCAAGCTGTGGTGGGAGACCCTGGATTCGGTTGTCACACAGTCCCAGATAGCTGAGGTACGGCAGGTTAGCGAGTTCCGGAGGGATTGATAGGATTCCATTCCCACCTAGATACAACAGCTCTAAGCTGGGGAGGGAGCAGAAAGAAACAAGGTTAACAAGTAGTACAGCTATATACACAATAAAAGGTTTCCAATTTGCAGTAACCACTTGACAACGACAATAGGATCAGGGGAGACATCTTACAACCTATTACAGTATTGTTTATCTGCTTGCCCAAGGATGCTCTTTGCCCCATAAATTAAAAGCATTTGAAACTTAATTGTAAAAATGTCCCCAGAGACACCTGGTCTACAGCACTTGGTAGAGTGCAGGCTGGGGATTCATTGGGGTAGATTTTCATAAAGCTGTCGGAAAGGAGGCGGGACTACAGCTTTCAGGTTTTAGTCCCACCTACATCGACGTTCGGCCAATCCACGTGAT
The DNA here is from genome assembly GCF_052327205.1 of Somniosus microcephalus. Classification (NCBI taxonomy): domain Eukaryota; kingdom Metazoa; phylum Chordata; class Chondrichthyes; order Squaliformes; family Somniosidae; genus Somniosus; species Somniosus microcephalus. Next base: position 86,165,716 of record NC_141000.1, read on the forward strand.
TTTCTCTTGATTGACCTTGTTAAGCCTGTCCAGCGGGCTCCAGGCCAATTAAGGGCCACCCGGCAACAGGTGACGTCACAGACTGAAATTTCATCTGTCAAGAGGTCTTGGCAGATGAAATATCAGTGTTTCACAGCTGTTTGAAGCTGTCAAACACTGACAGTCTGACTTCTAACCTGAGTCCTTCTACACAGACTCAGTTAGAAGTCTCACCGGCATTGAAAGCTGAAGGCTGTCACTTTTGACAGCTCGCAGCCATTTTGCTTTCAGTGCCAGCTGAGTGATGGACTCCCGAAACCTAGAGGAGGAAAGGCTGTTAAGGTAAGTACAGGTAATTTAAACTTCTTTACACACTTTAGACACACCAAACACACTTACCTTTGCACTCATGCACCCATCACTCACCTGAACACCAACATCGCGACCCCTCCAAGTCCTTCAACCCGACGGCCCGACTCCTCTAACTTGGCGTGGTTTGGAGCTGTCGGGAATCCCACACGACACCCCTCAAAATAGGGATTAGGCTAAAAACTGCCTGTTAACAGGCAGTTAATTGGCACTAATCCCTTCCCCCCTCGGGTCGGCGGGTCCCAGTGCGGGGCGGGTACCCGCCTCCCCTGAAACTTATGTGGAGGCGGGATGGCGTCGGGACCCCCGAAATCAGGATTTCCCCCCCCCCCCACATGCCTGAAACCCCGCCTGACGGCTCCAGGAAAATCGACCCCATTGTATTTTTTGATGGATGGATCGGACGTTTGTAATAGTGCTTACTCCACAGGTGAGATGTGCCAACAACAATGAAAAGTCACAGTCAGCTAAAACTCAGCGTGGCTCATCACAGTAAACCCCTCATTTCTTTGATTAACTGAATTAAAAAGTCTGGGTGTAATTCAACCCATGATGTGGAACTGTAGAGTGGGCCAGATTTACAGAACTCAACTGGGCAGCGTTAAATAAAATAAAGTCACCGAAAACATTAAAAAATTTGTAAATAGACAATGTTGGGAAAGAAATTCCCCCTCCCACAATCTTTCTCCTGGCCTGAAGGATGTGATACGCTGCGGTCTGGTTATAAACGGTACCTCACTCAATTTGCCATTCATCATGTATAGTGAATGTCTGCAAACTATTATATCATGGAGGGCATCACAGTGGAGCCCAATCCTGTCCTTGCTCAATATCTACGCATGTGCCCTGTCTAGTAGAGATCACTGGATCAGGAGGGCGATCCTCCATTTTCTCGTGGCGGAAATTTTGAAGTAATTATTCCAGCTCTAACTGTTTAGCCAGAAGTGATACTGCTGCACTATTGCGTGGGAATGAAATGATTTATCACCTAGCCAACATGGTAGGCTGCTGTAATGTAGCAAGCGTGAAAAACAACATTCATACAAAAAACTGATGCACAAGAATTATTAATGTTCCCCACTTTACAAATATAAAGAACTGATAGCAAATGAAAGCTACTTTCTCTCAGGCACCTAGGAGATTCTCAAGTGAAGAGAGAGTCTGGATGAATCTCAATCAAATCCTTGGTGGATTTAGGTTCACAGTACAAATCTGGCCCAACCTCAACAATGACCAGATGTAAACTGACCCAACCTTAACAATGACAGGCACACAAGTGGCAGCCCCACTGCAAGAGGCTGTGGTGATGATGAAGGTCACTCCAAACATTTTCCCAATATTAACAACGGTTAAGTGGAATGCGTCGCAGCCAGCTGCCAACCACAGCTGTTGACAAAAGCAATTTCAAAAGACCTGGGCACCTGTAAGTCACAACCATGATTATGAATGACAGACAACTGGGCAATAAAAAGTCCAGTGCATATTCCAAGGTCGTTCCAAACCAATAAGACAATAAAGAGCTTCTAATATTGGATTTGAAAGGGACTATCCTGGCAAACTTCCATCACAGTACGGAGATAACCTTGCCATAATGGAATCTATATTTGTTAATCATCTTGGGTTTTATGAGTGAATTTGGCGGATGGGTCACTGAGTACATATCAGCACAGGGGAACCGGATACAGGACTATTACTAAAATTAGAAACCTTTTAATTATTTTAACAACTCTGCAGACAGTTTAAATTTCACAACTTAAGCATTAACTTGTGTTAAATGTGCAAGTTTGAACTTGCTGCCATCTTCTGCCAACACTGCTCACTCTACTCCAGGATCATCCTAGAGTGCAAAGATAACCCCTGGCTTCTCTTCTCCACTACCAATCATCTTCATAAACCCCTCTCGATTGCCCCTTCTACCCTCACCTCCAGCAAGTGCAAGGAGCTCATGGACTTCTTTGACACTAAGAGTGAAGCCATCTGTTTAACTACCTCTGTTGCTTACCCCTTCCCCTTGCTCACTAAGCCAAACTTCGCCCAAGACTTTCCCCGCCTCCCCCCCGCCCCAACTCTGAACATGATTTTTTCTAGTTTCTCTCGCATCTCCCCTCATATCCTCTCCGAGCTCATCTTTTCCATGAGACCCACCTCCTCGCTCCACCCTGTTCCCACTTAACTGCTGACCACTCAACTTCCCGTCCTGGCCCACATGCTAGCCGATATTGTAAATAGTTCCCTCTCCTCTGATACTGTCCCCCTCCCTTTCAAATGTGCCGTCATCACCCCCTCTTCGAAAGATCCACACTTGACCCCTCTGTCCATGCAAACATCCACCCATCTCCAACCTCCCTTTCCTCCCAAAGTCCCACTCACCCATCACCCTTACTGACTTACTTTGGCTCCTAGTCCCCAAACACCTCAAATTTGAAATTCTCATCCTTGTGTTTACATAAGAACATAAGAAATAGGAGCAGCTGTAGGCCATTTGGCCCCTCGATCCTACTCCACCATTCAGTAGGATCATGGCTGATCTTCTATCACAGCTCCACCTTCCCGCACTATCCCCATATCCCTTGGTTCATTTTGTATCCAAAAAGCTATCAACCTGTGTCTTGAATATACTCAACCACTGAGCATCCACAGCCCTCTGGGGTAGAGAATTCCAAAGATTCACAACCCTTTGAGTGAAGAAATTTTTCCTCATCTCAGTCCTAAATGGCCAACCCCTTATTCTGAGACTGTGACCCCCTAGTTCTAGACCAATGGTTCTCAAACAAGGGTCCGTAGAGACCTTCCAGGAGGTCTGCGAAATAATGTGAACGGGACCCATTGCTGCGATGGCACAGTTCGGGCATGCACTGTTGGTCGTTACTTTGATTTCCTTCATTAGCTCGAGCGGCACAGCCGACATCTTGCGCACCGTGGAGTTCGATGTCAGGCCCGGGGGACTGGTGCACTCACAGCGAGACACTGGTAAATGATCGCCGGGCGGGCACTGAGGCCAAGGCAGTTCTTGAAACGGACACATAACCAGATTAGCGGGTGCCTCGAACTGACTGAGAATTCCGAGAGAGGAAACGAGAGGCCCCAGAGACACCACAAATGGATTCAGCCATGATCTTACTGAATGGCGGAGCAGGATCGAAGGGCCGAATGGCCTACAGTTGCTCTTATGCCATGTCAGCCTTGTCCAAGGGCCTGTAATGACGATCAAGCCCAGCTTCAATGCCGCACACCAAGCAGTGTGTCAGTGATATTCCAGTGCGGACAGGCAGGTAAACAGTAGAGGGGGAGGAAAAAAAACCCCGAGGCACTCGGCAGCTGTGCAGTGAGTAGGTGGGTGGTGTAGGGTTACACCCGAAATGATGCTAGTGTTCCCGAACCTACTCCCACTCCAGGAACAGCAGGGAGGTGTCATGCGGTGAAGTATTCAAAAAGAAAAAAGACTTGCATTTATATAGCACCTTTCACGACCACCGGACATCTTAAAACACTTTTACAGCCAATGAAGTACTTTTGGAGTGTAGTCTCTGTTGTAATGTGGGAAATGTGGCAGCCAATTTGTGCACAGCAAGCTCCCACAAACAGCAATGTGATAATGACCAGATAATCTGTTTTTGTTATGTTGACCGAGGGATAAATATTGGCCAGGACATGAGGGATAACTCCCCTGCTCTTCTTCAAAATAGTGCCACGGGATCTATTATGTCCACCTGAGCGAGCAGACGGGGCCTCGGTTTAACGTCTCATCCGAAAGACGGCACCTCCGACAGTGCAGCACTCAATGTTGCTGAATCTATAGGGTTACCTTCCAGCTGAAGGGAAGATAAAAGTTTTCACATCACCAATCACATCAGTGTTCACTATATCGGACAGCCCTGGCAAAATTTCATGCAAGTCCCTTTAACAGGACACCAATGATCTTTACATTCAGAAATGCAAGGAGGTTATAGTACTGTATTATAATTCAGATGGGGGGGGGGGGGGGGTCCCGTGATTACTAATCCATTTGTAAAGGGGTCCTCCAACCAAAACAAAGTTTGAGAAGCACTGTTCTAGACTCGCCAGCCAGGTGAAACATCCTCCCAGCATCTACCCTGTCAAGCCCCTGAAGAATTTTAAATGTTTCAATGAGATCAACTCATATTCTTCTAAACTCTAGGGAATAGAGGCCTAGTCTCCTCAAAAGACAATCCCCCCCTTTCCAGGAATCAGTCCAGTGAACCTTCATTGCACTCCCTCTAAGGCAAGTATATCCTACCTTAGGTGAGGAGACCAAAACTGTACAAAGTACTCCAGGTGTGGTCTCACCAAGGCCCTATATAATTGTACTAAGACTTCTTTACTCTTATACTCCAATCCTTTTGTAATAAAGGCTAACATGCCATTTGCTTTCCTAATTGCTTGCTGTATCTGCATGTTAACTTTCTACGATGTGTACAAGGACATCCAGGTGCCTCTGAATACCAACATTTCCCAATCTCTCACCATTTAAAAAATATTTTGCTTTTCTATTTTTCCTACCAAAGTGGATAACTTCACATTTCTCCACATTATATTCCATCTGCCATGCTCTTGTCCACTCACCTAACCGGTCTATATCCCTCTGCTGCATCTTTGCGGTACCCCACTAGTTACAGCCTGCCAACCTGAAAATGACTCATTTATTCCTACCCTCTGTTTTCTGTCAGTTAACCAATCCTCAATCCAGGCTAATCCCATGAGCCATAATTTTGTGTAATAACCTTGTGTGGCACCTTATCAATACACTACATCCACTAGTTCCCCCTTAACTGCCCTGCTAGTTACAACCTCAAAAAACTCTAACAGATTTGTCAAACTCAATTTCCCTTTCCTAAATCTCTTCATGGCCTCAGCCCTCCCTATCTTTGTAAGTGTCAGCTGTGGCTCAGTGATAGCACTCTCTCCTCTGACTCAGTAGGTTGTGGGTTAAGTCCCACTCCAGAGACTTTAGGTGACACTTCAGTACAGCATTCCCTCAGAACTGCACTGCTGCAAGTGCCGTGTTTCAAGCGAGCCTCTGTCTGCCCTCTCAGATGGACGTAAAAAATACCACGACACTATTCAAAGAGCAAGGGAGTTTCTCATGGTGTCATGGGCAACATTTATCCCTCAACTTACATCCCAAACAGATGATCTGGTCATTTATTTCATTGCTGTTTGTGGGAGTTTGCTGTGTGCAATTTGGCTGCCATGTTTCCTACATTACAACAGTTGCTATACTTCAAAAGTACTTCATTGATTATAAAGCGCTTTGGGATGTCTGGACATCGTGAAAGGCACTATATAAATGCACTCTCTCTCCTCGAGCCTTACAACCCTCCAAGAACTCAGCGTTCCTTTGACTCTGGCCTCTTGCACCTCCCACAAACGCTTTGCCCCACCATTGGCAGCAATGCCTTTAAACATCTATGCCTTATGCTCTGGAATTCCTAATTCCATTATGCCTAAACCTCTCTTCTTCTCCACCTCCCCCTCTTCCTTTAAGACCCTCCTTAAAACCCACTTCTTTGACTATGTGTTTAGACACCACTCCTAATATCTCCTGCTTTGGCATGGCATTTTTGTCTAATTAAATTTCTACATTAAAACTCTATTGCATCCATGTACATACAAGTTGTTATTGCTCTTGTATATTTTAAATGCAAAACTTACAGCAATATGGGAAGCAGAAGAGAGTTTTTGGAGTGTCGACGTTTCTCTGCCATGCGGGTCGAGAAGCTGAGAGAGAGAACTGAGGCGCAGAGTTTTTATTAAAAATGTGGACATAGAAATTTAGAATGGAAAAAGCTGACACAAAACTGTGACAATGGGAAGCAAGGTTTTGTAGACAGGAAATGTGCACAGACCCAATATTTTTATTATAGATTATTGAAATTTAAACTACACAATCATATTGAAGCATCACGACTTTAAAGGGCTGATTGTGCTATTCTACACTTCCAGCAAGGAATGCATCAGTGGAAATTGTCTCTATAGTTATATATAGCCCTACCTCTGAACCTATTTACTTACCTTGCAAAAATTATCACAATTTTATCCAAAAAGGAAAGTACAGTACAATCTATACTTCATTCCATTTTATAGATTAGTAACAGATTCTGGATCCCACAGTTGCCAACACACACTGGACATTGATCGCGCCGACTTGTCAGTAGCACTTTGTTTATATACAGCCTAGCTGCACAGCCTACTCTTGGGTCCACTAGCAACCTCTACGTGCATGTGCAGAGGTCTACTCCCAGCTGGTAAATGAAAGTCCAACAGACTCTCGGTGCCCTTTTTAAAAGTAGGCTTGACATTGAACTAGAATGATGCGATTTGGCCCTTCAAGGAGGAGGTCTCATACCCTTTTCGAGTTGAGTTGGGAATCGAACTCTCGAGCTATATATTGTGCATTTCACTGACAACAAAGTGACAGCATAACTGTGCCAGTAATTAAACCTAAATAAGTGGGGAAAATAAGGAACAAAAAAACCCACTATTGGATATTACAGCAAACTGTACAGAATAGAATGACTTGGGCATCATCCACAAGCACTAATTTACACAATAAGGTGAAGCACCAGGTTTGTGTTCTTCTGTGATACCTTGCATAGTGGCATAAGTTGAGTATATTCAAGGCTGAGATCGATAGATTTTTGGACTCTAGGGGAATCAAGGGATATGGGGATCGGGCGGGAAAGTGGAGTTGAGGTCGATGATCAGCCATGATCTTATTGAATGGTGGAGCAGGCTCGAGGGGCCGTATGGCCCACTCCTGCTCCTAATTCTTATGTTCTTATAAAACATATGGTGATAGGGATGGGGATGAAGGGACTGAAAAACTTTAAATCTGAATGAAAGCTGTATTGCACAATTGACCAACAAACCAAAACACAAGCATGACACAAACTGGGACAAATCCAATGAAACTATAAGCATTCACAACAGAAAATTAAATTTGAGATCCAGTATGGAATATAAAACTTATATACCAAAACACACATACATCTATACACTTTCAAGATCCTAAACTTTGGACAATGCTGATATCAAACACAACCTTTGGGACTGAACAAAATCATTAACAATGAAAAACAATGATTAACTGTAGAATACGAAGCAAAATGACTAACAATCCATCCAGTCAGTGCACAAGCACCTTTTCAACCACATTAAACAGCTAGCTGGACGCAAAACTTGAATATAAATGCAAAATGCTCCCAAAAATAATTAGTAAAGAAAATCACAGAATACTTTTCCTGATTACTTAGATGTAGCACATCACAAAGTAAACATGTTATAATAAAGAAAGAAAGCCCCACCAGTCTCAATTAAAGCAAATAGAATATTCAACATGAACATTAATGAACAAAACAATTCACTGAAACCGCGCACCATTAAAAATACAAGCTTGCATTATGGATTCAACAAAAAAAACTATTCATCAAATAAACAAAGTAAACAATGCATATTTCCTCCACATTCTCACCAAGGAAATTAGTGAACTCCTAATTCAAAGTCATTTCATTTGAATTATCTGATAATTTATATTTTTCGAACACTAGATTCCCACTTTGTTCTGGTTATTGCTTAATTTGAATTGTTGGCTCATCTTGGAACATTTTTAGCAAAAGTTTTGCCTTTGAATTATCGGGTATAGACTGTAAACTGTGTGGAAGCTCATGAAACTATAGTAACAGCCAATAAAATCCATTGGGCATTGGTCCTACAGGCAGCCACAGTAGTGCACATAAACACTCACCAGAACCATCTGCCAGGGTCATGTGTAAAGCACTAATAGAAAGCCCACTCCCTGCCACTGGACTACTGTGGTGAACTGAACCATGTGTGTACTACAAAAACAACAGCCCAGCTCCATTCCACTCCTTTCCCAGGACAAACCTGGTGGAAACAGGAGCCAGGGCCAGAAGAGGCCTTGTTATTTTTTTTTAAAGTTTCCTTGTGGGCTAGGAGGATCAAGAGTGCCCCACAACATAACCTTGGGCCTCCAGTGCTCTCCGCCCCACCCCCGCCATTTATCCACTGACCTCAGTGCCAGCGACCATTCCCCAGTGACTGCCTCTGAACCCTATGATTTTAATGGCTGGTAGCCTACTTTCCACCAAACTCCTGGCCGTTTTGGTCGGCAAGTGGCATATAAATGAGGACCGACTGAACAGAAAACACTGAAATATTTCAATCATTGGGTATACATTGTATAAATGGCAAGAAGTGGTATACCATGTAAACACCACCATACAAGGGGAGCAACAAACAGTTGGAGTCATTCAGAATGTTTTATTTTTAAATGAGTTTATTTTCCCCAAATTAATGTATTGGAAAAATGTGTTTAATATGCCACCCTTCATTTTATGTAGCTCCTAGAGGAAACAGACAAGGGAGTTTAGCAGTGCTAAATGGTAAACGCAAGGAGTCTAGGGAATAAAGCAGATGAGCTCAGGGCACAGATAGACACGTGGGAGTATGATATTATAGCTATTACTGAGACATGGCTGAAAGAAGGGCTGGAATGGCAGCTCAACATTCCTGGTTACAGGGTTTTTAGATGAGATAGAGGGGGGGATAAAAAAGGAGGGGGGGGTCGCAATATTGATTAAAGAAACAATTACAGCTGTGAGGAGGGAGGATATCTTAGAAGGATCATCAAATGAGGTCATATGGGTTGAACTGAAAAACAAAAAAAGGGGCAATCACACTGCTGGGAGTGTACTATAGACCCCCAAACAGTCAGAGGGCGATAGAAGAGCAAATATGTCGGCAAATTTCTGAGACGTGCAAAAATAGGGCAGCAATAGTAGGGGATTTCAACTTCCCCAATATTAACTGGGATAAAATTAGCGTGAAAGGTATGGAGGGAGCAAAATTCTTAAAATGCATTCAGGAGAACTTTTTTAGCCAGTACGTAGCAAGCCCAACAAGAGACGGGGCGGTTCTGGACCTAGTTTTAGGGACTGAAGCTGGGCAGGTGGAAAGGGCATCAGTGGGAGAGCATATTGGTGGTAGTGATCATAATTCAGTTAGATTTAGGGTAGTTATGGAAAAGGACAAGGACAGACCAGGAATAAAAGTTCTCAATTAGGGAAAAGCTAATTTTACTAAGCTGAGAGGTGATTTAGCCAAAACGGACTGGAGACAGAAACTTGAAGGTGGCATAGTGGTTAGCACTGTTGCCTCACAGCGCTAGGGACCCGGGTTCGAATCCGGCCTCGGGCGACTGTCTGTGTGGAGTTTGCACATTCTCCCCGTGTTTGCGTGGGTTTCCTCCAGGTGCTCTGGCTTCCTCCCACAGTCCAAAGATGTGCGGGTTAGGTTGATTGGCTATGATAAATTGACCCTTAGTGTTAGGGGGATTAAATACGTGGGGTTACGGGGATAGGGTGGGATATGTGTTGGTGTAGGGGTTACGGGGATCGGGTGGGATGTGTGTCGGTGCAGGCTCGATGGGCCGAAATGGCCTCTATCTGCACTGTGGGGATTCTGTGATTTCTGTGAAGGTAAATCAGTGTCAGAGCAGTGGGAGGCATTCAAGGAGGAGATAGTAAGTGTTCAGAGCAGGTATGTTTCCCTTAAAGAGAAAAGGGTGGGACTAACAAATCTAGAGCTCCGTGGATGTCAAGGGGCATACAGGGTAGGATAAAGAAAAAAAGGGAAGCTTATGACAGATACTGAGGGCTCAATACTGCAGAAAGCCTAGAGTATAGAAAGTGCAGGGGTGAAATTAAAAAAGAAATTCAGAAGGCAAAGAGAGGGCATGAAAAAGTATTGGCAAGTAAAATCAAGGAAATCCCAAAGATGTTTTATAAATACATGAGGATGTAATGAGCAGTTTGGATAAAGGGGAACCAGTAGATGTAGTGTAGTTTATTTGGAATTTCCAGAAGGCATTCGATAAGGTGCCACATAAAAGGCTACTACGCAATTCAAGAGCTCATGGTGAGGAAATAACAAGGAGGGTCGATGAGGGTAGTGCGTTTGATGAAGTTGATATGGATTTTAGCAAGGCTGTTGATAAGGTCCCGCATGGCAGACTGGTCACGAAGTAAAAGCCCAAGGGAAAGTGGCAAGTTGGATCCAAAATTGACTCAGAGGCAGGAAACAAAGCATAATGGTCAAAGGATGTTTGTGTGACTGGAAGGCTGTTTCCAGTGGGGTTCCGCTGGGCTCAGTACTGGGTCCTTTGCTTTTTGTGATATATAGCAATGATTTGGACTTGAATGCAGGAAGTATGATTAAGAAGTTTGCAGATGATACAAAAATTGGCTGTGTGGTTGATAATGAAGAAGAAAGCTGCAGACTGCAGGAAGATATCAATGGACTGGTCAGGTGAGCAGAACAGTGGCAAATGGAATTCAATCTGAAGAAGTGTGAGGTAATGCATTTGGGGAGGGCTAAGGCGGCAAGGGAATGCACTATAAATGGTAGGACACCGAGAAGTGCAGATGATCAGAGGGGCCTTGAAGTGCATGTCCACAGATCCCTGAAGGTAGCAGGGCAGGTAGATAAGGTGGTTAAGAAGGCATACAGGATACTTGCCTTTATTAGCCGAGGCACAGAATATAAGAGCAGGGAGATTATGCTTGAACTGTATAAAACACTAGTTAGGCCGCAGCTAGAATACTGCGTGCAGTTCTGGTCACCACATTGCAGGAAGGATGTGATTGCACTAGAGGAGGTACAGAGGAGATTTACGAGGATGTTGCCTGGGCTGAGGAAAGATTGGATAGGCTGGGGTTGTTTTCTTTGGAACAGAGGAGGCTGAGGGGGGACCTAATTGAGGTGTATAAAGTTATGAGGGGCCTAGATAGAGTGGATAGGAAGGACCTATTTCACTTAGCAGAAGGGTCAATAACCAGGGGGCATAGATTTAAAGTAATTGGTCGGAGGTTTAGAGGGGATTTGAGGAGAAATGTTTTCACCCAGAAGGTGGTGGGGTCTGGAACTCACTGCCTGAAAGGGTGGTAGAGGCAGAAACCCATATCACATTTAAAAAGTACTTGGATATGCACTTGAAGTGCCGTAACCTACAAGGCTATGGATCAAGTGCTGGAAAGTGGGATTAGGGTGGATAGCTCTTTGTCGGCCAGCACAGACAAGATGGGCCAAATGGCCTCCTTCTGTGCTGTAAATTTCTATGATTCTATGATTACTACTGACTTAGAAGGCGATCAGATATGGATTAGACTGTGGGATGTGCAACATTTTATATCTGCTGGCCCTGAATCAACAATGCATAAAAATAACATCTGGCCCAGATATTGCAGATTAATTCTAGTATATTATGTTCTTTTCCTTCTCCCACATGAGGAACATTAGGTACAATTAATTCAAGGTGATCAGTACTAAAACAAAGCGTCACAAAAACAGGCAGGTGTGGGCTCACTTCCAATGTAACATCAGTTGTGTGACACACCAGTGCAGAATTCCCAACTCTGCGAGCAAGAACTGTAGGCTAGAAATTGTGAAACAAATTGGCGCTCAATGTAAAACCTGATCTACTTCTCCCCCCCCCCCCCCCAAAAGAATGTTCCGCTACAGAGACCTGATGAGGAACCTGCAAAGGGAGAGGGGGATGGGGAAAATGGGCATATTGAAAAAGTAGGAGTCTGGCTTCAAGGAAAACATGTAATAATGGAAGCTGGAGAGAGCTTTACAAAGAAAGCTAGTTCTTATAATACTCAGACGCTTGGCACTGCACTTAGAATCTGCTACTAAACATTCTGAGGAGTGATTTCTTTGTGCACCATGTATAACAAAATTATAAACACGTTTATGATTTCATTGCACATAATAAATCTCTAAGTTAATAAAGTTATACACTAGAAGCAACAAAGAAGCATTTTTACTATTCAAGAACTACTATGGCATCTTGGCAAACAGCAGAAATGTCCCCAAAGTGCCTCGGTTCTGGTGTCTTTGATAAACCTGTATAATGTTTTCTGATGGTGTAAGGAGGTTTACCTGCCTAAACTTCAGCTTCACCAATACATGTGCTAGTGTTTTTAGGTCAGTGAAACTCTAAAATGTTAAAGTGCAATGCACAAAGCTTATCCCCACCCTTCTGGTGGCTTAACAACTTTATGCACAGAGTACAGACCAGGAAGGTCACAGCTTTGATTCCCAGACTTTGTTGAGTTTGCCAATCTCAACACCACCAGTGGACTTAACACCTTCAGAATAGGAAGGTAGTGATCTGCTACTGTCCCTATTCCAGATAGCTATCCAGTAACCTGTGCTGGAAGTATACTGTGGATATCAGGTGAGGCTCGACTGTGGTGTTTCCCACAGCCAAACAGTAGTTACTGTGTGTGACATGATTTGCTGTAAAGTGCTCGTTTCCTGCCTCTAACCAGCTGCTGCCAGCTCACCTTGGGAAGACAAGAGATAGATATGTTACGTTACAAGGGTTGCATGATTGAATGCCTTATAAGAGAAGGCATTATGTGCCATGCTGGTGTTGTGCAATGTAACCTTGGTGTTACTAACTAAAGTTGACAGCGAGAACAAAAAAGGAGGATACTTGCTGGGTGATGGCAATGCATCTCCAACCTCTCTCTCCTTCTGCAATCTCACACAAATTCTTGGGGCCACCTCCTCAAATCTGGGCAGATCTCTTATTTTGGGAAGTCCCCTGTCAATATGCTTCTGCTCATAGTTTTTGCGAGCAGCCTTCTCCTAGAAGCACACACAAGACAACCAGAAGTTAGAAACTGCCAGAGCACAGAGACAGCTACCCCTGTGGACAACCTACATCCCTTCTTGTGAGAGTGCTTTCTAATGCAGCATGCATAAATCGGTTCTGTTGGCAGTGCAGGTTCAATCTTCATAGCTCAATGGTAGCACTCTCGCCTCTGTCAGAAGATTGTAGGCTCAAGGCCCGCTCCAGAAAGTTGAGCCCTAATCCAGGTGGTGCAATACTGAGGGAGTGCTGCATTATCAAAGGTGCCGTCTTTTGGATGAGACCATCAACCTCTCAGGTGGACGTAAAAGATCCCATGGCATTATTCGAAGAAGAGCAGGGGAGTTTTCCCCGGTGCCCTGGCCAATATTTATCCCTCAACCAACATCACTAAAAACAGACTATCTGGTCATTATCTCATTGCTGTTTGTGGGACCTTGCTGTGCGCAAATTGGCTGCCACGTTTCCTAAATTACAACAGTGACTACACTTCAAAAAGGTACTTTATTGGCTGTAAAGCACTTTGGGAGTTTTGGCGTTGTCAAAGTTCTTTCTACATGTGCACCATAAAAATTGTGCTCAATAGCTCCTCTGCAATGAAAATAAGTGCATGTAGAAAAGGTAAAAGGTTGTCTCCGTGGTTTGTGTGCTAACTCAATGCAGCTCACAAATGTCCTATATAGACTATGCTCCAACAGTAAAACAGCATACCCATGTGTGCATGCACTTAGGCATTTCTCCCAATACAGAAAAACTGGGGCACACAAACTGCGTTTACTTCTCCCAGACCTTACGACCGCCATTCACAATCTCTGCTAAATCCATGTAAAAAGACCACCCTCCTTTGCTGCACCTCCTGCAGCAGGACCTCCAAGTCATCCTCGGTAAAAGGGGGAGTTTTCCCCATCCCGCTCCAGATATTTTTGAATACTTGCAGTCCTGGCAACATTTGCTGTAGCTACTGACTGGCCTTCTCTTGCAAGCACAGCATTTGCTGCAACAAAAACTCTTACAGACAGCTGGCTTTCCCATTCTTAAGGAGGTTCTTCCTGCCCATTTTTCATGCACAGGATGCCTATTAAAATGAGGCAGAGGAGCTAGCCTCACAAAATTCAGCCATACCAGCTCTCCTGACTACCAGCATATGCTTGTCCACTTCATGAAAATCGGGGCTTTATTCTCCGACCCACTGCATCAGATTTGGACAATTTTTATTTGGAGCGCAGCTGCAACAAGTCAATTGCATCTCAGGTTTTTTTCTTATATCTGCATTAGGTGCTCTGTCAATGGCCTAGAGATAAAGGCACCATCCGATCTGTGCACATTTAGCTGATGTCCCTAGTGGGATAAAGCACCATCTGGTTTGTGCTGAGTTAGCTGAAGCAGCTGGGGGGTGGGGGGGGATGCTACCAGTGGACCCTGCCCTGGGAGAGAGAAGTAACCAAGTTTCCCACACCTGACTGCTATTCTGTGATCCCTACTATGAAATGTGTGAGTGGACATTGGGTTAGTTCAGGACTGGGCTTGGCGGTGATACCCACTTCCAGTAACCAACACTCACTGGGGTAGATCTTGACTTTGTGCGATAGTGTAAAATGGGTGATAGTGAGTCAGCAGCCCATTTTACATTTCTCCCTATTTTTATTTCCATTGTGGTGGAAATAAAAATCAGGAGAAATGTAAAACTGGTTGCCAACTCAATTAGTTCCCCAAAGGTTTTGATGAAGTAAAGTGTTTAAAACAGGTACAATCTTTGGCTTTTGCCTCATCAGCAGTTGCAGTGTTGTGACCTGGAGAAGATGTCTGGCCCACAGGTTGTAAAGTGGGCAGCTTTTATTTCCAGGAATGGCCACGTTTTACATTTTTACACAAGGGCTTCTGAAGCAATTATCAGCAACATACTCCAGCTCACTTTGTTGTGCCACTTGAAGAATTTCTGGGACTAAGAGCGAGCCAGGGTTAGGTGGCCTCAAGCTGTGGTACTCGAACACTCGGAAAAGGAAGGTTTAAGCAATGCACAGTACCACATTGTAAGATCATGACAAAGGTTAGGGCATGTGGAGTCAGGGGACAAATAGCTGAATGGATAGCAAATTGGATAAAAAAAATAGAAAGCAGATCTAGGGGTAAAGGGTAGCTATTCAGATTGGAGGAAGGTAGAAAGCGGTGTTCCAGAAGGATCAGTGTTTGGACCACTGTTATTCATAATTTAAATTAATGATTTGGACTTAGGAACAAGTAACTCTATCAAATTTTGCAGATGATACCAAACTAGGGGGTATAGCTAACACTGAGAAAGAATGCAACATAATACAAGAAGACATTGGAAAATTTGCAGACTGGGCAGTTAAGTGGCAAATGAACTTTTAACATAGATAAATGTGAGGTGATGCACTTTGGTAGGAAAAACAGAAACTTCACCTACACCTTAGAAAATAAAAAAAACCGAATGGGGTAAAAGAGCAAAGGGATCCAGGTGAACAAATCATTAAAAGCAGCATTGCAGGTCAGTAAAGCAATTAAAAATGCTAACAAAACACGAGGGCCTAGAAATTCAGTATAGCCACATTTGGGGCGCTACAGCCGGGCGTTCGCTAAAGTTAGCGCCCGGCGCAACTTAGTGCCACCTTCACCGATATTCAGTTGCATCGCCCCAAGAGGTTGCTGCTACGTTAAAGAGGCGATGCACGACTATCATAAGGCACTAAGCCGGCGAGCCGGGGCGCTAACACCGAGGGCGGGCGCAGCGCAGGTGCGGCGAGTTTCTGAATGAAGGCAGACACGCTGGCACCGGTCAGCTCTTAAAGGGGGAGGGTCGATTTGTTTGGCTGGCACGCCCTGCACACTGCAGCCCTGAAGCAAGGCCTGACCATTGCTGGTTCATCAGTTCTATGCCCTGGACCATGGGGAAGCCCACTATTCTTCCAAATCCCATTGCACGCTCTTGCTGTTTGTCCAGGGTCATGGGGAAGGAGATGTACTGACGTCTCCTTCTGAAAAGGGCATTGGTCACCTGGCGGATGCAGCAATGTACCGTGAACTGGGAGATGTTGGCAATGTCCCCAGTAGTGGATTGGAAGGAGCCGGTGGCATAGAAGTTGAGAGCCACCGTCACCTTCACTGCCACCGACAAGAGACGTCCTGCTCCTCAGCTGTGGCTGCAGATCTCTGCGAGGCAGGTGGCAGATCTCAGTGACCACCTCCCTTCTGAATTGCAGCCTCCGAACACACTGCTCCTCAGACATGTTCAGATATGAGAACTGCTGGCGGTATACCCTGGGTGGGTAAGGCCTCCTGTGCCGACGCCTGTTGGCCCTTCTCCGTCTGGCCATGACTGGCACTCTCACACGCGTCTCTGATCCCTTTGAATGCAATGCAGAAAGCCAACGTTTCCACCCATTGCAGCCCCCATTATATGTGGCGACTCAAGGCTATGGCACTGAAAGTTAAATCCGAGTGCAAAGCTCTGGCCTGAAGCCAGAAGTACCTGTGCGAGCGCTGAGTCAAAGCAGAAAGCTCTCTCCCTTTGTCTCTCTCCAAATATCTGTCTTTCAAACAGAAGGATTGGCACAAAATCGCTGCCACTTATAATGCAGGAAGAGTCCCCTTTAAATAGCACCCCCCGCACCCCGCAGCAACTGGGAACTGTTCCCCTCTACCAGTCGCCAGGAGCAAAGGGGGGCGCCACTGAAGTTCTGGTTCGGGGCGCACCAAGGGCGTTGCACCATGAAATGACGTCAGGATCTGCGCGCGCAGCTGAGCGGGCGCTGCGGTTTTGCGCCGCCGCTAAATCTTGACTGAAGTTCGCGAGAGGCGCAGATCATGCCGCGCCCGGGCGCTAGCCACTTCGCGCCCCACTTCTCGCCCTCTTAAGGCGCTAGCGGCTGGCGCTAACAACTGAATTTCTAGGCCTAGGATTTATTTCTAGGGGTATAAAATTCAAAAGTAGTGAAGTTATGTTAAACTTGTATAGGACCCTGGTCAGGTCGCTCTTATGTGCACAGTTCTGTTCTCCATACTATAAAAAGGACATAGAAGCACTGGAGAAAGTGCAAAAAAGATTTACAAGGTTGGTACCAGAATTGAGAGATTACAGCTATCGGGAAAGATTGAACAGGTTGGGCTTTTTAAGACTTAAAGGTGACCTGATAGAGGTCTTTAAAATTATGGATGAGTTGGACAGGGTAGGCATGGAGAGAATGTTTCCACTTGTGGGAAAATCCAAAACTAGGGACCATAAATACAAGATAGTTACTAATAATTCCAACAGGAAATAAAAGAGAAATTTCTTTACTCAGAGAGTGGTTAGAATGTGGAACTCGCTACCACAGGAAGTGGTTGAGGCAAATGGCTTAGATGCTTTAAAAAGGAAACTAAATGAGTACATGAGAGAAAAGGGAATAGAAAGATATGCTGAAAGGCGAAGATAAGGCAGATGGAATGAGAGGAGATTCGTGTGGAGTATAAACACCAGCACTGACTAGTTGGGCCGAATGGCCTTTTTCTGTGCTGAATATTCTATGTAATTCTATGTAACCCGTTCACAATATTACAAGAAGTCAAGATCTACCCCACTGTCTAGCAACACAAGTGGCCATTTGGTACTCGACGTTTACTGACACCTGTGAAACATACATCAGAATTAGTCAGCACCCTTGGGGAAGAGGTGAAGGTTTAAGCAATTTCTAAGTACAAGTAACAAACAGATGGATTTTCAAACATAAATCCATATTTAAGCTGACTGGCTTACAGCAACTGAATAAGTCAAATTATATTTTATTTTAATTACAACTGGGATTTTTACCAGTATTTTGGGGGTTAAATTGTGCCATCCATTTTTCTGTGAAAATCATAAATCAGTGACATTGCCCATATTATATGTCTCTTCGTTCAGTATGGTACATGTAGTTTAATGTTTAAAGAAAACAAATACTGTGAGGAGAGTGTGAAACTTTAATCACAGGAACATTGGCCAACATGTTTGCAGTTGACGCTTTTGCGATGTCTCAGCTGACAAACCAATGGTGACAAATTTTGTCTAAGAAAACTGAACATTAAAAACTGTCAATGAACATGCAAAAGCTCCCTGGCATTTACATTTTACTTTTAAAATCCTTCCAATAGAATGAAGCCAGCATGCTAGTGCACTTCTAAACTCCTAGCTGCTCCAGGAGAGTGAAGCGGTTGTAGGTACACAAGAAATTCACTGTTACAAGACAAATGATTAATTTTAGCTCTATCATTTGGAACTTGCTGGAGTCAGTTAATATTTCATGGTATTGGACAGTTGAATTCAGCGGGTCACCAGCAGTTGACAAATATTGCCAAAGATGCCAGGAGTCAAACGAGTTCACAGCTTCATGGATGCCAGCAGCACTGGACATGCGCCAGTAGTTTCCTGCATTTTCCAATTCCACTAACTGCTCTTTTCTAAGACAGACAGGGCCTTTTTAGTGTCTGGAAATATTAGATTTTAAAAAAAAACTCAAAAGACCAAACAAATCTTATACATTTTACTCAAGAGACGTGCAAATGGTATATAGCAGCACAGCTCACTCCTTGGCTAGAGTTTTATTTTAAATATATAAAACTGGTGTGTCAACTAGCTCGACGTCATCATCACACAAGATTTCTCCCCAAACACAACCTAGAGTTTTGCTCAAGACATTCTCAGTTCCATTCCAATTACATTTATTTAGCAACCATAAATCACTGCATAACAAGGCCTCACAAACAGGGATGGGTGCTTAACTGAGTTACTGGGGTATAAATTGGGCCATGTTGTGCCTTTTTTTTTGGCGCTACATGGCCAGATAAGGATTGAAAATGGGGTCATAGATGCACGCACGCACATCCGACAGGAAGCATGCAGGACGCGATCTTGGTAAAGGGGTGTGCACGCGTGCCTTATGGCCATCGGCAGCATGCCGAGCAAACAGATCATGGTCAATCAGTGTGCAATGCTGATTTGATGCCAACTCTGCCATTTTCAAACTGCACACTCCAGTCAACGCCCGGTCTTAACCTTGCACAGCTGAACACGATGTTAAGCGGAATGAAGGACCCCACCACCGTTATTTAAATAGATCATGAGCTACTTACAGGTTAGTTGCTGGATTATTTCCTCTGGCTGCTGGTGCAATTGTATATGTTTCTGGAGCTTTCCTACATTTAGCTAAAGTTTCACTACTCTACAGGATGTGGTTTAGCTGGTGCTGAAGTACTTTTTGGTCATTTAAAATCTTGTGCCGAAACAAGTTGCTTCCAGACATGGCTGGCCTGGTCGGGCTTCGTCTGGGAATTGATCATGACTGGGAGAATGAAGAGAGGTCATGCAGAGCAGGGGGGCCAGGAGCAGCATGATCGGGGGGCCAGAGGAGCTCATCACATGGGGGCCAGAGGAGCATGGGGTTGGGGGGGGGGGGGGGGGTGAAGAGAAATCGGAGGCCTCGTGGGCAGGGGTTCTCCAATCGCGGGGGTGGGTTAAGCAGGGATGCTGGATCTAGGAGGCAAGTGTAAAGGCACTTACCTCCTGGATCCTGCAGTCCTCGCCTTACTTTAGCTGGCGGGTTTCACGAGGCCTGCAAAACCCTACCAGCTACAATTAAATTTAAAAATGGAGGTGAAATCTGAGGCATGGCAACCTTATTATAATATTTAAATGGGCAACCTGCCTCGGGAGCAGGTTGGCTGCCCGCCCCGCCTCAAAACCGGAAGTGGGCGGTTGAAGTTGGGATTCAGACTTTTAACACTAACTTCCCACCCGACCCGAACCCACCCGTCTTTTTGGGGTTAAAATGCCCCCCTATGATTCTAGGATCATCCTCCTTCCAACAACACACAAATAAAAGCCACTAGGAAATGCACATTCCAATCAAATTTTACAAATTCAATCATTACAATATATACAAAATTAAACTAACCACTCTTGTGCATTCCCTTAGTGCCTGTCTTCCGTGTGCCTTTGCCTATCCTAGTGCACCTACGAGGTGCTTCAACATGGGTGGTGGAAGGCTGCTGACCTTCAATTGAGGAGACTACAGATGACCTTGGATGGTGACCTCAAGCAGCTCTGGGCCTAGAGGGCCTGGCTTCAGACTGCACCATCTCGGTCTGGGCCGGCTGGTTGACAGGCAAGGGCACTGGCAGAGTGGGAGCATGAATGCTGTCAACCCGAGAGAGGACTGCAGGTTCCTGTTCCATGGAGCCACTACCATTCACCCAGGGCGTCGCTTCAGCAGTCCTTGGAGAACAATTGATGGACTGCTGCGATGCCCTGGAAGCCCCTTTGAATAGTGGTTTCCAGAGCCACGATGACAGCAGTCTGAGCTTGCAAGGCCGCAGATTAAGACATTTGATAGAAGCTGTTTGTGCTGTAATGGAAGTTGTGACGGGAGTCATCACATGCTGCATCATGGTGGACTCGACAGGTATGCTGATGGAGGTGTCCACCCATTTGATGTTGGAAAGGATGGGCTCCAAGCTCTGCACAAATTCCTGTGCCAAGTTGGTGCTGGACTCCTCCATGCTCCTGGATATGGTGCGCAGGCTTTCCAGTGCACCAAGCATTTGCTTATGTACACCCATCAGCCTTCTTCTGTAACCTGGCCCATCAAAGTCCTCATCTGACTCCTCCGCAGCAGAACTAGTGTGCGACCTCACCCTCCAGCGAGACGGCACCTGCTCTATCCTTTCCCCCTGCCCTGGCTCCTACGCACTTGTGCCCGGTGTCTCACCATGTGCAGATACCTCCTCTATCCTAGCCTCTAAAATACACACAGTATCAGTATCTGAGCTGGTGGCTGTGAGTGTAAGATCCAGTGATAGTGTCTCTTCCTCCTATGACTGGTAAGGTACCAGTTCTTGGGTATCTGAAATGAAAAAAGGACACAGGTTGGGTTGTGGTGAGGGGAGAGGAGAAAGTAAGAAGTGCGTGCTTACACCATCAGTAGCTTGTGTGCCAGAAGAAATTGTGGGATGAGTTAAAGTGGGAAGAGAGAAGGTTGATTAAGTATGCAGATACCCTCATCATCGATCCCTCCAGCCCCACTTGTGGCCACGGCCTCAGCGATGCCCCTTCCCATGGCCAGCACGGTCTCCTCCATGGAGACCAAACATGCAGGCGTGCTTGTCCTCCTCCAGTCCTTTCCTGCTGCCTCGTGTTGTGCACCATATTCTCCTGCAAGAAAGAGGGATGTGTGTCATTGAGCGTCATGCAATATGTTTGGGTGATGTGGCTCTCATAGTTGAATAGCTGCCAGTGTATGCGAGCTGCGAGTACGAGGGTTGCAACAGTGTACGTGTGTGAGGGTGAGGTAAAGCATATGAACTGAAGGGTTGGGTACTGATTGATAGAGGTTATTGGTAGGTGGGTGATGAAGGTGTAGTGAATTGAGGAGTTTAGTGGTGCAGTTGATAGGATATTCCATTTCAAGATTGAACTCCCTCACCTTGACAGCACCCGAACCCTAACCCCCACCGTCTCTGAAGGCCACCCAAATTGGCCTACTTCAATGGATTATATTTTGTAAATAGTGGCACACATGTGCAGTAGAACAAAATTCATGGATGTTCCACATCATACTAACAGCAAGGGCAGCAGGACATTTTGTTCTGTGTATGCAGTGACCATTCAGCATATTCAACCATTATTACTGCACGGCAAATCAATGGCACAGCCACAGCAATAAAGGGAGAATCTTGTAATTAAAACAAAGAACATTCTGTCTAGTAACCAACGATCCAGAATTGAAGGCCTGCTGAAACTCATCGATTCCTCATCTCATTTCCAGCCCTTGGTGAGGGAGGGACAGGCAGTAGAAGGGAGAGAATGGTTTTAGCTGAGGTTCAAGTGAACTGAGCACATAGAACAAAATCAAATTCAGCAAATGTGGAGATAGATTCAGAAGGTGCTTGGTAGTATAGAATTATCTTGCTTCAGAGCAGCTTAAGTTTGAGTGGGAGAACTCCAGGGAAAGAGTTAAGTTCAAACTAACAGCAGAGGACTTGGCTTACAATTCTGCTGACTGGAATGAGCTGTGCAATAGTTCAGCACAGCGAGGAACACCCAAACACTTCATTGGCAAATTCTGGTGGCACTTTCCACTGACATAAGCATTTTGTTAAGGGGGTGGGGGGGGGGAATGGACACACATGGAAGAGTTTTATAAACTTAATATGGGTTTAAAAGCTGGATTTTAAAGGAATTGGGACAAAAGTATCACTTGGAAACTTAACACAGATCCAGTGTGCTTGAACACTCGTCTGCAAATCGTGACATTAATGATCACCTGATAGAAAGCAACATTGTAGGTTTTTGAAGTTGGAATGGTTACTTCTTCAGTACATTAAATTTAAATAAACTGGTTAATGTTCCCACCATTGTCAGAATTATACTAGAATATGGTGAACTGGTCAGGTTTGACTAAACAAGCTTTTTTCATAACTGCCATTTTGGGAACAGCATATAAACTGTGAGGGAACTTTAGGACGCAAGTTTCACAATTAAATTAATGGAAAAGAAAAATCGAGCAGAGTGTATAATGTGCAACTGATCCACTGCTGCCAGTTTTCCGCCCACGACCAAAGTGAAAATTAACCTCTTAATCATTTCACTACAAATCAGGGAATTCAGAAGAAACTTCCTTACCCAGGCAGTGGTGAGAATGTGGAACCCGCTACCACAGCGAGTAGTTGAGGCGAATAGTATAGATGCATTTAAGGGGAGGCTAGATAAGCATATGAGGGAGAAGGAATAGAAGGTTATGTTGATAGAGTTACACGAGGAAGGATGGGAGGAAGTTGGAGTGGAGCATAAATGCTGGCATGGACTGGTTGGGCCAAATGGCCTGTTTCTGTGCTGTATATTCTATGTAATTCTAAAATCAAGGGCCCACTGCCCAAGTGAGAAAGAATATTAACTCTTTTTAACCCATTTCTATTAATTTCACTACAGTTCCGACGAAGGGTCGACCGGAAACGTTAACTGTTTCTCTCTCCACAGATGCTGCCTGACCTGCTGAGTATTTCCAACATTTTCTGTTTTTATTTCATATTTCCAGCATCTGCAGTATTTTGCTTTTCTATTAATTTATCAGTTATTTACATTTCATAAAGCTGAAAATCTGAGGTGAACAATACCAACTTCACAGACAGATATCAATAAGCAGGTGGCAAGCTCTCCAACCAGTCACAGTCCCACCAGTATTCAATGCAGCCATTTTGAGACACTCCCACAGCAGGTTAGCAGGGAGTAGGAGATCTATCTGGCGGGTCTGTATGGAGCTAAATGCTTGACATTAAAAAAAAATACTTTAACAAATATCAACGCCTTTTCCCCCCCTCCCCCCGATATAAAATGGGGAAGTACTTTAAACAAAAAATATTCCCTCTAGGCTCAGATTAACTGATCATTCATCTCATTGCTGTTTGTGGGATCTTGCTGTATGGAAATAGGCTGCCTTTTTGCCTATATAAAAACAGTGAGAGTACTTATTGAACAATTTATTGAATGTGAAGAGCTTTGGCTTGTTTGAGAGAAATAAAAGGCATATAACGACAAGACACATTCTCCTTTCAGACTTCCCTTCCTTTCTAAGTTACTCGGTACCGGGATCTGTGCTGTCACAGGCACAACAGCATGGAAAGATTTTTGGTTTTACCTTTTGAATAGACTCCCCCATGTTGAACGCCACTTGGAAGAAGCACTGAGAGTAGCAAGGGCACAGAATGTACTCTGGGTGGGGGACTTCAGTGTCCATCACCATCACCGAGCTGGCCGAGTCCTGAAGGACATAGCTGCCAGTCTGGGCCTGCGACAGGTGGCGAGAGAACCAACACGAGGGAAAAACTTACTTGGCCTCGTCCTCACTAATCTACCTGTCGCAGATGCATCTGTCCATGACAGTATTAGTAGCAGTGACCATCACACAGTCATTGTGGAGACGAAATCCCGTCTTCACACTGAGGACACCCTCCATCGTGTTGTGTGGCATGACCACCGTGCTAAATGGGATAGATTCAGAACAGATCCAGCAGCTCAAAGCTGGGCAACCATGAGGCGCTGTGGGCCATCAGCAGCAGCAGAATTGTATTCCACCACAATCTGTAACCTCATGGCCCGGCATATCCCTCACTCTACCATTACCACCAAGCCAGGGGACCAACCCTGGTTCAATGAGGAGTGTAGAAGAGCATGCCAGGAGCAGCACCAGGCGTACCAAAAAATGAGGTGCCAACCTGGGGAAGCTGCAACACAGGACTACATGCATGCTAAAAAGCAGGAGCATCATGCTATAGACAGGGCTAAGCGATCCCACAATCAACGGATCAGATCAAAGCTCCTGCCACATCCAGTCGTGAATGGTGGTGGACCATTAAACAACTAATGGGAGGAGGAGGCTCCATGAATATCCACATCCTCAATGATGGTAGCGTTTGCAACAATCTTCAGCCAGAAGGGCCGAGTGGATGATCCATATCAGCCTACTCCGGAGGTCCCCACCATTACATAAGTCAGTCTTCGGACAATTCGATTCACTCCACGTGATATCAAGAAACGGCTGAGCGCACTAGATACAGCAAAAGTCTATGGGTCCTGACAACATCGCGGCTATCGTGCTGAAGACTTGTGCTCCAGAACTAGCCGTGCCTCTAGCCAAGCTGTTCCAGTACAGCTACAACACTGGCATCTATCTGACATGTGGAAAACTGCCCAGGTATGTCCTGTCCACAAAAAGCAGGACAAATCCAATCCGCTCAATTACCGCCCCATCAGTCTACGCTCAATCAGCAAAGTGATGGAAGATGTCATCGACAGTGCCATCAAGCGGCACTTACTCACCAATAACCTGCTCACTGATGCCCAGTTTGGGTTCTGCCAAGATCACTCGGCTCCCGACCTCATTACAGCCTTGGTCCAAACATGAACAAAGCAGCTGAATTCCAGAGGTGAGGTGAGAGTGACTGCCCTAGACATCAAGGCAGCATTTGACTGAGTGTGGCATGAAGGAGCCCTAGTAAAACTGAAGTCAATGGGAATCGGGGAGGAAAACTCTCCACTGGCTGGAGTCATACCTAGCACAAAGGAAGATGGTTGTGGTGATTGAAGGTCAATCACCACAGCCCCAGGACATCGATGCAGCAGTTCTTCAAGGCAGTCCTAGGCCATCGATGCAGCAGTTCTTCAAGGCAGTCCTAGGCCCAACCATCTTCAGCTGCTTCATCAATGACCTTCCCTCCAACATAAGGTCAGAAATGGGGATGTTCGCTGATGACTGCACAGTGCCATTCACTACTTCTCAGATAATGAAGCAGTCCATGCCCGCATGCAACAAGACCTGGATGACGTTCAGGCTTGGGCTGATAAGTGGCAGGTAACATTCGCGCCACACAAGTGCCAGGCAATGACTATCTCCAACAAGCAAGAGTCTAACCACTGCCCCTTGACATTAAATGGCATTACCATCACCGAATCCCCCACCATCAACATCCTGAGGGTCACCATTGACCAGAAACTTAACTGGACTAGCCACAAATACTGTGGCAACAAGAGCAGGTCAGAGGCTCGGTATTCTGTGGCAAGTGTCTCACCTCCTGACTCCCCAAAGCATTTCTACCATATACAAGGCACAAGTAAGGAGTGTGATGGAATACTCTCCACTTGCCTGGATGAGTGCAGCTCCAACAAAACTCAAGAAGCTCGACACCATCCAGGACAAAGCAGCCCGCTTGATTGGCACCCCATCCACCACATTAAACTTTCACTCCCTCCACCACCGGCGTACCGTGGCTGCAGTGTGTACCATCGACAAGATGTGCTGCAGCAACTCGCCAAGGCTTCTTCAGCAGCACCTCCCAAACCCGCGACCTCTTCCACCTAGAAGGACAAGGGCAGCAGGCACATGGGAACACCACCAAGTTCCCCTCCAAGTCACACACCATCCTGACTTAGAAGTATATCGCCGTTCCTTCATCGTCGCTGGGTCAAAATCCTGGAACTTCCTACCTAACAGCACTGTGGGAGTACCTTCACCACACGGACTGCAGCGGTTCAAGGCGGCGGCTCACCACCACCTTTTCAAGGGCAATTAGGGATGGGCAATGAATGCGGCCTTGCCAGCGACACCCACATCCCGTAAACTAATTAAAAAAGAGACTAGAACCAAGGAGTTGGTGTGGAGAGAAGTGCCCCAGGAATCTGTGTTGGAACCACTCATGTTTCCAATTTACATCAATGACTTAAATACTCAAAAGAAATTGGTCAAATTTGCAGGTGATATTAATCTAGGAGGACAGTGGAACTGGAGGAGGCAGCTGAGAAATTAGACTGAAATGGACAAAATATGTAAGAGAACAGATGAAATAGAGCAAGTAGAAATAACTGCATATAGGATGGAAAATTGGACAACACACATACTCCATGAATAGATTTAAAATAGCTGAGAAGAAAGCCAAGAGGAGATTTAATAGAGATTTTAAAATGTGTGAGTAGTTCTGTTAGTTTTCTCCGACACTCTATTTCCTCTAGTTGGGGATGAATTTGAAAGAGACCAAGTGCAGAACAGCATTCAACTAAACCAACAAAATGTTGAACTATAGAACCAAAACCGCAGAATACATATCAGAAGAAGTCATGATCAAACTGTACAGAATGATGGAAATAAAGTGGAATATGATATGAAAATGGCAAAGAACTGGAAGGCACTACAGTCAATTGGTGAAGAAAATGAAACATGAATTGGAAAAATGAACACTTAATAAAATATTGTGAATAAATGGAAAATCTTGCATGGGATAAGTTTGAATAAGAGAACACCTTGTGCAGTACAGGTATAGGGCAATAGTTAGAGGGCAGGGCTGGTAACCATTAGTTTTAAATTACAGTAATCCTATTTAAATATCATGCATAGGCCATATTTCCACCCTCTACACTACATTAAATTATATTATGCCCCATGGTCATTTCTGGTAGTGTGACTTGGGTGGTTTATTCATATTATTTTCAAATTTTGTTCAATGTTTAATTAAAACCCATTGCACCTTGTTGAGATTTTTACCTCATAATACATTTCTCTGCCAGGTTAGGATAACCAGAATATTAGACATCAAAAGTTCATTGCGATTAATTGTAGCCATAATTTTGGAATTTTATGCTTTAACACATTTTACTTTGAGTCAAACTATTTTATTTTTTTTGTCAAGTTGGTGATCACAAATCCCAGAGATAAAATACTCCCACAAGCAAAATCACCAAATGAGATAAAACAGTTTCTGTTTGATGTTCTGTTAACTTTACAGACTTGAGACTGTACCAATTTTATTTCTCATATCTTCACCTACAAGTGCGTGGGATGGTTTCGTTGCATTGCATATCTCAATCTGCACAGAACCTGGATTTGAATCTCTCTTCGTGTTACATGACAGTAACAACACAGCTGAAGTGAAATAAAGACCACAACAGCCGTGCACTCACCACCGAGGTACGTACTCAGTTAGCCACCAGTTTCCCTACATTACAACAGTGACTACACTTCAAAAGTACTTCATTGGCTGTAAAGAACTATGGGACGTCCTGAGGTCATGAAAGACATTATATAAATGCACGTTATTTCTTTCTTTAGTTACAGTTGATGCAGGAAACTTCCCTTCATTATCTCTATTGCTGATATGTCTTATTACCTGAACTGATGGTTTCATTAAAATTGACTCTGCAAAATAAGGTGGTTTCATACTTTACTGAGGAACTGCCTTTGTGTGTACACAAACTGGTTATTGTTTCCTAAAAAAAATTACTCTTTGACATGATATGAGTATGACCAAGTACTCATGAAATCATGAAGTTTTTGGGTCAGAGGGAGGTTATGCTTGAACTGTATAAAACACTAGTTAGGCCCGAGCTAGAGAACTGCGTGCAGTTCTGGTCACCACATTAGAGGAAAGATGTGATTGCACTAGAGAGGAGATTTACAAGGATGTTGCCTGGACTGGAGAATTTTAGCTATGATGAAAGATTGGATAGTCTGGGGTTGTTTTCTTTAGAACAGGAGGAGGCAGAGAGGAGAATTAATTGAGGTGTATAAAATTATGAGGGGCCTAGATAGAGTGGATAGGAAGGTCCTATTTCCCTTAGCAGAGGTGTCAACAACCAGGGGGCATAGATTTAAAGTAATTCGTCGGAAGTTTAGAAGGGATTTGAGGAGAAATTTTTTCACCCAGCGGGTGGTGGGGGTCTGGAACTCACTGCCTGAAAGGGTGGTAGAGGCAGAGACTCCCATCACATTTAAAAAGTACTTGGATATGTACTTGAAGTGGCGAAACTTACAAGGCTAGGGACCAAGAGCTGGAAAGTGGGATTAGGGTGGATAGCTCTTTGTTGGCCGGCACAGACAAGATGGGCCGAATGGCCTCCTTCTGTGCTGTAAATTTCTATGATTCTAGAGTTAAATATTGCAGGGGTAGAATGGGGGTTGTATCCATTCTTAACAAATTCAGAAAGCAATCATTTATCTTCCTGATGTGCGGTAGGAGCACAACATGTATATTTAGATTTTATTTTTTTTAATAACCAGCTCGTCCATTAAATTCCAGTTCAGAATAAGAAAACATTTCTCAATTCACAGTAGTCCTGGTGGCAGCAAATGAGAAGCAGGATTGCAACAAAATGTAACCGAGTGCTCAATGGGATCTCGAAGTCTATTGTGATGCTGGTCACTTCTGCTCGAACACTGGTGCCTTGATACATCTAAGAGAGCACTGAAGTGGAAGGACTGACGCAGCAAAAGGCCAGCAGGCTGGGTTGATGAAAGTGCTATTACTGATTAGTACCAGGGCTGAAGAAGCTGCTTCGTCAGACATACCTTGAAGTCGATAAAGGTCAAAATTTACTTTCAGAAATACCTTGTGTTGCATTTTATATTCCACCTTTCACTAAAAATAAAAATGAATAAATTGCCTTGCAATGAATTTGTGGTTGCCTTGTTTCATTTGACTACTACATTACTACTTGTAGTTATACTTGTATGCATACAAGTTAGTTATTTAATGTAAATGAGTCTCTCAAACCATATTACAAGGGAGAGTGATAACATCAAGCAGGAAGTAATAACATTTACGTTAACCTTAGAAGCAAATTCTATTACTTGTTATATAATCCCAAAAACTGTAGCATGTTTGCCAGAAACAGCTTATTTTCAGTTTTGGCATTAGTTGATCATATCAGTAGTTCACTAATCTACCGTGCATACTTACCACCCTTTCTCAGTTGGACCGTGACATTATATTCTACATTCCCCTCCTCCATTTCCCCCCCACCTCCTTTTTTACCTCTCCTAAAGGCAGGAAGTTATATTGGGATGTGATTCCATGGCCAGCAGCAGCAATTAGGAACACCACTCATAATAGCCTAGATAGCAAATGTCAGCATACCATTCCACACAATTAAGTCCAGTTCTGTCCAAAGACACACAAGGTGGCGAGCGTTAGTGAATAATGATTAGGAGTGTAAACCCAGGCTGATTATTTTCCCCTTCTTACCCCAGGCGTGCTGAGGCATAGAGATCAACTAAATCAGCATAAGCCAGGAAATAAATTTGGGACCTTTCTGATATTCTGGCCAAGTATCACAGCAGGCAGTGCTTTTATTCACCATCAGGGATGTCTCATGTTCTATGCTTTAAGACTGTGATTTCTGGCCACTTGAACAAGACATTTTACACGAACTGCTTCTGGAATGATGACACCATAAAAGTTTGCACCAGTTACATCTACAATGAGAAGCCCTGGCTCCAGTTGCATCATTGTCACTACTGGAACAAAATTTCACAATATCATATCACAATCACAGAATCACAGAAACCCCACAGTGCAGATAGAGGCCATTTCAGCCCATCGAGCCTGCACCGACACATATCCCACCCGATCCCCGTAACCCCACGTATTTAATCCCCCTAACACTAAGGGTCAATTTATCATAGCCAATCATCCTAACCCGCACATCTTTGGACTGTGGGAGGAAACTGGAGCACCCGGAGGAAACCCACACAAACACGGGGAGAATGTGCAAACTCCACACAGAGGAACAAATTATGCTAATTTTTTAAAATTCATTCATGGGATGTGGGCATCGCTGGCAAGGCCAGCATTTATTGCCCATCCCCAATTGCCCTCGAGAGGGTGGTGATGAGCCGCCGCCTTGAACCGCTGTAGTCCGCGTGGTGAAAGTACTCCCACAGTGCGGTTAGGCAGGGAGTGCCAGGATTTTGACCCAGTGACAATGAAGGAACAGCGATAAGTCAGGATGGTGTGTGACTTGGAGGGGAACTTGGAGGTGGTGGTGTTCCCATGCGCCTGCTGCCTTTGTCCTTCTAGGTGTTAGAGGTCACGGGTTTGGGAGATGCTGCCAAAGAAGCCTTGGTGAGTTGCTGCAGTGGATCTTGTAGATGGTACACACTACAGCCACGGTACGCCAGTGGTGGAGGGAGTGAATGTTTAAGGTGGTGGATGGGGTGCCAAACAAACAGGCTGCTTTGTCCTGGATGATGTTGAGCTTCTTGAGTGTTGTTGGAGCTGTACTCATCCAGACAAGTGGAGAGTATTCCATCACACTCCTGACTTGTGCCTTGTAGATGGTAGAAAGGCTTTGGGGAGTCAGGCAGTAAATCACTTGCTGCAGAATACCCAACCGGTGTTTATGCTCCACATGAGCCTTCTCCCACCCTACTTCATCTAACCCCATCAGCATATCGTTCTATTCCTTTCTCCCTCATGTACTTATCTAGCTTACTCTTAATTCAATAACTTTTTTTTTTTTTTTTTACACAAATAAGGTTCAAATTTAGTGCATAGGCAGCACCAGCAACTGACAAATTACTGCTTTGTCCAGATAAAGATGCACTGCAGCAAATGCATTTGTACAGACAGGCATTTATTGAAATTGATTTCCAAGACTGAATAAGAAGCTCCCCACATATGGGAGTACAATGCAGTAAGCCTGTGCTGGAATGCATTTGCTGGCTTGTCATTCAGTGGTACCCCAGCTGATTAAAGTTGCCGACTTTTGCCAAGTCCAAAGCTAAACAGTAATAGGATAAGGGTGGGACATGGAGTGGGATCATGAGTTCTGTTGTTTTCTTTGCCAGTGATAATAATTCACTGAAAATCTTAATAATTAATGCTTCCACATAAGAGGGGGCGACTGGATCCCTGCCTCTTTGACCAAGCTTTTGGTCACCTGTCCTAAAATCTCCTTATGTGGCTCGGTGTCAAATTTTGTTTGATAATGCTCCTGTGAAGTGGCTTGGGACGTTTAGGTGGTATATAAATGCAAGTTGTTGTTGTCCAACTGGTGTCAGAAGCATTGAACCACCTGGTCCAAAACCAGGCAGCTGGCAATCCAACCACTAGGAAGTGTCAGAAAGAGCTTCCACAGAAATGGGGAAGGGTGGGGCATCACTTAGAGCCACTTAAAAGAATTTGTATTAAGTAAAAGAAATAATTCAAAACTTCAAAATTTATATTTGGTAAAGAACTGCTACAAATCTGAAGAACATGTATTGATTCCGGTGGTTCTCGGTCACTCGGAGAAGAGAAGAACTGTAGGGAAATTAAAGAGCAAAGTTCAAAGTACCTTATTATTAGCAGTAAGATTCAGAGCGGCTGTCAGGAGTCACAATAGTGTTAGTTACTAAAAGACATCCAGATTAATAAAATGAACCAAAGTACACAGATATAGAGCTAGGTGAAGGATTCAGAAGGACGATTATGGAAATAAAGCTATAAACTAGAATTTGGACATTACAAAAAGAGAAAGAACAGATCTGGGTAATACCAGGAACCAAGGTGGGAAGTGATGAAGGACACAGTATACAGACAACCAAGACAGGAATGGTTTTTGGTTACAAAAGGTGGATGGATCATTAATTAGAACCAACAAGGACTGCCTCACTAGGTACTAATGCAAGAAGTCACACAACACCAGGTTATAGTCCAACAGCTTTATTTGAAATCACAAGCTTTCGGAGCGCTGCTCCTTCAGGTGAAGTGGAGAAATGCATAAAGACACAGCTTATATAGTCAGAGAATCATGTCAGATGTTTACAGGTAACCTTTCCAACTGCCATTTATCACACCTCGGCAGAGAGATAATCACAGCAGTCAAAGGTGTGAATGGTGTCCAAACAGGTCAGTCAGGGAAACATTACATCAAAGAACAATGAGGTGGGGTCGCAAGGGGTCAAATATTGCAGATGCTGGGGTCTGTATGAAAAACAAAAAAAGACAAAACATTTTTTTTTTTTTGGCTGGAAATCACAGCAGGTCCGGCCGCATCTGTGTAGAGAGAACAAGCCAATGTCGACTCGAGTCTGGATGACCCTGCATCAGGTGGGGTTACATGTAGCGTGACATGAACCCAAGACCTCGGTTGAGGCCGTCCTCATGGGTGCGGAACTTGGCTATCAGTTTCTGCTCGACGATTTTGCGTTGTCATGTGTCTCGAAGGCCACCTTGGTGGCCTTCTCCAAGGTGGCCTTCGAGACACACGACAACGCAAAATCGTCGAGCAGAAACTGATAGCCAAGTTCCGCACCCATGAGGACGGCCTCAACCGAGATCTTGGGTTCATGTCACGCTACATGTAACCCCACCTGATGCAGGGTCATCCAGACTCGAGTCGACATTGGCTTGTTCTCTCTACACAGATGCGGCCGGACCTGCTGTGATTTCCAGCCAAAAAAAAAATGTTTTTTGTCTGTTTTTTTGTTTTTCATACAGACCCCAGCATCTGCAATATTTGACCCCTTGTGACCCCACCTCATTGTTCTTTGATGTAATGTTTCCCTGACTGACCTGTTTGGACACCATTCACACCTTTGACTGCTGTGATTATCTCTCTGCCGAGGTGTGATAAATGGCAGTTGGAAAGGTTACCTGTAAACATCTGACATGATTCTCTGACTATATAAGCTGTGTCTTTATGCATTTCTCCACTTCACCTGAAGGAGCAGCGCTCCGAAAGCTTGTGATTTCAAATAAAGCTGTTGGACTATAACCTGGTGTTGTGTGACTTCTTACATTTGTCCACCCCAGTCCAACTCCGGCATCTCCACACCATCACTAGGTACTGACAGCAATGAACTGGAAGTATAAACTGTAAAGGCTTTCACTGCCATTGTGTAAAGTAATAGCATAGTGATGCATACACCAAACGTTTTAAATGTGCTCGTTACAAGAGGACTGTCTCTCTAATTCTACAGGATCACTATGACCTTTACTCAGGAACAAATTCAATACTAATACACCATGTGAACACAGACCCTGTGGATTAAGAGTTGGCTACAAGTACCACAAAGATGATGCAATACCACCCCACAGCTACATCATCTGAAGACAAACATGTCAGCTAACTCAAATGTTAATGTTTGCTATTAAAATCTCAACAATCAGCTCATATGCCAGTTTAATGTCCTGAAAGTTGCTTTAATTACTCAGCTAGTGAAAGCCAACTTTCAAAGCATTTCCTAAAGCAAAGTGAAGTATTTGACAACCACATGGGGCGACTCTGTTACCAGACCTACTAGCTGTTCACATCACTTATTATTTACTGACCCATCAACCTGTTGTCCTGTACTGTTTCATTCACAACTCAGGTTTGAATATTCTGAATGCACAGATTAAGTCAAATGCATGCTTTACTCCCTGTCCTATTTAAAAGAACCATAGAATCTCAGAAGCTTTCAGCACAGAGGGAAGCCATTTGACTCATCACATGAAGAGGTTTCATGTGCATAGTACTGTAGTGCCAACAGAAATCTTGTTTTTGGTTAGCTGTGCACAGAAACCCATCACCATGTTTAAGAGTTTCCAAAACAAGATACAGGTACTAGGAAATCCACATAGATCGCGTTTCTGGTTGTCCGATATTGAATGCATGGTCTCCTTGTAGTATATATCCCACTTACTTAAGTCCAGACCAGACAGCTTACGTGCAGGTTGGCAGAGCCTAGGCTTGGGGATGCTCCCAGTGTGTGCAGGGGTATTGCTGGAATCTAACCACTAAAACTATGCAATTTACCAGTACAGAGCACAGCTAAGCTTCCTGCTGCTTGCCCAGCCAAGACCACCAAACAAGCTGGGACATTTGCTTGCTGGTTATTTGGAGCCGAGTGGGAAGAATTCCAGTAATGGGTCTACTTGTGCTTGGCTGACTGGTCAATCAGGAAACACTGCAGGCCTGTGCAGCTAAAGTACTGGATTATTGACACAATAGCAAAATACTGCGGATGCTGGAAACCTGAAATAACAACAGAAAATGCTGGAAATACTCAGCAGGCCAGAGTCTGCCACAGTGGGCTGATGTGGTTCTCAACTGCCATTGCCAGGCATGTCATCTTGGAGCCATCTTGACCCTAAGGAGGGGGGGGGGGAAGCGCTTTTAATCCCAATCCGACTAATTCCAGAACTGTGATTTTCTTTTATTGAAATACAAGATGCTATGATTTACAATGGGGTTTTATTTGAACAGATTCACATCTTTGGTGGCCTGTAATAATTATGAGCAAATCTACAGTGTCCTCTTGACATTAACATTATTTACATTGGGACAGGAAGATCCTTGTAATATTCAATTGAACAGAGACAAGCTCAAACAAATCAATCTGAAAACATAAATGCTTCAGCTTCAACTATAAATGCAAATGCCTCATTGTCCCCCCTTTTTAAAAATCTGCATAACTTATCCAAACTCACTTTCATAGAAATGTACAGCACAGGAGGCCATTCGGCCCATCGTGTCTGTGCTGGCCAAAAAGGAGCTATCCAGCTAAATCGAAAAGAATTACAATACAGCATGTATTTCTCTCTTCAAAAATATTAGCAGTGGAATGTGGGTAGTAAGTTGCAATTAATCACAAAATTGACATGGATCTGCATCAGAAGTTACAAAATTGTTGAAACAGTTATGTTTAACCAGGTTTTCTATCAGATATTTTAATCTGGCATTAGTGTTTGAAGCCACACTGCTGAGTACTACAAAACTGATCTGCTTACAGATCTGATTTTACAGCTGTATGAGAGGACTGAGGGCTTACAGCACAAAATAAAAATACTGGTGCCCCTATGAACCATGAAAAATGCATTCCTCTCAGCATTTTAATTACTAACTTGAAACTGCCTTTGGTGACCATCTTCATAAATGAATTAAAAGATCTTTAAACTCACTGGTGAAAGTTACGAGTTACTCTCGGAATGGAGTGTGCTACAAAACAGATACAACAACAACAACTTGCGTTTACATAGCACCTTTAACGTAGTAAAACGTCCCAAGGCGCTTCACGGGAGTGTTATCAAACAAAATTTCACACCGAGCCACATAAGGAGATATTAGGGCAGATTGGTCATAGAGGTAGGTTTTAAGAAGTGTCTTAAAGGAGGAAAGAGAGGTAGAGAGGTAGAGATGTTTAGGGAGGGAGTTTCAGAGCTTAGGGCCGCGGCAGCTGAAGGCACGGCCACCAATGGTGGAACGATTAATATTGGGAATGCTCAAGAGGCCAGAATTGGAGGAGCACAGAGATCTTGGAGGGTTGTGGGGCTGGAGGAGATTACAGAGATAGGGAGGGTTGAGACCATGGAGCAATTTGAAAACAAGGATGAGAACTTTAAAATTGAGGCGTTGCTTAAGTGGGAGTGCGAGTTAGGATATGGCCGGAAGAGGTTTGGATGACCTTAAGTTTATGGAGGGTGGAAGATGAAAAGCTGGCCAGAACTGCATTGGCATAGTCAAATCTAGACGTAACATGAGAGTTTCAGCAGCAGATGAGCCAAGGCAGGAGCCGAGTCAAGCGATGTTACGGAGGTGGAAATAGGCCGTGTTGGCGATGGCGCAGATGTGTGGTCGGAAGTTCCTCTCGAGGTCAAATACGACACCAAGTCTGCGAACAATCTGGTTCAGCCTCAGCCAGTTGCTAGGGAGAGGGATGGAATCAATGACTAGGGAACGGAGTTTGTGGTGGAGACCGAAGACAATGGCTTTGGTCTTCCCAATATTTAGTTGGAGGAATTTTCGGCTCATCCAATACTCAATGTCGGGCAAACAGTCAGACAATTTAGAGACAGTGGGTGAGGTAGAGCTGGGCGTTGTCAGCGTAAATGTGGAAATTGACGCGGTGTTTCCGGATGATGTTGCCGACAAGCAGCATCTAGAGGAGAAATAGGAGGGGGCCAAAGATAGATCCTGGGGGACACCAGAGGTAATGGTGCAGTAGCGGGAAGAATAGTCTCATGTTATGTGATCAACATCAACTACATGGGAATAAGTTACAAGGCTGTAGTCGGAGGGGCAGTGGGTTCAGCGGACACCCATCCTAATTTGAAAAATTAGATTACAGAATTTAAAGTTATTTCATATTATACATTCTTTTGTAAATTAATTAAACTCAAGGGACCCGTTTCTTACTGCTGTCAGCATGGTTACAGCAGCACTACAAAAGGTCACAAGAGGCTAATATAATTCCATGTGAAGTTACTATTCAGATAGAAGAATTAGCAGTAATTTTATAATACATGACTAATGGGCAAGCAGAGTAAATTAGATTTGTACACTGTCCCAAGTTGTCACTCATTAACATACAGCCAGCCTAATACATGCTTACTATTTAATCCAAGACAGTTATTTTGGACAATAAAGATAACAGTATGTTACTGAAAAATGGCTCATGCTACCTCGCTGAACAATACACCCTGTAACTGTCTAGTGTATTTATTTTAAACCATAAATAGTGAGTGACCTTATAGTTTCAACAAAGCTGTACTGATTATCAGTGAAGCAACTTACAGAAAACACAAGTTTTATAAAAATAACTCCGGCGTGTAACTCCTGACTTGGAAGTATATCGCCATTGATTCATCATCACTGGGTAAAGTCTTGGAACTCCCTCCCTAACAGCACTGTGGGAGTACCTTCACCACACGGACTGCAGCGGTTCAAGAAGGCGGCTCACCACCACCTTCTCAAGGGCAATTAGGGATGGGCAATAAATGCTGGCCTTGCCAGCGACGCCCAGATCCCATGAATGAATAAAGTAAAGCGAATTATAAACGTACATTAGCTCTTGTAAAGATCATGGCTTTAGAAGTGTTGATTGGATACAGACTATTTATAATGGTTATTATTCCCAAGGGGAAAACAATGCAAGACTTGCAACATTTTACCTGGTTAAGTTCTCTATTTCTGGTGGAATAGTTTTAAGTCTGTTTCCCCCAAGTGAAAGAGATTTGAGTCTTTGCAATTCTAGAAGCTGAGAAGGAACCTCCTCAAAACGATTACCACTGAAATTGACAGTCTCCAAACTCATCTTTCCTAAGTCTTTGGGCAGCGAGAACTCGTCCATTCTGTTGTTTTTGGCTATCAAAGTCTTAAGTTTGGTCAGTGCCAAGATTTCGTCGCAGATGAAGACGAGTCCATTGGAGCTGATGTCTAGGAACAGCAGATTCCCGAAATGTGCGATATTTCCAGGGAAAACAGTAAATCTGTTGTGAGTCAACAGTAACTGCTGAGTCTCGTTTTTCTTTTCTTCGCTGATGTCTTCCAAAGCCACCGTATCCAGATTCATTCTGGACAAGTTCAGCACATTGTCTCCTTCCATATTCTCCAAAACGTCCATAGCTGATCCTGGCAAAGCAAACATTTTAAACTTGATCGGGGAAATCAAATTTTAGTTTACTGCGAAATACGCTGCAGCGATCTCGATCTCGGCAACTGGTACACTCAACTTCCTCGTCAAATTTCAATGGAACACTGGCTAGACTGGTCGCCTCGTGAAAGTGGGTGCCCCGGAATCGGAATTGTCCATAACCGACCTCGAATCCGGATACGTGTTACTACGACTGCGCGCGTTCCGGGGCCTAGTTGGGTAGAACTGTCAATCAAATGGAAGGGATCACGCGGGCTGAGCTGGACTCCGTGTAAAGGTCGCTGTGACGAGGGTGATGTAACCATTGCTGCGATTTGCGTAATGACGCACAAACGACTAGTTAAATCAGGCCAGAGAGCAAGTGGTATGGGAGGCTTCTGCAACTAAGTGAAATTGTAATGAAACAAACAAGAATTAAGAGATTCAAGTAAAAGCTGTGGCTTGTGAACAAAAAAATTGTTAATTGCCATTAAACGAAAAACAAGATTTCAGACCATAACCTCAGCCCCTACCTTGTTTCTCTCACATGGCAGCTGTCGCTCATTTTGCCATTTACACTTCATCTAGAGTCATCGTTTGTTTCTTAACTTGTCCCATTACCACCTCCTTTTGCCTTGCACCATCATCCCTTTTGTCTCTTAATCTCTCCTGCCTTCCATCCGATCACAGATCTCCCTTTTATTGTTTCCTCCTCCTCCCCCTTTCCCTGCTCCTACATTTGCTTAAAAACCTGTTCCATTTCCAGCTTTTTCCAGTTCTGATGAAAGGTCATCGACCTGAAACGTTAACTCTGTTTCTCTCTCCACAGATGCTGCCTGACCTGCTGAGTGTTTCCAGCATTTTCTGTTTTTATTTCAAAAACAGTACCCCCCGCCGACCCCGCCACGTGCAGGCAGTTCAAGAACAGCTCAGTGAAAATAAGTCGTTATTCAGGTTTTGCAACCCAATGTTCCTTAACTTTTATTGGAGGGAAAGAAACATAAATACATGCTGAAGGTACAAAATTAATGGTGCATATGCAGCAGTGGGGGAGGGGTAAGATCATAAGATCATAAGAAATAAGAACAGGAGTAGGCCATACGGCCCCTCGAGCCTGCTCCGCCATTCAATAAGATCATGGCTGATCATCAACCTCAACTCCAGTGTCTCGATCCCCTCCACTGTCTCTAATTTGCTTGTCTGACATTCAGTACCGGATGAGCAGAAATTTCCTCCAACTAAATATTGGGAAGACCAAAGCCATTGTCTTCGGTCCCCGTCACAAACTCCATTCCCCAGCCACCAACTCCAACCCTCTCTCTGGCAACTGTCTGAGGCTGACCCAGGTTCACAACCTTGGTGTCGTATTTGACCCCGTGATGAGCTTCCGACCACATATCAACTCCATCAACAAGACCGCCTACTTTCACCTCCATAACATCACCCATCTCCGCCCCGCCTCAACTCATCTGCTGCTGAAACCCTCATCCAGGCCTTTGTTACTTCTAGACTTGACTATTCCAACGTACTCCTGGCTGGCCTCCCATCTTCCACCCTCCATAAACTTAAGCTCATCCAAAACTCTGCTGCCCCTATTCTAACTCGCACCTTGTCCTGTTCACCCATCACCCCTGTGCTCGCTGACCTGCATTGGCCCTCGGCCCGGCAACACCTTAATTCTCATCCTGGTTTCCAAATCACTCCATGGCCTCGCTCCTTCCTATCTCTGTAACCTTCTCCAACCCTAGAATCCTCTGAGATCTCTGCGTTCCTCCAATTCTGGCCTCCAGCGATCCCTGATTATAATCGCTCCACCATTGGCGGCCATACCTTTAGCTCTGGAATTCCCTCTCTAAACCTCTCTGCCACTCTACCTCTCCTTTAAGACACTCCTTAAAATCTATCTCTTTGACCAACCTTTTGGTCACCTGTCCTAATATCTCCTTATATGGCTTGGTGTCACATTTTGTTTGGTAACGCTCCTGTGAAGTGCCTTGGGACATTTCACTACATTAAAAGCGCTATATAAATGCAAGTTGTTTTTGGAAAATTGTGGCTTTAGAAACTGAATACCTCTTGCTGCAGTCAAGGGGTCCCTTCCTCCTGTATGCTCTGTTTCCTTTGAATGCTCTGTTTCCTTTGAATACTCTGTTTCACCTTCCAATTGCTGTTCAAAGGGCTCTTGCTGCCATTGCTTTATATGAATGCCTCTTTTAATTGCCATGTTATGAAGAATATGTTTTTTAATCACTTTATCAACTTGCCTTGCCACCTTTAAGGATTTGTGTATATGGACACCAAGGTCTCTCTGCTCATCTACACTTTTCAAAATCGTGCCATTTATAATATACTGTCTTCCCATATTAGTCCTCCCAAAGTGCATCACTTCACACTTCTCTGCATTGAAATCCATCTGCCATACTTCTGCCCATTTCACCATCCTGTCTATGTCATCCTTAAGTCTACTCATTACTATCTACCACGTTGCCAAGTTTTGTGTCATCTGCAAACTTTATAATGCTGCTCCCTACACCCGAGTCTAGGTCGTTTATAAAAATTGAAAAGAGTAATGGACCCAACACTGACTCTTGGGGAACACCACTGCAAACCACCTCCCAGTCTGGAAAACATCCATCCACCACCGCCCTCTGCTTCCTGTCACTGAGCCAATTTTGTATCCATACTGCCACTTTCCCCTTAATTCCATGGGCTTCCGTCTTCTTAATAAGCCTCCTGTGTGACACTTTGTCGAATGCCTTCTGAAAGTCCATATATACAACATCTACTGCACTACCTTGATCAACTTTCTCTGTTACCTCATCAAAGAATTCAATCAAGTTAGTCAGACACAATTTCCCTTTAACAAATCCATGCTAGCTCCGTGGA
Source organism: Somniosus microcephalus (assembly GCF_052327205.1). NCBI lineage: Eukaryota > Metazoa > Chordata > Chondrichthyes > Squaliformes > Somniosidae > Somniosus > Somniosus microcephalus. The sequence goes on from NC_141000.1 coordinate 86,206,315, forward strand.
GAGAAATTTGAGTTGACGTTTCGGGTCGAAACCCTTCTTCAAAACTGGAAAGAAAATAAAATAGATTGAAGGCAGGGCTGCGATCAAACAAAAGAAGTAAAAGAGACAATAAAAGGTATTCGAAACCAGACGAGATGGTAATGAGCCATTGGAGACAAAAGACAGCTGAGATTAGGTGTGAAGTGTACTGGCAGGATAGGCGACAGCTGCCAAGTGGGAGAGAGAAACAAAAGGAAAGGGGCGGGGGGGAAAGAAGACCCAAAACAAAGGGGTGGAAAAACTTATAAGTAAAAAAGTAATAGGGGCCGAGGTTATGATCTGAAATTGTTGAACTCGATATTGAGTCCGGAAGGCTGCCAAGTGCCTAATCGGAAGATGAGGTGCTGTTCCTCGAGTTTACGTTGAGCTTCTGTGGAACAATACAAGAGGCCAAGGACGGTGAGGTCTGAGTGGGAATGGAGCGGTGAATTAAAATGACAGGCGACCGGAAGCTCGGGGTCACCCTTACGGACTGAACGGAGGTGTTCCGCAAAGCGGTCACCCAATCTGCGTTTGGTCTCCCCAATGTAGAGGAGACCGCATCGTGAGCAGCAAATACAGTATACTAGATTGCAAGAAGTACAAGTAAATCGCTGTTTCACCTGGAAGGGGTGTTTGGGGCCCTGGACAGTGGGAAGGGGGGAGGTATAGGGGCAGGTGTTACATCTCCTGCACTTGCACGGGAAGGTGCCAGGTGAAGGGGAAGGGCTATTTGGGGTGATAGCGCTACCTCCAAAGTGGTCCCACCACCAAACGCATCTTCCCCTCCCCTCCCCTTTCAGCATTCCGTAGGGACCGCTCCCTCCGAGACACCCTAGTCCACTCCTCTATCACCCCAAACAGCCCTTCCCCTTCGCCTGGCACCTTCCCGTGCAAGTGCAGGAGATGTAACACCTGCCCCTATACCTCCCCCCTTCCCACTGTCCAGGGCCCCAAACACCCCTTCCAGGTGAAACAGCGATTTACTTGTACTTCTTGCAATCTAGTATACTGTATTCGCTGCTCACGATGCGGTCTCCTCTACATTGGGGAGACCAAACGCAGATTGGGTGACCGCTTTGTGGAACACCTCCGTTCAGTCCGTAAGGGTGACCCCGAGCTTCCGGTCGCCTGTCATTTTAATTCACCGCTCCATTCCCACTCTGACCTCACCGTCCTTGGCCTCTTGTATTGTTCCACGGAAGCTCAACGTAAACTCGAGGAACAGCACCTCATCTTCCGATTAGGCACTTTGCAGCCTTCTGGACTCAATATCGAGTTCAACAATTTCAGATCATAACCTCGGCCCCTATTACTTTTTTACTTATAAGTTTTTCCACCCCTTTGTTTTGGGTCTTCTTTTCACCCCCCCGCCCCTTTCCTTTTGTTTCTCTCTCCCACCTGGCAGCTGTCTCCTATCCTGCCAGTACACTTCACACCTAATCTCAGCTGTCTTTTGTCTCCACTGGCCTATTACCATCTCGTCTGGTTTCGAATACCTTTTATTGTCTCTTTTACTTCTTTTGTTCGATCGCAGCCCTGCCTTCGATCTATTTTCTTTTCTTTCCAGTTTTGAAGAAGGGTTTCGACCCGAAACGTCAACTCAAATTTCTCTCCACGGATGTTGCCTGACCTGCTGAGTTTTTCCAGCAAGTTCTGTTGTTATTTCGGATTTCCAGCATCTGCAGTATTTTGCTATCATGCTAGCTCTCCTTGATTAACCCATGCCTTTCCAAATGAAAGTTTATTTTATCCCTGATAATGGTTTCCAATAACTTCCCCACCACCGATGTTAGGCTGACAGGCTTGTAGTTTCGGGTTTATCCCTCTCATCTTTCTTGAATGATGGTATAACATTATCAACCCTCCAGCACTACTTCTGTATCCAATGAGGATTGAAAAGATTTTGACCAATGCCTCTGCTATTTCTACCTTTGCTTCTTTCAGCAATCTAGGGTGCATTCCATCTGGACCAGGTGACTTACCATCTTTCAGTAATGCTAATCTTTTTAGTCCGTCTTCTCTACCTATTACTACCCTGTCCATAACTTCCCTCTCTTCTTTTAGTGTAACTTTCACATCATCCGCTTCCTTTGTGAAGACAGATGCAAAACACTCATTTAATACTTTAACCATTTCTTGTGCCTCTACATGAAGAGTTCCCTTTGGGTCCCTAATGGGCCTCTATTTCCCTAGCTAACCTCTTACACTTTATATGTTTATTAAATGTTTTAGGGTTCAATTTAATGTTGCCTGCTAATCTTTTCTCGTGACCTCTCTTTGCCTCCTGTATTAACTTTTTCAATTCCTTCTGGTACTTTCCATAATCTTCCTGGTTATTAACTGAATCTTGCTCCTGACATTTGTCATAAGCCTCCTTTTTCTGTTTTATTTTAACTTTTATTTCCTTTGTCATCCAATGCGCATTAGCTTTGAATGCTAACCTTTTCCCTTCAAAGGACTATGCCTAGTTTGTACCTGAACTATCTCTTCCCTGAATGCCCACCATTGCTCCATTACTGCTTTACCTGCGATCGCCTTTTCCAATCTACCTGTGCTAGGTCCCTTCTTAAATCACTGAAATTAGCTATTCCCCAGTTTTGCATTTTTACCTTCGATACTTTCTGATCTCTTTCCATAATTACTCTAAACCGAATGATGTTGTGGTCACTGTTAGCTAGATGATCTCCTACTGTAACACATTCCACTTGCCCTACTTCATTTCCCAGAACCAGATCCAGCACTGCTTCCTTCCTTGTTGGACTGGAGACATATTGATTGAGAAAGTTCTCCTGTAGACATAAGAAATTCCTCTCCTTCCCTACCCTTAGCACTATGTTTTTCCCAGTCTATATTAGGGTAATTTAAGTCTCCTAATATTACTACTCTATTTTTGTTACACACCTTTGAAATTTGCCAACACATTTGCTTTTGTATCTCTTTCTCACTGTTTGGAGCTCTATAAAAAAACTCCCAGCAATGTAACAGCTCCTCCCCTGTTCCTCAACTCAAGCCAAATAGATTCAGCCTTAGAACCATCTTGTATATCATTTCTATTTAGAACTGTAACATCATCCTTAATCAATGCTGACACACCCCCTCCTCTTTCCTTCTGTATCATTTCTGATAACCTTGGTAACCAGGAATATTCAGAACCCATTCCTGGCCTTGTTTGAGGCATGTCTCTGTTAATGCAATCATGTCATAATTCCATGTGGCAATTTGTGCCTGCGGCTCAACAACCTTATTAGCTACACTAGGGGCATTGATGTACATACAGTTTAATACCTCCTTCGTCACACTTGCTATTTTCCTTAATCTGGTCCCAGCAATTTTTGGGATATTTCTAATTTTACTGCTGTTTATATCTCTCTGTCCTCTGATTTCATTGTTGTTCCTTTCTGCTATTTTCTGGTTCCCCTCCCCCTGCCAAATTAGTTTAAACCCTCCCCAACAGTACTAGTTAACCTCTCAGCGAGAACATTGGTCCCGGCTCTGTTAAGGTGCAATCCGTCCATCTTGTACAGGTGCACCTTCCCCCAGAACCCATTCCAATGCCCCAAGAATCTGAAACCCTCCCTCCTGCACCACTTCTTCAACCATGCATTTACCTGCACTAACTTCCTGTTTCTATATTCACTAGCACATAGCACTGGGAGTAATCCTGAGATTACTACCTTTGAAGTCCTGTTTTTTAATCTTTTTCCTAGCTGCTGAAACTTTGCCTGAAGAACCTCAACACTTTTACTGCCTATGTCATTGGTTCCAACATGGACCATGACTTCTGGCTGTTCCCCTTCCCTCACAGAATGTCCTGCACCCGCTCAGTGATATCCTTTGCCCTGGCACCAGGGAGGCAACATACCATTCAGGAATCACATTTGCGGTTGTAGAAATGCCTATCTATGCCCCTAACTATCAAATCCCCTATGACTACTGCATTTCTACTCTTTCTTTTTCCCCTGTGTGCAGTCAAATCTCCCGCACTGCCGGGGGTTTGATTCTTACTGCATTCCCCAGGAGTCGTCACCCTCCCTCGGTATTCAAAACTGAAAACCGGTTAGCGAGTGCCACTGGTTTGGGGGATTCCTGCACTACCTGTGTCTTCCTCCTACCCTGTCTGGTGGACACCCACTCCCTCACCTCCTGCACCTTCTGTGGCAGTGGGGTGACCACCTCCTGGAACATATGATCCAGGAAACTCTCAGACTCCCAGATGCACTGCAGCGACTCCAGCTCAAGCTCTGAAACTCGAGCACTTCCTGCACACTTGGTTATCCAGGATGCATGAAGTGTCCTGGAGTTCCCACATAGAACACGATGCGCATGCAATGGGACCTCGCTGGCCTGCCATGGTAGTCAATCCACTGACCTCTAAATCACTGAGACCCTGACCACTGAAACACTTGACACTGACAGTGACATGTTGTACCACACAAGGTTATTACATAGTATGTTTTCCCACTTGGACGGAACATACAGCATCTCCATTAGTTAAGACTGTTTCCCAGCAATACTAACCCCACCATCTCATAAATCATGAGACAAGCTCTTAAAAATTACGAAATTTGGTAAGAAATCATGAGTTGCTATTTTTTCAGACATAAACCAATATAGATTGACAGTTCGCTTATAAACCTCATTAGTGGCTTTATTCAATCTCTAACACAGCTCTTTACAAAAACTATATTACTGCATCTGAAAATGCTTTACAAAAAAACCTTTTAAAAATCCTATCCGTTATCACCACGCTGCCATGTATCTCAGTTTAAGGTTACGATGACTAATATAAATTAGTTATATAATTAAGGATATATATTTATTATTATTTTTATTTTACTTAATTAATGTAAGAGCAGAAGGTGCCTGCAGCGATGCTACAATTGCTCTCAAAGCCCTTTCCTAAAATCTCAGTAGGTTATGGCCTTGCTACAGACCCAGAGACTAAAGGGGAGAAACTGGAGGGAAAAAAATCTAGGCATTAAGTGAATTGGTATCATTTATTTTATATAATGGCTGTTTGATTTTCTGTGGTTTTGCTCATGATCAAGGACTAAAAAAATTATCATTTTGGGAAGTGGGTAGGCATCAGCAACTGATGCTTCTGATTCAGCCTGTTCATAAATTGAGTTCTAGGCTTGTCCAGGGGCCCAGGCCTCCAGCTTAGTTACAATGCAAATTAAAACTTGAATGTTTAAAATTTTCAACTGAGCATAATTTTCAGTTACCACTTTCAAATGTTTAGCGTCAATCTGAGGCCTGAAGTATTGCACCTCGGAGATCAAGAAAGAAAAAAATCCAAATTATTTTTCATAAAGGCTATTAAGTTTTAACACATCAAAAAGGTAATAATCATGAAGCCACACAATGAATCGTGTGACACAAGAGTGTTGTAATTTAATCGGATTCAAAGTGGAATTTTTTTTGTTCACTGAGACAAATGGTTCCTATCAGCAGGCTGTGATCAGAAACATGACACACGTGTTCAATAAATTTAGTGAGTGCTGTTTGGGTTGAAGTGCCAGGAATGGATTAGGAATTGGTTTATCAGATGGTCATCCATTAAAGTTAAATATCTCAGGGAAGAACATGTTTGGGAAAGCAGCGGGAACAGATGACGGCTGTCATTCAGCTCAGAGCTGTTGCTTGTCGTGAAGAAGGATCTTTTATGAAGCCTATGGCAGCTGAGAAATACAACAGCCGAGATTGGAAAATGTTCTCCTTCTTTTGGTAATTTTGCTGTTCGTATTATATTAAGAGCTATGTTACAGAGGGATCGTGTACACAAAAGGCCCAAGTTGTGTTCAGAAACAACAGCAGACCAAAGTTCAGGCAACGCAAGTCGCTTACCAAGATCAGTATTACCAAGAAGCCAGTGACTCAAATGCTGCATTTCAACCTCCCGACTGCCGACCATGTTACAGTGGTGTCCAATGTGCACATGCACAGCCTTTGTGTCTCAGACGATTCTAAGCACACAGGGGAGCAGTGGGTAGACCACTGATGGAATACCAATGGAAGACAGTAGTTATGGGGCAAACCAACTCCAGGACCCCCTGAAATCTTCTCACGAGCCATTAGAGGGCCGCAGACCCCGTCCCCTTGAGATTCCCTGACCCAACCCCACCTGTCTCCAGCATGCAGTCACAGGAGGTGGTGCCGAACAAGAAACAAAATCATGATTTTTTTCCGAGTGGAATCATGAGATCCTGAGTTGAGGTGAGTTTTCATGAGGAATCATGGGCTAGAAATTCATTATAGCCAAGGAATGGGTGGTGTTAGTAGAAAAGTTGGAGAATTAGCGCCTGGCACTAATGCTTTAGACTGCAGGCAAAATTTGCGCTCACTGCTCAAAAAAATGATAGGAGTCCTAATTCAAGTCTTAAACTCATTGGCATTACACTCAAAGAAAGAAAGACTTACATTTATATAGCGCCTTTCACGACCACCGGATGTCTCAAAGGGTGGTCCAATATCAGGTGCAGTCTAATTGCAAGTCATGATTGCCACAGGCCTTTTTCAGTACTTAAAGGGGAGGTTCATTGATGCTGCAGCACCTCATTCTCAGCATTGCTGGCTGTGCAGCTGCCTCAGCAAGCAGAAGCAGGACAAGGAGAAGGAGTCAGAGGACTGAACCAGGTGTGCTCATGGCAGACCCATGTCCCAGGGAGAGAGACCGCAGATTCTGCAATGAAGAATTGGAGGCATTGGTTTTCACTGTGGAGAGATGGAGGGTGGTACTCTACCCGGCAAGTGACAGGAGGCCCTCGCCACAAGTCTTCCGCACCATGTGGAGGGAAGTAGCGCAGAACATCTCAGGCAGCACTGTGGTCCCCAGGACCCACACACAGTGCAGGAAGAAATTTTACAATTTCACTTGGGTGGTCAGGGTGAGTGAATGCTTCAACAAATGCTACATACCACCGTCTGAGCCACAGTCTTCGCACACTGCTCAAAGCACCACACCCCCAGCGCTCACCCACCAACAATCTCTACCTACCAACACTCACATCCACATCTCACACCTTGCACACAGTGACAGCTATTCAACTATGACAGGCACATCATCCAAACATATTGGTCCACACTCACTCACACACTTCCCTTTCTCTTGCAGGCCAAGGTGGCTCACAACACAAGGGAGCAGGAGCTCATGGGCGGGGGGGACAAGCCAACACCCAACCACTAACTGCGCTGGAAAATAGAGTGCTGGAGATTATTTGGCGCCAGGTAGTGCGCGCCGTGGCCACCGGCAACGTTGACCCCCTTGGGGACAACAACAGTATGTTCATCCCTACTCCTTCTTCTCACATCCCACTTCCCCCTTGTAGGATAGGGTGTACCTGTAGGATTTAGTAAGCATTATTAAGATTCTATAACTATTTTTATATAACGATAATATGTGAAATTGTATGTTAAAAGCCTAAAAGCCTGTATAAAATGGCGAATGGCTGAGAGCAAAGCAGGATGGGATTATGCCAACCTGACTAAAAACCTCTGTTTAAAATGACTGAAGTTACGGAATGTAGTGCTAAGTTTATGGAGACGAGCAATTCAGAAATATTACGCTTAAAGAGATAAAAACTAGAGAGATAGATAAGAGTTGGAGACATGCTTCATTGGTACAGCTATGGGATGGACAGACTGTTTTGTCAACATTCTAGGAAGTGTTCTGTGAAAAGTGAACAACTGAGATAAGGGTACTTTGTTATGCATAGAGAAGAACCTAGTGCATCAACAAGGTCATAAGATGGCTAACAAGGGAAGCAAGACTTTTTACCAGGTGTCAGAGGGTTAATTACTGCCACGTAGGTAAAACGAGAGGAGAAAGGGTATAAAGGTACAGGTTTTGAACATCAAAAGCGCGCACCATGTAACCAGAGATTGATAGGAGTTTCGGTCAACGGAACACAGCAAGATCCCAAGGAAATGAGCATTGGTCAACGGAACACAGTAACTTTCACCAGGAGACTTGCGCTGCGGTCACTCGGAAGGAACGCTGGGGCTCGAACGAACAGACTGTGACTATCTTCTTGTTAACTATTACTTCTTTGTACTGGATGTTAATGCTTAATAAATCTGTTTTACTTATACACAATATACCTGTACCCAGAGTGGTTTGTGTAGTCACGGACAAATTATTATACGAACTTTTGAAAGCTACAGATTGGCACCCAACGTGGGGCTGTGACTATTAACTGAAACCAAGTCTATTGTGCATAAGGCAAGCGTTTGGATTTTCGTCTGATCAATGAAAATTCTTGTGGAAGGTTAGGTTATCTAACAGACAGTGTCTCTTTAACGTAGAGTAAGAATGTCGAGTGAGAATTTTTTTGTAGACTATAAAGCGAGTTTAATGAAGAGGTGCGATGATGCACAGTTGCAGACGTTGATAGTAGAATGTCTAACAAAGGATGTGAGAGTATCTTTCAAGGACATTGTTGCATTCATTGTAAAGCAAGTTCAGGAGAAGAGATGGAAGCCGGATAGGGCAGCGCAGCTAATGACTTATGCTGCAGTATATTGTGTAGAACCAGATAAAGAAACCTTCTTGGAAATGGAAGATGATCAGGAAAAATTAGAAAAAGACAAACTACGGGTGATACAAGAGAATCTAACGTTAACGGGTGAAAAGTCACAGCTTGTAGAGGAGAATCTAACGTTATAGAGGGAAAAGTCTAAATGGGAGAAAGAAGCCATAGAGTTAAAAAACAAGAATGAAATTCTTCAGGGACAGGTCGGTGCTTCGGGAGCAATAATGCAGCAACAGAGTATTAACACAGTTCACGCCAGCGCTGCAATGCAGAATCTTGAGGAGGCTAAAAGTCAAGTAGCCTTCTTAACAAAAGATAATGACTGCCTGATCAGTCAATTAAATGATTCACAAGGAACCCTAAGGGAGGCTCTTCAGCGTCCCCAAAGAGAGTCGGACCACAGGCAATGTAACATCACTATACAACAATTAGAGAAACAGTTGGGTTAACAACGGGCTGTAATAGTGCTGCGAATTCTACTGCACAGGACTCAGATGAGGACCTCAATGGGGAGACCTTTAGAAGAAGGGTGATGGGCATGCACACAGAGATGATAGGTGCAATGGCAAGTATGCCCAAGAGCCTCTCGGCAATGATAAGGAGCGTGGAGGAGTCCGCCTCTAACATTGCACAAGGCTCCGCGCACACCATGGAGCCCATAATTTCCAGTCTGCAAAGGATGGTAGACTCTCAGAGAGACCGTGGTGACCCAGACCTGATGCTGCGTGTGATGGGCTATCTGGCAGCTTCCATTGCAGCACAGGCAGCAGCGATGCAACGTCTTAGTGCTGTACTGCAGTCTATGGTTGGAGGTATCCAATCTCAGACTGCTCTCATGCAGTCTCGGCTTGATGCCACGTAAGCTCTGACTGCTGCCATCGTTGCTGGATCTACCACCGTCAACCAGGGCTTTCATGGTGTCACAGCAAGCTAGCAATCTGTGCTCCAGCCGATTGATAGTGATGCTGCGGTGCTGCCCCGGGGAGTGGCAGTGGGTCAGTGGAGCAGGAAGCTGCTGTCCTCTCTCAGGATGACAGCATTCCTACTCCCACCACTGCCAGTCTGCCATTGTCCTTGTCGCTGCCTGTCATCCATCCAGCCCAGACTGCTGCCGCCCATGCTGAGGTGGTGCAGTCTGCAGCCAGGCCTTCCAGGTCCAGAGCTGGTCGAGGGCGTCCTGCAAGGCCATCTGCAATCTCCCGCACGGACACTCAGCAGCCTTCCACCTACCCTGCTGCAACCACTGGGCCAACACTTCGTAGGCAAAGGCACAGTGACGACAGGCACTAAGGGATTGCACAAGGGTGAATAGTTAATATTTTTGGTGTAAATATGTGTTCACTGATTTTTGATAAATTTATTAATTCAGTTTGGATTCTTTTGCGGTGTGTCTCATTTCAGCTTTGCGCTGTGATGTGGCCTGTGACAGGGATGGAATGGTGGGCATGTGGTGAGCAACAGGGATCTGAGGTTCAATTCATTGGAACCGCAGTCTGATGAGGCCGATTGAGTGGCTGCCTCCTCCCTCGCTCCTGCTCCTCGTCCTTCTTGTCTTCCCCTTCCTCCTTGTCCTCCTCCTCCTCTCCCTCTTCCTCCTCCTGTGGTGGTCCTGCAATCCCTGGTGGCAAGGGCTGGGCCCTCATGATGGCCAAGTTGTGGAGCATGCAGCAGACCTCTCCAAAAGGGGACACTCGCTCAGCCAAGTACTGGAGGGCTCCTCCTGAGCGATCAAGGCAGAGGAACCGTTGCTTCAGCAGTCCAATGGTCTGCACGATGATGTTCCTGGTGGCAGCATGGCTCTCATTATATGAGTGCTGGGCAGGAGTCCAAAGATGTGCGGGTTAGGTTGATTGGCTATGATAAAATTGACCCTTAGTGTTAGGGGGATTAAATACGTGGGGTTACGGAGATAGGGTGGGATATGTGTCGGTGCAGGCTCGATGGGCCGAAATGGCCTCTATCTGCACTGTGAGGTTTCTGTGATTCTGTGAGTGTTGTGGTTGCATAGGGGAGTCATGAGCCAGGTGGAGAGTGGATAGCCCTTGTCTCTGAGCAGCCAGCTGCGAGCTTGACGTGGTGGCTGGAGGAGTGCTGGCACAGGATGAAGGCATTGTGGCTGCTGCCAGGATAGCGGACATTGCCATTGAGGATTCGCTGTCTGTGGTCACACACCAACTGCACATTAAGTGAGTGGTAGCCTTTGCGGTTATGGAAGATCTCAGGATTGTTATGCAGTGCCCGCAAAGCCACGTGGGTGCAGTCAATGGCATCCTGCACCATGGGGAATCCCACTATCCTGCAAAGCCATATGCACGCTCGTCCTGCTTCTCTCTGGTGATGGGGAAGGAAATGTAGTCCCTTGTAGAGAGCCTCTGTGGCCTCCCGGATGAAGCGATGGACGGTGAACTGTGAGATGTTAGCTATGTCTCCTGTTGCAGACTAGAAGGATCCACTGGCAAAGAAATTGAGGGCGACGGTGACCTTGACTGCCACTGGTAGAGCCCTGGTCTGGGGCTGGAGGTCTGGTTGCAGGAGGTGGCAGAGTTCTGTGACCACCTCCTTGGTGAAGCGGAGCCTTCTAATACACTGCTCTTCCTTTAATTGGAGGTAGGAGAAGTGCTCTCGGAATACCCTTGGAGGGTAAAGCCTCCAGTTGTGTGCCCAGATGGCCCTCCTCCTCCCTCTGGGCACATGTTCCAGTCTTTCTCGCTGCCTTTGCTCCCTCCACCATAGATCCTGGAGGGTGAGGTCGATTGCCAGTACAGCCCCCATTAATGTTACCAAGTGTAGCAGTTTGATTCTTTGAAAAATAAATGTAGCTATTTTTTAGTTGCCACAACACTGCTGATACAAAAGAACCTTGAAATTGCTGAATGCAACTGTTGGAGTATGTGAAACTGACAAGAAACCACTGAAACTACACTAACCTGACAGCTGCGAGTCATTACTGATGACCCCTTTAAATAATGTCCCTGGCGCCAGCTTCCTGGTGCTTCATGCCAGCTCTCCCTGTCAGTGTTTACTCCAGGTGTTACTGTAGGTGGCGACAATCAATTTAGCAGATCAGGCGGTCAGTGAGCGTTGCACACTCACTGACATCACAATCCACCTGGTGTTGACGTTCCCGGCGATAACACTTACTGGCGGCGCTATGGGGGGGGGGGCGGGATTTGGTGTGTGCCGCTGGAATTGCCTCGCGATACTGCTCTAGCACCCCATTAGCGCCATAGCGAATTGTTCCCCCCCCCACATGTCTTGTGATTAAATCGTGAAAGTTTACATAACCGTTTTCCCTCCCCTCCACATACGTTCAATGCCAGATTCCTGAACATGAGATAAATTACATCACATTGAATTATGAGCTTCTCTAAAGTGAGTCTCTTTGTGCTATCCATTCACAATATTCTGACACCCTACCCCTACTTCCCCAATAGTGCATGCAAGTTGATTTAAAGTGTGTACCTTACAAAATCTGGCATTATTAACAGGAATATTTCAATGTAATAAATTGTGGGGAAATAAACTTGTTACTTCTTTATGACAATATAAAGAAGATTGCTGGGAGTAGGTTTGTACTCCATAGAGTTCCTTTGTATTTCTATTGGAACTGCTATCAGGTGATTCTTAAGAACATAATGAGCATTCTGTAGAAGTCCTTAAGACAACTTTCTCTGACCAGAGGGGTTTACAATCTTTTTGTGTTCTCTCTCAGGTACCATAGTTACAGATAAATAGAAATGCAGGTGCCCAACCATTCAGAACACAAAATAAACATTAAACAATGGCAAAGTTTCACTTGTCACAACTCATTCCCCGTTTAAGCATTTTGCCAATTGCTGGAATAAAGTTTAACTAACATGATTTGTGATCATGTAAGTACAGCTTCACGACAGGGAATTAAAGACACAATACATCTCTACTCCAAAATACAGTGCATCAGCAGCCCTGCCAACCATTCAGCGAGAGAGAGAGAGAGAGTTAACTCCTAACTGGGGCCTAGCAAGCCACTCAGTTGTATCAAACCACTACAAAGAATAAGAATAAACCCGGATGGACCATTCAGCTGAGACCTAGGTATCGAATTAGAACATGATGACAAAGGTGCACCCAGCCCATTTGACCCAGCAAAGTTCTCTTCACTAATATCTGGGGACTGGTGCCAAAGTTAGGAGAGCTGTCCCACAGATTAGTCAAGCAAAAGGTATGACTATGTCAGGCTATCAGCCAATAACCCAGACTCCACCAGCAAGACAGATCCACCAGAGGTGGGGGCACAGTGGTATACATTTGGATGGGAATGGCCCTGGGAGTCTTCAACATTGACTCTGGACCCAAGGAAGAGGGCCTCCAGCCCTCCCTCAGCTGATGAATCAGTACTCCTCCACATTGAACACCACTTGAAGGAAGCACTGAGGGTCGCAAGGGCACAGAATATACTCTGGGAGACTTTAATTTCCATCACCAAAAGTGGCTCGGTAGTACCACCACTGACTGCACTGGCCGAGTCCTGAAGGACACAGCTGCCAGACATGGCTTACGGCAGGTGGTGCGAGAAACCAACACAAGGGAATAACATACTGGACCTTAACCTCACCAATCTACTTGTCACAGATGCATCTGTCCGTGACTTTATTGGCAGAAGTGATCAATCCACAGAGCTTATGGAGACCAAGTATTGTCTTCACGGGACAGGGAAATCGTGTTAGAGTTTTTTGAGGTTGTAACGAGCGGGGTAGATAAGGGGGAACCAATGGATGTAATGTATTTGGATTTTCAAAAAGCATTTAATAAGGTGCCACACAAGAGGTTATTACACAAAATTAGGGCTCGTGGGATTGGGGGTAATATATTAGCACAGATAGAGGATTGGTTAACAGACAGAAAACAGAGAGTAGGAATAAACGGGTCATTTTCGGGTTGGCAGGCTGTTACTAGTAGGGTACTGCAGGGATCAGTGCTTGGGCCTCAGCTATTTATAATCTATATCAATGACTTAGATGAGGGGACCGAGTGTAATATATCCAAGTTTTCTGACGATACAAAGCTAGGTGGGAAAGTAAGCTGAAAGGAGGACACAAAGAGGTTGCAAAGAGATATAGACAGGTTAAGTGATATGAACAAGAACATGGTAGATGGAATATAATGTGGAGAAGTGTGATACCACTTGGTATGAAAAGTAGAAAAACAATATTTTTTAAATGGTGATCGACTGGGAAATGCTGGTATTCAGAGGGACCTGGGTATCCTTGTACATGAATCAAAGAGGCTGGGTACACTGCGTCGAGTGGGTCACCTCATGACTTCTCAAAACCTCTCCACCACCTCCGAGTCACAAGCGATGGAATACTCTCCACTTGCCTGGATGGGTGCAGCTGCAACAACACTCAAGAAGCTCAATACCATCCAGGACAAAGCAGTCCAATTGATCGGCACTCCATCTATCAGCTTAAACATCCATTCCCTCCACCGTGGTGTACCGTGGCTGCAGTGTGTATACAGGATGCACTGCAGCAACTCACCAAGGCTTCTTCAGCAGCACCTCCCAAACCTGTGACCTCTACCACCGAGAAGAACAAGGACAGCAGGTACATGGGAACATCATCACCTCCAAGTTCCTCTCCAAGTCACACACCATCCTGACATATATTGCCATTCCTTCATCAAAATCCTGGTGCCTATCAGTGTTCCCTTTAATTTTTTTGGGTGCGTGGCCCCTTTAAGGGGCTGTGCGGCCCATTCAGTATACCATGCATGCAGGGTTTTTCCTATTTAAAGGCCAGTGAGCCGGCTGGGCGGGAGCTGCAGAGCGCTGCGCGGCAAAGGGAACATTGCTCCCTACCTAACATCATTGTGGGAGAACTTTCAATACATGGACTGCAGTGATTAAAGATTTATGATTTGGGTTGTTAGTAGTTGTGGCCCTTTAAAAAGTGGTACTTTTGTTAGATGTTTTGGTTTGATGCGTCTCCTTATCGTTTAATTAAAAGAGGCATAATCAGGCACTTCCAAAACTGCAGAGTAGCTAGTCACATTGGCTGGGTCATTGCTCCACCCATTCTTTAGTCTGGTTCTACTGACTTCAGTCTAGTTTTGTGAGATGAAAGAGTATATTCAGCAAGGCTATGAGATTGCACAGTGTTCACCTTCTCCAGCACTGAAAGGAAGACACTTAAAAAAAAAAGATTACTATGTAAGACACTTTTTTATATAATGTCCCATCAAATCCTAAAGCACTTCCCAGGCAAGGGTTAATTCGGTGATTGCAGCCAGGAACGTACCCATACATACAAACTGCAGAGGTCAAAGCTGTGAGTGGATCCAGTTCTCCAACCCGCGCACCCTGCTAAAGGTGGAATTAGCTCGGCAGTGAATTACTTTGTCGTGCCTTGTTGCTGCGTGGTACGACCTTCTCTTCACTTTTGAAACATTCTTTATTTTATACTCTAGCATTTGTGCATGCTTCCCAACCACCTGATACACAGTGGATTCCCACTGGCCTGCGAGCGCATTTGCATCTTTACTTTAGTATCTGTCACAGTACTTGGTGTCAGAGGTTCTGTTTGTATAACGACCTGGATTTTCCAATCTGGCAGGAATCCGACTAGATTGGCCGGAGGGAGGACTTTGTACCGGCCTGTCCCCTTCACCCTGACCTAGTGGATCTTCACCGGCCGAGCTACTTCCAATGAATTTGCTGGGTTCACAGTGTTATTTCTGGTCCTGTCACCTTGAGTGGGAGGTAGGGAATTGTTGCTGTACTGGCTGCAGTGTAGTGTGGGCAGCGGAGCTGGTCTAAAAAATTACCTATTTTTTTCCATTTTGCCAGTTTCCATTGTAGAATCAATCAATACATTTAATCTCTTCTGTTGTTTTGGCAATGCTGGGTGTCAGGTGTCCTCGCAACACTGTTGTAAAAGCATTAAAGATGGGAAATGCGTCATTTAACTTTTAATACGGGTATCCAGCATCCATCGCAAGTTCCAGTGGGAAATCCCAGTAGTGGCAGTGGAGACAAGGGAGCTCGCGAAAACAGCTCCTGCCCTGACTTGGCAGCCCTGGCTCAGTGAGCAGCACTCTCACCTCTAAGTCAGAAGGTTGTGGGTCCCAATTGTAAGTCCCAATCCAGAGACTTGACCACATCATTCAGGCTGTACTGAGGGAGTGTCAGAGGTGCCGTCTTTCGGATGAGACGTTAAACCGAGGCCCCGTCTGCTCTCAGATGGCTGTAAAAGATCCCATGGCACTATTTCAAAAAAGAGCAGGGGAGTTATCCCCTGTGTCCTGGTCAATATTTATCCCTCAATCAACATAACAAAAACAGATTATCTGGTCATTATCACATTGCTGTTTGTGGGAGCTTGCTGTGCGCAAATTGGCTGCCGCGATTCCCACATTACAACAGAGACTACACTCCAAAAGTACTTCATTGGCTGTAAAGCGCTTTGGGGTGTCCTGAGGTCGTGAAAGGCGCTATATAAATGCAAGTCTTTTATTTCCCGCACTCACCCAACCAGAAATCTTCTGAAAATGGGTGTAAAAGGCTCAGGAAATTCAGGCCAATATGTTTTAATTCATGAATTTTATTCAAACAGTTCTCCTAGGATTTCCCTTCTTTAAGTTAACCCCTTCTAGGCTTTTATGTGTTCTGTCTCAGATACATATAAATAATAATATCATTAACTCAACAATTTAGAACACATTACAAAATAAACACAAAAGGTATCAGTGTGATAAAAGTTTCAATTGTAGCTTGCAGCTTGAATGTGTGCCCTGCTGAAGTATGGTCATGAATGGTAAGCATTCATAGAGTTGTAAGGTTGTCTGAATGCTTTACTTGGACAGCAGTAACAGGGTGGCAGGAAACACTTTGTGGTACAAATACTTGAGCCAGCTTCTTGGCATATGAAACTGTTGGGTAGCCTAAACATGGACCCTTTCTTGAGGTTTTTTCTTATTGAAAATCTGATCGGGGGGATGATTTGGGTGGGGATTGGGGATTGGGGACCGGAGGATAATCGGGAGGCCGGACTTGAGCATCGGGGGGCCGAGGGCTGACCGGGGTGGTGGGGGGTGGTGGATGCCAGAGGATGATCTGGCTGCCGGAGATGATCGTGGGTGGGTCGGGGGGCAGCGGCTGGAGGATGATTGAGAGGCCGGACTCGAGCATCGGAGGGCTGGGGGCTGATTGGGAGGTGGGGGCTGGTATTTGATCGGGGGGTCAGCGGATGATCAGGGGGGAGGCAGAAAACATCGGGGGGGGGGAGTTGGAGGAGCCTTGTGGGGAAGGCAGAGAACATTGGGGGGGGGGGGCTGGAGGAGCCTCGTGGAGGCGGGGTAGTGCCGGGAAGGTGATCAGAGGTCTTATGGGGTCTCTAATCTTGGGGGGTGGGTTAGGCTGGGATGCTGGGTCCAGGAAGTAAGTGTTAAGACACTTACCTCCTGGATCCAGCAGTCTTTGCCTTCTATTAGCTGTCAGGTTTCCCAAGGCCTGCGAAACCCAACCAGCCACTGTTAAATTTAAAATAGTGGTTATGTTTGAGGCACTCCAGCCTTATTATAATATTTAAATACTGACCCGCCTCCTGGAAGTGAGTTGGCTGCCCGCCCCCCTCAAAACTGGAAGTGGGTGGGTTGGAGGTGGGTTTGGGTTGGGATTCAGATTTTTAACACTTTAACTTCCCACTCGACCCCAACCCACCTGTTTTTGGGGGTTAAAATACCCCCCTTAATGACAGTGAGGGACCAAGCAGGTGGGTGCAAAGCCCATCCTACTGCAGTTCCAGCAGGATTCCTGTCAAAGAGGAAAATGTAGGTTGAATGTCTTCGTGATGATCAAAATGTTTAATTTGTAAGAAATGTCACTTTAGAAATCTCACTCCAGAGCCTTGAGCACATAATCTAGGCTGACACTTAGCGCAGTACTGAGGGAGTGCTGCACTGTCGGAAGTGCCGTCTTTCGTTAAACCAAGGCCACGTCTATCCTCTCAGGTAGACATAAAAAACTCCACGGCACTATTCAAAGAGGATGGGAGTTCTTCCCAGTGTCCTGGCCAATATTTATCCCTCAACCAACATCACTGAAACAGATTATCTGGCCATTATCTCATTGCCATATGAGCGCAAATTGGCGGCAGCGTTTTCTACATTATAACAGTGACTACACTTAAAAAGTACTCAATTGGTTGTAAAGCGCTTTGGGATGTTCTGAGATTGTGAAAGGTGTTATATAAATGCAAGTTCTTTCAAGTTTTTTAGTTATGTAGACTATTTTCAAATACAGGGTAGTTAACTATTGAAAGACTTAGGTGTCTCGCTCTGGGGTGGGCATTCTGTCATTAAATGAAATATTTTTGTAAATTTGAACATCTTAGAGGTAAACTTAATAACCACAAAAGGTGTAAATAAACCTTCCATTCAATTTTTTGTTGTTTTTTCTATTTTTGCATGGCTCCCAGAATTTTCAGCCTCTGTTCAACCTGTTTTGCAGCTTTTTTTCAAATACTAAACTGCAAATGTATACTCCTTGTTATTCATGGCACAGTCTGTAACTGATTAATCATTTCATTGACTGACCATGATAGCAGCATATCAAGTCCTTAATCTTTCAACACTTTACCTACAAATGTAGACAAAAAGTACTGTCGGTGCTGAAAAGCTGAAGCAAAAACAGAAACTTCCAGCAGATCAGTTTCCATATGTGGAGAGAACAAGCAAGTTAATGGTTGAGGAGCAGGCCCTACGTTAGAACAGGGTTTAAGTTCTGATGAAGGGTCCACACTGAAAATGATAACTTGTCTTTTTTTCCCCACAGATTCTGGCTGACTTGCTGAGAGTTTGCAACATTTTCTGTGTTTGTTACCTCCAAATGTACTGCAGTAAAACGAATGCGATTAATTTGTAGTACCTGAGCTATGTTTCAGTATGATTTTTCCATGCAATTACAGTAAATGTTGATTCATTTTAACCTAATAGGATCACATACAAAGTGCTAAACCAATTCGCTATCAGCCCATTTTGCAGTACTGCCGTTGACCAATTTCACCCCCCTTATCTAGGCTTACACTTCAGTGCAGTACTGAGATAATGCTCCCTTTTAGATGAGATGTTACAATAGATGTTGGGAACGGTAGATAGTGGTTATGTTACTGAACTAGTAATGCAGCAGGCCTGAACTAATAATCCAGTGACATGAGTTCAAATCCCACCATGGCAGCTGTGGAATTAAATTCAGTTAATAAAAAAAAATCTGGAATAAAAAGCAAGGGCTTGATTTTGCCAAAAGTTTTTGACAGATGAATTGTCATCGTTTGACAGCTCTGTGAAGCTGTCAAACACTGACATTCTCTGTAGTTTGATGAGTTCTTGAACTCAAGACTCATCAAACCTCTTTCTTTAGCAGAAATTAGACGGTTGTTGCATTGGAGAATGCAGCAGCCATCTGTCATCTCTGCCGTGGAGGTGCGAGACTCTCCGCATACCCAACTCTTGAAGCCTGCAGGAAGAAATAAAGGTAAGTAAACTTTTTCTAACATTTTCCACTTACCTCACATACTCACCTCTCCACACTTGACCCATCACTTACCTTCAGTGCACTTTTGCACCCCTCCGACCCCTGCAGACCCATTACTCGCCTCGGTGACCCTGGCGGGGTTCGCAGCCTTCGGAAAGCCCGCATGTGTGTGGGTAAAATGGGGATAATCCTCTTATCTGCCTGTTAACAGGCAGTTAAGTGGCTGTAATCCCCTTCCCGCCTCAAGGAGACGGGACCCGGCGTGGGTTGGCTACCCGCCTCCTGGCAAGATGGCACGGAGGCGGGTTGGGGACGGGATGGGCACCCACCCCCAGATTCTGCCATTTTCCCAGCAGTCCCGCCTCCACACCCGCCTCCCCAGGGCTGGCAAGATCACGCCCTAGTATCAGTAATGGTGAACATGAAACTACCGGATTATCATAAAAACCCATCTGGTTCACTAATGTCCTTTAGGGAAGGAAATCTGCTGTCCTTACCTGCTCTGGCCTATATGTGACTCCAGACCCACAGCAATGTGGTTGACTCTTAACTGCCCTCTGAAGTGGCGGCTCACCACCACCTTCTCAAGAGCAATTAGGGATGGGCAATAAATGCTGGCCGTGCCAGCAACGCCCACATGCAATAAATAATATTTTTTTAAAGATCCCATTGTACTATTTGAGTAAGACCAGGGGACTTCTCCTGGCCAAAACTTATTATCCAACTAAAAACAGATTAACTGGTCATTTATCTCAGTGCTGTTTGTGGGATCTTGCTGTGTTCAAATAGGATAACATGTTTGCCTACATATGTATTTCTTGACGACAGAGCTGGACCTGTTGCTAGCTGGGGTGAAGATCACTTTGTACAAGTGGTATGTACTCTGTAATATAAGTCTGGGTCAATGTGATGTCCTGGATTAGTTTTGATCACCTAAAGGAATCGGAGAGGAATTTTCCAGATTATTTTTTCCTTAATTGGCCTGTGGTTTTATCTGTTTTTTCGTCTTTCCCAGGAGATCATAAGAGGGTAGGAGTATCTGTATCAGGATGCATAGGGGATCACAACCATATGGCACAGGCTAGATGGACCTGTCTACAATGGTGATTACACATCAAAGGTAATTCATTAGCTGTGAATTGCTTTGGGATGTCCTGAGGATGTAAAAGGTGCTATTGTAGGAACTGGGGTTCCTAGCCGAAGAATTGAGATCGACTCAGAAAATCAAAAACAATAAAATTTAATGAACAAACGAAGCTGTACAGGAAACTGTAGGATACAATGCAAATAGGTCTGGTCTGCTTGAAAGCCTTTCTGGAAACTGCTAGAAGGTTCCGAGCTCAACTGCTAGCAGGTTCCGAGCTCAACTGCTAGCAGGTTTCGAGCTCAACTGCTAGCAGGTTCCGAGCTCTACTGCTAGAAGGTTCCGAGCTCTGACGTCATGACGTCATCACGTTCATCCCGCCGTTGAGAGATCACGTGACGGACGGCATGACGTCATCACGCGGAGTACAGGAAAGAAGCCCTAGTACAGTTAACAGATACATTAAAGGTGCAGTCCCCAGCTGTACTACATTGCTGTAAAAGGAATTATATACAATTGTCCGTAATCCTCTGGTGGTTCCGCCACACTATACACATTGGGGGAAAAATTCAGTTGTTTGTGCCTCCCGTTAGCGCCTTAAGAGGGTGCTAATTGGGGCGCAAAGCAACTAGCGCCCGGGCACGGCGCTGTTTGCGCCGCTCGCGAAATTAACTAGACATTTTGTGGCGGCGCTAAACCCTACTGCCACAATCTCCTGCGCCGGCAGATCGTGATGACAGTCGAGTGCGCAACGCCCCGTTAGTGCCCCGGACCGGATATTGAGTGGCGCCCCCTGCCTTACCGCCTGCCGCTAGCAATGACAGGTTGAGGGGAGTGTTTTGCTGTCAGGAAGGGACTGGGGGAGCGTTATTTAAAGGCGACCGCTTCCTGCCTTTTTTTGTCGGTAACATTTTTGCACCACGCATTCTGAGAGAGAGAGAGAGAGAGAGAGAGAGAGACTTCTGGAGAGATTCAACGCTGTGTGAAGGAGTTTTAAGTATTGAGCAGCACTTTGCAGGTTCATTTTGATTTGCCCTTCCTTGCTTCGCCAATGCTCTGAGGTAGCGCTTCGCTTCTCGGCCTTTGCGCCTTAAGACAGGTGTGAAGCGCCTGATTTAGCACTACAATCATCTCCGGGGCGATAAAAGCCAAGTTTGCTGTCGGAGGCGATAATTAGCGCCAGGCGCTAAACTTTGCGCACGGCCGATAATGGCGCTCCAAACGGGGCAATACTGAATTTTTCCCCCATTGAGTCATAATGGCAGAGAAGGAGGCCATTTGGCCTATCGTATCCATGCTGGGTCTTTGTAGAGCAATCCAGTCAGTCCCATTCCCCCGCTCTATCCCCGTAGCCCTGCAAGTTTATTTCCCTCAAGTGCCTATCCAGTCTCCCCTTGAAAACATTGAGGGGGAGAAATTCGGTTGGCAGCGCCTCCAATTAGCACCGAAAGAGGCCGAGAAGTGGGGCGTTAGCCAATTTTTGGCCAGGCGCAGTGAACCCAGCGCCTCCTCCCATATTGAGTGGGCACTTTGCGCCGGCGCTAAACCTTAGTGCCCGCTCGCGGGCGCAGGCAAATCATGACATCATTTCAGTGTGCAACGCCTTTTGGGCGCCCTGGACCGGAAATTCAGTGTTGCGCCCCTCCGTTCCGCCTGGTGCTAATAAGGACTGCTTACCTGGAACGTTCCCCAGTCGCTCTCGGGCTAGGGGGGCGCTCTTTAAAGGGGACTGCACTGGTATAAAAGCGGCAGCCATTTTGGGAGCACAACTTCCTCGAGACTTTCACAGAGTTGCTGAGCTGCACTCTGAGAGCCATTGCACCAGTGAGCCAGCGCTGGCAGAGGAACTTCAGCCTTCTGACCATCACCTTGCTGCTGGTGAGCATTTACAACGTTTACAATTTCTTGTGCGCTATTATTATGGGGGCTGCATTGGAGGGGAACGTCCTGCTGCTGAACCATCTGGAAAGGGCACAGAGACGCAGGGAGAGAGGGGCAGGAATGGCCAGATGGAGGAGGGCCAACAGACGTCGCCACACCAGACCGTACGCTGCCAGGGTTTTCCGACAGCAGTTCTCTTACTTGAACATGTCAGAGGAGCAGTGTCTTAGAAGGCTGCGCTTCAGAAAGGAGATGGTGACTGAGCTGTGCCACCTGCTTCAGCCAGATCTGCAGCCTCAGATAAGGTGCAGGACCTCTGTCGGTGGCTGTCAAGATGACTGTTGCCCTGAATTTCTATGCGCGCGGCTCCCTCCAGGCCGCAACTGGGGACATCGCTAACATATCGCAGTTTGCGGTGCATTGCTGCATCCGTCAAGTAACAGATGCCCTATTTAAAAGGAGGCAGCAGTACATCTCCTTCCCTGTGACACTGGAGAAGCAGCGGGAGCACGCAGAGGGCTTCGCAGCAATAGTGGACTTCCCCATGGTGCAGGGCGCCATTGACTGCACGCACGTGGCTTTGCGGGTGCCTGTTTTGAATCCGGAGGAGTTCCGCAACCGCAAGGGGTTCCATTCCTTGAATGTTCAGCTGGTCTGTTACCACCGACAGCTGATCCTCGCAGTCAATGCGCAGTTCCCTGGCAGCAGCCACGACGCCTTCATCCTGTGCCAGACTTCAGTTGCAGACCTGTTCGAGGCCCCGGCTCACCCAGGAGGCTGGCTTCTCGGTGACAAGGGCTATCCTCTGTGCCCATGGCTGATGACGCCGCTCCGTTCGCCCAGCACTCCTGCTGAAGAGCACTTCAATGCGAGCCATCAGGCGACGAGGAACATTGTGGAGCACACAATCGGTGTGCTGAAGCAGCGGTTCCGCTGTCTGGACCATTCCGGAGGCGCCTTGCAGTACTCACCAGAGCGAGTCTCCCACTTCGTCGTAGTCTGTTGCATGCTGCATAACCTCGCCATCCTACGCACACAGCCAATGCCACCAGCCATTGAAGCACCAGCGGAGGAGGAGGAGGAGGAGGAGGAGGACCAAGATGGGAGGGAGGTACAAACTGGAAGGGCCGTCCGTCAGAGGCTGGTAACAAGCCGCTTCTAGGCCCCTCTGACGGAATGCTTGGTGCCATTCGATGAGGAGGAATGGAACCGTCCGGATAACCCAAAGCCTATGAAGGGCAGTGAATGTAAATATCAGACATAGCCAATGTAAATTTAAAAAGTTGTTTATTTTGCTAAATGTGCTTCCTTCCAACATGACAAAGCAATGGCAACAGAAAGCAAAACTAACACACTAACACATAAGTGCCTCGCACACCCGGGAGACTATCCAAAACATTATTAACATTCAGACCAGCATCCATGGCCTTGATTTCTACAAATAAGACATCTCAGCTGCACCTTCTACTCTTTCCCCCTTGATGGTGATCTGCTTCTCTTGCGAGATCGGCCCCTTCCCTCCCTGCAGCTCCTCCATAATGGGACCCCAGTGGCTGCATCAAGGCTGGGGGAGGCCTGCTGACTGTCCGAAAGCGCAGATGCCCCTGAGGGACATCCTGGACGACCTCTGGCCTTGGAGGGCCCGGATGCTGACTGCTCCAACTGTGCATGGGTGGAAGCAGTCTGTCCTGCAGGTGGTGGCAGCTGCAGTGGAGACGTGCCAGCGGTGGCATCAGGAATGCTGACATCCTGAGAGCGGACAGCAGCTCCCTGGTCGACCGACACACTGGCACTCTAACAGGGCAGCACCGCAGCATACGCACCAATCGGCTGGTCCACAGATTGATGCCCTGCTGTGGTGCTGCAAGGGCCCTGGGTAATCCCGCCTGATCCAGCGAGGGTGGCAGCAGTCATTGGTCGCATGGCCTCAATATGCGTCTGCATGAGACCAGCGAGTGACTGCGTGGCAGCACTCAGCACTTGCGTGGCAGGTGCCAGTGCTTCGGTGAAGCCCCTGGACAGTTCTTTCCAGTGCTTTGCTGAAGGCCGGGACAGTCCTTTCCACTGCTTCGGTCAAGCCCTGGACAGTCCTTTCCAGTGATGCCCCGAAGTCCTGGACAGTCCTTTCCAGTGCTGCCCTAAAGTCCTGCGCACTCCTTGCCTGTGCTGCCCCGAAGTCCTGCGCACTCCTTGCCCGTGCTGCCCCAAAGTCTTGGACACTCCTTGCCAGTGTCTCGATGGATTCAGGCATCCTTGCCACTGCAGCCATGAGCTCAGTGTGCCTGAGCCGAGCCTGGGCGCTCATTTCTGCGAGGGAACGCACCTCTTCTGCGTTCTGTGCAGCAGTACTCGCGGCCTGACTCGCCCTCCGGGGAGACGGCCCTCGAGCTTCCCTACCCCCCTTGCGTTGCTGCAGCCCGCTGGTTCCTGCAACTGGTTCCTCGTCAGAGCATTCCCCCCCGCTCCCCTCCAGGGAAGTAGTCTCCCCAGTCTGCAGAGGGGCTGGCTCGCCTGAGGGTGGCAGGGATGGTCCAGCTTCCTCCTGCTCGTCGCCTCTGGAGTCAGTGGCAGCTTGAGGGCCCGGCTCCCGAGCTGGTGATGCAGCATCTGAAAGCAGGGAGGTTGAGGAGTGGCTTTAGCGAAAGGACAGGTTGGCAGCAAGGGATGCATGAGTGCTACAATGCTCTGACATGGGTCCAGAGTGAAAAAGCATGCTGGTGGGGGGAAGAAGTGGAAGGAGAGAGTTCAAAAAGGTGATGACCTTACCATCGCTGTGCACAATGGGGTCGGCAGCTCCAGTGGTGACAGGACCAGTCATCCGGCCTCCAACAATCTGGTGGACTCGTTTCTCCAGGTCCGTCAGTGTCTGCAGCTGAGGAGGGCCTCCTCCGGTGCGAAGCTACTCCCTCCGGTTCCTGGCCAGCTTGGCCTGCAGGAGAAAGGACGGGAAGTGATGAAACATGCTGGCCTGAGCTGACATCACATGCCCCCATGGTAGATTAGCCCTTCCAATATGCATTGAGCTGACATCACATGCCCCCATGGTAGAATAGCCCTTCCATTATGCATTGAGCTGACATCACATGCCCCCCATGGTAGAATAGCCCTTCCATTATGCATTGAGCTGACATCACATGCCCCCCATGGTAGAATAGCCCTTCCATTATGCATTGAGCTGACATCACATGCCCCCCATGGTAGAATAGCCCTTCCATTATGCATTGAGCTGACGTCACATGCCCCCCATGGTAGAATAGCCCTTCCATTATGCATTGAGCTGATGTCACATGCCCCCCATGGTAGAATAGCCCTTCCATTATGCATTGAGCTGAATGTGCGTGTGTGTTTCCAGAAAGGGCCATGGGTGCTGGCTGACGCCATTGGGGCTTCGCGCACCCTCTGGCCATAATGTCAGGTGCAGATGGAGGGATGAAGAAGATGGCGAAAAAGGCACTCACCCTAACGACCCGAGTGAGGTCGTTGAACTTCTTCCTGCATTGCACAGGAGTCCTGGCCACCACGCTGCTTGAGGTGACTCTTTGACAAACTTCCCTCCAAGCCCTGCGGTACTCGCTCTGATGAGGCCTCCTGCCATTGTTGGGGTACAGCACAGCTCGCCAGTGCTCCACTTCGCCAACCAAAGCATCCAATGCCCCATCGGTAAAGCGCTCCGCTCTCTGCCTCACCCTCTCCATATGTTCAAAGTTTGGAACGCCACAGAAAGCACAGCACCAATTTTGAGGCCTACAAGGCGCAGAGTGTGGCTGCTGCTCCTACTTGACCCACCCCTTTAAGAGCTGGCCGGCGCCAGCATGTCTCGGGGTAATCGATTATTGACAGCACCTGCGCTGCGCCCGGCCGCCGACATATTGAGTAGCGCCGCCGGGTTAGCGCTTTGAGACTCCCGTGCAGCGCCTGAATCAACGCCGCAATCACCTTTAGGGGCGCAGCAACCCAATATCGCTCGAGGTGGCGATAAGTTGCGCCTGGCGATAAAATTTGCACAGCGCCAATTCTAACGCCCCAAACGGGGCTATACCCAATTTCTCCCCGAGTGTCTCCGCTTCCACCACTTCCGTCGGCCAATACCAGGTCCTCACCACTCGCAGTGTAAAAGTTTTTCCTCACGTCCCCCCTGTATCTCTTGCCCAAAACCTTAAATCTGTGTCCCCCAGTCCTTGTACCATCAACTAGGGAGAACAGCCTTTTCCCGTCTAGCCTATCCAGACCCATCATAATCTTGTACACCTCTATCAAATCACCCCTCAACCTCCTTTGCTCTAATGAAAACAAATCCAGCTTCTCCAACCTGTCCTTGTAGCTAAGATCCCCCATCCCCGGAACCATTCTGATAAATCTCCTCTGCACCCGCTCAAGTGCCTTCACATCCATCCTAAAGTGTGGTGACCAGAACTGGATACAATACTCCAATTTTGGCCTAACCAGCGCTTTATAAAGGTTCAGCATAACTTCTCTACTTTTGTACTCAATACATCTATTTATGCAACCCAAGATCCCATTCAGTATAGCCCCGTTTGGGGCGCTAACTTCGCCGAAAAATTAGCGCCCCCGCGCCGGAAATTGGTCGGTTGCACCCCAAAGGGAAGCGGGGCACTGCTGGAGGCGCCCCGCCTCCCTCTTGGGACGCTGCTAGTGAATATCGTGGCGCTATCTGCCGCAGCGCCACACGCTGCAGCATGTTGCACTGCGGTATTGCAGGCCTTCCTCCCCTTCTTAAAGGGGAGGGGCCTTGTGCAGCACGATCTGGAGCCCAGCTGGGCCACCGGGGATCGGGAGTGCAGGCAAAAGAGCCCGGCACCCAAGTGCCGGGCTCTTGGAGCGCAGCCAGCACACCGCGTGGGGGGCGGGGTTCCGGAGGCCGGGGACGGGAGCACAGGCAGGTGCTGGCAGGCGGCCAGCAACAAAAATGACCGCCCCGCACCTCGCCTTTAATTTGCGCCTCCCGGCCGCAGGTACACCACCCTGATCCTGTCAGACATAGCGTCCGGTGGTAAATCAGGGGGCGCTCCCAAAGATCGCGGTGGGGGCGTGAACGGGGCGCTGCGCACATCGATGACGTCATCGCCAGCAGCGCAGCGCTAATGGTTAGCACCACCACTAACCTCCCGCTGAATTTCGCGGGAGGCGTGGGCAGTGCCGTGCCCGGGCGCCTGTTGTTTTGCGCCCCACTTAGCGCCCTCTTAAGGCGCTAACGGGTGGCGCAACCAACTGAATTTTTCCCCCATATGCTTTGTTAACCACTCTCTCAATATGTCCCGCCACCTTTAGGGATTTATGCACATTAACTCCCAGGTCCCTCTGTCCCTGCACACTCTTTAAAACTGTGCCATTAAGTGTATATTGCCTCTCCCTGTTCCTTCTGCCAAAATGCATCACCTCACACTTCTGTATATTAAATTCTGTCTGCCCATTCTGCTAGTCTTTCTATGTCATGTTGCAGTCGATTGGTATCATCCTCACTGTTTACCATACCCCCAAGTTTGGTGTCATCGGCAAATTTAGAAATTCTACTCTGTATTCCAATATCCAGGTAATTTATATATGTAAAAAAAAGCAGTGGCCTCAGCACTGACCCTTGGCGAACACCACTGTCTACCATCCTCCTGTCTGAAAAACAGCCATTTACCACAACTCGCTGTTTTCTGTCCTTAAGCCAATTCCTTATCCAAGCTGCCACTGACCCACCTATTCCATGAGCCTCAAGTTTGTTAACCAGCCTTCTATGTGGTACTTTGTCAAATGCTTTCCTAAAATCCATGTAGACAACATTCATTGCATTCCCTTCATCAATCCTCCCTGTTACTTCATCAAAAAATTCAATTAGATTAGTCAAACACGATCTGCCTTTTACAAATCCACGTTGGCTCTCATTAATTAGCTTAAACCTCTCCAAGTGCCCATTAATCTTTTCCTTAATTATTGTTACTAAAACTTTACCCACCACTGATGTTAAACTGACCGGCCTGTAGTTACTAGGATTGTCCTTACACCCTTTCTTGAACAATGGTGTCACATTTGCTACTTTCCAATCCTCAGGCACCTCTCCCGCATCTAGGGATGATTGTAAAATTATGGCAAGCCCTTCCGCTATCTCCTCCCCCAATTCCCTTTAGCAACTTGGGATGCAAGCCATTGGGATCAGGTGACTTATCCACTCTAAGCATACCCAGCCTTTCTAGTACATCCTGTCTATCAATTTTCACCCCTTCTACCTTTTCCACTTCTACTGATATTTTGTCAGCATCCACCTCCTTAGTAAACACTGATACAAAGTACTCATTGAGTATTCTAGGCTTGCCCTGCGCCTTAAGCATATATCTCCTTCTTTGTCCCGAATAGGCCCCACCCCGCCTTACATGCAAGTTCTTTTCTTTCATATTTAACGTGAAGGAGGGACATATATTGTGAGCCAGCTATGAACAATATTGAGCTTGAAAATACAAAAATAAAATGATTTTGCTCCAGACCTTCTAAGGTTTTGCTCCAAAGAAACTGATCTTACCTGAAATAGAGAACTGGATGGCAGACAGGAAGCAAAGAGTTGGAATAAACGGGTCTTTTTCCGAGTGGCAGGCAGTGACTAGTGGGGTACCGCAGGGATCGGTGCTAGGACCCCAGCTATTCACGATATATATTAATGATGATCTAGACGAGGGAACCAGATGTAATATCTCCAAGTTTGCAGATGACACAAAGCTGGGTGGGAGTATGTGCTGTGAGGAGGATGCAGAGAAATTCTAGTATGATTTGGACAGGTTGGGCAGATGCATGGCAAATGTAGTATAATGTGGATAAATGCGAGGTTATCCACTTCGGTGACAAAAACAGGAAGACAGATTATTATCTGAACGGCAATAGATTGGGAAAAGGGGAAGTGCAATGAGACCTGGGTGTCCTTGTGCACCAGTCACTGAAGGTAAGCATGCAGATGCAGCAGGTGGTTAAGAAGGCAAATGGTATGTTGGGCTTCATAGCAAGAGGATTCGAGTACAGGAGCAAGGATGTCTTGCTGCAGTTGTACAGGGCCTTGGTGAGACCACACCTTAAGTATTGTGTGCAGTTTTGGTCGCCTTATCTGAGGAAGGATGTTCTTGCCATGGAGGGAGTGCAGCGAAGATTCACCAAACTGATACCTGGGATGGCAGGAATGACGTATGAGGAGAGATTGGGTCGATTCACCAGAGTTTAGAAGAATGAGAGGGGATCTCATTGAAACGTATAAAATTCTAACAGGACTGGACAGACTAGATGCAGGAAGGATGTTCCCGATGGCGGGGGAGTCCAGAACCAGGGGTCACAGTCGAAGGAGTAAGCCATTTAGGACTGAGATGAGGAGGAATTTCTTCACCCAGTGAGTGGTGAACCTGTGGAATTCTCTACCACACAAGGCAGTTGAGGCCAATTTATTAAATACTAGCTGAAGTGCCCGGCGGTGCCGAGGCTTTTTCGAGGGCATGTTGTTGTTGGAAGAGAGAGAGCACACGACTGGGGGGGGAAGAGAGAGAGCGACTGGGGGGTAGAGAGAGAGAGACTGGGGGGGGAAGAGAGGGCGGGTGGGGGGAAGAGAGGGCGGGTGGGGGGGGAAAGAGAGGGCGGGGGGGAAGGGAGGGCGCGGGGGGGGGGAAAAGGGAGGGCGGGGGGGAAGAGAGGGGGGAGTCCCCGAGCCCCGTCCCCCCAAACTCTCGAGCCCCCTGGCTCGCCCCCCCCACCAACCAAGCACCGAACTCCAGAGGCGCGATCTTCCGAGCACCGGCCTCCCGAGCTGGCTTCAAGATTGCGGCTGTGCGAGACGGCCAGCGGGCCCGGTTGCCAGGGTAACCCTTGACGCTCACCAAACCCCGCCCCCCCGGCCGAGCCAGAGAGAGACGCCGCGTCTCAGCTGCTCCTGCTGCGCACGCACCCTTTAGTAAGGTAGCGGCGCTGGGCTGAGGCCCGCCCCTCCAGCCTTCGAGCTCGGGCGTGGGTGCGGAGGAGAGGCTGAGGCTTCGAGGCCTACCTGGAAAAACGGGGAAAGGTAGGAAAATTAATGAGATTAGATAAGTTAATTACTTTCTAAATCATTTTTTTAAAAAACAATATGTGTTTTAAAAGCAACGTTTTTTTTAAAGACGCAGAAAGCGGGAAAAAAGGAAAAGTTTGGAATCAAGATGGCGGCAACTCACCTTGGTTCAGAACGATAAGGCCCGCCCCCACACGCACCGATTGGCCCGGCGGCACACGCCAGCAACCCGGCGTACGATTGGTCGAGCTCGAGGTCACTCTGTCGCTAATGAGCGGATAATGAGATGCTAATGAGCGGAATGTTAAGGTTTTTCGGATACCGTGGGCGCGATTTTAGCCCGGCCGAAACGTAAATACGCTTAAAACCGTTTTGGAAAGGTAAGCTTTCTTTCGACGTAACACACGCGTAGGTACGCCCTGTAACTTTCGAGCGCGTAGCCGCCCAGACGCACACGTGCAGACAGACAGAAGGACAGACAGACAGATCGACCGATTTATATATATAGATATTCAAGAAGGAGTTAGATATATTTCTTAAGGCTAAAGGGATCAAGGGATATGGGGAGAAAGCAGGGACAGGGTACTGAGTTTGGATGATCAGCCATGATCTCATTAAATGGTGGAACAGGCTCGAGTTGCCGAATGGCCTACTCCTGCTCCTATCTTCTATGTTTCTAATTGCTCCTGAGTGCACTTGTGGGAAACACATTACTCACTGAACAAGTGTGGACTGCTCTGTTGTTTATTTTATACTTTGGTAGGTCATGTGCGGAAACCTATTACCAGTTTGAGTCTCTCCAGCCCAAGATACTACGAAATCCACAAATGTAGGATTTCTGATAAAAAGAAAAAAACCAATGCTAGAATTCCAAATTAAAAACATAAAATGCTGGAAATACACAACTAATCCATTAGTATTTGTAAAGAAAGAAGATAAATTAATGTCTTGGGTGTACACATTCGAGGTAATTTTGTAAGACCAGCTATCAACATGGAACTAGTATTATAGCCCCAATTCCAACCTGTGTTCACATCTAGCATGGCTTGATGCCAGCAACAACTTGCATTTATATAGCGCATTTAACATAGTAAAACATCCCAAGGCACTTCACAGGGGTGTCATCACACAAAATTTGACACCGAGCCACATACATAAGGAGATATTAGAACAGATGACCAAAAGCTTGGTCAAGTGGTAGGTTTTAATGAGCATTTTAAAAGAAGAGGTATAGAGGTTTAGGGAGGAAATTCCAGAGCTTAGGGCCTAGGCACCTGACGGCACGGCAGCCAATGGTGGAGCGATTAAAATTGGGGATGTGCAGAGAGGCCAGAATTGGAGGAGCGCAGTGATCTCATAGGGTTGCAGGGCTAGAGGAGGTTACAGAGATAGGAGGGCGAGGCCGTGGCTGGATTTGAAAACTAGAATGAGAATTTTAAAATCGAGGTGTTGTGGAACAGGCTCCAATGTAAGTCAGCAAGCACAGGGGTGACCCCTTGGAATTTCCCCTATTTTGTCTGGTAGAGTTTCTGATCTTTCTCTTGGGCACGTTGGTCTGAAAATAGACTTTAGTAATAATTCCAGACTGTAGTTTTCTCCATTTTTTTTCTGCAGGAGGTTATCCATGCATCATGTTGTTGCTGTGTGTTAATGATTAGGTTAGCATCTCTGTGTAGCCATTTATCAGATTTTATTACATCTACGACTTATGTGCTGTATGGGATCTTCGATACAGGACAGCCACAGGAGAGTCTGCATTAAATTCCACAGGCAATAGTTGAAGGTGTCAAGCGAAAAAAGAGACATAAACTTGTCCAGGACACAAAACACAGATTTTACTCTCTTCAACATATGGTACAGAGCTTAGAGGAGTAACTGGCACAGGAATGAACATATCTTAGACACAATATGCTGGTTTTCATCAACTTAGCTCTCCTGATGTTGGCTGTTTCATACTCATCAGGTGAAACAAAGAAGACTAAATATATTGTATATGAATAATAAACTTAAAAGCATAAGAGAACATCATTTTGGTTTTAAATAACAAAAACCATGAATTTTTAAATTGTGTAAGAAAATTTATTGACATTAAACCCCAAAATGCCAGTAAGTACAAAAAAAACTACAATACATGAAACTCTCTTATGATAGTTCGGTCACGGGGCATACATGGTTCCTCTTACATTTTCAATAAAGTAGTAGTTCAAAACAAGGTAGCAGAAATACAGTCTTTGAGCCTATAACAATAACAACATTTAAAGTAAGAAATACATGGTGCAAACATGTGTGCAAGTTAATACTTCATAAAGTTTTGACACAGATGTTGGGATGCAGAAACTGATTAAATATCTATCTTTCAGGCAGGGTCGTCTTTATTTATCTGCTAGGGGGCTTGCCTTGTTAATATTCAACCAGATTCATTACCACATTCTCAGTGAACTAGTTCAAGAGAATAAGGTGAAAAGCCAACTACATCACAATGAATATTGTGTTTTCCCCAAGCAATCAAATCAGTTGTAATTTGGTTCATCCATGGATACTGTGGCTGATCTTACCTGTAGAAAGAAAGCCAAATGGCATTTAAAAGTCTTTTTTCCCCCCATCTCTTCAACCTTGGCTTGTGAACCCACTCCTGAAACTATGACATTCTCACTTTAAGCATCCTTCTGATTATTGAACACAGCATCGTGCCTCTTTGGGGTCACCTCAAAAGTTCATGAAACTCCTACATGTAGTCGGTGATTCTGATCTCCTTGCGTCTGACATTAGCTTGAGAAACCTGGATGTTATTTCCATTCTTTAGACTAGAGTGCAAGTATTGGAAAATTTGGAGAATTATTGAGATGGCTGTCAGCTACCCTCTGACCGCGTTTGTTTTACTCTCACCACCATCAGTCTAGACGAGGTCCACTTTATGTGAGATTTAGTCACTGACATGCCCATTGTAAATCACTCTTTGGATGGAAAGGGTACAGCTTGTGGCACTAGAACAGGAGACCGGAAGAAATAACCCCTTTGTTGATATGATCCCCAACTGAGACATGAAGTATACTTGGAATGATGTTGCTTCATATTATGTTAGATACGTCAGTGTTTTCCAGCAATAGTCAAACTTTGTAATGGATACTATAAAGATTTTTTAACTAATGCAATAATCAGTTTACAGTTTCATATTACAGTGCTGAATACTCTTTCAAATGCTGAGGAAACATTTTGAAACAACAGCTTCCTCTGGCATACAACTTCCCATTTGCGAGTTTATCAGAAGTGTTTCAAATGGATCTGTCGCTCCAAAGCATGTTGGTATACGGCAGTTTGCCCCCTTTTGTCTACACATGGACATTTGATACCATAACACCCCTAATTAGAGCCTGTCACCACCAACTTCTACAGGATTTCCAATCTATCCTCAGGCACTCGAGCTTTTATGTTCAACACTGTGGATGTTCTTTTTAACACACAAGAGTTTTAAATTAAAAAATGGACACTCCAGAGATTACAAAAAAGCTTCAAATATCATAAAAAATTATATATATTAAAAAATCAGGAAAGAAGGAATGTAGCACCTTTGTGAAATGTCAATAGAGTGCTTGTAAACCTTTGGGGAAGATGGCTGAAGTTGTTTCCCATAATCCTCTGCATGACCTACAGACCGTGGGATGGATTCTACTCGGAGTTACATCTTCTGGCATAACCCAGGCGGGCAGGGATGGAAAATTCAGCAGGGACCGTTGGGTCTCTGCCCATTTCTGCCCTTGTAGTGATCTTCTGGTGCCACTTCTGCTGGATACCAAAGTGCACTGCCAAAAAGGTGCGGGTGGTACCAAATACAGCAGTAATGACAAACTGACATTTTCTGTCATCACTGGCATGGCAATACTAACTGCTTGGTAATGTCAGGATGTTACTGGTGTCCAGCTTTGCTTGGGATGGCGAAGGTCTTTAAAAAATTTAAAGGCCCACCCAGGAAGCGGCAATTAATCATGGGGTGATTGATTGCCTTCTGCTAGTTCATGCATAAAGTGCCAATCGCTTTTCTCTGGCATGGAGGAGGATGGTCTCTTTAAGCTGCTTCAGGACCCAGATTCTTACAGTGGCAGGTTTTTCTTCACCTCCCTCCAATGCGCTCCATGGCACAGGCACAAACCCTCCTCGAAGCCCAAAGTTAGGCTGACCTCAAGAGATTTGCCAGGGGCAGTGGTGCAATTGCCAGGTAGATGGAATTCCCATCCTACGGTGTTTATGGCAGCATAACCGCCAAAAAGGAAAACATAGGTTCCTGTATCTATGCTGAAGGGATCCAAAGAGTCACCCAGTCACAGCCAAACAGACTTTGCAATTTTTTGAAACACACTATAAATATGTATTAAGCACATTATAATGACTATTTCATCTTTTAGATATTTATTCGTAAGAAAAATTATCTTTTTCCGTTGCATTAACTTACTTCCATCATCAAAGGTTTTCTGACACCACAATTCTGGGTCTACTGAAGGTTTTGGTGATCAAAGAGCACCAGGGAATGACACCACAGCTTTGGCTCCATGTCATTGAACTTTGCCAGCTGAAGATCACTATATATCCACAATTCTATGTGTTCTAATTCTAAGAACCAATTTCTTTTTAATAATTTTTACTCCATCATTCTATTCAAAGTTGCACCCAAGATTTTAGGACTTACTGGGGAACTTTAATATCTAGAATTCTGGTCTGAGGTGCTGTCCCAGGAGGCTCCACTTCTGGTTCTATGTGTAATACAGAGGAACATGGGTAACTAAAAAGGAGGGGAGATGTTTCCCACCATCTTCATTCACAGGACAATACAGCTGTTGTAACTCAACCCAACAGTTTATCATTTATGGCTAGCTCTTTTGCTAAACTCTTGTTTAACATTACAGTACGTTACAAGAAGTCTGTTTGAATAAAACCAAGGACTCCCTCCATTCCCAACAAAAAGCCCAACAAATACTGTTTATAATGTGTATATATATTTACTAGTGATTGTTGAAGTTCCAAGTGTTTAATGGTAGGCTGAATGGAGAGAAACACGTTAGAAAAAAAACAAACTTTGTTTCTCTTCCAATCCCTGTATTTTTAGATGTCCTTTACGTTCACTTTCTTAGCCTTCTCAGCAGTCTCCTAAAAATAAATAGAAAAATCAGCCCATTAGTGCTTTCTTGAGCAGCCAGCCCAGAAACATCAGAGATAAATTTGCAACATTTGAAATCTTTAATCTAGTATTTTGCATGATGTCTTGTGATTTGATTGGTCACTTTAGATATGGACAATATATTTAGATGGTCACATCTAAAATGTAATTGGAAATTTCATACCTAAACTGCCCAATGGCAGACTAACATGTTGTTATAGGCCATGATACGGTCTTTTCAAGTTTGAACTACCTGTGACACTTTAAAACTTTATATACTGTCACAATGGAGTTCACCACTTACTATCAAGCAGCACTTACAATAACCTGCTCACTGATGCGGAATTTGGGTTCCGCCAGGACCACTCGGCTCCAGACCTTATTACAGCCTTGGTCTAAACATGGACAAAGGAGCTGAATTCCAGAGGTGAGGTGAGAGCGACTGCCCTTGACATCAAGGCAGGATTTGACCGATTGTGGCATCAAAGAGCCCTAGTAAAACTGAAGTCAATGGGAATCGGGGGGAAAGCTCTCCACTGGCTGGAGTCATACCTAGCACAAAGGAAGATGGTTGGGGGTCAATTATCTCAGCCCCAGGACATTGCTGCAGGAGTTCCTCAGGGCAGTGTCCTAGGCCCAATCATCATCAGCTGCTTCATCAATGACCGTCCCTCCAACATAAGGTCAGAAATAGAGATGTTTGCTGATGACTGCAGTGTTCAGTGCCATTTGCAACTCCTCAGATAATGAAGCAGTCCATGCCTGCATGCAACAAGACCTGGACGACATTCAGGCTTGGGCTGATAAGTGGCAGGTAACATTCGTGCCACACAAGTGCCAGGCAATGACTATCTCCAACAAGAGAGCGTCTAACCACCACCCCTTGACATTCAACGGCATTACCATCATCGAATCCCCCACCATCAATATCCTGGGGGTCACTATTGACCAGAAACTTAACTGGACCAGCCACATAAATACTGTGGCAACAAGAGCAGGTCAGAGGCTGGGTATTCTGTGGTGAGTGTCTCACCTCCTGACTCCCCATAACCTTTCCACCATCTACAAGGCACAAGTCAGGAGTGTGATGGAATACTCTTCACTAGCATAGTGGTTATGTTACTGGACTAGTAATCCAGAGGCCTTCAAATCCCACCACAGGCAGCTCGGGAATTTAAATTCAATTAATTAAATTAAATTAAATCAAATACCTGGCCTATGTGTGACTCCAGACCCACAGCAATGTGGTTGACTCTTAACTGCCCTTTGCAGCTCACCACAACCTTCTCAAGGGCAATTAGGGATGGGCAATAAATGCTGGCCTTGCCAGCGACGCACAGATCCCATGAACAAATTTAAAAAAATTGCCTGGCTGATTGCAGCTCCAACAACACTCAAGAAGCTCGACAAAGACAAAGCAGTCTGCTTGATTGGCACCCCATCCACCACCTTAAATATTCACTCCCTCCGCCACCGGTGTACCGTGGCTGTAATCTACAAGATGCACTACAGCAACTAGGCAAGGCTTCTTCAGCAGCACCTCCCAAACCCGTGAACTCTACCACCTAGAAGGACAAGGGCAGCAGGCGCATGGAAACACCACCACCTCAAAGTCACACACTATCCTGACTTGGAAGTATATCGCTGGGTCAAAATCCTGGAACTCCCTCCCTAGCAGCATTGTGGGAGTACCTTCACCTCACGGACTGCAGCGATTCAAGAACGTGACTCACCATCACCTTCTCAAGGGCAACTAGGGATGGGCAATAAATAAATGCTGGCTTTGCCAGCGACGCCCTGATCTCATGAACAAATAAATAAAAATCCACTATAAAAGGACTTTAGAATCACTACTACACAATCAGCATATAATGGAGTGATAGAGTATTTCACTACATGCCATTCAGAGAGGGAAGATTACAATTGATGCTCATGCTTTTGTTACATCAAAATAATTTTGACCAAAGGGTGCTCATAGAAAGTGACTTCCCTACATTCTCCCTTTCGTCCATGCCATGAAAGGAATAGGTGTCCGGTTTTAGGAACCGTTAATATTAAATTGAAGCATTTAGCAGACACTTGCATTGGCTTTTATTCTATTACTAGCTGGAGTGCCCGGCGGTGCCGAGAGTTTTTTTTGAGGGCATGCTGTTATTGAAAAAAGTAGAAATAATTTATATATATATATATATAAATGAGTTTGTCTGTCTGTCTGTGTGGGAAGAAGAGAGAGAGAGAGACTGGGGGGGGGGGAGAGAGAGGGAGAGAGAGAGAGAGAGAGAGAGAGAGAGGAGAGAGAGAGACTGGGGGGGGAGAGAAGAGAGAGAGACTGGGGGGAAGAGAGAGAGAGAGACTGGGGGGGAAGAGAGAGAGAGAGAGAGAGAGAGAGAGAGAGAGAGACTGGGGGGAGAAGAGAGAGACGGGGGAAGAGAGAGAGAGAGAGACTGGGGGGGAAGAGAGAGAGACGGGGGGAAGAGAGAGAGAGAGAGAGACTGGGGGGGGGAGAGAGAGAGAGAGAGAGAGAGAGAGAGAGAGAGAGAGAGACTGGGGGGGAGAGAGAGAGAGAGAGACTGGGGGGGAAGAGAGAGAGAGAGAGAGACTGGGGGGGAAGAGAGAGAGAGAGAGACTGGGGGGAGAAGAGAGAGACGGGGGGAAGAGAGAGAGAGAGAGAGAGAGAGAGAGAGAGAGAGAGAGAGGGGGAGAGAGAGACTGGGGGGGAGAAGAGAGAGAGACTCTGCTGGATTTAGTTCGGGATTAGCCTGGAGAGAGAGGGGGTGGGGGGGGGGAAGGAGCGCCTCAGGCCTGGCCCAATGGACCCTTGCGAAGGAAGGAAGGAAGGAAGGCAGTGAGCTCTCCCTCCCTCTCCCACCCCCTCACTCTTTCCCTCCCTCACCCTATCTCTCTCCCTCCCCCCTCTCTCTCTCCGCCTCTCCCTCCCCGTCTCTCCCAGCTTTCCTCTCTGTGCGGTGGACGTGCGTGGCCTAGCGCTTCAGGCCCGGCCGGGCTCTCGGGCCGCGACTTACCTCAGCTGAGCTCACGCTGCGGCACGCCAACCGAGTCACCCGATAACAAACACCGTCCTCACCTGTCATGATTAGCCGCAGCTTACTTTTCGCCGGGCGGGGAGGAAGGAGGGAATGGCGCCTGATGGCCGCGAGGGTGTACTCCCACTTCGGGGGAGAGAGAGAGAGAGAGAGAGAGAGAGAGGGGGAGGAGAGAGAGAGAAATTTTTTGAGCTTCAGGCCTGGCCGGTCTGTAATGGCTGCCACTCACCTCACTAGGCAGTTTGAAGGATCAGGCCCTGCCCACAAATGCCATGAAACGCCCCCCGTGATTGGTCAACCATCACATCACTCAACGCTAATGAGCGGTAGGATTGGTCAACTGCTAATGAGCGGATTTTTGTCCGTTTTTTGTCTACTGTCCGAACAATTTTTGTCTGACCAAAAAGTAAATACGCCTAGGTGACCCTCCTAATCATAACCTTTCTTTTGATAACACATATGTGTAGGTACGCTCTATAACTTTTGAGTGATGCCCGGACAGACAGACAGTAAGAGATATATCATCAGTGTATTACTTTGAAGGAGAAAGCGTTTATTATTGATTATTTATTGTAATTAGTATACAGATAAAAGCCAAATTTTGTTCTACTCAAAGCAGAATTTCCATTTTTGATATAATTATCTTGGCAACATGCACACTTCCCAATTGTATAATTTCTCACATTGGTGAATATTAATTGGGAGTTGCCACTCATTGGGACAGTTTATGGACAGGACGGGAATGGTCTGGTAGGGATATAATCCAAGCATGCATGTAGTGGGAATAGGATTTGAGGTACATAGAGAGGAAACCAATCTTCCCTGAATGCATGCGATACTGTTGAGCCTGCCCTCAAGTCTCAAATTGCTAATGTACTAACCTGGTGCTTATTGAGCTCATGAACGTACTTTGTCCATTCCTCCTCAGTCATCTCATCATCTCCAGCTGTTTGTGGCTGCTCCTCAGGGAAGTCCTTACTTTTATCTTCAGTGAGGAAGCCAAAGAAGAAAGCAATAGACATTCCGAGAAAGAGAAAATGCAAGGCAGAGAAAAAACGACAGAGGTGAGAAAAAAAAGTGAATCATATGTAGGAAAAAAAAGAACGATAATTAAAGAAAAAAGGTATAATAATAGGGAAACGGTAATGCAGAGATTAAATACATACACATTCACTATTTCTCTAAGAAACATATGGTTTGAAATTGTAATATAATTAGTACCTTTTGACTCGCCTAAGGGCGAGTCTGTGCCACAACTACTCGTTAACAACCGTCAGATCAGTCAGGTATCAGCTGTGTTATTTTAAAGCCAATGTTTATTGATAATTGATGGCTTTACTCGCTATTTTAAGACTTTTCCACTAGTATGTGGATAGGAACATCGGAAGATACCATTGCTGAATGCGTAAGTATTCTATAGGACAGATTATCCTTTTAAAGTGCTCGGGTGTAAAACAGAGGTACCCAAACTGGGGGGGGGGGGGGGGGGCGGGTGATGTGCAATAAGGCTTTTAGTCACCTGTCCTAATATCTCCTTAATCCATTTAAAAAGTACTTGGAAATGCACTTGAAGTGCCATAATCTACAAGGCTACAGACCAAGAGCTGGAAAGTGGGATTCGGCTGGATAGCTTTTTCGTCCGGCACAGACATGATGGGCTGAATGGCCTCCTTCTGTGCCGTAAACTTCTATGATTCTATGAGGCTCTCAGGGTAACTCACTAACAGGTAAAGCCTGCAATATGCATTTGCTCCACTGGTGGCACTGTAGCACTCCCCTCAACTCTCTCAAGCTGATTCCCGACTGCTCTCTCCGACACTCCGGCATCCTTTGCAAACAGTTCCAGCTTACAGGTATTTTCAATGCTCCTTAGTTTAAATGTGTTTCTTTCAGTCAACACACAAAGTTGTTTGCTTTCTGGTCTGTGTCTCTGTGCAGCATAAATTTCTTCATGAAAGTGCTCAGGTACCCTGGGGTCCCCCATACCATAGGGAAATAATTAAATAGCAGCACCCACAACCGCGCCCCCCCCTCCCCCCACCTCCTCCAACTCCACTTCAAAAACTGTTTAAAGGTTCTTTTGCCCTGAATTCTGCAGCTCTGTGGAATGTTGTTTTTTGTCCCTGTATCAAAGTCCTCATGAGCCCTTGGGACCAGAAACTATTTAGAGTGAATAGATAAATAGCACCCCCACTTAAAAAGTTGTTTCAGCCTCAAAAATTACTTTATTGCCCAGGGCTCTGAACCTTTGTGGAAAGTGAATTCTGTTCTGCTTGGATTTCCTGCTACTGCTTTATTGGCATCATCTTAAATTGAGAAATAGATTAACAGCATCTGCACTAATTGGTCCTCAATATTTGCACAAAACATTTTAACTTGTATTTTACCTCCTCCAAAGCAACCAACGATTCATTATTCTGTTCCACCCCCAAGCAACCCGACCTCAGACACATTCTAGTTCTGTCTGCAGATAGATGTGGGGAGAAAGGAGGCAAATTGACACCTTCCTTCTCCTACCTGAGAATCCTGTGAGAGAACAATATCAGTATTATTTCTGGGATAAAATTTCAACTCACCATCACAGGTCATGGCAGTACACACCCAGTTGCCGCAGGCACAGACACATCGGTTACACTCCACTGTAGTCTCAGCTCCATCCTCATAGGTCTCATCTTCCAAGGCACATTCTATGACACAGCAAAGGAAGGTCACTTTTAATTCAGCGTCCAGCCCAGCTCATGTAAAACAAGAGGTTGGCAACAAGAAGTCCTAAGCTTGTCTTATTCGCCTATGAATGATGTGACCACACTGTAGAAATGCATAGGATGTCGGGCATGATTAGGGTCTAAAATTAAACTGCCACACTCTCTTCAGTTAAGAAAAAAACCCTATGAAAGTGGGAACAGGTCCTCAATGTTCTGCACTGCGCAGTACGGTCATCCCTCCGTGGTTCTATTACTGAAACTAGGCAACCTGATGCAGAAATACAGCAGAAACTCTGTTTTGCTCAAATTTTACCAAACCGTATTAAAATGGCAGCACCAAGAAACAGAAAGTAGCAACTTTATGCTACAGCCTTGCCGATAACATGGCACTACTAAATCTGACACTTTCCTATCAAACCTCGTAACATCTCATTTCAGGCAAGTGAACCAACAAGTTTAATTTTTACCAATAAACAGAATTCAAATATTCTTATATAGCGCCATCTAGAGGCTGTGGTGTAGGTAGCTTTGGACAAATACAGTAACATGAACCAGCAGATGAACTCTGTAATTTAAAATCACTGCGAAAAGCAATGCTACTGATGCGTTATTTTCTTTCCCACCTCTTTCAGGTCTCCCGATTCTCACCC
Source organism: Somniosus microcephalus (assembly GCF_052327205.1). Classification (NCBI taxonomy): domain Eukaryota; kingdom Metazoa; phylum Chordata; class Chondrichthyes; order Squaliformes; family Somniosidae; genus Somniosus; species Somniosus microcephalus. Next base: position 86,247,910 of record NC_141000.1, read on the forward strand.
TCCCGATATCTTTCTCTCCTCATGCAACCCCCTTCAGTCAGGAGCGCTGAACATGGTCAGCTGACAGGAGACATTACTGCACCGAGGCAAAGCGCGTTGTCCGAGGACCTGCCCAAAACACAATTCTTTGTAACATTTTAGTTTAATTATCCAGCTGCTTGACTGTGAAATATGTGAAACAAACCGACTCTCGTGACAGGCCATGCCTGGATATAAACCAGAGAAACTCACCCAGAGAAATAATTCACTCAAGTGACGGGCAGAAACTGGCTTTGAATTTTGAAAGTAGAGTGAGCTAGGTTCAGTGACAAGTTTTCCACAAAAGCTTCTATTTGTAGACTGTGGCCAAAATGTTAAGTTTTTGACCTGCCGGGAGTTGGGGGTGCCCCGGTAGAGTGCAGGAAACCCGGGTTTCCCCACACGCTGTGGAGTTTAACGCCGGAGGCTGCAACCACATGTAGGTGTGAACCCCGACCCCTCGGGGGGAGGGAAGGCGGATCCGATCCCCGATGTTGGGGGGGGGGGGGGGGGTGTGTGGGGGTGCTGTCCTTGCCTCACTTCAGCTGCCGGGAATCTAGTGGCACGGGATCCCCGGTTGGCCACAGTTAAACCTGCATAGCAGGTTAAATCTGAGGCTTCCAGCCTCATTCTAATATTTAAAGTACCAAGCTGTCGCCTAGGAGCGGGTTGGCTGCCTGCCCCCCCGTCCTACCTCCGTTGAACCCGGAAGTGGGTGGGTTGGAGGCAGGTTGGGATTCACATTTTTTAACACTTTAACCTCCCACCCGACCCCAACCCACCGTTTTTTGGGGTTATTATTCCCCCCTGCATCTTAGAAGTACGATGCTGTGTGTGTGTTGGAACACTATTTTGTAGAGTAGAGATTCCCAGTTTCAAGTGCTCACCCACTCTATAGTATTAGATACACTGCACTGGGGAGATATCAGCTAGGGGCCACATGTCTCCCCACAGGTGGGAGCAAAAAAAATCAGAAAGGGCCACACAAAACCACTCAGTTTCTGGCAGCAAGCAACTTGTCCTTTTAGCAGTAAAGGTGTACGTACTGGGGTGAAATTGAATAAAAAGCATGCATGCCCTTCAGTGGATGGTAAAATACCCCCCAAAAAACTTTTGAAATGTTGGCAGAGGCTAAATGTTTAATTCTTCAGCTTTTCTGTTCCTCACCTGAAGAAGTACAAACACGAAATGTGATTTTCTTCCTTCCGATTTTGCAACTGAAGTTTTCTTTTCTCGGATATGACTGTGATCTGTGTAGCTCTCCTGATTACTGACTGTGTAAATACATACATGCCCCCTGGTCCTGAACGAATGAGACCAGAAAGGTCCCAGGTTTGATTCTTGCTCTATGTTCAGTTGGGGTAATAATGTGGGGAAGTGGGAAGCTGCCCTCAACTGGTCTCAGCACTCCCTCAGGTTAGGAAGGGACCAAATTAGGTACAGTTGGTGCTCCTCAAATTTACACAGTGTCTCTAGTTGGAAGTGGGATATCAGGCAAGCACAAGATCAGGGTTGGTTGTGAAAAGCACAACAAACTCACTGCCCAAGCTTCCACATGAAGAATGGCCACTTGAGTGAGATCAGGAACTACAGTGGAATGAGTCACAGTAGAGGGGGACTAAAGGGAGGAAACTGGAAGGCAGTGAGAGGGAGAATAAATACCAAAAAGAGTATTCTGTGCATTAGGTGTAGAGTGATTCCAGTTTGTACTTACTTTTCTCAGGAGGGACAAAACCAGGATTCAGGCAGTTCAGGAACTCATTGAAGCTGAGTTTCCAGTCAGCGTTCTCATCAGACAGCTCAATCAGTGCGTCCACACACAGACCCCTACAAAACACCACACAATGCATTGTTTAGTCTGTCTTAAGAGTATGAACAACAATGCTGATCATACCCAACAGCATCAACTTAGAAACTCACCCACCAATATCTAACTTTAAAACTTCAATCTCCCAAATAAACAAAAACTCCAGGTTCCAGTCTAAGTTGAGGGCTTTCTGCCGCATTACACCCGATTTAGTTCCTCAAAGCCAATTAGCACAGCAAATTCTGTGATGATTATTGTTATTGTGTAAAGCTGAAACTGCTATAGGATTGTATATATTTTTTTTTTTTAAATGAACGTGCAAGAAGCAGTTTTGTTTCTGACATTGTGTGCATGAGTGTGTATCAATCCTCGCAGGATTCCAGCTAACAGTTTTAAACTTCCATTATCTTTAGTTTTTCTCCCCTTGTGTCACCTGCTGCTATATATGACTTCGTCCCTTCAGATCTTTTCAGTTGCTAGCCTCTCCCATAACTCCAGTCAAGTCATTTAGCTCCACCACCAAGTCTGATAGTCCATCAATTGCAACATTCCCCATGCTTCACGCCTCACCGAAGAAGTTTGGTGTCATCTTGCTCAGTGTAGGAGGTAATGTTGATAGCAGTCTCGTTGTGTTCTACGAATTTCAGGAACTCATTAGAATCTAGGTAGGAGTCGCCATCATCATAATTCTGTCAAAAAGAAAATTAAAATTCTTGCCGTTATTTTTCCAAGAATCAGAATATTATGAATAAATCCAAGTAACCTAAATATGTCGGGGTAGAATTTCAAATCAAAATCAATTTTATTTGCCATATGTATTACTACAATGGAATGTTTTTACTCCCCGATCACTTCCATCTGTGAGGATTCTCCTGATCACCTGCCATAACTCTGGAGAAACAGGCCATCCATGGATCTGCCGAAGTTACGGTGGATGGTGATAGAGTGCAGTTTCAAGACGTTCAGCCAAACTTCCAAAAACCAGGCAATGGACCAGAATTTTCCAACACAAAGCAATTCCAGTCAGGGGGCACACAGCTTAAAATTGTCATGATTTTCTAGGCTTCATTTCTCAGAACTCTGGCTGCACCCAGAGGTAATGCTCAACATGAATAGCATTTAATATTTATTAATCGAGTGTTAAGGAATACCTGACAGCTTGGATTTTCCTCTCTAGTGGCACAACGGGGTGTGTGCCCACCAGAGTGACCCCATCCCGCTAACCCTGATGACGTTTCCTGCCGATACTAAGACCGCCTTTGGTGGTTCAGGAAATGCCTGTAAGCAGCTTAAAGGGGCTTGGACAATTTAACAAATTTGCTGGCTTAGAGAACCTGGCCAAATTCTACCAATGTGCAAGTCATCAACAATCCCTCCACTGACTCAACTCCCTACTTTGTGCATTTAAAGTACGTGGCGTGTTGTGCCTGACCCAGCAACACTGGTTGCCTGCGATGGTCTGATGTTCCTAGCATCCAGCGATAAGGGATAATGAGAGGCAGGGATGTGGAAGGTTGTCAGGTGAATGAGGCGGGAGGGGCAGTGTAGCAGGTAATGGCTAGAAAATACCTGCAGGAGAGGCAGAGCCCTGGTGCAGTAACAGACCATAAAATCTATGACAGTACTGGAGGAAGCAGTGGAAAATCTGCAGAAACCTGGAGAAGCACCCAAGTCACAGCAGGCAATTGGGAGAACCACTCCCCACCGCCATGGAAATTCAACCTCATTAACTCTCCGTTATCTCATTAAAAGCAAATTAGACCCCCAGTTTTTTCCCCCCAACTATATTTATAATTATTGGCTTCAATGATTTTCCCGTCTTCAAAACAAATTACTAGTTGTATGAAATACTTCCTAATTTCCTATTAAAAAATGCTACCTAATTTTTGAATCATGCGGGGTCAGAGGACAGATTATTCTGCATCTGGCTGCGCTACTCCTCACCTAGGTGTGCCTGCTAGAAGGAGACACACTATAAGGTCAGGACCCAGGGGCGAGGTCGGGGCCCAGGGGTGGCGCAGCGTGGACCAGCAACGAGGTCGGGAGGACTACACTGCAGCCTATGAAACACAGGCAGAGAGGACCTGCGGGAAGGAAGGAGGAGGACAGTAGGAGTATGTTTGTGTGTGTGTGCTAGGCCAATGTAGCAGAGCCTGGTCTCCAGTGGTCTTGGATCCCCTTGCCATTGGACCAAGACCTTGCTCTGTCAAGCCCGTGTGGTAGCTGGTGTGCAACGGCCACCCCACGTTAAAAGAATTCATGCACAGGCATCTTCCACCCTTTAAAATGAAGTTCGGGACCTGGAACATCAGGCCCCTCATGGACAACCCAACAGGAACAGACTGGAACGCCGTACTGCTATCGTTGCCTGGGAGCTCAGACGTTTCGACATAGACATCGCCGCCCTAAGTGAGACCCAGCGGGCAGGGGAAGGCCAGCTCAAGGAGCAAGGCGGTGGTTACACCTTCTTCTGGAAAGGCACACCTGAAGAACGCCACCTCCATGGGGTAGGCTTCACCATAAAAAATGAGCTAGTTGAACGTCTCAGAGACTCCCCTTGTGGAATAAACAAACACCTCATGATTCTACGGTTCACCCTAGCCCGGAACCAGCGCACTACGGTCATCAGTGCGTACGCCCCAACACTGGAAGCCACAGACGAGACCAAAGAGGAATTCTACTCCAGCCTCAAACAATCCCTGTCCCGAGTCCCAACGGGCGACAAGCTGATCCTCCTTGGCGACTTCAACGCCAGAGTTGGAAAGGACACAGACCTCTGGGGAGGTGTGATCGGCAGAGAGGTGGTAGGGAAAGCCAACTCCAACGGTACCCTCCTCCTGTCGAAATGCTTAGAACGTGGCCTTGTCATAACCGCCAGAGACAAGTACAAGGCTTCATGGCAAAACCCTCGCTCCAAGCACTGGCATCTGCTGGACTACGTCATTGTCCGAGCGAGGGACCGCAAAGACGTCTGCATCACCCGTGCCACGACAGGGGCTGATGACTGCTGGATAGACCACCGCCTAATCCGCTCTGTCATCTCCATCAACGTAGCCCCAAAACAGCAGCGGCAACAGAAGCAATGCCGCAGGAAAATTAATGCTGGAGCACTCAAAGACCCTGCTAAGAAAGCCCTATTCAGCCTGCGCCTCACAACCAACCTGACGTCTCCCAGTGATTCAGATACACAGTGTCCACAGCGCCTGGTCTGCACTCAAGGCCTCCATAATCAGCACCTGTGAAGAGACGCTCGGTCACTCGACCAGGAAACACCAAGACTGGTTCGACGGGAACGACCAGGAGATCCAGGAGCTAATGAGCCACAAGTGCAAGGCATTCCTGATCTGGAAACAGCAACAGAACTCGACAGCAAGAAAGCAGCTCTACAGACGCCTGAAGGCCGAGGTACAACAAAAACTCGCGACCTAAAGAACAGATGGTGGGTGGAGAAAGTGCAGGAGATCCAGCAGCTAGCTGACAACCACGACGTGCGTGGATTCTTTAGCACAGTCAAGACCACCTACGGCCCAAGCACCCAAGGTCCTACCCCACTGCGGGCCAAGAACGGAGAGGTACTCATCAAGGACAGACAGACAGTCAGTGCCCGCTGGAAGGAGCACTTCGAAAATCTCCTTAACCGAGACTCCTGTCTTCGACGCGAGTGTCCTCAACTCCATCCCGTAGCATGCTACCCGCCACCACCTCAGCACAACCCCAGCCCGGCATGAGGTTGAAAAGGCCATCCGACAACTGAAGAACAACAAGGCCTCAGGAACAGATGGAATCCCCGCCGAGGCGCTAAAACATGGCGGAGAAGCACTATTGGCGCGAATACATGAACTAATTTCACTTATTTGGAAGGAGAGCAGCATGCCAGGGGATCTCAGACGCCGTAATCGTGACCATCTTCAAGAAAGGTGACAAGCCCGATTGCGGTAATTAGAGGAGTCTCCCTGCTGTCTGCCAAAGGGAAAGTCATCACAAAAATCCTCCTCAATCGCCTTCTCTCAGTGGCTGAAGAGCTCCTCCCAGAGTCGCAATGCGGATTCCGCCCACTAAGGGGCACAAGGGACACGATCTTCACCATGCGTCAACTACAAGAGAAATGCAAGGAACAGCACCAACCACTGTACATGGCCTTCTTTGACCTCACAAAGGCCTTCGATACTGTCAACCGTGAGGGATTATGGAATGTCCTCCCCAAATTCAGCTGCCCTCAAAAGTTTGTCACCATCCTCCGCCTGCTTCACGACGACATGCAAGCCGTGATCCTGACCAACGGATCCACCACAGACCTAATTCACGTATGGACCGGGGTCAAGCAAGGCTGTGTCATCGCACCAACACTCTTCTCGATCTTCCTTGCTGCAATGCTCCATCTCACCCTCAGTAAGCTCCCCGTTGGAGTGGAGCTAATCTACAGAACAAATGGGAAACTGTTCAACCTCCGTCGCCTCCAGTCCAGATCCAAGGTTGCCCCATCCTCGATCATCGAATTACAGTATGCAGACGACGCTTGCGTCTGCGCACACTCTGAGGCCGAACTCCAAACCTTCGTCAACACCTTCACCAAAGCATACGAGAGCATGGGCCTTACACTAAACATCCGTAAGACAAAGGTCCTCTACCAACCTACCCCCGCCACACAGTACTGCCCCCAGATTATCAAAATCCACGACGAGGCCTTGGACAACGTGGACAACTTTCCATACCTCGGGAGCCTACTGACAACAAGGGCAGACGTCGATGACGAAGTCCAACACCACCTTCAGTGTTCCAGTGCAGCCTTCTGTTGCCTGAGGAAGAAAGTGTTTGAAGACCAGGATCTCAAACCCAGCACCAAGCTCAGGGTCTACAGAGCAGTAGTGATACCTGCCCTCCTGTATGCTTCAGAGACATGGACCATGTACAGCAGGCACCTCAAAGCACTGGAGAGGTACCACCAACGCTGCCTCCGCAAGATCCTGCAAATCCATTGGCAGGATAGGCGCACCAACGTCAGTGTTCTTGCTCAGGCCAACATCCCCAGCATCAAAGCTTTGACCATGCTCGATCAGCTCCGATGGATGGGCCACATCATCCGTATGCCCGATACGAGACTCCCAAAACAAGCGCTCTACTCGGAGCTCCGACACGGCAAGAGAGCCCCAGGTGGGCAGAGGAAACGCTGCAAGGACACCCTCAAAGCCTCCTTGAAAAAGTGCAACATCCCCACCGACACTTGGGAATCCCTGGCCCAAGACTGCACAAAGTGGAGGAGAAGCATCTGGGAAGGCTCCGAACACCTCGAGTCTCTTCGCCGGGAGCAAGCGGAAGCCAAATGCAAACAGCGGAAGGAGCGCACGTCAACCCCAGCACCCCACCCACCCGCCCCTTCAACCACTGTCTGCCCCACCTGTGACAGAGACTGTATGTCCCGCACTGGACTCATCAGTCACCTGAGAACTCATTTTTAGTGTGGAAGCAAGTCATCCTCGGTTCCGAGGGACTGCCTAAGAGGTGTGCCTGCTGATGACAGTGGGTGCACAACTGGAAAACGTTCCACTTCCCGAACATTCCACTGACTGCAGTAGCAAAACTGGAAAAAGGTTTCAAATCTCTGGAATGTATCCTGAGCATCGACAACCATACATAAAATGTGAATAAAAGAAACAAAAGCTGCTGCAATGCACGGTGTCTCAGAAACAGGCAGGCCACGGCTTGTCCACAGGCATCTACTTTATGTTATTTTCTTCAAGTATGTTTTATATATGTTGTTCCTGTACCAAAACTATTAAAACAATGCCTGGGAACAAACTGGACGACCAACCTGCTTAAAGTACTAGCTATTTCACGTCGGTTGGCCTGCTTAGTGGAACACTGTTCTGAGGGGAACAAAAGAACTCTGTATCATTGCCAACAGCCCTATTCTTCAATAATACCGGAAGGACAAAACAGCTATTTTATACATGTTAAGTAATAGCAAAGTTACTTACTGCCAACAATTTGAGTCCAACCAAAGAATAAGTTACTGTTACAGAGCACATTAAATAATCAGCTCTAGATTCCAGCAATATTCCCTGGCAACAACTTAATTCTCTGATTTTGGCAACAAGGTGCTTCTACCTCATTAACCATTTCAGCATGCCCAATCTCTTTTAATGGATATTTGACATTTTAGGACTGTTGACAAAGACATAAAAAAGTAAGGACCAAGAACCAAATCTAATGCAATGCTGATCAAAGCAGAACAGCAAAACAGTGTCATGTACACTATCTGCAGAACCTTGGATCAAATGGAGAGGAAGACAGCACTCAAAGGAATGTGAAAATAAACAGGACTCATCTTTAACCATATCTGGTTGACGGCCCAAAGGTTACTTGCCAGTGTTGCCTGTTCCTTACATACCCCTCACCATGTTAGCTCTCATACAAACATACAGTTCATGCTTTGGATCTCATACGTACTCATGCTCCGGATCTCATACGTACTCATGCTCCAGGATGTCATACCTTCAAGATGCAATATAGAATTGGAGACTTTGGCACATTCACATCATTCAACGCCCCAACACCTTAAATTATTAGAACAGCCTACATGCTTGATGCACAGTTAGTTCCTGACATGCAGCTTGTGCACATTTATCACTCTGCATGTGTTCCTTCAACTTCCAACTTCTCAAGACAGCTGGAAAACCAGGTGCCAATTTGAGGGTCCAACCTGGAGAGCAGCTTGCTTCCCTCATCAAGGTTCCTGAGAAATATCCAGTGAAGGCCTGGCAGGTTTCACGTCCAAATCTCTCAAAGAATTTACAAAATCAATTTGTTTTCATGTGCATTGACTGTTCTGTAGACAAAAAGCCATACTTTCTCACTCTCCTGCTGAAGTGAAAACTTTTATATTCATTTTGACTTTAAAACTTCAAAACAAAAGCAGCTGAAGATGCAAGTTCTTACAATATTCTATATATACACAATAAGCAGGGACTGAAATATATTGTAACAACCGGATTGTTAATTTAGCCATATTCCAAAAATGTACCTGTTCTGTTTCCTACATTACAACAGTGACTACACTTCAAAAAGTACTTCATTGGCTGTAAAGCACTGAGACGTTTGGTGGTCTTGAAAGGCGCTATATAAATGCAAGTCTTTCTTTCTATCTATTGAACTGAATAGCAACTTCTCTCCCACACACAGTGGCTGTGGGTCTCATATGGAATGCTGTGAAGCAACAAAATATCCTCTGCTATTCACATCCACATACAACTATCATTACTTACGGAATTTACTCTGAACAACTCAGAATGAAAACTGAAAACACTAAGAATATACAGCAGGGCCAACAACATCTAAAAGCGAAGCCAACAGCTCAGGCAGAAATCCACCCATCTTTTCTCTTTCAGATACTGACTGACCTGTTGTGTATAGCCATTAATTCCTAGTTTCCATTTCAGATATATATATATATATATATATAAACTTATACCGTTAAAATTTAATGTTGTGACTACTATGACACTGCATTATTACACTGGGAGGTCATATGTACATGGTCCTTTAAGCACAAAACCAGCCCAGTCAGATGTATTTAGCAAAACCTTGCCAACGGCACAGTTTCAAAACTTTGCTTGCAGGGGGGCCTCTCATTGCATGATACTGCACAATTAAATGTAATAGCAGGTGTCCGTAGCATGTCTGAGATAATCATCAATATTGCTTTTTTGGATGACACATTGTAAGTTTCACAAAACATAACCCCTGCACCATATTTCAATGATTAAATTATTAAAATCAGGACAGGACAGACTCTGAGCCAATAATGAAAAGAATCTTCTGTCAACGCTATTTCCTTGTGCGTGTGAATAAGGTTTGAAAAGAAATACAAAGAAAGGAAAATGCCAGGAAGGGGGGATTGGGCGGAGGATCAAGATAGCCTGCACCATGCTTTCCGGAAAAGGTCGGAAATAAGCATCATTGTGAATTTTCAGACAGAAAACCATAAATGGGCATGTGGGATTTAGGACTTGATGGGACATTCTCAATGCTGAAATTTCCTAAAACTCAAAACTTGTTCTGACTGACCTAACACTTTGCTTTGCCCCACTGAACAGAAATATTGGGGCAAATTTTACAAATTAGCCTTCCTAGTGCAGAGCTTTGCATGAAGGGGACGTATATTGGAAATTGGAGCATGAAAGTTAGTGCAGCTCGCCTGATTTAATTGAAGGAAGTAATGGGCGGAAAATCAAGCAGGGCACAGTGACCTCCAGACCCCAATTCTCGATACGGATTCCCATTACACTTTGTGCCCGGAGCACTAATTCATAGGAGGGAATATTAACCCCCAAGGATGGTTGGGTTGGGGGCAGGTGAGAAGTAAAAATTTTAGAAGTCTCAAATCCGACCCCAACCTGCCTACTTCTGGTTTTAACGAAGGCAGACAACCAATCAGCCTTCAGGAGGCAGGTCGGTAAGTAAAAGCTTTTAAGGAGGGTGTGTGCCTCCATTTTAACAAGATTTTTAATTTTAACCCATGGAGGCCAGGTTTCCTGTGGCTTGAGAAACCAGGCAAGTAAAAGGAGGCAAAAAGGCCAGATCCATGAGGCAAGTGCATTTACAGCACTGCTTGTGGGCCAGGAGGAGCAGAAGTGTTTCTTCCAGGCCCAACAAGCTAACCTCTCAGACTTCCCCCCACCCAATCTCCAACTCCCGCCCCCACCCCCCCAACACCCCGAGATTTCCTACTTACTTATCTGCTCCCAGGCTGCTTTCCGTCCAACAGCCAGCCAGCCTGCCAATCTGGTTGGCTGTCAGGCGGGAAACCTGCTGAAAAAATTCAAAAGATGTCCTGTGGTTAATTTCAGCAGGTCGTCTGGGTAACCCGGACTTCTGGGTTTCCTGTCTGAAACTCCACCCTCCGCCTGCGCAACCTGCCCGTCAATATCAGGGCCATAATTTCTATGTTTTGAGGTACGCTGCATCACATGATGCTATAGGTCCTAACCTCCTGCACTGCTTTCATCTTATTTCACGTCACCTGTACTACTCTGTGCACAACGCTGCGGTATGGAAAAAAGTAAAAGAAATAATAAAATTTTAAATTATATGGAGAATAATTCAGTAATTCAATTGTGCTCAGTTGTAACCCTGTAACAAATTGCTACCCACTTTTTTGTATTTTATTAAGACCGAGCCCGTACCTACCTTGAAGTATTTGTTCAGAATATTTGTATAGTTGATGCCCTTGGAGAACCACCCATCAGGGATAATTTCAGTCTCCAGCCACTCCATGACACGGCGCCGGAGCTCATCTCGGTCTGACTGGTAGCAAACAACTAGAGGAGAAAAGGTTTGGTGTTAGTCAACAGCTCTGTCCAGTCAAAAGGCCAGGGCATAAGGAATGATGACCCCAGTGGAATTGGACTACAGTAGGAGAATACCATGAAATCTAGGGTACCTAGTTATAACTTCAGGTTGTCTACATACAGGAATTGATTTACAGCCCAGTGTGTAAAAGTAGAACAAATTGCAATAACAACAGAAAATGCTGGAAATACTCAGCAGGCCAGGCAGCATCCGTGGAGAGAGAAACAGAGTTAACGTTTCCGGTCTGGGACCCTTCATCAGAACTGGAAAAAGCTGGAGATGTAACAGATATTAAGCAGGTGCAGAGACAGGGGCGGGGGGTTAGGAGGGGAGGAAGGAATAGAAAGAATACCCTGTGCTTTTGTAAGAGGCAGGAAAGATAAAACATAAAGAGCAAAGGATAACAATACCACAGACACCAGAAGAGTTGATTCTATTAAGCCAACGAACAGCAGAGTCGTTTCCTTTAGCTCTGGAGTCTGGGCTAGGGGTGCGGTGGGGGCAATGTTGATAATCTTAGGAAATAAGCATGAATAAAAAATGGAATTTGCCCCTTTGTACTCAGGTGGACTTTTTCACTAATTTATCACTCGCCCCAAACTCTAATCAACTGTATTCAGTTCCTTAATTCAGCATTTTGTTCAATTAGACGGAAGCCAAAAAATATTGTAAAACTGTAGCCCCTTTCATAATAGCAATAACTATAATAAAGCCATACTAGTCCTTTAAATGTGATGCTGAGAATCAGAATAAAGAAGCCTTCTCATGTTTCTCTTTTTCTTGCAAAACAATGAAATGGCTGGAGCCAGCATATATTGAAGTCATTCTATACTTAACTTGAGTGACAGTAATAATTTAACTTTGTAGCCACAACATACTTTTAAAGCTTGTTTGAAGCCAACTGGTTGTCATGTGCTTATGGGTATGATTGCCAGTATGAGCTGTAATTATTATAACAAGCTTTCCATACAGGACACAGTAGGAAGAAATCTTATCAATATCTGCAGACTTAGCTGTCATTGCCATAGAAACAGTTGACAGTTACAACATTCTCATTAATTAAGATTATTGGAAATACTGACCCATGATCTGAGCTGTTCTCATTCACAACTGGTGCAGTTCACTGCAGCTCCAATCAGGCACTAGAAATGCCATGCTAAGTGATACTACGATAATCTTTACCTACTGCAGTCGGGTATCGGTGCAGGACCAAAAGCAGCAATGTCTTGTTGGGTGGCACTGCTTTACCATAAAAGAGCTGCTGTAGTACACTGCAGGTATAGCACCTGGACCATAGCGACAACGCTAACTGGCACTGCTCCAGAACACTGCAGTATATTGTGGATGCAGCAACAATACCATGACACTACCCGAACCTACTAGAAATACCGCAGTACATTGTAGGTGGAAAATTGAAAGCAGGAATGTCACACTAAGTGGTATTTCTCTATCCTATAAGAACTGTTAAGGTACTTAGAGCAGAAAGGTCGAGCTAACTGGCATTGCTCTGAAACAGCTGCATATCACAGATGCGGAGCTGGGATTGCCATGCCATTCAAATCTCTTCTGGGTTACAATATATCACTGCATACAGAAGAATAATGTAAAAACGCCAGTTACACAAATTTACCTGAACAGTGGCAGTACACTCCAGGTGCAGGTTTGAAGAAACATTGTTGTCCTACATGCCTTCTGTAATGAACATAGGTGCCCTATGTACACATTGGGTACAGGGTTGTAAACAGCAATGCCAGTCTTGTATACCCTGCTAGAACTCTCTAGGTAGAGAATTAGAGATTGTAATGGTGCCATCCTAGCTGCTGAAGTCTACTGCAGATGTAGAACTTCTTACATATGCACCATCACTGTTTCACCACTGAAAATCTTGGAAATCTGTTAAGTGTAGTGCTGAATCCAAGAAACCGCAGCACAGACAACTCAGTTGGCATCCTATTAGCTGGAACGCTGATATAAAAGAAAGATTTGCTAAAGTAACAATGCATTCCAAACACTAAAAGGAAGCCTGCTGCTTTATAAAAAGCTTAGTTCAGTTACTCTTTTATTGCCACAGTTCTTAGTATGGAAATTATCTATCACTAGCAGATGACGCTGGAAGTCAAAACCTCATTTCCGATAATTAATGAAATGCTGCGACACTTAGATGTTAACATTCATATCAGTTGTATTGAAGTTTTTTGTGAAGATAGATTTTGCATAATCATCATCTGCTGCTGGAATTAGACCCACTCAGAGCTCAATGGGCCAGTTTATCACCGAATAGAAATCTGCTGTTGCAGATGGGTTCATGATTTTACTTCTTGAGCAGTTATGGGACACTTGACTGCTAAGTGTACTCAGCCTTTAAATGAGCATTTACTTTACCTATTTCTCCCATGATGAAGTTTCAGTTGGAGCACACTTATGGATCAGTATCCAACCAGAGAAACAAGCACATCCAAATATCCCCAGTCTCACTGAGCCAAACTGAAATGTTAACCTTTCCTATGAAACAACATAACTGTGGTTCAGATTGTTGCTGCACTGTACTAATCCAATCAGTGGATACTGATATGAAGCTGTCCATATCGGCAAGTCTCATATTGGTCCCATGGCAGACCTTGGACTACACATAACTGAGGAAAAGGCATTATCTTCAGCCTCACTGAGTATGATTAACAGATGCCATAATGCAGCTGAAGTCACAGTTAAATCCATAGACAGTCACAGACATTAAAATCCCACAGAAATAGAACTTATTCAGCTATCCTGTACCTGGACTGCTGGCTGCTGCTTTGTCACTCTTCTTCTCTGTAAAAGAAACACAAAGGAATCTATGAGTAAGTTGTACATCTGGAGGCATGACATGATACTTTATAAAATGGCCCGTGTTGCTGTCCCACGTGAAATGCTGAACTCAAAAAGGATTTTTTCCTGGTTTACCTTCACAATGTCCGTCGTGAGAGACCTGGATCTTCATGCCGGTCAGACATGCATCACGGTGAAGCTCGCAGTGGTTACGATAAGTCTTTCCATTGCTTCCACACACCACCCTCTTGTGATGTTTGCATTCCTGAAAAAAGGAACAAACAGCTGCATTAGAAAACAGCAGCAGCCCTTTCCGCTGTGCACATGGGATCCATGTACATCCAGCTCACTTTCCATCATTACAACCGAGACCAACATCTAGAACATACCAGAGATTACAGCACTGTATATTTAAAAAAATAATCCAACATTTCTGAAATACCTATTTAATCCGCTCCACAACCTAAATGTATTTGATAACTGTTTCCCTTTAATTTAGTTACAATCTTCTTAGGCAGTCCCTCGGAACCAAGGATGACTTGTTTCCACACTAAAAATGGGTTCTCAGGTGACTGATGGGTCCAATGCGGGACCTACAGTCTCCGTCACAGGTGGGGCAGACGGTGGTTGAAGGGGTGGGTGGGTGGGGTGCTTGGGTTTAGGTGCGCTCCTTGCGCTGCCTGCGCTTGGCTTCCGCTTGCTCCCGGTGAAGAGACTCGAGGTATTTGGCGCCTTCCCGGATGCTTCTCCTCCACTTTGTGCGGTCTTGGGCCAGGGATTCCCAGGTGTCGGTGGGGATGTTACACTTTTTGTTACAATGCACCATGAATTGTTACATATTTCATAGTGTGCAGATATTGGTTTATTTTTTGTTTAAACTCTGCTTTACAACTCTAATGGCTCCAGTAAGTAGCAGAGACATACAGAACAAGGCGGCTCCAGGTGTGATCCCCAGTTTGTGCGGAGTTAGCTGAACTCAGCCAGGGTAACGGTAGGGCTGGTACAATTCACCTCTGTGTCCCTACGGAAAAAAACAATTAAAGTTCCTGCTCATGATCAGTATTCAGTGGCTCCTGCTGGAGGTGCACAGCTGTCAATGTTGGTGGAAGACAGCCTTGGGTTCAGCAGTGATACCTCCACCAACTGACCAGTCCATCTATGTTCTTTGCCAAGCCTTACATGGCTGCTTAGACAAAGTACCAGGAGAGGTGGGGGGGGACCTGTGCCGTGGAACGGTACCCCACCTAGAAATCAATATGGGAAGGGAAGAGGCGAGAAAACTGGCAACAAAAAAAGAGAAAAGAAAAGATTCAATTTAATGTCAAAGTTACTTTCCTCAGTTGGAAGCAGCCAGGAAGGCAAGATGGTCTGTGTCACAGGCTACACAGTGACAGCTGTTAACGCTGATCTTGATTAACAAAATACATTGAAGTGACAGGGAGCATGGCCACTCTCTATGCTGCCTTTTGGGAGAGAATTGCTCTACATCACAATGAGGCTGCTGCAGGCCCACAGAACTGAGCAGATCCACCCCTGTAAAGTGGAGGGGCCCACAATGGGACCAAAGAAAAACCTTTTTTCTAATCTTTGACTCTAAAGGGAGCAATTTAGACTCTAAGGGAGCAATGTGGCCTCCAAACAAAGTAATTGATCCCTTTTGCGATTGATTTCCTTGGTCTAGTAAAGGTATGGGGCCTTACAGAATATCTCAAAAGGGACCAACTGAGTTCCACTGACTTCAATGGAAGGAAAAACAGAGAGAGATGTAAAACGGGCTGCCGATTTGCTATCACCCGTTTTTACACTACGGCACAAAGTCAAAATTACCCTCACTGACTGTTAATGATAGCAAGAAGGCAAAATTGAAGTGAACCCTTGTCTTGAAGGTCTGGCAGAAAGCCACACGCTCTTCCTCACCTGCTCCATGACAATTATTTAGAGGGTCTGCTCCTCATAGCGGCGGAGAGTCACTGGTAGGTTGGTTTGCGCAGGGAGGTTATTTAAATGATGTTAGATAGCTGACCTCTTGGAACCTATGCCATTGTGCCCGGTAGAGTTACCAACTCTGAGTGGACGAATTCCTGGTGGTTTCATCACATGACCCTCTGCCTCCAATCGGCTGCCCCCACGCTCCTGCTATCAGTTGCCCGAGATGTCCATCCTTTTCCCGCCAATTGGAAAGCAAACAAACTCTTTGTTACCCAACTGGACGATTCTTGACTGTCAGTCATATATCCTATCCCCCCCCTCATTTTCAATATTTTTGTAACTATTAATTGAAAGTGTTCAAAAGAAAATGAAAAAAAAAACCCCACACCATTATAGTTAATGCCCCAATGAATTTTTTCCCAGGTTGCTGGCAGCAATGTACGGGAGATTAATCTTTAATCCCTGGAGACTCCAGGACAAACATGGAGGGTTGGCAACCCTAGTGCCTGGGCATGCCTGCCACTTTTTGGCCTAACTGTGGAATTGGCCCTCATGTTTTTATCAGGTCTGAAACCAAAGGCATGTACAAGAACATCACATCATTAGTCAGCCAGGATATGACAATTGGTTCTACAGTACCCATGATCCAACAAAACAAATGCATATTGTAAAAACCCCTAGCAGCAAATTTAAGCTCAAAATTTCCATTAACTATAACAGCAGACAAACACTTAAAATGTGTTCACATGACCATTTCTCTTTCCACTATTTTAACCGAAGGGGTTAACCTGTTTACGATAAACAGAGAGAGGAATGCCATGCAAACACGTTAAGCATTTATCTGCTGTTATTAGCAACAGTCATTTCTACAGAGTCCGTTATAGATCACACTTTCTTCTGGTGGATTTTCAGCGCAACTTTGAGTGTGAACCACGCCTGGCCATTTTGGAAACCGAAGCTGGAAACAACCCTTTAAAATGACATGTAACCTTTCAGGGCCCCTGCCCTCTTGAGAAATATAGACCTTTTGTGTTTCTTTCTGATGTCTAATCCTATGATTACTGGTTCAATCCTTTGAAGCTCTGATAAATGGAATTTTAATAAATCCTCGCCACAGGGCATCCCGAGTCACTTGTTCTGTCCCTCACGGGCTCACTGAGGGCTGTCATGCAGAACATTTATCAACACATTTCTGTCACACTTTACGAAAAGGAGCTGTCTCTGCTTTTGAATTTTTAAACAATTAAAAAAAAAACACAAGATCGCTCTTTCATTTCTCTCTTTATGTTCAGCAATGTCACTTCAAAATGACTATTTGGAGAAATTAGGACACTTATTTTAGATGCAACCTCTTCTTATCCCACATGCCCGAGTTACCACATACATTATTCCACTAACTGAAACAGCTGCCCTAGAGTTTTTGCACAAATAAAGCGCCACAGTCCTGTTCCACCGCGACCTCACACACAAGTCGCAAAGGACTGAAACAGTGCATCTCCAGGTATGTTTATCACAGCTTTTTAGTTTTGAATGACAAGATTTATTTTGTTGGATTTAAATTCTCCTTACAGCAACAATGCTATGTGAAGTTGTTTTGGTTTTGGGTTTTTACTGCAGCTATTTCTATTGGGTTCAGCATCTCAGATTATTCCCGTAGATAGGCCCGCACTCCCTATGAATCACTGTGCCTTATCTATATTTGTAGCGAGCCCAGGAATCGAACCAAAAATTCTGTCGCTGTATTTCAGATTACATCACACGAGCTCATGTGACCTTCCTTGACTTTTTGATTACTGGTTATAACTCACAACCTCATGACTTTGGAAGGTAGTAGAATAAACACTCTTAAGTCGTGACTTAGGCTATAAATTGCCAAACAGATTCATTAAATGAATTCAGTAAATGGACAAGCAAATAGCAGCAATAACACACAGTAGTTAATACTGGCTCAACCATCCCTCATCAGAAAATAGAAAATCACACACTTTAATGTGAACTGAACCTGGCACCAGATCCCTGAATATTGAAATAAAAAGCTGGTATCAGTAAAACTGATCAATGGAGCTGTCGGACTGTTGTAAAAACCCAACTGCTTCACTAATGTCCGTGAGGGAATGAAATCTGCCGTCCTTACCCGATCTGGCCTATACATGATTCCAGTCCCACACCAGTGTGGTTGACTCTTAACTACTATCTGAAGAGGCCTAGCAAGCCACTTGGTTGTATCAAAACAGGACAAATGGGGATGAGCAATAAATGCCAGCCTTGCCAGCAATGCCCACATCCCAAGAATTAATTATCAACTTATGTGGCAGTTCAGGGTTAACCTTCCATGGAGTCTCTCTGGCCTACCTATACCTTGCTAATGGCTTCAGATGGACTGCTCAGCTGGATCAAGGCCGGCAGAAATATACTTTCAAAATTTAACTGCGACAAAGGAAATTTAAATAGGTACCTCTGAAACTTAGGTAGAGCCGCCAATCAGATATACATGCAAACAAAACCTACAGGATGTTTGCATTTGAATTGAATGGCTTGGTTCCTTCCTTGAATACCTGTTAGAGACATGATGGCCTGATTTTCCTCTTCAATGCTCCAGGCATATACTGGAAGTACATATCAGCAAATTCCGCACTCCCAGCCCGTGGTTTGCTGATCATTAGAATTACCCAATATGCATGCTAGCCTTGCCAGGTATATGCTGGGCACACTGAGTGAGCCTTCCTATTCTGGGGCTGACAGCTGGGCCATTTTCTTTGAGCAAATCTGGTTTTTAACCCTGTATGTATGACAGAAAAAAATAAGCCAGTAACACGATACATCAGACAAAATGGTCATAATTTTTGTCACAGAATGCTTGGGGGGAAAATGTGTGCGCGCCAACAGAATTGCCGATGTCATCGGCACCTCGAGTTAACGGCCGCTGAAAATGGCCGCAGCAATACCGTAGAAAAATTTGTGCTGGGGGTTCGCGATGTGGAGCGCTGCGCTAACTTACCATGCAACACCCTCCTGGTGGCATTAATAGAAACATAGAAGATAGGAGCAGGAGTAGGCCATTCGGCCCTTCGAGCCTGCTCCGCCATTCAACGAGATCATGGCTGATCATCCAAACCCTAGCACCCGGTCCCTACACCGACAGCCATCCCACCCAAGCCCTATCCCCATAACCCCACGTATTTAATCCCCCCTAACACTAAGGGCCAATTTTTTTTATCATGGCCAATCAACCTAACCCGCACATCTTTGGACTGTGGGAGGAAACCGGAGCACCCGGAGAAAACCCACACAAACACGGGGAGAATGTGCAAACTCCACACAGTCACCCGAGGCCGGATTTGAACCCGGGTCCCTGGCGCTGTGAGGCAACAGTGCTAACCACTATGCCACCGTGTTGCCCTCTATGCCCTAATGGAGGCCTCCGACCTGAAGTTCCCATCCACAGTTGGCGTTGCAGCTTCTTACAGCCTCTGGGAGTGAGGCTGTGGCGTTCGCAAGGCATTATGGGCAATCAAAGGGGCTTTGAATTAAAGGGGCAATGCACTCAGAACTAATAAAAATTAAAATCAAGTGAAAAAATGCAGCCCTTACTGCCTTTCAATAAAAAAATTTACCATTAAAAAGTCCCAAATGGGATTCTTCAGCACTTTAAGCTGAATTCGCTTCCGATACTCAAAAAATGAGAAAAGTGCTTCAGCGCTAACATAAATGGCTCAGCAAGCCAGGGAAGGGGCAGCCAGGGTCTCGCATGCAGCACTCCAGCTTTGTGCAGGGGGTCAACACTACAAGACAGGTCCTCAACCAACAGGCCCTCCAGAAAGAAGGATGTGGGAGTACTTCACTGAGGCCGTCACTGCCACCAGTGTCGCCCCCCGCACCACCTGGCTCCAGTGCCCAAAGACGCTTCATGAACTCAGACCACTGGTCAAGGTCAGTCAATGCATCTTCAAAAGCCATCTCCTACTAACTGTATCACTAGCCTCACAACAATGCTCAATGCACGACTCACCCCCAATCACTCACCTACCAACAATGTGTACTAATCACGAGGCACATCTCCTATTCCTAGCCTCACATCACCCCCTTGGAGGAGACAGTGCTGGACATTCTTGGCAGGTGCATGGCTGAGCCCTTGGCCAGCAGTAGGGATGTGTGGTAAACCACTGTTATTGTATATTGTTACCTCTGGGTGGCGCTGTGTACCAAGGCATGCCTCAGCTGACTCCGCCCACATGACCAGGTATAAAGGTGGGGGTTTCGCCGACTCACTTCCTTCTTGGAACCAGCCACCCACGAGAGGCATGCTCTGTTCTCTAGTTAATAAAAGCCTTTTCATCACCTTCCTGATTCATCGTCTTTTATGGAGTAATTGATAAGCGTATCAGGATGAAAGGCTACAAGATGCTGGTATCCTCATACGCTATCCTCCTTCTCGCATGCATCTCTTGCTTTCCCACCCTCCCCTCACCACAACTCCACCCTTGTGCCTTCCTCATTTCACACACCCAAGAAAGGCAGCCTGCCCAGCCAACGGTTGACCAAGAGGGGGAGGAGAGTGAAGATGATGATGATTGATTTGACACTCCCAGCCACCAGCTCCTCAAGTTCGACCAGCAAGGCAATTTGCAGTGTCCCGCCTTCCACCAGCCATGTTGCAGCCACTGGGGTAGCACTGCATGACAGCAGTAGGGTAGGCAAAGGTACACACAAGACAGTCACTAAGAGAATGCATAAGGGTGATAAGTTTATTTCTTGATGTCTTATTGGATGGATAGATGTATAAAATTGGATTGGAAAGTTTGCTTTGTAGTGGCTTTTATTTCAGCATCATGGCCTAGAGGACGCTGTGATGATCAGTAACAGAGGGAAGGTAAGGTGTGGGGCAAATGTTGAAAGAGGAATTGGGGTTGTGGTCACTGGGACTGTAGGCAGATGATTCTATCCTGGATATCCTGGCCACAAAGGGACTGTCTGGGATGCATCCTTCCGTCGGCTTTCTCCTCTTCCAGCGGATGCTGTAAATCTGTAATGACAGTATAAAGTGCCGGAACTACTCAGCAACTCAGGCAGCATCTCGAGCGGAGACATGAATTCTGTTTCTCTCTCCACGGATGTTGCCTGATCTGTTGAGTACTTGCAGCATTTTCTCAGAGGCTTTTCTTTACCATCCAAGGCCTTGCAAGCATCTAGCAGCACTCCCTACACATTTAAAAAACTTAACATCTATTGCAAGGCACTACTTCAATAAAATCCAAAAAAAACCCAGTCCAGAAGCTTAAATGCAAACTTACCTGAAAGATGTGTGTGTCCCTTTAAGAGGTGCTGACAGTGCCTCCGTCGGTCTCTTTGCACGCTGGGTTTCCCTGGCATGGTTACGACTCTGCGCTGAACTCAGCGCTAGGGTCAAAGTTGGCTGTGGTGACGTTAGGTCGGCGTTGCAATCCGCCATTTTTTTTATTATTTTTTTTAAAAGGCGCTAATACTTACCGGCAGCACTACCGGGATGACGAAAATGGAGAACGTCTTTCTGATGGTAACGGGTGGCGTAAAGCCCTTGAACTTTTTACTCCTTCATTTTTATCTACAGATCAAAGTCAGTTACCTGTAAATGATTTAGAACTGGATCCCACCTAAGAGGCCAAGTGCTAAAAGCACTCAATACTCTGGTGTAAGCTCATTAGCATAATTATTTACAGCACCAGGTGCAGACTCAGTCAGATCTCGGGAGGACACTAGGGGGCGATTTTAACCCTGCCCGCTCGGCGGAAACCAGTTAAAATCGCCCATGGGACTCAACCACCAGTGTCCCACAGGGATCCCCATGGCTCTAATTTTAACCTGCTTTTCTGAACAGGTGAAATCTCTCCTCTAAACTCACTAGATCATCACAGAAATAGACCTTTTGAAGACATAGGCCTAAAAGATCTCAAGAAAATGAACGTGCGATCCTGTGACCTTGGATGTATTGCAACTAGACTATAAGAGCAGAACGTTCAGACAAGGATCACCAAGAAACAATATACCTCAGGGGCACAGTTCAACTAGATCACCATCAACAAAAAAGAATGTGCACACAAGGGAAATGCTTGCCCCCAACAGAGACTCATTGAACTACATGGGGAAATGGTCAAATATTTAAAAACATAGAAAAATAGGAGTAGGCCATTCGGCCCTTCGAGCCTACTCCATCATTCAATATCATGGCTGATCCTCTATCTCAATACCATGTTCCCGCTCTCTCCTCATACCCCTTGATGCCTTTTGTATCTAGAAAGCTATCTATTTCCTTCTTAAATATATTCAGTGAGTTGGCCTCCACAGCCTTCTGTGGTAGAGAATTCCACAGGTTCACCACTCTCAGTGAAGAAATTTCTCCTCATCTCAGTCCTAAATGTCCTACCCTGTATCCTGAGACTGTGACCCCTCATTCTAGACCCCCCAGCCAGGGGAAACATCCTCCCTGCATCCAGTCTGTCTAGCCCTGTCAGAATTGTATACATTTCAATGAGATCCCCTCTCATTCTTCTAAACTCTAGTGAATACAGGTCTAGTCGACCCAATCTCTCCTCATACGACAGTCCTGCCATCCCAGGAATCAGTCTGGTGAACCTTCGCTGCAGTCCCATAGCATTAAATAGAATGAAACAGCTACAGTTTCAGTTGCTTCCCTCTGGCTTTTGCATACCCAAATGTGTGGGGTGTTTTTCCTGTATAATCCTGGAAATTGTGACAGGCCCCAGGGAACATGCATGTGCAAAATGGGCACAAAGCAATCAAGTAGGATGCACTGCTGTTCACACTTGCCATACGTTTGGCCTGGGAAAAATGCCTGGTGTAATTGGAGTGTAAACAAAAGAGGTGTAATGAAGTGATTGCATCTGCTAAAAATATAAAATCAGCACATTTATTAAATTTATACAAACATACAAAAATGACAGAGGAAAGATCCACTATCCATCTAGCCTGTCCCATATGTTGTGATGCATCATGATACAGACACTCGCTACCCAGCCGGAGCCATATAATCTCCTGGGAGTGGTGAACAACCAAATCCAGGCTGATTAGGGACAAAAATCTGACAAATGATAATAACCTAAAAAATTGAAATATGGCCAGAGCTCCCTCATGAACGAACCAATTCCTCCCATTAGTTAATATATTTGCAGCAAGTTCCTGTGTATGCTATTTTAACTAAATTGTCAATCCACTAAAAGTAAACAGGTTCAAATAATACACACAGAAATTTCAACCCTATGCTGTGGCACTGAACTGTGCACATCAGGAAGCTCCCAGGTTCCATCCTTGCGCCGTGATGACACAGACATTTAGATGAACTTCCTAGTGGCAGTGAAGTCAGTCTGAGCTGAGCTTAGTGTACTTAGGGGAACCAGATGAATATGTTTTAGAAAATTATGTTGATGAAAATCAATACAGGAAACTCTCGATTTACCGGCACCTAAATAACCAGAAATCTCTGTTAACCGGCAAAATTCAGGAGTAGGTTCAGGTTTACTTCATTTTAGTGGCCGTTCCTGGATCTGTGGCCGTGTAACCGGGGTTCCTGCACCTGTTGTTAAGCAACAGGGAAGCCTAGATCTGTTACTGTGTACGGGGCTCTCGTACCTTTTACTATACCTCTCTGTAATCCGGACTTTTTGATCAACCGGCACCACGCCGGTCCCGTCGGTGCCGGATAAAAAAGAGTTTCTTGTACTATCACTGGCCACCTGACAATTGAGACTTAATTTTATATTCCCCGTCATTCTGTAGAAACAGGACAGCACAACAAGCAGGTAAACTTACTGCAATGCACAGGCATGTGGGTTCACTCTTCTCTGTCACAGCACACTCCCTCCCAGCACCGCAGAACACATTGGCACAAATCTTGGACTTGCTTTTCATTTCCTGTGGTAAAAAATAAACAACCATCCAGTGAGTCACTAATTCTGTGAATAACATTACACTTTAAAGGCAAGGCGTTTTGTTTCCATAGATTTCCACCCGCTTAATTGAACACTTCCTGCATTAACATTTTCACACTAAATTTCCTTAAAATAGGGTATCAGGCTAAGGTGGGGGAATCTTAACTAACATAGGCCTAAAAATTCCACAGATGAGTTGTGCCTCTTTTATGCCAATAGAAAATAAGTTGCACTTGCTGATGAACTGGAGAGATATTTACACCATAATTTTGTGGGTCAGCTCATTTTCATATCCATTGGAGTAGTGATTGACATAAAACCCATGTAAGAAAGAAACAAATGAACTTGCTTTTATATAGCACCTTTCACGCTTTCAGAACATCACAAAGCGCTTTATAGCCAATGTAATACATTAGAATTATAAAACGGAGAATGGTAGTTATTACTCTTATTTTTTTTTTAATAAAAAGGTAGCAAAAGTGACCCAGGAGACTAGAAACCAGTGAGTTTGACTTCCATTGTGGGTAAAATTATAGAAGCCCTAATTAAAGATAAGATCATGGAACATCTGGATAGAAATAAAGTCATTAAAGATAGTAAATATGGATTCATAAAGGGGATGTCTTGCCAATCTAATTCACTGGTTTTCTTTGAGGGTGTGCCAAAGGAGCTTGATAGGGGTACAGCAGTAGATGTGGTGTACTTGGACTTCAGTAAGGCCTTTGATACAGTTCCTCTCAAAAGACTGGTACTAAAACTAAAGATAGTGGGAATCAGTGGAAATATTTTACAACCGATGATCCCAGTACCACTACCCTCTGGGTTCTGTCATCAGCCTGGGAGAATGTTACCAGTGCGGTTCCCAAAGCTTTCCACCACTCAGGGTTTTCCTTGACTCATGCTTGTGTCTGTTGTAGACTAATTGAGAGAGATTAATTGCCATATTATTGTGGTATCATGCGAATACCAGGATGGTAGAAAGCGAGCTAGATGGACCTTGGCCGAACCTGCAAACTATCCTCAAAGATACAGTATGTTGGGTGTCTGTGGCAACAACCCTGGCAAAAAGATCACCTGTGCCATGTGGCGGGAGGTGGAACTGGCAGAGTGCCAACCCTCTCTGCCCCCAGGACTGCAGACCATGCAGTGCAATCCTGCTGTCTCTCAGGGCTTTCAGTATCTGATAACATCCATTAAACCAGCCATCCTGATCAGTGGGGACCTGCTCGATACTGCCTCTCTCAGAACAGCAACACATGCCAGGCCCCCAGACTTCCCCATTGGGGCACATCAGTGGAACATAGGAGGGGACACCAGGCTGCCCAGGAACAAGCTCCAGGGATGTAGCCAACAACGGTTCCATGCAAGGAGTCAGCTGCTACGAGAAGAGGCTACTACATTGAAGGATTGTTCCTTTATTTGAAGGTGGGGGAGGAGGAGGAAAGGCACTAGTCTCAAAAGGGAGATGTGCTAAACAGAAGATGTCAGTGAGGAGATATGCTCTACTGCCTTTTGCAGCAGCCATCACAGAGTAATGCTTTCCTTCATGTGCCTCTGCCTCCAAAGCAGCTGTGGTCACCTCCCCGGATTTGTCGCAGGCCAGGCCTTTTTATACATTGACGATGTGCAGGGTCCAGCAGGCTACAACTGTGTGACACACAAACTACACTACGCTGCAAATCCCATTTCAACTTGACTAGGGGGCAAAAGCAAAATTCCTTTAGTGAGGTCAGTATTCAGCAAGGGGAGCCTTTGTCATCCAGAAGGCTGAATTTTGCTTTTTCCCCAGTATTATTAGGTTTCCAGCACTAGATGGCAATAAAAGACCTTACAGCAACACAGCAGTTTTGAGTTCAGCATTAAAAGCACAAACTGGTGCTGAAATCAGTCACAATCCAGGCACAGAGCAGCTGTGATAACTGAACACGGGACAACATGGGGCCACTGCAAATGTGCAATCCAGATCAGAAACAATGAAAGCCAATCCAACAACAATTTTTCATACCACACCACAAGTGATCCACCAACCTGCTGCTTCTACACCACACTACACACCATAGTGTTAACATTACCATACCGAATCTACAGCGATGCACCAGTCTGCTATTAGGAATACCATACCACACCACACACTACAGGGATACGCCAGCCTACTGTTAACATTAACACAACAGCATCAGTTTGCTGGTACCACACCGTGCCCTGATACACCAATGAAATGCTTTGAAACATACAAGTTTAATGTGCAGATAAAAGGGAGCTGTCAATTCTGGGGCGTACAAATGATCGAGCGCTGTTACATGGAACAGGTCTGGACATACCAACCACAAGAACTTGCAACTATATAACGCCTTTAACATAGGAAAACATCTCAAGGCGCTTCACAGGAGTGTAATCAGTCAAAAATTGACACAGCCAAAGGAGGAGATGTTAAATGGGGTGACTATGTTTGGTCAAAGAGGTAGGTATTAAGGAGGGAATTAAAGGAAGAGACAGAGGTGGAGAGGTTTAGGAATGGATTTCCAGAGCTTAAGGCCTAGGTAGTTGAAGGCATGGCCACCAAAGGTGGGGTGTAGGGAGTGGGGAATTCACAAGAGGCCAGAGATGGAGGAACACATAGTTCTTGGAGGGTTGTGGGGCTGGAGGAGGTTACAGAAATAGGGAGGGGCGAGGCCATGGAGGGATTTGAATACGTGGATGAGAATTTTAAAATCGAGGGGTTGGTGGACTGGGAGCCAATGTAGGTCAGCGAGCACACAAGTAATGATTGAGTCAGACTTGGTGCCGGTTAGGATAAAGAGGTTCTTACAACAGGAATCACTGTACCACTTCGATGTAATGAGTGGGCAGTAGAATTCGATTGTACCAAAGATTGCTTAGTTCAAGCAGGATTGTGTCACTGAGGATGACTGGGCCACTGAGCTCAGCGATGGGAAATAAAGATGTGCTTAGTCTCTAGGTGGCACTGTTGAAACAGTATTTCAGTGTTCACAGCAGGACTCTGAACTCTACGGCAGGTTGCTTGCAGCAATCCACCACCATTACATTTTTATAGCCAATTATATCCGAGCTTTAACTTTACACACTCTACCCTGTTCTCCAATAGCGAATCACAGCTGGTGCCACTTATATTCTATCTGCAGTGTTTGCTGGTGTTATTCCAGCAAACATCCAGACAGCTCACTTTATAAAATGTTATCAATATAAAATGAGCCAAAGTACAAAGCCTGGTGTATTTTGGCTAATGCAGTTCAAATGATCGAAAGTCCACATTACTGAGGCACAGTTGTAAAGTGTACAATCAGATGTGTTCTGCTTAGGTCAGGGTTCCTGTGAGCTCTAGGGCCAATTTGTGATTGATTATACCAAGAACTGAAATCACTTAAAAATACATTTTAGACAAAATAGCATTTGAAAACACTGGCTTGAGGCGACGGTGACAGGACATGGTTAAAAAATTGTCTTATATGTATTTCTTGCTTTATTCGTCAATTACATATATATATATATATATATAGGGAATATCAGTGAATGGCTTTTCTGAACTTGCTAGCGTTAAAATGAAACCTGTCTTCTTCACTCAAGATCATTAGCTGAGAATTAAGGCACAGTTTCTGTCAGAGATCATGCCAGGTTGTTCAAGCTGATAACTGATTGTATTAACCCTCTATTAACCCTCTTTATTCATAGTATTATAATGACAGTGATCATAACATCTAGGTTACTGTGTTTGTATGAAGGGGCAGGCACACTTCTGGGTTAGCATTACCTGGTCATCACAGGCACTGGGTGTCACTACCTATTAACATTGTCTGATACCATTGTATTTTTGTTCTGATTTTGATCGACAGTTCTGTAGCCAGAGGCTGCCTGAACCTGGGAATTAATGCAAGAGCTGTTGGCAATTGCTTTAATTCACATGATTCACTCCATGTTGTGGCTGTGAGCCAGAACTCCACCGTGCCTTGAAGCCGAAGTATGACACATAACCTCAATAAACAGTTCTGATGAAAGGACTCGAAGGGGTACACTTCTGTATTCACTGCATGGCCAGTGGATTGCCTGCCCATGAGAGAAACTATACGATTTCATGCCATTGATTTATTCTTTCTTAATTTTAATAAGCACAGATTAGTAGTTTTTATTCTGAGCTATAATATCTGGCAGAGTTGTATATTCCATCAGTTCAGAGGGATATGGAGAACACGCCTAGTCGTTCTATTGCCAGTGCAGACCCCAAAGGTGTAACAGTTCATTGTTCGCTCTGTGGCATCTTATTGTAAGAACACTGAGATTAATACCCTGACAAGAATACTCATCACCAGACATATCCTTAAACCTTTCACCTTAACTCCTCATCGAAGAACTGTCTAGGGTTTACCACCCATTCTATGCCTAGGAGTTAAATGATGTCTATGTTTGGTTTGCTAAACTGTTTTAACATCAACCAGTTCAGATTATATTGGCATTTACATGACAAACCTTCCAGCTGCACAAGCTACTAAGAAAATGAATTAACTCTTTGTCACTTATTAAGTCAGACAAAGCCATGAACTAACATTTGTTTTTACCGTAGAATCATAGTTATCAACACTTAAATGTAAACATTAGGTATGCAAATAATCAGTAGATAAAAGTTAATTGACAAAATAAATAAGTGGTGACAAAGGCAGTTCAGTTATGTCACAGTAATTCAGCATTAACTGCTGGTTATTTTAAGTTTACACTTAATATTAGTTTCGGAGATGGAAATAAATTGGTGAGATTAATTTAGGATTAAACTCCTTAGATAGCGGACAAGCCAACAGCATTACACAGTCAATCCTTGTAGTTAGCATGTTTCCATAATTTATATGACCGCATCCTTATGAGCTGGCATTAACAAGCTGCAGCAACTCGCCAAGGCTTCTTCGGCAGCACCTCCCAAACCCGTGACCTCTACCACCTAGAAGGACAAGGGCAGCAGGCGCATGGGAACACCACCACCTCCAAGTTCCCCTCCAAATCACACACCACCCTGACTGGGAAATATATCGCCGTTCTTTCATCGTCGCTGGATCAAAATACTGGAACTCCCTACCTAACAGCACTGTGGGAGTACCTTCACCACACAGACTGCAGCGGTTCAAGGCGGCGGCTCACCACTACCTTCTCAAGGGCAATTAG
This sequence comes from Somniosus microcephalus, assembly GCF_052327205.1. Classification (NCBI taxonomy): domain Eukaryota; kingdom Metazoa; phylum Chordata; class Chondrichthyes; order Squaliformes; family Somniosidae; genus Somniosus; species Somniosus microcephalus. Next base: position 86,276,905 of record NC_141000.1, read on the forward strand.
AGATGGGCAATAAATGCTGGCTTTGCCAGCGATACCCACATCCCATGAATGAATAAAAAAAAGTTAACAAACACAGCCAATCTATTAAGTAGATTAAAATCTATTTGCTTGTAGTTAGCATGTTTCCAGAAGTTATATGACTTCATCCTTATGAGCTGGCATGAACAAACTAACTGCCTTCCTTCCTCTGGGAGAATGGCGTTAGCCTTCTGAGACATCAGCATGACAAATCTGTCTGTAGAGGTGCCATCCATTCCTGTTGGATCCTTCGCTCATGGGTAAATTCACTTTCCACACTGGTAGCCACATCTGGACTAGATGGATTAAATATCACCCTCCTTGATGTCAAGAAAACTTATACATCCAAGTGACACTTCTATCTACCTGTATCTGGCAGGTATAGCAACACAATCTTAACTTCTGTAACCTTTCTTTCTCCCAGTCAGAGATGCACTCTGATTTTACAGAGTCACCCTTCTACATATATTAAAGAAAGAACTCCTATACCTTCTACTACAACGCCTACTACTAGAACAATGAAAGAACTGGAACTAAACTAAAAACTAAGGACTGAAGACTGAGTTTAGTGTCAAAAACATCATCTTATATAACCTCAATTTCCAAGAAACCTCCTCAATTCTATTGGCCAATCTGAGTGACAAGTGGTAGAAGTGTTCTGCCTTTCTGGTGTCAATCACCTCACAGAGCTGTCTTGGTACCCCCAATGACCTCCAAATCAATTAAGTACTGGCACCAAGTCATGCCAGCTCACTCGTTTGCTCTCTAGCTTCTCAGGTCTTTGCTCACAAAAGGGGTTGCACATAGTTCCAGATAAGGCAGGACATCTTTATATCCTCCTTAATGAGCTGACTCCAGGTCTGTAGGCTTGATGATTTGTTTTCTATCCCTGGCAAGAAATGTTTTGTTTGTGTAACTTCTTCATTAGTCCTCCCCTTTCCTAACATTCAGTCTGACTACTGACTTCATTTTGAGGACATATTTAAGGTAATTCTTCGGGCATTTCTTCTACACGATCCTAGACCTTTAACACATGAGGTTAAGTTTTGGTTCACAGGAGGTATGGCTAGCCTATGGAATCTTACTTCTTCCTCATGCTCAGTGTAAAAGTATTAGGAAGAAGCTCCAGTTGTAATAGTAAGGTTTAGAAACAGATGGACTGGAATTACCTCACCGAGCAATAAAAAGCTGATAATCAGATGTTTGCATCAACATCTTGAATATTCTGCTTAAATTAGGATCACTAATAAGAAATGGTAGTCCTTCACTGAATAGTAATATATTGGCTTAAAATATGCAGGTCAGGGAGCAAGTTTCACAAAAAAGAAACTGCTCCTCACAGGTGGTGGTATAACTCGCTTGTGCCTATGGCACTCGAGGTACATGGCCCAACATCATTGTATCTTGTTTTTGTGTTATGTAATGTGAAGGGCAGTTAGACTGGTAGTTAGTTAGATGGTCGGTAGTTTCCATTCCCCTCATGTGGGCAATGGTGCAGGGTTGTGCGGAGCTCAAAGTGTGTTCAGGGAACCAGGGACCGGCAAATATTTAGAAAATCTGTACGCATGAGAGTTGTGTGTTCCTACAACGGCAGGGACTGAAAGACTTTTGACAAAAGAAAGTGTCTTCAATGTTACAGTCTCCTTCATTGTAATTAAAGCCCCAGAGTTCGAGTTCTAGACAGCAATGCGCCTGTAATAAGGATCTGCTAAATACAGGGAGACTGGAACTTAGAGGCCCTGTAATTAAATGAAGAACAGATGGACAATGTGTATCCTGTTGTTACTGCATATTATACTGTTCTATTTCAGGGTTGCCTAACACTCAAATAGACCATCCACACTTGTGAATTTGATCCATTTTGTGCAGAGTCAGAAGACAGAACCATTTGAAACAGAACAGCTAAATTACGAGAAGCTTCTTTGTTGTTCTCGTTTTTGTTGTTATTTACCCTCCTCCCGTCAACCTGGCACCGTTTCCCACCACACACTATTCCCCAGCACGAGACTTGCTCTCAGGCCTTTTACAGTGCTGCTCTTCAGACATCTACTTGGTGGTTGCCATCAAGAACCCTGGATGGACTCTCCCTCTGGAGGTGAATGGAAGTGCCCAGTTTCAGCTGTGTGTCTCCCCCCCTCATGTGTGGGAAGTTACAGATAGAAAAAGTGACCTTAACCTCCTCCCCATAGCCATTTCATACCGTCAGGAAAAAATAGACATGAATTCCCCTCCAGCGTGAACACAATGAACGCCCAGTCCGCCAATCGCCTTTGGATTTAAAAGACGCATCTCACGCCGGTGTTGCCGTAATGTAGGTGTTGGGGAGGGGTGACAACAGCAAAGTCCGGTATCAGCTAGAAGAGTTTACACTGTTGCTGCATGCATCAGTGGTCAGAGCTCCCCTGCTGTGGCTGCAGTAAATAGGAACCGCTGTAACATCTGCGTGGTATCCACACTGAAGATACTGGAGTTACACCAAGTACTAATAAAACCAGCAAAGCTAATCACATTCCACACGATACAGCACTGCTGTTTCGAAGGCTGCAATTACATGTTGCTCAATTGTTTTCTGAGTGGAAACAGAAGAATGGTGCCCGGAGGAAAGAGCCTCAGAAATTGGAAAAGGGGAGAAAATAAATGAAATAGGTATTATTTTCTAGAAGAAAGGCAAGTATTTTTTCCCCCTATATATATATAGATTTTTTTTTTTTTTTTTTAAACACACTCCAGTCTCTCTGAACCTCTATCTGCACAGAGAAGCTGTGTGGCTGAGACCAGTCGCCATTCAGTGCCAATAATAAATCTGATGCATCATATTTCAATCTGTATTAGACTTCTGACCAATTAAGACTAAGTGAAGTCAGTTATCTTTAGAGATAGGTTTTTAATGATCATTTTTGACAACCTAACCAAACTAAAAAGATAAGCCTGAACTTTCATCTGATTTGACAAAGATCTGTTTTGTTGACCTAAGTATTTGAAGGCTAAGTAACTTTCCCAGTAAGAATGCACTGAAACCCTTTCAATGTTAATTGATTGCTGGTAATTTCTGTTTGATGTTGGCATTGACTCACTTATCTGTTGATTGACATTTTGTAACTCAGGCTGTCAAGCCTGCTGAATAGACAGGGCGACAGGTGGCGCTGTTGTACTTCAGGTACAGGTTGGAGACCGTTACTTAAAGTGACAGGGAGATGGCAGTGCTGACTTATACGACCATCTCCACTTCAAAAGGTGTTGCTATGGGTACCCGCATGGGTCCTAGCTATGCCTGCCTTTTCGTGGGATATGTGGAACAATCTTTGTTCCAGTCCTACTCAGGTCCCCTCCCTCCCCTCTTTTTCCGATACATTGATGACTGTATCAGTGCCGTTTCCTGCTCTCGCCCCGAACTAGACAATTTCATTCACTTTGCCTCCAATTTCCACCCTTCCCTCACCTTCACATGGTCCATCTCTGACTCTTCCCTTCCTCGACTTCTCCGTCTCCATCTCTGGGGATAGGTTATCGACCAATATTCACTACAAGCCCACTGACTCCCACAGCTACCTGGACTACACTTCCTCCCACCCAGCCTCCTGTAAGGACTCTATTCCATTCTCCCAGTTTCTCCGTCTCCGCCATATCTGCTCCGACGATGCCACCTTCCACACCAGTGCTTCCGACATGTCTTCCTTTTTCCACAACCGAGGATTCCCCTCTACCGTGGTGGACACGGCCCTCGACCGTGTCCGTTCTATCTCCCGCACTTCTGCCCTCACCCCTGCCCCTCCCGGAACCACGATAGGGTTCCCCTTGTCCTCACCTTTCACCCCACCAGCCTCCACATTCAACGGATCATCTTCCGCCATTTCCGCTACCTCCAAAGTGATCCCACCACCAAATGCATCTTCCCCTCCCCTCCCCTTTCAGCATTCCGTAGGGACCACTCCCTCCGAGACACCCTAGTCCACTCCTCTATCACCCCCAACAGTCCTTCCCCTTCCCCTGGCACCTTCCCGTGCAAGCGCAGGAGATGTAACACCTGCCCCTATACCTCCCCCCTTCCCACTGTCCAGGGCCCCAAACACCCCTTCCAGGTGAAACAGTGATTTACTTGTACTTCTTGCAATCTAGTATACTGTATTCGCTGCTCACGATGCGGTCTCCTCTACATTGGGGAGACCAAATGCAGATTGGGTGACCGCTTTGTGGAACACCTCCGTTCAGTCCGTAAGGGTGACCCCGAGCTTCCGGTCGCCTGTCATTTTAATTCACCGCTCCATTCCCACTCGGACCTCACCGTCCTTGGCCTCTTGCATTGTTCCACGGAAGCTCAACGTAAACTCGAGGAACAGCACCTCATCTTCCGATTAGGCACTTTGCAATTTCAGATCATAACCTCGGCCCCTATTACTTTTTTACTTATATTTTTTTTCAGGTCCTCCTTTCACCCCCCCACCACCCCCTTTCCTTTTTTTCCCCCCTCTCTCCCACCTGGCAGCTGTCTCTTATCCTGCCAGTACACTTCACACCTGATCTCAGCTGTCTTTTGTCTCCACGGGCCTATTACCATCTCGTCTGGTTTTGAATACCTCTTAATGTCTCTTTTACTTCTTTTGTTCGATTGCAGCCCTGCCTTCGATCTATTTTATTTCCTTTCCAGTTTTGAAAAAGGGTTTCGACCCGAAACATCAACTCAACTTTCTCTCCACGGATGTTGCCTGACCTGCTGAGTTTTTCCAGCATTTTCTGTTGTTATTCCACATCACTGTTCGTGCAGAGCAGAGCATGGGTACTCAAATGAGCAGAGATCCACTGATACAGGCCAAATTTTTAACGTTAGCGAAGAGCTGCCAGGCCACTCAGCTCTTTGCTGACATTAAAAAGGTAGTTTTAAAAATTCATAGGAGGTCCAAAGTTCACACTAGTTCCAGTTATACTGCAGGCAGTACAAAGTCAAAATGGCGTGGGATGCCAGTCTCTCATCACTTGCCAGAATCAGTCCTAATGGCTTTATTCCTCATGTTATACACCTCATGTGAAACAACACTTTGCATTGATACCAAAACCATTTCTCATCCACCCCAAATGTGTAATATAACTGGTCTAAGAGAAAGCCAAGAAGTGCTACAAAGCTGGGGAATGATAGTAAAAATAAAGAAAGTCAAGGGTATAAAGGCCTAAACATCTCTTTGGGTAACTTTTCCATTTTTGTGGTAGTTATGCCTTGTGATGTTCTGCCCCCCGCCCCCTTCAGTTATATCACCGCTCTTAATTACTTCCACAAAATGTGGGAGAATGAAAGAAACAAGTAAGGTTCCAATTAATTCACTCCTGTTACAATGTGTTTTTTTAATCTTAAAATTCTGAAACATATACAATTTTCAGGAATAAAAAAAGACAGCAAGAGTGAGATAAAAGTGGATCGAGTTAGTCTAATTATTTGAAAACCAATGACAAATAGCAGCTGACATTTTAAGAATTATGTTATAAACTTTCAGCAAACATTTTGGGAAACGAATGAATGCGGTGAATTATTTTTATTGCCCACAGTTTTAAGCTGAAATGAGATCCTTTCAGCGACTGTACCCCTCAACCAGTTCATGTCTCAGTGTCACAACAGACCCAACTCCATTGCCAGGAGTTTCGACTGGAATTGCCATCTGGTGTACAATACATCCCAGCCAATATGGGGGAAAATGTGGGGAGCAGGTCACACATCGCATTTGCCATCATTTACTTCTTAGCAATAACTGGCATAAGAAACGCAGAGCAATCAATGACATTAGTCGAAGTGACAAATTCAAAGTACAAGGAAAAAAATCCTGGCTATTCAGCTGGCCCTGCTGACCATGTAAATAGTTCCTGAGTCAGAGGTCACTATGAGGCGTCTCGGGCGTACGCCAGTAAGAGTAGCAATTTATCTGCAAGAAAAGTCATGCAGCAGCCAAGGTGCTTATTTCAAACTACTCAATTCGGTCATATTGTGCTCAATTTAAAGCACCATTCCTCATTCTCACCCTGTCAGAAAGGTGATAATCAGCACTATTATATCTAGATTAGAATAGTCTATAGCCTTCCCGTGGAGATGGCAGTTGTTCACCATTCAATGGAGCAGCACAATGAAAGTCCAATGCTGATATCACCATCTCCACTGCCAAGCAAATGTAACAGATGCCAAAATGTAATTAAAGGGGCACTCTTGGGACCCTAAATTCAGTGCCCAGTGTGGAAATGAATCATACAGACCTCGAGGGCCCCAGGTTCAGTAACTGATCTATGCTGAGTTAGCCAATCTCAGGTGGGGCACTTCAATTGAGCTCAGTATCCTCAACCTTGAGAAGCATTTTTGCTCGTTATCATTGTCCAGTGAGCTCTGCGGAGGACAGACAGAAATACGCGGGTGCAATGCCTCCCATGTTTCAAAAACCTGCTAACATTCACTGTCTAGATTCACACATGAAGAATGACCACCCCAGCAGGAGTCGATGTCTTCAGGAAAGGAAGAAGATTAAGGAAAAGAGGAGGGTCACTTTCACAAATATCCGACTTAAAAGCCATAATTCCTGCTTGTAATTCAATGGGCTGAATTTAATCCATCTTGGATACACTTAATCAGCCCACTGGTTTACAAGCCACAATTCATTCTCCAATACACGACATTTGCTTCCTTGTGTAAAATTTGTACCACACTGAATGGTACAATACATAATGTGGGACTGTGAATGTTGTGCCCATGGCAGTAATCCCTTCTTACACCTGGCAAACGAAAGCACACAAATGGACACAGGGTTTCCTTATAAGCTTTCAGGGACGTCAAGGCATGTGGGTGAACAGTTGGACAAATATGCTTGGAGACCACCCACGTTGTTGTTTCTTTGAAATAATTCACAGCACATTGTTTAGCCACTTGAATAACAGTTAAATAAAAACTAAAGGCTTAACTTGAAATGGCAGATGGAAAGGATTGAACTAGTTTCCACGGACTAGAGTGAAAGAGTTAACTCTCCAATTTTAAAATGGAAATGTCACCTACAGTTTGCTTAAAACATCCAACTCTGAAGAATATGTTCTTGTGTTGTGGAGAAGTCCAACTTGTAACAATGGACCCGAGAGAAATCATTGCTTCTTGGGTAATAATGCCCCAATTCCTCTGCCACACAACTTTGGATCATAAGAAAAAATACATGCTTTCTAAGAAGAAAATATATTAATAAGTAAAAGACTCAATTTTCTTCAAATATCTTTTCATTAGTCTAGACATTATTGGCAATGTCGACAGATTTGGAGGACTATAGTATATAATGTGTGCCAGTAAAATAAAAGACACATTTTAACTTTGTGTGCTGCAGTGTAATTGAGGGCCCAAGCTATCTATTTAGTATTTAATACCTTTAATCTTTATTACGTTTGCATTGCCACAAAATCTCATTTGTACTAGTTCCTCCTGCCAGATGCAGTCTGTGTCTGGGTTAAAGAGGCACAGTCTGTCTGAAACATTGGTAATTATTTTAGACATGGGATAAAAAAGCATCAAAAGCCATGTCATTTCCCTCAAAGTGACATCATGGATAAGTGATGGATGATGTAATTTAACGCTATTTTGTCAATTTTTTTGTAAACAAACAAAAGAAAGCTTTTTAACACAGCTTTTAAATGTAGACCGTGCCTTTTTAAAGGAGATTATTAAATATATGTTAAGTTTTATTCCCCGAGTGTTTATTTGTAATCCACCCCCACTCTAATGCAGTTTTTAAGCATTTGAGGGCCATTAATGAGGTGTAGAGAATGGAATATGAAAAGGTTGCAGGGAGCCATAGTCCAGTAGTTTTAAAAATATCACTAGAACTAAGCCTTTTGTATAGCAAAATAAAATTTAAAAAACCAGTTAGGTTGCCTGAAGATTTGACGAACAAATTCATAATATAAGCAAATCTACACTAAATCTCAATTTGTCGCTTTATTATTCTGGGCTGAACAGCCAGTGTGTGTGCTGTAGATTCTGTACTGCTCCAGTTAGCGATTCCTTTTACATGTTAGTTCCTTTCTTTTACTGCCTACCCCACCTTCTCTACAGAACAGCCGGGGTACAAGGGAAGGTCCTGAAGCCTCCAGTCAATCAGAATAACTAAATGCATTTTTTCCCATCAGGTACATCTGACAACGTAACCAGCAGCGTCCTATCCAATGAGTAGAAAATCATTATTTCATCCAACCGCACCTGGAGGATAAACAGAAGCTAAATACAAAAATCGACAAAAGTGGCTTTTGGAAATTCTAAAAAAGTGGTTCTTGACCTAAATTTGTAAAACATTTTGCTATTTTTAGCCCTGTGGCTCATTTATCTTATTCAGTTTACCATTTCAGAAAAGCCGGTTTTCTGTCCACCCATCTGCTACATAAAGAGTTAAAACATTTTTTGCTTTCTGCAGCATGCCCAGACACTGGTGATATAATGAAGTTTCAGCTACAGGTGCACAGAGCCGGAGGCCACTCTTTGATTATTGCTGACACCAATATCTTACCCTGAAAATATTGCAGATTAGCCCTGACCTCACCAACCCGCAGAAATCCCTTTGTGAACAGGAATGAAGGTTAACTGGGGGGGGGTTGTATTTTACTTCTCCTATGCTTTAAAATTTTACGAGTGCAGCCCTGAAATCATTAATAAAGAATCATCAACCTCTCAGCTAAATTCTATAGTCAACATTGCCTGTGACAGTGCATTTGCAAAGTCATAAAATAATACGGTATTTCTGACTGTGAATCAGATTTGATCAAACTTTAAATTACTATAGTTTAAACTAGTGTAGCGATGATGTTATTGGGCTCATAATCCAGAGGCCTGGATTGAAAATCCAAAGAACGTTGAGTTCAAATCCCACCATGGCAGTTTGAAATTTGAATTCAGTTTTGAAAAACCGGGAAATAAAAAACTGATATGAGTAAACGTGACCATGAATCTGCTGGATTGTCGTAAAAAAACCAAACAACTGGTTACTAATGTCCTTTCGGGAAGGAAACCTGATGTCCATAGTAGCAATGAGAGCACATGGAATTGAAGGTAATTGTGGCATTGGTTGGTAACTGGTTGAGAGGTAGGAGGCAGAGTTGGGATAAAGGGAATGTACTCTGATTGGCAGACATACATGATGAGATAAGTGTTTGGGTGATGTTTATTTCAGAGACTCTAAAATTCTGATTCTCCAAAACCTGGGCTGAATTTGAATGCCTTGGTATTCAAGGCAAATTATTGCCCTCAATTGTTTTTGCCTATGCATAGGATTGGAAAACCTGCAGCAGCTTAAAAGGGCCAGCACAGCTAAAATCCTTGTGGCAACATAACTCGAACAACTGAAACACAAGCATGTCAGTGAGGTTCACAGGAGGACAGAGAGCATCTGACAAATTTCCATACAAAGGCTTTTTAGTTAAACTCAAAGTTGTGGAGATGCAGGGTAAACCCTGGGTATGGAGAAGAAACGATTTAATAAGATATTATCAGTTTGTCATTCTTCAGTAAGATCAGTGTCTTCAGGTTGCTCAAAATTACTAGAAGCAGAAGCCGCTCAATTCTGTTGGTGTAGCTCATTATTAACGTTTTTGCAGGGGATTTGATTTAATAGATAAAACAGTTGATGGAGTGAAACTTAAGACAAATAACAAAGATCAATTTGAAGGGTGGAAAACAATGGGTACTTGTTAAAGGAGTTATGACAGGGTAGGGGATGGGGCGGAGGGAAATACTGAAAGGGTACTTCAGGGATCAGTGTTATGGCCACTACTGTTTCTAATATACATGAATGACTTGACCTCAGAAACCCAATGGAAATTGGTCAGATTTGCAGATGACATCAACTGAGGAAGGGCAGTGGAGTTGGAGGAAGCAGCTCAGAAACTAAAGAAAGAGTTGAACAAAATATGCAAGTGGGCAAAACAATGGCAGATGAAACTTAATGCAAACAAATATAAAGTACAGCACATAGAAAGGAAAAATGGGTAATGCATACACCGTGAACAGTGTTAAAATAGAAAAAGAAAATACTGCAGATGCTGGAAATTGGAAATAAAAACAGAAAATGCTGGAGATACTCAGCAGGTCAGGCTGCACCTGTAAAGAGAGAAACAAAGTTAATGTTTCAGGTCAATGACCTTTCGTCAGAACCCGCCCCTACATGTTCCATTTCCTGCTTTTTTCCAGTTCTGACGAAAGGTCATCGACCTGAAACGTTAACTCTGTTTCTCTCTTCACAGATGCTGCCTGACCTGCTGAGTATCTCCAGCATTTTCTGGTACTAAAATAGATATGGATGAAGTCTTGGTAGACTCAACACACAGCATGTCCAACCAATGTAGATCAGCAATCAACAACGGCAACAAAATGTTGAACTACACAACCAGAACAGTAGAATACATGTCAGAGGCGTTTATATTAATGCAGCCATTTAACTATCTACTGTTTTCCACTAAAGCACTTTATAGGCCATTCTATCTCTTATGTATGTGTGTGCTTTCTTCATCTCCATTCCCTTTTTGCTATTCTTTTTTAAATCTGTAATAGCTTGCAGTTCTTATGAAAGTTCCACACTTGAAATGTTAGCATCTGTGCAGAGAACAGAGAAGTTAAGTGTTTCCGGAATTTTCTGATTTTGTTCCTTGAATACTGTGCACAGCTCAGCAAGAGACAAGAGATAAGATTGTAAATGGAAAAGATAAATCCAGAAAATTACTTTAAATTAAATAGTGAGGAGTAGTACGAAGGGCCATAGGTGAAAACTAGTAAAAGTCACATTTCAGACAGATATCAGGAGGTTTTCCTTCACATAAAGAGCGGTTAACACATGGAATGGTCTTCCGGATAGAGTAGTGGAATCGAAAACCCTGAACTCATTTAAGAACCAACTGCATGCTGCAATGGGTAGAATTCAGAATGATTCTGATGGATGAATATGATGGGCCAAATGGCCTTGCCCATCTGTAATTTTCTTGTGGCTCAGTGTGTATGTGCTCCTCCAAGATGTTAGGCAGAGGAGGACTGCACTCTTGGGTAAGAGAAATGCAGGCCCCCGAGAGAGAGCACAGCACAGCAGCATTTGTAGGAGGTGGCCAGGGAAGTGAGTGCGAATACAACCACACCATGCAAGGCCAACTGATAGAAAGGAAACATGGAAAAAGTTTAATGATCTTACCAGGGCAGGCAAAATAATAAGAATCAGCAGCATCTGGCAATGCAATGTGCACAGCATGTCAGCCACTTAGTGACCATCTTCCACTCTGTGTTAAAGGGAATGAACCATCAATGCCCAGGAAGTAGCATGGTGCCCTTTATACCCTCTGCATTTAACTGCAAGTATTCCATTCTTCACAGCCTAAAACTCCACTGAAACTGAAAGCCTGCCATGGACTTTAATTGAATGGTGCATTTACCTGTCACCACACCCATTGTTGGCTATTTGCTGATACCTAGATTATGGTATCAATAAGTAATTCTACATTTTTTGCAATAATCTTTAAAAGGAGAAGACAGCCAATGATGAGAAATACCACAAAGTTGGGCTCCCCGGCCTCATCCTCTGCAAGAAGGAAATCCGTGCAATTCTGCGTTGGAAATGGGAAAGTAGAAAGGAAGGTGCCAGTTCCAAGTTAGTCGTAAGATTATGCTTCTCATGCTGCTGTATCTCACAATATCTGTTTGCTAGTTACAATGTATTTAGGAGGCTTGGTTGAATTGAAGTAAATCTGCATTTTTTAAATTCGACTCTGCATTTTGTGATTTTTGGAAAAAAGAAAATAAAGTTGTGCATTACAACTAGCCTCTTTATGACTAGACTAGGGGCAGAGTAAGGGAGCCAGGTCTCCTACTCCCGAGCAACTCCTATAGTTGAATAGTTTGTCAACATTCACCGTCTAGGCTGAAAGAAATGCTGCTTAGGTGAGAAACTAGACAGCCATCAGCATCCTTTGAACTGTATGGAGGCATAAGTCATCATCCACAGGAGAGACGGTGAGAAAAATGTAACTTGTTGCTATGGTTTCAGTCATAGACCTCAGCTATCAGTTGCCATGATAGGCGCCAGCTAGGATCAATAGGTGGAACAACATTAACTGAAGCAGATGCCTTTATGTGCACTGGTTTAGCTGAGCAGGGGGGAGGGTGTGATGGCATAAAAACGCTGGATGTGTATTCACCCAATCCTATTTTTCTCAAATCACAATTGTGAAGGGATTCTGGACTTTGTTGCTCGAGAGTTTGGGAATTTTATGCATTTGAAATGGACCTAGTTTACTTATTCCTAATACCACACTGCGCCCAGACTTCGAGGAGACAGTTGCTTCTAGGAGTTTTATGAATGTGCTAAGCATTGTAGCTATTTGAGAAAATATAGCTTCCAAGCGTTACTCAACAGTTTGTAATTTACATCGGGCTTCATTCCAATTGTTAATTGTTTCAGAATGGCTTTCCTATCCCCATTTTTGCAAATACACCCATCCCATCTTTACATTCAAGCATTTGAGGCTTGAAAACGAATAATTCTGGGATTCCCTTTAAGTTAGAGAACTGGACTCTTAATTTAAGATGAATATTCATGAATATGAAATCAATAATGAAAACCAGATTTAGAAAAAATCAACTGAATAAACTCAAATGTGAATTCCAACTCTGTTGATTACTTGACCGTGATCTTTATCGAGGAGGTGGGTTGCGGGCGGGCCCGCTGCTTGGCAGCTTTCGGACCCGCTCCCGGATGCCACCAGCCCGTAGTTCCGATTTTTGCTCGATTGGCCTCATTATGGCCGACGAGCGGGTCCCTCCAGGCAATTGCTTGGAGGTCAGTTTCTCGCGTCTGATGACGCGTTGTTTGAGTAAATATTTTAAGGGGCCATGTCCCCTTTGGAAAAAATGTAAATAGGATGGCTTGGTGCTGTATTATCTCGAAAGGGGAGTTGACAGCGGCTGGTCTGAACACAATGTATTGAATACAATTGCTGGTCATATTATTCCAGAAAGACACATGTTTTTTTTAAATCTTTCAATTTAGTATGTGACTAAGAAATAAAAAATATGCCAGATGTTTAGCTTAGTAAAATTAATGCTTTCTCTAAAGGTGCTGGCTGTTGCAGGAATGGCAGCCCCAAAAACTAAGGCTGCACCCAGGTTCAATGAGGGCTCCCTCCATGCTCTTGTGGAGGGAGTTAGAGGACATCAGGAGCTCCTCTTCCCTGGACGTCAGGAGGCCTCCTCTGCAAACCAAGGCAGCTTGGCTGCAAATTGCTAAGGAGGTGAGCTCGAGGTCTGTGTGCAGACGCACATGGGTTCAGTGTGGAAAAAGGTTTAATGATCTGCTGAGATCACCTAAAGTGTGGCCTCCGTGTTCTGGGAAATGGAAGTTCAAGAGTGAGGACTCGGGGAGAATTCCATGTAGAATGTTGGTGGTGACACCGAGCACAAACCACCGTTTATTGGACAGATGATGTCGGACTTGTATTCATCTCCATGTGCCAGCCACCTGTGGTTGAAGCATAAGTTTACGTGAATCTGGCATGGCTGAGTGCATCCCTTGCCTACCGGCCATCAATGTGGTCGCCTGCTGCTGGATTGGCCACATCCGGCCCCGCAAGGCTTCGCTCACCGTCCTCCTCCTCCTCTGGAGGAGGCTGTGTACTGAGCCACTTGTTCATCCGGCAGCACTAAGCCGCACTGCTGCGCAATGGTTGTGCAGGGCACAGCAGACCAAGACGATTCTGGACACCCCGGCTGGCTCCTCCAGATCTGTCTAGGCATCATAAGCACATTTTGAGCCAGCCGATGGTTTGCTCGATGATGCTTCTGGTGGAAATGTGGCTCACATTGTAGCGCTCCTCAGCATCGTTTGATGGCCTCCTCATCGGTGTCATAAGTCACTTTTTCAGGGAATAGCCCTTGTCGCCAAGAAGCCATCCGGAAAGTTGGGTTGGCGGACGGAAGAGCTGAGGCACAGTTCTCTGGCGCAGGATGAAGGAGTCACGGCAACAGCTAGGGTACTTTGCGCAAACATGCATGATCTTCCTGTGGTTACACACCAGCTGGACGTTCAGGGAGTGGAATCCCTTGCGGTTGACAAATACAGCTGGGTTGTGATAGGGGGCCCTAATGGCTACATGTGTGCAGTCTATGATGCCCTGCACCATTGGCAAGCCTGCCATATTGGCAATGCCAACCGCACGCGCCGTCACACTTGGGCCATCCGTGGAGAAGTGGATGTAATTGTGGGCCTTTGCAAAGAGGCCAGCGGTGACCTGCGTGATGTAGGTGTGTGCGGCTGACTGGGAGATGCCGCTGATGTCTGCAGCTGATCCCTGGAAGGAGCCCGAAGCAAAGAGGTTGAGTGTGGCGGTGACTTTGACAGCCATTGGTAAGGAGTGTCCACCCACTCCTCTGGGCTCCAGGTGTTGGTGCAGCATTGCGCAGATGTCAGCGGCTACGTCTCTCGAAAGTCTCAGCCTCCTTTGGCACTGCTGCTCAGTCATGCTGAGGAAGCGGATCCTCTGCCCATAAACCTTGTGTTGGGGGTATCTCCTGTGGTGAGATGCAGCCCTGCGCTGAGGCCCTCCGCCCTGTGCAGCATCAGGTGGGTGAGGAGGAGGTTGGCGCTCCTGGTGCTGGTGCTGCTGCCGCGGCTGCTCTTCCTCCGAATCGGACGACCAGGATGAGAGGATATAAATGTTTCCTATCCCGTACCTATAGATTTCATTTGAGGCAAAAAGCTTGCAAGCGCACAGTCGAAGCGGCCTGAAATTAGTCCAATCAGGTCCAATCACATGGCCGTCAACTTGAACAGTAAAAGGTCAGTAGATTTGCGAAATCTTACTCCAAACCTTCAACAACAAAGTTGTTACATTTGAATGTCAGCCATGTTACAGGAACACTTTTAAAGTGCTACACCAATGAGAACAAATCATGTCCTCCTGCAACTCATCTCCTTGCAGCTCGACTGTTTCCGACAAGACGGGAAACAGGAGCCAGAAGCACGAAAATGGGAAACCACTATCAAAATAGGATTAGCAAGGCAGTTAACAGGCTGTTAACTGCCTTAGCAACCTGTCCCACCGGTTCCAGCCGGGTCAGTTTGGGAGCGACTGAACCGACACTCACGAAAATCGCGTGGGGGCGGGTCGGGTTTCTGAAGCCATTTTTTCCCGATTTTCACTGCTGACCCACCTCCAAATCCGCCTCCTCAGGGCGGTTAAAAATCGAGCCCCTTATGTTCCAGCTGACTTTCTATAGTTTGCTCATTCACATTCCCATGTAACAAGTCCATACTTTTAATTCCCACTATCCTCGGCGTCTTTAATTGCAGGTACTGTAAGCAGTGGAAAATATTCCTAGCCTGGAGCCTGGGATGGTGACTGTGTTAGGATACTCCATTCCTTTCTGAGACTTGGTTTAAGATAGAGAGAATGAAAGTCTGCCTATTAAACATTATATTCTGTGGCATAGGAGGTCAAAACACTCTTGCAACCTGGAATAAAATGTCACCTAGTCAAAGGAGGTGAAGATTTTATCTGCTAAAGGTTATAAGTAAAATCAGTTTTGTCAGCCTCAAACCAGATCTCAGTGGAGAAGATAAAACTACTTACAGATTCAGCTCTAATGATGCCATCTTACTCAGCGAGACTCTAAGGATACTGAAAATACAAAATATGCAAGCGACATCACTACAGCAGAGTGCTCTGTAGACTGTGCAATCATTTTAATATATCTAACTGAAAGCAAATGGAAATGGAGAGATTAGAAGAATAAAAAGACTTGCATTTATATGGTGCCTTTCACGACCCCAAAACAGCCCATGAGTACTTTTGAAGTGTAATTGCTGTTGTAATGTAGGAAACGTGACAGCCAATAATCTATTTTAAGTGATGTTCAGGACATCGGAGAGAACACCTCTGCTCTTTGCAATAGTGCCATGGGATCCTTTACATCCACCTGAGGGGGCATACAGGGCCTCGGTTTAATGTCTCATCCGAAAGATGGCATCTTAGACAGTGCACTCGCTCAGTAGTGCACTGGAGGGTCAGCCTAGATGTTTGTCCTCAAGTTTCTGGATTAGGACTTGAACCAACAACAACTTGTATTTATATAGTGCCTTTAATGTAGTAAAACATCCCAAGGCGCTTCACAGGAGTGGTAGAAGACAAAACATTTGACTCCGAGCCACATAAGGAGAAACTAGGGCAGGTGATAAAAAGCTTGGTCAAAGAGGTAGGTTTTAAGGAGCGTCTTAAAAAGGAGGAAAAAAGAGGTAGAGAGGTGGAGAGATTTAGGCAGGGAATTCCAGAGCTTAGGGCCTAGGCAACAGAAGGCACGGCCACCAACAGTTGAGCGATTAAAATTAGGGATGCTCAAGAGGGCAGAATTAGAGGAGTGCAGATATCTCGGGGGGTATGGGGCTGGAGGAGATTATAGAGATAGGGAGGGGCGAGGCCATGGAGGGATTTGAAAACATGGAGGAGAATTTTGAAATTGAGACGCTGCTTAACCGGGAGCCAATGTAGGTCAGCGAGCACAGGGGTGATGGGTGAACGGGACTTGGTGCGAGTTAGGACACGGGCAGCCAAGTTTTGGATGACCTCAAGTTTACATAGGGTAGAATGTGGGAGGCCAGCCAGGAGTGCATTGGAATAGTCAAGTCTAGAGGGAACAAAGAGGCAAGAGTGCTACCCACTGAGGCACAGCTGACAGTCCAACATGCCAGCTTACAAGATCATAAGTATGAGTGAGGTACGCTATATGGCCAGTCTTAACTCATTCATCCGGAAAAGCTTACATTTCTTCCCCAAGAAATGTTACAAAATCTGCAGCACAGAAACAGGCCATTCAGGTCAAGTGGCCCATGTCGGTGTTTGTACTCCACACGAGCGGAATCGCTATCGCGCGTTGTGCGCTACCACCTAAGACGAATTTATACCTCAGTTTCTCCACATTCATCCCATCGAACCCCTTGTTTAAACACCGCAGAGAGCTTCTGGAGTGTCAGCCTAAATTACATGCTTAAACTAGTATACAACAACAACTTGCATTTATATAGCACCTTTAACGTAGTAAAACGTCCCAAGGTGCTTCGCAGGAGCGTTATCAAACAAGATTGAACGAATTTGACAGCGAGCCACATAAGGAGATATTAGGGCAGAAGTGGCAGGTTTTAAGGAGCATCTTTAAAAAGGAGGAAAGTGAGGGAATTCCAGAGCTTAGGGCCTTGGCAGCTGAAGGCACGGCCGCCATTAAAATCGGGAATGCGCAAGAGGCCAGAATTGGAGGAGCGCAGATATCGGAGGGTCGGATGGCTGGAGGAGATTACAGAGATAGGGAGGGGCGAGGGCCTGGAGGGCTTTGAAAACAAGGATGAGATAAAATCGAGGAATTGCTTAACTGGAAGCCAATGTAGGTCAGCGAGCATAAGGGCGATAGTTGAACGGGACTTGGTGCGAGTTAGGTTACGGGCAGCAGAGTTTTGGATGGACGATGGGAGGCCGGCCACTGGTGCATTAGATTAGTTTAGTATAGGATTCAAAGCCACACCTTTTGACCCAGAGGTAAGAATCATGATGGGTGTAGCAGAAGCCATTTCAACCAGATTAAGGTCCTGGCTGATGGGCAGAAGGTAGGCAACTAAACTTCTATTATACATCACTATAGATGTTCATATTTCAGTGTTGTCATTTGGATTTTCAAAAGTATACTTGATCTCCCAGGGCATTGCACAAAGGTAGTCAAAACTATTTACAATTTTTAGGTGGGGACCAGGTTGATGGCTGAAATTTATCTCCCATCCAAAATCTTGCTCATGGATTGGGGTGGCGGGTGGTGCGGGAATTCCTAGATCTTACTTAATGTGGAGGGGTTGTGGCTGAAATCTTGCTAAACAGCCAAAACAAGATGCCCAGAGGCATGCAACTGTACTGCTTTTAGATTAAGACAATAGACAAGACAATTGCTAGAGTTCAAACATTGAAACCATGATACAAGAATTCAAAGCTTGAACAACTTTGGTACTTTACGACCTAATACTGCAATCCTGAACTTCATTATTACTGCCTGTTAAATCTTGAGGGGGTTTTAGTGTTCAGGAAATTACATCAGAGGGAAGTGAACAACAAAGTACTATACACTGAATGATATCACTATTGAGTACTTACATCCTTTGACACTACAAGAAAGGCCCTTTATTAGATCTCAATGTGGTTGAAGTACTAGTAAGCGAGCGTAACTAAACTTTTAGTATTTACTACTGCACTGAGAGTCCTAACTCTATTGTTCCTCTAAACTGCAATCTGTTTTCAGTCAGTAAGAGACAGACTGAGGTTGATCCCATGGTACAGTATTAGAGAACATCAATGGGCTATGCCATAAAGTGATAGGATACAAATTCATGCTTGCAGTCTCCAAATGTCATGTCGCTGATCTCAAGGAGATGAGTAACTTCCCCACTGGAAAGGAAAATGAATCAAAAAGCAAGGCATTTGCACTGCTCGTGCTCCTGATTTCACAGTGCAGTTGCAGATGTCCGAGAACTGGTCACCTGTCCTGTCTCGAAGAGAAACACCCAGGATGGCCTAATGAGGGGAATGAACATTAAGTGGAAAAAATGAGGGGAGCTGAATTTATATCTGAAAATTCTGATTCTCCAAAACACAAAACCGAATTTGAATGCCTCAGTATTCAAGTCAAATTATTACCTTCAATAGTAGTTTTGCCTATGCATAGGCTCTTGGCTGACAACTGCCACTGTTTTCATTTGTATACTTTATTGATGCATCATCCCTTGGCAGGTCATGCTGCCACTAAGCCAGCACAAGGCACCCTATCTCTCCCCATTATACTGTCATAGATTGGACACAGGCTCTCCCACCATGCTCTATTAGATTAGTGGGGACTGAAGAGGTTCCAGCACAAGTTCACATAATATGCTCCTTACTGGGCTATCAGTAACTAGAGGAACACAAGGTCATACACTTTCCTATTGCCAGGACTAGGGGTGCCAAGAATAAAGACTGACAAAAAATATATTTTCTAAATTCAACAGTAATTAGACTCAACAGTGCGAACGGGAATCGGATGGCACTTGCTGGAAGCAAAAACCTCTCAGACAGAAGGCAGCTTCACCTTGATTTGTTCAAAATTGGTCAAATTTGGGCATTTGCCATATCAGTTAGATCGGCCCGAGGTGTGCTTAAGGCGGTTGTGTGTCCTGAAATGGGACACAAATCTCCCGGCCGCTGCTTCTAAAATCCTGGGAGAACTGCGCCTTTTAAACTTAACGCCACAGCCCTCCCCTTCACCGCTCTGTGACGTCACTCCACTCCCCGCCTCGCCAGC
Source organism: Somniosus microcephalus (assembly GCF_052327205.1). Classification (NCBI taxonomy): domain Eukaryota; kingdom Metazoa; phylum Chordata; class Chondrichthyes; order Squaliformes; family Somniosidae; genus Somniosus; species Somniosus microcephalus. The sequence goes on from NC_141000.1 coordinate 86,296,259, forward strand.
ACACACGGAGTCAGGACATTAACATTGGGAGTAGGGGCAGGGCGGGGAGTCAGAAGACTGAGATTGGGTCATTGGGGCGCCGGGAGATTGGGATTGGGGGGTGTTGGGGAGAATGGGGCTCGAGGCAGTGAAAGAACTTTCCTGAATGCGGCCTATGCCAAGTGCCAGGATGTCAAATCAGGCCCACCATGTAGCGTTGGCACATCTAAATTTGGGTCATTTCAGGTTCAAAATTCAGACAATAATCCTCCCTTCAAGACAGCAGGTAAAGAAACATAATAGATAAAGAGCACAAGTGATTGCTTAATATTCAACTAGAAGACTGTGTGCTTCATGACTGGCTGTCACTCAAACACAGTTACTTCACTTGGATGTGTTTGTCGGTGGAGGAAGCAGGTGGTAGATGTGATTTGCCTTTTGTCCGTTTTTAAAAGGGGGCTACATCTTTTGTGAAAAAAAAACTTGTGGGGAGTGGGGGGGAAGGAAAGCAATTCAAGTGATGCAATGATGTATTTTGGCACAATTTAAATAATCATGAGAGTCTTTGTAAACAAAAAAAGTTTTACCAAAACATTTTTACAAAGGCTTTTTAAGAGCATTATTGTGTATGTATGCAATATGCTTTGTAATAATTGGAAAGCACATATCCACAAATAACAAGAACATTTCTTTAATAAATAATACTTATTGCTGGGAGAAAGCTGTACAGAACTAAGGAAACATTTAGAACACAATTACAAGTTTACTGGGGTCCCTGCCAAGCATATCTCTTTAACTGTTACTGCATGTGCCCCCTCCTCCAATGGGTTGGTCCCAGAATGGAGACTTAAAAGCTTGGAACTCCTACCCCCCAAACTCTCCCAGAACCAACCGAAGTGAAGAGGCCGTGGAAAATTTTACTCAATGGTTAAGTTTACGTAGATGGAACATGCCTCTCTAGGCGTGAGGTTAGAAAAACATTGCTTGCAATCAAGGCAGCTTTTTAGTTGTAAATTCCCCATACGCTCTAACCCACTGACATAAAGGGGGCCCAATGGTAACATGTGTAATTGATTTCATGTTCTATTACACCCAGCCAGTTGCTATGACAACTAAAAGAAAAATCTTGTGAACAGAATTTTTCTAGGAAATGTCAGGAATTGTTTACTAATGATAGATTCTTTGAGCTTGCACTCATACTTTTTAGACAACTTCAATCTATCACAATCTAACTGCCCCTCTGTGGTACCTCTTTGACCTCATGTTGGTTTCCATGACGACAACATACAAGGTGCCCTTCACATAATGAGGCACGATAACCAGACTGCATTGCCTACAGCCACAGAATTCTTTTTAAAAGGTTATTTGAACCCGTAACCATTTCGTTCACAAACTCATGATTCGAACTTTTTAACCCTCTCCTACTGATAACAGCTGAAAACAGCCATCATAGAATTCATCCAACTTTGAATAACTAAGACACCTTGGGGAAAATTTGAACCTTTCCTGCCCGGCGAAACCAGGTGGGTGGGCAGTTAAAATCACCCAAGTTACTTACCTGCCCTGGAGCTGCTGGGCATTTAATCTCCTCTCTGGAGCAGTCGACAAGGACACCTTCCCAAAGCTGTCATCAGTAAATAGACCACTATAAAGAGTTTAATTTTTTTTAATTTTTAGGTCCGATGTTTCTCCATTTTGCTTTGCAAAATAGGGGGCTGCATCAGCATCCCATAATGTAATTATATTGTATCCGAGCACGGACAGCAATGATTGTCACAGTATATTTGAGGGAGTCTATGCAGTGATCCAAAAGACCTGATCAACTATTTTATTAACATTGGTTATGAACAATGGCTTATTCTTTGATGGTTGTAAAATCAAGGTTGCGGTGCCATGTCATAGCTAGGACAAGTTCATTTGGGAATGAAAAGGAAAATTCAACAGAAAGAATATTCATGTTCAAAGGGAACAAGGGCACATGACCACCACAATTGTTTGGAAGAAATGGTTTTTGATTTTTAAAAAAAACCTATAAAGTTTTCCCATAAAATTATTTGAGAGGTTATGGCACTTTTAGTCTTCCAATACTGTCAGTGCTTCGTGTAAAACCAGTGCTACAAACTACAGAAACAAACTGTTTTACTGCATCAAAAATAGCATTAATACGACCATTTAGAATGAGTCACATGATAAGGGAAATTAGTTACTAATTTTAGTGATATGAATTGTTCAATAAAACTGGATTTCTTGTCTCTTTAAAAGGGGTGAGTCATGACCAGCTCAGTAGTTCAACTGATTAAGATGGTAGCCATAGAACCCGGTTATAAATTAACATCTAAAGTCTGCCATTCTCAAAAGTGATGTTTTGCCAGTAGTGCAATAGGTTCTGTCTGTTGTCATTTCCTGTTTGTTGTCACAGTTTTGTTTTATTGTGGACTAACATACACAGAACAATACAGCAACGTCCAACTATTTATAGCATGTCATTATAGAGTCAATGTGAAGAAAAACATCAACACCCCAAAGAGCCTGTCTACAAATGGCAAAGTAGTACATCAAGCACAAGTTACACAACACCAGGTTATAGTCCAACAGCTTTATTTGATCACAAGCTTTCGGAGCGCTGCTCCTTCTTCACCTGACGAAGGAGCAACGCTCCGAAAGCTTGTGATTTCAAATAAAGCTGTTGGACAAAAACCTGGTGTTGTGTGACTTCTCAAAATTGTCCACCCCAGTCCAACACCGGCATCTCCACATCAAGCACAAGAAGTGAGCATGATGGGAGTGCAGACTTTGGAGCACAGTATCAGAGTGAACGTTGGCCATTAACTGTATGAAGTCCATTGGCCAGAGGTCACAAAGGAGGATAAATGACATCACTTCCCTCCCCAAGTTGAGAAAAATGGATCACCTTTAGAGCAGGGGGAGGGGTGGAAAACAGTCCAAAAATTCACCCCACTTTTTACAAGTGACAGCATAAACATTTCAGATCATTATCCTAGATTCATCTCAAAGGAATGTTGCAGAAAGACTTGGGACTGTTATACCATCCCTGCAGCCACTACTTCAAGAAAAGAGTCCAAGCTCAAAGGAACTTGATTTGATTCAACATGCAGTACGCATTATCCTTTGAGTAAACCATTTTCCAAAGCATCTGGTTCAAGGCCACCCTTATGGGGAGCACTGCATAGCAGTATATAACCAGGAAGTTACAAAATATACAGTACAAGGAGATTGACAAGACAATCCATTCTTGGTTTGAGAGGACCTCCACCAGAAGACCCAAAAGATAGTGAAAAAGGCCGAGAACAATGGTACTTCATATTAAGGTTAGGTGATCTTAAGCCCCTGTAGTTCTAAACACATCCACTTATTCTTCACTAAACAATGCAACTTTTAATTGTTGGCACCTATCACTTGTCACATTCTTCGTAACGTTTTCAGACACAAACTAGTAAATTTCTCACATTAGTCAGATGCAAGTGGTTGCAACTCCTTATAAATCATAGCAACACAATTAAACACTCCACAATATTGCAGCATCAATCACTGCAGTGATCTTATTGCAGCATCAATCACTGCAGTGATCTTATTGCACACTATCGCCTCTTCAATGTTTACCAAGGAAAATACCAATGATGTTAAACCTTGTTGATATCACTTCATACTCAGATTTATTTTGTGCTGCACCCTGAAGTTACAATAAAAATACTCTATTGTGTTCAGGCGGGCATTGAAGTAGAACGCATCATGATAAAACGGCTCCTCTTTTTAAGCACATCTTTGAGTGACCAGCATCAGAGAAATGTCTTTGGGAAAGCTTTTTATCCAGTTGTGAGGTATGTTTTCCTACTAATCACAGATACACAATAACAACATTCTGATACCAAGTTTAAAAAAGAGAAAGTGGTCAGGGTTTGCACGCAATTCAATTTTTCTGATTTTTTTTCCATTTACTGTTTTTCCCTAAAAGAGGCAAACTCACATAAAAAGATCTTGTTTTGCGTGACACAAAGCTTTCAGTTTACAAGAATGTAGTGCAGCTGCAGTCTCAACATTGGGAGACTAAATCATCCAGGCAGTTTTGCCAACTAACTGGAAAAAAAAGCACAGGACTAGCCAATAAGAAACTGCCAAATACTTTTTCTGAAAGAGGCCCTGCTCGAATGTTAGTCTGAAAACCTTGCTTCACAGTGCAGGAAACTCCCGAGGAAATGTCTGGCACCTGGGGGGTTTTTTCTTTGTTTTAATCAGAGCTGATACACCCTCCACCACAAACTGGTTTTTGTTAGCAAGAATTTTCAACTGTCACAATTTGCTCATGAAGTCATGCTCAGAAAAGTTAAAAAAAAAAATAAAGATATTAAAGCATGAACAGTAACCCAGAAAAATATAGCGCTAATACTCAAATAATGGGCAAGAACAACAAAACAATTTACATTTGTATAGCACCTTTAATGTAAAGAACTTGCTTGCCACGGTGCTGCACAGTGAGGTGCAAGGAAAAGAGACACTGAGCCAGAAAGGGAGAGGACAGGAGGGGTGACCGAAGGCCAAGGTCCAAGAGATAAATTTTGAGAAAGGATGGGAAAGATTTCGGCAGCTAATTCCAGAAGTTGTTTCCCATGGCTTCACTCAGAGGGCTGTGAATCTTTGGAATTCTCTACCCCAGAGGGCTACAGATGCTTAGTCGTCCAGTATATTCAAGGCGGAGATCGATAGATTTTTGGGAATCAAGGGATATGGGGATCAGGTGGAAAAGTGGAGTTGAGGTTGAAGATCAGCCATGAATTTATTGCATGCTGGAGCAGGCTAGCGGGGCTGTATGGCCTACTCCTATTTCTTATAGAAAGTCTTACATTTATATTGCGCCTTTCACAAACAGCTGATGTCCCAAAGCGCTTTACAGCCAATGAAGTACTTTTTGAAGTGCAGTACTGATGTAATGTAGGAAACACAGCAGCCAATTTGAGCACAGCAAACTCCCACCAGTGATAATGACCAGATAATTGAGTTGATTGAGGGATTAAATATTGACCAGGACACCAGGGTTAACTTCCCTGCTCTTCTTCTAAATAGTGCCATAGCATCTTATACGTCCGCCTGAGGGAGCAGATGGGGCCTCGGTTTAACGTCTCATCCGAAAGACGGCAGCCTCTGACAGTGCAGCACTCCCTCAGTATTGCACTGGAGTGTCAGCCTAGATTTTTCTGCTCAAGTCTCTGGAGTGGGTCTTGAACCCACAACCTTCTGACTCAGAGGGGAGGGTGCTACTGATTGAACCACGGCTGACATATATGTTCTTATAATAGGACTTAGGTAAGGGTGGCTGTAGGCTGTGCAGCCAATGGTGGGAAGAAGGGTGAGGGATGCACAAAAGGCCATGAGACAGAAGTACAGACTATTCATGGAAGGGGAGACTGCATTGATGACAGTGGGGCAAGAACTTGGAGGGATTTATAGAGAACAAGGATTTTAAATTGAATGTGCTGCGGATTGAGAAGTACAGGAAACTTTGGTTTATCCGGAGGTTATATGTCCGGAATACTCGATCTAACGGCAAAAATCAGGAGCCGTTTTCTATAAGTTTTTTTTTAGTTCTCGTTGCTTTTCCCCCCCCCCAGTCTTCAGCTAGAGACGCTTGCAGCTGCAGCCGACTGTTTAGAAGCTGTTGCTAAGCAACAGTGTTTGTTGTCAGATACGGAGATGAAAACCTCCGTATGCTTCAACATTAACTTTGTATGTCCGGCAGTTTTGATAGATCGGCAACAGCTCAGTCCCGTCGGTGCCGGATATCACAAAGTTTCCTGTACAGAGTAGTACTCTCCATAGTAATATCAATAAAATACAGAGATTAGAAAGTTTGTGACACACTAACAGGAATTCTAGGAAATATCTTCTGCACCCTCTCCAAGGCCTTGACATCCTTCCTAAACTGCAGTGCCCAGAATTGAACACAATACTCCAGCTGAGGCCTAACCAGTGTTTTATAAAGGTTTAACATAACTTCCTTGCGTACTCTTAATAAAACCAAGGATCCCACGTGGTTCATTATAAGGTAAAACTAAACTCAAATCTATTCTTTATCAAACAAACCACAATATGTGTGTGTATATATGTATTAACCATACATAATACGTTTGTTGATTCTATGATTTGTTGTTCCCTGGGTAATATATTATTTACCCACTGGTTGCTGCCATGGATGGGGCATACTGTCTGCAGTGTTACAATCAAAATACTAGTCTGCATCAGAAAATGTGTCCAACCCACAGACTGACATATAGCTGCGATTTGGGAAAAGTTCTACAACCACAGTTAACTCACACACATTTTAATATATATCCTGATGAAGGATCCCAGACCTGAAACGTTAACTCGGTTTCTCTCTCCACGGATGCTGCCTGGCCTGCTGAGTCTTTCCAGCATTTTCTGTTGTTATTTCACATTTTAATATTGCTCTCTTTACCTCTCCTATCTTAGTGGTACTTTGTGATGTGGTATCATGATCTCTTTGGGACCGAGGTTAGCCCTTGTCTCAGGGCTTCCGAGTTCCGGTAGAATTCTTCAGCCTGCTTTGTCGCCATTACATGTGTGTCCACAGCCACATGAGCAGGCACCTAAGGGGACTGGCTGGAAAGGTCACGTTAACTGTCACCAGGACAAAGGACGACATCATGAAGGCAGATTCTAGCCGCGCTATTTGTGCTGGGTCCTGGATTGGCGTGCCCATAGATCAGCAGGAGGGCAGACCTGATGGTGTCAGTTAGATCCCGCAGGCCTGGAGAGAAGTTGCCCTGAAGCTCTCAGAAGCCACTTTGCATTGATCTCTCCAAGAGTCACCAAGGCCTGAAGGCCAGCAGTCAAAATATCCACTTTGGATCCACGGACTGGGCTGGAGGCTTCAATACCTTTACTTAATAAAATTCTATCATCAATTTCAGTCTTGAAAAATTCAGTTGTACCAGCCTCTACAGCCTTTGGGGGAAAGAGAGTTCTAGATTTCCACTACCGTTTGTGTGAAAAACTGCTTCCTGTTTTCACTCCCACATGGCCCAGCTCCAATTTTGCACTCTTGTTCTGGCTCCCCCACCAGAGGAAATTGTTTCTCTGCATCTACCCCAATAAATGTCACTAGTCAAAGATCAATATCAGAAACAAAATGTAATCAAGATGTAGCACCATACACATGATAAAATTAGGATAGCAAAATAAAGTTTCATTTTTAGAAAATTATTATTTTTCTTGGTAAAGGTAATAGTCTTTATAGAGTCATAGAGTTATACAGCACAGAAAGAGGCTCTTCGGCCCATCGTGTTTGCGCCGGCTATCAAGCCCTATCTATTCGAATCCCATTTTCCAACACTTGGTGCTGGATTTTCATTCAGAAGTCGGGAAGGAGGCGGGACTACAACTTTCGGGTTGTAGTCCCGCCTCCATCGAGATGCGGCCAATCCACGCGATTTGAACTTGATTGACCTTGTTGAGCCCGCCCAGCGGGCTCAGCAGGCCAATTAAGGGCCACCCGGCAACAGGTGACGTCACAGACTGAAATTTCATCTGTCAAGACGTGTTGACAGATGAAATATCAGCGTTTCACAGCTATTTGAAGCTGTCAAACACTGACAGTCTTACTTCTAACCCGAGTCCTTCTATGCAGACTCAGTTAGAAATCTCGCCGGCACTGAAAGCTGCAGGCTGTCACTTTTGACAGATCGCAGCCATTCTGCTTTCTGTGCCGGCTGAATGATGGACTCCCGAAACCTAGAGGAAGGAAGGCTTAAAAGGTAAGTGCAGGTAATTTAAACTTCTTTACACACTTTAGACACACCAAACACACTTACCTTTGCACTCATGCACCCATCACTCACCTGAACACCGACATCTCGACCCCTCCAAGTCCTTCAACCCAACGGCCCGACTCCTCTAACTTGGCGTGGTTTGGAGCCATCGGGAATCCCACACGACAACCTTCAAAATAGGGATTAGGCTAAAAACTGCCTGTTAACAGGCAGTTAATTGGCACTAATCCCTTCCCGCCTCAGGTCGGCGGGTCCTAGTGCGGGGCGGGTACCCACCTCCTTTGAAACTTACATGGAGGCGGGTTTTGGGCGGGATGGTGTTGGGACCCCCAAATTCAGGATTTTAGCCCCCCGCACGCCTAAAAGCCCGCCTCACGGCACACTGAAATTCGACCCCATGGTCCGTAGCCTTGTATGCTATGGCGTTTCAAGTGCTCATCTAAATGCTTCTTGAATGTTGAGAGGGTTCCTGCCTCTACCACCCTTTCAGGCGGTGAGTTCCAGATTCCAACCACCCTTTGGGTGAAAAAGGTTTTCCTCAAATCCTCTCTAAACCTCTTGCCCCTTACCTTGAAACTATGCCCCCTGGTTATGGACCCCTTTACTAAGGGGAAAAGTTCCTTTCTATCTACCGTATCTATGCCCCATATAATTTTGTACACCTCAATCAGGTCCCCCCTCAGCCTTCTCTGCTAAGGAAAACAACCCCAGCCTGTCCATTCTCTCTTCATAGCTGAAGCGCTCCAGCCCAGGTAACATCCTGGTGAATCTCCTCTGCATCCTCTCCAATGCAATCACATCCTTCCTATAGTGTGGCAACCAGAACTGCATACAGTATTCCAGCTGTGGCTAACTAGCATTTTGTAAGGCTCCATCATAACCTCCCTGCTATTATATTCTATGCCTCAGCTAATGAAGGCAAGTATCCCATATGCCTTTTTAACCACCTTATCTACCTGTTCTGCTGCCTTCAGGGATCTATGTACATGCACACCAAGGTCCCTCTGATCCTCTGTCCTTCTTAGGGTCCTACCATTCATTGTGTATTCCCTTGCCTTGTTAGTCCTCCCAAAATGCATCACCTCACACTTTTCAGGGATAAATTCCATTTGCCACTGTTCTGCCCATCTGACTAACCCGTCTATATCGTCCTGTAGCCTGAGGCTTCCCTCCTCGCTATTTACCACTCCATCAATTTTTGTGTCATCTGCAAATTTACTGATCATACCTCCTACATGCATATCTAAATCATTAATGTACACTACAAACAGCAAAGGACCCAGCACCGATCCCTGCGGTACACCACTGGACACAGGCTTCCAGTCACAAAAACAACCTTCGACCATCGCCCTCTGCCTCCTGCCACTAAGCCAATTTTGGATCCAATGTGCCAAATTGCCTTGGATCCCAGGGGTTCTTACCTTCTTGACCAGTCTCCCATGCGGGACTTTGTCAAAAGCCTTACTGAAGTCCATGTAGACTACATCAACTGCACTCTCATCCACACACCTAGTCACCCCCTCGAAAAATTCAATCAAATTGGTTAGACATGATCTCCCCCTGACAAAGCCATGCTGACTATCCTTGGTTAATCCTTGTCTCTCCAAGTGGAGACTAATTCTGTCCCTCAGAATTTTTTCCAATAACTTCCCTACCACTGATGTTAGGCTCACTGGCCTATAATTCCCTGGTTTATCCCTACTACCCTTCTTGAATAATGGTACTACGTTAGCTGTCCTCCAGTCCTCTGGCACCTCCCCTGTGGCCAGAGAGGTTCTGAAAATTTGTGTCAGAGCCCCTGCAATCTCCTCCCTTGCCTCACACAGCAGCCTGGGATACATCTCGTCTGGGCCTGGGGATTTATCCACTTTTAAACCCGCTAAAACCGCTAGTACCTCCTCCCTCTCAATACTATTTTATTCAAGTATATCTCAATCCCCCTGCCTGATTTCTATGCCTACATCGTCCTTCTCCATAGTGAACACAGATGCAAAATATTCATTTAAAACCTCACCTACATCTTCCGGCTCTACACACATTGTCTAATGGGCCCTACTCTTTCCCTGGTTATCCTCCTGCCCTTAATATATGTATAAAACACCGTGGGATTTTCCTTTATTTTGCCCGCCAGTGTTTTCATGCCCCCTCTTCGCTCTCCTAATTTCTTTTTTAAGTACCCCCCTGCACTTTCTGTACTCCTCTAGGCCTTCCATTTTTTTTAGTCCTTTGTATCTGCCAAAAGCCTCCCTTTTTTCCCCCCTAATCCATTCTTGCATAACCCTTGACATCCAGGGTTCCCTGGGCTTGTTGGTCCCACCCTTGACCTTTACGGGAACATGTTGGCGTTGTACTCTATTTCCTTTCTGAAAGACTCCCACTGCTCTGATGTGGATTTTCCTACTGCTCTGATGTGGATTTTCCTACAAGTAGCTGATCCCAGTCCACTTTTGCCAGATCCTGCCTTATCATATTAAAATCGGCCTTCCCCCAATTTAGAACCTTTATTTCCGGTCCATCTTTGTCCTTTTCCATGACTACCTTAAATCTCACCGAATTATGGTCACCGTCACCTATGCTCTCCTACTGACACTTCTACCATTGCCCGGTTACATTCCCTAGAATTAGGTCCAGTACCGCCCCTCTCTTGTAGGACTTTCTACATGCTGGCTCAAAAAGCTCCCCTAGATGCACTTTAAGAATTCCACACCTTCTAAGCCTTTCACACTCTGACTATCCCAGTTAATATTGGGGAAGTTGAAATCCCCTACTATTATTACCCTATTATTTCTACACTTCTGAGATTTGCCTACATATCTGTTCCTCTATCTCCCCCTGACTGTTTGGGGGTCTATTGTACACTCCCAGCAAAGTGTTTGCCCCTTTTTGTTTTCAAGTTCTACCCATGTGGCCTCATTAGAGGAACCTGCTAAGATATCATCCCTCCTTACAGCAGTAATTGACTCCTTGATTAATATTGCGACACCCCCTCCTCTTTTACACCCCCCCCCCTCCCTCTGTCTCGCCTGAAGATTCTATACCCCGGAATATTGAGCTGCCAGTCCTGCCCCTCCCTCAACCATGTCTCTGTGATAGCAACAACATCATACTTCCATGTATACAGAAAATGCTGGAAAAACTCAGCAGGCCAGGCAACATGCACCTGCAGTATTTTGCCATCATACTTCCATGTGTTCATCAACACCTTCAATTCATCTGCCTTACTCGCAAGACTCCTTGCATTAAAATAAATGCCATCCAGCCTCGCCATACTCCCTAGTGCATATTTGCTCTGCCTTCTAGATGGACTTGCTTTTTCCTCTATATTTGGCTGTGCATCACCCCCTACTATAGCTCCACTCCGTATCCCATCCCCCTGCCAAGTTAGTTTAAACCCCCCCAACAGTACTAGCAAACCTCCCTGCAAGGATGTTGGTCCCGTTCCGGTTCAGGTGCAACGCGTCCGACTTGTACAGGTCCCACCTTCCCCAGAAGCAGACCCAGTGATCCAGGAAACGAAAGCCTTCCCTCCTGCACCAACTCTTTAGCCACGCATTCATCTGCTCTATCCTCCTATTCCTATACTCACTAGCACATGGCACCAGGAGTAATCCAGAGATTACAACCTTTGAGGTCCTGCTTTTTAATCTGCTACCTAGCTCTCAAAATTCTTGTTGCAGGACCTCGTCCCTCTTTCTACCTATTTCGTTGGTACCAATGTGAACCATGACCTCTGACTGTTCACCCTCCCCCCTTCAGAATGCCCTGCAGCCGTTCAGTGACATCCTTGACCCTGGCACCAGGGAGGCAACATACAAGCTATTCTCTTCCCTTTCTTCAATTGGGCATGCACCATCCATTACTGAGAGGATGGGCAGGCTACCTTCTCCTAAGTCTCTGCATTTAGTTGCTAGGAGGTTTGTGAAAGTGGGTTGGCAACGACGCCCCATTTGATCTTCCCTCCCTCCGCTCAATGCTTCACCACCATAATGCAGCTGAGTTTGGGAACTGAACAATGGGATTTCACTGCAGGTTCCGATCCAGCCAGTTTTTGGCGCCACTAACATTGGTGCTCCAATACACTGCACTGTCACACCGCTTATTTTGAGAAATTATATTTTTATTTGGTACTAGTAATATCAAATTCATCACATGATTGAACTTAAACCCACCCCTGACATTAATGTGAAAATCTCCAGTTCTAGCCTCCTGATGCCAAGTGGCACTTATGCGCCTCTGCAGGGTAACGATCACTCAATAAATGTCCTAAGACAGCTTAATGCAGAGCTTTTCAGAGTCAATTTAAAAAGCCAGACTGGCAAACATCCAAAGGCCTTGCAGCTCTGAAGGAGTTCACGTATTGTAATGTAATATGATGAGGGTGGAAGGAGTTTACATAAAGCTACATGAGAGAAAATCTTTTAAGAAAACTTAGAACATAAGAAATAGGGGTTGGAGTAGGCCATTCAGCCCCGCGAGCCTGCTCCACCATTGAATAAGATCATGGCTGATCTACCTCAACTCCACCTTCCCGCACTATCCCCATATCCCTTAGTATCCAACTTATACTTTATCTCCAAGTCTCTTGCCCAACTAAGGGATCTATTCTTGTACAGGTAGTGTAGTGTCCGTGTGTTGATAAAGACACTGAAGACAGGAGTTGGTTCATAGGTATTTACTAAGCAAAGTCTGGGGGGGGGGGGGGGGGTTTCTAACGGATATACACAATATACAGGCTTATATAGCCCGAGTGGCAATTACCGGCATTACAGCACACCTGGGGCTCTTAAAGGCACATACACCACAGGTAGACTATCCTTTATCCGAACTTCCGAAAACCGAAAACCTCTAAAAACCGAAAGTTTTTTCGTTCAGCGTAAGTCGTGCGCACGACATGACCCGAGTGGCGCACGACTTACGCTGAGCAGGGCAGAGGGTCACAGAGTTCCCTCCTGGGTAGGAGATTGCAGGCCGAGCCGGGCAATGTGAAGGAGGTGCCGGGAGAGTAAACCCAACAATACAGCAGCCCGTCCGATATTCTTTTCTCCCCCCCCCCCCCACCGACCCGACCGATATTCTTTTCTCCCCCTCCCACCCGACCCGACCCACCCCCCCTCCGACCCGCGGCCCATCCGATATTCTTTTCTCCCCACCCGACCCATCCGATATTCTTTCCCCCCACCCCCCGACCCGACCTGACCCCCGACCTGATTTGTGGGCCAGCTTAGTAGGAGTCAGCCGATATCCGGCTTTCCCACAACTGGCGGCGGCAGTCGAGCCCCAGACCCCCGCTAAGTCAAGGAATGAGACACGGAGCAGGGGGAGCTGTAAACAGACTGTGAGCGGCAGCACAGAGAAGCAGGAAGGGGAATGAGACACAGAACAGTCGCAAGAGGTAGCCTGAACTTAAAAAATTTACATTAAATACAAATTTCCCAGTCTTATAATAATACCTTCCGAAATCTGAAAAATTCCGAAAACCGAAACTCAGCTGGTCCCAAGGCTTTCGGATAAGGGATAGTGTACCTGTACTAATGAATTAAGGCGCATCCTTAAATAACAAATTCACCTCATTCCCCTAATGTCATTTTGACTATAAAAAAAATCTGGAGAGTTACAGCAACATGAATTATCTGAAGTCAAGCTCGCTAAATGCTGCGGTTACTTTGTTGTCTCTAAAACAGGAATGAGGTCAGATGTTTGGTGTGGGATCTTGCCAAGTTTGTCAAACCCGAGCTGCTGCTGGGTGCTTTTCCCATGTGCAGTCCATTTTAAGAAAGCAGGGCTATGCTGTTGTTTTTACAGAAAGACAATGATTTTTTTAAAAATGAAGTGTTGGCAGCTGGTGGTGCAATACATTGGTGGGCTATCTATACCACAGTTTCACTTGAGTGGGTCTCAATGTGGTCAGTCTGGCCATTATGTAAAAAGTACAGGAAGCTCTCTTTTAACCGGCACCTAAATAACTGGAAATCTCTGTTAATCGGCAAAATTCAGGAGTAGGTTCAGGTAAGTTTTACTTCATATTAGTGGCAGTTCCTGGATCTGTGGCTGTGTAACTGGGGTTCGTGCACTTGTTGCTAAGCAACAGGGACGCTTGGTCTGTGGCCGGAGTTTCTGCACATGTTGCTAAGCAACAGGGAAGCCTGGATTTGTTGCTGTGTACGGAGCTCTCGTACCTTTTAAACTATACCTCTCTGTAATCTGGACTTTTTGATAAACCGGCACCACGCCGGTCCCGTTGGTGCCGGATAAAAAAAGTGTTTCCTTTAAGTACTTTTTCTAGTGAAGGGTAATTCAATGAGAAAATTAAACAAGGCCCTGTTATGCATTTTGTTTCAGCTGGTGCAGGAATTTTGTACGGTTCTGTTTATCAGATTTCCTAATAATTGGCAAACTGCACTTGAATCTAACCGGACATGTAAAAGGTGGTACAGTGATCCAACTCTTTCTCCTGCCTGTAAGAGTCCGATGTGAAATAAGGTGAAATAAACCCAGTTCCTAGTGGGGGCAAGGCCCCAGAAAACTGTCCAATATTTGGAAGATATTAGCTTAGATAATCTCACTCAGATCGGCCACCAAGATGGCTGATGTGGAAGCAGAAAAAAAGGCCACACTGGTGCATCGGAAGTGCCATTCTTAGCCTGCACTATTGTGGGGGGAGGATAGCGATTTTTTTCCACCAAACTTCATATCCTTTCCTTCCCTCCCAAAGGTGGTGACTCATTTTTTTGATATTTATATAGCGACTTTAACGTAGTAAAACGTCCCAAGGCGCTGCACAGGAGCATTCTCAAACAAAATTTGACACCGATCCACATAAGGAGATATTAGGGCAGATGACCAAAAGCTTGGTCAAAGAGGTAGGTTTTAAGGAGCGTATTAAAGGAAGAAAGAGAGGTAGAGAGATTTAGGGAGGGAATTCCAGAGTTTACGACCTAGGCAACAGAAAGCACAGCGACCAATGGTGGAGCGATTAAAATCGGGAATGCTCAAGAGGCCAGAATTAGAGAAGTGCAGATATCTCGGAGGGTTATGAGGCTGGAGGAGATTACAGAGATAGGGAGGGGGCGAGGGATTTGAAAAACACGGATGAGAATTTTAAAATTGAGGCGTTGCTTAACCAGGAGGCAATGTAGGTCAACGAGCATAGAGTGATGGATCAACAGGACTTGGTGCAAGTTAGGACACGGGCAGCTGAGTTTTGGATGACCTCAAGTTTACAGAGGGTAGAACGTGGGAGGCCGGCCAGGAGTGCTTTGGAATAGTCAAGTCTCCAAGTAACAAAGGCATAGATGAGGGATTCAGCAGTAGATGAGCTGAAGCAGGGGTGGAGTCGGGCGATGATCAGGAGGTGAAAATAGGCGGTTTTAGAGATGGCCCAGATATGTAGTCGCAAGCTCATCTCAGGGTCAAATATGACACCAAGATTGCGAACAGTTTGGATCAGCCTCAGACAGTTGTCAGGGAGAGGGATGGAGTTGGTGGCTAGGGAACAGTTTGTGGCGGGGACCAAAGACAATGGCTTTGGTCTTCCTAATATTTAATTAGAGGAAATTTCTTTTCATCCAATACTGGATGTCAAACAAGCAGTCTGACAATCGAGACAGTATAGGGGTCGATGACCTACATTGGCTCCCAGTTAAGCAACGCCTCGATTTCAAAATTCTCATCCTTGTTTTCAGATCCCTCCACGACCTCGCCCCTCCCAATCTCTGTAATCTTCTCCAGCCCCACTATCGCTCCTTAAAACCTACCTCTTTGACCAAGCTTTTGGTCATCTGCCCTAATTTCTCCTTATATGGCTCGGTGTCAAATTTTGTGTCTTATAATACTCCTTTGAAGTGCCTTCGGATGTTTTATTACATTAAAGATGCTATATAAATACAAGTTATTGTTGTTGTGAGAAGTGGTGGTGAGGTAGAGCTTGGTGTCGTCAGCGTACATGTGGAAACTGACGCTGTGTTTTCGGATGATGTCACCAAGGGGCAACATGTAGATGAGAAATAGGAGGGGGCCAAGGATAGATCCTTGGGGGACACCAGGGGTAACGATGCAGGAGCAGGAAGGGAAGCCATTTCAGGTGATTCTCTGGCTATGATTAGATAGATAAGAACGGAACCAGGTGAGTGCAGTCCCACCTAGCTGGAGGACGGAGGAGAGGCGTTGGAGGAGGTTGCTGTGGTCAACCGTGTCAAAGGCTGCAGAAAGGTCAAGGAGACAGACACCAGCAACCTTCGAGTGCCATGCCAAATGAAAATCCACTTGATTTTTCCCATCCCTAGCCCAGCCACACACTGAAGAGGCGGGGGAGGGGGAATTTTAACATGGGTGAACGAGTGGGAGTGGGTGCGGGTCAGAAAGCCGGCTCCAACCCTCCGACTTCTGGGTTTTACTGAGACGGAACAAGGGGCGTGCAGCCTACCTGCTCTTAGGAGATGGGCTGGCATTTTAATTTTGTTAATGAGGAAGCATAGGGTTTAACCTGCTTTGCAGGTTTTACTGTGGTCGGCTGGGTGTCCTGGGCTTCAGGAAACCCAGCAGCTGCAGCAAGGCGAGGACAGCCTCCGGGGGCACTTCTTGTGGGCCAGGAGTACTTCCTCTGGGCACCCCCCCCAAGCTCCCCCACCATCAGGGCCACCCCCGGGTCGAGGATCGGACTCCCCCCCCTCCCCGGGGTCAGGGATCGGACCTACCTGGTCCTGCGGCCTCCTCCAGAGTGCTCCCGACTGGATGCTAAGCCTGTCAATCAGGCGGACTTCCGGGCAGGGAACCTGTTGGGGCCAAATGTCCCACGCTGTGGAGTTAATGCGCCACAGCATGAGGGTAAACCCAGACTTCCAGGTTTCCCGTCTGAAACTCCGTCCCCCTCCCCCCACCTACGCAACCCGCCCCAGGAAATATCCAGTCCAAGATAACTAGCACACAACAGTTGCACGAGGCGAGGGCAACTAACTCAGAATAGGCAAGGGAATAAACCAGAGGTTGAGATGAAGTTAACAGCAAAGAACATTATTTAAACGAGCAGCAAATGAGAAAGGGGTAAAGATTCTGCCACTGTTCCTGGCATGCACTGGGGATGAATATCATAAAATTGCACATTCCCCACCCATGATGTTGCGGTTAATTTTGAAGCGAGTACTTCCACTGGTCTGGAGGTGGGTGGAGTGAGCCTGGAGTCTGCCTGATAAAAGCAGTTGGAGGCTTCAATCATTTTTACAGTCAGGCCTCATTCAAATTCCATCAGCGAGCTGCTTGCGCTCTTGGAGCAGCGCGGGATGGGAAACCTGGCAGCTCCATCACAGAGCCCAGCTGGTCCAGGAGGGTGAAGCGATCCTGGGGGAGGGCCGCTGAGGGTTGGGCAAGGATGGGGAGATGATTTTTGTGAAGCTAGGTGCAGCATTAATTCATGGGCTAAAGAGACTCCTGCTTGCTTCCGGCGGCTGCCTGGGCCGCCCATTTCAAAGTTCCCACCAAAATGGTGGCATCCTGGTCGTCAGTCGGAACGAGGCAGTAAGTGATGTGCCGCCATTTTCATCGTGGTACTACCCATTCCCACCCGCTAGTGGAGCGGGGGTGAAAATCTGCCTTTTAGTCTCTCTATGCTGGGCTTTACGTTCAACAGTCAGACGTACTCGGATCAAGCTCTCAGTGCAAGCTTTTCCTGTGCTGGCAGTATTAAGAGACACTCCCAAAATGAGATATCATCCACCCTCAGCTGCCAGTGCAAGTGAGCCTGCACCATGGGCCAGCTCAACCCCACTTTTGCCATTCTCACAAAAATCAATTTTCCAGTCCGTGGCCTTAGAAAAAAATCAGACTTTTAAGGTACATGAAGTGAAGGAGCCTGTACTGAGACTGGATTACATTACACTGGACAAGATTCAGTTCTTTCCATTCCATTCATCACGGGTTGAGGAAAGGGGAGAAAACCTGCACATAAAATGTTAGTGTTAGAAATAAAAAAAAGAAACAACCCAATATTACACCTTGTGTTGAAGCCTTGTGCTGGTTTATCTTTACAGAACACTCCATTATTTGTATCATTTGGTTTGTGTACCGAGAAACCGTGCTGGCAAGTTAATGTCCCGCCCGTGGCTTAATGAGGCCAAGACAACTTTAACAGGTTTTACTGCCATCTTACAGGGGATTCACAGTTGGGAAGGGAAGGGAGTCTGGGGCAGGGGAGGCCTAAGCTTTCCTTGTTGGTCCCGGAGAAGCACGAGTGCCCCCCCGCGGACCTTTTTAAGACTAATTCCCTTCGCTCCTTGGTTGGCCTGTCAGGAATGCTGCAGATCTCTTAAAATTGCGTGAGTCCTGATGACATCATCAGGATCCAACATGCATATGTAAAGGACCCCGCCGGTTTCGAGCGGCTGTTCGTGCTGCCTGTTCAGGAGAGCAGGTTAAAATTGTGGATGTTAGTATCCTGGTGATTCCAAGTCGGGTAAGTAACTCGGGGCATTTTAAATGCTTACACCGACCGGGCGGGTAGGGTTAATATTGCACCGCCCCGCCCCCGCCTCTCCCCACATCTTACACAATGCTCCAGACCTGATTCTTTGGGGACTGTAATCTCAACACACATTATCCAACCAGACTGATGTGAAACAGATGCAGAGTTTAACAGTACATTCCAATATAATGACAATGAGCTCAGATTACACACACTAGAAACAGACCCACTCCTAACCCTTTACAAGGCAGTTTAATGTTGAGTAAAAGTGTGCTTAGTCTATGGAATGACTATGAATGGGCTTGTGATGTGTGCACGAGAGTTTAAACTACAAGCTAGGAACCATGATTATCCCATGAACATGCACATCCGCAACACACTGAACAAAATAAAGTTTGTTCATAAAAGTGATGTGATTTATATGAAACAGCATTATGCTTGGAACAACTTTCAGCTTCAACCCCTCCCCACAGCTGCTGTCACCTCACTGCGAATCTCATAAACAAGGCATTCTATTAAAACCTACGTGTCTGGATTTCTCAATGCAAGTATTATCATTTGCAGGTTAAAGCATTTTCTTGACACTGCCTGCTGTTCTATCATGCAGCGTCAAAGCGCTCAATTTTCATTACTTCTTTCCACCCCACTTCTTTTCTCCCGAAGTCGACATGGAACCATACTGCTGTAGTATGTTTCCGAGTAGCTCACCCATTCTTAATGTGTGAGCCTAGATGGTTTTGGCAAGGCTACTGGACTGAGGTTCAACACAGCCAAACCCAATCCGGTCCTCACCCTATATTAACAAACACATACTTTCCGGAGGTGATCTGGGCTGGAATTTTGCCTATGCTCAGTGGACAGATGGGTGGTGGGTCAGCTGTTAAATTTAAAATGATTGACAGCGGGTCAGGAACCTGCTGTCAAAACGTGCATACTGGACTTTCCAGATATCGGGTCTGCCAGCACTGAGCAGACCAGACAGGCAGCGGCGGGGGAGGCAATTAAAATCTTTAGTGGCTCGTTTACAGCCACTTACTGATTTTTTCCCAGCTTTTTGGATTTGACAAGTTGTCCACCGGTTTCCCGCTGTGCCTAGACCTCGTCTGTGAGGCCGAGGCGGGAGGTCAGTGGCCATTGAATCAGCTGACGAGTTGTCCACTTCAAATGTCAAGTCAAAGCTCCCAGCTGATTGAGAAATGTTCCCTTAACCACTAGCTTCTCTAAACTGCATTTCCACTACAGATTCAGGATGCTGCAAGTCTTTACACAAGTCTCCATCCAGTCTGACCTCATTACCTTTCCTACCATTGAAAGATCGCTTCTGTCATCTCTACTTCACCTGCCATCTATTCCATCAGCATGGGGGCCCTAAACTCCCTCACCTTGGTCCTCAGAATCCCACCACGAGCAGCCCCAACACCAGCATCACCAGGCAAACCAGCAGCACCAACAACACCAACCTTCTCCGCAATCAACTAATGCTGCACAGGACAGAGGGCATCAGCACCCAACCACACTGCTGCCCAAGAGGCCAGGGATGACCTCACCATGGACAAATTTACTTCACTTGACGCTGTACACCCTGGCTGCCACATGATGCGCCAGGTTGGCACCACCCCACACCAACAGCATAATGCATCCCTACAATGTCCAAGACATTCCTTTCACACTCATCACCATTGCGGGTGGTACCATTATGTCTCACCATTCACTGCAACTCACTAAGCCACTTCCAAAGGTGCACACAAATCTGTCCAAGAATGCAAACTGTTGAAAATAAAGATTTCAATGTTTGACAGCACATTAACAGAAACTTTACATGAACATTGGCTAAAACACCCAAGTGCCTACCCGTGTGTTGTTAGTTGGTATGATTGCACTAGGATGAGGGTGAGTGCGAGGGGTGGCTAGTGAGATGGGAATGTGACGAGTGGCACAGCAGGATGAGGTCGAGTGTGGCTTTGCAGTAACATTTCGTGATCTACTGAGATCATTGAAAGGTTTGCGCCACTGCTGCCAGGGACCCCTGACGACATCCCTGCTTGTGCTCTCCTCTGCAATGTGCAACCAGGCTGGGTTGGTGTCCTGGGGGAGGGGGGGGGGGGGGGGGGAGGTCTCTTCCGCCCATGGGAAGGGAAGAGAACCTCCCTGCGTGCTGCGACTCCCTCCATATGAAGGGAGTCATGGGAGAACCTGGGTGCAGCCCTGCACCTCTGTGCAGTGACCGTCAGTGTTTGCAGCACCTCAATGCTGTAGAACACTGACAGCACAAATGCAAAACTAAATTTGGGCATGGTCTCTTTAGGGAAACCGGCTGATGACGCATCATCAGACCGGCTTCCTTCAATTGGCCGGGAAACTCGCTGGGCGAGTTTAACAAGCCCAATCAAGGGAAAGTCATTTTGGAGGCCGGGATGGAGACAGCAGTGGGGCCAGGACCCGCCGCTGACATCGCCCAGCACGGACCCGCCGAGGTAGGGAAAATCACGGCCCTGGAGTGGCAACCTGGCAGATTTCCCCCTCTTTAGCCCAGAGGCACTCCGGGTAACCATAGTATCCCACTGCCACCCTAACACTGCCATCATTTGCCAGCGAGCTAATCATTGCCAACATTAATTTCTAGGCTAATTTCTAACAAAATGACTGGATTTTTTCCTTTAATGGAAGTCAGTTGTCACAGGGCAAGTTAACATGGGTTCAACTATAAAGGGAATGTTGTGGCAGAATATATACACCACCTCAGAGAATTGATAACAGGTGCAGTAATTGCTGAAAAACTGGAAGTAGCAAGCAAAATATCTGGATGAACTAATGTCTGTTACAATAATTGTGCCAGACACAATCAAACTGCTTCTGTCATGTTAAAAGTGCTAAACGTGCTTCTGTATAATCAGCCAGGACCTAACATCTTCTGTCATTCTGCCATCTTGCTGGAAACAGGTGATATGAAGATTTTTAATATGGCTATGACCCAGCTCAGTTGCCAAGTGTACAGTGCAGGAAGATAGATTTCCACTTCAATGCAGCTGGCTGAACTATATTAATTATTTCTTCAAATTAGGCTGGGACCTATGCTGTGGGAATCCAAATATATATATGTTCTTAAAAAGAAAAAAACAGCAGTGTTGAGATATCAAAGTTGGGGTTTGGGTTTTGATGTGATAGGTTACTGATGCACTAGGCTTACTTCAAATGCAGTCTTCCCACCTGCTTGTCCTTGCGACCAACTGTGCACAGCAGAAGACTGAATTACTGCTACTGAAGAGATTTCACAGCTTTCATGTGCTTGAGATGTAAGAAATTGGCCCAAACCTGACAAGCCTAGTCCCCCTCCCCAAACAAATAAGCGTAAACCTCATTTTCAACTTTAGCAGCAGGCACTAAAAGTAAAAGTCGAAGAGATTATTGTCCAGCATCACTCATGTGGCTGGTTTATGCAGGTCTCCTGTACTGCGACAAAACAAAACACTTCACTGGCACCACCATTGGAGAATTCCACCAACTTGGTCCTGCAATAATTGCAGACATTTGTCTCCTCGTTGGACAAATTCCCGATAACAAAGACATTTTAGCCCTTTGAATACTTCGATCGTAATGCCAAAATTATAATATGAATATAAAATGATGTTTAGAAGTTTTCATTTATTCATTTCTTTAAATACACTACAATATTCAGCATTAAAAGTTAAACAAACGTCAGTTCTGCAAAAGTATGAGAAGGGTATTTGCTGACAAGGACTTTTGCTACTCACTCAGCGAGGAGGTACTGCAGTCTCCGTGATTAGTGATTCCTTCGTTTAATAATAAGCTAAGATTCCTAATATGCAGCTGCAGTGTAAAGGCAGCTTAGCTGGGAGAAGTTAAATTGATAGTAAATGGTTATATACACCTCTGACTTCATGGTGAGGTTTCAGATCAATTTATGTCCGTCTGTTCCATGACTAACGGCACTGAAGAGCTGAACAAAACTGAAGGACATTTGCACAAAGAGGAAGGATTTATTGGCAATTCAGTTCAAAGTACTCTCCATAAATTCAAGCATCTGGCTGCCAGTCCCACTGAGTTACAACTATCACAGGCAGATTGTCTGAAAGAGGAAACCCTAAATAAAACAAAGCTCCACAAAAGCTTATCCCAGAGGCCAGCTCAGCACGTCACACAGCTCAACAGAAAAACAAGAAAGCATTGGGTGGTTGCTAGTTGAGAGAAAAAAGTGGGGCATTGGCCATCCAAACATTAATATAGGATGATCTCAATCGATTTTCCATTCATGTGCGATGGACTTATACCCCTTTCTATTCAAATAGAGTGCGCTCAGTCCCTTTCCCATTCACACAGCACTGATTCAGTCCTGTCTCCAATCACAAACACTGGAATGGGAAAAGCCATTTGTCCCATCCTAGGTCATCTATTCAGAAGAAACTGACAGTATCCCAATCACACGATTCGTTTGTTTCTTAGACAATTCTAGAGTTTTAGCACCCACTACCCTACCTGGAAGTCCATTCCAAGGTTAATCACTCATTATCTAAAAAAAAGTATTTCCTGACATCAGTCTTAAATTTACCTTTCAGTAACTTGAACTTGCACCCACTTGTACTACAGATTAATTTGAAGTAGAATTCTGGAAAAGAAAAATCAGGTGCGGCGGTAAAACAGGCTGCTGATTCACTATTGCCCGTTTTATGTTACTACCGAAGACCAATTTCACTCCTAAAAAGGTGATTTTTTTAGCTGATTAAAGCCAAATTGCAGACTATGATACATATAGACTCCTCACTCGCTCTATAATCTATAGTGCTCCTATCTGGGACTGTTAGTGATAGGCAGTTCAAAAGCTAGCTCCCTTTCTAAAATCGTCAATACTGTTTGAGAAGCAATTGGTTTTCACGAGTTTCTGTTCAATTTAGGAGACCTAGAGGTGATATACATGTTGTAGTCTGCAAGATACTTAAATAGAAGTTGGGCAAGCTACAATTTCTGAACCCTTATGCTACCCCTTTAAGTGAAACAATTATGAGCTTTCCTGAAAGAATGCAAAGCTAAGCAGGACCGTCTAGACAGCTAACATTTCCCCTGGGCTGTGTAACGACACAGGAAGCATTCCCAGTTGCCTTGCAGTAACACAAATAAGAGATGCATTTCTTTCTGCCAATTCTTTAAAAATCTGGGACCAGGCCAATTCAATGATATTGATCTTGGCTCACACTGTATACGGGGCACTAAAGTGTTCTGAATTCACTAAGGCTCGGACCAGTGGAAAATATTGCAGCTGCTCTATAGCTGAAGACTCTCCCCTCCTCCTCATTTGTACCCTGATTATATGGTAGCTGTAAATTGTGTTTTCTACCAAAGTGCGTTGTAATTTGGAATTCCAACGTTACATGTCAAGTACTGGGTTCAGAATCTGGTCTGTGCTGATGTAGCTGATATTAGGTTGGCTGATGGTAGGTAGGGGTACTACAGTTACATAAGTAGTAAGAGCAGGAGTCGGCCTTACAGCCCCTCGAGCCTGCTCCGTCATTCAACAAGATCATGGCTGATCATCGACCTCAGCTCCACTTTCCTGCCCAATCTCCATATCCCTTGATTCCCCTAGAGTCCAAAAATCTATCTGCCTCAACCTTGAATATACTCAAAGACTCAGAATTCACAGCCCTCTGGGGCAGAGAATTCCAAAGATTCACAACCCTCTGAGTGAACTCATCGCAGTCTTAAATGGCCTACTCCTTATCCTGAGACTATGCCCCTTAGTTCTAGACACTCCAGCCAGGGCAAATAACCTCTCAGCATCTACCCTGTCAATCCCCTTCAGAATCTTGTATATTCTTCTAAACTCCAGCGAGTATAGGCCCATTCTACACAATCTCTCATCATAAGACAGCCCTCTCATCCCAGGAATCAATCTAGTGAACCTTCCTTGCACTGCCTCCAAGGCAAGTATAACCTTCCTTAGATAAGGAGACCAAAACTGTGCACAGTACTCCAGGTGTGGTCTCACCAAGGCCCTGTAATTTTTAGCAAGACTTCCTTACTCTTATACTCCAACCCCCTTGCAATAAAGGCCAACATGCCATTTGCCTTCCTTATTGCTTGCTGTACCTGCATGCTAGCTTTCTGTGTTTCTTGCAAGAGGACACCCAAATCTCTCTGAACACCAACATTTGAAAGTTTCTCACCATTTAAAAAATATTCTGTTTTTCTATTCTTCCTACCAAAGTGAATAACCTCACATTTCCCTACATTATACTCCATCTGCCACCTTACTGCCCACTCACTTAGTCTATCTATATCCCTTTGCAGACTCTGTTCTCCTCACAGCTTACTGTCCCACCTAGCTTTGTATCATCAGCAAACTTGAATACATTACACTCGGTCCCTTCATCTAGGTCATTAATATGGATTGTAAATAGCTGAGGCCCTAACACCGATCCTTGCGGCACCCCACGAGTTACAGCCTGCCAACCTGAAAAAGATCCGTTTATCCCTACTCTCTGTTTTCTGTCCGTTAACCAATCCTCTATCCATGCTACTAGATTACCCCCAACCCCATGAATTCTACTCTTGTGTAATAACCTTTTATGTGGCACCTTATCGAATGCCTTTTGGAAATCCAAATATATTACATGCACTGGTTCCCCTTTATCTACCCTGCCAGTTACATCCTCAAAAAACTAAAATTTGTCAAACATGATTTCCCTTTCATAAAACCATGTTGACTCTGCCTAATCATGTTCTGATTTTCTAAGTGACTTGATACCACTTCCTTAACAATGGATTCCAGCATTTTCCTGATGACTGATGTCAGGCTAACTGGCCTGTAGTTCCCTCTTTTTTTTCCCTCTCCCTCCTTTCTTGAATAGTGGTGTTACATTTGTGACCTTCCAATCTGCTAGGACCGTTCTAGAATCTAGGGAATTTTGAAAGATCAAAACCAATGCATCCACTATGTAACAAGAAAGGATTAATTAGCAATCTTGTTGTACGAGGCCCCTTGGGTCGGAGCGATCATAATACGATCGAATTCTTCATTAAGATGGAGAATGAAGTAGTTGACTCAGAAACTAGGGTCCTCAATTTAAATAAAGGAAACTACGATGGTCTGAGGAGCGAGTTGGGTAGGATTGATTGGGGAATGGCACTCAAAGGGTTGACGGTGGATAGGCAATGGCAAACATTCAAAGACCGAATGGATGCACTACAGAAGTTGTTCATCCCAGTTTGGCATAAAAATAAAACAAGAAAGGTGACTCAACCGTGGCTAACAAGGGAAATTAGGGATAGCATAAAATCCAAGGAGAGGACATACAAATTGGCCAGAAAAAACAATAATCTTGAGGATTGGGAGCAGTTTAGGATTCAAAGGAGGACAAAGGGATTCATTAAGAAAGGGAAAATAGAATGAGAGTAAGCTTGCAGGGAACATAAAAACTGACTGTAAAAGCTTTTATATATATGTAAAGAGAAAAAGATTGGTGAAGTCAAGCGTAGGTCCCTTGCTGTCAGAATCGGGGGAATTTATAATGGGGAGCAAAGAAATGGCAGACCAACTAAATACATATTTTGGTTCTGTCTTCACAAAGGAGGACACAAATAACCTCCCAGAAATACCGCAGAACATAGGGTCTAATGAAAGGGTGGAACTGAAAGAAATCAGTATTTGTAGGGAAATGGCGTTAGGAAAATTGATGGGACTGAAGGCCGATAAATCCCCAGGGCCTGATAATCTACATCCCAGGGTACTTAAGGAAGTGGCCCTGGAAATAGTAGATGCATTGCTGGTCATCTTCCAGAACTCGATAGACTCTGGAACAGTACCCATGGATTGGAGGGTAGCTAATGTTACCCCACTATTCAAAAAAGGTGGCAGAGAAAAAGCGGCGATTATAGACCGGTAAGCCTGACATCGGTAGTGGGGAAAATGCTAGAGTCCATTATAAAAGATGTAATAGCAGAGCACTTGGAAAGCAGTGGCAGGATCGGACAAAGTCAACATGGATTTACAAAAGGTAAATCATGCTTGACTAATCTACTGGAATTTTTTGAGGATGTAACTGGTAAAATAGATAAGGGAGAACCAGTGGATGTGGTGTATTTGGACTTTCAGAAGGCTTTCGATAAGGTCCCACATAAGAGGTTAGCGTGCAAAATTAAGGCACATGGGATTGGGGGCAAGGTATTGACTTGGATAGAGAACTGGTTGGCGGACAGAAAGCAAAGAGTTGGAATAAACGGGTCGTTTTCCGAGTGGCAGGCAATGACTAGTGGGGTACCGCAAGGATCGGTCCTAGGACCCCAGCTGTTCACAATATATATTAATGATCTGGACAAGGGAATTGGATGTACTATCTCCAAATTTGCAGATGACACAAAGCTGGGTGGGAGGGTATGCTGTGAGGAGGATGTCATGAAACTCCAGTACGATTTGGACAGGTTGGGTGATTGGGAAGAAACATGGCAAATGCACTATAATGTGGATAAATGTGAGGTTATCCACTTTGGTGGCAAAAACAGGAAGGCAGATTATTATTTGAATGGCAATAGATTGGGAGAAGGGGGAAGTGCAAAGAGACCTGGGTGTTCTTGTGCACCAGTCGCTGAAGGTAAGCATGCAGGTGCAGCAGGCGGTTAAGAAGGCAAATGGTATGTTGGCCTTCGTAGCAAGAGGGTTCAAGTACAAGAACAAGGATGTCTTGCTGCAGTTGTACAGGGCCTTGGTGAGACCGCACCTTGAGTATTGTGTGCAGTTTTGGTCACCTTACCTGAGGAAGGACGTTCTTGCCATGGGGGAGTGCAGCAAAGATTCACCAGGCTGATACCTGGGATGGCAGGAATGACGTACGAACATAAGAAATAGGAGCAGGAGTAGGCCAATCGGTCCCTCGAGCCTGCTCCGCCATTCAATAAGATCATGGCTGATCTGATCCTAACCGCCAATCCACTATCACAGAACCATCTCCTGAATCTAACAGAATTAGACACACGAAATAGGAGTAGGATCAGGCTACACAGCCCCTGGGCCCGCTCCGCTACCCACAGGACCATGACCGATCCGAACCTAGACTCATGTCCAAATTCCTGCCCGCTCCCCGTAACCCTTAATTCCCTTTACTTCTAGGAAACTGTCTATTTCTGTTTTAAATTTATGTAATGATGTAGCTTCTACAGCTTTTTGGGGCAGCATATTCCATGGACCTACCACCCTCTGAGTGAAGTAGTTCCTCATCTCAGTTTTGAAAGAGCAGCCCCTTATTCTAAGACTATGCCCCCTAGTTCTAGTTTCACCCATCATCGGGAACATCTTCCCCGCATCCACCCGATCCAACCCCTTCACAACCTTATATGTTTCAATAAGATCGCCTCTCATTCTTCTGAACTCCAATGAGTAGAGTCCCAATCTACTCAACCTCTCCTCATGTGTCCATCCCCTCATCCCCGGGATTAACCGAGTGAACCTTCTTTGTACTGACTCGAGAGCAAGTATGTCCTTTCTTAAGTATGGACACCAAAACTGTACGCAGTATTCCAGGTGCGGCCTCACCAATACCTTGTACAACTGAAGCAATACCTCCCTATTTTTATATTCTATCCCCCTAGCAATGAAAGCCAACATTCCATTGGCCTTCTTAATCACTTCCTGCACCTGCATACTAACCTTTTGAGTTTCGTGCACCAGGACCCCCAGATCCCTTTGTACTTCAGTACTTTCCAGTTTCTTGCCATTAAGATAATAACTTGCTCTACGATTTTTCCTGCCAAAGTGCATAACCTCACACTTTCCAGTATTGTATTCCATCTGCCAAATCTCTCCCACTTACTTAGCCTGTCGATGTCCCCTTGCAGGTTTTTTTTATGTCCTCCTCACTCACTACTTTCCCTCCCATCTTAGTATCATCTGCAAACTTTGATATGTTACACTCGGTCCCCTCCTCCAAATCGTTAATATAGATTGTAAAGAGTTGGGGACCCAGCACTGACCCCTGCGGAACACCACTAGTTACTGATTGCCAGTCTGAGAATGAACCATTTATCCCAACTCTCTGCCTTCTGTTAGATAGCCAATCCTCTATCCATGCCAGAATATTACCCCCAATCCCGTGATTTTTTATCTTAAGCAATAATCTTTTGTGTGGCACCTTGTCAAATGCCTTTTGGAAGTCTAAATACACTATGTCCACTGGTTCCCCTTTATCCACCCTATATGTTACTTCCTCAAAGAACTCCAGCAAATTTGTCAAACATGACTGCCCCTTCATAAAACCATGCTGACTTTGTCCTATTAAATTATGTTTATCCAAATGTCCTGTTACTGTCTCCTTAATAATGGACTCCAAAATTTTACCTACCACAGATGTTAGGCTAACCAGTCTATAGTTTCCAGCCTTCTGTCTACTGCCCTTTTTAAATAAGGGTGTTACATTAGCAGTTTTCCAGTCTGCCGGGACCTTTGCCGAGTCCAGGGAGTTTTGGAAAATTATTACCAATGCATCCACAATCCCTACCACCACTTCCCTCAAGACCCTAGGATGTAAGCCATCAGGTCCAGGTGATTTATCCGCCTTGAGTCCCATTATTTTACCGAGTACCACTTCCTTAGTGATTTTGATCGTGTTTAGCTCCTCCCCCCCTTTAGCCCCCTGTTTGTCCAGTGTTGGGATATTCTTAGTGTCTTCTACTATAAAGACTGATGTAAAATATTCATTCAGTGTTTTTGCCATCTCCATATTTCCCACCATTAATTTCCCGGTCTCATCCTCTAAGGGACCAACATTTACTTTAGCCACCCTTTTTCTTTTTATATAACTATAAAAACTCTTACTATCTGTTTTTATATTTTTTGCTAATTTACTTTCATAATCTATCTTCCCTTTCTTAATCAATCATTTTGTTACTTTTTGCTGTCTTTTAAAGTTTTCCCAATCCTCTATCCTCCCACTAGATTTGGCTACCTTATATGCCCTTGTTTTTAGTCGAATACTATCCTTAATTTCTTTACTTAGCCACGGATGGCTGTCTTTTCTTTTACACCCTTTTCTTCTCAGTGGAATATATTTTTTTTGGAAGTTGTAAAATAACTCCTTGAATGTACACCACTGATCATGTATCGTCTTACACTTTAATCTATTTTCCCAATCCACTCTACTCAATTCCGCTCTCATACCTTCATAGTCTCCTTTATTCAAGCTTAGCACGCTTGTTTGAGGTCCAACCTTCTCACCCTCTAATTGAATATGGAATTCAACGATGTTATGGTCACTCATTCCAAGGGGATCCTTTACTAGGACATTTTTAATTAATCCCGTCTCGTTACACAGGACCAGATCTAAGGTTGCTTGCCCCCTGGTCGGTTCAGTTACATACTGCTCAAGAAACTCATCCCTAATACACTCAATGAACTCATCCTCAAGGCTGCTCTGCCCAATTTGATTTGTCCAATTAATATGATAGTTGAAATCCCCCATAATTATAGATGTTCCCTTATTACAAGCCTCAACTATTTCCTGATTGATACTCCGTCCAACAGAGTTGCAACTGTTCGGAAGCCTATAGACTACGCCCACTAGTGTTTTTTCCCCCTTATTATTCCTTACCTCCACCCAAACTGTTTCATTATCCTGATCTTTTGACCCAATATCATTTCTCTGTATTACAGTGATTCCTTCATTAACATAGCCACCCCACCTCCCCTTCCTTCCTGCCTGTCCTTCCTGATCGTTAAATAACCTGGTATGTTTAATTCCCAGGCATTGTCACCCTGCAGCCATGTTTCTGTAATGGCCACAAGATCATACCCATATGTAGTTATTTGTGCCATTAACTCATCTATTTTGTTACGAATGCTACGTGCATTCAGATAGAGAACTTTCAAAGATGTTTTGTGACACTTAGTTCCTGCTTTTGCCCTTTTTATTACTTTACCTTTTACTCCATACCGAGGAGAGATTGTGTCAATTGGGCTTATACTCACTGGAGTTTAGAAGATTGAGGGGGGATCTCATCGAAACCTATAAAATTCTGTCAGGTCTGGACAGACTAGATGCAGAAAGGATGTTTCTGATGGCCGGGGAGTCCAGAACCAGGGGTCATAGTCTAAGGATAAGGGGTAAGCCATTTAGGACTGAAATGAGGAGGAATTTCTTCACCCAGAGAGTGGTGAACCTGTGGAATTCTCTGCCACAGAGGGCGGTGGAGGCCAGTTCATTAAATATATTCAAGAAAGAGTTGGATATATTTCTTGAGGCTAAAGGGATCAAGGGATATGGGGAGAAGGCAGGGACAGGGTACTGAATTTGGATGATCAGCCATGATCTCATTGAATGACGGAGCAGGCTCGAAGGGCCGAATGGCCTACTCCTATCTTCTATGTTTCTATGTTCAGCCACCTCTTTTAGGACCCTAGGATGTAGGCCGTCAGGTCCAGGGGATTTGTCGGCTTTTAATCCCATTAGTTTCTCTAATATACTTTCTCAGTACTTATATTAATTACGTTAAGTCCCTCACCCTCATTAGACCCTTGGTTCCCCACCATTTTTGGTATGCTTTGTGTCTTCTACTGTGTAGATACAAAATATTTGTTTAACATTTCTGCCATTTCCTTATTCCCCCATAATAATTTCTCCTGTCTCAGCCTCTAAGGGACCAATGTTTACTTTTGCTACTCTCTTCCTTTTTATATACTTGTAGAAGCTCTTACAATCTGCTTTTATATTTCTTGCTAATTTTCTCACATTCTATTTTTTCTCCTTTTTACCAAAGGGATACAGTTGGTCTCAGTACCCTTGGCCCAGGGAAGAGGTGAATCAGCCAGGGTTCCCACTCCTGATCACTATCCAGTGATTGCTGCTGAAAAGTGCGCATATGAACATGGTTATGGGCAGGATTATCCTTGACTGTGATGCTCCAATAATCAAACAGTGTGAGGATACTTACTGTTTAGTTTCAGACAAGCAGAATGACTACATGGGCAAGGTACTGAAGGCCAGCAGGTAGCCATGGAACTTTACTCCACCATGGGCCAGCACCTTCTGGGGAGGAGTGGGTAAAGTGTAGGTAAATGCTGAAATCTGTTCACTCTACTTCAGCTGGAAAAACAAACCTGCCCTCATAACAGTGACCTTGGGGGCAATTTTGCCAGCCCTGGCGAGGCGGGTATGGAGGCAGGACTTCCGTGAAAATGGCAGAATTTGGGGGCATATGTCCAACCCGTCCCCATGCCATCTTCCTAGGAGGCAGGTAGCCGTCCCGCACCAGGTCCCGTCTCTTTGGAGGCGGGAAGGGATTAAAGCCTATTAACTGCCCGTTAACAGTTAGTTAACAGGCAGAAAATAGGATTATCCCCTTTCTGCCCTCACAAGTGCAGGCTTCCCAAAGGCTCCAAAACCCGCCAGGTCAGCGAGGCGAGTACTGGGTCTGCGGGGGTCGGGGTGCAAAAGTGTGCTGTGAAGGTAAGTGATGGGTGCAAGAATGTAGAGGTGAGTATCTGAGGCAAGTACAAAGTGTTAATAAAAGTGTACTTACCTTTGTTACTTCCTGCAGGCTTCAGTCCATGTGTATGCAGGGAGTCTCGGACCTCCGTGTTGAAGATGAGAGATGGCCGTTGCATTCGCAGATGCAACAGCCATCTCATTTCTGTAAAAGAAAGAAGTTTGACGAGGTCTTGAATTCAAGACCTCATCAAACTACAGAGAATGTCACTGTTTGACAGCGTCACAGAGCTGTCAAACGATGACAATTCATCTGTCAAACGTCATACGTTGACATTCTCTGTAACCGGCTTTCTTTTAATTGGCCTGCTAAGCCCACTGGGCGGGCTTAACAAGGTCAATCAAGGGAAAACAGCATGGGTTGGCCACAAATCGATGGAGGCAGGACATCGACCCGCCAAGCAGCAGTCCTGCCTCCAACGCGCCCCCATTGGCAAAATCAACCCCTGGTTTCGAAAAGTCAACCAGCACCCAACTTTAGTAGTAATGTCTGTTCCGTATGTATATAAAAAAGTTTGGATAAAATTGTGCTCATTGTGACCGAGATGAGCTGTATAAAACTGTACATCAAGCATTCCCATCTTAAACTACTCTACAGGTTCCTTCTACTGTACCCCAAAACATGCTGTAACTTCACGGTCAGAACAGCAGGTATGCTCCACTGATGTTATATTTCCACTTCTCACACCAATCATGTCCCTTTGTCTTTTATAAATCAGACTGCAAATTGTGTGTTAATTTCTGTCCTGTTGTATGTAGAAATTATTTTTTTTGCTTTGGGCCCAATCCCAGTTATTGCAGAGGTTCAAGCTTTCACAAATTGCTCCTGAATTGGAAAATCTAGTTACAAAATCCTGCCCTTAAATGTTGCTTTAATTGGGTTTTTTTGCATCATCATAATAATAATTTACAATGGGAACTCCACTCATACTCTTGGTTTGCTTTTCTTGATTCCCCAAGTCCAATCAACAAATACTGGTGTAAATTAATGTTAGAGCTGTTTGCACTGAAGTCATTTCATTGCAAGTTACCACCAGTGCTTGAAATGAAGGTGCAAATGAAAAGTACACGCATTTGCTCCTAAACTGCAGCGTTTTTAATCATTTAAATTATTGGATAACTAATTGTTTCCAAACAAAAATGACTGAATTAATATGACTAGTATTTTAAGCCATTTTATAACTGGTGCATTTGGCACATTCCAAATGTTAAGATGTCACACTTTGTTAGAGATACAAAACAAGAGGTCAGGGATTTGTCCCTGGGCTTTCTGATGTGGAGCGTGAAATTAACAAGCCATTTACTGATTTCTCAATGGCCTCCAGCACCTACAAATATGTGGATTCCCAAAGGGCCTACTTTAACAGTGGCTTTAAAATGACAGACTGGAAACTGGCAACTAAATATTACACCTGTGCTCCCAACCCCCAAACCACCCATGAACAATGCCAAGCGAGATCTGCCAGTGTATGATCAAATCTGGTGCACAAGTTGCACTATAACTAATGTTACAACCCGTAAACAT
Organism: Somniosus microcephalus; assembly: GCF_052327205.1. Classification (NCBI taxonomy): domain Eukaryota; kingdom Metazoa; phylum Chordata; class Chondrichthyes; order Squaliformes; family Somniosidae; genus Somniosus; species Somniosus microcephalus. The sequence goes on from NC_141000.1 coordinate 86,329,502, forward strand.
AGGGATGTGACTAACATGAGAATGAGTTGTGACATTCCAGCCAGTTCCAGGGTCATAGGTGCAGAAGCTGAAAAGCTGCTGAATACTACACTAGTGGAAAAGTCAGGCATTTAGGCCCCTTATTTCCATATGCAAAGGGCTTACCGCCTAGCTCAGGCATGTGTAAAGGACGCCTCTTGTTTGCTCTTGGCCAATATGATGGTGCACATCTGGCTGGAAGTGTGTGCACGTTTCCTGCCCGACATACTGGGGCCTTAGTCGTCTCAGTAGCGCCCGTGAATCAATTTCTAGGCCATGGACTAATAAGGTCTTGCTGAGTTAGTTGCTGAGGCTTCAACTGGAGTGTTACAATAGTTCAGTGCCATGGGTTACGGAGAGATAAAATTGTACAGGGCTCCCACTCCTAGTCCTTATCCAGTGACCCCTGTTGGAAGGTATGCATGTGTAGATGTAGAATAAGAACAAAATTGAGATTAGTCATGGTTTCTCCCTATGGTTGAATAGTCTGCTGACACGGTCTAGAAAACTTGTGTAAAGGTCATGGAGCGCTGCTGGTACCTGTGAAACTGTATGCTCCTTGAGTTAGTATATTAAAAAGAAGAAAATGGAATTTATTTTTAAATGCAGATTTAATTAATCCACAATATTTTCTTTTGTATCTTTAAATGCCTTGGTTAAAGTTTTTACATGAAGGCCTCAGATTCTCCCAAAAGCCTAGGTTTGGACTTGACATTTTTACCCAGAGCTGTGACCGAACTGAATTTAGATTGCGCAGTCTATATACAGTGTAGTTAATTTGCTAAGATGCATCAGCACCAGTCAGTTATACTAACGGGAGGTTTTTTCTGTTGTTCAAATAATTTTCAAAAACAAGGGCACAAATTTCAAATACTTTACTGAGGTAATTTTAAATATTGAAAGCTTTTTATTTTTAAAAAAGGTGTGTGTGTGTGTGAGTGAGTGAGTGAGTGAGTGAGTGAGTGAGTGAGAGAGAGAGAGAGAAAGAAAATGTGGCAGTTTTTATTATAGTTATATTGTAGCTTTTGTGTTCTGTATTCTGCAAGAACTTTATTAAGCTAAAATAGAGGTAAAATTCAGAGGGAGGAGTGAGAGAAACTGGGATCAAAGTGAAAGAGGGCGTGTACTTACTTCATTTAATGTTGAAACCAACTGCTTTACCTGTGTTTTGCTGACAGAAAAAAATAATGCTAATAATGTACACCTGCAAGAGAAAGTTTTATTTTTAATACCTATGAAACAGGCAGAAGAGAAAAAGCTTGCTCCATTTCATGTTACCTTAAGTTTCCAGAAAAACAGGTGAATTTTGAAGCCAATTATCTCCAGCTGCGTTTTGTTGACAGAGACAGTCAATGCTTCTCAACATCTGTGAGGCAAGTTGTACTCGAGGAGGGAAGCGGGTGAGGTGGGGTCTTCTGGCACCCAAAAACTTAGAGCCCAAACTCGTCGATCGACAGTTCCAACGGGCCACAGCGAAAAATCGCATAGACCTCCTCAGAAGACAAACACGGGACACAACTAACAGAGTGCCCTTCGTCGTCCAGTACTTCCCCGGAGCGGAGAAACTACGCCATGTTCTTCGCAGCCTTCAACATGTCATCGATGACGACGAACACCTCGCTAAGGCCATCCCCACGCCTCCACTACTCGCTTTCAAACAGCCGCCTAACCTCAAACAGACCATCGTTCGCAGCAAATTACCCAGCTTTCAGGAGAACAGCGACCACGACACCACACAACCCTGCCACAGCAACCTCTGCAAGACATGCCAGATCATCAACACAGATACCATCATCACACGTGAGGACACCACCCACCAGGTACATGGTACATACTCATGTGACTCGGCCAACGTTGTCTACCTCATACGTTGCAGGAAAGGATGCCCCGGAGCATGGTACATCGGCGAGACCATGCAGACACTGCGACAACGGATGAACGGACACCGCGCAACAATCACCAGGCAGGAGTGTTCCCTCCCAGTCGGGGAACACTTCAGCAGTCAAGGACATTCAGCCTCCGATCTTCGGGTAAGCATTCTCCAAGGTGGCCTTCGAGACACACGACAACGCAAAATCGTCGAGCAGAAACTGATAGCCAAGTTCCGCACTCATGAGGACGGCCTCAACCGAGATCTTGGGTTCATGTCACGCTACATGTAACCCCACCTGATGCAGGGTCATCCAGACTCGAGTCGACATTGGCTTGTTCTCTCTACACAGATGCGGCCGGACCTGCTGTGATTTCCAGCCAAAAAAAATGTTTTTTGTCTGTTTTTTTGTTTTTCCATACAGACCCCAGCATCTGCAATATTTGACCCCTTGTGACCCCACCTCATTGTTCTTTGATGTAATGTTTCCCTGACTGACCTGTTTGGACACCATTCACACCTTTGACTGCTGTGATTATCTCTCTGCCGAGGTGTGATTAATGGCAGTTGGAAAGGTTACCTGTAAACATCTGACATGATTCTCTGACTATATAAGCTGTGTCTTTATGCATTTCTCCACTTCACCTGAAGAAGGAGCAGCGCTCCGAAAGCTTGTGATTTCAAATAAAGCTGTTGGACTATAACCTGGTGTTGTGTGACTTCTTACAAACTTAGAGCATGAGAGGGAAAGCATGAAGTGACAGCAAAGGAGAGGGGAGGACGCAGGGGTTGTGATGGGGGACAGGTAGAGGTACTGATAAAGAATGAGGGGGTTATGGGAAGGAGCAACCACCGCCCCCCCACCCCAAATGTAGCCTGCAGCCATTGGTGAGTCCATTCCCTTTCCCATCACACCATGCCACCCACTACCTCCCACTGAAAAGGAAAGAAGAACAAGGCAGAGACAGAAGCAGAAGAGGACAAAGAAAGAAAAAGCAACATGAAGGCAGGTAAGAGTGAGCATATTCTACGACTTACTTTGTGAAATACCATGGGAGATCAACTAGTTTAATATAAAATAGTGGATTTGGTTTGTCTTCCTCATTATTGGAATTACTAAGCTATCTGCTGCTCCCCCAGAAAGTCACTATTTTTTTTATTATTGCTTGATGACTATGCAGTATGACATAAAGAACTACCACATTTAGCCCGAATCCACATTTCCTTCAACTTAATCATGTGACCTAGCACCGTGCACTGACAGCACATTTTACCTAGAGCAAGCGTCACAATCCAAGCTGGTTGCAACTTAGCCTTGTTTAATCTTAACCCTTTCAGTACTAAGAGCACTCTTCCGGGGTGGAATTTGTCAACGCCAGTAGTGCAAAACGGGCTGATAGCGAATCGGGAGACCATTTTACACCACAGACCATTTTCTTTTCCAGTGCACGAGAAACAAATGGGCAGGTTATAAAAACGGGCTGCCAATTCGCTGTCAGCCTGTTTTGCGCTACTAGCGTTGACCAAGTTCACTCCATTAATCTCTTAGGAGTTTCCATCCACTGCTGCAGAATCTAGACTACTAGAAGTATGATAACAGACCCGGACCCTGAACTTCATCAACACTGGAAATCAGAGCTCAGAGTAGACGCAATGTATGTTAAACTCTGACTTGTGATGCTCGTGTAAACTTTCTGAATTCTGCTCTTAAACACCAGTGTTGGTATCAAATAAATTCATCTCAAGGTTTAATTACCTGCAAGGTCTGGTTAAGAAGCAGTGCGATTCAGTTAGTAGATTAGCTCTCCTACTCTGGCACATTGATATCAATGAGCACGATATTCTGAGCTCATTATGCACAGTGCTGGTATCTATGAACACACAGAAATACCTATTTTTCCTGTGTAGATGCCACACAGAGCAGCAATGTGGTGAAAATGGTGGATTTCCTAGAATTCAAATGCAAACAAATTAGGCCTCGGCCTGATGGTTCAACTCTTTGAAGACCAACCGGGCTTGTACCATTATGGTCCCGGACTATCTATCGTTCCTTTGATCTTTTTACCCTATTTTCTTTCTAAGTCATAAGTAGTAATTTTTTTTTGTTGATCAAGTTTTGTTTTCTCTCCCGAGAATTAATAAATCCTATGTACTGTACTCCGTCTATTGGTTAGCTAGTATTAAAATAAACTGTGATACACGTTGCCTGCCAGTTAGATAATTTTTTTAACTTTAAAATTCTCTTGTGTATCGGCAGTGCAACAAATCATCTTATTGGCTGAAAAAAAACCTTTACTCAAGAAATTCTCCATCCCAGTCTAAATTGCGGATTGCCATGAGTACACTTCATTTTTTTCAAATGTAATACCTCAAATGTGCTATTTACTGCCACGTGTTATACTGACTATGAAAGTCAGCCACCATGTCAATGGCTCATTTTCACTAATTATTTTAGTGCTTCTATGCTACTTTAATATTGATTTTATTTGAAAACTGGAGGAAGCTGCTTGTGAAATTCAATTTGACAGCATGGTTTTTATCAAAAATAACATTAAATTCTGTTGCTTGAAAAGGAAGTAAGGAAAGATAAAAGCAACCAGATCAAAGCACTGGTCCTTTTGAAATTTTACATTTCGAATGCCTTTTGCTGATGGAGGCTGTGGTATCAGGCAGTCCTTCAATTTTATTACATCAGTAACAAGGGAGCAGATTTGTTGTATAGGGCAATTTAGTTACATTGCACAGTGCTCTATATTCTGCTATTATGTATCTGTGAGAGAGATTTACAATTTTTATAGATGTTACATGCTACCAAATGAGGAGGTTTTGAGCAGTTAGAATACTCGAGTTAAGTGCAAGCAAGGTTATATTTCAATCACTCTTTCTGCCATCACCTCCCTCCTCTTCCCATGGAGATGAGAACAGTTCAAAAACATCCATACGCCGCCAATAACATTGTGATTGAAGGGCAGAGAGGAATCATGTTAATTACACACTAATCCAACATCTTGTTCTACCAACGCCAACAGATTTGCCTATGACTGAGCTTTAGAAATCCTCTATCAGCAAACATTAAGCTATTTGTGCTCCCAGTGGGCCAGAAATCACATTGCTCTTGCACTGCTTTACTGCAGTGACATGGGTTTTACTGTATTACTCAGTCTCTCATATACAAATGTTAACCATCAATCTTAGCTTTTTGTGCATTAGGTTGCATAACAATATGGTAGAGCTGGAGGAACTAATTAAGGGTGCATTATACTGAAGCTCCTTGCCTTCGATTGGTAGATGGAGTTCAGATTCCAGCCAGGCAGTACACTGCTTTCACAGGCTGGGTGAAACATGAATTCTGCTGCCCAGGAGAGAGCTCTGTACCTGCATGATTACACACATCTGCAGAGTTCCTCTCCCAATAGTTAGAGGTTAAATGTTTAGACAGTACAAATGGTAGTACTGTTAAATACTTAAATTAATTGCAGGTAGATGCACAAAATGTCTACGATGCCCAAGGGGTACTGTGGACACTTTTCTTTTTACACCTGGTTTAATACCGCACTCGATTTGCAATCCATGTGGTGTCAAATAGAAGTGGGCTAAAAGGGAGTCTCGTACTGCTTCTCTTCAGAGTCACATCAGGGGCCAATCCTGAATTTACACAACTTTAGCACTGATGCGAAGCTGAAACAGCAAGGACACCCCAGGACAGGTATCTCATGAACTTGTTCTAGTGGTTGCTAAGAGCTTGCATTAGGGTGCGGATGAGTAATACAATGGTTTCCTATAATCAAGGTATGTGGTTTCCACAGAAAAATAAACAGATTTGTGGAATGTGGTCGCCACACCACCAGGAAAATCTCAGAATCCTATGCAATAAAAATGGAATTTGACTTTTTCCAGTCACCTTAAACTGGAGATGCTGTCTGTAGTCAAATGCATACTCTGACAACCTCCGCCATTTCCGCTACCTCCAAAGTGATCCCACCACCAAATGCATCTTCCCCTCCTCTCCCCTTTCAGCATTCCGTAGGGACCGCTCCCTCCGAGACACCCTAGTCCACTCCTCTATCACCCCCAGGACCCCTTCCCCTGGCACCTTCCTGTGCAAGCGCAGGAGATGTAACACCTGCCCCTATACCTCCCCCCTTCCCACTGTCCAGGGCCCCAAACACCCCTTCCAGGTGAAACAGCGATTTACTTGTACTTCTTGCAATCTAGTATACTGTATTCGCTGCTCACGATGCGGTCTCCTCTACATTGGGGAGACCAAATGCAGATTGGGTGACCGCTTTGCGGAACACCTCCGTTCAGTCCGTAAGGGTGACCCCGAGCTTCCGGTCGCCTGTCATTTTAATTCACCGCTCCATTCCCACTCGGACGTCACCGTCCTTGGCCTCTTGCATTGTTCCACGGAAGCTCAACGTAAACTCGAGGAACAGCACCTCATCTTCTGATTAGGCACTTTGCAGCCTTCCGGACTCAATATCGAGTTCAACAATTTCAGATCATAACCTCGGCCCCTATTACATTTTTACTTATATTTTTTTCCCCACCCCTTTGTTTTGGGTTTTCCCTCCCCCCCTTTCTTTTTTTTCTCTCTCCCACATGGCAGCTGTCTCTTTCTGCCAGTACACTTCACACCTAATCTCAGCTGTCTTTTGTCTCCACTTGTCCTATTACCATCTCGTCTGGTTTTGAATACCTCTTAATGTCTCTTTACTTCTTTTGTTCTATTACAGCCCTGCCTTCGATCTATTTCATTTCCTTTCCAGTTTTGAAAAACGGTTCACCCGAAACGTCGACTCTAATTTCTCGCCACGGATGTTGCCTGGCCTGCTGAGTTTTTCCAGCATTTTCTGTTGTTATTTCTTATATTGGCGTTCTGGTCAATATCTTGTGTAAGACCGATAACCTAGAAACACATAAGAACATAAGAAATAGGAGCAGGAGTAGGCCATACGGCCCCTTGAGTCTGCTCCTCCATTCAATAAGGTCGTGGCTGATCTTCAACCTCAACTCCACTTTCTTGCCCAATCCCCATATCCCTTGATTCCCCTAGAGTCCAAAAATCTATCGATCTCAGTCTTGAATATACTCACGACTGAGCATCCACAGCCCTCTGGGGTAGAGAATTCCAAAGATTCACAACCCTTTGAGTGAAGAAATTTCTCTTTACCTCAGACTCCTTCTTCTGAGACTATGCCCCCTAGTTCTAAACTCTCCAGCTAGGGGAAACAGCCTCTCAGCATCTACCCTGTCAAGCCCTCTCAGAATCTTATGTTTCAATGAGATCACCTCTTTCTTCTAAACTCGAGAGCATAGACCAATTCTACTCAATCTCTCCTCAAGGACAACCCTCTCATCCCAGGAATCAATCTAGTGAACCTTTGTTGCACCCCCTCTAAGGCAAGTATATCCTTCCTTACGTACAAAGACCAAAACTGTACACAGTACTCCAAGCGTGGTCTCAGCAAAGCCCTGTACAATTCAGGCAAGACTTCCTTACTCTTGTACTCCAACCCCATTGCAATAAAGGCTAACATACCATTTGCCTTCCTAATTGCTTGCTGTACCTGCATGTTAACTTTCTGGGCTAGAAATTCGTTATAGCCAAGGAATGGGTGGCGTCAGTAGAAAAGTTGGAGAATGAGCACCAGGCACAAATGCTTTAGACTGCACGCAAAATTTGTGCTCACTGCTCAATAAAAGGATTGGAGTCCTAAATCAAATCTTAAAACCCAAGCTCATTGGCATTACACTCAAAGGGTGGATCAATAGCACGGTGGCATAGTGGTTAGCACTGTTGCCTCACAGCGCCAGGGACTTGGGTTCGAATCCGGCCTCGGGTGACTGTCTGTGTGGAGTTTGCACATTCTCCCCGTGTTTGCGTGGGTTTCCTCCGGGTGCTCCGGTTTCCTCCCACAGTCCAAAGATGTGCGGGTTAGGTTGATTGGCTATGATAAATTAACCCTTAGTGTTAGGGGGATTAAATACGTGGGGTTACAGGGATAGGGTGGGATATGTGTTGGTGTAGGGGTTACGGGGATCGGGTGGGATATGTGTCAGTGCAGGCTCGATGGGCCGAAATGGCCTCTATCTGCACTGTGGGGTTTCTGTGATTCTGTGAATAGCGGTTGAAGTCTAATCAGAACTCATCATTGCCACAGGCTTTTTTCACTTCACAAAAGGGGAGGTTCATTGGTGCTGCAGCACCTCATTCTCAGCATTGCTGACTGTGCAGCTGCCTCAGCAAGCAGAAGCAGAACAAGGAGGAGGAGCCAGAGGACTGAACCAGGTGTGCTCATGGCAGATCCACGCCCCAGGGAGAGAGCCCACAGATTCTCCGATGAAGCATTGGAGGCATTGGTTTTCGCTGTGGAGAGATGGAGGGCGATGCTCTACCCGACTAGTGACAGGAGGCCCTCGCCACAAGTCTTCCACACCATGTGTGGAGGGACGTAGCGCAGCACTGTGGTCCCCAGGACCCACATACAGTGCAGGAAGAAACTTAACGACCTCACTCGGGTGGTCAGGGTGAGTGAATGTTTCAACAAATGCTACATACCACCATCTGTACCATAATCTTCACACACTGCCCAAAGCACCACACCCCAGCACTCACCCAACAATCCCTATCTACCAACACTCACATCTTGCATACAATCACAGCTATTCAACTATGACAGGCACATGACACAAACATTAATCCACACTCACTCACACACTTTCCTTTCTCTTGCAGGCTCACAACAAGATGGAGCAGGAGCACACAGGCAGGGGACAACCTAACACCCAACCACTGTCTGCACTGGAGAATTGAGTGCTGCAAATCATTGGCCGCCAGCTGGTGGTCGCCGTGGTGCCAGCGACATTGACCCCCTTGGGGACAACAACAGTATGTTCATCCCTACTCCTTCTCACATCCCACTTCCCCCTCATCCCACAAGTGTTTCGCACTTTCCAGCTACTCATGCTGTTCGCATGCATTTCTCCCTTCCTTCCTTCCTTCCCCTCTCCCCTTAACCCCACTCTTGTGCCTTAATGCTTTCAGATAATCAGCAAGCACCGGAGCAGTCTGTCCCAGAGGGCACCGTAGAGAAAGAAGCGGGAGAAGAACACCACCTCACCGCATTTCTCACCTGCAGGCACCAGCTCAGATACTGGCACTGCGCATTCTTTAGAGGCTAGTATAGTAGCGGGATCGGCACAGGGTGAGGCACCGGGGACAAATGGACTGCAGCAAGGCCAGGGGGAAAGGGTAGCTCGGGAGCCAGCATCCCAGAGGGCGAGTTCTGCTGCACAGGACTCAGATGAGGACGTTGATGGGGAGGCATTTGGAAGAAGGATGATGGACATGCACACCGAGGTGATAGGTGCAATGGCAAGGGTGCCAGAGAGCCTCTCGGCAATAGTAAGGCTCGTGGAGGAGTCCGCCTCCAACATTGCACAAGGCTCTGCGCACACCATGGAGCTCATCATTTGCAGTCTACAAAGGATGGTAGACTCCTAGAGAGACCGTGCGCGACCCAGACCTGATGCCGGGTGTGATGGGCGATCTGGCAGCTTCCATTGCAGCACAGGCGGAAGCCACGCAACGTCTTAGTGCTGTAATGCAGTCTATGCTTGGTGGCATTGATTCTCAGACTGCTCTCATGCAGTCTCAGCTTGATGCCACGTAAGCTCTGACTGCTGCCAGCGTCGACCGGGGCTTTCATAGTGTCGCAGCAGGCCAGCAATCTGTGCTCCAACAGATTGCTGGGGAGCTGAGGTGCTGCCCCGGGGTGTATCAGTGGGTCAGAGGAGCAGGAACCTGCTGTCCTCTCTCAGGATGACTGCAGTCCTGCTCCCACCACTACCACTCCACTATAGCCCTTTTCGCTGCATGTCATCCAGTTAGGCCAAACTGCTGCCACCCAGGCTGAGGTGGTGCAGTCTACAGCCGGGCCTTCCAGGTCCAGAGCTGGTCGAGGGCAGCCTGCAAGTCCGCACGGACACTCAGCAGCCTTCCACCAGCCCTGCTGCAGCCACTGGGCTAACACTTCGTAGGAGCACTAGAGTAGGCAAAGGCACAGTAACGACAACACTAAGGGATTGCACAAGGGTGAATAGTTAATCTTTTTGGTGTAAGTATGTATTCACCGATTTTTGATAAATTTATTAATTCAGTTTGGATTCTTTTGTGGTGTGTCTCATTTCAGCTTTGCGCTGTGATATGGCCTGCGACAGGGATGGAATGATGGGGATGTGGTGAGCAACGGGGATCTGGATCTGGGATTTAATTCATTCGAATCGCAGTCTGAGGCGGTCACGAACCACCCTTCTGGAAGGCCGATTGAGTGGCTGCCTCCTCCCTTGCTCCTGTTCCTCCTTCTGAGGTGGTCCCGCAATCCCTGGTGGCAAGGGCTGGACCCTCATGATGGCCAAGTTGTGGAGCATGCAGCAGAGCACCACGAAATGGGACACTCGCTCAGCTGTGTACTGGAGGGCTCCTCCCGGTCAAGGCAGCGGAACTGTTGCTTCAGCAGGCACGATGGTCTGCCCGATGATGTTCCTGGTGGCAGCATGGCTCTCATTATCTGAGTGCTGGGGAGGAGTGTTGGGGTTGCGGAGAGGAGTCATGAGCCAGCTGGAAAGCAGATAGCCCTCGTCTCCGAGCAGCCAGCCACAAGCTTGATGTGGTGGCTGGAAGAGTGCTGGCACAGGATGAAGGCCTGGTGGCTGCTGCCAGGATAGCGGGCATTGACAGTGAGGATTCACTGTGCATGGTCGCACACCAATTGCACATTAAGTGAGTGGTAGCCTTTGTGGTTATGGAAGATGTCAGGATTGTTGTGCCCGTAAAGCCACGTGGGTGCAGTCAATGGCACCATGCACCATGGGGAATCCCGCTATCCTGGAAAAGCCACATGCACGCTCGTCCTGCTTCTCTCTGGTGATGGGAAAGGAAATGTAGTCCCTTCTACTGTAGAAAGCTTCTGTGACCTCCCGGATGCAGTGATAAGACGGCGAACTGCGAGATGTTAGCTATGTCTCGTGTTGCAGACTGAAAGGATCTGCTGGCGAAGAAATTGAGGGTGACAGTGACCTTAACTGCCACTGGGAGAGCTGTGGTCGCCCTGGTCTGAGGCCGGAGGTCTGGTTGCAGGAAGTAGCAGAGTTCTGTGACCACCTCCTTGGTGAAGTGAAGCTTTCTAATACACTGCTCCTCACTTAACTGGGAGGTAGGAGAAGTGCTCTCGGAATACCTTCAGAGGGAAAGGCCTCCTGGTGAGAGCCACGATGTCCCTCCTCATCTCTCTGTGCTCATGCTCCCATATATCTAGCTGTGTACGCTTCTTCCGCCACTGGAGGGTGAGGTGGCATTCCAGTACAGCCCCCATTAATGTTACCAAGTGTAGCAGTTTGAATCTTTGAACACTAAATGTAGCTAATTTTTAGTTGCTAGAAGACTTTGGATACAAAAGAACCTTCAAATAACTCAATGAAACTGCTGTAGTGGATGAAACGAACAAAAAACACACAGAAACTGCACTAACCTGACAGCTGCGAGTGAACACTGATGATCCCTTTAAATAACATCCCTGGTGCCAGCTTCCTGGTGTTGCACGCCAGCTCTCCCCGTCTGTGTTTACTCCAGGCGGTGAGATATGTGGCGAGAATCAATTTTGCAAATCGGGCGGTCAGTGAGCGTTGGATTCGCCTCGCCCCAGCAATACTGGTCTAGTGCCCCATTAGCACCATCTACTGGCGCTAACAGGAGGTACTAGGGGGACGAATTTTTCTTCCTCTGTGTACAAGGACACCCAAATCCCTCTGAACACCAACATTTAATAGTTTCTCATCATTTAAAAAATATTCTGTTTTTCTATTCTTCCTACCAAAGTGAATAACCTCACATATCCCCACATTATACTCCATCTGCCACCTTCTTGCCCATTCACTTAATCTGTCTTTGGAGGGAATTTTCGGGGGGTCAGCAGGCGCGGGTCGAATGGAAAAAAAATTCTTGACAGCGGGTAAGGAACCCGCCTCCTCACTAGTCTCCCAGATGTCAGGTCTGTCATCCCTGAACAGACCCAACACCAAGCGGCGGGGGAGGCCATTTAGATTATTAAGAGCTTGTTAACAAGCACTTAAAAACTATTTTAAGCTCACCTATAGATTTTAAGAGTGCGTCAATGGCTTCCCCGTTGCTCACGTCAGGTAAGGAGGTCGGGTGTTGCGTCAGCATAGGATGATTTCTTAACTTGACAGCTGCAAATAGTCTATAAAAATTCCAATTTCATAGCTGTTCACTTTCCAAGGTTAGAAGCTGTTGCTTAGTGCATTTGGAAGACAGATTGAGCTTTATGCAGCTTGCAAGTATTTGGAGTAAACTCTCTATCCAGTGTCACCTCATTGGAACAACCTCTCTCACCATTGACAGATCGCTTCTGTCATCTCAACCTCACCTGCCATCTATTCCATCAGCATCGGTGCCCTTGAAAATATCTCACCTTGGTCCTCAGAATTCCAACACGACCAGCCCCAACACCAGCAGTGCCAGGCACACCAGCAGCACCAACCTTCTCCGCAATCAGCTGATGCTGCACAGGACATCAGCACCCGACCACATTGTTGCCTGGGACGCCAGAGATCGCCTCACCATGGCCAGATTTACTTCACTTTATGCTCTACACCCTGGCTGCCACATAATGCGTCAGGTTGGCACCACCCTGCAGCAACACCATAAAGCATCCCTACAGCCCAAGCCATTCCTTTCACACTCATCAGCATTGCAGGGGGTACCGTTATGTTTCACCATTCACTGCAGCTCACTAAGCCACTTCCAAAGGTGCACACAAATCTGTTCAAGAACACAAAGCGTTGAAAATAAAGATTCAATGTTTGACAGCACATTAACAGAAGCTTCGTAGGAACATTGGCTAAAACACCCAAGTGCTTACCCTTGTGGGTTGTTAGTTGGTATGATTAGACTAGGATAAGGGTGAGGGGTGGCTAGTGAGATGGGGAAGTGATAATATAATGTAGATAGAGGGGAATAGGTGGAGATGCAAGGTAAGTTGGTATGAGTAAGGAAGGCAGAGTTATGAGGATGTGATGAGTAGCACAGCAGGATGAGGTCGAGTGTGGCTTTGCAGTAAAGTTTTGTGATCTACTGAGATCATTGAAAGATTTGCTCTACTGCAGTCTAGTCCTCCAAACGACATCCCTGCTTGTGTCCTCCTGTGCAATGTGCAACCAGGCTGTGTTGATCTCCTGGGGAGGTCTCTTCCGCCCATGGGAAGGGGAGAGGACCTCCCTGCGTGCTGCGACTCAATCTATAAGTATATAGAGGGAATCATGGGAGAGCCTGGGTGCAGCTGCGCACCTCTGTGCAGTGCTGGTCAGTGTTTCCACAAGGTCCCTTTAAGGAAACCAGCTGATGACGCGTCATCAAGTGACGCCATCAGACCCATTTCCTTCAATTGGCCGGGAAACGTGCTATGCAGGCTTAACAAGTCCAATCATCTTAAGATCACTCTACAGAGTGGGCTGGAGCCTGCAGCGGGGTCGCACCCCACCACCGGACCCGCCTCGGTAGGCAAAAATCGCGGACTTTGTATCCTCCTCACAGCTTACTTTCCCACCTAGATTTGTATCGTCAGCAAACTTGGATATATTACACTCAGTCCCTTCATCTAAGTCATTAATCTAGCTTGTAAATAGCTGAGGCAACAGCCTGCCAACCTGAAAATGACCCATTTATTCCTACCCTCTGTTTTCTGTCCTTTAATCAATCCTCTATCCATGCAAAGATATTACCCCCAACCCCATGAGCCCTTATCTTGTGTAACAACCTTGTGTGGCATCTTATCGAATGCCTTTTGAAAATCCACTGGTTCCTCTTTATCTAACCTGCTAGTTGCATCCTCAAAAATGTCTAATAGATTTATCAAACATGATTTCCCTTTCATAAAACCATGTTGACTCTGCCTAATCATATTATGATTTTCCAAGTGCAATGTTACCACTTCCTTAATAATGGATTCCAGCATTTTCCCGACGACTGATGTCAGGCTAACTGGCCTGTAGTTCCCGGTGTTCTTTCTAGTGGTGTTATATTTGCTACCTTCCAATACACTGGGACTGTTCCAGAATCAAGGGAATTTTGGAAGATCACAACCAATGCATCCACTATCTCTGCAGCCACCTCTTTTAGAACCCTTGGATGTAGGCCAATAGGTCCAGGGGATTGTTTAGTTTTTAGTCCCATTAATTTATCCAGTACTTTTTCTTCACCAATATTAATTACTTTAAGTTTGTCAATCTCATTAGATCCTTGGTTCCCCACTATTTCTGGTAGTTTTTTTGTGTCTTCTACTGTGAAGACAGATACAAAATATGTGTTTAATGTCTCTGTTATTTCCTTATTCCCCATTATAATTTCTCCTGTCTCAGCCTTTAAGGGACACATGTTTACTTTCACTCCTCACTTCCTTTTTACATACTTGTAGAAGGTCTCACAATCTGTTTTTATATTACTTGCTAGTTTACTCTCATATTCTATTTTCTCCCTCTATCAATTTTTGGTCATCCTTTGCTGGTTTCTAAAACTTTCCCAATCCTCAGGCTTACTGCTCTTCTTGGGAACATTATAAGCCTCTTCTTTTAATCTAATACTATCCTTAATCTCTTTAGTTAGCCGGGATTACTTTTCTCGTGGAGCTTTTATTTCTTAATGGAATGTATATTTGTTGAGAATGATTAAATATTTATTTAAATGTCATAACTTTTAATCTAATTTCCCAATCTACCTTAGTCAACTCGCCCCTCATACCTATGTAATTGGCTTTATTTAAGATTAAGATTCTAATTTTGGACTTAAGTACGCTACTCTCGAACTTAACATGAAATTCTATCATATTATGATCACTCTTCCCCAGAGGATCCCTTACTATGAGATTAATTAACCCTTTCTCATTACACAAGACAAGATCTAAAATAGCCTGTTCCCTGCTTGGTTCCACAATGTATTGTTATAGGAAACTGTCTCGAATGCAGTCCATGAACTCATCCTCCAAACTACTTTTGCCAATTGATTTCTCCAGTCTATATGAAGATAAAGTCCCCCACAATTATTGTATTACCTTTGTTACAAAGCAAAACATCTCTAATGCTGTAGAAGTTATAATCTAAAATGAATTTGGCCATCGTTATGACATCTATTGGTCTGCATGGCTTTGAACTATGCAATACAAAACATAGCAGAATGAAGGACAGGTAAAGTCCACCTGGCCCATCGAGCCTGCCCTATGCTGTAATGTCTGCACACCCTGACACCATCTGCCCCAGCCATGCAATCTCCTGGAAGTGGCAAAAGAAATGCCTTAGGCCAATTGAGGAAAAAACTCTAGCAAATTCCTCTCGGACTCCTGAAGGTGATCAAACAAGTTCCAGGAGAGCCATCTCCCAAAACCAACCTACCTTTTTATAATTGGTTATGTTGGCCACACTGAGAAACTCATCTAGCTCCCTTTTAAATGCTTGCAGAAAGTCCACACTCATTCCATGTGCTGGCAACTTGTTTCATAGTTCAACAGCTCTCTAAAAAGTATCTCCTGATATCTAACCAAGTTTTATGTTTACGTAACTTACACTCATGTCCCCTGGTCCTTCCTAATAGATCTAGCTCAAATAGCCTATCCACGTGGAGTGAATCCAATCCTTTCATTATTTTAAAGACCTCCATCAAATCTCCTCGAAGTCTACACTTTTGAGTAAAAAGATCTTGCTCTCTAAGCCTATCATAGTAACTAAGGCCTTTAAACTAGGTATCTATCTAGTGGCTTTCCTCTGAACCTTTTCCAGGTCCTGTATATCATTCACTGTATGAAGGGACCAAAACTAGTATTCTAAATGAGACCTAACCACAACTGTGTACAGGAAGAGTATAGCATTTAATCATCCTGGCAATACATGCTAACACTCTATATACTTTTGCAATTACCTCACGGCATTGATCATGAACCTTCAGAGCATCATGCACAATAGTATCCAGGTCCTTCTCCCACTCAGCAGCCTTGAGCACCCAACCCTGTATGATGTACACATGCTTGGCACTGCCCAAACCCACGTGAATAACACATTTATCTATATTATAAAAAGACATCTGGCAGATAGGGGCCCACTGCATCAAGATCTGCTTGTAATCTATTTTTCTCATCTAAGGCCCTTACACCCACATGTATCTTTGTATCAGCCTCAAAATGCAGACAGTTTTCCTGATGCCATCATCCAGATCATTGATAAAGATGATGAAGAACCAAGGTCCTAAAACTGATCTCTTTAGGAATCCATGCATAACTGGTCCTCAAGCAGAACCACTACCATTAATAACTACCTTCTGTCCATGACAATGCAACCCAAAACTATCCACTAATCCCGCAGGACTTAATCTTATTTAGTAGCTCACTGTGTCACAAGCTTTTTGAAAATCAAGATACACAATGCCAACCAGGCAACCGACATGCACCAATCTAGTAACTTCCTTCAAATTCAACCAGGTTAGTGAGAAACCATGTTGAGCTTCTCCAATAACCACCTCTCTGTCAGTGGTTGTATAGTGTAACTCTAACGATCCCCTCTACCAACTTGCTGAAGTCAAATTAATAGGCCTGTAAATTCTCAGTTCTGACCTATTGCCCTTTTTAAATATTGGCATCATATGAACCTCTCTTCAGTCCATGGGAGCGATCCCAGACCCCAGCAAACTCTTAATATATTAGTGCAGGGTTCACAGAGCACAGCTCCCATTTCCTTGAGCACCCTTGAGTGAATGCTATCAGGCACAGCAGCCTGCTCCATTTTGAGATCTCTATTCTAGCCATGACTCTAGCCACATCCACTTTGACACTTTCAACTTTAGCATCAACCCTACATTGTATTATTGGTAACTCAGTATCATTTTCTGTGGTGAAGACTGATGCAATAGGGATTTAAAACCTCTGCCACATCCAACTGTATCAGCCAGAGGAATCCTTTAATAGCCATATGTAGTTCTTAATGGCCCTCTGACAACACAGCTGAAATAGACCTTGCTGTTACTACTCAATCTTTTTTTGGCAGAGTTTTTGATAATCTTCTTAGTACTGAAGGTGACACACCATTTTTCTATTCACTCTTCAATTCTGTCTATAATAGTTTGTACTAGAATGTTTTTTGACAACCATTTGTCATGTTACATCGGTAGGGTTTCAAGCTGAGTGTATAGTGCCAAGCATTCATCAACTAATTTGTGCTGGAACAACTCATGCATGCAAGCTACATCTACATAAAATTTTGTACCGTATGTAACCCAGCTCGTACCAGTATAGTAACATAGATCTCCAGTAGAGGGTTTCCTTTGGGTATACGGAGGAAGGATGTCACTACACTACTAGCCCTATTCCACAATATCACTGTTGGTTTCAAACTGTCCAAGATCTACAGCAGTATGAATAAGAGCTGCTAGGGGTACCAGAGTAAAATGTAAATACATTACTGGGAGGAGTATTTCAGTTAATGTCGCCCTGCCTCAGATGAAAGCAATGGGCTTGGATTCCACCCAGATTTTGCTTTCCACCTTTTAAAAAAATGGTACGTTAATAATGAATTCTCTGCTAGTTTATATTTTTTTAAACCAATGGACCACATCATTCAAAAGTTTCAGCTCAGTGCTTGGCGGCTCATGCTGATGTATATACTCTGACAGGTTGATTCAAAGGTTGATTCAAATTTAAATTCAAAGGTTGATTCAAATTTAAATACAATGTAGACTGGATCTGGTGGAAGTTTATCGAAGACCATTTTTACTTTGTATATCAGGGAAGAGGAAAGTTGGGTTATGTAACTAGATTAGCAAAACACTAATAAAAAAAACTACAACTCATAAATCCTCATTTTACTGAACTTTAAATGTATATTCAATGAGAGTATTCAGAATTAGTTAATAATGATTTGGTAATTCAATCTAATTTACATATATATTAGGTTAATTAGAAAACCCATAGCTCAAAAACAAACTCTACATAGGATCAGGAGTAGGCTATTCAGCCCCTCGAGCATGTTCCGCCATCCAATGAGATCATGGCTGATCTGTACCTCTACTCCATTTACTTGCCTTTGTTCCAGATCCCTCGATGGCCTTACCCAACAATAATCTATCGAGATCAATCTTGAAAATTTCAATTGACCCAGCATCGACAGCCTTTTGGGGGAAGCATCGACAGCCTTTTGGGGGAGTGAGTTCCAGATTTCCACTACCCCTTTGTTGTGAAAAATTGCTTCCTGATTTCACTCCTAAATGCTAGCTCTAATTTTAAGATTGTGCCCCCTCCCCCCCACCCGGTTCTGGATTCCCTCACCTGAGGAAATAGTTTCTTTGTATCTACCCTATCGAATCCCTTTATCATTTTATAAACACATCAATTAGATCCCTCAACCTTGTAAGCACAAAGGAATACAACCCAAGTTTATGCAATCTGTCCTCATAATTTAACCCTTTAAGTCTTATTCTGGTGAATCTGCGCTGTACCCGCTCCAAGGCTAATATATCTTTCCTGAAGTGTGAGGTCATCCACTTTGGATCGGAGAAAGACAAATCAGAATATTTTCTTAAATGGTGAGAGACTAGGAGCTGTGGAGGAGGATAGGGATTTAGGCCCAAAACTGAATGCAGTACTCTAGCTGGGATCTGGCCAAGGCTCTGTACAACTGAAGCATCATTTCCTCACTTTTGCATTCCAGCCCCCTTGAGATTTCATTCGTCTTTTTGATTACTTTTTGTACTTGTGCACTAGCTTTTAGTGATGTGTGTACTTGGACACCTAAATCCCTTTGCTCCGCCACAGCTCCTAGTCGCTCACCATTAAGAAAATATTCTGATTTGTCTTTCTCAGATCCAAAGTAGATGACCTCACACTTCAGCACAATGAACTCCATCTGCCATAGCTTTGCTCACTCACATAGACCCATCGTCTATCTATGTCCCTTTGTAGCTTGCTGCTCCCATCCACACAACTTACTGTGCCTCCTAACATAGTGGTATCTGCAAACTTGGATGTGCAACTCTATTCCTTCATCCAAGTCAGTATATATGATGAAAAGCTGAAGCCCCAGTACAGACCTCTAGGGACCCCCACATGTCACATCCCGCTAATTAGAGAACAAACCCTTTATCCTTAATCTCTGCCTCCTACCTCCCAGCCAATTACCAACCCATTACAAATGAGGAATTTAAAAGACTATAACATAATGGCAATAGGGATTTATACATTAATAATCTAAATCAGATTTAATTGGCGTATGGGATTTTTAAATTAGAAATTATAGACTTTTTCATATAACTAGGAAAACTATATTCTGTCTTTATGAAATTCAAAAGTATAAGCAACATGCTAATAGAGATAACATTAACGATTATGCTAGTGAGATTTATTTTACAATTGTACATTCGGCTAATCAGCAAATACTTTTCCCATTAAATTAAAAACTCACAAAAACTGAAGGACTGGTGTAACAGGACTGATCTAACATTTGGGAATAATCATATTCTGTGCAACTTTAATCTTCAGACAAGTTAGACAAACTCTTTGTATCTCTTTTGTTGGATAAATCCCTGTAACAAAATGAATCGCAAACTGCAACCAGGAGAAACAGTGCTTTGGGCTGTGGTGGGCATTTGAAATGGTGTTTGTAGCAAAGTTGAGATAATGTAAGCATTTCTCCTGGTACAGTATTGACAAGCAAAGTACCAGCCCAATGATAAATTGATAGAACCCAGTGGTGAATGTGATTTAAACCGCAGAATGCGGGGAGGAAAGGATATGTAACAGAGTCTCCACCTCTTGAGATTTGCTCTTGGTCATTGGCTTGGGGGGCTCGCTTTAGAATGAGGCCCTCTTCACTTATCATGGAAAGAGTGATCTATAGTGGGATTTCATCCTTACTTTTCAAAAAAGTATTTTTATTTTTATTGTTTAGGGACTGTGAAGATCTCCTTAGAAATTTCCAGTAAATCATTGTGTGCTCTCTAAATTTCCTGTCGCGCAGGCAGGATTTTTCCCCCCCTTATTGGCATGAAGACAACTTGCCACAGTTTCTAACCGACTCCAGATTCAGTTCGCATTCAAAGCCTCTCACCAGCTTTCGGCTCGTTCATGATTTTTTTCCCCCTCACACTAACACATCATAAAACCCCTTTCAGCTCCCTCACTCTTCCAACATGCCTTCGTGATCTTTCTCGACGCGGAACTCAAATAAATCGAGCAACTCAAATGTTTAACCTCCCCATCCATAAACAACAGGTTTAACGACCCGACCATTTGTCACATACATATAATAAAAGACGAAGGAAATTACTTTCCCTGCAATATAACTGTTCTACAAAGTCCCGCAAGACAGAAAGAATCGGGATCGATTTGCCGTGATAACGCCCAAGCCTGCAAAGCAAAATCGTTGCATTTTTTTTTAGCCAGAAGCAGAAATCGAGTGAAAAAGGGGGTGGGGGTGGGGGGGAAACAAGAGATCAAACTTACTTCAGCATATATCAAGGCGGTGGCCAGAAGGACAAAAAACGGAATACTTTTGAATACCTGTTTTAAAATAAAAGATAAATTGTAAATGCAAACAAAATGCCACTGTTGGGTGTGCGGAAAAACTGAAAGAGGCAGAAATGAGCCTGATCAAAGAAAGCGGGACGAGTTTCTTACCATCTTGGAGCGGCCGCGGTTGAAAGAGCTGCAAGAAGAGGGGCGAGGAGAGGAATGCAGGCTGCACAAGGCGGAGAGGGGGAATTGGAGGAAATTTGATCAGGATTCCGAGATTTTAAAGCAGCTCCACTCCCCTGTGACGTGGCTTTGAACAAACACTAAAACATCAGATTCGCAAAAAGCTCCAGTGTCAGCCAGCCGGCGGGGGGAAGGGCAAACCTTTCATCAGAGCAAGCTTCTCCCGCTCAGATATGGTGCATTTTAACCGCTCTCGCCTGTTTTCGCTGGGCTAAGTCAGGGGGTAAGTGAGATTAAAGGAATAGCTGCAGGAATTTGCAGTCGTTATTGGAGGAAGCGAGGTCACATGATCATTTAAAGTTGAGAACATTTGGCATAAGAAAAAGCTTCTTATTCTTTAAGTGTCATAAATCAATGCGGCCAGTCAGGTAACGGAAACCTTGAAAGTTTGCAGCTCTCTCTCGAGCACTTGGGGCTTTTGGAACTCAGCACTTTCCTCACAACATGTAACACAATTTGCTCCGCGCTAATTCTGCTCTGCAGATGTCTCTCTCTCGCTCAGGATTTCGCATCTTTGTGTGATTCTGTCTCTGCGCCAGTCCGAATTAAAAATCAGACTCCACTCCCCTCACGCGACCTGCTAGGTTTGAGGCATTTTGCTGCGTTTCAATGCAACATTTTAGAATTGAAATGAATGACGTTTCAGAATTACTTTTCTCGAGTTTCTCCTCTTGGATGAAATGAAAGCTGTAAGACCATAATCCGCGTTCTGGGAAGGTTCAAGGTGGTAAAAACTTGACAAAGGAGAACAAAGTCACTAGAAAGACTTTTGCCACCCGTTAGTAAAATGCAGAAAACCATCAAATTTAGTTAAAAAAAATAGTGGAACTATTTAACCACACACAGTACAGAGCTGGGAGTTGTTCGTGTTAATGGATCTGTTTCATGTCGTGAGCAGACATTTTCTGCTGCATAGAATTCATGAAACTGAATATATTTTGATTTATATTTAAGGGTTGACCTTTATGGTTTGGTTTGCACGCATCTTGTTTCCTATCTTTGTTTCTCTTCCTATTTATTATTTCAATGGTCTAGGAACTGTTTTGAATACTTCGTGAATCCCATGCCAAGTGTTGCAAGCAGTTATTTCTGAAACTAGGTAGTACAACTGTTGGACATTTTGGATTGTTTAAATCTCTGCCAGCATGGTTTGTGCAACGCTACAAGACCTGGATAGGCTCCATATAGATGTCATTACAGAATTTCATGTTGCCACATGAAAAATTTCAATGACCACAAATGTCAGTTTGGAATATTGGAAATCACCATCATTGTAATCATTGAAGTTCAATATCAATACAAAAATCTCAAAAATGCCACAATTTCAGCCAAATAAGTGTCAGCCTGGTTCAGTGTAAGCATTCTTCCTTCTGAGTACTGTAGTAGGTTGTAGATTCTAAGCACCACGCCAGGACTTGAGCACATGATGTAGGCTGAAACTATGCTCCATGGTTGAGAGAGCATCTGTGTTGTCAGAGTTAATGTTCTTTGAATGAGATGTTAATTCAAAGCCCTGTCTACCTGTTCAGTTGGGTGTGAAAAATCCCATGGCACTATTCAAAGAAGAGCAGGGAGTTTTCCTGGTGTCTAGGCCAACATTCCTTCCTTAACCAATATGATCCAAAACAGATTAACTGGAGATCCATCTCATTTGCTATTTGTGAGATCTTGCTGCGCATAATGGGATGGCACGTTACCTATGTAAGAACATATAAGAAGCAGGAGTAGGCCATTTGGCCCCGCGAGCCTGCTCCGCCATTCAATAAGATCATGGCTGATCTTCTATCTCAAATCCATCTTTGCGCACTATACCCATATCCCTTGATTTCCTTAATATCCAAAAATCTATCGATCTCTGTCTTGAATATACTCAACGACTAAGCATTCACAGCCCTCTGGGGTAGAGAATTCCAAAGATTCACAACCCATTGAAGAAACTTCTCATCTCAGTCCTAAGTGACCAGCCCCTTATTCTGAGACTGTGACCGCTATTCCTAGACTCCCCAGGCAGGGGGAACATCCTCCTAGCAACCAGCCTGTTAAGCCCTATAAGAATCTTATTTGTTTCAATGAGATTGTTTTTTATTCATTCATGGGATGTGGGCGTCACTGGCAAGGCCAGCATTTATTGCCCATCCCTAATTGCCCTTGAGATGGTGGTGGTGAGCCGCCTTCTTGAACTGCTGCAGTCCCTGTTCTGAAGGTACTCCCACAGTGCTGTTAGGAGGGAGTTCCAGGATTTTGACCCAGCGACGATGAAACATAGAAACATAGAAGATAGGAGCAGCAGTAGGCCATTCGGCCCCTCGAGCCTGCTCCGCCATTTAATGAGATCATGGCTAATCATCCAAATTCAGTACCCTATCCCTGCTTTCTCCCCATATCCCTTGCTCCCTTTAGCCTTAACAAATATATCTAACTCCTTCTTGAATATATTTAATAAGTTGGCCTCTGTCTGTGTGGAGTTTGCACATTCTCCCCGTGTTTGCATGGGTTTTCTCCGGGTGCTCCGGTTTCCTCCCACAGTCCAAAGATGTGTGGGTTAGGTTGATTGGCTATGATAAATTGACCCTTAGTGTTAGGGGGATTAAATACGTGGGGTTACAAGGATAGGGTGGGATATGTGTTGGTGTGGGGGTTACGGGGATCGGGTGGGATATGTGTTGGTGCAGGCTCGATGGGCCGAAATGGCCTCTATCTGCACTGTGGGGTTTCTGTGATTCTGTGAACTGCCTTCTGTGGTAGAGAATTCCACAGGTTCACCACTCTCTGGGTGAAGAAATTCCTCCTCATCTCAGCCCTAAATGGCTTAACTCTTATCCTTAGACTGACCCCTGGTTCTGGACTCCCATGCCATCGGGAACATCCTTCCTGCATCTGGTCTGTCTGTCCAGCCCTGTTAGAATTTTGTAAGTTTGAATGAGATCCCCTCTCATTCTTCTAAATTCTAGCGAATATAAGCCTAATTGACCCAATCTCTCTTCATACGTCATTCCTGCCATCCCAGGTATCAGTCTGGTGAATCTTCGCTGCACTCCCTCCATGGCAAGAACATCCTTCCTCAGAAAAGGCGGCCAAAACTGCACTCAATACTCAAGGTGTGGTCTCACCAAGGCCCTGTACAACTGCAGCAAGGCATCCTTGCTCCTGTACTTGAATCCTCTCGCTATGAAGGCTGTAAGTCTAGGGTTCTCAAAATTCCCGCACTCCCAGAAATTATGGATCGAGGGACCCTATTTGGACAAGTTATTAAAAACAGGGTACCCAAAATGGCTTCCGTAACCTCGTGACCAAAACCGACAGGATTTTTAAAGCAGGGCTCTGCAGACAGGCAGGCCCGGAGACGAAACTTAAAATGCAGGAATCTGTGAGAAGGACTCTGTGGAGACAGACAGCCAAAGTAAACACAGAATAGGCATTCATTTGACTTGTATCAAATCAAGCTAGAATGGGCCTATAATCGTGGCCATTAGGTTTCTGCATATTTAATCGGTAACAGCTCACAGTAGCCATCAAGTCAGGATGGGGACAATTAAGGTTCATCCATGACAAACAACCAGGACATTGGGGCCATTAGACCCGGAGACAACCGCTCCAAAAGTCGTTAAAGTAAATGGTTGTGATAATTTAAACAAGCCCGCCAAAAGTAAGACAAAGGGACTGACCTGATTTGGCGCGCAGATAAGGAGTTGAAGAACGGGTATAATTGTAGGCCCTGATGTGCCTTCAATAACTCAAAGACAAGGAATTTAAAGGATTCAACTAAGGCTTTTAATCACTAAGAACATAGCAGCATTACAGGTCTTCCCACATCAGGCATCTGGTAGGAATGACTCATCCAGCTCCTGAGACCTTTATATGGCAAAAGACAGGGGCGTAGCCAATACACACAATAGGAACAAAAGGGGGCGGTTCACACAATACAAGCAGGTGAAACACACAGGTAAAACACATAGGCTGATGAAGGCATATATTTCATCACATTCACCCCTTCTACAGATTTAGTCTGTCCGGGGGTGTGATAGTCCTTCCTGAACGTCGCAACAGTACCTCGGGTTCCGACTGGGAGTCCGTGGTGCCCTCCTGGGCATACCCATGTGCTGGGGTTGTTGCAGGTACTGCTGGGGGTGGTGATACCTCTGGGGATGGTGGAGGTTCTTCTGGGGGTGGTGGTGATGGGTCGTCGTCGTCGCTTCCTGCCGAGGCGAGGTCCTTTATGGACACGGTGTCTTCACGCCCGTCGGCGTGCTTGACGTACGCGTACTGTGGGTTTGCGTGGAGTAGGTGTACTGCCTCCACGAGGGGATCCGTTTTGTGGCCCCTCACATGTTTCCGTAACAGGACTGTCCCTGGGGCGGAGAGCCACGAGGGTAGGGATACTCCTGAGGTTGATTTGCGGGGAAAAACAAACATCTTCTCGTGAGGAGTGGCGTTAGTAGCAGTACACAGTAACGACCTTATCGAGTGGAGTACGTCTGGGAGGACCTCCTGCCAGCGGGAGGTGGGGAGGCCTTTAGACCTTAGTGCTAAGGTGACCGCCTTCCACACTGTCGCGTTCTCCCTCTCCACTTGCCCATTACCCCGGGGGTTATAACTAGTGGTCTGACTCGTGGCTATCCCCTTTGACAGCAGGTATTGGCGCAGTTCATCGCTCATGAACGACGCCCCCCTGTCAGTGTGGATGTAGTTGGGCATGCCGAACGTGCAAAACAGGTTGCCGAGGCACTTGATGACCGTGGCACTGGTCATATCTGGGCAGGGGTAGGCGAATGGGAAGCGGGAGTACTCGTCCACAATGTTGAGGAAGTACACATTGCGGTCGGTGGAGGGGAGTGGTCCCTTGAAATCTAAGCTCAGGCGCTCGAATGGCCGTGTAGCTTTGATCAGGTGGGCTCGGTCGGGCCTGAAAAAACGGGGCTTGCATTCCGCACAAGTGCGGCAGTCCCTGGTCATAGACCGGACCTCCTCGATGGAATAGGGCAGGTTACGGGATTTTATAAAGTGGAATAGCCGGGTGGCAGAGGCCATTGTGGAGGCCCTGTAGCCTGTCCCCCTGGATGCTGGCACACATCCCTCGTGATAGGGCGTCGGGGGATTCGTTGAGGGCCCCCGGCCTATATATTATGTCGTACTCAAACGTGGAGAGTTCGATCCGCCACCTGAGAATTTTGTCGTTCTTGATCTTCCCCCTCTGTTTGTTGTTAAACATGAAGGCTACCGACCGCTGGTCGGTAAGCAGGGTGAAGCGTTTGCCGGCTAGGTAGTGCCTCCAGTGCCGCACTGCCTCCACTATGGCCTGGGCCTCCTTCTCTACCGAGGAGTGCCTGATCTCGGGCCCTTGGAGGGTTCTTGAGAAAAAGGCTACGGGCCGCCCATCCTGGTTGAGGGTGGCTGCTAAAGCGAAGTCGGACGCATCGCTTTCGACCTGGAAAGGGATGTTTTCGTCCACTGCCCGCAGCGCGGCCTTCTCAATGTCGTGTTTAATGCTGTTGAAGGCGGCGTGGGCCTCGGCCGTGAGCGGGAAGGACGTTGATTTCAGGAGGGGACGGGCCTTGTCGGAATAATTGGGGACTCATTGGGCGTAATAGGAGAAGAACCCCAGGCACCTTTTCAGGGCCTTGGGGGTGTTTGGTAGGGGTAGCTCCCGTAGGGGGCGCAATCGGTCGGGGTCCGGACCGATTTCCCCGTTTTCCACCACGCAGCCCAGGATACAGAGGCGCGTGGTGCTAAAGACACACTTATCCTCGTTGTAGGTGAGATTGAGTCTGAGGGCGGTTTTCAGAAATCTCGCGAGGTTCGAGTCGTGGTCTTGCTGGTCGTGGCCGCAGATGGTGATGTTGTCTAGGTATGGGTAGGTGGCTGTTAACTGGTTCTCATCGACCATGCGGTTCATCTCCCGCTGGAAGACTGAGACCCCGTTCGTTACCCCAAAGGGGACTCTGAGGAAGTGGTAGAGACATCCGTTCGCCTCGAAGGCGGTGTATGGACGGTCCTCCGGCCTAATGGGGAGCTGGTGGTATGCCGATTTTAGGTCGATGGTGGAAAACACCCGGTATTGCGCGATTCGGTTAACCATATCCGCTATGCGGGGCAGAGGGTAGGCATCTAACTGGGTGTATAGATTAACCGTCTGGCTATAATCTATCACCATCCGCTTCTTTTCGCTACCCTTAACTACTACTACCTGGGCGCGCCACGGGCTGGTACTGCATTCGATGATACCTTCCCGCTTGAGTCTTTCTACTTCCGACGCAATGAACCGTCTGTCCTCCCAGCTGTACTGCCTACTCTTGGTCGCTATGGGTCGACAGTTGGGTGCAAGGTTGGCGAACAGAGAGGGCGGCTTGACCTTCAGGGTAGCCAGACCGCACACTGTGAGTGGCGGCTGGGACCCACCGTAGGTAAGCGTGATACTTTGGTGGTGGCACTGGAAGTCCAGACCCAAGATCACGCTCACACAGAGATCTGGCATTATCAATAGTTTAAAATCTCTGTAATCATTGCCTTTTACTGACAACATAACCGCGCAGAAACCTGTAATTTTTGAGGTATGAGTCTTATCGGCCATGGCGATTTTGCCCTGTGTGGGGACTATCGTTAGTGAAAGTCGTTTTACCAGGCTAGGATGAATAAAGCTTTCGGTGCTCCCGCAGTCAATCAAGCATTTAACCTTGTTCCCGTTTACCTCTATGTCCATCATCGATTTAGACAACGGATGCGGCCTGGACTGATCCACTGTGATCGAGGCCACCAGTGGGTCCTGGAGGTCCATGTAGTCGGGGCAAGATGGTGGACTCCATGAGGGTGGACAAGATGGCTTCCAAGATGGCCACTCCCACGGCGCGCACGCGGCGGTGGTGGAGTTGGAGGCGGGGTTCCCTCTGCAGACTTTGCTGATATGTCCTTTCTTCCCGCATTTAAAACAGGTGGTGCCCTTCGCTGGGCACAGATGCCTGGAGTGTTTGTCCTGGCCGCAGAAGTAGCATTTCGGGCCCCGATGCATTGCGGCAGTAGTGGGGCTCCTGGGTGGAGGCTGGGGCTCCGATGGTGCTGGGCTGGCCTGAGGCCTGGGAGGTGAAGATGGCTTCCAAGATGGCGGCCCCCACGGCGCGCACGAGGCGGAGTGGGCCGCGTGGCCAGGGGAACAGGATTCGGAGTTCCTCTGGGCCATATCCAGCGATCGCGCTATATCTATAGCCTGTTTTAAGTCCAGTCCCTCCTTTTCAAACAGTTTCTGCCGAATATAATTTGAACTGAGGCCCGCAATAAGGGAGTCTCGAATCAGCTCCTCCGTGTACACGATGGCAGACACGGCCTTACAGTTACAGTCTCTGCCCAGTACTTTTAGGTTTAGTATAAAGTCCTCTAGTGACTCACCATGCCGCTGCGTGCGAGTAGTCAGAAGATGCCTGGCGTACACCACGTTTATTGGCCGCGCGTAGTGGGCCTTCAGGATGGTGCAGGCCTCCTCGTAGCTGGTGGCATCTTGGATGAGGGGGGAGACCCGATGGCTCACCCAGTTTCGCAGGATTCCCAGTTTCATGTCTCCAGTAGCGGTTTCGGCTGCGGCTATGGCAGTGGATGAGTTTGCAATGAAAAATTCGAAGCATTGGAACCAGTGTCCGAACTGTGTGGCTGCGTCTGAGACATGGGGGTCCAGATCCAAGCGCTCTGGTTTCAGGAGTCGATCCATCCTGGTGTTTTAGTGATTAAAATTGATGTGCCTTCAATAACTCAAAGACAAGGAATTTAAAGGATTCAACTAAGGCTTTTAATCACTAAGAACATAGCAGCATTACAGGTCTTCCCACATCGGGCGTCTGGTAGGAATGACTCATCCAGCTCCTGAGACCTTTATATGGCAACAGACAGGGGCGTAGCCAATACACACAATAGGAACAAAAGGGGGCAGTTCACACAATACAAGCAGGTGAAACACACAGGTAAAACACATAGGCTGATGAAGGCATATATTTCATCACAGGCCCATCAGTGGTAATCGGTAGCGCTCTCTTGCTCTGCCTCTCATCGTTTGGCTTTTGGCCTGCTGCCGCTCGTTCTCGTGCCCTGGCCTCGTGGTGGGCTCTCTTCTCGCTCCCCGCACCGCTCAACAACCAAGGACGCCCATTACACCAGGGCCAAATGCAGGAGGAGAACAAGACCCGAGTTCAAAACCACACAGGACACACAGGCCACAAACAGGCAGACGAGACGAGACGAAGAAGAAGGTAAACCGATGAAAGCAGAGAAGGGCAGCGAAAGATGCATTGAGAAAAACCAAACGCCTAGTTATAAGCTGGCGTTTGGTGAAAAAGTTGGCGTTGCATGCGTGGACAGTACGAATAAGCTGGCGTTCGAAGAGTGGGTGGCAGCGCCCGTGACGAATAAACTAGCGTTCGAAGCATAGGTAGCAAAATCTTTTAAACGGTAAAGACCGCCAGTCGACCCCCGACCGTGACGTTACCGCCGACGACCGCCCGAGGGAGAAGAAGAAGAAAACCCACCGCGACTCAACGACGACGGTAGCTGAGGAAAAGGAAGGGTGCTTCGCATCATCAACTTCAGCACCGCGCCCTGAGACCACGTGGCGATGGGATACCCCAAAGGACAGCAGGAGCGGACCTCAAAAACTCACAACCGTTTAAGCAACAGGTTTTGGATTGGTGAGCATGAATTCCTGGCCCCTCATAGCTTAATCTAGTTAGGTATAGTGGGTGGGATAAGGAAAAGGGGATTGTTTAATGTAGTTCTTTTCCCTCGATGTGCCGTGTGTTCCCCATTCCCATATAAGTGTAATTGTTTATGCCTGTAATTTTCATGCCAGTAAATTTTCATAAGATTGTTTTATTCTGCTTTTAATAAAATTTCAGTTTTCTTACACCAAACCACTTGTCTACTCGATTTTCTGTATTGCTGCCTGTACCTAAGTCCGGTGTCTAGAACTCACGGGTGTGGGAGTGATTCGAACCGCTCAAAGGACATTCAGAGGCGAAGCTGACTGGGCACACACCACCCCCTACAAGGCCAACATACCATTTGCCTTCTTAACCACCTGCTGCACCTACATGCTTTCCTTCAGCGACTGGTGCACAAGGACACCCAAGTCTCGTTGCACATCCCATTTCCCAATCTATTGCCATTCAGATAATAATCTGTCTTCCTGTTTTTGCCACCAAAGTGGATAACCTCGCATTTATCCACATTATACTGCATCTGCCCTGTTGTAGGAAAAATGATTCCTCGGAAACTAGACTTTGAGTAAGAGAGACAACTTTATTAAATGACAGAGCTCTGGGAGAAGAGTCTGCAACCACGCGGTCTGCGAGAGCACCTTCTCCCCGATTGTAGTACGTGCCGAGCTTATATACAATTCCAAGAAGTTGGTTTTAGATCATTTACATTCATCCAATCAATTCGTTTATTAGCGCATATTGTTATTTTCCTCCAGTCAGGAGTTTACAAAATTGTGTTGCCAATTCTGCCTCTTCAGGTCTTCGTTCCGTCTTGTTCCCCGGCGGAATGTGATTAGTTCGATGATAGGATACCAGTGAACCTTGTTAGTCCTCAGTGATCCAATTAGTCCCAGTCAGGACACGAGACGAACTTTGTTCCAGCCATGCGTAAGCGTGGCATGTCTCACTGTGCAGTGATTCAATTAGTCCCAGTCAGCAAATTTGTTGTTTGTGTCTTTTCCAGCAAAATTTTATTCTAACAATCCCTCCTCTTGGTCCTGGAGCACGATTCATTTGCTCCCAGATGACCATCCTCGGTCCCCCTTTCATCGGTGCTTACAGCCACTGGCTTATGTCCGGGGGTTCGGTTGTTCCTTCGATAGTGTCGTATTGGTGTTCTTCGTCCCTTGGTAGCAGGTTGGTGTGTTCCTCCTCGATAGAGGCGATCGGCATCACAGTTTTCATAGCAGTTTGGCAACACAACTTTATAAGGCTCAGCGCACAACACATCAACATACAAATTACAACTATTATTATTATCCCTTGCATCATCCACGCTCCCCACCCGGTTTTCCCTAGCAACCAATCAAGCCACCCTGTGCTTGTGGGTTGATGGAGCTTCTTTATTTCTTCTTGGATATGATTTGCTAGGCTCGTGATATTCTCGGAGCTATCTGGGACATATGTACAGCAGTCTGTCCCGATCATGGCACAGGTGCCTCCTTGCGCCGCCAACGGATAATCTAGGGCTATCCTATTCTGTAAGGCGGTGGTCCGGATCGCCACCATTTCGGCACTCATTTCTCTCAGGGACTCAGCCGTATCGTTGGCTATTTGTTCGAGCACTGCTGCCATGTTTATGGATTCCTTGCTATTTTTCCTGTTCCGTACCAGGGGAATGCTATAGCCCAGAATCTTTCAGTTTCCGTAATAGCTCTCTTAACACGCTTGGCTGGTTGCCATAACGACTGGTACCCGTAGTGGTGGGTTAGGGAGGATAAATAATGGATGTATGGTACTACGTATCCTATATAGCATGACCCAGTCCAGGTTCGTGGAAGCCACGGATACGCCTTATATCCGCAAATGAAATAGGTATTATTATAGGCCTCAAATTTGTTCCAAAGTTGGTACATGATCCCAGGTATTTCCCTCCAGGGTAGATTGCTAGTCCGGTTTAGCACTTCGGATAAATTAAACGTTACCACATAGGGCCATTCTAGGGCACCTGGTGGTTTAGTACTGGTTTTGGTTAAAGTGTAATTATACTTGCACTTACTCCATCCAACCACTAACCCTGTCTTGTCATAGTTTACCAAGCAGACTTCCCCCTCTGCATTGTTTAGTTTTCCCCCTGTGCTGACTAATAGCTCTTCTGGATACCTTCGATTATCGTACTGGGGATGAAACCATCCTTTAAAGTTCGTGGGGTTATACCCTGCCTGTTTCCACTCATGTTCCAGCTGATCTGGATTCAAGCTATTTTGGGTTTGTATGGTATCCTCCTTATTCCAGGTGGTATTAGAGTATAATAACCACCCTACCATCTCCTCTACCTTAAAGGGGATAGGCATAAATGGGATTCCTCCCCCCGTATGGGTGGGCACATGGGCGCATACCCAGCAGGAGCTTTGGCCCATTTTTTTCACATAGACATATGACATATACAGAAAGGTATTTACATGCAATCCTCTCTCTTTACGTAAATGGGGTACCGCGCTTCCCGTGACAATATGAAATAACGCCATTACCCATAATACTCTAAACATGATTAATATATCACTACAGTCCAGTCTTTACAGGAATTTTATGACAAAGGGTATGCAGATCACCTGTAAAACAGATTCAGAAAGTAGCCAGTCAGTTGTCTTTATATACTTTCAATTGTGTCCAATGCTTCCATACTCCTTTACCCCTTATGTCTAGACAGGCACAGGTATCCCCACTGATTATGATTTCATATGGCCCACTCCATTTTGGGGCGAACCCTGGTTTGCTGGGCAGAGTTTTCACCGTGACTTTACTACCCGCTGAGGGAACATAAGCCGTCATTGTGAGCTCTTGTGCCCGATCCTTGTCCTCCTGATTATCGCGGACATTCTTTCGCATCTCCTTTAATTGAGTGCTAAGTTCCAGAACGTATCGTTTTAGTCTATCTTTTAAAGGGCCTACATCGGCCCCACCTGTTATGATGCCTTCTGGCAATTGCATCGCCCTTCCTGTCATCAATTCATAAGGGGTCAAGCCTGTCGTTCGGTTTTCAGTGGCTCGCAGCTTCATTAGGATAATGGGCAATACTTCAGTCCAGGTTTTCCCTGACGTCTGCATTGCCTTTGCCAATGCATTTTTAAGGGTTCGGTTCATTCGTTCCACCATGCCCGAACTTTGAGGGTGGTATGGGATGTGGAATTTTTGTTTAATTCCCATTAATTGGCATACCGTTTTTATGACACTCCCGGTAAAGTGGGTACCTTGATCAGAGTCCATTTGAATTGGTATTCCCCACCTGGGGATTACTTCTTCAGCTAAGACTCTGGCAACCGTCAAAGCGGTGCAATTTCGCGTGGGGAAAGCCTCTACCCAGCAGGTGAATTGGTCTATGACCACGAGGCAGTATGTTTTGCCGTGTGACGGTGGAAGGGGACCTGTGAAGTCTATTTGTATATGCTCCCAGGGCCCTCGTGGCCTTGGTTGATGTCCCATTTTGACTTTTATGGGTCGCCCGGGGTTATACTGCGCACAGATGATACATCAATGGCAGTATCTCGCGATATCTCTTCCCATCCCCTTCCACCACCATTCTTTGCTGAGGCTTCCCATCATCGCTTCTCTCCCTGAGTGTACAAGCCCATGGTGGAGTTCTAATAGTGTATTTTGAATGCACTTGGGGGCCATTACCCTGTTATCCTTTCACCAGACATTATCGCTTCCCCGCTTTGCGCCTTGTTCTTCCCACGTACCTTTTTCGACGTCGGGGGTGTCCTCATGGAGTTCGTCAATACTTATCTCGTCCTCGGAGCTGCTCACAGCGGCTATTGGTACTTCTTCGATCCTTTCTTGCTCTAGCGCCCTTTGTGCTGCTTGGTCCGCAGCCTGGTTCCCCTGGTGATTTAACCAGTCCGGGCTAGTCCGGTCCGGTTCCCTCTGATGTGCCTTAATCTTAATTACTGCTACCTGTTGGGGTTTGTCGCTAGCTTCTAGGAGGGCTTCTATCCTCCGCTGGTGTTTTATGGGATTGCCTCCCGTAGTAATGAATCCCCTCCTACCCCATGCAGTCATATAATCGTGGACCACCCCAAAGGCATACCTACTATCTGTGTAAATGTTCACGATTTTATTCTCTGACAACTCTAGTGCCCTGGTGAGAGCCACTAGCTCTGCTACTTGGGCCGATAGGCCTCCATCAATCCGTCCTGACTCTACGGTTTTTAATTCGCCATTAACCACCGCCCACCCCGTTCGGGGCAGCCCATCTATATACTTGCGTGAACCATCTACGTACAACGTCTCTTCCGCTGTCGCTAAAGGGGTGTCTTTTATCCTATCTTCTTCCAGGTTCATATCTACGTCTCCACAGTTGTGGGGCTCCCCAGTTCCCAGTATTCCTTCTGCCGGGTTCTCCCCTGTGTCTCTAACAATGGTTACTGCTTTACTCGGAGGGAGGAGGACGGCCTCCCACTTGGCACGTCTCATGTTCGAGACGGATCTTAATTTCCCGGTATTCAGCATCTCTACCAGAGTGTGTTTAGTGTGCAATATAATGTTTCCTGTCATTACTATCGGCTCACTAACCTTTACTGCCCAAGCCGCACAATCCAATGCAGCTATGCACCGGGAGAGCCCTGTGACTACCGGTCCCTCCGCTGTGGAATAGTAGGCGACGGGCCTTCTTTTATCCCCATGATCCTGTGTAACTACTGCTGTGTAAAACCCTTCTTCATAGTTGCAATGTATGCGGAAGTCCTTACTCATATCTGGCAGTCCTAGCCCTGGGGCTGATACTAGCTCAGACTTTAGTTGAGTATAAGCTTCCTCTTGTTCCGGTCCCCAATCTATCGGTTCCAACGTGGGCTTACCCCCTTTCACTAATCTTTGTATAGGTTCTGCTAATTTAGCGAACCCCGGGATAAAATTTCGACTGTAATTAAAGAGCCCCAGCACCTTCCTGACTCCGCGTACTGTTACGGGTCTCGGCATGCCCTGGACAGCGTGTTTCCTGTCCTGTGGCATTTCTTTAAGTCCTTGGGAGATTAGATGTCCCAGGTATAGGACCTGAGTTTTTCCTATCTGTGCTTTTTTAGGGCTTACCTTGAGGCCAGCCGTCTCTAGGGCCCTTAGTACTAAATATAGGGTTGCCAGATGGTCTGCCTTCGTTTCTGAGGCTATTAGTATGTCGTCGACGTACTGCAAAATAGTGCTTCCTTTCGGTACTTCTATCTGTTTTAGGATATCGCTCATGACGCGGTGAAAAATAGCTGGGCTATTATGGAATCCCTGTGGCAATCGGGTCCACGTATATTGTTTATCCCCTACTGTGAATGCAAATTTCTCTTGTGATTCCGGATCTAATGGGAGTGCCCAGAATCCGTTAGCTATGTCTAAAACGGTGAATATCTTCTGTTTAGGAGATAGCCCATTCAAAATTGTTGAGGGGCTGGCAACGATGGGGTGTGATTTAGGAGTGACCCTGTTGAGGGCCGTATAGTCTATAGTCAACCTATAGCTCCCATCAGGTTTCTCTACTGGCCATGTGGGGGAATTAGTAGTGCTCGTGGTTTCCCTCAGGATACCCCTTTCTACTAGCCCCTTCACTATGTCCACGACTGCCTTCCTGGCCTCCGCCTTTATTGGGTACTGGCGGTGGGATTAGCCAATGTCCCGCCCCGACTCACTGGAGCCATCTCGACTATTTCAACGTCCCCCTCGCCTGCAGGGGCTGTTGGTTCTGCACTGTAATATGGGGGAAGGGAGGTGGTGTCTGGACAAATCCCCATTCGCCCCCCCTCGTATACCTTACACTCTAATTCCTTTATAATCTTTGCTTGACATTTCACCTTTGTCTCTAGTTCCGTAACCATCTGTACTTTGTCTTGTGCAACTTTCTTTATTACGTTTACTTGTTCAATGAGTCCTGCTAGTTGGTGTACTAATAACACTCCTGCCTTCTTGGTTTTATCCTTTGTCTGTTTAGTCAACCAGCTTCTCTGGAGTTCTAAAGTCTGTGACACATCCCCCCCGTCTTTCTGCATCTTCTTAATTAACGACTGTCGGTTTGTATGTGAGGGAGCCCGAAGGTCCCCTCTTAACTTCCTCACCTGACATCGCCGCTGCTTCACCGATCGTTCCTTCGTGTCTGGAGATCTGTTCCTTAGAGAGCCCCCCTATTCTTTCCTTCCGAGAATACCCGAGCTTCTTGTCGCACTCTATGCCAGCGTTCTCAGAGGTCCGGGTTTGTCTTTCTCTCAAAACTGCCCGGACGTGTAATGCTTGCTTGTTGGACGGGATTTCTACCCCTCCCCGGTGTCTGTTTACCTGATCAGGGTCCTACAACACCGACACTAATAATCTCCTAGTTCACTTAGCAACATGATATAATGCAGAAAAATGTTAACCATACTCGACTAGTATCACGACTTTAGAACACCTTGGAGTCTCGAGTCTCGGCACCTACTTCATGGTCCTGGCCTTCGCGTGGGGCATTTGCCCTCTTAACAACCGGCCTGAGGCTAGGTGTCTGAGACAAGTGTCCTCCTGATCCGAGGTTTTTCTTAGTTACTATTACACAAATACAAATACACACATACAAATCAAGTAGTGTCTCTTACCCACTCAGTCTGTGTCCCTGATTCGTTTTGGTACCGCTTCGCCGTTCAGTCGCCTTGTCGAGTGTCTCTGATTTATGGGCGGTCAAAAATCGGACTACTCACCCTGGTCACTGATTCGAACGACTGTTCAGCTCCGTGGCACCCTGCCCACTGCGCCAATTTGTTGTAGGAAAAATGATTCCTCGGAAACTAGACTTTGAGTAAGAGAGACAACTTTATTAAATGACAGAGCTCTGGGAGAAGAGTCTGCAACCACGCGGTCTGCGAGAGCACCTCCTCCCCGATTGTAGTACGTGCCGAGCTTATATACAATTCCAAGAAGTTGGTTTTAGATCATTTACATTCATCCAATCAATTCGTTTATTAGCGCATATCGTTATTTTCCTCCAGTCAGGAGTTTACACACTTGTGTTGCCAATTCTGCCTCTTCAGGTTTTCGTTCCGTCTTGTTCCCCGGTGGAATGTGATTAGTTCGATAATAGGATACAAGTGATTAGTTCGATGATAGGATACCAGTGAACCTTGTTAGTCCTCAGTGATCCAATTAGTCCCAGTCAGGACACGAGACGAACTTTGTTCCAGCCATGCGTAAGCGTGGCATGTCTCACTGTGCAGTGATTCAATTAGTCCCAGTCAGCGAATTTGTTGTTTGTGTCTTTTCCAGCAAAATCTTGTCCAGCAAAATTTTATTCTAACATGCCCAATCACCCAACCTGTCCAACTCATACTGGAGTTTCTCTGCATCCTCCTCACAGCACACACGCCCACCCAGCTTTGTGTTGTCCGCAAACTTGGAGATATATCTAGTTCCCTCGTCTAGATCATTAATATATATTGTGAATAGCTGTGGTCCTAGCACCGATCCCTGCGGTACTCCACTAGTCACTGCCTGCCATTCAGAAAAGACCTGTTTATTCCAACTCTTTGCTTCCTGTCTGCCAACCAGTTCTCTATCCAAGTCAGTACCTTACCCCCAATCCCATGTGCTTTAACATTGCCCGCCAATCTCTTATACGGGACCTTATCGAAAGCCTTCTGAAAGTCCAAATACACCACATCCACTGGTTCTCCCTTATCTATTCTACCAGTTACACCCTCAAAAAATTCCAGTAGATTAGTCAAGCATGATTTACCTTTTGTAAATCCATGTTCACTTTGTCCGATCCTGTCACTGTTTTCCAAGTGCTCTGCTATTATATCTTTTATAATGGACTCTAGCATTTTCCCCACTATCAATGTCAGGATTACTGTCTATAGTTCCCCATTTTCTCTCTACCACCTTTTTTAAATAGTGGGGTTACATTAGCTACCCTCCAATCCATGGGAACTATTCCAGAGTCTATAGAATTTTGGAAGATGACCAGCAATGCATCTACTATTTCTAGGGCCACTTCCTTAAGTACCCTAGGATGTAGATTATCAGGCCCTGGGGATTTATCGGCCTGCAATGTCATCAATTTCCCTAACACCATTTCCCTACAAATACTGATTTTATTCAATTCCTCCCTCTCATTAGACCCTATGTTCCCCGACATCTCCGAGAGGATATGTGTGTCCTCCTTTGTGAAGACAGAACCAAAGTATATATTTAATTCGTCTGCCATTTCTTTGTTCCCCATTATAAATTCCCCTGATTCTGACTGCAAGGGACCTACGCTTGACTTCACCAATCTTTTTCTCTTCACATATCTATAGAAGCTTTTACAGTCAGTTTTTATGTTCTCTGAAAGCTTACTCTCATACTCTATTTCCCCCCTCTTAATTAATCCCTTTGTCCTCCTTTGCTGAATCCTAAACTGCTCCCAATCCTCAGGTTTGCTGCTTTTTCTGGCCAATTTATATGTCCTCTCCTTGGATCTTGTGCTATCCCTAATTTTCCTTGTTAGCCACGGTTGAGTCACCTTTTATGTTTTATTTTTATGCCAAACAGGGATGAACAAATTCTGTAGTTCATCCATGCAATCTTTAAATGTTTGCCATTGCCTATCCACCATCAACCCTTTAAGTAACGTTCCCCAATCCATCCTAGCCAACTCGCACCTCATACCATCGTAGTTTCCTTTATTTAAATTCAGGACCCTAGTCTCTGAGTCAACTACTTCACTCTCCATCTTAATGAAGAATTCTATCATATTATGATCGCTCCTCCCCAAGCGGCCTCGCACAACAACATTGCCAATTAATCCTTTCTCATTACATAATACCCAGTCTAAGATGGCCTGATCGCTAGTTGGTTCCTCGATATATTGGTCCAGGAAACCATCCTGTATACACTCTAGGAATTCCTCCTTCACAGTATTGTTACTAATTTGGTTAGCCCAATCTATATGTAGATTAAAGTCACCCATGATAACTGCTGTGCCCTTATTGCACGCATCTCTAATTTCCCGTTTAATGCCATCCCCAACCTCAGCATTACTGTTTGGGGGTCTGTATACAACTCCCAGTAACGTTTTCTGCCCCTTGGTATTTCTCAGCTCTACCCATACAGATTCCACATCATCAGAGCTAATATCCTTCCTTACTATTGTGTTAATCTTCTCTTTAACCAGCAATGCTACCCCACCTCCTTTTCCTTTTTGCCTGTCCTTCCTGAATATTGAATACCCCTGGATGTTGAATTTCCAGCCTTGATCACCCTGGAGCCATGTCTCCGTAATTCCAATTATATCATATGCTAGGAACAGTGATACATTTCCAAGTCAGGATGGGTGTGTGACTTGGAGGTGATGATGTTCCCATGCACCTGCTGCCCTTGTCCTTCTAGGTGGTAGAGGTTGCGGGTTTGTGAGGTGCTGTCGAAGAAGCCTTGGCAATTATAGACCAGTTAGCTGCAGTGCATCTTGTAGATGGTACACACCGCAACCACAGTGCACTGGTGGTGGAGGGAGTAAATATTTAAGGTGGTGGATGGGGTGCCAATCAAGCGGGTTGCTTTTTCCTGGATGGTGTCAAACCTTTTGAGTGTTGTTGGAGCTGCACTTATCCAGGCAAGTGGAGAGTATTCCAACACACTCCTGACTTGTACCTTGTAGATGGTAGAAAGGCTTTGGGGAGTCAGAAGGTGAGACACTCATCGCAGAATACCTAGCCTCTGATCTGCTCTTTTGGCCACAGTATTTATGTGGCTGGTCCAATTAAATTTCTGGTCAATGATAACCTCCAGGATGTTGATGGGGGATTCGGTGATGGTAATGCCGTTGAATGTCAAGGGGCAGTGGTTAGACGCTCGCTTGTTGGAGATAGTCATTGCCTGGCACTTGTGTGACGCGAGTGTTACTTGCCACTTATCAGCCCAAGCCTGAATGTCGTCCAGGCCTTGCTGCACTCGGGCATGGACTGCCTCATTAAATGTTTGCCATTGCCTATCCACCGTCAACCCTTTAAGTAACGTTCCCCAATCCATCCTAGCCAACTCGCACCTCATATCATCGTAGTTTCCTTTATTTAAATTCAGGACCCTATCTCAAGCCATGCTAATATATTACCCCTAATCCCATGAACCCTAATGTTGTGTAATAATCTCTTATCAAATACTTTCTGAATATCCAAATACACTACATCCACTGGTTTCCCCTTATCTACCCTGCTAGTTACAACCTCAAAAAACTGTAACATATTTGTCAAACACGATTTCCCTTTCATAAATCCGTGTTGACTCTGCCCAATCATATTATGATTTTCTAAGTGCCCTGTTACCATGTCCTGAATAATAGATTCTACCATTTTCCCTACTACTGATGTCAGGCTAACTGGTCTATAATTGTCACTTTTCTCTCTCCCACCTTTCTCGAATAACGGGGTTACATTTTCTACCTTCGAATCTGAGGGGACTGTTCTAAAATCTAGGGAATTCTGGAAGATCAAAACCAATGCATCTGTGAAGGAATCGCCATGTTTCAGAAAGATACACCATAATATGAACAGAATACTGATATTAATACGGAATATACTGGGTTTAAAAATCTAAAGCCTCGGAGACACAGGCTGCAAACAGAATACAGGCTCCTGAGATAAAGATCAGTTGATAACAAAGTTGTAAACAAGCTTTGAAATGGGAATTAGTTAAATATACTAAAACAATGAAAGATTGAAGCAAACCATTGGTGCTTCCAAAAGGTCTAGAGTTTGGAGGTAACACAATGAGAAATGCCCAGTTTAAAGTGTTAAGAGCTAACACGTGAAACAGAAACACAAACATTAAAAGAGTCAAGTGCCTTTGAAAGAATGACATCAAGTAAAGAAACACCTGCTGGTCAAATATTTTTTATGTTAAACTTGGGAGACAGGAACCATAAGATTAAATATGCAACCAATTGAGATAGCTAGAAAACAAGTAAACACACAGTTAAAGTGGTTTTGGTTTACATATTGTAAATATAATACCAACAAGAAGGCTTTGAAAATATGACTTCAATAGATACACCAAGCAATTACATTGTGTTTGTATTGAACTTGGAGCAGTAAGGAGAGTCACAATGTCTGTTAAAAACCAGTAAAGCCAATATTAAGAATTGAATGAAGAATCTTCGATAAGAATGGCATCAAACAGAAACCATTGCTGTCATTGTTTTTATGATGTTTTTTGGAACACCTAAAGGTAGAGAAATAATTATGCATGCAATAGTTGAATTGATAGTAAGATAGAAAGCATTCAAACAGAGGTATCAATAAAGACAATTAACTGACATCAGCAGAGAACATCAAAGAAGAAACCACTGCCAAAAGGGTATAAAAATAAGACCTTTTCAACAGAAAGGCAGAACTTGCTGAACGGGAGAAGCATTTCTCAACTCTAAGTCTTTAACTATGAGTCTCGGGAAGTCAAAGTGATTGATTTTGGTGGATGTTCTGGATTTAGAATTAAGTAAATAAGAAATGTAACGAAGTAAAGATTTGAGAATAAGGATCTCTGAGAAATAAGAAATGTAAGCTAATTGTATTTTGATTTGTTAATGTTGCGACTGATTCAACAGCTGTTAACTGAATGTCGGCTCTTAAATAAAACTATATATTTTTAGAATTGTCTCAAAGAGTAATTCTGTATAAAC
The DNA here is from genome assembly GCF_052327205.1 of Somniosus microcephalus. Lineage (NCBI taxonomy): Eukaryota > Metazoa > Chordata > Chondrichthyes > Squaliformes > Somniosidae > Somniosus > Somniosus microcephalus. The sequence continues at coordinate 86,370,524 of NC_141000.1, forward strand.
TCGTGAACCCACATTTCTGTACACTCTTTTGTAAGGAGTTGCAGAATTCTGGGGGGGTATTCCGGACCCTCATAATATCCGGAAGGTTACTGTCTAGTTCAACTTATTAAAACTACTATCTGGAGGGCGGTAATATCTTCAGTTGTTCGTTTCCTTTAGGGAGAGATAGCCTGAACCATTAGACCCATTTAAGCGTCTTGTGGAGTTCGGCTATCTCTAACTTAAGTTGAGGGTGAATGTCTGGGGAATACGCCTGATCTGGGATAGCCCAAAAGGGCTAGGACTGTAATTATCCCTTCACATCCACTATCTTTGTAGCCACCTCTTTTAAAATCCTTGGATGTAGGCCATCAGGTCCAGGGGATTTATCGGCTTTTAGTCCCATTAATTTCTCGGCTTTTAGCCCCATTAATTTCTCCAGTACCATTTCTTTACTAATACTAATTTCTTTAAGTTCCTCATTCTCACTAAACCCTTGGCTCCCCACTATTTCCGGAATGTTTTTTGTGTCTTCCGTGAAAACAGCTACAAAGTATTTGTTTAACGTCTCTGCATTTCTTTATTCCCCATTATAATTTCTCTTGTCTCTGCCTGTAAGGGATCCACATCTACTTTCGCTAATCTCTTCCTTTTTGCATACCTATAGAAGCTTTTACAATCTGTTTTTATATCTCTTACTAGTTTACTCCTATATTTTCTTTTCTCTCTTTATCAAATTCTTGGTCCTCCTTTGCTGAATTCTAAAATCCTCCCAATCCTCAGGCTTACTACTCTTTTTGACAACATTATAAGCCTCTTCCTTTAATCTAATACTATCTTTAACTTCTCTTGTTAGCCATGGTTGGACCATTTTTCCTGTGAGCTTTTTATTCCTTAAGGGAATGTATATTCGTTGTGAATTGTGAATTATTTCTTTAAATGTTTGCCATTGCTTATCTACCACCATACATTTTAATCTAGTTTCTGAATCTACCTAAGCCAACTCGCCTCTCATGCCTATTAGTTTGCTTTGTTCAGATTTAAGACCCTAGTATCAGACTTAACTTAATCACTCTAAAACTCAACATAAAATTCTATCATATTATGATCACTGCTCCCCAGAGGCTCCTTTACTACAAGGTTATTAATTAATATAATTGCAAAATACTGCGGATGCTGGAAATCTGAAATAACAACAGGAAATGCTGGAAATACTTAGCAGGCCAGGCAGCATCTGTGGAGAGAGAAATAGAGTTAACGTTTCAGGTCTGGAACCCTTCATCAGAACTTCATTATCTGATGAAGGGTCCCAGACCGGAAACGTTAACTCTGTTTCTCTCGCCACGGATGCTACCTGGCCTGCTGAGTATTTCCAGTATTTTCTGTTGTTATTTCAGGTTATTAATTAACCCCAACTCAATTAGTTGGTTCCTCAACATAATGATCTAGAAAACTATCTTGAATGCATTCCATTAACTCATCCTCTGCACTATTACTTCAAATTTGATTTGCCCTGTCGATATGATAATTAAAGTCCCCCATGATTACTGCATTACATAGCAACAGTGACTGAATTTCAAAAGTAATTAATTGGTTATGAAATACTTTAGTATGTCTTGAGGATATATGATGGGCTGAATTTCCCTGAATCTTCCTCTGGAGCGTCAAGGTGCAACTTCCACCCACTGTTCCGACTCAGCCAGCACCCTGGCCCAGTTTAATAGGTTGGGGGTCATTCGGTATGCAAGGAAGGTTCTCAGTGCAATCCCTGCCAGCAAGAGGAAGCTCTCCACTGCCTGCCAGGAATAATTGTTTAATGCTGTCATGGAGCAGGGGATCTATCACCTGAAGAGGAGGAGGCCACCTAAAGGGGCAGAAGAGTCCCAAAGACCAGCCTAGAATTTCCCTTTTAGGCCTTGGGCTGGGCCGAGGCCTTCATCTAGTGAGTGGTGACAGGCTGAGGGCAGGGAAAGGTGCCCACTATTGGTCCCTCTCCCTCCAAATGGGGCATCAGGAGTCCTTCCACCACTGGCCCAGTGACTACTGCCATCTTTCTCCTAGTGGTTCCTGAGGTCAGTGGGATCAGCAATAGAAGACAGGGAATAGGGACAGCTTGCTGGGCCCTGCCTTCCCACTTGCATGCAGCAGGTGAAGAAGGGGCAGCCAGTAGTCTTCCCAGCTGGGGAGGAAGGCAGGAACACGCTGGTAGTCCTCGTTGCTTAATTTTCCCACTTTTTCTGCTGTTATCCCACCGAATTAGAATAATTGCGGAATAAAATACAGGTTGATAAGGTGCTACATAAATTTCCTTTATATCTGTTTTTAATGGAGTTTCAACAAAATCACGAATAATGACAATTTCTGCCTTTGCACAGCGTTGCCATTGCAAATACAATGTGGCTGTTTATCAATAGTACAGTCGTTAATTGTGCCAGTCAAAAGAGTTAACCAATAGGTAATTTAAAATCTGCATATTAACAAAATGCAATACACAGTAATCATAATAACCAACACTTGGAGGTTGGAAACTTTAGTCACAATTCTATTGAAATAATGAGAGCTAATGAACTGCAATCTTTTCTGACCCAGGTAGTTACTGTGTTAATTAAAATAGCGCAACCTGGATATTATAAACAGGGATTAAGCCTCTGTGAAGCACATTGGGATGTTCTACTATGTTAAAGGCACTATTTAAATGCAAGTTGTTGGTGTGGTGATATATTGTCATTTGATATCTTTTTTGATGCCATGTCGTACATTCAGCTGTATACTTGGTACACTATTTCCTATTTTTTTCATTATAGTTTTCTAACTATGTGAGCAAGATTTTTTCAGAGATTGCAGAGAAAGTCATCATGTTCCTGATAATTTGTAGCCAATCTCTATGTAAACAACCTTCCTGCTTCAAATTGATTTCTTATCCAAATCAGAATTAAAGGCCGGGATTTTCCTTTCCTCGGCGGGTCCGTGGCAGGCGATGTCAGTGGCTGTTGGCTCCATCCCACTTTGTGAAATAACTTTCCATTGATGGGGCTTGTTAAGCCTGCCCAACCCATTCCATAGGCCAATTAGAGGAAGTGGGTCTGGTGACATCATTCATGACGCATTAGAAGTTGATTTCCTTAAAGGGACCATGGTCAACTTTCTTTCAACATTTGTGCTGTCAGTGTTCTACAGCATTGAAGTGCTACAAACACTGATAATCACTGCACAGAGGTACAGGGCTGCACCCAGGCTTTCCTATGACTCTCTCCATATGTTTATGGAGGGAGTCAGAGCATGCAGAGAGGTCCTCTTCTTCTCTTCTGATGGGCAGAAGACACCTCCGCAGGAGACCAAAACAGCCTGGTTGCACATTGCACAGGAGGGCACAAGCGGGGTTGTTGTCAGGAGGACATGGGCACAGTGACACAAACCTTTCAATGATTTCATTAGATCACAAAACGTTAGTACAAAGCCACACTCACCTTCATCCTGCTGTGCCTCTCATCACATCCCCATCACTCTGCCTTCCCTACCCTACCTCTGCACATCCTTACTCACACCAACTTACCTTGCACCTCCACCCATCCCTTTCTCTCTATCTACATTATCACATCCCCATCTCACTAGCCACCCCTCACACTCGCCCTCATCCTAGTCCAATCATACCAACTAACAACACATAAGGGTAGGCACTTGGGTGTTTTATCCAATGTTCATGTAAAGTTTCTGTTAATGTGCTGTCAAACATTAAAACCTTTATTTCCAACACTTTGCATTCTTGGACAGATTTGGAAATGGCTTAGTGAGTTGCAGTGAATGGTGAGACATAACGGTACCCCCCCCCCCCCCACAATGGTGATGAGTGTGAAAGGAATGGCTTGGACATTGTAATGATGCTTTATGGTGTTGGTGTGGGGTGGTGTTAATCTGGCGCATCATGTGGCAGCCAGGGTGTACAGCGTCAAGTGAAGTAAATCTGGCCATGGTGAGGCGATCCCTAGCATCCCGGGCAGCAATGTGGTTGGGTGATGATGCCCTGAGTCCTGTGCAGCATCAGATGATGGCGGCGAAGGTTGGTGTTGTTGTTGGTGGTGCTGGTGTTGGGGCTGATTGTGGTCGGATTCTGAGGACCAAGGTGAGACAGTATAAAGGGCACCCATGTTAATGGAATTGGTGGCTGATGAAGTACAGATGACAGAAGCGATCTGTCAATGGTGAGTGAGTTCTTCCAATAAGGTGATACTGGATGGAGAGTGGAAAGCCTGCAGAATATATGCTGCAAATGGACTGCAAAACACTTTGTGGCCGAGGAAAGTTATGATCTGTCAGGTGGGAGTTTTTATTGTACATTTGAAGCTGTCAAGTAATCAGCTGGAGCAATGGCCACTGAACTCCCGCCTCAGGTTGACAGCCATGGTCCCCAAACAGTGTGGTTCCTGTGGCCATGAAGTTAAAATGAAAAGGTAAGTCAAAAAAGCCTGTTAAGCATCTGTCAACTAGATGCTAATGAGATTAATTGGGTCCCCCGCCGCTGCCTGTCGGGTCTGCTCAGTGCCGACAGACCCGACATTGGGAAAGGTGCGTGGCGGTGGGTTGACAGTGGGGTCCCGCCCCTCTGTCAAAAAAAATCACTTCAGCACCCGACCTGCCACTGATCGCACCCGCTGACCCCCCAGCAAATTCCAATCAAAGAAAGAATACCTTCAAGAGCTGCAGAGCATTGTTTGGGCCAGCTGTTCACCTGTCCAATTCCCATGTCAATAGAAACTTCATACAAAGCTATTTCCAGGGCCAAGCACATCATTATTTGCCAGAGTTCCTCTTGTATCTCTCATCTGATTGGGATGCTTCTTTCTTGCACAACACCCTTTGATTTCATTCATTTGCTTCAGTAGAATAGCAATTAGACCCAAAGGATTAAAATAAATGTTTAGGCTGTAGTTTACATTCACCAGAAACAACAATCTCTACTTGAGCACTGGAACATTTTCCCTGATTCTCCCTTTTTTCCCTTCCCTGCATCACACACTTCCGTTGAGACTGTTCTTTCTTTCACTAGTTATCTTTCAGCTTCCTCAGTTGCATCTGCTGTTTTGATGCGATGTTGGTGGAAGCATGCCTTGAGCCTATTGTATCTATTTATTCCTCTGCAATACCACTGTCCTTGAGCTACCCTCTACTTCTGCCAGTTCTTCCTCTAAGTACTAGATAGGGAAAAGCTTCAAAATCTGGGGTGGGTTGAAGTTATGCTAAACCTTTATAAAACACTGGTTAGGCCCCAGCTGGAATATTGTGTTCAACTCTGGGCACCGCACTTCAGGAAGGATGTCGAGGCCTTCGAGCGGGTGCATAAGAAATTTACTAGAATTGTACCAGGGATGAGGGACTTCAGTTATGTGGAGAGACTGGAGAAGCTGGGGTTGTTCTCCTTAGAGCAGAGAAGGTTAAGAGGAGATTTGATAGCCTCAACGCCGGGTGGATCGTGACGTCAGTGAGTGTGCAATGCTCACTGACCACCCGATCTGCAAAATTGATTGTTGCCACCTACCTTAGCGCCTGGAGGAAACAGCGACAGGGAAAGCTGGTGTGAAGCAACAGGGATCATCAGTAATGAGTCGCAGCTGTAAATTAGTGGAGTTTCAGTGCTTTCTTGTCAGTTTCACATAGTGCAACAGTCTCATTCCGTGAAGCTCGTGGCTGGCTGGTCAGAGAGAAGAGATATCTGCTCTCCACCTGGCTCATGACTCCCCTCTGCAACCCCAACACTCGTGCCCAGCACTCGCATAATGAGAGCCATGCTGCCACCAGGAACATCATCAAGCAGACCATCGGGGTGCTCAAGCAACGGTTCTACTGCCTTGTCTGCTCAGGAGGAGCCCTCCAGTACTTGGCTGAGTGGGTGTCCCATTTCGTGGTGCTCTGCTGCATGCTCCACAACTTGGCCATCATGAGAGCCCAGCCCTTGCTAGCAGGGATTGCGGGACCATCTCAGGAGGAGGAAGAGGGAGAGGAGGAGGAAGAGGAAGACGAGGAGGAGGAGGAGGAGGAACAGGAGCGAGGGAGGAGGCAGCCACTCAATCGGCCTTCTGGAAGGGCGGTCTGTGACCGCCTCATCAGACTACAGTTCGAATGAATTAAACCCCAGATCCCCGTTGCTCACCACATCCCCATCATTCCATCCCTGTCGCAGGTCATATCACAGCGCAAAGCTGAAATGAGACACACCACAAAAGAATCCAAACTGAATTAATACATTTATCAATAATCAGTGAATACATATTTACAACAAAAATATTAACTATTCACCCTTGTGCAATCCCTTAGTGCCTCTCGTTACTATGCCTTTGCCAACTCTAGTGCTCCTACGAAGTGTTGGCTGCAGCAGGGCTGGTGGAAGGCTGCTGAGTGTCCGTGCGGATGGTCTTGCAGGACGCCCTCGACCAGTTCTGAACTTGGAAGGCCCGGATGTAGACTGCACCACCTCAGCATGGGCGGCAGCAGTCTGGGCTGGCTGGATGACAGGCAGCGACAAGGGCTATGGTGGAGTGGCAGTGGTGGGAGCAGGAATGCTGTCATCCTGAGAGGGGGAAAACTCTCCGCTGGCTGCAGTCATACCTAGGACAAAGGGAGATGGTTGTGGTTGTTGGAGGTCAATCATCTCAGCCCCAGGACATCGCTGCAGGGGTTCCTCAGGTCAGTGTCCTAGGCCCAACCATCTTCAGCTGCTTCATCAATGACCTTCCCTCCATCAGAAGGTCAGAAGTGGGGATGTTCGCTGATGACTGCACGGTGCTCAGTTCCATTCACAACTCCTCAGATAATGAAGCAGTCTATGCCCGCATGCAGCAAGACCTGGACGACATTCAGGCTTGGGCTAATAAGTAGCAAGTAACATTTGCAACACACAAGTGCCAGGCAATGACTATCTCCAACAAGTGAGTGTCTAACCACCGCCCCTTGACCTTCAACGGCATTACCATTGCCAAATACCTCACCATCAACATCCTGGGGGTTATCATTGACCAGAAACTTAACTGGACCAACCACACAAATACTGTGGCTACAAGAGCAGGTCAGAGGTTGGGTATTCTGCAGCGAGTGTCTCACCTCCTGACTCCCCAAAGCCTTTCCACCATCTACAAGGCACTAGTCAGGAGTCTGATGGAATACTCTCCACTTGCCAGGATGAGTGCAGCTCCAACAACACTCAAGAAGCTCGACACCATCCAGGACAAAGCAGCCCACTTGATTGGCACCCCATCCAGCACCTTAAACATTCACTCCCTCCACCAACGGCACACCGTGACTACAGTCTGTACCATCTACAAGATGCACTGCAGCAACTTGCCAAGGCTTCTTCGGCAGCACCTCACAAATCCGCAACCTCTACCACCTAGAAGGACAGGGGCTGCAGGCGCATGGGAACACCATCAACAGTAAGTTCTCCTCCAAGTTGCACACTATCCTGACTTGGAAATATTATCACTGTTCCTTCATCGTCACTGGGTCAAGATCCTGGAACTCCCTCCCTAACAGCACAGTGAAAGTACCTTCACCACACCGACTGCAGCGGTTCAAGAAGGTGGCTCACCACCACCTTCTCAAATGAAATTAGGGATGGGCAATAAATGCTGGCATTGCCAGCGATGCCCACATTCCAATACCGAATTTTAAAAAATCATGTGGAGTGAATCGAATTGGCTGAAGACTGGCTTCTGTGATGGTGGTACCTGAGGAGGAGGTGAAAATGGATCATCCACTCAGCACTTCTGGCTGAAGTTAGTTGCAAACGCTTCAGCCTTTTCTTTTGCACTTGCACGCTGGGCTCTGTCATCATTGAGGTTGGGGGTATTCATGGAGCCTCCTCCTCCCATTAGTTGTTTAATTGTTCACCACCATTCACGACTGGATGTGGCAGGACTGCAGCTCTTTGATCTGATCTGTTGATTGTAGGATCGCTTAGCTCTGTCTATACCATGCTGCTTTCGCTGTTTAGCATAGAAACATAGAAGATAGGAGCAGGAGTAGGCCATTCGGCCCCTCGAGCCTGTTCCACCATTTAATGAGATCATGGCTGATCATCCAAATTCAGTACCCTGTCCCTGCTTTCTCCCCATATCCCTTAATCCCTTTAGCCTTAAGAAATATATCTAACTCCTTCTTGAATATATTTAATGAATTGGCCTCAACTGCCTTCTGTGGTAGAGAATTCCACAGGTTCACCACTCTCTGGGTGAAGAAATTCCTCCTCATCTCAGTCTTAAATGGCTTACCCCTTATCCTTAGACTGTGACCCCTGGTTCTGAACTCCCCCGCAATCGGGAACATCCTTCCTGCATCTAGTCTGTTTAGTCCTGTCAGAATTTTATAAGTTTCAATGAGATCCCCTCTCATTCTTCTAAACTCTAGCGACTATAAGCCTAATTGACCCAATCTCTCTTCATACGTCATTCCTGCCATTCCAGGTATCAGTCTGGTGAATCTTCGCTGCACTCCCTCCATGGCAAGAACATTCTTCCTCAGATAATGCGAACAAAACTGCACACGATACTCAAGGTGTGGTCTCACCAAGGCCCTGTACAACTGCAGCAAGACATCCTTGCTCCTGTACTCGAATCGTCACTATGAAGGCCAACATACCATTTGCCTTCTTAACCGCCTGCTACACCTGCATGCTTACCTTCAGCAACTGGTGCACAAGGACACCCAGGTCTCGTTGCACTTCCTCTTCTCCCAATCTATTGCCATTCAGATAATAATCCACCTTCCTGTTTTTGCCACCAAAGTGGATAACCTCGCATTTATCCACATTATACTGCATCTGCCATGCATCTGCCCAATCACCCAACCTGTCTAAATCATACTGGAGTTTCTCGCATCCTCCTCACAGCACACATGCCCATCCAGCTTTGTGTCGTCTGCAAACTTGGAGATATTACATCTAGATCCTTCGTCTAGGTCATTAATATATATTGTGAATAGCTGGGGCCCTAGCACCGATCCCTGCGGTACCCCACTAGTTACTGCCTGCCACTCGGAAAAAGATCAGTTCTCTATCCAAGTCAGTACCTTACCCCCAATCCCATGTGCTCTAACTTTGCACGCTAATTTCTTATGCGGGACCTTATCGAAAGCCTTCTGAAAGTCCAAATACACCACATCCACTGGTTCTCCCTTATCTATCCTACCAGTTACATCCAGTAGATTAGTCAAGCATGATTTACCTTTTGTAAGTAAATCCATGTTGACTTTGTCCGACCCGTCAAGTGTTCTGCTATTACATCTTTTATAATGGACTCTAGCATTTTCCCCACTACCGATGTCAGGCTTACCGGTCTATAATTCCCCGTTTTCTCTCTACCACCTTTTTAAAATAGTGGGGTTACATTAGATACCCTCCAATCCATTGGAACTGTTCCAGAGTCTATAGAATTTTGGAAGATGACCAGCAATGCATCTATTATTTCTAGGGCCACTTCCTTAAGTACCCTAGGATGTAGATTATCAGGCCCTGGGGATTTATCGGCCTTCAATCCCATCAATTTCCCTAACACCATTTCCCTACAAATACTGATTTCATTCAGTTCCTCCCTCTCATTAGACCCTATGTTCCCCGACATCTCTGGGAGGTTATTTGTGTCCTCCTTTGTGAAGACAGAACCAAAGTATGTATTTAATTCGTCTGCCATTTCTTTGTTCCCCATTATAAATTCCCCTGATTCTGAATGCAAGGGACCTACGCTTGACTTTACCAATCTTTTTCTCTTCACATATCTATAGAAGCTTTTACAGTCAGTTTTTATGTTCCCTGCAAGCTTACTCTCCTATTCTATTTCCCCCCTCTTAATTAATCCCTTTGTCTTCCTTTGCTGAATCCTAAACTGCACCCAATCCTCAGGTTTGCGGATTTTTCTGGCCAATTTATATGTCCTCTTCTTGGATCTTATGCTATCCCTAATTTCCCTTGTTAGCCACGGTTCAGTCACCTTTTTTGTTTTATTCTTCTGCCAAACAGGGATGAACAAATTCTGTAGTTCATCCATGCATTCTTTAAATGTTTGCCATTGCCTATCCACCATCAACCCTTTAAGTAACGTTCCCCAATCCATCCTAGCCAACTCGCACCTCATACCATCATAGTTTCCTTTAGTTGAATTCAGGACCCTAGTCTCTGAGTCAACTACTTCACTCTCCATCTTAATGAAGAATTCCATCATATTATGATCGCTCCTCCCCAAGGGGCCTCGCACAACAAGATTGCTAATTAATCCTTTCTCATTACATAATACCTTTCTAAGATGGCCTAATCTCTAGTTGGTTCCTCGATATATTGGTCCAGGAAACCATCCCATATACACTCCAGGAATTCCTCCTCCACAGTGTTGTTACTAATTTGGTTAGCCCAATCTATATGTAGATTAAAGTCACCCATGATAACTGCTGTGCCCTTATTGCACGCATCTCTAATTTCCCGTTTAATTCCATCCCCAACCTCAGCATTACTGTTTGGGGATCTGTATACAACTCCCACTAACGTTTTTTGCCCCTTGGTATTTTTCAGCTCTACCCATACAGATTCCACATCATCAGAGCTAATATCCTTCCTTACTATTGTGTTAATCTCCTCTTTAACCAGCAATGCTACCCCACCTCCTTTTCCTTTTAGCCTGTCCTTCCTGAATATTGAATACCCCTGGATGTTGAATTCCCAGCCATGGTCACCCTGGAGCCATGTCTCTGTAATCCCAATTATATCATATCCGTTTATACTATATCATATTTGCGCATCTAATGCATCCACCTTATTACGAATGTTCCTCGCATTAAGACACAAAGCCTTCAGGCTTGTTTTATTAACACTCTTAGGGGGGAAAATTCAGTTGTTTGCGCCTCCCGTTAGCGCCTTAAGAGGGCGCTAAAGGGGCACAAAGCAACTAGCGCCCTGGCGCGGTGATGTTTGCGCCGCTCGCGAAATTAACTAGACATGTTGCGGTGGCGCTAAACACTACCGCACGATCTCCTGCGCCAGCAGATCGTGACATCAGTCGAGTGTGCAACGCCCCGGTAGCACCCCGGACCGGATATTGAGTGGCGCCCCCTGCCTTACCGCCTGCCGTTAGCAACGACAGGTTGTGGGGAGCATTTTGCAGTGAGAAAGGGACTGGGGGAGCACTATTTAAAGCCGGCCACTTCCTGCCTTTTTTAGTTGGTGACATTTTTGCATCACGCATTCTAAGAGAGAGAGAGAGAGAGAGAGACTTCTGGAGAGATTCAACGCTGTGTGAAGGAGTTTTAGGTACTGAGCAGCACTTTGCAGGTTCATTTTGATTTGCCCTTCCTTGCTTTGCCAGCGCTCTGAGGTAGCGCCTCGCTCCTCGGCCTTTGTGCCTTAAGAGAGTTGTGTAGCACCTGATTTAGTGCTCCAATCACCTCCAGGGGCGATAAAAGCCAACTTTGCTGTCGGAGGTGATAATTAGCGGCAGGTGCTAAATTTTGCGCACGGCCGTTAACGGCTCCCTAAACGGGGCGAAACTGAATTTTTCCTCCTTAGTCCTTTTAGAATGATTATTTACTGTAGTCCTGTTTGATTTACACCCTTGATTTCTCTGCCTTCCACTTTTGCTTTTCTCCTTCCTGTCTTTTGTTTCTATCCTTGCTTCCCTTTCCTCTGTCTCCCTGCACAGGTTCCCAACCCCCTGCCATTTTAGCATGCATGTAGTCCTGTGTTGCAGCTTCCCCAGTTTGGCACCTCATTTTTAGGTATGCCTGGTGCTGCTCCTGGCATGCTCTTCTGCACTCCTCATTGAACCAAGGCTGGTCCCCTGGCTTGATGGTAATGGTAGAGTGAGGGATATGCGGGGCCATGAGGTTACAGATTGTGGCAGAGTACAATTCTGCTGCTGTTGATGGCCCACGGCGCCTCATGGATGCCCAGTTTTGAGCTGCTAGATCTGCTCTGAATCTATCCCATTTAGCACAGTGGTAGTGCCAAACAATACGATGGAGGGGGACCTCAGTATGAAGATGGGCCTTTGTCTCCACAATGACTGTGTGGTGGTCACTGCTACCAATGCTGTCATGGACAAATGCATCTGCGACAGGCAGATTGGTGAGGACGAGGTCAAGCGGATTTTTCCCTTGTGTTAGTTTTCTCACCACCTGCTGCAGGCTCAGTCTGGCAGCTATGTCCTTCAGGTCTCAGCCAGCTCGGTCAGTAGCTGTGTTACCGAGCCACTCTTAGTGATGGACATTGAAGTCCCCCACCCAGAGTACATTCTGTGCCTTTGCTCCCCTCAGTGCTTCTTCCAAGTGGTGTTCAGCATGGAGGAGTACTGATTCATCAGCTGAGGGAGGGCGGTAGGTGGTAATCAGCAGGAGGTTTCCTTGCCCATGCTTGACCTGAAGCCATGAGACTTCATGGAGTCCGGAGTCAACGTTGAGGACTCCCAGGGCCACTCCCTCCCGACTGTATACCACTGTACCGCCACCCCTGGTAGTGTAGTGGTTATGTTACTGAACTAATAAACCAATGAACATGAGTTCAAATCCAACCATGGCAGTTTGAGAATATGAATTCTGTTTTTAAAAATCTGGAAATTTAAAACCCAATCTTTAGGGTAATAAGCCTGCTTTCCTCACCTGGTCTGGCCTATATGTGACTCTAGTCCCACACCATGAGTCAACATGGTTGACTCTTAACTGCCCTCTAACGTGACCTATCAAACCGCTATTTTAAGAAGGCGGCACGTAAGGGCAAGTAAGAATGCGCACATCTGAAAATGAATTTAAAAAAAGCAGAAATGCCTCCTTGACTCTCATTTCAGTGAATCTGCTTCACTGAAATTATTTGATACCTTTAAATCAGATTGTTACAGTAATAAAAGATGTGAAATATAACTGCCCAACTACCATTTATCTAGAGCGAAGTATTTATAATATCTATGGTTATAGATTCTCTTTAATGCTTACCAATATTTCATTAACTTTATGTTAGAAGGCAACCAATATAGTGTAATATCTTTTTTTGGATGGGAGGTTGAATAATCAGGAGGCTATTATGTTTGCCTGACTGCATTTGCTATCAAACACATATCAATCTTTCTGAGCTTCTGAGTAACAGTTTTGTCTGCAGAAATTGTTTTCTGTCAAACTGAAAATGAACTGATTGCATTTTAGGGCCAATTTTAATTTCCTTTTCAACCATGTCTAATGACAGTCTTGTGGCTGCCATGGACAGAAGCAGAGCATACATAGAACAAGGCCTATGGAGCTATCAGGATCATTATAGAGCATACCATTGGCATCTTGAAACAACACATCAGAAGCCTCGACAGATCAGCTAAGATAGTACAGCTCTGCTAGGGTCTCCAAGATCATTATCAATTACTACTTGCTCCACTACAGTGTAATACAAAGGGCTAAGAGTGGAATAGAATTACAAACCAGCTCACAGCAGACTCAGACACCGCCAAGCGGCTATCACTGTAAAAGCACCAGTAAGCTAGAAGATTGGTGCACCAAGTACTTTTCCAAGCGAATTTGAGCTGCTCCTTTTAAGAAATGTTGGGAAAATATTGCTCCAAGCACTTCAGTAACATTCTTTAGCACTTCCTCAGCTCTACCTGTACTTTCTTCGACACAATTAGGAACTCCTAGCAAAGCTTAAATACAGTGCAATCAATTTATTCACCTACTTGTGTCCTCTGTGAGTGATGATAGCATTTTTTCCCATGGTGCTTCCCCGTGATGCTGGTTTTTATATGCAACTTCTAACCCCAAACCTACAACTTTTCAGTGATTTCCCAAGCGGGCTTGCTGGCTCCTGGGTTTTCATGGGAATTGGTTGGAATTCAGGAGACCCTGAACCTTCCTGTGTTGGTTTCTGAAATGGCACTGCAGCAGTCATGTCCGTTACAATTGCTGCAACTGGCTGGTCCTGTCCACTTTCTGCATGTCTTCTGTCACTTGCACTGGGATGTTGGATAGGCTGGATCACCTTGAGAGATAGCAGCTTCGTGTGGCTTCACTAACCATAAGCCTGTTGCAGAGTACTCTCTCAGCATGATCAGTGGTCTATGGGAGCAGATCTGAGGGCCACTGGAAGCTCTGCTGCAGGTGCCCTTGGAGTTGGTATAGACTCCATGGGAGACTGCAGTGCAGAGAAGCTTTATCTGTATGATGATGACTAGTAGATTCCACCACAATCATCCCAGACCTTGCAGGTTATTTTGGATAGATTTGAGTTATTCCTGTATTGAATCTTGTTCAGATAGCAATCTTCTTTTATATTCAGGCTCGTTAAGATCAGAATCTATAGAAACTGCAGCTAAGGAATGAATTGAGCTATCCCTTGGATTTCTTCCCTTTCTCTGCCACCATCACTTGCTTCTCCTCACCTGTGGACTGTGATTCATCCAGTGCTACCTCCTCAACCTTATCATCTGCTTCCTGCTGGATATGTAAAATTGTACTGGTGCTCGTGACAGTTGGTGAGAATAACCCAAGGTGTTATGAGGTGCTGGCAGATTGTTCTCTTAGACCTAGAGGAACTGAAGCAAACATGCCAACCAACAACATTTGCCGACACATGTCAGCCTAGAGCAGGTCCCTATTCCCCCAGTGCCACTTATAACTGCTAATGTACTGCACCGGGTGCCTCCCTCCTCGCCATGCTACTGATAGCACTGACAGGAATTGGTGCATCATATTTTGGGATTTTTTTTCAGCATATTTACATGGAAAGGATTTTGGAATGAGCTATATTGACCTCACCGTCCTTGGCCTCTTGCATTGTTCCATGGAAGCTCAACGTAAACTCGAGGAACAGCACCTCATCTTCCGATTAGGCACTTTGCAGCCTTCCGGACTCAATATCGAGTTCAACAATTTCAGATCATAACCTCGGCCCCTATTACATTTTTACTTATTTTTTTTCCCACCCCTTTGTTTTGGGATTTCCCTCCCCCCACCTTTCCTTTTTTTTCTCTCTCCCACATGGCAGCTGTCTCTCTTTCTGCCAGTACACTTCACACCTAATCTGAGCCGTCTTTTGTCTCCACTTGTCCTATTACCATCTCGTCTGGTTTTGAATACCTCTTAATGTCTCTTTACTTCTTTTGTTCTATCGCAGCCCTGCCTTCGATCTATTTTATTTCCTTTCCAGTTTTGAAAAAGGGTTCACCCGAAACGTTGACTCTAATTTCTCTCCACGGATGTTGCCTGGCCTGCTGAGTTTTTCCAGCATTTTCTGTTGTTATTTTGAACCCATAACCTTCTGCCTCAGAGGCGAGAGTCCTACCAACTGAGCCATGGCTGATACATGGAGGCACACTTGTCCTCCTCCTGTTCTTTCTTGCTACCTTCTCCTGCAAGAAATAGTGAAGTGTGTCAGTGAGTGTTCTGCAATATGTTTGGGTGATATACTGTTGAATGGCTGCCAATGTGTGGAAGCTGTGAGTTGTGGGTGCGAAGCTTGCAACAGTACGTGAGGTTGAGGTAAAGCATATGAATTGAAGGGTTGAGTACTGATTGATAGAGATCGTTGGTAGGTGGATGATGGGGGTGCAGTGAATTAAGCAGATTAGTGGAGCAGTTGATAGGATATGCTATTTGAAGATGAACTCTCTCACCTTGATAACTCACATCAGATTGTTAAACCTCTTCCTGCACTGCATCCATGTTCTTGTAGCTACACTCCTGACATTGACCTCTGCTATTACTGCTTCCCACTGCCTCCTGAGCATATGTCTGGAGGGCCTTCTGACCCCCTGTGGATACAGGATGTCTCTCCTTCTCTCCACATCTTGTATCAACACCTCCAGTGCATTGTCAAAAACCTTGGTGCTCGCTCTCTTGCGTGTCCTAGCACCGATTCCTGCGGTACCCCACTAGTCACTGCCTGCCACTCGGAAAAAGACCCGTTTATTCCAACTCTTTGCTTCCTGTCTGCCAACCAGTTCTCTATCCAAGTCAGTACCTTACCCCCAATCCCATGTGCTTTAACTTTACACGCTAATCTCTTATGCGGGACCTTATCGAAAGCCTTCTGAAAGTCCAAATACACCACATCCACAGGTTCTCCCTTATCTATTCTACCAGTTACATCCAGCAATGCATCTACTATTTCTAGGGCCACTTCCTTAAGTACCCTAGGATGTAGGTTATCAGGCCCTGGGGATTTATCGGCCTTCAATCCCGTCAATTTCCCTAACACCATTTCCCTACAAATACTGATTTCATTCAGTTCCTCCCTCTCATTAGACCCTATGTTCCCCGACATCTCTGGGAGGTTATTTGTGTCCTCCTTTGTGAAGACAGAACCAAAGTATGTATTTAATTGGTCTGCCATTTCTTTGTTCCCCATTATAAATTCCCCTGATTCTGACTGCAAGGGCCCTATGTTTAACTTCACCAATCTTTTTCTCTTCACATAGCTATAGAAGCTTTTACAGTCAGTTTTTATGTTCCCTGCAAGCTTACTCTCATACTCTATTTTCCCCTTCTTAATTAATCCCTTTGTCCTCCTTTGCTGAATCCTAAACTGCTCCTAATCCTCAGGTTTGCTGCTTTTTCTGGCCAATTTATATGTCCTCTCCTTGGATCTTATGCTATCCCTAATTTCCCTTGTTAGCCACGGTTGAGTCACCTTTTTTGTTTTATTTTTATGCCAAACAGGGATGAACAAATTCTGTAGTTCATCCATGCAATCTTTAAATGTTTGCCATTTCCTATCCACCATCAACCCTTTAAGTAACGTTCCCCAATCTATCCTAGCCATCTCATGCCTCATACCATCGTAGTTTCCTTTATTTAAATTCAGGACCCTAGTCTCTGAGTCAAATACTTCACTCTCCATCTTAATGAAGAATTCTATCATATTATGATCGCTCCGAACCAAGGGGCCTCGCACAACAAGATTGCTAATTAATCCTTTCTCATTACATAATACTCAGTCTCAGATGGCCTGATCTCTAGATGGCAAGTGATCCCTCTGATGTAGGGAATCCAACCTTATAAATTCTATTCTGCTGCATCCTTATGCAGTAACTTTAACATTTTAATGAAAATATTGTAATACTGTGTTACATCATCACAAGTATCACTGGTTCTGATTTTGTTGAAAGTCAGCAAAGCAGGTCAGACACAGCGTACCAAAAGGCTTGACCTTTAAATATTGCTTTTTGCTCATGTGAGGCCTAAGAGTCTTACTTGCTGATGATCATTTGCCAGCAGCTACTACTTCAGAAACTTCCCATCTAATTACCATGGTGACCCAGCTTTTGAGCAGCTCCTTTATGCATCATTTAGGATCGTCATGCCTCGTGCAGTGGGTAGGCTGGCATTCAGTAATTGTTTTGGCCATCTGGAAATTTTCTTACAAAGGACATGTCGAAGATGTTACAGCCGTTGTCTGACTATCTGCATGTTCTGAAAAGGGTGTTTGGAAAAACCTTTTTAAATTTGCAAACAAAGACACGATGCAATGATGCAAGTCACATTGAAATCCATCATGGAGCTTTTCTGTTGCTCAGTGGCTAAATGCACTGGCTGGCCTGTTACCATTGTGGGGTACAGAGGGGATTAAGGGAGACGGGTTAACATTTGGGGTGTAGACCTTTCACCAGAACATAGTGGTGGTGGGGGACGAGGCCTTGCATCCATGGTGTTGGCCTGTGTTTTGCCAGCATGTTTTATTTTACTTTATTTCATTTCATGCCTGCTGCATTTGCAGTTTTTTCCTCCATTCTTTTTCCAATTTCACCCTATTTTTTCAGATTTTTGGGTTCAAATGCAGGCAGACTATTGGGATGAGAGTCTCCTCTGTCAGTTGCAAGGGTCCTTTGTGAAATGAATTCCCAGCAGGTACAGGCCACAGCAAAAACAACCTCTAATTCATAACTAATCGGCAATCTCACTCAAAGAAGCCACAGGATTGCTGGTTGGGGAAATGGCAAGTACCACAGCGATACTCTGAGTTCAGAGTTTGGTCAGAGTAGGAGTCACTCGAGGGTGGATTTTACAAAAGGATGCCCCTAGCAGGAGTTTTACCTATGGGAATTTTATATCGGCAAATTGTAGGGAGCATTCCCATCACTTCTGATGCATGCATGCTCCTGATGGCTGAGACTTCTTGCTCGGAGTACGATTTTGTAATATCTTCCCTTAGATATCCATCGCTAAGATTGCTCCCCTCCAATTATGCTTGGATATGAATTGCAGTGCCTGTTACCTACAGGGCTATGGACCAAGAGCTGGAAAGTGGAATTAGGCTGGATAGCTTTGTTTCGGCCAGCACAGACACGATGGGCCAAATGGCCTCCTTCTGTGCTGTAAATTTCTATGATTCTATGAATTGGGCTATACTTGGGAATGATTAACGATGACACAAGATGGTTTCTATTTCCATCACAAACATCCATTACCTGCAGAAAATTTTCTGCTGACAAAGAATGTTAAATAAAAGGAATGACCAGGTTTAGAGGAACAAGTCAATGGTAAACTTAGCATTCATCCTGATTGTTTTGGAGTGACCATTCACCATTCATTGACCATCATTGCTTGATTTGTTGCCAGTGGCATTAGGATAAAGTCATCATTCAATCGTGTGATTATTAACTTCATTCTTTCCTATAGGATTGTTGTTTGACACTCCTTACATTCTATGTGAAACAACATGCAGAATTCATTTGCAGTATTAAGGCACACTTAACTCCTGCCAGCTACAGTGAGTTCCTGTCACCCTTTCACTGATGGGAAAGACTCATAATTCACTTACATGCACAGCAACAAAATAATAAAGCAGCATCATTTTAATGTCAATTGTTCATATAGTTAATAAATTGAAAAGTACACCATTAGTAACAGATTTCCAGCTTATACTTGTAAGGGAGAGTCACTTACATCGGCAGAACAAATTGGGATTCAGCTGCTGCCTGTTTGATTTTTTTTTGCATAGATTATGTAAATCGTTGCACACCTTGAAAGCTGTAGCTGACATTCAACACGAAGAGGGTTAAGCCATTAGCATTGGCAAATAAACGAGATTCTGTAGAAGCAAGAAAGAAATGATAATCAGTAGAAAAATAATTGGGTCAGACTTTCATTAATACAAAGCAGCATGCAAGAACAGAAAGGAGAATTGATTGTTGTAAATATTGGTGCTGCAATGTTTACAACAAACAAGAAAGCGTGGAGTGCATAATAACCCAAGTACAAAAGAAACCCAAGAGGTAAGAAGAAAGATTAAACAAAAGTAACAACCCAGAGCCAAAACATTCAATTTGTTGTGACAATACAAGTATAATTTTGATCCCAGAACTAGAGCAAAGTTGCAGGGAGGGGGAAGTTTGCTTTGTATCCAGTGCCAGTGTAACATTCATCTCCTAGCAGGGAATGGGAGGGGGAACGACAACGACCCAGACCCAATAGTCCAGTCACAAGAAAGCACATCAGCTCTTTTGTGTTTAAAACCCAAATTTTCTCCTCCAACAATGAGCAAGGGGCTTGTTACCGTTAATGCTAGGTGACAAGAAATAAAAATATATGTATTCTTGACCTAAGCACATCAGAATTCCAGTAAGAATTCTTTTTGAAAAAGGTTGGACTTTAATACTGCCATTATATATTTGTACAAGTACTGTGTATTTTGTAATGTAGCATAATATGAGAAAGAATGTAACCTTTTGTCATCAATAAAAAAAACCAGAGCAACAATCTCATTCAGGGCTTCTCTTGTATTCTGCACCGAGCATCTAATTTCTTATGTGTGCTTATTTAGCATTAATATTAAAATCAGTGGGGGTGGTATTGGTCTTCGGCAGTAGCGCAACATGATCAATAGTGAATCGACAGCCTGTTTTACACCCTGGCCGACTTTCTGTTTCATTGACTTTGAACTGAAATCCAACCAGTGCCGCCAGCCTGAGAGTGCTGCAGCAGTGGTGATGGCCAATGGCTGTGGGGTCTTGGCTGCTGTCCAAACATAGCAGCCTGTGGGCCTCCAGCCCGAGAAGCCACTCAAGACCAAAAAATATTGTTTCATTTACCCTTTGATTAATCCTTGGGGCCAGAATTACAGCCCCGATCAAGAGCAGAGAGTGAGCGGATTGGCTGTCGATGGTCAGAATTGGGGACGGCAGTAAAACAGATTAAATTATTAAACAGAAGTTAGAAACAATAACATTGAACAGCAACGGTAAGTACAGGATCAGTAGATTGGAACAACATTGTGTTATCAGAATTTCAATTTACTTGATTTTGAATGCGTTGTAGGGCTTGATTGGCCTTTGCATATATTTTGGAACAAATGTATACTGTGGAAGTTAACTAAATTGGAGAGAGTTACTGCTATGACGGAGCAAATTCTATTCCTGGGTACTGCTGAACAAATAGTCTTTAATTCCCAGCAGAGTGAGTGCATTGCATGAAATAGATGCTACTAGAATAAGATCGCCAGCATTTTAGACACACTGAAGGCAATTAAATCAACAAAAATATTAGACCAAAATAACATAGGCATTGTGATAAAGTAGGACCATAAAAGTTTACAACACAGGAGGAGGGCATGCTGGCTTTTTGCTAGAACAATCTAAAACGAATCCCACTGGCCTAATCTTTCCCCATATCGTTGTATCTTCCTCTGCTTCAAATATTTTTCCAATTTTCCCATAAAAGATACAATGGTCTCTGCAGCAAAGCATTCCAATCTCCAACAACCTCTGCGTAAAGACATTTCTCCGAAATTCTCTGTGATAATTTGAAATTGATGACCTACGTAACTTTCAAATGAGCTACGGATTTTGTGGTGGTAATGATGGCAACACTGTCGGCCTTCACCGTCATTACCCCTCTGAAACTGACAGCAACTTCAGGATTTAGCGCATGTGCAGATAAACGTGGAAACCCTGAAGTTGCGGTCAGTCATTTCCTGCTCCGCCACAGGTTTGCGCTGTGGAACTCCCCAGAGCCAGCAATCAATTCAAATCACTCTGAAAAACAAGAACTCCCCTTACTATGCTGGAATATCGCTGTTAAACCACCCGCCCCCTGTCGTCCCCCCAACACCCCCTGTCCCCGTTCCCCCCCCGCCTCCCCGTCACCCCGTCCCCGTTCCCCCCCGCCTCCCCGTCACCCCGTCCCCGTTCCCCCCTGCCTCCCCATGTCCCCGTTACGTCCCCGTCCCCGCCCCCCCCGTTCCCCCCCATCCCCGCCCCCCCCGTCCCTGTTCCCCCCGTCCCCGCCCCCCGTCCCCATCCCCCCTGTCCCCGCCCCCGCCCCCGTCCCCCCGTCCCCATCCCCCCTGTCCCCGCCCCCGTCCCTGTCCCCCCGTCCCCATCCCCCCTCCCCCATCCCCCCCATCCCCGTCCCCGTCCCCATCCCCCCCATCCCCGTCCTTGTCCCCTCCGTCCCCCCGTCCCCGTCCCCATCGCTGCCCCAGTCCCCACCCCACCTGTCCCCTCCCTGCCCCCCCGTCCCCATCCCCGTCCCCCCTCCCTGTCGTCCCCGTCCCCCCGCTCCCCCGTCCCCGTCCCCTCCATCCCTGTCCCCCCTCCCCGTCGTCCCCATCCCCATCCCCCCCCCGTCCGTCCCCGTCCCTGTCCCGAAAAAGTTAAGCCTTGTTGAAAGAGGAGTAACTGGGGTTTTAACAGCGTATTGACTGCTGAACAACCATTCTGGCCTTGAAAATCTAATTTTATATTTGTGGAATGTAAAATTTTTCCATTAATATGATTAAGAATTACATGGTTTTTAAAATATATTTTTTAAAAGTTTGTTTGATAGTTCAGCTTCTAACATAATCCTATGTGTATATCCCAATCTTTATTTTGCCGTCTGTAAAATTTATAAAAAGTAAATTAGAATCTGTGCATTTTACTTCCAGGTTTGCTGTCTGTGAGAATTCTTCAATACGCTTAATGACATCACTGTTGCGGAACGCTGGAGATTCGCTTGATTTGGCGCCAGATTCAAACAAAGGTCAGGTGAGCTGAAATTAACGCCACAGAGATTCTTTGAGGTCAGCGGCAAACACCATCACTTCGCCGCTGACTGCAAATTCCGGGCCAATATTTTTATTTTGCAATTACTGGTTATTTGCTTCAAATCAATAGTTACACATTATAGGATTTGGATGATGTAAAAATTATCTGTGGTAATTATTTCAGTAAGCGACTCTGTTGGAGATTTTACGCTGTTTAGATTTGGCACATGATCAAAAAAGGGTACTAATTCTTAATGACATTCACACACTGTGTTGAAGTTACATAGCAAAATAGGAGTCACAGGGACATCCGTCTCTTTAAAATACTGTTCGGGATAAACGTGCTCTTGTGCCCCCTCCATTATATTAGGGTTATCCTTCCTGCACTGGCCAGGTAATCATTTGAATTATAATAAGCAACAAAGATTTGCATTTATATAGCACCTTTCATGACCACTGGACGTCTCAAAGCGCTTTACAGCCAATGAAGTACTTTTGAAGTGGAGTCACTGTTGTAATGTGGGAAACGCAGCAGCCAATTTGCGCACAGCAAGGTCCCACAAAGAGCAATGTTATCATGACCAGATAATCTGATTTTGTTATGTTGGTTGAGCGATAAATATTGGCCAGGATACCGGGGATAACTCCCCTCCTCCTCTTCTTCGAAATAGTGCCATGGGATCTTTTACATTCACCCGAGAGAGCAGACGGGGCCTCGGTTTAATGTCTCATGCGAAAGACGGCACCTCCGACAGTGCAGCGCTCCCTCAGCACTGCGAGCCTAGCTTTATGTGCTCAAGTCCCTGGACTTGAACCCACAACCTTCTGACTCAGAGGCAAATGTGCTACCCACTGAGCCACAGCTGACACTCAAGGTCATAAGCATGACTTTAGGAAGTGATCTGCAATGAACTCTGCATATTGATTTTGAGGAATGGAGATGGTGGCTTCAGTGAAATAAAGTAATTGAAATTTAAACTAATCAAAGGGATTTTCTAACATTAATGACCGTAACAAGTAAAATTTACCTCTCCCCCGCCACACTGTGCTAATGTTCATTAATCCATTTTTAGGCAACAACAGCTCACATTTATATTGTGCCTGTAATGTAGAAAACAATTTCCATGAGGCATCAGAATTGTGAGGAAAACAGGTGCTGAGCCAAAGAAGGAGCGAGGCAGCAGATGTATCCTAAAGCTTGATTAAAGAGCTGGTTTAAAAGAGGCTATTAAACGAGAAGAGGGAGGTGGTGAAGTGGAAAGGATTAGGGAGAGTGGGACCTAAGTGCTGAAGGCACAGCAACCAATGGTGGTGCGAATGGGGAGAGGGTTCACAAGAGGCTGGAGTCAAATAAACAGTGTGTTCCGGGGAGGGTTTGTGGGACTGGAGGAGGTTACAGAGATACGGTGGGGCAAAGCTATGGAGCAGCACTAAACAAAGGTGAGCTGTCTATTAGTGCCTTTCTAATGACATTACAACACTTTATTTTTTCAGTAAAACAAATGAAGGGTGGAAAATATAGGCCATTGTACCTATGGGGGGAATTTTAACCCCCCAAATACGAATGGGTTTAGGTCGGGTGGGAAGTAAAAATGAGAAAATCACAAACCCGAACCCAACCCGCCTGGAACCCGCCCACGTCCAGTTTTAATGGAGGATGGACAGGGTGGGGTCGGGGGGGGGGGCGGAGCGGCAGGGTTGGGGGTGGCAGCGGGCAACCAACCCACTCCCAGGAGGCGGTTTGCTCATTTAAATATTTTACTGAGGTTGCGTGCCTCGGATTTTTTCACTGTTCCAGCTTTAATGCTGGCTGGCCTGGTTTCCTGGGCCTCAGGAAAGCCGGCAGCTAAAGGAAGGTGAGGACTGCTGCATGGAACAGGTAAATGCCTTCCCAGCACTGTTTGTGGGCCAGGAGGAGCAGGAGTGCTTTCATCCCAGCCCAACGAAAACTTTTAACCTCCCAAACCATTGGAACCCCCACCCTGCGATGCCCTCCAATGCCCTCCTGATGTCTTCCAGCCCCCGCATGTCTTCCACGGGGCCCCCATGATCTTTTCTCCATCTCCCTCGATCTCTCTGGCCCCTATTGATGTCCACCCTCAATCCCTGATCTCTCCTGGCACCCCCCCCATCGATGTCCCCCCCCCCCCCCAACAAACACCGGATTTCTCCCTCCCTCTTCTCCGCTCCCCGGTTGTGGCCTGGCGCCACAGGCTTACCCGCCCGACAGACAGCCAGCTCTTAACCTGGTTGGCTGCGACCAGGAAACGGAGACCAAAAATGGTAATCATGTCCTTTTTGTTTATTCGTTTATGAGATGTGGGCGACTCTGGCAAGGCCAGCATTTATTGCCCATCCGGAGTTGCCGTTAAGAAGGTGGTGCGGAGCCACCTTCTTGAACTGCTGCAGTCAGTTGGTGAAGGCACTCCCACAGTGTTGTTAGGGAGGGAGTGGTGTTCCCATATGCCTGCTGCCCTTGTCCTTCTAGGTGGTAGAGGTCCCGAGTTTAGGAGGTGCTGCCGAAGAAGCCTTGGCGAGTTGCTGCAGTGCATCTTGTAGATGGTGCACACTGCAGCCACGGTGTGCCGGTGGTGGAGGGAGTGAATGTTTAAGCTGGTGGATGGGGTGCCAATCAAGCGGGCTGCTTTGTCCTGGATGGTGTTGAGTTTCTTGAGTGTTGTTGGAGCTGCACTCATCCGGGCAAGTGGAGAGTATTCCATTACACTCCTGACTAGTGCCTTGTAGATGGTGGAATGGCTTTGGGGAGTCAAGAGGTGAGACACTTGCCGCAGAATACCCAGCCTCTGACCTGCTTTTGTTGCCACAGTATTTATGTGGCTGGTCCAGTTAAGTTTCTGGTCAATGGTGACCCTCCCCAGGATATTGATGGTGTGGGATTTGGCGATGATAATGCCGTTGAATGTCACGGGGCAGTGGTTAGACTCTCGCTTTTTGGAAATAGTTATTGCCTGGCACTTGTGTGGCACGAATGTTACCTGACACTTATCAGCCCAAGCCTGAATGTCGTCCAGGTCTTGCTGCCTGCGGGCATTTTCTTCATTTTCTTTTAGCAATAGGAGCAGGAGTAGGCCATTTGGCCCTTCGAGCCTGCTCTGCCATTCAATAAGATCATGGCTGATCTTCTACCTCAACTCCACTTTCCTGCGTTATCCCCATATCCCTTGATTCCATTAATATTCTAAAATCTATCGATCTCTGTCTTGAATATACTCAATGACTGAGCCTCCACAGCCCTCTGGGGTAGTGAATTCCAAAGATTCACCACCCTCTGAGTGAAGAAATTTCTCCTCATCTCAGTCCTAAATGGCCGACCCCTTATTCTGAGACTGTGACCCCTGGTTCTAGACTCCCCAGCCAGGGGAAACATCCTCCCTGCATCTCTCCTGTCAAGCCCTGTAAGAATTTTGTATGTTTCTATGAGATCACCTTTCATTCTTCTAAACTCTAGAGAATATAGGCCTAGTCTACTCAATCTGTCCTTATAGGACAATTCCCCCATCCCAGGAATCAGTCCGGTGAACCTTTGTTGCACTCCCTGTATGGCAAGTATATCCTTCCTTAGGTAAGGAGACCAAATCTGTACACAATACTCCAGGTGTGGTCTCACCAGGGCCCTATATAATTGCAGTAAGGCGTCTTTACTCTTGTACTCAAATCCTCTTGTAATAAAGGCCAACAAACCATTTGCTTTCCTAATTGCTTGCTGTAGCTGCATGTTAACTTTCAGTGATTCGTGTACAAGGACACCCAGGTCCCTCTGAACACCAACATTTCCCAATCTCTCACCTTTCTATTTTTCCTACCAAAGTGGATAACTTCACATTTCTCCACATTATATTCCATTTGCCATGTTCTTGCCCACTCACTTAGCCTGTCTATATCCCCTTGAAGCCTCCTTGCATCCTCCTCACAACTTACATTCCCACCCAGCTTTGTATCCTCAGCAAACTTGGATATATTACATTTTGTCCCCTCATCCAAATCATTGATGTAGATTGTGAATAGCTGAGGCCCAAGCACTGATCCTTGCAGTACCCCACTAGTTACAGCCTGCCAACCCGAAAATGACCAGTTTATTCCTACTCTCTGTTTTCTGTCCGTTAACCAATCCTCAGTCCATCCTAGTATATTTACCCCAAATCCCATGAGCCTTCATTTTGTTTAATAACCTCTTGTGTGGCACCTTATCGAATGTCTTCTGAAAATCCAAATACGCCACATCCACTGGTTCCCCCTTATCTATTCTGCTAGTTACAACCTCAAAAAACTCTTAACAGATTTGTCAAACACGATTTCCCTTTCATAAATCTGTGTTGACTCTGCCCAATCCTATTATTATTTTCTAAGCCGTGTTACCACATCCTTCTTAGAAACATAGAAACATAGAAGATAGGAGCAGGAGTAGGCCATTCGGCCCTTCGAGCCTGCTCCGCCATTCAATGAGATCATGGCTGATCATCCAAATTCAGTACCCTGTCCCTGCCTTCTCCCCATATCCCTTGATCCCTTTAGCCTCAAGAAATATATCCAACTCTTTCTTAAATATATTTAATGAACTGGCCTACACCGCCCTCTGTGGCAGAGAATTCCACAGGTTCACCACTCTCTGGGTGAAGAAATTCCTCCTCATTTCAGTCCTAAATGGCTTACCCCTTATCCTTAGACTATAACCCCTGGTTCTGGACTCCCCGGCCATCAGAAACATCCTTTCTGCATCTAGTCTGTCCAGACCTGACAGAATTTTATAGATTTCGATGAGATCCCCTCTCAATCTTCTAAACTCCAGTGAGCTTGCCATAAACAGAGGGACAACCACTAAATATAAGAAAAGAGTATATACAAATTATATATGAATGTATATTTATACACTCAGGGATATATCTGTTTATACACTGTACGGATAGATCTGTATTTATGTGTTCAACCATGAATGTTTTTCGATGCTTTGGCAACATAAGATGTACCTTGTCATCATGCCAATAAAGCGATTTGAATTGAATTGAATTGAATTGAGTATAAGCCCAATTGACACAATCTCTCCTCGTACGCCATTCCTGCCATCCCAGGTATCAGCCTGGTGAATCTTCTCTGCACTCCCTCCATGGCAAGAACGTCCTTCCTCAGGTAAGGTGACCAAAACTGCACACAATACTCAAGGTGTGGTCTCACCAAGGCCCTGTACAACTGCAGCAAGACATCCTTGTTCTTGTACTCGAATCCTCTTGCTACGAAGGCCAACATACCATTTGCCTTCTTAACCGCCTGCTGCACCTGCATGCTTACCTTCAGCGACTGGTGTACAAGAACATCCAGGTCTCTTTGCACTTCCCTTTCTCCCAATCTATTGCCATTCAAATAATAATCTGCCTTCCTGTTTTTGCCACCAAAGTGGATAACCTCACATTTATCCACATTATAGTGCATTTGCCATGTTTCTGCCCAATCACCCAACCTGTCCAAATCATACTGGAGTTTCATGACATCCTCCTCACAGCATACCCTCCCACCCAGTATTTCCCTACTACTGATGTCAGGCTAACTGGTCTGTAGTTCCCCGCTTTCTCTCTCCCTCCTTTCTTAAATAGTGTGGAGTTGCGAATGGCACTGAACACTGTGCAGTCATCAGCAAACATCCTGCCGTTAAATTCGGCAGCTCCTGAGGGAAACCTGTTCTTCCTGGTTTCCTGATCTTAAAATTGCCCCTCAGCTCCCTCCCAGCCTTCCCGTTAATATCGGGGCCTATGATTCTGAAATGAGTCCAGTAGATAACTCGTAGGGAGAGTAGGTGCGCAGAATATTAGTTGCAGTTGTAAATTGTACTACAGTGTCATCACAAGAGGGTTTAAGTCACCGATGACGGAATTATCAGAATCTCTCATCATCTGTTTTTCTTTGTATTATGTGTGAACTGGCATGATGATCACAATAAAGTGTAGGAGATGTTGGAAACGATGACAGAAGATTTGTGCTGGTTCCTAAATGCAGTCTGCAGCAGAAAGTGGCATTGTCTTTCTAAACTAGAAATGTATTTTTTTGCAGTGTGTATATTGCCTTTGGGATGTCCAGGGGTTTGGCTGGTATTTTGGAAATTAAGGAAGAGATGTTGTCACCATTACATCAGCTCTGTAGAAATGCTCAGTGAATTACCAATTCTTTACAACGGTTTTTGAACCACCCACTTTAATGCCCATATATTTACATTTACAATGATTGAAAGGCATGGATAAGTAAATCAGGTTCCTCTTTAACTTGGATACCAAGCAATGTAATTAGATTCTGTCTCCTTCTTCTGAACTGTTAGAGGATAGGAAATAGAAAGAAAAGTTTTTAAATGGTTAGTTTGTACTGCTTACATTGGCTGCAGTTTAATTTCACGAGTATGGATGCAATGTTTTATTTTTAAATTTTGGGTTACAAATTTTTTGGTGCCCTTGTGCCTATGACATTGACCTTCCCAAGACCCCGTTCCAAATCCCAGAGATGAAGCCATTCTAGTAAGAGGAGGGAGCACCTGCACCTATAGCTGTGCAACGGGGAGGCAGTGGGATCTCGGAGTGGCAGAGTGTCACTCCAAGGGAGCAACTAGTGAGATTGGAAAGCAAAGGTTGGAAGAATTTGAAAAAAAATTTCTTGCCAGGACTGTTCACTGGTGGGGCCTTCACTTGGCCCAGAATGGGATCTATGCCTGCTCCCAGCAGATGCAGGTCCCAACAAACTGATCAGGGTTTCTGGGGTAGGCCAGGAATGCCCACAGACATACTCCCAAAGTGCTGCCACAATGTAAGTGGAGCATGAAGAAGAGGTACCCATAGCCTCCCGAGCACACTGTGCAATCATCAGCGAACATCCCCACTTCTAACCTTATGATGGAGGGAAGGTCATTGATGAAGCAGCTGAAGATGGTTGGGCCTAGGACACTGCCCTGAGGAACTCCTGCAGCGATGTCCTGGGGCTGAGATGCTTGACCTCCAACAGCCACAACCATCTTCCTTTGCGCTCGGTATGACTCCAGCCAGTGGAGAGTTTTCCCCCTGATTCCCATTGACTTCAAATTTTATTAGGGCTCCTTGATGCCACACTCCGTCCAATGCTGCCTTGATGTCAAGGGCAGTCACTCTCACCTCACCTTGGACCAAGGCTGTAATGAGATCTGGAGTCGAGTGGTCTTGGTCGAACCCAAACTGAGCATCAGTGAGCAGGTTATTGGTGAGTAAGTGCTGCTTGATATCACTGTCGATGATACCTTCCATCTCTTTGCTGATGATTGAGAGTAGACTGATGGGGCAGTAATTGGCCGGATTGGATTTGTCCTACTTTTTTTGTGGACAGGCCATATCTGGGCAGTTTTCCACATTATCAGGTAGATGCTAGTGTTGTAGCTGTACTGGAACAGCTTGGCTAGAAGCGCAGTTAGTTCTGGAGTGCAAGTCTTCAACAGGACAGCCGGGATGTTGTCTGGGCCCATAGCCTTTGCTGTATCCAGTGCGCTCAGCCGTTTCTTGATATCACGTAGAGTGAATCGAATTGGCTGAAGACTGGCTCCTGTGATGGTGGGCACCTCAGGATGAGGCCGATATAGATCACCCACTCAGCACTTCTGACGTGCTGGGCTCTGCCATCATTGAGAATGAGGATATAATCATGGAGCCTCCTCCTTCCGTTAGTTGTTGAATTGTCCACCACCATTCACGACTGGATGTGGCAGGACTGCAGAACTTTGATCTGATCTGTTGTTGATTGTGGGATCGCTTAGTTCTGTCTATAGCATGCTGCTTTTGCTGTTTAGCAGCTTCCCCAGGTTGGCACCTCATTTTTAGGTATGCCTGGTGCTGCTCCTGGCATGCTCTTCTGCACTCCTCATTGAACCAGGCTTGATCCCCTAGCTTGATGGTAATGGTAGAGTGAGGGATATACTGGGCCATGAGGTTACAGATTGTGGTGGAGTACAATTCTGCTGCTGCTGATGGCTCACAGCGCCTCATGGATGCCCAATTTTGAGCTGCTAAATCTTTTCTGAATCTATCCCATTTAGAATGGTGGTACTGCCACATAACACAATGGAGGGTGTCCTCAGTGTGAAGGTGGGTCTTCATCTCCACAATGACTGTGCAGTGGTCACTGCTACCAGTGCTGTCATGGACAGATGCATCTGCGACTGGTAGATTGGTGAGGACGAGGCCAAGTAGGTTTTTCCCTCATGTTGGTTCTCTCACCACCTGCCGCAGGCCCAGTTTGGCAGCTATGTCCTTCAGAGCTCAGCCAGCTCAGTCAGCAGTGGTGCTACCGAGCCACTCTTGGTGATGGACATTGAAGTCCCCCACCCAGAGTACATTCTGTGTCCTTGCTACCCTCAGTGCTTCTTCCAGGTGGTGTTCAACATGGAGGAGTACTGATTCATCAGCTGAGGGAGGGCGGTAGGTGGTAATCAGCAGGAGGTTTCCTTGCCCATGCTTGACCTGAAGCTATGAAAGTTCATGGGGTTACGAGTCAATGTTGAGGATTCCCAGGGCCACTCGCTCCCGACTGTATACCACTGTACCGCCACCCCTGGTGATGGAGGAGTCTGGGACATTGGCTGAAAGCTATCATTCTGTAAGTATCTGTGGGACAAGTCCCCAGATGTTAGTGAGGAGGACTTTGCAGGGTCGAGTGGGCTGGGTGTGCCGTTGTCGGGTCTGAAGCCGGTGCCTAGGTCGATGCCGGGTGGTCCGTCTGGTTTTATTTTTCTTACTGTTTTCTGTAGCGGATTGTTACAACTGAGTGACTTGCTTGGCCATTTCAGAGGGCAGTTAAGAGTCAACCACATTGCTGTGGGTCTGGACCTCCAAGGGCCAGGAATGTCTGCAGTCCCACCGCCTCTTATGCTGATGTCCATGTTTGGTGGTGGCTAGAACTTTCGCTCCCAACAAACCAATTTGGAACTCCACCTTAAGGCGTAACTTAGTTCTGGTCTAATTTGGAGTTTATGGTGGACTCCTGTAGTGTGCCAGAAAGGTTGTTGATTTTCGGGGCCAGTTTCTCTTATTCTGTGGTGATGTGATACCTTCCTTCATGATTGCAAACCAAAACCAGCTCACTAGTGCAACAGCAAACAACTATTACTCATGTGCCACCTACTGGTACTTGAAGGGATAACTGTGTATCATTTTGGTAAAAATATAATTCAGCGCTCTCAGCAGGGAAGCCTTGCTTGAAGGGAACATGGGTCAAAGGTTGGGCTACAACATTATAAAGCCGATTCTGTGTCTTACACTCCCTGCAAGAGCTATTCCATGTTGGGAATATGAGATTGTGGAATTAGCTCTTTATTTTACATTCAAATATTCCTTCCATTTTAAATATCAGAAAAAATAAAATTAGTGGAACCCAGTATGGAGCTTTTACACAATTGAAGAGTTATAATTTATTTAACTGAAAGTAAAGCCGCAATACTGCAGATTCCAAATATAGCAACAACATCGCAACTTGCCAGTGATATTAAACTAAGGGACACACAATCAGAGATTAGTTCGAACTAAAAGTAATGCATACTCAAATCTTATGGCATCTGAAAAGATAGTTAACATTCCCTTCATCAGAACTGAGATAGGACTGATCTAAGGTGTGAGGAGAAAACAGCAGGTCAGAAGTTAAATATGCTGAATACAAG
The DNA here is from genome assembly GCF_052327205.1 of Somniosus microcephalus. NCBI lineage: Eukaryota > Metazoa > Chordata > Chondrichthyes > Squaliformes > Somniosidae > Somniosus > Somniosus microcephalus. The sequence continues at coordinate 86,402,137 of NC_141000.1, forward strand.
AGTGAAAAAGAGGTTAATAGTTTCAGTAGATTTTTTAGAAGGTTAGAAAGAGGTGAAAAATACATATAGAAACATAGAAACATAGAAGATAGGAGCAGGAGTAGGCCATTCGGCCCTTCGAGCCTGCTCCGCCATTCAACGAGATCATGGCTGATCATCCAAACCCTAGCACCCGGTCCCTACACCGACAGCCATCCCACCCAAGCCCTATCCCCGTAACCCCGTAACCCCACGTATTTAATCAGCCCTAACACTAAGGGCCAATTTAAATTTTTTTTTTATCATGGCCAATCAACCTAACCCGCACATCTTTGGACTGTGGGAGGAAACCGGAGCACCCAGAGGAAACCCACACAAACACGGGGAGAATGTGCAAACTCCACACAGTCACCCGAGGCCGGATTTGAACCCGGGTCCCTGGCGCTGTGAGGCAACAGTGCTAACCACTATGCCACCGTGCTGGTATGATTTATTGCCATTGCGATCGGGCTGTGAAAAGATGTTAGAAAGAAGGAGGGAAAGTGAAATGTGAATGGGGAGACAAACAAGAAAATGGTAGAAACCTAGGCCCCAATTTTAATCTCTGTAATGCCTCTTAAACATGTGTTGTAGTGTATGTGCCTTTAAGAGCCCCATGTGTACTGTAATGCCGGTAATGGCCACTCGGGCTATATAAGCCTGTATATTGTGTTGTATCAGTTAGTTCCCCTCCAGACTTTGTTTAGTAAACACCTATGAAACCAACTCCTGTCTTCAGTGTCTCTATCAACACACAGACACAACATGTGTAACTGGGATGTTAGGGAGTGGAACTGTGGGCAAAGGTCAGTTACACTGAATCTTCACCCACAAGGTGAAGAATGCAGATTTCTGTAGGTGAAAACGAATGGTGCAAGAAGGTGGGGGGGGAGAGAGCTCGGGCGCAACAACTACTTCCCCAGCATGCCTCATTGCCTGCAATACCCTCAACATGTGCTCGCTCACTAAAGTCAGCAATCCTGGAATTGTCTGACTTCCGTCATTTTCTAACATTTGCTACAATGCCATTTTCCCAAACACTCTTTTCCTGCCCAACAGGCAGCTCAACTACAACGTTAAGGTGTTACGCGTGAAATTTTAAGGCTCTGCGTTGGAGATCTTTACCCCCCCCACCCACCCCGTGCCGATCTCTAGACCCACCCTGTGCAAAGTGTGCTGTGAGTGCAGCACCAATATGCTAATGAGGAGACCTTGCTAAATATCCTGAGGATCCCTCACTGTGCTTGCTGGTGCAAGGTTTGCTGCGTAAAATTCCCCTGTGCGGTAGAACCATTTCAGCCCTGGAAGGAGCACTTCATGGCAAACAGAGCTGCTGTGAAGTGCACCTTGCTTTATAATGGCCAATCATGGGAAGTATCCAAGTGCTGTAAGAATGTATGAGTGGGGAAAAAGCTATACATGCCACACATACTTAATACATAGCATTGATGTAAGTTCTGGTGGGCTTTGCTACATTTTGGGACATCATCAAACATTGTACAGTGCTGAAGCCAGGTCTTCTGAATAGTGCGGTTGATATTAATATGCATGGCAACCTCCAGCCAGGCAACCTAAGCCCCTCTTCTTGCCATCTGATGACTGTCTGCAGGAAAGCGGAATTCCCTACTCTGGTGCACTTGCTGCTGTAATATTTCTACTGTTGCTTCAGAGAATTGGGGCACGTGCACCACAAAACTCACGCCACGATGGAGCACACACAAGAATTTCTGTGAAGGTATGAAGCTGCTAAAGTCTGTGTTCAGTCCTGAAGGCCATAGAGGGTTTTGGAGGAAATTGAGATACCCGAGGCCTTTTTGCTGTTCTTACCTCCCATCTTTCTTTTGTTCAGACCTATAAAGGGACCACTTGCTTTTTTCAGTTCTGATGAAGGGTTCCACTCAAAATCTTAATTTGTTCTCTTTTCAGATGTTGATGGACCAGCTGTGCATTTCCAACATTTTCTGTTTTTATTTCAAATTTTCAGCATTTACAGATTTTTCTTTTTATTTCAGAAGTTAGTAACAATTATTCAAATCTACAGCCATAACATGACACTTTATATTATGCTAACAAATGCTAATCAATGCAAACATCAAACTCTGGTGGAAATAGACATGGTAAAGTTAAAGATAAAATAAAGCTAAGGACCAAATTTGAGTTTATTCTGAGCAAACAAGTCAACTCACGATCTTGACTGACAATTATACTCAAGATTCATCTAAAATGCCAACTTTTGCCATTCTTGGCCAGGCTGACCGGGGAAGGGATGGATCTGGTAAAAAGATGCCCAGTTTATATTTTTCAAACATTGAAGCCAATCAACTCCTCCAAAGATGTCACTTTGTGGCCCCACAGAAGTCAATCAGGAAGTGATATCCTTGGAAAGATAAATTGGTTGGAGTGCCCAATCCTCATGATTGTGTGGAGGATGGATGGGTGGTTTGATTTTAAAACCTGCACAATGGTGGTAGCTACAGTACAACTGTATACATGTATGTCCTCTTGTCAGACCTATTCTAATAGTATGACCACTACATGCCCACCTGAATCTGCTAGCTGAAACTTGCCTGAAGTATGGTCTATATTATTACATCATGTTATAACAAATTCTAACAAACTTTGACATTCAATACAACTGAAGATAATTCAGGATTCTCCCTTGTTCATAATCTACCCGACAAACTTTCACAGTAAAATATGTTGGATTATGTTTTTATCCCTAGGAAGGAACATTGGAAGTATTTAAACCTACTGTCTTCTTCTTTTGGTAACTAAAGTCTTGTCTGGAAGCTTTCTTTAAAATCTTGTCTGGCAGCTTTATTCTTGAAGCAACAGATGTACAAACATTCTGCTCCTACAGACAGTTACCAAACTGCTGAAAAAATAAGCTTTTATCTATGACTATATTATAGATACAGCGGGGTGGCCTCTCACTAAAAAGGAAAGAAAATGATAGTTAGAGTGGGCAACAGTGCCATAGCTGTTCACGGTATTACCATAACATGACATAAAAGTTGCTTTTTTAATGCACAGTACATTGATTTCTTTAACTCCCATTAAAACTTTAACTCCCATTAAAACTTTTTCTTCCTGCGTGCCATTTGCTTCTGTGATGTAGGTTCTACGTAACTCTACCCACCAACTTCCCTCTCAACATGGTTGAGATTGGGAATGATTTACATAAATACAAGTGTGTAGTTCCCCACATTCATGGCACGCGGGATTGGTGCACCTATGAGATGTTTTCTTACTACTTATTGCTGGATATCTAATCAGATTACTATTGCCAGCAACAACAGCAACTTGCATTTATATAGCACCTGTAATGTGGTAAAATGTCCAAAGGCACTTCACAGGAACATTATCAAACAAAATTTGGCACCAAACCACATAAGGAGATATAGGCCCTGAATTTGCGGTCGGATGCTTCCCGCGGGGAAATGCCTCCGATCCGCAAATAAAATGCCCGCCCACTGGGAGGTATGGGGATTCGAGGTCCTGGGCCTCTCCGGGTACCCACGGGTAGAGGCCCACATATCCCGGGGCGCAGGCGGTTCGCAAGCATCCCGGGATCACATGGGCTGGACCAACCAATAAAAGAAGGGAATCCCCATATGTACGGAATCCTCATAAGCATGAATGGGAATACCCCAAAAAATACATCTACACATCAAATAAATAAAAAAAATTACATATTTAAAATTAAAAAATGGCATTTAATTAAATATTTAAAACAAATTTAATTAAAAAATGTTTTTACATGTTTTAAATGGGTTAAAAATAACTACCTTATTGCACAGGTTTTTTTAATGTGCACCTGAATTTGATTGATAAATTTTTTTTTTTTTTTTTTTTAATCTTACGCTGCTAAAAGCAGGCCTCATTCCTGGGCAAATAGCCCAACTCTCTGCCCATCGATACCCTTTTCCCCGGGGATGCATTGGATCTGTCAAGGAGATTCTTGACAGATTGCAAGTTCTGGGTTTTTGTGCATGCGCTTCATGTGTGAAAACCCGGAACTTGCGTGGCCTTTATGGGCGCGTGCGCACCTCGTACCTACCTGTAGGGGCCGCAAATTACGGCCCATTAGGATAGATGACCAAAAGCTTGGTTAATGAGGGAAGCTGAAAGGAGGAGAGAGAGGTAAAGAGGTTTAAGAAGGGAATTCCAGAGCTTGGGGTCTAGGCAACTGAAGGCACGGCCACCAGTGGTGGAGCGATTAAAATTGGGGATGTGCAAGAGGCCAGAATCGGAGGACCTCAGAGATCTTGGAGGGTTGTAGGGCTGGAGGAGGTTACAGAGATGGGGAGGGGCGAGGCCAATGGAGGGATTTGAAAACAAGGATGAGAATTATAAAATCGAGTCGTTGCTGGATCGGGAGCCAATGTAGGTCAGCGAGCACAGGGGTGATGGATGAATGGGACTTGGTGAGAGCTAAGATACGGGCAGCAGAGTTTTGGATGAGCTCAAGTTTATGTAGGGTGGAAGATGGGAGGCCGGCCAGGAGTGCGTTGGAATAGTCAAGTCTAGAGGTAACAAAGGCATGGATGAGGGTTTCAGTAGCAGTTGAGCTGAGGCAGGGGCAGGCGGAGGTGGAAGTAGGTGGTTTTGCTGAAGGAATGGATATGTGGTCGGAAGCTCATCTCGGGGTCAAATACGACTGATCTCATTCACCACCTACAGAAGTATTGTAAAGGGCCAATTTTTCAAATGGATGCTTTTGGCAGGGAGCCCCATCTGTTAGAAAATCATGGGGACTGCACCTGCAAGCTCTCAATATATGGTTCCATAAAATTCTCCCTTTGCAACAACTGTGTTAGCCCACACAGAACAGCATTATGAGCTCCCTGATAGTTCTGTGGGTAAATTCACTGTGTGGTGTAATACTCTGCTATAAAGACCAATACGATTAGATTATTGGTCTGTGCTGAGTTTGCTGAACTTTATGTCCTTAGGCTAGGGAGAGGAAAAATCCCATTCTTGATTACTATCCAAAGACTGCTGCGGGAAGATATGCAGTTATGGATGTGAGAGGAAGAGAGGATTGGGCTTTCAAAATAATACCCATCTCAGTCAAACGGACTGAATTTTCACACATCAAGTATGGCCGCTTGGTTGAGAGCTGCTGGTGCATGTGGAATCATGCCCGAGGATAAGTCAACTCATTTAGGAAATGAGGTGAGAAAAAGAAACTTGAGGGAAACAGTCACATTATGATGCTGCCTTACGTAGCAACAGGGGAAACTATTTACCTGTCATTCAAAGGGAGCTCCCTAATGCGTAACTTCTCAATATGAATCACATAACTTTTCCTATGCCAACTGGACAACAGTTTAATAGTGATGGCATCCATGTTCCCAAAGCTGGCATCATGTGATATTACTTTTTTCATTGTTTTTTCACTTGATTGCTTATTAGGTCTATAAGGAAAACATAAATTGAGAGGTTTAATAATGTAAAAAAAGAATGTTTCAACTCTAATTATTTTTCCAGTCTTCCTTCATAGTTATCCATGTTGGGCGTGAGAAGATAAACAGAAATGCACAACATTTCCTCAGGTGTTTTCCTGATTGGCCGTTGTAACTTTGGCAGAAGCTTGGCTGAAACCCTGGATATGCCATTGCTAGGAATTTCCTCGGAGCAGCTTCTGCTCCGTCACTGTAACCTGGATAGAAGTGTGGTGGAAACCCTGTTTCCATGCATAAATGGGGTTTACACTGCACTTCCAATGAAGTTATTCCATGTTAAAATAGCTTTGGGGTCCTATGTCCCCTGATATAGGACCCTGATTTACCCGAGTCAGGCGGGTGCCTTAACTGCCCAAGTAAACAGTTAAAATGGCCACAGGGCGGTAACTGAGCGGTAAGTGTATGGCTTAGATTCTTTCTCCCGTTCTGCCAGTTTCCATTGGGCGGAGAGAGTTAAAATACCCCCTACAATCTTGGTTCTCGAAGATGAGCCTCACCTTGGTTTGTCACTTCATCTGAACCATTTCATTGTATTACAACCTTGTCATACACTTTTGGCCACATTATTGTGTATGTTACACTTCCAACATGACGACTACTAAAGGACTACAATAACTATCATATTGGCCCGTATTTTCCGATCAGAGGCTTCCTGCGTGCGGAGGCCTCCGATCTGGAAAAAATCTACAGACTTACCTGAGGGCTCCCAAGGTCCGGACACTTCCGTTCCTGGGCCTCTCCAACTCGAAATGCGCAGGGCCCATGTGTCCCAGAGGTGTATGCGGTTCGCAAGCATCCCTGGGACCACGTGGGCCATGGGGAGCCAATAGGAGAAGGGAACCTCCGTTCATACACTTGACAGATAGACCTGTCAAATATATGACCGGAGATCGCCCCAAAAACACTGTAAAGCAACGTTAATTTTTTTTTTTTTAAATCACATTTTTAAAATGAGTTGGAATTACAATAACTTAAAATTAAATTTTTGTTTAAAATAGTTTTGAAAAAAATTAAAGTTTTTTACAGGGCTAAAAATAAACGTAAAAAAAAAAAGTATTTTTAAATGATAAATGAGTGGGAAAAAAAGTTCAAACTTTTTTTCAACTCTTATGCTGGTAAAAGCAGGCCTTACGCCTGCTTTTACCAGGCGTAAGATTTCTAAGAGTTTTCTGTGGGCGGAGGTTCTCCAGAAAGCGGAACTATCTCTAGGGCAGGCGTCCGATCTGTCGAGCATTCTTGACAGATCGGAAATGCCGTTTTTCAGCGCATGCCCTTGGCATACCTGAAACTGGCATTTCCGATGTCCGTACGGGTGTGTACACAGCACATACACACCCGTAGGGATCGGAATATACGGCCCATTATAACAGAAATGTTGAAAATTAGATTAGTATTCATTGCAAGCTTACATATTGGTAGTGCTTTTGTCCTAAACGATTGCTTTTGAACTGATGTACTATGTGGAACTGCTTGGCTAACATCCAACAGTCTCAAGTAGATTGAAAATCCTTTACAAGGAGAGTTGACAGATCAAACCAAGGTTCTGTAGCTTTCCTGCAAGCATGCAAGTAAACGTGTGCATTTAAAGAAAAAGTCGAATTAAACACTTACATTGTTAGTTGCAGATCTGACATGGTGGTGTGGTTGTTGTTCAGGAATGTTATTTTAACACGCTGATCACGAGTTCCTAGCTGTTTAAAAAATATTTCTACCAGAAAATGTTTTGCTGGTTGGAGAAAATGCAAAAAATTAATGAATCAGGGATGAATTTTCTTTTGATTTACTGCCAGTTGCGTACACATACCGAGGTGCACTGAAAAGGCCATTTTGATTTCTACAGTTGAAGGTTGTTTCTACTTTGCCTTCATATCAATTTTACTTGTTTGGTGCTCTGTCAGGACCTTTACTGTGCTGTTTAGTCAGTGGTGCAGTATGTTCACTTTTGCACTGAGGACATGGATTTCCCAATGGGAATCCCTCTATTCCTACGTTAGGAAGAGTAGGCAGGATGAGGAAATGGAAGAGGCTCAATGGGAGGCACTTAGAGTGAGACATCACAGAAGGGGTCCACTCCCTGCACACAGATACCAACTCACTTGGGGTTTCAGACCAAGACGGTCTTACTTAGATTTCTCTGTACAAGGTACTTCACTGCTTCAGAAAGTAAAGCTTCCCCAAAGAGGCTATTGGGGAGATTTGTCAACTGCTATCTGTGGACCTACAACCCACTTCCACCAGGAGAACAGCATTGTCTGTAACAGTCAGCTTCACCACTGCCTTGATTTTCTTTGTAACTAGATCGTACCAGACAGCATCTGGCGACCTTAAGTCAAGCAGTAGTACACCATTGCATCAAGAAAGTAACTGATGCTCTATAAAAGGGCTGCGAAATCCATTCTTTCCCAATGGAATCAGGGAAACAACGGAAGACTGTTCTACAGACTGGCAGGGTCCTCACATGTGCAAGGGATAAGTGACAGAATGCATGTGTGCAGAAAGCCCCATATGAACAGGAAAGGCAGAGGGGAAGCGCTTACCTCCCCACAGCATGAGGAGGGTGCACAGGAAGGGGAGGATGTGGAAAAGGATAGCCAACAGTCATTGAATGGAGGATACAACTTAAAGCCCAGTACTTTCATTGAATTAAAGTACCTTCACATCCACTTGTTCCCTCCTCCTACACCCTCACAACATCACTCCCTGTCAAAGACCTGCCAATCTCCTTCATAAAACAGATGTTTATATTTTCCCTGCCATCATCCAAATCTCAAAAGTTGCAAGCAAACACAGAAACTAACTCAGGACTCTATGTGGTCAAGCTGTGTTTACAGAATAACACTCACTCAAAGTTGCCAGAAAATCCATTCATCCTATCTACAGATATTTCTTAAAATCGTGTATACCCTTTGTGTCAGCTAATGACTTGCTCTTGCTCCTAGTCCACTACTTCTATGAGATGCGCCCTGAGTGAGACATGTTTTAGTGGTGGGTGGCTGGGAAGGTTCCCCTGGAGCCTTAGAGGCTTGAGGTGGACACTTGTTTCAGGGAAGCAGCTGTTCAGGAGGGATCAGCTTCTGGTAGCCTTTTTCTTGCAGTATCAAGGGGTGCTGGGCACTGAAACTTCTTCATGTATACTCATTGGACGGGGCCTTAAGGATACAGGCTCATTGTCACTATCCACAGAGACAGCCGCAACATCTGTGACCACTCCTTGCAGTGCACTGGTGCAGGGTTCAGGTTCAGAGCAGCTACTGGTCACAGAGCAAATAGTCTCAAGCAGGTGTTGGAAGTCCTGTGAAAGTGCCCTGTTCAAAACATCTATTGAAGCAGTGGTAGCTGTGTGGTAGAGGAAACTGCAGCCAGTTAAAGGGGGACATCACTTTGTTAGCAGCACAGGGTACAACTGCGAGAGTGGATGAAGGAGCAGCAGCCTCAGAAGGGAAGGGGGTCAACAGCAGAAAGTGCTCCCAGATTCACAGATGCACCCATGCTGGCGTTGCTGGCTGAAGTTAGGGCAAGAAGGGATCATCTATTGGACACTGAGGGCAGGAAGCCCTTTCAGAGGGCGGTTCAGGCTTTATGGAGGGAGGTTACAGAAGGAGTCATTGCAACTTCCACCGCCACTAGGCGGGAGGGACCATGTATACTTTGGTGTCCTACTTAAGAGAATGTTGTGGTGCCTGAACCAAGCTTAGCAGACCAACTGAGATCTCTGAACTTTCTCTGCACTTGAATCAATATCCTTTGGGAGTTATCATGCACACTGACATGGGTTGCCACCTCCTCCCATATACTTTGGATGACTTTTCTATGTGGCCTTGGGTGCCAAAGATACCTATCTCCTCCTGAGACGCACTAACTTTGACAGGACCAAATGCTGGGCGCCTTGGAGCTCTTGGTACTGTTTCTTCAGCCTGTTCCAATGTAAATCACGCCTCCGCAAAGCATACATCCCAATAAGACCCAGCTGCAGGCTTTTAAAGTCTGCAGCATGCTGGATTCCCTATCCACAAATGAGCTTCCAATATAGTCATTGCATCCACTGGGAGCTCACCCATCTGTTAAACAAAGAATTGAAAATTGCGCTCAGAAAATACTTTTTCCAATCTAATCATCTAACTAAGAAAGGAGTATTGCAAGCATCTTTCTGCAGGAAACCCGATTAATATACCTCTCAACATCAAAATGTCTCATTGAATTTTTTGAAGAGGTAACAGAGAGAGTACAAGGGTAATGTAGTAGATGTAATTTATCTAGATTTTCAAAAGCCTTCGATAAGGTACCACATAATAGACTAATGAATAAGGTCAGAGCATGCGCAGTCAGGGGACAAGTAGCAGAATGGATAGCTAGCTGGCTTCAAGACAGAAAGTAGAGTAGGGGTAAAGGGTAGCTATTCACAGTGGCAGAAGGTGGGAAGTGGTGTTCCACAAGGATCAGTGCTGGGACGACTGTTCACAATTTATAATGGGCCAGAAATTCCAGGCCAGAAGCGTGAGTGCGGTCGGCTTACTCACGCTTCTGGCCGTTGGAAATGCCGGCGTTCAGCATGAACAGCGCATGCGGGGAACGCCGGCATTTCCAGACCTCGAGCGCGTGCGACTGCACAGGCAGCGCTTGCGCAGTGAACTTCGTGGATTTCATTCATGAAATCCGTGAGGTTAAGTCCTTAGAAGTTACACTGAAAAAAAGCAAGTGTAAAGTGGTTCATTGGCTGTGGAGGAAGATATATTTTATCGTGGAGCTTTTGAAATGCAATATTTTTGTTTGGGAAAGGGAGGGAAGTTATTTTAAGAAATTTTAAGTAAGTTTAAAAGTTTAATTTTTTTTTAAAAGGGTTTTCAGAACGGTAGGTAGAAGGAGCAATTGTGGCTGTGTGAATGGAATGTGAGAATGAGTTATGTATGTATGTCCACATATATTCCTTTACGTATATGTATGTATGTTTTATATTCCTTTACTAATGTGTATGAATGTATGTTTTTAATTATGATTTTCCAATAAGTTACTTTCTCTGAAAGTCATAATTAAATAATACATTCATACACATAAGTAAAGGAATATATACATAACACGCAAAGGAATATATACAGACATACATACTTTGAAAAGCTCCACGATAAGAAATATCTTCATCCGCAGCCTCTGCAGCAACTGTACCCATGCTTTTTTCATGTGTAAGTTGTAATGACTGGACCTCACTGAAAGCATTAATGAAAGCGGCGAATTATACTGCTCACGCGCTGCCTGTGCAGTCGCACGCGTTCTGCCTCTGAACCCCTTCGTTCAGAGTACAGGAAATGCCGGTTTTCCCCACATGCACTGTGCATGCTGAAAACCAGTATTTCATCCAGCCAGATGCGTAAGTACCCCGACCGTACTAGCGCATTTGGAAGGGAATTATTGGGCCAACATTTTACATGTCAATAAAATAAAAAATTTAACAATTGCACGACTTGCCCCCTCGCATCTGCGACTGAGGGTCCAAGGAGGTGCATTGCGCAAGAGGTCATCATCGGACGTATCCTCACACTGTTCCCTTTGGGGAACTGTATGAAGTGGTGGAAGGATTTATGGCCGTGATTAACGCTCATTCCGTGACCGTAACCATCTTTGAACCAGCCATTAGGGTGGTTAGTCCTATGGCGGGAGGGCTTTACGGGCTCCCACAACCCATCTGAGGGGGGGGGCCACTAACACCCACGGACGCAAGTATCCCGCTGGATGTCCACCCAGAATTTAAAGTTGGAGCTCCGACTCCACTTGCCGGGACTGTCTGGGGTGGGGTTCAAAACCCTACTCCTTCTGGCCCAGCGGCGGGGATGCTTATTGCTACGCAAAAGGCCCACTCCGCACAAAAGGTGACACCCATACGTTTCCTGCGCCTTTTCCCTCCCCGTGACTGGAGCCCTATGCTGCCATTTCACGTTGCTAAACGGATTGGGCCTTTGTCATAGCGGTAGGATCCCCGCCGCTGGGCCAGATCAGGGTAGGGTTTCGAACCCCGCTCCAGACAGTCCCGGCAAGTGGAGTCGGAGCTCCGGCTCTAAATTCTGGGTTGACATCCAGTGGGATATTTGCGTCCGTGGGTGTGGGTGGCCCCCCTCCTTGTATAGCTTGTGGGAGCCCGTAAAACCCTCCCGCCATAGGACTAACCGCCCTAATGGCTGGTTCAAAAATGGTTACGGTCACGGAATGAGCGTTAATCACGGCCATAAATCCTTCCACCACTTCATACAGTTCCCCAAAGGGAACAGTGTGAAGACACGTATGACGACGACATTGCTAAATAAATAAATGGAATTAAAAAAATTATTTTAGGGCTTTTAAAAGTCTTTAAATTGCTTTAATTCTCTTTAAAACTACTTCAGATTACTCAAAATAATGTAAACATTTTAAAAAGTTTATAAAAGTTACCAAAATCTTCAAAAAACTTCCAAAAACCTATTTAAACTGCTGCTTTGCATGTAAAAAAGCAAAGCAGCTTGACAAAAACATTGGGGGCGTGTCCAGTGAAACTGAGACCTCAAGGGGCGTGTCTCACTTACACTGCACGCTCCTGGCTCCGCGCTGACTGCACTCCTTGGCGGCGTGACGTCATACGCTGCCCGGGATTCTTCTTTCAGTTTCTGCAAGTGCAGGCGTCCCTGGAGCTGATCGGCAGGAGCGCGGGGTAAGTGCAAATACGGGGCTTGCACGCGCTGCAAGCCCCGTTCTGGAATTTCTGGCCCATTAACAATTTAGACTTTGGAATCAAAAACACAATTTCTAACTTTGCGGATGACACCAAATTTGGGGGGCTAGTCAATACTGAGGAGGACTGCAACAAATTACAGGAAGACATTAATAAACTTGCAGAATGGACATAGAATTGGCAAATGACAGATAAATGTGAGGTATTACATTTTGGTAGGAAGAATAGGGAGGGAGGTCACATCACTTGGAGGGTGCAAGTCCGGGAGAGTTAGAGGAGCAAAGGATCTCGGAGTACAAATACACAAATCATTAAAAGTAGCAACACAGGTTAACAAGGCCATAAAAAAAGCAAACCAAGCCCTAGGGTTTATTTCTAGAGGGATAGAATTGAAAAGTAGTGAAGTTATGCTAAACTTGTATCGAATCTTGGTTAGACTACGCTTGGGAGTACTGTGTACAATTCTGGTCGCCATATTACAAAAAGGATATAGAGGCACTGGAGAGCGTGCAGAGAAGATTTACGAGGATGATACCAGAAATGCGTGGGTATACCTATTAGGAAAGGGTGAACAGCTGGGTCTCTTTTTCTCTTGAAAAGAGAAGGCTGAGGGGTGACCAAATAGAGGTCTTTAAAATTATGAAAGGTTTTGATAGAGTAGATACAGAGAGAATGTTTCCACTTGTGGGGAAGAGCATGACTAGAGGCTGTCAATATAAGACAGCCACCAAGAAATCAAATAGGGAATTCAGAAGAAACTTCTTTACCTAGAGAGTGGTGAGAATGTGGAACTCGCTACCATAGGGAGTGGTTGAAGCAAATAGTATAGATGCATTAAAGGGGAGGTTAGATAAGCATATGAGGGAGAAGGGAATAGAGGGTTATGCTGATAGAGTTAGATGAGGAAAGACAGGAGGAGGCTCAACTGGAGCATAAACGCTGACATGGACTGGTTGGGCCGAATGGCCTGTTTCTGTGCTGCATATCCTATGTAATCCTATATACACAGATCAGAAAACACTATCACTTCTGTTTGGATGCCATAAATAGACGGCCACTAAAAATGCCATCAAAACCACAGATTGAAAGTAATCTTGAAGACAATAAAACATATTATAAATCTATAATTTAATTTAATGGATTGCAAATAAAAACATAATTCTATTATACACATCTATTTGTGACCCGCTAACCCAGCTGCAGAACCACTACATTAGGTAGTAAAATAGTCTCTGCGTTTACAGGAAATAAAGCCTGTAGTGAGATCATTCCAAAGCCGCCACTTCTAGCTTTCTAGCATCCTGCAAAAAAACCTATTAAAACAAACTGAAGTAACATAAACATAGGAACCAGGGAAAATAACATTTGTTTCTTGTCTGAGGTTCTCGATGTGGGGAATTTCTGATCTCAGCTATTCCATTGGAATTAAACAAAGGTTAGTCTCTATCCCACAGGGAAGGGTGGGAATAAAGGAAAGGTGAGTCACCTTTGATACTCTCACGTACCCGTTAGAGATACTGATAAAGATATGGGGATGTCTTCTGCTCAGTTTCTTGATAAAAAAAATGGTGCATAGAACATATATGTGTGGTTGTGTATATATTTGTGTATTTATAAGACCTAAAAAAGTAAGCAAATATAAATCCATATATTATTAAATTTGGTATATGTGGTCACCTGTCAACATTCCTCCTGCCTCCATGCACTTTAAGCTCGATTATAGTTTATCTTCACTCCCTGTGTGCAATGCCACAGATCAATCAGTAACAAAGAAAATATAAGATTAGATAATTTAAAGCAATGGTTTTCAGTAATAATATTTGTATGTAAGGAACATGAGCCTTCCGAGGGCTCCATTTTATACAGATACTGACACAGTGGTACAATGTGCTGCCCCGGCAGTGGGTATTTCCAAGGTGCCATTGAAAGAGGCTCAAGATGGGTCACTCCCCCATCTTTTTGGTTAGGGATGGTGTGTGACGACTCAAGAAGGAAGAACGGAAATACCTTTAAAATGGTGGTTGAGGGAAAGATGTAGACACACTCTTCAGAGGCCTTTTTCCCCCACAGGCCTTATAACGAACAATATTATAGAATGTGGCAAAGAGGTTGAGGGCTGTGTAACTTTGAGAGCTACTGGCAAAGCATGTCCCCTTGGTCCAGCAGGCAGGAGGCTGGAGAGGTCTACAACGACATCTTCATCGTCGCTGGGTCAAAATCCTGGAACTCCCTACCTAACAGCATTGTGGTGGGAGTACCTTCACCACACGGACTGCAGCGGTTCAAGAAGGCGGCTCACCACCACCTTCTCAAGGGCAATTAGGGATGGGCAATAAATGCTGGCCTTGCCAGCGATGCCCACATCCCATAAAACGAATAAAAAAAAAAACACAACAGCCTGCCTGGAGAAGCTAAGCTTCCTGATCCACTGCTCCTTGGATAGATTCAAGAAAGTGAGCCTCCTAAAAACACCCCTCACCTGCTGTCTTCTAATAGGCCCAGCTGCCGCTGCTGCTCCTTTCCTCCCAACAGTTCCACCATCCCAGTGAAACTGGCAATAATAGTACCCAACGATAAACAGATAGAGCTTACTGAGGGTAAGTACGGCAAAAGAATATGAGAAAGAAGCGATCTGGAAGCTGGAAACTCTCCTGGCAATCCAAACAGCACAATGACACGCCAATCCTGTGAACCAATTGCGTGCAGGTGAGTGCCCCTTTAAATACTGCTTCAGTGGTTCTGAAAGACCAATCCTGTTTCACTGGTGCATTGGGCGCTGGTTGGGACTTCTGTGATATCACATTAAAATGACGTTGGGGGGTCCTAATTTTATCATAGGACCCCGATTTGTATGTATTCATGAGGCTCATGCCTATCTCTGGTGGGCATCTTGGCTGACTAAAAAAAAAACTGCGTGGTTAAAATGGCGGCCGGCAGGAACGTCGCAGGAATGGTTTGGTAAGTACTGTGCAGCGATTTTAACCACCCACCTGCCTTGGTCCTGTCAGGCGGGCAGGGTTAAAATCGCTCCTACAGACATAGGAAATCAATCAGATCTGTAAACAGAAAGCTGCGTGGGCAAGCTTTGGCCAGGCTCAGAAATAGCATGCAGGAGTGTGCTCATTATTTTGCATTACGATATACGAGACCAGTTGTACCAATTGTAATAAGTGAATCCAATCATAACTGTTGCTCTGTTTGTTCATATGCTGCTAAATGATTCATATCTGGCTTCTTCTTACCAAGTATTTTCTTGGTCCACCTTTGAAGCAATAGAAAAAGCACATGTACAAAAAGCACAAATTACAAGAAGATACGACTGTTACACCTCTGGGTGTACTATTGTACAGTTAGATATTAGGAAGTACGGGCACATCCCTAAATGTACAACGTTCAGACCATTTACACAAGTGACTAGCTCCACTATGCCTGTAAAATCCTGGGAAAACCCTAAATGTGTAAGATTTATGCATGCACCACCTATTAAAAGATAAATATTACTGTGAATAATGCATAGAGCCTTTAGTGTATCTCATTTTTAGTCAGGAAGCACAATAGCCTTCAAAAAAACGATGAAGATTTTGATTTCTTCTGATGTGTCTAAAATTGAGCC
Source organism: Somniosus microcephalus (assembly GCF_052327205.1). Taxonomy (NCBI): domain Eukaryota; kingdom Metazoa; phylum Chordata; class Chondrichthyes; order Squaliformes; family Somniosidae; genus Somniosus; species Somniosus microcephalus. The sequence continues at coordinate 86,417,930 of NC_141000.1, forward strand.
GTTTGAGATTCTACTCTGAGGGTATAATAAATTTAGGACAACTCACCAGCCATGGTGCATTACAAATCAATAAGTCCTAACGGTATGTCTGAGTTATATATGGATTAATAAATTGCTGGGACTATGTTACAATGCTGTAACACAATCAAAAGTTCAAATGACACCATAAATCATAAGAGGAAAGCTTATTGAGCTCATACTGGCTCCAAGGCAATCCAGCACCATTACGACCTCTGTAATGCACCATCATCCATCCATTATTAAAATGGATTCATGTTTAGAAAGACAGAACATGCATGCATTAGTGTGGAGGAACAGTACACTCACTTACCACAGAAAGGTGAGTTACTGGAGGTCATCAGGAACACTTTGACTTCTTTTGGTCGCACATCTGTGCTCAAGCCCCCACGCTCCAAAAGTCCTATATTGTTGCGAAAACATTTTAATATATCTTACACAAGTTTCCTATAGGTGTTACATAAGATTTACTGATGTCAGAAATAAGTCAAGGGGGTAAATTTTGACTTTGTGCTATAGCATAAAATGGGTGATAGTGAATCGGCAGCCCGTTTTATATCTCTCCCCATTTTTATTTTCATTAACTTCAATGGAAATTTTAAAACATCGGTAGACATGTAAATCGGTCTGCTGATTCGCTAGCGCCCATCTTAAACTATCGCACAAAGTCAAAATCTACCCCAAGGTCTCAGCCCTATCTATTCCAGTAAGGACTTTATTTAAATATCTCCCATGATATCAATTTTAAAACCCAAGAAAATTAATACTCCTGCCATAATGTTACTGAAGGCTGCCGAGTGGTAATTACGGAGTTAAAAAATATATCTGCTCCTGGTTACCATGTTTCAAAATGCCTGGGATCATGCACCACTAAGGGCAAGAATCCAGCTCTTGACAAGGGAATGTTGTGGGAAAAAAAAATCAGAGTTTGAGTTGATCTAGGTTTCCAGTTTATAGTCGTAACATCAGATGCAGATGGTGATTCTCACTACCCAGCTGAATTTGCATAAAATAGCGATAGGAAAATGTAATATAATTTTACAAAAATCTTTTGTAATGTACAGCTTAAAAACTATCAAAATTCAACAAATAATAGTTTAAGTGGAAGGAAGAGCTATTGCAGAGATCTTTTATAGTTAACTCTGTGTGTGTCTGTGAATGTTATAATTAGCTTGCAATTATTGTGCATTGCGGGGTAGTAATTGTGTGAGTTGGCATCAATTGAGTGGGCGTTAACTCTTAAACTGGCTCCTGGTAGGAAATGGTGTATATTTTCCTGACCATTTGCTGCTCCTTTATGAATGCTTAATGTACTCGTGCAGGTGCATTGTCCTATATTTATTATACCCTCAGGGTGGAATCTCAAACCTCTGCTTTTTTAACACAGAAGTTAATTTGTTTTTTTATAAGTAAATTCACACTTCTGCTGAAAAAGCACAAAGGGGGATTTAGTTTGAATATGTTATGTATTTGTATGGGAACTGCGGATAGTCAGTATGTTTAAAGCATGCCCCAATATTTCTAACGCATGTTACTGCAAGAGCCAGTCTTAAAGACAGCAGGAGACTATAGCCAAGCAGTTCAAGACAATAGGAGGTGGATTATCAGTACTATCAGTGACCATCAGCCACCTCAACAGGGATGCAGTCTCAGACCTGTGTCAGCTGCAGCCATAAAGCAACATCTGGATGGCGAAGCAAAAGTGACCACTCCACTCCACTAATCTGCTACATCATTCGGCACTTCCAGACACCAACAGGAGACATCACTCAGTTCAGTCAGCATGTAGGTCACTGCTGTGCTACTGAAGGAACAGATGCTCCCATTATGCAGTTGCATATATCAAATTCAATAGTGGCTTGCAGCACCACTTGGAGGAGAGAAACTGATTTTACCTGTTGTATAACATCGTCAGAGCACAAGGCACCAATGAATCATTCACATCACTATCTGTGCTCCTGTAGAGAGGACCCCCTCCTTTTATCAACAGAAAGGGTTACTGCTCTCTGAACATTCAGATGATATGTTTACCATTGATGATGGTTCCAGATCCCTGCAAGAAAAAGTACTTAACATTTTTTGCAAACGCCTGCCCCTTCTCAGATCCTAAATCTAAACTGGGCTAGAGGCAGGGCTTAAGGCATTGTTGTCCTGAGTGTTGCTGCAATTTGGCATCTGCCAAGTGTAGTGACAGCAAAATGTGGAAGGAGATGCCCTTGCATTCATAATGCCTCATTTGTATAGGGCTCCATGCTGGTCCTGCCAGAAACAGGGGTGCGCCTCATTGGCCAATGCACATTGGGGGTTCTATGAGGTCAATAGGACTCCATGCAATATTCAGGTCCCAATGAGTGGCGCATAAGCCATGCATGCTCCACCTACTGGTACTTGGATAGAGCAGCCTAACCAACGGTTCTTAAATGGAACCCCTTCAGGCAGCTCAAAAACAGGCTAGTTAAACATTTTAAATCATTTTTGTGGGTCAGGAGGAGCATTATTATTAGTAAACAATACTAATAAAACAGATCAGCATTTCTTCTGTACCTATGCGTGGACAACGCTGCAGGGAGTGGGTATTGCAGTCCACGCATTGTCCGTTGGTAAAGTACTCATAAGTCTGACAAGGGAAAGCGATCAATGGACAATGATTCTTGATGGAACTGATATACAGATAAACTGCTCTCATGTGATCACAGATTGCAACCCTGTACACTGAAAAAAAGAAAAAAAGACATTTGTAAGCAGTGGCAGTATTCTATTGTATCTTTATCATTATATTGAAGCTTAAACTACTTGATAAATTCATCTCATTCTTTTACTTACAATTACTGTACATTGTAAATTCCTTCTAGGAAATGTACCAAATTTGCCAAAACATTAACATAAACAGGAGGCCATTTGATCTGGTAAAACTTTATTCGAACAATTAAACTGAATAAAATGATTTTTAGTATTATTTATTCTACTTTTTTTTAATTCATTCATGGGATGTGGGTGTCGCTGGCAAGGCCAGCATTTAGTCTAAGATAGTGACCTACATCAAACTCAGAGAAAAGATTCTCTGAGCCAGGACAGCAGTAGAGATGCTTCAATTGGCCTCACTCTTGAGAGGAGAACAAATACACAGGGTTGCCACTCCTTATCACCATCTAGCTGGAAAGTGCATGTGTATGAACATTGGGTGAGAAGAGAATCAAACACAGCTATATTGGCCTCCACAAATTAAATAGTCTGCTGAAAATCTCCATCCAGGGTCACACCTGAAGAATGAGTACTTAGGTGAGGTTCTGGACAGTTGCCAGTACCATGGGAACTGCACCCCAACAGGAGAGGAGGGGAGATAATTGGAAACAATTCTGATAATATTTTTCTTTATTCCACTGACCATTATTAAGTCATCAAAATATTATAAAACCAACAGTACATATTGACTAGTTTCAATAGGCCATTAAGACCTCCATCTACAAGATGATTTGAAAAAATGTTGACATTGTATCCTTCCAGTATTAATAGATATCTATACGTTCTACAAATACTTTACAGCAGAAGCACAATCCAGTCTGCTAAAGGATTTCTATATTTTACACCATTGTTCCAACCAGCCCATTAGTATGGGTCGTTACACAACAACAACAACTTGTACTTATATAGCACCTTTAACATAGTAAAACGTCCAAGGCGCTGCACAGGAGTGTTATAAGGCAACAAATTTGACACTGAGCCACATAAGGAGAAATTAGGACAGGTGATAAAAAGCTTGGTCAAAGAGGTAGGTTTTAAGCAGCGTCTTAAAGGAGGAAAGAGGTAGAGAGGCGGAGAGGTTTAGGCAGGGAATTCCAGCGCTTAGGGCCTAGGCAACAGAAGGCACGGCCACCACTGGTTGAGCGATTATAATCAGGGATGCTCAAGAGGGCAGATTTGGAGGAGCGCAGATATCTCGGGGGGTGGGGGGGGGGGAATGTTGTGGGGCTGAAGGAGATTACAGAGATCGGGAGGGGCAAGGCTATGGAGGGATTTGAAAACAAAGCTGAGAATTTTGAAATCGAGGCGTTGCATAACCGGGAGCCAATGTAGGTTAGCGAGCACAGGGGTGATGGGTGAAGGGACTTGGTGCGAGTTAGGACACAGGCTGCCGAGTTTTGAATGACCTCAAGTTTATGTAGGGTAGAATGTAAGGCCAGCCAGGAGTGTGTTGGAATAGTCAAGTCTAAAGGTAACAAAGGCATGGATGAGGGTTTCAGCAGCAGATGAGCTAAGGCAAGGGCGGAGACAAGCGATGTTACGGAGGTGGAAATAGGCGGTCTTAGTTATGCCACGGATATGTGGTCAGAAGCTCATTTCAGGGTCAAATATGACACCAAGGCCTAGAAATTCAGTTGTTTGCGCCAGCCGCTAGCGCCTTAGGAGGAGAAGTGGGGTGCTAAGCGGCTAGCGCCCGGGCGCAGCGCAATCTGCACCTCTCGCGAACTTCAGTTAAGATTTAGCAGCGGCGCAAAACCTTTGCGCGCGCTCAGCTGCGCGCGCAGATCCTGACGTCATTTCATGGTGCAACGCCCTTTGTGCGCCCCAAACCGGACATTCAGTGGCGCCGGCCTATTGTGCGCCTGGCGCCCCTAGCGACTGGTAGAGGGGAACGGTTCCCAGTCGCTGCGGGGCGCGGGGGGCACTAATTAAAGGGCACTCCTCCTGCAGTATAAATGGCAGACATTTTGCACCACTCCTTTTTTGTGAGAGATGGATCTTTGGAGAGAGACAAAGCTAGAGAGCTTTCTGGTTTGGCTCAACACTCGCACAGGTACTTGTGGCTTCAGGCCACAGCTTTGCACTTGTCTTTAACTTCAGAGTCATAGCATTGATTGGAAACATATAATGGGGGCTGCAATGGGTGGAAACGTTGGGCTTCTCCATTGCATTCAAAGGGCTCAGAGACGCCATGAGAGAGTGCCAGTCATGGCCAGACGGAGAAGGGGCAACAGGCGTCGGCAAAGGAGGCCTTACCCACCCAGGCTATACCGCCAGCAGTTCTCATATCTGAACATGTCTGAGGAGCAGTGTGTTCGGAGGCTGCGATTCATAAGGGCGGTGGTCACTGAGATCTGCCACCTGCTTTGCGGAGATCTGCAGCCACAGCTGAGGAGCAGGATGTCTCTGTCGGTGGCAGTGAAGGTGACGGTGGCTCTCAACTTCTATGCCACCGGCTCCTTCCAATCCGCTACTGGGGACATTTCCAACATCTCCCAGTTTGCGGTACATTGCTGCATCCGCCAGGTGACCAATGCCCTTTTCAGAAGGAGACGTCAGTTCATCTCCTTCCCCATGACCGTTGACAAGCAGCAACAGCGTGCAATGGGCTTTGCAGCATTAGCGGGCTTCCCCATGGTGCAGGGCGCCATTGACTGCACGCATGTGGCTTTGCGGGCACCTCTAGAGAATGCCGAGGATTACCGCAACGGGAAGGGCTACCATTCGCTCAACATGCAATTGGTGTGTGACCACAGGCAGCTCATCCTAGCTGTCAATGCCTGCTTTCCAGGCAGCAGCCACGATGCCTTCATCCTGCGCCAGACTTCTGTGGCAGACATGTTCGAGGCCCAGCCTCACCCACGAGGATGGCTTCTCGGGGACAAAGGCTATCCTTTGTGCACCTGGCTGATGACCCCGCTCCGTGCACCCAGCACCCCTGCTGAAGAGGGATACAATGACAGCCATCAAGCAACCAGGAACATCATTGAGCAAACAATTGGCGTGCTGAAGCAATGGTTCCACTGTCTGGATCGTTCCGGAGGAGCCCTACAGTACTCGCCTGAGCGAGTCTCCCATTTCGTTGTCGTGTGCTGCATGCTGCACAACCTGGCTATCCGCAGGACTCAGCCACTGCCAGCAGACATTGGAGGACCACCAGAGGAGGAGGAGGAGGAGGAGGACCAGCACAGGAGGGAGGCAGAAAGTGCAAGGGCCACCCGTCGGCGGCTTATTGCAAGTCGGTTCTAGGCCCCCTCTCAGGGAATGGCTTGTGCCAATGGCAGAAGATGAATGTAGCCGCTCCACAAGCCCTCAGCCGAGCAGGGCAACCAGGACTTCCAAAAGAAAGCATGGACAGTGCGATTTAAGAATTTTTTTTACTATGATACCTCTGTGCCCTTCCCACATGACAAACTAATGGAGAGAAACCCCCCCCAAAAACACAAATACACCAGTCTCGGCCTTTAAATATGAAACAAATACACCAGTCTCGGCCTTTACAAGTAAAACAAATACACCAGTCTCGGCCTTTAAATATGAAACAAATACACCAGTCTCGGCCTTTAAATATGAAACAAATACACCAGTCTCGGTTTTTATAAGTAAAACAAAACATTTGGCCACACCTTCTACTTTTTCCCCTGCGAGGGTGATCCGTTTCGCTTCCGTGACTGGCCCCTACCCGCCCTGCAGCTCCTCAATGGGACCCCAGTGGCTGCAGCAAGGCTGGGGGAAGGCTGCTGAGGGTCAAATGGTGAGACGGCAGATGCCCTTGGGGGTCGGCCTGGACCAGCTCTGGGCCTGGAGGGGCCGGCTGCTGACTGCTCCAACTCTGCTTGGGCGGCAGCAGTCTGTCCAACAGCTGGTGGCAGCTGCAATGGAGGACTGACAGTGTTGGCTGCAGGAATGCGGCCAACCTGACAGATCACAGGCACTCCCTGGTCGGCTGATACATTGGCACGCGCACGGGCCAGCACTGCAGCATGCGCAGCAATCTCCTGAGGCACAGACTGCTGGGCTGCTGCGGCACAGCGAGTGCCCCGGTGATGCCTGGCTGATCCAGCGAGTGTGGCAGCAGTTAGTGCCCGTGTGACCCTGGTCTGTGTCTGCATGACAGCAGCCAGTGAATGCACGGCACGACTGAGCACTTGGCTAGAAGCCGCCTGTGAAGCAGCGAAGTCCTGCTGACTCCTAGCCTGTGCTGCCGCGATGTCCTGCAGACTCCTGGCCTGTGCTGCATTGAATTGTTGCAGACTCCTGGCCTGTGCTGCACTGAATTGTTGCAGACTCCTGGCCTGTGCTGCCCCGAATTCCTGCACACTCCTTGCCAGTGACTCTATGGAGTCAGGCATCCTTGCCACTGCAGCCATGAGCTCAGTGTGCCTGCGCTCAGCCTGGGCGCCCATTTCCGCTAGGAGCCGCACCTCCTCTGCGCTCACCGTAGCAGGACTGGAGGCCGCACTCACCCTCCGGGGAGAAGGCCGCCGAGCTTTCCCACCCCTCCCGCGTTGCTGCAGCCAGCTGGTCCCCGGAGCTTCACTATCCTTCGACCCTTCCCCCCTGCTCCCCTCCAGGGAAGACGTGTCACAATCATGGCCATGGGCTGCCTCGGCTGAGGGTGTCCCTGATGGGCTGGCTTCCTCTTCCTCCTCCTCTATGTCTGACTCGGACACAGTGCCAGCTTGAGGGGCCGCCTCCTCACCTGGCGAGTCACCATCTGAAAGCAGGGAGGCACAAGAGTTGCTTTAGAGTGAGGACAGGGCGGCAGCGAGGGAGGCATGAGTGCTGCTGTGCGCTGCATTGGTTCGATAGCGGCAAAGGATGCTGGTGTGAGGCGCAAGTGGAAAGGGAGAGGTCAAAAAGGTGATGACCTTACCATTGGTGCCCAGAACAGGGTCAGCATCTCCAGTGGCGACAGGGCCACTCAGCCGGCCTGCCATGATCCGCTCCACTCGCTGCTCGAGGTCGCTCAGCTGTTTCAGGTCAGGACGGCCTCCCCCGGTCTGTCGCTGCTGTCTTCTGTTATGTGCCAGCTTGGCCTGCAAGAGAAAGGACCGCCTCTAAGCACAGTGTCAAGCCCTGATCTTGCCCGCATTACCTCCCATGTTCGATTAGCCCTGACAGTGTCAAGCCCTGATCTTGCCCGCACTGCCTCCCATGTTCGATTAGCCCTGACAGTGTCAAGCCCTGATCTTGCCCGCACTGCCTCCCATGTTCGTTTAGCCCTGACAGTGTCAAGCCCTGATCTTGCCCGCACTGCCTCCCATGGTCGATTAGCCCTGACAGTGTCTAAAGTCCTGATTGCGCAAGTGCTTTTCATGACAGTCCCATAGCTGCTGGATGAGGGCTGGCCATTAGGGCTTTCAGACCTGTTTGGCCATAAAGTGAGGTGCACATGCAGGGATGAGGAGGATACTGGAAAGGGTACTCACCCTGACAACCCGAGTGAGGTCGTTGAATTTTTTCCGGCACTGGGTTGGTGTCCTGCCAACCACGCTGTTGGACGTGACCCGGTTTGCCACATCCCTCCATGCTTTCCGATATTCGGCGGGCAGTGGCCTCATGCCACCCTCAGGGAAGAGGATATGGCGCCTGCGGTCCACTGCGCCAACCAGCAGCCTCATGTCACCCTCGCTGAAGCGCTGCGCTCTCTCCCTGGCCTTCTCCATTCTCCTGGGCGTGGAGCTGTTCCAGAAGCAGTGTTCAGGCCTTGCCTTAGGGCTGCAGTGTGCAGGGCGTGGCAGCCAAGCAATTCCACCCTCCCCCTTTAAGTGCTGACCGGTGCCTGACTGTCTGCCCTCAATGAGCAACTCGCCGCACCTGCGCTGCGCCCGCCTTCGGTGTTTGCTCCCCGGATCGCCGGCTTAGCGCCTAATGATAGTCGTGCATCGCCTGCTTTAGCGCAGCAGCAACCTCTTGGGGCGATGCAACTGAATATCGGCGAAGGTGGCGCTAAGTTGCGCCGGGTGCAAAAGTTAGCGAACGCCATGCTGTAGCGCCCCAAACGTGGCTATACTGAATTTCTAGGCCCAAGGTTGCGAACAGTGTGGTTCAGCCTCAAAAAACAAGAAAAAGTAAAATGAACAAGAAAGGCAATAGAAAATAAAGAGCGTGATTACAATGAAGGATAGAAAAGAAAAATAGAAAGATAAATAAATACAAATAGAAATTAATGTAATGAAGAAAATAACTATAGAAAAGAAAAAGAAATAGAAAATTAGACTAATAAATCTGGGAATGGTAGCATAGTGGTTATGCTACTGGACTAGTAATCCAGAGGCCTGGACTAATGATCTGGAGATATGAGTTCAAATCCCACTATGACAGCTGGGGAATTTAAAATTCAATTAATTAAATAAATCTGGAATTAAAAAGCTAGTATCAGGAATGGTCACCATGTAACTACCGGATTGTCGTAAAAGCCCATCAGGTTCACTAATGTCCTTTAGGGAAGGAAACTTGCCATCCTTACCCGGTCTGGCCTATATGTGACTCCAGACCCACAGCAATGTGGTTGACTCTTAACTGCCCTCTGAAATGGCCCAGCAAGCCACTCAGTTGTACCAAACCGTTGGAAAGGACAGCAGTTCAAGAAGGCGGCTCACCACCACCAAGGGCAATTAGGGATGGGCAATAAATGCTGGCCTTGCTGGCGACGCCCACATCCCATAGTACAAATAAATTTTAAAAAATTTAAATAAAAACAGAAAATGCTGGAAATACTCAGCAGGTCAGGCAACATTTGTGGAGAGAGAAACAGAGTTAACGTTTCAGGTCAATGACCTGTTCTGACGAAAGGTCATCGAGCTGAAACGTTAACTCTGCTCCTCCCTCCACAGATGCTGCCTGACCTGCTGAGTATTTCCAGCATTTTCTGTTTTTATTTCAGATTTCCAGCATCTGCAGTATTTTGCTTTAATAAAATTAAAGCCTGAAAGAGAAAATAAATCTGTGATTATATACAAATGAATATAAAATAAGGAGATATTTAGATTGCATGATACATGTGAATTTAAATAGAATTGTATAATTTACTCTTGTAATATCACAGCTACATCCCAGCCCTAGTGTTCCAAGATGTGAACCACTGGTCTGTAGTAAACACAGTAGCAAGATCTAGTGGTCAAAATTAGTACTGTATGGACATTACAGGAAAAAAAAAGACCAATTGGTTACACTAAGCAACAATTCAAGCTTGTCTGGCTTTGTTGATGTAAATTTTGCTGCCTTTAACTAAAGTGAAAGCAAAATAGGTCAAAACCAATGAATTATGCCACACCAGTGAAAAGATATTCACCTAAAAATTACTGTCGGCGATATTAATGGAGGAATGCTCAACACATTTATATGTCATTTCTTTGCCCATGATTATAGCGGGCAGAAGACTGTTATCCAAATGTGCTTGGTGCTTGTCTGTTAATATTGCTAAATGTATAGAAACCACTTTCATGCATTATTTGTCTCTCTTATCCTCAATGTTATTAATAATAGTAAATTAAGTACCTGGACCTGATTTTTTGATGTAGCGTAGGCAAACGTTTAGATTATACTAAAACATGTGGCATGTATTTAACATACACACAGACATCAGTTTTTATTAAATTGCAGGGACTACGGAATCTTATGCCAAAGATGACAATTGATTTAGGAAGTATAATGCAGATTGTAATGCCAGATTAATATTCTGGAGTTTTGCTTTATTTGCCCCTGGGTAGGAGCAGGGAGAAACTTTGCAGAACCTTTCCTCAGGAAAGAAAAGGGGTTGGTAGATGCATGACAGCTTTATGGGCCGAATAGCTTTTTGCTTCTATATTTTCTTACGTTCCAGTCAATGTGAAGTAAGTGAATGCCCAGGATAACCCTTAGTGAAGTCTTGTAGAATTTCACAACTTTATTGACTAAAAATTGTAAAATCCAGTAATATTGCATTATAAACAAGTGTTTTTGAATCTATAACATCTTTCAGGAATAACGCTTCTTCTCAGCCTCACGTAACTGAACCAATCATGTCAGTGAGACTAAACCATACCGCTTGGGGTCGGTAACCGACTTATCGCCGTAGATTTAGCACCCGGCGCGGAAGTACTGCCCTGGCTGCTAAATTCAGCTTACCGCCCCAGCGAGGAAGCGGAGCGCTATCTCCGGCGTTCCATTTCCTCTCGGGGCAGTGTCGGGGGCGCAAAGCACGGTAGCGCCGGAGGTCGGCGAAAAAAAATTAAATGGCGCCGTGGGTCGCGGCTGCACCTCCCTTTAATTAGCGCCCCGCGAGCGGAGGTTGGCCCGGCTTGCGACCCGCAAGGCTGGCACTGACACCGCCTGTGGCAGCCTCGCGGGATGCAGCGAATTTCTGCTATGGGGCGTAAGGGATTGCAGCGGGGTGCTAAGGGGTCGCGGTGCACGGCGATGATGTCATCGCCAGCAGCGCAGCGGCCCAGGGTGTTACCAGCGGGGGCGCGGCGCTATCGGCTAGTACCTCAGTAGCGCCCCGCTGAATTTCTCTTTACGCCCCATTAGCGCCCCCTGGAGGCACTAACGGCAGGCGTAAAGGAGCCGAATTTCGCTGCCTACATGTTTAGGAATGCAAAGTTCAGTATATTAAAATGTTACCTGAGGATAAAGAGAACCATGTACAGCCAGGCTGGTCTTTCCCATCATTCAGGTAGAAATCAATATGCCCAACTGGTCGAGAAATTCCAAAGTCTGTAAGTTAGCAAAATAATACATGAATATTTGGATTAGCTAGTGGTAAGAAAATTAGAGGAAGGAAATACACACACACACTAGTACTGGGTATGAGGTATTTGTTAACAGAAATGGTATGAAGGGTTGACAATCGATACTCTGCAGTTATCAGACTTCTATACAGTGTTGATTTTCCATGTTGCATTCTATAAGTATCATTTACTGCAAAATCTAGAGTTGAGGTTGCTGTTTGATAACTATTTTAAGTCTGTCCTGTTATAGTTATGGAAGTACAGGTCTACAAATACAATGATGGACAAATGCTCCATAGCAACATGCAGCTTTCCATGACCTCAACATCTGCAGAACGTGGCTTGGACCAATCGGGAGCAACGCTCCGGGGCAGCCCACACTCAGCTAGTGAGGAGGGTGCAAAACCCGTGCAATCTCTTTGAATAATCCAGCAGCTTCCAATTTTTCTTACCATAGAAGGTCATCCTACTTGAGCTACTGAAAAACGAGCCAAAGAGGGGTCATCACTCATTCCCAGAAACAGGCCAACAATGTACATTTATAGCTATAGAGGCTTTGGGAAAACATACACCAAACATAGAGAGATGAAACCTCACTTATCCCAGTTTGAACGAGAGGGGGCAGGCCCAGTTAGACACACACAATCGCACTTTTGAGACACAAAGAATGTCATCACACGATATGCAACTTCTATATGACATGGCCATCTCCGCCAGCCATATATAAATGCTGACTTGGGGGGGAGTGGGTGGCCCACATTTCCCTCTCGGACGCTCTTGTTCCCACTGCTCCTGGGACTTTCTGGTGAAAGGTGCTGGTAGGCCAAGGATGGCGGTGGTAATGGCCCAGATGTGAAGAAATGTTGGGAGAGGACCAAGTAGAAGCTTCTGCTCCCTCCAGTCTTGCCCACCACTCACTTACCTGAATGGAATAAAAATCGAGTGGGTTCTACAATGGGCGAGCGATCCGTTCCATCAGATTACCACATGGGGTGAAGACAAAAATTTACCCCAATTTCTTCTTTTACCAAAGATACTGCAGTCTTTGTTACTCGCTCTGCCACCCAAACTCGCTCCTGATACAAAGAATGCTAAATGTGATCTTCTAGACTATACCGAGGGGAGGAGAACAATACATTTCACACTTACAGTCAGAATCACTGTGAATGGCTTCAACAAATATTGCATCACTAGGATCAAGGCACTCATCAACACTTGCCTTTGAAAACTTGGGCCCAGCAGGATCTAAACCTAAAAATGAGAAATAGGGAGAAGAATGAGATATTTTAAAAAGCTGGAACTATCATTGTTTTTCCAGATCCACGTGGAAAGGACAAGTATTTTAATTATATTGTATTATATTGAATGTACAGCACAGAAACAGAACATTCAGCCCAACTGGTCCTTGCTGGTATTTATGCTCCCACTCCTCTTCATCTAACCCCATTAACATATCCTTCTATTCCTTTCTCCCTCATGTGTTTATCTAGCTTCCACTTCAATGCATCTACTCACCTCGACTACTCCCTGTGGTAGCGAGTTCCACATTCTAACCATTCTCTGGGTAAAGAAGTGTCTCCTGAATTCCCTATTGGATTTATTAGTGATTAGCTTATATTTTTGACCCCTAGTTTTGGTCACCCCCACAAGTGGAAACTGTGATGAAATATATGCCTTCATCAGCCCATGTGTTTTACCTGTGTGTTTTACCTGCTTGTATTGTGTGAACCACCCCCTTTTGTTCCTATTGTGTGTATTGGCTACGCCCCTGTCTTTTGCCATATAAAGGTCTCAAGAGCTGTATGAGTCATTCCTACCAGACGAACCTGATGTGGGAAGACCTGTAATGCTGCAATGTTCTTAGTGATTAAAAGCCTTAGTTGAATCCTTTAAACTCCTTGTCTTTGAGTTATTGAAGGCACATCAGAAACATCGGCCGCGATTTTCCCAATCTGGTTGGGTCTGTGGTGGGCGACGTTGGTGGCGGGTCCCGGCCCCACTCCTGTCTCCATCCCGGCCTCCGACATGACTTTCCCTTGATTGGGCTTGTTAAACCCGCCCAGCGATTTCCCCAGCCAATTGAAGGAAGCTGGTCTGATGACGTCTTTTGATGATACGTCATCAGCCAGTTTCCTTAAAGGGACCATGTGCAAATTTACTTTGGCATTTATGCTGTCAGTGTTCTACAGCATTGAGGTGCTGCAAACACTGACAAGCACTGCACAGAGGTGCAGGGCTGCACCCAGGCTCTCCCATGACTCCCTCCATATGCTTATGGAGGGAGTCACAGCACACAGGAGGTTCTCTTCTCTTCCAATGGGCAGAAGAGACCTCCCCAGGAGACCAATGCAGCCTGGTTGCACATTGCACAGGAGGGCACAAGCAGGGATTTCGTCAGGAGGACCAGGCTGCAGTGGCGCAAACCTTTCAATGATCTCAGTAGATCACAAAACGTTACTGCCAAGCCACACTCAACCTCATCCTGCTGTGTCACTCATCACATCCCCAGCACTCTGCCTTCCTTACCCTACTCCTGCACATCCTTACTCACACCAACTTACCTTGCACCTCCACCCATCCCTCTCTATCCATATTATCACTTCTCCATCTCACTAGCCCACCCTCACCCTAGTCCAATCATACCAACTGACAACACACAAGGGTAGGCGTCTATGTTCCCTGTAAGCTGCATGTGCGCGGCCATGCAGCAAGCTTCACTGGGCTGCACAGTAAAATAAACGGTCCTGCACTCAGCTCTGGCTCACGGTGGGGTTTTAATAACACCGCAGGGGGCGTAAATAACACAGCAAAAACAGCTCCAGCCAAGAAAAGGATCTGATATGGGAAAGGAGGCGGGGCCTCACCCGCTCCACCAATCAACACACAACCTTCTGTGACTGGCGTCGACTCTAACCAATAACAAGGGAGCGGCGCCTGAGGTTGAGCCAATAGCAGGTGAGAGGGGGCGGGTTTGTGAAGATGATTGACAGGCCGGCAGATCCCCGGGCCGGAGCAGGAGCAGGAGCTCACCAGGGCAAATGGGACTGCCCACTGGCAAGACACGAGCAGCCAGAGCAGTGTGCACAGTCAGTGAGGTTTCTCTGTAACGCTCCCGTGTTCTAGCATTTAAGACTTGCTTCCCTCCCACCGCTTACTTCGACATTGATTGATATTAAAGCATAGTTTTTAAAAATAATTGATAGATTTTTTGCACTGAACAAACTTTTATTGCAAAGTTTAATGTGCACAGAATCTGCATTAAAACGCTATTGGAATAAATCCTGGGCCAAACACAAAACCATGGTGAATACCCTTTGGTTTAACGGCAGCGGCTGGCCATTAAACTCTGATTAAACTCAAAGGTTAGTTAAATGACACAACCCCCTCGCCAAAATTCATGAATATTGCTGCTCTCCTTAGACCTTTGTACCGCTAGTAATGGCTTTCAAATAAAGCAGCACTTTGTTATGGTGCTCGAGTGTGCTGCATTTCACAGAAAAATCAGAAAAAAGCCAGTACAATTAAAGGTTCACCCGTCTCCACCAGCCTGTCAACCGTTATTCTAAAAAAAATGCCACATCTAATTGCTTTTATTTAGTAAACCGCTGGAAATAAGAGAAGAAAAAAACGTTTCTGAAAATTGAGAGCGAGATAAGCGGCGCAGGGATAGTCAATGTCAACGAAATAACAACAGAAAACGCTGGAAAAACTCAGCAGGCCAGGCAGCATCCGTGGAGAGAGAAACTGAGTTAACGTTTCAGTTCGAAGACCTTTCGTCAGAACTGGAAAAAAAGCAGGAAGAGGGATAGATTTTAAAGCAAGTGGGGGCTGGGAAAAGGGGGAGGGGATGATAAAACAAAAGGGAAGGTCAGAGATAGGATAGAAAGCAGGAGAGATTAAGAGACATTGAGAGATATTAAGCGATATTCAAGGAATAAAGGATGACTCTAGATGAAGTGTGAATGGCCCTGGCAGAATGAAGGACAGCTGCCATGTGGGAGGCAATGTCAACGTGCTGGTTAATCTGCCTTTGATTCTCTTGAGTCTGATTGGCATAGTTCAGAGTGGATGCAACAATCAAGTTGGACATTTATTAACCAGGGCTAGAATTGGTGATGTGTTTCGATGGGGCTTCAATGCAATCAACGTGGAAATTTGAATTGCCGCACCTTCCCCCAACTCCCTCCCACCCCAACAAAAATGTTATACAAAATAAAGCAATCAAAATGTAGAAAAGCAAAATAAAACCAGTTGGAAAAAAGACAAAATTCATCAAAAGACAAAATAAACCCATCGAAAATGAAAAAAAGCAAAAACAAAATAAAAACGGCCAAAAACAAGATAATAACCTCAAAAAAACAAAATAATAAGTGCTAAATCAAAATTTATATGGTTAAAAAATGTTTGATAAAATATTCTTTTTATGATGTCCATTCCATTTAAGTTTGTATGATACAAGTCTGGTGTTACAACTTTATTTCTCACTTATTGTGCAAGTTTGAGTGGGATTTAGAGACAGTAATAATTAAAACATACGTAAGAAAATAAAAAGTAATAAATTGCCTTAATGCAATGAACAAAAATAATGAGAGATCTGAATTTTCTGTTGTTGCTGCTGTTGTTGGGTAAGGCATTGTTGCTGATGTTGTTATTGTTGTTAACTGCCCATGGACAAAAATGTTGCGCTCGATGGAGTTTGTTGCATTGGTCATAGGTCAGCACTTGTGTGTTTTAGCCAATGTTCATGTGAAGTTTCTGTTGATGTGCTGTCAAACATTGATATCTTTATTTTCAACAGTTTGCGTTGTTGGATAGATTTGTGTGCACCTTTGGAAGTGGCTTAGTGAGTTGCAGTGAATGGTGAGACATAATGGTACCACCCCCCCCCCCCCCCGCAATGCTGATGAGTGTGAAAGGAATGGCTTGGGCATTGTAGGGAAGCTTTATGGTATTGGTGTGGGATAGTGCTAACCTGGCGCATCATGTGGCAGCCAGGGTGTACAGTGTCAAGTGAAGTAAATCCGGCTATGGTGAGGCCATCCCTGGCGTCATGGGCAGCAATGTGGTCGGGTGCTGATGCCCTCTGTCCTGTGCAGCATCTGTTGATTGTGGAAAGGATTGGTGTTGTTGTTGGTGCTCCTGGTGCTGCTGGTGTGCCTGGTGCTCCTGGGCTGGTGTTCGGGCTGATCATGGTGGGATTCTGAGGACCAAGGTTAGAGAGTTTCAAGGGCACCCATGCTGATGGAATAGATGGCAGATGAAATAGAGATGATAGAGGCGATCTGTCAATGGTGGGAGAGGTAATGAGGTCAGACTGGATGGAGACTTGTGTAAAGACATGCTGCATTCTGAATCTGTAGTGGAAATGCAGTTTAGAGAAGCTAGTGGCTAAGGGAACATTTCTCAATTAGCTGGGAGCCTTGATGTGACATGTGAAGCTGTCAACTCATCAGCTGAAACAATGGCAAGTGACCTCCAGCCTCAGCTTCACAGATAAGGTTTAGGCACAGCGGGAAACCAGTGGGCGACCTGTCAAATTCAAAAAGCTGGAAAAAAAAGTATTGTTAAGTGGCTGTAAACAAGCCACTAATGATTTTAATTGCCTTTTCTGCTGTTGCTTGTCGGGTCTGCTCAGCGTTGGCAGACCTGACATTGGGAAACTCCAGTGTGTGCATTTTGACAGCGGGTTCCCGACTCGGCTGACCCACCACCCATCCTATCCACTGAGTGCTGGCAAAATTCCGGCCATCATCTCTATGTCTACCCAATCAAACCCTTTCATTATATTAAAGACCTCTATCAGGCCAGCCCTCAGCCTTCACTTTTCTAGAGAAAAGAGCCCCAGCCTGTACAGTCTTTCCTGATAGGTCTAACCTTTCTGTTCTGGTATCATCCTTCTCCAGTGCCTCTATATCTTTTTATAATATGGAGACCAGAACTGTGCACAATTATGGAGACCAGAATAAATAATAACTCACGGTATATTTTGGACTGAATAATATTGTTTCTGTTCAAACATAAACTGGGCACCAAAAATCAGATTTTTAAAGTAAAAGTTAATTTCATCCACTTACCTCTGTGCTTTATGATGCAGAGGCATTACTTATTAAGGCAACTATGGTTTACAAATAATTTTTATCATTATTGATGAAAACAGGAGTGTGTATTGTTTCAAGTTACAAAATATCTGTTATATGCTTTCATTTTAATTGCAGCTCACTATGCCTCATAACACTTTATAGTACCAGATAAACCATACTTTATTTACCCTAACAGTATATAGCACAGCTGTATTCAGTTGCCTTGAAATTGGGCTATGTAGCATCCGTTCTTTAGGCGCTACATAGCCTAATAAGGCCCCAATATGGCAGGCAGGAAGTGTACGGCCCACCATATTGAGTAAGGATAAACAAGAGGCATCCTTTACCCACGCCTGAAGCAGGCGTTAGGGCCTTGTTTTGCATATGCAAAGGACCTAACGCATGCTTGAGGGTCCCGCTCCAACATTGGTTTGCCGTGAGGCAGCCAGCGCCATCTGGGACTGCACCAGTACTAAGGAACCTGGCCTTAGGATTGCCTGCAACAAGGTAAGTAACATTTCTGAATGTGGAGCCGGGAGGAGTAGGAGTGCTCCTCCTGACCCCACATTACAGGAACTGTGTGTCCCCCACCACATCGTTGCCGCTCCTAACCCTGATTTCATCTATTCCTGACACCCCCATCGTCACTGCCCCGACCCCTGTTATCCAACCCCCATGATTTCCGGCACTGACCCTTGCAATCCCCGACACTGACCCTTGCAATCCCCGACACTGAACCTCATGATCCCCAACACCGACCCCCACGATCCCATGACACTGATCCCCAATACTGACCCTCACGATCCTGGACACCGATCCTCGCAGTCCTCGACACTAACCCTCCCGATCACTGGCACCAACCCCCATGATCCCCAACACCTACACCCGTGATCCTTGGCCCCCGACTCAGGCCATGACCCATGCCCCGATCCCCGAATCCCATGCCGCCTTTTTCCTCACCCCCTGATTCTCGGATCCCGGATCCCCAGCCCCACATTCCCTCGGCCCTCTCTGATCCCTGATCCAACCTGGTCCGACCAAACCGATGGACTCACTTACCTACTTATGTGAGGGCCGCTGCTGTTTGCCGGTGGGCTGCTGCGTCGTGCTGGCTCCTTTATAATGAGGCCCAAGGCTCCATATCTGGGAACCTCAGATCTCAGCATTCTGGCGTAGGGAAAGGACCCTGTGCCCCCCACGTTTCCAAAAATGGGTACGCTCGAAATTTTTGGCTGTTATCTGTTCATTTATCTTATTCATATTTGTGATAACTTTCTATGTGCAATTTGGCTGCCACAGTTGCCTACATTACAACAGTGACTACACGTCAAAATTAATTTATTGGCCGTGAATTCTGTCCTGAAGGTGTGAAAGACCCAAAGCACAAGCTTGTTCTTTCCAGTGTTTTTTGGTATTGATATATGTACCTGCAATTTAAAGAAAATATAAAATGGAAATAGTGGCATATTCCTTCATAAGTGAAGCCTTTCTCACTAAAAAATAGGGTAAAATGGATCTTCCATGTACATATTTACCTGTGATTCGTCCTAGTTTGCCGTTGAACATGCGACCCACAAATCCGGCCACATGTGCCCCTAGACTGATTCCAATCAAATGGACAGAATCCTCTGTGCTTCCATGTGACTGAAAATATAGATATGGTTAATTCATATTTTCATCATTTTAACTACAGTGTGAAAAAATAAATATATTCTATTTATGAAACACCAACGGCAAAGACCTTTCTAACCTTGCTGCATATTGACAATAGCTTATATTTAATGTAGAAAATGCCACAGGCTGTTTACATAGGAGAAACATAATGTTGAGCAGTAATGGTAGAGTTAGCAGAGCTGATCAAAACTGTGGTTGAATAGTTAGGTTGTGAGGTTGAGGCACTTAAGGACAGAGTTCCAGACAGTAGGGCTGAAGGTTCTGCTACTAATGATGGAATTGAAAGAAGAAGGGATATGTAGGAAGCTTGAGTTAGAGGACCAAAAGATATGGAATGGAACATAACATTGGAGGAGGTTGCAGAGGTAAGGCAGGGGTAGGATTTTGAATTGAATGCCTTGGGGAACAGGGAAGTGGGATTTTCGTTTTATTGGAAACACTATCGACAGAGTTAAAAGAAAATTACCCATGTTGAGTCTAGAGGTAACTGAAATGTGCATAAGGGTTTTGGCGGAAGTGGGGGTAAGTTAGGGGTGGAAGTTCGGATAGGATTTGATGTGCGACCTATGGATAAGTAGAGAGAAAAAGCAGCAAGCAAATAACAAAATATTTCACTCAAGTATTAAAAAAAGATTTAATGCACAGGAGAAAATATTTTATTGTAGCTCTAAGTGAAATTAGCACATGAAGACTTTGCGTTGACTGTAAATACAAAATGGCTGGTGTCTGGGCTAATACATATCTCCAAATGTATCAGAGATCAAAGTTATAGGCCAGAACTTTCCTTAACGAGTTGGGTCGGGTGCATGCGAACCGCGTGGCGGGTCAGTACCGCGATGTATTGATCAGCCTGCTCCTCAGAGGGACTTTCAGTTAATGGCCCCTATTAAGGCAGTTATGCGCGTTTCCCCAGCCCTATTAAATGGTGTGGGTCTGATGATGTCAGCGATGACTCATTTCCAGCGGGGATATTTAAAGCAGCCTTGGCCACGTTGCATTTGAAGGTTGACCTAGGAGTGTGAGGGGAGGATATTGAAGGATCTTGATATTGCTGAGACTTGTAAACATGACTTCCCAAGGATAGAGGGCCGCACCCAGATTCTCCGATGACTCCCTACATATTCTTGTGGAGGGAGTCAGAGCATGCAGAGAGGTCCTGTTCCCTGCTGATAAGCGGAAGAGACCTCCCCAGGAGACAAAAAGAGCCTGGCTCCAAATTGCTGAGGAGGTGAACAGTAGGGATGTGGTGAGGAGCACCTGGGTGCAGTGCCGGAAGCACTTCAGTGATCTCATGAGATCAGGACAGGTGAGGGCAAAGCCACACTCAACTTCATCCTGCTGTGCCTGTCATCACACCCCCATCACTCTGCCTTCCCAAGCCTACTCCTGCACACCATTACTCACACCAACATACCTTGCTCATCCACCCATCCCCCTCTCTATGTACATACTCATATCCTCATCTGACTAACCACCCCTCACACTCGCCCTCATCCTAATGCAATCATATGAAGTAACACCACAGAAGGAGGCCATTTGGCATTGGCACCACATTCCCTCATAGTCACCATCTACAGATGTAACCCACAAAATCCTTATACTCATGCCAATCACTCTCAATCAAACTTCTCTTCCTTCCCTCCTTGCCCCCCCCCCCCCGACCCCACTGTTGAGCCGGAGGAGGAAGACGACTCCTCAGAGGAGCCTCCAGCCTCTGAGGGTGCACCGTCAGCAGACATGAGTGCAGCCAGCAACAGCGCAGATACGCACACCTCGGTGGGTCCCATGTGAGATAGAGTAGTGTTGTCACCTGGTGTCTCACAAATCACAAGTGAGCAAGAGCAGGTGGTGTTGACAGAGACAGCAGTGGAGACTCCTCGCCGGAGGGCGCAGGACGCTCCAAGCTCTGCTCAGCTGCATGCAGACGCTGAGCCTCGGGGGCCATCGAGAAAGAGGGCGATCCTGGCGGGGTAGCAACAACTGCAGGAGGCTCTGGCACAGTCACAGGAGCAGCAGTCTTTGGCGGGACCATCAGAGGCTCCAAAACCCAGAGGACAGCCGCCAAAAGTGTCTATGCAGCCGCAGCAGGGAAGTGAGCAGGCTACCTCTACCTCTGCTGAAGCCACAGGGGTTGCACCTCGTAGAAGCACGCGTAAAAGAAAAATGAGACAGAAGTAGATGCACAATGGTCAGCACATGGATGTTTAAAGAAGTGTTATTGTTAAGAATCCATTACTGTTATGACACATAGCAAAGTATTTATTTTCACCAATTTCCGGTCATGCCCATTTGTGTCTGCTACTTTGGAAGTGGCTTAGTGACTTCGAGTGAATGGTGAAACATAATGTTACCTCCAGCAAACATAATGTTACCTCCAGCAAAGTGTTAAAGGAATTGCTTGGTCATTGTAGGGATGCATTATGGTGTTTTTTTGCGGGGGGGAGGAACTTGGCATAGCACGTGGCAGCCATATGGGTGCATTGCGGGAAGTTAAGTAAATCTGGCCATGATGAAGCCACCCCGGCCTCCCGGGCAGCAATGTGCTCGGGTGCTGGTGGCATCTAGACCTCAGGTTCCTCTTGCTCCTCCTCCTCGACTTCCAGCTGATGCTCCTCCTCTGAAGAGGCTGTGCACTCAGTGCTTTGCTCCTCATACAGTTCGAATCCTTGTTGCTGCACTATGTTGTGCAGCGCACAGCAAATTCTGGAGACCCTGACTGGTGTGTACTGAAGAGCTCCTCCAGATCTGTCAAGGCACCTGAAGCACATCTTCAGCATGCTTATTGTTTGCTCTTTCATTATAGCGCTCCTGAGCCTCATTGCTTGGCCTCCTCAAGGGTCACACTTTCAGTGAATAGCCCTTGTCTCCAAGCAGCCAGCCAGAAAGTCTGTTTGGCGGTGCGAAGAGCTGAGGGAGGGTGGACTGGCGCAGGATGAGCGAGTCAGGGAATTTAACAGCTGCCAAGGAATTTGGCTCCCACATGCATGATGATCTTCCTATGATTGCAGACGAGCACATTGAGGGAATGGAAGCCCTTGCAGTTCACAAAGACTCCTGGGTGATGTGGGGGTGCCCTGATGGCCACATGTGTGCAGTCAATAATGCCCTGCACCCGTGGGAAGCCAGCCAGAGTGGCAAAGCCGAACGCATGTTTAGTAACACAGGCTTCATCAGTGGCAAAGTTCACATAATTGGCTGACTTGTTAAACATGGCATCGGTGACCTGTGTGATGCATCTGTGGGTGGCCGACTGCTAGATGCCGCAAATGTCTAGATGCAGGAAGGATGTACTAGATGCAGGAAGGATGTTCCCAATGGCGAGGGAGTCCAGAACCAGGGGTCACAGTCTAAGGATAAGGGGTAAGCCATTTAGGACTGAGATGAGAAGGAATTTCTTCACCCAGAGAGTGGTGAACCTATGGAATTCTCTACCACACAAGGCAGTTGAGGCCAATTCATTAAATATATTCAAGAAGGAGTTAGATATATTTCTTAAGGCTAAAGTGATCAAGGGATATAGGGAGAAAACAGGGACAGGGTACTGAATTTGGATGATCAGCCATGATCTCATTAAATGGCAGAACAGGCTCAAGGGGCTGAATGGCCTACCCCTGCTCCTATCTTCTATGTCTATGTCTATGTCTGCTGCAGATCCCTGGGAGGAGCCTGAGGCAAAGAGGTTGAGGGCACTGGTGACTTTGACAGCCAGTGGTAAAGCGTGTCCACCAGATTCTCTGGGTTGCAGGTCTTGCTCCAGCAAGCTGCAAATGTCTGTGATGACCTGGCGTGATAGCCTGAGCCTCCTTTGGCACTGCTGCTCAATCATGTTGAGGAAGCTCATCCTCTGCCTGTATACCCTGTGTTGGGGGTATCGCCTCTGGTGCGGTGCAGTCCTGCGCTGACGCCCTCTGTCCTGTGGAGCATCAGGTCGTTGAGGAGAAGGTTGTTGATGTTGCTACTGCTGCCGGTGTGCCTGCTGTTGCTGATGTTGTGGCTCATCCTGGTCTGAATGTGAGGACCAAGGTGAAATAGTATAAGTGGCACCCATGCTGATGTAATAGATGGCAGGTCAAGTAGAGATGAGAGGAGCAATCTGTCAGTGTTGTGGTAGCTACTAACAATGTGGTGAGAGTGGCTTCTGAGATTGCGGAAAAGACTTGCAAACTCTACACACCTAAATCTGTGCTCAAAATGGAGTCAGCAAGATCCTTTCCCTTAGGCAAGTAAGCAGGTGTCTTGTGGGAGTATTTATTGGGATTTCCATACTCTGCACTAATGACCTCAATCAGTGGCTACTGAGCTTCTGCCTCAGGTTGACAGACATGGTTCCCGAGCTGCATGATTCCCGTGGTCATCCAGTGAAATTCAAAAGGTCTGGTTAAAATCACTGTTAAGGGTCTCACAACAAGGATTTCATGGGGGAAAAATTCAGTTGCTTTGCGCCTCCAGTTAGCGCCCTAGGAGGGTGCTAATGGGGTGCAAAGCAACTAGCGCCCGGGCACGGCGATGTTTGCGGCGCTCGCAAAATTGACCAGACATTTTGTGGCGGCACTAAACACTGCCGCCAACATCTCCTGCACCCGCAGATCGTGCTGTCAGTCGAGCGTGTAGCGCCCCGGACCCGGTGTGAAGGAGTTTTGGGTACTGAGCAGCACTTTGCAGGTTCATTTTGATTTGGCCTTCCTTGCATCGATTTAGAAGAGACTATAGGGGCTGCACTCTGAGCTCTTTCCCTGGGCCTCTCCATTGTTCTTTCCAGCAGAATTGATGTACAGGTCTCTCCAGGCCGAGATTCAAGGCTGCAATGAGCTGGGTGTGGATGGAGAGCAAGATCGACCCTCCCCTTTAAGAACTGGCCAGCGCCAGTGTGTCTGTGTCTGACTGACATCACATGAACTTCGCCAGCGCTCAGGTAGCGCCTCACTCCTCTGCGTTAGTGCCTTAAGAGAGGTGTGTAGCGCCTGATTTAGCGCTCCAATCACCTCTTGGGGTGATAGAAGCCAATTTTGCAGTTGGAGGTGATAATTAGCGCCAGGTGCTAGACTTTGTGCAAGGCTGATAATTGCGCCCCAAACAGGGCGATACCAAATTTTTCCCCCAATGAGTTTAATTAGGTCATCCGCCTCTGCTGTTTGGGTCTGTGGTGCGCTGGTAAACACGCCCGAGTTAAAGGCGCGAGGAGGCGGGATGACGGCGTGTTCCTGACGCGCTCCCATTTTCTGCAACCTTTCCTGCTGACCAGCCTCCAAACCCGCCGCACGGCAGCGGGAAAATTCCGGCCATAATCTCAGTACAAAACCATCTGTTCTGCTGGATATTGCTGTAAATTATTTTAATTTTAAAATTGCAGGAATGGTACGGGTGGGGGAGGGTAAGATAGCATGTTGGGGGTGCTCGCTCTGCGTCCTCGACGTATTCCCGCCCCCACCACTTTCATTTACCTGACTTGAGGCACGGGAAGGCCGTCTGTCCCAGAGGAGCGGGGGGTCTAATTTAAATGGCAGGGTCACGTCCCGATGATCTCATTGGAACGCATACGCCAATTTTAACCGCAAACCCACACCCTACCAATATATGGCGCAGTACTTTGATTTTAATATAGGATTCAGTAGGTGATTTTTTTTTTTAATGGTGTTTGCATAGCCACTTAGCTCGAAGATTACTCTTTGTTAACACATTTAATCAGATACTTACAAGAAAGTTTGCAACAAGGGTAGAAACCTCCAATCCTAGCTTAGGTGAATTCTGTACTGCATTGTTATAAGAAGCTGTTGCACCAATAATCCAATCGACAATAACAACATTCACATCCACTGCACTAATCAGTTCTTTTGCCAGGGTGTCAACCCAAGAAGGTTTGCTTCCCGTGATCCTCAAAAGAAAAATAATGACAAAATTAGGAAATAATCAAATATCAATGTAAAAATGTTCAAGCACATCACAAATATATCTGAACTTGTGTGTAGGAATACTAACATATGAACACTTAATGCATTTATCTGAACACCTCTCTCGGCTATTTTAACAGTGATGTGCCTCAATGAATCCGAGACTCAACGTTAACGGAGCAAAGCAAGGCTTTTATTAACTCAGAAAGTAATACACAGTGGAGAAGTGTCTCTCATCCAGAGATCTGCTGTACTGCCTGTGAGACACGCTGGGGCCTGCTTAAGTAGGGGCCAGGTATGGGCGGAGCCCTACACACAATACAATACAGGTAAGGAAATGAAACTGAAACTAAACTCCCCTGCTTGTCACAGTCACAGGCACAATCAAACACAGAGAATACAGAGTGCCTGATGAATGGCATATTTCATCACATTCACCCCTTCTACAGATTTAGTCTGTTCGGGGGTTTGATCGTCCTCTGTGACCGACGTAGCTGTTGTGGTGCCGCGGGTGTCGGCTGGGTGTCCCCGGTGGCCTCCTGGGTCTCTGCCGGGGGTGCCGCCAGGGTTGTTGAAGGGGTAGTTGGTGGGGGCACCGTTGGTCGATGTTCTTCCGGGGGTGATGAAAGGATAGTGGGTGGGTAAGAATTGCTGTGATCGTTGTTGCTGTTGTTGTCGTGGTTGTTGTCGTTACCGGCTGGGGCGACGTCTTTTATGGACACGGTGTCCTCCCCTCCGTCGGCGTGCCGGACATACGCGTATTGGGGGTTGGCGTGGAGTAGGTGCACTGACTCCACGAGAGGGTCCGTCTTGTGGGCCCTCACATGCCTTCGTACAAATACCGGACCTGGGGTGGAGCCGCTCAAAGCTGAGCCGCTCAAAGGGCCGTGTAGCTTTGATTAAGTGGGCTCTATCTGGGCGGTAGAACCGAGGCTTGCACTCAGCGCAAGTGCGGCAGTTCCTGGTCAGAGACCGAACTTCCTCAATCGAGTAGGGTAAGTTGCGGGACTTTATGAAGTGGAACAGCCGCGTGACCCCTGGGTGGCAGAGGTCGTTGTGGAGGGTCTGTAGCCGATCCCCGGTGGCGCTGGCACACATCCCTCGTGAGAGGGCGTCGGGGGATTCGTTAAGGGCCCCTGGCCGGTAAATGATGTCATACTCGAAGGTGGAGAGCTCGATCCGCCACCTAAGAATCTTATCATTTTTAATCTTCCCTTTCTGTTTATTATTGAACATAAACGCTACCGACCGCTGGTCGGTAAGTAGGGTGAAGCGTTTGCCGGCTAGGTAGTGCCACCAGTGGCGCACTGCCTCCACGATGGCTTGGGCCTCCTTTTCCACGGAGGAGTGTCTGATCTCGGGCCCTTGGAGGGTCCTCGAGAAGAAAGCTACGGGCCGCCCCGCCTGGTTGAGGGTGGCCGCCAAGGCAAAGTCAGACGCATCACTTTCCACTTGAAAGGGAGTGTTCTCGTCCACTGCCTGTAGCGTGGCCCGCTCAATATCCCGCTTAATGCTTTTGAAGGCGGCGTGGGCCTCAGCAGAGAGCGGAAAAGAGGATGCTTTCAAGAGGGGGCGGGCTTTGTCGGAGTAGTTGGGGACCCATTGGGCATAATAAGAAAATAACCCCAGGCATCTTTTCAGGGCTTTGGGAGTGTTGGGCAGGGGCAGCTCCCGTAGGGGGCGCAATCGGTCGGGGTCTGGTCCGATTTCC
This sequence comes from Somniosus microcephalus, assembly GCF_052327205.1. NCBI lineage: Eukaryota > Metazoa > Chordata > Chondrichthyes > Squaliformes > Somniosidae > Somniosus > Somniosus microcephalus. The sequence goes on from NC_141000.1 coordinate 86,444,757, forward strand.
CCATTCTCCACCACGCTGCCTAGTATGCAGAGGCGCGTGGTGTTGAAAACGCACTTGTCCTCGTTGTAAGTGAGGTTGAGTTTTTGTGCGGTTTTCAGGAACCTCTTGAGGTTCGAGTCGTGATCCTGCTGGTTGTGACCGCAGATGGTGACGTTGTCGAGGTAGGGGAAGGTTGCCTGCAAGTGGTGGTCATCGACCATGCGGTCCATCTCCCTCTGGAAGACCGAGACCCCATTCGTCACCCCAAAGGGGACTCTGAGGAATTGGTAGAGGCGTCCGTTCGCCTCGAAGGCGGTGTACGGGCGGTCCTCTGGTCTGATAGGCAGCTGGTGGTATGCTGACTTGAGGTCGATGGTGGAGAACACCCGGTATTGGGCAATTTGGTTCACCATTTCTGATATGCGGGGTAGCGGGTAGGCGTCTAGTTGGGTGTACATGTTGATCGTTTGGCTATAGTCGATCACCATCCATTTCTTCTCGCTACCCCTCACCACCACCACTTGGGCGCGCCACGTGCTGTTGCTGCGTTCAATAACGCGCTCCCTCAGCAGCCTGTCCACCTCGGTCGCGATAAACCGCCTGTCCTCCCAGCTGTACCTCCTGCTTTTGGTCGCTATTGGCCGGCAGTTGGGAGTAAGGTTCGTGAATAGCGAAGGCGGCTTTACCTTCAGGGTAGCCAGACCGCACACTGTGAGGGGCGGCTGGGACCCACCGTAATTGAGCGTGATGCTTTGGTGGTGGCACTGGAAATCCAGGCCCAAGATCACGCTCGCACATAGACTCTTCATGATTAGTAATTTAAAATTATCGTATACAGTTCCGTTAATGGACAATTGTACCGCGCAGTAACCCATAATGGTCGATGTCTGGGTTTTATCAGCCATAGAGATGGTGCCCCGAGCAGGGACCACTGTTAGAGAGAGTTGTTGTGCTAGTCCAGGGTGGATAAAACTCTCCGTGCTTCCACTGTCAATTAAACATTTAACCCCGCACCCGTTTACCTCGATGTCCACCATTGATTTGGATAGCGGGTGCGGTCTGGTCTGGTCCACTGTGACCGATGCCACTGTAGGGCCCTGATCGAGACAAGATGGCGTCCACGCTGTCTGCTCACAAGATGGCGGACCCCACGAGGTCAGGCAAGATGGCGTCCAAGATGGCTGCTCCCACGGCGCACACGCGGCGGTGGTGGGTTTTCCAGTGGGGTTCCCTCTGCACACCTTCCCGAAGTGCCCCTTCTTACCGCACTTAAAGCAGGTGGTGCCTTTCGCCGGGCACAGGTTTCTGGTGTGCTTCGGCTGCCCGCAGAAGTAGCAGTTGGGGCCCTGACGCGTCGCGGCTGTCGTAGGGCTTCTGGGGGGAGAGCAGGGCCCCGACAGTGTCGGGCTGCCAGGCGGGGAAGATGCCTTCCAAGATGGCGGCGCCCTTGGTGCACACGTGGCGGCGTGGGCGGCGCGGGCTGAAGAGTAGGCGTCCGAGTTTCTCTGGGCCACATCTAGGGATCGCGCTGTGTCCACAGCCTGTTTCAGGTCCAATCCCGTTTTTTCCAGTAGTCTCTGCCGGATGTAAGTGGAGCTGAGGCCTGTGATAAAGGCATCACGAACAAGCTCGTCAGTGTACACTGTGGCTTTTACATCTTGGCACTTGCAGTCTTTGCCAAGCGTTTTCAGGGTGACTAGGAACTCATCCAGCGATTCCCCAGGTCGCTGTGTGCGAGTAGCGAGCAGATGCCTAGCGTACACCTCGTTCGTAGGCTGCTGGTAATGCGCCTTTAGGATGTCGCAGGCGGCCGGGTACGTGTCGGCATCTTGGATGAGGGGGTAAACCCGGTGGCTTACCCAATTCCGCAGGATTCCGAGTTTCATACTTTCAGCGTCCGTAGCGTCTGTGATGGCTGCGGAATTGTCCAGGAAGAATTCCATACACTTAAACCAGTGTCCGAATCGTGCCGATGCGCCTGAAGCATGCGGGTCCAAATCCAAACGTTCGGGTTTCAAGAGTTGATCCATTGCGTTGAAAATTGAGTTAATAAAATTGATGTGCCTCAATGAATCCGAGACTCAACGTTAACGGAGCAAAGCAAGGCTTTTATTAACTCAGAAAGTAATACACAGTGGAGAAGTGTCTCTCATCCAGAGATCTGCTGTACTGCCTGTGAGACACGCTGGGGCCTGCTTAAGTAGGGGCCAGGTATGGGCGGAGCCCTACACACAATACAATACAGGTAAGGAAATGAAACTGAAACTAAACTCCCCTGCTTGTCACAGTCACAGGCACAATCAAACACAGAGAATACAGAGTGCCTGATGAATGGCATATTTCATCACAAACGGAGGTGTCAATCTGTTTGAAATAAAGGGGTTAACATTTCAGTGGAGAGATGCATTCCAGACAAGTGGCATAGTGGTTAGCACTGTTGCCTCACAGCGCCAGGGACCCGGGTTCAAATCTGGCCTCGGGCGACTGTCTGTCTGGAGTTTGCACATTCTCCCTGTGTCTGCGTGGGTTTCCTCCGGGTGCTCCGGTTTCCTCCCACAGTCCAAAGATGTGCAGTTTAGGTTGATTTGGCTATGATAAATTGACCCTTAGTGTTAGGGGATTAAATACGTGGGGTTACGGGGATAGGGTGGGATATGTGTCGGTGCAGGCTCGATGGGCCGAAATGGCCTCTATCTGCACTGTAGATTCTGTGATTCTGTGAAGTGTGTTAAATGTTACGTTACTATTCCATTGTGTAATGTTGGAGCCACATTTTTCTTTCAAGGTAAATTTCTCCTGTTTTCTCCTTCTGTAAATGAGTTACCACTCATCTAACAATGGGCCAGCATTTACTGTCAAAATAACAGTGAGGCTAAATAAAGGCGCTCGCTGTTATTTATGCGTAAATGGTACAGTAACTTCAGGCGAGGATAGGATGCACGGTTAAACTTAAATATCCAAAAGTTGCTGTCCGAGTTGTGCCGCTCCGCCGTTAGCTTCAAAAAAACAGCATCTGGCTGTTTGCCTCAATATTGAAATGCTTTGAATGTCATGGAGTTGCTGTATTTACACGGTAGATACGAACTAAACTCCCCAGAGAAAGTTAAGTCTTATCCATTTCAGTCTAAGTATCCCTTTAACAATGTGATGTGTTAATTACTACCAGTCAACCTCTCTGGCACTGAAAATTAACCATTACAATTGTGGAGTCTCATTCCTTCAGGTTTTAATTGTTGAATATTTAAAAAAATTTTAATGTTACATTTTGATTTTTTTTTAACTTTTCCTTTCCGTATCTTTATTCTCTCTCTCAACCCAATCTTTCTTTCCCTCCCTTTTTATTTGTTTTTGTACCTGATTTGACATTGAGTTCACTCCTATAATTTACACTTCCTCCTCAGTGCTTGCACTGTTAATTTCACATTCCTTCAATCTGACTGGTTAAGGAGATACACAGTTGCTTGCCCTGTTCACTCAGGTCCCAGATGTCCGGTTTCCCTCGCTGCGATGTTATCAGTTCGCACTTTCAGCAACTTGCCACGTAAAAAATTTAAAAACCTAAATGTGCAAGGACAAGTCTAACTAACAGCAGACAACAACAACAACAACTTGTATTTATATAGCACCTTTAATGTAGTAAAACGTCCCAAGGCATTTCACAGGAGTATTATAAGATGAAAAAATTGACACTGAGCCACATAAGGACAAATTAGGGCAGATGACCAAAAGCTTGGTCAAAGAGGTAGGTTTTTAAGGCTCATCTTAAAGGAGGAAAGAGAGGTAGAAAGGCGGAGGGCCTGAATTTGCGATCGGAAGCTTCCCGCGGGCGAATGCCTCCGATCATCAAAAAATCTACGCAGTTACCTGGTGGTCCGGGACATACGGAGGCTTGCGATCCTGGGCCTCTCCTGGTAGGAATGTGTAGAGGCCCACGTATCCCAGTGGCGCATGCAGTTCGCAAGCGCCCCTGGGATCACATGGGCCAGCCCAACCAATGAAAGAAGATGGAATCCCCATTCATAGTTATGCGAGTTCCCTACGTACGGAACTGTCATAAGTATGAATGGGGATGGCTTAAAAAATACACGAACACATGAAATAAATTTTTACAAAAATTATATATATAAAATTAATTAAAATGGCATTTAGTTAAATATTTTAAACAAAACCAACGCTTTTTATAGGTGTAAGAATTTCATGGCCTTTCAGTGGGTGGAAGTTGGGCAAATAGTGCAATTCTCCACCCGCAGAGGCCCTTTTTCTAGGGATGCAGAGGATCTGTCCAGAAGATTCTTGACAGATCGCAAGTGCTTCGCATGCCTAAACCTGGCACTTGCGCGGCCCCTACGGGCACATGCACACCTCATATGCACCCGTAGGGGTCACAAAATATGGCCCGGAGGGAATTCCAGAGCTTAGGGCCTAGGCAACTGAAGGCATGGCCACCAATGGTTGAGCGATTATAATCAGGGATGCTCAAGAGGGCAGAATTAGAGGAGTGCAGATATCTCGGGGGGTTGTGGGGCTGGAGGAGATGACAGAGATAGGAAGGGGCAAGGCCATGGAGGGATTTGAAAATAAGGATTAGAATTTTGAAATTAAGGCTTTGCTTAACCGGGAGCCAATGTAGGTCACCGAGCATAGAGGTGATGGGTGAACCGGACTTGGTGCGAGTTAGGACACGGGCAGCCAAGTTTTGGATGACCTCAAGTTTACGTAGGGTAGAACGTGGGAGGCCAGCCAGGAGTGCATTGGAATAGTCAAGTCTAGAGGTAACAAAGGCATGGATGAGGGTTTCAACAGCAGATGAGCTGAGGCAGGTGCGGAGACGGGCAATGTTACGGAGGTGGAAATAGGCGGATGTATGGTCAGAAGCTCATTTCGGAGCCAAATATGACACCTAGGTTGCGAACAGTGTGGTTCAACCTCAGACAGATGCTAGGGAGAGGGATGGAGTCAATGGTTAGGGAACGGAGTTTGTGGCGGTGACTGAAAACAATGGCTTCGGTCTTCCCAATATTTAATTGGAGAAAATTCTGCTCATCCAGAACTGGTTACAGACACCATTAGATGCCCTGCCACAGAAAATTATGGCCCATTCAGTTTGGTAGAGGTGTCTCACAGTCTTTTCCATGGACACCTCCATGCTCAACCAAGAGATGGAGTGATTCAAGTAGATGATATCAGGTTTTCCCGCTAGCTGAGGCTGAACACTTCATTTCTGTGTTCAACAGCAAGGTATAGAAATGACCATCAGAGTTCAAAGAAATACAAACCCTGGAATTCAAACTCATGGTCTGGATTAGTAAAACACCAAAACTGCTTCAAATAACAGAGCAAACAGAATCCAGTAACTTTCACCATGGGATATTTTACATCCACCTGAGAGGGCAGACAGGGCCTCAGTTTAACATCTCATCCGAAAGACAGCACCTCTGACAGTGCAGCAGTCCCTCGGTACTACACTGAAGTGTCAGTCTAGATTATGTGCTTGAGTCTCTGGAGTGAGACTTGAGCTCACAACCTTCTGACTCAGAGGCAAGAGCACTACCACTGAGCTAAGGCTGGCACTTACTGAGCAGACAGCAAGGACACCCACCCAAAGCTGGGCAGGTCCTTCTATGCCTATGCATGACGTCACTGGGATTCGACTGAAATTTTCACTACTGGCCTGAGTGTGGAAGCTGCTGTAGCTTTCTCACCAGGTGAAATCAACAGGAAGAGGAGCCGAGGCCAGAAGAGGCCCAAACAGGTATGTTTTTTTAAAATTTTCCTTGTGGGACCAGGAGGAGCAGGAGTTTTCCTCCGAGCTCCACAAGGAAAGCTTAGGCCTTTCTGTAAAGGAATGAGCCATACCTATTCAGAAAAATACACCATCCTATGAACAGAATTTTGACTTTATTAAAACATGATAAACTGGGTTTAAAAATCTAAAAGCCTCAACGACACAGGCTGTAAACAGAATACAGGCTTTTGAAATGGGAATCAGTTGTTGACACTGAAACAGTGGCCCTATTGAAGAAGGGTTGGAACTTCCAGAAAGTCTGAGCTTTGGAAAGAACACAATAAGATTTACCCAGTTAAATTGTTTTAAACAACACTTGGTAAACAGGCACATGAAAGAACACAATGGTATAATGTTACGGTGTTATAAACCAACACATTGGGAAACAGAAACACAGAACATTAAAGAACCATATGCCTTCATAAATATGACATCAAATGAAAGACAGGAGACATAAGTCTGTAATACAACCAATTGAGATAGCTAGGAAGACAAGTACTTGGTTGAAGTGTTTTTAATTTACATGTTGTAAAAAGATACAAACAGAAGACTTTGTAGATATGACATCAATAGATGCACCAACATGGTTTTTGTATTGAACTTGGAACACATAGGAGACTCGAAATCTGCTTACAACCAGCTAAGGTGATTTAAGGATTGAATAGAAGACCTTTGTAAAAATGGCATCAAATAGATACATCTGTTATAACCGTTTTTTATGATAAGTTTTGAACACCTATACAGCAGACAGAATTCTGCAAGCTAACAGCTGAATTGACAGTAAGAATAGAAAGAAGTCAACAGAAAGATGACGAGAGATAATTAGCTTAAATCAGCAGAAAACTTCAAAGGATATACCACTGAAAAAAGGATATAAAATATAGAACTTTCAAATAGGAAGTCAGAAGTTGCTGGAAGGGGCAAGCGATTCTCAGCTTCAGAGAACCACTCTGTAAGCCTAAAACTCTTTGAGTCTTGGGTAATCAAGGTATTTTGATTTTGGTGGATATCCTGGATTAAGAATAAGAAGTAGAAATGTAAAAATGTAACAAAGTTAAGATTTGAGAATAAGGATCTCTGAGAATAAGAATTGTCAGCAATTTGTTTTTGAACTGTTAATGTTGCGACTGAATCACCAGCTATCAACTACATGTCAGTTCTTTAATAAATCTATATATTTTTAGAATTGTCTCACAGAGTACTTCTGTATCAAACTCGCGAACTCAATCTCTGTACACTTTTTGGTGAGGTGTTGCAAAATTCTGGGGGAGTATTCCGGACCCTCATAATATCCAAAAGGTTACAGTCTAGTTAAACTTATAAAAGTGCTATCTGGAGGACAGTAACATCTTCAAGTCGTTCCTTTCCTTTAGGGAGAGATAGTCTGGACCTTTAGACCCAATTAAGCATCTTATAGCATTCGGCTATCTCTAACTTTAGTTGAAGGTAAACGTCTAGGGAATACACCTGATCCGGGGTAGCCCGAAAAGGGCTAGGACTAGTAATTATCCCTTCATTTCCTGCCGTGAACTCCCCCCTTTCCTGAATACGAGACCCCCACGAGGCGGCCCTGAAGCCAATCCAGCCATCTGTGTAGTGTCGTGGGTGACCTCTGAGCTATAGGATTTTCCATCTCTTCCCACTGACTTCCTGCTCAAAACCAGAAATATATGAGGTCCGGGAGGTTACAATAGGCAGTACAATAGCTGGACATCATTTATGGAGCAGCAGGTGAGTTTCCAATTCACCTCGTTACCCACCCAACTGCCCGCAGATAAAATCAGGACCTAATATTTTATTGTAGTTTTGTACCATTGTCACACAAACATGACTCTTCCAGGTTGCTCGCGTGCATATTTTACTAGAATTCACCCAAAAAATTTAAAATTGTCTCTGATTACCTGTATCCATGCATTATTACTTTGGTGGGCAGACTCCCATTAAAGTTTGAATTCTCAATGTCGTTATTGTCATTGATAATCTGGGCACAATCTGGGTTCCTGCGAGTGAGCAGCATAAATCGGATGTTGAGTTCCAACCTTTGTAAAATGTTTCTCCATGAAGAAGATTGAAAATCAGTGCAGTTCTGTGAAACGTTCCCGTTAACTGTAATGTGAACAGAATTTTTCCTTACTGATTTTTAAAATCTTTTTTATGAGGCCTTTCAGGACTTTCTATTAGAATATACCTGTCTGGTCTGGGCGTGTGCAATTAGCTAAATTAAGATTGATATAAATAAAACATTTCTGTTCTGATTTTAGGCAGTTCTGATTTGAAAACTTTTTTTTACTCCATGGTTACTTCATTAGTGCAACAGTCAAAACAAATTTGAAAAGCTGGCTGTTAGAGCATATTGACCAATGACTCGCTATAACACTGTGACGTTAGTAACAGGGTTAACCTATCAGCAAGCATTGCCAAAACCTGGCATCAACTCAGCTTGTTTTCCCATGTTCCTTCATGTTGTGATGCCCTCTTTCAGATGGGAAGGGTTACTTCTTCATCCTCACTGGGTAGCAGAAGGTGCACTTAGAATGTGAACAGACTCAATGTAGATTGTCCTGGTGAACTCATCACACACTACCTGGCAGACTTAAGAGATTAAAAAAAAAAAAATTCTGTTGCTGGCCAGGTCGGCATTTATTGCCCGCCCCCAGCTATCCTGAGAAAGTATTGGTGGATATTCTTCTTGAACCACTGCAGTGTAGCAGTTTGATGCAACTAAGTGGCTTGCTAGGCCACTTCAGAGGGCAGTTAAGAGTCAACCTTTTGTCTCTTAATCTCTCCTGCCTTCCATCCTATCACAGACCTTCCCTTTTGTTCTTTCCTCCCCTCCCCCCTTTCCCTGCCCCTGCACTTGCTTAAAAACCGGTTCCATCTCCAGCTTTTTCCAGTTCTGACAAAGGGTCATCGACCTGAAACGTTAACTCTGTTTCTCTCTCCACAGACGCTGCCTGGCCTGCTGAGTATGTCCAGCATTTTCTGTTTTCATTTCAGATTTCCAGCATCCGCAGTATTTTGCTTTTGTAAGAGTCAGCCACGTTGGTGTGAGACTGGAGTCACATATAGGCCAGACTCTGAGTAAGGTCAACAGGCTTCCTTCCTTAAAGGACATTAGTGAACCAATTGGGTTTTTGCAGCAACTGTCTACCATTCTTTGAAATAATTCTTCTTTTGAATGCAGGGCCATGGAGATCTGGGTCCACTGCCTGTGCAGCTAATGGAGGAGGCTGTGCTGTCTTTTGATGAAGGACCTTCTTTTCTTCTTCCTCCTACTCTTCCTGTTCCTGCTCTGCAGTGCACAGTGATTCTACCACAGCACTCCCCTTATACTCTCTATCTATATCCCCCGAGTGGATATAATCGGGCTGCTGAGATCCTTCTTGCAGGTTCGATAGAGTGTGCCAATTTCCCACATAAAATGGGATAGTATACTTACATTTACATCTAACATGCCAACAATTAAATTAAATTACAAAACAATATATTAAATTACCTGCTATGAAGCATACCGGAAGGATCAGTGATCCCAGCAGTAAAATTCTGTTCCAGCGGGCAGCCATTGTTCAGACAGACACTATCCCTCTCTTCTCCCACAACAGCTTGTTCATATCTCCAAAAGCAAGCACACATTCCACCACAAATATTTGTTTAGCCATCTGTAACCCTCGCTAATAATTTATAACCTTATCCTTATTTTCAATAACACTTTATCTACGTCACAGAAATGTTACCCTTAACTCAACAGTTCAGCTTTCAGGTTTCAACATTCTGTTGTGTCACAGAACACGCTCCAAAGGCATTTTAGCTGCAATTCCACTGGTTTAATCAGAATTTATGAAATAATCAGGAGGCTTGTAGATCTTTAAATATGATCAACAAGCAGAAATCAAAATCATTAACTGGCCAACGGATAAGAGTCCTGATGTCGAATTTTCCCCAAGGCTATCCTTATTGGGCAAACCTTACAGCTACGTACTGGGCGTGTGAAGCGCCACATTCCTACTTTGCCCTGTGCTCACTTGTGATTTGTTTCCAACAGCAGCAGTTCCATTGAAAATAGGTCCAAATATTTGCCACATTAAACTTTTTTTTTCACAAAGAAACCTCTCACTGAGGCAGGCAGACCAAGTGCTGGAAAATGGGATTAGAATAGATAGGGCTTGATGGCCAGCGCAGACACGATGGGCCAAAGGGCCTCTTTCTGTGCTGTATAACTCTATGACTCTATGTATCCACTGGCCAACGATGACCAATGCTTACAAATTGCATTTTTACCAAACAAAAGCCATTTACCTATTCGGAAAATCCAATACCGTGAGAACGAGACGCAGTAAATGAAGAAAACTGGCAAAACTAGATGAGAGTATGCACATGGGTCCACGTGATGAGTACAAGTTCAACAATTGTAACTGTTACAACCTGCAAGAACAAATGCCGAGCCGGACTGTTGCTTCAATTAAGTAAACAGATGGCAAGCTAACTTCTGACGCCAGTGAGATCAAAAGGTAATTTGCAAATTACTAAACTTCCCTCAACACCACTGAGTTCCAGGCCATTGAATTACATGAAACCACATACTATTTAATCATTTTTCCCACTCTCCTGATTTTCTCAATAAGGTGTGCAGATCCTGGTCTCCAAAATCTGAACAAGTGAGGTCCACCTCAAAAGGCCTACAAAATATATAAGAGGGCCGAACAATGGCAGGTGACATTTAACATAGACTTTCATGCCTTCGCAACATTAATGGAAGCATTCCTTAGAGATGCTTGTTGCCTGCATGCTCACAGTAACCCTTGTTGAATCCATTAATGCTGTATACTGCTCATTGGCATTTGCAGAACATGGAATCTTTACTTCATGACTGTCCAACTGGGTAGTACAATCCACAACTATAGTAAGCCACAGGTTGTGTAAGGAGGAAGATGATTGATGCACCCAATTATGCTCATGAATTACTTTTTGTTTAATGTTTGTTTCATGCAGTATAAATCACAAAATGACTCAACAGGGTTTATGTTGATGCTACACCGGCCCTCAGCACCAGCCCTCTTCTGCAGCCATTACTTTCACCCCTTCCATGCTCATGAGAAGTAACTTGTCCTGTGAGTCTTCCAAATCACTAAAATGTTCTCAAGTGTGTGCATCTGGGCTGTGCCAGCTTCAAGTCATAATAATAAGAGTGCTGTGGTGAAGTGTGGTGGTAAGAGGACTCAACCTGCTGCTGCTGGGGCGGTGGTGCATATATCTATAAAAATAAGAAAAAACACATGATAAACACATGGGGGAGAAATTCGGTTGGTTAGCGCCTCCCGTTAGCGCTTGGCCGGGGCGCTAATGAAGTAGCGCCAGGGCGAGGCGAATCCAGCGCCGCACACCAAATCCAGTCGCCCCTTAGCGCTGCTGCTAACAGTTAGCACCTGGGGCTTTAGCACCAGGCAGATTGTGACATCAGCGCCCGATCCACCAAATTGATTATCGCCCCCTGCCTTAGCGCCTCCCCCCGACAACGACAGGGAGAGGAGGCGTGAAGCAGGCGGATGGCGGCTCCAGGGGTGCTATTTAAAGGGATCAGTTGCAGCTGTCAGGTTAGTGCTGTTTCACTGCTTCCTTTTCAGTCATTCATTGTGCAGGTGTTTAATTCAGTCATTTAAAGGTTCTTTAGTATCAGGAGTGTTGTGGCTACTAAGTATTTGATACATTTATTCTGACAAAATTTCAAAGTGCTGCACATCATTACTTTAATGGGGGGCTGTACTGGCAGTTGACCTCGCCCTCCAGGATCTACTGCGGAGGGAGCGGAGGCAGCGAGAAAGATTGCAAGATGTGGCCAGAGGGAGGAGGAGGGCCATCTGGGCTCTCAACAGGAGGCCTTACCCTCTGAGGGTATTCCGAGAGCACTTCTCCTACCTCCAATTAAGCGAGGAGCAGGGCATTAGAAGGCTCCGCTTTAGCAAGGATGTGGTCACCAAACTCAGCCACCTCCTGCAACCAGACCTCGAGCCTCAGATCAGGTTGACCACAGCTCTCTCAGTGGCAGTCAAGGGCACCGTCGCCCTCAATTTCTTTCCCAGCAGTTCCTTCCAGTCTGCAACAGGAGATATAGTGAACATCTCGCAGTTTGCCATCCATCACTGCATCTGGGAGATCACACAGGATCTCTACAGTAGGAGAAGGGACTACATTTCCTTCCCCATCACCAGTGAGAAGCAGGGCAAGTGTGCATGTGGCTTTGCCAGGATAGCGGGCTTCCCCGTGATGCAGGGCGCCATTGACAGCACTCACGTGGCTTTGCGGGCACCGCATAACAATCCTGACATATTCCGTAACCACAAAGGCTACCACTCACTTAATGTGCAGTTGGTGTGTGACCGCACACAGCGAATCCTCACCTTCAATGCCCACTATCCTGGATGCAGCCACGATGCCTTCATCCTGCGCCAGACCGGTGTGCCAGCACTCTTCCAGCCGCCACATGAAGCTCACGGCTGGCTGGTCGGAGACAAGCACTATCCGCTCTCCACCTGGCTCATGACTCCCCTCCGCAACCCCAGCACTCCTGCTCAGCACTCATATAATGAGAGCCATGCTGCGTCCAGAAACATCATCAAGCAAACTGTCGGGGTGCTCAAGCAATGGTTCCGCTGCCTTAAAAACATAAGAAATAGGAGCATAAGTAGGCCATACAGCCCCTAGAGCCTGCTCCGCCATTAAATAAGATCATGGCTGATCATCGACCTCAACTCCACTTTCCCGCCCGATCTCCATATCCCTTGATTCCCCTAGAGTCCAAAAATCTATCTATCTCAGCCTTGAATATACGCAAAGACTTAGCATCCACAGCCCTCTGGGGCCGAGAATTCCAAAGATTCACAAGCCTCTGAGTGAAGAAATTCCTCCTCATCTCGGCCTTAAATGGCCTACCCCTTATCCTGAGACTATGCCCCCTAGTTCTAGATACTCCAGCCAGGGGAAACAACCTCTCAGCATCTACCCTGTCAATCCCCTTCAGAATCTTGTATGTTTCAATGAGATCACCTCTCATTCTTCTAAACCTCAGAGAGCATAGGCCCATTCTACATAATCTCTCATCATAGGACAGCACTCTCATCCCAGGAATCTAGTGAACCTTCGTTGCACCGCCTCCAAGGCAAGTATATCCTTCCTTAGATAAGGAGACCAAAACTGTGCACAGTACTCCAGGTGTGGTCTCACCAAGGTCCTGTACAATTGTAGCAAGGCTTCCTTACTCTTATACTCCAACTCCCTTGCAATAAAGGCCAACATGCCATATGTCTTCCTTATTGCTTGCTGTATCTGCATGCTAGTTTTCTGTGTTTTTTGCATGAGGACGCCCAAATCTCTCTGAACACCAACATTTGAAAGTTTCTCACCATTTAAAAAATAATTTTGTTTTTCTATTCTATAGTCTTAATCTATATTCGTTTGCAGACACTTTGTGTTCTCCTCACAGCTTACTGTCCCACCTAGCTTTGTATCATCAGCAAACTTGGATACATTACACTTGGTCCCTTCATCTAGGTCATTAATATAGATTGTAAATAGCTGAGGCCCCAACACTGATCCCTGCGCACCCCACTAGTTACAGCCTGTCAACCTGAAAAAGATCTGTTTATCCCTACCCTCTGTTTTGTGTCCATTTATCAATCCTCTATCCATGCTATTATATTACCCCGAACCCCATGAGCCTTAATCTTGTGTAATAACCTTTTATGTGGCACCTTATTGAATGCCTTTTGGAAATCCAAATATACTACATCTACTGGTTCCCCTTTATCTACCCTGTTAGTTACATCCTCAAAAAACTAATAAATTTGTCAAACATGATTTCCCTTTCATAAAACCATGTTGACTCTGCCTAATCATGTTATGATTTTCTAAGTGCCCTGATACCACTTCCTTAACAATGGATTCCAGCATTTTCCCAATGACTGATGTCAGGCTAACTGGTCTGTAGTTCCCTGTTTTTTCTCTCCCTCCTTTCTTGAATAGTGGTGTTACATTTGCGACCTTCTAATCCGCTGGGACCATTCCAGAATCTAGGGAATTTTGGAAGATCAAAACCAATGCATCTACTATCTCTTCAGCCACCTCTTTTAGACCCCTAGGATGTAAGCCGTCAGGTCCAGGGGATTTGTCGGCTTTTAGTCCCATTAGTTTCTCTAGTACTTTTTCTCTACTTATATTAATTACGGTAAGTTCTTCACCCTCATTAGACTCTTGGTTCCCCACCATTTTTGGTATGCTTTTTGTGTCTTCTACTGTGAAGACAGATACAAAATATTTGTTTAACGTTTCTGCCATTTCCTTATTCCCCATCATAATTTCTCCTATCTCAGCCTCTAAGGGACCAACGTTTACTTTTGCTACTCTCTTCCTTTTTATATACTTGTAGAAGCTCTTACAATCTGCTTTTATATTCCTTGCTAGTTTTCTCTCTTATTCTATTTTTTCCCTTTTTAGCAATTTCTTGGTCAACCTTTACTGGTTTCTGAAACTCTCCCAATCCGCAGGCTTACTATTATTCTTTGCAACATTATAAGCTTCTTTTTTCAATCTAATGCTACCCTTAACTTCTTTAGTTAGCCACGGTTGGATCACTTTTCCTGTGGAGTTTTTGTTTCTCAATGGAATGTATTTTTGTTGAGAATTATGAAATATTTCTTTAAATGCTAGCCACTGCTTATCTACTGCCATACCTTTTAATCTATTTTTCCAATCTACCTGAACCAACTTGCCCCTCATACCTATGTAATTGGCTTTATTTAAACTTAAGACTCTAGTTTCGGACTTAGGCAAGTCACTCTCAAAATTAAGGAAAAATTCTATCATATTATGATCACTCTGCCCCAGAGGATCCTTTACTATGAGATTGCTAATTAACCCTGTCTCATTACACAATACAAGATCTAAAATAACCTATTCCGTGGTTGGTTCCATGACATATAGTATTATATGGTATTACATAGAATGTACAGCACAGAAACAGAACATTCGGCCCAACTGGTCCAAGCTGGTATTTATGCTCCACATGAGCCTCCTCCCACTCCTCTTCATCATTAACATATCCTTCCTCTCTCATGTGTTTATCTAGCTTCCCCTTCAATACATCTATTCACATCGACTACTCCCTGTGGTAGCAAGTTCCATGTTCTAACCATTTTCTGGGTAAAGAAGTGTCTCCTGAATTCCCTATTGGATTTATTAGTGATTATCTTATATTTTTGACCCCTAGTTTTGGTCACCCCCACAAGTGGAAACATCGGACGTGATTTTCCTTACATCGGTGCGCCTGTGGTGGACGATGTTGGTGGCGGGTCCCGGCCCTGTTCCTGTCTCCATCCCAGCCTCCGACATGACTTTCCCTTGATTGGGCTTGTTAAACCCGTCCAGCGATTTTCCCGGCCAGTTGAAGGAAGCTGGTCTGATGACGTCTTTTGATGATGCGTCATCAGCCAATTTCCTTAAAGGGACCATGCGCAAATTTACTTTGGCATTTATGCTATCAGTGTTCTACAGCATTGAGGTGCTGCAAACACTGACAAGCACTGCACAGAGGTGCACAGCTGCACCCAGGCTCTCACATGACTCCCTCCATATGCTTATGGAGTGAGTCACAGCACACAGGGAGGTTCTCTTCCCTTCCAATGGGCGGAAGAGACCTCCCCAGGAGACCAACGCAGCCTGGTTGCACATTGCACAGGAGGGCACAAACAGGGATTTTGTCAGGAGACCCTGGCTGCAGTGGCGCAAACCTTTCAATGATCTCAGTAGATCACGAAATGTTACTGCCAAGCCACACTCAACCTCATCCTGCTGTGCCACTCATCACATCCCCATCACTCTGCCTTCCCTACCCTACTCCTGCACATCCTTACTCACACCAACTTACCTTGCACCTCCACCCATCCCTCTCTATCCATATTATCACTTCTCCATCTCACTAGCCTACCCTCACCCTAGTCCAATCATACCAACTAACAACACACAAGGGTAGGCGTCTATGTTCCCTCTAAGCTTCACTGGGCAGCGCAGTAAAAGAAACGGTCCGTGCACGCGGCTCAGGCTCATTAACCCTATCTCATTACACAATACAAGATCTAAAACAGCCTGTTCCCTGGTTGGTTCCATGACGTATTGTTCTAGGAAACTGTCTCGAATGCATTCCATGAACTTGTCCTCCAGATTACCTTTGCCAATTGAATTTGTCCAGTCTATATGAAGATGAAAGTCCCCCACGATTATTGCATTATCTTTGTTGCAAGTTCCTACTATTTCTTGGTTAATATTCTGTCCAACGGTATAGCTACTGTTAGGGGGCCTATAAACTACTCCTACCAGTGTTTTCTGCCCCTTGTTATTCCTTAACTCCACCCATACTGATTCTACTTCCTGATCTTCTGAGCCGAAATCCTTTCTCTCTACTGTCCTTAAGTCATCCTTTATTATCAGGGCTACTCCCCCTCCTTTTCCATTCTGCCTGTCTTTTTGAAACGTCAAGTACCCTGGAACATTTACTGCCCAACCTTGGCCACCTCGCAACCATGTCACTGTAACGGGAGGAGCCCTCCAGTACTTGGCTGAGCGGGTGTCCCATTTCGTGGTGGTTTGCAGCATGCTCCACAACTTGGCCATCATGAGGGCCCAGCCCTTGCCACCAGGAATTGCGGGACCACCTCAGGAGGAGGAAGAGGGAAAGAAGGAGGAGGACGAGGAGGAAGAGGAAGACGAAGAGGAGAAGGAGGAGGAGAAGGAGTAACAGGAGCGAGGGAGGAGGCAGCCACTCAATCAGCCTTCTGGAAGGGCAGTCCATGACCACCTCATCAGACTGCGGTTCCAATAAATTAAACCCCAGATCCCTGTTGCTCACCACATCCCCATCATTCCACCCCTGTTGCAGGCCATATCACAGTGCAAAGCTGAAATGAGAGACACCACAAAATCATCCAAAGCCAATTAATAAATTTATCAATAATCAGCTATTCACCCTTGTGCAATCCCTTAGTGCTTCTCGTTACAGTGCCTTTGCCTACTCTAGTGCTCCTATGAAGTGTTGGCCCAGTGGCTGCAGCACACTGGTGGAAGGCTGCTGGGTGTCTGTGCGGGACCTCGACCAGCTCTGGGCCTGGAAGGCCTGGCTGTAGACTGCACCACCTCAGCATGGACGGCAGCAGTCTGGGCTGGCTGGATGACAGTCAGCGACAAGTGCAATGGTGAAGTGGCAGTGGTGGGAGCAGGAAAGCTGTCATCCTGAGAGAGGACAGCAGGTTCCTGTTCCACTGACCCACTGCCACTACCCCGGGGCAGCACCTCAGCATCACTACCAATCTGCTGGAGCACTGATTGCTGGCCTGCTGCGGCACTGTGAAAGCCCTGGTGGACGGTGGTTGACCCAGCCATGATGGCAGCAGTCAGAGCTTGCGAGGCATCATGCTGAGACTGCATGAGAGCAGTCTGAGAATCGATGGCACCAAGCATAGGCTGCATTACAGCACTAAGACGTTGCGTGGCTTCCGCCTGTGCTGCAATGGATGCTGCCACATCGCCCATCACACCCGGCATCAGGTCTGGGTCGCCACGGTCTCTCTGGGAGTCCACCATCCTTTGTAGACTGCAAATGATGGTGCGCAGAGCCTTGTGCAATATTGGAAGCGGACTCCTCCACGCTCCTTACTATTGCCGAGAGGCTCTCGGACACCCTTGCCATTACACCTATCATCTCCATGTGCATGCCCATCACCCTTCTTCTAAACGCCTCCCCATCGAGGTCCTCATCTGAGTCCTGTGCAGCAGAACTCGCCCTCCGGGGAGCTGATTCCCGAGCTACCCTTTCTCCCTGGCCTTGCTGCAGCCCGCTCGTCCCCGGTGCATCACCCAGTGCAGATCCCGCTACTATACTAGCCTCTAAAGAACATGTAGTGCCAGTATCTGAGCTGGTGTCTGTGGGTGAGACATGCAGTGATGCGGTGTGTTCATCGTCCTCTTCTTCACCTCGCTCTCTATGGTACCCTCCGGGACAGGCTGCTCAGGTGGTTGCTCATTATCTGAAAGCATAAATGCACAAGAGTTGGGTTAAGGTGAGGGGACGGGGCAGGAAGGGAGAAAGGCATGAATACAGCATGATTAGCTGGAAAATGGGAAAGGCTTGTGGGGTGAGGGGGAAGTGGGATGTGAGAAGGAGTCGGGATGAACATACCGTTGTTGTTCTTAAGGGGGTCAATGTCGCTGGTGGCCATGGCGCCCACCACCTGGCGCCCAATAATTTGCAGCACTCGATTCTCCAGCACAGACAGTGGTTGGGTGTCGGCTTGTCCCCCACCTGTGCGCTCCTGCTCCCTCATGTTGTGAACAATATTGGCCTGCAGGAGAAAGGAAAGTGTGTGAGTGTGGAGCAATTTGTTTGGGTGATGTGCCTGCCATAGTTGAATAGCTGTCATTGTGTGGTGGGTGTGAGTGTTGGTAGGTGGAGATTGTTGGTGGGTGAGTGCTGGGGTTGTGGTGCTTTGGGCAGTGTGTGCAGACCGAGGTTCAGATGGTGGTATGTAGCATTTGTTGAAACATTCACTCACCCTGATCAGCCGAGTGAGGTTGTTAAATTTCTTCCTGCACTGTGTGTGGGTCCTGGGGACCACAGTGCTGCCTGGGATGTGCTATGCTACCTCCCTCCACATGGTGTGGAAGACTTGCGACAAGGGCCTCCTGCCACTTGCCGGGTAGAGCACCGCCCTCCATCTCTTCACAGTGAAGACCAACACCTCCAATGCTTGGTCACAGAATCTGCAAACTCTCTCCCTGGGCTGTGGACCTGCCATAATGACACCTCCTTCAGTGGTCCGGTTCCTTCTCCTTGGCCTTCTGCTGCTTGCTGAGACAGCTGCAGAAACATCACTGCTGAGAATGAGCTTCTGCAGCATGAATGAACCACCCCTTTAAGAACTGGAAAGAGCCTGTGGCAATGATGACTAGCGATTAGACTGCACCTGAAATTGCTTAGCGCTTTGAATCTAACGCCTCTGAGCTCAGCCATTAGTGCTTTATTTAGTGCTCCAGTCCTTTCTTTGAGCGATGACACTGAATTTTGCATGCAGCGAGATTCATTAGCACCTGGCGCTAAATCTCAAACTTTTCCGAGGTTAGCGGCCATTCCTGGGCAATAATGAATTTCACCCCCATAGTTATTGCCGCACCGATAAGACATGACATATTTCAATATGCAACACAGTCTCAGCATTATACCTAATGAAACATTTTGCATATTTAATATATGCAATTATACTTGTACGAAGCAGAAGTGTGATTACAGCCTCCTATCTCTGAACCTCCATTATGGGCTCCTTTAATTGGATAAGGAGTTTGACTTGTGTATGTGTGTTGTGTGAAAGTTTGACTTGTGTATGTGTGTTGTGTGAAGGAGTTTGACTTGTGTATGTGTGTTGTGTGAAGGAGTTTGACTTGTGTATGGGTGTTGTGTGAAGGAGTTTGACTTGTGTATGTGTGTTGTGTGAAGGAGTTTGACTTGTGTATGTGTGTTGTGTGAAGGAGTTTGACTTGTGTATGTGTGTTGTGTGAAAGTTTGACTTGTGTATGTATGTTGTGTGAAGGAGTTTGACTTGTGTATGTGTGTTGTGTGAAGGAGTTTGACTTGTGTATGTGTGTTGTGTGAAGGTGTTTGACTTATGTATGTGTGTTGTGTGAAGGAGTTTGACTTGTGTATGTGTGTTGTGTGAAGTAGTTTGATGTGTGTTGTGTGAAGTAGTTTGACTTGTGTATGTGTGTTGTGTGAAGTAGTTTGACTCGTGTATGTGTGTTGTGTGAAGTAGTTTGACTTGTGTATGTGTGTTGTGTGAAGGAGTTTGACTTGTGTATGTATGTTGTGTGAAGGGGTTTGACTTGTGTATGTGTGTTGTGTGAAGGAGTTTGACTTGTGTATGTGTGTTGTGTGAAGTAGTTTGACTTGTGTATGTGTGTTGTGTGAAGGAGTTTGACTTGTGTATGGGTGTTGTGTGAAGGAGTTTGACTTGTGTATGTGTGTTGTGTGAAGGAGTTTGACTTGTGTATGTGTGTTGTGTGAAGGAGTTTGACTTGTGTATGTGTGTTGTGTGAAGGAGTTTGACTTGTGTATGTGTGTTGTGTGAAAGTTTGACTTGTGTATGTGTGTTGTGTGAAGGAGTTTGACTTGTGTATGTGTGTTGTGTGAAGGAGTTTGACTTGTGTATGTGTGTTGTGTGAAGTAGTTTGACTTGTGTATGTGTGTTGTGTGAAGTAGTTTGACTCGTGTATGTGTGTTGTGTGAAGGGGTTTGACTTGTGTATGTGTGTTGTGTGAAGGAGTTTGACTTGTGTATGTGTGTTGTGTGAAGTAGTTTGACTTGTGTATGTGTGTTGTGTGAAGGAGTTTGACTTGTGTATGTGTGTTGTGTGAAGTAGTTTGACTTGTGTATGTGTGTTGTGTGAAGGGGTTTGACTTGTGTATGTGTGTTGTGTGAAGGAGTTTGACTTGTGTATGTGTGTTGTGTGAAGTAGTTTGACTTGTGTATGTGTGTTGTGTGAAGGAGTTTGACTTGTGTATGTATGTTGTGTGAAGGAGTTTGACTTGTGTATGTGTGTTGTGTGAAGTAGTTTGACTTGTGTATGTGTGTTGTGTGAAGTAGTTTGACTTGTGTATGTGTGTTGTGTGAAGGGGTTTGACTTGTGTATGTGTGTTGTGTGAAGGAGTTTGACTTGTGTATGTGTGTTGTGTGAAGGAGTTTGACTTGTGTATGTGTGTTGTGTGAAGTAGTTTGACTTGTGTATGTGTGTTGTGTGAAGTAGTTTGACTTGTGTATGTGTGTTGTGTGAAGGAGTTTGACTTGTGTATGTGTGTTGTGTGAAGGAGTTTGACTTGTGTATGTGTGTTGTGTGAAGTAGTTTGACTTGTGTATGTGTGTTGTGTGAAGGAGTTTGACTTGTGTATGTGTGTTGTGTGAAGTAGTTTGACTTGTGTATGTGTGTTGTGTGAAGTAGTTTGACTTGTGTATGGGTGTTGTGTGAAGGGGTTTGACTTGTGTATGTGTGTTGTGTGAAGGAGTTTGACTTGTGTATGTGTGTTGTGTGAAGTAGTTTGACTTGTGTATGTGTGTTGTGTGAAGGAGTTTGACTTGTGTATGTGTGTTTGAAGTAGTTTGACTTGTGTATGGGTGTTGTGTGAAGGGGTTTGACTTGTGTATGTGTGTTGTGTGAAGGGGTTTGACTTGTGTATGTGTGTTGTGTGAAGGAGTTTGACTTGTGTATGTGTGTTGTGTGAAGGGGTTTGACTTGTGTATGTGTGTTGTGTGAAGGGGTTTGACTTGTGTATGGGTGTTGTGTGAAGGGGTTTGACTTGTGTATGTGTGTTGTGTGAAGGAGTTTGACTTGTGTATGTGTGTTGTGTGAAGGGGTTTGACTTGTGTATGTGTGTTGTGTGAAGGAGTTTGACTTGTGTATGTGTGTTGTGTGAAGGGGTTTGACTTGCTGTGTTTCACTGCCTGTTTAGCTTAGGTCTCTGTGGTTATAAAGCAATTTAATTTTACAAGACAACTATGGAATGAACATTTATTTGTACTGTTTATTTTAGGTAGATTTATAGCAGCTCCATAACTTCCTGTATGTAAAGTACCTTGCCTACAGAATTTTAGAGAGCTGCCTGAGTTTATTGGAATTGTAAGCTGTATGTGTGAATAATTATAGTCAACCTACTGTCACTGAGCTTCCACAAAGGACAGCGTGCTGTGCATTCATATGAATGTGTTAAAATAATGGGAGAAAAATGTAATTTCCATTTAACACACTGTCTGTGCAGTAATAGGAATTTCACCCTCTCCTCCAAACATTTACTGAGTTCGCAATCTCATGGGGAAGATTACCTTTGCGCGCTACATGTATTGAAATATGTAACCTGTTTATAAAGAATGCGGTTACAATTGCTTCCCCCTCTGATAGAAAGCAATGATATCAGCTCACCACCACAGCAGGTGTGTTCATCTCAATGGGAAGATAGTTCCGGTATTGCTCTAACGGCTAGGTTTAAGTGAACTAGCAGCAGTTCAAACTTATGGGCTCATTTTACCACCTCCAACCCATCAAATTCAGTCCCATGTCCTAGCCATTTAAATTTATGGCTTAAATTAATAGGTTAATAGTTGGCTCTGCACCAAGTTCCTTCTAATTATTTAAAACGACCTATTTGTAAATCTACGATTTGTGCTCCAGTTATGAATGTACCTTTACATTTGCCCTGGAATGCTGCTGAACCCTTTAGTAATTAACGATGTTTGTATGGCCAGAATTTTCCCTACCTGGGCGGGTCCGGTGCGGGCGGTGGCCACAGCGGATCGCAACCCCGCTGCTGGCTCCATCCCGCTGCACAAAACGACTTTACGTCAATAGGGCCTATGAAGCTCGCTCTGCGCGTCACCCGGCCCTATGAAATGGTGCGGGTCTGCTGACGTCATCCATAATGCGTTTTCAGCTGGGATATTTAAAGGGGCCATGGGCACATTGCATTTGAAGGTTAATCTAAAATAGTGCAGTCAGTGCACTACAGCATTGGAGTGCTGCAAACACTTTGGAAATGACTGCACAGAGACAGAGGGCTGCACCCAGGTTCTCCAATGACTCCCTCCATATGCTTGTGGAGGGAGTCAGAGCGCGCAGGGAGGTCCGCTTCTCTACCAAAGGGCGGAAGAAACCTCCCCAGGAGACCAAAACAGCCTGGTTGGAGATTGCAGAGGAGGCCAACAGCAGGGATGTGGTCAGGAGGAGCTGGGTGCAGTGCCGCAAACGTTTCAACAATCTCATTAGATCAGGAAATGTGAGTGCAAAGCCACACTCAACCTCATCCTGCTGTGCCTTTTATCATATCCCCTTCACTCTGCATTACCAACCCTACTCCTGCATATCATTACTCACACCGATATACCTTGCACGTCCACCCATCCCTCTCTATCTACATTATCATATCCCCATCTGATGAACCACCCCTCACACTCACCCTCATCCTAATGCAATCATACCAACTGACAACACACAAGGAGGCCACTTGGCTTTGGCACCCCACTCCATCATAGTCTCCCTCTAAAGATCTAACCCATCCATTTCTTACACTCATTCCTTCACTCTCACTCAACCTTCTCTTCTTTCCCTCCTTGCAGGAAATGAGAACCCAAAATAAGAGGGAGAGGGTGAACCGGCGGTGGCCCTCCATCATTTGCAAACCTTACAACAGCAGAGGAGGCTGCTTTAGAAATAACTGGAATCGCCGAGCAGCTGGAGGTGGGAGACGGGAGAGAGGGGGAATCTCAGCAACCTGGTGACAGAATTACATCTCATAAAGCTACATGGCATACAGCAGTCACTCATATGGGAACGGATGTCAGCAGCCACTGAATGGTCATTATTTGCATAATGGTATCTGTATCCATTCTTCATATGACATGTCTAACTCATCTGTTTAATCTCCCACAGGTCCATCAAGAGCCCCCCCCCCCCGCCTCCCTCGCCACTGTCCAGGAGGAAGAGGAAGACAACTCCCCAGAGGAGCTTCCAGCCTCTGAGGGTGCACCACCATCAGACCTAAGCGCACCCAGCACCAGCGCAGATACACACACCTGGATGGGTCCCATGTGACATATAGAGTAGTGCTGTCACCTGATGTCTCACAACTCACAAGTGAACAAGAGCAGATAGTGGAGACAGGGACAGCAGTGGAGCCTCCTGGCCGGAGGGCACAGGACGCTCCCAGCTCTGCTCAGCTGAATGCAAACGCTGAGCTTCGGGGGCCATCCAGAAAGAGGACAATCCTGGAGGTGCAGGAAGAAGTGCAGGAGGCTCTGTCAGGTTTTGCGAGTGCGATGTCTGCAAATATTCAGAGAATGGAGGAATCCATCTCCAACATGAGCACCACCGTGTCGCAGGTGATGGCGACTGTAGGCTCTTCCATGGAAAGGATGGCCACCTGCATGGAGCAGCTAATGCGCCACTCACAGGAGCACATGGAATCTATGGAGAATAGATGACTATCTATGGAGAATAGATGGCTTTGGCTCATAGACTACTTCCCTAGGAGGGATGTCAGTGTAGACCTGGGTCCTCATGGCCGCACTGATGTGCAGCAAGGTGCTCTCCAGCTCCTTGGCAGCAGGGAAGTGAGCAGGCTGCCTCTACCTCTGCTGAAGCCACAGGGGTAGCACCTCATAGGAGCAGGCGGAAGAGAAAGATGACACGCAAGTAGATTCACAAGGGTAACCACTTGGGAGTTTTATCCAATGTTTATGTAAAGTTTCCGTTAATGTGCTGTCAAACATAAAACTCTTTATTTTCAACACTTTCCGGTCTTAGACAGATTTGTGTGCAACTTTGGAAGTGGCTTAGTGAGTTGCAGTGAATGGTGAGACATAACGGTACCCCCGCAATGGTGGTGAGTGTGAAAGGAAAGGCTTGGTCATCGTAGGGATGCTTTATGGTGTTGGTGTGGGGTGGTGCCAACCTGACGCATCATGTGCCAACCATATGGGTGTACAGCGTAAAATTAAGTAAATCTGGCCATGTTGAGGCCATCCCTGGCCTCCCGGGCAGCAATGTGCTCAGGTGCTGATGCCCTCTGTCCTGTGTAGCATCAAGTGATTGCAGAGAAGGTTGGTGTTGTTGTCGCTGTTGCTGCTTGTGTGTCTGGTGCTGCTGGTGTTGGGGCTCATTGTGGTCAGATTCTGAGGACCAAGGTGGGACAGTATAAACGGCACCTATGTTGATGGAATACATGGCAGGTGAAGTTGAGATGACAGAAGCAATCTGTCAATGGTGAGAGAGCTTCTTCCAATGAAGTGAAACTGGGTGGAGACTTTGCTGGAAAGACTTGCAGTCTGCAGAAAGTGCAGTCTGTGCTGGGAATGCAGTCAGCAACAGCTTCTGTCTGAGGAAAGTGATCAGTTGTCAGGTGGGAGCTTTTATAGTACATTTGATGCTGTCAACTAATCAGCTGGATCAATGGTCACTGACCTCCCGCATCAGGTTGACAGACGTGGTCCACGAGCAGCGTGAATCCTGTAGGCATCCAGTGAAATGGCAAAGGTAAGGTTAAAAAGACACTTAAGGGTCTGAGAACAAGCTAATAATCCTTTAAATTGGGTCGCCCGCCTCTGCCGGTCGGGTCGCTGCCGCGCTGACAGATGCGCCTGAGAAAAACTTTCCCACCCAACCCGCCTCCGATCGCGCCCGCACGGACCCCGGTAAATTCCGGCCATATGATTTTAATCTTTCAGGTAATTCTCTCCAATCCCACCTGTTTAGTTTCCATTTATGCCATGTTAATCTGTGAGTGCACCAGATATGTATGTTTAGAGATCCTGTTACGTACTTTTATTCAATCTGTTAATGGATTTACGTGTCAAGCGTAGATTAGAACTTCAACATGAGTTGAGCCGAGTTATATCCTGGCCTGATTTTAACCCAGTATTGCACCCATTTTTGTTCTGTATTAAATTTGACCTCTGCCCTATCAGGCCCTGGGACAATTTGTATATTCTGTGAACTTTACATTTATTCAACACAGCATTGTGTTCTAGCTTGCTCTTTGTTCAGGATGGTGAGCAGACTGCACAGCATTCCCGGGTGAGTCTGCTAGTGTCACAATATTATCTTTTTAGAAATGCCTCAGATGCTGTCCTGTACGATGCCATCCATCACTCGTCGATGAACACCCTGAATAGGGCGGGCAACAGTCGACAACCTTGCCTTACTCTGCTCGGGAGACAGATAGGGGGTAACCTTAACCCTCAAAAATGTGTGGGCAGTTAAATTGTTAAAAATTTCAAATCCGAACCCAACCCGCCTGGAAATCATCCACTTCTGTTTTTCACGAACGCGGGACGGGCGACTAATCCTCTCTCAGGAGGCGGATTGATCAATGAAATCATTTTAAGGAGACTGTGTCCCTCCATTTTAACAAGGTTTCTATTTTTTACTGCTGTCGGCCGGGTTTCCCAGGCCTCAGGAAATCCGGTAGGTAAAAGGCGGGGAGAGGGGCTGTATCCATAAGGCAAGTGCCTTTACAGCACTGCTTGTGGGCCAGGAGGAGCAGGAGTGTTTCCTCCAGGCCCAACGAGCTAACCCTGTAAATATCCCCCCTCTGCCGGCAATCTGTCCGACCCCCCACCCCCACCTCCACGATCCCCCCCGACCGCCCGCGATCACTGACCCTACCATCTCTCCCACCCCCGCGATCTCCCCCCGACCCCCCCGCGATCTCCCCCCGACCCCCCCGCGATCTCCCCCCGACCCCCCCGCGATCTCCCCTCGACCCCCCCATGATCCCCCGACCCCCCCGCGATGCCCCTGACCCCTCGTAATCCCCCCGACCCCCCCAGCAATCCCCCCGAACCCCCCGCGATCTCCCTCGACCCCCCCACTATCCCCCCGACCCCCCCGCGATCTCCCCCTGACCCCCCACGATCCCCCGACCCCCGCGAACCA
This sequence comes from Somniosus microcephalus, assembly GCF_052327205.1. Lineage (NCBI taxonomy): Eukaryota > Metazoa > Chordata > Chondrichthyes > Squaliformes > Somniosidae > Somniosus > Somniosus microcephalus. The sequence continues at coordinate 86,471,028 of NC_141000.1, forward strand.
CCTGACCCCCCGCGATCTCCCCCAACCGCCCCGCGATCTCCCCCAACCCCCCCGCGACCTTCCCCGACCCCCCACGATCTCCCCCGCGATCTCCCCGACCCCCCCGCGATCTCCCTGATCCCCCCGACCTCCCTGTGATCTCCCCCGACCCCCCGCGACCCTCCCTGACCCCCCGCGATCCCACCCCGGCCTCCCCGCGATCCCCTCCGGCCTCCCCGCGATCACCCCTGACCCCCCGTGATCTCCCTGACCCCCCGCGATTCCCCCCCGGCCTCCCCGCGATCACCCCTGACCCGCCCGCGATCTCCCCGACCCCCCCGCGATCTCCCTGATCCCCCCGACCTCCCTGTGATCTCCCACGACCCCCCGCGACCTTCCCCGACCCCCGCGATCTCCCTGACCCCCCGCGATTCCCCCCCGGCCTCCCCGTGATCACCCCTGACCCCCCGTGATCTCCCTGACCCCCCGCGATTCCCCCTCGGCCTCCCCGCGATCCCCTCCGGCCTCCCCGCGATCACCCCTGACCCCCCCGTGATCTCCCTGACCCCCCGTGATCTCTCTGACCCCCCGTGATCACCCCTGACCCGCCCGCGATCTCCCCGACCCCCCCGTGATTTCCCGTGACCCCCCCGACCCCCCCGTGATCTCCCGCAACCCCCCCGACACCCCCCTGATCTCCATTGACCCCCCACCATCTCCCCCGACCCCCCCACCGCGATCGCCGACCCCACCATCTCTCCCACAGCCCCGATCTCCCCCCCGTGTAAGATTATCATGGATTAGTTGGTTTTTAGAATACTTGCTTTACTATCTTATAACCATCAGTAACTGTTTTATAATCGCGTGTAACAATTAAATATAAAAGTCTGTAATCATCAACTGTATGCAATGGTAACCTGAATTATATATGACATGTAACCCTTTTGCTTATAATTAAAAGTCTGTGAGTAAGCTGTAACCAGACAGCCTGGGGTGAGAAAGAGGACTGCTATAGTCGAATACTGAGGCTGTGGGTGAAGGTTGGCTATTAGCCAACAGTGAGGATGAGACAGAGTACAGCTCGCCTGGGAACAAGGTTAGCTGCAGTTTCCATTGTGCTGGAATGTGATAACATCCGCAGCGAATTATAAAAACAAAGGTCAACAGCAGGGGCCGTATCTCACCCTCTGGAGACATATTCCTTTTGTGTTGCCATAACTACCCCAGATATAAGTCTTGATGGTCAAAAACAGATAATGTAAGAGTGTCATCAGACCAAAAGCCTGCGTAAACCAGGGTGCTACGAACGTGGCATCTTTATGATTGGATTTTGGGTGTCAGCCAGTGATTGGTTCAGGAGGACTCCATAGGTTTTGAGTGAGAGTAAGGGTATAAGAAGGGGGTCTTAACAGCCACAAATTGTAGAAGATTTCAGGAAGAATCAAAGAGACACCCGGGAGACAAGGAGAGATGAGAGACAAGAGTCACAGGGTGCAGCTTAATCACGGTTGCGGCTTCTACCCAGTGTATAAGTGGTGATATAAGTCTCAATTATACTCTGTAAACTGCTGCTCGAATACTGTAATGTATTAAGTCTTGCTTGTGCTGAATAAAGTTAAATCACTGTCCCCAATACCATCTCTCCCCGCGATCTCTCCCCGATCCCCCCGCGATCACTGACCCCACCATCTCTCCCCTCCTCTGTGATCTTTCCCAACCTCCCACTGTGATTAACCTCCCCAACCACACTCTACCCACCCCACCACGATCTCTTTCCAAAGCCCCCTGCCACCACCACTAAATCTACCCGAGCTAAAACTCCATGGCATTTGGGGAAACAAGTACTTCCAGGTTTCCCGACCATAACTCCTCCCCAGTAGTCCTAAACCACGCCCTGGTAAACATTGGAGCCATAGGTTCAGCAAAACTCACAGCTACTCTTACATAGAGCAGGATATAGGGCTAGAGGGAGTGGTCCAAATTTTCAGATGATACTAAAATAGAATTAGGGCTATTGCTCGTATGAAAGATAAACACCAACATTGACTTATTTGGCTGAATGGGCTGTAATTTCAATGTAATTCTATGCAATTGAATACACATCCCAAATGAAATCCAAGATTTGGTCAGGTACTCCTATAGTTTACAGTTTCTTTACGAGGACCACATGAGGCTTGAAAGGTTTAACGCCTTGCAAAAATCAATCAAAAGCACAACAAGTGGGGTTCCACTGTACCTTATGAACTTACATAAAGCTACAATATTTTATACACACTGCTCATGACAAGAAAATCCTACCTATTCCTTTCTGCTCTGTTGTCCTTCACAGCATCTGATACATGTGCCGCAATGATCAGAAGAATTACCTTAACTGCCACTAACATCAGCAAGGTTCCTCAGTAGTTTTCAGGCTAATTAGGATCTGCCTTCTCATGGCTTGGCACTGCAGCTGCCATCTGGAACACTGAAGGGACGTGTGCCTCAAGCAGTATTTTATTTGCCAGCCTCAGGAAGGCGGCTCAAAGGTAAGTCAGTGGTTTTTGGCACTGTTCTCCAAGACCACATTCCTCTTCCACCACTTACAGCAGCCTTCAAAAATTTGGCACGAACACAGTCCAAACCTGCCACACTAATATTAGCTCGGTGGCACAATCCAAAGTTTCCTTCCTCCCATCGAACCAGTTCATTTAGACCTTCAATCTGTACAGCATACTTCACCAACTTTTCCAACATTCGTGCAGATGGGTTTTTATTACACCCTGTTGAGTCATCATTTATCACGGCATTACATAACACATTCTGGGCCAATCAGGCCTGGATCCAAAGCTAGCTTACATTATACTATTACAGGGCACTGCACAAACCAGATAGAAAACAATGGCCCAGAATTTGCTGCGAAAATGATGGTGAGTTTAATGGCGCTCGCTGTTATTAATGTGCAAATCATCCAGCAACTTGTGGCGAGGAAGAGATACTCCGTGAATTGTGAATCGCCACAAGTTGCTGGATGATTTGCACCGCTCCATCGTTAGTCTCGTGAAAATGACAGCTCGCCCTCAACTTCCCCGTGAGTTTGATGAACTTGCTGCATTTGCGCATTAATTGCCAATTAAACTCGCCGTAGAAAGTTAAGGCTTGTACTTAACAGCGTGAGTGCCTTTTAAATGAGGAGATTTATCTGCAATGCCAATCAACCTCTCCAACCCAGAAAGGGAATCATTTAAATTGTGGATTATTCCGACAGGTAGTAAATTGTTGTTCGAGATCTTTAAAATGTAATTTCTTTCTTACTTTTTCTTTCTGTCTCTTTTTTTTCTCTCACTGCAATTTTGCTTTCTCTCTTTATTTCTCTTTCTGTACCTGATTTGATGCTAATTCACCCTATTTCCTTCTCCGTCATTCCTCTGTTTCTTTCTCAATCCCTAAATCACTTTGGTTAAGGAGATAGATGGTTGGGCCCGTCGTCCACCAAGGTCCCAGATGTCCTGTTGCCCTCACTGCGCTGTTATCAGCCCACACTTCCAGCAACTTACAGTGCAAGAACATTTCGAACTGAAGCTTGAGGGAAAAAGTCTAACTAATGGGGCACGCTGCAAAATCATAGAATCATAGAATGATACAGCACAGAAGGAGGCCATTCGGCCCATTGTGCCTGTCAGCTCTCTGAAAGAGCTATCCCATTAGTCCCATTCTCCTGCTTTTTCCCCATTGCCTAGCAAATTTTCCCTTTTCATGTATTTATTCAATTCCCTTTTGCAAGTAATTATTGAATCTGCTTCTACCACCTTTCAGGCAGTGCAGTCCAGATCATAATAACTCGCTGTGTAAAATTATTTTTCCTCATGCTGCCTTTGGTTCTTTTACCAATTACCTTAAATCTGTGTCCTCTGGTTATCGACACTTCTGCCACTGGAAACAGTTTTGTAGAATAGAGCTTATCTGTATGATTTTATAATGTTTTAAATGAGATGCTTTTCTTAAAATTACTATGATATTTAATAATGTATGTTAGAAGCATAAAACCTCTGTTACAATATGTATAACATTAGTTAAAAAGACACAAGGCTGAGAAGCAAAGCATGATGGTAAAATTAAGCCAACATTATGTTAACTGCGAGAATAGTGCTGAGGTCGTGTAGATTTTCTGTTATGTTAGAAACAAGAAGCCAGTGAAGGACAATCATTAATTAAGTTTCAAAGTAAGATAGAGGGTTTTCAACACCTAACACCCCTTATCGCTGAAGTTACAGACCAGGCTAGAGAATGGGCTATGTGAAAGGCAAAAGACATCTGTCGTAATTCGTGGGATGTTTGTTTGTGTAAAAGTTCTCATAGAAAAGCTCATTCAGAAAAAGGGAGGGAATCATGGACCATACTATTGAAGGTCAGGAATTAGCAACAAGAATGGTGAGATAGTCCAAGCAGCTGCAAGTTGCCAAGTATTTTGAGAGGGAAAAGATATAAAAAAGCAGCAATTGAACACTGGAGGCAGCACGAAACCAGAGGAAGAGAAACTTCAGTCAACAGAACACAGCAAGACTGAGAAAAGAGTCCGTGCCGCAGTCACCCAGTGGGCACGCTACTAGGGTTTCAAAGAACGGATTGTGACTATCATCTTGTTAAGTATTACTTCTTTGTACTGGATGTAAAGTGCTTAATAAATCTGTTATACTTATACACAATATACCTGTACCAGGAGTGGTTTGTTATAGTCACAGACAAGTTAAATATAAATTACGGATCTTACAGATCTCATGATCTTACAGTTTCTCCTTACTTTATCAAAACCCTTCAAGATTTTGAACATCTCTATCAAATCTCCCCTTAACCATCTCTGCTCTAAAGAGAACAACTCCAATTTCTCCAGTCTCTCCACATAACTGAAGTCTTTTATCCATGGTACCATTCTAGTATATCTTTTCTGCACTCTCTCCAAGGCCTTGAAATCCCTCCTAAAATGTGGTGCCCAGAAGCCCTGCTCCAGTAAAGTGAGATGCCCCACTCCAGCAAAACCTGGGCCATTGTATTGTACTGATCTCCTTTATCCCAGTGCTAGCCATTTTGGAAATAAACTATGGAGATTAAACTCAGTTTGGGTTACTGGATGTTGGCTAATTTTGGAGCTCCTTTTGGATTTCCAAAGTGAAGCATGAAGAGCTTAAATGTAACAACTATTTAAGCATTATGCTAACTGTATTTTATCTGTTTATGAATATATCATCAGCATGCCTTGCACAGAGGCCCATCACTTAATTGACTCGCTCTGGTCATCGTAATATACATACATCTAATAATTGGAAAAGTTTCTGTCCTTGACTAGAATTATAGCTGTTGGGCAACTTTTCCAATCTAAATTGTTGCTATAATCCAGCAAGGTTTTTTTCATTCAGAATGGAAACGATTCAGTGTCTGGGGAAATTCTCCCTTAAAACAAATCTTCCCATTAGCAAGTTTTGATGAACTGCAGTAAAGTATTTTTAGCACATGGCTCTGATGCTGTGATACATCCTGTAATAATGTTTTGTAGTTATCAAAGCTACAGATCAAGACATTTACTGCCTGCTTCTAGCCAAGAAATTGCTGTTATTCAATTTGATGAGTCAGTTGTAAAAATCTACTGTTCAGACTTCTCAAAATCCTGCATCAAATTCTTAAACTTGCAGGAATTACTTCTTTTCACTCACTTGTGTCTAATGAAAAGGCCGAGTTATTGAAATCAGAGAAGTCAGACATGATGAAAGAGAGTGAGACAGATTGCAAACCTATTTAAATATAAGGAGCTATGTCTGTATTTCGAAGTGAGATAAGATATGCCAAGATAGGTGGGGCTTTTTTCTCTCACCAATTTTCTCCCCTCCGCTGAAGGAATGAACTGCTTTTCATGTGTGGCTCAATGGGTAACAGTTGATGTAATGTTTTCTTTCAAAAGATATATTTACTTGCAGGGAAAGTCCTCAGTCGTTAGTTGCCTACATTGCCTTTTTGGAGTGGGATGAGGCTTGGGACATTTTACTACGTTATGGGCACTATATAAATGCAAGTTGTTGTTGGGCCAATTACTTAAAGATTGACTTGTTCATCTGATTTCTATAGTGATAAGCTAGATATAAAAGGCTGGAGTTTCCACTTTGGGCAGAATCGGCAATACGGGCGCAAATTGTGCTCAAAATTGCGCTAGTTTTCCGAAGTGAAGTTAAGGTTCAAGTTTCCGCTCAAACACATTTGTATAATCACAAGCATAAAGTCATCCATGAACCAGCGCAATCGGGCAGCGTTTTAGAATGGAATTGTTTATTTTTTTCTCCTTGCTTTAAAATATATTCCATGATGATATATTTAAGAGTGGTAGCCTGGTGCAGTTTTATTAATACAGCTGAAAATGGGTTTATCACAAAAAATAAGCATTTTTTAATCAGAGTGACTAGTCCACCACCTGTAAGCACTCTGATTTGAAATAACCTGAAAATGACTTTTAAAAAAAACTATACAGAATCATTTACTAGTTTCATTAGTGTACACTAGTCAGTTTCTTAGTAAATGAAATATTTTTTAATATTTAAAATCTTTTATAAGGTGGCTATTGGTGCCTAAAAAATGTTTAATTTTAAGAGCCTCCTCGAAGACACAATTAGCGGAAATTCGCCATGGTGATTTATTCGATCTGAGGGCGTGCCCAATTTTGTGGGCGGGGCTGGCTTCCAGCGCAATGCTTTTTAAACCAGCGCAAAAGATCGCGGAAACTCTATTTGCGCTGGGCGTAATTTGCGCTTGAAATTCCGTGATCTTTTGCGCTGGTCTGGCTGATTTTGGTCGAATTACTCTGGAAGTATCAGTGCAACCTAGCGGAAGCTCTACCCCAAGAGGTTTTCTGCTCTCATCCACTTGCATTGCTGGAAGTGAAGTGTGAGGCCATTTGCACGTGCACACACACTTGTGGCGTGCGGCCTTAAACCATTAAACCAGCAACCACACAGAAGTGAGTCAGCCCACTGGGGATTTAATTGGTTTCCAAATCATCAATTGATTGGGCTCCAGCATGATTAGCACGAATGGGGGCTGGGAAAAGCTGGCTTTCCACTTCAAAAATGCACAATTGGCTGCGATGCACATGTGAAGCCATTAGTTTTCAGTTTTCACAGAAAAGCAAATTGAATTGCAGAATGTGATCCCAAAACACTAATAAATATCCTGAAATCCAATGTAATAAAAAGCAATTTAATTTATTTAGTGATCTTGAAGCAGTGGGTAAGGTCATAGGCCTTTATTCAGGGCTATTTTTCAGTTGTCCATTTTTTTTGAGTTGTCAGCTTTTTTGAGGGCTATATCAGCTATATTGAAACTGTTCGTTTTTGCAAACTTTTAGGTTGACACATATGCTTACAAAACCACATGGTTCTCACGCTACAGAAAAGCTGAAAGTTCTCCCTCTAGTGTCTGGATGAATGCACTACATCTCTCCTTTTACAATGGACTGACCATGGTGTGGAGATGCCGGTGTTGGACTGGGGTGGACAAATGTAAGAAGTCACACAACACCAGGTTATAGTCCACGGCCGCGTAGGGGACGGCAGGAACTCGCCCGGAACTCAAAGTGGCTGACCGTAAACCATTTCCGCGGCCGACGACTGTAGATCCTCCTTCGGCGCCGTGCGCAGTCCCAGCATCACCCACGGCAGTTTATCGACCCATGCTGCATCCAGAAGGCTGGCCCTGAGCGACGCCTTCAATGAACGGTGGAGCCGCTCGCACAAGCCGTTCGCTTGCAGGTGATAAGCCGTAGTGCGTTGTAGTTTAGTGCCCAATACTGAGGCCACCTCATTCCATAGTTCCGACAAAAATTGCGGCCCGCGATCCGACGAAATATCCGCAGGGACACCAAACCGGGCTACCCATGATGAAATGAAGGCTCGCGCGACATCCGCAGAGGTGGTGGACATCAGGGGAACCGCCTCCGGCCACCTCGTGGTGCGATCCACCATTGTCAGAAGGTGCGTAAAACCACGGGACGGTGGAAGTGGACCCACTAGGTCAACGTGAATGTGGTCGAAACGCCGCTCCGGTACCTCGAAGGTGGCCGGAGGGGCCCTGACGTGCCGTTGCACCTTGGCCCGTTGACAAACCACACAAGTGTTCGCCCAGTCGCGGACGTTTTTGCGTATTCCTCTCCATACGAATTTGGAGACTAGCAGCTTCTGCGACGCCCGCACTCCAGGATGCGACAGCCCGTGTATGGCGTCGAAAACGCCTTGGCGCCAGGTGGACGGCACAATCGGACGGGGTGCACCCAACGAAACGTCGCAGAGTAGAGTGGTACCTGCCGCATGGAACGGTACATCTCTCGGCTGGAGGCTGGCGGGGACAGAACGAAAGGCCTGAGTCTCCGGGTCGGCAGCCATTTTTGCGAAGTCAATGCCTAATTGAATGGCCTGGACGGCGGCGCGGGAGAGGCAATCAGCGACAACGTTGTCCTTGCCGGCCACGTGCCTGACATCGGTGGTGAACTCGGAGATGTAAGTCAGCTGCCGTTGTTGCCGAGCCGACCACGGTTCAGCTGTCTTGGCCATCGCGAACGTCAATGGTTTGTGGTCAACAAACGCAGTGAAGCGGCGCCCTTCGAGGAGGAATCGGAAGTGACGGATGGCCAAAAACAAAGCTAACAGCTCCCTGTCGAAAGTACTGTATCGACGTTCGTGCCGTTGCAGCTGGTGGCTAAAAAATGCCAGAGGTTGCCATGCGCCGTCGACCCACTGCTCCTGGACGGCCCCCACAGCGTAATCCGACGCGTCCGTCGTGAGGGCGATGATAGCTCCTGGAAGGGGATGTGCCAACATCGTCGCGTTCGCGAGCGCGGTCTTCATATCCTCGAAGGCGCAACCCATTTCTTGCGACCAAACTACGGGCTCCTTTTCCGTCTTGCCCCTGAGGGCCTCGTAGAGCGGCCGCATGAGCTGTGCGGCCTTGGGGACGAACCGGTGGTAAAAATTAACCATCCCCAGGAACTCCTGTAAGGCTTTCACGGATTGCGGCTTCGGGAACGCCGTGATCGCCTCCACCTTAGCTCGAAGCGGCGTTGCTCTGCGGAAGTTATGCGGTGGCCGAGAAAATCGAGCTGCGCCAGGCCGAAACGGCATTTGTCCGGGTTCACAATGAGGCCATGCTGCTGAAGCCGTCGAAAAAGGACATGGAGATGCTTGAGGTGTTCATCCTTTGTGGTGCTAGCAATCAGAAGGTAACAATAATGATTAAAGACAATTGTACAAGTTACTGTGAGAGTCTCTTTGGTGGCTTTGCCACAAAAGCTTAACAGAGGTGCCCAAAAGTTCAGGTGAAGAGATGCATTTTTAAAGAGGGGTAGTGAGGAGATGGAGCGGCAGAAGGGTTTAGGAAGAGAATTGCAAAGAGTAGGACGTGGCCAATGGAAATAAAAATCGGGTGAATTGTAAAGCAGGCTGCCGATTCACTATCACTTGTTTTACACTATCGCACAAAGTCAAAATCTACCATAAAATTCTGAACAGTGTACTCTTCAAAAGTACTTCATTGGCTGTACAGCGCTTTGGGACGTCCTGAAGTCGTGAAAGACGCTGTATTAATGCAAGTCTTCCTTCTTTCTTTCTTTCATGAGCTGCAAAATTTGGGGGCAAGGGAGGGATCGAGAGAGGAACCCGGATCCACTGGGTTTCTGCCCATTTTTTTTTTGAATTGTCAGCTTTTTTGAGGGCTATATCAGCTCTTTTGAAACTGTTTTTGCAAGCTTTTAGGTTGACACATATGCTTACAAAACAACATGGTTCTCACGCTACAGAAAGTTCTCCCTCTAGTGTCTGGATGAATGCACTACATCTCTCCTTTTACAATGGGCTGACAGAATGGGCTGAAAATTCTGAGGGCCCTACTCCGCTGGTGTAAATGCAGCAGAGTGGAACCCCTGCCTGCCTTATCCAAGGCCGGAGACCCTATCACGAAGCTACACAGTTATAGCAATAGGACCTTCTTCCATGGACATGCACAGCTGCTGCTCTTTCATTGGTAGAGTGGGACTCCCAGAATTTCAGGGCAATGGTCTAGACTCAGAATATTACCATAGAACAGACATTGAGCTCAGGGGCTAAAATTTAAGAAGCAATCAACTTTTAAAAATAAAAAGTAATTTTTGCCCCTTTCACTTTTGTCAACAATTTTTATCCTCCTCTTATGCAGATACTGACTCCTTGCTGACATATGGTCCCATTGGCATTGGTCGTGTATCAGAACCTGGCAACTCTTCAGGTGTGAATTCAAACAGCAAGTGGAGGCAGAGATTTATTACAGTCACACTCAAACTTGCCTTCATGTGATGCTCATACATTTGCAGTTCCAGTAGGGATTACTGAATAGCAATGAGGAGTGGGAACCCTGAACAATTTCCCCCTCCCTGACATGGGGCACTGAGACTAACTGTAATGTCTCTACTGTTGTCACAATTGAGATCAACTAATTTGTGAGAGACTGGGGCTTGAATCTGTGAACCTCCTGGTCTGTATGGTTCAACTACTGATACTTACTGGATAAACACATAAGAACATAAGAAATAGGAGCTGGAATAGGCCATTTGGCCCTTCGAGCCTGCTCTGTCATTCAATAAGATCATGGCTGATCTTCTACCTCAACTCCACCTTCCCGCACTATCCCCACATCCCTTAATTTGCTTAGTTCCCAAAAAATTATCAACCTCTGTCTTGAATATATTCAATGATTGAGCATCCACAGCCCTCTGGGGTAGAGAATTCCAAAGATTCACAACCCTCTGAGTGAAGAAATTTCTCCTCATCTCAGTCCTAAATACCCGACCCCTTATTCTGAGACTGTGACTCCGTGTTCTAGATTCCCCAGCCAGGAGAAACATTTTCCCAGTATTAACCCTGTCAAGCCCCTTAAGAATTTTGTATGTTTCAATTAGATCACCTCTCATTCTTCTAAACTCTAAGAAATATAGGCCTAGTCTACTCAATCTCTCCTCATAGGGCAATCCCCTCATCCCAGGAACCAGTCTAGTGAACCTTTGTTGCACTCCCTCTAAGGCAAGTATGTCTATCCTTCGGTAAGGAGACCAGAACTGTACACAATACTCCAAGTGTGGCCTCGCCAATACCCTGTATAATTGTAGTAAGACTTCTTTACTCTTATACTCTAATCCCTTTGTAACAAAAGCTAACATACCATTTGTTTTCTTAATTGCTTGTTGTACCTGCATGTTAACTTTCTGTGATTCATGTACAAGGACACCCAGGTCCCTCTGAGTGCAAACATTTCCCAGTCTCTCACCATTCAAAAAATATTCTGCTTTTTTGTTTTTCCTACCAAAATGGATAACTTCCCACTTCCCACATTGTAATCCATTTGCCATGTTCTTGCCCGCTCAGTCAACCTGTCTATATCTCTCTGCAGCCACTTTGCGTCCTCCACACAGCTTACTTTCCCACCTAACTTTGTATTATCAGCAAACTTGGATACGTTACACTCAGTCCATTCATCTAAATCATTAATATAGATTGTGAATAGCTGAGGCCCAAACACTGATCCTTGCAGTACCCCACTGGTTACAGCCTGCCAACCCAAAAATGACCCATTTATTCCTACTCTCTCTTTTCTGTCCATTAACCATTCCTCAATCCATGTTAGTATATTACCCCCAATCCCATGAGCCCTAATTTTGTTTAATAACCTCTTGTGTGGCACCTTATCGAATGCCTTCTGAAAATCCAGTACTACTTTTTTTACTAATACTAATATCTCTCAGTTCCTCATTTTCACTAGACCCTTGGTTTTCTACTATTTCCAGGAAGGTTTTTGCATCTTCTTCCATGAAGACAGACACAAAGGCCGCGATCTTACCTGAGGAGGCGCGTTGGGAACGGGACTGCTGGCTTCCGGGTTCTAGTCCCGCTCCCAGCCACGCCTGATGAACAAATGCTATTTTCCCTTGATTGGCCTTGTTAAGCCCGCCAATTAAGGGAAAGCCGGTGTCAGATGACGTCAGTCCATGACGCTTCATCTGCCGGTTTTGTTAAAGGGACAGGCCCCTTAATTTTTTGACAGATGAATTGTCAGTGTTTGACAGCATTGAGGTGCTGTCGAACACTGACAATCACTGTCCAAAGGTGAGCCCTTTGCACCCAGGCTCACCAATGACTCTCTCCTTAGGAGAAAACAGATGGCAGCTGCATGTGAGATTGCAGAAGCCATCTGTCAATTCTTCCGATCAGATGAGGCTTCGCAGAAACATCAAATCTTGTCACCTGCAGATACATATAAACAGAATAAAAATATTTCTCACTACATTCTCCCACCTGTCATTTTACCTGTGCATCATTGCACCTATCACACTACATCTGCAGCTGTCATTTGTACACTTACACTGCAGCAGACCCACATCTCGCCTTGCTGACCCTGGCGGGGTTTCCCGCCATCAGGAAGGCCGCATCAGCAGGTGGAAAATGGTGAAAAGCCTCTTAACTGCCTGTTAACTACCTGATAACAGGCAGTTAATTGGCTCTAATCCCCTTTATGTCGCTAGGAGATGGGTCCCTGCACGAGTCGGGGACCCATCTCCGGGAAGATGGTTTGGAGGTGGGTTGGAACCTGCTCCCAATTTTTCCCATTTTCCCAGTAGTCCCGTCTCCAAACCCGCCTCCTCAGGGCTGGTAAAATCCAGCCCAAAGTATTTGTTTAATTTCTCTGCCATTTCCTTATTCCCCATTATAATTTCTCCTGTCCCAGCCTGTAAGGGACCCACATTTACTTTCGCTAATCTTTTCCTTTTTGCAAACCTATAGAAGCTTTTACAGTCTGTTTTTATGTCTCTCACTAGTTTACTCTCATACTCTATTTTCCCTTTCTTTATCAATTTCTTGGTCCTCCTTTGCTGAAATCTAAAATCCTCCCAATCCTCAAGCTTACTATTCTTTTTGGTAGCATTATAAGCCTCTTCCTTTGATTGAATACTATCTTTAACTTCTCTTGTTAGCCATGATTGGACCACTTCTCCTGTGCAGTTTTTGTGCCTTAAAGGAATGTATATTTGTAAATTATGTATTAGTTCTTTAAATGTTAGCCATTGCTCATCCACTGTCATACCTTTTAATGTAGTTTCCCAATCTACCTTAGCCAACACGCCCCTCATACCTATGTAGTTTGCTTTGTTTCAATTTAAGACCCTAGTTTCGGATTTAACTAAGTCATTTGGTCACTTTGCAACCACGTCTCCGTATGGCTAATTGATCAAACCTATTAATTTCTATCTGCGCTATTAATTCATCTATTTTGTTGCGAATGCTTCGCGCATTCAGATATAGTGACTTTACCTTTGACTTTTTTCTATTTTCCCCTGATGTCACCTTAGTCACTGATACCCTATTACCTTTGTTACTCTCTCTGTCCTTTCCTGACCCACGCTGCTTATTTTTACACAAAACTCTGCTCTAGAGCCTTGACATTTCTCTTACTGCTTTGAAATTTACTCTTTCCTGAATCCTTCCACCAGCCCCGCCCCCCGCCTTTCATTAGTTTAAAGCCCTGTCGACTGCCCTAGTTATTTGGCTCACCAGGACACTGGTTAAGTGGAGCCCATCCCAATAGAACAGCTCCTTCTTTCCCCAGTACTGGTGCCAGTGCCCCATGAACTGAAACCCCTTCCTCCCACTCCACTCTTTCAGCCATGCATTTAACCTTCTAATCTGCTTATCCCTATGCCAATTGGCACGTCGCTCCGATAACAATCTAGAGATTATTACCTTTGAGCTTCTGCTTTTTAATTTGGACCCCAACTCCTCAAACTCTCTCAGCAGAAACTCATTCCTAGTTCTACCTATGTCGTTGGTTCCTATGTGGAACACGACAACTGGATCCTCCCCTTCCCACTCCAGGTTCTTCTCCAGCCGCAAGGAGATATCTTTAACTCTGGCACCGGGCAGGCAACACAACCTTCGGAACCCTTGGTCGCGGCTGCGACACAACCTTCTATCCCTCTGACTATACTGTCCCCTACCACAACTACATTCCCTTTCAATTCCCCCATTTGAATGGCCTCCTGCACCATGGTCAGCTTGCTCACCTATCCTGTGGGCTTTTCCCTCATCCACACAGGCAGCAAGAACCTCATAACTATTGGATAAGGGCACACATGTCACCTAGAAAACTCACAAAAGCAGATGAACAGCTTCAAAAAAGCTAATTCAGACCCAAAAAGCTGACAACTAAAAAAAACCCCTGAAATATAAGCCTATGGCCAACACCAATAATGACTGAATAAGTTAAATTCTATTTTATTACGAAATTTCGTAATCTTCATCAGTGTTTTGGAATCACATTTCACACTTCAGACCCTTTTTCTGTGAAAAGCAAAATGTAAAGACCTTACACAGAAATAGACAGTTTCCTAGAAGTAAAGGGAGTTAAGGGTTACGGGGAGCGGGCAGGAATTTGGACATGAGTCTAGGTTCGGATCGGACATGGCCCTGTGGGTAGCGGAGCGGGCCCAGGGGCCATGTAGCCTGACCCTGCTCCTATTTTGTGTGTCTAATTCTGTTAGATTCAGGAGATGGTTCTGTGATAGTAGATTGGCGGTTAGGATCAGATCAGCCATGATCTTATTGAATGGCGGAGCAGGCTCGAGGGGTCGATTGGACTACTCCTGCTCCTATTTCTTATGTTCTTATGTTCTAAGGGGCTTTCTTATCTTTCAGTTTCTAGGTCTGATGAAGGGTTAACCAGAAACGTTAACCGGCCTTCTTTTTCAAAAACCAGGCTCCATTACTGTGAAAAACAATGAATTCTGCTGAGCCAACCTAAGCTTGACCTATTCAACTGGGTTGAGCCAAATCTACTTCCAGGCTTTGACTCATACACCTCAGTCACGTTCAACCCATTTTATTTAAAAAACAGTTTTGAGACTTTCGGTGCATAAAACATTATGGGGGAGAAATTTGGTATCGCCCTGTTTGGGGCACAATTATCGGCCAGGCGCAAAGTTTAGCGCCTGGCGCTAATTATTGCCTCTGACTGCAGACTTGGCCTCTATCGCCCCTGGAGGTGATTTGAGCGCTAAATCAGGCGCTACACAACTCTCTTAAGGCGCTAACGCCGAGGAGCGAGGTGCTACCTCAGAGCGCTGGCGAAGCTCATGTGATGTCAGTCAGCAATGGAACGCAGACACACTGGTGTCGGCCAGTTCTTAAAGGGGAGGGTCGATCTTGCTCTCCATCCACACCCTGCTCATTGCAGCCTTAAATCTCAGCCTGGAGAGACCTGTACATCAATTCTGCTGGAAAGAAAAATGGAGAGGCCCAGTGTTAGATCCGTGTATCTTAATGTTGTGTCCTTCAATAATCAGACTGCAGGGAACGATTCAACAGGTGTTTACTGAATGAGGGTTACTCTAGAACTAACTGTACAGATCACTACTCAGGGTTTATATACAGGTGTGGTCACTGCCGGTACTACAGTATACAGGAGCTGTAAAAAGTAGTTCTCTCCCTTAAGGTATATATACATTACATACATTACAATTCCTCCCCTTTTAGATTAACAGTACCATAATACTCATTTAACAATTAACATTTTTAATATACAATGTTATATGAAAATAGTCCATTCATATATTCAGTCTCTGGGAGGCTTCCTGATTCTTTCTGGATAACGCCTTTCCCGAGTGTCTCACTCTTGGTGCGGAGGCAATTCTAGCACCCTGTCGTCAGTTGATTCATCAGCTTCCAATGCTATTGTTTCTGAGGTAGATGCGACCTGTACGTCGGGTTCCTCACCAGGTACGTATGGCCGAGACATGGGGTTGACTCGTTCCTGTGACTCTAGGATCTGGTCAGCATGGCGTCTCACAATGTTCTCCCCAACATCCACTGTGTACATTAGTGGCCCCTGCCGTGTGCATATCGTTCCTGGTTGCCATTTCTCTGTTCGGTAGTCGCGGGCCAAGACTGGTTGCCCTACATTGAAGCTCCTTGTCAGCTTCTCATTGATGTGCTGGAATTGCTTACTCTCAACATCTCTTCGTACATTTGGTCTGAGCAAATCCAGACGAGATCTCAACCTTCGGTTAAAGAACATCATGGCCGGGGCCTGGTTGGTGACTGCATGTGTCGCATTTCTGTAGGCTAACAGGAAATTGTCCACCTTATGCTGCAGTGGAATGTCGTCATCGCACATGGCCTTTACTGCTTTTTTAAAGGTTTGTACGAACCTCTCAGCCAATCCATTTGTGGCTGGATGATATGGGGCGGATGTGTAATGCCTTACCCCATTCCTTTTCATAAATCTTCGAAACTCTTCGGACACAAACTGTGGTCCGTTATCAGAGCAAATCTGCTCTGGCAAGCCGTTCCTGGCAAAAATGGTCCATAGGACTGCAATAGTTTTCTCCGTGGTGGTGGAGGACATTTTGATCACCTCAGGCCATTTCGAGTGCGCATCCACGGCTATTCAAAACATTGAGTCCATGAATGGACCAGCAAAATCAATATGCACCCGTTGCCATGGAGATGAGGGCCACTCCCATGGGTGTGGAGGGGCATGTGGTGGTGCATTTTGGACCTTCTGGCATCCTGAGCAGCTCTTTGTCAGGTCCTCGATTTGCTGATCGATCCCCGGCCACCACACATAAGCCCTAGCAAGGCTTTTCATTTTCACCCCTCCCAGGTGACCTTCTGTGAAGCTCATTGAGCACTCTCTCCCTTAACTTGGGTGGAATTACCACTCGGGATCCACACATCAAGGTCCCCTGGCATACTGACAGCTGTTCTCTTCTGGATGAGAATGCTGGCAACAGTGAGTCGCCATGTGCTGGCCATCCCTTCACTGTCAAATCATATACCCGAGACAGTGTCGGGTAATTTCGGGTCTCCTTCTCTATACCAGCGTTAGTTACTGGCAAGCATTCAATTATAGTCGAATGAAATATTTCGACAGGATCCACTGCTGGTGCTTCCTCCGCAGTAGGCAGTGGCAGGCGTGATAGCCCATCAGCGTTTCCATGCTGTTTCGGGCCCTTATACTCGATTTCATATTGGTGCGCCCCTAGAAAAAGGGACCATCTTTGTAGCCATTGCGCAGTCATCACCGGAACGCCCTTCTTTGGATTAAAGATGGAGACAAGTGGTTGGTGGTCAGTCAGCAAGGTGAACTTCTGCCCGTGCAGATAGTCACAGAATCACAGAATCACAGAAACCCCACAGTGCAGATAGAGGCCATTTCGGCCCATCGAGCCTGCACCGACACATATCCCACCCTATCCCCGTAACCCCATGTATTTAATCCCCCTAACACTAAGGGACAATTTATCATAGCCAATCAAACTAACCCGCACATCTTTGGACTGTGGGAGGAAACCAGAGCACCCGGAGGAAACCCACACAAACACGGGGAGAATGTGCAAACTCCACACAGACAGTCACCCGAGGCCGGATTCGAACCTGGGTCCCTGGCGCTGTGAGGCAACAGTGCTAACCACTATGCCACCGTGCTGTGATTGAACTTTTTCACTCCCCACACTAGGCTGAGGGCCTCCCTGTCAATCTGGGCGTAGTTACGCTCGGCTGAGGTTAGTGACCGAGACGCAAAGGCTACTGGCCTCTCCGAGCCGTCCGGGAATTTGTGCGACAGCACCGCTCCAATGCCATAGGGTGATGCATCACACGCCAACCGAATTGGTAGTGCTGGGTTGAAATGAGCCAACACCTCTTTTGATGTGATCAATGCTTTGCTCTTCTGGAAAGCTCGTTTACATTCGTCACTCCACTTCCATGGTACCCCCGTTTGCAGTAGGGTGTTCAGTGGGTGTAGTACGGTAGACAAATTCGGCAAGAACTTATGGTAGTAGTTCACCAGCCCGAGGAACGACCTCAGTTGTGACACATTTTCCGGTGCTGGAGCCTTGACTACTGCCTCAATCTCTTCAGGGGACTTATGTAACCCCTCTTTATCAATAACGTGGCCACAATACGAGATCTGCTTCTGGAAAAACTCGCATTTGTGGCGATTAGCTCGGAGCCCATATTCCTTCAATCTAGTGAGCACCTGCTCCAGGTTGGCGAGGTGATCACTGTCATTTTCGCCCGTGACCAGGATGTCATCCAAATAACACTGGGTCCCTGGAATCCCTTGCAGGACTTGTTCCATTGCCCTTTGCCAAATAGCCGGAGCTGATGCTACCCCGAACACCAGCCGGTTGTATTGGTAGAGACCTTTATGAGTGTTGATCGTGAGGTACTGTTTCGAGGCTTCTTCTACCTCCATTTGCAGGTACACCTGGGCCAGATCAATTTTAGTGAAGCATTTCCCTCCAGATAGCGAGGCAAAAATATCTTCAATCCGCGGAAGCGGATATTGTACAGTGTGAAGGACTGGGTTCACTGTCACCTTAAAGTCCCCACAGATGCGAACCTTCCTTGGTTCCCCAGGCGTATTACTCAACGACCTCTTCATTACAGGAACGATGGGTGTAGCCCACTCGCTCCAGTCCACTTTGGACAGTACTCCTGAATGCTCCAAACCGTCCAGCTCTGCTTCGACGGCTGGGCGGATTGCATAAGGTACCAGTCTGGCCTTAAAAAACTTTGGGCTTGCATTTTCCTCTATTTTGATCGTCACTGTTATGCCTTTTAGTGTTCCGAGTCCCTGCTGGAACACTTCTTGTGCGTCAGTTAGCATTTTTGACAGTCGTCCAGGTGTGACGTTGTCATCCTTTTTGGCATCTACAGTCAGTGCTTGTATGGAATGCCAATCTAGCTGTATCTTCCAGATCCATTCACGTCCTAGTAGTGGTGGTCCTCCATCTGGCAATACATATAGGTCCATTTTTGGTGTTTCCTTGCCGTTATATATAATGTTCACCCTTATTTTTCCTTTGGGGTAGACTTTTTGCCCCGTGTACATCTTCAAGACAATCTTTGTATCTCTCAAGGATATATGTGAGAATAGCCGCTTGTAGTCCCTTCGGTTTATGACTGTTAGTGCTGATCCTGTGTCCAATTCCATTTTCACTTGGACTCCTGCTATCTTGAGCGTGACCCAGATAGTTTGGTGATCCTCCGTTTTGATCACATTATGTAGTTTCAGACAACCCAGCTCCTTGCTTCCGGAGTCTGTATCACTCTTCTGTTCGTCTGAACTACTCTCCGTCACCTTATGTACCTTCTTGTACTTCTCCTGTGGAGATTTCTTGCTGCTGGTTTTCTTTCCCGACCTGCAGACTCTTGCTATGTGTCCTACTTTTCCACACTGTCTGCACACTTTGTCCTTGAACCAGCAATCATTATGGTCGTGTGTTGTTCTGCCGCAGCGATAGCACTTCACTGTTCCGTATGACATTTCATTTGTGCCATACTCTTGCGGCCTCCGTTGTATCTCTGCAGCGCCCCGTGCGGCTGCTTCGTGTGATACTGCAATGCTGAAAGCCTTGTCCAGCGTAAGATCCTTTTCTGATAGAAGCTGTTTCTGGGTTCCTTCACTTTGAAGCCCACACACAAACTTGTCCCTTAAAGTATCTGCTAGTCCCGTTCCAAACTGGCAGTGTTTCGATAGCTTGCGCAGTTCCGTTAAATACTCAGCATTACTTTCATCTTTATGCTGGTTCCTTTTGAGAAACTTAAACCTTTCTGCTATCAGCAGCGGTGTGGGGTTTAAGTGGTCCTGTAGGATTGACACTATGCTTTCAAAATCCTTTTCTACTGGCTTCTCTGGGGTTACTAGGTTTCATAGTAAGCCATACGTTTTTGCACCCATTGAATTCAACAATACCAGCGCTTTCTTGTCATCTGGCACTTCATTCGCCTTGCAGTATACTTCTATGCGTTCGACATATGTCGTTCAATCTTCGACTTCATTGTCGAACGCTGTGATACTGCCACTCTTCGGCATTTTTGGGTTTGGTTAGACTGGTTTAAAATGGCGTCTCCCGCGCTTTCCTTTCTTCCCCGCTGCGGCTTAAAATGGCGTCTCCCGCGCTTTCCTTTCTTCCCCGCTGCGGCTTAAAATGGCGTCTCCCGCGCTGCTGCCAACGCCGCTCTCGGCGGTCCTCGTGGCAAATGGCGATGCCCTGTGGGTTTCGTGCGCTGCTCCTGCGCTGCTGCCAATGCCGCTCTCTGCGGTCCTCGTGGCAATGGCAGCGCCTCGCGTTTTCCTGCACGCCTCTCTCCCCCATTGACGCTGCTCGGCCCTTGAACTCCGGCTGTGCTCTGCTCTCTCTCGTCTCTCTTCCCATTGACGCCGCTCGGTCCTGAACACTGGCTGCACCCTGTGCCCTCGCTCTCTCCTCCGTCGACGCTGCTTGGCCTTTTTCTGTGCCGCTCGGTCGGCTCTAGCCGCCGCTGTCCGGGAAGGGTCTGCGCAGTACCTGTTGCCAGCCCGTTTCGCTGGACCACCGTGACCGGAAAGCCAAGCCTGACTCTCGACAGCCTCCCCTGCGATGCTCAAATCTCCGCTGGATGACTGGGCGGTTGCCCGTGGTCGACGCCCGTGCTTCTGGACTCGACCTCCTTCCACTGTTCTCCAGGAGTGAATCCCTGGGAGGTGCTGCAGAGTTGCAGGGAGGTTCGAATCTGCGTCGTCGCCAATGTTAGATCCGTGTATCTTAATGTTGTGTCCTTCAATAATCAGACTGCAGGGAACGATTCAACAGGTGTTTACTGAATGAGGGTTACTCTAGAACTAACTGTACAGATCACTACTCAGGGTTTATATACAGGTGTGGTCGCTGCCGGTACTACAGTATACAGGAGCTGTAAAAAGTAGTTCTCTCCCTTAAGGTATATATACATTACATACAATACACCCAGGGAAAGAGCTCAGAGTGCAGCCCCCATAGTCTCTTCTAAATCGATGCAATGAAGGTCAAATCAAAATGAACCTGCAAAGTTGCTGCTCATTACCCAAAACTCCTTCACACAGCGTTGAATCTCTCCAGAAGCCTCTCTCTCTCTCTCAGAATGCGTGGTGCAAAAATGTCGCCGACAATAAAAGGCAGGAAGCAGCCGCCCTTAAATAGCGTTTCCCCAGTCCCTTCCTGACTGCAAAACACTCCCCTCTACCTGTCGTTGCTAGTGGCAGGCAGAAAGGCAGTATTTGGTCCGGGGTGCTACCGGGGCGTTGCACGCTCGACTGACATCACGATCTGCCGGCGCAGGAGATCGTGGCGGTAGTGTTTAGCGCCGCCGCAAAATGTCTGGTCAATTTCGCAGGCGGCGCAAACATCGCCGCGCCCGGGCGCTAGTTGCTTTGCGCCCCATTAGCGCTCTCTTAGGGTGCTAACGGGAGGCGCTAATCAACCGAATCAACCTATGTATAAGCCAGGTGAACAAAAATACCTGAATCATTACATGGGATCTGGTTGGCATGTTTACCACTCATGTGACCTGCAACTTTTACTAGCTGGTGAGGGGACTTGGTTGACCAAGGACTGTGTGAGCCATTGTATGTACTTCATGGTGTGTTGGAAGAAGAACTTTTCACAGCAAAACAACAATTACATGATATCATCATCTTCTGTGTTGTTTTGAACCTCAGAGAGAAATTAAAAACAAAATGGCACAAAGAGCCAGGTGGGAAAGAAAAGATGTCTGTTATTAAAAAAAAAAAGCAGGAGGATGTAGGTATTCTTTGAGCTGCTGGTCATTCTGAAAATTCATTTGTGATGTGATTGTAGCTCTTCCGTAAAGTGAGATTAATTTGGGATTGTGATGCAGTTTCAGTGCTGAAAACAATTTTTTTTTCTGTGAAGTGCACCAACGACGTATGCAGGCATTATTTCCAGTTTATGGGGGTGTTTCCTTGCAAATCTGGTGCATCTCCACCGCCCCCCCCCCCACCACCCTGTGTCATCTTTTCAACCTATTTTATCCCCACTGTTCAGAATAATGAACTTGTTTTTCAGTGTTCGAAAGTAATTGGGAGCATAAATGAAGATTTATTATTTTTTTGTATTCAAAAATCAGTTTTGGTTTTAGATGATTCAAGTGTTTTTTTACATGAAATTTCCTGCAAGAAAAGTGATGATTTGTTTTCAAATATAAAGGACCGAACTTGATTGAGGCAAATGAGGCAAAACTTGGACTGGATTTGGTTAGGCCCAGCTGAGAAGACTGGGTTAGTTTGTATCTGTGACTGGATTCCACACTTATTCCTGTTACTACTAAAGAGCTTTTTAAAACAAAATTTCCAATACAAAAGTAGCAAAATCAAAACGTTTCATATTGGAAACTTAGCACAGCACCATACTGAAGAAGTTAAAGATACTATCGGTGGGGGTTCTTCTGATCTCCCACTGTAACATTGGAAACCCGAGAGAAATGGCTTAAACAGGTCTCCTGCCAAAGTTGCAAAGTTAGGATTTTGAAGCTTGATGCGGAGCGAATGGGAGTTTGGCAAGTTTGTAAGTAATAGGTGAGTAGGATTTTGTGAGATATGATCAGTTGGAATTTTGTGGCGCTCAGGAGGCCAGCAAAGAGGGTATTGGAAATAAGTGAGTCTGGATGTGACAAATTGTGGATAAGGGTTTCAGCAACATCGGGAGTGAGGTAGAGGTAGAGACTCGTGATGTTTCAAAGTGGAAGTAGGGTAGTCTTGGTGATGGACTGGATCGGAGTTTGAAGCTTAGCTCAGGGTCGAGCACCATCATTTCCCATCCTGCTACGTTCAGCTGCACCCTCATATCCTCTTGCACTAAGCTCTATTGGAGACAATGGAAGTCTGTGCCGCGTATAAGTAAACCCAGTAGTAATTTCCATGGGGGTTCTTGGTGTTTACATTTTTTTCTCCAGAATTTCCATCAAACTTCTGCCGAAGTTATGGTGGGAGATTGGGGAACCGAAGCGGAAATTCTGGAGTTCTCCAAATTCTTCAATGATGATTTAATAGTTAAGAGCTCAAGTCACAAGTTAAGTGGCAATGTGCCCCTCCAGTAAGAATGGGTAGAAACCAACGTTCCCCCTAAGCCACGCAGCCAAGCAGCAATCGGCAGGTCCCGCGCAGGCCGCTCACCGGCTGTAACGTTGGAAAAGATGCCGCGCAGCAAATTTAAAGGGACCGCGCACCTAAGATAAAAATTACAGGGAACATTGGGAGGAACATTCCCAAATCCGTGCCCCCATTATTCCCGCAACTCCATATTTGAACCCCTCCAATTAGGTTTCCACCCCTGCCACAGCAGCGGCCCCAATCAAAGTCACAAATAACATCCTATGTAACTGTGACCATGGTAAACTATCCCTCTTCATCCTTCTCGACCTGTCTGCAGCCTCTGACACGGTTGAGCACACCATCCTCCTCCATCGTCCAGCTGGGTGGGACTGCCCTGGCCTGGTTTTATTCCTATCTATCCAGTCATAGCCAGAGAATCACCCGCAATGGTTTCTCTTCGCACTCCCGCACCGTTACCTCTGGAGTCCCCCAAGGATCTATCCTTGACCCCCTCCTGTTTCTCATCCACATGCTGCCCCTCAGTGACATCATCCGAAACACGTCAGGTTCCACGTGTACAGAGAAAACACTCAGCTCTATCTCACCACCACCTCTCTCGACTCCTCCACTGCCTCTGATTTGTCATGCTGCTTGTCCGTCATCCAGTACTGGATGAGCAGAAATTTCCTCCAGCTAAATATTTGGAAGACTGCAGCCATTGTCCTCAGTCCCCTCCACAAACTCCGTTCCCTAACCATCAACCCATCCCTGTCCCTGGCTACTGTCTGAGACTGAACCAGACCATTTGCAACCTTGGCGTCCTATTTGACCCTAAGATAAGTTTCCGACCCGATATCTACTCCATCACCGAGACCTCCTATTTCTACCTCTGTAACATCGCCCATCTCCACACCTGCCTCAGCTCATCTGCTGCTGAAACCCTCACCCAGGCCTTTGTTACCTCTAGACTTGACTATTCCAACACTCTCCTGACTGACCTCCCACCTTGCACCCTCTGTAAACTCGAACTCATCCAAAACTCTGCTGCCCCATCCTAGCTCGCACCAAATCCCATTCACCCATCACCCCTCTGCTTGCTGACCGACATTGGTTCCCAATCCGGCAACGCCTCAATTTAAAAATCCCCATCCTTGTTTTCAAATCCCTCCATCGCATTGTCCCTCCCTATCTCTGTAACCTCCTCCAGCTCTACAACCCTCTGAGATCTCTGTGTTCCTCCAATTCTGGTTCTCTTCCTGATTTTAATCACATCACCATCGGTTGCCGTGACTTCAGCTGTCTCGGCCCTAAGCTCTGGAATTCCCTTCCTAAACTTCTCTGCCTCTCTACCTCTCTCTCCTCCTTTAAGACGCTCCTTAAAACTTACCTCTTTGACTAAGCTTTTGGTCACCTGCCCTAATATCTCCTTATATGGCTCAGTGTCAAATTTTGTTTGATAATGCTCCTGTGAAGCACCTTGGGACGAAAGGTGCTAAATGCAAGTTGTTGTTGTTGTTGCTGATCAACTTTGTGCAGACCTAGCTTAGATCTTCATAAACAGACAAAATGTCCCATCGTCACCTTGAATCCACAGTCTAACCAGGCTTGAAACACCAGTTCCTGCTTTGCTGAAATAAATGCCAAGTTTTGGAAGATGCCAAATCCAGCAAGATACAGGCGCCAACTGAAAATGCATGGCTGAGAGATCCTGGTGTAAATGCTGGAATGTGCACACTGGGAATCTCTGCCGCTGACCCATGGGGGTATCTGGGATTGAGAGAGGTTTCCTCATTTTTATAAAATTTGTGTGAGCTCGCACCACAATGCCTGGATCTCCTACCAGAACAAGGGAAGGGGGTCAGGAAAAGCAGTGGGGGCCGGTCGCTCCAGTAGGTGTGACTAGTCCAAACCTTAGTCCCAGCCCCAGCAAGAGATCAGAAGCGGTCTATTTACTGACAGCTTCTGTCTTCGGAAGTTGGGGCTGGACCACCAGGTGAGCCAAAGTTGCACTGGCTGTCAGGCCAGTACACCTCCTCTCACCTAGCATTCTGGCCAACCAGTGGATTCCAGGCTGCGAAGCATGTCAGGTCTGGGGAATGTACGACTTTGTTCCCAAGTCAGTGACATGCTAATAAACGTCCTTCAACTCTGCTCAAACCATAATGTATCAGCCGAACCTTGATGAGTACCTCTGTTGTACCAGTGTGGCATTTTTGGCATTTTCCACACTAGCCATCTTGTGATTTCTCTGATAACAGGAGCAATTAGTGCTGAATTAAAAGGTAATTTTGTACTGTGGGCCTATACTCACTAGGAACTAGATTGAGACTGCCCATACTAATTTGACTAACAGGATCCTCACAGGGGAGACTTTCATCCAAACATTCTGGGCTAGATTTGAACTCAAATCCTAAAAGACAACAGCTATCAGCCGTTCAGTCCCCAATTCTGAATATTTTTCCTGAGCGTAGAGGGACATCAATACAGTTGGCTAGCTGTTAATGTTAAGATTTAACTGGTATTTGGATGTTAGTGAGCAGAGCTCTGCCCATCTGTGTCAGCATATTCCCTGGGGGTGGGGAGAAACACTTAAAAATAAACAATATTTACTGTCATATTGACATAGTTACTATCTTTAATATCATTAGTATAAGTCAGTGTTAACTACAAAAGTGCAGAACCAGATTCCAAACCAATGTCCCAGTTGGCTTGATTTTTAAAATAGACTGTATAGACACAAAAATATTTTTCTATGCATGTGCACCACTTTCCACTGCATGTTTGCTTGGGGTTACGGTATCTGTTAGGCGAGCGGCTCCCACTTGTGGTTTGTGCCACTGTGGAAAATCTAAATAGGCTTTTACATTCATCAACATTTTTTAGTTTATGAAAATGAAGATGAATTACCTGCTGGACACCCCACTCTATTGGGTCTGAGGGAATGGTTTCTAGTTCCTGGCAGGCATTCAGTTCTTGACTGCATTTACACATCCAATCCCGTGTAACCATGTTGTTGTCCCAAACCCCATCCAGGAACTGATTGCTTCATAAGACTTAAAAGAACTATTGTAGCTGTGAGTGTTATAGCCTTGTGGTAGATACACCCTATTCCTGGTAACCTATTAAGCAGGAATAAGTAACTTCATGATGGTGATGTGTCTGCCTAATGTGAATTTCTGACTCTCCAATAATGATACTGAATGATTATTCCTAGTTAACAGGGATGCAGCTCATAAACACATTAATATTCTGTCATAGGGACCATTTTTTTCAAAACATCAATTAATTTTCATTTCATCAAAGAGGTTCTGATAGGTACTTCATAAAGAAGCTTCAATAAATAGAATTTAATTTCCACCAGTGTCCCAGCTGCTATTTTGTTTATAATGGGAAAAGATTTATAATGTAATGCATTTTAAAATAAATTTAGAATGCCATTTTTTTATTTTCACAGCCTAGAGCAAAGGGGCGCTTTTAACACTGTCCTCCCAGCGGAAACCAGGAGGGCAGGTAAAATCACCCGGGGGACTTACCCGCCAACATCCCGCTGTCTTTCTGCAGTCTTTGATTTTAACCTGCTCTTCTGAGCAAGCGAGAAGGATACCCGCTGGAAAGTTAATGCCTCCCTTGCCCTGGGCTCTACCCCATTTGTGAGGCCCTCCTGCAGCCCTCTCCCCGCGACTTACCTGAGTGCTAGGAACCGTTCGTTCGGTGCTCGGCAGAATCTTCCTGCCACCCAACATCGTGTTCCCGCCTACCAGCCAGCTACCCCTTCCCACCGGTTTCAGGCAGGTGACTGACAGTTAAAATTGCTCAGGCCTCACGCTGCCCGCCCACCTTGGCTCCCTGCCTGCCCGATTCCTGCCGCAAGTTAAAATCATGGCTCGATTCTGAGCAGGTCGTTATCCTGCCTGTGGTGGTGGGTTTTAATCACGCTGGACTATCTCAATTCCAAAGGTGATTGGATCAGCCCCCCTATAACTGGTGAAACTGGAGCTTTTGACAATGTGTGGAACATAGCTTCTGCCCAAATAAACAGAGTGCAAGATTTGGGCTGGCCAAAATTCAGAGTTTTACCTAAAGCCATAAATCAGGCAGTAAATTTGGAGGAAAGCCCACATAATTGTAAAATTTTATATTTTACTTTTGACATTTATCTTTTTGCTCAATGTTCAACCCCCAAACTGAAATTACAAAGTGTATAGAAAAAAACCTGACATGTATTTCACAATCCTTCATTTTCTGAAACAGAAAGTAAACAGTGACTGCTCACAAGTCCTTGAATCCTGTATCCTTCATGCCTCTCACAATATAATCAGTTCCTCTTAAACAAATGTTGGGCTAGATTTTCAGTTGCTTGCGCCAGCAGTTAGCGCCTTAAGAGAAGTGATTTTCGGGCGCTATGCGTGTAGCGCCCGGGCGCAGCGCAGTTTGCGCCCCGCCCCAAATTAAGTTGCCCGTTAGCACCGGCGCAAAGTTTAGCGGCCGCCCGGATGCGCGCGCAGAAAATGACGTCACATCCTCGTGCAACGCCCTTTGGCCGCCCCGAATCCAAACTTCAGTCGGACCGCCCCATTGTGCGGCTGGCGTCCAGAGCGTTTGTAAAATGGAACGCAACACACTCTGGGGAGCGCAAATTAAAGGGCACTCCTCCTGCACTATAAAAGGCAGTCTGCATGTGTTGTGTGGAAGGATCCAGTGTGTTGTTGTGAACGGTGTATTTATGTTTCCGGCCTCCACCTCCTCCTCCTCCTCCTCCTCCTCCTCCTGTTTTCCCCCCCAGACTCTGCCTTTGCAAAAAACACATGCACCCTTCCCCTTTAAGAGCTCACTGGCACCAGAGTGTCTGCCGTGCGCTGCGCCCGAGCTCGGGCACAGCGCTCTGCACCGCCGGCTTAGCGCCTAAAGATAGTAGTGGAATGCCTCTTTTAGCGCTCCACCAACCTCTTAGGGCGAAGCCACTGAATTTCCAGCAACGGGGCGCTACTTTGGGGCGGGCGCTAACTTCAGGCGGGCGCTAAGGTTAGCGCCCCAAAACTGTCTATACTGAAAATCTAGCCCGTTATGTTTACCACAAACGTTTAGCAAATGATCTAATTCGAAAAGAACTAAAGATCATGGAATCAATTGTAAATTAGGGAGCTGGACTGAACTGAAGGAGGTGAATAAAAAAATTAACAAAGTTTGGCTGATAACGCTCCTGTGAAGCGCCGTGGGACATTTTCCTACATTAAAGGTGCTATATATAGGCAAGTTGTTGTTGTTTAAAAAGAAGTTAGATTAATATCTGATTAAGAACTTGATTTTATGTTACAAAGATAAACAGCGATTTAGATGGTCACAAACTCAGCGCGGTCTGTTTTGACTTTTGGGTGTCTGAGCAGCAAACCGCTGGACGACTGTCCATTCTGGCTGCCGTGATTTTGAGCCCCCAGACTTATTTAAATCTGGCGGACGAGCTGTGGGGCACCAAACTTCCTCAAGGAAACCGGCCAGACATCAAAGCGGCTAATCATCACAACAATGTATAAAGTCAAGCTGGGACATGATTCCTGTGAGTGTAACCGATTGTTAATCCCTTCTGTACCCTGATAGAATTAAAGCAACCAATACCATGCTAAATCAAAATTGTTCCGTTTTGTCACACACATCAATAGTTCTTCTGGTCACAATAATGCCAACAGAGGAAACTCTAGGCTAACGTCAATATTCTGGAGCTATTAGGGACAACTTTCCTCCTTCCCTCCCACCTGGGAACATCAGGGGGGATGAACCTGAAAAGCAGCTGACCTGAAGCCACATATTTCTGCATTATGCTTATTTTAATAAACCTTATGTTCCCCCACTGCACTCATACTCCTTTGTAGGGTCTTGCGCCTGAAATTGAAGGAGGAAAGTCAACTACTGCTGCAGGCTTAAGAGGCCTGCTCCAGCAGTAATGGCCACTGGCTGAAGGTGCCAGGAGTCCTCTAACGCCGAGTAACCTTTGCTGCACCTGTAGGAAAATATTACCCTACCCGTTTCCCGCCTCCTTCTGCTTGCTGCCTGCAGCTTATTAGATCGTCCCATCTAAGTGGAACTGGGTGCACCCTAGTGACCACTTTCTGTGGGCGAACCTCCAAGGGAATTCAGAAGAAACTTCTTTACCCAAAGAGTGGTGAGAATGTGGAACTCGCTACCACAGGGAGTGGTTGAAGCGAATAGTATAGATGCATTTAAGGGGAGGCTGGACAAGCATATGAGGGAGAAGGGACTAGAGGGTTATGCTAATAGATTTAGATGAGGAAAGACGGGAGGAGGCTCCTGTGGAGCATAAAAGCCGGCATGGACTGGTTGGGCCGAATGGCCTGTTTCTGTGCCATATTTCCTATGTAATCCTTGCAGGAATTCCCAAAAGTCCCAGTGCAGCCTCCTGGCATCATGGGTCACCTCTTTCGCCTCTGATTTACACCTGGGAAATAAGCAGAGGGATAACAGGTCTATTGAAACAAAACAAGCTGGGCCATTTTCTGAGCGAACTTGTTTTTTAACCCCATATATATTGTGACAGAAAGAAAGATGCCAATACCATTATACATTATTGTTCAAAATGCTTCATTTTTGTTATTAAATAAACTTTAACATTTAGAAATCCAACAAAAAGTCAAATCCAAAGTAACAATCAAAGAAGCTATGAAGAGAGGCAGATGCTCTATAAGGAAGTAAATTAAAAACTAGGAAGAGGATAGAAATGTTACAAAATACATGTAAAAGGATTAAAAGTGAGCGCTGTTAAATGCTAACATGATAATGGGGCGAATGAGAGATCAGTTCAGATTTAAGCCACATTTAAAAGGTGTATTGATAAATATATGATAATCAGTTTAGCAAGTCTGAGACAATTGTGTGAAATTATACAGATTCTGTGTGACATAAACTGGCCAAATACTGCGATACTACATTGGTATTGTGAAAAGAACTCAAGAGCAATATGTAAATTGTGCTACAAGTCCAATTGATAATGGGGGCTAAATTTGGTTGATTTACGCCTCCCGTTAGCACTAACGGGGCGCAAATGAATTAGTGCCTGGGCGCGGCGCCGCTAATGCCTTCTGTGAAATTCAGCGGGAGGTTAGCGGCAGCGCTAACCGTTAACGCTGCGCGCTGTGTTGCCACCGGCGATGATGTCATCGCCGTGCGCAGCGTCCCACTCACGCCCCGGCTGTAACATTGTGTGGCGCCCCCCGACTTACCGCTGGATGCTATGTCCGCTGGGGTCAGGGGGGCCTACCTGCGGCCGGGGCGGTGCTAGTTAAAGGGGAGGTGGCAGGTGGCCATTTTTGCTGCTGGCCGCCTGCTAGCACCTGCCCCGTTGCTGTCCCTGGCCCCCGTGAAGCCCTCCCGCGGGGTGCTGGCTGCTCTCCGTGAGCCCGGCACTTCTCTTGAGTGCTGGGTTCGTTTGCCGGCACTCCCGATCCCTGGTGGCCCAGCTGGGCGCTGGGATGCACTGCGCCAGGCCCCTCTCCTTTAATAAGGGGAGGAAGGCCTGTAGTACCATGGCACGATGTGCCGCAGTGTGTGGTGTTGCGGCATGTAGCGCCGCGATCCTGGCTCGCAGCGCCTCAAGAGGGACATAGGGTGCTTCCAGTAGCGCCCCTCCTCCCTCTCGGGGTGCTACCTGGGAAAATCGGCCATGGGGGTGCTAACTTTTTCGGGGCGCTAAAATAAGCGAAGGTAGCTACCCAATTTTTACCCCAATGTGTTTAAATTCAGTTTGTTCTCACTTAAAATTAATTCATTGGCTGTGAAGTGCTTCAGGTCGTCCTGAAGTTGTGAAAGGCACAATATAACTGCAAGTTCTTTCTTATCGGCAACAGTCTGTGTTCTATTTTTATAGGGTCTTTGTATCCCAGTGCTATGGAGTATAAGAAAGTAGAGTTCTTTAATCTCGAGAAAATTAATCCACTGCAAGGAAAGGCCAAGTCAGTGTAGTTGTCAGATTTAAGGTCAGATGTGATAAATTATTAAATTATTCAAAAAGTAAATTTTGATTAAAGAAGATCAAAATTTAATTCTGGCAGTGTTATCCATCAGTGATTTATGTGCTAGTGATTAAGAACCAAGAAATCACTGAAGGGGGAATTTAATGTATGAGGTATTGTAAGTTTATTTAACAACTTTTTTCACATTGTTCTAATAATACCTCTTAATGTTAAGACCAACATGACATTGCATTTTGTGATATATTTCATGGAGTGCCATTTTTACACAAAATGGAATGTCAGTTTCTCAACAAAAAATTACACTAATTAGAATACAAAGCACTGGGAGCGTGACTGCATTGTTAAACGTGATTTCAATTATGATTGTAAATCCATCAGCAATTCTGAAAATCTGGTAAATGGCAATTATTCAATGAAAAATGATTAAAAGAGATAAGTTGCCAAGAGTCTGGGACCTGCAAACACCCAGACAATGTGAACAGAACTACACCTACTTATATCACCCACATGGCACCTGGAACATGTTTTTGACACACATTGTGGGTTCATTTCATGAAATTACAGTAAGTGACATTTTTAGACATTAACAGCTAGTGAAACATTGCTGCAGAGGTTGTTGTAGTGTCATGGAATTTTTAATTAAGCAAAAACAAAGCTCCTGTTATAAGACAATTCAATAGTTTCAGTATTCCATTAATGATACATTTTAAAGATGAAACCTAGAAGTGCTAGACCATTGAAACTTTTATTTCAAGTGCAGTATCACTTGATTTTATGTGGTCACTTCGAATTAC
Source organism: Somniosus microcephalus (assembly GCF_052327205.1). Lineage (NCBI taxonomy): Eukaryota > Metazoa > Chordata > Chondrichthyes > Squaliformes > Somniosidae > Somniosus > Somniosus microcephalus. Next base: position 86,502,727 of record NC_141000.1, read on the forward strand.
CTTGAAATTGCTTTTCCCATTCTGTGTTTTTAACTTGTGTCAGAAATGCTTTTTTAAGTGAAGATTCTCCTGTCAGTGAGGTTATTGATGTAATGTGCTGTTTCTGTCTCACCCCTCTACTTCCTTTGTGAGAGAATTATGATGTTCATAAGTAGGGAGAAAACCAGCGTAATTTAGTATAGCTACTAAAGGAGGCTGCTGGGATTTATCCTTTATTTTGTTCTTGCAAAATAAAATTGCAATGAATTTTTTGCACCCATCAATCCAAAAGATGTTAGTACAGGGGAACTTGTACAGTTAGAACATTGAATATGGATATACAACTCTCTATTCCTTCATCCAAGTCATTTATATATATAGTGAAAAGCTGAGGCCCCATTTCAGATACTTGGGGAACACCAGTTGTCACATCCTGCCAATCAGAGAATGAATGTTACTCTGTGTCTCCTAACTCCCAACCAATTACTGACCCATGTTACCTCCAATGAAATTGGTTACCTCGAATTCCATGTGCTGCCTGTGGTTGCAAACAAGCTGGACATTCAGGGAGTGGAATTCCTTTCTATTAAGAAAGGACAAATTGCCAATTGGTCCCCCAACGTCCCTTTTGTACAACGGGGAATAATTTCTCCTCACTATAGGCAGACACAGTGCTCCATCTTGGATGAAGGAAAAATTTGCTTTGGGCTGAATTTTGCCAGTGCTCAGAGTACGGGTTTGGAGGCGGGTCCGCTGTCAAAATCGAAATGATTGACAGCGGGTTGGGAATCTGCTGCGAACCCTCCTCCATGTAATTTTCCAAAGTGTTGGGTCTGTGATTTCAGAACAGACCCAACGCCAAGCGACAGGGGAGACATTTAAGATACTTAAATGCTTGTTAAGTGCTTGTTAACTACTATTTTGCCAGCCTTTTTCTATTTTACCACATTTTTAATGGGGTTCACATCATTCAGAGATCACGTCAGGTAAGTAGGTCAGATTCTCTATGTTTCCCCATTGCTGTAATAGGTGACAGCTGCAAAAGTGGTATGAAAGCTACCATTTTACAACTGTTCACTTTCCAATGTCAGAAGCTTGAGCCTTCAGGACTTGGAAGACACTTTTGAGCTGTATGCAGTTTGGAAGTGTTTGGAGTAAACTCTCTATCCACTGTCACCTCCTTGGAGCAAGCTCTCTCACCATCTTCTGTCATCTCAACTTCAGCTGCCATCTATTCCAGCAACATCAGTGCCCTTGAAAAAATCTCACCTTGGTCCATCTGAATCCCTCCACAATCAGCCCCAAAACCAACATCATCAACAACAATACCAACCTTCTCCGCAATCACCTGACGCTGCACAGGACACAGGGCATCAGCACCTGACAACATTGCTGCCCGGGAGGCCAGCGATGGCATCACCATGGCCAGATTTACTTCACTTGATGCTTTACACCCTGACTGCCACATGATGTGCCAGGTTAACACCACTCCACACCAACACCATAAAGCATTCCTACAATGACCAAGCCATTCCTTTCACACTCATCACCATTGCAGGGGATACCGTTATGTCTCACCATTCACTGCAACACACTAAGACACTTCCAAAGATGAGCACAGATCTGTACAATAAGGCAAAGTGTTGAAAATAAAGATTTCAATGTTTGACAATACATTGACAGAAAATTTACATGAACATTGCATAAAACACCCAAGTGCCTATCTATAGTAATCTGGGATGTTATGATTAAGGTTATCCACCAGGTGGTGCTGTAGCTAGTGCTGCTGCTAGTTAAGGTCAGTGGAGGTGGAATGGGAGGATGCAGGCCTGTATGTTTGTTACGCAGTTGTTTAATAAAGTACACGGACTAATTCTAATATCTCGCCTCTTCAAGTTCCTTGTTTCACTACATGGATTTATCACATTTGGCGACGAGGTAAAAGGACACTGAATAAAGAAGAGAAGTCTGCCAGGACTTTTAAAAAACAAACTCACGAGCTAAAGTGAGCTACCAATTGGATGAGAGCATGGCTGCCACGGTAGGAACGGTCTCCGCTTTTGATATTCAAGCACAAACCTGGGAGGAATACTGTGAAGTGTTGGGTTATTTCTTCGAAGCAAATGAAATAAATGATGCCGGGAAAAGGAAAGCCATTCTGCTTAGTTCAGTGGGAAGCCAAACCTACAGTTTGATGAAGAATCTGCTCAATTCTGAAAAGCCTGGAGACAAATCAATTGTTGAATTAGTGGCCTTGCTAAAAGAACATTTCAACCCGAAGCCTAGTGAGATTGTACAGTAGTTCAAGTTTAATTCAAGGAACAGAAAAGAGGAAGAGAGTGTAATGGACTATGTAGCGGTGTTGCGTAAATTAGCACAAGATTGCAATTATGGGAACAACCTGAAGGAAATGCTGAGAGATAGGCTAGTTTGCGGAATAATGGGCGACCGAATGCAGCGTAGATTATTATCCGAGACTGGGCTTACTTATGAAAAAGCATTGGAACTTGCTCAAGCCATAGAGACAGCGAACCGAGATGTAAAAGAAATACAGGGTTCAGACAGGGCTAATGCTAAGCAAGTTGCAGGTCAGGTTATTGTGCACAAGTTAAACATGCGTCAGAAACCACAACGTGAGCATGTGAAAGCATGTTATAGATGCAAGGGTGATCACCTGGCGAGTGAATGCCGGTTTCTGGAGGAAAAGTTCCACAAGTGTGGGGAACAAGGACACATAAAACAAGCATGCAGGGCAAAATCACCTGTGGAGGAATCCAAACCAAAAGTGGGAGGAAAGCAAAACCAAGGAAGAGAAGTGAAAAAACATGGAGCACACCACATCAGCGGGGAAGCTGAGGAAGGAGAGGACATGTTCATAATGTATAGCATGTTAGAGAACATTCCAAAAGTGGCTCCTATCACATTGCAACTGGCAGTAAATGACTCTAAGGTGAACTTTGAAGTTGATACAGGGTGCGGTGTAACCATAACGAACAGGGCAGAGCATGCAAAATTGTGGAACCATGCAAAAGTTCCAGAGTTAAAGTCTTGCTCTCTGCATCTTAAAACATATACAGGTGAATGAGTAGCGACATTAGGTGCAGCTAATGTAACTGTGCAACACAGGGACACAGTGGAACAGCTACCTGTAGTTATAGTATCGGGTACCGGACCAAACCTGTTAGGTTGGGGCTGGATAAAAGAACTTAAATTAGACTGGGGAGCAGTAAATCAAATAGATGAGGGCAAACAGTTGACTTTGCAAGAAGTGTTGAGTGAACATGAGAATGTGTTCAAGGAGGAACTTGGCACATTTAATGGCCCCCCAGCTAAGATTTAGACCAGGAGGCACCGCCAAGGTTTTTTAAACAACGACCTGTGCCTTATGCCATGAAACCAAAGGTAGAGGGTGAGCTTGACCGTCTATTGAGAGAGAACAAACTGGAGCCAGTGAAATATTCAGAATGGGCAGCTCCCATAGTACCTGTTTTAAAACCGGACAATTCGGTAAGACTCTGTGGGGATTATAAATTGACAGTCAATCGGGTGTCCAAACTAGAGCAGTACCCTATTCCCAAAACAGAGGATCTCTTTGCAAACCTGGCTGGAGGAAAGAAATTCACAAAGTTGGATATGAGTCATGCATACTTGCAAATTACACTGGATGACGAATCAAAGAAGTATGTTACCATAAATACACACAAGGGCTTGTTTACATATAACCACTTACCGTTTGGTGTCTCATCTAGTCCAGCTATTTTCCAGAGGACAATCGAAGGTGTACTGCAAGGGATTCCACATGTTTCCATCTATCTGGATGACATTCTGGTGACGGGAAGAACCGACCAGGAATATCTGAGCACTCTGAGAGAGGTACTACAGAGATTGGAGAGGGCGGGTTACAGCTCAAGAGGAGTAAGTGCACTTTCCTGGGGAATGAGGCAGTGTTCCTGGGACACAGAGTGGACGCCACCGGGCTCCATCCAATAAAGGAGAAGGTACAAACAATGCAGGACGCCCCTGCTCCTACCAATGTGGCTGAGTTAAAAGCTTACCTGGGACTGCTGAAATATTATAACAGGTTTTTACCAAACTTGTCAACAGTGTTAGCACCTCTTCACAAACTACTGTGGAAGGAGACACAGTGGCAGTGGGGAGAGGAGCAGGGGGTTTCATTTGAACAGTCCAAGAAACTGATGCTATTGTCGGATGTGCTGGTTCACTACAATGAAGAGAAAGACATCATTCTCTCTTGTGACACTTCACCTTACGGGGTGGGGGCAGTTCTTTCACATTGCATGAAAGATGGAACTGAAAGACCAACAGGGTTTATGTCCTGAACTCTAACACCAGCGGAAAAAACTATTCCCAGTTAGACAAAGAGGGGTTAGCAGTAATGTTTGGGTTACAGAAGTTCCACAAGTACATATATGGCAGGAAGTTCACCATATGCACCGATCATAAACCTCTTCTCTCTCTTTTCAATGAAATGAAAGCAGTTCCACAGATGGTGTCACCCCGGATCCAGAGGTGGGCAGTGATGTTCAGGGCATATGAGTATGTCATCGTCTACAAGGCGGGCAAGTACCATGGGAACGCAGATGCCTTGAGCCGTCTTCCACTGCCAGGCACACCTATCCTTGCAGCTCCAGCGGACAGAGTTTTGATGTTGGAGGACACTGACATGGCACTTGTGACTGCAGAGCAAGTAAGAACATGGACAGGTAAAGATCCTGTACTGTCTAGAGTTCGAGAATATGTGGTGAGGGGATGGCCACAGCATCCGGAAGGGACTGACTTCACACCCTACAGTTTCAGGAAAACAGAGCTGAGTGTGCAGGATGGTTGCGTGTTGTGGGGAGCATGAGTGATTATTCCACAGCCAGCACGACAGTCTACCCTAGAGCAACTACATCAGTGTCATCCTGGGGTCTCACGTATGAAAGCCTTGGCTAGGAGTTACTTGTGGTGGCCAAAGCTAGATGAGGAGATAGAAAATCTAGTCAAGACATGCAGCACTTGTCAGGTACACAGGAAGGCACCAGCAGCGGCTCCTCTCCACCCCTGGGAGTGGCCGGATAAACCATGGAGAAGATTGCACTTAGATTATGCGGGTCCATTCATGGGGAAGATGTTCCTCATAATCATTGATGCACATTCCAAATGGATGGATGTTTATCCTGTTAATTCTGCTTCCGCCACTACTACAATAGACTGCCTGCGTCAGAGCTTCAGTAATCAAGGGCTACTGGAGATCATGGTAAGTGACAATGCCACTTGTTTTGTGAGTACAGAGACAAAAGAGTTCATGAGAAACAATGGCATAGTGCAGGTGACCTCGGCTCCATATCATCCGTCCTCAAATGGACTTGCGGAGAGAGCTGTACAAACATTTAAAGAGATGATAAAAAAAAGTGCAGAAGGGAGTTTAGCAGCCAAAGTGTCACGGGTTCTGTTCAGCTACAGAATAACACCTCAATCCACCACAGGACTCTCTCCTGCTGAGATGTTATTAGGTCGTAGACTACACTCCACTCTTGACCTTGTCCACCCAGACCTAAAAAGGAAAATGGAAAACAGACAAAACAAACAAAAAGAGAACCATGACAAAAGAACAAAGAGCCGAAGTTTTGGAGAAGGAGATGCGGTCCTTACCAGGAATTTCAGTTATGGACCAAAGTGAATTCCTGGCTTCATAGACTCAATGACAGGCCCAGTATCATACAAGGTCATGTTGGGAGATGGTAGGGTAGTACGCAGACATGTAGATCAGATACTTACCAGACAAGGGGAAATTGAAATTGAGGTTCCAGATGCAATGGCTGAGGACAGGTTTGCCCCCAGTTATCCAAGTGCATCTGTGGTGCCACCACCATGGACAGAGACAATTCCACAGGAACCCATTCGTCAAGAGGAAACCATCGTTGCAGAGTCAGATACTCTGAGCACTGCTCAGGAGCAGCTGGTGGCTTCACCACAAACAAGCAGGGACTTTATTGTTAGACGTTCACAAAGGCCTCGCAAGCCACCAGAGAGATTGGTACTGACCTGTTAGATTCGTCAAGTATTGAACATAGTGACTGGAGACTTCTTATGTGACCCTTAGGAATGGTTGTTTGTTAAGAAATTCATACTGAAATCTTAAGGGGGGAGGAATATAGTAATCTGGGATGTTATGATTAAGGTTATCCACCAGGTGGTGCTGTAGCTAGTGCTGCTGCTAGTTAAGGTCAGCAGAGGTGGAATGGGAGGATGCAGGCCTGTATGTTTGTTACGCAGTTGTTTAATAAAGTACACGGACTAATTCTAATATCTCGCCTCTTCGAGTTCCTTGTTTCACTACATGGATTTATCACACTATCCTTGTGTGCTGTTAGTTGGTATGATTGCACTAGGATGAGGGTGAGTGTGAGGGGTGGCTAGTGAGATGGGGAAGTGATAATGTAGATAGAGAGAGATGGGTGGAGGTGCAGGGTAAGTTGGTGTGAGTAAGGATGTGCAGGAGTAGGGTAGAGAAGGCAGAGTTATGAGGATGTGATGAGTAGCACAACAGGATGAGGTTGAGTGTGGCTTTGCAGTAACGTTTCGGGATCTACTGAGATCATTGAAAGGTTTGTGCCACTGCAGCCAGGTACTCGTGACGACATCCCTGCTTTTGCCCTCCTCTGCAATGTGCAACCAGACTGCGTTGATGTCCTGGGGTTGTCTCTTCCGCCCTTGGAAGAGAAGAGAACCTCCCTGTGTGCTGTGACTCCCTCCATAAGCATATGAAGGGAGTCATGCGAGAGCCTGGGTGCAGCCCTGCACCTTTGTGCAGTGCCTGTCAGTGTTTGCAGCACCTCAATGCTGCAGAACACTGACAGCACAACTATGCATCTTACTGAGTACTTCTTAACCCCGAGGTAACCTTATTACCGGTAATGCACATTTTTCTATTTCAGGACTCCACATGGTTCTGTCCATGGGCTCTTTGTTGCAGGACACTGACTTGGCTATGGTGTAGGGAGGACCCAGGAAGGCAGATGAAAGGTTAAGAAGTACTCAGTAAGATGCACTGTTACTTGTTGCCAATATATCACTAAGGATTCGTGGCTAATGTACAAAGATATTTACCTGTCACTCAAGTTAAAATATTAGTCAATAGTGAACAAGTGCACAGGCAACAGCAACTATTCCAGTGGGATGTAAGGACTACACTTTCAATAACAATCTCCAATACTTGAGGTAGAAGGGAAACCGGAGGCAGCCCTGTGATTGTTAACAGCAATTGATGTTTGACATAAAATCACACAAAGCAATGAACTACATAACTCTTTTATATATCTCAATCAATCTGTCACCGACCGCTTCCCCAACCGTAGAAATCGGTGGCATAGTGGTTAGCACTGTTGCCTCACAGCGCCAGGGACCCGGGTTCGAATCCGGCCTCGGGTGACTGTCTGTGTGGAGTTTGCACATTCTCCCCGTGTTTGCGTGGGTTTTCTCCGGGTGCTCCGGTTTCCTCCCACAGTCCAAAGATGTGCAGGTTAGGTTGATTGGCTATGATAAAAAAATTGACCCTTAGTGTTAGGGGGATTAAATACGTGGGGTTACGGGGATAGGGTGGGATATGTGTTGGTGTAGGGGTTACGGGGATCAGGTGGGATATGTGTCGGTGCAGGCTCGATGGGCCGAAATGGCCTCTATCTGTACTGTGAGGTTTCTGTGATTCTGTGATTCTGTGAAATCTTGATGCTGTGTAAGAACAAACATTGGAAAATTCTAATGTCCATGACTTCCGAATAAACACAAACAATCGGAAGATAATGCAGGAATAGAATCTTTATCAATTTAGAATTTTTTGTTTTTACATTCAAAGTTGAAGGAGGGAATACTTGATAAATATGGAAACCACTCTGTCCCTTAGCAGTTTCAGCTAAAGCTCAGGAGCTTCGGAAACAGCTGTTGCTAGGAAGGATGTAAAATAAAACAATGAAATATTGAAAGAAATAAACTAACAAAGACTGGGAATGTATTTTACTGAGGTAAAATGACTACAGAGCAGTCCTGTTGCCAAGGTAACATTGACCCCGATGACCAAACATGATTTTGTACTTGTGCCTATAACTTGGAGGCCAGCATCAGCAATTTTCTATTCTCTACTGGCCCTAGTTGTAGTACTCCTGTTCCCTGAAGATTAATTTTGAACTCTAGTAGATACCTTTCTTCTTCACAGTGTCAGACTGGGCCAACTGCAACTGTAACTGTAACATATCACTAAATAACAAATCACAAAGCAGATCATGTGCAGATTGTTGTGATCGGGGGAAGAGACTATTCCGACTTGATGGGGCGAATGATACGATAGTGAATGCTCGCTCCCCAGAAAATTGGGTGCAGAAACCTGGGGCCAAGGCACTCAGTGTTCCCCAGGGCAGGCAGCGAGCGCAATGGCGGCTACAAGTCACCACATTTAGAATGGATGCTGAATAGAAAGCCGCTTTTAAATTTAAAAATAGACTCAAGCACCTCTGCCCTTAGCTGTCTGGCAGCAATGCCCTCTACCCCACCCTGCCTCTCCTGCCCCTTGTCCCCCACTCCTAAGCTCAGTGTCCCTTCCCCCCACAACCTTCTTCCTGATACCAATAAACCTCTTCCTCATTTGGAGCCAAGCACATAGGATCTGAGATAACAACAGAAAACGCTGGAAAATCTCAGCTGGTCAGGCAGCATCCGTGGAGAGAGAAACAGAGTTAGCGTTTCAGATCGAAGACCTTTTGTCAGAACATAGGATCTGAGTATTGGCCCCGATCTTGACCAGGGAGGGATTGTCTCAGCGAGGCGGAGAGGAGTTGTGTTCAGGAAAGCCGAAAGTTCATGTTCCCTCGCACACTGCGGAGTTTTAATGTCACAGCATGCGTCTTTTTTTTCCAGCAGGTTCCCTGCCCAAAAATCAGCCTGATTGACAGGCTTGGCTCCCTTTCGGGCGAGGAACGCTCCGGAGAAGGCCGCAGCCCAGGTTGGCAGCCTGCAGCTGGGATGGTGATAGCGTGGGGGGAGGGTCCGATTCTTGTGGGGGGGCTGGTGGTCCACAATGCGGCGGGCAAAGTTGGCGATCCTGGGGAGGTGGGGGTTTCATGATGTTGAGGGGGGAGGTTGGCAATCCTGGGGGATGGGCTGAACCTGGGGGTGTGGGGGGGTTCACGATCTTGTGGGGGGGTTTTGTGATGTTGAGGGGGGAGGTTGGCGATCCTGGGGGTATGGGATGGTCCGCAATCTGGGGAGGGGGGATTTGCAATGTTGATGGGGGAGGTTGGTGATCCTGTGGGATGGGCTAAACCTGGGGGTGTGGGGGTGTCCACGATCTTGGGGGGGGGGTGTTTGTGCTGTTGAGGGGGGAGGTTGGCGACCCTGAGGGAGTGGGGCGGTCTGCGATTGGTGGGGGGAGGTTGGCAATCCTGGGGGATGGGCTGAATTTGGGGCGTGGGGGGGGTCCACGATCTTGGGGGGGTTTGCGATGTTGAGGGGGGGAGGTTGGACATCCTGGGGGTGTGGGACGGTCCACGATCTGGGGAGGTGGGGGGTTGTGATGTTGAGGGGGGGGAGGTTGGCGACCCTGGGGGGTGGGCTGAACCTGGGGGTGTGGGGGGTCCACAACCTTTGGGTGGGGGGAGGGTTTGCGATGTTATGGGGGGAGGTTGGCGATCCGGGGGTGTGGGACGGTCTGCGATCTGAGGGGGGGGTGGTGGGTTTGCGATGTTGAGGGTGGGGGTGAGTTTGGCAATCTTGGGGGGGTTCACGATGCTGAGAAGGGGAAGCAGGTTTTCTTGGTGGTCCGGGCCACAAGCAGTGCTGGAAAGGCACCTCTTCCATGCAGCAGTCCTCGCCTCCCCTTAGCTGCCATGTTTCCTGAGGCCCGGGAAACCCGTCCGGCCAGGGTTAAACCTTGAAGACAGATAAAATGTGAGGCACACAGCCTCATTATAATATTTAAATGACCATACCACCTCCTGGGAGTGGGTTGGTTAACTGCCCCCTCCCACCTCCATTAAAACCATAAGTGGACATGTTGGAGGCAGGCTAAGGCCAGGATTGAGATTTTTAAAATTTTCACAGCCAATCCAACCCAAGCCCACCCGTTATGGGGGGGTTAACATTCCCCTTAATATATCAGGGATAATTTAAACTTTTGCAAATAGTGTAAACGGGGTGATACCGGATTGGCCGCCTCGCATGATTTTCGTTTCCATTAATGTACCTGCTGGCTAACAGTATTGACCCATTTTCAGAAACTTGGTGTAATGCTGTTAGCCAGTGGACATCGGCTTGCATTCTGAAAATAAGGCCATGATTTAGAGGCTGCACACCCTCCAGGAAAGTAGATTGGAAACTTAGGGGAGATTGTTTGAACCCTAAGACCCGTCTGGACCCTCGAGATTCACTGCAAGTTTGCTGCAAGTTGAGTTTGTAGCAGCTTTTAGGAGGTAATTTTACGAGTCCATGAGTCCCACCGACAGGGAATTTGGGCACGCACCCTCCATCATTATATATGTTATGTATTGTGTGTTCTCCTCCCGCCTGTGGTGGCGCTGTCACAGCAGATACATGGTTGGGTGTTCTCTTGGTTAAGTTTAGCTCTCTTTGTTCGGAACTCTCCAGAATTTTCCTTTCCTTCCTGAATAAAGCACTTCATGTTTGAATCTCTGGGTTCTGAGTTCTAATTGTGTCTAGGTAGGAAGGTACCGACACAACAAAGTGGCGATGAGGATCGGATGAATCTGCGTTGTGGGAACTTTCTTGTTTTCGACTACAAAACACTCGGAACAGAGATTGCAGCATCACATTAACGTTACGGGTGCAGTGAGTAAACAGAAATTTTAATTTGAAACGTGAGATGGCTACTATATTAGGAAACATCTGTGATTTTGATGAAAATGTGGAGCAACGGAGCGCTTATACGGAACTTTTTGACTATTTTGTATTGACGAATGTGGTGGCAAACGAAAAGGTCGTGCCTACCTTTTTGAGTGTAATCGGGCCGAAGACATTCAATTTACTTCGCAGCCTTGTGCAGCCAGATAAGCCAGGAACTAAAACATATAAGCAACTAGTGGAAATTCTTGGAGCACATTTTTCACCAAAACCTCTGGTTATTGCTGAGAAATTTAGATTTCACAAACGGAATCAAGAGGAGGGGGAATCAGTGACGATGTTTATTGCTGCTTTAAAAAGGTTGCCAGAACACTGCCAGTTCAAGGAGGTGCTGAATGACACCATTAGAGACAGACTTGTGTGTGGTCTGCAAAGTGCAACCACACCGAAGTGCCTTCTTACTGAGGACAACCTTACTCTTGAAAAGGCCATTGAAGTTAGTGTCTCCATGGAGATGGCAGAAAAGGAGGCTCACCAGTTGAGTTCAACAGGGAGAGTTCACAAGGTGTCATCTGAGCCTAAAGGTGCGCGGAACGGCACATGTTACCGTTGTGGGAAAACGGGCTATCACGCTAATGACTGCTGGTGTACGGAGCTGGAATGCCGAAATTGTGGCAAAAAGGGTCACATTGAACGCACCTGTAGAGGTAAAAAAAGAACAGACAGAGCTGGGAAGCATGAAAGCAAAATGTCTGTATTTGGACAAGAGAGGAAAAAGAGTGTTCATTCAGTGCAGTATGATGGAACAAGCAAAACAGAGTGGAGCGACACCTCTGAGGAGGAAGAGGTGCACATACTGACGGTTGCAGGTGGTTCAAATGGCTACTGGGTGTCGCCACTGGTGGAGGGACAATCAGTGCGGATGGAGGTGGACACAGGCATGGCTGTGTCCCTTGTTTCAGACACTGTCTACAACAAAATGCTAAAGCATCTTACCCTTCAGCCAACAAACATTGTGCTAAAGATGTATACCGGTGAACATGTGGCCATGAGAGGTGCCATGGAGGTGACAGTTAAATTGAACGGACAGACTGCGAAACTGCCACTATATGTGGTAAAGGGAAATCACCCATTGCTACTGGGACTTGCGTGGCTAGAGAAAATCACGCTGGACTGGCCTGCAGTCCGCATGATGTCAAAAGGGGAGTCAGGTCTGACTGCAGTGTTAAACAAACATGCAGAACTCTTCAATGGGGAACTTGGGAGCATGAAAAAGATCAGCGTGAGACTGGACATTAAACCTGACAGCAAACCGAAGTTTCACAAAGCCTGACCTGTACCCTATGCAATTAGGCCAAAAGTTGAGGCTAACTTGGAGGCCTTAGTCGAGAATGGAGTCCTGGAGCCTGTGAGCGTGAGCAAATGGGCCACACCCATTGTTCCTGTCCTGAAAAAGGATGGATCTGTTCGAATCTGCGGGGATTTTAAAGTGACTATTAACCCGGTGCTGTCTGCGGAACAGTACCCTCTTCCCCTCATTGATGATCTTTTTACGGGCTTGGCCGGAGGGCAAAAGTTCAGCAAAATAGACTTATGCCAGGCTTATCTACAAATGCATGTCGATGACAAATCAAAGGAGCTGCTGACAATTGTGACACACAAGGGGCTATACAGGTACTGCCGCCTTCCGTTTGGAATTACGTCAGCCCCTGCTCTATTCCAAAGGGCAATGGATCAGATTTTGAGTGGACTGCCAGGAGTCCAGTGCTACCTGGACGACATCCTTGTCACTGGGACAAATGAGGAGGATCATCTTCTGAACTTGGATGCGACACTACAACGACTGAAAGAGTACGGACTCAGAGTTTGTAAAGACAAATGTGAATTCTTTCAGTTTTCAGTTGAGTACCTGGGGCATGTGATTGACGCTACTGGCCTGCATAAGGCGCCGTCAAAGGTCAAGGTGATCGTGGAGGCCCCAGCACCCCAGAATGTGAGCCAGTTACGTTCATTTCTGGGGCTACTTAACTACTATGGGAAGTTTATTCCAGACTTAGCAACATTGCTGAAGCCGTTACATCAGTTGCTATGTCAAGGCAAAACATGGAAATGGACTGAACTCTGCAACGAAGCTTTCGCCCAAGCAAAGAAAGCATTGCTGAAATCGGAGGTCCTGACACACTTCGACCCAAAGCTACCCGTGCAGCTAGCATGTGATGCGTCACCATATGGTGTGGGAGCAGTCATATCCCACATCATGCCTTCTGGTGAAGAGAAACCTATCGCCTTCGCATCACGCACCTTGAACAAGGCCGAGAGTAACTATGCACAGATTGAGGACGAGGCCTTGGGAATCGTTTTTGGAATTCGAAAATTTCATCAGTACCTGTTTGGGAGAAGGTTCACACTCCTGACGGACCACCGTCCATTGACTTCAATCTTCGGGCCCCACACCGGAATTCTGTCTCTTGCTGCAAGCAGGATGCAAAGGTAGGCTTTACTGTTGTCAGGACACACATACGACATCAAATATCGCAAATCAGACTTGCACGGCAACGCAGACGGTCTCTCGAGGCTACCCTTGCCTGTTACTCCCCCAGAGCCTCGTCAGATAGACATCTTCTACTTTAGACAAGTGGAGGGAGCACCTGTCACGGCAGTTCAGGTGCGAAGGTACACCCGCAATGTTCCAGTCCTGCCTGAGGTAATGGACGATGTCATTCGAGGGAGAGCTATAGGAGATTCTCCTAGTTTGAAACCTTACGTTTCAAAAAGAAATGAGCTCTCCGTCCAGGCAGATTGTCTTCTTTGGGGACGCCGTGTCATCATTCCGCCACCTCTGAGGGAACCTATACTGCAACAACTTCATACAGGCCACAGTGGGATGGTTCGGATGAAGGAAATGGCAAGAAGCTACTTCTGGTGACCAGGTCTCGATGGAAATATTGAGGAGAAAGCCAAAACATGTTCCCCATGTCAAAGGGTCCGGAATGTTCCACAGCTGGCAACCCTACACCCTTGGGATTGGCCTGCAGAAGTGTGGCAGCGAGTACATGTGGACTTCGCCGGTCCTTTCAAAGAGAAGATGTTTATGGTGGTTGTGGACGCTTGTAGCAAGTGGCCAGAGGTCGCTGTGATGAGGTCTACCACGGCAGAGAAAACAATTGAGAAACTTGGTGAGATGTTCAGCCATTATGGCTCACCGGAACAACTCGTAAGTGACAACGGTCCACAATTTGTATCACAGGAATTTGCAACCTTCCTGCATGTGAATGGTGTCCAACACATCAGGTCTGCGCCCTATCATCCCTCTACTAACGGCCTGGCAGAAAGGTTCGTGCAAACTTTGAAGCACGCCTTGAAGGCATCGCAAGGTCAGGGCTCAATCCACCAACGTCTGAACAGCTTCCTGTTGTCCTACAGGAACGAGCCGCATGCCGCAACCAAAACTTCCCCCGCTTCGCTCATGATGAAGAGGCAGTTGCGGACAAGTTTTTACTTACTCAAACCTCCAAGGGCAGAACAGGTTGTCCATTGTCAACAACAAGCTCAAGTTGAAAAGAGAGAGAAAAGAGCCAAGGAGAGACGGTTTCACCCTGGAGAGCACATCCTAGCTCGAAACTACAACACTGGACCGAAATGGGTTCCTGCTACGGCGATCGCGCAGACGGGCCCTGTGTCTTACATGGTTGAGACTGCTGAGGACGTCGTCTGGAGAAGACACACAGATCAACTGTTGCTAGGAGCAGAGACAGCCACAGAGGCTCCAACGGCTGGTTGGCCTGAACTGTTTCCGGATGTTACCGCAAACCAGCATCCTTTGCCACAGTGCTCTTCTCCAACACAGGAAGTCATAGAGACTGTTCCACCTGTGCAAACTCCTGACTTTCGACTGACACAGGCACCTTCTCTATCTAGGCCTGTGTCAATGCCTACTGCTGTGGAAGCCAGTGATGACTGCCGGTATCCTGTCAGAGAGCGGCGGCCTCCAAGATGCTTGGATCTGTAGGCTTAGTGACTTACCCACAAGACTGGGGCAGAATAAACCCCAGGGTAAAGTCAGGGTTTGAGGCAGTTTACCTCTACCCTTGGTTAGTTGAGTGCATTGAAAGTAACTTACCTGTTGAGGAATAGTGTGGACCTTTCATTTAAGAGGGGAGGAATATGTTATGTATCGTGTGTTCTCCTCCCACCTGTGGTGGCGCTGTCACAGCAGATACATGGTTGGGTGTTCTCTTGGTTAAGTTTAGCTCTCTTTGTTCGGAACTCTCCAGAACTTTCCTTTCCTTCCTGAATAAAGCACTTCATGTTTGAATCTCTGGGTTCTGAGTTCTAATTGTGTCTAGGTAGGAAGGTATCGACACAACAATATAAATGGTAAGAAAATCCATTATAATATAAACAAGATTTTTGTTTACTGTTAGTTAACATTAATGGGGCAATTTTATGAGTCCGCACTCCTGCCAGCTGGGATAAAATAACATCTTGTTTATATTATAATGGATAATATAATATTTATATTATACATGAATTAAAAAAATTGAACCACATTTTCATTTCAGCAATATTTTTTCTAATTCTAATTTGATTAGATGATTTCTAAAGGATACTTTGTGGAGAAGGTTCTAATTTCTATTATTTGGTATGCTGGTGAGATCCACAGGGAAGAGCTGGACTTGCTGGGAGTGCAGGAGCTTAGAATCAGTCCGATTATCCTGAAGTATTTATGTTAAAAATGAGCAGGTCTTTGTGGCGCTGCTTGTGGTAAATTCGGGGATACTCTGCTTTATAACAATGGGACCATTATACTGTGAAACACACAGGCGGGGATTTTCCGCTGTCAAGGAGTCCACCTGAGAGGGGATGGGAACTGGCTGCGACTGGCCACAGTGTCTCAAAGCCTGCAAGGCACCTGTGAAGGACAGCTTGATTTTGTTGTTCTAATTTAACTTTTGCTGGGCTGGAGAGGCATTCCTAACACCCATGGTGATAGGGCACAGAGGTTGGGAAGTTGGTCAGATGATGTATTTTATGATCCTGTCACTTCCAGTAGAAAATCCAGAAAGTGACGGGAAAGTCGCCCCCAGAATGTATCTCTTCCAGTTGTCCTGGGGAGTGTAACTCCAGCAGAAAGTCCAGCCTACGGGGTAATTTTTATCAAAAGAACACCTTGTGCAATCAATGCAATTTTTTTAGCATCCATTCTGAAAATCCTCATTTTATGTAAAACTGCGAAAGATAGCAGAGCTCCCATAGCATATTGGCCCCATAAGCTCCTTTGTACAGACCTTGGCACATTATCTGCCAATGATTGAGGACAACTGTTTAAGCTTGCCCTGGGTCAACAAAGCTCTGTTATCTGCAGCAAGAACACCTTTAGTTAACTTGCAACATTGGGACAGCTCTGCAAGGTCACCACTGCCCTCAGTTGTTAAGTTTGTGGCTCATTCCCAGCTAATCTTGCAATATCAGCTAATGTAGTTGGCACATATGGATCATAGAGATAATTGATGTATCAGGCAATCACTTTCCCACTAAATAGCATGACACAGCTCCCCAATGTCACTGTATTGCTGCATTCCCAACCTACGAGGCAGTCACTGATAGCTGCCATATGCCCAACCTGAGGCCCCTCTTGGGTGTTAGTAAGTGACCGTGTTTGTGTTACAGTGGTTTGATGTGTAAAGCCCTCGGAAGATATGTGTGGCAAGGATTTCAATTGTAAACGACAGATTGAAATGTACACTGCTCAGGTGTGGGTGTACATAGAATTATAGAAGATTAAAGTTTACAGCACAGAGGGAGGCCAACCCTCCCATCACGCCTGTGTGAGCTCTTTGCTAGAGCAATCGAAAACTATTGCCAGTGCCCAACTCTCCCTTCCACGTCCTATATCTTCCTTTGCTTCAAGTATCTATCTAATTTTCTGTTAAAAGAAACAATTGCCTCTGCCTCAACCATTTGCTGTGGCAAAGCATTTCATGCTCCAATAACCCTCTGCATAAAAATAAATTCTCCCAATCTTTCTCCTCACTTTGTTAGAGACAATTTAAAATTGATGATTCCTGATCACTGACTCACCAACCACAGGAAATAATCTTTCCCTATTAACTCTATCAAAAACCTTCACAATTTTATAAACTTCTATTAAATCGTTTTGGGGGGGAAATTGGGTTGCTTTCTGCCTCCCGTTAACGCCCTGAGGGTCGCTAACGGGGCGCTTAGCCCCTAGCGCCCGGGCATGGCGCCGCTAACACCTCCCACGAAATTCAGCGGGAGGTTAGCGGCGGCGGTAGCCGGTAGCGCCCCGCGGTGCTGCTCCTCTGGCGATGACGTCATCGCCGTATGCAGTGTCCCGGCCGCAAACTTGGCTCGCGCCTGCTGACCTGCTGCCGGGCGATATGTCCGACAGGGTCAGGGTGTTGTGTTTGCATCTGCGGTGGCGCAAATTAAAGGGCAGGTGCCTGTCGGCCATTTTTCTTTGGGCCGCCTGCCATCACGTGCCCCCTTCCGCTTCTTCATGCGGAGTGCCAGCCGCGATCGGTCAGCTTGGCATTCCTTTTGAGTGCCGGGCTCTTTTTCCGGCACCCCGCTCCCCGGTAGTCCAGCAGGACCCTGGTGCGCGCTTGCACTAGGCCCCTCCCCTTTAATCAGAGGAGGGAGGCCTATAGTACCGTGGCGCTACGTGCCGACGTGCGTGGCGCTGTTACACATAGCACTGCGATATTGAATGGTAGCGACCCAAGATGGAGGGGGAGCGCTTCCAGTAGCTCCCCGCCTCCTGCTTGGGGCGCTACCACTCAATTTACGGCGCGGGGGCGCTAACTTTTTCGGGGCGCTAAAAGTCGGGCGCGACCCAATTTTTCTCCCTTCATCTTCTCTGCTCCAATAGCAATAGTGCCAGCATCTCAGGAATCTCCCCGTAACCGGCCCTGGCATCATCCTGGTGAATCAACGCTGTGTGTTCTCTATGGCTTTAATGTCCTTTTCAACATTAGAGAGCTCAAAAATCAGGAGCTCCCCTGTGGAAATTACTGGCGCAGGCCACTGCTCTACTGGTACACAGTGCACCCAAAGACCAGAGGTCCTGCTGCCACTGCGATGGGACTATAAACTCAGGTCCATTAGCGCCAATATTATAAGGCTTCTCCAATCGAATGGAGCCTCGCTGGTGGCTGGCACATGCCAGAAAATCAGGCATCCATCCTCACACACCTGGCTGGTACCACAATTAATTTTGCAGCATATTCTTTTTGGTGGAGGAAGCAGGTAGAGGTGCAAGGAAGTGCAGATCACATTCACAAAGTAGAGTTGTGGAAATGAGGCCCCGCGCTGATATTCATGGCTTTTGGTGAGGCAAGGCTCCCAGCATGCACCTTTCCCATATGAAATGGGCAGATGACAGTATGATGGGCCTGACCTAGCCTGCTTTAGCCCAATTCTAAAGGGAAAGTTGCTGGGTTTCGGGTAGAGTTGAACTGTAAACAGTTCACAGTTATGACGAAAGGTCAAAGACCTGAAACGTTAACTCTGTTTCTCTCTCCACAGATGCTGCCTGACCTGCTGAGTATTTCCAGCATTTTCTGTTTCTATTTCAGGTTTGCAGCATCCGCAGTATTTTGCCTTCGAGTTGAACTGTGTTTTTTTTTTGGCAGTGTGCCTTTACATACTTCTGCATTGAACATCGTGCACAGTTTTTTTCACTGCATTTCAGTTTGCTAAGGAAGACTTTTCTGAAGTCTTGGCAATTGCAGCTACATTAAAAGTTGTAGGGGGAGAAATTCATTATAGCCCCGTTTGGGGCGCGAACTTTGAAAAGTTTCACCTATTGGTACTTGGTGTTGAGCAGCCTAACTCGCCGTCCTTAAAGGCACCGCTCAGAAAACCGCACAGGCAAGTTTTTACATGATTTTAATGTTGCTCCTCCTACCCCCACAAAATCCGAGCCCACCTGATGCCCAAACCTCCATGGCCCTCTGCCAAGATTTCCTCCCTCCACTTTTACCTACGAGGCTCGGCCCAGGCCTGTGGAAGAGGTGCCGCATTGCCATCCCCCTCCAGTTGGCAAGTGCTGGCAGCTGGCCAATTATATTTAAATGAGGCCCGACCGTAAAAGTGGTTCAGGCTTCCGATCACTTCCATCAGGCAGGCAGCAGGCTCACTCCACCCACCTCCTGCTCGATGGAAGCGGCCATCGTAAGTCTTCCTCACTGTAGGTTCATTCAGTGGGGACGGTCTCGTCACCCTCATTGCTGTTTCCAGATCCAGTTAGTAGTGAGCTGGGTTACGCTGCGTGTTAATGCTTAGGAAAGTGCAACTTTTATTGGCAGTACAAAATTATAGAGCTCGATGTCTGGGAGTGGTCCTTATAATTTTTAACAGGAATTTTAAGTCACAATAATTGCAACCCTGCTGCAATAAACCAGTGTTAAGGCAGCTATGTGGAAAATAATATGGTAACACCAAAAAAATCATGGAATATAGAAACAACTTGCTTTTTTGAGCTCTATTTGAGCTGCAACCAGAAGCTAAATCATGGCTCTGCTTATTAACAGGAGAAGTAGTGCCACATATTAGCAAACCTCACCAGACAGATATCAAAGGAAAATGAAATCTGTGCTTCCAGCTGACCTTCAAAGCCAAAACAGCATTAGTGTGAGTGAAGATGGATTCCCTGTCTTTGAAAGATTATAATGAGCCACCTTTGCTGAATTGTAGGACATAGGAGATATAATCAAACAGTTGTGCTTTTACCCCTGTATTCTCCACAAACTGGGATGAGCTTCCAATGGTTTGCTGCCATCTGGCAAATTGGTGGAGCTGGAAATAATGCAGTGCTCTGATTTGCCTACATTCCTTTAGTTTGGTTAAACTCAATACAGGACAAGCAGGTACACCAGTTGCAATGAAGCATTGTATTACAGGGCATAATATGATTGTCTGATATCATTGTGGCTTGCAGAATGGGAACATTGATATGCTTTCCGCTCAAGAGTGGTTCTCATGACATCATTGGTGGTAGGAGGGGTAGTAATGTGACAAAATAATGGAATATTTTATTCATGGTTTCTTATTTCTTCTTTACTGTGTCTCTTAGTTTAAATATTCAAATGCAAGTTACACATTCATTTAAAAGTCCACGTATTGGCATAGGAGACAAGGGCCCATCTCCCTCCCCTCCCTCTTTTCCAGAAGGTAGGTCCAGCGGCAGAAAATGTGCCCATCCACATGTAGAGGAGAGGGAAATGTGTAATTGTGGAAGGACCTGTGTGAGTGCTATCAGAGCATGGCTGTGCACAATCCCCAGCAACATCTTTACTTTTAAAGTAGCTGAATGACTGCCTTTTTCTTCTCACTGAGACAGGCTCCAGTCTGGGGCAACTCCCCATAGGAGGCTGGGAGGCAGCCTCCAAATACAAATGTCCCCAGGCCTGAAAAACTAGCCAGAGTCAGTGGGCATCTCTGTGATGGGTGAAAGTCCTGCCCTAGTGAGATACTTCACAGTCAGATCCCCTAGGCCAAGGTGTAGTGTATGTGCCTTTAAGAGCCCCAGGTGTGCTGTGGTGCTGGTGATTGCCACTCGGGCTATATAAGCCTGTGTATTGTGTATATCCGTTAGAACCCCCCCCAGACTTTGCTTAGTAAATACCTATGAACCAACTCCTGTCTTCAGTGTCTTTATCAACACACGGACACTACAGTGGCGACGAAGTGGAAACGGACTTACCTGCAATTCGGCAGCACCTCAAGGGCATCGATTCCTCGGGTGTCCTGAAGACTCAAGGAAGTGAGAGAAGCTGTGGTTTCACCAGCTGGCCAAGCTGGTGGCAGGTACTGCGCTAATCCTTCCTGGGTGTCAGGCTGGGGCTCCAGCGGCTGGCTCTACAGCTGAGCCTCACAGCGCCAGGGACCCGGGTTCAAATCCGGCCTCGGGTGACTGTCTGTGTGGAGTTTGCACATTCTCCCCGTGTTTGCGTGGGTTTCCTCCGGGTGCTCCGGTTTCCTCCCACAGTCCAAAGATGTGCGGGTTAGGTTGATTGGCCATGATAAAAATTGGCCCTTAGTGTTAGGGGGGATTAAATACGTGGGGTTACGGGGTTACGGGGATAGGGCTTGGGTGGGATGGCTGTCGGTGTAGGTGTAGTGTATGTAACTGTTCTACCTTTAAGAGAACTATTGTATGTAACCGTCCACCTTTAAGAGAACTATTTTAGGTGTGGCACTACTTTATCCTGGCTGCTGTATACTGTAATACCGACGGTGACCACACCGGTATATAAGTGCTGTGGCAGAATTTATTGGGCAGATTCGCCCTGACCTTCGAATAGTAAAGTCCTGTTAAAGTTACTCTTGTAGTCTGTGTATTAATTCGCCATAATACCTACAGACTTTACAGTGGCAACGAGTTCGATCTTACCCTGCGGCAACAATACTTCTGAAGAAGTAAACGAGCGTCGAGAAGAGGCACCCGCCCTCGTCGTTTTGCTGAGAGAAAACTCGAGTCTGCAGACCAAGAAAGGAGGAAGATTTCAAACATGAAGTCTTCCATCAGCAACAGGCACGGATTGTCCCTTCTGCCATGGTGGTGAGTGAGCCGATCAACACGAGAAGCAAGTCGGCCACGGTGACTGTGAGTAAAGGGAAAATAGAAACAAATAAACGGAGGATAAGGGCGGTGCACTCGACCACGGTCGAGGGGGAAAGGAGCCGGACAGAAGTCGGGCCCAGAGGCGCTGAGACTGGGGCAGCGTGGAGCAGAAGCCACGGTACAAGCGGGCTGGGGAGCGTCGTGAGACGGCTAGACCGCGACGGCGAAAAAGGCCGGACAACTGCCGCGACCACGAGGCGCTGCGACCGGGATCGTAAGGCGCGGGAAGATATAAAAATAAATAAGCCACGGAGAACTCAGCCGCAGCCGGGGAGGAAAGCACCGGACTGCGAGAAGCTGGGAGGCGCGATTGGGGTGAAAAAGGCCAGACAGTGATTGAGGCCACGAAGCGCTGCGACCGGATCGTAAGGCGCGGGACGATATAAAATAAATAAACCGCGGAGAACTCAGCCGCAGCCGGGGAGGAAAGCACCGGACTGCGAGAGGGCTGGAGGCGCGATTGGGAGCCCAAGCGAGCGGGAGAAACAGAGCCCGAGAGAGAGCGAGCGAGAGCCGTGCGAGCGGGAGAGACAGAGCCCGAGAGAGAGCGAGCGAGAGCCGCGCAAGCGGGAGAGACAGAGCCCGAGAAAGAGCGAGCGAGAGCCGCGCGAGCGGGGGAGACAGAGCCCGAGAGAGAGACCGAGCGAGGTTCCGGCCAGCGGCTTGCAGCAGCTGCCGTGAAGGACCAGGAGCTGGATCTGTCCGACGCCAACTGGTTGTCCCCAGCGCCGGTTGCCCCTGCCGAAAAGAAGAAGGGGGGGGAACAAGGAACGCGATCGGCTTTTCTAGCGCGCGCTTCAGAATAAACTGAAGCCGGCGCACAGGCTACAAACCCCGTAAACCAGCGGTCGTCGCCCGAGGGCAAAGCTTACCCCTCCCACCAGAGGAAGAAGTCAGGAGCGGGAAACCGCCATTTTGCCAGTAGGGGGGAAGAAGACAAGCGCGGGAAACCGCCATTTTGCCAGTAGGCAGGGAAGAAGACAAGCGCGGGAAACCGCCATTTTTGAAAAAAAAAGAAAAAGTTAAAAAGTTAAAGAGAAATCCTGTTGTTTCGCAGAAAGATAGTGAGAGATAGTGAAGATGCCTAAGCATGGTAACATCAACAACTTCGATGCCGAGGTGGAAGATTGGGCCACGTACGTAGAACGTATCGAGATATATTGTGAGGCCAATAAAATAGAAGATGATGATAAAGCTATAACCTTGCTAAACTCGATGGGCGCGAAGACATACGGGTTATTGAAGCATCTTCTATCACCAGCTAAACCGGCGGATCAGACTTTCGATAATATTGTTGCTGTTCTGAAGGATCACTTGAACCCCACACCGCTGATGTTGGCGGAACGATTCAAATTTTATGCGAGAACGCAACGGAAAGAGGAAAGCAACGCGGAATACTTGGTCGAACTGCGTAGACTAGCGAAATACTGCCAGTTTGGAGGAAATCTGACAGAGGCATTGCGAGACAAGTTCGTGTGCGGGTTGTCAAAGGAAGGAACGCAAAAGCGACTACTCGAAGAGAACGACCTTACACTTGAGAGGGCTGTCCTTATTGCAGCATCGCACGAAGCCGCAGCGAAAGGAACTGCGGAAATGCAGCTAAAGGCAGCGGTACTCAGTGTGGATCAAATTACTTCGGGTACAACGAAATGTTATCGTTGTGGGAAGACAACACACGACCAGAACCAATGCTGGTTTACAAACCAGGAATGTAGAAAATGTGGCAAACTGGGTCACATAGCTAAAGTATGCCGGTCAGGAAAGAAGACCAACAACCAAAAAAAGCCATCACAGGGAAAGTACAACAAAGTACACAAGGTGGCTGAGAAGAGTTCAGACGAACAGAATTCGGATTCAGACCCAAACGGCCAGGAACTGGGTAGTCTGAGAATTCACAATGTGAGTAAGAAAGCTGACCTACAAACTATCTGGGTCATGCTAAAAATAGCCGGAGTCCAAGTGAAAATGGAGTTGGACACTGGATCAGCCCTATCAGTCATAAATCGAAGGGATTACAACCGGCTATTCTCACATATACCCTTGAGAGATACCAAGTTCGTATTGCAGACATACATGGGGCATAAAGTATACCCCATGGGGAAGATAAGAGTCAAGGTGAGAGACAGGGGCAAAGAACACCCAGGAATGGACTTATATGTACTAGCTGAGGGAGGACCACCACTTCTAGGACGGGAGTGGATCAAGAAAATAGACATGGAATGGCACTACCTAAAAGCAATAACGAGTGAGGACTCGGTGCAGACAATCAGCTCAGACTCTGAAACGGATGACGATAAGACCAGCCCAAGTATGAAAGACAAGGCTAAAATGGACTTGCTGACTGAGGTTGGAAAAACGAAGGCATGCATAAAGGCTTATGCGCCAGAGGAGAACAAAGTTTCAGAACAGAATTCCACTGAACAACAACAACATAGTTTGACAGAGAATTCTGAGTCTGTCCAGTTTACAGACATATACATTACTGAGGAACACCGGGCTCGAACTCAACTTTATTTCAAATTACAACAGCAATTAGAACAATTGAGTCGCCGTCTTGAGCAAGAGACAACAGCAATGAAAAAGTTCTTGGACACAGAGTGGGAGAATCTGGAAAGACAACAGAAGCAGCTGAGGGAGAAAATGGAGCAGGAGCACACAAACCGTCTGCGCGAGGAGGCCAAACGAATCAAAGCTGATTCGGTCTCTGAAGGTGCGTGCTCTAATCTGGTGGAGCAAGATGTTCAGCAACTGAAGGCACTTGTTAGCAGGTTGCAGGCAGAAAAGGCTGATTTGGTCACCATGAATTCCGAGCTCCTACTGAGGTCGGGTGCAGCATCACCGGACGATTCAATTGTGGAAATTCGAATGGTGGGGGCTGCGGATAATGGCGAAGTAGAAACAGCAAAGGAGCCCCAGGGCAAGGTTCTAAACAGCCCTGCAGCTAATGGGAAATGGATGATGGCAGAAGAGTTAACAGTCAGCCAACTCCTCCAGGGCAAGGTTATAAACAGCCCTGCAGCGAATGGGAAAGGGATGATGGCAGAAGAGTTAACAGTCAGCCAACTCCTTCATATGCTGAGGGACAAGACTCTGAAATGGGAAAAACTTGAACACGAGCCTCAATCTTCAAAGAAAAGGGGTTCGGAGCTCTCAAAAGTTATTGAAATAGCTGAAGTGGCAACACAGACGGAGAAGACTGCAGCAGAGCAGCCCTTGGATGCCAAAAGTACGCTGACTCACGTCAATGTAGAACAACAGAATGCTGAAACAGCTACTTCAGTAGAGGGATTGAATAGTCCGATCAATCAATCTCCGAAGGAAGTTGAAGTATTGAAATCACAAATGAGGCCATTAGTAAAAGACTTGCTGAAAGCCCAGAAAAAGCTGGATAAAGCGGAACACATGAAGAAGTCTCTTCAGGAAAGATGTCTGGATTTGGAACAAAAGCTGGCTAACGTCCAGCTGGGTAAGGAGGAAATAGAAGACCCTCTCGCTGGCCTAGCTCAGGACGACACCGAATATTACCATGATCTGTTGAGTGACACTGAATATTACGAGGACCTGGTCTGCCCAGCTTGTGCCGAGAACTCCCAAAGTGCCGAAATCAGGATGAATCACTTAAAGTCTAAGGAACATAGGGAGATGGTGGCGTTACAGCTGGCAGCTGACAATGGAGCCCCGAGAGTCTCCAAGAAGCAAAAAAGGAAAAGACGAAGCAGAAGATGATAACCACCTGAACCATTATTACCTCTACCCGATCACACACGTGGTCCCCCGAACGGGGCCAAATCAGTTGGAAAGTAGGAATATTTCCCAAGGCAATCCAACTGTTTTTTGTTTGTTTTAAAAAAGTCAGCAACGCTGGTTCAGATGTGATGGAAGTAAAGCTGTTAAGTCTAGGGAAGGACTATGGGAGGAGTCCCTCTAGCAAGGTGACCCGACTACACCACGGAGGCGTGGTCCGGACCAAGTCAAGAAGATCAGAGACTGAATCTGTGAACTGTTTCCCGCAGAGACTGAATCTGTGAACTGTTTCCGCAGAGACTACCTCTGTGAACTGTTGTAACATGAAGTTGGATATGTTATGATGTTATGTTAATGGGGAATAAGTATGTTGTAAGCTAAAAAGGGAGGATTGTAGTGTATGTAACTGTTCTACCTTTAAGAGAACTATTGTATGTAACCGTCCACCTTTAAGAGAACTATTTTAGGTGTGGCACTACTTTATCCTGGCTGCTGTATACTGTAATACCGACGGTGACCACACCGGTATATAAGTGCTGTGGCAGAATTTATTGGGCAGATTCGCCCTGACCTTCGAATAGTAAAGTCCTGTTAAAGTTACTCTTGTAGTCTGTGTATTAATTCACCATAATACCTACAGACTTTACAGTAGGGACCGGGTGCTAGGGTTTGGATGATCAGCCATGATCTCGTTGAATGGCGGAGCAGGCTCGAAGGGCCGAATGGCCTACTCCTGCTCCTATCTTCTATGTTTCTATGTTTCTGTGAGACAGGCAGCGAAATCGGAGGCAAGCAATAACGGACTGGGAAGGAGCACTCGGGAGACGGCCGGCGTGGCAAGCAGGTCAGCGTTCAGACGGGGAGAGAAACTCCGGCGGGAACGAGTCTCCAACAATAAATTAAAAAATTAAACAAACGGAAACCGCAGTAAACAGCGTTGTCATCGGCAGCAGCGGCGTGTAAGGGGTCGTTTTAACGAGCTTATGGTGTGCTAAATCGGTTTTGATTTTCGCACTACTCGTGAGCGGTTTCGAAGTGCTCCCCCCTCATGGTTCTAGACACTGGGCTTATTGCCAGACAACCTTTGTGTGTTGGCCCAACTCATGACTCGGAAGACAAATGGTCAGATGAGACAGATTGAGTTTTAAATCAAAACGATCTTTATTTTTGAAAGAGAATGTACACAGAGAAAAATGGCAAGAATAAATGCAGACGAAAAATAACGTTTCTCACAGAGGACTAAATTATACACTGAGAAAAATAACTTTAAAGCATATAAACAGTTCTAAAATAGCGATAAGCTAAAAGCGGGGGTGAGGGAAGCGCACGGACAGATCGAGGGATAAATCACACTCCTGACTTACAAATACCCTTAACGTTACAAACCCTCCCGTTGCTGAATATACCTCAATTATGTCAGTTAGGTAGAGTTGGGCCTTTATGCTCACCAGAATTTCAAAACCCTTCTGGACCTTGGTACTTCTTTTTACGTCTGGAATTTCCGATCTTCCTTATGGGATCGGCTCCTGGACCCTGTTACTTGGTGTCGTCCGGGACCTCCGACCTTCCTTATGGGACCGGCTCCTGGACTCGCTCTCCTGTACAAACTTTGGAAGTCCTCCGAAATCCTCAAGCCGTTTTCTGTTCCGCACGGTCCTCAAACTCCTGATGGTAACTGGACTTGGACTTCACGGTGTGAACCGTCTCCGGAGGAGTCTTCCTTACTCTGGTCGAATCTTAGACTGACTTGCTGACGATTTACCTGAACGGTTATACTCTTTTCTGGCCCTAATCTTGGCGCCAAATCAACCGTTTTCCTTTGTTAAGGTTGCTTTAACAAAAGCAAGCACATTAATTTTAACTGCTCGCAAATCGAACTAATGAGAATCCGATTAGTGTCCCTTCGTTTGTGTGTGCTCAGTGGTTTCTGAGATCGGTTACCGCTCTGCCAGCGATTAGCGCACCTCCAGGTGCTAATAGTTTTGTTTACTGCTGTAACCACATTACAATATCAAAAACAGTAAGGTTCTGGATTCTTCTAATCGATGATGACTCAGACTGCTGTTAGGTACTGTGTGTGCGTCCTTTTGTACTGGGCCATGAGAACTGCCAACTCCATTCTGTGTTCTCACAATGTGGCCACTTCAGGGGCCCTACCCGTATACTGTATTTCATGGATTTTTGCGAATCCTACAGGCGGGAAAGCGCGGGAAGCGCCATATCTTTTCTACAGAAAAGAAAGAAAAGTGCGGGAAGTGCCATATCTTTTCTAAGATGCCTAATTTTGGCAATATTGATGTTTTTGATAACGAGATAGAGGATTGGACCACATATGTGGAAAGAGTGGAGGTATATTGCACGGCAAATGGAATAGAAGATGAAAAAAAAGCTTCAGTACTTCTGGATCTAATGGGCGCAAAGACATACAAGCTGTTACGAAACTTAATCACTCCAGCCGAACCGATGGACAAGAATTTTAAGGAGATTGTTGATACCCTACACTGCCAATTCGAGGCAGGACTGGCAGATTCTCTGCGAGACAAATTCGTCTGCGATCCCCTAAGTGTAGAAACACAAAAAAAGCTATCTTCTGAGAAAAATTTAACACTGGACAAGGCTTTCAGTGCAATAGGAGCTGCAGAGATACAGCAAAGGCCACAGGACTTCGGCACCCATGAAATGACACGGGGTTTCGAGAGATGTTATCGCTGCGGCAGATCCACCCATGACCAGAGGGACTGCTGGTTCAAGGAAAAAGCATGCAGGCGATGCGGAAAGATGGGACACATTCCACGTGTGTGCCGATCTGAAAACAAAAAATCCACTAACAGGAAAAGAATCAATAAGGAAAAGCACAGAAAGGTACAAATGATGACGGACAGTAGCTCCGAAGACCAGAAGAGCGATAGCGACTCCGGGAACAAGAGACTAAGCTCTCTCAAATTACATAATGTAATTGCCAAAGAAGATTACCAGACCATTTGGGTTACCCTCACAATAGCAGGGTCCCCAGTTAAAATGGAGCTAGATATAGGATCAGCCCTGACCGTCATAAATCGACGGGATTACGAGCGGCTATTTCCGCATATACCTTTAAAAGACACATCCATTATCTTGAAAACATATACAGGGCAGAAAGTATACCCCAAAGGAAAAATAAAGGTGCCTGTTGTATACAATGGCAAGGAAATACAGAAGTTGTATTTATACGTTCTACAAGATGGTGGTCCACCGCTGTTGGGACGTGAATGGATCAGAAAAATACGTTTAGACTGGCACTCCATTCAGGCACTGACGGTAACCAGTAAGGAAAAAAATGATGATGACGTCATACCTGAACGATTAAAAGACATCTTGGCCAACGCCAAGGAAGTGTTTCAAGAGAAACTAGGAACCTTGAAAGGCATCACCGCCTCAATAAAAGTGGAAGATGCAGCAATTCTCAAGTTTTTTAAGACAAGACCGGTGCCATACGCAATTCGTCCAGCAGTCGAGGCAGAGCTGGAGAATTTGGAAAAGGCAGGCGTATTATCTAATAGATTGGAGCGAGTGGGCAACACCCATCGTCCCAGTCATGAAGAAAGCATTGAAGAATGATAAATCTGAAGAACAGAGAAAAATTCACATCTGTGGAGACTTCAAGGTGACTGTAAACCTGGTCCTTCACACGGTACAGTATCCTCTTCCGAGGATAGAAGATATTTTTGCCTCACTATCCGGAGGGAAACGTTTCACCAAAATTGACTTGGCACAGGCATATCTACAGATGGAGGTTGAAGAGGCCTCTAAAAAATATCTCACGATAAATACACACAAAGGTCTGTACCAGTACAATCGACTGGTTTTCGGAGTAGCATCCGCTCCAGCTATCTGGCAAAGAGCTATGGAGCAAGTCCTCCAAGGGATTCCGGGGACTCAATGCTACCTAGACGACATCCTTGTAACAGGAGAAAACGACAACGAGCACCTTGCCAATTTAGAGCAGGTGCTCACTAGGCTGAGAGAACGGGGCCTACGAGCAAATCGCCCCAAGTGCGAATTTTTCCGAAATCAAATATCATATTGTGGCCACATAATAAATAAGGAAGGGTTGCATAAGTCACCTGAAAAAATTGAGGCGGTCATAAAAACCCCAGCACCTGAAAATGTTTCACAATTAAGGTCGTTCCTGGGATTAATAAATTACTATCATAAATTTTTACCGAACTTATCAACTCTTCTACACCCTCTTAATGAACTGCTACAAACAGGAGTAATTTGGAAATGGAACGAAGACTGCAAAAGTGCCTTCCATAAATGCAAAGACTTAATCACATCCAAAGAAGTTTTGGCTCATTACAACCCATCACTGCCAATCAGACTGGCGTGCGATGCATCCCCTTACGGCATAGGAGCAGTATTATCGCATAAATTCCCTGATGGCTCGGAACGGCCGATAGCTTTTGCATCACGCTCATTGAACTCAGCTGAGCGTAACTATGCCCAAATCGACAGGGAAGCACTCAGCCTGGTATGGGGAGTAAAGAAATTCAACCATTACCTACACGGACAAAAATTTACCTTGTTGACTGACCATCAACCCCTCATCTCCATATTCAACCCTAAAAAGGGTGTTCCCATTATGACAGCGCAAAGGCTACAGAGGTGGTCGCTTTTTCTAGGGGCACACTAATACAACATAGAATACAAAGGGTCAAAACAGCATGGGAATGCTGACGGTTTATCGTGCCTACCATTGCCAACGGTAGAAGAGGCACCTACAGTAGACCCAATGGAGATGTTCCACTCTACCATAGTGGAATGTCTACCAGTAACAAATTCTGCCATTGAAAGGGAAACGAGAAATGACCCGACTCTTTCATGGGTCTACGATTTAACAGTGAAGGGATGGCCAGCACATGGCGAACCACTGTTGCCAGCATTCTTACAAAGAAGAGAACAGCTGTCAGTGTGCCGAGGAACCTTGATGTGTGGATCCAGAGTGGTGATTCCACCCAAACTCCAGGATAAAGTGCTAAAGGAGCTTCACGAGGGGCATCTGGGTGGAGTGAAAATGAAGAACCTAGCCAGGGCGTTTGTGTGCTGGCCAGGTATCGATGGAGACATCGAAGAAATGACCAAGAGCTGCCCAGGATGCCAGAAGGTCCAAAACACTCCACCACAAGCCCCTCTACATCCATGGGAGTAGCCCTCATCTCCCTGGCAAAGGGTACACATCGACTTTGCTGGTCCATTTATGGACTCAATGTTCTTAATCGCGGTTGATGCACACTCCAAGTGGCCGGAGGTAATAAAGATGTCCTCCACCACCACGGAAAAAACCATCACAGTATTAAGGACCATATTTGCCAGGAATGGGCTGCCGGAACAGATCTGTTCTGATAATGGACCGCAATTTGTGTCCGAAGAATTCAGAAAGTTCTTAAAAAACAATGGGGTTAAGCACTACACGTCCGCCCCATACCATCCCGCCACCAATGGATTGGCTGAAAGGTTTGTCCAGACCTTCAAGAAGGCCATAAAGGCCATGGGTAATGAAGACATAAAACTTCAGCACAAGGTGGATAACTTCTTATTCGCATACAGGAATGCAACACATATGGTTACCAACCAAACTCCCGCCATGATGTTCTTCAATAGAAACCTAAGATGCCGGCTGGATTTGGTCAAGCCCAACATCAGAAGGGACGTGGAGAACCGGCAGTTTCAAGGCATGAATGAAAGGCCAACTAGAACCTTCCAGATAGGTCAACAAGTTTTGGCTCGGGACTACCGTACCGAGAAATGGCAGCCTGGAACTATCTGCACACGACTAGGACCACTGATGTATACCGTGGACATCGGAGAAAGCATAATAAGGCACCATGCTGACCAAATCATAAAGTCATCCGAAAAGGGACAACCTGCACCACAACTCTATACATCTAATGATGAAGTAGAGATACCCATATCTACCTCCGATCCGGTGATACTGGAACCCGATGAACCCGACACTGGCATTCAAGCCGAATCAGCCTTGCCAGAAGAACCTACTACACCACCAGAAACTACTACATCCCCGAGGCGTTATCCGGACCGAGTCAGGAAGCCTCCTGAGAGACTGACTTATAATTAATTAACTACAGCAATGTATATTATTTTGCTTATAACATGTAAATTAATAATTACTTAAAATATGATGTACTGGTTAGTTAAAAGGGGAGGAATTGTAGTGTATGTGCCTTTAAGAGCCCCAGGTGTGCTGTGGTGCCAGTGATTGCCACTCGGGCTATATAAGCCTGTGTATTGTGTATATCCGTTAGAACCCCCCCCCCCCCCAGACTTTGCTTAGTAAATACCTATGAACCAACTCCTGTCTTCAGTGTCTTTATCAACACACGGACACTACACAAGGTGTCTACAGGAACACTGTGATGGGAACAAAACACCCATAATATGCAAAGATTTTGATTGCAATGTTAAAGATAAATTTATTGCTACAAACAGTCATATAATCTAATCAGGAAGGCTACTTTGATCTAGGTGTCATCAGATTGTATCAATGGCCTAAAATGCAAACTGGTATTTCAGATTAATATCAAACACTGCATGTTGGCACTCCCTGCCTGCCAGGGCTTTCTGGGTATGAAAATACTGCACTTTGAATGTATCAGCAGTCCAGTTCCTTCTGCTTATAAAATGGAGGGAATGGAACGTAGCTCCATGGGAAAGCACGTATGTAAATCCTGCAAAGACTGCTTTCTGTTGGTTTACTAAGGAATAAGAAAGCTATATGTCCCTGAAAAATACTTCATCCCAAGTTCTGCAAGGCTTTCAAAGGATCTCATCTGACTGGCTTGTCTGTTTAACTCTGCGAACTGGCTTCAAACTTCAGTTTTTAGAATTGTTTTCAATATCTTGCATTTACCGTTTGTTTCCAGAAATAACTCAATTTGTGAATAATAGTTTAATTTGTTGAAAAAGCATCTGGCATGGCTGTATTATCCATCTTCTGAAGCAATGTGAGACCTAGTGAAATTCCTACATGCTATCTAGTAGCAGTAAAAGGGTTGATTGTTTACCCAGGGAACGCTATTCCAGATCACTTTTATTTTTTTTTGTTCTCGGGGTGTGAGCGGCGCTGGAAAAGCCGTGGTTTGTTGCCCGTCTCTAGTTGCCCTGAGAAGGTTGAGATGGACCAGGTCCTCCTGGAACCGCTGCAGTCCTTGTGCTAATGGTACTCCCGTGATGATCTCAGGTATGGAATTCCAGAATGTTGAACCATTGACAATGAAGGACTGGTGGTATACGTCCAAGTCAGGTTGGTGTGTGACAAGAAGAGGAATTGGAGGTTATGGTGTTCCCATGATCTTGATGCATGCATCCGACACTCAGATCATCAAAAAGAGGTTCACCTTTGACTTCACGTTCTGTTTAGATGAAGCTTTAAATGCTGCAAACCTGGTTACTTATGCCGTCGGTAAGTTAAACAGAAAAAGATTCATGAGTTTACATGTGAATTGTGAAGAAGCAATATTGCAATGATACGTGGAATCTGCCTGGAATACTTTCCAGTTACATAATTTGTTTCTTCCCAAGCATTTACAATCTCAAAACAAATAAACAGAATAACAGATTTCCTGAAGCAATTACAAATTAATAAAATAATAGAATACACAGTCAACTGACACCTGAGATTACAGTCTTGTTTTTGTAATTAATACTGTTTTAATATTATGGCGTGGGATTTAATCAATTTTTGAACCATTTATGCTGACTGACCTGTCAATGTGGACACTATAGCGCCAAAATCAAAAATCATGAGAAATACACACATGTATGTATCTTCACTGAATTTGAGATTTAGTTTACCTGAAAATGAGAGTAGGTACATGAATTACTAAATATGATCCTAGGTCAATAAATACTGTAAAAATACACTCAGAAGTGAATGAAACTGTAAGCAGAAACAATTGGGACTTTAGAAGGAGTAGCCTCCAGAGAAAATGACAGTAAAAGAGAGGCTGGATTAGTTTAAATGTTTTGTGTCTATATATGTAAAGTTTGACTAAAATAAAACAAAGACATAATAAGTTCCTAAAACGTATGTTATCAGCATACAGATCTCAGCATTCAGAGCATGTAGGCTGTACACAAGCTCGAGTGCTAGCCACTTCCTGAACGCACAACAGAAGACAAGTCACAGTGCGCTGTGAGGAACAAAAGGCCTGAGTGGAGAAAAGCAAGGGAAGAGTGGAGAAAAGAAAATGAAATTAAAGTGGATTTGTGCCATAATATGCCTGGTCACAGAATTCCATCTCGCTGGTAAGATTTTCTCTTTTCTTTTTAAAAAATAACTGAAATTTAGAATTGAAAAGTGGATAGGCTGTAGCACTCATTGGTCAAGACGGGAGGAAGTTGTCCCCAACACATTTTTAACACTTTGTGTTAATGGTCAAGTAACCTGACCTCAGTCTAGTAAAATATTTAACAGTAGACTGTATGGGAAATGAACTGTTAGTGTAATAAGGTTAAAGTGTGCAGAAAGGTTTGAAAAAATGAGCATGAAGTAACAATCACCTAATCAGCCAAAAGACGATAAAAGTTTTATAGTTCAGTTTTAAGGAGGATAAAAATTTGACAATGCAGCAATGCAGCATTACTGATTTATTTTATTACCTTTGGACACTATGCTGCCCTTGTCTTATAAGAAGATTTTAAAATTCTAATTTAATATTCCTCAAAACAATTTTCTTCAAGAAATCGAGGAGTGTTTAATTCAGAATCAAAACTAGATTCTTAAGGATCTACTCCACTTCAGCATTATTGTACTTATTTCTTTTAAAAGTCTCACAAAAATGCATTTATTTCTAAATCAGCCCAAGTTTGACAAAGTTGTTTGATTTGGATTTTATGAAACTGGACATACTAATAGAGTAGGTATAATGTTCCCATTTTGTAATATAGCTGACACACCCTTATGATGAGTTTTAAAAGAACTGCAACTTACACATAAAATAGTTCCTTTTTTCACTAATCTGAGTCCCATTTGAGATGAGAAAATGTCGACTCAGCTATACCAGCATGTTGTAAGGGTGTTTTGATTTGACAAACATGCAATTTCCAATAAATGTTTGACTTTTAAAAATTGGGCAATGTTTGTTATCCTATAGGAAGTTACAGCATGTTTTGTAATCACCATAGATTCTTGCATAATTCACACTTCATTCTGGTGCAATGTAACAATCTTCTAGAAATACTCTCCCATCAGAACTGGTGAGTGGCCAGTTTTCAAATAGCAAGAGTGAAGAAAACACAAAGATGTTCCTTTTACCAAGCAGGGTATTCATGATTCTCGATTCTTCAGCCACAGGGTCAAAATAGATACACCAACTATCACTAAAATAAAGTAATGGTTTGTTCAAAGTATTCCAGTCATAGTAGACTGTGGGCAATGGTAGGTTTACCTTCAGGAAAAGCAATTAAACCTTGTTGCACGAAGGGAGGCCTATACTTTTTGTGATGTTATGGTTTGTGACGTGACACCATGCCTTCTTTAGAATCTTAGTTATTACTTCAAGGACAGTTATTTTGCATGGTAGTTTCTTAGAGTAGAGTAGATTCTTGATTTGTTGAATTTATATATATATGTATGTGTGTTGAAGTGTAAATTTTGATTACGCAATTAACCTTGATTTATACTGTGCCTAAACTGCCTGTATTACAAAATGGCAGCAACTCTTCCACATACATTCTAGCTGCTAGTTTCATGCTTGCACATGGGAAGCAACTCATTATGAATTAACTTTCAAATGTCTTTGAGATATATGTTGTATAGGTGTAAGTTAGAAATAATGAGTGTCACTTATGCACATCCTTAACATTTTTACAATGAATGAATTGCAGCTTGCTTCAAATATAAGGAACAGTTGAGTCATTCATGCTTCTTTTACTGACGTTCATGGTTTCTGAAGTCAATTCAATCAACAAAGATAAAAATGAACCTATTTAGTCTTGTAACCCGTAAACCAATTACAGTGAAATATTGAATCTGAATTTAGATAATTGTGATGCAGGATCTTTATTGAAGTTTGGTGTCCATTCAATTAGTTGCACATAAGAACATAAGAAATAGGCCATTTGGCCCCTCGAGCCTGCTCTGCCATTCAATAGGATCATGGCTGATCTTCTACCTCAACTCCACTTTCCTGCACTATCCCCGTATCCCTCGATTCCCTTAATATCCAAAAATCTATCGATCTCTGTCTTGAATATACTCAACGACTGAGCCTCCCCAGCCCTCTGGGGTAGAGAATTCCAAAGATTCACCACCCTCTGAGTGAAGAAATTTCTCCTCATCTCAGTCCTAACTGGCCGACCTCTTATTCTGAGACTGTGACCCCTAGTTCTAGACTCCCCAGCCTGGGGAAACATCCTCCCTGCATCTACTCTGTCAAGCCCTGTAAGAATTTTGTATGTTTCAATGAGATCACCTCTCATTCTTCTAAACTCTAGGGAATGTAGGCCTAGTCTACTCAATCTGTCCTTATAGGACAATCCCCCCATCCCAGGAATCAGGCTGGTGAACCTTCATTGCATTCCCTCGATGGCAAGTATATCCTTCTTTAGGTAAGAAGACTAAAACTGTACACAATACTCCAGGTGTGGTCTCACCAGGAGTACACATATCCTACTTAACTATGTTGTAGATTTCCCATTTTATGCATTTATCTGGAATATAATGTGTTAAAAAAGCACCTCAACTTCCAAAACTACTGGATTGTTGTTGAGGATTCAATAGAACATTTTCCTTTATCTGCTTCCTTTGTCTGCCAATGAAAGGCACATTAACATAAAATAAAATATATTAAGCTATTTTAGCAAAGTTGAACATATTTATCTTTTTTGATGAGTTTATTTAAATTGCATGAACTGAACACGGAAACAATTGGCCGTTCTATATAGAACATAGTCCAGACATTGAGAAATAAGTCAACCTCTGAAGTCTGGTTCCTGAACCAGGCAGGTCTGCAGTGTTCCAGGCCATTCTCAGACAGTCTGGTTCACTAATGAAAACAGGATGAGTAGACTTGTCTCTTGGAGCTAACATACTTTCGACACAACTCCAAATAACCCTGAA
Organism: Somniosus microcephalus; assembly: GCF_052327205.1. Lineage (NCBI taxonomy): Eukaryota > Metazoa > Chordata > Chondrichthyes > Squaliformes > Somniosidae > Somniosus > Somniosus microcephalus. The sequence goes on from NC_141000.1 coordinate 86,539,068, forward strand.
CAGGTAGGGTGGTTTTGGCTGGACAAACAGCAGCAAGTATACAAATGCTCTGTGCCAGTAGGCAGTGCACTGTTAGCTGGTTAAACTCTAGCAGTACCCATGTAGTCCCCAAACCTTGGCTCTGCCAACCTGAGACTAAGCTCTCTGAACTTAGGTACAAATGTCTATGGGGAGACTGCGTGCTCTGTATCAGACACACATGAAGTTTACTTGAGTAGATTTCTCAGTAGATTGGTTTGGAGACTCTTAAACATGGTGTTGATTTTTCGTGTCTGTACAGACAAGTTATGAGAAAGAAAAGAAAGACTTGCATTTATATAATGCCTTTCAAGACCTCAGGATATCCCAAAGCGCTTTACAGCACTTTTGGAAATGTTGTCAAATAGGAAACGTGGCAGCCAATTTGCACATAGCAAGGTCCCACAAACAGCAATGTGATAATGACCAGATCTAAGATAAGTCAAAATGCTTTTCCATACTTAGTTTCTAAAAAGATACCAAATTTCACCCTTGCCGAGATAAACTTGTGTTACTTTTTGAAAGCACAAAGGCTTTGTGTACGATATCAAGATGGAAAAGGAGCTTAAAACAGATATGCAAAGAATAATATTTGCACTGAGTATACGCTACTGTTGCTGATTCCTGAGGTATTGAACCGACATGCGAATTAAAAATAATAATGTATTAACTTTTGTGATGGTGAGATTGGGAGAATTAATCTGTTGCTTAAGTGTGTCAACCGCAACTCAATATGCTTAAATAAAAATGACTCTTACTATTGTATAATTAACAAAAGAGCTTTTATTAGAAAATTTAAAATTTGATTTGTTTACAGTTCAATAGAGTAGAGCATTTCACTTTTGCCACTGGGACGTGGAATAAAACAAGCTGCCAATTCGCTATCACACGCTTTGCACTCCTGCCGAAGAAGAATTTCATCCCCATACAGTACAACGGATTGAATCATTGTCCCTTTCATCCCCATACAGTACAACGGATTGAATCATTGTCCCTTTCATCCCCATACAGTACAACGGATTGAATCATTGCCCCTTTCATCCCCATACAGTACAACGGATTGAATCATTGTCCCTTTCATCCCCGCAGTACAACGGATTGAATCATTGTCCCTTTCATCCCCATACAGTACAATGGATTGAATCATTGCCCCTTTCATCCCCATACAGTACAACGGATTGAATCATTGTCCCTTTCATCCCCACAGTACAACGGATTGAATCATTGTCCCTTTCATCCTCATACAGTACAACGGATTGAATCATTGTCCCATTCTGCTTACAGTCACAGGTTTTTAAAACCAAATTCCATTCAACAAATCCGCTATCACTGTTTGATCAGGTAATATCGTTTAATATTGTCAGTTTTTATGGATTGGTATTTTCTGCATGTATATTGTTATATGTACTTTGTCTTCTCCTGCCAGTCAAATGCAGGTTTTCACAGTTCTTCTGAATGGGAAATGTAATCAGCATCTCCACAACAGTGCAGTCGCAGTCACTGCAAAAAGTGACTGACATCTTCTTCTTGTTCCAAAATGAATAATCTAGAAGAATTCTTGGGGAACTATTTCTAAACTTGTTGTGTATTACTATTTGGTGCTGGTAAACTGAAAGTAGAAATGGCTGGAACTCACATATATTTTTGAATGCTGCAATGGAATTTTAATCAGCTGGTTAAAGAGAGTTGGTTCTCTAAGGGAAAATAGTTTTGGTGCAGAGGCATCCTACTTTTATGTTTCATCTGTATTATAATTTATATGAAAACTCCTGGGAATACTTATTAATAATGTACAGTAGAAGATATCCAACACTTTAATCGGGTAGAGGCCTGATTCATATTCAAAAGAGATCGGCAGCATCTTTATTTGCTCTCATAAGCTGTCAATCATACAAAAAAGTATACTGGTGTATGCTTGGCAGTATTGGGTTATTGTGTCTATAGCAAGATATCCAGGCATTGAAGGCTGCGCAGAAAAAAGCAACCAAACTGATACCTAGCTTAAGGCATCTGAGTTATGAGGAGAGATTGAACAGCCTGAAATTGTTTACTTTGGAGAAGTGGAGGCTCAGGGAAGAGATTATTCAAGTGTTTAAGATTTATAAGAGAACAGATAAATTGAATTACAATAATGCGTCTGAGATTGCCACAAACTGTAGAACCAGGGGACACGGGCTTAAGCTTAGAAGAGGGAAGATGCACAGACAGTTTTGATTTAACTACTGAATGCAGCAGGTGCTGAACATGTGGGATGAGCTGCCCATAGAGAGAGTGGAGGCCGAAAGGGTGGAAATATTTAAGGGAGATTGGGATTGACATTTGAGGGAGTGGGCGATTGAGAGGTATTCGTTTTGGGCAGATGGACTGTAGAGTCTTTTCTGGTTCTGTGCTTTCTTACATTACTGTGTGTTTTGTCCGTCCAGGTGGGTCATCTTGAAGGTTTCTTGGGGGAGTGATAAAAAGAAGTATTTCTCCATGAATTATTCTTGTCCTTTAATCAGTCCACTATGTTTAATAGACTTTAATTATTTTCATGGATTTGCTTTTAAAGGTTGCAGCTTCTGCCTAGCCTTTAACATAACTACGCTTTGGTGTTGGATTATGAGTATATGATCCTTCAAAATGAAAATATTTCTGTATAAGCCCCAATTTTCCCTATTCTCTTCCAAATAAGTGTAATTTTATAGTCAGTGTATATTTTTGCTGTGTTTATACAATTAAGCAATTGGCTGATAGCCTAGGGTCACATTGGATCAATGCTCACCCTTGTGCTACAGTTTTAGAAGGCCTGAAATTTCAGAATTCCTGCTCCGCCTCTGGAAGTGCAAAGGAGCAGGACTCCTGGCCACCTGCTGAAGAAAAACACTGACTCCATCCCAAATCCTAGCGATGGAGTCATCTTAATAAACGGTGATGGCCCACGCCTGTAGAGGCTACAGAGTAACCCGCCCCAAATGGCTGGTGGAAAATCAGAGTGAAATTCTGCTTGACATCGTTCTAGTTTCATCCTCTGCCTCCCAAAGAACTTTGGATTCTTCGAATTTTATAGTCCAGAAGGAGGTCTAATGCCCATTGTGCCGGACCTGGCTCTCTGAAAGAAGTAACCATCACTCCCATTTCTGAAAAAGATAACCATTTATTCCCATTACTCTGCCATTTTCCCATACATGTAATTTTTTTCTTTTACAAATATTTATCCACTTTCCTTTTAAATGCCGTCATGAAATCTGCATTTACCATTGTTTGATAGGGAATTCCATGTCCTAACAACCTAAAAGGAATTCTCCTTTCACTCTTTCAGTGATGAGCTTAAATTTATGCCCGCTAATTACTGACTCACTGAACAGTGCAAATAGTTGCTCCCTGTTTACCTTATGCCAACCCCTCATAATTTTGAGCACTTCTATCACATCTCTTCTTAACCGACTTTGTTCCCGTGAAAGGAGGCCCAGTTTCTCTGGCTTCTCATCATTGGTATCATCTTAATAAGTCTCTTCTGTCCATCGCTTTCACATCTCTCCTAAGGTAAGGGTACAATATTGTAATTGTGGCCTAAGCAATGATTCATATAGGTTTAGCATAATCTCTTTTTGTACTTTACGGAGTGAATGCCCAGAGGATCCTGCTGCTTGTCGGAACAGCCACTGTTTACGCCTTTTTTCCAGGGTTTTCACTGCCTTTCCTCTGAAGTTACAGTGAGAAATTCACCCCTACGTGCTTACTGATAAAATCTAGGATTCCATATGCTTTCTTTTCAGCTTTATCAACTTATCATCCCCCACTTTTACAGATTTGGGAAAAGTACTGGAGCATCTCTGGCACCAGCGTTAACTGTAATGCAACTAAAAACTGATGCATTCTACAGAGAAGCAGAAAAGATTGGCAGAAAAGGAGTTAGAAAAAGATGTCATCGTTGAGCACAATGTCTGCTGAATGCTCAGGTCTTTTAGCTATTTTGTTTTCCAAACACTTAGTAGTATTTTCTTAATAAATTACCATAGCATAGAATGGTTTCTTATGTGAAAACTTTAAATAAGAATATAGAAACTGGAAAAGTAGTTACGTTCTTAACATAAACCATTTGATGAATTCTACAATTCTTTCATGAGTACAAAAGTGCAATAACTCAAAAAGAATGAGTTCTTATTTCCTTACACACATTTGAGAGATTCTATTTATTCTATGGCTCTCACCTGCAGGATTTTGACCCAGTGACAGTGAAGGAATGGTGAGATATTTCCAAGTCAGGAAGGTGTGTGACTTGGAGGGGAACTTGGAGGTGGTGGTGTTCCCTTGCGCCTGCTGCCCTTGTCCTTCTAGGTGGTAGAAGTCACGGGTTTGGGAGGTGCTGTCAAAGAAGGCTTGGCGAGTTATTGCAGTGTATCTTGTAGATGGTACACAGTGCAGACAAAGTGTGCCGGTGGTGGAGGGAGTGAATGTTTAAGGTGGTGGATGGGGTGTCAATCTAGCAGGCTGCTTTATCCTGGATGGTGTCGAGCTTTCTGAGTGTTGTTGGAGCTGCACTCATCCAGGCAAGTGGAGAATATTCCATCACACTCCTGATTTGTGCCTGGTAGGTGGTGGAAAGGCTTTGAGGAGTCAGGAGGTGAGTCACTCGCCGCAGAATACCCAACCTCTGACCTGCTCTTGTGGCTACAGTATTTATGTGGCTGGCCCAGTTAAGTTTCTGGTCAATGGTGACCCCCCCAGGATGTAGATGTGGGGGATTCGATGATGGTAATGCCGTTGAATGTCAAGGGGCGGTGGTTAAACATTCTCTTGTTGGAGATAGTCATTGCCTGGCACATGTGTGGTGCGAATGTTACTTGCCACTTATCAGCCCAAGCCTAAATGTTGTCCAGGTCTTGCTGCATGCGGGCGTGGGCTGCTTCATTATCTGAGGAGTTGTGAATGCACCTGAACACTGTGCAATAATCAGCGAACATCCCCATTTCTGACCTTACGATGGAGGGAAGGTCATTGATGAAGTAACTGAAGATGGTTGGGCCTAGGACACTGCGCTGAGGAACTCCTGCAACGATGCCCTGGGGCTGAGATGATTGGCCTCCAACAACCACAACCATCTTCCTTTGTGCTAGGTATGACTCCAGCCAGTGGAGAGTTTTCCCCCCGATTCCCATTGACTTCAATTTTACTAGGGCTCCTTGATGCCACACGTGGTCAAATGCTGCCATGATATCAAGGGCAGTCACTCTCACCTCACCTCTGGAATTCAGCTCTTTTGTCAATGTTTGGCACAAGGCTGTAATGAGGTCTGAAGCCGTGTGGTCCTGGCAGAACTCAAACTGAGCATTGATGAGCAGCTTGTTGATGAGTAAGTGTCCCATGATAGCACTGTTAACGACAGCTTCCATCACTTTGCTGATGATTGAGAGTAGACTGATGGGGGCGGTAATTGGTCAGATTGGATTTGTCCTGCTTTTTGTGAACAGGAGATACCTGGGCAATTTCCCACTTTGTCGGGTAGATGCCAGTGCTGTAGTTGTACTGGAACAGCTTGGCTAGATGCACGGCTAGTTCTGGGGCACAAGTCTTCAGCACTACAGCCGGGATGTTGTCAGGGCCCATAGACTTTGCTGTATCCAGTGCGCTCAGCCATTTCTTGTTATCATGTGAATTGAATCGAATTGGCTGAAGTTTGGCTTCTGTGATACTGGGGACCTCAGTAGGAGGCCGAGATGGATCATCCACTTGGCACTCCTGGCTGAAGATAGTTGCAAACATTTCAGCCTTGTCATTTGCAATGTGCTGGGCTCCGCCATCATTGAGGATGGGGATGTTCATGGAGCCTCCTCCTCTCGTTAGTTGTTGAATTGTCCACCACCATTCACGACTGGATGTGGCAGGACTGCAGAGCTTTGATCTGATCCGTTGGTTGTGGAATTGCTTAGCTCTATCTATAGCTTGCTGTTTCTGCTGTTAGCATACATATAGTCTTGTGTTGTAACTTCCCCAGGTTGGCACCTCATTTTTAGGTATGCCTGGTGCTGCTCCTGGTATGCTGTTCTACACTCCTCATTGTACCAGGGTTTGCCCCCTGGCTTGATGGTAATGGTAGAGTGAGGGATATGCCAGACCATGAGGTTACAAATTGTGCTGGAATACAATTCTGTTGCTGTTGATGGTCCCCAGTGCCTCATGGATACCCAGTTTTGAGCTGCTAGATCTGTTCTGAATCTATCCCACTTAGCATGGTAATAGTGGCACAGAACATAATGGAGAGTGTCTGAATTGTGAAGACAGGAGTTCGTCTCCACAGGACTGTGCGATGGTCATTCCTACCAATACTGTCATAGATAGATGCATCTGTGGCAGGTAGATTGGTGAGGCCTGTCACATCACTCTGTTTCCATGCAGAGCCGTAGGAGTGCTGAGATTCCATGGAAGAGGCACCTGCTGTATGTAACTGTAAGTTGTTGTTGAGAAAGAGATAAGATATACTGTTTTAGCTGTAAATGTTTTTGATGGACATGAGAAATAATCCTGGAGAGATATATTATGCAATTTGATAAGAAGAAGGATAATACTAAATGGCCACTATAAAGCTGAGAACTAGATTCTAACAGAAGCAGAGAGTCATTGCTTTTGGACACCTCTGAAAGAAGGGCATTGAGTATCAGGTGAGAGGACAGAATGAATAATGCGAAAGTAATGAAAGGGATCTCGCTTGCATTAATGGAGTATTTTACAGCAGGAACACTGTAATAAACAGCGCTTGTGTTCCATATGGCTGAAGATTAGTGCCCTTGAAAGGAGATGGAATATGTGTGAGATGGAAAAAGTCAATTTCACCCCATTGCTCAACAGTGACAGATTGTATGGGGCTACACAGAGTTAGATTTAACCATTACCAACTTAAGTGGCATGGACCATTTGTACAGAAGTAACAAAATCCCCAAAATGATTAAACTTTTCAAATTGTTATGTTCTTAAAGGGATTCTTTTTATTACCTTCCAGTTTTACTACAATTTTGTTCCAGAATCAAAATCTGACTTCAGAACATATTTTACATCTTAATATAGAATTAAGATCTCACTCTAGCTTGGTGACTCAGTGGTGCAATACCTATTCCTTTGAGCTGAGGATGTCTCATTATTCCCACCAAGGGGATTTTCAAAGTGCCAGCTGAAGTGGCGTTGGGCAAGCAGTGATCTCTCAAATATGTAAGTGTTATAAGTGTAGAGATACAAGTCAGTTTTTGCCTTAACATCTAATTTATATTACTACATTTACGTAGACACCTTGTAGTGTAAATAGAATATCATACTCGCGATAGGGAGGAAACCATAAAAGACGGAAAACTATGGCGATCCGTGTGCATGCTGTTCTCCCTCAGCTGACAAATCAGTATTCCTCCATGTTGAACACCACTTGGAAGAAGCACAGAGGGCAGTGAGGGCACAGAATGTACCACGGGTGGGGGACTTCACTGTCCATACCCAGAGTGGCTCGGTAGCACCACTACTGACCCAGCTGTCGAAAGCCAGGTGAGAGAACCAACACGAGGGAAAAACCTACTTGACCTCATCTCCACCAATCTACCTGTCGCAGATGCATCTGTCCATGACAGTATTGGTAGCAGTGACCACTGCACAGTCCTTATGGAGGTGAAGTCCAGTTTTCACACTGAGGACACCCTCTATCGTGTTGTGTGGCACTACCACTGTGCTAAATGGGATCGATTCAGAACAGATCTAGCAGCTCAAAACTGGGCATCCATGAGGCAATGTGGGCCATCAACAGCAGCAGAATTATATTTCCATAATCCTCATTACCATCAAGCCAAGGGGCCAACCCTGGTTCAATGAGGAGTGCAGAAGAGCATGCCAGGAGCAGCAACAGGTGTACCTAAAAATGAGGTGCCAACCTGGGGAAGCTGCAACACAGGACTACATGCATGCTAAGCAAGCAGCATGCTGTAGACAGAGCTAAGCGATCCCACAATCAACGGATCAGATCAAAGCTCTGCAGTCCTGCCACATCGTCGTGAATGGTGGTGGACAATTAAACAACTAACGGGAGGAGGAGGCTCCATGAATACCCCCATCCTCAATGATGATGGAGCCCAGCATGTGAGTGCAAAAGACAAGGCTGAAGTGTTTGCAACCATCTTCAGCCAGAATTGTCAAGTGAATGATCCATCTTGACCTCCTCCTGAGATGCTCACCATCACAGAAGCCAGTCTTCAGCCAATTCGATTCACTCCACGTGATATCAAGAAATGGCTGAGCGCACTGGATACAGCAAAGTCTATGGGCCCTGACAACATCCCGGCTGTAGTGCTGAAGACTTGTGCTCCAGAACTAGCTGCACCTCTAGCCAAGCTGTTCCAGTACACATACAACACTGACATCTACCCGACAACGTGGAAAACGGCCCAGGTATGTCCTGTCCACAAAAAGCAGAACAAATCCTGTTTGTGTCAGCCGTGGCTAAGTTGGTAGCACTCTTGCCTTTGAGTCAGAAGGTTGTGGGTTCATAGTCCTACTCCAGAGACTTGAGCTGACGTTCCAGTGCAGTACTGAGGGAGCGCTGCACTGCCGGAGGTGCCATCTTTCGGATGAGGCGTTAAACTGATGCCTCGTCTGCTCTCTCAGGTGGATGTAAAAGATCCCACGGCACTACTTTGAAGAAGAGTAGGGGAGTTATTCCTGGTGTCCTGGCTAATATTTATTCCTCAATCAACATCACAAAAAAAAGATTATTTGGCCGTTATCACATTGCTGGGTACTTGCTGTGTGCAAACTGGCTGCCGCATTTCCCACTTTACAACAGTGACTACACTCCAAAAGTACTTCATTGGCTGTAAAGCACTTTGGGACGTCCTGAGGTAATGAAAGGCATTATATAAATGCAAGTCTTTTTCTTTTAAATCCAATCTGGCCAATTACTGCCACATTAACCTACTCTGAATCATCAGCTAAGTGATGGACGAGGTTGTCGACAGTGCTATCATGCGGCACTTACTCACCAATAACCTGCTCACCGATGCTTAGTTTGAGTTCTGCCAGGACCATTCAGCTCCAGACCTCATTACAGTCTTGCTGCAAACATGGACAAAAGAGCTGAATTTTAGAGGTGAGGTGAGAGTGACTGGTCTTGACATCAAGGCAGCATTTGACCGCATGTGGCATTAAGGAGCCCTAGTAAAATTGAAGTTAATGGGAATCAGGGAGAAAGCTCCAGGACATGCTGCAAGAGTTCCTCAGGGCAGTGTCCTAGGCCCAACCATCTTCAGCTGTTTCATCAATGACTTTTCCTCCATCATAAGGTCAGAAGTGGAGATGCTCGCTGATGATTGCAGTGTTCAGCTCCTCAGATAATGAAGCAGTCCGTGCCCGCATGCATAAAGACCTGGACAACATTCGGGCTTGGGCTGATAAATGGCAAGTAACATTTGCACCACACAAGCGCCAGGCAACAAGAGAGAGACTAACCACCTCTCCTTGATATTCAATGGCATTACCATCGTCGAATCCTCCACCATCAACATCCTGGGGGTCACCATTAACCAGAAACTTAACTGGACCAGCCACATAAATACTGTGGCTACAAGAACAGGTCAGAGGTTGGGTATTGTGTGGCAAGTGACTCACCTCCTGATTCCCCAAAGCCTTTCCACCATCTACAAGGCACAAATCAGGAGTGTGATGGAATACTCTCCACTTGCCTGGATGAGTGCAGTTCCAAAAACACTCAAGAAGCTCAATACCATCCAGGGCAAAGCAGCCCACTTGATTGGCACCCCATCCACCACCTTAAACATTCACTCCCTCCACCACCGGCGTACCGTGGCTGCAGTGCGTACCATCTACAAGATGCACTGCAGCAACTCACCAAGGCTTCTTCGACAGCACCTCCCAAACCCGTGACCTTTACCACCTAGAAGGGACAAGGGCAGCAGGCGCATGGGAACACCACAACCTCCAAGTTGCCCTCCAAGTCACACACCATCCTGACTTGGAAATATATTGTCGTTCCTTCATCGTCGCTGCGTCAAAATCCTGGAACTCCCTCCCAAACAGCACTGTGGGAGTACCTTCACCACATGGACTGCAGTGGTCCAAGAAGGTGGCTCACCACCACCTTCTCAAGGGCAATTAGGGATGGGCATGGACGGCCACATCCTGTGAATGAATAGAAAAAATAGGTAGCACCAAAAACGCTTTAAAAATCTAATTTTAATAACCAATAACAAAGACGTCCTTTACAACAAAGAATTTGAGTTTGTTATTAGGAGGAGGGAGCAGAACTGTATCTAGTTTTTTTCTCATTTGACCCAAACTTTAAACAAGTTCAAATAAAATCACTGAAATTATTATCTAAGTGATCAAAACCTGGGTCTTTTGTAGGGTATCAGATTCACCTTTAGAAGCTCCTTGGGAATTATGTGATAACAGGTTTTGGTGGTTAGAGTGCAGCTATACCGTAAACAGTGTCCTTTCATAGCCAGCAGTGTCTTGTTTTTATTGCCTGGCTGTGATTGATGCTGTCAAATCCAGGAGAGAGCTCAGTGCTACGTGCCTATGTGTTTAATCAGAGCTCTGCTCCCAGCCAGGACATTTTTAACTGTTTGAGAGTGGAGGAAGGAAATCCACATGCTCAGCCCACTTACGGAAGTACTGAGTAGCATTATAGAGAACCCAGGTGGTCAGAGAAACCCCTTCAACATTTTATAAATCCAGTTTCTCATGGCACTGGGGTTATTGGGCTAGAAATTGGACTTGCGACTGAAACAGGCGGCATGTCAGTGGAGTGATGGGATTTGCCTATCTGTGCCAGGGCCAAATCGGGCACCGGGCCCCTGGCTGCAATTAACCGTCAAACTATATTGTGTCTCCCGAAACAGCTCACCGATTTGGAGGTCACCAATTTCGTCCAGCTGCAACAGCAGCAGTGGTGCTCAGGTAGGCCCTGGGGGTTGGGGGTGGGAGGGGGGGGGGCGGGGGTCGAACATGGGCTGGCAGCCTGCTGTTGTGCTGTGGAGCGAGGAGGACTCCTACTCTTCATGGTTCCACATTCAGGTAAATGGAAAAGAACAACTTACCTCTTCTTTGGCAGACCGCTGGTTAGGCCACCCTAGACCATGAAAATGGAGCAGAGTATGCACGGCGCATGCTCCACTCAATTTTTGTCCCATTTGACATTGGTGTCCCGAAACAGGAATTAGGCCCTTGATTAGCATAATCAAGGGGTGTAACATCTATCTTAGGCCATCGCCCCGGGCACCTGGAAGTCACCTAGGACCAGACCGTTCACAACCTTGGCATCCTAATTGACCCAGAGCTAAGCTTCCGAACCCATGTCCTCTCCATCACCAAGACCGCCTACTTCCACCTCTGCAACATCACCCATTTCCACCCCTGTCTCAGCTCATTCGCTGCTGAAACCCTCATCCATGCCTTTGTTATCTCTAGACTCGACTATTCCAATGCACTCCTGGCCGGTCTCCCACCTTGCACCCTCCGTAAACCTGAGCTTATCCAAAACTCTGCTGCCCGTGTCCTAACTCGCACCAAGTCCCATTCACCCATCACCCCTGTGTTCACTGACCAACATTGGCTCCGGGTCCAGTAATGCCTCAAATTTTAACTTCTTATGCTTGTGTTCAAATCCCTCCATGTGCTTGCCCCTCCCTATCTTGCTCCTGCAATTCTGGCCTCTTGTGCATCCCCGATTTCCATCGCCCCTTCCATTAGCGGTCATACTTTCAGCTGCCTAGGCCCTAAACACTGGAATTCCCTCCCTAAACCTCTCCGCTTCTCGACCTCTCTCTCCTCCTTTAAGCCGCTCTTTAAAACCTACCTCTTTGACCAAGCTTTTGATCACCTGTCCTAATATCTCCTTATGTGGCTCGGTGTCAAATTTTGTCTGAAGCGCTTTGGGACGTTTTACTATGTTAACGATGCTATAGAATTGCAAGTTGTTGTTGTTGTTGAGGATACGGAAAGTAGAATGGCTAAGTTTGCTAATGATACAAAATTGTGTGAATAGCAAGATGTTCAAAGGAAAGGTATAACATTCTATCAGTGCAGTACTTTGCAGAAGTGGCACTATAACTTTGGAGTCATACCCTGCTTTGACTCTGAAGTGCAGCAAAGTGAGATTCCTGTGGGAGACCATTTCACACCACATGCAATATGAATCCAATGTAGTGTTGAGCCTGGTTTGAAAAGTGCTCAAGGGTTCATTGGATCTCCTGGGCATTTTATGAACAGAAGCAGAGATTTTTTTTTAATGTTTTGAGCAAGTGGAAGCTCTCAAAATTGGGAGCCAGCAGTATAAATGTAATACTGCCAGATGCAAACTGCTCTTTGCAGCCACCAGTCTCAGACCAGTAGCAACGTACGATGGCATCCAAAAACCTACAGAGTAGTTCAGCATATGAATCACAAATACAATTTATTGTTAAGAAATGTATGGCAATACAGATCGATACTAAAAATAGCAAACACAATTACAAACTTAAAAAGTATTAAATGAGACGAGGAAAAATATTGGTGTAATAGCTGATCAAATATTAAAAGAATCATTAAAATGTAGGACAGCAGTTACAAAAGTTGATTGATAGAATGCAAGTCAAGGGAAATGTTACTGAGTTCAATAAAGCACTTTAAGAACACATGTGGAATATTAACTACTGTTGACACCTTTACAAAAACGTAGAAAGATACAGAGAAGGGCAACAGCCTAAATCTAAGTTATAGTTAACATAACTATGAGAGAGTCTTAAGGAAGCTAACGCTATCCTTCTTGGAAAGATATATTTAACACACTCAGGGAGGCCTTAGGATGGCTGCAGTGAGAAATGGAAGAATGCCACACTGATGCACTAGAGAGTTTTACCACGATTAGGATAAGACATTAGCCCAGAAATTCGGCTCTCCATGGGTGAGTACGCACGGGGTACTCACCCGTAGGCCTGATGGAAGTGCCGGTTTCCTGCATGCACTGCGCATGCGCGGGAAACCGGCACTTCCGTTCCCCTGAAAGAAGGGGTTCAGAGTTCGAACGCGTGCGCAGGGGAGGCTGCGCGTGCACATCGAACTTCAGTATTTTTTACAGGTTTTCCCAGGAGGGTAAGCCTGCAGAATTTAGAAATGTAAAAAGCAGGCGTAAGGCCTGCTTTTTACAAGGTAAGTGGTGAATTAATTAAAATTAAAACATTTTTTCCACAGGTTTATTATTTTTAAATACTTTAAAGCAAGGTAAGTTTAATTTTAGCCCCGTTAGAAAATAAAATTATTTTTTTCAAAAATTTAAATGATTGTTTAAAATAGTTATTTCATGTAATTTATAGTTTATTTAAAAAATGTGATTTAAAAAAAAATTATTTGAAGATTTAGTGCTATTTTGGGGCCATAGTATTTATAAGTCTTGACAGCACTTCCTGTCAGACTTATGAATGGAGCATTCCCTGCTCCGATTGGCTGCCCATGGCCCACGTGATCCCAGGGGACGCATCGAACTAACTGCGCCCCTGGGATACGCAAGCACTGCGCGCCGGCAGCTGGACCAGGCCCCGGATCGGAATTCCACGGGAGCCCAGAGCTCAACGGCTGGCGCGCTAGGTAAGTGCAGATCGGGGGCTTGCACCCGTGGGAAGCCCCCGACCCGAATTTCTGGGCCATTATTCGGGTACATATTTGGATCGCACCGGCAAATTTGCGACGGAAACCGGCACAAGGTGAATTTCTCTCCCTCAGTCTAATAAAATGACAGAGGCAGGACATTTCTGCTCACTGTGTAGCAACATTGTAAATGTGGCTGTAATGGTTTGCTCTGTTCAGTATTTCTAAACGTGTTCTTTTGGTACATGTATAAGGGTTTTCTGCAAATACTGTATTGAGCAAATTTGTATGAACACATTTGCAGTGTCACTAAACAGGATGATTCGGGATATTCTTACACCTGGATGTATTATAAAAATATTTGGGAAGTCAGTTGTGCAACTTTAAGACTTTTTTTTTGCAATTGGTCCTTATGTCTACACTGTGCTGATGGCCACAAAACTGCAGGTAAAAATTCGTCGGGCCAGTTTGCGCGAACAGTGAATGCCTAAACCAAGAGGCCCGAGGATCGATGAGAATTGGTCCTGGGGTCTCATCAACATCGTCAGGATGGACTGCCAGGAGGAGGGAGGGGTTTGGAGTGGGCTATGGAGGGAGGAGGGAAGGGTTTGGAGTGGACTATGGAGGGAGGAGGGAGGGGTTTGGAGTGGGCTATGGAGGTGGGTGGGAGGGGTTTGGAGTGGGCTAAGGAAGGAGGAGGGAGGGGTTTGGAGTGGGCTATGGAGGGAGGAGGGAGAGGTTTGGAGTGGGCTTAGGAGGGGTGGGAGGGAGGGGTTTGGAGTGGGCTTAGGAGGGGTGGGAGGGAGGGGTTTGGAGTGGGCTATGGAGGAGGGTGGGAGGGGTTTGGAGTGGGCTATGGTGGGAGGAGGGAGGGGTTTGGAGTGGGCTATGGAGGGAGGAGTTTGGAGTGGGCTATGGAGGAGGGTGGGAGGGGTTTGGAGTGGGTGATGGTGGGAGGAGGCAGGGGTTTGGAGTGGGCTATGGAGGGAGGAGGGAGGGGTTTAAAGTGGGCTATGGAGGGAGGAGGGAGGGGTATGGAGTGGGCTATGGAAGGAGGAGGGAGGGGTTTGGAGTGGGCTATGGAGGGAGGAGGGAGGGGTTTGGAGTGGGCTTAGGAGGGGTGGGAGGGAGGGGTTTGGAGTGGGCTATGGAGGAGGGTGGGAGGGGTTTGGAGTGGGCTATGGTGGGAGGAGGGAGGGGTTTGGAGTGGGCTATGGAGGGAGGAGTTTGGAGTGGGCTATGGAGGAGGGTGGGAGGGGTTTGGAGTGGGCGATGGTGGGAGGAGGCAGGGGTTTGGAGTGGGCTATGGAGGGAGGAGGGAGGGGTTTAAAGTAGGCTATGGAGGGGGGTGGGAGGGGTTTGGAGTGGGCTATGGAGGAGGGTGGGAGTAGTTTGGAGTGGGCTATGGTGGGAGGAGGGAGGGGTTTGGAGTGGGCTATGGTGGGAGGAGGGAGGGGTTTGGAGTAGGCTATGGAGGGAGGAGGGAGGGGTTTGGAGTGGGCTATGGAGGAGGGTGGGAGTAGTTTGGAGTGGGCTATGGTGGGAGGAGGGAGGGGTTTGGAGTGGGCTATGGAGGGAAGAGGGAGGGGTTTGGAGTGGGCTATGGAGAGAGGAGGGAGGGGTTTGGAGTGGGCTATGGAGGAGGGTGAGAGGGGTTTGGAGTGGGCTATGGTAGGAGGAGGGAGGGGTTTGGAGTGGGCTATGGAGGGAGGGGTTTGGAGTGGGCTATGGAGGGAGGAGTTTGGAGTGGGCTATGGAGGAGGGTGGGAGGGGTTTGGAGTGGGCTATGGTGGGAGGAGGGAGGGGTTTGGAGTGGGCTATGGAGGAGAGTGGGAGGGGTTTGGAGTGGGCGATGGTGGGAGGAGGGAGGGGTTTGGAGTGGGCTATGGAGGAGGGTGGGAGGGGTTTGGAGTGGGCGATGGTGGGAGGAGGGAGGGGTTTGGAGTGGGCTATGGAGGGAGGAGGGAGGGGTTTAAAGTGGGCTATGGAGGAGGGTGGGAGTAGTTTGGAGTGGGCTATGGTGGGAGGAGGGAGGGGTTTGGAGTGGGCTATGGAGGAGGGTGGGAGGGGTTTGGAGTGGGCGATGGTGGGAGGAGGGAGGGGTTTGGAGTGGGCGATGGAGGGAGGAGGGAGGGGTTTAAAGTGGGCTATGGAGGGGGGTGGGAGGGGTTTGGAGTGGGCTATGGAGGGAAGAGGGAGGGGTTTGGAGTGGGCTATGGAGGGAGGAGGGAGGGGTTTGGAGTGGGCTATGGAGAGAGGAGGGAGGGGTTTGGAGTGGGCTATGGAGGAGGGTGGGAGGGGTTTGGAGTGGGCTATGGTGGGAGGAGGGAGGGGTTTGGAGTGGGCTATGGAGGGAAGAGGGAGGGGTTTGGAGTGGGCTATGGAGGGAAGAGGGAGGGGTTTGGAGTGGGCTATGGAGGGAGGAGGGAGGGGTTTGGAGTGGGCTATGGAGAGGAGGGAGGGGTTTGGAGTGGGCTATGGAGGAGGGTGGGAGGGGTTTGGAGTGGGCTATGGTGGGAGGAGGGAGGGGTTTGGAGTGGGCTATGGAGGGAGGAGTTTGGAGTGGGCTATGGAGGAGGGTGGGAGGGGTTTGGAGTGGGCTATGGTGGGAGGAGGGAGGGGTTTGGAGTGGGCTATGGAGGAGGGTGGGAGTAGTTTGGAGTGGGCTATGGTGGGAGGAGGGAGGGCTTTGGAGTGGGCTATGGAGGGAAGAGGGAGGGGTTTGGAGTGGGCTATGGAGGGAGGAGGGAGGGGTTTGGAGTGGGCTATGGAGAGAGGAGGGAGGGGTTTGGAGTGGGCTATGGAGGGAAGAGGGAGGGGTTTGGAGTGGGCTATGGAGGGAGGAGGGAGGGGTTTGGAGTGGGCTATGGAGGGAAGAGGGAGGGGTTTGGAGTGGGCTATGGAGGGAGGAGGGAGGGGTTTGGAGTGGGCTATGGAGGGAGGAGTTTGGAGTGGGCTATGGAGGAGGGTGGGAGGGGTTTGGAGTGGGCGATGGTGGGAGGAGGCAGGGGTTTGGAGTGGGCTATGGAGGGAGGAGGGAGGGGTTTAAAGTGGGCTATGGAGGGGGGTGGGAGGGGTTTGGAGTGGGCTATGGTGGGAGGAGGGAGGGGTTTGGAGTAGGCTATGGAGGGAGGAGGGAGGGGTTTGGAGGAGGGTGGGAGTAGTTTGGAGTGGGCTATGGTGGGAGGAGGGAGGGGTTTGGAGTGGGCTATGGAGGGAAGAGGGAGGGGTTTGGAGTGGGCTATGGAGGGAGGAGGGAGGGGTTTGGAGTGGGCTATGGAGAGAGGAGGGAGGGGTTTGGAGTGGGCTATGGAGGGAGGAGGGAGGGGTTTGGAGTGGGCTATGGAGGAGGGTGGGAGGGGTTTGGAGTGGGCTATGGTGGGAGGAGGGAGGGGTTTGGAGTGGGCTATGGAGGAGGGTGGGAGGGGTTTGGAGTGGGCTTATGGAGGGAGGAGGGAGGGGTTTCGAGTGGGCTATGGAGGGGGGTGGGAGGGGTTTGGAGTGGGCTATGGAGGGAGGAGGGAGTGATTGCAGCGCCTGTGGAGTTGGGGCAACACTCCTGCTGCTCCTGGCCACACAGGAAGTTGTTGATGCGGGGGGATTACTTTTAGTTGGCGCCCGCTGTAGAATCCTGAGTGGGGTAGGCCCAACGCCTGCCCTGCCCTGCCCAGCACTGACTAATTTCAGCATGGGGCCTTCAGTCGGTTTTAGGCCAGTGATTAACATATTCACGGGGTGTAACGCCTGGTGTAGTTGCGCTTCTTAGTTTCCAAACAGGCAGCCACTGAGCTGTGGGGTTTTTAACAACGAGTAGACGCGTGTCGAAATAAAACGTTCCCAAACATAGCTTTGTCTTTTAAACTGTTTACTATAACACTTAACAAACGGAATTACAAAGCAAACACGTATAAACGAACACGGTCAAAACTGTACTGCTCCAAACCTCACAACTTCTGCCTCCTTCAACCACGTGCAGTTTAAACTGTAAAATGGCTGCACCCATGTGTGGCTTAGGGACTGTTCCATTGTGGCAAGAATGAAGGGGGTGTCTCGGACTATACTACTGGAGCAAGAAAATAGGGGGTTTCTTAATACAATAAGTCGGTCAGGTAAATTAACTGTATTATGCCATTTAACCACTATTTTAAAGTATTTTCTTAAGCTTTTATGGCTCTTACACCTGGTTTAGCCATCCGCCCGGGAAACCTGAACAATGGACCTCTTGAATTTAGCAGTGGGACCAACACCTGTGTAGATTGGACACCAGCCGTCCAGTGCTAAATTGGTATGCTTTCTTTCGGATGTAAAACGGGCACAACACATACCAATTTCTACCCTTGCATGTCTACCAATAATCAACTATTACTACTCTCTGTGTCTTCTGTGGGAGAGTACTCATGGCTAAACTGCTCTCAGGAACAGGTCACCATGGAGTTCCCCTTGATTGAAGTGTAAACATCAAATGTAGGTTTCCAATACAAGAACTGTTACTGGGTGGTATCGTTATTATACACCGTGTCACTCCTACAGAGGAAACCCCGCTCTCAGCATCCTTTTTCCAATGTGTGGGAGAGTAGCTCTCTGCTATTCATTGTGATACCACAATTTTATTCACTGTTATTAAAAGAAATTGGAGCAAACTTGTAGCAGTAACTGTTTAAAGGCTATTAATGTATGAGATCCTAACATCCTTAATTGAAACGTACAATTTTGGGGGGGAAAGATAAAGCCGGAGAAGGTGATCAGTTGAAAATAATGGAATCAAATTCTGTAAAGAAAGTTCTTAGTCTGCAGTGAAATGGTTGAAGCAAATTGCTTTGTGGTTTTTCAGTCTGTCAGAATTTGGTATTGCTCGCAGGTAAGTACAGTAAATGCAATGTGTAAACCCTGATGTGGCTTTCAAACTGATGTAGTTACTCCAGAATTATGTTTATTGTAGAGAAGGCTTTTTTTTAATTAATATTTTTAAGATTCAAAATGCGGTTCAGTAGTATAGGATATATTACTGGGATTTAAAAAATGAACCACTTATTTATCCCCAAGCTGAATACCCATTGCTAGGTACCAATAATGATATAGTCATTGATTTATAGTACAACATGAAACACTGGGGATGGGTGTGCCCTAGAAAGAAGAGGAGAGAGTATGCCATCCAGTTACAAATAAAATATGCAAAAAATAAAGCAAGGAGAAAGCGATGGTGGTTAGTACTTTCTGATTCAAAGGATGGGATATCCAATTGTTATTTGCTGCAAAAATAGATGGCTGAATGCTCTATAGAGGGTAGTCACAAGCTGAAACCATTTAAACCTCGAGAAGTAGATAGAGGGAGAATAAATTTAAAACTGCTCACTCATCGAACGCCAAGTACAACACAGGAAGAGTTAGAATTTGAACCTGTTAAATTCTGAGAATTTGTCAGAAGTAAAGACTGTTTTTTCAGAACCGTTACTCTGTTTAATGCTTTGAGGACTGTATAGAGGTGCTTTATTTTTTGAGAATTGTAAATAGGAAGAGTCAAAATTTGGGGCTATTTTACTCTTTGAGTCAAAAGCCATAGCTGTTTAATTGTGAAAACTGCATACGGCTGGATTCTCGAGTGTCAGAAACCAAGGCTGTTAAACTCTTTGAGAACTATGGACAGTGGAAGTAAGAAGATGAGGCTATTTAATACATCAAGATGATATAAAGTGCGATCAGAATCGAAGACTGGCCAAAGTTGAATCCTTCAAGAGCTGCAGTAGCTTAAAAAATTTAAAAAATTAATTCTTAATTATATTTACTAAGTTTTGTGAAATGTTGCATGGATTACAATTCAGTACGAATCATTAGAAATTTGCAGAAAACAATTTTGATAGATGCAGAAAAGAGTTCTGTTAGATGCATGTGGTAAGAGCTGAGAAGTACATTCAATACTTAGAGTATCCGAGGGAGAACTCTAACGGGCAGTGTCTCGGCTGGAGTTTGACTGATTCGAATGGGTGTACTCTAGAGGTTAGACTTCTCTAAAATAGTCAACTCAGTCCAAAGAAAAAATAGATTCTGTTCTCAATGTTGGGATATAAATTTATATAACATGGTTATCCAATAACATTTCACTGGAGAGAAATACAGCTTTTAAAATCTAGTCATCTTCATCATACAACAGCTCCTAAAAATTGAATGCTGTGCATTTTATTGCGGTATTTTACAAAATTAAAAGAATATATGGAACTAGATAGCTTTACTCTTTGCAGTAAACAAACATTTGTTATACAGTTTTGTTTTAGCATAAGTGCGCATGAGTATTCAAATGGGTAAAGCTTATGAATACTGAATTTCCATTGCATGGATGAGACTCTAAATAAAAGCCTGTTTAGATACATCACTGGGATTTTATGTCATTATTTGTCTTTTTCAATGTTTTAAATTTTTAAAAAGTAATCATTGTTAACGATATTTTTAAGAGTGAAATGTTTTTCATTATCATGATAAAAATACTTGCTTATAGTAACGGATTATCTTATCAGGACCAAAGGAAATGAATGGCTAATTGCTTGGCTGAGTAAATCCAAGGAAAATTTAAAATGATCACAGAGACTTTGCAGAGCCCACATGTAGTCGGGCATGTAACTTGTAGAAAGTGGCTGTTTCTAACACTGAAAATTATACAGAATAAATTAGAGAACATTTTGTCATAGCAGTGTAGGTTTAAAAAACCTGAAAAATGCATATCCTTGGTACATTTATTAAAATATTTTACGTCAAAAAGTCCTGGTCAGGACAGGCAAACAATTTTAAAGCACCAAAAATGTCTTTCTTTTTTCATATTCATTTAAAATATACTTGTTAGCTCTGTTCTATGGCATTCTTTACAAAGGAAATTCTTTTTTTTTTTAATTGTACATGTTCCCACACATCCATCTTTGGAGTCTCATTTAAAGAAATGTTTTTTAAAATGACAGAAGAGTGAAAGTGGATCACTGCAGCTTTTAATTTTATAATCATGATGATCACAAAACTGTCAACTTCACATCAAATCGTGATGCCAATCAGTTCAGTGGGTACAGAACTAAAAACTGAAACTATTGATCAATAATCTTGACCTCTCAATATCTTAACAAGACCCCTGATCAGCTAATCAGCCTGTCACGTGTTTGATATGTGACTATTTGTGTTACAACATTAATATATGGTTGTAGAGAGGTGTCTTAAAAGGGGAAAATGAATACAACACTGTTTGTGAATACACCCTATTCCTTATGCTAAAATCCTAACTCTCTTAGCTGCTAACAGTTTACTAGAATAGTATGTTAAAATCATACTCAAACTGGCCAAATTTAAGATTGCAAAAAAGAAATGGCTGCTAAATGCAATTGTATTGTAGTATCTTCCTTTTGCTTTCAGTAACTTTTTGAATAACCCCGTTTATGAACATTTTTACAACAAAGTGTGAATATTGTTATGCATGGCCTCATTCTTACTGTCTACAAGTGACCAAACTGCTCAATACAAGATGGAAGTGTTCTTGCTAGGATCAAAAAGTTAAAGAACAGTTTTCAGAATGATTGCTGTTAACAACTTGGTTTAAATGCTGAAACACATTGACAATCACTTTTTGATCAAACTTCATGATTCTAGCTTGGCACAGCACCCATATTTCTTCTGCAACCTTATTTAACTTTTTAACTTTCTGATCCAAAGGCGGCGATTTCCTCTTGCAGATAGGTGATTTGATCACTGATAATAAACACCGAGACTCAGAAAACCCGAAACAAGTATTTGAAACGTGTTTCCAAATTTAGTTCGTAAAACATTGTGGAAAATGTTCATGATAGACAACAGGTATAGTCGACTATTTCTAGGTAGCTTTTAAAAAAAAATGTTTTCCTCATTTGAGCTACAAAAAAACCCTATATCTGATTGCCGTGCAGCTCAGTATCTTTACAGTGGAATCTGGATGAGTGTGTAAATAATTTGTCTGTAAAAATGGTCGGAGGATAGATCAGACAATCTAATATTTTCTTAATTTAAAAGACTCTGAAACAACCCTTTCAAGACCACGGCAGACCTTTGGTAATAAAAATATGCAGTTTGCTTACAGCTTTGTGCCGAGAAAATGTTTTTATGGTTCCATACAATAAATTTATTTTCCTGATTCATAAAGACCTGTGAGAGAAATGAAATTCAGTTTGTATTTGTATGTTAAGCTGTATGTAATATTTGTAAAAGCTACTCAACTCAATACAGAACACTTGTGATTTTAAAAAATCCGAAAAAGATCTTTCACGAAAAGATATTGATGTGCAATTGGTCCACACAGCTAACGTGTTGTTTGAGAGAACATTGATCAGTGAATGCAAAATATTCAGTGCACAGAAAGGTAAAATAAAGACAACAGTACCTCATCAGACTCGCATATAAGAGGAATGCTAAGTCTAACTGACTAATAGGAGAACAAGTAGGGATTTAGGAAAGATTTCTATCTATTAGGAATCTGGAAAATATGCATATAAATAGAGCTCTACAATTTACAAAATAAATGAAGTTTTTCACTTCTCACACCAATATATTCTTGAATTGTCCTGTGTTTTTGCACTTCGGACATCAGACATTCATCTCTACATTTACTATAAACCTGCTGTTTGCCTACAGAAGTCAATTCCTGCTGACTTAACATAAGCCTTCAAAAAAAGGCACGCAACAATGTACCCTGTATGCAATTATGAAACAGATGTTTGGGGGATTACTCACGAAGGTGTATGTGGTCCTTTGTTGGTTTGGGGCGTGTATGTGAATGAGTGGGTGCAGCACTTGTACAGATACCGATAGCAAACCATTTGGGGACCACAGACTTCTGTAATGCATCGCCACCATTAATCTATAACACCTTGCACTGCTAGCTCCCTTTCTGCCATACGTCACAATACATTCAAAAAAATTGATTTCCTCCAACACTACATTATGCAGAATGATGTCACAAATAAGCTATTTAAAGAAGAATATAGCATTAACCCTTTGTATTCTAACATTTTTAGCCTCCAGCAAAAATCTGTTCTGTCACACCCCAAAAAGAAAATATTTATCAATCTGTAATCATAAAAAAAAATTGAAAACACTTGAAGATATTAAGCACAAAATCCTTGTTTGGTTTTTAAAGATGAGGTTATCTCACTTTTTCAACATTCCTTGTTCAGGCCTTCCCAGGCTATGCAGCAACTGCAGTCAAGAGAACAGGTGAGTAACCTGCTCCAAACCTGTCAGTGCTGTTCCTGAACTGGTCACTAAGAGATAAGTGAGCAGCTAAGTGGCAATTTGCCCTCCAATTCTCTCTCACCCCTTCTGGGGATGTGCTTGGCCTCCATTTGGTATCTGTTGAGTGGATTCCTGGCACTGCTGAAATTCACAGCTTAACAAAATAGCACAAATACACATCTGTCCGCCTCTTTGTAGCACTAACTGGAGCTTCAGTGTAAAAATTGGAATCTTGCAAAGTAGTTCTGGTGAGGAAATGCGACTGAAATCTTCAGAGGGCTAAAGAAATATTTGAAGTTTAACATCCACGCTTTTAGCAAGGAAATGTTTTAACAAGAGACATGTTATGATGTATTTAATTTGCATTTTAATACAGTGGAACTGTTTCTCACCATGTGAATGAGCCAAATGGGAAATGGTTTCATAGATATCTATAAAAATTGGTTTTGCAATAAAAAGTCACAAGAGACTTAACACGTTGTAAGATAGTGACTGGAGCTCCCCTGTTATCACCACCAAGAGTTAGTGGTTAACATTAGTATGGGTACCTCCTTGGTAATAGATATTATTGCAAGTACTAGTCACTTTATCCCATCCCCTCCAGAAGGCTGGGGTACAATTGCACAATCTACCCAAGTGGTCATTATTCATGTCTTTTTCTTCTTAGGCAGTCCCTCGGAACCGAGGATGATTTGCTTCCACACTAAAAATGAGTTCTCAGGTGACTGATGAGTCCAATGCGGGACCTACAGTCTCTGTCACAGGTGGTTGAAGGGGTGGGTGGGTGGGGTGCTTGGGTTGATGTGCGCTCCTTCCGCTGTTTGCGCTTGGCTTCCGCTTGCTCCTGGCGAAGAGACTCGAGGTGTTCGGCGCCTTCCTGGAGGCTTCTCATGTATGATCCTTGGCAGTGACTGTCAGCAGGCTGTGTGACTGTATGGGACATCACAACAGAGCACAATCCTATCCTCACACCACATCCACACTGCCAGCAGGAGTCACTGGATAGCTGTTGGGAATAGGAATCCCTGTCAATTTTCCCCTTCCTAACCTTCAGGCGCTGGAAGTAATTGTAATACCCCTACTACTGCATTGCTGAAATGAACTAACTCAGCGGAAAGCAGGGATCGGACCTGGGACATTCCTGGTGTATATGGCAACTACTCACAGAATTAATGCACTGAATGATTGGGGGAGCCACGAATGGCCCTAAATCAACCTAAAGTTCAATAAGTAAGTTAGCATGGAAAGAAATAATGCAGTAAGAGCAGAAGTGATTTTCTGAAGTTGTTTATAGACTTTTCTGGCATGTGTGTTTAAGAAAGGAACATAAATGATACTTACCTACAAGATGCTGGGTGTACAATTCGGCCCACAAGGGATGAGGTCCAAATAGCCCAATATCTTGTGAGGATCATGCTCACAAATACAAAAAATATCAAATTCAGTGGATTACCCACAAATATTCTGTTTTTACTCTAACTGTTGTACAAAAGATGAGAGTAGAGTTTCTGCTTTGGGCGCAATTGGAGATCCGGGCGCAAAATATGCCCAAAGTGTTTTTATTTTCTTGAGTTTCCGCTCAAACTCATTTGCATGTGGTGAACTTAAAATCTTCCATGAACCAGCGCAATTGGACAGTGTTTTAGAACATAATTTAAAAAAAATATTTTGCTTTAAGTGTGGTAACTTGGTGCAGTTTGATTACTACAGCTGAAAATGGGTTTATCACAAAAAATAAACATTTTTAATCAGAGTGTGTAAGTACACCGGTAAGTAAACGAAAAGAAAGGCTTGTATTTATATAGCGCCTTTCACGACCACCGGACGTCTCAAAGTGCTTTACAGCCAATGAAGTACTTTTTTTGAAGTGTAGTCAGGTAACCCAATTTTAAATGACTGAAAATTGTTTTAAAAACAATACAGAACCATTTGATAGTTATATTGGTCAGTTTCTTCTTAAATTTAAAAAATATATTCAAAAGCTTTTAAAAACGTGCCTATTAGTGTCCTTGTGCCTAAAGTGAAAGCTTAATTTTTAGAGCCGCCTCAAAGGCCCGCAGATGGGCGCAATTAGCAGAAACTCCCAATGGTGATTCGTTCGATCTGGGGGGGTGGTCAGTTTTGTGGGCGGGGCCGGCTTCTAGCACAATGCTTTTTAAACTAGCGCAACAGATTGCAGAAATTCAAATTGCACTGAACGCAATTCGCGCTTAAAATTTCACGATCTTTGGCGCTGGTTTTGCTGATTTTGAATGAATTACGCCGAAGAAACCAGCGCAACCAAGTGGAAACTCCAGGCCATGATATTTCATTCCTATATCAAGTTTATTTACACTGGACTATTGGAAACATGGAGAGATTTTAATATCTCAGATCTTTATATGACACAACTATCATTTTTTGGTGGAAGATTACATCTGCAACTTCTAGGACTCAAAGGTAGAAATGATAGTGAAGGACAGACAGCCCGATGCCTGTCCCTGAAAATTTGCCACAGAATACTAATTTATGAATGCTCGAAGTAATGATTCTGAAATTCTTCTCCCCAGTCTTTAGCAGCAGTATTATCTCAGTTATTTAATGGGTTAATGTCTGCATTAAACACTTATCCTCTAGTATCCTATTGTTGAGATACCGCGGCAAACGTGGGAGTCGAGACCAGAGCTAGTAAAACACAACTGCTTTTATTCTACCTCATGGCAAAGAGGAACTGGAAAAGCCCGCGCATCCACTTAAATACTCCCCAGACAGGAAGTGCTCCCGGCAGCCTGTCCCTGCGGGAAACAAGTTGCTGGAGGAAAGGGCCCCCGGCTGGGGGCGTCTGCTTAAACTGTCCGTGCCGCCGTGAGCGGATTATGTCCAGTGGTGGCGTGTCGCCACAGAGCTCCCCCCAGAATCCGCTTAGGAGGAGTGGACGAGTCGTGACAGTGGTCTGATGGTTCTGCCGCAGCGGCTCTGAGTGGTCGCCGGTCTAGTTGGTGGGGCCGGGCGGTTCGCCGCCGGCTGTGCTGGCTTGCTGGCGGGACGGCCTCTAGTTGGAGGCCGGGCCACGGGGACCTGTTCCCCTGGTTCTGTGTGTGCTGGTTTGAGCCGGTCGATGGAGACTGTGTCGACCCTGTCGCCGAGTCGCAGCTTGAAGACCTTGTCCCCGGATTGTAGTACCTCGTACGGTCCGTCGTACGGGGGTCGCAGGGGCCCGCGGTGCGCGTCGTGTCGCACGAAGATGAAGCGCGCCTGCTGTAAATTTGGCGGGACGTGAGGTGCGAGTTCGCTGTGTCGGTTGACCGGAAGTGGGGTGAACTGCTGAGCGGAAGAGAAAGAGTTGAGCCGCTGCTGTTTGGCCGACCAAGGCGTGGTAGCCTCCGGAAGGAATTCACCTGGGACGCGCAGCGGTTGTCCGTAGACTAACTCCGCTGCCGAGGACTGGAGGTCTTCCTTGACCGCGGTGCGTAGGCCTAGTAGCACCCACGGCAGGCAGTCAGTCCAGGTACTGTCCTGCAGGCCGGCGCGGAGTGAGGCCTTGAGTGACCTGTGGAAGCGTTCACAAAGCCCGTTGGCCTGCGGGTGGTACGCTGTGGTTCGGTGGAGCGTCACCCCGAGGTTGCGTGCTGTGGCCGTCCAGAGTTCGGAGGTGAACTGGGCGCCTCTGTCGGAGGTTATGTCGGCCGGTACGCCGAACCTCGCAACCCAGGTGTTAACGAATGCCCTGGCGATGTCGGCTGTGGTGGTGGAGGTCAGCGGCACTGCCTCAGGCCAGCGTGTGTAGCGGTCGACCATCGTGAGGAGATAAGTTTGGCCTTGCGATGGCGGCAGAGGACCGACGATGTCGACGTGTACGTGGTCGAAGCGGCGGCTGGGTACCTCGAAGTCTCCCAGGGGTGCTTTTGTGTGCAGCTGTACCTTAGCCCGTTGGCAGGCAAGGCAGGAGGTGGCCCAAGTCCGAACATCTTTGCTGAGGCCGCGCCAGACGAAACCCTGGGAGAGGAGTTTGACGGATGCGCGGGAACCCGGGTGGGAGAGCCCGTGGAGCGCGTCAAAGATGCGGCGGCGCCAGGTTGCAGGGACGACCAGCCTGGGTTGGCCGAGTGAGACGTCGCAAGTGACTGCCGTGGCTTCGGGCCCGTGCGCGACCTTGGCTAGGCGTAGCCCTGGCAGGCTGGTAGCCGCCGAGAGGAGGTCTGGGTCCATGAGCTGGGCCGCTGCTAGTTGCGCGTAGTCGACCGCGAGGTGATTCGCGCAGATGGCGGGACGGGAAAGGCTGTCGGCGACAACGTTGTCTCTACCGGAGACGTGCTGGATGTCCGTAGTAAACTCGGACACGGCCGCGAGCTGGCGTTGCTGCCTAGCGGACCAGGGTTCGGTGTGCTTGGCCATCGCGTATGTGAGCGGCTTGTGGTCCACGTACGTGGTGAAGGGGCGGCCTTCCAGGAGGAACCTGAAATGGCAGTCGAAAGTGGAGTATTTGACCTCCGGGGGGCGCAGTTGGCGGCTGTAGAAGGCAAGTGGCTGCCACGCGCCATTGACCCACTGCTCGAACACGGCTCCGACCGCGTGGTCGGAGGCGTCGGTGGTGAGCGCGACCCGGGCATCGGCCCTCGGGTGCGCGAGCAGGGTGGCGTCGGCGAGCGCCTTTTTGGTGGCGTCGAAGGCGGCTGACGTGTCAGTGGTCCAGGCTACGTCCATCTTGCCGGATTTACCTCAGAGGGAGTCGTATAGGGACTTCATGAGGGCTGCAGCTCTGGGGATGAACCGGTTGTAGAAGTTCACCATCCCGAGGAACTCCTGGAGGCCCTTGATGGTTGTGGGGCGGGGGAATTGCTGGACGGCCTGCACCTTGTTGGGCAGGGTAACGGCCCCAGCAGGGGTGATGTGGTGACCGAGAAAATCGATCTCGGTTAGGCCGAATTGGCACTTCGCCGGGCTGAGGATGAGCCAGTGTTGGGCTAGGCGCCCGAACAGGATGCGAAGGTTTTCGAGGTGTTCCTGTTTGGAGGAGCTGGCCACGAGAATGTCGTCTAGATAGACGAATAGGAAGTTCAGGTCCCGGAGGACTGAGTCCATAAGGCGCTGGAAAGCCTGGGCTGCATTCTTGAGGCCGAAGGGCATCCTCAGGAACTCGAACAGGCCGAATGGGGTGATGACGGCCGTTTTGGGGATGTCCGCGGGGTGTACGGGGACTTGGTGGTAACCGCGCACCAGGTCGACCTTGGAAAAGACGGTTCGTCCGGCCAGTCGGGCCGAGAAGTCCTGGATGTGTGGCACCGGGTATCGGTCGGGGGTGGTGGCGTCGTTGAGGCGGCGGTAGTCCCCGCAAGGGCGCCAGCCTCCGCCGGGCTTGGGGGCGATGTGCAGGGGCGAGGCCCAAGGGCTGCTGGAGCGGCGGATGATGCCGAGTTGTTTCATGGTGGTGAACTCGGCCCGCGCGATTTCCAGCTTGGCCGGGTTGAGTCGCGGGCACGGGCAGAAACTGGGGAGCCGGTGGTGGGGATATAGTGCTCCACACCGTGTTTGGCGGCTTTGGCCGAAAAGGTCGGGTTAGTGAGGGCGGGAAACTCGGCTAGGAGTGCCGAGTAGTCGTCCGTGGCTCTGGCGAGGCAGTCGGTTGTCAGGTCGGCCGAACGGGCCGGGGTGAATGCGCCGGGGATGGGGGCCATAGTGTTGATGTCGACGAGGCGGTGCCTCGGAATGTCGACAAGGAGGCCGTGGGCACGTAGGAAGTCGGTGCCGATGAGTGGGCAGAGGACCTTGGCTGTGAGGAACTCCCAGCGGTAGCGGCGGCCCGCGAGGTCGAGCGTGACCATGCGGGTGCCATATGTGCGGATGTCAGAGCTATTGGCTGCGGCCAGCGTGATACCCCGTGTGCCGCGTTGGATTTCGAGGGCGGAGGCGGGGGTGATGCTGTGCTGGGCCCCTGTGTCGCACAGAAATCGGCGGTTGGTTCTGTCGTCGGTGACGTACAGTAGAGGCCCCTTTTGCCCCGCGGCCATCGCGGGGGCCGGTGCTGGGGGGGGTTTGAAAGTACACGGTGGCGTGCAGCGTTGGGCCCTAGCGCCAAAACGGGTGTGGTAGTAGCAGTGACCCAGAGTGGTAGGGCGGTCGGGCCTAGTGGGCCGGGAAGCCCGCGTGGTCGTTGCCGTGAGGTCGGGCGCGACGTCGCGAGCGGACTGTGCAGAGAGCAGCCGGTCGGCCTTTTCGGCTATGTCATTCAGGTCCATGGAGCCAGACTCCACAATGAGCGGGCGGATGCTGGCGGGGAGCTGCCGAATGAAAAGCGTGCGAAAGAGGGCGCCGGTGTTTTTGTCGTCCGAGAGGGACAGCATGTGGGAAAGCAGATCCGAGGGTGAAGCGTCACCAAGGCCGGGGAGGTCAAGGAGTTGGCAGTTGCGCTGGTAAGAGGACGTTTGAAATGTTTTAAGGAGCGCAGCCTTCAGATGTTCGTACTTGCCTTCCGGTGGTGGATCCTGCAGCGCTGCCCAAACCTTGGGGACTGTGGCGTAGGTGAGAGAGGAGACGAGGTAGTCGTACTTTGTGGCGTCGACTGTAATGTGTTTCAGCCGGAATCTGGACTCAGCTTGAACAAACCAGGCTTCGGCCAGGTTCTCCCAAAAGTCCGGTAGTTTCACCGTGACTGCGTTTGTTTCCGCCATGCTAGCTTAGGATTCGTCCTGAGCGTCGGGGTCACCAGTGTTGAGACACCGCGGCAAACGTGGGAGTCGAGACCAGAGCTAGTAAAACACAACTGCTTTTATTCTACCTCATGGCAAAGAGGAACTGGAAAAGCCCGCGCATCCACTTAAATACTCCCCAGACAGGAAGTGCTCCCAGCAGCCTGTCCCTGCGGGAAACAAGTTGCTGGAGGAAAGGGCTCCCGGCTGGGGGTGTCTGCTTAAACTGTCCGTGCCGCCGTGAGCGGATTATGTCCAGTGGTGGCGTGTCGCCACACTATATCATTTGATGAGTTTTTTGATGAGGTAACAGAGGGAGTCGATGAGGGCAATACGGTTGACATGGTGCACATGGACTTCCAAAAGGCGTTTGATAAAGTGCCACATAACAGGCTTGCCAGCAAAGTTGAAACCCATGGAATAAAAGGGACAGTGACAGCATGGATACGAAATTAGCTAAGTGACAGGAAACAGAGAGCAGTGGTGAACGGTTGTTTTTCGGACTGGAGGAAGGTGTTCCCTAGGGGACAGTACTAGGACCACTGCTTTTCTTGATATATATTAATGACTTGGACTTGGGTGTACAGGGCTCAATTTCAAAATTTGTATATGACACAAAACTTGGAAGTATAGTGAACAGAGGGGAGGATAGTGATAGACTTCAAGAAGTCATAGGCTGGTGAAATGGGCGGACATGTGGCAGATGAAATTTAATGCAGAAAAGTGCAAAGTGATACATTTTGGTAGGAAGAACGAGGAGAGGCAATATAAACTAAAGGGTACAATTCTAAAGTGGGTGCATGAAGAGAGAGACCTGGGGGTATATGTGCACAAATCGTTGAAGGTGGCAGGGCAGGTTGAGAAAGCGGTTAAAAAAAGCATACGGGATCCTGGACTTCATAAATAGAGGCATAGAATACAAAAGCAAGGAAGTTATGATGAACCTTTATAAAACACTGGTTCGGCCTCAACTGGAGTATTGTGTCCAATTCTCAGCACCGCATTTTAGGAAGAATGTGAAGGCCTTAGAGAGGGTATAGAAAAGATTTACAAGAATGGTTCCGGGGATGAGGGACATCAGTTATGTGGATAGACTGGGGAAGTTGTTCTCCTTAGAGCAGAGAAGATTGAGAGGAGATTTGATAGAGGTGTTCAAAATCAGGAGGGGTCTGGACAGGGTAGATAGAGAGAAACTGTTCCCATTGGCGGAAGAGTCGAGAACCAGAGGACACATATTTAATGTGATTGGCAAAAGAACCAAGGCGACATGAAGAAAAGCTTTTTTACGCAATGAGTGATTAGGATCTGGAATGCACTGCCTGAAAGGGTGGTGGAGGCAGACTCAATTGTGGCTTTCAAAAGGGAGTTGGAGAAGTAGCTGAAGGAAAACAAATGCAGGGTTATGGGGAAAGGGCGGGGGTGTGGGACTAGCTGAAGTGCTCTTGCAGAGAGTCGACACGGGCTCGACGGGCTGAATGGCCTCCTACTGTGCTGTAACCATTCTACGATTCTAACATAATTTCAAGGCTTTTATGTTTTAACTTCAGTGAGTTGTCTTGGATCTATTTTAAATCTGTGGTTCCATGACTGTTAACAAGAATATAACCAAATTTCATCAATGTTGACTTCCAGCCTTAATGATAAACTTCCAGAATCATAATAAGGACACTTTCTCCACCTCAGTTTTTTCTCAAAATGCCTTCCTATTTGTGATCTCACTGTTTCACAGTGATATAAATTTAGACTGATACTGAAACACATTGTTAAACTAACCTGTTGTAGCAATAGTGCAGACAGTTTAGAGAGCTGAGCAGAGTAGGAAATCAATGTCAGCCTCTGGACCTAAGTGATGTAATTATCATACAGTGCATGCAGTTTTATATTTCCAACTTTATAATTACAATAGGATAACTAACAGACTTTTTAATAAAAACTGAAAGGTATATTTGGATCCTCACATTGAGAAATGAGGTGTTAAACTGACCCACTTCTAACATGGAGTTCATTTCAACATAGAGGATTGATTTGAGGACTGAAGGGTTTTAAGGAGCAAATCTGAAATAAATAGTTTTACCGTGAAATTTCCCATCTCCCAAAATGATATTCTATAAACGCAAAACACAAAATAGTTTGAAAAATGCTATAGCACAATACTCTTGAACAAATGCTTTACTGGATAAAGAGAAAACTGTAGCCTTTTTATATAACAGGCTCATGGGGGTTCATTGCAAAATAGTTATTTTTATCAGTATTTCATCTTATCAAGGTTCTGCAGGACCAAGGAAATTTTGTTACAACAGAAAGGTTTTCAGTAATTATCTATGTTACAAAAAGGCTTGATTTTATATTCTCTATGCTGGCGTTGAAATCCTCCTTAAAGGATTCAAACCAGTTTCTTTTAACAAACCCAATGGAAAGAAAAGAAGATATCATCAGTGTAGAGATTACTTTCATCAGTAGGTTTGACATTTCTGAAAAGAAAAGTTAGATTTAAAAATATCAGTGAAGCGTTGAGTTATTTTCAGCTATAAAACACAGCTGCATTAGGGACAGTGTGCATATGTTTCTCACTATGCACAGGGAAGGTGAGGTCTGCGATATAGATCCACATAAGCTACAGTTGACGACCAAAGCAGAAATGTAGCTTTTGGACTTAAAAGAGAAATGAAGAAACAGGCGTGTGCATTTCATTTAATTTCCTGTGGTATTATAACAGCAATCTGGAATGTGTTGAAGAGAAAACACGGGCCTGGATTTTGCGGTCAGTGGCGAAGGAACGGCGCTCGCTGCTAACCTCAAAAAAAGCTGCCCACAAAGATTTAGCGGGCTCTAGAACGTAGACGTCCGCTTTTTGATGTCAGTTTCAATTTGGCCTCCTTCTACAGGGAATCTGTGGTGTCCAGCAACAGGGCAGGCAGTAGGTAGGCTGATCAGCCTATCAGATTGAAGAATTCTCACAGACCGCAAAACAGGAAGTAAAAAGTAGGGAATATAAATCACATTTAAATAGTGTACAGAAAACGATATAAAAATTGGGACATGCACATGGGGTTAAGGGAGAAACATAAATATCAGAACCAAAACTTAAAAAAAATATTTTATTAAAAATCTACAAATTTTAAGGGGGAAATATTAAGTTGGTTAGCGCCTCCCGTTAGCACCATCGGGGGGTGCTAATGGGGCGGTAGGAACTTAGCGCCTGAGCATGGCGAGTTTAGCGCCGTTCGTGAAATTGACGAGATGTTTTGCGGCGGTGCTAAACACTACCGCCATGATCTCCCGCGCCCACAGATTGTGACGTCAGTCGAGCGTGCAACGCCCCGGACCGGATATTGAGTCGCGCCCCCCTGCCTTAGCACCTGCCGCTAGGAACGACAGGTAGAGGGGAATGTTTTCAAGTCGGGAAGGGGCTAGGGAAGCACTATTTAAAGGTGGGCGCTTCCTGCCTTTTCTTGTCGGCAAAATTTTTGGTTTTAACACTGTCATAAGGAGTTTTGGCCCTCAGCACCATTTTTGAGGTTCCTAAACGCGAGCTCTTTCCCTGGCCCTACCATTAGTGCCCCCAACACAATTGCTTTTGAGGTCTCTCCAGGCCGAGATTCAAGGCTGCAATGAGCAGGGTGTGGCTGGCCAGCAAGGTGGCCCCTCCCCTTTAAGAACTGGATGGCGCCAGTCTGTCTGGCTTCCATGGTAATTGGCATCGCCTGAGCTTCGGTAGCGTTTTAAGGTAGCGCCTCGCTCCCTGATGTTTGCGCCTTAAGAGAGGTGTGTAGCGCCTGATTTAGCGTTCAAATCACCTCCAGGAGCGATAGAGGTGAATTTTGCCGTCGGAGGCGATAATTAGTGCCGGGCGCTAAACTTTGTCCCCGGCCGATATTAGCGCCCCAAAATGGACGATACCGAATTTTTCCTCCTAAATGTTCTTGTGAGGGAATGAGAATCCACACTTGTAAAATTAGTTTTTCAGGCCCAGATAGGTTATTCAGCAGTAATTATGACTTAGTATGCCATTAAAAACTCATTTACTCCTGATTGAACAAGGCTTAACTTTATCAGATTTGAAGAAGGGTTTCAACCCGAAACGTCAACTCAAATTTCTCTCCACGGATGTTGCCTGACCTGCTGAGTTTTTCCAGCATTCTCTGTTGTTATTTTTAACTTTATCATTGCTCCTTACAGCGGGAATAGCGTGTAAATAGTTGAAGTTCAAGTCAAATCAGTGATTTCTAAATGATTCCATCTGCGAAGACTACAATAGCGCTGTGGATGAGCAGGGCATCACTGGCAGCAACTTGCGGATTTCTGCGTTTAACTGCACGCCAGAAGTTGCTGTCAGTTTTACACAGTAACAACAGCAAGCGCTGACAGTCTTGCCGTTATTACTACCACAAATTCTGGGCCACAGTGTTTACCTTTTTTTAGTAAATGCATTATTTTCACTTGTTTGTGGCCATTTTTTAATGAAATGTCTAACGTTAACGTGAGATATGGTGAAAGGATAAATTAAAGAGGGGACCTCATTCAGGCTTATAAAATATTAAATACTATACATAAAATGAACCCAGAATATTATTTTATATTCAAGTAAGTAAATACGACATAAATTAATATACTGAAAAATAAATTTAAAACAGAATAAGTTCCATTACTCAAAGATTAAAATTTGAAATGATCTACCAGGTAAAGACTGGGGAGTTCAAGATACAATTGGATGCTAGCCTGGGCGAGTCAAAATATTAAAAGGGCAAACTTAAGAGGTTGAAGAGCCATTGTTTGGCATCCACAGCAGACAGAATTTGACATCTAAGACTATTATTGATAATAGTTACAGAAAGAACCAGAAGACACCTGTCAATAAGTTTAAGTTCAGAGAAGGACAGTAGAGAGAAAATACATTAACAGACAAAATCATTGGTAACAGGAGAGGACAAAAGAACATGTCCTTGATGTCCATTGCATGCTGGTCCTATTTCAAGCTAACTGGAGAGTATCTAGGGGTGCATTTAGGACCTAGGGATCTTGCAACTATACACCATTTACAGACTTCAAAAATGGGCGATTAGGGTGGTGTAGTAGTTATGGTACTGGACTCACCTACTGTTC
This sequence comes from Somniosus microcephalus, assembly GCF_052327205.1. Taxonomy (NCBI): domain Eukaryota; kingdom Metazoa; phylum Chordata; class Chondrichthyes; order Squaliformes; family Somniosidae; genus Somniosus; species Somniosus microcephalus. The sequence goes on from NC_141000.1 coordinate 86,573,681, forward strand.
CGGTGAAAAACAGGCCCCGAAGGTTCCAATATGGCGAACACTCAGTCTGCACCGGAAGTGTGCCACACACCATATTGGTTAGGGCGCCCTGTAGTCATTAATCTGAAACTGGCATTAGGCCCTTTGCCTATAGAAATTGCTTAATGCCTATTTCAGGCCTCTTTACCAAATTGGGTCTCAAATAAGTGTAGCATGAGCCATGCACGTTGCGGTTAGGTTTGTCTGGCACACAGCAGCCAAACCGCTAGAGGCTGCCAACAAAAAGGCAATTTTTAAAAATATAATTACCTGAATATGGTGCCAGGAGGAGGAGTGTTCCCGCTGGCTCCACATTTAAACTGCGGGCCGCTGCTGGCATGCGCTCACTACAAATATTTTAAAAGTGCATTTTCTTTCATTAGTGCATGCAGATTATGTTTTGCTCTCCACACTGGACCTTCATTTCACTTCTAACATCACATTTTTTCCTCTCAACACACCTTGACATAAATCTGGCCATTTTCACAAACATAAGCAGGGATAAAAAAAGAAACTTGTACATGCTATTCAAAATAATAGATGTTCAGGAGGTGAATTACAGACATTAATGAGGTCCCTTCTTAGTTTGGAACTTACATATTGATTTGTAGCTGAACTCCAATGCACCGCAGGGTATTGTGCACTCAATAGTTCACCCAGATGTCTCCTCTAGATCTCCTTTTTAATGTGAACAAGCTATTGCAACTTTAGCATTAACCCTTTATGGACCAGCTAAGCATTTCTGGACCAAAAAAATGATAAACCTTGATAAAAAATCAAATAACTAATTTATAGATTGTAGAGTACCTTTATAACAAATGAAAGAAATGACTAACCTAAGGGGCAGATATGCTGGAGATTTTGAGTCAATTCGGTATGATTTTAGCATTATACTGACTGTTTGTGCAGTATAACTATAATTTAAGTCATGTGATCTGGGTGCAAATCAATTAAGCAGAAGTGGCCAGAGACTACCTTTGGGCTTAACCACTTTGCTTCACACTGTTTGCTGTTAGATTGCAACTCGTGTAAAGGAAAAGTTAAAAATACCTAGTGATCTGTTGTATGGTTTCCGATATAAAAGAGCTGGCTATTGTGATGGTTCTTTTCTTAGAGTATAAATTTCACCAACGTTTGGACACCAGTGAGCAGAGCTATGTGCCTGTGTTTTAAGTTTGCACACAGCTCTGGTTTATCTGAGCACAAAGTGATGCACGTGGAGTAGCATAACATCAAACCAGTACCTCTAATACTACATATTGAACCAATATGACTGCAGTAATTAATTAACTTGCTGGATTTTTCTAGTAACAACACAGTAAAACAGACACTTTTTATGAAGGAAGAACATGAAAATATAACAAAATGTGTTAAAAAGTGTGGCTTTTGTTTAGATCCCAAACTTTTATTGGCTTTAATTGGGTTGTAATCATAACTGTTACAATATTTATAACATTGCCACTTCCCTTTCTTCATGGAGCAAAATTGGGATTGATACCATACCAAAAAACATGAATAGGATGGTTATTAAGGTGGAACTCAAACAATATCATGCTTGTAAAGGTTGTATAGTAGTTCTTTAATGAGTGACGGGCACATAACATATGCATTGCTAGCAAAGGTAAACTATGTTGTTCTTTTGCACGTCAAATGCCTGGAACTCACTTCAACAGATGAAAAATGCTATTTATTCCCTCTGCCTAATATCTCAAAGTGAATCCTAAAAGAATATTTTTCTATTTCTTCTATAGCTTCTCTATTTAGTCTATGATGGCCAGTTATGCTATGTTCCCGTGTTAGTTTATTGATGTTATCTATATATATATAAAAGAGCTCTTCTGTCTGTCCCGATGTTTGTCTGTCCCGATGTCTGTCCGTTCTCTATACGTTTGAAAGTTACAGAGCGTACCGACGCGCACGTCGCCTCAAAAGAAAGCTTGCGATTCCGGACCGGTCATAGGCGTATTTACGTTTCGGCCAGACAAAAATCCCGCCCGCGGTATCCCAAAAACGTTCAGCGTTCCGCTCATTAGCATCTCATTAGCAACCGTGTGACGTCGAGGTCGACCAATCGGACGGCGGGTTCCTTCCTACAGTTGAGTGTCGAGTGACTTGACGATTGACCAATCCTACGCTTCGGTGACCTGACCGGTCGACCAATCGGTGCGTGTGTGGGCGGGCCTTATCCTTCTGAACCGAGGTGAGTGGCCGCCATCTTGATTTTTCACAATTTTTCCCCCCACACTTTCTGTGTGTTAGGGAACTAAGGTAAATATTTTAATGATGTGTTAGGGAATTAAATAACAATTTAATAGGGGGGGGGGAGAGCCTCGGGAAATCGCGGGGGGGGTGGGGGGGGGAGAGCCTCGGGAAATCGCGGGGGGGGGGGGAGAGCCTCGGGAAATCGCGGGGGGGGTGGGGAGAGCCTCGGGAAATCGCGGGGGGGGGGAAGAGCCTCGGGAAATCGCGGAGGGGGGGGAAGAGCCTCGGGAAATCGCGGGGGGGGGGGAGAGCCTCGGGAAATCGCTGCGGGGCGGGGGGGGCGAGCCTCGGGGGGGGGGGGGGGAGAGCCTCGGGAAATCGCGGGGGTGGCGAGCCTCGGGAAATCGCGGGGGGCTCGCGCCGCCCGCACTGACCGCGCATGCGCCGCCCGCACTGACCGCGCATGCGCTGCCCGCACTGACCGCGCATGCGCCGCCCGCCCGCCCACAGCGGCCGTCCATCAGCCGCGCGATACGCGGCGGACCTCAGCTCTGGACCTCAGGCGCTAGGCAGGGGGAGGGGCCGGAGAGAGGGACAGAGGGGAGTGGGGGAGTGGGGGAGGGGAGGGGGTGGGGGAGGGTAGGGGTGGGGGAGGGAGACGGGGGGGGGGAGAGGAGGGGAGGGAGAGAGGGGAGGGGAGGGAAGGATAGGACAGGGAGAGGACATGACAGGGAGAGGGGGCACACACAGGGGCAGGGAGACCAAGCGCCCCAAAATTGCCCTCGCAACGCGGGGCTCCCCAGCTAGTATATTCATAATCTTGTGTGTGTTATAAATGACTTTGAATGTTTAATGTTAGAATTCACATATAATTACATAAATAGCATTTGCTGTTTCTGTGTGAATTGACTAATTGTATGGGTGTTAAATGCCATTACAACTTTAAAGACATTTGCACTACCTTGGCTATTAGGAGAGCTGCTAATCTGATTTTGACAAATGGGAATAAAGTAGTAAACATACTGTGAATCACTCAGTAGAAGTGTTTGATATGTTCGAAATCAGGAATGGGCAATTATTTGGGCTGGAGAGCCACTTAACAAGTTTTGGTGAGCTGATGAGGGGCGCTCCATTAAAACAGCTACCATTAAAATTTGTTATGGAATTTATTGTGTAAAGAACCCTTCATGTTGTTTCCACACTTAATAAAAATAACAACACTTAGTAACATGCTAACGCACATGATAATAGACAGAGTACACAAACACAATTCCCAGCCAAAGAAGGCTTAGAATACACAACAAATCTAATCTAATTATTTTCAGACTATTGTTAAAAGCATCCTTTGTATTAGTCTGCCCATACTTATTTTTAACCCTGTTTTGTTTTAGGCAGTCCCTCGGAACCGAGGATGACTTGCTTCCACATTAAAAATGAGTTCGCAGGTGACTGATGAGTCCAAGGCGGGACCTACAATCTCTGTCACAGGTGGGGCAGACGGTGGTTGAAGGGGCGGGTGGGTGGGGTGCTTGGGTTGACGTGCGCTCCTTGCGCTGCCTGCGCTTGGCTTCCGCTTGCTCCCGGCGAAGAGACTCGAGGTGTTCGGCGCCTTCCCGGATGCTTCTCCTCCACTTTGTGTGGTCTTGGGCCAGGGATTCCCAGGTGTCGGTGGGGATGTTACACTTTTTCAAGGAGGCTTTGAGGGTGTCCTTGAAGCGTTTCCTCTGCCCACCTGGGGCTCTCTTGCCGTGCCAGAGCTCCGAATAGAGCGCTTGTTTTGGGAGTCTCGTATCGGGCATGCGGACGTTGTGACCCGTCCATCGGAGCTGATTGAGCGTGGTCAAAGCTTCGATGCTGGGGATGTTGGCCTGAGCAAGAACACTGACGTTGGTGCGCCTATCCTGCCAATGGATTTGCAGGATCTTGCGGAGGCAGCGTTGGTGGCACCTCTCCAGTGCTTTGAGGTGCCTGCTGTACATGGTCCATGTCTCTGAGGCATACAGCAGGGCAGGTATCACTGCTGCCCTGTAGACCATGAGCTTAGTGCCGGGTTTGAGGTCCTGGTCTTCAAACACTCTCTTCCTCAGGCGACCGAAGGCTGCACTGGCACACTGAAGGCGGTGTTGGACTTCGTCGTCGACGTCTGCCCTATGCCTTTAAAAAAAAACAAAGCTTTATTTTTTTAATGTTATTTTAAACCCATTAACTTGTACCCGAGAGCTCAAAATCGGGCAGTGTACATCTTCAGGTGACTAAAAGCACATTGTTATTTCCAAAGTGTAGAGACAACACTTTGCTGTCCCTACTATTTTAATCACCGAACAGATGATCTTAATTTAAAAATTGTTATTTTAGACATGTTGGCTGTTGACATCTGTACACAGCAGTTATGCAAATAAAAATTGAATTATGTTCCTTCTGACCACTTGTCCTTCTATATTAAATCAAACAAAAGGAGAAGCAGCTGTGGGCAGTCAACGGGCAAACAGCTTCGAGCAACTGATGAGCAGGAAAACAGAAACTCAAACTACAACATTGGTAATAACGGTACCTCTTAAACTGGGAATCATATTCGGGTTCACGTTCGGCTTTGGTCACGTTTCTGCACTAAAACTATCGGAAGGACCCTGCTGGCACTGATTGTAAAATACTTAACAATCTATCACCAGCTGCGAACGGCAGTCCTTTAATACAAATCGGATTTAAGTGGAATGATTTGAAGGAGAAGTTTTTGTTTTCTCCTGTCTGACATGGTCCTGCAGACAAGGATAAGCACCAAGGGCCTGAGTCAGACAAAAGGCTCCCGAGTGCCCGATCACTCCGCACAAAGCCAGCGCGCTCCCTTCAACACTTACCCAAAACATTACATTGAAGCCGAACAAAACATATTTAATGCTAAATAACAGCTAACTTCAGGTTCTTTGAGTGGGGGAGCGGGTCATAAACAGCGAGACCAGGATCCGGGCGGCCGCCTTTACTGAGGCTCAACACCAAACACGAGAAGTGAGGGACCGAGGCCCGCCTACCGCATCAGGACACCGAATGGACAAACATCGGGCTTCGGTCAGGCGGCAGCAAACTGAGGGGGGCGAGTCAGATCCAGCTCACAGCTCCACCCCGTTAGCCCCTGCTCACGGATCCATCGCCCTCGACCAGCGCCAACGCCATAGAGGCCAGTTTGAGAACCACTGTGCCGGCTGGATAGAAGCAATTGGCAGGTCGGACATGGCCCCTAGGATGTATTTTGCCCACCACTGTTCTAAATGGTGTTGGGTACTGACATACTATATGACTGTGTCATATTTCGTAAGTTGAATCAGTGTTTGATATATGATTACCAAAAAAACTGCTGAAGTCTGCCTTGATGTATGGCTCCTTCATTGTTTCTGAATCATCTGTCTTAATGTTCACATTGAGCCCATTATAGGCTGCAGTTTTACAGTCTTCTCATTTCTTCTAGTGAATTTCAGTTCTTTAGTTCTGGAAGAAACAAGTATAACTTTCTTCATAATGACATCTTAGACAAATGTAACACTGATGTTTTAGTGGCACCGTTCCCACTATGCCCTCTCATTGTGAATAAAGCCTTTGTGTTATAATAATAATAATCAACTTTATTGTCATTGTTAGTGCACAAGTGCAGTACAACAAAATGTAGGCTTGCGGCTCCCGAGAGTGTACACTTAGATTAAGACATTTAACATTCAACATTCATTTGGCTTGTAATACATAAACATAAACATAATAAAGTGCATTGGCAGATGTGCAGGCTTTAGAGTTTATTTGTGGAGTTCAGTAGGATGACAGCCCTGGGAAAGAAGCTGTTCCTAAATCTGGTTGTTCGGGTGCGAATGCATCTGTAGCGTCTCCCAGATGGCAGGGGGGCGAACAGACTGTGGCTGGGGTGGGTAGGGTCTTTGATGATGGTCAGTGACCTCCGTAAACAGCGTTTCTGGTAGATGTTCTCTATGGTTAGTAGCCGGGTGCCGGTAATGCGTTGGGCAGTTTTGACTACCCGCTGCAGGGCTTTCCGGTCATAGGAGCTACAGCTGCCATACCACACTGTGATACAGTTCGTCAGGATGCTCTCTATTGTGCAGCGGTAAAAGTTAGAGAGGATCAGGGGTGACAGGTTACATCCCTTCAGCCTCCTTAGGAAATATAGGCGCTGCTGGGCCTTCTTCACCAAAGAGGAGGTATTGAGGGACCAGGAGAGGTTTTCCGTGATGTGGACTCCGAGGAACTTAAAGCTGTCCACCCTTTCCACCACAGCCCCATGGATGTGGATGGGGGTGTGACTCCCGCCTTTAGACTTCCTGAAGTCCACAATGATTTCCTTGGTTTTCTTGATGTTAAGGGCCAGGTTGTTATCGGCGCACCACTTCACGAGATGCTGGACCTCCTCCCTGTAGGCTGACTCATCGTTGTTGGTGATCTGGCCTACCACCGTGGTATCATCCGCAAACTTGATGATGGTGTTGGAACCATGAACAGCCACACAGTCGTGGGTGAAGAGGGAGTAGAGGAGGGGGCTCAGCACACAACCTTGTGGGGCCCCCGTGTTCAGGGTCAGGGGAAGGGGGAGGGGGGGAGGTGTGGTTACCTAATTTGACAGACTGGGGTCTGTTTATTAGGAAGTCCAGGGTCCAGTTGCAAAGGGAAGTGTTCAGGCCAAGAGTGTGGAGTTTGGTGGCCAGCTTGTTGGGGACGATAGTGTTGAATGCTGAGCTGTAGTCTATGAACAGCATTCTGATGTAGGTCTCTTTACCGTCTAAGTGATTCAATGCAGAGTGTAGAGCAGTTGTGATTGCATCCTCCATTGATCTGTTTGCACGATAGGCAAACTGGTGTTGGTCAAGAGAGGCGGGAACACTGGCTTTGATGTGAGCCAGGACCAGTCTCTCGAAACACTTCATTATGATGGGTGTGAGTGCGACAGGTCGATAGTCGTTCAGACATGTCACAGCCGTTTGCTTTGGCACAGGAATAATGGTAGCGGTCTTGAAGCATGTAGGGACTACTGCCTGGGCCAATGACAGATTGAAGATGGCGGTGAAGACATCAGCCAGCTGATCAGCACATTCCTTGAGTACCCGTCCAGGGATGCTATCAGGTCCAGCAGCCTTACGTGTGTTCACTCCGCGTAGAACACCCCTTACGTCGGAGGTTGACAGAGTGAGCACCTGGTCTTCCGGGGGTGGCAAGGCTTTGGTAGCCGTCTCCCTGTTGTCCCTGTCAAAGCGAGCGTAAAAGTTGTTAAGCTCCTCCGGAAGGGAGGCATCGTTAACCGGGGGGCTGGTGTTTTTACTCTTGTAGTCAGTGATGGACTGGATGCCTTGCCACATGTGCCGGGGGTCCGAGTTGTTGTGGAAATGATCCTCAATCTGCAGTGTCTGTTTCCTTTTGGCAGTCCTGATACCCTTTTTTAGGTTGGTCCTAGCTGCACTGTAAGCCGCCGCGTCGCCAGATTTAAATGCTACGTCGCGTGCTTTCAACAGCGAGCGGACCTCCCCGTTCATCCAGGGTTTCTGGTTGGGGTATGTCCTGATATTTTTATGGGTCGTGACGACCTCGACGCAACTGTTATGTAGAATAGCACTGTGGATGCGTATTCCTCGATGTCATTATGGGCAAACATGCTCCAATCAGTGCGTTCGAAGCAATCCTGAAGCTCCGAGACTGCCCCCTCTGGCCATACTTTCACTGATCTCACTGATGTTCTCACTCTTTTGATGAGCGGTTTGTATGCCGGGGCTAGAAACAGGGAGAGGTGGTCAGACTTCCCAAGGTGGGGGCAGGGAATGGCCTTATAAGCATCTGCAATGCTCGTGTAGACTTGATCCAGTGTTCTCTCCCCTCTTGTGAGGCAGGAAACATTCTGGTGGAATTTCGGGAGTACAGATTTTAGGTTTATGTGATTGAAGTCCCCCGCGACGATAAAAGCTCCGTCTGGGTGCGCAGTTTGTTGTTCGCTGATGGCCCTGTAGAGGTCCTTCAGTGCTAGTTTGGCATTAGCGTGTGGTGGGATGTAGACCGCAGTGATGATAACAGCCGTGAATTCCCGAGGCAGGTAGAAGGGTCTGCACCTTACCATGAGGAATTCCAAATCAGCCGAACAGGATCTATCGATTATGTCCGTGTTAGTGCACCAGGCATTGTTAGTGTAAATGCACAAACCGCCTCCCTTGCTCTTACCGGAGTCTGCAGTTCTGTCGGCGCGGAAGACCGTGCGTCCTTCTAGCTGAATGGTGGTGTCAGGGATGCCGTTGTTCAACCAGGTCTCTGTGAAGATCATGGCGCAGCATTCCTTTGTCCTTTTCTGTGAGGAGAGATCAAGTTTGATCTCATCCATTTTATTTTCCAGTGACCTAACGTTGGCCAGGAAAATACTTGGGAGGGAGGGTTTGTGTGGGGCCCTCTTCAGCCTATTTTGGATTCCGGCCCTCTTGCCCTGCTTCTGCTTGCGCTCTCTGCGGTCTGCGCCGACTTCCGGCTGGGGAAGGATGCCACGCTGGTCCCGGGGATTGGGCGATGTCGGGAGGCAGATCGACAGCGCCGAGTGTGAGCCGCACGCAATCGGCCCCGATATCGAGGAGTGTCTGCCGGCAGTACAGTAGGTCCGCCCTCAATTCCCGTATTAGCAGAGTCCAGAAGAGACTCAGAAAGAGGGTAAAAACGCTCAGTCTCGGGAGAGACAAAGCCGCTGCGTCCATGCGCGCCGCCATTTACCGACAGAAAAAAACAAATAATTGAGGGATGATCACTGTCTCTTTAAGCATTTACTTTCAGTGATTGGAACCTCCTGAAGATATGCGTAATATGTTTAACTAAACAAATATGATTTTACAATTCATGTAGCAGGTTTATAATGGCCACTTCCTGGGTTGGCACAGTCTTTTCTCATTGTTCATTTTCAGGACTCAGAGGGAAGGTTATTCTAAGTTTTAAACAATAATCAGCACCGATGACTATCTTGTTTGAAGTCATTTTACTTCTGTTATTATAGTTCTTGGAGTTGGATCATCAGAAGTTTTGAATGTAGCAATGGCCATTGTTGATTTTTCAAAGATTTAGATAATGGGAAGAATTGCGATTATACAGCTTATTGAATGTTTAACTTTGGGTGTGGCTGGTCATTATTATTATTACTACTATTATTATGGACGTGACCGTTTTGAATGCCATACTCACTGAAGAAATAAAATAGGGCAGGGTGGGAAATTGAAGAGTAGATCTAATGTTTTTCATTAAGGTTTTGTTGTTAAACTGAAGAAAATATGAAGAAACCATAGAATTGAAGAAAACCTCATAACAATAAATCAATTTATGTGAAGAAGGCATCTACAGTTTTTCACTGAATCAGCTCTCTTGTGACCATTTACCAGAATGACTTGAAAGCAGCCTAGAGTGGCATTGCGTCCCTCTGAGGAATGAGTTGCTCTCTATTTAGCATGAATCCCTGATGCAGCACATTGTCAATCCAGTGTGCTGCACCGATACATCATCTCAGTTATTGAAACTTAAACAAACATTAACAACTATCATAATGGCAATTGGAAGTGGCTGTTAGAATTGAGAGCCCAGTGATCTGGACATTGGGAAGATAACGGATCCAGGCTCTTAGACAACCCCAAAGGTAGGCATCTGCTGGAAATATTACAAGTGGTTCACCCCACCCTGGCTGTGGATACTCCAAGGGTGGAAATTAGTGGTGTATGAGCAATCCTGCTCCGCCCGCACGTACAGCAGTCTGAGGAAGTTCTGCTCCAAGGAGATGGGAACCATGGCAATTCCACTGAGGAACATAATCCCACCTTCTTACTGGCATCATGGCCTTCTATGGGGCACAAGGAACTTCCACCTGCCCTAACCTTCAGGAGGAATTTTCCTTATGTATCTTTGGAGCAGAGACCTGGCATTGCTGACTCTACCCGATGTTCTTCCTCCTCTGCTGCTGTCTTGGCCGTTTTAAACCGGGAGTGTAGCCCAGGTCCCCAGGAAATTTAGGGCTATTCTGCAATTGCATTTCACCGTCACTTGTTACTTTTGAATACTCATTAAAAGTATTCTCACAAAATGCTAGAAATACACAACAGGCTTTCAGCATCAAATGAGAAGAAATAAAGTTAACATTTTGGGTGGGTCATATATGCAACATCAGCCCTCTTTTTGCTCTTTTTGTTGCTGATCGACCAAATGGTCCAAAATGGGTGCAAAATCAGTGATGCGCCCAATGTGCCCACTCAAGGCCACATTCGAGTTTTACCAGCAACCTGCAGGCACCAAACAGCCACTCTGCTGCAGCTTACCAGCTTTCGACCGTGGGTATTCTTATGTTCATTAATAAATAGACATTCTTCTTATGAACACAGCTAGCTTTTGCTAGTTACTTTATTGAGCACATGTGGACTAGGTACAGTATCTGTAGAGGCTTCCATCTTGACTGCTGCCTTATGGATAGCCTAGTACCTCATGGGTAATGTAGTCTTAATATACATACAACTGGGTAGTGTAGTCTTATACATACAGCTATATACAGCTCTACAGCTCCACCTAGTGTCCACTATAGAATGACATGTTATTGATCATTACATCCCCCTTTCTTTGAGGTATAACAAAATCAATATCAATCAACTTTCAAGAAAACAATAAAAATAATATCAGTAACACTTTTGTTAGTGCTCTATAAACATAAACATTTTCAAAACAGTCAACACATTTTCAAAGCTTTACATTGTACTCAAAGATTAAGTCTATCAGGCTTTTTTACTTCACGTGTGGATCTTCTCAACACGGGTAAGTCTGATGTGTCTTCATGAGATTGTTCTGGCGGTGAATGACAAGATGCAGTTGCGGCATTGTCATCAATCTGCTTTTGTATAGATCGAGGTCTCCTTGCGATCTTTGCTTGGAGAGGGTTTCAGTGTTTCCTTCACTCTTCATGCCATAACTCTCAATGTAGTCAATGCACTCGCGAAAAACTGCTGGCAGCTGGATCCCATCATACAGCATAGTCCTCTCAGCAGCCTCGGCTAATGGAACACCAATGATTGGCCTGAGGGAAGAAGGAGTATCCACCGGAACTGCTTCCTGCTCTGGTGCAGGCTTCTTCTTTTTCTTTTTCTCTTTCCACTGCTTAACAACATCTGCTGCGGTTATATCTTTGGACTTTTTCTCCTTGTGTTTTTCCTCTTTGTGCTTTTCTTCCTTTGGCTTCTCTTTGACCTTAAAGTCTTTTTCTTTCTTCTTGGAGAAACTAGGCTTTTTGAAGACATGGATACCCTTTGGCCTTTTCATCCTTGATGGGCTCTCTGCTTCATCACCTGAGTCATCTGGTCTGCTTATGGCACAGTTTATACGGTAGACTCTCTTGACCAGTTCTAAGTCTTCACAAGCTTTGTCACCTAGTATCGAATCAAGTCTTTCAGCCACAACAGAAAACATGAGATGATGCACTTTGTCTTTGACTGTCACTTTAAGTCTGCATACACCTAAGCTATCTATTTTCTGTCCATTATAGCTCTTCAGTAGTACTGACTTTTTCTGTATTTTGGGCTTTTCTTTCATATTTTTTATGTCACTCATACTGATTAAGTTTGCTTTTGCCCCAGTGTCCAGTTTCAATGTAACTGATGCTCCATTTATCTGCAGTGGGATCATCCATTTGTCCACTTTTACTGCATTGACTTTATGTTCAGCATTGTCCATTTCTGAGGGCTGCACATTTTCTGTATCTTTTTTGATATCGTCACATGACACCATTCCTACAAAAAATGTCTCACTTAAATCAGTGTCCTCAATCACATTAACTTGTTGCCCTTTCGTTGTTTTTACTTTTGAAAAGCATTGTTTGGCAAAGTGATTCTTTCCATTACACTTTGTGCACATTTTTCCAAACGCTGGGCATTGTCTTAACTGGTGTTTGTAACCACAGCGTTTACAATTAAAAATTTCATCCTCCAATTGCTTTTCATTCCTGTTCTGCCCACGTTTCTTCCCCTTGTAGGACACAGCACCGACAGCAGCATTATCACTCATTACAATCGCATCATTATTGATTTCACTGAAAGTCTTCACGTGCTTTCGAGCTAGCTCGCTGGCTTGGCATATTTTCACTGCATTTTCCAAATTTAGTTCGGTTTCTCTCAACAGACGTTCCCTGACTTTTTTATCATGAATACCAAACACAATCTGGTCACGAATCATGGATGATTTCAGCTCAGAGAAATTACATGTCTGTGCTTTCAGTTTCAGATCAGTTATAAAGCTATCAAAAGTCTAATTTTGATGCTGTGTCCGAGAACGGAAGATGTATCTTTCATACATCTCATTCTTTTTGGGAGAGCAATGTGCATCAAATTTTTTTAGCACATCTTCTAATTTTTTCTCTGTTCTCCTCTGGATTAAATACAAATGTATTAAATACCTCTATCGCCTGTGGGCCTGCAACCGTAAGCAGCAACGCTATTTTTCTTGCGTCTGGCTTCGTACCGAATCCGATGGCAGCAATGTAGAGTTCGAATTGTTGTTTAAAAATCCGCCAATTGTAGTTGACATTTCCCTCGAGATTCAAACACTCTGGTGGCTTCAAATTCTCCATGTTGCTTTTCACAACTTTTTTAGCAGATGTTTACAACTCTTGGTATCCTGGTACCATCTTATGTTCATTAATAAATAGACATTCTTATTATGAACACAGCTAGCTTTTGCTAGTTACTTTATTGAGCACATGTGGACTAGGTACAGTATCTGTAGAGGCTTCCATCTTGACTGCTGCCTTATGGGTAGCCTAGTGCCTCATGGGTAATGTAGTCTTAATATACATACAGCTGGGTAGTGTAGTCTTATACATACAGCTATATACAGCTCTACAGCTCCACCTAGTGTCCACTATAGAATGACATGTTATTGATCATTACAGGTATGGGGTGAGAACAGGCCAGCAGCAGGCCAGAAGAATGCTCCTCCAGGCCCCATAAAAAAAATTTAAAAGCCAAAAACTTACCTTTTCCGAAGCAGCCTCCAGCAATCCCTTTAAGGACCATTGATTAGGCCGCTCAACATCCAGTTCAACTAGGACCAGCATGCACGGTGCATGCTCCACCCATTTTTGCATTAAAATTGCAATTCCATCCTACATGTGGCAAAGGACCCTGATATGCATATTTAATCAGCCTGCTGCTTGTTTGGGTGGGAGTGCTGGGCACCCATTTAAAGGCCTGCTTGAAAATTGAATCAGGTGGGCAAATGGGTATCCAAGGTGCCCACCAGATTTTCCTCTGACCATTCCCTGTTTTTCAGGCGAGAAACGGACGGCTGGCAGTTGAAAATCAATCCCATTGTGTTTCCAGTGGTTTTCCTTTGGATTTACAGTATTCAGAGTTTTTGTTTTCATCAATAAATGTATTTTGATGGCTTTATAGTCAATCACATGAGCTTTCTATTTTGGGTATTCAAGTAGAAAAGAACATTCGAGATATATTTCCAAATCAAGGACAAGGTACTCAAATGATCTTGTTCATGATACTTGACATATATCTGAAATGTTTTTGTATAATAAGAATTACCAAAGCAAACTAAAATTATACTGGTGCGATATTTCAATGAGGAAATAAATTCACTTACCTTTTTGGTCTGAAAAAAGAGTGGATAAACATCCTACACATGTTTTAAGTAGAAAATATCATGGGCAGCAGTGAGAGATCGCTATAGAGTAATTCTACTTGTGAAGTTGACCATAACCTACTTTTGAGTTAATTGTTTTGGTTAGTTTCATTGTGGATATATCCTCATTATGAAATATCCTTTGGCAGATTACATAACTATAATGAGTATTTTTGACTGTAAATAGCAACTATTTATAACTGAATGACCTTTGAAGCTTTTGAAATATTTGTTTTCTATCATATAAAACCTGGATTAACACGGCATTATAAATTAGAACTGGCATAATGCACAAAAGCACAGAATCATTTTCTGAACAAAAAAAATAAATATTTCAATTTTGTTATAGTTAATTTTTGTTGGAGAGCAGTATTAGATTTAGAAAGCTACTGTACAAATAAATCTTGTAACAGGCATACAAAGGTTTTTTATAAGGCAAAAGATTTGGCTTAAGATACTGAACATGTTTCATTTGGATCAACCGAGGCTCTTTTATTCAGTGCAAGTCACCAGTGATTGAAGTGATGTAAATGTAAGAAGAATTTATAGCCAGCTTTTGAATGTAAAATGCCGGTGCCTTTACGATTCAGACTATTTTCATTTATTCTTCTGCACAGTAACCTAGGTACAATGGAAAGTGGACATCACAAACACACCTAATTTCTGTCAAAAGCCAATATATTTTACTGTGTCTTTTGAAGTAGTTATTTAATTAGTTTTACACCAGAAAATATACTTTTTAAAATTAGTATTAACTGACTTGCCATCAATTATTTAAGGTTCTCAACTTAACCCATACATTACAAAGATTCATTGTGCCAGATATTGTCTATTCTTTTCGTATTGTTTTATCAAATTAAATGTTTGTTTAAACAACCTGTGATTTGAAATGAAAGCAAAAAGAAGAAAAATATATTTTATATAACAGTTTGATTAATGTAAGTTCAAGGTATTTAAACAATAAGGCAGAGGGTGAGAAACAACAGTATGATTTATCACCAAAATGGATTACATAGTAAAAATATGGAAGAAATTAATGATAATAACAATAAATGCGATTGAGTTTCCATTCCATCTTTTCATTTCAAAAACTAGGTTATGTTTTTGGTAAATATCTTTAAATAGGTGTAGATGTAAAATGCCATTTAGAGTTCAATTGATTGGAGATATTAAGGTTTAAATGACGTATGGGCATGGGTATTCTTTCCCCTTAAGCAGTTCCAGGAAAAAAACAAATTCAGGATAGTAATATTGAAGGAACACATTAATCATCATGTTTTGGAGTAGGGAATTTGGGAACATTTTAAGCTTCCAACAAAAATGATGTCTCAGAGTTGATTGGCTTGCCATTAATGTAACTCTTCATAGACATATGGTCAAATGTTTATGATAGAACACAATGTTTTAATTTACATTAGACTTTAGGGCTGAAAGAATTTCATTATAAAACTGATTTTGTATCTGCATAATGCACAGTGCAGCTGGTAGGCCAGACTCATCCTATCAGCTGCACCCTCTGCAGATTGTACTAAGCTCAGTGACACAGAAACAATGTGCCTGTGTCCAACCTCGCATCCAGAGCTGGTGCTCCCTGGGCAATGAATTTCTAATGTTATTAGTACACGAGCAACAGCAATGTTTCCCTCAGTTCGCTGTTTAGATTTTAGTGCTTTTTACCTGGCCAGTTCGACTGTCAGTGAAGTGTTTGCTGTCATACCTTTATTAAGAGTAACGCAAATTCCAAGGCGCAGATACTAGCTTTCAGGGCTGTTCATCGGGTGAATGCTGAAAACCACTCTGTCCATTAGTCGGTCAGTTTAGGCTGTTTTTAGGTTACCACTTTCATGTCAGTGCAAAGTGGTTGCACATGTGTATCGACACAAAAGTGGTTGCATAATTTGGATCTGACTTCCACATACACTAAAGTAAGATGTGAGACTCCATCTACTAGGTAATCTTGTGCTGCTTGGATTTTGTACTGCGTGAATACAACTCCAACCCTGTGCAAAGGCACATTTTACAAGTGCCCAGGCAATCTATGAGACCCCTGGAACTTTACAAGCTTACGTTAATTCATTTGTTGATAATGAAATGTTGATAAGGCGAGATGAAGTAAGGTGAGAGGAGGCTTGTGTGGAGGATATACACCGGCACAGACCTGTTGGGGAAAAAGGACCTGTTTTTGTGCTGTAAATTCTATGTAATTACATAGAAAGTTTCCACACTCTCAAAGTTTCAATTTAGCTGCCAGGGAAGCAGAGTGGAGACCAGTGCCTATAGTATAACTGCAGCCCAATATGTTTGCCAGTCAATCTGTTTCAACCATCCCTGATACAGCCATGTTGGGAAACAGAAAAGTTCTGCTAAATTTGAATATGTAAATAATTATGACAAGCAGAATGATAAAACAGTGATACTGCTGTATTGGGGAATGTTTTTGCATAGCTTTGTATGGGTGTCATTTAGGGAAGACCAATACAGTGTATGTGGGAGAACCGTTTTGATTTCATTTGTGACTCATATAAGTACACATGGTAACCCAATGATATGCAGTCAGTGAAGAATATTTCCATGTGAAGTCTCCCACCACCTCCATCCCACCCCCACCCCATCCTACGGATTTCCTAATGTGACAGCCTGTTATGTTTCAGTAATTATATCACTCTTCAGAACTTAAAAATAACTGTCTATGTTAAGTTAGTTTCTTGATGGGACCATACATGCCAGGTAAGCATTGGTCTGTAAAACCAATGGTATTTCTTTTTAACCATCTGTGTTCTTAGTGTTATTAGAACATTGCTATAAGGTTTTAACACTTACCAAAAGATCTTAATGTCTCCTGAAGGGCATACATATAAAGGTTTAAAGCTTTTTAAATAACCTTTTTTTAAGAAAAAAAGTATTTGTTGTAAATATGCTTATCTGATAGAATTGCAGCAGTTTATTTCATGCTACAATTCTAAGTATTGCACTTGCCTTAATTGTACAAATCCAACAATATTTTAGTAAACTAGTTTTTTTTTCAAAGAATCTTAAAGGATAATTTTCTTTGAAAGTCTTTAATTTCTTTGCAAAAGAATAAAAGTTCTCATCTCATTAGTTGAATATTGGTTGTTCTTTTTTAAATTGTGAGTTTATTTTAGCTCCAATATAAACAACCTCACTGGGTATATTTTCTCTTCCATCACATTAAAATAAAAATGTAAACAAATGTATAATTAGTACCTCGTAAAACATGTTAGAAACCTAATCTTCCAAAAGCTGCAGGGAAAGGAATCAGAAAGATACAAGATAGCTGAAAAAATCCTAATAATTTTAACAACTGAATCATAAGATAAGGAACTGTTTTATGAACAGAAATTGGTCATTGTGTATGATTTTACAAAGTTCCTTGTGTTCTTTTAATGCCATCACATTTGTAGAACAGGTAGTTAAATGGCCTGAGCTACAAAGATATCAGTTGGTCTTATTTTAATTTACCGTAGTTTACAGAAATCTTGATTACAAAGTAATCTTTATACAACCAAAAATAAAATGTTGTGATTAAAAATGATTCAGAATCTTATCAATGTATAAAATATTAAAGATGAGATAAATGTATCAATAAGATGCAGTTAGTGTTTGTTTAGTCTTGTTTAAGTTTTAAGTACTTTTCCAACCACATTCTTTCTTTTCACACAACACCTGCAGAAATCATTTTCTGCCAGTATCTACACGTATTGTCTGAACACACCACATATCTGAGAAATTCAGATGGGCCAAAGAACATTTCTCAGTTATAATGTTTGTAAACTATGAAGTTTACACTGGTTATATTTTAGATTCTGGTGCAAAATCGCTGTCCGGTTCCTAAATGGTTAAAATGGTTATTCGTCCACCTTATTTTTCTTACACTTTCCTGATGAAATACTTTGAATTCCATGTTCATTCACTATTTCTGATTCATATATATGTGTGTTACATCTTATCAGACGTGTTGCTCTTACAATATTGCTATTACCAGATAAGTTTACATGTACTCATTCTTCATCAAATACTAAGCCTTTTCTATGTAAATGATTGATACAGAATATTGATGTCCTAAATCTTATATGTTTATGTTATAAATATAATCGTACCCAATGGAAATATTTTAAGTTGCATTGAAGTCTATTACAATAACACAAAAATTTGGTATTACAGGAATGATACAGCTGTTTTAAACCTTTGAAATAAAAACATAAAATGTTGGGAAAGCACTGCAAGTCCATCAGCATCTGAAATGAGAAAAGACTAGTGACACATCACCAGAAAGTCAAAATGCCAGAATTTTCCATTTTTTCTTTTTATCTCTAATGTTTTGAGCATCAATGAATCTTTGATATTTTAAACAAAATGACCGTAGCATCGCACTTTTATTGCATCAGAATTTAACGTAAAAATGCTGCCTACAATAAAGGGAAGGTACTAGATGATCAGCAATGTCATGCAAGTTTACCTGATCATAAAACAATCAGCTAGACAGCTTGGTAAGTGTATTGTATTACTGAATGGGAATGTCAATGAGAGATAAATGAGAAATAATCCAGAATTATGTGTCTGAAATTGCAAACAAGTTTGTAATGAGAAGTATTAGAAACATGACAAGTAAATAATGTGAACTTATTTTAAGAAATCATGAGATATATGTCAATTTGATACAAGCTTTGGATATATTTTATAATAAAGTAACACTTCTATCAATTTATTTTCTAGTGGTATGCTTATGTATATGATTTACAAAAGTAACTCAGGAACATTTAACAGCTTTATAATGACAATGTTAATCAACTTTGAGGATTGCTTTTGCATTACTGCAGCAAGATCAAATAAATTATGATTTTTTAAACTTAATTCCCAACATTTTAAAAATTCAAGTAAGTCAAATTATTTGTTTCAGTACATTTTAATGTTATTTTGCATTATTCATCCTTGGAAATACACAAAAAATAATTTTCAGATGTTGTATGAAAGGAAAGAGAAGTGGATTTCAGAAGCTGAAAACGATCTTCAGAGTTTCCGTTTTATAATGAGAGTTATCTCTTGTGATCGTTAAAGTTTGTAATGTGTTAACATGATAATAGCAAATTGCATCAAAAAAGGGCGGCTATAAAATGTTTCTAAAAGGGATATGTTGCATGCTTGTTTGTAACCTCTTGAAGTAATAATATGTACCAGCATACTAAATACATCACCTTGAAACATAACAGAAATCTGTTGGTTATCTTTGATATAGTGGTTTGCTTTTTGTAATGGAAAATTGAGTATAGCGAAATCATTATGTGGCCAATATCTACATTTAAATATCTACACTTTGTATCCAAACCCAGTGATATCACTAAAGTGCATAAACTGCTATATGTGCTACAGCAGCATGATGTGTAACTTTTAACACACAATTTCTTCCTGTTAACAAAATAACCTTGATGGTTAACGTCTTTAATTTATTCCACTTAGTACTCCTGCCAGTGTTTTGACTAAAATTATTAACAGGATAAGTTTTGTTTCCATACTCTGAACAAATTTCAAACCAAGATGTTTACACATTTTGCGACAAACAAAATCTACTAACTTAAGTTCATTATTTTAAAAACTACTAATATATATAGCTAACATTAAGTACAGTGATAACCGTACCCTTAATTTATATTTATAAGTGTACACTTAACTTACATTGAGTATATTAATTTATATATTACTAGCTGGGGGAGCCCGGCTTTGCCAGGGCTGTTTTGGGCCGGGCGGTTTAAATCGAGTGCGAGGCTTTGGGGCCTCTCTGTGTCCCTCTGTGAATCTGCTGCCGGGCAACATTTTAAATCGAGTCCCAGGCTTTTGGGCCCTGTCTGTGTCCCTCTCTCAATCTGCTGCCGGGCAACATTTCTACCTTTTAATACCTTGAAAGATGAAAGTGAAAGTACTTATAAAACGTTTTTGGTAAATCTTGTGTTATTTTTAAAAGAGATACTAACTTTTTCAAAGCTGGATGATCAAAGTAGTTTGAGCTGGAAGCAGTGAAACAATGGCTGCCACATCCCCGAGATGAAAACGATTAGTCCCGCCCACACACACACACCGATTGGCCAACCATCAGGGGACTGTACTGTAGGATTGGTCAATCGTGACGGCACAGGATTGGTCGAACCTTGACGTCAGTCAATCAATGCTAAGTAGCAGATAATGAGTTTAATTTTGAAAGTTTTTTGCATAAGGCGCGAACAATTTTCGTCCGACCGAAAAGTAAATACGCTTACGACCGTCCCGGAAGCGTAAGCTTTCTTCGGAGGTAACGCGCGCGTAGGTACGCTCTATAACTTTCGAGCGCATAGCCGGACAGACGCACACCCGAGGACAGACAGACAGATCGACTCGTTTATTTATATATATAGCTGAAGTGCCCGGCGGTGCCGAGGCTTTTTCGAGGGCATGTTGTTGTTGGAAGAGAGAGAGAGAGAGAGAGAGAGAGAGAGAGCGCGTGACTGGGGGGGAAGAGAGAGAGCGACTGGGGGGAAGAGAGAGAGCGACTGGGGGGTAGAGAGAGAGCGACTGGGGGGTAGAGAGAGAGCGACTGGGGGGGAAGAGAGAGCGCGACTGGGGGGAAGAGAGAGAGCGACTGGGGGGAAGAGAGAGAGCGACTGGGGGGAAGAGAGAGAGCGACTGGGGGGAAGAGAGAGAGCGACTGGGGGGAAGAGAGAGAGCGACTGGGGGGAAGAGAGAGAGCGACTGGGGGGAAGAGAGAGAGCGACTGGGGGAAGAGAGAGAGCGACTGGGGGAAGAGAGAGAGCGACTGGGGGGAAGAGAGAGCGACTGGGGGGAAGAAAGAGAGAGAGTGGGGGGAAGAAAGAGAGAGAGTGGGGGGAAGAGAGGGCGGGGGGAAGAGAGGGCGGGGGGGAGGGCGGAGGGGGGGAAGGAAGGGAGGGCGGGGGGGAAGGGAGGGCGGGGGGGGAGGGAAGGGGAGGGCGGGGGGGGGAGAAGGGGAGGGCGGGGGGGGAGCGAAGGGATGGCGGGGGGGAAGGGAGGGCGGGGGGAGGGGGGGAAGGGAGGGGGGAAGGGAGGGCGGAGGGCGGGAGAGGGGGGAAGGGGGCGGGGGGGAAGGAAGGAGGGGGGAAGGGAGGGCGGGGGGGGAGGGAGGAAGGGAGGGCTTGAGGCTGAGAGACGGCCACGGCCACGCCCGGTTGCCGGGGTAACCCTGCCGTGCCGCCCCGCCCCGCACTCCCGAAAGCCCCGCTCTCCGAGCCCGCCCTGCACTCCCGAGAGCCCCGCTCTCCAAGCCCCAGCCGCCCCGCACTCCCGAGAGCCCCGCTCTCCGAGCCCCGCCCCCCCCGGCCGAGAGCCCCGCTCTCCGAGCCCCGCCCCCCCCGGCCGAGAGCCCCGCTCTCCAAGCCCCAGCCGCCCCGCCCCGCACTCCCGAGAGCCCCACTCTCCGAGCCCCGCCCCCCCGGCCGAGAGCCCCGCTCTCCAAGCCCCAGCCGCCCCGCCCCGCACTCCCGAGAGCCCCGCTCTCCGAGCCCCGCCCCCCCGGCCAAGCCGGCTTGAAGTCCGCCGATTGCGGCTCTGAGAGAGCCCCGCCCGAGCCGAGCGCGGAACAGAGAAAGACGCCACGTCTCACCTGCTCCTGCTGCACACGCACCCTGACCCTCGTGGCTGACGCCGTTGCCCCGGGTAACGTGACACGGGGGGGTGGGGTGCGGAGCTTAGCAGCTTAGCAGAAGCCCAATTACCTAGCTCGGGCCTGGCTGGGCAAGAAAGGCCCAGGCTTTCAGGCCTAAGAAAAAAACGGGGAAAGGTAGGAAAAAGAATCTTCAGGTTAGAGAAAATATTTACAAATGAGTGATTTTTTTTAAAACAATTTAATAAATTCAATTTTATTTTGCTGGAAATGTATATTTGAAAAGAAAGACGCAGAAAGCAGGAAAAAGAATGGAAGCAAGATGGCGGCTACTCACCTCGGTTCAGAACGATAAGGCCCGCCCACACACACACCGATTGGTCGACCGTCAGGTGACCAAAGCGTAGGATTGGTCAATCGTCCCGCCCCTCGACCGTAGGAGGGCCCGGCCGCACGCGGCAGCAAGCCGGCGTACGATTGGTCGACCTCGAGGTCACTCTGTCGCTAATGAGCGGATAATGAGATGCTAATGAGCGGAATGTTGAAGGTTTTTTGGATACCGCGGGCGTGATTTTTGTCCGGCCGAAACGTAAATATGCTTATGACCGTTTGGGAAAGGTAAGCTTTCTTTTGAGGTAACGCACGCGTAGGTACGCTCTATAACTTTCGAGCGCATAGCCGCCCAGACGCACACGTGCAGACAGACAGAAGGACAGAAGGACAGACAGATCGACCGATTTATATATATAGATATAGATGCAATGACATAGAGGTAATTTTAACATAGACTTGTTTTACTTAATGAACATGTTGTCAGAAACTGTTTCAAATACTTGCTTGAACATTTTTCAAATTAAATGAATGATGAGAATATGACAAAATGGTCTCAAACTACAATTATTTCCTCTTCCCTCGGTAGTGGGGAGGCTTTTAGAAAAGATAATCCGGGACAAAATTAACAGTCACTTGGAATAGTGTGGATTAATGAAGGAAAGCCAGCTCGGATTTGTTAAAGGCAAATTGTGTTTAACTAACTTGATTGAGTGTTTTGATGAGGTAACAGAGAGGGTTGATGAGGGCAATGCGGTTGATGTAGTGTACATGGACTTCCAAAAGGCGTTTGATAAAGAGCCGCATAATAGGCTTGCCAGCAAAGTTGAAGCCCAGGAAATAAAAGGGACAGTGCCAGCATGGATAGGAAATTGGCTAAGTGACAGGAAATAGAGAGTAGTGGTAAACAGTTGTTTTTCGGACGGGAAGAAGGTATACAGTGGTGTTCCCCAAGGGTCGGCACTAGGATCACTGCTTTTCTTGATACATATTAACGACTTGAACTTGGGTGTACAGGGCACAATTTCAAAATTTGCAGATAACACAAAACTTGGAAGTATAGTGAACAGTGAGGAGGATAGTAATAGACTTCAAGAGGACATAGACAGGCTGGTGGAATGGGCGAACATGTGGCAGATGAAATTTAACGCAGAAAAGTGCGAAGTTGTTGAGATACCGCGGCAAACGTGGGAGTCGAGACCAGAGTTGGTGAAACACAACTGCTTTAATCTACATCATGGCAAAGAGAAACTGGAAAAGCCCGCGCAACCACTTAAATACTCCCCAGACAGGAAGTGCTCCCGGCAGCCTGTCCCTGCGGGAAACAAGTTGCTGGAGGAAAGGGCCCCCGGCTGGGGGCGTCTGCTTAAACTGTCCGTGCCGCCGTGAGCGGATTATGTCCCGTGGTGGCGTGTCGCCACAAAGTGATACATTTTGGTAGGAAGAACGAGGAGAGGCAATATAAACTAAAGGGTACAATTCTAAAGTGGGTGCATGAACAGAGAGACCAGGGGTATGTGTGTGTTGTGTCGGTACCTTTCTACCTAGACACAATTTAGGACTCAGAACTCAGAGATTCAAACATGAAGTGCTTTATTGGAAGGAAAGGAAGTTCTGGAAAGTTCCGAACAAAGAGAGCTAAACTTAACAGAGAACACCCAACCATTTATCTCCTGTGACAGCGCCACCACAGGTGGGAGGAGAACACGCAATAGAACACACAATACATAACAATGTGCACAAATCATTGAAGGTGGCAGGGCCGTTTGAGAAAATGTTTAAAAAAGAATATGGGATCCTGGGCTTCATAAATAGAGGCATAGAGTACAAAAGCAAGGAAGTTACGATGAACCTTTAGAAAACACTGGCCCGACCTCAACTGGAGTATTGTGTCCAATTCTGGGCACCACACTTTAGGAACGATGTGAAGGCCTTAGAGACGGTGTAGAAAAGATTTACAAGAATGGTTCCAAGGATGAGGGACTTCAGTTACGTGGATAGCCTGGAGAAGCTGGGGTTGTTCTCCTTAGAGAGAAAGTTGAGAGGAGATTTGATAGAGGTGTTCAAAATCATGTTGTGTCTAGATAGAGTAGATAGAGAGAAACTGTTCCCATTGAGGACACAGATTTAAGGTGATTGGCAGAAGAACCAAAGGCGACATGAGGAAAAACTTTTCTACGCAGCAAGTGGTTAGGACCTGGAATGCACTGCCTGAAAGGGTGGTGAAGGCAGACTCAATCGTGGCTTTCAAAAGGGAATTGGCTAAGTACCTGAAGGAAAAAGATTTGCAGGGCCAGGGGGACAGGGCGAGGAGTGGGACTAGCTGAAGTGCTCTTGCAGAGAGCTGGCATGCGCTTGATGGGCTGAATGGCGGCCTCCTGTGCTGTAACCATGCTATGATTCTATCTATTCAACAACAAAAACGATTTGCACATTTTTTTTTATTCGTCCGTGGGTTGTGGGCGTCGCTGGCAAGGCCAGCATTTATTGCCCATCCCTAATTGCCCTTGAGAAGTTGGTGGTGAGCCACCTTCTTGAACCGCTGCAGTCCGTGTGGTGATGGTGATCCCATAGTGCTGTTTGGGAGGGAGTTCTAGGATTTTGACGCAGTGACGATGAAGGAACGACGATATATTTCCAAGTCAGGATGGTGTATGACTTGGAGGGGAACTTGGAGGTGATGGTGTTCCCATGCACCTGCTGCCGTTGTCCTTCTAGGTGGTAGAGGTCGCGTGTTTGGGAGGTGCTGCCGAAGTAGCAAAGCATACTAAGATGGTTTTACAAAAGAGACCGCACAGATGGGTGTGTGGGGAGATGACCAAAAGCATGGTTAAAGAGGTTGTTTAAGGAGGCTTTTGAAACTGTGGAGAAATCTAGTAGAGCAGAGGACTTTGGGAATTGAGTTTTCGAACGCTGGATTCATCGCATGAATATTAACAGGTTAGCCCCAAAGTTAGTACCTGGAGCTAAAAGGGATCATCAAAATTAGAATTTCTTTTCAAGGTTAAAGTACTCTTTGATGAAAAGACCTTCTTTCCCCTCCATCTTTTGTATGATAAAGACTCTTATAAACGTCAGGATTGCAAGGACAGAGGACGGAATCTTCCAACCTGCACCCACCACCCACGAGGTTCCGCACTGTGGACAGAGCTTCAAACAATTGGAGCTTTAGTGTGAATGTGCATGGTGCAGCCAGGGTGAGCAACCGTGGGCTGAGTGGTATATTCATTTATGGGCAATATGAAAAGTTAATGGGGTAATTATGAATTTGGGCAATATTGAAGTCAATGGAAATGAAAATCGGGAGAGCTATATAACGGGCGACTGATCTGATAGTGCCCGTTTTACACCATCACCCAAAGTTAAAATTACCCCCAGTATCTCAGGGTTAAATTGTCACGGGTATGGCACTGAGAATGGGGGTTCACTACACAATCTCCAAGGTGAATACAGCTTTTTACAGACTCTAGGGAACCATGACTGCAGAGCCTGGGCATCAAACCTGTGAATTACGACTAAAAGGTTGTGATGAAAGCTGAAATATACATTTGTCCTTTAATTTGGACCTGCGGAGCAGAATTTCCACTTCCGCTCTTGGGCCTGCTCTCTGCCCAGGGGCAAAGCTGCACCGGCAACTATGAATAATTATTCAACTGAGCTGAAGCAATATACTTGGCACTGCTTCACTAACACACATTGGGGGGAATTTTAATAGTATGGGTTTGGGTTTGGGTTTGGGTTCAGGAGGGTCATTAAAATTGGCGAAAATGTCAGCTTGTTCGGAAGCCGGTTCCAACGCCCCGACTTCCGGGTTTAACTCCGTAGCCTTTCGATGCATGTGTGTAACCCCCACCAGACAGGCGGCTTACTGCTTATAATATTTAAACAAGGCAATTTGAACGAGATTTTCACCGAGATTTAAATTTAACATGAAACGGGTATATATCTGTGGTTGTATGCACGGGTTTCCCAGGCTTCCTGAAACTCGCCATTGAAGCGAAGGTGAGACGACTGAATGACAATTCATGGCGCTCATTAAATGTCAGGCATACAGACATCAATAATTACTCAGTGTTGACAGCTACTTTCTTACCTTCCACTGGGAGAGAGTTTGTTGTGAGTACCTGTATTGAGAGGTTTATTTGTGCCCTTTGGAGGTATGGAGACCAACGTTTCCTTTAAGGTGTGCGGCCGCGCAGTGCTCTGAAGGTCCCGTGCAGCCGGTGAGCTGGCTTTTAAATAGAAAATCCGCGTGTGCGCAGAATCGTTAACGGGCTCCGTGGGCCAGAAAAATATTCGAGGGAACATGGATTGAGACGCAAGATCAGGATGGGTGACGGTGATGCCATGACTGCCTTAGATTGGACCTCGGACGAGGAACAAGGTGACCATCAGCAGCAGCAGCAGCCTGCTGTGGAGAGACCTGCTGGTGGTCAGCACAGAGGGGAGCAGCAGAGGGGGCGAGCTTGCAGGAGACACTACCCACATAAGAGTATGTACTGACAGAGGCTCAGCTTCCTTGGCCTCTTGGAAGAGCAGTGCTTCAGGAGGCTGAGGTTGTCGCGTCAGGTGGTGGCAGATATCTGCAGCCTCCTAGAAGAAGACCTTCTCCCTGCTGGACCTGTTTGCCACGCATTACCAGTGGCTGTGAAAGTGACCACCGTCTTCAACTGTTTTGCCTCTAGATCCTTCCAGGGCACACCGGAGACATATCCAGGATCTCCCAGTTGACTGCACATAAATGCATAAGGCAGGTCACTGATGGGTTGTTTGCCAGGGCCGGCAATTATGTTACCTTCGCCTGTGATGACACTAGTCAGAATGAGCAGGTGCTCAAGTTTGCGTCTCTGGCTGACTTCCCACAGGTACAGGGTGTCATCGACTGCACACATGTAGCAATCCACGCCCCTCCTGATCAACCAGGAGTATTCATAAACAGCAAGGGATTCCATTCGATCAGTGTTCAGCTCGTATGCAACCACAAGACAAGGTTCATGCAGGTGTGCACCAGTTTCCTGGAGAGCTGCCATGTTGCTTTCATCCTGCAGCAGTCCAAGCTCTTCGACCTCTTTAGACCTGCAAGCAGACTTAAGGGGTGGCTGCTAGGAGACCCTTCAAACTTGGCTGATGACACCCATGAGAAACCCCACCAGTGATGCCCAAAAGTGGTACAACAACAGCGATATGATCAACAGATGTGTCCTTGAGCAAGCAATCGGCCTGGTCAGGTGCCTGGACAGATCTAACATGCTACAATCCATCAGTACTCGTCAGCCAGGGTCTCCAGAATGATCGTGGTCTGCACAACATTGCGCAGCAGTGTGGATTGGAGCTGCAGGAGGAACAAGGCGCTGAACACACACACATCGTCTGCGGATGAATCCAATGAAGAGGAGGAGGAGGAGGTGAAGATGGCAGCCCCAGTGCAGCACCAGCTGCTCACATTGCTGCCCGGGATGCTAGGGATTCCCTTCTAGCTGTAGGTTCAGCTAGTCACTACCAGTTAGGCTGATGTAACAATCACATCCAACGGCCAGTCTCTTCCCCGCCCCACCCCGCCAATCCCACTGACATAAAGCAGTCCTGTAACCAACCATCCACCCATTGCACATCCCTCCATTGGTCCCCATCAATTCACATCTTCCCATGCATTAACAAATAACTGAAAAGCTGAGTTGCCACCCAGCAGCCAATGTTGCGCAAAGTAATAAACTACATGTGATTCTACTTTTAAACATCAGAAACTTAACACTAACATTTTGCCAAACACCCATGTGCATACCCTTGTTGAACTACAAAGCTTTACTCTTCCTTATCCTACCGCTCCTATGTGGTGCAACCCCTGTAGCTTTAGCAGAGGTAGAGGCAGGCTGCTCAGATCCCTGCTCTGACTGTTGAAATGCTCTTGGCTGATGACTTCTGGATGTTGGAGCCTGTGAGGGCCCCACTAAAGACTGCTCCACCTGCACCTGTGCAGGGGCCAACTCGGCCATCGGGACAGGAGGCAGCGTGTCTGGTACTGTCTGAGGGGGGGGGTCATTGGGTGAGAAGTGGGAGCACTTTGAGTGGAGTCGCCACTTCCATATTCCCTTTTGCCATCATCCCTCCCATGGGTCAGCCGCACTTCACTCCTACCACTCTGCTGGAGAGAAACTTGGTGCAGATCAGTGACGTGTTGCAAGGCCAAGGCTAAAGTGTCTATCACCCTATTTAAGGCACCAAACATGTAGGCATCCAAAGTCTGCACGGCCATGATCAAGACCTGCATGGACTCATGTGCAACTGTACTCACCTTTCCTGACCTGGTTAGGTCATTAAAGCGCTTCCTGCACTGAGGAGCGTGGCACAATGCTCCTGCTGCTGACCTCCTGGGCCACCTCCAACCACACCTTCTTCATCGCAGCAGCAGGTTTCTTCCCCCCCATTGCTGGGGAAGAGTATCTCTCTCCTACTCCTCACTGCACCAAGGGATGTGTCATTAAATCTTGATGCTGCCCGTGACCATCCTGAATCCATTACAGCACTTCTCCTTCACTTTGCTGCAACTCCCAACTCCTCCAAATGCCATCCTTGGATTGGGCTTTAAATACTCCAGTTGAGATTGCGTCCTTTGGGTCCGCACCACGCCCGCTGTTATGAATTCGACATTGAAATACCAGAAACCAACACGCTGAAACTTCTTCCAGGTTTTGCACCCGATATCGCACCGCCCTCCCCCCTCCCCCCGACCCCCACTCCGAACATGCCGCGGAGTTATTATCGGGGCCATTGTTCCAGCAAAATTGGCACAAAAGCATCAGTTGCACAAGTAGTAGAATTTAAGGCCCAACATCTTTTCTACCTCAAACTCAAAATCCTGACCTAATCTGGCGTGGTGGATCAGGATTTTAACTTTGGAAAGAGAAAAATAATTGCACATAAGTTATCTCTCAGAAACATCTCAAATCGTTTTGCGTACAAAGAATTGCTGTGACTGTTATGTAGGCAAATCAGCATCTGCCTTGTGTATAGCAAGATCCCACAAATGACTAAGTGAACAGTTAGTTTGTTTTGTTGGTGTTGGTTGAGCGAGTTTCCGCTCCATTGGCTCAGTCAGGACCTGGTGTATCTGTGACTGCCAGTACACCGATCGTTGAGACCTCCAGTTGGGCAAACGTGGGCCCTAAGAGTGAGGTCGATGTCGGAGAAGAACCTGGACCCCAAAGAGAGGAACAATTTTTTTTTGCTGATTAGCCGCCTTACAAAAGGTGCTGAAAAGGTCCTGGGCGGAATTGGGAGGAGGAGGCGGAGGGGGGCTTCTTGGGCAACACTGTACCAAATTGTGGGCTCGTCCCATAGTGGTGTGTGCACCCACCTACCGTGTGCTAATTAGGTGCCCTCCCACTGAGCCCACACACTTTTGCTGGATCAGCACTAGAGGGCACCAGCGAGCACAATCCCAGCATTCTGAGGAATTTCAGGGCCAGAGTGGTGATATCTTGGGACGAAGTAGTAAAGTTTCATAATGGCCCGGAATTTGTGGTCAGCGGCGAAGCAAAGGCGCTCGCTGCTGGCCCTGAAGTAAGTTTCGCACAAAGATCTTGCGATCTCTGCGTCGAGAATTTGGGGTTTTCCGACGCGTAATGTTACACATGAATGACAGACCGTAACTTCAGGATTACCGCATTAGGCTCCGCAGGCACTAAATCCTGACGTTGCGTCAGTTTCAAAGACGAAATGACGGCGAACGTTGCCAGTCCGCCGTCATCAGGACCGCAAATTCCGGGTCATTGAGTTAATCTTGTTTATCTCGCCCATCATCAGACTTGCCGAGCATTGACTACCATTGTCAGCTGCTGATGGCAGTGACTGGAGAATGTCCGTACTGGCAAGCAGTTATAAAACAGTTTCATTGCCTTCATTGTTGTGGCAAAAGCTACTGTTGCTCCAAATGCGAGCTGCTTTGTGTTTCTGTTTGTGTCAGAGGTGACGCCGGAATCTCTATTTTTTGATGGTGTGCACCTGCTCTGACGGCAGCAGCAGAGGCCTCTTTACGTTTCTGGTTTGTCCCCAATGGCAGAGCTGTTATCAGCTACAAACCAGCAATATAATGCAGCACCAACGAGTTTTTAAATTAACTTATGTTCAACAAAAGTAAGTTATTCATAAGTGTTGCTCGACCTGCATAAATCATTTTTAATCCCTGCGCGTGCAAAACATTGATCTGGTGGGCAGTGGCATCGCTTACACTCACAGAAGAGAAAGCAGGTTCCCTTCCAAATGTTAGAGTTCAGAACAGATGTGTTAATTGATCTAGACATGAAAGGAAGCATCGATTTCATTTCTAAATTCCTCCAGGGATTCCCCAGATTGAGCCCTCATAAGTACAATTTCTGCTCAAGATCACTTTATTAATCAGAAATTTGAAGCTGCTTATCTGATGATACTGGATTTCCACACTCACAGTGTGTGTTTACAGTATCTTTGTATTGACTCTTGAGAGATGAGCTGTCACCCACCTACATCAGACTGTTTCCATTCAGTGTTTTTGTTTCAACCCCCACACAAGACATGCACTGCAGAGATAAAACAGAAGGGAGAAGATTGGGGCCACCGTTATGGAACAAACTTATAGGCAGCAATGTAGCATTAAAACTCCAGCTTTCTTGAAGATCATCTATAACTTTTCTCCTCAGTTATTGTAGAACAATGGTTAAACATGGGACCCACTGTAAACCTATACAAATGTGTCCATTTTAGTCAGATTGTACCTATATCATGAAGTCAAATACAATTTTAATTTTCACTAATATATGTACTGACTTGGTAATTCTTTATTAAAGTTCAGGTGAGATAGGAACAGTGGTAAATCTACATAGAAATTAGATTCAAATGCAACATGGGATCTGATTTTTGTGTCCATTCTGCCTCATGCACAAGAGGTGTTTTGTGTCCACCTGCTGATACCCTCAGACCCACATTATCCACCCCCTCCACCACCAATGCACTGTGGCTGCAGAATGTACAATCTACAGGAGGCACTGCAGCAACTCACCAAGGTTACTTCCCTCCCCTGCAAACTCTACCACCGAGAGGTACAAAAGCAGCAACGCTGTGGGACCACCATCATGTCCAGGTTCCCCTCCAAGTTGCATACCATCCGGACTTGGACTTATCGCCGTTCCTTCATCGTCACTGAGCCAGTTCTTTTACTGCAATGTTATAAGGTTCTTTGGAAGCACCGCGATCATATGTTTTCAGTGATACTACATGAAAGAAGGCATGCTAGAGTGATCAATACAGCAAAGCCTGATTGGCTGTACCCATCAAGATGGCACCAACCATAAGCAGAGTCACCATTGCACTTACCTGGCATCAACAGACTCTTTCTCATCAGAGAGACAGATGCACAGCTGTGCCGTCTGCTACCAGGACAAGTGTAGCTACCATGCAACACAGGGCTGGCATAGCCAGTGATAGTATTGTTAGAGATGGTTCTTGTGGCTGCTTCCACCTCCTTCCAGGAAGGCTGAAATGCTGGCTTCTGGGGATGGTTGCTGTGGAGTGGCAAGGAGGGCACTTTCCTTGCAGCTACATCACAGAGGACCAACGTTTGAACTGAGTGCTACTTGCCTGCAGATTCATGCTTGTATTTAGAGCTTTTGTTTGTGACTTGTGCAGTTCGCAATTTTAGAGGGTCAACAGTGCCTTGGTGCCCAAGGGAGAAAAGGTACAGCAGCTAGTGAGTTACCTCGATGTGTTTATCATGAAAATCCAGGGAACCCACATACATTCCAGACATGTGCTTCTGATGGGTGAGGCTCCCTGCAAGACATGTGGTTTCATAAAATAGGGCCTAAAGTGTCCTCTCCGGCTACATTAAACCATCAGTAACATGGTAACAAGGGCCAGCAAAGGGACACCAATATCAAAAGATATCTCCTTTTGTAACATTAAGGATTATGGGCAATTTAGTAGACTATATTTTCCATTGAACTTTTCCTGGACTGAGTTACCTGACAGAACCACAGATATAATGGGAGTGAATGTCCATGGGGTTTCTCCTGCTGTTCCGCTGTAACTTCGACGGAAGAGCTACAGAAACCCAAGAAAAACAGTGTTAACAAGGTTTCCACCGCTCTTCCGCCAAAGTTATGAGATCTGCTGAAGTAAACAGAAAACGAATAATTCGAACAAAAGTTTAAAAATACCTAGTCATTACTGCAGTGGAGCTTACGTAGACTTCACTTGTAAAAATGTGTAATCGTGGAAAATATTGTTCACTAAAACCTTTGAGCGCTAAATGGCCTTTGTATCTTTCTCAATATACATATTTGCTATCATGCCAAAATTCTATCAATTTCTGTTACTGACAAGTGCTAAATAAATTGACAAAGTAAGCATTTATTTCTGTCATACATTTTAAAAACATTTGGGAGTTGAAATTCCTTGTAGTGCCCTGCTTAATACAATGTTAGAATAGTACACAAGGGGATTTGATGAAACGTTATTAATCCATTTAAAATAAAGCATTAATGACTTTGTTCAAATAGTGCACAGGAATTTAATATAAGAAAGAACTTGCATTTATATAATGCCTTTCACATTCTCAGGGTGTCTCAGAAAGTGCTTCGCAGCCAATGATTGAATGACTTTTAAAGTCGCTTTTGTTATATAGGCAAATGCTGCAGCCAATTTGCATACAGCAAGTTCCCACAAACAGCAAAGGGATAAAAGACTGGATAATCCAGTTCTGCTGGTGTTGGTTGAGGGATACATGTTGGCTAGGACATTGGGAGAATTCCCTTCACTTCCTCAGATAGCGCCATAGGATCTTTTACATCCACCTGAGCAGGCAGATGGGACCTTGGTTTAACATCTCATCTGAAAGATGGCACCTCCAGCGGTGCAGCACTTCCTCAATACTACACTAAAGTCACAGCCTAGATTATGTGCTCAAATCCTGGAGTGGGACTTGAACCTTCTAAATGCACGGAGTAATTTCAACCATTTTATGTACAAATTCCCATTAATAGTCTTTTGTATTTCATAATTATTTGGGCTACTTGATAATTGACCAGTTAGGTACTTGATTCTCAAACAAACCAATATGAAATCTAATCCCAAAGTTTCCTATTACTTGAATATGGTTGTCTGAATTGAATGAATTTGATTAAATGTCAATTTATCTATCAAACAGGAGAATGTACAAGCGCAGTATTATTTAAAAAAAACAGTTCCTAGTGTGCATGGGCCTACAACACAAAACTCTTCCTGATTTGGCAATAATCAGCAATCAGAGCGGCCACAGGGTGGCTGGTGTGGGAAAGGAACAAAATGTCACCTTGTGGTAGGAGTTGCCATTTTGAGATTGGGGCTGAGGCAAATTGCTGTGGCAGTGTAGAAGGGGGTTTAATTCTGTATCTATCTGTGCTAAACCTGACCTAGGAGGGCTCCATACTGACACTGAACACTTGAAATAAGAAGAATTTAATTCTTCTGCATCAAGTCTCCCTTGCCTTGATGAGAACAAAACATCAAAAATAATTGATTAATTTAGTGATCTTAAGTCAGTGGCCCCGATGATACATTGTTCATCACTTGCTATAACTCCCCCACCCAGCCTCCCCCGTCATAAAAGTGAATGCTCCAACTCACCATGACCATTGCCACAGGCAATTAGGTAATCCATCTGTAATATATTAACAATAACCACTTCTGCTTATATAGCATCTGGGATCACCACCACCTCCAAGTTCCCCTCGAAGTCACACACCATCCTGACTTGGAAGTATATCACTGATCCTTCATCGTCACTGGGTCAAAATCCTGAAACTTCCTACCCAACAGCACTGTGGGAGTACCTTCACCACACGGACTGCAGCGGTTCAAGAAGGCGGCTCACCACCACCTTCTCAAGGGCAATTAGGGATGGACAATAAATGCTGGCCTTGCCAGCGACGCCCACATCCCAGGAACTAATGGAAAAAAATAATGTAAGAAAACATCCCAAGGCGCTGCACAGAAAAGTCTGGTGTGCAGTCATACCAAACCTTTAATAAATTATAGACAGACCAGCAGTACGTGTACACTTCCCATCAACTAATATTTACCATCAATGTCACATTGGGCCGGGTTGTGCCATAGTGGGTGGAGGTGTGGGGGAGAACGTGGCTGAATCTCAGCATTTTAAATTGAATAGATTTCCTCACTGCTGGTTGTGGGACTGGGTGGGGGTTATTACAAGTCTTTCTCCAGCAGTATATTATCAAAGAAACTGATTTAGCGTCCACATAAATATGCACATAATCGGAGATTGCAAGCCCGAAATATTACTAACACTTCTACAATACTCTAATTAAAACACAATTTGAATGACTCATTCATCATAAATCAGTGACCTGATAATATATTGTACGTAAAATAGCATAAAACAACATATTCTCTGATGTACTGTGTGCATTGTGGTACTGAATGGTTTTTCATACTGGCTACAATTGCAAGGTCAGAAGTATCCAATACAAAATTAGATGTAGAATCATAGAATAGAACCATAGACTCTTACAACACAGAAGGAGGCCATTCGGCCCGCCGTGCCTGTGCCAGTACTTTGAAAGAGTTATCCAATTTAGTCCCAAATAACACCTTTTCCCCCTTAACCCTGCAAATTAGTCCTCTTCAAATACATGTCCAATAGACTTTTGAATGTTCCTGTGGAATCTGCTTCCACCAACCTTTCAGGTAGTGCGTTCCAGATTTTAACAAATCTCTGTGTGAAAAAATTTCTCATCATTTCCCCTCTAGTTCTTTTGCCAATTATTTTAAATTTATGACCTCTGGTTACCGACCCATGCCAGAGGAAACAGTTTCTCCCTATTTGCTCTATCAAAACCCCTCATAATTTTGAATACCTCTATTAGGTCTCCTATTACCCTTCCCTGCTCTAAGAAGAACAATCCCAGCTTCTCCAATCTGTCTACATAACTGAAGGCCCTCACCTCTGGTATCATCCTGGTAAATCCCCTCTGTACCCTCTCCAAGGCCTTGAAATCCTTCCTAATGTGTGGTGCCCAGAATTGTACACAATACTCCAGCTGAGGCCTAACAAGAGATTTATAATGGTTTAGCATGACTTCCTTGTTTTTTCCAGTGCCCCTATTTACAAAACCAAGAATCCCATACGCTTTCTTAACTGCCTTATCAACTTGCCCTGCCACCTTCAAAGATTTGTGAATATGCACCCCCGAGTTCCTCCGCTCTTGCCCCCCTGCCAAAATAGTACCATTTAGTTTATACTGTCTCTCCATGTGGTTTCTCCCAAAGTGCATCACTTCTCATTTATCTGCATTAAATTGCATCTGACATGTATCTGCCCATTTCATCAGTCTGTCTAAGTCCTCCTGAAGTCTGCTCCTATCCTGTTCACTATTTACTACATTGCCAAGTTTTGTATCATCCACAAACTTTGAAATTGTAATCCCTATACCCAAGTCCAGGTCATTTATATACAACAAGAAAACCAATGGTCTTAATACAGACCCCTGGAGGACCCACTGCATAATTCTCTCCAGTCAGGAAAACATCCTTCCACCACTGCTCTCTACCACCTATCCCTTAGCCAATTATGTACCCAAGATACCACCGTCCCTTTAATACCATGTGCTTCTATTTTCTAAATAGCTTTGTTATGTGGTACTTTATCAAATGCTTTTTGAAAGTCCATATATACAACATTACTGCACTCCCTTCATCAACCCTTTCTGTTACTTCATCAAAGAACTCAATCAGGTTAGTCAGACACGATTTGCCTTTAACAAGTCTGTGCTGGCTGTCCCTTATTAACCCATGCTTCTCGAAGTGAGAATTAATTTTGTCCTTGACAATGGTCTCTAGTAGTTTTCCCATGACTGACGTTAGAATGACTGGCCTGTTGTTACCAGGTTTAGCCCTCTTCCCTTTTTTGAACAGGTGTGTAACATTTGCAATCCTTCAATACTCTGGCGCCACTCCAATATCCAAGGAGGATTGAAAGATTATGATCAGAGCTTCTGCTATCTCCACCCTAGCTTCCCCCAGCAACCTAGGATGCATCCCATCTGGACTGGGTGACTTGTTAACTTTGAGTGATGCTAACCTACTTAACACCTCTTTTCTATCTATTTTCATTCTATCCAATATCTCTACTCCCCCCTCTACTGTGACATTAACTTTATCCTATTTTGTGAAGACAGATGCACAGTACTCACTCAGTACCTCAGTCATGCCCTCTGCCTCCACAGGAAAGTTTCCATTTTTGTCCCTAATCGGCCCCACCACTCCTTTAACGATCCTTTTACTTTTTATATGTTTATAAAAGACTTTTGGCTTTCCTTTCATGTTACACGCTAATCTTTTCTCATACTCTCTCTTTGCCCTTCGTGTATCCTTTTTCCCTCCTGCACTCTCTGTATACAGCCTGGTTTTCGATTTTATTCTATGCCTGACATTTGTCATAAACCTCCTTATTCTGTTTTATTTTAACCTCTATTTCCTTTGTCATCCAGGGAGCTGTAGCTTTGGATGCCCCATCTTTTCCCCTATGGGAATATGCCTGGTTTGTACCCGAAGTATCTCCGCCTTGAAGGCCTGCCATTGCTCACTTATTGCTTTCCTGGCCAATCTTTGTTTCCAGTCCACCTGTGCTAAATCCCTTCTCAAATCACTGAAATTGGCTCTCTCCCAGTTGGGTATTTTCACCTTTGATTTTTCTTTGTCCCTTTCCATAACTACTTTAAACCTAATTATATTATCACTATTACCCAGGTGTTCTCCCACTGAAATGCATTCCACTTGCCCCACTTCATTCCCCAGAACGAGATCCAGCACTGCTTCCTTCCTCATTGGGCTAGAAACATACTGATTAAGAAAGTTCTCCTACACACATTTTAGGAATTCTTCTCCCTCCTTGCCCTTTATTCTGTTTCCCCCCGTCTATATTAGGGTAATCGAAGTCTACTAATTGTAGATTGGTAAATTTAGAAACTTGTATTTACTTAAAGAGTGAGTCACTGTCAGGATCCCTTTAAATATGTAATTCCAAAGAGTTATGATTATCATTAGTATCCTATTGTTTTGTTCTGTCAATCACTCCAATATTTATGACTATATCTCTAATATTAATTTACTTCCCTCACGTTCAGCTCTCAATATCTCCATGTACTACTGAGGATGTCGTCAACATTCACTGTCTATGTAAATATTATTTTAAAACTAACAGAAATGAACAGAACAGAAAGAGCGTTAATGCTAATCATAGTTCACTGTATCGGATTTTTAAAAAGGGATCTTGATGGTAAGATTGCCTCTTTTTAAGTTTACTAGATACAACTTATTTCCATTATTATTTAAAATTACATACTGCATAAATGTTAAAGAATATTCGGCCCTGTACAATGTGACGCTGATTCATTGTTTCAAGCAAATGGACGGCTCCACATAGAAAATAAAGGTAAACAGAACTTCCGGGTCGTACTGACGCCTCAATGTGCACCTGCACCCCTACATATCCTGGTGTCGTTAACACAGATGCCGTGCCAGCCTAGGTTTTCACAAATGGTTTTACCCTTATAAATATTCATTTAAGAAGAATTTGTGCTGAAGTATTAGCAGGTACGTTTGATGGAAAAATTGCAGGGTATTTTTAACTGTAATGTAAAATGGTTTTAAAATGGCACCTACTTGGGTGTAGCAAAATGGTTTCAAATAGCAAGTAACAATGTACGGTTGTAATATTTCTGTGGAAACTTTTTCTAATGTTTATCGCTGTACTTGAAAAATATGTAAGATGTGTCATTTGGTGCGCAAACAAGATAAAATGCGTATTGTAGACAAAATATTGTAATTTAACAGGAATTTACGGTACTCAGTTAACAGGAAACAATACAGTGGGCGTTGACAGAAAATGTTTTAGGTTTTTTTAATTTCCATTCAACTCAACACAAATATTCATTTGTCATCTATTGATTTTAAAAAGTACTCATGAATAAGATACAAGTTCATAATATCCCATCACAATTACTTTGAGCACTGGATTGTTGGTGGTATTTCTTAGTTCACAACTGAAGGATAGTTTAGCCAAACTAAAGCTAGCCTAACAGCTGGTACATAAAAGGATCCTGTGAAAAGTATTATTCAGTCATTTCAGGTAAGCAAGAATTTTTTATTGGTAACCGACAAAAAATTGTTTTAGCACGTGGTAACATCAAAATTTGAAAATTACTGAATGTTTATCCCAATGATGTGGGATTGTTTAGTATGTTGCATGTGTTTTATATTATACTTTAGCTACTGAAACCTTATAATCAGAAATGGTGTATCCTTAGAAAAGAACTCAGCTACAGATAATACTTGAATATAAGTTATTCATCTCCAAATCTTTGACAGAAGTTAGAAGTAGCCTGCTGGCAACAGCCCTAGGTTGCTGGACTCTTAAAATATAAGGCCAGAGTTCAAAGCCCAGTTCTGACTCTGTTTACTTTAAGTTGCTTTAGTGGATGAGTTTAAGTAGTAAATGAATTTCATAAGCCCTTGACTAAATCACTGGGGGATAGAAAGGGAAATATACCAGGGCAAGTCCTGCCCAGTAGAAACAGGCTCTAGTGAAATCCACGGTCTGTGCTCACCAAGCTGCTCCATCCACTCAAGAGTGGGGAAAGATGGACAATGTCAGGCTTTTTTACTCCAAATGAAGTGAAGCTTCCAAAAGTCACTATGCTAAGAAATCCAACTAAAAGATTATGGAATTTGTCTCAACGTTGGCAAGTGAATTAGGTGTTGGGCGTGGACCTGCAATACATTTGTTAGAACCACAGGCTACGTTTAACCTGTTGAAGAATTCAGAATTTCTGCACCAAATTTTTTTTCAAAAGTATGTGAGCAGACCCAGGCCATGGTGAAAAACATACCATGTATACCTAAAATAGACAAATATCCAAGCCTCAAAATTCTGCTCAAGGTGGAGTATGGGCGGAATTCTGGTGGCGTTGTGGTGAGGGAGTCGCAATTTGGGAAGAACCCGGCTCCACTGAGTTACCACTCCATCCAAACTATTGTGCTGGGGGGAGGAGAGATGCTGGCAGGGGCTTCTTCTGTCCACTCCACTCAACGTCATGCTGAGAGGAGGTGTAGGTCCCATTCTGGGCCTAGTGAAGGCCCTGAGAGTGCAAAGTCCAATAATAGGGGCGCAGACACCCACCCCTATTATTTAAATGATGCTGTTCCTGGGATTTGGGTCACTGCGGGAGCATAGTGGTAAGCAGAATTTCCATCCCGCCACACTTCTGGCAGTGTAAGCTTGCTGTGGGATTTCTGGGCTCCAGTTTTTAGAAATTATTTTAAATAGGATGACACAAGAAAGAGAGGACAGGGTCCCAGCTGCGGTTCGATTTGTGTCGTTGAATTCATTCTGATCTCCTTGCCACTGTAGGCAGTGTTTCACGTATTCCTGTCAAGGGTCCAACATCTTTACTCTTGGGATGGTACAGAAATACCGATACCATTAAGCAGACACGTTTTCTGTTGATTACTTGGAATGTTACTAATAGTCATTTAGTAAAATTGTTGCCATTGTGACACAGTTCCAAAAATAAGAATTAATCTGCCAAACTATTTTTTCCCAATTGTATGCCGAGATTCAAATTTGCTTCAACAAACAAGAAGTATATATTTTGAGATACCAATTAGAAAAGAATAATATTTTGCTCCTTAGTTTATGGTTATTTTAGCAAGTGTTTTATTTTGTGTAACTGTTGGGCGTACTGCTGTTTTTAAGAATGTGAGTTTTTCTTTTCATCTTTCCACAGTGCCTCAATGCATGTTCTAGCTGTGTAAGCAAACTGGGTTGTTTTCTCTAGAAAATATCCTATTAAAAGCTCTCAAACCTAACGATAAAAGTCAAATTCTTATATACTAGTCTGATATTAGCAGCTTTCTGATATAGACAGATGGTATTTGGTTCCAATTCATTCTTAGCTACAATCAAAATAATTTGAAGAGATTTCAGCAAATTCTTGTTATAGTTAGATATTGGCTTTTTTCTGACATATTGCATGCTGCAGGATTCAATTATAAGTAAACTGACTGCAATTGAGAATCCGATTTATAATCCAATCTGAATTGTGTCCATTTTTAAGCGTGGTCACCTTCACGCCATTCTCAAGGGTCAAGCTGTCTGCACTGCTGAGAAAACAGATGTGTGGAATGGTTGCTCTGCAAACGAGATGGGTGCCTCACGCTGTCAACCAGCTCTGCACTCGGATGGTAGATGAAACTACGATAAGGTGCAGAGCAGCATTACTACACAGGAAATCCACAAGCTTAGAGGTAGTTCCACTCATATAAACTCACCGCAATTAAGATGCTTTTGAAACATCTTATAAACCGCACTGAAAACATACTGCAAACAGTGAGAAACGCGTTATGCCACACGGAAGACAGAAGCTCACAGGGTTTTAAAGCAGCGTCGCAATAAGTTTGAGCGAAATTCAGATGGAATAGGCAGTTCTAAATATTGGAACCAGAATGTTGATAAGGGGGAGGGGTGACATATTGAATTGGTGAAGCCACATGTGGCTTGACGGTACAACTGGAAATTAGCAGTTTGGGTCCAATACTAATATTCTGTTGACAGCACTTTAAGGACTGATTCTGGGGAAAAAATAGATTAGACTCAACTCATCTAATTGAGAAATTGGGCTGAAATATTAATTAGAGGAAAAAGGGACATTGGCAATGGGGTGGTAGCTGACGAGGCAGATAGCCGAGGGTAACATTTTTAAGAAAGTGGTTGATGGCAGCAATTTTCAAATGAACAGGAACAGTGCCCGAGTAAAGTGAAACCATTAACAATGCCACAAGCAGGGGGGCCAGGATGGGTAATTGAATCGTCACAAGCTGAGCAGGGAGAGGAATCAAGGGAGCAGGAAGTGGGTCTCATGGACGAGATACGCTTAGGGAGGGAGGGGAAGATGGAAGAGAAATTGGAGAGTGATGGGAGATTGGAGCTAGAGTGGCTGGGAGATTGAGGAGAGAGAGGGGAGGTCGAGGTGAGGGAATCAGCTGCACAGATGGTCTCATTTTTAGAGATGAAGAAATCCATAAGCACTTTAGACTTTGCACTGGAATTGAGGGTGAAGGACGCAGGGTAAGGGATTTGAGGAGGTGGTTAGTCCTCAGGTTGCTCGTGCATTCCAAGATGATCCTGGATTATTAGGAGGATGCAGCAGAAGGTTTTTGCAGATAACGCCCTTATAAAACATTTAGGGTTAAATGATAATTCAAGATCATAGTATTCCCTTTTAATATTTTGAAAAGCACAATTTCTGTATAATCACTTTTTGTAGCTGTTTCTCCCTACATAGACATTTCCTTCGTTTAGCCACACTTAGATCACTGTGAAATCAATTTCAACACTCTGACTGAGTATCGCAATACTGAAAATTCCCTGATATATTCAATACTCATTCAGAAGAGTGATTTTAGAATTTTACCTGTTCCTTTCTCTCATAGGAGGAGGTAGTAGAGAAATTAGATAAAATAAAAATAGATAAAGAGGAGGTACTTAAAAGGTTAACATTCCTCAAAGTAGAAAAGTCACCCGGTACAGATGGGATGCATCCTAGGTTGCTGAGGGAAGTAATGGTGGAGATTGCGGAGGCTCTGACCACAATCTTCCAATCCTCCTTGGATACGGGAGTCGTGCCAGAGGACTGGAGGATTGCAAATGTTACACCCTGTTCAAAAGAGGGGAGATGGATAAACCCGGCAATTACAGGCCAGTCAGCCTAACATCGGTGGTGGGGAAACTTTTAGAAACAATAATCCGAGACAAAATTAATTGTCACTTGGAAAAATATGGGTGCATAAATGACAGCCAGCATGGATTTGTTAAAGGCAAATTGTGTTTGACTAACTTAATTGAGTTCTTTGATTACAGCAACGGAGAGGATTGATGAGGGCATGCAGTTGATGTTGTTGTGTATATGGACTTTCAAAAGGTGTTTGATAAAGTACCACTTAATAGACTTGTTCGAAGAATTGAAGCCCATAGGAATAAAGAGGCAGCGGCAGCGTGGATACGAAATTGGCTAAGGGACAGAAAGCACTGCTCTTTTTCATATATATTAATGTCCTGGATTTAAATTCATAGAATCATAGAAAGGTTACAGCATGGAAGGAGGCCATTTGGGCCATTGAACCTGTGCCAGCTCTCTGCAAGAGCACTTCAGCTTGTCCCCACCCACCCCTTTTCCCCGTAGCCCTGCAATTTTTTTTCCTTCAGGTACTTGTCCAATTCCCTTTTGAAAGCCACAATTGAATCTGCCTCCACCACCCTCTCTGGCAGTGCATTCCAGATCCTAACCACTCACTGCGTAAAATAGTTTTTCCTCAAGTCGCCTTTGGTTCTTCTGCCAATCACCGTAAATCTGTGTCCTCCGGTTCTCAACCCTTCTGCCAATGAGAACAGTTTCTCTCTATCTACTCTGTCTAGACCCCTCATGATTTTGAACACCTCGATCAAATCTCCTTCTCTGCTCTAAGGAGAACAACCCCAGCTTCTCCAGCTTGTCCACATAACTGATGTCCCTCATTCCTGGGATCATTCTTGTAAATCTTTTCTGCACCCTCTCTAAGGCCTTCACATCCTTCCTAAAGTGCAGCGCCCAGAATTGGACACAATACTCCAGTTGAGGCCGAACCAGTGTTTTATACAGGTTCATCATAACTTCCTTGCTTTTGTACTCTATGCCTCTATTTATGAAGCCCAGGATCCCGTATGCTTTTTTAACTGCTTTCTCAACCTGTCCTGCCACCTTCAATGATTTGTGCACATATACCCCCAGGTCTCTCTCTTCATGCACCCCCTTTAGAATTGTACCCTATAGTTTATATTGCCTTTCCTTATTCTTCCAACCAAAATGTAACACTTCGAACTTTTCTGTGTTAAATTTCATCTGCCACGTGTCTGCCCATTCCACCAGCCTGTCTATGTCCTCTCGAAGTCTATCACTCTCCTCCTCACTGTTCACTATACTTCCAAATTTTGTGTCATCTGCAAATTTTGAAATTGTGCCCTGTACACCCAAGTCCAAGTCATTGATATATATCAAGAAAAGCAGTGGTCTTAGTACCGACTCCTGGGTAACACCAGTGTACCTTCCTCCAGTCTGAAAAACAACCATTCACCACTACTCTCTGTTTCCTGTCACTTAGCCAATTTTGTATCCATGCTGCCACTGTCCCTTTTATTCCATGGGCTTCAACTTTGCTGGCTAGCCTATTATGTGGCACTTTATCAAATGCCTTTTGTTGGATCCGTGGTTCAGTGGATATGCTATTATTAAATAATCACACGGATGCTGTACATTAACAAATAACAGGTCTTTACTGGAGGAGGGTAGTCTCTAGACTGGGGGTACAGAGGCATGCGCAAAGCTTATATACTGGTGTGGTCACTGCCGGTACTACAGTATACAGGAGCTGTAAAAGTAGTTCTGACTTAAAGGCACATACACTACACCTTTTAGAAATCCATGTACACCATATGATTTCAAAGTTTGCAGATGAAATGAAACTTAGAAATGTAATAAACTGTGAGGGGGATAGTAACAGACTTCAGGAGGACATAGACAGACTGGTGAAATGGATAGACATATGGCACATGCAATTTAATGCAGAAAAGTGTGAAGTGATGCATTTTTCTAGGAAGAACGAGAGGCAATTTAAACAAAATGGTACAATTTTAAAGGGGGTGCAGGAACAGAGAGACCTGGGGGTGAACGTACACAAATCTTTCAAGGCGGCAGGACAAGTTGAGAAGCTGTTAAAAAAGCATATGGGATGTTTGATTTTATAAGCAGAGGCGTAGAGTTCAAAAGCAAGGAAGTGATGCTAAACCTTTATAAAACACTGGCTAGGCCCCAGCTGCACTATTGTGGTCAATTCTGGGCACCACAGTTTAGGAAAGATGTCAAGACCTTATAAAGGGTGCAGAGAAGATTTATTAGAATGATGATACCAGAGATGCAGGACTTCAGTTATGTGGAAAGACTAGAGAAGCTGGGATTAT
Source organism: Somniosus microcephalus (assembly GCF_052327205.1). Lineage (NCBI taxonomy): Eukaryota > Metazoa > Chordata > Chondrichthyes > Squaliformes > Somniosidae > Somniosus > Somniosus microcephalus. Next base: position 86,617,603 of record NC_141000.1, read on the forward strand.
TCTCCATAGAGCAGAGCAGGTTAAGGGGAGATTTAATAGATGTGTTCAAAATCATGAAGGGTTTTAATATAGTAAACAAGGAGAAACTGTTTCCGGTGCCAGAAGGGTCAGCAACCAGGGATACAGATTTAAGGCAATCAGCCAAAGAACCAAAGGCAACATGAGGAGAAATTTGTTTACACAGCGAATTGTTATGATCAGGAATGTAGGTGGTGGAAGCAGATTCAATAATAACTTTCAAAAGGAAATTGGATAAATACTTGAAGGGGAAAAATTTGCAGGGCTATGGGGATAAGGGAAGGGGAGTGGAACTGATTGGCTAGTTCTTTCAAAGAGCCGGCACAGGCACGATGGGCCGACTATGCTGTATCATTCTATGATTCTATGATAACAATTCTCCTTGTTTTTGGTATGAGCTCCCTCTTCTTCAAATAGATCTCATGGAATGTTTTACGTTCACCTGATCAGGCAGACGTGGTCGAGAAGAGTGAGACCCAATAGCACTTGTCCAGCCAAATCTGGTGATGGATGGCTAACCTAGTTGTGAGCCAAATATGCTAAAGATTGTACACCTTCAACTTGAAGGAGCAAAACTTGGGGCCATTCCGGGAGAAACAATCAGGATGGGGACAAGAGCATCAAGGGTGAGGTGAAGGAGTGATTGAGCAGATTGACAGCTGCAGAAATATCGTGTTGAATGCAGGGCCAAAGCCTAGGCAGTTGGCGGTTTAAAAATACAATTGTAAGTGACTTGGGAAGAGAGCTTTTTCCAAAGGTGGATGCAGAAGGAAGTGGAGTTGGTAGGAGGTAGGAAGATTTTTCTAGTGAGGGATAAAAGGAAAGGGTCAGAGATGGTCTTATCTATGATCAAGACCATGGGAGCAGAGACGCTACGTGAGATTGCAAGGTCAATAGGTGGCTGCGAATAAGGGTAGGAGAGTTTATACGGAGGGAAAGGTTTAGCGGGCACAAGAGGCCAGTGAAATCAGAGGAGAGAGGGCAAGGTACATTCAGATGGAAATTGAATTCACCAAGGATGAGAACTCGCTCAGTGCAGAGGCTGGGAGTATATCTCAGGGAAAAACTTGGGATGGGGCTTGGGGGGTAGTAGAGAATGAGGATTTTAAAGGAGGTGAGCGGAGTAGAACATGGCGAGGAGCTAACAAGGAGGAGAAGCTGCCAGAGATGTGGGGTGAGAGGGCAAGATTTGATATTAATGGGTACACCATCACCATGTCAGTTTGGCACATGGTGAAAAGTATAGTCTGGTACGGGAGGCTTCAGTTAAGGGAAAGATGTTGCATACAGGAGCTAAGTTTCCATCAAAGCCATGATGTCAATTCATTTGTTAATGACATTAATGAAAAGTGAAGAAATTAAGGGATGGAAAATTGGAGGGCTCGCTCACTGGTGTATGGCCTTTCCCACACGCTTTCTCTGTATCCGCTGTACCCAGGCAATCCAAACAGCCCAGGCACAGGACCAAAAAAAAATCTACTCCAATATTGCCCACAAGAGATTAAACTACCATTTTTACAACATGCTGCCGACACATTTTGATAAGCAACAAGACTTTGAGACTTTCATGATGCAAAATCATATGTGAATAACATAAATTTTCAAAGCAGATCAGATCTCCAAACTGTACTAAAGTAACCAAAGTGCTGATTTATTGTGATAGGAATACTTTGAAGTTACAACAAAACCTCTTACACCTAGTGAAGTGAAGTGTTAATGTCTAATTACTGCCATCTTCCTGCAGGCATCTCAATAACAGTTCAGTAATTGGAGTCATCATTATAGTTTGTCACTCCAAAACCACAGCCAAGATCTGGTGTGATTTATCTGGAATACATTCCTGGAGTGCAGGATGTTGACAAGGGGGGAATGCAGCTTCGAGTGTTTGCCTAGACTCTCCACATTCACATTTGAGGTGGTTTCTCAGCTTCCACTTGGTCATATTATCACCAGTCTTTGCCACCCCAGCTCTCGCTTGACTTAGGGTACACCGATGTTATTGTTCGAGGTCAATTCCTGGATGGAGTTCCAAGTAACCAAGTTCTCCAGATCATCGGCATTTCCCACCATTTTGTTACTCTGTAGGTACAGTGGCATTTTGGGGTAAGGGATTTTCAAAGGCAAACTTCTTTCTGGACTTCAGCCTGTGAACGGTGGAATATCGGTGGTGTCTAGGATCATACACCTGCTTTTGGGTCGAGTCATATACGTTCATGTCATGACCCGATTAATCTCCAGTCAGGCCTCTGACTCTAACCTCCTGTGCAACACTCCCTCCTTCCACTCCACCCCTCCATTGGTGGCCGAGCCTTCATCCTGTTCCTGCTCTCTGAGGCTCCCTCCCTAAACCCCCAACATCTTGCTTCTTCACTCTCCTATTTTAAAAGTTTGCTCCTGATCTATCTCTTCGACCACACTTTTGGTCATATCTCCTAACTCTTCTGCTACTGTTTGGTATCTGTTTCTTCACTGAGAGGCATTTTGGGATGTTTACTAGTCTAAAGGCACTACAGAAATGCAAGCTGTTATATGCCAGTTTTGCCTTTATAGTTAAGGGCAGAGTGGATTGAACCTAATGGCCCGGATTTTGCAGTCATTGGCGAACGAAAGGCACTTGCTGTTCATTATGCTTAGAGTTTCTGTGGGTTTTTACACTCAAATTTGCGGTAATCAGACAGTCAAAACAGCGCGGCGCCCTCTACAGGGGACCTGGGACCTGTGTGAATGGGCAAGCAACAGCATGTCTCTTCAACCAATCAGATTGAAGAATCCTTACTGAGGCACGCAGTCTAAACCAGGAAGTGTAAGTTCGAATATTTAATTAAATGTAAAATCATGTACAGAAAGCAAAATAAAGAGGAATAGAAAGATGGGATTAAGAGAGAGAGAGATCAAAGAGAAAGAAATAAAAAGTAAAATAAAATTTAATTTTTTAATTTTTTAAAATCTCCAACGATAATTAAAATCTGAAGGAATGAAACTCCACAATTGTAAAAGTTCATTTTCAGTGCCAGAGAGGTTGTTTGGCTGTAATGAATCTTATCACGCCATTAAAAAATCACTTACACTTGAATGGACAAGCCCTAACCATTCCTGGCGTGTTTAGTGGGTAACTAGTAGGTAAGTACCGCAACTTCATGTGTTTGAATGCTGAATCCCTCGGCAAGGTACCAATGTAGTGAAGCTTGTTGCGGAACAGGACAACTTGGACAGCAACTTCCTGATTTCTACGTTTAACTGCGCATGTGCGGAAGCTGGAAGTTGCTGTTCGATTTACTCCTTAATAACAATGAGTGCTGATAGCCTCGCTGTTATTCTTACCGCAAAATCCAGGCCATCGTCTTACTTGCTACATACCTGCTAGTATTTCTTTGTGTCAGTATGGCATTTTTTGCAAATCTCTTTAACAGCCTCTGTTTTCCTTCTTGACCATACATGTCATATGTTACTAGTTTACAGTAATATACAGTAATAATTTGTGCTCTTTAAGTCATCCAACTTGTTCCTGACCTCCTGCCAGGCCCTCTAAGTATGGAGGAGGCAATAAGCATGCCGATTTCTCACTGAATGAGTAAACTCTATGTCAGCTAGTTAAAGGACTTAGCAGGAAGTCAGAAAGAAGCTGAATATCTTCACCCACCAGAATCTGATCAAGATCCTCCATTACAGAGGTCGCAACGCCAAGTCGACAAATTGCGTTTTTTTCAATTGTCATTGAGCTATCCACAAACATTCAACATTCCACACCCGCATTAATGACGCTTTGGTGTTTATACTGGTTAAGTGACTCATTAGATGCTTGAGAAGAATTAAAGGACAAATATTGCAGGCATGCCAGGATTAGCTGCTATTATTTTGTTAGCAAAGTAACATTTTCAGGAAGTGACGAAGAACAATGCCTTGATTTTTTCTAGGTTATGATAGAAAGCGGGCATTTTGCCCATTCTTTGAGAAATTAGGAAGATAGGGAATTTATAGCAATTAATGAAACTTTTATTAAGTAACAAATAATGAAAAAAATCATGAAAACAACATATAGAAGATGTAGCCTGATGTAGACAGCTTTATACCCATGGGAAGTAAAGATAACATAGAACGCATCCATGTTACCACTGACTTCAAAGACATCCTAACGGGGATTATATCCTTGGTGATCTTCTCAGTAGGCAACCTAAGCGCCAATGGTATGCATCGTATTTTGGAAGGAAGAATAATTTTATTTTAATGAATATCACTTAAGGCTCAGTTCAGATGCTGCTTTGGTAATTAAGGTTGGATATACTTTTGTGAATATTCTTGAAATTAGTTCTTCTTTAGACCTCCTTCCCTTTCACATATCATAAATGACTCTTAATGTTTAGTACCTTTTCAAAAATGGCAATAGTAAAAGATTCCTGCCATCAGCTTTATTTTTCAGATGCGAGATAAAAACATCTTGACTAATGTTATAATTAATTGGATTCTTTCTTGCTGGTCGCATCATACAGAAGGTAAAAATTGGTTACTTAGGTGTCTGCCTTGGCTCCATAGTAGCACTTTTGCCTCCGAGTCAAAACATAGGAACAGGAGTAGGCTATTTGGCTTCTCAAGCCCGTTCCTCCTTTCCATTAGATCATGGCTAATCTGTAGCTCAAATCAACTTGCTCCATATCCTTCGATACCGTGACCTAACAAAAATCTATCAATCTCAGTCTTGAAAATTTCAATTGACCCCCAGCATCTGGATGAGGGGATTCCTGATTTCTACTACCTTTTGTGTGAAAAAGTGACTCCTGATTTTGCTCCTTGATGGCCTAGCTCTAATCCTAAGATGGTGCCCTCTTATTCTGGATTCTCCACCAGAGGAAAGAATTTCTCTATCAATCCTATTGAATGATTTTATCATTTTAAATACCTCAATTAGATCACCCCTCAACCTTCTGAACTGAAGGGGAAACAAGCAAAGTTTATGCAACTGTCTTCAGAAGTTAACCCTTTAAGTCCCTTCTGGTGAATCTGTGCTGTACCCCCTCCAAAGTCAATATATCTTTGCTGAGGTGTATTGTCCAAAATACAGTACTCTAGATGGGGTCTGACCAAGGCTCTGTACAACTGAAGCATAACTTCTGCCCCTTTAGCTATTTTGATTACTTTCTGCACCTATGCACTAGTTTTTAATGAGTTGTGTACATGGACAGTAAAATTGCTTTGCTCCTCCACAGTATCTAGTCTCTTGCCCTTTAGAAAATATTCCATGTCCAAGTACTTAGTCACTTTGTCCCTGATGATAGGTACCAGTAACTTCCCCACAACTGACATTAAATTGACAGCTCTGTAGTTTCCTGGTTTGTTCCTCCCCTGTCTTAAATAATGAAGTAAAATTTGCAATTTTCCAATCCAAAAGCATTGTGAAATCAAATACAGAATATTAGTTGAACAAGTCTGGCATTTCCTTGTGATCCATTCTTTCATGGGCCCACATTCCCCTTACTACTCTCTTTCTCTTAATATATTTATTAAAACTTATACTATTAGCGTGCAAGTTTTTTTTGATACTCCTTTTTGCACCTCATTACTTTCTTCCTATCCCTTTGTTGCTTTTATAGCTCTTTCAGTCTGATGTATTTCTGTTTTTCCTTGCATATGTATAAGTCTTTTCTTTTTGCTTGATACTGTCTTGTACCTCGTTTTTTGGCCATGGTTGCTTAACTGCACAGAGAATCAGAGAATGATAAAATGATACAACACAGAAGGGAGCCATTCGGATCGTGCCTGTGCCGGCTCTTTGAAAGAGTTATCCAATTAGTCCCTCTGCCCTGCTCTTTCCCCACAGTCCTACAGAGTTTTCCCCTTCAAGTATTTATCCAATTCCCTTTCGACAGTTGCTATTGAATCTGCTTCCACCGTCCTTTCGAACAGTGCATTCCAGATCATAATAATTTGCTGCGTATTTTCTTTCCTCATGTCGCCTCTGGTTCTTCTGGCAATTACCTTAAAACATGTTTCCTCTTGGAACATATTTTCCTTATTTACTCTATCAAAACCCTTAATGATTTTGAACACCTCTATCAAGTCTCTCCTCAACATTACATAGAATTATAAGCACAGAAACAGGCCATTCGACCCAACTGGTCTATGCAAGTGTTAATGCTCCATACGAGCCTCCTCCCACCCTAATTCATCGAACCTTAAATGCATATCCTTCTATTCCTCTCTGCCTCATGTACTTACCTAGATGCCCCTTAAATGTATCTATGCTATTTGCCTCAACCACTTCTTGTGGTAGTATGTTCTACATTCTCAACACTAAGTAATGATGTTTCTCCTGATCCCTTATTGGATTTATTAGTGACTATCTTATATTTATGGGCACTAGTTTTGGTCTCTCCAGAATTGGAAACATCCTCTCTATGTCCACCCTATCAAATCCTTTCACAACTCCAAAGACCTCTACCAGGTTACCCCTCAGCCCTCTTCCTTCTAGAGAAAAGAGCCCCAGCCTGTTCATTTTTTCCTGCTAGTTAACTGGTTTTCTTTCTTAACAAGTTATATTTCTGTTGGGCTAATGAGAACCTTCTCTGCTCTGAGGAGAACAATCTAACCTTCTCTAGCCTCTCCACATAACTGAAGTCCTGCATCCCTGGTACCATTCTAGTAAATCTCCTTTGCACCCTCTCCAAGGCCTTAACATCCTTCCTAAACTGTGGTGCCCAGAATTGGACACAATACTCCAGATGGGGCCTAACCAGTGTTTTATAAAGGTTTAGCATATCTTCCTTGTTTTTGAGCTCTATGCCTCTGTGTATAAAACCAAGGATCTCGTATGCTTTTTTAACAGCCTTCTTAACTTGTCCTTCCACCTTCAAAGATTTGCATTTGTACAACCCAGCTGTTCTGGCACCCCTTTAAAATTGTACCATTTTGTTTATATTGCCTCTCCTCATTCTTCCCACCAAAATGAATCACTTCAAAATTCTCTGCATTAAATTTCATCTGCCATGTGTCCACCAATTTCACCAGTCTGTCTCTGTCCTCCTTAAGTGTGTTAATATCCTCCTCACTGTTTACTACATTTCTGAGTTGCGTGACATCTGCATACTTTGAAATTATGCCCTGTATACCCAAGTCCATGTCATTAGTATATATCAAAAAGAGCAGCGGTCCTAATACCGACCCCTGGGGGACTCCACTGTATACTTCGTTCTACTTTGAAAAACAACTGCTTACCACTCTGCTTTCTGTCCCTTATCCAATTTTGTATTCACACAGCCATTGCCCCTATAATCCCATGGGTTTCAATTTTGCTAACAATTAATTTCGTGGCACTATCAAACATCTTTTGAAAGTCCAAAACACAACATCAACCACACTGCCCTCATCAACTCTCTGTTACTTCATCAAAGAACTCAATCAAGTTAGTCAAACATGATTTGCCTTTAACAAATGTTTCATTTATTAACCCATATTTTTCCAAGTACTAATTAATTTTGCCCTAGATTATTGCCTCTAAAAGTTTCTGCACCACCGACATTAGGCTGACTGGCCTGTAGTTGCCGGGTTTATCCCAAGTGGAGCTTTTGCCTTTAATTGGTATGCACTGTTTTTTTATTGAATCAAAAACCTCTTTGAATACCTCCCACTGTTTGTCGGTGTACTTATTTACAGCTCAGCCTAGTTTACTGTGGTCAATTTATTTCTCACCCTCTTTCACAATTTACCTTACTGAAATTTAAAACTCTTAGCGTGTGACTCTCACTTCGCCCTCTTATGCGCAGCCTCACACAGAAATCCTGAAGTTGCGGACCGTTATTCACTGCTCCTGCATAAGCTGTGCCCTGTGCCCGTCCCCACCCCCACCACAGCCAGCAATCAGTGTAATCTGTCAAATCATGAAAACTGACAGAAACTTCGGCTCTTCTGCGGTAATACTGCTGTTAAATACCCCATTAAAAGTTAGACCCAAGGGATCAGGTGTAACTGGGGTTTTAACAGCGTATTGACTGCTAAACAAAGGTTTTGGCCCTGAAAATCTAATTTTAATTTTGTGGCGTGTCAAATTTATCCTTTTAAAAGTTTGTTCCTCTTTATTTCAGGTTTGCCTTTTCCCCATGTGAGAGCCCCAAACTTTGTTTTGCTCTGTCTAACATTTAAAAAAAGTTAGAATTTTAGGAGCTTACCCACTTCCTGGTTCGGTGTCGGTGAGAATTCTGCGTTTTGATTGGCTGTTTAGACAGCTTGTTGATGTCACAGCAGCTCTTCGCTGGGAATCCCCATTAACTTGCATTGATTTCAGTTCAGAAAAGCTGAACTTCTCGCCACAGGGATCGCGAGATCTTTGTGCGAAGCTTACTTCGGGGCCAATGGCGAAAGCCTTTGCTTCATCGCTGACCGCAAGTTACGGGCCATTATAAAATTCAACCATATTATGTCACGATTTACAAGATGCTCTCTTCCAGTCAGATTGTTAACTAATTCTGGATTGTTACTCATTACTAAATCTACTATGGCCTTATCCCTTGATGGTTCTAAAACATTTTTCCAGAAAACTGTCCTGATTAAATACTAGAAATTCATTGCACGTAATCAAGGCTAACATTTCAGTGCAATACTGAGGGAGTGCCACTCTATTGGATGTGCTGCCTTTTAGATGAGATGTTAAACTGAGGCCCCGTCTTCCCTCTCAGGTGGATGTAAAAGATCCCATGACACTAGTCGAAGAAGGGGAAGTTTTCATGGTGTCTTAGCTAACATTTATACCTCAAAACACCTAAAAAACAGATTATCTGGTCATTTGTGGGACCTTGTTATGCATAAATAGGTTGCAGCATTTTCTATATTATAACAGTGACTACACATCAAAATTTTATTGGCTGTAAAGCACATGTCCTGAAGTCATGAAAGGCACTATATAAATGCAAGTTCGTTCTTTCACTAGTCTTAGAGCCCAGACCCTGTGGTGTATGTAACCGTTCCACCTTTAAGAGAACTATTTTAAGAGTTGCACTACTTTATCTTGGCTGCTGTATACTGTAATACCGGTGGTGACCACACCGGTATATAAGTGCTGTGTAATGATTTATTGGGCAGTTCACCCCTGACCTTCGACTAGTAAAGACCTGTTAAAAGTTACTCTTGTGGTCTGTGTAATAATTCTCATTATAACACACAGACTTAACAGTGGCGACGAGTACGATCTTACCCTGCGGCAGAGATACATCCAAGGCAGTTTAACGGGCGTCGAGAGGAGGCATCCGCCCTCATCATTCTGCTGAGAAAAGACTCGGGTCTGCAGAGCAAAGGAAGAATTCTGACACGAAGCCTTCCATCAGCAACAGGCAGTGATCATCCCTTCTATCACGGTGGTGGGTAAGCCGATCAGCGACGAGCAGCAAGTCGGCCACGTTGGCTGTGAAGTAGGGGAGGGAAAAACGGAGGATAAAAGGGCGGAGAACTCGACCACGGCCAGGGAAAAGAGCCGGACAGAAGTCGGGGCCAGAGGCGCTGAGACCGGGCTGCAAGCGGGCTGGGAGACGCAACAGCGTCGAGAGAGAGCTCGACCGCGACAAACGCAGCCGGTGTAAAAGACCGGGCTGCAAGCGGGCTGGGAGACGCAACAGCGTCGAGAGAGAGCTCGACCGCGACCGGTGAGAAAGGCCGGGCAGCTACTGAGGCCACGAGGCGCAGCGACCGGGACAGCGTAAGGCGCGGAGAAATTTTTTTTTAAAAAACCGCGGAGAACTCAGCCGCAGCCGGGGGAAAGGACCGGACTGCAAGAGGGGCTGGGAGGCACGATTTGAAAACCGCTGGGGAGGGCGAACGCAGCAATACGGCAATCGCCATTACAGCCAGCGGGGGAGAAAGGCAAACGCGGGAAGCCGCCATTTTCGGAGGCGGGGAAGAAGACAAGTGCGGGAAACCGCCATTTTGGAAAAAAAAAAGTTAAAGAAAAATTTCTTTTTGTTTCGCAAGAAGATTGCGAGGATGCCTAAGCGTGGTAACATCAACGATTTCGATCCCGATGTTGAAGATTGGGCCACGTATGTAGAACACATAGAGATATATTGTAAGGCAAATAAAATATCAAATGAAGATAAAGCACTAACCTTACTAAACTCAATGGGTGCGAAGACATACGGGCTATTGAAGCATCTTCTATCACCAGCTAAACCGGCGGATCAGACTTTCGCTAATATTGTTGCTGTCCTGAAGAATCATTTGAACCCCACACCGCTGATGTTAGCGGAACGATTTAAATTTTATGCGAGAACGCAACTGAAAGAGGAAAGCAACGCGGAGTATTTAATTGAACTGCGTAAGCTAGCGAAATACTGTCAGTTTGGGGAAAGCCTGACAGAGGCACTGAGAGACAAATTCGTGTGTGGATTGTCGAAAGAAGGAACACAAAAGTGGCTGGTTGAAGAGAATGATCTTACAATTGATAAGGCTGTCACTATTGCAGCATCGCACGAAGCCGCAGCGAGAGGCACTGCGGAAATGCAGCTGAAGGCAGCGGTACTCAGCGTAGATCAAATGGCTTTGGGTACAACGAAATGTTATCGTTGTGGAAAGACAACACACAATCAGAACCAATGCTGGTTTAAAAACCAGGAATGTAGAAAATGTGGCAAGCTTGGTCACATAGCTAAAGTATGCCGGTCAGGAAAGAAGACCAGCAACAAAAGGTCACGCAGGAAAAGTGCAGAAAGGTACATAAGGTGGCTGAGAAGAGTTCGGATGAACAGAATTCGGATTCAGACTCCAACAGCAAGGAACTGGGTAGTCTGAGAATTCACAATGTGAGTAAGGAAGCTGACCGACAAACTATCTGGGTCACACTGCAGATTGCAGGAGTCCAAGTGAAGATGGAATTGGACACCGGATCGGCGTTGACGGTCATGAATAAGCAAGATTACAAAAGGTTATTCACACATATTCCCCTACGGGATACGGAGATAGTATTGCAGACATACACGGGGCAAAAAGTATACCCCGTCGGAAAGATAAAAGTCAAGGTGATACACAAGGGCAAAGAACACCAAGGAATGGACTTATATGTACTACCTGAGGGAGGTCCACCACTTCTGGGACGGGAGTGGATCAGGAAAATAAATATGGACTGGCACTCCCTAAAAGCAATAACGGTAGATTCCGGGAAAAAAGATGTCAAACCTGAACGATTGTCCAGAATATTGGATGAGGCTAAAGAGGTGTTCCAACAGGGACTGGGAACACAGAGGAATTAAGGCAAAAATCAAGATTGCAGAACATGCAAACCCAAATTTTTTCAAAGCCAGACCGGTACCTTATGCGATACGACCTGCTGTGGAAGCTGAGCTGGAAGGGCTTGAACGTTCAGGAGTACTGTCTAAGGTGGACTGGAGTGAGTGGGCCACGCCCATTGTTCCCGTCATGAAGCGTTCATCGAGTAACAAGCCAGGGGAACCGGGGAAGGTCCACATCTGTGGAGACTTCAAGATCACAGTTAATATCTGTGGAGACTTCAAGATCACAGTTAATCCGGTGCTTCACACGGTGCAATATCCGCTTCCGCGGATTGAGGATATCTTTGCTTCATTGTCTGGCGGGAAACACTTCACCAAGATGGACCTGGTGCAAGCGTACTTACAGATGGAAGTTGAGGAAGAGTTGCGCCAGTATCTCACAATCAACACGCACAGAGGCTTGTATCGATATAATAGACTGGTTTTTGGAGTGGCTTCGGCTCCAGCAATTTGGCAGAGGGCCATGGAGCAGGTATTACAGGGGATTCCAAGCACTCAATGTTACTTGGACGATATCCTGATTACAGGAGATGACGATGAGGAACACCTTGCAAATTTGAAACTGGTGCTCACCAGGTTGAAGGAATATGGCCTTCGAGTTAATCGCCAAAAATGTGAGTTCTTTCAGAAACGGATCTCGTACTGTGGTCATGTCATTGACCAGGAGGGGCTGCACAAGTCACCTGACAAGATCGAAGCTGTTGTGAAGGCTCCCGCTCCGGAAAATGTATCCCAGTTGAGGTCGTTCCTAGGGTTGATTAACTATTACCATAAGTTTCTGCCAAATCTATCCACGGTGCTGCACCCGCTGAATGCTCTTTTGCAGAAAGAAGTACCATGGAAGTGGAGCGAGGACTGTAAGAAGGCCTTTCGCAAAAGCAAGGCATTGATCACCTCAGAGGAAGTGTTGGCTCACTCCAACCCAACGCTACCTATTCGTTTAGCTTGTGATGCTTCTCCTTATGGTATTGGAGCAGTACTCTCACACAAGTTGCCAAATGGCTCGGAAAGGCCAGTCGCATTTGCATCCAGATCATTGACCTCCGCTGAGCGCAACTATGCTCAGATAGATAGGGAGGCTCTCAGCCTTGTGTGGGGAGTAAAGAAGTTTAATCATTACCTGCAGGGCAAGAAGTTTACACTGCTGACAGACCACCAGCCGTTGGTATCCATATTCAACCCTAAAAAGGGCGTTTCCATCATGACAGCGCAAAGGCTACAGAGGTGGTCCCTTTTCCTAGGGGCACACCAATATGACATAGAATACAAAGGGTCAAAACAGCATGGGAATGCTGACGGTTTATCGCGCCTACCGTTGCCAACGGTAGAAGAGGCGCCTACAGTGGACCCAGTGGAGATGTTCCACTCAACCATAGTGGAATGTCTACCAGTAACAAATTCTACCATCGAAAAGGAAACGAGAAATGACCCGACTCTCTCACGAGTCTACGATTTAACGGTGAAGGGATGGCCAGCACATGGCGAACCACTGTTGCCAGCATTCTCGCAAAGAAGAGAACAGCTGTCAGTGTGCCGAGGAACTTTGATGTGTGGATCCAGAGTGGTGATTCCACCCAAGCTCCAGCATAAAGTGCTAAAGGAGCTTCACGAGGGGCATCTGGGTGGAGTGAAAATGAAGAACTTAGCCAGAGCGTTTGTGTGGTGGCCAGGTATCGATGGAGACATCGAAGAAATGACCAAGAGCTGTCTAGGATGTCAGAAGGTCCAAAGCGCCCCACCACAAGCCCCTCTACATCCATGGGAGTGGCCCTCATCTCCATGGCAAAGGGTACATATCGACTTTGCTGGTCCATTTATGGACTCAATGTTCTTAATCGCGGTGGATGCACACTCCAAGTGGCCGGAGGTAATAAAGATGTCCTCCACCACCACGGAAAAAACCATCACAGTATTAAGGACCATATTTGCCAGGAATGGGCTGCCGGAACAGATCTGTTCTGATAATGGACCGCAATTTGTGTCCGAAGAATTCAGGAAGTTCTTAAAAAACAATGGGGTTAAGCACTACACGTCCGCCCCATACCATCCCGCCACCAATGGATTAGCTGAAAGGTTTGTCCAGACCTTCAAGAAGGCCATAAAGGCCATGGGTAATGAAGACATAAATCTACAACATAAGGTAGATAACTTCTTGTTGGCGTACAGAAATGCAACACGTGATTACAAACCAAACTCCTGCCATGATGTTTTTCAATAGAAGGCTAAGATGCCGGCTGGATTTGATCAAGCCAAACATCAGAAGGGACGTAGAGAACCGGCAATTTCAAGGCATGAATGAAAGGCCAACTAGAACCTTCCAGATAGGTCAACAAGTTTTGGCCCGGGACTACCGTACCAAGAAATGGCAGCCTGGAACTATTTGCACGACTAGGACCGCTGATGTATACCGTGGACATTGGTGAAAGCATAATAAGGCGCCATGTTGACCAGATCATAGAGTCATCCAAAAAGGGACAACCTACTCCACAACTCTATACGCCTAATGATGAAGCAGAGATACCCATAGTACCTACCTCCGATCTGGTGATACTGGAATCAGATGAACCCGACACTGGCATTCAAGCCGAATCGACCTTGCCAAAAGAACCTACTACACCACCGAAAACTACTACACCACCGAGGCGTTATCCGGACCGAGTCAGGAAGCCTCCAGAGAGACTGAATCTGTGAACTGTTTTTACATGCAGTTGTGTATATATGTTATTATGTTATGTTAATGGGGAATATATACTGTTAAGCTAAAAAGGGAGGATTGTGGTGTATGTAACCGTTCCACCTTTAAGAGAACTATTTTAAGAGTTGCACTACTTTATCTTGGCTGCCGTATACTGTAATACCGGTGGTGACCACACCAGTATATAAGTGCTGTGTAATGATTTATTGGGCAGTTCCGCCCTGACCTTCGACTAGTAAAGACCTGTTAAAAGTTACTCTTGTGGTCTGTGTAATAATTCTCATTATAACACACAGACTTAACAGACCCCGCCCCCACTCCTGCCAGTGATCCCAGACCCTCAAAGCCCCTTCAAATAATTGCTAAAACTTGAGACTGAATCCCAATACTTTCAGACATTGGGCTCCCTTCCCAGTGCTCCCAGGTCCCAGAGTTGCCCTCAATGCTGTTAAATCATTTTTCCCGGTAATACATCTCAGCATAACTTCCCAGTTACATCAAACATAGGTTATAAAAGGAAGGTACAGTTCCACAGTTTTGAGGTCCCACTAAAGATTGAGCTAGAGTAAGAGAATAAATGAAGAGCCTTGATTGCCATACAGTGAGGCTGCAGAGAGGAGGAAGAACATATAAGTTAGGAGATAGGGTATTTGCATGTTAGGAGAAACAAGAGATTTGTACAAGGTCAAAGAACAATATGGTGGCTGATGGGGAGATAGGTCTCTGACAAGAAACAGAGCCAGCATTCTACTTCACTAAATGCTGACCTAGTCAGTGTTACACGTTTGTTTTACACAGATCCACCCATTAAAGCATTGCGTATGTTTGAGCTTCACTGTGTTTGAAGGGTGAGGAATATCAGGGTGGATTACCCCTCGCCTGTGAGCAACAGGCTCCACTGGTGCAAAGCAACATCTTACAGAGGCCTGGCATTTTGTCATTGGAGCAGTAGCCAGTACTTGAGAATAACATTGCTTTAGGGTTTATTCACTTTGATTGAGATCTGGGGGAACGCTTCACGTTTCCCCTAACTCTCTTGGAGTTAGTGGATATACCTACACCCACTTTGACTACTTGAATTGCGACCATGCACCACTGTTAACTCCTGGGTGGCAGGATCTTATGGTTTGAGACTTTGCTTCTGTAAGTGAGTCCATCGGGATGATAACAGGCAACATTGATCTGATCCCTTAAGTATCAAAGATAAATCCTACTTTACTGTAGAGAGGGAGAGTTGGGACTCTGTGATCCCATTCAAGTCTATAGGATTTGGATGATCTTATTTGGAATAGAGAGGGGGAGATGAGACACTGCTGGCCTAAATGAATCTTAAATTAAGGTATTTCATACCTTCAATGCAAAAGAGGGCCAAAGAATTTGTCTCTGAAGGATCGCCTCTGGTGTTGAGCCCCTCTTGAGAATCTCTTAAAAAAATAATTCCTACATTGTTTGAATAATTTATGCTGCCAATTTAGCTGCTTTTGGAGCACATAAGGAAAATATATTTGAGTCCCAATTTACAGATCCTTAAATAATTTAGCACCAAAATATCTGACTGACTAATTAGAAGAAAAAATACCTTTCGCATATTACAATTCTTGAAGTAGGTAACATTTGATATTTTGCAAAATAACTAGTGAGTGCATCTGTTCTTTTCAATTCACCTTTTTTACAAACTATAAGGATAAATTCAATGAGCCTGTGACCCCAGTGTTGAGCTGTGCTTGAAGGGAGCATGGTTCAGGGGTTGAGGACTACACGGTTACAGTTCTATCGCTGATTGACGCTCCCTTTGAGTCTGTAGCTCAACGCCAAGAGTGAAAATTGCTGAATTTACTTGACAGATTCCATGAAAATTAAATCTGCTGGGACCTTCAAATGTGGAACATATGCATAATTCTTGGGAAAATTAATCTCCATTTAAATAACTCGAAGCAGTTTGTCTTTCAAACATTTTTATTTCTTATGCTTTATCTCTTATATTAAATCTGAAGAGCCAAGCATTTCACACATCATATAATTGGATGTGTAGACAGACATTTCATAATGTGAAATACCCAGCATACTAAGCACTAACTTTAGATAAATCTCCTTTCCCATTATAATTTTCAAATCCAGAGTTAGAATGTGTGCTAGAATTATTCCACGGTTTATTATTTATTGTAAGGTGATAAACGGCTCACTTTATCATTTAGAGTTGTAAACTTAGGGAACAAAATAAATGGTGGTGAATGGAGAACTTGTGAAATTATTTAGGAAAAGGGCGATGGTAAAATCTGCAATCATGAATGTTGTGGGGAGGTGAATGGACAGGATAGCAGTACAAGAAAGGGGAAGGGAGTGGATACATAGAGAATGGGGTGCCAAGAGCACTATAGCTCTCAAGAGGATGTACCAAACTGCTGGCTGTTGTCCAAGTGGACAAGGAAAGGAAAAGAAAAGCTGGCACAAATATATGAAAATGAAGTGATAGAATAAACTAGGCCATTTTGCTCCATTTGTGTACATCAGGGCCATTACTGTTGCTACCCCAGGCCTGCCGGCGCCTTCCACCAGGAGTAACAGAGGTGGGCAGGAGGGAAATAGGATGGGAGGCTAGGTTCTGTACCTCCGTTGGTCCTGGTAGGGGTGAAGATAGGGAAATCAAGGTTGGGGCAGGGAAGTGGCAAAAGGGCCCACTGCCCAATTTTCATACCATTTCCGATGCCACCTTGCATTTCGAACAAGGAAAGGGAATACACATTAAATGGTAGGACACCAAGTAGTGTAGAGGAACAAAGGGACATTGGAGTGCATGTCCACAGATCCCTGAAGGTAGCAGGCCAGGTAGATAAGGTGGTTAAGAAGGCATACGGAATGCTTGCCTTTATTAGCCGTGGCATAGAATACAAAAGCAGGGGGGGTTAATGCTTCAACTGTATAAAACACTAGTTAGGCCTCAGTTAGAGTACTGCATGTAGTTCTGGTCACCACATTACAGGAAAGATGTGATTGCACTAGAGAGGGTACAGAGGAGATTTACAAGGATGTTGCCGGGAGTAGAGAATCTTAGCTGTGAGGAAAGACTGGATAGGCTGGGTCTGTTTTCCTTGGAACAGAGGAGGCTGAGGGGAGACCTTATTGAGGTGTATGAAATTATGGGGGGCATAGATAAAGTGGATAGAAAGGACCTATTTCCCTTAGCAGAGAGGTCAAAAACCAGGGGGCACAAATTTAAAGTAATTGGTGGAAGGTTTAGAGGGGATTTGAGGGGAAATTTCTTCACCCAGAGGGTTGTGGGGGTCTGGAACTCACTGCCTGAAAGGGTGGTAGAGGCAGGAACCCTAACCACATTTAAAAAGTACTTGGATGTGCACTTGGGATGCTCTAACCTGCAGGGCTACGGACCAAGAGCTGGGAAGTGAGAATAGGCTGGATAGCTCTTTGTTGGCCGGCGCGGACACGATGGGCCGAAATGGCCTCCTTTTGTGCTGGAACTTTCTATGATTCTATGATTGTTGGATAGTGGAGTAAAATTCAACCCATAAAGTTTGAGCACTTTTCCATAGCTTTTTACATGATTTCAGACCTGACCAGGAAAATATAAAAGTAAAATATCCTTTTGATGTTCAGAAGTGTGTTCTATTGCGTCTGAGAAACAACAGTTGAAAATATTGGGATTATTATTAGCAATAACAATAGCCAGTGAGAATTGTGTGGGGTAGAACAGCAAATCAAATCCACCATTTTGAGAAAATATTCAGCTGGAGAAAGGCTAATTTCAGTGAGCTAAAAAGGAATCCTGCCCAGGTGGATTGGAAACAAAGATTAGTAGGTAAAACAGTAAATGAGCAATGGGAGGCCTGCAAAGAGGAGATGGTTCGGGTACAACTAGACACATTCCTGAGGGGGAAAGGAAGGGTATCCAAAGCTAGCACTCCTTGGATGACTAAAATGAAACAGAAAAAGGAGGCTTATGATAAATGTCAGATGCCTAATAGAATAGAGAATCAAGAAGAATACAGAAAGTTCAGATTAGTGGGTAACATAAAAGGGAACCCAAACTCTTTTATAAAGATTTAAATAGTAAAAGGATAGTCAAATGATGGGCGAGGCCAATTAGTAATCAAAAAGGAGCTCTTCATGTGGAGACACAGGGCATGGCTGAAGTACTAAATGAATAATTTGCTTCTGTCTTCACAACATAAGAGGATGCTGCCAATGTCACAGTAAAGATAGTAGAGAAATCGATAAAGGAGGTACTTAAAAGTTTGGAAGCGTTCAAAGTAGAAAAGTCACCCGGTCCAGATGGGATGCATCTTAGGTTGCTGAGGGAAGTAAGGGTGGCTATAGCATAGGCTCTAGTCACAATCTTCCAAACCTCCTTGAATATATAAGTGGTGCCAGAGACTGAAGGGTTGCAAATGTTACACCCCTATTCAAAAAAGGGGAGACAAATAAACCCAGTAACTACAAGTCAGTCAGCCTAACGTCAGTGGTGGAGAAACATTTAGAGACAGTAGTCCAGGACAAAATTAATTGTCACTTAGAAAGACATGGGTTGATAAATGACAGCACGCACGGATTTGTTAAAGGCAAATCATATCTGACAAACTTGATTGAGTTCTTTGATGAAGTAATGGAGATGGTTGATGAGGATAGAGCGGTTGATGTTGTGTATCTGGACTTTCAAAAGGCATTTGATAAAGTACTACATAATTGAAGCCCACGTCAAAGAGGCAGTAGCAGCGTGGATATGAAATTGGTTAAGGGACAAACAGCATTGAGTAGTGGAGAACAGTTGTTTTTCAGACTGGAATAAAGTACACAGTGGAGTCCCCCAGGGGTCGGTGTTGGAACCACTGCTCTTTTTGATATATTAATGACTTGGACTTGGGTATACAGGACATAATTTCAAAGTTTACAGATGACACAAAACTCAGAAATGTAGTAAACAGTGAGGAGGATAGTAACAGACTTCAGGAGGACACAGACAGACTGGTGAAATTGGCACACACATGGCAGATTAAATTTAATGCAGAGAAGTGTGAAGTGATGCATTTTGGTAGGAAGAATGAGGAGTGGCAATATAAACAAAATGGTACAATTTTAAAGGTGGTGCAGGAACAGAGAGACCTGGAGGTGTACGTGCACAAGTCTTTGAAGGTGGTAAGACAAGTTGAGAGGGCTGTTAAAAAGCATATGGGATCCTTGACTTTATAGAAACATAGAAGATAGGAGCAGGAGTAGGCCATTCGGCCCCTCGAGCCTGCTCTGCCATTCAATGCAATCATGGCTGATCATTCAAGTTCAGTACCCGGTCCCTGCTTTCTCCCCATACCCCTTGACCCCTTTAGCCTTAAGAAATATATCCAACTCCTTCTTGAATATATTTAATGTATTGGCCTCTACTGGCTTCTGTGGTAGAGAATTCCACAGGTTCACCACTCTCTGGGTGAAGAAATTCCTCCTCATTTCTGTCCTAAAAGACCTACCCCTTATCCTTAGACTGTGACCCCTGGTTCTGGACTCCCCGACCATCGGGAACATCCTCCCTACATCTAGTCTGTCCAGTCCTGCCAGAATTTTGTAAGTTTCAATGAGATCCCCTCTCATTCTTCTAAACTCCAGCGAGTACAAGCTCAATCGTCCCAATCTCTCCTCATAAATCATTCCTGCCATCCCAGGTATCAGCCTGGTGAATCTTCGCTGAACTCCTTCCATGGCAAGAATATCTTTCCTCAGATAAGGCGACCAAAATTGCACACAATACTCAAGATGTGGTCTCACCAAGGCCCTGTACAACTGCAGCAAGACATCCTTGTTCCTGTACTCAAACCCTCTCGCTACGAAGGCCAACATACCATTTGCCTTCTTAACCGCCTGCTGCACCTGCATGCTTACCTTCAGCGACTGGTGCACAAGGACATCCAGGTCTCGTTGCACTTCCCCTTCTCCCAATCTATTGCCATTCAGATAATAATCTGGAATTAAGGTACAGGGATCAAAAGCAAGGAAGTTATGCTAAACCTTTAGGTTAGGCCTCAGCTGGAGTATTGTGTCCAATTCTGGGCACCACACTTTAGGAAGGGTCTCAAGACCTTGGAGAAGGTGCAGAGGAGATTTACTAGAATTATCCCAGGAATGAGGGCCTTCAGTTATGTGGAGAAACTAGAGAAGCTGGGAGTGTTCTCTACAGAGCAGAGAAGGTTAAGGGAGATTTAATATGTTAAGCGGTTTTGATAGAGTAGATAGAGATAAACTGGTTCCACTGGCTGGAGGGTTGGTAACCAGAGGACACAGATCGAAGGTAATTGCCAAAAGAACCAGAGGGGAGATGAGAATTTTTTTTACACAGCGAGTTGTTATGATCTGGAATGCACTGCCTGAAAGGGTGGTGGAAGCAGATTCAGTAATATCTTTCAAAAGGGAATTGGATAAATACTTGAAGGGGAAAACTCTGCAAGACTATGGGGAAAGAGCAGGGGAGTGGGACTACTTGGATAGCTCTACCAAAGAGCCGGCATAGACACGAATGATCTCCTTCTGTGTTGTATGATTCTATGATTCCAAGTATGAACATGTGCAGATGAAAGCTGTATATCCAGACCTACTGCTAGCATGGTCTATCCGTTAAAGAGTGCAACAGTCAGCTAAACATACTGATCCTGTATTTCCGGCCACTTTGATGGACAGGTTTACATAAAGGACCGCAAATTAAAAAGACTAGCAGTTCAGGAGCCAATCAGAGACATAACGCTATTATTTTCTAAAAGGATGTGGTTGGTTGAGTCTGAAAAACCTACTGTTCAGGTTTCCTGAACAGCTTTGAAAGTATATGTTCCCCAATCATATAACCACGAGATATGTGTCTCATTTGTGCAATGTCAATTACCCTATCTTTATATTGCTGACAGTATTTATTCAAAATGACTATTTGCCAAAGTTTTATATACATTAATAAATAGTTGACAGTGATTCAGGGCTTATTTAATTGAGGGATTTAGGTGATATCATAAACTGTAAGAGGGAAGCACAATCCAACGCTAACTAGGTTACCGTTTTGGAACTTGACTCTTTGCTTTAATAAGGTTGTCCTACAGAGGGTGAACTCACCACAAACACAGACACACTTTGTAGCTGGCTGAAGGGCAGATTGGCTCTACTGAAACATTTATAACAAAGTTCATCCTGCCCTGACAGACAAGGAGCCAGTAACTAGCAGTACACGGACATCCTGCAGCATTACAAAAACAGCAATCAGCAAATTCAGATATGGCTAAATACATTTAAGGTTACATAAACATGTTTCTTTTAAGCAAAAGCATAAAAATCAACCGAATGGAAAACAACAATAAACATCCATCAGCGCATAGGACATTCTCAAATATGGTTCATATGGAAAGAAATAAGGCCAGAATCTCTCTGCCTTAAAATGTGTCCCAAAGAATTTAAGCTTCCAGCTTAATCTCCTGATTCATATACTCTTATGAAAATCCTTCACATTACATTCAATTTGGCTCTTTCACAGCTATTGGCCAAAATGATAATCTGTGATTTCTGGGCCCTAAGCTTTGGAGGCCTGGAATTTCCGCAGGAATTCTCCAGCAGACCATCAGCGGACTCCCTTCCTCGGAGAAATAGTGCAAACGACTAAAATTGGCTGTTTACATGGTTTCTCCAGGGTTTCCATCAAAGTTACAGTGGGAGATCGGGAGAACCGTGTGGAAATTCAGCGCCGTAGAATTACCTTTCTGTGGTTCAATAAACACAGAGGCCATCTGAAATAAACAATCATTGCAAATTATGACAGTGTCCACCAACATCTCTTAATGTGTTTCTTAAGGACAATGTACTATTGATTCCAAGAATATGTAATGTATATACCATTAAGGGGGGAACTATCTTTTACAGCTCATGTATACTGCAGTACCGGCAGTGACCACACCTGTATATAGCACTGAGTAGTAATCTGTACAGATCAGTTCCAGTGTGAGCCACGTTGAGTAAACACCTGTTGTACCATTCTCCTGCAGTCTGTGTCTTATTATACACGGACACAACATTGGCAACAAGGCAAGTTTGAACCTAGCTGCAACTCTGCACCACCTCCCAGGGATTAGTTCCTGGAGATCAGTGGATTGGAGGTCAAGGCCAGAGACTCGGGCGTTGACCATGGGCAACCGCCCAGTCATCCAGTAGAGACTCGAGAATTGCGGGGGAGGCTATCGAGAGCCAGGCTTGGCTTTCCAGTTGAGGTGGTCCAGCGAAACGGGCTGGCAACAGGTAGTGCGCAGACCCTTCCCGGACAGCGGCGGACTAGAGCCCGACCGAGCAGCACAGCAAAGGGCCGAGCAGCATCGACAGGGGAGAGAGAGAGGGCAGAGTGCACAGGGCGCAGCCGGTGTTCAGGGGCCGAGCAGCGTCGAAGAGACGGAGAGAGAGGCGCACAGAAACCCGCGAGGCACCGCCATTGCCACGAGGACCGCCGAGAGCGGCGTTGGCAGCAGCGCAGGAGAAGCGCGCGAAACCTACAGGGCGCCGCCATTGCCACGAGAACCGCCGGGAGCGGCGCTGGCAGCAGCGGGGGAGGAAGGAAAGTGCGTGAGACGCCATTTTAAACCACACCCAAAATGCCGAAGAGTGGCAGTATCACCGCATTTGACAAAGTCGAAGATTGAACTACATATGTCGAATGAATAGAGGTGTACTGCAAGGCAAATGAGGTGTCAGATGACAAGAAAGCATCAGTATTGTTAAATTTAATGGGTGCAAAGACGTATGGTTTATTATGAAATCTAGTAACCCCAACGAAGCCAATGGAAAAGAGTTTTGAAGACATAGTAACGATACTACAGGAACATTTAAACCCCACACCGCTGCTGATAGCAGAAAGATTCAAGTTTCACAAACGGAACCAGCATAAGGATGAAAGCAATGCTGATTATTTAACAGAGCTGCGCAAACTATCGAAACACTGCCAGTTTGGAGCGGGACTGGCAGATACCTTAAGGGACAAGTTTGTGTGTGGGCTTCAAAGTGAAGGAACCCAGAAACGGCTTTTATCTGAAAAGGACCTTATGCTGGAAAAGGCTTTCAGCATTGTGGTATCATATGAAGCAGCAGCACGGGGCGCTGCAGAGATACAACAGAGACCGCAAGAATATGGCACAAACGAAATGTCATATGGAACAGAGAAGTGCTATCGCTGCGGCAGAACAACACACGACCAGAATGATTGCTGGTTCAAAGACAAAGTGTGCAGACAGTGTGGAAAAGTAGGACACATAGCACGAGTCTGCAGGTCGGGAAAGAAAACCAGCAATAAGAAACCTACCAAAGAAAAGTACAAGAAGGTACATAAGATGACGGAGAATAGTTCAGACGAACAAAAGAGTGATAACTGTGGTGTATGTAACCTGTTCCACCTTAAGAGAACTTAAGCCTGTTCCACCTTAAGAGATGTACTACTTTCTCTGGCTGCTGTATACGTAATACCGGTGGTGACCACTGGTATATAAGCACTGTGTAGTAAGATGTATTGCAGATCGTCCTGACCTCCAACCAGTAAAGACCTGTTGAACTTTAAGCTTGTAGCCTGTGTGTTATTAATTACAACTAGAACACACAGACTTTATCGTGGCGACGAGGATGGGATTCTTACCCTGCGGCAGTTATATCCACGGCGGCTTCGTCCACTGAACGGACGTCGAAGAGAGGTTTCCACCCTCATCACCCTGCTGGAAGACACGTCGCGCGGCAGACATCGAGAAACCAGAGTGCAGAAGACACCCTGAACTCGAAGCCTCCATCAGCGGCTGTCAGCTATCTTCTTTCTACCTCGGTAGTGGGTAAGCCGGGCAGCGACGCGACCAGAAAATCGGCCACGTTGGCTGTACAGACGGGGAGGGAAGACGGAGGAATAAGGGCGGTGAGATCGATCGCGACCGGAGATAAGGGCCGGGCCGAAAGGCGCAGCGCGGGGACATCGATTGCGGCTGGTGATAAAGGCCGGGCCGCATTCGGGCTAAAAAAGCGCAGCGTCTGGGGGCAACTGAAGGCGCGAGAGCCGCGGTGAAGCGGAGACAGCATCGGGGGAAGGGTGAAGACCGCCAAGAGCGGGAAAACCGCCATTTTGTAGGCGGAGGACGAAGAAAAGAGCGCGGAAGCTGCCATCTTGGATAAAAATAAAAATAAATTAAATTGCAACGATGCCTAAACATGGGAACATTAATACCTTTGATAGCGACATCGAAGATTGGGCTATGTATGTAGAACGCATACAAAATTATTGTCAAGCAAATAAAATCCCAGATGCAGAGAAAGCACTAACATTATTAAACTTAATGGGTGCGAAGACATACGGGCAATTGAAACACCTTGTATCACCAGATGAACCGGCGGATAAGACGTTCGAGGAGATTGTTACTGTCCTGAAAAATCACCTAAACCCTACGCCGCTGATGCTAGCGGAACGATTTAAATTTTACAGCAGAAGGCAGCTGAAGGATGAAAGCAATGCTGAATATTTAATGGAATTGCGTAAGCTAGCAAAGTACTGTCAATTCGGAACGAGATTGACAGAGGCGCTACGAGATAAATTTGTGTGTGGTTTATTAAAAGAAGATACACAAAAGCGATTGCTCGAGGAGAATGAGCTGACGCTTGAGAAAGCGGTCACTATGGCAGCAGCACATGAAGCCGCAGCGAGAGGCACGGCAGTAATGCAGCTACGGTCACCGGAACTCAGTACAAATAAATTGGGTTTGAGTACTGTAAAATGTTATCATTGCGGAAAGACAACACACGATCAGAACCAGTGTTGGTTTAAAAACCAAGAATGCAGAACGTGTGACAGGCTTGGCCACATAGCTAAAGTATGCCGGTCAGAAAAGAAGACCAGCAACAAAAAGTCACCGCAAGGAAAATACATAAAGGTACACAAGGTGACAAAGAACAGTTCGACTGAACAGAAGTCAGATTCAGACGCTAGCAGTAATGAACTGGGTAGCTTAAGAGTACACAACGTTGGTAAGGATGCAGATTTCCAGACAATTTGGGTCACCCTTCAGATAGCAGGAGTCCAAGTAAAGATGGAATTGGACACTGGATCGGCATTGACGGTCATGAATAAGAAAGATTACAAAAGGTTATTCCAACATATTCCCCTACGGGATACGGAGATTATATTGAAAACCTACACGGGGCAAAGAGTGTACCCCGTCGGAAAGATAGAGGTAAAAGTGGTCCACAAGGGCGAAGAAAGCCAAGTAATGGACTTATATGTGCTACCTGAAGGAGGTCCACCACTGCTGGGACGGGAGTGGATTAGGAAAATGAATATGGACTGGCACTCCTTGAAGGCACTAACGGTAGATTCCGGGGAAACAGATGTCAAACCTAAACGATTGTCCAGAATATTGGATGATGCTAAAGAGGTGTTCCAGCAGGGACTGGGAACACAGAGGAATTACGGCAAACATCAAGATTGATGAACATGCACAACCAAAATTTTTTAAAGCCAGACCGGTACCCTATGCAATACGACCTACTGTAGAAGCGGAACTGGAAGCGCTAGAACGTTCAGGTGTACTGTCTAAGGTAGATTGGAGTGAGTGGGCTACGCCCATTGTTCCCGTTATGAAACGTCCTTCGAGCAACAAGCCAGGAGAACCAGGGAAGGTTCGCATCTGTGGAGATTTCAAAATCACCGTTAATCCGGTGTTTCACACGGTGCAGTATCCGCTTCCGCGGATTGAGGATATTTTTGCTTCGTTGTCTGGAGGGAAACACTTCACCAAGATAGACCTGGCGCAGGCGTACTTGCAGATGGAGGTTGAAGAAGAGTCACGCCAATACCTCACGATCAACACGCATCGAGGTTTGTACCGGTACAATAGACTGGTTTTTGGAGTGGCATCGGCTCCAGCAATTTGGCAGAGGGCCATGGAGCATGTATTACAGGGAATTCCAGGCACACAATGTTACCTGGACGATATTCTGATTACAGGTGATGGTGATGAAGAACACCTCGCAAACTTGGAACTGGTGCTCAACAGACTGAAAGAGTATGGACTTAGAGTTAATCGGCAGAAATGCGAGTTCTTCCAGAAGCGGATCTCATACTGTGGTCATGTCATTGACCGGGAGGGGCTTCATAAGTCTCCTGACAAGATAGAGGCAGTTGTAAAGGCTCCCGCTCCGGATAATGTCTCTCAATTGAGGTCGTTTCTAGGATTGATTAACTATTACCATAAATTTCTACCAAATCTATCCACGGTACTGCACCCGCTAAACGCTCTTTTACAGAAGGGGGTACCATGGGAATGGAGCGAAAACTGTAAGAAGGCATTTCGCAAAAGCAAAGAATTGATCACCTCAGAGGAAGTGTTGGCTCACTTCAACCCGACACTGCCTATTCGGTTGGCTTGTGATGCTTCTCCATATGGTATTGGGGCAGTACTCTCACACAAGTTGCCAAATGGCACGGAAAGGCCAGTCGCGTTTGCATCCAGATCATTGACCTCCGCTGAGCGTAACTATGCACAGATCGATAGGGAGGCTCTCAGCCTTGTATGGGGAGTGAAGAAGTTTAATCATTACCTGCAGGGCCAAAAATTCACACTTCTGACAGACCATCAGCCGTTGGTATCCATTTTTAACCCTAAGAAGGGTGTTTCAGTGATGACAGCACAGCGTCTCCAGAGATGGTCCCTTTTCCTAGGGGCACATCAATATCAAATAGAATTCAAAGGTACGAAGCAGCATGGCAATGCTGATGGGCTGTCGTGCCTGCCACTACCTGAAGAAGAAGAAACGACGAAAGTTGACCCTGTTGAGTTATTTCATTCGACCATCATCGAGTGTTTACCAGTCACCAATGCAAGTATTGAAAGGGAAACCAGGAACGACCCGACACTGTCCAGAGTCTACGAGGTGACAGTGAAAGGATGGCCAACACGTGGCGATCCTCTGTTACCGGCATTCTCGGCAAGGCAAGACCAGCTGTCCGTCTGCCATGGTACTTTGATGTACGGGACAAGAGTGATTATTCCTCCCAAGTTAAGGGAAAGAGTTCTAAAAGAACTGCATGAAGGTCATCTGGGGGGAGTTAAGATGAAAAGTCTTGCTAGGGCTTATGTATGGTGGCCGGGTATTGACCAACAGATAGAGGAGTTGACGAAAAGCTGCGCTGGGTGCCAAAAAGTGCAAAATGCACCTCCGATCGCACCACTACACCCATGGGAATGGCCTTCAGCCCCATGGCAACGCGTACATATTGACTTTGCTGGTCCATTCATGGACTCCATGTTCCTAATTGCGGTGGACGCACATTCCAAATGGCCAGAAGTGATCAAGATGAATACCACTACTTCAGAAAAGACAATTGCGGTGTTAAGAACAATATTCGCAAGGAACGGATTGCCAGAACAGATCTGTTCGGACAACGGACCACAGTTCGTGTCGGAAGAATTCCAAAAATTCTTAAAGAATGGGGTGAAACATTATACCTCTGCCCCATATCACCCGGCGACAAACGGGTTGGCCGAGAGATTTGTCCAAACATTCAAAAAGGCAATAAAGGCCATGAACGATGATCAGATTCCGCTACAGCACAAGGTGGACAATTTCCTAATGGCGTATCGAAACGCCGCTCATGCAGTGACTAACCAAAGTCCTGCCATGATGTTTTATAACAGGAGGTTGCGGTCCAGGTTGGACTTGTTAAAACCAAATGTGCGGAGGGAAGTGGAAAACAAACAGTTCCGGCATATTAATAACAAGTCCACGCGAAGTTTCGAAGTAGGACAACCAGTGTTGGCAAGGGGCTATGGAAACGAAAAATGGCAGCCCGGAACAATTCGGGCCAGACAAGGACCTCTGATGTACACAGTAGATATTGGTAACAATGTGATAAGGCGTCATGCGGATCAATGGGTAGAATCAAGAGCAAGAGTCAAACCCATGGTTGCGACAGAGACAACTGTGGAAGACGTTAATGAACCTGAAGCATCTACCTCGGCAGGGACTGTACCTGATGGGGACGTCCAATACATAGGGAACCAACAAGCAGAGTCACCTCAGCAACAAGAATCAGAGACCACTGAAAGGCGTTATCCAGACCGAATCAGAAGGCCTCCTGAGAGACTGAACCTTTGAACTGTTTATACCTGAAGTTATATATGTATATATGTTATGATGTTATGTTAAATAGGGATATGACTATTAAGCTAAAAAGGGAGGATTGTGGTGTATGTAACCTGTTCCACCTTAAGAGAACTTAAGCCTGTTCCACCTTAAGAGATGTACTACTTTCTCTGGCTGCTGTATACGTAATACCGGTGGTGACCACCGGTATATAAGCACTGTGTAGTAAGATGTATTGCAGATCGTCCTGACCTCCAACCAGTAAAGACCTGTTGAACTTTAAGCTTGTAGCCTGTGTGTTATTAATTACAACTAGAAAACACAGACTTTACAATAACGACTCCGAAAGCAGGGAACCGAGTTGTCTGAAACAACATAATGTGATCACAACGGAGGATCACCGAACCATTTGGGTCACTCTCAAGAGTGCAGGAGTCCAGGTAAAGTTGGAATTGGACACAGGATCAGCCCTAACAGTCATAAACCGACGGGACTATGAGCGGCTATTCTCACACATACCCTTGAGAGACACAAAAATTATTTTGAAGACGTACACGGGTCAAAAAGTCTACCCAAAAGGAAAAATAAGGGTGACTGTTATATATAACGATAAGGAAACACCAAAACTAGACCTGTATGTATTGCAAGATGGAGGACCACCATTACTGGGACGTGAATGGATCCGGAAAATACAACTGGATTGGCATTCCATACAGGCACTGACTGTGGCTGACAAAAAGGATGACAACGTCACACCTGGGCGACTGTCAAAGATCATAACTGACGCGAAAGAAGTGTTCCAGCAAGGACTCGGAACACTAAAAGGCATGACAGCGACAATCAAAATTGAAGAAAACGCAAGCCCAAAATTTTTTAAGGCCAGACTGGTACCTTATGCGATCCGCCCAGCCATCGAAGCAGAGCTGGAGAGTCTGGAACGTTCAGGTGTACTGTCCAAGGTAGACTGGAGCGAGTGGGCTACACCCATCGTCCCTGTGATGAAAAAGTCGTTGAGCAGCACGCCTGGGGAACCAAGGAAGGTTCACATCTGTGGGGACTTTAAGGTAACAGTGAACCCGGTCCTTCACACCGTACAATATCCACTTCCGCGGATTGAAGATATTTTCGCCTCACTATCTGGAGGGAAACGCTTCACTAAGATTGATCTGGCCCAGGCGTATCTGCAAATGGAGGTAGAAGAAACATCAAAAAAATACCTCACAATCAACACCCATAAAGGTCTCTACCAATACAACCGGCTGGTATTCGGGGTAGCATCAGCTCCGGCTATTTGGCAGAGGGCAATGGAACAAGTCCTGCAAGGGATCCCAGGGACCCAGTGTTATTTGGACGACATCCTGGTCACGGGCGAAAATGACAGTGATCACCTTGCCAACCTGGAGCAGGTGCTCACTAGATTGCAGGAATATGGGCTCCGAGCTAACCACCCCAAATGCGAGTTTTTTAGAAAACAGATCTCGTATTGTGGCCACGTTATCGATAAAGAGGGGTTACATAAGTCCCCAGAGAAGATTGAGGCAGTAGTCAAGGCTCCAGCACCGGAAAATGTGTCACAACTGAGGTCGTTCCTCGGGCTGGTAAACTACTACCATAAGTTCTTGCCAAATTTGTCTACAATACTACACCCACTGAACACCCTACTGCAAACTGGGGTGCCATGGAAGTGGAGTGACGAATGTAGACGAGCTTTCCAGAAGAGCAAAACACTAATCACATCGAAAGAGGTATTGGCCCATTACAACCCGGCATTACCAATTCGGTTGGCATGTGATGCGTCACCCTACGGCATTGGAGCGGTGCTGTCGCACAAATTCTCGGACGGCTCAGAGAGGCCAATAGCCTTTGCGTCACGATCACTAACCTCAGCCGAGCGTAACTACGCCCAGATTGACAGGGAGGCCCTCAGCCTAGTGTGGGGAGTGAAAAAGTTCAATCACTATCTGCACGGGCAGAAATTCACCTTGCTGA
Source organism: Somniosus microcephalus (assembly GCF_052327205.1). Taxonomy (NCBI): domain Eukaryota; kingdom Metazoa; phylum Chordata; class Chondrichthyes; order Squaliformes; family Somniosidae; genus Somniosus; species Somniosus microcephalus. The sequence goes on from NC_141000.1 coordinate 86,647,693, forward strand.
CTGATCACCAGCCTCTTGTCTCCATTTTTAATCCGAAGAAGGGCGTTCCAGTGATGACTGCGCAACGACTACAAAGATGGTCACTTTTTCTAGGGGCGCACCACTATGAGATTGAATATAAGGGCACGAAACAGCATGGAAATGCTGATGGACTATCACGCCTGCCACTGCCTACTGCGGAGGAAGTACCAGCAGTGGATCCTGTCGAAATATTCCATTCGACTATAGTTGAATACCTACCGGTAACTAACGCTTGTATCGAAAAGGAAACCCGAAATGACCCGACACTGTCTCAGGTATATGATTTGACGGTGAAGGGATGGCCAGCACATGGCGACTCACTGTTGCCAGCATTCTCGACAAGGAGAGAACAGCTGTCAGTGTGCCGGGGGACCTTGATGTGTGGATCCCGAGTGGTAATTCCACCTAAGTTAAGGGATAGTGCTCAATGAGCTTCATGAGGGTCATCTGGGAGGGGTAAAAATGAAAAGCCTAGCCAGGGCTTATGTGTGGTGGCCGGGAATCGATCAGCAAATCGAAGACCTGACAAAGAGCTGCTCAGGATGCCAGAAAGTCCAAAATGCACCACCACAGGCCCCTCTACACCCATGGGAGTGGCCCTCATCTCCATGGCAACGGGTGCATATTGATTTTGCTGGCCCATTCATGGACTCAATGTTCTTAATAGCCGTGGATGCGCACTCGAAATGGCCTGAGGTCATCAAAATGTCCTCCACCACCACGGAGAAAACTATTGCAGTCCTACGGACCATTTTTGCCAGGAATGGCTTGCCAGAACAGATTGGCTCCGACAACGGACCACAGTTTGTGTCCGAAGAGTTCCGGAGGTTCTTGAAAAAGAATGGGGTAAGGCATTACACATCCGCCCCGTATCATCCAGCCACAAATGGATTGGCTGAGAGGTTCGTACAAACCTTTAAGAAGGCAATAAAGGCTATGTACAATGACAACATTCCACTGCAGCACAAGGTGGACAATTTCCTGTTCGCCTACTGGAATGCGACACATGCAGTCACCAACCAGGCCCCAGCCATGATGTTCTTTAACCGAAGGTTAAGATCTCGCCTGGATTTGCTCAGACCAAACGTACGAAAAGATGTTGAGAGTAAGCAATTCCAGCACATCCATGAGAAGCCAACAAGGAGCTTCAATGTAGGGCAACCAGTCTTGGCCCGCGACTACCGAACAGAAAAATGGCAGCCAGGAACGATATGCACACGGCAGGGCCCACTAATGTACACAGTGGATGTTGGGGAGAGCATCATGAGACGCCATGCTGACCAGATCCTAGAGTCACAGGAACAAGTCAACCCCATGCCTCGCCCATACATACCTGGTGATGAACCCGACGTACAGGTCGCATCTACCCCAGAAACAGTAGCATTGGAAGCTGACGAACCAACCGACGACAGGGGGCCAGAATCGCCTCCGCACCAAGAGCAAGGCACTCGGGAAAGGCACTATCCAGAAAGGATCAGGAAGCCTCCCCAAAGACTGAATATATAGAGACTATTTTCAGCTAATGTTGCATGTTAAAAGTGTTAATTGTAATTAGTTTGATATTTAATTGTTAAATGAGTGTTATGGTACTGTTAATCTAAAAGGGGAGGAATTGTAATGTATATACCTTTAAGGGGGGAACTATCTTTTACAGCTCATGTATACTGCAGTACCGGCAGTGACCACACCTGTATATAGCACTGAGTAGTAATCTGTACAGATCAGTTCCAGTGTGAGCCACGTTGAGTAAACACCTGTTGTACCGTTCTCCTGCAGTCTGTGTCTTATTATACACGGACATAACAGAATAGAAATACATTTCTGGCTTAATGTGCTTATCTAGTTAGTTGCGGAGCCACATTTTTCTGAGTTAGCTGAACTCAGCTGGGGCAAAAGGAAGGGCACTACAATTAGCCTCAGCACTCCTGGTTTAGGGAAGAGACAATCGGGCAACGTTCTTGCTCCGCAGCAATATCTAGTGATTCCTGCTGGAATTCTTATGCGTGGACGGGCTTGGTCTTGGCTGTGATGACTCTGCAGTTGAATAGTCTGCTGGCACTCACCGCCAAGGTTCACACATGAATAATGGTCATTTGGTGAGGTACAGGAGAGCAACTGCTAGGTGTTGCCTTTGGTCAGAGGAGGAAAAGAAAGAGAAGTTAGTGGGGAAAGAGAAAGTTCAAGTGAACAACTATGTTTCTTACACTTCAATGTTTGTAGAGCACCAGTGGTGGGTCGTGAAGCTCGTGCAGACAGAGCATGGCAACAGGCTGGAAGCAGCAGAATCAATGGTCTAAAAATAAATGTAATTTGGATAATGCGGATGCTGCAGTGGTTGTGTAATTGTTCTTGTCATTTGGCTATAGCCCACATCAAGCTCCTCTCCTCAGCAGAGACCCACACACATTTAGTTATCTTTTCACATTATCTCCCCTTCTGAAGTTCAGATGACCCACTCTCTTTGCTTCCGTGGCTCGAAACCATTCATTCCCATTCTCTGCGAACTCTTTCGATCACTCAAACTTGCTCGTCCTGTTCTCTGCGCTTCTTCAGGGGCTCCTGTTTACTTCCTCCCCGCTCCTGCAGTGTCCAGGCAGCAGAAAAGAGAAGGGATGGAAGAGAGAGAGAGAGAGAGAGAGAGAGAGAGAGTGTATCAGAAGTAAATGAGAGTGAGAGAAAAACATTTGGAAGGGAGAGAAACAAGCGAAGGAGATAGAAACTGAAGAAGAGAAAAGCAGAGGGAAGAAGGAAAGAGAGAAACAGGAAGAAAGTCAAAAGCAGAAGGAAAGGAGGAATAGAAAGAGAGAGAATGAGAGACATGTTTGCAGACTTACTGGTATCAGTGTCCTTAGCTAGGTCGGCATGACAGGCTATGAGAATGTTTTGGTGTAGCCTACCTGGAAAAAGTTTGAAGTGGTGGTGCCCAAATTAAAAATGTTTGAGAATCACTGTTTAGAAATAGAAAATGTAGAAATAATGTGGAAAAGGCAGAAAGGGAAAACAAACGTGTGCAATTCAACCTAAAAGAGGATTGTCTAGATCAAAAATAAAAACATAAAATGCTGGAAATACTCAGCAGGTCAGGCAGCATTTGTGGAGAGAGAAACAGAGTTAACGTTTCAGGTCGATGAACTCTGTTTCTCTCTCCACAGATGCTGCCTGACCTGCTGAATATTTCCCGCATTTTCTGTTTTTATTTCGGATTTCCAGCATCCGCAGTATTCTGCTTTTGTCTATATCAGATCCTGTTGAAAGTTTAGAAAATACCACCAGAGGTTTGTACACCGATAAATACCTAGAAATTACAGCCCGTTTATGAAACGGAGTAGACGTAATCTGGGCAGCGGAGAGGACTTTGGGACTGAACCCATTTCTGGTGTTTTTCTGCCCCTTCTTGGCCACTTAGAGAAATCTCAATTGGGGGATAGGCATTTTTTTTTTCACTGCCCCTCCTCCGTCGTAATCTCACTTTTGGAAGTAGCTCTGGCGGGATTGCCAGTCTCCACTGGAAATCCCATTAGTTCTGCTCAGCATACGGCCAACAGTAAGTATACCTGCATGAAGCAGGCATATTTGCTGTACAACTGCTGTATGTGGGCCCCACAATGCCATACCCAAATGGCAAACAACTCGAGAGATTAATTGCTGTTAGGAGAGCTGCACATCATCAATGGTGCAGCCAACACTTTAAATCTTGGACCTTGGTAACTTAGGCCAGATGAATATGTGTCCCTTTGATGGGACAGCAAGGTGCCATTTTGAAATCCCTGTGTCCTGTGGGACAGACACCCCAGTAATATTGTAAATAGCATGGGCACCTGCTCTTATTATGTGAATGACCCCATCCTCAATTCCTTGGAATTTGGAGACAGGGTCAGGCTCAGGGCAGGTGACTGAGTAAAAGTCCCGCCCCAACACAGTTCTGGTGGCAGAGCAGGGCTCTCGGGATTTCTAGCTTATATGACAGCAAGAGGCAACTGACAAGGATCCTTGTAGTTGCTGGGAGTACAGAAAAGTTTCAGAAAAATAGTACCATTGAGAAAATCAGTTTTTTTCCCTATAACATAACAAACACTCCTAGTTTCTAGAAGTGATGGTTAACACTGTATTTGAATATCTGAATACAAAGCACAGAGTTGGAGATGATCTTAGCCCTGATTTTAACTCATGACGCATTTAGAGTGGGCGGTGTTTGCGGGCCAGGCGGGAGTCCCCCACCGACTCCTTGGCATGAAGCCAGGGCCATTTTAACTCCTGGGACTCCTTTGAATTGTTCAGGTATTCCTCCTGCCCGAAACCGGCGGGAGTGACAACGTTTGCTGGCGGGCGGGCGGGCGGGAGCAGGAATCGCGCCTGGAGCCGCATGCCACCGGAGGACCCAAGAGAACAGTCCCCGCCACAAGATCTGGCTCACTGTCTGCTCTCCCCATCTGCCCTCTCAGGTGGACATAAAATATCCCATTTTACTAACAGGGAGTTCTTCTCTAAAATATAGTTTTCTTTGTGCAATTTTGAAATTGAAACCATCAATAATTGAGAACACTGGCAAACATCTAAATGAAGAAACCAAATAACTTTGCCAACAACAACTTGCGTATATATAAGCACCTCTAATGTAGAAAAACATCCCAAAGTGTTTCACAGAGATGCAATCAGAAAAATGGCCACCAAGCCAAAGAAGGAGATATTAGGAGGGGTGATAAAATCCTTGATCAGTGAGGTGGGTTTTAAGGAGTGTGAGTTAAAAGAGTAGAGGAAGAAGGAGAGGCAGAGCGGTTTAGGGAGCGAATTCCAGAGCATAGGGCCTGGGTAGCTGAAGACATGACCGCCAATGGTGAGGTGAAGTGAAGTGGGGAGGGGTACATGAGAGGCCAGAGTCAGAGGAATGGAGAGTTTAGAGGAGGTTGGGCAAGGTCATGAAGGGATTTAAACATGAGGATGAGAATGTTAAATTTGAGGCGTTGGGAAACTGGGAGCTCGAATAGGAGTGATGGGCGAGTAAGATTGCTGCAGGATAGGATACAGGCAGAATTGTTTTGGATGAGCTTAAGTTTACAGAGGATTGGAGACTGGTCTGGAGAACATTGGAATAATTGAGTTTGGTGATGACAACAGCATGAATGAGGGTTTCAGTAGCAGACAGGCTGGCGTTGGGGCAGAAGCAGACAATACTTCAGATATGGAAGTACGAACATACAAAATTGACGGGCAGGAAAAGACTAGCTGGTCCATCAAGCCTGCCCCGCACCATGATAGGAACATAGGAACAGGAGTCGGCCATTGCGCTCCTCCAGCCTGTTCCGCTAATCTGCGACCTAACTCCATATACCTGCCTTTGGTTAACAAGCTATCAATCTCAGGTTTAAAATTAACAATCGATCGGGCAACATTTGCCATTTGCGGAAGAGTTCCAAACTTCTTCCATCCTTTGTGTGTAGAAGTGTTTCCTAATTTCACTCCTGAAAGGTCTGGCTCTAATTTTTAGACTATGCCCCCTCGTCCTAGAATCCCCAGCCGGCGGAAATAGTTTCTCTCTAGCTACCCTATCTGTTCCCCTTAATATCTTGAAAACTTCGATCAGATCACCCCTTAACTTTAAATTCTAGGGAATACAACCCTAATTTGTGTAATCTCTCCTCGTAACTTAACCCTTGGAGTCTGGGCTATCATTCTGGTAAACCTACGCTGCACTCCCTCCAAGGCCAATATATCCTTCCTAAGGTGTGGTGCCCAGAACTGCTCACAGTACTCCAGGTGTGGTCTAAGCAGGGTTTTGTATAGCTGCAGCATAACTTCTACCCCTTTGTATTCTAGACCTCTAGATATAAAAGCCAGCATTCTATTAGCCTTTTTGATTATTTTCTGTACATGACATTTTAATGATCTATGTACCTGGACCCCCAAGTCTCTTTGAACCCCACTGTTTTTAAGCTATTCACCATTTAGAAAGTACCCTGTTCTAGCCTTTTAAAGTCCAAAGTGGATGACCTTACATTTGCCTACATTGAAATCCATTTGCCACAGTTTTGCCCATTCACTTAATCTATCGCCATCCCTTTGTAATTTTATGTTTCCATCTACACTGCCTACAATTCCACCTATCTTTGTGTCATTGGCAAATCTGGATATATGACTTTCTATGCCATCATCTAGGTCATTAATAAACAGTGAATAGTTAAGGCCCCAACACAGATCCCTGCGGGACGCCACTAGTCACATCCTGCCAATTGGAGTACCTACCCATTATCTCTACACTCTGTCTCCTGCCGCTTAGCCAACGACCTAACCAGGTCAATAATTTGCCCTCAATTCAGTGGGCTTCTACCTTAGTTAACAGTCTCTTATGTGGGACTTTATCAAATGCCTTCTGGAAGTCCATATAAATAACATCCATAGACATTCCCCTGTCCACTACTTTAGTCACCTCTTCAAAAAATTCGATCAGGTTTGTCAGGCAGGACCTACCTTTTACAAATCCATGCTGGCTCTCTCTGATCAACCGAAAATTTGAGAGGTGTTCAGTCACCCTATCCTTAATTATAGACTCTAGCAATTTCCTGACAACAGATGTTAGGCTAACTGATCTATAATTCCATGGTTTCCCTCTCTCGCCATCCCTAAATAATAGAGTGACATGCACAAGTTTCCAATCTAAAGGAACGGTTTATGAATCGAGAGAACTTTCGAAGATTATAGTTAGGGCATCTGCAATGTGCTCACCTACTTCCTTTAAATCCCTGGGATGGAAACCATCTGGTCCTGGGGATTTGTCACTCTTTAGTGCCATTATTTTCTTCATTACTGTTATTTTACTTACGTTAATTTTATTTAGTCCCTGTCTGATTCAATATTAGTTTCCTTGGGATTTCCGGCATGCTATCCTCCTCTTCTACTGTAAATACTGATGCAAAGTAATTATTCAACATGTCCACCATTTCCTTATCATTGACAATATCACCGCTTTCAGTTTTTAAGGGGCCAACATTGCTCGACTACCCTTTTCCTAATATAATTGTAACAATTCTGTGTGTTGATTTTGATATCCCTTGCCAGTTTCTTTTCATATTCCCTTTTTGTAGCTCTTACTATCTGTTTTGTGGTCCTTTGCTGCTCTTTGTATCTTTCCCATGCGCCAGGATCTGTGCTATTTTACATGCTTTTTCTCTTAGTTTTATGCTGTCTCTTACCTCTTTAGTCGCCCATGGCTTTTTCTTTGGCAAGTAGAGTTCTTGCTCCCTCAGGGGTATAAACTGGTTCTTTTTTGAACACCTCCCACTGATCTGTTGTTTTACCCATGTGGTAAACCACTTTGTATTCCACTGTGTGCATGTCTGTACATGTCTCAGCTGACTCCTCCCACGAGTCCAGGTATAAAGGTGACTGCTCCACAGTCCCTCTGTATTCTGGACCAGTCGACCACTCGAGGCACACCTTCATTCTCTTGTTAATAAAAGCCTGTTAGTTACTCGCTTAATCTCAGTCTTTTGAGTAATTGATAGCGCATCAATTTTATTAACAAGATTTTTATAATGGAGAAGATCCTCACACCAGCACGCCTGGACTTAGATCATCGGGAGGCAGACTCATCCACCAAGTTTACTCACTGGCTTAGGTGTTTTGAAAAATTCCTGGTCGCCTCCGCTGAAACGGTCAAATCGGACGAGGACAAACTGGATGTCCTGACCTCCAAAGTGAACCACCGAGTGTACTCGGTCATCCAGGATGCGACCTCGTACGCGGATGCTATCAAGCTCCTCAAGGACCAGTACACGCGCCCAGTGAACGAGGTGTACGCTAGGCACCTCCTGGGGAGTCGTAAACAACAACCTGGGGAATCGACCGAGGAATACCTTCAGGCACTGTCTGTGCTTGGCCGGGCCTGTGGTTGTCAGGATGTAAAGGCCGCCGTGTACACAGAGGAACTTATCCGGGACGCTTTTGTAGCGGGCCACAGGTCCAATTACACCCGACAGCGACTGTTGGAGCAGAGTGACCTCGATCTCAACAAGGCCTCTGAACTCACACTATCATTGGACGCAGCCTACCGGGGCATGGACGCCTACTCCTCTGCACCATGGACGCCGCGGGGAACGACAGCCTGGGACACGGTAGGACCGTCTCATAGCGCCGTGCCACCCCAGCCACATCCCAGCAACGGCCCAACTACCGCAGCAGTGTCCCAAGGCCAGACAGCAGTGCCCCAAGGCCAGAAATGCTACTTCTGTGGCCAGGCCAAACACCCCAGAGCGCGCTGCCCGGCGAAAAATGCGATCTGCTCAGGCTGCGGGAAGAAAGGACACTACGCCAGCGTCTGCAGGGCCAAAGCCACCCTGAACCCCAGCAGCGCCGCGTGTGGGCCGCCATCTTGGGCCTCCCCAGCCATGTGCGAACCACCGGAACAGCAGCCTCCAGCCACATGGGGATCATGGACGCCGCCATCTTGGACGACAGCCGGGACGCAGCAGGCCCCCAACACCGCCTCATCTGATACCCGCAGCGACACACCGACCCCTACGCTGGCCTCCGTTACGCTGGACCAAGCGAGACTGCACCAGCTGGCCCGGTCCACAATGGACATTAAGGTAAATGGTCACGAAACAATCTGCCTTTTTGACTCTGGGAGCAGAGAGAGCTTCATCCACCCAGACACGGTGCGGCGTTGCTCTCTCCCAGTCCTGCCTGCGCACCAGCGGATTTCTATGGCCTCCGAGTCCCAGTCGGTGGACATTGGCGGCTACTGCGTGGTGACACTCGTAGTAGACGGGACTGTGTACGATAATTTTAAACTTCTGGTCCTGCCCACCTCTGCGCTGCCGTTCTACTGGGGTTAGATTTTCAGTGCCACCTTAAAAGTGTTACGATGGCGTACGGTGGACCCCTCCCCCCACTCTCAGTCCGCAGCCAGCAGTTTACAAATTGCCCGCCGCGCACCAGGTGCAACCTCTCCACACTCAGAGTCACCCCCCCCCCCACTGTTTGCTAACCTCACCCCCGACTGTAAGCCCATCGCCACAAAGAGCAGCCGATACAGTGCCGGGGACAGGGTTTTCATTAAAACCGAAGTGGAGCGGCTCCTGAAGGAGGGGATTATTGAGGGCAGCACCAGCCCCTGGCGAGCCCAGGTTGTGGTTGTTAAGACCGGCGAGAAGCAGCGCCTGGTCATCGACTACAGCCAGACAATAAATCGCTACATCCTGCTGGACGCTTACCCACTCCCCCGTATAGCTGATATGGTCAACCAGATCGCGCAGTACCGCGTCTTCTCGACCATTGACCTGAAATCAGCGTACCACCAGCTCCCTATCCGCCCTGAGGACCGCCAGTATACTGCCTTTGAGGCAAACGGCCGCCTCTATCACTTCCTTAGGGTTCCCTTTGGCGTCACCAACGGGGTCTCCGTCTTCCAAAGGGAGATGGACCGGATGGTCGATCAAAATGCGTTGCAGGCCACTTTCCCATATCTGGACAATGTGACCATCTGCGGCCATGACTTGCAGGACCATGACGCAAACCTCGAAAAGTTCCTCTGCACCGCCAAACTCCTCAACCTGACGTATAACAAGGAGAAGTGCATATTCCGCACAACCCGCCTCGCCATCCTTGGCTGTGTGTGGAACACGGAGTCATCGGTCCCGACCCTGACCGGATGCGTCCCCTTATGGAACTCCCACTGCCCCACTGCCTCAAGGCCCTGAAAAGGTGCCTAGGGTTTTTCTCTTATTACGCCCAGTGGGTCCCCTACTATGCGGACAAGGCCCGTCCGCTGATCAAGTCCACCTCTTTTCCCGTGACGGCAGAGGCCCGCTTAGCCTTCCACCGTATCAAGGAAGACATTGCCAAGCCACCATGCACGCAGTGGACGAATCCATCCCCTTCCAGGTGGAAAGCGGCGCGTCCGACTTTGCCCTGGCCGCTACGCTCAATCAGGCGGGGAGACCCGTGGCCTTCTTTTCACGAACCCTCCAGGGCCCGGAGACCAGACACTCCGCCGTTGAGAAGGAGGCCCAGGCTATTGTGGAGGCTGTGCGTCATTGGAGGCACTACCTGGCCGGAAAACGATTTACCCTGCTCACTGACCAGCGTTCAGTTGCTTTTATGTTTAACAACAAGCAGAGGGGCAAAATCAAAAACGACAAGATCTTGAGGTGGAGAATCGAACTTTCCACCTACAATTATGAGATCTTGTACCGGTCCGAGAAGCTCAATGAACCCCCGGATGCTCTATCGCGTGGCACCTGCGCCAGCGTGCAGATCGATAGACTGCGGGCCCTCCACAATGACCTCTGCCACCCGGGGGTCACCAGGTTCTTCCACTTCATCAAGGCCCGCAACCTGCCTTACTCCATTGAGGAGGTCAGGACCATGACCAGGAACTGCCAAGTCTGCGCTGAGTGCAAACCGCACTTTTATAGGCCAGACAGGGCTCACCTGATAAAAGCCACTCGCCCCTTCGAGCGCCTGAGCGTTGATTTTAAAGGGCCTCTCCCCTCCTCCGACCGCAATGTGTACTTCCTCAACATTATTGATGAGTACTCCCGTTTCCCGTTCGCCATCCCCTGCCCGGACATGACCAGTGCCACGGTCATTAAATGTCTGAACGACCTCTTCACCCTGTTCGGTTTCCCCAGCTATATCCACAGCGACCGGGGCTCATCGTTTATGAGCGACGAACTCCGTCTGTACCTGCTCGCTAGGGGTATTGCCACAAGCAGGACCACCAGTTACAACCCCCGGGGGAACGGACAGGTGGAAAGAGAGAATACGACAGTTTGGAAGGCCGCCCTGCTAGCCTTAAAGTCTAGGGGCCTTCCGACCTCCCGCTGGCAGGATGTGCTCCCCGATGCGCTCCACTCTATTCGGTCACTGCTCTGCACTGCCACTAACGTCACCCCTCATGAGAAAATGTTTGTCTTCCCAAGGAAGTCCACATCGGGGACATCGCTACCACCATGGCTGACGTCCCCAGGGCCGGTCCTACTGAGAAGACACGTGAGGACCCATAAAACGGACCCCCTGGTCGAGAGGGTCGACCTCCTCCACACCAACCCCCAGTATGCTTACATTGCGTACCCGGATGGGCGGGAGGACACAGTCTCCATATGAGACCTCGCACCCTCGGGGGCCGCAGTAACCCACTACCCACTACCACCCCCCCCACGACCCGATATCCAGCCCCAGCAGATGGCAGGCCTGGGCCCTGCGACCCGCTCGACACCTATGAGGACTACACACCAGTGCCCCAGCCTACGCGGGACTCGACGCCGGAAGCTTCACTACCCCTGCCGTTGCCACGTCGATCACAGCGGCAGACAAGACCTCCAGAGAGACTCCAATACACTAACTTTTAATACACTTCACCCCGCCGGACTCATTTTTAAACAAGGGGTGAATGTGGTAAACCACTGTTTGTATTCCACTGTGTACATGCCTGTACATGTCTTGGCTGACTCCTCCCACGAGTCCAGGTATAAAGGTGACTGCTCCACAGTCCCTCTGTATTCTGGACCGGTCGACCACTCGAGGCACACCTTCATTCTGTTGTTAATAAAAGCCTGTTAGTTACTTGCTTAATCTCAGTCTTTTGAGTTATTGATAGCGCATCAACCCATTAACAGATTTGCCCAGTTTACTGTGGACAGTCTCTGTCTCATCCCATTGAAATCAGCCTCACCTAAATCTAGAATCTTAGTAACTGTTTTGCGTTTCTCCCTTTCAAACACTGTGTTGAACTCAATCATGTTATGATCGCTATTGGATAAATGTTCACGCACAGTTAGGCTGTTAACTAAATCTGGCTCATTAATAAATCTAATATGGCCTTGTTGCCCCTAAGATATACTGTTGTAGAAAACTATCCCGGACACACTCAAGAAATTCACTACCTTTCTGGCAGGTGCTAATCTGCTTATCCCGATCTATATGAAAGTTAAAATCCCCCCATTAAAACCACTCTGCCTTTACTATACGCTTGTCTAATCTCTGCATTTATACAATCCAGCACTTCACAGCTGCATGGACAGGATACCTGGGCATCATTAGTGAAGAAGGATCCAGATATCAACTGATATCAAACAAAACACTTGGAAAAATGGTTGACTGGGCTTTTTGTTTTCCATCTTGACAGATGCTGACGGTATGAACCTGAATGACCCTAAGTTGTGTTACATTCTGGATGGAATTCTCTTTGTGTATGGGATTATAATCACTGCTCTCTACCTTAAACTGAGGGTAAGTCATTTACCATTATATTTAACCGTTGAGCTTCAAGGGAACCATAAATTGTATATTTGTTATAGAGGGAGATAGTGTTACATTGCATAGGTCTCCAGGTCACTCCATAACATTAAAGTAATTCTTCAAAATGTATAATGTGCAGGTCTAAACTGTATGGGAAGCAAATCAGTCAACCTTATTCCAGTGATTCATGTGCAGTATGCTCGGAGTTTTAGTGTGTGCCATGATCTAGATGTAGATGTATCGATGTGCTGCAGCATTGAGTGGTAGGACACAGCACCCATGATTTCCCACCCAAGAAGTTTCCAGGTTCAGCCAAATACCATGTAGCCTAGGAGGGGTGGATCTCAAGTTATTTTGGTAATGTTAATTTGGTAATCTAACTTTACAGTCACAGCAAAAACATTTAAAATGGAATAGTAACAAACTCCCCACATGGGCGTTGCAAAGCTATGCACATAATGGGGATGTGCTCCGAGACAGAGAAGGTATTTTTTTAATGAGATCCATTTTTCTTATTTCTTCTTTATTGCAGCATGAATTATTAGAGCTGGACATTTTTTCCCCTTAGCACGAGGCATCCGTGGCCATTACTAGCATAGAAAGAACATTTATCCCAAGGTTTCAGTGCTTCACCTCTTTTCCAAACATTAAATTAATAAAACCACACAGATTAAAACTACATTTGTTTAAAAACAAATAGTGGGAAGATTGTCCATTCACCTATGGGAACAATTTGTTCCCATTCCTGGTGCAGATCATAAAAATCTGACAAGTTAGCACACCAAGGACTCCATAATCATTCGACGACAATTACCACATTAATTTTACCATACACAAGGAAATACTTATTTCTTACCACAGTGTAACTGCCACCCTACTACAGAACAGAAATAGCACTAGTGTCAATCAAAAGAATATTTAGTCCTTAGCTCCATATGGTTTCTCTTGCTTACAAGTCCTATGATGGCATTTATTTAACATTACCATTCACAAATAAATTATTAAAGTTTGGAGATTTTTCTAATTTCACATGTTACATTTTTGTAGAAAAGTGTCCTCTACACACAAGACATTGTTGATGCAGGATATTTGTGAATGCATGCACTTCTCTTTGTAATTTCCCAAGTATTTTCTTAATTATCCTTTCAGCACTCCATGGGCCACACATGAACAGGGGTTGAAAGAGCAAACAGGTGCCCTGCTCTCTTGCCTCTTATGATGGCTGCAGGGAGTAGCAGGAAAGTGGTCTGATTGAACCTCTCTCAGATTCTCTCCCTCCACCACCTTTTGGAAAAGTGCACGAGTAGCACCTCCCCCGAACATGGCTGAGATTGGTAACTATTGGTAACCCAGTAGTGTGGGAGACTGTGGGTGTCTTGATACAGGTTTCTCATCACACAAAGAACAAATTGAAAAATCTTTATAATTTCTTGTAGTATGAGAATATACAGTAATATGTTTGTAGCAGGCAATGGGATTGAAAAATGAAATTCATTTTCACAAAATGTCCTTTTTTATTTTGTTTTCAAAGCTGACCAAGGTAAAAAGTAAACCAGAAGATAGTCCTGCTAACCAACCGAATCTAGATGAAACATATCAAGTAAGTAGCTGTTTACAATTTATTTAATTGGTTACTTTTTAACTGTTGCTGCGTTATCCAATTTATTAGTTCTGGCACCCTGTGATGTACAGTGAAAGCGTTGTTTGCCAGCACTACTGAAGCTTGAGTGTACTGAGGTGTACAGGTGTACACTGAGGTGGCCAATGTTCAGTTGCTTGTCACCCACAAATCACTCACCTTTTCTGCAAATGGTAGTCACTATTTTGGAGATGGGTCTAGATGAAAGTAGGACAAATGCTTGTTCAGACCATTATTCACAATATTTGGCACTGAAAATTAATTGGAGGAAAGGTAACACAAAAGTTAACAAATACAAATCCATCTTCTTGGAGGAAGCCAGAAATAGATCCGTATTTTTCACTGTTTTCCCTCTCTTTACCAATAAAAATCTCTTCACAAACCCCCATCCCATTATTGTACGAATCTCTGAAATGACTAAAGTGTTTTGGCAACACACTAATAACAGAGTGAAACTGCCCTTTCTCACTCCCGTAGGTGTGTGGTCTTTTATCCTTGGAGCCTGGGGGGGAGGGGGAAATTCATACCAGAGATTTAAAACATTTTTTTTAAACTTTGAATACAGGCATGTGTGTGATTTAATAATTGTAAGTTGTTAAAGATCAGTCGCAGTTGAGACTGAAATGTTCTGAAAATCATATGTGATATAAAAGCTCAAGACTTAATGTGAAGGAATAGTTCAATGTTGTCATTTAGTTTATTTGGAGAAGTACAAAAATATTCTGTATATTTCTCTAATTCTTCAATGAGCTCGGCATTCAAATTTGACAGAAAATATAATTCTGTATGACAGAAAGCATTAGAACTTACAAAGGAGCTTCATAACGGTTGAAACTATGGGGCCGTTTATTGTTTTGGGGGAATATTGAGCAGGATGTCCACCTCATGCAGTCACTGGGAGGCCTGACCAATTTTCATGGTCGGGCATCATTAACAAGCCGTCAGTGAGCTGCCAGTGCTAATTGTGCTCCTTATAGGCAGCTCACCAATTGGGAGGTTGGGAAATCCAGCAGGGTAGCTGATTTTGATGAGCCTATGGCAGCATCTTAAAGAGGAGGGTGGAAGCATCAGGAGTAGCAGTTTATATTCTCATCTGCATGCAGCCCCTCAGCGACATCATTGGATAGCACAGCGTCAGTTTCTACACGTACGCTGATGACACTCAGCTCTACCTCACCACCACCAATCCCGACCCCGCCACGGTCTCTAAATTGTCAGACTGCTAATCTGACATCCAGTACTGGATGAGCAGAAATTTCCTCCAAATAAATATTGGGAAACTGAAGCCATTGTCTTCAGTCCCCACCGCTAACTCTGTTCCCAAGCCACCAACTCCATCCCTCTCCCTGGCAATTGAACCAGACTATTCGCAACCTTGGTGTAGTATTTGACCCCAAGATGAGCTTCTGACCACATATCCATGCCATCACTAAGACCACCTATTTCCACCTCCATAAAATCGTCTGACTCTACCCCTGCTTCAGCTCATCAGCTGCTGAATCCCTCATCCATGCCTTTATTACCACTAGACTTGACGATTCCAACACACTCCTGGCTGGCCTCCCATCTTCCACCCTCCGTAAACTTGAGGTCATCCAAAACTCTGCTGCCCGTGTCCTAATTCGCACCAAGCCCCAATCACCCATCACTCTTGTGCTCGCTGACCTACATTGGCTCCAGGTTAAGCAACGCCTCGGTTTTAAAATTCTCATAATTGTTTTCAAATCCCTCTATGGCCTGGCCCCTCCCTATCTCTGTAACCTCCTCCAACCCTACAACCCTCTGCGATATCGGCGCTCCTCCAATTCTGACCTTTTGCGCATCCCCAATTTTAATTGCTCCGTCATTGGTGCACGTATCTTCAGCTGCAAAGGCCCTAAGTTTTGGAATTCCCTCCCTAACCCTCTACCTCTCTTTCCTCCTTTAAGACACTCCTTAAAACCTACCTCTTTGACCAAGCATTTGGTCATCTGCCCTAATATCTCCTTATGTAGTTCAGTGTCAAATTTTGTTTGATAACAATCCTGTGAAGCATCTTAAGAACATAAGAAATAGGAGCAGGAATAGGCCATTCGGCCCCTGGAGCCTGCTCCACCATTCAATAAGATCATGGCTAATCTTCTACCTCATCTCCACTTTCCTGCACTATCCCCATATCCCTTGATTCCCTTAATAGCCAAAAATCTATTGATCTCTGTCTTGAATATACTCAATGACTGAGCCTCCACAGTCCTCTGGGGTAGAGAATTCCAAAGATTTACCAACATCTGAGTGAAGCAATTTCTCCTCATCTCAGTCCTAAATGGCCAACCCCTTATTCTGAAACTGTGACCCCTGGTTCTAGACTTCCCAGCCAGGGAAAACATCCTCCCTGCATCTACCCTGTCAAGCCCTGTAAGAATTTTGTATGTTTCAATGAGCTCACCTCTCATTCTTCTAAACTCCAGAGAATATAGGCCTAGTCTACTCAATCTCTCCTCATAGGACAATCCCCCCATCCCAAGAACCAGTCTGGTGAACCTTTGTTGCACTCTATGGCAAGTATATCCTTTCTTAGGTAAGACCACCAAAACTGTACACAATACTCCAGGTGTGGTCTCAACAAGGCCCTCTATAATTGCAGTAAGACGTCTTTACTCTTATACTCAAATCCTCTTGTAATAAAGGCCAACATACCATTTGCTTTCTTAATTGCTTGCTGTACCTGCATGTTAACTTTCAGTGATTTGTGTACAAGGACACCCAGGTCCCCCTGAACACCAACATTTCCCAATCTCTCACCATTTAAAAAATACTCTGATTTCCTACCAAAGTGGATAACTTCACATTTCTCCACATTATATTCCATTTGCCATGTTCTTACCCACTCACTTAGCCTGTCTATATCCCCTTGAAGCCTCTTTGCATCCTTCTCATAACTTACATTCCCACCTAGCTTTGTATCATCAGCAAACTTGGATATATTACAGAAAATGCTGGAAATGCTCAGCAGGTCAGGCAGCATCTGTAGAGAGAAACAGAGTTAACATTTCAGGTCGATGACCCTTCGTCAGAACTGGCAGTCCTGATGAAGGGTCATCGACCTGAAACGTCAACTGTTTCTCTCTCTACAGATGCTGCCTGACCTGCTGTCTATTTCCAGCATTTTCTGTTTTTATTTCAGATTTCCCTCATCCGCAGTATTTTGCTTTTGGATATGTTACATTTGGTCCCCTCGTCCAAATCATTGATGTAGATTGTGAATAGCTGAGGCCTAAGCACTGACCCTTGCGGTACCCCACTAGTTACAGCCTGCCAACCTGAAAATGACCCGTTTATTCCTACTCTCTGTTTTTTGTCCGTTAACCAATCCTCAATCCATCCTAGTATATTACCCCCAATCCCATGAGCCCTAATTTTGTTTAATAACCTCTTGTGTGGCACCTTATCAAATGCCTTCTGAAAATCTAAATACATTACATCCACTGGTTCCCCCTTATCTATTCTGCTCGTTACAACCTCAAAAAACTCTGACAGATTCGTCAAACACGATTTCCCTTTCATAAATCCATGTTGACTCTGCCCAATCCTATTATTATTTTCTAAGTGCCCTGTTACCACGTCCTTAATAATAAATTCTAGCATTTTCCCTGCTACCGATGTCAGGCTAACTGGTCTGTAGTTCCCCGTTTTCTCTCTCCTTCCTTTCTTAAATAGTGGGGTTACATTTGCTACCTTCCAATCCGTGGGAACCGTTCCAGAATCTATGGAATTTTGGAAAGTGACACCCAATGCATCCACTATCGCTATAGCCACCTCTTTGAAAATCCTAGGTGGCTATAGATAGGACTTTTTACTATGTTAAAGGCACTATATAAATACAAGTTGTTGTTATTAGTGGCAGCACCTACCGCAGCATGGAGATAAATATTGGAAGTCCTTAAGGCTCAAAATACACAAGCATGTGGAGGTATACATGACATTTGATCACGTGACACCGCTCATGTGATGAGTAATAACATGACATTTGCCCACTGTTTGTAAATGTTTTTGCATTTACCTTTCCTGGGATGGGAGGGTTGTCCTATATGAGGAAAGATTGAGCCTATACACTCTGGAGTTTAGAAGAATGAGAGGTGATCTCATTGAAACATACTGTATTTTGAGGGGGATTGACAGGGTAGATGCTGAGAGGTTGTTTCCCCTGGCTGGAGAGTCTAGAACAAGGGGGCTTTGGGCTAGAAATTCAGTACTGCCCCGGTTGGACGCTAAAATTTAAAAAGTTGAGAATTAGCGCCAGGCGCTAATCACTGGCGACGTCTGCGAAATTCGGCGTTAGCGCTCCAGGAAGGAAGTGGAGCGCTAAATCAAGCACTCCACTTCCTTCCTGGAGCGCTAAAGGACACAGGCAGGACGGGGGAGGTGCAGTGCTGCACAATGTTCTGTGCAGCGCTGCCACGACCCGGGCCAACTTCCCTCCCTTAAAGGGAAAGGCCATCGCTGCAGGCTCTGCATTGGGACCAGTTAACTGGTCCTCGATGACTGCTGCGATCCGGCCCGATCAGCCCCATGCACTCCAGCAGAGTGCCGGGCTGATCAATCGCGGCCGAAGAAAAATGGAAAAAAATTTAAATCATGCATTGCAACAATTTTTCTACTTACTGCGCCAACATCCCCTTTAACTTGCGCTCTCGAAGCGCCCGGCCTCCCGAACAACACCTCCTACAGCAGTCAGTGTTGTTACCCGGCGATGCTGCAGGGGGTGGAACCGAAGTTTGGGTCCGGGGCACTACTCAGGACAATGACGTCGCGCTCTCCGGGCGCAGGAGATCGTGGCGCAATGTGTTACCGTCGCTGCAAACCGCTCGGCCAATTTAGTGGGAGTCGTTCATTTTGCCGCGCCCGGTCGGTAAGTCATTAGTGCCCCCCGGAGGCGATAACGGGAGGCGCTAACGTGGCCAATGTTTAGGCCATAGTCTCAGTCTTAAAAGGCCGATCCCTTATCCTAAGATGAGGAGGAATTTCTTCACTCAGAGGCTTGCGAATCTTTGGAATTCTCTGCCCCAAAGTGCTGTGGATGCTCAGTCGTTGAGTATATTCAAGGCTGAGATCGATAGATTTTTGGACTCGAGGAATTAAGCGATATGGAGATCAGGCGGGAAAGTGGAGTTGAGGTCGAAGATCAGCCATGATCTTATTGAATGGCGGAGCAGGCTCGAGGGGCCGAATGGCCTACTCCTGCTTCTAATTCTTATGTTCCTTAGTATCACCAAGCCCCGAATAAAATTTGACTTTTTGTTTTAGTGAAATTAATTAATAACAATTTATAAATCAAAGAAAGAACACAATAGAAAGATTTAAGGATAAGTAATGTTCAATTAAAAATTACTTGTGACGTTTCTACAGTATCAACCGCAATGAGAAACACCAAGTAAACATGGGGAGTGGGCAGGGAAGTGGAGTGGAGGCCAACATCAGATCAGCCATGATCTTATTGAATGGCGGAGCAGGCTCGAGGGGCCAAATGACCTACTCCTGCTCCTACGTCTTATGTTATAAATTCTACTGATTCAACAGTCATCATCGATATAAGTAATTTCTAACTAAAGTTTTTGTACAATTTTATGACTTTTTGCAGTACACAGCAAGTTATAAAAATAATAAATAAAACCAAAACTAAACCGAATTCAATTCACTGATGCCCACAGCCCAGCACTGAAGCTCAGTCCTCGGAAAAGCACCAAAGCTGCCTGACTCCTGTCACAAAACACATTATACAACAGTGCACATCACAGGCCAACATGAACTCTCCCTTGCAGTTTGTATTGTTCTCCCTCTCTCTCTCTTCCTTCCTCCCCAGTTTGTGCTGCGCTCTCTTTTTCTCCATCCCTCCCAGTTTCTGTTGCTCTCTCCCTTCCCCGGTTTGTTTTGCTTTCTCGCTCACCCTCCAGCAGTTTGTTTCTCCCTCCCACCATTTGTGTTGCTCTCTTTCCCTTTCGCAGTTTGTGTTGTTTTCCCTCTCTCCCTCCTCCAGATTCTGTTTCTTTCTCTCTCTCTCTCTCCCACCCCCAGTTTGTGCTGTTCTCTCGCGCGCTCTCTCTCTCTCTCCCCCTTCCCCAGTTGCTTTCTCTGGACTCACGGAGTTTCCAGGTGATTTTCGTTGGCCCCGATGCCACCATCCTCACAACCGGCAATGAAGTAGTGCATTCCAAATAGTGGGGGACCAGCAGGGCTCAGACTTGGCTGCAAGCCACGACAGCCAGGGCACTGCGCATGTGCGAACCATGTACTCAAGAACCGTTTCTCCCATCACCAGCAGTAGTGCTCAGGAGACCAAGTGCCCGTTCTGGTAGACTCCCGCCCAAAGCAGGAGGTTTGGGAACCCTACACTGAGCGCCAGACTGGTTTCCAGCTTTCCCTTACTGCAGCAAAGATCCCTTTAAATACCACTGGATATGGCCACCTCCTGACCTATGCCGCCAATGGTTTGTGGGTGGGTTGAGGAACTGGCGACAGCAACGAAGGTAGAGACAAAAATTACACCTGGGTGTTCATTTCATCTTTTGACCTCTATTTGCACATATTAATGAGGTTCTTGCCTGTTTCCGGCAGGAACTTTGGCCACCTAAAATCGAGGTGCGCCCAAAAATCGGAACGGCCGGTCAGTCAGCGGTAAATTGGTGGGTTAATCTGCCACGTGATTTTGGTCCCACAATCACCTCCTTTTTAGGTGTAAACCACCCCCTATAGTTGCAGTGTTCTCCGTTATAGCACCAGGGATGTAGTTCACTGTGTGTAAAGACATTTTTTTTTTTTAAGCAGTCATAAATCTCTTCAGTTTAGTAAGCGGCATCTTCCAGCAAGAATGTCTGGCTTCCTAAGATTAAAAGCGGTTTTCCTAATCTTACCAGTATTAGTCTGCAGCTGAGGTAGTTCTTTCAAATCAGACAAGTCACAGAGTAAAAATATTTGGAGCAATCTAGACTGCAACAGTAAAGAAATATGTTGCAAATCAGGATTCAAGACACATGGTTTGCATTCTTTTGATTAGAAAGCACAAGACATGTGCAATGTTAAATAAGGAAATAATATCCTCAATTCCAGATTGGTTATTGATTAGTTTTAAAACTTTTTTTTTTAAAGTTAGTTCATCATGTCTGGATCGCTCCAAAACCAATCGCACTGCCCTGTCCTTGTATCTTCCTCAAATATTTATCTAATTTTCCCTCAATCAACATAACAAACAGATTATCTGGTCATTACCAAGTTGCTGTTTGTGGGAGCTTGCCGTGTGCAAATTGGCTGCTGCGTTTCCTACATTACAACAGTGACTACACTTCAAAAATACATCACTGGCTGTAAAGCGCTTTGGGATGTTTGGTGGTCGTGAAAGGCGCTATATAAATGCAAGTCTTTCTTTAAAAGATGCAATGGTCTCAGTCTCAACCATTCCCTGTGGCAAAGTGTTCCATCCTCCAACTGCCCTCCGTCTAAAGAAATTTCTCCTACTTTTTTTTAATGCCAATTTTAAATTGATGGCCTCTCATCAGTGATTCACCAACCAATAGAAATAGTTCTTCCCTGTTCACTCTATCAAAACCCTTAATAATTTTAACAACCTCAATTAAATCTCCACTGCTCCAATAATGTTATGACATAGGGGAGCATCTGCTACCAGTGTGACAAATCTGTTTCCCACATGAGCTATGCTGAATGGTGCTGGCAGTTTGGTGCAAATTAGTGTTGAATTACGGGCGGTTTTGTGATCTGGACTTGCATCCACTAAGTGACTTCACTTTTGTTTGGTTAGCTGGGTGTCTGATGCAGAAATCAATGACAACACTTGTCAGCAATTTGGTTTGGAGACTGTTAAGTCCACAAGTAATTTTCCTTTGCCTGATGTGCGCACACGCTCCTATAGGGACACACCTCATTTATACAAACCCAGCAAACTCCGTTCCAATCGGTCGTGGCCAGCCGTGTCATCTTGGAGTTAATTCAACCCTAAAGAGTCTCTGTTTACCTACTGTTAATGAGGAAAGTCATTAAACAGCTGGCACGCCCTTGGTAGACAGAGTGCAGGCACCAGGAAAACTCTCAAGTGGCATGTTGAGCAGCACAACTCACTGCAAATTGTACACATGGATTGTGAGCATCCTCTTAACCACTGCATGGCACAAACCATTCCCCATCAAATGATGGTTCCAACAGTTAAAAATGAGGAACTGGAATAGTAACTGCAGTCTCTCTGCAACCCAATCACCGTAGGCACTAAACCCTGAATATATGAGCATGTGTCTTCATACTATGCCGCAGGTAAAACCTTCCAGTGGTGTTGTCTCAGTCATCTGAGTTTACTCTGATATGTATTGTACTTGCATATTGGTAAATGAACACTAGAGGGCTCACTAATGGGAGCAAGTGTTTTGTAGCAACTGCACTCCAGGGTCTCATCTTTTATTGAATGCTATGTCTAGAAAGAATGTTAGCGAGTCTGAAATAAAAGTACCAGTTACATTGCCACAACAACTATCAGATGCAACAGTTGGTGACCAGGATAACGGGCAATATGTTAAGGTCAAATTTGGACAACTTTTTTACTTAGGCAGTGATCAACCTTAGAGTCATAGGGCTAGAAATTCAGTTGGTTGCGCCAGCCGTTAGCGCCTTAGGAGGAGTAGATGTCGAGCGCTAGGCGCTTAGCGCCCGGGCGCAGCGCGATCTGCGCCTCGCCCCAACTTCAGTAGACATTTTGCGCCGGCGCAAAGTCTTTGCACGCGCTCAGCTGCGCGCGCAGATCATGACGTCATTTCCTCGTGCAACGCCCTTTGTGCGCCCCCAACCGGAACTTCAGTCGCGCCGGCCCATTGTGCGCCTGGCGGCCCTCGCGACTGTTGAGTGGAACGATGCTCAGCCGATGCGGGCCGCGGGGAGCGCAAATTAAAGGGCACTTCACCTGCACTATAAAAGGCTGCCATTTTGCAGCACTCATTCTTGTGATACGGATCTTTGGAGAGAGACCAAGGTAGAGAGCTTACTGCTTTGGCCCAACACTAGGACAGGTACTTCTGGCTTCAGGCCACAGCTTTGCAATTGTCTTTGCCTTCATTCATATCTCATTGTTTGCCAGCATATTATGGGGGCTGCAATGGGTGTCAACGCAGGCTTTCACAATTACATCCAAAGGGCTCACAGACGCCGTGAGAGAGTGCGAGCCCTGGCTAGACGGAGAGGGGGCAACAGGCGTTGCCAAGGGAGGCCTTACCCACCCAGGGTCTACCGCCAGCAGTTCTCCTATCTCAACATGTCTGACGACCAGTGTGTTAGGAGGCTGCGATTCCGAAGGGAGGTGGTCACAGAGATCTGCCAGCTGCTTCGGAGAGATCTGCAGCCACAGCTGAGGTGCAGGACGTCTCTGTCGGTGGCAGTGAAGGTGACGGTGGCTCTCAACTTCTATGCCACCGGCTCCTTCCAATCCACTGCTGGGGACATTGCTAACATCTCCCAGTTCGCCGTGCATTGCTGCATCCGCCAGGTGACCAATGCCCTTTTCAGAAGGAGACGTCAGTTCATCTCCTTCCCCATGACCCTGGACAAGCAGCAACAGCGTGCAATGGGATTTGGAAGAATAGTGCGCTTCCCCATGGTGCAGGGCGCCATTGACTGCACGCATGTGGCTTTGCGGGCACCTGTGGAGAATGCCGAGGATTACCGCAACCGGAAGGGCTACCATTCCCTCAACGTACAGCTGGTGTGTGACCACAGGCAGCTCATCCTAGCTGTCAATGCCCGCTTTCCAGGCAGCAGCCACGATGCCTTCATCCTGCGACAGACTACTGTGGCTGACATGTTCCAGGCACAGCCTCAGCCACGAGGATGGCTTATCGGGGACAAAGGCTATCCTTTGTGTACCTGGCTCATGACCCCACTCCGCGCGCCCAGGACCCCTGCTGAAGAGGCATACAACGAGAGCCATCAAGCGACCAGGAACATCATCGAACAAACAATCGGCGTCCTGAAGCAACGGTTCCGCTGCCTGGATCGTTCCGGCGGAGCCCTGCAGTATTCGCCGGAGCGAGTCTCCCATTTCGTGGTCGTTTGCTGCATGCTGCACAACCTGGCTATCCGCAGGACTCAGGCATTGCCACCACAGATTGGAGCACCACCTCAGGAGGAGGAGCAGGAGGAGGAGGACCAGCACAGGAGGGAGGCACAAGGTCCAAGGGCCGCCCGTCGGCGGCTTATTGAACGTAGGTTCTAGGCCCCCTCTCAGGGAATGGCTTGTGCCAATGAAAGAACATGAATGCAGCCGCTCCGCAAGCCCTCAGCCGGTCAAGGCAACAAAAACTTCAAAGTTCAAACATGGACAATCTGATTAAAGAAAATTGTTTATTCCACAAACTCTGTGCCCTTCCCACATGACAAACAGAAACAGAAAAAAACCCCCAAAAACAGTCAGACACATAACTCGCTCCCACAACCTGGAGAGGATTAACAGAACAGTGAAACAAAAAAGACCGTCATCCTCGGCCTTCATAAAAACAACACATTTGCCCACACCTTCTACTTTTTGGCCCACGAGGGCGATGCCTTGCGCATACTTGTGCGGCCCCTGCCCGCCCTGCTGCTCCTCCTCAATTGGAGCCCAGTGGCTGCAGCAAGGCTGGGGGGGGGGGGGAAGGCTCCTGAGGGGCACATGGCGAGACGGCAGATGCCCTTGGGGGTCGGCCTGCACGAGCTCTGGCCCTCGAGGGGCCGGCTGGTGACTGCTGCAGCTGTGGCTGGGCGGCATCAGTGTGTCCAGCAGCTGGTGGCAGCTGCACTGGTGGAGTGGCAGTGTCGGCTGCAGGAATGGGGGCAAGCTGGTTGATGGCAGGCGCTCGCTGGTCGCCTGATACAGTGGCAGTCGCCCGGGCCAGCACTGCAGCATGCGCAGCAAACTGCTGAAGGACAGCCCACTGGGCTGCTGCAGGGCGGCGGGTGCCCTGGCGATGCCTGGCTGATGCAGCCAGTGTGGCACCAGTTAGTGCCCGTGCTGCCCTGGTCTGTGACCGCATAAGACCAGCCAGTGTCTGGACGGCACGAGTGAGCACTTGGGTATTCGCCGACTGTGCTGCCTCGAATTCCTCCACACTCCCAGCCAGTGTCTGGACGGCACGAGTGAGCACTTGGGTACTCGCCGACTGTGCTGCCCTGAATTCCTGCAGACTCCTGGCCTGGGCCTGGACGGCACGAGTGAGCACTTGGGAACTCGCCGACTGTGCTGCCCCGAATTCCTCCACACTCCAAGCCAGTGACTGTATGGAGTCAGGCATCCGTGCCACTACCCCCATGAGCTCCGTGTGCCTGCGCTCCGAGTTGACGGCCATTTCCTCTAGGAGGCGCACCTCCTCTGCACTGACCGTCGCAGGACTGGAGGCCGCACTCACCCTCTGGGGAGAAGGCCGCCGAGCTTCCCCACCCCTCCCGCGTTGCTGCAGGCCGCTGGGCCCAGGAACTTCACTCTCCTGCGGCCCTTCCCCCAGGCTCCCCTCCAGGGAAGACATGTCCCCTACATCGCCATGGGCTGCTGCGGCTGAGGGTGCCACTGATGGGCCGGCTACCTCTTCCTCCTCCTCCTCTTCCGAGGGGCTGTCACTGGCAGCTTCAAGGCCCGCCTCCTCACCTGGCGTCTCACCATCTGAAAGCAGGAAGGCACAAGAGTAGCTTTAGAGTGAGGACAGGGCGTCAGCGAGGGAGGCATGAGTGGTGCCATTCACCGCATTGGTCGGACAGTGGCAAAGGATGTTGATCTGATGCGCAAGTGGAACGAGAGAGGTCCAAAAGGTGATGTCCTTACCATTGGTGCCCAGAACAGGGTCGGCATCTCCAGTGGCAACGGGGCCAATCACACGGACTCCCATAATGCGCTCCACGCGCTGGTCTAGGTCGGTGAGCTCTTGGTGCTGAGGTCGGCCTCCACCGGTCCCAATCTGGCTACGCCTGTTGTTAGCCAGCTTGGCCTGCAAGAGAAAGGACGGCCTCTAAGTACAGTGTGTAGCCCTGATCTTGTCTGCACTGCCTCCCATGGTGGAATAGCTTGGACATTGTGTAGCCCTGATCTTATCTGCACTGCCTCCCATGGTCGAATAGCTTGGACAGTGTGTAAAGTGCAGAATGTGCAATTGATGTTCATGCCAGTCCCATAGCTGCTGGATGAGGGCTGGCCATTAGGGCTTTCAGGTCCCTTTGTCCATAATGTGAGGTGCACATGCAAGGATGAGGAGGACACTGGAAAGGGTACTCACCCTGACAATCCGAGTGAGGTCGTTGAACTTTTTCCTGCATTGTACAGGATTCCTGGCAACCACACTGTTGGATGTCACCCTGTTGGAGACCTCCCTCCAGGCTTTGCGGTAGACGCTGGGCACCGGCTTCTTGCCACTGTCAGGGAACAAAACATGGCGTCTTCGCTCCACTGCGCTAACCAGCAGCCTCAGGTCACCCTCGCTGAAGCGCAGCGCTCTCTCCCGGGCCTTCTGCATCGTCCTGGGCGGTGAAGAGTTGCAGCAGCAGTGTTCAGGCCTAGGTGGAGGGCTGCAGTGTCCAGGGCGTGGCAGCCAAAAAAAATCGACCCTTCCCCCCTTTAAGAGATGGCCGGCGCCAGCGTGTCTGCCGTCAATGAAGAAATCACCGCACCTGCACTGCGCCCGGCGGTATAGATCAGCACCGCCGGCTTAGCGCCTAAAGATAGTCGTGCATCGCCAGTTTTAGCGCTGCAGCAACCTCTTAGGGCGATGCTACTGAATATCGGCGAAGTGGCCTCGACTTTGCGCCGGGCGCAAACTTCAGCGGCCGCCCGACTTTACCGCCCCAAAAGTGGCTCAACTGAATTTCTAGCCCATAGAGTCATAGAGTTATACAGCACAGAAAGAGGCCCTTCGGCCCATCGTGTCTGCGCCGACCATCAATCCCTCTCCAGTCTAATCCTATTTTCCAGCATTTGGTCCATAGCCTTGTATGCAATGGCATTTCAAGTGCTCATCCAAATGCTTCTTGAATGTTATGAGGGTTCCTGCCTCTACCACCCTTTCAGGCAGTGAGTTCCAGATTCCAACCACCCTCTGGGTGAAAAAGTTCCTCCTCAAATCCCCTCTAAACCTCCTGCCCCTTACCTTGAATCTATGCCCCCTTGTTATTGACCCCCCTACTAAGGGGAAAAGTTCCTCTTTATCTACCCTATCTATGCCCCTCATCATTTTGTACACCTCAATCAGGTCCCCCCTCAGCCTTCTTTGCTCCAAGGAAAACAACCCCAGCCTGTTTAGTCTTTCTTCATAGCTGAGGCGCTCCATCCCAGGTAACATCCTGGTGAATCTTCTCTGCACCCTCTCCAAAGCAATCACATCCTTCCTATAGTGAGGCGACCAGAACTGCACACAGTACTCCAGCTGTGGCCTCACCAGCGCTTTGTACAGCTCCATCATAACCTCCCTGCTCTTATATTCTATGCCTCGGCTAATGAAGGCAAGTATCCCATATGCCTTTTTAACCACCTTATCCACCTGTTCTGCTGCCTTAAGGGATCTATGTACATGTACACCAAGGTCCCTCTGTACTTCCTAGGGTCCTACCACTCATTGTGTATTCCCCTGCCTTATTTGTCCGTCCAAAATGCATCACCTCGCACTTTTCAGGGTTAAATTCCATTTGCCACTTTTCCGCCCATCTGACCAACCCGTTTATATCGTCCTGTAGCCTGAGGCTTTCCTCCTCGCAATTTACCACCCCACCAATTTTCGTGTCATCTGCGAACTTACTGATCATACCTTTTACATTCTCATCCAAATCATTTATGTAGATCACAAACAGCAAGGGTCCCAGCACCGATCCCTGAGGTACCCCACTGGACACAGGCTTCCAGTCACAAAAGCAACCTTCGACCATCACCCTCTGCCTCCTGCCACTCAGCCAGTTTAGGATCCAACGCGCCAAGGCACCCTGGATCCCATGGGCTCTTACCTTCTTGACCAGTCTCCTATGCGGGACTTTGTCAAAA
This sequence comes from Somniosus microcephalus, assembly GCF_052327205.1. NCBI lineage: Eukaryota > Metazoa > Chordata > Chondrichthyes > Squaliformes > Somniosidae > Somniosus > Somniosus microcephalus. The sequence goes on from NC_141000.1 coordinate 86,675,607, forward strand.
GCTTTACTGAAATCCATGTAAACCACATCCACAGCATTTCCCTCATCCACACACCTAGTCACCCCCTCGAAAAATTCAATCAGATTGGTCAGACATGATTTACCCTTGACAAAGCTATGCTGACTATCCCCGATTAATCCTTGCCTCTCCAAGTGGAGACTAATTTTGTCCCTCAGAATTTTTTCCAATAATTTCCCTACCACAGATGTTAGGCTCACTGGCATGTAATTCCCTGGTTTATCCCTGCTACCCTTCTTGAATAATGGTACTACGTTAGCTGTTCTCCAGTCCTCTGGTACATCCCCTGTGGCCAGAGAGGTTCTGAAAATTTGTGTCAGAGCCCCTGCAATCTCCTCCTTTGCCTCACACAACAGCCTGGGATACATCTCGTCCGGGCCTGGGGATTTATCCACTTTTTGGCCTGCTAAAACCGCTAGTACCTCCTCCCTCTCGATGCTAATATGTTCAAGTATGTCACAGTCCCCTTGCCCGATTTCTATGTCTACATCGTCTTTCTCCATAGTGAACACAGATGCAAAAAATTCATTTAAAACCCCGCCTACATCATCTGGCTCTACACACAGATTGCCACTTTGGTCCCTAATGGGCCCTACCCTTTCCCTGGTTATCCTCTTGCCCTTAATATACTTATAAAACATCTTAGGGTTTTCCTTTATTTTGCTCGCCAGTGTTATTTCATGGCCCCTCCTCGCCCTCCTAATTTCTTTTTTAAGTATGCCCCTGCACTTTTTATACTCCTCTAGGGCTTCCTCCGTCTTTAGTAACTGCCAAAAGCCCCCCTTTTTTCCCTAATGCATTTTTGTATATCCCTTGTCATCCAAGGTTCCCTTTGCTTGTTGGTCCCACCCTTGACCTTTACAGGAACATGTTGGCGTTGTACTCTATTTCCCTTCTGAAAGTCTCCCACTGCTTTGATGTGGATTTTCCTATAAGTAGCTGCTCCCAGTCCACTTTGGCCAGATCCTGCCTTATCATATTAAAATCGGCCTTCCCCCAATTTAGAACACTTATTTCCGGGCCGTCTTTGTCTTTTTACATGACCACCTTAAATCTCACCAAATTATGGTCACTGTCGCCTTATCACTGCAATTTGTTTTATCTCATGGCAGCATTAGTTGGAAAAATTGAAAAGTATCGTATGGGGTCTAGCTGGAGTGAGTTTGTAGAAAGTCCATTTTTATTTTGAGGCAAACAACAGATGTTGAAAAGAGAGCAGTTTTGGTTACCTGCAACAGATACATTAATTAAGAATTTGATTGTTCCTGCCCAGCCTAAAGACAAAACATATGGGGAGTTGGTCCAAGAGTCCAAACAGCATCTGAGCCCGAAGCCACTCGTTATTGCGGAATGGTTCCACTTTAACCGGAGGAAGCAAAGTGATGATGAAAATGTTTCTCAGCTTGGGCGAGCGGCACAGCTGCTCCGCCGACTTTGCACCCGTTTCAGGCAGAAGTCTAAAATTACCCCAAAGGCCTCTTTACAAGCCATTCTGTGAGTGAGTGTGTGAATTTGTATCAAATTAAGGGCACTCTCAAGGAACTGGGGCTGCTGAAATTCATTTCATTCTTTACAGCCAGCAGAGGAATTACACTTTCACATCACTGTGGCACTGAATCCAAATCCAGCCACAGAGGTAAAAAGATGGTGTGCTATCCCTCTGTACCACCCAGTTCTCTCCAAGACTCTTAGCTGAATTTATTATGGCCTTTTTTTCCACCGAGACTGAATTTATGTAAAGCCCTGCATTCAACTGTTCAGTTTATGATACACAACCACATTTTGTAATTCTTTGTCATAGCAAAAATCATGCTCTGTATTTCCTTCCTGCAGGAAAATGCAGAGCTAAATCATTTTGAAAGGTAGCTGAAATTTTTCCAGAAAGAGAAATATAATTCTAGAAAAGAATAAAGAAATACAAATTCAAAGAGCCAGTCAATGAAGCACACCAGGGGGATAAGGGGGAGAATTGCTCTGCTTGCTGTGTGCAGCCACGTCATAAATGTATTCAAAATGTACCGGCCATGTCACAACACACAACGAGCAGAGCACATACCTTCCCACTGTGCTCTTCCCCGACAAGGGTGATGGGAGTGTCGTGTTCTTATATCTGCTCTTGCAGCCGCTGGCTCCTTCAGTTCAGCATTTGTTACATGCTTTGGTTGGATTGCTGTTAAAATGCAGAGATGAAGCACAGTGCTCTCTCTCCATCAAACTCATTTTCAAAGTGTAAATTTCCCAATCACATCACAATGTAACCTTACTGCAAGCATGGATTATATAATTGTTAAAAAATATTGTTATCTTTCTCAAGGGATGCACAAATCTATAGGTAATTTAAAAGCAGAAATTTTGCAAATATATACAAAAATAACCCTGCCACATTTATACAAACCCGAGCAAGACAAAGTCTGGTTTCTGAAAACCTGCCTGCTGAAGGCCATTAACTTTAGAGTCCATTTATTCTGTCTATCGATGATTGGAATTCTGCCACCCAGAAGAGAGCCTGTATACAATAGCAAAATACTGCGGATGCTGGAAATCCGAAATAACAGAAAACGCTGGAAAAAACTCAGCAGGCCTGGCAGCATCCGTGGAGAGAGAAACAGAGTTAACGTTTCAGTTTCTGAAACATTAACTCTGTTTCTCTCTCCACTGAGAGCCTGTTTATAACCATGAACAGGAATCCCATCATGGTCATTAAATTTTAGAAGTTTTGAAAACACGTGTTGGAGTGTTCACCCTCACTAAAGACTTGCATCAACTCCAGGTAAGTTTAAAAAAACTCAAGAGATCCAAGTGATCTGCTGAAAACTTTTTAAGTCAAGGTTGATACCACATTGGTGTTTTAAGTCGGGTGAGACTGCCTCTCCAGGAGTCCCACAGTCTTTGCTCACTTTGCAGTAAAGCATATCCTTAGATTTATTTAACTTTCTCACCTGGGTTACTTGAGTCTCAATTATGTTTTAACAAAATCAATGGAGTAACATGACACTGAGGATAATATTTAGATGATGAACATGGTTGACCTGAACCTATGAGATAATAGATTTTATTACATTTGGGACGATTTAGTGTGAGAGTAATAAGAACGTCTATCATTTTTACAGCGCCTGCGGAAGAAAGAGCAAGACGAATATTCAGGCCTCAATTTTAACAAAAGGAACCAGGACACAGAGGCAGGAATTGGAGCGAAACGGGTATTTTGTTTTAACCTCTCTTTTGTAAAACAATAAATGATTCCAAAGAAAGGCACACAAAATAGAAATTTAACAGGAACATTAACAGCAATATTGTTAAATGTTAGGATAACAATTTCTGGGATACTTAAGAGTTATCTATAATTGTTATTTACACAAGACTATAACGAATACTCATTAGGAGACAGAAGAGGGTTAAGTGTTCCATGTTCAATTTCTATATATAAATTGTCTAAACATTCTACAATACATTTTAGGGATCTTTGCACAGTTACAGCAAGTTATGTCAGCAACTTGATGTGTTGCAAAAATTGAATTTCAAAAATAACTCCAGTGTATCATTTCTATGAACTTGCATAACATTACTGTACAATATTTATTTCCATATTCATGACGCATGTCGTCCTGTTCTGAAAATGTTGCAAAGCACAAAAAAAGCCTCTGCCAAGAGCAAATTACATGAAAAATCATGTGGATTCAATAAGGAATTAATAGTATAATAATCACATTGCCTCCCAGTTAAATATTCAGTTACTGGAGCACTTGGGTGCCAGCAAGGAATAGAATATAGATCTGATGTATGTATTTGCAGACTAGGCCTTCCCAGGTTTTAAGCTGTATTGTGAAACAAATCCTTCAAGGAGAGGTTAGAGATGATTATTGGTTCCTTCACAAGATTCCAGCAATGGAAGCAGTAATTATCACTGTAAACCCTCTTGAAGGGAAAGATCTGGTTCTTGGAGTTCTTAGATCTCCCTTTGGTCCATTAAGATCCTGTAACAAACTAGAATTGCTGGCCTAGATGGGAGCCAAATGCAACAAGGATTGGGGGCAAGGTACTGACTTGGATAGAGAACTGGTTGGCAGACAGGAAACAAAGAGTTGGAATAAATGGGTCTTTTTCCGAGTGGCAGGCAGTGACTAGTGGGGTACCGCAGGGATCGGTGCTAAGACCCCAGTTATTCATAATACATATTAATGATCTAGACGAGGGAACTAGATGTAATATCTCCAAGTTTGCAGACGACATAAAGCTGGGTGGGCATGTGTGCTGTGAGGAGGATGCCGAGAAACTCCAGTATGATTTGGACAGGTTGGGTGATTGGGCAGAAGTATGGCAGATGCAATATAACGTGGATAAATGCGAGGTTATCTATTTTGGGAGGCAAAAACAGGAAGGCAGATTATTATCTGAACGGCAATAGATTGGGAGAAGGGGAAGTGCAACGAGACCTGGGTGTCCTTGTGCACCAGTCGCTGAAGGTAAGCATGCAGGTGTAGCAGGCGGTTAAGGCGGCAAATGGTATGTTGGCCTTCGTAGCGAGAGGGTTCGAGTACAGGAACAAGGATGTCTTGCTGCAGTTGTACAGGGCCTTGGTGAGACCACACTGAGTATTGTGTGCAGTTTTGGTCACCTTATCTGAGGAAGGTTGTTCTTGCCATGGAGGGAGTGCAGCGAAGATTCGCCAGGCTGATACCTGGGATGGCAGGAATGACATACGAGGAGAGATTGGGTCGATTGGGCTTATACTTGCTGGAGTTTAGAAGAATGAAACTTATAAAATTCTAACAGGACTAGACAGACTAGATGCAGAAAGGATGTTCCCGATGGCCGGGGAGTTCAGAACCAGGGGTCACAGTCTAAGGATAAGGGTTAAGCCATTTAGGACAGAGATGAGGAGGAATTTCTTCACCGAGAGAGTGGTGAACCTGTGGAATTCTCTACCACAGAAGCAAGTGGAGGCCAATTCATTAAATATATTCAAAAAGGAGTTGGATATATTTCTTAAGGCTAAAGGGATCAAGGGATATGGGCAGAAGGCAGGGACAGGGTACTGAATTTGGATGATCAGCCATGATCTCATTGAATGGTGGAGCAGGCTCAAGGGGTCGAATGGCCTACTCCCATCTTCTATGTAACACACTGACCACTAATGCCTCCAAAAAAGAAGAGCTTTTGAGGGCCAGTGCAATGGGATTTAAAAAAAATATTATTCCACAGCAACAAAGGTTCCACCATCCAGAAAACCTCTGTTGAAGATTTACAATGGAAATGGTTCATTCACTGGCAGTTCTTATTTGTACACAGAAATTGAACTGCTTTCAAAGAAAGCATTGGCTCTTTGCTGGCATATTCGGTACCATCTGCTATTTTGCCTAAGTAGCCAATATTTATCTGCGAGCTCAGAGTGGCTTTAGACAGGTTATTCCACCACGCGGGATATCGCAGTTAAGCCTGACATCACCCAATTTTCAAAGATGTCTACTTTCAATGAGGGGCACTGGAAAGCGAGTGGGGGCAGAAATCCCGGCCAAAATTCAGAGGGAAATAGATTAGTGAGTGAGTGGACAAACAGCTGCTATCACACTGACAGTTCTCAATAAAAAAGATCAAGATAGGGTTGGAGGCCAGAGGGAGGGATCCAGGTGGATCAGGGAGGCTGAAGACAGGAGAAAGGGGAAGCCTCCAGAGGTCTGAAGGTAAAGGCAGCAGAAGAGTTCAGCATCGTATCGAGCAGGCATTCGTTGAGGTGGGGGTGCAGGTGGATGAAACGGAGGATGGATCATTTGGATCAAAGATAGTGAAAACTGGGCAAGGGGTGAGATTAGAAAGAGAGATGAGGTTGGAAGCAAGTGAAGAGGGCAATAGATCAGGATATAGGCTATCATGCAAGAGTTGTTGAAGCTCACAATTCTTGCTACCTGAAAGGAAGAAAGAGATTTTTGTTCAGTGCCAGAGGAGATGAAGGGTGATATAGAAAACCTCCAGGTTTCAAAGATATATGTGAAAACCAATTTTAAAACATTAGTACAGATGGTTAATGGGAGCAGTTAAGTCACAGAGTTTCACACTGTTAGCCATCCTTTCATCTTCAGCTCTTTCCATTGGTAAATTCTTGATTGTTCGTAGTGTTGAACCAGAGTAGAAAATTTATAAAGAAGACATTCTACACAAAGTAGTACTAAGTGGTGCATGGCCAATCCCCATCTAACCACAAACCACAGGGGAGTGAGTGCATGTCACACACATCTGGGGGCCTGCAACATGTTTCTTTACTAACAATAGGTCTGAATATCTTTTGTACTGCCTTGTATCATTAAATCAGTGTACATATGCTGTCTATAAAGAGACAGCATAAACAGTGCTAAGTGTTGATTTTTCTTTACAAAAAAAGAAAATCAATGTGTGGATTATGTAGTCCCAATGTTACAAAATGGTCCAATTTTAAATGCAGCAGCCCTAATGTATCTGTTAATTTATTAATCCAAAGCAGTGCTTACTATAATGTTTCAAGCGGAAGGGAAGGGTAGAAGAAGCACATTCTTTACCGATCACCTTGATCAGAACTGAATATAATCTCAAGGTGTACAAAATTATAAATAAAGCTGAGGACAACTAGGTAAACAGTAAGCACCAGATTTTCTTTGATTAATGATGACTGATGAGAAATACTGAACACTTGATTTGCAGCCTCGAAGGGGCCAACTTTGACTTTTGGGTGCTTGACCGATGGAGCATGCCGGCCAGCCGCACTTGTGGCAGAGGCGACCGCGACTTTGAGGCCCTGGCCTCATTTACGTCAAGCCGGTGACCTGCGGGAGCCAAACTGGCTTGCAGCTCGCTGTATTAAGGCTAGCCAGGCAGCCCCACATAACAGAAAATGCTGGAAAAACTCAGCAGGCCAGGCAACATCCGTGGAGAGAGAAATAGAGTCAACGTTTTGGGTCGAAACCCTTCTTCAGAACTGAGAGAAAAGGCAGGAAATGAAACAAAAGGCAGTTTGGGGGCTGGGAAATGGAGGAGGGGATGAAAGAAGAGACATTAAGAGATATTCAGGGTGAGACAAGATAGTAATAGGATAGGTAAAGAAACAAGACAATGGCTCGAAATGAAGTGTGAAACACGCTGGCAGAGTGAAAGACAGCTGCCATGTGGGAGAGAGAAAAAAAAGGGGAAATGTCACAAACCAAAAAAGTGTGGATAAAAAATATAATAGGGGCCGAGGTTACGATCTGAAGTTGTTGAACTCAATATCAAGTCCGGAAGGCTGCAAGGCAGCCCCAGCCAGCAGCAAAATAAGTGCAGGGATTGGTCACTATTGCAGAGGGTAGGGTCATAGGGCAGCACAAAATTAATTTCAAACTTACCCTTTGCTGGGCACCTCTGGCTCTATCACCTGTGGTGCACGCTACGACCAGTTCCAATCAAAAATAACAAATCGGAATGCTAGAACCCCGATATGCATATTTAAAGGGGCCAGCTGCCTGAAACAGGCAAGTGCTGAAGTTCTCCAAATGGTAGCCAGGGAGTTGGCAGCCTGAGAGATAATTTGATCACTTGGAGCTATGTAAATTTAATTTGCTGGATGCAAACCATTAACTTCATAAAACAGTGTTGTTAAATATATAACATCCATTTTTTTCCCTATCAGAACCAAAGGAGAGATGATGCTGCTCATAGCGACACCTATTCCGTAAGTACAGCGTATGATTTAGAAAATGATCATGCATGCTGCAGAATCTTTATTATCCAAACAGCTCTTTCGTCATTGCTCCCCCCCCCACCCAGTTGAACATTAATAATAGTGCATGTTTTAAAACTTGTATTTACCTGGCACAAAGTGCATTACAGTTCAATCATCTGCCACGGAATTTGATTGACTTGTAATTACCAGGTTCCGCTGAACTGTGAATAATGAGAGAAGCAGCAGCAGAATCCACTAACTGGAGAGGTTTTAAAACCTGATCCCAAGCAATGGTAGATATGTTCAGGATTTGACCAATGGCTGCATAGTTTGGTTCTGCTGTAAAAACCATTCACCGTCACATAGCCTCCTGCAGGTGAGTGCAAGTTGTGGAACTTGTCTCCAATATTATTCCAATAATTACAGGGAGTCGTAGCAGCTGGGAAACCCAGAACTGCAACACGTTGGTCCTGGCAAATTTATATATTTATTTTTTCTCCGTTTCCCGGCTGGCAGCCAGCCAGATTGAGAGGGTGGCTGGCTCGCGGGCGGGAAGGCATGGGCTGGAAGGCCGCAGCTGGGGAGTGAAGAGGAAGGAGGGATCGATCGATTGCGAGTGGGTGCAGGTTGGTTTGAAGAGATGGGGGGGGGGGCGGGCAGTTGAAGAGATCGCGGGTCGTGGGCGAAATCATGGGTCGGGAGGCCGATCACAGTGAGGGAAGCAGGTTAGCTTGAGGGAAAGCACACCTGCTCCTCCTGACCCTTAAGCAGCACTGGAAAAGCACTTACCTGATGGATCCGGTTGTTTTCACTTCCCTTCAGCTGCCGGGTTTCCCGAGCCCTGGGAAACCCAGCCCACAGCCGTTATATGTTAAAAAGTCTGTTAAAATTTGAGGCACGCAGCCTTATTAGCATATTTAAATGATTGAACTGTCTTTCACGAGCAGGTTAGTTGCCCGCCTTCAAGCCTCCTCCATTGAAGCTGGCAGTGGGCACGTTCGAGACAGGTTTCAGATTTTTCAAATTTTAACCTACTCCCCCACCCCTACTCAAAGAAGCCTAATCTGGCATTAACCCTAATCGCACCAGTATCAACATGATAAGGAATGCAGAGGTATCAGCTTTTAAGTCCATCAACTATGGGCTCAGTCCAGCAAGTGTCATGGATTAATAGAGCATGTACCGATGATTGTCTACACAGTGATTTTTGATCATATTTGAGGGAGATGCTGAGCAGAAAGGATGAAATTCTGCAGAACCAGCTTGTGCTTCTTTTGCACATCTCTTAATGGTTGTTTATAGAACAGCATTGACTGCTAAATTCATTTGCAAGTGAACTGCATTTTAACTCAAAAGGTCAAAAATAATTTTGTTTGCAGAAACTGAATCCCAAGAACAGAAGTGAGCCGTACGGCGAACTGAAACCAACTCAGCAGGTATGTTGAGCATGGACTGCTCCATCAACGGATTACTGTAACTTCCTGGAGAGAACCGTATCCAATTATAAATTACAACTTTTCACTTGTATATTCAGTATATAAAGGATATGTCCAGTACCATGTCTGACGGCTCAGTGCAAGTATGTTCCCTTAAAGGAAAAGGGTGGGACTAACAAATCCAGAGCTCCCTGGATATCAAGGGGCATACAAGGTAGGATAAAGAAAAAAAGGGAGGCTTATGAGTTACCGAGTGCTCAATACCATAGAAAACCTAGAGTATAGAAAGTGCAGGGTTGAAATTAAAAAGGAAATTAGGAAAGCAAAGAGCATGAAAAAATATTGGCAGGTAAAATCAAGGAAAACCCATATGTTTTATAAATACATTAAGAGCAAGAGGATAACTAAAGAACGAGTAGGGCCTATTAGAGACCATGGAGGTAATCTGTGTGTGGAGGCAGAAGACGTGGGCATGGTTCTTAAATGAATACTTTATGACTGTGTTCACAAGAGACACGATGCAGGCATTGCAATCAGGGGGGAGGAGTGTGAAATATTAGATGAAATAAACAGTGAAAAAGTATTAAGGGGTTTAGCATCTTTGAAAGTGGATAAATCCCCAGGTCCGGATGAAATGTATCCCAGACTGTTAAGAGAAGAGGAAATAGCAGAGGCTCTGACCATCATTTTCCAATCCTCTCTGGCTACAGGTGTGGAGCCAGAGGACTGTTAATGTGGTATCGTTGTTTAAAAAGGGAGAAAGGGATAGACTGAGTAATTACAGGCCAGTCAGCCTAACCTCGGTGGTGGGAAAATTATTGGAATAAATTCTGAGGGACAGGATAAATCTTCATTTAGAAAGACACAGATTAATCAAGGACAGTCAGCATGGATTTGTTAAGGGGAGGTCGTGTCTGACTAACCTGATCGAATTTTTTGTGGCGGTAACAAGGAGGGTCGATGAGGGTTGTGCATTTGATGTAGTGTATATGGATTTTAACAAGGCTTTTGATAAGGTCCCACATGGCAGACTGGTCACAAAAGTAAAAGCCCATGGGATACAAGGCAAAGTAGCAAGTTGGATCCAAAATTGGCTCAGAAGTAGGAAGGGTTGTGGTCGATGGGTGTTTTTGTGACTGGAAGGCTGTTTCCAGTGGGGTTCTGCAGGGCTCAGTACAAGGTCCCTTGCTTTTTGTGATATATATCAATGATTTAGATTTGAATGTAGGGGTATAATTAAGAAGTTTGCAGATGATACAAAAATTGGCCGTGCGGTGGATATTGAAGAAGCTGCAGACTGCAGGAAGATATCAATGGACTGATCAGGTGGGCAGAACAGTGGCAAATGGAATTCAATCCAGACAAGTGCGAGGTAATGCATTTGGGGAGGGCGAACAAGGCAAGGGAATACACAATAAATGGTAGGACACTGAGAAGTGCAGAGGAACAGAGGGACCTTGGAGTGCATGTCCACAGATCCCTGAAGGTAGCAGGACAGGTAGATAAGGTGGTTAAAAAGGCATACGGGATACTTGCCTTTATTAGCCGAGGCATAGAATATAAGAGCAGGGAGGTTATGCTTGAACTGTGTAAAACACTAGTTAGGCCTGAGCTGGAATACTGCATACAGTTCTGGTCACCACATTACAGGAAAGGTGTGATTGTGCTAGAAAGGGTACAGAGGAGATTTACGAGGATGTTGCCTGGACTGGAGAATTTTAGCTATGAGAAAATATTGGAGAGGCTGGGGTTGTTTTCTTTGGAACAGAGGAGGCTGAGAGGAGACCTAATTGAGGTGTATAAAATTATGAGGGGCCTAGATAGAGAGGAACTATTTCCCTTAGCAGAAGGGTCAATAACCAGGGGGCATAGATTTAAAGTAATTGGTCGGAAGTTTAGAGGGGATTGGAGGAGAAATGTTTTCACCTGGAGGGTGGTGGGGGTCTGTAACTCACTGCCTAAAAGGGTGGTAGAGGCAAAGAACATCACATTTAAGAAGTACTTGGATATGCACTTGAAGTGCCATAACCTACAAGGCTATGGACCAAGTGCTGGAAAGTGGGATTAGGGTGGATAGCTCTTTGTCGGTCGGCCGGCACGGACAAGATGGGCCGAATGGCCTCCTTCTGTGCTGTAAATTTCTATGATTCTATGATGCTGTATGTCTCACCATCAATGCCTTTGTGTATATGTGTTATAAACTGAGTAAGTTGTATACCCATCAAAGCAGAAGGGCTGAGTTTGGAGAGAACAAATTATTGTTTTGGTGGCAAAGAGGAGTTTTAATTTGTCTAGCCTATCACACCAACTGGATAAATATTGCACATCTGAATGATCTACATCTCCAGTACAAATGGTATACAGATCATTGTCTCCAGTGCAGATGGTGTAGTTTTCATATGATGTGCACGTATACCACTGTCAATGTTTATGCTGTCTGTAAAGATACCCCAAGTAGAAACATCCTGGAATTACGTTGTGGGATACTATTACAATAAACACTTAAGGGTAGATTTTCCAAGGACCTTGCCTGTGCCGAGCTCACCTCAGTCTGATTTGCTGATGCATGTTCATGACATGCAAGGTGCCACATATGAGCAAGGACTTGGGAAACCCATCTTTAAATGTGTTCACGTGAAATTTAGCATAGACAGTAAGCTATGCACCTGATAAACACGTGTTTTAGGAATAAGCCAACTTGTATTTTTTTTTCCCACCCAACAGAAACGAAGAGGCAAGGGAGGGAATGACATTTACCAGGTAGGAAAGAAATGATTAGAATTGCTGTCTTCTGAAAAAGACGTACGAGTGATATGCAAGCCAGTATGTCGGCCTCCCGTCTTCCACCCGACAAACTTGAGCTCATCCAAAACTCTGCTGCCCGTATCATAACTCATACCAAATCCGGTTTGCCCATCACCTCTGCTTGCTGACCTACGTTGGCTCCCGGCAACATCTCAATTTTAAAATTTTCATCACTGTTTTCAAGTCCCTCCATGGCCTTGTCCCTCCCTATCTCTGTAACCTCCTCCAACCCTAAGAAATCTCTGCGCTCTTCCAATTCTGGCTTCTTGCGCATCCCCGATTTTAATTGATCCACCTTTTTGCAGCCGTGCCTTCAGCTGCCTAGGTCCTAAGCTCTGGAATTCCCTGCATAAACCGCTCCACCTCGCTTTCCTCCTTTACGACACTCCTTAAAACCTCCCTCTTTGAACAAGCTTTTGGCCATCTGTCCCAATGTCTTCTTATATGGCTCAATGTCAAATTTTGTTTAATAATGCTCCTGTGAAGCGCCTTGAGACGTTTTACTATGTTAAAGGCAGTATATAAATTGTTGTAGGTAGCATATACACAAAACCTGGTAAAAATGGACACATTCTTATGTGATTGGTTGCCTAGGAAACCTATTCCACTGGGATTCAAACCTGAAAACTTTTAATCCCTCCCTATCTCCCACCTATATTACGGAGGATTAAAAATACAAACACCTTAAACAAAGTAAATTTCCGTGATCCCGTGCTCATGGTGGAGTGACATGGCCACAGGGATTGCACGGGGGAAAATCAGGGCTATAGTGTCTCTGACCCGTATTCTCTGCAAGCATGGGTTTCCTTAAGGGCATCATGGAATTATCACTGTAGAGAAAAATGTATTTAGAAGAAAGTATTTCCCTTTGATACACACAATTACCTAACAATTTTGGTGGAATTATTTTGCAGGGACTGAGTGCGGCTACACAAGACACATACGACCAACTGCAAATGCAGCCATTACCAGCTGTGCCTCCACCCCCTCGTCGCTGAGATTCTGAGATTGATATTGCAATACCAAGACAACAGTGGAAAACCTTTAGGATTAACTCAATTCCACCAGTATAAAAGTTAATGCTAATCTGGAAATTGTTCCCAACAGTGTTATTTAATTGCAAAATCCAATCTTTTCTTAAATTTGCATTATCTAAAAAAAAATCACTGTAAAATAAGTATTCTATAGTATCTGTGCCAACACCGGCAAGCTTATCCACCTCTGTAGATCATATTGTATTGGTTGGGACTTTTCAAGTAATAAGAGAAAAGTAGGCTGAGCCTACACGAATGTTTGAAACAATTACATTTTTTGTTGCATTTTTGCATAGGACATAATGAAATGCTGTGCTATACTGGAGCTGAAAATATTTAAAGGTAACAAATATACCCAAATGGAAATATGCATTTAGAAAGATAAAGATAAATAGCTTCGAACAGTGCAAAATGGAAAGAGACAGCATCGAAGCAGAATTAGGGTTTTCAATCCAATTATGAAAACCAGTTGAAATCCAATCTGAACAGGCATTTTTGGATTATTTGAGAATTAAAACAGCAATTATACAGATAAGGAACTATGTACATACTACTATATAAATGCAAAGTAACAAGATCTTTTTAGTTGTAAACATTTTTCTAACCAGCAATTGAATTAATTTACTTCAGTGGGGTATTGTATGAGTTGCAGTGATATTGTCTGAAAATAGGATTTTAGAAAGTGTTGTGCAAGATAGGATGATGTTACCATGCAGATGGTCTCGCTTTTCTTGGTTGCAACAGAAAGTAAACTACTTGGGTTGAGGGGCAAAACAAAATTTATCAAAAGTCCTATATACCTCAGCATAGCTAGATACAAAATGGGTCACCATTACATGGTGCTAAGCAGAACAGTGACTTCAGCATTGCTCGGTTTTCAACTGTATAGGCATTCATTTGGGGCTAAAAGAACTGTGGCAATAAGTTTATAGCCAGGATAAAATCTTCTGAGTTCATTTTAATTCCCTCCACTGTTCAACATTTAGGCTTTGAATTTGGCTTGCAAAGTAACTTTTTTTATATATCCATTTTTTTAAGGAATATGTATTTATTTAAAATTAGATGATAAATTATCAGGAATATTCAAACATGCAGAAAAAGGATATGGAATAAAACCTAGTTCAATGAAATAAAGCCTTTGTAATCACCCAAGAGCTTTTCAGGCTTGTGTGCCTTTGTATCGTATCAGTACTTTCTGCCACTCAAGGGATCTTTGGCCAAATTTTGTAGTTGCTGCCTATGCATTCAATAGCCACTGCATAAATACAGGAAATGCAATGGCTACTTAGCTCATGTGTGATAGTCACTTTTTAACGCAGCGAGTTATGATGATCTGAAATGCACTACCTGAAAGGGTGGTGGACGCAGATTCAATAGTAACTTTCAAAAGGTAACTGGATATATACCTGAAAAGAAAAAATTTGCAGGGCTATGGGGAAAGAGCAGGGAAGTGGGACTAATTGGATAGTCTTTCAGAGAGCTGCCACAGGCACGATGGGCCGAATGGCCCCCTTCTGTGCTGTAAGATTCTGTTTCTGGGGGACATTTTTAAAGATAGTATATCAGCAAGTCAGAAGTAACTGACTCAACTACAGCTACTACTAATTACCTTAATGCCCTGTATTAGGCATTTTTTGTTTTGCATTCTGAAAATAAGGTCCTGGTTGCTTTATAAAGCAGCTTCCTTTGTTTACTACTAATAATTGCAGCAATCAGACTAAATCCATCATAATCTGAGCACAACATTTTGAATACTCTGTAAAAAGATATTTGTAAAGATATACATCCATGAACAAACCAATGAACTATTCATAATTACATTTATGCATAGACAGATCCAGGAAAGTGGTGAGATTAGTTGTTTCTTTTAAATGAATGGACAACTTGAACGCCTACAAAAGGTGAAATTAACAGCCAATTTTCATTCTCAAGAAATGAAACGCCCTGTCTAATTGTTACAATTTGAAGCAGCACTCCAGGGTGCGATTTGTTAACTTATTTTGAATCTGGGCCTAACTGATTTAGAAAGATGATTCTATTTCTTGCTTAATTTTCTTTTGCTGTTGCTTAAAGAAATTTGTAGTCATTGTTCATTTTACACATTTTTATGTATTTAATGTTATGTTTTCTATAATGCCTGTCAACTTTTCTGTATTAAAAGATGCTAGTTATCAAGATTGATTTGAATATTAATAATCCTTTGATTCTTTAGTCCCAAGGACAGTGCGTCATTCGGAGAATTTATTTTTCAGTGAAGCCCAACAGTCTTTCCAATTAATTGACATAATTACATCAAAATAGATGAAAGTTTGAGAACTGTTAAGAGTGACGATGGTAAATTGACCATGAGCCAAGAATGTATTATTCTAAGAATGTGCATTATAAACCAACACATTTACACTGAATAGCACAAATTCTGTAATAGGCAAGATTTAAACAATATAATCTTGATGGCGTTGAAGTGGCGGGTTTCTGGCCTGGCTCTTCATCTCCTGTAAGAATGAGAAGGGAAACAGTCCATTAGTTGGTATAAGTAATCACTCCTTGTAACGCAGCCAGCAAAAGCCAACCAGTTAGTTTGTTATGACAAGGTGTACTGAGCGTCCTATAACAGCATAAAATGTAAAACAGGAAACAAGATGAGCACCAGGCCTTCGTAGCCTTATAAACAGAGATACAATAATAAAGAAAAGCCTTATAATAGGAGTGGCACATACATCTTATTCATCATGGGAAGAGTGTGGTGGCATCAATACTTGTCATCACCTAGCACTAGTCCAGCCAACACAAATTGCCCATGGCTGTCTTCTGCAATTGTCAATCTAAAGAAAAAATCTTTAAATGATGGGAAAAGGATAGTCGGGATTCCAATAATTTTGCAATATGAAATATGCATCACGAGAATTCATTGCAGTGAAATTTTAAAATAATTTACTGCAGTGAGTTAAAGATGGAATAGTAGAACAGCTATAAGCACAATCATTCTTTGGAACATAAGGACTGATTCTGTAATCTCAAGAGAATGCAGCCATTTAATCCTGTTCAGTAACAGAGGGAAGAAATGACCTTAGGATTGTTGTGCATGTGACATACTTACCCAACTGGAGAGAGTTCAGCAGATTTGGTGGGGTCAGTTAATTTTAATAATTTACATATGCTCCCTATGCAGTTTGAGCCTTGCAGAGGGACCATAATAAAGGGAGTTTGCTGAACATGATGGGCTGCTGCTCAAACGTAAAGACAAATGGCCTCATATAGGGAGACAATATTTTTGGAGCCTATTTTAAGGCTCAAAAATATTCACAACAGTTTTTAGCATTTGCAAATGCTACCGGGGGGCAGTGGAAGGAAGAACAGATGTGAGTGGTTCAAAGACAGCATGAGGTATGAAACAGAGTAAATAGCAGAATTGGTGCTGGCCCCAACCAGTTTGATGGCAGGTTAAATTGATATTCTACTTAATGAACTGGGTGCAAGAAAGCTTGCCGATGGGGTCCCCCCCCAGGGCACTTTCTCCAACGGATATCAGTGCACATCTAGCAGAAGGTGGCAACCAGACTGAACGCTGTCCAAAGTTACTACAGAACTCGGAAATAGATGCAGAAGAAGTTGACACACTTTAAATAATCTGGCACAGTAATAAGACTAATTAATAGTAGCACGCACCAGGTATATAGCACATGCTACTAAGTGTAGCTGTCAACCTGTTGTGCATTTACTGCTTGCCCTGCCAAGCCTTCAGACAATGGGACAAGTTTTTCATTGTATTGCATACATACCCATATCTCAGCAGGCTACACAGTCAAGATGCTGTGTACAATTGGTATCCTTGCCACATTCACATCTTCCTAGGGCTTCTGGTTCGAAAGGGCAGCCACCAGTGACCCCTGCACTTTTGAGAAATACATCAATATGGCAATATTGGGCACATGTTATGGTATTCAGTGTGAATGGAGATAATAATTTACCATGCCGACCAATACAAAAAGTCACCTACTTGATGCACGCAATACCTGATACTGTAGCACAAATTGGGACTGGGCCATAAATATAACAATTGAGGTCAGGTGCGGAGAAAGAGGTTGCTGATGGATTGTTGTACATGGTGCTGCTTAGGTGCTATTTCAACTATAATTTAAAATTAAATACAACAGACTGGAGACACAAGGTATGTGTTTTTCTTAGATGATTAACACACATTGTTTAAGATTAACCATCAAAAAAGGTCAAGTACTCAATGGTTGTATACTTCAAAAGAATGGACTGCAAAGGTAAGCAGAAAATAACTAAGTTTCCCATCAGCATTTTAAGTCAGAATTTTAATGAACCAAGACGCCATTACAAAAATGAATACAAAATGATTAGATAAAATGACCACATTACAATACAAAAAAATCTAGCTGCAATGGAATTCTTTCATGGCAGTTATTGAAGACGGCTTTATCTGCAATGACTCACTATACAATGGAAATTATTTTGAAAAGGAAAGTTAAAAACCAAAGAGTACCTTAATGCAGACAGAAGCAATATTGTTAAATTTGCATTTCTAATACAACTGAGCAGTTCTCAATTATCAAGAATACTTATCACTGTGTATCTGGTTTCATAATAAATTAGAAAAAATAGGCTTTAGTTTGAATAGATATTTTTAAATTAAAGGGGTGGGGAATAAATTAACACCTTAAAGTTCAAATATTTATCCAATGTACAGCAGACCAGACTAGTAGCCATTTAACATGACCCTAAAACCAGGCAGCATCATGTAAAATCAGAGATATGTGCAATCATCTAAGTCAAACTTTTTTTTAAATCTTAAATTCAAGGGATGCTGTTTTCACATCTTGATTGGAAAGCATTGAAAAATTGTGCTCAGTTATAGTTGTCATCTGCTAATTTAGATGAGTTTGTTTTTCTGGCTCTTGTGTTGAAACTCCCGATACAAGTTGTTAGTTCCAGTTCAAGCTTCTACCTATATAATTGGCTGATGATTTATCTACTAATGCAAATTTCATGAACCAGTTTTCTGAATGAAGCATGCTACAGCATTCCATGTTAGGGAGGCAGGATCATTCTCAACCTGCAGAGGTTTAGTTCATTGACTAGAGAAAAACACAGCTGGTAATTTGAAAATTAGTAAGTTGAAAAAGTAGATAAAATCTGTAAAAGCTTGGTTATTGATTCCTAGTTAGAATTTGGCAATTTTTTACTTCTGTAGATATAAAACCAATATTTTGCCCTTTTGAAGTATATAAATCTTTCACCACCTTCAACTCCCTACCTAAATTAGTCATCCAACTAACTGTAGGGTTATCATAAACAAGTTAGCTATATTTTTGTTCCCATCCAACAGAGTACTGAATTTTAAATTAAATTCTACAACCACATAGCTATTTTGTTGATGATATGATCATCTGTAACAGACTACTAAATTTTAAGTGTTGGAAGTAACTTCCTACTTCTGACACCTTAAAAGACAATCAATTGCTTCAAAGTTAACACTGATCCCAAATACTGATGTTGATTCAGCAACTATTCAAAATGTTGAGCCCCCCTAAAGAATAAGCAATTTCCCAGAAATTCCCGACTAAATTTGTCAAAAATATTTTTCCACAAAGATATTTTCCCAACGTGATCAGTAGTATACTAAAGGCCCCTTAATCATTGAGGTTCAATTCAGTGGTTCCAGTTAAATTTATACAAATGTGTTAAAGGATTGAATACACAATTAAAAAAGACACACAACTGAAATGATCTGCAAATGTGTAGCTACGTCATTCATGAATGAAATACTGAGAAAAACTAACACTAAACGGGGCAGAATATTTAGTACCAGGAATAAGCAAAAACACCAAATGAAATCAAATAACTAAATTTGTCAAAGTGTAAAATTTAATATCCTGACAGTTTAGTTCTTACAGTTTCCCAAAGGTTAATCTTTGCACTTCTAATTGAGTTCATCATGAGCCAGAAATGATACTGTACATTGTAAGTTCATATGGTTATACCAGTACACAGCAATATACAAATCAATGCTTAACAATAATGCCTTACTGTTGCAATGTGTCAGTATACAATTACAATGAAGTGTGCATTCACACCAGTTTATTGTTGGAAATACTTTACACACAACATAATGTCGCATTCCTGCTTCTAACCTCAAAGGCTAGAGCCATTTTAAACTTTCCATTACCACTCTTCAAAAAGATCATGCCATCTATTGTATTAAAAAAATTCACAGTAAAATGTTGCACAACTGAATACGAGTTAAACTGAAACTGCTGCATTAGTAATAGAAGACATACCATCCTGTGATGTAAAAATTCTGAATCCCAGTGAGGATCAGGGTTAAAAAACTGTATGGACCTTGATGGCTGCAACTTGTTGATATAAATGGGGTAAAATAGTTACTTAAAATTTTTCATCATTTTGCTTCTTTCATATTCACACTATTTTTACTGCTCCTGCCAAACTTTTTTCTTAGTCATTTTAAATGAAATGGTCAATTGACCAAGTCAAAATATTGAATGGTCACGATAGCTAATATACAGTTTAACTTAGATTAGGCAATACTGCCCTTCTTCCAGCTATACCTTGGTGATTAATTGTTTATTTATAAGGTTGCTACTAGCCAACTGACATTGATGTTCATTTATAGGCACTGTAGTACAAATAAATGGCAAAGGCATTTTTTTCATATTTACGTACACTAGATTTATGGATGGAGAATTTTAAACTTTATTACCTAATCGCATCTTGGAAATACTTTTGCTTGTAAACTAGTTAAACTTGCTAGTGTTGTACCCTAAACCCTTTAAACAAGTTGTGTTAGTTCTGCAAATTACTAATTAGTGGTCCATTTTAACATTGTGTACCATGTCAGCATTATTCTGTTGGGTTTATTTTCAAATCACTGGTAATAGGCAAACTTTTCTTGGGAACTGTAATTATTTTTCACCAATAAAAACCACTTCTCTTCAAGATCAGTTTACAAATACAATGAAGACCTCTCAACTAGATGGGGAAATATTCAGATCAGTGGTTTGGGGCAATCATAAAAAGTAGCCCGGTAATAAATCAAACTATTCAGGGGCCAAGCATTTTGAGATCATGCCAATTGACAATGGGGCAGACTGCTCCAATCTGTAGTTGATGAAAGGACAAGGGAGGTCCTGATCATCAGAACACGGGAGATCCTGATCATCAGAACACGGGAGATCCTGGTCATCAGAACACAACATTTTCTGGGCAATTAGAATGGTTGCCTAAACACAGCGTGTCAACACAGGGTCAAATTATGTATCCAATAATATGGTGAAACTGGAATAATTTATAAAGGCCTATCTGTCAAACAACTGTTTTGAATCAAACTGGAAATCTTGAGCAGCCACTTTGTATGAATATCTCACATAACATTAAATAAGGAACAAGATTTAGAATTATAAACTATTACTTAAATAGCTATGTAAAACCTCACTTGCACATCGATTTGGTAAATGGAATAACTGGATCTCTTTACAAACCCAACAGCAAAAACGCTAGAAATTTTTTAGTTTAATAGATAGGTTAATTCCTCTTATTTCATACCTTGTCATTCTACTTCTGTAATAAACTCTCCAATTCAGTATAATGTTTTATCAAGAACTGCTTATTTTCCATAAAGAGTAAAAGGGTAGTAAAGGGGTCTTCATTAAGCAGCCTGCAAATTACAAGCAGCATACAAGGTTGTTTAATGTGGCCAGCACCTTCGAGGTGGCTCTATGTCAACATTTTCACACATTTAGGAGAATCCTTAAAAGTTTGGTACATTTGTTTTCATGGAGAGCAATGCTACTACTTAATGCGGAGCAATGCTGTTACAAATTAGTTGCAATCTCTCTTGCAGTTCATCAAGGCTAGACGTTTTCAGTCACAGATCAAGGTTTTGATCTTTTTGGAAAAGCTTCAAGCCATGCATCCAGAAGAACATCACAGGTAGTTGTCTTTATTACCGAGTTCTGAATTTGTGTTAGACTGATTCAAAAATATACAGACCACATTCAGTGCAATTGTTCTGTAATTAAACAGGTTTATAACTAGTATTGCTCAATTACCAATTGATAAATCTGGGAAACTGGACAGCAAGAATGTAATCGTCCACAAGAACACTGATTTTTTGCAGTATCCTGCATCATCTCCCTTTCATTAAATATTGATGTTTTTACAAAATCTATTTTTTTAAACCTAGTCAAATTGCTGAAAAAAGGCTATCTTGATGAAAGTGACAAAGAGTCTGGCAAACAGATTTTTTACCACAATTGTTTATGCAAATTATAGTCATAAGGTTGAGTGTCTATTGGATCTCTTTGAAGGCAGCATTCTAAAATATCACCAATTTCAACTGCCTTAATAGCAACAGCTTTTGTTTATGGTTACTGTTGAAATTTTGTGTGTTTATTTTAGGAGAATTGCATCTTGCCCCAGAGCAACAAGCCCTTCAGGATACCATTTTGGAAGTTTCCCTTCAGCGTTTGAGTTGCTGCCAACTGAATTTCAGTGTAGGGCTTTTTGAAACAGGGCTGTTATCCCAGTCCTACCAAGAAGTAATAACAAGTAGTACAAAATGTGAAAGCAGAACTAGCAGCTTATGCAAAGAAAACAAACCGAGGCATCTTTAAGGACTAATTACAGTAAACCTAAAGTTGACTTGAATCCTCAACACTAAGATGCTGTCATTACACATTAGCTACTGTTTTTTGCGACATTTGCACTGGTAAAGGTCCGACATTTGTAACCATCTATCAGAAGTTTACATTAAAAATTGTCAGCGTATATGTGAACACACTCAACTATGGTACTGCATTAAGGTGCACTGGATACAGGGACGTCCGCAGGTTACCTGTGCTGCAGTCTTATTGTACAAGAAATACACCATGCACGAGGGGGTAGCTCAATGCAGTTGAAAACCTTACAGTTACACTCGCTGAGTTGCTGCACATCTTCATTCAGACATACTGAGTTAATAAATCATGACATTTACTCATTGGCAACAGTATCCCTTTTTTCTTGGTCATCTACAGAATTCATACACAGAATACAGTAAAAGACCACCAAAAATCATATCTACATATCATTTTAGGCCAGCAAAAGCTGTCTTTTGCTTTAGTTCCCATAATTCCTGATTTAAACAAGTTCAAATGTGATCAGATGCAACCAATTAGGTTCATTCCTTAGGAATGTTTACATTCGTGATGTGGTCACGTGGAAATACTGAACAACAGATTTATTTGGACTCTTCATTCTGCCAGCTACCCACTGAACAACCTGCATGAAAGTTAACAGTTTAGCTTCTTCTTTAAAGGAGGCTCACTGGCAGTCCAGGACCAGAGGGCGAGAAGGAAGGAAGGAAGGAATACCCTGAACCAAAATGAGTAATGCAAGATGCTGAAAAAGGCAAAAAACATCGCCCATTTTCTAGAATTTTATATTTAATATATGTCAACAGTAGGCACCTATAACCACATTGTATATTGGTCTGGTTGGAAATTTTGGGATTCATGCATTCCTATTTGAATTATTTTGTTGTGAATAAGCTGGATATATATTTTTTTAATTGATTTAATTTTCAATGCCATTATGTAGATATACTTTTTTTTATATATAAGAAAGGAATACTGCCTATTGAAAAACTTTTTTTTAAAAAAACCTTCCAATAAATAACACATCTAAAGAATATAAGCCTGCGGACGTCCAAAATTGGATAATATGTACACTTTTAAAACTATGAACAACTAGGCAGTGAAAAACAGTTATGTTCTCACACACAAAGACACACCCAAAACATACAAAAATACTATATCTTAAACTACCAAGTAAGACGATTTAATTTTTTATCTCATGCCATGACTTAAGAGCAATACACTGAAACGAACAAGGATTTGACAACAAAAAAAACCTTTTATCCCAGAAATATACCAAAATATACATCTAAGCTTTGGAATTACTGAGGTTAGACTAATGCCTGCTGGGTAATTGCATTTAATACACAATTCTAAGGTTGCAAAGAAGAAACAAATCTTTGGTATCTGCATTAGGCGAATGTTAACATTTGTATTTTGCTTTGGGATAGAGCTTGTATGATCCTACAACCCCCATTTAGTACTCAAAAAAATTTTCACTGAACACAAAAAATCCATCTTTCTCCACACAAAAAAGTACTGAGTCTCTATCTAGCACAAGGTTGAGGAATACAATGCATAGTTGCACAGTGGTATTATGAAAAGGAGATGAAACCTTTGTAAGCAAGCTACATCTTTTTTAGTCTTCATTTTTCTTTCACAAAATGAAACGGCAGCGTCCAGCCTGTTACAGTCAGTTCTGAAGAGCACCTCAGTGTGTATTAATCCAGATCACCCAGCCCAAAGGGATAAATGCCCCTCAGAAGAGCCAATCCTACCACAGGAGTCTCCAGTCTTTTAACCAATCAAATAACACATGGCGCTCCACTTTTAGCAGTCCCTCTACTGCTTCGGTAGACAGAATGAAGCAGATTTCTTTTACTTTATATCACTGTAAGCAATTCACACTTTTGGAATAAGATTAGTGTAGGACTGAAGACATTTAAAAAAAAATTTAGTTCATACAATCATTAATAAGTCTTTGGTTTTATCAGCACAATGTAAAGTTGCTGGCATGTAACAAAAGCACTAAGCATGACAGGAAAGACCATCACTAACATTTACATTCAGAAAGTGAGTGCTATTCTCAGGGTATTTTTAATGATGGACACAACACCCTTACCTGATCTGATACAAGATTGTCAAAATTGAACAGCCATTTGTTATTCAACCAATATTTGGCTACTAGCACTACTGTGCAATCGTCTGTTTGGACTTGGGTATAGCTGAGGGATAGAGCCAAGGAAAAGAATTACTGCACAGTGACAACTGTACACGACAAGGTATGAAGATGTATTGTAGTTTCCAGTGGACAAAAATGCACCGTGTCAGGGATTAGGCTTGTGGTATACAAGCACATAAACTGCCATTTTTGTGTTTAAGTGTGTGGCCTTAAGAGATTGACAATGAAGCTCCCAATATACGTGAACGCATCAATAATTGTCAATAATTTGGGCTGAATGTTCAAGAATGTATTTATCCATCTGATTTACATACGTAATAGTAAAAATTCAGCAAGTTAAATCAGCCTACATTTTCACTCAGCTAGGTTTAATAGCCTGTCTTGACGACCAGATACAAAAGAGTTTCGGTCGCCGAATACTGGGTTTACATCTAGCGGGATACTCGTGTCTCGTGGGAGTGAAGTGGTGACCCGCCAGCATATCTAGCCAGTTCTCCCAGTAGAAAGTTGTGAGTCAGGCCAACAACTTGCCTGGGTTATGTCATGGGAGCAGCCAAGAACACGATCTATTGGATATAAAGCAGGGGAAGCAATGGGTTGCCTCATGTGCCGTTAAGCACGGGTGAGAAGAAGGTGGTGGTTCAACAGTTTGGCTAAAATTTCAGTGGGGGGGGGGGGGGGGAGAGGTGTGGAGGGCATTAATGGCCAAGTAAGATAAACACAATGAAGAAGTTAAGGAATTGCAATATGCCCAATGTTTACTTAAACTTTAGTTGTCAATTCTGACTGCTGTTATTCTCCTGCCGTGCTAGTGCTGATGCATGCCAGATTTTCTTTTAAAAAGTATACAGTCAGTGGCAGGTTCAGCCACTCTGAGGGGGGGAGATTAAAGCGAGTTACTCAATCATGAGTTAGAAATGAGGTATACAACAGCTCCTGTACCTAGGACAAATGGTGAAACCACCATTTAAGCAATTGAGGAAGAAAATGAAATAATCATACCAGGCGAGTAGACAAGTGTAACTTACAGGCATTTCCATTTAAAATTTGTAAGATGCTCAAGTAAATAGGTCACCAGACAAGGTATATTCCCCCCCCACCCCCGCCTCGTAATTCCAGTAGCAAAAACAATCATATAAAGTCTTGCTGCACTGATGACTCCACTGAATATGATGTAATTTCAAAACCCACCATTGCACAGGACATAACAATCCCTAGGGTAGTTAGTGCAGTCACAGATACTTGCAAGTCCCTAAACTTCTATTTGGGATATTAATAGCTGCTGATCAGACAGTATGATCATTTTTAAAGGTATCCCAATGTATCGATAATCAAAATATGGAGGAATACCAATTCGCTGAGTGTATCAGATTTCTTTCCTCAGGTAATTAATCTCTACTACACCTAAATTACTACTCTATCACAATTAGAATGGTTTATAATTAAGCCCACAATAAAACAAAACCTACTCATTAACTAGTAATTTCTGCTGCAGATCAAGACTGTGACAATATCCCAAATGCACCAGAACTTACACAAAAGTAACTAACTGTATGATTGTCCTATGGTAGATGTGATGCTTTTACAACTTATATGGAGGCTTTTATATCAGGTATTTGAATAAGGTTGCTATAAAGATCACACAAAGTTAACTATATAAACCTGTCTGGTATTCATAGCAATCATGGGAATAAATCTGACATAGAATTTCATTTTCTTCCTCAGAATTCCTTCATTTATTAATTTATACTATACAACCTGATCCACACTTTTGTTCCAAGTGCTCTTCTTGTATAACTGAAATGGATGCATCAAGACTTTCTTTTTTATATCATTCTCCAAGACTATGTAGTTCTTTACAAAACTAGCCACTAAAATGAGAATCAATTCTACCTTCATAACCCACTAGGGCTCGTCTGTTAGTAAAATTTTCATTTTTTGTCTACATGAATCTCAAGGTAACCAACCTTCTGTACTTTCAGTATCCACCAAATTGGTTTTCCTGCCTTTCCTTATCAATTCAAAGCGAGGACTTTAATACCATTAATGAAGCTGTGTGTATCTACCAATTAAAAGCTAACAAATTTATTTTGCTTTCTTTGAGACTTTCTAGGTGAAAACAGGAGGGGAAGAAGAGTAACAACAGGTTTAAAGGCACCACTTCTGACTGCATTCACCACAGAATCAGGTGTATAACTCTCGCCTATATATAAATCACTAGTTTATATGCGTATTATTATGCATATCAACAGTTGAAAAGTTGATTAATTATAAACTGCTACCCTATATAATTGAGGGGAGGGCTTAAATATAGGCATGAAATAGTGACATGGATCAGATCTTACTGCACAAGGAAACACAGAAAATGAGTAACTGGTTAACCCACAGTAATAGGAAAACTGTAATTACAGAATTATTGTAGCGTTTCAGGCCTCAAGAGTCAAGCATTTTTAAACCACAATTTCACCATGCTTCTCTGTACTTATAGTTTATAAGTAAATACAGGGGCATATCAAAGAAAGCATAATAAAGCTAAAATAGTCAGACATCACTTGCTTCCTTATATCCGAGTCGGCTGCAACGCTTTCATTGGGCACTTCGTACGAATACAGTATCGAGAGCCAGGCAACATTTTTAATACTGCACCAGGGATGAGCAAAAGTTTTGGAACATTTCAAATTTCTTTTTGAAAGGGGGTGGGGGGTGAAAGCCAGAAAAAGGAAAATTGCTGTACAGATTGTCTGGGAGCTATAGCAGGTGAATACTGAACTCCCAAAGGGGTAATTTCTGAATCCTTATCTCAAAGTGATATTCAAACACACAAATGTCACAAGCAGAAAATATCACTAATGCACAGATTCAGTTAGGTGGAAGGGATAAAAAGTATGCTTTTACAAAATTAAAAATTAATTTGTAGTAATAATGAATGGCTAAATAAATAGAAAACAGGTGAAGCATTTGGGAAACACAGGAATACTGAAATAATCATCCAGACACCATGTGATCTTTTCTTGCAACTACAGAATGTAAACCAGCAGCAATGGTAGTTTTTGATTTAATTCCCCCCAAAAAAATAATTTGACCCAGCACTCGGATGCCAACAGTAACCAGACTACCAGAGCAGAGTGCTCGTCAGCAGTGTAAAACACTGGCAAGACTAATCCAGCCCAACAAAAAAAGTTTGTATCCCTCAATCCCCAAATTAAGGATGAATAAAAGGGAGAATAAAAAGAGAGATTAACTAAATATAGGAAAAATAGTAACGCTTTACTTGAAAGTGGAAATATTTTTACTGGTGAAAAAACTAGAGGACAAAAAGCTGCCTGTTGACAATAAACATTCCCAGACAGGGTTTGTGAACTCCAAACTTTTTGTTCATCCCCATATTACAGAATGTTATGGCTAAGCGATTTGATAAGTATTACTTTAACATGGACAGGCTAAAATCATGGCAAAGATAACTGGCTATTTTAGGAAACAAAACTCATTCAGTTACCTTGTTTGGTGGGGCAAGTTAAATTACCAAATATCTTGACACAGCAATTTTAGTCTGGAGTATTGTAATACCCAACCTTGGTACCACCTTAAATTTCTAATACAAATGCACATAGACTAGCATCAATACTAGACTATTGCTCTATGTAATGGCACTAGAATGGCATTAGATATACAAGGCTCACAAGTGTAGTTCTTCAGCGACACCACTGCAACCCTCTCTTAGAATTTTAATTGCCCACAGTAATGTCCAGTTTTGCAATAACTTTGGATATTATTGATATTAAACCTACACTAAGGAAAATATGCCAAACAGGCAGGCAAACCTTGGTAGCCATCTATTTTTGGAGGGTAGCACTTTAGCTGAATTCGTGATAATATTTAAGGGTGTGCAATATAATGCATTTATTAATATTGTTTTCAGGCTGCTAAAATGTAAACTACAATACTTAAAATATAAATAGTTATATAAAATTTAAATAGTATTTTTTTAAAAAGCAAACCAGATTCAAAAGTCAGCCATTTCAAAATGTAATCAATTAGACATTTTTCACAGCTAGATGAGTTATATTGCATGAAACTTAAAAGGAAACTGACAAAGGCAGGAAAATACACAATTGACAATAGTTAATTTAACACATAAATCATGTAGCTAAAAACATATAATGATAGTAATCATAGCCCAAAATGTACATACAAGAGGTTAGATGGACAAAGTTGCCACCTAAGTCACTTGATAATAGTCAGTTATATGGACTTTCTCCAACTCATCCTCATGACACATAAAGAACATTATTGCACACCCCTAATATTTGCTAGAACTTTATCTTAGAAAAGTCAAATCATGCCACTGATGATTCCATAGCAACCTTTGAATCCAAATATCAGATTTAAAATTACTCCTGATCCATCTGTATGACACAATCTAGTTTGATACCTTGAAATTACTACCAAATTGCTGCAAATTCTCATTCCACCAACTGGATGCACAAATGAGAGCTAGGATAGTCAAAGTGTTAAGCATCTGTTACTCTAAAGCACAAACCAAATGCCCGGAGACAACTGTAGCCACTTATCAACACAACTGTTCTTTGATCAGTCAAGCAGGTGCAAGGAGCAGGATATATTTTTGGTCTAGACTGAATTGTTTAGCATTGCTATCATCAACAATAACAATAATAATACAAAGTTAAAAACTTACTCAACTATTAGTGTGACAGATACTACATTCAATTTACAACACAGATAAAACATGTTCACTTTTTCCTTTTTTTTTTAGAAAACACGTTTTCTATAGTGGAACCCTCTCCCAGCCCCTGACATTGTTGAACTAACCCCTTTCTAACAAAAGCCCAGTGGAAAATGAACGGTATGGTACTGCTTAAAAATGTAGAATACAAACTTTAACTAGTTTAAAAACAGTGAGATGAGGCATGCTAAAACTTAGGCCACATATTAATTGAGTTGCAAAAGAAGGCGTTTGCTTTGGCAAATAGAATCACAAAGTAATTGATTTCTTTCTTTAGTTATCAAGATCACCTTTTAAAGAGAAACTAAATCCAAAAACATTTTTTTTTTAAAAAGTACAGCCTATCACCCAAAAATCAATATCTACATTCTAAATCTACAATCATATCCACCAGGAATAGTTTTTGCGTTTGCAAAGCAAGCCTGTAATTGCTAAGCGATGCTGAGGTATTTCTTTTTTCATGGAAAGATTGCAATGATGGAAAACTTTGCTCATGTTTTACTTATAGGGTGCGAGATGTCTCATTTCCCAATGAAAATGTTTGCACAAATAGCTTAAAGCCATCTTTTTTTTTTAATTTAAAGAAGTTAAGGTCATAATATAGTGGGTAATATTAGTAAAGTGTTATAATGGGATTTCCCCCACCCCCCAATTTAGTTCACCTAAAATGGGGCAAATGCATCATTATGTGATTTTATTTCTTGGTCTCCCTATTACTTACACAGGAACCACTCCATGCCATACAGCTTTCAGAAAGGACGATGACGAGGTGTAAGCTCATGACAGCTCCATAAACCTCTAAAGAAAGCACAATTGTAATGGGGCAAGTAGAATATCAGTTTCCTCCTTTCAGCCCAAAAATGGAGTACCCTGAAATGGTGCTTACCCTATCCTACCATGATAATCATATCAATGACAATCAGCAACTTATTACTCCAGCAGCAGGACTACACACCATGTAAATACATTACTGCTGCTAGAGGACACAGATTGAAGATAACTGACGAAAGAAGCAGAGGAGAGATGAAGAGAATTTTTTTACACAGCGATTTACGATCTGGAATGCAATGCCTGAAAAGGTGGTGGAAACAGATTCAATAGTAACTTTTAGAAGGGAATTTGATATATATGGAAAAATTTGCAGGGCTATGGGGAAATAACAGGGTAGTGGGACCAACTGGACAGCTCTTTCAAAGAGCCGGCACAGGCACGATGGGCCAAATAGAATCTTACAGCACAGAAAGAGGCTATGAATTCCATGGAGAATTGTAGAAGGACAATTTCTACATTTTGTGCTCGGTAGACAACCTGATCAATCAACTGATTTTTATAATAAAACAAGTTATGTCTGTAGCAAGGGACGGATCTTATTCAAAGCTTTAATCAACTGGTTCAATAGTGCTGTCATATTTGAAGAAGCAAGATATTGCCACAAGTAGTGAATTGAATCCTCAACAAAGAGTTGCGCTGTCAGTTTTACAATCAATTTAAATTTGATGTTTTGTTTCGGGGGGGGGGGGGGGGGGGGAGAAGAGAGGAGAAAAATGGAGATTATACACTGTACAGATAGATATTATAAATCTGTATCAATTAAGTTCTCATTTTGATTATTAAGAGTTAATGAACCATGAAATAAACTGTAACTACAATATAGGTGCCTGCAGGGTTATACATTCTCCACTTCAATGAAGTCAATTTTTAAAAACTGGATAAGGTATATCTCCTGGAGGACCACTATAACAGCTTTGACCTGGTTGATGGTGCCTGTCCTGATTGCTTGTGGCAAATTCTGTACTAAAAACTTTAACTCCGTCTCTGACACACATTGGTCATATACCCAAGTAAGAGTATATACATAGGGAGCAAAACATAAAATAAAAGTGTGCACTTCAGTTGTCAAACAATGCAAAAATGCTGATTTCATTCTAAAGATACGTCAGAACAAGGGCACATCAATATTAAACTAAAATAAATGTTGGGAGTCTTTTAGAAAATGATTAGCGATTAGCTGATCAAGCTGTTAAAAATGTGATCGTGCTCTTGTATTAGAACTGGGCAAAAAATGTTCACCATGGAAGTAGGACTCAATCTAATGCTTAAACTGAGATGAGGTATACCCATGTATGCTTAATGTACATCTAAATTATTTGGCTTAATCCAGTGTACATATACACACACCTTAAAATTTAGTTTTCAAGTCAAGCCTTTGAAGGCCAAAGTCAAAAGCTTGTTACTTAAAGGTTAGGAACAGCATAGACATGCATTACAAATATGCTAAATGTATGCACATATTGCATTAAATTTTTTGCAATTAAAATTCTGAGATTCAAGCATTTATGCAACATATAAAGCATGACCAGAAATAAAATCATATAGTCCAGGGATATGGGAAAATAGATCAGATAAATATGAAGAGTCACATTTAGCCTGGTTTATTTTAGAAACCAACTTTTTTATGCATAGTCAATGAAAATATACATATTGCGCCAACAGAGGGCCAAGTTTTAGACTGAAGTCAAGAACTGTATTAAAACTGCCTATAGGCTTTACAACCCACAACAGTCTGAGGAGGAGGAATATTTGAGCCCATGTCTCAAAAGGCAACAACATTTGAATTTGGTAATGCTATTGAAATGCCTCCATTAGAACATTTTGCTACCTTGTTAAGGGATTTTACATATTTAGATTTGAAATTTAATCCTCTAACATTCAAAACTTTTTTAAAAAGATCTAAAAAAGCTTTTGCTGCAAAAAAATTGTATGATGACTTAAAATACTAAGATTAAGCCAACATTTTGGAAATTTCTTTAAAACATAAGAGATTAGGAGAGTTTAGAAACATGGGTAAAGTATTCTTCATGGAGAAAATTGATGGTTAATTATCAGTAAGTGCACTTCCAGATTTCAACATTTCAAAAATGAATTTATGATTTAACGTCAATATTATCCCATCTTAATTAGCAACTTCCACTTTACAAGCTTTACATTAAACTGAAAAAAGTCAAATTCTATTCATGTGGATTGATTTTAAGCCATGGAAAGATGGCAAAATGGGACAATAGCACAAATGGTAATTTTAATCAATTAAGAGCATGAATTGTAATCACAACAGCTCTGAATTACTTTCTGCTCCCAATTAAAATTACTCATTTTAACTGTTAAACTCTATATTCCCTATATACCATTCAATTTCAAAAACTTGCTAACAACCCATCCTATAGACACACCTCAATGTCACATAAGCCATCAGTCTGGAATGTTGGTGCAAATGGTACTGCTCAGCTCCAACTTGTACAAGAGCAAACATAATCCCGAATGAAAATCATCGTTTTGATTGCTTCATCCTCAAACTACCACATTCCACAAATTAAGCAGGATTCTCTTTGCAACAGATAGCAAAATATTAACCCATTAAGGAGTACAAAATTAGAGTTTTCTCCACCTTATTTCCAGTTGTCTTATTCAGAGACACAACGAAGATTTAAAACTAGCCCAGTTAGGTTCAAAACTTAAATACAAACGGAGGTCTGAGGTCAGCTGCAAAGTGTGATTGAAAAAATGTGTATGGAGAATTTCCTCAACTTTTGTTTCACTACCTCTGGCAACAACTAGCATTCAATTTTGTTTTGCACTTAAAACCAAAATAGCGATCTTAGATACACTTCTAAGTTTATTTTTCTTCTTGCTGCTTTTTAGAGTATTTGCTATTTATGGAGCAAATTACTTAAGTGGAAAAATCAGGTGCAACAAAGGTTTCTCAGAAACTGTAAAGCCTTCAGTCCTCCAAAGGGTTAACGATAAACTAATGAACCAGTTCTGTCCTTCAATTCAAATCTACTTAACATAAACAACATACAATGAAAGCTGTCCCCAAAATACACTGGGCTGACTTCAGTTGTACCAACATGGGCTGAATATTGAAATTCACCTGGTCAATTTATTTTCTATATGTCATATACACCATTCCCTAAATGAACAGCTAGTTGGGCAATCTGTCTTGAGCCATACTACCTGGCAGGTCTGAAATGTGCGAGTAAGCACTGGTCAACTCTAGGAAAGCACCTCACCATTATTCGAACACCCAGCTAGCATTAGGTACTCATGGGGAAATCTTTCCACTGCATGGCACATTGAATTTGTGAAGCAACACAATTTAGCATTAAGCTCAGATTCAATTTATTACTGAAACTGATGTGACTGTAGACAGCTGGTCTTTAGATAGCTTTCATTGCATAGTTTGTACTTTTGATACACCATTAATTCTTTCCATGCACAAGATACTATGCACCTTCTTGTATTTTGGGTGTCATTACAACATAGTGCAATGAGAGACAACTGTAATGAGGGAAGGTGTTTCATGAATCTGACTTGGGTGGGTGATGGAATCACAGAAAGATTTGGAGAAATTATAAATCTGCTCCAGGAGGGCTAAAGGATTTCAGTTTACAGTTGTACATGGGGTCCAAACATTTCCCACTGGTCCAAAGCCCAGAATCTACTATTAGGACAGTAACAATATTCCTTTAAAATTTGATTGACTATCCAGTGAAAATAGTACAAGAGTACATCAACTAGAAGGATCCAAGTACTGCAGCAATACAATCCTGAAAACACCAGTACAATTTGTCACAGGATCTATTCTGTACATTTAGACACTCTTAGGACTTGTATACCTTGAAATAATGTTTTCAACCTCCGTAATATCACGAACACCAGTCTACATTTAGCCATCCAGTAAATTTGAATTGCCCAATGAAAACTGGTTGCACCAGACTCTTGACAAAATGGTTACTACTCTGCAACAATGTAAAGTCCATGTTTGAAGATTCCTTTACCTGAAAAACGACATTAAAAAGTAGAAAATAGTAACTGTTTACCTTTTATGAACAGTAGCAACTAAATTACTGATGCCTATTAACTGCACTCATGCAAACAATGTCATTGGTACAGCAGCTAGGTAAAACTGACTTTGGTTCAAGCTTTAATAGCTGTCCATATTTGGTAGGCAGCCATATTCATTGTTTGCAGTATGGTAGTGTAACCCTACCAATACTGCAATTTTTATGTCTTGAAAAGGAGATAAATATTGTTACTAACAGGGTTAAAAATGGTGGCTGTCATTTTTTTTTAAAGATTAAGAAACTGGTTTAGCTGCATCCAGTTATTGTTACCAGCACAAAAACAGCACTAACCACGTAAATTCCAATGACAAAATTAGTTGAAGTACCTAATTGGTTTAAGTAAATGTACACACTATCTCAGTGCAGCATTATGGGTGAACAACATAGTCAGCAACAGAGCACAGGGATGTCCAGATGAACACTCACTTGATTCAAGCATATTATTTATTGAAGAATCAGTTATATGTTTATCAGGAAAAATTATGTGCTTCTAGACTGAAGAAAATTATACCCCACATTCATTTCCAGTGGGCAACTCGGCACAAAGTCCATATGTAACGGGTAACCAAATGTGCTGTTGTTCATTAACCAATTGGACACAATGGGCAGCGTGGCCACAGTAATCATCTAGCTTGCAATGCAATCCCTGCCCCTCACTTCCACAAGCACACTGACAGAAAATGACAGGCACCATTTTTACTCCATGTGAACTGCAATGCTCTACTCCAGTCCTTTTAATTTTTGGTTTTAATACGCTTACAGCAATGGTTCAAGCCATACTGTGCATACTGTAAGCCTCTTGTCTCACAACAACCCTATTTTCCATTAGATAAACAAACTCCAAACTGAGCCAACATTAAATATGTTACCAAGCTCTACAGGAAACATACATTATCTAGTTTCTATAAATAAATCCGTTTCTGGAAACTAGGTAATGACTTTTCCCCATTGGAGACCACTTTTCATGGTTAGCTTGGTTTGGATTGTAGTTTGCTCATCTCTACCATATTCCATGATGGTTCCAACTGGCTCCAGTATCTGAGCAAAGACAAAAGCTTCACAAGATACCCATGATCCACTGACTATAACGTCTCCTCCATTTCCAGTTGTTCAGCCAAGTGGATCAATATCTCTGATGGTATGACATTTGCTAACATACCCAACCATTACATTTAGGTAGGACAGACATACTAAGCCATTTTAAAACCACCAGTTTGTGAACTTTTGTCTCAATGCATCTATCTTTGAATCTTTCCTACAAAAATAACCAACAGTAAACCACTTTATACAAATGGTGCATAAATCTACAGTGTACCCGACAAGAAACAACCTTTAAAGAAAGGAAACCATTTCAAGAGACATTAGCAAGAAGAAAAAAATAAAAACCCAATGTAATCTTAACGGTATACACAAGGAAAAAAAAGATGCACAAGCATCCCAAGTACAGGCCTGCCTAAACTGTACCAGTTAAAGAAACCCATGCTATTTATACATGATATAAACACCTTTATGAAACAAAAAGGCCTGTACAACAGACCTAATTAAAATAAACACACAATTAAAAAGAACTAATAAAATAGATACTAAGAGGAGACAGAACCCTTGCCTATGCATTGTTAATGACTCCTATATTGTTACGACCGTCTGAAACGATAAATATTCACGTGTTTCCTTTTTGGTAAAAGTCTTTTTTTTGTCATTTGTGACACAATCCTGAAAAACAAGCACGTTAAAAAAATTAGGCAAACATCAGTTTTGCTTTTGCTGGAAGCAGCCACCTACACATCCCATTACTGGATTAAATGATCCACTCTAGGGATTACGTCTCATTGGGCCTTGGTGGTGTTGGTGGCCCCGCCTGCTGAGGTCACAGTGAACGAAGAGTTCTGGCTGGAATCAGCTGACATAGAGGCCATCTGGAGACTGGCGGCATGTCCAGTTGCCCCGGCAGCGGATATCAGGCTTACGGCTGGGTTGCTGGTGAGTAAGGAGAGGTTTTGTGGGTTCAAAAAAAGAGGGGCTGTAACGATGTTTGGAGTACCCCCTGGGTTCGCTGCATTGGCAAACAATAGATTTCCACTGGCATCAAGGGAGGTTATAGGAAGTGTTCCACCAGATGCAAGCGCTGAGAATTAGAGAGAAAAGAACCCAGATTAGAACAAAAAATTGCCTCGCAGAGTTATTAATATCATTTGTATATCGAAAAGGGAAATAGAATGGAAAATAGTACAGGTACTCCTAGTGCTTAGCAGACATACACATCAAGAATATTGCTAAAATTGTATAAGCAACATAAAAATGCATTATTAGATTGTTGTATGTGTTATGCGAATGTGATGAAATGAACATAAAACTTTACGAATTTTAAGTTCTATTCATCCAAATTTTTCCAACTTCATCGAGCACAAAGAAAAAAGAGTAAATTCCAGAATCATAAAATACTGGTACTATCAATGCAATTTTAGTATATGTCAGTTAATTTTATGCTTAAAAGGAGATATTCACTCAGGTACATATTAATTTCTCATATTCAAAGTTGGTTTAATTGACTGTTTAATGTGGGGCTATCACTTTTATGTGCAATTCTTGACCAGTACCAATCCATTACTGAAACAGTTACAAGTACTTTAATGAAAGCAATATAGGTTTTAAAAAATCCATTTGTGGTAACAAGTGCTGCAAGCTTCTGCTTAAAAAAAAGTAACTCTGTACCTACGCTGTGCGATAACACGTTCTACGCGTGTACCAATTTCTTTTGTCTGCTATTTTAGCCGAGGCTTAACCCAGGTTAAAATAGCAGGCAAAGGAATTTCATATGAACATGTTTAACTTTTGTACGCTCTTATTGTTTACAGTTTGATGTGCCTCATGCTGCTTAATTTTACAAATCAATACATGTTACTTTAATGTTCTGGTATCCTGAATCTCCTTCCAACAGATGATTTGTTTATATCCAATGTTTCTATATGAGAACTGCAGATGTTTACAGCATAATCTTTGTTTTATATATAAAAAAAGACAACTAAAGCCTTATTTGACATGGCAAACCCCAAAAAGATCTTTTTCTAACAGAGAAGAGCCTCTTACACGGACAAACAAGAGAAGATCATTAGACTACTCATGAATGATTTTCTTTTAAGGGCAATGCCTCAAGTAATTCTTCCTATGGGAAGATGGCTTACATGCTTGTGTGTGTGGAGGCTAAAGAAAAGCTGAACATACAATTTCAGGTGGTGTGGTTCAATAGAATGTTCAAACACTATTATGCAGCATCATAGGTTGGCAGGTTACAAAATGCACATCACAATACAACAGGTAGGAGAATTGCTCCCTGAACACCCTGGGCAGATATGGCCTCCTGCTGAGAGCCCTTCTCCCACTCCTCCCTCTTCCAGCATCTTGTCCTGCTCTGCGTGCCCTATGCTCATTCTCCAAGTCACGTTGTATTCCAATGGGAAATCCTACTAGGGCAGCCTTGATCTCAGGAAAAAAGTCCTTCACCACCTGCCACACGACTCCCTGTAGACTGTTGAAACTTCAAACAACTATGGAAAGCACCAAACACTTGTAGAATTGTAGCAACAGCCAGAAGAAATCAACCAGAAACTAACCTGTAAGCAATGTTCCCTCTAAATTTAAGGGGCTGCGTGGGTCACTCAAAATACCACGCATGCGCGGTTTTTGTATTGAAATGCCAGCAAGCTGGCTGTGCGGGTTCCCTGGAGCACTGCGCAGCTTACAGGGAACATTGCCTGTAGGTGGTTGATGATCCCTTTAAATACCACTGGTGGGGGGGTCCTTCCTGCTGCTAAATGTATGTTCAGTTGTGCGTGGTTAAGAGTTAGCTGGAGCACTGAGCTCCAAAATGGCTGCGCTGGCGTGGCGTTAAATCAGCGTGCAACGTCATGATCTGCCTGCTCTGCACACTTCTGGTGGACTTTCACTGTGCACGTGCCAATACCCTCACCAATATGGCTTCTGGCGCAATTCACCCCACAAGTGTGCGTGTGCACTGCAGATGCCATTTCGGACCATTAAGGGAACTCGTAGCACCCAAATATTGGGTACTACGGATCCAAATTTTGCGTCCATTGAGTATGTCATTCTTCAACTTGAAAAGCACTGATTTTACAATAGGGTAGCCCACATTCTACAAAAAGATATTCTAGTCTGATACAGGGTATGGCGGATACCCAGGTTACTGACCTTGAATAGTTGCCAGTGTGCTATTACTCATTAATGCTGGACCGAGAGCACCACCAAGACTCCCTGGATTCAGACTTAGTAAGGCACCTCTGTAAAAATGAAAAACAAGTTGATTTTGTGTTTACTTAGAGCATATATTTGACTAATAACCAAGATAAAACTTGAGACTTTCAATATTTATTTATTTTAAAAGGCGCAGTGTGCCTTAAATAAACTTCTAAAACTTTATTGATTTAATGGACATTTAAAAGCTTTAAAAATTAGTAAGAAAGCTGCTACTTTTTGAACTGTGTTGTAATAATCCATACAGGTGTTAATTATTTTTAATTAAGTTACTTGGCCACCATTCTTGGCATATAAATTAATTTCTTCTCACTTCACAGAAAAAGTAAAATGGCTAGTGAAGCTCACATTCAGAGGATGCTTGGGGCCTATTGCTGTAGCTCACTGGTGAAAACAGAAGCATCTCCCTTCTCTGACTGCAATGGGGGTAAAATCTGAGGACAACCTTAATGTCTAGAGCCATGCAAACCAGACCTAAGTTTTTAGTCAACGGCTTGTAGTTAATGCTGTAGAATCTGATCACTGCCCATAAACATTAACAGCATGATCTTGCTTCGGATTAAGTATTGGTGGAGGCTTCTTTAGTGGAAGATCAATTTCTAATACAAACACCTGTACCCGAGGTCCTGCTGCTATTTCATTGCAAGAAAGAAAGAACAAACTCATATTGCCTCAGGACATCCCAAAGCATTTCATAGCCTTTTGTAGTACTTTTGAAGTTGGGTCACTATTGTAATGTAGGGAGTTGGTAAAGATCTAAGGCATCAGTTGGATGAGGTTTGCAAGTTGCAGAAGATGGAGATGCTTTTTTCCCCAAATTGAATTCAGAACAAAGTGAAAGGACTGATTCTGGGACTTCGAGTTCTAAATTATGCAGAGGGACTAATAAAACTTATTTTTGGAGAGATGACAAAGAGGAGCATGATCCAAGTTTTTAAAATGCTGAAAAGCATGGATAGTTAAAGTTGGTCAAATATGGTTTTAACCCTAAAACTTAAACTTGCCACTCCAAATCTTAAAAAATTTGCCAATTTGGAGAGACATCAGATTCAATTTTACACACCCCTTCCTGCTGTAGTCGTAGTGCCACACACTACGCTAGATTCTTCCTTCTCCTCTCCAAATCATACAAGATAAATATATAGAACCAAAATAAAACCAGAGGAAAAAGATTTTGCTGAAATTCTTGTAATACTTGAAAAAAAATTACCTGGTAAATAAAACATTCATCCTCAAGAAATTTAAAAACACAAAACAAAAAAAAACTCAGAGGATAGACATTAGCATCATACTTAGCTGGGCACAGAACTAAATAATCCTCAGATGAGAGAAAGGGGGAAAAATTGAGTTGCGCGCTAGCTTCGCCGAGTTTAGTGCCCCTGTGGCCAAAATTGAATGGTAGCGCCCCAAGAGGGAAGAGGAGCGCTACTGGAGGCGCAAAGCAACCAAATTTCCGCCCCCCCAGTATAGAATTGCAGATATGTGCAATGGATTCCTATCAAAAGCAGTTAACACCATATCGACTTAAAAAAACATCGATGAATATTCAATTCAGAATGGGATCAAAGGCTAGAATACATCTAGATATAGATGATCAAATACTGAGTCTACAGATTGCGTGCTGCTGCACCATGGAGATATCATTTGTGGAATTACAGCAATTAGGTTTGAATAGTATATATTGTAATGTTAGAATGATGCTCCAAAGTTATCTTTATGGGCAGGGGAAATTTCAGACTTTATCTTGGATGTTTTACTTGTGTTTTTTTATTTATTGTTTTTTCATGGCAGTGCATATTGTACACAGTAGAGTGGATTATTCAATTGGTTATGCCCGATGAACGAGCAAAGATCTGTTGAGTTAGATTAAAATTAAGGCTCAATTCTATTATATGGACATCAATGCAATTCCCCAACATTTACACACCTGCATCTGTAGCCAGACACACACATACCTGGCAATCATTAGGTAGCCAAATGCAGAGATGTGCCATCTGTTGCAGGATATATGTAGTGAACATGCACTGTTAGGAAGGCACTACCAATGATGGTATCACTCAAATACACCCTAAAATACTCATCCTCTGCCTCCTTCCAGGCATCTTGCAATGACGTCCAATGCAGAGGATGTCCAGGCGTAGCAAACAGGGCCACCATCCACAATTAGTACACCTCTACTGCATCAAAGGGAGGGCTCGAGTGCTTTGCTGCTCTAACCCTCCACCAGACTCTCCTTACTTCCAAAGTCTTCGCCCCAGCTCAAAAGATCCTTTTTTGGGGGAATATTCTTTGCCCAGTCAATTCTGTAACTGACCTGGAAATGGAAAAGTACCTTTCTACTGAACTAGACCTTGACATACAGTGTGCAGTGAGGAACTGAATTTTGACATTGTACTCAGAACATCCTTCCAGAGAACGAATCCACTGCATTGAGCCTGTGCATCGTGTTTTGAGCAGGCTTCCACATTTTAAAGTGCCTCATTTGCATCAATCACTGGGAAGTACTTGTGGC
Source organism: Somniosus microcephalus (assembly GCF_052327205.1). NCBI lineage: Eukaryota > Metazoa > Chordata > Chondrichthyes > Squaliformes > Somniosidae > Somniosus > Somniosus microcephalus. The sequence continues at coordinate 86,715,828 of NC_141000.1, forward strand.
GGGATGCAACTTGGCCAGTGACCGAGGCAGGGTTGACCACAGTTTCTCTGATTATTTTTATTTTTACTCAAAAGAACAGTGGTAAATGGAATATTGCAAAGAAACCATAAATAAAATGAGAAACTTGGTTAAAAAGGTGAAGGATATTCTCAAGTACTGAAACTATAGGAGAAATCTGCAACCACATTGGAAAAAAAGACAACGGGCTAAGAAATGACAAATGCAAGCTTTTTGTGGCGTGGGAAATAACAGACATTTGCTGTTGATAGCACAAGAAAAAGAATGAGACCCGATTATATACACGAGTGTGTACAGCTTCTTGCTCCCTGCCCCTGAAATTTTTTTTGACATAGGTTGTGTCTCCTTCTCCACCTCATTCCAAATCCAACTAGTACTCCTGATGTTCCCTGCAAATCTGTGATTATGCCTTTCAAAGTGGAGAATGTCAGTTGACTGTCCACGGTCAAACTTCTTGACAGGACAGTGCCCTAGGTGATTATCCCCCAAGTAGGATGATGCAAACCACCAATTTGTACATGGAGGCTATTTGTAATATAAATATAACACCTTATTTATCAAAATGTTGAGTTTTTTTCCTCAAATAAAATTATGAGTAATTCAATTCCCAGCAATGTGCAGGATGAAAACTTTATTCAATGGCTTACTATGGAATATTACATATTAAAAATACACATATTCACAGATAAATTAAAGATGTAATTCATCAGTGATGGAATGCAGTGAAGACTTACCCAGCTGCAAACTGAGGGGCTGACATGAGGCCAGGATTGGCTAGTCCTGCAGCAGCAGCCATGGCAGCTAGGCCTGGATTGGTGGCATGCCCAGCACTAGTGGGTACCTGTGCAGCTGCTGCTTGTAGCGCAGTGGCCGCCGTCTGCAGTCCAGACGCTGACACCATGATTTGGCTTGTGCACAGAGGGTTTACTAAGCCAGTTGAGGTTGTCTGTGTGGTATTTGTATCACTGCTGCTGGACGACTCAGTCACTGAAATGGATGCTGATGGTGAAGGGGTCAGAGACGGCGAAGTGACTGTCGACGTGGAAACTGCAGATGATAGGCCGGTGATTACAGATGCCACGTTTGTAGGAGCTGTCCCTGATGCAGTTGTACCTGGGAGGAATAATGAGAGATATGAATTTTGCTTCCTATTTTACGTTTCATCAAAATACTTCTAAAATGATTCACAGAATAAAATATAGGCATGAGGAAATGAACACTCTCCTTTTGAGGATAATCGTGGAATATTGTTGATTATTGTGTTCAATTTTACACTAATTTTGGTGCAGAACACAATTAAAGAAACACATATCTGAATGCTACAGGGATCAAATTGACAATTATGAACACAAAGGGCTAAAAATTCAGTTTGGGGCGCCAAGCTCGCCTGGGCGCCGGAATTACCGCTGCGTGCGGAGCCACTTGCGCCATCCGGATATTCAGTTTCTGTGCCCCAAATGGAAGCGGGCCGCTAAACGAGGCTTCCCGCGCCCCGCTTGGGGCGCTGAAACTGAATATCGGCGCGCTAAGGGCCGCAGTGCCACACGCTGCGGCATGGCACGCTGCGGTACTGCAGGCCTTCCTCCCACTGTTAAGGGGGAGGTGCCTGCAACAGCGCGATCCCCGCTCGCGAGTGCCGGCAAATGAGCCCGGCACCAAGGAGAAGTGCCGGGCTCTCGGGAAACAGCCGGCAATGCCGGGGGGGGGGGGGGGGGGTGTAGGAGGCCGGGGACGGAGGTGCGGGCAGGCAGGCGCCGAAAAAGCGGCCGGCCGCACCTCCACCTTAACTAGCGCCACAGGTAGGCCCCTGTGTACCGGTCGCTATTTGCAGCCGGCACGGAGGAGGCAGGCGCGACCAAATATGGCCATCGGGGCGATAGCGGGGCGCTGCGCACACCGATGAAGTCATCGGTGGCGGCGCAGCGCTACAGGCTAACGCCGCCATTAGCGCCCCGCTAAATATCGCGATAGGTGTGGCCAGTGGCGCTAAAGCCACTGAGTGCCCTCTTTGGGCGCAAACTGGTGGCGCAGGCCACTGAATTTCTAGGCCAAAGTTGCGACTAAGTTTCCATGGATAAGGAAACAACTGCGCCCTTCTTTCTCTGAATGACAAGAGTATAATGTCTAATTTTCCACGCTTCAGCATAACAGAAGTTATTGATCATAATTCCATATTTTGTAAATTCTTGATTTTAGCGGAACCAAGCACTGGGATTCATTTCTAGAGGGACAGAAGTTAGGTTAATCGTGTATCGAACCTAGGTTAGACCACACTTGGGAGTACTGTGCACAGTTCTGGTCTCCATATTATAATAAAAAGGATATAAAAGGCAACTGGAGGAGGTGCAAAAAAGATTCACAAGGATGATACCAGAACTGAGAGGATATACGAATCAGCAAAGGCTGTACAGGATGGGGTTCTTTTCTCTAGAAAAGAGAAGGCTGAGGGGTGATGTGATAAGAGGTCTTTAAGTTTATGAAAGAGTTAGATAGGGTAGATGTAGAGAAGATGTTTCCACTTGTGGGGGTGACCAAAACTAGGGGCCATAAATATAAGATAGTCACTAATAAATCCGATAGGGAATTCTGGAGAAACTTCCTTTACCCAAAGAGTGGTAAGAATATGGAATGCGCTACCACAAAGAGCAGTTGAGGCAAATAGCACAGATGTATTTAAGTGGAAGCTAGATAAGCACATGAAGGAGAAAGGAATAGAAGGGTATGCTGATAGGGTTAGATAAAGTAGGGGGAGAGGAGGGTCGTGTGGAGCATAATCGCCGGCATAGACCAGTTGGGCCGAATGGCCTGTTTCTTTGCTGTACTCAATGTAACTATCAGAGGAGATCCTGAGTGTTAAAAATGCTAATCTACCTAGTGTCCCACATTTGTCGAACCTCCAAATAAAAAATAAATATATCAAAGTGGTGCTAACTGCAGTCAGGTGATGAAAGTTCTCATCACTCTTAGCTGTTCGGTTCTGGCACCAAAGTTTAGTGAAAGCAGGCAAATGGCTCCAGCCAGCTGCCTCATGATAATCAAGGGAAGAACCTTCCACAAACTGAGCTAAGATACGGCTAGAATAGCTCCCAGATAGCTTAATTGGTTAGGCATCGACTAACTGAGACACACAGACATAAGAAATAGGAGCAGGAGCAGGCCATTCGGCCCCTCGAGCCTGCTCCGCCATTCAATGAGATCATGGCTGATCTTCTGCCTCAACTTAATTCACCGCCCTATCGCCATATCCCTTGATGCCCTTACTAGTCAGAAATCTATTGACTTCTGTTTTGAATATACCCAATGACTGAGCCTCCACAGCCCTCTGGGGTACAGAATTCCAAAGATTCACCACCCTCTGTGTGAAGAAATTTCTTCTCATCTCAGTCCTGAATGGCCTACCCTTTATCCTGAGGCTGTGGCCCCTGGTTCTAGATTCCCCAGCCAAGGGAAACATTCTCCCAGCATTGACCCTATCAAGCCCTGTAATAATTTTGTATGTTTCAATCAGATCCCCTCTCATTCTTCTGAATTAAAGAGAATACAGGCCTAGTTTACTCAATCTCTTCTCATACGACAGTCCCGCCACCCCAGGAATCAATCTCGTGAACCTTTGTTGCACTCCCTCTATGGCAAGTATATCCTTCCTTAGGTAAGGAGACCAAAATTGTACACAGTACCCCAGGTGTGGTCTCACCAAGGCCCTATATAATTGGAGTTAGACTTCTTTACTCCTGTACTCAAATCCTCTTGTAATACCATTGCCATTGCAATTACCAACATACCATTTACCTTCCTAATGGCTTGCTGCACCTGCACATTCACTTTCAGTGACTCATGTACAAGGACACCCAGGTCCCTTTGAGAATCTGCATTCCCCAATCTTTCACCATTTAGGAAATACTCTGCCTTTCTGTTTTTTCTACCAAAGTGGATAACTTCACATTTTCCATCTGCCATATTCTCGCCTACTCACTGAGCCTGTCGAGATCCCCTTGAAGTCTCTTCACATCCTCTTCGCAATTGACACTGCCACCTAGCTTTGTATCATCAGCAAATTTGGAAATGTTACATTTAGTCCTCTCATCCAAATCATTGATATAGATTGTGAATAGCTGGGGCCCAAGCACTGATCCTTGCGGTACCCTACTAGTCACAGCCTGCCATCCTGAAAAAGACCTGTTTATCCCTACTCTTTGTTTTCTGTCTGTTAACCAATTCTCAATCCATGCTAGTATATTTCCCCCAATTCCATGTGCCCTAATTTTGTTCACCAACCTCTTGTGTGGGACCTTATCGAAGGCCTTCTGAAAATCCAGATACACCACATCTACCAGTTCCCCTTTGTCTACTTCACTAGTTACATCCTCAAAGAACTCCAATAGGTTTGTCAAACAGGATTTCCCTTTCATAAATCCATGTTGACTCTGCCCAATCTTGCTATTAGTTTCTAAGTGCCTGGTTATTGCATCCTTTACAATAGATTCCAGCATTTTCCCAACTACTGATGTGAGGCTAACAGGTCTGTAGTTCCCCATTTTCTCTCTCCCTCCTTTCTTAAACAGCGGGGTTACATTTGCTATCCTCCAATCTGCAGGAACTGTTCCAGAATCTATAGAATTTTGGAAGATGACAACCAATGTGTCCACTATTCCAATGGCCACCTCTTTCAAAACCCTAGGATGTAGGTCATCCGGTCCTTGGAATTTATCGACTTTTAGTCCCATTAATTTTGCTAGTACTGTACTGTTTTTTTTACTAATAGTAATTTGTTTAAGTTCCTCATTCTCGCCACACCCTTGGTTTTCTCGTATTTTTGGGAGATTTTGTGTCTTCCTCCGTGAAGACAGAAACAAAGTATTTATTTAATTTCTCTGCCAGTTCCTCATTCCCCATTATAAATTCTCCCGTCTCTGACTGTAAAGGACCTACATTTACCTTCGCCAGTCTTTTCCTTTTCACATACCTATAGAAGCTTTTACAATCCGTTTTTATATTTTTCGCTAGTTTGTGCTCATATTCCATTTTCCCTTTCTTTATCAATTTCTTGGTCCCCCTTTGCTGATTTCTAAAAAGATCCCAATCCTCAGGCTGACTGCTTTTTCTGGCAACTTTATAAGCTTCCTCCTTTGACTTAATACTAGCTTTAATTTCTTTTGTTAGCCATAGTTGGATCACTTATCCTTTTGGATTTTTATGCCCTAGAGGAATATATGTTTGTTGCAAATTATGCATTATTTCCTTGAATGTTAGCCATTGTATGTCCTGCCCAGACAAGGAAAGTTCCAGATTTGATTCCTGGATTGTGCCAAATTAACTGATTTCATTTTAGACAGTGATAGGCCACAACTATCTCAATGCTCCAGTGTTAGGGAGAAATCACCCAGGGTTCCCACTTTTGACTGCACTCCAGCAACCCCTGGAAACGCACATATGCAGACCATGGGTGATTTGAGCTGTCATACTACTCATTGTTGAACAGCCTGCTTACAGTTGTTGTCTAGGCTCACATGAAGAATGGCTGCTTGTTTGAGATCCTGGAAGGCCCCGAGCAGCTGTGGAACCATACCGCAGTGAAGAGTCAATTTCTTGAGGTGCCTGTTTTATATGGGCAGTAACATGATTGGGTGTAAAAGTGGAAATGATAGAAAATTGGATGTATAATGTCAGCACATCATTACCATCTCAGTTCCAACAGCAATATCCAAATATGGGCATGTAGTTTCCCTGGCTGATACAATCGACATCGTAAAATGAGGGGGAAGCTGAAGTAGACCAGATTCTCAGTGGCTGGGCTTCCTCCCATTTAGCACTGGTACAACAGGCAGCTGGGAGAAAATGGAGGCTCAGGATTTTCATTCCTGTTCCTACCAAAGCCATAAAAATCCAATATGCGTTCTCAGAAAACTTTTAAAAACCATTATCACACTGTAGCAAACTGAAGCTGCAATCCTTCCTCAAACTCTACGTTCCTCGAACTCTGGCCTCTTGTACATTCCCCACTCTTTGCCCCACCACTGGTGACTGTGCCTTAAGTTGTCTAGGCCCTACCCCCAGCAATTCTCTCGCTAAACCTCTCCCGCTTCTTTTAAGACCCTCCTTAAAACCCACATCTGACAAAGCTTTTAGTCAACCCTCCTAATATCTGATGAAAGGTCATCGACCTGAAACGTTAACTCTGTTTCTCTCTTCACAGATGCTGCCTGACCTGCTGAATATCTCCAGCATTTTCTGTTTTTATTTCAGATTTCCAGCATCTGCAGTATTTTCTTTTTATCTCCTAATATCTCCTTTGGCTCAGTGCTAATTTGTGTCTGATTACACTGCTGTGAAAGACCGTGGGACCTTTTTTTTTACATTAAAGGCGCTATGTAAATTCAAGTTGTTTCAACACACTGAAGAGGTGGTCCTTTAAACGCAGTGAATAGAACACTTCCTCTTGGTGTTATAGACCATTAAAAGTAGCTTTCTTTGACACTAATAATACACAACCACCACCTTCTGGAACTTCCGTTGTTCTTAGCCAACCCTCTCAAGAGCCATTATTCATTAGGTTTGTCCACGTAATAGCCACTGCCTTCATGTGAAGCAGTGAGATATTTCAATGGGATAAGGCACTACACAAGTCCAAGTTTTGTGTGATCTTGTTGATCAGAAGCGTCATCAGAAGATTATTTGTTTAAAACAAATAATACGGATCGCATTGGGGCTTGAATAAACAGTGCATCATTATGCTCTCTATGAAGTGCTGAGCCAAAAGAACCAATAAATCCATCAAATTTACATCTGCATAACATCAAAGCAGCGCATTGATGACAGAGTACACTGCTTGATTATACTATACTGGTCCATACCCTCACCCCTCTGATGAAAAACATATTCACTGAAATCATTCAAGGTCTACAACAACAACTTCCTGTATTTATATAGCACCTTCAACGTAGTAAAACATCCCAAGGCGCTTCATAGGAATGTTATCAAACAAAATTTGACACCAAGCCACATAAGGATATATTAGGGCAGAAAAGAGGTAGGTTTTAAGGAGCGTCTTAAAGAGGAAAAAGAGGTAGAGAGGCGGAGAGATTTAAGGAGGGAATCCCAGAGAGGTAGAGGGGTTTAGGGAGGGAATTCCAGAGTGGCGGAGAGGTTTAGGGAAGGAATTCCAGAGATTAGGACATTGGTAGCTGAAGGTACGGCTGCCAATGGTGGAGCGATTAAAATCGGGGATGCGCAAGAGGCCAGAATTGGAGGAGTGCAGATGCTATCGCAGAGGGTTTGTAGGGCTGGAGGAGATTAGAGAGATAGGGAGGGGAGAGGCCATAGAGGGATTTGAAAACAAGGATGAGAATTTTAAAATCGTGGTGTTGCTTAACCAGGAGCCAATGTAGGTCGGCGAACACAGGGGTGGTGGGCAAACAGGACTTGGTGCGAGTTAGGACACGGGCAGCAGAGTTTTGGATGACCTGAAGTTTACGAAGGGTCGAAAGTGGGAGGCTAGCCAGAAGTGTGTTGAAACAGTCAAGTCTAGAGGTAATAAAGGCATGGATGAGGGTTTCAGCAGCAGATGAGCTGAGGCAAGGGTGGAGTCGGGCAATGTTACGGAGGTGGAAATAGGCGGTCTTAGTGATGACGTGGATGTGTGATCAGAAGCTCAACTCGGGATCAAATATGACCCCAAGTCTGGTTCAGCCTCAAGACAGTTGCCGGGGAGAGGGTTGGAGTCGGTGGCTAGGGAACGGAGTTTGTGGCAGGGACCGAAGACAATGGCTTCAGTCTTCCCACTATTTAGTTGGAGGAAATTTCTGCTCATTCAGTCTGACAATTTAGAGACAGTTGCGGGGTCGAGAGAGGTGCAGGTGAAGTATTGCTGGGTGTCGTCAGCGTACATGTGGAAACTGACACTGTTTTCGGATGTCGCCGCCGAGGGGCAGCATGTAGATGAGAAATAGGAGGAGACCAAGGATAGATACTTGGGGGACATCACAGGTAACGGTGTGAGAGTGAGAAGAGAAGCTATTGCAGATGAATCTCTGGCTACGACTGGATAGCTAAGAATGGAACTAGGCGAGTACAGTCCCATCCAGCTAGACAATGGAGAAGAGGCGTTGAGGAGAATGGTGTCGTTAACCGTGTCAAAGGCTGCAGACAGATCGAGAAGGGATAGTTTACCTTTATCATAGTCACATAGGATGTCATTTGTGACTTTGATAAAAGCAGTTTCAGTACTGTGGTGGGGGCGGAAACCTGATTGGAGGGATTCAAACATGGAGTTCCAGGAAAGATGGGCATGGATTTGGGAGGCGACAGCACGTTCAGGGACTTGAGAGGAAAAAGAGAGGTTGGAGATGGGGCGGTAGTTTGCAAGGGGTCAAGGTTTGTTTTTTTTGAGAAGAGGGGTGATGATGGCAGATTTGAAGGGGAGGAGAGAGAACCATTAACAATATCAGCTAACATGGGAGGGAGGGAAGGAAAGAAAGACCTCATGACGTCCCAATGCGCTTTAGTCAATGAAGTATTTTTTGAAGTGCAGTCACTGTTGTAATGTAGGAAACACGGCAGCCAATTTGCGCACAGCTAGCTCCCACAAACAACAATGTAATAATGACATGAAAATCTGGGTTTTTTTTTTTTAGTGATGTTGATTGAGGGATAAATATTGGCCATGACACCAGGGAAAACTGCCCTACTCTTCTTCGAAATAGTGCCATGGGATCTTTTACATCCACCTGAGAGAGCAGACGGGGGCCTCGGTTTACTGTCTCATCCGAAAGACGGCACCTCTGACAGTGCAGCGCTCCTTCAGTACTGCACTGGAGTGTTAGCCTGGATTTTTGTGCTCAAGTCTCTGGTGCGAGAACCCACAACCTTCTGACTCAGAGGCAAGAGTGCTATCCACTGAGCCACAGCTGACACACCGGTGGGCATGGGGAAGGGAGGTAAGCGGCTGAGGCAGCTGAACAGATGGTTTAAATCTTAGTGACAAAGAAGTCCATGAGCTTCTAAACAGTGTTAAAGTCGGGAATTTGGAGAGAGTGGGAATTCGGAGCACTGGAAAAAAGTTCTGATGAAAGGTCATCAACCTGAAACGTTAACTCTGTTTCTCTCTCCACAGATGCTGCCTAACCTGCTGAGTATTTCTAGCATTTTCAGCAATGTATCCAAGTTTGCTGACGATACAAAGCTAGGTGGGAAAGTAAGCTGTGAGGAGGACACAAAGTGCCTGCAAAGGGATATAGACAGATTAAGTGAGTGGGCAAGAAGGTGGCAGATGCAGTATAATGTGGGGAAATGTGAGGTTATTCACTTTGGTAGGAAGAATAGAAAATCAGAATATTTTTTAACTGGTGCAAAACTATTAAATGTTGGTGTTCAGAGATTTGGGTGTCCTCATGCAAGAAACACAGAATGCTAGCATGCAGGTACAGCAAACAATAAGACAGACAAATGGCAAGTTGGCCTTTATTGCAAGGGGGTTGGAGTATAAGAGTAAGGAAGTCTTGCTACAATTGTACAGGGCCTTGGTGAGACCACACCTGGAGTGCTGGGCAGTTTTAGTCTCCTTATCAAAGGAAGGATAGACTTGCCTCGGAGGTGGTGCAGCGAAGGTTCACTGGATTGATTCCTGGGATGAGAGGGCTGTCTGATGTTGAGAGATTGTGTAGAATGGCCCTATACTCTCTGGAGTTTAGAAGAGAGACTCTATTCTAATGAGAGGTAATCTCATTGACACTTACAAGATTCTGAAGGGGATTGACAGGGTAGACGCTGAGAGGTTGTTTCCCCTGGCTGGAGTGTCTACAACTAGGGGGCATAGTCTCAGGATAAGGGGACAGGCCATTTAAGACCGAGATGAGGAGGAATTTCTTCACTCAGAGGGCTGTGAATCTTTGGAATTCTCTGCCCCAGAGGGCTGTAATTTCTGAGTCTCTGAGTATATTCAAGGCTGAGATAGATGGATTTTTGGACTCTAGGGGAACCAAGGGATATGGAGATCGTGCAGGAAAGTGGAGTTGAGGTCGATAATCAGCCATGATCTTATTGAATGGCAGAGCAGGCTCGAGGAGCCGTATGGCCTACTCCTGCTCCTATTTCATATGTTCTCATGAGTGCCTCGTTGGGCCCATCGGAGGATGCCAAGAGAGGCACAGAGGGAAGCTGGAGGCTTATCTACGAGGGAGTCAAGCATGGGAAAGCAGGAAGGTGGAGCAGTGATGAAGGGTTGGGGTAGGGATTTGGGAGGGCAGAGTACCCGAGGGGGGAGAAATGAAAGGAAGCATGATGACAGAAGAGAGGGGCCTAGGAGGGGTAAAGAGAAATTAAGTTAAAAAAATTAAAATTGGAAATAGTAGTGATGGGCTCGGGTCTGGAGCAGCAGCCAAAACATGCACACGAACGGACACAGAGAAAACTCAAGTTACACAGGCCTGGTTATGTAGCAATTATTAGGATACATATATCCTGGTAGTAAACGGGAAACAGAGGGGAAACAATAGGAGGGAGTCCAGAGTTGAAGTCAGAGGTCCCGTGGTGGGATAAAGTTGACGTAATTAGGGTGGAGTTGGCATGGAGCCTCGACGAACTGTTGACCAACTTCGGAGACAAGTGTGGCGGGCAAGTGAAGTCCAGAAGCTGTTTGAAGGGTAGAGTATCGGAGGATGCACTGACAGCGATATTTCCATGGGAATGAAGATCCAGGTGGTGTGCAAAATCATCGCGAGGCAGGAAAAAGAGTGGCGAAGTTGAAGGTCACCATAAGATCCAGAAGCGGCAGAGAAATGCACTTCAGCCCAGGAGCGTGAAACTCTAGCCAGGAACCAGACTTTTCTGACGAAAGGTCATCGACCTGAAACGTTAACTCTGTTTCTCTCTCTCTCCACAGATGCTGCCTGACCTGCTGAGTATTTCTAACATTTTCTGTTTTTACACCAGACTGTAGCTGAAAAACCAGTAGGCCAGTCATAGGCTCAGCAGGTAACAGCAATGGTGGGGAAGGGCTGTAAGCTGATAAAAGCTACTTTAAAATTGAAGCATCTGAGCAGCAGATCAGAGACACAGCAGCTGAGTCTTACGGTGTAATCCAGTGCAGAAGTGTAGTCTTGATGTCCAGAGAAGTCCAGGAATTTGGAAGCCAAAATTAAGAAAAAATCCAATGGTCACTGAGGAAAGCAAAGAGCAGGCATGGTCGGGAGATGGGTAGTGGCAGTTTAAACTAGCAGCTAGCTTGTCGTTGGGGCTAAAATGTGCCCACTATTATAGCCGGGGAAACTTAAACAGTGGAAGAGAGGAGATTGGCGGAGAAAGGGCAAAGGATGGCCCAGGATAGAAGTGCACAGTAAGGAGCTCCCTAGAGAACCGACAGCCCAGGAGTCATCTTGAATCCAACTAAACTGCTCAAAACTGAAGGTTATTGATGTACCAGTATTGCACGGGGATGAAAACACCCTCTGCAAGCAAGGAAGCGGATACTAATGTTAGCCATAGCGACGGAAGCTGTAGATAACTAGGAAAGAAAGTGTAGGTTATAACTACCAGTGTAGAGTGAAGGCTCCTTGATCTACAGCAACTTCTCAGGACAGATTCTGCATAGGCAACCAAGTTGTGAAATCTTATACTGCATTGCGTAAAAAATCCCACAAAGATGACTGCTGCATGTAGGCTGATGATATTTGAATCATGGACTACACATATGCTGGATTCCACCTGAATTTTTAAATTTTTTGTGGATCTATCCTATGGAACCGAAATAACAGAAGACATATGCTTCATTGGAGCCTGCTTCTAGACTGGACATGTTGAGTATAATTAGAATTTTTCCCAATAGAACATTAATCCAAACTACTCCAGCAGTCTTATTACTTGCTGGATGGCCGCCTTAATTGACCTACTAGTAAGTATTTCATCAACCAGCTATCCAAGTATCACCACACTTGCAGACTACTATCACAAAGAGAAATATGACAACCAAACTAGGTGGTGAAATCAGGCTAAACTTGACCATTCTGTACTGATGCAACTATCAATTTTGAATCTCAGACACATCCTGCAAGATCCCATCCGTCCTGTATAGAAATGTGTCTTTTTGATTGAACACAGAAACCAGCTCCCTGGTGTGAAAAATCTACACTAGAGTTCCCACCTTGAACTTGTCTTTCAGCATGGAAGACATCAAGGTTTAAAGCTCTGGATTGCTCAGAACTCCCCCTCCCCCCCAATGTATTTGGGTACTGCAAAGTAACTGGGATAAAAGTTGAGTTTTCCAGGCCAAAAGAACCTTTTCCATAGCACAGCAGAAGCAATTTCTGCACCTTGCAGTTTAGAAGATTCCTCAAACTATGCTGAGAAAATCACTCCCCTGAATTTCACAGAAGACCATGTAAAGTGCTACCTCATTGGGCGGTCACCTTACCCATGTATCCAAAAGTAGTAGCTGCCATTCCCTGGAAAATGTAATTTTCTTGTAGAAGTCTCTTCTACCATAGAGAAATGCAAAGAATTGGAATCACTGGATTAACTGGGTAGAAACCTTCTATAGTTTTTACACTTTATTAGCCACCCTTGTGATACTTTGTCCCTAAGGCAAACCTACTTAGGTAAAGTAGCTTTCCTCTGGGTGCTATGCTTATTCAGCTGGACACTTAGGGGTTAAAGCAAGGAATGATTATAAGCTTTGCCAATGCTTTTACTGAAGCTATCCATTCTGGCATCCACATTTCACCTAACAATCCTGTAAAAGTAGTGGCATTAGTTTTTTCTGCCATAAATGGCAACGGATAATTGCCCATGGCAAACTTTCTAGCCCTCATGACCAGGACAGCATGCTGCAATATTTGTCTCAGTAGATTCCTAATTATGAGAAGAATGTGTGCAGCAGCTGAGTCGATCTGGTTAATTTGCCCAGTGCCTTGCAGCTTTCCATATGCACTGGAGGACTACCCTGTCAGAAAGGTTACCCACTAGCATCTTTTTTGTTGTTAGAAATGATGCATTTTCCACACACAAGGAGTAGGCACAGTGATTCACATCATCTGGGGAGGAATGACATTTTCTGATATGCTGACATCACCTGTATGTCTCTATTCTTTCTGTAAAGCATGCATTTTTAGCTAATTGGCTTTGAGCCAGCTTTTTCAATGAAAAGTTCATAGGCCTCAAACAGCTCGTTAAAAACTTAGCACATTCCACATGGAACTCCAGAGCTCTAAGCTCACTGGAACCTACAATGATGAGGTTGTAATTAAAAGGATGAACTGACAATCTTCTCTTCAAGATAGCAACGAGAGACTACCTTTTGTAGTAAATTAGAGTGAAGTCTAAGGTACTGTTAATCAGTATGCCATCACATTAGGTTAATCAGAACCTGAAATTTGGTAACCAAAGCCACCAATAAGGCTCACATAAAATGTGATCTATTAAACATCTCTTGAGCCTATAGCTTGAGAATCACACATAGATTCAGAGAAGGACCAGTGGGACTCAGACAGGCTTAAATTTCCACACAGCCTTTACAAAAAGTGAGACAAGAATGTGATCCCCAAGGGAGCTAAATGGAAAGGGGTTAAGGAATACCACAGCCAATATAATATGAAACCTGTTTTAGTTTTAGGGATACCAAGTAAAGAAGGTCTTACAAAATAATTGAGATGTTGCAAGACAACAGATGAAGCTGTTCAGTAGAACATCCTAATCATGGAGAGTTTCTCAGAAACATAGTGTATCTGCTACTGCAGAGAGGAGCCCATGGCCCAAGAATCATTGGCGTTGAAAAGCCAAGCTGTCAAATAGAAACTCAGCAGGGTCCGAATGAAGGTTCTGATCAGAGAGTTGATAAAGGAGGGCCCTGCTATAATATAATAAGGTTGGACAAGCATTGCTCAATTCTAGGATATTGGACAACTATGACTTCTGATGCTGAGTGGGCTACCAAGAATTTTTGAATCATCTGAGGAATTTATGAGAGAATGAGGAAATTCATACAACAGGTATACAGAAACATTCACTGCCAGAAAAGGGATGCTTTTTTAAAGTTATTCGTTCACAGGATGTGGGCGTTGATGGCAAGGCAACATTTATTGCCCATCCTTAATTGCCCTGGAGAAGGTGGTGGTGAGCCGACTTCTTGAATCGCTGCAGTCCCTGTGGTGAAGGTACTCCCACAGTGCTGTTAGGGAGGGAGTTCCAGCGACAATGAAGGAACAGCAATATATTGCCAAGTCAGGATGGTGTGTGACTTGGAGGGGAACTTGCATGTGGTGGTGTTCCCATGCGCCTGCTGCCCTTGGCCTTCTAGATGGTAGAGGTCACAGGTTTGGGAGGTGCTGTCGAAGGCGGCTTGGCGAGTTGCTGCAGTGCATCTTGTAGATGGTACGCACTGCAGCCACGGTGTGTTGTTGATGGAGGGAGTGAATGTTTAAGGTGGTGGATGGGGTTCCAATCATGCAGGCTGTTTTGTCCTGGATGGTGTTGAGCTTCTTGAGTGTTGTTGGAGCTGCACTCATCCAGGCAAGTGGGGAGTATTCCATCATACTCCTGACTTGTGCCTTGTAGATGGTGGAAAGGCTTTGAGACACTCGCTGCAGAATACCCAACCTCTGACCTGCTCTTGTAGCCATAGTATTTATGTGGCTGGTCTAGTAAATGGTGACCCCCAGGATGTTGATGGTGGGGGATTCGGCGATGGTAATGCCGTTGAATGTCATGGGGCGGTAGTTAGACTCTCTCTTGTTGGAGATGGTCATTGCCTGTCGCTTGTGTGGTGCGAATGTTACTTGCAACTTATCACTCCAAGCCTAAATGTCGTCCAGGTCTTTCAGCAGGCGGGCATGGACCACTTCATTATCTGAGGGGTTGCGAGTGAACTGAACACTGCAATCATCAGCGAACATCCCCACTTCTGACCCTATGATGGAGAGGTCATTGATGAAGCAGTTGAAGATTGTTGGGCCTAGGACACTGCCCTGAGGAATTTCTGCAGCAATGTCCTGGGGCTGAGGTGATTGGTCTCCAACAACCACAACCATCTTCCTTTGTGCTAGTACAAAAGCAAAATACTGCGGATACTGGAAATCAAAACAGAAAATGCTGGAAATACTCAGCAGGTCAGAGAGAAACAGAGTTAACGTTTCAGGTCGATGACCCTTCGTTGGAACTGGAAAAAGTTAGGGATGTAACAGCTTTTTAAAGCAAGTGTAGGGGCAAGGAAAGGGAGGAGGGGAGGAAAGAACAAAAGGGAAGGTGTAATAGGATAGAAGGCAGGAGAGATTAAAAGACAAAAGGGATGATGGTGCAAGACAAAAGGAGATAGTAATAGGACAAGTTAAGAAACAAAAGATGACTCTAGATGAGGTGTAAAGGGCAATGGCAGAATCATCAACAGCTGCCATGTGAGAAAAAAAGAAAAAAAAAACCAAGGCAGCTGTTGATGATTCTGCCATTGCCCTTTACACCTCATCTAGAGTCATCTTTTGTTTCTTAACTTGTCCCATTACCTCTCCTTTTGCCTTGCACCATCATCCCTTTTGTCTTTTAATCTCTCCTGCCTTCCATCCTATCACAGACCTTCCCTTCTGTTCTTTCCTCCCCTCCTCCCTTTCCTTGCCCCTACACTTGCTTAAAAAGCTGTTACATCCCCAACTTTTTCCAGTTCTGACAAAGGATCATCGACCTGAAACGTTAACTCTGTTTCTCTCTCTGCATATGCTGCCTGACCTGCTGAGTATTTCCAACATTTTCTGTTTTTATTCCTTTGTATGACTCCAGCCTCTCAATTATTGCCCTCGAACAGAAGGAGAATTGCTGATGTCCAATGACATATGAAACATGTCCAATGATAGATAGGTAATCCTGAAATGTTCAGCGAATATCACAAATGGATGAACCACCCAGAGAAGTTGGACTATAACCTAACCATGTTGGCCATGACACTACTCACCAAGCACCTTGCACGGAAGTCAATGCTGATGGATCTGCTAGTTTCAAAAGAACAGTATTCTAACACACTGTGCCACTTGGTATCAAGAAGGCAAAGATCTTCATTCCCTCTGTCTCAAATGGATTTAAAATCAAAGATAATTATATAATGTTGAGCAAACTGCACCACATAATCCCTGTATACAGTTGTTTAATTAGCAGCAACTTCTTACCCGAAATGCTGAAGCTGGTCACACCAGCACTGGATACAGGCATCTGCATTGCATTTACAGCCAGAGTAGTCGGTGTACTACTTGTCACGAGGTTACTAGTGCTGGCCACCTATTAAAAAAACATGTAATCCAGTCATTCAGCACCATTTTATAATATTAACCTGTAAGGCAGAAACAAACATCAAATTCTAAATTATTAATAATTTATGAATAATCAGGCAAATCTTTTAAAACAATTTAATTGCCAAACTACAATTTTTTTTGATAGGAGATGATGAGTTGATTATACTGGGGCAATCCTGAATTTCACAATACTACAGTAATATGTAGGTCAGTTAAGGAGTGCAACAAAAACTAAACATTTTTGTCTATGGTGTATTACTTCATTACTGTGCCTTGGATGATCCACAGAATACCAAGGGTTAATAATAAGTGCTGATGGAAACACCCCCACACCAGTCCAACCCTTTTTCTCCCCTCCGATGACTTCATAGGAGCCAGAAGTAGGCAGGGCCAAGCTGCGCGCACACCAGAATTGAAGCAACCGTAAGCTGGCCCATTCCGAATGTCATGCTCACAAGAGGTTGAGAGCCTCCTCGATACTAGGAGCCTCGTTCAGGCAGTCAGCTGGCACCCAAGGGGATACTATTGAAAAAATGCACTAGAATAGGTAGTAAAGAACACACATCTACTAGGAAGGGGAAGCACTGTGGTAAGTAGGCACTAGGTACGGAAACATTACATTTTAGGAAATAAATATGACACTGTAGTTGCTGCATTTATTAAGTTTCATTTGTGAGGCAGGAATAAGAAATATTTAGAGAAGAGGAACTATGTAGCTGGTAGATAAGTAGGATGGGTTTGCAAATGGCATTGATTCTTATTTATTGCAGGCGATGGGGCAAATAGTGTTTGCTGAGAGTTAATATATTCATGAGAAAGTATTGTGAATTAAAGCCAGAGCCCCCTGGAAACATCATGAGGCAAACTCATTCAAGCTGATGGTGATGATCACTGGCAGTTCTGTACCAACCCTGGCGTGTGTGGCTACAGGGCTTCCTACATAAGGTTGTAGAGCTCTCCAACTACATTCCTGCCTAGGAAGGCACTGCTCTACTGTTGGGTCCAGAAAAGTACTGCCTGTGGAGCCAATAAGATTCTTCAGGTAGGTGCTCTCCTCCAATGATGATGTCTCACTTCTCTGGCATCCAGGAGTGCTTCCTATTTATCCTCCTCTTCCTCCACATAAGCATGTACAAGGGTAGGGCAAATAGGACCCCCGGTCTGTTAAAGGGGAACGTGACCTCTAGCAACTCTCCAGCAAGCCAAAAAAAAGCTAGCCAAACTGCACCCCTAGTATAGCAGTAAACATCAGATTGTTTTTCCAAACAGATGGCCTAAAAAGGATTATTTCACTTGTTTACAACATGCAGCTGATCTCTTGAAATTTCTCAGCATTATGGCGCTCACCACCCCATTTATATGGGGGAAGCCAACACTAGACTTACAACAGTAGAAATAAAAGGAAAGCTAGCTACAGATCAATGTGAGATTATTTGACTCCTTTTAAAATAAAATTTAAATACTAAAGCTTCAGAGGTACATTGAAGTGGCTCTTGCCAGGCCCACGACAGGAAATAATGCCAGCAGCACAATTGGTGCGGAGACCCAACATAACTAGCCTTAGCTCGTTCTTCCTGCTTTGCTCCCCGAGAAAAGGTACATTTGGGAGGCAAAGCAGAGGAAAACAAGTCCCTAAAGTCCATAGTATACAGAATTAAATTAAATTAGTGAACAATTAGACATGGGCTAATTAGGCATAGTGAGCATGGATTTAAAAACAGATCACGCTTAACTAATTTAATTGAAATTTTGAGGAAATGACAGTGTATCGATAAAAACACCACTGTGCTATAAAAGTCTATGGCAGAATTTTAATCTGGAGGCCGGTAGGGGAGCAGGGGAAACAAGAAAGCGGTCGGGAAACCCAGGAGAACGGGTTTCCCTGCAGGCCCAGCCGAATTTAACGGCAATGCCTGATTTACATTTCAAAGCTCTGTTTCCCGCCCGCAGCCAGCCAGATGGAGAGGCTGTCCGGCTGTCGGGTGGGCAGGCCTGCGGCACTAGGCTGCAGAGAGGGAGTGAGCGAGGAAGGGATCGAGGCTGGAAAGTTAATCGGGGGCCGGAGAGGGGAGGTCGGAGGTGGGGGGAGATTGGAGGCCTTGTGGAGAGTTCGGAATGGGTCGATCCAATCGCTGGGGGTGGGTGAGGCAGGGACGCTTGGTCCAGTAGGTAAGTGGAACGGCACTTACATCCTGGATCTAGCAGTCCTCGCCTCCCTTTAAGCTGTTGGGTTCCCCGAGGCCAGGGAAATCCACTTGCCCCCAGTTAAATTTGAAATGGTGGGTGCCAGCCTCATTATAATATTTAAATAGGCAACCCGCCTCCTGGGAGCAGGTTGGCTGCCCGCCCTCCGCCTTGTCTCCATTAATACTGGAAGTGGGTGGGTTGGGGTCGGGATTAGTTTTTTTTTTAAACTCTAACCTCCCACTCGACCCCAACCCACCTATTTTTGGAGTTAAAACCCCCCCCCCATGACTCTATAAATGTGTAGAAAAATGCTCAGAATAGGCAACATTTATATTTGAAACCTAGGAGAAACTCAAGGTTGCAAATCAAAACACCCCCTAGAGAATTTCAATATCGTTAAGATGAGAATAAATCTGTTTACATCCCCATTGCAACTTAGAATGCACAGCCTTCGTTCAGCTGGAAGGGCTAGAGCAATTTGGGCATTACTCTAGGGCAATCAACGAACGGACAAGCTGATTTTAACCTCAACACAAAGCAATCGATAACTAGACGTTAATAAGATATAGAAATTAGGACTTCATCTGATTTCCTTACAAAGTAATGACAGCACGTGAACTTTCCTTTTAACCTGAACACCTTAGCTATAGAGGCGCCATTTAGTTCAGTCCCTGCAAGAAACTAACTGCTTGAACTTTGACGGATTTAGTCCCTTACAGATAAAAGCACAGTACTCTGCATGCATTGCGGCTTCGCCATCTATTTCTGATCTGTGAAAAGCAAGAAACAAAAATAGGAAAAAGATTCTACCCTCGCCCAAGTAAACCAAACTAATTTTATCCACAAAAATCTGCAGATAAGGAGGGCAAAACTCATTTAGTTGTACCTGCAAAGAACTTTGGGAAGGCTTCCATTACCCTCAAATGGCAAGTTTAGGTTTTAGTTTGATCTTCCCAACAGTCATGTCACAAAGACTAAATAGGATTGGGTAAAAATAAAACCTTGCATCTCATCTGAAAATTGCAACGTTAAATATCCATTCCTCTGAGGGAGAGTGGATCCGAGAACCACAGTTGGACACCATGAGGAATACTTGACAGATCCCAAGAATAAATATGTAAAAAGGTAAATCTACTTCACACGTGTATATTTACTTAACATCCATCACCATTCAGTAACCCAGGAAGTAAAGCACTCACCATGATCAAAAAAGACTTGCGCACTCTGCTTTCTGTCTTACCATTTTTCAACAAATACACAAAAGTACACATGCATATATTATAAAGTATTGAAATCGCACGCCCAATAATGCTGTCTGCATTAACTCTATTTACTAATCGGAAATGCAATTATCCACATCTGGATTCCCAATTAGCCAAATGCAGCTGGTGGCCAACATACTGGACAACACTGACCTAAAGCCATCTTTGGCACCAAACTATCTAAACAGAACTCTATCCACAATCTGTCCGCATTAAAGTATTTTGTATAATCTATGTGAATAGCTCAAATCTCTGTATGCAAGTCTGGTTCTGTATCTTATACATTGTTTTGGTCCCCTACATGCATCAAACTAAACTAGATTACACCATATCAGCTGGAATGAGTATCTCCATTTACTGAACAAGTATCTCTATTTACAAAGTTTGTGTTATTGCGACAAAATTCAATTTTCTGCACATCACAGTGTATTTGTACAAATGACTTACAGCTAAGCTGCAGAAAACACTTTTGCCAATTAGGTTTTGTGAACAGGAGTATAAATAAAATTGGTACTTCACTTAGAATTTATTTACATTAGATTGTACATATGTTCTCCTACCATGGAGGTGGGGTTATGAAAAATTGTTTTGGTAGAAGTAGTAGTGCCGCTGTTACTGCTGGGTGGATTAATCCGCTTCTCTTTCTGGCGTCTGTTACAGAACCAGACTCGGATCACCTCCTTCTCCATCTGCAGCTGATCGGCAATCATCATGATCTCCTCCGAGGTAGGCTTTTGGTTCTGCAAGAATGAAACAATTTTCTTTTTTTTTTTTTACAGAAGTTGAATAAAGGTCTCTTTACCATATCTAGCACATAAAGACGGTCAACATTTGATTGTGACTATGTTTTTACAATTATTATAACAAACAAAATATATTAATAGATATCCTATGGCATTGTTCATTCATATATTCTCACCTTGAGCACAGTTGTTATGTTTAGCTGCTAATGTGGCTTGTCCCTTTACGACCACTACTCCAGCACTCTGTGCAAATCCAAGTCATTGTAGCTGCTTGTAAATTGTTCATGTCAATAAGAAGTAAGCAAAAAGGGTTCTAAATTTCAGGTTCCAGCTCAATGCCCGTCTGTATTTGCTTATTTTTTAAATATTAAAAAAGGATTATTTCACATCTGTAACAAAGTGTGATGTCTGGTGTGTGATGTATCTGCACTAAATTTAAAAAATATAAATTTATAACATGACAAAACAGATTATATACTATCAGGCCATATAGAAATAAAAATGTCAGGAGGAATGCAAGAACCAAATAATACAATTTATTGGATTACTGCTGATCTATGGAGAAATCTTAGGGAGATCGCCGTAACTTTCAGTTCCTCTTTTTCCTTTCTCCCACTCTCAGGGGCACAAACATTGACCTTGCTATATACCTGATTCCACAGAAGTATACTTGAGGTCTTAATCCAATTATTACTGATTTACAGTCTGCCTAAACTCATGTATAGGCATACCTCCGTTGGGTTGTGCACACTTCCTACATCCTTTTTAAGATGAGTAGAGGGGGTCTTAAATATTTTAGTATATTAATTTCTGAAAGATCAGAAAATGCTGATATGCTTTCTATGTTTCAGGTGGAAGATGCCTTGCTTAGGCTTAGCCATTGTGCATTACGTTGGAATTTAATTTTTACATTGTCCTTGCCGCCTGAAAAAAACTTCAGAATTCTGTGTAATCAGATAGAAAATATTAATGCAGCAGTCATTAGCTTTTTCATGCAATCTGTACTAACTTTGTGTAAAGTTTTGCACCACTGTGCCAGTGATATGAGAAAGGAGACTGATCATTAAGTAACTTAAGGGATAAGTTACTTTGTGGAAATCATCCTACATAAATGGATTTAAAATTTCATTATGAAGAGTGTACAGAGGAAATTTTCCCCATGGTGCTGAAGCCTAAATGCCTGTTGACTTCAATATTTTCCCCCCGGTGATCTCCCCAAGATTTCTCCATAGATCAGCGGTAAACCAATAAAATGCATTATTTATTTGGTTCATGCATTCCTCCTTGTAACAGTATTGTTTAATTGCATTTTTATTTCTATATGGCCTGATGGCATATAGTCTGTTTTGTCATGTTTACTAAAATGGCATGGTACCTAAAGACCAGCTCTATTCTAGTCAGAAGATGACCTAACAATGCATCTTTGGACAAATGGGTTAGCTGCTGGGTAGGGTTTGGACCATCAGTGGTTGCATTATCTTGTAAGTAACAGAAATCCTTCAGACATGCGTGCTGCTGAGAGCCATCATTTCTGGACAAGGAAAGATTTTGGCAGAAGACTGGGTGGATAGTAATTTGACATGTTCAAATCGAGGCCCAAGCATGAATTCCATTATTTACTGCCATTATCTATTGTTTGAACTTGAATAAGCTCACTTAAATCAGGGTTGGAGAGAAAATGAAAGCTTGTGTGTTCAATGTGCTTAAGGCCATTAGGCATGAGTGCAGGTGCTAAGAGCATACAGCTGGGCATCATAACAGCCAACACCTTAAAAACTGTAGGCACAATTCCCTGACTGTCTTTTGATCCTTACAGGTGATTGGAATTTCTCAGACCTGGAAATGTGGTACAAATCCGTATGCAAGAGTCTTCTATGTGGTATCAGCCTTGTGTACCCAATACACACTTGAAGGACCCCAAAGTCTTGACTCTGGTCAACCCGCACCCAAGTTCTCTGGGCTTAGGTAAGTAGAGTATGCTCCTACAGGGAGAGCATCCATGCTGCATCAGGTGAACAGAAATTCTACTTGTATGAATTTTTCAGTACAGTAGTTTGGTTTTGTAAACTCTAACAAGTGTGGCTTTGGGTTTCTGTGCATACCAGACACCTTATTGAAAAGAGAGTATTTAATCAACATAACAAACAACAGAACAAGTAAATGTTAATGAATAAATAAATGCCATTAACTCTGCTCTCATCGGTATTCACACATCATTGGTACTGCCTTTTTTTGGGTGAATTTTTGTGTCCATGAAGATGAGTGAGGTCAGTTCCATGGAACAGAAACCTCCAGTTTTCTTAGTTTTGTAAATATTTGCAAAATTAGGTCATCTGTTATCTCCAATAAGGAAGCCTGAAGAAAGCGAATAAAGGAAATGACATTACTTCTTCCCACAACAGGAGAGGAGGTATATGCCAATGACTCAAAGCTACAAGGAGATGGAGCTGTTCTTATAGCCTGGTTCATATTGAGTTACTCATATTGGTCATAAAAATGCCTGGATGCTGACTGCTATTGGCTGTGTTTCACTGGTTCACAAAGGTGAGCCCAATAGTCCATTTTTCTCTATATCAAGATTAGTAAAATAAGCAAGGAGTGGCATATTAAAAAAGGGCATAACCATAACATTAATCATGGATCAATAATGGGATTACGCAAGATTGCACACATCATCCTGACTTTAAACCAGGCGACCTTGCTGTCAAATTAGGGAAGCAGTCTTATTTATATACCAACTTGAAGTTAAGATGACAGACACCTGCATCGTGGTCAACACAAGTCAAATTAGCCCCAAATCAGGAATTAACTATATCACAAAATGTTGGTTCTGCACCACTATGCATCTCATTGCTGGTGACTGACCTCCAGGAAACTCTTTTCTAAGGCCACTCGAACATTGGTCTCTATGCTGGTGCGTTTCTTTCTCCTGCGGCTCAGCCCTTCGATTCCCAGACCTGGAGAAGCCAGGGAGCTGGGATTTGACAGTGCAGAGTCTACTGACAAATTTTCTGTTTAAAGCAAAAACAAAATTGAAAAAAAAATTAAGAATAATAATTTCAACTTACTGGATCAATTTATTAAAACTTCTGATGTGTAATACTGCAGGAAATCTAATGCTTAAATTATTTAGATTTACAGAATTCATCATAGACTTCAGTCCTAGACTGATCAAACCACCAATACAGAGTTATGCTCAAATTATGCTGGAACCCTCAAATACTTCAAGATTGCTACAGCATCCTTACAAGACAACAAAAAAACGCTAGTCGGTCTTGGCCTAATGCACGAACACCCACTTTGGGCAGGATTGGCAACTGGGGCTGCATCATGACTTCTTGCTTTGGGTCAAGTTAATATCATGAACTGACTGTGGGGAATAGTGTATGTAACCAGATAGCCCATCATTTTGTGGTACAGTGCATTGAAACAATATGTTACACTTACAATTCTGGAGTCACAGCAACACAATTTTTTTTTGATAATAAATTTGATAGCGATTTTAAATGTCATCTATGTTGAAAAGAGACTATTGCAGTTATTAGCTTTAGTTACAGACAAAGCCACCCAAACGTGGGCACTACAGCAGTAGTCCCTATGGGGCGAAGAAAATAAACTTGTTACCTCTTACAGTAACTTCTGTTTAGCTAGAGATTTTTCCTACACAAACATGTTGTTAACCTATAATTGCAGTACTTTTCTTGTGGCTAGGTTTCAGTGTGACAAAGGTTTTGTACGTCTTGGTTTATATAGTTTGAAATAGCTTGGATAACTCAGTATTAGAAATAGTGTCAGCCAGTTGTGACTCTCGGATATCTGTATGAAACTTGCTTGTTTTAAGTTTGAATTAGATTGTATTGTGAACTATAAGGTCTAACAGCACCATGGAGCTTGGATTCCAGACAGTGTTTATGAATTCATCTTAGACCAAGATGTAATTATGACAAAAAGTTTTGGTCAAAATTTTAAATTAAATTTCAATGCAAAGTTGGCCCATGCCAATATACAAAGCAATACTTTGCCAAGTCCAGGTCATGCACAACAGGGTACATTTGGTCCTTGATCAGGCACAGCAACTGTCTCTGAAAATGATCTGATCAAGAGCGGTGTAGCTCAATTAGCTCTTTTGTCAGTAAATTTTTTAGCCACATGAAGGGAACCTCAGGATTTCTCTCCTGCATTGTCGAATTCCCATGCTTAAAGAAGGCCTAAAGTACGACCAACTGTGTGCTCAAGAGGGGTTCCGCTGAAACTTGATGGACCCGCTATACTCATGATTAGATGCTGATATTTTGTGTACACTCATTCAGACCTTAGTGGCTGTAGTCCGTATTGACATAGGCCACAAGAAACCCTGTGAAAGCTGCCTGATGTGGTCTACAAAATCTGGAAGAATGGTTCCACTCCAGGTTGAGCTACTAACTTCAATTCTCATTAACGGTTTACGTGACTCATGTTAAATTCCTCTGTATATTTGTAGCTTTGGTCTAACAATACATCTATAGGCAATTTGTCACCATCTTCCTCCAATCACTTTTCAAGGGAGTCTTATTCCCAATTGCCTGTACATAGACAGGAATGTTTTAAATCAGATTTATGGGTTTCAACTAGCGTTAGAAAGCTAATCATCCCCACTATAGACAGAATTATGGTTCTTATTGATTCCACTGTGAGTGATGGTCTTCTTCATGATGTCAACTTGGTTATGAATTGTGCTCTGTAGTACCCAGTTATATTGCCTGGGAAAGGCTGCCAAATTCACCTGTTTGCTAGAATACTCCTTCCCGGAGAGAATCTGGACATGCCTCGGAGGGACGAGTGTCCAGTGAAAATTGTAGACTGAGATTATGTCCATGCAGCTATAGTTACTTTACACATTCCCTTCACTAGAGGGCTAGAAGAACAAAGCCATGCTTGCTTGACTTATGATTTAGGAGGCACCCAATACCCCTCAAGAATATTCACACTTTGCAGATTATACTCCCGCAGAGGTAGTCAAAATAAAAGGTACCCCATCACAACTGGTAGCAGAATTGCTGCAGTAACACTGTCCTGGGCAGTGCAGCACTGTCTAAGAGAGCATCATTGAAGCAATCTTACAGAAGCAAAATACTGCTGATTCTAGAAATCGGAAGTAAAAACAGAAAATGCTGGAAATACTCAGATCAGGCAGCATCCATGGAAAGAGAAACAGAGTTAACGTTTCAGGTCGATGGCCTTGCATCAGGACTCGAAGCAATCTTGCCTGATTGGAGTCCCATGTTACTAGACATATAGTTGCCTCCTTGAAAGGATCATACATAATCTACCCTTGAGTTACACAGAATGTTTTTGTTATCTGTGCTAACATTCAAGTTAAATTCTTGGCATTGTGTGTGAATAAGTGTCCAGCAGCAGTCAACTAGCCAGGATTGAAATTATTTGCTTGCTGTACTTTTCTATTGTATACTAAATTACACTGGGAACGAGATGCAACAGCTCCTTATCGGTGTGTTCCATGAACCGTAAGCAAATTTAGCAAGTTGCAGTATTGGCCCAGAAATTCGGGTCGGGGGCTTCCAGCGGGTGTAAGCCCCCGACCTGCACTTACCTAGCGCGCCAGCCGTTGAGCTGTGGGCCTCCGTGGAATTCTGATCCTGGGCCTGCTCCAACTGCCGGCACGCAGTGCTTGCATATCCATGGGGCGCAGTTAGTTCGATGCGTCCCCTGGGATCACGTGGGCCATGGGGAGCCAATCGGAGCAGGGAATGCTTCATTCATAAGTTTGACAGGAAGTGCTGTCAAACTTAGAAATACTACGAGCCCCAAAACATCACTAAATCTTCAAATAAATTTTTAAAAACCATCACATTTTTAAAATAAACTATAAATTACATTAAGTAACTATTTTAAACAATAATTTAAATTTTTGAAAAAATAATTTTATTTTCTAACGGGGCTAAAAATAAACTTACCTTTCTTTAAAGTATTTAAAAATAATAAACCTGTGGAAAAAAGTTTTAATTTTAATTAATTCACCACTTACCTTGTAAAAAGCAGGCCTTGCAACTGCTTTTTAAATGTGTAAATTCTGGAGACTTACCCTCCCGGGAAAACATGCAAAATAAACAAAGTTCGATGCGCACGCGCAGCCTCTCCTGTGCACGCGTTCGAACTCTGAACCCCTTCTTTCAGGGGAACGGAAGTGCAGGTTTCCCGCACATGCAGGAAACCAGCACTTCCATTGGGCTTACGGGTGAGTACCCTGTGCGTACTCACCCGTGCAGACCCGAATTTCTGGGCCATTATGTTTAGATGACCCATGCTGACCCAATACAAAGACACTTGCTTTGTTTTGATGGAAGCAATGTATTGCACGGGTCAATGTGGAAAGATGCACTGCATTACCTCAACCCAGCCACACGTGCAAAGTTGCGAAGACATTTTCATGTGTGTGATTAGCACATGGTTCCCCTTGAACCTATCAAACTAGATTATACTCCTAGAGTGTGTGGAATGAAGTACAAATTTCTTCCCTGAAGCTGTAAACGTCTATTTCAGTTCACTACATCTTTATGAAGAATGTGAAATAAGTGCAAAACTGAATGATAACGGAAGAAAATTGTTCAATTTACTGATCCTCAGCATAGGAGTGAAGGGCGAAAGAAAAATTGGAAGGAGAACTCTCAAACCTGCATCATTCAGCCACTTTTCGAGCAATGGTTTGAGCTTGCACATGTTCTTAAAGCTGAGGTTCAAGGCTTCAAAACGAGAGATTGTAGTTTGGCTGAAATCATTTCCATAGAGTTTTCCCATGGCAAGACCTACATCACCCTAACAAGAGATATGGAGAAAGAAATGCAAGTTCTTTAATACTTTGTTATACTGTATTTCATGTACAATGTAAACATTACAACTCCATATTGAATCCCAGGGATAACCAATACAAAAATCCAACCAGATGTACATTATTTAGTCAGTTCTTGAAGACCACAGGGTTGGTAACAACACATAACTGAATTATATTTCCCTAGAATGAGCAAAATGATGGCATTGTCGTTCATCAACAGCTGAACAATGAGCAGGATAGGCAAATGTAGCTCTGAAGAAGTTCATGGTTATCCCACACTCCTGTTAGCATGGCCAAGATCAGAAACAGTTTAAAAGAAATCAATTGTGTTGCCAAATTTCAAAAATAGGAACAAATATCTAGACATCAACATACATCAGATGAAGTGATTACTCTGCTGCTCTCCCTCACTACAGCAGCCACCAATATACTTCTCTCCTTAAGTTGGAGGATAGGAGAATTTGAGTCACGAACTTCAAAACTCGTACCAAATATCTCTACAATCAGATAATAGGAAGTCTACTTTAAACAAGTTGATCACATCCACCCTTTTAAAAGAACAAATCCTTAAAAAAGGTAATTTTATGTTCATGTTTCTGCTGCCATGTCTTTCCCTCCATCTTGCCCATTTAACTAAACAAAGAAATATAAATGTAAGCCCATTGCTAGAAAAGTCTAACCAGTTGCTCTGACTATCAAAATTACAATGCTATTGAACAGCAGCAACTGAATGGTAAGTTTGAGATAATGTATATATAACAATTTGTCATCCACAAAATGCTGTCATACTCTAGTGGATTAATCTAACACAGCTAATACAGTCTATTCCACTTTCCAATGCCTATTCAAGTGTAATCCTAATTTAAGGGTACAATTTGAAAGTCAATTTATTTATGGAAGCCTAGAGCATAAAATAACTATTACTTTCAATTACATTTCTAGATTTGCTGTAATTATGTATAATACAAACATGCCTACAAGTGTTTTGTAACTTTAAAATGTAAGTTAATCCTTATTTTAAAAAAAAGTAGTTTGTTCACATTTCTTATTTTAGTTGGATGACAAAAGGAACAGCTGTGGTGGCCTGGAACAGATATGGACAATCTAGTCTAATATGGAGAATGGCCTCTTGAGCAAGTCACCAAGATGGCTGCTGCTGGTTATGGAGTAAAACCTCACAGTTACCACCTTCAAGAAGAAAGTAAAAGGAGAAAACAGGAGGGAATTCCCATCAATGCATTGGGCCATATTTTGCGACTTCTACGGGTGTGTACGCGTCCGTAGGGGCCACGCAAGTTCTGGGTTTAGGCATGCGAAGCGCATGCGCTGAAACCCGGCACTTGCGATCGGTCAAGAATTCTCTTGACAGATCCTCCGCATGCCCAAGAAAAGTACCTCTGCGGGTGGAGAGTTGCGCTTTTTGCACAACTTCCACCCGCTGAAAGCCTGTCAAATTCTTACGCCTGGTAAAAGCAGGCGTAGGGCCTGCTTTTACCAGCATAAGAGTTTTAAAAAATAGAAAAATAAACTGTTATCACTCATTTATAAATTAAAAAATATTCTTCAAAAAGCTAAGTTTATTTTTAGCCCCAGAAGAAAAAAATTTCTTCAAAAAATTAAATTTGTTTAAAATATTTAATTAAATGGCATTTTAATTAATTTCAAATATGTAAAGTTTAAAAAAAAATTATTTCAGTGTGTTGGTCTATTTTTTTAAGTGATCCCCATTCAAACTTCTAACAGTTCTGTACGTACGGACCTGTCAAAAGTATGAATGGGGATTCTCTTCTTTTATTGGTTGGGCCGGCCCACATGATCCCAGGAGCGCCTACGAACCGCATGCACCCCGGGATACGTGGGCCTCTGCCCGCGCAGACCCGGAGAGGCCCAGGATCGCAAGCCAACATTCTTCCTGGGCCACCAGGTACTTGCGTAGAAATTTTGCAGGTCGGAGGCGTCCGCCCGTGGGAAGCCTCCGATCGCAAATTTTGGCCTATTATGTTTAAAAGAACTCATCAATAGATTCCAGAGTGATGTTATCATAATTTGAAATAGTTATAGACCTCAGAATCTTAGTATGCTGGATCCGTACAATTTTCTAGCCATCAGAAATGTCATTCTGTACTGGAACACATTATCTAAACAGTCCCAATAATGTGCCAAAATATTTTAATTGATTTGATTTTGCAGCGCATCTCATATACGTATTCCTTCTAAATCCACAACCTGTGTTTTAAGGTATAACATTGTAGAAAAATCAGTGTACTGTAAATTGTTTTTGCAGGGTCAAAAAATATAGGCTAAAGCTCCCATTCATAGTTTTTTGGATCTCCACAGTTTTTCTGTTTTTACACAGATTTTCTGTCTTTTTACAGACAGCATGTATAGCACTGCAACTTTAGTATATTGTGCACGAAGTAACAACTTAACATGTCTCGCACGTGAAATGCCAAAGTAAAACAACCAGCATCTTACTGGAACATTATTTATGCAAGTTTCCATTGCATTAACTATATTTTGTAACAGTCAGCAATTTAACAATAAGATTAAGTCTATTTTGCAAACTGTTACAGTAGTTCACTTATAAAAAATGAAAATGTTTCCCCACCTGAGTGAACCCTAGTTTGATACGTCTCTGTTTAAACGTCTTGGCAAACTGTTCAAGTTCCTCAAGGTCACTAGGCTCCTCTATGTTAGGAGTATCTACGCGCTTTGGTGTTGACTGGCTCTGCTGAACCGACTGGATAGGAGTTGTTGCTATCGTTGTGCGTGTCGGTGTTGCTGGCTGAAAGAAATCATATCTTAAACTTTAATAAGTGAGTTTTAAAAATTTATGATGCAAACGTCAGCCCAAGGTCATGAAGAGGTTTGCAATACAATTCCTCTGCACCACCCCACCCCCACACAATAAGAAAGATTATAAACAATCATAGGTTACATGGATCACTACAGCTTAAATTTCATTCCTGAACTCCTCGTCCAGTTCAAATAACTTCTGAGGGAAATGGGGAGTAAGGTAACCTGCCTTGTCCATTTATGTAGTTGTAAGATTTTGGGAAAAGGGGGCAGGGCGTTGGGCGAAGAGGGGTTAATTTAAACTCAGTATTAGTACCTAAGGTTGCCAGAAATTTCTTCAACATGCTTCATAAATATTATATTGAAGAAATGGGCCATCCTTGCCTCCAACGGGTCTACTATATTACCCCAACTGCATGAGCCCCAATCTTGTGCAATAACCTTTTATGTGGCACCTGATCGAATGCCTTTTTGAAATCCAAATATACTACATCCACTGGTTCCCCTTTATCTACCCTGCTAGTTACATCCTCAAAGAACTCTAATAAATTTGTCAAACACGATTTCCCTTTCATAAAACCATGTGACTCTGCCTAATCATATTATGATTTTCTAAGTGACTTGATACAACTTCCTTAACAATGGATTCCAGCATTTTCCCCGACGACTGAAGTCAGGCTAACTGGCCTGTAGTTCCCTGTTTTTTCTCTCCCTCCTTTCTGGAATAGCGGTGTTACATTTGCTACCTTCTAATCTGCTGGGACCATTCCAGAATCTAGGGAATTTTGGAAGATCAAAACCAATGCATCCACTATCTCTTCAGCCACCTCTTTCAGAACCCTAGGATATCGGCCATCAGGTCCAGGGGATTTGTTGGCTTTTAGTCCCATTAGTTTCCCTAGTACTTTCTCTCTACTTATATTAATTACGTTAAGTTCCTCACCCTCATTAGACCCTTGGTTCCCCACAATTTTTGGTATGCTTTTTGTGTCTTCTACTGTGAAGACAGATACAAAATATTTCTTTAACATTTCTGCCATTTCCTTATTCCCCATAATAATTTCTCCTGTCTCAGCCTCTAAGGGACCAATGTTTACTTTTGCTACTCTTTTCCTTTTCACATACTTGTAGAAACTCTTACAATCTGCTTTCATATTTCTTGCTAGTTTTCTCTCATCATCAATTTTTTGGTCAACCATTGCTGGTTTCTAAAACTCTCCCAATCCTCAGGCTTACTATTATTCTTTGCAACATTATAAGCTTCTTCTTTCAATCTAATGCTATCCTTAACTTTCTTTAGTTAGCCACGGTTGGATCACTTTTCCCGTGGAGTTTTTGTTTCTCAATGGAATGTATTTTTGTTGAGAATTATGAAATATTTCTTTAAATGCTAGCCACTGCTTATCTACCGCCATACCTTTTAATCTATTTTTCCAATTTACCTTAGCCAACTCGCCCCTCATACCTATGTAATTGGCTTTATTTAAGTTTAAGACTCTAGTTTCGGACTTAGGCAAGTCACTCTCAAAATTAACATGAAATTCTATCATATTATGATCACTCTGCCCCAGAGGATCCTTTACCATGAGATTGCTAATGAACCCTGTCTCATTACACAATACAAAATCTAAAATAGCCTGTTCCCTGGTTAGTTCCATGACTTATCTTGTTCTAGGAAATTGTCCCGAATGCATTCCATGAACTCGTCCTCCAGACTACCTTTGCCAATTTGATTTGTCCAGTCTATATGAAGATTAAAGTCCCCCAAGATTATTGCATTA
Source organism: Somniosus microcephalus (assembly GCF_052327205.1). Lineage (NCBI taxonomy): Eukaryota > Metazoa > Chordata > Chondrichthyes > Squaliformes > Somniosidae > Somniosus > Somniosus microcephalus. The sequence goes on from NC_141000.1 coordinate 86,747,703, forward strand.
CCTTTGTTGCAAGCTCCTACTATTTCTTGATTAATATTCTGTCCAACAGTATAGCTGCTGTTAAGGGGCCTATATACTACTCCTACCAGTGTTTTCTGCCCCTTGTTATTCTTCTCCATCCACTTTCCTGTTCCCCTTTTCACTTTCCTTAGCTCTTCTGCAGCTCTCATGTCACTCTGCAAATGTCTACTCCCACAACCTCATCTTGGAGGAGTCCATCAAAATCCTGAGCTTCCTTTTCATCAAAGCTGACCCAAATGGTCACTACAGTCCCCACCCAAACTACCATGGCTGTAGCTTGGCAGTCATCTTCAGGTCCCTCTCAGTCCTTCCCCCCAATCGTCCACAACCCTTCCCGTCTATCCTTCAAAGTAATTTGCCCATTTCAAGTCCATCGGTCACCTCAGCATCAAAATCTCTTCACTTAGCCTTTGCACTGAGTGAATCTTCATCCTCAGCAAGTTCAACTTAAACCTAAACTCTCTTGCCCCCTTTAACCCGAATTCAACCCAATTAAATCCACCTCCCCCACCCCCCGCAAAGTCATCCCTTCTCAACATCATGAGGTCCCACTAAGTCCAAGGTCTCAAAACATCCTCAAAGCCATCTACAATTTTTTTTAGAAGATAAAACAAGATCAGGGATATACACCAGAAGACCTTTTTTGCTGTTCACACCAATACCAACTAGTCTCAACTAAACATTAACTTAGAAAACACTGGTTTACCAACTAAAAGGGGAATGTCAACTAAGATGGACAAATTGTAACTGAAGAAGGATCTTAATATAAATACCTAGCAGTTTTGAACATTATAAATATACGGCATTTTCAAGTGTTACACCAACTCTAGCAAAGTTGAAGACAGGAAAGTTTTATGAAGCTGAAGATATGCAAGTAAATTTTAGTGCATAGTTTTGTTCCCATTAAACTGACCTGCGTGCTGAAGGTGATGCTTGGCTGAGACTGCAGGAGGTTGGCTTGGCTTTGCTGAGGTAGTTGTTGTAGAAGGTTCTGGGCTTGTACGAGACCTAACATGAATAAATACAAAAATATATTAAAAAAAATAAATACCCATCTCACTTTTTAAAAAATTTACTAAGTTTTCAATTGAAACAAACATTGAGACAATAAATATTCCCTAAGAACAAATGGGTATCTTGCATCAGTTATAAGAGTAAACAATCGTGAATACAGAAAATCTGAAATAAAATAGCAAATGCTGGAAACTTACACAAGGTTGGTCAACATCTGAAGGAGAAAGATAAGTTAATGTTTCAGATATAGCTCTACATTATGGCGTTTTAAAAATGGATATTTTTGGTGATTTATTTTCTGTCCATTAACATGAGGGATATCATTCTTAAAGTATGCGATATCTCTTTCTATTTTTGCCACTGTGTCAAGGATTCAAATATCAGGTATAGTCAGCTAGAACCAGAGTAAAGTTGCATTTGCTCTTCTTCAATCATAGATTAACATCTTTCATGGTACCACTGCATTTTTCCACTTCCCACATTGGCCTTGGTGAGCAAGAATGCCAATTTAGCACCTATATGTCCTAAAATCCACTAGCTGAGACTAACCAAACTCTTCCACACAGAATTCTTATGGAATGAAAATATCCTTTGCCAACCATCAATCTGAAATTAATTTAAGAACATGTAAGAAATAGGAGCAGGAGATTCGGCCCATCGTGCCTGCTCCGCCATTTAACGAGGTCATGGCTGATCCGATTTTGGCCTCAGCTCCACTTTCCAACACCATAACCCTTGACTCCCCTATTGCTCAAAACTCTATCTCAGCCTTGAATATATTCAATAACTCAGCTTCCACAGCTCTCTGGGGTAAAGAATTCCAAAGATTCACGACCCTCTGAGAGAAGAAATTCCTCCTCATCTCCATCTTAAATGAGTGACCCCTTATTCGGAGACTACGCCCCCTCGTTCTAGATTCCCTGACTAGGGGAAACATCCTCTCAGCATCTACCCCGTCCAACCCCCTCAGAACCTTATGGCCTAGAAATTCACTATGGCCCCGCCAGCTGGCTAGCGCCCAAAAGTTAGCGCTGGGCGCGGAGCCAGTTGCGACCGTCAGATATTCAGTTTTTGCGCCCCAAGTCGGAACCGGGCGCTATTCCAGGGTGTGCCCGCCCCCGCTTGGGGCGCTGAAACTGAATATCAGCGCTCTAGGTGCCGCTGCGCCACCCGATGCGGTGCGGCAGGCTGCGGTACTGCAGGCCTCCTCCTTCTCTTAAGGTGGAGATGCCTGCAACGGGGAGATCGCCGCTGGATTGTGCCGGCAAATGAGCCCGGCACCACGGAGAAGTGCCGGGCTCGCGGAAACCAGCCGGCAATGCCGCGGGGGGGGGGGGGGGTGGTGGTGGTGGAGGAGGCCGGGGAAGGAGGTGCGGGCAGGCGGCCGCCAAAAAAGCGGCCGGCCGCACCTCCACCTTTATGCGCCCCGCTAAGGCTGCAGTAAGGTCCTGGTCTCCGGATGTTAGTAGCGGCCGCCACGGAGGAGGCGGCGGCAACTGAATATGGGCGTCGGGCCGGCATCGGGGCGGAAACGGGGCACTGCGCACACCGATGACGTCATCGGTGCCGGCGCAGCGCTCCCGGCTACCGCCGCCATTACCGCCGAGCTCAATATCAGCGCAACCTCCTCTACTGGCGCAGAAGCCCTCTTTAGGCGGTAACTGGGCGCAAAGCTTGCAGCGCCTTACTGAATTTCTAGGCCTATATGTTTCAATATGATCACCTCTCATTCTTCTAAACTCCAATGTGTATAGGCCCAACCTGCTCAACCTTTCCTTATAAGACAACCCTTCCATCCCAGGAATCAACCTAGTGAATCTTCTCTGAACTGCTCTGAATTTAAAACAAGATCCTGGGAAATGAGAGGACAGTTTTCTAACCAACTGCAGAACCAGTTCCATTTAAAGCCAAATATTTAAACAACAAAATTTACAAGATGCTTCTGTAAAACCAAAATTGCAGTGGTGCCAATGTCAGTGAAAATGAAACAAATACAAGACGGCCTGGCACAACACATCAAGGGCATCAATTGTGAATTTGGCAAGAACTAAATATTCCGAATATCACCATAAGTATCAGCTTGGGAAGTGACCAAGAAGCTTGATTTGCAGAAGCACTAATCTGCATCGTCAGTTTGTAGATAGAGTGAACTTAACAGGAACGATGGACAAAGGGCCTCTATTACAAATTCAGGCCTACTGTAGATACCTTCTTGGGTTCAGTGGTGTTAGTTTCTTCTGTACGATGGTCAGACCGCTAACTTTTGTGAGTTGACTTACACTGCCCTATATCTACTTGTACAATAGCATAATTGGGGTGTTGATAGTAACGCTTTGTGATTTAACCAGATACTCTTGTCTTTCCCATGTGCTCTCAATGTCTCAAGCCTTTCCAAAAGACAGACCCAGCAAGCATTTGGCAAGACGAGGCATATTCAGTCAGTACTACTTATTTTTGCATAATAATACAAAATAAAGAACATGCCACATTCCTGTACATCAGTGGGTTGCTTACTTGACTTAAACAACTTCTAACCACCCTCTAGAATTTTTAACCTCCTAGTCTTGGCTAAAACCCTGAGTTTTCTCTCTAAAACCGGAGTGACAGGCCTGTCAGTGTTTTATCGCCCTCTGTTCACAGGCAATAAGGGGCAAAGGCTTACCAACATAATGGGCATGAGGTGTTTTAATTGCTAACAAACTAGCAAATTGCTTATTATTTACAATCTGTGGGAAAACAACATTAAAGCTATCAAATTAGTATCTTAACTACCTATCGTCAGGGCCTTTCCCCCCCCCCCCCAATTTATGGGAGCACACTATGCTTTTAAAAAGTATTTAAAAGCAACACTTTATTTCCCCCCAATTCCCTCTGTGGAAAGTATGATCAAAAACATCTGAAAATGTGGCAGCCTTATTTGGAGAGTTGTATTTCAGTTGCTCAATCTCTTGAATACTTGTTCCAAAGTTACAGATTTTTTGTTATATTTACCATAATTAGTCTGAACATAGAACATTCACAACAGGTCAAGTCAAAAGGAGTATCCCTGGTAGGCAAGGGAACTCTAAAGTTTGTCAGCCTTGGTTGATATCAAGGCAAATTAAATTATGTGAAATCATCATAGTGCCACAGAGATGGGAGAAAAAAACCTAAAAATGAGTTCAGGAAAGAATCTTTGTTTGTGGCAAAATTTTCAGGGATGTAAAGAATCAACTGACATAACAAGGGTATTAGCTTACAAATAAAAATTTGTAGCTACTCCCATATGTACTAAGACTTGGCCTTGGTACATATGGGAATCCTATCTCTCGCATCTGATAGCTCGGAGCTCTCTTCTGGTACTGTGCTCCCAATTCCTACTAGTGTCAATATTCGAAACACTGCAGTTTCCAGAGATTTTTTTTAAATTCTGGGTTAAAACTGCCTCTCACCTTGTTGCCCCTGTGGCGTTTGTGAGATGATGAACTGCGTCGGCTGCAGGTTGGTGGTGATTGGGTGACCTGGCTGCACCAGAACAAACTGCTGCAGATTCAAGTTCTGTTGCTGTAACTGTTGTAACTGTTGCAGATCCTGCCAAATGATAGGATAATCAGTAGACCATATGGAGAAATTTAGCACATTAATCAAGTTTAAAAATGAATTATCTAACTAATTGACTTGTAGCATCTTGTAAAACATAATTATTACACTAAAACAGTTACTTCAAAAATTATAAAAAAATGGAAATATGCTTTTTGATTTGTGATTACAAACCAACAAAAAATAAAATCTTGTTCTGGACAGTCAATTTGTACAGAAGGACCAAATTAAGTATCTCTAGGTTATAGAATTCTATTCATTTTTAACATGGTCCAATGCCTGGTTAGTTTTCTAAAATGGTGATTTGTAGTAGCGGGCTGAAAGCAGGCTACTTCTGAAAAGAGACATCTATGTACTAGCCAGATGTGAAGCAATTTTTTTTTTAAATTTATTTTTTTTAATTTTTTTTTTTAGAAACCCCACAGTGCAGATAGAGGCCATTTCGGCCCATCGAGCCTGCACCGACACATATCCCACCCGATCCCCGTAACCCCACGTATTTAATCCCCCTAACACTAAGGGTCAATTTATCATAGCCAATCAACCTAACCCGCACATCTTTGGACTGTGGGAGGAAACCGGAGCACCCGGAGGAAACCCACGCAAACACGGGGAGAATGTGCAAACTCCACACAGACAGTCACCCGAGGCCGGATTCGAACCCGGGTCCCTGGCGCTGTGAGGCAACAGTGCTAACCACTATGCCACCGTGCTTCCAAATGCTTGCTAAAATACCAAGTCATAGGCAACTGTCTGACCTCAAACAATCCGCTTTCTTGGAAACTGCTCAGATACTATAAAATCTAAGTTGATTGTCACTGTCACTGCAAGAAATGTTTTTATTTAGTGGGGCAGCTTTAATTAATTGTGAACAATAGCCATCTTCCTTTGACCACACCATCCTCCTTCAACGCCTCTCCACCGTCGTCCAGCTGGGTGGGACTGCACTCGGCTGGTTCCATTCTTATCTAATTGTAGCCAGAGAATTGCCTGCAATAGTTTCTGTTCCCGCACCTACACCGTTACCTCAGGTGTCCCCCAAGGATCTATCCATGGCCCCCTCCTATTTCTCATCTACATGCTGCCCCTCGGCGACATCATCCAAAAACACAGCGTCACTTGTGCGCCGACGATACCAGCTCCACCTCACCACCACCTCTCTCGACCCCTCCATGGTCTCTAAATGGTCAGACTGGATGAGCAGAAATTTCCTCCAATTAAATATTGGAAAGACTGAAGCCATTATCTTCAGTCCACGCCACAAACTCCGCCCCCTAGCCACTGATTCCATCCTTCTCCCTGGCAACTGTCGGAGGTTGAACCAGACTGTTCGCAACCTTGGTGTCGTATTTGACCCCGAAATGAGCTTCCGACCACACATCTGCGCCATCAGTAAGACCGTCTATTTCCACCTCTGGAACATCACCCGTCTCCGCCCTTGCCTCAACTCATCTGCTGCTGAAACCCTCATCTATGCCTTTGTTACCTCTAGACTTGACTATTCCAACGCACTCCTGGCCGGTCTCCCATGTTCTACCCACTGTGAACTTGAGGTCATCCAAAACTCTGCTGCCTGTGTCCTAACTCGCACCCAAGTCCTGTTCAACCATCACCCTGTGCTCGCTGACCTACATTGGCTCCCGGTTAAGGAACGCCTCGATTTTAAAATTCTCATCCTGGTTTTCCAATCCCTCCATGGCCTCGCCCCTCCCTATCTCTGTAATCTCCTTCAGTCCCACAACCCTCCAAGATATCTGCACTCCTCTAATTCTGGCCTCTTTGAGCATCCCCGATTTTAATCGCTCAACTATTGGTGGCCGTGCCTTCAGCTGCCAAGGCCCCAAGCTCTGGGATTCCCTCCCTAAACCTCTCTTTCCTCTTTTAAGACGCTGCTTAAAACCTGCCTCTTTGAGCAAGCTTTTGGACATCTGCCCTAATATGTCCTTATGTGGCTCGGTGTCAAATTTTGTTTTATAATGCTCCTGTGAAGCGCGTTGGGACGTTTTACTACATTAAAAGGCGCTATATAAATACAAGTTGTTGTTGATGAAATAAGATATAATTCAGATATGTTTCAGTTCCCTTCTCGCTATATGACTATAGGGTGGAGGTTAACAAAAAGTTTCACGTTAAACTTAAAAACCAATCATGGACACTTGGTCTAAACGAAAAGTAGTACTACAGAGAACTGTTATAGTTTGAGATGTTTATTGCTTTGAATGATAGTACTTCACTTTACTTGGTGTCTGTCAGCTAGCCAATCTGTTTCCATTTTCTTACTTCTGTTAATCTTAATAAACTTGCATCATAATTTTTAGCCCAAGATATATGGCCCATCAGTGTTCTTTGTCCACATGAAGAGATCAGGAATATATAGTGGTACCTCATACTGTGCGTACAAACAACAAACGGGTTCACTCTTTACCTAGGTGTTGAAAATAATAAAGGGATTTGATAGGGTAGATACAGATAAACTGTTTCCTCTGGTGGGGTGATCCAGAACAAAATCTTAAAAGTAGAGCTAGGACAGTTAGGGAGTTAAAAGTAAGAGATGGAAAGACACATGCATAGTAAAGTTAAATATTGGCTGCCTATTTGTATTTTTAAAAATCAATCTCTTGCCTCCGATGACCCTTTAACAGGTAAAATAACTGCCATCGGCCAGGCATTTAGTAAGGATATGGGGAAAATATGGATGATTTAGTTCCTGTGTACTTCAAATGCACGCAAGTCATTTTGGATTGGTCATGCGTACAATATCTGTCCATTTAAGCTTTATTAATTTTTTGGTTAAATTTGCAATAGTTAGAAGTAAACTAATTATTTGACGCTATCACCCCAACAAATACAATAACCGTAATTTTGGCTATGTAAAGCGGTTTGGTCTTGAAAGTTTTAATCACCAGAACAGTAACATAACCAAGGTGAAACCGCTAACTTGATTGCTGCTAGTCCCAAATCTATCCCTTCCAAAGGAAAGCTTTCCGGCCTATAAATAAGAACATAAGACATAGGAGCAGGAGTAGGTCATTTGGCCCCTCGAGCCTGCTCCGCCATTCAATAAGATCATGGTTGATCTGATCTTGGCCTCAACTCCACTTCCCTGCCCGCTCCCCATAATCATTGACTCCCTTATCTTTCAAAAATCTGTCTATCCCCACGTTAAATATATTCAAGATTGTAAGGGAGGCTCAGGATCTTTCAGAGAAAAAGGGAAGCGGAGGAACAATCAGAGAGAGTAAGGGAAGATCAGGACCTATCAGACAGAGAAAGGGAAGCTCAGGAACTATCATAACATAAGAAATAGGAGCAGGAATAGGCCACTTGGCCCTTTGAGCCTGCTCCGCCATGCAATAAGATCATGGCTGATCTTGGGCTCAAAGCCACTTCCCTGCCCGCTCCCCATAACCCTACATTCCCTTATCTTGCAAAAATCTGTATATCCCCACCATAAATGTATTTAATGACCCAGCCTCCACGGCTCTCTGGGACAGAGAATTCCACAGATTTACGACCCTCAGAAGAAATTCCTCCTCATCTCAGTTCTAAAAGGGCGACCCTTTATTCTGAAACTATGCCCCCAGAGTTCTAGATTTCCCCACGAGGGGAAACATACTCTCTGCATCTACCTTGTCGAGCCCCCTCAGTATCATATATGTTTCAATAAAATCAATAGCAAAGTGAAATAAAGCATATAAATTCTTACTTGTATTTGGATTGGTTGAGTGATGGGTATTTGCGTCATAGGAGTTGCTGCTGTGGCAGAGATGGTGGCTCCTGTGGCATTATGCTGCTGATTTGCTGAGTGTTGAACTGCAGCAGCCAGCAGCTGAGCTTGTGCTTGCTGGAGTAACAACTGCTGCTGCGCTGTTGTCAACGTTAGCTGTAGAAACAAAAGCAGAACAGAAAACAGTCACAATTCAGGTCAGATAAATGTAGTGTATTTTTTCTACAGTAATTATTTTCATGTTCATAACTTAATTCATAGAGGTGTAATACAAGTCCTCTGATTGCTCATTAACATACTATGCTGCACAATATTGTAGAAGTTCTCTCAATTGCAATAATTACTAAAATAAAAAGGACCAGATGCTGTTCAACCATTCACCCACAAAACTTAAACAATCTTATTGATGACAAATCCTAAATTATACACATTTTCTTTAAACACAATCATAAAAATTTCAAAAGCAGAAAACAAAATTGCTAATTGAAAACAGCAACAATTCTAAAAATATTATTCGACTAAAACAACCTGTTCAGTTTAAAAATTCAGCTTTATGATTAAAATCATAACACTAAAATCTCAATTTGAACATATTCACAGTGTATGTAATTTCTTAAATTATTGGTGGGAATGGGAAGGAGGAGCGTGAGAGAAAAAGAAACACTGTTTAACATATTATATTCTAATTATGATTCTGCCCACTCATTCATTGAAGTGGTTCTATTACCACATGTATAGAAGTTTGCAATGGGTAAAATGCATAATCTTCATTTTAAACTGTTAGATACAAGCCTTGGCTCAGCAGTAGTACTCTCGCCTGAGTCACAAGGTCATGGATTCAAGCACCACTCCAAGACTTGAGCAGACTTCAGTACTGAGAGAGTGCTGCACTGTTGAAAGTGCCATCTTTTGGATGAGACGTGAATTGAGGCCCTGTCTGCCCTTCCAAGTGGCACTATTCGCAGAAGAGCATGGGGATTCTCCTGGTGTCCTCGCCAATATTTATCCATTAATTATCACTAAAGCAGATTATCTGGTCATTTGTGGGACCATGCTACTCGGAAATTGGCTGCTGCATTTCCCAACAATGCAACAGCAACTACGCTTCAAAAATACTTCATAGGCTGTGATGTGCTTTGGGACATTGAGGTTGTGAAAGATGCCATATATATGCAAGTTCTTAATATCATTGTAAACTTAAAATGACAGTGATTTTAGCAGTGAATGTTAACCATAGAAAAAGATACAAATTAAAAACAGAAACTACTAAAGCAGTGCAACATTGACAAAAGTAAAATAGATTGATATTTTTAATAGATTGATGTTTTTAAAATGAGTTTGAGAACAACCGTGAAACTCATTGAGAGATCATATCTACTGCTAGGTAAGGTAGTATGATGAACTTATTTTTTTAAATGTTTTAAGTATCACACAAGCAGAAACAGAAATGGTAATCTTTCACATCTGTTCTAAAAACTGTTGAGTGCAAAGTTTCTTGAAGTTATTTAAAAACACAGCAAACTATTTTAATTTGGTAGGTGTGGATATAGAAAAAAAACCTTACATCTACATGTACTTATCAACTTTTTATATTAGAAGTTCCTAAGTTCATGCCCTAGCATCACCGCTGGTGGGGAGAGTGTAATTATAGCATCCAAATTTACATAGACAATTTTCATTTTAAATGCAGACACAGGAATTTATAATGGCAATTTAAAGAGACAGAACATATGACTTCTAAATGGTGATGGAGTTACATCTGCATGCTCTAATCCAAATATCCCCCCCAGCCCCCAACTCAACTTCATCTGAAGACTCTCCATGTGCAATGCCTCAAGACATGAATATATTGGGTCATAATTTGCTGTGGTAGGGCATCTAACTGCGTCTGCCATTAGTTAGACTTGCCCTTGCATGTTTAGGTTTTTCCAGCAACTTGCCACACAAAAAAATGATCACTTAGCACATTGTTAAAATGGTGCTTAGACTGAAAAGACTTAACTTTCTGTGGCGAGTTTAGTTTGCATCTACTGCGCAAATACAGCAACTTCACGCCATTCAATGCATGTCAATGGTGAGGCAGGCAGTGAGATGCCATTTTCGTGAAGCTAATGGCGTAGCGGTGGAACTCAGCCAACAACTTTTGGATGTATGAGTTTAAACCATGCACCTGCCCCTTGTCTGAGGTTGCTGTACCATTTGAGATTAAACAATGGCGAGTACCGTTAGCCTCACCGTTATGTTGGCAGTAAATTATGGTCCTGTTGAGGCTGCCGCGGAACACGAATGGAGGCCGAACCGATCTGAGGAACACATGGCTTTTATTACATTCTCTTGAGATGGCTGCCTCAGCTCCTCTCTCTGCTAAACCCGAAAACCGAATGAGGGCGACGCCCGCGCTTTTGCGTACACACTGAAGGCGAAGACCGCTCCTTTGTCATGCCTTAAAGGCAGCATGCTTCTTAAAGGCAAGGTGCCCGATTTATTGTCCACGGAGGGAAAAGTGGATTGCGCCCGTTTAGGTGGCGATCCACCACACAGCTCCCGCCAGAATCCGCTTAGGAGGTGTGGACGAGACGGTGCGGCGGTCTGATGGGCCGGCCGGAGCGGCTCTTGTAGGACGCCGGTGGACGTGGAACGGCCGGGCGTGGAGCAGCCGGGTGTACTGGCTTGAGGGCAGGTCGGCTGCGTGGCGGTGGACGAACTACTGGGACCTGCTCACCGGGCTCCGAGTGTGCTGGCTTGAGTCGGTCAACCGACACTTTTTCAGTCCTGTTGCCCACTTGTAGGTCGAAAAATTTGTCCCCAGCCTGTAGCACTTTGTAGGGCCCGTCGTACGGGGGTTGAAGGGGTCCGCGGTGGGCATCGTGCCGGATGAAAACGAACCGTGCCTGGTGCAGGCTTAGCGGGACGTGTGAGGTGGATTCGCCGTGCCGGGCAATGGGCACCGGGGCGAACTGTAACGCCAGTGAGGCAAAGTCGTGGCGTTGCTGGTCGGCTGACCAGGGTGTCGTGGCGGTGGGCAGGAACTCGCCGGGTACGCGCAGCGGCTGGCCGTACACGAGCTCTGCTGCCGATGCGTGGAGGTCTTCTTTAACCGCGGAGCGCAGGCCAAGGAGGACCCACGGGAGTCGGTCGGTCCAGGCGCCGTCCTGGAGGCTGGCTCGAAGAGATGCCTTCAAGGATCTGTGGAACCGCTCACACAGTCCGTTGGCTTGGGGGTGATACGCTGTGGTGCGGTGAATGGTCACCCCGAGATTGCGTGTGATGGCGGTCCAGAGTTCAGAGGTAAATTGCGGACCTCTGTCCGACGTCATGTCGGAGGGGACGCCGAACCGTGCGACCCAGGTGCTGACGAAGGCTCTGGCGATGTCGGCGGTGGTGGTAGAGGTCAGTGGAATTGCTTCGGGCCAGCGCGTGGTGCGGTCGACAATCGTCAGCAAGTGCGTGTGGCCTTGCGACGGCGGCAGGGGCCCGACGATGTCCACGTGGATGTGGTCGAATCTACGTGAAGGGACGGTGAACTCCTCGAGGGGTGCTTTCGTGTGTTGCTGCACCTTGGCCCGTTGGCAGGCTAGGCAGGAGTTGGCCCAAGTACGCACATCCTTGCGAAGGCCGCGCCAGACAAAGCGGTTGGCTACCAATTTGATGGATGCGCGGGCGCCGGGGTGGGAGAGGTTGTGGAGAATCTCGAATACCCGGCGGCGCCAGGACGCTGGGACGACGGGCCGAGGTTGAGATAGGGACATATGTCGCACTTGACCGTGACTGCGGTCGGGCCGCAGGCGACGTCGGCCAGGCGTAGCCCTGGTAGGTTGGTAGGTGCGGAGAGCAGATCAGGGTCCGTGAGCTGGTCTGCTGCGAGTTGAGCGTAGTCGACTGCCAGGTGTGCGGCGTGGATGGCGGGGCGGGAGAGGCAGTCGGCTACCACGTTGTCTCGGCCGGAGACGTGTTGGATGTCCGTGGTGAACTCGGACACTGCCGCGAGCTGGCGCTGCTGCCTGGCGGACCAGGGGTCGGTTGTTTTTGCCATTGCGAATGTCAGGGGTTTGTGGTCAACAAACGCAGTGAAGGGGTGGCCCTCCAGCAAAAACCGAAAATGGCGGACCGCCAGGTACAGCGCGAGGAGCTCGCGGTCGAAGGTGCTGTACTTGACCTCCGGGGGGCGTAGTTGGCGGCTGAAGGAGGCAAGTGGTTGCCAGGTGCCGTCGACCCACTGCTCGTACACGGCGCCGACCGCGTGGTCGGGAGGCGTCCGTGGTGAGCGCTACTCTGGCATTGGGCCGTGGGTGCGCGAGCAGGGTGGCGTCGGCGAGCGCGGTCTTGGTGGAGTTGAAGGCGGCTGATACGTCTGCCGTCCATTCGACCGCCATCTTGCCGCTCCTGCCCCGGAGGGCTTCATACAGGGGCCTCATGAGGGACGCCGCTTTGAGGATGAAGCGGTTGTAGAAATTCACCATTCCGAGGAACTCCTGGAGTCCTTTGATGGTGGTGGGGCGGGGAAATTGCTGGACGGCCTGCACCTTGGTGGGCAGGGGAATGGCCCCAGCATGGGTGATGTGGTGGCCGAGGAAGTCGATCTTGTCCAGGCCGAACTGGCACTTGGCTGGGCTGAGGATGAGCCCGTGGTCGCTGAGGCGCCCGAACAGGATGCAAAGGTGTTCGAGGTGTTCCTGCTTGGAGGAACTGGCTACCAGGATGTCGTCCAGGTAGACGAACAGGAACTTCAGGTCCCGAAGGACCGAGTCCATGAGCCGTTGGAATGCCTGGGCCGCATTTTTGAGGCCGAAGGGCATCCGCAGGAACTCGAAAAGCCCGAAGGGGGTGATTACGGCCGTCTTGGGGACGTCCGCGGGGTGGACGGGGACTTGGTGGTAGCCGCGCACCAGGTCGACTTTGGAAAAGACTGAGCGGCCGGCCAGTCTAGCCGAGAAGTCCTGAATGTGCGGCACAGGGTACCGATCAGGGGTGGTGGCGTCGTTGAGGCGGCGGTAATCCCCGCAGGGGCGCCAACCCCCGCCTGGTTTGGGGGCGATGTGGAGTGGGGAGGCCCAGGGACTGTTGAAGCGGCGGATGATGCCGAGCTGTTCCATAGTGGCAAACTCGGTCCGCGCGATCTCCAGTTTGGCCGGGTCCAGCCTGCGGGCGTGGGCGTACACTGGGGGGCCTGTGGTGGGGATGAAGTGTTCCAGCCCGTGTTTGGCGACCTCCGCGGAGAAGGTCGGGTTGGTGAGGGCCGGGAATTCGGCCAGGAGTGCCGAGTAGTCATCTGTGGCCCGGGCGTGGCACTGTGACGCCATGTCGGCGGGTTGACGGGGGGCCATGGATGGGGGACATGGTGTTCATGTCCACGAGGCGGTGTCGAGGGATGTCTACCAGTAGGCCGTGGGCGCACAGGAAGTCTGCGCCGATGAGAGGAGAGAGTACCTTGGCAGTGATGAACTCCCATCGGTAGCGGCGACCAGCGAGGTCGAGGGTGACTGTGCGGGTGCCGTACGTCCGGATGTCCGAGCCGTTAGCGGCAGCCAGAGCCTGTCCTCGTTCGCCCTTTTGGATGTCGAGGGCGGAGGCCGGGATGATGCTGTGCTGAGCTCCAGTGTCGCACAGGAACCGGTGGCCGGTTTTGTCATCCGTGACGTACAGCAGGGAGCCCGCGTGGCCCACGGCCATCGCGGGGGCTGGTACGGGGGCGGACTTGAAGGAGCAGGGAGGTGTGCACCGTTGTGCCCTGGCGCCGAACCGTGCGTGGTAGTAACAGTAGCCCGGGTTTGTGGGGCGCGAAGGCCCCGTGGCTGGGCCTTGTGGCCGCGTGGTGGCCGGTGAGGGGCGCGCCCAGGCTGTGGCTGCCAGGTCCGGAGCGACGTCGCGGCTGGAGTGAGCGGACAGCAGCTTGTCGGCCTCGGCTTTTAGGTCTGTGAGGCCGGACGCCACGATCGCTGGGCGGATGCTGGGAGGTAGCTGGCGGATGAACAGCGTGCGGAAGAGGGACCCGGGTGGGCTCTCGTCGGTGAGTGAGAGCATGTGGGAGAGGAGGTCTGACGGTGAGGCGTCACCGAGGCCTGGAAGGTCGAGGAGGCGGCAGTTTCGCTGGTATGTCGAGGTCGTAAATTTTTTAAGGAGCGCGGCCTTAAGATGTGCATACTTGCCCTCCTCTGGCGAGTTCTGCAGCGCTATCCAGACCTTCGTGACTGTGGAGCTACCGAGTGATGCGACGAGGTAGTCATACTTCGTCCCATCTGTGGTGATGTGTCGCAGCTGGAATCGGGACTCAGCTTGGAGGAACCAGGCTTCGGGCTGGTTTTCCCAAAACTCCGGCAGTTTCACGGAAACTGCGTTCGTGTCCGCCATTGCAGTGCTCGGAATACGTTCTGAGCGTCGGGGTCACCAATGTTGAGGCTGCCGCGGAACACGAATGGAGGCCGAACCGACCTGAGGAACACATGGCTTTTATTACATTCTCTTGAGAGATGGCTGCCTCAGCGCCTCTCTCTGCTAAACCCGAAAACCGAATGAGGGCGACGCCCGCGCTTTTGAGTACACACTGAGGGCGACGCCCGCTCCTTTGTCATGCCTTAAAGGCAGCATGCTTCTTAAAGGCAAGGTGCCCGATTTATTGTCCAAGGACGGAAAAGTGGATTGCGCCCGTTTAGGTGGCGATCCGCCACAGTCCATTATATTAAAAGTCTTGCATCTAATTTGCACTTCCTGTTTGATACACTTACCTCCTGCATCAGTTTTGTCTCGGCTGAGTCTTACAATATTGTCACGCTTGGGTAATGACACAACACCTATAAACTCTTTGTAGATTACACTTATATAGTTTACCTTTCTGCCCTTCAGAAGCTGTGCCACTTGCTTTATTTTATTTCACATGGCCTCCCCTTTTCCATAGCACAACTTGCTAAGTTCACAATGCTGTCGAACCCTCTTCAATCAGGGGAGGCTATCCCTCCCACTGCTGACATCGCAGCCATCTAGCCTGCAGGCCCACCCCCGACTTTGGAGCACAGCCCTCCCTGCTCCCAGCATCGCAAGCATTGGAATTCTGGCTTCCAAATTCCCACAACCCCTTCTAGTGTAATGGCCATCCAGAGCCTTATCTCCCTCTACTTTCAACCCCATACCAATTTCATCATGTTCGCCTGTTGCTGAGCAAGCTGGGAAACCTGTATTTAAATTTTCAAGTGGTCATAAATGTATTTGCCAACTTACAATTGGTAACTACACAAGTTCTAGGGATGTTTTCAACACTAAAGTTAGTAAAACAATGACGACAAACCATGCAGAGGGCGACCCAACAAAATGATTTGGATGCCAAGGGACATCAGAGTAAAGGGAAGTCAGGAAAGCAAATGCGTAAGAGTGAAGGGTTGAGACAACAGTGAAGAAGTTAGAGGGGAAGATGGATGAGGGAAGATCAAGAAGACAACAAAGGTCAGCCAAGAATGAGGTCCTGACAGGGGAAGACTGAGGAAGTGACAGTGGAAAGGTGTGTGAATGAGGAAGTACACAAGTTCTTTTTGGAAAGAGCTAAAGGCCAACAGGTGAAGAAGGAAATAGCCAAAAAAGGGAGCAGTTAAGACAACAAGGGATGGGGAATCAGAAAAGTAGAGAGACTGTGACGGAGAGGTTTGGTGGTGGCAAGGATAACTGTAGGGAGACACAAAGGGAAGATGAGTGATAGGGAGCACAACAACATCAAGCATTGATAAGTGGAAGTGAAAAAAGAGAGAGGAGTTGATCGGGGGCAGCTTACAAAGCTGCAGGTATAGGGAGAGGAGGGGCAAGGTGCAAGGTAGGCAAAGGTGGTGCAATAGTGACGAGGTGAACCAAAAATAAATATAAAAATATCAAATGACACAGAGACAGTACCAGTGACAGTCATCAGGAACAGGTAAGAGAACATATCCTGACACTTCCCACAAGCCTAAGAGAACATCCATTTATATAAACAAAGCATGCTGTATAGCTCACACTTTCTGCAATTAAGTGTCACTTTTTGTAACACTTTCTCGCCACGCTTTGTTGAGAACACCCCATAATATTATTAAAACAATATATTCTCCAAATCATCATGAGTAAAATCACAGGACATCTATTAGCATTGTATTTGGCTAAGCAAAGAGGCGATATTGCATGTGTACAAGAATTGCTTTGGCCAGAGCTGGAGCGCTGCATGCAGTTCTGCACACCTCGACTCAACCAGCTGTCATGATGGCAGATCCACGCCCCAGGGAGAGAGCCTGCAGATTTTCGGACCAAGCATTGGTGGAGTTGATGTCCGCTGTGGAGAGACAGACGGCGGTGCTCTACCCGGCAAGTGGCAGGAGGCCCTCGCCGCAAGTCTTCCATGCCATGTGGAGGGAGGTTGCCCAGCATGTCTCGGGCAGCACTGTGGTGCCCAGGACCCCCACACAGTGCAGGAAGAAATTCAACAACCTCACTGGGATGGTCAGCTGAGTCAATGCTTCAACAAATGCTGCATACCATTATCTGAAGCATAGTCTGCACACACTGGCCAAAGCACCACACCCCCAGCGCTCACCCACCAACAAGCTCTACCTACCAACACTCACACCCACATCTCACACCTTGCACACAATGACAGCTATTCAACTGTGGCAGGCACATCATCCAAACACATTGCTCCACACTCGCACACTTTCCTTTCTCTTGCAGGCCAACCAAGGTGGCTCACAACAGGAGGGAGCAGGAGCACACAGGCGGGGGACAAGCCGACACCCAACCACTGTCTGTGCTGGAAAATAGAGTGCTGGAGATTATTGGGCACCAGGTGGTGGGCGCCGTGGCCACCGACGACGTTGACCCCCTTGGGGCCAACAATTGTATGTTCATCCCTACTCCTCCTTCTCACATCCCACTTCCCCCACAAGTCTTTCGCACTTTCCAGCTGATCATGCTGTATGCATGCATTTCTCCCTTCCTGCCCCCCTCCCCTCACCTTAACCCAACTCTTGTGCCTTTATGCTTTCAGATAATGAGCAAGCACCTGAGCAGCCTGTCCCGGAGGGCACCGTTGAGAGCGATGCGGGAGAAGAGGAGGAGGAAGAACACATTGTGTCACTGCATGTCTCACCCGCAGGCACCAGCTCAGATACTGGCACTACGTGTTCTTTAGAACGAGCGGGCTGCAGCGAGGCCGGGGGAAAGGGTAGCTCGGGAGCCAGCTCCCTGGAGGGAGAGTTCTGCTGCACAGGACTCGGATGAAGACCTCGATGGGGAGGCCTTTAGAAGAAGGGTGATGGGCATACACACGGAGGTGATAGGTGCAATGGCAAGGGTGCCAGAGAGCCTCTTGGCAATGATAAGGAGTCCGCCTCCAACATTGCATATAAGCTCTACGCACACCATGGAGCCCATCATTTCCAGTCTGGAAAGGATGGTCGACTCCCAGAGAGACCATGGTGACCCAGACCTCATGTCGCGTGTGATGGGCGATCTGGCAGCTTCCAATGCAGCACAGGCAGAAGCGATGCAACGTCCTAGTGCTGTAATGCAGTCTATGGTTGGTGCCATTCAATCTCAGACTGCTCTCATGCAGTCTCAGCTTGATGTCACGCAAGCTCTTGACTGCTGCTATCGTGGCTGGGTCTACCACCGTCGACCAGGGCTTTTACGGTCTTGTAGCAGGCCAGCAAGCTGTGCTCCAACAAATTGCTAGGGATGCCGAGGTGCTGCCCCGAGGGAGTGGCAGTAGGTCAGTGGAGCAGGAACCTGCTGTCCTCTCAGGATGACAGCATTCCTGCTCCCACCGCTGGCGTTTGTCGCTGCCTGCCATCCAGCCATCCCAGACTGCTGCCGCCCATGCAGTCTACAGCCGGGTTTCCCAGGCCCAGAGTTGGTCGAGGGCATCCTGCAAGACCATCTGAAGTCTCCTGCACGGACACTCAGCAGCCTTCCACCAGTGTGCTGCAGCCACTGGGCCAACACTTTGTAGGAGCACTAGAGTAGGCAAAGGCACAGTAACGAGAGGCACGAAGGGATTGGACATGGGTGAATAGTTAATATTGTTGTTGTAAATATATGTTAACTGATTATGGATAAATTTATTAATTCAGTTTGGATTATTTTATGGTGTCTCATTTCAGCTTTGCACTGTGAAAAGGCCTGTGACAGGGATGAAATGATGGGGATCTGGGGTTTAATTTATTGGAACCGCAGTCTGAGGAGATTGTCATGGACCGCCCTTTCGGAAGGCCGATCGAGTGGCTGCCTCCTCCCTCGCTCCTGTTCTTCCTCCCTCGCTCCTGTTCTTCCTCTTTCTGAGGTGGTTCCTGGTGGCAAGGACTGGGCCCTCATGATGGCCAAATTGTGAAGCATGCTGCAGATGACGAAATGGGACAGCCGCTCAGCCGAATACAGGAGGGCTCCTCCCAAGCAGACAAGGCAGCGAAAGAGTTAGAAAGAAAAGACTTGCATTTATATAGCGCCGTTCACGACCACCGGACGTCTCAAAGCATTTTACAGCCAAAGTAGTACTTTTAAAGTTTAGTCACTGTTGTAATGTGGGAAATGAGTTGCTTGAGAACCCCGATGATCTGCTCGATGATGTTCCTGGTGGTGGCATGGCTCTCATTGTATGAGTGCTGGGCAGGAGTGTTGGGGTTGCAGAGTGGAGTCATGAGCCAGGTGGAGAGCAGATAGCCCTTGTCTTCGATCAGCCAGCTGCGAGCTTTATGTGGTGGCTGGAAGAGTGCTGGCACACCGGTCTGGTGCAGGATGAAGGCATCGTGGCTGCTGCCAGGATAGTGGGCATTCACATTCAGAATTCGGTGTGTGGTCACACACCAACTGCACATTAGGTGAGTGGTAGCCTTTGCCGTTATGGAAGATGTCAGGATTGTTGTGCCCGTAAAGCCACGTGGGTGTAGTCAATGGCGCCCTGCACCATGGGGAATCCCGCTATCCTGGCAAAGCCACATGCACGCTCATCCTGCTTCTCTCTGGAGATGGGGGAAGAAAATGGAGTCCCTTCTCCTACTGTAGACCTCCCGGATGCAGCGATGGACGGCAAACTGCGAAATGTTAGCTGTATCTCCTGTTGCAGACTGGAAGGATCCACTGGCGAAGAAATTGAGGGCGACGGTGACCTTGACTGCCACTGAGCGCGCCATGGTCGCCCTGATCCGAGGCTGGAGGTCTGGTTGCAGGAGGTGGCAAAGTTCTGTCTGTGACCACCTCCATGGTGAAGAGGAGCCTTCTAATACACTGCTCCTCGCTTAACTGAAGGTAGAGGAAGTGCTGTTGGAATACCCTCGGAGGGTAAGGCCTCCGGTTGAGAGCCCTCATGGCCCTCCTCCTCACTCTGGCCACATGTTCCAATCTTTCTCGCAGCCTCCGCTCCCTCTGCCATAGATCCTGGAGGGCCAGGTCAACTGCCAGTACAGCCCCCATTAATGTAACGAGGTGTAGCACTTTGATATGTTGCGAGAATAAATGTAACTAATTTTTAGTAGCTACAACGCTCCTGATGCTAAACAACCTTTAAATTACTGAGTTAAACTGTTGCACAATGTCAAACTGACAAGGAAGCAGTGAAACAGCACTAACCCGAGAGCTGTGACTCATTGCTCATGATCCCCTTTAAGTAGCGCCCCTGGAGCCGGCTACTTCACGACTCCTCACCCTGTCGATGCGCTAAGGCAGGGGGGTGATAATCAATTTTGCAGATCAGGCACCCAAGTGAGCGTTACATGCTCGCTGAAGTCACGATCTGCCTGGCACTGAAGTCCCCAGTGCTAACTCATAGCAGCAGTGCTACAGGGGGGCCGAATTTGCTGTGCGGCGCTGGATTCGCCTGGCCGCTACTGCCTCAATGACTCGTTAGCGTCTCCTCCAGGCGTTAAGGCACCGAATTTCTCCCCCGGTAAGTGTAAGACTGTTTCCATTGGTTGGCCAATTGGTAAGAGACATAAACTTAACATTGTTACTGCAAGAATGACAATGTTAGAATAATTTTAGGGTAAACAGAACATGTAATGCTTTACCACAATTGAGGTAGCACCTTAACACCAATTAAAAGGAAATTGAAATGTATTTGAAGAGTAAAGGGCAGGGATATGGGATTACAGTTGTTAGTTGGCACACAGGCATAATGGGCCAAATGACCTCCTGTACTGTAATTTCTATAATTCAGCTTTTTCCTTTAACTTCAGATAAAATGAGCTGGTGGGCAAGTTAAATGGCAATGCTGACATTTATCTAAAAAGATGTTCCTTAAATGACAAAAATCTTCTCCGGGTTTGACAGAAAGATTAATTAATTTTATTCCCTCAAACTCTGGAAAATCCTTAGTTGATGAAAATCTAATTGATTAGGACATCAGTAATGCTGCAATAAGCCTGGTTATAGATTAGAACTAGGTAACCTGATTTTTCTATGGACCCAAGATTCAATTTGAGCTGAGAATAACTTCCACGTACCCCAGTGATCTGCCCTCCAGCGAGCATAAGCTGCGTCTGTGGAAGAGTGGTCTGTAAAGATGGCTGCAGTGAAGGCTGGGCTGTCGTCTGCTGGGACGAAGAATTCCCCGATTCCTCACTTTTTACCTTAAGAACACCAAACAGAACTGATGTTACTTTTTTTTTTTTTTTTTAAACTGATGCACCTTTTAAAAACAAAAACCTGAATAGGTTAGTACATAGACTGAATCAGTACACTAAACCTCCAGCTTATTGTAATTGAAAACTGAGCACCGCTATTTTTAAATGCAGCGTTGGCCAATTAATATTGCTAAGCTGTGTGTTCACAGCATAAACTTGAAACAGTTTCAAATCAATTTTTCCTTCTCAAAATCCCTCAACACCAGAGATCCTCTTCTGATCAGAAGAGCTGGCACTGTAGTGGTTAAATGTTTCTAAATGATTTGCCATTTGGTGGTACTAAAGCAGTTTATAGTTTTTTGAATTTATACTTTTATTATTATGAACTTTACCTAGACGAAATGCAAAATGAATGATATGTACTTTTGGTATTGATTGGAAGTTAGAACTGTATGATGGAAACAAGTGCAATAGGATACATAGAAAAGATCATCTAGAAAGGATAAGAATATGTACACATGCATAGAAAAAATACTAAAACACTAGAGTGATCTAGGGAACATGAAAATTACTATTACTTCCAAAAGATGGCTGCATATTTCCTTTAAAGCTCGCTGAAACTGGAAAGTAATCATTGAGCAAGACAATAATAACTTGCATTTATATTGCATTTTTAACATAGAAAATGTCCCAAAGCATTCAACGGACATGTAATCAAAAAAGCGATGCTGAGCCAAGGAATGAAATATTAGATGGGGTAACCAAAAGCCTCGTCAAAGTAGTTGTTTCTGGAAGGGTCTTAAGAGGTGAGGGAGGTGGAGATTGAAGGAGGGAATGTGAGAATCGGAGTGATAGGCAAGCGGGCTTGGTGCAGGATAGGATATGGACAAAAGAGTGATGGATGAGCAGAAGTCAAAAATGGGTGGAAAATGGGAGGCCGGCCAAAACAACATTTGTGATAGTCAAGTCTGGAGGGGACAGCAGCATCAATGATGGTTTCAGCGGTAGGTAGGCTGAGGACTGGAAATGCCAAAGAGGTGGTCTTTGTGACGGAGGAAATATGGGATCAGAAGCTCAATTCAGGGTTGAAAAGGACACTGAGGTTAGGGACAGTGGCTAGGCAGAGGGAACGGAACAGGTGTCAAAGGTATGGAGCTTGTGGCAAGGGCCAAAGATGATGGCTTTGGTCTTCCCAAGGATTGGCTGGAGAAAACTGCAGATCATCCAAGATTGGATGTTAGACAAGACACCTGACAACACAGAGGCAGTGGAGGGGTTGAGGGAGGTGGTGGAGAGGTAGATGAGAAAGAGGAGGGGGCCATGGATAGACTCTTGGGAGACTCCAGAGGTAAAATTGCAGGGTGTAAAGAGAAATTATTGCTGGAGATGCTCTAGCTATTATTGGACAAGTGAGAGTGGGACCAAATGAGGGCAGTCCCATCAAGCTGGAAATCGGAGGATGGTGTGGTTGTGTGAAAGGCTGCTGAAAGGTCAAGAAGGGATTGTGCACCATGGTTACGGTCACAAAAAATGTCATTTGTAACTTTGATCAGGGCAGTTTTGGTGCTATAGTAGGGGCAGAAGCCTAATTAGAGAGAGATTCAAAGAGGAAGTTGTGGGAGAGATGGGCATGGATTTGAGAGGTAACTATATATGTTCAAGAAATTTGGAAAGGAAAGGGAGCTTGGAGATTGGGCAGTAGCTTGCAAGGACAGAGGGGTCAAAGGTGGATTTTTGAGAGAGGGTGATAAAGGCAGCTTTGAAAAATAGAGGGAAGAGTACCCAAGAAGGAACCACTTATAATGCCAGCTAGCATGTTGGCCAGGAAGGGAAGTTGGATGGTCAGCATTTTAGTTAGAATGGGGTCAGGAGAAAAGAGATAGATTTAATGGGGAAAATGAGCTTGGAAATGGTCCTTGGGGGGGCAGAGATGGGGGATAGCGAGACATGCTGGTTCAGTGCAGGGAGAGCCTGGGGAGAGGTGTAGTTCGGTGGGATTTCTGGTGTTTACTGTTTATGAAAAGTTGTACATTTTTGTATAAAGAATGCATTTACAATTACTTTATTTGGTGAAAAGTGGCAATACTCTGCTGTACTGTTGCATATTAAGTGGACCTACATTGCTGCAAACATAGACTTATACAAGCTCAACAGCACCACCACCAAGTACATTTTGGTACTGAAAGTTTATAAATTTGTGAACATAGTCCACACTCTAACGTTAAAAATATGCAATTTTAGTTACAAAAACTGCATTTACTACTATTTACTCCATTTGAAATCCAATCAACTCTATAGTCTAAGACAAATATACTTGTTAACATAAAATCAAAGCTGTAATTTATGCTCACTCATACTGAGCCATTCCAGTGTAGTTACTTCGAACAAAAATTGCTTTCTTTGTTCAAGTTTTACTTGAATTTTCATGTTTTTCTAAATTACTTATTATTCAAAAATGTATACTAACACTATTTAAGTGATGTGCAGCTAGCAATCTCAATATTTTTGTTAACCCAGAATTCAGTGACTAAAAACTCTTAGATTTCCACTAAAATGTATTTGTTTTTCAGTCATTTCAGGAGCCATTACTAGACTAAATGATATTTTCCTGCTCCTTGTCTATAATGTACAGTAATTGAGAAAATTTCCTATTTCAGAAACACACTGTACACCTCAGACCTCTCCTCAAATGAAAATAGATCCTGCACACAATAAGACAAACAAAATCTCAAGAGCTTTCTCCCTCATTAGAAAACTTCCAAAGTACCTGAAGTTTTGTAAGAAAATATATACCAATTTCAGGTTTTATACAAACAATTCAGAGAAAAGCAGATCAGTTTTTTAAATGAAATGAGTTCTTAACTTATGTATAAGCTACCCATGTTCTTGGAGATATATCCTCTACATACTTTTTAAAAAGCAGACTCCCACAGAAATGCATTGAAGAGATGCAAGATGGCAAAGTGGTTTAGGACAATATTCCTTCACTTCTGAAACCTGGATTCAAATCCTGGCCGGTTTGATAGACCACAGCTGTAAGAATTGCAAGCGGACATAAGCTAACACAGAAATTCCCATAATTCAGCACCAAACCTTCAATCTAACGGACATACATAAATGGCTGCATGGGGAAATGGAAATGTCACACAATTCCATATATGTGGTACTCAACTTAAACTCAGTAAGGAGTGGGCAATACAAAAATAAAATGTGGGAAAATGTATCATCAACCCACACCCTAAGGAATGAAGAATCGCTCACCCTCTACCCGCTCTCAAAAAATGTCAACAATGCTCATCTTAGATGTGAAATAAAAATCTCACCTTGCAATACTCCAAAAATCTGCAAATTACTGCTCCAATAAAGCCCCTGAACGAGGTGAGTAGATGGCTTATCTTTAATCAGTTAGATTATGAATGAGTTTAACCACTGACAAAAGTTGGACAAACCTGGTACCAGGATATTCCATTATAATATTCAATTCAGCTTTGTGTGCACCTATGCTCATTTCACCAAAAATTTACAGAGCAAAACAAGACAGAACTAAGCTAGATGCCGAGAAAAGGAATAAAAAGGTGCACACAGTTTATTTCTCAAATATGAAATTCTCTATTTTAAATTACAGGTCTAAAAATAGGCAAAGGAGCAGGGAAATGCAGTTTAAATTTAGTAAACGCTTTCCAGAAGGCTAATTTTATTGGCTACAAAATGGTTCACCCTACTCTTCCCCTTCCCCCGCCACCCCCACAAGCATTCACATCTTCAATGGCTTGATATTTGTACACTTAAAGCTTGGGATCAACAAAGAGTTTGTATTAAAAGGAGATTTATGTTTCTTCTAGAAGAAAAAACTTCCATTTACAAGCATATGTTTAGTCTGGTAATTTGCTGGTTCTGATTGCAAATCTACATACTGTATATCTTTTTCTGCTATTTAAGAGCTCTATTTATATAGCTGCAGCTATCTACTGTCAAAGTGAAATAATTGCAGATTTAATTTTTTTCCAGGAACTCTGCATGGATTTGCTCTTGCTTCATAGCAGTGCCAGCATTAACTGAATTGCGGGTGGGGGGGGGGCAGGGGGGAAGAAAGAGATGAAAGCCAGGTTGAATTCTGGAGAGAGGAAGAGAGAGAGCACAGTGCTGGTATAGACGGAGAGAATGCATCGCAAAATTGAACTAGATTTGGAGGGGGCAGAGTGCATCTGAACGGAGATGGGGCATGGGTGTGGCTACTGGGGAAATAGTATTTCCTTTTAAAACAAGATTAAAAATCCATCAACTAAGAAGTATAAACAATTTATTTTAAAATTCTAAATTTTCCAGATCCCCTAGAAATGAACCATCAATTTTGTGCTTTGATAAGATTTGCCCCTTCAGCCTTTCGTGTGTTTTTTTCCCTCCAAAAGAATATTGGGTACACCTAAATCTCAAGTTACAAAGCCGGTGTAACTATTGCTTTAACAGGTTTTAGGATTATAACAACATTAGTGTTGTCAGCTTTTTGGGCCTCGTCAACATTTTTGAAGCTGTTGATTGACATGCATGTGGTACTGGAATGCTTTGTATGAAACATCACACTCAAAATGGCTATGTGAAACTAATCCTACCAGTTCTTTCCCTATCGGCACTAGCAGAAGAATGTTTACAACAGTAAATTAACATTTTTGGAATCACTAATCGAAAGATTTTCTTTCAAATTATGCAAACATGCAAATAGCACAAAAAAAACTATGAAATACAGGTCATCGACCTGAAACGTCAACTCTGTTTCTCTCCCCACAGATGCTGCCTGACCTGAATATTTCTAGCATTTTCTGTTTTTATTTTATATTATATGAAATACAGTAGACAGCCAGGAATGCAAAGGTTTATGACAATTAACTACTTAGACATAGCATTTTCAGTTGTAATACCAATGCTTAGAATAAACCAATGATGAATTCTATCTATTACACCCAAGATAATTACAGTGCAGAGTTGCAAACAGCCTGTTTCTGGAGATAAATTTATTTGCCATTGCTAGTCTTCGGGATTGAAATTTGCCATGGCAACCCTGAACAGTTTCTTTTGAGAAAGCAAAAAAGGTGACAAAAGGTCATTTCCTTGGCAGCAAATAGCTTATTTTTTCCCCTGATAGGAAAGCAAGACATTCCCCTTTCATCAAATAAGGCAGCTAATTCTACCCCATTCTTACCTATCATCTCTCTACACAGTAATGAAAACATTTTAGAACAAAAAAATGGTTCCTCTAATTTTCTATGGTAACAAAGTAGATTACCTGTAAATTTAATGTTTGTGAAGCAGTTGGCTGCAAAGTTGTTCCAGCAAGCTGTACCTGCAATAGAAACAGTAAAAAAAAAAATTCAATAGATATAATTAATGTCTCTTCTGTGGACCAATTTATCATGAGCCATTAGGATTTCAAATGTCCTATTCTCATATCTGTCATGTGTTAGTAAGTTTCTTTAAAACAACACATTAGTAAGCTTTAGTTTTTGTTTAGTATAAATTAGTTTTCATTATCCCTTTTGACCCCAGGCGATCAGTCCTCAGCAAAGGCCTCAGTTTCATCCCCTTAAGCCCCACCTCAATGAATTTTGAGCTCAGCATGATGCTGAGCATTTCTTCTGTCACCTTTTCCTCCCCGCCCACTTCTTTGGTCAGGAGTCTTTCCCCCCCACCCCCTCACCCCCACAGAATTTCTCCCGTCTCCAGAATTCTTGTTCCACATAGACCCCTCCCTCTGACCCCCTCTTGATCTTTTCATTGGGAACTGTCAGTGTGACATCGGCCTTCTCCATTTCTCGACTCCTCTCAATCACTCTAACCTACCTTCCTCCGAACCTGCAGCACTCCTTCTCTCAGGTCCAACTGTTATTTGGTGAACAGACCTCTGCCTTATGGAGGCTGAACGGCAACTCTCCCGACACCTCCTTCTACCTCCCCTTGGACCATAACCCCACCACCGCACATCAAGCCACCGTTTCCCAGACCATCACTGACCTAATTTCCTCCAGATATCACCCCTCCCACCACCCCAAGGTCCCCAAACCAGGAGTTCCCCAAACCCACACAGCCCGCTTCTACCTCCTTCCCAAGATCCACAAACAGGACTGCCCTGGTAGACCCATCGTTGCAGCTTGTTCTTGCCCCACATAACTTATTTCTTTCTATCTCGGCTATTTTTTTCTCCCCTTGTCCAGTCTCTTCCGACCTACATCTGCGACTCTTGCAACGCCATTTTAACAGTTTCGAGGTTCCTAGCCCTAACCAGCTCCTATTCACCATGGACGTCCAGTCCCTCTATACCCCCAACCCCTACCAGGGCCCTTTGCTTAAGAACATAACATAAGAAATAGGAGCAGAAGTAGGCCATTTGGCCCCTCGGGCCTACTCCGCCATTAAATAAGATCATGGCTGATCTTCTATCTCAACTCCACTTGCCTGAACTATCCCCATATCCCCGATTCCCTTAATATTCAAAAATCTATCAATCTCTGTCTTGAATATACTCAACAGCTGAGCCTCCACAGTCCACTGGGGTAGAGAATTCCAAAGATTCACCACCCTCAGTGAAGAAATTTCTCCTCAGCTCAGTCCTAAATGGCCAACCCCTTATTCTGAGACTGTGAGCCCTGGTTCTAGACTCCCCAGCCAGGGGAAACATCCTCCCTGCATCTACCCTGTCAAGTTCTGTAAGAATTTTGTATGTTTCAATGAGCTCACCTCTCATTCTTCTAAACTCCAGAGAATATAGGCCTAGTCTACTCAATCTGTCCTCTTAGGACAATTCCCCCATCCCAGGAATCAGTCCGGTGAACCTTTGTTGCACTCCCTGTATGGCAAGTATATCCTTCCTTAGGTAAGGAGACCAAATCTGTACACAATACTCCAGGTGTGGTCTCACCAGTGCCCTATATAATTGCAGTAAGACGTCTTTACTCTTGTACTCAAATCCTCTTGTAATAAAGGCCAACATACCATTTGCTTTCCTAATTGGTTGCTGTACCTGCATGTTAACTTTCAATGGTTCGTGTACAAGGACACCCAGGTCCCTCTGAACACCAACATTTCCCAATCTCTCACCATTTAAAAAATACTCTGCTTTTCTATTTTTCCTACCAAAGTGGATAACTTCACATTTCTCCACATTATATTCCATTTGCCATGCTCTTGCCCACTCACTTAGCCTGTCTATATCCCCTTGAAGCTTCTTTGCATCCTCCTCACAACTTACATTCCCACCCAGCTTTGTATCATCAGCAAACTTGGATATATTACATTTGGTCCCCTTGTCATTGATGTAGATTGTGAATAGCTGAGGCCCAAGCACTGATCCTTGCAGTATCCCACTAGTTACAGCCTGCCAACCCAAAAATGACCCGTTTATTCCTACTCTGTTTTCTGTCCATTAACCAATCCTCAATCCATGCTAGTATATTACCCCCAATCCCATGAGCCCTAATTTTGTTTGATAACCCCTTGTGTGGCACCTTATCGAATGCCTTCTGAAAATCCAAATACAGCACATCCACTGCTTCCCCCTTATCTACTCTGCTAGTTACAACCTCAAAAAACTCTAACAGATTCATCAAACACGATTTCCCTTTCATAAATCTGTGTTGACTCTGCCCAATCATATTATTATTATTTTCTAAGTGCCCTGTTACCACGTCCTTAATAACAGATTCTAGCATTTTCCCTACTACTGATGTCAGGCTAACTGGTCTGTATTTTTCCATTTTCTCTCTCCCACCTTTCTTAAAATAGTGGGGTTACATTCGCTACCTTCCAATCCGCAGGGACCCACGTTTACTTTCGCTAATCTTTTCCTTTTTACATACCTACAGAAGCTTTTACAGTCTCTTATGTCTCTCGCTAGTTTACTCTCACATTCTATTTTCCCTTTCTTTACCAATTCCCCTTTGCTGAATTCTAAAATCCTCCCAATCCTCAGGCTTATTACTCTTTTTGGCAGCATTATAAGCCTCTTCCTTTGATCTAATACTATCTTTAACTTCTCTTGTTAGCCATGGTTGGACCACTTTTCCTGTGGGGTTTTTGTGCGTTAAAGGAATGTATATTTGTTGTAAATTATGCATCAATTCTTTAAATGCTAGCCCATTGCTCATCCATTGTCATACCTTTGAATGTAGTTTCCCAATCTACCATAGCCAATTAATTTCCTCATTCTCGCAAGACCCTTGGTTCGCCACTATTTCTGGGAGGTTTTTTGCATCTTCTTCCGTGAAGACAGACAAATATTTGTTTAATTTCTCTGCTATTTCCTTATTCCCCATTATCATTTCTCCTGTTTCAGCCTGTAAGGGACCCATGTTTACTTTCCTTAAGTAGAGGCCCAACCAGTCCCCATCCAGCACCACTCTCCTCAATCAACATCACTAAAAAGACAATTATCTGGTCATTATCACATTTCTGTTTGTGGAAGCATACGGAGCGCAATTAGTTGCCACGTTTCCTACATTACAACAGTGACTACATGTCAAAAGTACTTCACTGGCTGCAAAGCACTTTGGGACATCCTGAGGTCATGAAAGGCGCTATATAAATATATAAGTCTTTCTTTATTTCTCTGCCTGGCTGAATTTGTTCTTACATTGAACAACTTCTCCTTTGACTCCACTCACTTCCTCCAAATAAAAAGGTGCCACTAGGAACATTGGTCCTAGCTATGCTTGCCTTTTCGTGGGATATGTAGAACATTCTTTGTTCCAGTCCTGCTCAGGTCCCCTCCCTCACCTCTTTTTCCAGAGACCAAATGCAATTTGGGTGATTGCTTTGCTGAACACCTCCGTTCAGTCCGCAAGTGTGACCAAGCTTCTGATTGTTTTCCATTTTATTTTGCCATCCCACTCTGACCTCTGTACTCGACCTCCTACACTGTTCCAACGAAGCTCGAGGAACAGCATCTCATCTTTCGATTAGACATTTTACAACTTTCCGGACTCAACATTGAGTTCAACCATTTCAGATCATAACCACTGCTCCCATTTTTTCGGACAACAAGTTCTGGGAATGATTCTGCTGTTGCCATTTACAGCTTTTGCTTCTTTACTTGTCCTATTACCACCCCCTTTTGCCTCGCACCATCGTCCCCTTTGTCATTTAATCACTCCTTCCCCCCACCCTATCACAGACCTTCCCTTCCTATCACAGACCTTCCCTTCCTTCCACCCCAATCAAGTACCAGTGCAATCTCCAAAGTTGCAGCTTCAATAGATGTACAATAATTGCTACATGCGAAGCTGAGGAGCTGAGAGTCGAAGCTTATGAAAACTTCAAAAAGGATGGATCCTCAGTGGACAACTTATCATTGCATTAAGGGTAATGTAGGTAGAGGGACAAGTCTGGTAAACCCAAGGTTAATTATCGCTACTATGTTAATGGATCAAGTTTTATTAAAATATTTGCAAGACAAAAGGCTACAAAACATACATGACTAAACAGTGCAAGAAATGTAAAAGTGCATTAAATTGCCCAGTGTTCTAATAATTAAATTGTTGCAGACGGCAGTAAAGAAAAAGAATGGACCCACTGATCGCAGAACGTCCTGTGTGTATATGTGCGTGTCTATTTGGGGGGGGGGTGTGTGAAAGAAAGTCTCGTGACACCAAACGTGTTCACCCCCCATTGGATGACATCTGTACAAGAATTACAGCACAGAAACAGGCCATTCAGCCCAATTGGTGCAAGCAGGTGTTATGCTCCACACAAGCCTCCTCACTCCCTTCTTCATCTAACCCTATCTGCATAACCCATGTCTTTCTGCCTCGTGTGTTTATGCAGCTTTCCCTTAATTGCATCTATGCTCTTCGCCTCAACTAGTCCATGTGGTAGCAAATTCCACATTCTAACCACTCTTAGGGTGGTCTAACCAAGATTCTATACAAGTTTAACATGACTTCTCAGCTTTTCAATTCTATCCCTCTAGAAATGAACCCCAGTGCTTTGTTTGCTTTTCTAATGGCCTTGCTAACCAGTGACGCTTCTTTTAGTGATTTGTATGATTGAGGCAGTAATGTAATTCCCCTAAACTGTGCCTGAATGTGGAAAATAATATTGATCTTTGCATTTTCTATTATGTTCCACTAGAATTTACCATGAGTTTCAACTAATTCCATCACATTAACTGGAGGAATGTTATTTCACCTATGGGGAAAAGTCATTTATTCACTTGCTGCTTCAACACTATCCATTTTCACTGAATTCTTAAATAAAACACTGTAAAGGCAGTATATAATTTATCTTGGCTTATAGGCTCCACAGTCATCTTGAAGCTACTACAAAACCTACTGCATCAACTCAATGTGCAAAAAAACCAAGTTTCCTTCATTCTTAACATATCATCCTCCATTACCAACTAAATATCCCTGTTCATCAATTGAGAAAACTATAGGGGTTCCAGTCCTTTAATTAATTTGAGATATGATCCTCTTTCTCAGCTCCAGCTTTGAGTTGCTTCTATAGTTTTCAGCCAAGGTGTCAAGAAAGTGATCATTTTCCCACAAAAACATTGAAACACTACTAGATGGGATGTGAACTAGTATGCAGAGGATAACCTTACCAAAGTAAATAACACTCTTGTTTTCCTCCATACACGTATATCTGTATTTCAGTGGAGCTGCTATTGACTAGCATATCCTTGGAAGAATATTGAAGATCAACTTACATGATAAAGATGGCAAATTGTATATTTCATAAAGTTACCAAATTTAGTAACTTTGGTAAAAAAAAATCATTGGTATTTCAGCAGCAGGAATACATGGATCATTGAGGGCTACTTTCTTGAACAGGCTCAAGAAGTTTCCTGAAACACTGGAGCGACCTTTTTTCATTGTAGCAGGAGGTCTTCTCCCTTCTAGCTATTAACTGTGCATCATGTATCAGACTAACTAAAATATGTTTTATGATGTCATTACTGAAGCTATAAAGGAAATTTTCTCACTCGCAAGACCAACCTTGCAATCTCCAAGTATTAGCTCTTCATTCCACTGTTACTGAGACAGGGTACAGTTCTGATCAGATATAGATGGTGCACATTTAACGCAAAACAGTTTACCAAACCGGTCAGCTCAGATCCAGGCCATTCAGACCAGAATGGCTCAGATCCAGCCGAGAAGTTTTTATTGTATGTTACAGATGCAAAAAAGGTTGTTAACTAATTGTAGGACATTTTTACTGCCATGTTAAAAAAATAATTAATTTCACTGTGGTGAAACACGAGACTAGTATTTACCACTGCCAGGTTTGAGTAGATGTCATGTTCACTCAACCATTTGAGACGTACAGGTTTTGGAATTTGTAACAGATTTAGTGGAAAAGGCTTCAAAAACAGCCCAACAGGGTTGAAGTTCTCATACACACAGCATTGAAGGAACTGAATAAATTTTAAATTTAGTATTTCTGTGAAATGAACATCTGTTGGACAAGTTGAACCTGGTGCCTATAAAGTTAATGCTTGAACACACAGGCTACTACTTTTCATTTTATGGCCATGATGGATTAAAAACGGTAAGCAAAAATAAAAAATGCAGGCCTAATTTTTCATGACCGGAGGTACTTTTATCTATGGCTTGGGAGTATAATAAACATCCACTTCTGACAAACCACCCTGACATGAGACTCAGTAAATGGCCTGAGGCATCATCTGAGTGAATATCCATTGAAGTGGTCAACGTACCATGAGTGATTAGTTCAATCATCTAAAGCATTGTTGCCATCTCTGCACAATGGCTCATAAATCCAAACAAGTCCTTCCCTCAATATTAAACAGCTCTGTATAGGCTTTTTAGGGATCTTGTAGCCAACCCAAGGGACAGCACTTGCCACCACCAAACAAAAAGCTGTTTCCATTTCTTCCATATAATCCTGTCATTTTGGAACTTCAAAGGGACTAAATATCCAGGTAGTTTTTATGCTTCATTACATGATAAAAAAATACCAACTACAAACAGAAATGCACCAACAAAAAGTAGGCCAGATCATATTTTATTGAACGTTGCATGTCTTTCAAAAGATCTTCTACGTATGTGAAGGGACATTACACTGCCCCAAATTCACACGGTAATGTTTGAGGATTCCTAAATCTCTCAGGATTAGATTTTTTTTTTTTTAAACAAGGAACAGGGCAGCCTACATTACAGGAACAAGGAGAGCTTGCGCAAGGTTTCCTGTACACATTATTATGTTATTCTAATCTGAAGAGATTTGGGATATATATATATCACACACACATGTGCTCATCTAATGAAAACTGAATCTTGAGGCAAATTTCACCAGAACACTTCAAAGTCTGAGGTCTGGCCAATTTTCCCTTCCAGGAAGTTGTGAGGCCTGCTTTACAGGGAATAGCTAACTGGATTACAGCTGTCAATATCCTCAATCCTCTCAAGTTCCCGCCTCCATCAACCCCACCCCCTGCCCCCGCCTCTTAATGTGTTTGGCAGCATTACTGTATTACAATTTCAAATTGTAATGGACTAGAAAGCATCACTTGTGTCTTCTTAAAGGGCTCGCCAAAGCTATGCACATTTTTACAACAACTTGCATTTATATAGCGCCTTTATATAGCAGCACGGTGGCATAGTGGTTAGCACTGTTGCCTCACAGCGCCAGGGACCCAGGTTCGAATCCAGCCTCGGGTGACTGTCTGTGTGGAGTTTGCACATTCTCCCCGTGTTTGCGTGGGTTTCCTCCGGGTGCTCCGGTTTCCTCCCACAGTCCAAAGATGTGCGGGTTAGGTTGATTTGGCTATGAAAAAAAATTGACCCTTAGTGTTAGGGGGATTAAATACGTGGGGTTACGGGGATCGGGTGGGATATGTGTCGGTGCAGGCTCGATGGGCCGAAATGGCCTCTATCTGCACTGTGGGGTTTCTGTGATTTCTGTGATAATGTAGTAAAATGTCCCAAGCTGCTCGACACAGGAGCGTTACCAAAGAAAATTTGACACTGAGCCACATAAAAGATATTGGGGCATATGAGCAAAAGCTTAGCCAAAGAGGTAGGTTTTAAGGAGTGTCTTAAAGGAAGAAAGAGAGGTAGAGAGGCAGAGAGGTTTAGGGAGGGAATTCCAGAGCTTAGGGCTGAAGCAGCTGAAGGCACGACTGCCAATGGTGGAGCGATTATAATCAGGGATGCGCATGAGGTCAGAATTGAAGGAGCGCAAATATTTTGGAGGGTTTTATTTTTATGAATAATGAGTGCAAGATCAAAATTTTACACACAAAACTTACACCTCTAATACTGGTAAATACAATATTGCTTAAGCACATTGACAACGTGCAATTTGTTGAATTGTCTACCCCCCTCCTTTAGGCAAAAAGGAGGTGCAGTACCATTTGTAGCAGTCTTCCTATTCACAGGGACAGCACAAAGTGACTAAATACCAATTGGGAAAAATAAGTGACTGCATGAGGAAATACTATATAGTACATAAGAACTCATGCAACATTCATAAAAGCCACCTAGTCTTGAAAACTTCTCCCACAAGATTTACTGGCTTGGTTGGTATGCAGTTGAGAGCAAATTAGAAGCGATGACCAATACCATTACTGACAAGTATTTACCTATAGCGTACCTCCAGTGTATTTTTCTTTTAAAAACTCAGTTCAGTGGGCTCCTTTGTGGCATGCACTGCCTGAAAGGGTGGTGGAAGCAGATTCAATAGTAACTTTCAAAAGGCAATGGGATAAATACCTAAAGAGGAGAAAATTACAGGGCTATGGGGAGCGATGTAGGGGAGTGAGACTAATTGGATAGCTCTTTCAAAGAAATGGCACCGACACGATGGGCTGAATGTCCTCCTCCTGTGCTGGAAGATTCTATGGTAAGAACATAAGAAATAGGAGCAGGAATAGGCCATTCGGCCCCTCGAGCCTGCCCCGCTATTCAATAAGATCATGGCTGATCTGATCTTGGCCTCAATGCCACTTTCCCGCCCGCTCCCCATAACGTACAATGACTCAATCATCAACATGGTGGGATACAGCAAAGAAGTCTGTGCAGGGCCTCATATTTAGTGTTTAGAAGGGCCAAAGAAGGGAAAGTTCAGAAGTATTAACCTTTTTTATTTTATCAATTCTACAATGGTTATGAGGAAACAAGTTGGCAATCCTTCTCACACCTCTAGCCTCCAATCAGTCAAACTTAAAAAAAAACTCGATCCAGTGGTGTGACAAAAGGTACGAGAAGGAACCCTGCAGACATAGGAACAATACTCAAGTCTTACTTGGCTTCAATCAACCGTGGATTAATAAGGATTTAATAACCGTTTGAGGGGGAAAATGTGTTTGACATGAGAAAAGAAACTGCTTCTTGAGACAGTTTTACCAATAGTAGAGATTTGGGAATTCCATTTGAGGTCATAGAAGTTAGCAGCGCCAAGAATATGTATAGATCATAAGAAATAGGAGCAGGAGTAGGCCATACGGCCCCTCAAGTCTGCTCCACCATTCATGGCTGAACTTCTACCTGAACTCCACTTTCCCACCCTATTCCCATATCCCTTGATTCCCTTAGTGTCCAAAAATCTATCGATCTCGGTCTTGAATATACTCATCGTCTGAGCCTCCACAGCCTGTTAGGCAAAGAATTCCAAAGATTCACTATGGAGTAAGCATGAGCCATCAAACAACCACAAAGTGAGCATGCATGGATATCAGGTCAAGACAGAATTTGTCCTAATGGGTCAGATAGGATCAACACTTACTGTCTAGGCTCAGACATAGAATGGCCACTTGTGCAAGGTACTGGAGAGCTTAGAGGACAAAGGGAACTACACTGCAGCAAGTCAGCATCTTCAGAAAGGGAGAAAATTGAGGGGAAAAACACAGAAGAAAATAGCATTCAACCATTCAAAAATCCTCTCTGTAGTCTACATACTGTAAGAAAAATAGGTGCAAAAACAAAAAAATTAGATAATGCTAAAACTTCATTTTGTAATGATATTCAGCAATTCTTAAAAGATGTAGCATTCAGTGATTTGAAAACTGCAAGGCAGGATAATTAAAAACAGATTCCTTTTCCTTTGTTTAGGGCTATTAAAAAAAAATGATCCTCCAGAAAGCAAATGATGACCTTCTACTGGGTCAGTAGCTAATCATCCCTTTAAGGAAACATTTCTTGTAAAACAGCTTAGGCTGACGTTTTGTAAGCTGTAATTATTTGACCATGTCTAGATACTGGATCAGCACCACTAGTCTCATCAACGAATGTGTCAAATACCTGAAGTGCTTTTTTAAAGCAATGTCCAAATTCTGAAATGGGAAATTATATAAATATCCCTTCTGCTAGCTTTTGATGTCAGATATAAAAAAGACGAGATGACCATACCTGACGCCATTAGTTGAGAGAAAAATAATTTTCTTCACCTTGGTGTGTTAAGACAAAGGAATCCAACCAAGGAACAGTCAAATATTTACAAAAACACACACACGAAGAGGAGGAAAGGATGGATGGATGGAGGAAAGGAAGAAGAATGAAGACCACGCATGTACACATACGTGGGTACAGCATGTCAGGTTGATCTCAATTTAAATTCTTGATACAAGAAAAAATAGGCCCAATATTTACGGGGAGCCACGTGTTTGCCCGGGGTGGGGGTGGGAGGGAAAGAGAGAACCCGGAAATGCCGGGAATGCAGACCTCTATCATTTTTTTTACTCCATTTCCCACCTGGCAGCCAGCTAGATTGACAGGCTGGCTGAGT
Organism: Somniosus microcephalus; assembly: GCF_052327205.1. Taxonomy (NCBI): domain Eukaryota; kingdom Metazoa; phylum Chordata; class Chondrichthyes; order Squaliformes; family Somniosidae; genus Somniosus; species Somniosus microcephalus. Next base: position 86,784,339 of record NC_141000.1, read on the forward strand.
GGGAAAGCCAGTGATAGAAGGTTGCAGCAGGGGACCGTTGAGGATAGTCTGCAACAACCAGGAAACACTTATTATAATCAGGGACCCGTCTATCGAGAGCACGCTATACACACAGCACCAAACGCAGCGCAGTTAAAATAGAAGCAGGCGTGTCCGCAGTGGGTTGGGGTCGGGTTTTGCAAATTTGCTGATTTAACCGCCCTCCCCCCACCCCCAACCCGGACCATCTCCTACCCGTCATGGGGGTGGGGGTTTAAAATCTCCCCCCATAGAGAGCCAATATGTATGGGATAGATTCAAGAGAGGCATAACCTAGATGCCATGGCATATCCCATGCAAGGAGAGAATTGAACTTTGACCCAATGGTGTAACCAGTTCTGAAATAAGGACGTCATTTGCCTTTTTACTGAAATCATATACATAGAGATCTTCGAGCAGTTGCTTGATTATGCAACTATGAGGCTATACAAAGCAAATCTTGTTTAAAAATGCTCTCATAAAGCGCCTTGTAATGTTTTACTACGTTAAAGGCGCAATATAAATGCAAGTTGTTGTTGTTGTAGTAATCTTAGAGACTGCAATTCTGAAATTGAGCTCTATGTTGTTCTGATATACTAAATTTAACCCAGCTACGACAGGAAACTTTCGATTAACCGGCCACTAAATAACCGTAAATGTCGGTTAACTGGCAAAATTCAGGAGTCGGTTCAGATAACTTTTTTTTTAACTTTTAGTTACTTTTTTTTTAAAACTCATTTCTGGCTGTGCAAGCGTCTAACTGAAGCTGTTGCTAAGCTACAGAGACGCTTGCAAGCTGTGCTGATTGTTTTGAAGCTGTTGCTAAGCAACAGGGTTTGTTGCTAGACACGGAGCTCAGAAGCTCCGTGTGTTTTAACTATAGCGCTCGATTCTCCGGCATTGTTGATAGACCGGCACCAGCTCGGTCCCGTCCGTGCCGGATACCAGAAAGTTTCCTGCAGTGTGTTGTTTTTATGAAGCCAGGTTCTGTGTTATTTGTAATGTTTATTCCAATAACCATGCTGTCTTTGCATAAAGTTAGCAAGATATAGTAATAGATATGATTTGGTGTTGCCACTTGTTTCTTAAATCTGATAATCCTAGAATCAAATGGTTTTCTAACCAATGCTGCATCATTAGTGGACTGGAAGAATACTTTATTATTTATCTCAGCGAATACAGCATCATTCAATGAGCTAAATTTGACATCATACATTAAACCATAGAAATTCAAGATAAATTCTGGCATATTTCGTACATTGATTGTGGGCACTGGAACATTGGGATTTTTCAGCTGAACGCCTCCAATCAGTATACATTTGGGTCCTTAAAAAATTAAATATCTAACCTCAACGAGAGTTCAGAGTTTGAGCCCAAAGCACACTTTAATAATTCCTCCAGTTTAACCTCCTCTATCGTAGATTCTACCCCATCAATTTAAACTCAAGAATGTTAACCACAAAGGCTTCACAGAATTAATCAAAAACATTTATTCATCTAATCATCTCTACTACTGATGTAGAAATCTGATTGGTCACTCATGGTTAGATTGGTGCTGGTGTCACTGTGAGAGGGGCAGAAACCATCTTAATAAAGTAGATTACATGCAAGAACAGGCTTTGAATGGTTGAGGATATAGTACTAAAGCAGTCTTTAAGAAAGTCCTTCACGCGTTGGACGTGGTGGTGGGAGTGGCAGTGCTTTGCTCTTCTTGCAAGAAAGAAACCATGTCCTGTTGGGGCTTTATGGATATGGAGTTGACCAGATCAAAAGCTTGGTCAAAGGAGATAAGTTTTAGGGAGAAGAGAGAGGTGCAGAGACAGAGAGGTTAATGGAAGGAATTTCACAGCTTAGGGTCTAGACGGCTGAAGACAGTCACCGATGGTGGGGGCAAAGGGAGTGAGGGGTGCACAGGAGTCCAGAGCTGAAGGAACGCAGAGTTCTCTGAGGTTGTAGGAGGTTACAGAGATAGGGAGGGGCGTGTCATGGAGGGATCTGAACATTGTGAGGATTTTAAAACTGAGACATTGGTGGACCAGGAGCCACTCTAGGTCAGTGGGCACAGGAGTGTGGGTTGGGATTTGGGGAGCAGAGTTTTGCATGAGCTCAAGTTTACGGAGGCTGTAAAATGGGAGGCCGGCCAGGAGAGCATTGGAATAGTTGAGTCTGGAGATGTTAGCAGCAGATGTGCTGAAGCAGGGACAGAGACAGTCGATGTTCTGGAGGTGGAAGTAGGTGGTCTCCGTGGTGGGGATATGGGGTCGGAAGCTTAGCTCACGGTCAAATAGGACGCCGAGGTTGTGAACAATCTGAATCAGCCCGAGTCAATGGCCAGAGAGGGAGATGGAATCGGTGGCTGCTTCATGGAACTGCTGAACATAGAAACATAGAAGATAGGAGCAGGAGTAGGCCATTCGGTCCCTCGAGCCTGCTCCGCCATTTAATGAGATCATAGCTGATCATCCAAATTCAGTACCCTGTCCCTGCTTTCTCTCCATATCCCTTGATCCCCAATAGCCTTAAGGAATATATCTAACTCCTTCTTGAATATATTTAATAAGTTGGCCTCAACTGCCTTCTGTAGTAGAGAATTCCACAGGTTCACCACTCTCTGGGTGAAGAAATTCCTCCTCATCTCAGTCCTAAATGGCTTACCCCTTATCCTTAGACTATGACCCCTGGTTCTGGACTCCCCCGCCATCGGGAACATCCTTCCTGCATCTAGTCTGTCTAGTCCTGTTAGAATTTTATACGTTTCAATGAGATCCCCTCTCATTCTTCTAAGCTCCAGCGAATATAAGCCTAATCGACCCAATCTCTCTTCATACGTCATTCCTGCCATCCCAGGTATCAGTCTGGTGAATCTTCGCTGCACTCCCTCCATGGCAAGAACATCCTTCCTCAGATAAGGCGACCAAAACTGCACACAATACGCAAGGTGTGGTCTCAACAAGGCCCTGTACAACTGCAGCAAGACATCCTTGCTCCTGTACTCGAATCCTCTTGCTATGAAGGCCAACATACGATTTGCCTTCTTAACCGCCTGCTGCACCTGCATGCTTACCTTCAGCGACTGGTGCACAAGGACACCCAGGTCTCGTTGCACTTCCCCTTTTCCCAATCTATTGCTGTTCAGATAATAATCTGTCTTCCTGTTTTTGCCACCAAAGTGGATAACCTCGCATTTATCCACATTATACTGCATCTGCCATGCATCTGCCCAATCACCCAAACTGTCCAAATCATGCTGGAGTTTCTCGGCATCCTCCTCACAGCACACACGCCTACCCAGCTTTGTGTCGTCTGTAAACTTGGAGATATTACATCTAGTTCCCTCATCTAGATCATTAATATATATCGTGAATAGCTGGGGTCCTAGCACCTATCCTGGCGGTACCCCACTAGTCACTGCCTGCCACTCGGAAAAAGACCCGTTTATTCCAACTCTTTGCTTCCTGTCTGCCAGCCAGTTCTCTATCCAAGTCAGTAACTTACCCCCAATCCCATGTGCTTTAACTTTGCATGCCAATCTCTTATGCGGGACCTTATCGAAAGCCTTCTGAAAGTCCAAATACACCACATCCACTGGTTCTCCCTTATCTATTCTACCAGTTACATCCGGAAAAAATTCCAGTAGATTAGTCAAGCATGATTTACCTTTTGTAAATCCATGTTGACTTTGTCCGATCCTGTCACTGTTTTCCAAGTGCTCTGCTATTACATCTTTTATAATGGACTCTAGCATTTTCCCCACTACCGATGTCAGGCTTACCGGTCTATAATTCCCCATTTTCTCTCTACCATGTTTTTTAAATAGTGGGGTTACATTAGCTACCCTCCAATCCATGGGAACTGTCCCAGAGTCTATAGAATTTTGGAAGATGACCAGCAATGCATCTACTATTTCTAGGGCCACTTCCTTAAGTACCCTAGGATGTAGATTATCAGACCCTGGGGATTTATCGGCCTTCAATGCCGTCAATTTCCCTAACACCATTTCCCTACAAATACTGATTTCATTCAATTCCTCCCTCTCATTAGACCCTATGTTCCCCGACATCTCTGGAAGGTTATTTGTGTCCTCCTTTGTGAAGACAGAACCAAAGTATGTATTTAATTGGTCTGCCATTTCTTTGTTCCCCATTATACATTCCCCTGAATCTGACTGCAAGGGACCTACGCTTGACTTCACCAATCTTTTTCTCTTCACATATCTATAGAAGCTTTTAGTCAGTTTTTATGTTCCCTGCAAGCTTACTCTCATATTCTATTTTCTCCCTCTTAAATCAATCCCTTTGTCCTCCTTTGCTGAATCCTAAACTGCTCCCAATCCTCAGGTTTGCTGCTTTTTCTGGCCAATTTATATGTCCCCTCCTTGGATCTTATGCTATCCCTAATTTCCCTCGTTAAAAACGGTCGAGTCACCTTTTTTGTTTTATTTTATGTTATATCCTGGAAGAATTTCGATCGCCTAGATGGGTCGGAGAGGAATTTCCCAGATTTTTTTCTCCCAAATTGGCCATTGGGTCTTTATCTGGTTTTTCGCCTCTCCCGGGAGATCATATGGGTTCAGGTGGATGGAGAGTGATAGAAGATTTGAGGTTAGGATCAGATCAGCCATGATCTTATTGAATGGTGGAGCAGGCTCGAGGGGCCGATTGGCCTACTCCTGCTCCTGTTTCTTATGTTCTTATGTAAACAGGGATGAACAAATTCTGTAGTTCATCCATGCGATCTTTAAATGTTTGCCATTGCCTATCCACCATCAACCCTTTAAGTAACAAGGTGGCTTCACTATCCTGTGAAGACTGTTTCTTTTCCAGCTGCATACTCCTGATTAATCCGATGGACTATAGTATTCTGCCTCACTGTATAGTACATTTTATCATCTGTATTACAATCATACCATTCTCTTCTTTCATTTAAATCTAGGGAGTTTGCTCATCTCTAGACTTTGCATCAATTCAAACTGTAGATTTCTATACATTGTTTGAAAATAAAACCCACCACATTTTATACAAAATATTTGATGTATTGTTTCCTAAAGGAGACAGCACCAGCAGTTTTCAGCCAAGCTGTGAAATGGCATTTCATGGTCATAGCAATCATCACAAAATGAAGAAACAAGTTATACATGTGAGTTTGCCTTTTAGGAAAAGCACCGAGTAGTAATAAAACATTTTTTCCTGGAGAAAAACAAAAGGTAACTCATCTACTTGGCTCAACGGCATTTGAAGAGACCTGGGAACAGCCTATTTGCTGGATTGGAGTCAAAAAAGGAATGGGAGGAGGACATAAACAAGACACCAACTGCTATAGCCTACAATTAAATGAAACTTGCAACATTAAATAGCACAATGACTGAAGTGGAATATAGTAGAATATTTTCCACTTGCAACTATTATGGTGACCAGTCACTAATTCAAGTCATCCACTAGACCTTTTGATTTGGTGTAAAATAGACAAGACAGTTTTTGTCTGACTAGTACCAGAGAAAACATTCAGAACTTGGCATGTCATAGTACATTGGTATAGTCATGAGCTGTGGTATGTGCATCTTGAGCACCTGAAACTGAGAGAATATTTAACTTAAAAACACTGGATCTAACCAGATGGCAACATACTCCATCAAATCAAATTCTCTTGAATTGCACAAAAGTAGAGACAAACAGCCCCTGTCTAAGCCTGCAATCAAGGCTATTGGTAGTTCCAACTATGTTTAAAAAAAATCTAGCAACAAATAGTACGAGGGGATTACAGTCAGGCCATGAATCTAGCTGCCAATTTGAAACCTAAAAACCAGTTTATACAAGAATTTTTTTGACAAAATCAAGTTTAAGTTTATTACTATAATAAATGTGTTATACAACCTTAAAACAGGAGTGTTTCCTCCCCCTCCTGCCTGGAAAGAACTCCCAAAAATCAATTTTGTGACAGGGTAATTTTGAAAAGGGTCCCACTGAAACTTCCATATGACAATCTTCACTACCAATTCACTACTGGGTTCAAAGTAGCCACACACTGGATGTACCATTTGTTCTGAAATAGTTCTTTTAGTTGCCAGTATATATTAGGCAGTTAAGCACTACAAACATTTGAAGCTGATCATTTTTATATTAAGAGTTTCTTTTTTTATATAAATTTCTAGCAGGAAAAAATTGTTACGTAAATTGAGATGCCTCACAAGCCTTGCAGGTCTGAACAAGCAATAGTGCACATAGCCCCAACAATAACCTCAATAAATATTATAGGTGTGAAAACTCACATATAAGCATCTGTTCGTCACATCTGACATGTAGTTAACCTAAAGTGACAAGAAAATGACAATACAGTATATATGTACATGAAAAAACATTTTGCTAAGATGACAACTGGAAGGAACTGACAAAAAAAGTGACAAAAATAAATGGGCCTTTGAAAAATTGAAATAAAACAAAACAAGCAATAGGGAAGAGACAAACAAGCGAAGTGAGAATGCCATTCAAGCAAGTTACAAGGGATGTTTTCATTGACGCAAGCCGTGCAGCTTCCACATGTTGCAGTGGAATAAAAATCGTCCCATGTAAAAAGTCCTTCACTTTTACATATATAAACTGATAGCGCTCTCAATTCTCTGCTGAGACTGCAATTTCCACAATCAGTGGGGTAATGAGAATTTTTTGATGCTAAAATGGCAAAAGATTTTACCCCAGTGCGCTAGGATTGTTTGTGTCAAAGATCATTGGAGGTCACTAAAGTCTAATACTAAATCTGATCAATGGACAACCTCAAAATCCAACAGACAAGCAGGAATATCTGAAAACTGCTACCCAAAATAAACGCCACACCTCCACATTTTTCAGGTCACAATATAGAACTTTCTACCAAGTTAAAACAGTCCTTTATTTGAATTAGAAGTACAATTTATATGCCAAATATCAAAAGTAACATTTCAAATCTTTTATAAAGGTAGTGGAATGTACCACAGAAGTGGTCCACTTTGGATAAACGATGCAACGTTGATCAAAAACATGCATGCCATAGTGCAGGAGACATTTATGCCAAGTACATTGCACAATGTAATTTAACACCATAATACTGAAAATATATACACACACAGCAAATCACTTCCCCATATAAAATAGCCAAAATTTCATGCCACTTCATTTTGCATCAAGACACAATCTTAAGGGTGCTCCAATGCAAAAACCAAACTTAGTGCTTGTTGCATATTTTGCCTCTGTATTTCTTTTAATCAGGCAACTATAACAAATTATGTACATTATAAGTGTCATACATATAGCAGAGTTCAGAGAACACTGATCAATCCTTCAGTGCCACTTGAATCCTGTGACACATTAGATTAGACACACCTTGTTATACTCAACTAACTAATTTTGTAAGTGATCAGAAGTTCAAATACTAACTTGCACTAGATCCGGTGTACTATATCCTAGATTTGTGGGGCTTTTTAAAAAACTGTATAATCCCAACTGAACTATGACACAATGACCAATTAATCATTTCGGTAAAATATCTCGGCCTGGAGTTTCCACTAGGGACAAAAATCGACGAACTGCGCCCAGAATGCTCCAGACACACACTGCATTGGTTTTGCCATGCTCCAGACACACACTGCATTGGTTTTGCCATGGTGAAGTTACGCCCAAGATTCCACATAAACTCATTAGCATAAGCTTGAACATAAAATCTCCCATGAATCAGTGCAGTTCAGCACCGTAATTAAACATAATCGATTTGAGAGTGGAACAGGGGCAATGGGGCCTCAAGGTGCTTGGGTGGGATTGCCAGGAAATGAGGCATTCTTCAAATTTTTTTAACTAATTGATGATTTCTGCAGCAGCAGGGCAGACCTGTGGCATTAATTGACTGCTGGTCAGGTGATTAACACCGGATTCATCTGATCACAGGTGCCTGTGCGCCTGGGAATCTGGGCGTAATGTGATGAACCTCCATCCCCTACCCTGATTGAGCACAATCGGCAGAAAGTCAACTTTCCGACCTGGGGGAATGGCCAGTTTTGTCGACGGGGACTGGTTCGGGCGAAGTGAATGTGGAATTACTGTAAAATATTGTGAATATCTGGGCGTAAAGTTCTGCAATCTTTTGCACTATTTGATTTGATTCCATCCAGATTAAACGGTTATCTGGGTGAAAATAATGCAGAAACTCCAGGCCCTTGTGCTCTGTGGTCTCATTGCAATCCAGTTTTCTTAAATGAGGAAAGGAAATATGAATTGCAACATAAATGATTTTTTCTAGTTGTAGCACGTTATACCTGGTGCAGCTGTCCCAGTAAGGCCTGGGCCTGTGCTGTTGTGATTGGGCCTCCTGTTGGGATGGGCTGCCGCTGGAAATCCAGTCCATTTGTTTGCGCACCTGGAAAAGGGAGACCAAAACACAAACACAAAGAGAAAAAATATTAACAGAAAGGGGCTGAACAAGTGGTTGCCAAGCCTAAGTAACTGTTAGCCATTACCCAACACAGGTGTCATATTTTCTTTATAGTTAGGGACCATCCATTGTCTTTGCCATAAAAATACAGCACTCTTGCTTTAGCTCCCTCCAAAACTATTGTATTAACCAAACATACATGGTACAGTTATTAACATCCCCTCATCCAATTACTCTTTGCACCTTTTTGAAAATGGTAATAATTATATATGGACCCTCACCCAACTAAAGGTATACTCAGATGACAGGCTTTACAAATAACAAAAATGTGGGTGATCATGGGCAAATAAACAGAAACTGTTAGAAACAATTACCTCAAATTTTATTGACCAGTTAAGCAAAAATTTCCTTTATATATTTTTTTCTACCCCACTGTCCTTCATAGTGATTCAGTAGTTTATGCATTCTGTTCATTTTCTCTCTTATTTCCACATTTCATGCACCAATCCCAGATCAAGAGGGTAGGCGGGCAAACTACACATAAGCATCTATCAATAAACATTTTAATATATGGCAGACTAGAAACTTCCCATGTGGGATGCTGCTGGGACAAATCCCTATCCTATCACTCCACAGCATGGCATATTGGAGTACTTTCCACTACTTTGCCATTTGTGTACTTGTGCAGCAATGAACCTTCAACTATAAAGACAAGCAGTCAAAATGTACATCAGTACAGGGCACTCAAAATATTTTTTAATGCGTTACCAATCCAAGATCTGTATACACAGAAGAGTATTGGACCCAATATTGTAATTACAACAAAAACACACATTTCTCATAGCCACCTGGATTATTCATATTTTTGCTTTCCTCCGTATTTCCCCAACTTCCTTGTATGAGGGGGAGAGACAGGATTTTCCCCCTCTAACCTCCTAGTTTCTTCTGCCTTCTTTTTCCCTTCGCTAGTTGATCTTGGCTACAAATAAAATTTAAATCTGAATAGATTATTTTTTCTATAAATCAAAATTTCAGTCAGTACATTCAGTAAACAGGCTCACCAGCAGAATTTTCTGCTGGCCATACCCTAAAAAAACAACCAAGTCCTTTACCTTGGACAAATGAAACTGGACCAGTGTTTACCAGAACGTCATCAGTAAATGGTTAATACTTCACGATGAGCCGAGACAGCATACAGACCGATAGCGAGATGAAGACAACAACTTGTATTTATACAGCATCTTTAACATAGTAAAACGTCCCAAGCAACGTTCCCTGTAAGCTGAGCTCTGTTCTGCGTGACTTGTTTCTTTTCTGCGCACGCGCGGTATTTACAATGTAAAGGCTGGTGAGCGGCCTGCGCAGGACCTTGCAGATTACTGCGCGGCTACGTGCATGCACACAACTTCGAGGGAACATTGGTCCCAAAGCACTTCAGCTTCACAGGAGCATTACCAAGCAAAATTTGACACCGAGTCACATAAGGAGATATTAGGGCAGATTGGTCAACAAGGTAGGTTTTAACAAGCGTCTTAAAAGGAGGAAAGAGAGGCGGAGAGGTTTGGGGAGGGAATTCCAGAGCTTAGGGCCTTGGCAGTTGAAGGCATGGCCACCAATGGGCACAGACACATTCAGAATGTGCGCGCGAGGATGAGAGCTGCACAAAAGCAAATGGGAGAGAGCACACATCAGAGCATGTGAAAGACAGAGAAAAACAGAGAGCATGAAAGAGTACACAAGAGCATGGGAATACAAACGAAGTGAAAAAACATGCAAAAAAGACAATAAGTGAGCACAAGAGAGCAGATGAAACAGGGAGCAAGTGCACAAGAACCAGAGGGCACAAGCAAGCTACCAAACACACAAGCACTAGAGATGGAGAATGAGAACATGTACCAAAAACCAAGAGGGAGAAAGAAGTGAGCGAGAAGTAGCGAGAGCTAGAGAAAAAGAGTACTCGAGCACAAGAGCAAAGGAAGGAAAAAGAGCTTGTGCACGAGAAACCAAAAATAGTGTCACGGAAGAGAGCACGAAAGAGAATAACAAAAAAGGAAGGAACTTGCATTTATATAGCGCCTTTCATTATCTCAGGACATCCCAAAGCACTTTATAGCCAACAAAGTACTTTTTAAAAAGTGCAATAACTTGTAATGTAGGAAAGGCACACGTGTGCATACATAAGAGCACAATGAGTGTGGGAGGGACAGAAAAGGAAAGTGAAAGAGCAAAAGTGAAAAGCCAAGAAAAAAATAGGGAAAGAGTGAACAAACAGGAAGAATGAGATAGGAAAAGCACTAGAGAAAGTGTGAGGGAGAAAAAGCAAGCATCAGACAGCACACTTGGAAAGACAACTTGAGTAGGAGCAAATCAAGGAGGAAAGAGAGCACACATGCAGAGTGAGCTACAGAGAGAGTGAGGGTGAGAGATTGAGCGACAGAGAGCAAGAGTATTCAAAATGTGAGCAAGAGAGAGAGGGCAAAAGCAAGAGCCAGAGCATAGGGAAAGAGGGAAGAGAGTACTGGCACAAAGGAATACACACAAGTGAAAGGTGTGAGTATGTGAACCACAATGAAGTGAGTACGCCTAGGCACAGTGCCGGAAGAGTGGGATGTTCACACGCTCTCGCTGCCTAACCTACTTGTACAGAATGTGGGGCATTCACTCAAAAATAATTTTTAAAAACTTGGTCCAGTCTTTATGTTTATCCTTCCAAGTGCAAGTCTTGTACATCAGTTCAGATAAAGTAAGTTGTTGATCCACAGATAGAAACAGCTGCCCTGCCAATATTGTTTCAATCATGTTCATTTTCTCTAGTTTACTAGGATTTCTCTTTAATCTTCAATGGATGCTTATTGAAAAAGTTCCATAGTTATGACTGGAAATGTACTGAATTATGATTGATGACTGAAAAGACATTCCTCAAGGTTACACAGATCTTAAAATCTTGCAGGTTATGAAACAGAAAAAATCAGAACAAATTAAAATGATATTTTAGCATGGTACAGTTAGAGATTTCTTAATCAAAGGAGTAAAGGCACGAAGTTAGGATTCTAACTTAGATTTACCGATCAGAAAATCAGGTTTATGGACATTTGACAAGGGAAAGTTATGCAACATGATGCTCAGTGTCAAATGCTCAACTGAAAAAAATCCACTTGAGATTTGATGAATTGAACAATGCCACGAGATGTATAGGATTACAAATGAATCAGCATTATTACTTTTGGAAAACAATGCTACTGGACTGTTTCCTTTAATTATAATCGCTACAAACTTTCCAAAAATTTCTCCATCTCTCTGAAGAATGAATACATCTTAGAATTAAAATATATAATATATTTCAGCTTCAACATCCAGCAATTTAAAGTCGCTGCTTTTCATGGTTGTCCTTCACCTTTGGTTTGCATAAAACAATGAAATAATTTGAGAACGAGAGCCCCTCAAATTACCATATACAAATTTCCTTTCCTCAATTCTTTGAAACCTACTGCACTTCAACATTGTCTAAAACGGAGGGTATTACAACTATACTACGTGCCTGAAGAATTAAACTGCTTATCTGTCATAATGAAAGGCATTCCTGGTGAATAATGGAAGTTGAGTCCCCAAATTACACTGCTGTTTGCTGTTGTGAATGTACTGCCTCTCTCACCTGCTTCCTTCAATCCACAACAGCAATAGTTCCCCTTGTTACTCTGCACCTGCCAGCCCAATCAGTTTGCACTGAACAGGTGATCTGGAAAGCATACCTCATTAATCCAATGCTGGAACCGTCATGGACCCAAGAAAGGTGGGCAAAAATGCAATCCCAATTCCAACCATGATCAGTCACTGAAACAATCCCAGCAGCCTCTGCTTTGCTGATGTCAGTCACTTTAAAATCAATGCAGAGTCTGCAAGCTGAAATAGTTGGCTGTGCCAGTGAGCCAAATGCATGCTGAATGCAAACGGCAATAATATACATGATACTGTACACCAATATCTTTGGATTTTTACTGGACCAGTAATCCAGAGGCCTAGACTAATAATCCAGAGAACACAAGTTCAAATCACACCATGGCAGTTTGTGAGTTTGAATTAAAAAGCTGGGATCAGTAGAAGTGACCATGAAGCGGTCGGATTGTTGTAAAAACCCAACTGGTTCACTAATGTCCTTTAGGGAAAGAAGTCTGCCATCCCTACCCGGCCTGATCTATACGTGACTCCAGTCCCACACCAACGTGGTTGACTCTTAACTTCCCTCTGAAATGGCCTAGCAAGCCATTCAGTTGTATCAAGCTGCTACAAAGAATAATAAAACCGTACAGACTACTCGGCTGGGATCTAGGCATCGAATTTGGACATAATGAAAGCACACCCAGCCCAGTCGACCTGCAAAGTCCTCCTCACAGACATCTGGGGACTGATGCCAAAGTTGGGAGAGCTGTCCCACAGACGAGTCAAGCAATAATCTGACAGTCATACTCACAGAATCATACCAATCATACTCACAGAATCATACCAATCAGCTAATGTCCCAGAAGCCTCCATGACAATCCCTGGGTAGGTCCTATCCCACCAGTACGAAGAAGTCCTAGTAAATCTGAAATCAATGTAGTCATACCTAGCACACAGAAGATGGTTGTGGTTGTTGGAGGCCAATCATCTCAGCCCAGGTCATCACTGCAGGAGTTCCTCAGGACAGAATCCTAGGCTCAACTATTTTCAGCTGCTTCATCAATGATCTTACCTCCATCATAAGGTCAGGTCAAAAGTTCACTGATGATTGCAGTGTTCAGCTCCATTCACAATTCCTCAGATAATGAAGCAGTCCATGCCCACATGCAGCAAGACCTGGACAATATCCAGGTTTGGGCTGATGTGTGGCTTTAATTGTACCCCTTAAGTGCCAAGCAATGACCATCTCCAACACGAGAGTCTAACCTCCTCACCATGACACGCAATGGCCTTATCATCAACGCCCCCCCCCCCCCCACAATCAACATCCTGGGGGAGAGGGGAGGGGGTCACCATTGATTAGAAACTCAACTGGACCAGTCACATAAATGCCATGCATACTTGAGCAGGTCAGAGGCTTGGCATTCTGCAACAGCTGACTCACCTCCCAACTCCCCAAAGCCTCTCATCCACCTACAAGGCACGACAGGCGTGTGATGGAATACTCTCCACTTGCCTGGACATTACCACTCAAGGAGCTCGACAATATCCAGGTTAAAGCAATCCGCTTGATTGCCATCCCATCCACCAGCTTAAACATCCACTCCCATATCACGGTTGCTGTGCTACTATCCAGAGGATGCACTGCTGCAACTCGCCAAAGCTTCTCTTCGACAGCATAACCCAAACCCTCCACCACCACCTAGAAGGACATGGGCAGTAAGTGCACGGGAACACCATCACCCCCAAGTCACACACCATCTCGACTTGGACGTACGCAGTTCCTTCATCGTCGCTGGGTCAAAATACCCAACAGCATTGTGGGGGTACCTTCACCACATGGACTGCAGCGGTTCAAGAAGGCTCACCACCACCACCTTCTGAAGGACAACTAGAGATGAGCAATTAATGCTGGCCTTGCTATCAATACACATATCCTCAGAATAAATATATTTTTTAAAATACAGCATGACTTTGTCCAAAATCTTTTTGGCGAAGATCAATACTAGTGTTGCAAATGTAATACTGTACATCCAAGATTAAATAAGTTTACTTTTTCATGTTTGATGTCTTCTAATTATATTCTTTTAATCCCAAAATCCTTTTGTTTGTAAGCACAACTCAGACAAAATAAACAAGTTAGTAAGAAAGTGTAAAAAAAAGCCTGAAATTTTGAAGGAGCATGATCTTAGAAAGCAGAAAAATGTGCACTTGAAATTCATGGGCACTGCGCTGGAAGGAAAGAACTACATGACAGATGGTGCTGGGGATTATATTGTGTTGGTCAACAATGCTAACTCAAGGGCCGACTGGACATCTTTTTTATTTTACTGTTGTGTATCAGGTTACCCAAAAGAAATCCAGATTAGAAGAATATAGCTATCTGATTAAGATCTAGCACACATCAACTGTAGATTAATGAAGTTGAAATTTACAATTCAAGTCATTAGTAACAAAATATGCACCACAAGAACTTCCCAGTATATTTTACCCCATCAAGTTCAGCAAATTTTATACAGATTTCACCTGTGAAGCAAACTCTATACTGTGAACCTCAGCCTAGATTTCATACCAACATATAGTCACAATGTAAATGAAACCCTGATCTGGAGAACCTTCAATGTTTCAGGTATTTGTAGACAGATACAAAAAGTTTAGTGTGCTAATTTTTTTGTATTAAATTGGAGCTTCACATTCAACGGTCAACATAGTCAACAATGCAAACTTCAGCCGGATATCAAAAAGGTGAATTTTACATGACAGGAAACAAGCATTATTTTCCAAGAGCGCTGTAAAAATCATTCAGCACCGAAAGGGTTAAAAGAACAGAGTTCCAACCTGTGCTCCCTTCATTGCCATCCAAGGAAGGCTTGATAGACTCAGACGGATTGCTCATTCTCGATTCTGTGCAAAACAGAAAGGAGGAAGAAAAAAAAAAGAAAAAAAACAATTCATATCAGTTATTCACAATATAACTTTTCTTCTTCCCCAGCTACCTATATTATTCAGGAAGGAGACATCTAATTGGCTTAACAACATATTTATGTAGTATTGATTAAATGCCAACAAAGAAACCGTTCTACTGAGCACCAAATATATGAGCTTTTCCATTACGACTTAGAATTAAAGTAGTAGAAACAGTAACAGGCTGGGTAGGTTATAAACATTTTAAGCTGTAAACGTTATGGTAGCAAACCTGAAGAACCTTCACATTTAGCGCTTCTGTAATTTGGATTACAAAATAGCAACACACGTCTACCAACTGTACATTGCTTAAACCGGCTCAAATAGTCCAAAGGCAGTACCACAGAGTGGGTCTAGTATTCTGCCACTGGGATAAAGCCAGTTTTAGCATTGTAAGCACTGAAGCTATCGCACACCCATCACTCTTTTGTGAGCTGAACTACCAAAGTACTAAATGTAAAAAGTGTCTTCAGTATGGCAAGTTAGTTTCATAAGTGATTCTCTCCCACCGTTCTTCCCACACATACATAGTTGTTAAAAGCACAACCAAGTATATCTGTATTGATTTTTGATTAAAATTTCATCTACTCATGGACAAAACAGACATTCTAACAAGGGAAATCAAAAAAATGCCTCTCCCTTGAGCTCTGTCTTGCACCACATGATTTTCCATTCTTGTGGTCTTTTATAAAAGACAGTACTCTTGGGTCAGTCTTTTTTTCAACCAGATACAACAATTCGATCACAAGTAAACCATGAACGAGAATTTCATGCTTTAAAAATAGTACAACTAACTTCATTTTTTTTTTTAAACTGTCCAAATATCAGCTTAAGCACATATACAACTATAAAAATCCACACAGCACAATAGTGAAACTCACTCCGAAATGGAGGAATTCCATTTTCCCCAATCCAAGCAGTATTACAATTTGCCTAGGAATGTGATATTCCAAATATGATATTCTCATGACGTAATCACAAAGGTAGGAGGGGAACAGTCAAAACTTTTACAGGAGGTCTTATTCAGTACAATTTTCCATTGCTAAAGGGCAAATCAATTCCATAAAATGCTCCTACGCCTCAGTGGCTGGTTTACAAGATAAAGCCAGTCTCTCCTGCTCAGTAAGTAGATTATCAATTTCAAAGTGGACAAAGCTGCATGAAGAAATCATCCATTAGTCCGGAAGAGGAGGCCATCCTTGTTCAAGAGAAACAAAAGGCTACATTTATAGATAAGCCAGAAGATATCAAAAACAATGTTTATTAGGTCACTCTGTAGCCATCAGCATGATCCTACTCCACTTCTTCCTAATTTCCCAACAAACAAGAAAATAAGCAGAGACAGAGAAGACACAGTAACTTCTTCCAAAAGGAGAAAAGCCTGTACCGAGAACAAGGGTGCAATTGTGGTAGTGCACTTCAGGATGTCAAGTTAAAAGTAGGATTTCTCCAACCATGAATGTGCAGAGATTTAATGAAGGCCACGATCTTTTTCCGATGTCTGAAAAGGTCTAACCTAAAAAGGCTCTTTTGCTGTATGGCTAATTGATTGTCAAAGCATCCTCATCAATGGGAGAAAAGGCTGATATACCCTGGAATATAGGCACTTAATCAGGCACCCAACAATGAGAAAATGAAAAAGTAAACTGTATGACAAAATGAGTGCAATGAAGTCAGAGGAAATGCCATCTCATGACCTCAGAGCAAAGAAAGCTGTCGCAATACATTTATCAGGGATTAAGACTTTTGTACGTTATAATTAGTGCAAACTAGTTTATTTCAATGTAAAATGCATATTAGCCTAACACATTACCAAAAGTATTTTTCGTCAAGCTTCTGTTGCAACATGCCTTTCATTTGTTTACCAATTTTATTTCTGTTTCCTCAGAGTGAGGAATATCAGTGCTGGGAAATAGAACATGCATAGTTTG
The DNA here is from genome assembly GCF_052327205.1 of Somniosus microcephalus. Lineage (NCBI taxonomy): Eukaryota > Metazoa > Chordata > Chondrichthyes > Squaliformes > Somniosidae > Somniosus > Somniosus microcephalus. Next base: position 86,801,303 of record NC_141000.1, read on the forward strand.
GACACTAGGATTTGGGAGCAGCAATGGTGAGCATGTGAAATTTTCATATTGTATATCTAACTGAACTGTAACCAACACCCAGTACAGGAAACTTTGGTTTATCCGGAGGTTGTATGTCCGGAAACCTCGATCTAACGGCAGAAATCAGCAGCTGTTTTGGTTAGGTTTTTTTTCTTCTCCTAGCATTTTTTAATTTTTTTTTATAAGTCAGGCTCTGGAAAGCGTCTCTGTAGCTTAGCAACAGCTTCAGAGACGCATCCAAGGTACGGGCCGAGTGATTACAAGCTGTTGCTAAGCAACAGTGTTTGTTGTCAGATACGGAGATGAAAACCTCCGTATCCTTCAACATTAGCACTGGTCTATCTGGAAGTTTTGATAGATCGGCAGCAGCTCGGTCCCGTCGGTGCCGGATATCGCGAAGTTTCCTGTATAACTATAGATTTTGTTTTTCTAAACTTGAATTGTGTCTAGATAGATTATTTTGAGTTGTATAATACTAGGGTGCAATACTGGTGGTTACAGGTTCGGTCAGTGGTGGTGGAACCAATTTGAGGTGAGGAATTAAGAGTACCACAGCAGAAATTTAGAATGCCCACAACACTAAAGTACACTAGTTCCAGTGCAATGTTTCTATGTATTGGTATCAATATGCTAAATAAGCAGTGACAACATTCAGTATCTAGTCTCAGTATCACAAACTCCAAGGTCAGATACAACATTAACTAGATCAGAGTAAAACTGTTCTACTCTGGCCCAATAACAGACTTAACACCAATTTGTAAAAACTCCCCACTTACTGCACCAATGTGAATTTTTCCACTGTTTGCGCCACCCATTCTTGTGACTTCTCAGTGTGAGGCTTCCAGTTTAGCACAGAATTTAAACTAGATTCACCACCCCAAATGATTTCATGAAAAGGCATATCAGCAGCAGAGAACAGGGTCCCAAAATTCAAAACTTAAGTAGGTAAACCTCCACATCACCCAAAGTATTACAATGTACAACAACAAATCTTCTAATTGAACCCATTATAAAAATGAAATTAATCTACAAACCCAGCGTTGTAAAGATCAGACATAATTATTTTAATACTGCATGAATTAAACTTTCAATGCAGAACTGCAAAATTTTACTTTAGTCAACAGTGTGGATTCCTGAAACTTTCTGATTAGACTTTACACATTAGCAATTTCTAACCTTTGGACATTTCTGGTCATCAAAAGCTCTGAATCCAAACAAAAAACAATGGCATCATAGGATTTTGTCAATGGAAAGAATGCTGTTTAAATGGCAGTGATGTGTATGATTTATTTATAACAAACTAGGTTTATAATTGACAAGAGAATGAGGTTATTTATACCATACTGCATCACTTTAAGAACCAGAAGCATAAAAGAGCCCAGGAAGCTTTCTTCAGTTCCTCCTTCTAAAAGTTTCAGGTAGCATTTATATACAGCAGCTATGACTAAACAAGGAACCAGTTTGCATTGTGGAACAAGTATGAATTATAGACACAGACCTACAGAGATCACTTCTTCCAACCCCTGCCCAACAAAAAATAAAGACTGCAACATTTACAAACAATGTAACAATGGGCTGCTACATTCACAATGTTGGGCATCATGTCGAGTAAGTGTACACACCTACACTCCAACCAACACACATCTCAACTTACTGCCAACTAAAAACACCCAGTCAGTTATTAGTTGAAAACATTCAAATTTACTGCTGCAAATGGAAAAGGAAGTACTTGACCTATTCTACTGAATGTGACTTTGTACACTGACAGTGGTGAAAGGCAGAAAATGGAGAGCAAGATTGATTTAAAAAGATAGCCACATGTGGCTAATTGGAAATCCAGATGAGGCTAATAGCAGTTCTGAGCAGTTAACAAAAAAATGAAGACACCTTGGGCATGTGATCTCAATTCTCATTCACATGGTGTACGCATGTAAGTGTGCAAATGTTTTTAATTGTTGACTTTTATTTACTTGGTTACTGAATGGTGGTAGATGTTAAGTATATATACACACACGTGAAGTGCATTTACCTGTATTATGAATATATGCAAGGCTTTTTCTACTAAAATTAGTGCATGTGGCTAAAACAGTGCTGCCAAAGCCACACCTGTGGCTAGTCAGCAATATCTATTGGTCAACACTGCTCTAAGGCTACAGATCGAAATTGCTCTGCAATCTTGAAATTAATGCTTGGGTCTTAATTTACAATGTTTATACAGACTCAAAGATCACTCGGTTTAATTGGTATTTAGTTAGGGAACGACAATGTGCTAGTCAGTTTCAGTTTGCAGCCGAGAAGAATACAGCAGCATAAGATTGTTTTTGCTTTAGTAAAAAAGTGTAACTTAGAAACATAAAAACTAGCGCAGCCAGACTCGACCTTCTCGGTGTGCCATCTGGAATATTGGCAATGCAATATAAAACTAGCAGATCTCCCATAGTGTTGCTCATAGCGAGTCAAAATACAGGGATACTAATTTACAGTGACTGAGTAAGTTAAATTCAGCTTTTAACACCAGAAAATGCTGGAAAAACTCAGCAGGCCAGGCAACATCCGTGGAGAGAAATTAGAGTTGACGTTTCGGGTCGAAACCCTTTTTCAAAACTGGAAAGGAAATAAAATAGATCGAAGTCAGGGCTGCGATAGAACAAAAGAAGTAAAAAAGAGACATTAAGAGGTATTCAAAACCAGACGAGATGCTAATAGGACAGTGGAGGCAAAAGACAGCTCAGATTAGGTGTGAAGTGTACTGGCAGGATAAGAGACAGCTGCCATGTGGGAGAGAGGAGAGAAAAAAAAGGAAAGGGGGGGGGGGTGGGAAGACCCAAAACAAAGGGGTGGAAAAAAATATAAGTAAAAATGTAATGGGGGCCGAGGTTTTGTTGCATGGTATTCTGGAATTTTTAACTGGTGCATTGGGGGATCAGATTCCATGACTGTTCATTATTTTGTGAAATGTGCAAAGAAGTGACTTTTATTTTATATACTCCATTACACATGTATTTAAATGTAACATTGACCATCTTTAAAGTACAGCATACACAGCAATATGGCATGCAAATTGAACCAGTTGGACATAGGTATCTGGTATTTAGCAGTACTGAGAAGGAGTATGTGGGGTCTAGCTGCACTTGGATGTGGTTATGGGCTCTGGTGCCACTACAGAAGGGTCTTGGAGTTTGGCAGCATGAAGGGGTCCTTTGTTCTTCCAACACTTTGAAGGGGCATCTTCAGGTTTGGTGGAACTGTGAGGGAGGACTGGAGAGTTGGCAGAATGATGGAGGTGACGTGTGAACACACACACACCCGCCACTAATTAGAATGTTAACCATTTCTAATTAATTAACAAACACAGCTGATAATCAGTGCCTATGTAGCTGAGGAGCTTTCAGATTCAAATCATTTGTTTTTGTCTGTCTCTTGATGTGCTTCAAGTTTATAGAACATATAAAATTGGAACACAAACAAAAGCTGCAACAGGTATGTAATCAGTAGTCATACTTGAAATGCATTCTTTCCTCACACACAGGCAGACAGCCTCAAACAAAACAACTCAATATAAGCTTTACCTAAATAAAGCTTTTAAAATCTTTCCTCCAACTTGTCTTCAAATAATTGAGAAACATCCATGTGTCATTAGACTGAAGCAAAGCATTGCATCAGTGGAGATAAATGAATGTTCCGATGCATCCTGGGCATTTGTGCACACGTGCTTAGACTGCAGGATCTGCCTTCAGCTAACAGCTATGGGCAAAATGTGAAGTCCAAGCCGAGACTTTGAGAGGCTGAGATCTTCAAGTAAAAACTCTATGAAAGGTATTATACAACACAAAGAACAATTCGGTGGGTAAATTCAAATAATGTAATTGTGAAACACGTAACTTGAGGATTTTATTTTGTTTAAACCTTTACTTTGGATATTAAAAATTTCAGTTACCAAGTAAACAGCAGCAATTTTTCTTTAAAGCACTGGGTCCTGACTGGTCATTCATGATTAGTCTCACCAAACGGTCCCACCCCTCCTAATCTCTGTAACCTCCTCCAGCCCTACAATTTTCCAAGAACTCTGCGTTCCTGTATCTCTAGCCTTCTGTGCCTCCACCACTTTCTTCACCCACCTGTGGAGGCGATGCCTTCAACAATCTAGGCCCCAAGTTTTGGAATTCTCTCCATAAACTTCTCCGCCTCTCCATCATCCGTTAAGACACTCATTAAAAACTACCTCTTTGACCAAGCTTTTAGTGACCAGCTCGAATATCGTCTCCTTTGGCTCTATGAAGTTTTGTGTGATTACTCCTGTGAAGCGCCTTGGAACATGTTAGTATGTTAAAAGGTGTTTATATAAATACACGTTGTTGTTGTTGTTGTTGTTGAAGAAGCATAACTGCTTCATGGGTGAAATGAGCCATCACAAGGACCTTCCTGGTCTGTACGTCACACACACACATCCCATCCAAAAGACTCATTTGAGTAGAATTTCCTGAGCTTGTTCTTGTGCCTCTGGTCTATTCTGGTCAAGATTAAACATGAGTAGTTTAGTTAAAATGTGCAGGCACACTAAATGATGTAACTCAAAGTTTTATAAAGCTTTTATCTAATCTCAGGGTTGAGCAACCAAGATGTTTGGCCATTTGAGATACACACTACAAATCCTGGTAGACAATGCAGCCTTACTGCCTACCCAGAATTTATGCAGCTAGTCAAGACCAAGAATGGTTAAAAAAAATGAAAGACTTGAATTTATATAGTGCCTTTCATTACTTCAGGATATCCCAAGGCGTTTTACAGCTGATGAAGTACTTTTGAAGTGTAGTCACTGTCGTAGGTTAAGCTAAAGCCTCAAAGAGATTAACCTTACAATGAATGCATACAGATGTAGGAACCCACAGTTGAATTGATAAAACAAAAAAAGAGCTGAGGATGACCCACAAAATTGGTTTAAATGGAGTGTAGGAAGAGACCAGCCGATGCATATTTGCATGAAGCCTATGCATGTTTAAAAAGGAATGGGTCATGTACTGTCATTAGGAAAAACCTAGTAACTTCACTCAGTGTTGTACAGCTCAAAATGTTTTCTCCAGACACAAATGGACGGATGAAAACTTCACACCAATCTACTTTACCGAAATCCTGATATAAAAAACCCTCCCGTGCGCAGTGTAGAAATTTGTACGCCTGCCATTAGGCTATCCTGAAGTCCAAACAAACACTGAGGTCCTTCTGATAATTCCACTCAGTGACAACCATTCCAGAAAATGTACATGGTAATAAGGGAGAATAAGATCTCAGATCTGTACGAGTCGTTTTACAAAATTAGGAAAGGAGTGAACAGCAATTATAAACACAAGTCACCTGGACTGCCTCTCCAAACCAACTGAAAACCAAATTCTTTAGTTTACACATGGAATTTCAACAATATACCAATTTCCTAACGCAAAGTACAGGCCATTAGCTATTCCAGTTTCAACAGAGCGCTCCTTCACTACAGTAGCTACATAATACAGCAGTTATCAGAATCAACACTAATACAACCTCAAAATTTCCAAAGATCTTGTTTTAGAAAATAAAAATCACACCACATTTTTTCTGGTAGCACCTTGTTAAACAGTAACTTGTTAAAAATCACTTGCAAGTAACATGCACAACACAATTAAAAAAGCCCATTTTTCCAAGATGAACTGTAAGTTTTTAAATCTTTGTCACTTGTAATCCAACACAACTAAAAGCGGACTTTCTTTTTAGAAATAGCCAGTATAAACTTTACACTGATATTAGAGGCAGAAAGTTTCCTTTGATAATGTAAACATACTATATCCTACCACAAGGAGAGGAGTGCATTTTTGAAAATACTTGGGTGTAAAAGCAGCCTGTGATAGGATGGGGCACAAGAATATTTTCGATGCATCATCACAAAATGTGTTACAACTATAGAGAACTGAATAGGCTTTTTTAATGTTTAATTTGCCAACACAAACCACAGCTGTTTGCTCCAGGGACAAATAGATCCCAGCAGGTTTCCTCAATCTCTAAAAGGAATATAGGTGGTTATATGATACAAAACATAGTTAATCGGAGTTACAATAAACATGCACATGGCTAACAATGAATTTGTTTTCTTGGTCTAATAATCACAACAAATGGATTATTGCAAAAACTCTAACTACTAATGTACTGGGAAGAATTATCCAATGAGATTTCAATCCCCAGTATGCACATATTCATCCAATTTCCATATTTTATTTGACTAAACAGTTAAGTACCCACCTACAGCAAATACACTGCCCTCCAACATGGCAACTTCAATTTGTCCACAGTGGGGGGTGAAACAGGTGGAAAAAATCTCTTTCCAACCTTTGCCAAGATTTAAACTATCTTAACGACAGCAAAAAAAACAAGAAGCTTCAGTTGTTGCAGAGTGCCTTGGTGCTTCCTGGCTTGACTGGTTTCTCACTGTCAAGGCAACTGAACCGTTAAAGTTCCCCCTTTTTTGTCATGAAATGGAAACAAAGATTGCAGCTGGCAGTTTCCATAATGAAATTTAATCAGCATACGCCCGATTAGTGCCGTATGCAAATCTCTGCTCTATTAACAAGCTGGCAATGCCTTTGATGTCTGAGCAAAACTCATTTTAGAACACATTTAAGTTTACTGCATAATTAGGACGTCCACATAAATATTTATCAGTACATTTGCATATTAATTGCTTCGTGCAAAAACTCAGCTCTGTGACAGTTGAATTAAATTTAAATATGACATACGAGCCAAGAGCCACACTATATTTCAAATTTTCATTTTCCCCAATTAACATACTTTAAAAATAATCTAGCACTTATGCAGTAGCATAACTTTTCAACAAGCCCAGAATATCAGGTTAACACCCTAATGTGTACAATAAGGGAAACAATAGAAAAGCCTAGTTAATTTTGCCTTTTGTAAAAATACTCCAGCCAACACCTTCAGAGCTTGTGAGTTTCTCATGCAGAGAGATATATTGTCTATATCTGAGTTACGATGCTCTGCACTAGAAAACGTGTGTACCCTAGCCATCAGCTAGGCAAATTTGACTGTACACACAGAAGTGGCAATTGTGCATACATGTGGTATCAGAACCAGCATGTTTATATGGTATTAGTTGATAGAGGCACATACAAATTTAAATTCCTCTAAAGCAGTTTTACGATGAAACATACCTTCAAGGCTCATTTACTTCAGGACTAATTAGGATTGCTAGGATCACTGGGATTACTCTGAAAGTAGAGAAATCCAGAAAATGTTATTTCACCAACACCAAGAAGCCAATTATCGTGGAAAAGGCATTTGCAGTGGGAGGTATAATCTGGCAGGAAGCACTACCTTGACATAACTCTGACTTAAAGACTAAAATAAAAGCAGCTATAAATGTAGAGGGCATCATTCTACAGATAAATACCAAGATCTCTCTTATTCCCTTCCCCCAAGGTAACTGAAATGAGTCAGTAGATGATCAATTAAGAAAAAACCTTAATTCAACTGCTACCATTTGACAAACTTCAGGCTTTCCACAGAGGTGAATACTGAACATCTTCAGATTCTGCTTCTATATTAATTTTCAGATTCTGCTTCTATATTAATCTTAAGTATGACATTCTGGACCTGCAGCACATTCCCTTAGACATGGCATTCTCCTTAAGAGGCCTGAAACACAATCTCCAGTTGTCTTATTTCTTGAGTGAAAAGTTAAGACTAAAAGCTATATTATTGTCCTCTTACAGGGTCTGGTGACAAGGATCTCCTTCCCTCAAATCCAAGGGACAAAATTTGAGCATATCTGGCACTCAATTGGCTTAGCCATTGATTGTCAGATCTGGCTGGACCACATTAAGGTCTAGCAGACTTCATTCTCCTCTGTCAAAACCATTCGCTACTCCAACCTCCTTGTTGCCTTCCAGATACATGCCCATCTTCCCAAAACTCAGTCTGAATTCCTCCAATCAGGTTTCTGCCATTCCCACAGCACCAAAATGGCCCTAAACAAAGTCACAAATAATATTCTCTGCAACTGCAGAGTATTATCCCCTCCTTAATCTCTGCAGCCACTGGCACAGTCAACCACACCACCCTCCTCCCACGCTTCTCCATTGTGCAGCTCCATGGAAATGCCCTAGTTTGGTTCCCCTCTTGCCTATTTGTACATAACCAGAGCATCTCCAGCAAGGACTTCTCTTCCTACCCCTGGAGTCTTCCAAGGACCAATGCTTGGCTCCCCTTCTTTTCCTGATCTACATGCTGCCACTTGGCAACAGTAATCACAAACATGGGATGGGGTCAGTTCCCACGTGCACATCGACCCAGGTCTAGCTCCCTAGCACCTCCCTCTGCCTCCGTTTTGTCAAGGCTGCTTATCCAACATCCAGTCACCAAAGACATTCTGTGACTGTGATCATGATGCATTATCACTCTGTCCTTTTTGAGATCTCTGTATTCGCTCTCCTCCAACTAAACATTGGGAAGACCGAAGCCACCATCTTTGGCCTCATGAAGAAACTCCATACCCTCGCCACCTCATCTCAGGCAACTGTCTTAGACTGAACGGAACCAAACCATTAACAATCTCAGCATACTATTCAACCCAGAGTTGAAGTTACAATCCCATATCCTCTCCATCACAAAGACTGCCTACTTCCATCTCCTTAGATAGGTGCAGTAGTACAGAAGATATGTTACTGGACTAGTAATCCTGAGGCCTGGACTAATAATCTAGAGAATGTTAGTTCAAACCCCACCATGGTAGTTTGAGAATTTGGATTCGGTTTAAAAAGATTCTAGAACTGAAAAGCTGGCATCAGTAAAAAGTTGTCAGACTATTGTCTGTCGTCCTTGCCCAGTCTGGTCTATCCAGTTCCACACCAACGTGGTTGACTTAACCGCCCTCTGAAGTGACCTAGCAAGCCACCCAGCTGTATCAAACAGAAGGCAGCCCACCATCAGCTTCTCATAGCAACTAGGATTGGGCAATGAATGCCGGCCTTGCAGGTGACGCCCATATCCAGAGAATTTTTTTTTTTTTTAATTATGTCTCCATCCCTACCTCCATCTACCACTGAAGCCCTCACCCACCCGTTCACAACCTCCAGACTTGACTATCACAATTCTCTCCTTGCAGTTCTACCATCCTCAACCCTCTAAACTTCAGCTTATCCAAATACTAACCCACAGCAATCCTGCTTACTCATCACCCCCATCCTCACTAACCCAAATTGCCTTTTGGTCCCCCAATACCTCAAATTGAATATCTTTACCCTTGTGTTTAGAATCCTCTATGATCTCACCACTATCCTTGTAACTTTCTCCAGCGCTATCTTTGTAACTTTCTCCAGTGCTATAACCCCCAAACTCTGTTCCTTCGACTTCAGCCTCTAATGCATCCCTTCACCCTTCATACACCATTAGCAACCATGTCTTTTAGCTACTTAATTTGCACCCTCTGGAATTTCTTAACCAAACCCCTCTGCTTCTTCACCTCCCTCTTCTCGTTTTCTGCCCTCACCTGGTTCGATTCCCATTTATCCAATCGCAGCCGAATCATGTACAGTGGTTTCTTTTCCCGCTCCCGCACCGTTACCTCTGGAGTCCCCCAAGGATCTATCCTTGGCCGCTTCCTATTTCTCATCAACATGCTGCCCCATGGCAACATTAACCAAAAACACGTCAGCTTCCACATGTATGCTGGCGACACCCAGCTCTACCTCGGCACCTCTCAAAACCTCCACTGCCTCCGATTTGTCACGCTGCTTGTCCGGCATCCAGTAGTGGATGAGCAGGAATTTCCTCCAATTAAATATTGGAAAGACCAAAGCCAATGTCTTCGGTCCCTGCCACAAACTCTGTTCCCTAGCCACAGACTCCATCCCTCTCCCTGGCCACTGCCTGAGGCTGTATCAAACGGTTTGCAACCTTGGCATCCTATGTGGGCCCAAGCTGCACATCTGACCCCATATCCTCTCCATCACCAAGACCGCCTACTTTCACCTCCGTAACGTTGCCCATCTCCGCTGATCTGCTGTCGAAACCCTCATCCATGCCTTTGTTACCTATAGACACGACTATTCTAAAGCTCCCACACTGCACCTGCCGTAAACTTACTCATCCAAAGCTCTGCTGCACATAGCCTAACTTGCACCAAGTCCCATTCACCCATCACCCCAGTGCTCGTTGATCTACATTGGCTCCCAGTCCAGCAATGCCTAGATTTTAAAATTCTCATTCCTTGTTTTCCAATCCCACCATGGCCTCATTCCTTCCCATCTCTAACCTCCTCTTTTCCACCATGGCCTCATTCCTTCCCATCTCTAACCTCCTCTCTCCAAGATCTCAGCTATCCTCCAATTCTGGCATCTTGTGCATCCCCGATTTTTTTCACTCCACCATTGGCAGCCGTGCCTCAGCTGCCCAGGCCCCAAGCTGTGGAATTCCATCCAATAAACCTCTCCGCCTCTCTATCGCTTTCTCCTCCTTTAAAACGCTCCTTAAAACTTACCTTTTGTCATCTGTCTTATCTCCTTCTGTGGGGCGGTGTCAAATTTAGATTGCTAATCGCTCCTGTGAAGTGCCTTGGGATGTTTTATTACATTAAAGGCACTATTATAAATGCAAGTTGTTGCTGTTGTTAAGGCCCGCCATAAATCCCATTTGTTTGACCAAGCTTTTGGTCACCTATCCAATATCATCTTTAGCTCAGCATCCAATTTACCTCATGCCTCTGAAGTGCCTTGGGACACTTTTCAATGTTAAAAGCACTATATAGATGCAGGTTGCTGTTATTAGCACCTGCTCTAAGCTGGACTTGTAACAATATACGAGATGGGTTTTTAAGTGATCAGAGCCTGCAGTAACCCCCCCTCTCCTTAACTGATGCCATCTCCCAGTTAATTGGTATTTTTGCAGCAAGTCTGCAAACCGTATTGTATTATCATAAACCTATACCAGTAACTGGTAATCGCCATCCAAAGTGGATGACTGACTCGGATACATACTGCACCACGGTTTCCAGCTGTCATTAGACCATCAGGAATAAGATAAATTCTTGGAAACTTGCCCCTTTAATTCTTTAAGGGTCAAGCTACGCTGTGGGATATTAGTGCATGAACAGAGTCTGAAATTCTTCCCTTTGCTATTTTAGAAGCAACATTAACCTGCATAAGTCAGTTAATGCCTCTATTAAAATAGTCAAGAGACAAATTTCAGAAAATGCAAGATTAAAAAACTCAATTTATTTATTTTTTGTTTCCTTTTATTTAAAAAAGTTTGATCTATATCTTCCTTATAGATAAAAATAATGTAATTTAGCAATATTTACTTTGTGTCTGCCATACGCTTGATAGCAGATTAAAACAGTGCGAATAATTACTGAAAAATTCTCAACTAAATCTCAGAGTTTAAGGTTGCTTGTACACGTGCAGCAAGCATAAATGTTTCCAGACAGTATGGAAGAAAATGGGTATATTTAGCAACTCGGATACCCTAATGAGAGGAGAACCTCCTGGAGCAGAAAACATAGTCCACTGCAGAAGTGAAAGAGCACTACTTTGTACCATAACACATGAATATCCTATTGTACTTTTAAAAAAAAGTATTTGGCGAGCAAAACAACTTTACAGCAGAAATTTTTCCCAAGCGTGTTTTTGTTCTTTAAACAAAACAGGTGGAGCCCCGTTTAACAATCTATACAAAGCCACCAAGTTGCCATAATTATATAGCCAGATGTCTTTGCTAAGGAGGTCATATTCACATTTGATTTGTTACAGAACATGACCGCAAAGCAAGCAACACCAATTATGGCATCTCGTTAACGGAAGAAACTAACCAAAAAATCCCCTTCTGCCCCAACAGACTTCAAAACTATGTGGACATTGTTCTCATGCCTCTGATCTTCAGTTTCCTGTTAGCACGAAAAGCGATCAGAAATGATGGCTGGTTAACATTCATCAGAATAAAAGTAACTGTTTTGTCTTAATTGAACCATGAAATAGCTATGCAATTATTCATTCTGGCAAGTTAAACTTCTTGCTGGAATTGCCTAACATCTGTTGATTTGTTCATTAGCACCCACAGATGAAGAGCATTCTGCAGCAAAAACACCATTTTGTCACACTAAGTGAATATTAGGCTATTTAAATGTCTAGCACATAATTTTGCACTAGAAAAAAAAAGCATCACAAGGCAAATTCAGAGGTTATTTCCTTCCTATGAAAAACAAAAGAAAAATCAGAATTTAAAAGGCTTTTAGAACATCTGAAAGTTAGTTACATCCAACATAATCCACTGCTCTGCAGCATGTGTAAATATAATTCAGCTCAATGTACTGCCAGGTTTATAAACTGCAAGTAAAGTGGAGAGAGGATTTATTTAAAGTACAGTAACAGAAAATGCTGGAAATACTCAGCAGGCCAGGCAGCATCCGTGGAGAGAGAAACAGAGTTAACGTTTCAGGTCTGGGACCCTATTGTATCTATTTAAAGTACTTTTACTTATTTTGTACTCTGCTGCCCCTGTGGCTGCTGTCAGTAACAATTAGACAAGTCCAAAATGAATACAGCTTTGCAGAAACACTATTTCATATGTTTTACCCAAACATGTTGCACGTTAAGTTCTTTAAGAGCTGGGCATACATTTTTTCCCCTTGTGGTATAGATTTCCAAACTGGGAACCCAAGCTCCAAGGGGTCCATGAGGGAGATCTCAAAGTGTCTATGAAGTCATTAGACTTCTGTCCATCTCATTAGACTTATGTATTTGTGGATTTACTAGCAAGTTATTTTTGGTGTTCCTTTTATGCTTAAAATAAAGATGTTTTCTGCAATAATAAAGCAGTTTTATCATGGATAGCTGAAACTGTCAATTAGGACAATTGATGTTGGGAGCAGGGCCCCAATAGAGAAGTTTGAAAATCATCAGAGTTCTAGAAATTCAGGGGATTTACTTTGTTGCATTATTACCCTCCCCCAAACGTTAACCTATTAAGCGTGCGTCAACAACGCCAGCACACTTACCAGAAGAGATCTTTATTCAGTCAGTGGAGGATTTAAAATGTTCAACAACAACAGATTTGAAATGGTTTCAGACAAAGTGAAGTTATATACACAAGGTAAATCTATTATCTATACTGTTTGAAGTCTTGCAGATGGACACATTCCCTGTTGTCACAATTTTTTGTGATGCTTTTATAATCAATATTTATAAATGCAATTGCCTACATAGACATTTATAAATGGGAATTTCTGATGTAAATATTTACCGGCTATGCTGCAGTTGCAGGCCACCCTCACCAGCTTGTCCATTGCCTTCACCACTCACCTCCTGGCACCCATGGTGCTTTCATGTCCGGCCAGGGGCTGCTGCCCATTTGCCAACACAGCCTTCCCAATTCACATACCCGGCACTTCCTGATCTTCTCCTGGCTTCCTGCGGTTTCTGTGCTCATCTCCCAGCTTGCAGACTACCCTCATGCCTCATTTTATCTTTGCTGGTAAACTGGCACTTTAGTTCAGAAAGTAAAATCAGCACTTATAATACTTAAAAAAAACACCTTCCCAGCAATGCTCTTCAACCCCACCTTTGTTGCTCTTGCTTTTTCCCCCCTAATTCCCTTCTCAGTCTGACTCTAAAACCCCCCTTTCCCTCCCCCCTCAAAAAATCCCAGCCCAACTATTATCACCTATTTGTGTGTGTATTCCTCATTATTTACCTTTACTTTCCCACTGCTTTTATGTTCCCCATTATCGCTTTGTTGCTGAACACCTGTTCATAGATAAAAGAAAGAAGCAGGAGTAGGCCATTCGGCCCCTCGAGCCTGTTCCGCCATTTAATGAGATCATGGCTGATCATCCAAATTCAGTACCCTGTCCCTGCTTTCTCCCCATATCCCTTGATCCCTTTAGCCTTAATAGATACATGTATTTTCCCCTGAAGCCTGTTCCCGCATTTCTTCCCTTCCAAAGATCTCTTTCTCACTACCTTTGTTCCTGAACGCCCATTCCCCAAATTTTGTTTCTCCCAGCTTATTTCCCACGGTCTCCAAAAGGTATGTAGATGAAGCAGCCAATGAGATGCACAAGCATTATCCCTATTTAAAGGTATGATTTAAAGGCGATTCACCAGGCTGATACCTGGAATGGCGGGAATGACCTACGAAGAGAGATTAAATAGTTTGGGCTTGTACTCACTGGAGTTTAGAAGATTGAGAGGGGATCTCATCGAAACATATAAAATTATGGCAGGCCTGGACAGGCTGAATTCAGAGAGAATGTTTCCAATGGCCGGGGAGCACAGAACCAGGGGCCACAGTCTAAAAATAGCGGGCAAATCATTTAAAACAGAGATGAGGAAGAATTTCTTCACTCAAAGAGTGGTGAGCCTGTGGAATTCCCTGCCACAGAGGGCTGTGAAGGCTAATTCAATAAATATTTTCAAGAGAGAATTGGATATATTTCTGAAGGCTAAGGGGATTAAGGGTTACGGAGAAAAGGCGGGGACGGGGTACTGAACTGGTAAGATCAGCTATGATCTCAGACGAAGATCAGCCATGATCTCATTGAATGGCGGAGCAGGCTCGAAGGGCCGAATGGCCTACTCCTGTTCCTATCTCTATGTTTCTATGTTTGTTGAATTTAGCACATTATTGTAGCATTGACATTTTATAAACAGTAATCACAACCTATAATACTCTTTTCACAACAATATTAAAACTGATTTAGCATCTAAAGGCTCAATTAGTCATAGAGCGTACATAAGAGATTACAGAAATGTATATTGTGCAAACTAGGTGATAATAGATTCATCCATGATTCAAGGAACCAACAAGGATTTGTCCTAGTGATTATTTTTGTAAATATGTATAATGAAACCACTAAAACAGTCAAATGCTTTTGCAAATGCCTATTACAAATATAGCTTAACGTGAATTAATGCAACTTAACAATCCATTTTAATACTTCAATCAGTAGCTCTATAAACCTTTAGTGACTATGCAACAGCTGTTTCTAAAATATTTCTGTTCCTCTAGAATTATCAAAATACTGTCTAGATAAACTCTAATAATTACCTAATCATAGCGTAGAGCATTTAAAAATATAAAATTAGGTAACATTTCATACTTGAATTAGGCACTTTATTCAATGAGTTCAAAGGAAGTCCTTTGCTATAATAATGCTTGGATCGATCATGCTTTGATTGGAGGCAACGTTAATAATTTTGAACCAAATATATTGAATTTATTAAAATACCCCCCAAGACAAACAACTATCAAATAGCCCCATTTAGGCACATATCTATAGACTTTTTGGAAACTATGCCATCATGTTGAATATTTGACTATTATGCAACAAACCTAATTAGATTATCTACATAAGAGTCTGAATTGAATCTCCTACCTGTAAATCAGTCATGTTGAAAAAAATAACTCCTACAATTTTACATCTATCTTACCAATCAGAATTGCAATATTAATACCTATCTTACCAATCAGAATTGCAATATTAATACCTATCTTACCAATCAGAATTGCAATATTAATACCTATCTTACCAATCAGAATTGCAATATTAATTTGCTATATATTTTTCAGAGACTGGGGCAATGGCACAATTAACACTCAGACTCAGGTCCTAAACCATCACCAACTAATGGCTAATCCACCAAAGACTTGCAAAGTTGTAGATTGAGCCAGCCAATTTGATTAGCTATTGATCAGCATATAATCACTCCTATTGTGGTCACCTTAACTTCCAAAGCAGTCAACTAGAAGGATCGACCTTATATTTCCCCCAAAATAAACAGAATTGAATACTGTAGAATAGAAAAGTAAAATGATACAGTACTTCAGTCATCTACAAAGTGTGGCGTACTGGTTTTCCCATTTATAATTCAATTGACAAAATATTACACTGGAGTACATATGCACAGATATAATGTAAAAAGCAACAGATTCTTAAATCAGAAAAAAATGCAAAAAAAGCTCTAGTTTTCTATTAGAAGCTACAATGGCAAGGGAAGGACACAGAACTCTTAACTTGGAAAATGTACTGGCGTGTTGGCACAAACTAATTGGATGCTACAGTAGACAATGGCAATAATGGCTTCCCTGCAGAAAGTCAAAAGGTTAAATATATAATTTAAGCCCCCGCCCCAATCACTTTCAGTTTAATTCCAGAATGCTGTACAGTGGACACCTGATCAATTGCATATTAAGTGAAAATGGAGCAGCATTTGAATTTCACAATATTTTAATCAAATGCACATCAGTAGTCTGCTTTATCTCACTTTGAAATGTTAATTAGTTAAACTTGGGGAGAAATAAAAATCTGTGACTGCAGAGGTCAAATGCAAAACATCAGGCTATCTAGGTTAAAAAATGTATATAGCCTTCCTTCAGTTGCCATTTTCCATAGCATTAACTAGGGGGATGTAATCAAATAATTATGTCCTTGTTCAAATTCTTTTTAAACTAACCTTCAAAAATGCATTGTCTGATCTTTGTTTCTTTTCTGCCACTCTGTGCTAATAGCAAAGTAGCAACCATGTTTTTAATGATAGGGGGAATATTAGCAAAGTAGCACTCTGAACTAAAGCCATAGCCTTTTCAATGGCAATGGACCAGCTATGGTCACCAAATGGAGCAGCTGTGGAAGATGTATATTTAGACTCCTAGATAAATTGGAACACAGAAATTAATGTTTAGATAAGGACTAGTCCACAGGAAATCAAAACTGATAATCTCAAGATTTTGGTTTATTTTGGGGAATTTGTGGTTTAATAACTAATTCCTCAGCAAGTTTTGAGCCTACAATTTTGGAAGTTTCCTAGTTAACACCACTTATTAATATATGTTTCATATCAAACAGGATGTAGCTGAAGGCACCTGTAGATGCCAGAGGGAAAGCAAAGTTATTTCCCACAGCCTAATGCCCACTCCAACCACCTTGCATCAGCAATGATTAATTCTACATTTGAACTTTTACATTAACAACATTGAGCTCCATGCAGCACAATCTGGGAAAGAACTCCAACAGCAGGAGTGGTGCATGAAGCTTCACAGCTGGTACGTGGAGTCGTTTTTAATAACCATATAGAAGATTGAGATGCAGCTGCTTTTATGCTTCCTAGAAAAAAAACATGATTTAAGTCAGAGAAATGTTTCTGCTGCTGCTCCAGTATGATTTTGTACATGACAGTGAATTGACAAATAGGGCGGTCTCTCTCCAGATGTTGTAAAGCAGGGATATCCAAACGGCAACCCATGGCCCCGAGACCTAGCAGTCTAGCCTTTGAAACTCAAGCAACTCCACCCTATTTGCACTTCCATTTCTGATGCACTGATTGATCTGGTTTGAATTCTGAGGGTTGGAGATTTGGAAAAGATTTTTGGTGCTGTTGCCTCACTGATGGTATTCTGATTTAAGATTTATCCAAGATTTGTTAGTATGAACTACTTGAGATGTATGAAAATTAATTTAAATTTTATAGGTGGCCCAAGGCTCCATGGTACATAATGCAGTTGACACAACAGGACTCAAAGACTGCAAGGAACTCGCTTATATTTTAAAGTCGCCTCAACTCGCCTGTCATAATTTTGGTGTTATGTCAGCTGAGCCATTTTACAAACAAGTACATAATTTGGTCCAGACTATATGTGGAAATTTACAGCAAGATCAAAAAGTTTTATTTCTTACATTTTTCAGTGTTTCCATTCATTTCGCAATTACCTAGTTTCACAATCTGCAGCCAATTCATTTTAGGTGCTTATTGAAAAAGGCTCATTCTGCCTCAAGGATATTGATTAAAACAAATGTCAATGATGGGTTGTATTTGTATTTAGTAACTTAATATAGGTGCCTAAAAACATACAGCCATTAAACAATTGAGACAAACCTTCCCAGATGATAAACAAAGAATTTTGTGAATCACAAGAAATAGAACTAAAAATTCAGTCAAATACAAGTTTCACCCCACACTTTAAAAAAATGCAGGGTCTCCACAAGCCAATCATCATTCAGACAGGGCAGAAAGCCAGACTGTACTAAAGGCCTCTTCCAATGCCACTTCGTGAGCAATCAGGAGTGGTGTAAAAACAGCCTGGATTAATCCCATCAATCTTTCCTTTCAAAAAGCATAGCTGTAATGCCCCACTGTTGCCTCAACTATCAGCTAATGCAATGGTAACAAAAGTGGATTTTTGTCTGTTGAATTTTTAACCTCTATCATTACTGGAAGCAGCACATGGGAGATTAAGAACAGATCACATAGAATCATAGCTAGCTATTTTCTACAAGTTGGAGGCAATCTATATTACAGTCTGGCATGCAAATGGGGCTATTTCATATGCATTGTTACTAGGAAGCACTTCATAATATCTTGCTGCTTAGATGCCATTCTATTTAATTTGCTCAATTCGACATTTCGGTTAAATAAAAGTTAGGCTACTCGACATCCCCATAGTTCATTGGAAGTAGCAACTGTATTTGAGGTGTCAAAATTCCAAATAATAATAACCTGTGAATGGCTGTTGATTTAATGTAATTATGAGATGAAGAGGTCTATTGCATTTTATTTCAGTATAACTTCAAGGGAGTATCGACTGTATTTCTATGGGAAGCTTATTTCCTTGGAACACTGAAGTTATTTCCAATCAAAAGAGCTCAGTGTACAACTGTACCAGCAGTCAGAGAAGCTAAACTAGTTTTCAAACTGCAGCATATTCCACAGTATAAGAGGCAAGTCTCTGTTTTAAAGTCTATGTAGAGATAAAGTGAGTCTTTATTATTTTATGCAAATAGAAAAGTGTATCACAGTTTTATACTGTAATTCATTTACTTGTTTTATTTAAATTAAAACTGTCTTTTGATTTAGAGCCCGAATCTCAAGAGGGGAGAATCACATGGCAGCATGCGGTACATTCTAGTAAGGATTCTTAGTTGCAATCCCAGGTTTCACTATTGCTTAGGTTGGTAGGTTAAGGCATGCTCTGAATCGTAGGGTATGTGAAGTTCGGTTTACACGTGTGGCCAGTGACATTAATCCAAGAAAATATCAAGTATAAAACCTTCAAAACATGACAACAGCTTAGACTGGGAATCAAACCAGGGGTCTTCCTCTTTTGTGCAGTCGCTTATCACAACATAAAGTGCATTTACCTCTTGGCCATCAGGGAAGCCTCATTTAAAATAGAAAACGATAATCTTACCTAAACACATTCAAAAGTGCATACTGACTATGGTGTTCATACATTTCAAGCCAAACTGTTTCTGGAACTTACATCAAATTTTCCTGTCAGCACACCTAAAAGTTTTAAAAACACTGTTCAATACACATATTCCTCAAAACTAGGGTCTTTTGTTTAAAGTGAAGTCGAGTACCACAACTGCTTTGAAAACTAATGTCTTCTTGATCAAAACAGTTCTTGTAAAGAATGCAGAACTGGAGATTTTCCCCAAAAATTAAAACATTTGTCCATGTATGCAGATGTTTAACTGATAAAAATAACGTGTCCATATTTAACCAGTAAACAAATGGCTATACCTCTCACCATTATTAAACTTTATGATGAAAACATTTATTTAACTCAAACTTGAAACTGGCTTCGTATCATAATTGCATGAGGTGTAAAACAGAAGAGACCAATAGTTGATTTAGTTAAGCAACATTAAACACTTCAAACAATGAGTACAAAAATATAATTGAAGGATACACATCAGAAACCTAAAATATTTTTATCCTTGTAAGCTTTTTTTATTGTGAAAATTTATTCAAAATGTTTATCTTGATGCAAATACACCATGAAATTTCAAATTGTGTATTATATAAAATGATTTAAATCAAAATTTCTCTTTAGTAACCTTCTAAAATAAATAATTCTTCTGGAACTACGAACATTAATTACAAATCAGAGGATTTTCTCCGACCTCAAACGCTACAAGCCCCAATTTTAAACAGCCTGCCCAATGGGAAGGGGGCGGGCAGGTGGTTAAAATAGTGGTAGAGTATTAGCACTATGTTCTTACTGCGCACTTTTCAGAGGCGGTCTAGGAGCCCGCCACAGGCAGACAGGAGCCTCATGAATTTATTACAATTAGGGTTGTATAACGCAATTAGGATCCAGAGAACATTTTAACAAAACAAAAAAAACAAAAAACAAAATCGCAACAATCCTACCCAGCGTCTAACCCGCCAATAAAACCTGGTGGGGTTGGTATCAGAGAGCTAATAAAAGTACTATTTATAAGGGACAACTAATTGGATCACAGGATCTCTGTGCTATTTGGATTGCCAGCTTTGTTTCCAGCTTGCAGATCACTTCTTCATCACTTTTTTGCCTCCTCATTCACAAGAACCTTTATCTGCTTATAATGGGTGCAATTGTTGCTAGTTTCATTTGGATAGAGGAACATTTGGAGGAAGAGAAACAGGAGCAACAACCAGCGCCAGCAGGGCCCATCGGTAGACACTGGGTGTTGTTGGAGCTGCACTCATCCAGGCAAGTGGAGAGTATTTCATCACACTCCTGATTTGTGCCTTGTAGATGGTGCAAAGGAGTCATGAGGTGAGACACTCGCCGCAGAATACCCAGCCTCTGACTGCTCTTGCAGCCACAATATTTGTGTGGCTGGTCCAGTTAAGTTTCTGGTCAATGGTGCCCCCACCCCCCCAGAATATTGATGGTGGGGGATTTGACGATGGTAATGCTGTTGAATGTCATGGGGCAATGGTTAGGCTCTCGCTTGTTGGAGATAGTCATTACCTGCTTCATTATCTGAGGAGTTGCGAATGGAACTGAACACTGTGCAATCATCAGCGAACATCCCCACTTCTGACCTTATGATGGAGGCAAGGTCATTGATGAAGCAGCTGAAGATGGATCGGCCTAGGACACTGCCCTGTGGAACTCCTGCAGCGATGTCCTGGGGCTGTGATAATTGAACTCCATCTTCCTTTGTGCTAGGTATGACTCCAGCCAGTGGAGAGTCCCCCCCCCCATATTGACTTCAGTTTTACTCGGGCTCCTTGATGCCAGTCAAATGCTGCCTTGATGTCAAGGGCAGTCACTCTCACCTCACCTCTGGAACTCCGCTCTTTTGTCCAATTTTGGACCAAGGCTATAATGCGGTCTGGAGCCGAGTGGTCCTGGCAGAACCCAAACTGAGCATTGGTGAGAAAGTGCCGCTTGACAGCACTGTCGACGACACCTTCCAGCACTTTGCTGATGATTGAGAGTAGACTGATGGGGTGGTAATTGGCCGGATTGGATTTATCCTGCTTTTTGTGGACAGGACATACCTGGGCAGTTTTCCACATTGTCAGGTAGATGCCAGTGTTGTAGCTGTACTGGAACAGCTTGGCTAGAGGCGCAGTTAGTTCTGGAGCACAAGTCTTCAGCACGACAGCCGGGATGTTGTCGGGGCCCATAGCCTTTGCTGTATCCAGTGCGCTCAGCCGTTTCTTGATATCACATGGAGCGAATCAAATTGGCTGAAGACTGGCTCCTGCGATGGTAGGGACATCAGGAGAAGGCCGATATGGATCATCCACTCAGCACTTCTGGTTGAAGATGGTTGCAAATGCTTCAGCCTTGACTTTTGCACTCGCATGCTGGGCTCCGCCATCATTGAGGATGGGGATATTTATGGAGCCTCTTCCTCCCGTTAGTTGTTTAAT
Organism: Somniosus microcephalus; assembly: GCF_052327205.1. NCBI lineage: Eukaryota > Metazoa > Chordata > Chondrichthyes > Squaliformes > Somniosidae > Somniosus > Somniosus microcephalus. Next base: position 86,823,007 of record NC_141000.1, read on the forward strand.
TGTCCACCACCATTCATGACGATGTGGCAGGACTGCAGAGCTTTGATCTGATCCGTTGATTGTAGCATCGCTTAGCCCTGTCTATAGCATGCTGCTTGCTTAGCATGCATGTAGTCCTGTGTTGCAGCGTTCCCAGGTTGGCATCTCATTTATAGGTACGCCTGGTGCTACTCCTGGCATGCTCTTCTGCACTTCTCATTGAACCAGGGTTGGTCCCCTAGCTTGATGGTAATGGTAGAGTGAGGGATATGCCAGGCCATGAGGTTACAGATTGTGGTAGAATATAATTCTGCTGCTGCCGATGGCCCACAGCACCTCATGGATGCCCAGTTGAGTTGCTAGATCTATTCTGAATCTATCCCATTTAGCACGGTGGTAGTGCCACACAACACGATGGAGGGTGTCCTCAGTTTGAAGATGAGTCTTCGTCTCCACAATGACTATGCGGTGGTCACTGCTTTCAATGCAGTCATGGACATATGCATCTGCGACAGGTAGAATGGCAAGGACGAGGTCAAGTAGGTTTTTCCCCTCGTGTTGGTTCTCACCACCTGCCGCAGGCCCAGTCTGGCAGCTATGTCCTTCAGGACTCTGCCAGTTCAGTCAGTAGTGGTGCTACTGAGCCACTCTTGGTGATGGACACTGAAGACCCCCACCCAGAGTACATTTTGTGCCCTTACTACCTCAGTGCTTCTTCCAAGTGGTGTTCAACATGGACGAGTACTGATTCATCAGCTGAGGGAGGGTGGTAGGTGATAATCAGCAGGTTTCCTTGCCTATGCTTGACCTGAAACCATTAGACTTCACGGGGTCCAGAGTCACTGCTGCGGACTCCCAGGGCCACTCTCTCCAGGCTGTATACCACTGTATCGCCACCTCGGGTGGGTCTGCCCTGCCGGTGGGACAGGACCTACCCAGGGATGGTGATGCAGAAGTCTGGGACATTGGTTGAAAGGTATGATTCTGTGAGTATGACTATGTCAGACTATTGCTTGACTAGTCTGTGACCGCTCTCCCAATTTTGACACAAGTCCGCAGATGTTAGTGAGGAGGACTTTGCAGGGTCAACTGGGCTGGGTGTGCCATTGTCATGTCCAAAGTCGGTACCGAGGCCAATGCCGGTTAGTCCATCCGGTTTTATTATTTTTTTCTGTAGCGGTTTGTTACAACTGAGTGGCTTGCTAGGCCATTTCAGAGGGCAGTTAAGAGTCAACCACATTGCTGTGGGTCTGGAGTCAGATATAGGAACGGCATATTTCCTTCCCAAAAAGGACATTAATGAACCAGATGGGTGTTTACGACAATCCGATAGTTTCATGATCATCAATACTGATACTTGCTTTTTATTCCAGATTTATTTAATTAACTGAAGTTAAATTCCCCAGCTGCTATAGTGGGATTTGATCTCACGTCTCTGGATCATTAGTCCAGGCCTTGGGTTACTAGTCCAGTAACAACCACTATGCGACCATTCCCTAGACGTTGCCAGTCTCCGCCCCTGCCACACCTCATCTGCTGCTGAAGCCCTCATCCATGCTTTGGTTACCTCCAGACTCACCTATTCCAACGCTCTCCTGGCCAGCCTCCAATCTTCCACCCTCAATAAACTGGAGCTCATCCAAAACTCTTGCCTGTATCCTAAATCCTGCTCAACCATCACTCCTGTGCTCGCTTACCAACATTAACTCTCAGTCCACCAATGCCTTGAATTTAAAATTAGCATCAGTGTGTTCAAATCCCTCCAGGGCCTCAACCCTCTCCATCTCCAATCTCCTCTAGCCTTACAACCCTCCAAGAACTCTGCGTTCCTCAAACACTGGACTCTTAAGCATCTCCCACTCGCTTCTTCAAATCAAAATCAAATCAAATCAACTTTTATTGCCATTGTTAGTGCACAAGTGCAGTACAACGAAATATAGGCTTGCAGCTCCCGAGAGTGTACATTTAGATTAAGACATTTAAACATTCAACATACATTTGGCTTGTAATACATTAACATAAACATAACCATAATAAAGTGCATTGGCAGATGTGCAGGCTTTAGAGTTTATTTGTGGAGTTCAGTCGGATGACAGCCCTGGGAAAGAAGCTGTTCCTAAATCAGGTCGTACGGGTGCGAATGCATCTGTAGCGTCTCCCAGATGGCAGGAGGGCGAACAGACTGTGGCTGGGGTGGGTAGGGTCTTTGATGATGGACCGTGACCTCCGTAAACAGCGTTTCTGGTATATGTGCTCTATGGTCGGTAACCGGGTGCCGGTAATGCGTTGGGCAGTTTTGACTACCCACTGCAGGGCTTTCCGGTCATAGTAGCTACAGCTGCCATACCATACTGTGATACAGTTTGTCAGGATGCTCTCTATTGTGCAGCGGTAAAAGCCATTGGTGGCTGTGACTTCAGCCGTCATGGTCTTATGCTCTGGAATTCCCTCCCTAAACCTCTCTGTCCCTTTCTCCTCCTTTTAAGAGCCTCCTTAAAACCTACCTCTTTGTCCAAGCTTTTAGTCGCCTGTCCTAGTAACTCCTCCTTTTGCTCAGTCAATTTTTGTCTGATTACGCTCCTCTGAAGCACGTTGTGATGTTTTCCTATTTTAATGGGACTATATAAATGCAAATTATTGTTATTGTTATGCTATGTAGGAAGTAACATCTGGGCCACTGACTGACAGTGACTGAGTAAGTCAAGTTCCACATTAAAACGTTTTCTGGGATTTTTACTGGTGCTTCAGGGATTGAATTTCACAAATCTGTCCAATATTCTGTGAATACTGCAAATCAGTGACCTTCATATTTGATACATATATCTTTACCTATGTATTTAATCTCACCATTTTTAATGCTGAGATCACACAGCAAGATGGTATGCAAGATGCATCACTGGAGGTAAATATCTAGTATTTAGCAATAATGAGGTAGGGAAATGGGGTTTAACTGCATTGGGGGCAATCCTGCACTTTTGTAACAATGGGTGATGGTCCTGGGCTTTGGCAGAGTTGGGGTGTGGACTCTGAAGTTGACAGTACTGCAGTGGGGCTGTCTGCTGAAGTTTGGCAGCAATGGAGGGGGCGGGGGGGGGCCTTTGATCTGGCAGCACTGTGGGGTGACAACCTAGGGTTTGCGACAAGCAAACGTAGAATGCAAGGCTCACTGCTGGATTTTTGGTGTGTATCAGCAATAGTGAGGGGAAAGGCAGGGCATGGGCCCAATAGCACTGGTTGGAGGGGAGGGAGCATTTCATGTGTGTCAGCACTGGTTTGTGACGTTCTTATTGAATGGCGGAGCAGGCTTGAGGGGCTGTATGGCCCACTCCTGCTCCTATTTCTTATGCTATGTAAATTGCCAAAGTCAGTAACAGAGTTTGGGAGATGGGGTTGTAGGCTGCAGGATAGAGGAACGGTCATGAAGATATTTGAACGCAAGGATGAAAATTTTAACTTGGAAGTGATGGGGGGCCGGGAGCCAGTGGAGATTAGCAAGGACAGGTTGATAGGCAAGTGGGACATGGTGTGAGATAGGATACAGGCAGAATTTTAGATGAGCTGAGGTTTATAGAAAGTGAAGAATGGGAGGACAGCCAGACCAGCACTGGAATATCGAGTCTGGAGGTTGCACAAGATACACTGTCGATTCCCCTTGAACTTGAGGCATAGAAGATGGAGACCATACCTGGGGAACAACCAGGATTGGAGAGTATAGATTTTGCTGGGGTCAAGGGTACCAAAATGTGGCGGTGAGAAGAGTTTTGAGCAGATTGACAGTGCCACAAGTATCATGGCAAATAGAGGGCCAAAGTCTAGACAGTTGGGAGTCTGAAGTGCAGTTGCAAGGGACTTGGTGGGGGGGGGGGGGAAATGTCTTTTCTGGGGTCGGACACAGAAGGAAGTGGAGTTGAATGGGGTGGTGAGGGATCCAGGGAAGTGATCAGAGATGGCCTTGCCTGTGATGAAGACCAAAGGAGGAGTAGAGAGGTCACAGGAGATGGTAAAGTCTGGAGGGTGATCATGAATATGGGTAGGAGAATTTGTATGGCAAGAGAGGACAGGAGGGAATTCCAGAAATTGTGGCCTAGGCAGCTAGGCCTAGGTGGGAGGATTCAGGAAAGAGTAAATTTGAAAGCAGCGAGAGAAATGTCAAGGCTCTAGAGCAGAGTACAGTTTTGGGTAAAATTAAGCAGAGTGGGTCAAGAAGGGACAGAGAGAGTAACAAAGGTAATAAGACATCAGTGACTAAGGTGACATCAGGGAAAAATAGAAATAATTCAAAGCTAAAGGCACTATATCTGAATGCGCGAAGCATTCGCAACAAAATAGATGAATTAATAGTGCAGATAGAAATTAACAGGTTTGATCTAATAGCTATAACGGAGACGTGGTTGCAAAGTGGCCACGGTTGGGAACTAAATATTCCAAGATACTTAACTTTTAGAAGAGATAGGCAAAATGGAAGAGGAGGGGTAGCCTGATAATAAAGGACGGGATAAAGACAGTAGAGAGAAAGGATCTTAGCTCCGAAAATCAAGAAGTAGAATCAGTTTGGGTGGAGCCAAGAAACAGCAAGGGGCAGAAAACATTGGTGAGAGTTGTTTATAGGCCCCAAACAGTAATTTTAATGTAGGGCAGTGTATAAATCAGGAAATTAGAGGCGCATGGGGGACTTTGATCTACATATAGACTGGGCAAATCAAATTTGCAGTAATAGTGTGGAGGACAAATTCATGGAATGTATACAAGGTAGTTTTCTAGATCAGTATGTTGAGGAACCAACTAGGGAACAGGCTATTTTAGATCTAGTATTGTGCAATGAGAAAGGGTTAATTAACAACCTTGTAGTAAAGGGGCTTTTAGGGAAAAGTGACCATAATATGATAGAATTTTATATTTATATTGAGTTAGAAAGTGATTTAGTTAAATCCAAAACTAGGGTCTTAAATCTAAACAAAGCAAACTACGTAGGTATGAGGGGCGAGTTGGCTACGGTAGATTGGGAAACTACATTAAAAGGTATGACGGTAGACAAGCAATAGGCGCATTGAAAGAAGACTTACATAATTTACAACAAATATACATTCCTTTAAGGCACAAAAACCCCACAGGAAAAGTGGTCCAACCGTGGCTAACAAGAGAAGTTAAAGATAGTATTAGATCAAAGGAAGAGGCTTATAATGTTGCCAAAAATAGTAAGCCTGAGCATTGGGAGGATTATAGAATTCAGCAAAGGAGGACCAAGAAATTGATAAAGAAAGGGAAAATAGAATTAGAATAAACTAGCGAGAGACATAAAAAGACTGTAAAAGCTTCTATAGGAATGTAAAAAAGGAAAAGATTAGCAAAAGTAAATGTGGGTCCCTTACAGGCTGAAAAAGGAGAAATTATAATGGGGAATAAGGAAATGGCAGAGAAATTAAACAAATACTTTGTGTCTGTCTTCATGGAAGAAGACGCAAATACTTTGTGTCTGTCTTCATGGAAGAAGACGCAAACAACCTCCCGGAAATAGTGGAGAACCACGAGTCGAGCGAGAATGAGGAACTGAAAGAAATTAGTATTAGTTAAAAAAAAGTACTGGAGAAATTAATGGGACTGAAAGCCGATAAATCGCCTGGACCTGATAGCTGATATTCTAGGGTTTTGAAAGAGGGGGCTAGAGAGATAGTGGATGCATTAGTTGTCATTTTCCAAAATTCCACAGATTCTGGAACGGTTCCTGCAAATTGGAAGGTAACAAATGTCACTATTTAAGAAAGGAGGGAGAGAGAAAATGGGGAACTACAGACCAGTTAGCCTGACATCAGTAGTAGGGAAAATGCTAGAATCTATTATTAAGGACATGGTAACAGGGCATTTAGAAAATAATAGGATTGGGCAGAGTCAACACGGATTTATGAAAGGGAAATCGTGTTTGACGAATCTGTAAGAGTTTTTTGAGGTTGTAACTAGCAGAATAGATAAGGGGGAACCAGTGGATGTGGTGTATTTGGATTTTCAGAAGGTATTCGATAAGGTGCCACACAAAAGAGGTTATTAAACAAAATTAGGGCTCATGCGATTGGGGGTAATATACTAGCATGGATTGAGGACTGGTTAATGGACAGAAAACAGAGAAATAAACGGGTCATTTTCAGGTCAGCAGGCTGTAACTAGTGGGGTACCGCAAGGGTCAATTCTTGGGCCTCAGCTATTCACAATCTATCTCAATGATTTGGATGAGGGGACCAAACATAATGGGGGAAAAATTCAGTTGTTTGCACCTCCCGTTAGCGCCTTAAGAGGGCGCTAATTGGGGCACAGAGCAACTAGTGCCCGGGCGCGGCGATGCTTGCGGCGCTCGCGAAATTAACAAGACATTTTGCGGCGGCGCTAAACACTACCACCACGATCTCCTGCGCCTGCAGATCGTGACATCAGTCGAGTACGCAACGCCCCGTTAGCACCCCGGACCGGCTATTGAGTGGCACCCCACTGCCGCTAGCAACGACAGGTTGAGGGGAGCGTTTTGCTGTCAGAAAGGGACTGGGGGAGCGCTATGTAAAGGCGACCGCTTCCTGCCTTTTTTTGTCAGTGACATTTTGCACCACGCATTGAGAGAGAGAGACAGACAGACACAGAGACAGACTACTGGAGAGATTCAACGCTGTGAAGGAGTTTTGAGTACTGAGCAGCACTTTGCAGGTTCATTTTGATTTGCCCTTCCTTGCTTTGTCAGCGCTCTGAGGTAGCGCCTCGCTCCTCGGCCTTTGCGCCTTAACACAGGTGTGAAGCTCCTGATCTAGCGCTCCAATCACCTCCAGGGGCGATAAAAGCCAAGTTTGCCGTCGGAGATAATTAGCGCCAGGTGCTAAACTTTGCGCATGGCCGATAATGGCGCCCCAAACGGGGCGATACTGAATTTTTTCCCCCAATATATCCAAGTATGCTAATGATACAAAGCTAGCTGGGAATGTAAGTTGTGAGGAGGATGCAAGGAGGCTTCAAGGGGATATAGATAGGTTAAGTGAGTGGGCAAGAACATGGCAAATGGAATATAATGTGGAGAAATGTGAAGTTATCCACTTGGTAGGAAAAATAGAAAAGCAGAGTATTTTTTAAATGGTGAGAGATTGGGAAATGTTGGTGTTCAGAGGGACCTGCGTGTCCTTGTACACGAATCACAAAGTTAACATGCAGGTACAACAAGCAATTAGGAAAGCAAATGGTATGTTGGCCTTTATTACAGAAGAATTTGAGTATAAGAGTAAAGACGTCTTACTGCAATTATATAGAGCCCTGGTGAGATCACACCTGGAGTATTGTGCAGAGTTTTGGTCTCCTTACCTAAGGAAGAATATACTTGCCATAGAGGGAGTGCAACAAAGGTTCACCGGACTGGTTCCTGGGATGGGAGGATTGTCCTATGAGGAGAGATTGAGTAGACTTTTCACAGTGTTAAAGAGAGTGTGCAGGGACAGAGGGACCTGGGAGTTAATGTGCATAGGTCCCTGAAGGTGGCGGGACATATTGAGAGAGTGGTTAGCAAAGCATATGGGATCTTGGGCTTCATAAATAGAGGTATTGAGTACAAAAGTAGTGAAGTTATGCTGAACCTTTATAAAGCGCTGGTTAGGCCACAACTGGAGTATTGCGTCCAATTCTGGTCACCACGCTTTAGGAAGGATGTGAAGGCCCTTGAGAGGGTGCAGAAGAGATTTACCAGAATGGTTCCAGGGATGGGGGAATCTTAGCTACAAGGACAGGTTGGAGAAGCTGGATTTGTTTTCATTAGAGCAAAGGAGGTTGAGGGGTGATTTGATAGAGGTGTGCAAGATTATGAGGGGTTTGGATAGGCTAGACCGGGAAAGGCTGTTCCCACTAGTAGATGGTACAAGGACTAGGGGACAGAGATTTAAGGTTTTGGGCAAGAGATACAGGGGGATGTGAGGAAAAACTTTTTACGCAGCGAGTGGTGAGGACCTGGAACTCGCTGCTGACGAAAGTGGTGGAAGCGGGCACACAATGTTTTCAAGGGGAGACTGGATAGGCACTTGAGAGAAATAAACTTGCAGGGCTATGGGGATAGAGCGGGGGAATGGGACTGACTGGATTGCTCTACAGAGAGCTGGCACAGACTCAATGGGCCGAATGGCCTCCTTCTGTGCCATTATGACTATGACTTGGCCTATATTCTCTAGAGTTTAGAAGACCGAGAGGTGATCTCATTGAAACATACAAAACATGCAAAATTCTCGACTGGGTAGATGCAGGGAGGAGGGGGGCACGGTGGCATAGTGGTTAGCACTGTTGCCTCACAGCGCCAGGGACCCGGGTTCAAATCTGGCCTCGGGCGACTGTGCAAACTCCACACAGACAGTCGCCCTGTGTCTGCGTGGGTTTCCTCCGGGTGCTCCGGTTTCCTCCCACAGTCCAAAGATGTGCGGGTTAGGTTAGTGTTAGGGGATTAAATACATGGGGGTTACGGGGATAGGGTGGGATATGTGTCGGTGCAGGCTCGATGGGCCGAAATGGCCTCTGTCTGCACTGTGAGGATTCTGTGATGTTTCCCCTGGGGAGTCCAGAACCAGGGGTTACAGTCTCAGAATAAGGAGTCAGCCATTTAGGACTGAGATGAGGAGAAACTTCTTCACTCAGAGGGTGGTGAATCTTTGGAATTCTCTACCCCAGAGGGCTGTGGAGGCTCAGTTGTTTAGTATATTCAAGACAGAGATAGATATTTTGAATATTAAGGGAATCAAGGGATATGGGGATAGTACAGGAAAGTGGAGATGAGGTAGAAGATCAGCTATGATCTTACTGAATGGCAGAGCAGGCGCAAAGGGCCAAATGACCTACTGCTGCTCTGATTTCTTATGTTCTAAAGGCACCGTCGCCAATGGTGGGTGGGGTGATGGAAATTAGGGATGCGCAAGAGGACAGATGTGGAGGAGAGCAGAGATCGGAGGGTTGTAAGGCTGGAGGAAGTTACAGAGATAGGGATTGGCGAGGCCATGGAGGGATTTGAACACGAGGATGATCATTTTAAATTCGAGGCATTGCCAGACCGGGAGTCAGTGTAGGTCTGCAAGCACAGGGGTGATGGGTGAACATGGCCTCGTACAAGTTAGGGTACGGGCAGCAGAGTTTTGGATGAGCTGAAGTTTACGGAGACTGGAAGGTGGGCGGCCAGCCAAGAGAACATTGAAAGTAGAGTCTGGAGATAACAAAGGCATGGATGAGCATTTCAGCAGCCGATGGGCTGAAGGGCGGAAACTGGCGATATTACAGAGGTGGAAGTAGGCAGTCTTGGTGATGGAGAGGATATGGGGTTGGAAGCTCAGCGTTAAATAGGATGCCACGGTTGCAAACAGTCTGGTTCAGCCTCAAACAGTAGCCAGGGAGAGGGATGAAGCTGGTGATTAAGTAATGGAGTTCGCAACAGGGCCAAAGACAAGGGCTTCGGTCTTCCCAATATTTAATTGGAGGAAATTTCTGCTCATCCAATACTGGATGTCAGGCAAGCAGCGTGACAAATCAGAGGCAGTGGAGGGGGTCGAGAGAGGTGACGGTGAGGTAGAGCTGGGCGTCGTCAGCATACATGTCGAATCTGAAGTCGTGTTTTCGGAGGATTTTACCAAGGGGCAGCATGTAGATGAGAAATAGGAGGGAACCAATGATAGATCCTTGGGGAACTCCAGAGGCAATGGTGCATGCGGTTGCGTGAGCATGAAGAGAAGCCATTGCAGGCAACGAGTGCACAGACAGGAATGGAATCATGCGAGGGCAGTCCCACCTGGACAATGGAGGAGAGGCCTTGGAGGAAGGTGGTGTGGTTAAGCATGTCAAAAGCTGCAGGCAGGACAAGAAGGATGAGGAGGTAAAGTGCACCGCGGTCACAATCACATAGGATGTCGTTTGTGACTTTGATTAGGGCCGTTTAAGTGCTGTGGCAGTGGCGGAAACCTGAATGGAGTGGTTCAAACATGGAGTTGCAGGAAAGATTGCCATGGATTTGGGAGGAATGGGAGGTTGGAGATGGGGCGTTAGTTTGCAAAGACAGAGTGGTTATGGGTGGGTTTTTGATGACCGAAGGTTTGAAAGGTGATAGGCTAGTCCGTTAACACCGAAGATAATCAAGTGGGATAATTAAAACTGTTGCTTCAGTTTATTTTCAAATAAAAAACTGAATTTTGAATTAGAATGGGGAAAGACTCTGAGCCTAATGCACTTCCAGAAGTTCACAGTAAGCAAATGCTACAAGTCTAATCAGCAGAGTTTTTTTTAAACTCACACATACACAGGCCGCACACAGACTGAACATTGCTCAGTTGTCCTCAGAACTTCACTGCACGTGCTCAGACTGCACAATACAAATTCAGCTCAGTCACAGCTTTCAGTCATCTGGGAGAGGCCGAGGCTTCCAAGTGAAAAAAATTAATGAAGGCATTCAAAGATGAACACATTTAATGTCATGAAATGTGTAATTTGAAATGTTATGTTATTTAATTGTCTATTTTGAATATTAGAAATTTCACACAGAAAAAATGTCAGCTGAAAATAATTTCAGAATGTGTTTTGAGTGAAGTGTGGGAAATCGGTGGCCTACTGGCACAGTGACGAGCTTCCATAGGCAAAACCTGTTAGACTAGGAAAAAGCTGATACAAAAAACTGGCAAAGCATAAAGCAGGAAGTCCAGTTACACTGATAGGAAGTGGGCACAGAAGCAATTATTTTTAATTAGCTAGATATTATCTCTCAGTATTTCAAGTGTAGACCTTTCCCAGAAATCTCCTTTCTGTATAGCTTTGGTGTGTATTTGCCATTCTGTTTCCCCTCCCAGTTTTTTGTTCTTGTACGTAGTTAACTACAGTGAAGTAGCTTTGACTGTACAAGCAGATAAGCGTTCTCGTCTTACTACGTTTCTTTGCATTAAATTCAAAAACAATCAATTCCCCCCCTCCCCTCCCCCCCCCTCCCCCAGGGAGCAGTAGCAGCAGAGCTGACAAACAACTCCTATATACTATGTAATAATAATTGTCAAACTCTTTTTTAAACTGGTATCTTATGCACATCCCCCACCAATTTCAAAATGTGGCGGTGCTCATTAGTCAGAAGCATCTTTCAGCTGTATTCTGGGAGTTGTAGTGCACATGATGCTTTCGCAGTATGATGTGGTGCATTCTGCCATCTGACTGAGCTTCTTCATGCAGTTGACAAAGTAATAGTTCTACCCTATGAACGCAAGCCCAGGCTTCACAGACAGGGACAGACCTCCGATGTAAACAATTTTGAGATATAAACACACAGAAGGCAACTTTCTGGATAAGTTTAACCATTTTGTGAATTTTTATTTATTTATTTATTTATTATTATTTTTATTTTTTTAAGTACTTCTCCTTATGCTAGAAACCTTATTTCTCGTACTGCGATCATGAGTTTAGTCAGGAAACAAGTTGATGGTGGAAACAATTTTCAAAAAACACTGAGCAACTAGTCAATCTCCCGTGGTGTTGTACTAGGGGAGTAAAGACCAAGTGTGAAATGGATTTATTTAAGAGGCCAGGGAATTGGACCGGTACACACAGATGTAATTCAATTCCAGTTTTAAAGTCACACTTTCTGGCAAATATTTTTATTAGCAAAAATAAAACCCTCAAAATTGGAGCTGGTGACATAGGTTGATAATTGTTTGGGAGGTAGGAGACAGAGTGTAGGGATAATGAGAATGTACTGATTGATGAGATGGGACGAGTGGTGTTTCCCCAGAGGTAGATATATATTATATAACTAGGATGAAGGAAAAAGAGTTGTATATTCAAGTTTGGAAATAATACAAAATTAGGAAGCAGTGATTTGAATAGATGAGAGTAGGAAATTACAAAAGGGACATCGATTAAATGAATAGGTAAAACTGTGGCAAATGGAATTCAATGTGGGGAAGTGTGAGGGCATGCACTTTGGATCCAAGAAATACAAATTGCAACATTTTCTTAATGGCGAGAGAGACTAGGAACTGTAGAGCAAAGTGATGTGGTATCCAAGTACACAAATCACAAAGCTAATGCACAGGTACAAAAAGTAATGAAAAAGGCTAGTGGAATGTTGACCTTTATGTCAAGGAGGCTGGAATACAAAAGCAGAGGAAGTTATGCTTCAGTTGTACAGAGCTGTGGTCAGACCCCATTTAGAGTAATGCATTCTATTGTGGGCAATACACCTCAGGAATCAGATTGTTCTGGAAGGGGTACAGCACAGATTCACCAGAATGATACCCAGGCTTAAATGTCTAGGGGGAAAAATTCAGTTGGTTGCGCCTCCTGTTAGCGCCTTAAAAGGGCGCTAACAGGACGCAGACCAACTAGCGCCCGGGCGCGGCACTGCCCACGCCTCCCGCAAAATTCAGCAGGTTAGTGGTGGCGCTGGCGATGACGTCATTGGCGTGCGCAGCACCCCGCTCACGCCCCGACCTTCGGGAGCGCCCCCTGACTTACCACCGGACGCTATGTCCGACGGGGTCAGGGGGGCGTACCTGCGGCCGGGGAGGCGCAATTTAAAGGCGAGGTGCGGAGCGGCCATTTTTGTTGCTGGCCGCCTGCCAGCACCTGCCTGCGCTCCTGTCCCAGACCTCCTGAAACGCCCCCACCCCCCGCGGAGTGCTGGCTGCGCTCCAAGAGCCCGGCACTTCTCTTGAGTGCTGGGCTCTTTTGCCTGCACTCCCGATCCCCGGGGGCCCAGCTGGGCCCCAGATCGCGCTGCACAAGGCCCCTCCCCTTTAAGAAGGGGAGGAAGGCCTGCAATACCGCCGCGCGACGTGCCGCAGCGTGTGGCGCTGCGGCACAGAACGCCGCAATATTGACTAACAGCGCCCCAAGAGGGATGCGAGGTGCTTCCAGTAGCGCCCCGCTTCCCTCTTGGGGCGCAACCACTCAATTTCCGGCGCGGGGACGCTAATTTTAGTGCCCTGGCAAAGCACTCAATTTTTAGCCCCTAATGTTTTATACGTTTCAATGAGACCACCTCTCATTCTTCTAAACTCTAGAGAATATAGGCCTAGTCGACTCAATCTCTCCTCATACGACAATCCCCACCCCGCCCCATCCCCATGCCAGATAAGTTGCAGAAGCTTAGCTTGTATTCCCTTGAGTTTAGAAGGTTGAGGATTTTAAAATGATAAAGGGATTTGATGGGGGCGAGAGAAACTCTGGTGGGGGAATCCGGCAAGGTGCATAATCTTAAAATTAGAGCTAGGGCATTCAGGAGAGAAATAGGGAGGCACATTTCACACAAAGTGGTGGAAATCTGGAACTCTTTCACCCAAAAGGCTGTGAATGCTGGAGCAATTGAAATTTTTAAGACTTCGATCAATTGATTTTTTATTAAGGGTACCAAGGGGTATGGATCAATGGGTAAATAGAGTTGAGGTACAGATCAGCCATGATCTGATTGAATGGCGGGCTGGCTCAAGGGGTGAATTGGCCTACTCCGGAGTCCTAACCTACCTTCAAGATATGTACTGCCAATGATTCTGTGTTCATACCATGAATTCCTTTCAATTCTGCATACCCTAATCATTCTTTTTCATTTGCATGCTACGCTCAGTTTTAAAATATTACCACTGCTAGAAGCTTTAATGATCAAAAGTGTGTCATTTTAATTAGTTTTGCTCATAAAAATGTAAACTTAAGCATTAAAATGTATTTGCCCCATCTTACAATAACTTGACCTGTACACAATTGAAACCCAGGTGGATAATTCCAAATCTCAGTGTTGATATGTCTTGATGAAAATTTACCACCATGCCTCATTCACTAAGTTTCATATGTAATCAACCTGCAGATGATACAATATATAAAAATGTGCAGAAGCAAAGTGCCCATTAGTCTCATCACCAGGCTCGCTTTACCTATTGGAACCAATGCATTCTCTGAAAAATTAAACTTTTTTTTTTCTTATGGGATGTGGGCGTCGCTGGCAAGGCCAGCATTTATTGCCCATCCCTAATTGCTCTCGAGAAGGTGGTGGTGAGCCGCCTATTGAACCACTGCAGTCCGTGTGGTGAAGGTACTCCCACAGTGCCGTTAGGTAGGGAGTTCCGGGATTTTGACCCAGCGACGATGAAGGATTGGCGATAAGTCAGGATGGTGTGTGACTTGGAGGGGAATTTGGAGGTGGTGGTGTTCCCATGCGCCTGCTGCCCTTGTCCTTCTAGGTGGAAGAGGTCACAGGTTTGGGAGGTGATGCCAAAGGAGCCTTGATGAGTTGCTGCAGCGCATCTTGTAGATGGTACACACTGCAGCCACGGTACGCCGGTGGTGGAGGTGTGAATGTTTAAGGTGGTGGATGGGGTGCCAATCAAGCGGGCTGCTTTGTCCTGGATGGCGTCGAGCTTCGAGTGTTGTTGGAGCTGCACTCATCCAGGCAAACGGAGAATATTCCATCACACTCCTTACTTGTGCCTTGTAGATGGTGGAAAGGCTTTAGGGAGTCAGGAGGTGAGACACTCGCCGCAGAATACCTAGCCTCTGACCTGCTCTTGTTGCCACAGTATTTATGTGGCTGGTCCAGTTAAGTTTCTGGTCAATGGTGACTCCCAGGATGTTGATGGTGGGGGTTCGGCGATGGTAATGCCGTTGAATGTCACGGGCAGGTGGTTAGACTCTCGCTTGTTGAAGATAAACATTGCCTGGCACTTGTGTGGTGCGAATGTTACCTGCCACTTATCAGCCCAAGCCTGAACGTCGTCCAGGTCTTGTTGCATGTGGGTGTGCACTGCTTCATTATCTGAGGAGTTGTGAATTGCGCTGAACACTGTGCAGTCATCAGCAAACATCCCCATTTCTGATCATATGTTGGAGGGAAGGTCATTGATGAAGCAGTTGAACATGGTTGGACCTAGGACACTGCCCTGAGGAACTCCTGCAGCGATGTCCTGGGGTTGTGATGATTGACCTTCAACCACCACAACCATCCTCCTTTGTGCTAGGTATGACTCCAGCCAGTTGGGCATTCCCCCCCCCCACTGACTTCAGTTTTACTGGGCCTCCTTGATGCCACTCTCGGTCAAGTACTGCCTTGATGTCAAGGGCAGTCACTCTCACTTCACCTCTGGAATTCAGCTCCTTTGGTTTGACCAAAACTGTACTGAGGTTGGGAGCCGCGTGGTCTTGGCAGAACCCAAAGTGGGCATAAGTGAGCAGGTTTTTGGTGAGTAAGTGCCGCTTGATAGCACCGTCGATTACACCTTCCATCACTTTGCTGATGATTGAGAGTAGACGGATAGGACGGTAATTGGCTGGGTTGGATTTGTCCTGCTTTTTGTGGACAGGACAAGACATACCTGGGCAGTTTTCCACATTGTTGGATAGATGCCAGTGTTGTAGCTATACTGGAACAGCTTGGCTACAGGTGTGGTTAGTTCTGGAGCACAAGTCTTCAGCACGACACCCAGGATGTTGTCAGGGCCCATAGCCTTTGCTGTATCCAGTGTGCTCAGCCATTTCTTGATATCAAATGGAGTGATAGCCTTAAGAAATATAGCTAACTCCTTCTTGAATATATTTAATGAATTGGCCTCAACTGTCTTCTGTGGTAGAGAATTCCACAGGTTCACCACTCTCTGGGTGAAGAAATTCCTCATCTCAGTCCTAAATGGCTTACCCCTTATCATTAGACTGTGACCCCTGGTTCTGGACTCCACTGCCTTCAGGAACAGCCTTCCTGCATCTAGTCTGTCTAGTCCTGTTCGAATTTTAGAAGTTTCAATGAGATCCCTTCTCATTCTTCTAAACTCTAGCGAATATAAGCCTAATTGACCCACTCTCTCTTTATACATCATTCCTGCCATCCCAGGTATCAGTCTGGTGAATCTTCGCTGCACTCCCTCCATGGCAAGAACATCCTTCCTCAGATAAGGCAGCCAAAACTGCACACAATATTCAAGGTGTGGTCTCACCAAGGCCCTGTACAACTGCAGCAAGACATCCTTGCTCCTGTACTCGAATCCTCTCGCTATGAAGCCCAACATACCATTTGCCTTCTTAACCGCCTGCTGCACCTGCATGCTTACCTTCAGCGACAGGTGCACAAGGACACCCAGGTCTCGTTGCACTGCCCCTTTTCCCAATCTATTGCCGTTCAGATAATAATCTGCCTTCCTGTTTTTGCCACCAAAGTGGATAACCTCGCATTTATCCACATTATACTGCATCTGCCATATCACCCAACCTGTCCAAATCATACTGGAGTTTCTCTGCATCCTCCTCACAGCACACACGCCCACCCAGCTTTGTGTCGTCCGCAAACTTGGAGATATTACATCTAGTTCCCTCGTCTAGATCATTAATATATATTGTGAACAACTAGGGTCCTAGCACCAATCCCTGCAGTACCCCACTAGTCACTGCCTTCCACTCGGAAAAAGACCCGTTTATTCCAACTCTTTGCTTCCTGTCTGCTGACCACTTTTCTATCCAAGTCAGTACCTTACCCCCAATCCCATGTGCTTTAACTTTGCACGTTAGTCTCTTATGCGGGATCTTATCGAAAGCCTTCTGAAAGTCCAAATACACCACATCCACTGGTTCTCCCTTATGTATTCTACCAGGTACATCCTCAAAAAATTCCAGATTAGTCAAGCATGATTTACCTTTTATAAATCCTTGTTGACTTTGTCCGATCCTGTCACTGTTTTCCAAGTGCTCTGCTATTACATCTTTTATAATGGACTCTAGCATTTCCCCCACTACCGATATCAGGCTTACTGGTCTATAATTCCCCGTTTTTTCTCTACCACTTTTTTAAATAGTGGGGTAACATTAGCTACCCTCCAATCCATGGGAACTGTTCCAGAGTCTATAGAATTTTGGAAGATGACTAGCAATGCATCTACTATTTCTAGGGCCACTTCCTTAAGTACCCTAGGATGTAGATTATCAGGCCCTGGGGATTTATCAGCCTTCAATCCCGTCAATTTCCCTAACACCATTTCCCTACAAATATGATTTCATTAAATTCCTCCCTCTCATTAGACCCTATGTTCCCTGGCATCTTATTTGTGTCCTCCTTTGTGAAGACAGAACCAATGTATTTAATTGATCTGCCATGTCTTTGTTCCCCATTATAAAATTCCCCTGATTCTGATTGCAAGGGACCTACGCTTGACTTGACCAATCTTTCTTTTCACATATCTATAGCTTTTACAGTCAGTTTTTATGTTCCCCGCAAGCTTACTCTCATACTCTATTTTCCCCCTCTTCATTAATCCCTTTGTCCTCCTTTGCTGAATCCCAAACTGCTCCCAATCCTCAGGTTTGCTGCTTTTTCTGGTCAATTTATATGTCCTCTCCTTGGATCTTATGCTATCCCTAATTTCCCTTGTTAGCCAATGTTGAGTCACCTTTTTTGTTTTATTTTTATGCCAAACAGGGATGAACAAATTCTGTAGTTCATCCGTGCGATCTTTAAATGTTTGCCATTGCCTATTCACCGTCAACCCTTTAAGTAACATTCCCCAATCCATCCTAGCCAATTCGCGCCTCATACCATCGTAGTTTCCTTTATTTAAATTCAGTACCCAAGTCTCTGAATCAACTACATCACTCTCCATCTTAATGAAGAATTCTATCATATTATGATCGCTTCTCCCCAAGGGGCCTCGCACAAGATTGCTAATTAATCCTTTCTCATTACATAATGCCCAGTCTAAGATGGCCTGATCTCTAGTTGGTTCCTCGACATATTGGTCCAGAAAACAATCCCGCATACACTCTAGGAATTCCTCTTCCACAGTATTGTTACTAATTTGGTTAAACCAATCTATATGTAGATTAAAGTCACCCATGATAACTGTGGTGTCCTTATTGCACGCATCTCTAATTTCCTGTTTAATGCCATCCCCAACCTCAACATTACTGTTTGGGGGTCTGTATACAACTCCCACTAACGTTTTCTGCCCCTTGGTATTTCTCAGCTCTACCCATACAGATTCCACATCATCAGAGCTAATATCCTTCCTATTGTGTTAATCTCCTCTTTAACCAGCAATGCTACCCCACCGCCTTTCCTTTTTGCCTGTCCTTCCTGAATATTGAATACCCCTGGATGTTGAATTCCCAGCCTTGGTCACCCTGGAGCCATGTCTCTGTAATCCCAATTATATCATATCCCTTTACATCTATTTGCGCAGCTAATTCATCCACCTTATTACGAATGCTCCTCGCATTAAGACACAAAGCCTTCAGGCTTGTTTTTTTTTTTTTAACTCTCTTAGACCTTTTAGAATTATTGTTTACTGCAGCCATGTTTGATTTACACCCTTGATTTCTCTGACTTCCACTTTTGCTTTTCTCCTTCCTGTCTTTTGCTTCTATCCTTGCTTCCCTTTCTTCTGTCTCCCTGCACAGGTTCCCAACCCCCTGCCATTTTAATTTAAACCCTCCCCCACAGCACTAGCAAACACTGCCCCTAGGACATCAGTCCCGGTCCTGCCCAGGTGCAAACCGTCCAGTTTGTTAGTTGTTTAATGGTCCACCACCATTCATGACTGGATGTGGCAGGACTGCAGAGCTTTGATCTGATCCGTTAATTGTGGGATCGCTTAGCTCTGTCTATAGCATGCTGCTTCCGCTTTTTAGTATGCATGTAGTCCTGTGTTGCAGCTTCCCCAGGTTGGCACTGCATTTTTTTCTTTAGGTACGCCTGGTGCTGCTCCTGGCATGCTCTTCTACACTCCTTATTGAACCAGAGTTGGTCCCCTGGCTTGATGGTAATGGTAGAGTGAGTGATATGCCGAGCCATGAGGTTACAGATTGTGGTGGAATACAATTCTGCTGCTGCTGATGGCCCGCAGCGCCTCATGGATGCCCAGTTTCGAGCTGCTAGATCTGTTCTGAATCTATCCCATTCAGCACGGTGGTAGTGCCACACAACACAATGGAGAGTGTCCTCAGTGTGAAGGCGGGACTTCGTCTCCACAATGACAGTATCGGTAGCAGTGACCACCGCACAGTCATAGACAGTTGCATCTGCGACAGGTAAGATTGGCAAGGACGAGGTCAAGTAGGTTTTTCTCTCGTGTTGGTTCACTCACCACCTGTCGCAGGCCCAGACCGGCAGTTATGTCCTTCAGGCCTCGGCCAACTCAGTCAGTCGCTCTTGGTGATGGACATTGAAGTCTCCCCCCCACCCCCCCCCCTTGCTACTCTCAGTGCTTCTTCCAGGTGGTGTTCAACATGGAGGAGTACTGATTCATCAGCTGAGGGAGGGTGGTAGGTGGTAATCAACAGGAGGTTTCCTTGCCCATGTTGGACCTGAAGCCATGAGACTTCATGGGGTCCGGAATCAATGTTGAGGACACCCAGGGCCACTCCTTCCCGACTGTATACCACTGTGCCACCACCTCTGTCCTGCCGGTGGGACAGGTCATACCCAGGGATGGTGAAGGGAGGAGTTTGGGACATTGGCTGAAAGGTATGATTCTGTGAGTGTGACTGTGTCAGGCTGTTGCTTGACTAGTCTGTGGGACAGCTCTCCCAATTTTGGCACAAGTCCCCAGATGTTGGTGAGGAGGACTTTGCAGGGTCGACTGGGCTGGGTGTGCCGGTGCCGTGGTCCGTCCTGTTTCATTCTTATTATTTTGTTTCGTAGCGGTTTGTTACAACTGAGTGGCTTACTAGGCCATTTCAGAGGGCAGTTAAGAGTCAACCACATTGCTGTTCATCCTTTCCTGGTATGTATACCCTCACATTTCTGGTATCATCTTTGTAAATCTTCTCTGCACCCTCTCCAGTGCTTTTATATCCTTTATAAAATATGGCGACCAGAACTGTATGCAGTGTGGTCTAACCAAGGTTCGATACAGGTTTAGCATAACTTCCCTACTTTTCAATTCTATCCCTCTAGAAATAAACCCTAGTGCTTGGTTTGCTTTTTTTATGGCCTTGCTAACCTATGTCACAACTTTTAGTGATTTGTGTATTTGTACTCCCGAGATCCCTTTGTTCCTCTACCCCACCTAGGCTCGCACCCTCCAAGTAATAAGTGACCTCCTTATTCTTCCTACCAAAATGTAATACCTCACATTTATCTGTGTTGAACTTCATTTGCCAATTATATGCCCATTCTGAAAATGTATTAATGTCCTCCTGTAATTTGTTGCAGTCCTCCGCAGTATTGACTATCTCCACCCACCCCCCCCCCCAAAATTTGGTGTCATCTGCAAATTTAGAAATTGTTTTTGCTTCCAAAGTCTAAATCATTAATATAAATTGTGAACAGCAGTGGTCCCAGCACCGATCCTTGTAGAACACCACTACCCACCTTCGGCCACTGTGAATAGCTAACTTTTCCCCCTACTCTCTGCTTTCTGTCTCGAAGCCATTCTGCTACTTGTCCCCGGACTCCGCATTCTCTGACCTTGTTCATCAGTTTATTACAGGGTCCCTTATCGAAGGCCTTTTGAAAATCTAGATAAATTACATCTACTGCATTACCATTGTCTGCTCTCTCTGTTACCTCTTCAAAAAATTCAATGAGGTTGGTCAAGCAAGACTTTCCCTTTTGAATCCATGCAGACTATTCATTACTATGTTTTTGGTTTCTAGATGTTCTTCTATTTTCTCCTTTAGTAGGGATTCAATTAGTTTTCCTACCACCAATGTTAATGTTAAGCCGACTGGTCTATAATTCCCTGGACATGTTCTATCCTCCTTCTTAAATATAGGTACTACGTTAGCTACCCGCCAGTCCTCTGGCACTACACCTTTTTCTATTAAATATGTGTAGTAATGCCGCTGCTACCTCTTCCCTATATTCTTTTAAAATGCGTGGATGCAATCCATCCAGACATGGGGTTTTATCCTCTTTGAGTTTGATTAGTTTATTTAATATATCCCCTCTTTTTATTTTAAATGCATTTCTCATTACAGGAAACTTTGTGCTATCCGGCACCGACGGGACCGAGCTGTTGCCATTCCCTCAAAACTGCCGGACAAACCAGCGTTAATGTTGAAGCATACTCAGCTCCGTATCTGGCAACAAACACTGTTGCTTAGCAACAGCTTCTAAACAGTCGGCTGTACCTTGGAAGTGTCTCTGTCGCTTAGCAACAGCTTCAGAGAGACTTTGCAGAGCCTGACTGTTGGAAAAAAAAAAGCCACGAGAAGAAAAAAAACCTAACAAAACGGCTCCTGATTTTTGCCGGTGGCTCGAGCTTGCCGGACATTTAGCCTCCGGATAACACAAAGTTTCCTGTACTAATCTCGTCATCCAATGTCGTGTCCACCTGTTCCATCTTCCTGGTAAAAACTAAAGCTAAATAATTAGTTAATATTTCTGCCATCTCTCTATCGTTACCTGTGGTATTATCCTGTCTATCCCTTAATTGTTCTATTCCCATCCCAACCTTCCTTTTTTTTTAATTGATGTGCCTGTAAAATATTACTATTTTATTTTATGTTTCTTGATAATTTAATAGTCCCTCTTTGCCTTCCTAATTGTTTTTTGACTTCTCTCCTAATCTCTTTGTATTCTCCCTCATCATGCATTCCCCTGCTGTCTATGTATTTAATGTATGCCTCTTTCCTGACCCTCAATTGTTCCCTTATGACTTTATTCATCCATGGAGTCTTTAGTGTTCAGTTTGTTCTTTCCGTTTAGCAGAATATATTGTTCCTGCACGCTGTTGAACACCGTTTTAAATGTTTCCCATTGCTGTTCTACACCGTTGTTTGCTTCTGTAACTATTGACTCATTAGTTAATAATCAGCGATGTTACACATGGGGATGCAAGACCAAGTGTAGTCATCAGGTGAAACAGGCTTAAAGGGCAGAGAATAATTGGATCAGGCAGCACATACATATTTCAATCCCTATTTTAAGGTCATACATTCTATCTTTGCTTTTATAGTCCATTACAAAATCCTCTGCCCATATATAATGTAGTATGAATGTATCATTCACCAGAATGATGCCAAGGCTTAGAGGGTTAAATTATGAGGACAAGTTGCATAAACTTGGCTTGTATTCCCTCACGTATAGAAGATTGAAGGGTAATCTGTTCAAGGTGTTCAAAAGGTTAAAAAGATTTGATAGGGTTGATACAGAGAAACTATTACCTCTGGTGGAGGAATCAAGAACAAGGGGGCATAATCTTAAAAAGGAGAGAGTTAGGCTGTTCAGGATTGAAATCAGGAAGCACTTTTTCCACACAAAGGGTAGTAGAAATCTGAAACTCTCTGCCCTCAAAAGGCATGGATGCTAAAACAATTGGAGCTTTCAAGATTGAGGTAGACAAGATTTTTGTTGGAGAAGGGTATCAAGGGATATGGAGCAAAGGCCAGTAAATAGAGTGAAGTGCAAATCAACCGTGATCGAACTGAATGGTGGAGCAGGCGCGAGGGGTTGAATGGCCTAATCCGGTTTCTAATGTTCCCAACTGCCTAGGTCAACTTGTCACACTGTAATCACACCCACCCGCTAGTGGTAGTACTGCAAGTCCAAAGCACTTCAGGGGCTTGCAACAGATTTATAGGAATTATTAAAGCTGCCGCAAAATGCAGTATACCTCGGGGGTAAAGAATTACATATTCCTGTTGGACGGAAGAAAGCGAGGCTCTCTACCAAGAGTATTGACTGAACAAGAACCCAGCCACAGCAATGCTGGAGTCCTTGAACTCAGCAAGACATGAAAGGTGGAGGAGCCTTGTAGAGAAAACAAACTTCACTCACTCCAGCAGAAAAGCAGGAGTCCTGCTCCGTCAACTTGGCGGGGCAAACCCCGCCTATAAACACAGGACGACCATCAGAGCGGACGCCATTGCATCCCACTTGATACAAACATTAAAGGCTCCGGTGGACAAAGAATTTTGATGCCAGGTGAAGCAGCAGCTTTGTCTGATCCATTCACCTTGGACGAACTAAATGCAGCCCCGTCGACAACCAAATGTGGAAAAGCTGCTGGTCCAGATGGTTTACCCAGAATTCTTAAAAGCACTGGGACCCAAAAGCGAAGGGGTGGCTGAGGTACTGGCAACCAGTAAAATTCCGTCTATTTGGAGGGAGACTAAAATAATTGCCCTCCTGAAGCAGGGGAAGAATGCTTGTGAAGCCTCCAGCTACTACCCAATCTCCTTACTTTGCTCTGGTTATAAAGTGCTGGAGAGGCTCCTCCTCCACAAACTAGCCCCCATCATCGAGCCAACCATCCCTAAGGAGCAAGCGGGCTTCCGGAGCGGCCGTAACTGCTGCGACCAAGTAGTAGCTTTAACAACAAACATTGAAGCAGGCTTCCAGCACCAGCTCAAGACCGCCGTAGCACTTGTGGACCTATCAGCAGCATATGACAGTATGGAAGCATGGACTGCTTTTCAAGCTCTCCGCCATTTTACCCTGCAGAATAACGATCTATCTTCTCAACTCCATGCTTAGCAACGGACGCTTCAGTGTGTACACTGGCACCCAGAAGAGCAGATATAGGACATTGAACAACGGACTCCCACAGGGTCTGTCCTGGCACCCATGTTATTCAACGTTTACACCAGTAACCTGCCCGAAACAGAGTCCTGCAAGTTCGTATACGCTGATGACATTGCCTTGGCCATGCAAAACATGAATCTGTCCATCATCGAGGAGACCCTGACCAGTGATTTAGAGGATGGAGGCCTACTTCTGCCGATGGCAACTTCGGTTATACCTGCAAAAGACCGTCACCTTGACTTTCCACCTCAACACCTATCAAGCAAACCAAGCTTTGAAAGTCTCCTTTTGCGGCACATAAAACCCCCTTTTAGGAGTCACGCTTGATTGCACCCCGTCATAGAGACAACATCTCCAGAACCTTGGGAAGAAACTAAAGAGTAGGGTCAATTTGATCCAGAAACTCGCCAGATCCACATGGGGAACAGACGCTCAAAACCTCCGTATAGCTGCACGCGTCCTGGGCCTGGTGTACTCTACAGCAGAGTACTGCTCTCCGGCATGGCTAGCAAGTCCACATGTCAAATCCATTGATATCCAATTGAATTCTACTATGAGAATTATCACCGGTACGCTTTTATTGACACCTTGGCTGCCCGTGCTTGCAAATATCGCACCACCTGCGAATATGCACTCTCCAGAGAATACAACCACTACACCAGCAAAGACATGCCGATCCAGACCGACTTGAACAACCGACCACCAACCCGGCTCAAATCTAGGCGGCCATTTTGGACCGTCGCCGAAGCCCTTCAGCAATCTCCCCTCAGCCTTGATGACCGATGGCAAAATGCTTGGAAGAACTGTGACATACAGAATGGATTCCTTATAGAGGACCCCAAAGTACAACCTGATGGATCAAACCTTCCTTGCAAACAGTGAATAACCATCAACCACCTCAGAACCAGTCATGGTGGATGCTGCCACCTTCTCCATAGATGGAAGATTAAAGCATCCCCATCATGTGACTGTGGAGCTCCTAATCAGACCCTGAAGCACTGCCCTCAGAGGAAATCTGCAGGCAGCCTACAAGATAGCCACGCTGCTACACTGGAAGCTTTGGCCTGGATATCTGACTTAGATACTGACATTTGATTTGCTTTGCTACAACTATACAAAAGACGACGACTTCAGGGACGTAATCAGACAAAAATGGATGCCGAGCCAAAGAATTACAGCATGACAAGTGTACATGGGTAGTTTTGATTATAACAACTTGCATTTATATAGCTTTACTCGAGAATAATGTCCCAAGGAGATTCATAGACGTGCAAGGAAAATTAATACTGCGCCGGAGGAGAGATTAGGCAGAGTGACCAAAAGCTTGGTTTAAGAAATAAAGAATGTCTTGAAGGAGTAAAGGGAAGTGGAGAGATAGAAGGGTTTAGGGAGGAATTTCCAGAGTCAGATCTAGGCAGCTGAAGGCACAAACGCCAGTGATGGGGTGCGAGTGGATGTATTAGATGTCGGGAGTCAAAAACAATTCAATAGATACATTTTTGTTTAAACCCTTATTTTGGACAATAGAAATTTCAGTTACTACAAAATAATGACAGATGAAAAGAATTTCAGAAAGCATTTGTGTATTTGTGCATACTCGGTGTGCAGATTGGCAAAACCCAGCATCAATGTGGACACAACAACTTGCATTTATATAGTGCCTTTAACATAGTAAAATGTCTCAAGGCACTTCACAGGAGTATTATTAAACAAAATTTAACAGCGAGCCATATATGAGGAGATATTTGGGCAGGAGACCAAATGCTTGGTCAAGGAGCTTCTTGAAGGAAAGAGAGGTAGAGAGGTGGGAATTCCAGAGCTTAAGGCCTAGGCAGCTGTAGTCACGGCCGCCAATGGTGGAGCGATTAAAATCGGGGATGCTCAAGGAGGCGTGCAGAGATCTTGGGAGGGTTGTAGGGGTCGAGGAGGTTACGGAGTTAGGGAGGGGTGAGGCCATGAAGGGATTTGAAAACAAGGATGAGAATTTTAAAATTTAGGCATTGCCAGACTGGGAGCCAATGTAGGTCAACAAGCACAGGGGTGATGGGTGAACGGGATTTGGTGATAGTTAGGGTACCGGCAGCAGAGTTATCGATGAGTTCAAATTTATGGAGGGTGGAAGATGGGTGACAGCCAGGAGTGTGTTGGAATAGTCAAGTCTAGAGGTAACAAAGGCCTGGATGAGGGTTTCAGCAGCTGACGAGCTGAGGCGGAGGCGGTCGATGTTACGGAAGTGGAAGTAGGTGGTCTTGGTGATGGCGCGGATATGTGGTCGGAACAACATCTCGGCATCAAATACTGCGAACGGTCTGGAGGTGTGCAGAGAATAATTTCTAATGGGAAAAAGTTGGCACAAAATGTGAGACAAAACATGACAACAGGAAGTAAAGTTGTGCAGACAGGTAGTACACACAGATCTTATGATGTGATTTACAAATTTGACAGCACCCAAATGTTCCTAGTTGTCTATACAAAACACCAAAAAAATGAGGGCAAGAACATTAAAAATAACTAATAAGCAGTTACAATATAAAAGGGGAACGTCTTATCTTAAGTTGTATTTTAATACTATCCTTTAGCCATCACTTTTATTTAGGAAAGGGATTTTGATAAAAATTACTTACTACATACATTGGAAAACTTACAACTAAAATTAAATGTGTTGCAATCGTGCTATTTTAGTAAATAATATGCAAGATTTTCAAAACCCAAAAGTCAGCTTCTTTTAAATGAGAATATAAAGATTTTAACAAAACTTAATTGTAAACACTATGAATTCATGCTACAAATGTATCTCTCAATTTAAAAAAAATAATTTCAACAAAAAGAGACAGTAAAACTGATAGCTAAAAGGTTTCATCATCAGAAATCAGGACAATCCTGACTTTAAAAGCAACGAGTTCTCCTTGGTCATTACACTGAAACTTGGGTCCAGAGATGTGCACACTTTATAATAATAGTAACAATATCATACAATGGCATCACCAATGCAGTGCATCTGCATTTCGGGACTTAATTTTCAGCACAGAATTCTTTCAGCCGAGTTGGGAGATTGAAGACGGTGAGGTGAGTTCAGCAGCAAGAGCAGATTTAAGATCACATTGGGAGAAATCAACTGGTTTTACCATCTGGGTATTTTATTGAGTATTGTTTACATTGCAAACAGACTTATGTATCCAATGCATTTAAGTACACTGATAGTTTTGAATATGCTGCCAAACAGCATGATGTGAAATGGGTGACCTAATAGAAATTTTTATATATATATTCTTAGTAAAAACTCAGCGAAACATTTTGAAAATTTAGAACAAATATCAATTCAAATCCATTTGGTGTATAAGTGTAACACCTGGTGGGACTGATGGCTTGAAGCAGAGATTTTCAAAATAAGTGGCTTCTGGTTGGTATGTCAGAGTTGTCTCTCATCTATCACAAATATTCACCACAGTAGTAGAGCTTCATTCGCCATCGCCTTGGAGCTTGGGAAAATATGCCTACTATCCTAAAGAGGCACTACTTATGGAGAGCTATCCAAGAAAAATACTTTGTGCAATATTCCTGGTTTCACTGAATATTTTTTGTAGGATTAAACTTCCCCTCCCCTGATTTTCTTCCAGTTTTTGACGTTGAAAACAGAACCTCAAGAATATCCAAACAACAGAAAGAATCCTTAGTTACTGGTTACACAGTACTTAAAAAAAAAAAAAATAGGGTGTAGAAATATTTTTTATTTTCCTCATGATGTACTGAAGAGGTCAGAGAAAACACTCAAATAGAAACAAAGTTTGTAACTGCATTTTTAGATAAGAAAAAATCAATTAAAAATGGTTTAGGGGAAAAAATAACCTGGAAATTTGTAAGTTATTTCCATTTCTTTCACTAGTCAAGTGAAACCCTCACAAACAATACAGCTGTATTGCTTCCTCCACCTGCTAGTAAATTCAATTGTAAGAATTGTAACAAACTCAGGTTTTCTTCCACCTTCTAAGTTTTGAATGATTGGCAGCCTCCATACATTGGGATGGAAAATTAAAATTGAAGCCAATGCAAATAAGAACTGGTGGTATAAAAACTTCAAACCAGGCTTTACACAAAACCAAACAGTGCAAAGTTTCTCTGCAATCCAATCAATGTAAAATTTTGATGTATAATATTTTTCCTGCCATTGAAAAAACAAGTTTCTGTTGCAGCTGTCAGACAAAGTTATTGCCAGACAAAAACTCTCAGCTTTATTCCTGGTTAGATGTAAACTACAAACATCAGAGTCACTACAATAAGAGCTATTCAGAAGTCAATTCTTCACAAATAACCTACTTTATTATACAGTACTAGCAGGGGAGCCCGGCGTTGCCAGGGCAATTTTGGGTCGTGCGGTCTCCGTGCCCCTGTGTGCCCCCCCTCTCTGTCCCTCTCCCTGTGCTGTCCTCTCCCTGCCTCCCTCCTCCCCTCACCCCCCCCTCACACCCCCTTCTGATAGCGGCCGTGCGGGGCCTAGCGCTTGAGGCGCGGCCGGGCTGTCGGGCGGAAACGGACCCGAGCTGAGCTCCCTCGCGGATCACACGGCTGACGGGCGGCCGCTGCACCGACCGCTGTGTGTGTCGGGTCGAGCGGTTGCGAGGCACGGCCCGAGTGAGCCCAACTTACCTGCCGGTACGGCGGGGCAGGAGCGGGATCGGGAGCCGCAATGTGAGGGTTGCTGTGGGGATGGAGCTCCCCCGCGGGTGGCGTGGTTGACGGTCGGCCGCTGCCGATGACCCGCCCGCTGCGTGGAAACTCACCTGCCGCTGCCGGAATGTGGGGGTTTGTTTGGCTGGTGGTGTCCCTGTGGGGATGAAAAAAATGGCGGTGAAGTTTAGGGAGACTGGAGCATTAGGTCCCGCCTGTGACGCACCGATTGGTCAACCATCAGGTGAGTGAACTGTAGGATTGGTCAAGCAGCACGTCACTCAATGCTAATGAGAGGTAGGATTGGTCAAGCGCTAATGAGTGGATTTTTGAGTATTTTTGAACGTTTTTTGTACAGTGTGCAAACAATTTTTGTGTGACGAAAAAGTAAATACGCCTACAAGAGTCCCCTAATGATAAGTTCCTCGGAGTCCACATCACGGAAGACCTCTCCTGGTCCCTCAATACCTCCTCTTTGGTGAAGAAGGCCCAGCAGCGCCTATATTTCCTAAGGAGGCTGAAGGGATGTAACCTGTCACCCCGATCCTCTCTAACTTTTACCGCTGCACAATAGAGAGCATCCTGACGAACTGTATCACAGTGTGGTATGGCAGCTGTAGCTCCTATGACCGGAAAGCCCTGCAACGGGTAGTCAAAACTGCCCAACGCATTACCGGCACCCGGCTACCGACCATAGAGAACAGCTACCAGAAATGCTGTTTACGGAGGTCACTGACCATCATCAAAGACCCTACCCACCCCAGCCACAGTTTGTTCGCCCCCCTGCCATCTGGGAGACGCTACAGATGCATTCGCACCCGAACAACCAGATTTAGGAACAGCTTCTTTCCCAGGGCTGTCATCCTACTGAACTCTACAAATAAACTCTAAAGCCTGCACATCTGCCAATGCACTTTATTATGTTTATGTTTATGTATTACAAGCCAAATGAATGTTGAATGTTAAATGTCTTAATCAAAATGTACACTCTCGGGAGCCGCAAGCCTACATTTCGTTGTACTGCACTTGTGCACTAACAATGACAATAAAGTTGATTATATTATTATTATATGTGTATGTACACTCTATAACTTTTGATTCTACAGTATCAAATGTGGAAGCCAAGTATTACTATTTATTTTGGATATGTATTTTTAAAATACATCTCAAAGCACTAGGCTATGTTTACTTCATTCTTAAAACTGATACTATTTATACTAACAAATAGTTCACTGACGAGAAGGACCACACTATTAGGAGTCAAATTTGTAGGGATAGGAAAAAAGACAAGGACAAAGATGAAGTACCTAACTGCTTTGGATCAATTGATACTGAAAGTATAAGCAGAAAAATTTCAAAACACAACCAAAACATTAAGCCGCATGCACCCATACCTATCATTTATTTTTGGTGAGACTAACACAAGAATACTTTTTTTTTTAATATAGGATTTATCACATTCATATCAGGTGCTTTTACTTCAAATCCTGTTTCTTACCTTCAAAAGCATCATTAAAATTACAAACAAAAAAGGAGGAAATGCAAGTGTTAACTCATACAAGAGATGCCCAAGGAGCAGAAACCTCTCTGACCTCCTCAGCACACTATGATTTGCACCCCATCCACCACCTCAAACATTCAGTCCCTCCACTACCAGCATAATGTGGCTGCAGTGTATATCATCTACAAGATGCACTATGGCAACTCGTCAAGGTTTCTTCGACAGAACCTCCCAAACCTGCGACCTCTACTACCTAGAAGGACAAGGGCAGCAGGCGCATGGGAACACCACCACCTGCAAGTAGCCCTCCAAGTCACACACCATCCTGACCTCGAAATAGATCACCATTCCTTCATCGTCGCTGGTTTGAAATCCTGGAACTCTCTACCTAACAGCACTGTGGGAGTACCTTCACACGAACTGCAGCTGTTCAAGGCGGTGGCTCACCACCACCTTCACAAGGGCAATTAGGGATGGGCAATAAATGCTGGCCTTGGCAGCGACGCCCACATCCAGTGAATGAATATAAAAAAGAGAATGAAATTAAGTCACTGATTCAAGTTATGCAGTTGTCTGCCAGAAATCAAATTTAAACCTGATGAATTGTTTTGCACAGACTTTCTTCTCTCCCCCATATAACTTTCCATCTGTTATGATAATCAAGATAATCTGACCACTACAATAGGGCACCCTTTGATCACTTCCATCTCACACCTCGACATGATGAGAAACCCACATTATCCACTCTATCGCCACCTCTCCCTCCATCAACTTTCTGGTTTCGCTACATTTTATCAATACTCCATTCTCTTCTCAAAGTTGTTCTTAATCCTTCTAAACTCCACAAATACACAATTCTACGCATTCATCCTCCCTCATCAAAATCAAGGCACACTATACCACCTCCTTTTGTTTCATTAACAAAATGGTAAAACTGGAATCCCTTTCCACATCATTCCACAGGTGTTAAGACCCAAACTCAGCATCTAGTGTAGTGGTTCTGGTACTGCACTAGCCATCCAAACGTTCAAATCTTACCATGGTAAGCTGCGAAATTGAATTAAATAAATCTACAGAACAAACGGGAAACTGTTCAACCTCCGTCGCCTCCAGTCCAGATCGAAGGTCGTCCCATCCTCTGTCATTGAATTACAGTATGCAGACGCCGCTTGCGTCTGCGCACACTCCGAGGTCGAACTCCAAACCATCGTCAACACCTTCACCAAAGCGTACGAGAGCATGGGCCTTACATTAAACATCCGTAAGACAAAGGTCCTCTACCAACCTGCCCCCGCCACACAGTACTACTCCCCGATTATCAAAATCCATGACGAGGCCTTGGACAACGTGGACCATTTTCCATACCACGGGAGCCTACTGTCAACAAAGGCAGACGTCGTGTGCCAGTGCAGCCTTCGGTTGCCTGAGGAAGTGTTTGAAGACCAGGACCTCAAACCCAGCACCAAGTTCATGGTCTACAGAGCAGTAGTGATACCCGCCCTCCTGTATGCTTCAGAGACATGGACCATGTACAGCAGGCACCTCAAAGCACTGGAGAGGTACCACCAATGCTGCCCTCTGCAAGATCCTGCAAATCCATTGGCAGCATAGGTGCACCAACGTCAGTGTTCTCGCTCAGACCAACATCCCCAGCATCGAAGCTTTGACCACGCTCGATCAGCTCCAATGGACAGGCCACATCGTCCGCATGCCCGATACGAGACTACCAAAACAAGCACTCTACTCGGAGCTCCGACAAGAGAGCCCCAGGTGGGCAGAGGAAACGCTTCAAGGACACTCTCAAAGCCTCCTTGAAAAAGTGCAACGTCCCCTCCGACACCTGGGAATCCCTGGCCGAAGACCGCACAAAGTGGAGGAGAAGAATCTGGGAAGGCGCCAAACACCGAGTCTCTTCGCCAGGAGCAAGCGGAAGGAGCGCACGTCAACCCAAGAACCCCACCCACCTGCCCCTTCAATCACCGTCTGCCCCACCTGTGACAGAGACTATAGGTCCCGCAAAGGACTCATCAGTCACCTGAGAATTCATTTTTAGTGTGGAAGCAAGTCATCCTCGGTTCCGAGGGACTGCCTAAGAAGAAGAAGCAACCAGAAAAAAAAAAAAGTGACCATGAAATATATTGAATTATAAAAACCCAAATACAGGAAACTTTCGTTTAACCGGAGGTTAAATGTCCGGAAAGCTCTATCTAATGGCAAAATTCAGGAGCCGTTTCCTATTTGCTTTTTTTTCCAGTCAAGCTCTGCAAGGTCTAGCTGAAGCTGTTGCTTAGCTACAGAGACGCCTTTAAGCTGCGGCCGACTGTTTTGAAGCTGTTGCTAAGCAACAGGGTTTGTTGATTCACACGGAGCTCAAAAGCTCCGTATATGTTTTAACATTAGCGCTGGTTTCTACGGCAGTTTTGATGGTACGGCACCAGCTCGGTCCCGTCAATGCCAGATACCAGAAAGTTTCCTGTACATGCCCTTTGGAAAAGAAATCCTACTACTATTACCAAGTTTGGGCTACATGTGGCTACAGTCCAAACTACATGGTTGACTCTCCAAACCTTTGAAGTGGCTCCTTATTCTGAGGATAATAAAAATGTTGTTGTTGTAAATAAGAATGGGCAATAAATATGACCTGCCAGTATAAGCCACACACCAAGAACATTTTTTAAAATTCCTGATTTACTTCATTTCCCTACTACCCTTTTCAATCTTGGTGCTATCTTGTACTATTAGCTTTGGCCTTCCATCTAGGCTTCTCTATTTAAAAAGGCAACAGCCACACATTAATACCGTGGATTTTTTTTAAAGACAGGGAAATAACTAGAAAACTATTCACCCTATTTGAATCATGTGCCCTTCCAACACATCCTGACACAGCTCAACAGTGGCCCAGCAATACCCTTGGAAGGAGAAAATTAGGATTTAGGAAAAAAAAGTTACTGCAAGCTATTTTCTTTCAGAACAAAAATGTCAAGAACTTTAATTATGCTGCTACAAAAAAATGCTTGATGTGCTTTTAAACCCTACGAACCTTTTCAGAAATTGAGCACTGTGTTAAGCTAATTTGTAATCACACCTAGAAATAAGCTTATTGAAAGATGCACCAGATTCCAAGACACAATTTATAAAACACATTTAGCAGCATAATATTTCACATCGCAC
The DNA here is from genome assembly GCF_052327205.1 of Somniosus microcephalus. Lineage (NCBI taxonomy): Eukaryota > Metazoa > Chordata > Chondrichthyes > Squaliformes > Somniosidae > Somniosus > Somniosus microcephalus. Next base: position 86,855,781 of record NC_141000.1, read on the forward strand.
TTTGCCATACCTATTTCACATTTTTATATATTTTTGTAAAACCAAATCATAGGCCAGTCAGCAGCACAGATGAAAAAACATCACTTAATTTGTAATATCACCTGTGAAGTTAAAAGTGGTTTATACAAATTTACACAAACACAACCTGATTAAATATTAACTTTATTGTAACTGTGAATATTTGTGTTTCATATTTTTTTAAATCCCTAAAAGCAGTGCATAAAACATTAGTCACTGTATTTTTGTGGCATGTTTAAAAACAAAATATTGTACATCTTGTGTGTAGTTGATTATTTTCTCCCTTGCAATCAGAACTGAAGTGCATAACAGCCACAATAATCTACATTAATACCAGTAAATTAATTTTAAGCAAATACTTTTACTAAGTAAACAAAACGTTGCAACCAACTAGCGTGTTACAGTATTCGGTAGGAACACTTATTTGTTTATAAAATGTAAATATCTAGGATTAAATCAAAATAGGAAATTGTAAATACAGATTTGCAAATCGTTTAGCAATCTGTTTCAGTAAATGCGGATGTTACGCTATGTAATCTGAATGCCAAGAACGAATAAAAAAATAAAGTGAAACAAATCAGTCGAGGCCTAGATTGCTCATTAAAACCTCGGGGCAGATTTTAATAAGCGTCCCTGCTTGCATTCTCCGTCATCTGAGCTCACCAGCAGCACTGGGGAAAGTAATGATCATCCAACTCAGTAATAAAAAAAATTACACGCCAATCGCACACGTCTGTTATTAAATCTATTCAACTAAACATGAGGGGCGTTCCTACGATTTAAAAACAAACCCTCTTCAGCGTATATTACACATTCAGATTTTGAACCCGCTCAAACAAGAATCGGATTTTTAATATGCTCTCTTTCTTCAGCCGTTTCGCCGGTCCGCATTTGCCCGTCTCAACAAAACCCTCCGAAACATTTTCTATTATTTTATCCCCTTGAATATAACCGAGGTTAATATTTGATCCCAAATTAGCATAGAACGCTTTTGCATCGATAAAAAGACAGTAAAAAATGTAAAACGCCGCGGCTTACTTTGCATAATTTTTTTTAGTCAAAATTGTCCTCCCCTCTCTGTCTTTCGCTTTCTCTTATTTGTTTTATTTTTTTTCCTTAAAATTTTTTTCTGGCGGAATGCGCTTCGTCGAAACGGCCGATCCGGCTGTGTCTATACCAGAAATAAATGCATTAAAGTTTTCTTTTTGCTCGCCCCGCAATCAAATACAGTAATAAGGCAAAATAAATTATGCTAAATTGAAATATGAATATGTAAAATTAGAGCCATTACCTGGCTTTTCATCTTTGGACGCTCCATCCGCCATTTTGAATATCAATTCACTTTACCCGGAATCCCTCGCGTTTGGGGGCCCCCGCGCTTAAGTAAAAATATCGCAAATGCTTCCAAAACTTTTTATAACCCACTACTAAACAACTGAATTCATTTCCCTGGTTTTAAAAATGTGACGTCCAATCGCATTAAAAAACGATTTGCTTTTATTTTTTAAGGCGCGTCTTTGTCGCCGCTTCGGCCCCTTCGGCGGAAATGAACGGAAATTAACGACCGGATTTAAATGGTGCATTTTGTTACGTTACAAAATTTTAATTCATAAAACTTGATTTTTACGTCAATTTAGAGACAATCTAGTATTAAAATGATCGATTTTTTTTTAATGCGCGTCTTTTGGTAGTTTCCGGAAATTGCCGAATGGTACTCGGCCGCAGATGTCTCAGATGCAACCGCTGGCTGCTTATTAACTACTCATTTGCTTGCATTGTATTCCGCTGTTTTTATTAAAATTCTTCGTAATCGCTTTTCTTCTTGGCGCGTATGGAGGCGGAAATGGACGGAAATTCACGAGTGGAAAGGGCAACTTTTTTTGGTCGGCTGTTTCTATATTATTATCGGGACAGAAGTGCCTTTGGGAACTACGGCTCCAGTAGACCTTTGGGGTTTGCAGTCTTTTTTTAAAAAGGGGTTTTCACTGTTCATGTGAGAGCAGGGATTCTTTCTTTTGTGACGGTAAATAACTCAAAAGAAAAAACACACACCTCTAATGTAGTTAAATGCTGAAAAAACAGAAACTTCCATCTGCTTTATATTTTGGATAATAGAAAAGCTGGGTATTTGGGACTTAGGCGCCCAGATATTCCAATCAAAATTAGGGTCAAGAATTGTTATCCCAGTTCGCCCATTGCAAGTTTACGCTAGCATTTTCTTATGGTGCTGGTGATGCCTGCCAGTTTTGACAGTTTCTATTTGTAAATGAGGCTCTAATGAGATATTAAAGTCCTTTACCCAGTTTCCAGTGTTCCAGTCAGTGGGATACCACTCTTTTTGATTAACCCATCCATTTACTTTGGAAATGTTTCCCTAGCATCAACAGTCCTGTTTACATCTTTCCCATGCCTTTTTCAAATACACCTTCATTTCCTACATTACAACAGTGACTCCACTGCAAAAGTACTTAATTGGCTGTAAAGCACTTTGAGACGTCCAGTGGTCGTGAAATGCCCTATATAAATGCAAGTCTTTTTCACTATTATAGGAAGACCAGGGGAGTTCTCCTGGTCAATATTTATTCCTCAACTAACATCATTAAAATAAATTATGCAGTCATTATCACAATGCTGTCTGTGTGCAAATTGGCTGCTACATTTCCCTACATTACAACAGTGATTACACTTCAAAAGTACTTAATTGGCTGCAAAGGACTTTGGGACATCTTTTTTCCTTCCTCTGCGACCTTTGACATGGTCAACCACACCATCCTCCTAGAATGCCTCTCCTCCGTTGTCCAGCTAAGTGAGACTGCCCTTGTTGGGTCCCTCTCTTACCTATCCAATCCTAGTCAGAGTATCTCCAGCAATGGTTTCTCTTCCCACATGCACTGTTACCTTTGGCACCCCCCAAGTATCTTCCTTAGCCCCCCCTCCTCTTCATAATCTACATGCTGCCCCTTGGTGACGTCATCTGAAGAAATGGAGTCTACTGCCACATTTACACTGATGACACTCAGCTCTACCTCTCCTGCACCGCTCTCAACCCCTCCACTGCATCTTTGTTGTTAGACTCCTTGTCGGACATCCAATCCTAGTTGAGCAGCAATTTCCTCCAGTTAAACATTGGGAAGAACAAAACCATCGTCTTGACCCCCCGCCGCCACAATTTCCATACCCTTACAATCGATTCCATCCTTCCCTTGCCACTGTCTGAGGTTTAACCAGACTATTTGACTCTGACCCCATATTACCTCTGTTATATTGCTCATTCCACCCCTGCCTCAGCCCATCTGCTGCTGAAACCCTCATGCATGGCTTCGTCACCTCCAGACTCAACTTTTTCAATGCTCTCCTGGACTGCCTCCCATCCTCCACATTCCATAAGCTTCAGCTCATCCAAACTCTGCCTATATCCGAAATAACAACAGAAAATGCTGGAAAAACTCAGCAGGTCAGGCAACATCCGTGGACAGAAATTTGAGTTGACGTTTCGGGTCGAACCCTTCTTCAAAACGGGAAAGAAAAGATAGATCGGAGGCAGGACTGCGATCGGACAAAAGAAGTAAAAAAGAGACAATAAAAGGTGTTAGAAGCTAGACGAGATGGTAATAGGCTGAGATTGGGTGTAAAGTGTACTGGCAGGGCAAGGGATAGCTGCCAGGTGTGAGAGTGAAACAAAAGGAAAGGGGGGGAAAGGAAAGGAGTGGAAAAATTACAAGAAAAAATGAAATGGCAAAAACACTGAATGAATATTTTACATCAGTCTTTACAGTAGAAGACACTAAGAATATCCCAACACTGGACAAACAGGGGGCTAAAGGGGGGGGAGGAGCTAAACACGATCAAAATCACGAAGGAAGTGGTACTTGGTAAAATAATGGGACTCAAGGCGGATAAATCACCTGGACCTGATGGCTTACATCCTAGGGTCTTGAGGGAAGTGGCGGTAGGGATTGTGGATGCATTGGTAATAATTTTCCAAAACTCCCTGGACTCGGCAATGGTCCCGGCAGACTGGAAAACTGCTAATGTAACACCATTATTTAAAAAGGGCAGTAGACAGAAGGCTGGAAACTATAGACCGGTTAGCCTAACATCTGTGGTAGGTAACATTTTGGAGTCCATTATTAAGGAGACAGTAACAGGACATTTGGATAATCATAATTTAATAGGACAAAGTCAGCATGGTTTTATGAAGGGGAAGTCACGTTTGACAAATTTGCTGGAGTTCTTTGAGGAAGTAACATATAGGGTGGATAAAGGGGAACCAGTGGACGTAGTGTATTTAGACTTCCAAAAGGCATTTGACAAGGTGCCACACAAAAGATTATTGCTTAAGATAAAAAATCACGGGATTGGGGGTAATATTCTGGCATGGATAGAGGATTGGCTATCTAACAGAAGGCAGAGAGTTGGGATAAATGGTTCATTCTCAGACTGGCAATCAGTAACTAGTGGTGTTCCGCAGGGGTCAGTGCTGGGTCCCCAACTCTTTACAATCTATATTAACAATTTGGAGGAGGGGACCGAGTGTAACATATCAAGGTTTGCAGATGATACTAAGATGGGGGGGAAAGTAGTGAGTGAGGAGGACATAAAAAACCTTCAAGGGGACATAGACAGGCTAAGTAAGTGGGCAGAGATTTGGCAGATGGAATACAATACTGGAAAGTGTGAGGTTATGCACTTTGGCAGGAAAAATCGTAGAGCAAGTTATTATCTTAATGGCAAGAAACTGGAAAGTACTGAAGTACAAAGGGATCTGGGGGTCCTGGTGCACGAAACTCAAAAGGTTAGTATGCAGGTGCAGCAAGTGATTAAGAAGGCCAATGGAATGTTGGCTTTCATTGCTATGGGGATAGAATATAAAAATAGGGAGGTATTGCTTCAGTTGTACAAGGTATTGGTGAGACCGCACCTGGAATACTGCGTACAGTTTTGGTGTCCATACTTAAGAAAGGACATACTTGCTCTCGAGTCAGTACAAAGAAGGTTCACTCGGTTAATCCCGGGGATGAGGGGATGGACATATGAGGAGAGGTTGAGTAGATTGGGACTCTACTCATTGGAGTTCAGAAGAATGAGAGGCGATCTTATTGAAACATATAAGATTGTGAAGGGGTTGGATCGGGTGGATGCAGGGAAGATGTTCCCGATGATGGGTGAAACTAGAACTAGGGGGCATAGTCTTAGAATAAGGGGCTGCTCTTTCAAAACTGAGATGAGGAGGAACTACTTCACTCAGAAGGTGGTAGGTCCATGGAATATGCTGCCCCAAAAAACTGTAGAAGCTACATCATTACATAAATTTAAAACAGAAATAGACAGTTTCCTAGAAGTAAAGGGAATTAAGGGTTACGGGGAGCGGGCAGGAATTTGGACATGAGTCTAGGTTCGGATCGGTCATGGCCCTGTGGGTAGCGGAGCGGGCCCAGGGGCCGTGTAGCCTGATCCTGCTCCTATTTCATGTGTCTAATTCTGTTAGATGCAGGAGATGGTTCTGTGATAGTGGATTGGCAGTTAGGATCAGATCAGCCATGACCTTATTGAATGGCGGAGCAGGCTCGAGGGGCTGATTGGCCTACTCCTGCTCCTATTTCTTATGTTCTTAAATAGGGGCCGAGGTTATGATCTGAAATTGTTGAACTCAATATTGAGTCCGGAAGGCTGCAGAGTGCCTAATCAGAAGATGAGGTGCTGTTCCTCGAGTTCCTATCCCGCATCAAGTCTCACTCACCCAACACCCCTGTGCTCACCTACATTAGCTCCCAATTCCCTTAATGCCTCAAATTTAAAATTCTCATCATGTTTAAATCCTTTCATGGCCTTGCCCCCTCCATATCTAAAATTCTCCAGCCCTCCAATAACTCTGCGTTCCTCCATCTCTGGCCTCTTGTGCATCCGCCACTCCCTTCATCCCACTATTGATGGCTATGCTTCAGCCATCTAGGTCCTACGCTCTAAAATTCCCTTTTTAAACCTGTCCACCTTCCTGTCCTCCTTTAAGACCCTCTTTAAAACCTACCTCTTTAGCAAGCTTTTGGTTACCTCTCCTGCTATTTCCTTCTTTGGCTTGGCATCAACTTTTGTCTGATAACGATTTTGTGAAGCATCGTTGAACATTTCTGTTTTTAAAAGGTGCTACATAAATCCAAGTTGTTATTGTAAAATAATTTCTACACTGCCACCCGATACCCTGTATAATGTTCATGGTATTCACTTTCTTGTTGGGTAGCCTGTCTGGATGTCCCCCTCCTCTGCTTTACTTCCTCCATCAGAATTTCAAGGACTCCATCAGAGAAACTTAAAATTTGGTGCCCTGCTGAATTGTTTGCAGACATGTTTACGAAAAGAAGGGTACAGCCTTTCAAAGCAGAATGCCTGCCTCTTTAAGCTCTATAGTCTTTTAAATCCTGCAACAGCACACAATTTCCTGCCCAGTAATAGGAAAGTTCACAATCATGGTGTTTCCCACACGGAGCTTCCTAAGATTATGCAAAGAGCCCTTAAAGCTTGGCCTTTAACACCCTGGACGGGCAGGGTTAAAATCAGCCCTGTTATAACCAGAAATAGTAAGCTCACAGTCGTCCACTTTTAGCTACTATATCATACCTCTCCATAGTTAGCAATAGTTCTAACTTTTTAATTATGTCTTGTGTATTCACATACATACCACTCTATCCTGGCTCAATTTTTTGGCAATCTCAAATCATTTAATTTTACTTCCTCCTCCTTCTGGTCTATTCTTTATTACTTTTCTGTGTTTTTCTTCCTCCTTGCCTGTACCCCTTGCTTTTTTGATTTACTTTCTGCTTCCTCATCTTGCTTTTTGCCTCTTCCTGCCATGTTATTTTAATCCCTCCTCCAAAGCCCAATTACTTATAGTATTGGTCCCAGCCTGTTCAGATGAAACCCATCCAGCTTCCTACCCTGATGGATGGTCACCCACTTCCATCCAACGGACCACGTAATGCTTTCTCCTATTGCCAAAGTAAGCGTCATTATTAAAGACTTCAAATATTGGCTGTTGGCAACAGCTGTATATGACCCGAGTACTTCGTGCATTAACACTGGCTGCCAAAAGTAAAGAATTGACACCCTTCACTTTGAAGATTGCAAAAATGTATCCAATATAGCAATAACTAAACTTGAATTTGAGAAGTGCTTCACAACAAATGCATGGAGACCACAATTTTACTATCTGTTTATTCTGCCAAAAATCTTCAATGGATGTTGATTAAATAGGTTTTGCCTCACAGAAATTACACAATAAAAGGATAGAGAAGGTTGGGCTTCTCCAAAAAAGCAGAAATTATGCCACACCTGGCCTTCCTCAATAGGAGGAACACCTAGTGCAACTTTAGGAAATTGACTGAATGAGGTGGTGTTGCAGCCAAACCAATGTTTTGGCATTGACATGGAATGCTTCCTTTCTCTGTCTGTTGCCTAATTCAACTGTTTAAAAAATAACTTGACACTTTGTGCTCATCATTGCTGGAGAAGACTATTTTTTCCAATTTTGGCTATCACTATCAGGTATAGTTTGGTAATATGCACTGTACCCACCTCCCTGTAATCAATAGTAAAAAATGTATTAAATTCTTTCTCATGTTCATCAAGATGAGTGATGTCAGTACTGGGCAATAGAACATATTTCCACTTTGGGCACCCAGTGTCAGTATTCAGTAATGTATTGCACGGCCAGCTGCAGTGAAAAGCTCCCACTACTTTGTACTAACAATGTGCTTTAATACAACTGCAGGAGAGCATCCTCTGGTGTGAATTTTCTACTTTCCACACCTTGAGGATTTTGCTGATTGAAACTGCCAAAAATGTACTGCTGTAGAAACCTTCTCAGTGGGATATCTGGGTACAAACTGAATTGTCCCGATTAACTGATCACCCCCGCTTAACCGAAGTCACAGCTGACTGTGCTGTTTGCAATCTCCCAATCCACCAGCATGATAGCCAGCTGTGAGACCCAGCTCTGTTTGCATTTCAATAAAACAACTAAGCCTCCCAGCTAACTGAATACGGGCTCACAAGAATGTTGGTTTTGGAAAACAGTATTTCAGTCAGCTGTTAAGACTCAGATACTCAGTGGACAAACAAAGCTAACGAGCCAAAACTAGGTGGATGGCCAGTTAAAAACAGTTAGGTTACTTATCTGATCATATCTCAACCCTTTCCCGATGTTGCCAATTTAAATCTGCGAGCGAATGAGGTGTCCGCCTACCGCGGGGACTGGAGTGCGTAGTCGGGTTAAATAATCAAATTTTAATTTGATTGGTTAAGTTTTGTTTAGGGGTTTATTGGGCTTTTTGTTACAGTTTATTTGTTTAATGACTGTTTTTGGGTTTTACAAAAAGAGGGAGGTGTCTACCTAAAGCAGGCGGGGGCTTCGTGAATGTATGCAAATCGATGTCCTAAAGGCTCCCGATTGCATCTTAACTGGGGCCTGAGCAGGGATTCTGCTGCAGCTTTCCCACCAGGCTGAAATAGGTAAAAATAGCTGGTCTACAGACGAAAGAGGCTCTGCAAGGTAAGTGAAAAAAATTAGCTTTGTGGGGCCTGGAGGAGCAAGAGTGCTCTTCCAGGCCCCACAAAGGAAAGTCAAGGACTCCCCTGCCCTGGATTACCACCCTCACTTCCCTTCTACAAGACCCTCCCAAAACCCCTCCCCGCAACTTACCTGCTGGGCAGTTAGTCTTCCTCTGGTGCTGACTGGCGGCGTCTGGCCGTCCAAACTACTGGACAGCTGCCCCATTTCGGATGATGAGTTAAAATACTCCAGGCCTCAAACTTAGGCAGTGAGTTAATTTTGTACTCACTCTTCCTCTGCCCGCCCGAAACCCACCGGGGTTAAAATGGGCCCTTAAGTCTCACAGCTGACCGACCATCAGCCGTTCCTTCTAACCGGATGGTTGGGATTTGGCTGATCTGCTAAACCAAAGTGTCACGCCGTAGCACCTCACTGAAGGAAGTCGGTTTCTAGCATGTTACCCTACAAGGTGCACGGCCTGCTTATTCGCATCCCACGTAAGTGGTTTCAACTGTGTTCAATCAAAATTATGCTGGTATACGGGGAGATACGCTTTTCTGTGCATTATTTTTAACAACATCACAAACCTATTTCTAAAGAAGGAATTCACGATTTGTTACTTATAACGTACAGAAGAAATTTCCCCTGATTGTCACAAAAGTCTTGTAATTTCTGTGGTGTGGTAGAGTCCAAGATGATAAGATTGTAGTATCATCTGACAGTCCATCATACTTTCTTTCCATTGCTGCTTGTATTTTTCCTGAGGCCACTCCCTTCCTGGTACTATTCCATACAAATACAATCAGTCAAAAATCATAACTGGAAGAAAGCATTCAATGGAATGTAAAATCTTCCTGCCTTTGTGGAATTTTGACACTTTTTTTTTTGCTAATTACATTTCCTGTGTAACTGACCCCAACAAATGTCCCCATTGCTTTCAGCAGCCCTAGATTGTTGACTCTTGCCTACATAACAGCAATTACACTACAACAGTAATTCATTGGATGTGAAATGCTTTGGGACCTCCTGAGGATATGATGAGGCATGATATAAATACTATGGTGAATTTTATAATGGTGTAGATGTTTTGCAGATCCTCAATCACAGCATATGCTGGACAGAAAATCAGGGCTTTGACCTCGCATATTCTGTTCTTTCTGCACCTGATTTTCCAATGACCATTTTTGCTGGGGTAAAAGTGAGTGGGACTTGCTTGTACATGCACAATCCTTCTTTACAAATACAAATTATGCAAATTGAGGCCCACACTAAATACTCAAACTTTGGGCAAGGCTCCAACCCCACCACAAACTGCTCAGCCATATAAAACCGGCAAATTCATTTCACTGCTGTGACATGCTTTAAAGATTCATTTAAAGCTAGCTTTCTGCAGTTTGCACGGCAGTGATTTCATTGTCATTTATCTGGCAGACCATTTTGCAGTACCTGCATTGGGCATTTTGCTCATTTGAGAAGGCTCCATTTTGGCTGAAGGGAACACTGAGTACATATACCCCAACAGTTGTACCTGGGGGATCTGAGGAGACTTGTTTTCATTGTCTCTGCGACACCAGAGAAGCAGTGACAGAGCTATGCGATCTGCAAATCACCTCCAGGAATTCAATAGCTCTACCCTGGACTGTGAAAATGACAATAGCCTTTATTTTTTTATTCCACATGTCCCTTGTTGTGGTTGGAGGGATCATCAGTCAAATCAGCCAGTTATCTGTTCACAGATGCATCACGCTTGCCAGGAGTAGCATTTCATCTGTTTCTAAAGGGAAAGAATTCATCAGCTGGAGAGGGCTCAGAACTCATTCCCAATGATAGGGTTTCCACAACTGCACAGTCTTAGATGGACTCCATGTGACCATCAAGGCTCTATACGGGTACCCTAATGTTTTCATGAACAGGAATGTCTTTCACTCTTAAAAAAAAAAAATGTACACATTGTTACATCAAAGTAATTTTGCATATCTATGCCCATTTCCCAGGGAGCTGCCGTGACTCATTTATTCTGCAGCAGCCCACTATTCCCTAACTCTTTGTGGGGTGCCACAGATTGAATAGTTGGCTTTTAGGAAACCATGAGTACCCTTTGCAGCCACGGATCATGACACTGACTGGCAACACCACCCCCTCTCCTCCAACCCCCCAACAACAGTGGAACACCAATACCAGCAAAACAATATCACCCATGCCAGCACTAAAACTAATGTGAAGTATGCCATTGGCATGCTGAAACAATGGTTTCACTGTTGGGACTAGTCAGGAAGGTTGCTTCTGTTCATTCCAACCAAGGCAAGGAAAATTATGCTATCCTAAGAGGTGTCAATATGCAGGTGGTGGAGGATGAAGAAGGAAGCTTTCCAGGATGAAGAGGAGGAAGAGACTGGCAGGACCAGTGGAGTGAAACACCCACAACTACTTCCAGTGAAGGGTGGTTTCTGGCATTGTGCAGCTCTACTTCACCAATCAAAGCTAACACATTCTGACCCCAAGACAATAGCATACATTCCATCCAGTGCAACTGAATTGCTGAGGTCCTACGCCCACCTCATTTGTTACAACCCCCATCCCAAAAAGCACAACACGTGCAACTAGCAAGCAAAATGATAGGATTTACTCTGCTCTGCTACATGTGCTTCCCCTTGGTGTCCTTATATGGCATGTTGGACCTACTCTTTAACTTTGCTGAAGTCTGAGGCGGAATGGCAGGCTGGCAAAAGGGATTGTGGTCCTGTTGGTCTGGTCATGGTGTAGATACTCTGGGTACAAGGTCATGTGATATCACTGCAACAACTGGAGCCAGTGTCAGCTCTCACAGGTGGGCATAAAAGATCCCAATACACTATATTGAAGAGGAGCAGGGGAATTATCCCCGATGTCCTGGCTAATATTTATCCCTCAAGCAACATAACAAAAAGAGATTATCTGGTCATCATCACATTGCTGGGCGCAAATTGGCTGCCGCGTTTCCTACATTACAACAGTGACTACACTCCAAAAGTACTTCATTGGCTGTAAAACGCTTTGAGATGTCCAATGGCCGTGAAAGGCGCTATATAAATGCAAGTCTTTCTTTTCACGTGCTCTGATGCTGTGGCTTGTAGCACCTGGCTGTTTTCTGAGGACTCTTTAATCCTTTGTGGGCCCTGGCTGGAGAGGGATCGTGTGCAGTCTCCTCAAGAGGATGCTGCCTCGTGCGACTCTTCCAATGCCCTAAGGGTTGGGACTCCCAGTGAAGTGGGCTGCAATATTCATTACAGCAGGCTGCAGCGTGTCTCCAATGGCTGTAGCTCACCATCTCTGCTCATTCCAGACTTTCACTCAGTCAGTAAAATCATGTCACTGTGGCAGTGATAGACTCCTGTAATGAACTCAGTTGGGGATTACTATGCTGTGCTCGGTTCCGCCTTCCTTTGGGGCTCCCCTGCAGAGGATTGTTTTTTAAATATTAATTTTGAAATGTGGGAGTCGCTGGCAAGGCCAGCATTGTAAAAGCATCTTCATCACAGCAGCTGCACACCTTTCGGGTGGGGATGATATTGGGAGGAGTCCACGCCACATAAAGGGAACCAGCACCTCACACAGGGGAGGTTGATTCTGGCTGCAAGTGTGATAACTATCCGTGAAATGGCTGAAGCTAGGAGAGAGCAGGTACCAAGGTTCTCTGATGCTGCACTGGTGGCCTTGGTGCAGAATGTGGAGAGAAGGAAAGATATCCTTTATCTCCCAGGAGGCAGAAAGCTGTGCAGGAAGCTGTCCAGGCTGCTGGTGAGGAGGCAGTGGGAGGAGTTTGCCAACAAGGTCAATGCAGGAGCATTGATGCAATGTAGGAAAAAGTTTAATGATTTGACTGGAGCTGTCAAGTTAAGGGCACTGTTCAAATGCCTTCACATCACAACTGCACAACCTCATTAATTGCAGCACTCGCACTAATCCCCTCCCCAGCACCCTGCTGCAATCAGTACAGCACACTTCACTTAATATTCTTTACCTCATCCACACACACTCAGCACTATTACAACCCTCACACCTGCAACTCACATCTCTCACACACACACTGGCAGCTATTCAACCATGATAACAACATTCCCCATTCATTTCCTAAGACTCTCACTAACACACTTCCCTCTTTCTGGAAGGAGGTGATGCATAACTTCTTCTTAGGCAGTCCCTCGGAACCGAGGATGACTTGCTTCCACATTAAAAATGAGTTCTCAGGTGACTGATGAGTCCAATGTGGGACTTACAGTCTCTGTCACAGGTGGGGCAGACGGTGATTGAAGGGGCGGGTGGGTGGGGTGCTTGGGTTGACGTGTGCTCCTTCTGCTGTTTGCGCTTGGCTTCAGCTTGCTCCTGGCGAAGAGACTCGAGGTGTTCGGCGCCTTCCCGGATGCTTCTCCTCCACTTTGTGTGGTCTTGGGCCAGGGATTTCCAGGTGTTGGTGGGGATGTTACACTTTTTCAAGGAGGCTTTGAGGGTGTCCTTGAAGTGTTTCCTCTGCCCACCTGGGGGCTCTCTTGCCGAGTCGGAGTTCCGAGTAGAGCGCTTGTTTTGGGAGTCTCGTATCGGGCATGCGGACAATGTGACCCGTCCACCAGAGCTGATCGAGCGTGGTCAAAGCTTCGATGCTGGGGATGTTGGCCTGAGCAAGAACACTGACGTTGGTGCACCTATCCTGCCAATGGATTTGCAGGATCTTGCGGAGGCAGCGTTGGTGGTATCTCTCCAGTGCTTGGAGGTGCCTGCTGTACGTGGTCCATGTCTCCGAGGCATACAGCAGATCGGGTATTACTACTGCTCTGTAGACCATGAGCTTGGTGCCGGGTTTGAGGACCTGGTCTTCAAACACTCGCTTCCTCAGGCGACCGAAGGCTGCACTGGCACACTGAAGGCGGTGTTGGACTTCGTCGTCGATGTCTGCCCTCGTTGACCGTAAGCTCCCGAGGTATGGAAAGTGGTCCACGTTGTCCAAGACCTTGTCGTGGATTTTGATAATCGGGGGGCAGTACTGTGTGGCGGGTGCAGGTTGGTAGAGGACCTTTGTTTTACGGATGTCTAGTGTAAGGCCTATGCTCTCCTACGCTTCGGTGAAGGTGTTGCAGGCTGCCACCGGTGGGGGTCCAGCATGTCAATACACCCTTTCCCCCATTAAAGAGACCGCACGGGCAGTCATGGAAAGGGGCAGAGTGAAGGCCGTGGCCACTAGCGATGCCGGAGGATGCGCAAAGCAGGGTTTCTTTATACCTAATCCTCCTTGTCTCTTCTGATTTCTCCCACACTCCACACACTCTGCATGTCAAGCTTCTAGCACACACTTCTTTCTCTCTGCTCTCCCTCACACCACAACATAACCCTTGTCCCTTTTTCATTTCAGCTCCTCAGAATGTGGAAGCCCCTCAGCTAGTGCAGGAAAAGGAGCAGAGTGATCATGAAGATGCACCGTCACTTGATCTAACTCTTGCAGCTCAGATATTGACACCATACGGACCTTGGAGGTTAGGTTAGATGAGGGATCTACACGTGGTGACTCACTGGACACAAGTATGCAGGAGCTAGGGCAAGGGGATTGAACACTACAGGTGCCAGCTCACCAGAGGGTGAGGTCACATACTAGTTCTGCTGCAGAGAAGTGAAATGCAGACTTCAATGGGCTAGGCTACCGAAGGAGGCTAATGGGCTTACAGCAGGACCTGCTTGGTACTCTGGGCAGCCTGCCGGAGAGCTTGTGCATAATGTCGCGGAGCAGGGAGGAGTCCATCTCCAACTTGGCACAAGGCTTAGCACAGAGCATGGAGCCCAATTTCTAAGCTGTAATATCTGAACCCAACTCTTGCTCTCTATCCTGATCGGATGTGACTCCTGCTGGCAGCCCCAACCTGGCCCAATTTCTGCCGCCAAATCACATTCTCCAATGAATGAAATTACAGCTATCGAGTCAGCCATACTTAATATGCAGAGGATTAACTCATATTTACTTTTTTGTTACATTTTTCTCTGGTTAAAGTGTATAATTTATTTTCATAATTTTTTCTCTTTTCATTGGTTTCTTATTGTTTCATTCAGATTTTCTCTTCTGTTGTTTCTTTGCTTATCTTTTTAGTTTTGTATTTTTCTTTTTTATACTTTTTTCCTACCTTAGTCTCTTCATTACAGCTTTTGAATTTCCATCACCTTGTTTTTTGTTCCTTCCTATTTTCTGTGCTTTTTCTTCATGTTATCTCTCTGCACACACTTTTTTTTCCTTTCATAGTACTCCTCTTGTTTTTCTTGTCCAGTTGGTTGTGATTATCTCCTGTTTAATGAGCAGCTGCTGCCACCGATTCTCAGGGAAAATGAACGTACTGTGATACAGGGAGAGATCTGATTGTATCTAATGCACATGAAACTGTTGAAGAAAAGCTGAAACCGGGAAAGGACGGCTGACAAAACATTTGTTTCATCCAAGCTTTGTGTTTACTGGCAAACCCTTAGTTGTTATGGCTGATATTTTGGCTCATTTCTGAGTGATTTAACATTTACCTTTGTTTTAGTTGTAGCATATTTTTGCTATTATTGTAAGCGATCAGTTAAATTGTGAAAATAAGCTCCACTATTTGTAGTGAATTATGATATTTGCACTGCATTCAAATATGATTTGCAAATATGGCTAACTACAGACAAGAAACTTGTGTGAAAAATGGTGTGCAGTAACTAAACTTTTTAAAATGACTATAAAGTATTAAATTGTAATCACTTCATACGTCTTGTAAATAATAGAATGTTATACAAATATCAAGATTTACTGATTGCAAAAAAAATGACAGTAGTGTGAAGCTGATACAGTGCTCCATTTATACTCACTGAAATTGTGCGAGATGCACAAGAGTGAATTTTTCTGTGGATAAATAGAAGACTGTCGCATGTCACCAGGCAGCCATTTTGTGACAGGTTTGTTGGTAAATAGTGTATAAATCAGGGACAATGATGGTTGTTGCACATTGGCAAAAAAGAATTGTAATGATTTAATATTAATGTCAGTTAGATGCAAATGATATATTTTTGAGATAGACAATTGCACTTAATGAACATGTATGTCTGCTTTTTCTATATTTTAATTCATGTCTGAAGACAATAAAAATCTCTGGTGAATGTTTAAATCTGATTTAATAGCACTAGCATTTAAATATTTTAAATTATTATTCCATTTTACCCCTCCTGTGTGCAAATATTAATTATAGGTGGTCATGTATAATTGTACACATTTGTAAGTTAGCAAAAATGTGATATTTAGATGTGCACAATTTAATGAACACCAATCCCAAAAGACTGAAGCCTAGAAATTATCGTGCAATATTACTGTACAAATACTTAATGGGCTCATATGAGATCCCTCCGTTTGCTATTTTAATGAAGGTGTTAATGCTTCCATTGAAATAGAAAAGGAATGTCATGTTAAGGGTTCAGACACTAAGATTGTAAATTCTAGGCGAAAAGTGTTATAATAATACATCAATGAAACTAAGTTTGAAATATAAATGTACATGACAGAAAACTAATTTTTCAAGACAAAAATAGTAGAAAAAGGTAGGAAAAGGGACAGAAAAAAGAATGCTTCATACAAGTAAGTGGATTTACTGATGATTGACATTTACCCTAACCTTCCAGTGGCCAGACCACAAAAGCAACCAGTGAGCAGGTTGATTGCCAGCTCTGTTTGCCAGTTATTGTCTGGCCTAGGAAAACTGGGACAAGGGGAGAAAACAAGCGAGTGGTTCTTGAATTCCTATGTTTCCCCTTCTAGTATGACGAGTTGGAATAGAGACAATGGGGATAGAATAACCATGTTTATGACAAGATCCTGGAAATTAACAAACCTGCTAGTGATGAACTTGTATGTCTCCCATACTGCCTGCACATTCACATAAGAAGACCATTTCTGAGTCTAGCATGGGATTGCTTTTTGGAGAGTTACTTGTATTTCAACATGAATGCAGTCAGTCATTCCTAGCGATGGCATGGAAATTCCTGAGTTTTCTGTTACTAATAAGAAAAGCAGCTGCACAGTCAAATATGGCGCACAATGAGAAGCCAAAGAAGTGACCTGCAGAGACCTCAAAGATACTAATAGCACAGAAGGTGAGAACAGCTGTTACCTTCAGTGCTACTGTCAAGGTTTAGCTCACTGCAGAATATGCATTTCAGCTCTCAAGTCTTGACAGAAGCCAAATTCAATTTTTTTGACAAACAAACATTTCTGTAGATTTTGCTTGTTCAGCCCAGAACACAATAACCAGAGTTGATTCAACTGCAAAAGGTACTACATCATCTTCTTCCTCTCTCTCTCTTGCCTTTATTCACTAAAACAAAAATAAGCTCTGCTATTTTCAATGGAGAGGTACACCACAGTCTACCTTGTACGTATATAAAATATTTGAATTTACAAGGCAATATTTAGATTTACAATTTAGCCTAAAGTGGGCAGTTATTCCTAATTAATGTATTTGTCTAGTGTCCTATATTATCCCCAGTGCAATTCAATGCAGAATCTAGTGCGGAATTGAGCTATGGAAGCTAAGAAAATCTCAGTTTCAATCCCCAGTCTGGCTGAGGTAGCTACATTTAGCCTGAAGGTGCCAAAATTGGCCTCAGACCCCTGGGCTAGAAGGATACAAATTTGAGAGATGCTGGAAGGCTGCCAAGCAACCATGAAACCTTGTTCCAGTGTGAATCAGCATCTTCAGGAGAGGAGGGATAAAAATGGGTAAAAATTGTGTATAGATGCAACAGAAAAATAAGTATTTAGAGTTTATGTATGCAATAAAATGCGTTTGCTTATATTCAAACAATAAATGCACATTACTAACTAACCAAGCTTTAGGTATATAAATGTTATAACATATTAAAAACAAGACCCCCAATACTATGTTAGCACAAATAGAAAAGCTTCTCAGATGTGAATAAAATACTTCTTTAGAACTTTAAATGGCAGAAAAACCTGCATCAGAATAAGTAAAGAAAGACTTGCATTTATATAGCGCCTTTCACGATCATCAGACATCCCAAAGCATTTTACAGCCAATGAAGTACTTTTTGAAGTGTAGTCACTGTTGTAATGTAGGAAATGCAGCAGCCAATTTGCGTACAGCAAGCTCCCACAAACAGCAATGCGATAATGACCAGTTATGTTTTTGTTAGTGGTGTTGATTGAATATCGGCTAGGGCACTGGGGATAACTTCCCTGCTCTTTTTCAAAATAACTCCGTAGGATCTTTTGCGCCCACCTGAGAGCAGACGGGGCCTCGGTTTAATGTCTCATCCAAAAGCCGGCACCTCCGACAGTGCAGCGCTCCCTCAGTACTGCACTGGAGTGTCAGCCTAGATTTTTATGCTCAAGTCTCTGGAGTGGGACTTGAACCCACAACCTTCTGACTCAGAGGTGAGGGTGCACCAACTGAGCCATGGCTGACACTGATTACATTCTGTAATTCATACAGAAATCAATTATAAAGAGCAGAAATAAAAATCTTGGTAGTACTTTGGCACTTTTGTTAGTTTCTTTAAAACATTCCTGACTGTCTTTTACTTTTTAAGATGTGCTTTTATAATATGTATCATCTAACTGAGCACTTGACCCTTACTTGACCATTGTCTTACACTGTTAACAGGCCTGCTGCTGTTTCTTTATTTTTTATAATATTTTGCCCAGTATGGAGGTATTTAGAATCAATTCTGTGTTGGATCTACCAGTTACATTTTTAATTAAGGAAACTTGATTAAAGATATGTATCTTAATGGAGCCTAGAAGATGGTATTAGTAAAGATTGAATTTCAGGCTGCCTTCTGTAGAGGAGTTTGATTATCATACAGTATTTGTTCTTACTGTGTACAAAATGCATATAATGTAAACGTGCTGCATATGCCTGCCAACTATTAACTAACAAATTCTTTGTGCATATTATAATTTGTACCTTTTAAACATGGAAGCTATCACTCTACTGTGCGGTAAAACTATCACATTGACCTAGGAATAAATTGGTTCACATCAGTGAAAGCATTAAAAAAAAGTAAGAGAAATGGAATGACAATATTCAATTTTGAAAAAAAGTCACATTACTTAAGTTAGAATGCTTTGCCTGGATATGTGAATTTAACAGATAGGATGTTGCGTGGGTATAATATGTCTTTTAATTCTGATGATTGGATTCAAATCAAACTCGTAATGGTCGGTCTTTAACAATAATCAAGGCAGCAAATAAATTTGATCAGTCACAGCACAGCTTTCTGGAGATACAAGTTCATAGCACAAAAATTGTCTTAATTAGCTACCAGTTGGGATTAATGATGATGCCACTGAGAGAATCATAAAAAGAGAGTAGAAAATTAAATTAAGAGTGCAGTTCTTGGGTATTTTGTAATAATGTCAGGTAACTCTGCACTAACCCAGTTTGGAACAGCTTTACTTTGCTTGTATCTTCCTGAACAAGAATGCTAAATACAATTTCTTAGATACAAGGTAGAAAGAAAAATTCCATTCTCAATATTGCCATCCATCATCAAGATGAGCAAATTTGCACCATAAAACACATAGTGGTATTCACTGGAATTTAAACCAACCACCATTACACTGACAGGGAAATTGGGAAAGGAGGGGGGAGTAGCACTGTTGATAAAAGACACAATTACCACAGTAGAAAGAAGGGATTTCAGTAAAGGTGATCGGGCAGTGGAAACACTGTGGGTAGAGTTAAGGAACATTAAAGGATTTAAGATTCTGGTAGGAGTTATCTACGGACCTCCTGACAGTAATGATGAAGTGGGCAGATGTCTAAATTCAGAATTCACAGAACCATGTAGCAAAAACAATATGGTTATAATGGGAGACTTTAATTTTCACACAGACCGAGAGAAGCAGAACAGCCCAAGTAGTAAAGGCAATGAATTTCTGGAATGTATTTGGGACAGTTTTCAAGAACGATATATTTTCAACCGACAAGGGAACAGGCCATATTTAGTACGGACAAAAAAGAACTGCATCTTCCTGTAATTGCTTCTTTCCCACTCTAATTGTTTCTGTGTCCCTTTCTGTATATTTCTGTTTGTGTGTTGCAGTTCTTTCTGTAAGCCTCTGTTCTCTCAAGTATGTCTCCCAATGTTCTATGTGGCTCACATAAATGATCCTTTCCTGATGTATTCAGATTCTATGTCTTACCTTTGTTAAAGCTCAGCAAGATGGCAGTCAACCTATAGGAAGTCATGATTGGGTACCAGAATTTTGTGGGAACAAGCTGCGTAGGAGTTGCTAAGAAAGAAACTCTGGCATTTGGATTGGGGTTTGAGGCTAGGAAGGAGTGGGAGGACTAGGGCCTGAGAACAATAAGTAAGATGAAGGCAATTTGGAAGAGGTGGGTATCCTAGTGCTTGAGACAGGGCTTGGGAGCCGAACAGAAAGTCTGGAGCGTGGTAGGACTTGGGGAGCAGAGACCTGGCAGCCCTAGGTGAAGAGGACTGGGGTCTAGCCTTTCTTTTACTCCCCCCCCCCCCGCCCCTTCATTCATTTCCAATGTTGTTATTTACTATAGTTATTTTTTTTCTTGTTCCATTTCTCTCATTTTTAACTTTAATTCCCATAGCCAGAGCCTTCTCATTTAACTGTTTACTTTAACGTTTATTTTATCATCAACCAAATGGAAGCTAAAATGAACCCAAGTTGAATTTACTGCCACTGAATCTGAAATTTCTTGCGAACGATGAGTGACAAGGATAGTGTTCAGGTAACTGCCTGATCCTCTGTTTTTCAAGTGCTTGCTGCATGCATCGTCTTGTTATAGCAGTTCACATATTTTGTTCATGTTGTGACAGTTGTCATCTGCAGCCGCATCTTTGTCTGTCCTGCTGCCTAACACTGTGTTATTTCAGGAGGTTCTCATCATATTCACTAATCAAGGAAAAATAAATTGACCCTTTAGAGTCCTACTCAGCCTAGACAACACCTGACAGCTTTTTATTTTTGAATTTCCCTACATAGCAGAGTGAATTGAACTGATAAATTCAGTGAGATAATTGAGACAGTTCTAAATAAAGAAATGCAATAATATCCACAGCTACTCTTTCAGAGAAACACAGATGTATAATGGGGAAGATTTCTAAGTATATTATGAAACTGAATCAGTAATGCTCTGCATGGCATTCAAGTCTTCTTTGGTCACATTTAGGTTATTTTTGTCTCCCTCTTCATTTTACTTTCATAGTGCACAATGTGTGGCTATGGTCATGAGAATTGTTCCATGTTGATGTGGAATGCCCTTGTTTATCCAGTCACGAGAAAATACAGAATAGTGGCAGTGGAGGACTTACTTGCTAATTTCCACTCTTAAGCAACTAGCTGCCAGTTGCAACCTTGCCCTGATTATGGATTTTTTTGGAGCCTCCATGTCACCATGCCGTCTAATCTGCAGCTGCAGAGACCTGATGGCTTCAATGACATAATGGAAGCCCATTCCCATCTCACAGCTCCCTTGGGCAAGGTTATCAGTAACCATACTGAGTGATGTGGCGATAGTGCAGCCCAAGACCTGGAAGGATTTTCTTGAGACATGCCTGCATGTACGAAGCTACGTCAGTTTTCAGTGTAAAAGATTTACGCGTGTTTTCACGATGTACCCAAAGTTCCTCAATGTCTTGCGCCAATTCAGCGCTGTCTCCGCTGAAACCCTCTTCCGCTCATGAACACAGCTCTGCCCGTCATTGAGAAAACCAGAGTATGCCAGTTTCCTGCATCTACGATTGCTTTGAAAAGGCGTAAATACACACACACAATTTTAGACGTAGCAGGAACCTTGGTCATTTGATCTGGGCGTGAAATGAGCAGCTTCACCCCAGGAAAGGACCCAGAACTCTCCAGGTGTCTTGGCTGAAGTCTGAAGTCAATCTCTGTGCAATTTTCTTGGCCATTCTCAATCACAGAACTACTGATAACTTGACCAGAGTGCTGGTGCTCTCTGAGGTCAACATTTTTGATGTGCCTCAATAATTCCGAGACTCGATGTTAGCGAAACAAAACAAGGCTTTTATTAACTTAGAAAGTAACACGTAAGAGAGAGAGGTATCTTCCTTCTGGAGACTGAGGCCAGACTGAGCTAGCTTACAAAAGGGGCCAGGTATGGGCGGAGCCCTACACACACAGCACATTCCAATAAACAATACAATGAGGACTGGGGGAAGGGAAATGACACTGAACCGACCACAGTCACAGGCAGTGATGAATGGAATATTTCATCACATTCACCCCTTCTATAGATTTAGTCTGTTCGGGGGTTTGATAGTCCTCTGCGACCGACGTGGCTGTTGTGGTGCCGCGGGTGTCGGCTGGGTGTCCCCGGTAGTCTCCTGGGTCTCTGCCGGGGGTGCCGCCAGGGTTGTTGAAGGGGTAGTTGGTGGGGGTGCCGTTGGTCGATGTTCTTCCGGGGGTGATGAAAGAGTAGTGGGTGGGTAAGAGTTGCTGTGATCGTTGTTGCTGCTATTGCCATGGTTGTTGTCGATGCCGGCTGGGGCGACGTCTTTTATGGACACGGTGTCCTCCCTTCCGTCGGCGTGCCGGACATATGCGTATTGGGGGTTGGCGTGGAGTAGGTACACTGGCTCCACGAGAGGGTCCGTCTTGTGGCCCCTCACATGCCTTCGCACGAGTACCGGACCTGGGGTGGAGAGCCATGACGGCATGGATACGCCGGAGGTGGATTTCCGGGGAAAGACAAACATTCGTTCATGAGGCGTGGCATTAGTGGCCGTACACAATAGCGACCGTATCGAATGGAGCACATCCGAGAGGACTTCCTGCCAGCGGGAGATAGGGAGGCCCTTGGTCCTTAGAGCTAGAGTGACTGCTTTCCATACTGTCCCGTTCTCTCGCTCCACTTGGCCGTTACCCCGGGGGTTGTAGCTGGTGGTACGGCTCGTGGCGATCCCCTTGGACAGCATGTACTGGCGTAGCTCTTCACTCATGAAGGACGCCCCCCTATCCGTATGGATGTAGCTCGGCATACCGAACAGGCAGAACAGGCTGTTGAGGCATTTAATGACCGTGGCGCTGGTCATGTCTGGGCAGGGGAAGGCGAATGGGAACCGGGAGTATTCGTCCACAATGTTCAGGAAGTAAACATTGCGGTCGACGGATGGGAGGGGGCCCTTGAAATCTAAGCTGAGCCGCTCAAAGGGCCGTGTAGCTTTGATTAAGTGGGCTCTATCTGGGCGGTAGAACCGAGGCTTGCACTCAGCGCAAGTGCGGCAGTTCCTGGTCAGAGACCGAACTTCCTCAATCGAGTAGGGTAAGTTACGGGACTTTATGAAGTGGAACAGCCGCGTGACCCCTGGGTGGCAGAGGTCGTTGTGGAGGGTCTGCAGCCGATCCCCGGTGGCGCTGGCACACATCCCTCGTGAGAGGGCGTCAGGGGATTCGTTAAGGGCCCCTGGCCGGTAAATGATGTCGTACTCGAAGGTGGAGAGCTCGATCCGCCACCTAAGAATCTTATCATTTTTAATCTTCCCCCTCTGTTTATTATTGAACATAAACGCTACCGACCGCTGGTCGGTAAGTAGGGTGAAGCGTTTGCCGGCTAGGTAGTGGCGCCAGTGGCGCACTGCCTCCATGATGGCTTGGGCCTCCTTTTCCACGGAGGAGTGTCTGATCTCGGGCCCTTGGAGGGTCCTCGAGAAGAAAGCTACGGGCCGCCCCGCCTGGTTGAGGGTGGCCGCCAAGGCGAAGTCAGACGCATCACTTTCCACTTGAAATGGAGTGTTCTCGTCCACTGCCTGTAGCGTGGCCCGCTCAATATCCCGCTTAATGCTTTTGAAGGCGGCGTGGGCCTCAGCAGAGAGCGGAAAAGAGGATGCTTTCAAGAGGGGGCGGGCTTTGCCGGAGTAGTTGGGGACCCGTTGGGAATAAGAAGAAAATAACCCCAGGCACCTTTTCAGGGCTTTGGGAGTGTTGGGCAGGGGCAGCTCCCGTAGGGGGCGCAATCGGTCGGGGTCTGGTCCGATTTCCCCATTCTCCACCACGCTGCCTAGTATGCAGAGGCGCGTGGTGTTGAAAACGCACTTGTCCTCGTTGTAGGTGAGGTTGAGTTTTTGTGCGGTTTCCAGGAACCTCTCGAGGTTCGAGTCGTGATCCTGCTGATTGTGGCCGCAGATGGTGACGTTGTCGAGGTAGGGGAAGGTTGCCTGCAAGTGGTGGTCATCGACCATGCGGTCCATCTCCCTCTGAAAAACCGAGACCCCATTCGTCACCCCAAAGGGGACTCTGAGGAATTGGTAGAGGCGTCCGTTCGCCTCGAAGGCGGTGTACGGGCGGTCCTCTGGTCTGATAGGGAGCTGGTGGTACGCTGACTTGAGGTCGATGGTGGAGAACACCCGGTATTGGGCGATTTGGTTCACCATTTCTGATATGCGGGGTAGCGGGTAGGCGTCTCGTTGGGTGTACCTGTTGATCGTTTGACTATAGTCGATCACCATCCGTTTCTTCTCGCTACCCCTTACCACTACCACTTGGGCGCGCCACGGGCTGTTGCTGCGTTCAATAATGCGCTCTTTCAGGAGCCTGTCTACCTCGGTCGCGATAAACCGCCTGTCCTCCCAGCTGTACCTCCTGCTTTTGGTCGCTATTGGCCGGCAGTTAGGGGTAAGGTTCGCGAATAGCGAAGGCGGCTTTACCTTCAGGGTAGCCAGACCGCACACTGAGGGGCGGCTGGGACCCACCGTACTTGAGCGTGATGCTTTGGTGGTTGCACTGGAAATCCAGGCCCAAGATCACGCTCGCACATAGGTTCTTCATGATTAATACTTTAAAATTATCGTATATACAGTTCCGTTAACGCCCAATTGTACCGTGCAGTAACCCAGAATGGTCGATGTCTGGGTTTTATCAGCCATAGAGATGGTACCCTGAGCAGGGACCACCTTTAGGGAGAGTTGCTGTGCCAGTTCAGGGTGGATAAAACTCTCCGTGCTTCCACTGTCAATTAAACATTTAACCCGGCACCCGTTTACCTCGATGTCCACCATTGATTTGGATAGCGGGTGCGGCCTGGTCTGGTCCACTGTGACCGATGCCACTGTAGGGCCCTGATCGATACAAGATGGCGTCCACGCTGTCTGCTCATAAGATGGCGGACCCCACGAGGTCGGGCAAGATGGCGTCCAAGATGGCCGCTCCCACGGCGCACACGCGGCGGTGGCGGGTTTTCCGGCGGTTGGTTTTCCAGCGGGGTTCCCTCTGCACACCTTCCCGAAGTGCCCCTTCTTACCGCACTTAAAGCAGGTGGTGCCTTTCGCCGGGCACAGGTTTCTGGTGTGTTTTGGCTGCCCGCAGAAGTAGCAGTTGGGTCCCTGACGCGTCGCGGCTGTCATAGGGCTTCTGGGGGGAGAGCGGGGCCCCGCCGGTGTCGGGCTGCCGGGCGGGGAAGATGCCTTCCAAGATGGCGGTGCACACGTGGCGGCGTGGGCTGAAGAGTAGGCGTCCGAGTTTCTCTGGGCCATATCCAGGGATCGCGCGGTGTCCGCAGCCTGTTTCAGGTCCAACCCCGTTTTTTCCAGCAGTCTTTGCCGGATGTAAGTGGAGCTGAGGCCTGTGATAAAGGCATCGCGAACAAGCTCGTCAGTGTACACTGCGGCTTTTACATCTCGGCACTTGCAGTCTTTGCCAAGCATTTTCAGGGTGCTTAGGAACTCCTCCACCGATTCCCCAGGTCGCTTTGCGCGAATAGCGAGCAGATGCCTAGCATACACCTCATTCATAGGCTGCTGGTAATGCACCTTTAAGATGTCGCAGGCAGCCAGGTACGTATCGGCGTCTTGGATGAGGGGGTAAACCCGGTGGCTTACCCAATTCCGCAGAATTCCGAGTCTCATCCTCGCAGCGTCCGTAGCATCTTTGACGACTGCGGAATTGTCCAGGAAGAATTCCATACACTCAAACCAGTGTCCGAAGCGTGCTGATGCGTCCGGAGCATGTTGATCCAAATCCAAACGTTCGGGTTTCAGGAGTTGATCCATAGTGTTGAAAAATAAGTTAATAAAATTGATGTGCCTCAATAATTCCGAGACTCGATGTTAGCGAAACAAAACAAGGCTTTTATTAACTTAGAAAGTAACACGTAAGAGAGAGAGGTATCTTCCTTCTGGAGACTGAGGCCAGACTGAGCTAGCTTACAAAAGGGGCCAGGTATGGGCGGAGCCCTACACACACAGCACATTCCAATAAACAATACAATGAGGACTGGGGGAAGGGAAATGACACTGAACTGACCACAGTCACAGGCAGTGATGAATGGAATATTTCATCACAATTTTAAGGACAACAGACTCCCTACCATACACAGAAAGAGCAACCACAGAAATGTTGTTTACACTGGGAATACCGCTATTCCTGGTCATTGCAGAAGAGGAGGAGTAGAAGAAGGAAGCCGTCAGAGTGTAGCACCATGCTCGCAGACACCAGCCTACCCGACAATACTCCACCTGCAGAGTGTGCAGGCAACGGATGACATTCTAGGAAAAGTTGGACGAATTGTGCCTGCAGAGAAGGTTCAGCAGGGAAACATTGGGCCATCTCTGTGATAACCTGTGGGAGGACCTGCAGCTGCTTTCTAAAGCTGCAGAGCACTGACCGTGGAAATGTAGGTCAGCACGGTGCTGAATTTCTATGAATCAAGTTCGTTACATGCGTCGAAAGGGGACCTGGTCAACAGAGTCAAGGAGAGATGAGGTGCTGCATCCACCTGCCCTAGGCCGCAAGGCTCCTGAGTTTAATATAATAGCAAAATATTGCGGATGCTGGAAATCTGAAATAACAACAGAAAACGCTGGAAAAACTCAGCAGGCCAGGCAGCATCCATGGAGAGAGAAACAGAGTTAATGTTTCAGGTCTGGGACCCTTCATCAGAACTGGAAAAAGCTGGATATATAACAGATAATAAGCAGGTGAGAGACAGGAGGGGAGGAAGGAATTGAAGGAACATACTGTGCTTTTGTAAGAGGCAGGAAAGATAAAATGTTGCAAATGGGAATGGCAAAATCATACAGCATGAAAAATGGGGGCAGGGGTTATAGTTTGAAATTGTTGAACTCAAATGTTGAGGCCAGAAGGCTTGAAAGTGCCTAACCGAAAGATGAGGTGCTGTTCCTTGAGCTTACATTGAGCTACATTGGAACAATGTAATAAGCCGAGGACAGAGAGATCAGAGTGGGAGTGAAGCGGTGAATTAAAGTGACAGGTGACCGGAAGCTCAGGGTCACCCTTACAGACTGAACGGAGGTGTTCCGCAAAGTGGTCACCCAATCTGCATTTGGTCTCCCCAATGTAGAGGAGACCGCTTCGTGAGCAGCGAATACAGTATACCTCCTGAGTTTGTGTACGGCATGCCCCCGGAAGAACAGAAATGGCGAGCGATCATTTCTACTGACTTCTTGATGGTCCAGGTGGCCATCGACGGTATCCACGTGGCTCTCAAGGACCCAATTAACAACCCCGTGACCTTCATCAACAGGAACAGCTTTCACTCCTTAAACATCCAAATAGTATGACTCCAAAATACAACACCTCCACATGAACGGCCAGCGTCGGTGGTTGCCACGATTCTTTTGTCCTCCACCGACTGTTCCACACTTATTCAGGCAGGGGAGCGCAGTGGATAATGGGCGGCAAGGTGCACCTGGTTGATGACACCTCTGCAGCTTATGCAGACTGTGGCGGAAGAGCAGCCCACAGTTGCAAGGCAGGTGGTGGGGAGGACCCTTGGGGTCGCTTCCGGTGTATTGATAGGTCTGGCGGTATTCTGCAGTATGCTCCAGAGAGGTTGGCCAAGATTGTGGTGGCCTGCTGCACCCTACACAACTTTGCGGCAAGGGAAGGGATGACCCTGACTTTCCTGGGGCCGGAGGATCCGGAGCTTCAGGTGCCAGAATGAGGAGGTCATGAGCGCTCAGAAGAGTCGGCACGGCAAGCAGGTACAGCTGTCAGACAGCAGCGACTGGCACAGGCCTTCAGCCATTGATCGCCTTTGAAGACTCAACCTGTCATCTGGGCCATTCGCTTTGACACTGTGAAAGAACACAGTCGCTGACCACAAATATCAACAGGAAAGACAATTTTCTTGAAAAATTAGAAGAGACAACAACCTCAAATCAGGAGGACAGTTTTGCTGTTCTCAAAACTTTCAATTATTTACAATATTTTTTGGTTTTACTTTAAAGAAAAAATTTAATTTGTTTCTGTTTTGCACACTTAGAAGTCTGTACAATTCATTTCAATTTCACTTCTTGACAAAAAAAATATTAAAAACAAATACAGCAATTGATGCAGCTGCTGTATATGGCATGGAATACAGAGGAACAGGAGGAGGTAGACTCATTCCACAGACAGTCATCCTACTCCTTCCACACACCGTGTATTCCCCGCCAAGCAGGGAGGAAACATGAGGCTTTTGGGGTCAGTCTCAAGATCACCGTTCGCAGTGTCTGTCATCCGAAGGGTGCGGACTGTCTTACCTTTCCACTTCTGGTCAGGTTGTTCAATTTTTTCCGGCACCGCTCCGCCGTTCTCACTGAGTTGGCATTCAGTGCCATATCCACCTCTTTCCATGCCTCTTTGCTTACTGCCCGGGCCGGCTTAGCTGCAGTTGATCTCAGCAGACGTTCCTGCCTCTCTCTCTATTTCCTTCTATGAGCAACTGCAGTTCAGCCTCTGAGAAATTGCTGGCCCTTTATTTTGCGTCCTGACTCGTGATGAGACAGTTTGCACAAGGCTTTTTAAAAAAAAAAAAAATGAAATAGTTGAATTTTTAAAAATTTTTCCAAAGGGAATTGGTTTCATAATAACAAAAAAAAACAAGAGCAAGTCTGCCACTTACCTTCGAGATCCAGGCTTCACTCTGCACAGTTAAGCGCACTTTTATTATATTTACTACCATAAACATATAGATTTACCTGCTGCAACATTGGAATGAATAAAAATAACTACCCAACTGCCAGTTGATATCAGATTATTTACAAGTGTCTGTGATTTTACCAAATACTATATGATCTGTTGCTGTTATTATGTTGCAGGACAAACCTGCTGGATAGCTATTAGGCTCCTGCCATTGCACTCATCGTACTCCACACTTATTAACCACACGTACATAATTTTAAGCAAGGAGGTAAAATACGTTATTTCACTAACCGTATAGCATCTTCATGCTTGCATAATTACTTTGTGACCATGAACTACAATTCCCAGTGTTCAGTAGTTGTGTTTGTGCATGTATGTTATAACAAAACAAAACCAGGATTTTCAACTACAACTGAAACATCTAAAAAAAAGCAATGTTCTTTGAAGTGGAAATGTAATCAGTTCCTCTTTACTCGCAGAGAAATCGATATGTCCTGTCAGACTTCTCCTCGGCAGAGTAAGAAACCTGAAATGTGTGCCAGGACAAAATGAACAAAATCGATCACTATAGCATCCCTGCCCCTTTGAGGGCAGGAGGTTAACAGCGCAGCGCAATACTTTCTGTTATTTGTTTCCCTTAAGACATTTTAATGTATTATCAATGTACTTTACTGTTCCAAAGTTATGGTTTTTTTTCTCCACAGCATTATACTTGGCCACACAATGAGTGAAAAATATTTACCCCAGCGTATTAGAACGTCTTCACATTTTTTTTATCTGTACAATAACTAATAATGAAATTTAATGAATTAATCCCAATATTATTCTTTTGATAGTTACCTGAAGGGCAGTTTATCCTAAGCAAGTATACACTCATTCATGAAGTTGATAGAAGTTGACAAATGAGCCAATTTTAAAGTGGAGCAGATTTTGCTATGTTCAAATGAAATCACCGAGCTACATGGAGAAAGCTCAGTTTATGCCCATTACCAAAAATACAGGGTAAAGAAGTACGGAAAATTAGAAAAGGAGTAGATAAGGAGGAAACTACTGATTTCTTTTCATGTAACCCTAAACAGAAGATGCAATTTTATGATGGGGTGTGTGGCGGGGGATTTCAACTCACGGGCGGGGCAGTTAAAATGGAGCGGGTACCCGCTCCACCACCAATCTGTTGCGATTTAAAAAATGCCTCATTTTTCAGACAGACGAAGTGGGAGCCTCATACATTTACGCAAGTCAGAGTACTATTGCATCAATAGGACCCCGCGTCCATTTTAACTAGGAAGTGGTACACTGCCAGCAACTGCCCTAGCAGCAAGGGCCTGGTCAGACACCAGAGAGGCTCTCTAAGGTAAGATTAAGACATTCCTTTGTGGGGCCAGGAGATTCAGGAGTGATCCTTCAGGCCCCACATGCTCAGTCTCCTCCACGCCCCAGAATTCCAGGTTCTATCCTCGACCCCGGATTTAACTTGGGCTGGGCCAGTGCCCTCCTGGCAGCCTGACATTCCGCTGCATTCCTGGATGTTTTGGTTGGGAAGTCGACTAGCGGCATGTTAATGAAGCTAAGCTGTTAGGATCAGCTGCTGCTCCTGGACGGGCCAGGCACTCGCTACAACAACAACTTGTATTTATATAGCGCCTTTAACGTAGTAAAACATCCAAAGGCGCTGCACAGGAGCGTTATCAAACAAAATTTGACATCAGTCACATGAGATATTAGGGCAGACGACCAAAAGCTTGGTCAAAGAGGTAGGTTTTAAGGAGTGTTTTAAAGGAGGAAAGAGAGGTAGAGAGGCGGAGAGGTTTAGGGAGATAATTCCAGAGCTTAGGGCCTAGGCAGCTGAAGACACGGTCGTGATTAAAATCAGGGATGCTCAAGAGGCCAGAATTGGAGGAGCCCAGATATCTCGGAGGGTTGTAGGGCTGGTGGAGATTATAGAGATAGGGAGGGGCGAGGCCATGGAGGGCTTTGAAAACAAGGATGAGAATTTTAAAATCGAGGCATTGCTTAACCGGGAGCCAATGTAGGTCAGCGAACCCAGGGGTGATGGGTGAACGGGACTTGTTGCGAGTTAGGACACGGGCAGCAGAGTTTTGGATCACCTCAAGTTTACGGAGGGTAGAACGTGGGAGGCCGGCCAGGAGTGCGTTGGAATGGTCAAGTCTAGAGCAAAGGCATGGATGAGGGTTTCAGCAGCAGAGGCAGGGGTGGAGTCGGACAATGTTACAGAGGTGGAAATAGGTGGTCTTCGTGATGGCGCAGATATTTGGTCAGAAGCTTATCTCGGGGTCAAATATGACACCAAGGGTGCGAACAGTCTGCTTCAGCCTCATACAGTTGCCAGGGAGAGGCATGGAATCGATGGCTAGGGAATGGAGTTTGTGGCGGGGACCAAAGACAATGGCTGCGGTCTTCCCAATATTTAGTTGGAGGAAATTTCTGCTCAACCAGCACTGGATGTCGGACAAGCAATCTATCAATTTAGGCAGCTTTCCCACCCGGGAGTTAACATTTCCAACGTGGTAGCTGCAAGATAAATGTGGCTTAATTGCCACTACTGTCTGTTTGCATCATTAAACAGAGTAAATGCAGAATCAGTTGAATCATTCAAAAAGGTCATTGGAAAAGAGGCATGATTCAGGAAGGACTGGAATGTCACAGGCTTGATATGCGGTGAGATTGAGGAGTCCACTGACAGCTATCCAGGAGGTTTGGGAATTAATCATCGTACAATCTCATATCAGCAAAAGTACAAATTGGAGCAAGAGGCTCACTAAAGGAAAAAGGTCCAATGGTGATTTCTTACTTCTAGCCTTTTTATAACTTTATTAAAACATTGGCAAGCTTTTTAGAAACAGTAAGGTAATTATAATTCTAACATTTATTTGATATAGAATTTAGTAAACTCTGTTTCCACCAGTTATTTCCTTTGACGTGCTTCCTGTTATATACCACACTATGATGATGACTTAAAGAGAATAATTAAAATGTCAAGGTAGCTAGCTTTTGTTACACTCAAAAATCACAGCCTTGGTTGTCAACAATGTATGTTACAGTGCTTATTTCTATAACATCAGATTTGTAATTGAACTTTGAAAGCAGAGAAATCAGGCATTGTCAATCTGAATACTGTACTATACCACATTTTGCTTTCTTTCAAAGAATTAAGTTTTTTTGTAATAGATTCTGAACATTGTGGAAATTATTCAATCTTGATAAATAAGGGTGGTTAACGGTCAATCTGACGATGTCCTTCACTAAATTATTTTTTATAGTTATTTTATAAAGAAAGAATGCATTTCAAAGCAACTATGAAGAAAAGTTAAGTTTCTGTAGATAAAAATACTTTGACTACTGCACAAGGACTCATTACAGCTTATCATAGCTCCAATGTTTGTATCACACTATAAATCTTTTTAGATACAATACATTCAAGGGAGTAGACAGAAAGTATGCTTAAAAGGAGTCAGTAAACTATTTAAAAACACAATTGCCACTTTCAATTTTAACTCAAACAAAAACCTCTACGAAGCTTTTGAATCATGAGAACAAAAACTTTTAGAAACAGGTAAAATGCATTCGACCCAACGGCCTAGAAATTCAACGATGCTGCACCTATATAACAGGTGTAACATGGGTACAAAAGCATCCAATATGGCAGGTGGCGTGCGCCCTCTGAGCTGGAAGTGTATCATCCGCCATATTGGTATAGGCATCAAAAGATGCGTCCAGAGCTCACGTCTGAAACCGGCGTTAAGACCTTAGCATATGCAAATATGGGTCCTAACGGCTGTTTGAGATACTAATTGTAAAATTGAGCTGCCCTGAATTCAGCCGGTGTCAGACCTGCTGCGTTCAGGAAAGCCAGAGCTACCTGCAGCCTAACCAACAGTCCATAAAGGGGCTGCTGCAGGCCGCCACTAAACAGGTAAGTTTAAAAAGAATACTTACCGCAATGTGAAGCAGGGAGAAGCAGGAGTGCTCCTCCTGGCTCCAAATTAAAACCGCGGACCGCTGGAGATCACTCATCGCCCCCTCGTGATTGCCCCTTCCCTCCTCCCACTCCCTATGCCCCTTCCTCTCCTGGTCACTGCCTCTCCCCTCCTCACTATTGCTGCCCCTCTCCATCTCCATTTCTTGGACAAAATGCGTCCTGAACCCGAATGCGTAGAGAGTCCCGAAGAGGTATTCATGATCCATCCTTTTGAATGACTTCTTCTGATCCAGGGAAATGAAGGTGCCCAACTGACCAGCCCCCTCTGAATGGTGGACCAGGTGGATGTTGTCGTGGATGGTCTGGCCCTGGACTGTGTAGGACTGGTCAGGGTGGATCATATGGGCCAGCATGATGCCAAGGCGAGCAGACATCGCCCTGACAATGATCTTGTAGCCCATGCTGAGGAGGGAGGCAGTTCCTAAGCAGGCGGAGATCGCCCTTTTTTGGCAGTAGGACAACGACTGTCCTGTGCTGAGGGGAGTATCTCCCCGGTCGGCAGACTTCCCCCAGGACCTCCCAGAATGCCCTATGGAACTCCACGGTCAGCCTGTCCAGCCTCAGGGACTTGCTCCGAGAGCACAGGTCAGCTCCGCCAGGCTTAGCGGAGCATCAAGCTGTTTGGTGCCCTCCAGGCCGACCTTCAGTAGGTCCTCCCACAAAATACTGCAAACGTCCTCGCTGGTCGGATCCAGAGAAAACAGAGCTCCGTAATAGGCCCTGGCCTTGACATTGATTCCCACCGGATCTGCGACCAGGGATCCGTCATCGGCCAGGAGCCGCTAATGGACCCCCTGCCTTTTTTCCAGCAAGTAGAAGAAGGGGGAGCCGCGATCCAGGTCCTGGAGGAACCGCGAACTGCTGGTCCTTCAGCGCGCCCTTCCTCTCAGTACAGCTTCCGCAGGGCTGGGTCTTCGACAACTTGACCGAAACAGGACTCCAGATCGAGCACCTCCTTCTCCAACCGCCCGACCTAGGCCTACTACCTCCTGGTTGACCCCCTCGCATACTCCTGACAGAAGAGTTGGACGTGAGCCTTGTCCACGTCCCACGATAGCCTCAAGGAGGGGAAGCCCCCCGCTTCCTTCTCCAGTCAGCCCAGAATCGACGGATCAAGTCCTGGAACCACTTGTGCTCCAGCAGTTGTTCAACTGCCAGTACGCGGATCTCCCCCCCGCCGTGCGCAGAGCAGAGCGAGCTCCGCCCACACCAGGTGGTGGTCCCAGCACCGGCCATATGGGAGAAGTACGACTGGGAAAGGTAAAGGCGGTCAATTCTGGATCTTCCCCCTCCAGACCTCACGCTAGTGAAGGCGCTGGGGTTGGGATTGAGATTTTGCCAAACATCCACCAAGTCGAAGGACCCGACCAGGTCCCTCAACTTCCCTATCACCGCCGGGCTGTGCGAGGGGCTGGAGCGATTGCTGAACTTCCCCATCACCGAGGGGCTGGAGTGGTTCCTGAACTTTCCCATCACCGCTGGGCTGTGAGAGGGGCCGGAGCGTATCCCTGAACTTCCCCATCACTGCCAGGCTGTGCGAGGGGCTGGAGCGATTCCTCAACTTCCCCATCGCCGCCGGGCTGTACGAGGGGCCAGAGTGAATCCCTGAACTTCCCCATCACCGCCAGGCTGTGCGAGGGGCTGGAGCGATTCCTCAACTTCCCCATCGCCACCGGGCTGTGCGAGGGGCCGGAGCGTATCCCTGAACTTCCCCATCGCCGCCGGGCTGTGCGAGGGGCCGGAGCGGTTCCCTGAACTTCCCCATCGTCGCCGGGCTGTGCGAGGGGCCGGAGCAGTTCCTGAACTTCCCCATCACTGCCGGGCTGTGCGAGGGGCCGGAGCGGTTCCCTGAACTTCCCCATCGCCGCCGGGCTGTGCGAGGGGCTGGAGCGATTCCTGAACTTCGCCATCGCCGTCGCGCTGTGCGAGGGGCCGGAGTGGTTCCTGAACTTCCCCCATCACCGCCGGGCTGTGCGAGGGGCCGGAGCGATTCCTGAACTTCCCCATCATCGCCGCCGGGCTGTGCGAGGGGCCGGTATGATTCCTGAACTTCCCCATTGCTGCCGGGCTGTGCGAGGGGCCGGAGCGATTCCTGAACTTCGCCATCGCCGTCGCGCTGTGCGAGGGGCCGGAGTGGTTCCTGAACTTCCCCATCACCGCCGGGCTGTGCGAGGGGCCGGAGCGATTCCTGAACTTCGCCATCGCCGTCGCGCTGTGTGAGGGGCCGGAGCGATTCACTTGCCTCGAGGATGCAATTAAAATCTCCCCCCCCCCCCCCCCCCAAGGGGGGGGATGCACTCGCCAGCGTCAATGGAGCCAAGAAAAGTGGACGCTTCTCCAAAGAAGTCTGGGGGGTGTATACGTTCACCAGGCATAGCGCCGCTGACGGTGAGATGGAGCAAGTGGCCGGCACAGGCTCCTTGACCCTCAAGATCTCTGGCCGAAAATGCGGGGCCAGCATGATAGCCACCCATAAAAGTGGTGGCGAGGTGCCTCATGCAGACCCACTCTTGCCATTCTAGGAGCCTCGTAGCCTCGTCTTCCAGAATGGTGTGGGATTCCTGCAGGAAGTACACCGTCTTCTTCCTGTCCTTAAGGACAGGGAAATTGTTAAATCTGCAGCGTGCCTCTCTGCTACCGTTAATGTTGAGACTGGCTATAGTTATCTTAATGACAAGAGCATAGTGCAATCTCTATTTAACCTACTGTGGGGAGAGAGCAGAGTCGTCGTTATCCTCCACTCCCTCAGCAGCCCGCTGAGGAATGTCTTGAGTCGGCGCAGCTTGAGCTAGCTCATGTCCTTACCCATGCTCAAGGTCTTAATAGCGGCGCAGACAGACCTGATGAGCAGCTCCAGTTCCGACCATCAGTCGAGGGCCAGCTGAACCTTATCGCGGCGACTCAGACAATTAACCAGGAATTCCTGGAGTTCCTCAAAGGGGATGAGGGGAGACCTGATGGGGGGCACGAGGTTGTCCACCGCCTCACTGCCGATGGACTCCAAATCGTCCCCGGTGCCCTCCATAGAGTCGCTGTCCTCCTCCAGGTCATCGCTGCTTTTTACTCCACTCTTCCAACCCTCTGGTTTT
Organism: Somniosus microcephalus; assembly: GCF_052327205.1. Classification (NCBI taxonomy): domain Eukaryota; kingdom Metazoa; phylum Chordata; class Chondrichthyes; order Squaliformes; family Somniosidae; genus Somniosus; species Somniosus microcephalus. The sequence goes on from NC_141000.1 coordinate 86,891,342, forward strand.
TATTGGCCCTTTTCTCCCACTCCGTTCAACCTGGCACTCCTGTTTCTCCAACACAGTTCAAGCTGGTACTCATACCTATTCAAACTGGCACTGCTCTTCCATCTCCCCCTGTTCATACTTGCACTCCCCTCCTCCCCACCCAGTTAATGTTGGCATCCTCCTTTCTCTCTGTTAGATCCGTGGTTCAGTGGATAAATAATCACACGGATGCTGTACATTAACAAATAACAACAGGTCTTTATGAGGGTAATCTCTAGACTGGGGTACAGAGGCATGCGCACAGCTTATATACCGGTGTGGTCACTGCCGGTACTACAGTATGCAGGAGCTGTAAAAAGTAGTTCTGACTTAAAGGCACATACACTACAATTCCTCCTTTTTTAGATTAATAATACCCCCTTAATATTCAAATAACAATTACATTTTTACATGTACATTCAACAACAAAAGTCCATTTATAGATTCAGTCTTTGGGGCAGCTTCCTGACCTTTCGGGGTAGCGCCTTTCCAGAGGTTCTTGTTCTTGGTGCAGAGGCGATTCTGACCCCTTTTCATCGGGTAGTTCATCGGGTTCCACTGCTACTGGGTCTGAAGTAGATGCTACCGGTATGTCGGGTACATCCCCAGGTACTCGAGACATGGGGTTGACGCATTCCTGTGATGCTAAGATCTGATCGGCGTGGCGTCTCACAATGTTCTCCCCGACATCCACTGTGTACATTAATGGCCCCTGCCTTGTACATATCGTTCCAGGTTGCCACTTCTCTGTTCGATAGTCCCGGGCCAAGACTGGTTGCCCTACATTGAAGCTTCTTGTCGGCTTCTCGTTGATGTGCTGGAATTGTTTGTCCTCAACATTTCTTCGCACATTTGGTCTGAGCAAGTCCAGACGAAATCTCAACCTTCGGTTAAAGAACATCATGGCCGGGGTCTGGTTGGTAACTGCATGTGTCGCGTTTCGGTAGACTAATAAGAAATTGTCCAGCTTATGCTGTAGTGGAATTTCCTCGTCGCACATGGCCTTTATCGCCTTCTTAAAGGTTTGTACGAACGTCTCAGCCAATCCATTGGTGGCTGGATGATACGGGACGGATGTGTAATGCCTTACCCCATTCCTTTTCATGAATTTTTGGAACTCGTCGGACACAAACTGTGGTCCATTATCAGAGCAGATCTGCTCTGGCAAACCGTTTCTGGCAAATATGGTCCATAGGACTGCAATCGTTTTCTCTGTAGTGGTTGAAGACATCTTTATCACCTCGGGCCACTTTGAATGAGCATCCACTGCTATTAACAACATTGATTTCGCTGGTCCATTCATGGACTCAATGTGCACCCGTTGCCATGGAGAGGAGGGCCACTCCCATGGGTGTAGAGGGGCATGTGGTGGTGCATTTTGGACCTTCTGGCATCCTAAGCAGCTCTTAGTTAGGTCTTTGATTTGTTGATCGATTCCCAGCCACCACACATAAGCCCTAGCAAGGCTTTTCATTTTCACTCCCACCAGATGACCTTCATGTAGCTCATTTAGCACTCTCTCCCTTAACTTGGGTGGAATCACCACTCTGGATCCACACATCACTGTCCCCTGGCATACTGACAGCTGTTCTCTTCTGGATGAGAATGCTGGCAACAGTGAGTCGCCATGTGTTGGCCATCCCCTCACCATCAATTCATATACCCGTGACAGCGTCGGATCATTGCGGGTCTCCTTCTCTATATTCGCGTTTGTTACTGGCAATTGTTCAATTATCGACGAATAAAATATCTCGATAGGGTCCACTGCTGGTGCTTCCTCCACCATAGGCAGTGGTATGCGCGATAGCCCATCAGCGTTCCCATGCTGTTTCGTGCCTTTATATTCTATTTCATATTGATTCGCCCCTAGAAACAGGGACCATCTTTGTAACCGCTGTGCAGTCATTACTGGCACGCCCTTCTTAGGATTAAAGATGGAGACAAGTGGTTGGTGGTCAGTCAGCAAGGTGGTCAGTCAGCAAGGTGAACTTCTGCCCATGCAGATAGTGGTTGAATTTTTTTTACTCCCCATACTAGGCTGAGGGCCTCCCTGTCAATCTGGGCGTAGTTGCGCTCGGCTGAGGTTAGTGACCGAGACGCAAAGGCTACTGGCCTCTCCAACCCGTCTGGGAATTTGTGCGACAGCACCGCTCCAATGCCGTAGGGTGATGCATCACATGCCAAACGAATTGGTAGTGCTGGGTTGAAATGGGCCAACACCTCTTTTGATGTGATCAATTCTTTACACTTCTGGAAAGCTGGTCTACGTTCGTCATCCCACTTCCATGGTACCCCTGTTTGCAGTAGGGTGTTCAGCGGGTGTAATACCGTAGACAAATTTGGTAAGAACTTGTGGTAATAGTTTACCAGCCCGAGGAACGACCTCAGTTGTGACACATTTTCCGGTGCTGGAGCCTTGACTACTGCCTCAATCTTGTCAGGGGACTTATGTAACCCCTCTTCATCGATGACGTGGCCGCAATACGAGATCTGTTTCTGGAAAAACTCACACGTGGCGATTAGCTCGTAGCCCATATTCCTTTTAATCTGGCGAGCACCTTCTCCAAGTTAGCGATGTGATCACCGTCATTTTCGCCCGTGACCAAGATGTCGTCCAAATAACACTGGGTCCCTGGAATCCCTTGCAGGACCTGATCCATCGCCCTTTGCCAGATAGCCGGAGCCGAGGCTACTCCAAACACCAGCCGGTTGTATTGATAGAGACCTTTATGGGTGTTGATCGTAAGGTAATGTTTCGAAGCTTCTTCTACCTCCATTTGCAAGTACGCCTGGGCTAGATCAATTTTGGTGAAGCGTTTACCACCAGATAGCGAGGCGAAAATATCCTCAATTCGTGGAAGCGGATATTGCACCGTGTGAAGGACTGGGTTCACTGTCACCTTAAAATCCTCACAGATGCGGACCTTCTTTGGTTCCCCAGGCATATTACTCAACGACCTCTTCATTACAGGAACGATGGGTGTAGCCCACTCGCTCCAGTCCACTTTGGACAGTACTCCTGAACATTCCAACCCTTCCAGCTCTGCTTCAACCACTGGTCTGATCGCATAAGGCACTGGTCTGGCCTTCAGAAACTTAGGGCTTGCATTTTCCTCTATTTTAATTGTTGCTGTTATTCCTTTTAGTGTTCCTAGTCCCTCCTGGAACACTTGTTTTGCGTCAGTTCGCATTTTTGACAGTCGTCCAGGTGTGACGTCGTCATCCTTTTTGGCCTCAACCTTCAGTGCCTGTATGGAATGCCAATCTAAATGTATCTTCTGGATCCATTCACGTCCTAGCAGTGGTGGTCCTCCATTTGGCAATACATATATATCCATTTTAGGTATTTCCTGACCTTTATATGTCACTTTCACCCTTATTTTCCCTTTGGGGTAGACTTTTTGCCCCGTATACGTCTTCAAGACAATCTCTGTAGCTTTCAAGGGTATGTGTGAAAATAGCCGCTTGTAGTCTCTTTGATTTATGACTGTTAGAGCTGACCCTGTATCCAATTCCATTTCCACTTGGACTCCGTCTATCTTGAGTGTAACCCAGATAGTCTGGTGATCCTCCATTTCGGTTACATTATGTAGTTTCAGACAACCCAGCTCCTTGCTTCCGGAGTCTGTGTCACTTTTCTGTTCGTCTGAACCACTGTCCATCACCTGGTGTACCTTTTTGTACTTCTCCTGTGGAGGTTTCTTACTGTTGGTTTTCTTCCCAGACCTGCAGACTCTTGCTATGTGTCCTGCTTTCCCACACTGTCTGCACACTTGGTCCTTGAACCAACAATCTTTCTGGTCATGTGTTGTTCTGCCGCAGCGATAGCACTTCCCTGTTCCATAGGTCATTTCGTTGGTGCCATATTCTTGCGGTCTCCGTTGTATCTCTGCAGCGCCCCTTGCGGCTGCTTCATGTGATACTGCCATACTGAAAGCTTTGTCCAGCGTAAGGTCCTTTTCTGATAGAAGCCGTTTCTGGGTTCCTTCACTTTGTAGCCCACACACAAACTTGTCCCTTAACGTGTCTGCTAGTCCCGCTCCAAACTGGCAGTGTTTCGATAGCTTGCGCAGTTCCGTTAGGTACTCAGCATTGCTTTCGTCTTTGTGTTGGTTCCTTTTATGGAACTTAAATCGTTCTGCTATCAGCAGCGGTGTGGGGTTTAAGTGGTCCTGTAGGATTTCTACTATGCTTTCAAAATTCTTGTTTACCGACTTCTCTGGGGTTATTAGATTTCGCAGTAACCCACAAGTTTTTGCACCCATGGAATTTAACTGGCACTTCATTCGCCCTGCAGTACACCTCAATACGTTCCACATATGTCGCCCAATCTTCGACTTCATTGTCAAACGTAGAGATACTGCCACTCTTCGGCATCCTTGGTTGTGCGTTAACTATCACCAATGGTGCCTCCCGCGCTTCCCCTTCTTCTCCGCTGGCACAAAATGGCATCTCCCGCGCTTTCCTTCCTTCCCGTGCTCGCCCTTCTCCGCTGTGGCTTCGCAAAATGGCGTCTCCCACGCTCTTCCCTCTTCTCAGCGGCTCAATGGTGCCTCCCGTGCTCTCCCTGCTTCTCCGCGGCTCAATGGCGTCTCCCCTTGCTTCGCCCCGTGGACCCTGATCAGCCCGTGATCCCTGGCTGTGCTCTGCGCGTTCTTCTCTTGATATTTGTCGACGCCGCTCTGTCTAGAACCCGGCTGTTTCTTACGCTCTCTCCGGTTTGCAGTATTTTTCCTCGACGCCGCTCGGTGATCAACCCCCGGCTGCGCCCTGCTCTCTTCACCCTCTTTCTTACCCCGTCGACGCTGCTCGGCTCTCTCTCTGCCGTCGGTCGGCTCCAGCCGCCGCTGCTCGGGAAGGGTCTGCTCTGGACCTGTCGTTGGTCTCTTACTGCTCGTTGTGGCTGGGGAACCAAGCCCGGCTCTCCACAGCCTCCCCAGCGACGTTGGATCTCTGCCTGATTGCTGGGCGGTTGCTCGCGGTCGACGCCCGTGTTCCTGGACTGGACTATTTTTTAAATTTTTTTATGTTGCAGGTAGATTCGAATCGACACTCGTCGCCACTGTTAGATCCGTGGTTCAGTGAATAAATAATCACACGGATGCTGTACATTAACAAATAACAGGTCTTTACTGGAGGAGGGTAATCTCTAGACTGGGGTACAGAGGCATGCGCACAGCTTATATACCGGTGTGGTCACTGCCGGTACTACAGTATACAGGAGCTGTAAAAAGTAGTTCTGACTTAAAGGCACATACACTACACTCTCCAATCCCAAAGAGTCAGTGTTTCTGTTCCCTTCCCTCTCCCCGTTATATGCTGGCGCTTACTGTAGGCAAGAATTTCCAACCATAGTACAGAACGCAGAAATCACTTTAGAGCAGGACTTGGTTGGTGTAGTGTTTGGGAAGGGGGGCTCAGTACATGCTGATTTTTGTTAGCAAACGCTGACATGAGGACTAGACCCCAAGAAGCTGATATCAGCATGAAAATGCTGATGGTTGGTGTGTATGTAGTATTGGAAAGGTTTGGGTAGAGTTGGCTAAGCAACTAACTGCGGTCTTCCACATCAATAGTTCATGGCAACACAAGCAAAAACACATTTTTGTACTCAGGAGGATTGTCGAGGTAAGGGTACCCACACTTTGCCCACTTTTAGCATCTGCAGTCCTGATGATTGCCAACAAGCGTTCACTTTCTCCTTTGTGCTACTGCACAGGCAACCTTTAAGCTCTTTGACATGCACTCGCATGCCCAAATTCCTGAATGGCACACTTTGTTTCTGCCAGGTAAATATGCTTCTAAGAGCGCAGAGCACCACGGGAGAGGCCCAAGGAGAGTTAAACAGAGTGGCGGCCGCAGAATTGGTAGAGCGCAAAAAACAAACAGTGAGGGAATTTGAGAAAGTGGCATCACAGTAATCACAGAGGAGGCAGGGTAAGTTACAGGTAAATATCAATTTAACCTAAGTATAACTTAAACTAGATCAAGTAATTAGTTAATAATACTAAAAAATATAAGCTAATTTGATTAAATCCATAAACTTTAATTAATTAAACAAATAAAACAAGGTTATATAGGAATGGCAGTGCAAGTGGTGTACCACAACTGCAGCATGTAGAAGTTTGTGGAGAGCATCACAAACCTGGACAACCACATTTGTAGCAAGTGTCTGCATCTTGAGGAACTTCAGCTCAGAGTTGTTGAGCTAGAGTCCAAGATGCAGACACTACGGGGCATCAGCGAGGGGGAGAGTTACCTGGACACTTTGATCCAGGCAGTCACACCCCTTAGGTTAGGTAGTGGGACAGGTCTGGTTAGTGGTCAGGGACAGGTCTGGTTAGTGGTCAGGGACAGGAGGGTGTGACTGCAACTCAGGCAGGCAAGGGGACCCCAGCTGCAGTGCTGCAGGAGCTTGGGTCTTTGCCCTTATCCAACAGGTATGAGGTTCTTGTTGTCTGTGTGGATGAGGACAAAGTCTGCAGGGTGGATGAGCAAACTGACCACGGCACTGTGATATAGAAGGCCATTCAAGTGGTGGGTGGGGGGGGGGGAGGTGAAAAGGAATGTGATAGTGGTAGGGGACAGTATAGTCAGAGGGATAAATGCTGTTTTCTGCAGCCACGACTGGGAGTTCCAAAGGTTGTGTTGCCTGCCCAGTACCAGGGTCAAGGACATCTCCTCGCAGTTAGAGAAGAACTTGGAATGGGAGGGGGAGGAACCAACAACATAGGTAGAACTAGGAATAAGGTTCTGTTGAGAGAGTTTGAGGAGCCAGAGTCGAAATTAAAACACAGAACCTCCACAGGTAACAATTTCTGGATTGTTACCTGAGTGAGCCATGCACAAATTGGCATACGGACAAACAGAAGGTTAAATGCGTGGCCGAAAGAGTGGTGTGGGAGGCAGGGGTTTCGCATCATGGGCCACTGGCACCAGTACTGGGGAAAGAGGGAGTTGTTCCCTTGGGACAGGCTCCACTTAAACTGGGCTGGGACCAGTGTCCTAGCGAATAACCTAATTAGGGCAGTAGATAGGGTTTTCAACTATTGAAGGGGGGGGGGTGGTGGTTGGTGGTTGGGAGGATTTAGGAAAGGGTAAATTCAAAAGCAGTAAGAGAAATGTCAGCTGTAGAACAGAGTAGTGATCTGGGTAAAGATAAGCAGAGTGGGTCAGCAAGGAACAGGGTGCTTAACAAAAGTAATAGGGAATTAGTAACTAAGGTGACATTAGAGAAATCTAGAAAAAAGTTAAAGCTAAAGATACTTTATCTGAATGCGTGAAGTATTTGCAACAAAATAGATGAATTAATAGCGCAGATAGAAATCAGTATGTTTGATCTAATAGCCATTACGGAGACGTGGTTGCAAATTGACCACGGTTGGGAACTAAATATTCCAGGATACTTGACTTTTAGAAGAGATAGGCAAAATGGAAAAGGAGGAGGGATGGCCCTGATAATAAAGGAGGGAATAAAGATAGTAGAGAGAAAGGATCTTAGCTCTGAAAATCAAGAAGTAGAATCAGTTTGGGTGGAGCCAAGAAACAGCAAGGGGCAGAAAACATTGGTGGGAGTTGTTTATAGGCCCCCAAACAATAGTTGTAATGTAGGGCAGTGTATAAATCAGGAAATTAGAGGTTCATGTGACAAGGGTAATACAATAATCATGGGAGACTTTAATCTTCATATAGACTGGGCAAACCAAATTTGCAGTAATAGTGTGGAGGATGAGTTCCTGGAGTGCATTCAAGATAGTTTTCTAGATCAGTATATTAGAAACCAACTAGGGAACAGACTATTTTAGAACAAATAGAACATGAGAATGAACTAGCAGGACATAAAAACAGATTGTAAAAGCATCTATAGGTATGTAAAAGGTTTAAAAAAAAGGTGGCTATAGAGATAGTGAATGCATTGGTTTTGATCTTTCAGAATTTCATAGATTCTAGAACAGTCCCTGTGAAATGGAAGGTAGCCATCGTAACCCCACTGTTCACAAAAGGAGAGAGAAAACAGGGAACTATAGGCTCATTAGCCTGACATCAGTAGTAGGGAAGCTGTTAGAAGATGCTAGGGACGTGATAACAGGGCACTTAGAAAATCATATGATTGAGTAGAGTCAAAGTGGATTTATGAAAGGGAAATCATGTTTGACAAATCTGTTAGAGTTTTTGAGGTTGTAACTAATAGGGTGGATAAGGGGGAACCAGTGGATGTGGTGTATTTGGATTTTCAGAAGGCATTTGATAAGGTACCACACAAGAGGTTATTACACAAAATTAGGGCTCACGGAATTGGGGGTAATATACTAGCATGGATTGAGGATTGGTTAACGGACAGAAAACAGAGTATGACTAAATGGGCCATTTTCAGGTTGGCAGCTGTAACTGGTGGGGTACCGCAAGGATCAGTGCTTGGGCCTCAGCTATTCACAATCTATATCAATGACTTTGATGAGGGGACTGAGTGCAATGATTCCAAGTTTACTGACAATACAAACTTAGATGGGACAGTAAGCTGTGAGGAGGACACAAGGAGGCTGATTTAGACAGGTTAAGTGAGTGGGCAAGAACGTGGCAGATTGAATATAATGTGGAGAAGTGTGAAGTCACCCACTTTGGTAGGAATAATAGAAAAGCAAAATATTTTTTAAAGTGCGAGAGACTAGGAATTGTTCAGAGGGATCTGGGTGACCTTGTACACGAATCACAGAAAGTTAACATGCAGCAAGCAATTGGAAAGCAAATGGTATATTAGCATTTATTACAAAGGAATTAGAATATAAGAGTAAAGAAGTCTTGCTGCAATTATATAGGGCCTTGGTGAGGCCACACTTGGAGTACAGTGTACAGTTTTGGTTTCCTTGTGTAAGGAAAGACATGCTTGCCTTAGGACAATCCCCTCATCCCAGGAACCCTATGAGGAGAGATTGAGGAGACTAGGCCTATATTCTCTAAAGTTTAGAAGAATGAGAGGTGATCTCATTGAAACTTATAAAATTCCTAAAGGGCTTTCCAGGGTAGATGCTGGGAGGATGTTTCCCCTGGCTGAGGAGTCTAGAACTCGGGGGTCACAGTCTCAGAATAAGGGGTTGGCCATTTAGGACTGAAATGCACATAAGAACAGGAGTGGACCATTTAGCCCCTCGAGCCTATTCCGCCATTCAATGAGATCATGGCTGATCTATGACATAACTCCATATATCCGCCTTTGCTCCATATCCCTTAATACCTTTGGTTAACAACAATCTATCAATCTCAGATTTAAAATTAACAATTGACCCAGCATCAATTGCTGTTTGTGGAAGAGAGTTCAAAACTTCTACCACCCTTTGTGTGTAGAAGTGTTCCCTAATTTCACTCCTGAAAGGTCTGGCTCTAATTTTTAGGCTATGCCCCCTAGTCCTAGAATCCCCAGCCAGCGGAAATAGTTTCTCTCTCCCTACCCTATCTGTTCCCCTTAATATCTTGAAAACTTCAATCAAATCACCCCTTAACCATCTAAATTCCAGGGAATACAACCCTAGTTTGTGTAATCTCTCCTCGTAATTTAACCCTTGGAGTTCTGGTAAACCTATGCTGCACTCCCTCAAAGGCCAATATATCCTTCCTAAGGTGTGGTGCCCAGAACTGCTCACAGTACTCCAGGTGTGATATAACCAGGGCTTTGTCTAGCTGAAGCAGAACTTTTACACTCTTGTATTCTATTCCTCCAGATATAAAGGCCAGAATTCCATTTGCCTTTTGATTACTTTCTGTACCTGTTCATGACATTTTAATGATCTATGCACCTGGACCACCACGTCTCTTTGGACCTCCGTTGTTTTTAGCTTTTCCCCATTTAGAAAAGATCCTTTTAAAGTCCACAATTGGATGACCTCACATTTGCCTATATTGAAATCCATTTGCCACAGTTTTGCCCATTCTCTCAATCTATCAATATCTCTTTTTAATTTTATGCTTCCATCTACACTGCTTACAATGCCAGCCATCTTTGTCATCGGTAAATTTGGATATGTGGCTTTCTATCCCTTCCTCTAAGTCGTTAATAAATACAGTGAATAGTTGAGGCCTCAACACAAATCCTTGCGGGACACCGCTAGATGAGGAGAAATTTCTTCACACAAAGGGTTGTGAATCTTTGGAATTCTCTATCCCAGAGAGCTGTGGAATTCTCTACCCCAGAGAGCTGTGGAATTCTCTATCCCAGAGAGCTGTGGAATTCTCTACCCCAGAGAGCTGTGGAATTCTCTACCCCAGAGAGCTGTGGAATTCTCTACCCCAGAGAGCTGTGGAATTCTCTACCCCAGAGAGCTGTGGAATTCTCTACCCCAGAGAGCTGTGGAATTCTCTACCCCAGAGAGCTGTGGAATTCTCTACCCCAGAGAGCTGTGGAATTCTCTACCCCAGAGAGCTGTGGAATTCTCTACCCCAGAGAGCTGTGGAATTCTCTACCCCAGAGCTGTGGAATTCTCTATCCCAGAGAGCTGTGGAATTCTCTACCCCAGAGAGCTGTGGAATTCTCTACCCCAGAGAGCTGTGGAATTCTCTACCCCAGAGCTGTGGAATTCTCTACCCCAGAGAGCTGTGGAATTCTCTACCCCAGAGAGCTGTGGAATTCTCTACCCCAGAGAGCTGTGGAATTCTCTACCCCAGAGAGCTGTGGAATTCTCTACCCCAGAGAGCTGTGGAATTCTCTACCCCAGAGAGCTGTGGAATTCTCTACCCCAGAGAGCTGTGGAATTCTCTACCCCAGAGAGCTGTGGAATTCTCTACCCCAGAGAGCTGTGGAATTCTCTACCCCAGAGAGCTGTGGAATTCTCTACCCCAGAGCTGTGGAATTCTCTATCCCAGAGAGCTGTGGAATTCTCTATCCCAGAGAGCTGTGGAATTCTCTACCCCAGAGAGCTGTGGAATTCTCTACCCCAGAGAGCTGTGGAATTCTCTACCCCAGAGAGCTGTGGAATTCTCTACCCCAGAGAGCTGTGGAATTCTCTACCCCAGAGAGCTGTGGAATTCTCTACCCCAGAGAGCTGTGGAATTCTCTACCCCAGAGAGCTGTGGAATTCTCTACCCCAGAGAGCTGTGGAATTCTCTACCCCAGAGAGCTGTGGAATTCTCTACCCCAGAGAGCTGTGGAATTCTCTACCCCAGAGAGCTGTGGAATTCTCTACCCCAGAGAGCTGTGGAATTCTCTACCCCAGAGAGCTGTGGAATTCTCTACCCCAGAGAGCTGTGGAATTCTCTACCCCAGAGAGCTGTGGAATTCTCTACCCCAGAGAGCTGTGGAATTCTCTACCCCAGAGAGCTGTGGAATTCTCTACCCCAGAGAGCTGTGGAATTCTCTACCCCAGAGAGCTGTGGAATTCTCTACCCCAGAGAGCTGTGGAATTCTCTACCCCAGAGAGCTGTGGAATTCTCTACCCCAGAGAGCTGTGGAATTCTCTACCCCAGAGAGCTGTGGAATTCTCTACCCCAGAGAGCTGTGGAATTCTCTACCCCAGAGCTGTGGAATTCTCTATCCCAGAGAGCTGTGGAATTCTCTACCCCAGAGAGCTGTGGAATTCTCTACCCCAGAGAGCTGTGGAATTCTCTACCCCAGAGAGCTGTGGAATTCTCTACCCCAGAGAGCTGTGGAATTCTCTACCCCAGAGAGCTGTGGATGCTCAGTCGTTGAGTATATTTAAGACAGAGAGCGATAGATTTTTGCATACTAAGGGAATCAAAGGATATGGAGATAGGGGATCAGCCATGATCTTGTTGAATGGCGAAGCGGGCCTGAGGGGCCATGTGGCCGGCTCCTGCTCCTATTTCTTATGTTCTTAACACAACCTACTTGCATGCCTCAGACTTACACAAGATGTTATGCAAGCTGAGAACTTGCATACCAATGTCTCAGCTCTTCCAATTTCAACATTTGTTGGCTTTTATCTACTTAGAGGAAAAGGCCGCTGATAACAAGCAAGAACAAATCTGGTCTGGAAGGGTCCCTTGGAATGTGCTCCAGTTCTGGGACCACAGCAGAAGATGATGGCCTAGAAATTCGGCCGCACAGCACCCCTTTTTTGGGTGCTACACGGCCTCCTAAGCCCCCAATATGGCAAGCAGAAAGCACACATTCATTATCAGCTGGAAGTGTACTGGGGTGCACAGGTATTAGGGCTGTTGTACATGCGAATAATCTCTCTCTGACACAGGAAGTCTAGACCACCTATCTTTGAATAGCTTAGTTAGAAAAGTAACCTATGTTTATGGAGTTAGTAGTTTCACTTGGGAGTCAATTGAACAGAAAATTGTGCAGGCTGTCTAACGGGAGGCCGATACACAACCACCAGCGTTTCGCTTGCTACCCAGAAACCAAAATTAACCCCTCCCCCAGTAAGTTGCATCTTTATTATTTTCCGTAACCAGAAAAATTACTGTTCTCACTGTGAAAACAGTTCATTCATGTATTTCTTCCAAAATAAATAGTTATTGGTTTGAAGCTGTGCCCGTCTCGGTTGAGTGCTTTTCATTCCGCCTTCTGTAAAGAGAGGAATTTGCATGTAGCAGCACGTACAGTAGCCGGTATATGGCACAAGGGTTCTCTGTAATGATCCCTGTTTCATGCTATTATTTAACTAGATTGGGCAGTAAAAGTCGCCCTCTGGGTCATAGGGGATTTGATGTCACCTTAGAAGAGTGAGTGGTGATGCTGAACTCAAGAGGACATCAAATCCAAAACTGTGACACTATTTGAAGCCTGCAATTTATATAAATTATCTGATGGCCCCATAATGCAAGCGCAGTACCTGTATAAAATGGTAGGACCGTTCAGCCATTTTCTTTCTTAAAGGGAAAGCTATATTGTTCGGTCTGCATGACCCAGTAATTTGACTGTTTACTTGCTGTATATTGTTGCTTCCATTACTGAAGCTCTTCAGATTTTAAGATTGCTGTGGTCACTTGCACAGGGATGTTGGATGGGCTAGATTTGAATGTTACCTTGGATAGAATCTAACTATCGAAAGGGCACTTTTCAGATGAGTGGCCTACTGTACCATGCAGGACAGCCTCCTTTCCCTCACTTCACGCATGAGCACTTTCAATTCTGTCATCAAAAATGGTTATGCATTCTTCCCTCCTAAAACAGGGGTTAGGCTCCTTCCATATGCGAATGAGGGACTTGATGCTTGTTTTAGGAAATTGGCATGCCCTGAGCATTTATCCTGTAAAGCCTCACAAAAGCTGTGTTTCACAACATAGCAAAATACTATTTTGCCATTTTCCTTGAAAATGCATTCTTAGTAAGTCAAAATAATTTACTGTAACTTTACTGTAGGTCTATCGTGTTCATCAAGCTTATGACATATATGTAAGTGGGGCTAATTATCATTGGTTCTATATACAGACTAACTTACTCAAGAACAAGTCAACAAGTTAGATATATGCGGATTTCCCTCCATTCATTTCCATTGGGTAAAATTCTTGTTATACTACTTGTATATGCCACTGAATCTGAAACACACACGTTTCGCCTTCATTTTTTTAAGTACATTTATATTTTTGCTGTCAAATTAGATCCTTATAAAGGGACTACATTTATTTTCTTTCTGTAAAATTGCAATACTAGAAAAAAAAGTAATAAAACAGAATAAATGAGTGATTTTTATTTCTAAAGTGGTATTATTCTTGTAGGTGTAATGCATTATATGATCTAAGGTAATCTTAAAATGACTGCAGGCAGTACCGCAAGTCAGCTATTAATAACTCATAGTCCCAAGAGCAAAATAAGTCAACAGTAGTAGTGCCCTGCCTGAAGTCAAGGAAAGGGCAGTGACACCCCTCCGCCCAACAAGCAATACCACTAGTTAATGCAGGCAAGACCTCATCCTGTGCCTCTTAGCCCAAATGGACCTCAGAGACCAAGACCAAACAAATTGCCTCGACCATTTATCAGATGTTGCACAGCCATGACAAGAAACCCAATGTACCAATGTTTTGTCCTGTAAACATTGTACATCAGAAATCTGCAATGAGTTCACAAAGTGTTCCTTGCAAACTTTTGAAAGTATAATTTTAAAATGATTCAGACTCAATTTTTTTTTGTCAAGGTAAGAATAAGGTAAAGTCATTTTTCTTCACAGTTAGGATTTCCCTAATGAGATATTCAACTCTTATCTATATAGGCCTCCTTCTGTGCTGTAAATTTCTAGGATTCTATGATAGCTTTTGTCTTTAAAATAAATGCTTTAGATACTGCAAAGATTTCACCACAGAAAAACATTAAATTCATGCATTGGTTCAAAACGGGTTAGTTTGCTAACAAGGGGGCAGAATTTAAGTGCTCCTACCTGCTGTAAACAGGATGGTAGTGGCATGAAAATGGCGTTGGATCACTTACCGCTCCACTTATGCTGGTGTTGCGGCCGCCACCATCTTGGTAAGATCCTCAGTTGGGTGACTGAAGTACCTGCCTGTTTCAGGTGGGAGACCAGTTGTAATATGCAAGTTGGGGTCCTATGACATATGCTGCACCCATTTGTACTGGCATTGAGTGGCCTAACCAGCGGTTTGGTCTTGGTCCACGAGGTCCATTTGTGTTAAGAGGCACAGGGGGTCTTGCCTACATTAACTGGTGGTACTGCTGGTCAGTTCCCTTTGACTGGAAGCTAGCTCATGCAGTTCCTATTTCCAAAAAAGGGGACTCGAGGCCCATCAGCCTTGTTATGTATTGTGTGTTCTATTGTGTGTTCTCCTCCCACCTGTGGTGGCGCTGTCACAGGAGATAAATGGTTGGGTGTTCTCTGTTAAGTTTAGCTCTCTTTGTTCGGAACTTTCCAGAACTTCCTTTCCTTCCAATAAAGCACTTCATGTTTGAATCTCTGAGTTCTGAGTCCTAAATTGTGTCTAGGTAGAAAGGTACCGACACAAGTGGCAACGAGGAGCGGATGAATCTGTGTACGTTATGGGTGCAGTGAGTAAACAGAAAATTTAATTTGAAACGTGAGATGGCTACTATATTAGGAAACATCGGTGATTTTGATGAAAATGTGGAGCAATGGAGCGCATATACGGAACGTTTTGACTATTTTGTATTGGCGAATGCGGTGGCAAATGAAAAGGTCGTGCCTACCTTTTTGAGTGTAATCGGGCCGAAGACATTCAATTTACTTCGCAGCCTCGTGCAGCCAGATAAGCCAGGAACTAAAACATATAAGCAACTAGTGGAAATTCTTGGAGCACATTTTTCACCAAAACCTCTGTGAAATCTAAATCTCTCAGCAATAACCAAACGGAATCAAGAGGAGGGGGAATCAGTGACGATGTTTATTGCTGCTTTAAAAAGGTTGTCGGAACACTGCCAGTTCAAGGAGGTGCTGAATGACACCATTAGAGACAGACTTGTGTGTGGTCTGCAAAATGCAGCCACACAGAAGCGCCTTCTTACTGAGGACAACCTTACTCTTGAAAAGGCCATTGAAGTTAGTGTCTCCATGGAGATGGCGGAAAAGGAGGCTCACCAGTTGAGTTCAACAGGGAGAGTTCACAAGGTGTCGTCTGAGCCTAAAGGTGCGCGGAATGGCACATGTTACCGTTGTGGGAAAACGGGCCATCACGCTAATGACTGCTGGTGTACGGAGCTGGAATGCCGAAATTGTGGCAAAAAGGGTCACATTGAACGTGCCTGTAGAGGTAAAAAAAGAACAGACAGAGCTGGGAAGCATGGAAGCAAAATGTCTGTATTTGGACAAGAGAGGAAAAAGAGTGTTCATTCAGTGCAGTATGATGGAACAAGCAAAACAGAGGGGAGCGACACCTCCGAGGAGGAAGAGGTGCACATACTGACGGTTGCAGGTGATTCAAATGGCTACTGGGTGTCACCACTGGTGGAGGGACAATCAGTGCGGATGGAGGTGGACACAGGCATGGCTGTGTCCCTTGTTTCAGACACTGTCTACAACAAAATGCTAAAGCATCTTGCCCTTCAGCCAACAAACATTGTGCTAAAGACGTATACCGGCGAACCTGTGGCCATGAGAGGCGTCATTGAGGTGACAGTTAAATTGAACGGACAGACTGCAAAACTGCCACTATATGTGGTAAAGGAAAATTACCCATCGCTACTGGGACGTGCGTGGCTAGAGAAAATCACGCTGGACTGGCCTGCAGTCCGCATGATGTCAAAAGGGGAGTCAGGTCTGACTGCAGTGTTAAACAAACATGCAGAACTCTTCAATGGGGAACTTGGGAGCATGAAAAAGATCAGCATGAGACTGGACATTAAACCTGACAGCAAGCTGAAGTTTCACAAAGCCCGACCTGTACCCTATGCAATTAGGCCAAAAGTTGAGGCTAACTTGGAGGCCTTAGTCGAGAATGGAGTCCTGGAGCCTGTGAACATGAGCAAATGGGTCACACCCATTGTTCCTGTCCTGAAAAAGGATGGATCTGTTCGAATCTGCAGGGATTTTAAAGTGACTATTATCCCGGTGCTGTCTGTGGAACAGTACCCTCTTCCCCTCATTGATGATCTTTTTACGGACCTGGCCGGAGGGCAAAAGTTCAGCAAAATAGACTTATGCCAGGCTTATCTACAAATGCATGTCGATGACAAATCAAAGGAGCTGCTGACAATTGTGACACACAAGGGGCTATACAGGTAATGCCACCTTCCATTTGGAATTACGTCAGCCCCTGCTCTATTCCAAAGGGCAATGGATCAGATTTTGAGTGGACTGCCAGGAGTCCAGTGCTACCTGGACGACATCCTTGTCACTGGGACAAATGAGGATCATCTTCTGAACTTGGATGCGACACTGCAACGACTGAAAGAGTACGGACTCAGAGTTCGTAAAGACAATTGTGAATTCTTTCAGTCTTTAGTTGAGTACCTGGGGCATGTGATTGATGCTACTGGCCTGCATAAGGCGCCGTCAAAGGTCAAGGCGATCATGGAGGCCCCAGCACCCCAGAATGTGAGCCAGTTACATTCATTTCTGGGGCTACTTAACCACTATGGGAAGTTTATTCCAGACTTGGCAACATTGCTGAAGCCATTACATCAGTTGCTATGTCAAGGCAAAACATGGAAATGGACTGAACTCTGCAACAAAGCTTTCGCCCAAGCAAAGAAAGCATTGCTGAAATCGGAGGTCCTGACACACTTCGACCCAAAGCTACCCATTCAGCTAGCATGTGATGCATCACCATATGGAGTGGGAGCAGTCATATCCCACATCATGCCTTCGGGTGAAGAGAAACCTATCGCCTTCGCATCACACACCTTGAACAAGGCTGAGAGTAACTATGCGCAGATCGAGCGCGAGGCCTTGGGAATCGTTTTTGGAATTCAAAAATTATCGGTACCTGTTTGGGAGAAGGTTCACACTCCTGACGGACCACCGTCCATTGACTTCAATCTTCGGGCCCCACACCGGAATTCCGTCTCTCACTGTAAGCAGGATGCAAAGGTGGGCTTTACTATTGTCAGGACACCCATACGACATAAAATATTGCAAATCAGACTTGCACGGCAACGCAGACGGTCTCTCGAGGCTACCCTTGCCTGTTACTCCCCCAGAGCCTCATCAGATAGACATCTTCTACTTTAGACAAGTGGAGGGAGCACCTGTCACTGCAGTTCAAGTGCGACGGTACACCCACAACGATCCAGTCCTGTCTGAGGTAATGGACGATGTCATTCGAGGGAGAGCCTCCTAGTTTGAAACCGTACGTTTCAAAAAGAAACGAGCTCTCCGTCCAGGCAGGTTGTCTTCTTTGAGGACGCCGTGTCATCATTCCGCCACCTCTGAGGGAACCTATACTGCAACAACTTCATACAGGCCACAGTGGGATGGTTCGGATGAAGGAAATGGCAAGAAGCTACTTCTGGTGGCCAGGTCTCGATGGGAATATTGAGGAGAAAGCCAAAACATGTTCCCCATGTCAAAGGGTCCGGAATGTTCCACAGCTGGCAACCCTACACCCCTGGGATTGGCCTGCAGAAGTGTGGCAGCGAGTACATGTGGACTTCGCCGGTCCTTTCGAAGAGAAGATGTTTATGGTGGTTGTGGATGCTCATAGCAAGTGGCCGGAGGTCGCTGTGATGAGGTCTACCACGGCAGAGAAAACAATTGAGAAACTTGGTGAGATGTTCAGCCGTTATGGCTCACCGGAGCAACTCGTAAGTGACAACGGTCCACAATTTGTATCACAGGAGTTTGCAACCTTCCTGCATGTGAATGGTGTCCAACACATCAGGTCTGCGCCCTATCATCCCTCTACTAACGGCCAGGCAGAAAGGTTTGTGCAAACTTTGAAGCACGCCTTGAAGGCATCGCAAGGTCAGGGCTCAATCCACCAACGTCTGAACAGCTTCCTGTTGTCCTACAGGAACGAGCCGCATGCCACAATCAAAACTTCCCCCGCTTCGCTCATGATGAAGAGGCAGTTGCGGACAAGTTTTGACTTACTCAAACCTCCAAGGGCAGAACAGGTTATCCATTGTCAACAACAAGCTCAAGTTGAAAAGAGAGAGAAAAGAGCCAAGGAGAGACGGTTTCACCCTGGAGAGCACGTCCTAGCTCGAAACTACAACACTGGACCGAAATGGGTTCCTGCTACGGTGATCACGCAGACAGGCCCTGTGTCTTACACGGTTGAGACTGCTGAGGACGTCGTCTGGAGAAGACACACAGATCAACTGTTGCTAGGAGCAGAGACAGCCACAGAGGCTCCAACGGCTGGTTGGCCTGAACTGTTTCCGGATGATACCGCAAACCAGCATCCTTTGCCACAGTGCTCTTCTCCAACACAGGAAGTCAAAGAGACTGTTCCACCTGTGCAAACTCCTGACTTTCAACTGACACAGGCACCTTCTCCATCCAGGCCTGTGTCAATGCCTACTGCTGTGGAAGCCAGCGATGACTGCCGGTATCCTGTCAGGGAGCGGCGGCCTCCAAGACGCTTGGATCTGTAGGCTTAGTGACTTACCCACAAGACTGGGGCAGAATAAACCCCAGGGTAAAGTCAGGGGTTGAGGCATGACCCTTTTTTTGCAGAAGCCATGTTGTGAATGGCCCCTTCCCTTTCCCAGTGATCATAAAGAACATCTCTAATGATCCCATCTAGCATCTTCCCAATAATGGATGTCAGGCTTGTTGTGTCGGTACCTTTCTACCTAGACACAATTTAGGACTCAGAACTCAGAGATTCAAACATGAAGTGCTTTATTGGAAGGAAAGGAAGTTCTGATTTGCGATATTTGATGTCGTATGAGTTTTTTGAGGAAATCACTAGGGTAGTTAATGAGGGAAATCCGGTAGACATTGTCTACCTGGACTTTCAGAAAGCATTTGATACGGTATCTCACACTAGGTTATTTCACAAGATGGAATCTTGTGGTATCAGTAAAAATGTTAAATGCTGGATTAGGAATTGGTTCCAGTCCCACAGCCAAAATGTGGTAGTTACCGGATACATAGTTAACATTGAGTGCAACATCTGATAGGAGACATGTTACTAGTGGTGCCCCCCGGGATCGGTCCTAGCTCCTAGGCCCCGCTACTCTTCATGGTCTTTATTAATGACCTGAACAGCGGTGTTGGGAGTATGGTAAGTGAGTTTGCAGATGAACCAAAATCTGTGCAAGGATTAAGACGGTAGAGGAGTGCAATCAAATCCAAAAAGATTGCTAGGGGAGTGGGCTACACATTGGAAAATGGCATTTAATTTAGATAAATGTAGTGTCGTGCATGTTGGTCGGGTCAACACAGAATACACATATCATTTGCAGGGAACCATACCGAAAGGAGTCGAAAGAGAAAAAGATCTTGGTGTTATTGTGCACAAATCACTGAAGGTTCATGACCAATGTAGATAAACTGTAGCTAAAGCTAACAGGGTATTGGGTTGTATTAATAGAACCATTCAGTATAAATCAAAGGACACTATTTTGACACTGTACATGTCACTGATCAGACTGCATCTAGAATATTGTGCTCAGTTTTGGTCCCCCCCATGATGGGTGATAAAGTAGCCTTGGAAATGGTCCATAGGATATCTACGAGAATGATTCTTAGCTTAAAGAACCTCAGCTACTCAGAAATGCTCAAGGAGCAGCGTAGACTTCGAGGTGACCCGATAAAAGGTCTATCAAAATAATTAAAGAGCTGGATAATGTCCCTATTGATAGATTATTCCAGTTTAACAGATTGGGGAGGACCAGGGAACATGGGTTTAAACTATGTAAGAGTAGCAAGGGCACAGAGCTGTACTAGTTAAAGATAACATAATGGCGCTAGAAAAAAGGATGTAACTAGCAATAAGATAGATACAGAATTCATATGGATTGAGTTAAATGATGAGAAGGGATCCATCATCCAAATAGTGGTACACTATAGACCACCAAATAGGAATTGGAGGAAAAAATATGTAGGCAAATCTACGAGGTGAGCAGCAGGCATAGAATAATAATCATGGGAGATTTCAACTACCCCCAAAAACTGGCAGGAAGAAGTAGCGAAAGGAGAAAAGGGAATTGAGCTTTTACAGTGTATAACGAATTCCGTTCTCACTCAGTACGTAAGAAGTCCAACAAGAAAAGAATTACTGCTGGATCTTGTGGGCAATGAACTAGAACAGATAGAAGTAAGAGTAGGAGAGCATCTTAGTAGTGGTGGTCACAACATACTAAGGTTCAAGATTAGGATCAAGAGTGACAAGTAGGAGAAAGACTAAGGTAATAGATTGGCTAAAAGCAAATGAGGAGGAAATGAGGGTGGAATTAAAGAAGGTAAACTGGGAAAAACCTTGAAAAACAAAACGACAGAAAAAACAGTGGGAAAGCTTTAAAAGGGTAATCAATAGAATGCAAGAAGAAATGTATTCCACTAAAAGCCAAAAACAAGCAAGCTAATTATGGGTCACTGTGGATGCATAAAGAACAAGAGAAAATTGAATCTAAAGAAAAATACATATAAGAAGTACTTAGATACTAAAGGAGAGAAGGACAAAAGGGAATACAAAGAACTTAGGAGAGAAGATAAAAAAATCAGGAAGGCAAAGAGAAATTATGAAATCAAATTATCAAGGAATATAAAAAGAAATAATAAAATGTCCTATAGACATATAAATAACAAAAGGAAAATTAAAGTAGGGGTATGGCCACTAAAGGATAAGCAAGATAAACTCACAGGCAATGAGAGAGAAATGGCAGAAGTATTGAATAACTACTTCACCTCAGTTTTTACTAAAGAAAAACAAAATAAACACTTCACTAGAGGATGAGCTTAAAAAGAACATTAATACAGATGGGATAGAAAAGGAAAAATAATTGTCAAACTAGCAAAACTATAAAAGAGGATAAAACCCCAGGTCCGGATGGTTTGCACCCACACATTCTCAAGGAAACGAAGAAGGAAATAGCAGAGGCACTAGTTTATATATACACAAAAGCTCCATAGAAGAGGGGGTAGTGCCAGAGGACTGGCGCACAGCTAATGTTGTTCCTATATACAAAAAGTGAGATAGAACAAAACCTGGCAACTATAGACTAGTCAGCTTAACATCCGTGATAGGAAAGTTACTGGAATCTAAAGCAAAAGTGATAGAAGAGCATCTAGGGACAGAAAATATAATAGAAAATAGTCAGCATGGATCCCAAAAGGTTAAGTCATAACTAACCTGATAGAATTCTTTGAAGAGGTAACGGAAAGAGTAGACAAGGGGAATATAGTAGATGTCATAAACTTGGATTTTCAAAAGGCCTTTGATAAGGTACCACATGGTAGGCTCATGACAAAGGTTAGGGCATGTGGAGTCAAGGGACAAATAGCTGAATGGATCGCAAATTGACTAAAATATAGAAAACAGAATATTGGTAAAGGGTATTAATTCAGATTGGATGAAGGTAGAAAGCGGTGCTCCACAAGGATCAGTGCTGGGACCGCTGTTATTCATAATTTACATTCGTGATTTGGAATAAGTAACTCAGTATCAAAATTTGCAGATGATACCAAACTTGGGGGTGGGGGGAGGTAGCGAATACTGAGGAAGAATGCAACATAATATGACATCACAAGAAGACATTAGAAAACTTGCCGCTTGAGCAGTTAAGTGGCAAATGAAATTTAACATAGATAAATGTGAGGTGATGCACTTTGGTAGGAAAACCAGAAACATCACCTGCACCTTAGAAAATAAAAAAAACTGAATGGGGTAAAAGAGCAAAGGGATCTAGGGATCCAGGTGAACAAATCATTAAAAGCAGTATCGCAGGTCAGCAAAGCACAGCATAGTGGTTATGTCACTGGACTAGTAACCCAGAGGCCTGAGCTAATGATCCGGAGACGTGAGTTCATAATCCCACCACAGCAGCTGAGGAATTTTAATTCAGTTAATTAAATAAATCTGGAATAAAAAGCTAGTATCAGTAATGGTGACCATGAAACTACCAGATTGTCGTAAAAACCCATCTGGTTCACTAATGTCCTTTAGGGAAGGAAATCTGCCATCTTTACCTGGTCTGGCCTATATGTGACTCCAGACCCAAAGCAATGTGTTGACTCTTAACTGCCCTCTGAAATAGCAAAGTCCCGTCTTCACACCGAGGACACCCTCCATCGTGTTGTGTGGCACTACCACCATGCTAAATGGGATAGATTCAGAACAGATCTAGCAGCTCCAAACTCGGCATCCATGAGGCGCTGTGGACCATCAGCAGCAGCAGCATTCTATTACACCATAATCTGTAACCCGGCATATCCCTCACTCTACCATTACCATCAAGCCAGGGGACCAACCCTGGTTCAGTGAGGAGTGCAGAAGAGCATGCCAGGAGCAGCACCAGGCGTATCTAAAAATGAGTGGCCAACCTGGGGAAGCTGCAAAACAGGACTACATGCTAAACAGCGGAAGCAGCATACTATAGACAGAGCTAAGTGATCCCACAACCAACGGATCAGATCAAAGCTCTGCAGTCCTGCCACATCTAGTCGTGAATTGTGGTGGACTATTAAACAACTAACAGGAGGAGGAGGCTCCATGAATATCCCCATCCTCAATGATGGTGGAGCCCAGCACGCAAGTGCAAAAGACAAGGCTGAAGCATTTGCAACCATCTTCAGCCAGAAGTGCCGAGTAGATGATCCACCTCGTCCTCCTCCTGAGCTCCCCACCACCACAGAAGCCAGTCTTCAGCCAATTCGATTCACTCCATGTGATATCAAAAACGGCTGAGCGCACTAGATACAACAAAGGCTATGGGCCCCGACAACATCCTGGCTGTCGTGCTGAAGACTTGTTATAGTAATCTGGGATGTTATGATTAAGGTTATCCACCAGATGGTGCTGTAGCCAATGCTGCTGCTAAGGTCAGAGGTTTGCTTCCTGCCAAGGTCAGCAAAGGTGCAATGCCTGGATGCAAGCCTGCCTGGTTGTTTCGCAGTCGTTTAATAAAGTACTCTTATTAATCCTAATACCTCGCCTCTTCGAGTCCTTGTCTCACTACATGGATTTATCACACTTGTGCTCCAGAACTAGCCGCGCCGCTAGCCAAGCTGTTCCAGTACAGCTACAACATTGGCATCTACCCGACAATGTGGAAAACTTTTTTTATATATTCGTTCATGGGATGTGGACGTCGCTGGCAAGGCCAGCATTTATTGCCCATCCCTAGTTGCCGTTAAGAAGTTGGTGGTGAGTCGCCTTCTTGAAACGCTGCAGTCCGTGTGGTGAAGGTACTCCCACAGTGCTGTGAGGGAGGGAGTTCCAGGATTTTGATCCAATGACGATGAAGGAACGGCGATATACTTCCAAGTCAGGATGGTGTGTGACTTGGAGGGGAACTTGCAGGTGGTGGTGTTCCCATACGCCTGCTGCCCTTGTTCTTCTAGGTGAAAGAGGTCGAGGGTTTGGGAGGTGCTGCCGAAGAAGCCTTGGCAAGTTGTTGCAGTGTATCTTGTAAATGGTACACACTGCAGCCACGGTACGCTGGTGGTGGAGGGAGTGAATGTTTAAGGTGGTGGATGGGGTGCCAATCAAGCAGGCTGCTTTTTCTTGGCTGGTGTCAAGTTTCTTGAGTGTTGTTGGAGCTGCACTCATCCAGGCAAGTGGAGAGTATTGCGTCACATTCCTGACTTGTGCCTTGTAGATGGTGGAAAGGCTTTGGGGAGTCAGGAGGTGAGACACTCGCTGCAGAATACCCAGCTTCTAACATGCTCTTGTTGCCACAGTATTTATGTGGCTGGTCCAGTTAAGTTTCTGGTCAATGATGACCCCCCAGGATATTGATGGTGGGGGTTTCAGCGATGGTAATGCCATTGAATGTCAAGGGGTGGTGGTTAGACGTTCGTTTGTGTGGAGATAGTCATTGCCTGGCACTTGTGTGGCGCGAATGTTACTTGGCACTTATCAGCCCAAGCCAAGCCTGAATGTCGTCCAGGTCTTGAATCAATCCACGCCCGAATGCAGCATCATCTGAGGAGTTGTGAATGGAACTGAACACTGTGCAGTCATCAGTGAACATCCCCACTTCGGACCTTATGATAGAGGGAAGGTCATTGATGAAGCAGCTGAAGATGGTTGGGCCTAGGACACTGCCTTGAGGAACTGCTGCAGCAATGTCCTGGGGATGAGTTAAATGGCCTCCAACAATCACAACCAACTTCCTTTGTGCTAGGTATGACTCCAGCCAGTGAAGAGTTTTCCCCCTCGTTCCCATTGACTTCAATTTTACTAGGGCTCCTTGATGCCACACTCAGTCAAATGCTGCCTTGATGTCAAGAGCAGTCACTCTCATCTCACCTCTGGAATTCAGCTCTTTTGTCCATGTTTGGACCAAGGCTGTAATGAGCTCTTGAGCCGAGTGGTCCTGGCAGAACCCAAACTGAGCATTGGTGAGCAGGTTATTGGTGAGTGTTGCGTCGCTTGATGGCACTATCGACGACACCTTCCATCACTTTGCTGATGATTGAGAGTAGACTGATGGGGCAGTAATTGTCCGAATTGGATTTGTCTTGCTTCTTATGGACAGGACATACCTGGACATTACGGGAATGGTAGCATAGTGGTTAAGTTACTGGACTAGTAATCCAGAGGCCTGGACAATTGATCCAGAGACGCGAGTTCAAATTCCACCACGGCAGCTGGGAAATTTAAATTCAGTTAATTAAATAAATCTGGAATAAAAAGCTAGCATCAGTAATGGTAACCATGAAACTATCGGATTGTTGTAAAAACCCATCTGGTTCACTAATGTCTTTTAGGGAAGGAAATCTGCCATCCTTACTTGTTCTGGCCTATGTGACTCCAGACCCACAGCAATGTTGACTCTTAACTGCCCTCTGAAATGGCCTAGCAAGCCACTCAGTTGTAACAAACCGCTATGAAAAACAATATTAATAAAACCGGCTACGGACACAACAACAGCACATCCAGCCCAGTCAACCCTGCAAACTAACATCTGGGGACTTGTACCAAAATTGGGAGAGCTGTCCCACAGATTAGTCAAGCAACAGCCTGACATAGATATGATTCTGTGAGTATGACTTTCAGCCAATGTCCCAAACTCCTCCATCACCATCCCTGGGTATGTCGTGGAGGCAGGACAGACCCACCAGGAGTGGCCCTGGGAGTCCTCAACATTGACTACGGACCCCATGAAGTCTCATGGCTTCAGGTCAAGCATGGGCAAGGAAACCTCCTGCTGATTACCACCTACTGCCCTCCCTCAGCTGATGAATCAGTACTCCTCCATGTTGAACACCACTTGGAAGAAGCACTGAGAGTAGCAAGGGCACAGAATGTACTCCGGGTGGGGGATCTCAATGTCTATCATCAACAGTGGCTCAGTAGCACCACTACTGACCGAGCTGGCTGAGTCCTGAAGGACATAGCTGCCAGTCTGGGTCTGCAACAGGTGGTGAGAGATCCAACACGAGGGAAAAAGCTATTTGACCACGTCCGCATTCTACCTGTCGCAGATGCATCTGTCTATGACAGCATTGGTAGCAGTGACCATCACACAGTCATTGTGGAGATGAAGTCCCATCTTCACACTGAGGACACACTCCATCGTGTTGTGTGGCACCACCACCGTACTAAATGGGATAGATTCAGAACAGATCTAGCAGCTTGAAACTAGACGTCCATGAGGCGCTGTGGGCCATCAGCAGCAGCAGGATTGTATTCCACCACAATCTGTAACCTCATGGCCCGGCATATTACTCACTCTACCATTACCATCAAGCCAGGGGACCAACTCTGGTTCAATAAGGAGTGTAGAAGAGCATGCCAGGGGCAGCACCAGGCGTACCTAAAAATGCGGTGCCAACCTGGGGAAGCTGCAACACAGGACTACATGCATGTTATAGACAGTGCTAAGTGATCCCACAATCAATGGATCAGATCAAAGCTCTGCAGTCCTGCCACATCCAGTCATGAATGGTGGTGCACCAGTAAACAACTAACGGGAGGAGGAGGCTCCATGAATATCCCAATTCTCAATGATGGTGGAGCCCAGCACGTGAGTGCAAAAGACAAAGCTGAAGCGTTTGCAACCATCTTCAGCCAGAAGTGCCGAGTAGATGATCCACATCGGCCTCCTCCTGAGGTCCCCACCACCACAGAAGCCAGTCTTCAGCCAATTCGATTCACTCCACGTGATATCAAGGTACCGCTGAGCACACTGGATACAGCAAAGGCTGTGGGCCCCAACAACATCCTGGCTGTCGTGTTGAAGACTTGTGCTCCAGAACTAGCTGCCTCTAGCCAAGCTATTCCAGTACAGGTATAACACTGGCAACTATCTGACAATGTGGATAACTGCCCAGGTATGTCCTGTCCACAAAAAGCAGGACAAATCCAACCTGGCCAATTACTGCCCCATCAGTCTACTCTCAATCATCAGCAAAGTGAAAGTGTTTAAACAGTGCTATCAAGCGGCACTTACTCACCAATAGCCTGCTCACTGATGCACAGTTTGGGTTCTGCCAAGACCACTCTGCTCCAGACCTCATTACAGCCTTAGTCCAAACATGAACAAAAGAGCTGAATTCCAGAGGTGAGTTGAGAGTGACTGTCCTTGACATCAAGGCAACATTTGACTGAGTGTGGCATCAAGGAGCCCTAGTAGAACTGAAGTTAATGGGAATCAGGGGGAAAACTCTCCACTAGCTGGAGTCATACCTAGCACAAAGGAGGATGGCTGTGGTTGGAGGTCAATCATCTCAGCCCCAGGACATCGCCGCAGGAGTTCCTCAGGGCAGTGTCCTCGGCCCAACCATCTTCAGCTGCTTCATCAATGACCTTCCCTCCATCATAAGGTCAGAAGTGGGGACATTCGCTGATGACTGCACAGTGCCATTCGCAACTCCTTAGATAATGAAGCAGTCCATGCCTGCATGCAGCAAGACCGGGACGACATTCAGGCTTGGGCTGATAAGTGGCAGGAGTAAGTGTAAAAGAGATTTACAAGGATGGTACCAGAACTGAGAGATTACAGCTATCAGCAAAGATTGAACAGGTTGGGTTTTTTTCTTTAGAAAAGAGACTTAGAGGAGACCTGATAGAGGTCTTTAAAATTGTGAATGGATTGGACAAGGTAGATGTGGAGAGAATGTTTCCACTTGTGGAAGAATCCAAAGGTACCATAAATATAAGTTAATTACTAATAAATCCAATAGGGAAATAAAGGAAAAATGTCTTTACTCAGAGAATGGTTAAAATATGGAACTCACTACCACAGGAAGTGGTTGAGGCAAATGGCTTGGATGCTTTCAAAAGGAAACTAGATGAGCACATGAGAGAAAAGGGAATAGAAAGATGTGCTGAAAGGCTGAGATGAGGTAGAATGGAAGGAGACTCGTGTGGAGTATAAACACCGGCACAGACTAGCTGGGCCAAATGTCATATTTCTGTGTTGTATATTCTATGTAATTCTGAGGAATATCATCAAACAATAAAAAAAATAACTTTTAATAGGAAAATAAACGCTTGATTTTACAAAATGTTATTTGTCAAATGCCCTTTATTTTAACCCCATTGCTTCTCCAGCCCTACTCACCTCTTCCTGCCAACCAGGTGATCTGGTCCTGGACCTCTGCAAGTGCTGCTTTACCATTAGACTGGAAGAGGTTCTTAAGAGCAACCTGGGGCGATTCTTTCTTTCTCTCTCTCTGTAGGGTAAAGTTGTAGGTTGCTTACCACCAAGCAATAAATCACAATTCAGTGGTGAGGGCCCTTTGCCAATACTATTCCAAAACTTCAATTTATCAAAATAACCTAAAAATATCAATTAAGCAAATTATTAAGGGGGTATCTCATTTGAATTAGCCAATCACTCCATTCTACCTCATCTCAGCCTTTCAGCACATCTTTCTATTCCCTTTTCTCTCATGTGCTCATCTAGTTTCCTTTTGAAAGCATCCAAGCTATTTGCCTCAACCACTTCCTGTGGTAGTGAGTTCCATATTTTAACCATTCTCTGAGTAGACATTTTTCCTTTATTTCCCTATTGGATTTATTAGTAATTAACTTATATTTATGGTACCTTTGGATTCTTCCACAAGTGGAAACATTCTCTCCACATCTACCTTGTCCAATCCATTCACAATTTTAAAGACCTCTATCAGGTTTCCTCTAAGTCTCATTTCTAAAGAAAAAAACCCCAATTAGTTCCGATTGCTGAACAAGTGTCACAAATGCAAGATGTAGGTTTTAAAAGCGATCTTATTAATTTTCCAGCTTTATTTTCTATTGTTTGAAGATATAAATGGGGCCAATTAAGCACAGAAATATCAGTTTGTGGCCCATATGCACTTAATTGATGTAGGGTCAGCAGACCAAAGTTATACAGCCAATTCCACAATACTGAGTGGCCAAAGCAAGTGGAGATCTGCTCACTGGAATTTGGATGGTAATTAAGTTCTCATGATAGCAGAGGACAATTAGCTTTCTGCTAATAGTAAAAGGATTTAAAAAATCAATTTAAAACTATTAAAAGCACCTTGGAACTTTTAAATTTTGCAATTATACTGCAGTCTGGGTAAAGGCGATGAGGTGGGAGACTTCCTTTTAAGGTGGTCTCAGTTTGCCTAAATTCAATGGGGGTGACTTCACACCTGAGTTACACTAGAGAGTTTATTTTAGCTTCATCTCAATACAAACTTTGTAGTATGACTGGCCTTTTAGAGAAATGGATTAGAAAATTAAAAAAATTCAATTCAACTCAAAATGATAAAAGTAGGATCAAGAGAATTGGAGAAAAGAGAGAGAGTGGGGAAGAAGACCAGGTAGCAGAAGTATTCAAAATGTACTTAGTTTTACTTAAAACTATATCTTGCATGTATTTAGTTATACAAGCAAATATTACATAAATAAAGCAATTCCTGACTTATAACATTAGAGTTTGTTTTAGCATCATGGAGTATCAGCTGAAAACATGGCCCAGGAAGATTAAAGTTCCCTGAACCAACTGATTGTCTAAGGCCCAGGGAGATTTTCAATTCCCTGGACTTACCTGTAGTCGTTAAAGGTTAAAATACCTATTTTTGTTTGCTTAAAATAAAAAATATATGTATTTGGTTCAATCTTCGTAATGAAGATACAAGAAAACAGTACAATGTATTTACTCAATGTACACATTTTTACTTGCCTTTATTTTATAACAGAATCTTTTTGATTGGTTTTGATGGATATTGGCTGATCGAGAGACTTTCTGATAAAATAGCCAAATAAAAAGGAGGAAAAACACAAATCATTGCATGCAACATATATTCAAATAAGCAGGCCATACAACTTCAGACTTTCAACAATTAATGGGAAGGTAGTTTACATCTACAATTTTATTACCATACCTAGTAATATTAATTTCTGTCTGATTATGGTTCTGTGAAGTGCCTTGCGATATTTTCTAATTTTCTTTAAAGGTGCTATATAAATTGTTGTTGTTATGAAAGTCAGATTGTCACAAAATATTGTACTTCCTCTACAAAGTTTCACTGGTTTGCAAGACATGATTATAACTAAACATTTTACTAATTTAGACATTATGGATGTACATGTATGCTGTCTTAAAGGGGCATTATCTTCACGAAAAAGTGTTTGACGAATTGATTCCATTAGTTTATAAACACATAATGAAATTAAATGAGGAACGAGGAAAGGGAGTAGAGAATTCTACCTGTATAAGAACATAAGAAATAGGAGCAGGAGTAGGCCATATGGGCCCCCTCGAGCCTGCTCCACCATTCCATAGCATCATGGCTGATCTTCTACCTCAACTCCAGTTTCCAGCCTTATCCCCATTTCCCTTGATTTACTTAATGGCCAAAAATCTATTGATCTCAGTCTTGAATATAATCAACAACTGAGCATCCACAGCCCTCTGGGGTAGAGAATTCCGAAGATTCACAACCCTCTCAGTGAAGAAATTTCTCCTCATCTCAGTCCTAAATGGCTGAGCCCTTATCCTAAGGCTATGACCACCAGTTCTAGACTCTACAGCCAGGGGAAACAGCCTCTCAGCATATCCCGGTCAACATTCCTTCTTCAACTAACACTAATCAAAACAGATTGTTCATTCATTGCATTGTGGCTTGTGGGATCTTGCTGGGCACACATTGCCTGCGACACTCACTTAGAGCAATAGTAATTACACTTCAAAATCATTAATTTTATATGAAGCACTTTGAGACATTTCTGAAAGACATGATAAACCAAGTCTTCCTTTTGTTATTATTACATCTCTGTATGTGGTCTTATAACAAAAATGATGAATAACTCTTGTCCCCCCCCAACAAAAAAAAATGCCAACCACCTTTTCATAAAGACAATGTCCCTTGACCAGACTGAAAATAAGCTAAATCATTGCAGGATGAAATCAAAAATATTATGACATACTATTGTGCCAAGCTACCCTCAGCTGATCTCCGATGCATTCGGATTTTGACACACTAACTTCAGCTACATAGTTAGACATAAATAAAATGCAAATTGTGATTAGCTAAGGGGTGTGAAATAACAAATCACTTCTGACATCTTGAAGGAGAAGCACAAGGGTCGATTTCAACTCCCGATGGCAAGTCAGCTGCGGTGGTTGGCAATCCTGCGCAGGAGTGTGAGTCGGGAATGTGAGCCAGAGTCCCGGCATGCCTGCTCTACCGGGCTCCACGAAGGAAAGTTTTATTTTTAAAACTAACCTTAGCGGGCCTCAGAGTCTGGCGGGAGCCTCATCTGCCCCCAAAACCAGCGGTGTTAAAAGTGCAGATTGGCGGGAACGGAGCAGGAAATGGAACCGCTCCATTTGAACTGCATCCCTGGTGCACTGCCGCCGACTTCTTTATAAATGTGTGGGGTGTTAATGACATTCTGAGGCAAAAATAAACTAAGAGGTACCCATTTAAACAAAAAGTATGGTTTAACGTGGATTTTATTGTCACTAAAGGGTTGCAAAATATATTTCTAGCAAACATTACAAGTCGACTAAAATTGAAACTTGTCCAATGCACAGCATGTAACCCAAAAGTGGTCAAACTCACGTTGCAACATACTTAATTTCAATACATAGTTGTCTCGTATCAACCATGGCCCAGATTTTGCAGTCGGTATGGCGGCGTACTCAGAATACGCTGCCATACCTCCTTTGAAACCCACTGCAAGTTCAGTATTTATGCAAGTGCTTGTGCATGTACGAAATCTGGAACTTGCGGCCTGTCAACGTTTGCACTGACAGGCTATCCACGCGGGTCACAAGAAAGCAATCGCTGGCGCAGAGTTAGGCTATTTGCCCACCGACGCCAGCAAATGCGCACGGAAATGTTATCGTTGATGCAAAGATGCGCAGGGGCCTGTTTGCTCCAGCGTAAGGGGATACCTCAGTCATTAATTAAACATTTTCATATCGTACATTTTGCACATGCACTGTATCAAATGAGTTTATGCCAACATTGGCCCGGATTACAGTTTTAATGATGTCTAGAATTATCAAAGAATTGAATTTTTAGTGAGGTTGGTGGAATGAAGGTAATTACTAATAAAATTCCAATTCTGTAAATTGTCATTAGATCAGATTTTGGGATTCCATTCGGAAATGATTAAAATGGAATTCTGCTGTGTGATTGTAGGACTTTTGCTGGCGAGCTGGAGACTGTGTGGGCGGGTGGGAGTTGAGCCATGGTTAAAATGGCAGGTGTGTCTTGATGACGTCATTGGGAAGCAACGCTGCCATTTATGTTAGGCCCTTGTTCCTCTGGGGCAGGTGGCCTTGCCGTGCCTGAAGTCAGGTAAGTAAAACATGTGGGGGGTGGGGGGAAACACGTTAAGTATGCAGCGCGAACCCCCCCCCGCATCATCTTATGCCCTAGCCCGCACCACTCTCGCCAGGCTGGTGGGGGAGGTTAAAATCGGCTCTTATATTTCTATTGTGCACAACAATTCAATTTCACATACACAGCTTCTCATTCATTGTTCTATTGTACCAGTGATTATTGTGTTTATTCTTTTTGACGCCTTTTTTTATCCTTGATTCTGATTTCCTGACGACTCCTCCAAGCAGCTATAATTTCATCATCATCTTCACCACTGCTGTTTCTTGATACAGATTTCAAACCTTTCTTTGCTGTAGGATTCTCAAGGTCACTGTCATTACCTTTTCCACTGCTCTGTTCCTCTACAGTTGCAAAACTCTGCTTAAATGTTCTCTTTGCATGTGTCTCTAGGGTATCATCATGATCGTAGGCATTTAGTTCTGTCTCTGAGCTGTGCAACCGAGATCTCCTGGGGAAAGGACGAGCTGTTGATTGGTCAGATGGCTGCAAATCCCCATCTGGACATGAAGGCTGCATTTCAATGGAGGACCTTTCAGAGTACGATTCTGTGGAAGTACCAGCTTCATCAGCCAGTGGTCTTCGGAAACTATAGTATTCCAAATCAGGTGATGGAGTAGAATATTTCAGCTTAGTTTTATTGTCATAATCTTTTGATCCATAGGAAGAAGTAAATCTTCTCGACGTATATTCTCCTGAGCCTGTCAATGGTGTTTTCAAATCAACACCTCTTGTAAGATATAATGAAGCTGAACCTTTTGTTGCATCCAATTGGGGTTTTGATGATGGCCCACTGTCAGGTTCATGGAGGTAAGAAGCACTATTGAACTTTGTTTCTTTTTTCATAATCTGGTCATATTTTAAGGTTTTGTTGTCAACAGATACTCCCTTAACATCACTAAGCCATTTATGTACATTGATAGCTGAATCTGGTGTACTGGTGCCAGTGCATAAAAGATTACCTGAAATATTAGATATTGTGTCAAATTTATCTGTTCTCGAAGAGGAAAAGCATCCGGAATTTGTTTCAACCAAATCTTCGTCTTCACTTTCATCTTTCTTCTTCTTTTTAAACAATGTGCTGCGTTTATTATCTGAAGCCACCTTTTCTTTTTTGTATGCATCTATTTTATCTTTCATCTCACTTTTAATCTCCTTGTTCTTGCAGTCTAACTTTTTAAGATTAATTTCATCTGCAAACAAGCTATATAGTGGTTTGCTTGTTTTTGTAATCTTCTCTTTTGAATGCAAGCCTTCAGACTTGAAGCTAGACAGACTGCTGCATGACAAGGCAGACTGAGTGTCTGTGCTGTACGCTGCTTTAGGCCCCAGCAGGGAACCTGCATAGGCACCTCCACTTTGCATGCTGAGAAGTGAAATTTTGTCATCTTCTGTGTATCTACCAGTGGACCCTTGCTGGATGTTTTTGTCCAATAGCGAGGCAGTACCTATGATCGCATTTTGCTTTATTGCAATTTGTTCACTAACCACAGAAGCAATCCAATCCTGAATGCTAGAAAGTGAAACAGTAGCATCAGGATTTACTTGCAAAGGTGGCATAGGCACTGAAGTAGTTGAGGCAGTTCTGGGTCTGTTCATTGAAGAGCCACTACTCTGCATACTTAACATAGAAGCAGCATCATCACTTTTGTCAGACATTGTGGACCAGAAAGTAGACAGTGGAATGCTTCTGCTCATGGAACTTTCCATCTCGCACTCAGATAAGGATTTACTCTCTTCCAATGTTCGTTTGGAGCGTTCCAAGACCTCAGCACGCCTTTGTTTAGTTCTCTTGGATGCAATATCTTCACCTTTGGTCAAATTAATTACCTCATTTTTGTTTTCATTGCCCAGCTTTTTCTGATGTTTCAACTTCCAGCTCTGATAGGCTGTCAGGTTGACATCGGCAAGTGATTTTACTTCTCCTCCCTCCCCCTCCTCAAATTCTTCAGTTTTATTCTCATCATCTGTTTTGGAATCTTTTTTATTCCATCCAAATTGTATCCGTTTGATACGCCACCTTTCCAGAGGGGTCAGGTTGTCTTTGTTCTTCTTGCAGAAGTTGAACATAGAACTGGTTTCGGAGAATATAGAACTCTCTTCATCTGGGTCTCTCCCTTTTTCAACGCAGCTAACAGAAGACATGCTACTCATGTCGTCACCTCTTGCAGCTTTCTTGCTGATCTCAAGTAATCGTTCATCCCACATGTCCCAAGTGCTTGCCTCAGTGGATAAGGAGTCATTTCGAGCTCTGCGTGGCTTGTTTAAATACTCTTCCAAATGTTGTTGAAGAAGCTCACTGTCAAGACTATTTACACTCTCGGTGTCATCTTGTTCACTGGCAACATATTGTCTGCTTCTTGCAATAATGGATCCTCCATCTGCTTCACTGCTGCTCAGGAGTTCAGGCTGCCGACATGGATCCAATTGAAACTTTTCATTTTTATTTTGCCATTCCCTAATTAGCCAATCAACATTATTCTCTTCGTCAAGATCTTCAGGAAGTTTGGGTCTCTCCTCTCTTGGTTTGTTGGTTCGTTCTATTGGTGACAAACCTTGTTTTGCTCTCCACTCTTCGTAGATCCTTTCCTCTTCATCTTCATCAATTAATGTTGGTTTTTTGGAAGTGACACTTGTTTTTGTCGCAGAGCTCATTAAACTGCTAGAAATTAAGCTGGTTGTGTCTTCCTCTTCCACCATGATGGAATGTGCCTTAGCTCCCATGATGCTCCGTGTCTCCTCTTCAGCCACAGAGATAGAATGGGCGTTTGCTTCTATGACAGAACATTGGCTTAGAGTCTCATCATCATCATCATCATCATCATATTGGCCACGTTCAGCCAAAAGATTTTCATTTAGTTCTCTAAGCTGCTTCAAGAAGCCCTCATTTGGATAGATTGGCCGTTTTTTGCGTAGAGTCATTAATGCCTCCATGATGGTCAGGTGGTGGAAGATCATAAGGTAGGCAGCCACAAGTGCTGCTGGTCGACTGGTTCCCATGACACTGCAAACCATAACTTTACCTATGGAAAGGAAAAAAAAGTGAGTATCTTTCAATTTGATTCTACTTCTGTTGTTAGAATTTCTACATATGCATGGATAAAATACATTTCCATGTGGGAACCAATGACATAGGAAAGAAAAGGGTTGAGGTCCTGCAGTCAGAATTTCAGCAGCTAGGGAGGAAGTTAAAAAGCAGGACCTCAAAAGGTAGTAATCTCTGGATTACTCCCAGTGCCACATGCTAGTGAGTATAGGAATAGTAGGATAAAACAGGCTAATGCATGGCTGAAGAAAAGATGCAGATTTCTGGTGCATTGGGACCAGTTCTGGGGCAGGAGGGACCAGTTCAAAGTGGATGGGTTAGACCTCAACAGAGCTGGGACCAATGTCCTCGCGGGAAGGTTAACTCTTACTGTGGGGGAGGGTTTAAACTAATTTGGCAAAGGGATGGGCACCGGGATGAAACATTAGAGAGGAGAAACAAGATGCACAGAGGACTGGGAGAGGCAACTAGCACTAGGGTAAAGAATAGTTCATAAATAGGAGGGATCAAACAGGGGGCAAATGCAAAGCAGTCTAAGATGGGTTTGGAGTGCATGCACATAAATGCATGGAGCGTGGCAAATAAGGTTGGTGAGCTGCAGGCACAAGTCACAACATGGGACTGTGATATAGTGGCAATAACAGAGACCTGACTCAAAGAAGTGTAGGATTGGGAACTTAATATTCCTGGCTACAAGGTATTCAGGAAAGATTGGGAAGGAAAAAAAGGAGGGGGAGTGGCAGTATTGATCAAAGAAACTATTCCAGCACTGGAAATGGATGGTGTAGTTCAGGGGCCAAATACAGAATCTATTTGATTAGAATTAAGGAACAATAGAGGGGTTATTATGCCACCAAATAGTGGAAAAGAGATAGAGGAGCAAATTTAGAATCATAGAATGATACAACACAGAATGAGGCCATTCGGCCCAAATGCCTGTGCCGGCTCTTTGGTAGCAATACCCAATTAATCCCACTCCCCTACTCTTTTCCCCCTGTACTTTTTTTCCCTTTAAGTATTTATCCAATTCCTTTTTGAAAGCTACTATTGAATCTGCTTCCACCACCCTTTCAGTCAGTGCATTCCAGATCACAACAGCTCACTGTGTAAAGATATGTTTCCTCATGTCGCCTCTAGTTCTTTTGCCAATCCCCTTAAATCATAGAATAGTACAGCACAGAAGGAGGCCATTCGGCCCATTGAGTCTGCACCGGCTCTTTCGAAGAGCAATCCAGTTAGTCCCACTCTTTCCCCATACCCTTGCAATTTTTTCTCTTAAGGTTGGCACTCCTTAAAGTAGAAATGTCACCCGGTCTGGATGGGATGCATCCTAGGTTACTGAGGGAATTAAGGGTGGAAATTGTGGAGGCTCTGCCACAATCTTTTAAAGGAAGTAGGTGAGAACATTGCAGATGCCCTAATTATAATCTTCCAAAGTTCTCTCGATTCAGGAACGGTTCCTTTAGATTGGAAAATTGCACATGTCACTCCACTAGTTAAGAAAGGTGAGAGGGGGAAACCAGGGAATTATAGACCAGTTAGCCTAACATCTGTTGTCGGTTATAATTAAGGATAGAGTGACTGAACACCTTGAAAATTTTGAGCTGATTAGAGGACCCAGCATGAATTTGTAGAGGGTAGGTCATGCCTGACGAACCTGACTGAATTTTTTGAAGAGGTGACTAAAATAGTGGACAGGCAAATGTCTATGGATGTTATTTATACAGACTTCCAGAAGGCATTTGATAAAGTCCCTCATAAGAGACTGTTAGCTAAAGTCGAAAGTCATGGAATTGAAGGCAAATTATTGACATGGTTAGGAAATTGGCTGAGTGACAGGAGACAGAGAGTAGAGGTAATGGGAAGGCACTCTGATTGGCAGGATGTGACTAGTGGCATCCCACAGGGATCTGTGTTGGGGCTTCAACTATTCACCATATTTATTAATGACTTAGATGATGGGATAGAGAGCCACGTATCCAAGTTTGCCAAATGACATAAGGATAGGTAGCATTGTAAGCAGTATAGATGGAAGCATAAAATTTCAAAGAGATATTTATAGATTACGTGAACGGGCAAAACTATGGCAAATGGATTTCAATGTAAGAAAATGCGAGGTTATCCACTTTGGACAGCTAGATCAGAGTACTTTTTAAATGGTGAAAAGTGAGAAACAGTGGAAGTCCAAAGAAACTTAGGGGTCCATGTACACAGATCATTAAAATGTCATGGACAGGTACAGAAAATAATCAAAAAGACTAATGGAATATATCTAGAGGACTAGAATACAAGGGGGTAGAGGTTATGCTGCAGCTGACCAAAACCCTGGTTAGACCACACCTGGAGTACAGGTAAACTATCCTTTATCCGAACTTCCGAAAACCGAAAACCTCTAAAAACCGAAAGTTTTTTCGTTCAGCGTAAGTCGTGCGCACGACGCCGACCCCCGCCCCCCCCACCGACCCCGACCCCCCGCCGATCCCCCCGCCGACACCGACCCCCCCGCCGACCCCCACCCCCGACAAATTTCCCAGTCTTATAAAATACCTTCTGAAATCTGAAATTTTCCGAAAACCGAAACATGGCTGGTCCCAAGGTTTTCGGATAAAGGATAGTCTACCTGTACTGTGAGCAGTTCTGGGCAACACACCTTAGGAAGGATATATTAGCCTTGGAGGGAGTGCAGCGTAGGTTTACCAGAATGATACTCGGACTCCAAGGGTTAAATTACAAGGAGATTTTACACAAATTAGGGTTGTATTCCCTGGAATTTAGACGGTTAAGGGGTGATTTGACCAAAGTTTTCAAGATATTAAGTGGAACTGATAGGGTAGATAGAGAGAAACTATTTCTGCTGTTTGGGGAGTCTAGGACTAGGGGACATAGGTTTTTAAACAGAAAGCTGCCAGGGTTGTCTTTCACCCAAACTCAGAATATTACATAAGAACATAAGAAATAGGAGCAGGAGTAGGCCATACGGCCTCTCGAGCCTGCTCCGCCATTCAATAAGATTATGGCTGATCATCGACCTCAATTCCACTTTCCTGCCTGATTCCCATATCCCTTGATTCCCTTTGAGTTCAATTGCGATGAGGGAGTGTTGTTAGAAGCCATTTTGTTTCAGTCAAACAAGATGACTTACTAATATAGGCAAGCATAGCATGTTCATTATTTGGTATTATTATGTAAAGACAAATTGCACAGATTGCATTAACTGGGTCCGGTCATAACTCTTACTTTGTATATTCACTAACTGTTTTAGATATAAAATGGCTGAATATTTCATTCTGGCCTCATCTGACTAACATGAAAACAATTTGCCTACTGCAAGATAGGAGAAGCATACATAAGGGCACATTCAAAATACATAATATTTAGTTCATATGTCAAGTGGGATGCATTGTTACATCCCCAGCATGACGCTATCATATAAGTATATATTGGGCCATGTAGGTCAACTCCAGAATATCAAGGACGAGATCCACTTATGGAGGCTATTGAACCCAAGACATCATCTATGGCAGACCAAGGCTCATACGATCTCGTTAGGGGTTGTACCATGTTTACAATGCCCTGGTTTGAGAATCTGAATCACTGCTTACCTCTGTATGTCAAAAGTGCTTCATCCATAAACTCTGCAGCCTTACGAAAGTATTTGGACAGGTCAAAGTCAGGGAAGTCATCAGCTTCGATTCCAAGGTACTGAATTTCCATTCCTGCGTAAAAGTCTATCGTGGTGTAAACACCCGTCCCATGGGCAGCATTAAGGATGTGAGTGATCCCCAGTCGTTTCAACCGACCCTTATTCACAGTTGCATTCCTGGAAAAACAAAATTAAAACCGGTTCCTATTTTCCGAGGGCATGAGCATGACAAAACAACAACTTGGGGCATAAAATTGTGCTCTGACACATTCCCAGTGCAGGGGCACTTTTCACAGCAACCTTTGCATCAAGTGCTCTGAAAGAACACTCCAGATTTTGCAAGGTCTCCTCGTTAGCATATTGCTGTTCACTCTCAGCACACTTTGTGTGACGCACAGGTCGGGATAGGATGGGTTTTCCTGTGCAGAGGCCTAAAAGGGGCAGTGCAGCACCTTGAAATGTACCGGCACTTTGTGCTCAACTGAAAAGGGTGTTTTGGAGAACAGCATCGCAGCAACTGTTGGAAAATATGAAATCAGGAGATTCTTCGGTTGCAGGCAGGACTGCGCCCTTTAATGTAAGAATCCTGGAAGTCACGTTGAGGGAGGTGCAGACAAGGAGATGTGCCACTTTTGGGTATGAAGTGGCACCCTTCTCAACAAAATGCAGTGAGGACTGCATGCGAAGAGGTGGCAGAGCAGGTGAAGGCAGTCTGTGAAGTTCAGAGGACAACATATGCTCATATTTGTAGTGGTACGCAATGACATGCCTATATTCACACATATACCACTTTCACCTTAATCAGCTGTATACTCAGATGGAATGCTTTCTTATCTTGGAACCTTTCATTTATGGTGGGTAAGCCCACTTTTGCATGCAGTCTACTTTTATATTCCTGCCCAAGGAAGCACAATGCCCAATTGTGTAGCTCTGATCGGCCTCAGTCATTCATTGCTATTTTCTCATTGCAGGCCAAGAGGGCGCACAGCAGAAGAGAGGGGCTGAAAACTGGGCGGGGGGTCCCCAACTCTCCAGATGCTGACATGCCTTCAGGAGCTAGCCCTGGACATTGCTAGTGATCCTGCTGTAACAGGTAAGCAGCCACCCCCATCCCAGGAGCTCCAAGAGGACATCCTTCAGCCAGCCATTTCATTCTCTTCTCACCAGGGTACCACTTGGAAGCAGCACTCCATTAGGTAGCAAGAGACACTCAATACCTAATGCCACCAAAAGAAGCATCAGGGAAAGAAAAAAATACACCACATCACACAAGAAAATGGATATTTGGTGGGCACGACCCTTTTTGCTACAGTACTTGCCTGGCTGGGCAGGTGATGATGGTTAATTAATAGTGGGGGTTCACAATATGGGAGAGGGGATTGGTGCATCTGGCAGGGAGAGCCTGATGCAGGAATGATTCCACAGAACAATGATCTTTAAAGTGATGTGAGTTTGGCTCAGTCATTATCTTAAATTACAAGCATGTTGTTGCTCAAAGCGTGGTGGCAAGTCCACATGTTATGTTTAGGCTCATCTGTGGCCCCTTCCTCTACTACTGCTGGTCCATTCCATCCTCAACCACCATCTCAAATACAGCTAGCAGAATCACAAAACAAATGCCCATGGTGTGGGTCAAGTTGTCTAAGCCAGACAAGGTTTCTGGATGTTTTGGGGTGGAGAAGTCAAGTTCCCAAATAAACATCTCCAAATGGGATACAAAAAAAGCAACAAACTCAACAAAGTTGGACACAAAGGCAATGAGTACCTTTAAGAGGTTTTGGTGACTGCTGCACCAGCAGGTCCGCCCTCTGCTCCAGCTATTTTTTGGCACACCTGAATGACATTACACCAATGATGCAAAGTATTGCAATTTCCAGGACATCCCAGACATGCCCTCGGAATGCTCAAATACCATGGAGAAGCATAAGCCTCTTCCCCCTGTGCCGCCCCGCCCCGCCCCCACCACCACACACACACCCAACCCCGGCACAGACCCAGCGCAAAAATCAGCACTGGGATCAAAATCCAGATTTTTGGCCGCATGTGCCGCACTTGCATTTGTGTCATCAGCATAAGGGACCAAGGATTCAAGCCCTCAGACTAGACTGCCACATTTCCTCTTCTTCTACTCTCGGGTCTCTCCAAAGTGTTCATAAGCACAAGGTAAAACATGTTTAAAATATACAATATATTGATTAGATACAATGATTTGGAAGAACAATAAGCTAATAAGGCAGCCGTGATGGGCCCACCTAGAGACCATAATAATATAAGTATCACATCTTCACTGCAACATTACTTTTCTAAACTTACTTTTCAGCTATGAAGACATTTGGCCACACCTCATCCATTAGCTCCATGGGCGCCTCCATCTTTTGCATCAGTGCACGCTGGATGTCCATGATACAGGGTGTGTTGAATCTGCTGGTGTCGTCAATCTTCACTTTCACCCGGTTATAAAGGTCTTCCACCAGCAGCTGCTCAGCTGACTCCATCATTTTTGGTGACGTTGGCTCAACTTTTATTACTTTGGGTTTCAACTCTTCAGTTACAAAAGACAAAAAAGTAACCATGTGTACGAAAGAATCTTTTGAAACACTTAAAGTTCAGATTCAACCTGGGAACATGGGAGTATAAAAGCAGGGAAGTCCTGCTACAACTGTACAGGGTATTGGTGAGACCACACCTTGAGTACTGTGTACAGTTTTGGTCTCCTTATTTAAGGAAGGATATACTTTCATTAGAGGCAGTTCAGAGACGATTCACTAGGTTAATTCCAGAGATGAGGGGGTTGACTTATGAAGAAAGATTGAGCAGGTTGGGCCTATACTCATTGGAATTTAGAAGAATGAGAGGTGATCTTATTGAAACATATAAGATACTGAGGGGGCTCAACAAGGTAGATGCAGAGAGGATGTTTCCCCTCATGGGGAAATCTAGAACTCGGGGGCATAGTTTTAGAATAAAGGGTCGCCCTTTTAGAACTGAGATGAGGAGGAATTTCTTCTCTCAGAGGGTCGTAAATCTGTGGAATTCTCTGCTGCAGAGAGCTGTGGAGGCTGGGTCATTAAATACATTAAGGTGGAGATAGACAGATTTTTGCAAGATAAGGGAGTGAAGGGTTATGGGGAGCGGGCAGGGAAGTAGCTTTGAGCCCAAGATCAGCCATGATCTTATTGAATGGCGGAGCAGGCTCGAGGGGCCAAGTGGCCTATTCCTGCTCCTATTTCTTATGTTCTTATCTAAATATGGATGATATGAAATCCAAAGTAAAAAATACGAAGTGAATCTCCTGGATGGTATAGAATGTAGAAACATCCTCCACCAAAAGACCAGTAGTAAAGATGCATTTACTGCTCGAAGATTTCCCAAGAATTGGATATAAATGCCTTATTAGACACTCCGACGGATTTGAAGCAACCCACTATTTGCAGTACCATCTTACACAGGCAAAATAGAAAAAACAAAAATAAATCCAGCCACTCCATCTAGGTACAGTTAACACCAATTTTTAAAACTTCTCCTTTACTTTCTTTCAAAATCAGTGTTCAAACATAAAGTGACAAACCAACAAAATATCCATCTCTCTGTGTATATTGTGATGTGTGTTTCTCCCTGAAAAACTGAGATTCTCAACCAAGATCTTTTAAATGGTTAAAATATTGTACCAAGTTACTTTTGAAATGGAGTGGGCCTTTGGCGTAGTGGTAGCATCCCCGCCGCTGGGCCAGAAGGCGTAGGGTTTCGAACCCTGCTCCAGACAGTCCCGGCAAGTGGAGTCGGAGCTCCGGCTCTAAATTCTGGGTTGACATCCAGCGGGATACTTGCGTCCGTGGGTGTGGGTGGCCCCCCCCCCTCGTATGGGTTGTGGGAGCCCGTAAAACCCTCCCGCCATAGGACTAACCACCCTAATGGCTGGTACAAAGATGGCTACGGTCACGGAAGGAGCGTTAATCGCGGCCAGAAATCCTTCCACCACTTCATACAGTTCTCCAAAGGGAACAGTATGAAGACACATATGACGACGACTTTTGAAACAGATGCATTTTGCTTCACTGGAATGATCAGGAATCTGAAGACATACTCATACCACAAAGCAACTGAAATGCAGCATCTTATCCGCTCATCAGTTCGTAACTTGTCAGGATCAAATTTACTGCAAGAATTACTTCTACATTTGTCTTGTAACAATGATGTCGGAAGTTAAAATACCCTAGGCCTGTTGTCTGGGGAAGTGGGTGAATTTTAAACTCGCCCCACCACCCACCCACACAAAACCCGTCTGGAGTTAAAATCAGGGCCAGGGAAGCTGTTACAATTTCATATATTTCTGGTCTGGGAACATAAGAATCTCACCTTCATTAATAATCTTAGTTGCAGCAATTGCAGATGAGAGATGGATGGGCTCCATGAAGATGCTCTCTGTGTCTGTATTTGATATAATGGAAAATCTGTCAATGAGAAAAAAGTACAAGTTGTTTAAACGGCAATTATGCATTTCAATGTTGTTCCTTTGCCTCTTATCCCCAACAACTCATTGTTTATTAAAATATTTAGCAGATTATCCCATAGCATTTATTATTGATATTGCTACCATCAGCAGCTCCATTTTTACCTTAGAGGAGTTCTTACTCTTCAATTTTTACCAAACTTTATGGCTCAGTATGTTCTGAGACTTAAGTACATTATCTAGATGGATACTTCAGTGCAGTACTGAAAGAGTGCTGCCCTGTCGGGGGTGTTGTCTTTTGGAAGAGACATTAAACTAAGGCCCATTTGCCCTCAGGTATACATTAAATATCCCATGGCACTGTTCGAAGAAGAGCAGGGGAGTTTTCCCAAGGGTATTCACAGTGCTAAGAAGTAGTTGCAGAAAGGGAGAATATATTTTGTTGGCACATTCTGGTGAATATTGTTGTTTTAAGTAAAGATAGCTCGATCACAGAATTGTGAGTTCATTCTTTTGTCTGCGTTCAACTTTTGGGAGTTGGATACTGGCAGGGAACATGTTGATTTCTGTCTTATAAAGGACCTTGGTAGAAGTCTTGGAAAATGGGGAGGAGGAAGAGATCAAGGAGGTATAAAATGATTTTATTTAGTGAATCAATCTTTATTTCTTGCAGGTTCTGGGCTCTCAATTGTGCTCTTCTTGCTCTGGCAGCTTGCTCTCCTGTTCTACTTTCTCTGCTTTTTTGCTCTCTCCTCCTGCTGTGGAGATGCCCACGTAAGACCTTCTTAGTCTGTAGGGCCTGGTGAGGGAGTGTCTACATTTAGGGAAGAGCTACCTTCGGTGATGCCTGGCTCCAAGAGCTGCCAACGTAGCCTCTTCCATGTCTTCATCCTCCTCCTCTTCACAACATCAAAATAAAAGTGGTCAGAAAAACCCATGTTTAGACTGCAAAGCAGTAGTTTGTGCAGAGCTGAGTAAAAGTAGCAGCAAAATTCCTGACTCAAAAGTACTAATAAAAATCGCTATGCAGGCAAAGAAACACTCACCTTCAGCAGCAGGATACAAAGCGGCCTCTTCAATGTGGTGTCCACCTCAGAGATGCCTTGCAGCTTGCCTTACCACCACTGGGTAGTAGCAGTAATTATTTGGGATGGGTTTGGGGTAGAAATAGAGGGGAATGGGGCAGAAGGTTAGCCATTTCAATGTGGTAGAATAGACTTGTTATGGGCCTTAAAGGGAAGTG
This sequence comes from Somniosus microcephalus, assembly GCF_052327205.1. NCBI lineage: Eukaryota > Metazoa > Chordata > Chondrichthyes > Squaliformes > Somniosidae > Somniosus > Somniosus microcephalus. The sequence continues at coordinate 86,936,048 of NC_141000.1, forward strand.
GCGATTTGGCCATCCATTATACACACCGCCCAGTACCACCTGTTTTACGCCCCTGGCAAAGTTGAAAGTTCCAACTAATGTGCTTTAGTGTGGTTATTGTACCCCGAAAGGATTATCTATCTTATCAACATTTCGTGACATAACCATGAGCAAATCTTTTCAGAGTTTAAACACAGTAACAACAGCCATTGTCTAGGCTCAGGAAGGCTTTATATGAATCTACAAAAAAACTTGCATTTATATAGAGAATTTCATGACCTCAGGATGTCGCAAAGTGCTTTACAGCCAATGAAGTACTTTTTGAAGTGGAGTCACTGCTGTAATGTAGGAAACGCGGCAGCCAATTTGCACACAGCAAGATCCCATAAACAGCAATGTGATAATGACCAGATAATCTGTTTTAGTGATGTTGGTTGAGGAATAAATATTGGCCAGGATACCGGGGAGAACTCCCCTGCTCTTCTTCGAAATAGTGCCGTGGAATCTTTTACGTCCACCTGAGAGAGCAGACGACACATCCTAAAGACGGCACCTCCGACAGTGCAGCACTCCCTCAGTACTACACTGGAGCATCATGGAGTGGGACTTGAACCCACAATCTTTTGACTCAGAGGTGAGAGTGCTACCCACTGAGCCACAACTGACACAAATCTATGGTTAAATCTGCTTATGTCAGGGAATTAATCATTGCACACATCACACCTGCTAGGAGATGGACTACGGAGGTAGCGGGCCTGCACGGATAGGACATCGTCTTGATCATTTTCTCCTGGAACAACTTGTTCACTGTTGGTATTCTGAGATGTTGCCATGGCTGTCTTCCAGTTCTGCATAAAAACGAAGAGAATCAATGCCTTGAAGTATAGTAAGCCAGATATAGAAATAGGGAACAAGTAAATATCTATAAATATTATCATTTCATGCTCACTTGAGTCATAAGCTAGATATTTCACCTAAATTGAGCTACTCTGTGTAAACACTTTAAATGAAACAAAAACAATTTGTACCGTTTCATTATTCTGACAATATTCCTCAATTCCAGCTGCACTGCAATAGTCTGACCTTTATATTTCCCATTCCTCTATTCTTATACTGTCTGAGTGAGATTGCCAATAAAAATTGGGAGAATTATCCTTTCACCTCTGTGGCCTGTGCTCAAATGCTGCCCAGGCAGAGGAACCAGAGATCTACTTTCTTTGATTGTTAAAGGCTCGGCGTGAAATGAACTTGAGAAAATATCATCTGACCTTCAGCAGACCCGAGTTCCACATCAAAAACAATCAGCAAATTTGGCAGCCGGTCTGTTTTATACCACACACGATTGTACTTTCCAATGGAATGCAGAATGAGATGCGGCGTAAAACAGGCCCATCCCATCAATTTCCCAACCGGCAGATTAGGTTAAAATTACCCCCACAAGCACTAGCATATTGTTGAAATGGAGGAATGTAGGGAATAATTGGAATACGCTCAGACGCACATTACTAAAAATACAAAAGTAATCAAATCACACTGAGAAAGACATGCAGGAGTGGAAGAAGGGGATCTCTGTATGGCAACAAGGGAAATAATGCAGGAGACAAAAAGAACTTTCCTCAAGCATACCTCACGTAGCCTCAAAAATTTGGGAAGATCTCCCCTCTTGCTGGCAGTGCAGGCAACCCCAATTTTGTTGAAATCAGAAAATTAGGTCTCAGATGTGCTGCCCAAGCACCAGATATTATTTAATGTAGATAATGAAAAAGTGACAAGACTAGGGACTGCGAATAAGCAGGAGGAATATGAGCGAAACAAAATTGTTCCACAGACTCAAGACAGGAGATGGATCTAAGGGTAGTTGTACATAGTTCACGGAAGTCATTAATGATTGGCAGCAATAAAGAAAGGAAACAAGATCTTCAGAGGGATAGAGCACACATCCCAGGGAGTAAAACTGAGCCTGTACAATACAGCAGCCTGGCCTCACTTGAAGTATAATTCTGGTCAACATACAACAATGGACACACATCCTGGCTTTTGAAAGGGCACAGCAAAGGACAACTACATTGATTTCTCAGATTAAACACCTAAGCTATGAGGAAAATGCTACAAAATATGGAAAAATTTACATTGGGAAAAAAAGAGGCTATGAGGAGTTCTTAGATTTTATTGAGCCCCAATAAAATAAGAGTAATTTGTGACCGGCCGAAAACAGGCATAAACTCGGCGGTGCATCCACGACACCCGCTGAGACCATCAGAAGGCCCGGTTTCTGCACTGTTGGGAAGGGGAATTGCTTTGGCGGGGGAAGCAAGAATAGAGTTGCAACAGGCCACTGTAGTTCAGACCCCACAAATTCCCCTCCAAAAATTTCCCAGGTTATTTTTGGAGTAGCCTCCAGTAGTCCCTTTTAGGACCACTGGTTAGGCTGTTCAATGCCTGGTACAACTGGGTCTAGCGTTCACAGTGTACACGCTGCCCATTTGTAGATGAAAATGGCAATAGGAGTCCAACAACAAATGTGCCCTTCAAATTTTTTTCCCGTGCACGGTCCCTCTCAATTTGCCGCGCAGCCGCTGTGCAGCCACACATGTGCGGCATCTTTTCCAGTGGCAACAGCTGGTGAGCGGCCTGCGTGGGACCTCCCGATCGATGTGCAGCCGCTTAGGGGGAACGTTGCCTACAACCATAGGACCCCGATCTGCATATTTAAACTGCCTTCTGCCTCTTTTGGGTGGGCGGCTGGTTGTCCATTTAAGGGCCTGCCTGAAAATTGAATCAGGAGGACCTTGGATGTCCAAGGTGCCCACTGGATTATCCTCTGAAAGTCACCCATTTTTCAGGCAAAAAACAGGCGAGCGGCAGTTGAAAATCTCCTCCAATATGTTTAACAATCGCAAATCTACAACAAGGAGATATTAACTCGGGCTCAGAGGAAGGAAGGTGAACAGGGAATTTGGATTTAACTTTCACACAGAAGGAGGCAAATATATGAAACAGACTGCCTGGGGAGGCTGTGGATAGCATCAATAAATTGAAGAGGGAACTAGATAGATATTGGAAAAGTAAACAATTGAAGATTATGAGAGATAGAGTAGTGTATGGTATTTTTCAAACTTTGGGACTGGCCGGATGGACCGCAATGGTCCTATTTTCCTAGAGGCTAGAAATGACTGTTTATGATATTAGTGTAAAAATGTTTCTGCATTATTTTAAACATTTTAACCCCCTCAGTCAAAATAGCATACCAGGGAATGTCTTACGAAGACACTGAATTGTGTGTTCCGGACTACACTTCCCCTGCCCATCTGAATCATCCTGAGCAACTACTGAAGTAGGCAATTAGCCTATTTTAGTTTGATGGCAGTCATAAATCTGCTTTTCTACATTGATCTTCCAAATTTAACTACAGATATGTACCCCTTATTGTTCCTTCATGGAGTTCTCATTCACTGCATTCTGAGCCACTGGCCAATATAATTTGGCCCCCAGTTGTTCTTAGCCTAGACAATAGCTTTAATTGATACAGCTTGCACTCATCTACTCAAGATTAAAAATTGGTCCATTAACCAGGTTCCTCAATGTAAAAATAATAGAACATTAGAGGGTGCTACTTAGGAGTGGCAAGCTGCAAAAGACACATTGTATGTATTTATTTATTAATAATATCAAAAAAAATGTACTTACAGTATTAATAAAGCTGCATGAGGTATCTTTGTGTTTAAATAATGAATACATGTTGTAAAAAATGTTACTAAGTAAAACTGTCATTTAAATATACCCCAAAATGGCCCCTATGCATTTTTTAAATATTGTGCTCTGATGAAAGGTCATCCCTGAAGCGTTAACCTTTCCTCCTCTCTCAGATGCTAATTGACCAGCTGTGCATCTCCAGCATTTTCTGTTTTTATTTCATTTTTGATTTATCTTTATTTTTTCAGAAACGGATGTTCCTCAAAACCCGCCTAGTCTCGCCCGCTGAGATCGCAATAGAAATCCAAAATATGTTGCAAGCACTCCTTAAAAAAAGGCATTTTAGATCTCCTGATGTGGATTTCAATGATGTCATGATTGCTAGTTTGGAGTGTGAAGAGCACATAAATAAAAAAAAAATTGCTTTCAATTCAATTCAGCAAAATCTTTCATTTTAACAGTTCAGAAACAAAATGGCTTTAAGTTGCAATTTTTTTCTGAAGCTCATTTCGACAAAAACTATTTATTCCAACAACAAAACACAAAAGTGGCAGCACCTTTCAAGTTAAAATACTTGTCAACACATTGTTACACTGAGTATGTAGGCCACCTCCACTGGTTCATATACAGTTCTACTGGTCTTCATGCATGATTCTTTATGCAGAAGGATTCTTCTCTGATCAGGTACTGCTGTATGCCCTAGTCACAGATTTGCTTAGGTTTCCAAAAAGAAAGAAGGCAAGGATCTGAAGATGGTCTCTTGCATTAAGGTTTACTGACATTTCATAAATTTTACTAACATCCTGGATCCATGGATGTCAGGAAAGCAATTTCCTATTTGGACGTAGTTCTTACTGAGAATGTCAAAGAAAGAGTAATAAATTTTACTGAGGCCCGAGCCACTGGAAAATCTCTACAGAATTTCATGACAGTAAAGTATATCTCCTGTCAGCAGGAAATGTAGATGGATAAAACCCCAATGATTTTGCCTGAGATTGAATGTCCTTGCTATGAACATTCTGGGCCGCAAAATACTGACCTGGTCAGATTCTGTGGGAGGGTTCCTAATTTACATGGTGCCAGTGGGCACCTGTGCCACTGTGGGTGCATCTCCGACACCCGCCTGCACTGTGCAGGTTGAAAATCCCATGCTTGTCTTCTATTGTGGAAGCGTTTCCCAGGCCACCTCCCCATATACCCCACCTCGGCCCCTATGTAAGAGGCCAATACAATTTTTTATTTTTTTTATTTTTTTATTTTTAATTACTTCGCCTTGTCTAGTCCCACCCTTGGTGGGACCTACTTGTGCCCATTTGGAGGCCAACACGCCTCACCTCACTCAACAGTGCCAACCTGCTGCAATACTCCGAGTCCCTGTTGAACTAGATAAGTGGGAGCTCCCAGCGTAGGGAATCTCCACCACCAGATCCACCCTGGGGCCACCTCCTGACATGAGTGGCTTTGTAAAGAGTGAGTGGAGGTTCTGCCTATTACAAGGCCGACTGGGAAATTCTGGTAAGTTTCACTGGACTTCCTAAGAAATTTGGGACCTCAAATATTAAGCAAAATTATCAACAATTTTCTGCATTTTATAACTGATTGTAGCAATACATATTTCCTTAAATGTCATTAATATTTATTTGAATCTCACGTAACAATTTTAACAAGCAAATTCCTAGCAATGACATCATATATGCAAATTATTACCCAGTCTCAATATTGCTTCTTGTGTGGGCTCCAACACCAATTGATAACTGGAACATAGTGGGGTCGATTTTCCTGGAGCCGTCAGGCAGGGTTTCAGCCGTGTGGGGGGGGGGGGGGGGGGGGAAATCCCGAATTCGGGGGTCCCGACACCATCCCGCCCAAAACCCCACCCCATGTAAGTTTCAGGGGCGGCGGGTACCCGCCCCGCACTGGGACCCACCGAAACCAGGCGGGAAGGGATTAGTGCCAATTAACTGCCTGTTAACAGGCAGTTTTTAGCCTAATCCCTATTTTGAGGGGTTTCGTGTGGGATTCCCGACGGCTCCAAACCACGCCAGGTTAGAGCAGGCGGGCCGTCGGGTTGAAGGAGTTGGAGGGGTCGCGATGTCGGTGCTCGGGTGAGTGATGGGTGCATGAGTGCAAAGGTAAGTGTGTTTGGTGTGTCTAAAGTGTGTAAAGAACTTTTACTTACCTGTACTTACCTTAACAGCCTTTCTTCCTGTAGCCGTCGGGATCCCATCACTCAGCCGGCAGTTAAAGCTGAACGGCTGCGATCTGTGAAAAGTGACAGCCTTCAGCTTTGAGTGTCGGTGAGAGTTCTAACTGAGTCTGTGCAGAAGGACTCAGCTTAGAACTCAGACTGTCAGTGTTTCACAGCTTCAAACAGCTGTGAAACGCTGATATTTCATCTGTCAAGAACTCTTGACAGATGAAATTTCAGTCTGTGACGTCACCTGTTGCCGGGTGGCCCTTAATTGGCCTGCTGAGCCCGCTGGGCGGGCTTAACAAGGTCAATCAAGTAAAAATCGCGCGGATTGGCCGGACATCGAAGTAGGCAGGTGTAAAACCCGAAAGTTGTAGTCCCGCCTTCTTCCCAACAGCTTCGGGAAAATCAACCCCATTCTGTTTGCAGGCGATCAATGGCAACTCACAAATCAACACATTTTAGTAAATGACGCAAAAACATATTTGCAAATAACTAGGTTCCACTGTTTAGGATGGGAACCTGGGGTTCATAGAATCATTGAATAGTACAGCACAAAGAAAGAGACCATTCGACCCATCGAGTCTGCGCCAGCTCTTTCAAAGTACAATCCAGTTAGTCCCACTCACTCGCTCTTTCCCCATATCCCTGCAATTTTTTCTCCTTCAAGTATTTATCCAATTCCCTTTTGAAGGCTACTAATGAATCTGTATCCACCACCCCATCAACAACAACAACAACTTGTATTTATATAGCGCCTTTAATGGAGTAAAACGTCCCAAGGTGCTTCACAGGAGTAATAAAGGACAAAAAATGACATCGAGCCACACAAGGAGAAATTAGGGCAGGTGATCAAAAGCTTGGTCAAAGAGGTTGGTTTTAAGGAGTGTCTTAAAGGAGGAAAGAGAGGTAGTGAGGCGGAGAGATTTAGGCAGGGAATTCCAGAGCTTAGGGCCTAAGCAACAGAAGGCACAGCCACCAATGGTTGAACAATTATAATCAGGGATCCTCAAGAGGGTAGAATTAGAAGAGCGCAGATATCTCGGGGGAGGTTGTGGGGCTGAAGGAGATTACAGAGATAGGGAGGGGCGAGGCTATGGAGGGATTTCAAAACAAGGGTGAGAATTTTGAAATTGAGGTGTTGCTTAATCGAGAGTCAATGTATGTCAGTGAGAACAGGGGTGGATGGGTAAACAGGACTTGGTGCGAGTTAGGACACGGGCAGTCGAGTTTTGGATGACCTCAAGTTCATGTAGGGTGGAATGTGGGAGGCCAGCCAGGAGTGCGTTGGAATAGTCAAGTCTAGAGGTAACAAATGCATGGATGAGGGTTTCAGCAGTGGATGAGCTGAGGCAATGGTGGAGACGGGCGATGTTACGGTGGTGGAAATAGGCAGTGTTTGTTATGCTGCGTATACTTAGTCAGAAGTTCATTTGAGGGTCAAACCTGACACCAAGGTTGCAAACAGTGTGGTTCAGCCTCAGACAGATGTTAGGGAGAGGGATGGAGTCAGTGGCTAGGGAACGGAGTTTGTGGCAGGGACTGAAAACAATGGCTTCGGTCTTCCCAATATTTAATTGGAGAAAATTTCTGCTCATCCAGAACTGGATGTCGGACAAGCAGTCTGACAATTTAGAGACTGTGGAGAGGTTGAGAGAAGTGGTAGTGAGGTAGAGCTGTGTGTCGTCAGCATTCCAAATCCTAACCACTGGTTGTGTAAAAATGTTTTTCCTCATGTTCCCTCTGGTTCTTTTACCAATCCCCTTAAATCTGTGCTCTCTGGTTATCGACCCTTCAGCCATTGGAAACAGTTTCTCTTTATTTACTTGATCTAAACCTTTCATTTAAACACCTCTAATCAAATTTCATTTTATAAAAATTTGTTCTTGGTATCTGAACGACACTAGCAAGCCAGTATTTATTGCCCATCCCTTATTCCCCTCAGGACATTAGTGTGGGACTGAGTCACATGTAGGCCAGACCAGGTAGGAATGGCAGGCTCCCTTCCTGAAAGGACCTGATTCAATTAGATTTCCACAACAATCCATAGTCCCTTTCTCATGCTAGTCCACAAATTACCAGCGGTATTGAATTCTTTTCATAATTTGTCACGGTGGCATTTGAACTCATAGCCTCCCAGGTTGCTAGTCCAATACCATAATCACTAGGCTACCATACTCTTAGGGACTCTGATTGTGTTGCATAAAAAATATAAATTGAATTTTGTCTTGAAAAATCTATGTAAAATTTTCAAAGTGCCAGTTACTTAGTATTACTCGATGATGGTATAGGATCAGCTTCATTTTACATCCTATTATACTTCCTGAGGTTTACTACCTCTCCCCAAATCCAATACTCAAAACTTCCAAGTGTTGAGGTTAAGGAGAGCACAAACCTCAGCAAACAACTTATGTAAATCAGATCCTTCCAGCTCTGCTGTATTATACATGTAATTTTATCACTCCGCTGAAAACCTATCTAATGTGCATTGTTCCTGCCAACAAAAATGTATTTTCTTTTAAAAGGTATAAACTTTTATCTTAAATTTTTTTTGCAAATCTTTGTGAATTTCCAAAAGCTTTAGATTGGGCTCCCCGGAGAAAGCTGAATAGCCATCACTGATAGCCACAGGTGTGTGCACGGCGACACCGTTTTAGCCCCGAGCATTAATTTTAGTAAAAACATCTTCGATAAACTCACAGGTAAATGCAGTTCGCATGTATATTTACTTAGCATCTACCACCATTGTAAAACAATCAAAAATAACTCGCACATTCTGCTTTTTGTCATTGCGATTTTACTAACCTCCAACAGGTTAATGCACACATGTACAGGTGAGCGGATGTGAATATTGAGATCACCTGCCCAGCGCCAGTGTCTATTAATTTACTAATCAGAAAGGCAATTAGTTGCATCTGAATTCTCAATTAGCCGCATGTGGATAGTGGCTGTAGTACTGGTAACACTGGTCTAGAAACATTTCAATTAGTGTAAACAGAACAGATGCAAAATCAACCAGGTCGCCACACATTTCGAAAATATAATTGACTTTCGATCCTTTTTAAATATGAATAATGTTACTCTAAACGTTTCCCCATATTTAACTTTATGCCCAATGCTCCATTAATTCAACAACCTGTAATGTTTCCTCTGGTTATTTTACTTAATGACTCTCAGTTACTTGTTAAGACAAGTTCAATGAAATAAAACGGAGAGAAAAATAATATTTAAAAACCATTGTTTTGTAACTCTACGCCGAGATATTCCTGATTTTAATTTTCCACTGGTGAAAACATTCACATATTAGCGGCGTAACATCAAAACGATTAAAACCGAACCGAAAGCAGAAACAATAAAATACTGCTTTTTAAATCGAAACAGGATTGCCGTTTTGTATAACGTTGTGATTTTGTTCAGTGAAGAGGCGCCGGCCTAAACTGAGCCTGCGGTTATTTTGAGCTTTTGACAGCTGCAGAAAGCGGCTCCCTCAGGCCAATGGAATGTGCCCTTTGATGGGAGTGACAGGCGACACCACTCAGTGACTCAGGCCGTTTCAAACTTTAACAAAAACTTAGTATTAACTTAATAACAATTGCTTATAAAAAAAAATCAAATTCCAGGTCCTTTCATCACCCGTCGGTGATACAATAGTGCCAGAAAACGTTTGAACGTGGACCGTACCTGGATACTGAAACTTGTCTCCTCAAATAAGCTGTCACCAAAAACTTCCCCAGTTCCAAAGTGACACGGAGAGATCCTCACACAGGGTCCTCGTCTGGAATGTGGAGATAAACTGGTGCCTGACAGACAAGTCACAGAGCAAGACTTACAGCCAGCAAAAAAATAACCTTTATACTTCTTTGTTTTGTCCTTTATTTTGATTGTAGTGTAACTTTATTACAGTAATACATAATGAACACTGAAGCATATTGCTTCCTTTTATCTTAACAATGCTTATATGGGAGCTGCTCAGTGTACAGTTGGTGGCATCAGTGTTATTTTAGTCAGTGTTTCTGACTGATGCATAAATCACAGACTTAATGTGATAGGCTCAGATGTGGGATTATAATGAAACGCATGTCAATATTGCTGTAAAAACATTTGCTGTCTGTTTGATCTGCATGAATATATACTATTAAAATGGATATTTAAAGAATCCGTAGTAAGTTATGAAGAAAACAACATAATTAATTTAAAGATGCGAATGAAATACTGTAAAGATTAGGGTGACTATAGTGTGAAATCACTAGTACAGTAGATGGAAGTGATGTATGACGGTATTTCCCATAAGTAAAAGGATATCTGAAGCAATGCACTGCCACCACTTATGTTGAAGGTATTTTTTTTTGACTGTGTGAGAACACAAGTGTATCACCTCTCATGAATTCTAGCTCAGGACGAGCATTCAGTCATTCATAGGTTTGGGCTCTAAAGTTCCTACATTTGGATGGTAATTTAATTTAGGAGTTTTCACGCTCCCTTGTCGGAAAGTAAACATTTTCATAATTTCTTCTAGGATAGAAAATATGCCTAGAAAGGATATTTGGATAAGAATAGAGAGAGTTATGACACTCAGCATCAAACACAATAAACCAGTAGTCATTTAGTGTATAGTCTCAGAATTTAATCTTCAAAAAGAATAATAGTTAATTCATGTCATATGACCCAAAAATGTATAACTTGAATGGAATTAAATTAAAGGCAGCCTTAGCTTGTCTTCTTTGATAAAATAAAATTTAAGTTTTCCAGATAATATTCAAAAGAATTTTTGTAATGGAATTCCTTGTATGTTCTGTTTTTTTTGACATGTAGATAGGCTCAGTGAACAGTGGACTGAATTCTTCCCGGTTAGCTCCAGATAGCAGTATAAGTCAATCCCCCACTTGGTTGCTAGGTCCTATCAAACAAGTTGTGGAAAGCTTACTAGTTTTCAACGGGTGGGTTTCAGTGTCAGTTCAAAACTCACCCACTGCAGCCAAAAACAGGCCTGAGGTACTTTAACTCCTGGGCTTCATTAGGGTGACTATAGTGTGAAATCACTAGTACAGTAGATGGAAGTGATGTATGACAGTATTTCCCATAAGTAAAAGGATATCTGAAGCAATGCACTGCCACCACTTATGTTGAAGGTATTTTTTTTTGACTGTGTGAGAACACAAGTGTATCACCTCTCATGAATTCTAGCTCAGGACGAGCATTCAGTCGTTCATAGGTTTGGGCTCTAAAGTTCCTACATTTGGATGGTAATTTAATTTAGGAGTTTTCACGCCATCCCCACCACTCTCAACAATGGCTTCCCTTCCATCATATCTTTCACCACCCAGCACAAGGCCACACTATACCACTCCTCATTCTCACAACAAAACACACACTCGCCTCTTCCTTGCTCCCTTCACAGCATCTGCTAGCAGCATTCTCTTCTCACTTGCTATCCTTTGTACAGTCACTAACCTCTTTCACGGCTCCTTCCTCATTTCATACTCCACACACGTGCTTTCCAATCAACACCTCCCCATCCTGAATCTATGAGCTTCTTCTCGCTCTCACCATCAGCACAACAAGCAGAAGCCCCACATGTCGGCATTCTCCTTTCTAGGAGACACTAACTCTCATTCTCTCTACAGGACAAGACAGCGCACAACACAAGGGAGAGGAGTAAGACTGGAGGACCTCAGGGTACTGGCGAAGCTGGAGCAGCAAGCACAGGAGATCCAGTGGCTCCTCCAGAGCTGTCAAAATATGATATTTTGAGGCTGAGAGCTTCTTGAACTGGGTATCTGACTATTGCTTTCACTCCTTCATGGACCTCTGAGAAATGTACAAACACACAGCTTTACTACATCAAGTTGCATTGTGATGCCCGACATCTGCTACTGTCCAGCCTCGCAGTGCCATCCTAACTTTTGCTCCTTTCCTCTAGGTCTTTCTCAGCAGCTAGAGCTCCCCAAAGAAGACACCTCAGAGGAGGTGAATCCTTCTGAGGAAGCATCATCATGCTCTCCATCACGCCCAAGTACCAACAAAGAGATTGGGTGATGTGAAGGGACAGTGAGTTAGATGGGTCTGCACGTGATGGAACACCGAGCACTAGTGAGCAACAGCAGGTACTTGTGGCAGGGGCAGCCCAGAAGACAGCTCGCCAGAGGGCGAGGTCCTCTACCAGCTCTGCTGAGGAGGACAGAGATGTGAACTTCAGGGGCCCATCAACGAGAAGTAAACTGCTTTCTTCACACAAGCAGTTATATCAGGTATTCGAAGGCTTGCTAAGAAGTTTAATTACTATGGCTGAAAGTGAGGAGGAGTCCGCTTCCAGTCTTTGTGGTGTCATCTCTCATGGCAACAGCACTCTGCAGTCTATCTTGGAGCGTGTGGCCATGCCCAGGGACACTGCAGCCGGGCCCTCACAACAGAAATCAATGTTCACAGTCTTTGCAGCTTTAGTAGAAGCTCATGCAGACTCTGGGCTCATACCTGTGCTCCACCTTGGAGAGGCGGACATCCACTGTGGACAGATTGATGGAGCAAATGGATAGGAGCTTTCGAGGCATCACTCATCTGCAGACTTCTCTCCTGCAGATCAGTGGAAGTGCTGAGCTCCATGGGAGTGGCAGTGATGCAGCAGGTGTTGCACTTGATGCCCTCTCTCGGGACATTGATATTCCCCATAACTCGTACCAACCATGGTGCCACCTGAAGTGCTGCAGTCTGCAGGAGGCTCTTTCAGGCTCAAGCTCCCAGACGTCGCTGCCCACAAGCACCACAAGGGTTCCCATAAGAGCAATAGCACTGTTGTACTAGCTCTGCTGAAGCCACTGGGGGAGCACATGATAGAAGTAGTAGAATTAGTAAACCCTCTTTTAAGACAAGCTCTATGGATCACTTGACTGGCAAAATAATTCACTACAGTATTGTGTTTGGAATTAAAATCAAAACCCTTATTACAATTGCAAATTTGGTCTATAGTTTCTTCTCATTATAGCTTCTTAGACTGCATCGTTAGAAAGTCATTAACAATGAGATTGACTGAATGGTTTCAATGATCGTCAGTGCAGAATCGGGGGAGTGATGAATGGGTAACAAGGACTGTTAATGCTGAAGGGCTTTTTGTGACTTTTCAAGTAAGGGCATCGAGGAGGTCACCGAAAGCGCTGCTCTATCAACCGCTCTGGGGACTCTCTAGCTGCAGTGCTCTCACAGTACCGGTGTTGCTCAGAGGTGGTGTGGCTGCGGAGAGTTGTCATCAACCATGTACGGAGGGGTTATCCCTTGTCCCCTAGCAGCCATCCTCTGACATTCTGGATGAGTAGAAAAATGGGCAGAATGGCTGAGTGTCGCAGAATGAAGGCGCCATGGCAGCTGCCAGCAAAACTGGTGCATTAATCTTCTGTGGTGATCACACACCAGTTGAACATTGATGAAATGGAAGCCCTCCCTGTTGACATAAGCTGCTGGCTCCTGTTCTGGTGCCCTGATAGCTACACGAGTACAGCCTATTATGCCTTGGATAAGAAGGAAGCTGGCCACTGCTGCAAATTCCAGAGCTCTCGCATTCTGGCACGTACTGGACAATGTCAACAAGCTTTGCATTTGATACCTACAGTAGGTGTGTCATCAAAGAACCACAGCCTAGCCTGTTTTACTCTCTGTCTAATGCCAGTATCAATGTTCAAATTCAGTCTTGTTGGTGGAGATTGAGATACAGTTGGAGTACATTATCTGGGCCTCTGTCAGCAGCGAACCATACCAGTGACAGCAGCAGCTGCTCACTTTCACCTCTTTCCAACTTATTGCAAAGATTACCTATGAATGTAAAAGTATATAAGCAGATCCATAGAATATGAATGCAAGGTAATGCACCAAAAATCACTGGTAAGGCAATGTATGAAATGTTGTTATTAAATTGTCTCCATAGCACTTACTAAAAGACAGGGAGGCAGTGCAGAGGATTCAAATGGGACACCACCAGAGATAATTCTACACCATTGAAGTGTGAAGGGAGGCCAAGCAAATGCTATCTGTTTTCATCGGCAAAAAAGACTGATGGATGTTTTTAAAACAGTGAAGGGAATTGGTAGATTAATTGGCTCTTCATTTTATTACTGATTGTAAGATGTCACTGCTGCAGAATGGCTGCTGTGTTTATTTATCTATATAACGGTTGTGGCACTCTAAACATAATTGATTGTGTGAAGCACCTGAGATGTTTTTACAATGTGATAAGGTGCTATATAAACGGAAGAATCTTTTACGACAATATGAAAAAGATCTATAATGTAAAGAATAACTTATCATGTTTAGAATTGATAACTTGTGAGATAGACTGGGTTCTTAAAGTAGAAAAGTATTCTCCAGCACTGAATCTTATGTGCAAAAGGCTAGTATTGCACATGCTGGCTTCACTGTTACTTTGGAAGAAGAAAGGAACAAATTCCTGCAGTCAAGAAAGATGACAATGATTTGTACAGATCCCAATGAGAACCTGGACAGTAGGGTGACCTGACTGCCATTTTATTCTTTGTTGCTTTTTATGTTCCAATGAACTTGAGATAATGAAAAAGGGGGCAAACAAATTGGTGCATAAAGATGCTGAAAGCTTTGAATTTACATCAGTCCACACTGAGCTAGGAACCTCTGTAAATATCATAAAAATAAGTGCAGATAAGGCAAGTCATTCAGCCCAGCCAGCTGATCAATCTTGGTACATTCATAGGATTAGATATTCCTCACCCTTTCCATCTGATTTTGGCTGATTCGGATGGGCGGGAGATGAAAGTCAGGCATGGTGTCATTCTGCCAGCTCCTTGCCACCCATTGTCACTTCTGAAATTTCCTGCTCAGACAGCAATCTCATTTTATATGCAGGCCCTGTGAGATTAGAATTGTTAGGCACTGGAGCTGAGGAAAGGAACCAAACTGCTCCTCCTCTGCCATCAAAGACCAGCAAACAATATTTGCACTACAAGATACTGAACGTGATGTTTTTGTGGTTGAGTGCATGCCTGTGTGTCAGTGGATGAGTAGAGAGACAAAGCTCGACAGGAGCCGAATGGTACCAGCTCTAAGCATGAGGAATGCCTCCAGTTTAACTCTCCCCTACTCCCTCAATGCTTTCATACCTAATGATGGCGAGGATGACCTCCTTAAAGAGAATCAAGTGTTTATACCTTCTTAGCCCTCCCCTAGCTTGGGTCTGTTACCTTTTACAATGTGCAACCCTGCACGGAGAGAAGTAGTCTTGAAATGTTACAAGGTTAAATAGCACTTGCATTACCAAACATCTATCCATTCTGTGTGTCAGTAATTACTCATGCATCATGCTGCTATGTTAAATGATTTCAGTGTGATACCAGTTTCAGTTCTAAGTAGCAGCTTGTATTTTTGATGTGTTGCATTATGGTCATGCATGCTAAGCATTTAATGGGCTGATAATCTCCTGACAGGACTGCACAAGATAAGGTTGTATGAATGCTTTAGGTGGACCAACAGTGCATAGGTGAAAGGTTATAAGGAAACACTATGACATGAATGCTGTTCTACAGTCTAACCTTGACCGCTTTCTTCAGATCTGCTCTGTTATTTTCTACTTGGATCAGGATCTCTGAGTCATGCAGACAGTATTTGCCCTGATTACCATCTTCTGCCAGACTCTCTGTACCAATGATGCTCCTCCTTTGCTTCCTAATTATTACCTCCAGCACTGCAGCATTAAATCGGGTGCTGTGTGGGCCAGAAGTCTCCATTGGGTACCAATTTTACATTTAAATTTTTACATTTATATATTTATAGTTTAAATGGTTGCTCAAGCAATTTAACTATGTGCTCAACTGCTAAGTGATCTGACTGCTCCATTGGCATCCTACTGTTTGAGTGGGAGCTCATACAAAATATACCTGGTTTGCAATTTGTGGACCAAGGAACAACCAAACCTAATCTCAAAAATAGCTCATAAATGTACAGTTAACCCCTTATTTGCACGGCAACAGGAATTTCCAGACTCACAGCCGTTCAGATTGATGTCTTTGCCATGATCATACATGGTAATCAAAGATTTTAAATCATTAGACTGAGTGTGTAAAAAAAAGGAATAATTCTGAGTTTGCTAGATTGACGTAATGCAGCAATGAATATATGTTTGGTTTTGAGAAAAATCTCATTTTACTTGGTGCAATTTGTAATTGAAAGGGCTAAGAAGGGTTTGTGCTCATGTATGCTCTCAATTTTTCATATATTTATTTGCTGTTGGGCTAACATAATGTACTTCATTGTCTAATTAATGCATCATTGGGGCGTGGGGAAGAGAAGGGGCTGAGGAATCACTTTGTGATTTTCCATTTCAATTTCAAATGCAAATTGTGATTGATATTAAGTATAGGTAATAGACATGGAAGCAGAATACAGCACACCACAGCACACATAGAGAACGGCAGAGCTTTTTTCTTCATGAAGGAGTCACAAAGGGAACAACAACAACTTGCACTTGTAGAGGACTCCACATGTAAAAGAAACGTCTCAGACAGCTTCATGAGGGGCGAGATGGACACTGAGCAGCAAAGGGCGAAATTGGGAGGATGGGGGAGACCAAGGAAATGGTCAAAGAGATGAGCTTTTAGGAGACTTTTGAAGGCAGAGACAAGCAACAAAGCAAAGTGTTTTTGGAGGGGGGAGTTCCAGAGAGCAGGGGAGGTAGTGATTGAAAGATCAGCCTTTGATTGTGGAGCGGACATAGCTATAAATAAGCACTAAACGGAAATCAGAAGGACAGAGGGTGCAGGCTGTGACATTAAATGGCTAAAATAGGTCAGAAAGAGTAGAGCAAGGGCATGGAGGGATGAAGTCAATGAAAATAAAAACCGGGAAAGATGGTAAAACAGGCTACCGACTCGCTATCAAACGTTTTACACAAAGTCAAGACCTACCCCAACATGTCCAACTAATGCAATCAGAGGAAGTCATGATCAAACTGTACAGTGCTCTGGTCAGACCACACCTTGAGGACTGTGCCCAGTTCTGGTCACCAAGACACAAGCGAGACATGCAAGCACTGAGGGAGTGCAGAGCCAAGAGGATAATCCCTAATGTTAGAGGGCTGCGTTATAAGGAAGGAAACCCCAAGGCGTTTCACAGAGGCATGACCAAAAAATGGACACTGAGCCAAAGAAGGAGATATTGGGAGGAGTGACCAAAAGCACGGTTTTAAGGAGAGTCTTAAATAGGGAGAGGGAGATGGAGAGGTTTACAGAGGGAATTCCAGAGCATGGGATATAGACGACTAAAGGTACGACTATCAATGGTGAGTGAAGGGAATGGGGCTGCACAAAGGGTCAGCATCAGAGGAACAGAGAGCTTGGGGGGTGGGGGGGAGGCATGTGTTATAAGGCTGGAGGAGATTAGAGAGATAGTAAGGCCATGAAGGGATTTAAATCTGAGACATTGGGGGGACCAGCAAATTAACATCTAAATTATTGAGGGAGGGGGAAATCTGCATTCACATGGTTATCATTTGTCTTTGTGTATGCAACTACAGTCCATTCTGATAGTTGTGTTTGGCTCTAAAAAAATTGAATTAGCTAATAATTTGAATTAAGTAATGTAAATAACAGCAAACTGGGAATTCAGTGCTAAAACAATTGAATTATCTGATAATTTGAATTAAGGGATGTTGAATTAAGAGAAGTAGACTATCAACCCTCATATTTTAAGAACATAAGAAATAGGAGCAGGAGTAGGCCATACGGCCCTTTGAGCCTGCTCCATCATTCAATAAGATTGTGGCTGATCTTCGACCTCAACTCCACTTTCCCACCTGATTCCCATATCCCTTGATTCCCCTAGAGTCCAAATATCTATCTACCTCAGCCTTGAAAATACTTAACGACTCAGCATCCACTGAATTCCAAAGATTCACCACCCTCTGAGTGAAGAAATTTCTCCTCATCTCAATCTTAAATGGCCAGCTCCTTATCCTGAGACTATGCCCCCTAGTTCCAGACTCCCCAGCCAGGGGAAACATCCTCCCCGCATCTACCCTGTCAAACCCTGTAAGAATTTTGTATGTTTCAATGAGATCACCTCTCATTCTTCTAAACTCCTGGGAATCTAGGCCCAATCTACTCAATCTCTCCTCATAGGACAACCCTCTCATCCCAGGGATCAATCTAGTGAACCTTTGTCGCACCGCCTCTAAGGCATGTATGTCCTTCCTCAGATAAGGAGACCAAAACTGTGCACAGTACTCCAGGTGTGGTCTCACCAAAGCCCTGTACAATTGTAGTAAGACTTCCTTACTCCTGTACTCCAACCCCCTTGCAATAAAGGCCAACATGCCATTTGCCTTCCTAATTGCTTGCTGTGCCTGCATGCTAACTTTCTGTGTTTCCTGTACTAGGACACCTAAATCTCTCTGAACACCAACATTTAATAGTTTCTCACCATTTAAAAAATATTCTGATTTTCTTTCTTCCTACCAAAGTGAATAACCTCACATTTCCTCACATTACACGCACTTAACCTGTCTATATCCCTTTGCAGGCACTTTGTGTCCTCCTCACAGCTTACCTTCCCACCTAGGGTTAGATAGTGAAGAAGTTAGAAGAAGGAGTTATATATATTTCTTAAGGCTAAAGGGATCAAGGGATATGGGGAGAAAGCAGGGACAGGGTACTGAATTTGGATGATCAGCCATGATCTCATTAAATGGTGGAGCAGGCTCGAGGGGCCGAATGGCCTACTCCTGCTCCTATCTTCTATGTTTCTATGTTTCTAGCTTGGTATCGTCAACAAAATTGGATACATGGCACTCTGTCCCTTCATCTAAGTCATTAATATAGATTGTAAGTAGCTGAGGCCCAGGCACTGCTCCTTGTGGCACCCCACCAGTTACAGCCTGCCAACCGGAAAATTACCCGTTTATCCCTACTCTGTTTTTTATTCATTAAACAATCCTCTATCCATGCTAATATGTTACCCCCAATCCCATGAGCCCTTATCTTGTGTAGCGAGCTTTTATGTGGCACCTTATCGAATGCCTTTTGGAAATCCAAATATACTACATCCACTGGTTCCCCTTTATCTACCGTGCTAGTTACATCCTCAATTAACTCTAATAAATTTGTTAAACACAATTTCCCTTTCATAAAACCATGTTGACTCTGCCTAATCATATTATGATTTTCTAAGTGCCCTGTTACCACTTCTTTAATAATGGATTCTAACATTTTCCCAATGACTGATGTCAGGCTAACTGGCCAGTAGTTCTCTCTCCCTCCTTTCTTGAATAGTGGGATTACATTTTCTACCTTCCAATCTGCTGGGACCATTCTAGAATCGAGGGAATTTTGAAAGATCACAACCAATACATCCACTATCTCTTCAGCCACCTCTTTTAGAACCCTAGGATGTAGGCCATCAGGTCCAGGGGATTTGTTGGCTTTTAGTCCCATTAGTTTCTCAAGTACATTTTCTCTACTGATATTAATTACTTTATGTTCCTCACTCTTATTAGCCCCTTGGTTCCCCACTATTTTTGGTATACTTTTTGTGTCTTCTACTGTGAAGACAGATACAAAATATTTGTTTAAAGTCTCTGCCATTTCCTTATTCCCCATTATAATTTCACCTGTCTCAGCCTCTAAGGGACCAACACTTACTTTTGCTACTCTCTTCCTTTTTACATACTTGTGGAAGCTCTTACAATCTGTTTTTATATTTCTTGCTAATTTACTCTCATTCTATTTTCTCCCTTTTCATCAATTTTTTGGTCATAAAATAAATCATAGTCCTGATTTTGACCAGGAGTGGGAATCGGGCAGGTGGAGGTGAGGCATGCACCCAAACCCTCCCTGACCTTGGTAGCATGAGATGATCTTAACTCCTGGGCCTCATCTGCATGCCTCCAGTCAGCTGGTCACTCCTGCTCCTCCTGGCCCCACAAGGAAAGCAAGAAAAAGTACAAAACCTTACCTGTTTGCACCTGTTCTTGCTCCAAATCCACTGCCCACTGTCTTAACCTGGCGGGAAAGCCACAACAGCTTGTCCGCTTAGACCACCAGTTAAAATTACAGTCAGGCCTGATGACATAATCGGACCCCAATCTGCATATTTAAAGAAGGACCCTGCCAGTTTCAGCCAGGCATCCTTGCCGTCTGCTCAGAAGAATAAGCTAAAATAAAAGACAGTGGGAATGATGTGGGATGTCTGCGGGTAAGCCCCCCGGCCGATTATAACTACCTGCCCACCCATTTCGCACCCGGCGGGTAGCGTTAAAATCACCCTCACATTTTCCAGACACTGTGGAGCAATTAGACCCAATATTATTGGGACGGGTTTTGTGAGCGGGGGGTAGGGGGGTGGCAGGGGGCTGGTGGTAGAGGAGGAGGAATTTTGGTTGGGCCTGCAGGTTCCCCACTTGGAAGTCGCCTGATTGTCTCATTCTTCCCTGTCGGGAAGGGAACGCTCCGGAGGATGCCGCAGGCCAGGAGCAGGAAGGAAGCCTGCAGCTGGGTTAGTGGTAGCGTTTGGGGGCGGGATCTGGATCTTGGGTGGGGTGTGGTCACCCATTGCAGGAGGTGGGGGTCTGATCCTGGGGTGGGGGGTTCGATCTCCGATCTGCGGGGGCATGATGCGATTGCGGGCAGGAAAGAAGGTAAGCTTTGGGGGGCCGGGGGGAAAGCACTTCTGCTCCTCCTGGCTCACAAGCAGTGCTGTAAAGGCACTTACCTTTTCCACAAAGCAGTCTGATGTGCCTCAATAAATCCGAGACTCGATGTTAGCGAAACAAAACAAGGCTTTTATTGACTTAGAAGGTAACACACAGAGGAGAGGTATCTTCCATCCAGAGGTCTGCCGTACTGGATGTGATGCAGGCTGGGCCAGCTTACATAGGGGCCAGGTATGGGCGGAGCCCTACACACAGTACAATACAATGGTGAGGAAACGGAACTGAGGTAAGGGAAATGAAACTGAAACCAACCACAGTCACAGGCAGAGAATACCAATGAGTGATGAATGGAATATTTCATCACACAGTCCTCGCCTCACTTTAGCTGCCAGGTTTCCCGAGGCCCGGGGAGCCCGGCTGGCCAGGGTTAAACCTGGAAGACAGATAAAATCTGAGGCACGCACCCTCATTATAATATTTAAATGATCAACCCGCTTCCTGGGAGCGGGTTTGTTGCCTGTTCCCTGTCCCGCCTCAGTTAAAACTGGAAGTGGGCAGGTTGGAGTCGGGTTTGAGATTTTAAAAATTCTCACATCTCACCTGACCCAAACCCAGCCATTTTTGAGGGTTAAAATTCATCCCATTGTCTCTTAGGCTGAGACTCAGGGACTTTCAATTTTGCCACAACACACCTGCATGCCCAGACAAGTAAACATATTATAAACTGTGATTAGGCTGTTGCTATGGAGAGATTATGGAATCATTCCAGCAAACAATGGGCGGTGATCATTTACACTTGTACTTAAGTTACTGTGTGAACTTCTTAAAGAATGACAAGTCAAAGTACTTGCTGCAAAAGGGAATCCTGATTTCCATATTCTGAGCCGCATGCACAGGGAACAGAGGGAAAATATTATTGGGAATGTCTGTAGACTCATTGGGGGTAAATCTGACTTTGGGTGATAGTGTAAAATGGGAGATATCAATTCAGCTGTCCGTTATACACCTGTTCCGATTTTCACATTGGAAGAAATGTATAACGGGCTTCTGAATCAATATCGCCCATTTTACACTGTCACCCAAAGTCAGAATTACCCCCATTGTGAGGTTTTATGGTATTTCTTTCTAATCACTGTACATTAAGAATGTTTCTGAGCTCTGGGTCTCCCAGCCATCATCTCCGATAGGGTTGATCCAAATTTTGCTCTGAATTTAAATTGGAAGAACATTTCATCCATGATCCGCATGATCTTGTGAAGTGGTGCGCCGATCACAACCTGGCCCTTAACATCAAGAAAACCAAAGAAATCATTGTGGACTTCAGGAAGCCTAAAGGCGGAAGTCACACCCCCATCCACATCCATGGGGCTGTGGTGGAAAGGGTGGACAGCTTTAAGTTCCTCGGAGTCCACATCACGGAAGACCTCTCCTGGTCCCTCAATACCTCCTCTCTGGTGAAGAAGGCCCAGCAGCGCCTATATTTCCTAAGGAGGCTGAAGGGATGTAACCTGTCACCCCTGATCCTCTCTAACTTTTACCGCTGCACAATAGAGAGCATCCTGACGAACTGTATCACAGTATGGTATGGCAGCTGTAGCTACTATGACCGGAAAGCCCTGCAGTGGGTAGTCAAAACTGCCCAACGCATTACCGGCACCCGGCTACCGACCATAGAGCACATATACCAGAAACGCTGTTTACGGAGGTCACGGACCATCAACAAAGACCCTACCCACCCCAGCCACAGTCTGTTCGCCCTCCTGCCATCTGGGAGACGCTACAGATGCATTCGAACCCGAACGACCAGATTTAGGAACAGCTTCTTTCCCAGGGCTGTCATCCTACTGAACTCCACAAATAAACTCTAAAGCCTGCACATCTGCCAATGCACTTTATTAAGGTTATGTTTATGTTAATGTATTACAAGCCAAATGAATGTTGAATGTTTAAATGTCTTAATCTAAATGTACACTCTCGGGAGCCGCAAGCCTACATTTCGTTGTACTGCACTTGTGCACTAACAATGACAATAAAGTTGATTATGATTATGATTATTATGATTATGATCTGTCAACCTACAAAAACAGCAAATACAGATTCATGTTCTGGGTGTAAACCTTTTCTCAGGGTTCCGTTGGAGGATCTACACCCAAAATGCTAACCTATTTTTTGTCTTTTCGATGCTGAGGGACCTGCAGTGTATTTTGAGCATTTTCTGCTTAATTAAAGGTTTATAATATTGGCAATTTTTATTTCATTTCTGACATAATAAAATCTGGATCCTGCTCAAGTAATGGATAAACCAGGTTTCCTTCAATTCAAGTGAGGGCTGAAATTGCTTGGGATAGTTTTGACATCCATATTGATTTTAGAATGCTGCTGATTAAGTAGCCTGGGTGATGCCTGGTTGGAAATAATGCAGCCTCCCTGCCTCTTCACACTTTAGGGCAGATTTTCCTCTGCAATTATACAGACGTCCTGGTGTAAGTCCAGTAGGCAAGGGCGGAAAACCGGGTTGAGAGGTGTGCTGCTGGTTTCCCCCATCCGCCACTATTTCTGGGATTTCTCACTGGAAGTGACAGCAGGCCTTCAATGCGTCCACCCAAATATGGACCGACACATTGAAATGAAATGCAAATAACGGGAATATGTCCTATAACGTATTTCCCATCATCTGTTCCATAGCAACACTGGACGCTAGGGATGCCTGACGTTCCAGGTGTACATAGTGGCTATGGTGTACAGAGCGGGGAATTACATTTTAAATGCACCAAAGGGAGTTGAATTGATCGTGGATTTACCCCAGCAGCAACCAGCTCCACCCCCAAGGTGGCCTCCCCAATCTAAGCAGGAATCCCACCCGGAGCTCGCTGAAATTATTTTGATAAGCCTGACCCTGTGAAATCGGCCAGAGCCAGGGTTGCAAGAATGGGGCGGGTGGAAGTCCTGCCCCTACCCGCCAAAGTTGTGCTCAAAAAGAAAATCAGTGTCTCATCTTCAACCAGCGATGTACAATAGGCCAGAGGCTGCTCGGCAGTTATAAAGCTTACTAGGTTAATCTCCACTTGATTCATCGGGTAGTTTCAGTCTTTTTGGTCTTATATAGGGTCTCTCATCCTTCCAAATGTAGTTGGAGATATAATTATCCAGATTTAGCAAAGTTATACATGGAACTTGCTTTGACCATGTATGAAAGATGTAACAACCTCTGCTTATCATTTATTTAATAGGTCACTCGGTGAGTGTATTTTTATTAATATCATTGCTCCAGGCCTTCTCAAATTAGTTTAAGAAGACAGAAGGAATAAGTTCTGGTTTTAAATATTTGGGAATCTGAAGTGTGCAAAATTATGTAAATGATCCCTATTTTATATGTCCATGGGGAAGCTGGATGGATGATCTTTACTTCTCAATATCCGGCCCCGTCTGCCTTCTCAGGTGTATGTTTAAGATACCACGGCACTATTTCAAAGAAGAGCAGGGGAGTTCTCCCCGGTGTCCTGGCCAATATTTATCCCTCAACCAACATCACTAAAAGACAGATTATCTGGTCATTATCACATTGCTGTTTGTGAGAGCTAGCTGTGCACAAATTGGCTGCTGTGTTTCCTACATTACAACAGCGACTCCACCAAAAATACTTCATTGGCTGTAAAGTGCTTTAGGATGTCCTGAGGTTGTGAAAGGCGCTATATAAATGCAAGTTCTTTCTTTTCTTTTACTCAACATCCTGAAAATGACATTCTTCTGTGTTTCCTTACCTTTTCCAGCTCCTCCTGGTTCTTATTCTATTCTCATTCTATGTGTAATAACAGGGAGGTATGTGACTTCCCGGGGGTGGTAAAGGGCCAGTGTTCCCAAATCTACTGTACAGCTAAATCCATAATGGAGCGGGCACATGCTGCAGCACACTTTCCTTGGCTAGGGATAGAACAGAAGTGCCGTAATTCATTTCTATTATCTCATTTCTTTACAGTGCTCCCTTGCATCCAGCTGTGTAAACTAAAGTGCTTGTGTGGGACTGGAGGGAGGTTTGCCAGCTGTTCTTTGCCTCATGTGAATTGCTGTCAATTCATCTATTGTGGTTTACCTGTCGATGGAAGGGCAGCTCAATGCTTGGCAGCATTAAGGTCTGAAACGTCTTTCTCAATTGTTTGAGAGGTACTGTTAGATCCTACCAATTACTGAGGTAAGGAGGATTGGAAGGAATATGGCATGCTGTTTCTACAGCGATGACACACTTTGAAAATACAGGGGTAAATTTTCCTGACCTCTCCTCTGCCCCAATGCTGGGCATGAGCAGCATATCTAAAATATGGTGCTTGTGTCTAGGTCTAGGAACGCTGGTATTTCCTATCCTAGATCGTTAATGTGGCCCGGGGTACCCCGGGGTTCAGGCCTGTCGCCCTAGCAGGACATAGTGCCGGCAGAAGGGGGAGAAAATTTGAGCACAGTAGCAGGCATCTCAAGCCTACAGCTGTGCCCAAAAGAGGGCTCCACTTGCACACACATATCCTGCGGGGACCTGAAAAGAAAGAGCATTTATCGATTTTAACTTCCGGGCGGGAACGTAGCAAAGCGACTGGCATGCTCGTCTGGGAGTGATAGCAGGTAGGCTCGGCAGATTTTAATGATTGGCCTCATTAGCATGCCACTTGCCAACTTCCCAACCTAAATCAGTGGGAAGTGTTGTGTATGTACCTTTAAGAGAAGAACTGATTCTATACTGCAGTACCGGCAGTGACCACCCCTGTATATAAAGCCATAGCAGGCTTCTGTACTTCAGTCTTGAATTACTCTCTGTTCAGTAAATACCTGTTTTATTGTTCTCCTGCAGTCTGAGTATTATTGATCCTCGGACACTACACTGGCGACGAGAATGGGATACTCGAGAAAGGCGTTATCCAGTCAGGATCAGGAAGCCTCCTCAAAGACTGAACTTATAAATGATTATTTCAGTTGATGTATATAGTACAGAGAAAATTGTAATTGTAATTAGTTATTATTTAGTTAAATGAATGTTATGTACTGTTTATCTAAAAGGGGAGGAATTGTTGTGTATGTACTTTTAAGAGAAGAACTGATTCTATACTGCAGTACCAGCAGTGACCACCCCTGTATATAAAGCCATAGCAGGCTTCTGTATTTCAGTCTTGAATTACTCTCTGTTCAGTAAATACCTGTTTTATTGTTCTCCTGCAGTCTGAGTATTAGTGATCCTCGGACACTACAGGAAGCACCTGCCACCCATTAAAATCCCCGGCATCAGGTAACTGCTCCAGGAGGGGAGTCCCGGTCGGGGAGGTGGCGGGGCGGGAGGCGAAGCCTGGGCAGGGGAGGTCCAAGGATTCCTTGTGGGCCTGAGGGAGAAGGTGGCAAGGATATCCGGAAAGGTAGCAGGTAACTCACCACTCCATTTTAACTGCCCTGATGCCTGGTTCAAGTTCTGCTCAGCACTGTTTGTGCTCAAGCACACATTGCTCAGTATTGCTGACTGCACAATAAAAGTGCTCTGGAATTTCAGAGAAGTGTTTACTGAGTTTACAGACACTGAAGTCACTTCTCTAAATTGACTGATCTCTTTAAGTGTATTAGCTACCAAACAACAGTGTGCAAGCTGAGAGGATCATCACAAGGCTCGATATACCGTGAATTTCATGCTGGTGGTTGCTAAAATTAGAGAGGTCTGCGGTGCCAGCATCAAAGGAACAGATTTCCCAATGCGTGCTGCATTGTAAGACCTATCATGTCCTGGACTCGAGCGTTGGATTTGGATAAGGGAATCGGAGTTCATATGGTAGTTGAGGCCTGTAACACAGTGATCTCAGTCAAGGATCTCAATCAAGTCAGCAACAGCTTGTTTGAGGGGATGGTTCTTCAACTCTCAGAATTACTCTTTCCTAACTGATATTCCACAGCAACATTTAACTAAAGGTGTTATATCCGTGTATCTTAATGTTGTGTCCTTCAATAATCAGACAAAGACTGCAGGGAATGATCAACAGGTGTTTACTGAATGAGGGTTCAAACTGCAACTGACTGTACAGATCACTACTCAGGGTTTATATACAGGTGTGGTCACTGCCGGTACTACAGGATACAGGAGCTGTAAAAAGTAGTTCTCCCCCTTAAAGGTACATACATTACAATTCCTCCCCTTTTAGATTAACAGTACCATAACACTCATTTAACAATTAAATATCAACTAATTACAATTAACACTTTTAACATGCAACATTAACTGAAAATAGTCTATTTATAAATTCAGTCTCTAGGGAGGCTTCCTGATTCTTTCTGGATAACGCCTTTCCCGAGTGTCTCGCTCTTGGTGCGGAGGCGATTCTAACACCCTGTCGTCAGTTGATTCATCAGCTTCCAATGCTATTGTTTCTGAGGTAGATGCGACCTGTACGTCGGGTTCCTCACCAGGTACGTATGGCTGAGACATGGGGTTGACTCGTTCCTGTGACTCTAGGATCTGGTCAGCATGGCGTCTCACAATGTTCTCCCCAACATCCACTGTGTACATTAGTAGCCCCTGCCATGTGCATATCATTCCTGGTTGCCATTTCTCTGTTCAGTAGTCGCAGGCCAAGACTGGTTGCCCTACACTGAAGCTCCTTGTCGGCTTCTCATTGATGTGCTGGAATTGCTTACTCTCAACATCTCTTCGTACATTTGGTCTGAGCAAATCCAGGTGAGATCTCAACCTTCGGTTAAAGAACATCATGGCCGGGGCCTGGTTGGTGACTGCATGTGTCGCATTTCTGTAGGCTAACAGGAAATTGTCCACCTTATGCTGCAGTGGAATGTCGTCATCGCACATGGCCTTTACTGCTTTTTTAAAGGTTTGTACGAACCTCTCAGCCAATCCATTTGTGGCTGGATGATACGGGGCGGATGTGTAATGCCTTACCCCATTCCTTTTCATAAATCTTCGAAACTCTTCGGACACAAACTGTGGTCCGTTATCAGAGCAAATCTGCTTTGGCAAGCCGTTCCTGGCAAAAATGGTCCGTAGGACTGCAATAGTTTTCTCCGTGGTGGTGGAGGACATTTTGATCACCTCAGGCCATTTCGAGTGTGCATCCACGGCTATTAAAAACATTGAGTCCATGAATGGACCAGCAAAATCAATATGCACCCGTTGCCATGGAGATGAGGGCCACTCCCATGGGTGTAGAGGGGCATGTGGTGGTGCATTTTGGACCTTCTGGCATCCTGAGCAGCTCTTTGTCAGGTCCTCGATTTGCTGATCGATCCCCGGCCACCACACATAAGCCCTAGCAAGGCTTTTCATTTTCACCCCTCCCAGATGACCTTCGTGAAGCTCATTGAGCACTCTCTCCCTTAACTTGGGTGGAATTACCACTCGGGATCCACACATCAAGGTCCCCTGGCATACTGACAGCTGTTCTCTTCTGGATGAGAATGCTGGCAACAGTGAGTCGCCATGTGCTGGCCATCCCTTCACCGTCAAATCATATACCCGAGACAGTGTCGGGTCATTTCGGGTCTCCTTCTCTATACCAGCGTTAGTTACTGGCAAGCATTCAATTATAGTCGAATGAAATATTTCAACAGGATCCACTGCTGGTGCTTCCTCCGCAGTAGGCAGTGGCAGGCGTGATAGCCCATCAGCGTTTCCATGCTGTTTCGTGCCCTTATACTCGATTTCATATTGGTGCGCCCCTAGAAAAAGGGACCATCTTTGTAGCCGTTGCGCAGTCATCACCGGAATGCCCTTCTTTGGATTAAAGATGGAGACAAGTGGTTGGTGGTCAGTCAGCAAGGTGAACTTCTGCCCGTGCAGATAGTGATTGAACTTTTTCACTCCCCACACTGGGCTGAGGGCCTCCCTGTCAATCTGGGCGTAGTTACGCTCCGCTGAGGTTAGTGACCGAGACGCAAAGGCTACTGGCCTCTCCGAGCTGTCCGGGAATTTGTGCGACAGCACCGCTCCAATGCCATAGGGTGATGCATCACACGCCAACCGAATTGGTAGTGCTGGGTTGAAATGAGCCAACACCTCTTTTGATGGTGTGGAGATGCCGGAGTTGGACTGGGGTGGACAAATGTAAGAAATCACACAACACCAGGTTATAGTCCAACAGCTTTATTTGAAATCACAAGCTTTCGGAGCGCTGCTCCTTCTTCAGGTGAAGTGGAGAAATGCATAAAGACACAGCTTATATAGTCAGAGAATCATGTCAGATGTTTACAGGTAACCTTTCCAACTGCCATTTATCGCACCTCGGCAGGGAGATAATCACAGCAGTCAAAGGTGTGAATGGTGTCCAAACAGGTCAGTCAGGGAAACATTACATCAAAGAACAATGAGGTGGGGTCACAAGGGGTCAAATATTGCAGATGCTGGGGTCTGTATGAAAAACAAAAAAACAGACAAAACACATTTTTTTTGGCTGGACATCACAGCAGGTCCAGCCGCATCTGTGTAGAGAGAACAAGCCAATGTCGACTCGAGTCTGGATGACCCTGCATCAGGTGGGGTTACATGTAGCGTGACATGAACCCAAGATCTCGGTTAAGGCCGTCCTCATGGGTGCGGAACTTGGCTATCAGTTTCTGCTCGACGATTTTGCGTTGTCGTGTGTCTCGAAGGCCACCTTGGAGAATGCTTACCCGAAGATCGGAGGCTGAATGTCCTTGACTGCTGAAGTGTTCCCCGACTGGGAGGGAACACTCCTGTCTGGTGATTGTTGCGCGGTGTCCGTTCATCCGTTGTCGCAGTGTCTGCATGGTCTCGCCGATGTACCATGCTCCGGGGCATCCTTTCCTGCAACGTATGAGGTAGACAACGTTGGCCGAGTCACATGAGTATGTATCATGTACCTGGTGGGTGGTGTCCTCACGTGTGATGATGGTATCTGTGTTGATGATCTGGCATGTCTTGCAGAGGTTGCTGTGGTAGGGTTGTGTGGTGTCGTGGTCGCTGTTCTCCTGGAAGCTGGGTAATTTGCTGCGAACGATGGCCTCTTTTGATGTGATCAATGCTTTGCTCTTCTGGAAAGCTCGTTTACATTAGTCACCCCACTTCCATGGTACCCCCGTTTGCAGTAGGGTGTTCAGTGGGTGTAGTACGGTAGACAAATTCGGCAAGAACTTATGGTAGTAGTTCACCAGCCCGAGGAACGACCTCAGTTGTGACACATTTTCCGGTGCTGGAGCCTTGACTACTGCCTCAATCTTTTCAGGGGACTTATGTAACCCCTCTTTATCAATAACGTGGCCACAATACGAGATCTGCTTCTGGAAAAACTCGCATTTGTGGCGATTAGCTCGGAGCCCATATTCCTTCAATCTAGTGAGCACCTGCTCTATAGTATATTTTGCCCGTGACCAGGATGTCGTCCAAATAACACTGGGTCCCTGGAATCCCTTGCAGGACTTGTTCCATTGCCCTTTGCCAAATAGCCGGAGCTGACGCTACCCCGAACACCAGCCGGTTGTATTGGTAGAGACCATCATGAGTGTTGATCGTGAGGTACTGTTTCGAGGCTTCTTCTACCTCCATTTGCAGGTACGCCTAGGCCAGATCAATCTTAGTGAAGCATTTCCTTCCAGATAGCGAGGAGAAAATATCTTCAATCCGCGGAAACGGATATTGTACAGTGTGAAGGACTGGGTTCACTGTCACCTTAAAGTCCCCACAGATGCGAACCTTCTTTGGTTACCCAGGCGTATTACTCAATGACCTCTTCATTACAGGAACGATGGGTGTAGCCCACTCGCTCCAGTCCACTTTGGACAGTACTCCTGAACGTTCCAAACCTTCCAGCTCTGCTTCGACGGCTGGGCGGATTGCATAAGGTACTGGTCTGGCCTTAAAAAACTTTGGGCTTGCATTTTCCTCTATTTTGATCATCGCTGTTATGCCTTTTAGTGTTCCGAGTCCCTGCTGGAACACTTCTTGTGCGTCAGTTAGCATTTTTGACATTCGCCCAGGTATGACGTCGTCATCCTTTTTGGCGTCTACAGTCAGTGCTTGTATGGAATGCCAATCTAGCTGTATCTTCCAGATCCATTCACGTCCTAGTAGTGGTGGTCCTCCATCTGGCAATACATATAGGTCCATTTTTGGTGTTTCCTTGCCGTTATATATAACGTTCACCCTTATTTTTCCTTTGGGGTAGACTTTTTGCCCCGTGTACGTCTTCAAGACAATCTTTGTATCTCTCAAGGGTATATGTGAGAATAGCCGCTTGTAGTCCCTTCGGTTTATGACTGTTAGGGCTGATCCTTTGTCCAATTCCATTTTCACTTGGACTCCTGCTATCTTGAGCGTGATCCAGATAGTTTGGTGATCCTCCGTTTTGATCACATTGGGGCAGAAATTCCTCCCCAAACGCGTGAGTACGGAAGGGATACTCACGCGTCTGGCTGGAGGAAATGCCGGTTTTCAGCATGCACAGCGCATGCGCTGAAAACCGGCATTTCCTCTCCTCTCACCCAAGAGTTGAAGAGGCTAGCGCGTGCGCTGTAGGGGGCAGCGCGTGCGTCTTGGATTTCCTCTGTTTTGGGGGATTTGCGCATGTGTAAAGGCCTCCGGTCTTTACGCTTGTAAAAAGCACACGTAAGTATTTATTTTTACAGGTAAGTGGTGTTTTAGTGCAATTTAGAATTTTTTTTTCCACAGGTTTATTATTTTAAAGAATCTACAATAAGGTAAGTTTAGTTTTAGACCCTTTTTATTAAAAAAAAATTTTTTTCAAAAAAAAAATTGTTTAAATTATTTTTTAAAACTTATTTATACTTAATTTAATGATTGGGATTTTTTTTAAATTTTATTTAAAGTTTAAGTAGTGTTTTGGGGTGCAGTACTTCTCATGAGTTTGACAGTTCTTACTCTCAAACTTATGAATGAAGTTTCCCCTCCCCTGATTGGCTGAACAGTGCTCACCTGATCCCAGCCGGCACATCGCACTAACTACGCCGCTGGGTCAGGTTAGCACAGCGCGCCGACATCAGAACCTGGCCACTGAAAGGAAATCCACTGCGGGCCAGGTTTCAGATGTCGGCGCGCAGGGTGAGCGCACATCGGGGGCTTGCACGTGCGGCAAGCCCCCAACACCAAGTTCTGGGCCATTATGTAGTTTCAGACAACCCAGCTCCTTGCTTCCGGAGTCTGTATCACTCTTCTGTTCGTCTGAACTACTCTCCGTCACCTTATGTACCTTCTTGTACTTCTCCTGTAGAGATTTCTTGCTGCTGGTTTTCTTTCTCGACCTGCAGACTCTTGCTATGTGTCCTACTTTTCCACACTGTCTGCACACTTTGTCCTTGAACCAGCAATCATTATGGTCGTGTGTTGTTCTGCCGCCGCGATAGCACTTCACTGTTCCGTATGACATTTCATTTGTGCCATATTCTTGCGGTCTCCGTTGTATCTCTGCAGCGCCCCGTGCTGCTGCTTCGTGTGAAACTGCAGTGCTGAAAGCCTTGTCCAGTGTAAGATCCTTTTCTGATAGAAGCCGTTTCTGGGTTCCTTCACTTTGAAGCCCACACACAAACTTGTCCCTTAAAGTATCTGCTAGTCCCGTTCCAAACTGGCAGTGTTTCGATAGCTTGCGCAGTTCCGTTAAATACTCAGCATTACTTTCATCTTTATGCTGGTTCCTTTTGTGAAACTTAAATCTTTCTGCTATCAGCAGCGGTGTGGGGTTTAAGTGGTCCTGTAGGAGTGACACTATGTTTTCAAAATCCTTTTCTACTGGCTTCCCTTGGGTTACTAGGTTTCGTAGTAAGCCATACATTTTTGCACCCATTGAATTCAACAATACCAGCGCTTTCTTGTCATCTGGCACGTCATTCACCTTGCAGTATACTTTTATGCGTTCGACATATGTCGTCCAATCTTCGACTTCATTGTCGAACGCTGTGATACTGCCACTCTTCGGCATTTTTGGGTTTGGTTAGACTGGCTTAAAATGGCGTCTCCCACGCTTTCCTTTCTTCCCCGCTGCGGCTTAAAATGGCGTCTCCCGCGCTTTTCTTTCTTCCCCGCTGCGGCTTAAAATGGTGTCTCCCGCGCTGCTGCCAATGCCGCTCTCGGCGGTTCTCATGGCAAATGGCGACACCCTGTGGGTTTCGTGCGCTGCTCCTGCGCTGCTGCCAATGTCGCTCTCTGCGGTCCTCGTGGCAATGGCAGCACCTCGCGTTTTCCTGCGCGCCTCTCTCCCCCGTTGACGCTGCTCGGCCCTTGAACACCGGCTGCGCTCTGCTCTCTCTCGTCTCTCTCCCCGTTGACGCCGCTCGGTCCTGAACACCAGCTGCACCCTGTGCGCTCTGCCCTCTCTCTCTCCCCCGTCGACGCTGCTCGGCCTTTTTCTGTGCCGCTCGGTCGGCTCTAGCCGCCGCTGTCCGGGAAGGGTCTGCGGAGTACCTGTTGCCAGCCCGTTTCGCTGGACCACCGTGACTGGAAAGCCAAGCCTGGCTCTCAACAGCCTCCCCTGCGATGCTCAAATCTCCGTTAGATGACTGGGCGGTTGCCCGTGGTCGATGCCCGTGCTTCTGGACTTGACCTCCTTCCACTGTTCTCCAGGAGCGAATCCCTGGGAGGTGATGCAGAGTTGCAGGTAGGTTCGAATCTGCGTCATTGCCAATAATCAGACAAAGACTGCAGGGAACGATCAACAGGTGTTTACTGAATGAGGGTTCAAACTGCAACTGACTGTACAGATCACTACTCAGTGTTTATATACAGGTGTGGTCACTGCCGGTACTACAGGATACAGGAGCTGTAAAAAGTAGTTCTCCCCCTTAAAGGTACATACATTACAAAAGGAACTAGGAATACTTTACAAAGTAGAAAGTGGGGAGCATTAGCTACCATGCAATTAGAAGTTTCACTCATAAGAATCTATATTATCTGGCAAATTACTGTAAATCTTTAAAGACATATTTCTGCAAACCTGGACCTTCAGGTAACTTGTTGTAATGCTAACAGGGTCTTGTCTTGATTGTATTTAAGATAGATTTTTCTTAGCAAGTTCAGGATATTATGAAAAAAGTGCAACTGAAGTCACATCCCTTAAAGAAAACTACATTGGTATGGAGTTACAGAAAGGAGGGGAGAAAGAGGGCAATAAATGGAAACTGCGGAGATTGAGTGCATCATTGACTGTTGTCCATCCAGATTGTTTTACTTTATTTTTACTTCCCAAATTGGCTCTTTACACCTTGATCTAGAGTACAGTGTAGCTGGAAGATATTTCTGCAGACATAATCAGTGCCATCCCTAGGTTGAGGCAAGCGTGGGAAGGAAATTCTCCACAGCACTTTTTTCCTCCTTATTCTGACAACTAAACCAAGACTGGCAAAGCAGCTGACTTGGAAAATCTTGAGTGTAACATTTGGGTCTCTTTGCTGAGAGTCTGATATGCTAATGGTGCAGATTACCAGGCCATGCCTAGAGCAGGCTGTATTGACACTGGCAACCTAGTTACAGAAAAATGGTTTATTGAGAATATGTGAAGGCTCAAAAGGTTTCTGTGATGTGTCAGCTTCTGGTGAGTGCACCAACTTGTATAAGAACATAAGAAATAGGAGCAGGAGTAGGCCATTTCGCCCTTCGAGCCTGCTCCACCATTCAATAAGATCATGGCTGATCTTCTACCTCATCTCCACTTTCCTGCACTATCCCCATATGCCTTGATTCCCTTAATATTCAAAAATCTATCGATCTCTGTCTTGAATATACTCAACAACTGAGCCTCCACAGCCCTCTGGTGTAGAGAATTCCAAAGATTCACCACCCTCTGAGTGAAGAAACTTCTCCTCATCTCAGTCCTAAATGGCTGACCCCTTATTCTGAGACTGTGATCCCTGGTTCTAGACTCCCCAGCCAGGGGAAACATCCTCCCTGCATCTACCCTGTCAAGCCCTGTAAGAATTTTGTATGTTTCAATGAGATCACCTCTCATTCTTCTAAACTCCAGAGAATATTGGCCTAGTCTACTCAATCTCTCCTCATAGGACAAATCGTTCATCAGAGTTACAAGCCAGAAAAATGAATGCTCATTAAACTTGCTTGACACTAGTGTGTTCACTGTGCCAAAATATTTCTGATGAATCATTTGAGGCCAGGGAAGCTATTGCAAAGTGAATGTTACTTAGTTTGTGAATGTCAGTCAAATGTTCACTTAACTGAGATTTTAGCACACTGTAGCAGTCATTTTGTTAAAAAAAAATCCCTAAATCTATCAGACAGTAATCAAAGACTTGTGTTAAAGAAGCTATGCTATTTGAAGTTGTTTGGATTCCATTTTTGTATTGAGGACTCCATTATGTGGTTAAATACAGTTCCTTCAGAAATTTGGTAAAACAGGCAGTATCTGGAGAAGGTCAACAAGACCCCCCCAAATCTCCAAGGCCCTTGAAAGACTGGTACTAACTGTCATCATATAAGATAGATTCTGATTCCTTCTGTAGTTCTAATCCTCTGATAGATACATCTATCCGTTTGACAACTTTGTGTTTACCTTTTTTGTACATGTAAGGAGACAAGACAGCTTATGTTATGTCCTGTGGAGTTTTTCCCCCCCAGGTATCACGAGACAGTAAGATTTTGTAATGCTGAGCTAGTGATACCTAATGTAAACCAAGGGTAAAGGTCATGAAAGAGCTATGATGTAATGGGCTTCCAGCTGAGGGATAAAAGCAAGATTATTGGAATGCGAAGTTAGGAAGACTGAGGGTTGGCCACCCTGCTACTGAGCTTAGTAACTGCAACATGAGGCCTCCCGCAGCCTTCACATCATCGCGTGTGTTGTCAGTGAGTATAGTTTCCTCTAATAAATTTATCAGCACAAGACTCCACGTCGATAACTCTCATTCTAGTTCTAAGCTTGTCTCTCTCTATAGTATATTTACTAACAGTTTGCACATTTTTAAGTTTTAAAACCTGCTCCCAAGATAAATAGGGAATTTACTCATTAAAGACCACTGATCATTTGTATCACAAAGTACAGATGAAAGTGAATAATGGCGAATGAATTGAAATATTTTACTTGCGGGTGTACAAGGAGACATTCAACTTTTGTTGGCTGGGATGGGGTGGGGGAAGTGTCAGTTTTTGGCACTCTAAAAATGACTTGGTCTCAACTTTGTTTTCAAATTACCAACTAGTCCTCCTGGGTGTGTGTGTGTGGCGGGGGGGTGGCGGGGGGGGGGGGTGGGCGGGAAATGGGGGAGTGGAGGGAAGGGGAAGCAAATGGGGTCTCTTCAGGGTTGTGATGACTCCAAGGTGGCAGATTAGAACTGAAATGGCCCCTGTGGCAGAATTGTTGCTTGAACACCGGAATTAGGCAGATTTTTAATACTTCAGGGCACTTCTGATGTTCTCCCAGCCAGTCTGACTCATAAATGGGATCTGGTGCAGTAGAATTGGAAATAACAAGCAAATACCCTAACAGATAGGGAGATCTTGACTGGGCAAGTAGTGGAAGTTTACCAGTGCTCTGTGCTGATAAGCTGTGTGGTTTTAGCTGGGTAAATTGAAGCAGTATTCCTATGCACACTTGGGGGGTCCCTAAGCCATGGCTCTTTCCAACATGCACCTGAGCTCTCTCAACTTAGCTAAATGGAGAGTCTTCTTACGGGGAGAAAGTGTGCACTTCATACTGGGGAAACAGGATCTCTATCTTTTTGGATTTCTTAGAGCTTTGATTGAAGACTGTTAAACATACTGTTGGATTTTCTGTGTGTCAAAAACCAAAAATGTTCATTTTTTAATTTGGAAGAGATCTGAATAATGGTCCTTTAAAAGCCGAAATCAATTCTAAATAAACCAATGGCCTCCCTAATGGTTCAGGTTGATAAAGTAAATATTTTGTGATATGAACAGTTTTGAGTAACAACTTCCAAACAATGGTGTCAATAGTTAAGGATGTCACACATTCTGGTCTCAGCTAAATCATTGGCAGCCTTCATATTAGCAAGACCAATAAAAATACAAAGAGTGGGAAGTAATAAACAGTTTGCGGGCTCTCGGGTCATTCATATGACTATGAGCGGCCCAGCTATATCTCGTTTCATAACCCCCTAGAGTGAGATTGCTCAAGACACTCTGTGAAGGCTTAGTAATGTTGGAAAATGGTGCCTTATTTAAGTTTGAGATTTGGCCTCAAAAATTGGCTTAAATAGCAGTTCTTAGTGTTGCTGCTGAATAAAACCAGTATCATAAAATATGACTTGGCATTAACACAATCTAAACAAACATTAACACTGAGTCTGCTATTTTCTAGTTAGTGTTAAGTCAGTGTAAAATATATTTTCTCGTTCTTTATTAATATGTAGAGAATACAAGTTAATAAGTACCTGATGATATATTTTTCAAGAGAATATAGACATGTATCAAATGTTTGCACACAATTATTATTTTACTATAGCCATTTCCTTGATAACTTTGTTAACACTAATTCAAATTACAGAGGTTAGACAGTTCAGGTTCACACAGGTGACTATCAGGTGAGTCATGTAAACATTACTGCACAGTATTTCATTAGAAGAATAAAAGTAACCCTAGACAAAGTCATTCAAAACATTGCCAACTTCTGCTCAGACAAAAGACTTCGGTACATTGTTCAATGTGCTTTGGTTCTGCAGGCTGCCTAGATTAGAAATACTGGAACTCATTAAATAAAGTGTTTAATCCTGAAATACCTTCATGCTTAATAATCACTTTTTTGGAGAGAGAGTGAATTACAACAGTTCGAAGATTTCTCTAATTTATCTTTATTGTCTTCAGCATCAATAGGGCATTTTAGATGCTGAACAGCACAAAGCACACTTATTTTGATCGCTGAATTCAGTACCCTGAGATCATATTGTATTTCTTTAGCCATACTGAAGAATACAAACATATTGCAAGACCATCAGTATGAAAGACAATCCTACAAGGATAAAGTGTACAGTGATAAACATATATATTGCTGTTTAGATATCCTCTGAATATTTAAAATTGTAATATTAGCATACAATGACCATTGGGCAATATTAACAGCTGCCAGCACCTGCCAACCTTATCCCAGCATAAGTCATGACTTTTAGGAGGAGGGGTAAAATAAGAGGAAGACAATTCAAAATGATCTGACCCTAGGCTGGATTTTCATTCAGAAGTCAGGAAGGAGGCGGGACTACAACTTTCGGGTTTTAGTCCCGCCTCCATCGAGATGCGGCCAATCCACGCAATTTTCACTTGATTGACCTTGTTGAGCCCGCCCAGCGGGCTCAGCAGGCCAATTAAGGGCCACCCGGCAACACGTGACGTCACAGACTGAAATTTCATCTGTCAAGACGTGTTGACAGATGAAATATCAGTGTTTCACAGCTGTTTGACGCTGTCAAACACTGACAGTCTTACTTCTAACCTGAGTCCTTCTACGCAGACTCAGTTAGAAATCTCGCCGGTACTGAAAGCTGCAGGCTGTCACTTTTGACAGATCGCAGCCATTCTACTTTCTGTGCCGGCTGAATGATGGACTCCCGAAGCCTAGAGGAAGGAAGGCTGTAAAGGTAAGTACAGGTAATTTAAACTTCTTTACACACTTTAGACACACCAAAACACACTTACCTTTGCACTCATGCACCCATCACTCACCTGAACACCGACATCTCGACCCCTCCAAGTCCTTCAACCCGATGGCCCAACTCCTCTAACCTGCCGTGGTTTGGAGCCGTTGGGATTCCCACACGACAACCTTCAAAATAGGGATTAGGCTAAAAACTGCCTGTTAACTACCTGTTAACAGGCAGTTAATTGGCACTAATCCCTTCCCGCCTCGGGTCAGCGGGTCCCAGTGCGGGGCGGGTACCCGCCTCCTTTGAAACTTACATGGAGGCGGGTTTTGGGCGGGATGGTGTCGGGACCCCCGAATTCGGGATTTTAGCCCCCCGCACGCCTAAAAGCCCGCCTCACGGCACACTGAAAATCGACCCCTATATATTTCAGCAGGGAAAATATTTTCCCAATAGTCTAGAGACATCCAGATGTTTTTATCAAGATCATCAAACTGTGGCATTGGAACATCACAAAGGTAAGAGTCTTCATCTTCTTAGGCTCTCTTGCCGTGCCGGAGCTCCGAGTAGAGCGTTTGTTTTGGGAGTCTCGTATCGGGCATACGGACGATGTGGCCGGTCCATCAGAGCTGATCGAGCGTGGTCAAAGCTTCGATGCTGGGGATGTTGGCCTGAGCGAGAACACTGACGTTAGTGCGCCTATCCTGCCAATGGATTGGCAGGATCTTGCGGAGGCAGCGTTGATGGTACCTCTCCAGTGCTTTGAGGTGCCTGCTGTACATGGTCCATGTCTCTGAAGCATACAGGAGGGCGGGTATCACGACTGCCCTGTAGACCATGAGCTTGGTGCTGGGTTTGAGGTCCTGGTCTTCAAACACTCTCTTCCTCAGGTGACCGAAGGTTGCACTGGCACACTGAAGGCGGTGTTGGACTTCGTCATCGATGTCTGTCCTTGTTGACAGTAGGCTCTTGAGGTATGGAAAGTATAAGGCCCATGCTCTCGTACGCTTCGGTGAAGGTGTTGACGATGGTTTGGAGTTCGATCTCAGAGTGTGCGCAGATGCAAGCATCATCTGCATACTGTAATTCGATGACAAAGGCTGGGGCGACCTTGGATCTGGACTGGGGGCAATGGAGGTTGAACAGTTTCCCGTTTGTTCTGTAGATTAGCTCCACTCCAGTGGGGAGCTTACTGAGGGTTAGATGGAGCATTGCAGCCAGGAAGATCGAGAAGAGTATTGATGCGATGACGCAGCCTTGCTTGATCCTGGTCTGTACATGAATTGAGTCTGTGGTGGATCCATTGGTCAGGATCACGCCTTGCATGTTGTCGTGAAGCAGGCGGAGGATGGTGACAAACTTTTGAGGGCAGCCGAATTTGAGGAGGACACTCATGGTTGACAGTGTCAAAGGCCTTTGTGAGGTCAAAGAAGGCCATGTACAGCGGTTGGTGCTGTTCCCTGCATTTCTCTTGTAGTTAATACGCAGTGAAGATCATGTCCATTGTGCCCCTTAGTGGACGGATTCCGCATTGCGACTCTGGGTGGAGCTTTTCAGCCACTGGGAGAAGGCAATTGAGGAGGATTCTTGCGATGACATTTCCTGTGGTAGACAGCAGGGAGACTCCTCTGTAATTACCGCAATCGGACTTGTCACCTTTCTTGAAGATGGTCACGATTACGGCGTCTCTGAGATCCCCTGGCATGCTCTCCTCCTTCCAAATAAGAGAAATGATTTAACATATTCGCACCAATAGTGCTTCTCCGCCATGTTTTAGCACCTCGGCGGGGATTCCATCTGCTCCTGAAGCCTTGTTGTTCTTCAGTTGTCGGATGGCCTTCTCAACCTCATGCCGGGCTGGGGTTGTGCTGAGGTGGCGGCGGGTAGCATGCTACGGGATGGAGTTGAGGACACTCGCATCGAAGACAGAGTCTCGGTTAAGGAGATCTTCGAAGTGCTCCTTCCAGCGGGCACTGACTGCCGCTCTGTCCTTGATGAGTAGCTCTCCGTTCTTGGCCCGCATTGGGGTAGGACCTTGGGTGCTTGGGCCGTAGGTGGTCTTGACTGCGCTAAAGAATCCACGCACGTCGTGGTTGTCGGCTAGCTGCTGGATCTCCTGCACTTTCTCCACCCACCATCTGTTCTTTAGGTCGCGAGTTTTTGTTGGACCTCGGCCTTCAGGTGTCTGTAGAGCTGCTTTCTTGCTCTCGAGTTCTGTTGCTGTTTCCAGATCAGGAATGCCTTGCACTTGTGGCTCATTAGCTCCTGGATCTCCTGGTCGTTCTCGTCGAACCAGTCTTGGTGTTTCCTGGTCGAGTGACTGTCTTAGTCACTCTATTTTTAGACTCATAATTGCTGATTAGAGTCATAGGGCTAGATTTTCAGTTGCTTGCGCCAGCAGTTAGCGCCTTAAGAGAAGTGATTTTCGGGCGCTATGCGTGTAGCGCCTGGGCGCAGCGCAGTTTGCGCCCCGCCCCAAATTAAGTTGCCCGTTAGCGCCGGCGCAAAGTTTAGCGGCCGCCCGGATGCGCGCGCAGAAAATGACGTCACATCCTCGTGCAACGCCCTTTGGCCGCCCCGAATCCAAACTTCAGTCGGACCGCCCCATTGTGCGCCTGGCGTCCAGAGCGTTTGTAAAATGGAACGCAACACACCCTGGGGAGCGCAAATTAAAGGGCACTCGTACAAAAGGCACTCTGCATGTGTTCTGTGGAAGTAAGCTGTGTGTTGTTCTGAACGGTCTAATTATTCCTCCTCCTCCTCCTCCTCCTCCTCCTCCTCCTCCTCCCGTTTCTCCCGTTTCTCCCCAGACTTTGCATTTGAAAAAAATACATGCACCCTTCCCCTTTAAGAGCTCACTGGCACCAGAGTGTCTGCCGTGCGCTGCGCTCGAGCTCGGGTGTTGCGCTCTCCACCGCCGGCTTAGCGCCTAAAGATACTAGTGGAACGCCTCTTTTAGCGCTCCACCAACCTCTTAGGGCGAAGCCACTGAATTTCCGGCAACGGGGCGCTACTTTGGGGCGGGCGATAACTTCGGGCGGGCGCTAAGCTTAGCGCCCCAAAACTGTCTATACTGAAAATCTAGCCCATAGAGTCATACAGCACGGATAGAGGCCCTTCGGCCCATCGTGTCCGCGCCGGCCATCAAGCCCTGTCTAATCTAATCCCATATTCCAGCATTTGGTCCGTAGCCTTGTATGCTATGGCATTTCAAGTGCTCATCCAAATGCTTCTTGAATGTTGTGAGGGTTCCAGCCTCCACAACCCTTTCAGGCAGTGAGTTCCAGACTCCAACCACCCTCTGGGTGAAAAAATTCTTTCTCAAATCCCCTCTAAACCTCCCGCCCTTTACCTTGAATCTATGCCCCCTAGTTATTGACCCTTCTACTAAGGGAAAAAGCTCCTTAGTATCCATCCTATCTATGCCCCTCATAATTTTGTACACCTCAATCATGTCCCCCCTCAGCCTCCTCTGCTCCAAGGAAAACAAACCCAATCTGCCCAGTCTCTCTTCATAGCTGAAGCGCTCCAGCCCTGGTAACATCCTGGTGAATCTCCTCTGCACCCTCTCCAAAGCTATCACATCCTTCCTGTAGTGTGGCGACCAGAACTGCACACAGTATTCCAGCTGTGGCCTAACCAGTGTTTTATACAGCTCCATCATAACCTCCTTGCTCTTATATTCTATGTCTCGGCTAATGAAGGCAAGTATCCCATATGCCTTTTTTACCACCTTATCCACCTGTTCCGCCGCCTTCAGGGATCTGTGTACTTGCACACCCAGATCCCTCTGACCCTCCATCTTGCCTAGGGTCTTACCATTCATTGTGCATTCCCTTGCCTTGTTTGTCCCCCCAAAGTGCATCACCTCGCACTTTTCCGGGTTAAATTCCATTTGCCACTGTTCCGCCCATCTGACCAACCCATCTATATCGTCCTGCAGACTGAGACTACCCTCCTCGCTATTTACCACCCTACCAATTTTTGTATCATCCGCGAACTTACTGATCATACCTTTTACATTCATATCCAAGTCACTAATGTAGACCACAAACAGCAAGGGACCCAGCACCAATCCCTGTGGTACCCCACTGGCCACAGGCTTCCAGTCACAAAAACAACCTTCGACCATCACCCTCTGCCTTCTGCCACTAAGCCAGTTTTGTATCCAATGTGCCAAGGCACCCTGGATTCCATGGGCTCTTACCTTCTTGACCAGTCTCCTGTGCGGGACTTTATCGAAGGCCTTACTGAAATCCATGTATACCACATCCACTGTGTTACCCTCATCTACACACCTAGTCACCCCCTCAAAAAATTCAATCAAATTAGTCAGACATGATCTTCCCTTGACAAAGCCATGTTGACTATCCCTGATTAATCCTTGCCTCTCCAAGTGGAGACTAATTTTGTCCCTCAGAATTTTTTCCAATAATTTTCCTACCACTGATGTTAGGCTCACTGGCCTGTAGTTCCCCGGGTTTTCCCTACTCCCCTCCTTGAATAATGGTACTACATTAGCGGTTCTCCAGTCCTCTGGCACATCCCCTGTGGCCAAAGAGGTTCTGAATATATGTGTTAGAGCCCCCGCAATCTCTTCCTTTGCCTCACACAGCAGCCTGGGAT
The DNA here is from genome assembly GCF_052327205.1 of Somniosus microcephalus. Lineage (NCBI taxonomy): Eukaryota > Metazoa > Chordata > Chondrichthyes > Squaliformes > Somniosidae > Somniosus > Somniosus microcephalus. The sequence goes on from NC_141000.1 coordinate 86,978,731, forward strand.
ACATTTCGTCCGGGCCTGGGGATTTATCCATTTTTAGGCCTGCTAAAACCGCCAATACCTCCTCCCTCTCGATGTTAATATGTTCGAGCATATCACAGTCCCCCCGCCCTATTTCTATGTCTACATCGTCCCTCTCCATAGTGAAAACAGATGCAAAAAATTCATTTAGAACCCCTCCTACATCTTCCGGCTCCACACACAGATTGCCACTTTTGTCCCTAATGGGCCCTATTTTTTCCCTAGTTATCCTCTTACCCTTAATATACTTATAAAACATCTTAGGATTTTCCTTTATTTTGCTCGCCAGTGTTATTTCATGGCCCCTCCTCGATCTCCTAATTTCTTTTTTAAGTTGGGTTAACTATTATCTATAAGGTATTATTTGAAAGGTGTAGTATCTCCTTAGACCAGGCATCACCTGCTGTTTAACTCAATATTCACTTTATCCTCAGTAAATTAAATGCCGCAGTAATCCTGTGGAACATGAGCAGCCCACAAGCTTTTAATAAACAAGTGGTTTATCTGAACAGTCAGGTCAGGGTAGCAGGGAAAACTAGATGGATTAGAGAAATATATCATGTTAAGCCTGTACAATGGTTTTGTCCTTAAATTTTTCTGTATTATGTATACTGCTATATTATTTACTTTTAAAAAACTTTTTTAACATTCAAAATGACCTTATGATTGGAGTGACCATCTCCTTACCACTTGCAATCCTGAGATATATTGCTGAATCAGTATTGAATCTTTGGAACTGAGGTCAAATGAATGCCAGGACATGTTTCAATTTTGGAAGCCTGGTGAGGTTTAGAAAGCGTGTTTTCTTTCACTTCATTTCATTGTGTGGAAATGGTATTTTTTCCTACTGAAAAGCTTTAACTGAAGTACTAATGAATTTGTGTGGACACACCCATTTAACATAGCATTCTTTGGGACCTTGTTCTATTGTGAAAATTTCTCAAAGTCACATGTAGGTAAGATAAAATGGAAACCGAGGTGTTACTGGGGTCCTGGGCTACTTGTCACAAGTACTGCAATCTCCTGTGTATGATGTCACAAGTTGTGAAGAACACAGAACACCATCCAGGTTAGCAGCAGGAGGAATCTGCTGGGATTTTGACCTCAGGATCACATTTTGGTGAGTATTTGTGAAATCCACCACAGTGTAATCAGAAGAGTTAAATGACTTGTCTTCAATGTCTCTTGCTTCAAGTGCCTTCAAGGAATTAGCATCCATGGGTGGTGAACCATCGTTAGTGATCCCTTCATCCAAACAGTGCTGGACAGAAACTCGAGGGCCAATTGCATCTTTAGTAGCACACGGCCCAGCTTCAGTATAGCCAATGGCCTTATCAACATCCGGCGTTGTGCAAAAGGTGACAGGTTGTGAATGGGCTTCAGAATCCTCATTCTGTGAAGGCAAAGTGCTTCCCTGAAATCAGCTGCATATCACTTCCACTGCTGATCCCAGTTACAATTGTGTAGAAATCCATGTTAGCTGTCTGTTTAGTTGTCACATTTTGATCCAGAGTCTCACAGATCTCATCTTCTACAGATGTATTCTGTGCATTGTTTTTCAGAACTACACTATTGCTGTGTTTTTTGGGAGGACTCACTGGGTGCTGGCTTAGCTCAGAATCAATTTTATTAAGTAGTCCACCATTGTGATTAGCTAAACAATCATCACAAATACTAGGAAGGCGGCTAAAGATGGTGCTCTCTGCATCAGATGTATTGGTTTGCATATCACATCTAGCACCCCCTCTATCTTCCAGAAACTCCTTTGCTGTTTTGTAGTTGGATGCAGGCATTTCATCTGTGTTATCTTCAATAAACTCTTTGCAAGAATCCTCATTGTAATGAGGTGGTGTGTAGCCATGAAATGAATTTAGCATCAAGTTGATTTCATCGACTCTTCTTCTCTGTAATATTTAAAGGCCGAATTACAATAACTATAAATGAAAGAAGTGTTAAAGTGTGTTTTCAAACAGGTTTAAGAATTATTTTATATATTACATTACAAGGGCTTTACATGCCTTCTCATATCCTGCATAAATTGCTAAATTACATAAGAACATAAGAACATAAGAAATAGGAGCAGGAGTAGGCCAATCGGCCCCTCGAGCCTGCTCCGCCATTCAATAAGATCATGGCTGATCTGATCCTAACCGCCAATCCACTATCACAGAACCATCTCCTGAATCTAACAGAATTAGACACATGAAATAGGAGCAGGATCAGGCTACACGGCCCCTGGGCCCGCTCCGCTACCCACAGGGCCATGACCGATCCGAACCTAGACTCATGTCCAAATTCCTGCCCGCTCCCCATAACCCTTAATTCCCTTTACTTCTAGGAAGCTGTCTATTTCTGTTTTAAATTTATGTAATGATGTAGCTTCTACAGCTTTTTGGGGCAGCATATTCCATGGACCTACCACCCTCTGAGTGAAGTAGTTCCTCCTCATCTCAGTTTTGAAAGAGCAGCCCCTTATTCTAAGACTATGCCCCCTAGTTCTAGTTTCACCCATCATCGGGAACATCTTCCCCGCATCCACCCGATCCAACCCCTTCACAATCTTATATGTTTCAATAAGATTGCCTCTCATTCTTCTGAACTCCAATGAGTAAAGTCCCAATCTACTCAGCCTCTCCTCATATGTCTATCCCCTCATCCCCGGGATTAACCGAGTGAACCTTCTTTGTACTGACTCGAGAGCAAGTATGTCCTTTCTTAAGTATGGACACCAAAACTGTATGCAGTATTCCAGGTGCGGTCTCACCAATACCCTGTACAACTGAAGCAATACCTCCCTATTTTTATATTCTATCCCCCTAGCAATGAAAGCCAACATTCCATTGGCCTTCTTAATCACTTGCTGCACCTGCATACTAACCTTTTGAGTTTCGTGCACCAGGACCCCCAGATCCCTTTGTACTTCAGTACTTTCCAGTTTCTTGCCATTAAGATAATAACTTGCTCTACGATTTTTCCTGCCAAAGTGCATAACCTCACACTTTCCAGTATTGTATTCCATCTGCCAAATCTCAGCCCACTTACTTAGCCTGTCTATGTCCCCTTGCAGGTTTTTTATGTCCTCCTCACTCATTACTTTCCCTCCCATCTTAGTATCATCTGCAAACTTTGATATGTTACACTTGGTCCCCTCCTCCAAATCGTTAATATAGATTGTAAAGAGTTGGGAACCCAGCACTGACCCCTGTGGAACACCACTAGTTACTGATTGCCAGTCTGAGAATGAACCATTTATCCCAACTCTCTGCCTTCTGTTAGATAGCCAATCCTCTATCCATGCCAGAATATTACCCCCAATCCTGTGATTTTTTATCTTAAGCAATAATCTTTTGTGTGGCACCTTGTCAAATGCCTTTTGGAAGTCTAAATACACTACGTCCACTGGTTCCCCTTTATCCACCCTATACGTTACTTCCTCAAAGAACTCCAGCAAATTTGTCAAACATGACTTCCCCTTCATAAAACCATGCGGACTTTGTCCTATTAAATTATGATTATCCAAATGTCCTGTTACTGTCTCCTTAATAATGGACTCCAAAATTTTACCTACCACAGATGTTAGGCTAACCGGTCTATAGTTTCCAGCCTTCTGTCTACTGCCCTTTTTAAATAAGGGTGTTACATTTGCAGTTTTCCAGTCTGCCGGGACCTTTGCCGAGTCCAGGGAGTTTTGGAAAATTATTACCAATGCATTCCCAATCCCTACCGCCACTTCCCTCAAGACCCTAGGATGTAAGCCATCAGGTCCAGGTGATTTATCCGCCTTGAGTCCCATTATTTTACCGAGTACCACTTCCTTAGTGATCTTGATCGTGTTTAGCTCCTCCCCCCCTTTAGCCCCCTGTTTGTCCAGTGTTGGGATATTCTTAGTGTCTTCTACTGTAAAGACTGATGTAAAATATTCATTCAGTGTTTTTGCCATCTCCATATTTCCCACCATTAATTTCCCGGTCTCATCCTCTAAGGGACCAACATTTACTTTAGCCACCCTTTTTCTTTTTATATAACTATAAAAACTCTTACTATCTGTTTTTATATTTTTTGCTAATTTACTTTCATAATCTATCTTCCCTTTCTTAATCAATCTTTTTGTTATTTTTTGCTGTCTTTTAAAGTTTTCCCAATCCTCTATCCTCCCACTAGATTTGGCTACCTTATATGCCCTTGTTTTTAGTCGAATACTATCCTTAATTTCTTTACTTAGCCATGGATGGCTGTCTTTTCTTTTACACCCTTTTCTTCTCAGTGGAATATATATTTTTTGGAAGTTGTAAAATAACTCCTTAAATGTACACCACTGATCATGTATCGTCCTACCCTTTAATCTATTTTCCCAATCCACTCTACTCAATTCCGCTCTCATACCTTCATAGTCTCCTTTATTCAAGCTTAGCACGCTTGTTTGAGATCCAACCTTCTCACCCTCTAATTGAATATGGAATTCAACCAGTTATGGTCACTCATTCCAAGGGGATCCTTTACTAGGACATTTTTAATTAATCCCGTCTCGTTACACAGGACCAGATCTAAGGTTGCTTGCCCCCTGGTCGGTTCAGTTACATACTGCTCAAGAAACCCATCCCTAATACACTCAATGAACTCATCCTCAAGGCAGCCCTGCCCAATTTGATTTGTCCAATTAATATGATAGTTAAAATCCCCCATAATTATAGATGTTCCCTTATTACAGGCCTCAACTATTTCCTGATTGATACTCAGTCCAACAGAGTTGCCACTGTTCGGAGGCCTATAGACTACGCCCACTAGTGTTTTTTTCCCCTTATTATTCCTTACCTCCACCCAAACTGTTTCATTATCCAGATCTTTTGACCCAATATCATTTCTCTGTATTACAGTGATTCCTTCCTTTATTAACATAGCCACCCCACCTCCCCTTCCTTCCTGCCTGTCCTTCCTGATCGTTAAATAACCTGGTATGTTTAATTCCCAGGCATTGTCACCCTGCAGCCATGTTTCTGTAATGGCCACAAGATCATACCCATATGTAGTTATTTGTGCCATTAACTCGTCTATTTTGTTACGAATGCTACGTGCATTCAGATAGAGAACTTTCAAAGATGTTTTGTGACACTTAGTTCCTGCTTTTGCCCTTTTTATTACTTTACCTTTTACTCCATACCTTCTGCCCCTTCCTGACACGCTCTGGTTTTTAATTTCCCCACTGCTACCTAAGTCTATGACCTTCTCTGTTGTCATTTTTATTATTTGCTCTCTAGGAACCTCCCCCCCACTAGTTAGTTTAAAGCCCTCTCTACAGCCCTAGTTATATGATCCGCCAGGACTCTAGTCCCAGCACTGGCCAAGTGAAGCCCGTCCCGACGGAACAGCTCCCTCCTGCCCCAGTACTGGTGCCAGTGTCCCAGGAAGCAAAACCCATTTCTCCCACACCAGTCTTTGAGCCACGCATTTAACTCTCTAATTTTATTTGTCCTAGCCAAATTCGCTCGTGGCTCAGGTAATAATCCAGAGATTATTACCCTTGTGGTTCTGCTTTTTAATTTGGCCCCTAGCTGCTCAAACTCCCTCAGCAGAACCTCCTTCCTTGTCCTATCTATGTCGTTGGTACCAACATGGACCACGACAACTGGATCCTCCCCCTCCCATTCCAAGTTTCTCTCCAGCCCAGAGGAGATGTCCTTAACCCTGGCACCGGGTAGGCAACACAGCCTTCGGGACTCTCGCTCTCGGCTGCAAAGAACTCTATCTATCCCCCTAACGATACTATCCCCTACCACTACAACATTTCTTTTAACTCCCCCCACTTGAATGGCCCCCTGCTCCACGGTGCTGTGGCCAGGTTGCTCATCCTCCCTGCAGTCCCTGCTCCTGTCCCCACAGGGAGTAAGAGCCTCGAACCTGTTGGACAAGTGCAAGGGCTGCGGCTCCTCCAACACTACCTCCTGGATCCCCGTACCTGCCTCACTTCTAGTCACACCGTCCTGACCCTGGCCACGGACTACATCTGCATTAATTAATCTAATTGGTGTGACTACCTCGTGATACACAGAGTCCAGGTAACTCTCCCCCTCCCTGATGTGTCTCAGTATTTGAAGCTCGGACTCCAGCTCTTCAACACGGAGCCGGAATTCCTCGAGCAGCCAACACTTACTGCAAATGTGATCACCGTGAGCATCAATGGTGTTCACCAGCTCCCACATATTGCAGCAGCAACACATCGCCTGATCTCCCATTCTATGTAATTAATTAAATTTATCAATATTATTCTTAAATATCCTCTGCCCCGATTCTAGATGGTGAATATCACACCTTAGAAACTATAAACCAGAGATTTAAGCTTAAAAGGGAGAAATACTTACCAACCAATCACTTACCCGCTTTCTGGTGACGTCACACTTGGATTACTTTTTACCTCTCTCCTTCCCTCCGAGTTCAGAGACTGGAGACTGGTAGGCCTTACCTGGTCTCTGGGACTTTTATACCTCGCTCTGCCGCTCAGGGTTCCCGCCGACGCTGTGAGGCCTTACCTGGTCTCTGGGGACTTTTATACCCCGCTCTGCCGCTCAGGGTTCCCGCCGACGCACTGAGGCCTTACCTGGTCTCTGGGGACTTTTATACCCCGCTCTGCCGCTCAGGTTTCCCGCCGATGCTGTGAGGCCTTACCTGGTCTCTGGGGACTTTTATACCCCGCTCTGCCGCTCAGGGTTCCCGCCGACGCACTGAGGCCTTACCTGGTCTCTGGGGACTTTTATACCCCGCTCTGTCGCTCAGGATTCCCGCCGACGCACTGAGGCCTTACCTGGTCTCTGGGGACTTTTATACCCCGCTCTGTCGCTCAGGATTCCCGCCGACGCACTGAGGCCTTACCTGGTCTCTGGGGACTTTTATACCCCGCTCTGCCGCTCAGGTTTCCCGCCGACGCTGTGAGGCCTTACCTGGTCTCTGGGGCCTTTTATAGCCCCGCTCTGTTCTATCTTCTTGAAAAAGTGTTTGGCAAACCTTTTAAAATTTGTTTAGAAACAACCTCATGATGTAAATTAGATTACATATAACCATTGTGAAAAAATGGCGGTTTTGGCTCATCTCCCTCCCCAAACAAAGGAACGGACCGTCAAACACTTTTTAAATGAATTGTGCTGGACTGGGAATCAATTTTGTCTCAACTGAGATTATAGAGCCCAAGAAGGAATGGTTGTCCGATCTTTGGAGCCAAGTTCATTTTCATTTGGGTGTCAGTCACACCACAGGCACTGGTCTCCCTTGTATCACTTTCCTTCCTTATGAATTCAATGAACAATAATAGAAGTATGTGAATCATTTTTCTCTATGTTTGGCCCTTGTTGTAAATGAAAGCAAAAATAAATAACCTGAATTCTATTTTTTAACAGTGTGTTGGTGTGGACAACATAGAGCCTTGTGTTACTGTTTTGCTTGTGCTGTTTAGTGGCTCGAGTGTTGCTTTGTACTGCTGAGTATTAACTAATGCATAGACATCGGTTTCTGATGTGCTTTCACAGTGACATGGCTGATGTCCAAAGAGATGCCATGGAGGAAATAGTCTTAAACAGCCCAGTCCAGATAGTGAAGGCATTTTTGTCCAGGATTAGAAAAATCATTATTTAAAAAAAGCAAAACATTTGGAAAATTGACATATGGCAGGTAGATAGACAAATTTTGAAAAATGTGTGTTTTAAAAATATATTGTTTGTGCTATTCTCATGTTGTACACATGACTAACCCTTGGAAATTCCCTGCCCAAGTGTTTGTACTTGTAGCCAAGTATTGGAAAGTCCCACTCCAGTTGGGGTGAGTTATGTGAATGCATTTTATTCAAATTAAAACAGCGGCAGCCTGTGAAACTATGGTGGTGATTCACCAGTCACACTCTCCCAGCGCCTGTACAGTGTTGTAGCCCTATCTCCAACCAGCATTCACATCGAGATAGGCTTCCACTGGAAATGCGGGCACTCAGCAGGAGTTAGCATCTCCAGGTGAGGAGGGATAAAAGGAGAAAATCTGAGAGAATGATGGAGAAAAACACACAATCTTTAACTGTCAATTAAGAGACGAAACTGCTGAACTTTCCAGAGAGTCTTGTGCTTGGTTCTCAACGTGCTTTACAATCAGAAACAGTTAAGTTATATAAGGCACAAAAAGGAAAGGTTTTTTTTACGCTGTGAAAAGTAACTAGGGAGTGATTCTGCAACAAAAGTATAAGGAGAAAGCTGTGCATTTGATAGGTTTGTCCTATATTGTGCACAGAGGAACCATCTGGCCCACCTTAGCCTTTCCATCCAGAAAGACCCTATTGTCCCACCGCACAGCATCAGCTGTTTCTTAAATTAGTCCAGGACTTTCATCTCCACCGCTGCTCTGGGACAGGAGGCAAGAACTGTGAGATCAACCGTAAAAAATTAAGGTTTTATTACAGCTGCCAAAGGGAGGGTCTTGATGATTCAATTTGTTACTGTAAACATTTATGTTATTCTACAAATAAAAGAAAGATGTTTCCTTCAATTATTATATTGTTTCACTCACAGGTAGTCTGTTTTTAGAGAAGTATTAAAATCTCTACGCTAGACAGGGTCATAATAAAGATTTGGCCAGAGATTGTCTCTTAACCAGCAGAGGGAGCTACTAACCAGTCCGCCATTGTTTCTCAATAAACCTTGCATTGTGCAGTATGAAGAGTTAATTTTAGTAGAAATTGATTTACATTAAAAAATTGAGTTAATAAATTGGACAATTCTATTGTTTGGGAAGACACCTCTGAGAGCACTGTATCAAGGCATCACTAAGAAATGGTACAAAGTTATCTCCGCATCAGTGAAGTTCAAGAAACAGCGGCCTGGAATTTCCTTAACTGGCATAACCGGCAAGCTATGCTAAAATTTATACCAATCATACCATCGACAATTTAGATCCAAATTTCCTGAGAATCTCATTAGCATAAATAAAAACAGCATAAAACAAGCAGAAAACAGCATAAACAAGGACTTACACCATATTCCTTTTTTTAATGTATGAAAGTTAAAAGTTTGAAGCCATCAAACCATCCTTTATGCACATTAGGCACAGCATGTTTAAGAAAATACAATCATGGAAGCTTTTCAATTTTTAATGTAACTTGTTCTGATGCCGTAAAATGCATCCAAAGATACAGAAAATACAATGTAGATGTCAATGATGAAAAAAAATGCTTTAAAAAGTGTAATAAAACACTAGAAATATGACTTTGGGTCTTCCTGTGCCTAAAATTTTAAGCGTAAATTTACACCCATTCAGAAATGGCTGAAATGTAGGAAGCTCGTGTTCTCCAGTCTTTAGCATGGGGGGGGGGGGGGGGCTACGTTAATGAGGAGCGGAGAGTTTTGGAGGAAATTTCAAAGGATAGGGGAAATTCAGGCGTAGCGCAAAGATGGGTAGCAAGGCACTTACGCCCAAATTTCGTTGAACTTTTGCGCTTAAACTCGGCATTATGCCACATTTATGCTGTTGTTTTGGTGCAAGTTTACAGGAAATTGTGGGCTGACCTATGGGCTAAATCAGTCCTCCAATCCTGCCAATTACTGAAACACTCTCACCCACTCCCCTTGCTGCTTTAGTATTTGTCAAAGTGCGCATCATTCGGAACTCAGGATTGCATGGTATCCAAATCATAGAATCATAGACATTTACAGCGCAAAAGGAGGCCATTCGGCCCATCTTGGTCCATAGCCTTGTAGGTTATGGCACTTCAAGTGCATATCCAAGTACTTTTTAAATGTGGTGAGGGTCTCTGCCTCTACCACCCTTTCAGGCAGTGAGTTCCAGACCCCCACCACCCTCTGGGTGAAAAAATTTCTCCTCAAATCCCCTCTAAACCTCCGACCAATTACTTTAAATCTATGTCCCCTGGTTATTGACCCCTCCACTAAGGGAAATGGGTCCTTCCTATCCACTCTATCTAGGCCCCTCATAATTTTATACACCTCAATTAGGCCTCCCCTCAGCCTCCTCTGTTCCATAGAAAACAACCCCAGCCTATCCAATCTTTCCTCATTGCTAATATTCCCCAGCCCAGGCAGCATCCTCGTAAATCTCCTCGGCACCCCCTCTAGTACAATCACATCCTTCCTGTAATATGGTAACCAGAACTGCACGCAGTGTTCTAGCTGCGGCCTAACTAGTGTTTTATACAGTTCAAGCATAACCACATGGCCAATTTTTGTATCATCTGCAAACTTCTTAATCATACTTCCTACATTTAAGTCCAAATCATTGATTATACCACAAAAAGCAAGGGACCTAGTACTGAGCCCTGTGGAACCCCACTGGAAGCAGCCTTCCAGTCACAAAATCACCCTTTGACCATTACTCTTTGTTTCCTGCCTCTGAGCCACCTTGGTGGTGGGAAAATTATTGGAAAAGATTCTGAGGGACAGGATAAATCTTCATTTAGAAAGACACGGATTAATCAGGGACAGTCAGCATGGATTTGTTAAGGGAAGGTCGTGTCTGACTAACTTGGTTGAATTTTTTGATGTGGTAACAAGGAGGGTCGATGAAGATAGTGCATTTGATGTAGTCTATATGGATTTTAGCAAGGCTTTTGATAAGGTCCCGCATGGCAGACTGGTCATGAAAGTAAAAGCCCATGGGATCCAAGGCAAAGTGGCAAGTTGGATCCAAAATTGACTCAGAGGCACGCCAAACTTAAAGCAACCAAGAATTTCAGCTTTCATTTTTGTCTTAACTTTTCAGCCATTGTGCTTCTAAAGTGAATTAATCACCCCCACCCTTCCCCAACCCCAGGGTTTAAACAGCGAAACATGACACAAAAAGAATCTAACAGGAGGAGCATCACAATTAAAGGGAAAGAAGGAGGAAGGATAAGAAGAGGCAGTCTTTCTTTTACACACATGGGGTGGGGTTATGGTTTATTGTATATTGGGCTGCATATTTGTGTATAGTGGACTATTGCACAATCATATGTGGCCCACTCACTGGTTTGACAAATGTATCCAGCTCCTAGCTCCAAAAGGTTGGACATCCCTGGTAGGTAGCTTGTGCAAACCTGAGTAAAGTACCCATATTGTGTATATGTTGACCATCAGCCCATGTATTCTTCAGCCACTAAAGTAGAAACAACATAGTTGGCCTATGTAGAATTAATCAGGACTTCGGTGAAGGTGTTGACGATGGTTTGGAGTTCGACCTCCGAGTGAGCGCAGATGCAAGCGTCGTCTGCATACTGTAATTCGACGACAGAGGATGGGACGACCTTGGATCTGGACTGGAGGCAACGGAGGTTGAACAGTTTCCTGTTTGATCTGTAAATTATCTCCATTCCAGCGGGGAGCTTACTGAGGGTGAGATGGAGCATTGCAGCAAGGAAGATCGAGAAGAGCGTTGGTGCAAAGACACAGCCTTGCTTGGCCCCAGTTCGTACGTGAATTGGGTCTGTGGTGGAACCGTTGGTCAGGATCACGGCTTGCATGTCATCATGAAGCAGGCGGAGGATGGTGACAAACTTTTGAGGGCAGCCGAATTTGAGGAGTGTGGTAAACCACTGTAGTTCACTGTGTTCACTGTTGTTGTTGTTGTTGTTGTCGTTCACTCTTGTTTCACTGTTGTGCCTGACTATGCCTCAGCTGACTCCGCCCCTGGGCTACCGAGTATAAGAGCGGCCGCATGGCAGCTCCTGGCATTCGGTCGTCCACTAGAGGCATAGTCCTGATCTGTCTGAAGTGCAATTCAGTAGTTAATAAAAGCCTGTTGTTCTGAACTCTGCCTAGCCTTTTATTAGAATTGATAGCGCATCAATTTTATTAACTACTGAAAAAAAAAAAAAACGATGCTGCAGATTCTTAAGATCAAGTGCCTGGAACTCGACCCGCAAGAACCGGACTCGACTGCTAAGTTCTCGCACTGGCTGCACTGTTTTGAGTCCTTTCTGACTGCATCCGGCGAGACCGTCGCCGCCGATGCCGACAAGCTCAGGGTACTGAACTCTAAAGTAAACCACCGAGCTTTTGCCCTTATCCGGGACGCTACGAGCTACCAGGGGGCTATCGACATCTTGAAGGAGCAATACGCACGCCCGGTCAACTATGTTTACGCAAGACATCTCCTGGGGTCTCGCAAACAACAGCCCGGGGAACCCACAGAAGCATACATACGGGCGCTGAAGGAACTCGGCCGAGCCTGCGAATGCAAGCAAGTAACAGCCACGGAACATACGGAGGAGCTCATCCGGGATGCCCTCGTGGCGGGCCTCAGGTCCACTCACACACGGCAGCGACTGCTGGAAATTAGCGAGCTCGACCTAAAGAAGGCGATTTCACTCACCCTCTCGTTGGACGTAGCCCACCGGAACATGGAGGCCTACTCCCCGGACCACGCGGCCGCCTCATGGATGCCGCAGCCGCCGCCACCTTGGGACGCGGCGCCGCCACGGGCCCTGGCCTCAACTGCTGCAGCGACGTCCCGCCCGAGCCAGAAATGTTATTTCTGTGGCCAAACCAAACACCCCAGGGCGCGCTGCCCGGCGAAAAACGCGGCCTGCTCTGCCTGCGGTAAGAAGGGACACTACGCTGGTGTCTGCAGAAGCCAGAAGACCCCTACCTCCAGCAGCGCCGCGTGCGATTCATGGGAGCGGCCATCTTGCCTCCCTCCAGCCTCGTGGGGATCGGGATCGTCATGGGCGCCGCCATTTTGTCCTTCCTCTCCGACGCCGCCATCTTGTCCGCCATTCTGCCAACGGGCCCCCGACTCACCCACCGCCGCCTCACCGGGGTTCTACAGCGACGCTACCGACTCCACAGCGGCCTCCACCACGCTGGATCAATCCAGACCCCATCAGCTAGCCAGGTCCACGATGGACATCCAGGTAAATGGCCGCGCCACAACTTGCCTTTTTGATTCCGGGAGCACGGAGAGCTTCATACACCCTGATACAGTACGGCGCTATTCTCTCTCGGTCCGGCCAACGCGCCATCGGATCTCCATGGCCTCGAAATCCCACTCAGCAGACGTCGGCGGCTACTGCGTAGTGACCCTCTCGGTGAAGGGCTCCGTATATAAAAATGTAAAGCTATTCGTCCTGCCACATCTCTGCGCTGCCGTTCTACTGGGGTTGGACTTTCATTGTCACTTTAAGAGTGTCACCTTGACATACGGTGGACCTCTTCCCCCGCTCACTGTCTGCAACCAGCAGTTTTTAAATTGCCCGCCGCGCCCCACCTGTAGTCTCTCCACCCTCAAAATCACCCCCCCCCCCCTGTTCGCCAACCTCACCCACGACTGCAAGCCTATCGCCACAAAGAGCAGGCGATACAGCACCGGGGACAGATCCTTCATAAGATCTGAGGTGACGCGGCTCCTGAAAGAGGGGATTATTGAGGATAGTACCAGCCCCTGGCGAGCCCAGGTGGTAGTCGTTAAGACTGGCAACAAGCAACGCCTAGTCATCGACTACAGCCAGACTATCAACAAGTACACCCAGTTGGACGCATACCCCCTCCCCCGCATAGCCGACATGGTTAATAAGATAGCGCAATACCGCGTTTTCTCGACCATTGACCTCAAGGCAGCATACCACCAAATCCCTATCCGCCCTGAGGACCGCCAGTACACAGCTTTCGAGGCAAACGGCCGCCTTTTTCACTTCCTCAGGGTTCCTTTTGGCGTCACCAACGGTGTCTCCGTCTTCCAGAGGGAGATGGACCGGATGGTCGACGAGAATGCGTTACAGGCCACGTTTCCCTACCTAGACAACGTGACCATCTGCGGCCATGACCTGCAGGACCATGACGCCAATCTTGATAAGTTCCTCCGCACGGCCCAACTCCTAAACCTCACGTACAACAAGGAAAAGTGCATATTCCGCACAGCCCGCCTCGCTATCCTTGGTTGCGTGGTGAAACACGGAGTCATCAGTCCTGACCCTGACCGGATGCGCCCGTTGATGGAACTTCCCCTGCCCCACTGTCTCAAGGCCCTCAAAAGGTGCCTGGGCTTCTTTTCCTATTACGCCCAGTGGGTCCCTCATTATGCGGACAAAGCCCGTCCACTTATCAAGTCCACTTCCTTCCCCCTGACGGCGGAGGCCCGCTTAGCCTTTCACCGTATAAAAGATGACATTGCCAAGGCCACCATGCACTCGGTAGACGAGTCCATCCCCTTCCAGGTGGAGAGCGATGCATCCGACTTTGCCTTGGCCGCTACCCTTAACCAGGTGGGAAGACCCGTGGCCTTCTTTTCACGAACCCTCCAGGGCTCCGAACTCAGACACTCCTCTGTGGAAAAGGAGGCCCAGGCCATTGTGGAGGCGGTGCGCCACTGGCGGCACTACCTGGCTGGAAAACGATTTACCCTGCTTACTGACCAGCGTTCAGTTGCTTTCATGTTCAACAACAAGCAGAGGGGTAAAATCAAAAATGACAAGATTTTGAGGTGGAGAATCGAACTTTCCACCTACAATTACGACATCTTGTACCGGCCAGGGAAACTCAACGAACCCTCAGACGCTCTATCGCGAGGCACATGCGCCACCGTGCAGATCGATAGACTACGGGGCCTCCACAACGACCTCTGCCACCCGGGGGTCACCAGGTTCTTCCATTTCATTAAGGGCCGCAACCTGCCTTACTCCATCGAGGAGGTCAGGACCATGACCAGGAGCTGCCCAGTCTGTGCAGAGTGCAAGCCGCGCTTCTATAGGCCTGACAGAGCAAACCTGATCAAGGCCACCCGCCCTTTTGAGCGCCTGAGTATCGACTTTAAAGGGCCCCTCCCCTCCTCTGACCGCAATGTGTACTTCCTCAACATAGTTGATGAGTACTCCCATTTCCCTTTTGCCATCCCCTGCCCGGACATGACCACCGCTACGGTCATTAAATGCCTGCACAACCTCTTTGCTCTGTTCGGTTTTCCCAGCTATATTCATAGCGACCGGGGCTCGTCCTTCATGAGTGACGAACTCCGTCAGTACCTGCTCATGAGAGGTATTGCCTCAAGCCGGACCACCAGCTACAACCCCCGGGGGAACGGACAGGTTGAAAGAGAGAACGCGACGGTCTGGAAGGCGGCCCTCCTAGCCTTAAAATCTAGGGGCCTTCCGACCTCCCGTTGGCAGGATGTCCTACCCGATGCGCTCCACTCCATCCGGTCACTGCTGTGTACAGCCACCAACGCAACCCCCCATGAGCGAATGTTTGTTTTCCCCCGGAGGTCCACATCCGGTAACTCACTACCACACTGGCTGACGTCCCCAGGGCCCGTCCTGCTGAGGAAGCATGTAAGGTCCCACAAAACGGCTCCCCTGGTAGAGAAGGTTCACCTCCTCCATGCCAACCCCCAGTACGCCTACGTGGCATACCCGGACGGGCGGGAGGACACAGTCTCCATTAGAGATCTGGCACCCTCGGGGTCCACTGACCCGCCACCATTGCCCCCCACCACGACCCCCTCCGACACGGCCCAAAATTCAGTAGACCCAATTCTCACCCCTGTCCATTCCACCCCAGTAGACGGCATGCCGCGCCCCCAGGACCAGCCGGAGCCCACTCGCCCACCCAACACCAAAGGGGACGATACGCCGGTGCTGGACCCCGCTCAAGACGCGTCGTGGGAAGCTGTACCATCGCAACCGTCGCCACGAAGATCTCGACGGCAAACGAGGCCGCCCAACAGACTCGCCTACTCGAACTTTTGATACACTTCACCCCGCCGGACTTAATTTTAAACGAGGGGTGAATGTGGTAAACCACTGTAGTTCACTGTGTTCACTGTTGTTGTTGTTGTTGTTGTCGTTCACTGTTGTGCCTGACTATGCCTCAGCTGACTCCGCCCCTGGGCTACTGAGTATAAGAGCGGCCGCATGGCAGCTCCTGGCATTCGGTCGTCCACTAGAGGCATAGTCCTGATCTGTCTGAAGTGCAATTCAGTAGTTAATAAAAGCCTGTTGTTCTGAACTCTGCCTAGCCTTTTATTAGAATTGATAGCGCATCAAGGAGGTCACTCCATAATCCCTCACGGTCGAACTCCAAACCATCGTCAACACCTTCACCGAAACGTACGAGAGCATGGGCCTTACACTAAACATCCGTAAGACCTCTACCAACCTGCCCCCGCCACACAGTACTGCCCCCCGATTATCAAAATCCATGACAAGGCCTTGGACAACGTGGACCACTTTCCATACCTCGGGAGCCTACTGTCAACAAGGGCAGACGTCGACGACGAAGTCCAACACCGCCTTCAGTGTGCCAGTGCAGCCTTCGGTCGCCTGAGGAAGAGAGTGTTTGAAGACCAGGACCTCAAACCCGGCACTAAGCTCATGGTCTACAGAGCAGCAGTGATACCCGCCCTGCTGTATGCTTCAGAGACATGGACCATGTACAGCAGGCACCTCAAAGTACTAGAAAGGTACCACCAACGCTGCCTCCACAAGATCCTGCAAATCCATTGGCAGGATAGGCGCACCAATGTCAGTGTTCTTGCTCAGGCCAACATCCCCAGCATCGAAGCTTTGACCACGCTCAATCAGCTCTGATGGATGGGTCACATCATCCGCATACCCGATACGAGACTCCCAAAACAAGCGCTCTACTCGGAGCTCCGGCACGGCAAGAGAGCCCCAGGTGGGCAGAGGAAATGCTTCAAGGACACCCTCAAAGCCTCCTTGAAAAAGTGTAACATCCCCACCGACACCTGGGAATCCCTGGCCCAAGACCGCACAAAGTGGAGGAGAAGCATCCGGGAAGGCGCCGAACACCTCAAGTCTCTTCGCCGGGAGCAAGCGGAAGCCAAGCGCAGGCAGCGCAAGGAACACACATCAACCCAAGCACCCCACCCACCTGTCCCTTCAACCACCGTCTGCCCCACCTGTGACAGAGACTGTAGGTCCCGCATTGGACTCATCAGTCACATGAGAACTCATTTTTAATGTGGAAGCAAGTCATCCTCGGTTCCGAGGGTCTGCCGAAGAAGAAGAATCAGGACCTGTAAATTGAGAGCAGTTCCCACATGGAGGCAGCAATATTTCCAATATTAAATTCCTGCCTTTTAAAAAGCACTGGGCAGATGAATGAGCAAACTCATTTGGTGCATTGCTTGTGAATGCCCTGCCCCATGTTTTGCCTCTTTTCAAAGTGAACAAAAGTTGCTCAACTTGTTTTGCAACATTTGAGCTGTCCTGTAACACGCACTGCACTACTTGGGGTGTGTCACTGAAGATGGAATGGTGAATGTAAATCAAGTCTCTGACTTTGCTGTGGCAGACCTCAGCTTAGCTCTGAGTACCAATACATTAAAGTTTAACGTGTTGCTCATGTTCAGAGTCTCAGCTGCAATCTACCTCATTTATACATCAGACTTTTCATCAACGCGAGGGAAAAGTACATGGCAGCAGCAGCAAGTAAACATGGTCACTCGCAGCCCAACTGTCTGCCCAACATTACCTTCTCATGATTCTAACAAGGAACACCTTCAACTGGACTCCTCTAAGTGGGGTTGAAATAAAAATAGGTGTGTTTCTAACATGTGTGCCCTTTTTTGAGCTGTTTTATTAAGCTAAAAAGCCTAAATGAAGCCTAAGTCCTATTAAAATCACTTAAAGAGGCCCCTGATGATGGGTTCTGTGCTGGGTCAATGACACTGGCCCAATCAGAGCAGAACAGTTTCAGATTTGATCATTATCTGTGTTGTACATTGATTTCATTATGTGGGGGAGGGGGGAGGGCGGAGGCGTCAGTAGAAATGCGACAAATGGTCGCAGCAGCTGTAGGCTAGCAAGGGGAAGAATCCAAGAACTGCTGGAAGTGTGCGTGTTTACACAAGGTGAGGACAGAGCCAGGCTCAGCTGTGGTGCCCTCTGTGGTAGAATAGCCCAGTGACGCTCACTGTCTAGATTTGCACTTGAAGCATGGCCGTTGGAGCGAGGAACTGGACAGTACCTGCTGCCCATGGAACAACCACCGAGCATCTTACTATTATCAAGAGGAGAGACAATGGTTAAAGGGAGAGTGAAACAGTAGTGAGCAGACAGGGGTCAGGTGCACTGGCAGCAGATTCATTTATTTGTCACCATGAATTCAACTGTGGAGCCCACCAGTGTCTGCACCAAATGTATCTGCTTGCAGAGCGTTCTTAATGTTCTCAATGCAAACG
The DNA here is from genome assembly GCF_052327205.1 of Somniosus microcephalus. NCBI lineage: Eukaryota > Metazoa > Chordata > Chondrichthyes > Squaliformes > Somniosidae > Somniosus > Somniosus microcephalus. The sequence goes on from NC_141000.1 coordinate 86,996,899, forward strand.
GTAGAAAATTGGGGCCGTGTTGTCTGATCTTCTTTTCTTTCGATTCAGTTCTTTTCCATTAACGGGGGTTAATATGTAGCTTAGTTCTGATAATAATTGCATCTGCTGTGGAAACGTTCACCTTTGTTCTTCTCAGACTCGCCTAAGTGTGGTGATTAACTGCTAATTTTCAGTGACAGTGCATGTTGTTGCCTGCTTTCTACGTATTTCGTTTTGCTATCACTGAAGCCTTTCTGCTGTTTATATTAGCACGATAGCAAAATACTGCGGATGCTGCAAATCCGAAATAACAACAGGAAACGCTGGAAAAACTCAGCAGGCCGAGCAGCATCGGTGGAGAGAGAAACAGAGTTAACGGGCCAGTAATTCCAGTCCCAACGCGTGAGTACGGACGGGGTACTCACGCGTGGGCCTGTTGGAAGTGCCGGATTTCAGCATGCACAGCGCATGCGCGGGAAACCGGCATTTCCTGTCCTCTGAACCAAGGGGTTCAGAGGACAAACGCGTGCGCGCAGGAGTCTGCGCGTGCGCGCTGAAATTCCTTTTTTCCACAGGTTTGCGCGTGTGTAAGGGCCTCTCCTTGGAGACATAAGGACTTCATTCTTTAAGGTAAGTGGTCTATTACTTAAAATTATTACATTTTTTCCACAGCTTTATTGTTTTTAAGGACTTTACAGTAAGGTAAGTGTAGTTTTAGACCCAATTTTAAAAAAATTATGTTTTTCAAAAATTTGATTAATTGTTTAAAATAGTTTTTTAAAGTTATTTATAGTTTATTTAATTATTGGGATGTTTTAAACATTTTATTTAAAGTTAAACCAGTCTTTTGGGCGCCCGTACTTTTCATGAGTTTGACAGTTCTTACTATCAAACTCATGAATGAAGTTTCCCCTCCCCTGATTGGCTGCACAGTGCTCACCTGATCCCAGCCGGCACATCGCACTAACTACGCCGCTGGATCAGGTAAGCACAGCGCGCCGACATCTGAACCGGGCCAGTGACAGGAATTCCAAGCAGGCCCAGGCTTCAGATGTCGGCGCGCCGGGTGAGTGCACATCGGGGGCTTGCACGCGCGGCAAGCCCCCGAACCTAATTTCTGGGCCAACGTTTCAGGTCGATGACCTTTCGTCAGAACTGGAAAAAAAGCAGGAAATGGAAAGCAAGTTTGGGTGCTGGGAAAAGGGGGAGGGATGAAATAACAAAAGGGAAGGTATGAAATAACAAAAGGGAAGGTCAGTGATAGGATAGAAAGCAGGAGAGATTAAGAAGCATTGAGAGACTTTAAGAGATATTCAAGGCAAGAGGAGGTGGTAATGGGACAGGTTGAGGAACAAAGGATGGCTCTAGATGGGGTGTGAATTGTGCTGGTAGAATGAAGGACAGCTGAAGGAAGGGAAGGAAAAACAAAAAGTGTGGATAAAAAAAGAAAATATATATATGTGATAGGGGCCGAGGTTATGATCTGAAATTGTTGAACTCTATGTTGAGTCCAGAGGGCTGTAGAGTGCCTAATCGAAAGATGAGGTGCTGTTCCTCGAGCTTACGCTGAGCTTCCGTGGAACAATGCAAGAGGCCGAGGACAGTGAGGTCTGAGTGGGAATGGAGCGGTGAATTAAAGTGACAGGCCATCAGGAGCTCGGGGCCCCCCTTACTTACTGAACGGAGGTGTTCCGCAAAGCAGTCACCCAACTTACTTTCCATTTCCTGCTTTTTTTCCAGTTCTGACGAAAGGTCATCGACCTGAAACGTTAACCCTGTTTCTCTCTCCACCGATGCTGCTTGGCCTGCTGAGTTTTTCCAGCGTTTCCTGCTGCTGTTTATATTTCTGTTTTATGCAAATGGAAACTTACTTTGTCAACACCTACTAATTCCATTTTTCTCAATTTAATACGTAACTATTCTTAACAGTTTCTTTTTTCCAAATACTGATGTACCTACCAGTTTGTATTTTATAAATAACAATGTATAGCAAGTTTATTTGTACTTTGCTATAGGTTTTCTGTAAGTTGTGTTTTAAAATGTAAATCATTATGAATAACTACTAATGATTACTACTTACTATTTTAGCAAAATAGCACCATTAATGTATATTTTCATAAGTTATTTCCTGAGTTTTATTTTGGACGTAGGAAAAGTACACAGCTAGAGGTTTGAAGTTACACTTTGAAAAGGTCTGTTCAGGATCTGGGCGCACTGCCTAGAGTTCCTATGTTTGTCATCTATATTTATCCCCTTAGTGTACCACTGCAGATTAAAATAACAGAACTACTTTTGTTGGTTTCACAAATTCCTTGAGGAATTTTAATGTTCAGCTGAGAGAGCTTCTGCATGGATTTTAACAAGATGTGGTTTGCCACCAAGCTGTGTTTGCGTGGATTGCTGGGAGGTTTACTGGGACTGTCAAAGTGCATTTTGTCATTCTACAAATTCTAAGTTTTCCTAACTGTGGGTGACTATTTGGACTGTAACAATCAACATCTAATATATTGAAAATAAATTGATTACATTTGAAAGTGGAAGCATTTAGTACTTACAGCTATTAATACCTTCCAGTTACTTTCTGATATGAATGTTGATATACTGGGAGCTTTGTCCTGAGTTTGTCTTTCTTGAATAAATACACATAGTTTAACTCCCAATACTTTTGCATAAGTAATTTCATAATTTACACCCTCAGTGGTGCACATGGAATGCTGGGAACTTCAGATACAGGGGACTAAATTCGATAGCCCCTGAAAACGGGCGTGGGAACTGCGATGCGTGATTAACCCACACCCGTTTCTTCCAATGTAGGCAGAATGCCAACTTCTGCTGCCTGCTGATTAACATGATTGCAGTGTGCAGCCAGCGCTAACCGCGCTGTAGAATAGCTACACACATCAGCAGGGGGCCCAAAATCATACCTTGCTAGCACTACTTAAAGCTAGCCTTCACTGCTTATAGCGAGCCTGCACCTCTTAAAGGGGAGGTGCATTGTGGCTGGGGCAGGTGCTGAGAGTCATGGTCCAAGAGATTCTGACCTGGGAAAGAGTGAGGAATGGCACAACAGGGGAGAGAGCAGGCTCCAAGGTTTTCTGACGCTCCACTGGAGGCCTTGGTGGAGGTGGTGGAAAGGAGGAGAGATGTATCCACAGAGGGCCAGGAGGTCCTCTAGATACACGCTCAGAAAGCAATGGGAGCAGATAGCCATGGCGGTCAATGCCAGGAGTCAAGTCCCGAAGACCTGGATGCAGTGCCGCAAGAAGTTCAATGACCTCACACAAGTGGTCAAGGAATGCAACTTCAAATGCCATATTCTACCAACTGCACCACTAGCCTCAGCTGCTGCTTAATGCACCACACCCCATCACTCACCCACCAACAATCTCTATCAATCAGCACTCATACCCAACATTCGTAGCTTCACCTCACTCTCACTTACCACTGCCGCAAGCCTCACACTCACATCTCACAGCTTGCACACACTGCTAACTATTTAACTATGATAGCCACATCACCCAAACAGATTTCACCAAACTCACTGATACATTTCCCTCTACCTTGCAGAACAAAGCGGTGCACAATCGGACGCAGCAGGAGCTAACTGGTAGGGTACAGGCACACCTCCTAAACCCCGTAAAGGAAACGGTCCTGGCCATTATTGGGACGGGCATTGCTGAGGCCGAGGCCAGCAGCAGGGCTGGATCCATCGAAGGTAAGGTATCCTCATTCCTAATGCTGCTTCGTATATTCCACTTCCCCCTCATCCCACAATTTCTTCTGATTTACAGGCTGCAGATGGTGTAAGCATGCACCTCTTACTTTCACCACCCCCCTTCCCCTCATCACAACCTTATCCTTGTGCCTTTCTCCTTTCAGATATCCAAGAACTGCCAGGCAGTGGTGGAAGAGCAAGAAGAAAGTGAAGATGAGGGAACGCCATCACTCGATTTAACAGCTGCAGGCACTAGTTCAGATACTGCCACTGCACGCCATTTAGAGGAGAGTAGAGACAGGATTTGCACGTGGTGAGACACCGGGCACGAGTGGCCTGCAGCCAGAGCTGGGGCAAGGATAGCGCAGGTACCAGCTCATCAGAGGGCGAGGTCGCACACGAGTTCTGCTGCAGAAAACTCAGATGAGAACTTTGATGGGGCAGGCTACAGAAGAAGGCTGATGGGTATACACAACAAAATGATTGGTGCATTGGGAAGCCTGCCAGAAAGCCTGTGTGCAATGTCAAGGAGCATGGAGGAGTCCAGTACCAACTTGGCACAGGGCTTTGTGCAGAGCTTGGAGCCCATCCTTTCCAGCATGGAAGTGGTGGCCAACTCCATTAGCACACTTGTGGACCCAACCATGATGCAGCGTCTGAAGGCCAAGGTCTCAGCTTCCATTGCAGCAGAAGCAGCAGCCACCCAACGTCTGGGTGCTGCAGTGGAAAATAGGACAGGATGTACAATGGGCGGGCGATTTTCTAGCACTGATTTTGCTCCCTCGCCAAAGTTGAATTTTGCCACCTAGATTTCTAACTGTTGGGAGGGAACTCTGTGCATGCTGTTCAGGCATGTGCCATGCTCTCTCCTGGACATGACATAAGCCAAGCAATTTCAAAAAATTGTTCTTGGGTGACACTGGCAAAACAGCATTTATTGCCCATTTCCAGTTGGGGGAAAAATTAGGTTGGCTGTGCCACCCATTAGCGCTTAAAGAGGTCGAGAAGTGGGGCGCTAACCAACTAGCGCCCGGGCGCAGCAAACCCTGCGCCTCTTCCAAAATTGAGTGGGCATTTAGCGCCGGTGCTAAACCGTAGCGCCCGCTCACCGGCGCACGCAGATCATGCCGTCATTTCAGTGTGCAACGCCCTTGGGGCGCCCCGGACTGGAAATTCAGTGGCGCCCCCCTCCGTTCCGCCTGTCGCTACCAACGACAGGTTACCTGGAACGTTTCCCAGTTGCAGTCGGGCTGGGGGGGCGCTATTTAAAGGGGACTCTTCCTGGATTATTAGTGGTAGCCATTTTTGGACCACACCTTCTGTGAGAGAGAGAGAGAGAGTTGCTCAGAGACAAACGGAGAGCCATTTCTGCAGTGAGCCAGCGCTGGCTGAGGAACTTTAGCCTTCTGAACATAACTTTGCAGTTGGTAAGCTTCACAACCGGCATAACTTTCAGTGCTCACTTACTATGGGGGCTGCATTGGATGGGAACGTCGTGCTTCTCAATCATATTGACAGGGCACAGAGACGCAGGGATAGAGTGGCAGGCATGGCCAGATGGTGGAGGGCCAACAGACGTCGGCACACGAGACCTTACACTGCCAGGGTTTTCCGCCAACAGTTTTCGTATATCAACATGTCAGAGGAGCAGTGTTTCCGAAGGCTGCGCTTCAGTGAGGAGGTGGCCACTGAGCTCTGCCACCTGCTTCAGCCAGATTTGCAGCCTCAACTAAGGTGCAGGACATCTCTGTCGGTGGCTGTGAAGATCACTGTGGCTCTAAACTTCTATGCCAGCGGCTCCTTTCAGGCCGCTGCTGGGGACATTGCCAACAGTTCGCGGTGCATTGCTGTATCCGTCAAGTGACTAATGCCCTCTTTAAAAGGAGATGGCAGTACATCTCCTTCCCAATGACCCCAGACAAGCAGCAAGAGTGCGCAGAGGGCTTCGCAAGGATAGCGGGCTTCCCAATGGTGCAGGGCGCCATTGACTGCACGCATGTGGCTTTGCGGGCGCCTCTAGAGAATGCGGAGGATTTCCACAACCGAAAGGGGTTCCATTCTTTGAATGTGCAGCTGGTCTGTGACCACCGACAGCTGATACTCGCTGTCAATGCCCACTTTCCAGGCAGCAGCCACGACGCCTTCATCCTGCGCCAGACTTCTGTGGCAGACCTTTTCGAGGCCCCAGTTCACCCAGGAGGCTGGCTTCTCGGGGACAAGGGCTATCCTCTGTGCCCCTGGCTGCTGACCCCGCTCCATTCCCCCAGCACCCCTGCTGAAGAACGATACAACGAGAGCCATCAAGCAAACAGGAACATCGTGGAGCACACAATCGGCGTGCTGAAGCAACGGTTCTGCTGTCTGGATCATTCCGGAGGAGCCCTTCTGTACTCACCTGAGCGAGTCTCCCACTTCGTGGTTGTGTGTTGCATGCTGCATAACCTGGCAATCCTCAGGACCCAGCCAATGCCACCAGACATTGAAGCACCAGCAGAGGAGGAGGAGGAGGAGGAGCAGCACCAAGACGGGAGGGAGGCACAAACTGCAAGGGTCGTCCGTCAGAGGCTTATAGCAAGTCGCTTCTAGGCCTCTCTGAGGGAATGCTTTCTGCCATTCCAAGAACATGAATGGAACCGTTCTGCTACCCCTAGGCCAGTCAAGGCAACAATTTGTGCAAAGAACAGACATGGACATTGTGAATAAATAAACTTCTTTATTTAACAAACTGTGTATCCTTACCGCATGACAAAGCAATGGAAACAAACACCAAAACAAACAGACTGCCACATAACTGGCTCTCACACCCTGGAGACAATGTCCAAAACATAACCAACATTCAGACCAGCATCCTCGGCCTTGAATGAAAGAAATAACATAATTTAGCAACACCTCCTACTTTTTGCCCCTCGATGGTGATCTGCTTCCCTTGCGGAATTGCCCCCTTCCCGCCCTGCAGCTCCTCCGTAATGGGACCCCAGTGGCTGCAGCAAGGCTGGGAGAGGCCTGCTGACTGTCCAAAACTGAGACCGCAGATGCCCTTGAGGGACGGCCTGGACCAGCTCTGGGCCTGGAGGGCCCGGCTGCTGACTGTTCCAACTCTGCATGGGCGGCAGCAGTCTGTCCTACAGGTGGTGGCAGCTGCAGTGGAGAAGTGCCAGTGGTGGCATCAGGAATGCTGTCATCCTGAGAGCAGACAGCAGCTCCCTGGTCGGCCGACACACTGGCACTCTGACAGGGCAGCACCGCAGCATGCGCAGCAATTGGCTAGTGCACAGATTGCTGGCCTGCTGTGGCGCGGCGAGGGCTCCGGGGAATCCTGCCCGATCCAGCGAGGGTGGCAGCAGTCAGTGCTCGCGTGGCCTCAATCTGCGTCTGCATGAGACCAGCCACTGACTACGTGGCAGCACTCAGCACTTGTGTGGCAGGTGCCAGTGCTTCGCCGAAGTCCTAGACAATCCTTTCCAGTGCTGCGCCGAAGTCCTGCACACTCCTTGCCTGTGCTGCGCCAAAGTCCTGGACACTCCTTGCCAGTGTCTCAATGGAATCGGGCATCCTTGCCACTGCAGCCATGAGCTCAGTGTGCCTCTGCCCAGCCTGGGCGTTCATTTCTGCGAGGGCACGCACCTCTTCTGTGTTCTGTGCAGCAGCACTCGCGGCCCGACTCACCCTCCGGGGAGATGGTGCCCCCGAGCTTCCCTACCTCCCTCGTGTTGCTGCAGGCTGCTGGGTCCTGGAGCTGCATCCTCCTCAGACCATTCCCCCCTGCTCCCCTCCAGGGAAGGCGTCTCCCCAGTTTGGACATGGGCTGGCTCGCCTGAGGGTGGCACGGATGGTCCGGCTTCCTCCTCCTCGTCTCCTCCAGAGTCACTCGCACTGGCAACTTGAGGGCCCGCCTTCCGAGCTGGTGATGCAGCATCTGAAAGCAGGGAGGTTCAAGAGTGGCTTTAGCGAAAGGACAGGGTGGCAGCAAGGGATGCATGAGTGCTGCAATGCTCTGAGTTGGCTCGAGAGTGAAAAAGCATGCTGGTGTGGGGAACAAGTGGAAGGAGAGTGGTCAAAAAGGTGAAGACCTTACCATTGCTGTCCACAATGGGGTCGGGATCTCCAGAGGCGACGGGGCCAATCATCTGGCTTGCCACAATCTGATGGACTCGTTCCTCCAGGTCTGTGAGGGTCTGCAGGTGAGACCGGCCTCCTCCGGTCCGATGCTGTTGCCTTCTATTATGGGCTAGCTTGGCCTGCAAGAGAAAGGACAGGGTGTGAGGAAACCTGCAGCCCTGATATGGGATGACATGCCTCCCATGGTCGATTAGCCCTTACATTATGCTGCCCTGACCTGGGATGACATGCCTCTCATGTTCGATTAGCCTTTACATTATGCTGCCCTGATCTGGGATGACATGCCTCCCATGGTCCAGGAGCCCTTACATTATGCACAGAGCTGAATGTGCGTGTTTCCAGAAAGGGCCATGGGTGCTGGGTGACAGCTGGCCATTGGGGCTTTGCACACCCTCTGGCCATAAAGTGAGGTCCAGATGGAGGGATGAAGATGATTCTGAAAAAGGCACTCACCCTGACGACCCGAGTGAGGTCGTTGAACTTCTTCCTGCATTGCACAGGAGTCCTGGGAACCATGCTGCTGGAGGTGACTCTGTGGGAAACCTCCCTTCAAGCTCTGCGATAATCGCTGTGCTGAGGCCTCCTGCCATTCTCTGGGTAGAGTACAGATCGCCTGTGCTCCACCGCGCCAACCAGAGCATCCAATGCCCCCTCGCTGAAGTGCTGCGCTCTCTCCCTGGCACTCTCCATGTTCAGGCAGTTGTCGACGCCACAGGTAGGTTACCGCCGAGTTTGAGGCCTCCGATGCGCAGGGTGCGGCTGGAGATGATGATCGATCCGCCCCTTTAAGAGCTGTCCGGCGCCAGCGTGTCTGGCTGCACTCGATTATTGACAGCACCTGCGCTGCGCCCGCCCGCGGAGATATTGCGTCGCGCCACCGGGTTAGCGCCTTAAGACTGTCGTGCAGCGCCTGATTTAGCACCGCAATCACCTTCAGGGGTGCAGGTACCCAATATCGCTGGAGGTGGCAATAATTTGCGCCTGACGCTAAACTTTGCGCACCGCCAATACTAGCGCCCCAAACGGGGCGATACAGAATTTCTCCCCCTAAAAGTCAACCATGTAAACACAATTCTGCATTGGTGGCCGTGCCTTCAGCTGCCTTGGCCCGAAGCTCTGGAATTCCCTCCCTAAATCTCTCCACCTCTTTCCTCCTTTAAAACGCTCCTTAAAACCTACCTCTTTGACCAAGTTTCTGGTCAGCTGCCCTAACTTCTCCTTATGTGGCTCGGTGTCAACTTTTTTTTTGTCTTATAACGCTCCTGAGAAGCACCTTGGGACATTTTACTACGTTAAAGGGGCTATATAATTACAAGTTGTTGTAGCATTGTAAATGCACCCTCAAACACTTTGAACACTTTCAATGTTTTTTATAATACTGCTGAGCCTGGTTCCACAGGCACCTCCATTCACCACTCACCCAGCTTTACCAAAGGTGGCCTCTTTGTTTCGGCAGCACTGGGCTTCTGTTGTACAAGAGATTGATTCAAGAAAAATCACAGGCCAATAATTTCTGGAATATGTGTTGTAGAGCAGAAACATTTACGCACAAGACTGCTGAAAGTGCTCCTTCTCAGAACTGGCAGGGGAAGCTAGATAAGCGCATGAGGGAGAAAGGAATAGAAGGATATGCAGATAGCGTTAGATGAGGTAGGGTGCGAGGAGGCTCGTGTGGAGCACAAATACCTGTATAGACCAGATGAGCTAAATGGCCTGTTTCTGTGCTGTACATTCTATGTAATATATAAATTCTGTAGACTGGAACTTTTGCTGTAACCCTTTTATTGTCTGAGGCACCACTCACACATCTTCTAGGCAATTTTACCTTCAGGAGACATGGGTCAATTCCATTGATCTTGGGTTTCGGAATGGGAGGAAGCATGAAACTTTTGATTCTGTAAAAATAAAAAAAGTGAAAGGTGAGCTTGCTACTAAAGGAGTACCATCTTCATAAAATAAAGTTTGGCTTTTTAATTTTTTTGAAATGCATCATCATGTCACTGATACAAGAGATCAACAAAAATTGATTGTTCTGATTAAACTTGCATCCCTTCACTCCATGGTGCCACTCACTAGTGCTCTAATTTTTGATATCGCCACATTTTTATTCCTATATTTTCACATCCATATGTATAGTGAATGAATATTGCTTTTGCCCATTCATATCGTAAATGATAACATTGTAATCAGAATGTTGTCATAAGTTTGCCCACCTTAGGTTTGTGGGCTTATGGTGTCAGTAGCTAGAAAGAAGTAACTGTCAAGTAAGTGGTCTTTCTTGGGGTTGGAAGAACTGGCTGATGTAGTGAGTTATCTCAATGTTCTTTCACCTCTGGCATCTGAATTTGAATCCACCCTAGATTGACAGAATGAAAATCTGCTCTCTGAAACCCGTAGGCTGAATTCATCAGATTCAGACACCAACAAGTAAAAAAAAGGTCCTTTTGCCACTTTAGTTTTCAGTTCAATCCAGTGCTCATCCTTAAACAAAATGGCCCTGAAATTCTTTGGATGTTCATCTGGTCTCCCACTGTATCTCTAGTGGGCAACCAGCGAAACCACGCTCCCACCCCCACCCCAAAAAGGACAGTGCCGGGTCCCCAGTGAAAATTCAGACTGTCCTTCAACAACCAGGGGGAAAAGCCAGTGGTAGGACTGCCTACTCCAGGAGTTTCTGTTCCTCGGGCAAAGTTAGGATCCAGTGAATCATTGGAGGCAGGTATACCAATTAAGGTGAGGCATACCGGCCTCCACAAGGTTGGATATCGATCTCAGTGGTGCGGCCCAGGCCAGGTAAGTGACCTGGACCCCTGATTTTGTTTTAACAGATCGGTCCCCATTACCGAAGAGTCCGATGGGACCATGGCCAGGGTTGGCTGGGGTGTCAGGCCCCATGTACAGCAGGCACCAGAGCTTTATGTTACTCCAGTCAGACGGGCAGCAGTGATGGGTCCGAAGTAACACTCGTGCCCACCTTTACCATGGCAATGAGGTACCCTCCCAGTGGCCCTACAAACTCTGGCATGGCCAACATAGGTGGGCACCAGCAGGCAGAATCCTGGTGTTCTGCCCCCACTATGGCTATATTACACTATGATCCAATCTGATGGTCACTATACATTATTTGGTTTCTGTAAAACAAGTAAATCATAACTGTAGGTTAGGCCTCTTAGCCATCCTCACAGTGTTTACAAGAATTTTATTCTGTTCTGGATAATTAAGGTACTTTTTTGCTGGGTTTTTGCATAAACAGTCTATATTGGAGATAATCTTCAGTTTTACCTTTTCCTCAGGCATACAGCAGCACTCAGTCCTACGATCAGTTTTCTGCCCTTGCAGCGCGTTCCTATGCAGAGCTAGACAGGTAGCTAACAACTTGATATCTTCCCATAAAAATCACAAGGCTTGACTTTTCTTGTAAACTTTACTGAAAGATTCTTATCGTGAAACTGAAATACAATACAGAAATGGAAGCACACATTAGTATACAAGCACATAACTGATATGCATACACAAATTTAGGTACGCCTGAGCAACACAGTACATTTGGCATGTAACTTACCAAAACACGTGGAAACACAGCTTACTGTGAATATACATTTAGCAAACTGAAAGGCATTCTCTTTAAATTAGCCCTGTACATAGTGCATCAAAATACAGCTACAAGTTAACCAGCTAGACAGAGAGCGAGCACTTCACGGCTAGCTGTGTAAGTTTGCTTACAGAGAAAAGTTACAAACTAAACATTTTCTGCAAAATATAGTGTACACTAATCATCTATAACATTCTCAAGTACTTACAGACAAATAGTGTCTAAGGCTGGAGCGTGACAAGAATATAACTTCCCAGACCATGTGTGGCTGCAGGTCTGTGATATACAGTAGTTTACTTTACTGCACTTTACTGTACTTTACTGCACTTTGCTGTGCTTTACTGCACTTTACTGTGCTTTACTGCACTTGCTAGGTACTAGGTGGCAGCACACAATGGAAATTGACCCAAATTACTCAAACCCCTGAATTAACTGGAAAACTAACATAAATTCCTAAAGGAAGGCAGCACACTCCCCGCTTGGTACAATTCCATTGTACCACTACAGATACAAAAGAAAACCTAAAGAAAACGTCCTTTGGCTGCAAACATACTCAGAATCCTTTCTCTAGGTTTCTTCAGAAAGGAGGACTACGATCTCTGAGACTGGCCACAGAAACACTTTGACAGTCCCTTCCTTGACAATCTTCACCTCCACCTTGCGGACCCTCTTGTCCCTGCTCGGCAGAGTTTTGACAACCAGTCCCACTGGCCATTCATTTCTGTGTGCTTGGCTGTCTTTCAGCAAGACAACATCTCCCACTTTGACATTTGGCTTGTCTTCTGTCCATTTCCTACGGCTCTGTAGGGTGGACAAATACTCTCCTCTCCATCTCTTCCAAAAAGTGTCTGCAAGACACTGGACTTGCTTCCACTGCTTCCCGTGCAGCTCAGCCATGTCGAAGTTTCCAGAGGGGGCTGAAATAGCACTCATCTTTTGAGTCAGGAGCATCGCTGGGGTGAGGACTGCAGGCATGTCTGGGTCGGTGGACACCGGCACCAGGGGTCTTGCCTTCATGATCGCCATGACTTCAAGCCATGAGAGTGCTCAAGACATCGTGTGTGAGATGAGTGGGTCCCGTCCGAAGCAGCATAGCATCCAGAATACGCCTGGCAACACCGATGAGCCTCTCCCATGAACCGCCCATGTGGGATGAATGCGGGGGGTTAAACACCCACGTGCATCCTTTCTTTTGGAGGTAGCTTCTTACTGCTGCATCATCCGTGTGGATGTCCTTACAGGCACCCACGAAGTTAGTCCCTCTGTCGGAGCGGAGAAGTTTGGCTGGATCACAGATTGAGAAAAACCTCCTCAGGGCATTAATGGTTAGGAAAGCTTTGTCGTCCATGGATAGTGCTGGCTTGTCATCATCCTTGGACCTTTCAAACACTGAGCATCCTAGGCTGTCTGTGCTCACAGTGAGGCCTGCCTCTTCCTCACAGGCAGAGGAGGTTGACCTATGATGCTGCGTCATGCCATCGTAGTCTTCCTTTACCTGGATCCTGTTTGGGCATGGGCTGAGAAAGGGTGTGCGACCGTTGTGCAACATGTTTGTTTTATAGACGCTGACATCCGCTGGTTTGTGGACTGTTCCCAGGCAAACTCCACCCACGAGGACCCATCCCAGGTCAAGTCGCTGCGCATAAGGAGCATTGTGGGGCCCGTTGATTTGCTCACGCACCTTGTGCACCCTTAAGATGTCTCTTCCCAAGAGCAGGAGGATTGGAGCGTCCGGGTCCACAGCTGGAATCTTGTTGGCAACTGGCTGTAGGTGGGGCTGATGGCGTGCGACCTCTGGGGAGGGAATTTCCGTCCTATCATCTGGCATCATGTCACACTCAATTAAGGTGGGGAGGGGAAGCTGTAGTTTCCCATCCATGGATTCGATCATGAAGTTGCCAACTCTCCTACCCGTAGTCTCTGTTGTCCCTGAACAGGTTTTTAGCATGTACGGAGCTGCGCTGGCCTTGACTTCAAAGAGATTGAAGAATTCTGTCTTCGCTAGAGACTTGTTACTTTGCTCATCAAGCACTGCGTACATCTTGATTGCCTTCTCCTTTCTCCCTGCAGGATATGCTTTAACCAAGCAGATTTTGGAGCATGAGCGTGGGCTGCTTGCATTTCCACAAACCTCTGTACACTTGGAGGTGACTGAAGAAGATGCGCTTTCGCTTTGCTCCCCGCTATCCTCTTTGTCAACCGCAGCACTCTCGGTGGTCGAAGGAGGAGGACCTGGATGCAGGGCTGTGATGTGTTTTTCACTGTTGCACTCGAAGCACTTGATTGTCGCCTTGCAGTCTTTTGCCATGTGCATAGTCGACCCACAACACCTGAAGCAGATGCAATTCTCTTTCAGGTATGATTTGCGCTCATCAACAGGCTTGCCTCTAAAGCTTCGACACTTTTTGAGTGGGTGGGGCTTCTTGTGTATTGGACACTGACGATCTGGGTCATCCACTTTATTCCCAGCAGAACTGGATTGGTTGACTGAGGGTTCGGCTGGAACATTTGTTTTGTGCACGCTCACAGAGGCTTTGTTGCTGTACTTTGTGGGTTTCTCTGTTCTCGAAGGAGCGTAACTGCTGGAGGTGGAGAAAGTGAAACTTGGATCATTCCTCACCTTTGCCTGTTGTTGGACAAACCTGGAGAAGAGAGAGAAGGGGGGAAATGCTACTCCGTAGTCCTCCTTGTATTTGGATCCCTTAGCTATCCATTTCTCTTGAAGGTTGTAGGGGAGCTTTTCCACTATTGGGTTTACCCCACGAGCTGTATCCAAATACGAGAGGCCTGTCAGGTAACCTTCTCCCTTAGCACACTCCAGTTCGAGGAGAATGTCACCCAGTTCTCGAAGCTCGACATTATCTTTGTTAGTTAGCTTCGGAAAGTCCTCAATCTTCTTAAGCAGTGCGTGTTCAATGACTTCTGGTGTCCCATAACAGTCTTTGAGACGTTGCCAAACCAGGTTGAGGCCTGCTGTGGGATTGCGGATGTGCGCTGAGCGAATTCTCCTCGCCTGTTCTGACGACTCAGCTCCGAGCCACCTTGCCATCAAATGTAGTTCTTCTCTGGCTGACAGATTCAAGTCCTTGGTGGTAGTCAGGAAGGACGCTTTCCATGACCAATAATTTTCAGGACGGTCATCAAATTCTAGAAGACCTGAACTTAACAATTCTCGGCGGATGAGGTGCCTAGCGAGGTCTTGTGCACCTTCTGGCTCGGGTGAGGACTGCTTGGCTGGATTGGCCGAGTGCTGTGGAGGTCTCTGCAGGTAAGTCCTACTTGTTTCTTCTATTTTAAGCTCAGTGTCTCTGAAAACAGGCTGTTTGTTACTGTGGTGAGTAGCTGGTTCTGCGTCGAGATACCTGGATGTTTCCTTGAAGAACAATTTGGAGTGTTGTTGGACATACTCACTTGTACGTTGCACTAGACTGAGGGGCTGTTCTAGAACATATGCTTCATGGCTGTGCTCCCCGCCTTCGTTCTCCTCACCTTCTTCATAAGCTGCAGCTTCAGCTTCAGCGGCAGCGGCAGCTCTCTGGCTTTGGAGAATGTGGAGACTGGCGTCGAGGTCAACTCTCTGCTTCATCACACTAGCTTCTTTTTCAGTGAAGGACAATTGAGCCTGGGCAGCTTTTGCCTTGGCATGTGCTTTGGCGGCTGCAGAAGCTGTCGATGATGACAGTCTGCTGGACCGCCGAGATGATCTAGAGGATGCTTTAGAGGACTGTGACTTGGCATCATTTGCTCGAAGAGGCTCATGCTTCTCGGTTGGCTGGTCGACGTCCTCTATGGTATATTGTCTTCCTGAGCGTAGACTCATGGTAGCTGAGTGGTATCTTCTTGTGCTTGAGCCTGCTGTGCTGTTGTCTTTTCACTTTTCTGCCCTTGCAGCGCGTTCCTATGCAGAGCTAGACAGGTAGCTAACAACTTGATATCTTCCCATAAAAATCACAAGGCTTGACTTTTCTTGTAAACTTTACTGAAAGATTCTTATTGTGAAACTGAAATACAATACAGAAATGGAAGCACACGTTAGTATACAAGCACATAACTGATATGCATACACAAATTTAGGTACGCCTGAGCAACACAGTACATTTGGCATGTAACTTACCAAAACACGTGGAAACACAGCTTACTGTGAATATACATTTAGCAAACTGAAAGGCATTCTCTTTAAATTAGCCCTGTACATAGTGCATCAAAATACAGCTACAAGTTAACCAGCTAGACAGAGAGCGAGCACTTCACGGCTAGCTGTGTAAGTTTGCTTACAGAGAAAAGTTACAAACTAAACATTTTCTGCAAAATATAGTGTACACTAATCATCTATAACATTCTCAAGTACATACAGACAAATAGTGTCCAAGGCTGGAGCGTGACAAGAATATAACTTCCCAGACCATGTGTGGCTGCAGATCTGTGATATACAGTAGTTTACTTTACTGCACTTTACTGTGCTTTACTGCACTTTACTGCGCTTTACTGCACTTTACTGCGCTTTACTGCACTTGCTAGGTACCAAATATCCACTAGGTGGCGGCACACAATGGAAATCGACCCAAATTACTCAAACCCCTGAATTAACTGGAAAACTAACATAAATTCCTAAAGGAAGGCAGCACAATCAGTATAATGAAGCTGGCTATCAGACCCAACGGCACTTTAATCTCTGCATAGCAAAAAGTTAAACATTTTTAGACAGTTATTACTTTTTGTGTCTATGAGGTAAATATTATGAGTTAGTATTACATAGACCGGAATCTTCCCAGCCCTGTGAGTGCGGGCTTGGAGGCGGGCCCGCTGTCAAAATGGCCCTGATTGACAGCGGGGCGGAAGTCCGCTCTGAACCCACCTCCGTGTAAGTTTCTCAACTGTCGGGTCTGCCTGTGTATCGCAGACCCAACACCAAGCGGCAGGTCAGTTAATTAAGTACTTAACAGGTCGTTTAAAGCTGTTTAAGAGGATTAAAAGCAGGCACTTACAATTTTACCATCTTTCTGATGAGTTTGTCGTCCCTCGGGGAGCACGCCAGGTAAGTGGAGTCGGGTTCTCAAAGACTCTCCATTGCTTTCAATAGGTGACAGCTGCAAAAGTGGTATAAAAGCTACCATTTTACAGCTGTTCACTTTCCAATGTCAGAAGTTGCAGCCTTCAGTGTTAGGAAGAGTCTTTTCAGCCTCATACACTTTAGAATTGTTTGTAGTGAACTCTATATTCACTGTAACCTTCTTTGAAGAAAATTTCTGACCAGTGTCAGATTGCTTCTGTCAACTCAACTGGATCTGGCATATCAACAATCAAAATGGGCATGATTTATGCTCTCTCGTCTTGGCCCTCCGAGTCTGATGAGGAACAGCTGCAGGAACAGCAGAACCAGCCACACCAGCAGCAGCAACAACAAGAGCGCCAAGCTTCTCCTCAACCATCTCATGCTGCACAGGGTGGAGGGCATCAGCGCAGGGATGCACCGTGCTGGAGGCATTACCCCCCAGCACAGGGTCTATAGGCAGAGGATGAGCTACCTAAACATGACAGAGCAGCAGTGCCGACAGAAACTCAGGCTATTGCACCAGGTGGTCACCGACCTTTCTGCATTGCTGGAGGAAGACCTGCAGCCCAGAGGAAGGGGTGAACAGCCATTGCCAGTGGCTGTCAAAGTCACCCTTGCCCTCAACTTCTTCCAGACATCTGCCGCAGACATTAGCGGCATTTCCCAGTCTGTCGCACACAGATGCATCACACAGGTCACTGATGCCCTATTTAACAAGTTGGGCAAATATAAAGTTTACCACTCATCAAGCCAGTGTGACTGAGCGGGTGATCAGCTTCGCCACTCTGGCTGGCTTCCCACGGGTGCAGGGAGTGATTGACTGCACACATGTGACGATCAGGGCACTCCATCACAATCCGAGAGCTTTTGTGACCCGCAAGGGTTTACACTCCCTAAACGTTCAGCTGGTGTGCAACTGCAATAAAATCATCATACAGGTGTGCGCCAAGTTCCCTGGCAGCTGCCATGATTTGTACATCCTGCGCCACTCCACCGTCCCCCAGCTGTTCGAACCGCCAACCAGTCTTTCAGGTTGGCTGCTTGGGGACTAGGGCTAGCCCCTCAAGACATGGCTGATGACACCTTTGAGGAGGCCAGCGAATAAGGCTGATGGAAGGTATAATCAGAGCCTCATCTCCATGAGAACAATCAGCAAGCAAACTATAGGGTTGCTTAAAATGTGGTTCAGGTGCCTGGACAAATCTGGAGGGGGCCTTCAGTGTGCACCTGCCAGGGTATCGAGAACAGTTGTGATTGGCTACGCCCTTCACAACATCGTTCAGTAGTGAGGACTGGCGCTAGATGATGAAGATGGCGCAGAGCCTCACTGGAGGAGGAGGAGGAGGAGCAACATGAGGTTGGCAACGCCGACGAGGAAGAGCTGGAGGAGCCAGCAGAGCCATTAAGACCAGTGCATGAGAACGTTGCTGGTCGTAACACCAGGGATGCCCTCATAAATACCAGGTTCCAGTAACTTTGTGGATGTCACACATTTGCCTGGTACAGACGTCCACGTGTTGGCATCATCCCACACCAGCAACTCAAACCATTCAATCAATGACTACTTCCTTACTTTCATCATCAGCACCATTGCTGCATGTCCAATCAGTCATGACCATACACTCTGCCACCTCCATTCTATCCCACACATCTGGATGCGACTGCAAAGTGAGAGAATTAAATGATTTAATTACAGAGCTCTATATTTTTACAACCATCTTAATGATACTGATAAACACACCCGAGTGAAAACCTTTGTGACTATTTGTGTGGGATCTTTCTTTTTTGGGTGCTTCTTCGTGGTGCTACTCCTGTGGCTTCAGCTGAGGTAGAGGCTGCCTCCTCACCTCCCTGCTGCATCTGCTTAGATGCCTTTGGCAGTTGTCCTCTGGGTTTTGGGGCCCGGCCAAAGTCTACTCCTCCTGCAATTGCAGGGACAGGCTCACTCTCCAGGGAGGCATCTGTGGCACTGACTGAGGGACTGGCAAGGGGGTGGAAGTTGGAGCGCTTGGAGCGGAGCCCCCACTTCCATGTCCCCTCCAACCATCATCCCTCTCATGTGACACCAGCACTTCCCTGCTAGCAAGAAGCTGGAGAGCACCTTGCTGCACCTCAGTGCGGACATTAGAGCCCACGTCTATACTGACATCCCTCCTGGAAAGGACATCTATGAGCCTCTGGTTTCTCTCCTCCATAGATGCCCATCTATCCTCCATAGATGCCCATCTATCCTCCATAGATGCCCATCTATCCTCCATAGATGCCCATCTATATAGAAGAGAAGCCATGTTGTCATTACACTGGCGCTGTGATTCCTCCATGCAGGTAGCCATCCTATCCATCGAGGAAGCTATAGATGCCAGTGACTGTGACACGGTGCTACTCATGTTGGAGATGGACTCCTCCATTCTCTGCAGACTCGTAGTCAGCGCAGTTGCAAAACCAATCAGAGCCTCCTGCACTTGTTCCTTCAGCTCCAGGATCGCCCTCTTCTTGAATGGCCCCCGAGGCTCAGCGTCTGCATGGAGCCGAGCAGAGCTGGAAGACTCCTGCGCCCTCCGATGAGGAGTTTCCACTGCTGTCACTGTCTCCACCATCTGCTCTTGCTCACTTGTGATGTGTGAGACATTAGGTGACAACACTACTCTATCTCGCGATGGCCTCACCGAGGTGTGCGTATCTGCGCTGGTGCTGGTTTGCGTTCTGTGAGGTGACGCTGCGCCCTCAGAGGCAGAAGGCTCCTCTGAGGAGTCTTGTTCCTCTTGCTCTTGGACAATGGGGGCAGGGGGTCTCCTGATGGACCTGTTGGAGAGTAAAGACATGATTTAAATATATGACATCTTACATGCAGACACATACCATTATACACATCATCACCATTAATTTTCTGATCACATACCACCCCATATGAGTGGCTGATGAAAGGCATGCAACTGTATGGATAATAATTGTCACCAGCTTCTTCTATTGAGCCTCTCTCTCCATCCCCCACTTCCGGAACCTCCACCACACCAGCAATATCGAGTGCTGCCCCCTCTGTGCTTGACAAATGAAAGATGGACTGAGGGCCTCCTCCCGTTCTCACCCACTCCCTCTTATTGTGGGCAATCTTTTCCTGCAAAGAGGCAAAGAAGAGAAGGTTTAAAGAGACTGATGGAATGACCATCATTTATGGAATGGCATACAGCTTCACAGGGAGACTTTGATGGAGTGGCTTGGCGATACCAAGTTGCCTCCTTTTGTGCTGTTACTTGCTTTCATTGCATAACGATGATGCTGAGTGTGAGTGGGGGAAACTAAGATGGGGACCTTATAATGCAAATAGAGAGAGACGGATGGATGAAGGTCTAAGGGATCTGGGGCTGAATAACTTTGTGCAGGTGTATGGCTGGCAATGCACAATGGTGGGGATGTGATGACAGGCACAGCATCATTAAGGAAAGTGTAGGTATATACTTACTTTTCCTGATCTTAGAAGATCATTAAACCTTTTCCTGCACTGTACCCGGGTGCGACACACTACTGAATTCACGTTATCTCTTCGGCTATACTAAGCCATGCTGATTTAGTCTGTTGAGGAGGCCGCTTCCTGCCATCTGCAGGGAAGAGAACCTCCCTACGTGCCCTCACTCCCTCAACAAGATGCTGGCAGGACTCATCGTTGAAACGAGGAGCAGATCTCTGCCTTTCAGACGTCATGGTACAGACCTCCACTCACTAACACAAGCTTCACGAAAGAAAGTCCAACTGTCAGCAAATGGGGTCATAGCCCCTTTAAATATACCGGCAAGAAATGCGTCATCTAGTGACATCACCGGATCCACTCCCATTAATTGGAACGGGAAATGCGCAGGGCGGCCTAACAAGGCCCTTAATGGTAAATTCTTATTTTTGGCTGAGATCGCCGCAGGAGCGGGTTCGTCACCCACCGTCGCCATCTCCCGCCTTCACCCCACCCAGGTAGGTGAAATCGCGGCCATAGAGTCTACAGCACAGAAATGGGCCATTCAGCCCAACTGGTCTCTGCCAACGCTTATGCTCCACATGAGCCTCCTCCCACCCTTCTTCATCTAACCCCAGTATGGAACCTCACTTGATGCAAAGACAGATTGGACGATTAGGCATTGAAATTAGTGCACCCAATTTATGGTGTTCCCAAATGTTTGGTCATAAGAATGAATAGTCAGGAGATTGAAAGTTCCAGTGGGCTGGATTTTTCCAACCTCGGTGAGTCCGTGGCGGGCGACATCTGTGGGGTGTGGGGACCTCACATCTGTCTCGATACCAGCCTCCAACAAGATTTTACATTAATAGGGCTTGTTAAGCCCGCCCTGCGAGGTTCCCGGCCAATTAAAAGGAAGCGGATCTGATGACGTCATTTGATGACGCATCATCAGCCGGTTTCCTTAAAGGGGCCATGTCCAAATTGATTTTGACAGTTCTGCTGTCAGTGTTCCACAGCATTGAGGTGCTGCAAACACTGACAAGCACTGCACAAAGGTGCACGGCTGCACCCAGGCTCTCCCATGACTCCCTCCATATGCTTATGGAGGGAGTCACAGCACGCAGGGAGGTTCTCTTCCCTTCCAATGGGCAGAAGAGACCTCCCCAGGAGACCAACACAGCCTGGTTGCACATTGCACTGGAGGACACAAGCAGGGATGTCGTCAGGAGTACCTGGCTGCAGTGGCACAAACCTTTCAATGATCTCAGTAGATCACGAAACGTTACTGCAAAGCCCCACTCAACCTCATCCTGCTGTACCACTCATCACATCCCCATCCCTCTGCCTTCCCTACTTTACTCCTGCACATCCTTACTTACACCAACTTACCTTGCATCTCCACCCATCCCTCTCTATCTACATTATCACGTCCCCATCTCACTAGCCACCCCTCACACTCACCCTCATCCTTGTCCAATCATGTGGCAGCCAAGTGAAGTAAATCTGGCCATGGGAGAGCCTGGGTGCAGCCGTGCACCTTTGTGCAGTGCTTGTCAGTGTTTGCAGCACCTCAGTTGTTGATGATGCTGGTATGCCCGGTGATGTTGGTGTTGGGGCTGATCGTTGTGGGGTTCTGAGGACCAAGGTGAGATTTTTTTAAGGGCACCAATGTTGCTGGAATAGATGGCAGGTGAGGTTGAGATGACAGAAGCGATCTGTCAATGGTGAGAGAGGTTGCTCCAAGAAGGTGACACTGAATGGAAAGTGCTCCAAACACTTCAAACCTCCATAAAGCTGAAAAGTGTATTTCAAATCCTGAAGTCTCCAGCTTCTGAGATTGGAAACTGACCAGCTGTGAATGGTAGCTTTTATATCACTTTTGCAGCTGTCACCTATTCAAAGAAATGGAGAATTGTTCAGAACCCGACATACTTACCTGGCGTGATCCCCAAGCGACGTGAACCTCGTGGAAAACTCGGGAAAATGGTTTGTACCTGGTACAATGCTGCTTAAATTGCTTTAAACACCCTCTTAACTATCTCAATTGTCTGACCCGCCACTTAGTGTCGTGTCTGCAAAGCGCAGACAGAGCCAGCACTAGGGAAACTCACAAGGAGGCGGGTTTAGAGCAGGATACTGCCCCGTTGTCAATCTTTTTGATTTTGACAGAGGACCCGCCTCCAAACTCACCCTTTGAGCGCTGGCAAAATTCAGTCTATAAATTGGGCAAACTGGACTCATTGCTCAATTGTCCAATCTGTCCTCCCACTGAGTGAGGCATCATACTAGGAGCACTATCTTGTAACATTTAGTCATGGGGAAAAAATTCGGTTGCTTTGCACCTCCCATTAGCGCCCGAAGGGGCACTAACGAGGCGCAAAGCAAACGCACCCGGGCACTGCGCCGCTAACGCCTCCCGAAGAATTCAGCAAGAGGTTAGCGGCGGCGGTAGCACCCTGTAGTGCTGGGCCGCTGGCGATGATGTAATCGCTGTGCGCAGCATCCCGACCGCAAACTTGGCTCGCACCCCCTGACCTAACGTCGGACGCTATGTCCAACAGGGTCAGGGTGGCATTTTTGCGGCCGGGTGGCGATAATTAAAGGGCAGGTGCTGGGCGGCCATTTTTTTTGGGCCTCCTGCCAGCACCTGCCCCCTCTGGCCTCCTCCTGCGGGGTGCCGGCCGCGAGCCCTCTTGAGTGCCGGGCTCTTTTGCCGGCACCCCGCTCCCCTGTGGTCCAGCAGGACCCCGCTAGGCCCCTCCCCTTTTATCAGGGGAGGGAGGCCTGTAGTACCGCGGCGCTACATGCCGACACGTAGCGCCACGATATTCAATGGGAGCGCCCAAGAGAGAGGGGGAGCGCTTCCAGTAGTGTCCCGCCTCCTGCTTGGGGCGCTACCATTGAAATTCGGGCACGGGGGCACTAACTTTTTTGGGGTGCTACAAGTACCACCCCGGCAAAGTTATCGCCCCAAAGAGGGCGCGAGCCAATTTTCCCCCCATAGAATCATACAGCACAGCAGGAGGACATTTGACTCTAGGGGCTAGATTTTCAGTATAGACAGTTTTGGGGCGCTAAGCTTAGCGCGCGCCCGAAGTTATCGCCCGCCCCAAAGTAGCGCCCCGTTGCCGGAAATTCAGTGGCTTCGCCCTAAGAGGTTGGTGGAGCGCTAAAAGAGGCGTTCCACTAGTATCTTTAGGCGCTAAGCCGGCGGTGGAGAGCGCAACACCCGAGCTCGGGCGCAGCGCACGGCAGACACTCTGGTGCCAGTGAGCTCTTAAAGGGGAAGGGTGCATGTATTTTTTTTCAAATGCAAAGTCTGGGGGGGAGGAGGAGGAGGAGGAGGAGGAGGAGGAGGAGGAGGAGGAGGAGGAGGAGGAGGAGGAGGAATAATAATAATAATAATAATAATAATAATAATAATAATAATAATAATAATAATAATAATAATAATAATAATAATAATAATAATAATAATAATAATAATAATGATTGATTGGTTGGTTGGTGCCCGGAAACATAAATAGACCGTTCAGAACAACCACAGCTTACTTCCACACAACACATGCAGAGTGCCTTTTGTACGAGTGCCCTTTAATTTGCACTCCCCAGGGTGTGTTGCGTTCCATTTTACAAACGCTCTGGACGCCAGGCGCACAATGGGGCGGTCCGACTGAAGTTTGGATTCGGGGCGGCCAAAGGGCGTTGCACGAGGATGTGACGTCATTTTCTGCGCGCGCATCCGGGCGGCCGCTAAACTTTGCGCCGGCGCTAACAGGCAACTTAATTTGGGGCGGGGCGCAAACTGCACTGCGCCCAGGCGCTACACGCATAGCGCCCGAAAATCACTTCTCTTAAGGCGCTAACTGCTGGCGCAAGCAACTGAAAATCTAGCCCATGGTGCCTGTGCCGGCTCTCTGAAAGAGCTACCAATTAATCCTACTCCCCTGTGCTTTTCCTATAGCACTGCAAATTTTTCTTTTTTAGGTATACTTAATATCCAATTCCCTTTTGAAAGTTGTAATTGAATCTCCTTCCACCAGTCTTTCAGGCAGTGCATTCCAGCTCATAACAATTTGCTGAGTAAAAAAAATCTCCTCATCTCCCCCATGGTTTTTGCAAATAATTTTCAAACTTTGCTGGAATGCATGAATGTCTCCTTTCTTAAACCAAGTTATTATATATTTGATAGTTTATCTTTAATATTTCTTCAAAGGCAAATATCATTGTGTGCGCAGCTAAATAAGCTCTTCTGTATTTCCCAGGAGGAAGAGGTCAGCCACCCTGGTGACTACCTGGGCACTTTCAGATCCACAACTGCTGCCACATATTCAACAACTCCATCCTGGCATCTTCCCTGTATAAACACCAGCACAGAGACACCAACTTATGAGGAATTAGTTAGACAGTCAGAAGAGTTGTAACTGGGTGAGTCACTGGTGAGAATGAGGACTTGGGAGTGGAAGAGAGGGATAGTGCCGTTCCTACATGGAGGGGGAGAAATGGACACAGATCTCACGGGTTCAGTTTTCAAAAGAGTAATTATTTGAGAGTGCCGATCTTATGTGGAAGCAGTAGAAATGGTTTTTATGCATATGGTTGAGATGATGGATAAGTGGAAGGTGTAGCTATCTGCATCTGCACACAGTACAGGAGTTTCTCATGGCCTGCAAAACGTCCTGGAGACTGTGACTGCACAAAAGATTTCTGTAGCATCAAGGTACCAGGCAGAGCTTCTAAGGACAACAGTGCTGCAATAGGTGCTATGAATAGGATACTTTCACACAGCTTCCCATACCTGATTAGGACTATTCTGTCTGTGATGACACCGACCAGTGGCACCTCAGAATTTGTGCCCAGCTCCAGTGGGCTGCAAGGAGTGGGCACAGATATCGCCGTCTCTCTGGACAGTGGCACTTACTTAATGTCTCCTCAGTGCCTTTATATTAGAGAGCTTGAGATATGGGACCAGCACCCCTTGTTACTGCGAGTGCCAGACTGCCGGAAGCTGCTCCCTCTGGGACAGCAGCAGCTCTGAGAAAGGAATCACCTGAGCGCTCTAAAGCTCCCAGGGAACAATCCCAGCCACCAGCACTTAACCTCATCTCAATCAGGGAGCTGTTTAAAGGAGTAGTAAATTCGGAAGTAGGGTAAATAAGGTAGCTGGCGCAAAAGGTAGTCATGGTGTTAAGCAATAGTTGCAGTAAGGGATCATTGACTTTATTGTCACTTCCTGGTGAATGTTGTTTAAAGTAGGCAGCTTGATCACAGAGTTGTGAGTTCACTTCTGGGTCTACTTTTGACATTTTGGGAGTTGGAGGATGGCAGGGGAAATGTAAACTTTTGTCTTATGAAGGACATTGGCAGAAGTCTTGGAAAATGAGAGACTTTGTGAGAGTGTGTGGGGATGAACAGACAGGTGTGAAGTGACTTTATTTGGTGAATCAACCTTTATTTATTGAAAGTTCTGGCTATCAACTGTACTCTTCTTGCTCTGAGTCTAGTGCTTGCTGACATAGGCAACTTCTCCCTTTCTTCTAGCATTGCTGCCACCCTTCCTAAAACTGTCATTACCTCCCCCATTTAAAAAGTCTATCCTGGACCCTTCTATTCTCACAAACTTAAATCAAATCTGCTCCTTTCTTCCAAGATTTGTGCTCCTTTTTGAGTCCCTCAAGTCAGCCAGTTCGAAGCCACTAACCTGTCTCTGCCGAATGCTACGCATCTGCTTCAACCACATCCTTCAACATCTTTCCACTGAGTGTATGCCTTGTTTTTCCTTCCACCTCTCATTAAATTGCATCTGCTACCTGTCTGCCCTTCCCTTTAACCTGTCTATTTCCCCCTGCAGCTTTTTACAGTCCTCTTTACTGTTTGCCAAACTCCCTACTTTTGTTGAGGGAGAGATGAAGTTCTGTTATGCACAAAGTGAACATTTGACATTTGATTGGTTGCATTCACTTTTTTTCCCCCTTCTATTTTCATAATTTTATTTCTAACATCTTTACAGCTGACTATTTACAGCTTAAAATGAACAGAAGGATTGAAATAAGCCCCTGTACCTTTACGATAGCAAAATACTGCAGATGTTGGAAATCCGAAATAACAACAGAAAATGCTGGAAAAACTCAGCAGGTCAGGCAACATCCGTGGAGAGAAATTTGAGTTGACGTTTCGGGTTTGACCCTTCTTCAAAACTGGAGAGAAAAGGAACTAGATCGAAGGCAGGGCTGCGATCGGACAAAGGAATAAAAGAACCAAAAGAAGTAAAAGAGATTAGAAGCTAGACGAGATCCCAGCCTATTACCATCTCGTCTAGCTTCTAATCTCTTTTACTTCTTTTGGTTCTTTTATTCCTTTGTCCGATCGCAGCCCTGCCTTCGATTTAGTTCCTTTTCTCTCCAGTTTTGAAGAAGGGTCAAACCCGAAACGTCAACTCAAATTTCTCTCCACGGATGTTGCCTGACCTGCTGAGTTTTTCCAGCATTTTCTGTTGTTACCCCTGTACCTTTAGTTTGTCCAGGCGGTATAGTGATTATCTCACTCCATGAACTCCATGAGCTCCAGTGGCCTGAGTATTGGGGTTTGCACCGAACTTGGATCTGGTATGATTCACCAGGTTTAAGATCAAACAACACAAATTTTGTTTCTTGTAGAGGTCCATTTATCTGGGAAAAAAAAGTAAAAGAGCATTCAGTTCAATTTTCTTTTACAATTCTAAACATTTTAATAAAAAGATTAAAGAGGTCATGCCCTCTGTTTTAAAAGTCTGTCTAAAAACATAATTGTCCTTCGTGAAAATTATAGTTTAGTCCAGACTGAGCAGCTGCAAATAATTCATTCCATCTATTCCCTCTTTGCCTTGCGAGGTTACTGAAGGTCAGGTTCAGTGACACACATTATTGAGGCCAATCATCTGTGAAGCCGAACCAATCATATTTCAAGATCTGCTGTCAAGCTGTTGAAGAACAGGACTTCCCGCTAACTCAGCTCACAAAACATTGTCTGCCTCCCCCAGTGCTATATGCATGAACAGTTTTGGCCATTAAAATCATATGCGTACTAGTACTTTTGGGATCCATAGAACAAGTGTGCTACAGTGAAGGATGTGGTACAGGAAGTATTTTATATGGTTTCTCTATTAGATAGAGAGACTTCATGTGCTTTTTAACATCAGAGATGGTAGATGAGAGTGTGACAGTGAGGAAATAATATGCTTTCACATCTTGGCTTCTTTTAAAGGAAAACATAATAGTCTTTGTGAACAAGATACAGTTTTATGTGCAAAGATATCACTAAAGCACTGTTGATAAGGAAAATCTTTACAGTATAAATCACACAAAGCAAAAATAATAAAATCAAGAGTTAACCCAAACCAACAATGCAGATGAGGGGACCAAGTAAGTAAAAGGTTTCAAACATTTTTAAAGAAAAAAATTAATGGGGCAGAATTTGCAGTCGGTATGACGGGGTATCATAGAATCACAGAAATTTACAGCACAGAAGGAGGCCATTTGGCCCATCATGTCTGTGCCAGAGTACGCCATCATACCGCCTTTGAAATTGACCGCAAGTTCGGGATTGCACGTGCTGAAAACCGAACTTGCGATCTATCAAGTTCTGACTCGACAGGTCATTCGCTGTCACTGTCAAATCCTCATTGCTGGCACAGAGTTGGACTAATTGCCCACCAACTGCCCAGCAATTACACAGGAAAATTTACGGCTGGTGCAAACAGGCGCAGGAGCCTGTTTGCACAGCGTAAGGGGAGGGTTGGATGTGGGTGAAGCATCAAAACAGCAGCTTTAATGCTCAAAAAGGGATCTGTGTTTATTTTACCACATGCTTTGCTGAAATGGCATGTTTTACAGCACATCAGGGCAATGAAGTTCAGTAAATGGGGTTGACTGCATGGCACGATCAATTTCCTCAGAACTGCAAGATTTAAGTTAAGTTAAGCAGGGCTGTCATTTCAGTGCATTTAATTGAAGATTGAAAAAAAAATCACTGCATTTCCATATTGCGGGTGATGAGGTGCTGAGCTTAACCAGGGATAAATCGACCATGTTCACTTGATTATTATGGACTACCACTGTTATCCCATGAGTCAGATAAATGGTGTAATATGTGAATTTAAAATTTGATTGATGTTGGGCATCGGAGATTTCTGTTTCTTGATTGGTGCACCGCCCCACGTGATCCCAGGTATGCTTACACACAAAGTGTGCCCCTGGGATTCGTGGGCCACTACGCTACACACAACTCTGCAGTGAAACAACACAAGTTTTCGAAGGGGGCCTCGCACCAGGTAAGTGCCGATTTCTTTCAGAGGTTGGTAGCATACTCCTTAGCTACGCCGCCGACCGTAATTTCAGGGCCAATAAATGTGAGAAATTTTTATAATAATTAGACAAACGTTAAGATAATATAAATAGATAAGAGAGAAAGGGTGAGGAAGATAGAATGATCAAAAGTAAAGTGCCTTGATTTTTTTTAAATAGTGCTTATTTTAATCATTCAGTTTATACCAATGGTAACTTGCAATTATATAGCACTTTAACATAACAAAAATGTCTCAAGGTGCTTGACAGAGGCATAGGAAAAAATGTACACTGGTTCAAGGAAAGAGATATTAGGGTGACAGGTGAGCGGGACATGGTGTGGGATAGGATATGAACAGCAGAGTTTTGGATGAGCTGAAGTTTATGGAGCATGGAGGAGGAGAGGGCTGGGAGAGCATAGAAAAGTCGCAAACATATGCATCTGTCCTCTGACAGACAGGTCTTCAAACCAGCCAGTATATCCTACAAGAATGCTTTGACCATTGTCTTCAGGCCTTTGGGGGAACATGTGGAGAAATCCTAGCAGCTGGCTTTCAAGAGATTTGGAGCAGAATCTCTCAGGGTCTGCAGGATCTAACTGATACCATCAGACTTGCCTTTCTGCTAATCAGTGGGCACTCGGATCCAGGGCCCAGTACATGATGTGGTTAGAATCTGCCATTACGATGCCATATGCTCTCCTGATGTCAGCTCATCTGATCTTTCTAACCAGGTCCTTCAGCTGGTTGTTCATGTAGGTATCAGGATACAGGAGCAGGTTGTCCACGCACCTGCAGTGGCGAAGCAACCTGAAGAAGAATCCTTACGGGGCTCAGAAGCCCTGAGATGAGAGTCACCGCAGTCCCAAAAGGCTCATTATACCACAGCACATCCAAGCACTAGCGGCGTTCCTGGTCCTCAGGTATCGCCTCAGCGCAGCGCCAGGATAGATTTAAGAACAGGCATAGAGCGGCACCAGAGGTAGGTACTGTGGTTAAAAGAAGCACTTGCTATAAATATATACATGCACAGTAAAGCCAACTCATGATATGAAGTCCAGTGTTCTGAAATGAGCCTGTTCTTTGTAATTTTTGTTTGAGGCAATGTTTGGTGGTCAGTTTGCACTGGGAGACGGAGTTCCTTCTATGCTATGTACAGGGGCGGAATGATCATGGGGAAATCGGGAGAGATCCTGAGTGTCCCCATGAATATTTTATCAGCGGCCCCTCCGTTTCTCTGTGAGAATCCCGTACCCTTTTGGGGGAGCCAGTCCGCCCCTGGCTGCCTGACCTAACTGTTGCCTACTTAAGCAGACATCTTGTGAAGCATCATCGCGGGAGCAGTATGGTCTGTAGTCTGTAGAAGGGTACCTCCTAGTTGGTCCCCTTTTCCTTTGGTGTAGCTTTATTCTGTGAGTCTTTGTCATTTCCTCTTCCTCCTGCTCCTGCTCCGCCTCCATTATAAGGACAAATGTAAGAAATCACACAACACCAGGTTATAGTCCAACAGCTTTATTTGAAATCACAAGCTTTCGGAGCGCTGCTCCTTCTTCAGGTGACAAGTAGGGGAATGGCCACAGTGAAGGCTATGGTAAGGGCTCAGAGTCAGAAGGGTAGGAAGGCAAAGATTTCCCTGCCTGAAACTGCTGAAAGGCAGCTTACAGAATCCTTTCTTAGTTGCACAGATGAGAAAATCTTTTTCTACTTGCTTCATTCGAAGCTGATGTTTCGGATAAAGTATGTGGACATTCAAAGCCTGTGAACTCAACCACTTCGTGGTTTGACAAGTCATGCAGGTCATTTACTCCTCATTTAACTTAAGTTGGTGCAATTGTGGTGTAAATAGTGGGATTTCTGGGACAGTGGCTTTGGCCTGTCAGCTGTGTAAATACCTTGGAGTGGGGGCATCTTCTGCCAGCACACAATCGTACCGGAATTTAGCATGTAGTTTAGAACGGGTGTAACTGATGTATCTGACTTATGCCCCAAATTCCAGTCCCCTGTGCCAGAACTATATCACCTTTTCACCAACAACAAAAAAAAGTCAGAATTTCAGGCTCTGCATGTTTTATTAAATTTAATTAAACTATCCAAGAATGACAAGTTATAGATCATTCCATTCAACTCTATCTCCTCTACAATCTTTCATGTGAAATTTGCAATATCCTGATGTATAATGAAAAGATTGAAGATAAACCAGGAAGCCTGGCTTTTCTCACACAAATCTAACTAAAATCAGTGGTAAGTTATTATGCAGGTAGCATGTCTCTGATGTTAGACGAGATTAGAACCGTGTTCTTGAAAATTCAAATGAACACCAATCACATGATGTCACATGGTGCTGGCATCATCAAATGATGATCACATGAGCTGCTCATGTATCCAATCTTATCATATCATTTCCAAATATATTTACAATCAATTGTCAGGTAGAAATTTTTGTTTATTTCAGCTCCATCACTCTGCATTGTCACAGGCTTTAAAAGTACTCATCGTAGTCTCTTTACTCTGCTTCCTTCTGCCCTGCAAGTTTGTAAATTATTTGCACAGCTTCCTTTAAATTTCCTTCTCTCTCACTGTGCTACACTCTAGTCTCAGGCAGGTGATTTCCACCAAAATCACAGTTAAACAGCATACTGGCAGGTGGATATATAATCTCATACTTTATTTGAAACTGGTTTTTGAAAGTTTAAATAAACACGATTTCTTTAGGGCTTATCCTCCTGGCTCACTCCAGCAGTGTCTCAACAATAACTAACATTTCTATAGCACTCCTCACGTCCAGGAAGATATCGTAAAGCACTTTACACGGCGATGGAAAATAACAGATGCCAAGTATGAGGGACTAAGCGAAAATAGAAGAAAGTTAGAACAGGCAGAGCGGTTAAAAGCCTGGTCGAAGAGAAGGGATTCCAGGTGGTTCTGAATGCAAGGAGGGAAGCGATGAGGTGGAGGGGTTTATTAGTCAGCTGTGTGGCTCACCTCAGATCAGTAGCTTCAGTGGATGAACCAGATGCAATTTGGAAATTATAGGAAGGGGAGCTAGCCTGGGAAATCTACATTCTTCCAAACTGTTGATAACGTAATACCAAATGTCGCCTTAGGAGTTGGAGTCTGAGAGTCAAGGTCAAAAGGAATTTGATAGTAAATGAAATAAATAAAATAGGTGAAATTAAAAGAGAATTTTGACTAAAATGTAGTAATTTGAGTAAAAACCTTGCTGTTTTCAACTCCAGAATAAGCCTTCCACAAAAGGCTTGGTAATCATTAATTGTACCAACTTCTGGCAAACTTGGGAACAGGATAAGCAGCTAATTGGAGATATGGGTTGAATGGTAATCAGTCAGGTTACTGGAAAAGTAACGGAGACTTGGGCATGTGATTCCTAAGAATGCGTCACAGGAGCAGTGGATCATGGGTAAGATGAAATACGTAGGACCAACTGAGAATCAAACACGCGATGTTCTGCTCAGTATGGCTCAGTGTAAACCAAGTGGTGCCTTTATGCACTATTTCAAATGGCTCGTAACTTCAAGAATATCTCAAAAAGAAAATCTTAGATAAAAACAAATATGTATATTGCATAAACAAATCATAACTTTAGTACTTCTGAGTTTTATAGTCTTCCTTGCTCAAGAATAAAAATACATACATGTAGGCTCGTGTGGAGCATAAACACTGGCATGAACATGCTGCCTGGCCTGCTGAGTATTTCCAGCATTGTCTGTTGTTATTCCAGATTTCCAGCATCCGCAGTATTTTGCTATTATACTGGCATGAACCTGTTGGGCTGAATGGCCTGTTTCTATGTTGTAAATACTTTGTAATAGTTTCCTCCATATATCAGCAGAAAGGTGACATTACACATTAATCTGCATCAGATTATATGTACTTTATCTGGCAACTGAAGTTGTATTTCCTTTTAAAAGGAATCTTGTTTCCTACCTCAAACTTTCCAATGATTACACCTACTTTTCCACATGGGAGAGCAACACTATAAAAACAGAAAATGCTGGAATCACACAGCAGGCAGTCAGCATAAATGGAGAGAATAAACGGGTCAACCTTTCAGGCTGGGCTGTTCCTCAAAACTGACAAATGAAAGATGAGCAGGACAGTTAGGTGGTGCCTGTAAAACCTTTTGCTCACTATGGCTTGCAGATTATATAATGTAAAGAACTAGATTACAATGAAGGAATGCTGACATTGCACCATATTAATCAAAACAAGTTCTCAGAATTCTTTCAGAAACACTGTCCCATTAAAAACAATAGGAGTACAAGAGGGTAGCAAAATGTTATACTTCCCAGATCAGCATGAGTTTCACAGGTGGACTAGCACTTCAACTGTACTCACATGAACCTGCCCTGGGAGTGTTTGATGGGACAGTGAAGAGAATGTTTTGCTCTGTATCTAACCAGTGCATTACCTGGCGTAGGAGTGTTTGATGGGGCAGTGTAGAGGGAGCTATACTCTGTATCTGTGCTGTACCTGCCCTGCGACTGTTTGATGCGACAGTGTAGAGGTTGGGAGAATTTTTTCATGCAGAGAGTTGTTGGAGTATGGTATGATTTGCCATAGGAAGTGGTTAAGGCAGAGACCATTGCATCTTTTAAGTGAAAATTGGATAAATATTTGAAGCAGAGGAAGATACAGTGATATGGTGAGACCACAGGACAGTGGGATTAGTTTTAGATTGCTTTGGTAAAGAACTGGCACAGACATGAAGGGCCAAATGGCCTCCTTCTATGCTCTAAGCTTCTATGACCTCATAGATGCCTATTGTTCTTTGCTCAGACAGATTGGTTAACCTCATGGAGAGAAGCCCTCCAAGAATTGGCATATGTGGAGTAACATGGTAATAGTCAGCTGACACTCAAGTCAGTGGTAGTTATGCATCATCACTTGGCCTTGTACTCGTAGCATTAGATGCTACTTCTAACAATAATTAGCCTACAGTGACTCCAGTAAAGGCACAGGTACAAAAGGACTAGTACAGAGACTGGGGCTTTTTTCTTTAGAAAAGAAAAGACTCAGAGGTGACCTGATAGAGGGCTTGAAAATTATGAAGGGGTTTTATAAGGTAGACGTAGAGAAGATGTTTCCACTTGTGGAGGAGGCCAAAACTAGAGGCCATAAATATAAGATAGTCATTCATAAATCCAATAAGGAATTCAGGAGAAACTTCTTTACTCAGGGAGTGGTGAGAATGTGGGACTCACTACCACAGGGAGTAGTTGAGGCGAATAGTATAGATGTATTTAAGGGGAAGCTAGATAAGTACATGAGGGAGAAAGGAATAGAAGCATATGTTGATAGAGTGAGATAAAGTAATGTGGGAGGAGGCTTGGGTGGAGCATAAACACCGGCATTGACCTGTTGGGCTGAATGGCCTGTTTCTGTGCTGCAAAATTCTATGGGGGAAAAATTCATTCCCTTAGCACCTCCTGTTAGCGCCAACAGATGGCGCTAATGGGGCACTAGAGCAGTATCGCTGGGGCGAGGTGAATCCAACGTTACACGCCAAATCCCGCCCTCCCCCGTAGTGCCGCCGGTAAGAGTTATCGCCGGGAACGTCAACGCCAGTGAGTGTGCAGTGCTCACTGACCGCCTGATCTGCTAAATTGATTGTCGCCACCTACCTTAGCACCTGGAGTAAACACCGACAGGGATTACTGGCGTGAAGCACCAGGAAGCCGGCTCCAGGGATGTTATTTAAAGGGATCATCAGTAATGACTTGCAGCTGTCAGGTTAGTACAGTTTCAATGGTTTCTTGTCAGTTTCACATACTCCAACAGTTTCATTCAGTAATTTAAGAACATAAGAACATAAGAAATAGGAGCAGGAGTAGGCCAATCAGCCCCTTGAGCCTGCTCCACCATTCAATAAGATCATGGCTGATCTGATCCTAACCTCAAATCTTCTATCACTCTCCATCCACCCGAACCCATGTGATCTCCCGGGAGAGGCAAAAAACCAGATAGAAAACCCAATGGCCAATTTGGGAGAAAAAATCTGGGAAATTCCTCTCCGACCCATCTAGGCGATCGAAACTCGTCCAGGAGATCACTCTGTCCCTATATTTTCTACAGTACTTACCTTCTGTAAAGGCGATCTCCACCCCAGCCAGGAACAGGAATAAAACCATCTCCTGAAATCTAACACAGAATTAGAACACAAGAAGTAGGAGCAGAACCAGGCTACACAGCCCCTGGGCCCACTCCAATACCCACAGGGCCATGACCATTCCGAACCTAGACTCTGTCCAATTTCCTGCCCGCTCCCCGTAACCCTTAATTCCCTTTACTTCTAGGAAACTATCTATTTCTGTTTTAAATTTATTTAATGATGTAGCTTCCACAGCTTTCTCGGGCAGCAAATTCCACAAACCTACCACCCTCTGAGTGAAGAAGTTTCTCCTCATCTCAGTTTTGAAAGAGCAGCCCCTTATTCTAAGATTATGCCCCCTAGTTCTAGTTTCACCCATCATTGGGAACATCCTCACCGCATCCACCCGATCAAGCCCCTTCACAATCTTATATGTTTCAATACGATCGCCTCTCATTCTTCTGAACTCCAATGAGTATAGTCCCAATCTACTCAACCTCTCCTCATATGACCACCCCCTCATCCCCGGGATTAACCGAGTGAACCTTCTTTGTACTGACTCGAGAGCAAGTATGTCTTTTCTTAAGTATGGACACCAAAACTGTATGCAGTATTCCAGGTGCGGTCTCACCAATACCTTGTACAACTGCAGCAATACCTCCCTGTTTTTATATTCTATCCCCCTAGCAATAAAAGCCAACATTCCATTGGCCTTCTTGATCACTTGCTGCACCTGCATACTAACTTTTTGAGTTTCGTGCACCAGGACCCCCAGATCCCTTTGTACTACAGTACTTTCCAGTTTCTTGCCTTTAAGATAATAAGTTGCTCTACGATTTTTCCTGCCAAAGTGCATAACCTCACACTTTCCAGTATTGTATTCCATCTGCCAAATTTCTGCCCACTTACTTAGCCTGTCTATGTCCCTTTGCAGGTTTTTTATGTCCTCCTCACTCACTACTTTCCCTCCCATCTTTGTATCATCTGCAAACTTTGATGTGTTACACTCGGTCCCCTCCTCCAAATCGTTAATATAGATTGTAAAGAGTTGGGGACCCAGCACTGACCCCTGCGGAACACCACTAGTTACTGATTGCCAGTCTGAGAACGAACCATTTATCCCAACTCTCTGCTTTCTGTTAGAGAGCCAATCCTCCACCCACGCCAGAATATTACCCCCAATCCCGTGATTTTTTTATCTTGAGCAATAATCTTTTGTGTGGCACCTTGTCAAATGCCTTTTGGAAGTCTAAATACACTACGTCCACTGGTTCCCCTTTATCCACCCTGTATGTTACTTCCTCAAAGAACTCAAGCAAATTTGTCAAACATGACTTCCCCTTTAAGAAACCATGCTGAGTTTGTCCTATTAAATTATGTTTATCCAAATGTTCCGTTACTGTCTCCTTAATAATGGACTCTAACATTTTACCAACCACAGATGTTAGGCTAACAGATCTATAGTTTCCAGCCTTCTGCCTACTACCCTTTTTAAATAAGGGTGTTACATTAGCAGTTTTCCAATCTGCCGGGACCTTTGCTGAGTCCAGGGAGTTTTGGAAAATTATTACCAATGCATCCACAATCCCTAACGCCACTTCCCTCAAGACCCTAGGATGTAAGCCATCAGGTTCAGGGGATTTATCCGCCTTGAGTCCCATTATTTTACCAAGTACCACTTCCTTAGTGATTTTAATCGTATTTAGCTCCTCCCGCCCTAGAGCCCCCTGTTTGTCCAGTGTTGGGATATTCTTAGTGTCCTCTACCGTAAAGACTGATACAAAATATTTGTTCAGCGTTTTTGCCATCTCCATGTTTCCCACCATTAATTTCCCGGTCTCATCCTCTAAGGGACCAACATTTACTTTAGCCACCCTTTTTCTTTTTATATAACTATAGAAACTTTTGCTATCTGTTTTTATATTTTTTGCTAATTTACTTTCATAATCTATCTTCCCTTTCTTAATCAATCTTTTAGTTATTTTTTGCTGTCTTTTAAAGACTTCCGAATCTTCTATCCTCCCACTAGATTTGGCTACCTTATATGCCCTTGTTTTTAGTCG
Organism: Somniosus microcephalus; assembly: GCF_052327205.1. NCBI lineage: Eukaryota > Metazoa > Chordata > Chondrichthyes > Squaliformes > Somniosidae > Somniosus > Somniosus microcephalus. The sequence goes on from NC_141000.1 coordinate 87,033,294, forward strand.
GATACTATCCTTCATTACTTTACTTAGCCACGGATGGCTATCTTTTCTTTTACATCCTTTTTTCCTCAGTGGAATATATATTTTTTGGAAGTTGTAAAATAACTCCTTAAATGTACACCACTGATCATGTACCGTCTTACCCTTTAATCTATTTTCCCAGTCCACTCTAATCAATTCCGCTCTCATACCTTCATAGTCTCCTTTATTCAAGCTCAGCATGCTTGTTTGAGATCCAACTTTCTCACCCTCTAATTGAATATGGAATTCAACCATGTTATGGTCACTCATTCCAAGGGGATCCTTTACGAGGACATTTTTAATTAATCCTGTCTCATTACACAGGACCAAATCTAAGGTTGCTTGCCCCCTGGTCGGTTCAGTTACATACTGCTCAAGAAACCCATCCCTAATACACTCAATGAACTTATCCTCAAGGCTGCTCTGCCCAATTTGATTTGTCCAGTTAATATGATAGTTAAAATCCCCCATAATTATAGCTGTTCCCTTATTACAAGCCTCAACTATTTCCTGATTAATACTCCATCCAACAGAGTTGCAACTGTTCGGAGGCCTATAGACTACGCCAACTAGTGTTTTTTTCCCCTTATTATTCCTTATCTCCACCCAAACTGTTTCACTATCCTGCTCCTTTGACCCAATATCATTTCTCTGTATTATAGTGATTCCTTCCTTTATTAACATAGCCACCCCACCTCCCCTCCCTTCCTGCCTGTCCTTCCTGATTGTTAAATAACCTGGTATGTTTAATTCCCAGTCATGGTCACCCTGCAGCCATGTTTCTGTAATGGCCACAAGATCATACCCATATGTAGTTATTTGTGCCGTTAACTCATTCATTTTGTTACGAATGCTACGTGCATTCAGATAAAGAACTTTCAAATATGTTTTGTGACACTTAGTTCCTGTTTTTTCCCCTTTTAGTACTTTACCTTTTACTCCATACCTTCTGTCCCTTCCTGACACGTTCTGTTTTTTAATTCCCCCACTGCTACCTAAGTCTATGACCTTCTCCGTTGTCATTTCTATTATTTGCTCTCTAGAAACCTCCCCCCCCACTAATTAGTTTAAAGCCCTCTCTACAGCCCTAGTTATATGATTCGCCAGGACTCTAGTCCCAGCACTGGCCAAGTGGAGTCCGTCCCAACGGAACAGCTCCCTCCTGTCCCAGTACTGGTGCCAGTGTCCCAAGAAGCAAAACCCATTTCTCCCACACCAGTCTTTGAGCCACGCATTTAACTCTTTAATTTTATTTATCCTAGCCAAATTCGCTCGTGGCTCAGATAATAACCCAAAGATTATTACCCTTGAGGTTCTGTTTTTTAATTTGACCCCTAGCTGCTCATACTCCTTTAACAGAACCGTCTTCCTTGTCCTATCTATGTCATTTGTACCAACATGGACCACGACAACTGGATCCTTCCCCTCCCACTCCAAGTTTCTTTCCAGCCCAGAAGAGATCTCCTTAACCCTGGCACTGGGCAGGCAACACAGCCTTCGGGACTCCCGCTCTTGACTGCAGAGAACCCTATCTATCCCCCTAATGATACTATCCCCTACCACTACAACATTTCTTTTTACTCCCTCCACTTGAATGGCCCCCTGTACCACGGTGCTTTGGCCAGGTTGCTCATCCTCCCTGCAGTCCCCGCTCCCACCCTCACAGGGAGTAAGAACCTCGATCCTGCTTGACAAGAGCAAGGGCTGCGGCTCCTTCAACACTACCTCCTGGATCCCTGGATTTCAAGGTTCTTTTGTATCAGGAGTTTTGTGGCAACTAAAAAGTAGCTACATTTATTCTTCAAAGAATCAAACTGCTACACTTAGAAACATTAATGGGGGCTGTATTGGCATGCCACCTCGCCCTCTAAGCTCTACGGCGGAGGAAACGTAGGCAGCAACAAAAACAGGAACATTTGCGCAGAGGGAGGAGGAGAGCCATCAGGGCCCTCAATAGGAGGCCTTACCCTCTGAGGGTATTCCGAGAGCACTTCTCCTACCTTCAATTAAGCGAGGAACAGTGTATTAGAAAGCTTCACGTCACCAAGGAGGTGGTTACAGAACTCTGCCACCTCCTGCAACCAGACCTCCAGCCTCAGATCGGGGCGACCACGGCTCTCCCATTGGCAGTCAAAGTCACTGCGGCCCTCAATTTCTTCACCAGTGGATCCTTCCAGTCTGCAACAGGAGACACAGCTAACATCTCGCAGTTCGCTGTCCATCGCTACATCTGGGAGGCCACTCAGGCTTGGTACAGCAGGAGAAGGGATTACATTGGCTCCCGATCACTAGGGAGAAGCAGGACAAGCGTGCATGTGGCTTTGCCAGGATAGCAGGCTTCCCAATGGTGCAGGGTGCCATTGACTGTACTCACTTGGCTTTGCAGGCACCACATAACAATCCTGAGATCTTCCATAACCACAAAGGCTACCACTCACTTAATGTGCAATTAGTGTGCGACCATGCACAGCGAATCCTCACTGTCAATGCCCACTATCCTGGCTGCAGCCATGATGCCTTCATTTTGCTCCAGACTGGTGTGCCAGCACTCTTCCAGCCACCATGTCAAGCTCGTGGCTGGCTGCTCGGAGACAAGGGCTATCCACTCTGCACCTGGCTCATGACTCCCCTCCACAACCACACAACACTCCTGCCCAGCACTCATATAATGAGAGCCATGCTGCCGCCAGGTACATCAGTGAGCAGACCATTGGCCTGCTGAAGCAATGGTTCGGTTGCCTTGACCGCTTGGGAAAAGCCCTCCAGTACTCAGCTGAGCAAGTGTCTCATTTCATGGTGCTCTGCTGCATGCTCCACAACTTGGCCATCATGTGGGCATAGCCCTTGCCACCAGGGATTGCGGGACTACCTCAGGAGGAGGAAGAGGAGAAGGAGAAGGAGGAACAGGAGCGAGGGAGGAGGCAGCCATTCATTCGGCCTTCCGGAAGGGTGGTCCGTGACCACCTCATCAGACTGTGGTTCGAATGAATTAAACCCCAGATCCCTGTTGCTCACCACATGCCCATCATTCCATCCCTGTTGCGGCCATATCACAGCGCAAAGCTGAAATGAGAGACACAAATTAATCCAAACTAAATTAATAAATATATCAAAACTCAGTGAATACATATTTACACCAAAAATATTAACTATTCACTCTTGTGCAATCCCTTAGTGCCTCTCGTTACTGTGCCTTTGCCTACTCCAGTGCTCATACGAAGTGTTGGCCCAGTGGCTGCAGCACGGCGGGTGGAAGGCTGCTGAGTGTCGGTGCCAGAGTCTACAGATGGCCTTGCAGGACGCCCTCGACCAGTTCTGGGCCTGGAAGAGCCGGCTGTAGACTGCACCATCTCAGCATGGGCAGCAGCAGTCTGGGCTGGCTGGATGACAGGCAGCGACAAGAGCAATGGTGGAGTGGCAGTGGTGGGAGCAGGAATGCTGTCATCCTGAGAGAGGACAGCAGATTCCTGCTCCACTGACCCACTGCCACACCTTCGGGGCAGCACCTCAGCTCCCCAGCAATCTGTTGGAGCACAGATTGGTGGCCTGCTGTGAAACTGTGAAAGCCCCGGTGGACGGTGTTCGACCCAGCACGATGGCAGCAGTTAGAGCTTGTGTTGCATCAAGCTGAGACTGCTTGAGAGCAGTCTGAGATTGGATGCCACCAAGCATAGACTGCATTACAGCACTAAGACATTGTGTGGCTTCCGCCTGTGCTGCAATGAAAGCTGCCACATTGCCCATGACACGCGGCTTTAGGTCTGGGTCACCACGGTCTCTCTGGGAGTCTACCATCCTTTGCAGACTGGTAATGATGGGCTCCTTGGTGTGCGCAGAGCTCTGTGCAATGTTGGAGGCGGACTCCTCCACGCGCCTTACCACTGAGGAGAGGCTTTCGGGCACCCTTGCCATTGCACCTATCATCTCCATGTGCATCACCCTGTGCAGGTCCTGCTACTTAGCCTCTAAAGAACTCGTAGTGCCAGTATCTGAACTGGTGCCTGTGGGTGAGACATGCAGTGATGCAGTGTGTTCTTCCTCCTCCTCTTTTCCTGCCTCGCTCTCTACGGTGCCGTCAGGGACAGGCTGCTTAGGTGCTTGCTGATTATCTGAAAGCATAAAGGCACAAGAGTCGGGTTAAGGTGAGGGGAGGGGGGCAGGAAGGGAGAAATGCATTAGCTGGAAAGTGCGAAATGGTTGTGGTGTGAGGGGGAAGTGGGATGTGAGAAGAAGGAATAGGGATAAACATACTGTTGTTGTCCCCAAGGGGGTAAATGTCACCGGTGGCCATGGCGTCCACCACCTGATGCCCAATAATCTGCAGCACTCGATTCTCCAGCGCAGACAGTGGTTGTGTGTCGGCTTGTCCCCCGCCTGTGCGCTCCTGCTCCCTCCTGTTGTGAGCCACCTTGGCCTGCAAGAGAAAGGAAAGTCTGTGAGTGAGTGTGGAGCAATGTGTTTGGGTGATGTGCCTGCCATAGTTGAATAGCTGTCATTGTGTTCAAGGTGTGAGATGTGGGTGTGAGTGTTGGTAGGTGGAGATTGTTGGTGGGTGAGTGCTGGGGGTGTAGTGCTTTGGGCAGTGTGTGAAGATTGTGCTTCAGATGGTGATATGGAGCATTTGTTGAAGCATTCACTCACCCTGACCACCCAAGTGAGGTCGTTAAATTTCTTCCTGCTCTGTGTGTGGGTCCTGGGGACCACAGTGCTGCCCGAGATGTGCTGCGCTACCTCACTCCACATGGTGCGGAAGACTTGTGGTGAGGGCCTCCTGCCACTTGCCCGGTAGAGCAACGCCCTCCATCTCCACAGCGAAAACCAATGCCTCCAATGCTTCATCGCAGAATCTGCGGGCTCTCTCCCTGGGGCATGGATCTGCCATGAGTACACCTGGTTCAGTCCTTTAGCTCCTTCTCCTTGTTCTGCTTCTGCTTCTGCTTGCTGAGGCAGCTGCACAGCCAGCAATGCTGAGAATGAGGTTCTGCAGCATCAATGAACCTCCCCTTTAAGTACTGAGAAAAGCCTGTGGCAATCATGACTTGCGAATAGACTGCACCTAATATTGGTCCACCCTTTGAGTGTAACGCCCATGAGCTTGGGCTTTAAAACTTGAATTAGGACGCCAATTATTTTTTTGAGCAGTGAGCACGAATTTTGCATGCAGTCTAAAGCATTAATGCCAGCGCTAATTCTCCAACTTTTCTACTGACACCGCCCATTCCTGGGCTATAATGAATTTCTAGCCCTATGTATTTCTATGTAATTTTATGTAGCTTTATCTCATGAAGCTCGCCAGTTGAATATGCAGCCATTCACCAGTTTTACCTCTTCAACTAGGAAAGTTCTTCAGTCTCCAGGTTACAGACTCTGTTGAGGTAGGTGCACTACCTGGGTTCGTAGTCACTGCAAGCCTTTGATCTCTTATGTTCTCTGCACTCTTGCCCAGCCTCTTGTTCTCTTATTCCAATTTAATATAATCACCTATGGTTGCTAGTGCTACCCCATGCTGTCTGACAAAAAGTGATGAGCACCATTCACTTCTTTGTTGATACTTCAAAATCTTCCCAATTGTTAAAATCACGAACACTGGGGGTAACTTTAACTTTTGACAATGGTATAAAACGGGCGATATCGAATCAGACGGCCATTAAATACATCCCACCCAATTTTCCTCTCCATTAATTTCAATGGAAAGAAAAATTAGGCGGGCTATATAATGTACAGCCATTCCAATTTCACCCATTTTACACATTGCTGAAAGTTAAAATTACCACCACTATATCCAACCCGGCGTAAAATATTCACATTTTGAGTTGACTTTGCAGCTGTAAATTGCAGTCAAGCTTGTTAATAACGATGTTAACAAGGGTTTAACAATCAAATATTCTGGGCCCACAAAAAGCTTTGGCCCACTGTCAGCCCATCCAAGGCCCCTCCTCCCCCATAATCACCTCCCCCTCCCTCAGGCTCCAGCTGTCAGCCAGCTCAGTGGAGGATCCAGCCGATTTGCCATCCTCCCATATCTATTGAGTTACAGCAGGATGCTCACTTGGCTCCCGCAGCTTTCCTGCAGCATGTAACTGAGGCCTGGGCCTCAAAATGGCGCAGGCCTCACAGTAGTAACAATGAGTGGTCAGCGAGCACGCTCCAACCACTGTCCACCTGTTGTCTGCCCCAAGTTAAAATCGCTCCAATACGCACAATCTGTATTTAAAAAGAAAGAAAGATTGCATTTATATAGCGCCTTTCACGACCACCGGACGTCTCAAAGCGCTTTACAGCCACTGAAGTACTTTTTGAAGTGGAGTCACTGTTGTATTGTAGGAAACGCGGCAGCCAATTCGCGCACAGCAAGCTCCCACAAACAGCAATGTGATAGTGACCAGATAATCCGTTTTTGTTATGATGGTTGAGGGATGAATATTGGCCAGGACACCGGGGATAGCTCCCCTGCTCTTCTTCGAAATAGTGCCATGGGATCATTTACGTCCACCTGAGAGGGAAGACAGAGCCTTGGTTTAACGTCTCATCCGAAAGACAGCACCTCCGACAGTGCAGCACTCCCTCAGCACTTTGGTTCCAAAAGCAGTTTAGTTCGTTCCTCGAGCTTTGAAGAACACCGACAAAACTTGAACCAATTGTAACTACACTTGGTACAAGACTCTGGCTTTCAAACTCTGATTTTTGTTCATTTAAGTTAATGGATGTCTTGGTTACAAGTGTGAAATCTTTCCTGCCTGATTTTAGCTATTTTTAGTTCTGTGCCCAGCTGATCCTTTATGCCAAACACAATAACCGAAAATCTATTTATTTATGTATTTTGACAGGATTTAAAGGGACGGGCACCAGGCCAAAAGCCAAAAGATAAACAAAAAAAAAGATTGTCACAGTATCTGCATGCTATTTCCCTGAGGGTGCAGGACAGTAACACTGACATTGATATTCACACTTCCAATGGAAAGAGTAAGCATATAAATAAAGATGGATATATGTATCTTTGTACTTCTTTTGACACCAGTAAACACCTTTGTTGTTTATGTCCCGCTCCAGAGACTTGAGCACAAAATCTAGGCTGACACTGCAGTTCAGTACTGAGGGAGTGCTGCACTGTTGGAGCTGCTGTCTTTCAGATGAGACGTTAAAACTAGGCCCCTAGGTCTGTCCTCTCAGGCGGACATAAAAGATCCCATGGCACTATTTCGAAGAAGAGCAGGGGAGTTATCCCCGGTGTCCCAGCCAATATTTATCCCTTAACCATCAACACTAAAACAGATTATCTGGTCATTATCACATTGCCGTTTGTGGGAGCTTGCTGTGCGAGAATTGGCTGCCGTGTTTCCTACATTACAATAGTAACTACGTTTAAAGTTTGATGTAGTGTATATAGATTTTAGCAAGGCTTTTTACAAGGTCCCACATGGAAGACTGGTCACAAAAGTAAAAGCCCATGTGATACAAGGCGAAGTGGCAAGTTGCATCCAAAATTGGCTCAGAAGTAGGAAGCAAAGGGTTATGGTCAATGGGTGTTTTTGTGACTGGAAGGCTGTTTCCAGTGGGGTTCCGCAGGGCTCAGTACTGGGTCCCTTGCTTATTGTGATACATATCAATGATTTAGACTTGAATGTAGGGGGCATGATTAAGAAGTTTGCAGATGATACAAAAATTGGCCGCGTGGTTGATAATGAAGAATAAAGCTGCAGACTGCAGGAAGACATCAATGGACTGGTCAGGTGGGCAGAACAGTGGCAAATGGAATTCAATCCGGACAAGTGCGAGGTAATTCATTTGGGGAGGGCTAACAAGGCAAAGGAATACACAATAAATGGTAGGACACTGAGAAGTGCAGAGGAACAGAGGGACCTTGGAGTGCATGTCCACAGATCCCTGAAGCTGGCAGGACAGGTAGATAAGGTACGATAGCAAAATACTGCAGATGTTGGAAATCCGAAATAACAACAGAAAATGCAGGAAAAACTCAGCAGGTCAGGCAACATCCGTGGAGAGAAATTTGAGTTGACGTTTCGGGTCGAACCCTTCTTCAAAACTGGAAAGAAAAGAAATTAGATCGAAGGCAGGGCTGCGATCGGACAAAAGAAGTGAAAGAAACAAAAGAGCTAGACGAGATGGTAATAGGCTGAGATTAGGTGTAAAGTGTACTGGCAGGGCAAGAGATAGCTGCCAGGTGTGAGAGAGAAACAAAAGGAAAGTGGGGGGGGAAAAGGAGTGGAAAAATTACAAGAAAAAATGTGTAATAGGGGCCGAGGTTATGATCTGAAATTGTTGAACTCGATATTGAGTCCGGAAGGCAGCAGAGTGCCTAATCGGAAGATGAGGTGCTGTTCCTCGAGTTTACGTTGAGCTTCCGTGGAACAATACAAGAGGCCAAGGACGGTGAGGTCCGAGTGGGAATGGAGCGGTGAATTAAAATGACAGGCGACTGGAAGCTCGGGGTCACCCTTACGGACTGAACGGAGGTGTTCCGCAAAGTGGTCACCCAATCTGCGTTTGGTCTCCCCAGTGTAGAGGAGACCGCATCGTGAGCAGCGAATACAGTATACTAGATTGCGAGAAGTACAAGTAAATCGCTGTTTCACCTGGAAGGGGTGTTTGGGGCCATGGACAGTGGGAAGGGGGGAGGTATAGGGGCAGGTGTTACATCTCCTCCGCTTGCACGGGAAGGTGCCAGGCGAAGGGGAAGGGCTGTTTGGGGTGATAGAGGAGTGGACTAGGGTGTCTCAGAGGGAGCGGTCCCTACGGAATGCTGAAAGGGGAGGGGAGGGGAAGATACGTTTGGTGGTGGGATCACTTTGGAGGTAGCGGAAATGCCGGAGGATGATCCGTTGAATGTGGAGGCTGGTGGGGTGAAAGGTGAGGACAAGGGGAACCCTATCGTGGTTCCGGGAGGGAGGGGCAGGGGTGAGGGCAGAAGTGCGGGAGATGGAACTGACACGGTCGAGGGCAGTGTCAACCACGGTAGAGGGGAATCCTCGGTTGCGGAAAAAGGAAGACATGTCTGAAGCACTGGTGTGGAAGGTGGCATCGTCGGAGCAGATACGGCGGAGACGGAGAAACTGGGAGAATGGAATAGAGTCCTTACAGGAAGCGGGGTGGGAGGAAGTGTAGTCCAGGTAGCTGTGGGAGTCAGTGGGCTTGTAGTGAATATTGGTCGATAACCTATCCCCAGAGATGGAGATGGAGAAGTCGAGGAAGGGAAGGGAAGAGTCAGAGATGGACCATGTGAAGGTGAGGGAAGGGTGGGAATTGGAGGCAAAGTGAATGAAATTGTCAAGTTCGGGGCGAGAGCAGGAAACGGCACTGATACAGTCATCAATGTATCGGAAAAAGAGGTGAGGGAGGGGACCCGAGTAGGACTGGAACAAAGATTGTTCCACATAGCCCACGAAAAGGCAGGCATAGCTAGGACCCATGCGGGTACCCATGGCAACACCTTTGATTTGGAGGAAATGAGTGGTGTTAAAGGAGAAGTTGTTCAATGTGAGAACAAGTTCAGCCAGGCGGAGGAGGGTGGTGGTGGATGGGGACTGGTCGGACCTCTGTTCAAGGAAGAAGCGGAGCGCCCTCAGGCCATCCGGGTGGGGGATGGAGGTGTAGAGTGATTGTGCGTCCATGGTGAAAAGGAAGCGGTTGGGGCTAGGAAACTGGAAACTATTAAAGTGGCGGAGGGCGTCCGAAGAGTCGCGGATGTAGGTGGGAAGAGACTGGACAAGGGGAGAAAAGATAGAGTCAAGATAGGAAGAGATCAGTTCCGTGGGGCAAGAACAGGCTGAAATGATGGGTCTACCAGGGCAGTCCTGTTTGTGGATCTTGGGAAGGAGGTAGAAGCGGGCTGTGCGGGGTTGGGGAACTATGAGGTTGGTGGCAGCGGGGGGAAGATCTCCAGAGGAGATGAGGTCAGTGACAGTCTTAGAAACGATGGTTTGATGTTCGGTAGTGGGGTCATGGTCCAGGTGGAGGTAGGAGGAGGTGTCGGAGAGTTGGCGTTCAGCTTCCGCTAGGTAGAGGTCAGTACGCCAAACAACAACAGCACCACCCTTGTCAGCGGGTTTACTGACAATGTCAGGGTTGGATCTAAGAGAATGGAGTAATGCAAGTTCAGAGGGAGGTAGGTTGGAGTGAGTGAGGGGAGCAGAGAAATGGAGACATGTCTTCCTTTTTCCGCAACCGAGGATTCCCCTCTACCGTGGTTGGCACTGCCCTCGACCATGTCAGTTCCATCTCCCGCACTTCTGCCCTCACCCCTGCCCCTCCCGCCCGGAACCACGATAGGGTTCCCCTTGTCCTCACCTTTCACCCCACCAGCCTCCACATTCAACGGATCATCCTCCGGCATTTCCGCAACCTCCAAAGTGATCCCACCACCAAACGTATCTTCCCCTCCCCTCCCCTTTCAGCATTCCGTAGGGACCGCTCCCTCCGAGACACCCTAGTCCACTTCTCTATCACCCCAAACAGCCCTTCCCCTTCGCCTGGCACCTTCCCGTGCAAGCGGAGGAGATGTAACACCTGCCCCTATGCCTCCCCCCTTCCCACTGTCCATGGCCCCAAACACCCCTTCCAGGTGAAACAGCGATTTACTTGTACTTCTCGCAATCTAGTATACTGTATTCGCTGCTCACGATGCGGTCTCCTCTACATTGGGGAGACCAAACGCAGATTGGGTGACCACTTTGCGGAACACCTCCATTCAGTCTGTAAGGGTGACCCCGAGCTTCCGGTCGCCTGTCATTTTAATTCACCGCTCCATTCCCACTCGGACCTCACTGTCCTTTGTAGTGTATGTGCTTTAAGTCAGAACTACTTTTTACAGCTCCTGCATACTGTAGTACCGGCAGTGACCACACCGGTATATAAGCTTTGCGCATGCCTCTGTACCCCAGTCTAGAGATCACCCTCCTCCAGTAAAGACCTGTTATTTGTTTATGTACAGCATCCGTGTAATTATTTATCCACTGAACCACGGATCTAACAGTGGCGACGAGTGTTGATGCAAATCTACCTGCAACATAAAAAAAATAAAAAATAGTCGAGTCCAGGAACACGGGCGTCGACCACGAGCAACCGCCCAGCAGTCAGGCAGAGATCCAACTTCGCTGGGGAGGCTGTGGAGAGCCGGGCTTGGTTCCCCAGCCACAACGAGCAGTAAGAGACCGATGACAGGTCCAGAGCAGACCCTTCCCGAGCAGCGGCGGCTGGAGCCGACCGACGGCAGAGAGAGAGAGCCGGGCAGCGTCGACGGGGTAAGAAAGAGGGTGAAGAGAGCAGGGCACAGCTGGGGGTTGATCACTGAGCGGCGTCGAGGAAAAATACTGCAAACCGGAGAGAGGGTAAGAAACAGCCGGGTTCTAGACTGAGCGGCGTCGACAAATATCAAGAGAAGAACGCGCAGAGCACAGCCAGGGATCACGGGCTGATCAGGGTCCGCGGGGCGAAGCAAGGGGAGACGCCATTGAGCTGCGGAGAAGCAGGGAGAGCACGGGAGGCGCCATTGAGCTGCAGAGAAGCAGGGAGAGCGCGGGAGGCGCCATTGAGCCGGGGAGAAGAAGGAAGCGCGCGGGAGATGCCATTTTGCGAAGCCGCAGCGGAGAAGAAGGGCGAGCGCAGGAAGGAAGGAAAGCGCGGGAGACGCCATTTTGTGCCAGCGGAGAAGAAGGGGAAGCGCGGGAGGCGCCATTGGGGATAGTTAACACACAACCAAGGATGCCGAAGAGTGGCAGTATCTCTACATTCGACAATGAAGTCGAAGATTGGGCGACATATGTGGAACATATTGAGGTGTACTGCAGGGCGAATGAAGTGCCAGATGCTAATAAAGCACTGGTTCTGTTAAATTCCATGGGTGCAAAAACTTATGGGTTACTGCGAAATCTAATAACCCCAGAGAAGCCAGTAAACAAGAATTTTGGAAGCATAGTAGAAATCCTACAGGACCACTTAAACCCCACACCGCTGCTGATAGCCGAACGATTTAAGTTCCATAAAAGGAACCAACACAAAGACGAAAGCAATGCTGAGTACCTAATGGAAGTGCGCAAGCTATTGAAATACTGCCAGTTTGGAGCGGGACTAGCAGACACGTTAAGGGACAAGTTTGTGTGTGGGCTACAAAGTGAAGGAACCCAGAAACAGCTTCTATCAGAAAAGGACCTTACGCTGGACAAAGCTTTCAATATGGCAGTAACACACGAAGCAGCCGCAAGGGGCGCTGCAGAGATACAACGGAGACCGCAAGAATATGGCACCAACGAAATGACCTATGGAACAGGGAAGTGCTATCGCTGCGGCAGAACAACACATGACCAGAAAGATTGTTGGTTCAAGGACCAAGTGTGCAGACAGTGTGGGAAAGCAGGACACATAGCAAGAGTCTGCAGGTCTGGGAAGAAAACCAACAGTAAGAAATCTCCACAGGAGAAGTACAAAAAGGTACACCAGGTGATGGACAGTGGTTCAGACGAACAGAAAAGTGACACAGACTCCGGAAGCAAGGAGCTGGGTTGTCTGAAACTACATAAGGTAACCGAAATGGAGGATCACCAGACTATCTGGGTTACACTCAAGATAGACGGAGTCCAAGTGGAAATGGAATTGGACACAGGGTCAGCTCTAACAGTCATAAATCAAAGAGACTACAAGCGGCTATTTTCACACATACCCTTGAAAGCTACAGAGATTGTCTTGAAGATGTATACGGGGCAAAAAGTCTACCCCAAAGGAAAAATAAGGGTGAAAGTGACATATAAAGGTCAGGAAATACCTAAAATGGATATATATGTATTGCCAAATGGAGGACCACCACTGCTAGGACGTGAATGGATCCGGAAGATACATTTAGATTGGCATTCCATACAGGCACTGAAGGTGGAGGCCAAAAAGGATGACGACATCACACCTGGACGACTGTCAAAAATGCTAACTGACGCAAAAGAAGTGTTCCAGGAGGGACTAGGAACACTAAAAGGAATAACAGCAACAATTAAAATAGAGGATAATGCAAGCCCAAAGTTTCTGAAGGCCAGACCAGTGCCTTATGCGATCAGACCAGCGGTTGAAGCAGAGCTGGAAGGGTTGGAACGTTCAGGAGTACTGTCCAAAGTGGACTGGAGCGAGTGGGCTACACCCATCGTTCCTGTAATGAAGAGGTCGTTGAGTAATACGCCTGGGGAACCAAAGAAGGTCCGCATCTGTGGGGATTTTAAGGTGACAGTGAACCCAGTCCTTCACACGGTGCAATATCCGCTTCCACGAATTGAGGATATTTTCGCCTCGCTATCTGGTGGTAAACGCTTCACCAAAATTGATCTAGCCCAGGCGTACTTGCAAATGGAGGTAGAAGAAGCTTCGAAACATTACCTTACGATCAACACCCATAAAGGTCTCTATCAATACAACCGGCTGGTGTTTGGAGTAGCCTCGGCTCCGGCTATCTGGCAAAGGGCGATGGATCAGGTCCTGCAAGGGATTCCAGGGACCCGGTGTTATTTGGACGACATCTTGGTCACGGGCAAAAATGACGGTGATCACCTCGCTAACTTGGAGAAGGTGCTCGTCAGATTAAAGGAATATGGGCTACGAGCTAATCGCCACAAGTGCGAGTTTTTCCAGAAACAGATCTCGTATTGCGGCCACGTCATCAATGAAGAGGGGTTACATAAGTCCCCTGACAAGATTGAGGCAGTAGTCAAGGCTCCAGCACCGGAAAATGTGTCAGAACTGAGGTCGTTCTTCGGGCTGGTAAACTATTACCACAAGTTCTTACCAAATTTGTCTACGGTATTACACCCGCTGAACACCCTACTGTAAGATTCGCAATTTTCAGCAAAAATCACGCAAGAAAACTGGATAAAATAAGACTGTTTATTGACCAAAGTAAGCTTGCACAGAAAAACCTTTGATAAAAGGGCATACAAAATGGCCGCCAGGCCCCGTGATCAGTTTATGAACCATTTTATTTCTGTTACTGCAAGCCAGACAGGCTTGTGGATTGAAGACAGTGAGCCCACGAAAGCCAGTCTCTGGGAACCGAAACTCAGAGCAACAGCATACATATTCAATGGATTATAAGTACAGGATGGGGCCCATCAAGATATGGGCGGACAATGTAAAAACACTTATACCCATTTATCGTACAAAGGAAAAACCGTTTAGCAGCCATCAAGGAAAATGTCCGGACCGATCAATATGCGAACCGAGCCACGGTGACAATGCAAAAGACATTGAAAGACATTATCGGCCAGGAAGGCCAGTTTAAGTTATCACCGGCTCCGTTACAAGACAAAGCGCCCCTGCAGAGATTTCTGCCCGCCAAAATTAATACAAAGACAGGACTATGATTTGGCGGGAGATAAGACTGTCCCAAAAGAGTATAACTATGGATTGAAAGTCCATCTAAGTTACTTCGGACTTCGGGTTACTTGAACAACTTCTTCTTCACTGCCACGGCTTCTTGTTGGGCGACTTCAGGCTTCCATTTCTTCAAGAACTTTCTTCTACGAGGAACGAACGAAGGGCGGACGGTGCCCGGATCGGCGCCTCTTCCACTTCGGCAGATCGATGAAAACGTTTTCGTCTTTTTAAAGACGGACGGTTTCGGAAAAAAGGACAACGTGGCCGGTGTTCAGCCAAACAAGGCTCGGCCACGACGAGAAGACGACAAGGGTGGCCCGGGTACTGGGGTCGGGAGATCATCGACGACCCAGGCCGACGGAGAAGAAACCCTCTGGAGAACCGGCGATCGATGCCACAAGATTCTCCCATGTGCATAACCTGCATCTAGGTCTGCTCCATGAACAAAAACCCACGATTGTGGATCTCAACCTTAACGAGCGCTCATCGAGGCTGGGTCTACCCCACCGCCTCGAGGGAGGAGAGAATATCGACTGCGCCAGAAGTTTCCAAATCCACGTGACGACGGAAAGCGGTGCCAAAAAGGCTGCGAACCCCCTTTCTCGCGATTTCGAGAGTGGTGAGCATGATCCCAAGTTCCCCAGGTCGAAACTTAGTTTAGGTATAGGGGAGGGAGTTAAGGGAAATCGTAATGTGTTTCCCCTTTTTCGATGTGCCGTGTGTTCCCCATTTCCATAGAGTCAAGTTCATAAATTTGTGCATGATTGTAGTAACCTTAATCTGTGCCTATGACATGTATTTTGTAATGCTTCAAACTGTTTAAAAATAAAAGCATCCATTTCGTGCTATTCAACCTGGTCTATTGAGTTCTTTCTCTGCACTACTGTTCTCTGCACCTAAGTCCAAGGTCTAGAACCGTAGGGGGAGTGGGTCGAACCACTCAAGGGTAATTATTGCACGAAGCCTGGCAGGAGACCAGAAAGAGCAAGAGAAACCCCCTACACTACTGCAAACAGGGGTACCATGGAAGTGGGATGACGAACGTAGATGAGCTTTCCAGAAGTGTAAAGAATTGATCACATCAAAAGAGGTGTTGGCCCATTTCAACCCAGCACTACCAATTCGTTTGGCATGTGATGCATCACCCTACGGCATTGGAGCGGTGCTGTCGCAGAAATTCCCAGACGGGTTGGAGAGGCCAGTAGCCTTTGCGTCTCGGTCACTAACCTCAGCCGAGCGCAACTACGCCCAGATTGACAGGGAGGCCCTCAGCCTAATATGGGGAGTAAAAAAATTCAACCATTATCTGCATGGGCAGAAGTTCACCTTGCTGACTGACTACCAACCACTTGTCTCCATCTTTAATCCTAAGAAGGGCGTGCCAGTAATGACTGCACAGCGGTTACAAAGATGGTCCCTGTTTCTAGGAGCGAATCAATATGAAATAGAATATAAAGGCACGAAACAGCATGGGAACGCTGATGGGCTATCGTGCCTGCCACTGCCTACGGTGGAGGAAGCACCAGCAGTGGACCCTATCGAGATATTTTATTCGTCGATAATTGAACGATTGCCAGTAACAAACACGGATATAGAGAAGGAGACCCGCAATGATCCGACGCTGTCACGGGTATATGAATTGACGGTGAGGGGATGGCCAACACATGGCGACTCACTGTTGCCAGCATTCTCATCCAGAAGAGAACAGCTGTCAGTATGCCAGGGGACAGTGATGTGTGGATCCAGAGTGGTGATTCCACCCAAGTTAAGGGAGAGAGTGCTAAATGAGCTACATGAAGGTCATCTGGGGGGAGTGAAAATGAAAAGCCTTGCTAGGGCTTATGTGTGGTGGCCGGGAATCGATCAACAAATCGAAGACCTAACTAAGAGCTGCTTAGGATGCCAGAAGGTCCAAAATGCACCACCACATGCCTCTCTACGCCCTCCTCTCCATGGCAACGAGTGCACATTGATTTCGCTGGTCCATTCATGGACTCAATGTTCTTAATAGCAGTGGATGCTCATTCAAAGTGGCCTGAGGTGATAAAGATGTCTTCAACCAGTACAGAGAAAACGATTGCAGTCCTACGGACCATATTTGCCAGAAACGGTTTGCCAGAGCAGATCTGCTCTGATAATGGACCACAGTTTGTGTCCAACGAGTTCCAAAAATTCATGAAAAGGAATGGGGTAAGGCATTACACATCCGCCCTGTATCATCCAGCCACCAATGGATTGGCTGAGAGGTTCGTACAAACCTTTAAGAAGGCGATAAAGGCCATGTGCGATGAGGAAATTCCACTACAGCATAAGATGGACAATTTCTTATTAGCCTACCGAAACGCGACACATGCAGTTACCAACCAGACCCCGGCCATGATGTTCTTTAACCGAAGGTTGAGATCTCGTCTGGACTTGCTCAGACCAAATGTGCGAAGAAATGTTGAGGACAAACAATTCCAGCACATCAACAAGAAGCCGACAAGGAGCTTCAATGTAGGGCAACCAGTCTTGGCCCGTGACTATCGAACAGAGAAGTGGCAAACCGGAACGATATGTACAAGGTGTAATGATATCAGCAAATAGTGATGTTATTTGCCTGTTCAATTATGATGCCTACCAGCATGATTGCATGTATTGATTGCTTGTGCCTGACCAGGAGAGGTCATGTGACCGAGACAAGCAAGGCAGTCGAGTTTGGTTTCGGTTTCGTTCTAGATGCATCACAGCATGGTGTGTCCTGTAAAGGCTGTTAAAAAGAGTTGAACAGACTTTAGGTTAAAAGACATTCTCTTTCATAAATGAGTCGTCCTTGAACCCACAAAGAAATCAATACACAAGGCAGGGGCCATTAATGTACACAGTGGATGTCGGGGAGAACATTGTGAGACGCCACGTCGATCAGATCTTAGCGTCACAGGAAGGCTTCAACCCCATGTCTCGAGTACCTGGGGATGAACCCGACATACCGGTAGCATCTACTTCAGACCCAGTAGCAGTGGAACCCGATGAACTACCCGGTGAAAAGGGGTCAGAATCGCCTCTGCACCAAGAACAAGAACCTCCGGAAAGGCGCTATCCTGAAAGGGTCAGGAAGCCGCCCCAAAGACTGAATCTATAAATGGACTTTTGTTATTGAATGTACATGTAAAAATGTAATTGTTATTTGAATATTAAGGGGGTATTATTAATCTAAAAAGGGAGTAATTGTAGTGTATGTGCTTTAAGTCAGAACTACTTTTTACAGCTCCTGTATACTGTAGTACTGGCAGTGACCACACCGGTATATAAGCTGTGCGCATGCCTCTGTACCCCAGTCTAGAGATCACCCTCCTCCAGTAAAGACCTGTTATTTGTTTATGTGGTGTATGTAACCTGTTCCACCTTAACAGAACTACCTTAAGAGATGTACTACTTTCTCTTGGCTGCTGTATACTGTAATACCGGTGGTGACCACACCGGTATATAAGTGTTGTGTAGGGATTTGCTGGGCAGTTCAGCCCTGACCTCCGAATAGTAAAGACCTGTTAAAGTTATTCTTGTGGTCTGTGTCCAGTGATTTATAATAAGCATAACTGGGACACACAGACTTAACAGTGGCGACGAGTCCGATCTTACCCCGCGGCAGTTTTACATCCAAGGCAGCTTCGTCCTCAGAACGGGCGTCGAGAAGAGGCATCTGCCCTCATCATCCTGCTGAGCACCATCGCACGGGAGGCATCGAGAACCCGGGT
Organism: Somniosus microcephalus; assembly: GCF_052327205.1. Taxonomy (NCBI): domain Eukaryota; kingdom Metazoa; phylum Chordata; class Chondrichthyes; order Squaliformes; family Somniosidae; genus Somniosus; species Somniosus microcephalus. Next base: position 87,051,410 of record NC_141000.1, read on the forward strand.
TAAAAAGAAAAATTCTGACCACGAAGCCCTCCATCAGCGACAGGCAGTGATCATCCCTTCTACCACGGTGGTGGGTAAGCCGATCAGCGACACGAGCAGAAAGTCGGCCGCGTTGACTGTGGAGTGGGGGAGGGAAAACGGAGGAAAAAGGGCGGAGAACTCGACCACGGCCGGTGAAAAGGGCCGGGCTGCAATCGAGGCCGAGAGGCGCAGCGACTGGGGCAGCTTAAGGCATTGAGAACCGCTGGGGAGGCGAGAACGGCAGCAGCAAGGCAATCGCCATTGCAGCCAGCGGGGGAAGAAGACGAGCGCGGGAAAGACCGCCAAGCGCGGGAAGCCGCCATTTTAGTAGGCGGGGGAAGAAGCCAAGCGCGGGAAGCCGCCATTTTGAGAAAAAGAAAAATTTAAAAACTTGCAAGGATGCCTAAACATGGGAACATTAATACCTTTGATAGCGATATCGAAGATTGGACCACGTATGTAGAACGCATGGAAGTTTATTGTAAAGCAGATAAGGTACCAGATGATGAGAAAGCACTAACCTTATTAAGCTCAATGGGTGCGAAGACATACGGGCTATTGAAGCACCTTCTGTCACCAGATAAACCGACGGATCAGACTTTCGCGAATATTGTTACTGTCCTGAAAAATCATTTAAACCGCACGCCGCTGATGATAGCGGAACGATTTAAATTTTACAGAAGAACACAGCTGAAAGACGAAAGCAACGCTGAATTTTTAATTGAACTGCGTAAGCTATCAAAGTACTGTCAGTTTGGAACAGGACTAGCAGATGGGCTGAGAGATAAATTTGTGTGTGGATTGTTAAAAGAAGGAACACAAAAGCGACTGCTCGAGGAGAATGATCTTACGCTTGATAAAGCTGTCACTATTGCAGCATCGCACGAAGCCGCAGCGAGAGGCACTGCGGAAATGCAGCTACGGTCACCGGAACTCAGCACCAATCAAATGGTCTTGGGTACAGTAAAATGTTATCATTGTGGAAAGACAACGCACGATCAGAACCAGTGCTGGTTCAAAAATCAGGAATGCAGAAAATGTGGCAGGCTTGGTCACATAGCTAAAGTATGTCGGTCAGGAAAGAAGACCAGCAACAAAAAGTCACCGCAGGAAAAGTACAGAAAGGTACACAAGGTGACAGAGAACAGTTCGAACGAACAGAAGTCAAATTCAGACTCCAGCAGTAATGAACTGGGTAGTCTAAGAGTACACAATGTTGGTAATGAAGCAGACCTCCAAACAATCTGGGTCACACTTCAGATAGCAGGAGTCCAAGTGAAGATGGAATTGGACACTGGATCGGCATTGACGGTCATGAATAAGCAAGATTACAAAAGGTTATTCCCACATATTCCCCTATGGGATACGGAGATTGTATTGAAAACATACACGGGGCAAAGAGTATACCCCATCGGGAAGATAGAGGTAAAGGTGGTCCACAAGTGCAAAGAAAGCCGAGGAATGGACTTACATGTGCTACCTGAGGGAGGTCCACCACTACTGGGACGGGAGTGGATTAGGAAAATAAATATGGACTGGCATTCCTTAAAAGCACTAACGGTAGATTCCGGTAAAAAAGATGTCAAACCTAAACGATTGTCCAGAATATTGGACGATGCTAAAGAGGTGTTCCAACAGGGACTGGGAACACTGAGAGGAATTACGGCAAACATCAAGGTTGAAGAACATGCAAACCCGAAATTTTTCAAAGCCAGACCGGTACCTTATGCGATACGACCTGCTGTGGAAGCTGAGCTGGAAGGGCTAGAACGTTCAGGAGTACTGTCTAAGGTAGAATGGAGTGAGTGGGCCACGCCCATTGTCCCCGTCATGAAGCGTTCATCGAGCAACAAGCCGGGGGAACCGGGGAAGGTTCGCATCTGTGGAGATTTCAAGATCACTGTTAATCCGGTGCTTCACACGGTGCAGTATCCGCTTCCGCGGATTGAGGATATCTTCGCTTCGTTGTCTGGCGGGAAACACTTCAAGATAGACCTGGCGCAGGCGTACTTACAGATGGAAGTTGAGGAAGAGTCACGCCAGTATCTCACGATCAACACGCATAGAGGCTTGTACCGGTATAATAGACTGGTTTTTGGAGTGGCATCGGCTCCAGCAATTTGGCAGAGGGCCATGGAGCAGGTATTACAGGGAATTCCAGGCACACAATGTTACCTGGATGATATTCTGATTACAGGAGATGATGACGAGGAACACCTTGCAAATTTGGAACTGGTGCTCACCAGATTGAAAGAATATGGACTTCGAGTTAATCGCCAGAAATGTGAGTTCTTTCAGAAGCGGATCTCGTACTGTGGTCATGTCATTGACCAGGAGGGGCTTCATAAGTCTCCTGACAAGATCAAAGCTGTTGTGAAGGCTCCCGCTCCGGATAATGTATCCCAGTTGAGGTCGTTCCTAGGGTTGATTAACTATTACCATAAGTTTCTGCCAAATTTATCCATGGTGCTGCACCCGCTGAACGCTCTTTTGCAGAAGGGAGTACCATGGAAGTGGAGCGAGGACTGTAAGAGGGCCTTTCACAAAAGCAAGGCATTGATCACCTCAGAGGAAGTGTTGGCTCACTTCAACCCAACGCTGCCTATTCGTTTGGCTTGTGATGCTTCTCCATATGGTATTGGGGCAGTACTCTCACACAAGTTGCCAAATGGCCTGGAGAGGCCAGTTGCGTTCGCATCCAGATCATTGACCTCCGCTGAGTGCAACTATGCTCAGATAGATAGGGAGGCTCTCAGCCTTGTGTGGGGAGTAAAGAAGTTTAATCATTACCTGCAGGGCCAAAAGTTTACGCTTCTGACAGACCACCAGCCGTTGGTATCCATTTTTAACCCTAAGAAGGGTGTTTCGGTGATGACAGCACAGAGACTCCAGAGATGGTCCCTTTTCCTAGGGGCACATCAATATCAGATTGAATTCAAAGGTACAAAGCAGCATGGTAATGCTGATGGGCTGTTGCGCCTGCCACTACCTACAGAGGAGGAGGCACCGACGGTTGACCCTGTTGAGTTATTTCACTCGACCATCATCGAATGTTTACCAGTCACCAATGCAAGTATTGAAAGAGAAACCAGGAACGACCCGACACTGTCCCGGGTCTACGAAGTGACAGTGAAGGGATGGCCAGCACATGGTGATCCACTGTTACCGGCATTCTCAGCAAGACGAGAACAGCTGTCCATCTGTCAAGGAACATTGATGTATGGAACAAGGGTGATTATTCCTCCTAAGTTAAGAGAGAGAGTTCTAAAGGAACTGCATGAAGGTCATCTGGGGGGAGTCAAGATGAAAAGCCTTGCTAGGGCTTATGTGTGGTGGCCGGGTATCGACCAACAGATAGAGGATCTGACGAAAAGCTGCTCAGGGTGCCAAAAAGTGCAAAATGCACCTCCGATTGCACCGCTGCATCCATGGGAATGGGGAATGGCCTTCAACCCCATGGCAACGTGTACATATTGACTTTGCTGGTCCATTCATGGACTCCATGTTTTTAATTGCGGTGGACGCACATTCTAAATGGCCAGAAGTGATTAAGATGACTACCACTACCTCGGAAAAGACGATCGCGGTGCTAAGAACGATATTTGCAAGAAATGGATTGCCAGAACAAATATGTTCAGACAACGGGCCGCAGTTCGTGTCAGAAGAATTCCAGAAATTCATGAAGAAGAATGGGGTGAAACATTATACCTCTGCCCCATATCATCCGGCTACAAACGGGTTGGCCGAGAGATTTGTACAAACGTTCAATAAAGCAATAAAGGCCATGAGCGAAGATCAGATTCCACTACAACACAAGGTGGACAAATTCCTACTGGCATATCGAAACGCCACTCATGCAGTGACAAACCAAAGTCCTGCCATGATGTTCTATAACAGGAGGTTGCGGTCCAGGTTGGACTTGTTAAAACCAAATGTGCGGCGGGAAGTTGAAAACAAACAGTTCCAGCATATAAATAACAAGACCACTCGGAGTTTCGAAATAGGACAACCAGTGTTAGCCCGGGACTATAAAAACGAGAAATGGCAATCTGGAACAATTCGGGCCAGACAAGGACCCCTGATGTACACGGTAGATATTGGTGAAAATGTAATACGGCGTCATGCTGACCAACTGGTAGAATCGAGAACAAGGGTCGAACCCATGGTTACGGCAGAGACAACCGTGGAAGAAGTTAGTGAACCTGAAGCATCTACCTCAGAAGTGAATGTACCTGATGATGATGTCCAATCCATAAGAGACCAACTAGATGAGTCACCCCAGCAACGAGAATCAGAGACCCCTGAAAGGCGCTATCCAACTCGAATCAGGAGGCCTCCTCAGAGACTGAATCTTTGAACTGTTTTGCATGAAGTTGTATATATATATATATGTTATTATGTTATGTTAAATGGGGATATAACTGTTAAGCTAAAAAGGGAGGATTGTGGTGTATGTAACCTGTTCCACCTTAAGAGAACTACCTTAAGAGATGTACTACTTTCTCTTGGCTGCTGTATACTGTAATACCGGTGGTGACCACACCGGTATATAAGTGTTGTGTAGGGATTTGCTGGGCAGTTCAGCCCTGACCTCCGAATAGTAAAGACCTGTTAAAGTTATTCTTGTGGTCTGTGTCCAGTGATTTATAATAAGCATAACTGGGACACACAGACTTAACAGTTTATGTACAGCATCCGTGTAATTATTCATCCACTGAACCACGGATCTAACATCCTTGGCCTCTTGTATTGTTCCACGGTAAACTCGAGGAACAGCACCTCATCTTCCGATTAGGCACTCTGCAGCCTTCCGGAATCAATATCGAGTTCAACAATTTCAGATCATAACCTCGGCCCCATTACACATTTTTTCTTGTAATTTTTCCACTCCTTTCCCCCCCCCCCCTCCTTTTGTTTCTCTCTCACACCTGGCAGCTATCTCTTGCCCTGCCAGTACACTTTACACCTAATCTCAGCCTATTACCATCTCGTCTAGCTCTTTTGTTTCTTTCACTTCTTTTGTCTGATCGCAGCCCTGCCTTCGATCTAATTTCTTTTCTTTCCAGTTTTGAAGAAGGGTTCGACCCAAAACGTCAACTCAAATTTCTCTCCACGAATGTTGCCTGACCTGCTGAGTTTTTCCAGCATTTTCTGTTGTTATTTAGGTAGATAAGGTGGTTAAGAAGGCATACGGGATACTTGCCTTTATTAGCCGAGGCACAGAATATAAGAGCAGGGAGGTTATGCTTGAACTGTATAAAACACTAGTTAGGCCTGAGCTAGAGAATTGCGTTCAGTTCTGGTCACCACATTACAGGAAAGATGTGATTGTGCTAGAGAGGGTTCAGAGGAGATTTACGAGGATGCTGCCAGGACTGGAGAATTTTAGCTATGAGGAAAGATTGGAGAGGCTGGGGTTGGTTTCTTTAGAACAGAGGAGGCTGAGGGGAGATTTAATTGAGGTGTATAAAATTATGAGGGGCCTAGATAGAGTGGATAGGAAGGAACTGTTTCCCTTGGCAGAGGGGTCAACAACCAGGGGGCATAGATTTAAAGTAATTGGTCGGAGGTTTAGAGGGGATTGGAGGAGAAATTTTTTCACCCAGAGGGTGGTGGGGCCTGGAACTCACTGCCTGAAAGGGTGGTAGAGGCAGAGACCCTCATCACATTCAAAAAGAACTTGGGTGTGTACTTGAAGTGCCGTAACCTACAAGGCTGTGGACCAAGAGCTGGCAGGTGGGATTAGGGTGGATAGCTCTTTGTCGACCAGTGCGGACACAATGGGCCGAATGGCCTCCTCCGAGCTGTAAATTTCTATGATTTTATGAGTCTATGATTTAATTGCCTTTAAAGCTACTTTGAGATGTCCTAATGTCGTGAAAGACATTATACAAATCCAAGTCTTTCTTTCGTTCTTCCTTATTTTCTCCCACATATGATGGACATGGAAGAGCACATTTACTCTCTCCGTTACCGCTACCCAAACAGTTTGGGCTTGTCCTTTTAAAGAATCCTCCTTTGCTGCACCTCCTGCAGCAGAATCTCCATGGAAGTGGAGAAAAATGCTTTGAGTTTTTTCAGTGACATCGTGGAATGCACTTTCACAAGGAATCAATACTCAAACGCCATCTGTCCACTAAGTTCCTTCACAGTGCTGAAATCCTGCTTTAATGGTAAGCAGCAGCCCTGTTAGAGCTGAAGGTACACCCATCTTTGCAGCTCCCAGCCAACCAGCCTGCAGGCCTGCCTCCCTGTGCACATTTCCCACGTGCAAGGAGCATATGAAAATGATGGAGAGGGCCTAACAAAATCAGCAGGGCTGGCCCTTCATGCTGCCAGTGTAGATGCGGCCGCACCATGGCAGAATGCAGATCCGGGTTTGCAGGTCTCACAATGTCAAGGCTTATATGTAGTCTCTTAACTCCATAACCCTGATAAGAGTATGAAGGAATATATAAATCAATTAACAACTGAACAAAAAAGTCTTGTATTAATAGCAAATGCTCAAAACAAAGTCAAAGAGCATAATGTTCACTTGTTACTTTCTCTGTATTTCTTACCTCTCTGCTGAATGTATCCGACGTAGATTTATATTGCAACTCGTACTATAGTGTGATCCAACCAAATCCAATGTCAGCACTGGTGGGTGGTCACCAAGTTACCAGTACCTGCTTGCGTGACTCATTCTGACTCATATTTAGAAATTGCCAGCTGATATTGATTGGAGGATCTGGCTCCACTGTCACAAAGTCGAAAAAAACAGTGACAGCATCTCTATTGCTAATTTATTCTACAGTATCTGCTTGTTTCTTGCTCGTTCTGCCGTATCTGTGTATTTCTCATTTATTCTGCAGTATCTCGATTGTTCATATATTCTGCGGTGTCCCTTTGCTTCTCATTTATTTCACAGAATCTTCTATGTCTCACTTATTCTACAGTCTCCTTATTCCTCACTTATTCCCACAGTATGTTACTATTTCTCATTTATTCCGCAGCATATCTATTTTTAACTTATTCAGTGGTATCCCCTTATTTTTCATTTATCTGTAGAGTCTCCGTATTTCTCAGTTATTCGGCATTATCTCTGGGGTAGAAATTGGCCCACATCACGCCTGATTTCTGGGCGCTAAATGAGTGTTCTGTAAGGTTCGCAAGAATTTCGGAAAATTTTTACAGCCCCCGAAGATCATTTTTGATTAAAGAAAACCTGGGTGGAATATACCTTAAAAACCCAGGGTATCAAAATGGCTGTCAGGCCTCATGGCAGAAGACAAAGACAGCCTCTCCCATCGCTGGCTGACAAAAGGATTTGAAAACACCAGCCTGTGTGAATGCATGAAGTACTTGAAACTGTCAATCAACTGCAGTTTAGGAAGTTTCACCCACAGGACAAAGGATGTTTGTTTACAGAACTCTCTACAATGTTGACTCAAAGGCTTAAGTACTTAAAGCTGTCAATCAATTGCAGTTGGACTGCGACCGCAGGACAATGGTTTGTTTGCAAACCACTTGAGTGCTATTGACTGAACACTTAAGGATGCCGGAGACATTTTGTATTCAGCACAAACCAGTTAAAATGAATGGGTAATACCTTCAAACCCATTACAGTCAATGGGGACAGATTGGCCCCTTTTGTATAGCCCAGATACATCCAGATTTGGGCGCGAAGACAATGGCTCCCAATGGGGTATAAAGATAGCCTCTCGGGAAGCCATTCTCTTTCTCTCTCTGCCGCCTCACCTCCATGCCCTGCCTACAGAGGAACAGCTCAGCAGCCCGCCCAAGAAGTGGAATACCAGCAGTTACTTTGAATTACTGGGGTATCTCTACTTTGGGGTGGTGAAGAATCCAAGACAGACCGCAGGGGCACGGAGCAGGCATTTACTGGTGAGCATAAAACTTTCTTGCCCTTTACAAGGCAACCTAGATAAGTATTAGGGGTGGGAATTAAAGGGGGATTTTGTTAAATTGTAATTTTAGTCAATTTTCCCTCGATGTGTCCGTTTCTCCTCCCCTATTAAGCAAAGGTGTGCTGTATTAAGCAAAAGCATGCTGTATTAAGCAAAGGTGTGCTGTATTAAGCAAAGGTGTGCTGCATTAAGTAAAAGAGTGCTGTATTCATCATTATTTTCAATTTATTCTTATTTTCAATAAATACTGGTCTTCTTTGCACCCAACCACGAGTCTCGTTTTGTCTACATCACTACTGAAATAAGTCAGAACCAGAAAAAGGGAGCGATTCAAAACCACACGGGGCTCTGGAGCAGCTCAGATACTTCTGACTGGCCAGAGACAATAACCCCAGTAACCCCCCCACCCCTGTTTCTACATTCTGAGGATTAATCCCGTCTGCTGCCATGTTGTTTTGGGTGACATTTGGTTGCCCAGGGCAGCCAGCTGTACGGAGTGCTGAATTTATTAAAATATGTAAATAAGGGTCATTCAACAAGCAAAATACAGTTGTGGGATTGCCATACTCACTGGTGCCTAGGCCCACCCAGTGATTCCTGGCTCCAGCGATATTTAAAGTGCTCCTCAGCTGCACGCAGGTAAATCTCTGGTTAGCCATTTTAGGCTGCTCCTGGGTTTGGAGGAGTTTTTGGCTTCCGTGGCTGAGATATTTGTTTCAAAAAGTTCTGGAAAATTACCTTTCGTAGCTTTAGCTGTTTATTGTGGTACAATGGGTCTGTTGCTGGGCCAGCCTATGGGGCTGGAAGAGGAGAGGAGGAGGAGGAGGAGGAGCAGCAAGTAAGACAGCAGCGACCCGCAGCTGCTGGCATGAGGTGGCGAAGGAGAGCAGAAGCCTGGGCAGTCACCTCCACCCCAATGGTAGGCAGGTGCCAGATTTCCTGGCTGCCATGCAGCAAGTGGGCACTGAAGATGTGCCTGTAATGACACACCTGCCCAGTGGTCCCGTGTAAATGAGGTGCCCTCCTGCAAACTCCAGCAGGGTCAGTGTTGGAGGACACTGGTGGATGCGATCCCAATGTAACTCCAGATTTTCAGGGCCATAGTGTTCTAACATTGAAAGCTCATTCAAATCTCTTCTATTGTTTGATTTGCACCAAATTTGAACTAAAGGTATTATTGTGATATCTTTAAGGCAATCCTTGTAATGTCATGAAGGCATTCAGCCTAGAATACCATTCAGCTATCAACTTTTCACTTGTCTATATAAACCATTCAATCAACCAATCAGCTATCAACTTAAATATGTAGCGATTAAATATAGCAGTCCTCACCTACATCTATAATGTCCAGACAATAATCATCAGATGGCTCAGATCCATATTGATTCCAGGCTGTGACAGGAATGCAGTACATCTCCCAGATTTCAGTGTGCTCACTGTCAAAGAAACAGCTGTTTTCTCCACCAGTGACAAATCAGGACATTCCTGCTCTTCTCCATTACTGAGTTAAACAACAACAATGGACATGAGTCTTTAATATTATGCAAAACTGTCAGGCAGGGCTTTTTATATTTCTGGAAGCACAAATCATTATATAATTCCTGCAAAAGTCAGGACTGATGTTCAAAGGTCCTTAAAGAGTTCCTGACTAGAACCTACCTTTACAAACTTAACCCATTCATAAGTATTTTGTAACTTTTTGTGGTGACATGACGCCTATACACCTACAATATTATACAATAATAAAGGAATCATCATGTCGCTGGTAATGCCTCACTGCCTGTTACAAATGTTGTGGTCTACACTAGATATTCTCTTGGGTTCAGCATCACTGATCACTTCTGTCAGCAGATCGTGAGTTCCCTATGAACTGGAGAGTACCTTTACCACCTAATATTTAGTTAAATGATACTGTGGCCGAGGGACTATAACTATAAGGCCCCTCATATACTGGATACTCTAATTTCACATACTCCAATGTGCATTCTTCAATCTTTCTGGAAGACAAACTGATAAGCACTCTAGTGAGGTAAGGCCAAATGTAAACTAACAAACTGGCATATATAGTATATAAAATATATGAATGAACAGAATGTAAAATAAAGTAAAATACAACTATTCCCATCACTGCTCGTAACATCAAAATAACAAAATACACACATTTGCCTTTTGTTATGGGCTAAATACACTTTACAATTCAGCATACACCAAATTGATTAGCATTTACCATACTCTTACAAGCTGCAAGTGTTCATACCTCAGCATAGAGCCTCATAGCCTCTCTCACTTTCTGGAAGGAAAGTGAGGCCTCTCTGTCTCTCACTCTTCCAGGCTCAAAATGTTGACGAATTATGTAGAAAGGAATGAACAGATAAAAGCTGGCATCTAACTCCTCCTTCAGTTCTCTGTGTTGCGGATGTCTTGCCAAGCCACCGATCAAACTTACTGTAGTGTATGTAACTGTTCTACCTTTAAGAGCACTATTGTATGTAACCGTCCACCTTTAAGAGAACTATTTTAGGTGTGGCACTACTTTATCTTGGCTGCTGTATACTGTAATACCGACGGTGACCACACCGGTATATAAGTGCTGTGTCAGGATTTATTGGGCAGATTCGCCCTGACCTTCGAATAGTAAAGTCCTGTTAAAGTTACTCTTGTAGTCTGTGTATTAATTCAACATAATACCCACAGACTTTACACTTACCTCCTTGAATGAGAAAGTACCCCCTTGTTGTCGGAGCTATGGCTAATGCATTGTCTGTTTTACTGGGCCCCCTGCTGGCCACCTGTCACATTTTTGGGATTTTTGATCTTTTTGTGATTGAAGGTTCTGGATATGATTCATATTAAAATGTTACTTTGAAGTTAACTTTAACTCATAATGATTTCAAATCCACTCTGCAGCCAGAACTGAAGGTGGGTTTGGAGGAAAGACGTGTATTCAAGCCAAGACAGATGGGGCAGTCTGTGGAACGTTGTTTTCAGTACAGATAACGGAAGCCAATTTAGAACTTGTTGTGTGCCACCCAAATCCATTGTGTCAGGATGATCATATTCAAATTGAGAGCAGCAAGAGATAATAGCTGAGTGCTGCTGGACATCCTGGAGAGATGTATGTAGGACATCTTGGGGAGCAACAGGCTTTCCAATATAAACAGGATGACTTTGAAGTGTCATGAGGGGAATGCATGGCTTGTCTTCTGATATGAAAAGTGCTTGTGTAAGTAAATACATGACAGTAATGACGTTAGGGGCTAGGGTAATAAAACATGGGTAGAGAATCCATTAGCTATAGTATGGAAAGATAACAGTTGGTAAAGCTTTTTCTTTAAAGGGTTTAAGGACAGTTAGTTCAGGAAGTCTTGTTGAAGGGAAGTAGCTTTGAAGTAAAGTACTACAAGTGTTCACATGAAGAGACTGTCTTCAAAGCATTTGGGAATAGATATGTCATGCAGTCTTATCTGTGACATGCACCTTTGATGTAGCCAAAATATATTTATATGGTGTATAAAGGAGCATGGTTTTCCAATAGTAATTCAGAGGGCTCAAAAGATACAAAACTGAAAAGCCACTCTCTCTGTATACAGTTAGGCTGATCACCTTTACTGTGTGTCAATAAAGTCTGCTCCATATACTCCACTGCGAAGTGTCTCGTGCTTACTCGGAACGTGTTGTTGTGAACCAGAGGAGGAAGGAGGCTAACTGCTAACAAGTGCCTCCACCCAAGGAATGGTAACTGGTTTAATTGCAGTCTTACTGGCCAACCCACAGACAGGGAAAGAGTCAGAAGTCAGACTGCTAACCTCTTGTCCAGGGGACAAAGAGGACCGATAAGCACATGTTTTGGGTCTGATATAAAAAGACTTTTGAGGGAGACAGGCTGGAGCCAATAACACATTGATAAAAAAAACTAAGCCCAATTTAGGAACAAAACACTGAAAAATTCCTCTGTGATCCCCCCTTAGGCAATCAAAAACGAGTCCAGGAGATCAAATTGATTTATATTATTTAGTATCTCACCCACCTTTTATAAGACACGATCTCTGCCCCAGGCAGGAACTGGTCCAGTTCTCACATTGCTGGTACGATTGGTATAACTAAGATTCTGGTTAATGGTGACCCACAACATGTTGATTGTGGGAGTCTCAATAATGCTGTAGCCTTTCAGGTTCAGTGAGGTAGTTGGGCAAATTGTTGGGTAGTTGGGGACCACTGGAGGCTGCTCAAAAACTTTCAATTTTCAATCTCCGGCCCACTGCTGGCCTGTTCGTGCCTCCCAGTTTCCGCCAGGTGGTCAGAGTTAATATGGCTGTTTGTCTCCTTGGCTGAATACAATAGCTTTAGTTTGCCCATCTGGTTTCCTGAGAATCAGCCACGGACACCCCAAAACATCGTTACTTGCTTCAGATCACTGCCTGAATCTCTTGCCAGTGTCATAATAGGATTCTCTCATTGAATTTATATCTGGACCAGCATAAATTTGACATGAAGGTCATATTTCATAGAGGCCAAATTGTACTCACCCAACTGAGTACATTACTGTGTAGTTATTCAACATTAATTTCCGATCACTCTTCAGTAACCACCAGCAGGTAAAGGTTTCTTCATTGGGTGATCTACACCGTTCAATTTGTGGCTTGACTGGTGGAGGACCTGCAATAAGCAAAGTTTGGTTAAATTGTACCCTTTTCTTAACCTTCTTTCCACTTGGCAGTTAATAGATGGTAAAATTATCCACAATCCACATTATCGGTGAGTGTTCTCAGTGAGGTGAGAGGGTCTGTGTCCATCTTTTCTCCAGCAGTTGATGGTGATGTGACACCAGACATTGTTACTGGGAGTTGTAAAGGAAGACTGGCAAAATCCCAAGGAATTTGGGCCGCAGCTCCACTTCGCCACCTTCATCCTCAATTTCACAAACACCTCTGTGTTGTCAGCCATGGAGAGTCGGATTCTTCTCCAATTGAATACTGGCAAAAGTGAAGCCCCTCTTGATGCAATCTCGCTTGCTTAGGGGCTGAGACAAGAGGCATACAACCTCAGTATCCTGTTGAACCCTACACTGAGCTTCAAACCCATATCTTATTTAAACTATGACCTCTGCAACATTGCTCAACTCCACCTCACTTCACCCTCCTGCAACCAAAAACCCTCAATCAATGTGTTTTTTACTCAAAGACTCAACATGTACCCCCAGTCCTCGCTGGTCTCCTTAGCTCACCTGCTAAGCTCTGCTGCCTGTATCCTGTCTGTTAGATCCGTGGTTCAGTGGATAAATAATCACACGGATGCTGTACATTAACAAATAACAGATCTTTACTGGAGGAGGGTAATCTCTAGACTGGGGTACAGAGGCATGCGTACAGCTTATATACCGGTGTGGTCACTGCCGGTACTACAGTATACAGGAGCTGTAAAAAGTAGTTCTGACTTAAAGGCACATACACTACAATTCCTCCTTTTTTAGATTAATAATACCCCCTTAATATTCAAATAACAATTACATTTTTACATGTACATTCAATAACAAAAGTCCATTTATAGATTCAGTCTTTGGGGCGGCTTCCTGACCCTTTTGGGATAGCGCCTTTCCAGAGGTTCTTGTTCTTGGTGCAGAGGCGATTCTGACCCCTTTTCATCGGGTAGTTCATCGGGTTCCACTGCTACTGGGTCTGAAGTAGATGCTACCGGTATGTCGGGTTCATCCCCAGGTACTCGAGACATGGGGTTGGCGCATTCCTGTGATGCTAAGATCTGATCGACGTGGCGTCTCACAATGTTCTCCCCGACATCCATGGTGTACATTAATGGCCCCTGCCTTGTACATATCGTTCCGGGTTGCCACTTCTCTGTTCGATAGTCCCGGGCCAAGACTGGTTGCCCTACATTGAAGCTCCTTGTCGGCTTCTCGTTGATGTGCTGGAATTGTTTGTCCTCAACATTTCTTCGCACATTTGGTCTGAGCAAGTCCAGACGAGATCTCAACCTTCGGTTAAAGAACATCATGGCCGGGGTCTGGTTGGTAACTGCATGTGTCGCGTTTCGGTAGACTAATAAGAAATTGTCCAGCTTATGCTGTAGTGGAATTTCCTCGTCACACATGGCCTTTATCGCCTTCTTAAAGGTTTGTACGAACCACTCAGCCAATCCATTGGTGGCTGGATGATACAGGGCGGATGTGTAATGCCTTACCCCATTCCTTTTCATGAATTTTGGAACTCGTCGGACACAAACTGTGGTCCATTATCAGAGCAGATCTGCTCTGGCAAACCGTTTCTGGCAAATATGGTCCGTAGGACTGCAATCGGTTTCTCTGTAGTGGTTGAAGACATCTTTATCACCTCAGGCCACTTTGAATGAGCATCCACTGCTATTAAGAACATTGAGTCCATGAATGGACCAGCGAAATCAATGTGCACCCGTTGCCATGGAGAGGAGGGCCACTCCCATGGGTGTAGAGAGGCATGTGGTGGTGCATTTTGGACCTTCTGGCATCCTAAGCAGCTCTTCGTTAGGTCTTCGATTTGTTGATCGATTCCCGGCCACCACACATAAGCCCTAGCAAGGCTTTTCATTATTACTCCCCCCAGATGACCTTCATGTAGCTCATTTAGCACTATCTCCCTTAACTTGGGTGGAATCACCACTCTGGCTCCACACATCACTGTCCCCTGGCATACTGACAGCTGTTCTCTTCTGGATGAGAATGCTGGCAACAGTGAGTCGCCTTGTGTTGGCCATCCCCTCACCGTCAATTCGTATACCCGTGACAGCGTCGGATCATTGCGGGTCTCCTTCTCTATATCCGCGTTTGTTACTGGCAATCGTTCAATTATCAACGAATAAAATATCTCGATAGGGTCCACTGCTGGTGCTTCCTCCACCGTAGGCAGTGGCAGGCGCGATAGCCCATCAGCGTTCCCATGCTGTTTCGTGCCTTTATATTCTATTTCATATTGATTCGCCCCTAGAAACAGGGACCATCTTTGTAACCGCTGTGCAGTCATTACTGGCACGCCCTTCTTAGGATTAAAGATGGAGACAAGTGGTTGGTGGTCAGTCAGCAAGGTGAACTTCTGCCCATGCAGATATTGGTTGAATTTTTTTACTCCCCATACTAGGCTGAGGGCCTCCCTGTCAATCTGGGCGTAGTTGTGATCCGCTGAGGTTAGTGACCGAGACACAAAGGCTACTGGCCTCTCCAACCCGTCTGGGAATTTGTGCGACAGCACCGCTCCAATGCCGTAGGGTGATGCATCACATGCCAAACAAATTGGTAGTGCTGGGTTGAAATGGGCCAACACCTCTTTTGATGTGATCAATTCTTTACACTTCTGGAAAGCTCATCTACGTTCGTCATCCCACTTCCATGGTACCCCTGTTTGCAGTAGGGTGTTCAGCGGGTGTAATACCGTAGACAAATTTGGTAAGAACTTGTGATAATAGTTTACCAGCCCGAGGAACGACCTCAGTTGTGACACATTTTCCGGTGCTGGAGCCTTGACTACTGCCTCAATCTTATCAGGGGACTTATGTAACCCCTCTTCATCGATGACGTGGCCGCAATACGAGATCTGTTTCTGGAAAAACTCGCACATGTGGCGATTAGCTCATAGCCCATATTCCTTTAATCTGGCGAGCACCTTCTCCAAGTTAGCGAGGTGATCACCGTCATTTTCGCCCATGACCAAGATGTCGTCCAAATAACACTGGGTCCCTGGAATCCCTTGCAGGACCTGATCCATCGCCCTTTGCCAGATAGCTGGAGCCGAGGCTACTCCAAACACCAGCCGGTTGTATTGATAGAGACCTTTATGGGTGTTGATCGTAAGGTAATGTTTCGAAGCTTCTTCTACCTCCATTTGCAAGTACGCCTGGGCTAGATCAATTTTGGTGAAGCGTTTACCACCAGATAGCGAGGCGAAAATATCCTCAATTCGTGGAAGCGGATATTGCACCGTGTGAAGGACTGGGTTCACTGTCACCTTAAAATCCCCACAGATGCGGACCTTCTTTGGTTCCCCAGGCGTATTACTCAACAACCTCTTCATTACAGGAACGATGGGTGTAGCCCACTCGCTCCAGTCCACTTTGGACAGTACTCCTGAACGTTCCAACCCTTCCAGCTCTGCTTCAACCGCTGGTCTGATCACATAAGGCACTGGTCTGGCCTTCAGAAACTTTGGGCTTGCATTTTCCTCTATTTTAATTGTTGCTGTTATTCCTTTTAGTGTTCCTAGTCCCTCCTGGAACACTTCTTTTGCGTCAGTTAGCATTTTTGACAGTCGTCCAGGTGTGACGTCGTCATCCTTTTTGGCCTCAACCTTCAGTGCCTGTATGGAATGCCTATCTAATTGTATCTTTCGGATCCATTCATGTCCTAGCAGTGGTGGTCCTCCATTTGGCAATACATATATATCCATTTTAGGTATTTCCTGACCTTTATATGTCACTTTCACCCTTATTTTCCCTTTGGGGTAGACTTTTTGCCCCGTATACGTCTTCAAGACAATCTCTGTAGCTTTCAAGGGAATGTGTGAAAATAGCCACTTGTAGTCTCTTTGATTTATGACTGTTAGAGCTGACCCTGTGTCCAATTCCATTTCCACTTGGACTCCGTCTATCTTGAGTGTAACCCAGATAGTCTGGTGATCCTCCATTTCGGTTACATTATGTAGTTTCAGACAACCCAGCTCCTTGCTTCCGGAGTCTGTGTCACTTTTTTGTTCGTCTGAACCACTGTCCATCACCTGGTGTACCTTTTTGTACTTCTCCTGTGGAGATTTCTTACTGTTGGTTTTCTTCCCAGACCTGCAGACTCTTGCTATGTGTCCTGCTTTCCCTGCTATGTGTCCTGCTTTCCCACACTGTCTGCACACTTGGTCCTTGAGCCAACAATCTTTCTGGTCATGTGTTCTTCTACCGCAGCGATAGCACTTCCCTGTTCCATAGGTCATTTCGTTGGTGCCATATTCTTGCGGTCTCCGTTGTATCTCTGCAGCGCCCCTTGCGGCTGCTTCGTGTGATACTGCCATACTGAAAGCTTTGTCCAGCGTAAGGTCCTTTCCTGATAGAAGCCGTTTCTGGGTTCCTTCACTTTGTAGCCCACACACAAACTTGTCCCTTAACGTGTCTGCTAGTCCCGCTCCAAACTGGCAGTATTTCGATAGCTTGCGCAGTTCCGTTAGGTACTCAGCATTGCTTTCGTCTTTGTGTTGGTTCCTTTTATGGAACTTAAATCGTTCTGCTATCAGCAGCGGTGTGGGGTTTAAGTGGTCCTGTAGGATTTCTACTATGCTTTCAAAATTCTTGTTTACCGGCTTCTCTGGGGTTATTAGATTTCGCAGTAACCCATAAGTTTTTGCACCCATGGAATTTAACAGAACCAGTGCTTTATTAGCATCTGGCACTTCATTCGCCCTGCAGTACACCTCAATACGTTCCACATATGTCGCCCAATCTTCGACTTCATTGTTGAACGTAGAGATACTGCCACTCTTCGGCATCCTTGTTTGTGCGTTAACTCTCACCAATGGCGCCTCCCGCGCTTCCCCTTCTTCTCCGCTGGCACAAAATGGCGTCTCCCGCGCTTTCCTTCCTTCCTGCGCTCGCCCGTCTTCTCCGCTGCGGCTTCGCAAAATGGCGTCTCCCGCGCTCTCCCTGCTTCTCCGCGGCTCAATGGCGTCTCCCCTTGCTTCGCCCCGCGGACCCTGCTCAGCCTGTGATCCCTGGCTGTGCTCTGCGCGTTCTTTTGATATTTGTTGACGCCGCTCAGTCTAGAACCCGGCTGTTTCTTACCCTCTCTCTCTCTGGTTTGCAGTATTTTCCCTCGACACCGCTCGGTGATCAACCCCTGGCTGCGCCCTGCTCTCTTCACCCTCTTTCTTACCCCGTCGATGCTGCTCGGCTCTCTCTCTCTGCCGTCGGTCGGCTCCAGCCGCCGCTGCTCGGGAAGGGTCTGCTCTGGACCTGTCGTCGGTCTCTTACTGCTCGTTGTGGCTGGGGAACCAAGCCCGGCTCTCCACAGCCTCCCCAGCGAAGTTGGATCTCTGCCTGACTGCTGGGCAGTTGCTCGCGGTCGACACCCGTGTTCCTGGACTTGACTATTTTTTATTTTTTTTATGTTGCAGGTAGATTCGCATCGACACTCGTCGCCACTGTTAGATCCATGGTTCAGTGGATAAATAATCACACGGATGCTGTACATTAACAAATAACAGGTCTTTACTGGAGGAGGGTAATCTCTAGACTGGGGTACAGAGGCATGCGCACAGCTTATATATCGGTGTGGTCAGTGCCGGTACTACAGTATACAGGAGCTGTAAAAAGTAGTTCTGACTTAAAGGCACATACACTACACTGTCCTACGTGGTGAACTGCTCACCCATCACCCCTGTCTTGCTGTTCCCTCAAGGCATTGAATTCAAAATCATTGTTCTTGTTTCTAAATCCCTCCATGGCCTCGCTTCCACTTGTTTCTGCCATCTCCTCCAGCCCTTATATCCAGCCCATACTCCAAAGGCTTCTGAACCGGGCCTCCTGTGTAACCGCCCACCCCACACCTCCCCCACCACGCACTGTTCCTTTCTTGGGGGAAGAATCTTCAACTGTCTCAGTCTTACAATCTGGAACTCGCACCCTAAATCTCTTTGCCTTGCTGTTCCTCTCCCTGCCTTTAACAGCCTCTTCAAAACCCATCTGTTCAGTCAGTTATGTCTCCTAATTCTTCTATTCCTGCTTGGTGTCCATGCCTTCCTGTGTGTCTTAGGGTGTTTATTATAATAAAGGTGCTATTCAAATGCAAGTTGTTCAAATTTACTGGTTACAATAATATTTTTGAAATCTGGAGATTTCCATTTACTCTCATTTTCAATCCCAGATCACAAATTAAGGGAAGATTTGTTCCAGTACAGTTCAATCTATACGCTCAAAGTAATCCTTGTTCGGTTGGGTAACTTCAGCAAAACAAAAAAAATCATCTTGACCAACCCACCTACTAAATTGGAAACGAGACAGAATTTGTGGCCTAATTTCTCAGTACAAGTATAAATCAAACACTAGCTAAAATCCCCAGGGATCCTCCATCACTTTCCTTGTGCTCCTTTGAGATCAACCTGCTCCTTCATTCTTTTTATTTTCAAAAAAGATACAGAATAATCAGGTAATGAACAGGCTCTGTCAATGATGATTTATGCTCTGTGGTCCAGAAACAACCTGTTGTCAAAAATTTTGACTAAATTGAGTTAGAATCATATTAGCTTCCTATACAATGAGGTCCAAGGTTGTCAGATAGTAATAAAATATCAGAACGATTATGTCAAATGGATTTTTCCCCATACTGATGTGCCTATACTTTTAGATGGTTTTTGTCTTGGAATTAGATGCAATAGAACGTTCATGATGTACCCAAATTATTACCTTCCTGATTAACTACCAGAATTTTCCCAGGGCAAAACTTTGCGTGGCATGTCAAAGCTATATCAAATTTCTTTCGTTTTGGCTAAAAATTCGGTTGCGTACAGCCCGTTGTTTGGGCGCTACGGGTGCCATTTGTGTTGAAAATAGCGTCCGAGCAGCACGAGCACACTTCTGGTGCGGGCCGCGCCAGATCCCATTTTGGTGAGGACATTAGCGGCGGTGCCGTAAGTATGCAGAGTACGCAGATCGTGACGTCAATCAGCGTGTAACACTGATTTGACGCCTGCACTATCATTTTCAACCTCAACACTGGAGATAACACCCTCTCTTAACCTCGCACAGCTGAACATGCAGCAGGAAGGACCCCCCATCAGCGCTGTTTAAAGGCATCATCACCTACGTACAGGTTAGTTGCGGATTGATTTCTATTAGCTAGTTCTGAATTTGTAGAAGTGTTTGCTGCTTTCTAGACTTCTTTAAAGTTGCCTAAAGTCTACAAGGAGTGGTGTGGCACGTGCTCAAGAACTTAGTACTGATTTGCAAGGGATTGCTCCCAGATATAGGTACAGTAATTTGTATCCCCCTTGGCCTGCAGTATGACAGGGAGAAAGAGCAAAGGTGACACAAGCTGCTGGAAACATACACTGAAACATACAAAATTCTTACAGGGCTTGACAGGGTAGATGCAGGGAGGATGTTTCCCCTGGCTGGGGAGTCTAGAACCAGGGGTCATAATCTCAGAATAAGGGGTCGGCCATTTAGGACTGAGATGAGAAGAAATTTCTTCACTCAGAGGGAGGTGAATCTTTGGAATTCTCTACCCCAGAGGGCTGTGGAGGCTGAGTCATTGAGTATATTCAAGACAGAGAGCGATAGATTTTTGAATATTAAGGGAATCAAGGGATATGGGGATAGTGCAGGAAAGTGGAGATGAGGTAGAAAATCAGCCATGATCTTATTAAATGGCGGAGCAGGCTCGAAGGGCCGAATGGCCTACTCCTGCTCCTATATCTTATGTTCTTAAGAGGCAGGAGGAGGAGGGGGAGAAGGCCTCTCAGCAGGAGGCCATATCCACCCAGGGTCTTCAGGGAGCAATTCTCCTACCTCATCCTCAGCAAGAAACAGTGCATGTGACATCTCTGCTTCACTAAGGAGGTACTCACTGAAATCTGTCACCTGCTGCAGGCAGACCTGCAGCCTCAGAGCAAGATGAGGACAGCATTGCCAGTGGCTGTAAAGGTGAGCGTGGCTTTGAACTTCTTTGCCTCGGGTTCCTTTCAGGCTGGAGTAGGCGACATCTGTAATATCTCCCAGTTCGTCATGCACTCTAGTGAGGTGAGTGAGGCTCTGTCAGCAAAGTGAGCTAACACATTTCATTCTGTCTTGCCAGAGAGAAGCAGGCAGAGCGAGCATATGGCTTTGCCAGGATAACAGGCTTCCCCATGGTGCAGGGTGCCATTGAATGTACACACGTCGCTTTGCAGGCACTGCATCTCAATTTGGAGATGTACCTCAAATGGAAGGAATTCCACTCCCTCAATGTCCAGCTGGTGTGTGGCCATACTCAGTGCATCATGCAGGTCAGTGCTCAGAATCCTGGCAGCAGTCATGATGCCTTCATTCTGCGGCAGTCTCCTGTACCATCAGCATTTGAGCCACCGCGACAAACCAGAGGGTGGTTATTGGGCGATAAGGGCTATCCACAGACCACCTGGCTCATGACTCCGCTGCGCAACCCACACACACGTGGGCAGCATGCATACAATGAAAGCCATGCTGCCATACGGAATCTGATAGAGCAGACCATTGGCTGTCCTTAAACAACTCTTCCGCTGCCTGGACTGCTCTCCCCAGGGCACGTCTCAAGATACGTCGTGGTCTGCTGCATGCTCGACAACCTCGCCATCATGAGGGCACAGCCCTCGCTGATGTGCCTTCAATAACTCAAAGACAAGGAATTTAAAGGATTCAACTAAGGCTTTTAATCACTAAGAACATAGCAGCATTACAGGTCTTCCCACATCGGGTGTCTGGTAGGAATGACTCATCCAGCTCCTGAGACCTTTATATGGCAAAAGACAGGGGCGTAGCCAATACACACAATAGGAATAAAAGGGGGCGGTTCACACAATACAAGCAGGTGAAACACACAGGTAAAACACATAGGCTGATGAAGGCATATATTTCATCACATTCACACCTTCTACAGATTTAGTCTGTCCGGGGGTGTGATAGTCCTTCCTGAACGTCACAACAGTACCTCGGGTTCCGACCGGGAGTCCGTGGTGCCTTCCTGGGCATACCCATGTGCTGGGGTTGTTGCAGGTACTGCTGGGGGTGGTGATACCTCTGGGGATGGTGGAGGTTCTTCTGGGGGTGGTGGTGATGGGTCATCGTCGTCGCTTCCTGCTGAGGCGAGGTCCTTTATGGACACGGTGTCTTCACGCCCGTCGGCGTGCTTGATGTACGCGTACTGTGGGTTTGCGTGGAGTAGGTGTACTGCCTCCACGAGGGGATCCGTTTTGTGGCCCCTCACATGTTTCTGTAACAGGACTGTCCCTGGGGCGGAGAGCCACGAGGGTAGGGATACTCCTGAGGTTGATTTGTGGGGAAAAACAAACATCTTCTCGTGAGGAGTGGCGTTAGTAGCAGTACACAGTAGCGACCTTATCGAGTGGAGTACGTCTGGGAGGACCTCCTGCCAGCGGGAGGTGGGGAGGCCTTTAGACCTTAGTGCTAAGGTGACCGCCTTCCACACTGTCGTGTTCTCCCTCTCCACTTGCCCATTACCCCGGGGGTTATAACTAGTGGTCCGACTCGTGGCTATCCCCTTTGACAGCAGGTATTGGCGCAGTTCATCGCTCATGAACGACGCTCCCCTGTCAGTGTGGATGTAGTTGGGCATGCCGAACGTGCAAAGCAGGTTGCCGAGGCACTTGATGACCGTGGCACTGGTCATATCTGGGCAGGGGTAAGCGAATGGGAAGCGGGAGTACTCGTCCACAATGTTGAGGAAGTACACATTGCGGTCGGTGGAGGGGAGTGGTCCCTTGAAATCTAAGCTCAGGCGCTCGAATGGCCGTGTAGCTTTGATCAGGTGGGCTCGGTCGGGCCTGTAAAAACGGGGCTTACATTCCGCACAAGTGCGGCAGTCCCTGGTCATAGACCGGACCTCCTCGATGGAATAGGGCAGGTTACGGGATTTTATAAAGTGGAATAGCCGGGTGACCCCCGGGTGGCAGAGACCATTGTGGAGGCCCTGTAGCCTGTCCCCTTGGATGCTGGCACACATCCCTCGTGATAGGGCGTCGGGGGATTCGTTGAGGGCCCCCGGCCTATATATTATGTCGTACTCAAACGTGGAGAGTTCGATCCGCCACCTGAGAATTTTGTCGTTCTTGATCTTCCCCCTCTGTTTGTTGTTAAACATGAAGGCTACCGACCGCTGGTCGGTAAGCAGGGTGAAGCGTTTGCCGGCTAGGTAGTGCCTCCAGTGCCGCACTGCCTCCACTATGGCCTGGGCCTCCTTCTCTACCGAGGAGTGCCTGATCTCGGGCCCTTGGAGGGTTCTTGAGAAAAAGGCTACGGGCCGCCCATCCTGGTTGAGGGTGGCTGCTAAAGCGAAGTCGGACGCATCGCTTTTGACCTGGAAAGGGATGTTTTCGTCCACTGCCCGCAGCGCGGCCTTCTCAATGTCATGTTTAATGCTGTTGAAGGCGGCGTGGGCCTCGGCCGTGAGCGGGAAGGACGTTGATTTCAGGAGGGGACGGGCCTTGTCGGAATAATTGGGGACCCATTGGGCGTAATAGGAGAAGAACCCCAGGCACCTTTTCAGGGCCTTGGGGGTGTTTGGTAGGGGTAGCTCCCGTAGGGGACGCAATCGGTCGGGGTCCGGACCGATTTCCCCGTTTTCCACCACGCAGCCCAGGATACAGAGGCGCGTGGTGCTAAAGACACACTTATCCTCGTTGTAGGTGAGATTGAGTCTGAGGGCGGTTTTCAGAAATCTCGCGAGGTTCGAGTCGTGGTCTTGCTGGTCGTGGCCGCAGATGGTGACGTTGTCTAGTTATGGGTAGGTGGCTGTTAACTGGTTCTCATCGACCATGCGGTCCATCTACCGCTGGAAGACCGAGACCCCGTTCGTTACCCCAAAGGGGACTCTGAGGAAGTGGTAGAGACGTCCGTTCGCCTCGAAGGCGGTGTATGGACGGTCCTCCGGCCTAATGGGGAGCTGGTGGTATGCCGATTTTAGGTCGATGGTGGAAAACACCCAGTATTGCGCGATTTGGTTAACCATATCCGCTATGCGGGGCAGAGGGTAGGCGTCTAGCTGGGTGTATAGATTAACCGTCTGGCTATAATCTATCACCATCCGCTTCTTTTCGCTACCCTTAACTACTACTACCTGGGTGTGCCACGGGCTGGTACTGCATTCGATGATACCCTCCCGCTTGAGTCTTTCTACTTCCGACGCAATGAACCGTCTATCCTCCCAGCTGTACCGCCTACTCTTGGTCGCTATGGGTCGACAGTTGGGTGCGAGGTTGGCGAACAGAGAGGGCGGCTTGACCTTCAGGGTAGCCAGACCGCACACTGTGAGGGGCGGCTGGGACCCACCGTAGGTAAGCGTGATACTTTGGTGGTGGCACTGGAAGTCCAGACCCAAGGTCACGCTCACACAGAGATCTGGCATTATCAGTAGTTTAAAATCCCTGTAATCATTGCCTTTTACCGACAACATAACCGCGCAGAAACCTGTAATTTTTGAGGTATGAGTCTTATCGGCCATGGCGATTTTGCCCTGTGTGGGGACTATCGTTAGAGAAAGTCGTTTTACCAGGCTAGGATGAATAAAGCTTTCGGTGCTCCCGCAGTCAATCAAGCATTTAACCTTGTTCCCGTTTACCTCTATGTCCATCATCGATTTAGACAACGCATGTGGCCTGGATTGATCCACTGTGATCGAGGCCACCAGTGGGTCCTGGAGGTCCGTGTAGTCGGGGCAAGATGGTGGACTCCATGAGGGTGGACAAGATGGCTTCCAAGATGGCCGCTCCCACGGCGCGCATGTGGCAGTGGTGGAGTTGGAGGCGGGGTTCCCTCTGCAGACTTTGCTGAAATGTCCTTTCTTCCCGCATTTAAAACAGGTGGTGCCCTTCGCTGGGCACAGATGCCTGGAGTGTTTGTCCTGGCCGCAGAAGTAGCATTTCGGGCCCCGATGCATTGCGGCAGTAGTGGGGCTCCTGGGTGGAGGCTGGGGCTCCGATGGTGCTGGGCTGGCCGGAGACCTGGGAGGTGAAGATGGCTTCCAAGATGGCGGCCCCCACGGCGCGCACGAGGCGGAGTGGGCCGCGTGGCCAGGGGAACAGGATTCAGAGTTCCTCTGGGCCATATTCAGCGATCGCGCTATATCTATAGCCTGTTTTAAGTCCAGTCCCTCCTTTTCAAACAGTTTCTGCCGAATATAATTTGAACTGAGGCCCGCAATAAGGGAGTCTCGAATCAGCTCCTCCGTGTACACGATGGCAGACACGGCCTTACAGTTACAGTCTCTGCCCAGTACTTTTAGGTTTAGTATAAAGTCCTCTAGTGACTCACCATGCCACTGCGTGCGAGTAGTCAGAAGATGCCTGGCGTACACCACGTTTATTGGCCGCGCGTAGTGGGCCTTCAGGATGGTGCAGGCCTCCTCGTAGCTGGTGGCATCTTGGATGAGGGGGGAGACCCGATGGCTCACCCAGTTTCGCAGGATTCCCAGTTTCATGTCTCCGGTAGCGGTTTCGGCTGCGGCTATGGCAGTGGATGAGTTTGCAATGAAAAATTCGAAGCATTGGAACCAGTGTCCGAACTGTGTGGCTGCGTCTGAGGCATGGGGGTCCAGATCCAAGCGCTCTGGTTTCAGGAGTCAATCCATCCTGGTGTTTTAGTGATTAAAATTGATGTGCCTTCAATAACTCAAAGACAAGGAATTTAAAGGATTCAACTAAGGCTTTTAATCACTAAGAACATAGCAGCATTACAGGTCTTCCCACATCGGACGTCTGGTAGGAATGACTCATCCAGCTCCTGAGACCTTTATATGGCAAAAGACAGGGGCGTAGCCAATACACACAATAGGAACAAAAGGGGGCGGTTCACACAATACAAGCAGGTGAAACACACAGGTAAAACACATAGGCTGATGAAGGCATATATTTCATCACACTCGCCACCAGGCATACAGCTACCAGCTGAGGAGGAGGAGGAGGAGGCAGAGGAAGAGGAGGAGGAAGGGACGAGGCAACCCAGACAGCCCCTTTCTACCCGGGCTGTCTGCAATCGACTCATTCGACTGCGGTACCAGTGAATGCAAGCCCAATAGTCCCACACCTTACCTTCCCTCTGTTACTGACCATCACAGTGTCCTCTTGGCCACGGTCCTACAATAAAAGCCACCACAAAACAAACATTCCAAACCAATTTTATGAATCAAACCATTATGAATCAAACCATTTCATCCAAAAGTCAACTAATCACCCTTGTGCATTCCCTAAGTGCCTGTCTTCCGTGTGCCTTTGCCTGTCCTGGTGCTCCTATGCAGTGCTACCCCAGTGGCTGCAGCATGGCTGGTGGAAGACTGCTGACTTTCAGTGGGGAAACTGCAGATGGCCTTGTGGGATGACCTCGAGTAGCTCTGGGCATAGTAGGCTCAGCTTTGGACTGCACTACCTTGGCATGGATGGCAGCAGTCTGGGCTGGCTGGCTGACAGGCAACAGCAAGGGCACTGGAGGAGTGGCAGTGGTGGGAGGACGAATGCCGTCATCCTGAGAGAGGACAGCAAGTTCGTCCTCCACGGAGCCACTGCCACACCCCGGGGCAGTGCCTCAGCCATCCTGGTAATGTGCTGGAGGACAGATTGCTGGACTGCTGTGACACCCTGCAAGTCCCTTTGAACACTGCCAACCACAGCCATGATGGCAGCAGTCTGTGCGTGCATTGCAGCACTCAGACGTTGGGTGGCTTCTGCTTGTGCTGCAATGGAAGCTGAGTAATCGGCCATCAGACGCTGCATGATGTTTGGGTCCACAAGTGCGCTAATGGATCTGCCACCCCTTCCATGCTGGAAAGCATGGGCTCCAAGCTCTGTGCAAAGCCCTGTGCAAGGTTGGAGCTGAACCCTTTCCCCCTGCCCTGGCTGCAGCCCACTCGTGCCCGGTGACTCAGCACGTGCAGATCCCGCCTCTAAGCTACCCTCTGAAGTCCGCGCAGTGCCTATATCTGAGCTGGTGGTTGCGAGTGTCAGATCGAATGATGGTTTTCTACTTCATCATCACTCTCCTCTTCCTCCACTGCCTGGCCAGGTTGGATTTCCTGGGTCTCTGAAATGAGAAAGGCACAAGGGTAGGGTTGTGGTGATGGTGGTGGGGTGGCGGCGGGTGGGTGGAAAGGAAGAGGTGCATGCTTACAACATGTGCGGCTTGTAAGTGACAAGTGATTGTAGGATGAGGGGTAAGTGGGGGATGCAAGAAGGAGGATTAGGTGTGAGCATACCGTCATGTTCAATGGTTTCTGCACTGCCGCTGGCCACAGCCTCAGTCACAGCCACTCCAATTATGCCGAGCACCGTCTCCTCGAGCGAGGTCAGTATATGAACACGCGCCGGTCCCCCTCTGGCTAGCTGCCGCTCCCTACGGTTGTGTGCCACCTTGTCCAGGAAGAGAGAGGGAAGTATGTCAGTGAGTGTGGTTCAATGTGTTTGGGTGATGTGGCTGTCATAGTTGAATAGTCGCCAGTGTGTGCAAGTTGGGAAATGTGGGTGTGAGGCTTGCAGTTGTGGTAAGTGTGTGAGGTTGAGGTGGAGCATATGAATTTGAGGTAAGAGTTGTGTTTGGTAGAGATTGTTGGTAGGTGAGTAATGGGAGTGTGGTACATTGAGCAGTGTGTGAGGCTAGAGGTGCAGATTGTGAGATGTGACATTTGAAGATGCATTCACTGACCATGATCATGACCATGAGCACAGCATCCAGGTCCTCGGGGCAACACTGTTGCCACTGACCTCCCTGGCTATCTGTTGCCACTGCCTTTGCAGTGTCTGTCTGCAGGGCCTCCTGGCCCCCTGTGGAAACAGGACCTCTCTCCTCCTCCCCACCTCCTGTACTAAGGCCTCCAGGGCTGTGTCTGAGAACCTTGGAGCACTCTCTCTGGCCTGTTGTGCCATTGCTGAATGTTTCCCAGTTCAAACTGCCTTCTAGAGTGACTTGCAGCACCTGGCCTTGTCAAAAGTTTGCAACCATCTTCAGCCAGAAGTGCCGAGTGGATGATCTATATCGGCCTTCTCCTGAGGCCCCACCACCACAGGAGCCAGTCTTCAGCCAATTCAATTCACGTCACATGATATCAAGATATGGCTGTGCACACTGAATACAGCAAAGGCTATGGGCCCCGACAATATCCCGGCTGTCGTGCTGAAGATTTGCACTCTAGAACTAACCATGCCTCTATCCAAGCTGTTCCAGTACAGCTACAACACTGGTATCTAACCGACAATGTGGAAAGCTGCCCAGGTATGTCCTGTCCACAAAAAGCAGGACAAATCCAATCCGGCCAATTACCGCCCTATCATGTCTACTCTCAATCATTAGCAAAGTGATGGAAGGTGTCGTCGACAGTGCTGTCAAGCGCCACTTACTCACCAATAACCTGCTCACCGATGCCCAGTTTGGGTTCTGCCAGGACCATTCGGCTCCCGACCTCATTACAGTGTTGGTCCAAACATGGACAAAAGAGCTGAATTCCAGAGGTAAGTTGAGAGTGACTGCCCTTGACATCAAGGCAGCATTTGACCGAGTGTGGCACGAAGGAGCCCTAGTAAAACTGAAGTCAATAGGAATCAGGGGGAATACTCTCCACTGGCTGGAGTCATACCTAGCACATAGGAAGATGTATTTGTTGGAGGTCAATCATCTCAGCCCCAGGACATTGCTGCAGGAGTTCCTCAGGGCAGTGTCCTAGGCCCAACCATCTTCAGCTGCTTCATCAATGACCTTCCCTCCAACATAAGGTCAGAAATGGGGATGTTCACTGATGATTGCACAGTGTTCAGTGCCATTCGCAACTCCTCAGATAATGAAGCAGTCCATGCCCGCATGCAGCAAGACCTAGACGACATTTAGGCTTGGGCTGATAAGTGGCAAGTAACATTCGTGCCACACAAGTGCCAGACAATGACCATCTCCAACAAGAGAGCATCTAACCACCGCCCCTTGACATTCAACGGCATTACCATCGCCGAATCCCCCACTATCAACATCATGGGGGTCACCATTGACCAGAAACTTAACTGAACTAGCCATATAAATACTGTGGCTGCAAGAGCAGGTCAGAGGCTGTGTATTCTGTGGTGAGTGCCTCATCTCCTGACTCCCCAAAGCCTTCCATTATCTACAAGGTACAAGTCAGGAGTGTGATGGAATACTCTCCACTTTCCTGGATGAGTGCAGCGCCAACAACACTCAAGAAGCTCGATACCATCCAGGACAAAGCAGCCCGCTTGATTGGCACCCCATCCACCACCTTAAACATTCACTCCCTCCACCACTGGCGCACCGTGGCTGCAGTGTGTACCATCTACAAGATGCAATGCAGCAACTTGCCAAGGCTTCTTCGACAGCACCTCCGAAACCCACGGCCTCTACCATCTAGAACTACATGGGCAGCAGGCGCAAGGGAACACCACCACCTCCAAGTTCCCCTCCAAGTCACACACCATCCTGACTTGGAAATATATTGCTGTTCCTTCATAGTTGCTGGGTCAAAATCCTGGAACTTCCTCCCTAACAGCACTATGGGTGTACCTTCACCACGCAGACTGCAGCGGTTCAAGAAGGCAGCTCACCACCACCTTCTCCAGAGCAACTAGTGATGGGCAATACATGCTGGCCTTGCCAGCGGCACCCACATACCAGGAACACATTTTTAAAAACTCTACCTCCCCTTTAAGAAGTGCAGGCTGGCTTTAAGAAGTGCAGGCTAGCTTTAATTTGTGTTAGCCTCGCATGAACTTGGAGCACCTGCTGAGTGTGCAGCCAGTGAGCAGTGTGTTTAGCACTGGGCTGCCCGCCACTATCATTTAAATTAGCAGGCAGCACCAAGTTTGTGTGCTAACTGCATTACTTTGAACGGGCATCAATTAATCGCGCATCACGATCCCCGCACCCATTTTTGGGGGCTATCGAATTTTTAGCTCTTTTGTATTTTATTTCCCTTTCTTGGTCTTTTATTATTTGTATTGTATTTGACTTCATACTTTGCCTGAAATATTCCCATACTAAACATGTGAGATCAAAATTTGGGGGCGCTCAGCTATCTGCCAATTTCTATTATTCAGCTAGGATGGGGGAAACCCCCTAATTATGGCAAATATTGGAGGTTCCACTTTAGTTGCTACAAGTTTCTTTATAGTATTGTTGCTGCTACATTCCTACATTCTTTACTGTGATAAGATGCCTATTTACCTCATTAGTGTGTGCTGCTATAATCTTCAAATACACAACTCATCTTCTTGTGATAGCACTACGATCATTGCTTAGGAATATTGCACACAAGAGCAAGAATATATTACTCCTCATTTTGAAAATGGCTATGTTTCTTACAGACAACGGGCAAGACAATGGTTATCCCGTGTGCTGTGTTCATTCCGCTGCCACTGCGAGCAACTTATGCGAGCAACTTACTGGAGCCCGCGCTTTATAACAGCTCCTTCTCTTTGTGCTACTTGCTGAATTTATGCTCCTTGGGCACTAGATGTTATTCCCACTTATTACTCTGCTTTTCATCTTCTACTTCACAAAAAATGCTAGTACCATCTTCAGATGAATCAGTCTTGATTTGGGACATACCTAAATCATTTGTGAGGATACAAAAATATGATTTATGAATGTATCATTTTGAGCTCTGAATCATATAAAGAGGTTTTATTAAAGACAATTGGATAAAAACTGACCTATGTTTACTTACAAAATGTTAAGAAATTGAGATAAAAGTGGGTAACAAACATTATTTCATATGAATGTATTATATTATCAGAATATAATGACAATTGCCATCCATGTCATTTAACCAAAATTAATTTGTTTCATATGTTAATGAGTAAAATACATCTAATATCCAATGATTTGAAAACCTTGCCAGTGCCGCTATATCCAATCTCAGAAACCATCAACTGCCTACAGAGAATGTGAGAAAGAGGTCTGTCACTCCATCCTCTGAAGGTGTCAGAAGTGACATCCTTCCCATGTGCCTCAGCAAACTTTACAGTTCAATACGATCTTCTCCTTTGCAATCTTCCTGACATAACTGAATCTTTATCTGACATCTTGCCAGGTTCTTTTACTGTGAGAGATTGCATTCAACCTCTCATTGGCTACTTCGATGCACACGCTCCGGATTTGGGGATTGATAGGGTTCCTGAAGGTGGAGGCCAATCTCTTTAGGGATCAATTTGATCTCCAGTTCTGTAAATCTTGGCTTTCTGAATCTTTCATTTAAAGATACAATTTCCACAACAGTAAGCTGTCAGTATTACAGCAGGGGAGTTTATAACAGTCAAAGGCCTAGTTTCCAGCTAGTTAAGATGGTTAAATCAATTGCTGAAAGCATGTGTTGGTCAGATGGCTTAACACGGTGCTGATTTCAAATGATCATATCAGATTGAAGCAAATGACAGCTTGACAGTAACTATGGAGAAGTACCCCTTACACCTGCAGACAGAATGATTCTAGCACAAATCTTTAAAACCGGTGATTAAAAAATTAAATAAAGCTTCCAGTGATATCGTGGCCCAGTTAATAGCATGAATAAGTCACTCCAAGATCAGACATGAATTCTTAAAAATACATCTGACCGCAGAAGTCGGAGGACATCCAGGAGTGGATCAGATCAGAGGCTGGGTATTCAGTGTCTCACCTCCTTACTCCACAAAGCTGCTCCACCACCTACAAGGCACAAGTCAGGGGTGTGATGCAATACTCTCCACTTGCCTGGATGAGTCCAGCTGCAGCAACACTCAAGACGCTCGACACCATCCAGAACATCCACCCCCCACAGACCTTCCCTGATGTAATGAGTGTCCACCCCTTTTTCCTCTTCTCTGCACCTGGAGAATGCCAATTTCCAGGTGCAGTAATGAGGAAACTCGATCCAGCAAGGAAGGCCCATGCTCAGCACTTTGTAGGGTGCCAATCAAATCCTCGCAGCAACCAAAGACACAGAAGGACAGCAGTGGCAGCAAAAAGACTCCAAAATCCAAAATGGCTGTGGTAATGATCAATAACATGTCATTCTATAGTGGACACTAGGTGGAGCCGTAGAGCTGTGTAGAGCTGTATATAGCTGTATGTATAAGACTACACTACCCAGCTGTATGTATATTAAGACTACATTACCCATGAGGCACTAGGCTACCCACAAGGCAGCAGTCAAGATGGATGCCTCTACAGATACTGTACCTAGTCCACATGTGCTCAATAAAAGTGTCTAGCAAAAGCTAGCAGTGTTCATAATAAGAATGTCTATTTATTAATAAACATAAGATGGTACCAGGATGGTGAAGATCTGCTGAAAATTGTGAAAAGCGACATGGAGAATTTGAAGCCACCAGAGCGTTTGAAACTCACATGAAACATCGACTACAATTGGCAGACTCTTAAACAACAATTCCAACTCTACATTGCAGCCATCGGATTCGGTACGAAGCCAGACGCAAGGAAGATAGCGTTGCTGCTTACGGTTGCAGGCCCACAGGCGATAGAGGTATTTAATACATTTGTATTTAATCCAGAGGAGAATAAAGAAAAATTAGAAGATGTGCTAAAAAAATTTGATGCACATTGCTCTCCCAAAAAGAATGAGACCTATGAAAGATACATCTTCCGTTCTCAGACACAACAGCAAAATGAGACTTTTGATAGCTTTATAACTGATCTGAAACTGAAAGCACAGACATGTAATTTCTCTGAGCTCAAAGCATCCATGATTCGTGACCAGATTGTGTTTGGTATTCATGACAATAACGTCAGGGAACGTCTGTTGAGAGAAACCGAACTAAATTTGGAAAATGCTGTGAAAATATGCCAAGCCAGCGAGCTAGCTCGAAAGCACGCGAAGACTTTCAGTGAAATCAATAATGATGCGATTGTAATGAGTGATAATGCTGCTGTTGGTGAGGTGTCCTACAAGGGGAAGAAACGTGGGCAGAACAGAAATGAAAAGCAATCGGAGGATGAAATTTTTAATTGTAAATGCTGTGGTTACAAACACCAGTTAAGACAATGCCCAGCATTTGGAAAAATGTGCACAAAGTGTAATGGAAAGAATCACTTTGCCAAACAATGCTTTTCAAAAGTAAAAACTAAGAAAGGGCAACGAGTTAATGTAATTGAGGACACTGATTTAAGTGAGACATTTTTTGTAGGAATGGTGTCATGTGACAATATCAAAAAGGATACAGAAAATGTGCAGCCCTCAGAAATGGACATTGCTGAACATAAAGTTAATGCAGTAAAAGAGGACAAATGGATGATCCCACTGCAGGTAAATGGAGCATTAGTTACCTTGAAACTAGACACTGGGGCAAAAGCAAACTTAATCAGTATGAGTGACATTAACAATATGAAAGAAAAGCCCAAAATACAGAAAAAGTCAGTACTACTGAAGGACTATAATGGACAGAAAATAGATAGCTTAGGTGTATGCAGACTTAAAGTGACAGTCAAAGACAAAGTGCATCATCTCATGTTTTCTGTTGTGGCTGAAAGACTTGATTCACTATTAGGTGACAAAGCTTTGAAGACTTAGAACTGGTCAAGAGAGTCTACCGTATAAACTGTGCCATAAGCAGACCAGATGACTCAGTGGATTCTGTAGTGAGTAATTTCCAGGATGTGTTCAAAGGATTTGGAATTCTACCATTCACATACAAGATCCAGCTAAAGGAGGATGCTCAGCCAGTGGTACATGCTCCACGAAGAGTTCCAGCACCCCTGCGTGACCGGCTCAAGAATGAACTGGACAGAATGACCACACTAGAAGTCATCAGGAAAGTCGAAGAGCCAACAGACTGGGTTAACTCCATGGTATGTGTAAAGAAAAAGAACAATGATCTAAGAATATGCATGGATCCAAAGGACTTAAATGCAAACATAAAACGTGAACACTACCAGATTCCCAAGCGAGAAGAAATCACCAGTGAAATGTCAGGTGCCAGATACTTTACAAAGCTCGATGCCTCACAAGGATTTTGGCAACTAAAACTGGATGAAGAGAGCACCAAATACTGTACCTTCAACACACCATTTGGCAGGTATTGTTTCCTCAGAATGCCTTTCGGGATAATATCTGCATCTGAAATCTTTCATAGAGCGATGGAACACATAATTGAAGGTCTGGAAGGAGTTCGGGTCTATGTTGATGACATCATCATCTGGGGCTCCACACTGAAAGAACACAATGAGAGACTGACTAAAGTGCTACAGAGCATACGTCGGAATGGACTGAAGCTCAACAAAGCCAAGTGTCAGTTTGGCGTCCAGGAAGTCACTTTCCCAGGAGATAATCTATCTGGTAAAGGAATAGAGCCAGACATAAAAAAAGTAAACGCCATACTCAACATGCCCCGACCCACTGACAAAAAAGGAGTGCTACGCATCATGGGGATGATAAACTTCATTGGAAAGTTCATTCCTAACTTGTCAGACAAGACAGCCTGTCTGCGAGACCTGCTACATAAAACAAATGAGTTCACATGGACAGAAAGACATGAACAAGAGTGGATAAACCTCAAAACAGTGCTGACAACCACACCTGTACTCACCTTCTTTGACCCAACAAAAAGAATCAAAGTGTCAACGGATGCATCAAAAGATGGCCTAGGTGCGGTCTTGCTACAAGCAGAGGGTGAAGATTGGAAGCCTGTTGCCTATGCCTCCAGGTCTATGACTGATACTGAGTGTCGATACGCCCAGATCGAAAAGGAATGTCTAGGCTTGGTAGTTGGACTAGAAAAGTTTCATGGCTACATATATGGACTTCCCACCTTCACAGTTGAGACAGACCACAGCCCTCTGGTTGCCATCATAAAAAAAAACCTGAATGAGATGTCTCCAAGGATTCAACGACTCATGATGAAGCTGCAAAGATATGACTTTGAACTGATCTACACACCAGGCAAATACATAGTGTTAGCAGATGCACTATCCCAAGCACCCACAATGAGTCATGTGAGCTCTACTGAAGAAGACGTGGATGTTCATGTGAGTATGGTCACTGCTGTGCTGTCCGTGTCAGACACA
Organism: Somniosus microcephalus; assembly: GCF_052327205.1. NCBI lineage: Eukaryota > Metazoa > Chordata > Chondrichthyes > Squaliformes > Somniosidae > Somniosus > Somniosus microcephalus. The sequence continues at coordinate 87,086,089 of NC_141000.1, forward strand.
AAATCAAAGCAAATAGCAGAAGAAACAGTAAAAGATACAGTGTTACAAACAGTAATAGAGAACATTCATCATGGTTGGCCAAAAGGTTCCTGTCCAAAATATTTTCACATAAGGTCAGAATTGAGTGTCGCAAGTGGACTATTACTAAAACAGAACAGGATAGTCATTCCACAGGCTCTACGTCAAGGCATGCTCAAAAGGATTCATGAGGGACACCTCGGAATTGAAAAATGCAAAAGGAGGGCAAGAGACACTGTTTATTGGCCTGGCATAAATAAGGACATTGAGAACATGATAGGCAAATGTGAGACATGTCAGAAACACCAAAGTTCTCAAGCAGCTACTGAAGAAAGCGACAGAAAGCAAGTCTGATCCTTATCTCGCCCTGCTGAGCTACTGAGCCTCACCTTTAGACTGTGGTTCTTCACCTGCTGAACTACTAATGGGTCGCAAGTTGCGCACCACGCTACCCTGCTGTGCAAAAGAACAGCAAAGTGAGGAACTGAGACAGAGACTTCAACTGTTAAAGCTGAAACAGAAATCATACTATGACAAGTCATCCAAAACTCTAAAACCATTGACAAGGGATGATGTTGTCAGGATTGAGGATCCAGATGCATGGAACAGGAAAGCTACAGTTCTTGAGGAAGTGAGACCAAGGTCATACACTGTTAGAACTGAGGAAGGACAGATTCTCAGGAGGAACCGCCGTTCCCTCCTAAAAACACAAGAGACTATTCAAGAGCAGATTGATGACAATGCCGCAACTGCATCTTGTCATTCACCGCCAGAACAATCTCATGAAGACACATCAGACTTACCCATGTTGAGAAGATCCACACGTGAAGTAAAAAAGCCTGATAGACTTAATCTTTGAGTACAATGTAAAGCTTTGAAAATGTGTTGACTGTTTTGAAAATGTTTATGTTTATAGAGCACTAACAAAAGTGTTACTGATATTATCTTTATTGTTTTCTTGAAAGTTGATTGATATTGATTTTGTTAAACCTCAAAGAAAGGGGGATGTAGTGATCAATAGCATGTCATTCTATAGTGGACACTAGGTGGAGCCATAGAGCTGTGTAGAGCTGTATATAGCTGTATGTATAAGACTACACTACCCAGCTGTATGTATATTAAGACTACATTACCCATGAGGCACTAGGCTACCCACAAGGCAGCAGTCAAGATGGAAGCCTCTACAGATACTGTACCTAGTCCACATGTGCTCAATAAAAGTGTCTAGCAAAAGCTAGCTGTGTTCATAATAAGAATGTCTATTTATTAATGAACATAATAGCTGTGTTCCAAGCAAAAACAAGTAATGCATGGGAAGAAATGCAGTAAAATTGTGCCAAAAGTGCAAAACAAAACTCCTTTCCTACCCTGAGAATATTCACCTACCATTAAGGGACCAGCTTGAGCTTGCAGGCCCCAGGGTCCCGGTGTGGCCATGTAAAATGGCCAGCAGCACATTGCGGGTTGTCCCTTGTCTGCAGTCAGGAATTTCAAGAAGGGACTGCATTTACATAAATATGCTCGTTAAATGGGGGCTTACACATGCCAATAGTGTGTCCTCAGTTTTGTTGCTGAAATTGTTGGCCGGCCACAAGTTGCCTGTGTGACCGTGGTGTGGCTCGATTATTTGACTCGGGTCTAATTCCTGCAAGGCTTCACATCACTGGCAAAGTATCAGAATGTCGGGGCTATAGAGAGAACAATATTTTATTAGCATAAATTATGCCGCTATAGAAAATCATTCAGCACGGTATGTAATTGCCTGTTACATAGTATTATATTTCTACGTACCAGTTTGATTGGGAATACCAGAGTCCCCACCATACGCATAAGGCAAAGAAAGTCAGTTAGACCATTGCTAGAAAAAAGTACAAAGAAAAATGATGGATAATTTCACTGTACACAAGATCGATATTTCACACACTGAAGGAGCTGTGAGTTATGGATTGTAAATGGAGTGTCATAACTCACTGTCACCACTGCAATATCTTTTATGCATTTTACAGAATGAAAAAGTTATTCAGTTCTCAAAGGATCAGAGTTATTTAATGAATTACAATTCCAGTTCACTGCTGATTCCTGTGTATCAAGGTTTTTTAATAATAGGAATAATGGGATAGAGAATTTTGCACTTGGTCCTAATATTTGGTGCTTTGAGGAGCACCATTCACAAGATGTCGGGACAATGTTACTCCACTTTCCTGGGAATTCCGTCAGTGTTCCGATGGAGTTACAGGCCTATAGAGCCTCCTCGGAATTCCAAGGCCACGTGTTTTAGATTAATCAGTTTAAAATGAACACATGGCAATAACCAGTTTTCTGTTTTACAATTTCTGCTTTCTTTATCACCTATTTTTATGTGCTCCAGTAAATTTAGAAACTTTGTTGACTTTTCTAACAGCAATCGTCCATGCCTTTCTTCTGCCCTCTGCCAGCATTTCTGGTTTTACTTCACTGAAAAACATGTTTAAATTTGATCCATCGACTCAACAAAACGAAGCCGTTCCTGTGCCTGAAGTGATCCTGCCAGTCCCGCCTTTTCTGATTTCTGAATGGTCACAGCCCAAATTCTGCCCTTCCTCCTCGGTTTCATCTCTCTCCGAAGCCCAGGAATTTGGGGGCCCTGTACAATTAGCACTCAGATTTTCACTGCATGATAGCATTCATTCTTGGTGGTGTTCTATTCAGGTGCAGGCTAATTAACATGAGACACTGGGATTATTTCACTGTAAATGGAATTGCATATTTATAACCAATTTGATATGAAATGGCTCCTTCTGTACTGTAAATATAAAATGTTTTTCCAACCTGTGGAATATTTTGTGGGTACTTTCCAAGTGCACATCTCTAAATAATTTTATAACAATTATATACCAGAATGTCAATCCCACTTTCACAGTGAGTTTACAAATGCTTCACAATTAAAGCAAGCATACATGCAGTCACAACAGTGGGCACGGAGCAAAAGCTGCTACCTCTGTGTCAAATTGGATCAACTTGATTTGATCTGGAGTAGCAGAAATCACCCAGGGGCTGAGCCCTCGATGCAGAGACCCAATCAAGTACTGCAGTGGATGCTGAGATTTGTTCCATCACCAGGTTGCTGCTTGCGAATTGTGAGGCCATTTTGCTGAACCAAACGTACCTGCTTTTTGAATTGATCTTACCTGTGATATTTTTACACTGAGGGAAATGGAAACGGCTTGTAATTGGATCTTTTTTTAATCTTAAGCGTAATTTGAACTTAGACTTGATTTGAAGTGGGCGCTACACTTTACTGTGTAAACAAAAAAAATACTTGTATTATAAATATAATATAAATATATTATAAATCTCGTACCCCAGCCGTGTGTCTTAAAGAACATTTTTTTTTACTCAGACTAAACTGATTTGTAATTTCAATTAAATAGAAGCTGTACCTGGACATGACAGTGATCTCCTAATGACTCCTAATTGAAGGAGCAATAAATGCAATCTGCACCTGGGAGGCCAACATTGTTGTTCAAGATTATCGTTGCAGCTGGTTTAACCATGATTCAGTTCATGTTTACCATTGTGATTTAACCTGCTGCCTGTTATAAAAGCTGTGCTTTCTCGTGGGGATTAAGCAGTGTTAATATAAAGGTGGAGAATGTGAATATAAACAACTACCACAACAGTGGTGTCCTCAGATGCTGAGACACACATCGCAGAATACCAAATAAACATTTCATCGCTGTTCCGATAAAACCTATTTGCACCTCCTGCCCTCTAATTGGGCCTAGGTTTTATAATGGAAGAATTCTCAACTTAGCAACAGCAAAGGTTATTATGGTTTAATCAGTATGGCATTAAAAAAATGTTGATATCTGCGATTTTTCAAAACCTGATCAGTTCTACTGCTGTAAGTTAATGGTGTTGCTCATGTAATTAGGAACTAGGAGAATCGCAGTGCTTAGCTTTAGTAAGCAACAATTTTAATCCAGCTGCGAGTTTGAGGTTTAATTTGTACTGCACAAAATGTCAGTTGTTAATAACAAGTACCTTAACAGTGAAAGTCCGTAGTCTTCATCAAATGGAGTTCTGCTAAAATCTATACAATCGATTTTCAAAACGGGCACAAACTGGGCGGAATAGAAGTTAAAATTGAATTGCTCTTTATCCCGCTCGAATATTGCCTCGCGGTGATCGTAATGGCATGCATCTGAGTCAGTCAGATACCTCATTAATATATGTTAATTGTGGTCGTTTCGTTCAGATTCTACTCCGAGGTAATTTTAATGGTCTACTGGCTGTTGCTCCAACCACTGAAACCTACAGTCGAGTCTCGGAAAGATAAGTAAAATGCTTTTATTTGTAGAGCTTGGAGAAGCAGGCGTGCTCCTCTGTAAGAAATCGTGAATTGGAAGAAATTGTGAATTGTAAAAGAAATAATGGTTTTATAAAAGAAATGGGTTTGCCTAGCTCCGCAGCCAGGATAAGCTGTTGACACAGAGAAACCAATCATGTCAGATAAGGAGTTGCACAAAGAGCTGAAGGTGTTTACAAGGGCATAACGCAGAAACAGGCCTTCATGTAGGCATAGCTAGGCCTGATAAGAGGATTGAGCAAGGAGCCCTGAGATGAACAGACTGTCCAAGAGAAGGTAACCAGAGGTCCAAACAAGAGATAAGCGGAGGGATGAGCTCATGGGGACAGGCGGGGTTTGCCGTAGGTACCTATTCTCCTGTAATTGGACAATTGAATGGGTAACAAATGATTGACGCGAGGTATACACCGCCCACCCCTCCCTCCGAAATAATAAGGTAATATAAATGGGCAGCTGAAAGGGAAAAATAGCAGAGAGGGGAAGAACTTCCTCTGAGGTGGATTCATGCTGGCTTCGGCTTAACATCTCCGCCAACCTCGGGAGACGACCAAAGAGGAAGAGACCACTGCGCAGGCTGCAGGGATCTGAGGCCACCGTTCTGCCTCAACACCCGTCTGTCCATTCCGGGGCCAGTAAACCATCTGTTACAACAACAACTTGTATTTATATAGCGCCTTTAACGTAGTAAAACGTTCCAAGGCGCTGCACAGGAGTATTTTAAGACAAAAAATTTGACATGGATCCACATAAGGATAAATTAGGGCAGGTGACCAAAAGCTTGGTCAAACAGGTAGGTTTTAAGGAGCGTCTTAAAGGAGGAAAGAGAGGCAGTGAGGTGGACAGGTTTAGGCAGGGAATTCCATAGCTTAGGGCCTAGGCAACAGAAGGCACGGCCACCAAAGGTTGAGCGATCATAATCAAGGATGCTCAAGAGGGTAGAATTAGAGGAGCGCAGATATCTCGGGGGGTCGTGGGACTGAAGGAGATTACAGAGATAGGAAGGGGCGAGGCCATGGAGGGATTTGAAAACAAGGATGAGAATTTTGAAATTGAGGCGCTGCTTAACCGGGAGCCAATGTAGGTCAGTGAACACAGGGGTGATGGGCGAATGGGACTTGGTGCGAGTTAGGACTCGGGCAGCCAAATTTTTGATGACCTCAAGTTTACATAGGGTGGAATGTGGGAGGCCAGCCAGGAGTGCTTTGGAATAGTCAAGTCTAGAGGTAACAAAGGCATGGATGAGGGTTTCAGCAGCAGATGAGCTGAGGCAAGGGCGGAGACGGGCGATGTTACAGAGGTGGAAATAGGCGGTCTTTGTTATGCTGCGGATATGTGACTGTTTATATGTCTACTATATCTATCCTGATTTAACTATATTTGAACTGCCGCTCCTTAATAAAGCGACCTATGACTCCTAAGACCCTTTGGGTAATCTGTGTGTGGCCTGTGATCAAAATCTTACACCTCCAGGCCTAACAAGGGAAGTCTGAGCCTCTACTGCCCAGGATCTTCCCCCCCCCCCAACTTCTCACAAGCAGAACCCTGCCAAACCTCCCCCTCTGCGACTTACCTGAGTGCTGCGGGAGATTTCTAGGGTGCCCGATCTTCACCTGCCGGCATCCAGCCATCCACCTTACACCCCTTTCGGACAAGATGTTCTTGAGGCCCGGACTTTAAGATTGTCTGGAACTTCTATGGAGACTCCCAGGCCGGAAGTTCAGTGGCTCCCCCCAGCTTTCTGCGTGGGAGTGAAAGCCCATGCTTTTCTCACTTTTACTGTTTAGTTACATTTTTAATCTATGCACTATGGACCCGATCTTCAAAGCCTCTGTTGTTGGTGTCCAGCTGTTGCTGCAAAGATGACCTAAACGGAATACAGCTCTCCCTTAAAATGAATAGTTTGTATTTTTTTTAAATAACCTTGGAGTGAATTCAAGACAGTAATGTAATCTGCCTGATGTAAGTTATTTTGATATCATAGTTTGTGATGTCATTTGAACTCTTCAAATAGATTAGGCAGATGCTGGACATCTGAAATATAAACATAAAATGCTGGAAATACTCAGCAGGTCAGGCAGCATCTGTGGAGTGAGAAACAAAGTTAATGTTTCAGGTTGATGACCTTTCATCAGAACTGGAAACCGTTCCAGATGTAATAGGTTTTAAGCAAGCACAGGGAAAGGGGGCGGGAGGGGAGGAAAGAACAAAAGGCATTTCCCATTTCTCGCACTTCTGCTCTCAACCCTTCCCCTCCCTCCAAGAACCACGATAGGGTTCCCCTTGTCCTCACCTTTGACCCCACCATCCTCCACATTCAACAGATCATCCTCCGCCATTTCCGGCTCCTCCAGCGCGATGCCACCACCAAACACATCTTCCCATGCCCTTCCCTTTCAGAATTCCAACGAACCGTTCCCTTGGCGACACCCTGGCCCACTCTTCAATCACCCTCAACGCCTGCTCCCATTCTATGGCACCTTCCCATGAAAGCGCAGGAGATGCAACACCAGCCCTTTCACCTCCTCCTTTCCCAGCATCCAGGGCCCCAAACACGCCTTCCAGGTGAAACAGCGATTTACTTGTACAGGTAGACTATCCTTTATCCGAAAACCTCGGGACCAGCCGTGTTTCGGTTTTCGGAAAATTTCGGATTTCGGAAGGTATTTTATAAGACTGGGAAATTTGTCGGGGGTGGGGGTCGGTGGGGGGTCGGGGTCGGCGAGGGGTCGGGGTCGGCGGGGGGTCGGGGGGTCGGGGTCGGCGGGGGGTCGGCGGGGGGTCGGGGTGGGGGTCGGCGGGGGTCGGGGTCATGCGCACGACTTACGCTGAACGAAAACACTTTCGGCTTTCAGAGGATTTCGGTTTTCGGAAGTGCGGATAAAGGATACACTATCCCTTATCCGAAAGGGTGGGGGTCGGCGGGGGGTCGGGGGGGGGGAGAAAAGAATATCGGACAGGCCGCTGCAGCTATCGGACGGGCCGCTGTATTGTTGGGTTCACTCTCCCGGTATACCTCCTTCACACTGCCCGGCTCGGCCTGCAATCTCCTACCCAGGAGGGAACTCAGTGACCCTCTGCCCTGCTCAGCGTAAGTCGTGCGCCACTCTGGTCATGTCGTGCGCACGACTTACGCTGAACGAAAAAACCTTTGGTTTTTAGAGGGTTTCGGTTTTCGGAAGTTCGGATAAAGGGTAGTCTACCTGTACTTCTTTCAAGTTAGTATCGTGTATTCGCTGCTCACGATGCGGTCTCCTCTACTTTGGGGAAACCAAACGCAGATTGGGTGATCACTTTGTTGAACACTTCCATTCAGTCCGCAAGCGTGACCCTGAGCTTTCGGTTGCTCGCCATTTTAATTTTCAGTCCCACTTTAACCTCGGCCTCCTACATGGTTCAAATGAAGCTCAACGAAAGCGCGAGGAACAGCACCTCACCTTTTGATTAGGCATTTTACAGCCTTCCGGGTTCAACAATGAGTTGTCCCATTTTTTCACACAGCAGGTGCTGGTCATGATTCTGCTGTTCATTAAATCACTCCTACCTTTCACCCTATCACAGACCTTGCCTTTTGTTCTTTCCAACCCTCCACCCCTTTCCATGCGCCTGCCCTTGCTTAAAACCTCTTACATCTCTAACATTTACCAGTTCTGATGAAAGATCACAGACCTGAAATGTTAACTCTTGTTGCCTGGCCTGCTGAGTATTTCCAGCATTTTCTGTTTATCCTCAAAAAGATTACTGGTTTATAATCATTCCTAGCTATCTATCACTCTACATATAATTCACACCTGATCACTTTGAATAAGCCTGTTGATATCCTCACTATTTCCTAGGGCCAGCATCTGTTACATTTTCGAAGTGCAGACCATTTGCCCCTGGAGGCAGGCTTCAGGCCTACATCTGTGCAAAAACTTTTCATTACTTGCAAGATGATTTATAGCCCCTTCAGCTAACCTATTTTCCTCAGAGCAGAGGTATACCATAGGGAGCCAGCCTCCCAACAGGTGGACTCCCCGAGTAGGGCTGGTCATTAGGGACCAGGCCATTTAGTAAGTGCTCAGTTTACCCATCAAACCATAATTTCCAGTCCCCATGTAGCACAAGCATTGACTCATTTCAGACTTGAAACCGTAATAAACGTATATTTTCACCCAAAAAGAAAGAAAGAATTGCAGCACTGATTTTCTCTGATGATCACAAGCTTGGAGAAACCATTAGTGATACAAGCCTAGAATTGATTGTGTTTGACATTAGTGTACAAATGCTTCATGTATTTGTAGGATCTTACTTTGTCCACTAATTTAACACTAGCCCTATGCCTGTATGCTAATAGTCCATATAGTAATTTCTATGCCATGAAGGGAATTTATTCACCATCAACTTTAACTTTATTCAGTTTTCATTTATCCCTCTGTGCTCTTCTTCATCCGAGGAGAGTGGATCTTATGCTTCTAGTTCTAGTGGATTTACGTTATATCCACTGTGGCTGCCAAACTGTGTGTGCAGTGACGGCAGCTCCTTTCACAAAATAAAGTTCCACTAAGCAGCAACTCACCTAGGTTATGTGAATAACTTTTAATGACTTAGTCTGGGTTAAGCTCTGGCAATTACCTTGACTCAGCGAGGTGCCTCTGGTAGTCCAGTCCCAAACAGTGGGCACCTATTGGCTCAAGGGTGAAAATATACTTCTATTACGGTACCAAGTCTGAAGTGAGTCAATGCTTGTGCTACATGGGGACTGGAAATTATGGTGTGATGGGTAAACTGAGCGCTTACTAAATGGCCTGGTCCCTAATAACCAGCCCTACTCGGGGAGTCAACCTTTTGGAGGCCAGCTCCCTGTGGTATACCTCTGCTCTGAGGAAAATAGGCTAGTTGAAGCGGCTGGGGTTGACCCATAAACCAGCTTACAAGTAATGAAAAGTTTTTGCAAAAATATAGGCTTGAAGCCTCCCTCCAGGAGCAAATGGCCTGCACTTCACAAATGTTTTCAGATAGGGTGAGTTCCTGGTGGAGGAATGGCTGCAATGCAGGAAGAGGTTTCATGACCTTCTCCACACAGGAAAAGTGAGTATGACTTTCCCATCACCCTCAATCTGATCCCCATCGCCTCTCCTCACCAGCACTCTGCTTTGCCAACCTCTTCCTCCACATCCTACTTGGCACTTAAATCCCTGCACCCTTACCCATTCCCTCTCTCTATGGTCACGTTAACTTAACTATTCGACCATGCAGCCCTCACACTATCACTGTGATGCAATGACAACAACTTACAACACAGAGGGAGGGTCCTTTGTCTCCTTCTAAGCATCTATGCTACGCATTCTCTATACTCACTCCTTCATTCTCACTCAAACTCCACTTGTGTCCCTCATTGCAGGAAAAGAGAGCCCATAATGAGAGGGAAAGAGTCATGACAGGAGGAGGGCCACCCTCAGTAGCCCAGCTCACCGCCTGGGAGGAGGCGGCCCTGGAAATCGCCAGGATCGAGGAGGATTCCCAAGTGGGGGACGGAGAGACAGGCGCATCACAGCAAGCTGGTGATAGAATAGTTTGGCATCTCTCTCATTGACATTGCATGAGTCACTGATAATGAATCTGATGCTCTAACAGATTGACTTATGATCATCTGCACTATTCAATGTGCATGTAACCTTGACCTCACATCTCTAACTCTTTCCTTTACTCCCCCACAGGACCATCGAAAGCCCCTGTCCCCACTGTCCAGGAGGAAGAGCCTGAGCTTCCAGACTCCTCAGAGGTAGCTGCAACCTCTGAGGGTGCAGTATCAGCAGAATTCAGTGCACCCAGCACCAGCGCAGACACTCACACCTCAGTGGGACCTTCGCGAGATAGAGTAGTGTTGTCACCTGGTGTATCACAGCTCACAAGTGAGCATCAGCAGATGGTGGAGACAGGGTCAGCAGTGGAGAGTCCTCGTCGGAGGGCGCAGGACTCTGCCAGCTCGGCTCAGCTGCATGTCAACCCTGTGCCTCCTGGTCCATCCAGAAGGAAAGTGGTGCTGGAACTCCAGGAACAGGTGCAGGAGTCTCTGGCAGGTTTTGTCTCCAGGGTCGCTGCAAGTGTGGAGCGAATGGAGGAGTCCATCGCGAACATGAGCAGAGCCTTTGAGGAGGCATTGGCGCATGAATGCATCACCACGGAAAGGATGGCAACCTCCATGGAAAAGATGGCTAACTCCGTCGTAAGGCTGGCTACTGTAGAGGAGAGGATGGCTACGGTAGAGGAGAGGATGGCTACAGCCATGGAGGAGCTTAGTCACCAGGGTATGGAAAACATGGTAATTGTTCAGAATAGAATGACATCTCTTGAGGAGCGATGGTCAGCTATTGAGCATATAAACCAGACCTTCATGGAAGTCCTCTGGAGTAGGACTTCCAGTGCAGAAACGGGTCCTCATGGCATCCCTGAAGAGCAGCAAGGTGCTGTCAAGCCGCTTGCTAGCTCTGAAGTGGGGCTGATCCATGAGAGGGATGTTGGTGACAGACAACAAGGAAGTGGGGGCTCCTCTCCAATGCTCACACGACCATGCCACTGCAGAGCCCTCAGTCAGAGCCCCACCAGAGTCCTCACCCAACTGAGATGGGCGTCTCATCCCCTGCATAGCCGCAGGAGCAGCAGACTGCTGGCGAGCCCGCACAGGTTCGCCACCCCAGAGGACACCCGCCAAAGGAATCGAGACAGGAACAGCAAGAAAGTGAGCAAGAGGCCTCCACATCTGCTGAGGCCACAGGGGAAGCACCATGTAGGAGCACATGTAAGAAGAAGATAAAGCACAAGTAGTCACAATGGTAGTCACTTGGGTGCTGTGATGTTTTGTATTTGGACCAGCCATCATTATCATTGTATTATAAACATATTTGATGACAAACTGTTGAAGTTGTGGCCTGTGTCATTTCGCAAATGGGACTTTCACATTGAGGGCTTAGGGCGCCTTACAATTGTCAGTATGGTGGTCAGAGTGATAGGAATCCGTAGGTTCTTGTCCATTGTGGATGCTCTGGTAAGAAGGTGTGATACAAAAGTGTTTGATTGTGCAGGCTCACCAAATCTGGCCAAGATGAGTGCATCCCTTGCATCCCGGGCAGCAATGTTGTCGCTCGCTGGTGCATTCTGGCCTGTGCAGCTTCAGGTGGGTGACTAGCAGCTTGGCGCTCCTGTTGATGCTCCTGCTGTTGGTGCTGCTGCTGCGGCTGGTCTTCATCCGAATCTGATGTCCAGGAGGAAAGGAATTAAACGGTCGGCATGCTTCTGGTATATGCCTCAGTTGAGGAAGTGCTCAGTCAAGGTGGGGGAGAGGGGTTTCCCAGGAGGTCACACTGAAGATGGGTGTCAGGATCCAAACTTCCACAACAATGAGTAGGCCTGCTAAAAGTTCACCCAGACCTGAGACAACAAAGTTCTGCCACCTGCAAATGATCATCGGTGAAAACTCCTTTGTAATGGTGGAGCTGCAGCTGTTAGTAAGCAATCCAATTGTGAGGCTGCCAGGATTACCTGGCGTGTTCCAGAGGAGGTGTGTAGGATAGGGGGAGATGTCTAAAAATGGGAAAGGCCTCTCAAAATGGGATTATAGAAGCAATTAAGTGGTTGTTAAGGGCCTTAAGGGGCTATCCCGCCTCTTGGAGGCGGGATGGAAAGGGGGTCATAAAAGACGCATGTGGGAAAATTGCTCAGAGGCGGGATGGAGGCAGGATCAGGCCAGCCTACCATTTTTTGCGATTTTACCACCTCACACGCCTCCAAACCCACCTCCTCGTGCTTGGCAAAATCGAGCCCTGAGTGTTCATTGGCTGATTTAATGTATTAACATTTTGATCAGCTTAGAATACTTATTTCATTTAAAAAAGTAGCTTTAAAAAGGTCTGATCATATTCTTCATCACAAAAACCCTCAGAATCATATTTTTGTCATGCGTATTTAGTTTATTATGATATGTATGTTTATGTAAATTTTCTTTTGAGTTCTTCTAACTTTGGCTGGAAATTTCCCATTAAAAAAGGGTGGGTTTGGAGCCTGGGGGCAGTTAAAGTGTTAAAAATGGGATACCCGACCTGATCCCGCCTCCAACCCGGCCACTTCCGGTTTTGCTGGAGGCGGGACGGTGGGCGGGCGACCAACCTGCTCCCAGGGGGCGTTACCTCAATTGAAATATTGTAATGAGGCTGGAAGCCTCTTTTTCCCTGTCCATTTTGAATTCAACGGTCTGGGGACGGGTTTCACACAATTTGTGAAACCCGGCTGTTAAACCGAGGCGAGGCCTGCTGCATCCAGGAGGTAAGTGGATTTCTACCTACCTCCTGGATTCAGGGTAGGAACATCTTGTGTAGGGTAGGAACACCGACCATACTCACACCCCGTGACTGGAGACCCCCCCACGAGGCCTCCGATCGCATTCCCAGGCCGCCCCCCATGATGATGAGGCCGGCCACGATCCTCCACCCCCCCACCCCCTGATCCCTTGCTGATCCCCCCCACCACGATCCCCCCCAATCACCTGCCGATCCTGACCTCCCCGATCCCCTGCTGATCCTGCAACACCCCCCCGCGATCCTCTCTTCCCCCCCCGCCGACCCCCTCCCGATTCCCGACCCCCCCACTGATTGCTGACTCCCCCCCATCCCGCCGATTGCCGACTCCCCCCCATCCCGCCGATTGCCGACTCCCCCCATCCCGCCGATTGCCGACTCCCCCCCATCCCGCCGATTGCCGACTCCCCCCCATCCCGCCGATTGCCGACTCCCCCCCCATCCCGCCGATTGCCGACTCCCCCCCATCCCGCCGATTGCCGACTCCCCCCCATCCCGCCGATTGCCGACTCCCCCCATCCCGCCGATTGCCGACTCCCCCCCATCCCGCCGATTGCCGACTCCCCCCCATCCCACCGATTGCCGACTCCCACCCCGCCCCCATCCCGCCGATTGCCGACTCCCCCCCCAATCCCGCTGATTGCCGACTCCCCCCCCCCCATATCCCGTCGATTGCCGACCGCCCCCTCACAACTGAGGCCTACCCGCCCGCAGCCAGCCAGCCTCTCAAGCTGGCTGGCTGCGGGCGGGAAACTGAGGCCTCACGTTCAAATTAGCCTCCCGGGTTTCCCGCCCACCTCGGACCTCCTCTGCCCCAAACCTGCCTCCCGAAGAAAATTCCTACCTTTATGTTTCAGTGTTCCGTTTACTAGAATTTATCAGTTGTTTAGTGACCATTTACCAGCTGCCAGACTATGAACAATTTATACAAACGTACATCAATATATCTCCAATAGTATTCAAAGCTAGGAACAAGGAGAGTGTTGTTAATTATCAAGTCAGCTTTCACATATTTGTTTCCTGTCATTTTTAAAAGGATTAATTCTGAGACAAGCTTTCTGATTTCCTTTGAGTGTCTGTCACCTTCTCACCTTCTTTTGCTTCCTTACCAGTTTTCAGTTGAGAGCCCAAGCGATGTACTTCCAGCCCTGAGCCCTGTGAGGTGGGTGAATGAAATTAGGTGATAATGCTCCCTATTATTATTTTATATATGGCAAGTTGGAGAAGTACTTCAGTAGGCATGGCTTAGATTAGTATTCAGTGGAAGTTAAAGTGTCATTGCACCCTTCCATGGGGTTGCGTGTTGGTGTCCCAGTGAACTGCTGAGACCAGCTTCAGAAAATAGATAGTGTGATAGTTTAAAGCTGTACATCATGGGACTTTGCTAGAAATAGAAGAGTTAATGGCCCAAGAAGAATCTTACCAGGTTTTATTTCACTGTTCCTCTGACTTTTAGCTCCAAATGCCATCAAAGCCAATATCAGGATGGTCGGCATTCTGTGGCAGGCAGTTCTCTGGCAGCTTCTCTGTAAAATAGAAGCAGTTGCTGAGAAAGCTAAATCAGGAATTCCCAAATGTCTCTGATTTATTTTTAATAAGGATTCACTGTACAATAGTTGTCCTGCATTAGTCTGCATATATCCCATTTACTGTACATTAGGAAAGAGCATTTGGAAGGTTTCAATAAGACACCATCCTTGCTGACCTACCTTGGCTCCCAATCTCCGAATGCTTCCAATTTAAAATTCTCCTCCTCCTGTTTAAGTCCCTTCATGGCCTCGCCCCCTTCCTATCTCTGTAAACTCCTCCAGCCTTACAACCCCCTACAGCTCTTAGTTCCTCTGACTTTGGCCGTTTGTGCATCCCCCATCCCTTCGCCCCTACACTCCTCTGTATTGCCACTCCCCTCTCCTCCTTTAAGAACCTCCATAAAACCCACCTCTTTGACTAAAGTTTTGGTCACACCTCCTAGTATCTCCTTCTTTGGCTCGGCGTTCAATTTTGTTTAATTGCATCTCGGTAAAGTGCCTCGGGACATTTTTCTACATTAGCGGCAAGTTGTTGTTGTTTGGGGGTATTTTTGGGGGGTCCAGGCTACTTCCAATACTGCCCATCTGGAGGCTGGTATACCTCACTCAGTGTACTGGCCTCCAGTACTATGCCAAGGCTTAGATGAGCCAAGGAATTGTGAAGTCCTGCCATAGGGAGCCCACTGCCACTGGCTCCACCCTCTGATGAGATTTGTCTTGTAAGGGGTGGGTGGAGACCTGGCACAACCTGATCCCTGCCGTTTTCTGGTGGGTTCCTGTGGTCTCCCGCTAGAATTGCAGTGGGAGACTGGCAGAACCTCTGCAGATTGTTGGTGCCACTACGTGAATGCAAGCTGTAGATATTGCTGTTACTCGTTTGGAGCGACCTTGGGACCACACTGTGAATCATGGCCCCGCAGTTTACAGGGTGGCTGGGGGCGAATTCTGTTTACAAGAGTGAAACCAGGAAAGTCCGGCAGGTCTTCATTATCATTAGTTTTTACTCCATTTCCTGCTCGGCAGCCAGGCTGATTGATCGGCAATTGGGAGGGAGGAGCGACCGGGAGAGATAGTGGGGTTGGAAGGATGGGGGGCGGGGAGAGCTCGGCCGATCGCAGCAGAAGATTTGCTTGAAGGGCGGGTGTGGGGAGCACTCCTGCTCTTCCTAGCCCAAAAGCAGGGTTGTAGAAAGCATTTACCTCCTGGATCCTACTGCTCCCACCTCCCTTTAGCTGCCGGGTTTCCTGAACCCTGGGAAACCCGTGCAGGAGGCGTTAATTTCAAATCACCGCCAAAATATCAGGAAAGGAACCTCATTAGCATATTATAATGACAGACCCGCCTCTCCAGAGCGGGTTACTCAGAGGCTAAGCCATCTGCCGCGGTTAAAGTGGAAACAGATGTGTGTGCATTGGGTTGGGGCCAGGTTTCGCAAATTTGACGATTTAACTCCCCCTCTCCGACCCTCTCTGCCCATTGTGGGGGTGGAGGGGTTTAAAATTGCCCCCCCCACCATGTTTCAGTACAGATAAAAATGTACAATAGCAAAATACTGTGGTAAAAATGTAGTTGCTTAAATTTTGTTCATTAAAATATCATTTCGAATTTTGATGTAACAGTGAAGCCTTCATGAAATCATGAGAAAGCTTGAGTAATTTAGCCGAAAGTTTTAAAGGAGAAGTTGTTGTGGCATCACAAACAATTTTAGTGTAAAGTTCAAAGTGCATCATTTACACAGGACAATTCACGATTTGTGGACTTTGTTCCATGCCTAGTTTTTTTTAAATTTTGGCCCACGTGAATTAGTAGAGTAGAAACTAGTTCATTCATAGCTATTAACGAGACTCTACCAGTTTTCTCAGCTTCTCCAGAGCAACCACCCCAGGAGTATTTAAAAAATATATTTTTTTATTCGTTTATGGGATCAGGGCATTGCTAGCAATGCCAGCATTTATTGCCCATCCCTAGTTGCCCTTGAGAAGGTGGTGGTGAGCTGCCTTCTTGAACCGCTGCAGTCCGTGTGGTGATGGTACTCCCACAGTGCTGTTAGGGAGGGAGTTCCAGGATTTTGACCCAGCGAAGATGAAGGATCGGCGATATACTTCTAAGTCAGGATGATTTGTGACTTGGAGGGGAACTTGGAGGTGGTGGTGTTCCCATGCGCCTGCTGCCCTTGTCCTTCTAGGTGGAAGAGGTTGTGGGTTTGGGAGGTGCTGCCGAAGAAGCCTTGGCGAGTTGCTGCAGTGCATCTTCTAGATGGTACACACTGCAGCCATGGTACGCCAGTGGTGGAGGGAGTGAATGTTTAAGGTGGTGGATGGGGTGCCAATCAAGCGGCCTGCTTTGTCCTGGATGGTGTCGAGCTTCTTGAGTGCTGTTGGAGCTGCACTCATCCAGGCAAGTGGAGAGTATTCCATCACACTCCTTACTTGTGCCTTGTAGATGGTGGAAAGGCTTTGGGGAGTCAGGAGGTGAGACACTCGCTACAGAATACCTAGCCTCTGACCTGCTCTTGTTGTCACAGTATTTATGTGGCTGGTCCAGTTAAGTTTCTGGTCAATGGTGACCCCCAGGATGTTGATGGTGGGGGATTAGGCGATGGGAATGCCATTGAATGTCAAGTGGAGATGGTTAGACTCTCGCTTGTTGGAGATAGTTATTGCCTGGCACTTCTGTGGCACGAATGTTGCCTGCCACTTATCAGCTCAAGCCTGAACGTCGTCCAGGTCTTGTTGCATGCGGGCATGGACTGTTTCATTATCTGAGGAGTTGTGAATGGCGCTGAACACTGTGCAGTCATCAGTGAACATCCCCATTTCTGACCTTATGTTGGAGGGAAAGTCATTGATGAAGCAGCTGAAGATGGTTGGGCTTAGGACACTGCCCTGAGGAACTCCTGCAGCAATGTCCTGGGGCTGAGATGATTGACCTTCAACCACCACAACCATCTTATCTAAAACAAACAGGGCCACGACTTCTGATAAAATCCAACATATTATGAGATATTTCCATTCCCTCGAGGTTTAGAAAAATGTACAATCGGAAAAAAGAAACAATTTAAAATGAATCAAATGAGCAAATAACCCTGAATGTAACACAATTGCTGGCTGCACGCAGGGAAACTGAGCCCAAGGCTTGTCTGCTAGGCCCAACCGAGAAGGTAAGTAACTTATCTGAATGTGGAGCCAGGAGGAGCAGGAGTCCTTTCGAGAAAGAATCCTGCCGTTCTGACCCGGTGGTTTATTCTTAATTGCCTGTTGAAGTGGCCTAGCAAGTCGCTTAGTTGTATCAAACCGAGCAACTAAGGCCAGAGGCCAGTGTCGGAAGGAGCAGAGAGCGGTGGTACAGTGAGTACTTAAACTCACTTTCGCGGGCTTTCTTTCAGAGGCTTACCAATCTCACAGACTGGCGGCGGTGTTCCGGAGCCACGTCACGATTGAAAATGTGACGTGGGCAAGAGGAAGCAGCTGATTGGGTGAGTACGGCCAGGTGAGTATTTATACTACTCTATAGTTTGACAGTTAAGATTAATAGTTTATAAAATTTAGAAGGTCTTAATTTTTGTGGTTATAGTTTCTAAGGTCTCTGTTGTGTATCAGGAGTGCTAGTAACCAAGGGCCCTTGAGTATATCATTTAATTGTAGTGGAATTAGTGGAATTGATTTGATTTAATTTACTTTAAATTAATTAAAGGGTAATTCATGGCAGGACAGCTCGGCCCCGTGGCATGCTCCTCCTGCACTATGTGAGAAATCAGGGACACTTCCTGTGTCCCTGACGACCATGTGTGCGGGAAGTGTATCCAGCTGCAGCTGCTGACAGACCGCACTGCAGCGCTGGAGCTGCGAATGGATACATACTGGAGCATTCGCGATGCTGAGGACATCGTGGATAGCACGTTTAGGGAGTTGGTCACACCGCAGGTAAAGGCTGCACAGGCAGGAAGGGAATGGGTGACCACCAGCCATCCCCCTCTCAAACAGATATACCCCTTTGGATATTGTTGAGGGAGATGGCTTATTGGGGGAAGGCAGCAGCAGCCAACTTCCTGGCACCCTGGGTGGTTCTGCTGCACAGGACAGGAGGAGAAAGAGTGGGAGAGCTATAATGATAGGGGATTCTATTGTAAGGGGAATAGATAGGCATTTCTGCAGCTGCAAACAAGACTCCAGGATGATATGTTGCCTCCCTGGTGCAAGGGTCAAGGATGTCTCGGGGCGGCTGCTGGGCATTCTGGAGGGGGAGGGAGAACAACCAGTTGTCGTGGTGCATATAGGTACCAACGATATAGGTAAAAAACGGGATGAGGTCCTAAAAGCTGAATATAGGGAGTTAGGAGGTAAATTAAAAAATAGGACCTCAAAGGTAGTAATCTCAGGGTTGCTACCAGTGCTACGTGCAAGTCAGAGTAGAAATAGAAAGATATTTCAGATGAATATGTGGCTAGAGGAATGGTGCAAGGGGGAGGGATTCAAATTCCTGGGACATTGGAACCGGTTCTGGGGGAGGTGGGACCAGTACAAACTGGATGATTTGCAACTGGGCGGAACCAGGACCGATGTCCTAGGGGGAATGTTTGCTAGTGCTGTTGGGGAGGGTTTAAACTAAAATGGCAGGGGGTTGGGAACCTGTTCAGGGTGACAGAGGAAAGGGAAGCAAGGATAGAAACAAAAGACAGGAAGGAGAAAAGCAAAAGTGGAAGGCAGAGAAATCAAGGGTGTAAATCGGACAGGGCTACAGTAAATAATAATTCTAAAAGGACTAAGGGGGAAAAATTCAGTATCGCCCCATTTGGGGCGCCATTATCAGCCATGCGCAAAGTTTAGCGCCTGGCACTAATTATCACCTCCGATGGCAAACTTGGCTTTTATCGCCCCTGGAGATGATTGGAGCGCTAAATCAGGTGCTTCACACCTGTCTTAAGGTGCAAAGCCCGAGCAGCGAGGCGCTACCTCAGAGCGCTGGCGAAGCAAGGAAGGGCAAATCAAAATGAACCTGCAAAGTGCTGCTCTGTACCCAAAACCCCTTCACACAGCGTTGAATCGCTCCAGAAGTCTGTCTCTCTCAGAAAGCGTGGTGCAAAAATGTCAGCAACAAAAAAAGGCAGGAAGCGGTCAACTTTAAATAGCGCTCCCCCAGTCCGTTTCTGACTGCAAAACGCTCCCCTCAACCCGTCGTTGCTAGCGGCAGGTGGTAAGGCAGGGGACGCCACTCAATATCCGGTCCCGGGCGCTACCGGGACGTTGCGCACTCGGCTGACGTCACGATCTGCTGGTGCAGGAGATCGCAGCGGCAGTGTTTAGTGCCGCCGCAAAATGTCTAGTTAATTTTGCGAGTGGCGCAAATATCGCCGCGTCCAGGCGCTAGTTGCTTTGCGCCCCATTAGCGCCCTCTTACGGCGCTAATGGGAGGCGCAAGCAACTCAATTCTTCCCCCTAAGAGCATTCATAATAAGGTGGATGAATTAGCTGCGCAAATAGATGTAAACGGATATGATGTAATTGGAATTACGGAGACATGGCTCCAGGATGACCAAGGCTGGGAATTCAACATCCAGGGGTATTCAATATTCAGGAAGGACAGGCAAAAAGGAAAAGGAGGTGGGGTAGCATTGCTGGTTAAAGAGGAGATTAACACAATAGTAAGGAAGGATATTAGCTCTGATGATGTGGAATCTGTGTGGTTAGAGCTGAGAAATATCATGGGGCGGAAAATGTTAGTGGGAGTTGTATACAGACCCACAAACAGTAATGCTGAGGTTGGGGATGGCATTAAATGGGAAATTAGAGATGCGTGCAATAAGGGCACAGCAGTTATCATGGGTGACTTCAATCTACATATAGATTGGGCTAACCAAATTAGTAACAATACTGTGAAGAAAGAATTCCTGGAGTGTATACGGGATGGTTTCCTGGACAAATATGTCGAGGAACCAACTAGAGATCAGGCCATCTTAGACTGGGTATTATTTAATGAGAGAGGATTAATTAGCAATGTTGTTGTGCGAGGCCCCTAGGGGAAGAGCGATCATAATATGATAGAATTCTTCATTAAGATGGAGAGTGAAGTAGTTGACTCAGAGACTAGGGTCCTGAATTTAAATAAAGGAAACTATGATAGTATGAGGTGCGGATGGATTGGGGAATGGTACTTAAAGGGTTGACGGTGGATAGGCAATGGCAAACATTTAAAGATCGCATGGATGAACTACAGAATTTGTTCATCCCTGTTTGGCATAAAAATAAAACAAAAAAGGTGACTCAACCGTGGCTAACAAGGGAAATTAGGGATAGCATAAGATCAAAGGAGAGGACATATAAATTGGCCAGAAAAAGCAGCAAACCTGAGGATTGGGAGCAGTTTAGGATTCAGCAAAGGAGGACAAAGGGATTAATTAAGAGGGGGAAAATAGAATATGCTTGCAGGGAACATAAAAACTGACTGTAAAAGCTTCTGTAGATATGTGAAGAGAAAAAGATTGGTGAAGTCAAGCATAGGTCCCTTGCAGTCAGATTCAGGGGAATTTATAATGGGGAACAAAGAAATGGCAGACCAATTAAATATATACTTTGGTTCTGTCTTCACAAAGGAGGATACAAATAACCTTCTAGAGATGTCGGGGAACATAGGGTCTAATGAGAGGGAGGAATTGAATGAAATCAGTATTTGTAGAGAAATGGTGTTAGGGAAATTGACGGCATTGAAGGCCGATAAATCCCCAGGGCCTGATAATCTACATCCTAGGGTACTTAAGGAAGTGGCCCTAGAAATAGTAGATGCATTGCTGGTCATCTTCCAAAATTCTATAGACTCTGGAATAGTTCCCATGGATTGGAGGGCAGCTAATGTAACCCCACTATTTAAAAAACGTGGTAGAGAGAAAATGGGGAATTATAGACCAGTATGCCTGACATCGGTAGTGGGGAAACTGCTAGAGTCCATTATAAAAATGTAATAGCAGAGTACTCGGAAAACAGTGACAGGATCGGACAAAGTCAACATGGATTTACAAAAGGTAATTCATGCTTGACTAATCTACTGGAATTTTTTGAGGATGTAACTGGTAGAATAGATAAGCGAGAACCAGTGGATGTGGTGTATTTGGACTTTCAGAAGGCTTTCGATAAGGTCCTGCATAAGAGATTGGCGTGCAAAGTTAAAGCACATGGGATTGGGGGTAAGGTACTGACTTGGATAGGGAACTGGTTGGCAGGCAGGAAGCAAAGAGTTGGAATAAATGGGTCTTTTTCCGTGTGGTAGGCAGTGATTAGTGGGGTACTGCAGGGATTGGTGCTAGTACCCCAGCTATTCACAATATATATTAATGATCTAGATGAGGGAACTAGATGTAAAATCTCCAAGTTTGCAGACGACACAAAGCTGGGTGGGCGTGTGTGCTGTGAGGAGGATGCAGAGAAACTCCAGTATGATTTGGACAGGTTGGGTGATTGGGCAGATGCATGGCAGATGCAGTATAATGTGGATAAATGCGAGGTATCCACTTTGGTGGCAAAAACAGGAAGACAGATTATTATCTGAACGGCAATAGATTGGGAAAAGGGGAAGTGCAACGAGACCTGGGTGTCCTTATGCACCAGTCACTGAAAGTAAGCATGCAGGTGCAGCAGGCAGTTAAGAAGGCAAATGGCATGTTGGCCTTCATAGCGAGAGGATTCGAGTACAGGAGCAAGGATGTCTTGCTGCAGTTGTACAGGGCCTTGGTGAGACCACACCTTGAGTATTGTGTGCAGTTTTGGTCGCCTTATCTAAGGAAGGATGTTCTTGTCATGGAGGGAGTGCAGTGAAGATTCACCAGACTGATACCTGGGATGGTAGGAATGACGTATGACGAGAGATTGGTTCGATTAGGCTTATATTCGCTAGAGTTTAGAAGAATGAGAGGGGATCTCATTGAAACTTATAAAATTCTAACAGGACTAGACAGACTAGATGCAGGAAGGATGTTCCCGATGGCGGGGGAGTCCAGAACCAGGGGTCACAGTCTAAAGATAAGGGGTAAGCCATTTAAGACTGAGATGAGGAGGAATTTCTTCACCCAGAGAGTGGTGAACCTGTGGAATTCTCTACCACAGAAGGCAGTTGAGGCCAACTTATTAAATATATTCAAGAAGGAGTTAGATATATTTCTTAAGGCTAAAGGGATCAAGGGATATGGGGAGAAGTCAGGGACCGGGTACTGAATTTGGATGATCAGCCATGATCTCATTAAATGGCGGAACAGGCTCGAGGGGCCGAATGGCCTACTCCTGCTCCTATCTTCTATGTTTCTATGCAACACCCATATCCCGAGAATGAATATTAAAAAAAAGACAAATATGTGTTCTGAAAGCTGTAAAAGTACCTCAATGCCTAAAGGTCAGCTGGTGGTGTACAAATGTTTCAAAAGGGATAACAGTTAGAGCTGTTTGCTAATGGCACCACAACAACAGTAACAACTTGTATTTATATAGTGTAGGAATAGGCATATTCCTAACCAAATCACTGAGGTCGACTCAGGAGAAACAATCCAACAGGTCTTTAATGAAGGATTTGACGAAGTACAGAAAACAACAAGGATCGATGCAGGAGAGCCTTGGAACAGGTCTTACCCGAAGGGGGACACCACGAGGACTGACTAGGCAGTCCGGAGGTTTGCGCGATGACGTCATCGCGTTTGCGTCGTGACGTCATCACGTTGCTCGCGTTTGCCCGCGCTTGGGGCGGTCACGTGAATTGCGTGATGATGTCATCGCATTTACCCGGCACCCGGCACTGCAGCTGGCCGTTGCGGCCGAAGTCGCGGGAACAGGAGGCCGAGCTGGGCCGGCGGCCGTCGAGGGAGCGGGAGGCCGAGCCGGGCCAGCGATTGTCGCGGGAGCGGGAGGCTGAGCTGGGCCGGCTCGCGTTTACCCGCGTCATCGTGTTTGCCCGCGTCATTGTGTTTGCCCGCGTCATCACGTTTACCCGCGTCATCATGTTCGCCCGCGCTCCCAAAGGGGAAACACCCCGTACCGTCAAACTGTCGTTAAAGGGAATTATGACCGGTAAGTAAGGGACACTCGGTGGTACCGCTGCATGCGCCCACCCAGAATTCGCTTTAACGGACGTCAAAAGGTGAGGTGGTCTGACGAGCCTGTCCGAACGACTCCTGCAGTCTCGAGACGGAGACTGCTGGGTGGCTGGCGGTCTCGCGGGCGGTCGTAATTGGGTTGGCGTAACGATGATGGGTAACTGCTGGTCAGGCGGACGATCGGACCTGGTGTGCCGTAACGACGATGGGCGGCTGATGGTCAGGCGGGCGGTCGTGCTGTCTCGACGTGGCGGCCGAGGTCGAAATATGCCGGCTGACTCGTGGTGGCTTGCCAGCTGGGCAGGCATGAACTATGGCTCTGTCGATGTTGGAGAGAAAAAAAAACAAAGTCCCCAGTCTGACGAAATCTGCAGGAACGCCGAACGGGCGATTCAGGAGGAAATAAACGTGGGTCTTGGCAGGCCGGTGAACTCGCCGACAGGTGAGCGAACTCTTCGACAGTCGGGAACGCACGGAACGGTGCGTGCCGTAGTGCTACTATGGTAACACAGAAGAGAGTGAACCATTGCTGCGTTGATCAGTGATCGGTGATGACAGCAATTTTCGCGTGGCCGATCGCGGCCGCGGGATGCCCGTTGGACCCGTCCTCGATGGTCGCAGCGTCAGTAGATGTTTGCTTTCGTTGAGGGGAAAACTGTAGAGAGGGCGGCAACGCTTCTAGTTGTTGTTGATTTAGGGGGAAAACTGCCGGGAGGGCGGCAACGCTTCTAGTTGTTGTTGATTTTGGTAGGGTGAAAAACTGCTGGGAGGGTGGCAACGCTTCGCCGTTGCGCCGAAAAGCGTGGTAGAAAAGACAGACCAGCAGGCTGACGGGCTGGTGCAGCGTCGGCGGGGGATGGGTCCTCGTGGGTTTCGAAGGGCGAATCCTCATGGATTGCGAGGGGCGAGTCCTCGTGGGTAGCGAGGGGTGGTTTGCGAGGACCGAGTCCTTGTGGCCTCTCCGCTGGGGCACGCTCCGATCCTGTGAGCCCGTAAACGTGCTGTACTCGCGCTGTGAGGGTGTTATACTTGCTGTTCTGCTGTGGGGTTGTTGAAGAGGCTGACGCTCCGAAAGTCGGTAGAGCTGTCGAAAACGGAGACCGTATCCAAATACGTGGTCTGCGCCGTATCGATGTTGCACAAGGCGAACGGGACTTCTACCAGGATAAAGCACGAGGGCGGTTGTTGCTCCCAGTGTTGTGGTAGCTGAGCGAAACGGCTGTAGCTTCCAGGCGTGCTTCTTTCATGAAAGACGTTCACGAAAAATCGGGGTCCGGCTGTGCTGCTTTCGTGAAAAACGTTCACGAAAAACGGGGTCACCAATGTAGGAATTGGTGTTCGTCAGTTGTTGTTTGTCGGTTGTTGTTCATCGGTTGTTGTTCGTCGTGCCGTTCTTCTGTGAAAACGTTCACAGAGACGGGGTTCAGGCTGTGCGCTTCTTCCGTGAAAAACGTTCACAGAGACGGGGTCACCAATGTAGGTATTGATGAGCTCCCGCCCTCACGTCGTTGGGTCACCAATGTAGGAATAGGCGTATTCCTAACCAAATCACTGAGGTCGACTCAGGAGAAACAATCCAACAGGTCTTTAATGAAGGATTTGACGAAGTACAGAAAACAACAAGGATCGATGCAGGAGAGCCTTGGAACAGGTCTTACTCGAAGGGGGACGCCACGAGGACTGACTAGGCAGTCCGGAGGTTTGCGCGATGACATCATTGCGTTTGCGTCATGACGTCATCGCGTTGCTCGCGTTTTCCCACGCTTGGGGTGGTCACGTGATGCGCGACGTGACGTCATCGCGTTTGCCCGCGCTTGGGGCGGTCACGTGAATTGCGTGATGATGTCATCGCGTTTACCCGGCACCCGGCACTGTAGCTGGCCGTTGCAGCCGAAGTCGCGGGAGCTGGAGGCCGAGCTGGGCCGGTGGCCGTCACGGGAGCGGGAGGCCGAGCTGGGCCGGCGGTTGTCGCGGGAGCGGGAGGCCGAGCTGGGCTGGCTCGCGTTTACCCGCGTCATCGCGTTTGCCCGCGTCATCGCGTTTGCCCGCATCATCGCGTTCGCCCGCGCTCCCGAAGGGGAAGCACCCCGTACCGGCAAACTGTCGTTAAAGGGAATTATGACCGGTAAGTAAGGGACACTCGGTGGTACCGCTACAGTAGCACCTTTAATGTAGTAAAATGTCCCAAGGTGTTTCACAGGGGCGTTATAAAACAAAATTTGACACCGAGTCACATAAGGATATTAGGGCAGATGACCAAAAGCTTGGTCAAAGAGCTAAGTTTTAAGGAGCGTCTTAAAAGGTGGAAAGAGAGGTAGAGAGGCGGAGAGGTTTAGGGAGGGAATTCCAGAGCTTAGGGCCTTGGCAGCTAAAGGTATAGCCGCCGATGGTGGAGCGGTTAAAATCGGGGATGCTCCAGAGGCCAGAATTGGAGGAGTACAGATACCTTGGAGGGTTGTGGAGGAGATTATAGAGATCCTACTAAGCCGTTCACTAAAGGCACCACACCTCAGCAGCTCCGACTGAGCCAACTGTGTGAAAAGGATAAAGGTCCGTCTGTTACAGGGTTCCTCCATCCCATTGATGCAGGGAAAGAAAAATGAAAAAGGAGAAAACTAAATACAATTCACTAAGCCTTTCAACAGCGAAGGATAGTTTCAGTAGCAAAATAACTGTAAAGACCTCTACTTTTTATCTTAGGACAATAGATGTGGCCTCTGCATTTTAAACCAAACAGCAGGGATTATGCAACTGCATTTGAATTTTCAATAGAAAATTCTGTTAATTTTTTTAAGCCATTGTTCATACAACTGACAGAACAGAAACAATTGAGTACAGCCACACACTTCATAGAATAAATATAATGGCCCGTATTTTCCGATCGGAGGCTTCCTGCGTGCGGAGGCCTCCAATCTGGAAAAAATCTACGGACTTACCTGAGGGCTCCCGAGGTCCGGACACTTCCGCTCCTGGGCCTCTCCAACTCGAAATGCGCAGGGCCCACGTATCCCAGGGGCGCATGCGGTTCGCAAGTGTCCCTGGGATCACGTGAGCCATGGGGAGGCATTCAAAGAAGGGAATCTCCCTTCATACGCTTGACAGATAGACCTGTCAAAAATATGAATGGAGTTCACCCCAAAAACACTGTAAAACATGAAATAACTTTTTTTTAAATGAGTTGAAATTACAATAAATTTAATATTTTAAACAAAAATTTAATTTTTTTGAAAAAATAATTGAAGTTTTTTACGGGGCTAAAAATAAACTTACCTTTTTAAAAAGTATTTTTAAATGATAAATGAGTGAAAAAAAATGTTTTAAAACTTTTTTTCAACTTTTATGCTGCGTAAGATTTCTAAGGGTTTTCTGCGGGCAGAGGTTCTCCAGAAAGTGGAACTCTCCGCCCGCAGAGGCCCTTCTCCAGGGCAGGGGTGCGATCTGTCGAGAGCATTCTTGACAGGTCGGAAGTGCCGGTTTTCAGCGCATGTGCTTGGCATGCCTGAAACCGGCATTTCCAATGTCCCTGCGGGTGTGTACACAGCTCGTACCCACCCGTAGGGATCGGAACATATGGCCCAATGAATTTATCTTGTCCTCTCGCCTAGTTTTCTTTTTGTTGGGACTTGGCCTGTCATCTTGGTTTCTCAACAAAGGAACAGAATTCAAAGGCTCTGAAGATAATACTTTTCATCCTTAACATTTTCTGTCATTGTTCACTTATTTGAACTTAAGAAAAGACATACTTGCTCTCGAGTCAGTACAAAGAAGGTTCACTCGGTTAATCCCGGGGATGAGGGGGTGGTCATATGAGGAGAGGTTGAGTAGATTGGGACTCTACTCATTGGAGTTCAGAAGAATGAGAGGCGATCTTATTGAAACATATAAGATTGTGAAGGGGCTTGATCGGGTGGATGCGGTGAGGATGTTCCCAATGATGGGTGAAACTAGAACTAGGGGGCATAGTCTTAGAATAAGGGGCTGCTCTTTCAAAACTGAGATGAGGAGAAACTTCTTCACTCAGAGGGTGGTAGGTTTGTGGAATTTGCTGCCCCAGAAAGCTGTGGAAGCTACATCATTAAATAAATTTAAAACAGAAATAGATAGTTTCCTAGAAGTAAAGGGAATTAAGGGTTACGGGGAGCGGGCAGGAAATTGGACATGAGTCTAGGTTCGGAATGGTCATGGCCCTGTGGGTAGTGGAGCGGGCCCAGGGGCCGTGTAGCCTGGTTCTGCTCCTACTGTGTTCTAATTCTGTGTTAGATTTCAGGAGATGGTTTTATTCCTGTTCCTGGCTGGGGTGGAGATCGCCTTTACAGAAGGTAAGTACTGTAGAAAATATAGGGACAGAGTGATCTCCTGGAAAAATTTCGATCGCCTAGATAGGTCAGAGAGGAATTTCCCAGATTTTTTTCTCCCAAATTGGCCATTGGGTCTTTATCTGGTTTTTCGCCTCTCCCGGGAGATCACATGGGTTCGGGTGGATGCACAGTGATAGAAGATTTGAGGTTAGGATCAGATCAGCCATGATCTTATTGAATGGTGGAGCAGGCTCGAGGGGCCGATTGGCCTACTCCTGCTCCTATTTCTTATGTTCTTATGTTCACCCAAGCACAGCTTTAATTTTGGTCTGTAGGCATGATCAAGGTGAAGCCAGTGGGAAATTAGACATCAGGGCTCGGAATTTCCTTAGGGTCTGGGCATAATGAGAGGGGGTGTGGTGGAGGTGCAGGAGGGGGGAATGGGAGGTAAAGAAAAAGAATTGGGTGGGACTCTTGTTTCGAGCACAGGCGAAGTCCAACTAGAATCTGGTCTTAAACCAGAAGAGCCAGCAAGATTTTCCATTGGTGCATCAATCAGGTGAAACTTCTGTACAACCCACTGAAGGCCCATGATGTGGCAAAGAGGCATGGTTGCTTTCCCTTCCAGAATTATTGCAGCTCCCACCTCCTTCACACCCACAAATTTGGACACCAGTAAGAATTTGGTGTCCAGATTATTGTAGAATTGGCTCACCTGGGTGTCCAAGACTGGAAACCGTGGAAAACTACAGGCAAGCTCAGGCACATGGGCCCCTTATAAAGGAGTTTGATTAACAACATTAATAGATCTTTCAAGCCAATGGTGCAGGCTGGTTTCCTGAGTGACTTCCCCACTCCCCACTAGCAAGCGCCAGTATGTTAATACAATACAATACATTCAACGATAATAACAACTTGCATTTATATAGTGCCTTTAACATAAGAACATAAGAAATAGGAGCAGGAGTAGGCTATTTTTTTACTAATACTAATTTCTTTCAGTTTCTCATTCTCCACTATCTCTGGGAAGTTTTTATCGTCTTCTTCCGTGAAGACAGACACAAAGGGCTGGATTTTGCCAGCCAAGCTGAGTTGGGGGCGGGATTGCTGCCTTCCGGGTTCTAGTCCCGCTCCCAGCGACGTCTGATGACCTGACGCTATTTTCCCCTGATTGGCCTTTATTATGTCCGTGTATAATTGAGACACGGACTGCAGGAGTTGGTTATAACAGGTCTTTACTGAATGGAGGCAACCTGGAACTACTATGTAAATGTTACTACACAGGCTTATATACAGAGGTGGTCACTACTGGTACTGCAGTATACAGGGGCTGCAGAATATAGTTCCTTCTGCAAAGTACATACACTACAATTCCTCCCCTTTTAGCTAAACAGTACATAACATTCGATTAACAATGAAATAACATTTTTACAATTACAGTTGCTAGATACATTAGTTGAAGTTAAGCAATTATAAGTTCAGTCTTTGAGGAGGCTTCCTGATTCTGTCTGGATAACGCCTCTTTGGGGTATCAGGTTCTTCTGGCAACGTTGAGTCGGGATCAATGTTGTTGTTTGGTTCGTCTGCTTCCAATATCACCGATTCTGAGGTAGATGCAATTGGTACTTCGGTTTCATCGCCAGGTGTATCAGATCGTGGTGTGGAGTTGACGTTTCCCAGTGACTCTAGAATCTGGTCAGCATGGCGTCTTACAATACTCTCTCCAACGTCCACGGTATACATTAGAGGTCCTTGCCGTGTACAGATCGTTCCTGGCTGCCATTTCTCTGTGCGGTAGTCCCGGGCCAAAACTGGTTGACCTATCTTAAAACTCCTGGTTGGCCTTTCATTCATATTCTGAAACTGCCTGTTCTCCACATCTCTTCTGATGTTTGGCTTAACCAAATCCAGGCGGCATCTTAGTCTTCGATTGAAGAACATCATGGCTGGAGTTTGGTTGGTAAACGCATGTGTCGCATTTCGGTAGGCAAACAAGAAGTTATCCACCTTGTGTTGTAGGGGTATGTCTTCATTACACATTGCCTTGATAGCCTTCTTGAATGTTTGAACGAACCTCTCAGCCAATCCATTGGTGGCTGGATGATATGGGGCGGATGTGTAATGCTTAACACCATTGTTCTTTAAGAACCTCCGGAACTCTTCAGACACAAACTGTGGTCCATTGTCGGAGCAAATCTGTTCAGGCAGCCCATTCCTGGCGAATATGGTTCGTAAGACTGTGATAGTTTTTTCTGTGGTGGTTGAGGACATTTTTATTACCTCTGGCCACTTTGAATGTGCATCCACCGCAATTAAAAACATCGAGTCCATAAATGGACCAGCAAAATCAATGTGCACCCTTTGCCATGGAGATGAGGAGCACTCCCATGGATGTAGAGGGGCTTGTGGTGGGGCGTTTTGGACCTTCTGGCATCCTGTACAGCTCTTGGTCATCTCTTCGATTTCTCTATCGATTCCCGGCCACCACACAAACGCTCTGGCTAAGTTCTTCATTTTTACCCCTCCCAGATGACCCTCATGAAGCTCATTGAGCACTCTATCCTTCAATTTGGGTGGAATTACTACTCTGGATCCACACATCAAGGTTCCTCTGCACATTGACAGCTGTTCTCTTCTCGGCGAGAATGCTGGCAGCAGTGGTTCGCCATGTGCTGGCCATCCCTTCACCGTTAAATCATAGACCCAGGAGAGCGTCGGGTCATTTCGTGTTTCCTTTTCTATGTTTGCATTCGTCACAGGGAGACATTTGACTATGGTCGAGTGGAATATCTCCACTGGATCCACTGCAAGTTCTTCTTCCACCGTCGGCAACGGTAGGCGCGACAATCCATCAGCATTCCCATGCTGTTTAGTTCCTTTGTACTCGATGTCATATTGGTGTGCCCCTAGGAAAAGGGACCACCTCTGTAGCCGTTGTGCTGTCATTATCGGTATGCCCTTCTGAGGGTTGAAAATGGAAACAAGGGGTTGATGATCAGTAAGTAGAGTAAATTTCTGACCGTGCAGGTAGTGATAGAACTTCTTCACCCCCCACACCAGGCTGAGGGCCTCTCTGTCAATCTGGGCATAGTTACGCTCGGCTGAAGTTAACGAGCGTGACGCAAAAGCTATCGGCCTCTCTGAACCATCAAGGAATTTATGTGACAGTACCGCCCCAATGCCGTAGGGCGACGCATCACACGCCAGTCTTATCGGTAGTGATGGGTTGTAGTGAGCCAATACTTCTCTTGAAGTGATTAGGTCCTTACTCTTCTGAAAGGCCCGCTTACATTCATTGCTCCATTTCCATGCTACTCCCGTTTGTAGTAGGGCGTTCAGTGGGTGCAGAATTGTGGACAAATTCGGCAAAAACTTATGGTAGTAATTCACCAATCCGAGGAATGACCTCAGTTGCAACACATTTTCAGGCGCTGGAGCCTTAACTACCGCTTCAATTTTGTCAGGGGACTTATGTAACCCCTCTTCATCAATCACGTGGCCACAATACGATATCTGCTTCTTAAAAAACTCGCACTTGGGGTGATTGGCCCGTAGTCCATGTTCACGTAGTCTAGTGAGCACCTGCTCTAGGTTGGCAAGGTGTTCACTCTCATCTTCACCTGTCACTAGGATATCGTCCAAGTAACACTGAGTCCCCGGAATTCCTTGCAGGACTTGTTCCATCGATCTTTGCCATATCGCCGGAGCTGATGCTACTCCGAATACCAGTCGATTATACTGATAAAGACCTTTGTGAGTGTTTATCGTGAGATACTTCCTACAGGATTCTTCAACCTCCATCTGCAAATATGCTTGTGCTAGGTCAATTTTTGTAAAACGCTTCCCTCCAGATAGTGAGGTGAAAATATCTTCTATCCTCGGGAGAGGATACTGTACTGTGTGAAGGACTGGGTTCACAGTCACCTTGTAGTCCCCACAGATGCGAACCTTCCTTGGCTCCTCAGACTTATTGTTTAACGTTTTCTTCATGACAGGAACGATGGGTGTCGCCCACTCGCTCCAGTCTGCCTTAGATAACATGCCTGCATTCTCCAGATTCTCCAGCTCTGCCTCGACGGCTGGGCGAATTGCATATGGTACCGGTCTTGCTTTGAAAAACTTGGGAATTGCATTCTCTTCTATTTTTATCGAGGCGGTTACGCCTTTAAGAGTTCCCAGTTTTTGTTGAAATACCTCTTTGGCATTAGCTAAGATTGTTGACAATCATCCAGGAGTGACGTCGTCATCCTTTTTACCAGCCACCGTCAGTGCCTGAATGGAGTGCCAGTCTAAACTTATCTTTCTGATCCATTCACGTCCCAATAACGGTGGTCCACCATCTTGCAGTATGTACAGATACAATTTCTGTCTTTCCTTGCCATTGTATTCGACAGGCACCCTTATTTTTCCTCTGGGGTATACTTTTTGCCCCGTATACATCTTCAAGACAATGGATGTCTCTTTCAAGGGTATGTGTGAGAATAGCCGCTCGTAGTCTCGTCGATTCATGACGGTTAGAGCTGATCCTGTATCCAATTCCATTTTAACTTGGGACCCTGCTATCGTGAGGGTGACCCAAATGGTTCGGTGATCCTCTTTTGCGATTACGTTGTAAAGTTTGAGACAGCTTAATCTCTTGTTCCCGGATTCACTATCGCTCATCTGGTCTTCGGAACTACTGTCCGTCATCTTTTGTACTTTCCTGTACGGTTCCTTAGTAGCCTTTTTGTTGTCGTCGGTCTTCTTCCCAGACCTGCAAACTCGTGCAATGTGTCCCATCTTTCCGCATTGCCTGCATATTTTGTCCTTGGACCAGCAGTCCTTCTGGTCATGGGTTGTTCTGCCGCAGCGATAACATTTTTCAAATCCCCGTGTCATTTCGTGGGTGCCGTATTCCTGTGGCTTTTGCTGTATTTCCGCAGCTCCCCTTGCTGCTGCTTCGTACGATACTGCCACGCTGAAAGCCTTATCTAGCGTCAGCTCTTTCTCTGAGAGTAACCTCTTCTGGGTTCCTTCACTCAGGAGTCCACAGACAAATTTGTCCCGTAAGGTATCTGCCAGTCCTGCTCCGAACTGGCAGTGCTTTGATAGCTTGCATAGTTCCGTAAGGTAATCAGCATTGCTCTCATCTTTATGCTGATTTCTCCTGTGGAATTAAAATCTTTCTGCTATCAGCAGCGGTGTAGGATTTAGGTGTTCCTGTAGGATAGCAACAATTTCGTTAAAACTGTTCGCCTTCGGTTTGGCTGGAGTAATCAGGTCCCGCAATAGGCCATACGTTCTTGCGCCCATTAAGTTTAGCAGTACCGATGCCTTTTTCTCATCGGCTACTTCGTTTGCCTTGCAATATACCTCAACTCTTTCCACATACGTGGTCCAGTCTTCTATTGCATTATCAAAGGCAGTGATATTGCCAGTCTTCGGCATCTTGGAAATCTAAAATGGCACCTCCCGCGCTTTGCTTTCTTCCCCGATTTAACAAAATGGTGCCTCCCGCGCTTTGCCTTCTTCCCCGCTGGATTAAGATGGCGCCTCCCACGCTTTCTGTCTTCTCCGCTGTTGCTAGCGCTGTTGCTGGCGTTTTATGCCTTGATGGCGACGCCCTATGGTCTTCGCGCACTTCCCCCCGCGCTGCTGCTAACGCCGCTCTCTGCGGTTCCCGTGGCAAACTGCAGCTCCTCGCGGCTTTCTGCGCGTTTAATTTTTATTATTTCCCCGTCGTCGGAACAACCCTGCGGGACTCTTGCCTCCCTCTTCTCGGGTCTGTACGCTGCCCGGCTTCGTGCTCCACCCTCTGTCTCTCTCCTCTTCCCGACAACGCTGCTCGGCCCCGTTGCAAAGCCACCCGCTCGAGCTCTAGACCGCCGCAGCCCAGGAAGGATCAGTGTACTACCTGCCACCAGCCCGATTAGCTGAAGCACCATCGACAGGATAACCAAGCCCCGCTCTCGACAGCCTCTCCTGCAAATCTTCAACTCCGCTGACTCAGAGGCGGATGTCCACGGTCGACGCCTGTTTCTTCTGTTTCTTTCTTCCTTCTGGCCTCGACCTCTGATAACTTCGCTTCAGGGATGGATCCCCATGAGGTAGTGCAGACTGTAGGTAAGTTCGTATCTGCTCGTCGCCAGCATTATGTCCGTGTATAATTGAGACACGGACTGCAGGAGTTGGTTATAACAGGTCTTTACTGAATGGAGGCAACCTGGAACTACTATGCAAATGTTACTGCACAGGCTTAT
The DNA here is from genome assembly GCF_052327205.1 of Somniosus microcephalus. Classification (NCBI taxonomy): domain Eukaryota; kingdom Metazoa; phylum Chordata; class Chondrichthyes; order Squaliformes; family Somniosidae; genus Somniosus; species Somniosus microcephalus. The sequence continues at coordinate 87,119,921 of NC_141000.1, forward strand.
ATACAGAGGTGGTCACTACTGGTACTGCAGTATACAGGGGCTGCAGAATATAGTTCCTTCTGCAAAGTACATACACTACAGCCTTGTTAAGCCCGACCTGCAGGCTTGCTGGCCAATTAAGGGAAAGCCGATGTCAGATGACATCAGTGGCTTCATCTGCCAGCTTTCTTAAAGGGACAGGCCCCATAATTTTTTGACGGATGAATTGTCAGTGTTTGACAGCATTGAGGTGCTGTCAAACACTGACAAACACCAAAGGTGAGAAAACAAATGGTAGCTGCATGTGAGATTGCAGAAACCATCTGTCAATTCTCCCGATCAGATGAGGCTTCACAGAAACATCAAATCTTGTCACCTGCAGTTACATATAAACAGAATAAAAATATTTCTCACTACATTCTCTCACCTGTCGTACTTACCTGTGCACAGTTGCACCCATCACACTACCTCTGCAGCTGTCATTTGCACACTTACACTGCAGCAGACCCACAGCTCGCCTCGCTGACTCTGGCAGGGTTTCCTGCCATTGGGAAACCCGCATCAGCAGGCTGAAAATGGGGAAAAGCCTCTTAACTGCCTGTTAACTATCTGTTAACAGGCAGTTAATTGGCTCTAATCCCCTTCCTGCTGCTAGGAGACGGGTCCCTGCGCGAGTCGGGTACCCGCCTCTCAGGAAGATGGTTCAGAGGCGGGTTGGGAGTGGGTTTGGGACCCACTCCCAATTTTTCCCATTTTCCCAGCAGTCCCGCCTCCAAACCCGCCTCCTCAGGGCTTGGAAAATCCAGCCCAAAGTATTTGTTTAATTTCTCAGCCATTTCCTTATTCCCCATTATAATTTCTCCTGTCTCAGCCTGTAAGGGACCCACATTTACTTTTGCTAATCTCTTCCTATTTACTTACCTATAGAAGCTTTTACAATCTGTTTTTATGTTTCTCGCTAGTTTACTCTCATATTCTATTTTCCCTTTCTTTATCAATTTCTTGGTCCTCCTTTTCTAAAATCCTCCCAATCCTCAGGCTTACTATTCTTTTTGGCATTATTATAAGCCTCTTCTCTTGTTAGCCACGGTTGGACCACATTTCCTGTGGCGTATTTGTGCCTTGTGCTGTTCTGAATCATCTTTTGTGTGTATTCTTCCAAAGCCATCAGACCATAAGGATTCACACTTAACTGCAGAACACTGTAAATATTAAGACTATTTTTACTTTTCTCAAATTCCATTTTTCTAGTATTCAACATGTGAAAGATTCAGAACAGCTTTAACAAAAGGAACAAAAAGAAAAGCACTGCAGATGCTGGAAATGTGAAACAAACATCAAAAACACTGGAAACACTCAGCAGGTCAGGCAGCATTTGTCGAGAGAACACAAGTCAATGATACGGTTACACCTTCTCAAGGGCAATTAGGGATGGGCAATAAATGCTGGCCTTGCCAGTGACACCCACATCCCATAAACAAATAAAAAATTTTAAAAATATTGAACTGGTAGATGTTACACATGAACATCACACGATGACAGCGCACACAGGAAAAGTAATAAAAAGACCTGGAAAGTGTTTAAGTGGAGCAGAAGATGGCTAAATGTGATATACACGAGACAAAAGGAGGCATAATGAGAGAAATCAAATAAATAAAAGACATATAAGGCTCAGATATAGCTAAAACATCCGCAGTCTTTTGCTTTTGTTGTAGTTAAAGGGAAATAGGTAAGTAGAATGGGAAACATAAGAACTGGTAAAGACTCCAAGTGGCCCAGGTGTCAGGTGGAAGAACAAAACAGGTTGACACCAGCAGTGTTACCGCTCCCTCCTCCAACCCTGGAAATGCCGGCGCACCCATCCCACATTGCCAGCACCTACTGCCAGAGAGAAAATGGGAGCTATAGTTAAGGTCTGAAGTTGTTCAACTCAATATTAAAGCCAGAAGGTTGCAAGGTGCCTATTGAAAGATCAGCTATAGCTCAAGCTTATGTTGAGCTTCATTGGAACAATGTAAAAGACCAACTACGCCATTGGTGACCATTCACAGCCCTCCTCCCAAACTGTTGCTCTGTACCCAATCCCGTTTTCCACAGATCCTTGGACATTTTGCTACATTAAAGTCATCAGCGGCGTTGGCCCAAGCCAGTGTCATCACAGCTGACTGATCAGTCGAGATGTAATCGGAGCCGTCTTCTCGTTGTATTTCATGAGCTGCCACTGCTCTGTCTCTTGTGTCTAGAGCAGCATTGTTAATAATTACTAAATACATGTTTAATTAAGTGCAAAATTAAATATTAAATATTGTATGTGCATTTTCTGTTTTGAAACAGAGTAGATTAGACACTGGGGGGGGGGGATTTTAACTCAGGTGCGGAATGGTGTCGTGTTATCCGAATTTCGTGTTTCCCACACGAATCAAAATGGATGTGGGAGATTGACGCAATTTTAACTGAATTGGCCAATTGATTTCCAACGTGTGGGAAGCCTTTGCAAATGGGTTTTCATGACTGAAAGTCCCCTCCGATGACGTCATCATTGCTGCTGCATTTAAGGTCCACAGCAAGCCTTGCTTCTTCTGCAGACTGCCAAGCTTCTTGACTGTGCAGTGTGAGGGAGCTGCAGCAAATATGACAAGCGGGAGGGCCAGATCAGCTCCTCGCTTTGACGAGGTGGCACTGCAGGCATTAGTGGATGGGGCTAGGGCCAACAGGGAGGTGCCCTTCCCTTCATCAGGGAGGAAGAGGCCTCCCACTCAGACCAAGGCAGTGTGGATGCAGGTGGCTGAGGAGGTCAACTCCTTGGGAGTCACCCGCAGAACCTGGATACAGTGCAGGAAAAGATTTCATGACCTTCAGCGCACTGGAAAAGTGAGTATGGATTTCCCATCACCCTCAATCTGATCCCCATTGCCTTTCCTCACAAGCACTCAGCTTTAGCAATCTCTTCCTCCACATCCCACTTGACACTGACATCCATGCACCCGTACCAATTCCCTCTCTCTCTATGCTCACATTCACATAACTATTCGACCATGCAGCCCTCACACTCCCTATCACTCTGATGCTTTGAACACAACTGACAACACACAGGGAGGGCCCTTGGTCTTGCAACCTCACTCCATCTTTGTCTCCTTCTAAGTATCTATGCTATGCAATCTCTGCACTCACTCCTTCATTCTCACTCAACCTCCACTTGTCTCCCTCATTGCAGGAAAAGAGAGCTCACAACAAAAGAGAGCGAGCCAGGACAGGAGGAGGGACAGCCTCAATAGCCCACCTGACCCCCTGGGAGGAGGCCGTCCTGGAAATTATGGGAATAAAGGATGATTCACGCGTGGGGGACAGACAGACGGGTGTAACACAGCAAGCTGGTGACAGAAAAGTTTCCCATCTCTCTCTTTGACATTGCATGAGTCACTGATAATGATTGTGAAGCTGTAACAGATGGACTTATGAGCATCTGCAAAAAGCTATGTGCATGTAACCTTTGCATCACATCTCCGACTCTTTCCTTTACTCCCCCACAAGACCATCATAAGCATCCATCCCCCCTAGCCAGGAAGAAGAGACTGAGCAGCCAGACTCCTCAGAGGAAGCTGCAACCTCTGAGGGCACAGCGTCAGCAGAATTCAGCGCACCCAGCACCAGCGCAGGCACTCACACCTCGGTGGGACTTTCGGGACATAGAGTAGTGTTGTCACCTGGTGTATCACAGCTCACAAGTGAGCATCAGCAGATTGTGGAGACGCAGGACTCTGCCAGCTCGGCTCAGCAGCATGTCGACACTCTGCCTCTGGGTCCATCCATGAGATCAGCAGTGATGGAACTCCAGGAACAGATGCAGGAGTCTCTGGCAGGTTTTGTCTCTAGGGTCGCTGTGTGTGTGGAGCGAATGGAGGAGTCCATAGTGAACATGAGCAGAGCCTTTGTGGAGTCATTGGCGCATGAACGCATCACCACGGAAAGGATGGCAACCTCCGTGGAAAGGATGGCTACCGTAGAGGAGAGGATGGCTACGGCCATGGAGGAGCTTAGTCGCCAGGGTATGGAAAACATGGTCATTGTTCAGAATAGAATGACATCTCTTGAGGAGCGATGGGCATCTATTGAACAGAGAAACCAGACCTTCATGGAAGTCCTTCTGAGTAGGACTGCCATTGCAGATACGAGTCCCCATGGCCCCCCTGATGTGCAGCAAGGTGCTCTCCAGCCACTTCCAGGCGCTGGCCCCTTCTGGCCTGTGCAGCTTCAGGTGGGTGAGCAGCAGCCTGGCGCTCCTGCTGCTGCTGCTGTTGCTGGTGCTGCTGTTGTTCCTGGTTCTGCTACTGCCACGGCTGGTGCTCGAGCTCCTCTAATGCCCAGATGGGAAGGAAATAAATGGCTTCCATGCTTCTGGTATATGCCTCCGTTGCGGAAGCGCTGAGTGAAGGTGGCGAGAGGGGTTTCCCAGGAGGTCACACTGGAGATGGGTGTGAGGCTCCAACCTTCCACAGGTGTGGTTAAGCCCTCTAAAAGTTGCCCCAGACCTGAGACCACTAAGTCCTGCCACCTGCAAATGATGGCTGATCAAATCAACTCTTTAATGGTTGGCCTGTAGTTGATAGTCAGCAATCCAATAGTGCTCCCGCCAGGTTTCACATTCGTGTTTCCCACCAGCGTGTTTTACGTGGGAAAAGGGTTAAATTCGCAAGGGCCTTTCAAAATAGGATTATAGAGGCCATTTAGTGGTTATTAAGGGCCTTAAAGACCAGTCCCGCCTGTTGGATGCGGGATGGAGTCGGGACCATCAGACACGCCTGAGTTAAAATTGCGCGGAGTCGGGAACCAGGCCGGGGGGGTTGGGTGGGGGGGGGTCCCGCCCGCCCGCCGGTTTTTGCGATTTTAACCCCCCGCACGCCTCCAAGCCCAACTCCATGGCTCAATGAAAATTGAGCCCTAGGTTTGGACAAATTCAAATCATGATCTAATTTTGGTCACAGAATTAGGAAGCATAGCAAAAATCTAAGTTTATTTTATTTGTAATTTTTAAAGTGTTTTAGATAGAAGGTGAAGCAGAGAGATTGGTGAATGCAAAGGAGACCAAAGTCAGAAAAGCAGAAGGGCTGTGACTGCATGTTGGATTGAAGAGCTAAGGAGGGGTGGGGCTGTAGAGAGGTTTTGAATTTGATTGAAAAATTATTGAACTACTACTGGCAAGAAAGTCATATAAAACTTTACCAATATTTGTAGGTGTCCTATTAGATTTAATTGCATTCACCATTCTCTGCTCCATGTTCGGTCACAGAACCTCCAGCTGCGGGCATTCTGGAATGCCCTCCCAAAATTCCCCACCTCACCTTGTCTTTTGTGTGTATTCTTCCAAAGCCATCAGACCATAAGAATTCATACTAAACTGCAGGAGAGACGTGTACATCAAATCTGCTGGAAAGAACAATGGAGAGGCCCAGGGAAAGAGCTCAGAGTGCAGCCCCCATAGTCTCTTCTAAATCGATGCAAGGTAGGTCAAATCAAAATGAACCTACAAAGTGCTGCTCCGTACCCAAAACTCCTTCACACAGTGTTCAATCTCTCCAGAAGTCTCTCTCTCTCTCTCTCAGAATCTGTGGTGCAAAAATGTCACCGACAAAAAAAGGCAGGAAGCGGTCGCTTTAAAAAGCGCTCCCCCAGTCCCTTCCCGACTGCAAAATGCTTCCCTCAACCTGTTGTTGCTAGCAGCAGGCGGTAAGGCAGGGGGCGCCACTCAATATCTAGTCCGGGGCGCTACCAGGGCATTGCACGCTCGACTGATGTCACGATCTGTGGGCGCAGGAGATCGTGGCGGTAGTGTTTAGCGCCGCCGCAAAATGTCTGGTCAATTTTGCGAGCGGCGCAAACATCGCTGTGCCCGGGCGCTAGTTGCTTTGCCCTCTTAGGGCGCTAACGGGAGGCGCAAAGCAACCGAAGCAACCAAATTTTCCCCCCTAAGACTATTTTTACTTTTCTCAAATTCCATTTTTCTAGTATTCAACATTTGAAATTTGCAGGTTTTACGTTCAGCAGTAGTATTATTACTACTTCATTGACATAAAAGTTCATTATAATCAGTATAGCCTGTTAAATCTTCCAAAAAAGAAAGTACTTACTTCAAGTTAACTTCTGCCCTATGTTCTGATAGTTCAGTATTGCTCGGATCCATCTTATTTTTATAATTACAAGCTTACCTTTCCAACTTGAAAAACTGGTCCTTTCAATGTTGGTGTTCAATCTTCTTCCTATACTATGTTTGAGCCTGCAGAGACTTGATTTCTTTTGTGTGTAGAATGAAATTCTTTGCGACTTACAGGAGCAGGACACTGTCTCTTCTTCATAGTGCATATGAATGAATGTTTCATGAATCCCGTGTCCCAATCAGCTTCTTTACACTTGATCCCTGCTGATACGTAAGCAGTGGAATGAATGAATGAATGAATTCATAATGTATTAGCTTTCTAAAGTAGTACAAAGAACATGAGAAGCTTTTCACATTGAAAGAGGAAGAAAGGTTGTACATGGTTGTGCATCAATACTCTTTAGTACAACAGATGAGCTTAGTCCAGCTGCTGTGTGATAATGGTAAAACATTTTAAAAGGGGCAGCTTCCTTTTTTTATAAATCTAATATTTTGCTTTCCCAGACAAAAGGAAAGTTGACACATGAACATGTCAATGTATTCTTTTGACCTGTCTTTCTCAGTGGGGAATTTAAGCTTTACTTGTCCCATTAAGAAGCACAAATTGCATCAATAGGGTCGTGAATCTTTGGAATTCTCTACCCTGGAGCTGTGGGGGTGGAGTCATTGAATATATTCAAGGCGGAGATTGACAGACATTTGAACTACAAGGGAGTTAAGGGGTATGGGGAGAGAGCGGGAAAGTGGTGTGGAGACCAAGATTGGATCAGCCACGATCCTATTGAATGGCGGAGCAGGCTCGAGGGGCCAATTGGCCTACTCCTGCTCCTGTTTCTTATGTTCTTATGTTCTTATGAAACATTTTTAATGTAAACATTTCTGAACTTATAAAGGCTAAATTCCATTCATTTTTCCACACACATGCAGTGAACAATTGACATACAGTTATGTCACAGTGTGTTTTGGTTTGGAGCTAAAGCACATGGCTTGTAGTTTTGTCATTAAATTTAATGTGTGCTCCTTCTAAGAAAAGAAGGTCGGGTGACATAAGGAAAGGTAGAATAACGTGCAGCAGATGGACAAAGACTTATTTCCGCCTGCATGTTTCAAACTGGCACAAACTGGTGGAGGTGTTCATTACGCCACTCGTTTAATCAGAGGAAGAGCAGTATTATCAGTGGTTGCTCCTGAATAAACTGAAGGAGTTTGTTGGGCTAATACATCAGCAGTGTCACCTTCAGTGGACTAACTTGTAACTGTACCCACCCCCTTTCCAACTCCTAAAAACACTCCACCAAAACCAGCATCATCCAGCGAGGTAAATGAGCAGGAAAGAGAGAGGGAGACAGCCCAGCATGTAGCTGTTGACGTCGTGGAATCTCTTAGGAAGGCTTAATACATATCTTAATTTACAAGTTCCACTTTATAGGAATCTTACTTTGTAATATAGACTACATTTATTATTCCATAGGCTCTGAATTAATACCGTCTGCAGTAAAGGGTCAGCCATCAACAAAAGGGAGTTTCGAGCTGTGACATTACCACTACCAGCTCACCATCTATAACACAGTCTGCGGCAGAACTTCCGCTGGAGTCCACCTGCCGTAACTCTGCCGAAGGTCGCCGGAAACCCCAGAGAAATGACTGCTTCTACCCCATTGTATAGATGCGTAAAATAAACAACAGGGACATTTGAGGGAAACTAAAGAATCAGGCAAAATGAGGAATGCATGAACAAATGCTGACACATGGGAGAATTGATGGAGGCCCAGAAATTCGGGTCAGGGGCTTCCCGCGGGTGCAAGCCCCCGACCTGCACTTACCTTGCGTGCTGGCTGTTGAGCTGTGGGCCCGCGTGGAATTCCGATCCGGGGCCTGGTCCAGCTGCCGGCGCGCAGTGCTTACATATCCCAGGGGTGCAGTTAGTTCGATGCGTCCCCTGGGATCATGTGGGCCATGGGCAGCCAATCGGAGCAGGGAATGCTCCATTCATAAGTCTGACAGGAAGTGCTGTCAAACTTAGAAATACTACGGGCCCTTTCTTCTTACAAAACATCACTAAAACTTCAAATAATTTTTTTTTTAAATCACATTTTTAAAATAAACTATAAATTAAATGAAATAACTATTTTAAACAATAATTTAAATTTTTGAAAAAATAATTTTATTTTCTAACGGGGCTAAAAATAAACTTATCTTGCTTTAAAGTATTTAAAAATAATAAACCTGTGGAAAAAATGTTTTAATTTTAATTAATTCACCACTTACCTTGTAAAAAGCAGGCCTTACGCCTGCTTTTTACATTTCTAAATTCTGGAGACTTACGTTCCCGGGAAAACCTGTAAAAAAAAAACGAAGTTCGATGCGCATGCGCAGCCTCCCCGCGCACGCGTTCAACCTCTGAACCCCTTCATTCAGAGGAGCGGAAGTGCCGGTTTCCCGCGCATGCGCAGTGCATGCAGGAAATCGGCACTTCCATCGGGCCTACGGGTGAGTACCCCGTGCGTACTCACCCGTGGAGACCCGAATTTCTGGGCCAATAACAACTATTAAGGAAATAGGAACTACCACCACGGAATGATCGTATAACTGTATACGGCATGCTTGCATCCTCCAGACCATTGGCTGCACAGTAAATGGACCTCTTGACCAACCATGGTCGCAGGGGTGGGTGGGGATAAAAGTACAGGAAACTTTCGATTTACCGGCACCTAAATAACCGGAAATCTCGGTTAACCGGCAAAATTCAGGAGTAGGTTCAGGTAAGTTTTACTTCATATTGTACTTGCCTTCCTCGATCTGTTGCTGTGCAAGGGTGTGGCTGCAGCTGTTGCTAAGCTACAGAGACGCTTGGAACTTGTGGCCATTGTTCTGCACTTGTTGCTAAGCAACAGGGTTTGTTGCTTTATATGGAGCTCTCAGCTCTCCCTATCTTTTACTATAACTTTCGGTTATTCGGAATTTTTGATGAACCGGCACCACGTCGGTCCCGTCGGTGCCGGATAAAAAAAAGTTTCCTGTAGGATGGGGCAATCGGACTGGGGTGTGGAGGAAGATGGCCAAGCATGGTAGGGCAAGATGGGAAAGGAGATCCTTGCAGGGGCTCACATAACAGAAAAGGCACTCTATTAAAGTAAAGGGAGGTAAATATTAAACTTTTTGTAATTCTTGACAACAGTACTTTTGCACAAATGGATAGTGTATGAAATATTTTACTCATTTTGAAAGTTTGTAACAAATGCTTTTAATAAGATCGGGACAAAATTATGCCTTACTATTTGTATCTGAAGAATCACCATTGCTTTGACAAACATGAAGCATTTATGAATAATATTTAGCTTGAAATAAGCTTCTTTAATTCAGTTTCATGATAAGACACGCAAGGATTGCTGAAGGAATTTAAGAAAGGGAATTGGTTCATTCTCCTGGGTGCGTTATGAATTTTACCTAGATATCAGGGCAAGTGAAAATACTCTAGGACTTGCCTACGAGAGTAGCCTGAGACACAAAATCCAAAAATATCTAGAGTAAAAAGTGTAAAATAGACCAAAAATATTACCGTCACTTGGTAAGAAATGTTCGGAGAGCTTCAGAGCTCTGGAACATAATTCGCATCACAAAAGCATTATCCATATGTCAGTGTGTCCTTTTCATGCAACATCGAATGATATGCTAACAAAAATAATGCTAGGCTCCTTTAAGACCAAGGGGGAAAAATTCGTTATCGACCATTTTGGGGCACTAACATCGCCTGGGTGCTAACTTTAGCGCCCGGCGCTAATTAGTGCCGGCAAACGCGAAATTGAGTTTTCGCTCCCCAAGAGGGAAGTGGAGTGCTAAATCAAGCTCTACACACTTCTCTTAGGGTGCTAACGTCGCAGAGCAGGGCGCTACCTTCAGAGCGCTAATCAAGTTCTAGTGCTGTCAATTAGAGAGTCCTCAGACAGACTGGTGCCTTCCAGTTCTTACAGGTGTGGTTCAATCATGCTGCACAGCCTCACCCTGATCATTCCTGCTTGTGAACTAGGCCTGCAAGGAGCTGCATGCCTTCATTCAAGCAACTGATGGCTGATCAGAGGCCCAGAGAGAAAGAGAGCCGGTTCAGCGACCATGCCTTGGAGGCTCTGGTCGCGGCCGTGGAACGCCGATGGGCAGCGCTCGTATCGGACACTGGCAGGAGGCCATTGCCACAGGCCTTTAGGAGGATGTGAAGGGAAGTGTGGTCCCCAGAACTCCCACCCAGTGCTGGAAGAAATTCAACGACCTCACTCGGGTGGTCAGGGTGAGTACATGCTTCAAAAACCTCTACATCCCACCATCTCAACCTCACTCTCTGCACAGATGGTATAAACCGCCAAATCCCCACTACTCACCCATCAACTATGTCCACCTACTAAAAGTGACATGCGCATCTCAAGCCTTGCATACATTAACAGCCATTCAACTGTGGTGGGCACATATGTCAAACACATAGCTGCACACTCACTCACACGCTTTCCTTTTTCTTGTAGGTCAAGCTTGCTCACAACAGGATGGAACAGGTACAAACGGAAGGAGGTGAGGCGGACCTGCACCCTCTTACAGAACTGGAGGGGTGAGTGGGCCGCATTATTGCTCCCCATGTTGTAGGCGCTGTGGCAATCGGAGAGGTCGACCACCTTGGGGACAACAATGGTATGTTCATCACCTCTCCCTCTTCTCTCATGCCACTTCCCCCTCACACCACAAGCCTTTCCCACTTTCCATCTAAGTATACTGTCTCCATTCCTTGCTCCCTTCCTGCCCCCCTCCCCGACCTTAACACCACTCTTGTGACTTTATGCTTTCAGATAACAGGCCACCATTTGACCAGCCTGTCCCTCAGCCTCCCAGTGGCAGTGACGCGGGAGAGGAGGAGGAAGAACAAGCCGGAGCCTCACTGCCTGTGTCTCCCGAAAGCGCTAGGTCTGATAATGGAGTGACACGGTCACTGGAGGGGAGCCTGGTACATGGGTCTGATGTGAGTGAAGCTCCGTGACCCAGCGGGCTGTAGCAACGCCACGGGGAAAGGGAAGCTCGAGGGCCATCTCCCCGGAGGGTGAGTGCACGCCAAGTTCTACTGCACAGAACTCAGATGAGGATCTCGATGTGGAGGTGATGACCACACAGGTGATGAACATGCACACTGAACTAATGGGTGCAATGGCAAGGGTGCCCGAGAGCATGGATGCACTGGCTAGGAGCGTGGAACAGTCCGCCTTCAGCATTGCACTCATCTCTGCGCAAATCATAGAGCCCATCCTTGACAGTTTGCAAAGGATGGTCGACTCACAGAGAGACCGTGGGGACCCAGACCTCATGCTGCGTATCATGGGTGAGGTGGCAGCAGCTATTGCAGCACAGGCCGAAGCAACGCAATGACTTAGTGCTGTAATGCAATCAGTGGTTGTTGGCATCCAGTCTCAGACTGTTCTCATGCAGTCTCAGATTGATGCCGCGCAAGCGCTGACTGCTGCCATCCTCGCTGGGTCGCCCACAGTTCACCAGGGATCTCAGGGTGCCTCAGCAGGCCAGCAATCTGTGCTCGAGTAGATTGCTCTGGATGCTGAGGTTCTGCCCTGGGGGAGTGGCAGTTTGTCGGTCGAGCAAGAAGGTGCTGTCCTCTCTCAGGATGACAGCATTCCTGCTCCCACCACTGCCACTCCGCCACTGCACTTGTCACAGCCTGTAACCCAGCCATTCCAGACTGCTGCCGCCCAGCCTGAGGTGGTGCAGTCTGCAGCCGGGCCTTCCAGGCCCAGAGCTGGTCAAGGGCGTTCTGCAAGGACATCTGAAGTCTCTGGCTCCCAGACTCAGCAGCCTTCCGCCAGCCTTGCTGCAGCCACTGGGGCCACATTACCGAGGAGTAGTAGGGTTGGGAAGGGGGATTTCCAAAGGGCAGGGAAATCATTGAAGAAGGGGGAGTAAAGAATACTTTATTAGCAAATGGGGGTAGTGTATATATTAATAAATTGATGTGTTTGTAAATATATTGGCCCAGAAATTCGGGTCTCCACGGGTGAGTACGCACTGGGTACTCACCCGTAGGCCGAATGGAAGTGCCAGTTTTCTGCATGCACTGCACATGCGCGGGAAACCGGCACTTCCGATCCTCTGAACGAAGGGGTTCAGAGGTCGAACGCGCGCGCAGGGGAGGCTGCGCGTGCGCTTTGAACTTAGTTTTTTTTTACAGATTTTCCCGGGAGGGTAAGCCTGCAGGATTTACACATTTAAAAAGCAGGCGTAAGGCCTGCTTTTTGCAAGGTAAGTGGTCAATTAATTAAAATTAAAACATTTTTTCCACAGGTTTATTATTTTTAAATACTTTAAAGCAAGGTAAGTTTATTTTTAGCCCCGTTAGAATATAAAATTATTTTTTTCAAAAATTTAAATTATTGTTTAAAATAGTTATTTAATGTAATTTATAGTTTATTTAAAAAGTGTGATTTAAAAAAAAATGTATTTGAAGGTTTACTGCTATTTTGGGGCCCGTAGTATTTATAAGTTTTGACAGGTCTTCCTGTCAATCTTATGAATGGGCTTTTCCCTCCTCCGATTGGCTGCCCATGGCTCACGTGATTCCAGGGGACGCATCGCACTAACTGCGCCCCTGGGACACGCAAGCACAGCGCGCCGGCAGCTGGGCCAGGCCCCGGAGCAGAATTCCATGGGGCCCTACAGCTCAACAGCTGGCGCGCAAGGCAAGTGCAGGTCGGGGGCTTACACCCGCGGGAAGCCCCCGACCCGAATTTCTGGGCCATTGTTGTGTTTCTTTATGTATAGTTGTGTTTCATAAGAGAGAGTTGTATTCGATCTTAAATTGTTAATTTGACGTTGCACATTTTGTGATATTTCTCATTTGAGCTTTGCCCAGTGATAGGGGCTGTGAGCTGGATGTAACGATGTGGCTGTGCTGCGCAAACACCATGGCCTAGAAATTCAGTTGGGCGCGCCAGCCGCTAGCGCCTTAGGGGGAGTAGATCTCGAACGCTAGGCGCTTATCGCCCGGGCGCAGCGCGATCTGCGCCTCTCCCCAACTTCAGGACACATTTAGCGCCGGCGCAAAGTCTTAGCGCGTGCCCTGCTGCGCGCGCAGATCATGACGTCATTTAATAGTGCAACGCCCTTTGTGCGCCCCAAACCGGAACTTCACCCATTGTGCGCCGGGCGTCCCGAGCGACTGTGAAGTGGAACGGTACACAGGCCAGCCGGGCCAGGGGGAGCGCTAATTAAAGGGCACTTACCCAGCAGTATAAAGGCCAGCCATTTTGCAGCATTCACTCTTGTGCAACGGTTTTTTGGACAGAGACCAAGGAGGAGAGTTTACTGGTTTGGACCAACACTTGGACAGGTATTTTTGGCTCAGGCCAGAGCTTACCAATTATCTTTGCCTTCATTCAGAGCTCAGTGTTTGCCAGCATATAATGGGGGCTGCATTGGGTGGCAACGCTGAATTTCAGCCTTATGCCAGAAGGACTTACAGACGCCGTGAGAGAGTGGCAGCCCTGGCTAGACGCAGAGGGGGCAACAGGCGTCGCCAACTGAGGCCTTACCCACGCAGGGTATACCGCCAGCAGACCTCCTATCTGACCATGTCTGCCGCGATGTGTGTTAGGAGGCTGCGATTCAGAAGGGAGGTGGTTGCAGACATCTGCCGGCTGCTTCAGAAAGATCTGCAGCCACAGCTGATGCGCAGGACGTCTCTGTCAGTGGCAGTGAAGGTGACGGTGGCTCTCAACTTCTATGCCTCCGGCTCCTTCCAATCCGCTACTGGGGACATCGCTAACATCTCCCAGTTCGCCGTGCATTGCTGCATCCGCCAGGTGACCGAAGCCCTTTTCAGAAGGAGACATCAATTCATCTCCTTCCCCATGACCCTGGACAAGCAGCAGCAGCGTGCAGTGGGGTTTGCAAGAATAGCGGGCTTCCCCATGGTGCAGGGCGCCATTGACTGCACGCATGTGGCTTTGCGGGCACCTCTTGAGCATGCTGAGTACCGCAACTGGAAGGGCTACCATTCCCTCAATGTACAGCTGGTGTGTGACCACAGGCAGCGCATCCTAGCTGTCAATGCCCGCTTTCCAGGCAGCAGCCACGATGCCTTTATCCTGCGACAGACAACTGTGGCTGACATGTTCCAGGCACAGCCTCCCCCAAGAGGATGGCTTATCGGGGTCAAAGGCTATCCTTTGTGTACCTGGCTCATGACCCCGCTCCGCGCGCCCACGACCCCTGCTGAAGAGGCATACAACGAGAGCCATCAAGCGACGAGGAACCTCATAGAACAAACAATCGGCGTGCTCAAGCAATGGTTCCGCTGTCTCGACCGCTCCGGGGGAGCCCTCCAGTATTCGCAGGATTGAGTCTCCCAATTCGTCGTCGTTTGCTGCATGCTGCACAACCTGGCTATCCGCAGGACTCAGGCACTGCCACCTCACGTTGGACCACCACCTCAGGAGGAGGAGCAGGAGGAGCATGAGGACGACGAGGACGAGGAGTACCAGCCCAGGAGGGACGCACAAGGTCCAAGGGCCGCCCGTCGTCGGCTTATTGAACGTCACTTCTAGGCCCCCTGTCAGGGGATGGCTTGTGCCAATGATAGAACATGATTGCAGCCGCTCCGCAAGCCCTCAGCCGGTTAAGGCAACAAACACTTCAAAGATCAAACATGGACAATGTGAATAAATAAAATGCTTTATTGTACAAACTCTGGGCCCTTCCCACATGAAAACCAAAAACAGATGAAACCCCCAAAAAACACTCAAACACATTACTCGCTCCCACAACCTGGGGAGGATTAACAAAATAGGGCAACTAAAATGGCCGTCATTCTCGGCCTTCGTCCAAAACAAACATCACATCATCGGCCTTCAAAAAACAAACCTCGGCCTCAAGAAACAAACACAAATGGCCACACATTCGACTATTTGGCCTGCTAGGGCGATGCCTTGGCCATCTTTGGGTGGCCCCTGCCCGCCCTGCTGCTCCGCCTCAAAGTAAGGCCATTGGCTGCTGCAAGGCTGGGGGCAGGCTCCTGAGGGGCACATGTCGTGACGGCAGATGCCCTTGGGGGTCGGCCTAGTCGAGGTCTGGCCGTCGAGCGGGCGGCTGTTGATTGCTGCAGCTGTGGCTGGCCAGCATCAGTCGCTGCAGCAGCTCCTGGCAGCTCCACTGGGAGAGTGGCAGTGGCGGCTGGAGGAATGGCGGCAAGCTGGCGGATGGCAGGTGCTCGCTGGTCGCCTGAGACACTGGCACTCGCCCGGGCCAGCACTGCAGCATGCGCACCAATCTGCCGAGGGACAGACCGATGTGCTGCTGCAGCGCGCCGGGTGCCCTGGCGATGCCTGGCTGACACAGCGAGTGTGGCAGCAGTGAGTGCCCGTGTTGACCTGTTCACTGACCGCAGCAGAGCAGCCAGTGACTGGACGGCACCACTAATCACCTGGCCAGTCGCTGACAGATCTGCCCGGTATTCCGCCCGACTGGTGGCCTCTAAGGGCCCGAACTCGGCCACACTCCGAGAGAGGGAATCGATGGACTCAGGCAACCGTGCCACTGCCGCCATGAGCTCCGTGTGCCAGCGCTCCGAGTCCGCGGACAAGTCTTCGAGGCCTTCCATCTCCTCAGCGAAGAGCATCTCCTGACTGGAGGCCGGACTCTCCCTCTGGGGAGAAGGCCGCCGAGCTGGCCGACCCTTCCTGCGTTGCTGGAGGCCGCTGGGCCCAGCAATTGGACTCCCCTCCGACGCATCCCCCCTCTGGGGAGAAGGCCGCCGAGCTTCCACCCCCCTCCCGCCTTTCTGCAGCACGCAGGTCCCAGGAGCTCCCCTCCCCTTCGACACTTCCGCCACGCTGCCCTCCAGGGAAGACATGTCCCCTACATTGGCCTGGGTGGCCGCGGCTGAGGGTTCCCCTGATGGGCCGCCTTCCTCTTGCTCCTCCTCCTGCTCCTCCTCGGAGGGTCTGTCACTGGCAAGTTGAGGGACCTCCTCTTGACCATCTGAAAGCAGGAAGGCACAAGAGTAGCTTTAGAGTGAGGAGAGGGCGTCAGTGCGGGATGCATGAGTGGTGGCATTCAGCGCATTGGTCGGACAGTGGCAAAGGATGTAGATCTGATGCGCAAGTGGGACGAGAGAGGTGCAAAAGGTGATGTCCTTACCATTGCTGCCCAGAACAGGGTCGGCATCTCCACATGCAACGGGCCCAATCACCCGGCCACCCATGAGGCGCTCCACGCGATGTTGCAGGTCGGTGAGTGGCTGGATATGGGGTCGTCCTCCCCCGGTCGCAGTCCGGCTCTTGCGATTATTCACCAGCTTGGCCTGCAAGAGAAAGGACGGCCTCTAAGTACAGTGTGTCGCCGTGATCTGGTGTGCACTGCCTCCCATGGTGGAATAGCCTGGCCAGTGTGTCGCCATGATCTGGTGTGCACTGCCTCCCATGGTGGAATAGCCTGGCCAGTGTGTCGCCATGATCTGGTGTGCACTGCCTCCCATGGTGGAATAGCCTGGCCAGTGTGTCGCCATGATCTGGTGTGCACTGCCTCCCATGGTGGAATAGCTTGGCCAGTGTGTTAAGTGCAGAATGTGCAATTGATGCTCCTGCCTGTCCCATAGCTGCTGGATGAAGGCTGGCCATTAGAGCTTTCAGGTCCCTTTGCCCATAATGTGAGGTGCACATGCAAGGATGAGGAGGTCACTGGAAAGGGTACTCACCCTGACAATGCGTGTGAGGTCATTTAACTTTTTGCGGCATTGGGCACCAGTCCTGGGGACGTCGCTGTTGGCTGACAGCTTGCTGGCGACATGCCTCCAGGCTCTCCTGTAGACGCGGACCGTCGCTTTCTTGCCATTGTCCGGGTACAAAACATGGCGCCTCTTCTCCACAGCAGCAAGCAGCACACTCAGATCACGCTCTGAGAAGCGCTGCGCACGTTCACGGGCCTTCTCCATGTCTTCAGGCGCTATTTGGGTCCAGCAGCAGTGTTCAGGCCTAGCTGGAGGGCTCCACTATCCAGGGCGTGGCAGCAGACACAGTCGACCCTTCCCCCTTAAGAGCTGGCCGGCGCCAGGGTGTCTGCTGTCAATCACGAGATGGCCGCACCTGCGCTGCGCCCGGCCTCGGCGCTATCGATCACCACCTCCGGCTTAGCGCCCAAAGAGAGGCGTCCAGCAGCAGTTTTAGCGCTCACCCGAACTAGTAGGGCGAAGCTAATGAATATCGGAGAAGTGGCCTAGATTTGGCGGCGGCCGCAAACTTTAGCGGACGCCCCACTTTAGCGCCCCAAAAGTGGCGTCAATGAATTTCTAGGCCCATGTGCTATATCATTGATTGGAAGCGCTGTCTAATGAGGCACTCACGCATGGCTCTTGCAGAAGCAAGATTGAGTGGCTCCCTCCTCTGTTGCTGCTGCTCCTCCTCTTCATTCTCCTCCTCTGCCTCCTCCTCCTCCTCTCCCTCTTCCTCCTCCTGAGGTGGACCTGCAATCCCTGATGGCAATGGCTGGGCCCTCAGAATGGCCAGGTTGTGCAGCATGCAGCGCACAACGATGAAAAGGGAGACTCGATTAGGGGAGTACTGGAAGGCTCCTCCAGTGCGGTCAAGGCAGCGGAACCGTTGCTTTAGCACCCTGATAGTGTGTTTGATCAGGTTCCTGGTGGCGGTATGGCTGTCATTGTATGCGTGCTGAGCAGGAGTGTTGGGCTTGTAGAGGGGTGTCATCAGCCAGGTGGCGAGTGGACAACCCTTGTTTCCGAGCAGCCAGCCGCGAGCTTCATGTGGTGGGTGGAACAGTGCAAGATGAATGCATCGTGACTGCTGTCAGGATAGCGGGCATTGACGGCGAGGATGCACTGTCTGTGGTCGCACACCAACTGAACGTTCAGAGAATGGTAGCCTTTGCAGTTACAGAACACCTCTGCATTGTGATGACGTGCCCGCAATGCCACGTGGGTGCAGTCAATGGCGCCCTGAACCATGGGGAAGCCTGCTATCCTTGCAAAGCCACATGAGCATTCATCCTGTTTCTCTCTGGTCATGGGGAATGAGATGTACTCCCTTCTCTTTTGATACAGAGCGTCTGTCACCTCCCGGTTGCAGCAATGACCGGCAAACTGCGAAATGTTTGCAGTATCCCTTGTTGAAGCCTGGAAGGAGCCGCTGGTGTAGAAATTGAGAGCGACTGTGACCTTAACTGCCACTGAGCGAGACGTCCTGGTCCTGAGCTGAGGCTGGAGCTCTGGCTGCAGGAGGTGGCAAAGCTCTGTGACCACCTCCTTGCTGAAGCGGAGCCTTCAAAAGCACTGCTCCTCTGACAAGATGAATGTAGGAGAAGTGCTCCCGGAATACCCTGGGAGGGTAAGGCCTCCTGTTGAGAGCCCTGTTGGCCCTTCTCCCTCTGGCCACGTTTTGCAATCTTTCTCTCTGCCTCCGCTGCATCCGACGGTGACGCTGGAGGGCGAGGTCAAGTGCCATTACAGCCCCCATTAAATGATGGAAATGTTGCAGTATCAAATATAACCCAAATGAAAGTGAAAACATTTTCTCAGCCAGAATACTCCTTCAAGTTGAAAACCGTCAAATGGGTCAAAACGCCCGTCTGCTTGTGTCAAACTGTTTGCCGACAAAAAACCCTGGAAGTTGACCCCTTTATCTAGCGCTCCTCCAGCGCTCATCCGACTGCAAACCGCCTCCCACCACCTGTCGTTGCTAACGGCAGGCGCTCAGGCAGGGGGCGAGAGTGAATTTCTGAGCCGGGGCACTGTGCACCCGAATGACATCACTATCTCTGGGCGCAGGAGATCGTGGCACTAGTGGTTACCGCCACCGCAAGCCTCCAGCTCAATCTCACCACCGTTGGTGCTGGCGCCGCGCCCGGTCACAAAGCCAATAGCGTCCCGTTGGTGCCCCTGGAGGCGCTAGCAGGAGGTGCAAAGGCACCCAATTTCTCCCCCCAAGAATCTTAATTTCCTTCCCCAAATACTATTTTCACTTGAAACTTCCTTTCAAACTTGGCATCATGTCATTTTCCTTTGTGATAGTTTTCATGAACAACTCCTTTAATAAACAACCCCTTCTCCATGGCAGTGTATGCTTTAAGGTGACACGTGATATCCTTATTTTCTCAGGAACTATATTGAGACAGTGCACTCATCACCTGTATCCATTACAATACACCCTGTGCCAGCAGGTGACACTTTAACCCTCAAGAAAACATTGCCTATTGGGTATTCTGCATCACCTCTTATGGTTATGGCTTCTTGTTCTGCCCACCTGGATCATCTGCTAAAATCAAACATCTATTACTGTTGGGTTTTTTTATTCGTTCATAGGATGCGGGTGTCACTGGCAAGGCTAGCATTTATTGCCCATTCCTAGTTGCCCTTGAGAAGGGTGATACAATGTTCCCACTCATTTTTTTTTGTACTGAGTGGGCCACGAACTCCTTTGAGCGCAACCTTTTTATCTGTGGGCAGATTTTTTTTTACAACAACGACAGCAACAGCAACCACTTAGAGGCAGTAATGCCAAATTGCAACCTCAAATCATGAGACAACCAGACAAGGTTCGATACAAGTTTAACATAACTTCTCTGCTTTTGAATTCTATTCCTCTAGACATGAACCCCAGTGCTTTATTTAAACTTTTATGGTTTTTTTTAACCTGTGTTGCTACTTTTAATGACTTGTGATTCTATACCACGAGATCCCTTTGCACCTCTACCCCATTTAGACTCTTAGGGGGAAAAATTCGTTAGCGACCATTTTGGGTCACTAACATTGCCTGGACGCTAAATTTAGCGCCCAGCGAAAAATAGCGCCGGCAATCGCTAACTTCAGTTTTAGCGCCACAAGAGGGAGGTGGAGCGCTAATTCAAGCACTTCACTTCCTTCGTAGAGCGCTAACCCTGAACATCGGGGCGATGCGTTCTGCAGCGCTACGCATTGGGCCACATGGAGCTGCCGCGTGGAAGGGCTACTCCCCTCATTAAAGGGGAGGGCCCAAGCACACAACTCTGCGGGAACCTACCTGGACCACCGGGGAGCAGGGTGCCGTGCCAGCAGCCCGGCACTCAAGAGGACCCCGCATTGAAAGACCCAACGGGCCGTGACAAGTAAGTCGGCTGATTTATTTTCCCCGCCCGCCACCTCCCCTTTACTTACCGTCCCGCAAGCCTCCTGCCGCTCCGTTCCCACCCCCTGAATCGGTCGTTGTCATCACCCGGCGCAGATTCAGGGGGTGTGGGCCAATTTTGCAGGCGGGGCGAAAACAGGACGCGGCCCACGGACCGCCTGCACAGCGAAGCGGGCGCTACCGGTTACCGCCGCCACTAAACTCCCGCTGAATTTAGCGGGAGTTGTTAGCGACGCTGCGCCCGGGCAAAAAGTCGTTTGTGCCCCATTAGCGCCCCCAGGAGACGCTAACGGGAGGCGCAAATGCACCGAATTTCTAGCCCTAATTATTTTCCAAGGAGTAGGTCGCCTCCTTATTCCTCCTACCAAAATGTACCACCTCACAGTTATCTATATTGAAGTTCATTTGTCATTTACATGCCCATTCTGCAAGTTTGTTTACGGTAGAATTAATTAAAAGCTTTTAGTTCGTCATGTACAAACTATTTAAAAAAAAATCATGTCAGAAATGACTGGGATATAAAAGAACTGCATAATAATGCATTAACACTCAGAAATGTCACTCAGTTTCACGGTTATGCATCGATAAACAACCCAAAAGCTGAAGATAGGCTGAAAGAGGCATATTTATTTGTGTAATTAGTATTAATTTTAATGTTTCCAACGTATTAGCCCATCCCTCGTGTCACTATAGCAACGGCTGCACAAGCAGCAGGAGCAGCGGCTTTCCTATGGCGCTGATGTGCTTATGTCCACATAAGTGATTAGAATATTCATTACAATGCAACCAGACAACCAACAAAGTGCTGTAGTTCTTTAGTTTACAGTATTAAAAAAGAATTGAACAAAAATGCGTATCTGTATTTTCAACTTCAATCATTTTCATTAATAAACGTTGGGCTAGAAATTCGGTATCGCCCAGGTTGGGGCGTTAAATTTTAAAATGTTAGAGAATTAGTGCCAGGCCTCCTGCTAAATTGATTGTTCACGCTCCAAGAAAGAACTGGAGCGCTAAATCAAGCACTAATCACCTAACTTAGGGCGCTACACACAGAGAGCGGGGCGCTACACACAGAGAGCGGGGCGCTACACACAGAGAGCGGGGCGCTACACACAGAGAGCGGGGCGCTACACACAGAGAGCGGGGCGCTACACACAGAGAGCGGGCCGCTACACACAGAGAGCGGGGCGCTACACACAGAGAGCGGGGTTACACACAGAGAGCGGGCCGCTACACACAGAGAGCGGGGCTACACACAGAGAGCGGGGCGCTACACACAGAGAGCGGGGCGCTGCACACAGAGAGCAGGGCGCTACACACAGAGCGGGGCGCTACACACAGAGAGCGGGGCTACACACAGACAGCGGGGCGCTACACACAGAGAGCGGGGCGCTACACACAGAGAGCGGGGCGCTACACACAGAGATAGCGGTGCGTTACACACAGAAAGCAGGGCTACACACACAGAGAGCGGGGCTACACAAAGAGAGCGGGGCTACAAACAGAGAGCGGGGCGTTACACACAGAGAGCGGGGCGCTACATACAGAGAGCGGGGGGCTACACACAGAGAGCGGGACTACACACAGAGAGCGGGGCGCGACACACAGAGAGCGGGGCACTACACACAGAGAGCGGGGCGCTACACACAGAGAGCGGGGCTACACACAGAGAGTGGCGCTACACACAGAGAGCGGGGCGCTACACACAGAGAGCGGGGCACTACACACAGAGAGCGGGGCGCTACACACAGAGAGCGGGGCGCTACACACAGAGAGCGGGGCGTTACACACAGAGAGCGGGGCTACACACAGAGAGCGGAGCGCTACACAGAGAGCGGGGTGCTACACACAGAGAGAGTGGGGCGCTACACACAGAGAGCGGGGCGCTACACACAGAGAGCGGGGCTACACACAGAGAGCGGGGCGCTACACACAGAGAGCGGGGCGCTACACACAGAGAGCGGGGCGCTACACACAGAGAGCGGGGCTACACACAGAGAGCGGGGCGCTACACACAGAGAGAGGGGCGCTACACACAGAGAGCGGGGCGCTACACACAGAGAGCGGGCCGCTGCACACAGAGAGCGGGGCGCTACACACAGAGAGCGGGGCGCTACACACAGAGAGCGGGGCGCTACACACAGAGAGCGGGGCGCTACACACAGAGAGCGGGGCGCTACACACAGAGCGGGGCTACACACAGAGAGCGGGGCGCTACACACAGAGAGCGGGGCGCTACACACAGAGAGCGGGGCACTACACACAGAGATAGCGGTGCATTACACACAGAGAGCAGGGCGACACACAGAGAGCGGGGCTACACACAGAGAGCGGGGCTACACACAGAGAGCGGGGCGCTACACACAGAGAGCGAGGCACTACACACAGAGAGCAGGGCGTTACACACAGAGAGCGGGGCGCTACACACAGAGAGCGGGGCGTTACACACAGAGAGTGGGGCGCTACACACAGAGAGCGGGGCGCTACACACAGAAAGCGGTGCGTTACACACAGAGAGCAGGGCGCTACACACCGAAAACGGGGCGCTACACACAGAGAGCGGGGCGCTACACACAGAGAGCGGGGCGCTACACACAGAGAGCGGGGCGCTACACACAGAGAGCGGGCCGCTGCACACAGAGAGCGGGGCGCTACACACAGAGAGCGGGGCGCTACACACAGAGAGCGGGGCGCTACACACAGAGAGCGGGGCGCTACACACAGAGAGCGGGGCGCTACACACAGAGCGGGGCTACACACAGAGAGCGGGGCGCTACACACAGAGAGCGGGGCGCTACACACAGAGAGCGGGGCGCTACACACAGAGATAGCGGTGCATTACACACAGAGAGCAGGGCGACACACAGAGAGCGGGGCTACACACAGAGAGCGGGGCTACACACAGAGAGCGGGGCGCTACACACAGAGAGCGAGGCACTACACACAGAGAGCAGGGCGTTACACACAGAGAGCGGGGCGCTACACACAGAGAGCGGGGCGTTACACACAGAGAGCGGGGCGCTACACACAGAAAGCGGTGCGTTACACACAGAGAGCAGGGCGCTACACACCGAAAACGGGGCGCTACACACAGAGAGCGGGGCGCTACACACAGAGAGCGGGGCGCTACACACAGAGAGCGGGGCGCTACACACAGAGAGCGGGGCAACACACAGAGTGCGGGGCACTACACAGAAAGCGGGGCGCGACACACAGAGAGCGGGGCATTACACACAGAGAGCGGGGCATTACACACAGAGAGCGGGGCTACACACAGAGAGCAGGGCGCTACACACAGAGAGCGGGGCGCTACACACAGAGAGCGGGCCGCTGCACACAGAGCGGGGCGCTACACACAGAGAGTGGGGCGCTACACACAGAGAGCGGGGCGCTACACACAGAGAGAGCGGGGCGCTACACACAGAGAACGGGACGCTACACACAGAGAGCGGGGCGCTACACACAGAGAGCGGGGCGCTACACACAGAGAGCAGGGCGCTACACAGAGAGCAGGGCGCTACACACAGAGAACGGGGCGCTACACACAGAGAGCGGGGCGCTACACACAGAGAGCGGGGCGCTACACACAGAGAGCGGGGCGCTACACACAGAGAGCGGGGCGCTACACACAGAGAGCGGGGCGCTGCACACAGAGAGCGGGGGTCTACACACAGAGAGCGGGGCGCTACACACAGAGAGCGGGGCGCTACACACAGAGAGCGGGGCTACACACAGAGAGCGGGGCGCTACACACAGAGAACGGGGCGCTACACACAGAGAGCGGGGCGCTACACACAGAGAGCGGGGCGCTACACACAGAGAGCGGGGCGCTACACACAGAGAGCGGGGCGTTACACACAGAGAGCGGAGCGTTACACACAGAGAGCGGGGCTACACACAGAGAGCGGAGCGCTACACACAGAGAGCGGGGCGCTACACACAGAGAGCGGGGCTACACACAGAGAGCGGGGCGCTACACACAGAGAGAGCGGGGCTACACACAGAGAGCGGGGCGCTACACACAGAGAGCGGAGCACTACACACAGAGAGCGGGGTGCTACACACAGAGACAGCGGGGCTACACACAGAGAGCGGGGCGCTACACACAGAGAGCGGGGCACTACACACAGAGAGCGGGGCGCTACAAACAGAGAGCGGGGCGCTGCACACAGAGAGCGGGGCGTTACACACAGAGAGCGGGGCGCTACAGACAGAGAACGGGGCGCTACACACAGAGAGCGGGGCGCTACACACAGAGAGCGGGGCTACACACAGAGAGCGGGGCGCTACACACAGAGAACGGGGCGCTACACACAGAGAGCGGGGCGCTACACACAGAGAGCGGGGCGCTACACACAGAGAGCAGGGCGCTACACACAGAGAGCGGGGCGCTACACACAGAGAGCGGGGCGTTACACACAGAGAGCGGAGCGTTACACACAGAGAGCAGGGCTACACACAGAGAGCGGAGCGCTACACACAGAGAGCGGGGCGCTACACACAGAGAGCGGGGCTACACACAGAGAGCGGGGCGCTACACACAGAGAGAGCGGGGCTACACACAGAGAGCGGGGCGCTACACACAGAGAGCGGAGCACTACACACAGAGAGCGGGGTGCTACACACAGAGACAGCGGGGCTACACACAGAGAGCGGGGCGCTACACACAGAGAGCGGGGCGCTACACACAGAGAGCAGGGCGCTACACAGAGAGCAGGGCGCTACACACAGAGAACGGGGCGCTACACACAGAGAGCGGGGCGCTACACACAGAGAGCGGGGCGCTACACACAGACAGCGGGGCGCTACACACAGAGAGCGGGGCGCTACACACAGAGAGCGGGGCGCTGCACACAGAGAGCGGGGGTCTACACACAGAGAGCGGGGCGCTACACACAGAGAGCGGGGCGCTACACACAGAGAGCGGGGCTACACACAGAGAGCGGGGCGCTACACACAGAGAACGGGGCGCTACACACAGAGAGCGGGGCGCTACACACAGAGAGCGGGGCGCTACACACAGAGAGCGGGGCGCTACACACAGAGAGCGGGGCGCTACACACAGAGAGCGGGGCGTTACACACAGAGAGCGGAGCGTTACACACAGAGAGCGGGGCTACACACAGAGAGCGGAGCGCTACACACAGAGAGCAGGCGCTACACACAGAGAGCGGGGCTACACACAGAGAGCGGGGCGCTACACACAGAGAGAGCGGGGCTACACACAGAGAGCGGGGCGCTACACACAGAGAGCGGAGCACTACACACAGAGAGCGGGGTGCTACACACAGAGACAGCGGGGCTACACACAGAGAGCGGGGCGCTACACACAGAGAGCGGGGCGCTACAAACAGAGAGCGGGGCGCTGCACACAGAGAGCGGGGCGTTACACACAGAGAGCGGGGCGCTACAGACAGAGAACGGGGCGCTACACACAGAGAACGGGGCGCTACACACAGAGAGCGGGGCTACACACAGAGAGCGGGGCGCTACACACAGAGAACGGGGCGCTACACACAGAGAGCGGGGCGCTACACACAGAGAGCGGGGCGCTACACACAGAGAGCGGGGCGCTACACACAGAGAGCGGGGCGTTACACACAGAGAGCGGAGCGTTACACACAGAGAGCGGGGCTACACACAGAGAGCGGAGCGCTACACACAGAGAGCGGGGTGCTACACACAGAGACAGCGGGGCTACACACAGAGGGCGGGGCGCTACACACAGAGAGCGGGGCACTACACACAGAGAGCGGGGCGCTACAAACAGAGAGCGGGGCGCTGCACACAGAGAGCGGGGCGTTACACACAGAGAGCGGGGCGCTACAGACAGAGAACGGGGCGCTACACACAGAGAGCGGGGCGCTACACACAGAGAGCGGGGCGCTACACACAGAGAGCGGGGCGCTACACACAGAGAGCGGGGCACTACACACAGAGAGCGGGGTGCTACCCACAGAAAGCGGGGCGCTACCCACAGAAAGCGGGGCGCTACACACAGGGAGCGGGGCGCTACACACAGAGAGCGAGGCATTACACACAGAGAGCAGGGCGTTACACACAGAGAGCGGGGCGCTACACACAGAGAGCGGGGCGTTACACACAGAGAGTGGGGCGCTACACACAGAGAGCGGGGCGCTACACACAGAAAGCGGTGCGTTACACACAGAGAGCAGGGCGCTACACACCGAAAACGGGGCGCTACACACAGAGAGCGGGGCGCTACACACAGAGAGCGGGGTGCTACACACAGAGAGCGGGGCAACACACAGAGTGCGGGGCACTACACAGAAAGCGGGGCGCTACACACAGAGAGCGGGGCATTACACACAGAGAGCGGGGCATTACACACAGAGAGCGGGGCATTACACACAGAGAGCGGGGCATTACACACAGAGAGCGGGGCTACACACAGAGAGCAGGGCGCTACACACAGAGAGCGGGTCACTACACACAGAGTGCGGGCCGCTGCACACAGAGTGGGGCGCTACACACAGAGAGCGGGGCGCTACACACAGAGAGAGCTGGGCGCTACACACAGAGAACGGGGCGCTACACACAGAGAGCGGGGCGCTACACACAGAGAGCGGGGCGCTACACACAGAGAGCGGGGCGCTACACAGAGAGCGGGGCGCTACACACAGAGAACGGGGCGCTACACACAGAGGGCTAGATTTTCAGTATAGACAGTTTTGGGGCGCTAAGCTTAGCGCCCGCCCGAAGTTAGCGCCCGCCCCAAAGTAGCGCCCCGTTGCCGGAAATTCAGTGGCTTCGCCCTAAGAGGTTGGTGGAGCGCTAAAAGAGGCGTTCCACTATTATCTTTAGGCGCTAAGCCGGCGGTGGAGAGCGCAACACCCGAGCTCGGGCGCAGCGCACGGCAGACACTCTGGTGCCAGTGAGCTCTTAAAGGGGAAGGGTGCATGTGTTTTTTTTCAAAGGCAACGTCTGGGATGATGAGGATGATGAGGATGATGATGAGGAGGAGGATGATGATGATGATGATGATGATGAGGAGGAGGAGGAGGAGGAGGAGGAGGAGGAGGAGGAGGAGGAGGAGGAGGAGGAGGAGGAGGAGGAGGAGGAGGAGGAGGAGGAGGAGGAGGAGGAGGAGATGTGGTGGCCGGAAACATAAATACACCGTTCACAACAACACACTGGATACTTCCACACAACACATGCAGAGTGCCTTTTATAGGAGTGCCCTTTAATTTGCGCTCCCTAGGATGTGTTGCGTTCCATTTTACAAACGCTCTGGACGCCAGCCGCACAATGGGGCGGTCCGACTGAAGTTTGGATTCGGGGCGGCCAAAGGGCGTTGCACGAGGATGTGACGTCATTTTCTGCGCGCGCATCCGGGCGGCCGCTAAACTTTGCGCCGGCGCTAACGGGCAACTTAATTTGGGTCGGGGCGCAAACTGCGCTGCGCCCAGGCGCTACACGCATAGCGCCCGAAAATCACGTCTCTTAAGGCGCTAACTGCTGGCGCAAGCAACTGAAAATCTAGCCCAGAGAGCGGGGCGCTACACACAGAGAGCGGGGCGCTACACACAGAGAGCGGGGCGCTACACACAGAGAGCGGGGCGCTACACACAGAGAGCGGGGCCCTACACACAGAGAGCGGGGCGCTACACACAGAGAGCGGGGGGCTACACACAGAGAGCGGGGGTCTACACACAGAGAGCGGGGCGCTACACACAGAGAGCGGGGCGCTACACACAGAGAGCGGGGCTACACACAGAGAGCGGGGCACTACACACAGAGAGCGGGGCGCTACACACAGAGAACGGGGCGCTACACACAGAGAGCGGGGCGCTACACACAGAGAGCGGGGCGCTACACACAGAGAGCGGGGCGCTACACACAGAGAGCGGGGCGCTACACACAGAGAGCGGGGCGCTACACACAGAGAGCGGGGCGCTACACACAGAGAGCGGGGCGTGACACACAGAGAGCGGAGCGTTACACACAGAGAGCGGGGCTACACACAGAGAGCGGAGCGCTACACACAGAGAGCGGGGCGCTACACACAGAGAGCGGGGCTACACACAGAGAGCGGGGTGCTACCCACAGAAAGCGGGGCGCTACCCACAGAAAGCGGGGCGCTACACACAGGGAGTGGGGCGCAACACACAGAGAGCGAGGCACTACACACAGAGAGCAGGGCGTTACACACAGAGAGCGGGGCGCTACACACAGAGAGCGGGGCGTTACACACAGAGAGCGGGGCGCTACACACAGAGAGCGGGGCGCTACACACAGAAAGCGGTGCGTTACACACAGAGAGCAGGGCACCACACACCGAAAACGGGGCGCTACACACAGAGAGCGGGGCGCTACACACAGAGAGCGGGGCGCTACACACAGAGAGCGGGGCGCTAAACACAGAGAGCGGGGCGCTACACACAGAGAGAGCGGGGCTACACACAGAGAGCGGGGCACTACACAGAGAGCGGGGCGCTACACACAGAGAGCGGGGCGCTACACACAGAGAGCGGGGCGCTACACACAGAGAGCGGGGCGCGACACACAGAGAGCGGGGCGCTACACACAGAGAGCGGGGCCCTACACACAGAGAGCGGGGCGCTACACACAGAGAGCGGGGGCTACACACAGAGAGCGGGGGGCTACACACAGAGAGTGGGGCGCTATACACAGAGTGCGGGGCGCTACACACAGAGAGCGGGGCGCTACACACAGAGAGCGGGGCGCTACACACAGAGAGCGGGGCGCTACACACAGAGAGCGGGGCGCTACACACAGAGAGCGGGGCGCTACACACAGAGAGCGGGGCTACACACAGAGAGCGGCGTTACACACAGAGAGCGGGGCGCTACACACAGAGAGCGGGGCACTACACAGAGAGAGCGGGGCGCTACACACAGAGAGCGGGGTGCTACACACAGAGAGCGGGGCGTTACACACAGAGAGCGGGACGTTACACACAGAGAGCGGGTCTACACACAAAGAGCGGGGCGCTACACACAGAGAGCGGGGCGCTACACACAGAGAGCGGGGCACTACAGACAGAGAGCGGGGCACTACAGACAGAGAGCGGGGCGCTACACACAGAGAGCAGGCCGCTGCACACAGAGAGCGGGGCGCTACACACAGAGAGCGGGGCGCTACACACAGAGAGCGGGGCGCTACACACAGAGAGCGGGGCGCTACACACAGAGAACGGGGCGCTACACACAGAGAGCGGGGCGCTGCACACAGAGAGCGGGGCGCTACACACAGAGAGCGGGGCGCTGCACACAGAGAGAGCGGGGCTACACACAGAGAGCGGGACGCTACACACAGAGAGCGGGGTGCTACACACAGAGAGAGCGGGGCTACACACAGAGAGCGGGGCGCTACACACAGAGAGCGGGGCACTACACACAGAGAGCGGGGCTACACACAGAGAGCGGTGTGCTACACACAGAGAGCGGGGCTACACACAGAGAGCGGGGCGCTGCACACAGAGAGCGGGGCGCTACACACAGAGAGCGGGGCGCTACACACAGAGAGCGGGGCACTACACACAGAGAGCGGGGCGCTACACACAGAGAGCGGGGCGCTACACACAGAGAGCGGGACGCTACAGACAGAGAACGGGGCGCTACACACAGAGAGCGGGGCGCTACACACAGAGAGCGGGGCGCTACACACAGAGAGCGGGGCGCTACACACAGAGAGCGGGGCTACACACAGAGAGCGGGGCTACACACAGAGAGCGGGGGGCTACACACAGAGAGCGGGGTGCTACCCACAGAAAGCGGGGCGCTACACACAGGGAGCGGGGCGCTACACACAGAGAGCGAGGCACTACACACAGAGAGCAGGGCGTTACACACAGAGAGCGGGGCGCTACACACAGAGAGCGGGGCGCTACACACAGAGAATGGGACACTACACACAGAGAGCGGGGCGTTACACACAGAGAGCGGGGCGCTACACACAGAGAGCAGGGCGCCACACACAGAAAGCGGGGCGCTACACACAGAGAGCGGGGCGCTACACACAGAGAGCGGGTCGCTACACACAGAGAGCGGGGCGCTACACACAGAGAGCGGGGCGCTACACACAGAGAGCGGGCCGCTGCACACAGAGCGGGGCACTACACACAGAGAGCGGGGCGCTACACACAGAGAGCGGGGCGCTACACACAGAGAGAGCGGGGCGCTACACACAGAGAGCGGGGCTACACACTGAGAGCGGGGCTACACACAGAGAGCGGGGCGCTACCCACAGAAAGCGGGGCGCTACACACAGGGAGCGGGGCGCTACACACAGAGAGCGAGGCACTAGACACAGAGAGCGGGGCACTACACACAGAGAGCGGGGCGCTACACACAGAGAGCGGGGCGCTACACACAGAGAGCGGGGCGCTACAGACAGAGAACGGGGCGCTACACACAGAGAGCGGGGCGCTACACACAGAGAGCGGGGCTACACACAGAGAGCGGGGCTACACACAGAGAGCGGGGTGCTACCCACAGAAAGCGGGGCGCTACACACAGGGAGCGGGGCGTTACACACAGAGAGCGGGTCTACACACAAAGAGCGGGGCGCTACACACAGAGAGCGGGGCGCTACACACAGAGAGCGGGGCACTACAGACAGAGAGCGGGGCACTACAGACAGAGAGCGGGGTGCTACCCACAGAAAGCGGGGCGCTACACACAGGGAGCGGGGCGCTACACACAGAGAGCGAGGCACTACACACAGAGAGCAGGGCGTTACACACAGAGAGCGGGGCGCTACACACAGAGAGCGGGGCGCTACACACAGAGAGTGGGACACTACACACAGAGAGCGGGGCGTTACACACAGAGAGCGGGGCGCTACACACAGAGAGCGGGGCCCTACACACAGAGAGCGGGGCGCTACACACAGAGAGCGGGGGCTACACACAGGGAGCGGGGCGCTACACACAGAGAGCGAGGCACTAGACACAGAGAGCGGGGCGCTACACACAGAGAGCGGGGCGCTACACACAGAGAGCGGGGCGCTACACACAGAGAGCGGGGCGCTACAGACAGAGAACGGGGCGCTACACACAGAGAGCGGGGCGCTACACACAGAGAGCGGGGCTACACACAGAGAGCGGGGCTACACACAGAGAGCGGGGTGCTACCCACAGAAAGCGGGGCGCTACACACAGGGAGCGGGGCGCTACACACAGAGAGCGAGGCACTACACACAGAGAGCAGGGCGTTACACACAGAGAGCGGGGCGCTACACACAGAGAGCGGGGCGCTACACACAGAGAGCGGGTCTACACACAGAGAGCGGGGCGCTACACACAGAGAGCGGGGCGCTACACACAGAGAGCGGGGCGCTACACACAGAGAGCGGGGCACTACAGACAGAGAGTGGGGCACTACAGACAGAGAGCGGGGCGCTACACACAGAGAGCGGGCCGCTGCACACAGAGAGCAGGGCGTTACACACAGAGAGCGGGGCGTTACACACAGAGAGCGGGGCGTTACACACAGAGAGCGGGTCTACACACAGAGAGCGGGGCGCTACACACAGAGAGCGGGGCGCTACACACAGAGAGCGGGGCGCTACACACAGAGAGCGGGGCGCTACACACAGAGAGCAGGGCGTTACACACAGAGAGCGGGGCGCTACACACAGAGAGCGGGGCGCTACACACAGAGAGTGGGACACTACACACAGAGAGCAGGGCGTTACACACAGAGAGCGGGGCGTTACACACAGAGAGCGGGGCGTTACACACAGAGAGCGGGTCTACACACAGAGAGCGGGGCGCTACACACAGAGAGCGGGGCGCTACACACAGAGAGCGGGGCACTACAGACAGAGAGCGGGGCACTACAGACAGAGAGCGGGGCGCTACACACAGAGAGCGGGCCGCTGCACACAGAGAGCGGGGCGCTACACACAGAGAGCGGGGCGCTACACACAGAGAGCGGGGCGCTACACACAGAGAGCGGGGCGCTACACACAGAGAACGGGGCGCTACACACAGAGAGCGGGGCGCTGCACACAGAGAGCGGGGCGCTACACACAGAGAGCGGGGCGCTGCACACAGAGAGAGCGGGGCTACACACAGAGAGCGGGACGCTACACACAGAGAGCGGGGTGCTACACACAGAGAGAGCGGGGCTACACACAGAGAGCGGGGCGCTACACACAGAGAGCGGGGCACTACACACAGAGAGCGGGGCTACACACAGAGAGCGGTGTGCTACACACAGAGAGCGGGGCTACACACAGAGAGCGGGGCGCTGCACACAGAGAGCGGGGCGCTACACACAGAGAGCGGGGCGCTACACACAGAGAGCGGGGCACTACACACAGAGAGCGGGGCGCTACACACAGAGAGCGGGGCGCTACACACAGAGAGTGGGACGCTACAGACAGAGAACGGGGCGCTACACACAGAGAGCGGGGCGCTACACACAGAGAGCGGGGCGCTACACACAGAGAGCGGGGCGCTACACACAGAGAGCGGGGCTACACACAGAGAGCGGGGCTACACACAGAGAGCGGGGGCTACACACAGAGAGCGGGGTGCTACCCGCAGAAAGCGGGGCGCTACACACAGGGAGCGGGGCGCTACACACAGAGAGCGAGGCACTACACACAGAGAGCAGGGCGTTACACACAGAGAGCGGGGCGCTACACACAGAGAGCGGGGCGCTACACACAGAGAGTGGGACACTACACACAGAGAGCGGGGCGTTACACACAGAGAGCGGGGCGCTACACACAGAGAGCGGGGCCCTACACACAGAGAGCGGGGCGCTACACACAGAGAGCGGGGGCTACACACAGAGAGCGGGGCGCTACACACAGAGAGCGGGGCGCTACACACAGAGAGCGGGGCGCTACACACAGAGAGCGGGGCTACACACAGAGAGCGGCGTTACACACAGAGAGCGGGGCGCTACACACAGAGAGCGGGGCACTACACAGAGAGAGCGGGGCGCTACACACAGAGAGCGGGGTGCTACACACAGAGAGCGGGGCGTTACACACAGAGAGCGGGACGTTACACACAGAGAGCGGGTCTACACACAAAGAGCGGGGCGCTACACACAGAGAGCGGGGCGCTACACACAGAGAGCGGGGCGCTACACACAGAGAGCGGGGCACTACAGACAGAGAGCGGGGCACTACAGACAGAGAGCGGGGCGCTACACACAGAGGGCAGGCCGCTGCACACAGAGAGCAGGCCGCTGCACACAGAGAGCGGGGCGCTACACACAGAGAGCGGGGCGCTACACACAGAGAGCGGGGCGCTACACACAGAGAGCGGGGCGCTACACACAGAGAACGGGGCGCTACACACAGGGAGCGGGGCGCTACACACAGAGAGCGAGGCACTACACACAGAGAGCAGGGCGTTACACACAGAGAGCGGGGCGCTACACACAGAGAGCGGGGCGCTACACACAGAGAGTGGGACACTACACACAGAGAGCAGGGCGTTACACACAGAGAGCGGGGCGTTACACACAGAGAGCGGGGCGTTACACACAGAGAGCGGGTCTACACACAGAGAGCGGGGCGCTACACACAGAGAGCGGGGCGCTACACACAGAGAGCGGGGCGCTACACACAGAGAGCGGGGCGCTACACACAGAGAGTGGGACACTACACACAGAGAGCAGGGCGTTACACACAGAGAGCGGGGCGTTACACACAGAGAGCGGGGCGTTACACACAGAGAGCGGGTCTACACACAGAGAGCGGGGCGCTACACACAGAGAGCGGGGCGCTACACACAGAGAGCGGGGCACTACAGACAGAGAGCGGGGCACTACAGACAGAGAGCGGGGCGCTACACACAGAGAGCGGGCCGCTGCACACAGAGAGCGGGGCGCTACACACAGAGAGCGGGGCGCTACACACAGAGAGCGGGGCGCTACACACAGAGAGCGGGGCGCTACACACAGAGAACGGGGCGCTACACACAGAGAGCGGGGCGCTGCACACAGAGAGCGGGGCGCTACACACAGAGAGCGGGGCGCTGCACACAGAGAGAGCGGGGCTACACACAGAGAGCGGGACGCTACACACAGAGAGCGGGGTGCTACACACAGAGAGAGCGGGGCTACACACAGAGAGCGGGGCGCTACACACAGAGAGCGGGGCACTACACACAGAGAGCGGGGCTACACACAGAGAGCGGTGTGCTACACACAGAGAGCGGGGCTACACACAGAGAGCGGGGCGCTGCACACAGAGAGCGGGGCGCTACACACAGAGAGCGGGGCGCTACACACAGAGAGCGGGGCACTACACACAGAGAGCGGGGCGCTACACACAGAGAGCGGGGCGCTACACACAGAGAGTGGGACGCTACAGACAGAGAACGGGGCGCTACACACAGAGAGCGGGGCGCTACACACAGAGAGCGGGGCGCTACACACAGAGAGCGGGGCGCTACACACAGAGAGCGGGGCTACACACAGAGAGCGGGGCTACACACAGAGAGCGGGGGCTACACACAGAGAGCGGGGTGCTACCCACAGAAAGCGGGGCGCTACACACAGGGAGCGGGGCGCTACACACAGAGAGCGAGGCACTACACACAGAGAGCAGGGCGTTACACACAGAGAGCGGGGCGCTACACACAGAGAGCGGGGCGCTACACACAGAGAGTGGGACACTACACACAGAGAGCGGGGCGTTACACACAGAGAGCGGGGCGCTACACACAGAGAGCGGGGCCCTACACACAGAGAGCGGGGCGCTACACACAGAGAGCGGGGGCTACACACAGAGAGCGGGGGGCTACACACAGAGAGCGGGGCGCTACACACAGAGTGCGGGGCGCTACACACAGAGAGCGGGGCGCTACACACAGAGAGCGGGGCGCTACACACAGAGAGCGGGGCGCTACACACAGAGAGCGGGGCGCTACACACAGAGAGCGGGGCGCTACACACAGAGAGCGGGGCGCTACACACAGAGAGCGGGGCTACACACAGAGAGCGGCGTTACACACAGAGAGCGGGGCGCTACACACAGAGAGCGGGGCACTACACAGAGAGAGCGGGGCGCTACACACAGAGAGCGGGGTGCTACACACAGAGAGCGGGGCGTTACACACAGAGAGCGGGGCGTTACACACAGAGAGCGGGTCTACACACAGAGAGCGGGGCGCTACACACAGAGAGCGGGGCGCTACACACAGAGAGCGGGGCACTACAGACAGAGAGCGGGGCACTACAGACAGAGAGCGGGGCGCTACACACAGAGAGCAGGCCGCTGCACACAGAGAGCGGGGCGCTACACACAGAGAGCGGGGCGCTACACACAGAGAGCGGGGCGCTACACACAGAGAGCGGGGCGCTACACACAGAGAACGGGGCGCTACACACAGAGAGCGGGGCGCTGCACACAGAGAGCGGGGCGCTACACACAGAGAGCGGGGCGCTGCACACAGAGAGAGCGGGGCTACACACAGAGAGCGGGACGCTACACACAGAGAGCGGGGTGCTACACACAGAGAGAGCGGGGCTACACACAGAGAGCGGGGCGCTACACACAGAGAGCGGGGCACTACACACAGAGAGCGGGGCTACACACAGAGAGCGGTGTGCTACACACAGAGAGCGGGGCTACACACAGAGAGCGGGGCGCTGCACACAGAGAGCGGGGCGCTACACACAGAGAGCGGGGCGCTACACACAGAGAGCGGGGCACTACACACAGAGAGCGGGGCGCTACACACAGAGAGCGGGGCGCTACACACAGAGAGCGGGACGCTACAGACAGAGAACGGGGCGCTACACACAGAGAGCGGGGCGCTACACACAGAGAGCGGGGCGCTACACACAGAGAGCGGGGCGCTACACACAGAGAGCGGGGCTACACACAGAGAGCGGGGCTACACACAGAGAGCGGGGGGCTACACACAGAGAGCGGGGTGCTACCCACAGAAAGCGGGGCGCTACACACAGGGAGCGGGGCGCTACACACAGAGAGCGAGGCACTACACACAGAGAGCAGGGCGTTACACACAGAGAGCGGGGCGCTACACACAGAGAGCGGGGCGCTACACACAGAGAGTGGGACACTACACACAGAGAGCGGGGCGTTACACACAGAGAGCGGGGCGCTACACACAGAGAGCAGGGCGCCACACACAGAAAGCGGGGCGCTACACACAGAGAGCGGGGCGCTACACACAGAGAGCGGGTCGCTACACACAGAGAGCGGGGCGCTACACACAGAGAGCGGGGCGCTACACACAGAGAGCGGGCCGCTGCACACAGAGCGGGGCACTACACACAGAGAGCGGGGCGCTACACACAGAGAGCGGGGCGCTACACACAGAGAGAGCGGGGCGCTACACACAGAGAGCGGGGCTACACACTGAGAGCGGGGCTACACACAGAGAGCGGGGCGCTACCCACAGAAAGCGGGCGCTACACACAGGGAGCGAGGCACTAGACACAGAGAGCGGGGCGCTACACACAGAGAGCGGGGCGCTACACACAGAGAGCGGGGCGCTACACACAGAGAGCGGGGCGCTACAGACAGAGAACGGGGCGCTACACACAGAGAGCGGGGCGCTACACACAGAGAGCGGGGCTACACACAGAGAGCGGGGCTACACACAGAGAGCGGGGTGCTACCCACAGAAAGCGGGGCGCTACACACAGGGAGCGGGGCGCTACACACAGAGAGCGAGGCACTACACACAGAGAGCAGGGCGTTACACACAGAGAGCGGGGCGCTACACACAGAGAGCGGGGCGCTACACACAGAGAGTGGGACACTACACACAGAGAGCAGGGCGTTACACACAGAGAGCGGGGCGTTACACACAGAGAGCGGGGCGTTACACACAGAGAGCGGGTCTACACACAGAGAGCGGGGCGCTACACACAGAGAGCGGGGCGCTACACACAGAGAGCGGGGCACTACAGACAGAGAGCGGGGCACTACAGACAGAGAGCGGGGCGCTACACACAGAGAGCGGGCCGCTGCACACAGAGAGCGGGGCGCTACACACAGAGAGCGGGGCGCTACACACAGAGAGCGGGGTGCTACACACAGAGAGAGCGGGGCTACACACAGAGAGCGGGGCGCTACACACAGAGAGCGGGGCACTAGACACAGAGAGCGGGGCGCTGCACACAGAGAGCGGGGCGCTACACACAGAGAGCGGGGCGCTGCACACAGAGAGAGCGGGGCTACACACAGAGAGCGGGGCGCTACACACAGAGAGCGGGGCGCTACACACAGAGAGCGGGACGCTACACACAGAGAGCGGGGTGCTACACACAGAGAGCGAGGCACTAGACACAGAGAGCGGGGCGCTGCACACAGAGAGCGGGGCGCTACACACAGAGAGCGGGGCGCTGCACACAGAGAGAGCGGGGCTACACACAGAGAGCGGGGCGCTACACACAGAGAGCGAGGCACTAGACACAGAGAGCGGGGCGCTGCACACAGAGAGCGGGGCGCTACACACAGAGAGCGGGGCGCTGCACACAGAGAGAGCGGGGCTACACACAGAGAGCGGGGCGCTACACACAGAGAGCGGGGCGCTACACACAGAGAGCGGGACGCTACACACAGAGAGCGGGGTGCTACACACAGAGAGAGCGGGGCTACACACAGAGAGCGGGGCGCTACACACAGAGAGCGGGGCACTACACACAGAGAGCGGGGCTACACACAGAGAGCGGTGTGCTACACACAGAGAGCGGGGCTACACACAGAGAGCGGGGCGCTGCACACAGAGAGCGGGGCGCTACACACAGAGAGCGGGGCGCTACTCACAGAGAGCGGGGCACTACACACAGAGAGCGGGGCGCTACACACAGAGAGCGGGGCGCTACACACAGAGAGCGGGACGCTACAGACAGAGAACGGGGCGCTACACACAGAGAGCGGGGCGCTACACACAGAGAGCGGGGCGCTACACACAGAGAGCGGGGCGCTACACACAGAGAGCGGGGCGCTACACACAGAGAGCGGGGCTACACACAGAGAGCGGGGCTACACACAGAGAGCGGGGGCTACACACAGAGAGCGGGGTGCTACCCACAGAAAGCGGGGCGCTACACACAGGGAGCGGGGCGCTACACACAGAGAGCGAGGCGCTACACACAGAGAGCAGGGCGTTACACACAGAGAGCGGGGCGCTACACACAGAGAGCGGGGCGCTACACACAGAGAGTGGGACACTACACACAGAGAGCGGGGCGTTACACACAGAGAGCGGGGCGCTACACACAGAGAGCAGGGCGCCACACACAGAAAGCGGGGCGCTACACACAGAGAGCGGGGCGCTACACACAGAGAGCGGGTCGCTACACACAGAGAGCGGGGCGCTACACACAGAGAGCGGGGCGCTACACACAGAGAGCGGGCCGCTGCACACAGAGCGGGGCACTACACACAGAGAGCGGGGCGCTACACACAGAGAGCGGGGCGCTACACACAGAGAGAGCGGGGCGCTACACACAGAGAGCGGGGCTACACACTGAGAGCGGGGCTACACACAGAGAGCGGGGCGCTACCCACAGAAAGCGGGGCGCTACACACAGGGAGCGGGGCGCTACACACAGAGAGCGAGGCACAAGACACAGAGAGCGGGGCGCTACACACAGAGAGCGAGGCACTACACACAGAGAGCAGGGCGTTACACACAGAGAGCGGGGCGCTACACACAGAGAGCGGGGCGCTACACACAGAGAGTGGGACACTACACACAGAGAGCAGGGCGTTACACACAGAGAGCGGGGCGCTACACACAGAGAGCAGGGCGCTACACACAGAAAGCGGGGCGCTACACACAGAGAGCGGGGCGCTACACACAGAGAGCGGGTCGCTGCACACAGAGAGCGGGGCGCTACACACAGAGAGCGGGGCGCTACACACAGAGAGCGGGCCGCTGCACACAGAGCGGGGCACTACACACAGAGAGTGGGGCGCTACACACAGAGAGCGGGGCGCTACACACAGAGAGCAGTGCGCTACACACAGAGAACGGGGCGCTACACACAAAGAGCGGGGCGCTACACACAGAGAGCGGGCCGCTACACACAGAGAGCGGGGCGACACACAGAGAGCGGGGCGCTACACACAGAGAGCGGGGCGCTACACACAGAGAGCGGGTCTACACACAGAGAGCGGGGCGCTACACACAGAGAGCGGGGCGCTACACACAGAGAGCGGGGCACTACAGACAGAGAGCGGGGCGCTACACACAGAGAGCGGGCCGCTGCACACAGAGAGCGGGGCGCTACACACAGAGAGCGGGGCGCTACACACAGAGAGCGGGGCGCAACACACAGAGAGCGGGGCGCTACACACAGAGAACGGAGCGCTACACACAGAGAGCGGGGCGCTGCACACAGAGAGCGGGGCGCTACACACAGAGAGCGGGGCGCTACACACAGAGAGCGGGGTGCTACACACAGAGAGAGCGGGGCTACACACAGAGAGCGGGGCGCTACACACCGAGAGCGGGGCACTACACACAGAGAGCGGGGCTACACACAGAGAGCGGTGTGCTACACACAGAGAGCGGGGCTACACACAGAGAGCGGGGCGCTGCACACAGAGAGCGGGGCGCTACACACAGAGAGCGGGGCACTACACACAGAGAGCGGGGCGCTACACACAGAGAGCGGGGCGCTACACACAGAGAGCGGGGCGCTACACACAGAGAGCGGGACGCTACAGACAGAGAACGGGGCGCTACACACAGAGAGCGGGGCGCTACACACAGAGAGCGGGGCGCTACACACAGAGAGCGGGGCGCTACACACAGAGAGCGGGGCGCTACACACAGAGAGCGGGGCTACACACAGAGAGCGGGGGGCTACACACAGAGAGCGGGGTGCTACCCACAGAAAGCGGGGCGCTACACACAGGGAGCGGGGCGCTACACACAGAGAGGGGGACACTACACACAGAGAGCGGGGCGTTACACACAGAGAGCGGGGCGCTACACACAGAGAGCAGGGCGCCACACACAGAAAGCGGGGCGCTACACACAGAGAGCGGGGCGCTACACACAGAGAGCGGGTCGCTACACACAGAGAGCGGGGCGCTACACACAGAGAGCGGGGCGCTACACACAGAGAGCGGGCCGCTGCACACAGAGCGGGGCACTACACACAGAGAGCGGGGCGCTACACACAGAGAGCGGGGCGCTACACACAGAGAGAGCGGGGCGCTACACACAGAGAACGGGGCGCTACACACAGAGAACGGGGCTCTACACACAGAGAGCGGGGCGCTACACACAGAGAGCGGGGCGCTACACACAGAGAGCGGTGCGCTACACACAGAGAGCGGGGCGCTACACACAGAGAGCGGGGCGCTACACACAGAGAGCGGGGCGCTACACACAGAGAGCGGGCCGCTACACACAGAGAGCGGGGCTACACACTGAGAGCGGGGCTACACACAGAGAGCGGGGCGCTACCCACAGAAAGCGGGGCGCTACACACAGGGAGCGGGGCGCTACACACAGAGAGCGAGGCACTAGACACAGAGAGCGGGGCACTACACACAGAGAGCGGGGCGCTACACACAGAGAGCGGGGTGCTACACACAGAGAGCGGGCCGCTGCACACAGAGAGCGGGGCGCTACACACAGAGAGCGGGGCGCTACACACAGAGAGCGGGGCGCTACACACAGAGAGCGGGGCGCTACACACAGAGAACGGGGCGCTACACACAGAGAGCGGGGCGCTGCACAGAGAGAGCGGGGCGCTACACACAGAGAGCGGGGCGCTACACACAGAGAGCGGGGCGCTACACACAGAGAGCGGGGCGCTACACACAGAGAGCGGGGCGCTACACACAGAGAGCGGGGCGCTACACACCGAGAGCAGGGCACTACACACAGAGAGCGGGGCGCTACACACAGAGAGCGGGGCGCTACACACAGAGAGAGCGGGGCGCTACACACAGAGAGCGGGGCTACACACTGAGAGCGGGGCTACACACAGAGAGCGGGGCGCTACCCACAGAAAGCGGGGCGCTACACACAGGGAGCGGGGCGCTACACACAGAGAGCGAGGCACTAGACACAGAGAGCGGGGCGCTACAGACAGAGAACGGGGCGCTACACACAGAGAGCGGGGCGCTACACACAGAGAGCGGGGCTACACACAGAGAGCGGGGCTACACACAGAGAGCGGGGTGCTACCCACAGAAAGCGGGGCGCTACACACAGGCAGCGGGGCGCTACACACAGAGAGCGAGGCACTACACACAGAGAGCAGGGCGTTACACACAGAGAGCGGGGCGCTACACACAGAGAGCGGG
This sequence comes from Somniosus microcephalus, assembly GCF_052327205.1. Taxonomy (NCBI): domain Eukaryota; kingdom Metazoa; phylum Chordata; class Chondrichthyes; order Squaliformes; family Somniosidae; genus Somniosus; species Somniosus microcephalus. The sequence continues at coordinate 87,161,465 of NC_141000.1, forward strand.
GCTCTACACACAGAGAGTGGGACACTACACACAGAGAGCAGGGCGTTACACACAGAGAGCGGGGCGCTACACACAGAGAGCAGGGCGCTACACACAGAAAGCGGGGCGCTACACACAGAGAGCGGGGCGCTACACACAGAGAGCGGGTCGCTACACACAGAGAGCGGGGCGCTACACACAGAGAGCGGGGCGCTACACACAGAGAGCGGGCCGCTGCACACAGAGCGGGGCACTACACACAGAGAGTGGGGCGCTACACACAGAGAGCGGGGCGCTACACACAGAGAACGGGGCACTACACAGAGAGAACGGGGCTCTACACACAGAGAGCGGGGCGCTACACACAGAGAGCGGGGCGCTACACACAGAGAGCGGTGCGCTACACACAGAGAGCGGGGCGCTACACACAGAGAGCGGGGCGCTACACACAGAGAGCGGGCCGCTACACACAGAGAGCGGGGCTACACACTGAGAGCGTGGCTACACACAGAGAGCGGGGCGCTACCCACAGAAAGCGGGGCGCTACACACAGGGAGCGGGGCGCTACACACAGAGAGCGAGGCACTAGACACAGAGAGCGGGGCGCTACACACAGAGAGCGGGGCGCTACACACAGAGAGCGGGGCGCTACACACAGAGAGCGGGGCGCTACACACAGAGAGCGGGGCGCTACACACAGAGAGCGGGGCGCTACACACAGAGAGCGGGGCGCTACACACAGGGAGCGGGGCGCTACACACAGAGAGCGAGGCACTAGACACAGAGAGCGGGGCGCTACACACAGAGAGCGGGCCGCTGCACACGGAGAGCGGGGCGCTACACACAGAGAGCGGGGCGCTACACACAGAGAGCGGGGCGCTACACACAGAGAGCGGGGCGCTACACACAGAGAACGGGGCGCTACACACAGAGAGCGGGGCGCTGCACACAGAGAGCGGGGCGCTACACACAGAGAGCGGGGCGCTACACACGGAGAGCGGGGTGCTACACACAGAGAGCGGGGCGCTACACACAGAGAGCGGGGCGCTACACACAGAGAGCGGGGCGCTACACACCGAGAGCGGGGTGCTACACACAGAGAGCGGGGCTACACACAGAAAGCGGGGCGCTACACACAGAGAGCGGGGCATTACACACAGAGAGCGGGGCTACACACAGAGAGCAGGGCGCTACACACAAAAAGCGGGGCGCTACACACAGAGAGCGGGGCGCTACACACAGAGAGCGGGTCGCTACACACAGAGAGCGGGGCGCTACACACAGAGAGCGGGGCGCTACACACAGAGAGCGGGCCGCTGCACACAGAGAGCGGGGTGCTACACACAGAGAGTGGGGCGCTACACACAGAGAGCGGGGCGCTGCACACAGAGAGAGCGGGGCGCTACACACAGAGAACGGGGCGCTACACACAGAGAGCGGGGCGCTACACACAGAGCGATAACCAATTTCAGGTGCATGCCAATCGAGACTCACCATTCACACTGGCTCCTTCCAGTTTTTAAAGCGGAGGTTCAATCATTCTGCACAACCTCATTCTCAACATTGCTGGCTCTGAAGGCAACCTCCAAGGAACTCAACAGCTACATCTCGTATCCTCATGGCTGATCCCAGTCCCAGGGAGAGAGCTCGCCGTTTCAGTGACCGGGCATTGGAGGCATTGGTCGCGGCAGTTGAACGGAGGGCAATGCTGTTCCCAGCCACTGGTCGGAGGCCATTGCCCCAGGTCTTCAGGGCAATGTGGAGGGAAGTGGCCCAGGACATCTCGACCAGCAGTGTGGTCCTCAGGACCCTCACACAGTGCCGTCAAAAATTTAACGACCTCACTCAGGTGGACAGGGTGAGTAAATGCTTCAACAAGTCCTACATACCAGCATCTGAACCTCAGTGTGTACACACTGCACAAACCACCACACCCCCATCACTCACCCACCAAGCATTTCCACCTACTCATACTCACATCCACATCTCACGCCTTGCCTACAATCACAGCTATTCAACTATGGCAGGCTCATCTCCCAAACACATAGCTACACAGTCACTCGCACACTTTTCTTCTTCTTGCAGGCCAAGCTGGGCTACAATTGGAGGGAGCAGGAATGAACAGGTGGGTGTGAAGCGGACATCCAACAGCTTACAGACCTGGAGGAGTAAACGTTGAGAGTCATTGGGCAGCAGGTGGTGGGCGGCATGGCCAATGGCGACGTCGACCCCCTTGGGGGCAACAACGGTATGTTCATCCTCTCTCCTTCTCTCATCCCACTTCCCCCTTGTAATGATCAATAACATGTCATTCTATAGTGGACACTAGGTGGAGCCGTAGAGCTGTGTAGAGCTGTATATAGCTGTATGTATAAGACTACACTACCCAGCTGTATGTATATAAGACTACATTACCCATGAGGCACTAGGCTACCCACAAGGCAGCAGTCAAGATGGATGCCTCTACAGATACTGTACCTAGTCCACATGTGCTCAATAAAAGTGTCTAGCAAAAGCTAGCAGTGTTCATAATAAGAATGTCTATTTATTAATGAACATAAGATGGTACCAGGATGGTGAAGATCTGCTGAAAATTGTGAAAAGCGACATGGAGAATTTGAAGCCACCAGAGCGTTTGAAAATCACAGGAAACATCGACTACAATTGGCAGACTCTTAAACAACAATTCAAACTCTACATTGCAGCCATCGGATTCGGTACGAAGCCAGACGCAAGGAAGATAGCGTTGCTGCTTACGGTTGCAGGCCCACAGGCGATAGAGGTATTTAATACATTTGTATTTAATCCAGAGGAGAACAGAGAAAAATTAGAAGATGTGCTAAAAAAATTTGATGCACATTGCTCTCCTAAAAAGAATGAGACCTATGAAAGATACATGTTCTGTTCAAGGACACAGCAGCAAAATGAGACTTTTGATAGCTTTATAACTGATCTGAAACTGAAAGCACAGACATGTAATTTCTCTGAGCTGAAATCATCCATGATTCATGACCAGATTGTGTTTGGTATTCATGATAAAAAAGTGAGGGAACGTCTGTTGAGAGAAACCGAACTAAATTTGGAAAATGCAGTGAAAATATGCCAAGCCAGCAAGCTAGCTCAAAAGCACGCGAAGACTTTCAGTGAAATCAATAATGATGCAATTGTAATGAGTGATAATGCTGCTGTCGGTGCGGTGTCCTACAAGGGGAAGAAACGTGGGCAGAACAGAAATGAAAAGCAATCGGAGGATGAAATTTTTAATTGTAAACGCTGTGGTTACAAACACCAGTTAAGACAATGCCCAGCGTTTGGAAAAATGTGCACAAAGTGTAATGGAAAGAATCACTTTGCCAAACAATGCTTTTCAAAAGTAAAAACTAAGAAAGGGCAACGAGTTAATGTAATTGAGGACACTGATTTAAGTGAGACATTTTTTGTAGGAATGGTGTCATGTGACAATATCAAAAAGGATACAGAAAATGTGCAGCCCTCAGAAATGGACATTGCTGAACATAAAGTTAATGCAGTAAAAGAGGACAAATGGATGATCCCACTGCAGGTAAATGGAGCATTAGTTACCTTGAAACTAGACACTGGGGCAAAAGCAAACTTAATCAGTATGAGTGACATTAACAATATGAAAGAAAAGCCCAAAATACAGAAAAAGTCAGTACTACTGAAGGACTATAATGGACAGAAAATAGATAGCTTAGGTGTATGCAGACTTAAAGTGAAAGTCAAAGACAAAGTGCATCATCTCATGTTTTCTGTCGTGGCTGAAAGACTTGATTCACTACTGGGTGACAAAGCTTGTGAGGACTTAGAACTGGTCAAGAGAGTCTACCGTATAAACTGTGCCATAAGCAGACCAGATGACTCGGTGGATTCTGTAGTGAATAATTTCCAGGATGTGTTCAAAGGATTTGGAGTTCTACCATTCACTTACAAGATCCAGCTAAAGGAGGATGCTCAGCCAGTGGTACATGCTCCACGAAGAGTTCCAGCACCCCTGCGTGACCGGCTCAAGAATGAACTGGACAGAATGACCACACTAGGAGTCATCAGGAAAGTTGAAGAGCCAACAGACTGGGTTAACTCCATGGTATGTGTAAAGAAAAAGAACAATGATCTAAGAATATGCATGGATCCAAAGGACTTAAATGCAAACATAAAACGTGAACACTACCAGATTCCCAAGCGAGAAGAAATCACCAGTGAAATGTCAGGTGCCAGATACTTTACAAAGCTCGATGCCTCACAAGGATTTTGGCAACTAAAACTGGATGAAGAGAGCACCAAATACTGTACCTTCAACACACCATTTGGCAGGTATTGTTTCCTCAGAATGCCTTTCGGGATAATATCTGCATCTGAAATCTTTCATAGAGCGATGGAACACATAATTGAAGGTCTGGAAGGAGTTCGGGTCTATGTTGATGACATCATCATCTGGGGCTCCACGCTGAAAGAACACAATGAGAGACTGACTAAAGTGCTACAGAGCATACACTGGAATGGACTGAAGCTCAACAAAGCCAAGTGTCAGTTTGGCGTCCAGGAAGTCACTTTCCTAGGAGATAATCTATCTAGTAAAGGAATAGAGCCAGATATGGAAAAAGTAAACGCCATACTCAAAATGCCCCGACCCACTGACAAAAAAGGAGTGCTACGCATCATGGGGATGATAAACTTCATTGGAAAGTTCATTCCTAACTTGTCAGCCAAGACAGCCTGTCTGCGAGACCTGCTACATAAAACAAATGAGTTTGCATGGACAGAAAGACATGAACAAGAGTGGATAAACCTCAAAACAGTGCTGACAACCACACCTGTACTCACCTTCTTTGACCCAACAAAAAGAATCAAAGTGTCAACGGATGCATCAAAAGATGGCCTAGGTGCGGTCTTGCTACAAGCAGAGGGTGAAGATTGGAAGCCTGTTGCCTATGCCTCCAGGTCTATGACTGATACTGAGTGTTGATACGCCCAGATTGAAAAGGAATGTCTAGGCTTGGTAGTTGGACTAGAAAAGTTTCATGGCTACATATATGGACTTCCCACCTTCACAGTTGAGACAGACCACAGCCCTCTGGTTGCCATCATAAGAAAAAACCTGAATGAGATGTCTCCAAGGATTCAACGACTCATGATGAAGCTGCAAAGATATGACTTTGAACTGATCTACACACCAGGCAAATACATAGTGTTAGCAGATGCACTATCCCGAGCACCCACAATGAGTCATGTGAGCTCTACTGAAGAAGATGTGGATGTTCATGTGAGTATGGTCACTGCTGCGCTGCCCGTGTCAGGCACAAAATCAAAGCAAATAGCAGAAGAAACAGTAAAAGATACAGTATTACAAACAGTAATAGAGAACATTCATCATGGTTGGCCAAAGATTCCTGTCCAAAATATTTTCACATAAGGTCAGAATTGAGTGTCGCAAGTGGACTATTACTAAAACAGAACAGAATAGTCATTCCACAGGCTCTATGTCAAGACATGCTCAAAAGGATTCATGAGGGACACCTCGGAATTGAAAAATGCAAAAGGAGAGCAAGAGACACTGTTTATTGGCCTGGCATAAATAAGGACATTGAGAACATGATAGGCAAATGTGAGACATGTCAGAAACACCAAAACAAACAAGCAAAGGAACCAATGATAGTAGCTGACATACCAACAGCAGCATGGCAAAAGGTTGGTATGGACCTTTTTCATTTAAATGGTAAAGACTATCTAATAGTGATTGACTACTATTCTAACTATCCTGAGATGGCGCTGCTCTCAAGCACCACAGCAAGCAGTGTCATAATGCATGTGAAATCCATCTTCGCCAGACATGGAATTCCCAGGATTGCCGTTAGCGACAATGGTCCGTGCTTCAACTGTAAGGAGTGGCAACAGTTTGCAGCACATTATGGCTTTCAGCACATCACATCCAGTCCTTTGTATGCTCAGTCAAATGGTAAGGCAGAGAAAGGTGTTCAAGTTCTCAAGCAGCTACTGAAGAAAACAACAGAAAGCAAGTCTGATCCTTATCTCGCCCTGCTGAGCTACCGAGCCTCACCTTTAGACTGTGGTTCTTCACCCGCTGAACTACTAATGGGTCGCAAGTTGCGCACCACGCTACCCTGCTGTGCAAAAGAACAGCAAAGTGAGGAACTGAGGCAGAGACTTCAACTGTTAAAGCTGAAACAGAAATCATACTATGACAAGTCATCCAAAACTCTAAAACCATTGGCAAGGGATGATGTTGTCAGGATTGAGGATCCAGATGCATGGAACAGGAAAGCTACAGTTCTTGAGGAAGTGAGACCAAGGTCATACACTGTTAGAACTGAGGAAGGACAGATTCTCAGGAGGAACCGCCGTTCCCTCCTAAAAACACAAGAGACTATTCAAGACCAGATTGATGACAATGCCGCAACTGCATCTTGTCATTCACCGCCAGAACAATCTCATGAAGACACATCAGACTTACCCGTGTTGAGAAGATCCACACGTGAAGTAAAAAAGCCTGATAGACTTAATCTTTGAGTACAATGTAAAGCTTTGAAAATGTGTTGACTGTTTTGAAAATGTTTGTTTATAGAGCACTAACAAAAGTGTTACTGATATTATCTTTATTGTTTTCTTGAAAGTTGATTGATATTGATTTTGTTAAACCTCAAAGAAAGGGGATGTAATGATCAATAACATGTCATTCTATAGTGGACACTAGGTGGAGCCGTAGAGCTGTATATAGCTGTCCGTATAAGACTACACTACCCAGCTGTATGTATATAAGACTACATTACCCATGAGGCACTAGGCTACCCACAAGGCAGCAGTCAAGATGGATGCCTCTACAGATACTGTACCTAGTCCACATGTGCTCAATAAAAGTGTCTAGCAAAAGCTAGCAGTGTTCATAATAAGAATGTCTATTTATTAATGAACATAAGACCCCTCACACCACAAGCCTTTTCCACTTTCCAGCTCATTATACTGTCTGCATTCCTTGCTCCCTTCCTGCCCCTCTGCCCTCACCTTAATGCAAGTGTTGTGCCTTTATGCTTTCAGGTAATCAGCAACCAGCTGACCAGCCTGTCTCTGAGCCTCCCAGTGAGAGTGAGGTGGGGGAAGAGGAGGAGGAAGAAAGCACTGCGTCACTGCATGTCTCACCCGCAGGCACCACCTCAGATACTGGGACTTCGCGATCTTTAGAGGCAAGTTTAGTAGAGGGGTCTGCACGGGGTGATGCAGCAGGGACGAGCAGGCTGTAGCAAGGCCAGGGGGAAAGGGTAGCTCTGGAACCAGCTCCCCGGAGGGTGAGTTCTGCTGCACAGGACTCAGATGAGGACCTTGATGGGGAGGCATTCACAAGAAGGGTGAGGGGCATGCACTTCGAGATGATAGGTGCAATGTCAAGGGTGTCTGCGAGCCTGTCGGCAATGGTAAGGAACATGGAGGCGTCCGCATCCAACATTGCACAGAGCTCTGCACACACCATGGAGCCCATCCTTGGCAGTCTGCGAAGGATGGTGGACTCCCTGAGAGACCGTGGGGACCCAGACCTCATGCCACGTGTCATGGGCGATGTGGCAGCATCCTTTGCAGCGCAGGCGGAAGCCACGCAATGTCTTAGTGCTGCAACACCATCAATGGTTGCTGCCATCAAGTCTCAGACTGCTCTCATGCAGTCTCAGCTTGATGTCACGCAAGCTCTGACTGCTGCCATTGTCGCTGAGTCCACCACAGTCCACCAGGGATCTCACGGTGTCGCAGCAGGCCAGAAATCTGTGCTCCAACAGATTGCTAGGGATGCTGAGGTGCTGCCCCGGGGAGTGGCAGTGGGTCAATGGAGCAGGAACCTGCTGTCCTAACTCAGGATGACAGCATTCCTACTCCTACCACTGCCACTCCACCATTGCCCTTGCCGCTGCCTGTCATCCAGCCAGGCCAGACTGCCACCGCCCAGCCTGCGGTGGCGCAGTGTACAGCCGGGCCTTCCAGGCCCAGAGCTGGTCGAGGGCGTCCTGCAAGGTCATCTGTAGTCTCTGGCACCGACACCTAGCAGCCTTCCACCAGCTGTGCTGCAACTACTGGTGATAGACTACATTTTTGCAGTAGATTAGGAAAAGGCACTGTAAAGAGGGAAAGTAAGAGTTTGCACAAGGGTGATTAGTCAATATTGTTGTTGTATATATGTGTTTACTGAATGTTGATAAATTTATTAATTGAATTTTGCAGATTATGTGCTGTCTCTCATTTCAGCTTTGCGCTGTGATATGGCATGCAAAATGGATAGAATGATGGGGATGTGGTGAGCAGCCGGGATGCGGGGTAGAATTTATTGGAACCCCAGTCTGATGAGGCAGTCATGGACCGCCCTTCCAGAAGGCAGATTGAGTGGCTGCCTCCTCCCTCGCTGCTGTTCCTCCTCTGTTCCTCCTCCTCCTCATCCTCCTCCTCTCCCTCTTTCTCCTCCTGAGGTAGTCCCGCTATGCCTGGTGGCAATGGCTGGGCCCTCTTGATGGCCAAGTTGTGCAGCATGCAGCAGACGACGACGAAAAGGGATATCCTCCCGAGTGGTCAAGGCAGCGTAACCGTTGCTTGAGCACTCCGATGGTCTGCTTGATGATGTTCCTGGTGGCGGCATGGCTCTCATTGTATGAGTGCTGGGCAGGAGTGTTGAGGTTGCGGAGCGGAGTCATGAGCCAGGTGGAGAGCGAAACCCCTTGTCTCCGACGAGTCAGCCATGAGCTTGATGTGGTGGCTGGAAGAGTGCTGGCACCCTGGTCTGGCGCAGGATGAAGGTATCATGGCTGCTGCCAGGATAGCAGACATTGACGGTGAGGATTTGCTGTCTGTGGTCGCAAATCAACTGGACATTAAGTGAATGGCAGCCATTGCGGTTACGGAAGATCTCAGGATTGTTATGCAGCGCCCGCAAAGCGACGTGGGAGAAGTCAATGGTGCACCATGGGGAAGCCCGTTATCCTGGCAAAGCCACATGCACACTCATGCTGCTTCTCTCTGGTGATGGGGAAGGAAATGTAGTCCCTTGTAGAGAGCCTCTGTGACCTCCCGGATGCAGCGATGTATGGCGAACTGCGAAATGTTAGATGTCTCCTGCTGCAAACTGGAAGGGCGGAATCTTATCTTCCAGGCTGAGTTTGAGGTGGGACTGCAGGTTTTTGGGTTCCAGTCCCGCCCCCAGCGACGTCTGACGAACTGAAGCTATTTTACCCTGATTGGCCTTGTTAAGCTTGCCCTGCAGGCTTGCCGGCCAGTTAAGGGAAAGCCGGTGTCAGATGACGTCAGTTGATGACGCTTCATCTGCCGGTTTTCTTAAAGGCATATGCAACATACTTGTTTGACAGATGAATTGTCAGTGTTTGACAGCATTGAGGTGTTGTCAAACACTGACAATCAATGTCCAAAGGTGAGCCCTTGTACCCAGGCTCTCCAATTACTCTCTCCTTAGGATAAAACAGATGGCAGCTGCAGCTGAGATTGCAGAAGCCATCCGTCACTTCTCCCGATGAGATGAGGCTACACAAACACTTCATAGCTTGTCACCTGCAGAAACATCTAACCACATTAAAAATTACTTTAACAACATTTCCTTAACTCTGATACTAACCAGTGTCCCATTGCATCCTTCACACCACTTCTGCAGCTGTCATCCAAACACTAACATAACAACAGACCCACAGCACGCCTCACTTACCCTGTTAACAGGCAGTTAAGTGGCTATAATCCTCTTCCCGCCGCTAGGAGTCGGGTCCCTGCGCAAATCGGGGACCCGACTCCCAGGAAGATTGGTTGGAGGCGGGTTGGGAGCGGGTCCATTTTTGGGGGTTTTCCCAGCAGTCCTGCCTCCAGACCCACCTCCTCAGGGCTGGTAAAATCCAGCCCGAAGGATCCACTGGCATAGAAATTGAGGGTGATGGTGACCTCGACTGCCACTGAGAGAGCCTTGGTGGTCCTGATTAGAGGCTGGAGGTCTGGCTGCAGGAGGTGGCAGAGCTCTGTGACCAGCTCTTTGGTGAAGTGGAGTCTTCTAAGACACTGCTCCTCAGTTAAATTTATGTAGGGGAAGTGCTCCCGGAATACCCTGGGAGGGTAAGGCCTCCTGTTGAGAGCCCTGTTGGCCCTCCTCCTCCCTCTGGCCACATTTTCCAATCTTTGACTCTGCCTCCGCTGCCTCCGACGTTGATGCTGGAGGGCGAGGTCGAGTGCCAGTACAGCCCCCATTAATGTAACCAAGTGTAGGACTTTGAAAACTTAGCAGAATGAAAGTGATAAATTTTTAGCAGGCAGAACACTCCTGAAAGTAAGAAACATTTAACCCACTGAAAATGGCTGTTTCAATGTGAAACTGAGAAGGCAGCATTGATTGGCCACTAAAATGAGAGCGAATGTTGATCCCTTTAAATACCGCTCCTACAGCGGCCGTCCGAATGCATCATGCCTCCCCTTCCTGCCATTGTTCAGGCCAGGAGCTAAGGCAGGGGGTGACAGTCAATTTTGCATCTGGGCCGTTAATGGGGCATTCCACATGCATTGGCGTCACAATCTACCAGGCGCTAAAAGCCAAGGCGCTAACTGTTAGCGCCACTGCTAAATCCCGGGTGAATGTCACGTGCAGCGTTGGATTCGCCGCGTCTGCTGCAAACCCATTAGCGCCCCATTAGCGCCACCCACCCACCCACCCCGGCACTAACGGGCCAAATTTCTCCCCCGTTGTCTTCTTGAACCAGCACAACCCCATGGAACATGTCAGAAATGCAGCATTTATTCACAAGTGCAGAAAAACACATACACAATTTGCGTCACCGAATTAAAAACAAAAAGCAGGAAAAGCTATGATTTAACAGAAATAAACATTCATCTTTCTTCCTGGACAGGAGAACCAATCAGACTGATTTTTCCGTCCTCGGCTTCTTACACTGTTCCAACGAAGCTCAACATAAACTCGAGGAATAGCACCTTATCTTTCGAATAGGCACTTTACAATCTTCTGGACTTAACATCGCGTTCAACAATTACAGACTATAACCTCGGCCCCGATATTTTTTTTCCCCTTGTCTTCTCACATGGCAGCTGTTGATGATTCTGCCATCGCCATTCACACCTCATCTAGAGTCATCTTTTGTTTCTTAACTTGTCCTATTATCTCTCTTTATGCCTTGCACCATCATCCCTTTTGTCAGTCAATCTCTCCTGCCTTCCATCCTTTCACAGACCTTCCCTTTGTTCTTTCCTCCCCTCCTCCCTGCCCCTGCTTAAAAATCTCTCTTCTCTAACCTTTTCCAGTTCTGACGAAGGGTCCTCGACATGAAACGTTGACTCTATTTCTCTCTCCTCGATGCTGCCTGACCTGCTGAGTCTTTCCAGCATTTTCTGTTGTTATCTCCTGATCATTAGTCCAGGCCTCTGGATTACTAGTCTAGTAATGTAACCACTGTGCTACTGTACCCTATGTATCTCTATTTGAAACAATCTTCAGCCATTGTAATCATTATGGATGAGTTAATTATTGCATTCCAGTCATAAATGTATGTATATTGTGAAATAGTACCAAAACTGGTTGAAGTTGGGTATGGGTGGACGATACAACAGTGGCATTTCTGCATCAAATTATTCAAATCTCAGTACCAAAAGAAGAAATGGACAATGACTGGAAAAAGGATGGAATGAGTTCTGTTACATCCCGATGCAGAAGCAGAAGTGAAGGCAATCTATTGTTGGTCTGTGGTATGTGTCGGGCAACACCATCCACTCCAAAGACCTTGACGTGATGGAGGTAATCTTGGTGATCACAATAAAGAGCTGTTAAGCCTCAAACTCAATCCCTCACTACCGGAATACAATACAGTTAACTCAGTAATACCCCTAAACAGAGCTTCTGGCAATATTCACGTTGATGGCCTATTCAAACAGCATTATTCACTCATGTTTACATTATCGAGCACTGACACACACACTGACGCATTGTTTTAGATGTATGTACCCCTCTGATTTTTAAACCAAGCAAAAGTGTATTTAGGACAAACAATTTCCACTTGCACAGAGACAGCAGCTCAAAGATTTTCTATAAATAAACATGTTTTACAGGCATGTTCCCTTGAGGATGAGGTCTTTCATTTCAAGGTTGGGCTTAATGTAATGGAGACGAAGATAACAGTCGTGTTGTTTTTAATTAAAATGAAGAAGAAAAAACTCACCCAGGAATGGTTTGAAAGAGCTTCACCCCAAGTTTTAAGGGCAGTTTCTCCCAATGACGAGCTTCTTTCTTTGAAATGTTTGGTTTGGTCTGATAAAAATCAAGATGACATTTAAAATACCAACACAGCACATCCTTTGACGACTAGAAAAGATATACAGTGGAAGATTGGCATTTTACTACTGGCACGCATTTATTAGTAAGAGGTAATCGATTCAAAAGGAAAGGAGATTGATTATGATGGAGACCTTGCTTTTAAAGGTGCATTGTCACAATAATAAAGTGTCCTTTAAGACACTTTGGGGGCAAAGTTTGGTTGATTTGCACCTCCTGTAAGTGCCCTAAGAGGGCGCTAATGGGGCACAAAGCACCTAGCGCCCGGGCGCGGCGCCGCTAACGCCTCCCTCAAAATTCAGCGGGAGGTTAGCAGCAGCAGTAAGCAGTAGTGCCCCACGGTGCAGCGCCTCTGGCGATGACGTAATCGCCGTGCGCAGTGCCCCGCTCGCAACCCGGCCGCAATCTTCAGTAGCACCCCCTGAATTACCGCTGGTCTCTATGTCCGACAGCATCAGGGGGGCGTATGTGCGGCCAGGGCGCGATATTTAAAAGGGAGGTGCCGGGTGGCTATTTTTGTTGCTGGCCACATGCCAGCACCTGCCCCCTTTGCCGTCCCCGGCCTTCTGTGAAGCCCCCTCGCGGGGTGCCGGCTGCGCTCCTTGATCCCGGCACTCCTCTTGACTGCCAGGCTCTTTTGCCAGCACTCCGATCCCTACCATTGGCCCAGAGCCTGCTCATGTCCTGCAATCCACACAGACTGACATCTACCTGGACATTAACCCAGACCCTGCTCACCTCCTCCAATCCACACACAAGGACTCCTACCCTGCCATTAACCCAGACCCTGCTCACCTCCTCCAATCCACACACAAGGACTCCTACCCTGCCATTAACCCAGACCCTGCTCACCTCCTCCAATCCACACACAAGGACTCCTACCCTGCCATTAACCCAGACCCTGCTCACCTCCTCCAATCCACACACAAGGACTCCTACCCTGCCATTGGCCCAGAGCCTGCTTATCTCCTCCAATCCACACACAAGGACTCCTACCCTGCCATTGGCCCACAGAATGCTAACCTCCTCCAATCCACACACAAGGACTCCGACCCTGCCATTAACCCAGACCCTGCTCACCTCCTCCAATCCACACACAAGGACTCCTACCCTGCCATTGGCCCAGACCCTGCTCAGCTCTTCCAATCCACACACAATGATTCCTACCCTGCCATTGGCCCAGACCCTGCTCACCTCCTCCAATCCACACACAATGACTCCTACCCTGCCATTGGCCCAGACCCTGCTCACCTCCTCCAATCCACACACAATGACTCCTACCCTGCCATTGGCCCAGACCCTGCTCAGCTCTTCCAATCTACATCAACTGACTCCTACCCTGCCATTGGCAGAGAACCTGCTCACCTCCTCCAATCCACACACACAGCATGCCTACCCTGCCATTGGCCCACAGAATGCTAACCTCCTCCAACCCACACACACTGACTCCCACTCTGCCATTGGCCCAGAGCCTGCTCACCTCCTCCAATCCATACACACTGATTCCTACCCTGCTGTGATAAATCCAAATCGTGGAACAAGGAACTCAAAGAGGCTAGATGTTAGAATTAACATGAGTACTTTATTAACAACTGGGAAACACATTTACAGACAGCCTGCATCAGCATCCTGGCATTCCACCTTGTGTTGACCTTAACAGGAAGTAAAACCCCTGACCTTAGCAGCAGCATTGGCTACAGCACCACCCGGTGGACAACCACAACCATAACAACCCAGATCACTATATCCCTCCCCCCCTTAAGATTTCAGTATGAATTTCTTAACAAACAACCATTCCTAAGGGTCACATAAGAAGTCTCCATTCACTATGTTCCATACTTGACGAATCTAACAGGTCATTATCAATCTCTCTGGTGGCTGGCGAGCCCTTTGTGACCGTCTAACAGTAAAGTCCCTGCTTGTTTGTGGTGAAGCCACGAGCTGCTCCTGAGTAGTGCTCGGACTATCTGACTCTGCAACGATGGTTCCCTCTTGACGAATGGGTTCCTGTGGAATTTTCTCGGTCCCTGGTGGTGGCACCACAGATGCACTTGGATAACTGGGGGTAAACCTGTCCTCAGTCATTGCATCTGGAACCTTCATTTCAATTTCCCCATGTCGGGGAAGTATCTGATCTACATGTCTGCGTACTACCCTACCATCTCCCAACATGACCTTGTATGATACTGGACCGGTCATTGAGTCTATGAAGCCAGGAATCCACTTTGGTCCATAATTGAAATTCCTGGTAAGGACCGTATCTCCTTCTCCAAAACTTCGGCTCTTTGTTCTTTTGTCATGGTTCACTTTTTGTTTGTTTTGTCTGTTTTCCATTTTCCTTTTTAGGTCTGGGTGGACAAGGTCAAGAGTGGAGCGTAGTCTACGACCTAATAACATCTCAGCAGGAGAGAGTCCTGTGGTGGATTGAGGTGTTGTCCTGTAGCTGAACAGAACCCGTGACACTTTGGCTGCAAAACTCCCTTCTGCACTTTTTTTCATCATCTCTTTAAATGTTTGTATGGCTCTCTCCGCAAGTCCATTTGAGGACGGATGATATGGAGCTGAGGTCACCTGCACTATGCCATTGTTTCTCATGAACTCTTTTGTCTCTACTCACAAAACAAGTGGCATTGTCACTTACCACGATCTCCGGTAGCCCTTGATTACTGAAGCTCCGATGCAGGCAGTCTATAGTAGTAGTGGAGGAAGCAGAATTTACAGGATAAACATCCATCCATTTGGAATGTGCATCAATGATTATGAGGAACATCTTCCCCATGAATGAACCCACATAATCTAAGTGCAATCTTCTCCATGGTTTATCCGGCCACTCCCAGGGGTGGAGAGGAGCCGCTGCTGGTGCCTTCCGGTGTTCCTGACAAGTGCTGCATGTCTTGACCAGATTTTCTATCTCCTCATCTAGCTTTGGCCACCACAAGTAACTCCTAGCCAAGGCTTTCATTCGCGAGACCCCAGGACGACACTGATGTAGTTGCCCTAGGGTAGACTGTCATGCTGGCTGTGGAATAATCACTCGTGCTCCCCACAACACGCAACCATCCTGCACACTCAGCTCTGTTTTCCTGATACTGTAGGGTGTGAAGTCAGCCCCTTCCGGATGCTGTGGCCATCCCCTCACCACATATTCTCGAACTCTAGACAGTACTGGATTTTTACCTGTCCATGTTCTTACTTGCTCTGCAGTCACAAGTGCTGTGTCAGTGTCCTCCAACATCAACACTCTGTCCTCTGGAGCTGCACGGATAGGTGTGCCTGGCAGTGGAAGACAGCTCAAGGCATTTGCGTTCCCATGGTACTTGCCCGCCTTGTAGATGATGACATACTCATATGCCCTCAACGTCACGGCCCACCTCTGGATCTGGGGTGACACCATCTGTGGAACTGCTTTCATTTCATTGAAAAGAGAGAGAAGAGGTTTATGATCGGTACATATGGTGAACTTCCTGCCATATATGTGCTTGTGGAACCTCTGTAACCCAAACATTACTGCTAACCCCTCTTTGTCTAACTGGGAATAGTTTTTTTCCGCTGGTGTTAGAGTTCGAGATATAAACCCTATTGGTCTTTCAGTTCCATCTTCCATGCAGTGTGAAAGAACTGCCCCCACCCCATAAGGTGAAGCGTCACAAGAGAGAATTATGTCTTTCTCTGCATTGTAGTGAACCAGCACATCAGACGACAGCATCAGTTTCTTGGACTGTTCAAATGAAACCCCCTGCTCCTCTCCCCACTGCCACTGTGTCTCCTTGCGCAGTAGTTTGTGAAGAGGTGCTAACACAGTTGACAAGTTTGGTAAAAACCTGTTATAATAGTTCAGCAGTCCCAGGTAAGCTTTTAACTCAGCCACATTTGTAGAAGCAGGAGCGTCCTGCAGTGCTTGTACCTACTCCTTGAGTGGATGGAGCCCGGTGGTGTCCACTCTGTGTCCCAGGAACACTGCCTCATTCCCCAGGAAAGTGCACTTACTCCTCTTGAGCCGGAACCCTGCCCTCTCCAATCTCTGTAGTACCTCTCTCAGAGTGCTCAGATGCTCCTGGTCGGTTCTTCCCGTCACCAGAATGTCATCCAGATAGATGGAAACATGTGGAATCCCTTGCAGTACACCTTCGATTGTCCTCTGGAAGATAGCTGGATTAGATGAGACACCAAACGGTAAGCGGTTATATGTAAACAAGCCCTTGTGTGTATTTATGGTGACATACTTCTTTGATTCGTCATCCAGTGTAATCTGCAAGTTGGCATGACTCATATCCAACTTTGTGAATTTCTTTCCTCCAGCCAGGTTTGCAAAGAGATCCTCTGTTTTGGGAATAGGATACTGCTCCAGTTTGGACACCCGTTTGACAGTCAATTTATAGTCTCCACAGAGTCTTACCGAATTGTCCAGTTTTAAAACAGGTACTATGGGAGCTGCCCATTCCGAACATTTCACTGGCTCCAGTATGTTCTCTCTCAATAGACAGTCAAGCTCAGCCTCTACCTTTGGCTTCATGGCATAAGGCACAGGTCGTTGTTTAAAAAACCTTGGCAGTGCCTCCTTGTCTACATAAACCTTAGCTAGGGGGCCATTAAATGTGCCAAGTTCCTCCTTGAACACACTCTCATGTTCACTCAACACTTCTTGCAAAGTCAACTGTTTGCCTGCATCTATTTTATGTACTGCTCCCCAGTCTAATTTAAGTTCTTTTATCCAGCCCCGACCTAACAGGTTTGGTCCGGTACCCGATACTATAACTACAGGTAGCTGTTCCACTGTGTCCCTGTGTTGCACAGTTACCTTAGCTGTACCTAATGTCACTACTCATTCAACTGTATATGTTTTAAGATGCAGGGAGCAAGGCTTTAACTCTGGAACTTTTGCACGGTTCCCCAATTTTGAGTACTCTGCCTTGTTCATTATGGTCACACCGCACCCTGTATCCACTTCAAAGTTCACCTTAGAGTCATTTACTGTCAGTTGCAATGTGATAGGAGCCACTTTTGGAATGTTCTCTAACATGCTATACATTATGAACATGTCCTCTTCTTCCTCAGCTTCCCCGCTGATGTGGTGTGCTCCATGTTTTTTCATGTCTCTCCCTGGGTTTTGCTGTCCTCCTCCTTTTGGTTTGGATTCCTCCACAGGTGATTTTGCCCTGCAAGCTCATTTTATGTGTCCTTGTTTCCCACACTTGTAGCACTTTCCCTCCAGAAACCAGCATTCACTCACCAGGTGATCGCCCTTGCATCTATAACATGCCTTCACATGCTCACGTTGTGGTTTCTGATGCATGTCCAACTTGTGCACAACAACCTGACCTACAACTTGTGTAGCATTAGCCCTGTCTGAACCCTGTATTTCTTTTACATCTCGGTTCGCTGTCTCTATGGCTTGAGCAAGTTCCAATGCTTTCTCATGAGTAAGCCCAGTCTCGGATAATAATCTACGCTGCATTCGGTCGTCCATAATTCCGCAACCTAGCCTATCTCGCAGCATTTCCTTCAGGTTGTTCCCATAATTGCAATCTTGTGCTAATTTACGCAACACCACTACATAGTCCATTACGCTCTCTTCCTCTTTCCCGTTCCTTGAATTAAACTTGAACTGCTGTACAATCTCACTAGGCTTAGGGTTGAAATGTTCCTTTAGCAAGGCCACTAATTCAACAAATGATTTGTCTCCAGGCTTTTCAGGACTGAGCAGATTTTTCATCAAACTGTAGGTTTGGCTTCCCACTGAACTAAGCAGAATGGCTTTCCTTTTTCCGGCATCATTTATTTCATTTGCTTCGAAAAAGTAACCCAACACTTCACAGTATTCTTCCCAGGTTTGTGCTTGAATATCAAAAACGGAGACCGTTCCTACCGTGGCAGCCATGCTCTCGTCCAGCCTGTAGCTAACTTTAGCTCGTGATTTTGTTGTTTAAACGTCCCGGCAGACTTTTCTTCTTTATGCAGGGTCCTTTAGTTGCCTCGTCGCCAAATGTGATAAATCCAGATAGTGGAACAAGGAACTCAAAGAGGTTAGATGTTAGAATTAACACGAGTGCTTTATTAACAACTGGAAAACACATTTACAGACAGCCTGCATCAGCATCCTGGCATTCCACCTTGTGCTGACCTTAACAGGAAGTAAAACCCCTGACCTTAGCAGCAGCATTGGCTACAGCACCACCCGGTGGACAACCCCAACCATAATAACCCAGATCACTATACCTGCCATTGGCCCAGAGCCTGCTCATCTCCTCCAATCCACACACACTGACGGCACTGTGTAAGAGCTGGCAGCCAATCAGATGAAACTTTCCCCCTGCCCCACCCCCCGTGACATTGTGTCCCTCGCTCTCTGTTGGCTCACACTCTGGCCGTTGGGCCCTGCCCTGGGAATTTGACTGCACGGGACCTTGCAAATCGCTGCACACCCTTAGAGGGAACATTGCCCATTACCTCTCACCATTGATCGATCGCTTCTGTCATCTCTGCTTCACCTGCCATCTATTCCATCAGCATGGGTGCCCTTTCTACTCTCACCTTGTCCAAGCCATTCCTTTCACACTCACCACCATTGCGGGGGGTATCGTTATGTCTCACCATTCACTGCAACTCACTAAGCCACTTCCAAAGGTACACACAAATCTGTCCAAGAACGCAAAGTGTTGAAAATAAAGGTTTTAATGTTTGACACCACTTTAACAGAAACTTTACATGAACATTGCATAAAACACCCAAGTGCCTACCCTTGTGTGTTGTTAGTTGGAATGATTGCACTAGGATGAGGGTGAGTTTGAGGGGTGGCTAGTGAGATGGGGATATGATAATGTAGATAAAGAGGTTGGGTGGAGGTGCAAGATAAGTTGGTGTGAGTAAGGGTGTGAAGGAGTAGGGTAGGGAAGGCAGAGTGATGCGGATGTGATGAGAGGCACAGCAGGATGAGGTTGAATGTGGCTTTGCAGTAACGTTTCGTGATCTACTGAGATCATTGAAACATTTGTGGCACTGCACCCAGCTTGTCCCTGCTTGTGTCCTCCTCTGCAATGTGCAACCAGGCTGTGTTGATCTCCTGGGGAGGTTCTCTTCCGCTCATGGGAAGGGAAGAGGACCTCCCTGCATGCTCTGGAGGGAGCATATGGAGGGAGTCGTGGGAGAGCCTGGGTGCAGCCCTGCACCTCTGTGCAGTGCTTGTCAGTGTTTGCAGCACCTCAATGCTCTAGAACACCGACAGCCCAAATGTCAAAATAAATTTGGACATGGTCCCTTTAAGGAAACCAGCTGATGACGCGTCATCAAATGACATCACCAGACCCGCTTCCTCTAATTGGCCTGGAATCAGGGGAAATTCATTTCAGAGGCTGGGATGGAGATAGCAGCGGGGTCGGGACCCGCCACTGACGTCGCTCACCACGGACCTGCCGAGGTTAGTGAAAGCGTGGCCAATGTCTTCGGACCCCAGCACAAAGTCTGTTCCCTAGCCAATGACTCCATCCCTCTACATAGCATCTGTCTGAGGCTGAACAAGACTTTTCACAACCTTGGTGTCATATTTGAACCAGAAATGAGCTTTCGGCCACATATCCACAGCATAACTAAGACATCCTACTTCCACCTCCGTAACATTGCCAACTCTGCCCTGGCCTCAGCTCATCTGCTGCTGAAATCCTCACCATGCCTTTGTTACCTCTAGACTTGACTATTCCAATGCACTCCTGGCTAGCCTCCCACGTTCTACCCTACGTAAACTTGAGGTCATCCAAAACTCTGCTGCCCGTGTCCTAACTCGCACCAAGTCCCATCCGCCCATCACCCCTGTGCTCGCTGACCTATATTGACTCCTGGATAAGCAACGCTTCGATATTAAAATTCTCATCCTTGTTTTCAAATCCCTCCATGGCCTCTCCCCTCCCCATCTTTGTAATCTCCTCCAGCCCCACAACCCACCAAGATAGCTGCGCTCCTCTAATTCTGGCCTCTTGAACATCCCTGATTTTAATCGCTCAACCATCGGTGGCCGTGCCTTCAGCTGCCAAGTCCCTAAGCTCTGGAATTCCCTCCCTAAATCTCTCCGCCTCTCTACCTCTCTTTCCTCCTTTAAGATGCTCCTTAAAACCTACCTCTTTGACCAAGCTTTTGGTCATCCTGCCCTAATTTCTCCCTGTGTGGCTCGGTGTCAAAGCTACAGACCTCTATCTGAATAGGTGCTGCATAATGGGGCGACAGCAATTGTTGATCAGTGAAGTCACAACGGATGGGCTTTTGTTGGGTGAGGTGATGAAGGCATATGGAGCAACGGTGGGTGAATGGATCAGCCAGGATCTCACTGAATGGCGGAGCACACCCGAGGGGCTGAATGGCCTCCTTCTGTTCCTGTCTTCCTGTAAGAGTTTTTTGCAGGGGTGGCCACAGATGGGAATAAGGTTGGAAGGTGGTAGGGGATTACGGGTGATAAAATGAATTGTCAGAGATGGCCTTGTCAGTGATTGAGGCCATGCAAGCAGTGAGGCCAAGAGAGATGGCATAGTAGAGGGGTGGATGTGATGGGTAGGGGTGTTTAAGCGACAACAGGAGGGCAGTAAAATCGGAGGAGAAAGGACAAGGGGAGTTGAGATGGAAATTGTAATGACCAAGGATGAGTAGTCACTGAGTGCAGAGGCTGAAGGAGGAAAGTAGGGAGGATATGTGGGTGAGAAATCAGGGGTGGACAACAAGGATTTTAAAGGAGACAAGAGTGGAACAAATGTCACAACGGGCCGCTCTGATGTCACAGCAGACCGCTCTGATGTCACAACGGGCTACACTGATGTCACAACGGACCGCTCTGATGTCACAAAGGGCCATTCTGATGTCACAACGGGCCGCTCTGAGGTCACGCCAACTTCCTGATGACATCATTAAGCAGCATGCTATTGACAGAGCTAAGCAATCCCACAATTAATGGATCAGATCAAAGCTCTGCAGTCCTGCCACATCCAGTCGTGAATGGTGGTGGACCATTTAACAACTAACGGGAGGAGAAGGCTCCATGAATATTCCCATCCTCAATGATGGTGGAGCCCAGCACATGAGTGCAAAAGACAAGGCTGAAGCGTTTGCAACCATCTTCAGCCAGAAGTGCCGAGTGGATGATCCATATCGGCCTCCTCCTGAGGACCCACCATCGCAGAAGCCAGTCTTCAGCCAATTCAATTCACTCCACGTGATATCAAGAAATGGCTAAGCGCACTGGATACAGCAAAGGCTATGGGCCCCGACAACATTCCGGCTATCGTGCTGAATACTTGTGCTCCAGAACTAATCATGCCTCTAGCCAAGCTGTTCCAGTACAGCTACAACACTGGCATCTATTCGACAATGTGGAAAACTGCCCAGGTATGTCCTGTCCACAAAAAGCAGGACAAATCCAACCTGGCCAATTACCGCCACATCGGTCTGCTTTCAATCATCAGTAAAGTGATGGAAGATGTCACCGACAGTGCTATCAAGCGGCACTTACTTACCAATAACCTGCTCACTGATGCCGAGTTTGGGTTCCGCTAAGACCACTTGGCTCCCAACCTCATTACAGCCTTGGTTCAAACATGGACAAAGGAGCTGAATTCCAGAGGTGAGGTGGGAGTGACTGCCCTTGACATCAAGGCAGCATTTGACCAAGTGTGGCATCAAGGAGCCCTAGTAAAACTAAAGTCAATGGGAATCGGGGGGGAAATGCTCCACTGGCTGGAGTCATACATAGCACAAAGGAAGGTAGTTGCGGTGGTTGAAAATCAATCATCACTGCCCCAGGACATCGCTGCAGGAGTTCCTCAGGGGAGTGTCCTAGGCCCAACCATCTTCAGCTGCTTCATCAATGACCTTCCCTCCAACATAAGGTCAGAAATGGGGATGTTCGCTGATGACTGCACAGTGTTCAGCGCCATTCACAACTCCACAGATAATGAAGCAGTCCATGCCCGCATTCAACAAGACCTGGACAACGTTCAGGCTTGGGCTGATAAGTAGCAGGTAACATTCGCACCACAGAAGTGCCAGGCAATGACTATCTCCAACAAGCGAGAGTCTAACCACCTCCCCTTGACATTCAATGGCATTACCATCGCTGAATCCCCCACTATCAACATCCTGGGGGTCACCATTAACCAGAAACTTAACTGGACCAGCCACATAAATACTGTGGCAACAAGAGCAGGTCAGAGGTTAGTTATTCTGCACCTCCTGACTCCCCAAAGCCTTTCCACCATCTACAAGGCACAAGTAAGGAGTGCGATGGAATACTCTCCACTTGCCTGGATGAGTGCAGCTCTAACAACACTCAAGAAGCTCGACACCATCCAGGACAAAGCAGCCCGCTTGATTGGCACCCCATCCACCACCTTAAATATTCATGCCCTCCACCACCGGCATACCGTGGCTGCAGTGTGTACCATCTACAAGATGCATTGCAGCAACTCGCCAAGGCTTCTTCGGCAGCACCTCCCAAACCTGCGACCTCTTCCACCTAGAAGGACAAGGGCAGCAGGTGCATGGGAACACCACCACCTCCAAGTTCCCCTCCAAGTCACACACCATCCTGACTTAGAGGTATATCGCCGATCCTTCATCGTCGCTGGGTCAAAATCCTGGAACTCCCTACCTAACAGTACTGTGGGAGTACCTTCACCACACGGACTGCAGCTGTTCAAGAAGGCAGCTCACCACCACCTTCCTAAGTGCAATTAGGGATGGGCAATAAATGCCGGCCTTGTCACCGATGCTCACATCCCATAAACGAATTCAAAAAAGCTTCAATCCTTGACACATGAAGATCCCAATTTGGGGCAATTCTGCTAGAAATGTCTGTCCTACACTCCCATTTCCACATCCTTTGTCACAAATACTTTGAGTGTCTGTGGTGCGATGGATTCTTTATTAGGAACAAACAGCTGCTCAATCCAATATGGCTGCCAAGGGTTGGGAATGTTGCCTTGTCCGTATGGTCTGTGTCTCAGGTCTGGACCTTAACCCCCAGCACCCAACTTAAACTGCCACAAAGAGCTGGCAGGACTTATATGGGCACATGACCCAGGGCCACATCACAACTGAGGGGTTATGTAACCTGGCCTCACAATGAAAACCATGACAACACAGAAACCCAGGGCTGGACAAAATACAGCAAAGTGCTACAAACTGCATTTCTGCATGAGATGGATGTTGTGACAATGAGGCTATTTTCAAACATGTAGAAGCCGGAATCAGTTCAATGAAAGGTCATGAATGAGAGAGAGCCATGGAAATGACCTTGGAGCTTCTGAAACTTTACTGGAGGAAGCTAAATGTTAGTGATGTGGTGCCTGGAAATAACACGGGGACTCCGATTGGGCGACTGATGCCGCGCTGTGCAGACCCATCGCTTCCCGTTCGACAGATGGCCCTGGACTCTTTGGGGGAGAAATTCGGTATCGCCCCATTTGGGGCGCAATTATCGGCCGGGCGCAAAGATTAGCGTCTGGCGCTAATTATCGCCTCCGACTGCAAACTTGGCTTTTATCGCCCCCGGAGGTGATTGGAGCGCTAAATCAGGCGCTACACAACTCGCTTAAGGTGCTAAGGCCGAGGAGCGAGGCGCTACCTCAGAGGGCGGGCGCAGCGCAGGTGCTGTCAGTTAGCGATTGAACACAGACACATTGGCGCTGGTCAGTTCTTAAAGGGGAGGGTCGATCTTGCTCTGCAGCCACACCCTGCTCACTGGAGCCTTGAATCTCGGCCTGGGCGGACCTGTGGCTAAATCTAGCAGCCAGACACTATGGAAAGGGCCAGGGAGCGAGCACAGCACTTCTGCGAGCGGGCTTTGGAGGCTCTGATTCGCGGGGTGGAGCACAGAAGATCCATTCTGTACCCAAAGAGTGGCAGGAGGCCTTTGCCACGCGAGTACAGAAGACTGTGGCGGGAGGTGGCTCAGAGCGTGTCCTCCAGCAGCATGGTGCCTGATGTAATAAAACTCACTACGCACTTGGTTTGAGTATAAAGCAAGGCTTTAATCAACTTGTTTCAGAACATGGAGGTCTAGTTGTACTTCACTAGTTCCTGTCTTACAAAATGTCCCTGGGCAAGCTGGGCCCACACCCGAGTATTTATACTCCTTGGACGGCGCCACCAGCTGGTCGTCCAGCGTTATTTCATGATAGTTTCTTGATGAATGATGAGATTTATAACATTCTTCCTGCCTAAAAGATTTGGGAGTCCGACGACTTCCTCATAGCGGATTAGGCTGACCAGGAATAGCCGCAGTCTTTTAGATTTTTGTTTCTGGCTAGAAGGCCCATCTCCCCGAACCGTGTCTTGGTCCCTGGGCCGCTTGATCCATACTGGTGGATCGACAGGGCCCGTGTTGCTCTTATCGACCCGAGGGAGGCTGGGGAGATTGTGACTCTGGGTGCGGGTTCCCACAGGCGCAGAACTGGCTTCATCCTGTTGAATAGACAGGGATTGACCGGCGTCCTGGCCTTGGGTGGCCATTCCTATGGGGAGCGCTCGGCTCCCCGAGTGGATCCGGTGGGGCAGCTGGCAGATCTCTCGATGTCCCAGGTAGGGCGTCATCTTCGGGGGAGCACAGAGTGCCGGCATCATCCCTGTGGGTCCCTCTATCGGTTGGATCCGTGGAACCGGCCGGACAGGGAGCCAGGTCCCGGAGTGAAACAGTGGACTCCCGGCCATCAGGGTACCGCACGTGCGCGTACATGGGGTTGATGTCCGTGAGTTCTACCTCGTCGACGAGAGGATCATTTTTAGATGATCGGACGAATCTTCGGAGCAGCACGGGGCCGGGAGCTGCCAACCATGATGGTAGAGGCGTCCCATGGGTGGAGCGACGCTAGAAGCTGAAGAATCGCTCGTGAGGTGTGACGTTGGTAGACGTAGAAAGGAGAGACCTGATGGAATGCAACACGTCAGGGAGCATAGTTTCCCACTGCTGGTCTGGTAGGTTGCGTGACCTCAGCGCAAGACGAAGAGCGTTCCAAATGATAGCATTGTGTCTCTCAACCTGTCCGTTACCAATGGGATGGTACAGTGTCGTTTTACTTGTGGTGATTCCCCGTTGGGAGAGATAACTTTTGAGTTCGCTTGACATGAAGGAGGGACCCCGATCAGAGTGGATGAAATTGGCCGTACCACAAAGGGAAAAGACATGATCAAGGCATTTGATCACTGTGGAAGTAAGCATATTGGGACAGGGGAAAGCAAAGGGAAAGCGTGAATATTCGTCCACCATAGTCAGTAAGTAGGTATTTCGCGTTGAGGAAGGCAATGGCTCTTTAAAGTCAATGCTGAGTCGCTGCATAGGCTGCATAGCGTGTATGAGCGAGTCATCCAATGGACGGAAGAATTGCGGTTTTAATTCCGCACAAATTCTACAGTAGGAGCACATACTTTTCACATCTTCCGTAGAAAATGGGAGATTTTTAGATCGCACAAAGTGCAACATACGGGTATCGCCAGGATGGCATAAGTCAGTATGAAAGTCCACCAGAGTTGAAGTTGACATAGAAGAGCAGAATGCCCGCGTGAGGGTATCCGGGGCCACATTCTCTTTGCCGGGTCGATAATGTATGGTGCATCCAAAGGTGGCCAATTCCATCCTCCAGCGTTGTATTTTATTATTCTTGATCTTAGTGCGTTTCCGGTTATCCAGCATAAAGGCCACGGAGCGCTGATCGGTTATAAGTGTGAAATGGCGACGAGCGAGAAAATGACTCCATTTACGTACCGCTTCGATGATGGCCGTAGCCTCCTTCTCGACAGGAGGATAATGGAGCTCGCTACCCTGCAAAGTTCTGGACAGAAATGCAACGGGTCGACCACCTTGATTCAAGGTAGCAGAGATCGCCACATCCGATGCATCGCACTCGCCCCATCAATGGAACGAAGCGTGACTTTTTCCAGTTGTCGCTTGAGGAGGTTGAAAGCTAAAATAGCCGTTGCCTCTAATGGAAATGACTTTGCGTGAAGCAGGGGCTGGATCTTGTCGGAGAAGTGGGGTATCCATTTTGCATAATAGCCGAACATGCCGAGTGCCCGACGAAGAGAGCCGAGATTCGTAGGGGGAGGGAGCTCCTGAAGCGAATGAAGTCGCTCCAGATCCGGTTTGATGACACCGTTGCCCACCCAGTAGCCAAGGATGTTGACTGATGGTACTGATTTCACAGATTTGGACTCATTTACGGTTAAGTTGCGATGACGGAGAATGTCAAAAAATTTCTGGAGGTTGGCATCATGCTCCTTCTGGTCATGACCAGCAATGGTGATATTAGCCAGATATGGAAAAGTGTCCGTTAAGTTCTCCTGTTTGACTAGGCT
This sequence comes from Somniosus microcephalus, assembly GCF_052327205.1. Classification (NCBI taxonomy): domain Eukaryota; kingdom Metazoa; phylum Chordata; class Chondrichthyes; order Squaliformes; family Somniosidae; genus Somniosus; species Somniosus microcephalus. Next base: position 87,188,106 of record NC_141000.1, read on the forward strand.
ATCCATTGCCCGTTGAAAGACGGCCACCCCATTGGTGACCCAAAATGGAAGGCGACGAAACTGGTAAAGCCGACCATTGGCCTCAAAGGCCGTATATTTTTTGTCAGAGTCCTTTAACGGTACTTGATGATATGCACTCTTTAAATCAAAAGTTGAAAATACCTTGTAGTTGGCAAGGTTATTGACCATGTCATCGATGCGTGGGTAGGCATCCAGGTCGGTATACTGGTTAATAGTTTGCGAGTAATCGATGCAAAGACGTTTCTTGTGCTGCTTCAGAGGATTTTTAACAACGATGACTTGAGCCCGCCAGGAAGATGAACATGGCTCAATGATACCATCAGCTAGAAGGCGAGAGATTTCTGTCCCGATAAAGGATCGATCATCTTGGCTGAAACATCGTGATTTAGTGACTATGGGCTTACATCGGGGGGAAAGATTGGCAAACAAGGAGGGCTCGTCGAGCGAAGCCGCCGAAAGCGCACAAAACGGTACTTTGGAAATAGTAAGCTCCGACTTTGACCCTCCAAACTCGAAAGTGAGTCTTCTGTGTTGTTTCTGGAAATCCTGTCCCAGGAGCACATCACTGCATAGGTTCTTGAGCACCCCGAGCCAGGTGGAGAAATAAGTACGGCCATTGAGAATAAGGTCGACAAGACAAAAGCCAGAAGAATTGGTGGTCAGTGTCGTCAGAGCCATTGCAATTTCCCTGTCCGAGGGGTAAATACGCAGTTTTAACTTACTGACAGCCCACTCACTGATGAAGCTGTCAGAGCTGCATGAGTCGATTAGTGCACTCAAAATGTGTCCATTTACCGAAACCTTCGTGGCTGCATGGGACAGACTTTGGGGAAAACAGCTGTGATGGGAGGAGGGGCAGTTTTACCCTTGACAGCTGTAACCTTAGTAGTGATTCTTGGGGGAGGAGCAGTTTTATAGATTGCAGCTGTAACCTTAGTAGTGGCTCTTGGGGGAGGAGCAGTTTTATAGATAGTAGTTGCAAAACTAACAGGAGCTCTCGACCGGTATACCTTAGAAAAGCGGCCTTTCTTACTAACAGCGGCTCTTGACTGGCATACCTTAGAAAAGTGACCCTTCTTGCTGCAATGATTGCAGGTCGCGTTACAAGCAGGATAAAATTTCCGATAATGGAACGCACCTCCACAGAAGAAACACTTCCTTCCAGATTGCCAAGATGCCGCTAGGGCAGGGTTGTCATCAGTGTGGGTTTCTAGGGTAGGGTTGTCATTCAGCCGGGTTGGAGTCGTCATCCGTGAGGGCTTCCGCCCAAGGCCTATCGAAAGAGTCACTAAAAGTGATAGCAGCAGCCTGTGCACGTGGTGAAAGATAGGTGTCTGCATTCCTCTTTGCTAAGTCCAGAGAACATGCCTGGTCATAGGCAGCCTGTAACTTGAGGGCTTTATTCTCCAACAGACGCTGACGTATGAAGGGAGATACAATCCCATTAATAAAGGAATCACGAATTAACTCCTCCTGGTACTGCTCAGCTGTAACAGCTTTAAGATTACAATCCTTGCTGAGCCTGTGAAGTTTCTGAAGGAATTCGTCAAGTGATTTCCCGGGTTGTTGTCGAGTTGTAGCCAGTAGATGCCGAGCAAAAATTTCATTTGGGGACTTGACATATAGCTGCTGTAGTATTTGGATAGCGGCGTCATAGTCTACACAGTGTTCGATATAATCAAACACATGAGGGGATACATAATTATCAAGCATTCGTAACTTGTTAGGAACATTCTCACCACACTCCTCAAGGAAGTTGCTAAAGGTACGATACCAGTGTTTCCATACCTTAGCGGCTGTAAGTGAATTCGGGTCCAAGTCGAGTCGGGCGGGTCTGAGTAGTTTCTCCATGATGGATCGATTACTTGTCTGAGTTCTGTTGTATCCGTGTGTTATTGGAGACACGGAATGCAGGAGTTGGTTTAACAGGTGTTTACTGAACAAAGTCTGGAGGTGAACTAAAAGATACAAGACACTATACAGGCTTATATACCCGAGTGGTCACTACCGGTATTACAGTACACAGGGGCTCTTAAAGGTACATACACTACAATTTCCCTTCTATGGTTCGAGTCGTAGCTGGCTGTTCCCGAATCACCCAAAGCGTGGAGTCAATATCAAGTTGATTAAATTGACGTAATAAAACTCACTACGCATTTGGTTTGAGCATAAAGCAAGGCTTTAATCAACTTGTTTCAGAACATGGAGGTCTAGTTGTACTTCACTAGTTCCTTGTCTTACAAAATGTCCCGGCCAAGCTGGGCCCACGCCCGAGTATTTATACTCCTTGGATGGCACCACCAGCTGGCCATCCAGCGTTATTTCACGAGTAGTTTCTTGATGAATGATGAGATTTATAACAGTGCCTAGGACCCATGTGCAATGTAGGAAAAAGTTCAACGACCTCACTTGGGTCGTCAAGGTGAGTGTCTTTTTTATTCAAAACCTCTTCATCCCTCCATCTCAACCTCACTTTATGGCCAGAGGGTCTTGAAAGCCCCAATGTCCAACACTCATCCAACACCTATGGCCCTTTCATCAAACACACATGCACATTCCACACTTTGCATACAGTAAGGGCTATTCAACTATGGGAGGCAGATCAGGCAAGACCATGGCTGCATACAGTAATGGCTATTCAACTATGGGAGGCATATCAGACAAGACCATGGCTGCATACAGTAAGGGCTATTCAACTATGGGAGGCATATCAGGCAAGACCATGGCTGCATACAGTAAGGGCTATTCAACTATGGGGGGGCATATCAGGCAAGATCATGGCTGTATATTTACTCAGACGCCGTCCTTTTTCTTGCAGGCCAAGCTGTCTCATAATAGGAGCTTCAAACCCTCAGCGATCTTGAGGAGCGCGTCCACAGGATTGTGACAAGCCGGGTGATTGGTCCTGTCACCACTGGAGACGCCGACCCTGTTCTGGACAGCAATGGTAAGGTCATCACCTTTTTGTCCTCTCTCCTTCCACTTGTTCCTCACAACAGCAGCCTTTGACACTTTCAATCCGAATCACTAAATCGCTGCACTCATGCCTCCCTTGTTGCCACCCTGTCCTCACGCTAAAGCCACTCTTGTACCTCCCTGCTTTCAGATGGTGATTCACCAGGTGAGGAGACGGGCCCTCAAGCTGCCAGTGAGAGTGAAGCTGAAGGCGAGGAGGAAGAGGAAGCCGGACCATCAGCGCCACCCTCAACCGAGGCAGCCCATGCCCATACTGGGGACACGCCTTCCCTGGAGGGGAGCAGGGGGGAATGGTCTGATGAGGGTGAAGCTCCAGGACCCAGCGGGCTGTAGCAACGCGATGGGGGTAGGGAAGCTCGGGGGCCTTCTCCCCGGAGGGAGAGTATGGCCTCGAGTCTGCTGCACTGGATGCAGACGAGGAGCGGGTCCTCGCTGAAATGAGTGCCCAGGCGGAGCAAAGGCACACTGAGCTCATGGTTACAGTGGCAAGGTTGCCCGAATCCATTGAATCATTGGCAAGGAGTGTGGAGCACTTCGCTGTAGCACAGGCGGCTGCCACGCAAATGCTAAGTGCTGCAATGCAGTCAGTGGCTGGTCTCATGCAGACGCAGATTGAGGCCACGCGAGCACTGACTGCTGCCACACTCGCTGGATCGGGCACATTTCCCCGGGGCTCTCACCACGCCGCAGCAGGCCAGCAATCTGTGCTCCATCAGATTGCTCCAGATGCTGAAGTGCTGCCCCGTGGGAGTGCCAGTGTGTCGGTCGAGCAGGGAGTTGCTGTCCTCTCTCAAGATGACAGCATTCCTGCTGCCACCACTGGCACTTCTCCACTGCAGTTGCCACCGCCTGTAGGACAGACTGCTGCCGCCCATGCAGAGTTGGTGCAGTCAGCAGCCGGGCCCTCCAGGCCCAGAGCTGGTCCAGGCCGTCCCTCAAGGGCATCTACAGTCTCAGTTTCTGACACTCAGCAGCCTTGCTCCAGCCTTGCTCCAGCCACTGGGGTCCCATTACGGAGGAGCTGCAGGGTGGGAAGGGGGCAATTTCGCAAGGGAAGCAGATCACCCTCGAAGGGCAAAAAGTAGGAGGTGTGACAAAATGTTTTTCATTGTTTTATTGAAGGCCGAGGTTCATTGTCAAATTTTTGTTACTGTTTTGGACGTTGTCTCCAGGTTGTGAGAGATTTGTCTCTCTGCAAACCTCTCTCTCTCTCTCAGAACAAGTGGTGCAAAAATGGCTACCACACAAAAGCCAGGAAGAGGCCCCCTTTAAATAGCGCCCCCTCCAGCCCCACAGCGACTGGGATGCATTCCAGTCAACCTGTCGTTGGTTGCGCCAGGCGGAAAGGAGGGGGGCGCCACTGAATTTCCGGTCCGGGGCGCCCCAAGGGCGTTGCACTCTCGAATGACGTCAAGATCTGCATGCGCAGGAGATCGGGCAGTATTGTTTAGCGCCGCCACAAAATGTCCGATCAATTTCGCGAGAGGCGCAGATATCGCCGCGCCCGGGTGCTAGTTGGTTTGCGCCCCACTTAGCGCCCTCTTAAGGCGCTAACGGGTGGCGCTACCAACTGAATTTTTCCCCCCAAGTACATAATCCTGGCCATGCATTTGTTGTGTGAAGGCACCAATCTAGTTCAGCAAACGGAGCAGTTAGAGGGACTGAATAGAGTCAGAGAACAGTCGGTTAACCCTGACAATTCAGTCCTCTTTAACTCATGCTCTCAAATCACAGAGGTCATTTCCAAATGTTTGCCCCATGACCAGCTGGGCAACTTACTCTTCATGGTCTTCAAAGGACTGTCCGACCAACACCCCAGCCGTTCCAATGCTGCCACTGTTCTTACACAAACTACCATTAAACTACGAGGCAGTGAACTTGGGGACCAGGTCTCGGAGATAATTGACGCACTGAGACTAGAATTACAATTAATTCCTTACGAGCAGGTGAAACTTTCAGTTCTGCGTAGTGTAGCCATTCTGGCCTCACACAACACAGCAACAGTTGTGTCCTGTCTCCTCACCTACCCCGTCCCTTTGGACAATTACGTCAGTGACATGTGGCGATCACTGGCTGAGGACACAGAATGTGAACAATGGGAGAGCTGCTGGACATACTGAAAAAGCAGTTGCCCTTTGGGATGAGCAGAACCTGTCCCGTCAGTGAGAACGCACCAGAGTATTCAACCCTTGAATCCCTGGCTGCCGTCTGTGGGCTGCGACAGATGATCACTAAGCCCGAGTCAGTAAAGGCGGTGACTGCATTATTCCCGCAGTTATTCAGCGCCCTGCTCATTCATTGCAACTCTTCCATTCAAGTTTCTCTGCTCAATAGTTTTGTTCCTGGTGATAAATTAAACCAGAGACAATTCTCAGCTGCGTTTGAAACATCTAAATGTAGAGATTTGTGTGTGAACTGTGTGAGGGTACTAAAGGGCCTGCTGGCTCGGACAAACAATAGAGAAGTAACTACTTACATGGTGAACAGTGGAGGATGGGACCAGATGAAGAACCTCCACATATTTGACAAGGGGGTTGTCTTGCTGGCCAGAGGAATGGTGCGATTTGCTGGCATCAACCTGCCTGGCATTGTGGAAGAGCTGGCAGCTCAGATCCATACCATCCAAGAGTGTCAGGCAGTCACCGTTGCTTCCTTCTTTGGAGAGCTATTAAAATCTCCACTGGTTTCACAGCTGCAGCTCACAGACACTCTGGTCAGCACATTGCTAAGGTGTTTGCCTGATGCTTGTCCAGTTGCCCAGTTGCTGTGTGTCAGGGGCCTGGGCAACATTACAATTGGAGCCCATTACTGGTCTCATCAAGTGATGGGCACAATGCTGAGTCTGCTCGGGACCAAGGAGAACCAAGAGGAAGTGTTAACATTTGAGGTGCTGTCGTGCCTCTCCAAGAACATAACGAAATTGAGAGAGAGCGCCATCCAACCCTTTGTAAAAAAAAATCCTCACCAGCATTCAACCACTCTTTGATGCCGAGTGTGATCTAGTGCAGGCTAAAGCGATCAGCATGTTGGGGAACTTAACCAAATGTGGAATCGGAGGTTCCAGATCCTTCTTCTACCGGCTGATCCATTCCAACCTTGTGCGTTTGTTGCTGCACCTGGATGGAAAGAGTGAGGAGGTCACCAGGTCTTGCAGTTCAACACTGCAACTGGTTGTCCCCCTCATTGGATCGGTCAAGGCTTCCTCATTAATCAAGAACTATCTAGGGGAGCCTAAGGGGAACTACATGGATCTCTTAAGGGACCTTTCACGACAGTTGGCTGAAGATTTCCCCAACAGGATCACTTCCTACGCCATGGATTGTCAGTCCTTCCTCCACAACCCCCAGGAGCAGCTCCGAGCACATGCAGCGGCCTTTTCAACTTTACTTCTTCAGCACTCAGAATGTGTCCGATCTGCCCGGAGGCTCACCTGGTGGAACAGCTGCCTCAGGAACTGCTGCAGCCGCCGTCAGTATGAAGCCTAAACACACAGGCCCCGATCGTCCTCCAACTCCTCGTCTTTGCATCAAACTGATCAATTTTCCAAAATGACTTGTAAATATGTAAATTCATGAATTGTAAATAAATAGATATTCTGTTGTTGAAACTCTCGGTCGATCTTGAAACGGTGCAGGTTCTGCGGCTGTGTGACTTGAAGAGTGTAAACATACTCACACACTCACCCTCACCCACACATACACACCCTCACACACATACACAAACTCACACATACTCGCTCACACACACACACACACACACACACTCACACACTCACACACACACACTCACACACTCACCCTCACACACACTCACACTCACAGACTCACACACACTCACACACACACACTCACAGACTCACACACACTCACAGACTCACACTCATACTCACACACTCACACACACACTCACAGACAAACACACACACTCTCACACACACTCACAGACTCACACACACTCACAGACTCACACACACCCTCACACACACTCACACTCACAGACTCACACTCACACTCACACACTCACAGACTCATACACGCTCACACACACTCACAGACTCACACACACTCTCACACACACACATAGACTCACACACACTCTCACACACACACTCACACACTCACACTCACACTCACCCTCACACACACCCTCACACACTCACTCTCACGCACACACACTCACAAACTCACCCGCACACACACGCACCCTCACACACACCCTCACACATACACCCTCACACACTTACCCTCACACACACACTCACACACACACACTCACAGACTCACACACACTCACACACTCACACTCACAGACTCACACTCATACTCACACACGCACACACACTCACAGACTCACACACACACACTCACACACACTCACAGACTCACACACACTCACAGACTCACGCACACCCTCACACACTCTCACACTCACAGACTCACACTCACACTCACACACTCACAGACACACACACATGCTCACACACACTCACAGACTCACACACACTCTCACACACACTCACCCTCACACACTCACACTCACCCTCACACACACCCTCACACACTCACTCTCACACACACACACAAACTCACCCACACGCACACTCACCCTCACACACACTCACAGACACCCTCACACATACACCCTCACACACTCACCCTCACACACACACTCACTCACACTCTCACACATACACAATCACTCACACACTCACCCTCACACACACACACCCTCACACACACACAACCTCACACACATCCTCACGCTCATACA